>NC_071469.1:19210298-24210298 GCF_028500815.1 Rissa tridactyla
GTTTTTATCCATTATTCTAAGTCTTAGTTAACTTCACACCTCCAAAGAGCCATATGCCATTTTTGTCTATGCCTGGAATCAGTGGACTGAGGTGGCTAGTGCCTACTTATGTCCCTCTAATCCATTTGATTCCTTACAGAAAACAACCCATGTTAAACAGAAAGAACTGCCTGTTGTCCCTTCTGTAAGGAAAAGGAGTGTACTGCATCACAGTTCCTGCTTCAAGAATTGCCTCTGGAAGTGCAGGTCCCTGGAGTTGGAAATACATGGAATAAAACCTAGAGTTTGCCACAATGGTTTTCAGTTATTCTGATTTGCCACACTACCAATAATTTGCTCATTGTCCTGTACAACAAGAATTTTCAGTTTACCTGAAGAAGGGGTTTTCTCAGTTATTCAAAGGACAGATTTTTGACAGTGTTTTTTCCGTGTTAAGGGCCCAGTATTCTAGCCCAGGATCTGTTTCAAGTTGTTATTTATAATCTCCTCCAGATTCAGCTTGTACTGACCTCCAGTAAGCAAGTCAAAAAATCTTGAAAAAGAACAGCATCAATTTGAAAAATCACATTACCCCAAGAAAGTTAAAAACCTATTCCTGTAATTGTTAAGATTATTGTCCAGGAAAGAGTAGACAAGATATATTTTGTTTGTGATTTTAAAATTTGTTTTATTGTCTTCTCTTTCATTCCTCAGTTCATTTGCCTGGCATACTTAGCAACTTTTTCTGTGTAGCCCAACTACACCATTTTCTTTGGTATTGTGTATCCTTTCCTAGACATCAGAAAATAATTTAATAAAAAAAAAAAATACTACCAGCATCACTGAGACAGAAGACACGTTAGTAGGAAAGGATGTAATGAAGAAAACCAAGAAAGGATAGACCTGAGAATTGTCTTGTGGCTTATGTACCTTTCTAAAAGGCCTAGCATAAAAGAGAAAAAAAATCTAATAGTAAAAAAAATAAAGTTCTACAGTTAAGCTGCCCTTTACTATCATGTTGTTTTCTTAATCAGTTAAAATGCAAATTCAAAGTGAGAGTGCCCCTTGAATGTTCACCTATTCCAATTTCCTTGATCTTGGCTACTGCCTATTACTCTAGATTGCTTTACAACATCCTTTTATTGAGCTTTCTTTTCACTGCTGTCTCATAAGGCCAGAGAGACTTCTCGAATCAATTCTCAGTACACCTGAATCAATTTCTGAAGCTCACTATGTCAAGGGAGCAACCTTTTTTTAAGGCTAGAGCCAGTCATATGAGTGTCTAATACATTGCATTAAATTTCTTCTGTAATTCAGCATCAGGCTTTAAACCTAGTGGAGACAGTAGATATAACATATGCTTGTAAAAACAGAGAGTAGGGTATAAACTTGCATTACAGGTATTATAGTGCAGATTTGACACAATGATTCCCTTCCATTGTGAAAACAACAATGGGATAGTCCCAATTTCTCAGCAAGATGCTGACATTTGGGCATAACTCCTCACAAAGCACAAGCCTATGAATTAGTTTTACATCACAGAAATAGGACTTGAACTTTTGATAAAGGTATTTAAGATAAAGAACAAAACCAACTGGTTTCTTGAATTCAGGGCAAGATTCCAAAGTCCAGAGGATTAACTAGCGCACCCAGGAAGATGACCTTGTTTCTGTTATTAAAAAGGGGGAATGGCATATAAGTTATTAACAAAAGAAGTTTAGAGAACACAAAAGTGCTGCATCTCCATGAGGATCTCCTAGGATCTGTACAGGGCATAGTCACACCTCGTTCAGAAACTCTGCCAGAGGCTATTAGACCCACTCTCACAATTGTCATCTCCCCAGTAAGAAGAACAAATGATGATGATTTTGTTTCCCCTCGAAAAACACTGATTTCTGAGTGTATACTCTGCAGATGCTCACTTATGAATATACTATTATTCATTCTCTACTTTTCTCAACAGAAATCATATTTTTCCCATATTTACAATAACACTCTCAACAGATCAGAAAATGTATCATTTGTCTCTTTCCTAGTGCACTTAATTGTAAGACCCAGCTGTCCTTCCCCATTTAATACCACCACAAAAACATCATTTCTATATCCAATTAGGAAAGAAGGTACCCCAAACTCATGAACAGAAACTTTAATTACACAGCAGCTCTGAAACCACTCTCTAGTCTACACAGATTTAATCTTCTTAAACATGCTGCTCACTAATAATTTCATGTGGATAAACCAGCACCTTTTTATTACTGTCACATTATTTACAAATTAAGTTGAAGGTCCCTAAACATATCAAATAACTCTGGGTTTGTGCTCAAATTTTGGATTCTGTTCGCGAGTCACATGCCTCAAACCAGTATTTAATTAAAAACACTCAGGAACAGAGCAGAAAAAGACTTTGGGAAAGTAGAAAAACAAGGTGTCGCATTTACCTATTCCTATTGTTCGCAGTTCAGTTTACTGCAAGTACAGTAGTTCTTCCTTTTCAAGAGCTCAAAATTCTCTTTCCCCACTAACAAATAAACAAGCAGTTCCCAAATCTTAAGTTTTCTTTCAGCTTTTAAAGTTAGGTGAATGTGTTTAGTTATACACCAGGACTTTGTGTATGTTTATGCATTTAAATATACAAATATATACATATATATTTATACTGATGCTCTTATTTAAACAAAAGTGAGAGAAATACGGAAAGAGGCACATGGATAAAGACCTCTTATTTCCTTCTACCACTTTTCTAGCACCAGGCTCAAATGCAATGAAAACTGAGCTTCTAAAAAATGGCTGGGATGAACATCAGCGTAAAGTTGACACCCGCATAACAGAGCACAGAAAAGAACTGTGACCAGGAGGGAGCCATTTTCTCCCCACTCCCCAACCCAAAAAAGCTTTTGCTTCTTGTTGAAGGTGACACCAAAATTCCCAGTTACCTTTAAGGAAGTTTCCCCTCCTCCCCTCCACCCCCCTTTTTTCTTTTTTTTTTTAAATTAAAAGGTGCTGTTAACAACAGGTCACTCTGACCAACGGATTCTGCTTTGGAATAAAAGGAAGAGGAGCCCTTTCTGGTTCTTCTGGTTCAATAGCTCAGCTGGAATCATGTCGTGGTGATTTGTAATCCCATCCCAGTGCAATAACAAATGAGAGAGAAAGAACCCAGAGACTTGGACAAGATTTGCAGATAAGACTGGTGCTTTATGAAATGTGCCTTAAAACACATCTTTGAATTCATTTTCAACTAATGCCCCATTTTAATGGTAAGAGGGACTATAATGCTTCTACCTCAAACACAGCAAAACATAGAAGACTGCTTCTCATCACATACAAGTGTACTTGTAAAGGTGCATCGTTACATCTCTGCCGTCGAGCATGACAACTATTTCCTAACCTTTATGCTTCTGTGAAGAGACATATCACTAAATAGTCTCTACTTCCCACTTTAAAAACTTCTCAGTTTGTAAGCAGCCAGAGAGGCTACATTTATATTTTATCTGTCCTCAGTTTTTGTAATTTATTTTGATAATTCTTTTTACACAAAATTAAGATTATTACTTCCTACTAAGCTTTGCATTTCACTCGGCTTTCAGTAGATTAAGTCCCTTTAAGTAGGCTTATATGCAGAGGAGAACTTGTGATTCTTTCCATACACAACAGCAGTTACATTCGTTTGTCAAATGCCTAAGGTTGTTTTCTAAGTTACAGTGGGGAGGTAATCAATCTCTGCAGAGTAAAAGGATACCTTCTTCCTCTTAAGGCAGCTTACACTGACACCAGTCATTGGCTATGGCCTTCTCCTTTCTCTGTGTTGGTAAGTTCCAAACCCAAACAGGGTGAGAGGATAACTGCAGAGAAAGCGCGCATAATGGAGGGTAAGGGTAATATATTGGAGCTGAGAGAGTTTGACAGCCCATGCAGGCAGGGAAAGAAATTAAGAGGACACTCCTCGCTAGAAGTGACACAGATACAGTGAAGAATAAAACCACACATTTCTTCCCCCTTTCATTTACTAAGCAACTATTCAGCAAAATAGGCTGTCACATCGTAATCTTTTTATTACCGTTAGGAACGTAAGTTTTTGAACAAATCTTAAGGCAAACTCTAGTTATCATGAAGGATTTTACTTCCATGAACAGTTTTAGCTGCCCCGCTGCCACCCTGCTGCTTCTATTTTTGCACACATACACAAAAAAAGGGATGATGCATAAAGAAATATGTCCAGAAAAGTACATGGAGTGCTGTTGGCTTGTCCTTTTAATGGTCTGTGTCACGATACCACAAATGCAAGGGGACACAAACAGCAAGAAAAATAGTAGCTAAGAAGGTGACTTGAGGAAGGACAGTCATACTTCTCACTCCAGGCATGCAGCACTAATTCCATTTCATAGATGCTGCCTGGTTTAACCTCAAAACTCCTAACCTCCTTCCAAATTATGCATCTGTTGTTCGTCTATTGGCCAGCCCAGCCTAAACTACAACACACACCCACTTCCCTGAATCTCTGTTTCAATACTTATGAATACACTAGGATTTTAACTCATGCAGCCACTAAGACATTTCTGCAGGCACTAAGATGTCAGGCAGTGTCAACCTACATACTATTGCGGTTATATTAATTTAGAAAAACAGGGAGAGTCACGGCTGGAGAATATTATAGTACTCTCAAAAAAAAAATAATAATCAGAGAGTTCCCCAAACACCTCCTAGAATGAAGTCCTGGAACGTTCACCCATGTTCAACATTCATTATGCACAAAATCCTGAAGAATTCATGATGAAGCACCACACACCCCAAGGATCCAAGAATCAGTCCCACGAGGAAATTCAAAGGTAGCAACTTCCTTTTTTCACATCCAATTACAGTCTCAGGCATTTTAAAAGAAGCAACCACAGCACGGACAGAGATCTTTTTGCACGCAAAAAAAGCATACAGAGAGGTCAAAATATGCTATCCCAATCAAGAGTTACTGCAGATCTACATAGTTATTTCTGAACATTTTAGTGAGCAATATATCATTCAAAGGAATGTATGCGTAACAGAATTTCACTGAAGGGCAGCCCTGTGATGCATTTCTTGCTGTGGTCTTGTAAGCACACAGAAATCCAGTAATGTGAACAGGGCTCTAAATATAACAGGGTATTCCCACAATCAAAGGGGACCACATAATTCAGGACTAATTTTAAGAGAAGTTGCATACTTCTCCTCAAAGTAGGGGATCTGCGGGAGACAACTGAAAATGCACACCGCAAAACTTAACTTTCCTCTCTACAAGCGCATTATACCTACAGTGCCGTAAATGTGCTTGGTGTTTTACAAAAAATTTTACAATTCCCCTGTCACTAGGAGCTTATGTTCCAGGTTCAATAAGGTGATAATACTTCTTAGAAACGTTAAATTTACTGTAGCTATTTTAAGAAGAAAAGAAGCCTTAGAAAGCAAGACCATAGAACAGAACCTTGCAATGATTCAGAATATAATACCACTTCAATACTTCTTGGCATAGCTGAAGGCACTTATATTCCAGAAAAAATAAAAAATAGTTAGTGCTTCACCAAGTGTCTAAAAGCTCTTTAAAAATTCAATGCTGCATACGCAATAGGCATTTCGATTGTCACCCACGACAGAAATGTTATTGTGTATGAAGCAGTACCTGACAGCTATTTAATAACATATGACTTTATACAACAATTTGTTTTGGTTTGTTCACTTATTTTTAAGGATAGATTTGACAGAAATTTGGTCACAATTATGAAACCAAAACTAAGGGCTTTGAGCAAAAATCCACTGAAGGCTTTTGTCCACTCACACCCATGAACAGTGGGCTTTCAAGGTGAAACAATGCACCAAAATTGTCAAATGAGAAATAATTTAGAAGGAGGAAAGGAGAAAGGAAAAGCAGATCAGTATTGAGGACATATTCTGAAACTCAGACACTCAGCTAAGGGAGACATTCACGTGCCACATTCCTAAATCTACAAGACCAGAAACAGGCCTCCAATGTTATTACCAGTAGCAGTAACAACTGTATTTATTCTTGCATTTCCTAAAGGTTAAATAAAAATGTTTACAGTGTCTGCTTACAGTGCTAGGCATTCTGCAAGTACAGAAATGCAGCTAGGATCTCTCCCAAAGTCTAACAGAAGACAGTAAGCACGACAGAGGAAAGGCTGAATGAGCAAAGGCACAATGAGTATGGCAAGGACTTGAAACTGCCCGTACAGTTTGAGGACTGCACGTGTGTGAGGGTGTTTACTTCAAAGCGGACACATAACCACAAAGCTAAGGGAAGGGAGGAGTCTGGAATAAGGTAGGAGGATAAAATACAGACAGGATTGAGGAAGAGACATTGAGATAAATTTCGAGCACACCACCAGTGAGCACAGGGGCAGCAGACTCCTCAGCCGAATGGCAGGGTGCTCTCTGCATGGCCTCCAGCCTCTGCTGTGCCGCTTCTGCAGCTGTTAGTACCAGCTGGTGTCTCTGTCTGGTTGCTCCCTAAAGTTGTTTCCTCAGGCCACAGAGCCAGGTTGGGAGGGGAGGAGGCACAACCATGGTCCTAGTGCTACCTGCACAGCCATGCCCTGGGGCTGCAAGTCCCACAAAGAGACTGACAACACAGTCCAGTTGAGCCTGTGCTTGACTGTGCCTGGAGGCTTTCACCTGGGTCCAGTCACTCCATTTCCAAAAAAAAGGTATTGGTGCAACTTGAAGGATATAGATTATAGAGAACAACGTCTGCTTGAAAGGACTATTCTGCAGATATTTAAAATAAATAATAATAATTTGAAAAAGGACAGGATATTCAGAGCTTCCTTAATAGTGAATAAAGAAAGAAATGATAAAAAAAATAAGAAATAGAGGAAAACATATGGACAAACGATGGAAAGGAATTATTTACTGTAGTAAATGCAAGTATGAATGACAATTAAGGAAAACAAAAGAAGAATGTGACAATGCAGACAACTATAACATCTAGGAAAGAAACAGGAACTGCAGAACAGTCTCCAGAGGAAAAGAACAAAGTTCCAATATTCAAAATTCTTAAAAACAAGTGTAGGCCAAAAAAGCCCCATGTTTAAATAACCAAAAGAAATATGTCAGTGTACAATACATAACAATGTCCCAATGACATGAGTGTTGCCTGGATAACCTCAAGCAGCTTCTCTAACACCTATTTGCTGATTACAATTTGATTGAAAATAAGACCATTTCAGACTACACAAATGCAACTGAACACCAGTATTTGTTAAGACCTTAGGTTAAGCCCTCTTCCAAATAATGCTGTTGAATAACCTCAGAACTTCAAAATATCTACACACAGTAAACTGGAGCACTCAAAAATGGAAATACATTCCATATTTCAAAGTTTAGACCACAACTCTTGGAGAGGAAAAATGGTATTATTACTACTACTATATTACTTCAAAGTTCCTAATTTGATGCTCCCCACATAACGAACACACTGGAAGTTTACAATGTTACTTTAAAAGGGCAGATTTACAAAAAGAATTCATGGCATAGACCCTATAACTTACTTCAACATCATTATCTATTTCTTTTATAGCATAGCTTGATTAAATATGTGGAAAATTAAAAAAGAAAAAGAAAATTAAATCAAGCTCTATAGTATAAAGGATGATAGTCGGGAATTTTTTTCCTAACATAATGAGATCATACCATTAAGGCTCCGCTGCTTGTAACTTACAAGTCATTTTCTTGCTTTATGGGATATTGTCCTTCATTCAGACACACACTCCCTTACGCATTATAGATAATGTATATAGGAGACTAAATGGAAGAAACTGCAATAAGCATTTCACACAAGATAATGGAACAGATCTATGATATAAGGGAGACTCAGCATGGATGAAGAAATCCGCTTATCAGGCCCTCCACAGTATCCCAGCTATTTATGTAAAGTTTAAGCATTGTTATCTGAAGAAGGGGGGATTCACAGAGGAATAAAGTTATTAATTTGCTTTAGTAAGCCTGCGTGATAAACCATTACTCACATTCCCCACACCCATAACTTTCAAAATCTTACTTTCACTGAGACTCTGGGCTCTCTTTTGAAGTTTTACTAACAGTAAGAATGATGTGGTTGATGCCATTACTACATAATATTATAAAGGCGCAGGACAGAACTGGGAGCAGCAGTGTGAAATTTTTAAAGGATACATTTACATGGAGGCAAAGACATTTTACCATTACAAAATCCACAATCTTGTTAGAGCTCTCTTTACTGTCAGCTGTCCACAACTCCAAACCTAAGTTCTCCTGCTGCGCAATAAATAAGAAAACCTCCTCTTTGGAACAATACATACTATTCAGCTTTTCTCATCATGGGAGACGTTTAATCCAAAACAAACCATTTTGGATCTCCAGTCCCTCCACTGAATTTAATAAGATCTGTATCAGGCTTCTGGAATTTAACCTAGTCTCTCATGCTTAGCTAAGAAAAGAATCACTAAAATGTAAAGACTGAACCAGCCTTTGTGCATGAGTTATTACTCAAGGGATGTTTTGCTGGCAAGACGGGATTCTGGACTGGGTCTCTCTTCCATCAGATATTAATTTCCACTATAATTCCCAATTCTTCAGTCTGTAAATTTCAAAGAGGTCTTCAGTATTGAAACAATTTGTGGGGACGAAGGGAATCCACAAGTGAAGAACTCTAAAGCTCTTAGCTGTTTTACCTGACCAGAACAACTTCACCAGCAGACAGCACGACACGCAGATGTTCCCACTTTTCACTACACTTCTCTCAGTAACATCCTGGTCACAAAACTCCATAAGGAAACTTTCAAAGCAATGGCAAAACATGGCAGATTGCTTAGAAACCAGATTTAGCATATTGCTCTCAACAGGGCTTCATAACTTACAGAAAAGAGCATTTCGTAAACACTGACCACCAGCATCTCTGGTTTTAATACCCAATTTATTACCTTCACAGTCACTCTGACACACGTGCGGAACAGCACATTACCTTATTATGTCATCCAGTGTCCAAAACATGGGCATATCTTCTATGTAGAACTTGTATTCACTCAAAAGTTTTGCTACTGATACCAACAGCATTAGTTTACAAGCCTCTTTAATCAGTAGTTGCCTTCCACAGTGCTTTTTATAAATGTTGTCAAGTACAGACGAGTACGAAAATTACTTATGTCACAGTGCCTCCCCTCTTCTCCATGCTCAGGTTTTCAATTGCAACACATTCACACAGTACACCCCAATAATAAAAAAATAATTAATTAAAAAGGTAGACATTGCCAACAATAAAACACACGTCTATTACTAATTACTGAACCCTCCAAACCCCTCACCACTTTAAAATCTTCTCCTAAGTGAAGAATTCAAAAGGACAAAGGTTATAGCACATAAAGGAGGAAATGATCTCCAAAACAAACAGTTCCTTCACTTAAAAAAAAAAAAAAAAAAAAAAAAAAAAAACAAAACACAAAACACCAAAAAAATCAACTCTTCCACTGGTTTCTTGATTGCTGTTCAGTGTAGTGGCATTGAGGACCCTCAGGTAGCTAGACTGAATTCAGATACATAGTAACAAGCATGAGTAACACTCATAAACAACAAAAACTCTCAAAAGCAGATTCCAGCTTCAAATTACTTATATCTCCATTTATAAACATTGACAGAAACACAGGGAAAAAAGGATGCAGAGATGCAAAAAACAGGCACATACACAAGCAAAAGTTGAGATACATAGAACAGATTAAAAACCTTGAAAAACACAGTGATAATACCATACACTGGTACGTATTTCTTTTGGAATAAAGTGCTGCTGTACTTCATGAAAAGTAAAGAAATTGCCTTAAAATTGAATGCTCCATAATTTTAAGTGTCCCTATACCATAGTCTTAGTTTCAGGGTCAGAAAACCTAAAATGAGGTAGTTAAACAAAAGAGAAAGACTACAGTTGATAAGACCTTTTTCATTTTCTAGCACCCACACAAGATACCCTTCTTGGAAAGCCACATCTCTTGTGGTGGTAACAAACCACCAATCAGAAGCAGGTTAAGTAAACCCCAAAGGATTATTTTGCTTTTAATCTGTCTTTTTTTTTTTAAATAAAAATAAAAAAATCTTAAGTACAGGTGCAATTAGAATTACAAGCAATGGTAACCAAGACTTTAAAAAAATAGGTGCAGATACTTACCTTCCTTAACAGTAATCTTCATCTCTGGAATTTGGGTCACAACTTACCTAATCACACAAAGGCACAGTCTTCAAAAGCATTTCAGCCACCTACACAGTGCCTCCTTTCAAAATCTTCACCTTTCAGAAGATTCTGGTTTTAAAATGGTTTTGTCATTGATCCATAAAGGTGCAAACTCCAACACTTGTGTGTACCCCAAAGCAGAACTGGAACTTTATTTTAAATAGTCAGTGTACTGGTAGATAACAACCTGTAAATATCAAGCCTAGAGGAAGGTCACAGTCTTGCACACATATGCTTCATCAATTTACAAACTGAAGACAATTCTACTTCACCACCAACATACCCCCCACTACAGTACAAAGCTACCTGTATTTCCACTCAGAGCAAAGTGATCAAAGTCTGGTGGAAACAAGGAAGATCAATTAGCATGACCAGATGCCTTTCAGGTTTTCCGTCATGACTCTGAATTTCCAAGCTGAGAGGTAATGTCATTCTGACCCATGCACTGAGTTGGAGGTGAAGCAACAGTTACAACATGGAGCTGACAAGCCAACAGCAGAAGCCGAAAGCCAAACCGCAACTCAGTTTGTGTCAGAACAGCATAAGCAGCCTTGGATCTTTCTGTTGCAACATAAAAGGAAACTTAAACAAAAACATCACAAGCAAGAAGATGCAGTTTGGGCGTCTCCCCTGCCACCACTTAATCAAACCAACGGCAAGTATTGTTTTAATCTCACCATTGCTACAACATTTCAGAAGCAAGCAAGGCTGCACAAAATAGACTATGTCAAGTAACCCCATGGACACGTGGATCTTTTTATCTCTTATCTAAAGATTACAGGTTTGGGGGCAAATTAATTGCTTTTTCGTCCTGAATTCAGTTTACTGAAATTTAATGAACAAATCTGCACAATTTGTGAGCTCTGAGACTGAATCAATCTCAATGTCCTGTTGATACATGAACTTAACAACCAAAAGGCTTCCCCAAAAGAGCCAAGCGAAATGCCATTCAGCACGAAGACGACTATCACAAGATCTCCTATTTTTTGCAATAGCTCCAGCCCAAATTACCATGTTTGGCTCCTCAGAAATAATCTGCAAATTCAACACACATAAAACCATCCATAGCACGGGTTGGGTCTGCAGGAAAAGAATGCAGATTACCTGCACACAAAGACTTACCCCTCCACTCCATCCTTTCACTCCACTACAAGGTAAAGGGAAACCACTCTGAGTTTGGTGTGTGAAATCACACCATTGACGGTATTACACTAACAGATAAGCAAAAAGAAAAAAAGACATGATCAATGATACAGGGGAAAAAAAAAAAAAATACTACAAACAGGCTGAGTGCTGTTTGATGCTATGCCAGAACTGTGAACAGGCCAAATTCTGTCACAACAAAAAGAAATCATGTCCTGCAGACTGACAAGAGAGCAGTTTCCTGAGAGATGCAAAACTGCCTTTATGCAGTGCTGCAGCAAAGCACCAGCAAGAATGATCTCATTGCTGAAGAAAGATCACTCTTATCTGACATGGCCTGAGAGGCTATCAAAAAGAGCAAATCCAGGACCAAAATTTCTGCTTCTGCACCAGTTGGCCCATAACTGATCACTTACACTCTAATGTTTGTGCTGATTTCCCGGTTTAAGTTCTTTTCACTTTAATGTTGCCTTTTCTCAAATATTTTCTCTCTGTCTTTGGTTCTCTCTTAGATATAGTAAAAAGCAAACCAAAACACCCTATGAATGTGGTATTAATAATTCCAAAAGTCTTGTTAAAACCCCTCCATACTTTATAAAACAAACTATTTACCAGGCCTTTAAAAGACTGAATAACGCAGGGTGTTAAGCCATCTGTGAAAGGTGTGACAATTTAAAATTTATTCACTAACATAGCAAGAACACAAGACAACATCAGATTGCCAAGCCTTTGTGTCTTTACACATCCTGATATTTCCAACACATATAATGCCTTTGGTTTTCCATCACCAGGCACTAAAAGATTAGATATGACATATTTTATCCAAGGCATCCCACCTTACTTATTACTTACTAAAAAAAAAAAAAATTAAAAAAAAAAGAGAGAGGGAGGGAGAAACACACTGCTACTAAACATGGCTGAATTAAAAATAGAAGTTGTCTGTATTTCTTGAGGGATGGGGTAGAAGCACAAGAAAAAACAAACTACCCCAGGACGTTAGTTACAAAAAATAGGAATGCAGCAAAAAAATTCAGAAAAATCCCCAGAAGCTGCAGCAGTTGCAACGTAGGCCTCCTCACACTACCTCCTACTATACTCAATTCAAAGTACCTTCAGCCAAGTGAGGGACACAACCTCATGTAGTTCCTCATTGTTTGAGACTTACTTCCTACAACTCCCACATCGGCACCATAACCCACAAATGTAATTCAAAACCATTTTGGATTGAGACAGCCTTCTCATCCTAATAGCATTTCCTGAATAATTAACTAATTTGTAGTTACCCTTATCATTTACTTCTGTAGTTCACACAAATCTGTAGTCCACTCACAGGTCACGCCTTTTGCCCTCTCTCCTTAAAGGGCTGGTCTGTTCTTACTCAGCACTTCAGATTATTTGAAAATAGCCAAGTCTGATATGCAATCTTAACTCATTTTAAAGAGAAGCAGTGTGTCACAACAGCTGACCTGCTTCCAGTAACACTGCAGAACTATTCCTTTCTTAAGAAGAAAGGAAAAACATCGGAAATAAATAGATATTTAATGTATCTGTTAGATACTAACAGATATCTAATAGACAGATTAGATAACCTAATGTATCTTTAACAGACTGCAGTTACGGTGGTGACAGTTACGGTACCACAAAGGGATAAAGAATTTTTAGGAGGATTAAAATACCCTCAAAATTACATACAGCAAGGGTTATCTGAAATAATACAGCAGATTATTCTTGCCTAAATACCAAAAATACTTCCCTGCTATTTGGATAAACAGCTCTAGGGACACTTTTCAAAACAACGCTTTTTGATAATCTGCATTTGTTTTCAGTAATTAGAACTAAAAAATAGGGATATTTTAAAGATAGTGAAATACAACTTCTGTGGGGATTTACAAGCATTGTTTCAAGGATCGCTTTTAGAGAATTCAGTATTGACCGAGATTCATTTCAATAATACCACTAAATCTCATTTCTACTGGTAAGAAATCAAAAAGCACCACCTCTATGGCATACGTTACAGACCTCAGTGTCTCAATGGCTTTCCACCGTCACCTATAACTGCTGTAAGCACGCTTTTTACACATAGGGCTGCAACTCCTGAATCCTTCTCTACAACAAATCAAAGTTTTTCCTCCATTTTAATTTAAAATAAATAAATAAATATATATATATATATATATAAATAGAAAGTCAAAATAATCCCCCTGCAATCTCCTAAATATGACAGTGCAGATTATATTATGCTTCCCAACCCTGCTCCCCAGGGAATTATTTTAGCAATAAAGACATGCTACAGAGAGTATCTAACTCCAGCAGATTTAGTCTTGATGTCAAGGCTTGACTAAAGACGAATAAAAACACAGACAAAGTAGCAAAACACAGCCAAATCCTTCAGAGCAGTACTTGGTCACAGAAAAGTTAGCTTTATTTGTGTGAAATGCAATTACCAGAAACTCACATGAAACCAGTTGTACTGGATAAATGCATCGGTTCTCAATTTAGTCACTAAAGTCTGAATGTGTGACTGACATAGAAATCTCACTTAGCATATGAATAGGATGCCATAGCCAGGGCTCCAGTATTCACATTTCACTGAAGGAAACACAGAGATCAGAACGGGAGACAGATTCAGGCAGCGGAGGCTGTATCCCCCCCATCTCCTACGGTTATTCAGTGCAATGTAGGTCAGGTTCAGCAAGACTTACACTTGGCAAGTAAACTGGTGCAACAGGAATAGAACATTAGATTGAAGCAGTTAATGCCAAGTCCCTGACATCTACACTACACATACAATTCAGGCATTTTATTCCACTAAAGATTAGCCAGCACCCTGAAACAACTGTCACCAATACAGGAATGGTTTGCAGCTCTCTGCAGGATCAGCCACTGTTCAGACCCTCTAAGACCCCATCAACAGTTGCAAATAATTAGGTCTTCAGTAATACCTCCTTTATGCCTAAATATTTTAAGATTACTGAAAGACAAGTGCTAATCGGTCCTGTGGTCACATGTGCATGGTTACATTCAATATTATTCTATCTTCTAATAATAGTAAAGGAACAAATGTAAACATTTATAGCAAGATCATGACATGCATAAACATGCACACCCTCAAGAAAAATGAGTATGTATGTGTTCAGATCATTTACGTACAAGAATTACATCCAAAGGTTGGCTGGCTTTCTACTTCAGATAAAACCTTCAGTATAAAAAACACTTTCGCATGCTGTGCGTACACATAGACCTAAACAAATCACTCCCAAACAAAATTTCCATGCCAGGCAAAGCTTATGGTTCCAGAGCCTGATCTTATCATTGGGGCCTTCAGTAAACTAAAGAGTGCGATGCCCAATTTCACAGACCAGTCATGGTGAAATGAGAGAAATTTCACAGTTTTATTCCGAAAACAAGGAGCAAAGGGAGAGAGGTATGGTGGGCTATTTTATTTTTTAGATCTACTCATACACATAGTGCCCATATTTTCTGCAGATGTTTTAAGGTGCAGCTGAAGGGAGCACAGAATAAAATAACCTTGTGGATACAGAAAGCACATAGCAACTAGGCAACTGCTTTGGAGAAATAAGAATTGCCATATTAAATCAGGCCAGTGATCCAGTCTGACAACAGCCTGATCAGAACAAGGAGCTAGAAACATGTATTCACTGTATTCTTCCCAATCCCTCTGTATTTGGCTTTGTCCTGTCACCCATTATTTCGGCATTTGAACACACTCCGTCTCTTCTGTATATGTTAGCAACATAAATCTCCTGGAGACTTCAAGAATGCAACAGACAAAAGTGGTATATGTGGTTTTCATTAAAAAGGATAGGGGGTTAGCTGACACTGTGAACGCTATGGTGGTAGAAAAGCTTTAGCAGAAGAGAAAGGTTTTGCAACGCTTCCTAAGAATAATTACACTCAATTTGTATAATCTCCTCTATGTCCGCCACAATATGAAAAAATTTCTTTAGTATTTTATTCTAGGTTTTGTCAACTGTAATTTGCCAGAGAAGAACAGACATAGGCTGCTCTGTAAACCTTACCCTATAAAGAGATATCTGTCCTATCTGTCCTGTTAATGATTGGGGCAGGACAATGAAGATCTCAAACCCGGCAAAGCACTGGAACACATCTGTGTAGCCTACAGTGGTGGAGAGACAACACTGCTCTGCATTGGCAAAAACTTAAGTACACATTTCACTTTCCTCAAACACAGCACATATTCCTGAGATCAAAACACAAAAAGGCTCTATTAAATGACAGTTTCTTGGGCCAAAAGCAAGCTTTCATCTTCAGCAATTCCCCACCACTCCATCCCAAACATCACAGAAGTCGACTGCTTCACCTGATTCCAGTGCAAACTTTCATCCTTGCTATCAGGAACATGCCTTAGCCATACTGTTTTATGGTGTCAGTATTCTGTACTAAGGGAAGTGGTAATGATTTAAAGGCAACTGTTTTCGTAGGGCTTTTTTCATTTTGCTTAGCTTTTTTTTTATTTTGTTTTGGGTTGTTTGGGGTTTTTTGCTTGGTGGTTTTTTTGTTTGGTTTTTTTTTTTTTTTTTTTTTTTTTTTTTTTTTGAAGATGAACAAGCCCAACCACCACAGGGAGCACTGGCAGCAAAGATGCCAAGAAATAGATTTCATAATTCATATGTTTCCTGCCAAAATATATTTGCACACTAAGCCTCGTACCGCTGACTTGGAGCTGCAAAGATCTTTTTTCTTTGGCCCTTCAAAGTTTGATAGCTACTTCCCATATGAAAGCTCAACAGGAAGCCAGGCTGCTTGTGTCAGTTCTTGGACACTCTGGCAAACCTGCACACTGAAATCCTGCATTAGTGGGAAAACTCCTATAGGCCCACAGTTACAATAGCAACATTGACATTTGGAAGACCATCACGGAGAGTTTCTTTTTCCTAATTATTGTAGGGAACTGCAGTGTTGGGTTTGTTTGGGTTTTTTTAATAGTTTTTTCTGTAGCCAGCAGAAAAGAAACTGCAACCACCAAGCCTCAAAGGATAAGTTGGAAATACATAAGCAGGAAAAGATGATTTTTTGCAAACTCTCCCCATTCATCCCCAAATATGCAAGCTATCCCTATAGTTCCTCAGGATTCTCCAGTGGATAACTGTATGTTTCAGTACAATAAAGTGTTACAGTCAGGAGCAACTGCTGATCTTCATCAAAAAACATGAACTCCATTTCGATGCTATCCAACAGGCACAACTCCCAACTTTCAGTACGTAGACTGAAGCACGTAAACGGCATTTCTTACTGTGTTACAGATAGTGGGAATTCCTAACTAATCCCAGCATCTTTCTGAAGGACTTCATTCTTTCAGATCCAACACGATACAGTCAGATAAACTAAGCAGTTACTACTTTGGAAAACTCTGCTTGAATGTTTACAGAAATGGGTCAGGTCTGTTTTCAACAAACTTTTCAAAATTCAGTATTTGTGTCATTACTACCTCTCTGTCCCCTCTGTGCGACTAGCCCACGTGTTTTTAACTTAGAGGCACACAGAAAGCTGTATTAGACTGAACCACAGGAAAGTATTTCAGAGATGTCACAGAAATCCTGGACCAAGCATTGATCCCAGACCAAGTACTACAACTACACTAACTGAAAAATAGATTGCAAATTACAGGAACAAGATGACAGGAAGGGAAATTTTGAAACCCGAAAAAATTTACTGGGAAAAAGCAGCTGAAGTGCTATTTATAACTAGGGTAGCAATAGGTGTTTCCCAGATGTCACGATCAATTACAAGTTTTTGCTTATGCACCACTAGGAGACAACAAATACATTTTTATCACAGGCACAATCACCTTATTTCAGCAGCACAAAAGATTAATTTGATCTGACACTGTAACACATCTCATCCTAAGGTGGCAACAATAATATGCAGCTACTGCTGTCAATGGCGAGTATCATCCACGCCCCCACATTAAGGTGCAAACCTTCATCATTGACATCCCGAAATGCTACATTGACTGATAGAGCCTCTCAAACACCAGTGCATAGAGCAAACAACATAAATTGAATGCTGTGCTGTCAGAGTGGTACTAAATAGGGTGTGTAATTAAGAAGTGTGCAAATGCACTAACACTAAAAGTATTCCCAAACTGTTCCTTTCCAACACTGGTTCATTCCATTTGTTAACGGCAATGCAAAACAATCCTTCTGCTCTATAAATACATGAAACTGGCTAACAGTCCTGATTTTTTAAATATCTAGGAAAGTAGTGGCTCTTAAAAGATAGGACAGGCCCATTTGAACACTCATTGGCTAGCAGCAACTGGCTAGCAGCTACTAACAGCCAACTCAGCTTCTCCACACCCTACCAAATATTCAAGTTCCATCCAATTGACCTGTTCTCCTGTTTCTCCAGATACCTACAGAATGCAAAATAGAGGGGGGCTGGGTTTGGGATTTTGGTTGTATGTGGTTTTGGTTGGTTTTGTTTTTTTTTTTTTTACTGGATCTCCATAAACTCTGCCAGGAGTTAAAATAAAAACTCTTATCTTTGTGTTCTGCATCTCAGAGTTGTTCTGGGAACTCTGGACAAATGTCTACACTAACCGCCAAAAAAAAGGAAGATGAATTGCACAATTCTGCTCTCCATTTCTCCATTTGTAACCTTTCATCTTCAATAAGAAGTAAACTGGACAAAAGAAGGAGGGAGAGGGAACAGGGAGGAAAAGCTTTTTTACAGATAGAGGACTTTTCTGAGAGATCCAAAAATTGAAGAAAACCTGCCTTCTTCCTGCATTAATGCACTGCTCAGTCAGAGGTGCAATTTGTAAGTCTCCAGCATCATGACTAGTGCAAGATGCAAAACAAGAACCAGAAAGGATTCATTACCTGTTTTCTTAGAGTCATTTTCCTCCTACCATTTTGTTATTATTTGTGTTATGACACTATAATAGCTTCAGTCAAGATCAAGTTTTCTTTCCTCTAGTCACTGAGAAAACAGACAAGTAAGAGAAAGGAAGCTTCATTTACTTTCATTTTACAGACCGGAAGCTAAAACACACAGAATGATGGATAAGCCCAAGCAAACACAGCTTGTGGAAGAAACAGAAACCTGAACGTAGATCTCCTGAGAGAATCAAAGGAAAGGTTGCATTTCCTACCTCATTGTGTTACAGGAAGCAGAAAGAATTTTGAAAAAGCAAGAAATGCTTCTGTTGGTTAGTCCGTGGGTACCACTTCTGCACTAGAAAGAAATTATTTCTTTGGTTGCCATAGATATTACTCTTAAGTAAAAAAAAAATAATTGAATTTTTTTGGTTTGTATGGTTGGTTTTAGTTTGTTGGGCAGCTATTGGAAGGTGGAGGGAACAAGCAAGGAGGAGAAAAGAATTAAATCCATTTCAGTTCAGAAAATAGAGAATTCGGTTCTTCTTGAATGGGGATTGTCCCAATCTATCTCTGCTTCTGCAAAGCTGAGCAACTGCAGTTCACACAGAACTATACTCTTCTTGAGTGCCATGTTCAAGATAGCTTTAATTGCAAATGGAGTTCAAATAAAATGATAGCGAGAGATAAGAGCATTAGGGGAAGAAAAAAAAGCAACAAGATGCCTCAATTTCTTACCACTTCCTGTACAACCGTTACCAAGATATGAAATCAATGATACTGCACAAAGGACACCAGCTTTAAGCAATCTATCTGCTTTCTGAGAAGCTGTCTGAGAATGGTATTGGTTTTGTCTGCACAGCTGGAACAAATGTTCAAAATGTTCAGATGATTACCAGTCCTCTTTCCCTTCCCATGTGGATATTCTCCAACAACAGGTGGTTTTTGAAATACAAAAATCTGCAACCATGAAAAGCGATTGCTTCAGAAAACTTGTAAGGTAGTCTTAAAGGTAGGGTATAACAGAAACCTTATGGGAAAAGAGGATTTTTATTCAAAGCTGCCTCATCATGGAAGGATGCTCAGTACAATGCTGCAAAGGAGCTAGAAATCTATGACACAAACCAAACACTTTCAACAGGCTTTAGACCGAACCTCCAGATAATGCTCCTAATTCCGTCACCAATTTCTGTATGTCTCTCAGCAACTCAATCTCTCCAATTCAGTTTCCCCACTTGCAAAATACAAATAATTATATGCACTTTATCTGGGTGCTATTATGAAACTAAGACTAGCATTTCTAAAGCGCTTTGAGATCCCTGAGTAGAAGTTGCTATAGAAACATACCTAGTGTATTATTAATTGTGATTAAGAAACTGAAAATGTAATGAGTAAGTATTCATGCACAGAACAGGAAATCCTTATCTGAACTCAGTAACACTATAGCAATAAAATTAATCTCATATCCACTTGTATTCATGTAAGACATATGTGATCCAGTGGTGATATATTAAAGTGTGAGTCTATAGTAGTAAACTAAATACTGTAAACTACTGTGCACAGGTTATATTCAGAACATTAAACCTACTACTTTAATGAAATATTAATAATAAAATAAAAAGGAAATAATTAACTAGATTATATATCAAGTTCCCAGGAAGATGTCACCAGCAGGCACTGGGGAAATTCCAGACTGGACTCAGTGACAGATGAGAACTGGATTCCAGAATACACTGATCAGGATCAAAGGCAGACGAACAGACAGGGTCCTCCTTGGGCATCAGCCATTGAAAAAAGAGAGCCTTGGAAGAACTGTTGAAGAAGAGCTGACCCTTTGGTCCCTCAGCTTTTATACTGAGCACAGCAGATGGGATGGAATGCCCTATTGCTCAGTTTGGGTCACCTGACCTGTCCACCCCTCCCCACAGGTGCGACCCCCCCCAGTAAACACCTGAGTCAGCTGAACCTGGTTGCCATGGCAACAAGTATAAACACCACCCTCTTTCACTGTGCTGAAAGTTGGCTGTGCTCCACCCCAAACCACAACAATTCAGAACATTCAAATTCTAGTGATCTGTCTTTTGCTCAAAAAGACCCCAAACCTGCCAGCCACATACTACTGATCTCACTCTATCACTTCTCTACCATTTTTTATCAAAGTAGCCATCCCTAAGAACCATTTTGAGTCCCAGTTACAGTTGACTTTTTCTATACAGAAAATCAGTCGCTGTAAAACAGAATTACTCTCTCTCTCATTTCAGTACATGGCCGGACCCAAGGATGCAGTCATTAATGCTCAGAACTCCTAGTGCTGTTCTGAAGAGCTGAAATTAAAAACATCTCCATTGCCACTAATAGCTGCCAGTTTATTCACAGGATGAAAAGTCTCAGATTCCAACAGCATGGATACAGTGACATTCAAGTGTATTTGGCAGCAAACTTGAAGAGCAAGAGAAGCAAAGAGGAAAAAACACAGAGACAAGACTCAATGTGTATGCTGTCATTTTTGTAAGTGCTGAGCACCTCTGTTCTGATAGTCGCAGAGCATTTTTCAATTCTCCCATTAGCAATCCAACATATGGGTGAGGTAGATGAGTACAACTTTCTTATACGTATGGAAAACTGATGCTGAGACACATCGGGCACAACTTTCAAGGTCTATTATTTTTGCTTATTTAATACTAGGTACAAGTGCTCAAAAGACAATCAAATTGAACGTTAATTGGATATGGTATGAACTCACATGTCTGAAGGTTTTTAAAACATGAAAGTAACTTAACAGCAGAGAGAAGAATAAAACCCCAAATCCAACTTTCTGGGGCCTTATTCCAGTTGTTATCTTCCTTGCTTCCTTTGCTGGGAGGCTGAGGTCCCAATTAGACCGTAAACACAGGAATGGCTAAACAGACAGCAAATGTAAATGGTTAAATACAGTTTTGTATTAAGATTCCTCCTTACCAGCTCAGATACCAGCAGATTACAATGAAAAACTGTCAACACCAAACTAGTAATAGATCACCCAAAACAGAAGAGTTAGAATGGACACAGTCCTGCTCCTAACAAAGCCAATGACAAAGGATACCACTTATTTCCAGAAGAACAGGAAATGACCAAATAATTACACAATTTATGTTCACCATATTGGTTTAGATATTTTGGGCTAACCTTTTCTGGCTTAAAACCAAATCAATTTTTTTCTCCCCAAGTCCAAAACTGTTCACCACAATACCCCTTAGACACTTTAAAAAAACCAAACCAAATCAAACTCACAAAATGACCTGGCAATGCCAGATCCCACATAAGTGAGAGGCCCACACTGACAGACAGATTTTTTTGAGAAATAGCTGTACTTTCATGGCTAAATATGGATTTAAGATTCTATATAGTGGAAGAGCTAGCTACTATTATTACATACACGAGGAAGTCTCCAGCCTTCTCCCTGGTATCCATGTCTGTCCCTTTATATTACGTAAACATTGTGCATCTCAATACTAATGGCATTTATTGCACAGCTACTGCTGAACCGCACACCTTACTTGTATCTATTATAACTAATGCTTCCTACATTATTTAAATTAGAAATGAAACAGTAGTTTTTAACAGGCTTTCAAATTTACAATAAAGAGAATCTTTGCCCAATGCAATTGCAGACATTTTAAAACTAAAGCAAATTTGGAACAATTTAATATTTTACTCTCTCCCTTATATGTGTAAGTAACATAAGGTCATGTATTGAAAAGCTGAATCTAATAAAAATGAAGTTTTACCTAACTTTTTACGAGTCTTGACAATGGGGTAGAAGTTTTGTAGAAAGACAGGGTCATAAGTTATCTGATCAGTGAGACTGACAGCAAAAACTTACTGGCATCTCTGGTTCAATCATTATAATTAGTATAAAAATAAAAAAAGTTCATCTCCAATATATTGCAGTTATATGTGTTGTACCACAATCAAACAGTGGAAGGGGCTTCTGCATAGTTAGAGAAGCAACGGTAATTAGCAGAATGCTTTTTTTGGTTCACTAATTAAAATAACAGTGTTCTAAAAGATGGTGTCCCATATGGAACTGCAAAAGGTTTTCCAAGAAGTGAATAGAAAACTGGCATACAACACTCAGCATCTTTCCAATAAGAGTTTAAATGCTTTTGATATTTTTTCTGCGTTTGGTTGTTGGTTGGTTTTGGGTTTTTTGTTTGGCTTTTTTTTTGGGGGCGGGGGGGGGGGAGGGCAGAGTGGGAGGGTGTTTTGTTGTGGGTTTTTTTTTTTTCCTGTGTTGTGTTTGGTTTTTTAAATTCTTTTAAGGCTTTCATTATGTATGTACGAGTATCAAAATTTTCAGTTCTCTAGCTGCACTTTTTATGTAGCAAAGACACCCTTTTTCATATTACTGTGACCAAAACCAGGCAGAATGCAATCTTAGCTAACCCACTCCTCCAGGCAATAGACTACATCTATAAATCAGCTTTCTCTCCCCATCCCCCACAGATCAATGTCACAAGCAACTATCTAGGGAGCAGCAGGGAAGCCAAGCTGGTGACCATTTTCAAACACTCCAATAGGTTATTGAGCAGTGGTGTTAGGTGCCACAGTCCAACAAATCTGTTACGTTTCCCGCTATGTAAACCAGAGTGCTTCAGAGTGGTTCACCAGGAAAACTACAGTATAAGCCTGCTTTCATATCTCCTCAGTTCAGAAAGAACTACTCAAAGGTCATCAAATCACACAAGCAAAAGTCAAAACAACCAAAAAAAAAAACCAAAACACAACAACAACAAAAAAAAAAAGAGGGGAAAAATGGAAGTAAAGTTACCAACATATGATGCGTAGATGGGAAAGAATATCAAACCCTTCTCAAATAAGTGTTCTGTAGTATCTTATCAGCTTTAGACAGTCAGATGCTGTCCTCACATAAGAAAAATAATTAAAATCCCCTCTTCCTTTTTTTTGTATAATGCAAGTACCAATTGCTCTAGTTACTCCCTCGCTCAAGTCCCACAAGAAGAAGAGTCAGAAAAATATGAGAAGAAAAAAAAGAGACCAACATTGCAACTTATGCTGCTGAGCCAGAGGGGACAGTAATAAAAGATCTGATAGTTCTACTATCAATAACTGATAAAAGTATACTTTGGTTTCACTCACAAGACATAATCCAGACCCTAACACAGTCAAGTGGAAAAATTTTTACAGATTTCAGCTGGATCCAGATCAGGCTCAGGGTGATGCAGATGAAGGATGCATTCCCTAATTACAGAGTATGCTGAGCACCACCTGCAAATCACTGGCTAGACTGAACTGTCAGTGATTTCAGTGCAAACTTTTTTTGCAGATAACCAGAACCCCATGAAGCCATCTCCTATGCATGAAGCTGATGAAAAAGCCTAGCAGAATGAAGCCATGAATCAACTTTGACTCATAAAACATAGCTTGCACGTCATAAACATAAGGAAAACACACCTTTGGCCCATCTGCTACTAAATGACCCTTCCTACTAAAAAAAGTAAGCTGATCTAAGGAAACAGTAAAACCTTCCAGTACTTCACTGTTTCAAGCACCTCTGCAGAAGCCTGGTGAACCTCGCTGGCCTTACAGCAGTTTTACAGGTTTATGCTTGTGTTTCCTCTGGTTTGGCTCAGTCCAACGCACAGGCAGTGCTGCTTAATGCTCTGCAAGAGGCTTTCAGTTCTTGCTTAACAAAGCTTTCCTCCCACATGTCATATGTATTCAGGCTACAGTCTGTTTATCTAATATCTCCCTTTCTCTTTCTCTCTCCCCCTCCCCCTCTTTTCCACCCCCTCGTCCCCAGAAGAGAATAACCATAATGTGCCTATCGCTTGCAGAAACAGACAGCTCAGCTCCCCCTTGCCATCTGGTCATACTCTGGTCTCTCAGCTGTCGTCAACATATGAATCCCGTTGTTTTGACTAGTGGGGTCCCAAGGAACAAGCAACAGTGCAGATTGCAGGGAATCAGGATGCCCTTTTCTCTCTTCCTTAAACCAAAAAGCAACCCACATAATTAGAAAGTGAAGGAGTGTTTGTGAAATGCAATAGAAAGCACAATACTTCTACCTTTGCTCATGTGATAGGGATTCTGCCAGCCACGCCAGGCTATTCTGTAACTCAAATGAATACATTTGCATCTTGACTTAACTTACATTTTGCTGCCTTCATCACAAGCACGTGACTAACCCATCCTGCTTACTCCTCAACCTTTTACATCTTTAAAAACAAAAAATAAAAACAGAGCTCCCACAAAAGGCAAAGGAAAATATATAAACCCTTAATCCATAAGAATTTATGTTCCAAAGACAGACGATTTTAAAAGATAACTCAAAGTTTGTATCAATTGGCAGAACAGGTGAGGAGGAGAAAAAAAAAGGAAAAACAAATAAAATAAAATAAAATACACACAAAAAATAACAAAGAAAATAAGTGTGGCAACTTAGCTTATGAAATACATAAATTTCCCCAAACAGGAATGGGTTAATATTATTTCTAGGCTAGAACTGCATTGTAAGTTTATGATGTATGTTGATGATAAAATTAAAATGCAATTATCTTTTAAGTACCAAGAACCAAAGTTGGTTGGTTCATCATCCCGTGTGCTTGAAATGTAGTGGAAGCAGCTGGCAGCATTAAGGAATAGGACCCCACCGAGGTCTCAGCAAAATGACCAGCTTGCACACCCTCTCTTGACAAAATAGAGTCAGTGAAACTCCAAACAGGCATCTGAATCCTTCCATGACAATTCTTCAGTGGGTTCAGAACCCAGCATCTGAGACTGAAACAAGGAAGCAAAAAATGAATCTTTATGCTTGAAATGGGAAGAAGGCGTAACTTAGAAAAATGCATCTAAAAACTCACATCGGTGCCTTACTAGTAAGTTTGAAAGAGTGTTTCGTTTTTCCATTACTCATTTGGGATAGCCCTGTGAAAGCTTCCGAAGATCTGTTTCTGAATCATATACTTTTCAAAATTCAGGTTTTGTGTAAACAAAGTTGCTGTTCTCCTACTGTATCACTAAAATTATTCACCTTGTGATGGTTTTATTCAAGCAGGAGCGCGTCTTGTGCTCCAACAGTTCAACTCTAACCATGCTACGGTTCTATGATAACATCTGCAAGTTCATTATTCAGGCAACTGCTATATAGCTAAACCTCTGTCTGTGAATATGTTAAAAGTTATTGTATCAAAAAATCCACGCAAATAGAGAAAGAAAGCAAAAGGACAATTTTAAGTTATATTCATATAAAATATTCCATTTTCTCTCATGTAGCATACAGACCAAAAAAATATCATGAAGCTTTGCCAGAATAGCAGCTGGATGGCACAACCGGTCTCCCTCCAAAGATGCAGCACTATTCGAGCCCTTTGTCTCTCATACCTATACCTACACAATCAAAGGTATCATCACAAATAGCTCTTTGTCAGCTTTCAGGATTAAAAATGTGGCCAGAGTTCCACTTTTAACAAGTAACATCATAAGACTTGCATCTTGCATCCATATTGTGGCAGGTATCTGCCCACCTAAGAACAATTACAACAGCAAGTCAAGAGCAGCACAGGCCTCGGCATCAGTTGGGTGTTTTCTGATTCAAGTACTTACAGTTCTGGGCAAGTTTATCCAGCCCAGGTCTGTGGTGCCATTGCTTCACTCTATAGGTTCTTGCCCTAGTAAGACGAAAGGCAGTTCAAGGATGCCAACAGACTGCAGTCATAGCTCCTAGGGCACGGTGGATGTACTGTACATTGAAGAAAAAGCACGAAAATTTGCAGGAGTGAAAAGGCCATGGAGACTACAGGTAGAGAAACAAGCTTAAAAATGGTATGGGTTTTTTCTTTGGTAAATGTTTTTTGGGTTTTGGAGGGTTTTGTTTGTTTTGGGTTTTTCTGGGTTTTCGTTGTTGGTTTTGTGGGGTTTTTTCCCACAGATTGCTCCAATATACTAGCAGGGCAGCAGACAAAAATTTATACTAGCATTGCCCATATGGTACCTGTTTTAGAACTTGGATGAAATCACTGAACAACTGTCACAACCACTATGAGTTAAAATATGAAAACTTAAAAACCACATCAAGCATTATCATCTCCTTCACTAAGTGCAACAAACAACATGTAGAACAAAAATACTTATCTTCTGAACTCCAAATACTGCCCAGGGCTGTCTGAGGTCTGGTGTAATTTACAGCAGCCCAGAGTTCTGGCAAGTTCCTACCACAGATCAGCCTGGCACTAAAAGAAGTCATACCATCAAGCATGCTGTCCATGCAGGGGCCAGTTCTACAGCCAAAGGGCATGCCCTGCTCTATATTCAGCTAGATTCCTTAACACACCTACATTTAATTTCCCACAAGAAACATTTACAATGTCCTTCACTAGTACAGCAGAATGACCTTCAATTCACATAAAATATATATTTATGTATACTTACTTACATCAATTTATATACAACATATTATATCTCACTGTAATATTTTTTCAGAGGGTTTTTCTTAATCTATGCTGGTTTATGATTAGCTGTAAATCCCCTAGGATTTTTTGATCTAAATTAAATACACCACAAGTCCGAGAGGAACACTCCGTCTCATTGCAGATAAACCAGCATGTAACCCCAATTCTTATCTACCCAGTGCAGCAGCCTCTACCAACCTTCTGTACAATCAGAAAATATATTTCTTATCTGTACAAAGTCAAGCCTCTGACAAGGCTCTTCCCCTTTCAAATGTCACCACTGTTCCAGTCACCTTTTTCCTCTCCCTGTCCCTTGTCATTTACTAGGGAAACATTCTCTGAGAACTATTAAAAACTGTTGTGACCCAAAATTATATACGTCAGTAGCACTGTCCTCTCCTTTTAGTAGTTCCCCATTTTCTTACCTCCACCAAATAGCAATGGATAATAAAGAACCCTCAGTCATTCCAGCTACTGGGTTAATTTGTGGGTGGCAACAGTAACACAGCATAGCTAGCTATCTTCACATAATCTACTCATACTAATCAAGATATTTAGGTTCACAACTCTTCATTAAGACATCCTTAAATAAGCAGCCAATTTGCCTCTCAGACTGCTTTGGTATAAAACAACATTTTACTGCAGGGGGTAGAAAACACATTTATTTCCAATGGAACCCATAACATGAAAATTTAATATCAAAGCAACGCGTGCAATTCAGAATGACTGGAAGGCTATTCTCAAAATACACCAAAGGATCGAAATGTGTAAACCAAGCTACTTGTCAGTCCTAAAAATAAGAGAAGCAGAAATGGGCTCATCCTGCTTCAGAGAATGTGGCGCATTTGGCAAAGCACTAATGGAAACTTTGCTTTTCCAGCTGGCTGCATGACACCTGGCTCAGACAAGGTAAGTGGGAAGGGGGGAGAGGGGGGAGAGGATTCTGGTTTCCAAAACTGCCTTTAACCATTCAGGATGACAACACATCACATGTTTTTGAAGACTCAGAAGACTTTTTCTCACCCAGATGTACCTTACGGCAACTGAATATAATTTGTATGCAACATGTGACATCTCTATAATACTTAACTTCACTGCAATACAGCTCCCATTCATTTCAACCCCTTTTCTTCTATCCCTTAGTCTCTACAGCAGTTATTAAAAAATGACTGTAATGAAAATTTTGATATCACAATGATTAATATCTGCATAATGGAATACTGTTGGTTGAGTAGTTTGAGGCACTCAAGGTTGAAAGATATTTTCAAGTAAGAACAAGTTCTCCAAGAGTAATATAGCGCATTACAGCCTGCATACCAAAAGTCACAAAGTAGACTTGCCAGCAAGTACTATTCTGCAGTGGGGATGTCTGTATCCTTTTTCTAAAAAACAAAGTTACATTAAGCGTAGAGATCCAATCATAAAGCCTGTTAGCAGAAAATATGACTGTGTTAGTGATACACTTATCACCCCTGCTGGGGGTCATCCTGCTGCACAGGTCAACACAGAGCTCAGATGATCCCTGGAAAGCATATCTTCTCAAGTTACATTGTTCAGAGACTGTTGCTTTAAAGCAAATTGCAGATTGAGGACTTTTCTGCTATATAACTCAAATCCAGGTTTGATGACAGCCTGATATACTGCAGCAACTAGCAGCTTTGAGACCTTTAGGAGATTGTCAGAAAGATGCCAGTAGACCTTTAAGAACTATTTTGCAGAGTCATTCCAAACTAGCAGCTAATGGTATGCTCTCTTCTCCTATGATAGCTCTTTTATAACTGGCTGATGAGAATCAGCTGCAAAGGAGGGAGATTATTTTATGTCTCATTAATTTTGAAATTTTTAAGATGTTTTTTAATACCAAGCAAATCAATAACCTGAGTATTATGCCTCTCTTCTCCTTTCCTTTCATCCTTATGATATAGCTGAGAATATCAGTAATTTAGACACAATTCTTTATTATTTAGTCTGAATACCTAGATGCATCATAGTTTTACCATTGCTGCTAAAACCAATTTTCTTTCTTTTGTATCCTTTCACAAGCTCAGAAGGTTTTGGAGGTTTCATGAGGAAATTCAGAAGTTAAAGCTTGCATCACTCTTGCACTGCAACTGCTAGAATTAGGCTACAAACAGTATTTGCCTTTGTGACTATCCACAGTCTCTCTCAACATATAGATCTATATGGACATATAAACACACATACCCTATGCATAGAGAAATATTTCTTAGATGAGAGGCTTTTAAAGCACTGAAAGACAACGTTAAAAGCCACTTCAAATTTACCAGTGTTTTAACACATTCAGCTCGTGAAACGCTGGACAGTTCCTTTTGTTTGCCAGAAGCAAACAAAACGTGCATTTCCTATAGCAAAAAATTATACAGATGGCTTAATTCCTCAGGTTCAAGAATCACCGGAAAATGCAGTGCAACCTATCACTGTGCTATGAATCCATAAATTGTACGTATGGTGTCACCCTGTACATTTAGGTCTCTTTTAAATAAATATGCATATACAATTGGTATTAATGCTCTGTAGGTATTCAACATGGACCAAACGGAAACAAAAGTCTGACTAAAGTATACATCGCTTGTAAAAAATGGTAAAACACTTTTGCATTCTGCTGGGCACTAAGAATAGCTGTTGCAATTCAGAAACAATTATTACTGAATAATGTCTTACAGTAAAAGTTCTGTGATAAAATCTGTATTTTTACAAAGACACAAAGAAGGATTTGGCATACACATGCAACTTTCTAATGCATTTTTCAGAGTACTGACACTCCTGTTTCAAAATATGTGAAATGAGTCAGTGAAGAAAGTTAGTTTAAAATTGTCAGTTATTTGTATTATGGAAACATTTAGTAGAGGAGGGCATTAATATGCAAGGATGTTGGGATTTTAATATACATATGTTTCGCAAGAATAAAAAATACAGTTCTTTTTAAATGACTTTTTTTTGGCCTCTGGCAGTACTTAATATCCATGAAGTTTAATATTGAGAATGCAGGTTTCTTAAGGTAGCAACTGCTCAGCCAGGATGAAGCTCCCTAAGAGGGTGGCTCTGAAGGTATTTATGAAAACAGTAACAGTAACAATAATTATCAGATGTTTATCTCAGCTTAATGAATAGATTCTAGATCTCTGCTGCTTGAACAGTTGAGAAAATGGGAAGTGTTCAAGAATGATATGAGAAATGAAGAAGTAATGACTTACACTATCAGCCTGTGCAAGAGATCATCCTTTACCATGAAAATCATGTACCCATGTTACAATATGATTTGCTATGACCTTTCTATATGTTATATAAAGTTGATAGGAATTTTATTATAATCACATTATAGAACTGTGCGCTAACCATGTTGAAAACAGGTGTCCAATTGTTCAGTTTCTGATATTCCCAGAATACCAAATAACTCCTGCTTCAGAAAGGGTTACATACCCCCAGTGAAGGGGAGAACTGCTCCCAGGGCTGTAATACGCTTCAGTATTATTATTTTGACATGGCTTGCTCCTATCTAAAGAGGCGCAAAAATAAAGTTGCCCAGAATGGCAAAAATAAAAGCAAGTCCACATCTACCACTGAGAGCAAGACTTCTTGGCCTCACATAATTTTTCTCCACGTATTTGCTTTGTTTTCAAGACAGCTATTGCTCCTGATCCTGGTTTAAACCCAACAACTACAGGTAATTAGAAGTTTCACGGCTGTTCCCATGGACTTCGGATGACACAACCAACATGAGCAGCAAGCCTGCATTTTGTCCTACAGTATTTCTAAAGAAAGAAGGTATACCAACGATCCCTCACAGAGATTTAAGCATCAGATTGGAAGGGGCATTCTGATGGCTCCATCAGACTCACAATGCCATGAAGTGAGAAGGAAGACTTTACAGGAATCTGAGTAGTATTTAAGCAACAAAAAGAGAATTAACTAGAAAAACAAAGAGTAGATGAAGTTCCTATAGTAGCATAAAACATCAAGCAAAAAAAAATTTAGATGTAACTGAAGACTCTAACAAAATCATTTAGCAGCTATAAGACTTTAAAAACTGAGGTAAGGAAACAAAAGAGCAGAACTATCCTTCCCAGAAAGTATTAACTCTCCTCTGTGAAAGGAGCATCTGCTGCAGCACTGTAAGTGCATACTGTGCTGACAGAAGACAAATCACATTAGTTTAAAACAGTAAACTGGTCAGGAGATTCTCACCTATCAGCATTCATAATTGCTCCCTTAATACTACTTCTCCTGAGGAAATTTTCTCTATATAGCCCTTACACTGCCCTCCTGTTTCCACTTCACCAGCCACCCATCAGGTTCCATTCTGTAGAAGCAACAACCTTTTCAGCCCTTGCAAAGTCTGGAAGCCCAACTCTTACACATAACAGAGCTGTATTTCAGTCAATGAGGTGACTACAGAGATTGGCTTCAAGCCTCTGATAAGGAGTTTGCATTGGTGGGAACTCATTCCAAAGCTGAAGTATGATCACGACAAAGCTTCACAGTGCAACACTGGAAAATAACTATAATAAGTTATATCACAATCTCATTGTGAGTGAGTGCATCATTTGAAATACCAAGCCTTTTAGATCTTGTTTTTCCAACCTTAAATCTCTAGATTCAAAACAGTATTCCTGAGCATTTGCACGTAATCCAGTAGTTGCTGTTCTCCACTGATGAATGTAAATCATAATCCTCAATTCTGATGACACAGACATCCGCCCTCAGTAATTAATTGTGACATTGGTGCAAATGAGCATGACCTGTTTCAGTAAGCTAGAGAAAAAGCTATTTTGGAAACTGAAATGCAATTTTCACTTGGCTCCCCATCTAGCACCATAAATAAAAGTTAATATAAAAAGGTAACTTAATGGTTACTATAGTTCTGGTAAACTAAGTTTGAGTGTAACTAGAATAGCTTCAGACATAAATGATTTACTGAGTCCAGAATTTTGTTTGCAAGGTTCTGAACTGGCTTTATACCAGACTTCTTGCAGTTCTTTTTCCATATACTACCCGTGACCGAGTCAAGTACCAGCATAGCCTGTAGACTGTTCTAAGCAGTATAAGCAAATAGCTACTTCCTTTCAGCAACAGTTTTTCTTTATTTTCTAGAAAGATACATCCATTTTTATTTTCTTCCTAACATGACAAGGGGATAAAGAGGCTGCAGGAGCCTCAGACACAGCACTTACTGGTTTTGTGCTGTTTCACCAGACTGTTTAACTGATGGTGACATGCAGGATAGGCAAAGACCTTCTGATATGCAAGGTTGTTCCCGAACCTCAAATATTATTATCAAGAGCCTCCAAGTCCCTAAAATGTCATGTCAAAAGGCATCTGTCGCTAGTTAATAGCGGCTGTGGATTGTCATTTGAAGGTCCTGTTTCTTTCCTCCCTCCCTGCAATTTCACAAAGATTTAAAAATAAAAACTAATAAAAATATCAAAACAATGCACACAATACCCAGGGTGGGCAGTGGCTAAACAGACTAAGCCATGCCTTACATAGATCCTGAAGCCAGCACTTTTGGGGGGTGGGGAACAAAACAAATGGAAGAGGGAGGTTGCTCATTAAATAATTATGGGGTTTAGTCTAAATTGCTAAATAAAAGAGTCACTGCGTGTTTAGCAGATGCTACTGTGTAAATCTAAATCCACTAAGATACCAGCATGCTCCTCTCTTTTTCTCCCTGCTCTACTCCATAAAGCAGGATTTCCATGATCAGACAAGCAGCCACTGAACAGCTGGGCACAGTTTGCCAATTTTACAGCGATCAGTGATCACTGAACCCATGAAGTTCTCTTCCCAAACCAGAAGCACCAAAATAATAATAAGCTTGCAGGGATGAAAAAAATTCTTCCATCTGTTCACATTTTTACACCCCTTATACTGCATTTTTATTTCTTTTGCGTATTTTCGGAAAGTAGGAAGAAGAATCATCTTCATAGCTTTACATTTCCCTGCTCTTTGGGGGATATGGAAGAGAGATGTTTTATTTGGTTTGTCAATTTGTTGATATTTTTGGTGACCAACAGAAAGACAAATCAGACATCAGCAAATCCTGTTATATATTACGATACACTATACTTCAGAAAATTCTGTAGCTTTTATAGAACCTTGAGTCTGCAACTCTCAAAGTAATTTGCATAAGTAACATTGTCAAAGGTATAGGTGACAAAACAGAAATGACAATAAACAAGTCTCAAAATCAGACAAAACTTAAAAAAAAAAAAATCAACCCTCCTAAGTTTGAGTCCAGCCATTTGCTCACCTACCTAGAAAATCTCTCATGAAAGAGCAAAAGGAGAAATAGACTTTCCTTTTAATAAAAGCAAAGGGGTACACTGGCATAAATCAGCCACTTCTTCAAAATTCAACTTAATGTTTTAGGCTTTGGGGGAACCTTTATGGACTTGCTTTGAAAAACAAGCTATGTTACATGTGACAGGAAAAAAACCAAAACAACCATCAATCTCTCAACACCTGGATACACTACTTGAGATATCCTGAGATTGAAAAGGTCACAAGTATCCAGTAGATTCCTACTTCTGTATTTGCCCTATGGTCGTACTAAGGTGGATCACCAGAACTACAGATCATAATACATCAAGTTTGTGGTGTACATTCTGGATATGTCATCAACACTTAATTCAGATCTGAAGGGGTTAATAGGAAAATTTGATCCTTTATACTGCCCTAGGAAATACACAGTACATCCATGATTAATGTGACAGCATGCATCAGTTCACAAAGGGTGAAATTTACCCTTGCACAGTAGGCTAGCACAAGACCAATGTATTACTTCAGTCCCACTTAAGTACCTAAAACAACGAAATATCAAAGCTTGGTGGATGGACAGCGTGACTGTAGATGAAATTCAGTGCCGACAAATGCATCATACAGAGAATAATGTAAACTAGTAACAAACGTTTTGACTCCCAAGTTAATGGGAGTCATTCAAGAAAAGACTTACCGTTACTTCGGACAGCATAATAAAAATACCAATTCAACATGCAGAGGTAATCAAAGGCTACGACAAAGTGTTGAACAATGAAATAGAAAATTATATTTGAAAATGAGATAATGACAACGTATAAATCCATGATACGTCCTCAGTTGGAATACTGACCTCGAAAATGCATAGCAGAAGTAGGTAACATTAAGAGACAAGCAGCAAAAACGGTAAGTGCATGAGGATCATATCAGGGCAGAATAAAAATATACAGATTGCCAGTTTTGAAGACCTGAGTAAAAAGAGACATACTAAATAACATTAGACAAACACAGGATGATGAAAGGTATAAAGATGATATATCAAGAATGCCTCCATTTCTTAATACCAGGATGTGTGCTATCTCGATAAAGTAAAAGGGAACAAAGTTTCAGATGGAGAAGAAAGTGAAAGGAGAAAGGGATTTTGATGTTCCTTTTCATTCATTTGGGGGTTTGCACAATACGCAATCACATATATCTAAAATATAGATGGATATTGAGAATAGATTCATATCCCTATATTAGAATAAAAGCCAACCAATAGATTTGGCACATTCAGATAGAAGGAAATTACTAACCAACAGATACAGGGGGCAAAAAACAATAATCCTACTATTGATGATTCTGAAGTCAGCTGCAGCAACATTTCTAAAACTGTCTACTGAACCACATCTACGACACCATACTGTAACAAGAGAGAACAGTGGTCTGATACAGAAAATGCTGGTTTATCATAACATACCTGTTGTGTTCATCAAGAACCAAGCTGTCTAAAACCGACAGCAGTGTAGAGTAGAGATAACAAGACACTTTCGAATTAGAAATTTGGGTATCAGCCTGACTCGCCACAGCAGTCTGGAGCCCTCCTTGTTTCCTGGCTAGTAACTGCAGTGCAGACATGCACAAAGTTGAACTAGGCTGATGTTTGGGCTTGACAGTGCCAAATGGCATGAGATTCTGGACAATGTCCAAAATTGATCTAAAAGACAGGCCCTTTTACAGTGAAGTACCTTTTTCATCTACTCAGATGAAAAATAAATATGAAGTTGTGTGTTCAGTTCTGGAACAAAGAAATCCACTTTTCCTATAGGCATTCTCCTGAAATTCAAAGATTTTTAGACCACAAATTTAAAACTTTACCTGTAACTAACTGTATTTCTGTTTAACTATGCATATTTCACCAATGTGACTATTCACCAATGGGTATTAATGCAGAATTAACAACTTCTAGACCTTCTAATGAAATGGAAAGGAAGTACAAAAACTATGAAATCTAACGTGGAACAAGGTAAGTGCTGGGAAGCAACCAACAGAGTAAACATCAAATGAAGGATTATCCTTATTTTCTCAAGGATTTAATTCCAGCAAGGAATTGAACTAGTGACCTCCCCTTCCTTACCACCTCCTGCTGCCAACAGTCAGATAAAATAAACCTAGTCATACAGATTTTTATCAAGGTCTCAAGAGAGAAAGAAGACATTTCTGGACTAGAGGTCAAACATAACAATTTTAAGCCCAAAGGTCAATTTTCTAAGAGAACTATAAGTGCCTTTGGATAGCTTAGAACAGAGGCAATATCCAAGGTGTGCCTATTGTATCAATGTAGAAATACAGTTGCCATAAATTCAGAGATCATTTACTTACAGAAAGAAAGTAAAAAAAAAGATAAAGATTACAGAAAGGCTTTTTCAAAGACAGAAGAAATTGCGCACCTCTTTGCAGAAAGCGTGCGATATCTAAAGCTTTAGACACCAAAGCCTTTCATAATGTGTGTGGTTTCCTATTTCTCTCAAATAGCAATGTCTGAAAAGAGAGAATCCAGCATCTAGACCTCTTCCCAAATTTAAAATGTATAGTCTCTGCCTTTATAGAGAGGGTCAAATCCAAGTAAGTCAGTCCAGCACCATGGAGTCCAAGGCTCTTAACCAAATAGCACCAGCTGAGAATCTAGCCCATAGTCACAGAACCTGACTTTTCTTTCAGTTACACTGATAAAAAAAACCCCAATCCCAATTAAGGTGATGGGACACAAATTCAGATTGTTTTCAGAGTAATGCATGGTTAAATTGTGTTTTCTGTGCAGCTGTGTAAATCTGAAGTAAGACTCAATGACCTCAGAACCATCACGCCATTTTTACAACACCATAAGCAAAGCACCAATTTGCCTGTGGAGAGAGGCAGACTCTGGGCTTCTTCATGATCTCACATCTACCACTTTTACAGCCTGTCATTACACCAAATACTCTTCAGTTTTTCATAATGGTGAGTGAGCTCACAGTCAATCATACTCCATGCTGCTGACCTTGCAAAGCAGCATGGATCAAGATTTTTCCATTCCCTTTGAAATCCAAGTCTGGATTGCTCCAGCTTGTTTTTCAATAGAGCAGTTTTTTTTCAAATGCTACAGTTCGATTTTACAATGCTGCTGGCGAGGCTGGGAATCAAGCTAAATCCAGATGCATTCAGCAGGGAAAGTTGCCACAGGGAAAGAGTAAAAAAATCAAAGGGTGAGCAGTAAGATGATCCCATACCACCGACTTGCTGAATGCCAAAGAATAAACATTTGATACAGCATCAGAGGAATAAGAAAACCAAAAGAGTTACTTCCAGTACTGTCAATAGCTGTTACTATGAAAGTCAGAGATGGGGTTTTTTGGAAACACAAAACTGGAAGGAAAAAATGCTGCTGCATATGTATTGCTTCTTAGTCACCCACTTACATTTCAATTACTAAATGCTTCTCTTCAGCAGTATATGTCATTTTAAATAAGCATCACAGTTGACAGTAAGAGAATGCATCAGGGGTTTTTTTTGGTACAGCTTATAATCAATTGTATTTGACTAATATTTCTATCTGTACCCTTCAATGCTTATGGTCTAGTCTTTGCTGAAGTTGTTTAGTCTACATGTAATTCAGGCGCCACAACTACAAAATATTCTCACTTAAAACAGCTTTTTGGCAGCAGACATTTGCGGACTTCCATAAAGTGAATCTCACATGGATGTATGGAAGACAGTGAGGTCCACAGTAGGACATTATACTGCACTGCTGTGTCAAACTGCTGTAAATCTAAAGAAATGTCAATGAAACACTGGAGTTGCAACAGGAAAAGAAAAAAAAAAACCAAACACCCAAGTGTAGCAGGAACAAAAGACAAATGGTACAAATCTGATGACCAGGGACTCTCATGTAAAACAGCCTGTTATAACCAGAGGAATCCCAAAACTCCAGGAGAGCAATGTGTCAGTTTAAAACTGATATTTAAATACTACTTTGTATACGAATTGGGTCACATTACACAACTTCCAAAATGCGGTGAAATAGCACATCTATGCAACTTCACAGCAGGACAAACATTAGGATGGCAAAAATCGCAAAGGTCAAATTACCAAACGCATCCAGGAACAACAACAAAAAAATGATCCAGTAACTTTCCTTTCAAATCTCAACACTCTGCAGGTTACAAGATAACAGGAAATAGAAGAAAACATGCATTTGAGACAGACTATGGACACTATAATCACAGCTACTTCTCTGTTAAGGTTAGGGAATAAAGTCTTGAAGATTTAATTCCTCCTAGGATACATGTACAGCTACACAGAGATCAAAACAGAAGTCTTATCAAGTTCAACACCCTACCTTCAGCAGGGGCTATGAACCACTTGAATTCATTTTTAGGCTGGAAATAAACACAATTTGAGATTTCCACTAGAAGTATTTAGAATAATCAAGATGGGAAGAAGGCACTTTGCTTTTCTAGTTGAAATATGACTCAGTTTCACCTCATCCCCATTTTAGTAACTCAATTTTTTCCTTTTTTTCTTTTTTTAAAAAAAAGCTTTGAACTTCCATAGGCTTGTGACAAAACTTTGTTCTTAGAAAGAAATGCAGGGAGCTGAAATTCGTCTGAAGTGGCCTAGCTTTGCCCTGCCACATCAGGATGTGTTTCACCCGTGGTTTATTTCATCAGTATAAAACAATACAGAAAGAACTGAAAATCCTCATTTAAACTGGTGATGTCATGTCACTGGAAGACAGTAGTAAGCTCCACAAAACCATATGCCACTTTGATCACATAGCAGTGTGTGGTAGGTTGACCTTGGCTGGACGCCAGGTGCCCACCAAAGCTGCTCTATCACTCCCCTCTGGACAGGGAAGAGAAAATGTAATGAAAGGCTCATGGGTGGAGACAAGGACAGGGAGATCACTCACCAACTACCATCACCGGCAAAACAAACTCAACTTGGGGAAACTAGTTTAATTGATTACCAATCAAATCAGAACAGGATAATGAAAAATAAAACCAAATCTTAAAAACACCTTCCCCCCACCCTTCCCTTCTTCCTGGGATTAACTTTACTCCCGAATTCTCTACCTCCTCCCCTGAAGCAACACAGGGGGATGGGAAATTGGGGTTGCAGTCAGTTCACCACACATTGCCTCTGACGCTCCTTCCTCCTCAGGGGGAGGACTCCTCACGCTCTTCCCCTGCTCCAGCATGCAGTCCCTTCCACACGAGACAGGCTTCCACAAACTTCTCCAACCTGAGTCCTTCTCACAAGGCTGCAGTTCACGAACTGCTCCAGCATGCATCCCTTCCACAGGGTGCAGTCCTTCAGGAGCACACTGCTCCAGCGTGGGTCCCCCATGGGGTCACAAGTCCTGCCAGCAAACCTGCTTGAGTGTGGGCTCCTCTCTCCGTGGTTCCACAGGTCCTGCCAGGAGGCGGCTCCAGGGCAGGCTTTCCACAGTCACAGGCTCCTTCAGGCACATCCACCTGCTCCGGTGTGGGTTTCTCCATGGGCTGCAGGTGGATATCTGCTCCACTATTAACCTCCATGGGCTACAGTGGCACAGCCTACCTCACCATGGTCTTCACCACAGTCTTCACCACAGGCTACAGGGGAATCTCTGCTCTGGCGCCTGGAGCACCTCCTCCCCCTTTACCAACCTTGGTGTCTGCAGAGTTGTTTTCTCTCACATATTCTCACTCTCTCTCTGGCTGCAGCTGCCCATTTTTTTCTCCCCTCCTTCTTAAATATGTTATCCCAGAGGTTTTACCACCATTGCTGATGGGCTTAGCCTTGGCCTGCAGCTGGTCTGTCTTAGAGCCAGCTGGCATTGGCTCTGTTGGACACAGAGGAAGCTTCTAGCAGCTTCTCATAGAAGCCACCCCCGTACTTCCCCTGGTACCAAAACATGGCCATGCAAAGCCAACACATAGGGACACCACTGTTTCTACATAGAGACAGGGCAAATTCAGGGCTGTTTTTAAGAAGTTAATTCCCTTATCCTGGCTTTCGCATTGTTATATTTTTTTATGGATTTAGTTTAAAAGTTTGTAAACCCCTTCACTGAATGGCAGAAAGTTGTTTTGCTTAGGCCTCTCAGCACCAATTTGACAAGCGTGTTTAGGAAATAAGATATGAAGGACCCAAGGTCGGTCTTTTTTTCTTTCTTTGTTTTTTTTGTTTGTTTGTTTTTTAAGCCACGCACAAGCAGGCAACAATCTATTTTTATTCTGCCTCCAAAAAAGTGACTACCAACCTACTGCAGTATGTGTTACAATGTTGTGTGTTTTAAATCACAAACAAGAATCTGAATAAGCAAAAAATAATAATCACATTTTGGAGACTGTGGGTTACTCAAGAGCTAGTGATGCCTTGACCTCTATTACGATTCTCCATTTTTTAAATTGAAAAAAAAAGAAGTCTAGGGTGACAAAAGCTCTGAATCATTAAGATTTAACGATGCCAAATTCCCCGCTTTGTTCATCTTATTTTTATGCCAACATATCTCCACTCAGTTCAATGGATTTACTCCCAAATCTATTCCTTTACAATTAAGAGCAGGAAAATCCCAAGAAAGCTTTCACTTTCAAGATCAGTGATATGGTAACTGGGCAGGGGAGGAAATTTTCTTCTTTCTAGCTTTCCCCTTTCATTTTACTTCTTTTTCACCCTATGTTAACTGCAAACATTGAAAGTCAGAAGTTGACACTATCCCTTTAATATATAAGGTATACATGCATGGAGAGTTCTTTGCATGGACCAGACTCTGACCCCAAGCTGTGCACTAGGCTGGACATCCTTCCTAATTGAGGCAAAGAATGAAGACTTACACCTCCAAAAGTATCATGGATGAAACAATACTTTAGCATCATGGGTCTTAGCTGGCACAACTGTCTCTTGATAATTGTCAGCAATTATACCACAAGTGACCTTTTAAAGCATTATCCAGCAAGGCCACAAATTTGCATTATCTGCTGCCCACAGTATGAAGTTCACCCAAATACTGAGAGGGGCTCATAGACTACAACCACTGTTTATCATTTAAAGTAATAGAAAGCGGTGCTAAAATACAGAATAAATTCTATTTTCCAATCCCATCAGCACTATTTAATAAATAAATAAAAATAATCCGAACACAAACCTAGTCAGTAACTTCTGTTTCAATTCACAGACACACAATAGGTTTCAAACATCACAGCAGTGCAGTCAAAAAATCAGTGCATTTTAAAACAACTAATTTTAACTGGAATTATTTGCCCTTAAACCTGAAACTGCAGAAATTATTACTTCTGTGCAGCTTCATTTATGCAAAAGTTTGCTTACCTCCCTCAATTTTTTTGTTTTTTTATTTAAATACAACTTCAGGCTTCAATCATAACAAAATTGTATGTCTTCCTACAAAGACAGAATATTTATGCAGTAACACAGTTGCAGATACAGCATGGTTTTGACATTTACTGTAGTCCTGGAAAGGGAACAGCCAAATGCATCCCCGGCACAGTTTTAATAATTTCAAAAAATATTGGCACGTAACTCTGTCTTACCACCTCAAAAATAGTAAGGAGTAATATTTTATTTCATCTACTGTCTGGCCTCCCATTTTTACCTCCCAGGACACAACTTAATATTTCAAAATAGGTCTTAAGTGGGACTCAAGCAATAGCTAAATGTCATACCAGCAAAAAGGTAAATTTCACTCCTAGGACACTAATGAGAAGATTCTCCTTCCCCATTAGCCGAAATATTTCTTCCAGGCAGTAACTTGCAATATAACTATCACTGACGCCCATATAACAGACCAGTAAGGTCATTCCTTTAAAAAATTCTTTGATGATGAACTTGAAAATTGAAATATCAGCCTCCTCAGAAATGCCTGCATTCCTAACAATTCAGTCAGTCTTTAGAATAACCCATTAGCCTCACCACCCACTTTACACTGACCTATACCCTTTCCAGGCAATAGTTCTGGAAGCTGAAACTTACTGAAGTAGCATTTGGTAAATATCATTTTGCCAAGTAAGACTGTTGGTATTATCAATTGGGTGCATTTATTAACCTTCCTTTGCCTTTTCCATTCGACTTCCAGATTTAGGTGAGGGTAGTGATGAGGTAAGGATTGGAAAGGAAAAGAGAGGAGATGTGGGACTACAGGGCAGGTTAATTTGAGGCATTTTTAAAGGCTTCTCTAGCAGTCTGTCAGAATTTCCAAAGATGACTTTAAAAAAAAAAAGGGAGGGGGGGGGGGAGAGAAAAAAAAACTATGCCACCAGAGGGCTGCTGCCTGCAGGAAAATGAAACTACTGCATTTTAACACTGCAGTATAATTCTACCAGCTCCATGGGAGCATAAATAAAAGTGACCAAGTTATAAATCTTTTGTAAGTAGAACACACAGCACCATACAAACATAGTTCTACTCAGTGACATTTTGTTTGAGAGATCAGGGACAAATATCCCTAAGGAAAGAAGTAACAAAAGTCAGCATAGACACAAACTGTCAAAATGGGAACATCAAAGCAATATTTCTATTTTATTAGATAGTTAAAACAACTTTAGTTTTAAATTGCAGCCACAGAGATTTCAGCATTTATGTATCAATATTACAATAATCAAAAGGAGAAGCTATGGAAGACAAACATAGAATGAAAAGGTATCATCACCTGGACAGATCATACTGTATGGTCTGCTCTATCCTCAGAAGATGAAAATCCACAGAGGTACAATTAAAAAATGAAGCTAGCAAAAATGAACATTAGCAAATAAACAAGCAATTAAAAAAAAAAATCACTAGGCCTAAATAGTAGAGTTATGCCAGGTGTTTCAATGCTGCTTTTTATTTCTGAAAAAGTTATCAATACTAGCTGGCTAATCCTGTCAGTCCCAAAAGGGAAGTCAAGCATTCTCTTAGTTTTACGGCAGGGCATCATGAAAAAAAAAAAATAAAATAAAATTTAACTTGCCAAAGGCTCCACCCCAAGTCAATGGCTGAGCCTGTTAGGGCCAGTGAAGACTACATAATGTTTGTTTCTGAATAATCTGCCTTATAACTGCCCAATGACATGAACAGAGTCTGTTTTGTACAAGCCTCTACTACACTTCCCCCAAGAAATGACCCAGCTAGGGCTCTGTAGCATTTTAGAGAGCATAAGAGTACAAACAGGGACCCAAACCTTTGAGAAGTTGAGTACTTTTAATCCAACGGGCCTTGAGAGTAAGGAATACCAGGATTAGAACTCTACAAGATCAAGAATAAGGTTGGTATTTTGCATACACAAAAAAACCCAACAGTGAAATACATACATAGTCATACATACACAAAGTGTACAGTGCATTACGTATATAACTACTCAGCTTACCCCCATCTGACATACCGTATTGATTTGATGCAGGGTTTATCAAGAGAGCAAGAAAAAGGCACAACTGGTACAAGTAAATCATCAGGTAAAGATGGGGAAGACTGGACTTTTACACAGGGCAAGGTTCTTACGTGCTCTGGTACACTTCTGCAACCCTCACACAGCCTGCACTGCCGTATTTTCACTGCTCCTTGTGCCAGGATATAATACTGTTACCCACCAGCGCTACAGTTGCGCCTCTGATGGCAAGGTAGATATACCCTTTGATTAAAATCCTTTGCCTTGCCACGTTTTCACTTCCCACTGTTTCAGTGAGGAGAAAAAGGTCTACCACACACGGGTTTCTCGCCTCTGGTGGACTTTTCAGAAATCTACAGTAGAGAAGCAGACACCTAAACAGTAAATATGATACATTTGCTATTCTAATCAATCTTTTTATGAATTCTTGAGAAGCAGTCCACAGACCACCTGGTTCCGCAGAGCCATAGGCACTGAAACACTTAGCACTGGCGGAGCTAAAGAGGCTCTCAGCTGTAACTCATCTGATGCAATGGTGGTAAGAGTAATGGTGACGACAGCATTACGACACAGATCCAGAAACCATGCCTATTTTTACAGCATTTCCTCTGAGCAAGAAGAGCCACCTGCTAACACGATGGCAACTGTCCCAACCATACTAGTGGCCTGGCTGTCATCTTCCCTAGCAAAGATGCAGTTATGATAAAGGTAAGGACGTTTTCTACATCCTGAAGCTTAATGCAAACTGGTCAGGTGATTTCAGCATACATACGTGCGGAATACTACAGAAAAGTTACTGCTAAAGTATTAAAATGTTTGTTTGCTTTAATTTGTCTGTTAGCTGAGCAGACAGACTTCTGCTTTAAGGATGAAAGCTAGTAATTTGAAAAATGCTGGGCCTGTATTTCCAGTTTGAATTGAATTCACTTACAGTATCATTCCACTTTGTGCTCTCATTTGCTTGAATATTCACTGCAGACAAGATGTATTCCTAGGCTGCTCTTAACTAGAACACTGCCAGAGGTCTGCCTCTGCTGCCATCAACGAGAAGCTTGCTCATGGGTCAAACTCCCCTCTCAGATAAACTTGAGCAAGGCACTGAAGTCACTGGGGCTGCACAGTTGTAACTGAGCCGTGAATTTGACTGAGTAATGTCTTCAGCACAATCAGGAAACAACCAGAAGCAAGAGAGATGTGATTTCACAAGTATGAGCAATGAAATAAACCACAGATCCAGAAGAAAAGCAGCACGGGACAAAACGCAGAAACACTAGGACAGATCTTTCTTTGTTGTCAATGATTACTGACTTTAATCAAGGTTTACTGATTTATAGGATTGGGAAGTTTGGAAAAAAAGCATAGATTTAACTAGTTTCAAAAGCTAACGAAAAACTATTTAAAGCTGGTGCTCACAAAGTATAAAGAATCTTAAAAGCTGTGCCACTCATAGCCATGTCTTTTCAACAAAACAAGTGCCTGTGTTTAATAGGGCTATAGCAGTTGTGTCATTGCCAAGTTCTAATATAATACTTGGCTTTGTCTTTGGTGACGATTTTTGTAGAGACAGGCATTGCAAACACACAAACAGCTCTCAGTCTTCCTCTCAGCTTTCTGCAGGAAAGGACTACTTCAAATACTGCCACTGCACCAAAATGGATACATGGAGGAAATACAGAGAGGGCTCCCTTCTTCCCACACTCCCAGTCACTAAGCTCAGCTTGCAAACAGAGAGAGCCAAGTTCTAGCCTCCATCCTCCCTGCTTTGCACTGCTCCAGCAGGAGAAAGTAGGTAAGAACCCAAGAATCCAGCCTATCAAGCCGGCTGGGGATCCCCCCAGCATTAGGAAATCACAATGTGGTTTAGCATCACTTTTTCCTCATAAATTTGGTGTAAGAGTCTTAACCAAGGCGAGGGCAATCAATATCTGAAGAGTAGCTGTATTCCAGTAATCTGAATCTGCCATAGAAGCATCTCATGGCCTTCCAAACCAAATGCAGATTAGAGAAGCTGCATGGTTTAGGACAGCTTTGCTTTAACCTGATTTCTTAAGGAAATAAAATTCAAATGTTCAGGCTGTCTGTCTGTAAATTCCCCCATAACACCAGAATAGATTAGCAAGTTTCAACTAAGTCTAAAAGAGCAAGGGAAGTCTCTAAGATTCTACAAATTTAATGGAAAGTGCTGAATGTCTGTGGAAAAAAGAAATTCAAACTATTGCTCCCACAATGGAAACAGTAATTGTGATTTAATCCTTAATGTATTCCAAGAGAAAGAAAAAAGATGGACAGGCAACAGAGATGGCTCCAAATGAGCCACAAATACTGTCTTCACCTAGCCCAAGAGACAAGGGACATATAGAGAGACCAGGAGGAAGAGGGGAATATAGGGTACAAAACTGGAAGAAACAGTTCCTTAATTTCACAGTTCACTGAACAAGTTATGGTTCAGTTGCACAGGATAACACAATAGCAGAGGGTGGAAGTGATCTCTGGAGATCATCTAGTTCAACGCCCTTGGTCAAAGCAGAGTCAACTAGAGCAGGATGTTCAAGGTTGTGTCTAGTCTGTTTTTTAATATATGCAAGGATGGAGACTTCCCAACATCTCTAGGGAACCTGTGCCAGGTTCAACTCACCCTCACAGTGTAGAAGCTTCTATACACACACAAAGGCCCAGTGAAGATCAGGGTCTTAGCATGAGAGGGATTATATGCAGATAACATAACACAAATCATCTTTTCTTTCAGTTCACAACCTAGGCAAGACACATGAAGTGTGAAAGACAAAACATACGTAAGAGAAAATAATTCTCCAAGGATACACAGCATATCAGTGTTAAGTTCCCAAAGCAAATGCCTCTGTGTAAGTGGGAGAAAACCCTACAAGTGCCTTATTTTTCAGTCCACCATGACCATACAGTTTGAAAAAAAAGTGTGTATATATATATATATCTCTAACAATAATATATGCTTCTTTAGAGATAGGCTATTCTCTTGCTTAGAGTATTTCTACCAGCAGTAACCATCAGTCTACTTAAATTGGGATAAAATGATTAAGGTGCTCAGTCTTGGAACTGTAACATCCCCAGAAGTTTTCTGAGAATAGCCTCCTAAAGTCTTCATTGAATTGCTGTAGGAGATTGCAGCTGTAGAAAAAACCAAATACCTGTCTAGCACCCTCTAGATTAGGATGCCAATTCTTGAACCAGATTCCAGTCTGAAGAGGCAAGGCAACTTCAAAGTTTAAAAACAAAACAAAAACCAAAAAAAACCCCAAAACAAAAACCAAAACAAACGACCAAACCAAAAACACAGATGACCAGAACTTCACAAGGAAAACTGTAGATCAACCCTGTACCTGCTGACAGCAGGTCATCTCAACGTGACAGTCAAGCTACCCATCGTTTACAATCTGAAAATAAAATGAGAATTTAGGAATAGAATACCAGGAGAGATTAAGAGATTCGAGTAAGTTAAAAATCTAAGAGTCAAATCTCTTCCTTAATCTTAGGGACAGGTCACAGTTATTAAAAGGAATTCACAGAGTCACTGAATGAAACTTACCCAGGGCAAATGGCTGGCATGAGTAACCCAACCCTCAGCTGGCAAACAGTCAGCAAAAGACATGAGAAATTTTTAAACATATCACACAGTACATTTCATACCACAAGGATTTGGAATGCGAAGTCTTCTTTTCCTACTTAAATTTGTGGTTTAATTCAAATGCAATAACACAGTAATCTTAGCAAAGTTTTGTGCTAGCTTAGCTCAAAAGTTATCAGAGCAGGATATTGTTTATCTTAAAAATAAGATTTTAAAAAAAGGAAATGATACATCTCCATCTCATGTTTAGCTGCAAATACATTATTGCTGGTCCCTCTTCTGCATAAATTATATTACCATAGGGCAGATGAGCCAACATTATGGACCCCTGCTACTATGTACCATATCCTGGACCAAAGCAACAAAACGATCATTGTTCCAAGAAGTGCATATGTGTAGAAATCTACTCTCTACATTGCTAGCCACATATAAAATAATTAAGAAAAAGAGCAAAAAAAGATAGAGCGCCAAGCAATTCCATCAGCATTCCCTGCTGGGTCAGCATGAAGACCTGGTACATTCTCATCTGCAGCTGAAGGACTGCTGTTCAACCTTTGACAGATTGAAACTTACAGTTCTAAGAGTAGGCTTTAGACAAACAGTAGAAAATTAACATATTTTTGGTACAGACCAGTTTGTTTCTTACAGAAACCAGCTCCTCCATTACTTTTGTTCCAGTCAATAGTGCTTTTAATAAGTAAATAACAAGAGCAGTCAGCTTATGGCATGTAAGGCTGAACACAGAGGAATGACACTGCAAAAGCAGAGCTTGTTAATACGTATGTAATATAGACATTAATAAAAAAAATATACATTATCACTCTGTTTTTTTTTCTCCTACAATAAGCAAATATTGCAAAAGATAGCAAATCAAAACTGCAAGAGCCTCAGGATATAAAGAGAATACGTTGTTTTGTAAGTAGAAGCAGGCAGCCAGAAAAGCACTTACTAAATGGATGCCTGAAAACAGTTTTCCTTTATTTTTTTATTTAAAGTTAAGCATTTCACTGGAAATATTATCAAACCTATAATTCCCACATAGTGGTGAAACACTAAAACAAACAAAAAAAAAAACCACAAAAAAAGAGAGTACTTGCACACCCTAAGACACTTGATGCTGGTTTCTCTCCTCAATTCCCCCCCTGCACCTAGCATTAACCCATTGACTATCAGTTGATGTTGCAAATCATGGTGTAAAGCTTTTACCAGCAATAATCTCCTTTTGTCAGTAACTGGCAAGTTATCTACTTTCTTCCAAACTCCTTAATTATCAAAACACTGATTATCAATGGGTGGATGTTAGATAAGAAACTGAAGAGCCGACTGTTATCAGTGGTAAGCTACACAAGGAATGGTCCCTTCCAGTCTAACCTTACCCCTTCCACCACCCCAAATTAAAAATGTTTATTTGAACAATAAATTTTTAAAAAAATTTCCTCTGAAATATGCAATAATCTTTATACAAGGAAGCCACAGCTGGAACAGCAGAAGTCTAAAAGGCAGAAACTGCCTGGCACAGCCATGGGGTGCAAAACAGTAAGCTCAGCATTAGAACTTCATGAGTTATTCAGGGCAGCTTTAGGGCTACTTTAATTTATGTCAGTTGACAGTGATCTCTGCAGCCTTCAGAGGAAATAATAAAATAATTTTCTCAAAATCAAACTGAGAGGGCTGCCAACTCAAGATAAGTATTCTATTCTACCCACTCCAGCATTGAGTAACTATCCATCACCACCTGCACCAGCAGTAAGGTTATTCTGCACGACTATGAAGGCAACAGTACCATTTGCAAGAGAACATACCTGGATTTGTTTAAATATAAACACCACCCTTTACCTCCTTTGTCCATATTGCTCTTTATCCTCAGTCTCACCACACACTTCCACTTATTATCCTTTAAAACCTGTATCCCAAGGTCATTGCAAAAGAAATAATATAGTCCTGTTTATACAGCCCAAAGGACAACAGCGATCTCATAGGCATCTCTGCCACAAATGATGCATTCAAGAAAAAAATGCTTGCAGCTACATCAATAACGAGTAACACACTTTTATGAAAGGAACCAACACAATTTCCTCTGCTCCACCTAAATGCCATTTAAACCAAATCTTCCAAAGCTACCAAGCAATGAAGAAAAATCATCTGGGTGGAATTTTTGTGTAGTTTTACCAGAATTTTATCCATAATGTTTCTAGTCTGTAAACAGAATTAAAGAAATTAATAAAAACGCTCTATCCCTACTCATAATTAGATGTAGAATAAGTCAAATGGAAGTGGATAAACACTACTAATATGCTCTAAAAGTAGACATTTGAAATTAAGTTTAATTTGGTCACATTTGTGTGCCTCTTAAAAAAACCTTTCTGGAAAACTTCACATCTTTCAGGCACAGGTGCTCATGGGAATCATGTCCAAACTGTCCAGGAAAACTAAATTTTCACTTTGCAGTTGCAAACATTTATGTTGGAAGTACTCACACAACTATCCAAATAGAATGTAATACTCTTACGCAACATATCCAACAGACTACTATTCAAGAGTACAATCCAAATCTTTGAATATTGATTAAGTGCAACCAATTCGTAAGTGAGGTAAAGACAGTTGGGGAAAGCAGATAAAAAGTTGTGTGCCAGAAAATCTGAAACAAAAGAGGACTTAAAGGAAATCACTCTGCACTTACAGACACTGCAGAGGAAGACGGTTCAAGTTCATCAAGAACACCATTTACAACAAATTATTCATGTTACTCTACAGATCAGCATGGATGTTTTGTAGGAAAACAGTAGTTTATGCATGAACTGAAAATGGAACAATCTTCTTATATTCCATAAGCAGAAAGAACACCATTATTAACTAGGATTGCTAAAAGTCTTGGGTGTGTTTAAAACAAAACCAGAAAATTTCTTTGGGACATTTCTTAATACAACAATCCACAACAACAAAAAAAAAAATCTACCCTTAGCTATTTATCGTGGTCTTGATGATCATCCTACTGAAGTCAGCAGTTAAAACACTGACTGACTTCACAAGGGCAACTTACAGTATCTCAGCATTTGAAGAGGAGCACACCTTGAGCATTCATTTTATGTCTCTGCCTTTACCTTCATGGAAATCTATATCCAGGCTTCCACCTCTTCTTATTTTGACTGTTCTCCTATGTGCATAATACATTCTTCATGCATTAGAGGATGCATGAAGAGGGCATTACTTCCAGATTTCTCATTTCCTTTCAAATTTCTTCTGAAAGCTGGAATTCATTTGTTCTGTATTACCTACCTACTAATTTTGAGGCACATATCAACGTTTGTTATCACCGTTGCAATTACTTTTTAACTCTCTAAAGTATACAATATTAAAGACTTCCCAAAATATAATATATGGAGTAAATTTATGATATACTGAAAAATCCTGCAATGTTGGAGAATCCAAATTATATACTGGCTGCTCCACTCAATTTACAAAAGGAATTGTAAGAACCCACTTAAAATGCTACATTTGCTCTTCTCACGGACTCACAGGTTTTCTAGAGATCATAAAGAATTCCTCTCAAGAGGTAAATTCTATTAAGAAGCTTTTCTATTTCTCCAACCTCTCTCATGATTCTAATGCAGTCCTTCCCCCTGTAGTGGCACAAAATGACATTAGAGCAGTGACAGAAAGTATAAAAGTGCTTGAGCAGTGCAAGAACTCTATTTGTGAAATCACTGCTTCCATAGTTCCTGCTGATGTCTGAAATGTAGGTATATAAATAGTAATATAGTCCTACTCATTTGACAGTATCTGAATTTTAACTCTTGGGTGAGAAAGCTTACTGTGCTTTACAAAGAAAAACAACCATTCAGAGCCTGCTCCTGTTTCAACAAGTTCATAATAATTTTGCTATTGATATTGGGGTAAAAGACTAATGGCGTGCCTCAATAAAGTCTGCAGAAGGATGGAAGCTAAAAATCATTTTCACTGTAGACAGCAAACAGGAATTTGCTTTAAAAAGAAAAAAAAAATTAAAAAAAAAAGAGGGAAAGTAGTAAAAGGGATATCTGAACTTTGCCGTTCAGACATGCAACATGGTAATACTAGTTTATTTCAGTCAGTAATGCATGCAAACAGTACTTTGGAACAATCAGATCAAAGGCGCATAAAGTTAAGAAAGATCAAATCATTATTGCAAAATACAGTAAGTCTAAATCACTATGACATAACCTTTCTTGGCAAAATTTCATTCTCAAAATTTCGTTCTTAATACTTCTACTGCCCACAGTATCGTTTCCAGTATTTTATTTCTATGATTACTAATTAACCCTATCATGACAAAGGGTATGGATTCACTTTTTTGAAACAAACTTTTTTAAAGGAAAGTAAAATATACATATGAAAGCATTAATAGAATATATAATGGTTTGTTGGTTGTTTGTTTAAAAAGGCCATGGGGGAACTACAATGATATACACCTCTATAATGTTATATTCATCTAGACAGCTAAAGGGAATAAAGCTGTAGTCTTTAGATTCTCTAGATCCAACAGACTACGTCAGAACAGAAAAATACAGCAGCATCAATGAAAATGATGTACTTTCTTTAGCCTACTTACCTAAGGAAACCAGGCTTCTGAAATCACATTGTCTACCAAACACTCCTCAAATAGATCTGAAGCTTTCAGTTTCAACCAAATTTGACAGAGACAAATAAAAAAATTAACAACTTTCAGTTTCTGCCAGTGTCATGGAAACAGGTGGTTAAGGCTGTAAAGAAGCATCCTGTTTAAGCCTCCACTGAATAAAAGGATACTAATTTTGCTAAGACCCAAATTTACTGATTTCTGTTCTTACATAACTCAATAGCATACTGCTGAATACCTCACTGATGGCTCATATATAATTAAGATATTATACACCAAAATAGCTGTAAGTCATACAGTATACAATGCAGAAAAGGGACCCCCTACACTTCTTGCGAAGGTCCAAGTGCCATGAGTTTCAAGCAGGATTCTTTCTATTGAATATCTGCAGAACTGGGCTTAAAACAGAATAAAGGAACAAGACAAAATGGAGCAGCAACATTAAATTTTTCATCAAGTTTATCTTAAAGTGAATAGGGTAACTCCCACTTAGAGCGAACGTCTTATTGCTTGTAGACAAGGCAGCGTTTTGGAAATTTCAACTGGAATTGAATTGGTGCCACAGCAAACAATGATGCTGAAGCCTATATAGTGACTGCCAAATGAAAACACAAGAAAACCCTCTGAAATGCTGAAGCCCTTCACAAGAAATACTTCAGTTCCTCATCTTTGCAGTCTTTAATAAATATTCACTACAATCAATCTGAATTACTCTTAAGAGTTTCAAGGGTGGAACAGGGGTTAATGAGGCCAAAAGAAACATAGGAACAAAGATATTTGTGGGATTAAAAAAAAAAACAAAAACGCAAGGAATATGCAATAAGCTGATTTCACACAGACAGCCTCTATTTGATCTAAAATTAAAACAGTGCTTCATGATCAGGTATGACTGGGGTTTCTCAAGGCACACCGTTTCCACGTGTCTTATTGTAACATGACACACACCCTTTGCTCATTACTGTTAATTACTATGAAAGCCTCCTATTAAGATGCTGTTTCTTGTATTGTTGCAAAATCATTCAAACAGAATAGCTATTCCTCCAGCTGCAGTAAACAAGAGATGCTCTGAATTCAACCTATTACAAAAGCAAACCATCTTACCACAGTACTTAAATTACGCAATAAATGTGTATGCTATATTATTAAAAATAATTTTCCATAGTTCCTCTATCAGTCCCACTACCAGCAGAGGGCTAAGCACAGACATTTTTCATCACTGCCTCACGTAGCCCTTTTCCAACTTCTCCGACTAAGAGGCCCTAATCCTCTCTTTGTGGCATCAGCAAGCTTGACGCACCAGCACAGAAGGCTGCTCAGGACAAATTTGGCATACCCGATTTTGAATTCTAATCAACACTTTCAACAACGGTTGTTACCCACCAATTTGAACTGAAGGTTTTTCCCTGACAGTTTTGCCTACCCACAGACAGATGTCACCAGGTTCCACTAATGTCACAGATATGGCAACTGGACCTCTGCAGGGATCAGTAGGCTGCTGGTGGTGAACATTTTTTTTCAGCTATTAAGGTGGCAATCAGTGAGAACTTCACAGAGAGAAAGCCGTTGAGAGTTCTACTTACTATTAAGTTCTCCCTCCATGACACCCTGTCTATGTCTGCCCTGAACTATGAGCCCACGCTCCTTCCCAAAACCCCCTTCTTTTGATCTCAGTAAAAGCAGGTAAAAGGAATTAATACATTTGTATAATATTAATGTACCTGGGAGCAAAGCTAGACCTGCCTATCTGAAATAACTTTCTAGTGTAAAAAAAATTTTATTCAAAATAAAAGTGATGGATACGAAAATCGCTGCAAAATGGACAGGACTTTGCAACACAACTTACACTTTTTTTCCATTCATCATTACCTTTTGCAAGATTTTCTCACTCTTTGCTATCCCCTTGGAAAAAAAAAATATTTCAAGCCATTTCCTCGTAATCTTCCATGTTTTAAAGTCAAGCGCTAAAGGAATGATTACAACCACTATTTTCTTCAACCATATGCCACTGCAACCCAAATTTAAAGTTACACACCATGACAACATAGCATGGTGAATCAGGCCCTCATACTGCGCTTGTTGTCCTCTCCCTAAAATGCTGCAGGTTGCCTGCTTACCCTCCAAAACAAGCAGGATGAGGACTAGCTACATACCACACACTGTTCATGGCATTCTGCATGCTCCCAAATGTGATTAGCACAGAAAATGCGAGAAGACCAGAAGGCATCTTTCCATATTTAGCCATGTAGGTTTAATACCGAGTTAGATTTCACCTCAGTGCATTATTCCGTTAATCAAGGGCGGGTATAGCAAGGAAGACATATACTGACATCAGCTACTTTCAAGATTTCTCTTCCTCTTCCCCCCACCTCCGGCTTCTATGACACCATGCATTGTGCATTTTATGTGCATTCATGTGTGCAAACAGCAGAGACTTATCTATAACGATCAGTTATATGGTAGAACTGCTAAAGGAAACTTTCACCCTTGTCCAGCTGGTTGAATAACTGCAGAGGCCAACAGCAGCAAGCCTGTAAATACATCCTCTTCTTCTCCCTCCACCCCCACATCTCTAATCACTTAGGAGGAAGATAGGAAGATTAGCAGACAGGAAAAAAATAACCAAAGCTGCAGATAACCCTTTAGGACCACAACGTCAGGCTATAAGACATGGAGCAAAAGGTTAATGCAGCTGTATTTTCAGGAATCTCAGACACAATTGTATTTAAAAGGGAGGGAGGGGTGCTGAGAAGGTGAGAGAGAAAAAAAAGGAAATGATGATGAAGACAAAAATTAATTTGTCATCTACATCTGGCTCTTTGATCACCTGGAGTATCCAGGAAAGGATTACAAGCAGAAACAAGGCAGTTTTATTACCAATACAATGCAATTTTTTGGTAGAGTATTTTCATTATCATAATCAGAACAGATTTTAGTAAGAATACAGCTGCAGAAGTAAGGGTTTATTGAGCTATGCAAAGAATAAAGGTGGTAACCAAAAGAGTGACAGAGAGCTACCTTTAGCAACTGATAACGCTGAAGGGATTTGGAAAAAATGAAATATAAATAAAAGTCACTTTCACTAGAAGACAATGTCATCTTCATCCATGTCTCTGAACGGTTGCTATGGGGTTGTGAAGAGGAGGGGAAGGATGGGGGGGGTGGGTTATAATCAATCATCTCAGAAGAGCATTGCTTCTTACAGAGAAAGATCTGGATTTTGACTGTGTCCCTAAGAAAATTGCGGACTGCAGAGCTGCTGCCACGCAGGGCAGCGAGGAAGCAGGCAGAGCAGAGGCAGCAGCTGGGGATGGAAACGCCTATTAAATCCTTTAGACAACAGATGGGCAAAGCTCGGCTGGGTTATAAAAAAAAAAAAAAAATTACACCACAATGCATCATGTTTTATTGTCCCACCATAATGAACAACACTTAACATCCACATGCCCAAATAAGCCCCCCTATAGTTGATCTTCCCCTTTCCCTAAATTATAATCTCGAGTTTCAATCCACTTTTGGGGGGCTCCCAACCCAATGAATTTCCCACATCCCATTGCTTATTGCACCTGTTACTAAAAAAAAAAAAAAAAAAATAAGGAAAACATTTGGGCTTCTTTTTCAGGGTTTTTCTTCCAATTAATGCTCCCCTGCCCTTGAAGTGAATGTGCTATCCAAGCAAGCAACAGTAAGTCCAGATCTTGAACACATTTAGGGGATCTAATTATGTCATGTAGGGCAGAAGCACCTGCTCTCTAATTCCCTCCACTCGGTTTCCTCTTTTTAATATTTCTTACCATTGTTCCATTCAGGAAAATCTGCTGGGGGCGAGTTTCATAAACAAGCTTTAAGAAAAATAATTAAATAACATCCCCTCCCCCTCCCAATCCCTCCTACAAAAACATAGCATAACCAGAATGAATTCTGCTACCGATCCCCTATTTTTCTTTTATTTCAAAGCCTACCCACAAAAACCACCAGCCCAGCCATCCATATTTGCTAAATACCCACAGCAGTCAGTGCCACAGACATACTGTACATATTTCTACCCCCCCAACTGCACCTTAAGGACTACACCCTTTTCAATCATGATGTCATGAAATACTGCTGGTGACTCCCCCACTACCACCACCACCTCCTCGGTACTACAGGCTGTGAACCTTTCATTTCAATATAATTTGATTAAAAAAAAAATGCTCCTAAGTAGGGCACTGAAGAAATTGATGTGAAAATTCACCACCAGCACATCATCTATTTTTCCCTCTGCATGCACTCCGGCTGTCATCAGAACAACACCCATTAGCAGGAGTAATGAACATAAAGCATCCTGGGGTTTTGGTGTGGTTTTTTTTTTTAAGAAAAAGGAAGAAAAGAAAGAATTAAAATGAAAACTAAAAATAAATAAAGGCAAAAATTCCCTAGGAATATTATCTCCACTAAAACAGCAAATAGGAAAACCTGAACCCTCAAATATCCCATCCCCAACACCTCACTGGCTGCTACAGCACCTTCCCCCTAGCGCCAGTGCTGCTGCAAAAAAACCAACCTGTCTGTCCTTTTCCTAGGGTTTTCTCCAAACGATAGGGTCCAACATATTGTGCATGTTGAGCTCCGCTGCCTTCTTTCCCTGTTGATGTCATTTCTACCTGGATCTGTAATTCTGCAATGTGTATGTGCTGATCAGCTGGAATTTCTCTCTGCAGGTTCTTTAAATTCCCACTTTGCAGCTGTGCAAGCAAAGCACTCTTTCTCTTTGCTTTAGTCCACTTGGTTGCAGATTTTTCTCTTCCTCCTCTTTCTTTCCTCTCTCTCTCTCACGTGCGTGTTTTCTCGCTGGGTCTGCCTGGGACGCTGACGGACGAAGGAGTTATTTTAGTGTTCAAAGAGGGGGATCTACGATCCAAGCCCAAGGAGCATGATGCTGGTGATCTGAGCTCCGCACGCCTTGTTCTCTCTAGGAGCTGTTCAAGGGAGAGCCAGAGCCAGAGCAGCGGAAGAGCTGGCGGCCGCAGCTGTGATTGACATTAAAAGCAGCCAATCCCCTCGTCTCCCACCTCCTTCTCCCCTCCTCCTTCCACTACCTTTTCTTTTCCATCAGCAGCAGTTACTGCCTCAGCCTGCTACAGAGCATCATGAGCAATAGCAAACACGTAAGTTTATCAGTCTATTGATAAAGCACGATTAAATATAGTTTAATGTGTATATTATTTTAAGACCCAAGCATACACTTATTTTTTTCTCCCTCTGAATCATACTCCACTGTGCAGCTCTACTTCCAGAGTATTAAAGAAAGGCTGATATTGTGTCAGGAAATAGGAAAGGGAAAAAAAAAAAAAAAAACTATTTCTGAAAATGAGCTTGAGAAATTCATTGATTCTGTTTGACTCTAGAGGATCTACATCTTCTGTGGGCTTTACCCTTTAAAGACAGCCTTGGGGGATTTGGCGGTGAAGAGAAAAAAGATAGGAAAAAAACAACAGGGCAAATCCTACAACCACTGAACTCAGTGACAGACCTGCTTTGGAGTTTGATGGGAGCAAACAGACTTCAGGTCGTTAGATGACCAGATCAAAAATGGCATGACCACTATCTTAGTTAGAAATACAGCAGAAAATCCAGGAATTAGGTGGCAATAGGAACTGATTCCCAGATTCACAGGCCCCATACTAGCAGCATAAGAAAACTTTCACTGCTTTTGTCTAAGTACTTATGTCTGTGTTTAACCTTCAGAGCTTACGGAGTTGGATGAAATAAAAGATTCTGCAGATATCCTTCAAGTTAGGCACAAGCCTGTGTATTTTCTGGATTCAGGACCATGCAACAGTTTCAGCCAGACTCCAAGGCTATCAAGCTGAAACCATTACCACACACAAGTTCAATTTTTACCTTGTTCTCTGCTCCACTCCAGACAGAAAACTGGTCAAGATATTCTGAACAAATTGCAACTGAGACACAACACACAGCAATGATTCTTCAGTCAGAGAGGGAAGCCTTGACAAGCCTGTAAAAGAAAGAGGCAGAGAGGGCAAAATTTGAACAAGCCTTATCATTATCTGTTGTTCATTGAGAAAAAAAGACTATTTCAGGTTTCTTTGGGTTTGGGATTTTTTTTTAAGAGGGAAATTTACCTTTTTTAAATACCTGTATTTACAGACAGCAGCTGCTGACATGAATTGGAATAAAACTAGAAATTGGCTCTTTACCTGTATCACAGACAACACAACTCTACCCAACAGGTTGCAGAGGAGTAACATGATGAGAAGGTGGGAGGAAACCAAGGCAGCGGACTGAAACCTTAAACCAATTTGAAGGTATCCTCCTGTCTCCTCAGGAAACAAAACCCCAACGCTTGCTTTGACTTTCCCCTGCTTTGCTCTTAATGGTTCATCTTTACTCATTTCCAAAGTGTGCTGCTGCAGCAACCTGCCAGCAAACTCCAAAACACCCCAAACCGTCCCCGTTCTTCTGCATCCCCCTCCAGCCCTCACCGTGTGTTGCCACCCACTACAACTCCTTTGCTGACAGGATTGCCTCGACCTTTTGCCAACGGCCACCTCTGCCCCCTCCAGCCCCCACAGGTGTTTACCGTCCTCCCCTACTAACTCAACTCTAAACTGCCACTTCTCGAAGCTCCCTCCCCCAAAGGTTTCATTAAGCATTTTCCTTCCCCCACCTTACCACAAGCCCAACAGCTGCTCCTCTTTAATCCTTGCTCCCCCTTAGCCTCCCACCCCTCTCCCCTCAGAGCCGCTGTGCGTTACCTTACGCACCTGAGCCCGCAGACCCTCACCGAGGAAGGAGGAAAGGCAGCTGGGGAAAACGATGCCAACAACCGGGGCGACAATTCCCCACGCCCTGCTCCTCTCCCCTCTGTCCTAGAGCCCCCGGCGGAGCCGCGGGACCGGAGGGGGGAGGAGAGAGGAGGCAGCGGGCCCTGCTGGCAGCCACGGTGACATGGCGGCGCCGCCGCAGCGCTCTTCCCGCCAAAAGCTGGGTGTCTAGGGCTGGGGTGGGGAACACTGCGTGGGTTATGGTGTTAGGGCAGCCTGTGGAGAGGCTGTTAGGAGCGACGGCCAAAGGGGCGGCTGATAGGCCTAGGAGACCTGCCCCAGGGCTGAGGCACAGCCTTCCTGTGGTACGAAGAGAACCTGCCGCAGGTGTGGCACAGGACTCAGGACCTGGCAGCGCTGACAGACCCGAGGGCTCAAAAACCCAACTACAAGGCCCAGAAAAAAAAACAACTCCAAGGCCCAGAAATACGGGGAGGGATTCAAGAGGACAATTTGGTATGTCTTCCAACGCAGATGAAAAAATGCCTCTGAATTTTGAAGCAGAAGGCACCTTCCACACAGACCATCCCTCAGGGATCCACTTTTCCCTATGGCCTACAAGCCAGGATTGGGCTGTTTGAGGTGAGGCACCATGGCGGGAGAAGCATGCTCCTGCATGGGCTCTTGGCTGCGGAAATCAAGTGTTGGGCAATGTAAATGTGTCATGTTTTCAGACCTTTCACTCCCCTTTAAATGTTGAGTCTGTTATCTCCCCTGCCACCCGCACTACTGAAAGGTCCCTCCACAGGCAGTAAGGGGCAGTACTGAATTACAGGAATGGAAAAGGCTGTTTATTTGTCTAAATTAGCAAATTATCCACACCACTGTGTTAGCAATGCAGGGGGTGAATAGCAACATAGATCTTTACACTTAACATCTTTTTTAAATGCCAAGATTTGTATTTTAAGGGGCATTTAATGGAGATTGTGGTGTCTGTATGTAGATAAACCATATCTGGGTCATGATATTAATAGAAAGATAAGCAATCAGACAATACTGTCCATCCAAGACCCAAGTTGTGTATTTTACAGTTTATTTCCATTGGGCATTGGGGAAAATGAGTAAGAGAGCCACAGATGTTACAAATCCCTACCATCCACCAAAACATATGTATCAGTATCACAACTGGAAGAAGATCAAAAACCTTGTTAAAGTTCATATGATCCTGATTGGAAGATCAGCGATTTAAGGAAAACAAACAAACAAACCTCCACAAAATATACACACATATACACACACAAAACCCAACACACCTTTTTGGTCTCATTTAGTTATTTGTTATTTTGATTCCATAGGAATATTCTTCTATATGGCCTATTACAACAATTTTGACCTTTCATCCTAAATTCTTTTTGAAAAAATGTTTGGGCACTTCTTGATTCCTGAATAATCAAATGCTGTTTATTTTATTTGTTCGTATAGAGCAAAATCCCATTTATCTGTACCCCTTTGATCTGAAACTCACTCCTTTGAATCTAGGTTATGTCCCCCTGGTGTGAATTACTTATACAATAACTCCCTCAATTATTTGAAGCCCTGTTTATCCAAATGTTTTGATGTTCCAAGAGTATTTTGAATAAACAGGGCTCTGCTGTCGTTGGATATATCAGATATCTTTGGGGATGCATATAGGATGATTTCCCCGACCTTATTCTGTATCATCTTGTGCTTAAATGAACAGGTAGCGTAAACTTAAGTGTATAGTTAGTGTATTGGCACCATCTTCAGTACTTTTACTTCTTTCCCAATAAATTATTTTTCTTTCATTGTTCTCATTAAAGGACTAAGTCCCAGGAATTTCTCTCAGGGAGGACTCAAAACAGATGCCAGCAAAAGTTTTGCTTGAGTAAGGTGTGAATGAAAGAAAAAGAAGTCATGGTCTAGAATTTGTGTTCAGTTTTTTCATTCTTCTGAAACAGAGCAAAATTATTTGCATTTTTTGGCATTTTTCACCCACTCCCATTGACACTAGCTTGTGTCTAATGAAAGTCCTCATGATCATTTGTTTTCTTAGATGCTTGCCATTGCCTTTCTTATTCCCATGAGAATCTTAAGGGTCAGGATGGATCATGAAATGATGCAAGAAGCTAGAGGAAAAAACAGGCCCATGAGGACATTTTATTCAATCTTGTTCAGTTGAATGTATTTGTGGAGTTAATAATAAAAATAAAAAAAGGAAGTGTCAGGCTTGCAAGAATAACCAATAAACTTGTGCACTTAGCATAGAATGAATCAATAGTCTTCTAAGAATTTCACATAAACTAGGAGTTTGTCTCCAATTAGAATAACCTAATAGCTAATGCCAATGATAAGGACATATTAAAGATAAACAGTGTAAAAATATTCAGCATTTGCAATCTTAGGATCCATTATCACATCCTGAATTACATGTTCCATCTACATACCTATGGACACATGACACCCCTTTGATAAGTGGTATTGGGAATAAAATATTTTGGGAATTAACCTCATTGTATAGATACTCCATAATAAACTGAGCCAGGTATTTGAGGGACATTTGCACATCAATACTGTTGACAAACTGGTAACACCTATATTGAGAATAATTATATTAGTCTGGACCATCTCCAAGAGATGCTAACAGCCTAAAATTGAGAATTTGTCTCTTTTGCATTAGATATCTACCATCTTCCTGAAGGTAGATGGTAACAAGCTGAGGTAGACCCTAAGAAAAGAAAGGGATTTCAGTAGGTGGATGGTGTCTCAAATTCTTAGAACACTCTCAGATTTCAGACACTTTTTCTACTAGCCAACAAGTGCTGAGGAACCAGTTAACATTGGTTACTGGAGGACAGTGCTTCCACAAAGTCTACCACATTAGCAGCTCTTAAATGGGTCCACATATCTCAGCAGAGGTATACCATGATAGTATTTAGGTAGACACTTTGGAAATTTTTCTGTTGTTGTTTATTATTATTGGGTTTGTTGGCATTCTATATTTTCTGGTATCTAATTTTTAAGGTTCACCCAAAAAATGAACTGTTAGCTCATCATCTACATGTCATGTCTTTATTTCAAGCCAGGTTAAGGTAAAAGCTTGTAAAATGTTTAATAACAAAATAGATAACTGCTTTCACAATATTACTTGCTCTGGACTGTGGACTTGCTTTATCCCTTTGGAAACATTAATGTCCTTTTCTGAAGCTTGCTGCTGTCATTGCCTGTGCCTCACAGGACTGTTAAACTATTAAGAAACAAAAAGCTCTTTCCAGCTTAATAAGACAATATGAAAACCCCTGTGTGAAGTTTTTTTCATACACTGAGCTTTGTATTTCGTAAAAATATGAATACTGCATATAGACATATTCATAGGTTCAATGTGTGAAGCCTTTGACTAGGTCTTTATGGAAACCAAACTTGAAAGCAATCAGAAACTTCAGGGTGAGGATGGATCGGTGGTAGCTGACCTGTCTTTGAGGTACAAGAGACCAAAATGATGTCTGTCTTGCATTGTCAGATCAAGCATCCACCTACCCTAATACCATGTCTCCAGTGGTGCCTGTAAACACAAACTTAGGGAAGAATAAGTCCAGGGCAAGTGTATATGATTTTTCCCTGCAGTACTCTCTCAGGATCCAATTGTTTTCAGCTCAGGGACTTCCTGAGCCAGATGTTGTTTCTGCGTGTGCCATAGTCCTCAAGAGATTTCTTTTTCCATGAGCTTGTTTTTGTCTTCCCTTAAAAACTTGACACCATGACAGATGGCCAGCTATCTCTTCAGATTATGTGCATACTTCTCAGAAGACAGTAAATCCTTGAGACAAGTAACATCCATTGATCAATGCTCAAGAACCCCCAAAAGTGAAGAGAATTATGAGTGAGGCACCATTCTTGAAAGCCTGCAGCTGTATGGAGCAGTTCCAGCTGCAGGGTGACTGCTCAGGAAGCCTAGAAACAGTAGAGTTGAGAGACCAAAACATTTGGTGGTTAAACATAGAAAATAGGCACGTGAAAACAGAAACATGGTCTGGCTGTGCTTTTCTGTTGCAGAGTAATTCCACCAATTCAGCTTATGCCACAAAATGCACGTGCAGCCTGATCACAAGTTGATGGACTACATCATAAAGAAGGGACTGTTAAGCATGTATTAGTAGCTGTCATGAATGTTTTATTGGCACTCTAACAATATGGAGTGAAGTTGTATGATGTTAAATATGCTGAATAAAGCAAATTTTCTAGATTTTATCACAGATGGTTCAGTGGAACATTCAGTCAACATCCTAGAATATCTCTGCATTTCTCTGCAGAGATTTCAAGTAGCCTAAAAAGTTTTGAATAGGATGAACAAATAAAAGTACTAATTCTCTAGACCACAGGGGAACTTTTAGCAGAGCAAGTAAGAGGTACAGTTTGAGTTTAATGTGTACAGTGATTTTAGCTATATGTGCAACATAAGAGTTTGATGAAAAAGGGGTCATGAGGTACTGTACAACTGAGTACAGGCACAGTGCATAGGTGGGTGTATGTTTCATGTGTGCACATAGGAGTACTCATGAGATAAGCTAGGGAGTGTGTCTATTGCATTGACAGTAATGCGCAAATGAACTGGAGCAATGCAATATGTGTATGTTGGGGGAAAATATATCATTCTAAATCCAACAGCCTGAGAGAGGCAAGGCTCCATATGCCCATGTCCGGCCGTTAGCGAGGCTGAAGATGCATTGCCAGCAGACCTACACACGCAGAGCACACATATACACTACACATATACATATATACACATATACACTATATATCTGCATGGCTGGACACACGGTTCCTAGACAGACACTTGGAGTGCTCATGTGAATATAGGCAGCACTGATGGCCTTATACTGCTCCCCTCTCTGACTGAGCAGGATATAAATCCATTAGTGAGAAAATTATATATATATATATATGGACAAGGTGGATGCCCTCAACAACTGGACTCATACAGTCAGTCTGCCCAGTGGCTAGTCCCCGGATCCCAGTCTGCTCAGTTGCTGGCACCTGGACATACAAACCAGTGAGGCTGACACCCCCACTCCCCTGTGCTCTCATCCCTAGAGATGCACAGGTGCTCTCACATCTGGAGCTGGCCCTTAGAGACCCCCCCACCCCCTTGCTCCCCAGGTCACTTCACCTACCACCAGCTGGTTTGGCTTGATCTTTGCTAGTGATCACACACTCACTTGCGCACCCACACTCAATCAGTTACTGCACCAGACACACAGGCCCTCCAGCCTGTGATCTGTCTCCAGTTGCTGGACTCACACCCCCATACTCACATACACACAGAAGAGAGACTGCTCACCCAGGAAAGAGAAAAGAGGACAGACTGCGCTGATCAGGCACAGGGCATAGCCAGACAGGCATTCTGACTAGCCAGTTATGTGTATACAACCAGCCCTTTTTATTTGCTTACCCCTCTGTTTTCCCACTCCTGTCCCTTCCCAAATCACCTAAACCTCTCCCTTTCTCCACCTTTGGCTCCTCCCCTAAAATCCCATAATTAGTCCCGTGTCGCTTGCATCTTGTAATATGTCCCACTCCTAGGTGGTGAGCCCCTTAGTCCAAAGGTGATTGGAGAGTCCTCGATTTGGGTTTCCACTGGCCCTTGTGCCCCTGTTCTCATCTGGGTTTTTGCTGATGGCCCCTGGGAGTAGGCCAGCAGGGTATTATTTGGGCACGTCCCTCCTGTTATTGTCTCTCTGAGCTCCTTCGTGGAGCTCCTTCCTTTTATTGCACAACTTAACATTGTGTATGTTATGCTGTTGGATAATTTGTCTTTTAACTACAAGAAGCACTTGGTTTCTTGGTTACAATAGCCTGCTATTCCTACTGCAGGGAGAATTACAGAAATGACCCTCAGACAGGAATTGTGATCTGGAGGCATGCCATATCTCTTGGAAGATAAGGCATACCCGGCATTTCACGCGTAGTGGGAAATAGCAAAGTGCACAGATTTGTAGTGATTTAGCACGCACTGGGAATTTGAGAAGAGGACATCCAGCCCTGTGTTCCACAGAATGTTGGAAGGAAGAGCTAGAGGTAAGGACAAGCCAGCAACTGATGGCAATGGAAAAATGATAAAGGGTCCTCTGCTGCATAAAAATACACTATCCCAGGTATTTGGATAAGCAGAGAGTTTGATGAGGTGAAAAAGTGGAACTTTGCTCTTTATATTCACAGCAGTCTCACAGAAAACAAAAGGCATTACTCAAAAACAATAAAGAAGAGTGCCAAGCTAAGCAGTAGGCAAATAGAACAAAGGAGCCAAGAACCTGAGGCCACTATGCACCAGTGAGCAGATCTATGTCTATTAATCAAATTGCCACATATAGTAGTGGCAAGTGCAAAAGATAAACCTTTAAGGAAGACAGATCGCATGAGGTAGTTCCTGACTTAGGACAGTATTTGGGATAAAAACTGCAAGGTGGGTGTAGGTTAGCAACAGCCAGCACAACTGATGGCAGAATCAAGCATAAAGCAGTAGGAAGAGTTTCATCTGATGAAAGAAAGTAAAGAACTGAAGAACAATTTGAGGGGTCAGCAGGCTATTGCTCATCAAAAGGAAAGCAGCTACAGGCTTCTTCTACCACCACTTGCACAGCCAAGAAGGGAGAGGCTGTTCTGAAGATTTGCATAGTGAGGTCTATTAATTGGTGCAAGTGGTTACTTATACTGGTCAAAATACTGGGTTTATATCACAAAGGAAAAACACCCGTCATTTTCCTTAAAATATATTTCCTAACTACACTAATCAGTTGTTGTCCAAAAAAAAAGCCCAACAAAATTAACAAAAAACATACACTGAAATCCTAACACCTTCCTCAGTAACTGAATTTTCTTTGGAGCCTCTCTGCTCAGTAAGAAAGAGGCTCAAACACATTCAGAGTGCGAGCATCAGATACTAGATGCAATATTTATTAGATACAAGAGCAATATTACTAGATACTACAACAATATTTAGACAATTGAGCTATGCTTATGCTGCTAACATATAAGTAGTATTTATCAAAAACTGAAAAATCCAGCTCCAAAATCCATGAGGTATTGAACAGGGCAGTCCAGAATACTGAAGGCTGAAGCACTTTGCCTGCCTCCCCAAAGAGCAAAGAATTGTAGGAGGGGAATTCAGACTCTCTAAAACCTATGTTTTAATGACTTTTCTTAAAAAAAAAAAAAAAAAAAAGTAAAGGAAGTTCTGAAGTTTCTGTAGAAGCATTCAAGCACCAGAAGGTCACAGTTCCTAGCTCCATAGGTGATCCAGCTTTTCAGACAAAACGCCAGCCTGTTGGGAAAGCCTCTAGCAAAATAAAACAATACACAGATGAAAGTTATGAGGATGACCAAAAGGTGAACAGCAAAGTGCTTTTTAAATGCCCACCTGCTGGCGATATAAAAAGCTGAAACAAACTATAGCATTGTAGTGATTAAATGATTCATCTGGAACAGGAAGAAAGTGTTACGAACTGGTTGAATAAACAAACTTTGGAAAATAGGAATCTCTCCTGTTACACGGGTTTTGGTTTTGATTTACTGCGTGAGCTTGGGCAAGTCACTCTGACCAAGGATTGCCAAACTAACTAGTGAATTTCTGGGTCACAGATATTTGCCACGCCACTGGCAAAAAGTGAGCCGTTGCCCACCTAAAATTGGTCCTATTTAAATTACCTAAAAGTAGGCAGCCCAAAGTTGAGAAGTCTAAAATCCCATTACTGCTCTTAGGTTCCTTTTCTTTGTTTCATTCCTTTTTAGAGAATATTTCCAACTGACCTGCTCTTTATGACATACTTGGAGATCCTTGAAAAGGATCCTTGAAAAGTCTGAGATTCCTGAAAAGTTGTATCAGAAATGCATTCTTTGCATATTATTTAGGTTTTTTCTCCTGCCTAGAAATGAGAACAACAAACACTCCAACGGCAGGCCTGAGGGATGGTCTTTTTTGAATATGGCCAGTTTGCACTGATCTTTTTAACAGTTTTGCTGAAAAGCTGGGACACAACTGCTCTGAAGAATGGTCCGGGAACCCCACGGGAGTAGCAGCGCACACATTAGCACAAGTGCCTTCTTCAAATTTCTCCTGCCAAGGCAAAAGTTATTCGCTCAGAAAAGCAGTAAATCAGATCACCTGCTCTTGTTTTTTCACTGTGGTTAGTAGGTCACATACACTTAAGGATAGATTGTGCCCTCTAGGCATGGGCTTGCCTCGGATACAGTACAGCCTGTACTATAAGAGGAGAGTCCCAGAAGGCTTTTTTTTCCTCTGCCTTTTCCACCGTGATCTTTTTACATCTTTCCTCTATGCCATCCTTTCTTGAGTGTCCAGAATTTCAGGAAATGCTAAGAAAATGGCCTTGATAGATAATAGATGTTTAGATAATAATGTTTTTTTGAGGGCTTCATAACAGCAAAATTCCAAATGCCATCTTGATGCAACTAAATGCAAGTAAGAAAATGTCTAGCCAGTGACTTACTATTAAAACGTCAGATAAAAGCGTATGGAATTTCCACAGTTTGTCATCACCTGGGAGATTTTCCTTTCCTTTGCCTCTTTTCTTTGCACAGCCCCTGAGATGGAGCAAATCTGTAAAATACAAAATGAAAAAAATATATCCTGGAGAAATCCTGAAATGTTTGCTAAATCTACAATGTTCGTTATGGAAAGGTAGAAAGAAAGTCTCAAGGGCTTTCCTTATGACAATACTTGTATGACACTTGTTAATAAAGAAAAAAATAATTTTGAATTCAACGTATGCCCTCATCACCTCATACATATAGCTCCCATTAATGTTGATGAAAATTACATGGATGCACCGATGGGACAGTAGACCCCTGGTTGAGTTAGAAGCGTCTGCAGGAAAAGAGTAGCAAAATAATACTGTCTGTACAATGTATTTTTTTTCCCCAATGATGAAAAAAATGTTTTTAAATACCCTAACTCAACATCAGTTTTGTGCTTTTTTACTGATGGGAATTTTCAAACCCCGAGTTATTTCATTAGATAATACCACCGGTATTTAAAATGTCAGACTCAAACTGCATTTCCCAGTGTGAAAGCTGAATACCAGTGCCCGAAGGAAAGTTTTATAGCATCGATTAACTGCAACCATTTGTAGAACTGACAAAGAGCTGCGTAAAAGGTTTATTCTGACTTTTAGATGTGAGTATTGTGCATCATTTTTATAACATGCAAGCCAACAATGATGTACTTTGTTATTGCAGGTTAGAACAACTTTACCCCAGCAGATAAATCACAGAGACTGACATTAGCAGTCCCAGAATTTGCAAGGCACAGGATGAGATAGGCCATAGAAGTAGTATTTCATTGGGTTTTCTATTTACCCCACTTATATTAAGAAAAACAAAATATACCTAAAATGAAGAACACACAACTCACGTGGAAAGAAATACTAGTGAAACAGGCCTGAACTGAAATGGTAGAAGTAAACAAAATACCTGTAATTTAATGGGGATAGTGTGGTATGTCTCTTAAAAGTCCAAAGACCAGGTCCTGACCAAGTATAAATAAACTTTTTAAAAATGTACGAAGTAAACAAACATTAGTGGTGGTAAAGTCAAGACCTGGCTTTAACACTGTTTCCATTCTAGTGGACATTTTTACAAAAAAGAACATATTTTTAAAAAGGGGAACTCTCACTGCATGTATGTTGTTCATGTCAGCCTTTGCAGAGAATTAGATTTTATGGTACAACTTGATGTAGAGGTCCAAATCTGAGTAAGAGCTGTATCTTAAGAAATACTGGTCAGACGTAAGTAAGTGACAATCCCTCTCCCAGCGATGACTCTCCCCAGTTCATAAAGACAGACCTGTGGCACAGAGTGATAAAATAATTTACCCAGCATCATTTGAGAGGTCTACAACTGAAACATGGTTGAAAACAAATTCGGAGTTCCAATTCAACAGCCACAACACAGCGTTCTTTCTCTATGTCTTGAAAAAAAACGTGGAATCTTGGGACACTCAAAAGCAAAATAACCCCAAAATTCTTTCTGCTAAAGCTTAGTGACTCAGTATGTGTCATGAAGTCCATCTGATTATCGATGACGTGAAATCAAGCTGACTATCTCAAAGGAGACAAGTAGAAAGAATTTTGCTCCTAAGACAGAGAGAATCATGAAGAACTGAAAACCAAAAGGGTCAAGATACCTTTCTTGTTCCAATTATAGCAAAAATTGTACTATCGGTAACAACAGTTGAAGATAGTTGTTACTCATAGGCACTCTGGATAGGGCTCTAGGTCACATAAACAGGAACAGGGACAGACAGAGTCGGACAGATGAGAATAAGATATTTAAACACAGGAAAAGATTTAGGTCTATGGACAAACTCTACTGAATCCTACTGTTGGAGAGATCCTTCTGCAAAATATACTTGTTTATATATGGCAGAATTTTTGTTAGCTTTTTGACAGCAACTCGGTCCTGTGTGAACCTAAGTCAGATGTTTGAGTACCAAAAAAATTTCTACCCCACCTGTAAAGATATGGATAATTACAAGTCAAAAACTTCTTGCCCTCTCATGCAGAAATCATGCTGGTATCTCTGCCAGCATTAGTAATGGTACAATGCATTTAAGCTATTCCCAGCTATCCATAAAACTGTGGAAAATAATGTAGCATGTTACCTTTGTGTTCTGTATTGTCTAAGGCAAGGTCTTGAAAACAAACGACTGACTTCAAACATGGAATTTCATAGATGGTTCTCCTAGCTGGCCAGTAAATCTTGATCTCACAGATTCGCAGTAGTGAATGATTGTCTATACAGTGACACATGTATGGAGGGCACACTTCCATTGGTGAGGTCTGGCACCTCCTCTCTGTACACCAGATTTCCTTTTTATCTCCTTTCACCTCCTGCTCCGGTCTCCTATTCGTAGGGCACCTAGTGCAAATGTATGTTACCACCCTCTAGTGGTCAAGGCGGCAAAGTTAAAAGTCCTTTTACTAAACACAGCTGGGGTAGGGGGTCCTGAGCTCGGATTGCAGACAGGTTTTGCAGCTAATGTTCTTGGGATCTGCCCTAAAAATGCACTTGTCTGACAGAATAGAAGCCTGTAAGCGTGTGAACAGATCCATTACGCACCTGTGGGTTCTTCTAGCTTGCAGGGTTGGGTCCGGTGGAGTTCCAGGTAATAACTCTAATGCTAAAACAGGCCACAAAGTTCTCTTTGCCTACATCTGTGGCTCCTCAGAGAATGGAGCCCCTGTAAATGGCATCTTAAAAATTCTCCTGGGTCTTCTCTGCGGATTGCTTAGGTGTCTGCTCGACAGATCCCTGTGGCTGCATCTAATCATAACTCACTGTCAATCACTTTTCAGCATTGGCAGCATTGATTTTCTATTATCAGTTCTAACTCCTTTAAGTATTAGTTTAATATATACCATGGCATGAATGCTGTAGGGGTCTGTAAGTATAAGGAGACAAGCTCAGATCTTCAGCTAGTGTAAATTAGTATCAGTACCACCAACCTCATGGACCATACTATTTGAAGTGAAATCTTATTAAGCTTCCTGTGCTTTTTCACTGAAAGAACTCCTCTGTCCAGTGAACTTTTAGCTTTCTATTTAAGCAAAGCTACCAGTAAATTGACACACACTTGTTTTCTTCATTTTTAAAAATTTTAATGGCTATTACCTGAAGTTCCTTAAAATACTTAAACAGCACATTTAAGCCTCCTTTGAGCATGAATTGGTTAATCACGTGAAAACACTCTACAAAAGACTTGAACAGAGCTTTCTTGACTGGACTAATGCCAAAGCTATAAACCAATATCTTGGTGCTGAAAGCTATAAACAACTACATGAGAGGCTTAGGATTGCATCTTAAGAACAATTTGTATGCATTATTCTGCATAACTGTACATCTGGTGACAATGGAAAACGTGGTGCATAAACAGGCACAGCCAGGGCTACAGACAATAAATTTGGGTAATCACTGGCCTTTTCTGTATTGAAGCTTTTGTGGTTCCCTCTAACTGTCAGACTACACCAGTACAAAAAAACACTAACAGAGCCTTCTAGGGCAGACAAGGAGTCAAAAGCCGCTAACAAATTGTCTTTGTTACTTTGGGGAGGAATGGGTAAAGGTCATAGGACAGAATAGCATCTGTGGGCTCTCTCACTTCCCTTCAACTCCTGTTATCTGCAAGTAACAAGATTTTAGCTTTCTCTATCACTGTCACCGTGGAGACCATGAATACCTCAGCTGTGCAATGCAGCCTGGTACCCACCTTTGTGAAACCGAGAGGGAAGTATCCATTTCAGCCTGCCAAAGCCACAGTGTGGTTGGCAGCATAGGACAAAGAACAAAAGTGAGAAATAATCACTGGAAAATGATTGCAGTAAAACGACTTTTATGCTATGGTATCCTTTTCCAGTAGTAGAAAGAGAAGTCTCTCTCCACAGCATGCACTTCATGAGTTCCCATTGCTGACAAAGGTATTTTTTTCCACAGAAATATAGAAGCACCAATTTCTGAGGAACCTGGATTGCTCTGGAACTAAAACATTCTGCTTACAATGCATAAAGGCATTTCACAGCAAGTTCTGTGCTGCAGAAATCAGAGTGCAGGATGAAAACACAGAGAAGAATCTTTCTTTTAAAAAAGGTATACCAAGGCGTTTAATTTCTTTTGTTTCTTTTTTTCTCAAGCCAACCTCTAATTTGGGGTAATGAAAATTAGAGTGGTCCTGGGTATTTTCAGTTACTCTCAGGTCTGACATGGCTTTTACCTCAGGACAGAGAGAGGTCCAGTTAGCATATGGTGGAGAGTCTGATGTTTGAGCTGTAGGTGGTGGTGTTGCTTTATGGGATTTTAAGTTCAGTGAGGATGGACTACTTAAAAGGACATAAATAGAAGCGAATTGGGGTAGCTAATGAATCAATTGCCTTCAATTGCTTGACAGTAGTCACCTTTCCTTCATCCTCAGTTGGTCACACAGCTTCTTTTAGAAATGTGAATAAATGTGGAAGTCTTGTATTTCAACATGATTTAGAAACAGAGGTAGAATAGCAATGCAAGTATAAGTGGACGTGTGCCAGTCAAATAATGGGAGATGTTATCGTTATCAATTCAGTGCTTAATGACAATTCTTTTCATCATTTTTTCTTTTTGATGTAAACTCATTCTTCAGTTATGTGGTGTCTTAGATTTCAAAATACCTCTCACAGTAGCCTTTGTTTTGTTTTCAGTCAACATATATGCAATTTGTCTTGCAGGCAGAGTCTGATCTAACACCCAATAGAGATAATTGACTCGAGTGAGTTTTGCATACACAGGAATGCTATTGATTCAGTGTTTGTATACAAATTGAGGAATTAAACCTTACATCTCTATAAACCAATGCAGCCACTGTTCCCATTTACAGGAATTTTGACTTACCTCGTGGATTAGAACTTGTCTGTAAAAACATCCATCTCACTTCATTAGTAACTTATTCTGAGTTACAGCACCATATTCCCACTGATTTTTGATGGCAGAAAGGAGACAAGCACTGAGGCCTCTGGTTTTGCTGCATGAAAAAATGATACTTTCAGGTCCAACCTGTAAACTGGGACCAAAGTGGCTTCCTTGTGGGGAATCAAACTGACAGACACACGGGGATATTGTCATTCTCTTCAATGTAGCTGCTGCCAGGTACCTGTCAGTACAGCTCTTATACCCCACCATCACTTGTGGGCAGACCTGTGGCCAACAAGTCAGCGATAAAGAGGAAGAAAGCTACTTCTCCCCTGCAGCTGTTGATATGAAACCATATATGAGTTCATGTTTTGCAAAAAAAAGGTCTCCAAAACCCAAAATAATGAAAACTGTTATTTGGGACCTCTGGCATGTGAACAAAGGACTTTTCCTACAGCCTCTGAGATTTGGCAGTGGGCTGGTGTCTCCCTGCAGCATTGGAGACTGAGGCATAGTCCATGTCTTTGCTCAACACAATAACTTAACCACAAGGGCATGAGACAGAATGAGTGGAGTCTTTGCAAAGATTTACAGATGGAAGATGCACTATGGAAAGAGTGAAGAGAAAGCAGGAATACATAAAGCAAAATGGAGCTCCCTGTTCTTTCTAGAAAGAATGTCATCTTCACTGTCCTTTTGTCTAAAGGCACCTTAAGGAGCAACAACCTGAGAAGGGCGAAGTTTGACAAAAATTTTGAGGATGAGGAAGTGCTCAGGATCCAGAGAGTCATAGACACAAATTCAGTCACACATTTAAGTGCAAGCTTGGAATTAAGAAGTTGGAGTGCTTATTTAGAGCAATTTTCAGACAAGGACACTACTTTGATGTCATTCTTGGGACATTCATTTCAGACATAGTGCTTAACCTAGGTTTTTCCTCCTTCAGCGTGCTCTGAGGAAGCCTGCATTGCTCCCAAGTCTTTTGGGGATGCAGAAAAGAGAATATGAGGATATTGGTATAAGGAACTGTCAGTCTCTTAGGCTGTAGATTTTGTTTTTCTTCCCTGGTGACAGAGCTTTCTGTGTCCTCCTGGCAGACACTATTCAGCTTAATCATCACTTAAACTGCCAGTTCATTACTCTCATGAGTCTTCACGCCAGCTAACAGTTTTAGAGTTGCTTTTCCCTGATCAGACTAAGACATTCAGACCCCTTCTTCATTTTCCTTTGCTTGATCTCCACAAATGCTGACACATGCTAACTTGACTCAAGCTTGTCGCTAACCTAAATAATCATAACAATTGCTAACCTCCATTTAATGTCTTCAAACAGGGGATATTGGTAGGTTTTTGCTATCTGAGAAGTTTGATGTATCTGTGTTATTTGTCAGGAAGGTCATTCAAATCCAATTCAAAAGTGTCACAGATGACAGACCTCTGGTAGGATGCTGGTTTTAATTAATTTTACTTAATCTGCTTAATGGATTTACTTGTAAGTTATCAGAAAATTCACTCAGTTTATATGCTGTAAGTTTGGGGATGATACATGAAGTCTTTTTACATACTGTATACAAGCTGATTCCTTATTTTTTAAAAAAACCCCAATGTTTTGGAATTGTATCCAGCAGTGTGTTTGTTGTTTTTCATGTGAATCACACTATCTTCATCACTGAGGTTACAGAGCCAGATAGCTTTAAAGTTGGTAAATTCCCAAGTTTAAGCTGATTGTAGAGCAACACAGTCACGTCAGGATTTTTTTTTTTCAGTTGACCATACCTCTTTTAGTAAGAGTGTTTAATTTTAGCTAACAAAAATTAATTTCATTATCATTGCTGACTGGTTAACAGGTCTTACTTATTTTCTGAATATTAATCAAATCCTTATAAAAAGACAGTTATTAATTTCCCTGTGGGTTTTCTTGTGACAGTCATCACTGTACTATGCTAGTACTTCACACTTTTTTCCCTACGACGTTCTTGTTAGATTAGGGGTTTTTATTCGCATTTTCCAGATGGAAATTGAGACAGAGTGATTTAAATGCAAATTGTTTATTCACTTTGTGTTGGGCAGTATAAATTAAATACTTCTCATTGATGCTAATTTTAGCTGCAAATTCTTAGCACATCTGATCAGATACTTAAGGAGCAGGAAGCAATTAATGAACCCATGTCAAATATGTGACTTCTTATCTTGCAGCATGTTATCTGAGGACTATCACAGAGGCAGGGAAAGAATACAGTTTCCCAGAGTATCAATGATTACCTTAAGCACGAGCCCATCCTGTCCTCTTCTTTAACATCCCCAGCCCCATTTGCTATTCACCTTCCAGCCTAGGCAGCAAATGGGGGAATATCATGTAGAAGCAAGGAACAGCCATGAAATTCAAACCAGCATATATAAAGAAAATGAAAGAATTGGTATTTAGTTGTAAAGAACCCAGAGCAATTACTTATTAAAGTTACTAAAACCAGACAGACTACTTAACTCCCCAGTTACTTCATATGCTATCCAATAGCTGCATTGCCAAACGGGGCCAAATCTCCGCTTGAACTGGTATACGATATCCTTTGAAACAGATGCATTGATTTATGCTTCATTTAGGTTTGTGCTGACAGTGAGAACCTGGCCTAGGAATACTCAACTCCTGACTTTCAACACACCCTCTGAGGACTACTGAGCGCACAGGAAGACAATGGCTGGTATTAATGCTCTCTATGGCTAAGTGGAGAAAAAAGATGGAGCAGGGTTGCTGTGTTGCCAAGACAATAGGAACCATAAATCAGTAAAAATTAGGAAAGATGTAACTAAAATAAACATAGATTGAGCTAAATAAAAGAAACAGAAGTAAAGTACTATAACAGTGGAGGGGTGGGGAGCTGCTTGTTTTCTTTTCTATTTTCCCTGTGAATTCACCAAAAAGAATATTGATGAAGAAAGGAACTGTGGCAAAAGCAATAAGGCATAAAAAAAATGTGACTCTGTATACTTCTCTGATTGATTATGGTTTACATCAAAACCTAATATTGTTTATACTCAAGTGAGATGTGACTTACTATTCCATGCATTTCTAGTATGACTGTCTTTGTATTTACTTGTTTAGTGAAATACGGATCTTGGGACCTTCACAGTGCTCCTTCTTCTGAAGAAACTCTGTGAAATGGAAGGTGAATATGCTCAACCATGCTCATTTACTTTTGTTTTTAATTAATTTTTTTTTTAGTTTTTAAAAATCAGAAGTATATTACATCCCAAACATTATATGAAAGGTAACATGTGGAGGCGCAAGTAGTCATAATAAAAAGCTCTTCAAATTAAAGTAATAGAAAAATACTGAACAATTATGCAAGGCATTCAAGATTTATCTAATTCATTGCATGGAGATCATACTTCTGTAACTCTGTCTGCTTTACGAAAATATTATTCTATACAGCAGTTGTCAACGTTTAATTAGCTTGGATTTCTTGTAAGGACTTTTGCTATGGGTGTTCCTTTTAATAGGTCTGATCTAGAGCCACTAAAACTAAATGGGAATTTGCCAGGTGCCAATGCTTTGCACCAGAAGAGTATTACTCTGCGTCTTGCCCCAAAGTACATAGCAGTAATTGAACGGATATAAGTTCATAAAAGCCCCTGTGCAGAGGAGACATAGGGTAGGCTCATTCCTACCCTGTGAACTACAGATATATGTAATTTGTAGTAAAATTGCACTAAGCAATTCCCTTCTCTCTTACAAAATACAGATTTCATTCAAGTATCTCCGGCCCTTACGCCATCCCTGTGAAAAGCATTCTGTCTGTGACCTTTGATTTATAGTCAGAGAATTCCCACTGAAGCACCCCTAGAAATCTCAGCCAGGACAGTTGTGAAGGAATCAAGAGGCAGTCCGTCTGGTAGCCATATCCCATAAATTTAGGGATTTACAGGTTGATCCTAGTATTTTAAATTCCATTTAGAAACCTAGTGGCAGCTGCTACAGACACAGAAATATTGGTATAATAATAATTTTGTCATGATGCTGCTTTGAAAATTGGTCATAGAATTGTTCCTCAGCTTGAGTTTCCCAGGGGCATTAAGGTAAAGTAATGCAGCTGAGTAATCTTGAAGTGATAGAAGGAGGGATTACTCTGGCAGGGATTACCTGTGGAAGAGAGAGTCACACTCTTCTCACCAAATGCAGATGAGAATATTGATAATAAATCTGACTGAGAAAAGCCTTAGCATCCTTCTGTTTTACCTAAGCAGTAGAATTCAACTGACATCTTTCCAAGCTAATGAGGCCATCACATAGGACACTTTTGTGATGGCTATGCAGCCCTAGAGAATCTAACCCAGTCTTTAGCTGGTGTAAATCAGTTCTGTTATCTCCTCACTAAATTGGCAAGTACTGTCATTCCCAAAGCCTGCAATAGCTTCAGGAATCAAGCTGCCATCCCTAACTTTATATGTCTGCTTCAGGACAAAATGAAAGTGCTTCTCTTAATGCCTAGAAATCCCCTGTCCTCACTCCGCTCATTATTACAACGTCTTGAAATTCAGCTAGAATGCTTAAGTAACTGAAGAATAATCTCAAGAGATTAAGAGATCTGCAACAAAAACAATAGGCAAGTGATCCCTAGAGTTGGGGGCTTTGTGACTCTTCTTTTGCTTATGTAAGTCCAGAGCAGCTTCACAGAAGTTACAGCAGAAGAATGAAATAACAAAAGCATCCAGCCCTACAATTATTGCTAATTACATCTTTAAAAAGGAGGATTTTCCAATGTAAAAGAGGAATTTGAAAGTGAATGGAAAGGCTTGTATGAGTTTTGTCACAAAAGGCTCTTCTCTTTCCTGTTACCTGTTGATCTGTTTTTGCATCAGTTTTTGTGGTTTGGTTTTTTGGGGGGTTTTTTGGATTTTTACTTTAGTGACCTACTTTCATCCCATATCGGGAAAAGATTTGTGGGCTAACCTTTTTACTAGACCTCTGTAAAAGCTGTAAATGATGGACACACGTTTATAAATCTGGACATAGTGGGCATAGACTTTTCTTCCCTATAGACTGAAAGCTTCTTCACCTGTTCAAGTACAAGTGTTTAACGTACGGCTCCAGAGATATCTGTGCTATCTCTATAGACAGGCAATTGCTTTCCCCTTTCTTGGCAGTCAGTCATTTCACTGTTGTGCTGGGCTGAGCAGACACATAGGTCTTGGATTTGCCCAGGCCAGAGATTAGATCACATTTAAGTGGCACTGCAATTACAACATTTTCTTTTCTTCCCCCTTCTCAGCTTTCATGTTTCCTTCCTGCATGGCCTTCTTCAGCTTCCAAAGTCTGATAATTCCTTGCTTCTGTTTTAAGTAGCCCAGCTCAAAGCATTCTCCTTTTCATAACCTGTTTCTTTCCTAAAATGACAGATATTTTTTCTCCTCTGTATCTTTTCCAGTCTTCATTTTCTGTCTATCATGACTTTCAGTCAGAACTCCTGACAAATCCTCTCTCACTGTGCTCCCAAAAACCTGGGCTTTGATCCAGTGTTCAGCCATTTTACCTCTGGGCTTCCAGTCCTGTAACTTGGAAGATACAGCAATAAAGCAAGCACAAATAAGACTAATCCCTGAAATGGACTAGGTAATTCTCCTTCCTATTCTCCCCCAAGGAAAACACATTGACATTTTGAGATAAGTTATATTCTGGCTATATAAAAATAAACTGAAGCTTACCTATAAAGTTTCTAATGGCTAGCACTGAGGGCTCAGAGGGCAAAAACTGTGATGGAACTTGCTGCAAATTCATAGTAAATTTCTCTGGGTAATGGCAGGGAAATCATTCTTCCTCTATATAAGCAAATCTTACTGTGCTTAGGCGCTCTGAGGAAAGTTAATCCTGGGCCTGATCCGTGTTATACTAGTGTAAATCAGAAAGAAATCATCTGAAGTCAGAGTTACAAAAATGCATAAAAAAAATCTTTAATTATTACTGAGGCCAGGAACCCTGTTATGAAAATAGGGACTGAGCCTCTGCCTCCACGCATTTGGCATTTCTAAACTTGCTAACGTGAGGAGCAATGTGATCTAGCAGGCAGAGGACAGAAATAAGAGCTGGGAAGCCTTGACTCTGTTCCTGGCTCTGACAGTGACATATTAGGTGACAACGAGCAGATCATTTTACTTTTGCAAACCAACACGTCCCCTTTCCCATTTGGTCTTGTTGGTCTGTAAATTCTTTGGTCTCAACAGGACCTTCGAAGTATTTTCATAATGTTAAGTAATAAACTGACCCTTGCAGAGACTAATTCTAAAAGAAAATTAAATGGGACTTACATACACTGAAGTTACTTAAGAATCATGGAAATAACATATCAAGGTATTGTTATTAGCACTGGGATTACATAACTGCAGAGCAATGAGGCTGTTTTGTTACCCCAAGACCCATTTGTCACCAACAGTCACAATGTTTTATTAAGATGACAAGAGATCAGTCTATCTAACTTGCAATTAGAGATTAAAAAAAAAAGCTTGACAAAAGATCTGACCTTAATTTAAAAAATTAACACTGTGGCAAAAAGCAAACGAAGTGCATTTTCAGTTTAATTAAAATGCCACAATTACAATGTAAATAATTGTGGTTTATTAATCATCAGCATTCAAGCTTGAGACTGGAGCAATACTAAAGATAATTAAGTTGCTGGTGCTGAGTATGGTGCCTTAATAATTACATAGTAGTTAATACAGAATGCTAACTAAAACTGGGAAGTTCTGCATGGCAATTATGTTATCTAAGGCTGCTAATTAGTTATGTTAATTTAGAATTACTTTAGTTTCCTGTGTAGACTGGGCTTGTTAAACTGCAAGTCCCATTGTCACTTCTGCCATATGTAAGAGAACTGGTGCTCTCTTTTCCTTTCCATTGAAGTTTACACAACAATGTTTCACATCGTCAAAGTGGTCTCCGAGGGAGACAGATCCTACAGAATCTTTTACTGTATTTATTAGTTATACATCTAGCATGTGCAGGTAGCAGTATGTTTATAGCTCAGGATGCTTAATCATGACAAGGACCCTTCTGATTGTTAATGTCAAGGCAGAGTCCACTTTTTGAAGTCGTTCTTATTAGTCCTATTTTACAGACAGAAAAAACAAGGTTATTTTAAGGGATATGAAGAGAATGAGGACAAGAAACTAAGCTGGTCCAGAGATAGACCAGAGGTAGAGTAAAAAAGACATAGGTAATTCCTGCTTGCAGTCATAATATGGAGGAGTGTATTTTAAGGTGTGGGCTCCTGAGTCAGGATATGGGCAAAGAGCTGTGAAGCCTGAAATGCCAAATCAGTTGAGCTGAATGTAGTCTAAAGTAGACGTTGCAAATAGCTTGAGTGCACAAGGTCTCAAAGGTAAAAAGGAATTGAGAAAATACCCTGCAAGGGAAAGTGAACTGCTCAAAAGGCCCCACTTGTCGATTTAAAATTTTCCAGAAATACAGAAATCAAATGGAGGAAGATTAATGAGTATTTTCCCTGTGTCTTTTCCCAGCTGTCAGAAAAAGGAAGACAGAGGTGCAGCTTTCTTTCAAATAAACCTCAAGTGGCTGGGAGTTAGTAAACTAATGTCCCCATCTCCTTTTACCATCCCATGATAGGGTGGTTGCCCTCCAGTTTGAGAATGGGGGGCATTTCTTCTTTTACACCCTCCCATTAGGTTGTTGCAAATAGCCATAAGATCTCCTCTCTGCCTTCTCTTCCTAAGACTAAAAAAACCCATTCCCTCAGCCTTTCCTAACAGCTTTTATGCATATATATGCTAAGATCCACAAGGGCATTGGGGCAACCTCCTCAATTCAATCACCTAAATGCCTTTATGCATCATGGCCTGATTTCTGAACACCAGACAATATCCTCTCTCTCTCTTGGAGAAGTAAAGTGCTTTGCCCTTTTTGTGAAGTACCTTACACAAAACCTTATTCGCCTGATCCTTCCATTCCCTGCCTTTTTGATCTTCATAGGGATCAGTATCAGTATTGAAAGGGCTCAGTTTTGGGGCCAGTTCTGTTTAATATCTTTATCAATACTTTGGACGAGGGGATCAAGTGCACCCTCAGTAACTTTGCAGATGACATCAGGATAGGCGGGAATGTTGATCTGCTTGAGAGTAGGATGGCTCTAGGGAAGGGTCTGGACAGGCTGGATCGATGGGCTGAGGCCAATGGTCTAAGGTTCAACAAGGCCAAGTGCCAGGTCCTGCATTTGGATCACAACAACCCCATGCAACGCTACAGGCTTGGGGAAGAGTGGCTGGAAACCTGCCCGGCAGAAAGGGACCTGAGGGTGTTGGTCGACCTGAATATGTGCCAGCAGTGTGCCCAGGTGGCCAACAAAGCCAGCAGCATCCTGGCTTGTATCGGGAATATTGTGGCCAGCAGGAGTAGGAAAGTGATTGTCCCCCTGTACTTGTCACTGGTGAGGCTGTGCTTCAAATACTATGTTCAGTTTTGGGCCTCTCACTACAAGAAAGACATTGTGGTGCTTGAGTGTGTCCAAAGAAGAGCAAAGAAGCTGGTGAGGGGTATAGAGCACAAGTGTTATGAGGAGCAGCTGAGGGAACTGGGGTTGTTTAGTCTGGAGGAAGGGAGGCTCAGGGAAGACCTTATTGCTCTCTACAACTACCTGTTGTAGCGAGGTGGGTGTCAGTCTCTCAAGTAGCAAGTGATGGGACAAGAGGAAATGGCCTCAAGTTGCACTACGGGATGTTTTGATCAGATATTAGGAAAAATTTCTTCACGGAAAAGGTTGTCAAGCACTGGAACAGGCTGCCCAGGAAAGTGGTTGAGTCCCCGTCCCTGGAGGTAATTAAAAGATGCGTAGATGTGGTGCTGAGGGACATGGTTTTGTGGTGGACTGGGCAGTGTTAGGTTAACGGTTGGACTCAAATGATCTTCAGGGTCTTTTCCAACCTAAATGATTCTATGACTCTATGATTCTATTCCTTCATGTCTTTAAAGAAACAATATGAGTGTGGCCAACACGGATTTGCAGGGAATGTGCCTTTTCCTTTTCTCCTTTCTATTGGCAGAGTAAGGGATACGAATCAAGATTTTGTGCTAATGCAGCGGCAACATTAAGAGCTTTAAACCCTGATTTTATGTTTTCTAACATATGTTCATCTTCTGTGTTAACTGCTTCCTTATATTGTGAGGGTAAGTTTCTAACATTCAAACATGTTGCTCTGAACTTGTTTGAAAAGGCACTATGGCTACAGGGAATCTCCAGAGACAATGGGACAAAAGAGAACAATGCCTGCCTCTTCACTCAGCCTTTATGCATGCAGGAACTATTTTTAATATTACAAATTAATACATATGGGGAAACAGATCCTCTCAGCAATAGAGTGCCAGCAGCACCTGAGACTGAAAGTTGCAGAGAAGCAGGGCTGGCTGCTCTAAGGTCTCTGTTGCCTCAGGCAAAGCAGCAAATCTGTGTGGCATCACCCACACATCTTTACTGGACAATTAGCTGTCCCTAATGTTTTGCTGCACGTGCTAACCCCATTGGTAGGGCTGGCCTTGCAGAGAAGATAAATACATCAGAATAGCTCAGTAGCACTCTATCCCACAATTGTGAAGCAGTTCCTTCACAGCTCAGAGCCCTGACAGGCATCAGATTTTGAAGGTGTGGCTGCTTTTACTTAGGTTTTGGTTTTTTTTCTTGCGGATGTTACTAGATTTTGATCTAGGCCTGAAGTTCATAATTTGTGTCTGTATATTTTCAAAAAACATCTGATTGAGGACCAAGTTCTGTTCCAATTATTCCTATATAATATGAAAAAGTGTTACATGGGAAGGGATTAATTTAGTTCCACGTAGTTTAGGGCCTCATTATGAACTTTGAAGTCCACCCAGGAAGTCATCAGAGCTACAAAATAATGTTTTTTACCTTCCTCAGGAAGCTACTTGAGTGGAGATATGAAACTTAATTCTGCCATTATTTTCTTAGATTTCTAAGCTTGTTTTTCACAGAAGCAAAATGATTTTTCAAGGAGCAAACACTGTTTAAAGAGGCAGAATTTTCTTTTCTGTGGACAACTTTTCACAGTTATCCGTAACTCCAGGGGCATTGAGACCACTCATTCAAGCTGCTCAGTAATTTTTATTACCCCAGTTTTACAGAATACGCAGCTTTCAAGACAGACTGAAAAACTCACGTATGCTGTCCTATACAAAAAACACTCCTTGCATGTAGCCAGTAACGTCCCTTGCAGAATGACAAAGCATTTTGTAAACATCAGCTAATTACATCACCCCAGGACGTATCTCAGCTGCAAATTTGCAAACAAGGAAACCAAGACCCAGAAGGTTTAAGTAACTTGGTTAAAGGAAGTTTGTGGTTAAGACGTACTCTCTAGGAATCTTTACCAAGTTCCTCATCCTCTAATTGCTGAGCTGCGCTTCTGAAGGGATTCTCCCCCAAAACAGTGCTACTTTACAGCCGCTCTCCTGGCTACCTTCTGCAGACCATACGGTCCTTGTCTGAGTTTGGTTATTTTCGTTGTCTGTGGCATGGTCAGCAGAGGCAGTTCATCTCTTTGTTGTGCATGTACGAGCAGGAAGGTCTCTTAGGAAACACTCACATATCACTTGCTATCTGCATGTGTACCACCGCAGATATGAGCACTTCTGTCCAGGAAGTTTTGAGGTGAACCACTTTACAAGTCACTTCTGCATGGGAGCTTTGTCTAGAAAGCAGGAATGCAAAGCACTCCAAGGCCTGAACTGCCTCTGACAGATGAGCCGTTTCCAAATGCTTTTTTATGTACCACAGGGTACGAGCAATTAACACAGTTCAGCTGATGTGCAGCAAGGTCATTCCTAGCTTGTTTCAGTATCTTCAGCGCTAAAGCCCCAGCAGAGCATGCATTGGGCCATTTTGAAAATTTGGGCTTTTGTCTGAAGACAGGTCAGCCTACATCTGCTTCCCCTTCAAATCTCCCCCAAACTACAGACATCTGGACTTTTTCAAAGGCATGGAAGGCAATTTGGCACGCACCTCCAAATATTTCCCAAAATCTTCCCCACAAACCTTTAGAAATACAGACCCTTGTGCTCATGCTGTTCTCCATGTGCTGAAATAAGTGGAATTACACCACTGTAAGATAGAAGTGAGGGGAGGAAATGGCCCCGTGAGAGGCCCTTCTGGATAGGAATGGTGAAAATGAAGCCGTTAATCATCATACTGCATGGTGATGAGACTCTGCTGCCAGGCTAATAAATACTCTGATCCAGCATGGTATGGATGCGCAACCAGATGTGTTCTTGTCTGCAGAGGGAGCAGAGGGATTTCAAGGTCTGCAGTGGGTCTGCTGGAGACAGAGGAATTATTAACAGTGTTAGCAATTTGAATAGTTAAATTGATGAGGGGCTCAGGGAAAATGTCAGTAAATTAGAAATCATTAGAGACATTTTGAAAAGCATTAAGGTTGAGAATTTCGTTAAAGGACGTGTTTATTACAAAGATGACTGAACCCTGTTAGAAATGAAAAGACATTTTGTAATATCACTTGACTGAAAGAACAAGGGCATACATATGTCTGTAAGTACACACACACACACTCTCACATTCACACACAGTGGCAAGCTTTTAAAAGAGCAGTTTCAGACAAACAAAATGAGAGCAAGAATTTGAACAGGATGGGGAGTTGAAACAGAAGCTTTTAATTGCTTCCTGATTGCTTGGGTCAAGTGTTGAATATGATAAAAGGGAAAGCAGAACAACATGATTTTCTGTTTGATTCTCCCTCCTGCTGTTCTCCGAATGGAAGTGGTGAAGCACTGAGGAGGGCAGTAGGGGAGACAGGGGTCTGGAGAGAGGAGAGAAAGAAAAGGCTTCTCATGACTTTATACTTTTGTGCATGAAAAATTTGAAATATTGTAAAATTATTTTAAGAGAAACGCGCTGCTGTATTGTCTGAATGTCATAAACAGTTTTTTTTTTTTACCATAATCAGCAGAAATTGCCCATCTCTATAATGTTTTCTAACCTCTTGATTAGCACAAAGTTAATTTGGTATTTATCAGTCCAAAGCAAGGGGAGCATGAAATTAACTTAGGGCCAAATCTTCTTTTCCTTACTTCAGCAGCTTCCTTTTGACATAAACAGTCATTTTGTTGAATAAGGAATGAGTTTAAAATATATGAGGACTTTATGATTTCACCTATTACGGAGTATTTCCATGTTATTCAACATGGCATTCTTCTTTTGTGCATTTTATTCCTCCCTCCCCCAAAACCTTCTGAATACTCTCTTAAATACAATAGGTCCCGTTTGTCTCTGGTGTAACTCTCTGGCTTTCCAACTTCCTTTCAAATACAAAATTAGAATTTTGGACTTCCATTCTAATAATAACAATAGATGAATTGATGTTGAATGTAGATATTCTTTTCCAGTTTTATGACAAGCCACAGTGGTCCAAGGAGTACCTTCTTTTCGTTTTGAAGTTTGAACATTTTTATCCTCCTCAAATTGTAATATTCCCACACTGTTGTCTACAGGAGTTTGTCTTTCTCTCCTGCATCTAATATAGAACACAGGTAGGGAGGCTGCACTTCTGAAACAGTCACATAGAGTCTTCAAGCGGCAGCCTGAAGCCACCTGAGGAGTCATCAGCAGGGTTTTTCAGTGATTATCACTCTCCTTAGTCTCCCTTGGGAATTGTGCAGCTGGTGGAGTGCTGCTTTCGTGAACGTTAGCTGTGATGAACGCATCCTGTATGGGTTAAAATAAGTTGGGACATAACTTCATATCCTCCTAACAAGGAGGTTTTCTTTCCATAGAAATTCATTGCACATTTCTCCTTCTCTCTTCCCTTTTTGCTTCTTAGTGAAGCGTGTTTTAAAGGGACATTGTTAGAAGATATTTTAATAGAAGTGAGTTGCTCTATACACGTCCCAAACTTAATAAAAACAATAAGGACTTTGCACACTGAAAACGAGGCTAACAAGCCCAAACTTTAGATGCAAAACATACCACAGTCTTTCTTGCTGCTTCTCCCCCTGTTTTCCCTACAAGATTAGTGGATGCTCCCATTCACGAGACATTTTAAAAGGGCAGTTTTTTGAGGCTGCTTGGAATTGCCTTTCTTGATACACCTGATATCCCTACAGAAATCTAATTTGCAGCATGGGGCTTTGTAATTTCATGCTAGAACAGCATAAAATGGAAGAATAACTCATCCAGAAGCAGGGGATTATGTAACAGTAGTGAAGGAGAATAAGCAGAGACAGTGAAGATCCTTTGGAAAGTCGTATTGCTGGCTTTACTGTGCCATACACCTGCTAATTGATTTCAAAGAACAGGGACATACATTGCCAACAGGTGGAAGAAAAGAGAGGGGGAAAAGCTTGGTATTAATACAGCTCACCTAAATGCACTCAGACAAAAAGGTATATTGCAGCTTGAATGAAATCATCCGGTATTGCCCAGGCTCCATCTCATGAATTCCTGCTTTTCCTTCTCCTTTCCTTTCCGTTTCTTTTCCGTAGTACTACAGACTGGGACAAAAACAGTATCTTTGGTGTCACTGGTGTACTTCAGCCATTCAGAATGAAGAATGAGACATTTGGTGTAGAGATGCGCACAGCCTGTTACAAGTCACATCAAACAGGAGCCGCCCGGTTGAGTGCTGGGAGAGGCACACCACCCCACATTAGGGATTTGGTATGAAAGTGTGCCGAGCTAATGGAAGCTGTGGGCTCTGCCCCAGAAAGGACACTCACTAGCAAAGCAAAAGAATGGCTGACAGACACACTGAAGAAACTTCGAAGGTTGATGATCTGGACTGGGAAACCTCATTAGCTATTCCAACACATGGATGCTCTAAAGGTGCCACACCACTGGAGAATAGGGTAGCCAGCCATATACTGACCACTTTTCTTGTCCTGGTATCGGAGTACGTGAGGATGGGACTAGAGTGACAATAGCAATGACACTCAGTGCTGTATACAGCTGTTCTAGGCTGCTCCTTAACTTTAAAATAGCCACAGTAGAGGCACAGATAAAATATGCTGTCAACCAGGAGAAGAGGGTACACTACCACAGGCTCAGGCTGGAGAAAAACCAAGGAGCAGAATTGCCATGGATAGGCGCAGGAGATGGGTGGGAGACCCAAGTAGATAGGGGAGGAGGAGCTCTGCTGCAAGAATGCCCCCCTAGGTCTTCGTTCACCCTATCATTTTTTTAATCCAGTATGAGTTCCCCCTGCTGCTGCTAATGGTATGGGGATTGTTATTTTATTGATCTATCCACCATGATTTCCATGTTTGCCTCCTAAATTATCTAAGAATCTGGTGTACAATTCAGCTGCAATTGCTCTATATCAAAAATGTTCTTATCACTGCATCATCTGTCTAGGTGCCTTTTAAATTTTTTGGTTTTCATGATACTACAGAATACTATGTCATCTCAAAATGGAGTCACTTCGCTGTTCGTAAGAGTTCTCTGAACATTCATTCAGTAAATATACCAAAAGAATCAGTCCTAGCATGGTACCTTTCACCAGACTCAGTTAATACTTATCTGTTTTGAAAAACGATCTATTTCTACTCACTGTTTAACTCTTAACTAGCTTCCAATGAAGGCATTTTACCCTAAAGCTCTTAATTTTCTTAATAACACCTTCTGGTATTTTTTTATCACAACATCTTGCAAGCCATGGCCGCCTAGTCGGGGCAGGCAGCTGGGAGCCATGGGATTGTGACACCTGCACTCTGTCACGCTTGGGCAGGCTGGAAGCTCTCAGAGCACAGCAGTGCCCTGCCACCTTGTCCATGCTTTCTTCCTCCAACATGAAAACCTCTCTGGTTAATAAACTCTCTTTGACAAATGAAAACTTGCAAAATCAAAGATGGGGGCTCAGAGAAACAGTGGCACAGCTGGATATTGGCGATTGGAATTTACTGAAAGAAAGTGCATATTTGAAGGATGGGTACAGTTGACTACAGTGCAAGCTGTTTGAGGAAATTAGTAGGAGACCTACACAGAGAAGTGGATGATGCCAGGAACACAGTGAAAGACCAACAAAACAAAATCAAACAATTAGAACTGCAGAATAAAAATTTGGATGAAATCAAGGATCAATTGAAGGCAGAGATCATGGAAATGGTCTGCCAGATTTCTGCATAGTGGGATAATAAAATGTGTCAAAAGGTATGTTAGAAGTGAGGAATAAGTTTGAAAATGGGACTCATTCGGAACACTTGCAAATCAGACTGGAACTGAAGGAGAAACCGTTTGAGCAAGAAAAGCTCTGAGCCCACCATTAAAGGTGAATATCAGAAGAACTTGACAAGCTCAGGGGAGTTCAGAGGAATTGCATTGTGCAGATGAAAGGACAACTAGAAGAATTAGCTGAGGAAGCTGCACTTTTGGCAGTAGTGAATAAGAACAACCCCTGGGCCTTACTGCATAAGTCTGCTGAAGCTGAACTTCTGGACGTCTCTCTCCCTTTGCTTAAAACACGAAATTTCTTCTGTTACATTCAGAATATCTTAAAGCTCTTGCTGTTAGTAACAGCTTGCTTTGGACTTCTCAGTTACTATTTTATCAGCAACAACATTCCGCTATTTTTTAGTGGCAGTATATTTGATATACCGGTGCAAATCTTGTACCCATACTTCATTTTTGAAAACGAAGAGCTATTACCATTTTAAGAATAGCTATAAAGGCTCTGCAGAGCTATCCACACCAATTTGGTGATCTCCCCTTGTACTGGTTTTGGATATGATAAAGTTAAATTTCTCCATAGTAGCTTGTATGGTGCTACATTTTGGATTTGTGATTAAGACAGTGTGGATAATACAGAGATGTTTTCATTATTGCTGAGCAGCGCTTACGCAGCATCAAGGCCTTTTCTGCTTCTCACACCGCCCCACCAGCGAGTAGGCTGGGGGTGCACAAGAAGTCGGGTGGGGACACAGCTGGGACAGCTGAGCACCACTGACCACAGGGATGTCCCATACCATATGATGTCATGCTCAGCAATAAAACGGAGGGGTGGAGGTTGGTATGGGCTGCCGTGGCTCAGGGACTGGCTGGGCATAAGTGGGTTGGTAGTGAGTAATTGTTTTCTTTTGCATTACTTGTTTTTCTTGGTTTTGGGGTTTTTTTGTGTGTTTCCCCCCCCACACCACCTTGTTTATACTTTCCCTCCCTCCTTTTTTTTTTATTAACTTCTCTTTATCTCAATGCACAAGTTTTCCCACTTTTACCCTTCTGATTCTACCTCTATCCTGCTGGGGGGGGAAGTGAGCGAGCAGTTGCGTGGTGCTGAGCTGCCTACCAGGGTTAAACCATGACACCCCTTCTGTGCGTTAATACATGGGTTCATGTGTTTTTTTAGAAATCAAGTAAACTTTAGGTTCTGAGCATAGCCTTTTTTTTAAGTTAGATTGTTAACTGTGATTATATTTTATAGTAGATAGCTGCACGTAGTAAAAACTCAACCCAGAGCTCACTGCCTCGGGCAAAGGAGACGAAAGAATTGCAGTTTCTGCTAATCTGACGGAAAGTGGGCAATTGGCAGTACTTGATCCTGGAATCCACATCCTTACTAGGTTGCCAACTTCTAAGTTTTTTCACCTATGGGTCACATTGCAAAGCATAGCTTTGCTCCAGACTTTGAGGAAGAGCATGGAAGAATTTAAAAATGTGGGAGGGCTTAGTATGTTAGTTGAGGTTGATTAAGAAGGGCTTTTATTAGTGGACATTAATTCAGACGGTGCATATTTACATTTGGCTAAAGCCTTTTGTTTGTGCATCTAGAGACAATAGGCTCAGGAACTTTTTAAACACAAATAAATAAATACACGCCATTTTGTGGATGGAGAGTTAAATCCTAAAGACCAATATGGCAGCTGGCCAACTGGTAGTCATGCAGAGCCCTCAGAATTATCCCTGACATTTATGCACAAAGCAGGTAGACGAAGCTTGCCAGGCAGGAGCTAGCAAACAATCAGTACACTGAACAAATATGATACAGCGAAAAAAATCTTAGACGGTGAAGGGAAAGCTGTGATTCCAGGACATCATTTTCACTGCAGCTTGTAGCAGTGGCAGTGGAGAAAAACTCCAGAGATGAAAAGGCTAGAACAACCCCTTCATCTCCTTGGTGCCTGTCCTGTGTGACAAGTCACCCTTTGAAATCGGAACAGATGCAGTCTAGAAGAGGAAAGTTTGAGCATAAAGAGATCGGGCAATGCTCAGAGGTAAGGTGAAGTCAGAACAAAGAAGGTTTCTATTTAAGATGCTGAACTGTGACTCAGAGGGACTAAATTTTCTTCCTGCATCCTTCTTCCTTTTCCTCTGGCAAATCACTTAATCTCTCCGTATCTCAGTTGCCCAACTGAATAATGAGGCAGTAATATTAAATAGCATGTTTCTCTTCATACTTGAGAGAATTTGTTTGTTTGTTTGTTTTAAACTAGAATAATTTTACAGAACTGAAGGAGGGAATGATAAGATAAATAATTGAACGAGCGAAGTGGAGGGGGCAAAATGGAAGGAGCTGTGGCAAAGGCTGAGGGTAGGAATCTCTTACCCTGGATCAACAACATCAGTCAGAACAGTACGCATAAAATGGTTTAATCAGAGAAAATGCCTGGTACAATTAGGACCCAATCTAAATAGAGACCTTTAAGTACTATTGTTATTGGATGCTCCTAGTAATGAGAGGTGAACTGCCTGTAAGGGGGTATTTGTGCCAATACTGTATTGCCAATACCTGAACTGTACTGCCTGGCAATTCATTGACAATTGCAGCTATGCAAAGCCAGATGGATGTTACTTCATTCTTGTTGCCTGGTGCCACAGGGAAAACCATGAAAAAAACAAACGTTCAGTGGGATCAAAGTTAAAAAAGAAACATGGTCACAAAGAAAGGGTTCCAGAAATATGTCGTGAGAAGAGTCACAGAAGATAACTCTGCGATGAGGTAGATAGCTTTGTTGCCCTCATTCTTGAACAGATCTTCTCAGCCAGCTTCAGCTGCTGTCCTGTATGCGTAACACACGTGAAATCTGAGGGTGGCTTACACAGAACTTTAGAGGCTTCTGTAGAAGCCAACAGCAGCATTACAGCTTGCAAAGGTATTTACAAAATACATTTGTACAAAATTGTTACTTCACATAACACATCAATATGTGGTGAATTATGCACAGAGAGAAAACATCTCTTTCTCTGTTTTTGATAAACTGTTTCAATAGCAATATTTACAGGTCATACAAAAATACAGTTCTTCTGTTAAACCAGCGATAAAGAACCAGAATCAGGAACAAAATTGCATACGCAGCACTGTCCTTTCTACAATTTGCAGTCTTTATGAATGATGTATAAAAGGCTCAGATAATCCTATGATGTTTCGTTCCCATCTTTATTTTAGGGGAAAAAAAAAAAAGAAAGAAAAAGAAAATTATGTGCTTGGTTATAACCAAAAAAAGCAAAGTCATATTTTTAATTCACACATTTTTCTTGTTCTTAATACAGCTGTAGGGCTGAATTCCTGCAGGGGAAATCTGTACAATTACAGTCAGGTGACAACACCTTTCGGTTGAAGACACCATGTGCCAGAAAGCGCTACACAATGCTATAAGCAGAAGGAAAGCTGAGCAAGAAGTCACTTGAAACAGGTATGTGAGCATATGTGTTATACAGATACATTATATCTGTATGTTATACAAAATTTTGCTTTCTTTACAGTGTATTACTACTTCAGTTAAAACCACACTTACAGCAGCAATTCATTGTTTTTAAGCAGCTCTTTTCTTAATCTGAAAACTTCACATGCTAAGATGATGAAAACTGGCTTGTCTTACCTGCCTTATTTCATTTTCACTCTTTGATTCAATTCATTACTTTTTCTGGCGTTTTCTTTCAAAGTGCATTCTTGCAGACAACTTGAAGTGTACGTGAGGTCTCCTGAGGGCTCATATGCACACATACTTCTGCAGTTATCCTAACTAGAAGACCCTTGTGTGTTAACGAGTTAGTGATCTACAGAACAGCTAACCCGAGAAGGTGCAGGCTTGTGCTGTGCTGTACATTCAGCTTGGTATTCGGCCCTGTGGTGTGCTGCACGTATCCTTTGGCCACAGGGGAACCCTGGCCTGCTAATTGCCATGAAGGAGCCCATTGGCAGCTCCCGTGTGGCACTAGTGAGTACACCACCCACATGTCCTGTATCTTAAAACACGCTTCCATTTTTCAAAGTTTTTCTCCAGTCTGTCAGATGATAGAAAGGAACGAAGTACACTCTCTAAACATCGGATTTGTAATTTCTTCCCGTAAATTACATATATCTATTACATATTGCAGTAAGTGCCGAAGACCTTGATCAAAATGACCTTTTGTGCTAAACACTCTGTGCATGTTTATTGACACAGAGAGCCTGCCCTTGAGCAGGCAGAACTGTAACACACAACAGGTGTGTTAATATCACCTTGTTTGGGAGTGGAGAGGCAGTGTGGTGAGATCATCATATTGAGATCATAGAGCCTATGGAAACCGAACTTATATCTTCAGCAAGTCTAACAAGATGAATATTGCTCTTGTGTTTAAAGCAATTAGCTTTAAACACAAGACCAATACCTCATTAGAAGTCTCCCTTGTAAGGAGAAAATTAATTTTCTTGTGTGACTGAACACAAAGGTGACACCTTATAAGGTGACACCTAATGATCAGTGAACAGAAGTCGGAGTTGTGAAATGCTTGAAATAGTTAGCTACATGTGTAGACTCATCCAGTCCAGATGTTTGAGAACTCTGAAGCTACAGCTGATTCAGTATCTAATTGCTTTTCCTCAGCGCTGTCTCTAGTATCCTAACAACTTTGAGGTTGTTGGAAGAAACCTGCTGGAAAATTGCCAAATGTGCTGCATTTTCAGAGGTGCTACGCTCCTGCAGCTCTTGCTGACTTCCCTGAGGCTGAGGTAAAGCAGCTCTGCAGAGAAGCAAAACGGCTGTCCCTCCCTGGGCAAAGCTCTAGACCCTCTTTGTACATCGGTGCTGACTTCAAAGGAGGCTGAGGATATGTCCACAAAGAAATCAGACCCAGGAGGTATAAGAATCCTTTCACTGGAGGCACCAAGTGTATTTCTGTGCAACTTACCCTGTTCCCCGTAACCTGTCACATTCAGCAAGAAAGGCTCTGGAGGAAAGATGGAAATAGAAAACCAGAGTATTGTGTTATTTGAAAATAATCTTTTCCAAAGGGAATGTAGGCTAGGGACTTTTAAGAAGATGGGACTTCAGAGCTGACAAGTGTATCTAGCGTGTCAATGTGGTAATGAAGTTAGTTCTGCACTGTTTGGAAAACAGCAAATTTCCTTGCAAGGTTTGTGATTAAACATCTAACAGAAAATAATTATTTCCTTGCAGGCACTTAGGCACCAAATACAAAGACACAGAGGGAGAGCCAGACAGAAAAAGAACCTGCTAAATATCACTATTGAAAGCCACTATTATTGTAGAGTCCTCATAATATTCACTGTTAATTACAAAAACCAGTATCTATAAAATTGAAGTACCCAGTGGATGAAAGTAGGACATTTAACTCGCTGAATTCCTTCTTCCTTCAATCCTTTTACACACAAAAAGAATTGGTGCTTATTCTGTAAAAAACAGCAGTTGGAGAGAGGAGAGAGAGAGCATATTGGTTTGCATGTATGTCTTCTTGTCATGTTTGCATGTATATCTTGTTATCGCGGAGGAGCAACAAATTAGCTAAATTACAAAAGAGAAAAACTGTTTTTCTGCATATAAGCAAAGATTTCTATAATGAACTTGAGTCAGCAGAAGAGCAATGTTTGCTTGCTTGGGGATCGAGTGGGAGAGAAAGAATTTCTGCCTATTACTATGAGTGTGGGGAATTGTACCTTACCTGAACCAGCGGGAAATGTTTGTTATGTTGAGCAGAAATTCACATTTGCACTACTTGTGCCTACACAAAATATTAGATCAAAGGGAAATGTATGAACGAATTGAGTATGATGTATTTGGAAGAAATCTGAAAAAAAATTGGGCTTGTTAGCATCACTCTAAAATAATATCCTTAACTTCTTGAAGGAAGTTGTCATTTCTTCCTTTGTCATTTCACCCTTATTTTTCATTGTTTCTCTCCTTCTGTGTCTTAATTTATTATACTTATATATATATGCTTATACACTTCATTTTGGTGAGGAGAAGTTTGGTGAGCGAACAAAACCAATTCCTTCCTCTTTCTACCTATTTATTTTCTTCTCTAAGAAAAAAGAAAAAAGGAAACAGGAAAAAAGAGAGGAGAGGAGAGGAGAGGAGAGGAGAGGAGAGGAGAGGAGAGGAGAGGAGAGAAGAGAAGAGAAGAGAAGAGAAGAGAAGAGAAGAGAAGAGAAGAGAAGAGAAGAGAAGAGAAGAGAAGAGAAGAGAAGAGAAGAGAAGAGAAGAGAAGAGAAACCCAAAACAAATACATGGAAAATCGTACAGCACATGAACAAGATTCCTACAATATCTGCTCACAGACTGGCATGGTACTAGGTACAAATACAGATATCACAACTGAGAATGCTGCATGTCCTCCTTCTGTGAGAGTAGAATGGTAAAATCTAAGTTGCTTTAGTCTTTATTTTCAAACAACGACTTCTGAATTCTGTCTTTTTAAAGATGAGGTGGAAGGGAGTTCTCCTATTTGAAAAATAATCTAGTTAAAAAAGAATAATCTGATTAAATAAAAAAGATGTGAAGATTTAATTTGCTAGACTTCTCTCTAGAGAACAGCTTCTTTTTAAATAAGCAAACATGTCAATTCACAATTACTGCGGGCAGGTATTTTTGCCAACCAACCATAACATGTATACATTTGTAGAACAACTTCAGGAGGAGTTAAGAGGATTCAACTCAACAAAAACAAACAGGTCACCACACTTAGGCAAGAATAATGAACTGCAAAAACATAAGGCGGTGAAGGACGAGCTAAGTAACAGCATGTCAGGAAAAGATTTGGATGTTAACACAGATCATAGGCTGAACAGGAGTAAACAATGTTACGCTGCTGTAAAAATGGCAAACCCTTACTGCAATTTATAGCTAGTGTTATCATCTACAAAACATTTAGTAATTCTTCAGCTCTCCTTGGAGCTGTTTTTGCCCCAGCTGGGATGCTGTGTCCAATTTTGGATATGTCAAAGAAGGTGTGGTTCTATTGGGAAAAAAACAGAGGAAGACAACAAAAACTATCAGGCTTCATAAAAGTATACTTATAAGGAAAGGCTGAAGGAATTGGGTAAAGTTTAGACTGACATACATCTGAACAGCTGAACTTCAGAGAAAAGAAAATTAAAAGGTAAAATAGTATCAGTTTTCAAATACAGAAAAGATAATTTCAATGAGAGGAACAAGCTGGTTTCAGTGTCTATTGTGTGCAGGACAGAGACACTTTGCTCTCATTAACTGCTCATCTCTTTTGGAAGTGCTGTCTGGAAATGGACACGTTACCCAAATAACACTGAATACAGTCTTTGCACTACTACAATTTTCCTGGTGCATTAAAAATACACTTAAGAAATACAACTTGGGAAAAGCATGGCGGAACTGGAGAAAAGGGAAAAAAAATCTTCCTATGATTGTAGATTGCTCTCCTCCTCTGAAGCAGCTGCTGTCTGAAATTGTTTTCAAAGAACTTTCTCCTCACGTCTGTGCTGAATGAGCCTATAGAAAAACCTGGCACGAGCTTGATTTGAAATGAAATAACTCCCATTTTGGAGTGGACTGTGTGATGAAGATGTAGTTATAAAATAAATAATGATTCAGCTCTAACTTTCAATTTTGTCCTTATTAAGTTGCTCAACCAGGTGTTGAAGCCAATAGAATTTGCTTTTCCTCTGTTGGAAAGCTATTCTGAGTGCAGCGTGACTGAAGAACAGCCACTTATTAGCTGCTCGGCAGTGCTCTCGGCTTTTCTGCTAGAATCCCCCGCAATTGCTCGAACAACAGTTTTGCCAATACTCATCTAGCTCAATCAGTAGCTGTAACGCCGGGGTATGAAATTATGCGGTGGTTGCGATGGTGGTAAGTTGCCTGCTGTTTAACATCTCTGTTTCATGGCCTGGTGTTGGGAGGGATGCAACGCTGATTTTGAGCTTCGGTTTGTATTAAATTCTTTCTCTCTTCAGTCTATCCAATTGAATTCTCTTGTAGTTTCAGTGCAGTATGCATCCTGGCTGAAATTCCTGGGTAATGTTGCATGCTGTTAGAGTTGCCATGTTTCACGGGAGCTATCTTTCCTTCCTAATGAGGGACGTAATCCTTCTGCAGCCCAACTGCATTGTGAGGATTATTTAAAGTTTGTGGTGCCCTGTTAGTACCTTGCATGCTATTGAAGTGCAAATTATTGTTTGTTACAGCCAGTCTGAATGCCATCTGGGATTTCCATGTTATTGTTTCAGCTCCGTTGTACACCACCAAGCTTGAGCTGGTACCATGAACAAAAGATTAGCGTTGCACTCTGTTGTGTGTTTGGTGCTGTGTCCAGCGCCTGTGTAAGGCCACGTACATCCTGAGAAGCTATGCTCAGCACACCAGGACTCCGGGGGTGTTTCTGTAGTTTGAAGCCTGCAACATCCCTTTCCTTTTTCTGCACTTCTACTCTGGTACCGGCTGGATCCACAGAGCAGTGGATCCCTTTGGCCTTCTCCCCTGGTCACCTTTAGTTGCTATTAAGTCAGCTTTGGGAGACTGCGTAAGAAATGATGGTGGAACTGGGCTCTACGTTTTGTAAAATATGCTTTTTCCCATGCAAAGGTTCCAGCAAAGGTAATAGTCAACTTTGGCATTTGGCCTGGTATTGAGGAAGCAGCACGGAGAGCTCAGAAACACACGCTGCCTCCTACCCAGCCAGTGGCTGGGAGCAAGGAGATGAGGTTATAAAAAGTGTGAACAGAAAGATATAGGTGAAATTTCAGGGAATATGGGGCTTACGACAAATCTGTCAGAAACAAAGTTAAATAGAAAACTGTAGGAGAGTATCAAAGCAAAAGAGGGTGGAGAGGAGAAGCAAAAGAAGTAGAAGCATTTAGGCAAGAACAGATAGGGCAATGGAAAAAAGGGGAAGATTTGGGTAGGGGAGATTCTGGGAGGGACAGATGAAGAATTGGGAAGAACAGAGAAGAGACTGGGAATTAGAGTGAAAGAATGATACAGGAGAAACTGACGTCTAAATTTTTATTACAAGATAAATGCAATTTATTGTCATTATAACTTCTTTAATTACCTTTCAATCTTTTCTTTAATGATGCCCATATGTTGCAAATAACAGGGTTTTATGAATTTTCTTCTCTCACCTTTCCATGGCTTACATTCCCACTTTAATTACTACATTGACATCAAATGCCTTGCCTAATGTTTTTGCACCAGTGCTCCCTATTTGTGGTGATCTCGCACTCGGGGAAACAAAACCACCTGTCTCTCCAGGTCGACGGCTACTTGCTGTTCTTGTGGATGTCCACCAGATGGCAAAGCCGCTATTTTTGTAGAATTTCCAGGCCACTTTCGATACTAATTTACCCTAGGCAGAGTGTGGGCTTGTTTAACAACAGATCCTTTACTGCATAGATTAAAAATAAGTAATTAGCTTCTATGTGGATTTCCTGGGAATAATAATAAAACAGGACAATAAAAGATGCAGTTAGAAAATGGTGGTGCTGGCAGGAAGGCACTGTGTTCACTCGTCACTGTGTATCTCTGTATGACGAAAACATGTATCAAGAATCTCTGAGTTAATATTACTAGGTTTTTTGTTGATATAAATTGTATAGAGACAATAATGTTTTCTCATGTCTAATCTCTTTGACATTGTTGTGACTAGACCAGGCCTTAGAATGAAATCCACAGTAAGTAAAACTGTAACTGCCCGTGACTTACCTAAAACTAGTTTCCTAGCTCGTGCGGTTATAAATGTAACAATAGCAATGAGGTGGGTTAACACACTTTTCCCTCCAACTTGCCCCCATGATGTCAAGATTGTAATTATGGAGATATGCACTGACCTTCTTCCCTTACCTCTCTGGGGCTTACTTACTGTTCTAACCATGTTGCTATCATTTAATAATAGAAACTCAGTTGAACATATATACAATATGTAGAAATGGAGATGGAGAGTTTCCTGAAAGAGGCTACACGTGGATAACATTTGTTTCTAACTCTATCAGTACACAAGCTTTGTACAGAGAGGGCACATATCTGACATTGTAAGATGCTGAATGTTCTTAATCACTTAGCTTAATTTTAAATTGCACCGCCCCTTCATACAGTGCACTATCTGTAGTGATGATTTCCTTCTTAAGTGGTTTTGTAGGTTGACCTGAATTCTGCTTCCAGCTGAGGAACCGTATGCGGGGGTAAGAGAGGAACGTTACAGTCTTTCTCTTCAGCTGGCTGGTTGACTTACAGCTGGCACCAACTATATATTCGTTCAATGGCTCCCAATCAATTACATCCTGTAGTACTCATTTTTCCGAGTATCAAGACACAAGTAAAAAGATGAAGCCGTTCTCACTCCAAGTAGATGTCAGGGTAGTGTGGAAAGGAAAAAAAAAAAAAAAGCTGGTGCTATATTTGGAGCGTTCCTAATTGCGCTGTTCTATTTCCAGCTGCCGAAATCTGCGCTAGAATTTTAATTAAGGGCTAAATTCGTGCAGCATACCCTAACAACAGGAAACAGTTATGTTATTTAAATAGGCTTTGAAACGATCAGATTTTATCTCCCAAAGCAGCACTCAGCTGAATATTAAAGCTGCTTTTGTTCTTCTTGGAAAGGGCTGCAATGGCTGGGCAAGCTGAAGGAGGTCGCCGTGCCCGCTTTGGAAAACCCATCAACGGCGGGCAGGCCGGGCGAGGCAAAACGCCGCTTCCTTACACACGTCGGGGGCGAGGAGCGCTTCACGCCGTCCCACGCGAAACCTCCGCCCCCTTCGTCTTCCAGCGGGGCGGATGCTTCCCCTCAGGCCGGCGGGACGCCTCCGGCACCAAGATGGCGGCCTCGAGGCGTCGTACCCGCCCCGGCTCCTCCTCAGCGCCGCGGCGCCCCCTAGCGGCTGCAGCGGCCACAGCGGAGCACAAGTGCGCATGCGCTTATCGACGGAGGGGGGCGAGCGGGAGGTGCGGTGCGCCGTCGATAAGCGCATGCGCAACAACGGACGGGTGCGTTGTGTTCCCTCCGCGCATGCGCACGGCGCCGCTTTGGCAACGGCCGGGAGGGGGCGGGGGAAGAATGCGTTGCTGCAGGCACGCCCGGGCGCTGGGGGCGGGGTCGGGGGTCAGCTGACGGGGCTGACTGACGGTTAGCGGCGGCCGTTGGGATCGGTAACGGTAGCGGCGGCGGCCTGGCGGGGCGGAAGGAAGGGTCTGGGTCCGAGGGAGGCGCCATGGCGACCACCGTCACCACTCAGCGGGGTCCGGTGAGTGCTGCCGGGTGAGGGTTGGTTGAAGGGGCCTCTCCTGTTAATTCTTGCGGCTGCACCGCCTTGGGGTGGTGAGTCCCGGCTTGGACCCTTCTGGGCTCCGGCTTGTGTCCGTCTCCCCCTCGGGCGGTGGGCCTCGGTGGGAGGGTGACTCACCCTTGTCTCCTTCCCTTCCCCGGCTCGCGGCCCGTGGCGGGAGGGAGAGGAAAGACCTCTCTCCTTCCCCAGGCTGCCGCGATACGGGGGGAGGGGGGCGGGCGCAGGAAAAGTCCTGGTTCTTCTCCTGCTTCTCCGCCTTGCGGAGAGGAAGAGGGGAGGGGAAAATCCCTCCTATCTGCGCGTAGGGCTAGAAGAGGCACTTCTGCTCGTTCTTTGTTTTAGGGCCTTCCAAAGGAGCGAAGGGCTTAAACAAAACCAGAGCTAAATCTCGTTCTCTTTAAAGCAGAGTAGAGCTTTATGTTTTCGTGGTTGGGTTAGGGAGATTCAGGTATCTGTCTCTGCAATTGCCACCTGAAAGCTGGGACGTGAAACGTGCTGAAATACGCATTCACTGGTAGTATGTAGGCGTGTGTGTTGCGGGGGTGGTGGGGGGGGGAGAGGGCTGAGCAGTCTTAAAACCGATTTAACAGTCTTCTGGGAGTTAATGTTGCTAGCTTATTGGGAATGTGTTATTGTCTAGTTTTGCCCTGGAATAATCTTGCCCCACACCAGGTTGTTCTACAGTGCGGTGTATAACTCTGCAGTATAACGTCAGCTCTCGATTGATGTGTGGTTCCTGTCTGTTCTTCCTGTCTGGAAAGATCTGGTAGTAATTGACAATACGATGTTGCTCTGGAGGTGAAGTAAGATTTTCTTAAACAATAAATTTAAAATGTTGTATTTTGCTTCCTAGAAGCAGCTGAATTTTTTGAGTGTCTATGCAGCCTTGATGAAAGACCAGAGGAATGAATAAACTCCTAATCTTGAAAACTGCATCACTGTCTGTTGTTATCTCATGACAGTACTATTATGTGATCATCGACTTAATTTCTTAAAATGCCTTATTTGTCTGGTCTTTCAGAATAGATTCCTTTTACAATGGATTGTGATGGTTGTTCTGTTGGAATAAAACTTCTAAGTGGAGAATTAAGATAAAAAGAGTGAAATAAGTTTTTTGTTATATCTTTATGGTATCCTGGAAAGACAAGGACTGCTGTTCTGATTGAATCTGTCACAAATTAGATAGTTGCTATCCCCAAAGGCTTGGCATTTGAAAGTTGATGCCGTGATTGCACCCAGATAGAATTCTGTCAATATGTAACAGGTTGTAATTTAAAAAAGCTCAAAATAATATAAATGCCTGAAAAATAATGAGTTTGTTCAAAAGTAACTTCTAGTCATCCTTTAGTTTATGTTTGGAGAAGGTTGCAGAGATTAAGGGAGTTGATAAAAAACTAAGTGGTTTGGCTAAAGCTGAATAGTAGGCCTGATTGCAGTCCTGGTTTGTGGAGAGATGAAATTATGCAAATATTTCTATCTCTGAAATGGAGTAGGGTTTCTTTTTGAGAGGAATCTTAATTGCCTGTGGTACTAAACACCTTGTTGATATTGAGTGGAATACTTTCAATATCTGCTTGTTTTAGCTTGGTGAAATCCTCTTCCTGGGTTTAGATAAGATTTTAGTGAGAACCTTTTTGGATGTAGCTATACTCTTGCAAATGTTTGAATATCGTAACTGCCTAGTCTCTCTTAAATGTTTTAAAGGAACTACATCTCAATGCTTAGAATGTTATTCTTCCACGTCTTATTTTAGAATTATCCAGGTACTCCTGTATAATTCCTTGGCACTATTTTGTTACTTAAAATTGATTTAAGCCTGACAAATGGAAAGGTGTATGATGATTTATCTTGTACAACTTCGGTTTTCTGTTTTTTGGGATTTTTTTTTATGTGTTCCTAACACTGTTGTGTATACTTTCCTTGTCTTAACCACTTTAGAGATTTGAATGTTCTCAAATGAATGAATAAACTGTGCAATATTAAACTGCCATTCACAGGTGAGGATGCTGATATGGTACATGCCAGCCTTTCTTAATTATCTCTAGAGTGGAAGATAGAATTCTACTTGTTTCTATATATACAACTGCATTACAAATGAATAGCCACTAAACGGTGCTAAAGGATTGGGAAACATTCTCTCTTTAGTGCTGCAGAGAACAGTTCTGTCTGTGTTTCAACAGGCAAGAAAATACTCAAGGTTGTTTCTTGCAGGTAAGAAAATAAAATATACTGCTGTACTGTAGCCAGTCTTGGTCTTATACTTGTGCTTTCTAGTTTGTGACGATGCTTATTTGGCAAGTAATTAAAACTTCCAATTGGTGTTTAGTTTTTCAGATGAAACAGAACTGGAATTCATCCTGTGTGTTACTGGTAAATATTCTGCTAGAATATATAGTTCTCTGACTATTTTCAGGATGTTATGGAATCAGTGTGTTTTCACATTTTGTGATCTTTTTGAGAGCAAAACACGTTTTGAAATGTAAACTATGGCTGAATATATAAGGGCTGCTAAATGATACCTTTTCCAAGTGAGAGGCATTAATGAACAGTTTAATCAGGCTTCAGGTTAAGTCTGAGAGACCAAAACCTTGTATTTGTGATTCCTTAGCTAGCCAGGCGCGCCCAAAATTAATTTCCATGATTATTCACCATGCTCTCAAAATATGTCAGGTCCTCCAAAATTAGATTGAGTACCAAACTAGGACTACTTAAATTTCTACTTCTAATTTCCCTAATAATCACTACTCTGATGATTTGGAAATGTTCTAATGGGCAGGCTTATGTTTATGATTACTTCTCTCTTCCTGTCCTAATACTGTCATTTAACTATGTAAGTCTTGCTGTCTCTGATTTTACTTGAAGTTTTATTTTGAGACTCTTCAAAACTTTGGTATCTTTTTCTGAATGATGGTGACAAAGAAGCAATTAGTGTTTGCATTGTTCAGTATCAACATGTTATGCTGTCACATAAGCAATTTTTAATACAAAATCCTATCACCAGAAGAATTGTGTTGATAATTCTGGATATAATTGAATATTTTAATAGATATTTTCTTTCTTATTAGAACGTCGATATATGTAGTATTAAAATCCTGATCCGTGAAGGTGGAAATTTCATAAAGACACATTGTTGCAATCAGTTTGGATTTCAGAATTTGTTTAAAAAGTTGGGGGAGTAAGATGTCGTTGAGTAGTTATAAGCAAAATGTGAATTAATTCTTAAGTGCTGTGATCTGATCTTTGGAGCATGTTCCTTTATCAGAAAATGTTGAGAGCAGCATTGGTAATGCTTTGAAGTTCTTGCTTTCTAGCAGATGAGAGCAGTGCCTTAAGGCACTAAATGGCTTATTTTCTGTTGCATCCAAAGACATTTTCTTTTAACCAAGACTTGGAGGAAAGAAAGATCTGTATTGGTATGTCTAGTAGTAGTGTAGAAAAAGGAGGAAGCCTGTTCTTGGGATTGATGGCAATTATCCTCGTCCTTAATACTTATCCCAATGTGAATTCATGGATTCACTTATTTTGAGCTGTTTCTATGGCTTTTCCACGTTATTCCTCTGTTACATTGAATAACAATGTACCAAATCACATAGATCAAATATGCTATAAATGCTTCTTGAATTTGAGATGTCTATGGGCACTCATTCTATCTTTTATTTTTAACTCATGTTTGAATACAATAGTTACTGCCACACTTAGCAGGAATCCAAATTACTGTTTTAGCGAAGAAGGGAATCTTTTTATTGTAGTTAGTGGTTCTTATTGATTTCTTCTTTGGTAAAACTAAACTTTTGGGTTTTGTTATTAACAGTTGTGCTTTTGCACTGTGGAATGTATTTTGCACATATTTAAATGTTAATGTCTTGGACAAATTTATATTTGCTGGGAAAATCCAGAGGCAGCAACTTATGGCAAAATGGTTAGTCAAGACTAAATATAGATGCTGTATTTGGGGGAAAGGGAAAATAATATTACAGTGGTGTCTACCGGTAAAGGCTTTATTATACTGTAGTCATATGGAAGCAACAGAAGCGATAAAGTAGATGGGAAATATCTGACAACAAGAAAAAAATCATGAGAATGGGAGAAAAAATGTCTGGTACCTTGCAGTCCATGACACTTTTTTTTTATTTTATTTTGGTGACATTTTAAAAAAACAGCACACAACAAAAAAACCTCCCAAAACAAAAAAGCAAAAATCTGTAAAATTAATGAACTTAATTGCTATTATAGTCTTTCCTTTGTCCATCTCTAAATTCAAATTCTGAAGTAGGGCCTTTGACTACAATTCTACTAGAGTTTTACTGGGAATGTGTCATGCTGTAGCCTGAGTTCTGTAGAATCATTCAGGTTAGAAAGGATGTCAGGAGGCCATGTAGTCCAATCTCTTACTAAATACATGGTCAGTTTTTAATTCAGACAAGGTTGCTCAGGGCTTTGTCCATCAGGATCTTCCAAACCTCTAAGGTGAGAGTTTTTGCAGCCTTCCTGTGCAATTTTTAGTTGTCCCTGCAATTACTTATTTTTTTTCCTCCTTATTTCATGTCAAACCTCCCCTGTTTCAGCTTTACAGTTGAGGTCTCATTTCTTCTTGCCTTGCATCTCGGAAAAGAACCTGTCTCTGTTTTTTTTAAAAACCTCCTCAGCGATAGCGTAAAGCTGCTATGAGATGCATCCTAAGTTTCTTCTATTCTAAACAAATCCTCAGCCTGTCCTCACAAGTCTTGTGCTACAGTCCTTTTCATGGGCTGTCTTGGTGGATCTTTGCTGGGCTCCCTCAAGTTTATAATTTTTCATGTACTGCTGGGCCCTAAACGGGTTGCAGTATTCCAGCTGTGGTCTAATGAGTGCTGAGTTAAGGGGAACAATCGCTTTCCTCAGCCTACTGGCTAGGCTTTTGTCGATCCAGTATAGTATGCTGTTAGGCTTCATTGTTGGGAGAGTGCTCTGTTCATTGATGTTTAGCTTGCTCTGCACCAGGACCCGTATGTTTTTCTCTGTAGAGCTGCAGCCCTGCCAATTTTCTCTAGTCTGTACCAGTGCCAGGGGATTTTTCTCTCCAAAGTACAGGACTTTGCACTTGTTGAATTTCCTGAGATTCCTGACAGTGAATTCTTACAGCTCTCTGGTTGGTTGTCCTGTCCTCAAGTAGGCTAGTCATTCCCCCCCCAAATTTGGTGTCATCCTCAGAACTGATGAGGGTACATTCTGTCTTCTCCTCTGGTCACTGATAAGGAAAAATATTAGATGCATAAGTTAGTCTCAGTGTAGACCTCTGAGAAACTTTTTACTTTTAACCAATCCCTACTGTCATTAACCATGGAACTTCAACATCTGAGCTCAATGACCCAGCCAGTCTTTCATCCATCCAGTGGTCCACCCATTTGGATTGTAATGACCCAGCTTTGATACCTACCACTCCCTCCTTATTCACAGATTCTAATAATTTTATTGTAAAAGGCAGTTGGGCTCATTAGGCTTTGTTTTGGTGGGTGTTTTTTTTGTTGTTTTTTGTTTTTATTTTAACTCTTGGTAAAGGCTGGCTATTCCTAGCCCCTGGTTTTTCCTTTGTGTGTCCAGAAATGGCTTCCAGAAGGGCTTAGTCTATGAATTTCTTGGCAACTGGAGTGAAGCTGACCTGCCTGTTCCTCAGGTCATCCTTCTTACCCTTTTGAAAGCTGGGTATGACATTAGTCTTTCTCAAGTTAAAGGGGACTTCCCCTAATCTCCATGACCTGTTAAACAAGATAGAGAGTAGCCCTGAAAAGAATACCGGCTATCTTTTTCAGGACCTCTGGATGCATCCTGTCTGGTCCCAATTTATTCTTTAGCGTTCAGAACATAGTTCAAAATTCTCTCTCATTCATTCACTTATTCCTTCTTAAAAACAGTAAATCCATTTAAAGGAGAATGTTTAGAACTCTTTTGAGTAGCTAGGTGTTTAAAGCTCTTTAACATGAAACTTCTCTGAAACCTAATATCAGAGTTTCTTGGTAATTGCTACTGTGAAAACTTGAGTAATGATTCCCTGGATGTATCATGTCTCAGTGTATGATAAGTCAAGGCAATTGTGGTTGTCTTTGGCTCTGTGGTCCCTTTCCCTCCCTTATCTAGGTACCAGTACTCACATGATCAGTTAGAGAGGTAAGGGGTCCTGATGGCTTCCCCTCCTCTTCACTTTACCACCAACCCTGTTTAATTTTCTTCTGATCAGCCCCCTGCACTAGTGTACTTTACAAATGCCTTGGCACCATTTAGCGTTGCACAAGAAATGGGGGAGATGAAACAGGAGGATGAGACTGAGACAGCCCAGTCCTAAACTAGCTCGAATACCTGTAGAACATCATGTAGAATCACAGAATTGTTTTGGTTGTAAGAGACTTTTAAGATCATCAAGTCCAACTGTTTTGCATTGCCAAGTTGCCACTAAACCATGTCCCTCAGCGATACATCTACCTGTCTTTTAAATACCTCCAGGGATAGTGACTCAACCACTTCCCTAGGCAGCCTGTTCTAATGCTTGATAATGCTTTCAGTGAGGAATTTTTTTCCCAATATCCAATTGAAACCTCCCCTGGCGCAATTTGATGTCATTTTCTCTTGTCCTATCACTTCTTACTTGGGAGAAGAGACTGATACTCACCTTGCTACAACTTTCTTTCAGGTAGTTACAGAGAGTTATAAGGTCTCCCCTGAGCCTCCTTTTGTCCAGGCTTAACAAGCCTAAGAGGAGCCCTCAGCTGCTCCTCATAAGACTTGTGCTCTAGACCCACCACCAGCTTTGTTGCCCTCCTGTGGACACACTCCAGTACTTCAGTGTCTTTCTTCTAGTGAGGGGCCCAAAACTGAACACAGTATTTGAGGTGGGGCCTCACCAGTGCTGAGTACTGGGAGACAATCACTTCCCTAGTCCTGCTGGCCACACTATTTCTGATACAAGCCAGGATGCTGTTGGGCGCCTGGGCACACTGCTGGCTAACATTCAGGTGGCTGTCAAGCAACACCCTCAGGTCCTTTTCCACCGGGCAGCTTTCCAGCCACTCTTCCCCAAGCCTGTAGCGTTGCATGGGGTTTTTGTGACCCAAGTGCAGGACCCGGCACTTGGCCTTGTTGAACCTCATACCATTGGCCTCGGACCATTAATACAGTCTGTCCAGATCCGTCTGTAGAGCCTTCCTACACTCAAGCAGATCAACACTCCTGCCCGACTTGGTGTCATCTGCAAAGTTACTGAGGGTGCATTTGATCCCCTTGTCCAGGTCGTTGGTAAAGATATTAAACAGAACTGCCCCCATACTGAGCCCTGGAGAACACCACTTGTGAACTCTTTGGCCCCAGCCATCGAGTCAGTTTTTCACCCAGTGAAGAATACGTCTGTCCAGGCCGTGAGCAGCCAGTTTCTCTGGGAGAATGGTGTGGGAAATGGTGTCAAAGGCTTTTTTTTAGTCCAGGTAAACATCCACAGCCTTTCCCTATCAGGTTAGTGAAGCAGGACTGCCTTTCCTAAACCCATGCTGACTGGGCCTGATCACCTGGTTGTCCTGTACGTGCTGTGTGATGGCACTCAAGATGATCTGCGCCATAACCTTCCCTCGCACTGATGTCGTATTGACAGGCTTGTAGTTCCCTGGATCCTCCTCCTTCCTGCCCTTGTTGTAGATAGGCGTTACATTTGCTAACCTCCGGTCAACTGGGACCTCCCTGGTCAGCCAGGCCGGCTGATAGATGATGATGTTCACACCACCTTCAATTTGAAGAAGTTGAGATGCAGTTTTTGTGTGTGCAGTGTTTTGCTTTGAAGATCCTCAAAACTAGCTCTTAGGGGGTTTTAGGAGATAGGAGGGGCAATATTACTCTGTTTCTAGATAATTAATATTTTTGATGTGCAATGCTGTCAAAGTTCATTAGGAATTAATTACAAGGCAGACTCATTTTTATGAACGCCTGCTGAACGTTTGTCTTCCAAAGTGTAGTTCTATCATAGCACTGTCATTGCGGTCTTGCTTGAGAAGTGAGTTCTAGTAAAATTCAAATATTAAATGGAATTAATTTCTTGTTCTACATGTAATGGCAGAGTGGGATCTTTCCATTCTTCCTTAAATGTTGTTGTAGTAGTGGGAAGTGCTTTTGTTGTAAAGTGGGTGTTGAGTTAGTTGTTGTAAAGTGGGTGTAGTGATACAAGCTTGTCACTTATGTTCTCCTTCCTTAAAAAACAAAAACTGTGGTTGAACTCTGGGTATGTCACTCTGTATTTTTGAATCAGGTTTGGAGGTGGCTTGCTTTTAATGCTTTGAGGAAGATGTAAATTAGCCTGTTTTCCTACAGATAAAAAGATTGCACGCTACTGATTTGTCTCCATCAATATGGAATCAACTGATATTTAGCATAAGAACGAATAGTGTATTTTCCTCAATAAGCATCTCTCCTACATATTTTAGTGAGTATATCACCAGGACTTGTGTACCACCTCTCAGTCAGAACTATGCATTTAGGATGGGAGCATGTGCATCTCCTGTTCCCCATCCTTCCTTTTGGGGAGGGGTTTACCACTCTGATCTTCTGAGAATTTAGTTACACTAGTGGTTTTCAGTTTCTGTGTATGTCTGCTTTGCAGTTCCAGGGTAAGACTGTAGCTTTGTGTGAGATAATGGAATGACCTAAAATCTGCTTAGATGCTGTAAGAAAACTTTGGTCTCCCTTACAGATTTTGTATGTCTGTTTTGGACCTCAGTCCAGAGACTAGTTTATATATTTTATTTTGGAGAAGTATTTGGGTGATTTAAATAAAATAGAAGTGAAAGATACTATTAGACTTCTCACTTGTAAATGAATTAAGATTTCCAGTGTCCATGTAATTTCAGGGCTGCAGCCACTACTTCTGACTCTGGTAAATTTTTATGATGTCTATTCTTAGCGATGCTAATAACACCACATTTGAAACTTCCTGGTGGTCAAGGGTTGGAGGGGACCTGCTATGTTGTAAATGCCATTGCCTTGCTAATTCTTGTGCCATTTCAAATCTTTCCTAAATGGATTATGTTTTATTTTAAAACTAGCTCCTTTTTTATAACATTCATTCTAATGAAAAGGCTGTTACAAGACCTTGTCTAATTTGCAGCCTAACTTAAATAAGCTTTCTTTTAATATTAGCGCTATCTTTTAGGTTAGTCTTCTCCATTGCTACCACTATTTCCACCCTACCAACCCTTTTTAAAACTTAAGCTACTAAAGGTCTTAATCATAAAATTTTAAGATGCTTGTAAGCAAAACCGATTGCCTTTTTTTTTTTTTTTCCTCCCTCCCAATAGCCTAGCAGCAGGCATTCAGTACTTCCTCCTTAGCTTTTTGATAACTTTCTTTCTGGCATGTAGCACCTACTGTTGCCAGGATCCTGAGTCTCTAGACAGAAATTGCAGCTCTTGCCAAATCACACTTTGTATGACTATTGCTATCTCCAAGATGCAATCTTGGCATGTAAGTGCTGTCTAATCTTCAAAAGCTATGTCCTAGAGGCCTGTTAATGTCTTGAAATATGTTCTGTAGGCATGCATCTGCCAGATACAAATGAATAATCTTGCCTGGGATAGCAACATAAGAAATTGTACTGTCTTTTGTCTCGATGCGGTGGACAGTTCTGTATTAAATATGTAAGCAACTCTGTAGACAACAGAAATGAGTACAGCTTAATTATAAATTTTCTATGCAACTCTATTTGCCTTTTAAAATGTATTATTATAGCATGCTTGTTATTTTAATGTGACTACCTCTCTAAATGTGTTATTGATAATGTTTGCTTAGCATTTAAAACCTAGAAACAACCTGAGTTGTTGAATTGACAATAATAGAATATAGAATTGACAGGTAATAGGTAGAAACTTTTTTTTCTTTTACCATAAAGCTAACAGAAAATACATGATGACTGCTGATTCATATTGGCACGTGTGGCTGAGTTCCTCTAAGATTTTTCTTTGAATTTTTCGTCATGGTTCTTTCTCCATTATTGTTTTGAGTATGGTGGGATTTTTGTCCCCAGATTGTTCCCATGGTTAGTTGCAGACCAGCCGTGCTTAACATTGGAAAAGCATTAGGGCATCTTTGGATTGTTGCACTCAGAGTTGTGATCAACAGCTCGATATCCAAGTGATAAGCAGTGATGAGTGGTGTTCCTCAGGGGTCGGTACTGGGACTGGTGCTGTTTAACCTTTGTTGGCAACATGGACAGTGGGATTTAGTGCACCCTCAGCAAGTTTGCAGATGACACCAAGCTGTGTGGTGCAGTCAACATGCTGGAAGGAAGGGATGCCATCCAGAGGGACCTGGAAAAGCTCAAGAAGTGGGCCTGTGTGAACCTCATGAAGTTCAACAAGGTCAAATGCAAGGCCCTGCACCTGGGTCAGGGCAATCCCAAGCATAAATACAGGCTGGGTGGAGACTGAATTGAGAGCAGCTCTGAGGAGAAGGACTTGTGGGTGCTGGTGGATGAAAAGCTGGACATGAGCTGGCAATGTGCGCTTGCAGCCCAGAAAGAAAACCACATATTGGGCTGCATCAAAAGAAGTGTGGCCAGCAGGTTGAGGGAAGTGATTCTGCCCCTCTACTCTGCTCTGGTGAGACCCCACCTGGAGTACTGTGTCCAGCTCTGGGGCCCCCAACATAAGAAGGACATGGACCTGTTGGAGTGAATCCAGAGGAGGGCCATGAAGATGATGAGAGGGCTGGAGCACCTCTCCTGTGAAGACAGGCTGAGAGAGTTGCGGGTTGTTCAGCCTTGAAAAGAGAAGGCTCCAGGGAGACCTTATTGCAGCCTTTCAGTATGTAAAAGGGGGCTACAGGAAAGGCGGAAAGGGACTCTTTATGAGGGAGTGTAGTGATAGGACAAGGGCTAATGGCTTTAAACTGAAAAGAGGGTAGATTTAGATTAGATGTTAGGAAGAAATTCTTTACTGTGAGGGTGGTGAGACACTGGAACAGGTTGCCCAGGGAAGTAGTGGATGCCCCATCCCTGGAGGTGTTCGAGGCCAGGCTGGATGGGGCTTTGAGCAACGTTGTCTAGTGGAAGATGTCCCTGCTCGCGGCAGTGGGGTTGAAACTAGATGATCTTTAAGGTCCCTTCCAACTCTAACCGTTCTATGATCTTTGTGATGTTGAAGGATTCTTAGTTGTGTTGAAGGATTTGGTTCATAGGAGACATTGTCTTTATGATCCATCTTGAAGGTGACTGTGAAAGTGACTCAAATGAGAGCAGGGTGCTGTGTCTTGTCATGGGAATGACTGGAAGCAACATGAGTGAAGAAGTGAAAGAGCTGGGTGCCATCAGATGTCATATGTGAATGGAATATATAACTTGGTAGCTCTGACTTTTGCATGGACTACTTAAATGTTTAGTTGCAGAGCAGCCTTGGCTCTGTATACTCTACTATCTTTCAGAGGCTTATGTTGGAAATCAGTGTTTTTGAAAGTAAGTCTACGAGTTGGCAGTTTTGTCATTGAATTAGTTCTTTGTTCATGCTGTCAAGACTAAATTCTGCTGAATGTTTTTGCTAAGCTTTTCTTTGATTTATATTCTTCTGTCTTTTTCATTATGAAAGTGGGAGACTTAAGTTAGAATGTTTTTCTTTTCATTTTTAAGGTATACGTTGGTGAGCTTCCTCAAGATTTTCTTCGCATTACCCCAACGCAGCAGCAACAGCAAATCCAGCTGGATGCCCAGGCAGCTCAGCAGCTACAGTATGGAGGCCCAATGGGTACAGTTGGCAGACTCAGCATTACTGTAGTACAGGTATAAATAGTACCATCTTTGTACAATTAAGTAACTGTAATTATTAATACAGTTAGTATTTTTTGATTGGTGGCCACAAAAAGATTTTGTGTTGGAATTTGAGTTACTAAACTACTTGTATAGATGGAATGAGGAATTTTTAAAGTTTTTGTAGCTTCATGTTTCTGTACATCAGCATTTTTTTCCACTTTCATGCTTCATAGCTCCGTGGCGCATGCTGCAGCAATTTCTTGTAAACCATGCTATTATAGCACATAATCAGATAAACTCATGAGTGTTTTTTTTACAGTGAACAGTTTTCTCTGAAAACTTTTAATAAGAAGGCTTCTGGTGAAGCACTTAATATCAGAAGGCATTAGCAATTTTGAGAATATTGTAGGGAACTGCAGTTGCCTTATATGTTTTCCGTTAAGTGACTGCTCTGTTCCATCCCCATTTCCTGGTGCTGTTTTTCCTGGTGCTTCCAGAGGGTTTTCTTACTAATCACAAGTGTATAGTCCTAGCACTTTATTTTCTGCTTCCTCTTTTCCCTTATTATCCTTTCTTTTATCACTTGGCAGTTCTGTATTCCTGCATTCATTATGCATAAGATTTCAGGTTTTAAAAGTTGTCTGTCTTAACACAATTCTGTTTATCTACATTGGCATACCAGATGTCCTTCATATTAACTTAACACGCCCCATCTTTTACAAGTGCTGTTTTCAAGTCATTCTCTAAAAACATACAAAGAGATATTTAGCACCAAGCCTGGAGCAGTACGCATACGGTTACAGCTTCCATGATGAGGCCCTTATTGGGGAGTAAACCTATATAGGGTCTCTCAGGAAAAGAGGCAGTGATCATTCCTTTCTGTTTCTTTCATTGGTTAGCTTGCTCCTTCACAGCCAGTATCCTTACTTTGAAAACTGGGGGTAATGCTGTTTCAAAATTTATTACTTCTAAGGTCTAAACACTTGAACTCATTCATTGCATTCAGTTGCAGCCCTCTTTCTAGTTGTGAGGAGTTTACTAATCTGTGTTCAGAAAGTATAAGATTGGAAGCTTCTTCTGCAACTTTGAACAGCAGAAAATTGTTACCACTTTTAGAGCATAGTGGTAGAAGCTTTAGTATAATTTTTTCCAGAGCTAAGAGTACATACATAAATCTTGAGTGATTCTGTTTATACCATGACAGAGATTTCAATGTTGTTATTTACCGTACTCTAGACTTACACCAAATGACAAAACTCCTTCTCTTAAGGACAAAAGATAATGTTTCAGTTGAAGTAGAAACTATGCAAGCTTTTGATTTATTTATTTTGCTACATGGAATACTAAAACAAAAAAATATAAGTACCTGTCACTCTTTAACACAATAGATTCATGTTTCAAATTCACTCTGTAGTAAGATGTTAGGAACTGTGATTACTGTTGCATGGACTCAGGTGTTACACCAGAATAATCCCAACATTTCAAGTGAAGTTACTCTAATTTTATCACGGTGGAAAAGCAGAAAGAATTTGGTCTGGAAACTCAGTGTTTCAAGCCAAAGGAAGATAAAATGTTTTGTGCCTTTCATGGTACTTTTATACTGATAGATTTATTTTATTTTTTTTTTTCCTCAAGGCTAAATAGTGTATGCGGAGGCAGTAAGAGCTTTTAAAATTCTGAGTGGAACCCATTTTAGGTCTTTCTACTACATAATTTTATGGCAATAGGTGTGATGGTTTTCCTAATGCAGTGTCTTTGCTGCAAGAGTACATTGCTGGCTTATTTCCAACTTGGTATCCACCAAGACCCCCAGGTCCTTCTCTGCAAAGCTGCTCTCCAGCCAGTTGGCCCGGTGCCTGTGGTTATTCTTCCTCAGGGGCAGAATGGTTTCATTTGTTGAACTTTCAGATTCCTGTCTGCGCACCTCTCCAGTCTGTCAAGGTCCTTCTGAATGGCAGCACAACCCTGCGGTGTCTCAAGAGATAGTCTTCTGTGCCTGAGAGTTTATGCAAGAGTGCTGTGGGAATCTTGGATGCATATTGAGGCATGTGGCATTCTGGATAGGAGACTTGGCACAATTAACCTGGGGAACATGAAACACTAGTTGAAGTATTTTGTATTTAAATAAGGGTTGATAAAGTATACAGAGCAGCTTGCCTTAATTCTGTTACTAATAAACTGGTGGAAGATCAGAAAATGTTTTTGAGAAGGTAATTTACTGCTTTTTTTTCCCTTGCAGATACGTAGGAATGGTGGTGAGTTTGTCTAAGCACAGTTGATTGAGCCCTATTAAATTACTAGAGAGGCAATTTATATGCACTTGTTCCTTTTGGTGATGTTGTATGATAAGCTGCTTAGTATGAGGACTTCAGAGTCTGGAGAGTGCATAATTTAGGTGCTAACTTTCCTACTTTAGTTGTTAGTCCGCTTTTACAAGGAACAGTTTGAGACATTTTTCTCTAGCTGTATTGTATGAATTACTGAACCAGCGTGTGCCCTGAAGCAGACCAGAGCTGCAGCCATTGTGAGTAAATCTTATGCAGGTCTCAACTATTCTAGTAGGTGGGAGGCATCCTAGGCACCATATTTTTGTCACTTGTCTTACTGTAAAAAGAACTATGGGCTTCTTCGTACAGGTCAGAGAAACAGCTCTTCCAAAAAGTCTGATTTCTACTTTGGCATAGCTATGCAACAGTACCCAGCGTTGTCTTCAACAACTTCATTCTATTCCTCTGATGTTACGGAACAAGTATGTTGGATATCTTCTGATTCTATACAGCATCTGTTTTTATAGTAATGTAGATCTTAAGATGCCCACCGAATTAAGTAACATCAAATGCACAGTCTGAATTAAGTTTTTTAATCATTTCGAAAAGTATGATCTACCAGATTTTTGCCTCAGTTGAACTGCTTTTGCAGTTTATGCTTTTGTATTGTGTGATATTCTTGAAGCTACTGGGTTTCTGTATTTCATCATTTAAAAGTACTTCAGTGGAAGAGGACAGGCTGTCTATCACCTTAAGTTTATGATTGTATATTGGAGAGGAGATACCTAGGCAAAAATTGAACTTATTACTTTTTCCTTGTAATGATGTATCTTTTGGCTTGGTATGGAGTGACTTATTTTAGCTATGGAGATGATGTGTGTTTTCTACAACAGACAGGTTAAAAAGAGGTTCCCTTTTCAAGGTCTCCCAGACATTTAATGGTGTTATTGACTGCTCTGTGTTTTAATGCTGTCTTTTTTTTTTCTTTTTGTCTACCTCATAATTGAATCTAATCCATTGTTTAATACCTGATTCTCTTTGTGAATAATAATTAACTTCTCAGGTTAATGTAAATATTGTACACTTACAGGCTTTCTTTTCTTTCCAGGCAAAACTGGCAAAGAACTATGGAATGACCCGCATGGATCCATATTGTCGAATACGGCTGGGTTATGCTGTGTATGAAACTCCAACAGCACATAATGGAGCTAAGAACCCCCGCTGGAACAAAGTTATTCAGTGCACTGTTCCCCCGGGTGTGGACTCCTTTTATCTAGAGATATTTGATGAGGTCAGAACTACTGTTTTTTCAGCCCTTCCCCATCTCCTGGTTGGACTGAGGATTGGGTGGAATTTTGCAAAAAAGGATTGAGTTACCAGTGGCTGTTTCTTAGCTATGCTCTCTGGGAGATAATGAAAAATTTTCGGAATCCCAAGAGCAGCAAAGCATAAGGCTTCACTCTTCCCCAAAAATGTCAGAGCTGTTACTTTTCCTTCGGTAGCTGATAAGGGGCATTAGCAGGGCTCCCTGCAAAGGAGGAGAAGCAAAATATGAGTGGTGTTAAAGCTTCTCTTCGCTGTCAAAATACCCTGCAGCCTTATATTCTATACTATTAAAAATAGCTTGTTTATACAATGCTGTTTTACTCAGAAATTCTTCAGTATTATTCTAATCCAGGAGGAGCTTGGAAACTTTCCTAAGCTCAGAAATGCTAAAACTGTCAAACAAAGGCTGTGTAGTCGCTAGGTTTTATTAGCAGAACTATAACTTAATCTATCCTTACCTGAATTTCATTCCAAGTGGGCATGTAGGCACTTGTCTGTGCTTCACTTAGACACAGTGGTAATAAATACCTAACCTCTGAATAATTTAGTTTTCTTAGAAATTGAATCAGTCTAATTAACAGCTCTGGTAGGTAGTCTGCTCTGCAAAGCTTTTCTAGATGAGTACTACCTTAAATTCTAGAATGTTGTTCTAGATATTGCGGTGTTGGCAGCAGGGAATATGTGTCTGCATCTCAGCTGTTCCAGTTCAGAATATTGACTTTGACGTAGCACAAACATTCTTTCTTGAACAATTTAGAACCATAGAATGGTTAGAGTTGGAAGGGACCTTGAGAATCATCTACTTCCAGCCCTCCTGCCCTGGGCAGGAACACCTTCCACTAGACCAGGTTACTCAAAGCCCCATCCAGCCTGGCCTTTAAACTAGGAGGCTACAACTGAAACTAAAGCCTGTGGTTTGCCTTTTTTTGCTGCCTCTCTTCCTATGTGCAGTAAAACTTGTCACTGCATCAGCTGTGTGGTCATTACACAAGTGAGGCTTTTGGATGCCATTTTGTGGGCTTAGTTGATTGCTTGAACTGTCTGTTCTGTTGATGCAGCATGGATGGCAGATCAGTACTTGTATCTGTTCTTGAATTACTGGAGTTCACAGCCTGTCGTAGTAGTGTAAACAGAAGCTGTTTACAGTAATTTTATGGCTTCTGATATGATGTCGCTAGATTCACAGTCTATGCTGATATTAGTATGTTGTATTTCTAGATAGATGTGTTCTGCTTCAGGTTTTCAGTTTATTATTATTAAATATATGCCGTCAACCTATAATCCCACTTAAAGCATCATTCATCCTTGTTGGAAGAGAGATGGCCAAAATATTTATTGACACTTCAGTAATTTCAAAAGAAATAACTTTAAAAATAAAATTGGCAAAATTAAATAGCAAAGAACTGAAGGAAGTGTTAGTAAAAAATAATTTTAATTTTTTTTTTTTTCAGGATAATTAACTTGATAATATTTTTTTAATTATATTCCAGCGGGCCTTTTCAATGGATGACCGCATTGCTTGGACACACATTACAATTCCCGAGTCTCTGAAACAAGGAAACGTGGAGGATGAATGGTATAGCCTGAGTGGAAGGCAGGGTGATGACAAGGAAGGGATGATTAATCTGGTTATGTCATACACGGTAAGCCAAGTTTGGGTTGGGACGAGGAAGGGAGAGAAGCTTCTTGGGCAGTGGGAGGAGAGATATTTTAGGTTGAAGTAGAAATAGTTCCATTGTACCACACCTGTGACTGTGTGTGTTACTATTTAAAATAATTATACTTAACTTGGAGATTAGCAGTCAAAAGTATTAGTAAAGGCAGAAAATACTTTTTGGTGAGGTGGTAAATGGGTATTTATTTATCTGGTTTTGCAATTACAAAAATTCAGCTTATTCTTGTGCTAATAGAAGCATTAAAAAAATCCTCAGTCAATGGTCCATTGTTATTTCTAATTTAATAATAAAAATAATTATTATTTTAAAAAGCTTCATAGAATCTAACAATAACTTATTTTTTCCCCGTAAACCTTTAGAAAGTCTTGTAAATTTAAAAGCAAAAATAATGGGAACTCTCTTCTGTCTCGGGTCTTTCTTGGATAGTTTGAATATCTCTTGGATAGGCTGTTTCTGATGACTTTGTTTTTTTACTTCCATTCTTGTTCATTTGGTGATCCTGGTCATGAACTGCTGACTTAGACTGGTCCATTTAGCAGCTCATGGACTGCTGTCTCATCTGTCACCTTTGTCATAAGATGGTGTTGGATAGCATGTGTAACATGTGCCATGCTGAATGCTTCCTGCTACCCTTGTACATGATCAAAAGTTCTGAGTTGCTTTTGTGTGCACACCTGGGAAGAGATGTGCCCTGCTGTTTTGAAATCCACATTCTGCCCCATGTGTGAACAGTTATTCCATTAGCTCTAGGAGAAATGAGTTTGTGATTAACCTTTAAAACTGTCTGCCCATGAATGTACTGTACATAGCATCTGCCTCTTCTAATATTTTCCAGGATCAAACTGAACAGGAATTGCGGTAATAAAAGTGTTAAATTGATGTTGTGTTTAAAGTACTGGTTTACGTAAAAAAAAAAAAACAAAAAACAATTGATTTGAACTAAAATTTGCTTTTAGGAGCAGTATACTACTTCTAATAAAATGTACGCTTGCTCAAAGTTTTAATTTTCAATGAGTATGTTGTATATTCATTTCACAAGAATAAGGCATGAAAGCTGATTAAACCTATATTTTAAAATAGTTTGTTTCAGTAACAAAATTTCAGTCTCAAACTTTATCAAACTGTTGCAAAAGGCTAGTTTGATACAACGTGTTTATATTGATTTACAGGCAAATAAATCGTCATTTAAAAGGATGATAGTTCAGTTAATTTGCCAGAGATTTTGCTTAATATAGGTTAGCACTTAGTATAGTCATATTGTAATACTGAAGATGGATGTACAACATGATGATTTTTTTGCATATACTGTTTTAAATGCTGGTTTAGTTTTTTTCTATTTCTTGAGTAGTTCTAATCTGTGCTCTTTGTGTCAAGTCTTTGCCAGCTGCCATGATGATGCAGCCCCAGCCGGTGGTCCTGATGCCCACTGTATATCAGCAAGGAGTTGGATATGTGCCTATAGCAGGTATGTTTTCTCTCCTTGAAGACCCTTAAAACTTCCAGATGAAGGGTTTTGCAGAAATAACTACCAAGTTTTTCATGTTTTTTTGAATGCAAAGGAAGCTATAAATGATTTTGTCTGTGACCACTTTTCCTATGATACATTCTCAGTAGAAGTGTTGAGCAAATTAAGCGTAGGTCTGCTTTCAGCTTTGTACCCTGTTGAAGGAAGATGCGCAAATTTGATTAAATGGACTAAAATGATTATCAAGTTGGAACAAGTAGCTTGAAGGCTTCTCTTCTTGAGTGTTTATTTTAGACTTATGTCTAAAATCTAGCAGACTGCACTCTAATATAATGTGTGCTTATTTAAATGGTGGCAAACCAGGTGTGAAACTCTTCAGACATCAGAAATTGCACCAAATGACTTGTGCTGTCCGAATTGCAGCTTAAATAGCCCGTAAAGGGATTGACTCTTCTGTAGTCTTTGAAGATGCTTTGTTGGAAACGTGCTACACAGCACGTGAAGCGTGTAGCTAAGTGAATGAAAAATGTTAGGGAGCTCTGAGATAGTTATGTAAATACATCAAGAAGAGGTAAAGCAGGTATTGTCAGTTCTCTTAGTCTGTGCGAAGTAAGTTTTGGAGTTCTGTAGAAAGATGTGTTAACTTAGGTTTTGTAATTTTTCTATCAAAAATAAAAAGCCTGAAATATGTAAATAAGCATGAATTTGTCCTCCTTAGATAACTGATAAGTAAAGTTGGGGATTTTTTTGTGTGGTTCACTTCAAGCTCTTAAAAGCTCCAGTTTGTTGTATGGACATTTATTCAGTAATATGTGTGTGTTTTTTAGGGAAAATAGGATATAAATTTACATATTTTGAATTTCATTATGTACAGTTGTATGAATGAGTAATAGAGCATGTGGGACGTAACTGCAGTGCTAAGGGCTGACACAACAAATTTTTAATTTTTTTTTTAAAGACTCATTCCTGATTGAATTTAAAATTTCACTCTCTGTAAAAACAAAGCTCCTCAACAGAAGACTGGATGTATAACTTAAAGAGTCGTACCTCTTGTTTCATTTTTATAGAGTTAAGTTAGAGCAAAACATGGAAAAGTTTGGTTACATACTTTTATTCTCTAAGAATATGCAGTTTTCTTCTACTGAAGTGCTGTTATCTCTATAGCTTAATTCTCAGGATTTAAGTCTTTCTTGCTTTGCCCTTGAATTAGTTTCAACTTTTGAGTGCATCCTGAAGTGTGATTTCCATTGTGTCAGCCAGACTTCTGTGTAGCTTTCTGTGTTTGAATAGATGCCATATCTATTTTTGCTTGTAGGTTCATTGCATCCTTGTATACTAAAGCAGTTAGTGAACTTCAAACATAGTTACCTTGTGTGTAGTTAAAAGAAAAACAATAGCTGGGGTGGTACATATAGCAACGTATTAGAAGGTGCTATAGAATTTCTTGAACAGATCAAAATGAGAATATTCGTATTACAAAATTGCTATGCAAGTCAGAGTACGAACAGTAGAAGTGAAGAAGAGATTGGTTTTCAGTGTAGTTGAAACTAGACGTAGAACTGAACAGATAAAACTGATGCTAGACCTTGAAAGTTGAAAAACAAGTACAGTGGTGTATCTTGATGTTCAGACCTTGATGTTCAGTAAAATCTGTATTTATCTTGACAATATTTTCAGTAATACTTATTTCTTCACTTGTCCAAGTAGATTTAATAACTAATACTTAGTAAGTGATAGTAATGCCTGACATTTTAGCATATAAGAATTTGCCTTTGTGTAAAAACTTTATTGATCTGTGTGTTGGAGCATTGCCCTTCTGCAAAGATCCAGCATATTTCTTTTAATTAATGCTATGATAATTTTCTGTATTAAAATTCTTCCTGATTCTATGACTTATATTTTTAAAGTCCCGCCCCATGATTTGAACTTTTCTTTTGTTCTGTGGAGGCTTAAATATGCTTCCTTGATGTTATAAATGCCAAACTTATTACCAGCCACCTTTGATGTATTTAGATTTTTGTATATTTTTGAGGTTTGTGGTTTTTTTTTTTTTAATAGTACTGTGCTGTGTGTTTGCTGTTCTAGAATTTCTGTGGGGACCATCAGAATTTCTCAAAGCACTGAGTTTTAAAACTTTTGCCTAGTCACTAATCAGTGACCCACTCATAATAGTTAGGTGGATGGTTAGGTTTGGACTCTGAAAGTGACATCTACTGTTTCATACATTCAGTTGTATGGCTTAATAAAAGTAATTTCAAATTATAAAAGCAACCAATAGTGCATCTTGGAAGACATGGAGTATTGTCAGAACGTTTTCTATATACTGAACTAGATGCTCCTCCTGGATTCTGTAAACTCCTTCAGAAAGGTGCATGCAAACTACCGGCCTTCCCTGCCCACCTGAATTGATTGTATCGTCTAGGGAAACTGTTGGTACACTTTCCTTGGAATACTGTACAGGGTTTTCTCTCTTTCTGAGACTGGTAGGACATCAGTATGTTCCACAGGAATATGTTTACCTTCTTCCCATCTTCTTAGTTCAGGTTTTTTACCTATCCAGCTAAATGACTGTAGTCAATAAGCAAGTTCTATTTGTTGCCTTCAGAAGAATGGAAGAGCAGCACTGAATAGTTTATTGCATCTGAAATGGAGGACATTCTGCTGTTGGGCAAGGCTGTTAGAATCTAAGTCTTATCTATGATGGAATTTAGTGGGCGGACTAAAATGCTTATCCAGACAATTTAACAGTTATTTGTTAACTGTCCAAAATAGCTGCGCTTTAAAGAGATATGGTGCTAAGTCAAATTTAGCCGTGTCACGAAGGCCAAGCTTATCTTTTTCTGGAGGAGAAAATTTCTGTTCAAAACTTAATATACATAACTAACCTTCTAATTAAGGTTGAAGCAACTAATTCCTCTCACATGTATCTCTATCATACAGAAGTGAATAGTAGTAGCAAGCAGTTAGTCACTGTGGTAAGCAGATGAAGCTTGAAATGCTAATGCAAGTAATGCTTTTTTTCCCCTACGCTTGATGGTAGATGTTACAGAGCTGTGACGAAAGCAGAAATGGCCATAAAGTATTCTTGCACCTTGTTAATTCATTTCAGAAGTCTTAAAAATTAAAAACTTTGGACAGTGGCACTAGTTGCTACAAACCATAGTTGCCATAGATGATGTCTATGGATTGCCTTTGGGAAAATTTGAACTTGTCAATCCTGTTGCTCTTCTAAAAGTTGAGTTTATCTACCATCTCTTCCCATTTCTTTTTCTAAAGATTACTTAATTTAGGCTGTAGAATTTTGTAGTATGCTGGTTGCTTACACTCGAAGCTGATCTTGTTAGTGTATCAACAAGTAAGCTAAAAGAAGTTAGTTAAATGAAGCAAGCTATATTTCTTATTAGTTAAGTATTTGTGGGATAAATAGGAAATATATTTGTACTTAGCTTATAAACACCTGTGTATAAAGTAGGTTAAAACCATGTGTTTCAAGGCTCTGTCAGAGTCCAGAATATCATTTTTCATCAATGTAAAGTTGTGTGTATTTGTACGTTACTCCTTTAGGTGTCTGTATTGAGTTTCATGGGTTAGCACGTGATGTTGTTGGTATTTGTTCAGAAAACCATGGATCTACGTTGTCCTTTCTGGGCTATAAAATGTAATCCTAGCTGCAAACACATGGTGGCTTACTTACTTTAAAAACACTTCCTATAATTGTTACTTATGTAAAAGCAGCACATTTAGGAAACTTGTTCAGACTTCTGAAGCAAATTAGTTGGGAGACTGAATCCTAGCAGCATTTAGGTTTTGATATTAGGTAGTTTAAATTTTACCCAATTGCCTCAGTTTATCCAACTTTCACCTTTAGAAGCTAAATGGTTCATTTCCTTTTAAAAATAGATTAATGTTTCTTTCCCATGTCTTATTCCTTTTCCCTTGCCCCTTCATTTTCACCTATCTTTAGGGCTTGAGTACTTTGCTCTCGGTAAGTTTCCAAGCTCTTTTCTCACTCCCATGCTCATTGACTCAAGAATCTTTGCATGAACTCATCTAAACTGAGCTTTATTTGTTACAGCTGACTGTATCACAAGGTATTGCCACTTGGATGTCACAATAGAACAATTTAATGCATCTCCTGTAAATTGTGAAAGCCCCTCTAACCTGTAGGAAAGTCTTTAAAGGCATCTGCACAGCTTCAAGCTGTAATGACTAAAGTAATTGGTGTTAGTGGTGTTGATGGATAAAATGCGATATTAGTATTCTCAAATTGTCATACGACAGTGAGCTGTCCTAGGTGATAGTACTGGTTTCCTAGAAGAGAAACCTCAGTCTTGCAGTTGTTCTACTGCAAGGTTTGGGGAGGAGCAGGTAATGTTATGACTTTCTGTAAACTTGAAAGCGAAGAACTCCATTCTGCAATGACAGAGAAGACAGCCTGCCAACTGCCTTCTGTTAATCTTCAAATAAGCCTTTTTTCAAAAAGATAACACTTTTTTTTTCATCACTGTGTATCTTTCATGAACATTTGGTTTAGGTCTGTGTCAACTTAAGTATCTGACTTGAACTTTATTAGACTTATTTGACTATGGGACCTTTGATTTTGAATGTGCAAAGATCCTGTGACATCCTTAACTTTGATAAAACCATTGGCCTTTTAGTGATAGGATGATAGTGATAGGACAAGGGATAACAGTTTTAAACTGAATGAGAGTAGATTTAGATTAGATATTAGGAAGAAATTCTTTACTGTGAGGGTAGTGAGACACTGGAACAGGTTGCCCAGAGAAGTAGTGTCTGCCCCATCCTTGGAAGTGTTCAAGGCCAGGTTGGATGGGGCTTTGAGCAACCTGGTCTAGTGGGAGGTGTCTCTCCCCATGGCAGGGGATGGGACTAGATGACCTTTAAGGTCCTTCCAATTCTAACCATTCTGTGATTCTAAAATAACTGAGGATTATGAAGCATGTGGACAGTGCAGAAACAGGTCACTTTGAAGACCATGTATTACTTCGTATCATTCAGACTTTGGTCATCACAAAAAATGGCTCAGCCTTTCAATCAAGTATTTTCAGAAAATTCTAGAATTTCTTCTTTTGAAATAAAATGTAATTTCTTGATGCTCTGAATTTTGGAAAGATGCTGTATATAAAACTGATGTGGTCGTTGTGACATATTTGGTTTATTCAGAGCAGTGTAATTGCAGAATTTTTCTCTGGGTCCATATGCTTCACTTCTCTAGTAGTTTGCAAAGTAGCAACATTTTATAAAACTTGAGATGACTGCATGCATGAAGTTTTTTTGGAAGCAAATATCATTAAGACCTATTTTTATTTGTAGAAAAGTTGACACTGATTTCTTCCTTTAAATGAAAGAATTTGTGCTGAGAGGGTTCCTGAATTTACTCTGAAAGGGTCTGTGCATAGGATAGAATAATAATGAGTTAAGAAATTAAGTATATAGGGTACTTGACTAAATAAGAAAATTAGTGTGTAATGCCTTGTGTGCAGTTAGTAGTTTGCCCTGTTAATACAGCTTTGATGCTTCCATTGCTGCTCCTAGCAATTGACTTGCTATTGTATGTACTCATTTCATGTATTGGAATGTCACAGCTTCTGCCAGCATGTTTGCCATTGTCATGTCACTGAATTGGAAAACAGTGCTCCATTCTTCTGATGTATAACACTTACCTAATATCTGAGAGCAACACGGGCGTGTGCAATTCCATTTATAGTGGATTCTTAGTGGTTTAGTTTCAGTTTTTACCTGTTAGTAAAATGAGGTTCTTAATAAGTAAAGCAGCTTTTTACTGAACATGGATCATTTTGATGCTTATTATAACTTTCTCTAATGACTGTGTATAAATATATGTATATTTGCTAAATTTTAGTGCATAGTTCTTTAAGTTCATGCTTAAGTCTTGATTACTGTTTTGTAAATCAGAAGTTATGGATGCTTTTAGCCTGGGTGTGGAAGAAAGCAAAAAATCAAGGTACTCTTTAAATTGGTATTTGTATAGCTTGAGCGTTGAGTTTCCTGAAGAATAAGCATTTATCATGGAAATACTTATTAAAAATCACTGTGATCCTAACTTCCGTTTGTATACAGTGTAGTTGTAGACTGCATAAACTAATTCTAGAGCTGTAAGCTGAGAAAATTGATTTTGAAAAGCAATACTATCAAGAAATTTCTTGTCTCTAAAACAGAATATTTAGATTGAAAATACTTCTTGAATACTGCTTGTGCAGATATCTGGCGTCATAATTATCTTGTTTTGATGAAAGCAGTAAGAAAAACTGTGTTCTGGTCTTGATTTTTTTTGACACTGATATGACACTCAAATTTTATTGGTAAGCTGTAGAATGTAGTAGTGCTAGAGAAGTGAGCCTCGTGTTTTATTTGGATTAACATTTTAAACTGACTTCTCATATGCACAGTTCCTACACAATTTAGTGTGATAACTGGATGATCTTAGGGTGCTGGTGAATTACTGAAGAGTATTAGGAAGCTTGTGTTGAAGTAAAACATTACTTCTATTGCTCAGTTCTTTCAGGTAGTTTGCAACTTTATTTTTTAGGCTGTGCGTCTTTGTTCACCTCTTGTAAATGCCTAGATCGCTTGTGGGAAGTGTGAGGAATTGAGGCTTGTTGAAGCTATAGAAAAGGCAATCTGAAATGCCTATAGAAAAGGCAATTGGATGTGATTATTGTGTAAAGTGCATTTGCAGTGTAGGTGAGGACTGTGCAGTGGTTTGCCTCCAGGGTGCACACGTGGTCTGGTTTGCCACATGTTCAAACACACAGTACCAGCCAGAATTCCAGGGACTGTGGTCCAAATGGCATAAGAAGCTCTAGAGCTAAAGTTTAGGCTGTTGTGGAAGAGATGAGAGGGATGTTTCTTTAGTTGTCAGGATAAACCTTTAAAAATAGATGCAGCCTGTACATTAGACTTGAAGCATCTAGGTTCCTTTTTTTGCTTCTAATAAAATTTAAGATGATTACAAGGGGAATTTTAAAATAAAAATTAGAGAGCATTGATCAGTATGGATGTGCTTGACTGTGTTTGATTTTTGTCCTTCTTAGGAAGGAATGTTGCGGTTTTTTGTTTTTTTTTCTTATGAAGCGGGAGCCTCAGATCATAATTTTAGAGCTTAACACTAATTGTTAATATGATTAGTATGAAAATGCAGGTAAGATAACATTTATTTCCAGTCTTGTGTTTTGGATGTTTTTACCAAATGTAGCATGTAACCTATTGCTTAATTAGTCTGGCTTTCAGAGTCCTGGAGGATAACAGATGGGGTTTTTTTAAAAAAACAGTTCTGAAGTTAACTGTTTTCCCTATTGCATAAGCTAATTAAATGGAGATTAGAATGAGCTGATTTAAAACAACTAACTAGGTAAACTTTAGGAGGAGGTGACATGGTTATGTAGGGAAAGCTCATTCATACCTTAGAAATTATAGGTGTTTGAGTATGTGGGTAAGAGTGGTGTGGTCTGTGTATATCACTTTGTCAGCTCCATTTTGAAAATGTTATTTGCTATGGACTCTTCCTGTCGTATGATATTCTGGTACAATAAAAGTCCTCTTGTGGTTTAATAGCTATTTTGAAAAGTTGAAGAACAGATAAAAATAAGTGATGAATCATCCCCTAATGGAGGGAGGACTTAGGTAGGGTGCATCACATTTTTTAAAATCAATTGAGGGAAAGTGACTAATACAGTCTTTCTGACTCCAACAGGTTGCAGAAGGATCTAATTATATTAAATGGGAAGTAAAATCTCATATTAAGGCTGGTGTTAAAGTATTGTGTGTAAAGAAAAATTTTAACTAATACATCTTTAGTAGTGATTTCTTGATTGGTTATTGCTACACATAAAGATCTTTGAATTACTGTGGACCAATACCACTTCTGGAACATAACTTGGGCAGAGAACCTGTTCCAGAAAGATGTATTCTGATTGTAACAGTCTAGGTATAATTTCCACAATCTTCCGCTCCACCCCCCACCCCCCACCCCCGCTGCCGTGTACATGTTAAAAAAATAAAGTGCTGAAGAAATGGGGTTGGGGTGAGTCATGAGCTGCTTTCTTCTTCAAAATCATTGACTTTTTTTTTTTTAATTTCCCCTCCCCCTCACATATGTTTTGGGTTTTTTTCTTCTGTTTTTTGCCTGCAGGGATGCCTGCAGTCTGTAATCCAGGCATGGTACCAGTGGCAATACCACCTCCTGCAGTCAACCCTCAGCACCTGTGTAACGAAGAGGACCTGAAATCAATCCAGGACATGTTTCCCAACATGGACAGGGAAGTAATCCGCTCAGTGCTAGAAGCTCAGAGGGGCAACAAGGATGCAGCTATCAACTCCCTGCTTCAGATGGCTGAAGAATCATAGGTCCCTACTTCTTGCATAGTCCCCATCCTTGATGCCACTTATTTTTACTTGCCAAGCCAGGGATTTAGCTAGAGGAAGAATTTCCCAGCAGCTTTCTGTTAGCTCATCCTGTGTGAAAGATTAAACCCTTTTTCTCAGTGGACATTTGGATCTCTTTCACTTTCTTTCTCAATCTGTACATACTCAGTTTAGTTTATGTGCTACAATATAGCATTGAAGCATCTTTACTATCAGCTGTGCCCTGTGTGGCTATATTCTGATGGGGTGGGGAGTGATGCTGCTTTTTTTGTCGTTCTCTCCCCCTTTTCATAAACTTGTTCTTACAAAGTAACTCTATGCAGTACAGGATTTACTACTGTTTGTTAGATTGAATTTTTTTTCCCCATGGAAGGTTAGCTCTTTAAATGTAACTGATTTGTTGGAAGTATTCAGGTTTCATCAAGCAGCCTATTTCAGCCAGAAATTAAAACAAAGACCTTTTCCTTATCCTGTAGTGCTGTGATATATTCAACTATTTCTGATTGAAGATTTTTAATTTAATAAGCTAAATTTGTTAGGTTGCGCTGTTAGTATTTGTAATGAGCATAATCTACTCAATCTAGTCATCGGGCACCAAAGCAATATATTATCTGGCATGCATTTGGGGCTTTATCCTCCCATATAGTATTGTTATGTATCTGTAAAACCTTAACAGGTAACTTTTAAATCATACAGTATGTATTGCTGTAGCAGAGAACAGGACTGAGCCCTAATGTATTCCCACAGTTAATTGCACTCTTAACTACTACTTCTGCACTCCCATGGCTATTTCAAAGGATAAGTGCAGAAGGAAAGATTTTTATACCTGGAAAATTACTGAAGCCGTACACAATTATTTAAGGTGTTGTCTTACATTAAAGAAGCAGAAATCTATGATCTGGTTATAAGGCTTCTTTCTTTACATATATTTCAGCAAAATTATTCTGTTACATTAGTGGAAAAACTATTGTGTTTTTTCCTGTAATCTGAAATAAGAAACATGAAAAGTAGCTTCGGAATCTTTGAATGGCATTATGAGTTGCTCAGTGACTTGTTAGACTACAGTTGCTGTAGTAAATTCATTATTATTTGTTGCAGATGGGAATAAATTCTTTGAGAGAAAATTTAACATATCCGAGTTGCAGTCTGATCCTCAGAGGAGGTTGGAGGTTGCTTGTATTTATTGTTAGTGTTATTTTTTCAGATAACTGTTCATCTTGGAGCTGCAGAATCTTACAGTATGCACCAGTAACACCTGTTGGATAAATTTCTGCAGTGTCTGTTTTTGTAGATGGTAAAGTAATGCACTTTAAATAATATGCACCAGTTTATTTTTCCAGTGATGTGCAATGTTGCTGTTTTATCTTTTTAATGTTTAATTTCAAGTACTTTCTACAATAGCCATAGACCTTTATATTTTGAAGAGTTGGAATGAATGTACACTTGAAATCTAGACTCTTGAGTGATTCATGAGAACATTAAAGCCAGGTTTGGAACAGGGAAAAGGGACCCATATTCTATTTTTCCCCATTCTTTGTTTCATGTCCCGTGTTTAAAATACTTTCTTTATGATCTGCTGAAAAGCTGAATTTATTCCCCGCCCCCAGCTACATTCAAGAAGCCTTTGGGTAGGACTGGCAGTAGAGCATGAATATTTATTTTTTTATGATTAAAAGTGATACTGAAACTTTTGAAATACAGCACCAAAAATCATCCCAGTTTCTGACCTTTTAAAGCTGTCTTTTCAGAATGTATGATTTATAAGTTTTATGAATTCCTTACCATCTTAAATTTACCATTGAAAGAATAAGTGTCTTTATGCATCCTCCAATTGGCTTTTCAATAATGAGATTCAAGGCTATAGTTTCTGTGTCTTTTAGTTACGGAGTCACCACATTCTTGTTTTCTAAAGTAAAACGGGTGTTCATCAAGAAACTAATCTTGCCCCTTCCCTACAATCATGGTAAACTTTGTGATTGGGTAGGCGTAGAGGCATTTGGTCTTTATAGCACAGTGATTTGTGACATTGTCACCCAAAAGGGTAACACTTTGTAAGGATTTAATGCTTGGATATCTCCAGGAAGAGTCTTGCTCTAACTTTTACACAGATAGCATGAATTGCTATGGATGGAACAATTCAGGGAAAATGTATATATTTAAATTTTTATATTAAAACGTTGGGATCCATAATACAGCTTTTTATAAAAGCAAGTGGTCATGGTTCAACTTAACAGCTGGTAAATTGTACTGCATCCTATTACAGCTCAATTTCAAGCACAGAATAAACACCTTTCAATCCTAACCACCAGGAGGGGTAAGTGCAAATGTTAGGTTAGCCAGGTTTGTTCAAAACTAGGCTCTGGGCTTCTGAGGGAGGCTCCTGTTCTTAGAATTTTTTGTTTGTTTGTTTTGTTCTAGGCGAATGTTACGCAAAGCAGGATAGATGTATGAGTTGAAGATGGGATATGTAGGAGCAGTATGGCCAGTAGGTGGATTTCAGCGTGTTACACTATACTTAAATATTGTTCCAGGGATTTTTTTTGTCTTGATTTAATTAAGCATTATAGCTGAAACACTTATGTCAAGATGTGTTACTTTATCTCCTTAAAAGGAACAAAACACTGATCATAAGCCTGCTCAGCTTTTCAGCATGCATATCCTCTCAGTCAAACTGTTCGTTGTCAGGTTTGAATTGGAGGGAGATGAAAAAAGGCAGGGAGTGTTTAGTTATTCTAGGGTCTGTGAAATGAAGGCATTGGAACTGAAAGTCTGTTTCTTGATTTTAAAACAAATAAATTGTCACTCATTATGATTGTAGCTTTTGACAAAATGCTAATGGGATAATACTGTGTTTGATGCTGCTTTTTTCTGCACAACAGCTTCAAGCAGCTTGGAGACAAAGCCAGCTGTGTAAGACTGGCATCTGCTAAAAGTTAGTGCTCTTAGTACTAGTTTAAGTCCTGCCAAGAGCCTAAACTTGCTAAAGGTAGGAAAATTTTTTGTCTAGCTAGATCCTTGCTACTTTCTTCTCTACTGTCTTTGCATCTGCTGATGGTACTGAATGTTTTTTCCCCTTACAAATGTTATTGCTTGTTTGGTTGATATGTAATACAGTACAGAGGATGTTTTTTGCTGTAATAATTCTGAAGACATTGTTTCTCTGTATTGAGGTCCAGTATCCAAGTGTGTTTCTTGCACTCTAAAGTACATTAAGTTTTTCATTCTAATTTAATAAATGTATCATCTAAATGAAAGTGTATTATGTCTCTGATCTAGAATTCAAGTATCAGTCTTGCTCGTTAGTTAACAAGTTACACTGGTTCTGAATGTGATCATCTGGTGGGACTAGTACAGTAAATGCTCAAAAGTATTTTAAGCATTCATCTCTAGGTAGATGCCTTTTTCTAACTCTTCTGTGTGTTACTTTCTCAAGAGAATGTTGCGGTATTGCAGGTCTAGAAGTCAAAATGAAGTGAGGTTGCATTGTTCGAAGGACAATGTTGGAGGGCAAGGGAGGAGGGAAGAACACTGTATGGATGTGGAGAAAATGCTCTGCATTGTGACGGGATTGAGAAATCTCTAGATGAGAGGGTTGTCCAAGTGGAGAGTTATGAAATAGACCTTCTTATGTGCTATTTTAGCTACAGTAAGAGCTGGCCTTTAGCTGGCCTGCTAAAATATAATCAATGAAATGTAAAGATTTGGTTTACGTAGCTCTGCAGTCAATCATAGAATTAAAAAGAGATGATATCCAAGGTCCTCTTTCTCATTTAACATCATTGCTTTGCTCAGTGATTATTAATCAACTGCTAAGCTTGATAACACACTGATACTATAGACAACATTTTGGGGTTACTGTCCAGTTCATGATGTGTTTTTTATCAGGAGTTAATTTTTATTAACAAATTATAGTTGAGAGGAGTCTTTCACAATTGAATTTCCTCTGATTTATTTCCCTAATGTACTTAGTACCTACTATGTAACTGTGTTCAAATTGTGCTTTCTTCTAGCCCTTGAGTACCAGTTTCTATCACAATTTATGTTCTAAAGCTTACGGTTTGCTTTTATATTTCTCCAGTGCACTGTAAGAGATAAGAAAAGTGAGAATTAATTTACTTAAACAAATGTTGACATTCTTGTGGCTGCTAAAGCATCTATTTAGCATTTTAATATTTATTAGCTTTTCATTTCAGTGCTAATCAACCAACGATAATGTGTGTGGGGTGTACAGAAAAATCAGTGTATTTTGAAGTATTAAAGCATTTAAGTACGTGAATGAGAGCAGGGCCTCTAGGAAGAAGTGCAAACGTGTTTTCTTAGAATAAGTAGGAAAAATGAAAACCCATATTACCAGTCTTCTCTGCTGCGGTTTTAAGTTGTAGCCTACTGAAGACTTCAGCTTTCGTTCCTGTTTCTTCAGGAAGGTTGTTTAGAAACCCATGTTATTCTGTTTTTGTACTACAGTATATTTTAGAAAGATTTTCTTTACTATCTTGCTGAAAAGCCTTATTAATTTTGTAAGAACAAATAGGCTTGTATACTCATGATGTACCATAACTTCTGAAGTAAAATTTGCACATAGATAGGAAAAATTAATTTGTGGAAAGCAAGTAGATTGAAATTGATCTTAGCTGTGTCTGTGTTTCCACGTGTGAGAGAACTATGAAAGTACTGCCTTTTGGAGTATTCAAAGAATTCACTTGGAACAGGTTTTTAAAACATTGTGTGCTAATCTGGAATATGAAACAGACTACATACAAATGGACAACCTTGATAATTTTAATGCATTTATCATTGGAAGAGAAAGAAGGATGATTCAATCTATTTTAAAATTATCTCCAATTTTAAAATAACTACAGTGAGTGAAAAAGTACACTGAGCTTGTTTTCCATGTCTGTGCTGTCCACGTTTCTTTGTGGATTAGATTCAGGAGTTTGTCACTGTGTCACAGGATAATGTTTTTCTACCTTGAATGTATAATTTCTGTAATAGTAATCGGCTTAATGTGGGGCATTCAGGTTGATTTGAAATGCTTAAGGCTTTTTTAAAAAAGTATGACCAAGTAATTATAAAAGTGCACATAGTGGGGGAATGGCAACAAATTCCCGCCCAGCATGGCAGGCAAATCTCCTCCATGACTATTCCACCTTCCCAGGTGCCCTTTTATAATAGGTGTAAGACTCTGCAAGTGGAACCAAGCAAGGATGAGGACAATGATTCATCTAGGGTGGAGGTGTCACCATGGTTAAGTCGTCCTAGGCCCTACATCAAAACCGCTTCCATAAAGAAAAAAGACAGGTCACTGTTGTAGGAGAGTCTTTTCTGAGGGGGACAGTAGGCCTGATTTGCTGACCTGACCCACTTCTTGGGGAAGGCTGCTGTCTCACTAAGGCCCAGGTTAACTTCCTACCGTGTTACAGCCCTTGGATTATTGTCCATTATTGCTTTTTCATGTAGGCAGTGATGAAGTTGCAATAAGAAGACCATGGGTGATCAAAACAGACTTCAGGGCCTTGGGACCAACTGGTTAAGAGATTAGGAGCACAAGTAGTGTTTTCCTCTATCCTTACAGTTGCAGGGAATGATGAGGGCAGAAACAAGAAGACCCAGCTGATCAATACCTGTCTCTGAGACTGGTGTCATCTGCAAAATTTCAAGTTCTTTTTCCTCTAAGCCTGCTAATGACACATGGCATACACCTGCCTCAAAGGGAGGAAAAGATGTTTGTGCAAGTGTTAGCAGGGCTCATTGAAAGAGCTTTAAAGTAGATTTGAAGGGAGAAAGGGATAAAACCAGGCTTGCCAGAGATAAGTCTGGGGGTGGCACACCAGTGTTTGAGGGATGGTGTGCTAGCAAGGTCCTTTAGTCTGCTCCATGATGTTCTGGGTACGTTGGAGCACACTTGAAATGTCTTTATACTAATACACGCAGCATGAGGAATAAACAAGAAAAGCCAGAAACTTTGACCCAGTCCTGGAGCTATGACATCAGTGGCTTAAGGAAAAACTGGTGGGGTATGTCCTGTGGCTGGGGTGTCATGATGGACGGTTACAGGCTCCTCAGGAGGGATAGGCAGAGCAGGTGAAGCAGGGTGGTGGTGCCATCTGTAAGGGAAGAATTGGTTTGTATGGTGCTTACAGTTGGCAGTGACGTGATTGAGAGCATCTGGGTAAGGATGCAGGGGAAAAGCTTGTTGTTGTGGGAGTCTGCTATCAATCACCCAGCTAGGATGATGATATCGATGAATTATTCTACAAGGAATTAAGGGGTATCTGTAGATAAACTGCCCTTGTCCTTATGGATGACTTTAGCTTCCCAGGTGTCAACTGGGAATATCATACAGCAGACAAAAACAGGTACAGGAAATTCCTGAAGTACATTGACGATAACTTCATGCAGGTACTAAGGGAGCTAACTAGGAAAGGTGCCCTCTTAGATTTGTTGTTTGTAAACAGAGAGGAACTCATGGGAAAAGTGGTGATTGGTGGCTGTCTTGATCACAGTGACCATGAAGTAGTTGAGTTTCAAATCGTTGGCAATAGGAGAAAAAACTGCCAATAAAACTTTGACCCTGGATATGGGGAGAGCGGACTTCAGGCTGCTGAAGGAGCTAGTTAGTAAGGTCCCCAGGGAATCTGCTTTTGAAGGTATTGGGGTCCATGAATGCTGGTCACGTTTTAAGAGCAGTCTCTTCAGAGTGCAGGAGCGGGCAATTCCAAAGTGTTGGAAGTCAAGCAAGTGGGGCAGAAGGCCAGCTTGGCTGAGTAGAACTCTTCTAGAACTTAGTCAGAAAAGGAAAGTGTGCGGACATTGGAAGTAAGGACAGGCGACACGTGAGGACTACAGAGATGCTATTTGCCACTGCAGGGAGAAAATTCGTGTGGCCAAAGCTTGATTAGAGTTCAAGCAGGCCAGCACTGTAAAGGACAACAAAAATGCTTTTTTAAATATGTTAACAGCAAAAGGAGAAGGAGGATCAGAGATGATAACATTGGTCTGTTGCTTGATGAAGTTGGTCATGTCACAAATAGGGATGTAGACAAAGGGGAGATGTCTAATGCTGTCTTTCCCTCTGTCTTTAACACCAATGATGGATCCTGAGGCCCTCAGAGCCTTATGCTGGAAGACCGTGACTGGGGGGATGAGAAACTCACAGCTGACTCTGAACTTGTTCGAGACTTGCTGCTCCACCTGGGGGCACATGAGTCTATGGGGCCTAATGGGTGGGATTCATCCCAGGGTACTAAAAGAGCTGTCTGATGTTATTGCAGAACCTCTATCCGTTATTTTTGGGAGTCTGGAGAGGTCCTAGTCAACTGGAAGCTGGAAAATGTTGTTCCTGTTATCAAGAAGGGAAAGGTGGAAGACTGTGGTGGTTACAGTCCTGTCAGTCTCATTTCAGACCCTGGTAAAATTATAGAGAAGTTTATTTTGTGAGTTACTGAAAAACACTCAAGAGACCATGCAGTCATTGGTCATAGCCAGTATGGGTTCAGGAGGGGAAAGTCCTGCTTAACTAACTTAATTTCCTTTTATGACAAAGTCACCCATCTGGTTGACCAAGGGAAGCCAGTAGATGTGGTGGTTTTGGATTTCAGCAAAGCTTTTGATACTGTCTCTTAGAGTATCCTTCTGGACAAAATCTCCAGCGTACAGCAAGACAAGTCCATAATACATTGGGTGAGTAGCTGTCTGACGGGTCGGGCTCAGAGAGTTATAATAAATGGGCTTACATCAGGCTGGCGGCCAGTCACCAGTGGGGCTCCCCAGGGCTCAATTATAGGGCCAGTGCTCTTTAGTGTGTTTATAAATGGTCTGGATGCCGGAGTCAAATGTGAAGTTGGACTTGATGGTCCTTATGGGCCCCTTCAATATATCCCTTGATATATTTTATGATAGTAGCTTTTATTTAGAGCCAGGTCACTAAATGTAATTCCCTTTATAAGATGGAATTTATTCTATTCTCACATGGTACAGTATGAATTAACAAGTTTGCTTGTTATCACGAGATTACTTTTTTAAAGTTTTAATCTGATATGTAAATAAACTGGCAACAATTTTAATTTAATTTCATGGCTGGCTGGTAACTCTGAGTCCAGAAGATGCTTCGTATAGTTCCAAACACTACAGCTGTGCTTGGAATAAATCTTTGGGAAGCTAGCAATCCAGATAGCTGAGAGTGGTATTGGTTCAGCTCCCCAGCTGTAAGGTGTCTACATTTTTATAAAGGCATCTTTATAAAGGGAGATTGATTTATATATTTGTCCTACTTCTAATGATTTTGCAATGCAGACTTTTGTAGTAACTTCCTATCTGGGCTTGATAATTTCATTTTCTATCATTTTGAAGAATGAAAACATGACTCTGCTTGTTCTAGTAGATGTTTCCAAGCTTCAAACCTTTTGTAGTCAGCCAGTTGTTAATCAGCCTGTCTCATGTTTTTTGGTTGTTACAAATAATGATTTGTTTGTTCGCAGACAGTAATGCATGGAAGAACATTAAACAACGGAAATCAGATGTGCAGTTCCAGCACAGCCATAGCACTACTGAAGAAAATACAAAACATAAAAGGCTGTAAAAGCATGGTTTTAATGGCATAGAATTTTGTAGTAAGTTCAAAATTCCTGTTAACTTACAAATGGTGTTAGAAAACATGGAGAAACTCTTAAATAATTGGATGGGGGTGTGTGCATGCTATTTTTTTGTCTTTTCACTTCAAGTGTTTTCTACAGTGGTGAAATGTTAAAATGTTTAGGTTTCTTCCAGTAATAATTTTCTTCATCCCAAATAGCCTAAATACTATGAAGAAAACTACTACTTGAGTTACTTTTTTTTTTAACAAAGTGTAAATTTGAATCTTATTGAATACTATTAAAATTTCTAATTCCTTAGAAAGGGCAGCTTCATGTACAGCTTAGAAGTTCTTACGTTGTGTCCCCCATTTTGAGTTGTTACAGTGCACAATAGGCAAGGGATTTCTCATGTCGTCCTGTTTCATGTTACCTTGCCCTTAACCCACTCTTGGTACCATACCTATCTCACCACACAAATGCTCTCCATTTGCATCTTGAGGCATGGGGCAAGTAGTACATTCTCTTAGAAAAACATGCTTAGCCTAGTTGGAGAGAAGAAGGAAACAGGTTTCCATGTTCTGTAATGTGCACTTGAACCTTCTCTTATGAAGAAAAGTATCTGCAGGCAAGAAATAAGTAACCATTGGTGATGCTTCTGGCAAGTGTGAGAAGTGTTTAAAAAGAAACTTTCTCATGGCAGGTAATGAACAAACCTAATCATTACAGCCATAAGAATAAGGCTGCAGTTTCCTGAGCAAGGTACCTAACATAATTTAGACAACATTATCCGCCTTTTTCCATAAATGCGGGGTTTGATTCAAAGCCTCCTCATATCAGCAGGAATATCTTCACTGAATTCAGTGGTTTAGATCAGGCTCCGTTTCGTTACAGGTCACACAGTAAGCACTGGAGTGTGAGAGGCTTTGGGTTATTGTCATATTTTCACATGTCTTTTTATTCATCCACTCTGCATTTCCTTGATTGTGAATTGGTCACATATAGAAAGCTATAATAAACACTCATTTGGATGCTTCAATTTGATTCAAGTCCTACTAACAGGAATAGGCTATCAATTAGTCTAACCTGTGTGTGCTGCTGCTGGCAGAAACTGGTACTGAGATTGTCGCACAGAAAATCACCCTCCAAGGTACCTACTTTGGTATTTTTACAGTACTGGTAAGAAGAAGTTGTGAAGGGAGATTTTGTTATTTTTTTTCAGCTCAAATTAAGAATCAGCATATGGCCTGTAGCAGGAGGTCTGAGAACTCTTTCCCTCTTCATCCTAAATAATGTATTTTCAAGTGCTATTTTTGTCCATGTGAAAAAGATCACTTGAAACTACCGAAATGTGGGTATCTGAATAAGAAGACCTTAGCAGGATGATGCCAAAGGAAATTATGATTTCATTTTTTTACTTTAAAAAATTATGAATACTTTAAAATGATGAATTTTAAACAGCTGGTAAGAGAAATCTGATAACCTCTCCGGAGCACATTTCTTTTCAAAAGAAATGGAAGGAGGTTTGGTGTCTCTCTTACGTTTTCAGCATGTTCATACAGCATGGAAGCAAGAAGCAGCTAAATACTTTCTGGCATACTTCAGGACTTAAATTCACATGATACAGAGCCTCACTACCTCAGGACCGGGACTCAGCCTTCATGTCAAGTGAGTGTTTCAAAAGATTTTAACATGATCTGTCTCTTTACTGTTGAAATATAGCAGAAGTGGTAAAAAGTACCTCAGAAATGGCTCAGCCTGTTGTTATCTGAATATTTTTATATTGAAGGTGATCCATTACTGGTATCTTCAGTGGGGGGAACAAAGCAAACAGTGAAAGCAGCTGGGAACATCAGAGGAACTCAATTACTTTAGCATTGTGGTATAGTCAGCTGTCAGCAAACAGCATGACCATAAGGACTAGCTTGTGACTGTCGCTGTACAAACAACCACAAAGTTGCTGTGATACTAGATGTTAGAACACAGCCGTTTTGTTTCCTCGATTGTTGCTTTTATGTTTTAAATAAAAATGCCTGTTTGTGCTATTATGTGAGTTGGGTTGGATGGGGTGGAGAAATATATGCAAAAGAAATTCTCAGTCCTTTTCTGCTGGAGGCAAAAGCCAATTAAGAATCTTTTACTTCTCTAGAGAGGAAAATCCAGAGGCTTTAGAAAGAGGAATAAGTAAAAGTTGATTCAAGGTCTGCAATATCTTGTTTTTTAGATTCCAAGCTGGCGTATCTATGACTTTTGTAACAAAAAAATAAATGGAGTATGAGTGGTTATGAGGGTCAGCATGGCATGTTTTAATGGTCCCTTCTGACACTGTGTAGAGGGGAGGTATTCTTTAATTTGTAGCCAACTCCTTAAAAGTTCTAGATCCCCAAAATCAAGAAAATGTCAGTATTGTACATCTGGCAAGCCCTTTTGCATGTACCTCCTATTTTCAGGATTACAGTAAGTGAACTCTCTATACTTCTGGTAGCGGCTCACACAAAATTTGCAGAGCCTAATAAACCAAATCAGTGACTTATCCTCCTGTTGGCAACGTAATCTTGAGCATCAGAAAACGAAAGTGTGAAAACAGAAGATACAAAAGTTGAAGTTATCCATCCATAGGAATGTTCTGGTATAACTCATTGCCAAGAAGCACGTTGCGTCTCTGAGAACAGAATCTCTGCTCTTTCAACAGACGGAATTTCGTTATGTGCAGTGGCAAAATTGACAATGCAGGAACTCCGTGGGTGGTTGGGAGACAAGTGAGTGACATGAATTAATACATTAAACTTCTTAAACATAATGCTATTGTATTAAAACCATGGGAGGTGCTACCAAATATCAATAGAGGAAGGGGGGGTAAAGGAGGCAAATGAAAGTTGGAAGCCAAAATCAATTAAATAGCTCCTTAAGTCACTACCTTGAGGTGGTGTTTCAAAAGAAGGGGAAACGGGAAAAGTTAACACTGAAAGGTGAGGAGGAAAGAGAAATGATGGTGTAAAAGGAGAAATATTTATCTTGCTATTTAGTATTTCTATATCATGCACATTTTTCAAAATATGCTTTAAGACTTAGGGAAAGAAAGAGTAATCAATAGGTACCTACTCTTCTTTATTAACCAAAATAATTTGGAGCTATTGTTTCCCAGTGTATAGGGTAGTTGGTTTCATCTAATCTTTCAAATTATTTTTAGTCTATTTTGCTATTTTCCAGTCTTCCACCTGATTGAATGTTGTTGGTACTTTCTGTTTTGGAAAGCCTAGAGCAAGCATAAGTCATTAATTTGAATTGGGAGGTAAAGGGCCCTGCATATGAATGTTGTACAAATATCTTACCCAGTTTAGTTTGTTCATTGGTATTAAATTCTGTCTTCCAACTGATGAACTCTGGGTGTATATATATTATAGATATTAACACTTAACAAATGTGTTTCATGTGGTTAAGTATTACAGTTCCACAAATGCACTGACTTTTACAGAACCTTCATATTCCCCCAGTTTAGATCATCAGACAATAAAACCTGTGAATGGTTTTATTTACAGGGCACGCTTTATTCGATGAGCTGTTTAAGAGTCTTGGTAGGCTTGACAGATTTCTTTAAAAGGCATTATGTCGATACATCAATAAAATGCACTAACTGGGTAGTTTCACCATATATATGCATATATACATTCCCTAATGCAGTAGTCCCTGTAATTGACTAGTTAGTGGAATAGAAAAATGAGTGGTTTATTTCCTGATGTAGGTAAATGCTTTTCTATGGTGATTTTCAGTGAAGCATCAGTATATTTGATGATGGTAAATATCACAGGATGAAAAGTCAGCACTTTCTGTTTAATTTGATACTGCGTGGAAATGACAGGAAAGAGTTCACAATTCATTTTTTATTAATAATGTTTCTTGTTTTAAGTTTTATTAATCTGTAGTTCTATAACTGGAACTATTTTGCTGCTATGATTGTACACTTAACATATTTGGAAATTTTGCTATAAAACTAAAGCATACATGCATTTTTATCACTTCAAGTTCTAAGGAGCTTGATATAGTACACAATAGCTAGATATATTTTAACATAAATGGTAACTTCTTGTATATCAAACAAATGTATATCTTCATGTTTTCCTATTTAGCTAATTGCTTTGCTTTAAAGAAATTACTAGAGATCCCTTAGACTTGCAATTGTAGTATAGCATTTGCTCCAAAGAGGAATCTACATGTTTGTCTCCTCCTGAATCCTGTTTACAAAGTGCAGATTCCCTGGGTTTTCTTCTGTGTAGGCTTGAGAGAAAAAAGGTACAAAAATAGATTTCCCTTAAAAGTGGTTTCTAGCATTTTGCAGTGGGCTGGTTTTCAAAGAAAACCAAACAATGCAACCCCCCGAAAATTTACTAATCGAGATTCTCTCTCCTAAGCAGCGATATGTGTTCAGCTTTGAGAAATAGACTCTACATCGTCTATAATTTGGGAATTTAAAATAAAGTAATATTTATTACTTTAATAAATACTAAATAAATACTTTAATAAAAAATAATATAATTAAAAATAAAAATTTTTAAAAAAAAGTCAAATATAATTGACCTCTGATGGATGAACATGCTCTGCAAGGCTTAATATTTCCAGTAGAATTAAGGGACTGGTTTAGTTTTTCTTTAGAGAAGCGAATAATGACCATTAGAGGGCAGCTTAAGCCTTAAAGTGGAATGGACTGCTACAGTTAATATAATACTTAAAACGGTTGAGGAAGACCTGCAGACCAGAAAATATCAGGGAAGCTTTGTAACTGGTGAACATGGCACTAAATACACAGAATTTAGGGACTAGAGAGTTAGGGGGGAGAAAGCACGCAGATTTCATTGGCTTCAGTCTGCACTCAAAGCCAACTTCAGAAGTATTTATAGATGTTTGTTTTTCTATGTTATGTGAGTGTCACTGGGATTTTGCACTCTGTACCCTGACCTATCAGCTCTGCAGGCATCAATTTGGCTAGCTTGGATTAACATTGCTAGCTCTGCACTATAATGCCAGGCCTAACGTGGCTGGCACATGTGAAAATCTATCACATAGGAAGCCCTCCTACAGCCAGCAGTGCTGGTTTTTCCCTGCAGTACAGTTCTACAACATTATTTTTCATTGTGGTACAGTTCTAGATCCCATCAGACACGCTCTCTGTTCTCATGGTGCTATGTCCAAAGTGCTAAACCTGTGGAAGCCAGAAACCTGGGAAGCTGTGCTGAAGCTGGCAAACTGCTTGACCCACTGGTCACTCTGTTCAGGACTGTTCAGATGTCTCCTCATAGCAATAGCTGGTGTTCAGGGTCTGAGGATGCAGTGGCGAAATTTTAAAACTGGTGGTACTTCAGACCAGGTTACCAATGAAAAGTGTCTTATTATCGCATCAGAGAAGGTGCAGGGACACTGGAACGCATATCTGCTCCACTGTCATAGCTAGTAACTGCCTAGTTCTCCCCACTGCTTAATCCTAACATGGTATCAGGTCATGCCTGTGAAGGCCAATAGCTAGGGCTCTACTGATTTCATTCAGGGATTGAATTTCACTTCTAAATAAGCATGTATAAAATGTGCAATTATTTGATCAAACAGTTCCTCCTTTACTTTTCAGCTGAGCCTTGAGGGCAGATTTCAGGCTTTGTATTATAACAGTTACTGATAAGGTAAATGCTCCAAACAGTTCAGGTAAACATGATGAACTACTGTGGGAAAAGGCAGCCAATTTTCTCACTAGTGTAAATCCGTTCTGAATCTCAGATAGCACAGGAAACAAATGCACAGTTTGAAAACATATCCTGAACTTCTTTGCAAATGCTGTGAAAATTATGGGCAGGAGAGTTTTCTGATTTTACTAACTTCATTGACTTCACTTTAAGTATTCTTCACCTAATTGGAGCTTTCATTCATATATAGGTTTGTTTCTTCAACTGAAGAAGCAAGTGGTGATTTTTACACACAGATACATTTTGATCAAGAACATGAAAGGCTAGTGATGAATAAAGTTTTCCCTTCCTCTTTTTTTTTATACTTGTCTTCTGGACCTCTCCACTAATTATAGGGAAAGCAAACTACAGCCTGCCTGTTATCCCACCAGCTTGGCAACTAGAATACAGTGAGAAAACGAGGCGGTGGTTTGTCTCTACCTTTTACGCCAACAAGCAGAGCTATTTAGACTTGGCTGAGAGAATTTAACCTCATCCAGAAAAGGGGGTTTGAGAGTGTCTTCATTCCCAGAGGCTGTTAGAGAATATACCTGTCTGAGTTAGAAAACTCCCTGATGCCAGTGGACCCTCTGTCATTTAGGTAATAAAGATGGATATCAAATAGTCACCAGTCACAGAAATTGAAAAATGCTGAAAGCTTTATTGATCAAATAAGAGACAAAATGAACAAGAAAACAGTCTTTTCCCTGTCACTGTGATGTCTGTTAGGACTATTACATCCATAAAAATGACATGCAATAAAGCTTTCTCTAGGCACAAGAGTTAAGTGCAATAGAGCTACAATGGTTTCTGGTTTTGTTTTCTAGAGACCCCCTAAACCTTTTTTTTCCAAAACATGTTATATACCTTTTCCAAAAGGTGGTAACAGAAACTGATGTAAAATCTGTTATAGAAGGAGCACAAATAAAAAAACTGAGGCAAAAATGATTCCAGCTTCCCTAGGGTCTCTGCTTTTTTTTGCAATCATCATCTCCTCCTTCTGCTGCTTTTCAGTTGGGAGCCAGATGGTGCAGAAGTTTCTGAAGAGCATGCGTTCATACACTGGCATTGTTCCACGTAGACATAGTTATAATTTATGCTTGTTCCATTTTGGCAAATCAGGGTCACCTCTCTTGTTTGGCTGTTGGACTCGTGGCAGCAACTACAATCATGTTGCATCTGATTTGCTTCAAGAGAATACCTGTGTTCCACCAGAAAAAGAAAATGTATCTTCTCATTAAAAACTAAGGCATAGAGCCCCCCACCCATCCCCCAAGACTTTTGTTTTGGGATTTGTTTGGGGTTTTGGTTTTGTGGTTTTTTTTCTTTTTAAATTCTCTCTTGTGAATGGGATTTTAATTACCTGTCTCTTCAATAATGAAACTGTTCTTGCTTCCCTTGAGTCTTATTCCACTCAACGGAATCATATAAACACATTAACTTTGTTACTATTCTGTAATCATAGAATCATGTAGGTTGGAAAAGACCCTTAAGATCATCAAGTCAAACTGTAAACCTAACACTGCTGGGCCCACCACTAAACTATCTCCCTCAGCACCACATCTACACAGCTTTTAAATACCTCCAGGGATGGGGACTCAAACCACTTCCCTGGGCAGCCTGTTCCAATGGTTGACAACCCTTTCTGTGAAGAAATTTTTCCTAATATCCAATTGAAATTTGGTGCAACTTGAGGCCATTTCCACTTGTCCTATCACTTGTTACTTGGGAGACTGACACTCACCTCACTCAACCTCCTTTCAGGTAGTTGTAGAGAGCGATAAGGTCTCCCTGAGCCTCCTTTTCTCCAGGCTAAACAATCCCAGTTCACTCAACTGCTCCTCATAAGACTTGTGCTTTAGATCCTTCGCCAGCTTTGTAAGTGCACCCACTTACAGAGGGTGCACTCAATCCCCTTGTCAAGGTCATTGATAAAGATATCAAACAGGACTGGCCCCAATACTGAGCCCTAGAGAACACCATTTGTGACTGGCTGCCACCTGGATTTAACTCCATTCACCCCAACTCTTTGGGCCCAGCCATCCAGACAGTTTTTCACCCAGTGAAGCATATACCCATCCAAGCCATGAGCAGCCAGTTTCTCCAGGAGAATGCCGTGGGAAATGGTGTCAAAGGCTTTTTTTTAGTCCAGGTAAACATCCACAGCCTTTCCCTATCAGGTTAGTGAAGCAGGACTGCCTTTCCTAAACCCATGCTGACTGGGCCTGGTCACCTGGTTGTCCTGTACGTGCTACGTGATGGCACTCAAGATGATCTGCTCTATAACCTTCCCTGGCACTGAGGTCAGACTGACAGGCCTGTAGTTCCCTGGATCCTCCTTCTGGCCCTTTTTGTAGGTAGGCATCACATTGGCCAACCTCCAGTCAACTGGGACCTCCCTGGTTAAGCAGGACTGCTGATAAACAATGGAAAGTGGCTTGGTGAGCACTTCTACTTCTCCCTCAGTACCTTGGGTGATTGACTAACTTGAGAGACCAGTATAAATGAAGCCATAGATAAAAACTAAATTTAGTTTTTGGAACTTACACTGAGGAGCCAGGACAAGTTCCTTCACAGTATGACAGCTCAATAGGTTCAGGAGATTCACAGTCACCGTGGCGGATCACAGTTTTTTTGCTGTAAGGTTTGCAGTTTGGAGCTTCATAAAGAGGGGGAAAAAAAAACAACATATAGTTCAAATCTCTAGTTCAGAACTAAATGAATGCTAAAACAATTTCAAAGTGCATGATGCCTGATTATTGAGAATCTGCAGTGTGTGACAGTGGCAGGGGGATACTGGATAATGTATCTGGAGTTTTCAGGTTATTCTTTGATCTCAGCTGTACGGTGTCTTTGGAAAATAACGCAGAGGCTTGAGCACTGGTGGTCTGAGTTGTGGTATTCAGTATCAGGAAAACAAATTTGACTTGATTGTGAAAGATAGCGAAACAGAGTCTTGATAAATAGAATAAGTGAAAACTGGGGGAGTGAAGAATCCTTCAATCGACTCAAAGGTAGAAGTTGAATACAGCACTCTTCAAGCAGAAAACACGAACAAAGCATTACTTACGTTTACATATTTTGCAGCAGCCATCAGGAGTAGTCTCTGCTTCATCCTTTACAAAAGTAAAGGAGGAGGATTTGTATTAATGTACAGATGACAATTGTGAGCGTGAATATCAGTTAGCGTTAGTGATACTGGGCAGAAGGCACCTTTGTGATGAACACTGAATGAAACCATGGGTGACTTACTGTCCTCACCATAGAAGCCTTGAATCCTTGTAGCCTCATGTAAAAATACTAAGCTTTTCCTATTATTAATAGTACAGCAAGATTAATTTCATTCTTAAGACATTCCTGCAACTTTAGTGAAAGTGATTTATATTATCCTTCCTTCTCCTCCCCTTGTTCTTTTAAACTGCATTCAATTGATGAAGAATTGATTGAAACTTACAGGATCGCACTCTCCTGGGTTGTACTCAGGGCATACTTTTTTAGTCTGGACTGTAACAAATTGATCTTCAATTTTTTCACATTTGTAATGGCTGCACTGGTCGAGTGGCAGGATCTCATCAACCTAAGATTTTATAAGAAAAGAAAACAATTATTTTTTTCATTTTGATCAGGTATACTATGATTACTTCCAAGATGTCTAAGCTGGTTAGGTTCTCACACCTCAAAGATTCTCAGATGCTTCTGAACTTCTTTCAAATGGCAAAAGTGAAATTTTGCATCCTGTGGCTAGCTTGAAAGTTTAAATCCTGGATCTGAACATTCAGCCATTGCCCAGTTAACCACACATTTGCTATTTGTTATTCCAAGTAAATGTTCAATTCAGACAACTTGTGTGTTGATTTTAGAGTAATTTGAGCGTTAGGTTTTTACTAGTAAGGGACATGAGTTGACTCTTAGCTCTTCTAACCTGTATCGACTAATAGACAGATCTGAAAATGAAAGGAATACTTACATTGAGCACGTGAACAGTGTTGTTACTTAGTTTGATTGTGCAAGCTACTTCAGTACACTTCCCACAGCACTCTCCGTCCTGAGTCATATATTGATAACCCTACTCGCAAGGAGATGAAAGAGAAAGTATGTTGAGTTGGTGATGGACAATTCTAGTATTCCTGTAACTGAGGGCTGACTGGGCAGCCTAGAGAATCTGAACTCACCGGTGGGCAAGATGTTTCACATTGAACTGTTTCACAGCGCACAATATTTGCCTCAGTCACTGGATCTTTCTCAGAACTGCAGGTACATTTCTTACATGAATCGATTACTGTTGACATCCCAACCTGGAAAACAGGAAAAAAAATAATTCAAATGGCAACAGTTTCTATATAACGTATAGGCAGAGTTGAAAGCATTGCTGAGAACCATTAAGGTTGCTGAAATGCAAGTATGAATGAGTTGTTCACCTCTCTTCAGCATAAAGTTGTTTGGCTTTATGCTTTGCAAGAAAGCACACATAGAGGAAACTAAATGAAGCAATATAAAAGAGAAAAGTAAATTAATAAAATGCAGGTAAGGCTGGTTTGTACTGCCTCGTTATTTTACCAGCTTTTCAATTTTTTTCCCCTGTAAGTCGTGTTCAGTGGTTATAAAACAATTATAATTTACAAATGGAGATGAAAATAATTGGACACACATGCAGGTACATATGCAGAAATACAGATTTACACATGGATTTTAGTCTTTCTGAAATGTATCCTCAAAAGGCTCCAGCGCTAATGTTTAAATTTTAACTAAATGACCTAAGTACCAATTTTAGCAAAAGATTTAGGTATCTATTAAAGCAAAAATCCTAGCTTTATTTTTGAAGGTTCTCTGGGTTTATTTCAGAGTGGTTGAGTTTGGGCTATACGTCAGCTCATTTGGAAAGTTCATTAATTCCAGAGTAGGAGAGACCTTAAAAAGAAAGTACCTCACTAAACATGGTACCCTCTTGTTTTATGCTACATGTTGAGGAACTTTTCTGTGACAATTTTGTTTTTGACATTATTGAAAAAAAAGACACCCAAGAACTTCCAGTTAAGGGTTAGAGATAAAAACACATGTACTGGGAAAAGAACTTTCTCAAAGGCTTATTTTGGTAGACAGGGTGTACGTTTCACTTCCAGCAATATACCACTATAAGTATAGCATTCTCACCGTGTACGTTCTACCGTCAATCACACAGATGCCAGGTATTTGTTCTGAAAAAGAAAAAAGAAAAATAGTTCCAGAGTAAACTCAATTTGTGAGACTTGCTGAGAAGTCAAGATGTTATCAAGGTTTGTTAGTAACACAGAGATAATGGAAGACTTGAATTTCATCCCTCCTACCTGCTTAGGCCTCATATTTAGTATAGTTGGATGCTTAAGTAGTTTCATCTTTGAAATTATCTGGAACAGTTGAGGAGGAATGGCTTTGAACTCAAACTATTCATGAACAATCTCTTTTTTGCCCTTTCGATATCAGGTTCACTTAAATTAGTTGTTTCCTCTTTCAGCCCTAGAATTCCAGTAACCTTCAAAGATGCATTTGTCATTGATTCTTGAAGACCTCAGAACATAGCTTGGATGGAAGATTGACTCTGAATCGAAAAATGTATTCTTACCGTGGTGATATAAATGATGAAAACATGGCAGAGCCCATTCATGTCTTTCACAGAACTTCTTCAAACTTCGCTGTTACTTTGTTTTGACCTTCCTGTTTTGGGCTTAATTTATGGCTACCTTTTTTACTCTTTTGTATAAATATGTATGTATAAAAATATATGTATATAAATAAACATATATAACTGCTGGATTTTTAAATTTTCATGAGCATTCAACAACAGTGTAAGTATAATTGTTATTTTTCAATACATTGACAATTCAGTTACTGATTACTGTTCAGTTTGTATTATTGCTTCGTGTTACTTGCTTTTGTAGTTAAGTTAAAATTTCTGCTGTGTTATGTTTATGCATTTTAGTTTAGGTACAGTTAGGCTAATGTTAATGTGCTCCAATATTACATTAATAATATTAAATAAAATGCATTAATGACATTTATGATTACCAATACGGAGATAGTTGAGCTACATAGACCGCTTGAAGGTTCAAACTATTATGCCACCCTCCCACCCATTCCAATTCTCTCAGCAAGCTTCATTGAAAATAACATTTTGTTGTTAAATAAACTTCTATTGCATATTTAGCCAATAACTGATGCATGTTAATTGATCCAGAATGATTTAAAGAAGGTTTTGCTGTTATTGTTATACATGAAGAACTTAGATATTAACAGAAGTACAAATGTAATTTACTAGACTGTATATATGTATTTTTAATACTTACTGCATTTAAATTCAGGACAACATATGTCTTTTGGTGGTAGTACAGGCATGGAAACAAATCCTAGGTCACAAACTGGTGACTGAACTGTTGTGCACGGAAGCGGCTGGCATTGTACGGTAGCAGTGAGTGGGTCGCAGACACACTTCTGGCATTCACTTATCCAGTTCTCTCCAGGCTGAAAACATGTAAATGATTTATTTTTAAGTGGTCTCTCACCCTAGTTGTTCTGTTTCAACTTGAGATAGACTCTCAAAATAGGTAGGGAGTTCAGATTAGGGTTTTCTTAGCATATGACTTCAGGCCTTAAGAGCAGACGAGATGAGAACAATTAAAGAATTTTCTTCTGTGTAGTAAGAATGAGATTTTAACACTTTCATAGCTAGTCTACTTATTTCTATGACATTTAAATGTCTCATTAAAGAATGTCTCTCCCATGGTATTTAGTAAGCTCCTTGATCTCCAGGTTACTTAAAAGCCTGGCAAAGCCAGGTTGAAGAGTTGTGCGCTCTCAGGTCATTTGTAACATGACCAATTTTGTTATTGAAATACATACAAGTTGATTTGACTTGGCTATCAGAGGACAGAAATTGGGCAAGTTTTGCAATGGTGATATATTAGAAAATAACAAGGGGAACCACCTTTCGTGGAGGATTGACATCAGTACAGTTTCTTTCTACTGAAGTTGTGAGAGATGTTGCTGTGGTTGGTGAGACAGAAGATAAGGTAGCTTCTGTTGTAGTTTCTGCGGCAACTGAAGTGAAAGGAGTTGTCGAAGGACATGGCCCCTGGAATGGGTCAATTTCACATTCCTTGCTGCAAAGCGCATAAAAATTACAGCCAGCACTATCTGTCCTGTTGTATACAACTTCCCCTGTAGAGAAAAATTGGAGGAGAAATTGAAAGACTAATGAAAATACCTAGGAAAAAACCCCAAGAAAATAGCAATAAAATATTAAGTGTATAGATTTATAGAGTTCTATGTTTAGATGATTTTGAATGGTTATCTTTAATTGAATAGACTATTAAGATTTTACATTGCTTGTAAAAAGTTTTATAACCATAAAATATGACACTTACCGGGAGAAAAAAAACTGCCAAACACGTGACAAAAACATGGTGTTATGCTGGATATGAAAGTGGTTGTTGTTGATGATGGGGGGAGGGGAGAGGCAGTGGTGAGAGATTTTGGAGACTGTGTTGCAATAGTGGAGGTTTCTGCTGGAGCAGAGGTGCCTGTGGATGCTGTGGTGGTTTCTGCAGTGGTTCTGGACGTGCTGGCAGTGCTACTGGATGAGGTGGGCACTGCTGGTGTGGGAAGGATGGTAGTTGTTACTTCTGTTGGAGCTGGAGAAGTCTTGGCAGTGCTGGCGCTGCTGGTGGTAGTGATGATGGTTGTGCCTTTTGTTGGTGGGGCAGTGGTAGTGGGGGCAACGGTGGTGCCAGCAGTGGTTTCTGTTTTTGTTTTGTGGCCAGTGGAGGTGGTAGTGGTTGACGTTGGAGGCTGTGTTGCCACAGTGGAGGTTTCTGCTGGAGGAGAGGTGGCTGTGGACGCTGTGGTGGTTTCTGCAGTGGTTCTGGAGGTGCTGGCAGTGCTACTGGATGAGGTGGACACTGCTGGTGTGGGTGGGATGGTAGTTGTTACTTCTGTTGGAGCTGGAGAAGTCTTGGCAGTGCTGGCACTACTGGTGGTAGTGATGATGGTTGTGCCTTTTGTTGGTGGGGCAGTGGTAGTGGGGGCAACGGTGGTGCCAGCAGTGGTTTCTGTTTTTGGTTTGGGGCCAGTGGAGGTGGTAGTGGTTGACGTTGGAGTCTGTGTTGCCACAGTGGAGGTTTCTGCTGGAGGAGAGGTGGCTGTGGACGCTGTGGTGGTTTCTGCAGTGGTTCTGGAGGTGCTGGCAGTGCTACTGGATGAGGTGGGCACTGCTGGTGTGGGTGGGATGGTAGTTGTTACTTCTGTTGGAGCTGGAGAAGTCTTGGCAGTGCTGGTGCTGCTGGTGGTAGTGATGATGGTTGTGCCTTGTGTTGGTGGGACAGTAGTAGTGGGGGCAACGGTGGTGCCAGCAGTGGTTTCTATTTTTGTTTTGTGGCCAGTGGAGGTGGTAGTGGTTGGCGTTGGAGTCTGTGTTGCCACAGTGGAGGTTTCTGCTGGAGGAGAGGTGGCTGTGGACGCTGTGGTGGTTTCTGCAGTGGTTCTGGAGGTGCTGGCAGTGCTACTGGATGAGGTGGACACTGCTGGTGTGGGTGGGATGGTAGTTGTTACTTCTGTTGGAGCTGGAGAAGTCTTGGCAGTGCTGGCGCTGCTGGTGGTAGTGATGATGGTTGTGCCTTTTGTTGGTGGGGCAGTGGTAGTGGGGGCAACGGTGGTGCCAGCAGTGGTTTCTGTTTTTGGTTTGGGGCCAGTGGAGGTGGTAGTGGTTGACGTTGGAGTCTGTGTTGCCACAGTGGAGGTTTCTGCTGGAGGAGAGGTGGCTGTGGACGCTGTGGTGGTTTCTGCAGTGGTTCTGGAGGTGCTGGCAGTGCTACTGGATGAGGTGGGCACTGCTGGTGTGGGTGGGATGGTAGTTGTTACTTCTGTTGGAGCTGGAGAAGTCTTGGCAGTGCTGGTGCTGCTGGTGGTAGTGATGATGGTTGTGCCTTGTGTTGGTGGGACAGTAGTAGTGGGGGCAACGGTGGTGCCAGCAGTGGTTTCTATTTTTGTTTTGTGGCCAGTGGAGGTGGTAGTGGTTGGCGTTGGAGTCTGTGTTGCCACAGTGGAGGTTTCTGCTGGAGGAGAGGTGGCTGTGGACGCTGTGGTGGTTTCTGCAGTGGTTCTGGAGGTGCTGGCAGTGCTACTGGATGAGGTGGGCACTGCTGGTGTGGGTAGGATGGTAGTTGTTACTTCTGTTGGAGCTGGAGAAGTCTTGGCAGTGCTGGCGCTGCTGGTGGTAGTGATGATGGTTGTGCCTTTTGTTGGTGGGGCAGTGGTAGTGGGGGCAACGGTGGTGCCAGCAGTGGTTTCTGTTTTTGGTTTGGGGCCAGTGGAGGTGGTAGTGGTTGACGTTGGAGGCTGTGTTGCCACAGTGGAGGTTTCTGCTGGAGGAGAGGTGGCTGTGGACGCTGTGGTGGTTTCTGCAGTGGTTCTGGAGGTGCTGGCAGTGCTACTGGATGAGGTGGGCACTGCTGGTGTGGGTGGGATGGTAGTTGTTACTTCTGTTGGAGCTGGAGAAGTCTTGGCAGTGCTGGTGCTGCTGGTGGTAGTGATGATGGTTGTGCCTTTTGTTGGTGGGGCAGTGGTAGTGATGATGGTTGTGCCTTTTGTTGGTGGGGCAGTGGTAGTGGGGGCAACGGTGGTTTCTGTTTTTGTTTTGTGGCCAGTGGAGGTGGTAGTGGTTGACGTTGGAGGCTGTGTTGGCAGAATGGAGGTTTCTTCAGTAGAAGCTGTGGTGGTGTAGCCTGCAGTGGTTCTTGTGGGTGCTGATGTTGTGTGACAGTCACAGCACAGCACCTTGACCTCGTAGTCAAAGCACATGGGGTACTTTCTGATCTGATCCTTATTTCTGCACACAAGACCAGTTTCAAGGCTGCAGTCAAATACCTGTCCCAGTTTGTCCAGACTCCTATCAGGGTAATCTTTAGCGCGGCACTTGATGTCTTGTGGCTTGTCGCACAGTACATACCCAGCGGCTCGTATTTTTGCAAATGTCTCTATGTCTCCATTTTCACTACCACGGCTAGGGGAATCCACATCAAACCACTGCGTCCAGGCACACTGCTGCTGGCAGCTGTTTGTGGTCTTGGAGGTGCTGGCAGTGCTGCTGGGTGAGGTGGGCACTGCTGGTGTGGTAGTGATGATGGTTGTGCCTTTTGTTGGTGGGGCAGTGGTAGTGGGGGCAACGGTGGTGCCAGCAGTGGTTTCTGTTTTTGGTTTGGGGCCAGTGGAAGTGGTAGTGGTTGACGTTGGAGGCTGTGTTGCCACAGTGGAGGTTTCTGCTGGAGGAGAGGTGGCTGTGGATGCTGTGGTGGTTTCTGCAGTGGTTCTGGAGGTGCTGGCAGTGCGACTGGATGAGGTGGGCACTGCCGGTGTGGGTGGGATGGTAGTTGTTACTTCTGTTGGAGCTGGAGAAGTCTTGGCAGTGCTGGCACTGCTGGTGGTAGTGATGATGGTTGTGCCTTTTGTTGGTGGGGCAGTGGTAGTGGGGGCAACGGTGGTGCCAGCAGTGGTTTCTATTTTTGTTTTGTGGCCAGTGGAGGTGGTAGTGGTTGGCGTTGGAGTCTGTGTTGCCACAGTGGAGGTTTCTGCTGGAGGAGAGGTGGCTGTGGACGCTGTGGTGGTTTCTGCAGTGGTTCTGGAGGTGCTGGCAGTGCTACTGGATGAGGTGGGCACTGCCGGTGTGGGTGGGATGGTGGTCGTTACTTCTGTTGGAGCTGGAGAAGTCTTGGCAGTGCTGGCGCTGCTGGTGGTAGTGATGATGGTTGTGCCTTGTGTTGGTGGGGCAGTGGTAGTGGGGGCAACGGTGGTGCCAGCAGTGGTTTCTGTTTTTGGTTTGGGGCCAGTGGAGGTGGTAGTGGTTGGCATTGGAGGCTGTGTTGCCACAGTGGAGGTTTCTGCTGGAGGAGAGGTGGCTGTGGACGCTGTGGTGGTTTCTGCAGTGGTTCTGGAGGTGCTGGCAGTGCTACTGGATGAGGTGGACACTGCTGGTGTGGGTGGGATGGTAGTTGTTACTTCTGTTGGAGCTGGAGAAGTCTTGGCAGTGCTGGTGCTGCTGGTGGTAGTGATGATGGTTGTGCCTTTTGTTGGTGGGGCAGTGGTAGTGGGGGCAACGGTGGTTTCTGTTTTTGTTTTGTGGCCAGTGGAGGTGGTAGTGGTTGACGTTGGAGGCTGTGTTGGCAGAATGGAGGTTTCTTCAGTAGAAGCTGTGGTGGTGTAGCCTGCAGTGGTTCTTGTGGGTGCTGATGTTGTGTGACAGTCACAGCACAGCACCTTGACCTCGTAGTCAAAGCACATGGGGTACTTTCTGATCTGATCCTTATTTCTGCACACAAGACCAGTTTCAAGGCTGCAGTCAAATACCTGTCCCAGTTTGTCCAGACTCCTATCAGGGTAATCTTTAGCGCGGCACTTGATGTCTTGTGGCTTGTCGCACAGTACATACCCAGCGGCTCGTATTTTTGCAAATGTCTCTATGTCTCCATTTTCACTACCACGGCTAGGGGAATCCACATCAAACCACTGCGTCCAGGCACACTGCTGCTGGCAGCTGTTTGTGGTCTTGGAGGTGCTGGCAGTGCTGCTGGGTGAGGTGGGCACTGCTGGTGTGGTAGTGATGATGGTTGTGCCTTTTGTTGGTGGGGCAGTGGTAGTGGGGGCAACGGTGGTGCCAGCAGTGGTTTCTGTTTTTGGTTTGGGGCCAGTGGAAGTGGTAGTGGTTGACGTTGGAGGCTGTGTTGCCACAGTGGAGGTTTCTGCTGGAGGAGAGGTGGCTGTGGACGCTGTGGTGGTTTCTGCAGTGGTTCTGGAGGTGCTGGCAGTGCTACTGGATGAGGTGGGCACTGCCGGTGTGCGTGGGATGGTGGTCGTTACTGGTGTTGGAGCTGGAGAAGTCTTGGCAGTGCTGGCGCTGCTGGTGGTAGTGATGATGGTTGTGCCTTGTGTTGGTGGGGCAGTGGTAGTGGGGGCAACGGTGGTGCCAGCAGTGGTTTCTGTTTTTGGTTTGGGGCCAGTGGAGGTGGTAGTGGTTGACGTTGGAGGCTGTGTTGCCACAGTGGAGGTTTCTGCTGGAGGAGAGGTGGCTGTGGATGCTGTGGTGGTTTCTGCAGTGGTTCTGGAGGTGCTGGCAGTGCTACTGGATGAGGTGGGCACTGCTGGTGTGGGTAGGATGGTAGTTGTTACTTCTGTTGGAGCTGGAGAAGTCTTGGCAGTGCTGGCGCTGCTGGTGGTAGTGATGATGGTTGTGCCTTTTGTTGGTGGGGCAGCGGTAGTGGGGGCAACGGTGGTGCCAGCAGTGGTTTCTATTTTTGTTTTGGGGCCAGTGGAGGTGGTAGTGGTTGGCGTTGGAGTCTGTGTTGCCACAGTGGAGGTTTCTGCTGGAGGAGAGGTGGCTGTGGACGCTGTGGTGGTTTCTGCAGTGGTTCTGGAGGTGCTGGCAGTGCTACTGGATGAGGTGGGCACTGCTGGTGTGGGTAGGATGGTAGTTGTTACTTCTGTTGGAGCTGGAGAAGTCTTGGCAGTGCTGGCGCTGCTGGTGGTAGTGATGATGGTTGTGCCTTTTGTTGGTGGGGCAGTGGTAGTGGGGGCAACGGTGGTGCCAGCAGTGGTTTCTGTTTTTGGTTTGGGGCCAGTGGAGGTGGTAGTGGTTGGCATTGGAGGCTGTGTTGCCACAGTGGAGGTTTCTGCTGGAGGAGAGGTGGCTGTGGATGCTGTGGTGGTTTCTGCAGTGGTTCTGGAGGTGCTGGCAGTGCTACTGGATGAGGTGGGCACTGCCGGTGTGCGTGGGATGGTGGTCGTTACTGGTGTTGGAGCTGGAGAAGTCTTGGCAGTGCTGGCGCTGCTGGTGGTAGTGATGATGGTTGTGCCTTGTGTTGGTGGGGCAGTGGTAGTGGGGGCAACGGTGGTGCCAGCAGTGGTTTCTGTTTTTGGTTTGGGGCCAGTGGAGGTGGTAGTGGTTGACGTTGGAGGCTGTGTTGCCACAGTGGAGGTTTCTGCTGGAGGAGAGGTGGCTGTGGACGCTGTGGTGGTTTCTGCAGTGGTTCTGGAGGTGCTGGCAGTGCTACTGGATGAGGTGGACACTGCTGGTGTGGGTGGGATGGTAGTTGTTACTTCTGTTGGAGCTGGAGAAGTCTTGGCAGTGCTGGCGCTGCTGGTGGTAGTGATGATGGTTGTGCCTTTTGTTGGTGGGGCAGCGGTAGTGGGGGCAACGGTGGTGCCAGCAGTGGTTTCTGTTTTTGGTTTGGGGCCAGTGGAGGTGGTAGTGGTTGACGTTGGAGGCTGTGTTGCCACAGTGGAGGTTTCTGCTGGAGGAGAGGTGGCTGTGGACGCTGTGGTGGTTTCTGCAGTGGTTCTGGAGGTGCTGGCAGTGCTACTGGATGAGGTGGACACTGCTGGTGTGGGTGGGATGGTAGTTGTTACTTCTGTTGGAGCTGGAGAAGTCTTGGCAGTGCTGGTGCTGCTGGTGGTAGTGATGATGGTTGTGCCTTTTGTTGGTGGGGCAGTGGTAGTGGGGGCAACGGTGGTTTCTGTTTTTGTTTTGTGGCCAGTGGAGGTGGTAGTGGTTGACGTTGGAGGCTGTGTTGGCAGAATGGAGGTTTCTTCAGTAGAAGCTGTGGTGGTGTAGCCTGCAGTGGTTCTTGTGGGTGCTGATGTTGTGTGACAGTCACAGCACAGCACCTTGACCTCGTAGTCAAAGCACATGGGGTACTTTCTGATCTGATCCTTATTTCTGCACACAAGACCAGTTTCAAGGCTGCAGTCAAATACCTGTCCCAGTTTGTCCAGACTCCTATCAGGGTAATCTTTAGCACGGCACTTGATGTCTTGTGGCTTGTCGCACAGTACATACCCAGCGGCTCGTATTTTTGCAAATGTCTCTATGTCTCCATTTTCACTACCACGGCTAGGGGAATCCACATCAAACCACTGCGTCCAGGCACACTGCTGCTGGCAGCTGTTTGTGGTCTTGGAGGTGCTGGCAGTGCTGCTGGGTGAGGTGGGCACTGCTGGTGTGGTAGTGATGATGGTTGTGCCTTTTGTTGGTGGGGCAGTGGTAGTGGGGGCAACGGTGGTGCCAGCAGTGGTTTCTGTTTTTGGTTTGGGGCCAGTGGAAGTGGTAGTGGTTGACGTTGGAGGCTGTGTTGCCACAGTGGAGGTTTCTGCTGGAGGAGAGGTGGCTGTGGATGCTGTGGTGGTTTCTGTAGTGGTGCTGGCAGTGCTACTGGATGAGGTGGGCACTGCCGGTGTGGGTAGGATGGTGGTTGTGCCTTGTGTTGGCGGGGCAGTGGTCCTAGGTACAAACGTGGTGCCAGCGGTGGTTGTCATTGCTGACTGAGCGTGGGTGGAGGCAGTAGTGGGTGATGCTGGTGCCTGGGTTGTCATGGTGGTGATTTCTGCTGGAGTTGATGTGGTCTGGTAACCTGTTGTTGAGACTGGTGATGTCTTCGCTGTAACTGAAGTTTCAGTTAGAGGAGTCGGGCTTTCTGTGTCTTTTGGTGACCTTGTAGTTACTCCGGTTTTTTGTGCTTCAGTTTGTTTTTGCGTTGTTGGTTTTATCCTTGTCCCTATTGTAGATGTTGGTTTTATAGCAGTAGTTGTTGTGAACGCTTCTGTGGTTCCTGGTGTTGTAGTTTGTATTTCTGAACAGGGTTTGTAGCTGCAGCATGATATTCTGATTTCATAGTTATAGCAGCGCTTAGATTGTTGGTCTGTGTTATTGCATATTAATCCTCTGCTTTGACTACATTCTACCGTTTGGTTAAGATTGTTTATTTCTGTATCTGGGTGTTCTTTGGCTCTGCACTGAATACCGTTAGGGTTTTCACACACGCGGTATCCTTTATCTCTGAGTTTTTCAAATGTTTCGTAATCTCCACTGTCCTCTTTGTTTTCAGGCTCTGTGGAATCATACCATTCTGTCCATGCACATACATTCTTCACACATACAGTTGTCACTGGCGTTGCAGTTGTCATTTCTGCAAGTAAAAGGAGGAAATATAAGTCTTATCTGTTCTTATTAAAGGAAGTTCCATTAAAAATTATTCATCTTCCATGCATTTTAATGTTGTATGTAATATTGTATATTTTAAAGTAGTATTTTATTTTTAATTAACTTGCTTGACAGTCTTGAATTTCATCCCTAAGTATTATTTTCCAAGTATTATATTATTTTATATTTTATGTATTATTTTTCTAGTGGTATTTTATGTGACATTTATTTAAAAAATCATAGTTAAATATAGCTAATATGTTATCCTTCGTGTCGAATGTCAATACACAGGATAATCTGACGATTGCTATGGTATAAGTAAGAGGAGGTTTTATTCTCCTTGGTATTATCTCTGTACTTACTTACACTTAACTGCATAACCACACAGCCTTTAAAATATTTTTACAGGTTAATTACTTTTCTGCTTATTATAATATTGTAATGTGTAATAAATTTATAAATATAAAATAGGAAATATATATTTAACACGTATGTATTTTAGATATAATACATTATAATATAGAATACACATGTGCAATATATATGAATATATAATCTAACAAGTATTTTCTACTTCTTTTAATAAGATTTCTTTTCATATTCTTAGCATTATGGAGATAAAATGTGGAATATATACCACTTTCTTCATATGAATGTTAGTTAATAGAAGACTTAAAGTTGAATGTTTAGTTCTTACTGTAGTATTGTATAATTTTGTGGAAATATTTCTCACAATTTCTTAGAATTACATAATCACTATAATGAGTTAATGCAGGAATAATGTAGTTTACTGCAGGAGTAGAAGGAAACTGTTGATTTGGTAACTAAATACAATTCGGAAAAGTTCCAAAGATTGGTTGGAAATAGTGCTCTAGATTGAGCATTACCTCAAACTAGATTTCTATCTTCAGTTTGCACAAATGTGGTCAGTAATTTTTAAAATGGCAGTAACTGTCTTTTGTGTTTTCAGACATTGGTCTAGAACAATTGGGTTTTGTTTGCAAGAAAATGGGGGGATTCTCAAGTTGCAATGATTAGTAAGTTGTATTATTTTCTTCCCCTGTAAAAGCCATGGTGAAACCTTGGTGAAAAAAAAAAAGTGAGTTTGTAAGAAATGCTGTACGCATTTCTACATGCTTGATTATGGTCTTTAGCAACTGAAGCTGCCAGATGAATTGGTGGCTCCAGCAGAAGTCAAAAGTTTCAAGTAAAATTATATGCCATTAACTGATGAAAAGACCCTTCCTTTCAGGTAATTTTCAGTCCCTTCCAGAGGTTTTTCAGTTATTTTAAAGAGTATTCAAGCGTACCTGAAGCAGTAGTTGTGGGCTGAGTTGTAGAAAACATAAATGTGGTGGTTGTTGTTAAGATGCCACATTTAAAGATATTCCTGTGTATTGTTCCATTGACGTCACATGTTGCACTGAAACACCATCCAGTTCCATCTGTGGTGTTGTAGATGAGTTCACCATATTTATAGCTGTTCCCTTCGTAAATGCAGTGGCATGCTGTAATTCAGAAGAAGTTTATTGTCAAGCATCTATGAAAAGATAATATCCAATATTTCATTTTGTTAGTTATTCTTCTTAGCTGTCTTACCTTTATCATCAAACTTGCACTGTAAACCTTCTGATGTGCATTCACTGAAATAAAACACATTAAAAAACACATTTTTTTTTATTATAAGGTAATTTTATTGGTCATCTTTCTGCCAGATACTAGCATCAAAAGACAGGACACTTTATTTGTGTTTATTCCTTGACTGTCCAGTTCATGTTGGCTTCTTTTTTGCCATTGTTTTCCAAAATCTTTCTTTATATTAAACCCAAACTTATAAATAGAAGTGAAGCTAAGTATTACGCAAAGCTACAGGTAGAAGTCTTAAGGAAGACTTTCCTTCTTTCTTGTTATCACTTTCCTTGCACTTGCAATTGTTTTGTACTAAAAAGCAGGCTTCAAATGGAAAGAGTTTAAATACTACAAGCAGTATAAGAATGTAACAAAATCCTTGGAAGCAGACCCTATTAGATACGTATACTCCTGGAACAATATTTTTCCTGCCATAGGAATGGGAAATAGAGAAAGCCTGGTCATAAAGGACTTACTGGTTTTGTTGTATCTTTATGCTGAGGGCTTACAACATAATCAGGAACAAATTCAACGGAACATTAAATCACTTAAGAACTTCTTACTACTAGTGTAGTAAAACCACTGTCATTAAATAGTAAGGCATTATTTTTAGACAGGCAGCATAAACTGTTTCTGTCATGGAATACGGACATGCAATTTCCCACTGCTGTTTTGATCATTTTTCCTCGTACACAATTAGGCTGGTACGTTAAGTCTTACCATAAATTACATTCATCTCGTCTGTATATCTTTCCATCTTCATTATCATAACAGTCACAGAGACTGACGCACTTCATCTGATCCTCATGAAAATATGGCTTGTCTGGTGGGCAGTTAGGGTAGCAGCCTGAAGGGAGGAAAAGGGCATATAAAAGGTAGAAAAGGTGAGAATGAGGTACACTCAGTAAAAGTTTTATTTGTGCAGAATGTTTTTGCAATTCTTGTTTTTAGTAGCCAGTCATAACTTCTACTATTTAAATTTTTCCAATAATTCTAGGAAGCAATGCAGAATACTAGCATCAGCAGAGCCCACCCACAAGGACTTAGTCCTAGAGATGTTTTTAACTCCCATTTCCATACTCTTGACTCCAGTCATGTGGATATAATGATGATGAAGAGAGCTGAATGGTGCAAATGCAACTGATGGGGGAAATACACTCCATTAAGAGCATTAAAAATATGATAAAATGTACACACTTAAAGGTACTTGCAGCTCTTTTTACCTTCTAAACCTGGCAGGTTATGGAGGCATTTTCCACTTGGGTTCCTACAGGTCTTCATACAGGAGGCTCCACAAGGCTTATAGTGCCATTCACATTCCCCTTGTTGATTGTAGTAATCACAGAACAGTGCTAAGGAGAAACAGAAATTTGGACATGTTCAGGAAAAAAAAAAAAAAAAAGAGCTTTTTTGACTCATGTCTGTTCATTATATCCCTGCAATGCTTCTTGAACAGTCTTGAAAACGGTGAATGAATAGGTGAAATCGTGTCACCATCAAAACAGCTTAGAGTGAAAAGTGAGATGATAATGCACATCTACACGGTGAGATGATAATGCACATACATAAGATACCTGGAGTGTGCGTTCAAGAACATCAGCAAGGCATTGTACATTTAACTAGACTCTCAGAAGTGTTTATGACATAATACTCACGACAGATTGATGGGGTCCTCCAGGCTATGCAGACACCAACTTCACTACATGCTTGAGCATAGGCAGCTACTGCTGTACAAAAGCAATCACAGTCTCCTCCAGTGTCACATGCACAAGCATCTGTCACACATGCTTGGTAATATTCTGCTGGTTCAACCTGTTATTAAGAAGAAATGTAATACTGTTCATCCTGCCTTCTAAATATTTTCTTAGCTTTGCTAGGATAATTTTCTTAAAATGATAATATCTCAGAAGAAAGGCCTACATCGGTAATTTCTTTTTCTTTTGTTTGTATACGCTGTTAAAAAATAGAGATGATGACAAGTGATACATCCAAATCACGTATTGGCAGATTTTTAGACACCTAGACTTGTGTTCCAGTGGAAAATCAGATTTGTGTTTCCAAGCAATGTTAGGCAACTGCACTTGAAGATCTCTGCCAGTGGCAAGAACTAAGATAATGGGAAGAGCACAGAGTCACCCTGCATTGTTTGGTATCTACTTAGTGTCAGATAATGGCTATGCTGGTATTTCATTACTATGTTAGTATTTCATTGAGCTTGTGCTCTGTACATAGTATATGAGAATTTTCATTCAAGTAACAATACAAGAAAATACATACTAATTATGAAAATATTATTCTTTTGTAATCGGTCAATATTTCTTATGAATTAAATGTCCTTTTATTTCTTATAGGTAGTGACTATAAATCTGTCCTGTTGAGTGGGATTCAGATTGAAGTTTTCCTGACACAACTCAAAGTGAAACATGCTAATGAATTAGGCATGCATGTTAAAACGTACGAGGATAGCAGCTTCAATAATACACAGACCTAGTCTTCACACAGTAAACTTCTGCCCTGGTAATACCTGAGAGTGACAGGCAGCAAAGACGTTACTGTTGATGATGCTACACTGCTTCTCTGACCAGGACTTTCGATAAGGGTTGGTAGAACACGGGTCCTTTATGCTAGAAGCATCAGGACAGGTAGAGGATACTTTCCAGCTGTTTCCAAACTCTAGGACATTCTGTACCACAGACTGAGTCCTCGTAGTAAAGTCATTGATGCTGTTGCCATCGTAATTTCCACAGAGGCCACATATCTGGCCCTGCAAAAGGAAGTAAGTAGAAAAATAATGGATGTGAGAAAACTTGAAACAACATCTAAGACTGAAAGAATACTTGAAATTCAGTGCTTAGAACGGTGCCATTCCATTCTAACATTCCTGAACATCTTCATCCTTTGTTTCCTCAGCAACAGAACATGACCACTATGGCAAGAAGGATACTGCTGTTGACTTTTCTTCTTTTAAATATGAACAATAAAACCATCTTTGTCATTGTAACCTTCTGTCTTTGAGGTGTGGCTTTAACAAGGAAATAAGGACTAACAGTTAGCCAACTAAGCTTTTCATTTAAGCCTTGTTTTATACAATAGATGTACGTATGAAAACCAGCCTTACAAAGCTGTCATAAATACTATCAGTCCAGCCACATAGTCTGCTCATTGAGTCTTTACTGTTATGTCTGCTCACACGTGTAAAAAAGAAATGTCATTTTCCTTGCACTGCAGAAATATCCCTCATTCTAAATTTATGGATCTGTGAAACTGTGATAGGCTACAATAGGTGCTATGCTTTCTCTATGAATCTAAGATGCATACTTTCCATATTGCTACTATTTTTGTAAAGCGCCAGTGGGTGAGGAAGCAAAAGAATGCATGATACTGAAATAAATTTGTATATCTAGTACTAAATTACACTTAATTTATATACCTAATTGAAACATCACTGCAGTGTACAATAAGGTAGCAAATTCTTCATTTACTACAGTTTTTAGTATTTATATATCATAAATTAGGAGGAGTATGACAATAGGAATACATTTTCCTTATCACCTGTATAGATATATGCTTGAAAAATACACATTAGCATTTTACAAGAGGCTTTCACTCATAATATTTCACTTCCTTGTTCTTGAAGGATGAGAATTTGTGTGTCAATGAGAACCGGAAATAAGGGATTACTTTCAAGATCAAGACTACTCAAGTGATTTCTACACACGTAGCTATGTAATTTTAATAATCTCTGATAACCTTTACCAAGGTTCAGTGGGTAATTTTAACAAAGTCCAAAAAAGTGGTTGGCCAGCTCAAGTTCTGTGAGACCAAATAGGCACTGAAAGCTGCCTCCAGAGGTCAGAACAGCAGCAGGATGATGGCATGGCTTCCTGAGGCACCAGAGGAGTGAAAAACAACATGGGATGTCCGACAGGAATGCTAGAGACATCCCACTTGTTTGGGATCTTGGCAGGGTCTCAATAAAATTCACACCCAGTCCAAGTGTGGATTGTAAATTGCCATTTAACTGCTAGTTTTGTACCTTAAAATCAGGGCTGAGCTTCATGAAGATGCTGGTTTTCTTGTCCCACATGAGGATCAGTCCGCTTGTGGTCTCAATTACCAAGTACATACCCATATAGCGGACTGTGTATGGCACCTCAGCATTTTGTCCTCTCTTTATGACACTGACACGCTCCTCACCAAGTATCAGTTCATAGCTCTGAAACAGGAGGAAAAGGTGATTAGAAATGAACCCAATAGCTGCAACTGTGCTCTTAAACACCTTTTTCTGCTTTTAAGAGTACTACGAATAGCTTATGTAATGAAAACAAATAATCCAAATGTGGTAAATCAAAACTATATAGTTCAAATCTCAGGTTCCTGAAACTGTGATAAAAAGGTGTTTTAAATGGCATAGGTCAAAAAAGGGTGTTTTGGTAGTCATGGAGGAACTACCTTGCACAGAACAAAATAATCTGACTCAATAGGCTAAATTTCTGCTAAAGACAATTTTCCTGTAGATCTGTAGTTTGCCCAAGAGTGGTATAAGATAGGGTGGAAAATGGAAAAGATAGAAAGCTAGGAAACTCTAGCAATTATTTCACTTGAATCTGATTTAAGCTTAATTTACAAGTTTATTTGCTTTTTAAAATATTTTTCCAACTTCCTTGAAGCAACGGATATCTAGGCTTGTCCCAAGCCCCTAAACAGATACAGAACAAAACTGGTCTATATGCCTTCTTACCTCTAAGAAAACTTTGATAGATTTTGAGCAAGTTGTCCCAGTGTTGCCACAGGGAATATTTTCAGTGACAACCCTGAAGGTCCCATTGGCTGTCCCACACTTGTCCTGGGTACAGAATAACATTTAAAAATATATTTTATTTTTGTAGACGTGACCAAGGTTATGTCTTATTTACTATTGCTAATTCCCAGTACCTGGACTAGTGTATATTCACAGTTTCCATTGAAGCTGAATCTTTTGTCGTCAAAGGTATTATAATGACCATCTCCATAAACAGCACAAGTGCCCAGACATTCATCTTCAGTGCATTCCCACTTCCTATTCTTGCATACACTAGGAATGAGAATAAAACATTTTAATAATAAAACAACTCACTGTTTCACGTAGACAATATCCCAACAACTCAGTATTTGTTTGGCAACTCATCCCTGGTAAATGTTATAGTAATTCTGGAGTTAAAATAGTCTTTTACATTTTTAATGTAAAGAATTAAAGCAAAGTTCTGTTCTGCTACTCTGAATGCATTAACTACAAAATATGATAATATTTAATGAACACTGTAGTCCCAAAGATTTCCTCCCATTCTGTGCTTTGGCCATCTGCCTGCATCAGAAAGAAACCTGCTCATACTATTTAATCTAAACTAAAAGATCCATCAGTTGATGAAATGTGCAATCAAAATCTTTCCTCACTGCTGTACTATTTAAGATCTTCAGAAAGGCAAGTGATGGAACCAGGAATGCTGCTTCCAAGGAAGTATTTACCAGGTGTTACAGTCAACGTTGATCTTTTCCCCAGGCTGATACGTGGCTTCATTGTGAATACACGGACATTCCTCTTCAGGAATACAACCACCATTCCCATCTAACACAAGCCCAGCTGGGCATACGCAACCAGATACACATTGTGTGCTATACTGGAAAAGTCAAGAGGAAAAGGTAATTTCATAATGAAATAATCACAATGGAAAAAGGAAGATTAAATTCTCATAAAATGTCTTTATATGGTTTTATTGCTGCCCAGCTTAAATGGGGGAAGACTACGAAGTACTTATAGGACATAAGTGGAATATGGACATGGAATAAAAAGGAAGTTGTTAGCTATTGATTTAATAGAATATAAATCCGTTAAATGTTTTATGTACGTGAATCCTGATTGCTCTGCTGGAGCCTGTGAAATTTGAACTACATTAATCTTAAGTCTCGCTCTGTGTTAGCTGAAGAAGCCTTGCATTTTGGAGTGGGTAATTTGTCGTTGAATGGAGCTTTAAAAAGAAAACAAGTAATATTTTTTTGAGTTTGGTTGAGTTACACTGGAATCTGTTTATCTCATATGGTAGTTATCCATGAAATGGCATGTGGCTACTATCCACCTAGGTGGAGTAATATAAGTAGATGTGCAAGAAGTTCACAACTGCATCATGGTATGAGAAAGAATGATTCCTCCTAGCCAGTTTGTAGCCAGTAATTTTCTCCTAAAGAAGTAAAACGTTTGGCAGAGCCTTGTATATTTTCACTACTAATTACTATTACCTGCAGTAGCTGAAGAAAGGTAGACACTAATCTTATGAATTAAATTGGATGTTACTTTATTATATTTTGGTCTAAGGGTCCCATTGTTAATGCTTCATATCATGGTTTTAGGCTTTTGCTACAAGAACAAAGTACCTGTGTTGTAGATTTGGAGATCAGATAGATCAATTACTTTATCACCAAGAACACAAACAAAACCTGGAAGCACCATTTCATCCAGCCATGACATACTTACACACTGTATATCCAGTGTCTGGCAACTTTGTTGACATTCTGCTCCAGTTGTTCCTGCAGTGACATTCCTACAATCGAAGTAGACCATAGGAGATTCACAGACTAGAGGAAGGAAAGAAGGGAGAGCGGTAAGAAACGGCACATGGTTTATCCCACAGTTGTGACCATTACAACTACCTAGAAATTTCTTGGAAATTGCATATTTCCGTTAATAGGGATTGCTGTCCCTATTCGATCTGCTAAATAGATTAACTTCATAGCACTGAATTCCCAAACACACCCCTTGCCTCAGTATTTGAGAAAAAAAATCTCTATGAAAAAGAGGTCTTATAATGAATTCAGGTTCACTCCTGCCTTTTATGATAATTGTTGCACTATAACTAAATGAGAAATAATTCTATTATTTAAAAATCCATTAAGAAAAGTCAATTCTATTAACTATTTCTGTCCAAAACCTGGCACAGAGAAAAAGATAAGTGGAAGATTTTTTTTTTACCTGGAGTTGGACTGGGTGCTCCAATACAATTCAGTCTTCCCTGAGTGCAAGTGCTGTAAGAGATGGAAAAATATATTTGTTTCCCCTCTCAGACCATGTACTGCAACTGAGAGCTACTTCTCTCTTGTCAAGTTTCAGAATTTTTGAAGGAATTCCAGAATGTTGTTTTGCAGTCTCAGGAAAGAATTTCCCTCAATACCACTACCAGTGTGGCTTTCATATGATATCCATTACTGCTAAACAGGAAAAATCATAGGTTGAAATGAGGGTATATCTCTGCTTGTTGTCTGCTTTCTCATAAGATCTCTCCTTGCTGGCGTTGTCATAATTTTATGCTTGAAAAATCATTGAATTAAATAGAAAATGCACCTAAATACAATTGCTATAGCAGTCTGGAAATATCTTAGAATCATAGAATCATGTAGGTTGGAAAAGACCCTTAAGATCATCAAGTCAAACTGTAAACCTAACACTGCTGAGCCCACCACTAAACCATCTCCCTCAGCACCACATCTACACAGCTTTTAAATACCTCCAGGGATGGGGACTCAAACCACTTCCCTGGGCAGCCTGTTCCAATGGTTGACAACCCTTTCTGTGAAGAAATTTTTCCTAATATCCAATTGAAATTTGGTGCAACTTGAGGCTGTTTCCTCCTGGCCTATCCCTTGTTACTAGGGAGAAGATACCGACCCCCACCTCACTACAACCTCCTTTCAGGTAGTTGTAGAGAGCGATAAGGTCTCCCCTCAGCCTCCTTTTCTCCAGGCTAAAAAAACCTAGTTCCCTCAGCTGCTCCTCATAAGACTTGTGCTCTAGACCCTTTGCCAGCTTTGTTGTTCTTCTTTGGACACACTCCGGCACCTCAATGTCTTTCTTGTAGTGAGGGGCACAAGACTGCATACGGTATTCAAGATGTAGCCTCACCGGTGTTAATTACAGTGGGACAATCACTTCCCTAGACCTGCTGGACACACTATCCACACTATTTCTGATACAGGCCAGGATGCTGTTGGCCTTCTTGGCCACCTGGGCACACTGCTGACTCACATTCAGCTGGCTGCCGGCCAGCACCCCCAGGTCCTTTTCCACTGGGGAGCTCTTTATCAGGGAGTGTAGAAATAGGATGAGGGGTAACAGTTTTAAATTGAAAGAGGGTAGATTTAGATTAGCTATTAGGAAGAAATTCTTTACTGTGAAGGTGGTGAGGCACTGGAACAGGTTGCCCAGAGAAGTTGTGGCTGCCCCATCCCTGGAAGTGTTCAAGGCCAGGTTGGAAGGGGCTTTGAGCAACCTGGTCTCATGGGAGGCGTCCCTGCCCATGGCAGTGAGGGTTGGAAATAGATGATCTTTAAGGTCCCTTCCAACTCAAGCCATTCTATGATTCCAGCCACTCTTCCCCAAGACTGTAGTGTTGCATGGGGTTGTTGTGACCCAAGTGCAGGACCCAGCACTTAGCCTTGTGTAATCTCATACAACTGGCCTCGGCCCATTGATCCAACCTGTCCAGATCCGTCTATAGAGCCTTCCTACCCTCAGGCAGATGAGCACTCCCTCCCAACTTGGTGTTATCTGCAAACTTATTGAGGGTGCACTCCCCTCATCCAGATCATTGGCAAAGGGAATAAAGAGAACTGTCCTCAATACTGAGCCCTGGGGAACACCACTTGTGAGTGGCCATCACCTGGATTTAATTCCATTCACCACAACTCTTTGGTTCCAGCCATCCAGACAGTTTTTCACCCAGTGAAGCATACACCCATCCAAGCCATGAGCAGCCAGTTTCTCCAGGAGAATGCCGTGGGAAATGGTGTCAAAGGCTTTTTTTAAGTCCAGCTAGACAACATCCACAGCCTTTCCCTCATCCACTATGCAGGTCACCTTGTCATAGGAGATCAGGTTAGTGAAGCAGGACTGCCTTTCCTAAACCCATGCTGACTGGGCCTGATCACCTGGTTGTCCTGTACGTGCTGCGTGATGGCACTCAAGATGTTCTGCTCCATAACCTTCCCTGGCACCGAGGTCAGACTGACAGGTGTGTAGTTCCCTGGATCCTCCTTCCGGCCCTTTTTGTAGGTAGGCATCACATTGGCCAACCTCCAGTCAACTGGGACCTCCCTGGTTAAGCAGGATTGCTGATAATGATGGGAAGTGGCTTGGTGAGCACTTCTTCCAGCTCCTCGGTACCCTTGGGAAGGTTCCATCTTGCCCCATAGATTTGTGTGTGTCTAAGGGGTGTAGCAGCTCACTATGGATTATAGGTGTTTCATTCTGCTCCCCATCCCTGTCTTCCAGCTCAGGGGAATACTTTCTTAAAAAACATTCTTAAAAGTTGAAAATATAGTTGAAAAAATGAGAAAGCATTGTTTTGAAATTCGGGCATGGCAGGGTGAGACCAGTTTAAATGTAGCATATTTTAATGAGAAACTAAATATACTATTGCTAGAGTGATTTCCAAATGATTCACTTACCATACAAGCCCATTTTCATGGACAACTTCTCCAAATGGTATGGGAGATCCTCTGTAGTAGCAGGGACATTCATTAGCAGGCACACATTTGCCACTCTCATCCATGTAGGTTCCATCTACGCAGGTGCAGCCATCAACTGGGACAAACTTAATGTTGCAAGTGACATCAGGCTCACTCAGAGACCGACAAGTGGGTTGACAGGAAGAGATGGTATAGCTGTAGCTTAGGGATTTGGGACATGAGGTGGTGTATTTTGCTTGAGAGAGAAAAATAGAATAGGTTTGTTAATTCCAGATGGTAATTTCTGGTGTGAAAAGAGAAACCACAGGCAGTAGAAATAATATGTAAACAATGTTGTACTCTTCTGCCTATGTTGCATCTTTCATATAAATGTATTTCTAAATACTTCCAGCGTTAGACCTGAAAAGCTACTGTACATGTGGAATAAGTGATATATGCAAAGAATAAAATATTTTTTCAGATGAAGTTTCAGAAAGAAACCTCCTTTTGGCTCTGCCATTCATTGCCAAGGCTTCTAAACCTTTTGAAGTATGAGACAAGATGTTTCCCTGAATGTCTCCTGAAAACAGACCTAGTGGATCAATGGAACCCAGCATGCAGCTTGAGAGACTTTTCATTTGCAAGTGTTCTGGTTAGTTTTATTAGTACTGATATTCTAATATGTCACATTTTCTCTGCAATAACTTGTGATACATAAGGCTGTAGTGAAATTCAAAGTTGCACAGAAACAGGTGGAGGCAATTCCGTAATAGCAGTCTTTTCTAAGCAAGTTATGTCTCCCATCTGTTCATATTCGCTCTTGCTAGCAATGGATTGATTCTAAGGGAACAGTAGACAATTACTTCCAGGAGTGCACTAAACAAAATCCCTTCCTCAACACTTACTATATTTGTCTAGAAATTAGTATAAAATAATTGCTGATCAGCAGGTTTTATTGATGTGTGTTCTTAGGAGAGGGCATAGTTAAGAGCACTTACAGCAGACATCAGTCCTCCATCCACTCAGCTGGATTCCTTTTGCAGCACAAGCTCTCACATAGGAAGACAGGGCTGCGCACAGACAGTCCTCGCTATTTTCACAGTTACATGTGTCAAACATGCAGTTCTAAGAATGCAGAGAAAAAGAAAGTCTCGGTACTGAATATTGTCAATCTAAAAAAAAAATTAATGTTATCTTTCCTGCTTTATGCACTAATCTTTCTTCAGATATTCTCACTCATAGACAACACTAACATAGCTTTATCAATTTCCAGTCTTTATCTAAGTTTCCTGGCAGGGGAGAATGAAGGTAATGCAAATTTGGTCGATATCTGCAGTTATTATTGGGAAATAGAGGTTTTAAAGAATCTTACACATTTAACAGCTTCATGTTCCTCTGAACCATATTTGCAAATGTGCTGCACAATAGCATACAGAGCTCTATTCACAGTACGCAGTCTAGACACATCATTTTACCAGTGTCCATACCTGGATGTAATGTTACAACACAAACAGAAATGCATGTTGAAGGAAGGAAGGGCTGCAGTACAGAAATGAAAATACAGGCATTGTGTAAGACAAGAGAAGACATGTCTGGAACAGCCCTTTTCTGGCAGCTAGTTGTTAAACTATTTCCGTTGTTTCTAAAGGCAAAAAGAGTCTAACAAAGTACCGTGTGGTAAACAGAGGGATTCACTGCATAGTGACAATCAGCAAAAGGTCCTTGGCTGTTTGTTAGTAGTCCACACCAATGCTGAGCATATTTTTCTGTGAAGAGAACAAACAACACAAATGCACATTCTTATACATTATATACTCTGTATTTCACTACTCACATAAACACACAGCCCTGGTCTATGATCCAGTTCTGAAATTACATCAAATCTCTCCTCCTGTCTTTTGTTCACTTGGCTCGTGGGTTAAGGTTTCCAAAACCAAATAAGAGGACTTGCTGAAGGGGATGAATAAAAGATTTCCAAAGAGAACTCCTGTGATCCACGCCTGGGACAACAAATTTTCAGCTTAGATATCCTCTCTGTTTTCAATGACGTTAGTTTCCTTCAGTTATGTTTCTATGACTGTTCCTTTACTTTGTTACTTATCCCTAGTGCTTTCATTTTGAATATTTGTTTCTGATTTCGGATGTATGTATTTACCAAGTATATAAGTCTTTATTCTCTTATCGTTGCTTTCTGATGCAAATGTTTTTTCCTTAGGGATGAGCAAAAAAACCCTAGAAAAAATTCTAAGAAGAAGCACGCACCATTTTCAATGCTGAGCGCACAGGGGTTCTCAAAACTGCGCTGGGTAGTGGGGCATGAAGCCTGAGTTCTCCATGTATTAGCAAATGCTGTTGCTGTTCCTTCAATTATTCCACTTATGGCCTTGAAGTCATCAGTTTGGATATTATTGAAATTTCCACAGAGACCTGTTGAAAAGCGGTAAAACGTTTACACTGCTCATACTAGACAAAAGACATTAAGCAAGATGTTCTTATATTTATTCACTTACCACAGGTCTGGCCTTTGAAAATAGGATCCAGCCGCACATATACTTGCATGATGGGTGTGATTTGGATTTCAAGGTGGACACCAAATTTTGTCTGCACGATGATGAAAAATGATGAAGGTCTGAACACGGTGGCATTAGCTGCAGATGAAAAACAGAGTAATCACTTTCTGAATGAGGTTGAATGCTGTAAACAGTGCATCATCATACTATTCTTCTTGAATTTCTATTGTAATTGTTGCAAATTGTGAGGTGAAATAAAGCCAATATTTATGAAAATGGATCAGAAATATAAATCAAAATTTACAGTTCAGAATTTGCTTGTAGCTACCAAGTTGTTAACTTTATTTGCTGTCTCAACATTAAGCAGTCAGAGATTACTCCTTCCAAGAGAATAAGAAGGAAAAACTGTATGGCACTGAGTGTTAAAAAGAATAGTCTTGGTTTTGTTTCTAAGCTTGTACAGCATACATTTGAGCCCTCAATCCGCTGAAGAGGGACATTAAGCAGATATGGAGGTCAGAGACATCGCATAGAATCATTAGTTATTGGGACAGAAAGCAAAAATCAAATTTCTCTCTGAGGAAGTGTGAGGACAGGGGAGGTAAGTTAAAAAAAAAAAAGACATAGAAGAGGTAAAAAGGTATCTTCTATGTTCAACTTTGGGCAGTGAGAAGGAAGTAAACCTGGCAGTAGTCAAATCAAGAGAGTGTAAATGCTGTTTGCTTCTTTTTGAACTCTTGTCTGTCTTTGTACTCTCTTCTGTTCCTTTACAACAACAAACTTCCCACTTCTACTTCAAAAGTAGTTGTGTGACTCAGGAAATATCCCAAAGAGAACCAAGCTGTGAACATGCAGGTTCTGAACAAATAACAATCCTTTTATCTTCCATTGTTTAAGAAAACACGTAGGTGCAGAGTTGAAGTTCTGAGCTTAATTTTCATGGAATGTTAAAGAAAAAAATACCTGCTGAGAAGGGCAGCAGGGTGTAGATTGAGTTCACAAACACATGGCCATCAGGTTTGACCTCGATGAGCTGATAAGGAAGAGAAACAAGTATGAAAGATAACTATAGTCCAAAGAGTAATAATGGTGATGACTCCAGTGATATTAATTAAAATTTCACCTCCTCCCTCTTTACACTTTGTACACTTTACTAATTTTCCCTGACACAAAAGAATTATTTTCAAAGAGACTTTCTCAGCACCTTAGGGAATTACATCATCTTGGTCTCTTTGGCCACATCTTTGTGATGAATTACAACCCTTACTGTTGTACTCGTATTTTCAAACTAAAAAGCTTGTGTTTTCTCCATCTAATTAGCAGACAAAATAGCTTTTTTCTGCTTTATGAGTAAAATGTTTTTCTTAATGAAATTTCACAACGCCAAATTTAGGGCTGAGCCTGATCTGATTTTCATAACAAAATCAATTTCTTTTCACTTGATTAAAAATATGTACTTATTGCATATGCTGACCATTTGAGAGAGAAATGCAGTTCCCTGACTGATTAAGGCCTAGCTGCTTTGCTCCCCATATTGTTAATAGTAATTTCCCATGCTTATTTTACATTCTTACAGTTTGTCCTTTATTCATGTTGAGGGTCACTGTCTTTAAGCATGTCTCAGTGTCTGTTCGGCCACATTTGCGCAGTTCTACCAGGATGGTGAAGATTTCATCATTACAGTGCTGAAAGAAAATGCCAAGAGTTATTTCATGAAAGGCCAATAACAGAAGCTTTCCATGTAAAGTTTCCTCTCAACTCTGAAAAACATATTTCTGTTTCTGGAGAAGATCCAGACCCTCCCAAATCCCAGGCCTTCTTTAGCCTAAGTTTCAGTTTTGCCTTTTGTAATGATTAGGAACAATGACAGAATTAGAATCTGGTTTTGCATTTTATTGACGATATCCATATTTGGAGTTTCTATTCATGCCCACTTCTGTTTGATTCATTTCTACTGTATCTCTCATTTTTCTGTAGCTGGTATCAATGATAGACAAAAATTTCAGATAAAATATATTTCAGGAGAACAATATCTTACAGTTTTGGTTGTTTTTTTTTTTTTTTACTGAATTGTACATATGGGGAAAAAGGAGAGGAAAGAACAAACAGAAGAAGCACCTAAAAGATCAAAACATCTCACTTGCATGTTGCTGTAATTAAATATTTTTATTATAATTTAATTTTTAATTTTTATATTCCTTTTGACTTATTTTTAAATCTGTTTTAAAATGTTCAAAACCTAAATGAAATGTATTAGTTGACTTGAACTGATTTTCTATATTTGAACTTCACAGAAATGAAATAAAAATATTAGTCTTATGAATTTAGAATATTTTTTTCAGAACTGTTATTGTAATTTTTCAGACTTGTACCATTTATTCCAATACCATATAATACAATAAGATGGCAAAAGTTATGCAACTGTAAGAAAGCTGGATTAATCACACTGAAGAACGTAGACTAAGCAAGTTCTTAAAAAAGTCAATGCTCTTCAGCAATTACTACATCACAGAACTAGAAATTCCCCAGTAAACACCGTGTACTGTTGCATGACATCCTAGTAGTTAACTGGCGATTGTCATTTGAATGGCACTATATGTTCTAGTAAACATCTGGCTGAGAGGCAAGTTAACATCTGTATACCAAAAGAGGTAAGTTTCAAAAGCGTTGACTGAGATCACCTTTTCTTTCTATAAATGTATAAAGCTTTATGACCTATTAATACCTGATTCCCACCTTAGAAAGGACATATGTGCAGTCTCCATGGTAATCGTAATGGTTTTTATCATATGTGGTAATATGTGAACCTCCCTCTACTGAACATGTTCCTGGGCATGACATGTCTTGGCAACTCCACTGGCCTCCATTACAGGTACTGGAAGAGAGAGAATAAAGTTAGCGGAAATCAGTAACAGTAGTCCAGAGTAAAAGGAATTACAGTGACATTAAGTTCAACTATTTTGCTAGTGTTTTTCCCTTCAAGCTGTAGTTTGACACACAGTAAATCTAGGTTTAAGACTTTCCAAAACATTGTGAACATATGTAAAAGGAATGACTCTTGTATGTATTCACTTTGCTTATTTAAGTGTTTTCCTTCTTTGAACAGGTGAATTCTCCAACAACAGGTACTGGATGAGTAATTACTTGTTTTTTGCAGCTAACATCAACTTCTATTTTTTTTATGCAAATGTATCAGAAAGTAACAGAAATAACACTAACCCCACGTCTACTCCTGATGCAGAGCATATCTGTTTTCTAAGGCAATGTGGTAGTGCACAAGCACAGAATTAATAATTGTGAAATCAAGGTTGTATTGTGTCATCCCTTGCTTTCTACAGGAAAAATAAATATTTGCAAATACATAAACGACTGCGACTTCATTCCCCTTAGAGAAGTCCAAATGTTTGAACAAAATCAACAAAGAGGAAGCATTTTAATTGACTGGTGAGAAACGTAAACATTGTTAATCCCTGCTTTGATCACCTTGAGTTAGAGTGCAAAGCTAGTTAAGGCAGTTGCTAAATAAAACAAAGAATGTTCCTTAGGGATGTTTTGGAATTGTAGCGGTCAGTTAAATACACATATCGATTACCAATGATGCAATTGCATATAACAAACCATTATGCTCATTAAACATATGAGAGGAAATAGTAAGTTAGAAAAGTCGCAAAGGTTACCAGGAACGGCACTGCTCTGCAAAAGAAGCTCCTGTAGCGTAGGTGTTGCCATTGTAAATGCAGGAGCACTGCTGAAGGGGAATGCAGCCAGAATTGTTGATATCATCAAATACAGTCCCTAGATTCAAAAAAAGACAAAATCTTGATCAACTAAAGAGGCATTTCCTATACACCATTTTTATTCATTACAAATCCTACATAGAGCAGATCTGCAGCTGTTGTGAACGGACATACCTATGCTGAGGACAGTGGGACTATGCCAATTTATACAGTGAAGGATTCAACATTTGTATTCTTAAAATCCACCTGCTTTGAAAGAGGGACTTATTGTAGTACAGGTGGCTTGTTGAGAGACTGGTCTTGATCTGTTTGCTCTTCTGCTTTCCTACTTTCTGAATACTGCACATGCATTGGCAATTCATCCAGATAACTTTTATCACCTGAGACATGACAAATGCTTGTCACTTGCAGCTGTGAAAAAATGCAAATACAGGAGGCTTATACCCCATGGAACCTGCCTGAATCCTACAGGTAAGCTGTTGCTGTTCTTTGAGATCAGAGATATGAGTAGGTAAGAACTTGCCTGGGGGGCAGAAACAACCATCCATGCAGTGTTCTTCACAAAACTGAGATCGTCCAGGATTGGTGCATGTGTCAGCGCAGGGGGAGCTGCACTCCTGGTACTCCATGTTGTAAGGACACTTCTTTGCTGAAATTTTAAAGAAGGAGAAATTTTTTTCAGTCAAAAGTATTTCTAGTTCACTGTAGGTGAAAATGTTTATATTCATTTAAGTTTTTCAGCTAGATGTAAAGCCATACTAAACTGCAGATCCACTGCCAGCTCTCAAAATTTGCAAATTTAGTCCCCTAGATCCATATTTTACTGTTGAGATGTTTTTTCTGTGACTATCTGGTGCCAAACTGTCTCGATGACTGGGTTTCTGGGGACAGCAAGGTAATGACCCCACAAAGTCAGCAAGGTCTGTGTTTCTACCAAAGGAACCCTTCTCACGAATGCCTGCATTGCTAGCGAAATATAAGACTCAAATTCCTAAAGCTTTAGGAATTTGCATTTTTCAGATACCATTGGAAGGTTAAATAGTACATCATGGGGCTTTGTTTTGGAGCAAATGCTGATGACTATTAACAGCTACACCCCATAATATAGTATGCGTTTAATTCAGTGCAAATCTCTATGAAGATTACGGTGGTGCAAACTCCTCACTACCAAGCAACAGGAGACAAATAAGTACTTAATTAGCCAAACACCTGTGAAGATCCAATCAGTCAATAATTGAGAATAAATGCTGTAGCCACCATGAGAAAAGGAGAGAAACAAGAATACAGGTGAGCATGCCTCTGTCTTTCTCCTCCTTTCTGCTTCACTGCCTTTACTGTCCCAGTTCACTAAATAACACTTTGACTCTTGATTAGAGTATCTATCTAAGCGTTTGATAGTGTTTAATCCAGTTTGCAATAAAACCCTTAGCTCTTTTGCTGAAGTCTTCATGCTGGAACTTGTACATCAGAACCCTCTGGAGAATAGAATCTTTAATGGCCTGTAATTTCTCATGCATCCTCACCATCATTTGAGAGCTTGTAGTTTGTTAGTTACTGAGCATAAAGCAAGGCTATCTCCAGTGATACTTACGACACAGTATTGAGGTTCTCCAGTTCAGGGGACTCCCACCAGCATGAGTACACTGCCGGGAGTATTCAGCAAAGGTGTCACAGATACATGAGGCGTTTTTAGACTCTTCAGAGCGGCACAAGTCTTCTTGGCAAGCCATAATGTATTCTCTAACATCAACTAGGATATTACACTCTGCAAATGCAGAGCTAGTCAATGTTTTCTGGCATATGTCATCCTTAGGAGAAAAAAAAAATAATTAAACAGCTTCCAGAAAATAGAAAGAAGCAATTTTTTTTGTGTTGTTACTTTGTATAATTATTCTTTGTTAGAATCTTATGTGCCTCTTTAAGTTGCTGTTGCCCAAGGGCTTTTCCTGTTGACCCATCTAAATATGTAGAAGGGTATAGATAAATCTGAAAGAAAAATAAAGGAATAGTCAAAAGATCCTTACAGAATTATCAGTGCAATTAGCTGTCGGGGTAGATGTAGAGTCTTCACAGTGTTCTGTTGGGCCATCCATTTTCTGCATATTCCCAAACTGCAAGGCTGTCATCTTAATATCTGTACAAAAAAATTTTAATAATGAAAGTTGGGGGTTTTAGTTCAATGCATCAGCCTGTTATCTTCTCCTCTCAAGAATTCTCCTCAAGACTGGCCAAGCCATCTAGTTCGCTTAAGTCTTTAAATTTGATGATTATCCATTCCACAGGAAGCACTGTCTCACTTTACGTTGCACAGCACCCCGGAAAAGGTAAACATTAGAAAATGATTCTCAGCCTATTACATCTAGATGCAAACTAAGATTTTTACCAGAAAAATAACAAACTGTTTTAAGATTATGTTGAGCCCATGCAGGGAAGAGAGAAAAGAATCCAAACAGGGATTTGGACAATGGAGAGTGCTGTGAGACAAGGTTTAGGAAAAAAGAATGATGAAGATAAGATCTTACAAAGACTATGCAATTCAGCAGGCAAATGTGGGTATACCTATTTTAAGATAGAACTGAAACAATAAATGTACTGACTAGGCAATACAATTACCTTTTGTTTTATTGAATATATTTCTATATTTATAATATTACTAAAAATCTGGCTCATTTTTATGGGATTAGCTGATTAGGTAAATAAAACCTGGCATACAAGAAATGTGCAACCAGTTGTTAGCACCAGTACTATATTTATACCTAAAGTATTAAATCACATTATCCGATCTCTGTAATACAAATTTTTCAATAGAGAGTGAATCATGTCTTCTGGGTAATCATTTAACAGGATAGGAAAGAGGAAGGCTGATGATGTTAGAATTAAAAGAGTCAAAAATAAGCATGTCGGAGACTCCAGAAACCAATTTTTATTATTTAAAAAACTCACTGTTTGAATAGAACTCATTGTAAATTGGCAAGCCATTGAAGTCCCCACAAAGTCCACAGGTCTGATTGGCATATTTCTCATTCAATTCCAGCTAAAATGATGGACAGTAAGTTGACAGAAGTTAGTATAAACATTCTAAAATATATTCAAGGTCACTGAAAGCACCTGCACCTGCTGCCTGTAAATAGTTTTCATCACATCTGTGTAATTTTATTTAGCAATCTAATTCAAACATGGGGGATAGAATGAGGAGTTGGCTTGGAGTTGATTTACAATGCAGAGTCCAAGCTATTGATGCTATCGATGCAGACTTGAGTTTTCACTGCAATATCTATATTGCTCTCGGCCTCTTTCTCTCTATCCGTTTTTCAGAAAGAAAATCAAATCCAAAGCAAAAATAAAGTCGTAAGAGAGTGAAATTCTGCCAGAAAATTATATTTGAAGGGATAAGTAGGCCCTATGACAATGACAATATTTTAACAATATAATGAAAGTGATTTTTCACCCTATTTTAAGCAGACGTCTGCTATCCACTAGAAGTAAATCCATGTGATTTTCTTTAGGACTACCTGGATGCAAACCTATCTCTGTTAAGAAAGAATTGCTCAACAATATGAGATAGGAAGGCAACGGTAACCCCCTAAACAGATAGGACCTGGCCTAATCAAAGATTAGGTCTGGTCTCTGAAGGTGTGTACAGGTCCAGGAGCAGTTCTTACCAGGATGCTGTCATCTTCATTCCACATTAACACAATACCCACTTTGCTGACAACTTTCACATAAATGCTGCTCTTCTCTATCATAATTCCAGATTGGCTGTATGGCAGTTGAACTCTGGGAAAAGGCAGAAAGAATGCTGGGTATTGTCTGATCCAGATGTTTGATAAAGAGAAAAAAAATGGCTTGTGGTATCTGTAGGGATTCTAAAATAATACAGTTATGTGGAAAGGGAAGTGATTAAAAGATAAGATGGTCCAACACCATCTAATATGGATCTGAATTTGGATCCGACCGTTAGGATTTTTCATCCAAATTTTATTTTTGAGGTAATCTTTAAGGGAAGAATTAATTTACTGTGAAAGGAATTAATAGCAACTTATTCAGTATTTATGTTGGTAAAATTGTCAGATTTATTGAAGAACACATCGTTTTTCCCCCAAATACACAAAAGTACTTGGCAAGTTTGAAAAAACAAAGGTCTGTGGTTACCAAACAAGTGTTATAAAAACTTACTTATTGCTGTTGATCATGACAACATCCTTTGTTAGTTCAGCAGCTACACCTTCAAGTTTCATGGTGATACGGTTGATTGTTGGAGCATTTCCCACCACCATGCGCCTAATCTGGATGTTGAAATCCTCGTAGGGAGCGTTGCAATGGGATGCAAAAACATAATTACAGAGCCCAGGGAAGGAGAATATGTCTCCATCAAACGTCTTGAAGTGGAAGTTGCCCCATGTGCTGCACACGCGGCCATTGTGAGCAGGATTGGAAGCTGTGAATTAAAACTGGCTGTAAAAAGATGCCTTAAAATTCCCAGCCTTAACATGGTGAAAATCAACTTGTCCAAGGCTTGATTTTGTCATTGAATAGTTTTTGCCTGCCTGCCTTCCTTTATTATTTTCTGTCCACCTATCCATTATAAAACTGTGTACTATTTGTCACTCATATCTGTTACTCATATACCCATAAAAATGGTTATAGTTATGTTCAGCTAGAGTTCTTACTAGTTGTCCACATTTCAGTTAAGATAACAGTTCAATGTTAGTTGCTTAACCACCCTCTTTCTCCTCTTAATAATCCATGACTTCCTTTACCAGTGCCTTTCCCTATTTGTGTTAAATTCCTCTGTCTACATCCCCTAAATTAGAAAACATTGAATACATTTAATTTCCTTTACTTACGTGTTATTACTAGATTTGTCAGCATTGGCTGGATGATGTTGACATTAGATGAAACTGTAGCGGAAGCTAGAAAAAAGTAAGAAAGAAAACAAAAACTAGTATAGCAATACCAAAATTTGCACCAAAAGTTGACCTAGAAAGGACTAGAAAGTAAGTAATGCTGGATCCAATGAAACAATGTTAAACCTGTTTTGTTTTACAGAGGCTATGGATCAGGTTAAAAGTGCATACTAAAATTCAAAATCAGGGTAGTTAAATCATAAGAAGTTGCTTTCAACTGTGATGATCTGCATTTTTCTACCTTTTAGTTTTGACCCTTTTATGAAACTCTGTATTGTATTAGGAGAGGCAGAAATTCACAGCTCTGCATATTGGAGTGCTTCAGACACATTGAACAACACGAAGGGTGAAGCTGTATTAAATTAGCCTGTTACTGGTACAAAAGCATAGTTGCCATCTCATTACACCTCCTCTTTCTAAAGAGGGAATAAAAACTTTAATTATCCCCCTTGCTCTCTGTTTAATATTTTTCTGTTAAGGGGCTGAAAATTCTTAGAAATGATCACAAATCTGTTGTACAGGATGATCACAAATGATTACATGACAAAAGTCCATGAAGTTAGGTTACCATTTTGATTTCCTATCATCAGCCACTGACTTTGCAGCTTGACATAGTGCTTTCATTTCCTTGTTTGTAAGAAACCAAACATAATGCATGTATATTCCACTTTGATTTTATATATATGTATTCATGCGCATAGAGGCATAAAGCCTCTACAAACACACATCTGTCTTCTTAGTTACCTATTATTCTTCAAATATAACCATACTGTGTGTGTTTAGTAATTGGTATCTAATAAAGATATTACTATTCCTTTATAGAGAGAGGCTTGTTAATACACATTTATCTTTATTTAACATTACCAGCAATACGCTAAGGAGGCGTTTTAGGCATTTTTATTGTTTAGTAGGGAGGTAGCAAATAAATACAAATAAATACACAGAATAAATGAACATACTGTTTTGAGTCTGCTGAACAACCCCTGTGTAGTTAATTCCTAATTCCTGTTGGATTTTAATCTGGGCTCCTGTGAAGAAATCGTAAAAAGCATATTAAGTACAATGTCCTGTATCTGAATTTCTAAAGCAAAGCATTTAGATAGGATCAAAGAACCCAGATACATCTCTGTAAGACAAAGGGGAGAGTCCTTTATCACATCAGAAAAAATGAAACAGGCCCCCAAAAAAGGTAAAACGTAATTATAGAAAGAGACTTTCTATTACAAATACACAGAGTTTGAAAACCAAATACATTTCATGTATATCTGCTTACTTTTTTTCCCTTAAAACAAGAGATTTTAGTTTTCCCCTAAAAAACAAGAGATCCTAATGACTGGATCACAGCCCTTATTTCAGTGCTGCACTAAGTCTCACTAATGTATGAAACAATTACAGGAAGAATTCACAAGATGTAAGATTGTGACTGTAAAAGTCATTTATTAAAATTGCTGTGCAGTAGCTTGGTAACAATAAGAAAAGGCAAAGAACTGGTTAAGAGAAACAGGATGCTTAGGGCTTGTTCCAGTAATGTCAGTTTCTTTAGTGGCTAAGCACAGGGCCTTTTCTTCTGGAGCAAATTTAAAGCCTCAATCAGGGATCTAGATTTGCTTTACATCTGGACACATGACGGTACCTCCGAGTGATAATACAAGGGCCGTAGCCTGAGCAGTAACCCAGGAGAAGTAACCAAAAGAACCATGTTTCCTGTTCTACCCCTTTTCTCACTCTGAAATGGTTCAAACTCACATCTTCTCTGTAGAAAACTTTAAGCCTCCTACTGGAAGTCTATTTAACCGAGGGTTCTTGCTACCCCACCTGGAGTGGAGACACAGTGCTGAAATCAGTGAGACACTGACAAAGGAGGAAAAATAGGCCATCAGCATATGACCATACCTTTAGGGCACTCGGCTACATGAAAACTGTCCTATTCTTCTGCCTTACTTCAAGGATTATTTTTGTACCTCCAGTTAAATAGCTACTGGATCAACTACATGAGTTGTCTTCCAGATGAGTTCTCCTTCTCTCTATCATGACTCCATAAGTTTTTAATTCCTTTCCACACATGGCCCAGCAATACCATTGGAAGTATTGGTAAAGACTTTCGAGAGATGACAAACATTGACCTGAGCACTTTCACGCCTAGAAAAAGACCGACCCTGAGCTCATAGGTTGGTGCTCTAAGCTCTTGTCTTTTATACGTAAATATGGTAGGCCTTTCCTGTAAAAGAAAAATGGCTACAAATATATTTTGTGAAGGACTGAATCCTGTCAGCATGTGGTAACCATGCTTGGAACTTGTTGACTAGCATGTACCTATAACCAGCCAAGTCTAAATCCTCAAAGGACTTATGTGATGAAATTACTAATATCTGAATCCTGATCAGGTTTATGTGAATGAGCACTCCAGGTGTCTGGAGAATTTCTCAGTCAAAGAGGAACTGCCTGGGTAATTTAGTCCTAAGTTAAAACCCCTTTGTCCTTATACATTAGGTGGGAAGAGTTCACTGAGTCAGAACTGGATCCATAACACCCATCTCACTGAAGAGGGAGCCACACTGGTGGGAGAGGGGGAAATAGTGAAGTCAGAGGTGTGCCATAAACCGCAGTCCCCTTTGGTGCTTACACTCCTTGCTGAGCATTTCCTCCACTTAAGACCCTCAGCCCAGATACCTCCATGAAAGCTGGACAACTACCTTTGTCTTAAAAATAACCAGATCAGGAGCACCTTTTTTATTTTATTATTTTTCTAATGTAACTTCCTGCTGTGCCTACAATGTAAGCAGATTAAGTACTTGATCCCAGAGCTGAAGGACACCTGTCTGAAGGGATTCAAGCCCCTATTCCCAAAGATGTCCCCAAGAGACTCCTGCTTTGGACGAAAAGGTTCTGGGCAGCCTCACCACATCTAGAAGTTGCTGCAGTCTGCAGCTTTTACTTCTTTCTCATTTAACTTTATGTGTGACCACTAGGGATGTACAAAGAAGGAACTTAGGACAGAGTTTAACTATTTTCCATTTCCTGGTAGTCTTTCAGAATCACAGATAACATCATTAGGTAAATGCATTCTTATGATTATAACTGATACTGATCAGGTGAGAAAAACTGATACTGATCATGTGAGACAAATGCCTCTGTAAGTCTTATTGCTCTAACCCAACACATCTATATGAATCCCAGCATGCACAGAATCATAGAATGTTTATTCTAGCATGAGAACCTTTGTAACAGAGCAAAATAGTATATGCATGTATTTTGGTCTGTTAATTTTTCTCAAGGAAACAGCAGGGGCTTTTGTTTACTTAGCAAATATATCATTCCCAAGGAAATTCTAGCTGCATTGGTTTATTTAGCAATTGCACAATGCCACACCGTTGACCATTATAAAAATAAGTGTCTCCCTCGGTTGTAAGAATGGTCAAGATAATTTACTATTTCGTAATTTGGGAACTGACCTAATTATTAATAATATTTCTGGAGGCACCTTGCTAAGTCTATATCCAGCTGCCAATCCACATACGCAATTATCATTACAATAAATTTATAAAAGTTATTATTTGACCCAAAATATAAAGTCAGACTTTATATTTGTGGAGATGGCATGGGATTGGGCCAATATTCTTTAGTTACTTAGGACATCTGAAAATATTTCCCACAGAGTGTGATTTGAATAAAGAGAAGTTTGCTGGACACTGTCTAACCACTACTAATTTTGCAAAGCAATTTATCAGATTAGCCTTGCACAGTACAAATAACTTTCTTGTTCAATGAATATCTGAAGATGCTTTCGACTGACATTGTGTAACTCTAAACGTAAGCCTACACTCTAAGTGATTGTTGTATTTTGTTCTTAAATCAACTTGCAAGTATTTTAGTGTTTATTTCACAAACTATAAAGTAGCTTAAAATTATATGTGTGCTTTTCAGCACTTTGAAAATTACATGTAAGATAAATTTACATAGGTAATCTGAAGATTTAAAAATGTTAGCCAGCAGGGCAGCAATTTCTGTACATGAATGGGACTGACTTAGCAAGCTTGTGGTCATGCAAGTAATTTCAATTTAAGTGGTCCCATTGACTTAATATGGTTACTCGTATTAATAAAAACTGCCAAGACCAGCCCTGATGGGTACAATATTGACAGAAGAAGAAAAACACATACGAAACGATGGACTGCATGTTAGATAAATCTCCCAGTCTTGTTCACACTCAGTATGAGTAGTTTATAGAAATATTTTACATAGGGTATCATCAATGCGCACTTAGTTACTGAAAATTATTGCCACATGAATATTCCCTTCTAGTCTCTTTTGCAAAAGAAGTTACAAGAAATCTTGAGGAATCTGGTATTAGCCCCTGGTAGGTGACGAGATACTGGAAAAGATTGACCAGAGGTCTGATCTGGCAACTGGGAAATGTAGTGTTTTAAATCTCATAAAAACCATAATGTTCATAATCAATTGTAATACAAAATGCAACAGGAATAAAATGCTTCTGTAAGGCATAAGTGATACTGAAAAACTGTCATTTTAAGACATGATTTTTGATTTGATCTTCAAGGCTACCTTCTAAATGTAGTTCTATGTAGTAGTTTGAGGCAATATTAAATTAAATCAGTCCAGTCAATAGACAGATATTAAATATTTAATGAAAATTGGAAAAAAAAAAATAAAGACATCTCATTTAAATGCAACCATCTGTTAAGTGAAACAATAAAATGAGTATAGCTGTTTAAAATATGCTACTAGATCTAAACAGAGTATCTTTTCTTTTCCCAAAGAAAAAGAGAACTTCTTACCTATCTGATGGATACAGCAAACTGCTAATAGGAAAGCCCATTCTGGTACCCGTATCCCCCTGCCAAACCCCATCTTGAGTGGAGTCTGGCACAAGGATGTTGGGTCTAAAGTTGGTCAGGAGGACTAGTTCACCTGTGCTCTGTCAGTCTTATATAGCAGGTAACTTTGGCTTCAGTCCCAGATTGATTCAGAGAGTCTAGAAAGGTGCGGTTTAGGGGATTTTAGCAAATGAACAGGTAAACAGAAGATGGTCTTCCTTCCTCAGAAACTAGCCAATGGTATTTGCATTTTGGGAGGAGTATATACATATACGTACGTACATTTTGTTAAGGTTCAGTCTATTAAAGAAATATTACATGATTGTAAATAAAACACAGCTCCTCCTCCACAAATAACAAGTCCTGGAACAAATTTAATTTGGTATTGCTTTACAGTTATGCAGATGGCATGCAAGTACCTATTCTAAGTTTTTCAATACTGTAACTGATGCCTGGCAGCTCCTTGACAAAAAACCCCACTAATTTCTGAAGTCTGAGGAGGTGTGGAACATTTCATATGTGGGGACCCAGCATTAGGAAGTCCTTCTGTGCAGCTAACCTTCTTGTAAAAAGAACGGACTGATAACCTTGAAGGGTCCTGCACTATCACATGGTCACAGTGAGCGTATGCCATGGAAACCCTTCTGTGTGGCACTGACAAGCATTAGGCACCTATCTGAGGAACATCAAGCCAGCTTCACCTAGACTGTATCCTACATTTATTAGAGAAGGGCTTAAACCTTGAAATCTACTTCTTCATTCTCTGCATAATCTGATTTTGGCTTCTCATAGAAAATACCAGAAATTATTTCAGACAGTGAGCCCTACACAAGCTTTGTAGGAGAAAAAAAATTTTAGATTGATTATGGCCTGCAACCACGATCATAGTGTTTTGTATCATTCCTGCGTAATTCCATTCACATCCATGGAGTTATATGGACTACAAATTAGAGAAACAGGCAATGAATCAGGCCTATAAGGCTTGCTAGTAAATGTTTGTTGTACTTTTTTTCCATTTTAAAAGCAGGAATGAATGTACACAACAATAAACACAGACAGTATTCCTACTTCACATCACTTTATCTTTCTTTTTTAGCTTGGCATCAGAGATAGGTAGGATGAGTTGCTCTGGGCAGATTTCTGTCTTTTTCCAATGTCAATAGACCTCACTTTAATATGGTAAAAGATCGACAAATATGTTCAAAGTCAGTGAGCCATTGTTTTAAAACTGCTAGGTTTGGCAAAAATGATGCACAGTCCGGCACTTGGTCCATGGTACTTGTCTTCAGTTCATCTACATCTTCAGCATCCTGCCAGTTTACAAGAACGAAGGTAGCTGATGGATCCAAAAATCTTCATCGTAAGAAATGGAATGAGAGCTGCTGCTCAGTGGGGGGTTTAGCAAGAGGCACCTGGAAGATATACTTGGGGCTGGGGAGCCACAGGAGAAGGAACAAACAAACAAACAAATATCCATACTAGGATGTATAGAGGTGCAGAAAGGACTTTCTTTGCATAAAATGGGACAGTATTATCTTCTGCATGTCTGGTAAGTTTCAGTTCAGCAGTCTATACTGATTGTCATTTCTGCTGAAGCAGGGGAAGGAGACAAAGTCAGGAAGGTGTCCTAATTGTAAATTATGATGGCAGCTGGATGCATAATTCCCTTGCGTTCTTATCAAAATCCTACCCTGCTATTATAAATATAAAAATATTTCCATAAAAGAATAGGAGAGTATAATGCAATATTCCATTTAGGTGTTGCTGAATTGAATTGTGTCCTTTTTTTCCCAATTTATTTCAGTTCAGCCTTTATTTCCACTTTTGTTTAGCACCAAATATATTAGATCCTCACTCATTTAGTATTATAAAATAAAGAAACGAAGAGTTCCTTTATGAAGTGTTATCTGGATTTGATTTTTGGACTGAAATCAGTGGTAACTTACTACAGCAAGGTTGGGATACTTAAGTCAACGTATTGACCTGCTACAGTATGAAACATGTTCCCTGTCAAAATATCCAGGATGTTTAATGAAGTTACATCTTCATAATCAGTAGTAAACTGTTTACACACCCTAGATCTCTACCTTCATGCTTCAGCAGACCAGGAAAAAAGAAAAGACTGGATTTCCTGCTCATAGAATATTGTTTTATTCTGTGCCAGTACTCATAATGAATATAAATTCATCTGTACATAAAGAAGGCAAATGCTATCTTGTTTACGTGACCAGTTAACTGCATTAAATAAATACACACTAGTCTCACCTAAGCAATTAAATAAGCCACCCAACAAACTGGGCTTTCAACAACTGATGTGCATATACCTTTAGAAATGGGCTAAATATGATGGTCAAAAGTAGAAGAGCTTGCTACCATTCTCAGTTACAACCTCCTCTGCAAGAGGGGAATAACAGAATAGCAGGATCTTCTTGTGTTTCTTTAAAGTATTTGGAGAGAGTTTCTTGTTTCCTATTGGGTATACTAGAGCAAGGGACTACTGATAAAGGGAGGAGTTTTCTGAGAGGGCAATTAGTGGTTTTGGTACTCATCTGGTGAAGGTGAGGAGGGTGTCTGTACCTAGGATGACTAGATGTGTCAGTGGGGTTGAGGCTTTTTTTTCTTTGCCCTGTCTCTTTTACTGGAGTTGTTGCTAAGCAGAGTGCTAACATCAAACACTTTTTTCTTCTTCTAAGACAGTTTTTAGTTTTTCACTCATTATAACTCTTTGTGACTAGAACAATGCATGTCAAACTTGAATATGCTACTTCACTAAGCATTTACCAGTGCACAGTATTATATAGCTGTTGTGAATCGTAGAATGGTTTGGGATGGAAGGGATATTACAGATTATATAGTTCCAACGCCCCTGCCATGGGCAGGGACACTTTCCACGAGACTAGGTTGCTCAAAGCCCTATCCAACCTGGTCTTGGAACACTTCCAGAGATGGGGTTGTCCCAGTTGTATTTGAAGGTGTTCTTCAAAAGATGTTGCTCAGATACTTTTTTTCTCAAAACTTTACATATTCTGGAGTTGTTATGATTGCTATGGCTCAGACTGAAATTTTGGATCTCAGGGCGTAGTGACATTCAAATGAGGTTCCAGTGTGCAGCTTATCCAACCAAACAGGCTCTTTCTCTTCCTTCCTTTCCACCACAAGGAGTGGGTGAAACTGGTAATAACAAAACAGGTACAGAAGAAATCCAGGTCACTGTGTTAGGTGGCTTATGAAATTTTGAAAGTTTTCAGGCTATGAGTTTTTAATGATGGCTGTGAGAATCATATCTGTAGATGAGAGTATCACAAAACCCAGAAGGGTTTAAGTAAACACATTCATTGGTCAGATTGGTGGTTGCTCCAAGTGGTCCTTGTAGATCAAAAAAAAGTAGTTGGAGGACTTTTGAGTTTCCCAGATGGTAAAGCGAAAAGAGTTTACCTACATAGGTAGAAAGGAGCAAGCTCTCTTCAGTTTTATGAGGGGAAAGAAACCCCAGAAACAAGTTTTGAAGTATTTTAATAACAGAAACTTAAGCAGTTGTCTGTATTGTTAATGTACACCAAGGAATCCACAAAGGGTCCACAGTTTTGGTATTGCTTGGCACTAAAACAAAGCACTTTTATTTACAGGAGGGAATGTTCAAGGAGGTGTTGAAAGCATCTTTGTTTCTCTCCTGAATTTTTGTCCGTTTTTCTCAGTTTCAATGCTGTGTGAAACCCAGCAGCTTATCTTCACATCTCAGTGTCAAATAACACGGAAACTAATTTAGGATAGATCTGTAGAGTTCATATAGACCAGCTTATTTTATAGGAGGTTATTGGAAATTAATTACAACAGCCAAGGATCTGGCTGACAAATATTCTTCTGACTCTTATTTTGATCTTGTATCAAAAATCTATACCAATGGATTAGTCACTAAAAGTGGCTCTTCTAACAGTAAATCCAGTATATGTGTTTTTTGACCCGTAATTCTGACAATGGCTATAATCTCTCCAATTTTACCTTTTCTTCTTGGTTTCTTGCATAGAAGTAGGGACAAAATTTGAGACATTTATTATACCAATTTAATGTAAAATTTCAAATGCCAGGTAAAATGTGGATATCGTATATACTATGAATACTATAATTACAACAAGGAGATCATATAATATGAGGGTGGCAAAGGCAAGCATTCAGAAGTTTGGAAGTGGTAGTATTAAGGCTATTAATGAATCCAAAATTCGTCTGCCTTCTGTGTCCAAATTACAACCTCACTAGTGTTGGGAAGCTCTACCTCCTCACAAGCATGATAAACCAGAGATAGTTGGGACTCAGGTAAAGCTGCATTGTGCTTCAGATCTGTGAAGTCCTTGCTTGCCATGTGAACTGGGAAAATGAATGAATAGTTGGATTGGTCAGAGAAGAGAATATTTATTGTGGTGTGGAAAGTAACGTAAAGTAATGACGGTCTGCAATCAACGTAAACCAAGTTGGCATTAACTTAAGCAGAGGATCCGGCACACCCTGTCCACCTAGCTCTGTAGAGGTTTAGTTGCTCTCCTTGGCTTGTTATGTTCATGCTTTTCTCACCTTTCTCTGATAGCCTCAACTGCTCTTTCCTTCCATCAGTCTACAGGTGACTCACCAGGGTTTTGCCTTCCAGCCCTACCCATGGATTCACACTCACTCTCCACCCTTTTTTCAATGGCCTGTTAACTTACCCCTGATAAAGATGTGCACTGCCACTGTGAAAGAAAATGGTGGACACACTGTGGGCATAGGCTCCTTCCCCTGGTTCTAAGAATAGATGATGCAGTCTGTTTTCTGTTTAGAATAACATGTCACACCACTTCAGAAATCTCAGAGAGGTTTCTCCATAGAAAACAATGCTGCACAGAGCCTCACAGTAAAAAGCATATGGAGAGGGTGTTAAGCTCTTGTAGTGAACGGCAGATGAGCTCTGTGCTGTATATAGTTGTTATCACTTTTTAGTTTGCTACAGTAACTTTAGATCTGATTATGCAAGGTACTATGGAATGTGGAAGAAAACTCTGGCTGTGGAGATTAGATCATCTAAACGGAAAACAAGTGAGAGCTAAGAGTAGTGAAGGTTAGAAGAAATTAAATAACTTGCCTCATTTGTCAGTGACATTAGCCACAGTTCCGTAATTACAGAGTGACACCTTAAGTGCACAGTTGTGCTGTTGGCCCTGTTTTAAAGGATTTGGAAGAGGAGCATGTAATTGGTGTCTTGAACTGTTGACAGGCAAGGAAGAGCTCTTGCTCTGCTCACCTTAACTAAGGGGAGTGAAAGATGCAAGAAAAATAGATGGAACTCATGTCTAATACCTTGGCAACAATGGCTTCTGTGCATTTCAAATTGAATTAATGAAATGTGGTCGTTTGTGTTGAGGTTTTCAAATGCAATAGCTCTTCTTAAGTGTACAGCTTGGTTGACTTCTACGTGGTCAGTATATAACCCGGGTGAGCTCAACACATTCTTTCTCATTGTGATTCTTGCTCCTAGGCTTTAACTATGTGAGTACTCAGCTGTACTGTCTGAATAATTTTTCAATCTAATTACCAACATTTAAAAATATCTGTAAAAACTTATACTAGCTTTGCTGCCAGAAAGCTGTCGTACCTTGTCTTAGCTCAGTATTTTTGATTGTTGGGTGCTATTTTTTTTTTTTAAGTTGGGAAATTGTATATATGTACGTGGTGATTCATTTTTACAAGGTTTAATGTCCTTAGGTTCATCATGCACTTAATTCAGCTGAATGAATAACTTTTCCATTGTACATGCTATCTGAAAACTCAGACAGTAGATTTTTCACCTTCAGTATTTGTTTGGTTCTCATAGTGTTAGGATGGTGTTTATAGCTCTCATTTGGTTTGCCTGGCTGGATTTCAGTTTTGTTTTCCTCTTCTGCATAGTGCTGAGTATGCCCTTCTGACTAATATCATCAGTGATGCTTTGTTATCTGTTTGGCATTCACTGTCCTAAATGTTATTGTGTTTTTGCCTTGCCTGTACATTTTCTTTTCAGTTCATAAATTGCTTTTCTGTGGGATATTAATAACATATATGAGCCAAATCTGGCATTTTGAATCCTTGGTGGGAGACTTAGATACAGTTCCTTTTTTCCATTGTTTTTCTTCTCCACAAGCTTGGCATAATTTTTTCTCTCGCCCCAGTAATTGCACAGAGCTCCTCATTTTAATTATTCTTTTTTTCCAAAGTACTCAAGCTTTCATTTGCATTTCCTTGCCTACTTCAAATCTGCTGTTGAACCCATTTTCGTGTATTTTTCCTTGTACTGTGACACTTTCTTAGTGATACTTGAATCATTTCTGCACCTGTTCCACATAAGACTGTTCAGACAAGTATGCTCATTAGTGCTGCACGTATCCTCAACGCTTGACAGACTAAGTTTATGCCCATATTGGTAGGTAACTTTAAATTCAGTCTGAAGACTGTATGTGGGGACCAGGCTCTCCATTTAACTCCTGTCTGCAGTGCTGACTGAGGTTAGAGAGAGTTTTCACCAATAGAGAGCACGAGACAAATCTACAGGTTGAGAAAAGTCTTATGCAGACTAACTTCTGGAATAGCACAGTAAAAGCTCAACAAAGATAGCTTTTTCGTGGTACACCAAGTGTGCAGCAGAAACCACCTCTTTGGGGATGGCTGATGCAAATGGTCAGTGCAGATGACCACAGGGTTTCTTCTGCTGCTCTCCTCTGTGACATTCTTTTCTACCCCAATAGTTAAGATGTGGTTCCCAAGAAGTTCAAAGCCACCGAAAGCGGAGCTGCTGCTATCTCCTTTTCCCCTGAACTGGCTACACTCATCCACTTTCTCCCTTGCTCCAACCTTGGTAGTCTTATGACCCCCACAGTGAACCAGGTCAGTGAATGACTTGGCTCCAAAATTTTGCCTTTTTGTGCAAGATTATCCATCATGAATTTAATTATTTTCTAAAGTTTTGACAATTACAGGAATCAGTCCTTTCTTGTGGATTATGATCTGTTGTTTCTCCAAATTCTTGGGTACATGAACAGAAAACATACCTTTTATAGATAACATATTTGTGTCTTGAAATTTTTTGAAGGGAGCTTCTAGGACTTCATAGAAACCCTCCTTCTCTTCTTGTAGCACATCTAGATGCTGCATGAGCACCTGTAAGCCACTTCCTCTTTCTACTAATTCTGTTTCAGTCTTTCTTCTCCTTATTTATTCCTATTTCAATTTCAGAGCTCCTCTTTAATATTTAAAAATACCCATGAGGTTGTTAAATGCACTTCTGTCTGCTCAGGGATAGGGAATTAGTGTTCTAGTTCAATTCCTTTTTCTATATATAGTCATCTTTCGTCAAATGCTTCCTAAAAGTAGGATTTCCTGAATCCCTAGGTATTGTCCTGTACGTAAGACATCACTGCCATATCCATGGAGGAGAGGGGCTGTCAGCCATGTAGCTGTGGCTATATTACCCTGTTACAATGCTCTTCATATGTTATCTGTCAAAACACTAGTAAGGACTAGACATTCAAAACACAGTCCAGCCTGGTGGTGAGTAGTACAGTACCTGCTCTTGGAGTATGTTCTGCAGCCAGCAAACAGAATTAGAGAGGCAAAGAATGGATGTGAATTTGGTGTTATTTCTCTTCACCCGGTCTAATCAGACAAAGAATCTAGGCAGGAATAGGGGTAAGCAAGCTTCTGCTTTCCACAGACTGCAGCATCATCTTTTAAGACCAAGCAAGAATTATGGGACAGGCAGGCAAGTGCTGCCTGACACTGCTGGGGTAGGTAAAGCAGCTGAACTGAGTTTCAAACCACTTGCAATGCATTTAAATTACTTAAGAAACAAAAGCTGGGTATTTCTCCTTATGTCAGAGTATGAACATGGATAGGACACAATTCATAGTAAGAATCTTGATATTTCTCCAGCTGCACTGTTTGACTGCTTCTGGTTGCAGCAAAAGGTTTCAGAGTAAAAGAGCTGTATTAATTACTGTTATTCTTTTACTGCTAAAGTGTGTTTTAATTTTAAGCATTGTTCCTTACCAACAGATCATGCAAAGCAACTCAGACTTAGTTTAAATTAATTGCCATTCCACATATGGTATTTAAGGGCTAATCAAAGCAGAATGTTGACGGATCTCATGCAATCGGGCTTTGCTCTGGTAGAGGCTGCAAATCACCCATTTTATTTATTATTTGCACATCATAACATTTTGGTGTATGCACATATATGCATGCTGCTCTGCTAGTTTACCGTAATGAATATACTGCAACTGCTGAAGGAGATGATCTTGATAGCTGTAAGGGGACTTGTTTCTTCACTTCTAGTTGCAAATTCCCAAAGAGAATTTGAAATGAATCAGGCTTCATTTCTTCTTCTTCCTGTGGCATACATCTGTAAAGAAGAAGGGAGTCTCCACAACTTCTGCAATTTTATTTCATCCAAACTCAACTGTATTTTAGGACCACGTTCAATAATGGTTCTGACTGATCTGTAGAAACACTGCAAAGAGCAGCAAAAACTGTTCTTGCAGCTTTCTGAACACAGTGAGCAAAATTCTGATCTCATTTGTGTTCTTGTATGTCATAGCCAAAGGTACTCAGGTACCCTGCCTTCAGATAAGAAGTTTAAGAGTCAAATTAAATGCAGATAGCATGGTATTAAAGTGGCTTAGTGAAGACAGGAGGTTATACAATGCTGATGAGGTGGTCTGAGATCCTGAAGGTCATCATTCAACTGCCTGCCCATCACAGGCTCTTTATGAAACTTGTGTCACTGCACGTAGGTATGAACTGTTTGGATTCTACGTAGGAAGGGTAGACTTTTAATATGAAAACCAGCCCCTGGGAACAAAAATCTTGGTGTCATCTCATTGCTGAGCATGTTAGTTCTCTGTAAGAAAACAGCAGGCAATGGTGTGAAGGGCCACACACTGCTGTGAATTTTCTCCACTACTCTCTTTTTTCCTTTGCTAACGCATTTCCATGCACCTCAGCTGCGTACTCTACAGCAGCCCACACTTCTGTGCCTAACTCTTCAATCCCACTGTTACACACAGACAGCAAACAGCCTCTTCTGCAACTCTAAGCTGTTTGTACTCACCTAAATGTCCCACCAACTGGTCTTCCAACTTCCTTTTAAACTCAGCCTGTGCTGCCTGCAACACCACTGCTTGTACTCCAGTACTCACCTTGTTTCATAAACCCCTCCAACACAAAAGCATCTCATGCTTTCTGACCCTTCATGGAAATAAGATTCTTGGACATATGCTTGCTGTCTGCTGTCTGAAGCAGCCTCTCAGTCACTGTTTCTGGCTGCAGAAGCATGTCTTGGCCTTCTGTAAAGGGAGAGTGGAGAGTGGTATAATATGGATATAAAAGAAGAGGAAATATCAGGAAAGGAATTGGAGAAGCAGAAATACAGGTTTTTTCCATAAAGACGTATCTTCCAGCTCTGATAACAACAATTCTCCAGTAGCTCCTCAAACCTGTTAACTCCATTCTTTTGATAGCATCTAAGTCATAAGTAAATATCAAAGTAGCTTATTAAATAGCATTGCATATAGAAGTGCTTGACATTTCCTATCATAATGAAAAAAGCAGAATAGAGATTTTCTCATTACATCTTTACATACTAGTATGACAGGAACTTGATACTAATTGCTACTGGAGTAAAAAATCCTAATTATTGAAAATTCCTAATTAAAAATGCTAACCCTTTTTCCCAGAGGGTAGAAATGGGCTCTTCCACCTGCAATGATTTTGTTATATCTTGGCACTAGGGGCAAATTAAAGTATCTTTCAGGTTGTCCTAATCTGAGCAAAGCAACTAGTCCTCTTTTGTTCCACTCGTGGAAGCATTGTTTCATCTCCTGCTTTGACTGTATTGAGTGATGCTCAGATAAAGCCAAACATCTGCTATGTCATGCCTTTCCATACAGGGAGGCATATGCAATGCCTTATGTCTATCCTTTGTGGTTCACAGGTCAGTATCACAGCAGCCCTGAGTTTGGCACAGTGGTTCTCTGACATTTCAAATGATAATTTCAAATGACAATTTCAAAGTAACGCATAAAGTTTCAAGCAACAAACTTGGCCAACTCAAGGATTTTCTAGGCACATTTTTTACATTTGAGAGATAATTGACTTATTTTCTGCACCCTTTCAAGTTGATAAAGAGTTTTCCCATTGTATTCAGTTTGAACATAATCATGTCAACAGTGAGGGAACCTTTTGGGACTCTGGTATATAATAACACATGTTGTTGCATTAACATCTGACACACCTTAATTGTGCAAGCTAAGGTGGTCTCAACCAGAGCACGTGCTGTATATACACCCTGGACAACCCAGTGGGTTTTTCCATTTTGTGCTACTTTGGTCCTAGCAGAAGCAACATCCTGTATATCAAAATCAAAGACAAGTAGGACTCTGGGAAAGAATTTCCAGTTTGATCACTCATGAAAGAATTGAATGATCTCATTTTGTACGTCAGAGACATTAGCTGTACCCAAGATGACATCTGGCTCTAGAATTATTTGTCAGGATATTTGTGGATCAAAACCCTATAAAAGTTCTGAATGCAGCAAAATGTTTGGTATGTTATATTTTGAAACCAAGGAGAAGAGAACAGAATAGAATACAAAGGTTGTTCTTTTGGGTGTACCTACTAATTAGTCACTATTCTAGCTAATATTTGCTCAAAAAGAGAAAGGAATGTAAGTATATTTATTCACGTAATTTAGTTAGTTCTACACCAAAACTTATTTAAAAAAATAATTTTCTTCAGACCTTTTTTATCCAATGGCCCTTGAATGTTAACATGGGAAAGTTGTTCCTCTGGGCTTACAGGCAGGAAGATTATCTGAATTAATTTAGCGAAGAACACCTTGGGAAAAGAACTGTCTTCAGATATTCTTCCTGTGGTCCAGAGATCCAGATAATGAAAGCAATGACACAGATCTATGCAAATTCATATTGTTCTTAACTTATGCTAATTTGTTAAAACATAAGAATTTGCACTTGTATTTTAGTGATTAACCTTAGATATCCTCTATTCTTCACAGCTGGGTAAGAATTTAATGTATGTAGAACACTATGCACCTCCCACTGAAATCAATGAAGAGACTTCTATGAAAGCTCATACAAATTTTATTAATCCTTTCATAATGTATACTTTGATAATGATTGTATCCTTTCACATGCTGGCTTACTAAGTGGGCAAAATCCTTTCTATCCCAAGGCAATGTATAATGCAGAACCGCGGAAGCTGAATCACTGCATATCTACTGGCATGAATTATTACCTTGAACCATCAGTTATACTTTAGCTAGAACATGACTGACCCCAGTTTTGATTTGATCCGATCCTGAATCTTTCTTATATCTTTACAGTACTGCCAGATGTGATTATACATTTTCCAGGCTAAGATTCTCTTTCCAATTGCTATGACTTAGTCAAGCTTTTAATCATTTAGTTGACGTTTTACAGACTTTTGATCTACTTGTGCTGAGCAATTTTGGAAGGGGCTGTAAATATTGCAATCAGTATGATCCACTTGTTCAGAATCTGGTAAGAGAAAAACTTGCTTGATACATCATGCAACAAATCAACATGTTGCAGCATAAGGGAATTTGGGGGGATTTCGCTTCTGTTTAAAAAGCATGTCTTGACAACTACATTTGAAAAGCAAAACACTGTTCATTAGAATTTACCGGAATTCAAGATGTTCATACAACTGCTGTTGCAATCCTAAAGTGTTACGTTTAGCTCAGAGAGATCATGGTATTTCTATTGTGTGGTAAAACATTTAATGGATGCCAAATCAAACTCTTAACCTTTCTGTAATTCAGCAGAAGAGTAAACTAGATACTGGGAAACAGAATCAAACCTTTCTCATAAATACGTGTTTGCTTTGCTAATATGTTGTATGATTTTTTCCCCAAACACTAATATAAAACAAGAACAGTAGGTAAGTTGGTGTTGGTTTTACTACTTCCAGTCTGTTCATTTAGCATAAGAATGATCACAGTAGATGAGAGGAAACGTCCATCTAACCAACCCAACACTTATACATGGCAGTGGCCAACATGGCATGTCAAGGAAGGACCTGAGCAAGCACAAAATGATAATTCTGAAGAATACCCTTCTATAATCCACAAATATGTGGCTCAAGGGATCCTGATGTGATGCCTTTGGGTTCACTATCTCTATGGCTTTGTTGTTGGAGGTGGGTTTTTTGTTGTTATTACGTGAAAAGGGCACATGGATCATTGTTGCAGTCAGTATGGAGAAGCAGTAAACTTAAAACAGAAGTTAAAAGACCTTGAAGAGTGACAAATTTCATTCCCTTCATGACTTTTTGTTGAAGCTCAACTGTTTGTTTCCAGCAGATGAGCTTCCTCTTCATTGACTCTTTTCTTTTTGCCCTTTGCTGTTGCTACTGGACTACAAGTGTGATGACTTACTCTTACAGAAGCCAAAGGGAGACGGAATGACTGCGAGAGAGAGAAGAGGAAGAAAGTCGCACTTGGGGATGATAAAGGGAGAATAGCTAGAAAGAAAGAGCGAGGAGACAGAACGCAGAGAAGTATCAGAAGGAAGTGGGTACATATGGATGAGTGAGGAAGCTGAGAATGTGTGTAGGTAGTAAGTGAAAAATTGAATAGGATAATATAATTATTTGTACCTCCAGATCCCGGAAGTAAACTAAATTAAACACAACTAAAGATACTGACTGGCCTTTGGGAATGAAAGAGTTAAGCAACTTGGTATAAAGAATTCCTTTCTCTACTGTTCTGGGCAAGCCACAGGAAGGACGTCATGCTTCTGAATTTTATTTGTCTTGGAGGTGGTGTGCGGACATCCTTGTATCTCAGAGTCTCCTTTAAATGACATTGCTTGCTGGAGTTTAAGAAAAGTTTCTGTCCCTAGTCAGCTTTATTCCCTCCCCTCTGCTGACTACTGTTCAATCCATGAACACTGTGACTACTGTCCTAAAACTAGCAGAGCAGGGGCCATACTACTACAGAAATAACTGTCAAAATCTCAGTTTCAAGCAGTTGTCTGTTTCCTTTAAGCTTCATAAATAGCATAGGTAACCTTAGATGCCTATTACTGTTCTCTCTCTCCATTCTTCTGTGTCTTTATACTACCTTTTATCTCTAAGAATTCTCATGTTTCATGTTTGTACAGCACAGCAGAGAGTAATTCTATGCCACTCTACAACAAGCACCACCATGGCTTAATAAATATCTAGATAAATAGTAATAGGGCAATGCAGAGAGATGCAGGTAAAATGAAACTCTAATCTAGTTTGGCAAAGCATGTATTTGCATATTTCAAAGAATTGATTCAGAACATAGTATATTATAGTGCCTAGCGCAGGTAAATCCTGGTTGATGTGAGTGGGGTTCTTAGCTGTTAGGGTAACACTAATTTCAAAGCAAGCATTTAGTTTATTCTGAAATGCATGTGTTCTAAAACTACCTTTCTGAATAAGTAAGTGGAATGGAATTGGGTATTAAGTGGAATTTAACTTTACAGACAGTAAGTCCAGTTGTTCCAACACAGCTATTAATGAATTTGGAGTTTCATAAATTCCCAAGAATGTTGCTGAGTTGACAGCTAAGAACCAGTACCCCACAGCCCCCAAATGGAAATATTCTTAATGAAATGCAATCAAAAAACTAGAAAAAAAACCAGCAGACAATGGCAGGGGAAAAAATAAGAAAAAAAAAAAGAGGGAGAGTAGACAGAGTAGGATCTCCCTTTCCTTGCTACTCATTCCCTCCTATAAAGGAATGTTAATCTTGCTGTGCATGATTTTTACAGAAATATTTCAACTAAAACACCCAGTCCTTGTTCTGGTTCCTGTAGCCTTCACATGGCTTCCAAACAGAGCATCTTGATTACTGATATTGATCTTTTCATCAGAGAGTACATTTTGTTGAGGATTTACTTTATCTACTAGCAATTGTTTTATAAGGCTCTGATCTGTCAGCATGTGCATTATGTTGGGGTAGAGCCAAGACCACGCCTCAGGGACATTTTTAGGCACAAGGCTGAAGGTAATACAACTCATCCACAATGGCAGTCTCTGTCTGACTGTTTGCTCTGTATGGATTCAGTTTGTGTGACGCCTGTTAAATATCTATGCCTTTGTCAAAATGAATAGGAGATTTATTATCAGGGATAAAATGACAACTACTCTCAACCTTTGCAGAACTCAAGTGCAAAGCAGTTTTTCCAGTTAGGAGGAGGACTTTGTCCACTACCAGCAACTAATGGTGTCACACGCATTTGTAGAAGTGGAGGCCCCTGAAACAACCTACCATGAACCAGATCCAGTAAAACAAGCAACTGCCGCTGCCCCAAACACACCACTATAAGTAGCAGAGGGACCAATATTTTCTGCTGGGAACAATCCCTCAAGACCCAGGAGCCTTGCTGGGATGTGTTTACAGGCAAAATACTGACTGACTGTTTAGAATTTGTCTATGTGGTTGTTACATATGTATGTGTCTTATATGCAGAGTGTAGAGACATGTAAATGTAACACTACAGTATGTTCTACTTGAAGTAAAAAAACAACGTTGTATCAGTACAGCTAATAGAGGTGAGTCCTACAAGTTCTTTTTACATCTAGCAACATATTTGTATTAACTGTAGTAGTACCAATTGTTTAGAGTGTCTATAGTAGAATAGAAGTACATGGAGAAAGCAAGCCTCTAAACATATCGCTAAAATAATGCAGGATTTTTCTTCAACTGTCAACAATGCAAATCTTTTCCTGAAGCTGACTGTGGGCCAAGTCCTGTCCTAACTGTGCAAATCCAGTCCTCCTGGCTTCATCTGAATGGGCTAGGAGAGTAGGTTTTGGCTGGATTTCACAACTTGCTTAGGTAGACTTATCTAAGAAACAACTCTCTGATGGCAAAAAATTTAGTCACCTTTTTTTGAAGCTGACTGGAGGGCTTCTGTGCCAAAAAGCTTGCCTAATTTTTCTAGTTTTGCCAGATGAGCCAATAAAATATTATCTCTCCCTACAAACCTTATGTTACCTATCACCTTCATTTGAGAGAGAGAAGGCTGGATAGACTTCAGAGAAGTAATGGTACAAGTAGCCTCAGCTTGATTACTGGAAATAAGAGGAAAAAAAATTGTGTGAAATAGCAAACAGCAATAGACAACAAATCTGCACCTTCCCTGTAGATCCTTTCCCCTTTGGGATCCCTGTACACTAACCACAGAAAGTACTCTTAACATGAAAGGTCATATATATGAATCAATGCAGTTTGTCTAACGCAGCTGAAATATCTGAGTTACATCCTAGATGATACACAGCTTTTTGGGAGAAAGGAAAAAAAATAACCTCTTGCCTTGAGCAAAACACTCTGTTATTGTATTGTAGAAAAGTTTAAATCTGACAAGATAGACCAGTGATCTTCTATAAAGCTGCTGATAGGTGAATAAATCAAATGCACAGCTGTGAAACTTCCAGTGTGATTCTGAAAGCAGCCAGCTATATTTCCTGGAGACTAATAACATAGTTTCTTCAGAGAAGTGAAAGCTTATGGATTTCGTTTAAAATATAAATACGTACTATTATTTAAAAAATAAATTCAAATTTCAAAATAAATTAATATTTCAAAACTTAAGAAAACATACATGTCAGTAAACAGAATGTAAGTCAGTAGCCTATATCATGTAACAGAAGAACTGCAATATAATCATCAGTACAAATACACATTAAGCTGCATGATACAATGGGTATTAAGAAGGAAAGAAAGAATAAACAACAAGACAGACATAGCCTCAAGAAATATAAGCAGGGATAGAATTGCTTTTTTAGTAAGGTGGCAAGCCGGATGTCCTTCCACACATTCTGCTGTTTCCTTGTAAGAGACCTCATTGATCTTGACAGTCATTACTTTGGCAGTTAGGATACCGGAGTTCATTGGTATGACACATCAGATTCTCAGCACTGCCAGAATACTGTTTGGCATACCTTAGGGAGAGGAATGTGTACAAATTTGAGCCTTTCCTATCTTGTCCTGATTCAGTCCATTGTCTAAGCCAGCAGAATCCTTAGTTTTGCCTGAAGGCCCTGTGAACAGAGCAGAAACGTGCACCAGGCAGAGACAAGGGAGCATCTTCTAAGGCAAACAGATGGCTGCCAGGGCTGAGGCTGGCCCTGAGGCTGCAGTGGGGCCAGGGCAGCCCTACCGGGGCCTGGGGGCTGCTGGGGGGCAGTTTGCCACCGGTGCTTTTCCACCCTTTATGTGTAACCTTGGGTATGAGTTAACAGGTTACCTTGCTGAGGCGGATTAGCTTGTGCTCCACTAAATCATTTCAGGGTGGAAAGCCTGTGATTTTGTTTGTGGTGCCTGCTTGCACGAAGGGATGGGGTTGTTCCACCCAAAATTCCTGTCAGGAAAAAAACAAAAAAGGAAAGAACAATTCAAAGAAAGGGGAAAAAAAAAAGACCCAGGCCTTTCAGGCACAGTTTTCGCTGCTGTTGCAGGAGCAGAAATGCAGCAAACTTGCCAAGTCCTCTCAGAATAGGTTTCCTGAAGAGGTAGGAGTACTGCGCTGCAGGTACATACCTCACTGCCTTTCTCCTGAAGCGGTAAGGATGGTGAATTGCCATCCCTGCAGCTGCAGGTGCCCTGTGTCTGTGGTACCGGCTGGTGCCAGTCACCCCTCTGCCCGAGGGGCTGAGCTGAGGTAAACTATACCCTGCAGCCCCCGCAAAGGGCTGCGCTTTCTCTGGAAATTGGGTAACACCTCACATTTGAGCGGATGTCATCCGGGGCTTTAGCCAGCCTCAATGACAGCCAGGGAGCGTGGCACGCCTCAGGCTGGCCACCTTAGCTGCTCAGCTGCCACCTACCCAGGAGCAAGACATTTCCTGCTACTGGTGCCCCACGTCCTGCAGTGGCCCGGTAGCCTTCAGATGGCATACCTGAAGGCCTCCTGGGGGAGGGGGTCCTCTCTCTGTTGTATTTCTCAATATTTATCCTGGAGCTCAGTGAGTTTTGGGTTAGGCCCTGGAAAGGTCACAACCTCTTTCTGCCACACCCCTTGCAGTTCCTGTGCTACCACCTTTTTGCAGTGTTATCTACATCGGTTTGTGACAGCTGTGGTGGTGTTTTGGGTGGGAGAAGTTCTCTGAAGGCAGAGGGTGGTTGTTCTCTTTCCTCCCTCCTGAAACGCTCTTACATTGTGTCTGAACAGCTTGTGACACGCTCAGATAGATTTGTTCCATCCCATACTGTTTACTCTGAGCCCTTGTAAAAGGATTTTTCAAAGAGCTGTTTGGGGCACAGTGTGGTTTGATTCTTTATTATTTAATGACATTTGTGATTAAATTATGCCTGAGAAATTATTTGTAATGCATTGTATTAATTCTGTCCTTGATATAAACTTTTAAAAAACACAGTTGCCAGGGTTGAAGCAATGTGCTGCCAGGTGGCTTTATTACGGGCATTTTCTGCTTAACTTGGCTGTGTCACCAGATCAGATTAATGTCAAATTGCTTAAAGAGAAGTGATAACTTGAAAAAATGAAGCCGCCTTTAGAAAGATGGCCTCCTCTTTATTCTTGCTATCATAAATACGAGAAAGATTGTAATCCTCATGCTCGGCTTTGTGTTTGATTCCCAGCATATGAAGGCCTGATGCTCCTCTCATGTGTGCTAAAAAACTCATGGAATGACACCAGTGCGACCATACCAGAATGAGTGAACTAAGGTAGGAGCAAGTCTCTGTCTCTCTCCAGTAACTTTTGTCTATTTATTTATTTCTAACCCTTGTGTGTTGCTCAAATGTGCTTCCTCAATTGGGTAAGTGAGGCCTACTTACTGAGGCATTTGGGACATTCAGTAATTTTTTCAGTTGGGGCAGAAGAACTATAAAAAAGAGTCTCCAAGCATTTTTGTAGTTTCCTGAAAGTCTTAGAGATTAGTCATAGCACATATTTGTATTTTCCTGTGAGCAAAATGGAGATCCTGCTGACATCATGTCCACTGTAGTTACATGAGTGTAATGCTGACAGGTTTTTCTGTGTCTCTTGGAGCACAGGCTAGCTTTGGTGGCCTTGTGGCTTAGGATTGCTCTTTTGTGTGAGTTTCTGCTTTGGGAGGGCAAAAAAGGCTCTTTGATACTGAGGCAGAAGCTCTTACGAGCTTTTTGAGGTTCACAGGAGTTGAGCAGACTTGAGCTATTCTTTGGCCTGTCCCTGACATTAGACAGGTCTACTCTAAGCCTGCAGAGCTGAGAAGAGGCGGATTAGAGTGCAGAGCTGAGAAGGGGTGGATTAGAGTAGATAACATAGTCTTTTAATCAGCTGAAGTCTTCCTTGTGCCAAATAAGAGGATGATGATTTAAATGAATTTTGTATTGCACTTGTGTCACAGAAGAACTTGCAGGAATTTAAGTACAAACATAGGTTTGACCCATATTTTTGGACAAACAAATGTCTGCATTTAACATGTAAAGCAACCTCTAAGACCAAACATTCCCAAGAGGTGCAATTTTTTATTGTGTTCCATCTGCTACCTGACTTCTTTGGTGATCCCACAGAAGTCTCCTCTCTTTTCCAGGGTGGGATTCAGCAATGACTGTGCTGGTTTTACATAGATACAGTTGGGGCCTTGGTTGCCCACTGCTATGGAAGGGCTTCCCTTCATAGGTGAGTTCTTGCACTGGTGGAAAGGCACACGTGAATCCGTGTGGTATGATGGCTGACTGAATTACATGTGGGTTTTGATGGCATTTTTTCTTTTCCCTCAAGCCCGCTGTTCCTCTCGCAAAGATAGCGACACACAGGAATTTTTCAGGAAAGAATTTAAGAGCAGATCTAATAAATCAATGATAAACTAACATAGTAAGGAGCTATTTTTTGTTTATGTAAAAGGCTGGATTTTGTGAATTTTTCTGCCAAATGTTTGTATTCTGCTGGAAAGCTTGCTCCAGAGATACCTTTTCTTCAGGACCTTCAGCTTGCTAGGTTGAAACAGGGTACTCTGTTATTTCTGGTTAGCAATGGCTCTGAATTAACAGGCTGTATGTGTGGAGCCTCAAGTGCTAAACATTTCAGACTGAAGATGAAAGATAAATGGTAGATAGGATGGTTGGTGAGTTTGTCCTATATATACACCCTAGCTGCTGTTTACACACACACACACATATATAAATAAATATAGAATCTATAACAACATAGTCTACATTCACAGTGGCTAGCAAACTTTTTTTTTCCTTTTATAAAAGCCCAGAGTACATTGGAAATATGAGAATGGCTTAGGTTGAAAAATTTCTCATGATGGAACCTCAACTGAGATTGAAAGCCGGTTGTTGAAATACTGATCATTCACATCCAGGCTAGGATTACTGAGGAACAGATTATATTGATCCCATAGCCTTCTTGCTAAAGATAAAGGTTTTTTACATGTCTCTATTAGATCAACTGTACTGTGACAACTTCTTTATTATGAATGCTGTGCAACTGCACCTTGCCATGAGGTATGTGATGCAGTATTGTTTTGCATTATTTCCAGTCAACACAAATTTAGTGCAATTACAATGCTTATTTCCTGTAAAATAGCAGATATCTGAATAATGGACCTGAATTTCCATTAGAATGAGGTCTTAAAGCATGTAAGCGTTAATAGCAGAGCAAGTGATAGAACTGCATCAGACAGAATAATCTCATTTGCCAGAATAAAGAGATACACCAACTAATGCGAATGATAAGGTTAGTTCTGCTGTGGCAGGAGGTCATTCCATGATAGTGTTTATTATGCCTTTTCTGCAGATTAGATATCACCTACTGACATATTTTGTCTGCCAGTTCTCATATTATGCCTGTGCTGCAGTTGGCAGTTGCGTGTCTCAGTAGGTGTGACATTGAGCAATGTGATAAAGCTCAGTTTTGGCCCCAAACCTCCCCAGTGATCAGCTAAAGTGGAATGAGAGGTTTTGACTGGCTCCTTGCTGAATGAGTGAACAGCTGCAGAGTCCCCAACTGATATCCTCCAAAACTTAGGCCAGCTCCAAATTTGCCTTGGAATCAAGCTCCCCTCAAATATTTCTAGCATGTATTTTTTTGAAGTTATGAAAACCAGTAACAGCCATGGGGATATCCTTGCGATTAGAATGGTGCAAGTGCGGAAGCAATGATTTAGTTTCAGGCTTGGCTTCTAGACTCATGCAGTTCTCTACAGCATTTTGTGAGTTTTAATGCATGAGATGTCTATAATTGCTCATGTTTAACAACTCCATTTTTGACTACCTGGACAGCTTTTGCTTTCTTAAAACAGAGGGCAGGAAATGTGGGATTTTATTTGCATGCATGCCTTTAACAGAAGGAGAGGAGTTAGCAGACAGAGTAAGTTTCTGTCTATTTAAAATATTTTAACAATGTGAATAGTTGTTAGTAATAACAATTATTGTAACAGTGCAAACATTTTCTGGTTCCTTATAGCCAAATTGTACTTATAAATAAGACTTATAACGAATTCCAAAAGAAATCTGAGACTAAAGAACAAGACAATTTTTGAAACAGTAAGGACCAACAGAAAATGTGACAATCATGAGCACTGCATCCTTTGCAAAAACGTACTTTCTGTGCATTTATAATTGTTTTATTATTAAATTAATAATATTCAAATAGAAATAGTCTCCTGTTCTATTATAAAACTGTTTTAATTTGTCTGGTTGCAACAGAGATGCTTTATTTGCAATGACAGAACAAAACATGTTGAAGAGGAAGAAAGCTCCCTCATTTGAGTTGGGTTTTGCTATTATCAAGTGTGGTATCCATTCTTGAGTTGTCTTTTATCAATCAGTGGGTTGTGCCACAAACAGTCCTAATTCCATAGCTGTTTTCAGAATGACAAGTGTCTTAAAAGCTGGTTCTCATGCTTTAACAGTCAAATGAATTACTTGAAGTGGACTCGTAGGCAGTAAATATGAATAGGCATATAATTTCGGGTTATATTTTAGATGTTATTTATAATTACAAAGCATAGTTGAAAAGTGATTATTAGTGATTTGTTATTTACACTGCAGAGTTTAAAATGCTTTGTGGAAAGAGCAAAAAATAAGCTGATCATGCAGTAGTTAGGCTGCGTAACAGGAGTCCTGAGTGCGGAGCAAGTGTATGAATGCCCAAAGAAGGACTGCTGACAGCCAATATTGAAACTAGACCCAAAACCTTTGAATGTTTTTTGTACAGCTGGAATAAGTTCTGTCCCAAGTGAATGATTTCTCTGCTGCAATTTATTTTTGTTCCAAAGATGATCAGGGAAGAAAGAGAAAAAAAAATTAAGTGATGTATAAACAAGCCTTGATATGTTATCTCGAATGGATGCCTGTAAATTCAAGAGTAAGTTAAGTGCAAAGCTTATCTTAATGATTTGAAAGTAAGGCAGCAGTTACTACCTGGGTCACTTGAAATGCCTTTAAAGAAACTCTTTTGACAGAAAACCTTTTCACACAAGTCTTGTAAACTGTGACTCCAGAGCCCTCTAGCGTTAGCGTTCGTGTAACAGACATTAATTACCCATGGCAGTACAGTTCAGTGTGACCTACACAGTATTCTGACCTGTGTCAATAAAGAGCTACCAAGCCAATCACTTTCTTCCACCTAATCTTTTATTGACGTTATTATTTATCTATGATTTTAAAAAGTGGCGATTTATTTTTGAGAGATATCTGATCTCATTCATCCCAGTTTTCAGAAAGGTTTATTTTGGAGCTATTGACCAGTCTGTATCAGCAATAAATCAGAGCAAAGATAGGTTCTATGTAAAGGAAAATTTAGGAAGCTTGTAAGGCTGTTCTACTACATCCACTGCATCTCTCTGTGTTTCACTTACTCTGTGTCTTCTGTCAGGGTGTCCCTGCAAGTCCTTCCACTTGCTTTTTTTGTGCCCAAAGTACGTTGTTCTCCTTCTGTTCTCCTCCTGTTCTCTTCCCCTGTTCTCCTTCTCTTGAATTGAGGGTTTCCATTTGACTTTTCCAGCACTGGGACTATATCTGTGATACAGATCCTTCCTTCTCTAAGGCAGCATCTCCAGTATGTCCTCAGACGCAGGCTCTGTGTGCCTCCCTGGTTTGCCTTGGCTTATGTTTCCCTTCCTAGTTTCCTTGCCTCCTTGTCTCTCCAAGCCAGGACCAAAGTCTGTCCATTTCTTGGCTTCTCTTTATTTTTTTTTCCTTCTTATGCCACCAAACTCTAGGTTTGTTTTGGTCTCTGCTGTCCCTCTCATTATCACCTCTCAGTCTTCTCACATGCCACATATTGTGTGTCTCTCATTCCCTTCTTCCTCATCATATTGGTTTTTCCTCTTTTGGTGGGTTGTATGAAGTGGCCAGTGGTACAGACTTAATACAGACAGAGTTTTCCAGGGAAGGGGATAGCTGCTGGGATGCTGAGATACAGGCTTCGCATGGAAAACCAACTAATCATCTTGAAGTAACATGCAGGGAATGCAATCTGTTATTTTGGTGGGTTAACTGTGGACAAGGACCTGTTGTGGACCAGAGTGCATAATAATTGATTTTATACTATAGGCAATCTCTTTTCCCTTCTGCAGAATGAGTGGGAGAATAATAATTTCCTAGCTTGCCTGGGAAGGCCAGAGAATCTGTCACTCACCGAACTGGTGATGAATTCAGTAGTAGTGCTGCACTGGGAAGCCTGGTGTGTTAGGTAGAAAGAAGGGAACAGAACACTGTGCCACCTGGGGCCTCAATGAGAAGCAGAAGAGCCTAAGGACTGGAAAAACAGACAGTGAAGTAGCGATTTGTCAACAGGAAGCTGGGAAGACATACGGGGTTTTGCCAGCAGGAAGTATAACATTACCGGTGATCCTCATGAAGAACTCAGTGCTCACCTCTGAGTCAGGGTGTACATGGGTTGTTATTGTTCTGTGAAGGAAAAATGCTGCTGCAGGGCACCTGCAGAAAGCCTATGTTGTTGCAGGGTGGTTTGGGCCAGGCTGGCCACTGAAACAAATCACAGATGCTCTCCGCTACTTCTTTCTCCAAGGAGAGGAGGGAGAGAAAGAAACTTATGAATTTAAAAAAGAAACCAAACTACTTTAATGAAAATATTAATAAAATAATAAAAAAGAAAACAATGAAATATATACAATACATATAAAACTGTATCAAGCTCCCAGGATGACGATCACATCACTGGCAGGCACTGGGAAAGTCCTAGACTGGACTCAGCAATGCACAGGACCTGGATTCTGGATCTGAATTCAGGAATGCATGGATTGGGATCAAAGGCAGATGAACAGACAAAGTCCTCCTCAGATGCCAGCCACTGAAGAAAGAGGGGTGACCCTTTGATCCCTTAGCTTTTATACTGAGCATGATGCAGATGGGATGGAATACCCTGTTGGTCAGTTTTGGGTCACCTGCCCTGTTTGCTCCTCCCTGCAGGTGCAACCTGTCTACGCTTTTCTGCTTCCGACCCTCCAATAGGGCGAATAACAAAGCTAGCTGACCTTGGTTGTCATAGCAAGAAGTATAAGCAAGAGCCTCTCTGCATACCATTCCTTGGTATTAATTAGAAACAATCAGGTCTGATCTCTCTGGGGGGAGCTAACAGTGTCTGGGCAATATGCTGTTAATTTCAGAGAGTTCCGTTAGTTAGAAGAAGCTTAGCTGAAAAGTAAAATTACTGTACAGAAAATTGGTTCAATTTTACCTCAAACCAGAACACCCTCTTACTCCCTCTACTGAGCTGTCCAAACTGTAGCCTAGGAGAAAGGTCATCACCTTTAATTTTTGCTATTCCCCCTTCTGATCCTAGAGCAGTTATTTGTAAATTGTGTAAATATGTGGCTTGGCATTATACAATCTACAGTCAGATCTGTGGTGGCTGGTGCAAAGTATAGTGTAACTAAAGCTGCATAGTAACCTGTCAAAACTTGTAGATTTACAACAGCGCAATTTCAGGTTTGAGATTTATGTATGTTGCAGTGGGCTCTAAATTATGAGTCTAACTGGTTTGGAATACTGTGGATAGTTTCTGTCTGTCAGGTAAAGAACTTTCAGAGCTACAAAATATGTACAGACTCAAAGATGTTCTTGCTTACTGGAAAGTCACTAATTGATAGCATTTGAGAGGATGTGCTTGGAGCAATTTCAGTATTTACTTTTGAGTGCCTTTCATTCAAAGCAGTATCAAAGCTCTATAGGGGGTTAGGTGCCGCAGTCTAGATTGACATTTGACCTGGAACTATTGAGAAAAGGCTGTAGTAGGATGGGAAGCAAATATTTTACGGGGCCAGCAACTCTCATGTGCGGGATTCAGTGAAAAGTCAAAGGAGACATGCTGTAAAATGCTTAAAATTTATTAATCATCATTACTTTTTTCATAAGGAACAAAAATAAAACAACATTCCAAAACAAATTAGAAGAAGGAAATATACCACACCCAGATAACATGACTAAGACTAAGAAATGGGATAACATTAATTCTGAAAGAAATGACCCAATAAATCAATTTTCCAAAAACAAAATAAATAGCAATGGTTCAACTTTTAAAAGTTATAGGAAAGAATTTACATATATTATTACTATTATAATTAATTATTATTATATTTTGTTTACAAAAATCCTTCATATGCCCCCGTTGGCAAAAATATATATATATATATACTTCTTCTGTAAACAGTTAACCACAAACAAAAAAAATCCATATATTCATACAGTTACTATGCTGATGGTGTTATGTAAACAAAGAGTAGTGTGCAGCAGCTTCTCATGATGGGATTTCTTTCTTTTTCTCACGAGAATATATAGGGAAATATGCCCATCATAAATGGTTCAAAATATTGAAGTTTATAGTTTTGAGAAGGTATGGCTTTTTGTTGGAGTCTAAGATTTCATCATCGCAAAAAAGAAAAAGAAACAGAGAGGTACAGTTTTCCTTGGGTTTTGCTTGTTGGCTTTCTGGACTTAAGGTTTTGATTTGTCTCAATGAATTGGAATTAAAATGTTATAAAAAAAGGTCTGTCTATGTCAATGGAAATATTAGATATTGTCAAGCATCTATATCATGCCACCCCAGGCAAGCTTCAAGCCAGAAAAGAATGTTGTTCTCTTAATAGACTGTGCAAGTGTAAATCCAGCTCTCATTCTCATGTACAGCACTTCTCAGAAGACAAACAAACTAACAGAAATTGTCAAAATGACCTTATGCTGTACCTCTCAAGGTGTAAAAGAAAAGACATAAAAAACAATGGGAGATATATTGGTAATGAAAACTGAAATAGTGTAGACAGACATATTGAGTTTGCACACAGAAAATATCATCTATTCATGACAAAATTTAGCTGCTTTTGACACTTTTGTATTTTTTCAAAGTTTTTTTTTAGTCTTATTTTCAACCCTTTTTTGACGACTTCTCTCTAGTTCTAATTTTTGACATTCACTTGTTCCTGAGAGGCTTTTATCTGTTTTGTTGCCTGTTGGGTGCTGTCTTGGGGAATGCACTCAGTGTTCATACAGCTGCATTTCTCCACATAGGTGTATGAGTGATCAAGGTAGGTTCCGTCACTGCATGTCAGAGTAACCTTTCTTTGGCTGGTCTTGATTTCCTGACAACATGAGCATTTATGTTCCATCGTGTTCGCCTCTGGAGAATATCTGATTGCAAAACAAACAAAGGAGAAAGATTCAGAAATTATGTGAGAAATACCACTGCTCCTCCCACCCATTACTAAATATAACCAGAAGCTGTGTGATTGCATGTAGGACTATTGCTAAATATCACCATTCTTACAGTACTGTGGTGAAATTTAAGTAAGTTGCCCCTCATTGTGAAAATGGGTGGATGGAACTCTTCTTTAAGGCACAGAAATAGTAAATTAATTAATCCAGATCACATATTAAGCCAGTCCAAAATGGGAGAATAGTGAGAAACAAATAACCTCACTTTTACATGGGCAAAATCAAAACTTGGCTCTATTCACTATGACATTGAACAGGTTGCTAAAACATTGTAAGTCTTATAATTAAGCTAATACAACATCATGTCTGTTAAACATTCTAGTTAGCACAATCAAAACAGCTGATGACTGGGTAGGTGTTGGACATATTAGAAAATCACTTGTGATTTGCTTTATGTAGCTAGAGTAAAGAGTAGAAGACAAGAGACTGCAATTATCTTATACCACTTACCGTGAGGAAGCATCACAGCTGCCTTCGCAGTATGTCATCTCAACAGGTGTAGGAGATACACATCCATGATATTTGATGACAATAGTAGTATTGTGCTTCATGCAACCTGAGGTTGTCACAAACCAAGGGAAAACATGTTAAAATATATGTGCATATAAATAGATATCTGTGTATGATTGTAGTAGAAAACTGTAATGGATGAAACTAAAATAGGAAATTAGGTCACAGTGCATTTCTCTTTTAGTTGCTAAGGGCCAAATGATGACTCTTGCTGCTTGTGTTATCAATGAATGAAAAGTTCCCTTTTGCTGATGCAACTTTGGTGCAGGATGCAGAAATAAAGAGCAGTACTGTGGCAACTGCTCAATGCACACCCACTTCCCAGGACTGGCTTCACTTTCTTCCTTAAAGAGGAACGGATCTATGGAAGTTGGAGAATAGTCATAGTCCTCTGCCTCCCACAAAAAGGCTAACGTTTAACACAAGGGGATGGGAAAGTTCACCATATCCGTGTTTTCCAAGGCCCTAAAGTGCACGCTGGAAATGTTCTGTTCCTTTCATTTTCCACCTGTTTCCTTTCTCACCCCAGCTTGAGGCAGTAGTCCCAAACTTGGTCTGTTCACCTCATCTGTCTGTGCATCTACCATGCAAGATGGACTAATATACCTAATAATTATCATATTATCATTACTTACTCTTAACAAAATTATCATTACTTACTCTTCAGATTTTTTTGGCACTTTTTACAGCAGCCATCGTCAGACAGTGTGATGTCATCCTTGAGTAGGAAAACAGAAAAAAAACCCTTCAGGTTTCATATCTACATACTAAAGCAGAGACTTTCCCTGCTTCCTAAGTTTCTCTGGCACCAGGAAGTTCTTTGTATTGACATGGAATCTAATTTCAAGCAAGGCTAAATATTAAGGGCATGTAGCTACTTCAATTTAATACTAATAAGAGTTCTTTGAAAGCTGACATTGAGGAGGACTGAAACTGCTTTACTGTCATCAGAGTTTGGCAGTAAAACTTCAGAAATAAAGCTTGTAGCACATGTGGGATATTTTGAGTGACCAAAGTCAGTACAGGTGAAGGATTATGTCAGACAGGGTGACCGAATTAATGAAATAACCGACTCCACAGATGTGTAGGGCTGGTCCTAATCTATCCTGGGCTGTATTATGTTGAATGATGTTGTGAACTGAAGTAGCTTATTTTCCTTCACCTTTTCGCTCAGTAAATGAATTCTAAAAAAGAATTTATAATCTTAAATCATTTAGGAATACAAATCCTATTATTTTTTCAATAAGATTCTTGCTTCTAGATCACCTGACACTTTTAGGAATCCAAAACATTATGCTGTACCCTTTTCTCTAGTGCCCAATTCTCAGTGAGGGTTGATGTATCACCCATCTTCATTTTGAATTGCTTTTTTGAAATGAAATTTGATGGGGACCAGATTCATAGAGGGTAAAATGAGAGCTACATCCTGTGTGATGCTTCTGCTAGGTATTTTCCTTGGACACCATGATCCTTCTCTTAGTGGTGTTAGCCACTGCAACCTTTTCAAACATGAGAACTGGTAGAAGAGTACTTACTGGATCACAGTCTTCAGGGTTAAAGACAGGACAGCTTTTCTGTAAGACAACTTGAATGAACTGGTCATCGTATTTTTCACACGTGTGAGTTGTACAGTTATCACCAGGTGGGTTCCAGTATTCCCCAACCTGAAAGTAGTTGAAATTAAAGTGAGTAAAAATCTTACATAAAAAAGAAACACCACCCCCCTGCCCAGTGTCTTATAATTACTGCCTACTGTGGTTTGATTACTCCGAACAGTTTCCTTGAATTTCAGCTGATAGTTACTTGTCATATTATCATTCTGCTGTAAGTCTTTTTCATTAACCAAGTGAAGAGGCTGTATTTTTATCTGGATAAGGACATGCTTTTTGTATGAATAGGATAAGTATGTGTACTCATTTGGAGAGATTAATTTGTTTCACTGGTTTTGTCATCAGAATTTATGGGTATGTCCATTCACATACATGGCAGAATTTCTACTGGCTTCGATAACTCATCCTGTCCTAAAGTTCTCAGCTAACTTGAGATTGACTGTTTGGAGCAGAAAATTACCTCTATAGATAAAATTATCCTTCGAGCAAAATGGGTGCTATATTTTCAGAGATGAAGGCAAATAAGGGCCCACAGCTTTGACCTATATATTTTTCTATGTTGAATTCTGAAAGCCGTTGTTCAGTATCACAGTTGCTTCCAGAAGTCCTAATTAGAACTGGAGTTTCATGGCTCAAGGTACCGTTCAAACTGTGTGAGACAGTCCATTCCCTGCCTGAATAAGCATTTGTCCAACACGAGAAAAGATGCAGCAAATAAATGTGACAAAGACAAGGAGAGGAAAGAGTAAAAGGAATAGCAGAGTTCACCAAAAGTGAACTAAACCAGGCATAGTTACCTGGAGCACGTGTGTAATGTTGTCTCCCACAGTTGCTATACAAGCCGCTGCCTTGCATGTGCCGCAGCACTGTCCAGGTATCTTTGTATACTTATAACCCTGTTTTGAAAGAAATAGAGAGGAAATGACATTGAGTCACAAAACTGTCCTTAACTGGTGGATATCGAGCTGTAGGGTAGGAATTACTGACACCAAAATATCACTCACCGCTGGGCAGTATGTGTCACAGGTAACAGTCTTGCACTTGACAGTAGTGTGGTGAGGGCTTGGGTAAGAGGATTCAGAGCAGGTACATTCTTCACAGGGGCCTGACGGAACGACAGCTCCAGGCTAGGGGATGTCAATAAAAAAGTCATTATTAGTCAGTAAAAGCAAGTTACTTTGTGTATGTGTGTCACAGAAAATACAAAGCTGAACGATGTATGGGCTAAACTATCCTTAAATACAATTTTCGTTGTTTTATTTAAGCAGAGTTTCTGTTGTTCGTAATATCAATTTTGGAATTCAGTTTTGTGAACGCAGAAAGGAGAGCAGAAAATGCTTTTGCTTGGAGCGAGGGTGTTGATATGCTGACCTCAATTAAATAAGTTTTATCTCAGGCCTTTCTGCAAAATATGATCCATGGTAGGAGTCTCAAAAACATTGTGTTGTGAACCTATGTGAAGGTGTATTTTTATAGTGAGTTACTCTGTGTACTTACTGCATAGTAGGTTTCATTGACTACACAGCCATGTCCTGTAAAGAAGGAAGAAAGATGATGTCAATAGAGGTGTAAGTTTTAAGAAGCAGAGGTATGTGAAAAAACTGCTGCTTTATTGGCCCAATATGATAACACAGATAATTTGCATCTTTCTCTTTCAAGGTTTTTGCATTCATAAACTTAGGAAAATATAGCTGTGAATAACGCATGAAGAAGGTGCATAGTACTTACTGCATTCAAAGGTAGGACAGCATTTTCCAGGCTGCATTGTTGTGACTACTTCCTGTCCCTCTAAGCACGGGGGGGTGGCCTCAGGGCAGAGGCTTGTGTTGCAGTCTGTTTAATGCGAGAGGATATAGAAAATAACAAACTCAGAATTTTTAAATGAAAGTAATTTTGTTTTGTGTGAACTTCAGAAGTTTCCCCATGGGGCAAGTATGGTGGTGTTTGCTCAAGCTAGTTTAATGCCTAATTAGGTATATTTGCCCGGCTATTTTTAAAGTGAATGGGCTTTTCCATAGCCTTTGTAAAACAAAGCATTGTCTGAGAAGTGTAGAGTGGTGATTGCTGGGAAGAGATATTTCCAAAAAGAAATTTGTGCCAGCTGGGAAATCTGGTGACTCTCAGAGGTTCAGGATTTTTTCTGAGCAATTTTTTAATGGTCAAGACCTTTTTTTTTTGTTAAGATAATTTTTTTTATAGTGGTCTTTGAAACAGAAAATGCTTTGTCTAGTTTTTCAATACTGTTTCAGGTGGTGGCAGTATTTAAGTTTTTCAATGTTAATTTATAGGAGATTTCCATTTTTCTGTGTCTATGTGAAATATTTTCATCTTTAACTTTGTTGTGTTCAGGCATCTAGTAAATGCTCTGCAAGAAGATTCTAAGAAGTGGGATGAGGGAGAACAGCATTATGAAATCAATGCAAAGTATTAAACCAATAAGAAATTATTGCTGTAGTTCCCCAAAATAAATACAGTATATTCCCCACATTAAAGAACTAAGACAGTACTTACAGCACTCAGTCCTGGTACAGCATGGATCTTCTGGTATCTGTACCTGAACAGGCATATAACCTGGTTCGTCACAAAATACTTGCTGTGTCAGAGAACATTTGTGTTTTGTACAGTGCACTTTAAGAGTATTTTTGTCACAGACACATTCCTGGCAATCTCTTGTCCATTTCTCTCCTGGCTATATAAAGAAGAAAAATAAAATAAAATAAGAGAAAAAATATGTATCAACTTAAACCGAAATAATTCTATTTGTTTCTAGCTGACTTATTCATGGATACAGTGATACCTGATTATACGAGCCTTTTTATATTTCTAGTAATTTTAGATTTTATAAGAAACGCTCAAACTGAAACTAATTAGGGGAAGATAGGTTCTGAACACGTTCACACAGCTATAACTTTCTATTTATTAGTAGTGTTAGTATGAGGGATACAAGAGGTCTAAAGGAGAAGTGATTGAGCAGTGCGTGCATTTTTGAATAAGAAATTATCATACGACATACTCATTTGCACACTGAGTTACAGAGAGAAATTTCTATAGTTTCTATGCAGCTGAGGAACTAAGAATGCAGACTATCAACATTATCAGCAATAGGTAAATTTTGTTATCCCTCTGTCCCTTCATCTCTAGTAACTTTAGGGAGCCAAATTTGTGGAAATAAAGAAGCACATATGCCAAAGTTCCACTACTGCTATCTATCTCTTTTTTCTTTCTTTCTTTCTTCCTTTTTTTCCGGTATGTGAGGTGATGATTATTGAAAGAATATCCCATCACTTACTGTTACATTTCTTAGGGAGTAATGTGGTTTCTGCTCTGGCACTCATAATTATTTTTAAGACTCAAAGGGAATGAACATTTGGAAAAAAACAAGTGTCTCCTCCAACCTCAGCAAAACTTTGCTTTTGTGAAACACTAAGTATCCCCTTGCTTCCTTGTCTGTGCTTGATAAACCACATTGATTGTGATACTCACCTCTCTGGATAGTCCATTTGGTTCCCTACAAGCTGGAAAGAAAAAAAAAACAATCAGAATGGAGATTTACACCACTGAAAACTGACATAAAGGAGTAAATTTGTGCAGTTTCAAATAGAAATACTGTGAAGAGAAAACTAACAAGAAAATTAATATGCAGTCCATTTTTTTCTGAAATGTAGAGTTCTACCACCTTGGTAGGTCTCGTGGAAGGAAGGAAGGAAGGTGGAAAAAAGGTAATGCTGATTGTTATTCGATTTTTAGATGGGGAGATTAAAGGAGTTTAAAGAGGCTGATTTGCCTATAACTGACAATGTAGAAGAGGGCAGTAGAACACAGGCCTCCTGACTGTCAATCCTGATGTCTATTTATTCCCCAAACTAGCTACAGATTACTTACAGCATTCAGAGACACAGATGTTGCTGTTTTCACTCACGAGTGTCATTCCTTCAGGACAGAAACATCCTTCAGTTACTCCATAGCCAGGAAGCTCAACAAGGCTAGAGTGGGAAGAATGTACGTATTTGAGTACAATGTTTTTGTGGTGAAGCAGGAGAGAGAGCAGCATATGTGGAAGGTTGCCATGTCAGATACGAGGGAGACAAAAGAATTTACATTTTTTGAAGTGCAACAGGAAATGTATATTCATGAAGCTGATTGATATATATAAATCTTGAATAAATTATCTAAATTCTCAAGACATTTCGTTATGAAGTTACTCCATTTTCTAAGGAAAGTAGATAGGTAAAACAGAAAAAAAGAAAAATATAAACCGTTGTTTTGAGAAGGTTTTTTTTGTCTTTCCATACCTTTGGTCACAGGTAGCAGAACTAATGGGCCCACATGGCTTGTATACCATGTTTGATGCACAGTTGTATGCTGTATGGAAAAAGAAGAAAAAAGGTCAAAAATTGACAGTAGATGCATTTTTGCAGCAAAAGTGACTACAGCTTTGCCTTCTTCATCTGCAGCTTCTGTGATGTTGCTGTGTTTTTGTAAACGGAAGTGAAGTGATAGATGTAAGGTGTGTTTACTGAATAAAATACTAATTGCTACCATTTCTCACACACATTTTTGAGCTCTGCAATACTTACGGCATGTATTGTTGGTCTTTCCTCTCCAGTCAATGCAGACACCTCTAGAAGCACACTCTGTAGCATATATCTCCAAACTGGAACACTGCATGGATTCATCTTCTATGCGACATCCATCAAAAACACAGCCTTTGAAAAATGGTTCCGGTGGTATCACGGCATGGCATTCTGCAAAAATCCTGCAGGCAGAAAAGAAACCAAAGCCCATTTCTGTTAACCAGTCATTATATAAAATCCGGCACTTCCCAGCTAATGGCACACGAGACTCTGCTTCAGGAAAGAATGTATTACGAGAAAAAAACCTCTAAGAATGGCCAATACTCTGGGAGACAGATTGAGGAAGGGAAAGGTCAGGAAATTTGAAGCTCCTTTTTATTATTTTTTTTCCCCTCTAAAAAGGCTAATGGTCATAGTGTTTCTGTAGGTATACACAACTTTTCATCAGTCTGACACCAGAAATTTCATTAAAAAGGCAACTGCGTCAGATTGAGGGGAAAAGGGATGATAAAAGTAGCTGAGAGAGAGAAAAATTGCACACACAATAGCTCATAACTTATTAGACACTACAGCAAGCATGTGTAAGGGGCCTTTGTAAGTGACACAGCTGAAAAATCACTTTTGTTAGAGCTCACACAAGTATAGGAAATACTGCTGGAAACAAGCCTTTGCGCTTTTGGAGCTCCATATAAAATGTACAAAGAATGAAGGACAATTTTTGGCTGAGATGTTTCTGTCTGCTCTATTAACCTGGTTAGTAATCAGGTACTTTATGGTTTGTACTGAAGACCCACTTTGAATTTAGAGTACAGTCTTTACTTAATAGTGTAACTAAGAGCGGGTGAGAATAGTCTGGAAGGTAGGTAGGGAGAAAGATACCATAAATCTGTGTGGTTGCAACCCAGCAAGTATGGATTTTAGTGCTTGCTGCATCCCTGATTTTCTGACTTCACCTCTGCTTGCTCAGTTATCTTTGGCATGCAAGTCATTATAGAAGAGCAGTTTCTTTTGCAAAGGCCTTTTACTGTATATATCCTGTCATTAAGCTGACATTTTCAGCTGTTATCACATGCTAGGGCTATAGTTCTTACTCTTCTTGTAAGATACTGAGACAGTTTTGTCTAGAAGAAGTGAATTCATTTTTTTTCTTACTCGCTCCAGATAAGGTTGCAGAGAGGAGGTGTTTCACAGTGAGGCTTTGGTGAAGGTGTCGTTACAACTGGTGGTATTGGTACTCCATGGCATGACTTGTTGTTATCAACGATCCAGTGATGAGCCATTTGGGGACAGGAAGAAATGATCTTACCACTTGGTAAGCGGCATTCATCTAATTTGTTATTTGTACATGTTCCTGGAAGAGACAAACTATGTAAGTTTCATAAGACCCATCAGAGATGCACAGTACATGATTGTGCTGATATCACATTTAGATGTGATGTGCTAATGAAATGTATAAGGTGCCTTGCTTCATAGGGAGTGCTTTCTTTACAGTTACATGAACTTTCGGTTAGGGAAAAACGCACAAACCTAAACCAACCAGAAATACTGAGCTTTTGATCCTACAGAAGTTGAAAAGCAGAACTCTTTTCATTTCCATTTTACTGCTGTTTTAAAATTTCTGTCAATAATGAGATTGCATAGCCAGAGCGGATGAGAATAACCATGGTAGGGTGGGGAACGGGTGCATCTGTCTTACCACACTGTCCTTCGGTGTTGTTGCCAAATTTGCTGTATGGGAGTTTCACGGAGAAAATCAGCCCACTAAAGGTGATGGTTGCACCAATCTCTGGTATTTCAACAATCATGTTGATGCCAAGTGTGGAGAAAGAAATGCCATCTTTTTTGAAGCCTGGTTTGACAATCTTCTTGTTGAAGTACATCTGAATGCGGGGTTACAAAAACCACAACTTCAGAATAAGCACTGCTTCTGGCTGATTGTTTTAAATAATGTGGCTTTTAGTCTTCATAATCATGCATAACACGGTATTGTTGTGCATCACATCCAATACCCATCGGCATCGCAATATTAATATCTTATTAATATCTCAGCTTGTATTGCTATATTGCTACAGTGTGATAATAATCTAAGTGGCCTCTAGGTACGATGTTTGTGCGGATTGTGTGTGCTAATGCACAGCATTCTAAATCCAAGTATTTTCTTTGTAACCCTCATCATTTTGTTTATTGTAAACATTTTTCATATGAAAATGAGTGGTAGTTTTCTTTAACTCCAGAAATATTCCTGCCATTATTATGTAATAATTTTGCTGCAAAATCACACTTTCCCTATATTACATGTTGCTTGGCATTGGAAGAGTTGTCTGAATTCGAAATGAAGTCAAATTTCCCTGGTGCCAATTTTATATAGTAGTCATATTTTTTTGTTAATCTAAGGTGTTCCATTTGCAGTCTCTGTCTTATATGAGCTAATGAAGGTGGACATACTTGCTTAGTAAGTTTTTGTCGTGAATTATTCTGCAACTTTCTCCTCATCGAATTGGGATACAGTAAGAGTTAAAACTGTCAGTTACTGTTTTCCTTCACAGGGTTTTCTTTCAATGGACTAACTATTTCGGCATACCTTTCTGACTGTAGGTAAGGAGAACTTGGCATGGCTCTGTAGGAGGAGAGTGCATATTGGGGCAGACTTTTCCTCCTACCTCTTTGTGTTCTCTAATCAACTAATAATTTCCCCAGTGTAACAGTGAGACTGACTTTGCATTTTCACTGGCTTGCGAGCGCTAGTGAATGATCACGAAGGTAAAGTGACACCCCCAGTTACCCCTTTTCACAGAATCACACAGAATCACAGAATGGTTCAGATTGGAAGGGACCTTAAAGATCATCTAGTTCCAATGCCCCTGCCCTGGGCAGGGACATGTCCCACTAGACCGGGTTGCTCAAAGCCTCATCCAGCCTGGCCTTGAACACTTCCAGGGATGGGGCATTGACAACTTCCCTGGGCAACCTGTTCCAGTGCCTGACCACCCTCACAGTAAAGAACTTCCTGATATCCAATCTAAATCTCCCCTCTTTCAGTTTGAGGGCGTTACCCCGTGTCCTATCATTACACTTCCTCATAAAGAGTCCCTCCCCATCCTTCCTGTAGGCCCCACCTTTCTTCAGCTATACATCCCTTCCTGGCAGGCAATTGGACGGGGAAGCATGTGATGGCTCTGTTTGGTGCCTGAAGTTCCTTATGCAGAGGAAGCAGTGCCTAGTCATCCAGCTGCTAAGGGATCTATACCCATGTTCTCCATGAGAGAAGAATCATGCTTGTGATATGCATTCATGTTTCTTCGTAATGTCTTTGTTTACATAAGTGAATAGCACAATGTACTAATTTTCATGAAACATGAATCAAGCACCGATGTAAGCATTCCTTCTGTCTTCTCTCTCTATCAGCTGTATTAGTCTGTTTCCTAATGTTAGTTATATATACTTATACATGCACATACTATATTCATATCTGCATAGTGCTAAGCCGTTTCTGACATTTTGTTCTTAGAAACTGGTATAATCTTCTTTTTTTATCCTAATGATACTCTCTGCCTTCATCACCTCCATTATATGATATTCTAACAGACTATATTTCAAATGAGAATCAGTAAGATCTATGGACCTTATTTCTTTTTTGAAAAAATACAGAAATAAAAAACTTAGTATTTTACCACATTGGTCATGACACCATTCATGAGTTGACGGGTCAGCACCACTTCTGCAGATTTGTAGAAAATAATAATGGATTTAGGGCAGGAAAGTCCATCTTTTGCATCACAATAATAATTGTCAATGTAAACACGGAAGTTGTCGTATTTAGGTACAATCTGTTTCACCAGGACGTAAGTGCAATTTTCAAGGAAAGTATAATAGGTTCCATCAAAAGTAATATAATGAGGATCACCCCATCCACTGCACACACCTGGTAGAGAGAAAATATTTAGAAGATGAAAAATAAAATTAGTGTAGAAGAAAAAACTGAGAAACTGAAGTGAATTTATACAATTTATAGAGCAACCCTAAGAAAACAAAATGCCCATATAATCTGTGAAAAGTTTTACGTTTTGCAAAAAAGGTTGTTCCTTAATCTACTGGTGCTTACATTGACACTCATAATGGTAACAGCAGCCGTTTTCATCAGGTACCAGTATTGCCGGATATTTGTTCGCACAGGTAATTTCCTTTACAGGTGGGCAGTGCGTTGGAATTACTTCTACCTTGTTGTCTCCCTTACACACGAGTTCTGTACAGTTGGTTAATTTGTATCTTTGTCCAATCTGCAAAATGAACAAAAATTGCTGTCACAGGAGTTTGCAAACAGATATGAACTTTACTCATCTTTTTAGTTTAATGGTATATTGTTTCCAGAAATGGTGGTGTTGGAAAGGAAATTAATATGTGTTACTTCTCTTCAATTGTGGTAATAGTGATTTGCAATGTTGACCAGAGGTATTAATAATTCTGACCATAATATGGAGGATCAGAAACTGGTTTGTTTTCCTAATCTGAAGCAAATACTAAAATGAAAATCACTGGTAGGACAAGGTTGTCAACATACTAAACAATTAATTTTTTAATGCTAAAAGGAAGTGGGAACCTTAATTTCAACTGTTTCTTCTTCATGAGGAGCTCTTCTGAGGTTTGGGGAGATAGGTCTTAGGTTAAGGGAACTAATGTCCTTTATACTTGCTGTGCATACTGTACATGCCTGTCAGCACAGACCATCACTATCGAAAAAAAAAAAAGAATGTGTACAGAAGTGCAGATAAGAGGGCAAGAGGACAGAAACAGATAAAAGCCTGCACAGTAGCTTAAATGTTTCTATTGAGTGAAGAAAAAAAATGCACAAGAAAACTTCCTCTATTGTTTCAGTAAGAAGGTTTGTTATTTATACAATGCTGTGCATCAGAAAGTGTTTGACTAGCAATAAATTCAATAGAAAAGATTATTGTAGCTTGCTTTCCCAGTATGAAAAAAAATATAAAGAAGACGTACAAATTTTATCACGTGTATATTGCTCATCATCAGCAGCACTTATTCTGGCGATCTGAACATAGAAAGTTTGAAGACTGCAAACAGTTTCTTTCTGGTGTCAACCTAACACTGATGTTATTAATCGTAACATAACAAAGAAACTACATACTTGTAGGGGAGGGTAAGTAGAAGATACACAACCGTGAAAAGGAACTCTTGTAGAAGTGGTAGGCAGAGGAACTGAGGTTGTTATGGTAGACCATTCAGGGGAAGTAGTGGTTAGAGGAGTGGTAATGTTACAATATGCAGTGTGTCGTTCAACTGTACACGTTGGACTACAGATGGCATAAAATCTACATCCATCACTATCCATTTTGTTGTAAATCAAATCCCCTAAAAAAAAAACCAGAAAATAGGTTACTATACAACGATAAAAAACACAAAAAAACACACAAATTAATCAAGGTACTGCAAAATCCCAAGAAAAAAATTGGAACATATTAACGAGAAAATAAGGAAAATGTGATGAAAAATAAAAAGCAAGTGTTAAATAAAAGATATCAAGAATGATGAAAACAGGTAAACTAACCAGGTGAAAAAATAGCATCCCCAATTTTACAGTAACATGGTGTTAATGCAGAGGTAGAAGTGCTGCTGAATAATGGTTCAGGTATGGTAGTAGTGGTGATAGTGGGGCTCGTGGTGGGCAAGGGTGTGGTGACGTGGCAATTGTAGTTAGGAGTGCAGCAGAGGACGCGGATCCTGTAGTTGAGGCACATCTTAAATTTGCCAGTCTGGTCTTCGTTCTTGCACACCAGTCCAAAGTTGACGTCGCACTGCACGACCTGTCCGACGTGTTGGATGGAAACCTCGGGGTAGTCCTCCGCCTGGCACTCGATTTCCTTTGGCTGTTGACAGACTTTCTTCCCGGCGGCGCGGATGTGCTGGTAGGTTTCGAAGTCTCCCTGGCTGGGTCCCGCAGAGGGGAAGTCGACGTCGAACCATTCGCTCCAGGAGCACACTTCGGGTTCACAGGTGGTAGTGGACGGGGTGGTGGTGCGGATCTCGGTGGGGTGGGATGTGGAAGGTGTTGGCGTGGGGCTGGTGGTGCTGGTGGAGGTTTGTGTTGTGGTTTCCGAGGAGGTGGGCTGCGTGGTGGTGGTGGAGGTCGGGAGTGTGGTGGAGGTCGTGACTGTGGTGGAGGTTGGGGCGGTGGTGGTTGATCTGTGGAAGGTGGTGATGGTGGGTCTGGTGGTGGGCAAGGGTGTGGTGACGTGGCAATTGTAGTTAGGAGTGCAGCAGAGGACGCGGATCCTGTAGTTGAGGCACATCTTAAATTTGCCAGTCTGGTCTTCGTTCTTGCACACCAGTCCAAAGTTGACGTCGCACTGCACGACCTGTCCGACGTGTTGGATGGAAACCTCGGGGTAGTCCTCCGCCTGGCACTCGATTTCCTTTGGCTGTTGACAGACTTTCTTCCCGGCGGCGCGGATGTGCTGGTAGGTTTCGAAGTCTCCCTGGCTGGGTCCCGCAGAGGGGAAGTCGACATCGAACCATTCGCTCCAGGAGCACACTTCGGGTTCACAGGTGGTAGTGGACGGGGTGGTGGTGCGGATCTCGGTGGGGTGGGATGTGGAAGGTGTTGGCGTGGGGCTGGTGGTGCTGGTGGAGGTTTGCGTTGTGGTTTCCGAGGAGGTGGGCTGCGTGGTGGTGGTGGTGGAGGTCGTGACTGTGGTGGAGGTTGGGGCGGTGGTGGTTGATCTGTGGAAGGTGGTGATGGTGGGTCTGGTGGTGGGCAAGGGTGTGGTGACGTGGCAATTGTAGTTAGGAGTGCAGCAGAGGACGCGGATCCTGTAGTTGAGGCACATCTTAAATTTGCCAGTCTGGTCTTCGTTCTTGCACACCAGTCCAAAGTTGACGTCGCACTGCACGACCTGTCCGACGTGTTGGATGGAAACCTCGGGGTAGTCCTCCGCCTGGCACTCGATTTCCTTTGGCTGTTGACAGACTTTCTTCCCGGCGGCGCGGATGTGCTGGTAGGTTTCGAAGTCTCCCTGGCTGGGTCCCGCAGAGGGGAAGTCGACGTCGAACCATTCGCTCCAGGAGCACACTTCGGGTTCACAGGTGGTAGTGGACGGGGTGGTGGTGCGGATCTCGGTGGGGTGGGATGTGGAAGGTGTTGGCGTGGGGCTGGTGGTGCTGGTGGAGGTTTGCGTTGTGGTTTCCGAGGAGGTGGGCTGCGTGGTGGTGGTGGTGGAGGTCGTGACTGTGGTGGAGGTTGGGGCGGTGGTGGTTGATCTGTGGAAGGTGGTGATGGTGGGTCTGGTGGTGGGCAAGGGTGTGGTGACGTGGCAATTGTAGTTAGGAGTGCAGCAGAGGACGCGGATCCTGTAGTTGAGGCACATCTTAAATTTGCCAGTCTGGTCTTCGTTCTTGCACACCAGTCCAAAGTTGACGTCGCACTGCACGACCTGTCCGACGTGTTGGATGGAAACCTCGGGGTAGTCCTCCGCCTGGCACTCGATTTCCTTTGGCTGTTGACAGACTTTCTTCCCGGCGGCGCGGATGTGCTGGTAGGTTTCGAAGTCTCCCTGGCTGGGTCCCGCAGAGGGGAAGTCGACGTCGAACCATTCGCTCCAGGAGCACACTTCGGGTTCACAGGTGGTAGTGGACGGGGTGGTGGTGCGGATCTCGGTGGGGTGGGATGTGGAAGGTGTTGGCGTGGGGCTGGTGGTGCTGGTGGAGGTTTGCGTTGTGGTTTCCGAGGAGGTGGGCTGCGTGGTGGTGGTGGTGGAGGTCGTGACTGTGGTGGAGGTTGGGGTGGTGGTGGTTGATCTGTGGAAGGTGGTGATGGTGGGTCTGGTGGTGGGCAAGGGTGTGGTGACGTGGCAATTGTAGTTAGGAGTGCAGCAGAGGACGCGGACCTTGTAGTTGAGGCACATCTTAAATTTGCCAGTCTGGTCTTCGTTCTTGCACACCAGTCCAAAGTTGACGTCGCACTGCACGACCTGTCCGACGTGTTGGATGGAAACCTCGGGGTAGTCCTCCGCCTGGCACTCGATTTCCTTTGGCTGTTGACAGACTTTCTTCCCGGCGGCGCGGATGTGCTGGTAGGTTTCGAAGTCTCCCTGGCTGGGTCCCGCAGAGGGGAAGTCGACGTCGAACCATTCGCTCCAGGAGCACACTTCGGGTTCACAGGTGGTAGTGGACGGGGTGGTGGTGCGGATCTCGGTGGGGTGGGATGTGGAAGGTGTTGGCGTGGGGCTGGTGGTGCTGGTGGAGGTTTGCGTTGTGGTTTCCGAGGAGGTGGGCTGCGTGGTGGTGGTGGTGGAGGTCGTGACTGTGGTGGAGGTTGGGGCGGTGGTGGTTGATCTGTGGAAGGTGGTGATGGTGGGTCTGGTGGTGGGCAAGGGTGTGGTGACGTGGCAATTGTAGTTAGGAGTGCAGCAGAGGACGCGGATCCTGTAGTTGAGGCACATCTTAAATTTGCCAGTCTGGTCTTCGTTCTTGCACACCAGTCCAAAGTTGACGTCGCACTGCACGACCTGTCCGACGTGTTGGATGGAAACCTCGGGGTAGTCCTCCGCCTGGCACTCGATTTCCTTTGGCTGTTGACAGACTTTCTTCCCGGCGGCGCGGATGTGCTGGTAGGTTTCGAAGTCTCCCTGGCTGGGTCCCGCAGAGGGGAAGTCGACGTCGAACCATTCGCTCCAGGAGCACACTTCGGGTTCACAGGTGGTAGTGGACGGGGTGGTGGTGCGGATCTCGGTGGGGTGGGATGTGGAAGGTGTTGGCGTGGGGCTGGTGGTGCTGGTGGAGGTTTGCGTTGTGGTTTCCGAGGAGGTGGGCTGCGTGGTGGTGGTGGTGGAGGTCGTGACTGTGGTGGAGGTTGGGGCGGTGGTGGTTGATCTGTGGAAGGTGGTGATGGTGGGTCTGGTGGTGGGCAAGGGTGTGGTGACGTGGCAATTGTAGTTAGGAGTGCAGCAGAGGACGCGGATCCTGTAGTTGAGGCACATCTTAAATTTGCCAGTCTGGTCTTCGTTCTTGCACACCAGTCCAAAGTTGACGTCGCACTGCACGACCTGTCCGACGTGTTGGATGGAAACCTCGGGGTAGTCCTCCGCCTGGCACTCGATTTCCTTTGGCTGTTGACAGACTTTCTTCCCGGCGGCGCGGATGTGCTGGTAGGTTTCGAAGTCTCCCTGGCTGGGTCCCGCAGAGGGGAAGTCGACGTCGAACCATTCGCTCCAGGAGCACACTTCGGGTTCACAGGTGGTAGTGGACGGGGTGGTGGTGCGGATCTCGGTGGGGTGGGATGTGGAAGGTGTTGGCGTGGGGCTGGTGGTGCTGGTGGAGGTTTGCGTTGTGGTTTCCGAGGAGGTGGGCTGCGTGGTGGTGGTGGTGGAGGTCGTGACTGTGGTGGAGGTTGGGGTGGTGGTGGTTGATCTGTGGAAGGTGGTGATGGTGGGTCTGGTGGTGGGCAAGGGTGTGGTGACGTGGCAATTGTAGTTAGGAGTGCAGCAGAGGACGCGGACCTTGTAGTTGAGGCACATCTTAAATTTGCCAGTCTGGTCTTCGTTCTTGCACACCAGTCCAAAGTTGACGTCGCACTGCACGACCTGTCCGACGTGTTGGATGGAAACCTCGGGGTAGTCCTCCGCCTGGCACTCGATTTCCTTTGGCTGTTGACAGACTTTCTTCCCGGCGGCGCGGATGTGCTGGTAGGTTTCGAAGTCTCCCTGGCTGGGTCCCGCAGAGGGGAAGTCGACGTCGAACCATTCGCTCCAGGAGCACACTTCGGGTTCACAGGTGGTAGTGGACGGGGTGGTGGTGCGGATCTCGGTGGGGTGGGATGTGGAAGGTGTTGGCGTGGGGCTGGTGGTGCTGGTGGAGGTTTGCGTTGTGGTTTCCGAGGAGGTGGGCTGCGTGGTGGTGGTGGTGGAGGTCGTGACTGTGGTGGAGGTTGGGGCGGTGGTGGTTGATCTGTGGAAGGTGGTGATGGTGGGTCTGGTGGTGGGCAAGGGTGTGGTGACGTGGCAATTGTAGTTAGGAGTGCAGCAGAGGACGCGGATCCTGTAGTTGAGGCACATCTTAAATTTGCCAGTCTGGTCTTCGTTCTTGCACACCAGTCCAAAGTTGACGTCGCACTGCACGACCTGTCCGACGTGTTGGATGGAAACCTCGGGGTAGTCCTCCGCCTGGCACTCGATTTCCTTTGGCTGTTGACAGACTTTCTTCCCGGCGGCGCGGATGTGCTGGTAGGTTTCGAAGTCTCCCTGGCTGGGTCCCGCAGAGGGGAAGTCGACGTCGAACCATTCGCTCCAGGAGCACACTTCGGGTTCACAGGTGGTAGTGGACGGGGTGGTGGTGCGGATCTCGGTGGGGTGGGATGTGGAAGGTGTTGGCGTGGGGCTGGTGGTGCTGGTGGAGGTTTGCGTTGTGGTTTCCGAGGAGGTGGGCTGCGTGGTGGTGGTGGTGGAGGTCGTGACTGTGGTGGAGGTTGGGGCGGTGGTGGTTGATCTGTGGAAGGTGGTGATGGTGGGTCTGGTGGTGGGCAAGGGTGTGGTGACGTGGCAATTGTAGTTAGGAGTGCAGCAGAGGACGCGGATCCTGTAGTTGAGGCACATCTTAAATTTGCCAGTCTGGTCTTCGTTCTTGCACACCAGTCCAAAGTTGACGTCGCACTGCACGACCTGTCCGACGTGTTGGATGGAAACCTCGGGGTAGTCCTCCGCCTGGCACTCGATTTCCTTTGGCTGTTGACAGACTTTCTTCCCGGCGGCGCGGATGTGCTGGTAGGTTTCGAAGTCTCCCTGGCTGGGTCCCGCAGAGGGGAAGTCGACGTCGAACCATTCGCTCCAGGAGCACACTTCGGGTTCACAGGTGGTAGTGGACGGGGTGGTGGTGCGGATCTCGGTGGGGTGGGATGTGGAAGGTGTTGGCGTGGGGCTGGTGGTGCTGGTGGAGGTTTGTGTTGTGGTTTCCGAGGAGGTGGGCTGCGTGGTGGTGGTGGAGGTCGGGAGTGTGGTGGAGGTCGTGACTGTGGTGGAGGTTGGGGCGGTGGTGGTTGATCTGTGGAAGGTGGTGATGGTGGGTCTGGTGGTGGGCAAGGGTGTGGTGACGTGGCAATTGTAGTTAGGAGTGCAGCAGAGGACGCGGATCCTGTAGTTGAGGCACATCTTAAATTTGCCAGTCTGGTCTTCGTTCTTGCACACCAGTCCAAAGTTGACGTCGCACTGCACGACCTGTCCGACATGTTGGATGGAAACCTCGGGGTAGTCCTCCGCCTGGCACTCTATTTCCTTTGGCTGTTGACAGACTTTCTTCCCGGCGGCGCGGATGTGCTGGTAGGTTTCGAAGTCTCCCTGGCTGGGTCCCGCAGAGGGGAAGTCGACGTCGAACCATTCGCTCCAGGAGCACACTTCGGGTTCACAGGTGGTAGTGGACGGGGTGGTGGTGCGGATCTCGGTGGGGTGGGATGTGGAAGGTGTTGGCGTGGGGCTGGTGGTGCTGGTGGAGGTTTGCGTTGTGGTTTCCGAGGAGGTGGGCTGCGTGGTGGTGGTGGTGGAGGTCGTGACTGTGGTGGAGGTTGGGGCGGTGGTGGTTGATCTGTGGAAGGTGGTGATGGTGGGTCTGGTGGTGGGCAAGGGTGTGGTGACGTGGCAATTGTAGTTAGGAGTGCAGCAGAGGACGCGGATCCTGTAGTTGAGGCACATCTTAAATTTGCCAGTCTGGTCTTCGTTCTTGCACACCAGTCCAAAGTTGACGTCGCACTGCACGACCTGTCCGACGTGTTGGATGGAAACCTCGGGGTAGTCCTCCGCCTGGCACTCTATTTCCTTTGGCTGTTGACAGACTTTCTTCCCGGCGGCGCGGATGTGCTGGTAGGTTTCGAAGTCTCCCTGGCTGGGTCCCGCAGAGGGGAAGTCGACGTCGAACCATTCGCTCCAGGAGCACACTTCGGGTTCACAGGTGGTAGTGGACGGGGTGGTGGTGCGGATCTCGGTGGGGTGGGATGTGGAAGGTGTTGGCGTGGGGCTGGTGGTGCTGGTGGAGGTTTGCGTTGTGGTTTCCGAGGAGGTGGGCTGCGTGGTGGTGGTGGTGGAGGTCGTGACTGTGGTGGAGGTTGGGGCGGTGGTGGTTGATCTGTGGAAGGTGGTGATGGTGGGTCTGGTGGTGGGCAAGGGTGTGGTGACGTGGCAATTGTAGTTAGGAGTGCAGCAGAGGACGCGGATCCTGTAGTTGAGGCACATCTTAAATTTGCCAGTCTGGTCTTCGTTCTTGCACACCAGTCCAAAGTTGACGTCGCACTGCACGACCTGTCCGACGTGTTGGATGGAAACCTCGGGGTAGTCCTCCGCCTGGCACTCGATTTCCTTTGGCTGTTGACAGACTTTCTTCCCGGCGGCGCGGATGTGCTGGTAGGTTTCGAAGTCTCCCTGGCTGCGTCCCGCAGAGGGGAAGTCGACGTCGAACCATTCGCTCCAGGAGCACACTTCGGGTTCACAGGTGGTAGTGGACGGGGTGGTGGTGCGGATCTCGGTGGGGTGGGATGTGGAAGGTGTTGGCGTGGGGCTGGTGGTGCTGGTGGAGGTTTGCGTTGTGGTTTCCGAGGAGGTGGGCTGCGTGGTGGTGGTGGTGGAGGTCGTGACTGTGGTGGAGGTTGGGGCGGTGGTGGTTGATCTGTGGAAGGTGGTGATGGTGGGTCTGGTGGTGGGCAAGGGTGTGGTGACGTGGCAATTGTAGTTAGGAGTGCAGCAGAGGACGCGGATCCTGTAGTTGAGGCACATCTTAAATTTGCCAGTCTGGTCTTCGTTCTTGCACACCAGTCCAAAGTTGACGTCGCACTGCACGACCTGTCCGACGTGTTGGATGGAAACCTCTGGGTAGTCCTCCGCCTGGCACTCTATTTCCTTTGGCTGTTGACAGACTTTCTTCCCGGCGGCGCGGATGTGCTGGTAGGTTTCGAAGTCTCCCTGGCTGGGTCCCGCAGAGGGGAAGTCGACGTCGAACCATTCGCTCCAGGAGCACACTTCGGGTTCACAGGTGGTAGTGGACGGGGTGGTGGTGCGGATCTCGGTGGGGTGGGATGTGGAAGGTGTTGGCGTGGGGCTGGTGGTGCTGGTGGAGGTTTGCGTTGTGGTTTCCGAGGAGGTGGGCTGCGTGGTGGTGGTGGTGGAGGTCGTGACTGTGGTGGAGGTTGGGGCGGTGGTGGTTGATCTGTGGAAGGTGGTGATGGTGGGTCTGGTGGTGGGCAAGGGTGTGGTGACGTGGCAATTGTAGTTAGGAGTGCAGCAGAGGACGCGGATCCTGTAGTTGAGGCACATCTTAAATTTGCCAGTCTGGTCTTCGTTCTTGCACACCAGTCCAAAGTTGACGTCGCACTGCACGACCTGTCCGACGTGTTGGATGGAAACCTCGGGGTAGTCCTCTGCCTGGCACTCGATTTCCTTTGGCTGTTGACAGACTTTCTTCCCGGCGGCGCGGATGTGCTGGTAGGTTTCGAAGTCTCCCTGGCTGGGTCCCGCAGAGGGGAAGTCGACGTCGAACCATTCGCTCCAGGAGCACACTTCGGGTTCACAGGTGGTAGTGGACGGGGTGGTGGTGCGGATCTCGGTGGGGTGGGATGTGGAAGGTGTTGGCGTGGGGCTGGTGGTGCTGGTGGAGGTTTGCGTTGTGGTTTCCGAGGAGGTGGGCTGCGTGGTGGTGGTGGAGGTCGGGAGTGTGGTGGAGGTCGTGACTGTGGTGGAGGTTGGGGTGGTGGTGGTTGATCTGTGGAAGGTGGTGATGGTGGGTCTGGTGGTGGGCAAGGGTGTGGTGACGTGGCAATTGTAGTTAGGAGTGCAGCAGAGGACGCGGATCCTGTAGTTGAGGCACATCTTAAATTTGCCAGTCTGGTCTTCGTTCTTGCACACCAGTCCAAAGTTGACGTCGCACTGCACGACCTGTCCGACGTGTTGGATGGAAACCTCTGGGTAGTCCTCCGCCTGGCACTCGATTTCCTTTGGCTGTTGACAGACTTTCTTCCCGGCGGCGCGGATGTGCTGGTAGGTTTCGAAGTCTCCCTGGCTGGGTCCCGCAGAGGGGAAGTCGACGTCAAACCATTCGCTCCAGGAGCACACTTCGGGTTCACAGGTGGTAGTGGACGGGGTGGTGGTGCGGATCTCGGTGGGGTGGGATGTGGAAGGTGTTGGCGTGGGGCTGGTGGTGCTGGTGGAGGTTTGCGTTGTGGTTTCCGAGGAGGTGGGCTGCGTGGTGGTGGTGGTGGAGGTCGTGACTGTGGTGGAGGTTGGGGCGGTGGTGGTTGATCTGTGGAAGGTGGTGATGGTGGGTCTGGTGGTGGGCAAGGGTGTGGTGACGTGGCAATTGTAGTTAGGAGTGCAGCAGAGGACGCGGATCCTGTAGTTGAGGCACATCTTAAATTTGCCAGTCTGGTCTTCGTTCTTGCACACCAGTCCAAAGTTGACGTCGCACTGCACGACCTGTCCGACGTGTTGGATGGAAACCTCGGGGTAGTCCTCCGCCTGGCACTCGATTTCCTTTGGCTGTTGACAGACTTTCTTCCCGGCGGCGCGGATGTGCTGGTAGGTTTCGAAGTCTCCCTGGCTGGGTCCCGCAGAGGGGAAGTCGACGTCGAACCATTCGCTCCAGGAGCACACTTCGGGTTCACAGGTGGTAGTGGACGGGGTGGTGGTGCGGATCTCGGTGGGGTGGGATGTGGAAGGTGTTGGCGTGGGGCTGGTGGTGCTGGTGGAGGTTTGCGTTGTGGTTTCCGAGGAGGTGGGCTGCGTGGTGGTGGTGGTGGAGGTCGTGACTGTGGTGGAGGTTGGGGCGGTGGTGGTTGATCTGTGGAAGGTGGTGATGGTGGGTCTGGTGGTGGGCAAGGGTGTGGTGACGTGGCAATTGTAGTTAGGAGTGCAGCAGAGGACGCGGATCCTGTAGTTGAGGCACATCTTAAATTTGCCAGTCTGGTCTTCGTTCTTGCACACCAGTCCAAAGTTGACGTCGCACTGCACGACCTGTCCGACGTGTTGGATGGAAACCTCGGGGTAGTCCTCCGCCTGGCACTCGATTTCCTTTGGCTGTTGACAGACTTTCTTCCCGGCGGCGCGGATGTGCTGGTAGGTTTCGAAGTCTCCCTGGCTGGGTCCCGCAGAGGGGAAGTCGACGTCGAACCATTCGCTCCAGGAGCACACTTCGGGTTCACAGGTGGTAGTGGACGGGGTGGTGGTGCGGATCTCGGTGGGGTGGGATGTGGAAGGTGTTGGCGTGGGGCTGGTGGTGCTGGTGGAGGTTTGCGTTGTGGTTTCCGAGGAGGTGGGCTGCGTGGTGGTGGTGGTGGAGGTCGTGACTGTGGTGGAGGTTGGGGCGGTGGTGGTTGATCTGTGGAAGGTGGTGATGGTGGGTCTGGTGGTGGGCAAGGGTGTGGTGACGTGGCAATTGTAGTTAGGAGTGCAGCAGAGGACGCGGATCCTGTAGTTGAGGCACATCTTAAATTTGCCAGTCTGGTCTTCGTTCTTGCACACCAGTCCAAAGTTGACGTCGCACTGCACGACCTGTCCGACGTGTTGGATGGAAACCTCTGGGTAGTCCTCCGCCTGGCACTCTATTTCCTTTGGCTGTTGACAGACTTTCTTCCCGGCGGCGCGGATGTGCTGGTAGGTTTCGAAGTCTCCCTGGCTGGGTCCCGCAGAGGGGAAGTCGACGTCGAACCATTCGCTCCAGGAGCACACTTCGGGTTCACAGGTGGTAGTGGACGGGGTGGTGGTGCGGATCTCGGTGGGGTGGGATGTGGAAGGTGTTGGCGTGGGGCTGGTGGTGCTGGTGGAGGTTTGCGTTGTGGTTTCCGAGGAGGTGGGCTGCGTGGTGGTGGTGGTGGAGGTCGTGACTGTGGTGGAGGTTGGGGCGGTGGTGGTTGATCTGTGGAAGGTGGTGATGGTGGGTCTGGTGGTGGGCAAGGGTGTGGTGACGTGGCAATTGTAGTTAGGAGTGCAGCAGAGGACGCGGATCCTGTAGTTGAGGCACATCTTAAATTTGCCAGTCTGGTCTTCGTTCTTGCACACCAGTCCAAAGTTGACGTCGCACTGCACGACCTGTCCGACGTGTTGGATGGAAACCTCGGGGTAGTCCTCCGCCTGGCACTCGATTTCCTTTGGCTGTTGACAGACTTTCTTCCCGGCGGCGCGGATGTGCTGGTAGGTTTCGAAGTCTCCCTGGCTGGGTCCCGCAGAGGGGAAGTCGACGTCGAACCATTCGCTCCAGGAGCACACTTCGGGTTCACAGGTGGTAGTGGACGGGGTGGTGGTGCGGATCTCGGTGGGGTGGGATGTGGAAGGTGTTGGCGTGGGGCTGGTGGTGCTGGTGGAGGTTTGCGTTGTGGTTTCCGAGGAGGTGGGCTGCGTGGTGGTGGTGGAGGTCGGGAGTGTGGTGGAGGTCGTGACTGTGGTGGAGGTTGGGGTGGTGGTGGTTGATCTGTGGAAGGTGGTGATGGTGGGTCTGGTGGTGGGCAAGGGTGTGGTGACGTGGCAATTGTAGTTAGGAGTGCAGCAGAGGACGCGGATCCTGTAGTTGAGGCACATCTTAAATTTGCCAGTCTGGTCTTCGTTCTTGCACACCAGTCCAAAGTTGACGTCGCACTGCACGACCTGTCCGACGTGTTGGATGGAAACCTCGGGGTAGTCCTCCGCCTGGCACTCGATTTCCTTTGGCTGTTGACAGACTTTCTTCCCGGCGGCGCGGATGTGCTGGTAGGTTTCGAAGTCTCCCTGGCTGGGTCCCGCAGAGGGGAAGTCGACGTCGAACCATTCGCTCCAGGAGCACACTTCGGGTTCACAGGTGGTAGTGGACGGGGTGGTGGTGCGGATCTCGGTGGGGTGGGATGTGGAAGGTGTTGGCGTGGGGCTGGTGGTGCTGGTGGAGGTTTGCGTTGTGGTTTCCGAGGAGGTGGGCTGCGTGGTGGTGGTGGTGGAGGTCGTGACTGTGGTGGAGGTTGGGGCGGTGGTGGTTGATCTGTGGAAGGTGGTGATGGTGGGTCTGGTGGTGGGCAAGGGTGTGGTGACGTGGCAATTGTAGTTAGGAGTGCAGCAGAGGACGCGGATCCTGTAGTTGAGGCACATCTTAAATTTGCCAGTCTGGTCTTCGTTCTTGCACACCAGTCCAAAGTTGACGTCGCACTGCACGACCTGTCCGACGTGTTGGATGGAAACCTCGGGGTAGTCCTCCGCCTGGCACTCGATTTCCTTTGGCTGTTGACAGACTTTCTTCCCGGCGGCGCGGATGTGCTGGTAGGTTTCGAAGTCTCCCTGGCTGGGTCCCGCAGAGGGGAAGTCGACGTCGAACCATTCGCTCCAGGAGCACACTTCGGGTTCACAGGTGGTAGTGGACGGGGTGGTGGTGCGGATCTCGGTGGGGTGGGATGTGGAAGGTGTTGGCGTGGGGCTGGTGGTGCTGGTGGAGGTTTGCGTTGTGGTTTCCGAGGAGGTGGGCTGCGTGGTGGTGGTGGTGGAGGTCGTGACTGTGGTGGAGGTTGGGGCGGTGGTGGTTGATCTGTGGAAGGTGGTGATGGTGGGTCTGGTGGTGGGCAAGGGTGTGGTGACGTGGCAATTGTAGTTAGGAGTGCAGCAGAGGACGCGGATCCTGTAGTTGAGGCACATCTTAAATTTGCCAGTCTGGTCTTCGTTCTTGCACACCAGTCCAAAGTTGACGTCGCACTGCACGACCTGTCCGACGTGTTGGATGGAAACCTCGGGGTAGTCCTCCGCCTGGCACTCGATTTCCTTTGGCTGTTGACAGACTTTCTTCCCGGCGGCGCGGATGTGCTGGTAGGTTTCGAAGTCTCCCTGGCTGGGTCCCGCAGAGGGGAAGTCGACGTCGAACCATTCGCTCCAGGAGCACACTTCGGGTTCACAGGTGGTAGTGGACGGGGTGGTGGTGCGGATCTCGGTGGGGTGGGATGTGGAAGGTGTTGGCGTGGGGCTGGTGGTGCTGGTGGAGGTTTGCGTTGTGGTTTCCGAGGAGGTGGGCTGCGTGGTGGTGGTGGTGGAGGTCGTGACTGTGGTGGAGGTTGGGGCGGTGGTGGTTGATCTGTGGAAGGTGGTGATGGTGGGTCTGGTGGTGGGCAAGGGTGTGGTGACGTGGCAATTGTAGTTAGGAGTGCAGCAGAGGACGCGGATCCTGTAGTTGAGGCACATCTTAAATTTGCCAGTCTGGTCTTCGTTCTTGCACACCAGTCCAAAGTTGACGTCGCACTGCACGACCTGTCCGACGTGTTGGATGGAAACCTCGGGGTAGTCCTCCGCCTGGCACTCGATTTCCTTTGGCTGTTGACAGACTTTCTTCCCGGCGGCGCGGATGTGCTGGTAGGTTTCGAAGTCTCCCTGGCTGGGTCCCGCAGAGGGGAAGTCGACGTCGAACCATTCGCTCCAGGAGCACACTTCGGGTTCACAGGTGGTAGTGGACGGGGTGGTGGTGCGGATCTCGGTGGGGTGGGATGTGGAAGGTGTTGGCGTGGGGCTGGTGGTGCTGGTGGAGGTTTGCGTTGTGGTTTCCGAGGAGGTGGGCTGCGTGGTGGTGGTGGTGGAGGTCGTGACTGTGGTGGAGGTTGGGGCGGTGGTGGTTGATCTGTGGAAGGTGGTGATGGTGGGTCTGGTGGTGGGCAAGGGTGTGGTGACGTGGCAATTGTAGTTAGGAGTGCAGCAGAGGACGCGGATCCTGTAGTTGAGGCACATCTTAAATTTGCCAGTCTGGTCTTCGTTCTTGCACACCAGTCCAAAGTTGACGTCGCACTGCACGACCTGTCCGACGTGTTGGATGGAAACCTCGGGGTAGTCCTCCGCCTGGCACTCGATTTCCTTTGGCTGTTGACAGACTTTCTTCCCGGCGGCGCGGATGTGCTGGTAGGTTTCGAAGTCTCCCTGGCTGGGTCCCGCAGAGGGGAAGTCGACGTCGAACCATTCGCTCCAGGAGCACACTTCGGGTTCACAGGTGGTAGTGGACGGGGTGGTGGTGCGGATCTCGGTGGGGTGGGATGTGGAAGGTGTTGGCGTGGGGCTGGTGGTGCTGGTGGAGGTTTGCGTTGTGGTTTCCGAGGAGGTGGGCTGCGTGGTGGTGGTGGTGGAGGTCGTGACTGTGGTGGAGGTTGGGGCGGTGGTGGTTGATCTGTGGAAGGTGGTGATGGTGGGTCTGGTGGTGGGCAAGGGTGTGGTGACGTGGCAATTGTAGTTAGGAGTGCAGCAGAGGACGCGGATCCTGTAGTTGAGGCACATCTTAAATTTGCCAGTCTGGTCTTCGTTCTTGCACACCAGTCCAAAGTTGACGTCGCACTGCACGACCTGTCCGACGTGTTGGATGGAAACCTCTGGGTAGTCCTCCGCCTGGCACTCTATTTCCTTTGGCTGTTGACAGACTTTCTTCCCGGCGGCGCGGATGTGCTGGTAGGTTTCGAAGTCTCCCTGGCTGGGTCCCGCAGAGGGGAAGTCGACGTCGAACCATTCGCTCCAGGAGCACACTTCGGGTTCACAGGTGGTAGTGGACGGGGTGGTGGTGCGGATCTCGGTGGGGTGGGATGTGGAAGGTGTTGGCGTGGGGCTGGTGGTGCTGGTGGAGGTTTGCGTTGTGGTTTCCGAGGAGGTGGGCTGCGTGGTGGTGGTGGTGGAGGTCGTGACTGTGGTGGAGGTTGGGGCGGTGGTGGTTGATCTGTGGAAGGTGGTGATGGTGGGTCTGGTGGTGGGCAAGGGTGTGGTGACGTGGCAATTGTAGTTAGGAGTGCAGCAGAGGACGCGGATCCTGTAGTTGAGGCACATCTTAAATTTGCCAGTCTGGTCTTCGTTCTTGCACACCAGTCCAAAGTTGACGTCGCACTGCACGACCTGTCCGACGTGTTGGATGGAAACCTCGGGGTAGTCCTCCGCCTGGCACTCGATTTCCTTTGGCTGTTGACAGACTTTCTTCCCGGCGGCGCGGATGTGCTGGTAGGTTTCGAAGTCTCCCTGGCTGGGTCCCGCAGAGGGGAAGTCGACGTCGAACCATTCGCTCCAGGAGCACACTTCGGGTTCACAGGTGGTAGTGGACGGGGTGGTGGTGCGGATCTCGGTGGGGTGGGATGTGGAAGGTGTTGGCGTGGGGCTGGTGGTGCTGGTGGAGGTTTGCGTTGTGGTTTCCGAGGAGGTGGGCTGCGTGGTGGTGGTGGAGGTCGGGAGTGTGGTGGAGGTCGTGACTGTGGTGGAGGTTGGGGTGGTGGTGGTTGATCTGTGGAAGGTGGTGATGGTGGGTCTGGTGGTGGGCAAGGGTGTGGTGACGTGGCAATTGTAGTTAGGAGTGCAGCAGAGGACGCGGATCCTGTAGTTGAGGCACATCTTAAATTTGCCAGTCTGGTCTTCGTTCTTGCACACCAGTCCAAAGTTGACGTCGCACTGCACGACCTGTCCGACGTGTTGGATGGAAACCTCGGGGTAGTCCTCCGCCTGGCACTCGATTTCCTTTGGCTGTTGACAGACTTTCTTCCCGGCGGCGCGGATGTGCTGGTAGGTTTCGAAGTCTCCCTGGCTGGGTCCCGCAGAGGGGAAGTCGACGTCGAACCATTCGCTCCAGGAGCACACTTCGGGTTCACAGGTGGTAGTGGACGGGGTGGTGGTGCGGATCTCGGTGGGGTGGGATGTGGAAGGTGTTGGCGTGGGGCTGGTGGTGCTGGTGGAGGTTTGCGTTGTGGTTTCCGAGGAGGTGGGCTGCGTGGTGGTGGTGGTGGAGGTCGTGACTGTGGTGGAGGTTGGGGCGGTGGTGGTTGATCTGTGGAAGGTGGTGATGGTGGGTCTGGTGGTGGGCAAGGGTGTGGTGACGTGGCAATTGTAGTTAGGAGTGCAGCAGAGGACGCGGATCCTGTAGTTGAGGCACATCTTAAATTTGCCAGTCTGGTCTTCGTTCTTGCACACCAGTCCAAAGTTGACGTCGCACTGCACGACCTGTCCGACGTGTTGGATGGAAACCTCGGGGTAGTCCTCCGCCTGGCACTCGATTTCCTTTGGCTGTTGACAGACTTTCTTCCCGGCGGCGCGGATGTGCTGGTAGGTTTCGAAGTCTCCCTGGCTGGGTCCCGCAGAGGGGAAGTCGACGTCGAACCATTCGCTCCAGGAGCACACTTCGGGTTCACAGGTGGTAGTGGACGGGGTGGTGGTGCGGATCTCGGTGGGGTGGGATGTGGAAGGTGTTGGCGTGGGGCTGGTGGTGCTGGTGGAGGTTTGCGTTGTGGTTTCCGAGGAGGTGGGCTGCGTGGTGGTGGTGGTGGAGGTCGTGACTGTGGTGGAGGTTGGGGCGGTGGTGGTTGATCTGTGGAAGGTGGTGATGGTGGGTCTGGTGGTGGGCAAGGGTGTGGTGACGTGGCAATTGTAGTTAGGAGTGCAGCAGAGGACGCGGATCCTGTAGTTGAGGCACATCTTAAATTTGCCAGTCTGGTCTTCGTTCTTGCACACCAGTCCAAAGTTGACGTCGCACTGCACGACCTGTCCGACGTGTTGGATGGAAACCTCGGGGTAGTCCTCCGCCTGGCACTCTATTTCCTTTGGCTGTTGACAGACTTTCTTCCCGGCGGCGCGGATGTGCTGGTAGGTTTCGAAGTCTCCCTGGCTGGGTCCCGCAGAGGGGAAGTCGACGTCGAACCATTCGCTCCAGGAGCACACTTCGGGTTCACAGGTGGTAGTGGACGGGGTGGTGGTGCGGATCTCGGTGGGGTGGGATGTGGAAGGTGTTGGCGTGGGGCTGGTGGTGCTGGTGGAGGTTTGCGTTGTGGTTTCCGAGGAGGTGGGCTGCGTGGTGGTGGTGGTGGAGGTCGTGACTGTGGTGGAGGTTGGGGCGGTGGTGGTTGATCTGTGGAAGGTGGTGATGGTGGGTCTGGTGGTGGGCAAGGGTGTGGTGACGTGGCAATTGTAGTTAGGAGTGCAGCAGAGGACGCGGATCCTGTAGTTGAGGCACATCTTAAATTTGCCAGTCTGGTCTTCGTTCTTGCACACCAGTCCAAAGTTGACGTCGCACTGCACGACCTGTCCGACGTGTTGGATGGAAACCTCGGGGTAGTCCTCCGCCTGGCACTCGATTTCCTTTGGCTGTTGACAGACTTTCTTCCCGGCGGCGCGGATGTGCTGGTAGGTTTCGAAGTCTCCCTGGCTGGGTCCCGCAGAGGGGAAGTCGACGTCGAACCATTCGCTCCAGGAGCACACTTCGGGTTCACAGGTGGTAGTGGACGGGGTGGTGGTGCGGATCTCGGTGGGGTGGGATGTGGAAGGTGTTGGCGTGGGGCTGGTGGTGCTGGTGGAGGTTTGCGTTGTGGTTTCCGAGGAGGTGGGCTGCGTGGTGGTGGTGGTGGAGGTCGTGACTGTGGTGGAGGTTGGGGCGGTGGTGGTTGATCTGTGGAAGGTGGTGATGGTGGGTCTGGTGGTGGGCAAGGGTGTGGTGACGTGGCAATTGTAGTTAGGAGTGCAGCAGAGGACGCGGATCCTGTAGTTGAGGCACATCTTAAATTTGCCAGTCTGGTCTTCGTTCTTGCACACCAGTCCAAAGTTGACGTCGCACTGCACGACCTGTCCGACGTGTTGGATGGAAACCTCGGGGTAGTCCTCCGCCTGGCACTCGATTTCCTTTGGCTGTTGACAGACTTTCTTCCCGGCGGCGCGGATGTGCTGGTAGGTTTCGAAGTCTCCCTGGCTGGGTCCCGCAGAGGGGAAGTCGACGTCGAACCATTCGCTCCAGGAGCACACTTCGGGTTCACAGGTGGTAGTGGACGGGGTGGTGGTGTGGATCTCGGTGGGGTGGGATGTGGAAGGTGTTGGCGTGGGGCTAGTGGTGCTGGTGGAGGTTTGCGTTGTGGTTTCCGAGGAGGTGGGCTGCGTGGTGGTGGTGGAGGTCGGGAGTGTGGTGGAGGTCGTGACTGTGGTGGAGGTTGGGGCGGTGGTGGTTGATCTGTGGAAGGTGGTGATGGTGGGTCTGGTGGTGGGCAAGGGTGTGGTGACGTGGCAATTGTAGTTAGGAGTGCAGCAGAGGACGCGGATCCTGTAGTTGAGGCACATCTTAAATTTGCCAGTCTGGTCTTCGTTCTTGCACACCAGTCCAAAGTTGACGTCGCACTGCACGACCTGTCCGACGTGTTGGATGGAAACCTCGGGGTAGTCCTCCGCCTGGCACTCGATTTCCTTTGGCTGTTGACAGACTTTCTTCCCGGCGGCGCGGATGTGCTGGTAGGTTTCGAAGTCTCCCTGGCTGGGTCCCGCAGAGGGGAAGTCGACGTCGAACCATTCGCTCCAGGAGCACACTTCGGGTTCACAGGTGGTAGTGGACGGGGTGGTGGTGCGGATCTCGGTGGGGTAGGATGTGGAAGGTGCTGTAGTGGGGCTTGAGGGTGTTGTTGTATTTGCTTCATAATATGTGTGTGTTGTTGATTGTGATGTAGTTCTCGTATGAATATATTCTGTTTCTGGTGGAGGTGTTGGTACTGTAGTTGTCTTATGTTTTGTTTGAAAGTGTGGTGGTGTTGATAGTTCTGTGAATGATGTACTTGGAATCATTGAAAAAATTGTGGTACTTGTATGTGGTGTTGTTGTTTGCTGGCATGGTGCTGTTATATTTCTACAGCATTTAAATCTTAATTTGTAGTTATAGCAGATGGGTGGTAGTTGGTGTTTATTGTAGCATTTCAGTCCTTCTTCTGTATTACATGTAATGTGTTGCTCCAGTAGGGGATATGGTGTATTGGGGAACCTTACTGCTCTGCATTCTACTGCCTTTCTATTATCACAGACTTCGTATCCATGATTTTCAATGTTCTGAATTGTATCGAAGTCTCCATCATCGTATCCAGACCCTGGATAACTGACATCATACCACATTGACCAAGAGCATTCTTCTTTAATGCAAAGAGGAGTTGTTGAAGGAGAAGTGGTGACAGGTGTTGTCATTTTGGTTGTGGTTGTTTCTTCAGTAGGTGAAGGTATGAATGTTGTAGTTTTGTAAGTTGTAGTAACTAGTGATGTGGTGGTCGAAAACGATGTTTCTTCAGTTGGTGTTGATATTTCTGTGCTCTTAGCCGTAGTTGTGATCGGTGTTGACGTGCTGAAATGTGTTGTGAAAGAGCATGGTACAAAAACACAGCATAAGATTCTGATTTCATAATTGTTGCACATTGTTGAAATTTGATCTTTGTTGTAACATATAAGCCCAGCTGTTGTGCTGCATTCTACTTTTTGGCCAAGGTCTTTCAGTGGTATATTAGGGAATTTCTCTGCTCTGCATTGAATAGCCCGTGGAGTTTTACAGACCGCATAACCTTTAGATCTCAAATCATCAAAGGTTTCAAAATCTCCACCATCGTAGCCAGGGGTTTGCAGACTCCCATCATACCATTCTGACCATTCACAGACTTCACGAACACATACTGATGTAGTTGGTGACACTGTGAAAGAGAAAAAGAAGAGACCATGAAACTTAGAGTTAATTCCTGTATCTCTTTTTTATTATATTAAATGGCCTGAAAATTTCTCTAAGGTCATTCGCTTGCATTGTGAGCCTGTAGTGCATCAGTTTATTGTACTTATAATTTAATATGAAGTAGAACAGAAAATCCATCACCCAGCAATTTAATGTACTGACTCCCTTGGAAGTGTCTCTTCCCAAGAGAATGAAAATTATCTTTTACAAAGTGCTAAAACAAGTCTCGGGCATAATTTTTACACATAGTGGGGAAAAAAACCCTCACATTTTTTTAGATTTGATTCACTGTTATGGCTTGGTTTGCATCTTGCTTCATTATTTTTTAATCTCTCTGGAATATCAAAGCCCAGATTCAAATCCAGCGGAAAGAATAACATTTAATCTGTGCATCAAGATTCATAGATACATTTTTCTTCCAAATGAGTTGAATCCTCATGTAATATGCTGCATTGTCTTTGCTCCTCCATTTGAAGTAAAAGATATCTAATGCAGCCCTATTAGCACCCCTACACTTTGTAGTCTTGTCTAAAGAAACCATTTATTGATTGGAGAGCAGTCCACAAGCTTTTGTAGGTGAATTCTCATTGTAAAATGATTGGAAAATGACTAATGAATTCCAGCAGTGCTGGTGGTTTCTGTGATTTCAAAACTTGTAGTTCTAAATTTTAAGAATATGTGCCCGTAGTAATTAGAAATTATCAACCTGAAGAATGCTGAACAGGAATTCTAGAAATAAAAATTTCAGTATCTCAATGTCAATATCTGAGCAATCTACTTAGTACTGTAATTATAAATACCATGAACCCTACCAGGAATTTTACAGAAAGTAATAATTCTGTAATTTAATAGGAAAAATAATGAATTATTTGTTCAGTAAAGATTATTCCTGGTATAGAAATAGTTACGGTTAGAGATATTAAATCTGATACTGCTTTTTATCGTTCACTATGAAAATAAGCAAAATAATAGTATTAAACCAGTTTGCAGTGATTTCCATTTTTGTGTTTCAGAAGTAGTTTTATTTTCTCTTTTTATTTCCTTGTATTAGTTTGGTTACCAAATACTAACTGAAACCAAATGCTAATAACAAATGAGACTTCCTGTCATTTATTTTGAAGTTGTATTAATTCATTTATATTGTGAGTGTGGGCATGGTTTTGTGGCTATATTTTACTCACTAATGAATAGAATACGCTCTTATGGGCTATGAAGGATGTACCTGTGGAAGTAGTGACAGGTGGCGTAGTGCTGAAATGAAACGTCGTTGCTGTTGTGGGTGATGTTGAGATTGGACATTCATAGACAACCCTTTGAAGTGTTCCATTGGGACCACAGGTTGCAACAATACACCCTCCTGTGCCATCTGTAGTATTGTAGATCACGTCTTTATAGTTGTATTTCTGTCCCTCATAAATGCAGACGCATTCTGTAAATCAAAAGAGGGTGTTATTCCTTGGTATCTGAAACACAGAGCAGAGTACTTCAAATGCATCCTATTTAGATAAAAACAACTTTGCCAACATACCATATTCATCATATTTGCATTTTTTTCCATGCTTTGTGCATTCACTGAAAAGATAAAAAAGGAGATGGTGAATATCAACATATAGGTTCATGACATCCTCTTGTCTCATTTTTTTTTCTATTGATTCTTTACTATTCATTGTGTGCTTAAATGTAGAAAGACCCTGTCTTCTCTAAGTTAGATACTGAGTTCTACTGTACAAATTCAGTTTAGGTAGGATCACTCAGTTTTCTGTCAAGAAAGGCAACTTTTCTATGCCAGCATATTAAACATGCAGTATCCTTATTGGTGTTTTTGGGGGCTGGGCGAAGATGTAGGGAAGGGTGATTTGAAATGTTATCTCCCTGATAGGTACACTTATTTTTTGGAAAGGAAAGTGCAGTAAATGTGTTGTTTGAGAAAGGGTCACTGTATCACAGATGTTGACGCTGTCTACACAGAGAATTTCCATCAGGCTTCCAAAAGATGCAAGAATGCATTCTGTTTTTAAAGGGAATTTATCTATTAATCTGTTAAGAACTGAATCTTGATATATTTATTTACAGTGACTAAAGGCATCTGTACAGTGAATAAACTGAAGTAAGTATAGATATGTATTTAACAGGTTAGGTCTAGTGCTGTTAATGACATAGATGATGCAGGCAAAGCTGTCTCTGAATGGCAAAACATGCCGTGAAAACTGGGTTAGCTCAGGTGGGCTTCGTGCTAAGCTCTTTGCCACTCTGGCTGGACTGCTTACAGTATTCAAGTGTAGCTACTTTAAAGGTATCTTGGCACAGGTGTTAGCTGCTTCACAACTGGTTCTGGTAAGGTTGTGCTATTTGATAGAAGGCTTAGCAGCACTTGTCCCAAGCTGTCATCAGTTCTGGCAGAATGTGTAGAAATACTTGCTGACTCTTGCGAATATGCAAGTACCAGTGCAGTAACAGAAACAAACTCAAAACAACGCAGATTAGTTGTCTAACTTCTAAATAATTGCACATAATGATTTTAGGAATATCCTGTAAAAACTCTCATACTATTGCCATAACTATTATTATTTTAATTTGGTTTTAATTAATTTAATTATGATAATAATTTAAAAGTACTTTAGTAAGAATACATAATAAGTAGTAAATTTATCTCTTTATGGTAAAATGTTTCATCATGTCATCATTTAAGTTTCTGGGAATGTAAAAAAATTAGACATCATCCAGCAGCCTATGACTGGCCTTGTTCCTGATGGCAGACAAAAAACCTTAATGCATAATGCATAAAACATAACGTATTATGTTTCACAACTTTAAACTCAACATTTAAAAATCTTTACTAATCCTACCATGATTGACAATTCTCCTTTGAAGGCATCTGCATTCCTGGTTTGTAATTTTTTCCATTTTCATAACAACCACAATTAGAAACACAAGTCATGGTTTCTTCATCAAAATAGGACTTATTCTTTGGACAGTGTGGATAGCAGCCTGCAATAAAAAATGAGAGTTATGTTGACACAAGGCCTTTCACAACTAGAAGTAATTCTATACTCTGCTTATATCTGCTTTCCCCAAATTATCTCATTTGGTAAGTGGAATTTCAGACCCTGTTAGTGCTATTTCTTTGATTGCACATTAAGCTTTGGAGCCTTTTGTCCTCATCTTCACTCCAAACAAGTTCATGATCCATTAGGGAGTAAGATACTAATTAGAAAATCTCTTCTTATAATTTCTAATACAAATATGTCATATACTGAGTAATATAAAGTTGGTTACTCATATTGCATTTTAGCTTTTTATAAGTAGAATGAGATATGCATAATTATGTTTACCTTCCAAACCTCTCAACTCATGAAGACAGTTCCCACTTGGATTATTGCAGGTCTTCATACAAGGGGCTCCACATGGCTTGTAGTGCCACTCACATTCCCCTTGTGGATTGTAGTAATCACAGAACAGAGCTAGAGGAAGGAGAAATGACAGAAAAAGACTTTTGATCTTTTTGCTCTGCAGTCTTTCAGTTTTGCTAGGTAAAAATCCCATGTGATCAGCATAATCACATAGGAGGTGAACTTATAATTTAATACAATTGTTACACTTCTACCACCTTTTGACACCAATAAAATTGTAAAGCATAGAACAGAGTTACACATTAAGCATGAAAAATCAATTAACTGAATCACTGATTTTAGCTAGTATGCACTAATACTTATTTACACTGAGCATGATGTAGACTGGCGGGAGTGCAATATTATAGTTCATCAGTTGTGTATCATGATTGACAAGTAAATCAGACAGTAATGACACCAACTGTTAAAGTTACTATCAATGGTTTCATTTTAAGAAGATAAATTGGCTTCCAGTGATTTACCCAACTTTCTTTGTGTTATTTTTTGCTTTTTTTCAAATACAGGAGTGCCTCTTACAAATAAAATTTTATCCTTCTTTCTTTCATCATTCTACTTGCTTTTCTTTATTTCTTCTGTTTTCTTTCCCTCTGGACCCCTTCAAAAAGTAGTAGGGTGAGACTCACGACAAATGGATGGGGTTCTCCATGAAATGCAGATGTCCAGCTCATTGCATGCTTGAGCATAGGCGGCTACTGCTGTACAGAAACATTCACAGTCTCCTCCAGTGTCACAGGCACAAGCATCATCCACACATGCTTGATAATATTCATTTGGTTCAACCTGTTGGAGAAAACATTTTAGTTTTCATGGACTTGTCCTCTTTGAAAAGGCATTCACTGTCCTAAAAAAGCTGAATAAAATATCTGAAACTGACAACTCTGTATGTGTGAGAAGGATAAGAAAGGAAGAAACCTGTGAATGCTTTGAAAAACCAAGAGGAAAATGTAGAATAAAGCTATTACTAATAAGTCATAATGCTAAGAACTATTTGATGCTGAAGATACGTTTGCAGAAAGAATACTGTTACATTACTACAAGCTAGCACACAGTCATATCTATCAGGTGGCTAGTATTTCTATTAGTAGAAAATGATGCTATTAGAAAATAAGTGTATCCTGAGATTCATCTGTGTTTGTCCTTTTTATTAAAAAAACCCACACCAGACCAACTATCAATTTATTCAGTGTCCTAGTTCAAGGCACAAGCTGAGAAAAATGAAAGTGAAAACACTGTCTATGCAGTCTCCCTGGAACTTGGTCTGACTTCACTTTGTCAAGCATCGCGAAATGTATTTTAGTGTATTTTTCAACTATCCCACATAAAAATTAATGTAATCTCTGGCTCAAGAGAATTTAAGACTGAAGTTTCTGGCATACCTGGGAGTGACACTTTGCAAACACTTCACTGGTAATGATGCTGCATTGCTTCTGTGCCCAGGCTTTCCTGTATGGATTCGCAGTGCATGGATCCTTGGTACGATTGGCATTTGGACAACTAGAAGACACTTTCCAACTATTGGCAAACTCCAGCACATTTCCTACGACAGACTGACTGCGAGTAGTGAAGTCATTGTTTCCATTGCCATCATAGTTTCCGCAAAGTCCACAGACATGTCCCTACGTGGAGATAAATACAAAATGACAAAGATCAGTAAGGTACAGTTTCTCATTATCTGTGAGTAACAGACCTCAGGATGAATATTATTTAAGATTATCTTGAATTCTTCAGTAATGGTCCTGAACATTTTCATAAAATACCTTTAATGAAAAGAAGTCTCTAACTTAGTGTTAGAAAGGATAAGGATCGGAAGCAGACTAGACTCGTGGCTTTTGTTCTTAGTATTGAGCTAATTAGTTTTATCTAATCCTCTCTTCAGTGAGGGCTTTTCATGAAGAATGCTACTGATGTAGTTGCTGTTATGCCATTGCTGAATAACGTAATTTAAGGAAAATGTGTAGCACACAATCTAAGTAAACGCTACAAGGGTAAAAATAGGCAATCGTTGTTCTTTTAGTGTTCTGGTTACAGCCTAAATTTCCTTTTTTTTCTTTGACAGATAACATGAATGTCTTTCAGAAATCATTTTATTCAGGTGTTGGATTTTAAAATGTACCTGAAAACTGGGACTAAGTTTAATGAATATACTGGTTTTCTTGTCCCACATGAGTATCAGGCCAACAGAAGTGTCAACCACCAGGTAGATGCCCATGGAACGCATTTGGAATGGCATTTTTCCTCCAGGTGTCCTCTGGATAACATCAGAGTGTCCATCACTGAGTACCAGCTCATAGTTCTAGGACAGGAAAAGAAAAAGTTAGAGAAAGTTAGAGGCCAATTAAAAAAGTCACCTATTGGGTACAGTTTTATATATTGCCAGTAACTGTTATTGAAATAATAACTTTCTTATAATAAAAATGATTCTATTCAACAACCTCATGTTAAGCACTTTCTCTTTAGAATTCCCTCTTTTGTTTTCTCTCACAGACAGCAGAATCGTTGGCAGTGAGCAAAGAATATTTTCACTGTCTTGGAGGACGCTTTTATGATGCAGTCTATCTGGGACAGCTTGTTCCATCCTTCTGGCACATTAGGCCTGGGGTAAAACTTATTAAAGAAAATACTTACGCCCAGGAAAACTTTAATAGATTTAGAGCAGGTGGTTCCTGTAGTGCCGCATGGAATGTTCTCGGTGATGACTCTGAAGGTTCCCTGGTTCATACCTTGTTGACCACAGTAGTTCTGAAACAGGGGAATGATATTCAGTGTTAACTATGCTACATGGTCATGCGTAAAATGCAAGGTACTTTGACAGTGCAAAAATCTGGGAAAGACACTGTTACCTGGACCAGAACATATTCACAGTCTCCTTCAAAATCAAAACGTTTGCCATCAAAGGTGGTGTAATGCCCATCTCCATAAACTGAACAGGTTTCCAGGCAAGGTTCATTGGAGCAGTGCCATTTTCTGTTTCTACATGTGCTACATAAGACAAAAAGCACTCCAACTGTTAAAACCAGACATGTACACTACATAGCAATATATACATTCCTGCATGTACGTCAATCTGATTTTAAAATGTTTTAAGCTTAAAATTAAACAAATAAAGTTTGCTTATTCTCAGAAACACAGTATAATTCAAGAGCCTTTGGGATTTACCCAAAGAGTGTGTTACTTCATGATGTCATGAATAATTTGGGTTAGAAAATACTTTTTTTCACATTTCCAGATCTTGTTGGATGTATTGAAAGGTAGCAATTGCCTGCAAGGAAAAAAGCTTTCTTGACTCGAATGAATATGACAACATCCAAACCATATTTTTCTGACCACTTGCAATTTCTGTGCTGTGTGCCATTATAAAAAACAGGTAGAGCTTGCTTTTTAGGTACTAAGTGGATCATCTTATGTACGATACCTTCCTATAAATCTTGATACTGCTAGACTGAAATGCTATAATTCACTTAGAGCTTAAACTATTACCTTTCAGATGCTTGAAAATAATATTTTTCAATATGCCCTTACCAGTTGTTACAGCCAACTCTGATTGATTCTCCTGGGCTGTAGGAATTCCCATTGTGAACACATGGACAGTCTTCTGGAGCTATACAGCCACCTTTGCCATCTGAGACTTGGTTATGAGGACATACACAGCCAGAGACACAGTGGGTTCTGTACTGTAAGGACCATAGAGAAAACATGACTTGAAAGATTTCCCTGGTAGAAGACTCCAACTGCAGCTGGTAATTGTAGAAGACACCTAGTTTAAAATGCTTTCAATAAAGAGTCTATACTTACGCATTCCATATCTAGAGTCTGACAGCTCTTCTGGCATCCTGCTCCTACCACATCTGCAGTGGCATTGCCACAGTCAATATAGACCATGGGAGGTACGCAGACTGAAAGAGAAAAAAAGCCATGAGAAAGGTGAGATCAACCATGTACTTATATCTTTGGATTTCCTTAATGCAAACTGAAGAAAAATAAAACAAGAAGCCTCCTTTATGAGGTATGTGTGCCTTAATATAATGCATTTGAGCAGAAAGAGAAGCTGAATATTTTGAAGTCATGCTCATCTGGGTTTTTTTGTGCTTATGCTTGGACTACTCATAGAAATTAATGTTTAATTAGCTCTGTGAAACACTTCCTTTCAGCAAAAAAAAAAAAAAAAAGGTAAGAAAAAGAAGATCATGGTTTACTTTGTATTTTTTTTTTGGCTTTTAGTACTTTTATTTTATTTAAAATGTAGACAGTTTTCTCCTCACATTCAGTGAGGTGACCAAGTATTCTTTTCCCATGGGTAACGCAGAGGATTATAACTTGTTTCAGCCATCTGAAAGGTAAGATCTTTTTCTTTATATTTTGGGAATCCTCTACATTACATAAGTCATAAGTTCATTTTCTTGTTTGATTTCAGACTTGTACAATTTGCATCATGATGATGAAAAAAGAAAGAACTGAAAAGGGTGAAAATGGAAAGGGAGATTTAAAGAAAACCTTAAGTGATATGTTACCTGGTTCAGGTTTCTCTCCAATGCAGCTCAGCTTTCCATAAGTGCAAGTGCTATAAAAAAAAAAAAAGAGAATGGATATGTTTTTGTTTTTCCTTATTTCCTAATGAATTTGAAATAATTAAAATTTACTGTGTGATAAAATGGTGAAAACGTATCCTTTATCAGAATAGTTTGTACTATTAAAAATATTTTATATTAGAGCAGACCAAAATACAAGTATATTCTATATAAAAATTTGCTAACTATTTGCTTTGCTTTTTGCTTTGCTATTTGCTTTGTCCATTTGCCTGATTAAAAACTGTCCTTCAGAATAGTTCAGAGTCCACTCATAATGGGAATAATCCATAATGGGATTATCAAGCATCTTTCACCATGGAACAAGTCTTTTACAGTCATGGGTAAGAAAAGTAGGTGTGATGGGGAGTGAGTGACTGACTGACTGGGTGGGAGTTTGGCTGTTAGCCAAGGCTAACCCACCACAGTATGGTTTGTTGAATTCCTGTAGCAGTCTAAGTACCATCTTCCAAATATGTGTAGCCCTAACAGTTTTTAAGGATCTGTGATTTTTTGTATTGAAATTATTAGGGAGAGAAATGCATTTGACTTGAATAGATTGCATAATGTATATGTGGTTTCATGATTGCCTATATCCAATCTCATTCTTTTGCTTACAAATCTCTTACCAGACAACACCATTATCATGAATAACTTCTCCAGAAGACAGAGGCATTCCTTTGTAGTAACAAGGACAGCTAGAAGCAGGCACACATTTGCCACTTTCATCCATGTAGGTTCCATTTATGCAGGTGCAGCCATCAACTGGGACAAACTTGATGCTGCATGTGACATCAGGCTCACTCAGAGACCGGCAGGTGGGTTGACAGGAATCGACATTGTAAGTGTACTTCAAGGATTTCGGACACAAGGTGGTGTATTTTGCTTGAGAGTAAAAAGTTGAGTTACATTTGCAGTTCATTTAAGAATCAATGTAGGTATAAATGCAGTAGTTGAGGTAAAGCATATATGATAAACATGTATGTACATGTGCTTTACTGATATCCTTAATAGTGTAATTATTTTGTATTGCTGTACTGTAGTGTAGTGTAATTATTTTATAGTGCTAGAGCAGAATTTTTCCCTATAGATGTGTCACAAATACAAATATTTTGTTTGGGTTAAAAAAAGAAAATATTTTAATTATGTTAACGTATAATGTCTTTTTTCCTCATTGCTATTTTTATATTTTTGTCAAATAAATTAAGAAACTCTCTACTTAGTTTATTCCTATTGCAACGGTATTAAAGTCCATGCTGCTTCTGCTGGTTCTGAGCTAGTAATCTAACAAAACCTCTTTTTTATATTTCTCTGCTTACTGCTTGTCTTTTGTCATATTCCCTTCCTCCTCAAATTGTACTTAAAACATAATTTAACACAATTTACTGTGGGAATCCCTGAGAGCTGCTGTGTGGGGCCTTCTCAATGATTATTTTCAAGAGGCAAAGGGAAATAAAACTTACTGCAAGCTTTGCTTCTCCATCCAGTGAGGAGAACTCCTTTAGCAGCACAGGCTCTGACATAGCTGGAAAGGGCAGCACACATGCAGTCCTCACTCTTCTCACAGTTACACGTGTCAAACATGCAGTTCTAGGGACAGAGAGTGACCTAGGATCATCAGATTGTCATATCAAAGCCGTGGTGCTCTATACTTTTTAGAGTGTCATGTTCTTTAGAGCTACAAATGAGTGTAATCCCTACACATAAGTAAACACGTGTCTGTTTTTCATTTGAAGATTTCATGGAGCACTTTCAAGAAAGATTCTTTGCAAGGAGAGTGAGTAATTAGAGGGCCACAATTTTAAACTATTTTTTCTTTTTCTTGTTTTGTTTCACTTTTTCAGGTGTTGGTAGGTTTCTTAGAACAAGTAGAGGGTATTTGTTGCCATCCAAATTTTAGGGCTTCGGCTTAGGAGCTTAGGCTGTCTGCATCAGAGTGAAGAAAACAAGTCATTTAATGTGTTGCTATGCCAGGCAAGGTCACTGTAATGTTACCATTTCAGAAGATGTTTGTTGAACATAATCTTTCAGATTTCCAATAACAGGGAGACTTTGTAAAGTCCCCAGGCAGTGTGTTCCAGAGCTTCATCACCTTGAATTCCTGGAACATTTTTGTTCACATCTTATCTAAATCTCTTTGTTGCTTCTTACACACATTTCTTGCCCTGTCCTTGGATATATGCAAAAGCCTTCTGAGAGCGGTTCAGAGCTACTAAGCAAAGTGCTAGTTAATATTCTGACTAAAGCTTTCCTTATATCTCAGAAAGGACAGCTTTTGTCCTTTGATCTGATAAGAAGTCCAGGGAATCCAAGTTCCCAGCTTAGACATTTAGGTTAGTACTTAAAAATATGGGCAGCAGGAATATGCCTGTAAATTTATTCTCCTGGGAATGGAAAAAAAGGTACCTTTACAAAGGAGTAATTACTATGATGTGTAGATAAAAATGAACCCTTGGCTTGAAAAGAACTATCATGAATGCATCTCCTCCCAATTGGCAAGCTATTCTCTCAGGTGTTAGTATGAGAAATCTGAGTCTTTTTCTTTAAAATGGGAAAATTTAAGAGCCAAATACCTTCTGATAAACTTCTGGATTCACTGTTGAGTGACATTCAGCAAAAGGTCCCGTGGTATCAGAGAGCAGCCCACACCAGTGCTGAGCATACTGGTCTGTGAATTGAAAACATATTAAGATTTTCTGTTGCACTTCATTGTCTAAACTCTTGTCCTAATGTAACAATACTTCCTGCAGGGAAACTGCAGAAGCTTAACTTTACGATAGAATTCAGCTTTGCATTTGCTGAAACACAGTCTTTCACTTCCTCTATACAGAAATATGAACTCTTTGTAAACTGAATGCTCTTAATTCATGGTAGTTGTCATGGAATAAACTAAGAAATCCATAGCTGAATTTTGAAAATGAAGATTCGCATTGTGAGTTAAAAATACACTAGTTCATCTCAGAAAACAGAAGAGTAGCTTATGAATGCTCAAAAATTACATATTTCATTGGCTGAAATGGAGCCTAAGAGCTATGAAGCTCTGAATTCTACATCTGGTTCTCAGTTTAACAGTGGAAGGACCACACTGAGTCCAGTTTTCAGTGGGGCTATGCATAGCTTTTTTCCTGATGATGACAATTGGTCCTTTCCAGGAATGGGTCCCTGATATGCTGTATGGTTCCATTTTCCCTTAAGTAAGTTGGGGAATACACTTGCTTTCTTTATCCAAAGGAATATTTTTGAAGATCCAAAATACTATCCTAGTTATTATTTATTGATTGAAGACTTCTAGTGTCAAATGAGGAAAATAGTGTGTGTGCAAGTGGTCCATTGTTAGTTTGGATAAATGCTTGGTGGTTGATCAGTTTATTTCTTCTTTCCATCTTAAAAGAGAATAGAAGACGTTGCTATATGTTGAGCTTACCATTTTGTATGCTGACAGTACAGGGGTTCTCAAAGGTATTTTTGGCATCAGGACAATCAGCCCGAGTTTTCCAAGTATTGCCAAAGGCAGCTGAAGTACCCTCTATTACACCACTAGTGGTTTTGAAATCATCTGTCTGCACGTCATTGAAGTTTCCACAGAGACCTAAAAGGAAGCAGATGGGCTGTGAAAGTCTCCTGGAGAATGAAGCATACTGATGAAGGCACTTGTTAATGGTAAAATGACTTACCACAGGTCTGCCCTTTATGTGATGGGTCTAAGTCTATAAAAAGTTGCATGAGAGGCACAAGCTGAACCTGTAGCTGAAGACCAAAGGTTGTTTGCAGAATAATGAAGAAAGATGATGATCTGAAGATGGTGACATTTGCTAGGGACATAAGAATGTAAGAGTTATAATTTCATATGAGATGAGCAGATGAAATGACTGTTCATTGTATAGAGGGATTCTACAGCGGTGTTTGATATGATGCTAATTTCTGAAGAACTGGGGGGAAAATGATCCATATAGGATTTAAAATCCAGCACCAAAACAGGCCGTCTTTACCCTAAACAACAAATGTATAAAAAACCTCCACTTTCTTTCAAGTGTTTGAAAATAAGGGGAAGAACACATACTTCTGTTGCTATTTAAAAGATCACCTTTACTTGATGAAAATGATGTAGCATGATTTAGTGGTAGACTCCAACATGGACCTATTCTGTCCTTTCATGATTTCCTTTGTGTTCAGGTGCAGTAGTATTGGAGAAGAACTGGCATGAAAAAAACTCTCCAGTGATGAATGTGCACTGAGCAAAGGGACAGAGGGAACTAAACAATTTGAGATATTGGAGTCCTGTTGCATATCAGAGTTTTTCTTTCCTCTCTTATTATTCCTCTTGAATGTCCATTTAGATATTGCTAAAATTAGACCGTGTTTTTACTAAAATTTTAAGAGTTGAATAGGCAAACCCCATTACTTTAAAAATAAGAGACTAGGGTACCTTGGGTTTGCTTCAGTGTAACCAAAGGTAGAATTTGGCTTTCAATTAACCAGTGTAATAATACTTTAAAGTTAAAAATGAGAAACATCACAGAAGTCTTCCAAGGGAACTTACCTGCAGAGAATGGCAGCTGTGTGTAGATCATATTCACAAATACACTGCCGGAAGGCTGGATCACAATGTTCTGTCCCCAAAGAAAGGCAATGATTATCAAGTATATTTAGGAAAGGCAAAACACTTTCCAAATGTTTTCTATCTAGTATTGTTCAGGATAAAGGCAAAAAATATGGGGGGACACTATGATGATGTTCTCATTGCTATACTATTTAATCTTTATTACTGCGGTCCATTAACTGTCAAAACAAACAAGAAAATTCCCAGAGAAAACTAAATGACAGAAAACTACTAGGATCTTGACTGACAATGAACCTACTTTATTTTTAATCTTTCTTTGAATAAAGTTCAAATGAAATAAAACAAAAAGATCAGCGCAGATTTCCTGTCTGTGCTGTTGTGTGTCATTTGCAAACTACTTGTCTATTAAGCTTCAAAAACATCCCTGCAGAATGTTAGGTGTCTACATTTGCTACTTACAGTTTGTCCTCCACTCAGGCTGATGGCTATACCCTTGAGGCATGTCTCAGTGTCAGTCAGGCCACACTTGTGGATATCTCCCAGAACAGTGAATTCATTGCTGTCACAGAGCTAGAAGAAAACAAAAGATATTGTTAAAAGGATTTGTTATGTTAAAATAGTTATGTTAAAAAGGTTCACACTCAAATGGCATTTTTAGTACAGTGAATCTTTTAAAATGTTGTTTATTCCTTTTCTTCCTGCTCTTCCTGCTCAGCACTGGTGAGGCCACACCATGAGTATTGTGTCCATTTTTGGGCACCTCAATACGAGAGAGATATCGAGGTGCTGGAGCGAGTGCAGAAGAGGGCAACGAAGCTGGTGAAGGGCCTGCAGAATAAGTCTTATGAGGAGTGATTGAAGGAGCTGGGACTGTTTAGTTTGAGGAAGAGGAGGCTGAGGGGAGACCTCATCACTCTCTACAACTACTTGAAAGGACACTGTAGAGAGGTTGGTGCTGGTCTCTTCTCACAGGTAATTAGTGATAAAACAAGAGGGAATGGCGTCCAGCTGCAACAGGGTAGTTTTAGACTGGACATTAGGACAAAATTCTTCCAGAAAGAGTGGTCAGACACCGGAATAGGCTGCCCAGGGAGGTGGTGGAGTCACCATCCCTGGATGTGTTTAAGAGTCGTTTAGAAGTGGTGTTGGGGGATATGGTGTAGGGGAGAACTTTGTAGAGTGGGGATGATGATCCCAAGGGTCTTTTTCAACCTAAATGATTCTATGATTCTGTATGTTCTTACATATATGTACCCAGTCACTAAGCAAGCTGGCATTCATGCAGTCTGTACAGTGAAAGCTATCCATTACTTCTGGTATTCAAGGGCAGGTTAAATTTATTAAGCTGAACTTTAAGACTTCTTAATAATACTAGTAATACTAGTTTAATATGCTAAAGAAGGAAGTTCTTGCCCATTGGTTATGGTGTTTACCTGGGAGAGGATAGAAATTATTTCCAGTATCTTCTGTACTGAATAGATTATTAAATAGCCTGGTGATTTGGACATACTTTTAACAGATAGGAAATAGGCATTCAAATATCCTCTCAAAGGAGAAAATTAAGCTAAAATTTCACTAAATTTCACTAACTAAACTACTGAATAAAGGCAAAATTCAGTTTTTCTCTTGGTTCTGATTTTCAGTGGTCTGTGTTCTGCGAGCTGTATTCAAAGCAAGCCTAATAGCCAAGATGTTACAGGGAAACACACGAAGGCTGTGATTCTGAATGTGTCTTATCACTTTCTTGGTGTAATGAAGATTAAATTGAGGACAGCTGAGATGCAAAATACAGCCATCTGGAAATTTAATGTTAAAATTGTGGGCTTTTTGGCCTTTTGTGCCCATGTTTAGGGGTTTTCTGTACCTCCAGAGCCTCTGAGAATCTAATTTTATATGTTAGTGCCAAAAGGGGAGTTTAACATATAAGTTGGATCTATGATCCTGTTGTGGATTGAGCTTGTGAAGCAAATCAAAAAGTTTCATTGATTTAATCTACTCCAGTTCTAAATTACTTCACTTTAGCTTTTTACGGGTTTCTATGTTTCTAGTTTTCTATGGTTCTCTCTCATTGTAACATTCAGCTTGAGATTTTTGAGAACAGATTTTATTTAATATGAACATAATTTAATATTTATGTAAATTGTTTCAATCACTCATCTAGTACAAATAAATACCAATATACCCAGGGTTCTGAAATCTGCAAGTTTGTAGTAATTATTTTAGATATACCTGCTCAGAATTCAGTCCCTACTAATCTAAAAACTCCAGTTAATATTAGGTATTTTTGTAAGTCATCAATGTCTAATTCAGGTTTTACAATCCATGTATGACTTTTTAGCTTTTTGCTTTTAAACGCGAATCTATGTTTACTGGGAAAGACTGTTTGGAAGGTAGATCGTCTTAAGGAAATAATTCTTCTCCCATGCATTCTGTATAATAATAATTGCATTGTGAATACTGTTAATCAAATAAGCCATTGAACTATATTAACTGTGACAAAAAGGACAGTACCAGTGGATGTAATAAGCACATTGCTCAGAAAGAAGTAATTATAAAACACCAGAGAGGCAATATTTGATTAAAAAAATAATGGGAAGCGTGTAGATTGTTTCATGGAACCTAAAAACTCAGTGCAATTCTTAAACAATGACCGACGAACACAAAACTGCTATGATATGTTTATTTAGTATAACCCTAACGGAAAGCCCCCTGAAATCCATTTAAGGCTCCACGTTCACCCTCTAAGTTTCAGACAGTTGATGTGTTTGCCAGTATTTTTAATTAAACAGCATTATATATAATATAATGTTTTCCTTTAGCATATTGCATATTGCTTTGGCAAGGATTGTGACTCATTTTTACCTTGGTTAGGACGTAGCTACAGTCTCCAAAGAAGGAATAATATTTCTCATCAAACGTTGAAATGTGAGAGCCTCCTTCAATACTGCAAGTCCCGAGGCATGACTGGGTGACGCAAGACCATTCACCTCCAGTACAGGTACTGAAATGAAGAAGGCATTCAGTAACCTTGGGTAATGCAAGTATAAATGAAATAAGAGACAATAAAGGTTGCTGATGCCTTAGTCTTGAAGCATTGATCATACTGTCAAAGAAACCAACATTGCTTTGAAATCTCAAAATAAGTATGGGGCAGGTACATTTATATTAGTGATCATTTTTTATATATTGCTGTTCATTTCTAGTCTTTGGACATAATTCAGTCCTGGTGAACCTGGCATCCATTCTGCTACGTATGAAGGATCGCCCTTCACCTCCATTAGTATGGCTCAAGCTTCAAATGTGTTAAGTATTTCTTGGAAAATAACATGCATGTTTGTGGTTCTTGTATTCATAGATAGATAGCTGCATTTACTTATACTTATGCAATAATACTTCAGTAATTATAGTGATATTGAAAAATGTATATCATATCTGTCAAACATGCCTCTCAAACATGATCTCCCACTCTGTCTAATGGAACATGTCCCTAAATGTCACGCCCTCCACAGCGTTTACATGAGTATCCTAGTATTACACTGTAGTGCTGCAAAGGACGTAACACAGTAATTCACATTTTTAAACACCTCTAGTATTTGAATTTGATTGTCTCCTTTAATTGGTTGTTCTTGAAATTGGGGTACCTATACCAAAACTTAAATTTTTGCTTCTAAATGGGAGGAGAAAACAGAGATGTAAGCATCCTCTAAAAATGTGTAATCAAGGAAATTCAGTTGATAAGTAGTTCCTCATTTCTTTTTGAGGGGAAATTAGTAATTTTTCCCTGTCTTCAAAATGTTCAGGTAATGCACCTAAAAAAGAAGTATGAGAAAGAGAGTATATTACCATGATCTGCATTTAGATGAGAAGGAGGCACCAGGAGCATAAGTTTCACCTTCATAGGTACAGTGGCATTCTTTACGGGGAATGCAGCCAGCACCATTAATGTCATCAAATACCATTCCTAGGGAAAGAATTGGTCTGTTACTCATTCTGTGCACTGCAGAACCTGCTTTTGTACACATATCTGGCAGACACCAGAAAGCATGTTCCATTTCTTCTGTAGTACACAGAAAATTAATAGAAAGTACTTTAAAATAATAGGATGCCAGCTATGTAGGAATCGAAGGGCTATATTCCATTGAACCCTATCTAAAATCTTAGGGTGATCAAAAGAGACCTCTAGGGAAACACCTTTCTGTTATGGACTTCATTAGATTGGAATTAGGACTAAAATTAATAGATAATGAGGTGGAATAGATGAACCATTTGTAGGACTGCCCAGGGATGTATCTGTACAGTAAATATTTTTATACCCAAAGGCAGAGGGTTATCTAGGAGAAGTCAATGATATTACACAAAAAAGCGATGGTCAATTCTATGAGACATCATGGAGGATGGGCAGAAGAGCTGCAAGAGGTGAGGATCCTACCATGCAGTCACTCACAACAGCAACAATTCTCAGCCCCAGAAGTAAGTGCACAAAGAGAACACATTTGCGTTGTTTGTCTTGTACTGACATTCAGTTCACATGCGTAATTCTCTGAAGCACCAGATTTTTCTCGCTGCCTAATGCTCTCTCAGCTCCTTGTTGTTTAGATATGCAGCACTGGACAGGAAGGGTTTGGTAATCTGGTGAACCAGATGCAGCTTGCTAACACCAGGAGTTATTGTTGCGGGCAAAATGTGATTAAACATTACATACTTTCTGTGAACTGAATATGGATGCTGAAAATAGAAGACTTCCCCTTGTTGTAGGAGCAAAGTGTCTTATTCTCAGTTCAGTCGTTATGTACATGTCTCAGGCATGTTTGTTGTTTAAAAGGGCGTTTTTAGTAATCTGAATAGAAATGTTGCATGTGTATCAAGGAACAAATGTAGTTATTACTTTAATGATAATAACAATAGCAATGACGTGATGAGAATGATACAGAGCAGGGAAGTTGTTAAATGTGTACAGGTAAGTGTTCTAGCAGTTTTGATTACGAGAAAAGGGCAGGAAATAAGCTTGCCTGGAGGGCAGACGCAGCCATCTGTACAATGATCTTCACAAAGTGCAGATCGTTCCGGGTTGCTGCACGTGTCAGAACAGGGGGAGCCACACTCATGGTATTGCATGTTGAAAGGACATAATTTGGCTGAAAGTAGAAAAAGTATTATAATGCTGACTTTTCCTTTGAAATGTTGAGAAAACAGTATTTGCAGTTTAGGATGTTTTCTATCAAGATATAATGGGAAGAATACAGTGGAGGATGTAACATTTTAGACTTTTGGATATATATTGAAAATCCTTAGTAATGCAAAATCCTCTAAACTTCCATATTTCCAAAGTCTTGAGTATGCTCAGGTTAAAACTGATTTCTTGAAAACTACATGCACCTTTAAACAGCTGGCTTCTTCGAGAAAAAAAATCACGTATTTGAAGTTTACTAGATACGGATAGTAAGCACAGGTGAAAGTCCCTCCCTGAGACACTTACGACACAGTTCTGGGGTTCTCCAGTTCAGAGGCTGTCCACCTGCATGAGCGCACTGCCGGGAGTATTCAGCAAAGGTGTTGCACATGCAGAAGTCAGCCATAGAGCTATCACAGTGGCATAGGTCTTGTATGCAAGTTTCAATGTAGTCCTGAACATTCACAAGTGCGTTACAGCTTGTAAATGCTTTACTGGTTAATACTGTTGCACAGATAGAAGCCTAGGAGGGAAAATAGAGAAGGTAAAACAAGTGCTTAGAAAATACGAAACTAATCATTTAAGGCATGTAGCAGAATAAACCAAAGGTCTGTCTGGTCCAGAAGCCTGTCCAACACTAGCCATAAGCAGATGTTTAGGGAAAAGAATAACAATAGGGCAAGTATGCATGGAACTTCTTTGATTAACTCTTCTGTCTTCCCATATCTTGAGTTACTTTCAGCTCAGGTGACTTCCTAAGCATTATAGAGTTTCTTATATTAAGACATCCTCAGTGAATTTCTCTTTTATGAGAATATCCATTCTTCTCTTGGAAGGGGAATGCAACTTTTTAACATTCACTTTAGCAAAGAATAAAAAATTAAATTTAGAAAAAAATTCTTTCCAGACCTAAGATTGAGTCATATTCATGCTATATGTTTTCCAATTCTAACAAATTTTCTCCAAAGACAGGAAGAATGTATTTTACTCTGAGAAAACATATTTTGAGAGAAAGGTTCTTACAAATTCAGCTGAGCAGTTCACCACAAGAGCAGGAGGAATAGGATCAGCACACTGCTCTGTGGGTCCATCCATCTTCTGCCTATTCCCAAACTGTATGGGAGTCAGTTTTGTCTCTGTAAAAAACAGTCCAAATATTAGAATAATGTTTACTGGCTTTTGCATGGAGATATTTTCTTTTGTGACGCTACCTGCTATGACATGAACAGTGATTACCAAATAATATCACTATAATGTGAAAGGCAAAAGGAGATGAAGAAGGTGTACAAGGAACTGGATCTTAACTATTGAAAACAAGCAAAGTTGCATGTGGCAGGTCTTAAAAGATCTAACAGTAATGAAAGCCACCCAATACATCCAAAGCCCTAACTCTATACATAACTTACATCATAGAAATACATAAAGAACTATCACCAGTTTTGAAGTTAATACAACCCACAATGTATGTTACAGTATACTGTTAAAAAATAGAAAACCAAAGCCCCAATACTTAATAATGCTTTTGATTACTTACTCTCTGAAATAAATTCATTGCTAATTGGAACTCCATTGAAGTCCCCACAAAGTCCGCAAGTTTGATTGGCATATTTCTTATCTAGTTCCACCTAAAAGAAACGAGGAAAGAGAGCTTAGGTTCACAGTAATGTCAGCCTTGATGGTTAGGAACACAGCCTACATCAATATTTTACGTACTCAAAATTTGACATATGTATGCTGTGCGGACTGTTGTGTGGTAACAAGGTAGGCACGATTGGGAAGGTCAGTGACCATCAAGAAAAACTTGGTCTTATTCCAGCCCTGGGGCTGTAAACATCAGCACATTGATAGGCTTGGAGTCTGAGGAGTACTTCACTGCTAGGTGGGGACGTTATAATTGGGGGTCTATTGATCCTGAGCTGAGCATGGTGGGAAAAAAAGGGAAATTAGGAGAAGACTGGAATACAGAATTATACACTAAAAATGGACACCAATCCAAAAGTAAGAAATGCTTGCCTGGCCGATTAAGACTGCAAAGATAGAAACAGACTATTTTTAAAACACAGGCTTTCTGCCATGTTTTGGATGTTTTCTTACCAGGAGGGCATCCTCTTCATTCCAAAGGAAAGTCAGTCCTAACTTGGCAGAAACTTTCAAATAGCTGTTACTTTTCTCTATGAAGACTCCCATATGGCTGTAGGGCATCTGGACCCTGGGGAAAGATCGCAGTAATTCAGCGGGGCTAGGGACAGAATATCCATTGAGTATCCACACTGATACCCTTTCTCATTCTCTTTGAGAAGCTTCAACATGCATAGGTGACAAAATTAGTCAGAGCAGTAACTAAATACAGACAACAAGTTTGTGACATTTTGGCTGTTTCCTATGCAATTGCTTCTCGTTGTCAAATGGATCAGCCTTTGCTTCCCCTGCTGTTCCTAAGGCTATCTCCCTTAACGGTGTTTTGCTAAGTAAAATGTTGGCATGTGTCTTTGGTTGTATTGTTCAAAAAAGTGCTGGGAGGTTCTGTTTTGCAGGCAGTATGCTTCAGGATATTGCTATTTACTCCTTAAAGCCCTTGATAATAAAAGGATATACTCTTTAGTCTTTCTGTGACATGAGTGCTATTCACAAAGGTGTACCCAAGATAACCTTTAGACTAGCTCACTATATGTAGCTGCTATAATACACAACTCACTGTGGGATAGCTGCCCAAATATTTACCCAGCCTTTTGGACAGCTTTCACACCCTATGCCAAAGTTAGCGCTACCCTTGCTACATAGATAGCAAGTTTCCAGACTAGCTAATTTTAAATGAGCGCAGGTACAAGCTGCAGTCACTGCTCAACTGCATACTGTTCAGTGCAAGGACAAAAGCCATCAAAACTTCCTCTCAAGGATCCTGTTCTGAAAAATTAATGAAAAGTAAAAACTTAAAGGGTGTAAAAACCTAACACTTTGACTGAATCCAGCTTATAGACTCAATTGGATATATATACACACAATTGCAGCAGCGGGGCAGCATCTGGGATATAGCTCATCTGAACAAAATGGACACAGGGATAATCTGCAGAAGTGTCGCTTAGCTCACTGTCAGGCCCTCTAAATTTTGTTGATACTTCAGGAAGGACCTGAGCCCTCCAGCTACTTGGGAGCAATGTGACATCAGATGAGGGAAACGGATGCTCGTTCAAAGAGCCCACTGAGAACAAGACCAGAGGTGGCAATTTCAAGTTATGAACATACAATTTGCCATCAAGCAGGACAGAGCCGCGGGTCAGTTCAATCACTGCTCCTTCCAGCTTCATGATGACGTGAGTTATCATGGTAGCATTTTCCACCATTGTACGCCTAATCTGGATGTTGAAGTCCTCATAGGGAGATTTGCAGTTGGATGCAAAGATGTAATTACAGGCCCCAGGGAAGTAAAAGATGTCCCCATCAAAGGTCTTGAAGTGGAAGTTACCCCATGTGCTGCACACACGGCCATTGTGAGAGGGGTTGCCAGCTGTGGATTCAAAATAAGCAGTAAGAATTTTCTGTAATTTGCGGTAGATACCCTCCCTTTAGTTGCTTTTCCCCTTTTATTTCTTTCACTAGCCTTTGTCCAAAAAGCCCATCTTCTGTTTTCCATCCTGTTATATATTTAATTCCGTTATCTTTTGTGTTTAATCTGTTTTGCACAGGGATATGGGGCGTAATATTGGAAGAGATCTCCCAGGTCGCTGTGTCCAATGCTCTGGTTCTGCTGACAGCCATATTCTATAAATCCTTTCCTAAATGTATGAAGTTCTAAAGTTTCACCATAAAACCAATTTCAATTTAGCTTAAAACTAGCTGGTACTCCTACTAGGGAAGGCCTCTCATAGCTGCACCCTTTGAATGGCTGGAGGACTTTTGCCAGCATCTTCCAAAATGTATTCCTGTCTCATGTATGCCTGGATGTTCTTGTGCCAGTACTGCACTTTACCTTGAAGGGATTCCACTTCCCTCCTCCTCCCCCCACCCATTACAGAAATCACTTATCTCTCTCCAGTCTTCATTTCCTTACAAGCAGCCACTTCTATCTCCCTGATTATCCTCACAGTCCCTCTCTGTGTCTCTTCCAGATTTACACTCGCACTGCTTGAACATGGCTATTCAGAATTGTACCCTATACCCTAGATAAAGTGTCTCACCAGTGCTTTGAACACATTAATATTTCCCTCTCTTTACTGGAAATATTGTGCTTGATTTATCCCAGGATTATTTTTATGTATATATAAAGTATAAAGTTTTTTTAAATTTTTTTTTTTTCACATCTGCAGGCTGGGTACTGTGGTCACATTTAGATTATCCTTGTTACCTGATGAACTGACTACTTTTCTTATTCATTTTTTATTTTATGATACTAAAGGATCTTACTCTCTTTATTAATCTCTTCAGTCACTCCATGTTCTACCTGTGTGATCAACAAGAACACAAATACCTGAGCGACTTGTTTAACTTACCCTTTACTTTCAATGTGTTTGGAAAAGGTGGAATGATTGTCACTTCATGGGATTTCAAAGCCGGTGGAAAACCTAAGGGGGAAAAAAGCAATGAATTTTAATCTTATTCAAAGTCCTAAAAAATTGATAGGGATTACCTAGTCTCTTTAGTGATTAACATTTCCTAATACTAGTTACACTCCAGGGGGAAGTTTCCACAAGGTTTTATTGGTGTTTTACACAGTGCTTTGTGTTCTTTGTCTTTCTATATATTTCACTAACCGCCAAACCCCAAAGACCATGCTCTTTGGCTTTAGTACTTTCTTCCATTATCTGTTCAAAACTCCCACCTGATGTTGGCCCTGATGTTCTGAACTCAAAAGCAGCAATCTGATCCTTAGAGCAGTGTTGTAGTAGTGATGCAAAAAGAGTGGTGCTAATGTCTATGTCTGAACCTTTGCTTCTCAGCGGAAAGTTACTCAAGAACATTAGAAGCTGAGGATGGGACATGGGAGCTGTTTTTTTTCTGAAGCTCCTGTCTTTCTTTTTGCTGAAACATGCACTTTTGCATAACCATCTCTAAGCAGATTTTTTTAAAAATCAGTTTAAATTCTGTGAAACTTTAATCATGTGCAAAGAGTTCTATTGGTAGGATCCAGCCCTAAATTTTACATGACCAAATCCAATGTTTTCTCTGTGGATTCAGCAATGAAAGGGATAGAATACTTAGAGAACATGCAATATGGTTTTATTAACATGAGAGTCTGAGGAATTGATGCAATTTCTCCCTTGAAAGTATCAAAATCATAGAATCTGATGACTTCCAAACTGTAGATTGTGCAGCATCAGTCATTGACTTCTGCATTTAGACCAAAAAATATCACTGACAAACATGTGTTTTAGAAAGACAATCTTTAGTCTTGATGTAAGGGTTTTAAGAAAAAGCACACATATTACCTTTCTTGACAATCTGTTCCAATAATCAAGTGCTCTCACTATTAAATAATTCGTGATACACTTCCAGTTTGGGTTTGGAACTATTTTAATTGCCAGCTAGTGACCCCACAAATTACAGATTGCAGGGCAGGCTTAATGATTAGTTGTTTCAGCCTGTCGCCACTGATATACCCGTCAGCGTTGTATCCTTCCACCTTTATTTTGCTCTATACAGTTATGGTGTTTGCTCTGTACAGTTATGAGTCATGTATGATCTTGTAGTGCTTAATTATTCTAATGTTTAAGGTAGTTACAGTTCTCTTGTTCTCTCATGAGTGATACAGTCATCTTGACACAGCATAAAAAATGCATCTTTTGTTACCTACTACCAAGTGCCTTTGTCATATGTATGTATACACACACCTCTTCTGAAAATACACTTCTGGATAGAAGGTATGTACCTTTCATGAATTTAAAGATTAGATAACTGTATCACATCAGTAGACCAGATCCACTGGTCCAGATCTCAGAGGAAGTTCTCCAGTTCAGAGCAGCCAGAGATTGTCTGGGAACTGGATATATTGTACAGAGGATTTCTCTCTCCTTTATTTTTTTTTTTTGTGGGGGGGGAAGTATGTTCTAGCTAGGAATAGAAAGATTCTAGTAATCTTATTACTTATCAATTTAATTTGGGACAAAATCTTAGAAATAGATCAGCATAAAAATACTTACCTTTTTGTCGCTGCAGGGTGGATGGAGAAACATAGTTTGATTTTGTTTGTTGTTCATCATCCTGTGCTTGAACTGCATCAAGAAGAGTGGAGGAGGAAAATGTTAATGTCTAATTTTCTTGAGTTCCCTCATCATTTCTCAATCATATCTGTTTAAACATGCAACAGTCAGTATATAAAAAATCAGCAAAGCTATGTTCATATACAGGAGGTCAGATTTGCATCAGGACCTGAGCTACATGCTACAAACAACCATGATGGCCATGCATCACTCGTTCAGCTTTTTGTTTTTTTCCTCCTAATAAATTACTGCAGGGAAGCCATCAAAAATGTGCCTGTTATAATTTGAGCAAATCCTTATTCTGTTATTGTCACAGTACCTCTAGATAACATTATAAGCTTTTCAGACAGAGGAATTAATTTTCTTAGTTTTTATGATCACTGTGTGCTTTAAGCAACAGTAAAACCCTTTGTCTAGCTAGAGTGTTTTAAAAATAGGTCCCTTTTGTGCAGGCATAATTCATTTTAGAGTTAGAGAACTGATCTCTGTCCTCTTACTGAAAGCCAAAGTTACTCTGCATTTTACAGTTTCAAGCCCTTTTTTTAATAAGCAGCAGAACGAAAATAAACACACGAGCCACACAGAGAGAAATGGGTCTTTACAATAGATACATTTGTGAATGTTGATTTTGCCTCAAAGCAAAACTCTTTATTTCCAGTGAAGAAACCGTATTTCGTTCCATTCCACTGCAGCATCACAATAGGAATACGCACAAAATCTGCAGGGGCCAGAGGGGGTTTTAATGCACTGCTTAGTAAGAGTTCAGCAGAGGGCAGATTGCAGGGGAGGCTGTGCTGGCCGACAAAAACCGAAAAGGGAGGCTCACCCTCTGCTGCACCCAACAACAAGGGCAGTCCATGGGTAGCACCGCTAGAGGGGCTAATGTTGAAATCAGAGCTGCAGGGGCCTCCCTAAATCCCTTCTTTTTTGCACCAGCTGGGGGGCTGCAGCTGATGTTGGAAGGACACATTGTGCCCGTTTTTAAACCATGAACTATTCAGCGCTTTCGGGCTCCTCTTCACTGCCTAACTTCAGAGAGCTTTGTGCTTCTCTCTCACGCGCTGTATGGCTCCAATACTCTGCCTCATGCCATATGCATCGCAGATTCCTATTTCCATTGCGCTGTGTGGTAATGCTACAGCTAGTGTTTTGATGAACTATTCTTTGACACTATCACTTTTTAATGCAAGTTACTGTGGAATTACCTGGAAGTAGGAAAAAGTAAAATAATGCTGCATCTGAGATCAAAATGCACTAAAACCTAACATTGTTGTTACCTTAAACTTTAAGGAAAATTAACAGGTGAAGTATACATAAAAAAGATTTCCACTCATCTGTGAGAATATATTAAGTGTCACCTTAGAATATTTAAGGCAAGTCCGTTTGTTTTTACCCCATCAAAAACCAGCCCTGTGCTGTAAGCTTTTATGCAACCACATGTGCAAGAATAGATGAACTTTTAAAATCTCTGGTCCAATATTTTTCAAGCAAAATGCCTCCTTTTTTCAATACTGTATCATCAGCTGATAAAACAAAAAAAGTCTTTAATAATATATGCAGACAGATTCCACTGATTTGTTCCTTCCTAAAACCACTTTTGGACCTTTTGGGTTGTACATTTGGAAATGCTGTACAACCTTTAAGTGGACATCAAAAGCTAAACGCTAATCTTGAGGTATTTTGTTAGAACTGTGAGTTCCGAGTGAGTTCCACTGAATTCAGTGTAGCTATTCCAGATTTCAACTGGAGAAAATAGGATGAGAGCATGGACTACAATATAAATTTTCAAGACAGTTAATTTCCTCTTCTTAGGAAGGAAAGTATTTGTAATAGAAAAGAAAATCTTGCATAAAAGTAACAGGTTCATTAGCTTCACAAAGCCAAGAAAAAAACGTTTTAAACTTTGAAGCAAGTTATAAATTCTTTAAAACAGTAAAAACGCCACGCAAGTGAATCTTCCTACCTTTGATCTCTATGAAGGCAAGTGCTAGTATTGATATCCATAGTGGTATTCGTGTCCCACCACCTGTGCCCATCTTCTGGAAGTCCGGTAGAAACTACCGAACAACCTGCCTCTGAGGAAATACCTGTCTGCTCCCGAGTCTTATATAGTGAGAGAGCAGGTTTTGGCTCAGTTCCCAGATCGTTTCACAAGGTTCTTAAAAGGTGGGGCTTCAGACATTTTAGTTTTCCTTTGCAGGTGCACAGGTAAATAGAGGATGCTCTGACTTTCCTTCATCTATTTGCACTCTAGGAGGAGTCTTCTTTCTACAGGTCTTTTTGATGAAATGACAAGAAGTGTGCAGGAAGAATTTTTGCTCAGGCTTAGTATTCCCACATTGTTATGCATTATGGGATAAATACAATTTAAGGGACTTCTGAGTGACTTTTGATCAGGAGGTTGTAATGAATTACTTCACTACTTTGTTTTTATTTTCCTCCTTCTGGTAAAAGATGACAACTTCTCAGAAAACCCAAGGAAGTTTGGTCTGACACAGATTTTTTTAATGAGCTTGCGCCTGTCTATGTAGCTACTCTGACGGTGAAAATGGAGAAATCAAATGCCTTCTAAAGTCAGCATTTATCCACAGGCCAGGCACAAAACAGGACTACACAGTGAAAATCCTTCAGCATTGGAGAGTCAGTAATATGGACCTTTCCTCGAGCGATTCTTCTTCTCACATGGGCGGTTTTAGTGCTAGTTCAGCTATTTTCCTTCTGAATAATCATGGTTTCACCATAACAAAGTAGATTGATCTACTTACAATAAAAGAAATGAAGATTTTCTTGGTCATTGCTGTTCCTACAGACATAAAAATGTCTGATTAATAAGAATGTCCTTTGGAATCTTCCTTATCTTAGGAACAATGAGAGAGTGAACAATGTTTTGTGAATATGTTAGTATATTTATTTATAGCTGTATTACTTTGGTGAATTAACTTTTTATGGTGTTTTACCTCTCGATGTAGAGAAACACAGTCTTTCACTAGGACCATGAATCCCATAATCCCTTATGGGATCAAAGAAGGTAGTGGGATTATATCTATATTCTCTGGCAAGAGGACGAGATGTAATCAGGTTTAAAACTGGGAATGAAGTTTAGGTTAGACAGTGGGGAGAAAATTTCTTTTTTCAAGGATGGTGAAGTACTCATGGAGGTTGCCCAAGAAGACTGTTGAATTTCCATCACTGATGGTTTTTAAGAACATGTTAGAAAAACACCTGCCTGAGAATGGTGTAAGTGCTGTTGACAGCGCCCTGGGGCAGGGGAAGAGACTAAATGGCCATTTGAAATTCCTTCAAACACAATTTTGTATGATTTTTTCTGAAAAATATGTGTTTTCCTCTGTTGGAGCAGTTACATTTGAGGAAGTAATTTCAATATTTAGAGAGAAATAAAAAGCACATTTTTTTCGCTAAGCAGTAAACAGAACCAAGCAAAGATGCTGTCTTTCCTGAACATTTTAAACGTACGCCTCATTATTAATATTTAAATAAAAGTGATACAACTAAATAAAAATGGAAGTGTCAAGGAAAATAATTGATCGATTTTAGTCATGAGTTATAACTCTGGCAATTCCATTGATGTATAATTTACCTTGGTATTATTTAAATAAGGAAAAGAAGATGACTACAAGAGACTTGTATATACAGAAGTACATCAAGTGAAAATTTAAGGGAAATGTTATCGCTGCTAACAGTTATTATTAAAGATCCAGGATGAAGATCTAGAAAAGAAAACTTTTAACAGATATAAGCGGTGCATAACTAAAGTAATTATAAAACAGTATGGTAAACTCAGCTGAGTAACACACATAAGCTTCTTAAGTGATTCTGTTCGTGAGAAGAAAAATATACTTTATGAATCATTATATTTCTTACCACTGAAAAAATCAATTCATATCAACAGTTGCTATGCTGTAGTTTTATATACACAGGTTAACATTTCCTGTATGTTCAGGGAAGTTCTATGACCTCTCAGAGATCCCAGTTTGGTCACTACTGATGATTCCTTTTGTATGGCTGAAGCTGGTTTGCAGTTAAATTTAATCCCTTTGACTGAGCTTTAAGGCATTGTCAAAAGTGGTTCCCTATATCTGCATTTTTGGCTGAAAGTCTCAAGTCTCTTATATGTCATGGATCACATTATCCTTATACTCCTAAGTGGTTACTTCATTGATTAATCCTCTTGCCATGTTAACTTCCATTACCTTGTGCTGATCCTTTTCAGAAATTATTATAAAATGTGTCAAAATATATCAGGCTTGCAAAAATAATTTCCAAATATTTATGATAAATTAATTTAGTAGTATTACTAGTTATTCAAATAAATATTTCGACTTCACCCCCATTCACTCAATATGTATTCCAGCCCCATTCACTCAATAGACCTACACAGGTGACATGGGAGAGTATTTTTTTAAGATTGGTTTGGAATAACACATCCAGATTTGTGTAACTGTTTATGATCAAATCAGTGTGCAATTGACTGCATAATCAGAAGTATTAATATGTTTGAAAAATTTATTAATGTACATACTTTTAAATTTTTTTTAACGGAACAGAGAAAAGATTCTGACGTTGCATTTGATCTGAAAACCCCGACACTTCTTTCTATAGTTTCTCTTTCTTTTTCACAGGATCGTATTCCTACTCTCTGTGTCTGCAATATTAAATTGAATGAAATGTTTCAGTAAAAGAGTTAGGATTTTCAGATTCATTTTTTTTAATACTACATGATCAAATTCTCCATGGTGATGATGTTATTCACACGTCTTACTCATGATTTCTGAATCTGGTTCTTCATAAGAAAAAAATGAGACTGTCATATCTTATTTTTGTACATCCTCTATGCAAGATGCAAATAAAATATCATAGCAAATTTAGTTAACTTTCAAGTGCAGTAATGATTGAAATCAGAGTCTCCATTTATATTTCTGAGATAGAATGATGGACTTAAATAGACACGCAGAAGGTGTCTAGTCTACCTAGTGCTGTATTGGAGTAGCTTCATTTTGAGGGAAGAATGAAAACACTTGAAATTGATAGAAGTTGTGGCACTTCCTCTGTGCCAGCACTAAAGTGCAAGTTAACAAGGATCTGTCTGCTGGGATTTTCTCTGGATGGTCATTTGCCCACTTCTGAGGAGGAGTTTAAGCTCCAGAAGTGGTTCTGGGGCATTAGACTGAAGTACCATTCTGATTGTCTCTAATTTTTAATCTGTGCAATTTCAAACCCACATTTTTTATCTGAAAGTTTGTATGGAAAAGTGAGGCAACTGATCAGTTTCTACTCAAAAGTTGTTCATTAACATTTCAAACAGTTGCAGTAGGTATTTTATATTATGATACAATATAGTATAGCTAAAGTAAAGCTATAGTTAAGGGCTACGATAGGGATACAACTCCTTTTATGTCCTTTACTACCTCTTAGTCAAACATGGTGCCATTGAGCCATTCCTTTACTTACAAATTCCTAGATAAAACTCATTGATTGAAAAGGAAATCACATAAATACCTGAGACCTGAAACCCTATTTCATTAACATGAGTAGTTCTCCTAGATAATGCTTTGATCTCCATTGCAGCCGCTATGCTTTATTGTAAAACAGGTAATGTGCAATATGATTAGGATCTATTTCTGGTTTTATTTCTATTATCTGTTCATTTAAAAGGTTGCAGTGTCATTTAGAAGAACCCAAGCAAAGCATAACAAGTCAAATCAGGCATTGGAAGATATCTAGCTGCAACAGAAGAGACTAATTAACACCAATATGGTTAGACACTGGAATAGGCTGCCCAGAGAGGTGGTGGAGTCACCATCCCTGGATGTGTTTAAGACTCGTTTAGATGTGGTGTTAAGGGATATGGTGTAAAGGAGAACTTTGTAGAGTGGAGTTGATGGTTGGACTCGATGATCCCAAGGGTCTTTTCCAACCTAAATGATTCTATGATTCTATGATTCAATAAGACCATGAAGTAAAATATATTGAGTATAGTATCCCTCATTTTATTTAACAGTTTTTCTTTGGGAAGAAATCCAGTTACAGAACACCTTAGAGTCCTGTATTGAGACATTCTACCTACTCAAAGCTAGTAAGGAGACCTCTTAAATATTGCATGTCAAATATATCCATGCTCTTACATTAACCAAGTTCCTTTTCCTGGGAAAGATATGAAATTTCATGACTGGCGTGGACTGGGTCAAGTGGCCAATAGTGTTAGTATTAGCACAATAATTGTCACAAGTGAGATGACCCCAAGTTCCCAGAGTAACTCTGCACTGGTATGAGGTGTTTTCCCTGTAATAAAACATTCAGAGGTTGAACAGCATTGTTTTAGCCCATGCTTTCCTTCACACCTTTTCCGCAACTCCAGGGCCAAATTTCAGGTTGTCATTCCCAAGATATTTACATACAGAATAACCCTTCTCATGACTGGCTGCTTCTGCCATATGCATCATTACTGGTTCTCTGCCTCAGATCTGCCTCAGCAGCAATCAATGCTGCTCTGCATTCTTCTCTTCCTCTTCTTCCCCCAGTGTCCTTTATCTTCCTCTTCACATACCCAGTTGAAGACAAGTTGGGATCTGGGTTTTTTTCGGAGTAATTGGCACTGCGTTCATTGCTGTATGTTCAGAGTATGGCTCCTATTGGTTTCAGCAGTAACTGAATGCTCAGCACTTCTGCACGTTCAGTCTCAGTGTTTCAAGGTTACTGTCAAGAAAATGAAGAATGCACAATTAAAAACCACGATTATAATTTGATATAAATCTTTTAAATGGCATTACAAATTAACTTTGTGGCACTCAAGCAGTTTGATGATAATGTCCTTGCTCTTTTCAGTCACTTCAAATTTAAGTTCTGCAACAGAAAAACAAATAAACAAAGCAGGAAATCTTAAAGGCACTTTTACCATGAAGATCCCTGCAATATTCTGACTAAGAGAAGGTTCTACAGAAAAAATTGTGTGCATCCTGTACCATGAGGAGTGTGAACACAGGGGGCAGAGTGAGGTTGCCATGTTGTCTGAACACGTCCAGGATATCTCTGTTTATAAAGGGGATAAACACTTAAGCCTCTTTATAGCTTGTAAACACAGACACCACAACTGTGCATACTCATATTTGCAATTGGTATTATAGACTAAAAAACTGATGTACACACATGCTTGAGGACATATTTACACTGTGCAGTGGTGCGTGTTGCAGAGGTCTTCTGCTTGGAGCGGCCAAGGTAAATTTATAATAGGAAATAGTGCCACTGCATTGATATGAAGCTGCAGCTAAGAAAATTTGCCTTTCTCTGAGGCACTGGCATTGCAACACTGTTTTTGGGATCTGAGTTGATATCTCTACCCAGGGCTATACCCTTTCAAATATACCCTTAGTTTAAATCTGTAGCAGACATTGTTTATCCAAACAGTGCATGGAAATTATAATCCAATGCATGTAAACAAAGACAAACATGGAGACAGAAACAAAATCCTTTAGTCCATGTATGATTCAAGACTGTGAGAAATTAATTAAATTTATAACTGTGGTATAAATTTAGCAGAGACCTCTTTAGTATTTCAATGAAAATATTGCCATTCATTTTAATAATTACATTTTCTGTGGTGTCATCTTCCTTGAGGGGAGAACATATTGCATGGTAAGTATGTGTGTGTGTTGAATCTCTATTGTAAAATAACTTTAAAAAATTCCTTTTCTATATTTAGCATTTCAGTTTACAAACTTAGATAACAGTACAGCAGAAAGACTTAAACTAATGGGAGGTGTTGGATAAAATACAGGGAAGAACAAATTTGCCACAAATTAATCTCACTTGGGAGTTTGGGTAAGATTTGTAAGCATCAAAGGACTGCCACCTGTTCTGCAAGACCTTATTACAGTAGCAGGGATCAGGACCATAAGTACTTTGAAGACAATCCTGATGTTCAGTCATGTGGTTATTGGTATGATGTTTTATATTAATATTGTCTTCATCTAATGTGTTATTTTTAGTTTAGTAAATTTTATGCAAAGCTTCTACTTATTTTTATAAAATATTAACTTTGCAAAGCCAAAACACTGGAAGGCATTGGTGTTAAGACCATCAGTGTGGTTTCATGAGATAGTTTTAAATTAAATGACTGAAATATCTTAGAGGGTTCTTGGTTTTTTTTAGACAGAGCTTAGATAATGAGTATCTCTTCAGTCATTTGTTCAATTAATTTTAATTATGTGTCCTAACACTTTGTGACTGTATGTTATTCGAACCTTACCCTGAATACAGACTCATCAGTTTCCTCAGTTACTTTTCTGTGGTGCCCATCAGTGGAGTACCTAAGGAGTTAATTAATAGTAATGTATTGTTTTTGAAAATATGTTTGGAAATACTTGGGGTTTATGATCTTTGTTTTATATATTGCTAGATGAGGCATAGAAAAGTTATGGGTATCCTGTAATTTTGGGTGAACACTCTAACACTCCTAGGATTGGTTTTTGCATGTTTAGAGTGTAGGCTTCAGGTAGAACTGTTAAGGTCCCACAGTTTTGCAGCTGAGATGCTGAAGTGCCCAGCACAGCATCTAGAAGAAAAGAAATCACTGACTGTGAAAACAGCAGTTTAAACAGGTATGTGCAGCATTGAAAAAGAACTGTTCAAATTGAGGAAGAAATTGAATCCATTTCAACATTATGACACCTGTGTGCCACTCCACAACAGACAAATTCTCCAGGCAATGAGAGAGAGGACTGTGGACAACCATCACGCTCAAAACTCGCTCTCATTCAACCTCAACTCTGCAGGTGCACCTACAGCAGGTGCTTGACATGCACCCAGTGAAATAGGAACCCAGTGAAGAACAGCAGGATCCAATCATATACTTAGAGATTGTGCAATATTGCATACGCACAAAGATGGCACTTTGTGACTTCAGATAGCCTGCACGCATTACTCATGTAAGTAATCCTTCCTCATTGAAGCTGAGTGGGTAGAGGAGAACTTCTCATGAGAAATTCTCATTTCTCTTAGCTCTGTGTTGTAAGTTATCATTGACTGTGGTTTTTAGATATATTCTCTAAATATGCATCATGGAGGTGACTAACTGGTCTGCACGGTTTGCTAAGCTGAGCTGTCAGCCTCCTTATCATTTTGGAATGCCAAAGTATGATATAAAACAAGAATGCTGTCAAACTTGAGCAGCTAGACTTGTACTGTATTGAACATTCAATACGTCAGTGGATGAATTGTCGGTTGACTTCTTTTATAGTCAGTTTTCGGCTTTATTGATCTGAAAACTATGAAAATCCTTATCTGCTTTGATCAATTGCTGCAAATGACTGAAAACTGGTATTGCGTGTTCATGTTTTGTACATAATAACTGTATTGACTGAAATTTCTTCCCTTGACCTGAAATGACTGCCAGAGTTCCAGATGAGTAGAAGATGATTCTGCTCCTTTCTATTGTCATAGTCAGGCAAACTTTATCAATGGCCGTTTGACTGTCAGTCTTCAGTAGGAGTATGATTTTGTAAGCTGGTAGTGATTGCTGTAGCCATTGACTAATTTTGACAGAATATATCTTCTAACTCTGCAGCTCCTTCGAGTGCTAACAATATTCCTGACTGAATGAAGGCAGAGTCTGCATTTTTAGTAATAAAGTGAACTGAGAGAATCCCACATGGACTTCAGATCTGAAGCAGGTTTTGGTGAGCTGCTGATTAGGAAAGTAAGAGTAAATTATAAACTGTTTATAGTCGCTCTAGAAATAAAAATATTCCCTGGACAGTGTCAAATTCACCTAGTTTTCATAATAAAAGTGGTATACAGGAACTCAATTTCTAGAGGGTAGATTTGCCTTTTCATTTGCTTCTCTAGGTTTTCAAACACTTGATCTTCTTTTCTACCTCATCTGTCTCTTGATACAGTGGCCATTGTGGTAAGGTTGAATACGTGGAAATTTTTTTGTGAAAATTTATCTTTCAGATACTTTTGTGTTACATTGTGTTATCTTAAGACTTATTCTGTGTGTGGTTAATTCTGATACATGCTTGTGGGCTGGAGCCATTATGCAAGTACAGAGTAAAAGAGCTATGATTCCTTTTGTACAATACCACAAAGCATATTTATCTCTTGTTTATATTGCCCCACAACTAGCTTTAGGGAAATACCCCTCTGTCAATTCTTCATGTATTCAGTACTTTATTCCTACTTTTGAGAATATGGTATGTGATAGAACAAGAGCAATTCATGCTAGAATATATTTAACTTATTGGCTGAAATATAGCATTTGTGTATGTTTCAATTTGGTGACTGAAATAATATTAGATCCTATTTATTGGTCAAAGCACTAAGCCCTGATGTTGAATAAGTTCAAGTCATTTTGTGGAGAGCAAGCTTTTGACTGTTCAATTAAACTAAGCTCAATGCTGTTATCCATTCCCCTCTTAATAAAACAGGAATGTTGTTACTATTTCTGGAAAGTGTTTTGGACACTACAGATAGAAAACGCTGCATTAGAGCAAATAAGATATGCAATAATGAATGCATGAAATGCAGATCTGGACGTACAATCTTACAATCTCTATGCAGTGGATGCTGAAGAGGTGTCAAGAAAGCTTGTCCGTTGTAGAATTAATTACATGGTCATGGAAATGGCTGCAAAACATATGTCTACAATTTACTTTTTTTGAACTTGAAAGTGAGGTAGAGTTTATGAAGTTTATCTCAGATTAATATTGACACAAAGGGTTGTCTTCTGTTATTAGCCTTATCAATGCAATAACACTTTTGATAGAGAAAATAACATGAAATGAGGAGACATTTTTGCTGTCTTTACAAGAAGGAACAAATAAATTAGTCTACTACAATCCTTAGAAAGAAAAAGAAAAATTGGATGTATGTCTCATGTCAGACAGTGAGCTCCTAAGCTTTCTGAAACAAGCACAATCCAGAAAGCTGTCCATCTCGATTTTCTTTTTCAGTCCAACAAGAAGAGAAACAGGAAAAGTAAGTTTGCTTTTATGGTGTGGATCCTGCAGTTTTGGAACTCCTTTGTATGCTCATTTGTTCTCTCTGAATCATTCTTGCAAACAGGTGGAGAGTGCTTTCTTTTCTTACGGGTTTTGGATTGAATTCAAGACTCCAGGAAACTCAGGTCTCTTAACGCTGATGTACGTTCAAAGTAGTTCAGCATAACTCAGTTGAGGTGCACAGAAGTAAGCCTGCATGTGAGTTCCATGGTCTTTCAATGATATTCCAAACAACTTCTAGTACCTTTCAAGACTCAAAGATTTAAAGCCATCTGAGATCATTGTGATCGTTTTTGTTGAACCAGACCTCCCTATGCCCAGACTACAGTCTCATACATTTTTTATCCTGTGCTTTTTTCATGTAGCTTACTAATTTACATTTGATTTAGGGCAAATCATTTAGACAAACATGCCTTCTTGGCTCAGAGATTCCCAATGACAGAGAATTGTCTGCATCTGTAGATAAGCTGTTCTAGTTGTTATATAGTCAACATTGCTAACTGACAGTGTCTTATTTTTCTAAGGGAAGAGTCAAGGGGATGAAGAATACATACATCAGCAACTGAAGCATTGCCCAGCTGAGCATTAAGTCAGTTTGACAAAAAACTGATCTTAAAATTTGGCTGAAAATAGGTTTGACTGTTTTTTTTTTCATGGAGTTTCAGCTCCCAAGAACTTGTTCCAGTTTTACCTCACACCAAGTGAAGGTGACTCAGATAAAGACAAAGTAGTGCCTCTAGGTGAAAAAAGTGAGAGAAGCTGTTCACTGTGTTAGGAATCATTTGTGTTGCATGTAACCAGAGGTGTTTTGACCACGTTGGAACTGTACAATTGTCACTTTGGCATACTCTCTTAGGCTTTGTGTGTATTTCAACTTTGCTGAAACTGCTGTGTATCAAAAGGCTTAAATGATTTTGTGTTTTGTCTTACAATTTGTATAACGCTTAGTAATTGCTGAGCTACTTATGCACTTTATGGCTAGAAGCTCCAACAAGCTAGACCTCCATTTGAACCAGCTTGTCATGGCTCACATGAATTCATTATATTTACACTGATTAAGCTAGCTGAGGAAATACAAAATTTATTCTTACTGCAATTACTTTACCCTCTAGCGGTTCCAAGCTGAAATTATAAGTATTACTAAGAGTTTATAATGCAAATTTTCTATATTTTCTCTCATGCAACATTATAACAGCCTAGATTCCTAGGTAATAGAAACAGGTCTCAGTGTATCTGACCTATAAAATCTCCTGATAAATCAATTGAACTTTGTCCACTGCAGGATTCCTTTGCAGATATTCACAAAACTTACTATGCTGTTCTCAAAGCCAAAAGCAAAACCTTTGCTCAGCTTGCCCTCAAGTCTACAGGAAGTAATGATTATCTCTGTGTTGTGCAATCCATTAGATTCAGTGGTCCTGGGAGATGTGCCCCCTTGATAAGCAATCTATTTTGACAATCCATTTTTCCACTAGAGAAGGTAGGGGAAAATTCCATGGGCTTGGAATATGAGTCTTTTTAAATTCTAAACTGCAAAGAGGGGTGTGTGTGTGGGGGGGGTTGTGTGGTAAGTAAAAATAGATATGCACAGTTGGCTTCTAGCTTAGAAGTTTAAAAATCAAAGGCATTGAAGGGATGGTGATTTGTGCTGATTCCCACCTTGGTAAATAAAGGGATAGGGTAGAAACACCTGAGGAAACTGGTCAGAGCCAGAATTGTAAATGAACAGGTAAATAAATGGGTCTAAGGGCACTTTTGTTGTGTAAAGAGCAATAACTGTTTTACACTGTACATTGTACAGTTCCAACATATAAGATACACAACAAGCCTAGCCACTGTCTATAGTTCTGTCCTGTTTTCTGTCCTGTCTATAGCCACTGTCCTGTTTTCTGTCCTGTCTATAGCCACTGTCCTGTTTAATAACACAGGATGGCAGATTAAGTGCTAAGAAAGGGTGGAGGCCAGAGCTGTGACATTGATCATGATTATAAGTGCCCACACTCTGGGTGCATGAGTTCGATCACCTTTGCCATTCCCTGAAAAGAAGGCACTTAACACTCAGAGCCACATTTCATAGTGTGAAAAAAGTATTTGTTGAAATACTGGAAGCCTGAAACAATGCTTTTGTTGGCAGCCTTCTTGACGTGCACCTATTCAAACTGGAGAAGAAATCGTGTGATACACACTATTGGAGAAACAGCTCCAGATAAAGATCTCTGCATTGCTTTTTCTCTTCATTCCAATAACCACAAAGAATAAAACTATCCCTAATGGAAGTGCTGCCACAGAATGTGCCCTGGCAGGTATGCAGAGAATTTTCTTGTGTCCCTCTCATGGGAATTTTGGGAGATAAAGGAGGAAAAGTGGAAGGAATGATAGTTGTTAGTAGTATCTTGTAGAATGGTAATGTTGTGTCTTAAGCTCTGGCCACAATCACAAAAGAGATTTACTTACAGCACGCTGTTTCTTCAAGGTATTGCAACACTGGTGAGCTAAATGAGCACCTTGTGGAAATGCAATTGAGAGGGGATAAGCTGAACTGAAGGTGTTATGAACAGACTTCTTCCTTCATGTGTCACTACCGTAACCTGCAAGTAACATCTTTGAGTTTAAAGAGAAGGTTTACCCTTACAATTAATAATGTATTTAGAGAGTTATGCAGCTATCCAGCTTACTGGCAATTGCTCCTCATGTCCCCAACACTTTGGGTCCCATTGGTACACCCTTGACTGCTTTATTTGAGAATAGCCATAAGTCTGATGGTGATTCCTGATGCTCTACAATTGCTAGCACGAAATGTAATCACTGTAAGAAGCACTGGTAGTTAAAGATGAAGTCTGTTTTGAGAATTTTTCTAATAAGGATGAAGCTGCAGTATAAATTCCTGGCAGCTTGCATACATAAGGTTGTACAGCAGTGCTCTGGAAGCATGAGTTTCAAACTTACTTAATGGTAAAAAGAGAATAACTGAATGGAAGGAATATGATGCTTTTTTATTAATGCACTAACTGGAATTATAGCAGACTGTATGACAGTTTTCTGGATGGCTTTTATCATCAAATTCCCTCTGCAATTCCTAAATTCCTTTTTGCCAAGACAAAATCAACTCCTCAAATAGTTTTTATGTTCTGGTCTTAATTTTAGATATTTTTCCGGTTTATCTGGATAATTCTGATGCCAGATCTTTTTTCCAGAGCACTTGTTACCCATCCAAGGTTGGTATCATCAAGAAGTGCCATTATCCAAAACACGAATGAAAGACTGAATAGACCTATGTCCAGAACAGATACCAATTTACATGTTCATACAAAGAACTATAATGATTTGTGATATTAGTATAATATATACTAATAATTTACTATATTAGTTTAATAAATTCTTAATTATCCCATTACCTAGGAAACCAAGAACAATAGCAAAGAATACCATTTATTGGTTGGTTTCCACCCAGAAATGTATGTTTAATACTAAGCTATGTTGTGCAGACAGGTATCTGAAAGGAAATTTCTCATGTACAGTAAGAACAAACTATAGAACTCCCACTTCACTTTATCCTAATAAACACTAGACTTTCTCTTGATAGTAACCATACAGCCCATAACCATACAAGTCCCAAATCTGGAATTCTTGTTCAGCCAAAATTTCACATGCAAGGTTAAACCTCTTTGTTTCTGCAATTACTGCAAAAAACAAAATTGCATTTTTACCTGAAGCAGTCTCCTGGTCAATCTAATGCAAATAGAATAATCATTTATTCCTGCTGGGTGTTGTGGAGCAATAAGGAATTTAAAGATACTGAGCTGAATACCACACTCAGCCAGCGTATATGCTAAGCATGACAGTTTACATATGGCTTCTGGGGCTGTCAGACGGCATCTTTTACACAATAGAAGAGACAAATATTACTGTATCTGTTGCAGGTCCTTAGAAATGTCCCTGAATGTCAGTGTGAGCTTTGTTCTTGACTGAGTACACACATCTGAAAGGGCATTTTCTGGTTGGTAGCTATGGTGCAGCAACAGCAGGAAATTAACCGAGTGCTTGGAAATCTATCTTGCTGCTGCACATGCCCCAGGTTCTTTCTATAATTGCATTCACTTGCAGATCAACACATTTCAGTCAGGAAATTTAACTCTATTTTGAACCAAAACACTGTGGTCAGGTTAAACCCCGGATTGTGAAGTGTATTCTGTCTTTATCTGTAGCAAAATCTACAGTTGAAGTAATGAAACATATTGACCCTATAGTCCCTGTAATTAATTATATCAAACATCTGTGTAATTATCCCGTGACTTCTGATTGTTTGCTTGGCTGTTTGAGCACACGATTACCTGCAGCGTGTGACTTCCTGTTGACAAGATCACACATTTTCATTGCTTGGAAAAGTAGTGCTTTAAATTCGGAAAATATTCTGGTGCTATCCCAGTGAAATTCAGTCCAAATCAAGCTTTGTTCCAAGTCCCATTTCCCACTTGTTTGGCAGAGATTTGGCTGATGAGTCCTGACTATGTCTCCTAGCAGGGCTACAGGGAGGGAGCAAGACTCTGCAACTGTGGAAAGGCAGAGTCTCTCTTCAGCTTCTTTCCTTTACTGGCAAGGAGTGAAGCAGGTATTCAAGGAGTAAAGCGTGTCTGAAAATAGAGTGATGATGCTGAGGGAGTTGGAACTGGGCAGTTTGGATGAAACAGACTCCTTTTGTGACACAAAGCAGGGAAAGGCTGTTTTTCTAGTTAGTGGGGTCAGAAAATGAGGGAGGAAGGTTTTGACTCTTCTCACTGTAATTAATTTCATTTTCAAATATGACTTAAAAAGGAAATTCTGCATTCACATTAACTTAATGATCGATGGTTGTGGTTATAGGTGCTTATTCTGACAACTATTTGTTTTAACGAACATCTTCCAGATCACCTATTTGTATCTGCCATCTTTGGGAGTGATAGAATATTTGTCTACTTTTATTTGTTTAAGTTTCCATATTTGTTCAAGGTGCCAGATGGGAAATGGCTTTTGCTAAGTACAGAAAATAACACCTATCTCCTCATGGAAAAAAATCGAGGTTACATTTCTAACACGATTCTTACATTGGGAAATTTGGTGGAAGTGGTGCTTTCCACACTATAATGCCATCTTGGGTTTATCTAGGAGAGTTTCACACTGTTTGAGAGGGAAGCAGGATTCGCCAGTAAGATTCAACTTGAAAGAAGCAGAGAAACCCAGCAGAGATTTGGGTTGAATTGCCTGAGAGTGCTGCATCTCTCCACTCAATTAAGGACACAGATGCTGGAATGTTTAGTGTTTGTGGCAAGGCACCTTGGTTTCTTGCTGCATGTAGCAATCAATACTGCAAACAATTAGAAGGCAAGGTCTAGTCTCCCAAAGGGTGAGGCAACAAGAAAGGCTGCCTGAAGGCACATCAGTCATGCAGATCTCTGGCTGTAGGAGAAGAAAATCATCTTAGTCTCCAATAAGATGAAGGGAATACACAAAACTTTCAAGAAATGCTGTTTTCATATGAAAGCATAGAAATGCGTTGCATAGAAATGCAATTTTTCATATGAATGGTGGGATAGAACTAGAGGGTTTTGCAGAACTTGTAAGGTTTCTGTTTTCATCTGATGTTTGATTATTGACCCTTAACTAGCTGAAGCAAGGAAGGCAGTGGCCTGGACCAGCCAACACTGGCTTTTTCTGCCAGCTCAGACCTTCTGGGTCCTTTGTGAAATTGTCTCATGTGACATTTTCTGATTTCATTTAATATCCCCTCGGATAAGCAGCCTTCCAGACGTATCTGACCACTGCGCTAGCTCTGCAGTCAGCAAGGCAAGAGAGAGTAACATTTGAAAAGCTGTCATCTCTGAGACCATTGCTGAATTTTTACAGAGATTGACTTAGAGGAAATCTTGCTGATGATATTTCATTTGGTTTTTAATTGTGTAATAATGTAATAAAAATAAGATAAAGATATTTAAACTTAGATAAGTGTTTTGGAAAAACTGAAAAAATCTCTTCTCAAGAAAAAAAATATAAAGTAAGTCAAACTAGGACTTGAGGTATAGTTCAGTTAAACTTGCAAGTTGGATGCGGTGGAGTAACGATTGGACAGCTCAAATTTTTAATAAATGGGCATAAATCCACTGACTTTGATTTACAAGCACATAGAACTAGGTTTGCGTTTAGCCTACTCTGTAGAGGGGAATGATTATTTTATCAGTGTATAGACAAATTTTAAAGCACTCAAAGAAGATATAATGCTTTAGGATGGGTAGGAATTCTTTCCTTTATCCCAAATTCAGTGGAAGTGAGCACGTAGTTATAACAGACCTGTATTTCTAATATATGATCTCCCTATACAGGGGATCACATTGGTCCCTTAAATGTGGTTTCAAAACAAAGGTTGTGCTACACTTCAGTCTCACACTTAAGCCCTCTAAATATTTAGGTTAAAGGGTATATATTCTTTTCTGTTTATCCATGAAAATTAAATTTAAGCCAATAAGAGTAGCATGTGTTATTCCTACACTTGCAGCAGTCCTGCAGTCTTTTAATACTATTCTGGTACAAATTGTCCCAAAAGACCTGAAAAATTAACATTCATTTAAATAAATATTAACATCAAATTTCATAGGAAATCATTGTTTGGAAGCATCTGGCTGGAAAATATTTATTCTGTTACCAAAAATTAATGGAGGTAAATTCTTGCGTACTGTTAACCAGCCCCCTTCTACACACTTAAATCTAGCTCTGTTGATTTAATTATGAGTCTGGTCCATGATGTACTGTAAGAGAGGAGCACAGAGCCGGTAGAACTAACCTTTGAGAGAGATGCTAAACTAGGATTCTCTGCCCTCCACTGTGGTGATTCAGATGTACACCAAACATTAACACTGAAACCATAATTTACGTCTTCCAAAAGCTGGAGAAAGTTTGGATCTGGATCACCCTTTTTTCTCTTACCTCTGCTTACAGATGGGCTTTGCATGTTCCACGTTTATGTCAGGCAAGGGTCTGTTACTTTATAACACATGGCGCAGACCATGTGCCTGCATTTTCACTAGTAAAAATATAGATTTGGGAACTGAGGGAATATAGCCCAGTACAGGAACAATGAATTGAGAAAAAAGGATAAGGAGTTGGGTGACCTACATCCAGTGTTGAGTAAGTTGCTGTGGAAGGTGGTATAAAGTTGTGAATGTATAAAGAGAAGCTGAACTGCTGTCCTTCTTATATATAAGACCTTCTTGGTCTCAGGCCAAACCTCTGCTCTGCTAGATGTGTAATTACAGAGCAAAATATTTCTCTCTGCCACAAAGGTCTTGTGACCAAAGAACAAAACAACAGACAGCAAACCAGGCTGTGGATGGCACACAAGTAATAGTGGAAAATAAAAAAAATTGTGGAAAATGGTTTTAGTTAAAAACAAGTGCAAAGGCTAGAAAGTGTGGAGCCAGGGTATAGTGCAACTGTTATGTGGAATATGCACAGAAGGCAACTGTTTGAGTAAATATTAGCAAAGAATTACTGCAGATATTTATCCAGGTCCAATGAAAGAGGACGTGTGTGTGAAATTGGCTGATCAGTTCTGCCACTACACACCTGTTCTCTTGGAGGCGTTCCTTTGATTGGAAGGAGCGAGTGTAAGACTGAAATGCCAAAACACCCTGCCACAGCCCGTTCTGCCAGGCTCACGACATTACATAAGACACTCATAAAAGGAGAAACTCATGAAACTGCGTGCAAAATGAAAATACCCTGCAGGAAAAACGTCTGCCCCCTCTGAACATTTACCTGCAAGATGTTACAGTTAAGGCTGGGACTAGGTCAAGGGGAGAAATGAGCTGCATTTTAAACCTCTTTACCCTCCAGTTATTTGTGTTCAGTCAGTCACCCACAGCTAACATTTCTCCTTTTTTTTTCTCTCTCTGTTCTGACAGACCTGAGCTAGACAAGACATGTGCAATTTGTAGAAACAGTCCTTCAGTGAATGAGAAGGCCCACAAGGACCTCCTTCAAGACGTATTCACTGTATCATGGTGCTGATGGAAGAGGCTCTCAAACAGTGCTCACACTGATAGCCACTGTTTATTGCTGCTTCAACAGCCATGTCAGCAGAGAACAACATTCAGAGTCGATGTTGATGATAATGATGTCTTGATAATGACATTCTTTTCTAAAAACTTTTTTTTTTTTTTTGCAATAATGCTCTTAAAAGAAGATTTGACAGTGCCACACAGATGATCAGTTCCCAACATGTTTGCTGTGCCGACAGCAAAGATGAGATTTGGAGCACAGAACAATCTCATCATAAACACTTTTGGGCTTCTCAGTGCAGACTGGGAGGTTGACCCCAGGCTTCCCAGCATTTCTGCTACAGTAAGTGGGAAGATGTCAGAGGAGCAGGGAGAGTTGGGCTGAGGGAAAGGTAGACAGGAGGTGGGAGGGAGGAAGGAAGCAGTGACTGAGTTGGAAGGAGCAAGAAGAAAGAGAAGAATGTAGCAGCAATGAAAAAGGTTGGAAAATAGCTGCTTTTCTACTGAGGTGGGAAAGGTGACATGATTTAAGAGAGATAACAGGAAAAAATGCTATTTTTTTAAGTGTAGTGGGATTCACTGATATGTCTGTAAACATTCAGTTAGGGTGTCAGATGAAAATAAGGATTCAAATGCTACAACGAAAATTAAATTGCTGGTTTTCTGTGTAAGGTTGTCCGAAGAGATGTGAACATGTGTTTTACTAACATGGTGCTTTTGATTTGTGGCAAACAGGTGAAAATCTTTTGGAGAAGCTCTGAATACATTGCGGAAAAGCTCTTGGATCTTGCTGGTTAGCAATCTGAAACAGCAACTGGAACGTAACAGAGTTCAGTTCAGGTAAAAAGGATAACAGTATCTGGTTTTTTTGTTAATATCATTTTAAAGACCTGCAGGTTAGAACTCCATAATGCTGAGCACCACCCACGTAGCATGAAATTTAGTCCTTCCCTAGTCCAACTCACACTCTGACTAGACAGGGGTACTAAGAAGTAGCAGTCATGTAGCTTGTTCTTTGCCCCCACATAAGTCTGTGGTGGAATTCGGGAGGGACTGCAGATCTCCTAGTGTGGTTACAGCCACTAGTTTGCATAATTTCCCAGATTTTTCCTCCTTACTGTTATCCTACTCCATTCTTCCCACACTGTAACAGTAAAAGGAGAAGGCTAGTGTTAGGGAGGGTTTATGATTAATTTCTAAAGTTTGGTGGATTAGTAATATTTAAGCAGGTCTTGCTCCAAATTACTCTTGCACTTCATTATTACATGTCTTTAAATATTTCAAAATCACAGATCTTTGGCTAGCAGTCAACTACATCTCTGATTGGCTTGAGACTAGTATTCAGCTGGTTGCTCCTAGGCATAAGCCTTGCATATTAAGTTTATGTGTTCTTTTCTGGAGCCCAGAATATTTCTCATTTTCTCCCACAGCATATTTCTCATTTTTAAAAGAAGACGACTTTTTTTTTCTCATTTAAAAAAGAAGATTGGATATTTTAGAACAAAGCACACAGGAAAATGTTTAGAGTTCTCAGTACGTAACACATCATGAATGTAGCAGTCAAGAATTGGCACATACCTTTCCTCTCCTCCCCAGCTTTCTCTATGGTCCCTAGATAAATCTCAAGACATCTCCAAACATGACTCCTCATTTCCCCGCAGTCCAGAATTTTTGTGACAGTAACACAATTATCTTAACAGAGTCTTAGCACAGTTAACTTTGTTTCAGCACCTGCACTGAGCTCTTTCAGATGCAATGACCTTGTTCACCAGTGACCAGTCAGCTCTGACAATACCTTTTGATGGTAAAGAGTAATTACAAGAATGGGTCATAAAGAAAAAACTAGTCTCATCCGCTGTCCTAGAGGTCGTGGAGCTCACACATAACAGCTCCCCATCTGAGCCTACTGTTTGGAATTTGTGTGTGTTCCACACAACAGAGGAGGGATAGTTGCATCACCAATATTGGAAAGGGCGAAAGCAGAAGAAATCCCTCCATGGATGGATTTTTTTTGCTGGTGTGCTAAAATAGCCCTAGAAAGATAGAAGTTATGCTGCCTACCAGCTATGGTTGTTTCGCCTCATTTTTGGGAATAAGCTGATTGTTTGTCTATTTGCATGTTAGAATTGCATGTTAGAAAACCAGAATAGATATGAAGGCATGGCAGCATGAACACTTCATGGATAATTATAATGGGATTATAATTATATCAGAAGAAAGCAAGCCAGAAGCTTATAAAAAAAAGGGGACTTATAATGAAGAGGGGAAAAAATTATTTGGCGTTAGCCGAGAAAATATCAAGCAGAAAGTTTCCTGGTTTATAATAAATTAGAAAAAGAAATTAATATTTTTTTAAAGGAAGAATATGAACATAGGAAAGAAAAAGGGTAAAAGAAGCAGAAATGCAGTTTGATTTGAAATAATTTCCTTTGGAAACAAAACTAATGGAAGTATCTTGTGAAAGACATTATTGTCATATTAACAAGAAGCAGAGAAAAACTAAAAGCAAGTATATAAAAATAATGTACAGGAGCAAAGATGGTAGTTATAATTATGGTTATTTTTCTTTTATAGACTTGCAAAATCCCTCATTCCTCTACCTCTTTCACCTGGTTATTTTTGTAGTACGTAATTTTTTTTTTTTTTTTTCATTTTCAATGCTACCATAATGTAGTGCAAGCAGGTGCAAGTCCTTCTCTGAATGCCCACTACTGCTAGCTCTAACTGTACTGCTGTGTAGCATTAAAAATGGACTTCACCACCCACTTGGAACTTACATGTCTCACCCTGCTGCTCATTTCATGTGCAGCATTTCAGTGGCCTTATAACTGCCAAATTCCTTGGCTTAACGTCTGAATTAGAGCAGGTGTTGCTCAAGGAAGCATCTAGACTGTGAGCATCTCTGAAAGTTCCATTTATAGGTTTGAAAGAATGAATATTCACAGCCAAGACGAAATAGAGTTTGCCTCCCCATCGATGGAATACGCATTCTTGCAGTAGGATATGAATGAAATACTTATTTCCTTTGAAGTCAGGAAACACCATCATTTACTGTCTGAAAATGGAGGTGAACGCAGAAACAGGAACCTCAAACGAACACGAAGTCTCCCATTGACTGGAAGATTCTGCTTTAATGACTCGACACAATCTTCCGTGACAGCTTATTAAGGTAAGTGATAGAGGTTGTTTTCCAGGCATGACAGAAAAATGTGTAATCCTCTGTTCACCTCTGTGAAACTTTCCCCTTAAAGCTCTGCCCACTTTAAAGTAGGAATCACTGCTGTAAGAATAGTTGTACAGAGAGTAGAAAGCGTGGTGAAAAAATCACCTTTCTACCAAGTATGTAGTAAAGATGTGTAAGGAGTGTCAAATTAACAGTTTCAGTACATTCTTCTCCCTGACTTTTCAGATGTTTATGAAAATGAGAATGGAAAAAAAGTCATTTCTCTTGAGTTTTTTCATTTCCTTTGGAGTTGTGGGTTGTTTTTGGGGTTTTTTTTAAAGTGAATTCACATTTACTCAAAAAGCCATTTTTATCTTTAAAACTGATTCTGATGAGAAATCTTTTGACTATGTTATTGTATACTATACCTAGAAAAGTAAAAGAAGTGGAATTTTTTTCCTCCTCTATCATTTATTTTATGTCGTTTGATCTTGTCTCTGTCCCAGAGATGGTATTACTGTTAAAAGTTTGTGGTAAATCACCAGGGGGAGAAAGGAGATTTAGCTCTTTGAATTGAATGCAGTCAAATTTGTGTTATGCCTTCTGTGATCTGATAATAACAAATTTAACATGCAAACTATCACAGAGACATACACATGCAGGTAATCCACTTATTTGCAGACTTGAACAAATATTGACAGAAGAAACACCATACCTGTGGGTAATGACCCACCACAGTGATGACAGATTACAGTCCTAACTAGAGCTTCTACGTGAAAATACTGAATGTACAGGGCTTAGCTCCACTTTTTCCAGCATATAATGTGATTTATTCTTTTGAGTTAAAATTGATCAAGTCAAAGGAGCAACAGTAATCTTCCTCAGTCAGGTTTCAGAGGCTACTTCTGAATGCTGCTTTAATGGTGTTTGCTACAGAATGGTAACTTCAGGTATAGCTATGCTACATGTTCCAATCAGATTTAGGTGGGCTGAGTGACCTCCTCTCTCCATTGTTAATATTAATAACTATTATTGCATTTTTGCTGTATTGAGAAGTTTAAAAATGTAGCAGTAACACTTTTGTAATGGAAATGGTCTGAAGATATTTTTAAGATACATTTTTGGGAGAAAGATGGAAAAAAAAAGAAATAAGGATGAAAATTCTTAGGTTGGACAGCTCTCTCTCCAGTTGGGAGAAGTTTGGATACTTGCAGTTTCCTAAATTTCTTATAATATCTTTCTGCTTTCACTCTTATTTTTCATCCTGGTGGTCCTGCCCAATAAAAGGATGTCAAGTCTGAGATGAGCCACTCTCACCGTAGGTCAACAAGGAAAAGGAGGGGAAAAAGTTCTGTTATTTTCGGAAGAGAAACTGAACTCCCACATGTTCACCAAATACTCCTTCCTCAGTATATCTTGCACGGCTGCTTGATGAGGAACCACAGGTTTCAGTGTATCTGGTTCTTCAAAGAGTGTGTTTTGTAGGTGTGGTGCCAATGTGCAGCTATGTAATCAGCATACCTCGCCTCAAAGCACGGCCCTTTCTGAGTCTCTTGCTGAGCATCTCTAAGTTGTTAGATTCCTATCAATACAAGGGCTGCTACCAGAAGAACTGGTCAGGAACATAATGCCAGGATAATTTTGCTAATAAGATCTTTCTAGCAACCAATCCACTCCAAAAAAACCCACAACTCTCCCCTTCCATCCCCACACCCCAGCCAAAAGAAACACCTCTCCATCTGTTTACTTGGAAGGCTCATTTTTTGCCTGCAAAGAACCTTGATGTCAAAACCAGGAAGCAAAGACACTACAGGTTGATTCTCTCCCCAACGTATTTTTCACTTTTTTTTTTCTCCCATCCAGATTTGGGATGAACATTTCCTCCAAGCACATTATACCTTTTTCTTTTAATTTCTAATTATGTTCCGTAGCTTGCTGAAATGAAGCTAAAATTTCACCTTTTTTGATGACAGTGAATCAACTTTTCTACTTGTTTGGGTGGATTTGAAGGCCTGTGTCCTCCTGATGCCATTGGCTTAGGACTGCTAAAGGAAGTCTATGAAGGAAAGTCTTCTCTTATCACTTGGCATTTCTGACTTGCTAATCTGATTTCAAAGAAAATTTGTTTATAGGAGTTCCTGGTTCAGATCCTCTTCCTTGCTAAAGTTGATGTCCAAGCACATGCAACCATAACTGGATGAGCAAGTCAAGTTCGCTGAGTTCAGATCCAGATATGCTAACAATTTACTGATTTAGCAGCTCTCAGCTGCCAATTAATAACCAGAGAAAGAGCAACCCCTTCAAAGTTACTGAGTCACTGATTTCTTCCTGTACTGGTGCCAAAACCCAAGTCTGGGTGATGTTCCAACTCAACAAATCTGTGTGTCAAGGATTATGTTTATCTGATGCCCCTGGCTAGATGAACTGATAAAACCACCAGCCTGTGTTTTCACCCCTCCAACCCCACCCTACTTCCCATTGCTACTTACATGGTATTATTACTCACACTGTCTGTCTCTTGCAGCATAGTCTGATCAAACAAGTGATATGGAGAAAGAGGAATGCAACTCAGGCTACTTTTTGTGTGCCCATTCAGCCTCTTCCTGGTAGCAAGGGGGAAGTATCAGCAATAATAGTCTGCACTCAGACGCTTCAGAGAAAATACCTGCTTTGGGAAATTGTGGGGGAGGAGGGGGATGACAAGCTACATCATACCCTTCACAGGATCAAGTGGTATAGTTAGAGTAGGTGACGAGCCCACCACACTTTGGACAGAATAGTTAGCAATTTCCAGATGTTTTCCCTGTGCTCCAAATCAAGCTTCCAGATCAGTTTTTAAAAGTCTGTATTCCTGACAACACATAAAGTGTATTACAGGAAATAGACATCTGTGGACACAAAAAGAAGATAATCTTTTTCATTAGTTTTCTTTTTTTTTTTTTAACCAGCTATATAAAATCATCTCCCTGAGGTATTGACTTGACTTGTTCAAGAGACAGAGGTCTTGGGAAAGTCAATAATAGGACTCTTACCTATTCTTACTTACTCCAAAGTAGCAAGAGCTTCACCTTCATGATGCCTTTAGGGACTCTATCCAAGCAGTAAGAACCTTTGTGTTGATAACCCTTGGGCATGCCCGCCAACAGAAAGCCCCCATCACTCAGGGTTAACAGGAAGGTGGAAATCTTTTGGGAGACTACAGGATTCAATTTTGCATGGCTGGTGGCAGCACTTGGAGCCCATGGGGTCAGTCAGTCAGCTTGTCTGCACCCATGGGGTCAGTTGGTCAGCTTGTCTGTACCCATGGCTACTGGTAAACCATATTCCTTTATGGTAAAACCAACTATACATCAGTTCCCTGCAAAAATAAAATGGTGTCCCTGGACATGGGTCACTTGCATCCTGTTGGCACAGTCCACATTCATGGTAGTTCCTATTTGGCTCCATTCCCTTGATGAGACAAGGAGCAGCTGTGCAGGAAGTGATGTCCACACCGCCTAATGTTTTCTCCTGTTCAAACAACAGGTGAGCTACACAGCCTGGTTAAAGAAATACATGGTAGTGCTGGAATAAATTCTCTTCATGTGCATGAGGGCTGAGCAACTGGTGGGCAGGCTGGAGACGTCCCATAGCTGGGTTCTGAGCACCACAGGTGCCAATATTGCAGACGTTTGTGAATGACAACTCGACACATCCACCTCTTCTTGTCTGAAAACAGAGTTAGTTCTAGTTTTCTACAAAAATGTCAAAAAATTTCAGTTACTTTAATTCCATTTTTAAAAGTTTTTAATCATAGAATCACTTGGGTTGGAAAAGACCATAAAGATCATTGAGTCCAACTGTAAGCCTAACACTGCCAAGTCCACTACTAAACCATCTCCCAAAACACCACATCTACACAACTTTTAAATACCTCCAGGCATGGGGACTCAACAGCTTCCCTGGGCAGCCTGTTCCAATGGTTGACAACCCCTTCTGTGAAGAGATTTTTCCTAATACGCAATCTAAACCTCCCCTGGCACAACTTGAGGCCATTTCCTCTTGTGCTATCACTTGTTACTTGGGAGAAGAGACTGACCCCCACCTCACTACAACCTCCTTTCAGGTAGTCGTAGAAAGCAATAGGGTCTCCCCTCAGCCTCCTTTTCTCTAGGCTAAACAAACCCAGTTCCCTTATCTGCTTCTCATAAGACTTGTGCTCTAGGACCTTTGCCAGCTTTGTTATTCTTCTTTGGACACACTCTGGCACCTCAATGTCTTTCTTGTAGTAAGGGGCCAACACAGTATTCAAGGTGGGGCCTCACCAGTGCTGAGTACAGAGGGACAATCATTTCCCTAGTCCCTGTTTCTGATACAAGCCAGGATGCTGTTGGCTGCCTTGGCCACCTGGTCACACTGCTGGCTCATATTCAGGTAGCTGTCGACCAACACCCCCGGGTCCTCTTTGGCCAGGTAATTTTCCAGCCATTCTTCCACAAACCTGTAGCGTTCCACGGGGTTGTTGTGACCCAAGAGCCTTGGGCACTCGGCCTTGTTGAATCTCATACCGATGGCCTTGGCTTATCGATCAAACCTGTCCAGATTCCTCTGTAGAGCCTTCCTACCGTCAAGCACATCAACACTCCTGCGCAACTTGGTGTCATCTGCAAACTTACTGAGGGTGCACTTGATCCCCTCATCTAGATCATTGATAAAGATATCAAACAGAACTGGCCCCAATACTGAGCCCTGGAGAACACCATTTGTGACTGGCCACCACCTGGATTTAATTCCATTCTCCACAACTCCTTGGGTCCAGCCATCCAGCCAGTTTTTTACCCAGCGAAGAGTATGCCCATCCAAGCCATGAGCACCCAGTTTCTCCAGCAGAATACTGTGGGAAATGGTGTCAAAAGCCTTAATAAAGCCTAGGTAAACAACACACAAAGCCTTTCCCTTGTCCACTACGCAGGTCACCTTGTCATAAAAGGAGATCAGGTTAGTGAAGCAGGACCTGCCTTTCTTAAACCCATGCTGACTGGGCCTGATCACCTGGTTGTCCTGTACATGCTGCGTGATGGCACTCAGGACGATCTGCTCCATAACCTTCCCCAGAACCAAGGTCAGACTGACAGGTGCGTAGTTCCCTGGATCCTCCTTCCAGCCCTTCTTGTAGAAGGACATCACATTTGTTAATCTCCAGACAACTGGGACCTCCACAGTTAGCCAGGACTGCTGATAAATGACGGAAAGTGGCTTGGTGAGGACTTCTGACAGTTCCTTCAGTACCCTTGGGTGGATCCTACCCAGCCCCATAGACTTGTGTGTGTCTAAGTGGTTTAGTAGCTCGCTAACTGTTTCCCCTTGGATTATGGGGGCTTCATTCTTCTCCCTGTCCCTGTCTTCCAACTCAAGGGGCTGGGTACCCAGAGAAACTGGTCTTACTATTAAAGGCTGTGACAAAGTAGGCATTAAGTACCTTACCCTTTTCCTCAGCCTTTGTCGCTATATTTCCCAATATAGTCCAATAGAGAATGGAGATTCTCCTTAGCCCTCCTTTTGTAGCTAACATATTTATAGAAACATTTTTTATTGTCTTTTACAGCAGTAGCCAGATTAAGTTCTAGTTGGGCTTGGCCCTTCTAATTTTCTCCTTGCACAACCTCACGATGTCCTTGCAGTCCTCCTGAGTTCCTTGCCCCTTCTTCAAAAGATCATGAACTCTCATTTTTTCCCTGAGTTCCAGCCAAAGCTTTCTGTTCAACCAGGCGGGTCTTCTTCCCTGCTGGCTCATCTTTTGGTACATGGGGACAACCTGCTTCTGTGCCTTTAGGATTTCCTTCTTGAACAATGATCATCCTTCCTGGACTCCTCTGCCCTTCAGGACTGCCTCCCAAGGTACTCTGTCAACTAGTCCCTTAAAGAGGCCAAAATCTGCCCTCCGGAAGTCCATGGTAGCAGTTCTGCTGACACTGCTCCCCCACCTCCCCTGCCCCACCCCCCTTAACTTTTCCAAGAATCAAAAACTCTGTGAGTTTGTGGTCACTATGCCCAAGACAGCCTCCAACTGTCACATCACTGACAAGTCCTCTGTTCACAAACAACAGGTCCAGCAGGGCACCTTCCCTAGTTGGCTCCCTCACCAGCTGCATCAGGAGGTTATCTTCCACATGCTCCAGGAACCTCCTAGACTGTTTCCTCTCTGATGTATTGTATTTCTAGCAGATGTCTGGTAAGTTGAAGTCCCCCATGAGAACAAGTGGTAGTGATTGTGAGATTTCTCCCAGCTACTTATAGAATATTTTGTCTTCCTCTTCATCCTGGTTGGATGGTGTATAACAGGCTCCCAGTGTGACATCTGCCTCGCTGGCCTTTCCCCTGATTCTTATCCATAAACAAGCAACCCTGTCATCACCATCATTAAGCTCTAGACAATCAAACTCTCCCTAACAGACAGGGCTACCCCACTGCCTTGCCTTCCTTGCCTGTCTGTTCTGAACAGCCTGTAGCCATCAATAGCCGCATTCCAGTCATGGGATTCGTCCCACCAAGTTCCACTAATGGCAACTAGGTCATAGCTTTCTAGCAGCACAGTATCTTCCAGCTCCTCCTGTTTGTTGCCCTTTTCCACTGATTAGTCTGAAATTAATTATATGTGGGGTTGTTCCTTTGTTGATTTTTCCATTTGCCACTTATCAGAACTTTCAAAAGGAAAGTGAAACTCCTTCTGTGCCACATCACTATGCCAACACTGAGCAGAAAAGTAACAGGATATAAACCCAAAAGTACAAGAGAAAATACAAAAGTAAAAGAACCTCTGCCTTATTATTATTATTATTATTATTATTTATCCTAAAGAGAATAAGGGCTTGGAGATGTGGAAAGGAAGGGAAAGAACTCAAAGAAGGAAACAAAAATCTGATCATTTGAAGCATTCAAAAGAACGTTTTCTAAGTATGCTTGCAGGAATGAAAGTATGTTGGACTTCAGTCTAAAACAATTTCAGACATCAAATTTTTGATAGCCTTGTATGTGCATGTGTGTGTGTATGTGCATATTTAAAGCTGTAGAGATTAATATTTTTTAAAGTTAAGTATTTGGCTTTAGAAAATCAAAAACTAATATGGGATGCCAAGCTTTATCTGTGTGATTATTATAGAGGAGAGTGAAATCAGTTTGTAGACATAAACACCATACTATGCCTTCAAAGCTAAAGACATCATCCAAACAAACTCTGACTGCCAAGACTAGTTTTCTCTGGAGTAGACTGGCCACGTTAATGTTGGGAAACGACCTGGATTTCCTGTGGGTGCTAAGTGGAGCTTCTGTGACACTAAAACATAATTAGTCTGTGTTTAGTTTGGGCCTTTTTTAGTCTAAAATGCACAAATCGGTGAGAGGGGAGAGGGACGTCTTAAAGCATGATGCCAAACACTTGAGTTATGAACCTTGGGCATGGGACTAGGACATTTAATGTTTTAAAACCTGGTTGGATAATGCTAAAGGACCATGTAGGTCAGGGGAAGTCCTAACATGGACTTCTCCATTCTGCCTCAGGAGGGAAGTTCCCAAATAGAGGTATCCCTCAACTCCAGTTTTCATTCTGGGTGGAGTTAGTCTGTTTCCGAAAAGAGCCTGGGAGTAAGCTGGCATACGTGCAACGTGAGTGAGCAATTGAAAACAGGACTTAGGAATGAATATGGGGGTGTAGAAACTCAGTTATATTTCTTGTAAGGGAGGAACTAACATCTGACTTCCCAGGTTCATGGCACCAGGGACTTGCCAATTAAACTATATTTTCAACATTAATTTTTTTCTGTTCTGTGTTGAATTTTTTGGCAGGCTGCCCACCCACCTGCCAACTTCGTTGGCCTGCAGAGCCGTATTAGTCTTTAGGCTGAACTGTAATTAAGGGCTTTTCAAATCCATGGGTGGATTTCGTCCAGGCGACAAACACACTGAACCATTAAACAAGGTCTTGTTTATTGCAGTATCTCTCTGCCTGGAAATCTCCATTTCTTTTTGGTCAAACTATGAGCAAATATTTGAAGTAAAGTGAAAATTAGATCCTAGAGATTCTTACAACAGCATGTTGCTCTGAATCACTGTTAGTAAAGAAACACACACTGCTTTACTCAAAAAAGGTTGGGTAGTTTTCCTTATAAAGTGCACAAGGCATGAGGTAGCAAATAGGGAGATATTTTGTAAGATTCAGTTTGCTTTGCAGTGCACATACCTGTAGTTTTTTCTAGTGGCTGCAGATGTGGTGAAACATACCAACTCACTAACATAGCAGTTTTCAAATGAGCAGTTCTCATTCCCAGTCATTTACAGTGACTTTATTTTTCTTCTTTAGTTTCTTAACTTGAGTTCTTTTCTTTAACTTACCTTCAAGCTGACCTGAAAACAAGAGGAAATTATTTTTCTTTAATGAGAATGTTCATTTTACTACTTCATGTTAATTTCAAGACTGAGGTGCTTGCAATGTTCATGCCTGACAGTGCACTTCAGGCTTTATTTTAGTGACAAGAAAAGTCCATAGTTGGATCCAGCACACAATTAACCCAAGATGGTATATGTGAACATAGGATTAAAGACCTCCCTAAAACTTGGATAGGTTTCTAAAAGCTGAAGCTACCGCGTTTCGGTGAAATATTGCTTGGATTGATCTTTAAGAAACCTTTACAATTCACATAGAGATGGGAATCCTGTCTTTGTTTTATGTGACTGGCTTTTCTGATGATACAGTAGATCATTACAGTTCCAAGAGCAAGTAAATTGCCTTGTCGTCACATCAGAAGGTGTTGTCACAGAGTGGTTACATGGAGTTCATGAGATCTTTTTCCATAAAGAATAGAATAAACACAGACGGGGGAAAAATAACAAGCTAGTGAAAAATAGTTATAGATCCATAAGATGTGACTTCCTCCTTCTTAAAATGCACTTACAAGAGTCAGTCTAAAAGAAAACATTGCATTCTATTCACCAGCACAGAGAATTTAAAGCACTGATGGCCAGCTGAAGGTCCCCTCGTTTGGAAAATATTTGTAATGATAGAAAAGGCAGATCTAAAAGTAAGGTAGAATTCAGAAAGACATTAATTACCCAGTTATATGGACAACAAATATGTCTTCAGTTCTGTTAGGTAAGCTATATACTTCATATATCAGCACATCTACTAATTATTAATTGACAGGATTAGATAAAAACTTACAGTGTGGCTGAGCTATTTTTTACTTGCCTGATGTGAGATTTTTTGCACACAGATGTTCAATTTATTAGACTGCTGGAGCATCTCCTAGCTACCTAACAGTGTAAATTTTAATCTATACCAAAGAATGGAAAAGATACTTCAATTTTGTTTATTTCCTATAATATTAAAATGACAAAATCCAGGCTTAAAGAACGGAACACTGTATGTTCTTATATTCTTTGTGTAAGAGAAGGAAAAAAGGTATTGCTTGTCAGCTGGCTTTCCATGAATGATTGTTTATCATTTAATTTTGCAAGCTTATTGATGTAGATACAATTTATTTATGCATTCATGGGATAATTACAATAAACCATGGATCTGTCAGGGGCTCCAGAAGGAGTTTCCCAGGCTGTACAGGGCATGGGCTTGTACTTGCAATGAGAATTGAAGCTCAGCAAGTATGAGCCATTTGCACAACGTGCCCAAGTCAAAGTGGATTTCAAAACCCATGAAAAATCATTGTGCTTGTACACCTAATACCTTCCAGTGAGGCAGAATACCAAGAGCAGGATTCCTGCTCTTGCTGCACTCTCTAGTGTAGCAAGTATAGTCCCATAAAAGTATAAATATTCAGCAGCAATAATTTATATTTGGTATGCATCTTAGCAAGCATGCTGGAAGGACATTACATGTTACTATTCTGAAAAAAAAAAGGTAGTGTCTGTTTTATTCTTCAAGAATGTTCCCTTTTAATATTTGACAAATGAACTAAAAACCAAAAAAATATCCCTCGTGATGTATCTGTTTAATGACTCTGTACCTGTGACTACCAATAACCTAGGCTTGGAATTTTAGGCTGCTATTGTCTATATAGGTTGAAAGCAGTAGCTGGAATTTTCCATGTGCTCTGTGGATAATGGGTCAGATGAGATTGGTCTTGAATGGATGATGCAATATTTTTATGGTTATAGATAATGCATCACATCATATTTTTCCTTTACATTTTTGTACGTTCTTGTGCCTCATTTCCAAATAGGGCTGAAAGTGGAACATGTTATCACTCAAAAAAACTACTTGATATGTTAGCAAGGAGTTATTACTTCAGAATGAGAACAAATGCTTCCTCCCTCAGCACTTTGTTATCTTTTTTGCATCTGGGAGCACTGGGGACTCCCAGGCACAGCCTGATTTTGGACATTCTTCTTTAGACCCCAGAAGTATGATATAGTTGCCTGATGATAGGGCCACTGAAAAAGCCTTGTAGCCCTTTAAATGGCCCAGAATTCAAGCCTGTGGAATAAGGAGGTGAAAGAGAGATTGAATGGGTTGTTTGCTCATGTCTTACCTTGGTATCAACTGTATTATTTACCACTGCAAGGGTTATTAACACAGGCTGTGTGACTTCCAGTCAGGCAATGAGCTCAAAATCTGTCTGAAATTCTCCAAAAACACAGCCATTGCTTCCCTGCTGTCATAAATATCTGTGGGTTGAGTACCTCTCTCAGTGTAATCTTCTGCATACAACTTGAGCAACATACCTAAAAAGCTGAGCTGCATTCACCCCCTTGGAAAACTGGAAGTTAGGTCATTCTACGTGACCATATAAAGAGCTGCCTTTCTGGAAGGCTGTTAGCAATGTTGTGGTTTGACGGCAATTGACCTAATAGGAAGCCACTGAACTACAGCATAGGTTGAACCATACCACGTAGCAGTCAGGAGATGGTAAATAGCAGTCAATTGGAGCTATGGCTCAGAGTTGCCTCAGTGTTCATAGAAATAAGACTTAACATTTTAGTATCAATTCTCTAAGCCATTCCGTACCTGTACTCCATTATCAGGATAAACCTGTGCAACCTGAGACTATCCAGCTGACATTTAGACATTATAGTCTTATTTGTTATCTTATATACACCAACTAAGTAAAATAATCTTCTTTAAAAATTATTACTACACTGGTCTTTAGTATGACGCAGTTACTCAGTGATACAATGAGCTCCTGTGCATATGCATGTGTCATGAAACAAGGAATCGATTTCCAGCTTTGCTGGAGTGCCTTTGTAAGGACAGTGGAGCTTTCCAGTCTAAGAAATAGCATTCAAATCAAACTTTCAACTTCTCACCTGAATGATCTCTATTTTTATTGCACACAATCGTTTCATCAGTAATGTCAATGCTGATTTAAGCAGTGCTCTACTACCTGATCTGTTGAGAGCAGTATGGTTCAATGGCAGTAGGGTGATAGTTGGCATTTATTACTATCTAGGAGGGTAGAAATGTGTTCAGTATAACCTTAAGCTGTTCAAAGTCAGTGGCAGAGAAAATTCTTTGCTGAGGGTGTCTGATTCTCCTAAGGCCATTCAGATTCTCTGGTAATACAGGCAGGGATCTGAGGCACCTGCATTAACTCTAAAGGCTTCCTTTGCAGCGTTTTGGCTTTAGTAGTGTGTGGGATGGTCTTTACAGTTTTTCACCTTACTTGAAGCTGAAGCTCCAGTTCATTTTGTAGGGGAGGGGTTTTTTCTTGCAAATTTATAATGAACATAATTTGTTTAATCTTTAAGGCTTATTAATTTCCTGTGTCAGCTGATAGCTTCTGTTCTTCTGGTCATTCTTGTTGCATTGCTGCTTGGAGGCATTTCCCTGCTGCTGTAGCTCCTTTTTAACAGAACAGTTATTTATCCATTGAACACAATGGTTAACACCATTTCTGGCATAAGGCAAAACATTACACTTGATGTGGCTGACCAGATAATTGCTTTAAGTAACTACGTGGGAAGAAAGGTGGGAGAAGGCACAGTCTCAGTGTGCCCGTCACACCAACCCCTGATGCTGTTCGTAATGAAACTGTGAAGCTGAGTCACTGTGTACTCTATGTGTTAGGGATGCTGTACACCGAAACCCAGCACACTGTAACAACAAGTTGGCCACTTACGCCCTGTGTGTGTTTGTCAGGTTGAAATTCATTCCTGAAATATGGGTGTCTAATTACCACCAATCAGACACTGATAAATTGGATCTGATGATCCTTATGGCTCCCTTCTAACATGACTTATTCTCTGATCAGAAAAATTTTCTTTCTTTCTGCCTTTTATATTCGCATAATTCTATGTTTAAAAGCATTATTAAGGGCTTGAAGGTGAAACAAAACATTTCCAATATGTACACAAGATGTTTTAACAAACTTTAAATTTTTTTATTTGGTTTGAAAAGTAATTTGAGAAAGAAAATTATTTGCATGCTGATCTTGTGATTGGCTCTTGTAACACAGTGCATTGTTTTCTCTGACCTAAAGCATTAGGAGCTAGATGATGGCACTAGTATAGAAGTATTTTTTTATGAGTGGGCTTTGCTAGGATTCTCCTAATGTGTTCAGATAATGCACTCAGCTTTGTTAAATCAAAATCTCAGCTACGTGGCAATTGAAAATCAGTTGAACTACAGTTGTTTATGAGAAATTAGGCCTTAGGTTCAAAATGTCACACAGTATTGCCAAGGCAACAATATCAAATCACGATTAGCAGAACTACTCTGAACAGTAGACATAGCTTAAAATGAGGTTAAAACAGCTTTTTCTGAAGGTTGCAGAGGGCCACAACACTCAATGGTTGTGTTTAAGTAAACAGCACCTATAATACCTACAATATCTTTAGCCTCTATAATGCATAGCATCGCCTTTGTGCTAGATATCCTATTGACTCTGTGTGACTCATATTTTATGACCTCACCAATGAGATAACACCCTCATTCGTTAAAGGCTATATCAATTAAGAAAAGCCCTGCTGCCTGATAACCTGATTAAGAGCTGAGTACTTAGGGTGGTGTTGTGAGACATTTCGTTTCTAATCGTTTCATGCTTCATGTTAAGTGGCTTTATGGAATTATCCAGCCTTTGGCAAACTTTTCTATGCTGCTTATTGCACCTAAAGATAAATTATTCTTTATTTGTTTAATTTACTGCAAGGTGGGGCCCATCTGCTTGTAGGGATCAATTTTCTAAACACTTGGTATCAGAAGGTTCATTTTCCATTTGAGTGTCCTTAGGGCTTTTGTATTTTTGCCGTCTTTAAAAGTCGAAAAAGGAAAAGAAATATGCAAAGTAATGCAGAAACTTGAGTTTTAAGATTGCAGATGTACATGCTGGTTTATAAGTTCTCTGACCAGAAATGCCAGAGATTTATATAAAATTTGAAGAAAAATTCCCAAATCCAGAACTGGAAGCAAGGTTTTCTCTGTTTACGTAGTGCAGTAACTGTAGATCATAAAATATATTCGTTATACCCACAATGTGGCCAAACCCTTCCCTCTGTGAAACTGTTGTCACACATCACTATCACAAAGTAATGGAAAATTTGATACATATTGTACCACATACTATTAGGGCTTACGTTCCCCTTTCCAAGGGTGGAACCATCTATGGGGAAAATGCCATGTAGTTTACTTCATAGTTTGGTTCTGCTTTTGTTGCTCCCCTTTGGATGTCTAATCTCAGGATCAGTGTTGAACTTCTACTAACATGGCCCTTAACAAAGCACCTGTGTAGGAAGGAGATGTGTCCCTTTTTTCTGTTTCAGTTTAAACAAGAAAAACCTCTGATAGCACTGATGTAGATAGCAGTGAGCTTTTGCTCCCTGGTAACCAGCAGTGTTTTGTGGAGGCAGCAGGCGCTCCAGGCAGTTCTGAAAGCCATTGGCGGAGCACTGGGGCTCGGGATAAGCCTGCCTCCACCCTGCCTAACAACTTGCAGGCAAACCAAAAAGCAGTGTGCTCCTTTTTTTCTCTTTTTTCTTTTTTTTTCTCTTTTTTCTTTTTTTTTCTTTTCCCCCCCTGTAAGATTCAAGCCCATCTGTTTAAAACCTTCCTGTTACTGAGCTGGCTTTTGCTGTGAGTAAAGTTTTATTGAGCTGAGGAGCTGAGACACAGTTTAGAGAGTGTTTCCTCTAATAGCAACCTTTCACAACTATTTTAGAAGCTACTAAACAACATCCCCTCTCTTAGGCAAAGACTACTGGATAAAAATTCAGCACTCCTAGGACTTCCCTATTTCAATCCAAGTTCTGTGCCCACTCTTAGGTTAAGGGTGGATTACGTTATATCCTTTGTATAAATCAGAGCCTTCTTTTTTACCTCTGGTCCCTTTCATATTTTCAGGTCTCCTAAACCATGTATATTCTCTTAAATGTCATATTGCCAAATCGATGTTTAAATGGAATTGTATCTGCAGATATCTGACGCTAGATTCATCATTTGTTGCACAAAACCTCCCTTATCTGACTCAGCTGATCAGAAAAGTGGTTGTTAATGGTTGTTAACAGACAAGTAGCAGTTATAAAAATACAATAATATATACAATTATACAATAATCTTCAAATATTCTGTGTTCGCACATCAATCATACTTCAGTAAAATGTTTGAACAGTACAAAATTTTACAATAGTCTCCAGAATAATTTATATGAGAGCCTGAAGGCATAAAAGCTGATAGTGCCAGCAGGCCATGAAGGGAGAGAGCGCCTAGAAAAGCAATTGCAGTGTTTGGAGAGCATGATGTCAGATACAAACTACAATCTAGGTAGACCAGGCAGGTATGGGATCAAAACAGCCACTTGCCATCACTCCAGAAGTGCAGACCAAATGAACATCTCTGGGATCTCCAGAAGTGCAACAGAGACCTACATCAAGAATGTGGACATTATGGTCCAACAAATATTCTACTTAAAATTTAAGAACGTAAAAAGTGTGAATAACCTGCTGAATAGCAAAAGATACTTACAGAATATTGTGGCTGTTTGTTGGTCTTGCTCCAATAGCTCCTTATCTCTCTAGTATCAAGGAGCTCGTAACTCCACACAGCTCTCTGGATGTGCCTCAGCAGTGCTGAATAGAGGGGAAGGATCCCTCCCTCCCCCTCCCAACCAGCTGGCAACACTTTCCCCACTCTCTTCCTGGAGCCCAGGAGGTTGAGAAGACATAAATTCTGCTGGCAGAACACGGGTAGGTGGGACAATGTTCGATAAAAGCATTCTGAGACAGTGGGCAAATGCAGTTGAAAGCTAATGAGACAGCTCACATTGCCCCTTCTGGAAGAGAGTACCAACCACTACTGGGCAGCAACACAACAGAAACAGGATTCAGACTCAGGACATCAATATAAGACCTGAGGCACGAGTACCATAATAATGGCTCATGACCAGAATCATACCAGGATGTAAGGACATAAGGCAAAGAGACAGTCTGGTGAAGTTAGGACCAGAACGAGTCACCTTTGAGATTATATTAATCATATCATATCTAATAGATACATGTAAATATATACACATATGTACAAGCAAAGGCACAGAGGAATGTACTGGCAAGTCTGTAAAGAGGAAGGCTTCCCCAATTAGCATGGTCACACTGGTAAATTTATAGTCACAGTGGTGAGAAATCCTTCAAGTACACCACGGGTCTGCATTGGATCCCAAAATGCTTAATAGCGTGTTGAAAAGCAGTCATTAGCCATTGCTGGTAGAACATGTAGTATCATCTGATTTATCTGGGGCAAAATGTCCAGACAGGGTGGTGGCACATTAACTTAGATGAGCCATCCATGGCATAACTTTCACTTGTTACCAACTGTGAGTGATAAACCGATCCCAGAGCCATTCCAGTGTAAACTGAACTAGGAATATTGCAGACATAAAGAGTTTCTATTTTGCAAGAAGTAAATATCGGGGAAGAGTCAGGATAGGACCTTGTTATCAAACAAATAAGGGCCAATATAAATTTATAGCGAAAGCAGCAAATGGAAATCATAGAGAACTGGGACCATATTTATTTGCTTTGGAATTAAGCAGTAAAGAAATGCTTAATGAAAAACTACAAGGTGGGAGTCCAGGAGTTGTGGAAATCTTTACAAATTATACACACCCCGTTCCTGTCCTGCAGTTTTGTTTCTCCAGCAAATGCTTTCACTTTTTTTTTGCCCCCTCTAGAGTAATATGCCAGTTAAGCAAATGTTTGACTCTGTGAACAGTCAAAAATCGATTGTGTTTCCTGGTCTTGCTGAACATGAACAACCTTTGTCTGCAGAAATAGTATTTTCCAGAAGCAGCAGTGAGTGTGCACAGACATGTGTTCTGCTTTACATGTCAAAGCCTTGTGAATGTGTCCAGAAAAGAGAAATATTCCTAGTCAGTCAAATCACTCCGATGTTTACCATCAGGAGTTAGTAGAAAAGATTGCTATTTTAAATAATGACCTCTTATTTATGCAAATGTGTTCCCTGGTGTAAACATCTGTATGTTCCCCACAACATTTTCTGGACCTTTCGCCAATTTCAAATTTGACAGATGGCTAGGTGTCTCAAGTTTCTGTGAGCTTCCAGAAGGCTAAAAAAATTAGTTAGACAAGTAAAAGAGAAACTTTATTACAATATCTCTGTTAAAAGACCTTCCACTGCACGAGAAGCTTCAATATTTATTTACCCCTTATTGCACAGGGAATCAACATGAGAGCTTAGCATCAAAATGCTTGTATGTTGGAAACAAGGCTTCGTTGCCCCACACCTTAAAAAACCTCTGACTTGATGAGTGGATTTTGTGATGTCTGCTAAGATGTAGATACTGACTGGAAGCTGCACATTCATTACGTTCTTAGCTTGGATGAATAATGTTAGTGTAGTTCAATTAAAATTACATTTACTGTAACTCAATTAAAGTTTCAGTAGACCAAGAAGACAGAAACCTAGGAAACCAGACTTCATTAGGTGCAATGCTTGTGGAACTACTGTTCAGGAGATCTTTTGCCCTGGAACTGAATGAATCCACTGTGGTCATTCCTTATCGTGCGCTACTGTTCTGAGAGGAATTAATGAGCTCCCCTTTTAGCTGTTAAAAAATATGTACTTTTTTATGCAATCATGTACTTTCCAGTCGTTGTGAGTCATGAAGGCACTTTCACGTCTCCTGCCCTTTCTTCCCCGTTCTTCCTTCTCTCCAAGACTGAGAGTGTCCTGGTTGTCTGAACTAGCTTTTGTGCTTTGTTCTGCCATTTGTACACACCAGGATAATGTTCTTGCTTGTCTCTGACTTTGAAAGCTTCACTCTTCTTCCTGCTTTCAGGTCTTTGTTCCTGGTACTTTTGTTGAACTGTTATTCCCCCTTTATAAATTCAGTCTGAACTTTAAATTTTTCTCTTGTTTGGCAAACCCTTTGTTGTTAACTCTTAACTCTAATTTCAAAATTATTTCTTCAGTATTCAGTCAGTTCTTCTGCAGTTTTCTCTTTGGGTCACAAGGTTAAAACCAGTGTGTTTAGGAGGTTATTTCTCAGAAATAACACAGCAGATTCTCTGCACAGCAAGTAAGCAATCATGCAAACCTCATGAAGTTCAACAAGGCCAAATGCAAGGTCCTGCACATGGGTCAAGACAATCCCATGCACAAATACGGGCTGGGTGGAGAATGGATTGAGAGCAGCCCTGAGGAGAGACACTCAGGGTGTTGGGAGAAGCTCAACATGAGCCGGCAATGTGCACTCACAGCACAGAAAGCCAACTGTATCTTGGGCTGCATCAGAAGAAATGTGGCCAGCAGGTCGAGGGAGGTAATTCTGCGCCATTCCTCTGCTCTGGTGACATCCAACCTGGAGTACTGCATCCAGCTCTGGAACCCTCAATATAAGAAGGACATGGAGCAAGTCCAGAGAAGGGCCACGAAGATGATCAGAGGGGTGGAGAACCTCTCCTATGAAGACAGGCTAAGAGAGTTGGGATTGTTCAGCCTGGAGGAGCGAAGGCTCCGAGGACACCTTATAGCAGCTTTCCAGTATCTGAAGGGTGCCTACAAGAAAGCTGGAAGGGCACTTTTCCGAAGGGTATGTAGTGATAGGATGAGGGGTAATGACTTCAAACTGGGAGAGGATAAGTAGATTTAGATTAGATATCAGGAAGAAATTATTTACTGTGAGGGTGGTGGGACACTGCAACAGGCTGCCTGGAGAAGCTGTGGAGGCCCCATCCCTGAAATTTTTCAAGACCAGGCTGGATGAGGCTTTGAGCAACCTGGTCTAGTGGGATGTGTCCCTGCCCATGGCAGGGGTTGGAACTAGATGATCTTTAAGGTCCCTTCCAACCTAAACCATTCTATGATTCTATGATTTGCACAAAACCCACAAGGATGAGCTTCAACGTGAAATATTGAGGAGCAAAATCCAGTGCATTACCATGAGGGTGCAAACTATAGTAAGAATAATAATGATGGACCTAATTCAGATGTGAGGATGCTCCCTCAGGCCTGTCTGTGGGAGAGAGGGAGCACTGCTTCCTCTTACAGATGTCTGTTGAGACAGGGAGCTCTCAGCATCCGCTCTTCCTCCCAAGATAAGTGCATTGCAAACATGGTCCAAAGTTTCTTCTCATGGACTTGGGACCTTTGGAGGCAAGCTTGGTCTTTATCTGGGCAAGTTTTCATACTTCTGGTAGAGGGGGAACCAGAGTGCTGTACACAAAAGTTCTGTGTCAGCCCTCCCTGTCTCCCTGCAAACGGGGGTCTTCCTTCCTTGCTGAAGTTAGCCATAGCCATCTTCCAGACAGTATTTTGGTTTTGTCACATGCTCAAAGCCCAATCCTATAGATGACTTCCTGCTAGTCTTTTGCGTTGTACAAGAAATAGCCACCCTTCACATGCTACTACCTGAAAGTTAAGTCATATTGACCAACATTTTAATGAAACAGGGACTGCTCTGTATTCCCTGTAGTGCACAGGAAATTACTTTACATTCTGTTTGGAACTTAGGTTTGAATGCCTGTAGGTGAAGAGGTACTATTTCTGCAGTCAAATGCTTGATGGAGAGTGGGCAGGATTCAGGCATTTCTGTCAGCGTATCAGGCAGAAAAGGTAGCAAACAGACACACCTTCTCAAATGAACATATAGCTCCTGGAGAAATCAGGAAAGCAGGCTGGGGAATTTTAGCTCTCTGTGTGACAGTATTTTCATTTGTGTTGTTCCTGGTATGACATCCACTTTCCCCTTTCCTCCCCTCTCCTTAATCCACATGCAAAGGTGAAAGAAAATCTCTTCATGAATTTATGATTTATCAAAGTGCTATGCAAGTGTTAGTCCTCCTGGTGGATTTGTCAAGTTATGTGACATATTGTATTGCAACCACATGAATTATTGGTCTTTGTCATGCTCCTGAGGGTGGGGAGGAGGTGTTGTGTTGCATTGCCAGTAGTGTAAATTTTACTGTAGACTGTGTATGACATGGGGATTCATATTCTCTTCCTGGTTCTGCAAAGTTATGCACGTATTAGGGCCACCTCAGTAAGTCCTTCAGCAGCTGAGAAGGAAGTCTCTAGTTGTGTTTCAATCACAACAAAAAGGTGTTCTGAAAAATAAAATACAGGAAATAATACAATTTATTTGTTTTCATTTGCCTGGGGGACTATTCTAACTCCACAACTTCAACACAGGTAATGTTTGGCTCCAGCTTCCTACAGTTCACTTCTCAGTCTCCAGTTAACTTATTAAAGATGTGTTCCAGGAGGCATTTCCAGATCTGGTGTCATGATTTTCTTTTTAAAGCAGAGCTCCCTTGGCATTAGCACAGTAGTGGAGCATATGGTTTGACAGCCTGTGATGTTGGAAGGGACAAATGGGGAATGAACAAGAGTTTGTCTTTCTGCTTTCGGAGAACACAGGCGGGGAGCAAAGTGCATTGGGGATGAGGTAACTGAGGACATATGGAACAAATTCAGAGGCAGCTTAAAAAATTAAGAAAGCTGTTTCAAAACTGACCTGAATTGAAAGAAGAGACCAAAACCTTTAGTAAATGGATCATGTGTTTCTCTTTCACAGAGCAGCTTCAAAATTCTGAAGTTTGCTGTTTCATAGAGTGAAACACATGTCCCTCTGCACACTTGGCTTGGATAACTCATATTGAAAGAAAACAGTAAGTTTTTAAAAAATGATTAAAAAAAGGTTTTAAAAACATTAAAAAAAAAGACCATGGCAAGACCACAGCTCTGGGAGGAAGAGCAGCCTGCAAGAGCTGGACTTAGAATTGATTATGTTTCTGTCCATCTTCCCTGTTTCCCCTATTTCAGATTTTTTTGTAAGTGATGAGCTTTGTGAGTAAGATATTTTCCAAAAATGGGATTGAGAAAGATAAGCAAAAGAGTTAGAAGTCTAGTTTTCCAAAAAAGGCTTATCAAAAAATTAGGAAACTTAATAATGAAATGAGCTTCATTTTCATAGAATCATAGAATGGTTTGGGTTAGATGGGACCTTAAAGATCATCTAGTTCCAACCTTCCTGCCATGGGCAGGGACACCTCCCACTAGACCAGGTTGCTCAAAGCCCCATCCAGCCTGGCCTTGAACACTTCCAGGGATGGGGCATCCACAGCTTCTCTGGGCAACCTCTTCCAGTGTCTAGCTGCACAGTAAATAATTTCTTCCTAATATCTAATCTAAACCTACCCTCTTTCAGTTTAAAACTGTTACCCCTTGTCCTATCACTGCACACCCTGATAGAGTCCCTACCCATCTTTCCTTCATTTTGATATGAAATAATGTCTTTCTGTTTCCGGTAGGAGGGACGTGACTAATACTATTTTTCTTCTTAGTGTAATGAAGCCCAATATTGTATTTGCCTTACTGATGTATACATAGCTGATGTCCCCATGCCCCTGTATTTCATATAACTGTGACTCACTTATTAAATAATAATAACCTTATTTATATTATTCCTCTCAACTTTTTATTTTATCTATATGTTTGGCTAAGGAGGCAACACATCATACAACCTACCAAACAGAAAACAAGTTCAGTGGACAAAGATTGCAAAAATTACATGAGAGAAGTAAACACAAAAAACATAAAGATACGTAAAACAGGAGTTAATCTCCAGCATGTCTAGGTGGATGCAACTCTACAAGCCTTAACCAGTTTGTCCTTTGACTTTTATTCTGCCACAGTGAAGTAAGATTATTTGGTACACAGGAACCCTGGAGATTCTCCCTGGCTTTTATGGTCTCTCTACCTCATTTCTGTCAAAAAGCTAAGAAAAAATGGGCATGCCTTGAAGGAGGCACCTGAACAGGCTGTATCTGCAATTGTTGGCAGCTAGTGGAGGATCTGGTCTATTAACTCTCTAACTTTAAATGTTTCGTGGAGATATGCACCATGTCAAAGTTTAACTCCCCACTGAGAGGTTTAGTGAGGGTTTGCTGCTGATTGAGAAATCATGGAACAGGAAAGTGCAAATTCTTTCCTGGTTCTAGTTTTGTGTAACTGTTAAGTGTTCCAACCACAGCTGTAAGACGAAGATATACCCAGTCTCTAATAAATATTATATGTCTCAGGAACTCTGTAATTCTGAGACAAGTAGGGAAGCAACTCTGCCATCTACCCCTGTGATCAAATGTGCTCACAAGGCAGTGCTGATAGACTGAAAAGCGTGTAAAAATACTACTGAACTGTGTCTAGATGGGCAGAAAAAGACCAGTTATTTATGTTGGAATTTGGCAATATAAGCATCCCCCAGGAAACAATAGGGAGGTGAGTTTTAAGGTAAAGGGGAAAAGGAGAAATAGGAATAAGCTTTTCTACTGAAAATAAAAAAACCAACCATGATAATTTGAAGGGTCTGGGATTGATTTTTCAAGCTGGGTTATCATTTTGTCATGAGTTTTGTTTTTTTTAATTTCAGTGTCTTGATAGATTTGGATCTGTGTTTGTAATAAACTGTGCACAGGCAAAACTTCGAAGGGACACCAGTTTGCATACTGCTTTAATTTCAGTCTATATGCCTTTGATCTGCATGTTTTTAAGGCAGTAGATCATGAAGGAGAATTTTTTTTATTCTTTAGCTCTCTAAATTACACATTGTTCAGATTTGAAGAAAACTGCTGGCGTCTCAAGGAGAAGGGAACCCTAATCTGAATCCAAAGTAATCTTCAGTGCTCACATAGGGAGATGTCCTCCTTCACAGGGATTCAGTCTTCCGCAGGCTGCCTGTCTCTTCTGCTCATGCTCTGGCCTCCCAGGACCTTCCTCCCTCTGTGCACAGTTCATCTCTCTGGTGTATAAAATAGCCCTTCCTCCTGGAATAAGAGGAATTGGTGCTGGCAGACTCCACGTACAGTCTTAAGTGCTGGCAGTCCAAGAAGCCCTTCTGTGATTTCTTGGGAATTGCTGCAAAGTAGTTATGGTACAAAAACACCAAGAACATATTTACAAAGAGGTGCATCAGACTAATTCTGGCAGCCAAGACTACAAATACTGTAAATTGCCTTTGGCAATGACTGGCCAAATAACACCTTCCAAGGAAAGTGCAAACCTCCCAACAGACAGCAAAAAGGAATAGCTCACCAATAAGAGGAATTTGCACCTACCTTTCCTCAGGCAATGGAACCTGAAGGTTTGTGAAATGGTATCTTCAGCATCTGTCTACTGGCTAGAGAGACCTGGCCACCCAATCCACAGGGTTAGGGGCCGCAGGGTTAACTAGCAGCTTTGTTTACTACTGTTGATGTGGATATAACTGCCGTGTAGCTAACCTATGTAAAGGAGCTTCAGTGATATTCCAAAGAGAGGAGAATACATGGATTGAGCAGTAGAGACACAGGGGGTGATGAGCTTGCGGCACGGGCTGTTAATTCTAGTGGAGTTCAGGGTGACGACTGAGGAAGGATGGAGATGCAGCATGCTCTGTATGAACCTCTAGTATGCTCTGTATGTACCTCTAATAAACCAAGGGGATCCCTGATATTTTACCCTGGGGCTAGACTGAGCTAGCTTTGTCAATCTCAGAAATAATTCTGCTCCCGTAGTGTAACGAAACCTCTAATTGAGAGTAATACTCCAGCTGTAAGTAAACAAGTTGGGTCAAAAGCGTAGATGTGCTACTGTTCACATAAATGGTGTTTTATCAGTTTGCTTAAGTGCTGACTCTTAGCTTATAAAACACTTGAATTTACTGTATAATATAGTCAACTTCGAGAAACTGCTTGTAAATAAACCTTTCTGATGAAGACTGATAAGTCTCAGAGCCACAAAACCATATTTGTTTGCCAGTTAAGATTCAGTGGCCTGAAGAAAAAGTAGATAAGGAAACAGATATTTGTTCTCTACAAATAGCTTCTTTTTACTTTTGGTCATTCACACATGTTTGAGATAAACACCAGATAAACAGGGACAGTTTCTTTCTACACAGTGCCCAAGGAATGGAAACAATGCCTTCAAGATTTTGTGCTGCCTTTTTAACTGTACCACTTATTTAACAAAATATTGCTGATGTGCAGAAACGAGCTGCTTTTTAAAAAAATAAGACCTGAGAATTTCGGAAAGAACCTAGAACATGATGATTTTCATTGTGTAGCATCTAGTTTGTCTCATTGCTTTATTTTCAGTTGTTCGTATTACTTCAAAAGAGTATTATACGTTACTAAACAAGTAGTACATTCAAGTAGTACTGAAGAGTGTACACTCGGGGTTACCCAACCCACACTCAGCACATTCATTGTCAAGGCTTCAGGGCTCTCAACGTCTTGCATGAATCACCAAACAAACTGACATCCTGCTTCCTGAAGGCATGTCTACCCTGCTGTCAGTCCAACAGCAGCAAAGTGTAGATACACCACAAAACCTATGTAAAATGAATCTAAATTAGCATGTACTGCTGCAGCTGATTTATGAAAGTATCCGTATTTTTTACATAAGCTAAGGATATATACTGTCATGTTAAGCAGGACTCCTTTCACTTAACATGAGCCATCTGAAGACAGCTCTCTGGTCTTATGGGTTCACATAGATCTCCCTCAGTCCAGAGAGAGATATGGGCACTTCCAGAAGATCATTCTTCTCTCTTGGGGTGACTAGGAATGGTAAAAAGTCAGCTGTTTATGCGGTCTTATGTGCCCAAGCTTAGAAAACCCAAAGTTAGGTGAAAAGAGCCTCCTGCAATGTGGCTGCTCTGGGTTTCTATTCAGTTACTGTGCATTCACGCACCCCTCTAAACCGTTTTCTCATGTGACGTGAGAGCCCAGCAAGGCCCCTTTTGGTGCCCCCACTGAAGGTCCTAACACAGTTCTGTGAAGAACAAAATCTGATGCAATGTTGAAGATGTGCGCATACACAATGCGAGCTGAAATTAGTAGCCTGTGTCAGGCTTTTTAACACATCGGTACACGAATGTAGAAGGCAGTCAGCTGGTCATATAGAGGTATTTATTCACCGTATTCCAGCTTTTATCTCTAATGGCCATAGAGCTATGCAAACAGAAACCAGTAAGTGTTTGAGAGGCCTTGCTAAAAGCTGCATAATTGCTCAAACAGACAAAAGAAGGTGCAAGCACTGAACATGAGAATAAAATAAGTGTATTATGGTTTCCCTTAATATAAGAACAGTCACATGGCTGCCTTTCAAGGAATAATAACAGCAATTAATCCTGTAGTGCATTCATGTGGTAAGATTGAAATCTTTATAAATTACACAGTAAAGATATTTTAGCATCAAATATCCTTTTAAGTCCAGCAGTAGTTTTCAAGACATTTACAAAGTTAATATTTGACATTATGTTTGTGGTGATATTAATAACATAAAAGTGATGCAATTATAAGGTTAACCAATAAAATAAGGCGTATAAAATACAGCACCAAAGCAAGCCCCTTCAAAACAACTAATCAAACAACTCTTCCTTTTCAACATCTGCTATTCTTGCTTCCCTTAAGCAAAAAACTTTGTGAGTAAGAAAAGAAAAACTGTTGTAATATGATGTTACTACCGAAAGCTGTAGGGTATTAGGACTGCTTAAAATAGTTCCTATTATACTGTAATTAATATTGTGATTGTGTTGAAACATGATACTGATTTTAAAAATAGCTTTTTAACTAACCTGTCATTATTTAACATTGTATGCATGTATTTCTATATCATTGACTTTAAATAATTTGAATAGTTTGAAAGCCTTATTTAAATGTGTAGCTTTTACTCCACGTTTTCCATGTTGGTAATCTCTGATTTTTGTTAAAGTTGAGCATTCCTGGTATCCCTAATATTCAATATGTATTGACACTGTGACCTTTAATATGCACTTCAACAGATATTTTTGTGGGTTTTCATGACTGTTGTTACTCTGTGTGTGCAGGTAAAATGTTTAACTTGGAAAGTTTAATAAGTACCTCTTAAGTCTGTTTTTTGACAAGCTCATGGTCAAGAATTCCAGTCCAAAACCAATTTTAAAGCAAATAGAACCATTTTAAAGCAAATTCATTCATCTGAACCATTTTAAAGCAAATAGTATAGTATATTGTTTTCAAGTACAGTATATTGTTTTCATGTAAACCTGAAACCCGTTGGAAAGATCCATCAGTGCCATAGAATTGGCTGGGGGAGCCCTGCTCCTAACAAATACCCAGGTTCATAACCCCCAAAGCCGCTAAATGAAAATGGCATTCCTGGATATCATTTTTACTGAGTAACTGTGGCATCCTGGGAACAGAATAGTATTTTTTAAACCCCATGTTGCTAGCTTATGAACTGAAGTTTTCTTTGCATTTCTAGCTTTTTTTTTCATTTTATCAGTTTGGTAAAATATCTGTTTGCTCTTTATCAGCATTAACAGTTGCACTGCAGTCACTGGACTGATGCTGAATTATTTTTTTGCAGTATTTCGATGTATTAAATCTGTAACTAGGTATATACAGTAGCTACTAACTTGAAGTATTTGTGTTCTGGTGACAGCTGAAGGCAAATATTCCTAGTTTAGTTATATTTACTGAAAAGCAGAGACAGCAAAGTAGTAAAGCTGGGAACAATATTATTGTATGTTATTGTATAGATTTCCTACACTTGGAAGAAAATATAGACCCGGTACAACCACCTTAAAACAGTCCATACTCTGATCCTTTCCCTGCAGTTCTGCTTTTTTGATGTCATTTTTAGACTTGGATCATTCAAGAAATAGAGCCATGCTGTCCATGTAGTCATTTCCTCTGTTTTATTTATTGTTGGATGGAAGTCCAAGCAAAACTTTGATTGCTGTTTCAGCAGTGACCATCAGTTTTTGGTGAGATACATTCTTAATGTCAGAAAAGTGGCCACTTGTAATATTCAAAATGCTTTCACAGACATAGGAAAACAAAAAAGTTACTTGGCAATTGCATAAGGATTTGTTTATGTCTTAGTAGAAAGGTTGTTATGTATTGACCAGAAAAGCTCATTCCTTCCTTTCTATTAACTGTAATCTAACACCCCAGCAATAAATATGTCCTCAGTCAATAGGTTCAGTGCCTCTGCAGAGCTTCATCCTTGAGACCTGCTGCAATTCTTCTAAGTCAAAATCACAAATCAAGGTAATGATAATAGACTTTAAAAATAATTTTCCCACCCGCACCCCTTCTGTCCTAAAGCTGGTTATTGACAGTCCTCAAATCAAATTACAGCAATTTTAGCCCATTCCCCAGAAAGTTGTAAGATACTGAGGTGACCGCTCACGGGAAGTGTGTTGCAGGATGGTAAGACCTAGTCAAGGTCTTACAGGTTTATATCCTATTTGGATTTAAAAGGGCTCATTCAGCAAGATGAACTTCAGTAGCTTGCACTCTGTGACCCTTTCAAAAGCATCTGGAAAGCTGATGCAAGTCTTTGCTCTAAAGCTGGCGTGGGATACATAGGGTTACGTGCCACTTCTGTACTCTAAGATATATGAAGCATTGGTGGGCCAAAGTTGTAACATTTTTTTTTAAACAACCTAAACACTTCTAATTGATTTGCAATTGAAACTGTCCCAGATGTCAGAACGCAAAATGGTATCATCTTACAGCTCCCAGATGGAAGGTATTGACCCTTCTACCTTTTGGAAATGAATGAGGAATTGAAGCTATTTGTTGAGGATAGGCTGAAAGGAGTGGTTCCTCATTGTTGGGTCTGCTTTGCTTCTGTGTCACACATGACTGAAGGGGACGCTGGGAGGGAAATGCCATATTAGGGCCGATTTTTTTTGCTCCAACATATGCCAATTGATCAATGTCACTGTGAGTCAAGATACTGCCTGGAAATAAGAGTTTGGAATAGAGGCAACCACCAGGTGTGCAGAGCACATGGCGCAGAGCCGACGTGGTCATCCTTTGCTGAGGAGTCTCTCATTCAAAGGTTTCCTTCTTTCTCCAGCGAGGCTTTTTACATCATTCCTTTGTGCTACAAGGCAATTGATCCTGGGGAGAGGGGGAAGCTTGCTGTGTGATTTTCCAGGTAAAGGGACTCTTTGTAAAGGTGCGTGAAGTTCATTGGCCAACAAAGAGTTGGTGTGGGAGGAAAGCTTGGGCTCCCTTCTTGCACAAGCAAAGCAACAAACCTTTCATTGCTATCTAGCTCTGCTGCTTCTCAGCTATCTCTAGGCTTCTCTTCTCGGCTGCTCTTCATGACTTGCGGAGAAAGCTGTGCATCAGCGCTACAGCTCACTGCTCAGCATTGGTCCCCCGTTCCTTGGCTCTGCTGCAGGACCCGTTAGAAAACATGGATTGCTGAAAGCCACAGGGTCTTTCTGGAGATTCAGCTGTGCTAAGGGCATTTTTGCATCTCTGCCTTTAAGGTCTTTTTCTACCCCAGGTTGTGGTGCTCAATTTCACTGATGTACTGGACTTGGGAACAGAGGGAGGAAAAGAAAAACAGAATATTGGACAAACGTTCATTTAAGTGAGTATAAAAATCCACTACTTCCATCTGTCTACTGTATTCAATAAAACCTGTCTTTTTTCTTCTTGCTTCAGGTTTTTTTTTTGTGGGAGTTAAGGTCATTCCATGGTGCAGTGTGTGTCTCTCTGTCTATTCATGAACTGTTCTCAGACAACACCTGAAGTCAGTGGCTGATTTCAGTGAAATCTGACAGAGGTGTGTGACCGCAGAGGCCCTAGATTCTTGCAAGCTCTGTAAAAATAGGGGGTCAAGCAAAAGAAAAAATGTCCCTATTAAAAGAAAGGCCATTGTGTGAGCTCAACCTTTGTTATCTATCAGAGAAGCCATGAACTAATCACCAATAATGCAGATCTGCATGAAGCCAGACATTTTTGTTCCACAGCTCATACAACATGTTGGTTTTTTTCCTCATAACCTTGCCTATTTTGCCAAATTTTACGTGTATCCCTCCAAGCAGGCAATGTCTTTCGATTGTTTGTTTTTGCTTCAGATCTGCTTTGTCTATATATAGAAGTCATATACCTTTACCAGAACAGAAAACGTAGCATGGCTATAGTTTGAGTGGTATACATGTCATGGTGTATTCATAGTGTTTATTTCTGCACTAAGGGGAACTACTTACAATAGAGTGTAACACCTCTATACTGCTATAATCACAGTCACACTATGGACTGTACTGGTGCAGAAATAACAAATCATGCCATAGGGGAATATGGCCTATAATTTTTCTTAATTGAATGATGGGTATTTCTCCACATGAACACACCCACAAGTCATATGAACCACCGTTTTATAAAAAAGGCAATTTTTTTTACATACTTATGAATAATGAATTTTCACCTCTCTAGCGGTTGCAGTGCAGTTCACTTGGGCAGTCACGCATCTGGTTTATCTTTACTCCTCACCGTCCAACCCTTGAGCTGGGCACTGGATTTTTGTCTTTATTATATCTATAATATTTATTTTTTATTGGGGAACATATTTCACATAACCCTATGAAAATTTGTTCTGCACCACCCCACCAATATAGTCCATGTTTCAGCTTCTATGTGATGAAGTGATACGTGCATTACAGACTTGCAGATATTTGTCAAAAATTCCTCCTAGTGGAGTTATTTAATATGGGGCTTTACAAATTACTCTGTGCTGCTGCAAACCAGCAGCCAGATCAGCCAGATTCAGACCTGGGGATCCATCGAGCTAGGAGCGTAGATGGGAAATATAGCTTCTCCCTTGCTTCTCTGACTGTGCATGACACTTAAGATAGTTGCATATAGTGACCATTCTCCCTTTGGCATAGTATTTACTACATTGACTCACTAGTACCAAGAGATACTGTACCTATGCGTAGGGGAACAAAACCATCAGGCTAAAGTTGCCTCAAAAAAGGCAGGGGGTGAATGTGTAGATCTTTATCTTTAGTAACCATAACAAACCTCACTACATTGTATTGCATATTTTTACGTTAACAATATTGAATGAAAGGGTATGACGTAAAGGAGCACCTCCCAATAGATCTGTAACAATGATAACAGTTTACAGATATTGCTACTATTTCTAGAATGTTATTAATTAGACAAAAGAAAGAAGGTGGGCTTTATCTTACGCCCTGTTGGATATCTGCAGTGTTTGTATCGGACGCCTATGCCTCCCTTTCCAACATCCAGACAGAAATAGGCTCTTTTATAGTACTAATCATAAAATATGATTCATAGCGTAGTATTGAAAGTTGGTTGAACTTTATCATAAAAATTGTGGTCTCGAGGCTCATGGAGAAGAAGTTGTGTAAGGAGTGCAGTACTGCTAGACCTTCTGAAAGATTGTAAAACCTTGTTACGCTTTTGTCCTATTTTCATATAATCCAAGAAACTGGAATTATCTGAAAGCACAGTTAAAGAAACAAACTGAGATCATTTATGTGCAATTATCTAGTTTGTTCTGATGATGATTTATTTCTTTTGTTTTATGATCAACAATCTACAGTAAAATTATTATTTTCACAAGAGGTAGACCAAAGCTTCCTCATTGTTTGTGGACATGCTTATATCTTTGACTAATTGCAGAAAATCTTTACCATACTTTTGAAATTATCTCCAAACGGGCTTAAACTTCCATTTCCTAAAACAAGTCTGTCAGTAATTTCACCAGGGCATTCAGCCTTCCTTGAACTTGTTTCAGCCTGATGGATTTCAGTTAGGTCTTGAGAAACACTGATTGAAATTGATTGACAGAAAAGAGAAACTGCTCTGAGATAGATAATACCGCCACATTCGTTAACTTCAACAAAAAATTGGCTCCCGGAATCCTTTTTCATCTTCCTGAAACACGGATAGCAAATCAATCTGTGTATGGATGTAGACAGAACACCTGCTAACTCCTTTTACTTCGGTAGCATATTAAAGGAATTGATCAATAAGTAGACGTCTGGCCAACGAATGAGCTATATACAATAAGTTCACTGAAGTCAATGGATAGATGCACAGTGACTGGTTTTTGGAGCATGTCCCACCTGAGGAAATAAAGCTCATTTTCTCACCCTTGAGCTAACAACAGGCAGGCACCTGAGGGTTTATTATGAAAACAGGTCAACACAGTTGCAAAGAAAGTTGTATCTGGTTAATTCACTGACAGGTTGCTTTGATTTGAGGGAAAAAAGAAAAAAGAAAAGAAAAACCAAGGAAAAAAACCCAAGATCTTCCAAATTGTTCAAAACACTACTTACTGCATGTGACTAATAAATAAGCAAATAAAACAATTATAGGAGGAATTTGCTGAAGCAAAGTAGGAACTGGTTGCTGTGAGAAGTTTCCAAACCAATACTAGATTGCCCTTCTGGATGGAAATGTGATGGGATGTCACCATAAATCAAAAGCGCTCAGGAGTGTACTAGACATGGACAAAAACCTGTTGAGCCACCTGTTGAGTCTGATGAGTACAGTCACACAAAGCTCATTTACAACATTTCATCTGTGGTTAGATTAGGATACATGAATGTTTCCGTGAATCTTGTTCTCTAGGTAAAAACAATGAACCAACAGCAAGGCATAAGTAAATATCCATAGAGATTATATAGCAGTGTGTGTTGGTCGAAATGAATGCCAGTAGTAGAGATTAGGAAAAGGTCTTTAGAAGGAAGTTTTGACCATATTGCTCTTTTTAATTCTGGAGTCTCTAAGGTTTAATCACTGAAGATAGTGGGGTAACACTCGATGTTTTCAAGATGATCTCTACATTCCTAAGTAATACTTAAAAAATTTGGAACAGTACTCCAAACTATAGAGCAATTTGCCACATAGCTGGATGGGGTTTTTTTCTAGTAATGCAGCAGCTAAAAATACCAGGAGTCTTGACTTTTAAACTGTGAAATATTGGGCAAGCAAGGCAGAAGTGGCCATTGGGTCATATTGATTGAAAACTCAGTAATGTACATACAAAATCACATGCTTTCTGATTTGTTCCAATGGAAAATACAGCAAAATCTTAGGTGTGGTGGTATTGGTAAAAATGCCAACAAAATAAATGGAAAGGCTCCACTTGATCTCACTGCGTTTTAGAGCAGAACCACTGTGACAATAACTGTCAAAAAAGACAAGATTTTTAAAGGGACTCTACAAGAACAAAAACCTGAGAGGTATGTTCACATTTTGATTGTTAAGACCAGGCAATAAGAGCTTTGTTTTGGGTATCTTTTCATTCGTGTGCATTTTTATGAATTTCCCAGTGTCACGAAGGACAAGAAGTACTAATAAAAACATTACTGAAGGAGAAGTAACTATACTTTCAGGAAAGTAAGCTCGGAGAACTATTGCATACCTGAATTTAGCAAAGATTTCTGCTCTTTTACTTCTTTAGTTTTCAGTGCCAGTAAGCGTGCATGATATCTGTGTTTTCTGTACTTACTTTACTGGGTACAGTCTGATAGCATAATTTCAGCTGTTTTGTATTTGAATAACACCTTTCAGAGACCCTTAATGGGTGGCATAAACAATTCTGTAGGTGACTCATTCACTTTTTATCCCAGCATTAGACCATTGTTTCCCATCCATTATGCATATCATTAGAAAATAATGTTTTGCTGAAAGAACAATTATACAGACAAAAATTGATGATCAGAGGTAAATTAGTAAATAGTAAGTAAAGTAAAGGAGAAGATACTAATCCCAAGGTGGTCTCATTCTAGTCTGGAGGAACTCTTATGGGTGTAAATCTTGCCTTATATGTTCAACGAAACATAGTACTATTATTATCCTCTATTCTGCAGTGTTTCTCAGTGCTCTGCATTGCCCATAAATGGAAAACACCTATCCACACAATATTCTTAAAACACCTTGTGACGCCATAGAGGATGAAAGAGAGCGAACTAATGTGAGACAGTGTTATTACTGGGAGTGTGTATGTGCTTGAAGTGCAGAGAATGCTGCACGTTATATACTAGAAACATTTATTCCAGTAGTTTCCATTCCCATTCTGGTTCATTTTTGTCCAAACTGTCTAGCATTACAAACAAGGAGGGTTAAGGCAAGTGAAAGACCAGCATTTTTTCCTCCAGCTATGTCAACAGTAGAGATTATCACTTGGGAAAAATTTTCTGGAGGAAGCCAACACCTTGCTACTTTGCCTAAAGCTTAACCACTGCAAATAGTGGGGTGACCCAATGAATGCATTCAGTGAAGAATTTGTGTACGTGTGTTCTTACCCGGCTTTGCATAATTCTGCTATGTCAGTAAAGCTGTAGCTGTAATAGAAATTACATTGTCCTTAATGTTGGCCTTGGGCCCCTATCTGCCTTCCATCTCAACCCTAAGATTTTTTACTTGACCTCAAACAGCAGTGCAGCCTGACCGTGGTGGGAGATCTGGTCACCTCCACGTAGCAGACTGACCCGGCTGCTGCTGACTTTCCAGCCAGTGTCTGTGGGATTGGATTCTATCCATGTGCAGATCTTAACATAGAAAGCTGATGGACAGGAATTGCACAATGCCTTGTTCCTGGCTTCTGACCTGTCAGCATACCATCTCTCACATTCTACATGGAGTAGTGAGATGTATGGAGGAGAAGCAAATTTCTGCAGAGATGTTCTTCACAGGAATTGAGATCACATGGCAAGGTGATGCACCTTTGGCATCATCTGGCCTTTGCTGGGAATCTTGGTGCTGACTTAAGAAATGCACGTAGTATGTACAGGATACAGGACCTGATGTAAGGACCTCATAGAAGGCAACGCAAGTCAACTCTGAAAATCAGCAGAGACAACTTCTAAGTGATCTCCATTCTTTGGCAATCGCAGAATGGGTGTGCATAGAAGTAAGGTTTTAATCTATTTCCAAAATAAGACTGAACAGTTCTGGCACACAGTTTGTTTCTAGTCCTGTGTTTATAAATCAGTGTATGCATGCTTAAAGAACTTGGTAAAGATGACTCAAATCTTTGGGACAAGTCAGGTCTTTTCAAACACATAGCAGATGCAGCAGCATCCTGTTCTCAGTGGTGCAAAATGAGTGTATTCGGTGAGCAGCCACTCCTAGGGTTGATGGAGATGGGGACCGCTGGAAACCGTGTTATCAAGAAAGCAGTGGAGGTATATGGGAAATTTAAAACTGCAAACAATGATGATGAAGGTAGTGACAAGACTCCTTGGGAATGTGATATGTTTTGAATGAAGACAACAACCAGTTTCTTTCATGATGTCTCTTTTTTCCTACAAAAGAGAAAGTAGGGGATGGGGATTCTTACAGACCTTGCCTGTCTTTTCGAGTATTCCTTGCTTATAACTCCTGAGCTCCTTGAATTCCTACTATATGAGACTCCAACCATGTAGGCAACAGTGCTAGCTTATGCCCTGCGTTTCAAAGGGAATTAATTAGCCAGACTTTTCAAACGTGTTCATATAATTCCTAGCACAGAGTTAGAAGTGGTATTTCTAACAAGTTAAAATTTACATTTGGATAATACCTTTAATCCAAAAGGATTCCCAAGAGGATTCACCAGTACCTGCCAGAAACATCATCATTCAAACAGCAAAATGAGTCCAGAGAAACACATCAGATAATTTCTCAATCCTTGGGTCGAAATATGCAGAGATTTAAACTGCATGCCACAGACCTCCCAGGAATTTGCATCTATCTAAAATTGCATAGCAGGGGAGACATCATAAAAGGCAACTGCCAAAATGGTACGGAGAGGGAAGTAAAAGCTTAAAGGACACATTGACGGCTCATGTCCTCATCAAGCTTAACCGTCCATATTTAGCCACTATTACTGTTGCAAATAAGTTTGTGCCTTATCAGCTTGACCGCAAAGGTTAATTAAACCTCTTTCTGGATTTGATATCTTTCCAAGAACATGTATCAAATGATCTGTAGAGGCTAGCCTGTTTCCTACAGGTAATGCTGTTATACACAAGAAAAGAAAAATCAATCAGGGTACAGTGCACCTATCGGAAACCTGCCAAAAAACCAGGGAATAGGTTCCAGTTGCATAAAATTTCCTCATGTCAAAGAGACTATATGCTTAAAGACAGGCTTGGCATCCCTCACTGTTTCGTGACAAGCCTCAGAGTCCTCTGGTGCCTGTCTTAAAGCAAACATAGCTGATGTCGAGAGATTGCATGAAAAGTCACAACTTTCTATTCAATGCAGTGATAGCAGGATAAAGCTCTAAAGTGAGCATGGAGCTGTCAATAAAATAAACAGTGCTATGAAGGCAGAATAACTCATGGAAACGCTGGAGCAGAAGTCTGCTTCTCACTATTACTCCATAGGAGAGATGGCATAAATTTCAAATGTCACTGTGCCCTACTATATTTTTTTCCTAAAAACATTTGCCTTCCCTCTTGGATGGATATCACATTAAAGGCACAGTTTCGAAAAACTGCTTTCCTAGAGGAAACTCACCTGGAGGTCATAAATCAGGAAAGCATAAACAAAAGAGCCTAGCCAGAGCCTATAGCTTTAAAGACATCCTATAATGAGAAACAGAGCAAAGGAGACAGAAAAGAATGGGATGTAGCTTTTACTATGTACATCAACTTTAATAAATCACACCATATCAGAGAAAAGAGGAGAAACCTCCCAAACCCAACAACACCGTCCAATATACTTCAGTGAGAAATAAATTCCTCGGTGCTCAAGATCTGGTTTAACTCTGTGTGCAAACAGGTTACAGCAGCTGGGTACCTGTGGGAGGGGAACGCCACAGGAGCACTGCTGTACCCTCTTAGCTCTACTCAATGTCCAGGACTTCAGAGTCTGAAAAACACACCTAGAAGCCAAACCATGCATGAAAGGACGTGGAGGAAATGATTGCTTCCTACTCTGTCCTTCAATATCCTATCCCTGGGGCTATTGCGAGGACCGGGGAGAGGGGAGGTATCACAACTGTAAAATCTGTTTACAGGATTTCTCCTCCAAACTTACCTCAGCCTTTCTGCAGGGATCAAGCTCTATCTTCTGTTTTCATGTGCAGTGAGAATATACCTACATGAGGTGAAATAATTTTTTTCTTTATGGACAATGATTGAAAATGAGAAACTTTGCTGGGTGTCTTCACAGGAATGGCAATAGTTTAGAGCACTTAGACTTTTCCGCCCCCCCCCCCCTTCCCCCTCCCCAATTCTGATTAACCCACACCATAGTCAGGAGTCCTTGAATCTGGGTTTTAGTTCAGGGTAGGTTTTGTCTGTTCATTTGTTTCGTTCATGAACCCTGTCAGTGCAATAAGCCAAATGAAACTAAACCCTTCCACTTTGAAAGCGTCTGAAATCTAGATCTGAATTTATTTTATGACTTGAGCCCTTTCTGATTTTCTTGCAGCCAGCAGCTAGGGAGTTAGCTCTCTGATGAGACGCTGCAGCAGACATTCACTGTGTTTGACGCAAAACACTGGTTTCCAAGGAAATCTATATAATCCCTATAGTGACTGTTTAGTGTTTACACAGTGATCTGCATAAGCTCCTAAATCTAGTTCTCTTCATTGTGTGTAAGATAAACCTGAACCAAGTTGTTTCTATTCAATTGTATGCATATTAGGGGGATTTAAACAAATCAACACACAATACCAGTATTAACTTTAAAGCTTTGTAGTTTTTAGAAAATATGTTCAAAGATGATGTCTACACAACAGTTGGCTTCCTCCTAACCAAGGGAAAGCTACAGAATGACATTAAACTGTATTGCTCACTCTGGTGGACCCTGTACTAGGTCCAGGCACAGTGGAGAATTTTAGTTTACTATCAGAGAATGAGTTACCCATGAATAATGTTGGATAAATGAATATATTATCATGTTAAGTTAAATGAATGCATTTTTAAGGTATAGAACATCTATTTTTCCATTGGGACCAATAATCCATTTCTGTTTTTTAACAGTTACCATTTCAGAAGATCTATGAGAGTTTTTGAGAAAATGTGGTAAATAGTATTAGGATGCTCTCATTTTAACCCAAAGTGCTGTGTAAATACAGAATACTAAAGGCAAAATCACTCAGAAGTCATGAACCAAGCTAATCTGAAAAATATTAAAGAAAATGCCATTGAAGCATTTTTGCCTTAAAAACAAAAAAAAAAAGAAAAAAGGAAATACTTTTCAAGACCATGTTAAAGAAAATGACACTTTTAATCTAGAAAAAATTGTTTCAGCAAGGTAAAATGCCACTTTTTGCAGCCCTAACTTGCATTAATTTTTTGGTTATAGAATGAACCACAGAATGGTTTGTGTTGGAAAGGACCTTAAAGATGACCTAGTTCCAACTCCCTGCCATGGGCAGGGACACATCCCACTAGACCAGGTTGTTCAAAGCCCCATCCAGCCTGGCCTTGAACACCTCCAGGGATGGGGCATCCACAGCTTCTCTGGGCAACCTGTTGCAGTGTCTCACCACTCTCACAGTAAAGAATTTCCTCCTAATATCTAATCTAAATCTCCCCTCTTTCAGTTTAAAACCGTCCCCCCTTGTCCTACCACTCCACTCCCTGATAAAAAGTCCCTCCCCATCTTTACTGTAGGCCCACTTTAAGTGCTGGAAGGCTGCTGTAAGGTTTCCCTGGAGCCTTCTGTTCTCCAGACTGAACAACCCCAGCTCTCTCAGCCTGTCCTCACAGGAGAGGTGCTACAACCCTCTGATCGTCTTCATTATGTTTTATGTTATGGGAAAATATCAGTATAAAATACGTGGACTATATTTAATACTAAGAGAAATGTATATGTATGTTTGTTTGCTTGTATATGAGGGCATTTCAATAAATTAAAACTGTAATACTACAAAAAAACCCTGAAAACGGGGGGAAAAAATTGCTTTTTTCACCCTTTACCACATCAAAGAACTCATTTTAAACCAACCTGGTGGTGGGGTGTCTCCTGGTTTAGTTTTCCCATTGAAATCCCAGCAGCTAAGCTCGTCAGCTGTGTCGCTTATGAGCTTTCATGGTTCAGAATGTGTCTACAGAAGACAAAATGCTGAAGAGGGTCTCTGTCCATTTGTTAAGGAAAACTAAGGGATGAAAATACAAGTCCTCTTTACCCAAAGCTGCGTGGATAGTATCCTGCACAAACAGCTGTGTTAGTGATTTGATTTTATGACAAGCAAACAGTGTTTACTAAAAGGGATTTATTAGTATACATAAGACAGCCTACCTTCTGCTTTCCTGCAAGTGTCAACATTGCTAAAGCCTAATATTGCATAGACTTTATTACACTCTTAACTGGTCTTTGCTATTCACATAACCTGCCTGATAAGACACCATTGAGGCATATAACTTGTTATAAATGCTTTATCTTTTTTCACTTGTAATCTTGTTATGCCACCATCAGATAAACTCTGAAACTTATTTATTGGTTCCAAATGTAACAAAATAATATGTGTTTTCTTGTTGGAAAGATAAGAAAAAGCTTCTTACACAGTTAACAGTTTTCCAAGCGCCCTAGTGAGAATACATAGGCATTTAGTAATTTCCAAAACACGCTAATTAAGGTCATAATATTTTTTGCTACCTCTTTAACATCAATTTATTGCTCAGATTTTGTCTGTCCCATTCCCCCCAACTCCAAACACACACAGGCATGCACACAGAGTGGCCTAACGTCTCAGGTAAACTACACTACCATAAACCCAGCCAAATCAACATCCCCTTCATATTTTTGAATGAAACCTGCAAAATACCTCTGATCATACTGAAATTTAACCTTTTAAGATTTTTTTTTTTTTTCTAATTCCATGACTCCTTAGCATCTGCAGGACTAGGACTTTCAGATGTGGAATTAACACATTCATTTCACATAGCCTTAGGGTAGAAGCTGTTCCAGCAGATTTTGGGGTACTTTTTCTTTTAGACTGCTACCTCCTATTACGTTTAATAGAAAACAGGATCCTGCGTCTTAGCTAAAGAAAAAGAGAGATCCGACGGGTAAAATTTTTGACTGCTCTGTAATCAGGGTTTTGCTGGTTTACCTTCCCCACCTCTTTGTGGACTTGCTAGTTTGGCTCCATAGTGGTGCTATGATGGCTCCAGCACAAGTTGAGACTGGTTTGAGGTAAGGGGCAACTTTAATGGTTTAATATAAATATTTGGAAAACATAATTTGGAATGAAATGGGTAATATTATCATGAGGCATAAGCACCTCAGTTCTCTTTAGCTAGCTAGTCTGTCATTGTTAAGCCATTGATGTCACCAGCTTTCAAAGTTTGAAATAGCTCCCATGACAACTCGCCTTTAGCTCTAAACTGTTTTGAAGAAACGGGGAAGAGAAGCTGTAAACATATAAAATCAATGACTGCTGGCCATTCCAGTGGTGTAGCATTTTTCAGGAGTCTGTTTATACCAGATTTTTAAGCATCCTGACCAAAAAAAAAAGTATGATTTATGGCACTTTAACCCTGAGAGCTGTCACGTAAGTAGCCACTATGAAGCAAACAATATGCTGTGCATTTTAACTACTTAGGCTACAGGGAAGTGTTCCCTGGTGGAAAAAGAAACCTCCCTAACCTACATAAGACCATGTTTCCTTCACTTCTGTTTTTCTGGGATGCATGTCTGATGGATTTGGTTATAACAGCTGACCATCGTCCCTACTCTTATTCATCTCCAGCCCTGCCTACTCTGAAGTCATTCCTGCAGTAGAAGATAAGGATTTCTTCTTGGCAGAACTGTCCCACAGTGAGCTCCATATTCCTCTTTGCTGATGCTATTCAAGGCCTTTCAATCCATTCTGTATCAGTAGGATTTCCAGCCTTGACCCATTGCTGCAAGGGTCCTGGCCTTGAATGTCCATCCAGTGAATGTTGCTGTGCTCCCAATTGGCAGTAGAAATGTGGTCTTAACAATTAAGGAGATGCCTGCTAGAAAAATTATTCTGCATAGGATCATTCACTAGTAAAGAGAAACTTGATACTTACAGCTCAGTAACTCTCATTTGTTCCCCACCAATCCCTACGTAAAAGCAGGATCGGGGACAAGAGGGGTGTATCTTCATAAGGATTAGGGAGGTAGGATAGGGAAGGGACTCGAAGTGGTAGAGCAGACCGCACTAAACCTCCACCTATTCAGCCAGTTACAAAAGCAGATTAGGTGTAAATTGAGTAACCCAAAGCATCCCTTTGGGGTTACATCTGGCTCTGCTTCATCCAGTCAATCAAAGCAAACTGTTTAGCATAGACTTGAACAAGTTTGTTTTTAAACAGCTAAAAGTGCACCAAAAAGGAAATCTTCCGGTCTGAGTACAGCTATGCAAATATACAACCATTGTTTCATTACTGTGGAAATGTTATCTAACTATTCCCTTTTATTTAACTATGACTTCATCTCCCCCACCAAAGGGGAGTGATTAACATTCACCAGTGCACATTTAGTTTTGCGTAGCAATTTGGTGATCATGTAAAACTACAGGAATATTTATGTAAATTCTGTTTAATCAGGATGTTTTTAATCTAAGAAACAAACAAAGTCAAAGAAAGAAGTGTTCTTCTGAAACCATGGCTGAAGAAACAACAAAATCCTAACATGTAAAGATGGTGGGTTAATAATATTGTTTTATAAGTTCAACAATTTAACAACACCCTATATTATTATTTCCCACAGTTGATTGGAAAACCTAATCCATCAAGAACGGTTTCATTTTCCTGGGTCTTGTAATATTGACTGTCCTTGCTATTTGCTTAAAGGTTTTGTGTAAGTCTGGTAAACAGGTAGAGGCCAAAAGTAGGATAGAAGTCCAGCAGCTGAATTTAGCAGGTGTGTCCTATATCTTAAAAAAGAACTAGCCATCATTAAGTGACACTTCATAGAATACCATGAAATAGAGTATGAAGATCCTCAGTGTCCTGGTAACAGCAACAAAGTAACCCAGTAAGTGTAAGCTTGCTGTGAGGGATGGGATGAAGAGAGAGAGCTGAGAGGGAAATTCACAACGCAAAGTTCCTCATGGGATACAAGGAGGCCCTATGAACTGATGCTAATAAAGGTGGAGACCTCTGACATTTTGCAAAAATAAATACTCTTTATAATTAATTTTAGTCAGGTTATAGGAAGTTCCTACATGTTTACAACCGCTACCACTGTTAACTGGCAGTGGATATTAAGCGCAGATGCAGAGGCATAAAGACTTTCTCATACTGACTAATAGGTGGCCCTCTTCTGTTGTTGAGTTATTCCTGCTGAAGAAGGTCCTTTGATTTCCTGCAGACCCTGAACAGGGCTTCCCTCCTGGCACCCTGTATTACATGTAACTACAACCCTATTTTGGAGTGTTTTCCCTTTGTGTCAGCTCATACACAAAATTACCAGAGGCAGTGACATGAAGATGACAGATGGGATCCAAACCCAGCTGTAGTCAGTGGGTATCTTTCCCTTGAATTCTCTGCCCTTGAGGTCTGATGCTTTGCATTAAATGGACTGCTTTGCTTAGGATGCTGAAACTGTCCTTGGGTGCTGAAATATGGTCCTACCTGGAAACTCCTGTGTCTGCTGGCTTGAGCTGACTGCCATGAAATGCCACTGATCACAAGAGCACACATGACGAGGGTGATTCTAGGATTGGGCAGCTTTACAGGATGATGAGATAGAATCAGGGATTGCCTTCAGAAATCAAAGTAATATTTAACTTGACATTTGCTAACAGCACAACTGAACTCTGCTTGCCCAAAGTTATGCAAAATTTCCTTGATCATGAAGTTACTACCATTTTTATGCTCCCTTTCCAATCTTTACCGAGACTCTGTAATCTCCAAGCAGACCTATCTCAGGTTTTGTTGCGTCTGTTGCTGTATGATTGAATGTAAATGTAGGTTAGACTGAGAGCTTTGTGGAAAACAGGGTTACAGGTTGTTGACGGGTTACAGGGAGGGAGGCTAAGAAACACTTTGTGCTCAGTAAGTCACGGCTGGAGCCCTGCTGAATATCTTTAAATGATTAGTCACAGCAAATTCTATTTATAATGGATGCCAAAAGCTTATCTGCCAACAAAATATGAGGGCTCTAAATACACTCAGTCTGACGTGGGCACTTAACTGAGGTACTTAAATTAGGACTTAAGTCAGTGGAGAGTAACACAAAGAGATTTGTATCACTAATGGGCTGAACTGCCTCGGTGGTTATTGACTTGGTGGGCAACTAAGGGTCTTAACTCACTAATGCACTTAAATGGATGAAATTAGGTAGTATAAGCCCAAGGTGACTTTTGGGGTCTTCGGGGTCTGACCTCATCTACACAGACTAAAACAAAATGTGTATATATATAAACATATCTATCTATATCTATACAGATTAAACAAGAGGAATTAGAGATGTGTGCATGCCTGCAGGGCTATGATCTTACTGGCATCACGGAAACATGGTGGGGTGGTTCCTATGACTGGAGTGTTGGAATGGAAGGAGACAGACTATTTAGGAAGGACAGGCAGAGGAGAAGAGGGAGTGTCGCCCTCTACGTCAATACCAGCTGGAGTGCAGGGAGCTCCGCTTGGGGATGGATGAGGAGCTGACAGAGAGTTTATGGGTCAGGATTAAAGGGAGGGCAGGGACAGGTGACATTACAGTGGAGGTCTGCTACAGGCCACCTGACCAGGAAGTCTGAGTGGATGAGAACCTCTATAAACAGATAGGAGAGGCCTCATGTTCACTAGCCCTGATCCTCATGGGGGATTTCAACCACCTCGATATCTGTTGGAGGGACAACACAGCAGGGCATAAGCAATCCAGAAGGTTCCTGGAATGTGCTCATGATAAGTTCCCACTCCAAGTGATAGAGGAGCCAACAAGCAGAGGTGCTACACTGGACCTTGTTCTCACCAACAGGGAGAGACTGGTGGGGAATGTGAAGCTCAAGAGCAGCCTTGGTTGCAGTGACCATGAAATGGTGGAGTTCATGATCTTTAGGGCAGTGAGGATGGCACACAGCAACCTCAATACCGTGGACTTCAGGAGAGCAGACTTTGGCCTCTTCAGGGATCTGCTTAGTAGAGTACCATGGGATAAAGCCCTGGAGGGAAGAGGTGCCCAATAAAGTTAGTTAATATTTAATGATCACCTTCAAGCTCAGGGGCAATGCATCACAACAAAGAGGAAGTCAGGCAAAACCACCAGGAGGCCTGCATGGATTAACAAGGAGCTCCTGGACAATCTCAAACACAAAAAGGAAGCTTACAGAGGGTGGAAGCAAGGACAGGTAGCCTGGGAGGAATACAGAGAAATTGTCCAAACAGCTAGGGACTAGGTTAGGAAAACTAAAGCCCAGATAGAATTAAATCTGGCCAGGGACACCAAGGGCAACAAGCTCCTACAGGTATGTCAGTGATAAAAGGAAGACCAGGAAAATGTGGGCACGCTCCAGAAGGAATCAGAAGACCCGGTTACCCGGGATATGGAGAAGGCTGAGGTACTCAATGATGGTTTTGCTTCAGTCTTCACTGACAAGTGCTCCAGCAACACTGCCCAAGTCACAGAAGGCAAAGGCAGGGACTGGGAGAATGAAGAACTGCCCACTGTAGGAGAAAATCAGGTTCGAGACCATCTAAGGAATCTGAGCATGCACAAATCCTGGGACCTGATGAGATGCATCTGCGGGTCCTGAGAGAACTTTTGGATGAAGCTGCTAAGCCACTATCCATCATATTTGAGAAGTCGTGGCAGTCCAGTGAAGTTCCCACTGACTTTTAAAAAGTAAAAAAAAAGGAAGATCCAGGGAACAACAGGCCATTCAGTCTCACCTCTGTGCCTGGGAAGATCACGGAGTAGATCCTCCTGGAAACTATGCTGAGGCACAGGGAAAATAAGGAGATGATCGGTGATAGTCAACATTGCTTCACTAAAGGCAAATGATGTCTGAAAAATTTAGTGGCATTCTATGATGGGGTTACAGTGTTGGTGGATAATGGAAGAGCAACTGACATCATCTACCTGGACTTGTGCAAAGCATTTGACACTGTCCCACACGAAATCCTTGTCTCTAAATTGGAGAGACATGGATTTGACAGATGGACCACTAGATGGATAAGGAATTGGCTGGATGGTCACACTGAAAGAATTGGTGTCAATGGCTCGATATTCAAGTGGAGATCAGTGATGAGTGGAATTCTTCAGGGGCTGGTAATGGGACTGGCATGTTTAACATCTGTGTCGCTGCCAAGGACAGTGGGATTGAGTGCACCCTCAGCAAGCTTGCCAACACCACCAAGCTGTCTGGTGTGGTCAGCACGCTAGAGGGAAGGGATGCCATTCAAAGGGACCTGGACAGGCTTGAGGGGTGGGCCCATGCAAACCTCATGAAGTTCAACAAGGACAAGTGCAAGGTCCTACATGTGGGTTGGGGCAATCCCATGCACAACTACAAGCTGGGTGGAGAATGGATTAAGAGCAGCCCTGAGGACAAGGACTTGGGGATGCCAATGGATGAGAAGCTCAACATGAGCTGGCAATGTGTGCTCACAGCCGAGAAAGCCAACTGTATCCTGGGCTGCATGAAAAGAAGTGTGACCAGCAGGTCAAGGGAGATAACTCTTTCCCCCTACTCTGCTCTCGTGAGACCACATCTGTGTCCAGCTCTGGGGGTCCCCAACATAAGAAGGACATGGATGTGTTGGACTGAGTCCAGAGGAGAGCCATGAAGATGAGCAAAGGGCTGGAGCACCTCTCCTGTGAGGACAGGCTGAGAGAGCTGGGGTTGTTCAGCCTGGAGAAGAGAAGGCTCCAGGGAAACCTTACTGCAGCCTTCCAGTACCTAAAGGGGGCTACAGGAAAGGTGGGGAGAGAATCTTTATCAGGGAGTGGAGTGATAGAACAAGGGGGAACGGTTTTAAACTGAAAGAGGGGAGATTTAGAATAGATGTTAAGAAAAAACTCTTTACTGTGAGGATGTTGAGACACTGGAACAGGTTGCCCAGAGAAGTTGTGGCTGCTCCATCCCTGGAGGTGTTCAAGGCCAGGCTGGATGGGGCTTTGAGCAGCCTGGTCTAGTGGGAGGTGTCCCTGCCCATGGCAGGGGGGTTGAACCTAGGTCATCTTTAAGGTCCTTTCCAACACAAACCATTCTATGATTCTATGAGTCTATGAAAACTCAAAGAGGATCATAGGAACCCTCTGACTCAGAAAATTTGTGTTTACGTGAAGTCTCATTGAACTAGGGAAGTCTCCTTGAGGTCTGTAGCTCTGAACTACTGCCTAAGATCTGACAGCTGAGCTGCTGGTAGTTTCTTTCATGCCTAAGCATTCTTGTAATACATATAATAGATGTTGTCTCTTGTTTCACAGGACTACGACACAGCTTGTTTTTCCATCATGCTACGACACGGTATGCTCCTCCACCAAGTAAACTTGTGCTCCAGCTCTTCTTCTTATGCACCTGGTTCATGTAAACACAGGAACAGAGTGAGCAAGGATCTACATGTTATTGTACGTCAGGCTCCACAAAATTTGTGACCAGTGTTGGAATTATGCCAACCTACAATTATGCAGGGTAGGTCAAGCAGCAGGTTGTATTTTCTCATTAAATAAGCTTAAACCAGTGTTCCTATGGAAGTGAACTGCTGAGTACCTTCAGGAAGAATGCAAGCACTTAGAAATCATCTTAGTTGCCTTGGGAAGAAGCAGTGATCTAGGCAAAGACGAGGCATGGTTTGGGAGAGAAAAGAGACTGAAAATGAGATCTACTGGTCAACAAGTGAAGGAAGACACTGTCATGTATTATTTGGTACTGGGGAATCTTCATAACAATTTTTCTGGAGATATTTCTTCTAGCTGCGCTCATTTCTTTTTGTAGAGATACATTTCTTTTTACAGATAGTTCTGCATAGCAGCTAATGTTGTATGGACCAAACGGATAACATCTTTCCTAGAACAGGGATTTAAGAGGATATTAATACAATGGATATCCATTTTTAGTGATTCACTGTTAAGATTGGTTTTCCAATATGTAACTCAAGGTGCTTTGGTTACCTTTTAGTGATTCACTGTTAAGATTGGTTTTCCAATATGTAACTCAAGGTGCTTTGGTTACCTTTTAAACACTCACCCATTTTAGCTTCAGCCAGTCACCTCCTACTGTCCTCCATGGTTAACAGAGCAGGAAGACTCAGGTTTGCATATATCCATCCAGCACACTTCTCCCTTCCCATTCCTACAACTCCAATCACAGATGTTAAACACTACAGCTCTGATGACACGTGTTAAGTCTTCACCGAAGGACATATCAGGAGGAAGACTAAACAACCTCGAAAGTTTCTGTTTACTTGGAATTGTTTGGAGTAAATTGCTAAGATATTTTTTTTTCTAAAGGTGTGACCAGACTCTACCAATCCCAACTGCCTATAACAGGAAAAGTTTTGACTTTCCTCTCCGTGTGCAAACCATTAATCCAGAAAACAATGCCTCAATTCTTAACATCTCTCCCTCCTCTCAAGTTGCCTGTTGCCATTTACTCTTCATTAACTCTTCCAGCTCTACAAATGCAGTAATCTTGGGGCTATAACATTTCTGCTGTGACCGTGGGCTGTGAGGCCACGTGCTGTTCCTGCAATTGCATCACAAGCACATGATATAGGAAAGAATGAGTAGAGGAATGAAGATAAGCAGTGGGAGAGGCAATTCAAAAGGAGCTTAGCCTCTGAAATGCACAGCCACATCCTTCTATTTTTTCTTTTGGAGGAGTTGTGAAATAGGGAAAGGTACCGTATGGAAAATCATAATGCAGAACTTGAACATCTTGAAGTTTGGTTGGTTTTGATTCCAGGATCTGGTTTGAAAAACACCTGAATTCTTTCTGGTTGGCTTGAGGGAGAGAACAGGTTCTGGCTTTAGGTATAAGTAACAGTGTGTGTACACATAAGGCCTCTGTTTATTTAGTAACTGAAGATGGTGCGTAGTGAAAGCTAGCCTAATTACTCTCACTTAGAACTTTATGAGTTTTAAATCTTCTCCTTCACTTTCCTAGTGAGAAATCCCAGCTGATACAAAGGAAGATTATCTATCTCATTCCAGCCTCCTTATTCTTCTGCAAAGATGTAAGTGACAAAAACAAGAAGAATGGACACTGAGGAACAGTAATTGTTGGGGGGGGACGTGTCTCACGTCACATAAGGATTACAAGCATGCATGAAATGAGTTGGGAAGAGCACTGCACCCTAAGGAGCCTTTCACCTACAGCATAGTTTTGAACATCCTTGAACTGGCCTATTTACACCAAAGATGGGCAGGTCCCAACCAAGGCAGGATCTTCATTCAAGAAGAAAATTTTAGCATCTGTTTCACTTTAGGCCTAAGTTCCGCTGACTTCACATAAGGTCTTGTTCAACTAAGGGCCAAAAAAGTGATGTTTTAACCTTTTTATCCTGCATTTATATTATATTTCAGTGACTCTGCTCTTTTTGTTCTGGCTTTCCTTTGAAAAGAACACTACAACAGACCATTAGCAACTCTGGTTATCAGCTGTGTTGATGCTGTTCTTGGCAATGAACGCAGGGAGACTGGAAAATTATTTTACTGATGGAATTTCCTCAATACTTTTGGCATTAGACACAATGGAGTGAACATGACTTTGACGTACTAAATTCATTGGGATATTTGTTTAAGACCAACCCTTCATGACTCCTGAATGCACCTCAATCAAGAGGGGATGGGCTGGAAGCTCAGTAATTAACTTTTAAAAGGAAAAATGTCCTTTTTATTTTCAGGAATATATACAGCCTTAGGATCTATAAAGGCAATAGGTTGACAAACTAAGGATTTTTCATTATTAGGACAGACATGGTCCATCAAACACTCGACACTTTTGATATAATATCAGCCAAAATATAATCAACTTCCTAGTGCTGTATGTGTTTTGAAGTCACAGAACTGCATGCTGTAATCCTTTAAGAAACAGAGAAATCGCTCTGTAAATGTAACAGGATTGAATTGCTTTTTGTCTTAAAACTGTCTCTGCCTCCTCCTACTACCTCCTGCTTCTTGCACTAAGCAAAGGAGTGGCAGCTACAACTCTGATTTCAAAAGAGAACGGCATGAAGAGCTATCAATTAGAGACTGGTCTAAGACCGGACTAAACAATGACTGAAATTTAATGGTAACCAATTTTCACTCACTTTCCTGAAAATGACTAGAGTTTGGAGCAGTGGAATTTCCCCGAAGCAGAACAAAAACCTTGAGATGAATGTGAGAGGTCTTATATTATTGAATGTCTGAGGATAGCAAGAGGGGCAAGAGGAAGCAAATTTTGGCCATGCAGAAGTCTGACTACAAAATCAACTAAGATCAAATAAAATTTATTTGGAGGGCAGTGAGTCAACGATTAAGAGATCAGCTGCGGGTAAAAGATCTTGTACATGCTGCAGTACAGGTAGCTGCAGTAACGGTACAACCTTTAATTCCCCAGGAAGCCAGACTTTGATGTCTCCAGAAGTCCTAGCCAGTCCTGTCCAGGGCCACACAAGGCCCACAGTGTCCCACCACACATGTGCCTTCTCAAACTGGAGTAGTGACTCTGCCTCTTCCTCCTACTCCTCCCTCCTCACGTTGCCTGACCCACATCTCCCTAGGGCAGAGGATACCAGTTTAGAAAGGAGCAATTTACCCAGTTTCCCAGTAGCTGGGATTCTCACAAGATGTGAGCCAATGTACAGACAGCAGGTCCATAGCTGTGGCTTCAGCTGTTCCACAGCAATTTCTATCTGCAGGTGCCTAGGCTGAGGGACACACAAAGTACCAAAAAAAAAGTGGGAGGAGGAGGGCGGGGGGCGGTAAGTCTCCATGAATGTGCATACTGTCAAGTTGGTAGCCAGATATAATTTGGTGAGTGGGAGACATGGCCTACAGGACTGCCAGAAGATCAGGAATCCAGGTAGTCACTTGTATTGATTACACCTGGAGCTGCCAGAAATTAATGAAATTGATCCATGTCCTGGAAGAAAGTCCTTGGATGATCTTGAACATTTTACAGCTCCTTCCCTTTCCCATACCACCAAACCCTCCTACCACAGGCAAACAAGGCAGCTAGGATGCAGGAATCATTCTCAGAGAGTGCTCCCAGCCGGTGAGGGAAAGGAGATCTGGCAATCCATGCAGGCTTTTGCAATATCATTCAATATAGACTCCTCCCACCCACCTCCCTGCCATGAAGCTTTTTGTGCTATCTAAAAGAGGAAATGTGTTGACAAGTTTTAGCAAAGTCTGACTGGGGTTGCTGTAAATCCAGAGCACACATTGGCTTGGAGCTCCTGCAGAGCAGATGGTGACGCTGGGGGTGGTGATGAAAAAGCAGCGCCGGAGCTCTTTCACTCCTCCTGGGAGAGAGGCTGTGCCAAGAACATGTAATTAAGGGACAAAGGGAAAAGCCAGCAGTAAAATCCCCATCTACCTGGGGAAGCTTAGAGCCAAGTGGGCTCAGTATAGGGCCCAAATGCATCAGGTCAGGCACCATCTAGTTCTCTGACAGACGCGCTCATTCTAAAAACACTGGGCTGCTTTCTGTTACTTGCAGCAAGTTAAAAAAAGTAACCACAAGAAGCAGAGTGAAAGAAATGTCAACGCTGTATTTAAAAGGCTGTAGACACAGAATAGGGGGGTTTTCCCCTCTGCTCACAAGTGCTAGGAGCATTATGTAAACTTATTTTGTAAGTAGCACACTGATCTCCTGGCACTGAAAAAAAAAAAAGGATGTTGTCTGCAAAAATGGGAGAGCCAGGAATGTACTATTACAGGAATGGGTCTTGCCAAAGCAAGCAAAGTCCAAACATCCCACACTTCCCAAATTATCTTTCTTTCCTGTCTAATGCACTGTAAATGAAATTCAGTTGGACTTTGACATTATTGTGGACTGGATTCAATCCCATTTATATTGTACATAGATAGGAACAGATGATAAAATTATATTGTTTGAACAAATAGCTCACTTCCTTTGCAATAATTCTTATGATTGTTAACGTATTAATAATTATAATCATGCATTGCATTTATAATAGCGCCTTTCTTCAGCAGGAATCCTAATGCTCTTATGAACTAAAGTGATTGTACTGTGTGTACGCTATCTTAACTGAAAACACATCCGACAACACAGATCTCTGTGTAAGTCATGCTTTAGAACATAAGGAGGTTAAATTTCCTACTAATCCATTGCATTTTCAGTACCTTTTTTTATTGTTAAGTATGCCTCTGCTCATTCTTCCACAGAGCTTATAAAATGCTTTCCACGAAAATAAACATGTAAGAAATCTGCGGCATTAGGCAATCTTCCTAGGGGAACTCTTTGTTTCTTTTCAGTGCTGCAGTCATTCCGGTTACGTTTGATTTCCCTTGATTTTTGAAAAAACAAGACAAAAATCAGTGGCGGAAAAAAGCCTCCTTAATGAACAATACCAGTATTTCAATGGTTCCATTCGGCCATTCCTGTTGACACTCTGGGTGTGCAGAAAACATGAGGTAAGCCCTCACTGCCCAGTCTTGAGTGAAGCAGGAAGGTGAATGCTGTTTTTACTCAAGAAGGTATGTGAGGTCAATCCTGGGAAAAACACTCTTAAAAGTAGCTCATGCTGCTTAATGTCATTAGACTATGCAGCCTGGCAATTTAGGCTAGGTATCTCAATTAAAAATAAACAAAAAAACCCTACATCTTTATGTAGATGGACTAACAAAAGCCCTCCTAATTGTTGATTCAGTAAATGCAGAGAGGCTCGCCGGGCTCATAGAGTTTTGTTTAGGTCGACAGGGACAGTTACATCAGAAACTAAAACATATGGAGAAGTGTTTAAGGGAGCTGGGTATTTCTTCAAATCCAAAAGTAAAAACTTTCCAGTACAAACTTACTATGAATGATTCCTCTTTCTCCTACTGCTCAAGGATTAATCACAGGTACTTTGGAGGAATTTGTTAGGAACTGGACAGTGAAATGCTTTCCACCATGTATGGCACACAGCCATTGTAATAAAGTGTGTCCCATCTGAGCTCTGAGCAATGGGGATAAGAGCTCTGTGCTGCTGTCAGAGAATGCTGAGACATTATTAACTTTTGTTCTCTCTTAGGATCTGTGAGTATATTATTATTATCATTAGCCAATGTAGATAGTAGAAGTAGTCAATATTGGTACTGATCACAAGCCCAGTGTCAAGATTTAATCAATCTCTGTTCTTCTTGGTGTAGATTTTTATTTGTGATCTTAGAGTTAGTAATGCTAATTGTACCCATTGTCCCTTTTAATGGTATCTAAAGATCAGAAAACAGGGAAAAGAGAAAGAATGGCAATCACTCATGATGAAAAAAATGTCAGAGGAAGAAGTTAAACTGTATTTCTGAAAAACAAAGTCTGGAAACTATTTTTCAAAACAAAACAAGCCACAAATCTCTCATTGGTCAAGCATGGAAAATGCCTATTCCTTAGGTAAATGTTTGAATAGTTAAAAGAATGAGGGAAAGATGGTGTTAGCTAAAATGTTTTCTGCATGGGTGATATAACAAGCTTTCTTTACCAGACAGATGTAATAATAGTGCAAGCCACATGAATGCCCTGCCCTGTGAGTCAACGGATTGACAACATGACATTATTTGCCAGTTTAGAACAAGAAAAAGCAAATGCTTTGGCTACAGGAGCTAACATGGGTAAGCAAAATGGAAATACGCGTGCTGGAATATATCCAGGATTCCAGGTTGTTAATGCTTCTATCTCTATGAAAAATACTATAAATGCGTAAGGCCCACGAATAAGTAAGAGTCGTAAGTGTTGTCCGAGTTTCCAAATTTTTCACGGAGACCTAGCAGCAAATACATGTCTTTTGGGTCAACTGTCATTGGCTCTTGCAGATTACGGAAACAGTGGCGGGTTTGTGCTTGATGTTCTATAGAGCAAATAGCACAACCCTTGTCTTCTAAACCTTCCTGCCTCTTTTGAACATCTCATGCTAGGAATTACACTCACTCCCTGTGTGACCCTGTTATCCCAGAACAGGTGTACTTTGTAGATGAAGGTAATTCAGAAAACAAAAATTTTCTTAAGCTGGAAAGTGTGTCTTATTTTGAATTGGCTTTGAGAACAGACCGCTCTTAATTCCCAAATAAAAGCAATCAGCCAGGAAGCCAATCAATGACCAGCAGCACAGTTTAAATTCATACACACACCCCTAATCCAAATTCAATTCAGTAAGGAGATAAGCTTTCAGTAAGTTCGCTAATCAACCAGTATAAGTGGAGAAAGCAGAATGAGAGGTGTGGTCTCACTACTTAGTTTATTTTCCAGGATTTACATTTAATTTAAGTCAAAGGTAAAATGACAGAAGTGCTCTCATACTAGTTTTCCAACAGAAACATTTCTTTTTTTAACAAGCCAGCATTTGCTGATAAACTTGGTCAGAAAAATAAACTGAGAACCAAGACATAAAATGATTGCAAAACTATAAACAACCATTGAAAAGGACAGTCTGAATATAAAGGAAAGAAAAAAAAGTGAGGAACCTCACTAGGTAGCGGCTTTTCCAAAGCCAGTTGTGTCACTGGGAGTGGTTTTATTGTATACTTGAACCAGTCAGGATGTTGGGTGGCGTGCAATACATCTGACAAGCTTAGAGGCAAACCCTCCAATGACTATCCTAGCTCCACAGAGACTCACCTTTGGTGGGTCATCAAAAGAAACTGAATTCTTCTAAAAACATAAGGAACCTTTAGTAAACATCACTGGGAGAAAACATGAATGCAGCTAGTTTTAGCCCATTTCTTAGGAAGTTTGTTGCACAGGAGCATTTTTAGATTGGGAACCTGAGTTACAGTTTAAAAGGGAGGAAATGGGTCCATCGTCTTTGGAACTGAGTTTCTTCTTTAGGTCTGGGTCATTTTAATAGGAAAACAGTGGTCCGTGTCTAGTAGACCTGGGTTTGTCTCATGACTGCTTTATTGGCATCTCCAATGAATACATTAAAAGCATTTTGCATCAATAGCTTTTTGCGGTGCTGGCCCTTGTCATCCTCCACTGTACATGCTTTGAGCGACAGGCCACAGGACTTCTCCAGACCCCATGTAGATTCATCTGCTGCTCCCCAGGTAGGTCCTGACACTTACACTGACAATGCATATTTACTAAACTCCTAAATTTATTCACCTTTGACATGTAGCTCACTGGTATGTGGTGAAAAAAGACTCAGGGCTGGACATGGATAGTAAGAATGAAGTCTGTAGTACCTTAAAAGCCATTTTAAACCACTTTTTCAGTTAGAGAACATAAAAGTTTTGTCTGGTAGCACTTTATCCTGTTTTCAGAAATGCAATGCCTTTAAACTGTAGCTGCTTCCTTGTAATTAACTAAGCACAAAAGCTGAATCCATGGAAATTGTACAGTAAACACTACTGCTTACTGGTATACTGGAAAGAACAATGAGGGCACAGACTCCCATGCTAAAACCTAAGAGCAACACAATATACTGTATTTTGGGGTGATTCCATTGTGCTGGCATTTGATTTAGGGAGAAATATTTGCTTTTGCCAACACAGAAACAAAGTTTCACCTGCCATTATGTTTGGGCCCCTTTTCACCTCTCCTGTGCACGGTGTTTGCTGAAGTCTGTCTGGCCAGTTAAGCAGGAGGTTAGCTGTGCTGCAGCAGACGTGTGGAAAGCAATTAAGTGATTTATTACCGCTATTGAACACGAGTTTTGAAAAGCAAACATTGTCCAGTGCAAGAACACCACTAGTGACACACAGCAGTTTGCTTCACTGATGTTTTCCTTTAGGATCTCCCAAAGCATGGCAGAATACCACTGGAGTAACACTTGTTCCCACAGGACATGCCACCCTGAAAAGAAAACATGTCTGAGCTAGGATGAAGGAGATACAGTCACCTTTTTTGCAGGGTGAACACCCAAGAGAATCTGAATTTGTGGCAGTGAATTTCGAACAACACGTGAATCACAAGACAGAGACAGTCTTACAAGCCTCCACAACTCCCTGTCAGGCACAGCAAACAAAAGCCAAGTCACTTGATTTAACTTCAGGCTTTGAGATCGGCATGCTTACGGTGAAGAAAGGATCATGGATAAGATAAGGTGACATTCGGTGACATTACTGTAATTGTAATAGAAATTATAAAGCTAGTGCTAAAAACCCAGTGTGGGAGCTGGGTAAGGAGCGCTAGCTCAGGATGTAAGCTACATTAAATACTCAGTCTGGCAAAGGTCCTGGACATGCCATTGCAGCCATGATTTATGCCAAATCATGTACTGAAAGCAAAAGGATGAAGTTTAACTTGGCTCTCTGTACAGAAATACGCCAACGGCCAGGAACATGTTGTTCAAACAGGCAATATGGACTTTAATATGCACTAAAAGCATCAACATGGCCCTCCTGACTTGTGCCGCTAAAACTCATGTCCCTCGTCTAACCATGAAATTTGTTAAGAACCTTGAAGTGGAAGGTCATCAGATTCCCTTCTTATATCTAGAAGTAATCATATCAGGTAATCTCTAAACGTATTGATCTCTACCTTAAACCCAACAGGGTTTTTTGCCTTTGCCATTCCCTAAGAAAAATTGCTACAGGGCCTTTCACTTTTGATGTCTTACAAACTATATCCGATTTCAAATCAAGGAAGAAAATGCAAATACCTCTGTAAAACCCATTGATTATTCCATCCTTCTTCTATTGACTTGCTGGGTGTGGACAATGTGTGCACCAAAATATGCAAATTGGCTCTTTATCCTTCACCTGAAAAAGCTCTGTCAGCATCAGATCTTTTTGGTTCTCAACAAACAGTCATATTTACAGACAGAAGGACTATGGTTGTAACTACGAATTAGGAGAACTATAACACAGGATACATACATATGAAATAACAGCTTTGGTATACAATCAAATGGATGTAGCACTAATGAATCTAATGCTTCACTGTAAACAAAAGAATAACTCTCTTCACACCATTTCTTTATTATCGCACTAAAGTTCTGTTGACTTCAGTGAATTTTGTTCTGGCTTATATTGGCCAAAATAAATCAGTAACACCTGCAATAGCAACATAGGATTGTTTCAAGTGGACTTAAAGGGTAACACAATAAGCACTACTTAATATTTCCTCTATACATGCATATGCTATGCTAAAACTGACATTCAGTCATCCATAATAAGATGTTCCATAACTGATGATATAAATGTATTGACAGAATGCCATTAGTAGTATGACTGCACTAGCCCCTGCTGCAAGCAGAAGAAAAAAAAACCACATCAAAATACATAGTAGGAAATTATAAATTATATCTAAAAAAATGAAATTAAATTTAAGAGTAGTTAAGTATAGACATAAGGATTATAAATAAAATTCATAATTTATCTCCAGAATTGGTTGAAAAAGATTTTTTCTCCATGTTTCCCTTAAATCTAAAAATAATTTCCAGTACAAGAAAATATTTAACTAGGATTGACACATGGTCAAACTGTGGCTATTTTTTCTTAAAATTTTGCCTTTGTGGATGCAGTTTAGTCTAATCCTCTATCAAAACATGAGAAGGCATCTCGCAACATAGAATTTTGGCTTTTAATTTGTTCTGTTAATAGCTTCATTCTATTAATTGTGCTCTCTAGATATTGTAAAGGAAAGATCAAGGCTTGCCAGAGTGAATGAACTGGCACTTTATAAAAGCTTCATTTCTGGAATGCTGACAAATACCCCTGATATAATTTAAACACCAGAGCACACATAATATTATGAATATAACAGTACAGTAATCTAATCTAAGTCAAACAGTTTTTAAAAAATTAACTTCTGGATTTTTTTCATTTTGGCAATTTGTCACATTTAAAAATACTGTAAAAAGGTTCAGACCAAGGTTATTTTCTGATACAGTATTGCAAATCTTTGCTTAAAGAAAACCAGGATTTACATAAAATAAATAAGATGCCATGCTGAGTATTCGTAGTGAGCCCAGGAATAACAATGTCACTGAAGGGGAAAGACACTTGCAAGAGGTTTCTGTTCCAGTGATGCAATTATGCGTGACATTTTTTAACAGCAGAAATTACTACAACTTGCAGTTACTTTGCTAACATTTTTGTGGGACAAAAGCCTGCAAAAAGACTGACACCAGCTGCAAGTTAAACACTAGAAAGCCACACAGTGTGCCATGGCAGGCTAGAGACAAAGGCCCAGAGAACAAGCAAGGAGGAGTTTTTGGTGGTGGTGGTAGGCACTAGAGTGGTTTCTTCTGCCTAACAGGGCAGAGCACTGCCATACTTTTCACTGGTCTTTGTGTTTATTAGAAATAAAAGCTCCCAAAGTTACCATTACTGATTTTCAGATTGGTGAAAATAACTGCTGTTCCTTGCACATTCTGTTAAAGAGCCTGTCTCTGTAGAGAAGAAGAACACGTAGAATCATAGAGTGGTGTGGGTTGGAAGGGACCTTCAAAGATCCTCTAGTCCAACTCCTTGCCATGGGCAGGGCATCTTTCAATAGATGAGGCTGCTCAAAGCCCCATCCCATGGCCAATGGTGGGGCAGCCACAAATTCCCTGGGCAACGTGTTCAGTGTCCCACCACCATTATCATAAAAATATTCTTCCTTATATCCAGTTTAAACCTACCTTCTTTCAGTTTAATACTGTTGTCCCTTGTCATGTCACTACAGGCTTTGGTAAAAAGCCATTCAGTATCTTCCTTATAAGCCCCCTTTATACATTGAAAGGCCACTGTAAGGTCTCCCTGGAGACTTCTCTTCTCCAGGCTGAACAACCCAAACTCTCTCAATCTGCCTTCACAGGAGAGGTGCTCCATTCCTCTGATCATCTTCATGGCCCTCCTCTGGACTATCTCCAACAGGTCCATGTCCCTCTTATACTGGGGGCTCCAGAGCTGGATGCAGTACTCCAGGTGGGGTCTCACCAGAGCAGAGGAACAGGGCAGAATCACCTCCCTCGACCTGCTGGCCACATGCCTTTTGATGCAGCCCAAGATGTGATTGGCCTTCTCAGCTGCAAGCGTACATTGACAGTTCATGTCCAATTTTACATCCACCAGTATCCTCAAGTCCTTCTCTGTGGGGCTGCTCCCAATGAATTCATCACCCAGCCTGCACTGATACAGGGGATTGCCCAATACTTGTTGCAGCCTGAAGTAGACCCTCTCAAGGAAGATGGCTACTTTCCTTGAAAGTGGTTGCACAGGTTTAGCTGGGGGAAGATTTCGGAGGGCAAATAGATCTAGGCAGTGTGTGAAAGATATGGGATGAGCCTGTAACTGGAGTGCTGACAGGGAGAGAAGGAGCTGGGCCTTTCTGTAGCCGAGAGCAGACCCAAAGCCAAGTATCAGAGGCGAGGGAGAGAAGGAGGCTTCCCAGGGACCTTTAAGAGACCTGGCAGTGGTGCTGGCAGGGGCTGGACTGGGGGAAAGGACCCACTCTTCACAAACACAGCTGACAGGGTATTTAAGCAAACCTTTTAAACTCAGATTTGCCCAACAGCTCTGCAGTTCCTCTGCTGAGTCACCCTGTTGGGCTATTTTGTACTCTAGTAAAATCCAGCTGTAGGGACTAGAAGTATCTGGTATTTTTTTGGCATGGGAGAGCCCCTTCTACTTTAAAAACATTCCACTTCAGTGAACTGGCTGGCTGGGGATCCTGTCACACCACGTTTCTGTCACATCATAACACCACTTTCAATGTTAGCTCGTATCAAATGACAGGTTGGGTTTTTCAGAGAGAGCAAGGGCTTTTCTCACTTTCAGATTCTGCTGTTGTAAGCATATATTTCACTCAAAAGGACAGTACGGACCCATCTTATGTCTCCAGCTGTAGTGCAGACTGAACACATAATTAATTTGTATTTCCTTCAAAGAAAGCTGTGCAGATGAAGCAGGACCTGCTAGTCCAGTCAGAATCCATTAGCAACAAAGATTACATATTTCAATGTTTGCTCTGTTGTTTTGGCTGTGGGAACAAGGAGAAACAGTTCTTAATTACTAATAATCCCTTGCATGCATTATTAACAGAGTATTTTGTTCAAATAGTTGGAGCCTGCAGCGTTTTACAAGCTCCATGTACAAAGTATTCATCTTTGCTGATGATAATGAAAAACTTTGTTATTTATTGTTTTGTTAGGAGAATCTTTCTCAGGCAAGGCAGCCCACCTTATGAGGGAAATGAAAACTAAAAATGTAGTTCAGTTTTAGAGCTGTAATAAAAAGCTGTGATTTAAAAAAAAAAGATGATTCCCAAATTATCCCAGACTCATAAACTAGAAAATAGAAGAGAATCAGGCCCAAAGCTATTAGAAACTGTAGAATTCAAAGTGATTCAGTACCAGTGAAATGTAACTATATTATAGAATCCCCCAGTATCTATGAGCAAGAGTGATATTACACAGTGATGTAGAACTGTTCACCAAATAAAATAATGACTTGTTTCTTTAGGATTTCTATAGAACAGACAATTTTTTTATCAGAAGTGCGATGCTATCCCAGGATAATTATCAGTCAGGTAGACCTAAGACACAGCAGTTACACTCAGATCCAGGATGCAAAGAAACTCCTTTCACTGAGTCTCACTGGCAGTGAAAAATCAATCAACATCAAACTCAAGCAGCTTAATTCATTAGTTATCAACAAAAACATGTCAGGGAAATCAAGCACACTCTCAAGCATTGCTCTGAAAGCAAAATATGAAACCACTGGGAAAACTTTGGGTTTTTTTCCTTGTTTGTTTTGTTGGGTTTTTTTCCGATGTTTTTCAAGTCATTGAGCTTGAGGGAAAGGTGAATTAATAGGCATAGCTTCTGCTTCTGCCAGAAATCTTTGTATGACCAGTAATCAAATACCTAATTATCCAATTACGAAAGTGTGGATGCAGGGTGAGAATGTGCCTGAAACTGCTTTTCCTTTTACGAAGGCTGAAGGAGTCATTATTATAATGTAGGCAGAGCAGCACAACACAGGATACAAAAATGTCACCCAATCAAGTACTTGCTGCTGAAAAGGCACAGATGTCTTTAGGAGGATGTCCAGTCCAATTTATTTGGTGCTGGAGAAGAGCAAGCATCCGCACTGGGGCCACAGGGGCTATTCTGGTTCTCAGTAAACAGCCTCCAGACAGAGCAAGCATTGCAGGCTATAAATATTCTTCGAAGGATTTTCCAAACTAGTTATTTAGGAAGGGTATGATGAATTGTAGCAGTTCCTGAAAATTTTCCTGAGGTAACAGTAAAGAAAGATGGATTTATAGCATATATTGCATATGTAGGAATTCTTTTCCATGTCTAACCTGAAATAATTGCATCTGAAAAAGCCAGAGAACGTCATCAAGAGCAAACAGAAAGTGTGAGTGAGCAAGCTAGAAGTAAGTTGGGGTGCTTGGGGATGTAAAGGTATCTGCTGTGGTCCTTGAAAGAAATAGCCTTGGGGAAAAAGCTAATTCCAGGCCATAAAGTAGCAGCTGGTATGGCTACATTGCACTTTGGTAGCCTTTTGTTTATAGAACAATGCTCACTGAGGGTCAGATTAAACACTGGTTTTAAGCCAGGTTTTTATGGCATTACGGGAAATGAATGAATCAATATAGAAAGATGTCTGGATATGTAATGTGAAGGCAAGATGCTGTAAAGGAGTGGCAATGGTCTTGCTTCATGACTATCTTTGAATAGCAGTGTAGGGAGTGGTGGTGACATGGAAAAAAGCATTTCAGAGCTGGAACACAACAGGGTTTATGCATTTCTTCAGTGGGCTTCAGAAATTCAGGCTGAATCTAACTTAGGTGTACAATACATAGGAATGGCAGCAAACTCTCCACCTGCTAAGCTAGCCCAATTTTAAGCTCCCTTTGATTTGCTGCAGTCATGCTAACGGACATTAGCATAGGTCAAAATATGACTCACTCTATGTCAGGGTTGAGAATGAAAACAGTTAATAAGGACTACATTTAAAAAACCAAAAAGGAGGAAAGGGAAAATTCACATGACCACCAGAAACACTAAAAGTAAATGAGATTAAGCTTTTACCAAAGAACCTATAAAAAAAATAATGAAACTGTTCTCAGCATCATTCTTAATAGAAATCAGGGCAAGAGAGTCTTTCACTGAAAGTCCTCAGGATGGTTGAGATGTTCAAGGCAGGACATAGGGTTGGCAGAATTTGTGGTAAATAGCTGGTACTTCCCATTAAAAATATATAAAATTGGCATGTGGAATGAACTTAATTTGCTTTAAAGGATTTAGATGACATAAGGCTGTACTTACCTTAGACTGCCTATGAAGTCAAAAGAGGAAGAGGTGGGGGCATTTACAGAAGATAGTTGAACTCTCAGGTAAGATGCATAGCAATTTTCAGTAACTACACAGAAAGATTACAGTGCTTCAAGTCCTCCTTTTTAGGTGGATGAGATGAACCAGAGCCTACCCACCCAGTCCTCCTTGATTTCTTCACTCATATCAACGTGAGAACTCACTGGACTGGATCCTCTGGAAGATCAGTAGTTTAACTTTCTTTCCAACAAAGAGGATACTTTTAAAACAGGCCTTCACAGAAAGCAAGCTTGAGCGAAATAGGGATATCTATAAACAGAGGCATCAACCTAAAGCTGCCGGAAGCCACTTGACAGATTCTCTTTGAATTGAAAAAAATCATTAAATTGAAGCCAGCGAGTATCAATTAAACTGCCTTAGAGACTACTGATGAAAACTGGGTCTTCACACCTAGAGAAAAGTAAAGTGCATAAGAAATTACAGCCTCTGGTAGCTTCGTGATCTGGCCTGCTTTTGACACAAAGCCAATTGCCTGGGCACACCGCCGATGGGGTGCCGATGGGGTTGCTTTCCTGAGAGAGGGATTGCCGTTTTCAAAGAATTAAATGGATGTGAGAACGGTCTTGTACAAGGTAAACTGAGATTCCATTGTTGCCCTAAAGGATCTGAATAATCAGATCCTTTGAAGTGTAAAAACCAGAAAGATTTTCACAACTGATACCTTTGTCTTGATGTTTTTGGAAAATTGTCGCAGTTCTTTCTCCTAAAGGATGTTTGGGATGCCTAACAAAAGTGAGTGTAGCCGCTTCAGGTTTGCAAATAGCGTGTTATATAGTACTGCAAAAAGGCTTTATGAACTTAAATGTTACAATCACATAAAAGAATCAAAGGCCCACCTTTATCTTTATCTTGGATCAGAAAGGAAATATAAACAAGGCCAAGAATACGTATTTGAGCATGCACATTATTAGAAGAGTCAGGCACAGCTCTCAGACCACCCAATGCTTGGTCTCCCTCTTACGTGCAAGACGATCCATCGAATTTGCCAGACTATTTTCTTTTCTGGTTCATTACTAATCAGATAACTTTCCTGAGTGATATTTAGACAAATTTTTTCATGTTTACATTGAAACTTTCTCATTCTAATTGTTAAACCGGTACGCTGAAACAAAATAGGTGCAGCATTTTTTTAAACAATCCCGTCTGTATTACAGGGCATTTACAGTTCACAGTCTTTGTTTTCAGCTCGAGATTCTAGATACCAGAATAGATTGATATCAATACAGCACACCGTAGATAACAGCAGAGGTTCAATTCCACAGCCAGGTAATCCACTTGGTGGAAAAGTCTGTAAAAGAACAGTGCCTCTCGCCACACAAAAATACAGAGCACACCTTTAATTTTCTTTTCCTTCTTGCAAACAGCAATAATTGGTGACAAAAGCCGAACAAAAATTTAGCTAAACTACGTCAAAGTAGTGTTGGGAACTGACCTTTCCAAGCCACAAACCAATAGGCAAGTCAGAGTTCATCTCATAATGGCAATCCAGGCTCAATGCACACCAGTGACATGATAAAGTGTCTCAGGACTTGTTCACCTGACACAAGGCAGTATCTCCAGCAAATATTTGTTTTAGCAATATAGGACAGGACTTCCTGGTGTATTGCCTCAGAACTGTTCAGTAAGTGGGAGTACCATCCTCGCATGATAAGAAAAGAATGGCTACAGGCTGAAACCAGCTGAGCCCTGGCCCAACTGGCTCAGCAAAAGGCTGGTTCTCCTGGGGTTACCCTATTGAAGTGGATGCAGGTGTAAAGAATTCATGCAAAAGGAAGAAACAGTACTTGGAGCAACGCCACTGAATTTTCTTGAGTTACGCCAGGGAAATGTTTGTCTTGCAGAGGCTAAACACTAACTGGTAGAGATGGCCTGGGGCTACAGATGAGGGCTTGACTGTGCACACATGAGAAGCAGCCACACAGCAGTGGCAGCAGGATCATGGTCAAGTGTTCACAGGGAAGCTTTTCCTGGAAGAGCTGCCTGTGTTCAACTCCACCAGTTCTGGTGGGGGCCTTGTGACAACAGCCTAAAGGACACACAGACTTTAGCTGCAGTCTAGCTTGCTCTGTACAAGCGGCGATGCTGCTGCATGCAGAAGCAGAGCCACTCAGCAAGAATGGCCAGCTTGCAAGCGGGTCAATATATCTATTTGCTTCCAGTGTAATGCTTTCCCAAGATCGAGCAGCTTTCAGGCTGATTTTTGGTTTTGTGCATTCGCATGTGTATGTGTGGGGGGGAGATGTTTGACCCAGTGACTATCTCTGAGCTGAGGAAGCTGAAAGTTCTCATTAGAGGCTTTGCCTTGCTGGCTGCATCTCAGCTGAATAGGACTCTGCACCTGTGAACGGAGGACAAATGAGTTCACTTTAATTCCCAGCCATCGGAGCTCTAAATAGTATTGCACAGGCCAGTTAGATGCTGGACTGAGAGAGTAAATGAAGTGCCAGGTGTAACTGAGAATGGAGAAGTAGGATGTGAGGTTTCACATGATCCTCTGTTCAAAAGCACTCTGGAGATGGGAACATGTTTTTCATTCCAGCATTTCACTTGCCCAAAAAGCAAAATGCATGCCAAAAAAACCCAGGAAAGTATACCTTTAAACCAATGCCATTCTCAGCTTCCTGTATTAAGTCTCATTGTCACTAACACACATAGAACAGAAATCTGAGTACACCTGGTAAAATTAGATTGTGTTTTATGACCTTCTCCCACCTGAAGATAATGCAGAGATGGGAAAGGTTTCTGATCACGTTCTTGCTAAGCCATCCTCCTGAGAATGACTGATTTGAAGGGCTTACATGTGTGTGTATCTGACTACTTACAGAGTCTGTTTACTCTTCGGATAACAAAAGCACTCAAGAATGATTTCTTCCCCCTCAGGGAAAGGCAAGGAGGAAAGAAAGGAATGTCCTTTTTTGCTGCTGTTCTTTGCATTGTAAAAGCATTCGTGCACTTGATTTGTATCAGTAAGAATGTTTTCTGGGATAATGTGAAATTTGTACATGAGCGTCAGCATCAAGCAATTACAACACATGCCTTCCAAGGGAGTTGCACTGCACTGACAGTTAACCAAATTATTTGGAGATTCCTATCATTTATAAGCAAACAAACTGGTCCACTGACTAGTGCAGAGGCTGAGAATGAGAAAGTTAGGTTCAATTCAATGATCTTTATGGGTCCCTTCCAACTTGAGATATCTTTATCAATGACCTGGATGAGGGGATCAAGTGGACCCTCAGTAACTTTGCAGATGACACCAAGTCAGGCAGGAGTGTTGATCTGCTTGAGGGTAGGAAGGCTCTACGAAGTGATCTGGACAGGTTGGATAGATGGGCTACCAATGGTCTAAGGTTTAACAAGGCCAAGTGCCAGGTCCTGCTCTTGGGTCACAACAACCCCACGCAACGCTACAGGCTTGGGGAAGAGTGGCTGGAAAGCTGCCCGGTGGAAAAGGACCTGAGGGTGTTGCTTGACAGCCACCTGAATGTTAGCCAGCAGTGTGCCCAGGTGGCCAAGAAGGCCAGCAGCATTCTGGCTTGTATCAGGAACAGTGTGGCCAGCAGGACTAGGGAAGTGATTGTCCCCCAGTACTCAGCACTGGTGAGGCCCCACCTCAAGTACTGTGTCCAGTTTTGGGCCCCTCACTACAAGAAAGGCACTGAGGTGCTAGAGCATGTTCAGAGAAGGGCAACAAAGTTGCTGAGGGGTCTAGACATGGCTGAGGAATCTCAGGATATTTAGCTTGGAGAAAAGGAGGCTCAGGGGAGACCTTATCACTCTCTACAACTACCTGAAATGAGGTTGTAGCGAGGTGGGGGTTGGGCTCTTCTCACAAGTAACAGGCGATAAGACAAGAGGCAATGGCCTCAAGTTGCACCAGGGGAGTTTAGATTGGATATCTGGAAAAATTCCTTCACAGAAAGGGTTGTCAAGCATTGGAACAGGCTGCGTAGGGAAGTTGATTCACCATCTCTGGAAGTATTTAAAAGATGTGTAGATGTGCTGAGGGATATAGGTTAGTGGTAACTTGGCAGTGTTAAGCTAATGGTTGGACTTGATGATCTTAAAGGTCTTTTCCAACCAAAATGATTCTATGATTCTATGACATATTCTGTGATTCTATAATTCATTACTTCAGTACAAACACCGTGTTGGATTGTGTTGTCACGTTTCCCAAAGATACCTGCAGTGCACTTATTCCCACGGTGATTGTTGGGTACACCCAGCATCTCTTTTATTTTTTATAAGGAAACAGAATTAAAAAAAAGGATGAAATTCAGCTGTCTAAGCCCTGCCTCTCAAAATACCCAGTGCTGAGAAACTGATAACTCAGGTTCTTGTACACCAGTTTTAGGCTGAAACAAATGATTCCAGAAAGGGGCTGAAGAACGGGTTAGTTAAAACAATCTGAGCTGAATCCTGCAGAGGCATAACACAGACTGCCGTGTTGTATCGCAGTGATGACCCAATAAGCATGGGACTTTCGGGTGAGAGCTGAGAAAAACACGTACCATTCAATTCCTATGCCTATTCAAAGTCAAGGATTCCCTCAATTTTAAGATCAGTAACGACATAATGAAACAGTACACATGAAAGTAACCTGACATCAGCTGAAATGATTTATTATGAAAAATAATTAAATTAAAGGTTACTTGGGGCTCAACAGCTGCAACATTTTGAAATGAAAAGCTAAAGGTTAGTGCACTTCATATCTACTTGGTCAGTTCAAAAGCATTCCCTTCAAAACACTTCCCAAAAGCCCCCACGTAACAGGCTGCAGCACACTGCAGTCTAAGTCCTCTCTCAGGTCACAAAAGACAAAATTGCTCAAGTACCAGAAGCATCTGCCTTTGTTGCATACTCTGAAGGTATTGTTGGACCATTTTCATCTCTGTCTGCATAAGATACTGTCACCAGTACCATTGGACATGCTAGCTGGGAGTCAATTGTTTATATCAAATCATAGTCATGTAGCCAGTAATGAGACTAAACATCAGTCTCCCACCTGACACACAGCTCAGTGTTTGATGATGGCAAACAATAAAATCCACCAGTGAGATAAGGACTCAAAATAACAGTGCAAATATAGTAATTTTGTAGTGTATATGTAAAACATGTTTTTACGCTCCTGATGCAGTGCTCACTGCACAGAAGGAAAAAAGCATCTTGCTTTTCTCCAGTGACCCAGAGTCTCAGCCAAAGTAGGTGCAGGACCACTGGAGAGAAGAACACAAATGTGCCGCTGAGCTGAGTCCTGCCTCTCTGAGTGAACTGCAGCTGTGGAAGTGATTGCCATTTCCCTTCTAAGGGAAATGAATTAGTGCATGTAGTTACAGATTTACAATGTACACTTTCTTCAGACAGGACTTTTGGAAGGCATCAGTTGTCTCTAGAGTGTCTGGTTTATAACCTTGGTATAACCTTGGTTTATACACCACTATGGGATTAAAGACATTAGCCACCTTGCCCCATTAGCAGCATCACTGAAACAGGAGAACAAGTCCTCTTTGAAATGCAGTTTATTCTACAAACATTTAGAGTAAAATCTTTAGCTAATTTCCATAACTGCGTATAATACCAGAAAGATAAAGCACAAGAGAGAAGTATGGCCATTTGAAGGTTACTCACAGATGTTTTCTAAACTACTCACTTGCTAAGGAAGCATTAAATGGGAGATGAAATATTTCCTTTAGTTTATGCTCATGTTCTCCTCTTTGGGCATTTTGTTTCCACACATCCACATTCATCTACATGCACATACGTGAATTGGACTGTCTTATGCTCAGAGCAAACCAGTTCCACCTTCACTTCGTGACTCCTTTTTTCATGGCAGCAAATGCATTTGTGTTCCATTTCACTTGCCTCAAAGGAATACCTACAGAAATGAGATTTGCATATCAGTCTGCTGCCTGTTGTCTTCACAAACTGATCCATATTTGCTGCTCCAAATGGAGGTACTTCTAAGGAGCAGAGAAGCAAAATTTCCTATCTGTTTTTCTGGTTATTCATAACAGTCTTTCCTCAGGATGTTACTAGCCATGCAGGGCCAGATCCTCTGATATCAATGGGGAAAATCCCAGTAACTTCAGTGGATTTTTGGATTAGGCCCATTGGATTGGCAAGACAGAAAATTCACGCAGAGACCAAAGGGAAAAACTCCACTAAACACCAGAGCTGTTCAAAAACCACATAAGGACATCTTTAAGAACAGGTAGTTAATAAATATAGCTGATGTCTTTTCAAAGGAACCTATTTTCCTAACTAAGATAAGGCACTCCTGTGACACCAAAGACATTTAGTCACACATTTAGTCATGTTGCTAATGACTGCTGTTCTGCACATCCAGTTTCCCAACCAGATCCTTTTAAACAGTGGGAAGGGGACAACAGCTGCAGACCGTTGGTGAAAAGAACCCAGGAATACCAGACGAAGGGCAGGACAGAGAAAGGTTTCCTACTTACACAGAATATGTACTGCAGGTCCCTTCACAAAAGGGCACTGGGACTGGAGCAGCTGACTTACAGTTGTTGTGAACGATATACTGCTCTTTCATACTGCGCTTGCATTTATGCGGCAGGTCAATACCTGAGTAGGAGAACACTTCTGTAAGACTTCTTCAGACTGGGGAGTAAAAGTTTTCAAAGGTATCTGCTAGGAAACCAAGGGCCAACTGTCCTACTAAAACTTTTTACAGTTCAAATGCATAACCAAAAAAACAAATGGGAGTGCAAAGAGGCACTAATTCAACAAAGTAACTTTCTGCTGGTCAAGGCACTTTTCTATTTGTGGACTAGCTTAAATGAAGAGTTATGTATAAGTGCATGTAAAGATACTGTTGAACAAAGACCTAAAGAAGACACGAAGAGTTTGTTTTTGTAAAAATTGCTGTAAATAATATTTGTTACTCTTTAACAACCTATGACTTCTGGGTAGATACTACAGAAAAAAGACCCTTTTTTCCATGCAACTTCCAGATGAAAGAATACAGAACATAGTTTCTACAAATTTTCTTATCAGGAGAATAGTCCAAACTAACAGTATATCAGTTATTTAAAAACACAGAAAAGGAGATCAAAGAATTTTAGTGTCCCCATTGGAAGAATGAAGCAGATTTTTAATCTCAGCTGCAAGTGGATTTTTAACCTCAGCTGTGAGGTACAAAACAGCTTTGCTGCTGTAAGAACAGTCTGTGGAAACTGCAGACTCTCAAGTGCATGCAGAAACAGAACTACAAGCAAGGGAGGACCTAACAGTATTGGAATAGAGAATTGGTGATTTAATGCACTCACATGTCTTACAACAGCCGTCTGAAGTCACATCAACTGTCCCCTGTATTGAAAGCAAACACAATCAGAACAGTTCCAATGCACATATTGTTAAGCAGCTAGTAGCAACAATGAGAGTTCAGGTATATTCCCTCATCTCTAACCAACATACATTCCTCATCAGACCTATTTGTGTACCAATTATATATAAAGGAAGGGAATGAATTTTCTTAAGATTATGTATCCTCTCAAGCCAATTAAAATGTTCTGTAACACACACCTGACCTTACTTAAGTCCTATTGAAGTCAGCACAAAAAACCCAGCCCCAGAGAGTGACAGCTGCTCCTGGAATTGAACAGCCTGGCCTGCAAAGAACCTACCCCAAGGGTAATTCAAGTCAATGGCTGTCTTCGCCCCTGCTTTGGTTTTCAAATCTGCTTCAAAGCCTCATCAGGCTTCTGAAAGTTACTGGAAACAACTAATTGCTGAAAGCCAGGGCATGAATGATAGCCTTTGCTCATCCACATACCACTTCTTTGCTTAGTGATGCACTACGTATCAGAAAACATTGTGTTCATTGGTTCCCCCAGGGATCCATGGTGAGTTACCACTTGCTCAATTGCACTTTGTAACACTGGTGTTTCTCAAGTGATGAAAAACCCCACCTTGCTATTGCCCCAATACTCTTTCAAGTTCTAGTGCTTATCACACAAGTAAAATGTGTGGGTTGTTTGCAAATAGTTTTGTTTTACTTCCATGGGACCCTCCATTCAGGGCTGAAAAGGCCCATTTCCTTCAAACAAGGATGATCAGTTCAGAAAGATCAAGAATTACTGAAGTGGCTCATTCAAAACAGTAAAGAAAACTCACAGACCAGCAGCAGGGCTCATTCCAGAAGGCTTTTTTTTCTGGCTATAAAATACTTACTGGGACACAGTTTGATTCTTCAAATGGTAGGCAGACCTTTACTGTACTAGTCAAGGAAAACCTGCCCGCTGATTCAGTGCACGTGTACTGAGTACAGTTATCATGTGGAGCTTTATAACTCTTTCCAACCTGAATAAAAACAGGAAAAAACCACCAACCCAATATAGTATAGCAATAAAAATAGCATAAAGCAACAATGATACAGTCAATGAACTAGCAGAGGTGCGGTGTTGTTCATATCACTCTGAAAGTGCTGAGATGTCTGGAATTCACATCTGCAAACTATGTACCAAGCTCACCCACTACCAGCCTTTGCAAAATGCCTTCTGTGTCCACCTAGGTGGAAAGAATCAAAAGCTGGTGGCAGAATGAGGATAGAGGTATGAACAGAAATACCAGAAGGTAGGTGTGTTAATGTATGGGGAATAAAATATACACAACAGAAAAATATTTCTTTTCAAGGATTTCAACACTTTTTTAATAGATGGAATTAAAACAAAAAGTGTGAAAGAAGAGAAAACTCTTCTTAATAGAAGTTAATGGATAAATGCAAAGCCTCCTCATGGAAACATAAAAATTATATATTAACACAGGAGAAGCTACCTTGCAAGATAAATTATCAAGGAATAAAAAGATGAAATAGAAAAGATGCAGAACACAAGAGCTACCAGAGAAGAAATAGCGTGTAAAACAATAGTCGCTGGTTGAGACGGCATCATTAACCGTTCACAGGAGGAGCAGGCTGTAATAAAAGCAAAGAGCTAGCCTGAGGCTCAGCCCATGTCTACACAAGCTCACAAGACATGATGTATTACCTGTGCGTGTTACCCAGTCACTCTACACTACAGCAGCTATGCCACTTCTGACTTCTGCCTCAGCAAATTCAGAACTAGTGGTAGTACAGCTATATCAGCTCACTCACGCTATTTAGCCCTGTATCTCCAGGGCAAGATAACAACACTGTTCCCAGATCAGAGCAGTATGATGTGAAGCCAGCTCACATATCTCACCATCCCCTCCAAATTCTTTCTCTCTGTTGCATGTCAGGAGGAGGGGTGGTAACACGATTTCCATTCCTGCCAGAGATGCATAATTTTCAACACAGTGGTGCCTGTGAGATGCACACAGCAGAGAGCAGCTGTATAAACATTTACATTTACTTGGAAATAGAGATATTTTTAAATCTCCTAGAGGTCTTCCCAGCCTCAAAATGTACAACACTGGTTCAAAAAAATGCTGAGGTCTGTTTGATAATGCAGCCTTGTGTGCAGAGCAAGGGAGTGCTTACCTCAATGGTCACATTGCCATATGGAAAATTTGCCACACATGCCACTTGCTGGCACTGGCTGCAGCACTGACCCTCCTCTTCCACATAGCGGAAACCCTGTGGGAATAAGGTTTCCATTTAGCCACATTACCTGATGTATGTGCTTGATCTGATATGATTATCCATAAAAATTGCTGCTGTCACATATAAGAAGATCATGCCTCAGTTATTTCCTCCCCTGTGTTTTAGGTATCCATTGGTCTCTTGGTGGGTGTGGGTATGGCCAGCTTCAGGAAACAGGATAATGGTTTTATCAATTTTTAGGATTGGTGGTGCATCTGGCCTTATCTGGGCAAGAATGGAAAAGAAACCACTCTTGGCTTATATTCAGTAATAGACTGAACAGTTTGTGTGCACATTCAGCTCGTGAGTACTGAGAAGTGTCTGGAAACATATAAAACACTGTGCAGTTTCTTTACAACCTTAATTTTTGAGCTGACAATGGGCAACACCCATAGAATGGCATAAACATTGTCTTTCAGCAGTCAGACTTCTCTTTAACAGGTTTGCAATTGTTCTCCCTCAGGGCATCTTTCCAAGGGTGACCTCTTAATTTTGCTAGAGCAAAAATAATCAGTACCCTAAAAAAGACTTTACAAAAAAATCTAATAAAAGATTATATCCTGCTGTCCTTCAGTGAGGAAGCAGCTATACTATCCTAGTTTTATAGTACATCCCCTCAACAGCCACTGTTCATGGTCGGGCAGGCTGAGCGTGCAGTGCTGACCTGCTGGCAGGTGGTTTGGCATTTCACTGGAACACACCGGATGCGGTTGGTCCGTGTCACAACGTCCTGCTCATCTGTACACACACAGTCCTCGCAAGAGCTTTTAGGGACCACTGCTCCAGGCTGGAAATATAGAGGAGAGTGAAGACAGGCCATGGCAAGAATTCAGTGGGTTCTAGAATAAACGTATATCCCCTGAACTATCAAAAATGAATGTTTATCCTTGGGATTGATTTTTGGAAGAACTTCCTGAAACAAATACCTCCAGATCTCTTAAACCTCATGCTGTCAGTATCACAAAATGAACACAAGGCTGACACTCTCCAGTCCATCAATTGCATTAAACGGGTTATTAAGTTATCTCATAAATTCCACGCATCAGTTTTCCCTCAGTTTGACCTAGTAATTAATTTTACAACATCTAATGAGAATTAGAATTTGTATTCAATCACAATTCTGACTTCTTGACTCTAAAACATAAGTAAGATCTCATTTAGTAATCAAGGTAGTGGTCTCTAGCATTACCTATTCAGGAACATTTCCAATAGTATGTAAGACTACTGGCACGGAAAAATTACAGACCATTCTAATCCTGCTTTTTGTGTGAGCGTTTACAATAACGGCTTCAGAAACCTCTGATTCAGGCGGCATTAACCTGTGGAAAGAAGTGTCTGGAAGAAGACCTACCTTAAATTCAACTCCTTCAGAAACGCATACACCTTTTGGTACTGTAAGCAAAAATAAAATGAAAAGGATATGCTAGGAATGATGTAAACAGTTACTATACTCATCTCTGAATTGTGAATGACTTAGAGGAGACAAAGAGTAGAACTGGGCTTGTTCACTAGCCTTAAGAGCTTGCACAAAACAGGGAATAAAGTAACTAGCATGTGGTGCTAATTTTTATTCAGAAGCCCACACGTAACATCTGTTCAGACACTATGCATGAAGTAGGGGGTAATTCTATATCCTGGTATTTTCGATATAGAAAAGTCTATTTACCTTATGGGTTTTTACCCATACTTGAACTTAGTTGAGCTTTTCTTTATTGTTAACCACCTTGCTGGTAACAGAGCCAATAGGAAGCTGGGTCAGGTATGGGAATCTGGAAACATGACTTTGCAGCAGCACTTTGGGATGGGTTCAATGTAACCAACATTCAGTATCCGATCAATAAATTAACTCATTGAATACTACCTACAGAGAACCTGCACCTCCAAAAACAATAATGCATCAATTGTAAAGGCAGAGAGGGAAGGGGAAAGGCTACTGCTTATGATTTTGACTCATTTAGAAAAAAAGAAACAGTTCAAGGAATAAATAAAAAACCTTAAGGAAACATGGTACTTACTACAGGAGAAGACAGGACAACAACCATCCTCAGATATAGCAACCACTGGTTGGAAGCCTAAGTCACATGCTGTTTTGTTGATAATGCAGGTTTTTATATCACATTCTGCAATAGACAACAGAGATAAAGTAAGCCAAAGCATCCTGTCCAGCAGTGTTAATTGCAGACCAAAGCTTGAATATCCAAGAAATTGGGTAGAAATAGATTATTCTTCACCCACACATTTTTGCAGTCTGGGACATGTTCAGTGAAATATTTCTAAGATTGCTCTACTGTAAAGCTCTTCCTTGGATATATACTTCCAGCTCTTGTTCCTGCTTCTTTTTCCCCACTGGATGTCATCTCTAAAAAAACTAAACACCCTCATCTCAGAGAATTGACAGAGAAACAAGTTGGGGTAAGAGTAAATGAGTCGGAGGGTGAAAAAACCCAAAGGGGCAGTGGATAGAGCCAAAGATGTAAAGGCTGGGACATGCAGGACAAAGCAACCTGACAGTGCCCACTGCTCCCTCAAGACATCCAAGGACCCTATTGGTCTGCTGGCTGGCAGCATGAAGGGATGAGAAACAGAAAATCATCCCACCACCATTGCCAGGATCCCCTGTCCTGCATCTTCCTTTAAGTGCTGGGAATGGCCAGGTTTAGGAGCGGGATGACAAGGAGATCCTGTGCTGTGGTGGGTGTTTGGGTCTGGGAGGATGCAAATGGAAAGATGAGGCCGAACCATATATCAGGAATCTCCACAGGAGGCCTTATGGAAGCCTAAAAGATGAGGACATCCTCCATTACTGGATGGATCTCTGTGCAAGGATCACCCTCTCATCTCAGAGGGGACAAGAGCTAGAGGATCCTGTGAAGCACCTGGTGGTCCCAATGGTCCATGGGGGATTTTCCAATGTAAGTATCTTGCAGGTCATGACACTAGTTTAGAACACAAACTGGACCAGAGGAGGTCTCTTCTGATAGCAAGAGCTCCTGGCATGTAGATGGAAGAAATGACCACTCCAGTGTGTTTATATGAATCTGGTACCTGTGAGGTGCTAGATCTCACTTGCTAAAGGCAAATGATGCTGCATTATGACATCTGAATCATCTACTCACCACAGACTGTCTCTGTGCAGCATGGGTCATCCAGACGTGTTTTTATTTTGCGTACAAAGCCCTCTTTAGTGCAGTTGATAGGTGGAGATTTAGCACAAGGGCGGGGGAAGCAAGAGATATTCAAGGTGGCTTCATCGCAAGCACAGTGTTGACAGTCATGTTCCCAAGTCTCTCTAGGCTGTGAAAACAATAGGGATAGTAGTTCAGAGAGCAAAGCTAGAAGCATTATGTTAATGAATGCCTGCTGCAAGACAGCATTGGTCTCGGTTGCCCTAATTTATTATGTAGGGAAATCAGAGTTCAAATCCCAGAGGGAAGACAAGGGAACAGTAGGAAAAAATGCTATTATCTGCCACCTTCCTTGGCAGGCTTATGTGTTTTCAGAAGGGAAGCCTGGTAGTTGTACCAGGAAACAATGATTTCCACAAACTGCTATTTCTGCTTGTGTACCTCAAGTGATTAATAAAGCTCTGAAGTTTAAAATCTGCTGTTTTCTTTCCCACTGTCTTTGCAATTCACTGGTATTTAAGCTTAGAATTAAAAGAAGAAATGCGTGCAGTCATTTTTACAGGAGGTTACAGCACCCAGCTATAGCATAAAGACAGTATTTTCCTTTTTCTTACCTGTTTTACTGACCCATCTTTTGCAGTGCAACCTATAAAATGAATTACAGAATCCTTTAATGATAACTGAACTGGGGAAAACAACAGAAGCAGAAGGACAGGACAGAAGGTAGGTCTTGAAATCTGAGAAACAGCCACAAAGACAGTTACAGAGTGCAAAGTTATAGGTTGTGTACCCAAAACATCTTAAAGATCCTCCTCTTTGTTCTTTTGAAAGTTGCACTTTCTGTATAAGAGCAGTCAGAAACTGCCCATCTAAAACATTTCCAGCCTAATTAGAAAGGGTCAGTATCAAGGTCTCCCCCATTTCCTCTGTACCCAGAACATCCCCCTTAATGTGCACTTTCAGTCAGGGTCTTCTCCCCGCTTTCCATCCCACCATTTACATTATTTCTTACCACAGACAGAAACACAAATGCCATCATGATCATTCAGCAGGATTTTTCCATCAGGACAGTAGCATCCCTCAACAAGTGCTGCTGTGTTATTTTGGGAGGGGAGCGTGTCCATAACGACCTCTCTGCACAATTAGAATATAAACAGGAACAAATGAGAGGCCTAAACGTGCCCCAGGGCAATCAGACACCCAAATCCCAGGGGAATCTGAACTTCCAGCCTTCCCCAGCAATTTTCAAATTATAGACTTGAAAAGTGCCTTAAAAAAATGACCCACCTGCTGGAGCAAGTGTTTCTTTTTGCTTCCCCGCATGGCTTGTATACCTGATCCTGAGCACAGCTGGCCTCTGTGGAACATTAGAACACACAGGTTAGAAAGCCCAGACTCACGTGTACCCTTCAAGGCACAACGTTAAGAACTACACACGCTAACGCAGCCCACCCCACGGGTCCGCACAGCCCAGGCTCCTGACCAGCGAGGGGGTCCCTGCAGCTTCAGCAAGAGGGGATCCATGGATTCAGCAAGGTGCTTGCGACAGTACTAGTAGTGCTTACCCCTGAATCACTGGGTCCCCCTGAGCAGGGCAAAGCATGCAGAGAGAAGCTGTGTGTTGCCATCTAGTGATGAAGCTCTAGGTAACACACAGAGCCCCACAGCTGAGCTGCTCATGAGAGACTATGGGCCTGTTTTGCACCAGTTCTGGGCTGGGACAACCTTCTTGATTTGTTCCCGCTTTTTCTCAGGTCCAGCGCAGCTCAGGAAAGCCTGAAGCCTTCAACAGGCATGTAGGTGAGGAAAGAACAGACTGGAGTAAATTCACCACCAGCAGGTCTTTCCCAGGCTTACCACACTGCCCATTCGCCTGCTTCCTCCAGTCCACGCAGACCCCATGGAGTCCACACAAGGCTGCGTACGTCTGCATGCTCTGACACTCGGTGCTTGGGTGCTGTTCTGAGCACCCACTGGCCACACACGCCTCATAGTAGGGCTGTGGGGCGACCACGCTGTGGCACTCGGTCAGGTTCCTTTGCAAAGCAAGAAGACAGACACAGCATTTCACTTCCTCGGGCTGCTTCCAAGGAAGAATTCGACTCAGAACCAAACCCATCTCCACTCAGGGAAGCCTCAAGGTAAAGATACAACCACAAATTGCTCTGATAGGCAATACGCTCACACAGCTTAATTAAGAATCAACTTTACCTCCCATTCTTTACAATGCTTTGAAAGGAAGAAATTTTATGTTTGACTGATACCTACAAAGAAGAGTCTCCTGCACCGCTCACAGCTATAATTCTGTATGCTGACATTTTTACGTCAGCATGTTTGACAATCCTGTTTTAAACCACAAAATTAGTTTTAAAACAGACACACACATTGGCTTACTATAGTCTGACTCTGTTCCTTTTCATTCAGAGCTTTCAGATACTGAATTATAGCTAGTTCCTTGTTGGCTTCTCCAGAACTGACAGGCAGAGAGTGTGCCAAGCAGCAGACACTATTAAGGGAGTTTGATGATGCAGCTGAAAAATATCTGCCAAACTCAGCAACATTCACACATCAGTTCCCTGCTTAGTTTTTCAAGGTATGCTAGACTTCATATGTTCATCATGTCCTGTAAGCAGTTTACCCAAGGCACGTAGCGAAGCATAAAGTTGTCTTGTGGACTTATTTTTCTGGTACTTTTGGGAGTTGCCTTACCAGATGATTTTACACAGATTGGAAGGCTCACAATGCTGATGATATTCAGTCTCAGGTGGTTCTGAGACACCTGGATTACAGTATCTGTTGGCAGGATCTGGCACTTTCCAATCTAATGCCATCTCTTTGAAGGACTCGGTAACCTCACCATTCCTCTTCATAGCATCATCAGACTTCTGGTTGGTGCAGGTACCTGGTAGCAATATAAAAGCAAAGTGACAGTTCAAGGACAGTTGATGCTGATGAAGCTATTAGAGAAATCTGGAGGGAAGTTCTCCTCCTTATGGGAATGTAACAACATGTGGGGTCCTGGATAAGTTCACAAGAACTGTTTGTAGGAAGAGAAAGCTAGAAGAAATAGTTTGGCAGTTACTCATGAAAACCAGAGTTGACGTGTTGTGGTTGATGTATTTCTCTGGGAGGCTAAAGCAATTGAGATGGCTCTGTCTAGCACAGGACTCCAGTTTTCGTAGACTCCCATATTGAGTAGATATGATCAAGAAGAAGGGCTTAGGATTAAAGGAACTGACTTAAAACGCTGTCTCCTGACAGTGTCTTTCCACCAAATAGACATAAATTTGTTAAAATATGTGAGAAATAGAAATCATTGGAGTTGCAAGCATTTAGAGATGTTTACAGGGATGAGAGAAAGGAGGAGGAAATTTTATTACTGTCATTGAAAATTCATTACAGCATTCATTACTGTCAGCTGATGACACTCACCACACAGTCCCATGGTATTGTTATAAAACTTTCTGAAAGGGAGTTTTATGTAAAATGCAAGTCGACTGTAGGAGACGTAAACTTCTAATTCAGGTATTTCAACTATGACATAAAGGCCAGAACTGGTTATCCTGATACCATTCTTGGAAATGTCTGGAACAACTTTCTTATCATTAAACAAAATCTAAAAAGAAGAGAAACAAAATGTCTCTATGGAAATCCTTCTGTTTAGTAATGTATACGGTTTGTGCAACTGGAAAAAAGAGCAGCACAAATTCAGACCTCAGATGCACCAAATGAAGTCTATCAAGGGCAGGTATTTAAGCAGTTCTCTATGATTCTTTTTTAATATGTTGTAATTTATATTTGAATACTCACGTCAGGAAGAAAAAAAACCAACTTTCAATCATGTGATCATTTCCCAAGTTTTTAGAATATACAAATTTTTGTTGACACAAAGGAAAAAGAGAGAGAGAGAGAAAGCAATGTAATTGCATTTCCTACCCATTCCACTTTTTACAAGCTTCATCCTTTGCCGTCACAGGATATTTGTCAGTACAGTAATATAACTACAGCAAAATAATATTGAGACTTCATTTTAACACAATACTTTACCAAGTTTGTTTCTTTTCCGTGTTTCATTGCTTGTGTCAGAATAACGACAGAGCTGGAGTGAAAAATGAGAAGGGACATTGAACAAATTGCTCCATCAGTGGCACCGCAGTAGTTGCCTATGTGAATCCAGAAGTTGTGAGAGTCAGGATGGATTGACTTTACAAGGACATAGGTGCAGTTTTCTTTAAAATGGTAATATGTTCCATCAAAAGTCACATAATGCTCATTTCCCCATCCACTGCAAATACCTGGAAGACAGAGTGACAGACTTCAAGTTTGGCTTCTGAGCTTCCCATAAGTACAAACTGGTTTTAACTCTTTTACTCATTTTCAGTGAGAGCTGAAATAACCAGTTTGATAAAGAAAAATTAGCCTAGCAAGGACACTCTTAGCTGCACTTAACAGCCAGTGTTTTAGATGGGACTTCTGCTCTATTACATCCTACTGAATTAGTATGAATGTAATATAGATGTTGACCACATAAACTTATCTTTCTTGAGGCCCAGCTGAACATAACATAAATTTCAGGAATTCTCCTGCCGTAGTACTTACACTGACACTGAGAGACTTCACAGCAACCAGTTTCATCATAGTGTTTCATGAATGGGAAACCATTGACACAGAGGTTCAGCTGCTGAGGTGGGCAAGTCATGCTGGAGAGTTTAATATTGTTTCCTTCTCCCAGGCAAGTAGCAATCTGGCAGTTTCCGAAGTTCCATGTTTCATTAAACTATTGACGGATTGAAAAAGAAGAAGAGAGGCACATCACAAAGTAATGTAACAAAATCTTTAAAATCACACTCAGCAACTACGCTCCATGAAGTTAATTGTCTAGCATGGCATTATTTGCTATCTATTCTTTCTCTGGAAACCAGGCAATGTGAAACATATCAGCAGAGCCTCAATATCTACTTCTGTCCTACAACATTTTGTATAGGACTCAATATTAAGGTCCTGACCAATTATGATGACGGGACACCGCCAGATGTGGTCTCCTAGCCTTTCTTCAGCTTAGGTAGCTCTGCCTACAAATAATCATTTAGATGCTTCAGGTGAACAGAATAATCTTCAACTTATTCCCTCATTTATTTGGGGGCTTCTGGTATACTTCTAAATCATCTAATTCTGACATGCCTACAGTCCAGCTGTAGTGGTTGTTACCAGCTTCAGAAGAGAACACCAAATCTTGGCTGCAGGCAATGCTGTTGCTGAAGAAACACATCATCTTTCAAGTCTCTCACCTTTCTGGGAGGAATGAGCCCAAGACAATCTCTCACAGGAGTCCTCGTGGAAGCAGGAATTTGGCTTGTTACCCTGGGAGCAGATGTTGGTGGACAGGCTTCGGAGCCTGGATCACAGGTCTTGAGGGCCTCAGTATGACCAATTTTACACTCTGCCCAAATTAATTCAATCTGACACGATGCATTGCAAACGGAGTAAGCACAGTGACCTGATATATTCACTGGCAGAGAAACATTTTCTCCTGCAAGGCCAAAACCCAACTGTTAGTGCTGGACTATGCACAAAACTGGTAACTCTCAAGGCCTATACATCACAGATTGGCCACATACTCAGCCCTGCATTTAACTAGCTGGGTCTGCCTGTACCAGGTGGCCATGTTCAGGTGTGACTGTTCATCTGCAACTTCTTGAATTCAATGACTGAATTGCAGCTCAATTCACCTAAATGGCAAAGGCTGAGGGAGGGCCACAGGTGGCTAATCTGAAATTCTGCTCTTAAGTACCTTACTAGGAGTTGAAATGAGTACAAGAGGAGAGAATACTGAATATGTCACTGAGTGCATCTGGGCTTCATAAAGACTAGGAGATAGGTGGTTCAGGAGCTACTAAGATCAAGAGTCTTCCCTCCTCTGCTTTTAGAACATGATTGTGGATTACAAGCCCATGTTCAGCAGTTTGGGATTCAGGGTTTGTGCCGGAGTCCACTGAAGTTAGCATCTGGTATAAACTTCCTTACGCCAGAGATATCCATACCAGGACAAAGTTATAGGATATGGGAGAGTTGTAGTTTCTAAGGTGTAAGTTACAGTTCAAAGATGTAACAACTTGTGGTAATGTGTAACTGCAGTAGGCTCAATGAGAACTTGCTGAAGCACCTTTATTTAACAGTATGTCTGTCTTCCCACATCAGTGGTGCAGAACATAAAATATGCTTGTTTTCTCACCCATTTGTATCATTTGTCCATTGTCTTCACAGAAGCAGGGAGTGGCTACCATTGATGATGGAGGTGCAGATGTTACAGGTTGCATTTGTGGTTCTGCATGAAATGAAATCAATTAATACTCAAATCCTCTGCTACTCTACTTTCAAGCCCTATGGCATTTATTACATTCCATACAATCACAAAAGGAGAAAAAAATAATCATTTTTATACCCCCACCACATTCAGTACATATACACACTAAATCATCTTCTCTGTATTTATATACACTCTCTCTATTACAGTGTACGCTACTAGAAAAATATACACACAATCCCCCTTGTAGTTAGTTTTTTTCTATATAGACTACAATAAACCACCCTTAAGTGTTGCTTATTCATTCCAATTTAAGGTTTCTTTGAACTTTCTAATCCTGCAGGACTTCACCTGACTTTGGAGAGGTGATTTCCAGTGGCACTCCATTTTTGATTTTAATGCCTTGTTCTGAAGAAACTGTTGGTTTAAATACAGATAGATCATTTAGACATTTTACTACGGCACCTATGGTTTGCTTTCAATAGTCCTTCCTTTCCTAGCTATTACTCCATTATACTTCTTATTCCACTTGTTAACACATTTAGTAAATACCAAACACACGGGCTCACCATCAAGCCTTTAGCTCTTCCACTCCCTTGAGTAGAGAAGCTATCTTTTAATTTTTCTTGTCCACTTTGTATAATTTGCTACCAGGATAATACACACTTTTTTAGCCATTTATTTTTCTTTGCTATAATCAGGTGGCAAAAATCCACCTTTTCTTTATTTCTTTTTATTTCCTATTTTCTGTTCATTTGCATCCCCTTCACCCTGCAACTTCTTTTTTGGGAAAGGACTAAACTGCCAGGGAACTTTATTTTCTTGCTGCAGTGACCCATTTGAGACTGACTTATTCCAATGCAGAAAAAAGTACAATAAGAACCATAGTGTGATACAGGTGATGAGAAGGAGAAAAACAAGGTTTAGAAGTATGAAATATTGAGACTAACAACACCAGAGTGTCAGCTGTGGTATGCCCAAGGTTATCGTAAAAGCTGTAGTGAAAAATGCCCATATCTCTCTATTCTCTCTTTACCCTATTGACAGTAAGAATCTATACAAACTACACTTTTGGTCCCCACCATGAGACCCACAAGCTCTGACCCCTCATTCCTGAACCTTCTTCAACTGCCTTAAATTCTGTGCTTATCTGAGGCATGCAGTAGGATTCTTTTTCAAGACAGGGGATTCTTATTACCATTAGAGACTTTCATAAAATCACCACCAAAACTCTTATAAACCCAATACCTTGTGCTGGTGTGGATGGTGTTCTGCAAGGAATGAATGTCTTAATGATCTCTCCATTAGGGCCACAGACAGCATCACCACACTCAGTCCCATATACTTGGCTGTATACAGTTTCATTTAAGGTGTAGGTCTTTCCATTGTAGCAGCAAAGGCAATCTGAGGCACCGAAAGAGCAAACGCCATGGTAACAGGGGACACTTGTAATATAAATACAAATGAAAAGAAAACCAAACTCTGGATTTACCCTTCTGTAGCTCATATCATTAAACATGAATTACCTGGCTGAAAAACTTTCTCAGTTTCTACTTGAGAAGTTGCACTGGGAGTCTACCTCATTTATTTAAAGTGTGTTGGATTTTTGTTGTTGCTGGTGCTTCTTGGAGTTAGCTTGCATAGAGGAATTACTGGCTGGTGAAAGCATCAGAACTGGCACTGTCCTCACCCAGCATGGAGCACAGGTGCATTCCCTCTGGGCAGGGAACATGACTGGGATTACTGCCTTGCTGAGTGGTAAAACACTGGCTCAGAAGGTGTTGCACAGCCATTTCCATCCACTAATGAGGAACATTCAGTCATAAATAATTTCATTTAAATATATGAGAAGCTCTCCAGGTTTTGGAGAATTTACATTCAGGAACCCAAGGGAATATATCTATTACTGTAACAAAATCAGCAAAACCGAAGATGTGATTTCTACTGGGTCACCCTGCACTTTGGAATGTGGTTTCTCCCAGATATGGGAATGAACTGATTATCATACCTTAAGCAAGTGTGTCCTTTAGGAACACAAACATGTCTCATAAACTAGCTGTCTGGGCTTATTATGAAATTAGTGGACAGGAAATAGACCCTCTACAAGATTTGCCCTGTTCTAAAAGTGCTGTTTAAAACAGGTACCATGAATGGCCTGCTTCAGACTACTTTCTGTCTGTCTTCACTGACTATCAAAGAAGTGTAAACGTGGACAAGTGGTATTTACCTGCATGAGATGAACCCCGCATTTCATGTCTCTCTCCTCCCTCCCTCCCTCCCTATGATTATCCTTTAGACAGTTCTTCAGGTCAAAGGCTGCGTTTTGCTTATCAAACTATATCTGTACTGCTGTGCATCCACCTATTGAACTAGCTACCTGGAGTTCTATTACCAATACACCAGCAGTAACGTGTGATGCTGGGTTGCTTCAGTCCTATCATCATCACTCAATGAATGGTGAGGGTGCTGAAAAGTTACCTTTGGAGTCTTCAGTACATAGTTTCTCTTCAGGATCACTGAAGATAAAGAGAAAAGGAGAAAACTTGTTTTATTGACTTAAATCAGTATGTGGAATAACAATGTCTGCAACGGTATCTACTTTTACATAAAAGCCTACTCCCGGAGGATTTAATGATAATTGCCACTGCCTACGAATGTAAGCCAAACATTGCCTAGCTTGTCCTTTCCAGTCCTATCAACTGACCTACCATGAAGTGCAGTTGAGGAGGGAGACGCACTCTCTTCTCTCCTCATCAAAATATGGCTTGTCAGGACTGCACTCCGGGTAACAGCCTGGAAAGTTAAAGTAAACAAAGTATTCTTAGTCTGCTTTACATAGATCCAGGGAAAACACATGAATACCTCTATCAGATGCAGATTTGATCCCAAAATGAATGTAATCCCAGTATAAATGTGCTTTATAGTACCAATTATTTTTACACATCTTTTTCCCTCTTTCCTAAAAGTTTCAATTAACTGTTTGTCAACAGATAATTACTCTTTGCAAATTTATACTGAATGACCTTTTATCTCTCCCCACATTTAAAGGCAACAGGCAAATTATGCTATGAATGGCACCATCACACAGGGAATTAGCCCAGGCGAGGCATGGCCAATGAGTTTCTGGGGCAAATGGGATATCCTTTCAGCAACCTTGATGCTTAAGACATTTAAAACCAGACTAATAGCTTCAACTCCCACAAACTGCATCAAAGTCAAGTAAGAATTACCTTCTAAACTGTACAGCAAGTTCCCACATTTCCCTTGTGGATTCCTGCAGGTCTTTAGACAAGGGGCTCCACAGGGTTTATAGAACCACTCATGTTTGTCGGGTGGATTGTAATAATCACAGAACACAGCTGGAACAGAAGAATAAAAAACCTCCAAGTCTCAGGCACCAGGCAGGGTTATTTTCTAAATCTTGCAAACAAGACCTTGCTAAGTCATGCATGCACAGTGATGTCAGAATTCTGCTCTTCTTTATCTCCCATGTGCCTGAGCGCATGGAGCACTGCTTTTCTGCGTGCACGTTCAGTGCAATACTTACGGCAAATGGCAGGCGTTCTCCAGTCGACGCAGACACCAGCTCTGCTACAGCTTCTTGAATAGGCAGCAACTGAGGTACAAAAGCACTCACAGTCTCCCACACTGTCACAGCCACAGAAGTCAGAAATACAAGATTCATAATACGGTATTGGGTTCACCTATCAAAACACCAACAGATCTGTTACCACGGACGTACCTGCTGTACTGTATTTTAATGAGAGAAAGGGCTCTGAACTTCTGCCATCCACTGGCAGTTTCTTTAGCAGAACCAGGCTGAGTCTGTGACAGACTGGGGCTGCCATGAAGGACCTATGATATTTTACAACAGGAAATTTTCTATTTTAACCTGCCTGGTAGAACTGGACTCTAAAATCTTCTCATTCTCATGTGTGTAATACTGGCATTTATGCTCAAAATTTCTTTCCATTGTAATTTCTGCAGGACTGAACTACCTTGCTTTGCGTTAGCACAACTATATAGTGTGTGCACTCTCTATTGAGAGATAGTGATTAAGTGAGTATAAAAGGAAACCCTATTTCCACTGAACTTCATGGCTCTTTTCTTTTAACCTGTCTCAACATGAACTAACAAATTAAGCCAAACTGGCTTTTAAAATGGCTTCTTAAACTGCACTGAAGCTTTGTATAGATATTCTCATTAAGAATTAGTAGCCTTGTTTCTGTTTAGATTAATTTGTGTCTAAAACAAACCAAATAATTAATCTCTTGAGGTAATTTGAATAAACTTTCACAAGAATCCCCATACAAACAGTCCTACACTAACTTATCTCTAGATTTTACAAACTGGTACCTAACTTTTTACTTCTGGTGGCCAACTATTATCCTCTTTGTCTTCAGTTGCTCAAAACAGACACTGCTGTTTCCTCAATACTGTGCAACAGGATTCAACTGGCATAGCTGTAAATTGAGGTTTTAAGAGAGGTAGCCTTTGTACTCAAGGATGCTTTGTAATAGTGTTTAATTGTAAAAATTTGTGTGCAAATGTGCTGCACAATGGCAACAAACACCTAGTGTGAAACTACTGAGGATGAGAGAACAGGATTACCTTACTGTGACAGGCTTCAAAGATGTTACTCTTAATGATGCTGCAGTGCTTCTGTCCCAAGACAGACTTAAAAGGCTGATCAGCACACAGGTCCGTCATGTTTATATTTGAGCAAGTGCTTGTTATTTTCCAGCTGTTTCCAAACTCCTGGATGCTCATCTCTACGGACTGCCCTCTGGTTGTGAAGTCATTTCTTGAGCGGCCATCAAAGTCCCCACAAAGGCCACAGACTTTTCCCTGGGTAATTTGCATAGGCACAGTAAATGGTCTGGTTACTTTGAGTGCAGCCCACTGTTTGACAGAAATAAACTATAGAACAGGCCAAGGTAAAATAGCTGCAAATTTCTAAACAGCCATCAAAATGCATCTTAGAAAAAGCTGGACTTCAAGTGACAAGATCACTCTTTGTCTTTCAATACTGCAGAGTGCCTGGCTTTACTTTTAGCTCCAAATATTCTGGTGAGTTTCAAACTGACTGAACAATGGAATAAAACACAAGACATAGCCTGCTTGCTTCTTCTTGTCCACTGAACCGAACACTTTTCCAAGCCCTGCTTTTCAAAATGGGGCTCAGTTCTGGATGCATAACTTTGAGTTTGATATCGTAACTCCCAATCCATCCTATACCTACCTGGAAAGATGGTGCCACATGAACAACAACAGTAGTCTTCTGGTCCCACATGAAGTTCATCCCTTGATTTGTTTCAATCACAATATAACCTCCTCTGAGATCCACTTTGTAATTCTTCTCAGCTCCTGGATCAGTGGCTATCTCCTGAATCCTTCCTTCCAAGAGCCTGATTTCTCTGCTCTACAAGGAACAGATACATTACATGGAAGGAAATCAAATAGAAAACTTAGTGTAACAGCACTGGTGTTCTGCCTCTTACCCTTCATCTTATTTTTCTGTAGTCTTTACACTACACCTTGGTCTATAACCAGCCATGTGAGAAAAAGACCCACTGAGTTCAATGGGAAGTGACATGACAAGTCTAACTCACTGCCACAGAAATTCATAGAATCATAGAATGGTTTGGGTTAGAAGGGACCTTAAAGATCATCTGGTTCCAACCTCCCTGCTGTGGTCAGGGATACCTCCCACTAGACCAGGTTGCTCAAAGCCCCATCCAGCCTGGCCTTGAACACTTCCAGGGATAGGGCAGACACAAATTCTCCAGGCAACCTGTTCCAGTCTCCCACTACTCTCACTGCAAAGAATTTCTTCCTAATATCTAATCTAAATCTACCCTCTTTCAGTATAAAACTGTTACATCTCGTCCTATTACTACACTCCCTGATAAAGAGTCCCTCCCCGGCTTTCCTGTAGGCCCCCTTTAAGTACTGGAAGGCTGCAATAAGGTCTCCCCGGAGCCTTCTTTTCTCCAGGCTGAACAACCCCAACTCTCTCAGCCTGTCTTCATAGGAGAGGTGCTCCAGCCCTCTGATCGTCTTCATGGCCCTCCTCTGGACTCACTCCAACAGGTCCTTGTTATGTTGGGGACCCAGAGGTGGATGCAACACTCCAGGTGGGGACTCACAACAGAGGGGTACAGGGTGAGAATAGAATAGAATAGAGTAGAGTAGAGTAGAGTAGAGTAGAGTAGAATAGAATAGAATAGAATCACCTCCCTCGACCTGCTGGCAACACTTTCTTTGACGCAGCCCAGGATACAGTTGGCTTTGTGGGCTGTGAGTGTACACTGTCCTCAATCTAGATGAAATATGTTCTTCTGGCATAGCAGCTCCTGAGTGCACAGGCAATTGGGCAAGCCAGAACACCCCTTGTCACGCTGCTTTGTTTCAGCATCCCCTCACCCCCCACTATGGAAGAAATCTCTTTTGTGTATGCTTTGGGGAAATGCTAAGCCTGAGCCGGAGAGAAGAAACTCTTCCCTCTGTAGTTATATCTGCGTTGTGCTCAAACCATGGTATAGAAACATGCTCCTCTAAAAACTTTACCATCACTCCTATACCACCAGTGTCATAGGTGCAAGTACCAACACATGCACATATGTAGAGTGCTGTTGACTCCCTGCATCTATCCCCGCACCTACAAAAGAGTTCAGCCCTGTTGACACCAAGTGCCTAAACTTTTCCCAGCCTGCCTGCCTCTGCTTTCTGGATGTTTGACTTCCATCGGTACTCTCTAGCAGCAACTGAGTTGGAATAGAAGGGGATACTACACTAACAGGTTCAAAATCAAGACTATTGCTCCTCAGTTATAACCAATTCTAGGCAAACCTCAAAAATCAGTGTGATCTTTAGGGAGCAGATGGAGAGTGACTTCCCACAGGCGTTGTTCTGAATTACAATTCGGAAGGTGCCAGCATCCATGTTATTGGGGCAAAAATCCTTAAAAAAATAAATAACATTGTATTAGATCTTTTCAGGGAACCAGACCAGTCTTAAACATTTTCAGAAGCTCTAAATGAATGACACTCCAATCTGACTTCTGCTATTTTGTCACTTTTTTATTCACCAAAACTCTGGGCATTTTAGAAGAACCTGGTGCAGCTGACCTGCTGGCAGGTTCATACTTGACCAGGAATTTCCAAGAGAAAAGCTAAGGAAAAAAAAGAACTTTTCATAGCACCAGTCCTGCACAACCAAGAAGTTAAAAATATTTTTTCTTAAAATTAGGAAAACCAACTGTAATTTGGCGATGACAAAATGTCTCACTGAGTACTGTTTCATTACGTGCAATTATTATACCTGAGACTCACACGTTTATCTCTATGTGCTTCTGTCACAACAAAAATAGTCAGTCTTCGATGGCTGAAACACTTAGCTTTTCAACACCATACCAATTCCCTTGTAAATGCAGGAATTACACCAGGAAAAGGCTGTCCAGCCCAGGAATTAATCGTTTAGGATCACACAGTGCCCTCTTGTGTCACTTCTGAGAGTTAATGGCTTTGCTTCTATGTGGAAAATCTATCTGCTCTAGGTACAAGAGGAGGGGAGCAGGCTCTGCTCATCAGTGTTGACTATTTTGCATGAGATTGCCTTTTAATTACTCAGACTGAACGCTACGGTGTAAGACATGAAAAGAATATGGATAGGAAAGTGAAAAAAAATGGTACCTGAGCTAGGATATAGTCACAGTCTCCCAGGAAATCAAACTTCTCCCCATCAAAGCTCATGTAATGCCCATTTCCATACACAGTGCAGGTTCCCTTGCAGGGATTGTCTGTGCAGTTCCACTGCCTTTTGTTACAGGTGCTGGGAGGAGAAATGCAAAGAATCGCAGTCTTTGTATGAAGCGTGGTTTTTCCTTAGCCCCAAACAGGGGAAGGGTAATTCGAAGATTTGTCATTTGCAGTACTTCAAAGAAAGCAACCGTCTCTCACTCTCAACTGTTCTGAGACCACGCTGTCCGAAGGCTCACTAATGAGAAAGTTCATGTTTACTACCAAGACATGTTTGAACTTGGTCTGTTTTTATTCTTTTTTTTCCTTCAAATATCTTTTGAATCATTAAGCTCTGGCAGCAGACAGTGGGGATTTAGGAGGTAAACTCAAGGTGAAGAACTGAATATTTCAACCATTTCTGAATATTAATCTGTGAGGTATCATGTGGTCAGTTCTGTTCCTGACTACAGTGGTGTGAACCAATATTATCCCTGTCTTCCATTGTGTATTCATGAGCATCTGCTGACATGCAGTTAATTTTCCCCACAGCAGCCCTCAAAGTCATGGGCTTTCCATGGGTAGCTAGAAAGGTGTTGATCACACACCAGTGTTTTGGCTACTGCTGAGCAGTGATCACACAGCATCAAGGCTGTCTCTCCAACATTCCCCACTAGTCTGAGGGTGGGCAAGATGTTGGGAGGGGACACAGCCAGGGCAGCTGACCCAAACTGACCAAAGGGATATTCCATACCATATGACATCTGCTTAGCAATAAAAGCTAAGAGAAAAGAGGAAGAGGGGGGCATTAGTTATTATGACATTTGTCTTCCAAAGCAACTGCTACATGTACTGAAGCCCTACTTCCTGGGAAGGGGCTGGACATCACCTCCTGATGGGAAGTAGAGAATAAATCTTCTGTTTTCCTTTGCTTCCACGCATGGCCTCTACTTTTGCCTTATTAAACTGCCTTTATCTTGACCCACAAGTTTTTTCCATCTTATTTTCTCCCCCACCACATCATAATGAGGAAGGGAGTGATAGAGCAAGTATCTTGGTGGACACCTGGTGTCCTGCCAAGATCAACCCACCACACCTTGACAAACTTTACCTGCAGTTCAGGGGGACTACAGACAGAAAATTTTAATTGTTATACCCTTGACACAGAGACTGCAAATTTTTTCCCATGCGTGTCCTGTTCTCATAAGAAAACAAAACCCTCATTGTGATAAAACCTTTCAATGGCCTCTGTGATATCAACAACTGCTTATCAGGGTTTGGCTTCACATATTAGACTTGATTGCTTGTACCAGTGGTGATCAGACCAGAGTGTTTCTGGCTCTTATTTTCTGTACATCCTCTTGGCAGGACTATACAGTCTCATCCTCTCTAAATAATGGGTAAGGATTCGAAGCATTTTACCCACCATGATCAGTAATAACAGTAAAGTCTATGGCAGAATTATAGTAGCAATTGGAGCAACTAGAGCATTCATTTATCTTATTTGAGAATTATGCACCCGGAAACACTGCAAGTCACAGGAGGATTGTTGTGATTCCTCCCTCCTCTACATTCAGTTCTTTTCTGGGGTTCAGCTGTGCCCAAGAGACACAGACTCAATTCCCCCTTGTAGAATGATTAGCCACAGATCAACCTGGCTGAGGTTGGTCTAACGCTAGTTTGGAAGCAATTTGCAGAAAAGGATGGAAATAATTTGACAGAAGATCTTGGTGCTTGTTCTCCCCAGGTGCAGGCTTGTGCAGCATGTTCAGAGAGGAAATCAGACAATCATAGAATGTTTCCCCTTTTCTTTTTCCTAGAAGCCTGATGGCTCTAATGATGAAGAGGAAGGCTTCAAAATGCATCCTCACTCATGGGTACATTATGCACTGACAATTTTAACAGCCTTTGTTATAAAACAAGGCTCCCTGGTATAACATACCATGTGTTGCAGTCCACTTTGATGGTTTCCCCAGGTTTATAAAAGCGGCCTCCATGGACACATGGGCATTGGTCTTTGGGAATACATCCTCCGCTGCCATCCAGTACCAGCCCATCAGGACACATGCAGCCAGAAACACATTCTGTGACATACTGTGTATATAAAGACACAGCACAAAGCAACTTGTTAATGCACAGAAAGTACAGGAGCCAGCAGAGGTGCTAGCTCTGGATGCCAAACTTTTGGATTATTTTAAAATTCCCTCACTGTAAGTTAGTGACAAGTATCACAGCTACGTGGGTAGCTATAGCTGCTATGTTATCAGTAAAGCAGTTGGTCTGTGAACAGCGTAACGCGTTACCGTCAGTGTTTGTTAAGGACAACCATACATGCACACTCATGTTGCCCCGTGCTCCTCCTAGGAGGTGAAGTCCTTACACAGTGCATGTCCTGCGTCTTACAACTTTTCTGACACTCTGATCCAATCGCACCGGGACCTGCAGAGCTGCAGTTGAAGTAATACATAGGAGCTGGGCAATCTATAGGAGGAACAAAACATTTTAGGAAGGCAATTTAGTGAAAGCAATAAGGATGCTGTCAGCAATTGTAAAACAGAGCGGAGCATTTCAGAGGGCAGCATGTGTCTTCCATTTACAGTTTCTATCAGCTTTTGCTTTTGCCCACCACGAGTGCAGGCAGAAGGACGCAGATAACTTCTAAGTTTTGGGAAATACCTTCATCTTTTAATGAATTCAGCAAGTCTGGTTGCATTTTTACAAAGACAACTATTATCAATAACCAGCACATTTCAGGGAGAAGGCAAAAATGTGCAGAATACTAAAATGTTACAGAAAGTGAGATATAACACAGAAAAACATTATAAATACTAGCTGACACCATAATGCTATTATTTAACAAAATCTCACCTTTTACCAGGACAGTTTCTCCAATGCAGTCTAATCTTCCTTGAATGCATTTGCTAAAGAGATTCCATAAAATGAAACACATCAGCTCTTTGCATATTTTTTTCTCACTAGAGAGAAAGGCACTGCAAAGCTTCACCAGACACACAAATAATGAATTCCTACCAAAATGAGTATTTGGTACAGCTATCAGGTTCACAGACATGAATTACCATCCCCAGAAGGAATATTAAGATACCCAGCTCTTAAATACCCTTCCTTCATCTGCCACTGGTTTACTGTGTGTTTTCACCAAATCAAGTTTTTCCTAACCATCTGTTTTCCGCTCTGTGAGATGAGACTAATACTGTCTTAAATAAGAGACCTCCTAAATTACTAAATGAATCTGTGTTTACAAAATAGTCTAGGATCCTCCAAAAAAAATATGGGAGTTGGAAGAGAGAGAGAGAGAGAATCTCCCTATCTATTCGTATCTAAAGATACAAATAAATTATTTGAATAAAACAGCCTTCCCCTGGTATTTGTCTGCATTGCTGCCCTGAACTGGTTGAACATGAGAAAATGACAACTGTTTTCACTGCAGATACAAATTAATTATGTTATTTTTAGTATTTTCCCCAAAATCTCTCTCTCTCTTTTAAAAAAACCCATCAATTCAAAACTGAGATTTTGGGTTTTTTTCCTGGACCATTTTTATTTTTTAAATAATCTGCAGGATAGTGTGTTGCAAGGTGTTTTTCACTCTGCTTTTTCATTTCAAAGCCAGAAATTCCCCCAAGCCTCCTGTCTTCCAGAAAACTTGCTCCCACTGTACATGGATATTTTTTACACAACAATGAACTTGCATACAGATAGATTGCAAACTTTACTCTACTTAACATGTTTTCAGGTTCTTGTTTGCTAGCAGGAATGTAGGATCTTAACATTTCCTGTGGCTGCACTTCCTGCCAGGGGAATATTTGCATTGGTACAATCTAGGAGGAATTTGTCGTTGTTCCTTACAGTAAAATGACACCATTCAGGGATTAGAGCAGGGACTTCCCCAGCGAGCCCTGAGGACCCCCAGGTATGCAGCGTTTGCATCACTGGGGCATCTTACCACATCAGTTTGTCCTCTTGGAAGGAGTTGCCAGGCTGAACAATCTTGCCTTTGTAGTAGCAGGGACAGTCATCTGGAGTTACACATTCCTCCTCGTCATTGAGGTAGGTTCCTTCAGGGCAACCACAGCCCTCCATAGGAGCCATCTGAACTTTACACAGTGGATCAGGTTCATCCAGTGAGCGGCAAGACTGGTTACAGTACTTCACGCTGTAGTTATAAACCATAGTCTCAGGACACTCCTCAGAAGGATCTTTGCAAGAGAAATAAAATGGATGTATGGCCTTCTCTGTGCAATCATCACTCATGCTGTTAATGCAGCTTTCTGCATGTTGGTAGTCATAAATGTGCTTTTTTCAAACTAGAAGACCTTGTCTCTCAGTGGTTGGGGGAAGTCTGCTCACATAGCCTAAATTACATGACACTGAATACTGAAATACTCAGCATGGTATTATCTTGACTGAATAAGGGAATCAGTATTAATAACTAAAAAATAAATTCGTACAATTTACATTTCTTTCTGATGCCAAGAATTGAAACCGGTAACTTCTGACTTGTCCTTGTAGTTAAAAATTAATCTTCTGTTCTTTACTAATGATTTCTTAGGCTGGGAATAACTTAAGAAAAGACCATATTTTTTAAGGGGTAAATTTTGACATTAAATGGGCAGTGCCAAGGAAGTCTGCTAATAATTTGATACTACCAAAGAAAGTGTGTTTGAATTCTCATAGATATCTTGAGAAAAACTCTTGTTGTCATCCTCTGGGGAAATGAGAAACAACAGTTTCTAAGACCTCTCAGTGGACCAAATGGTCAAATACCAAAATCTAAAGAGCTCAATTGACCCTGTAAGATAGTGAAAAGCTGGTTAATTTTCACAGGCTACGAAGAAACAACACCTTCAAAATTCTGCCATAAACTCTGCAATAGTAATCCATAGGGATGACATAAAATTCTGACAGAAAATATCACCTGCATTAAGGCTGTGGTTTTCAAGAAAGCCTGGCAGCCAGAATCCTCTGAAACGCAATGAGAACTGGGGACCTCTTTCTAACTCATCTGCAGATTTTACCCCACAGCTGTTTTTCTGATACACAGAGATGTACCAGAAGGTACAGGGGAGTTGTTTGTGGGCAATTGTGCTAATCAACTTTGCAGCAATGTTATCACCATATCAGCAATAGATTCCATGCTTAACCAAAGTCCTGTATGGCTTTCCAGTCCATGACCATAGTACACTTTCTTCGATCAGTTCGTGTGCTAGGTTTGTGTACACATTCAAAACCATCACCTCCACCAACAAAAAACAGCTGGTTTCCTGGTCTTAGCTGGAGGAGACATGATATTCCATGTATAAATCGGGCAGGCCATATTCTCCATCTTTATAGGCATACCATGAAGATGCAGCAACTGGTATTTGTAAATCAAAATAGTCCAAATAAGAAAGATATTAGTAAAGATGTTGAAAATGAGTTTACATCAGATTTACCTGAATGGGTGTCTCAATTGTTAGCTATAAATGCAATAAAATAATGTGTTTACTTTCTCCCTTTAATTTTTCATAAAAGAAAAGGATCAATTTTGGTCAAGCGAGATCTGGTAAGAAAAAGGTAATTCGATTATAGTACTCATGGTCACAGACTTGTAATCTTAGATTACATACATCACAACTGGAAGCATGAGTGCAAAGAACATGAGCATACCAAAGATAGCTTCAAGCTAGCTTGCACAAGGGGTGCTAGAAAAACAATGCTATGATTTAGCAGAGGCTACTAACCTCATTGGTTTTCTGGGTAACCAGTAACTCCAGTAATGGTTCAAGCTTCCGCTAAAGATTGTGTCACATCCATGCACTGCCAACAGTTAGCTAGTAGAGTTTACTTATTTCATACACTCTACTGACAGCAATGTAGACATCCCCTTAGGATATAACCTGCTGTGGTTGTAACCAGCCTTGGATGCTGCCTGCAGCCTGGCACAGCTGGACACAACCGCAGGAGCTGGAAGAGCCTTTCCAACCCCCACAATGGGACAGACCACTGAAAGTGACTGTTCTGGCCCATTTATTCTTTCACTCATGAATAGCGCAACCTTCAATCTTATCACAGGCATGTTCCTGAAAGATTATTTCTTACTTAAGTAAGGCCTAAAATGATCGTGCTGATTAAGCCATTAGCATTTTTTCCCAAGGTTACTGCACTGTTTAAGTCAATATTACCTACTGTGCCGTGAGTCCACAGATTTCAGTCTAACCCATGCTGCAAATCAGTCTCGCTTTGGCATAAAAAATGTCAGTTATTCTATGTTGATAACAAAACTTTCAATAAACAGGGACTCTGTCTAGGACATAAATCTGCATGATTCTAGGATAATTTGCTGTGGCCTACACTGTGTTCCCGTTGAATTATTTCAGCACAGGTTTGTTCAATTGTTCTTACTGCAATCTTAAATGCCTTCGACAAAGCACCTTACCAGTTACATTGTTTGTCTCTATTGAATATCCCAGCTAGCCTCTAAGTCAGGCAATTAAATAGATCATAGCTTCATCAAAGCTGCATAAAAATAATTGTTGTTATGGTTCCTATTCAGATGTGTCATTAGTTAAGAAACCCATACATCTATTTTCATGTTGATGTAAGCAAATCTCACTTGATCTGATTGTCAATGGAAAAATGGAAATGTTGAAGTAAAGTTCAGACACCAGGGGTTCCTGAGTTTTACTGTCAGCTCTGATACCATCTCATAGTAAATTCTTGCAGTGCCAAAGGAAAATATATACGTATGTGGACTCAGAACCTAGGATTTAGTGACAATGTGCATGTCCAAGAAACCTTTTTTCATTTGTTAGATTGTCCTGAGCTGAAAATGCCTTTAAACATTTCCACATTCTCAGATATCACTGATATATATTTATTAAAAAACATTACTATTTTACTGTAAGATGGAAAATTGCAATTAATGTGAAGGATAACATTTGTATGGGCAATGTCTGAGACAAGAAAACTGAGATGAACTGCAAAAAAGGTATCAGAATTAAAATACACGGGGAGGCCCATGTGTTCAAAACTAACCCAATTACAACTCCTTGTTGTGATTTGATTAACACATTTTACAGTCTTTTGCTTCTCTGGGTTCCGAATTCACCTAATATTTTACACAAGGAACATGCATCATAAGAGCACAAAGTAGACATGAACTGATTTTGGCAGGCAGAAGTTTTTTATAGAATATATGCTTATTCTATTTTTCAAAGACTTACTAACTTGATGAGTAAGCATAAAAGATGCTGACTGCCACAGACTAGGCCCTCCTGAAGCTGTTCCCCCATATTCCAAAGTATTTTAGGATGCATACCACAGATGCCCTGCCTCCAGCCCTTCAGGGACATGCCTGCTGCAGCACAGTCTCTGGAGTAAGTAGAGAGCACACTACACAGTGCAACTTCACTCTTCTCAGCATTACAGGTGTCATACATACATTTCTAGAGGACAGAAAAGGACACGTGTATTGTTATGCCCCGCTCACAGAAGAAACAGGGAAACATATAGCAACTCAAACAGTAGTCAACTAATATATTTTTACAACAAAGCTTAATTTGTAAAATCTCTAAGAGAAAATGTATGCTAATGAAATATTATGCAAACCTTAGAAATAAGAAATCAATTACTGTCATGTAACTGCAATGACATTATGTCTAACATTCATGAATAGATGAATAATAAGAATGATAAGGGCACCTGTAGTTCATTAAAGCACTAGGAAATGTCTATACTAGCCTCCCATGAGGAGGTACAATCTAGGACGTGTCAAAATATGTCATCTGAAAATATGCGGAACTGAAAATATTGCACAGTGATGATTGGCATTTGTGCATCCATCTAGTGCGTAGATAAGATACACCCAACTAAATGACAGGAGCATAACAGAAGATAGTTTAATAGGGAATCATATGTAATGACATCTAAAGAACTAGTTAGGTAAGTAAAAAGGGAATTTAATGATCAAGTTCTTTTAATTCCGTGGCTGGACAGAAGAACCCAGATACAGCCAGTCACTCAAGACCAGTAGGGTCATACTGCATAGATGGTGACTTATCCTGCCATTACCGATGTCGTGGAAAATGCTTCTGTGAATCATGGTTTAAAATCTGATAAGATCAGCAGGAATAACAGACACATCCATAAGAAACTGGTTATTACTTTTCCTTAATTGAAATTTGCAAATTCCTATTTTACTTATAGTTAACTTGAATTCTCAAGCAGACATATATTCCAAGGGAAACTTGGGAGAGTAAAGCATAAGCCATATTTTTTAAGGTACCTAAAGACATATTACATTTTAGGCAAAATTTCAGGCTCAAGTTTTTTCTCAGTAAGTTGTATCACACACATCCCCTACATTAATTTTCTGCTTGTTTTCGGAAACTTCTTCACAATTCACATATATGTGGCAACTCTCCAGCTCAGCCAGCTTCCTCAATAGCATTATAAAGCTGTACAACAAGAGTATTTATGGGCATTCTAAATATGAGGAGACTAACATGACTCCACAGAACTAAATGGGATATAAACGATGTAAATACAGTATACGTTCTCCTCCTAGATGTGAATTTTAAACCGAGTCAGAGAGGCTGGAAAAAATTCTCAGTTCAATTCCGCACTGAAACACTGATCTGCCTTTTCAAAGAGTGAACAGTTTTCAAGAACAGTAAACCCATTTTTTTCCTATTTTCCTCCTGGATCATGCAACAGAACTGTCAGTGATGGCAATCGCTTAATATTTTCATGGCTTCTGACAAAATGACCCATCGTATCTTGCATAAACTCTCATTTTGTTATTTTTCTTATCAGCGTCAGTGAAATTCTTTGCAAACAGGCATTACTATAACCTATTTCACTCCACTAGGCCAGACTATCTTCATGGCAGATCAGTCTCTGAACTAGATTAAACCACCCATTTAGACCAGTGCCTTACCTTGATGTACACAGATGGGTCTACAACAGAATGGCAGACAGCAAACACACTGCTTGTATTAGACAGAAGTGCACACCAATGCTGGGCAAATTTTTCTGAAGTGGGAAAAAATATTATTGTCCATAGTCACTTAAACCACATTACTATCTGAATCCATATTCTTATCAGGTATCACACAGAACTAGAATGTCCTGAAGTGTTCAGATAATGCCGGAAAGAAATATGGGGCATTCACATATCAAGGTGGTAAGCATAATTGGGTGGGTGACCAACCATCTCCCTAAAAGAAAGGTTTCACTTTTCAAGTACTAACATTATTAATGTGGCTGAATTTGCAGAACATCTGCAAAATCTCCCCATTTTCATTGTTTTCCATTGAATTTTCCTAATACTTTACAGTCAGGCGATTCTGTATAGTCAAGCAATAACATCAAGCATGTAATAATCAGTGAGCTGTGTGGCTATGAGCTGCCGCTTTAATTTCATGTGGCAATACCTAGGAGAGTACAGTCTGAATCCTACATATATCCAAACCCAGTCAAAGTGAGAAACCAGACAGCACATCTAGTACAGTACAATGCTTGCTGAAGTCAGTACTGTTGATAACTTATTCCTTTTGACTTCAGCACAGCTGTAACAATCTAGTTTGGGTGAAGATCTTGCCCAAATATTGTCAATCTGGTACGCTCTGCCTTAAACCTAAATTGTTCTCATCGATGCTGTGTGTGCTTTTCAAGTCATAAGTGAAGAAGGTGTTGGCTCTTTCTCCAGCAGTGCAGTCTTTTTGCTTTAAAAGCAAAGCTGTCACCTTGAAGACCTGCAAAACCGAATGTGTTCTCGCTAGTAATAGCCTCAAAGGCATTGGCTTTTGATGTCTATGAGATTTCTAAAGATTTTTTGGTTATCCGTCATGTGAAAATTATTTAGCACTGACAATCCAGGGAAGAAAAGCCTTTATCCACCTTTATCCACGCTGTTTGAACAAGGATCTTCAAAGCTGTCGTCAACATCAAAACAGCTGGCTCTAGTTTTCCATGAGTTACCAAAAGCAGAAGCTGAATCTTCCACAGCTCCAGTGGCTGTTCTGAAGTCGTCAGTCTGGATGTTATTGAAATTGCCACAAAGACCTTGTGTGGGTGGCAGAAATAAAAAAAAAAAATGCAAAAGAAAATAAATCACTACATGAGTAGAAAATGGAATGGCTTGTAGATGAACACTCTTAGGTCTATAATGGACCTTCCCTGAGAGAAGCCCATTTTCCTTCGGAGACTTCCTGATGTTCCCACAAATCAGACAGGACCCTGTCTTTAGAGTGTAATTATTATTTTTCTGTATTACAGTAGCACTTAGGGATAGCACAGAGATGGAGGATGCTTAACTGTGCTTCAGTAAACTCTGGCAAACACAGAAGTGCCTTCCTCAAAGGCTTATAAGCAAAGGAAATCACAAAAGCAAAACAAATCAGGTTGGAGAGAAAGGATGTAATCCCATTACACAGACAGGAAACAGAAGAACAAAAAGCTTAAATGATGTAAACAGGAGATTGGTGGCAAAACCAAGAACACAGCCTGCATCTCACAAGTCTGACGAAGACCTGCTTTTACAGATAGAGTCTAAAAGACCTGCACACACTAAACATGACAGAGATTATCTAATTTTCTTCAGCAAATTGAAGGGTTTAGCCAATGCTTTGTTTAATCAGTGGTTCTAGCATACCAAAGTCAATATAAAATCAAATAATTTGTTCACTTAAAGTGATAGACAAGCAGCTATAACCCAGTTTAAGAGCAAAGTGGAAAAGCATGATGTATCCTACCAGAAGTGCGATTCTGATAAGAATGATCAACTGTTATGGAGAGCTGCATTACAGGTTTCATTTGCACTCGAATCCGTACTCCAGTTGAGCTCAAGATTTTGATGAAAAATGTAGAGGGTCTGAAGATGGTGATACCATCTAAAGAGGAAAAAAAGAAAAAAAAAAACATATCTGCACCTGCAAATCTTTATGAAGCTGAGTAAACAGGAACTTCCATTTACCAGTGCATCCAGTGTTAACTCAGGAATTCCCAGGCAGTCCCAGACCTAGTATCCACCTAAGTCAGATGACCTAACAATGAGCAGGATCATGTTCTTTTTGCAGGAAGGAGCAGGAATATTTCTAAATAGATGTAGGCTGGTCTGTGTAAGATGTGAAGAAGGACATTTACCTTGGCTTACTGGCAGCTTCACAATGAAATTGTTCATGTAGATATTTCCACAAGAACATATTTTTATAGTCTGTGGGGAAAAAAACAAAAAGCCCACAGCAGTGAATGCATATGACATGAGACAGACAACAGTGACCTGACAAGCTTCATTAAACATTAAGAAGTAGCGTCTTCAAAACATGATCACCTCTGGGCTGAATGTAACTCAGTGTCTGGATGCCATGCAGTAATATAGAGCAAATCTCCAGGCCGTAACAAAAAATAAAAAATGATTGAGTGCTTTCACGTACCTAAGAGATTAGCTATCTTTTTGAGAACTGCATGTGAGGTGTTACGTGTAGGTTTGCATCCATCTCATTGGAAATGTAACATACCCAAAATGGGAGCTATCTGACTCAAACTCCCTCAGTAGTCAATGGAGGGACACAGGCCCCTCTAGAAGAACATCTCATTCTGCAGGTCAGCTGACCTGTCCTTTGGAGGTCCCCGTCTTCCTTTATTGACTATAGAAGGAGGTTAGGATGTTTGACCTCCTAAAAAGGTTAGGACTGCACCAATTAAATACCAGGTGAACCGAATGAATCTGTATAACTTTAGGAGTACATAACCACCAGCCCTAACTCAGCGTCTACTGAATGCAGTTTGCACCATGGCATAATCTTCAGTAGGAGAAGCCTCTGGCCTTCATTTGGAAAATTCTGCTACTTTATGCATTGCATTAGGAAAAACCTCAGGACTCAGAACTGTTGTAAAAAGAAGGGGATGTTTTCTTGTAGAAATCTCAATCTTTCAAAAAGAAACAAGTGAAAAAGTTTGAAGTCATGGAAGAGTGTTGACAAAGAAAATTTTTAGCCATCTGCCTCTAAAGAAAATAGAAAAGCCAGAATCCAAAAGAACTGGAAAGGAAGTAACTCTTGTAGAACAAAACCAATAAATACATGCACCACATCATCTGCTGGTATTAATCTTGCAGTCTCAGGACTGCAACTGGCCAAAATGAGTCCACAGTGTTAGAGAAATCCCATCTTTGAACCTAAATAAAAGTGTCATATTATGTGTCACTAATTAAAGCAAGTTACTTACAGTTTTTCCTAGTGTGACCAATATATTCTTTAAGCAAGTCATTGTCTTTGATGTCCCACACTGGATGATCTCTCCAATCACCACAAATGTGTCATCAGTATTCTGAAAAGATGTAAGAAAAGAAGGGATGTGCAGACATTGTTAGCATGTTATAAACAGGGAGTTAGAAGAAAAAAAAGGTGTCTCTGAAAGGCTAAAATGGAATCATGAAATAACTGGGGCATTTAATCTCTAACTGCAAACTGCTTTATTTCATTGCCAAAATCAATAATGTTCACTGCCTTTCCTCTGCACTCTGTTTCCTTGCTATCAACCCATGCGGATCACCTATTTGCAGACAGTCATGTAGAATTAAATCCTTTTGCAGGAATTTTTGCTCATCCACTTCCTTTTGACAGTCATACATGAAGAAAGCTTCAGAAGTGCTTAAATCCACACTAATGCATCCAATAAGAAAATTAATTCATTAAAAAAAAAAGATATCAAACTATATTGAAGCTGCACAACTTTGATGCTAAGCATCAAGAAATTGACTTGCAATCCATTTCAAATGGAAAAATTTATGGTGTTTCAAGACTGAGCCTGTGTTGAAGTGCTTTGCTGGACTGGTGCCATTTAATTAAATTACGCTATATAAAGCTCCAGCACAGCTTAATGCCTCATGCTACTCAAGAGATTTAGGAGTGAAATGGGATATTGTTCATACCTTAGCTAAGACATAATGGCAGTTGCCATGAAAATTGAATCTTTTATTATCGAACGTTGTTATATGGAATCCTCCATCTATATTGCAACTTCCAGAACAGGGCAGAGAGATACAGTTCCAGTGGCCTCCTTTGCAAGTACTGTACAAAACCCAAAAAGGAGCAGTTAGAATAAACATAGCTTTAAAGGAGCAAAGGTGAGATAACATCTGCATCTGAAACTGCACAGATGACACCCTCTTGGTCTTTTTAGCTTGTTGTTTGGCTGCTTATTAAATTCCTGTAGGAGGAATACTTTATATTAGGCCCTTAAAATGTGAATGAATGCCTCTCAATGAGACATTTAACTGCACTGGACTTCAAACTAGCTCCTTCAGAGAGACACTGAGTTGGTCAAGCAAGAAGTATTTTTCAGGGCCTAAATTGTTTACTTGACTTTTTAAAGAAAGAACGAACCTTGTCAAGCAGGATCTTGCAATATTTTGTGCTACCGATGTAACTGTTCAGCAAGTTGCTGATGCAACATTTCAGTAACTAATTGTGGAGGACCTGAGATAATGAGGAGTTAAAATTCTTAGAGCTGTGCACACAAGAGGAAAACGGCGCAGCCACATTAGCTCAGGCTTTGTGAGGAGTAAGTGAGGATGTGGCTAGATGGGAAGCATCCAGAGCCCATGAAGTTCAGTTCCACAGAATTGCAGGTTTTGAAGAGTTATTTCCTCAAAATGCAGGAAATATTCAATCCAAAGGGGTTTGCAGAACATCTGGCTTACCCCACCATGCACCACAGCGTATTTCATTCCTCCCTATAGTAAAGGTTAGGCCTATGGTCAAGAAACAATGCTGTGTTACAGGAGCTCAAATAACACATATGACTGTTCATTCACTAGATAGATACCAGAGTAAGAAATAAAACTGTTTTGATAAAAATGTACCTGAGGTCTTATCACCTTTTACTAGTGCAGAGTGGAAATGGGTTCGAGCTACAGGGTTTTTTCCTAAATCAAATCGTTCTCAAGGATCAGGACTTTTGAGATAGAGGCCTTGAAGCAGCCTTTTGTAGATCTAGAGGTGGCTGGAAATGTAACTCATTAACTCCTTGCCTGGCAAGGTATTACTCTTTTGCTGGCAGTTCTAAGCGAGGGTGATAACTACGTGAGGTTGAGGACTACCTCTAAGTTTTCCTCTACTGTTGAACTTTAGACTCAGGTTTTTTTTAATATTTAAGACAAATGTTAGGAATAGGGAAAAAAAAGAAGAAAAGAACACAATGCAACTCATCGACGCTCTGAAATAAATGACTCTGCCTTGTCAGTGCAGTCAAGTTCGTAACAGTACCAGTTTTGGCAGGGAGTGGAGTAAGTCCCTCCAGATGAGTAGACTTTGCCTTGAAACATACAGGGGCAGCTGTCTCTGGGGATGCATTTTTTGCCACCGAGGTCATCAAGGATAGTTCCTGTTCAGACACATTGGGTAGTTAATACTCCTTTGGTGAGTCTGAGAAACACCATCAAGGAAGATTACAGTAAGGAAAAAACTCTGGAGTATTCAGCATTTCTGTGAATGAATGGGATATGTTTTAAGGAAAACACCACACCAGGCCCTTTCAGGTGTTAATGGACAGGAAACATTTCTTACTAGAGCTTAAATGAAAGCAATGCAAACCCCAAAGAATATCTCTCCATGTTACTGGAATTTGTTACTGTAAATAGGATTATCAAGTGCCCGATTACAAGGACGTGAGCCAACTTTCATCCTTTTCTAATAGCGAATCTAACATAAATCAGACCCTCATCTTAGCCTCTACTTCATGTGCAAACTTACACATGCACATACCTGGCAATGCATTTATATTACATGTGACTAGCTACAGCAAGATCTATCCTCGTAACAGGGAGGCATGTCACCGGACATCTTCACCTGCATTCTTACTATCTAGAGAACACCTCTTCTTCTTCCATGTCTGTACCATTTTTTTCCGTCTAGACCTTAGAAATCTGCCCCTTACGCCAGTGTCAGGATCTTGAATCTTTAGAGACCTGGTTCTTCCAAGAAGTTGTTAAGTTATGCTAGAAGAAACAGTTTATTCATTGGTTTTTAGTGTAAAATGTTAAAGAAAAGAATTGCCACTAACTGAAAGGAAACAACCTCCCTCTTTTCCCTTGATATGCACGACCCATTGGAGTAAGTGAACTGCCTTACCAGGAGGACAAAAACAACCATCTGTACACGGAGCTTTACAAATCTTGCTCCTCTCTGGGTCAGTGCATGTGTCAGCACAGGAGTTTCCACATTCCATGTACTCCATGTTGTTTGGGCATTCCTGATCTGCAAGACCAAATGAAAATGGGGTATGTTAATGATGTATTTATAAGACTTCTCAAATCATTGTATCGTTACCCAACCCCTTCTTCCTCCTTTCCCCCATATCTTGTTTGCAAAACTTTCCATCTAGGAGTGTCATGTTTGTTTGACCTCTAATGAAATTTTTATGGTCACTTTTACGTCATCTTTGGAGAAAACAGTACTGCTGGGAAAAATGAGTTATTTCACATTATTTTACTAGCTCAAGGTTGGCTGAAGTCATGATACAAGCAAAAGACACCAGAATAATTTATAGTTTATTTATATATTTATAAATAAATAAATAAATAAATAAATATTTACTATATTTTCATAATAGTTTCTTTTTGCCTGAAGCATCAGTCATTCTGGCATTAATTTTCTATCCCAATCCACACCGGCAGTTTGGGAGAACTACCTGTAGCCTTCCCCCTGGATTTAGAATGATTTCCTGCCTGGTAGCTGTGACAGTTGAGTATGAAAGCACAGGATAAGCTAAGGGCAAACACATTAGATTTCTCAGTGACTTCTTACAATGAGATGTCAACATTTAAAACAATGCTATTTATGAGTTAACTGTGCATGGTAAAATTCAAATAAGAACTGGAGAAAACAGTCATAAGGAGGAGGGGGACAATATTAAGACATAGTTTAATTTAAGGAGCAAAATCAAGTTAAATTTGTAGAAGCTTTTCCATTAACAGAGTTTCTGTTGAAGTACTTCTACAGATTGATTCACAGTAGTTAACAGAGCTTCTAGCTTTGCTCTGCTGGGGCCAGAATACAGGCATATATGTCTAACCTGAAAGAAATCTCCAGAGCAGTGGTTACTTACAGCAAAGTTCTTTGGTTCTCCATTCCCCAGGGTCTCCCTTCCTGAGGACACAGTCACGAGAGTACTGGTTTAAAGTGCTGCATATGCAGCTGGAAACCAAATCAGAGTGAGAAGAATTAACTGCACAGTGGCACATATCTTCAGCACAGGTCTCTATGTAGTCATCAAACGCAACCACTTTGGAGCAGTTTCCAAAACGGGACATAAGTTTCTTGCATTTTTTTTTCTGTACAAAAAAAAAAAAATGGAAAAAAACCCCCAATACTTGACATTTTACCAAGTTTCAGGTTTATGGATGTGCATCCCAATTTTTGACGACACAATTCCAGGATCACAGGATAATTCAGGTTGGAAGGGACCTCAGGAGATTTTTCAGTCCAACTTTCTGTCATGAGATCCTTTTGCTTGGACTGGAAGATGTCATTCAATTGTGCATTTTCCAACTATCTATTAGTTTAACACTATAACAGGATATTCTTTCAGCTACAAGATCAACTTTTTGATCAGATTCATGGGTAGACTCCAAAAAATTCAGTTCAGTGCATGCCCTACAATTAATACTTGTTTCAACACAGTCTCTCCAGGGATGTAGTTCAGGAGGGTTTATACTTCTTGGCCACACATACTTACATATTTACTGCATCTATTGTCTTCTCTCCGAGGATGTCTTCCAGTGTGGTCATCTGGACTCACATCAGCACACTTTTCTGATGGATCCTCTACTTTGTGGAAGTTCCCAAACTGCCTCGGATGCATTTTATACCCTGCAAAATCCCCAGATGCGTCTGAGTAATTTCCTGCAATTCTTTCGATGCACTTCATCTTTGGGCTGTAAGGCAGTATGCTCCTCACCAAATGTCCAAATTTAGCCACAGCATCCATATTATAGAGGATGACAGCCTGATATAACTTCTGTTGAGCTACAGCCAGGAATCTGGCACGCTTGTATCAAGGCTTGCTGTCAGCCTGGGCATTTATAATCACATGAGACTCTTGACCTTTCTATTGCACCTCATCACTTCTAAAAACTGTTCATTATGAGTGTATTTGAGCTTAGAGAGTTTTGCATTTGCATGTGTAATGGTCATACATTGTAGTTTGCCTTCAACTATCACAACCTGAAGTACAGCCTTAGTTGCATATGCTTGTAATCATCTGGAAATCGATTACCTTTTACATGCTAGACAACATGGGAAGAGGGAGCAGGAGGAAGACAGGCACACAATGCATGTATGTAACCAACACACTAGTTAGAGGGATATATTTTCCCAAAGCATTACCAGAAACTTGATCCTGGCTGTGAGAAATCTTTCAGACAAAGTTTGAAATTTATAAATTTTTATGGAGAATATGCATAAATTGCCATTGCATTCTCTGATTTTCTTTCTTTTTTTTTTTTTTTTTTTGAAAGGTTTAATAGATGGATTTATGACCAGGTCTATTCTCCTATACTGGCTCAGTCCCTTAGTTAAGGGACTGGCCTGAGAGAAGGACTTCCACAAAAGCATTGTTTTCAGGTGCTTTACCACTAACTTTTCTGGAAACAGAAGCCCATCTAAAGCCCTGAGCTCTCAGAGCCATGTGATTTGCCAAAGATCTCAAATGACATTAAAGAATACAAAGAATAAAGTTTCAAGAAGAAATGGGATTTTTGTCCTGATCATTTTTTTCCTCAAGAGAAAAGAAATTTTGGACTTTTATATGCAGTGGATCTTAGCCTATGCAGGCAGACTGACTGCTCCCTGCTGAGCCCAGAGAGACAGATGTGTTCAGAGCAGAAAGGAGGGACGTGGGAGGCCACCTGGTCCCCAGGTGTAGGAACCTGTTATCTGTGGAACCAGATGCATAAAAGAAGAGACTGTTTTTCTTAGAGCAATGCTTCTCAGTAGGAAACTGTTTCTTCAGAAAAAATTGATCCAGTTTTAGATTTTACTTATTGTGTTTGTGGAGTGAAGCGCAGAAACATGACTAAGATGCAGCTGAAAAGCTTAATATGAAATATGAAAATGAATATCAAATCTACCACTATAAGTTTTTGATCAAATCTCAGGATTCTTTCCGAGTGGGTACGGTAAACAACAACATTTTTCTGGTGACTTAAGACGCCCAGGTATTATATGAAGGGATGGTGTCGTAACTTTGGCTTCAGTCCTGCAGCTAATACCTCAGGATGCCGGTTTCTTTCCACTCGTATAACCTGATGCAGGACTGGAGTCTCAGCTGTTTGCTATGTTGACCTCTTTCCAGTTCAGTGCAATATCTGAAGATGTCAGTGGATGGCACCACGTTTTTGTAAAGATGCTCAGTGAAATCTCCCTGGCTCAGTGATGATGATTTCATTTCATTACAGAGGCAAAAATAATCACACTTGATATCCAACTGTAAAATGATGAAAATGGAAGGACAGAAAACGCATTCGTGCCTCATTTGAAACCACAGGTTCCTTTAAATTTGCTACTGTCAGTGGGAAACCTGGCAATGTTGCTGCATGATAGCCAGGCAATTAATTTGGGTCAAAGATGTTTGAGAGTCTTGCAAGTACGCAAACAGCAGAGGAACCCAAATCATCCCTATGTTTAAATAAAATACATCTCCTGTATATAGAAATGTTCATGTATTTCAGAGTGTCTGTCACGAAATCTGAAACCCTGCTTAGAGAAAACCAATACAAAGTTTTGTGTCATGTATTAACAGTTCTGTTCTACGTGGAATATGCTGTATTCATGGCCTACCATCCAAAATCAAATCATTCTTCTCACTACCATCATAGTTTCCGCACAGACCACATATTTTCTCTTTATATGTTTCTTCCAGGTCCAGCTACAAAACAAAAGCAAAGAGGAAACCCAGAGTTTAAAGGCTTTTCTCCCCATCAACAGCACATGGTACAAAGTTACAGATGAGCAGAAATGCTCATTACCAATTTGTAGCAGTCTTTTTTCTATTACAAACCTGCCATAAAACTTAGCTGCAGACAGGCTGAATTTAAACAGGAAGGTAACCATCTAGCAGTTGTCATTCCTACCTACTAAACAGTTAACTAAAGAATGATGAATACTGGACTAATCCTTGGACCAGTGTTTCCCAGTATAGAGACACTGGCATATATATATATGTGGTACCCCTTGCAAGGTACCACAGCTCCACCCTGGGCAGGTCAGATAACTGTGCTCCGATGCTTGATACTGTGAAGAAGCAGCTTCTGGTCAGCTTTTATCCGTATCTAAGGCTTTCTAGTCCCTAGGCTAAATGGAAAACTTAATAACATTTATACGGGTGGGTCTGTCCAGTGTAACTTGTTCTGCCCATACTCAGGGGTGATAAAGAGCCAGGTTAGCATACTATTGCCTTGCTAGATAGAACTATTGCACCTAATCACTCCTACATGCTTCAAGGGTAGTACTGGCATCACTCAGGTCCACCAAAAAAAGGTGGTACTTTTCGAACAAGTGTGTCACCCTAAAATTGGGTCCGTCCTACAGGTGGTGCCTGTAATGTTTCAGGTATTAATTAGTACAGGGGAAGGGGGGAAGTAAATAATTCATTAAATCAGAATTTGAATACCGCTTGATTGCTTCCTGATTTTTTTCCCCTCTATTCACCTTCTGTCTTCTCTCTGTCTCTCTGAACTGCAAAACATGACATATAATTTTCATTTCTTTAATCTCAGTCCTGACTGTGGAGGATAAGTGTTCACACCCAGAAGTGTAAATACACTGTTGCAGAAGAGCCTATTTTGGAATGGATGTATAGAGGGGAACTCCCACATAGCAAGGCTTTGGAATGAGAGAGGCCAACGTCTGAACTGGCCAGAGAGATTAGTTTCCCACACAAGATGTGCATCGAGACAGAAGGTAATTAACAAGTCAGAGCTGGAAGGACTAGCTGTGCTGCTGCCTCTGCCCCATGGAGGAAGCAGATAACTACAGAGGCACCATCTTCAGGGTTAACAGTGGCACCTTTTTTCACATAATATTGGCTTGGAAGGTGTGGGGGTTGTGACTCCAAGCTCCTAGTATTACCTAGTTTGGTATGTCGCTATTAGCTTATGGATACGGTGATACCTCTGCCCCACAATGTCTTATATCAACACAGTGCCTGCATCCAGCTCTGCTTTTCATCATTGATGAGGTTCACCAAGAGAAAAACAACTAACTGGCTGTTCATACTAGGAGAGTGTCAGCCCAGTTCCACTTGAGTGTCAGGCCCAGCTTGGAAGTGACTTGGAAGTAAGCACAGGTGTCCTCAATCAGGATGCTCTTCAAGCTGAAGGGCATGGGGATCCTGGAAATTGGAGGGAACAAAATAGATTGCATTAAAAAAAAGACTGATCAAATCCTCTCAGAGATATAGAAAGAAAAACTAAAGTCAAAAGGAGCTAAATAAGCCATGGGGACATTCTTTTCAAGGTCAGCCTTTGTTCATACAATGCATTAAATTTATGTATGATCACCTTGTCCAGTGATCTTAGGTATGTGACCTTTTACCAACCTTAATCCACAACACAATGTATTTTGGTCATGAGTGTGTCAATACTGCATTAGCCGCGCGACTGATACCAATGCAGCTCTGCTTATTTATGTATCCTGAAGACGTAACCCAAAAGTTTACAAGCAGCAAGATCACAATACTGGGAAAATAGCCCTCCACATGAGGATACTGCAGGTTCTTATCATCCTTCCAGGCTATCCTTGACATCTGGTATTCACAGAGGTGTGAAAAGAGGTCTATTCTGTTACTTGTGTACTGATGTGATTCAGACCTACGTTACTTTTTCATTCTCCTGAAAAACTTAGAAAATCAGAAAATGGCTAAAAGATAGGAGATTACTTGCCCCTTTGATTTAGAATATACATCTGGGCTTCGCTACTATAATTACAAGTGAGTGATGCTATTCTATATTTGGTTGTTTCTAGAAGGCTGTCAAGAAAAGACAGCCCATATGCTTGCAATTTTCTCTCCAACAAGATTGTGAGGATTTTTCCCAGAGTCAAAGCTTGCCTTGGCCCTTCATACCTATATGCTGCTCACTGCACTTCTCATGAGGGCTGCCCTTAAAATTATGCCAAATTTTCAGCTACTGTTGCATATGACTTTTTACTTATGTAGTAAAGGAGTATTTTTCTGTTTCCAGTTTGCTTTCTGGTTCATTTCAGTTTGGAATTAAAGGTGTGGATTTTGACTTCTGAAACTTCTGTCTTTTGTGTAAGAAGACCCCAAGGCAAGCTGTGATCTGCAAAGCAGTGCAATTTTCTAGACTAATTTATCTGGAAACAGAAAATTTTTTCTAAAATGACCATCTGTTCCTGAACAGCAATATGCAACAGTAGGGTTAGTACCACAGAAATGATGTTTTGAGGAAAAAAAATACATAGTTTCTACAAAATCAAAACCTTCTATAAATAAACTGTTGATTTTATCTCCTTCCCTCCAACCCTCCCTCCCAAATCAGAGTGACATTAAGGAAACCTATACCTTCTGTTTTGATAGCATTCACATTGTCTTCTGCTTAACGTGATGGTGTTGATCCCTGGGAGATGGTAGTTCACATGCTTCTTGCCTCCTCCACCACTATGAGGTGGGGTCTTTGCAATACCCTTTTCAAAGTGCTATGAACATACCATACACAGGCATTTGCACCTCTGCAGAATAGGACCACTTTCTAGACAGACTACCTGTTGTTAATAAATAACAATAAAACTGCTGCACAAGGAAACAACAGTATGGTCTTTACTCACTTGTTCCCATTCACTGTGATGCCTGTCTCCTTCACCTCCAAGATCACTCCATCAATGGTGACAGTGAAGTAGATCAGGAAGCTATTCTTGTCACTGCGCCTGATTTGGATGTTAAAGTCCTGATAGCTGTCATTGCAGTGTGAAGCGAAGACATATGTGCAGGTTCCAGGAAAAGTGAACTTAACATGGTCAAATGTACGAAAGTGGAAATTGCCCCAGGTGGCACATTCACTCCTACTGACAGTAGAGACCTGGACTAAAGAAAGAGTCATAGGAGAGGAGCTTAGAAATTCACCCCACATGAGGTGCTTTGTTTGTTGTTGGCTTTTTTTTAAAAAAAAAAAACTTTAAAGAAGAGATTTTCAAGGGCAAAAACGTTAACCCCTGGAAGATAACCTCACTGAACTTTTGAAGTCCATGCCAGAGATAGCTCCATTTTGAGTAGATGAGCCCAGGCTCCTTTGAAGTTAACAGTAACAGCTTCCCTACCTTACATACCTACATAGGAAGAAGATACTCCATGAGGGCATGTTTCTCTCCATTGTCTATAAAGGTTGCTGAGGGTGCCAATGTAGATGGCACCGTTGAGCATTTACACTGTAGATACAATTATCTAAAGTGAAGTGAGAGGAATCTCACACTGGCTGCCTAAATCTCATTTCTACTTTTGAAATCCTGTTTCTTAAGACAGGCAAGACTTTGGTCCAAACTCTTGAATTGAGTCCCTTCCAGGAGAAATCACAGGTGGCATGACTGTACAGCAAAATGGCAACTGCTGATTTCAGCAGCTGAAGCTGCCACCAGCTTCAGTAGTCGGCTCAGAGCTACTTGTTTTTCCTCTCAACCAAAACTCATGTCTTGGACCTCTGTCAAAGGTATTAATACATACTTTAAGTGCATATAAGACATCACTTCAGAAAGTAGTTTTCATATCACTGAGCTGCACAAAGCCAATATGAATCACCTTGAATTAAATAAGATATGATTGCTACAAAACACTTTTAGCATTTCTTCTAGGCCCATCTGAAAGAATGACAAATGAAAATGGGAAAATTTCTTTATGTAGCATATTTAGGAAAAATCAACATAGCAACATCCATCGCAGATCAAATCAACAAATCATTAACATACTCAGTGAACTCTAAAATATTATTAAATATTCCTACCTAAGAACCAGCAGGGTAACACTCAAAAATTCAGATCTTGATTATTAGAAATGTGCAACACAAACTCAAGTGCCAAGAAGTCCTTACAGAAACAGCTTTTTGAAGGGACTGTAACTTGCCATAGATGTTTGCAGTACTAAAGTGGAGTAGGGTAATTTAGCACTTTTCTACACAATAACAAGGAGAAATGAGAAAGTTTGACTATTCTTGGAAGTGGAGCTGCTAGAAATACTAAGACAGCAATAACTGTCACATCAATTGTTTGTTGTGTGTATTAAGCAACTGGGAAAAGTCTAAGACATTCAAAACCAAACCAGGAGGTAACAGTGCAGCAGACCACAAAAAATGTGATTACTCCTAATGCAGTATTTCATACTGATCGATCAAGCCTAGCAGGCATTATGGTAACATACTTCTTCTATAAAGAATATATGTGAAATGTGTTGAAAAGGGTGTCACCACTTTTTTATGATGCAAACTGCATCCAGAGAGTCTCCTGTTTAAGATTAGTCACTTAGGACAAAAAACAGTTGATAAACTACCTGTTACTGAAAGAAAAAAAAAAAAGTAAAATACTTAAATGGTTGACATTAAGGATGAAAACGTACGATGTTAAACAGTACCTGGCATGTCTACAGCTCTTACATGAATATGTTGCACATTTTCATTTGACAACTCTATTTGTCACTTGCGAAGAGCAATACATGAGCAAATAATCTGAGAATTAGACTTTTTTCTTACCTATCTGAACTGGTTCTTTGCCTTTGCAACAACTCCAAATTAGGCAGAAGATCCAAAATGACCTCCCCTTTTTTATTTCCATCTTGCCATGAAGCAGTAACTTGAAAATCCTTCCAGGGAAGTGTTTTTTTCTTGGCTTATAGGCAGATTTTTATAGTCCAGGAATTTGGCGTGAGAACAAAACATTGATGGCAGGGTCCCTAAAAGGTGGAGCTTCATTCAATTTTCTTTCAGTGATTCATGTTTAGCACCCAGCAACCTCCTGTCTTTCAGACAAGGCAGGTATCCAATTCTCTCTTGCTTTATGTGGAGAGAGCGAGCTGCCCTCTTCTTATTCCCTTTTTTTATATAGGTTCCCCCATCCCCCACACCTACAATGCAACAATAATTTTTCTTTTTCATAACATCTGATTGGTAACAAGCAATTATTGCCCTCTTCCAGAGCTTTTCTCTGGATTGCACATCAGCACACTCCCCCAGCTCCAGAAAAAGTATTTGTTGCCTCTGCTAGTTTGATGGCTACTTCTAAATGTTAGAGCAAAAAGTATTGCAAGGTCAGGCATAATGTATGGTTTATTTAGAGTAAAAACTTTTGGCAGGAGAGCAAGGAGAGCAGAGTCCTTTAAGAAGCGTATCCAAAATATCTTACAAAAAAGGCCAGAGATTGACAGGAATGTCAATCAACAGACCAGGAATGACATTAGTCCACAAAGTGCAAACTTCTCACCCCTACTGCACAAATGGGATTTAATTGCACCAGTCAGACATGGGAAGTTAACTTATTCTTTATGGGCACAGAGGTGTTGGTTTCTCCAAAAAGCATAAAGGAGCCCAAGTCCTACCAAAACGTGGACCACAATTCATTCCTTCACCTCATAAATTATGCTGCTGGAAAAGGGTCCCTTGGTGGCATCAGAGTGCTTTAATACCCTGTCACATACCCATAAAAAATCCAGCGAGCTCAGTCATACGCTGATCTAAATTCCGCTGTAGGACAGTTCTTGGATATCCTACACAGACATTTGACATTGGTAATTTTATGATCTCTTTTAGAGATTTACTTGCTCTGTGGGCACAAGCTGACCTAGCATTTCTTCACTTTATCTGTGCTGCAGGGGAACTGCCTCGACACAAAGGAAGCCTCTCACCTAGTTCCAACAAATCAAACATGGATAACAGACGTCCCCACGCTTTCAACTGCTCCATGCCCCTTTCGGAACACACTAATGCCAGAATGATTGCCAGTAGTAAGTGGGCATAAATACAATTTAAGGTGGACTTAGGTTTCGCCCCTGTTGCAAGTCCTCACATCAAGTCTGTCCATGCACTCATGGACAGGGAATATACATGCCCTTTTATCTGGCTGGCAGACAGTAAGCTGGTCCTTGAGAACTGCGTCTTGCTCACTAGTTACCAAGCTTTCCAGCATCGACAAAGTTAAGTGTCCTAAAGCGGGCCCACTGCTTCTTTCAGCTGTTCCCCTCACACAGTTATGAGCCGCTTACTAAGTGGCTTACAGAATTTCAGGTGCAAACGTCTGCCAGATGAAGATTTGCTGCTGCTGTTGCTCCTAAGAAAATCCTGCGCTAGCAGGCGAGAGCATTGTGCAGTACATGAAACATGAGTTCATGTTACCCCTTTCCCACTGTCCGTGCCCCATTAATTCCATTGTCAGTCGCACTTGAGGCAGGGCACCACTGGAAGGTAAAGTCTGTTCTTGAAGCCCTGCCATTTTGGCTGGAATACAGGACCGACAGTCCTTACGGCATTGGTGATAGAAGTAATAGGTTTCTGCTGCTTTTTCTTTTAATCACAACACGTCTTCCCTGCTGATCTCCACCCAAAGAGTTACAAAGTAAACCAGCAAAATATCTAGTAGATAAACTGAACCATGAGAATATGACATTGTAGATATGAGGATCATCTGAAATCAAATACAGTGCAATAGTAACACCCAAATTCAGCAGATTCCCATGGTAACTTTCAGATTGAGTTCTTGTTCAGGCCACAGAACAGTGTCAATGGCAGGTATGGGGAAGGGCTGTGAAGCCCAGGAGAAAAAGCACATAAGTCAATAGACCACAGACACTGACAAAGAGAGCTTAGTTGAGGGTAAAGATGGAAAGCTGAACCCTATTAATTTTCCCAAATCAAGGCCAGTGTCAAAATCCAAATGCAGAACTCTGCTGAGATAGAGTCCATTTTTTTTTAAATCATGCTCCCCTTCCTTTCCCATTCCTACCCAGACAATCAAGGCACCTACTTCATTCGTATTGGTATGAAAGCAGAAAGAAGAATAGGATTCTAGGAGTATGATTTCTGACCCTAGAGAAAAATGCCTTTATTCCCAGTGGCAGCACAAAAGCAGCTGGAGCCACATAAGAACGACTTGCCAAAGATACCCTTCGGGTTGGAGTAGTCCTTAGATGGCAAAGACATGGTGAGGCTGTCCACTGCAGTACCCAGCCCTTTGTCTTCTGCATGAGGGGTGTTCAGGGGAATGCCAGGGTGGGCAGGAGGGATGAGCTAAGGTATGATTTCCCCCTGCAAGCCCCACTTAGCACTTAGGGGCCTGGGAAGAATATGAACAGCATATGTTAAAACTGTGTCCAAGGAACAGACAGAATAAAACAAATAATTCATTGAACCAGCATCCACTTATCCTCCACTGTGCAGAGAAAGTAATGTCAGTCATCTGTGATCCTCCCCTGAGAAAAGCAAGAGCACATCTCTCGCTACTTGGAGAAACGGGAAACCCCGTCCTCTTGCTCTGTACCTAGCCTTTTTCTTACCTCTGCTTGACTGCTCTGTCATTTTTGCCATTCCTTTGCCATTTCTTGGGGAGCAAAGATCCTGTCAGCGACTAACCAGACCTGCTGCTTCTGGCTTCTCCACAGAGACTGCTGGCTACACTCCTTAGAAATCACTGGATGCTTCAATCCCCTGCAATGATTTCAGGGCTACTGACAGGGGAAGGATATTTGGATTCAAATGAAGTTTTTATATTCAAGTGTGGCAACACTGAGTTTTTCAGAAGAAATACATGGTAGATTTTCAGAAGGAAATTCAGACTGACAGGGAGCTTGTGAATATGTTGATCACTTACCACTGAATCATTGCTATTGCAGGCACGCAAGCTATAACTATTCCCCCTGCAGTAACATATTGGGATTAATAACTCTTCCCTTTATTGGGCCCTGCAGCATAAGAGGCTTTCACTCTGCTGCAGCTGTACTAGCAAAAAGAACAATTCCTCTTGGACCCTTTACAACCCATTTCATGGATCATTTGCCATTAAAGGGTATGTGATTTTAGTAAATACAATTGGTAAATATTAACTCAGCTTCTTTATCGCCACTGACTCACTGGAGATAAGATGTCATGAAACTATACACCAGTGACTCACATCTGATATTTTTTGATACAAATTTGGTAGAGGCACTTAAATTGGGGACATATGGTGGATTAATGTCATTCATAGCCAGCTACCGTACTGAGGCTTGGCAGTTGCATTTGTATCTTACCCTTCTGTCAAAAGGTGATCCCGTATGTGCTGTAAAGTGTTAAGGCTACCAAGGCTTTTGTAACACACCGTCCTGGGTCAGTCAAGCACTGGTGGGGTTCAGCCTGGAAATCCTCTAATATACCAGTTAATTTCAGGCAAAGCTGGTACTCCTTCTTAAAATGTGAATCCACTATAAAATGGTATTTTACAAGCACTGCCTAGATAATAATTCTAGAGAAATGTTGTGTATTTCATTAACATTTCGTTTCATTATTTCATTAACGTTAGCTAGGAAAACATTTAACTTGCATTTGGTGTCAAGCCCTCTTGTGACTATAATCTGCATGATAAAAACATCCGAATTTGGCAAAATGGTTTACATAACTGATGGTTACAACACTATGTTGGGTGTTCTAAATTGCCAGAAGAATTCAAGAACAACATGGATTATGTTTTTATCCTTGGTATAATCCCATAGAATTTTGGAAATTCGCATCAAAGACTTATTTGATCCATCAGATTTAGATCCATCATACAGTTTGAATCGTCTGGCAGTAAGTATAAGGTGATCTGTAAAGCAGGGAATGGATCTCTGTCATTAACTGTTGATTAAAATACGTGAAGAATGCCTTCAGTATTTTAATTTTGATAGGAGATGGTTATGTATTTTCTTACATTTTGCCTCAGAATGAACAGAAAGCTACTTAAGTGTCTCATCTTGCCACAGGGTTCCTTGACTTTTCCTGAACTCATCAAGGGCATTTGTTACTCCTGCTTGCAAGGAATCAGTTCAGTTGCTCTTTTCTGTTTTTTCTTTTCTTTTTATTCTTTTTTTTAAGATGTAGATCTTTCAAAATCCACATACAAGGAGTAATGACACATCTGATTATTGTTTGTGCACACAGGTCTCATTGACCTATTGGCACTTCCTCACCTAAGAAAGACTCCCTGCACAGAAAGCCATCTTGTCAGGAGGTTGGGCCCTTGAGCTTTCTCTACTTGAAAGATTTTTTCTTTAAACAGCCTTCCTCGTGAGAAATACAGAGTAGCAGAACAAAGGAAACTCAGGGCCCCATGTTGAGAAGGATATGAACATTCTGCTTTAAGAATGAGAGCTTTATGGGTTTCAGACTAGACCATATTCCACCCCTTTTTTAAAAAGCAATTCCTTATTTCATGGATGCCAAGATAATTCAGAAGAGGCCACTGCATACTTAATACTGAAGTCTGTATAACCTGGAAATTACACAAAATTACATACCCCATAACCATGTCCACCATGACTGAAAGTTAGTGCAAGCCAAAAGAAAGGCAGAGAGATGGGGCAGAGAACAGGTTGAGGTGAGAAGCTAAGCAAGCTTGGCCTGTTCTTTTTTCTTAAATCGGACTCACACTATGCTCCTGTTAAGGACATCATCTAAAATTCTGTCAGAACATTTCTACAGGACTAATGAGAGTGTGATCCTTTCAACGTGAACCGTGATATTTCCCAGTAAGCACCTAACTTTTCAATGTCATCCAAGTTTCAGAGCTTGGCTTGCCTTGAATGCTGTAGCCATTATAAACCAAAGCAGTTTTGTAGGTGGCTGAATACCAGTTTTCTTTTACATTCAAATGGCTATCCAGAGCGAGGAAAAACAAGACAAATGGGATCACAGTCTTTCCCCAGGCTTAGCATATTGCAGAAGTTAAAATTAGTCACCCAATAGCTGCCCTCAGTGTGCTGTGGTCAGCTTAGGCTCCCCGTGTTTTGAAGAGGAATGAACTTACAGCTCCCATAGATTCTGCAAACAAAGTGCAAGAAGTGCTCACCTACAGTAGTCCAAACAGACAGGCTATTGAAATTTTACTGCTGTGTCAGGTCACAGGCACTGTGTAAAGCCACGTTCCTTGATCCCAGTTCCTGTTGCCTTTTGTTACTACTTAAAAGAGAGTTGCATGAAGCAAAGGTGCTCCTTCTCAACCCCAGCTCTGACATTCTCTCTATTTGATTTCTGCCAAATAGGGTAGTTGTAGGTATGTTGCTTCACTTACTATTTGAGGTTTCTTCTCCACCTTGCTCCCCACATACATGCTAATCTTTGCACAATTTGAAAATCTCTGATGCTTCTCTTATCATTAGGTCAGATTGAAACTAACGGCCTTGGTGTGGTCAGGTGGTTTCTTCTATGTGCAAAGATTAGCATTTGTGTGACTAACTGAATTAGCCCCTCATGACTAGTCCTTCTATTTAGCTTTCAAAGCAAATGAGAAGGTTTTCACCTGTCAAATATACCATATAATATGACTGGGAATAAATTTCCAGAATGATTCTCCCAAGCCACTCTTTGTAAGAGTAATTGCGTGTCCCTGGAAAGTCTGTGACTTCCTGTAACAAAGGAAGCTCGAGGCCAGTTGGGAGAACACATTTCTTTGTCAAATGTGGAGAGGCATAGCAAAAGCACAGCAAGAGGTGACATAAAGTGTTTTCTGTCTTTAAACCACTATGCAACAGAGAGACACTCTGATATGGAAGTTGTTGGGCTGAAGCAGTATCAAAATACATTATGAGTTCTACTACATTTGGTGAGTTTTCTCAAAGTCTTGGAATGAGGAAAAAATTACAGTGGTGTTTTTCACTGTTCTAGAGACAAGTTTGTGAAAGGAATTCAAGCATTTTACATTATACTTAAAAACTGGAACATTAAAGGAAATCCAGCTTGAACATATCAGATTTTAAAAGGGTGATACTGAAAAAAACCTTACAGGATTTTCTACATTAGTGGTGGGAACATTGCTTACATAGCCTGGTTAGAAGTTAGTCTAGGAGGTTGCCAGTTAAGAATATAGTTGTTTGTATTAGCCTGAAAAGATTGAGTTAATTTAGGAAATCTGGCCCAAGAAGGCGGCTGCTTAACTCGAAGAACTTGCTCTGCCTTAAAATACCCGTACTCCTCAAAGCTTCTGCTGTCAGATGAAATTTCAGAAATTGTGTATCAACATTACAGTTATTTAAATGTATTTCAGGTTTTGTGGGACCTGAAGTTCATAAGAATTTTCTTTCCTATCATCTTAGAGTCTGTAAGTCTCTTTCTGCCTCTTTTCCCAGTATCTGAATTTGCTGTGCTGCACAAGTTCAAACAGTGAATAACAATCACAGTAACTACATGATTATTTACTTAGGGCTTTGCCTTTGCTGAATTCCTTTCATTGGGGTTTATGTGCAGAGTTGCATGTGCTTAGTTCGGTTAAGTGTGGTTTAGCAAAGTACAGTCCAACAGTAAACATACTGAAAATTTTATCTTACCCTTCCACTCCTATAGCACAAAATGATAATGTCATAATACATAGTTACATCACTAAACAAGGCAGTTATTAGATCAGAAATACCCACCTTGTATTATTTTGGGGAGGGTTCTTCTTGGCTTGCATGTGGCTTTTTTCGCCCCTTCTGAATCCCATCTGCCTCACCTCAGACAGCAGCTGTGATTTTTCCATGCTGCTAACAAGCATTTTCCTTTCTGCCTCTGGTATTTTCAAAACACTTGTCCAGTAACAGTTCATAAAACAACTGTGCTCACTTTATCAGCAAATCTTCTGAGAACTCCTTTTTAACTCCAGATGAAAGTTCTCACTGTATTATTGTAGAGTCATATGAACAACATTAAGTTTCCAGTGCATCTCCAGATAATTAGGAAGAAATTGTCTGAGCTTCAAACTACCTTGGAGAATACAATTGGGAATGAAATTCATGTACTTCCACAGATAAGGTGCATGCCACAATCGCCTTGCTTACAAGGAAGCACGTAACCTACCATAAGAAAAGCTCAGGGTGCATCTGAGGGAATACTTGTGTGTATCCCCCCCAAATAGCCCACAACGCAATAGGACAACGAGCTTCTCTTTTTGCTTATTAGAGGGTCCAAATGTGTCAAGAGCTGCGTTGGAGGCCCTCAGCTGCAGTGATTTTTACTCACGTGGCAACACCACCCTCCCTGAGCTGAAGCCAACCCACTCAGGTTTGCTCCAGCATTTGACAGTGGTCTCCTACAGCTACCTCTATGCTGTGAGGAGCATCCCATCAGACCGCAGCTGCCTGGGAAGGATCTGCTTGAGCTTCCAGCTGTCTTGGAGGAGCCTGCACCTGAGGCAAGGACTCAAAATCTGGCAATCTCTGGGAAGCTGGTTGCCTCTGGCAACCAAGGCAATAATCATGCTACAGGTAAATCCCAGCTCCAACCTGTACTTTGGAATTTCAGCCTGCCTGTATCTGCCCTTCCTTCCCTTAGGGAAAGCAGTAATAAGGCCATGATTTTTTTTTTGTTTTGTTTTGTTCACCAGAATGTCCAAGCAAGTTCAAACACTTCTTGGAAGGCCTCAGGGACACGTTCAGACCCCACACTCAGAGGAATTCTGTTCATCTCTTGCTTAGTGACAATATGACAAAGTGAGGCAAAACCAAGCAGCTCTTGGAGAGCAAGAGCTAGGACCCTGACTTTTGGTGCCTTCAAAGGCTGTGTGGCTAGAAGTCCCACTTGCCTCCCAAGAAAGCTTCCTCCTTTTTCAAGGCAAAACTAAAACAGCTAAGTAACTGGAGATGAAGAAAAAGAAACAAACCAAAAAGAAACCCTTTGACACCAATGAAAGTGGGAAGCTACAGGAAGTCTAAGAGGAGATGAACACAGGACTCAGGCATGAAGATATGACAGTGTTTTAGCCACTCTGCCATCCAGTTGAACTCTGCTCAGGGTCTTGCTACCACTCCCTTCTTGCTAGACTCCATAAGACAAGGAAGTTCCTGGAGAATGGAGTCATTCTTGGAGGACAGAGGGAGTCAAACCCATTCCCTTCCATCATCAATGCTTTTTATGGAGCTGTCAGTGCCCCTTGCAGTAGGTCCTGCCTGGGAGACAATGAGATCAGAGGGTTCCACGGTCTCCTCTGAGCCCCTAAAGGGTTGACATTGCCTTGTGAGAGATTTCTTCAGTTTGTCCCCTGGGTTTTTGAGATGAATCTCTGCTTGTGACCTGCAGACCCAACAGCTCTTGCTCCATGGGATCAGGTAGGACATTTATTTCCAAGAGGGCTGTGGGAAGGAGCAAAAGTACTCCTCACTGCCGCTACTACTCTCTTTGTAGGAATACACAGTTAAAACTTCTTTCCTTCCTTTCTCTCCAAAAGACTATTTGCAGATTTCTCTGCTGGAAAAAGTTTAATCTGTTCAATTTTGTCATCCAGTTCCAACGGAAATACAAGTGCAAAATGAACCGCAAAGTTCTAAGGTGACTGAGAGTGCAGAAAGGGGTGGAGGTTTGACATGTACAGTTTGACCTGGAACTGCCAAGCACTTGTAAGAATTGTCTGACAGCAGCCACTTGGGAGTCTGCTAACGGGTAGCACTGACCTAGCAACAAAACTGAAGGGGCTGCTATAATCTAGAGCACTGTAAGGAACACCATCCTGTGCATGCATGTAAATTCCTGTCAGAATAATTTTTTTTCAGTGCTTACTAAAAGCATACAAGCGTCTGGGCAAATACCAGCATTTACTCTTCTCAGAGGTAAAACCCACTACTTGATGAAGTACAAATTCCTTTTTGGAGGGATCTTGCTTTTTTGTGTCCGAAGTAATTTTACATTCTTAGCCATAGACTGCCCTGCAGTGGTGAAGCCAAAATCTACAGCCTTACCGGCTTTTATACAGGATCTTTTAACTTCTTTATTTAGAAGTAGTTTGCCCATCGCTAGAAGGGACAGAAAGAGCCCATGCAAACTACAGAAAAAATGAAAAAACGAAGCAAGGGAGATTTTAGTCTTCAGTAGAGTATTTTTTCTCTTTTTCATAGGAAACAAGACAGATTTGATCACATCTTGTATCTGTTTGTCTCCAGAAGCTATTTGCTGACTTCATCCAAATTTAACTGCAAAAATGAGGATCTCAAAGACAGCTAAATGTCAACAGATTTTGAGAAAACTGTTTTTTGCAAATGACTCAAGGAAAAGTATGGCTGTAGTGTCAGCACAGAAACTGTTAGACAACAAATACACACAGGAGAGTGACCTTGTAAAGGCCCCAGGAGAAAAGTCTGAGTCACATCTCACAACGAAGCTAGAGATATAAATCCTTAGAAACCCACACTAAAGCAGAAACCAGGCTTCATTTGTTCTGGAGCTTGCTTTGTAAACTGACAAAACGCCCTTCTTCTTAGATCAGTTACCTCTACCCCTCCGCAGAAATTAGTTCTCTAATCATAGTATTCTAAAGATGCAAAACTTCTGGACTTCCATTTTCTGTGCGTTCCTACCAGTACCTGCATTCTAAACTGGAACACATTCGGCAGGGCTAGTGGCAGCACAAAATGGTGCCACCGATTCTTTAGGTAGCAAAGATGCTTGTATTCAGGTTGACTGTGGCTCAAGCAGTTACTTTAAGTTCTCAGAAGGGTAAAACACAATTAGCGTTCATTAACAGAGACAGAATAATGCCAAAAGCATTTTTCACACACAACAGAAGGTGTGGATTACCCTCATTGTACTTCAGATGATTCAAGAGAGATGTCCATCTCTCAGCTAATCTCCTTCAGCTAGCCTTACACTAAGATCAGATAAACAGGCACTTTGAATGCAATTCAGCTAACCTCCTTTGAATATGTCCTTTGTTGTGGGAGAAATTAATGCCGAAAATGTCTATTTCTCTCCACTTCCTGTAAAGGAAGCCTAGGATTACTAGCTCAGAGACAGGCATCTGTTGTGAAAACGTTGGAATTTGGAGACCTCTTGCTATAGTACATCACTCGAGCACTGCAAATGAACTTCATATTCTTATAGCTGAGGGACTACTTTCTTAGTGAAAATACATAGTTGTGATGAACTGAGACAGTTCTACCATACACAGCCCTGCTAAAATGAGATCTGTTGCTGAACTAGAAGTTTCTCAGAGTCATCTGAACGACTTCATGATGCGTTATTCATCTTTGGCTTTGTTCTGGCAGACAGCATCAACTTCTGTCCCACCTTTTCTGATATTTCAGTTTTTAAGGAGCCAGAAACAGATACCCCAAAAATATGTCAGTTAACTTCCTATAACTTGAAAAGGAACTTTTCTTCTCTTTTAAAACTCAGGCTCATCAAGACAGCACATGAATAAGTACAAAACCCATGTTTTTTGAAATGTGCTTTTAATCATTCAAAGAGAACAAGCTGATTATAAAAGGACCCAAAAGGCTGTGCACTTGGAAGAATACAAATTTGTGTTCTTATTTTGCGCACAAATAAATAGACCACTGTTAAAAATTAGCAGAGAACAAAGAGGATACAGTAACTGGGAAAAGCAAAGTTCAGAAGTAGTCAAGGAAGATGAGAATGATGCACAGTCCTTTTAGTTGAATGCTGCTAGGTTTTTTCTCCTTCATTTTGATGTTAAGCTGATGGCCCTCTTGATACGGTTCAGAGTGCTTGCTTTGTCATTTTCTTCTGTACTCTGCGACTCGCTGGATTGTGAGCTGCTTCTGCATTCAGTGTCTTGACAGCTGCAGCTTTCCACGTATATATACTCATGTGAAATTGAATGCCCATTGGGACATTTCAGTTCTGCTTTCCTCACAGTAGTCCTTGTTTCCCTGCAGCAGGAACAGCTGTGCTCCATAGAATTGGCCTCAGCAGAGTATCTGTTAACATGGAAAACGGCAACATTACTCTGTGCCAGAAGCCAGCACACAAAGGAGAGGGTGAAATTAGGTACAGAACGCCTGTGAGAAGTTTGGGATAATATATAGAAGAGCCACAGTTTTGGCCAACTAAAGTGCTAAGCTCATCTGACAGGGCAGTGGTTATAACAATACGCTTTTAAAATTCATTGCATTTGCTGAGATTTTTTTCTGGTAAAGCAATTGGTATTAAAGTCCTAGTAAAAAACCCTAGTGAGTTCAAGGAACTCAGCTTCCTTAGATTCCTCTCATTATTCCAGCGCTGATGGATGTCAAATATACCAGATCAACAATTAAGGGCAGACAAAGCCCTGACCTGAATAAGAAAACCGCTTAGACAAGTGGCTACAATGCCAGGTACAACGGCATCACATCAATCAATTGGCTACAAGGGCTACAATTGCATCACGTGAATCAAAATGCATATCCCAAACCAGGCAGTGTTAACAGGAAGAGGAAGCAGCAGCTCTTTCTGTTCCTATCTCACAGCAAAGTATTTTTTGCAGCCTTGTGTTCACCAGCTTCCAAACCACCATTCCTAACCTGCAGAATCTGTCAGTATCAGGCTATAAACTGTGTCAAGAGCCATCTTTTTCTTGTATTTGTGTGCAGAGGCAACCACAGCAAGACTCTAAAATGATAAGGTATTTCAAAATACTAATAAACCCACTAGCTAATCAGGGTTAAGTCTGAGACTAAAGATCAAGTTTCTCCCATGTGAGGTGCCCTGTGGCATATTCAGTGATAGGCAGCAAACGACAGTTTCTTTGGGGAGTTAAGAATTACATTTTTCCAGTGTTTTAATAGCTCACTACCAGGTGTCCTACTAGCCAGTTCCTTACAGCCACGTTCTTGTAGATTCTCTCATTTCAGAGAAAAATGTACATTAAAACTACTCTACTAACAGCACCCCTAAAGCATTTGTTTTCTAATTTCTTTACTGTATAAAAATCGCATATGTCTAAATCTTCCTTTAAAAGATCCATGTATATTTCATTTTAGATGTTAACTATTGAGAAGCAGCTTTTCAGTTTATGAGCATCAGGTCTGGTTGCCCTCTGGGCTCATTCCCATTACAGGATATAAACCATGTTCTTTTGTGATGATTTCTAGACAAGGTGGTCTGACACAAATGACATACAATCCAGCTTTCAATGGATGAACAGACCTTATCACAGCTGTCTGAATCCCAAGACAATTTAATAAACTTTTCTGTTCTGTATTAAGACAAATGAACTGTTCGATCACAGATTTCATTATTTTGTGCACATGATTTGGGGACCTGATAGTTTCAGGTCTTCTACCATTCTGCAGTCTACCTATTTATTGCTCCTTTCATATAAACAAGCTAAGTGCCAGCAGATTTCAAATCTCATTGTCTGATCAGTTTACTTACAGCGAGAAGGTTCCACATGTTCCTTCACATTCAGTCATGACAACTCTGTCCACAGATCGGCAGCCCTTATAGACAATAAAGTCTTTTCTTTCACGGACAAAGCATGGTGTGGCACTATCCAGAGGTGTACCTATAGGGAAATATCAGAAAATACATTCAGTGAAGATAGCTCCAGAAGTTCTTTACATTTCAGCACTCTCTGGGCTTCACTAGTGCACTCAAAGAATTGTTTTAAGTGGTCTTTCTGCTTCAGCTTAAACTTTCCCAGAGAGATCAGACAGTGAATGCTTGGAATAACAAACATAAATATAAATGTATCTATTTAAATATAAACATATGTGCCTCTATGGCTGGAAAATGGGTTGATTTAAGAAGAAAATTAATTCTCTCTATTGTTGATTCAGCTACATTTCCATACTTACAGGTTTTGCAACAACCGTTAGGTAAGAATGTAATAGTTCCCTAAAAGAACAAAGAAAAAGGAAAAAATAATATTATTTTCTTTCCCTGTATTAAAGAGGCTTTTAGACCAATAACCGAGGAGAGCAATTCCTCAAAGGCTGGAAATAATCAGCGAAAACTGTAGCACTGATCTGAATAAACAAAGATAATGGTCTCTTCCAGACTTGAAATCTATCAATTTACAAAGGATTGTGGAAATAAAGATAATGCTTTGAAAGAAGTCCACAGTTAACATCATGCAATTCTTCCTCAGAAACAATTCCAAAAAATCTTCTCTCAGAGACTTCTATATTTGAATGGGGAGTATGCATGGTGTTACTGGCAGCCTACTGCCTGAAGTGCCTGCGTTTCTGTAATGTTCAAGAAAACACAATTTGTGTTCAGCCAGGACCCTGCACAAAGCAGTCAGCGAGGCCTTTGTATTTCAGTGCGGACCAACGTTTTGGCTACTGAGAGACCCCTGCCAGTTATAAGCCTTGAACTCTCACGTAGATATCTTCTTTTATACACTCCACAGGTCTGTGCACAGATGCAGCAGAAACTTTTGCCTCTGGTGAAAGATTATCAGAGCTTAATTCAACTTTTGTTGCTAGTTAGGTGGCTGAACTAAACGGAAGTAATCCATGCATTGAGTAGAGGGTAACTTTTCTGTATTTACTTACAGGTTTGCAGGTATCCTCACTGAATGCTGGGCAGGTAATCTCAGATGTGGAAGCGATAAGCTGATTGTGGATATTTGAACAGCTATAAATGGTGCAGTTGTTGTAAGGATCATTTTTAAACTCTCCAGGCTGCAAGCAAAATACAAAATGTAGTAAGGAAAGCTGAAGAGATCTCAGACAGAAATCTTCCTGTCCACTGACAATGACTTTCCTCTTGTTTCCCAGTCAATTATTTTTAGGTTAACAGCCATTTTGGATACAGATAATTACACACTGCAGTATACCATACGTGGAGAGACTTCAGTTTTACATAGGCCTTCCCTTGGAAAAGAAAAATCCCTCTGAAGTAGCGGAGTACATTAGAGTTATTAATAAAATCTTCCATGCCAATGGATTTTGCTTAGGGAAAACTAAACTGTTATATGGTAATTAAGAACAATCCTAAACTTTCACCCTACAGGGACAATAAAATAATTTCATACGCAGGCTTTACTAGTGTTTTTCAGTACACAGAAATCAAACAATACAGAAAAGCCCAAGCTTCCAGACATCGCAAGAAAAACCCTTCCAATGATACTGGATTTGTCTTTCCAGGAAGAGCCTTTCAGAAAATTTGATTTCATAAGTCCTTCCTTCAGGCCAAAAAATTGTAGATGGGCTTTGCTTTAGGTGAGACTCGGACCTTTCAGGTGCAAACTTACACTAAGCCTTACTCTGACAAGGAGATGTTCCCTCTATGAAAGGGGGAACTTTACAAATCTGGTAGAGATGTAAGATGTAGAGCATACTTACACTCAAGATGAGGTTAGAATTGTTTGCTGTACGTATAACACACTTAGTCTGCACACATCTTCCACAACATTCACCTTTCACTGGTTGAAGTTCATATCCCTAGATATGAAAATTAATTAAAAATGAAAGCACAACGATAAATGCATTTTTGAGAAATAAATCGAAACATACGAACCCATTAATTGATTATGCTCTGAAGTGTACTCTAGATTTGTGGCTTTGTGTGCCTTTTTGTTTTCCAACCCAATGGAAGACAAGTAATAAAAGCAGGCTATAGAGGAATAGAGGAATAAAGTAAAGCACTATAATAAAAATGCCTAACAATTAACTACCACTCCATTAAGTGCTCTACAGAAACTTCCCAGCTAATCCTCCCAATGTGAACTGAATACTGTAAGTTACACAGTCAAGCTTCATGCAATAAATTGCTCAAGGACAGTTGCTATCCATGCTGGAGTTGGACTCTGGATTTCTGCTCCCTGCCTTTTGCTTATACCACTCATCGGTCAAACTGCTTTTTACATACATGGGTGTTTTAGGGGTTGTTTCTGTTTAAGTTTGTTACTTACTGGTTTACAATATGTGTTGCATGGAATATGTTCACATGAGATGATATTCAGTTGAGTGCTGACGTTAACTTCGTTAGTGCAGAAACAATTCTGACACTTATCAATGAAGACTGAGGAGTTAGGCTATAAATTTTAAGAAAAAAAGTTCACATATTAATGGGCTATGACATGTGTGACACATATTTCTTAATTTTGGAAAAATCTGTGAAACAAGCAATGGAAAAGGTAACAATCATAAACTGTATTGGATAGCTATTTGGCAAGCCACTTATGAAGACAATATTTTAAATATTGAATTACTTTTAACATGTGTCTTTATTGAAGTCCTGTATAGCAATGATAAACTCAGACATTAAAAGCAAAGATGTCATACAAATATCTACAATAAAATAAGTACTTGACCCAACAGAATTTATTAAGAATCTAAGTCTGTTTACAATAATACTTATTTATAAATCTTTTCATTTGAAAGCAGACTTTTGAAACAGTAATAATGTGCTGACAGTAAATGTGGACTGACTTTTTAAAATGCATGCACACTTAACTCTAAATCCAAATCTCTCTCTGACACTGACAAACAATTCTTCAGTCTCTTTTGTACACAGCAACCTTTTCAGAAAAGATTTCAGCTTCATGAAACTGATGAACTCCTGATGGAAATTTGAAAATTTCTAAAATAGTGATTGTACTAGATAAAACTCCTCATAGCACTTCTGATAAAGTATACTAACTGGTCTTTTAAACATTTTCAGAAGACTGTTGAAGTAAGAACTTACCAAGAACTCGGCATTCTGATGTACACAAACCCTCTTGGGAACTGTTAACAAGCAAGGAGTTAGGTTTTACATAGGGGGAAAATAAAAAAAAGTCTTTACCCCACTCTAGTCAAACTAATTTCTTATGCATATGGTCAAACACATTGGTTATTCCCCATTTCTCATAGCAGATATGACATATACAAAACAGAATAACAAGTACTGCATATGCAAAAAGGGAGGAAGATCTGGCCCAATATACGCAGTCCAGCTCATAGCTAAGAATGTCCACTTAACAGGTACAAGTAGTTCCTTGTTTCAATTACCAAGGAAAAAGCAGACTTTGTAAAGCTGCCTTTTATTGGGCATGCTCGGAGGGACATTTTGCTAGATTAAACTGAGATCACTGTCCCAGTTAATTCTGCAGCTGTTCTTACATGTACTTACAACCAGGCAAACTGAACTTGAGCCACCTGAGATATATCTGATTTCGTAGTTGTTTGTCATAATCATAGCAGTAGTAACCAATGTTAATAGTAACCAATTTGTAGACTCTGACTGTGTTTATTACTTCTTTCAATAGGCTATTGCATACAGTCTTACTAAGTGTGATGCTAAATTACTCAATATGTAATGTTAATCATTGTAATATATTTCCAAGGGACTTACCACACTGGTACACAGGACAGCACTGACCACTGGGAATATGAGAATCAACTTCAAATCCCAGTGCACACTTGGGAGCTTTAGTTGTGCACAAGCTTGTATTGCATTCTGAAAAAAAAAAGGAATAAAGCCAGAAAGTAAAGCACTAATGCACAGCTACTAGAACTAGGCATCTGTCAAAGCATGTAGGATAGACGTTTCATTGCTAGATAACAGCCCAGACCCTCTCCAAAGAAAAATATTCCAGAAATAAAATCATTTTTCCTAGTGAATCCAGGCACTGGACTGGGGCACTACACTAGTTTATAAAACTTTTTCTACCATGTAATTACCAAGTGTTAAAAAAGTATCACAATTCTTTGCAGAGAAGTAGTGGACAACTGTTGCCCTCTCCAAGGTTGTAGGCAACAGACCCAAAATGAAAATCCACACAGAATTCCATAATCTATCCGCATTTTACTTGAATAAAATGTGGTCCTGAATTCAAGAACTATAGATTCAGTTACGCTGAGTCCCATAATTGTAAAGTCAGTTATGCTGAGTTACTGCAATATTAAAATGTATTTTCCCTAACACAGCGCAAGCTGATTTTAAAAAAGCATGAGGAAAGATACTCCCTGCTGCAGGTCTCTGGTGCTAAACCTGTTCTCTTTTCCTTTCTGTTCCAAAAAGGTATAGAAAGACTAGAAATAGAAGTATAAACTCACTGCAGGTGACAATGGGGCAGCAGGAGTCTTCAGAATTGACTTCATTGACCTCATAGAAGCCTTCTCCATCACAACTGGTCTTATTTGGTTTGGCACAGACATGAGGCTCACATACAATGCCATTTCCACCTTCCAGGCAAATACAGTCCTGACAGTCTACCGTAAACTTTTCCCCAAACTGTCAGTAAAGAAAATCAAGTGAGTGATTACATCGTTACCAATTAAAAAGAACAAAAGTAAAAACAGGAATGAAAAGTTGGGAGACCACAAAACAAGACTGCACCAGTGGAGACCACTCTCCTCTCCCCGCCCCCAGCCCCTATTTGAAATACAAAAGTATATGCCAGTATACCTCTCTTGGTATCATATCAACTCCAACACAGCCTGTGAAAATATTAAAATAAATTTCCATCACTACTCATATAACAGTGGACATCTCTACTTTATACAATATATTGTATGAGTACTGTATACAGTCAGATCTATGTTGCATACATGAAAAGGAAACAACAAAGAGAAAACAAACATGCACCCAACTGAAGCAGTAAAACTCACCGCAGGTTTTCACACAGACATCCACAGCATCGTCGTACAGCATTGTTCCATTAGGACAGAAACAGCCTTCCACATATTTAGTTGAAGTTTCGTTTTGTTGACTGTATTGGACAAAACGTTCAGAGGAATCCCATTACTGTCATAGGCATGCAGAGGAAGATTATGCCAAATAATCTTTCACTGAAGATACAGTGGCAAATGATCTGCACATTTGCAATTTAGGAATTGTCAGTGTTCATGTTTGGTATAGCCAAACAACATAAACAGTACAGGCACCCAGATTTAGGATCAAGAGTACAGTGGTACCAAATTTTACAGTCAATTTAAGACATGACAGGAGGTTGATTTCTCTCATTCACCTATGCATTAGATATGACTAAACAGTTGTATGAGCTATAACTAACAGGGAAGGAATTATTTACCTTGATTTGCAGGTTGTCTCTTTAATAGGACCACATGCTCTGTATTCTTTATCTGAGGGGCATTTATAAGCTGGAATAGGAAAATAAAAAGGAGGAAGAGCTCAGTCATATAAAAGCCCCATGACATTATGCGGAGAAATTAAACACTGATTACTCATTTTGCTATGTATCTTTGACAATCTTGAGAAGCAAAGAGAAAAAACCCCATATACCAATACCAGACTCATGTCTCTGAATGGAAGCATTTTATGCAATTTAGCCATAGCGATATAACATCATACATTACATTAAGGAGATAAAGGCAAGAGTCTACATCTTGATTACATTTTTTTTCATAATTTCAGTCTCTTTTGCACAAGTTCTCAAAGGGGAGTGCATTCCTACCCTCTGTCCTCTTCTTATTACAAATGAAAATGATTGCCTATGTGACTAAATACAGAGTGATCTGCTGATGCCCGCAAAACACAAAACCGCCTGTGTACAAAAAAGTATCAGTATACAGATGTTTCTGGCACAGTCAACCGACGTATATTTTTGCAGGCTCATTTATTATTTCCATTGTTAAAAATATTACCTGTAAAATTACTTAAGGAAAGCAGCTGGTGTGATTTATTGGTGCCTTCATCGCTCAGAAAGTTATGTGACTTACCGTTAGGACATTATTGCCAAAAAAAATTCCATACAAGCTCTTCTAATAGATCAAGGTAAATGGCCAAATACTTACAGCAAACACCATTGGTATGACTTCTCCAGTCAATGCATACACTTTGATCAGCACAGGTGGCAGCATAGACCTGCAGACTTGAGCACTCCAGGTCTAAGCCGGGAAGTGCGCAACTATCAAAAAGGCAGGCTGCATAGTACTTTTCAGGCCGGACAAAGCTATGGCATGGTTCAAATACACTAGAAACAGAAACATTTATCATTATTAGTTACTGAATAATCCATGAATTCTTCAATGTGCTTGACACGTTATAATGTGGCAACAGCAATGCTTAAGGAGATGCGAACAAGGACTGAGAGATTTTTACTAAGAGCATTTATCTAGATTGTAACCTCTCAACCTATCTTAAAGTACTCTCCCCTCACCTACAAAACACTTAGGGACCAGTATTTTCTGTCCAGAAGCTACATGAATATTATTGAGTGTAACCATGAACTACTTTTCTGAAGAGATTTTTTTTTTATTATTATATTTTTTTAATTCTGACACAGCATTCTAAAAATTAAGACCTCTGTTTTCAGTTGGACTCTGTTTTCTGCTAAGTTAGTGTGGGAAAAGGTAAAAGCATAGGACAGTGGAGAGCAGAGAGCATAAAAGAACGTGAGAACATCAAAAAAGGTTAATGGAGGAGTCAGAGGGTTGGAAGCAAACTATCAGCAAAGAATAACACCTAGAAACAGTAAAAGGAATGGAAGCAACACACAAAGCTACAAGAAATGGAGCAGTAATTAGAAACACTTTTTATTGAGAAATGAACCCTAAAATTGCCACTGAATTTGAAGATCAAAGGCTTATAAACCCCAGAGGAATGCCTACCTTCCCAAAAGAAGCTCGCAAATGGTAGAATTTTTGCAAGACCCCGCTGGCGTTGTGCTAGGTGCTTTTGTAGGATTTAGGCCTGGAGAGCACTGTGGTTTGGAGGGATCAACAACTTGCCAGTGGTCTGCCATGGTTTCACAGTTTTCTGCAATGTTTCCGTTTGGCAGCATGCAGTCATCTGCTGTATTGTTATTGCAAACACCTAAAATTGGTAAGGTGAAAAAGAATTCACTCACAGATTTGTTATCAAATTCCATTAATCTTTGTGGCAGGGCTGTCATTTACCTGTTTGTAGTTTTCTGAGAGTACAAAAATTACAAAAGTAAGCCTTACCACACTGCCCATGAGTGTTGTTGCCAAACCGGCTGTAGGGCATTCTGATAGAGAAGGACAAGCCATTGTAGGTCACATTCATTTTCAGTTCAGGAATTTCCACTACATGATTTATGCCTGACTCATAGATGCTCACACCAAATTTTTTATAAGGCAAAGCCACTGGCTGTTTGTTTACTGTCACCTAATAAATAAAAAGAAAACAGAAAAGAGACATCTATTTAGTTTGACTTTAGAAAACAATTGATTGTTCATTACTTTGCATTGGAGATAGAATGTAAAGGCAAATAATGTGCTTTTAGTGTGTAATAAATGTCCCTGTGTTTCCTTTTATGTTACTGGAAGTCAAACTTTTCATCTCTGAGACAAAGAAAAAGCCTATCAGCTACTGATAAACTAAGCTAAAATTCAGAGTTTAAACTAGCTAAATTAAATAGACTTATTAGAGTGACTATGGCATTGAGGACACCTCGTGAAAATGCAATATAAAATTCTCCTAAATTCCTAGTGCACACAGTTACTTGGCCTTTTGGCAAGTTACTTATGCCTTATTTGGCATAAAGGGAACATGCTCGTAGGAAAATTAAATGACAGAAATCAGCCAAAATCTGTATTATTTATTTAAATACAGTAGCCACGGCATACCCATGGAACTAACACTGCTACTTTTACTCAACAACGGTAGATTTTCTTGCTTTGAAAAAAAAAAAGAGGGCTAAATGTTACAAATTTTCAACAATATGCTGTAACCTAACTTATAAAATTCCCACACAGTAATGTACAAAAATAAACCAAATAAACCCCATAAAAGCCTAAAACCAAACACTTCTCACCCAATTTTGAAACCCCATAGCTGGGGCATCACATTTGGCAATGGAATAAGCACATAAGAGCCCCGATTCTGAAAAAATTCAAAAGGTGACACCAATCACTAGTAGTGGTACTTTTAAAAAATGCTTAAGCCCAGTACTTTATTGTTATGACTAGTTTATGTTTTATACTCCATTCAACGTTTATTCTCTTCCTTTGTTAGGTTAATATTACCTATAAATTAATTTATTTTATATTCTTAACTCTTAGCAATTTGTCCACGTTTATGTATTTAGGAGAGATAAGGCACTGCAAATATTTGAGATAGAAAAGGGAATAACTTGTAGAAATTTTTCCCCATATTCAGAGTCAAAAAAGCAGTCCTTCAAAGCAGTCTTATTTTATAATCCAAACTGGTATTAAATCTAAAACACAGATTCCTTTTTAATGTTTTTTCCTAACATTGTGAATATAATTATCAGGTTGATGCTGTATTGATATTTTAACCAAGAAATCAAATGTAATATTCTCTAATACCTCTACTTGTAGGGTATTTGGTTTGACTGTTGCTATGCGCACTTCCTGAGTCTCATGTCTCACAATGATCGTTCGAGGACAGGAGACTACATCCCGTGTGTCACAATGGTAGTTATCAATGTAAACACCAAAGTTGTCAACTTCCTTATTAATCTCTTCCACAAGGACATATGTACAATTCCCTTGATAGCTGTAGTACAGACCATCAAAAGTCATGTAATGTGGGTCTCCCCAGCCAGTGCAGTAGCCTACAAAAACATACAGTTAGGTTAGCTTCTTATGGCAACATACAGAATCAGATCAGACCACAAACAAAATCTGTAGGTGTGGGATTCACCTCATCGAACTTTAAGCATTTAAAGTGTATATGTCAATGCATGAGCTCATTATCTAGAACTCATCAATAATAGAGAAAAACAGGCACTTTCAGGGCACAGTTCATCTGACTTCTTTCTGATAGACAACCAAGAATAGGATTAACTGCACCCTAGATATACCTTTACTTATAGTCTGAACAAGTAACTTGTATGTAGGCTTCTAGCCTATCGAGGCCTGCATCTGGGCAGCTAAATCCTGCCTTGGGAGGCCAATTTATTCTGCAAGCACAACAGTTACAAAGAAATGATGGCAAACTAAGTAAAAGCCCCCACCTGGGTTAAAAGAACCAATTAAGCACTCCAAACAAACCAACACTAGAAATCCGAGGGTCACAGTCTTGTGCGATACTTGTCCCCTAATAAATATTGCTGCTCCTGACACTAGTGTTGTTCCCACGGGAGATAAAATATTCAACAAAATATATACTTACAATCACACTCCCAGTGCCAACAGCATCCATCCTTATCAACGACTGGCACAGGAGAAAGCCCATTGGCACATGTAGGTTTAGGAGGTGGATTACAGATTATGGGAACCAACTGGATTATATTGTCTTCTATACATATTGCATTAGTGCAGTTACAGAGCCACCATGAGTCACCTGGCTGTGTTTGGAAAGAGAGGGGGAGGAGGAAGAGAGAGAGAAACCTTATGAAGCAGTCAGGCTGACAACAGTTATGCCTGAATATCTTTTGCAAAATTTTAAAATGCCGTATGTTTATTGACAATTTTTTCCCCACCAGAAGCCTGAAAATGGGAAGGAAGTGCAGAAGTCAGCACCATCAAGGCCTGCAACATAGCCTAGCACTACTGAGAGCTGCTAAGTGAAAAGCATTACTTAAAAAGCCAAGCCAGTAACCTGAAGTGGGAATTGCCCTTTTTTTTGTTTCAGCTATCTAAAAGTTAGATGTCCAATCTAATCTCATCACCTGGAGTCCCTCTCTAATCAACAGTGAAAGACACTGATCAGTGATCAATATGTGATCAATCCCCTTCCACGAATGCCTAGAACAGATTAACAGCTAAAGCTACAGTAACATCAGCTATTTGGGGAGTAATGTCTAAGGTGATCATTTGCATGCATTGTGATTGTATGCATTTTTCCTATCTTCCACCAGTTTTTCAGCCATGTATAATTTTTATCCTTGCAGATTTACTGAGCAAGTTAGTAGACATCTAAGCTGTGAGGAGGCTTTAGAAATGCATAAGACATTAGCTTGTCTGTGTCAGAGGTGGAAGGTTCCAAAAATTCAGAATTCGGAGTCAAATTTCATGAGCATTTGAATGTGGTGATCTGTTTCCCAGTCCTCTCCTGAAACCAGACTACAACCAAGTATGACTCATTCCAAACTCAGAATAGCCCTGTGGTTTCTTGTTGGGCTGCACTGTAAACACACAACTTTTCCCCACTCTCAACCTATTCAAAGGCAGAAACAGAAAAGATAATTTAGCACCACTTAGCCCTTGGTTATGTGTTCATCAAAGCTATCCTACAATAAAGAAAAACATTGAGGTGTGACCTAATTCCTTGAAGGAAGCCTTTTCAAAACTATCCTTGAAGAACTACTAGCAGTACATAAGCTATCAATCTGAACGAACATCATTGGAAGTTATGCTGATACCCAAGAAAGCAGAAAGAAATAGAATAGACTGATACTTCCATTTCTATCCAGATTAATACATACTATGTATGTTATTAGCATTGAAATTATGTGCCTAGTCTCCATCCAAAGAAGAATGCTAAAAAAACTCATGAAATCTACTCACTGCATAAGATTCATTAGGTGAAATGGTACAATTTTTTGGACTTGTAGTTGAACTTGGAGGACTGGGTGGAGTAACTCTACTGTGTGTAGAACTTCCTGAAATGGTGACTGCACTTGATGTTGCAGTAGGCCCAGAAGTACCAGCTGAGCCAGTGGAAACAATTTCAGAGATAGTGGTGGTCGCAGTGATTGCGGTAAAATTCCTAGAGGTTGTTCCCGACGTTGTGGTAAAAGATTCTGTTGGAGTTGTACCAGAGGTGGTGACTGACGTGGGGCTGGTTGATAATGATGGCAGAGATACAGTAGTACTAGCAGTAGACTCTACAGAGGATAGTCCTGAAGTTGTGGTGGCAGGGAAGGTAGTTGATCTTGTCAAAGTAGTGTGAGATGCAGTGGCTGTCACTGTGCTGCCAAATTCAGTTACTATCGTGGTGCTGTGGGGAGTGGATCCTGAGGGTGTGGGGCCTGAAGTGGTGGCTTTGCTGGTCGTTCCTGTTTCAGTGACTCCAGAGGTGGTGACTATCACTGTGCTTGTTGATTCTGGTGGTGGTGATGCAGTAGTACTCGCTGTAGACATTGGTGAAGATGGTCCTGAGGTTGTGGTGGTGATGGTGGTGGTCCGTGATCCTGTGGGAGGGCTGCTAGTCCCGGTGGTAGTGGTCTCGTGGGTAGATGGTTCTGTTATTATTGTGGTGCTGCGGGGAGTGGATCCTGAGGGTGTGGGTCCCCAAGTGGTGGGTTTGCTGGTCGTTCCTGTTTCAGTGACTCCGGAGGTGGTGACCGTCACTGTGCTTGTTGGTACCGATGGTGTTGACTGTTGGATTGTGGTGCCTGTGGTAGACACCGAACTTTCCGTTTCTGTCGTTCTGGTTGTTGGCAGCGGGGTAGCCGAAGGAGTAACTGGAGTACTTGTCTTTGTCGATGTTCCTGATTCAGTCACTGTACCCTCTTCAAGACAGGGAGAAAACAGAGTGTTTTGTTTTAAGTAGGCAAATCGCATTTGTTATTAACCTCATTTCATTTTCTAAGAAGCAAATGGAATTCAAGAAACTGAAGCATAGGGTACTTGGATGGCAATAAAGCAGAACCTGTTTTAGTAATGGCTTTTGCCTAACAGAGGGATAACTAGAAAAGTCTCCTACGTCTTGCATGGGAGACATTGATGTAAAGACTTTATCAGCGATCAATGTTGGACGCATGGAACACCCGCCTGCAGTGTTAAGACTTTACATTGCACAGAAGAGTTCAGCGGTTCTAAATCCAGGGGAATTCATTGAGTTGATTGGTGAAACCTTTGGTTAATTCTGTATTGCTCTCATGCTATGTTCTACGGATAGACCACCGTTCCCTCTGCTGCTTCATGTGGCCTGTTCATACCAGCATTGATTATGCTCAGAGCCATTTGATTCTACTGAAATCGAGCAGCTGCTGCAGCAATCTGCGTTCCATACCTAACTCCCAGGCCTCTAAGACTACTCACCCACAAGCTATTTTGGCATGCTAGGAACCCCAAATTCACGTCTCTGCTTTTTCCCTCTCACATGACCAAGCCAGATTTCATCATGGGCCCTAAGGCAGGCTCCTTTAAAATAGGTTTTGATTAGCATTTTATAAACCGTTCGCGATACTCAGAGGCCAGCCTCAGAGCCATCTGTTTGTGCTTTTACAGCATGACGTAAGACATGGTAGACAGAGAAGCACTGCGCGCATAATAAGAGTGCAGTCATAATGCTGGAGGATAGGAGGAAGTAAGATACACTGCTGCTACCCACACAGTCCACACGGACAGTCCTTCGACTAAAATTAGTTCTCATTTGCGTGAGGAAAGGCAAACTCCTACATGTTCAGAAGGAAATACAGGAACGGGCGGCGTACTGTCACAGTGGCAGATTCACTGGGACGTTAGGGGGTCTCACATTGCTGCCCAAACGTCAGCTTGCTTCCCAGCAGTGCAGGGTAGGATGGACAACAACGCTCATGGGAATGCTGGGAGAACCTGGCTGCCCACAGCCTTGGCACATCCCAAGGGCCAACACGTAGTCTGAAACCTTTGCACAGACCCTGCCAGGGGAAAACCTTCGAAGCTTCCTACAGCCAGAACTGCAGGTCAGTGGCAGTGATGCCAGAGAGGCAACGCCAGAGAAGAAAGGGAAGAAAATCCGCACAGCTGCGCCCAAACAGCACCTGAAATGGCACTGCCACAAACCCAAGCTCCACTACCGTCGCACAAAACAGGTCACGCTGAGTACATTCTCTCCAGCTGAAGGACAAGGTCCAACAGCAGCAAAAGCAAGACTTCCCATCAGTTCAGTATCTGCTTAAGCCATGTAGAGGCACCAGGATGAAAAACCTCCTACTGTTACTGATAATCAAAGGAACGGAGCCAAGTACCAGAAATATGTTGTTCACTCTCCCTCCTAAATAAAAAGCTCAGTCCAGGACCCATTCTAGTCCACTCTCATGAAACCCCACCTGGAGTACTGCTTCCAGCTCTGGGGTCACAAGTAGAAGACAGACCTGAAACTGTTTAAGCAGGTCCAGAGGAGGGACACAAAAATGATCAGAGGGCTAGAACACCTTCCCTATTAAAAGAGGCATAGAGAGTTCGGGTTGTTCAGCTGGGAGAAGTCTCCAGGAAGAACTTATTGCAGCCTTTCACTATATAATGCTGGCTTATATGAAAGACAGATAGAAACTTTTTACCAAGGCCTGTAGTTACAGACCAAGGGCAAACAGTTTTAAAGTGAAAGAGGGTAGGTTTAGATTGGACATAATGAAAAAATTTTTTATGATGAGGGACTGTGAGACACTGCAATGGATTTCCCAGAGAAGTTGTGGACGCCCATGCACTGGAAGCACTCAAGCTTGTGTTGAATGGGGCTCAGAGGAACCTGATACAGTGAAAGATGATCCTACCCATAGCACAGGGGTTGGACTAAAAGATCCCTTAAAAGGTCCCTTCCAATCCAAATTCTTCTAGGACTTCATGATTTTTTATAAAATATACATAAACTACACTACTTCAGATTACAAAAATTAAGTCCCACATTAACATTCCAATACACCTTGATTTCTCAATTAGCAAAGCAATAAATAACAATGCAGGAAGAAAATTACGTTGTGGTAGTGTAGTCGGAGGATGCAGCGTTTTGGTGATTATTACTGGTGTTCCGGATGTGCTTCTAGTAATGGGGGTCCATGTTGGTGTGCCCGGAACAGTCGTCGTTGTGCCCGGGGTGCTGCTGGTGGGGGTGCTGATGGCGGTGGTCCGTGATCCTGTGGGAGGGCTGCTAGTCCCGGTGGTAGTGGTCTCGTGGGTAGATGGTTCTGTTATTATTGTGGTGCTGCGGGGAGTGGATCCTGAGGGTGTGGGTCCCGAAGTGGTGGGTTTGCTGGTCGTTCCTGTTTCAGTGACTCCGGAGGTGGTGACCGTCACTGTGCTTGTTGGTACCGATGGTGTTGACTGTTGGATTGTGGTGCCTGTGGTAGACACCGAACTTTCCGTTTCTGTCGTTCTGGTTGTTGGCAGCGGGGTAGCCGAAGGAGTAACTGGAGTACTCGTCTTTGTCGATGTTCCTGATTCAGTCGTTGTACCCTCTTCAAGACAGGGAGAAAACAGAGTGTTTTGTTTTAAGTAGGCAAATCGCATTTGTTATTAACCTCATTTCATTTTCTAAGAAGCAAATGGAATTCAAGAAACTGAAGCATAGGGTACTTGGATGGCAATAAAGCAGAACCTGTTTTAGTAATGGCTTTTGCCTAACAGAGGAATAACTAAAAAAGTCTCCTACGTCTTGCATGGGAGACATTGATGTGAAGACTTTATCAGCGATCAATGTTGGACGCATGGAACACCCGCCTGCAGTGTTAAAGACTTTACATTGCACAGAAGAGTTCAGCGGTTCTAAATCCAGGGGAATTCATTGAGTTGATTGGTGAAACCTTTGGTTAATTCTGTATTGCTCTCATGCTATGTTCTACGGATAGACCACCGTTCCCTCTGCTGCTTCATGTGGCCTGTTCATACCAGCATTGATTATGCTCAGAGCCATTTGATTCTACTGAAATCGAGCAGCTGCTGCAGCAATCTGCGTTCCATACCTAACTCCCAGGCCTCTAAGACTACTCACCCACAAGCTATTTTGGCATGCTAGGAACCCCAAATTCACGTCTCTGCTTTTTCCCTCTCACATGACCAAGCCAGATTTCATCATGGGCCCTAAGGCAGGCTCCTTTAAAATAGGTTTTGATTAGCATTTTATAAACCGTTCGCGATACTCAGAGGCCAGCCTCAGAGCCATCTGTTTGTGCTTTTACAGCATGACGTAAGACATGGTAGACAGAGAAGCACTGCGCGCATAATAAGAGTGCAGTCATAATGCTGGAGGATAGGAGGAAGTAAGATACACTGCTGCTACCCACACAGTCCACACGGACAGTCCTTCGACTAAAATTAGTTCTCATTTGCGTGAGGAAAGGCAAACTCCTACATGTTCAGAAGGAAATACAGGAACGGGCGGCGTACTGTCACAGTGGCAGATTCACTGGGACGTTAGGGGGTCTCACATTGCTGCCCAAACGTCAGCTTGCTTCCCAGCAGTGCAGGGTAGGATGGACAACAACGCTCATGGGAATGCTGGGAGAACCTGGCTGCCCACAGCCTTGGCACATCCCAAGGGCCAACACGTAGTCTGAAACCTTTGCACAGACCCTGCCAGGGGAAAACCTTCGAAGCTTCCTACAGCCAGAACTGCAGGTCAGTGGCAGTGATGCCAGAGTAGCAACGCCAGAGAAGAAAGGGAAGAAAATCTGCACAGCTGCGCCCAAACAGCACCTGAAATGGCACTGCCACAAACCCAAGCCCCACTACCGTCGCACAAAACAGGTCACGCTGAGTACATTCTCTCCAGCTGAAGGACGAGGTCCACCAGCAGCAAAAGCAAGACTTTCCATCACTTCGGTATCTGCCTAAGACCGGCAGAGGAACCAGGATGAAAAAACTCCTCGGAGCCCTGCTGAGTCAGGGAACACAAGGTCTTCTACCCTCCTCAGTAGCCCAGTACCCTCCTCACTTCTGAAACAGACAGCACAAGGGCTAGCTTTGGGCACCGGCCGCTTCAGGGAACGCACAACAATTACTCCCGCCCCTGATCCCATACAGAAGGCACAAGCTGAGGTGCTCGCAGACCTTCGTTTCTCCTACAGCAAGGCAACACATGAGAGCACAGACCAGACAAGTACCTCCAGGTGGTGTGGTTGGAGATGGCAGGGAGGTGGTGTATGTTGGTGTGGGCACGGATGTGCTTGTAGTCGTCGGGGTGGGTGTTGGTGTGCCAGGAGCAGTCGTCGTTGTGCCCGGGGTGCTGCTGGTGGGGGTGCTGATGGCGGTGGTCCGTGATCCTGTGGGAGGGCTGCTAGTCCCGGTGGTAGTGGTCTCGTGGGTAGATGGTTCTGTTATTATTGTGGTGCTGCGGGGAGTGGATCCTGAGGGTGTGGGTCCCGAAGTGGTGGGTTTGCTGGTCGTTCCTGTTTCAGTGACTCCGGAGGTGGTGACCGTCACTGTGCTTGTTGGTACCGATGGTGTTGACTGTTGGATTGTGGTGCCTGTGGTAGACACCGAACTTTCCGTTTCTGTCGTTCTGGTTGTTGGCAGCGGGGTAGCCGAAGGAGTAACTGGAGTACTCGTCTTTGTCGATGTTCCTGATTCAGTCGTTGTACCCTCTTCAAGACAGGGAGAAAACAGAGTGTTTTGTTTTAAGTAGGCAAATCGCATTTGTTATTAACCTCATTTCATTTTCTAAGAAGCAAATGGAATTCAAGAAACTGAAGCATAGGGTACTTGGATGGCAATAAAGCAGAACCTGTTTTAGTAATGGCTTTTGCCTAACAGAGGAATAACTAAAAAAGTCTCCTACGTCTTGCATGGGAGACATTGATGTGAAGACTTTATCAGCGATCAATGTTGGACGCATGGAACACCCGCCTGCAGTGTTAAGACTTTACATTGCACAGAAGAGTTCAGCGGTTCTAAATCCAGGGGAATTCATTGAGTTGATTGGTGAAACCTTTGGTTAATTCTGTATTGCTCTCATGCTATGTTCTACGGATAGACCACCGTTCCCTCTGCTGCTTCATGTGGCCTGTTCATACCAGCATTGATTATGCTCAGAGCCATTTGATTCTACTGAAATCGAGCAGCTGCTGCAGCAATCTGCGTTCCATACCTAACTCCCAGGCCTCTAAGACTACTCACCCACAAGCTATTTTGGCATGCTAGGAACCCCAAATTCACGTCTCTGCTTTTTCCCTCTCACATGACCAAGCCAGATTTCATCATGGGCCCTAAGGCAGGCTCCTTTAAAATAGGTTTTGATTAGCATTTTATAAACCGTTCGCGATACTCAGAGGCCAGCCTCAGAGCCATCTGTTTGTGCTTTTACAGCATGACGTAAGACATGGTAGACAGAGAAGCACTGCGCGCATAATAAGAGTGCAGTCATAATGCTGGAGGATAGGAGGAAGTAAGATACACTGCTGCTACCCACACAGTCCACACGGACAGTCCTTCAACTAAAATTAGTTCTCATTTGCGTGAAGAAAGGCAAACTCCTACATGTTCAGAAGGAAATACAGGAACGGGCGGCGTACTGTCACAGTGGCAGATTCACTGGGCCATTAGGGGGTCTCACATTGCTGCCCAAACGTCAGCTTGCTTCCCAGCAGTGCAGGGTAGGATGGACAACAACGCTCATGGGAATGCTGGGAGAACCTGGCTGCCCACAGCCTTGGCACATCCCAAGGGCCAACACGTAGTCTGAAACCTTTGCACAGACCCTGCCAGGGGAAAACCTTCGAAGCTTCCTACAGCCAGAACTGCAGGTCAGTGGCAGTGATGCCAGAGAGGCAACGCCAGAGAAGAAAGGGAAGAAAATCTGCACAGCTGCGCCCAAACAGCACCTGAAATGGCACTGCCACAAACCCAAGCCCCACTACCGTCGCACAAAACAGGTCACGCTGAGTACATTCTCTCCAGCTGAAGGACGAGGTCCAACAGCAGCAAAAGCAAGATTTCCCATCACTTCGGTATCTGCCTAAGACCGGCAGAGGAACCAGGATGAAAAACCTCCTCGGAGCCCTGCTGAGTCAGGGAACACAAGGTCTTCTACCCTCCTCAGTAGCCCAGTACCCTCCTCACTTCTGAAACAGACAGCACAAGCGCTAGCTTTGGGCACCGGCCGCTTCAGGGAACGCACAACAATTACTCCCGCCCCTGATCCCATACAGAAGGCACAAGCTGAGGTGCTCGCAGACCTTCATTTCTCCTACAGCAAGGCAACACATGAGAGCACAGACCAGACAAGTACCTCCAGGTGGTGTGGTTGGAGATGGCAAGGAGGTGGTGTATGTTGGTGTGGGCACGGATGTGCTTGTAGTCGTCGGGGTGGGTGTTGGTGTGCCAGGAGCAGTCGTCGTTGTGCCTGGGGTGCTGCTGGTGGTGGTGCTGGTGGGCGGTGTGGTCGTGGTTGGGGTGGTGGTGGTTGTGGTGCTGCTGGGAGGCCCCGATGGCGTCGGTGCAGTTGTTGATGTGGGTAGAGACGACGTTGTGGACGAAGGTGGGGTTGTCGTTGGGAAACACTCTGGTCGGTTGGGAACGCAGCAGACACTGATCTCGTAATTGAGGCAGACCGGTATCTGTACCATACCACCTGGGCGCTGATCGCTGTTGTTACAGGTAAGCCCTCTGTCAACACTGCATTCCACCTTCTGCCCTAAATCTTCAATGGCAACCTCAGGGAATTTCTCTGCTCTGCAAGAAATATTCTCAACCTTCGCGCAGACCCAGGAGGTGTCGTTCTTCCGAATGTTCTCAAAGGTTTCGTAGTCACCACTGTTTCTGTCAGAACCATTTGGGTAACTCACATCAATCCAGTCTGTCCACTTGCAGGAACAGTCTGGGGGACAACAAGAACAGCAACAATTAGAAGCAGACGGAAGAGAGACAACAAGCCGGGGCAACAGCACACTCACGCCTGGTCCTCTGCACATCCACCACACTCAAGGGCGCCCCTTGGGAACTGCTACACAGTCAGCCAACCTTGGCCTCAACAAGTCCCACTTGTGTGGGCAGGCCTCTCCTTCTCAGCCCTACAAAGAGCACACTAGGGCCAAATCAGGACACAGGCACTCATGAGCCATGCGTATGCGGCCCCAGGCAGCTAGGGAACATTGCTGTATTGGTCATCTCGTCTGCAAAAACCACTCACATAAGGGCAACACATGAGGTGGAGCAGGACCGAGCAGGGACTCCCGCCACGCTCTCACTTTCTTGTGCCCTTCACACCACCTCACTCGCTCAGCGACAAACCAAACACTGGGAAGGCTCGCGACCACACAGGAAGGAGGCACAGCGTACACACAGCTGCCAAAACATCTCTACTTGCTACCCAGCAGAGCACGAGCAGCTGGAGAACAACGCTCATGGGAATGCTGGGAGAACACGGCTGCCCACAGCCCTGGGCTGTAGCAAGGGGCAACCTGTGGTCTGAAACCTTCTCCCAAACCCTACCAGGGGAAAACCTTTGTGCAGCCAGAACTGCAGGTGAGCGGCAGCAACGACCACAGAGGCAGCGCGAGAGAAGAAAGGGAAGAAAACCTTCACAGCTGCGCCCAAACACCACCTGAAATGGCACTGCCACAAACCCAAGCCCCACTACCGTCGCACAAAACAGGCCACTGAGCTGAGTACATTCTCTCCAGCTGAAGGACGAGGTCCACCAGCAGCAAAAGCAAGACTTCCCATCACTTCGGTATCTGCCTAAGACCGGCAGAGGAACCAGGATGAAAAACCTCCTCGGAGCCCTGCTGAGTCAGGGAACACAAGGTCTTCTACCCTCCTCAGTAGCCCAGTACCCTCCTCACTTCTGAAACAGACAGCACAAGCGCTAGCTTTGGGCACCGGCCGCTTCAGGGAACGCACAACAATTACTCCCGCCCCTGATCCCATACAGAAGGCACAAGCTGAGGTGCTCGCAGACCTTCATTTCTCCTACAGCAAGGCAACACATGAGAGCACAGACCAGACAAGTACCTCCAGGTGGTGTGGTTGGAGATGGCAGGGAGGTGGTGTATGTTGGTGTGGGCACGGATGTGCTTGTAGTCGTCGGGGTGGGTGTTGGTGTGCCAGGAGCAGTCGTCGTTGTGCCCGGGGTGCTGCTGGTGGGGGTGCTGATGGCGGTGGTCCGTGATCCTGTGGGAGGGCTGCTAGTCCCGGTGGTAGTGGTCTCGTGGGTAGATGGTTCTGTTATTATTGTGGTGCTGCGGGGAGTGGATCCTGAGGGTGTGGGTCCCGAAGTGGTGGGTTTGCTGGTCGTTCCTGTTTCAGTGACTCCGGAGGTGGTGACCGTCACTGTGCTTGTTGGTACCGATGGTGTTGACTGTTGGATTGTGGTGCCTGTGGTAGACACCGAACTTTCCGTTTCTGTCGTTCTGGTTGTTGGCAGCGGGGTAGCCGAAGGAGTAACTGGAGTACTCGTCTTTGTCGATGTTCCTGATTCAGTCGTTGTACCCTCTTCAAGACAGGGAGAAAACAGAGTGTTTTGTTTTAAGTAGGCAAATTGCATTTGTTATTAACCTCATTTCATTTTCTAAGAAGCAAATGGAATTCAAGAAACTGAAGCATAGGGTACTTGGATGGCAATAAAGCAGAACCTGTTTTAGTAATGGCTTTTGCCTAACAGAGGAATAACTAAAAAAGTCTCCTACGTCTTGCGTGGGAGACATTGATGTAAAGACTTTATCAGCGATCAATGTTGGACGCATGGAACACCCGCCTGCAGTGTTAAAGACTTTACATTGCACAGAAGAGTTCAGCGGTTCTAAATCCAGGGGAATTCATTGAGTTGATTGGTGAAACCTTTGGTTAATTCTGTATTGCTCTCATGCTATGTTCTACGGATAGACCACCGTTCCCTCTGCTGCTTCATGTGGCCTGTTCATACCAGCATTGATTATGCTCAGAGCCATTTGATTCTACTGAAATCGAGCAGCTGCTGCAGCAATCTGCGTTCCATACCTAACTCCCAGGCCTCTAAGACTACTCACCCACAAGCTATTTTGGCATGCTAGGAACCCCAAATTCACGTCTCTGCTTTTTCCCTCTCACATGACCAAGCCAGATTTCATCATGGGCCCTAAGGCAGGCTCCTTTAAAATAGGTTTTGATTAGCATTTTATAAACCGTTCGCGATACTCAGAGGCCAGCCTCAGAGCCATCTGTTTGTGCTTTTACAGCATGACGTAAGACATGGTAGACAGAGAAGCACTGCGCGCATAATAAGAGTGCAGTCATAATGCTGGAGGATAGGAGGAAGTAAGATACACTGCTGCTACCCACACAGTCCACACGGACAGTCCTTCGACTAAAATTAGTTCTCATTTGCGTGAGGAAAGGCAAACTCCTACATGTTCAGAAGGAAATACAGGAACGGGCGGCGTACTGTCACATTGGCAGATTCACTGGGCCATTAGGGGGTCTCACATTGCTGCCCAAATGTCAGCTTGCTTCCCAGCAGTGCAGGGTAGGATGGACAACAACGCTCATGGGAATGCTGGGAGAACCTGGCTGCCCACAGCCTTGGCACATCCCAAGGGCCAACACGTAGTCTGAAACCTTTGCACAGACCCTGCCAGGGGAAAACCTTCGAAGCTTCCTACAGCCAGAACTGCAGGTCAGTGGCAGTGATGCCAGAGAGGCAACGCCAGAGAAGAAAGGGAAGAAAATCTGCACAGCTGCGCCCAAACAGCACCTGAAATGGCACTGCCACAAACCCAAGCCCCACTACCGTCGCACAAAACAGGTCACGCTGAGTACATTCTCTCCAGCTGAAGGACGAGGTCCAACAGCAGCAAAAGCAAGACTTCCCATCACTTCGGTATCTGCCTAAGACCGGCAGAGGAACCAGGATGAAAAACCTCCTCGGAGCCCTGCTGAGTCAGGGAACACAAGGTCTTCTACCCTCCTCAGTAGCCCAGTACCCTCCTCACTTCTGAAACAGACAGCACAAGCGCTAGCTTTGGGCACCGGCCGCTTCAGGGAACGCACAACAATTACTCCCGCCCCTGATCCCATACAGAAGGCACAAGCTGAGGTGCTCGCAGACCTTCATTTCTCCTACAGCAAGGCAACACATGAGAGCACAGACCAGACAAGTACCTCCAGGTGGTGTGGTTGGAGATGGCAGGGAGGTGGTGTATGTTGGTGTGGGCACGGATGTGCTTGTAGTCGTCGGGGTGGGTGTTGGTGTGCCAGGAGCAGTCGTCGTTGTGCCCGGGGTGCTGCTGGTGGGGGTGCTGATGGCGGTGGTCCGTGATCCTGTGGGAGGGCTGCTAGTCCCGGTGGTAGTGGTCTCGTGGGTAGATGGTTCTGTTATTATTGTGGTGCTGCGGGGAGTGGATCCTGAGGGTGTGGGTCCCGAAGTGGTGGGTTTGCTGGTCGTTCCTGTTTCAGTGACTCCGGAGGTGGTGACCGTCACTGTGCTTGTTGGTACCGATGGTGTTGACTGTTGGATTGTGGTGCCTGTGGTAGACACCGAACTTTCCGTTTCTGTCGTTCTGGTTGTTGGCAGCGGGGTAGCCGAAGGAGTAACTGGAGTACTCGTCTTTGTCGATGTTCCTGATTCAGTCGTTGTACCCTCTTCAAGACAGGGAGAAAACAGAGTGTTTTGTTTTAAGTAGGCAAATCGCATTTGTTATTAACCTCATTTCATTTTCTAAGAAGCAAATGGAATTCAAGAAACTGAAGCATAGGGTACTTGGATGGCAATAAAGCAGAACCTGTTTTAGTAATGGCTTTTGCCTAACAGAGGAATAACTAAAAAAGTCTCCTACGTCTTGCGTGGGAGACATTGATGTAAAGACTTTATCAGCGATCAATGTTGGACGCATGGAACACCCGCCTGCAGTGTTAAAGACTTCACATTGCACAGAAGAGTTCAGCGGTTCTAAATCCAGGGGAATTCATTGAGTTGATTGGTGAAACCTTTGGTTAATTCTGTATTGCTCTCATGCTATGTTCTACGGATAGACCACCGTTCCCTCTGCTGCTTCATGTGGCCTGTTCATACCAGCATTGATTATGCTCAGAGCCATTTGATTCTACTGAAATCGAGCAGCTGCTGCAGCAATCTGCGTTCCATACCTAACTCCCAGGCCTCTAAGACTACTCACCCACAAGCTATTTTGGCATGCTAGGAACCCCAAATTCACGTCTCTGCTTTTTCCCTCTCACATGACCAAGCCAGATTTCATCATGGGCCCTAAGGCAGGCTCCTTTAAAATAGGTTTTGATTAGCATTTTATAAACCGTTCGCGATACTCAGAGGCCAGCCTCAGAGCCATCTGTTTGTGCTTTTACAGCATGACGTAAGACATGGTAGACAGAGAAGCACTGCGCGCATAATAAGAGTGCAGTCATAATGCTGGAGGATAGGAGGAAGTAAGATACACTGCTGCTACCCACACAGTCCACACGGACAGTCCTTCGACTAAAATTAGTTCTCATTTGCGTGAAGAAAGGCAAACTCCTACATGTTCAGAAGGAAATACAGGAACGGGCGGCGTACTGTCACAGTGGCAGATTCACTGGGACGTTAGGGGGTCTCACATTGCTGCCCAAACGTCAGCTTGCTTCCCAGCAGTGCAGGGTAGGATGGACAACAACGCTCATGGGAATGCTGGGAGAACCTGGCTGCCCACAGCCTTGGCACATCCCAAGGGCCAACACGTAGTCTGAAACCTTTGCACAGACCCTGCCAGGGGAAAACCTTCGAAGCTTCCTACAGCCAGAACTGCAGGTCAGTGGCAGTGATGCCAGAGAGGCAACGCCAGAGAAGAAAGGGAAGAAAATCTGCACAGCTGCGCCCAAACACCACCTGAAATGGCACTGCCACAAACCCAAGCCCCACTACCGTCGCACAAAACAGGTCACGCTGAGTACATTCTCTCCAGCTGAAGGACGAGGTCCACCAGCAGCAAAAGCAAGACTTCCCATCACTTCGGTATCTGCCTAAGACCGGCAGAGGAACCAGGATGAAAAAACTCCTCGGAGCCCTGCTGAGTCAGGGAACACAAGGTCTTCTACCCTCCTCAGTAGCCCAGTACCCTCCTCACTTCTGAAACAGACAGCACAAGGGCTAGCTTTGGGCACCGGCCGCTTCAGGGAACGCACAACAATTACTCCCGCCCCTGATCCCATACAGAAGGCACAAGCTGAGGTGCTCGCAGACCTTCGTTTCTCCTACAGCAAGGCAACACATGAGAGCACAGACCAGACAAGTACCTCCAGGTGGTGTGGTTGGAGATGGCAGGGAGGTGGTGTATGTTGGTGTGGGCACGGATGTGCTTGTAGTCGTCGGGGTGGGTGTTGGTGTGCCAGGAGCAGTCGTCGTTGTGCCCGGGGTGCTGCTGGTGGGGGTGCTGATGGCGGTGGTCCGTGATCCTGTGGGAGGGCTGCTAGTCCCGGTGGTAGTGGTCTCGTGGGTAGATGGTTCTGTTATTATTGTGGTGCTGCGGGGAGTGGATCCTGAGGGTGTGGGTCCCGAAGTGGTGGGTTTGCTGGTCGTTCCTGTTTCAGTGACTCCGGAGGTGGTGACCGTCACTGTGCTTGTTGGTACCGATGGTGTTGACTGTTGGATTGTGGTGCCTGTGGTAGACACCGAACTTTCCGTTTCTGTCGTTCTGGTTGTTGGCAGCGGGGTAGCCGAAGGAGTAACTGGAGTACTCGTCTTTGTCGATGTTCCTGATTCAGTCGTTGTACCCTCTTCAAGACAGGGAGAAAACAGAGTGTTTTGTTTTAAGTAGGCAAATCGCATTTGTTATTAACCTCATTTCATTTTCTAAGAAGCAAATGGAATTCAAGAAACTGAAGCATAGGGTACTTGGATGGCAATAAAGCAGAACCTGTTTTAGTAATGGCTTTTGCCTAACAGAGGAATAACTAAAAAAGTCTCCTACGTCTTGCGTGGGAGACATTGATGTAAAGACTTTATCAGCGATCAATGTTGGACGCATGGAACACCCGCCTGCAGTGTTAAAGACTTTACATTGCACAGAAGAGTTCAGCGGTTCTAAATCCAGGGGAATTCATTGAGTTGATTGGTGAAACCTTTGGTTAATTCTGTATTGCTCTCATGCTATGTTCTACGGATAGACCACCGTTCCCTCTGCTGCTTCATGTGGCCTGTTCATACCAGCATTGATTATGCTCAGAGCCATTTGATTCTACTGAAATCGAGCAGCTGCTGCAGCAATCTGCGTTCCATACCTAACTCCCAGGCCTCTAAGACTACTCACCCACAAGCTATTTTGGCATGCTAGGAACCCCAAATTCACGTCTCTGCTTTTTCCCTCTCACATGACCAAGCCAGATTTCATCATGGGCCCTAAGGCAGGCTCCTTTAAAATAGGTTTTGATTAGCATTTTATAAACCGTTCGCGATACTCAGAGGCCAGCCTCAGAGCCATCTGTTTGTGCTTTTACAGCATGACGTAAGACATGGTAGACAGAGAAGCACTGCGCGCATAATAAGAGTGCAGTCATAATGCTGGAGGATAGGAGGAAGTAAGATACACTGCTGCTACCCACACAGTCCACACGGACAGTCCTTCGACTAAAATTAGTTCTCATTTGCGTGAAGAAAGGCAAACTCCTACATGTTCAGAAGGAAATACAGGAACGGGCGGCGTACTGTCACAGTGGCAGATTCACTGGGACGTTAGGGGGTCTCACATTGCTGCCCAAACGTCAGCTTGCTTCCCAGCAGTGCAGGGTAGGATGGACAACAACGCTCATGGGAATGCTGGGAGAACCTGGCTGCCCACAGCCTTGGCACATCCCAAGGGCCAACACGTAGTCTGAAACCTTTGCACAGACCCTGCCAGGGGAAAACCTTCGAAGCTTCCTACAGCCAGAACTGCAGGTCAGTGGCAGTGATGCCAGAGAGGCAACGCCAGAGAAGAAAGGGAAGAAAATCTGCACAGCTGCGCCCAAACAGCACCTGAAATGGCACTGCCACAAACCCAAGCCCCACTACCGTCGCACAAAACAGGTCACGCTGAGTACATTCTCTCCAGCTGAAGGACGAGGTCCACCAGCAGCAAAAGCAAGACTTCCCATCACTTCGGTATCTGCCTAAGACCGGCAGAGGAACCAGGATGAAAAAACTCCTCGGAGCCCTGCTGAGTCAGGGAACACAAGGTCTTCTACCCTCCTCAGTAGCCCAGTACCCTCCTCACTTCTGAAACAGACAGCACAAGCGCTAGCTTTGGGCACCGGCCGCTTCAGGGAACGCACAACAATTACTCCCGCCCCTGATCCCATACAGAAGGCACAAGCTGAGGTGCTCGCAGACCTTCGTTTCTCCTACAGCAAGGCAACACATGAGAGCACAGACCAGACAAGTACCTCCAGGTGGTGTGGTTGGAGATGGCAGGGAGGTGGTGTATGTTGGTGTGGGCACGGATGTGCTTGTAGTCGTCGGGGTGGGTGTTGGTGTGCCAGGAGCAGTCGTCGTTGTGCCCGGGGTGCTGCTGGTGGGGGTGCTGATGGCGGTGGTCCGTGATCCTGTGGGAGGGCTGCTAGTCCCGGTGGTAGTGGTCTCGTGGGTAGATGGTTCTGTTATTATTGTGGTGCTGCGGGGAGTGGATCCTGAGGGTGTGGGTCCCGAAGTGGTGGGTTTGCTGGTCGTTCCTGTTTCAGTGACTCCGGAGGTGGTGACCGTCACTGTGCTTGTTGGTACCGATGGTGTTGACTGTTGGATTGTGGTGCCTGTGGTAGACACCGAACTTTCCGTTTCTGTCGTTCTGGTTGTTGGCAGCGGGGTAGCCGAAGGAGTAACTGGAGTACTCGTCTTTGTCGATGTTCCTGATTCAGTCGTTGTACCCTCTTCAAGACAGGGAGAAAACAGAGTGTTTTGTTTTAAGTAGGCAAATCGCATTTGTTATTAACCTCATTTCATTTTCTAAGAAGCAAATGGAATTCAAGAAACTGAAGCATAGGGTACTTGGATGGCAATAAAGCAGAACCTGTTTTAGTAATGGCTTTTGCCTAACAGAGGAATAACTAAAAAAGTCTCCTACGTCTTGCGTGGGAGACATTGATGTAAAGACTTTATCAGCGATCAATGTTGGACGCATGGAACACCCGCCTGCAGTGTTAAAGACTTCACATTGCACAGAAGAGTTCAGCGGTTCTAAATCCAGGGGAATTCATTGAGTTGATTGGTGAAACCTTTGGTTAATTCTGTATTGCTCTCATGCTATGTTCTACGGATAGACCACCGTTCCCTCTGCTGCTTCATGTGGCCTGTTCATACCAGCATTGATTATGCTCAGAGCCATTTGATTCTACTGAAATCGAGCAGCTGCTGCAGCAATCTGCGTTCCATACCTAACTCCCAGGCCTCTAAGACTACTCACCCACAAGCTATTTTGGCATGCTAGGAACCCCAAATTCACGTCTCTGCTTTTTCCCTCTCACATGACCAAGCCAGATTTCATCATGGGCCCTAAGGCAGGCTCCTTTAAAATAGGTTTTGATTAGCATTTTATAAACCGTTCGCGATACTCAGAGGCCAGCCTCAGAGCCATCTGTTTGTGCTTTTACAGCATGACGTAAGACATGGTAGACAGAGAAGCACTGCGCGCATAATAAGAGTGCAGTCATAATGCTGGAGGATAGGAGGAAGTAAGATACACTGCTGCTACCCACACAGTCCACACGGACAGTCCTTCGACTAAAATTAGTTCTCATTTGCGTGAAGAAAGGCAAACTCCTACATGTTCAGAAGGAAATACAGGAACGGGCGGCGTACTGTCACAGTGGCAGATTCACTGGGACGTTAGGGGGTCTCACATTGCTGCCCAAACGTCAGCTTGCTTCCCAGCAGTGCAGGGTAGGATGGACAACAACGCTCATGGGAATGCTGGGAGAACCTGGCTGCCCACAGCCTTGGCACATCCCAAGGGCCAACACGTAGTCTGAAACCTTTGCACAGACCCTGCCAGGGGAAAACCTTCGAAGCTTCCTACAGCCAGAACTGCAGGTCAGTGGCAGTGATGCCAGAGAGGCAACGCCAGAGAAGAAAGGGAAGAAAATCTGCACAGCTGCGCCCAAACACCACCTGAAATGGCACTGCCACAAACCCAAGCCCCACTACCGTCGCACAAAACAGGTCACGCTGAGTACATTCTCTCCAGCTGAAGGACGAGGTCCACCAGCAGCAAAAGCAAGACTTCCCATCACTTCGGTATCTGCCTAAGACCGGCAGAGGAACCAGGATGAAAAAACTCCTCGGAGCCCTGCTGAGTCAGGGAACACAAGGTCTTCTACCCTCCTCAGTAGCCCAGTACCCTCCTCACTTCTGAAACAGACAGCACAAGCGCTAGCTTTGGGCACCGGCCGCTTCAGGGAACGCACAACAATTACTCCCGCCCCTGATCCCATACAGAAGGCACAAGCTGAGGTGCTCGCAGACCTTCATTTCTCCTACAGCAAGGCAACACATGAGAGCACAGACCAGACAAGTACCTCCAGGTGGTGTGGTTGGAGATGGCAGGGAGGTGGTGTATGTTGGTGTGGGCACGGATGTGCTTGTAGTCGTCGGGGTGGGTGTTGGTGTGCCAGGAGCAGTCGTCGTTGTGCCTGGGGTGCTGCTGGTGGTGGTGCTGGTGGGCGGTGTGGTCGTGGTTGGGGTGGTGGTGGTTGTGGTGCTGCTGGGAGGCCCCGATGGCGTCGGTGCAGTTGTTGATGTGGGTAGAGATGACGTTGTGGACGAAGGTGGGGTTGTCGTTGGGAAACACTCTGGTCGGTTGGGAACGCAGCAGACACTGATCTCGTAATTGAGGCAGACCGGTATCTGTACCATACCACCTGGGCGCTGATCGCTGTTGTTACAGGTAAGCCCTCTGTCAACACTGCATTCCACCTTCTGCCCTAAATCTTCAATGGCAACCTCAGGGAATTTCTCTGCTCTGCAAGAAATATTCTCAACCTTCGCGCAGACCCAGGAGGTGTCGTTCTTCCGAATGTTCTCAAAGGTTTCGTAGTCACCACTGTTTCTGTCAGAACCATTTGGGTAACTCACATCAATCCAGTCTGTCCACTTGCAGGAACAGTCTGGGGGACAACAAGAACAGCAACAATTAGAAGCAGACGGAAGAGAGACAACAAGCCGGGGCAACAGCACACTCACGCCTGGTCCTCTGCACATCCACCACACTCAAGGGCGCCCCTTGGGAACTGCTACACAGTCAGCCAACCTTGGCCTCAACAAGTCCCACTTGTGTGGGCAGGCCTCTCCTTCTCAGCCCTACAAAGAGCACACTAGGGCCAAATCAGGACACAGGCACTCATGAGCCATGCGTATGCGGCCCCAGGCAGCTAGGGAACATTGCTGTATTGGTCATCTCGTCTGCAAAAACCACTCACATAAGGGCAACACATGAGGTGGAGCAGGACCGAGCAGGGACTCCCGCCACGCTCTCACTTTCTTGTGCCCTTCACACCACCTCACTCGCTCAGCGACAAACCAAACACTGGGAAGGCTCGCGACCACACAGGAAGGAGGCACAGCGTACACACAGCTGCCAAAACATCTCTACTTGCTACCCAGCAGAGCACGAGCAGCTGGAGAACAACGCTCATGGGAATGCTGGGAGAACACGGCTGCCCACAGCCCTGGGCTGTAGCAAGGGGCAACCTGTGGTCTGAAACCTTCTCCCAAACCCTACCAGGGGAAAACCTTTGTGCAGCCAGAACTGCAGGTGAGCGGCAGCAACGACCACAGAGGCAGCGCGAGAGAAGAAAGGGAAGAAAACCTTCACAGCTGCGCCCAAACACCACCTGAAATGGCACTGCCACAAACCCAAGCCCCACTACCGTCGCACAAAACAGGCCACTGAGCTGAGTACATTCTCTCCAGCTGAAGGACAAGGTCCACCAGCAGCAAAAGCAAGACTTCCCATCAGTTCAGTATCTGCCTAAGACCGGCAGAGGAACCAGGATGAAAAACCTCCTCGGAGCCCTGCTGAGTCAGGGAACACAAGGTCTTCTACCCTCCTCAGTAGCCCAGTACCCTCCTCACTTCTGAAACAGACAGCACAAGCGCTAGCTTTGGGCACCGGCCGCTTCAGGGAACGCACAACAATTACTCCCGCCCCTGATCCCATACAGAAGGCACAAGCTGAGGTGCTCGCAGACCTTCATTTCTCCTACAGCAAGGCAACACATGAGAGCACAGACCAGACAAGTACCTCCAGGTGGTGTGGTTGGAGATGGCAGGGAGGTGGTGTATGTTGGTGTGGGCACGGATGTGCTTGTAGTCGTCGGGGTGGGTGTTGGTGTGCCAGGAGCAGTCGTCGTTGTGCCCGGGGTGCTGCTGGTGGGGGTGCTGATGGCGGTGGTCCGTGATCCTGTGGGAGGGCTGCTAGTCCCGGTGGTAGTGGTCTCGTGGGTAGATGGTTCTGTTATTATTGTGGTGCTGCGGGGAGTGGATCCTGAGGGTGTGGGTCCCGAAGTGGTGGGTTTGCTGGTCGTTCCTGTTTCAGTGACTCCGGAGGTGGTGACCGTCACTGTGCTTGTTGGTACCGATGGTGTTGACTGTTGGATTGTGGTGCCTGTGGTAGACACCGAACTTTCCGTTTCTGTCGTTCTGGTTGTTGGCAGCGGGGTAGCCGAAGGAGTAACTGGAGTACTCGTCTTTGTCGATGTTCCTGATTCAGTCGTTGTACCCTCTTCAAGACAGGGAGAAAACAGAGTGTTTTGTTTTAAGTAGGCAAATCGCATTTGTTATTAACCTCATTTCATTTTCTAAGAAGCAAATGGAATTCAAGAAACTGAAGCATAGGGTACTTGGATGGCAATAAAGCAGAACCTGTTTTAGTAATGGCTTTTGCCTAACAGAGGAATAACTAAAAAAGTCTCCTACGTCTTGCGTGGGAGACATTGATGTAAAGACTTTATCAGCGATCAATGTTGGACGCATGGAACACCCGCCTGCAGTGTTAAAGACTTTACATTGCACAGAAGAGTTCAGCGGTTCTAAATCCAGGGGAATTCATTGAGTTGATTGGTGAAACCTTTGGTTAATTCTGTATTGCTCTCATGCTATGTTCTACGGATAGACCACCGTTCCCTCTGCTGCTTCATGTGGCCTGTTCATACCAGCATTGATTATGCTCAGAGCCATTTGATTCTACTGAAATCGAGCAGCTGCTGCAGCAATCTGCGTTCCATACCTAACTCCCAGGCCTCTAAGACTACTCACCCACAAGCTATTTTGGCATGCTAGGAACCCCAAATTCACGTCTCTGCTTTTTCCCTCTCACATGACCAAGCCAGATTTCATCATGGGCCCTAAGGCAGGCTCCTTTAAAATAGGTTTTGATTAGCATTTTATAAACCGTTCGCGATACTCAGAGGCCAGCCTCAGAGCCATCTGTTTGTGCTTTTACAGCATGACGTAAGACATGGTAGACAGAGAAGCACTGCGCGCATAATAAGAGTGCAGTCATAATGCTGGAGGATAGGAGGAAGTAAGATACACTGCTGCTACCCACACAGTCCACACGGACAGTCCTTCGACTAAAATTAGTTCTCATTTGCGTGAGGAAAGGCAAACTCCTACATGTTCAGAAGGAAATACAGGAACGGGCGGCGTACTGTCACATTGGCAGATTCACTGGGCCATTAGGGGGTCTCACATTGCTGCCCAAATGTCAGCTTGCTTCCCAGCAGTGCAGGGTAGGATGGACAACAACGCTCATGGGAATGCTGGGAGAACCTGGCTGCCCACAGCCTTGGCACATCCCAAGGGCCAACACGTAGTCTGAAACCTTTGCACAGACCCTGCCAGGGGAAAACCTTCGAAGCTTCCTACAGCCAGAACTGCAGGTCAGTGGCAGTGATGCCAGAGAGGCAACGCCAGAGAAGAAAGGGAAGAAAATCTGCACAGCTGCGCCCAAACACCACCTGAAATGGCACTGCCACAAACCCAAGCCCCACTACCGTCGCACAAAACAGGTCACGCTGAGTACATTCTCTCCAGCTGAAGGACGAGGTCCAACAGCAGCAAAAGCAAGATTTCCCATCACTTCGGTATCTGCCTAAGACCGGCAGAGGAACCAGGATGAAAAACCTCCTCGGAGCCCTGCTGAGTCAGGGAACACAACACCTTCTACCCAGTACCCTCCTCACTTCTGAAACAGACAGCACAAGCGCTAGCTTTGGGCACCGGCCGCTTCAGGGAACGCACAACAATTACTCCCGCCCCTGATCCCATACAGAAGGCACAAGCTGAGGTGCCCATGGACCTTCATTTCTCCTACAGCAAGGCAACACACGAGAGCACAGACCAAAGTACCTTCAGGTATTGCGGGTGAAGGTGTCAGTGATGGGGTGACGGTGAATGTTGAAGTGGTTATGGATGTGCTTATAGTAGTCGGGGTGGGTGTTGGTGTGCCAGTAACAGTCGTTGTTGTGCCTGGGGTGCTGCTGGTGGTGCTGCTGGGGGACATCGTGGTGGTGCTGCTGGAAGGTCCTGATGGCGTTGGCGTGGGGACAGTTGTTGATACATGTGGGGAGGACACTGTCCTCACTGTGGACAAAGGTGTGGCTGTTAGAAACAACAGGGACAAAGAAAGCAGACAAAGTTGCAATATGCATGAGTGGGACACAATATGTACTGAATAGAAGTTACATGTTAGACAGCTGCCACCAATTATTGCGTTCTCCCACTCTTAACACAGTAAAGTCCTATATCACTAGGCCTTCCTTTCCGGTTACAGAAAGCAGTTCCAAATCACTGCACAGACAGGGTCTCGACAATACTTTTCTAGCAAAGAGGCTAGGGATGTTGCTATAATATGCTTTCTCACTAAATCGAAAATACCCACCAACGGGTATGACATGAGGAGGCTTTCTGTCCTGGCCTTATTACTTAGAACACCTCATTCTCTCATGGAGTGAGAACTGAGAGAGGAAGCGGATGGAAGTATGCAGAGTAATTTGTTTGTGCCCGATTGTCATGTAATTTCCCCCTTGTGCAATATCAGTCTGATGAAGAAGTTCAAAGAATTCTTGTGGATCTCAGCAACCAGAGACCACAGTTCGCAGCAACTGGCAACCTGCAGAGTGAAACTATTTCTGTAATTCTGCCAGGGCTTCCTTCCTAGATGTATACCCACAGGCAAGCGTTAGCACTGACAGAGGTAAGGCAGGAGGAAAAAGAGAAGAAATTCTGCACAGCCCCACCTAAACTACGCCTAAAATGATGGTACTCTAATTCAAGGTACTCTAATCTCACACAATGGGTCCTTCTGGGAATTTTATCTCCAGCAGAAGGATAGAGCTCCCAATCAGCATAAGTAAGACTTGCTGCCAGCTCAGTATCTGCTATGGAGATGACAAGCCTTAAGTAGCTCCTATTTCTCCTATGGCAACGCAAGGGCAGAGAGTACTGGTCTGCTAAATACCTGAAGAAGTTGACATTACTGGGGTGGTGACTGATGGTGGCGGTTGTCTTGTGATGGTTGGGGTAGGTATGGGCGTGGTGATAATTGATGTTGTCTGCCTGGTTGTAGTGGTAATAGGTATTGTCGTGCTGGTGGTGGTTGAAGTTGCTGTTGGTGTTAGACTCGGTGTACTTTCAGTTGCACAAGGCACTTTATGCTCCTCACAACAGTTTACCCTGATTTCGTAATTATAGCAAAGTTCCCACATAGTTGGATCTTGCTCCTCATTTCTACAGATTAGTCCATACGTAACATTACACTCTACTTTCTGGCCAAGTTCCTCTAAACTCAGATGAGGACTATCTTTAGCCCTGCATTCAATTTTTTCAGGAGTTTGACATATTTTGTTTCCGTGTTGTCTTATTGCATCATAGGTTTCATAGTCACCGCCATCTTTTTCAGGATTACTAACATCAAACCATTCAGTCCAATCACAGATGAAATTACTGCATGGAGCTGCAAGAAAAGACAGAGATTCAGCATCTGAGCTTATGGAGAACATTCTGAGAATATTAATTTTGTATTCAATTCCGTTAAGGACTAGAGCAATGCACTGCAGCTTGTCATTTTTCCAAGAGAAAAACATTCTAAAATTGGTTCTATATTACCAGGTTTTTCAACAGGAAGTTTTACATCAAAATAAAATCACCAAGCTGAAGCCTTTAAAGGTCTTTCTGCTATCACACTATTGCAATTTTTAGAAATTATTAATTTTTGTTTGAAATATGTTCTTCTGTAGTGGCCATCTTTAATTTGCTCTTCCTTTAAATGCTCCTTTGACATTTTTTAACAACTTACTTTTCTATTTAAAACTTACTTGTAGATACTGGAGTGCTTGTACTGGTAACTGAAATAAATAGAAAAAAAAGATTATTCCATCATCTGCATGATTTAGAAAAAACAGAATGGCAGTTTTAAATACCCTAATTATATTTTTTTGTTGAGACTACTGAGACAATTCCTACTATCGCAGCAGAATATTGAAATGCTAACATGTTTTTCAGGATTAGGAAGGCACCCTGTACGTTTATAGTTACAATTTCTTCCATGAGAAGTAAATCAACTCAAAGTTTTAAAAATCTTTCTTAGTGCAGTGTGATAAAACTATTCATAAGCATTGCTCTATCTGTGTCAACTATAAGCCCATATACTTGTACATTCTATCTTTAAAGTATTTTCCTTAAAGAAAATATTTTTTAGGTGCACAACTCTGTTGAAGATTTACCTGTGGCGGTAAGAGTAATAACAGGGGAGAAGGTTGAAATGGTTGTAGGTGAAGCAGATGTCGGACACGGATAAGTAATTTCAACTATAGAACCATTTTCTGCACAAATGTAGTTTTTACATATGTCGCCATCCTTTATATGTGCCACAGTTTGATTCACTTCATATCTCGTTCCATTGATGACACAAGGACACCCTACAAGAAAGAGCTTTACTGTGCAATTTTTCTACTACCAGGTAAGAGACAAAGGCAAAATACTTATGGGCAATTAAGAATTTACATGATTCATGCATGCTCCTTTCAGATCTATACCTGAAGCATAGATCTTATACATTGCACTAATTTATCATTATATTTAGAGGATAACTGAAACACATTTAATAAAGTCCTGCAAAAAATGTTTGGAAGAACAGACTTACAAACCAGGTTTAAAATGTTCTGAGAGAAATAACAACTGCAGTTTACGATCTGACACTTTTCTATAATACTACATGCTCTGGAAGTGCAAACTCTTGTAGTGAAGTCCATTAGTTTGGATACAAGGAGAAAGAATAACAGGACGGGAGAAAAAGGCTGAACTAACAGCAAGGTTCAACAAAAGTGCTGCCCAGTATTCTTTGGCCACAACTTTGACTTGCACTGGAAAGAATAATTCCAAATTCCAAATATAAGTCTTTTGCAGAGACAGACAGAGCAGTTCTATGCATTTTTTTATTTTTATTTGCAGAAAAACACAAACTTTATTTACCTGGCAGTGGTTTGCACTCTATGGATCCTGCGGGGCCACATTCACTAAAAGCAAAATTTTCAAAAATTAAAATGTTGCAGATGTCAAGAGCACAGAAACATGGAAATTTGTCACTTGATCTTCATTCATACTACTGGATATTTTTCTGGGTGTAATATTTCCCAGTATTGCCTATCATTATTTCATTCAAACTAAGTCATTGCTTTCACTCTTTAAATACAAGATCTTAAAACTATAATGAACTGCTTTGTGTTGCAAGTTGCAAGAGCGCAATAATAACAACTGTTTTTCAGAGCAGTGAACTTTTAGCAAGATCAGGGGTTTGTGTCTCTGGTCACCATGTGGAGTCATAGATGTCAGTGCTATCATTAGTAAGGCTCTAGGAATGAGCAGTTAGGACTCAGTTATCTCTTTCAGGGCTAGTACAGATCATTTCAGATTACAGTGATTTTGAAAACCCAGTTTTAAGTGAGAATGCAAGGCAGAGTAGCCCCTCTCTTCCCAAAGAGCCATGAGAATCAAAAAGTTGTTCTAGAGACATACCCAGGTTTCATGCTATTATATCTTTGAAGAGTATATTTAATGAATTTGTTAATACACTTATTATAATGACACTAGCAATCTGAAATCTGGATTATTATGGGTTTGGAAAATTCTGAATGAAAAGTTTAGAATCTATATGTATTGTAAGCGCAGCATTTTTTGAGTTTAAGTCTCAATCAGAATAAACGGCATTGGTTCCTCTGATTTGTATAGATAAATGCTGGAATATACCAACTCTTCAGTTGAAGTTGCATTTCTATTTGCCTGAGGCCTAGTAAAGTAAATGAGGGGCTCAGCATACATAAATTCTTTACTGAATTACTGCAAATGTTTTTGCATTTTTTATGTACCATTGTGTACAGTTCTCTTTCGTGGGTATTTCGTTTCCAGGAGGATAATAAGTTCCATTGACGTAACACCCACATTCATCTCCATGCACACATTCCTTTGTTTCTTCATTATAAACAGGTTTGTCCTCGGGGCATCTGGGGTAGCAACCTGTTGATGACAAGCAAAACAGTATAAAGGATGAAGAAAAAGTATAAAGAGTTAACTCAATGACCTTCTGAAGGTAAATGATTCTCATTGAATCAAGCATAGTGAAAGAAACAGAAAATTTCCAATTCAAATTAATCCTTGCACAATTAGTCTTTCCAAAAGACTGAAATCAAACAATTCTCATTGATAATACTGGGGTGAGGAGTATTAAATAAGAGTTTAGTCATGAAAACTAGGGAAGTTGTTTTTGCCTATTTTAAGATCTTGGAGAAACCCCTAATTTATATTCATTTCTATGGGCAGCTACTAATTTTAAGAGAAAGAAACGTCCCAATTTTTCTACAGATTTTGAAACATGATCACTATATCAATAACACTCTTGTGAAGAATATGGGAGTGGATTTATTAACAAACAGTATTTTCACTACATTTATTGGAACACTAGACCTTGTTTATGTGCCTTTAATAGACAAGATATCTCTATCCCAAACAGATAATGTATCCGCACTTTTCTGTACCCTTGGCCAGTGACCCAAACCCCACCTGCAAGGTTTTAATCATCTGTCGATTCTCATTGTATTTTTCATGTAAATGCACTTTTAAAAAATTACTGTGTCCTCCTTACAAATAAAATCTCATAAAATCCAATTCTTAATTACATAATGTTCTCTTTATACTGTACTAGAGTTCTAAATAGCCTATAAACTGAATGACCATGTAATTAACTGGTACTTAAAAGTCACTTCACGCTGCCATGCTGTACTAAAGATGCCCTAACAAAAGTAAGCGTGCTCTATATTTCCACTGAAGATGAAAACCAAAAATAATTTAGAAAGATAATCAGATATATAATAATCTGCCTTCTGACACTTTCCAAATCTTTCTAACTGTCAACAACAATCTATTTTAACACACAGACTTAGTTTGTTTGGGGTTTTTTTATTAATTTACTTAGGGAGTTGTGTGGTTTTTTGTTTTGTTACCAGCAGTTCAAGGAATTAAAATAGCAGCCAAACACTGGACGGTTCTTTCCAATCCCTAAAGTGAGGATAACTGCTTCCAGACCAGACGAAAAAGACTGTGTGGCCAAAAATATGTCTGCTTTCTCCAACTTTATCACATGGTAAACCAGAAGATAAAGTCATTCACATTCTTAGCCATTGCAGTCCCCATAATGTGAAATTCCTTTTCAGTTATCAAGCACAAGGATTTCCAACTACTAGTATCATATTTCTACAAACTTTGAGGGGTTCAATGGGATTTAAATGGCTTGTGCATCCTCCAAGTGGGATGGAATGCAGAATAATCTGTTTTATTCTCACATCTTGGTCTTAAAGCCTAAACAAAAACTACAAATGAAATACACTAAAAATAGAGGTAGCTCCCAGTAGCCCTCCAACAACATCTTGTGGTCTTTGTTAAGAGTCCAATATATAGTGGCATCAGTGTGTCTGATATCAAAGATATTTTTAATTGTAAAGATAGGACAAAGCTGCACATTAATCTAATAAAGCCAAAATGGATCTCATGCATAAAGAATGACAAGGTTAAAATACTGCAACTATCAGTAAGTTGCTTCTTTACCATGTAAAAAGTTTTCTTTCTCTTTAAATGCCCTGGGATGGGATGCAAAATAACAATGGTGTAATCATCTTGCATATTTCAGGATATTATCCAAGCAGAGACCTAGCTTTATGGCTGACCGCAATGTAACTATCACCCACTGATGTTAATAAAGAATAAACTACATTATAGGAAACATTTATGTAAGACTGGAGACAAATTCAACATAGCAGATTTAGGAATACCTTGTCAAGCTGACCGACTATTCCATATTCATGAAATGATACCTGGACAAAGTTACATGAAATAAAATACAAAAATGGCATTACCTTCCAGGTATGGTACTGAAAAGTTGGTGCTGACATGATTAATCATCCTGCAGGTCATGACATCACTGCCACAAGGCTCATAGTGCCAGTCACACTCATTACGAGGGTTGTAGTAGTCACAAAATATTGCTGATGAGAGAAAAAGAGAAGCTGATTAAAAACATGGTTGCGAGAATGCAGTTCTGATCAGGTCTTTAAAGGTACAAGCTAAATGAATCTACGTGTTAAGCCAGAAAAATTTCTCTTGAGGTGCAGGACCTGGACTTTCTTCTACTATACTATATTCCACTACACTATACTATACTTCAGCAAGGCGTTCGACAGTCTCCCACATCATCCTCATAAGGAAGCTTAGAAAGTGTGGGTTGGATGAATGGCCAGTGGGGTGGATTGTAAACTGGTTGAAAGACAGAGCTCAGAGTGTTGGGATTAGGGGCACAGAGTCTAGTTGGAGGTCAGTGACGAGTGGTGTTCCCCAGGGGTCAGTACTGGGTCCAGTCCTCTTCAATATATTCATCAATGACCTGGATGAAGGGATAGAGTGCACCCTCAGCAAGTTCGCCGATGACACAAAGCTGGGGGGGGTGGCTGACACACCGGAAGGCTGTGCTGCCATACAGAGACCTGGACAGGCTGGAGAGCTGGGCAAAGAGGAACCTTATGAAATTCAATACGGGCAAGCGTAGGGTGCTGCACCTGGGGAGGAATAACCCCATGCACCAGTACAGGTTGAGGGCTGACCTGCTGGAGAGCAGCTCAGTGGAAAGAGACCTGGGAGTCCTGGTGGACAACAGGATGACCACGAGCCAGCAATGTGCCCTCGTGGCCAAGAAGGCCAATGGCAGCCTGGGGTGTATCAGGAAGAGTGTGGCCAGCAGGTCGAGGGAGGTCATCCTCCCCCTCTACTCTGCCTTGGTGGGGCCGCACCTGGAGTGCTGTCTCCAGTTCTGGGCTCCCCAGTTCAAGAGGGACAGGGAACTGCTGGAGAGGGTACAGCAAAGGGCTACCAAGACGATTAGGGGACTGGAACACCTCTCTTATGAAGAAAGACTGAGGGATTTGGGTCTCTTCAGTCTGGAAAAAAGACGACTGAGGGGGGACCTTATCAACACTTATAAATGCTTAAAGGGTGGGTGTCAGGAGGATGGGGCCAGGCTCTTTTCAGTGGTGCCCAGTGACAGGACAAGAGGTAATGGGCACAAACTTGAATGTAGGAAGTTCCACCTAAACATGAGGAGGAACTTCTTTACTTTGAGGGTGGGAGAGCACTGGAATAGCCTGCCCAGAGGGGTTGTGGAGTCTCCATCTCTGGGGAAATTCAAAATCCGCCTGGACGCGTTCCAGGGCAACCTGTCCTAGGTGACCCTGCTCTGTCAGGGGGGTTGGACTAGATGACCGCCCGAGGTGCCTTCCAACCCCTACCATTCTGTGATTCTGTGATTTGATACTATACTATACTATACTATATATAGGGTACATCAAAATTTAGGGTCAAAACTCTGGGGTCCAAGATTTTCATATTAAACAGTCAAGCTGCAGGGTAAAAATGTTTGATTCAAATGACAAAAAAAAATAATGTTGATTTTAATTTAAAATTAAAGGTAAATTTCTGAGAGTATTTTTTGTATCTAGCTACTAGCAAACTCCTAAAACTTCCTGCAGTATATTCAAAATAGTTCTACCTTGCTGTATCACATGGGCTGAGTCACCTCCAGCAAGCTAAGATGAAGCATATAAGACATTATCAACACAACTTAAAACAGAATTCAGATTAGATGACTAAAGACAGAGGAAGGAGCTTTTATAAGCTTATGTATCTGAGCTGACCGAAACGTCTAAGTTCTGTTTCACTGACTTCTTACACTTAAAAACTACAAATAGCCTTAAGTATGAAACAGAATGAATTTTTAAAAATTAAAAAAAATTTACACTTCTGCCACTTAGAATCTCAAAATTTTGTTTTGAGCACTTTTTGGGGAAATATTAATTTAAATATTATTTTACATTATTTTATGATGTACTGGTATGAGCATGAGCACCACTAACGGACACTGCTTAATATACTCAATTCTGATTAGGTTCATCTACACAGGAATACTTCTGTATATTTTTGCTATAATCAAATTCTGAATAATTTGAAAAAATGAGAGAGAAGCAAAAGATAACAGCAGTTGCAGTTCATCAATTACCAAGCAAAAGGGAGGGACGTCTTCAAACCTAGCCTTAATACAAAAAAAAAAAAAAAGAGAGAAAGAAGACAGGAGAGAAAGAAGAAGAAAAAGGAAAAGGAAAAAGAAGGAGGAAAAGGAAACAGAGAAGCTAGGCTGAATAAAAGACAATTGAAATATACAAATTTACTAGTTCTGTCCGTTCCCCAATATACTGCAAAAATAAATCGCATTGCACAGCTAGCATAACCTTGCAGTGACAGTATTAATGATTTATTTGATCACAGAATCTTCATGGTTGGAAAGGACCTTTGAGATCATCGAGTCCAACCAAACAACCTACAATCTCTGCCACTAGAGCATGCCCTGAAGTGCCACATCTAGACGTTTCTTAAACACCTCTAGGGATGGTGACTCAACCACCTCCCTGGGCAGGCTGTTCCAGTGCCTGACCACTCTTTCTGTAAAGTAATTCTTCCTAATATCTAATCTAAACCTCCCCTGCCACAACTTCAGACCATTTCCTCTGGTCCTGTCACTATTTACTTGGGAGAGGAGGCCAACACCCACCTCTCTACAACCTCCTTTCAGGTAGCTGTAGAGGGCAATGAGGTGATAGGCTTTCTGACAGCAGACAGAAAGATACAGTTGTGTTTAACTGTTACTCACGGCATATATCAGGAGTTCTCCAGAAAACACAGGCCTGAGCCTTGGTACATTCTTGAGCATATGCAGCAACTGCAGAACAGAAGCACTCACAATCTCCACCACTGTCACAAGAGCAGGCATCATGAACACAAGCTTCATAGAACGGAGCTGGGTCCACCTGTTGGGGAAAGAAATGATGCCCCAGTCCATCTCCAAATTAGTTTTCAAACTAGTAAGCTTGAGATATCTCTTGAGATATGGGAATTGAGCTGGGCAGGAATGAGAATGTTTCTAAGAATTACCAAATGAAGTCTTATCTCCCAGCAAGCTTTGCCAACCAAGTGGTGAGCAATATCAGAAAGGCTGCACTTCATAGCCAATATGAAGCAGAGAATTTTGTGCTTGCCAGTTTTTGGAGTTTATCCAATAGCACATTAGCAAAAAATTTCCACTTTTTTGCTTGGCACTGCAAGAGGAGAAACTTAGACTGGATTTTAGCCAGTGAAGGAATCAACATAGAAACACATATTAAGTTAATTACATTGATAGTTCTTTGTGACTTTTCCACTGTCAGTTAAGAACAAACTGTTGCTAATATTACCATATTTCACAAAAGAGACAAGAAATAGAGAGGAGTGCTCTCTGTGCACTGTCCTCTGGAAGCGGTGGGCCTGACATAGGGTATGCTATGGTAATTTGGAGGCACAGTACTAGCAGCTAACCCTGCCTAAACTGTGTGATGTCAGTGGTTTCCAAGAACATCCCTTCTGTGGGCTGAATATTACAGAGAGCAGTGGTCTCTTCAACAGCCACCTTTCAAGTACAGTATGCATTTCTGTCAGAAGAGGGGTCTGAGGCCTTTCAGAACTTGCGGTATTGACATCTCAAAAGATACGGTGCAACTGCAGCACACACAGACCTATTCACGCTAGATTTTTGAACCTAGCTTACACAGCAGTAGCAGTGAAACTGTGGTGATGAACATGGGTTTGTGCAGCCAGGGCTGACACCACTACAAGTCCCATTGCCACAGATATTAAACTATTTTGACTAAGGCTAACTGAAATGTGCTGATACCTGTAGCTGTACCAAAGAATTAAAAGAAAATCAGTCTATTTACTGATCTTTTCATTCATTTCTGATGATCTCTCTGCTTCTGCACTAACCGAAATGCAGTGTGCTGTCCCATCACTTACTGCCCTCTACAAACCTTGGAGTGACAAATTTTAAAGACTGGACTCCGGATGATATTGCATTCTTTTTCTGCCCAGGACTTCCGATGTGGTTTCACATCACAGGGCTTGATCTCTTCTGTGACATCTGGGCACACGAAAGACTGTTTCCAGGAATTCCCAAACTTCAGAGCATTAGTCTCCTGCAGCCCATTCCTTGTTGTAAAGTCATTGTTAGACTTGTCATCAAAGTTGCCACACAGACCACACACTTTGCCCTGGAAAAGGAAATTAACATATGCACAGCTTTTAAATATGGAAGTGGGAAACAGACTCCACTAAAGAACAAAACATTGACATTAGAAAGGACAACTGACTCTTTGTGTAAATGCTGTATTTTCATCTTTACTTGCAAATCATTTGTACAGAAATTAAACCTTTATCTGTCTGTGTATTCAGCTGCCATGTCTTCCCTCCTTGAAACCAATTATACTCAGTATATTTCCATGTCTCTGTGGCAGCCCTTGATCCAACTTAGAGCACTAAAGAGTGGATAAGTCTCTTTCAGCCAAGAAGAATTAATTTATTTCCCATTCTTCTCAATTTACCATAACTCAGCTATTAATATAAGCCTGAGGGAATTTCGTTCTGCTTAAAACTGGTTTTATTAAAAGTTTTTAACATAATGAGCACCATTTCTTCATCCATGGAAAAAAAAATGACAGGGACTCATTTTTCTTGAAAGAAAGAATTTACCAGTTTACTCACAATAGTGAATTTTTGGTAGTGCTATTTAAGGCACATCAGCCCCCTCAAGCAACACTATGTCCCTGTTTATATAACCCCACACCTCCTCATTCAGCCCAGTGAATTCAGTACTCTATAATTCAGTATGCTGGGTTTCAGAAATCAGAACCATCTCCATACATTGCATAGAGAGTTTGATTTTAACTCAGGGCTGAGATTCCATGCAGTATCCCCTAAATTACTTTGGATGTTTGGCTGTTAATATTCACAAACTCAGAATGCCTTACATGTCTGGCTTTGTTGCAATCATACGCTATGCATCCTCTGTAATGCATTGTGATGGACCAAGGAACTCCAACAGCACCTCTGCAAACTGTGATAGTAATAATGCAAGCGAATCATCAATGTGCAGAGGATATAGGAATTAAACACAGAGTCAGACTAAAAGAACATTTGTTTCCTTATCTCATTTATCTATTCATACTACTACTTCAGAAAAAGACAGACAGGTCCTAACTTTGTAATCAGGGGTCAGCTTGATGAAAACAGTAGTCTTCTTATCCCAGATAAGCATCACACCATTGCTGGCCTCAATAACAAGGTAGAGGCCTACTGTCCTGTTCCAATATTTCACATCATCACCGTGATCTCGCTGAATTTCTTTATAATCTTTGTTCTCCAATTTCAGTTCAGTTTTCTGAAACATAAAAAGAGAAACATTGTAACACTAACTTTTATGATGACATAAAATATGAGACGCTCATAATAATACAACTCATTCTGAAACTAATAGCTCAAAGTCTGGGATGATTTTCCAAGATGACAGAGAGTGGTGTAAGCATCTTTGAGAGAGGTTTCAGTACCTGAGAATCTACACCTTTACAGATTAATCTGATAGGGCCTCTAACCTTTACTTGTTATAGCTGCTTTTAGGGACATGGCTTTGGAGCATCACTTTTTTTGAAATACTTGAATACTGATATATACGCACTGCATATCACTACTCACCCCTAGAAAAATTTTAATAGCCTTTGAGCAGGTGACTCCTGTAGTTCCACAAGGGACATTCTCTGTGATGATACTGAACGAGCCACTGGAATTTTTGTCACCACAAAAATCCTATTGAAAAGGAAAAAATGAGCATAAGAAAATTAGGTAGAATATTTAATTTTTTAGTTCAATATAATAATAATTACAATAATTTAAATTTCTACAATGTATAAATCGTTACCACTGCTTCATGTGTGAAATCCTACACACATATATTTTTACAGACACACGAACATAAACACATACATCTCTACATAGATATAAACAGTTAATACAGTCTTGTGTGTGGCAAACCCTGAAAACAAGGGGGACAATAAAACAAAATGAGGAACATATCTTTAAATATAAACATCTTTGTTTTGTAAACTTAGAATTTTGATTTATTTCACAACTGATAATGAGCTGTTAGCTCTCGTAAAGTAGTCCTGTTATATACAATTTATGACCACTGTTATCACAAAAAAAGCCCACTCACACAGCTTGCCTGCACTGAAAATACAGTATTTATCCTGGCAGAATGTGTAAACAGCACAGGAACAGTGATGGCAGGCACAAGGAATGACAAAACCAAAGAGGAAAGCAGATCTTCAAGGCAATAGAATGTCATTTCAGCCCTCCTGATGAGTATTACCTGAGTAGCCACATATTCACAACTCCCATCAAAGTCATAGAATTTTCCATCAAAGGTGATATAATGGCCACTTCCATATATGATACAAGTCCCATAGCACACATCTTTAGTGCAGCTCCAATCTCCGTTTTGGCAGGTACTAGAAGAGAGCAGAAGAGCTGAATTTTCAGGTCTCACCAAGAGCGTGCTGTTTGGAAAACTGCAGAACAAACCAAGCAGCTACCTCATACAACATGATAATGTACACAATACCCATTTCAGTGTTACAATGTCTTAAGTCTCAACTTCAACAGTTTAGCCTGTTTTTAAGCCTATAAAATGATTTTTAACTCTGGCCGGCTACATTTTTTAGATCTGATAGCGTTTATATTTAAAAAATGAGTGCATTTTCCCAATAAGAAATGCCTACTAAAAACAGAGGTATCTACTACCCCAATATTTTGAGCACAATCTGTACTTCCTCAGATAGCAAAAAATATGCCTGAAAATATAGGTTTATACTTGCAACTACAGCCACCGTAGTACATAAGCCTAGACATGACTACTAATTTACTGCATACAACGTATTCTAGAAGAGAGTACAAAATTGTAACTTACCAGGTGTTGCAGTCCACTGTTATCTTCTCTCCAGGAGAATACTGCTGGTTGTTATGACTGCATGGGCAGTCCTTCTCCCGAACACAGCCCCCTTTCCCATCATCGAATAGACCTTTAGGACACACACAGCCTGAGACACACTCTGCCTGGAACTAAAGAATATAAGGAGATATTATATACTTTGGGAAAAATCACTCCATTTTTCATCCACTTCTTCAGAAGCACTCTGGTAAAAACGGCATTTATAACCAGAGCGCCTAATATTCATTAGTTTTATAAGGTTTTTCTTTCTAGGTTTCTAAAGTTTTTCTTTTCTTTTTTGATTGTCTAAGAACCCAAATCGTATTTCACTTGGGAGGTATGACTGTACTGAAGACACGATAAAAAGAAAATGGAGAGGGAAAACGTAAGGGGAATCATCATGAAATTGGCAACAGAGTAATATCATAGGGGAGAAAAGAAAGGAAAACTAAACCAAAGAGAAATAAGCTGTTATTACAACTGCATTTTCTATGTTGCACTGTCATTTAAAGAATACAGAATAAAGGGAACATAACACGGAGAAAATACATACATGATCAGTTCGACGAGTATGACAGCTACGTTGTACAGGCGTTTGCGAAGTCCACTTTGGGGATGTGTTGCAGTCAAAGTACATCTTGTTAGAAGAACATTCTGTTGCGTCTGAAAGGTATATTGTTGGTTCATATGAATCAAGAAAAGGCAAAAGAAATATATGTGAAAGGTGGTAGTTACTGAGAAATCTCAGGGTGTGCCTATTCTTATGAAAAAAAGAGGCTCAGTGAAGACAGAACAAAGTGAAAATGTGTAACTGTTTCACATAAAGAGAAAAAACAAATATGCAAAACAAATAAGTGATGAATTCAAATGCAAAGTGTAGGTTTGTGTTTGTAGGTTGCATTATGGCTTTTATTTTATTTTACTTTATAGAATGTCACTTACTTTTCATTCTTATTGTCACTGAAGTACACTGGATCTTTGCATTTCGGCAAACACTAGAAAAGAAGTGAATTAAGTAGAAATTAAAAAAAAAAAGTAAGCTCAGTGTCTTCAATTTAAACCTAAGGATTTGTTTATATAAATTTGAGAGTATTTATCAGAGATGTCCTGCATAATTTCTAATGATATTTCAAGGTGAACTCTATTGATGTGAACTCATGAATTTTCACTTGGAGAAAAAGCGTATCAAGATTTTAGGCACAGTTACAGAAAGATTATGTTCTAAGGAATGACAGCTATTCTATTAATCCTTAATACTATGGTTTTTGATAACTCGGGAAACAGATAATAATGAAACATACTAATGATAATTTAAATCAAAGCCTTCGTTTGGATACACAGTCTATTTTCATGCCTATTCAACTCATATGCTGCAAATTTATTAGCCTGTGTGCTTCATCTGCTGGATTAGAGAAGGAAGTATTTCAGAGTTTGCACTGATGACTCATGCAGCAAACAGTTGTCAGAGTCCATGATAAAAATACTAGAATTGTCAAAGTTGCTTTCAAAAGCCTACGCTACAGTAAACACTTATCAAGAGGACCTTTGTCCAGTGCAAAACACAAGCAATCTGTCTCTGTCAGAGAAAGAAACAGCAACATAACTTTAGAGCTGGCCTTTTATCTTCTGTTTGCTTCTCTGCTCAACAAAGCCCTATTAACAGTGCAGCTTCATAGTAACATTTACCTTTGAAGGCCAGTACTCACACCTCCAAACAAAGCTGCACTTCTCAATTATTAATAAATTACAGTGCAACAGGATGATGCTTTGCTCAGCACGAAGATGGTGTCAAACGCATTACAAATGTTCATCAAAGCACAAAAAGAAGCTGAGCAGCTTACACCCAATAAGCAAGTTTTAAAAGGGCTTCTATGCCCACAAAAGAGAAGCCACAATAAAACATACCAACGTTCTCCATCTTTTGTGACATGTTCCCCTGGTTCCAGATATGATCCCTTGTAATAACATGGGCACTTGGAGACGGGCACACAGGTACCCTGGTTATCCAAGTATGTATTATGTGGGCAGCCACAGCCATCCACAGGAACAAAGTCTTGCAAGCAATGCTTTTCACCATCAGCAAGGGAACGACAGGTTTGCTGGCACATTGTAAGATTGTAAAGGAAGATTTGGTTTCCTGGGCAGGCAGACACTTCACTAGCTGGAGGGAAAATAAACAAACTGATAAATAAGGGATGTGGGATCGCCAATTTAACCTTGACATTTCTGTTTTGGTTTCTTTGGCTGTGCAGCATGTAGTGGTAAAAATACTCCCTTAGATCTTAATAAAGTACAAAAATATTATAAGTTACAAGTAATGCTAGCATAACTTTGTTTCCTAGTTGAAGACCTCTTTTTAACTGCTACTAATAGTTTCTACTTTCATACCCATATTTGTTTCACATAGTGATAATCAGAGAGAGAGTATAATACAATAAACTCCTAGTCTCAACAATACTGCGCTGTTGACGAAACACAAGCACAATGATAAAAAAAGACACTGATAAGCAAAGACAATGTAAAAGCTTTGATGGCTGGGATTCCATTAGTCAAAGATAGAAATAGCATTATTATTTAAACTGGGGAAAGAAGGTGAAAGTGAAAAATACTGCTTTCTACTTTTAAATATGTCATGAAAAAATGACAGCTAAAGAATATAACATGAATTAGCAAGCATTATAAGCATTGTCTCTTTAAATTCATTAGACATTTCTAAGGTACTCCAAATCCATTAACATTGAGATCACTGACAAACAAATTCAGAAAGAACCTGCTTATTTCTCATGGCTAATTAATTTCACAGGGATTACAGTTCCACTACTTACTGCAGACACTTTTTCTCCAGCCTCCCAGTATGATCCCTTTGAATGCACAAGCTCTTGAGTAAGAGGACAAGGCAGCACACAAGCATTTTTCACTGTCTTCGCAGAGGCAGGTGTCATATTTACATTTCTGAAAAAAAGAATGAAAGGGTCAGTAAACCCACAGAAAACCAATGGGCAACTGCAACTCAGTTGCTATGAAATATCCTATGTCCTTTTTCTGATGTTGTTTTTATTAATTACCAAGACCAGAGAACAATGTAAGGAATGAACAAAGACCAGAGACTGAAAGTGCTAGTCCAAGTCCAAGTCTGGATCCTAACCTAAACCAAGCCTCTTGAACCTTTGAAAAGCAGCCAGCCTCCTACAAACACCTTTTGTGAAGGATTCTCTGCTCTGGTGAGACCCCAGATGGAGTACTACATCCAGCTCTAGAGCCCTCAGTATAGCAAAGACATGGACCGGCTAGAGCCACAAAGATGATCAGAGGGATGGAACACCTCTCCTGTGAGGACAGGCTGAGAGAGTTGGGGCTGTTTATCCCGGAGAAGAGAAGGCTCTGGGGAGACCTCATTGAGGCCTTTCAGTACTTAAAGGGGGCTTATAGGAAAGATGGGAACAAACGTTTTAGCAGGGCTTGTTGCGATAGGAGAAGGGGTAATGGTTTTAAACTGAAAGAGAGTAGAGTAGATACAAGGAAGAAATTTTTTATGCTGCGGGTGGTGAAACACTGGAGGAGGTTGCCCAGAGAGGTGGTGGATGTCCCATCCCTAGAAATGTTCAAGGTCAGGTTGGATGGGGCTCTGAGCAACCAGTTTTAGTTGAAGATGTCCCTGCTCATTGCAAGGGGTTGGACTAGGTGACCTTTAAATGTCACTTCTAACCCAAACTATTCTATGACTCTGTGGTTCTATGATTTTGATACCATTCTCTCTCAGTTACAACTTAAAAATGCAGAGATACATAAAAATTAAAAATTGTAATGGTAAGGTATTAATCAGACGTATGAAGATCTTCAGAAAATTTGAGCTCAGAGTGAATTCTAGGCATGAGCAAAGACTTAGGAATTTCTTCTTTTTTGCTTAGGTAAGCCTCACTTACCACTCAATAGTGATGGGCAGGAGAAAAGAAACCATGGAGATTCTGGTATGAAAATGATTTGGTGTTACATTCCAACCAATGCAGGAAACTTAATATTTTTTTTTTTAATGACTTAATAGCTACTAACGTGTTAGGGCAGACTTAAACTTTCTATGCACCTCTTGAATCTTCTTTCCAGTTCAAATATTCAGTCCAATAAAAAAGTACATTAAATACCAAACATAAGAAACCAGAAGAATAATTTTTTTCTTCAGCAGCATTCCATAAGAATCTCATCATAGGAGATACTTTGGATGCATGCTATGTTGCCTCAGGTAATCACTGCAAAAACCTCACCAGCTCTTATGCGTAAGCTACTCAGTAATGTCTCAAATGTTTGAACAATGATAAATGTCTACATTCATCCATCTGAAATAAAGCAGTACTAAAAAGAGTGCAAGATTACAATACCTTATAGTATTCTGAAGGATCAATGACTAAATGACATCTTGCAAAAGGACCCTCTGGATTTTTCAGCAAAGAACACCAATGCTCAGCGTAATTTGCTGCAAAAAAGGGAGAAAAAAAGAAATTTTATCATCATATTCATTACATTCACTTATCTTCCTTGTGCCATGTCTAGTTATGTTGTCACATAAATGCTATGCAATAATACAAATGAGAGAACTATGTGCACTTTGGGGAGTGGAGAAACTACATGCATTCACTGTACATATATTTCTATTTTCTGATTCAGCTATCTAGCAGTAGACATGCAATCATAAAATCAAAAATTGTATCTTACTGCTCCAACTTGTCTACATGGAATTGTGACAGTCCTTTCCATTTGGGGACCATAAAGCTAAGTTAAACATTGTGATAATTAATGCTACGAAATACAAGCTGCCTTTGCGGATAATATAAATGAATGACCTTGCTTCCCTATCTTCCAGCTCAGGATTCCTCTGCAATCACCTCCTAAACTTTCATTTCAATTTGATGGGAAATCAGTGCTTATATGTATACATACTTGCAGAAATTAATTTGACAGTCCTCTAAAAAAACTTCAATGCCACACTACAACTCTTACACAGCTGTTGCAGTAATATATAGCAATGCTGCTCATTCTGTCAGAAGCCAACCATCTGACTTATTAGTGTGCTTACCACTTTCAATACTGAGGCTGCAGGGGTCTTCCAGATTTTCTACCTGGTCTGTACAGGTGGACTGAGCTTTCCAGGTGTTAGCAAAGGCAGACCCTGTAGCTTCTACCAGCCCACTGCTTGTTTTAAAGTCATCACCTTCCACTCCATTAAAGTTTCCACAAAGACCTATTGAAAAGCAGGTAAAAATTTTACCTAATTATTACTCATTCTCATTCTAAAAGGTCAAAGGGAAAGGAACAACTGATCACAAACATTAGAAACACAAGTTCATACAGCTGATTATTCCACCTCAACATTAATGCATACTATAAGTACTGAAGATTTAGGAGCCCTATTTTAAATCTTTAACCTGTTGAGAAGAGTAGTCTTCATGAAGATACCTCTGCCTCAGGGGATCACTCCCCTAACCTTTTTTATGCTTTCTGATGATATTAAAACCACAAAATGCACCAAAAGCCTGGTTTTGTGGATAGTTAAAAATCATATTGAATATAAAATGAAGGGATATTATAAGAAACATTCATGTACTGGCACCAGAGTGATAGGTCACTTCAATATGAAATAATAAAAATGCATTTCTAGTTTGTTTGAGTCAATTCTCTTCCAATATTTTGGTTTCTGCTTTTAGTTTCCTTCTCTTGAATCAATAAGTAGCATGAACTTTCACTCATGTAAAGAATAAATGATGCTTCAGCTGTGGAACAGCATGGCTTTGCTTCCCATTTGAATAGACACTTGCCTTGAAGTTTTCCTTGAACTGATTGATCCACAGTCACAAACAGCTGCATGACTGGTACCAACTGGATCTGCAGCTGAAGCCCAAAAGAAGTTTGTACAATAAGGTAGTAGGAAGATGGCTTGAATACCGAGAAGCTGGCTGAAAAACAAAACAGGAACTGTGCAGTAAACACACACATAGGCTGCCTAAAGAAACACTTCCTATTAGATTCTAAGGCATTACCTGCCATGAAAACTCTGAGATTAGGATCAAATTACCCATTATTTTCTTCTAAAAATCGCTGACCAACTAGATGCAATGCTGGTCCCCATGAACTTAAGTTGAATACCTATAAAGACTCATCCCTGGGAATAGAATAAAATTCAGGCTTTTTTGCAATACAGCTTCAATACTAACTCATTGATGCTGATTAATCTAAAGAGCAAGAGATTTTCTGAGAAAGTATCATCCCAGCACTGTTGCACACAATAAGTAATAGACGTGTCTCTACAAGCCAATACATAGCTAAATACCACTACTTATAAAACATTAGATGCTTATACGTAAGTTAATCAAGCCATTATAGAAAATCAGAAGAACTGACATAAAAAATCAGCATAATGGAGGAATCAGGCTTCCTAATTCATAGAATATATCAAGTTGGAAGCAACCTGTAACTATCATCAAGTTCAGCTCCCTGCTCCTCACAGGACTACCTAAAACTAAACTCCAGGTCTAAGAGTGTCGTGCAGATGCTCCTTGAATTCTGACAGGTTTGATGCCGTGATCGCTTCCCTCGGGAGGCTGTTCCAGTGACCGACAACCCTCCCAGTGAAGAACCTTTTCCTAATGTCCAATCCGAACTTCCCCCATGCAGCTTCATACCATCTCCTCGTGTCCTATCACTGGTCACCAGCAAGAGAAGATCAGCACCTCTCCCTCTGTTGCTCCTCTTGAAGAAGTTGTAGACCGGGATATGGTAACCCCTGAGCCTTCTCTCCTCTTCTCTTCTCTAAACTGAACCAATCAAGTGACCTCAGCTGCTCCTCACAAGACTTGCCCTCGAGACTTTTCACCATCTTGGTCACCCTCCTCTGGACACTCCCAATAGTTTTACTTTAGCTTTACTGAAGTCCAAAAAACCAACATCTACTGACTAATGATTTTTTTATAGCAAATTTATTATTATATGCTCTATTTATCTATTTAATCTACTTCTTAGATGGTCTATTTTATTGCCTAGAGCATTTTAATTTCTCTAAACTTTCAGCTACACACTGTAATTGTTTTTGTGCAAGCATTCATTAATGTATCATCCCGTGAATACTTATCTTTTCAGATAAAGTATTACTTGCAAGTAACTTGCCATCTGCAGATAGGATGGTAAATAAGAAACAACACACACTGTGTCAGTGTGCTGCCTGAACATATCTAAAAAGAAGTGATAAATGGAAGTTCTATGTTCCTTTCAAAAGTTACTCCCAGAGTTCACAGCTGCTGTCTGATAGTGACTTTCCACCAGAAGTTAAGCTCCTAAATTAGGTGATTTGAGTCAGCCTCTGAAAGTATTTGTCTAAATCCACTGATTATATAAAAAGATGCTGATGTCTCAAGTGAGCTGGGAAGATGAGAGAGTGCTACACAGCGCATCCTTTTTTCCTGCCCTGGTTTACCAGAAAATACAGAAGTTACCTTCTGACATGCTTTTTTCCCACAGGAAAAAAAAAAGCATGCGGAAGAAGTGAGGTGGGAGAGACATCCCTGAGCCTCACCATGACTGAGAGCCAGGACATGCGTACACTATGTAGCCAGACTTGGAAAGTGCTAAATACCCCTCTTTATAGGAAGGTTAAGTTATCTGCTTTAAATTTATGCCATGACAATTCCTCTTTCCCAAGCTACACGCTGAAGTATATTCGAGGTGTATAAAAAAAGTGAAGGGACATATTTTTTCAATCATCTGCTGTATACGGAGTCAGTCTGCCCATGAAATTCTCAGTGACAACTATGAAATCACATTCATCCACAAGCTGTTCCAAAATCTGAACAAATTTCATACGCTTCTTTTTGACCTTTACCCCTGAAAAAACACAACCCCACGTGAGAATTCAGGTGTGTGACACATGACACACAAGGCTATTTCCCTTACCTGACACATGAGGCACGTTCACTGTCATCTCATTCAGCAACACACTGCCATCTGATCTGAAAACCACCACCTGTATAATAGCAAATAGAATCAATGTGGTTCCAGGTACTGAGAGGAAAAGGAACTAATAAAAAAAATTAAGAGGGGAGACATTTTGCACATTTAGACTGTGACTAGAACTTAAAATCTTTGAAAGGAAGAACCTGTCTGAAAACTGAACGTGGCACCAGACCTGTAGGATACAAGTAAGGTTTCATCTTGCTAATCAGTGTTTCACTTACACCTGCATGCAACAATTTATAGCAGTAACAAAATAGAAAGCTTATTTATATTGGGCACCTTGGTTTCAGCAAGTAATAGTTCAGGATCTATAAAAAGTTCCTATTCCCTATAAAAGCATGTGCCACAGTTTCCCTGTAACGGTTTAGGATGATTTTGGTGTGGTTAGAAAGCAGTTTTTTAAACTTCCTCATAAAATTACAGACTGTACATATAGAAACATAAAATGATGGGTTTCTGATTTGTTTTGGTTTTGTTCTGATTATGCTGGCGAGGACATGGAAGATCAGAAACACAGGAGGAAAATTATGTGTACATGTATGTAAAATTATGTATAAATATAGTCTAGATATTCCCCTAATCAAACAGAATACTACAGTGAATGAAAATATAAAAGTTTAAGAAGGTTGGATTGTATCGACATTCAACGATGGGACCTCTTCCGAAAAAGACTCAATTAGATCTATAAAATTACACCTGAATAAAGTAAAATATTGTGAGGAGAGGAAGAATGGTACTTTTACTTCCAGCCAGCCTGGAATACAGTGAGAATAATTAAATAGCACAAAGCAGACAAGGGAAGAGGGGAAAATGTCACCTTATTTAAATCTCATCTTTTGTTTGGTTTAGGTTTATTTTGAGTTCTTGAGGCAGAAGCCTGAGTTGTTTTGCAGCCTGTCTGAGGTTCCTTATCTACTGAGAAGAGCGACTCCAGAAGAATTAGTTATTGCTCCACAGTAAGGGAAATATGCTAATTTTTAACATAACTAGGAGAACCCACAGAACACTTACATTTTTTTTGTGATCTGCTAACAGCACAAGACTCTTCAAACAGGTCTGCCTGTCTGTGGAGCCACAGGGAGCCAGCTCTGCCAGGAGAGCATGACTGTCATCTGCAGTACCCTACAACCACAGTGAAATAAATGTCCATTAGTCCAATCAAAAATCTCACAAGATGATTTCCAAAACAAAGAATCAAGTCATCAGTTACAATAACAATTACTATAGAACTTGGCTATTAAGACCACCATTTCAGCACCGGCTCTGGAAGCTGAAGTGTCTTTCAAACAAACTCAGTGGTATGGTTCCTAGTTCAACAAGATCTTTGTCATTCTCTATAACAGGCTCCAGGTATTTTAGGGACAGATGAATGAAATAGCTGCCTAGCTCCTTTATCTACCTGACTTTCACACTCAGTCACAGAAACAGCTATTAAAGATCTGACTGAGAGCTTCTAATCCTGAGAAGTGCCAATTTTTGCAGTCTACCTATCTATGCAGCTAGAGTGATCCTTTGATTTCTTATACATGGAGGACTCCACTGGATAAAGACAGCATACGTAGTCTACTGTCTGACTAAGTTAACCACCCATTGTAGTAAGTGCCCAAACTTCCTCCTAGGGCTATTACAGCCCATCCTGAATTTTCCAGTACAGTCTTTAGCATTTCTGCTTCCCTCGTCCCATAAAAATGGAATAAAACAACTATTCAGAGCTGTTACATATCAGCGCACAGACACTTGTCTTTACTCTGCAAGAGAAAAGCCCTACAGTACACGGTACCTTGGCCAACACATAGTAACAGTCTCCATGGAAGGTGTATTTCTTCCCATCAAAGGTGGTAATATGGGAACCTCCTTCCACTGAACACGTGCCTGGACAGGGTAAATCTTTGCATGTCCATCTGCCTGAATCACAGGTGCTATAAAGAGATAAATAATATAAAAATGCTTGTAGGTATTACAGGAGCTGTGAGCAGTGAAAGCACCTGTATACCTAGCAAACAGCAAGATACTCCCAGGTGTTTTAACACTGCATCTTTGACCATTTCCTTAAGATTTCCTCTCTGACATATGCCACAGATAGAACAAAACTTTTCAGAAAATTGGTTATACCGACATGCAACATAAATGTTAAGTTCAGAATGTTTTCAGGAAGTCTCCTATGACTAAAAGGAAGATTGAAAAATGCAGACCCATTTACAATCATTCAAAGAAAGTTGTATGAACAACCATGATCCTTACCATTCTTCACATTCAATGGTAATGCTTTCTCCAGGTGAATACTCCTTTCCATGGAGTCTGCAGTGGCACTGGTTAGCAGGTATGCAGCCTTTTTCAGTAATATCATCATACACAGTTCCTGTAACGCACAACAGTAAACTATTCCAGCTCTTTCTGAAATAAGTAATTTCCACAGAGGAGAAACTCTCAGAGGAGGCATGCTCTCAACTTGACACAGAAAGCAGAGGCTGAGATTATCAAAACTGTGAAAAATACTATTTCTACTTTTTGTAATATAAGACAAATGGAAAACACTTTTATCCAGCTTTGAAAATCTAAGTCTATCCATTTATATAACTATACACAGATAAAAAGCTTAATATAAGTATATAAAGAACAACGTCAGAATTTTACATGTTTAGATTTTCAGTCCTTCTGGCATACTCTGTAGACTACTATTGTAATCTCTTTTCATAAGGGTGACAGTAAGTCTGAGAATTTCACTCACTGTCCCTCCTTATCACTCTCTGGGCAAACAATGTCCATTGCCTCAGAATTATTCAACCTAAAAGGCATGATTTTCTATATATTAGCAGAAGTCCATTTGTTGAAAGGTAAAAAGCAGATTTATTACCTGTCATTGTGTTAATACAATTTAACTATAAAATCACTGATAATTAATCAATCATGACTGCCTTTTTAAAAAAAACACCTTATAATTACGTTCCCCTGGGGGGGAATAATGAGTAGCAGTACTAATTTTGAAGATACAATTCGACTACATTTAATATTTTAGCTATGACCTCCTTTGCCAGAGCTCCTGGTTTTGTTCCATATATAAGAGCTAGAATAAGACATGCCTTCAGGGCAGAAACAACCATCCACGTAGTGCTCCTCACAAAGGCTGCTGATCTCCAAGTGTGAGCAAGTATCCATACAGGGTGAGCTGCTTTCTCTATAGACCATGGTATCAGGACAGGTCTTGGCTGAAAGAATAAGAAAGATACCATGAGTTATTTGAATGTAAAGTCCATCATTCCTGAGAAACCACAGATCATATCCCCTACTCCCCTCAAGTCCATGGTGTACCAAGCCAGATTCCATCTGGCAAAGCATTTTTGTCTGTTTCTGAACTGCTTTCCCTGCTTTTTGTATTTTATTCTTCTGGTCTCAGATAGATCAAATTATACCAGTCATCTGCAGCATCAGACCTCACAGTTTTTTAATGCAAACAGAATTTCTAGTAGCTGAAAAAGATTTCATAATAACAAGAGTAATAGAAGAAGAAAACAGGAAAAATACAGTATGTAGTTTATTGCATTATTGGTATGAAATTATAATATATGCCTATAGTTTTGTAAAGAAGGAATGAATTTAAATGTTTCACAGTGCTATATCCATGAAATATTTGTTTCTTTGTAAAATTTATATAGCTGCTTACGGCAAAAGTCCCATGTCCTCCATTCACTCGGCCGGCCACCTGCATGCGAACATTGGCGAGAATACTCAGAGACGGTGCTGCAGAGGCAGAAGGAGTCCTCATTTCCACTACACGCACACTTGTCCTGCATGCAGGCTTGGATGTACATTTCCAAATTAAGACGTAACCGGCAATCAGCAAATGCAGAGGAAGTCAGCAAGCTCTCACACTCATCACGCTAAGGAGGAAGAGTAATAATATTTAAAGAGATTTGCAAGCACCTGAGCGTCTAGACACTTCCTGTCTTGTCACAAAAACTGTTGCCTTCTCAAGAGCAACAGTTATTCAAGAAAGTAAGAAGACTGTCCCTGGAAGCGATAAAGTCTTCCCAGCTCCTCACACACCAACTCCCCATAGCACAAAGATACCTCCATGTGCCTGCGCAAGTGAAGTTCACCACTAGGAATACTCACATGCTCATCACAGCTTGGAAGAGCCTGAGTTTCATCAGGATCTTCACATTTGGTGTTGGGTTTGCTGATCTTCTGTAAATTCCCATATGTAATTGAATTGTAGCTTGCATCTATGAGAAAAAATTACAAAGAGGTCTTGCTAAGCTCCAAAAATTGACAACAAGGAGCACCTGATTTTCAAGACTCTACTGATAAAGGAAAACAGCTACTATGGTAGCAAATACGCCTGTCAGACACAGGTTTCTGCTTTGAATTGTGTCTGTTATGTCTAAGTGTGCTTAAAAATTTAAAGTGATAACAAGAAAAGAAGAGATGTTCTCATCAAAAAGTAACACAGAAAACAGAAAGAACTGACTGAAGGTCCCATATTTCAATAATGGCAGTAACCACCATGGTGATAAAAATGAAAAGGAAAGCATTCTTAAAGTCACAAGACTTTTTTTTTTGTTTTCTTCTTTTTTTCCCCTACTTGGGATAAAATTAGGGAAGTCAATGATGGCAGTCCTTTAAAAGACAAATGAAGGAAAAAGCAGATTGAATTGTGGGGGTGCTATAGCAAAAACATTATCTGTTACCAGTAGAGAAAAGAACAAGATGATTAATCTTGAATAAAATAAACTTAGACCAGGAATGCATCACTGGAACATGTTTATTCTGGGGCAATCACAGAAGTCTCTTGAGGTGAAATCTGTTCTCCTGTGATGCTCTTATGCACAGTGCTCATCAGCTTATCTTCTGTGATAACTGTCAGTATGGTAGGATGACTCACCTCCATTGATAAACTCATTGTAGATTGGAACTCCATTGTAATCCCCACAGAGACCACATGTATGGTTATTAAATTTGCTGTCCAGCTCCACCTAGGTAATGGAAAAAAAAAAGAAAACACAGAAAATTATCTGGAGCATGAAGACATTCCAAAGCAAACACACTTATTCGAAAAGGAAGTTGCTAAATGACAGAAGTGATGGTAAACACAAAACTCTTATAGAAGTAGCTATTGCAAAAAAATTTGTAACATAGTTAATAAACACACAGTTAGATGCAAAAAGTAACACAGAAAACAGAAAGAACTGACTGAAGGTCCCATATTTCAATAATGGCAGTAACCACCACGGTGATAAAAATGAAAAGGAAAGCATTCTTAAAGTCACAAGACTTTTTTTTTTGGTTTTCTTCTTTTTTTCCCCTACTTGGGATAAAATTAGGAAAGTCAATGATGGCAGTCCTTTAAAAGACAAATGAAGGAAAAAGCAGATTGGGTTGTGGGGATGCTATAGCAAAAACATTATCTATTTCTCAGAAAGCTCCTTTTCCCTTTCCTGAGACCAGTAACATCATCTGCACGTCATACTGCTACCTCTATCACATTGCAGAGAAAATACCTTTATGTTTTTAAATAAGGTACTATGAGTATCAGCTGGATGAGTCAGCCTAACACTCTAGCTCTGCTCAGTTCATGAGATTCTACTTCTGTTCAGTATACAGTAGACTGTTAAACCCAGGAAATAACAATAAAACAGACTTGGATCATACATACCATCAGTGCATCTTCCTGATTCCATATCAGAATCAGGCCTAATTTGGCATAAACCTTGGTGTAAATGTCGTTGCTCTCAATGAGCAAGACAGAGCTGTAGTAAGGTGTTTTCACACTAGGAAGAAAATCAGAGACTTTGCATTAGTACAGACACTTAAGTGGTGACATGGTCTGTAATAAGCCAAATACCATAACGAATAGAGAAACGACTCTCTCTTGATCCTAGCTGCACAGGATGCCTTGTTTCAATGAGGCACAAAATCCTCTCTCTCTGACACTTGATGTGGTAACTCATTGCCTTCAAAAGGCAAAGCAACTTCAGAGGTAAAGCTTCCCGATGGTAAGGGTTCTTTAAGAAAAAGCCAAAATGTCAGATGTCTTCAACTTAATCAAAGGAAAATCCATGATCATTGTGGTATTAACACAGGATATTCAAACACTCACTAAAAATTTACTTCAATGAAAGAAGTAACAACATAAATGGAAGCTTTTCTTTACCAAAAGATCCGATAACCATTTTAGAGAGAATGAACGTTCCTTTGGAAGGATCTTCCTCCTCAAGAGAGAGTTCAAAAAGCACAGGCAGATACAGGGACTGCCAACAAAAGTTTGAAAAGAAATGAGCGTGTTAAGAGGAATTCAGTAGTTTGTTTCAGCAGTTAGTTCACTAGTTTTCAGTTGACAGGACCAAGCTTGTTAATGGTGACAGCAAGGCACGTTAATTTGACATAAGATATTTTGCAGAAGGCTGAGCACAGATGTTTTTGTCTGATAAAGAATCAATTCACCAGATCTTTCTCCTGTTCTTGTTCATCTGTCTTATAGTGCACTTAATGTAACAAACGATACTGCTGAATTTTATTCAGCAATAAAGGGATTGTGGCAAACAGCCGCCTCCTATAAAACCTAAAGAACTAGAGTCTGTTCAAACAGCAGTGTAAACTGGAATCCAGTCAAAATAACCGGTTCATTTTCTACTGATCTGCCAATATAATTGTTACCTATTGGGATTCATGTATGTCTACGTGCATCTCCTCTTAACTGGTCTCTTGACTGGGAGAATTTTATCTCCTAATTTCCTGTCACTGGGATTTTTCCAACTATTTACCTCAGGCATTTTTAACATGGCCAAACGACTTACATGTCTAAATACTAGGCAGGAACTCAGAAGCCGTGATTTCTACTTTTGACTGCATTGTTCATCCTTTGGACAATGATGCTTTAAGAGATCATGATTTTGGAGAGGGATTACAAAACATTCAGCAGCTTTTCACCTTTCAGCTATCACAGCACGGAATGTTTCTTTTTTTCTAATACTAGGACATTTAATCAACTGGTGGATAAGGTACTGAAAGGCAAATTCATACATTTTTCTACTTTACAGTTTCCACTTCAGTAGTGTAAAATGCTACATGACAATGGATCATTTTCCATTTAAAGAGCAATATGGGAAATTAAGTTCTACAAAAAACTAAATCCCCCCATGCAGCAAAAACCTGTTCAACAAGCCTTCTGTTCAGAAGGGATCTATTGTTTTATGAACACTAAGATAAAAAGAGGCTTGCTTTAAGAAAAGCAATTTTTAAAAGATTTCTAAACTTGTTTTTCATGGAGTTCTTTTTAAGACCTGAGTATACAATAAAGGGCTTTTTCAATTTGGGGCAAGAATGCATTTTTTTTAACTTCATGTCATTTTGTTATGCATTCTAGTATGATCCTTGGAACACTGAATGTTATTTTCTATCTTTGAACAGACTTTCACTGCAGTGGCTTCCAAACTTCAAAGCAAAATCTGAGTTCTGGACAAAACCCAGTCCTCCAATGACAATAGAAAGATTTTTTTTAAACTTATGCTAAGATACACTAAAAGCCAGTTTCTTCCATCTTCAGAACTACCTCTTAACCTATGAGGTACTTCACTTGTTTCAGTGTTTAGAGATACACACACTGAAAGGATAGTCTAATGACAGAAAAAGCTAGGTTAAGATATTACTTGGCACCAGTTATGGTATCAGACTAGCTCCTTGTGTGACCATGTTACAGGAGAAGAAAAATACTGAAGCTCACTGTGAAAAAGTACATATTGCCACATACAAATTAGTGTAAAATTTGACCTGCATTATATCTATTATAATCTCTTGAGGAATGGCCATCAGACCTTAAAGAATTATTTATGAAGATCAGAAAAAAGCACCTCTCTTCTGCCACAAAATAAGAGAAACAGACCCTGGAGAAATGCATCTTCATTTTTGAGGATTTGCTAGACTATCTGCTAATGTAAACTCAATGTGATGCCATTAAACAAATGAAGCTATGTCATTTCATGCCAGTGAAAGATCTGGCTCATGAGCTGCGCTGTTTCCTGCACAACCAGAAAAAAGAACAATTCACTCAAACCTCTTCCTGACTTGCATTTAAATCATCATTTATGCCAGTGTAGAAATTACATTTAATACTAAAGCCCCCCCAAAGCAATTTTTATACTGTATTTCAAAGGGCTTTTTTTTTTTGCTTGTGGAAACGCTTGTAGGTGTTGCCTTAATGGTATACAGCCTGCTGTGTAAAGAATCAATCCTGCTTTTATCTTCCCAGCATATTTCTCTGAAATACTACTACACTAAAGGAACTTACATCCGTCCATCCACTACAGCCAGTTTTGGTCTGAGGTACACCGTAAAGTCCTTGATTGTTATCAGAATGTACTGGATCTCAGGGTGGTTATGGCTGTTCAGACCACGTTGAATGTGGATAGAGAACTCCTTGTAAGACTCTCGGCAGTCAGAAGCAAAATTATACTCGCAAATGCCAGGGAATTGATAGATGTCTCCATCAAAAGTTTTGAAGTGGTTGTTTCCCCAAGTGCTGCAGACATAGTGGCCATGGTTTCTTGTCCTTCCTGATGAAAAAGAAATAGGAATGAAAAAAATGAAATAAATGAGCTAGAGTCAATTAAAGGTATGTGTTGCATTATACAGGAGAAACCACTTGCACATCACTTGCACTTGAAACTAGGTGCACAGTGATTCCACAGATCTCAAGATTGATCAAGCATCTGTCTTTGAAGTAGAAGAGATGTGAATTTCTAATGGAAAAATAAGACATTAGCAAATACTGTTGAGACCTCGGTATATCTTAGAATCCTTACTGAGGTGAATGAACTTGTCTGCACAAGGTGGGTAAACTTAACCCTCTGACCACTAACAAGTTGGTGCATCAGTGCAATGGAGCTGCTTTGCCAAACATATGAATTTATTCTGAATCACAGAATTATTTTTAGCAATATTACATGTTTCTAAGAGCTATTTTTGCCCCTGATGCAACATGCACTAGAAAGGAAAAGAGTTAGGAAACCAAGGAAGTACCACTCCTACTCTGGAAGGCAAATAGGTTAAATGTTATGAGAGGACTTGTGCACAACACGAGGTTTTAAAGAATTCCCTTTTTTCCTAACAGAAGTAGTGATTTCTACTACTACAGAATAGAAATTCTTCAGAAGATAGGTCAGAAATAACCACAGCAGGAGAAAAAAAAATTATTTCTTTTGCAATAACAAAAGATGAAGCTAATGATATTTGTTCCCTTCTCAGCCATCTATACCAACAAATACAAATTAAGACAGTATCTGATAAATCTCAAGATGTTGTAGATTAGGGGTAAACATAAAAGCTGAGTGTACCTGGGAAGCTTGCCCAGGTACTAAAAGCACACATGCCACTCATCTTCACAAGATTTTCTTGCAATATTTAATTTGAGAAAGTGAAACTACCATGGAGACCTTGCAGACCACGGATACTTTGATAGTATCAGTGATACCAGATACATCCAGCCAAGCTGGTATGCTTCTCTCCCCAGAAGGAAGGCTAAACAGAGATTTTCCCAGAGCTCACAGCTGAGATATAAGATGCAAGATGCCGCTTTCCTCCCATTGCTGAATTCAAGACACCAAAACCAATACCGCGAACCTTATCACTGCAAAAAATTCATCACCTATTCCTCCAAAAATATTTTTCGTTATGAGAGCTCCATTTCAAAACAAAGTTAACAGAGTAAATTAGAGCTTTTACAAAAGGATTATTAATATCCTGAATGACAAAATGAGCTTTGTCCAACATTACTACATTCACTTTTGAAGAAAGTATTTATGTCATTTCAAAGTAACAGAAGGCACAATCATCCACTTTCTTCATTGCTGTAACAATGAACTTCCCCAACTCCTATAGTTACTTTCTGCCAAGCAGTTGCCATACCTAGGAAAGTCTCAACACATGGAAAGAAAAGTAATACTGAAAATATTTTCCAGGCACATCAAACTAGAGATTAATGCTGTAGATGCCATAGATATAGGTCCAAAGAGAGCAGTATCTACCTCTGTTGGCTGAGCCATGTAGCCTCAGTATTTGAAAGTTTAAGAAATTTAAGGCACCTTAAAACTCCAGTGCGCTATTTAAATGCACTGCCTCCTTCTACCTGTGCAGTGGTATTTTAATTCTCTCCCTCTATTCCAGGAGGCAATCTTCTACAATTTCTTTTCTAGAGCTTACCTTTTCTTATTTCATTTGCATAGGAAAGAGCCAGCCAGAGCATGAAAAGGCTGGCAGCTCTTAGCCCCATCGTGGCTAAGGTGGGTGAACTGGGAACTCCACTGAAAACTTTTCTTTATATAATATCCACTGATGCAATTGATTCTGTCACAAGGGAGGAGATACAAAGACAGAAGGAAAGAGGAGGGGTAAAAAAATAGGCGTGATATTTACAGAAGATAAGAAGTAAACAGACAGGTATTTTTCACCATAAATGAAGGAATTCAGTATACAGGAAATGGTATAATATTGATTCAGTAATCATGTAATTTTTTATTGCTCTATTTCATCTACAGGATGCTATGCTTTTAAATCCTTCAAATGCTCACGCCAAGTTTAACCTTCAGTAACTCCTATAACTATAGTGAATTCTGGAGTGGCTGAACAAAGAAATCCCTTGAAGGAAGTTTAGGATGAGATACCCTCAAACAATGGCTTTAGAGCCAAAGGATATTTCCTTTTTCACCATCACGCAGAATGATTTCTGTAAAAACTAAATGATGCTTGTGAAGCTCCTTGTAGACAATAATAACCTTCACAAATAAAAATTATACACCATGCATTGTAAAATTATTTTGCAGATAATTTTTGGATTCCTTTCATTTGCAAAGCTCTGAGGAGCATCTAAAGGTATAGCCCATACTGCCTATTGCCCAAAACATAGTTGAGATGGGGTGACAAGGTAAGTTCAAGGAATTCACAGCAAAGGAGATGCTATATCAAACATTGTCTTGGTGCAATAGAAAGTCAATCAAAAACATTGCAGAGATTCTCACAACATATTAAGCTTTAGGGAAAAAAGAGGGGGAAAAAGAAAAAAAGGAAAAAGGGGAAAACATTACCGTCCAGACTGAATAACAATTATTTTCAGACAAAATCCCCCTAAGAAAGCTTGTTCTTGCTTACCTTCTACATGAATGATAAATTTACAGTCTACCATCCCATGTCAGATCCTACAAAGGCCATAGGGTCAACTTTGTTTTGTGCAGAGAAAAATTAAGAGGGTTCTTGGGAGAAGAGGAAAGCAGAAAACAGAACCAGGAACCAGTTCAGAATGTTGCTTCAGAAATACAAGATTTCTACAAGCACTGTATTTTACTCTGAAAAACTCCTTTGAGAAGGTGTTTCTGCAAGTCTCTTCAGAGGACAAAACACAGGATCCTTGAAGTAAAATACACTTCCTTCAACAGATCTTTTAACAGAGCTGCTTCGCAGCACTAACAAGTTTTACTTCTTAAAGCTCCCAAGCCAGGCTCTATATTTTCTCATCAAAAGTTTCTCAGTGCAGTGTCTAGGAATCTCTAATTCTCTTAATTGTTCAGTGCTCCTTACTTTCATTGCTCAAATTACACGTAGAACTTTTGTAAAACATCAAAGAAACTCTTGACTTAGCCCTTATGGTTGCTCTAGTCAAGTAGAAATACTCTTTTTCTCATAAAGGCATGGTCTTTAACAGTTGTTTTCTTTTATTGGCTATTTTTATCTCAAGTACAGCCTAGTCTCAACCCAAACACCTTCCTGTTTTTCCTCAATACATCTCAAAACGTTTTAGACTTTCTGCTTTTCCTATTTGAGAATACAGATTTGCACTTCTCTCACCCTTACATAGGGTATCATTCATTCAACACTCGTGACTGAAACCAAGTAGTTGCCATTTTTCTCCTTTGGGAGTCTATCACTAGAAGAACATAGAATTGATTTTCCTTCTTGGAAAATAAAAACAGTAATAACCAGGCAGATCAAACCATTTAGAGAAAATAGAAGCAGCACTGTCTACAGAGACCTTTCTGTGATGGTTACTTTAGCAGGCCTAACTTCTATGACAGCTCAGAGATATCTCCTGTCTTGGAATTTTCTGTCTTTTATGCTACCAAAACTCTTTGTTCAGAAACATTTTCTAAAAATACTTAGGAGATTCCTGAAGGACTTTATTTTGAGCTTTTCTTTTCCTCCCTGTTTTTTTCCAGATAGTCTCCTGTCTGGAACTACTATTGCCCCAGAAAAAAGAGTCTCCGTGACCTTAATTCATATACAGTCTTCGCAAACTGTAGCAGCAACTCCATACACACAGCAGACCTGACTCCTTTTTAGATTAAATTGGATGTGTATGCTCACAGGTGTAAATTGGAAACTTGCACATTTTTCATTCAGGTTTGCCATGAAACGTCTAGATCTGGAACCAGTCTCATTAAGTTGATAGAACTGTGAAAGGTAATCTAACGATGCACCATCCCTCAGTTCAATATGCTGGTATTTTTCTCCTGTGCAGGTGAGAGATGTACCTTTCTTTGGGTGATATGGATAGGTTAACCTCTTGAAGAGCTACTTTTAGCCAAGCACCACTAAATTTTTAGTGAGTGATTTTCTCTGCTCCAGCTCTGGCCTGCCTGTACAGGGAGCATGATTCCTTCTTGGGACATAAAGTTAAAACAGAACTATCTTCCTTCTCCAGTCTTTTCTTCTCAGAGTGACCAAGAAGTTCTCATTGTCCCCTCTTCTGACATATAGGAAGCTGTGACTTGCTGTGACATCCCAAACTGGAGAATAAGGGAAAACAACATGCCTTTGAGCATTTAGACCACTCTCATAGAATGTGCACTCAAGCTTACATGGCTGTGCTGATCTGAGAAGCGAGTACAGATCCTTATCTTCACAACTCTTAAGTGTTTGTACTTCTGCTAGCATTAGAAACTGTCCTATACCATCTCTATTTCCCTATTGACAGAAGGGTAATGACCCTGTCTACCAGCTGCTTTATATGCCTTTCAGAAATAATCGTTCTCTGAGGTAGACATCACAGCCTGCTTTGTTTCATGCTCAGCTACCTTAGAGTTTATTGGATTACACATTTTTAACCAGAATAATCTTACAGTTAATGCACAGATAACTATGCATCCATATGTATGCATGAATTCATTTACTATAAATTGTTTGACAACCTGAAGTAATCAATCCATTTTGAAAAAAAGATAATTCTGCTTTAGCATTAGCATCTTTGCTTTAAGCTTACATCAATTCTTTACATCTGAGTTGACCTGTCTGTGGAAGTTCATGCCGTTCTTTGCTTCTGGTCATCTTAATCAGAAGTTATTTTCCTCATTCCAATACCAGGTGTTCATTTGTCATTAATACCAATGATATTTCTTATAATTGTGCATGCACTTATAACCCCTCTCAGTGGGGACACTACAACTGAAAACATATAGAATCCTAACTGGGTAAAAGCTACCACTGTGCAAGCGGCATCAGCAGAACACGCGACGAGAAGGAGTGCTTTCACATTTAGGTCCCACCACTGAGTCTTAACAGAGAAAGTATTTTGAAAGTTCTTGAAGTCCGTGAGTAGAAATACAAGTTCCCATCATCTTTCACTATATGCCTAACCTAGGAGCTCCAACACCAGGGCTACAACAGCCAATGCTCAAATTAAAAGTTTAAAAAAAAAAAGTTGATTGCATGGCAAGTATATTTGTTATAGCAGCAGATGCGGAAGGAGAGATATAAAAAGTGTTTTGAGTCACAGCTGTGTCAATGCACTGGGTCTCTCCCTACCCTTAAACTTTTACGAGACTCCTTCTAATCCTTCCATCAGCATAGCTAACTTGTAATGCTCATATTAATTACAGTGTAAATTTATTTTGCAGAATACTTTCTGTTAAAAAGAGGATCAACACAGAAGATTATCTTCATTCTGACTCACACAGCAGAAGAAAATGGCCTATACAGAAAATTTATATTACTTTAAGACAAAATTAAGCAGGTACCTGGGTAGGCTTATTATTTTCAGAATAAATGATTTTTCAAGAATTTAGGGTCTGTTTCTATCTGTTAACATACCAAGAGGAAATCTCATTGCAGTCTTGTCACAGCAATCCCAGAATGACCACTGTACAAATATCTCAGAAAGTACAATTATACCCGGTTACTGAAATTTTTTCCACATCTGCTTTTGTATTCATGATATGCTGCTGATCACAGACTGTCAAACCAAGAAGCAACGTTTTATCAGTAACATTGCTCTGCAGAAGCAGCCATGGGATTTTGTTCTGCTACTCTTCCACCTGCCAGCATTTCACCAAAGCACACAAAGCCTTCCACATAATCATCCAACTGCACGATATACACATCACTCCCTCTATCTCAAGCACACAGATGGGTTGTCTGAACTCCTTGGCAGCCATTCTAAAAGAACTCTAGCAAAATATAGGTAGATTATGAATTAAGAGATGTCTGACACGCACTTGCAGTACTTCCTTGACCGAGACACCAGTAAGCATTCTATAACCCACCTTGACAAAAACTTAAGAAAGCACAGAGATAAGCAGCAGAAAGCCGAACAGTGCATGAAAGAGTGTTAAAGTGATGATGTAGAAGTAGTGGGGATGCATTTCCTTTTGATATGTATGCTGTCAATAGATTAACCTAAAATTATCAACACAAAAGGAGCCAGTATTTATATGGACGTACGACTGGTATAAATTAGCGAAATTACTAATTTATGGTTTTTATGTTATTAAAGAATTAGAAACAAGTGGCCAAAACCCATGGCTATAACCAATTTACTGCCCTCTCAGACTTTCTAATGATGAGTAAGTAGTTACTATTTTTATGAAAAGAACTTTACTACACGGAATGTCCATTTAAATGTATTCAGCAATCAGGGGTTTATTTAAGGAAATGTTACAAAAACCCACATACTTTTGATTGATCCTCAATCACTTCTGGAAATGGACTAATACAATGTAATTAATTATCCTATCATTTTACCCTAAGGTATTCAATTTCTGATTGGACTAATCTTGGCTCTACCACTAATCTCTGTGACCAAGAGTAAATATTCGGGTTATTTGCATTCTTTTTTATTCAAACAAAAACTATACTGTAAGGTATCTGCTGATGCTAGCTGGAGTATAACATTCTCACATGGCCTTCCTTAAATGGTTTGGCATAGAAATTTTAAGATTAGCAACCATTTTCCACTCACAATACTTCCTTCTTTTTGTCAGTAGCTCATATTCCGAGACTAAGGTTGCAAAATGTTTCTTTCTCTTCCAGTTAAGAACAAATGCGGATAAACATGTGACACACAATTACTGGAGATTAGGAATGGATATAGCAAGTAATAACTTCAACGAGTAAACTTTCCTACTTACACTTACCTTTTAGAATAGGTATGTCTGCAAAAAGCCCCAGGATGACAGCTTCTATATCAATAAACACAGAAAAATATTTGATTATTTAAAAAAAATATTAGAACAGTTCTCTTTTGCTCAAGCATCTATGCGATTTACTACAGGGAAACGGACAGACCCAAGAAGAGATGACACAGAAAAGGCATCAAGGGAATTACACTCTGAACTCCTTTCTCTCTGGCAATTTTACCACAGTGGAGTGGGATTTTCCAAATCTTTTATTTTCTCCATAGGAAAAAATGGGAAGAAAAATACCAGCAAAATGTGCAATTTCTCCTCTGTCCTCTGAAGAAGGGTTTTTTTTCTGAAAATACACTCATTAAGAAGTTGGGAAACATTCTAGGTAAACCTTGTGCACCTAAACCTGTGTTCTCTCAATTGAATTCAAATATCAAGGAGATGTAAGAGAGAGTTTGAACAAGAAACAAAATGAGCACACTTGCTTTAATTGCAATTTTCCTCCATTAATATTTTCTACCATCTCCTTTTCTCAAAATTCCTATTGACACTGGTGGTGAAACTGAAGTAAATTTGCATTTACTTAATACTTCCAGGTGCCATATGGGAAATTAGACTCATCGTACTGCCACAAACAAAACTAGAGAGCAAATCCTTTGCTCTTCCCTTCCTTTTTGCGGCAGTATATGGATATGGCCTCCAAATAAACATTTGCTATGAGTTACTTTTAGCTTTCAAAACTAGAATTTTTGAATGACACTCCAAATATTACACTCAATGCCTGCTTAATACAGTTGTGTTCTCTTGTTTTACAAAATGTCCAGTATAGTCACTTGACTGATAGATTAAACTTTTCCCATTTTGCTCAACTCTTCATTTATTACTTAATGGCATGTAGTCAACACTTCTATTGACCTGACAGAATTTCATAAATTTAAGATTTATTATCAAATAGCTGAGCTAAACAATATTCTGAACCATGGTATACTGATGCTGATGGTTACACAAGACACTACGGAAACCTGAGTTCACTTGCATGAACATTTAGCTAAGAATCTTTAGTCTTCTACTACTAACAGATATTACAATCCAGCTAGTACAACTTACTACACTTGCCATAGTTATGGTAAACTTTAACTTTTTTCTTTTATGAAAATATGCAGTTACATAACTATTTGCGCCTTCTGCTGTGTGTCAGAGGGAAAAACTACATCAAATGCACGAACGCATCTGACGCATATCCAAGTCTTCCAGCTGCCATGCACATTTTCTAACAACATTACTTTATAACTAACTTTTGAGTCATCAAAAAGTCAACATTGTCAATACAGGGCAGTGTATCACAGCAACACTGTGAATATAACAATGTATATAGAAGATCACTTTGAGAGCTGCTACCTCCCACACAGCAAAGAAGAGGGAAGGATGAATTAGACAACCTGAGAAATATTTTCCTTCACACACTTCCATATTTTGCACTGTTTGTGCTTATTTTCCATGCATTTTCTGATCACTCATTAAGGTGCCTTTTGAAAGGGAAAAAAATAGAGAACAAAACCAGGAGGAAAAAAAAATACTTTTGAGCATTCCATAATACTTCTCCTTTCCAGCTACTACCTTTTCAATGTAAATTCTCAGATGCAGATTATCTGCACTATAAAATGCCAGCAGTGAGACTGACAGTCCATGCCAACCAGTGATGTATTGCATCTACTAAGACTCCCTACATTCACATTTTGGAAGGACTGGATAAAAACTACCTGAAATAAAAGTTCTGATTATAACTTCAAGTTATAGGTAATTGATGTCCAGAAGAAATGTTTCCCAGAGTATCAGGATACCTCACAGTTTTGATGTATTTGTCTCCACAAAACTCCTGTCCCAGTATTTACAACTGCAGAATTAAACACACAGTCAGAGATACAGAACCACAAAAATACTCAGACAATATACAGCAAGGGTTAAAAATGAGATGCACACATCCAGTATTCTGAGTAAGGAGCTGACTGGATCAGGCAAGAGGAAAATCTCAAAAAAATGAGTATGTCTAAATTTTAACTCTTTTTTGTGAATCATGACTAATACTTTCATAGACATGACTCTCTTTATGAACGTGGGTGCTTCATGCCTTTCAAAGAACAGAGCCTTTTCTCAAAAGGATGCCAGAGGAGGCTTTTCTTTTAATCTACAGTTCGCTGAGTACCCATTCAGTGCAGGCTGACATAACTAAATCTGTCTTGGGGTCTCACATCTCCTGTGAGAATATACTTAGACTAGATGATTGTTATAGGTCCCTTCTAACTGAGAATTCTATTCTAATACTTGAATCCCTGGGCTCTGAGGATCCCTCTTCCTTTTGAAACTCTTCAACTTTGCACAGAACATGTAAGAGTGTCATTGTTCCAAAGACAAAGAAAGCAGGAGTGAGCATGACCCTACAATGCAGAAATCAGAGAGACTTGATGATGAGAAGAGCGAGGAGGGGCGTGGTCTCCGTTCATCCAAATGTTCGATATAAAATAAAGCTCACATCCTGGGAATAGAAACTTTGGTATGGATATAAGCCCAAATTGTTTAAGGTCAAAAATGACTGTTACAAAGGTGTTTCACAGGTTATGCAAAGATTAAAAAAAAAAAAAAAGTTAAATTCTTATCTTGACCTGGACAGTAAGACTTAGTTGAACATACCACAGCAGAATGTTGCTGATGCGTAAGAGCACACAGAAGGTGGATAAGAGAGTAAAATCATAGAATCATAGAATTGTTAGGGTTGGAAGGGACCTTAAAGATCATCTAGTTCCAACCCCCCTGCCATGGGGAGGGACACCTCCCACTAGATCAGGTTGCTCAGAGCCCCGTCCAGCCTGGCCTTAAAAAATTCCAGGGATGGGGCTTCCACCACCTCTCTGGGCAACCTGTTCCAGTGTCTCACCACCCTCATGGTGAAGAGCTTCTTCCTAATGTCCAGTCTGAGTCAGCCCATCTCTAGTTTCAATCCATTCCCTCTAGTCCTACCATTACCCAACATCCTAAAAAGTCCCTCACCAGCTTTCTTGTGGGCCCCCTTAAGATACTGGTAGGCCACTATAAGGTCTCCTCGGAGCCTTCTTTTCTCCAGACTGAACAACACCAACTCTCTCAGTCTGTCCTCATAGGAGAGGGGCTCCAGCCCTCTGATCATCCTCGTGGCCCTTCTCTGGATGCACTCCAGCACATCCATATCTCTCTTGTAGTAGGGGCTCCAGAATTGCACGCAGTACCCCAGGTGGGGTCTCACGGGAGTGGAGTAGAGGGGGAGAATCACCTCCCTCGACCTGCTGGCCACACTTCTGATGCAGCCCAGGATACGATTGGCTTTCTGGGCTACTTCTGGGCTACTGGGCCATACTGATGGCTCATGTTGAGCCTCTCGTCCACCAGCACCCCCAAGCCCTTTTCTTCAGGGCTGCTCTCAAGCCAGTCACTGCCCAGTCTTTATCAGTGCTTGGGATTGCCCCGACCGAGATGGAGGACCTTGCACTTGGTCTTGTTGAACTTCATGAAATTGGCATGGGCCCACCTCTCCAGCCTGTCAAGGTTCCTCTGGATGGCATCCCTTCCCACCAGCGTGTCAGCCGCCCCACATAGCTTGATGTCATCAACAAACTTGCTGAGGGTGCACTCTATGCCACTGTCCACGTCGCTGACGAAGATGTTAAACAAGACCGGTCCCAGTACTGATCCTTGAGGGACTCCACTTGTCACTGGCCTCCACTTGGACATGGACCCACTGACAGCCACTCTTTGGGTGCGGCTGTCACGCCAGTTCTTTATCCACTGAATTGTCGGTCCATCAATCCCATATTTTATCAGCTTGGAGACCAGGATGTCATGCAGGACATCATCTTTCTCTGCCCAGTCTGAAGGCCAGTCATTTTTCCGGCAATGCTTCCGTATGTCAGAAACATTATAGAGAAAAAGTATTTCATAACAAGTCTGTAAGAGATGTTTGCTGTAAGCAAATAGCTTAATAAAAAGGCTAAGTTGAAGGCAGGTCCAGGAAATAAGTGATAATATCTTCTCTGTAATTTCCCAAGACAGAGACCAGAGTAAAGTTTCCAGTTCAGAACAGTACTTCACCAATGCTGCATTAAGTGTTGTTCTAGTTAGGCAAACCTGCAATTAGATAAAAAGATTCTTTATTTTTCCTGCTGTAGGGGGTTAACCTTGGCTGTCTGCAAACCCTCACCCAGCAGCTCTCTCACCACCCCTCCTCAATAGGAGGTTTCTTCCTCCCTCCTCTTACTGCTACACAGCATTTTACCCTTTCTTAAATATATTTCTACAGAGGTGCCACCAGCTTGTCTGACTGGCTCAGTTGTGTGCTGTGGTGGGTCTGCTGGAGCCAGCTGGCACTGTGTGTGTCCAGCACAGGGCATTCCCAGTCTCCTCCTACAGAGGTGGCCCCTGCAACTCCCCTGCTACCAAAATCTTGCCATGTAAACCTGTACATAAATTATTACAGCTACATCTCTTTACCATCTCAGAGCTCCATGTTTCAAAGGGGATCTTTTTCTAGTACTTTAGACCAGACTGGACATGCTTGTCTATAAACTAACAATGAAGAAGGATTATATAAACTAACTAACAGGGGGGGCGGTAGATGTGGTCTACCTTGACTTAAACAAGGCGTTCGACACGGTCTCCCACAGCATCCTCATAGGGAAGCTTAGGAAGAGTGGGCTAGATGAATGGCCAGTGGGGTGGATTGTAAACTGGTTGAAAGACAGAGCTCAGAGTGTTGGGATTAGGGGCACAGAGTCTAGTTGGAGGTCAGTGACGAGTGGTGTTCCACTCCTCTGGTGGTCCAGTCCTCTTCAATATATTCATCGATGACCTGGATGAGGAGATAGAGTGCACCCTCAGCAAGTTTGCTGATGACACAAAGCTGGGGGGGGTGGCTGACACACCGGAAGGCTGTGCCACCATACAGAGAGACCTGGACAGGCTGGAGATCTGGGCAGAGAGGAACCTTATGAAATTCAATACGGGCAAGCGTAGGGTGCTGCACCTGGGGAGGAATAACCCCATGCACCAGTACAGGTTGGGGGCTGACCTGCTGGAGAGCAGCTCAGTGGAAAGAGACCTGGGAGTCCTGGTGGACAACAGGATGACCACGAGCCAGCAATGTGCCCTCGTGGCCAAGAAGGCCAATGGCATCCTGGGGTGCATCAAGAAGAGTGTGGCCAGCAGGTCGAGGGAGGTCATCCTCCCCCTCTACTCTGCCTTGGTGGGGCCGCACCTGGAGTGCTGTCTCCAGTTCTGGGCTCCCCGGTTCAAGAGAGACAGGGAACTGCTGGAGAGGGTACAGCAAAGGGCTACCAAGACGATTAGGGGACCGGAACACCTCTCTTATGAAGAAAGACTGAGGGATTTGGGTCTCTTCAGTCCGGAAAAAAGACGACTGAGGGGGGACCTTATCAACACTTATAAATGCTTAAAGGGTGGGTGTCAGGAGGATGGGGCCAGGCTCTTTTCAGTGGGGCCCGGCAACAGGATAAGAGGTAATGGGCACACACTTGAACATAGGAAGTTCCACCTAAACATGAGGAGGAACTTCTTTACTTTGAGGGTGGCAGAGCACTGGAACAGGCTGCCCAGAGAGGTGGTGGAGTCTCCAACTCTGGAGACATTCCAAACCCGCCTGGACATGTTCCTGTGCAACCTGCTCTAGGTGACCCTGCTCTGGCAGGGGGGTTGGACTAGATGATCTCCAGAGGTCCCTTCCAACCCTATGATTCTTTGATTCTATGATTCTATGAATGTAATTAGACATTTACTCTACAGCTATTATATCCAAGTGCTAGCACTGTCTGACAATAGGGGAGCATTCTTCTGTAAATAACCCATCATTTAAAAAAGGTGTTTAAAACAACAAAAATGGTAAAAAATGGTCAGACTTCAATGCAGATTTATTACAAAGTGCTCAAAGTAATTTAGGATGTTCTGGAAATGGAAAAACTGAGACAGGTACATGAGCTCGTGAAGAAGACTATCATAACAAAACAAAACGTAAATCATACTTCTAGCCATCACCCGAAAAAATACTGTTTTCTTTTAATGTTAACTGCATTTGGGGGTAAACTTTTCCCTTTCTTTGCAAGAAAATTATAGGAATATAGATATGTCAAAGAAAAAAATATTTTTCAACTCTTCCATCTCTTGTTCTAAACTCTTTGTTTTCATTTTGTCATTACAGCAATCTTTTCAGATTGGATCATTCAAATCAAAGCAAAAAAAACCAACCCTGAACTGACTGAGGATGTATGAAATTTTAATTTGCTACTTACTACACAAGAGACAGTACTGATTATGTACAAAACTATATCAAACACACAGAATATGAACTGATTAAATATACAGATTAAAAAACATTAATTATGTGAGTTTTAATAGGAGCTACTTTGTAGCTGTGGTAGGAAAAACTTTCTCTTTCAATGAAATTGCCATTCTCATGTTGTGACCCTGTACTCACCAGGTCTCTCTCATGCAAGCTACCATGTGGAACACAGCCAAAATAAACTGTGAACAGAAAAAATCATTTTTAACCCAGGGGAATTCAGTGAACTTGGCAAGAGCAATTCACCTCATCCTAAACTGGGATGCACAGGTGAGATTTGCATGAAGGCTGCAGGCAGTAATTTTGAACTAACAGAATTTGGTTTTCTGAAGATAAACAATATTTGTATAGTCCTGTATGTTATCTTGACTCCTGTTATACAAATAATGTTAAAATAAGCCAGTAAACAATGCACACCTGAATGAACTTGGAAGTGATTGATGTTTAACTTATGGCATTTACCTTCATAATAAGCTCTCTAATTGACTAAGAAGGTGTATCCTCTTTGTGTGATTCCTGAGAAACTACCATACAACCTGGTAACTCCCATTTCACAAAGTAAATTTAAAATATATAAAAGGAGACTGATGAGAACAGAAGATTTGCGTATACTACTGAGTCACCGAGCATAAATTAGGTAAGAGTATATGCACAGTCTATGTGAGTCTTAGGAAAAAGCTTTCGTATTTGATCAGCTGGAAGAGAAGAGAACAAAACAGAGAGAAGGATACATAGTGAAAATGAAAATAACAGAAGATTTCAGTTTCTAACTTTCTACACAATCCATAAACAGACATTTGCATTCAATGCGAGACACGTATGTCAGAATAACGATTGCCTAAATATTGTCTTTTGGATAGAAAAACGCACTGGATTATGGTTCCTTCATATCTTTCATTGCCACTATTCATCTCATTTCCTATTACCCCATATAGTAATCAAATGCATCTCACAAAAGCTACTTCATGTCTGGAACTTCTTCGATACAAAAAATCACTAACAAATTAGAGTAAAAAAATGCAAAAAACAAAACATTAAAAAAACCAAATGTTATTTAAAAAAAAAAAAAAAAAGAAGGTAATACCATTAATCACACAGCACTCAAGTCGCATTTCTCTTGTGCTTTAACCACAGCTGGCAACTACACACCACACAGACTTTCACTCACTCGCTGCCCCAGTGGGATGAGGGAAAAGAATAAGAGGGTAAAAGTGAGAAAACTTCTGGGTTAAGATAAAGACAGTTTAATAGGTAAAGCAAAAGCCGCACATGGAAGCAAAGCAAAATAAGGAATTAATTCACTACTTCCCATTGGCAGGCAGGTGTTCAGCCATCTCCAGGAAAGCAGGGCTCCATCATGCATAATGGTTACTTAGGAAGACAAAACGCCATCACTTCAAATGTCCCCACCTCCTTCTTCTTCCCCTAGCTTTATACTGTTGAGCATGTTGTCATATGGTATGGAATGTCCCTTTGGTCCATTGGGGTCAGCTGTCCAGGCTTTGTCCCCTGCCAAATTCTTGTGCACCCTTAGCCCACTCACTAGTGGGATGGTGTGAGGAGCCTTGACTTTGTATAAGCACCGCTCAGCAATAACAAAAACATCCCTGTATTATCAACATTGTTTTCAGCACAAAATCCAAAACACAGCCCCATACCAGTTACTATGAAGAAAATTAACTCTAACCCAGACAAAACCAGCACAATATCCCAGGAACCTTTTTCTTGACTCTGGGGAAAACCGAATGAATACATTCAAACAATCCCAAGCATTGCTAGTTGCAAACATATTTCCACAAGACACAGCCTGATCTTTCTATACCTGCCCAGTTCTACGACTAAGTAGTTTGCATACCTCCTCTGTAACACAAGTCACAGATAGACAGTATTAGAAAAGACAGTTAGATCTCGAGTATCTACAGGCCCAACACTTCTAGCCATATGCTACATACTTACTTAATAAAGTTGACACAGTAACCTCTTTCTGATGCAGGTTTATGGCTTATCCTTGTGGGATGTAGACTGTTCAACTACTAAAACAGCAATAGATTTGAGTCAAGGAGTTGTTTTATCTACATTACCAAGATGTGTTTTTAAAGGTGACTTTTTTTTGGTGGGTAGATTCACAAATTCTACTGTGACACACTTGTAATGTTCTCTTTTATAAAAAAAAATGTTAGGGGGCAGGGTAGTTCGGGGGGGCGGGGTGGGCGTTGTCTTGGTTTTTCTTAAGGCAGAGGCTACCAGAGCTACAGTGTTGGAAATCTGATTTTCAAACATAGTGAGAACTGGCTTTGCAAGGTGTCTGTGCACATAGGGGAGATATGAGATGCTATAATAATGCTTTAATATACATAATTCAACACTTACAGGAGTAATACAGCCATTAACAGCAGATTAAACTTCAATTTTAAAAACAGGAAATGCCCATGAACAAGTGAAACAGGCAAAATAAGGAGTGACCTGGTCACTGTTTGAAGGCATCATATTAGAGGCTCTGAATAGGTGAATATCACCAATCAAAGCAGACCTAAAAGAACAGAACCCACCATGGCCAAACAGCACAGTAATAGAGGCAAAATAACATCTTAGTACAAACAAGAGAGGCTTACAAAGGCTTCAAGGAGCAGTTAGCCCCTTGAGTCATTAGAAAACAATAACGTACTATTCTGTTTTATTAGAAGCAGGAAAACTGTTACTTAATGAAGTGGGAGATGACAAAACAAAACTCAAGGAAGAAACTATGACAGTTGAAGAGTTGAATTATGTTTTTCTACCACTGTTCACCACAGAGGTGATAACTCACTATGGAAAGATACTCCTACGTAACTCCACTTTTTATGGAGTATGAGTCGGAGGTATACTTGCAATTCAAGGTATGAAAACAGGAGATTTTAGAAAAAATTGATAAAATTAAAAGTAGACAAACTGCCAAGACTGCATGGCATTCCTTAACTGTTCTAAAGAAGATCAAGTATAAAACTGTTAAAGTTCAATAAAAGCTTTTTAAATGGTCACCTCCTGTATTATCAACTTTCTTAGAGATTTAAACAAACCCTAGGAAAGTCAGTTGTCACAACAGATAGAAATAACTGATGGGCTCCATCAAGGTTTGAGAGTGGTGAACTGTGAAGTTACATGGTTTGTTAAGATCCTAGATTATCCAGGAAAGCTAAAACTAAACTGAAAGAGAACTGCAGAATTAGTCTGCAATACTGTGAGGAAATAAAACAATATATGAAAGTCAGTGACTACCAGTGTAAAGCAGTGAATGCAAAAAATAGAATTCCAGTGTGCCCACACTGTCTTCCTCTCTTGCACACATGCCCACACAAAGGGCACAATGTAAGTCACCAGCTCTCAGGAAAAATATCTTGAAATCAAGAGACAAGTATGGGAATAATACTATCTAAGAGATCAGTAACAGACAAAACATTAGTATAGTGTTAGTAAAGGCACAGAGAAGAAAAGATAAAGTAACACTGTAATACTCCATATGCATTGATGGAGGGGCCACATTTTCAAAAAAATTACCTCCCATTCTGGTCAGTCCATTCCAAGAAGTATATTTTAAAACTAGAAAAGGTACAGAGAAGGAGAACAAGAGTCAGGATGGGATGCATTCCTAAAAGTGCCAAGAAGTTCACCTGTAAGGTTCTAGTTATGATCTGTCAACCACTAATTAGGACCTTGGATGTCTCCAGATGCATCTCATGGACTGAATACGGACAGCTATGGTCATAATTGACTATGACTCTCTGTCTTCTTCTACACCATTTTTTTCATTGCTAAGTGTGTATATTATATATTGAGTGCCACTGAGTCTGGGTTACACAATTAAAAGGCAACGACTTCCATAACTAGATAACGGTGAGATCCATTAATGTTCTGGTAGTCTATTCTAAAACCACATTCATCTTTAAAGAATTTTTTTCTTAAAGAAATTTAAAAACAAGTAAAATCACTTTAGTGTAGGACACAGCAGGCTAGTGGGCAAAGGCACAATATCCCTTGCCATGCATCTGAAACTAATTCATCAAGTAATGCCACCAGGACAAGAGATGCAAACTTAACAACCTATTTAAAATGGGAAAGTGAGAAGCATTAAGCTTTGGAGAATCTTATTATGTGCTTGGCTTGCTCACTGTGAAACAAGGTATCTCTTGTGGAGTACTTCCGAGATGCTTAAATGTTTTTTCTATTCTGAAAGGTACCACAAAAACATCAGCGAATTCCTCAGACTTGCTCTTGCATTTGTGACACTGTATATGTTTCACACAGCTTTTTGGTTCTGTTGGCCATGGGCAGTCAACATTAACAACAGTGTACATGAGACAGACAAATTCTATAGCCTGACCAAAGCAGAAATGTCCATTCAGTCACAACTAGTTGTAACTGCAAAAAAACTGTTCAAGATGACAGACGGAAGTAAAAATCCAGTTCAGCCTGTTAAAACATTTTCAGAATTAATGACACATGATTTGGGGCTGGTATGAATATGAACGCAATATGAATGGAAATGTGTATTCTTCTGATGGAAGAAGCAGCAGAACAAGGGCTGAAAGAACACCTTACAATTATAATGAAGAACACTGTTCCGAAGACACTGCTCCCAGGGATGAAGTGGAATAGTGTTGTTTACACCCAGAAAAAAAAATGCCTGCACTCTGCTAAGACCACAGCACAGATGTGATTAATGCGGTGAAATCCTCTTGGCGGCCGGTCACCAGTGGTGTCCCTCAGGGCTCAGTTTTGGGGCTGGTTTTGTTTAATATCTTTATCAATGACCTGGATGAGGGGATTGAGTGCACCCTCAGTAAGTTTGCAGATGACACCAAACTAAGTGGGAGTGTTGATCTGCTTGAGGGTAAGAAGGCTCTACAGAGGGACCTGGACAGGCTGGATTGATGGGCCAAGGCCAACTGAATGAGGTTTAGTAAGACCAAGTGCCAGGTCCTGCATTTCAGTCACAACAACCCCAAGCAACACTACAGGCTTGGGGAAGAGTGGCTGGAAAGCTGCCCAGCAGAAAAGGACCTGGGGGTGCTGGTGGACGGCCAGCTTAACGTGAGCCAGCAGTGTGCCCAGGTGGCCAAGAAGGCCAACAGCATTCTGGCTTGTATCAGGAATAGCGGGGCCAGCAGGAGCAGAAAAGTGATCGTGCCTCTGTGCTCGGCACTGGTGAGGCCTCATCTCGAGTACTGTGTTCAGTTCTGGGCCCCTCTGTACAGGAGGAACACTGAAGTGCTGGAGCGTGTCCAGAGGAGAGCTACCAGGCTGGTGAGGGGTCTGGAGACCAAGTCATACGAGGAGAGGCTGAGGGAGCTGGGCATGTTTAGCTTGGAGAAGAGGAGGCTGAGAGGAAACCTCACTGCCCTCTACAACTACCTGAAAGGAGGTTGTAGAGAGGTGGGTGTTGGCCTCTTCTCCCAAGTGAATAATGACAGGACCAGAGGAAATGGTATGAAGTTGTGGCAGGGGAGGTTTAGATTAGATATTAGGAAGAATTACTTTACTGAAAGAGTGGTCAGGCACTGGAACAGCCTGCCCAGGGAGGTGGTTGAGTCACCATCCCTAGAGGTATTTAAGAAACGTCTAGATGTGGCACTTCAGGGCATGCTCTAGTGGCAGAGATTGTAGGTTGTTTGGTTGGACTCGATGATCTCAAAGGTCCTTTACAACCATGAAGATTCTATGAGTTGACAGCGGAAGACCCTGCATCCTGATATCAGGAAGATGGCAATGAAGCAGCAGCATGTTACATACACCATTCCTTTTCCCATTGGTTCACCAAGAAATGGACTAAAGACATATAATTCAAATGGAGAAAAACAGACAATGAGCAGAAATCAGATCTAAGATTTAAGAAAGCTCAAATAAGCCATATTCTGTGGCAAAGGACGATGTCTTAACAGCCAATGACTACAAAAGGATGTACAAATCTGTCCAAAGCAGTTTGTCATCACCAATCAAGAAGTAAAAAAAAGAGGCAATGGGGACATGACAGCAGTGTCTCTTGTCCTCTACTTTGCAAACCAACAATCCAGGCCAAATCTGGTGAAACTTGGTATCACAACCTCAATGCTTGTAACTATGTGGGTGTTCAAGGGCAAATGAGTGAAATTCAGGAGAGAAGGAATGTAAGAGGATAATATAAAATAATTTAGAGATTTTTTAAGTAAGTATCACTCTCCTTTTCCATAAGATCCCACATTTAATTTTATTATATATGTTTTCTTACAGAGTGATATGCCACTGACTACAAACTGACTGAGGGGGGCACATGAGTTAAGACCATTTTTATACTTGCGATTCGGAGGCAGAAAGAGAAGCACAATCCTGCACATCCTTCATATTTTTTATTCACTCCCTGAAGCTATACTACACCTTCAGATTCAGCTTTGAGTTTCTTATGCTTACTGTGTTTTTCTCATACTTGGCATATGTTTCCTAGAATAAACACGTGGACTCCTGACTTGCGGTACTAAGGAAGAAACCAAATAAGACAACACTGAAGAGGACATGAGTGTAGTTCCCTTGGGTCTGATTTAAAATCTGGAAAAATCAGTAACGTCTTTCACTTCTGATTAAAAAATTGTAAATAATGCTGCAATTCACCTACTTGCTGGTGGCTCTGACTTAACAGGAGAAACAAACATACTGTTAATAGCTGACTACCAGGAGGAGGAGGAAATCAAGCAGTTTCATTCCTGGCACACCAAGCTGACCATATGCTACTGATCATCCACTGAAAGTACAGCCACCAATATAACCATGGTAAAATTATTTTTGATTACAAATGATTTATACATTCTTGTCTGTGTTATGTATTCCCTGTCTTGTGCCCTGGCCATGGTGCTGAAAAAACCACACTAGCTCAGGAAAATGTTTTTACTCATTTCTTTACTGCAAGAGTGGAGCACAAATTCCTCACCTGTGGAGGTGTGGAGCCAAAATCTCAACTGAAGCAAGACCGTAAAGTTCATTGGACCTAAACCCTTCCACAACATGGTGCATTCAAAGGCTTTAAGAACATATATTAAGCACATGTTATTAGTCTCTAGTCAGTATTCTTCTAAAGGAAGACTCCAGAACGATGTACAGTCACTTGCACATAAAGAATAATACATTGCAACAACAGAGGTAATTCAACATACTCTAAGTACCCTATCTTGGCCATTGCTATTTATGCAACCCCCACAGCCTCTCAATAAAGGGGGTGAGGAATACTGAACACCCTAACCAGGTGACTTAGTATTTGGTACAGTCCTATCTCATACAACAATGAGATTTTTGATTGGTATTCCTTTCATCAAGTCTTTTCTTGAGCAATCCAGAATACAGCATTGTAGTGTTTGCCATAAGGTCCCATAGTCATTCTGACTGGCTTGAGAACTCACAGAGTAGATACACGCTCTCCCGAAAGCATGTTTAGTCAGTAATTCATTTTTTTAAACTAAATTAAAAGGGGTTTGGTTTTTGAGGGTGGTGGTGTTTTTTTTCCCCAGCTGTATTTTTTTAAGAGTCCATTTCACCATCTTTCTCTCCTTCTTCTGACTCCTTCCCCCACTTCTCCCTCTTCCTAACGTTGCATGCATAATCAAAAGTGCATTAACATAGTCCTAACATGTAATCAGCATCTTCCCTAAAGTAGGATGGGAGTCTGTGTCTACAGCTAGTACTGTGATTTCTGTTAGTACAATGATTTCTCAGTTTTGGACACCATCCAGTGCAGGAAAAGTTCTGAATTCCTCTTTGGAATCATCAGAAAAATATATTATGTAGGAGGGGAAAAATACACCGATATTCAGCACTTTCTGCCAAGGCTGGACTTGTGAAATAAAAGCCACAATTTGTCCCACAATTAGAACCACTAATTCCCTTACTCTGAGGGCCTGACTGCTTATTACCGTCTCTTCCTATCAGTTTTGCAGTGAGATGTTATGTAATATGTGGATACTTGGTAGACTTCTTTTACAGAGTTCATTTCTTAGACATTGACAAAATGTCAAGACAAAAGCATCTTCTTGCTTTTTCACCTCTATTTACCTACTTTATTTAAATGTATCCTTTTTACAAACTAAGCTGCTTATGTACACAACAGTTTTAAAGATGCTAGTGCTAGTTCCTTCTTATGTCATAAAAGTTATTTCAAGCTACCGCAAAAAAAAAAGATAGAAAAATAAAAGCCACATTAAGAAAGAGTGAATATAAAACTATATTTGATCAATCATGCATATATTGGGTTTTCCTGTCAAAGAATACAGAAAAATGTGATTGAAAGATATTGTTGAACTTATTTGAATGCAGAGGCACACACTTCTTTTTCTTGTCTCTGATCTTTGCAGACATGCTTGCTTTCTGGAGTATACTTTTTATGTTCTTAAATATAGATGTAAATTACACAAGTGATGGCATCTGCAGGAGCTTCCACTGTATAGTTTCCTTCTCTTATTTTTGAATGCCAGAAATTATTTATATTCCACTTCTTGACATCAATAGGCTTTGAGTAAGTGTGAGCAAGTGTTAAATTTCCCTTGGTAGCTATCTACGGTTCTAATTTTTCCTTATTCGTGAGTTAATCATGCTGGTACACTGAGAGGTATGTTCCTATTAAATGTACAGCCATCTTTAGTGTGTAATAAAAATACACATTTTGACAGTAGCAAAACTAAAATATATTGTTAATACCTGCATTCCAATAGATTGTTGGGGATGAGAGAGAAGGAAATAGGTTGATGACTGAACCACAACAGGACAGTAATTAATAGAAAAAAATCCTGCAATCACTATATATACATTTATAAGCATATATGACATAGATTGACCAGGCCCTTCACGTCTGGTACCACTAGTACCACCACCTCCTAGTGCGTTATACTGACCTCAACTTTTTTAAGCAACAATTGAGCGGGAAGCAGAGTTTAAGGAGTAATACGTAAGAGCATGTCATTACAGCTTATCTTTTTCCTTTTATATGCCATCTTAAAGTCACAGTAAAGTCACTGTACACCCAGTTTGAAAAGAAGCCTTCACAAGTATGTCAATTTGTCTAGTGAGCACACATAAAAGTAAGCATGATTGGAAAAAAGGTTAAAAAATCAATACCAAGGAAGGTTGCACATAAGAAGCAAATGCATGAAGTCTGAAACAGGTATCATGGTTTGCATAGTACTGTACACGGTAGACCATTAATCTTCTTAATAATTGTTAAGGGATTTAGCGCCTTTTTATATCTTGGCCAGAAACTGAAAACCAACTTAGACAATGTAACTGAGGTTACATCACTAGCTTTAGCAGTACGCATACGAATGTGCTGTTTTCTTTCTAGCTTCTGTAGGCAGGCATTCATCTGACTCAAATTGATCATATGCATCAATAATTAATAAATTTTTCATTCCTGCCAGTGGTCACTCTGCATCAGCAAAACTGTGATGAGACAGGGTAAAGAAGCATAAACTGGTAGTGATTGTGTTACATCTACTCTGTGGTTCTATTAAGTGCTTTATGCCCCCAGGTGTTGACATCTATCCTATTTCTTAAGTACTTAAGTAGTTTTTCAACTTAAAAATAGATATGTCACACCCTGTTTCAGAATTTCTTATTTTCAGAACAGTCAAAGATAGAACATAATTACCCACTCTGTGCACTCTGTTCTTCCAGTGACATAAATACAGCCAGTCCCATAAATACAGTGCTGCTTCTACAACTATCCTACCAAACACCGTAACTCTATCTACAACAAAGGATTTCTGCCTTCCAGAATCATATTGTAATAAGTCGCACTAATATGCAGCTCGACAGGTGAACGACATTTCATTCATCACAACACAGATACGTACTTTCAATTTATTGGACATAATACACTTAAATTTCATTAACTGGATTCTCAACCAAAAGATTAGGCCATTAATAGTCAGTGATTGCTCTTTGTGGAGGAAACCATCTCTGAAATTGGATCACTTTGGTAAAGAGAAAACTCAGACTGGCCCTGGGGAAGAACACTGATGAGAGGCTGATGGTTCTGAAGTAGCAGTTTCAAATTCTATAAACGCTGTAGTAACACTGAGATACTGAAAATGAAAACTCATTTTACAATGGAGAAAGAATAGTACTCTCACTAAAGTAGTTGCCTGGCCCAAGATAAACATGCAGTAATTACAGTCATTATTTAATCTCTGCCCAGTTTCCGAAGGGAACAAACAGTAAACGCTCTGGGAGGAGCTGAAGAATTAACAACAGCTGCTTGCCATAGCTGATAAAAAAATTACGATTACGAGATTGCATATATGTGGAGTTTACACCCATCTTCACGTTTGTGACTTGACTTATGGCAAGTTCCTGGTGCAAGGAAAGGCAGTTCCGGTTTTGTAAACAAATGCCCTTCTTACAACTGTACGAACACAGGATTCTACTAACGATTTCCTAAGAAAATTAGCCTCTTCCTGTAACTTAAAAATAGACAGTTCTCATACATGATAACATAGTGATACTATGTCATGTTTGTATGCAACAGAGCAGGTCAATGAGTTTTGACTGTAACCGTAGGTTAAAATGCCACATACTCTGTTGCACGGTGTATTTTCTTATAATCATCCTACTGAAATGAAGTGACTGTTAAAGCATCTGGATTGAAAACAGGGCTACAAACAGAACTTTAAAATGTGAAAAAACCCAACTATTATTCAGTTCATATTCCTACGTTCAGGCTCAATAGTACAATATATTGCCCACTTAAATACATTTTACTTAATATACCACAGACATGTAGTGATAGGACGAGGGGTAATGGCTTCAAACTGGAAGAGGGTAGATTTAGATTGGTTATCAGGAAAAAAAAATTTGCTATGAGGGTGGTGAGGCACTGGAACAGGTTGTGGAGACCCCATCCCTGGACAGGGCTTTGAGCAACCTGGTCTAGTGGGAGGTGTCCGTGGCCATGGCAGGGGGGTTGGAACTAGATGATTTTTAAGGTCCCTTCCAACCTAAAACACTCCATGATTCTGTATTTTTATTTTCCAACTTTTTAATCTATGTGCCTTATTGCTATTAATTTTAAAAAATATATACATTATTAAGTTTCTGGGAGATTTGCTATTATTTTTTTAATGAATGCTTTGTAACCACATCTGTTGGGGGCAGACTTGGACCAAGACAAAGAACTTTTAAAGATATAGCTCTCCCATTTTGTAGCAGTAGCATAGATCTGTCTACCCAGACACAAACCGGTTGTGCTAAGTAATGTCTCATTCAATTATATTCCTCAACAAAAGACCTTTTAATTCAATGTTAAAGTTAATGGCATTCATGCAGAGCTAACATTTTCATTATAAATGTTAATTCATTAATCTTACAGCAATTATCACCACTAAGTAAAAAGGAAATTTTGTACATCCCCAATAATCCAGCAGAAATCTTTTTAGAAGAAACTATTTTGCTCAAGTAGGAATGGGTGGTGTATTCTGGTTAGGTCTATCTAAGGCAGTTTAGCTGTTGTGGCCCAGACTGACAAGATTCAGGATGAATATCGCAAGAGAATAAAACCGGAAATCTAAGGCCATGCAAGGTAGAAATCTCCCTAACAAAAATATAGTGTATTTTGGAACTTCTCACATCTTATATAAAAAAAGCATTTGTCATTTGGACTAATAACAATTTTGGCAACAAAAAGTTCTCTTGACAAGCCATACACTAATTCTACCACTTCTGTTTTACCACTTTTTAAAAAAGCTGTTAGTGCCAATTTCAAACCACTCTTCTATAGAATTTGGCTTGAGATAGCATAGTAGAAAATTAAAATGCTGAGTGTTTCCATGCAATGTAATTAAATACCCATAAAAAAGGGCTTACTGTTCCACAGCTATGCTTCTACTGAAGTCCCACTCAGGTGAGACACAACTGCTTTTAAACATCTGGGAAGTGTAATGGTAAACGCAATGATTAAGAAATGCATTCAAGAAACTGTTTCAGATTATTTTTTATAAATCACAATGTTGACGGGTTCACAGACTCACTTAGGCACTTGCAGTTATTGTGCATTATATGACGATCACCAGAGGCTTTAGATCCAAAAAACAATGTAAGCTTTGTGTTCAGGGTCTCTCCACTTCCCAGCTGACTGGGCTCCCTCTTTCCTGTCAGGGCTCCCTCTGATTCACTATCTGACTTTCTCACAGTTATTTAGCCTCAGCAGGAACGAAGGGATATCCACCACCACATTCCCACAATTTTGATAGTGAAGACACTCTCAAAATTTATATTTAAATCTTCTCATGACTGCAGCAACTTTTTCAGAGTCAGTGTTGGCCTAAGTCTGACTCAGCACAGTCAGACAGAGCTAGTTCAGAGTACACCAAACATAGTAGTCTTTTCAGGGAGTTTAAACGCAAGGTCACTTAGTTCCTTGATTTATAGTGCCAAGGAAGACGGGACAGATAGAGTGTTAACTTAAAATAAAGTTACTGATTATGAAGCATGTACATTTACATATCTTTAGGCACTTCAGGAATTTTCTGCTGGAAATCTCAGGCACAACACAGCATTTCAGGCTGCACTTTTTGAACTGATCTCATTTAGAGGCCTCTGTGCTGTTTTAGACTTCATCCTCTGCTTTCTAATGCCATTTTATAACGTCACAACAAACCTCAACAGAGTATAATTGGGTGTTGCAGTTCACCATACTCCAACAAGTACACTATTTCCAATGAAAAGATTACGTCTATTTGCTGGCCTGCCAAGAAATAACAATTTAAAATGTTGTACTTAAGTGATAACCAGTTCCCACACTATTTTAGCAAAGTGCATAATACTAAGGATACCTTTACTGAGTATAGTGTCCTCTAAATGTAGGTGAAGAGTCCACATATTAAACATGTTCTGCTGATGTCAGTTACAGATTCACTTCTGTGTCAGTCTCTTCTCCCAAGTAACAAGTGGTAAGACAAGAGGAAATGGCCTCAAGTTGCACCAGGGGAAGTTTAGATTGGATATTTGGAAAATTTTCTTCACTGAAATGGATATTAAACATTGGAATAGGCTGTCCAGGAAAGTGGTTGAGTCACCATCCCTGGAGAGGTATTTAAAAGATGTGTAGACGTGGCACTTAGGGACGTAGTTTAGAGGTAGACTTGGCAGGGTTAGGTTAATGGTTGGAGTCAATGATCTTAAAGGTCTTTTCCAACCAAAATGATTCTATGATCCTATGATTCTGAAAGACAGACAAAACAGGAACAAAGTTCAGCCAAAAGCTTAAGCACGTAGCCTACTTTTGCTAGCACTGGCATGAGATATAAGATAAAATACAGGAAAATACATAATATGATTTAACTGTCATTCATCCATATTAAGACATTTTGGTTATTTCTCACAAGAGTTCGTCCTTCTCAAAAGAAGGGAATCTGCTCACTGAGTTTGTAAGTTCTCAACCTCATTAATGTTATTGCTGCCGTAACAGATATCACCACTGCTAACTGTGGGAAAGATCCTGTCTACACACAGATAAAAGTAATCCCATTAGACTTCACATTAAGGTCACACATCCTTCAGTAAATTAATAGTAAATGTCTCTAAAAGCATAACTTTGCTTGAATGGGAAAACAAACTGAATAAACCTGAATGAAAAGTACTAATCCAAAACAGCTGTGCCTCCAGCTAAGACAGTGAGAAAATCATCAAAAAAATAAGAGTAACCATAAAGTAATAACCAGAAAATAAGAGTATTGGCTATGCAAGGATTTCAGTTGCAGTATCAGTTCACAGAGGTATGTGGTATTGTCAGCCTAACCTATTGAAAACACAAACCACAGAAAGTTCATGGATAGTGTTTTTAATCACTCTTTTGGCCTGTCTATTTTTCCCAAGTCCCCAGTACTCAAACCTACCATGGCTGCAGAGCAACCAACTCTCCAAAACATGGAGAAATTAGGTGATTCGGATTTTAATACAAGAACTCTTAATATAAAATCAGGAAGTAACCTAGGTTACAGAAAAGTCTGCCCCAGGATTCAGGGCATCCAACTTCCTGTTATTCCACTCCCTCCCATCCCCCAAGTTCTAACTCATTCCTTTTCTGTTCACCTCACCTCACCTCACCTCACACCACTCCTTCATCCCCCCAAATTAACTATACATGCTTTAGCTTCCTGCTTCAGCTCTGATGCATGCTTTTATTATCCTCCTCTAACCTGAAAAATCCATCCACTTTCCTCCTGGGCCCAGGTATGAAATGTCAGGAGACAGCTTTGTCCCCCAGCTGTGTCCAGGGAGTCCTCTCTTCCCCTTTTCCTTCCTGCTGTTACAAAACTGAGAGAATGGAGAAGCAATGGGAAGTCTGATCCAGTTTCAACTGTGTGGGACAGGGAAGATCAGCTTTCAGATTCTGCATTAATCCTCTTTTCTTCTACAGGAGGTTTGACAAACACTTTCTCTCCAGTATACACTCATCCAAACATTAGTCTGTTCATTAGAAGAATGTCACATAACCCTAACCAGTTGCTTCTCTCTGGAGATGGGGAAGAAGGAAAGCGCTCAATTCAAACAATGCCTGCAAGTCACACAAAGGCTGATCTCTCAAGATCTGGCCACACTGGCATCAGCATAGGCCTAAACTAAAGACGGTTCTTTGCAAATTCTTATCATGTTTCCTTCCTCTTCCTTCCCTGAACTTAAGTAGAGTTTACTACAGCTTGGCCTTTAATTTCCAAAACCCGAGGAAGTCAGAATCTTTTCTCTCTAGACACCCGTGCTGTTCTCATTCACCATCCTGTAAAACAACCTTATCATACAAATCAGATTATTTCTATTTTATGAAAAGCAACTGCTTCCTGTAGTCCACAGCATTTGATATCCAACAACCAATAAAGCACCTAATAGCCTTACCATGAGACACAGCATTTCTTTACGTAGAGAAGAAATGTGTAACATTCCATTTCCAAGCAAAACACAGCTTGCTTCATCCTGCTGTTGTTGAAGACCATCAACCTCAGAAATACTGTTCCTTTTCAGAGAGAATGGTGTAACATCATGCACCATTCAGAGCCCCTCTGTGGTTACTCATGAAAAAGCATTCCCACAGCCTCCAAAAGCCTGGGCTTTCAACCACCAACATCCTGTGACCTACACAAAATCTGTAAAATTAAGTAAGGTCAAAACAGGCAACTTCATCCATCGGTCACCTCAGGATCAGCAGTTTTCTGAAAAGAGGAAGAACAGTATCATTTACTTTCTGTTCAGAAGGTAGAAAGCAAAATATATTTCAGATAAGGAGAAAAGGCTGTTTATAAATTCTAATCTAGTGAATCTTTTCCTTTTTAATATAGTTCTTATAAATGTTCATTTTAATGTTTCCCAACTTCAGCTGGTCATCTGTGAGCACACCACTATGAACATAATTTCAGGTGTCCTCAGGTGACCCAGTACTGTGGTGCATTCACAGGTTGTTTTTTTTTACTTTTTCTGTAATTCCAGGAGTTGTACTGAGATAACAGTTAGTACCTGGGGAAATAAGCAATATGGGATTATAAAATGGATCCAAGTTTATGATGAAGAAATGAGTTAAAGCCAGAGACATTTTGCAAAGGGACAGTGGCTTGAGAGAAAAGATTCAAAATCTGACAGTCTCTTTGAACTAGTGAAGTCAGTCTCAAGAAATGTCCCTCAAACTGAGAAGAGGAATGTGAACTGCTCTCCCAAGCTAAACTAAGAGAAGCCCTAGCATTAACCTGCCAGATATGGCATCAGACTATTAAAAGTGTCAGAAAGACAGTAATGTTTTTTCTGTGTCTTTCTAAACAATACCGCTGGTTAGGCATATCTAAAGAATACATATTTCAACAGCAAAGAAAAGCGTGACAACTGCCACTGAATCAGAATCTTGTATCCTTGCAAAGCAGCAACATGGTCACACCTTCCTGGAGAGTATGTTATGACACTCATTCATAAACTAGGCATTAAAACAAAGACTAGCAGGGTCTGAGGGACCTGTTGGCTTTTTCTGCTGGCTCTACTGCTGAGACATCTGATTAAGGCTAGAAGAGTTGTATACATGGTTTACTGATTCAACTCTTCATAACTCATGGACCCCACACAGAAATAATTGCCTCGGTGTGGTATTTATGACGAAGATGAATTAAACGTGGGAGAAAAAAACAATTTGTAACTTACTAGGTAAAGACACAAGCTTTATCAATAAAGTACCAGATCCCAGAAGGGGTCTGTCCTCTGCCAGTAGATGGCATCGTTACTTCTCTTTACGAGAAGGGAACATGGACAAACATCTGTCTTATCAGCAAAAGCTATGGTTACTATGTAGGTATTCTCGTTCTTTTATTTTTGCACAAAATAGAATCCTTTTCCTTATGTGCTCTTTCTGTATTCCAGTGGACAGACAAAAGTAAGACCATATACAACCAGACCACATCAAGAGACTGAGAGAAAGAGACAGAAAATACTGAACTTCACTGTAATGGCAGACTAAAGATCTGGTACCTTGCGCCTGTGAAAAAGGTGCATAGAGAGAATTTACAGAGATAGTCCTGCATCTAATTCAAAGCCCATACAAATTTCCAAATACTGAATAATTAGTTATAATGTTTTGACATACAAATACTATTTTGTACACTTTTTTCTTGTAATCCTCTCGTGCAGATGGACTTAGGCCCTGAATTACAATATTTTTAAACAACTCTTCTAATTCTACAAATAGGTGTTAAGTGATGCAATAATTCCTGAATAATCCTATTACACAGAATTACAGCTGCTCCATAATACACAATCATATGAAGCTGCATCAAGGGAAGTTCAAATTGCACATTAGGTAAAGCTTCCTCACTGAGAAGGTGGTAGGTCACTGAAACAGGCTCCCAAAGGAAGTGGTCACAGCATCAAGCCTGTCAGAGTTCAAGGAGCATCTAGATGATGCTCTTAGTCATATGGTTTAGTTTTAGGTAATGCTGCAAGCAACAGGGACTTGGGATTCGATGATCCTTACAGCTCCCTTCCAACTCGAGATAGTCTATGATTCTACGGTATGTATTAATATCTATTGCAACATTCTTCTACTATAGGTTAATTTTAACTAGAAATGTCTAGGTTTGTCTCTGTATAAATCAATAATTTATAAAGAAATGCACACTAGAAAACTATTTTTGGAAATAGAAATGACAATTCAATAGAAATACTTTATACATATGCATCAAGGAAATAAAATAGGACCTCAGTATCAGTTTGGTAAAAAAATGGTTACAGTGCATAAAGCATTTCATTGTCTCATTGGTTTGCAATTTTTGGCTTAAAATGTTTTTTCTCTGCTACTTTACAGAAGATATAGCATAACTGCAGATTTTAAGATAAAGGTATTTTCCACTCAATCTGAAACTCAAAGGTTTCTTATACCTAATAGATAGTGATTATTTAATATGTTCTAGGTCCTGTCCTGCACATTACAATAATATAGTAGACTGTTTAAAGTTGGCATACTGCCACATATTTTTTGCACCATTGCAGAATCATTAGTCTGTTATTTCCTGTTTTACTCACTACACAAAATTAAGCAAACTTTAGTGATCTCTACAGCAACTTCTATATTCAGTCCATAATGACAAACAGAGAAAGAGTAAGAAATACACTTGACTTGGTAGAGGTAACAATCCTAAATTATCCTCGCAACCAGTGGTTAGAGAAAAACAAGCTATCTGCAAGTTAGCACGCCTTAAAATAAGACTGCATTTTTTGCTCATATCTCCACAAGTTTTGCATCCTGATTTTAAAACTGAGTGTCTCAACTGCCACATTTATTTTCAGCAACTGCCACATCTACAGACCATCAGCTGACATTTTTTCCTGAGGTCCTCAGAGTTTCAATGTTTTATCCTATATCTCAGTAATGACAACAGAGGATGACTGAGCTGTACATTGGGAATAACTGATGTCTCGCTAGGGATGTAGCTTCACAGTATTCCTGCAATATTCGGGAGCTGTTCCACAGCATTGCTTGAATACCAAACATACATTGCTGCTTCTTACTGCCATCCTGGAGATCAGCACACCTTTTATTACTTTACATTTATTTTTCATCTATCACAGAGTGATCAGAGAAATTTCTGGAACCGAGCCTGTGAAAATACACAAAGCCGTCCTAAAATGACTGTTTGTCAATACTGCTCCAAATCTGTTCAAATACTTGGCAAAGAGGTGTGAAGACCTGGGCCTGCCAAATTCCCTGAAAGATAGGAAAACCAAAAATAAACAGCAAGCCAGCCTGGAAAAAAGGAGGTGGGAGAACTAAGCTTTTATGTCATGCTCTGCACAAAAACATTTAATATTAATGCTTGCATCTAATTTGATCTGATACAAGCTACCAGACAGCTTTTTGTTTTTCAGCACTGAAATAATTTCCTAATTGTACAATACAGAAAAAGTCTGCACACATGCATGCAGCTGAACAAATGTACTTCCAGAGCTGGATGCACACAGCTGCAATGAACCTTTTTGCTTACTATGCTTCAACATTGGGTGGGGCCAATAAATTAAGTTAATACAAGGGAAATTGAAAGTCTTTTTCAGATTAGCTCCTAGGTTACTTTTTTGCTTTACAAGTGTGTATGTATATACACACACATATACCTGCAGAGATGTTCAACGAACTCCATTTACATACTATCTTTTATCCAGATATCTGGAATTCCTCCAGTAGTTCTACAGCCACTAATATTGCTTAGAAATATTAGGATAACTGTCGAGAAGGTAAACAGGAAACATTAGAAACATATACCTCATGCCAGGAATAATTCCTGTAGTCTAAAACGATTATTTACCTACCACTGAAACATAGTTATATCTGGTATGAAGTGTAAAAACTACTTAAGCCTAATTAGTAATAATATAAAACAGTTCTGGCAGTAACATGAAAATGTATAGTCATCTGCAGGATTAGTTTGACGGAAGAATACAATGCCCCAGAAGACAGAATCCTATCAGGCCTATTTTTCACGGCACTGGCACACTAATTCACTACTGAGAGAGAAAACATGTTATTTGTGATGTTTAAAGATCATTTCAGGCCAAAGGTGCTTGAGCAATCAGTCCCGTCTCTCTCCGCATACCAGAAGGGGAGTATCTGCAGCTCCGCCCCAGACTTCCTGGCTCCAGCGCTGAGCCACTTAAAGGAACGGTTCTCAAAACCCACGCAGCCTCCTGACTCGCAAACTGAACTCTCCTGCAGCCACCCTGGATTCTCTCTGCAAAAGGGGAGGACCCACTGCGCAGACAAAGGCAAGAGCTGGGGCTTCCAGTTCTGCTAAGTAAGACCTAGAAGTCCCTCAACAACTGCGGCTGAGTGAAGGGATCTTCACGTGTAGTCAGAAAACACAAGTAATTCGCTGTGATTAGTTGTGCTCAGTTCACTGATTCACTGCGGCATTATGGATGCTGCGGCCGCTGCTTCCAGCTTCTCGCTGCGGCAGCGTTCACTCCATAGGCTGCTTTTCAGTCATCACTTCTCCATTATGCCCTTCCATCTCTCACACACACACCACCGGCAAACAAAGTACAGATGCTAGGAGACAGGATAAACTGAATTAGTGGAGCCACAGTAACTGGAAAGGGCAGCTAAAACATAGTAATTTATACAGCATTATAATTTATACAGTAAATTCTACAATTGATGCAGTAGTTTAAGCTCATCTGTTTTACCCTGCATTGCCTCAAACTAGGAGCATGATTTTCAAAGATCAGATGATGTGGGCAAATACATTGGACTGCTGAAATTATAACCTTATTTCTAATCTGCAAAATTAAGAAGACGGAAATTCTTCCCAGCTTGGCATCCAATCTCCAAGACTCCAGGTCAAGCAGTAATGTCACCTGATTCACTCCAGCACTCACATCTAGCAGCTACCTACTCTGCAATGCACATGTCTCATCTCAACAGATATGAAGAAAGTGAGCACATGGAGCAAGTGAATATGGATCAAAAGGTTGATGGGAAGAAGACAAAAAACCGTATCACCGTAGAGAGAAGCCTCGGTTTCATCAGAGGATTAGCTGTGGCAGCCACCAGGGGATGGAGTTAATTAGCAGGGAGAGGAGGAGCTTGAAAGGGTTATTCTAAGTGACTCTGATCAGAAGGCCACGACTTTCCTAATGAAGAGGTAAATTCCTTTCCTATAGGTACCATTTTCAGAGACAGTTTTGTACAGAGCTCTCTGTTTAGCAATAATGCAGTCTTTGCAATCTTGAATGAATCACTCCTCCATTTCTTACAGCAAAACTAACACCTCTTGCCTCCCTAGCACTATGAGAAAGTGCAAGCAGCAGGCAGCCTTTATACTGTGTTCCAAACATGAAAGTATTTGAATAAACGTTAAGCAGTTGTATCCTGTCAAAATTCACTGGCAACACATGGTGGGAGTGAAAAAATAGAGACATTGCACAGAAAATGGAAAATAATAGGAAGGACCTTCCTATGGTAGGAATTTATTGACCAAAGAAAAGAGGAAAGGGAGTCTGCGAACATAATACCAGTCTCTCTTCATCATCATGTTTGCTCCCTTTATTCCTGAGGAAGCCTAAAGAATACAGACCCCAGCTTGTTCCCACAGGAGGGTGACAGTTGCCAGTCTCATGCCCTGTGTGACCTCTAATTAGCTCCTCTGTCAGCCAATTGTGCTGCCTAAATTCCAGAATCATGAAAAAAAGCAATAAAACAGTCTGTGACCTCCAAAAGTTTACTATTTACTTTTCTGCAGTAATGTACAAGAGCTACTGGTTTCCCATTGGCTTTTCACTGCGTATATTCCAACATACTTCAAAGTGGGCACTCAAAACAAGACACTGCGAACTACTGCATTGTAAAGCATGCACCATGATCCAGGTCACTCACAATAAACTAACCTGAGGGCACTGTAACTTATTAACTCCTGGCATTGTTCACAGTTCTACAGCCACAGATCTGCTGGGAGCCTGTCGTAATCACCAGCAACCAGCCTATCTCAGGAAGTTACTCTGGGGTACTACCAGTAGGAAAAGCTGGTTTACACAGATTTCTTTGAAACAAGAGTAACAGGATGGCTTCAAATATGGCCTATTAAGGATTCAGAATTAACCTTTGTAGACATTTCCCCATGTAATGATTTATCTTTCAGATTCAGTGCCATGAGACACCTAATCAGCATTCATTGAGAATTCGTGGTCTAATTTGGAATGTTTTCTTTAAATTATAGTATTTAAATTAATCCAGTGGATTTTTGTTCCAGACACATGGAAGAATAATGATGACTGGAAGGTTTTAAATTTCTCTTTCTACCTGACAGTAGGCAGAAATACAGGACAGCTGTTCCCAGAAGAGGCAAATATGTCTCTTGGAAAAAAAAAGGAGTCATCAAACTGTAAAAGCAAATAATGCTGGTTGTGAAAATCATGCAATGCTACTGTACTGGTTAAAGGTGAGACTGACTTTGCTCCAAAATAGGAAAGAATTTATAGTCCCAGAGGGAAGCGAGCACAGGGTTTACTTTCTGGAATCATGACATGCCTGGAGCAGCAATGCAATGCCAATTCCAAAAGGGCAGGAACGCTACTGCCACCCAATGAAGTTATAATTAAAAACCATGAGAAAATCTGAAGCAATGTGACCGTGCAGAACTAGCTCAGAGAGTGAGCTGTAAAAGGCAGCAACATAGCTGATCCTGAATGAAGATGGAAATAAAATGACATGAAGACAACTTTCTACCACACTTTTGCATATGCTGCTTGCCCTGACTTGTTACAAGTAGAAGTCACAGACATCACACAGGGACTATTTAAATAACACAGAACAAGATAATACGCTACACATAACTATCAGGAATACGTTTTCCCTTCGTTTTTGTCAGTCAGTAAAATCTGCACTGACAGAAATGCCACCAAGATAATTACACCACAAGTCATTTCTTACAACGTAGCCCTCAGAAATCTGAAGTTCCAATTTCCTGAGCTAAGGATCGGTGGAAAACAGATATGCATGTAAACACTGCCTCCATTCAGAATCATCCAAGGTGAAAAAAATGTCTGTAAACACATCTTTCAAGGTATCTGTTTCAGGTTTTAAGCATTGAGATCTGTAAGCATTTAGTACTTCTGGTTTTGCAAAGGCCTGCAACAAACAAAGGAATATGGCCATGAACCCTGCTGACGAACCTCCCCAGTCTGCTGTTACGCAAAGTCCACTATGACATAGAATTTAATCCTTTTTAAACTGCATCCAAGTATGTGTGCACAGGTACAAATTCCAGAATTATTCCTGGTTTTGAATGATAGCATAATATAAAATTTCTGAATTAGAATTTTGCAGGGCCGAATATATAGATCTTTCCACCTCCCGTATGAGTGCCCTATCCCAGGAAGCTACAGGACTGTGCTCTTTTTCATTTGCTTTATTTCCATTTGCGTGAATCCTGCACAGTGTCACAGCACCAATTAGGCAGGAAACAGGAGTATTGCTGCACAGACTAGGAGGCAGTCTAATGGTGATCAGTGCACCCTGGTGAAATAAAAGTGATGTGGATTTGCATTCCCACAGACTGAGGAGGGAACAGAACTCTCTTTCTCATTAACTTCTTAGAGAAAACTGGAGTTCCTTTGATTTGCTTTTGGCCACAAATCATTTGGTAGGCAGAAAATCTTCAAGAAGCGTACTAAGAATTTATCTAATGCCGACATATGTACAGTCTGCCAATTGCAAATGACAAATGTTCCCATCAGTAAAAAACAACAGTTATTCCATGCCCCAGAACAGATTGCCTGGCATTGCTTGACATTATGAACATTCTGCTCGTCTATTAGGGGTAATTACAGTAATTGAATAAAATGATCTTTTCTGTCCTTTCCTGCACTCTTTTCATTATTCCTAAACTGTCATCACACAGAAAATAAGATACTGGTGTAGATTACTGGCCCTATTAAACCACAAACAGGAATAGCAGAATATTGTTACTTTTCTTATGTAGAAATACTATTTACAATTAAAATCCTGTTCAACTGAGCTAAGTTAACATCAAAATGGTTTCAAGTCAATAGGTAATAGCACAATTCTTACTTGCTGAAGGAAATCTACAGTCTACATTTTTCAGAAGCTGTAAACTGCCATTTTTAAAAATGCTAAGTAAGAATGCAGAGCATCTTGCTTAATTCAGACTAAGCTTTCCCCATTTATTCCATGCACATAGTACACACTGAGAAAAGTGGTAAAAAACATCTGCGACCTGTTTCTTCTAAGTGTGGTAAGACTGCTCATTGGCCTACGTTTGGGAGTTTCTTGTAAATTCTTTCTCCTGCATTTCCAGCTCTGATAAATGAGCAGGATACTTTTTGATCTCCTGTATTGCTTGGCAGGGGACAGCCCATTCCCATTTTCCACAAAAGCATGCCACATCGAGTGTGCTCACTCAAACTCTACACATGGCAAGAGTTTAACCATAAAACTTTATCACTATAAAAATGAGTACAGTTCTTATATTTTACTTTTTCATTTTTTCTGTACATTAAATCAGGCTTTGCAGGCTAAATGTCCAGGCTGTTAGGGAAAATTAAAGAATCTTATGCTGGACTCCAAGATTACAGAACAGTTGCTATTAGTTAAAGCAACAGAAATAAATACATGGGGGAGAGGTTAAAACCCTGTCTCAATATCAGCTCCAGATACCTAGGGTTGTTTTTAAGCTCTTGAAATCACAAAAAGAAATGACTCCCCCATGAGACTACTAACATATTTTTTTAAAAAACCCAAGCCATATTTCTAGCTGACATTCTTAATGCAATCTACATCTTGTAGCAAAAGCCTTAATTTATGAACAATTACAAAGCTACATAAGACCAGATACTAAAAATTTAAGAGAGTGTTTGGAATCTAGCCAGGTATCATGAAAGACTTGCTCAAACTGTGAAAAAACCTAACACAGAAACTTCCTATCTCCTGCATGATGTTGTGTACACTGTATTATAGATGTACAGGTCTTGATTACTCAGTACTATCCAATTGTCTAGCACATACTTCATTCTATCTAGATAGTATTACACTACTATTCTCTTTGATTTTTAGCAAAGAATCTAACAACTTCACCGTGATAGCTCTACAGTCCAGTTTGTGAGAAGTGAGAAGGAAAAGGTAATAGTCACTTGGGCTTTCTTTTTAAAGTATACGTTGGCTTCAACAACGATTATGGTGGCTCCAAAGCAGGTGTCAGTTGAGTTCTGTAAAAATCCTTTTGGTGCCCCCTAAGAAACTTTTCAGGCACTGAAAAACCAGACATGAAACTCAGTTAATTAATATGGTTTGCTTAAGTAACATCATTTGTCTGCAATTCAAATAGTATCTTTTCTATCATTCGACTAATGGAGATGGTCTACTAGAAGTATGTATCAGTCTCTCAGGGCACTCCCTGACCCCATACTACATGAGATAACATCTGTATTCTACAACTAGTCATATACACATCCTTACTAAAAAATGATATTTTCTCAGAAACAGAAATTGCATAGGAATTTCCAGAATATAGCTGCCATACTATCTGGATCACTGATTTCCTATCCCATCCTAAACGGGATTAACAGTCACCCTATAAAACTATTTTAATTCACAAGTAGATATCAAGTCAATAAATGGAAATGTTGCCTTCCTTTCCTTTGGGCTGGATGACCATTCTGGAGAAAAAAGAATACCAAGATACTTTATCAGTAGACAACTCACTCATTAAATACCTTTCTAGCATTTGTTTTTGAACAAAGGATTTATATTCCTTCTATTATTAGTTTCCCAAAAGTATATTGTGACTTCAACTTTTGCATTCAGGTATTTAAGCATACCATATTTCTAAGATTTATTTAGGGTCTCACGGTCATAATTACAGGGCGTTTTTTTAAGTAATACTTTGAATTAGATACAAATTTTATTTTTCATCTGTGTTTAGCCCAGGGACACAATGGAGAAGACACAATTTTTTAAAAAAGATAAGGCTAACACCTCACCATAAATGAGCATGAATGAAAATAACCAGTCATCAACTGATGATGATCCATTCAGGGCACACAGTGACGAGGCAGTGACAAGTCAATTAATATGACACCATTAAAACACTATTATTGTCTATGACATTAAATATATTAAGATGTTTATTTTAAATTCAATCAGATGTCAGTAGTGAAGTAAGCATCCCACTCCTGTTTTTGTTTTTAACATTACTAGATGTCAAAGTACACAATTTCTACTTATATTCTGGAGTACTTATTGCCTCATTGTTTGTTAGCATTCTAGCCTCAGCATCTTCTACTTTGGTGGCATTTTATTTTGGTTTGTTATTGGTCGGCTTTTTTTTTCTGCGTGGTTGGAAGAGTTTTCATTATTTTTTAAGCTCTAACTTGTTTTGTCTCATTCACTATAGTATTTTAAAGATGTTCCCTAAACATTCTAAAAATAGAAATATCTAAATGTAAACAGAGGAAAAAAGTTTCTTAAGTAAGGTCATTCTCTTAACGTTACTTTTGGCAAATTCTGATCCTTTATTTCTTAAATTTGCCACTCCCTCCTTTATCATCACCATTTGTTTTATCTTTGCTATAACCTTAGTTCTCTTTCTACAGCAGTGGGAAATCACATTGGATGATATTCATTTTGAGAACATATTGGATTTGTGAGAGAACTTATGTGCATCAACAGCTGGATTTAGCCTTGCAATCACTGCAATCAAGTGAGCTTTCCCACCGTGTCTTCATTATCTCAATGAGGTGACAGCCCTGTTACTACACTCGGACTTCTGCCTGTTCCCCATGCTGCATTCATCAGTGTAGAGGCATTTCAGAGAAGCGTCCAAGCATGCTGATTTCTCACAACAGGCAAGACAGCTTTTACCATAAGGCTGCTCTGTAGGCACCTTCTTCTTCCCATGTCTAAGCCTGAGATTCCACTGCAGCTCTGGTTTGTTGATTGCTACGCCCCTTCAATTCCCACCACCTGGGGCCTCGGCTTGCCTACCCTCTCCCTAACTTTCTTAGTTGATTTTTGAGGAATCAATCCCTTTCCCATCGTTTCTAGTTTAAATTTCTGCCTACCAAATTGGACAGCTTGTTGGCAAAGATGTTTCTGCCCCATTCAGTCAGCTAGATCCCATTTCTTAAAAGCAGCTGTGGACCCTCAAAAAGGGTCCCAGTCATAGAAACTGAAGTCCTTCTGCCGACACCAGCTATGCAACTAATTGTTAACCCACAGGATCCACCGAGTCCTCCTCATACCCTTCCCTTCAGCAGTAGAATCAAGGAGAATACCACCTCCATCCCGACGTACTTGATCACTGCCCCAGTGCCCTTCAGTCACGCATGACACTTCCCAGGTCACCTCTGGCAGTATCTTTGGCACCTACATGGAGGAGCAGCAGGACGTAGTAGGTGGAATGCGAAGCAAGCCTTGGTAACTCCTCTACAACATCCCAAAATCAAGCACCCAGCAAGCAGCAAACCTCCCTAAATGACAAATAAGTTCAGCAGATGGAGACCTTTGTCCCCTGCAGTAGGGAGTCTCCAACCCTGATCACTTGCCACTTCCTTCTAGTGATCCCAAATGGCTCAGGGTCAGCTAACAGAGATGCTCCATTTGATGGCACTCCCAGATCCTCATCAGCTATGAGGGCAGCAAATCTATACTGTAAACTGTAAGTTATGAGGTGGGGCTGGAGCCTTCCTCCCAGTGTGAGACATCACCAGCTTCTAGCCTTTGCCATGATGGGAGTTTCTACCTTCCGAATTCATAGGCACAGGCTCTTCCCATCTCTCCGCTACATTTGAAGGTTGACGTTCATGAAGCTGCAGGGTCACCCAGTGCCAGCTGACCACTTTTCTCATCCTTTCAGATTCTGCAGTTTGCTGACCTCCTCCCGTAGCTCTTTCACTTGGAGGCACAGCTCCTCAATAACATCACAGCTCTTGGCAGGCCAGGAGACCAAGTGCCCCAGCCCCAGGCACTCCATGCTGCCTCAGACTTGAGAAGCTGCACCCTCCTTTTGAAGGTCTGTGTCCAAGAGCCCAATAATGAAGGGCCAGTGACTCCAAAACTTGAATTTGGATGTAAAACAGGCCTTGATTCATTGCTCTTAAGTTTTCTTTTTAAAATGCCAGATAAAGAAACATGGGAATATTAAGAAGACATTTGCTAAAATCACACTAAATATCTCAAATCTTAAACAGGAAAAGATAACTTTCACCGAAATCATGTATTTGCTTTTCTTAATTAAAGCAAAATAAAAAAATAATTTACCCCCCCTCCCCCCCCAGCTATTTGTTTCCTTTTACCACCTGATTAATAGTGGATAAATTTAAATTATGTAAGGTAAATTCACTGTGGGCAAATTCAATGATTTGGAGATGAGATTTCTACAAATAACTTCCTCGCTCATGTATAAGCAGGAATCCAATAAAACCCAAGCACCTGTCACTAGGCACGCCTGCCCTTCAACTGTCAATGATGTACACAGTAACCTCTTGCTTACTACTCATCACCAATGTACCAGTCATGTTTGTGCAGTTCTTACATCAACAAATATATCAATGTGCATAAATATATATTTACAGGTAGATAAATGTTGCTGTGCTACACCTGTGTAAGTTCAGAGAATGACTCCTGTGAAGCAGCAGACCATCCCTATGTATGCCAGGTCCAATTTTTTTCTGTTGTATGTAAAGCCACAAATGAAAACTTGCAAATATTTTTTCCTACATAATTAATTTGTACATGGATTGAAGAAGAATTTTTTGGCTTTCAAATTCAGAAATGCCCAAATCACTTTGCACAATTGCATATAAAATATGGGTAATGCTGTTACTGTGCTGTCAAATGTGACAGCCATTCTGTACTCAGCAATATTTCAAACACCATCCAAATGCGACCATACAAATGTCACCTCTGCCTGTGGAACTTTATAAATGAAGCAATATTAATCAATTAAGGGACAGTGGAGTGCATGCAGAAGCAGCCAAGTCTACCTGAGGATTACAATAGGGAGTTCTGGGTGGGCAATCAAGTTTAAACTGCAGAACTGCCAAGGCACACGGATTCTCTGTACGATAAAACGGATTTCCGGTCCCACACAGAGGGAAACTGAGAAACTTTTGCCTACAGCCAGACAAGTGAAAATTTTGCTATTACACCATTTATCTGTTGTATGCTATTACACCATTTACCAAATCATTTTGACTTTTGCTCAAAGAAATATATGATTAGGTATGTGGGCGGTCATTCACATGTCTTCACTCCAAATTTATGAAGACCAGCGCACACCAAATTAGTTTCTTTCCATCCTAGCCTTCGCATACTGTACAGGTTTATAAATTGTGCAGTGCTCTAATGATGTCAGCCTTTTGTTATAAACTAACCCCAAAGAAACACGATAATAGGTCGCCATTCATAAATGTTGGTACCACATTACCACTCTTAGGAGAAAGAGTTGCAGCTCTGTGATGTCTCCTCAGCCTACACAAAGGCCTACACAGCAGAGGCAATGCTAAGTTACTTGGAGTAGGCAACAGAAACAGAACAATGGAAGAAGATGGCTGCTCGATTAGGGTTTGCTTTTGGCATTGATAAAGCAGCCAGTCACTCAGAGTGACAGATTTTAAAGGTGAATGAAACAACCATAGATCCATATCTAGTTTTTGTTCGTACAAGCTGGTGCAGAGGAAGTAGTTAGTTTGTGCTGATGAATGGTTGTTAGGGGTACCCTGAGAGACGCAGGTCCTGACATAAACTCTTGTCAGTTGAACAGTCAGTAAAATCAGATACAGTTCCAGTGCTATCTTTTCCTCTCCTGGTATTCTATCTTCGGGTTGGCACAAAAAAGTTTCTTTCTGCTTGGCAGAACAGTGTTAACCACAGGCTGCTTAGAAAGCATAAAAGTACAGTGCTGGTGGTAGTGAGAGTTAATAATGGAAGTGGGGAACAGAAGATATCTAAGGATAGCTCCCTACCCTAAAGTAGAAGTCATCTTGCTGTGCAACTCAGGTAAAGGCAGAAAAAGCAGACTTTGCAAATTAGTCACAGCATTTTAGGCCTTGCAGGAAAAGCTCACGTTAAAAATGAAAGCACCTCTGCCTCCCATGATTTCAGAGCTAGGAATCCAGCCTAAGCTCTGTAGCATACCTCTAGGTCTGAACCTTCTACAGAATGCTGTTTACCATTTCTGACTGCCTTGAAAGTTTCTCTGCCTTGGACTAGAGGCATCAACTTTTTTCCTAATTGCTAGCCGCCCAATGATTGCAGTCCTTCTGCCTGGCATTTGAACAAAGCACTTGCGCAGTAGGCGGTAGCAGAGAGCACCTAATATTTTTGCACAGTCCAGAAATAAGGGAGGCCTCAGCACATGAAAGGGATGAGGATATGAGAGAGCTGAGGTAGGATTGCTGGGATCTTGGCCAGAAGTCATGTCCTCAGACAGCAGGAAAGAAAGATCACTAGAATAAAATGAATTAGTTTTAGCTATTTGAACAACTAATGGTTACTAACTAATAGTAATGATTCCCTTTAAGGAACTACTTCTGTTATCTTATTGAAGAACACACAGACAATTGAGGAAGGCATCAAAGAAATCAGAGCAACTTAATATAATTCCTGAAAAGTTTTGGGTGTTGGAAATGCTAGTATTTTAAGCAATACTTAAGGAATCAAAACACAATTACTCCACTAAGCCATAGAAAGAGATTTTTAGGGGTTAGGCTTTTCTAGTAGCAAACTGACGGTTTCAAACTAATTGGAACACTTGACATACCAAATGAGATCTTGGTACTTCTTTTAAGGGAAACTTCCAGGAAACTAGAGGCCTGTCAGCTTTGCCTTAGTACCTGGGAAGATGGTGGAGCAACTAATCCTGGAAGCCACTTCCAGGCACGTGAAAGACAAGGAAAGTCATCAGGAGTAGTCAGCACTGCTGGCAAAGAAGGCTAATGATATCCTGGGCTGTGTAAGGAGATGTCCTGGTTTGAGGTAAAACAGAACCAACTTTCTGTTCAGTAATTTTTATTTCTTAGCTAGGCCTCTTCTAATTCTCTGAAATTAACAGCATATTGTGTCTACAACAGTTTGTTCAGAGCGATAAGACAGTTTGTGCCAAGGAATCGTATGCACAGAGGCTCTTGATTATACTTGTTGCTATAACAAACAAGGTCAGCTAATTTCGTTATTTGCCCCGTTGGAGGGTTGGAAGCGGAGGGGCGTGGAGGGGTCCCACCTGTGGGAAGGAGCGGACAGGACAGGTGACCAAAAACCTGACCAACAGGGGTATTCCATCCCATCTGCCCCATGTTCAGTATAAAAGCTGAGGGATCAAAGGCTCAACTCTCGTTCTTCAATGGCTGACATCCGAGGCAGACCCTGTCTGTTCATCTGCCTTTGATCCCAATTGGTGTGTTCCTGACTCCAGCTCTGGAACCCGGTTCCCACCCGTCGCTGAGTCCAGCCTGAGACTTTCCCAGTGCCTGCTGGTGACATCATCCTGGGAGCTTAATATGGTTTTGTATATACTGTATCTGTTTCATTATTTTCCTTTTTATTCTATTCTTAATATTTCATTAAAGTAGTTTAGTTTCTTCTAAACTCATAAATCTCTCTTTATCTCTCCCCCTCCTCCCCATGCACGAGAGGCTGGGGGGGAGCATGTGTTGCTGGCCATTGGCCAATTTGGCCAAAACCATGACAGGAGACATACTGACAACAGGTCAAGGGAGGTGATCATTGCCCTCTATTCAGCACTGGTGAGGTCACACCTGGAGTGCTGCGTCCAGTTCTGGGCTCCCCAGTACAAGGGAGATAATGTCATATTGCGGAGTCCAACAATGGGCCACAAAGATAATTAAGGGACTGGAGCATCTCACATACAAGGAAAGGCTGAGAAAGCTGGGACTGTTTAGCCTAGGGAAGAGAAGGCTAAGGGGAGATCTTATCAATGTATATAAATACCTGAAGGGAGTGTGTTAAGAAGATTGGAGCCAGGGTCTTTTCAGTGGTGCCCAGTGACAGGATGAGAGGAAATGGGCACAAACTGAAGAACAGGAGGGTCCACCTAAACATAAGGAAACACTTTACCATAAGGGTGAGTGAGCACTGGAACAGGTTGCCCAGAGAAGTGGTGAACTCCCCATCCTTGGACATACTCAGAAGCCATCTGGACATGGTCCTGGGCAACCGGCTCTAGGTGCCCCTGCCTGAGCAAGAGAGTTGGAGCCCTTCCAAACTTAATGACTATTTGCTTCTTAGATGTTTTTATTCGTCTTCTAGCATTACTTTTATAGCCTTTGTAATAGCAAGGAAATACAAGTGAAATATATGAAAGCAGGAACGAATAAGAGACATAATGAAATTAAATTCAGAAAAAAACCTGAAGATACACTGTTTTAGGTTATTCACTAAGATCTATTTGGATAGCACTTTATGAAGAAAACAGAAGATCATTCTCACAGCAAAAAGAAAGTGATTTTTTCAGTCCCACTTACAGAGAATGGACCCTAAACATAAACTTTCTGTTGTGCTGTAGAAGAAAACAAAGTTTCCATCCTCACAAATCTCATACCAGTTACTAGATAACACATGATAATTAGTAATATATATATATAAAATAGCATTCTTTTTTCCCCACTTATTTTTAAATGGTAGGAGAGAAATGGCTTGGATCCAAAGAGCCTGAATCAACTCACAAGACTTATTAGAAGTGCCAAAAAACCAACTCACAGAAACACAGAATGGTTAGAGTTGGAAGGGACCTTAAAGATCATCTAGTTCCAACCCCCCGCCATGTCCAGGGACACCTCCCACTAGACCGAGTTGCTCAAAGCCCCATCCAACCTGGCCTTGAACACTTTCAGGGATGGGGCAGACACAACTTCCTTGGGCAACCTCTTCCAGTGTCTCAGCACCCTCACAATAAAGAATTTTTTCACAATATCTAATCTAAATCTATCTTCTTTCAGTTTAAAACTGTTACCTCTCGTCCTGTTAGTACACTCCCTCATAAAGAGTCCCTCCTCATTCCCATAGGCCCCCTATAAGCACTGGAAGGCTGCTATAAGGTCTCCCTGCAGCCTTCTCTTCTCCAGGCTGAACAACCCCCAACTCTCTCAGCCTGTCTTCAGAGAGAGGTTCCATTCCTCTGATCATCTTTGTGGCCCTCCCCTGGAGTTGCTCCAACACGTTCATGCCCTTCTTATGTTCAGGGCCCCAGAGCTGGACACAGTACTCCAGGAGATGTCTCATCAGAGCAGACAGGGGGCAGCATCACCTCCCTTGACCTGCTGGCTATGCTATTTTTGACGCAACCCAGGATGCGGTTGGCTTTCTGGGCTGTGAGCGCACATTGCTGGTTCATGTTGAGCTTCTCATCAACTCTGAGTCCGTCTCCTCAGGGCTGCTCTCAATCCATTCTCCACCCAGCCTGTATTTGTGCTTGGGATTGCTTTGACCCATGTGCAGGACCTTGTACTTGGCCTTGTTGAACTTCATGTGGTTCACACGGGCCCAACTCTCAAGCTTGTCCAGGTCCCTCTGGATGGCATCCCTTCCCTCCAGCATGTCAACCGCTCTGCACAGTTTCATGTCATCAGCAAACCTGCTGAGGATGCATTCAGTCCCACTGTCTGTGTCACTGACACAGATGTTAAACAATACCAGCCCCAGTACCGAACCCTGAGGAATGACACTTGTCACTGATCGCCACTTCAACATTGAGCCATTGACCACAACTCTTTGAGTGTGGCCATCCAGTCAATTCCTTATTCATTGAGCAGTCCATCTGTCAAATCCATGATTCTCCAATTTAGAGACAAGGATGTCATGTGGGACGGTGTCAACACTCCTTTTAATTAGTTCTTGTATCAGATAGGCAGCACTTTACTCTGAAAGCTCTCCTATAAGTTCAGCAATTGCCCCAAAGAAATACTGCCAAAAGACATCAAGCAGCCATTTTTTCCACATTTGCTTTGCTTCAAAGGATTCAATTTGGTCCCCTGAAAAAATCTATACAAGTATCTACACAAATCTATGCAAAATTTATAGAAATATCCTGAAAATTTCTTTAGATACAATACGTACAAGATGAGATAAACTTGGCTGTTAGACCAGCAGTGTAAAAAAACCAATATGGAACTTGCACAGATATCATAATCTGGTATTAACATCATCATCACTGAATGCAAATACTAAATAGTGACTCACTGACTGTTAGCAGTATGTAAACATACTCTATCTATTGACTGCGTAGTTAAAGTCCTGGAAACTCAGCTAAGAGTAAACATTTTAAATTTTATTGGATTCCTTGATATAAAAGTGATGCTGGATATTATTAACCTACTCAGAATCCTGGATTCCAGAGACAGTAAAGTGCCTGTTGACCCTCTAAGATTTAAATCAATAATACTTACAGCTAACAAAAATTAAAAAACAAACCCCAACCCCACAAAATTATTACTGATCTACAAAATGAAAAACATTTTCAAAAAATTTTTTATTTCTGGCTATTGGCCTAGAACATATGAACTGAACATACCTTCTTAACATGCTAGATTTAAATTACATCAAAAAGATGCTGCTTTTTGACACCTCACTGGTAAATGTATTTTAAAGCAGCACACATATACTTTTGAATAAATTACAGCAAGGAATTTAAGGAAAATTAAGACTAAAGTTTGAGTGATCAAACTCAATCAATCCCATAGCTGAATGCAGTTTGATACACTGTATCTACATAATCTACATAAATGTTTTATTAATTTTTTTATTATTTTGATGTACTTCAACAGAGAGTTTCAAAACTGCATGCCACAAATAAAGATTTAGATTCAAATTAAACTGGGGAAACACGGCTGGGGGAGGTTTTCACTCACATGCAAAGATGTTATGTCCTTCAAAGTATGGGCAGCTGTAAAGACAACACAATCTTTGAAAGCTGTTATAATTTGTTTTCTACCAGCAGGTACCCAGTGTTTAGCAAGTTTGGTTTGGTTTGGGGGATTTTTTTTGAGACATCTCAATATTCTCATTATTTACAGCAGATTTTAGAACTACAGTAGTAAAATTTGGTGTTAAAAATCAGTCAGGTTGTCATGCTCGTAGACGAGAACAAACAGAAGTGCTGCAAGCAGTGGTACGTTCACAACACTGAGACAGAAAACAGACCCAGGCCTGAAAAAAACTCCATTGGGTTCACAGAGGCCAGCATCACTGACAGACATTTACACTTTGGTATAAAAAAAACTCCAGTATTGCCCAATGCTTGCACACCATTCCCACTTCACTGCATGCGATTAACCAGCCAGCCAGGGCGCAGCCCATCTCACCACACACTCCTTGAATCACTTACACCAAGTGCCCCCTCTGAGTGATGGCTTCAGGGAGCTGTGACAGACCGACCACAGGCATTGCAGATCCCTAGGTGATCACTGAACCCAGAAGAGGCATCTAAGGGATACACCAGAGCCATGGCTGCAGAGAGGTTTCAGAGCACTGCTCTCCTCTGCTGACAGGGGAAAGCCCTGCCCACTCTTCATCCATCAGGAACTTCCCCCAGTAACTGGTGAAGGAAAATCATGTTCAGGCAGCTCCCTATCCTCTGACAAAATATAAATCCTCCTGATGTACAGGAGACGGATTTTAACACTACCAGTACCTCAGCTCATTTCCCTCATGAAACGCCTCATCTGGGCTCTCTATGGTATTTGCACAAGTGACATGCCACAAAACACAGTACCTGGCAAGCCATGTCAGCCCCTCTCCCCACACAACTTTTTCCCAACACACATTTTGTTCACTTGCCTGCAATCTAGTGTGCATTTTATAATATTTTGCCTTAAATTAGGGCAGCTGAGCGGTAGAAGGGAAAACTGCCTCCTGCTTCCTCGTAGCAGCTGCCTCTGACACAAGCCGCAACCCTCAGGAGAGGCGGGGATTTCCCTGCCGGCCCCTGGGCATGCGCAGGGGAGGGAAGGTTCCAGAAAGGTGGGGGCGGCGGGAAGAGGCGTAGCTGAGCTCAGGTGGGAGCCTGTGCGGGAAGGGTGAGGACCAGGTATGCCTTCCTAGAGGGGGGTGCCCTGAGAAGGCACAGGGGACTGTGCACAGGGTGGCTGAGGCCATGGAGGTTTGCTGAGGGGAAAATGTCTGTCAAGTTAAAAAGTTGTGCTGTGAGGATGCTCTGGGTGGAGGCTTGTGTTTACAGTCTTCTCCCATTCACCATCACCCCACCCCCCCTTTTGTTTGTTTGGTGTGTTGTTTTGGGTTGTGGTTTTGGTGTTTGTTTTTTTTTTATCAAAAGCATTCAGAGCCTTACTGTTTAAAATGGTAATTGTTCTAGTCTGTTTTTTAGGAAAATGCAGCCTCATTGGGAAGGCCGCTGTAAGGCCTCAATGTAGTGCAGTTCCACTTGCCACAGGGCAATGTTGAAGGCTCAGATGCAGCTGGTTTTGGCTCAATTCCTGAGTCCAAGCAGTGAAGCACTCCAGTTACTAAATACACCACCCTATGAGTCACAATTGCTGGAGGACGAGGAATGTTACAGCAGATGTTTGCGATGACATGAAATTTGTAAGTCATTTCAAGTGAGGCTGCGCTACTAGACGTTGGGGTTCCCCTCCCCCCCCCCCCCCCAAAGGAGCCTATGAATAGTCTAGAATTGATAAAGATCTTAGATCACGGGATTTTGGTTATTTTATAGAGAAATACTGAAAAATTAAGAGATTCACTGCATCTTGAGAAATAATTTTGTTGTTTGTTATTTTCTATGTGTTTGTGGTATTTTTGAGTTGCTAGACAACTTCTGGCTAACAGTTTCAATTTGCATGCTAGTTGGATGTACTGCTTTTAACATAGCTAAAGCAATTGGCTAACCTGTTTCAGGATAGCCCACTGTAAAGGCATTTCATTATGAATTTATAGCTTAAAATGGATTGAGTTTACCAGTTTACCTTAATCAGGCATTCCCTTCACGTCTGCATGAGCCTGCATTGCTGTTGGAACTTTGAGAGTCATTTTCAAGACATGAGTCTGCCTGAATAAGCCACAGCAACTAGCACAGCACATTCACGATGGATTTTCTTGTCTTGAAAATTAAGCCTGTAATGAGCGATCAGTAGTATAACATTCAATAGCATGAGGGGTACAAATGAAGAGTTAACTAGTTGTTGGAGAGAGAAGGGGACTCTAGCACTCACTGTATTTCACTCCACACACACCACAAGCAAGCTACCACAGCCATAATTGGATTGGTTTGTTTTTTTTGTTTTTTGACTGATGAATGCTTCTGTGTCTGCGTCTGTATATTTTCATTCGGTTAGCATCGATGTTATTGCATAGTAGGCTTTCAGTGCTTCAGGCCCATCAAAGTTGGGCAAGGCTGAGAACAGCTCCAATGTCACATGTCAAAATGTCACAGATAATCACCAAAAGTCTTGGTTCATTGTTAGAAAGGGTAGAATCACATCTCGGTAACATCTTACTATTTTTGCAATGCTTCTGCCTATTTTTGCATTGGTATCCATAGAACTTCAGTGTCAGAGAGGTAGGAGAGAACTTCAGCAATTTTTTGTACTTTGAAGTAGAAACCTGATAAAAATTGAGGTATCGAAAAAAATGTACAAGCCTAGTTTTTACTGCAGGGCATTATGAGTTGAGTTTGTCTGATCTAATCTCAGGTGGATGCCATATAGCTCCAAACTTCTTAAAGCTACTCAGAAGTTTCTTTCTCCGGTGATCCCAAAGTAAGGATATCAACAAAGCATAGTGCTGTATGGAATTTTGGAAACAAGTTTCCATGGAGTACTGGAAAAAAAAATCACAACTAAAATGGGAATTTTCATTTGGAGGTGTCTGTCTCAGACTCATGATTTCATGAGCATCTTTCATTGCTTTTACTGCTGGTAAGTTGCTGGCACATTTGGACTCTTGATCCTGGCAAAAGCAACAAGAAATTGATTTGTTAAGATCACAAGTCGCAGATGCTTTGTAATTGCCTTGTTAATAGAGCCGTTATAATTTCCACAAATTCTTATGCTGTTGTTCTGCTTTTGTATTGCTACATTGGGTACAGCGTGTACGTTGTCATTTTGTATGAATGATCAGACAAAGGTTCTGTGGTCCAATGAGGTATTCAACTCTGTAAATCTGTCTCAAGGTATGTTACTGGTCTTTATGTGGATCATCATTATTGTCTGATACAGAAAGAGCTACCTTGATGATCTTTTTGTCACCCAAGTCTGCAGAAGACATCTGGGGAAACCATTATGTGTCCTTTTTAATCCCTCTTCTTTAATAATGTGAACATTTTAGATGCTGATACTTAGCAGTACATACTTCAGTAATTATGAGAGTTTCTTATCCTTCCCTTGTTGCCAGTAGCCATGAGTGAACATTTCCTTTGGAAGAACCAGTAACCTGACTGCTTTAAATCCAGATGCCTCAAAATGGGCTGAATAAATGGAAAGGCAACATGAAAAGAACAGATGGGTTGCAGCTTCACTGACAATAAGCAATCAAAAACCCAGAATGAATTTCTAGTTGTGTATTCTCATATTTGTATCCATTAAAGAAAATTGCTGTAAATATTTCAAAGCCTCAAACACTCAAGGATATCATCATGTGGTGAATCACGTTTATGTTGTTATCGATATATCTGTTGAGTTTGATGCTTGCTGACAAGAATTTTGATCATGGTTGTTTAACTACTGTCTGCTGGTCTCTTTAAGATCTGATTCAGCAAGTAGACAGTATTAAAGGGCTGAGTCTTGAACATCGTACATAATACGATCTTTCACATATTGCTAAAAAAATAATCTTGAGAATTATAATCTTCGTAATGCAGCTCAGTGTAGCAGTACAGATAGCAGTGTCCTAAGTGTTGTGCTGCTTTCACTTGTGAAATTGGACAGAACTTTCATGCAGGGACAGGCTGTGTAGGCATAAATGTGCATCCAGTGGTTTCCCTATCTAAAACCATAGTGTTATGAAAGCAGTTGCATATGAATGATGATATAAATGATGCATGTCCTTGGCACAGGTTGTCAAGAGAATGGCCAAGATTGTTTATCTTGTTTGCTCCAAGATAAAGCTCTTTCCAAGTAAGAATCCCATGGTGCAGGTTGCCTTAAGCTGAGTTCCTTCCTGTATTCTAACACTGCTGGATGAAGTTGTAGAAAGCCTCCATCTCCTACCAGCAGCCATTCCACTGCTCTTACAGCTTGCTCTCAGTGCTTGCACCCTAAATAGGATGTGAGGAGAGAAATCTTAAAAAAACTGCATTCAGGTTTATCTGCTGCAAAAGATCCTGGAAAACACCATTTCCTCTTTCTCACCAGTATTCATCATTAATGCAAACGTAGAAAAATAGCAGAAGATACGATTAATAATGGCAAAATCAAAAGTGTTTCAACAGTTACTAATGTACTTCAACTTAATAACATTTTAATGTAATGGTTGTAGCTTGCAGCCCTCATGAAGTCTTCCTTTCTGTAGAAAAACTGTGTCCATTTTTAAGTATAGGCTGTAATGCGTAAGTATTCTCATATAGCACCTGCTGGCTACAAACAATTCTTTTTATTGTCTCTCATTGGATATAAGGCTATAAGGCTACTAAACATCTTTCCAAACAATGCTGTGGCCTTTTTATTGCTTGACTGGAAGAAACAGGGTATATCTGGACATGAATTTTCAGTATAAGGGAAATGGCAGCCAAGGAAAAATGCTGCACAGCACCTTCTCAGCAGTCCATTAGAAGTATATCATACATGTCCTTTGTTATCTATGCTGCCTTCCTATACAATTTCAAATCCAGTCGCAGTCCGTATCTTCAGCAGACTCCCTTGTCTGAATTCAGTATTCTTAAAAGCCTGTTTAAAGCTCTGGAAAAAGGCTGCAGTCATCAGCAATGCTCTTCTAGAAAATTGGTCTTTTCAGTAAGCTAACCTGTAGGAGGAACAAGGTTACCTGAGAGTCAGAGACAACTGCCTTAATGCTCACTACTTGTTATGCCTTATGTGCAAGGCATTAACCTCAACACTTCTATTACGTTTAATGGTGTTTATAAAACACCAACTCTTTAAACAAGAGCCTCACTGCATACATCGTTCTCAGCTTGGTGAAAGAATAAGAGATTCAACCAATACTTGGCAGACACCGTAGCCTTGTTTCTCAATGAGTTACTGGAAGAAACTCAAGCAAGGTCATAAGTGTGATACAGCAGAAGATAATATAGCAGTAGTAATAGTAGGAATGCAATATGCTGTTTGAAATTGAATTTGACTCAGTTCTTAAAATAGATCTCTGTAAGAATCCTACTTTCCTATATGAAAACTAGCAGAAGTCAGTAAGGATCAAGATATAACAAAGCTATGCAGGGGGAAGATTAGAAGGGCCAAAGCTCAATCAGAACTCAGATTGGCCACTGCAGTTAAAGACAACAAGAAGAGATTTTTCCAGTATATCAACAGAAAAAGGAAAACTAGGGAAATTATAGGTCCACTGATGAATGAGACGGGTGCCCTAGTGGTGGAAGACACAGAGAAGGCAGAGTTACTGAATGCCTTCTTTTCTTCGGTCTTCACTGATAAAGCCATCCCTCACGCATCCCATACCCTGGAGGCAAGGGGGAAGGTCTGGAGAGAGGAAGATTTTCCCTTAGTTGAGGAGGACCGGGTCAGAGACCACTTGGCCAAGCTGGACATTCATAAATCCATGGGCCCTGACGGGATGCACCCGCGAGTGCTGAGAGAGCTGGCAGATGTTATCGCTAGACCACTCTCCATTGTCTTTGCAAGGTCATGGGGAACAGGAGAGGTGCCTGAGGACTGGAGGAAGGCTGACATCACTCCAATCTTCAAAAAAGGCAAGAAGGAGGACCCAGGGAACTACAGGCCGGTTAGTCTCACCTCTGTCCCTGGGAAGGTAATAGAGCGACTCATTCTGGATGTCGTCTCCAAACACATAGAGGAACAGGAAGTTATTGGAAGTGGTCAGCATGGATTTACCAAGGGCAAATCATGCCTGACCAATCTGATAGCTTTCTATGATGTTATAACGGGTTGGCTGGATGAGGGGAGAGCCGTAGATGTCATCTACCTTGACCTTAGCAAGGCTTTTGACACTGTCTCCCATAACATCCTCATTAGGAAGCTGAGGAAGTATGGGCTAGACGAGGTGACAGTGAGGTGGATCGAGAGCTGGCTGAGTGACGACAGAACTCAGAGGGTTGTGATCAGCAGCACAGAATCCAGTTGGAGGCCTGTAACGAGTGGTGTCCCTCAGGGGTCAATACTTGGACCAATTTTGTTCAATATATTCATTAATGACCTAGATGAGGGGACAGAGTGTATCCTCAGCAAGTTTGCTGATGATACCAAGCTGGGAGGGGTGGCCGACACTCCAGAGGGCCGTGCTGCCATCCAGCGTGACCTGGACAGGCTGGAGAGCTGGGCAGAGAAGAACCTAATGAGGTTCAACAAAAGCAAGTGTAGGGTCCTGCACCTGGGAAGGAAGAATGCCAAACACCAGTATATGTTAGGGGCGGACATGCTGGGAAGCAGCTCTGAGGAGAAGGACCTGGGGGTCCTGGTAGACAGCAAATTATCCATGAGCCAGCAGTGTGCCCTTGTCGCCAAGAAGGCCAATGGCATCCTGGGCTGCATAGGGAAGACTGTGGCCAGTAGGTCGAGGGAGGTCATTCTCCCCCTCTACTCTGCACTGGTGAGGCCACAACTGGAGTACTGTGTCCAGTTTTGGGCTCCCCAGTTCAAGAGGGACAGGGAACTACTGGAGCGAGTCCAGCGTAGGGCAACCAAGATGATTATGGGACTGGAGCACCTCCCTTATGAGGAAAGGCTGAAAGAGCTGGGACTCTTTAGCCTGGAGAAGAGAAGGTTGAGGGGGGACCTTATTAATGTTTACAAGTATCTAAAGGGTGGGTTTAAGGAGGACAGAGCCAGGCTCTTTTCAATGGTTCCCAGCGACAGGATAAGGGGCAATGGGCACAAGCTAGAACATAGGAAGTTCCATTCAAATACACGGAAAAACTTCTTTACAGTGAGGGTGACAGAGCACTGGAACAGGCTGCCCAGGGAGGTTGTGGAGTCCCCTTCTCTGGAGATTTTTCAAGACCCGCCTGGATGCAGCCCTGAGGGATGTGCTTTAGGCAGTCCTGCTCTAGCAGGGGAGTTGGACTAGATGATCTCTAGAGGTCCCTTCCGACTCTGAAGATTCCGTGATTCCGTGAGAGTCTAAATCCCAGGCACCTGTATTTGCGGTTCTTGCAGGAGAGGAACGGAGAACAGAAAGAAGATCCTCCTGTTCTTTTCTGACTCTTTATGAAACATCTGAACTTACAATGTCTGCTTCTTATTGGAAATTCAGAGGCTGCCAAACCCCAGATTAACCGGAAACACACGCTTAGTCAATGAGGACAAGGAATATGTGACATTTCCTTGAATCTGTACATTTACATAGACACCACTCCACCACATAGTGAGGGGTTGTAGTAATTGGCGAGAGTATATGTAAACGTTATAGGCTCTAGCTTTTCAGGTAAGATAAATAAAACACAAATAAATTGTTTTCTGCCTGAAAAAGTGTGGAAGATAGATAAAGATAATAAAAGAAAAGCTAGAGTTCCGCTTTGGTTTTTTTTTTTTTTTTGTTTTTAATTGTCTTTACATTCTGGTACTTCTCAGATACTAATTTTTTACTGCTTTTGAGACTTGGGTAATATTACCTTTAAAGTACATGAGAGTTCAGCAACTGCCAGAATTCATGGGTGTATTAGTTTTGTTTTATGAAAAATATGTAAACATAGGAGCAGTTCAACTTGCCAGATATCCCACAGGCAATTTCAAGTTCCCATATACCTCATAACAAGCAAGTACCCTACTGATACTCTGTCGAGAAACTAAAATAAGTATACTGTATACAGCTTGGCAGTCACAGGCCTTGGAACAACTGTGACATTAACTCAAATGGAATTACTGATATCATACCAGAACTACATCAGTGGAACAAAACTTGACCCTGCGTATTTTTTCACATGCTTTGGGCCACATTAAGCACTTTGGTCGAATTTTTCAGTTCTGTATAGAGTTGTCAGCAAAACTGGCAGCAGCACAGTTCTCTGGACTCGCCAGAAAAGGTCAAAAGAACAGTATGTATATGCATATCCATACAATATGTATATACATTTATATACACAGTAATTATTAACAGGTGGAAAATATGTTGAGTCTTATTATAATAGTTAAGTCATCTAGCTTATTTGGATAAGATCTTAGATGCGTTTAGCAATGCATGATCTGACTTCTTAGGGAAATATCTGCATATTGCACCTTAGATAGAAAATGAATTTGTCAAATATCTTGTTTATATTGTATTGTAGATGCATAGTACACATGCATATTTCTGCTTGTTCGTAAACTGACCAATGAGAAACTAGAGATTTCAAGTCAATAATTAAAGTAGTGGAATGAGTACCTGAAAGAAAATAATGTCTAGGAAAAAAAAGGTTGATAAGAACTCATTAAGAGTACCTACTAATAATATAGCAATTATTTTAACAAAGAGCACAAGGGAGTAGTCATACTCACAAGTGTAAGGATTAAAATTAAGTCTGGATCCTACCTAAGCTCTGTGAAATAGTTTTTTATATTTGTCTTGTACATTTGCATATGAGAGACCCAGCATCTGATCCAAGGGGAGAAAATCCAAGCTTGAGGTACTGAAGATGTAACTACATGGCACGATGCAGCAATTCAGTGCTATATTATGCTCAGTTTAAAAACCAAAAAGTGAAGCTGCCAAAGTGACACTGCCAAATAAAGGCAATTTAATATTTAGAGTATTAACCTCAGAGTATTAAGAGTGCATGTGCTCTTAATTACACAGAACTTTGAAATAGTGGTGTTTTTTTCCCCATGAGAAAAACTGTTCTTACTGTTAACAGTGTGACTGATAATGACATATAGATTCAATTCTATTTAATCGCACACAGAAGCAAAGAGGTTTCAGGTCTGAATCTGTAGCATGTATTAGGGTGAAAAAGGAGGATAAAAATATCAAATCTTTGTGAGAAAACAGTGCCGACATCTTCATTCTGCATGAAAATAAACACAAAATGTCTGCCAGTCTCGGCATTCAGCGAAGTCTTAATACATTAAATGATCAGCTGACAGAGACATGACAGAAACACAGCTGTCTGGACTGAGGTCAAGGAACTGTAAATAATAGTTGTAAGTTGCAGCTGCAGTTCATATATTTGTAGTAGTCAAAAGTAGAGATAGGCAGAAGTAATGCAAGTTGTTCATTCTTGCTGCAAAAGAGTGTATGATTTCTATGAATGCATTCTTCTTAAGAGTCTCCATACATAGTGCCCTCTGGTCATGGGAAAAATGCCATACTGTCCTTTGTTCTTGAACCTGTATGCATGGAAACTACCTTCATTAATCCCTTCATGTTTTTTACACCCTTAACTTTGTTTCACTCTCCCAGTAACTTCATTTCTTTAGAACTGGAACAAGTTATAAGTTGAGTTTTTCACACCTGTTCTATTATAATTCAGAAGTCTAGGAGCTTTGGCAAAGAGAGTATCTGTCTTTTTTTTTTTTTTTTTTAAATCCAAGTCAACCAAAATGTATAAAAAAAAAAAGGATCAGTATGAATCAAGTAAAGGGTAAACAAGCGTATACGCTTGACCATACACATTATATTAGCATCAATTGGAGACTATCTGTCCTAAAATACACATGTATTAAAAGGCAAGTTAAACAAGTGATTGCTACTGACTTCCTGTTCCTGGCTCTTAATATTTATGTAAATACAAGTTTTATTTTACTTCCTTACCAGTACAGGTAAAAGCTTTTACTTAATGGATTCCTTGTTCACACAATATATTTGCTTTTTGTTCTGTATCTAGTAATAAAATCTGTCTGATTATTAAATTAATAGAGCAGTGATGTAACAAGTGGCAAATAACTTTATTTTTTCTAAGTCCGGTTTGAACATTAATTACAAACTGCAGATTTCGCTCAGCTTCATGGCAATTATGAGTATAGCAATTAGGAGAACTTAGGCCGTTTCCTGTTTGTGTGACTTAACAAACCGAGCTCTAACTAAGCTAGAAGCATTTGGGCCACAGCTGCTTTCCTATATAATGCTTTGCACTTATTTGCTGTGTTGTATGGAGTGAAAATGCATGCTGCCCAGTAGAACTGCTGACATAAAATTACGGGTAATTCCTGAATTTCCCTTAGAAAAGGAATAACAACTAATCATCAAAGCCTGAAAGCTCAAAAAAACAATTGACCTAAATTCCCTAAATTTTTGCTTGTAGGATGAATGTTCTCCATGCTAATACAATATCCATTGTATTTGCATGGGAAAAAGTAGGAACTAAAACAAAATAAAAATAGTATCAATGTTTTCTACTTGGGCAAAAAATGAGCACACCAAGTTTGGATTGAGTTCAGCGTAAAGTCTAATCTGCCTCTAGACTTTGATATGTGGTCATCATGAATAGTCAAGAAATAGCAAGAAGGAATACCTTTATTCTCAGTACTAGAAGCAAATGAATATGAATCAGTGTCTTCATCTACAGACTACTTAATCACTAGAAGACAAATTTGGCCTTAAGAGATACTGCACAGCTTTTGTTCGCAATTACAGTGTTTGATGGAAATTATAATTAAAAAGTCATACACAAATATGAGGAGAGAGACAGACATGAATGAAGGAGACATTCCCTCTATGGTTTTTCTTTCCACAGTTGTATCATTCTGTTCTTTTCTGTCAGCACCGTGGCTAAAATGACAAGAATTTAGGATTAAGTGTTATAGAACAAACTGTGCGGCCCAGACTGCTCCAGAGATCGGAATGCAAACCAGTTTGAGTCCAGCATCAACCACACAGAATTTAGAAGCAGGAGAAAAGAACGTGGGAGATGAGGGCAGGGTTTGCCTTCCCTGCGTTCCTGTGCACAGGAAGGATAACACGGTATCAGGTGAGAGCGTACTCTCAGAGTGGCGGGCCTTGCTTTGTTTTGTGTGGGTTGTTTTTTTTCCCCCAAACGTTTTACTTCAGAAACATTTCAAATATTTTGTCCAAGTTTGTCTTCAGGGCAGTGGATATGGTTCAGAGAACTGTGGGAGTGGCAGGCTTTCTCAGCCTCTTGTGTTGGCAGGATACAAAGAGTGAATGACACCAACTGAGGTCCCCACAGCTATAGTATCTGAGATATTCATCAAAGTGAATGCCAGAGGCATGAAGCCAACACGGGGAGGTCCTCAGGCCATTGTCCCCGACAAATTATAATTAAAAGTTAAATACCAATTGATGAAGTCTTTACCGCTTTGAGAGGCATGAGTTTTAAATTATTTTCTACATTATTTTCTTAACAAGTATATGGGAAAGACTTGACTTTACAGTCATTTAAGTACAAAAGTACTTCTGGAACAGTGTAAGAGTGTTGTTAGTTATTTCTTAATTTGTATTCACTTTTTGTCTATATGCACTGTTAAACAGGAGATGAAATCCTCCTTAACACCTATAGGCACCATGTCTCTCTACATTGTAACAAAACATAATTTACATTGTTAAATGAAATTTTACATTTAAATATGTGTAGTCAGATACCCAAGGACAGCAGAGCTATCTCAAAGTGAATGGCATCCCTAACAGTCTACTCACCAGCATTTTTTCTGTTTGTATGTGAGATATCTCATCTATTTTGATTTTCGTGACCAAAAGGAAAGCAGGAAGTGTAGATTGCTACTAAAACCATAAGGTGGATTATTTAGTGTCTGATGGGCTTCTTTTAGGTACTGTTCGGGGAAGGAGTTTAAATGTACAAAAAGCATGAAGAGAGGCAGGTAGAAAGGCACAAAGAATGACATAAATATCAGGGGATTCTTAAGGTGGGACATATGCTAAGGATAAGGGCATAGCTGGTTATGATTTTTTTGTGAATATTTCTTAGCAGAAAATTTCTTATTTACCACAATTGGAACATTCTCAGAATATGTATCTATTTTACTGTCAGTTTCTTTGGAAAGCATCTTGGCAGCAGAGGCAACCAGCTGGCTATGTTTTGCCTGCCTGCCTGATTGCCTGCCAGCTACTCAGACAACTAGACAGGAGCCCTTGATGTGTGCAATGAGCTCAGCCTAGAGAAGCAGGAGTGTATATGATCCTTTACTCCCTGGCTAAATCACCTGAAAGATAACAATGAGAAACAGGCAGACAAAATGGGAGCTTGTTTTCTTATGTTTAGATAGTAATGCCAGTTATGTTGATCTTTTGGTTTATTTTCAAGTTGTGGAATGGTAATGAAATTACCTTGTTTAAGGTGAAGCACTAATGCTTCCTCATTTCAGTCTGACTTGACTAACCATTGCGTCCCTCTTTTCCTTCCTGTCATATATTCACAATACTGAACTTTCTGGCCTTTATTTAAAGAGTTTTATGTAAAATACCTAATACTGACTACTTGCCTTTCTTTCTTTAATTTTCCACTGAAGTTATTTTTTGTGACAACAGAAGATCAGGATGTAAAATGTTCAGTGTGTGTTACAGCGTAAGAACATTTCCTTTTAACTCCTTTCCGCTGTAGTGGAGAAATCAAAAATACTCCACTCTTTCCACAGTAGTAGAGAGAAAAGGTTATTCAGCTCTGGTTTTGGTTATCGGTGCCCGGAACAAAATTCTCATTCATTCATTGTTTAAAGCTTCGTTCAGTCTCTAGCTAAATTCTGTTTACATTAATAATTTGCAAATTTTGCATGAGAGATGCAGTCAGCGTGTATTCAGTTGTCCCTGTAGGAATTTAGTGTTTCTGCCTTATATAGCAGAGATACTACTGTTCAGTCAAAATCTTGAGTGATATGGATGTACTTCTGCTCTTGGAAAGTGAAATATTTCTGAGGAGCTTCCCCATTTGTGACTGTTGCACAGTGTTTAATTTTCCATAATACGATCTTACCAAGATTTTAAAAAAATGGATTCGATACTGAAGGAAACATTCTGTTATACCTGTTGTGAAATTTCTAAGGCAAATTTGCAGTGCTGTTTTGGACAGGATATTGGATAAAAACTGACCTGAAATCTTCATGTGGCAATCCTATTTTCCAGTTTCATGTTTGAAGGATTTCAAACCTCTTTCCAAGTCTGTATTCATACCAAATATGTTCAAATATGCATATAGTTAAGCTATGCTAATACAAAATAAATAGTGTTGCCTTGAGACAGTCTATACCAAAAAAACCCCTACAAGTGTCCCTGGAATATCAAACTTTTCTACTGAAATTTACAGTCCATTGTATTGCAGATAGAAACTGTGATTGCCCTCCCAGTCATAGTGAATGTCTCAGTCATAAAGATAACCCAATTGTATTGAAGAGCTTTATTTTACCTAATTCTGATACAGCATTTCTAAGATATTAAATGCTATGTTCATTGTACATAAATGATGCTATCATGAATATTCTCAAACATTTGTTTGAAGACCAGACATCTACAATAATTTGGAAGTATGTATGATTTTAATAGTCTCATGTTAAACCAATATATCTCACAATAATTTAAAATTTGAATAAGATAGAAAATCAAATATTGGAGCTCAAAGAAAAAAGCCCCACCAGATCAGCTGTTGTGTCAGCTTGCTTATGAAGGTGTAGCCATTATCTTTACATAGGAGAAAGAGCAAAGGAATCTTACAAGCTTCAAAAGTGGAAAATTACTTGAACACCCACAAGGCCTCGGGCTAATCAAATGCTGTATTTTGGTTTGACTCTTCATAAAAAGATATGTAGCTATTTATCCAAATATATGCAAAGCTGCTAAAATCATACATAAAGACAGAGTATATTGTTGGAACTGGAATGTTTTCTTAGGGATCTTCATAAAAGCATCACAATATTCTAGAATTGATATACCTCTAATTTCTTAGATGAATTAAACTGTGCAAGATGGTCCATTACTTAGTTAAAGTGCTGTGAGTCTCTCAATATGCATAATTTCTGGCTTAACATAAATTTCTTTGACATTTCAAGATCTCTCAGAAGTATACATGGTACTGGAAAGTAAACTATACCTAAATACTGAGAAACTTTTAATGGATAATGTATATGGCCATAATATTCTCTGTTCACTGATACAATGACAGTTTCTGACAGTTAATGATGTTACTAAATCAGTTGTAATTGTGACAGGACAAAACCCCGTTAATTAGAGGCGTCATCCTCTCACTACAGCTGGACAGACAATTTTTCACCAAGCTCTTCCACATAAAATAATTATCAATGTACTGCAGAATTAGTCACTTCTTGTAGTCCTGCCACAGATGCTTTTTTTCTTGGTCTAGAGTCGTGACTTAAATGTAGTTGTATTTTGATTAATTATATTTTTATTAATTATTTTGATTAATTATATTTACATCATCATTGGATGTTCTCATAAAATAACAAGTTACTTGCTGAATCATAAGTGTTTAGGCTGATTCAGTGAAATTCCTTCCAGGATGGATACCTGAAGGTAAAATCTGTATCTTGACTTCTCAGATAGAATGAGTGTCAGCTAAGAACATTTCTACAAATACGGGGAACTGAAAACAACAATATTTTAGGTAAGTATTTGTAATAACTTTTGACAGTATTTGCATTTCATGTGTTCTTCTTAAGGTTCACATAATAAAGGTATAAATGATTTTGGTAAACATAAAGGCTACAGAGAAAAGCTTGAAGGCATGGTAAATGGAAAAGGAAAATTAGCTGTTAGGTGGTATATAAAGACTTTGGTACCTTCTCACACGTTGCCGGTGATCTTAGTTCCATGAGGTGTCAGTCTGGTACCTTTGATAGCAAAAATGTTGCTTTCAAGTGCCCAGCTCTGGAAATGAGCCAGACATAGAATGCTCACTGATATTAGCTGTTTTAATTTATTATTGCCTGAAAGACAGGTTATGTGAATATGTAACAAACGAAAATAAATACCTATTTGACAACAGTGATGGAATTTTTTTCATCTTTTCTGTGAGAGGAAGCTAAATTTTTATGACATTATCAGTGATTAAGATTGAGTTTTTAGGGAGCACTGCAGTTCCCGATCTTCACAGAGTGGTTACTTCATAAAAGTGTGAAAAATTAAATTCTGGTTTGTATTTCATTAATAAGAAACCTTGCTAATTATAGATTTATTGTCTTATCAGTCTAATTTTTCATGCTGTTGTGAGGACTTAATGTTTTACGCTTTCTTTGAGGTTTTCAGAAGTTAGAAGTGTTATGGGGTTTTCACGTTGACACCTTTTGGAAAAAGGTCTGGTTTATTCAGAAAGTGTTGAGCACTTACCGTGCACTTTTAAAGTATATGAATTCCTGCAACCCAGAAGGAAGCTATGTAAAAGTCACATATATGATTTAAATATTGGAGTCAAATGATAATTGTCACATCATTACATTTAATTTTAAAAGTTCAATTATTTTAACTACATTAAGGTGAAATCTGTGAAAAGGATCTGTAAACAAAAACGATGCGTCAGGGGCAATAAAGGCAAAGGTGATGAGATTGTTCTTGTCTTATATTGTGGAGAATTTTAATACTAAATGTTCACAATCCAGTTGAAATTGTGGGGTATGCTAATGATTAGTATGTACATGCGGCCAAATACTTGGTGTAAAATTCTTTCTTAAGTGTCTGGGTCTTAACTAAACAGATTTTTTTTCCCACTGAAACTAATTTTTTAAAAATTTTGTTCATTTACTTTGTTTTGTTATAAGTCAGATGCAGAAAATTTTCAAGAGAGATTTTGGAGGGGGGATGAAGAAAAGTAAAAAAAAAAATATGACCTTCATTTCAATTAAAATGTAATGTTTTTGTTTTAATTAGAACCAGGTTGAATCAGGGATGAAAGTACACTAAAAAAGATAGTCACTGTCTCTCCTGTGCTTCTTCCTACCACTCAGAAGGGACAACTCTGAGAACATGGTGACAAACCAGTTTTTAAGCGAAGGAATGATACCAGAGAAACAATAGGACTCCAGGCAAGTAATGAATTAGGTAAAGTAAGTATCGCATAGGTGAAACAGGAAAGACTAGACTGAAGAGATTCATATGGAGAGGTAATCCATACCTTTTACATTTTATGAGGGAAGTTGTCTTCTAATTACACTATTTTTTCCTGAAATAATTACTGTGCTAGTGAAAAATGACAGGATCAGGCAAGTAAAGTTGTTCTTTATTGTGTCAGTTCAGTGGTGGCAGTGATATAGTGAACATATCCAGTGCACTCAGTGTTTCAGCTGTGACATGGAGAGATCCAAGTGTTGTAACAGAACTGGAACTGATCTTTTGGGATGTTGGTGGGAAGGTGGAGATTAACTTGTCGGAGTTGCCAGAGTACCACAGTGCAATAGCCTTTCCCATTTTGTAACACAGGCCACGCTACAGTGATAAGCAAAAGCTTACTTAGCTCCCTCACAAACTCAGGAAAGCAGCTTGTACCATGGACAGCCCTTTTTACTGAGGCAAAGTTTATCATTTTGCTTAAAAAGTCACACAAGGGAGAGATGAACACAATCACACAGGAGAGTGAATAAAAGTTAATGAAAGATGGGTTAACAAAAAAATCTGAGATCTGTATCTCTGTTCATTCATGCCTTACGATCTTTTATCCACACATTCTTTCCAGCAGTTCCAAAACTCCTGCACTTCATTCTTCCACCTTGTGTACTGGACCAATATTATTCCTCTCCTTATCAGATAGTGAACACAATTTGTGTATTATTTGTCTTTTTGCATATGGCTTTTGGGTATAATACCAAATTTGTTCAGTAAATGCAGTAGTATGTGTTTGAGCTGCTACAAATAGAAGCCATTATAAAAACCTTGTAAGAATGATAGTGAACTAGAGGAGGTTTGTGTTTTCTTTTTTCTTTTCTTTCTAAATAGCATTTAGATGTGTTGAACTTGATAAAGAGGAGATCCTGTTTGGCGGGTACTCTGCTGTTGCAGTTTCTGAAAGCCATGAGAATGAGGGAGGGCATTGCAATTCTATATATAAAGCATCCAAGCTTGAAGAGGTAAGCCTAGAAAGTGGCAGCAGCAGCAGCACTGCCCATTTGGAACAGAGGAGAGTACTGAAAAAAACTCTCCAGTTAGGGCATGCATCATGTTTCCAACAGTAATACTGCTCATCTTCTGCAGTTTTCTGCAATCTGCCGGTAAGTCCAAGTCTTCCTCTTGGTCTATGGTTTGAAAGAAAATACGCATGCATTGAAACAAAGTTGATGACTCCATTGTAATATTACAACACATGAGGTTTAGGTCTTGCTCTCTTTCCCACAAACATGAGAATTAATTTTATACATTTTCTTCTTCCTCACTGCATCTTAAAACACAACTGCATATTTAATAAATACATCGGTGAAATGGAACTATTTGTTCTTAATTTTTTTAGAAACATGGTTACTGATCTGTTGGATCGTTCTGTAAAACTGCTTCCCTAGATACAGGATATAATTTTTAGCGTACTTATGTTGTGTTTCCAAGCTGCCAAGTGCCTTCATCTTTCAGATGTTCATGATGCAGTGCTCTAGTGATGTCATTGTGGAAGCTGTGTATCTTCTATGTAGAGTGATGATCAGAACCTTTTTCCTTTGTTATGCAAACTGCAAAAAGTATTTTAAGTATGAGCTATGTGATGGCATTACTTTGTTGAAGAATGATGTGATAGAAAGAATCCTGTGCTGGAAAACGGGCAAATGATGCCAGTCTAAAAATTTTACATGACTCTTAAAACATTCATCCATATATTATTGAATATAATTTGGTCTTTTAAAGCGCTCTGTCATATTTTTTTGATCCAACCTATCTGAATATCAGATGACTGTAATCTGTTAAAAAGACTTAACAAGTAAGTTCATCGAATCTGTAGCTACTTTGCCTTCTTACTTATTGCTCTTCCTGTAGTGTTTTCAATGGATTCTTTGAGAGTGAGCCGTTTTTGCCGTGGTTGGACATTGCTTAAGATAATGGTTTCTTTTTATTTCTTCTGTATATTCTTTGTAATTATCCATTGTTACAGTTCTGATTTCAAGAACAGGTTGCAAGCTGCTAAAAAGCATACTTCACTTGCTTTAGTTTGAACAAAGTTAAATTTATTTCCACTGTATTGTTTACTACATTTAATGAGCCATATAGTTCAAATTGCGCGAGGACATGTATTACTCTTAAATCACTGACTTAAACTGCAGCACTAAAAAAACCCTGAAATATAAGCAACTCAACCCTTTTGTAGACTCTCGGGGCCAATTTCTAATCTCATCTTATATTGTTATAAATCAGGTATTAGCACTATTATAACCAAGATCAAGTCAAGTACCTGAACGTGGGTCCTAACCACAAACACAGATGCCTGCAAGTTCTTAATCTACATGACTTCATATGTTAGATGAGTAGATGTATTACTATAAATACTAATATTCACAATCAAATGGCAAATTACTGTCAGCTCCTACTTAACCACAAGCTTTATGTATAAACTCGGCAATTACAAATAGGGCCTCATCTATAAAGGATTGTGTTGTCTAGAATGGAACTTCAGTTGAATTTAAACATAAAAGCCTAAAAGTAGAATCTAGGAAGTTCTTACAGGGCACTTTTCGCTTTGGGATGTATCAACATTTTGGGGCCTTGAAATGCCACGCGAGGTTGGAGACTGGGAAAACAAATAGAGATTTCATCTGTCAAACAAGATTTTGAAATCAGACAATTTTTGGAGGCATGTCTGAACTGTAAGACGTTGATCTGTATGTTCTGAAAGTGGCCAACGTGCAAGATGCTCATTGTTTTGAACTCTAGACACAAGTCTTGTCTCTTCAGAATGAGTTAAATCAAAGCAAAGAGATTCTCTTCATGGATCTGCATCCAAATTCCTTATCTCGAGTCTGTTTCTAACTAGAAATGTAAATATTAATTCTAAGAACATATATTTGATGTGAAGTCTGATGGAAACTGGAAGACCCACTTCCTCTTTCCCTTGATAATTCAAGAGAAACAGTAAACATGCGTTAGCCTGATTAAAAAACCTACAGAAGTTTAAAACCACTTTAAAACTGCTAGTTCTATCTTTTACTTAATAAGAGATGCTGATTCATCAATTAAATTGAGGCTTCACCACTTTAGCTATTTCAATAGTCAAAACTGCAGGGAATCCTTAAGAGATGCGTATGTACAGTTGTGATATTTTTTTCTTACTAAGTATGTAACTAGGAAGTTACCTTGATTTATGTTGTTCAGTTATCTTGTTTTGCAAGAGAGAAAGGGAGTTAATAGTTTCATATTGAAGAGAAATCATCGCAGACATGTGCAACTGATTGCGAGTGTTACAGCTATGACTCGAGCACTACCCTTGCTGCTAAATTTCATTTTCAGCTTATATAATTTATTTTAAAGTTCTTGTCTTTTCCAGCACTTCTGACATTTCAACATATTTTTTTTGTCCCAAATTAGAAAATTAAAACTGAACCCTTTACAGAACAGAAATCCTAAATTATTTTTGTTTGGAAGTACAAAAAAAAAGGTTTCATTTTCATGTTTTACATCAAACAGAAATGTTTTGTTTTCATTCATTTAGCTGATGTGAAATACTTTGAAGTCATTACAACATTAAATTGTACTTTCCCATAGGGATGTCTCCTATCCTGTAGTATAGGAACAAAATTACTTATTCCTTCATAGTAAGTCAGGTTCCCTGTCTGGATTGTATTGCTGTCATGAACTAGACAGACTGACCACACGGAAACTGCACTTTGACAGATACAGTTCTCAAGGAAGTTGGGATAACTAGCGTAGAGTAGGAGTTCAAAGTAAAACTTCCTTTATCGAAGAAAAGTGAAAGTCTATTTAAAGTTCTATTGAGCTAATTTAAAATTAAGTATTTCATGTCAACTCAAAATCATCCCATTTCTCAAGGGAAAACAGAATACTTGCAGTAGTAGTAAAATGTCAGCAAGGAAGATTTCAGTGTTTTAGAAATCTCATTTACCACTAAGATAACCTTTTCAGTGGAAAATTCCTAAATGGTTGCTAGATACAACTTCTGCATCGGGCCATAGGACTTGCTGCATCTATACAGTCTGCCATTTCATGTGGTTGTGAATGGTTAATAACATCACCAGGATGATTTTACTGATCTCTTCAGAGTTAAGTGTGAGAAAAAGAATGTAAATGCTGAGAATAATTACTGTACTGTAATTAGTTTAATAGTTTGATCTGACAGGATACAGACTGATTGGCAGATAGTCAGCAAACGCCTCTGTATTTGTTTTACTAGCCATTCTTTTAACACAATATTAAAGTGGATTTAATATCCTTAGTTATTTTCAATATCTCTTGCATACCTCCATGTAATCTAAATATCAAACATGGAGTATTTGTAACAGCTGGAGGCAGCTGTTACACACTGTTAAATCCCATTCATGCAGTGTTCGTAGTTTGGGATTAAACTGTAGTAATTCCAAAACTGTTAAACCAACAATGATAGATTATTGAACAAATGGAGATAGCGGAGATAGCAAAATCAAGGGGTTCAAAAAAGGCAGCAGCAACTCTAGGTGTAAGGAGTGTTAGCTCAATAGCCACACAAAGTGATTCTGTTACTTTTTGTGGCTCACTAGGAACTTGGAAGGACAGAGGAAGCAGCATGCTGTATTCTGGAGTTGCCTGACAAGTTGCAGGCTGACCACGGAGGGTGTACTGAAACACTGTCAAAATTTCAAACAATTGTTGGCCAGTGCTGACTAATTATAGAGGACAGGACAGCGTGAGTAGGATCTACAGTGATTTTCTGATGAGTGTGTCAGAATACTTTTGAAGTGCAGGCCATGCAGCAAGCATAGCAACTGGCAACTCAACAGCTAATGAGATCGCTTTGTGCTTTTTCTTTCTTGTGGAAATGTTCATGTTTAGTTTATCAAGAGGTTATTATGCTGGTAATTTACTCCAACTTGGAAAAATTATGTTAGCATTGTACTCTTGAGTTTCATTTTTTGTTTGTAGAGCACTGTCCCATTGAAATGGACACAATATCTAGGAAGAAGGATAGAGGGAATACATCTCACTGAACTTCTGCCTTAGCATTTACACCATAGATAGTCACCTAAGGTTTCCTTTACACCAGTGGAGAGAAATAAAACTTTTGTGCGTAATCCATTTGTTCCATTTTAGACACATATTTCGCTAGTCGTATTGGACTTAGCAAATGTGTATTTCACAGCCTGTGAAAAGAATCTAGACAACTGACTGAGGTAAATGTCATTTAAAGCTACTGGAACAACATTTGGCGTGGGAGCATTTCTGTCACTGAACTTACATCATTGATTTATTTCCCCTCTGTCTAGATATTCATTGTATGCAATTCCACCAGAATAGTCTTTAAGCTCTTACAAGCACAGATTATTTATCCAGATAATGTCTTTTTCAATAAGTATTATTTCAGAGAAGAACTGAGGCATAAACCGATGCGGAAGTTTGAGATGTCTGGATCTCAGATTCAAAGCAAAAGCATGTGCCGAAACTCTTATTCTCCAGACTGCCCTCTCATGCCTTAATCTAGCCATACATACAAGACAGAACCTCACCTGTTTTCCTGCAATCATTGAGATATCACATAAGTATTACCTTACAGTCAGCAGGATAGCGTGGAATTGGGTCGAGAGTCTGTTACAGTTGGTTGGCTCCCTAGGGGCTTCTCTTCAGTATATAGGGAAGCAACAGAAGCCCACAGAGCTGTAGTGTATAGATATGTATGCAGACTTGGCCTGGCTTATGTGATTAAAGAGACCTTCTGCCATAACATACCTTTCTCTTTTCTCTGTTGCAAAAATTATATGGTTTCTACAGGATATTTGCTCCTGGTATCTGAGAAATACTGGACCTGACAAACTTCAAAAATTAATATCACCCTGGGTCCTTTTTCTTACAGCTTGCTTTGGTTGTTACCATTCAGCTACTGACTCTATGGAAGCTCACTCCATGCATGCACCACCTCTGTCCCTGCACAGGGCTCACTGCTTGTACGTTGGTGGTGGTGGCCCTTTTCAACATCAATCTTACTATTTTTGCACTTTGGGCAGGAAGCAAGCTGCTAGGCAAAAGAACCTTTGAGTATGTATGAGGACATGGTGCAGTTGCGCACATGCGATACGTCTGGTTCAGTGATAGAAGAGGGACCATAATGGACCCCATATTTGCTAAACGTTCCTTGGCTTCTCATAAACAGAACGGGCTTTGTGAAGAAGTGTGTAGAAGGGAGCAGGTAACAGCTTTCATCATTCTGCCTTAACATGAGCAGCAAAAGCAACAACTCGGCCTGGGGATTTCCCACTCTTAGCTACGGATTCCACGATTCTCATGAAGAGCACGTGGGACATTACTTTTCCCATATTTGCTCAGTTTTGGCTGTTCCCTCCACTACTTCTACCCAGATGTTGAAATAATAATATACCCTTATTATGAGAATAAGAATCTCCCTCCACTGCTTCTACCCAGATGGTGGAAAGATTTATCACACGTTCTTTTACTGAGGAACATAGTATTTGAGGGTGGAGTACAGGTAATCCCATATTGCATAGGATTTCAGGCAGCTTTGGGTTAACATTTTGGGTTAACATGTGCTTTAGGCAATCCTGCTCTAGCAGGGGAGTTGGACTAGATGATCTCTAGAGGTCCCTTCCAACTCTGAAGATTCCGTGATTTTACCAGTTGCAGAAGAATTTTTTATTACAACCTGAATTACATGGTTTTCCATTATAATTTCTGTTCAATTTTCTGTGGCAGGACACAATTCATATGTGCTGAGCTTGATTTGACCTGTACCATGTTTAAAAATAAATAAGCATACAAATATTCAAATTCCTTGTGCTTGGAAGCTAACTTCTTCTTCTTGTTTTTTTCCTTTCACAGCTTTGGAAGGAAATTATTTGCCCCACTTTTTTCTCCAAAAACAGAAAGAATCTCTGCAAAGAAGTAAGTGTGTGATGTGGTATTTAGTATTCACCTTGCAACTATGAGTAACAACTCCATTCGGCATCAGTTCCGTATTGCAGAAGACAGTGCACAAAACACATAAGTCCTTGCCTCAAGGAGCATACATTTTAAAGCATTAGTTTTAGAAATTCCAAATGAAAAGTTTGCTTATAAAAAGACGGTAAAATATTTTGTCTCTTTCTGATAAGTTTTATACTAATTGGAAAGTGCTTTAGTGTGCCATGCTGAGGTTTTAATGCCTAAGGATAGAAACTGAGCAGTTTAGTAGCCTTTCATATTTAGAAATTTGCTATTGAGGTAATTTGTGTGATCTGTTTGATTTTCATTCCTGCAGATTACTGCCTATTATTATCTAAGAATTTAGGAAATGGATTCTTTTGATGCTGCAAAATCCAGGAAATGAAATAAAGCTGATTCTCCATATAGGCTAGGTCTATGAGATTATTTTAAAGATTGCAGATTAAACCAAATTTATATGCAAGTGAAAGATCAGAATATGGAATGGTTCTTTCTCACCTTTCTAGCCAGCAGCCAGTGGGGAGTCAGGGCGTGGACAGATCTCTGCTTCAACATCCAGCTGTGTCAGCCGAAGGTGGTGTTACCACAGCTCTGGTAGTTTCCCAGAAGTTTTCCCTTAACTCCTAAGAATGCCTTGTGTGCATGCACCCAAATCTGTAAGCAAAATTAACTCCAGCCACCTACTTACTGCAAATTTGTTCTAGTCCTTCTGAGTCTAAGAAATACAAAAGATAGTGAGATACTACTATTTTACTTACTTCCATACTAAAAATGCAGGCCATGCCCAAGCACAAAATAATTAGCGTATTATAGCTTTGAAGTACTAAAAATATTAGCTATCAGGAGTATTGTTAGAAAAGCGGACATCGTTAAGATGTTAACTTGTAATTAAAATGGTAACTTTTGACAGCAGCGATTGTGGTATTTTATGTTACAAAGAAATGTCACTTTGGTTCAAAGGAGGCTGGAGAAGTACTTGGAAGCCAGAGCACAAGGGCGGGTAAGACAAATCCCAATAGTCTCACAAAATCCCCTGAATTTAAGATAATTGGAGACTGAGTATCTGGGGAAGCATATGTGTCGGACCTGATGGTCCTGTCGTTCTTACTCTTGGGCAGTCTCTTAATCGTCATTGCTGGAAAACAACCCATAAGCAAGCTACACCAACCCTTTGTCAGAACCAACGCAACTTTTCACATGTTCCTTTCTGAAGAAATGTGAGGCACTGACTTTTCAATTTAAATTTAATTCATTAAATATTTAATTTTCCACACCCATAACAAGATTGAATAAATGTAATCATGCTAACATGATATACTGTATTTCATGCTCTTCCTCTGCTAAGACAGGATGCAGAAAGCATTAACCCTTCTGAAAACACACTAGATCCTTTCTAAAATAAATATGGATAGCAGTCCTAGTATTTTGAAAAAATTTTTCTATCATATTCTTTTTACAGACATTCTTCCTAGTAATCTATAATCTTAATGTTTTACATTAAAATACTGTGCTTTACTGTTGCGGACTGTTAAAAAGCAACTGTGTGTACTCCAAAAGTTGCTGCATTTCAGTGGCTGACAATGGGATTCTTAATCTAGTTTGGGGAAAATGCAGAGGTGTAGAACAAAAAGAATTATATAAAATGCAAATTTACTATAATGAGAAGCATTTTTTTAGGCAGAAGAAGCAGAGAGTGGCTTGAATTAGGTGAATTCTCATTCAGCATAAGCATGGAAAAGCTACGTGAAGTTCATCCTAAAGGTAAAAATAGTTGAGCACTTCTGATCAGCCAAAAAAAACCAACCTCAGCAACTCATCTCTGTCTTGTGTCTCTTCTTACAACAAAAGGAACAGTAAGGCATGGATATACATAAATGAAAAGAAAATCCCTAGATATCAGATAGAAAAAACTGAACTCAAAAGGAAAATATATAATCTAGTTTTACTTTCCTGAGTTATTGACATTCCCATTTGTTACTTTTCTCTGATAAGATTTAAATAAAATCAAATACACTAAAGACACTCCTATATTTATAGAAAGGGGCACCTATTGCACTCTGACCATTGTGCAAGCCCAGGTAATCATTCCTTGTCACACTCTAAAAAAGCTGGGCGTTTGCTGGTCAGTATCGCTTAAACACAATATATTCAACTATCTGGAATTGGGCATGAAGGATCAATGATAACAATTAGCCAATTCCTATTTTCCAGTCAGACGTTCGGGACAGCACAGAAGTATGGAAGAGGAGTACTTTTTGCCAACAGGTAACAGCTCATTGGGAAACAGTGTTTTCTACATGACCTGCATAAAAACAGTAGCACTCTTAAAGAGTAAAAAAATGTTTTGGCTTTAAAGCAGTGAATATAAATTGCAGGTAGACTTTGCTAAACTTACCTGAAACTTTGCGCTTCTAAGATACATTGTAAAATACCTGAGCTTCATATAACTCTGTAAGCAGAAATAATTAAAAAATTAAAAGTAACAATCTGAGTCTGGAAATACATAACCAAAGACATGATTTTACTTACTTCAGTAGTTCTAGCAACTTCAGAGGGACTGTTCAAATGCTTTAAGTAGGTATAGAAATAATCTAACATTAAGCGCTGGAGTTGTATCTCTTTTAATGTGATTAATTTCAACCTCCTAAAATCTGTCCATTCAGATGAAAAGTGATTACTTTTTAAAAATGAAAACTGATTAAAATATTCCATATATTTACAAAGCTGGCTGGAACTTTGTCACACAAACCCAGAGCAAAAGAAGTGGGGACTTACAAGTTGGGCTTTGAAGGCTGTGCAATGAATCATGATACAGTAATGCCATAGATAGCTTCGTAACGGTTGTGCCTGAGATGTTAAAGATCTCTCCAGTAGCAAGCTGTTGCCTTTGCAAACAGATCAAGCAGACTGAAACAAGAAGGTAAACCTTTATATTGCCCACGAAGGAGATGGAAGGGTGTTTCCTGAGCTGGGAAGCTAGGGAGCTCTCCTCTGCTAACAGTAAATAAGAATACTGACCTAACTCCAACTATTGTTTCACTTCCTGACTCGAGAAAAAATTTTGAGGTTACAAACGAAAATAAAAGAGCTAGGATGTTGTTTACATAATTAATCTGAGTAGAAACTTACTAGCTTTTTCTGGTATTTACATTTGAAATGGCAATTAGAATGAGCAAATATGCTGTTAGGAAACCTAAATCCATTTTCCTCTTTCACTTTTATAGTTTTGAGCAAGGATTCCTGTTCTACCTGGGGTGGAGGGCATTTTTCAACCTTTGATAAATACCAGTATGACTTCACTGGGACCTGCAACTATATCTTTGCAACTGTATGTGACGAAACCAGCCCAGACTTCAACATTCAGTTCCGCCGTGGGCTGGACAAAAAAATTGCGAGGATCATTATTGAGCTGGGACCTTCTGTTGTCATTGTTGAGAAAGGCAGCATTTCTGTCAGGAGTGTTGGGTAAGATTCTACAAGGAATGGGTGAAAAGTGTTTAAAGGCGGCAAGGAGTTACACAGCAGTTGCACTAAAGAAGACTACTTTGTATCAAAAATGAATTAACAGATTACAGAAGTTAGCACACCTGACTGGACTCTACCGCTATTTCTTCCTATCGAGCATTCACACTCTCTAGATAAATTATTTCATTTGCAGTTATTTGAACCAAGCTTAGAGTACATTTGTATAGGCAAAGGGATAATAAACTAACCTCAGACCAGAACAGTTCTCACATCTCACATGCTACCAGTCTTGTTTATGCTTATCTCTACTACAGGCACAGATGAAATGGCTTATACTCTTTAGTAGGTATTAGCTGAAATTCCCGTGTTTTGCTTAGAGTTCGTTTTATTTGAGACTTATATAACTCTGAACCCTCTAAAGATAACTAGAGAAACTTTGAACTATACAACCAACAGAGAAATACTGGAGGGGCTTACGTCCTTGTGTATGAAACCACTCACTGTTCACGTTATTCCAAGGATTACTTTGTCCAGAAAATAGCTGTTTTACTGAGGAATTACACTGAATTAATTACCTTTGTGTTCTGCATCATTCATTCTTCTAAACAAATTGCTCCCATACAAGGAAATTTCTCCAGGGAAGTTTTCAGCATTTTTGTCAGATAGGTCATGTTGAATTTTTGTCTGTGAGTATATGCCGCTATGGGAAATAATTGACTGTGGATTTTTATACTTACATAGATACAATAACCATCATGATAAAAAGAAAACTTGCAGCTATACCTTAATTTAGCAAACTGTATTTATGAAAACTTCCTTTATTAGTTTATGTGCCAGTAAAACTATATAAATCTATGGGCCTAACCCAATGATCTGCATTTTACATTTTTGTCCTTACATTAACAAGAACTAAGTGCCTTGACTGACCTGGTCTAGTGTTGCATGTAGCCCTGCTTCAGGTGGAGGGCTGGCCTGGGCAACTTCAGAAGGTCGCTTCCAACCAACTTTTCTATGATTGCAACATGTACTTACTGGGTACTTAGCAAAATACATTTGTTCTTTAATGTTGTTGGTTTGTAGCATTAGAATTCAGCCACAATGGTGAAAATCTAATTCTGCTAGAACATTCCCATTTTGGGTGTCTCTAACGTTGTCAGTTTTTAGTCTTCGTAATAATTCCTATATTAATAGGCTGTAGTCCATAGAAGCTCTTCAGCATAATCAACAATAGTTCTACCACAGAAACTGTATTGTTACAAGTTCTTGAAACATATAACTATACCCTAATAAAACGAAACCAAGTGAAGATGCCAAGTCCTGTGCAAACATTTTCACTAGCATAATCAGTATATCTGGTGATTCTTGTATGAAATTGCTGACATTGATTTTCAATCAACAGAAATTTTAATGGTTACAGTTACAAAGGAAAAAAACTATATTTCATATCGCTGCAATTACTCAGATTCTATGTGTATTATATATAAAGAATATAACTAATACCTGCATAATATTGATACGAGAAGGTGATTTTCTCTTTTCATCATATTACAGTGTCATTAACTTGCCTTACACCAGCAATGGAATTCAAATAGCACCTTATGGGCGCAACATCCGTCTGGTGGCCAAGCTGATGGAGATGGAGCTAGTTGTCATGTGGAACAATGATGACTATCTCATGGTTAGTAAAATGTTCTTATAAAGCAGAAGAGAAAATTCTCAATTACTGGAATGACAAAACCTCTTTAGACTTAATGGGTGGTTTTTGCATGTGTTTACTACTTGGATGTTTGTTCTTTTCTGGCTTTCTCCATTCTTCTTGAAATCAACAACTTTGCTTTTATGCCTGCGTGTTCCTTTCACTTCCATCATTGGGAGTTAACTAAAGCCACCAATGTTAAGGTTTGTGGATGCTTTCACAGATTTTAAACGTTCTTCAGGCTATTCAAGCAGCTACAAAGTTTTGCTGAAGGAATGTTGAAGTTGTTTAAAGCTGTTACAATTTAATAGTGTATGACATAGTCTTGTCATTTCTACTGTGCTTCTCCTGGGTATCTTTTGGTTTCAGAACTATGGTGCTCCTACCAGCTCATTTGTTTCTTTCCTTTTTCTGAATCCTTTCATGTGTTTCCTCCAAAATCCGTGATATATTTTAGACAAAAAGATACATTTTCTCAGCATGCCCTTTGATAGTAATGCCACAAAAGACACTGAACTGTAAATTGGTAAGTTTTCTAAAACAGGGTGATTGTTATGTAATAACTTGTTTGGGAGATTCACCAACAGTACTATCACAGATATAACAGGAAATGCTACTGTGGTGGGTACACACTATATTCTACGTATAGGCAGATTATTTCTTCTGATCTAAAGTTTTCATAATAATTCATTGATTGTAGCCAGCTCTTTACTCTCCAGAGCAACAGGTAATTGAATAACCTTCTTCTGAAAACAGATTTTCTTCCTGTAGCCTTCAGTTTCTTAAGAGAACAAACCTGAAGTTCGTGCTCTGTCAACAAAGATATGAGCAAGGAAACGGCATCATTTCCTTTTTCTATTTTTTCTGGCTCCTTAGAATATTATCCCACTCAATTATCTTAAAATGTGTTAGAATCTTATTCTTTTATTAAATAAAAATCACAACAACCACTGTTTATCTGTTGGGAAAGGAAGTTACTGCTTCCAAAACTATTCCTCCAGTCAAGTCACTGAAATTAATGAGAAGGATCACCTTTAATTGGATCCTTGAACTGAATTTGTTTGAGAAAGGTAATGCTGTATAGATAATTTTACTTAGGGTGATCCTTTTAAATGTTTTATTTTATTTTATTTTAGGTTTTGACTGAAAAAAAATATATGGGGAAAACGTGTGGAATGTGTGGAAATTATGATGGTTATGAATTGAATGAATTTGTGAGTGAAGGTAAGATCTGAGGACAAATCAGATGGAAGGAGAACTAGTTAAACTGAATCAAGTTGGAAATTTAATACTGTATTAACATTGCTCTGAGTGCTCACTCAGTTTCAAAATTGAGTAAAGCACTCTCATAGGTCACCGACATAGCATGATTATGCTACACCCTATTATTTGTTATGATGATCATGTTGTGTGTTCCTCAGACAAGTGATAAGGACTTTCTTATATTTCAGAAACAGGTGGTAAGGATCACACTCTCTCTCACCTGACTTTCAGAACAGTCTAGGTTTATAGCAAGGCATAGTGAGGGAAATGATTACATTAGGCAGAAGAAAGAATGAGGCTATAGTAACAAAAAACATAGTGGACAACAACATTAACATTAAGTGTGTCCCAATAAGGGATCTTTGGAACAAAATAGTTGGTGCTGAGGACTTGACATCTATGCTATATGTGTTTTGGGGGGTTCACTTCAGAGTCACTCTAATCTGATCTGTTGAACTAATATCCATTATCAGTTGGAGCTTATTACCCATGCACAGATCTTCTGTCTTGGTTTCATCTTAAAGGAACTCTGTATGCCAGGACTACTCCACAATGCAAATTAAATTGTACAGAGTGGCCATGTTTGGAAGATTTGCTTTAAAAGCACATTGTTAATCTGAACTACAGTGTTAGTGTGGAGATGTTAAGTTGCACAGTAAACTAATCTCAGATCAAAACAGCCAGGTGCAGTTTTCTATACACATCACAGAAAAGAGTTCTAAAAAGTATACAAGATTTTTTGGGTTGTGATGAGTTTAACCCTACATGTAGGGGAAAATATAAGAATGTGGGATGAGGAGAAGAGGCATGAATTAGCGGCTGGCAAAAGATAACACAGCTTGCAGATAAAGAGTAGCAGCTGGTATCGTGTAGGGTAGTAGAAGTGATAGATTAGGAAATAGCTCAGAGAAATGATCAAGGTGATAAAAGTATGCTTTACTGAATAGACTTCAGATAAAGGGCAAACAAGGTAGTTGCTATCATCAGGAAGATTAATTAGTAGGACCTTTCACCGTCAAAGAGTAGAATCTGAGTTTTGCTACATCACTGCAACAATTCAACAAATCCGTGATGGCTTTTTCCTGACGAATTATAAATCTTCAATTTACAGGTAAATTGCTGGATACGTATAAGTTTGCTGCATTACAAAAAATGGATGATCCATCAGAGATCTGCCTGTCTGAGGAGATACCAGTTCCCAACATTCCTCACAAAAAATATGTAAGAAAGATCTTGGCTTTTCTGCAGCATTATTCTTAACAGAGGTGGAAAGATAGATAGAAACCAACAACAGAGAGGCAGTGGTTTTATAAAACTGACTGCCATGAAAATGGATGAAGTCAAAATTTGTATAGCATGATATGAGAAAGAAAAGGAGTTCTTTGCATTAAAATACATTTTGAAAAAGGCCCGTGAGCATTTTTGAAGCTGGATTTATATCACTCATATAAACTTACCAGCATTTAGCTCACAGCTTTCTGAAATTCCATGCAGGTCATCACAGAAAATTCCTGGAAACCAATGAAGTTTTAAAGGGCTTTTTATTGAACAGCTAGAGACCTGACATTATAAGCTGTACAGACTTGAAGACATTCAATGATGCTTTAAACATATTGCCAGATAGCGGTGTTCGTAAAAGGGCCAAACACTATCAACTGCTATCACTTCCAGTCCTGGATGAAAAGACAATCAGCGTACCTGAAACATGATGCATCCACATAACTATGGTTGAAAGAGGAAGCTTGGTAGCAGCGAAGAACAAAAGGCCTTCTATTTCTTAGATTTTGCAGATACAGGAATCAAATCCTACTTAGAATGATCCTGTTAAGTTTTTAACCAGGGAAACTCAAATTTTGCATTTACACACAGATTTTACAGAATCACAGAGTGGCTTGTCTTGGAAGGGATCACTTCAGATCATGTAGTCCAACCCTTCTGCTCAAGCAGGTTCAGCTACAGCTGAGGAGATGAAAACTCCACAATTTCTCCCAGCAACCTGTTCTTTTTTTCTACCTAGGAGGCTATAAAGTCACCATATACCTAATGGCAAGTACTAATTGCTATCCTCGAAAAAGCATTTCACTCTACAGAGAATGATCATGCTCTTTGGTTCTGTTCCTACTTCCTCACAAGAATATGGTCTTACTTTGCAATTCTCATGTACTTATTTGTATACAGTATATAGGTTACTAGTAATTCCAGAATACTTAAAAAGTTTTCTCTTGAAATAGGAGATTTTTCTTTTTTTTTTTCTTAATAGTTTCATCTAGTTTTTCTAGCAACCCAAGAATCTTTTAATTTGAACGTAGAATCCATTCCTCTTGCTATATAGTTTAGCTTTCATACTATGGAGAATGAGACGAGTAAAATCCTTCTGAAATGAGGGTTCTAAATATTGCTTCTGTTCATGCTGAAAAATTACTTCGTTCTGGTGGAGAACTTTTGTTGGCTGGGAGGTTTAACCTTTTTACATTGTTTCTCTGAGATCTTATACTGCAGTAGACAAAGTGGTAGGCAATAAAAACGTATCAAATGTTTGCTGGAAGGGGAACAAATGTTGCTATTTTCACATCGGGGATATTTGTCCTGGAACTGAATCTCCATGATTAGATACTCCCTGGCTGTAATGTTCTCAGTCATTTTTAGAGGGATTGATTTTCAACTTAATGAGAAGTGGAACTAATTCAACATAATCAAGATCCTTCTATTCCACAATGGATTTATATACCCTTCTATTCCTTAATATCTCATGCATTTTAAGTCAAATACATATTACTAAACTACAGGGGGGAAAGGGCAAACCAACCAACGTGAAAATCATAACTAACAGTGATATTCTATTGTGGTTTTCACATGGTACGATTATCTTTCTCTTTTTATTTAGGCCATGATCTGCTCTCAGCTACTTAACTTGGTGTCACCAACCTGCAGTGTGCCAAAGGATGGATTTGTCATTCGTTGCCAGCTTGATATGCAGGACTGCAGTGAGCCAGGACAAAACAATTGCACTTGCTCTACGCTGTCAGAATATTCAAGACAATGTGCTATGTCCCATCAAATGGTGTTGAACTGGAGAACTGAAAACTTCTGCTGTAAGTTCAAATGTTTTATTCATAGGAGATTGTACTTAACCTTGCTGTATCTTACATAGCAGGAGAATGATGATTAACTGGAATTTAAATCAATTTATAGAAATGTCTCTTCCATCTTGAATCAAACAAATTGTTTTCTTGACAAAACAACAGTGGTCTTTGGTAAAACATTAAGAAGGAGAGCATGGAAACCTCAAAGGAGAAGGAGGAAGCATGAAATGTAGCTCCTACACCTTGATCAGTGACTATAAAAAAGAGAAACATCTGCCAAGTGAAAACTGCTGAATTTCTCAGACTTACAACAGGAGGCTGTTCTCTCTTAGTACAGACTTTCATTATTGTACTTATCAAATTAGCCAGTGAAGAGAGAGAACTTTTAAGTGGCCTCTGAAGTCTCTGAACCTTTTTGCTAACAATTGGCATAGCCCCTTGTATTCACAGGAGATTTTCTGTAGTCCATTTTCAGATGCTCAACCTTCTTAATTACAACTACTGATTGGAAGTAGATAGGAAGCAAATCTTTCATTACTGTCCAAGCTGTACACGATTAGACACACTTTTTTTCAGTTGTCTGTTTGGTATCAAAGTTCTGATTCACTTTTTGCAATCTTTTTGAATCCACCTGAAACTTCAATCTAGAGTCACTGTTATGTAGCAGGATTCATTGTTTTATAAGATAATATGGTGATTATAAAAGTCAAAAGTAACTTAAATTGATGTTGTTATTTCTAAACCAACTCACGCATCACATTACCAGAGATGCAGCTCATGTCAGAAAAGAGGAGCTTTCAATGCTTAATTTGATATTGCCCTTCAAAAGCATATAATTTAATAATATTTTTATTTATCCTTTATATGAATATATGGTCATGAATAGCAAATTTGTAAAATAAATTTCTTTGTCAGGAATATATTTCTTCTTATCCCTTGATTCCTACTCTGGTGTTACTCTTAGGAGGCCTTGTATCATTTTGCTCTCCCTGCATCTACGGTGTTGCATTCTTCTATTCTCCTCTTGATCTTCACATACTGCTGCCACTCTTCATTTTTTGTTTTGTATTTAACGTTGAGTTTTCTTTCATTCTTCCTTCATACTTACTGAAAATGTTCCCTGTTAAGCTCCATTATTATCCTTGACACTTTAAAATTGCACTTCTTTCTAAAATAATTTTTCCCCTCTTCTCTAAGGTTATCTCTCTTACATAAATTGGTAACCCATTTTATTATTTGGTTGGTCTGCAATTGGTTTTAATCCTTCAAAACTGTAAACTCCTCATGGGATTTTATAGATTCATATAAATATTAGTAAGGCACTGTGTGCATTCACAGAGCTGTACAATAATTCTTACTAATCACAGTAAAATAATAGCCTTGTTTTCTCCGAGACACAGCAGTTTTCATTTTGCCAGTAGACCATTACTATGACTGGTAGTAAAGTGATAAAAGGCAAAAGCTTAAAAAAAACGGAATGGTTTCCCAAAAAACCAAAGCTGAGAATCTAAGAATTTGCATATAAATGTCAAATACGCAAAGGTAATGAACCTTTTAATCTTTGTTTCTTTGTCTGCCCAATCTCTAACTACCTCTATTTCCCTACCTAAATTATTTTTACTCTTTCAAGTAAGGAAAAATCTCTGCTTGAATTAATCACATAATAAAACATGTGCTGAGTTCTATATATTAGAATTGCTAGGTAGATGCGTTCTGAAAAGCAGATAATGTTTGAGAAGCAGGAACTATACAGGAATCAAGAGTTATATTCTTTAAATCCTTCAAGTACTACAGCAAATCTGATTTGTGGTAGTTTATTGGGCTGCAACATAGCCTGTTTGCCATTCTTCAAGCTTCTGAAAGGAGTTTCTATTAAACAGGACATGAAAAATCAGTAGAAGCTAGAGTGAATATGATGGTAATGATGAATACTCAGATGATGCACTAAGTACTGAGGCAGGATAAGAGAACGTTAGTGCCAGAAAACACAAGGTCTTCTCCACCCTATGTGGTAGATGAGAGATTCTTCCATGTTTACACTTTAAAAATCTTAACACTTTCACTGTTTGTTGCAGCTGTGGGAAAATGTTCTGCTAACCAAATCTATGAAGAATGCGGTTCTCCATGTATTAAAACCTGTTCCAACCCAGAGTACAGCTGTTCCAGTCACTGTACCTATGGTTGCTTTTGTCCTGAAGGTATCGTTTCTGCATTCATCATATCCTAAATGGCCCATACAAATGTTTTTGGCATATGCCCAGTCAAGTGGAATAGACTTCTTAACAATGAACTAGCAGTGCATTTCAGGGCATTGTGCTGCTAGACCTGCCATTTCTCAGGTAACATAATATAAACGGAGTCTTGAATTGTCATGGTCCTTAAAGAACCTTGGTCACTATTTGCAAGAACAGACCTGTGAAAGTGATCACAGATCTCACAAGATCGTGATATGTGATGGGGTAGTTTTATGCTGCCAGCTTAAAGTTCTGTACTATAATATACATTGAGCGAGAATTAATTTCCTATCCCAAACAGCTATTTAGCCTTTCAGGACACCAGCAAGAGGTACCATACCTCAGAGAAGTTCTGCAATATTATGGGCATTTTGTAAAATCCCTTTAAAATAGTTCAAGGTGAACTTCCTACAAAAATTGTAATTATGACTGTCATTTGCACCATTTCTTGAAATTTCAGAACTGAAATATCGTGCAAGGTTACTGTGATGTGGGTATTTACATCAATATCATGACCATTTTATAGTAGTCAAAAGTAATGTGTTGTGAGCTACATGTTTAAAACTAGACTTAGTACCTTAGGAAATGGAATGTGTCCATTCTTCAAAATTCCCAACTGAATTAGAGTGTCATAGCAAAAAAAAAAATATAAATTTTCGAAAAATAACATTCAAGCTTACTGTTATTTCAAATTAAGTTCAAATTTCAAATGAATACAATTGTCTGCACTTTCATATAACAAAGTAGCCAAATGCTGTTATCACTTATAAAGAGTCAGTTTCATTTTAACTAAAAGAAAATGTCCTCCATGTTATATCTCTAAGTACGGGGCAATGGCTCTGCAAGAATGTCTCTCTCCAGGTAATTTTGGAAGGCGCTCAAGCTACAATAGCTTTAGTGCTAAGTAATGATATGGAAAAGTATTTATTTTGTGTATCTTCTTTGGCAGGAACTGTTCTTGATGATATCTCAAAGAATCGAACGTGTGTTCACATTGAGCAGTGTCCATGTACACTGAATGGGAAAACATATGCTCCTGGTGAGACAATGAAAGCAGCGTGTAGGACCTGGTGAGTAGCAACAGGTACTTTCATGAAAGGATAGAGGGTATCCTCACCAAGCGATTGGAAAATTTAGCCTAACTTTTTGGAGGGCAGCTGCAAATGTGTCATACCATCTCTGAGGCCACCTTCTTTAAGTGCCACAGATCATACATTTGTAATTGAAGATGTACAGATCTCATTTCCTGATTAATCTCTACAAATATAAATGCTCCTTCAGGTCACACAAAACAGTAACATCTTTATCTCCTCTGTGAAAGTGGAGGTAAAATTAGTACAAAACAAATATCCAGTGTTTACAATTTCTTTCTGGCAGTCTCAGCATTTCTGATCACCAAATCAGCTCTGAAAACTAAATTTCTGTTTTGCAACAGAAAATAATTACATAAGACAATGTTTTTTTAAATTTGGAAAGTTTTTACAAAAAAAAGGGGAAACATTTTCGTGTGTGTTACTTCTCTTGCTATCATAATTCTAATAAATAAAATAAAGGACAAATAATGGAATTTCATGCTCAGAATTGTAACAATGAATGCACTATTTATGATTAATGTATTTAGGAAGGTTTACTGACAATCCATACAAGTGTTCAGCAACTTTGAGTTAAGATGAACAACTTCAACTGATATACATAGACAAAGAAAATCAAAGCATAGAAAGCATAAGGAGAAAAGTGATACAAATGACATCTTCCACTGCTAGGAAGCGGCTGAGTTTTTAGAGTGTAGAGAAATTTCAAAACAGTGGAAATGAAAGTTCAGAATGTATATGTATGTTACACTGTGTTCATTAACCAATTTTGCATGTTGATCAGATACAGCAAAACCTCCAGACAGGAGGGTCAAATCCTCTGCTGGTAGATAGTGCCTTAGTATGAGAATAACCTTACACAGCATTTCTTGTTTTCCTCTAGTAAATGCACAATGGGCCAGTGGAACTGCAAAGACTTGCCCTGCCCTGGAAGGTGTTCACTGGAAGGAGGCTCCTTTGTTACCACATTTGATTCTAGGTCATACAGGTTCCATGGGGTTTGCACTTATGTTCTTATGAAGGTAATTTCCTCCAGTCTAGAAACACACATTATCAAATGGGTATATTTTAGTCTGTCTTTGTTTTCCTATTGGAACACAAACTGAGGTCCTCCTATGATATACACTTATTCTACAAATAATTGTTATTCACAGATTTCCCTTTTCACTATTTTCCTCCAGAGTTCCAGCCTGCCACACAATGGAACCTTAATGGCTGTTTATGAAAAGTCTGGTTATTCTCATTCTGAGACGTCACTTAGTGCTGTAATTTACCTATCTACAAAGGTAAGTATTCCCTCCACAGGTTCTATTCAGCATTTCAGTTACCAGATTAGCAAAATAAACACTTAAGTCAATGGCATTAGGCTGAACTGAAAAATTAAGGGAGATAGATACTAAAGTTCCTGCACACACAGTAAAGATCTCAGTTGCCACATCAACTCAGGAAGTTAAGAGTATTTTCAAAGTGAAAACTGAAAGCAGTATGGAATAACGTGTGAGAAAAAGCTTGAATCAGTCTTTTCCTATTATATAGGTCATTGACAACACAACTGATTAAGTTAAAGAACATATGAAAGCCATCGGTACAGATAATTACTTGTGATTCCATGTCCTTTTCTTACAGGACAAAATTGTGATTTCTCAGAATGAACTCCTTACTGACGATGATGAACTTAAGCGGCTACCTTACAGATCAGGTAAAGAAAAGGGAATATACATAAAATCCAAATTACATTAAATGTCTGTTTTACACAACCCAGCATATTTTCTCTCACAATTGCCAATAGCAGAGGTTTTAGAGGAAGATTAAAATCTTTCCCATTGCATTTGTCCCTCTATGGAGAGTTGTGTGTGGAAGGAGACTTACAGACAGAATGCTAGAACACTTACATATGCATTAAAATCATTACTTTGTAATATCCTATCAGTCAAAATCTCTATTTCTAAATATTCTTGTTCTTTTAGGAGACATCACTATTTTCAGACAGTCCTCAATGTACATTCAAATGTTTACAAACTTTGGGCTGGAAGTTGTAGTTCAAACATCACCTGTGTTCCAGGCCTATGTGAAAGTTGGATCACAATTCAAAGGGAGAACTCTAGGTAAGAAATCTAGTCCCCATGTGAAGGAGAAAATGTAGGGAGTGTAATTTTGAAAGCTTAGTATTCATCCTTGAAGGAATAAACTTTGTGCTCTGGATTAAAAAAAAAAAAAAACAACAAAAATACCTGCATTGGAAAAATGATGTGCTAAGGATTTGGTTTTTGCTAATAAATTTAAAGTGAATCAAAGAAATTAGATGGGTGACATTTTTCACGTGTAATATAATACTGGTTTATGTGTGCCTTTTTCGGTATGTTCCTTACTACACAATGGAGGGACAACAGATTTGTCTGTGTGGTCTCTACATCTTGGAGCACGTCTTCTTTGAACGCAGTGCATGATCACTGTAAACACAATGAGCCTAAGAATCTAAAAGCTTCTCAGCTGATAAGCACCAGATGGAGATGTTTATGTTTACTGCACAGCAACGTTAACCACAAAGGCATACCATGCATTCTAATAATCTATGGGGAGAGGCTTTAGCATTTAAAAAAGTCTAAATGTATATTCTTTGTGATTACAGATTTTATATACATAAGAAAATATGTGTAACTGCAAAAGTATTTCATGGCCTTTCTCTTTTATGTGATTTAAAACCACTGAAATAAACCCTTTTTTATAAAAGGCTTCTAAAAACAAGACAAAAACTTCTGTATGAATTTGTCATTGAATAGAAGTGAACAATCTTAATTGAGAAGGCAGAGGCTCAGTGATTGAATGTGTACATAATCAAGATTCTCTGGCTACTTGACTTTAAGTATTCATTGACACTCCATGTAGAACTTTTGAATCAATTTTCTCACTATTATAGAATGAAACATAGACCATTGTGTACACATTCTTTAATTTTCAGCCATCCCTTGTATTTCTGATGTTATTAGGTTTGTGTGGGAATTACAATGGAGACACCACAGATGACTTCATGACTAGCATGGATATCACTGAAGGGACAGCCTCCCTGTTTGTAGATTCCTGGAGGGCAGGAAATTGCCATCCTGCTTTAGAGAGAGATACTGACCCTTGCGCTTTGAGTCAACTGAACAGTAAGTAATCCTGTTGTACCTGATCTCTACAGCTGGCTTTGTCTGACACTTTGTAACGCATACGAGGGGAATGAGAGAGTTTGAGAGAAGCAGAGACTGAGACAAGTGAATGTCACAAATTCTGTCACCAACAAGACATTTCTGATTTCTAGAATACATATCTAGTGAAAGCTTATCAGATCCCATTCTAGAGATCTGGGATTGAGATGGTGAATGGGAGGTTTTGGGTGATATTTCCAGTGAAATTTCAATGTCCGTGGATGTGTTAGACTTGCTCAGCAGTGCTGTGACTGAAGTCCATGCTTTGCGTTTTCAAGTCTCTATTGCTATTGGTCTTAAAAGAAAAAAGCTCTCCTGAGTTGTTTGAACAAAAGTATAGTCTGCAAGCTAACAAGCTAAGTTGTCCTTTTGTTCAATCAGTTTTTTTCAGTTCCAGAGTTTTTTCATTTCTTTTTCATTTTTTTCATTTCCTTTTCCTAACTTTCCCTGTTTAATTTCCATAATCTACTTTCATTAGAAATATCTGCTGAGACTCATTGCTCCATTCTTACCAAGAAGGGTACAGTGTTCGAGAAATGCCATGCTGTGGTGAACCCTATTCCTTTCTACAAGGTAGGAAATTATGATAGATCATGTCCAGAGGGAGTCCAACTATGGACCAGAATGTACTCATATACAGTATTCTATTCATTTGGATCAGAAATGCATACAAGCTAAGGAACAAGTTTGTTTTTGAAAATTACATCTCCACCACACTTAAAGTCTGTTTGTTCATAGGCACCAGTCCCATCGCTATAAATCAAAAGGTATTTTTGCTCATGTTGCAGTTCTCCATGTCGACAACTTTAACTATACAAAGTATTGATTTTCCCATGTGCATAATTGAGCTCATTATATTTTCCAGTCTTCACAAAACATTTTGAAAATTAAAAAAGAAAAGCAGTAAATGAACAAAGACATTTTTGGGGTACTAAGTGTATTTTATTCATGTCGATCAGGCAATTAATCTGATCTTTTTCATCAGTTTTAGCTATGCAATAATATGTATTTGGCATGACTTACCTCTGCGGTTCAGCACAGAATCATAGAATCATTGAGGTTGGAAGAGACCTTTAAGATCATCAAGTCCAACCATAACCTAGCACTGCCAAGTCCACCATTAAACCATGTCCATAAGCAGCAAATCTACATGTCTTTTAAATACCTCCAGGGTTTAGCACTTCCAAATGTCTGCTCCCCAGTAACAGAGTACTCTCCATGTGTTGGGTTTCAGAGATGTGTCTACCAAGCCTGTAATTACGAAGAGACCTTTCCTTATATTTGTTCTGCTCTGGGATCGTATGCACGAACATGCAGTTCAATGGGTTTAATCCTTGAGAACTGGAGAAACAGTATGGACAATTGTAGTAAGTACCTGAACCAACTCTTATAGTCTGCCATCAGACGAATGCATGCATACAGGTCTATCCATTTCCATTTAGAATATTCCCACGTTTATTTCACCTGTGACAAAACTGAATAAGAGCAAGAACACATTTTAAAACTACTTGTCAGTCATTAGAAAATAACTACTTACTGTTCAAGTAGGCCAACCAACAGGAATAAAAGCCATATTCCCAGGATTTGATGACTTCACAGATGTGTCATAACACAATAAAAAATATAAATGGCAAAGCAGTGTTCTAAACACTGTCCAAATCATTTTAAGAGTAATGAGGAAAGTAGCGAACATAAAGAAGAGGAAACGAGAAATTGGATAACAGATATCCAACTTCTGAATACCCTCTAGTCTGTTTCAGAAAAGGATTGTTATTTTAAGACTACATGAACAAGATTACTCATATGCTTTAAGGTGAGCATGTGGATGCTTCCAGGACTTGATAATTAAGTAATGGAATAGACAGATAAATAAAACTATACTGTACTGTAAGATGAGAAAGAGCTAGGGAAAAGTCTGGTTGCAGATGTGATTTTGCTATTATGCAACTTAGACATAGACACAGATTCCACAGTTACTCAAAAATACATTGTTATTTCTGCAAAGCTTCTGTTTGCATTATTTTATTTCAAGATACACAAGCAATAAGATATTTAACCTTCATAAAACTTTCAACCAGCTACGTGGTTGGTGTTAAGCCCTGGTCTGCAGTATTTTTTGCTAGAGCTCCACATCCACAGGAAGAGAAGCAATAGGAAGCATTAAGCATTGAAGCTGTTGACATAATATATGCAGCACATTATAAGCATGGTTTCACAGGGAAGAGGATAAGTAAATGAAGTTTAACATACACTCTTGTCTTGTTTTACAGCCATTACCTGTACTGGCAATCAAACATTCAGCTACAACGCTCAGGCATGTGACAGGACATGCTTGTCACTCTCCAACCGAGCCCTTGAATGTCATCCAACTGACATCCCTATTGAAGGCTGCCATTGTCCTGAAGGAATGTACTCGAATCACAAGAACGAGTGCGTTCGTAAATCTCATTGTCCCTGCTATTTAGAAGATAGAAAGTACATCTTGCCTGACCAGTCAACAATAACTGGTGGGATTACCTGGTAAGTGTGTCAAGTTTAAAGATCAACAAAGTGAAAATGGAGAGGAGGGGTCTTCATGTGTCTCTGTTGAGGGTTAACAGCAGTCAGCAGCAAAGCACACAGCCACTTGCTCACTCCACTTCAGCTGGATGCAGAAGACAGTCAGAAGGGCAAAAGCAAGAAAATTTGTGGATTGAGATAAAGACAGTTTAATAACTAGCTTTATTATTAATAAGTATTAGTAAGCAAAACAGCAAGCGCAAGCAAAGCTAAGTAAGGAATTACAGAATCACAGAATGGTAGGGTTGGAAGGGACCTCTGGAGATCATCTAGTGCAACCCCCCTGACAGAGCAGGGTCACCTAGAGCAGGCTGCACAGGTACGCATCCAGGTGGGTTTTGAATGTCTCCAGGGACAGAGACTCCACCACCTCTCTGGGCAGCCTGTTCCAGTGCTCTGCCACCCTCAAAGTAAAGAAGTTCCTTCTCATGTTTAGGTGGAACTTCCTGTGTTCAAGTTTGTGCCCATTACCTCTTATCCTGTTGCCGGGCACCACTGAAAAGAGCCTGGCCCCATCCTCCTGACACCCACCCTTTAAGTATTTATAAGCATTGATAAGATCCCCCCTCAGGCGTCTTTTTTTTAGTCGTCACTACATCCCATCAGCAGGCATATGTTTAGACATTTCCAGGAAAGCATGACATTATCATGCATAATGGTTACTTGGGAAGACAAGCACCATAACTCCAAACGTCCCTCCTTCCTCTTTCTTTACCTGAGCTTTTATTGCTAAGCATGATGTTATATAGTATGGAGTATCTCTTTGGTCAGTTCGGACACACCCCTCTCAGCTTCTTGTGTGCTCCCAGCTTACTGGGAGGGACAGCATGAGAAGCAGAGACAGCCTTGACATTGTTCAGCAGTAGCTAAAACAACATCGTGTTATCAACACTGTTTTGTTCACAAACCCAAAACATAGCACCATCGAGCTGCTACAAAGAAAATTACCTCCACTGCAGACAAAATCGGTACAGTCTCCTTTACTTTTAATAGCAAAGGTTTATTTTTTAAGACATCTTTTTTGCCCTTTCCTAAGGTACATAGATTCTTAAATGAACAAAAAGCATTTGACTTACCTTACGCTTGGAAATGCTAAGGAAAAAATTAGAAATAGGTAAGATCTGATTATTCCTAATAGGAGATTTTGTCAACAGCATCTGGAGAGCTATATACAAACCTCAAGAATTACTTGATAGGTCATCATAATAGTCACTTTCAAAAACAATGTTACTGCTGTATACTACAAAAAGGGAAGAGAGGCAAGTTGAGTCACATACCATTTTGAAGGATGAGGAGAAGCTAGTAACATAAACCAAATATTTCCAGTGGTGAGAAACATGAAGACATTTTGCAAAAAAATTAAAATTTCTTTCGTAGGAGAGAATTGCATTGACATGTCTTTTTTTTTCTGTTCTCCCCCTAGCTATTGCGTTAACGGGAGGCTAAGTTGCACAGGCAAACCTCAAAACCCTGCAGGTATGGGTCTGATGTGGTTTACTTAGAAACATCTTTTCCTCTGTGTTGTAAAATTGCTCCTTCACAATCTCTCTATTGTTTGTTTTTCCTCCTTTTTCCTAGAAAGCTGCAAAGCTCCTAAGAAGTATGTATCATGTTCTGACGCTTTAGAAAACAAGTATGGAGCAGCATGTGCCCCTACCTGCCAGATGCTGGCTACTGGAATTGAATGTGTGAGTTCCACAGCTCTGGGGATATTTACCTTCTTGAGAGAGGAAGAATGGTTTAGATGTTACTTAGAACTTGACTATGTTCCTTAAATGAAAGGAGATATTTCTTTTAATGTGATACAGTTAAACATCTGACTTGTTTCCACAGACTGTGGACACAAAAAAATTACATATATTCAAGAAGTGATTAAAGGAATTAAATTGCATGAATTAATGAATTAAATTCTATTAAATGAATAGAATAAAAATCCATTAAAAGTTCTAAACTACAAGGCTAGCACCTTCAGGTACTCCATAAGCTGCATGTTACTGGAAACTGATAGAACATGTGGTTTATGCTTCCTGTTCTATTCTTTCCCAGCTATCTGCTGCTGATAGTCACAGGATGCAGGAGACTTAGTCTAGGTGGACTTCTGGTCTGTCCTGATAGGTTTATCTTATACATTTATATTAAGGAAACAGATTAATTGGAAGAATTATAATAAGCTTCCTTGATATAAAGAAACTTTTGTTGTACTTTGTCTGAAAGATTGGTAGCAATGAAAGATAAATTTTTCAGAGCGTTCAAGTATGTTTAATATCTCACACAACAGGTATATCTTACAACTTCGTTGAAACTAGTTCAACTGACTGGTATATTATTACAAAGAAAATTACAAAACTGAAATCAAATCAAAACTAGAACTTAGCACAGGTTCACTCTTGACACCATCCACATACAAGATAAAATGCATCTCACATTTCTTTTCATTTTGCAACCTGTTGATCTTTACCAGATACCCACTAAATGTGAATCAGGCTGTGTCTGTGCTGATGGGCTATATGAAAATCTCGATGGCGGGTGTGTCCCAGCTGAGGAGTGTCCATGTGAATATGGTGGTCTTGCTTATGGAAAAGGTGAACAGATCCAAACTGAATGTGAGATCTGGTAAGAATCACACAGTTTTCCATTGCAGAACCTCTGTTTCACTAAACTGTACAACTACATAACAAAAGTTAGTTGACAGGAGAGTAGGAAATGTCAACAGCTGAACGGAAGGAATACAGTGAGAAAGCACAGAGGTGATAACGAGAAGCTTAACATTTGACAATGTATATGTATAGAAAAAAGAGCCATGATACTGGCTTTCAGGGATAATTTCTGTCATATGCGTATCCAGGAATAAGGGCAGCCAGTAGGGCCTGTAACTGTGAACTACATAAGGTCAAGGATTAACAGCTCCACCTAAACAAAGATGAGGGTGTGATCTTCCTTCTTTTCTGTAGATAAAAGCAACCCCCCAGAAGATTTTTTCCATCTCTTTAGTAGCATTCTCAAAGTACTTTACTCCCTTTCTGGTTACTAGCCTAGTATTTAAAAAACCGCCACCACCACCCAAACTACGTAGAACAGTGACATCTTTTCTCATTAATAGCAAAAATAAAGGAGTTCTATATTCTTTCTTTCATTAAAAAAGAAAGCAAAAATTACTTAAGTTTTTCCTTTATCATGAATTAATTTTCTAGGCAGTCCATAAACTGTAGTTATGGTTCTTTCTTGGTCACAGTGTACACAAGTCAATTAAATGAACATTTTAGATATAAAATTGCATTATATAAAAAGAAGTAGGTTAAGGTTGCGTTTCTTTGAAATGTGAATGTGGTTTCTTTTCTCACTCCCAGCACTTGCACAAAAGGCAAATGGAAATGTGTTCAGAAATCAAAGTGTTCCTCAACATGTAATCTGTATGGAGAAGGCCACATCACTACTTTTGATGGACAGCGTTTTGTGTTTGATGGCAACTGTGAATACATATTAGCTATGGTAATCTGCCTCTTACCACTTATTTCAGAGTATCTTAGTATGAAGAAACAGCTTGATTTATACGGCTAATGAAAATACCCTAGGATGCATCTATAGAGCATCCTATAGAGCACTTTGAATCTTTATAAATACTTAGTGTGGCTTAATATTTTCTGCTTATTTCAATACATAAGATGAAAATACTTCTCAAAACAGTTTTTTCATGCAATTACAACCAATTTTAGATTTAATAACATGTTTAAATAATCATTCTGTGTATTCTGTACCAGCCAACTATATCTTTTAGGAAAGTGATGTCAGTTTGACTGCCAAACCAGAGGTCATCACCTCCCAAAACAGGCAGAATCAGAGTCATGACATGTTTAATCTTTCTTTACTTTTTTATGCTTTTATGTTTTAAGTTGGAAGACTCAAGACACAGATTCCATTGGGTCTTTGTGCTTTTTGTGGTTTGTTTTGGTTTTTTTTAGGATGGCTGCAGTGTTAATAGACCTGTTTCCTCTTTCAAAATTGTTACTGAGAATGTCATCTGCGGGAAATCAGGGGTTACATGCTCCAGATCCATCAGCATTTACCTTGGGGTAAGATCTTCATCCTGCTGTTATCCAGCTGAATAGCTATTTTAAGACCATGTTTGCTTCCCTTTTGGAAGCTTTAGCTGTGTCTTTGAAGTGATGTCTTGTAAGTGAAATTATGTGCTAAACCTAGAGCTTCAGTTTTAGTAGGAATTGCCATCAGTTTTTTTTTTTTTCAAGTCTTATGTCAGTGATTCAGTCCCCAGACTTCTTGCCTATGCAAAGCTGTAAAATTTTGAACTTTACTGACTCAGCTCGGTCAAAGATACTGATCCCTCCACGCCCCACCCCTGCCAAAGTCAGGAAAACAATAGCGTAGAACTGAGGAATTCTCATCATGGATGATTAGCAAAATCTCTCAAAATTTCTCTAAGTCCAGGTAGTATCTGCAATTCAAAATATATCCAGATCTTACCTGAGATATATCCGTGAAACTACAGCAATGAGCAGTTACCTCATTTCCACTGCTGTGTGACAGCTTCCAGAACTGGATAAGTTTTACTGTTCTCAGTTCTATGGGATAGTAATGCCCAATGGTATCAGAACATCTCAGAGTCCTTCATTATTTGACAGAGAGAAGAATATGGACAGTTGAGATTTTATCCCAAGGAACAGTCACTACAAGCAGTTAGCATTTGCCACATTACTGACTAAATACTGGCAGTTTCACCTAGTCAGTGCTGTGATGAAAAAGTTTGTTCACTTAGGATCCAGTTTCATAAGCGCATTCTCCAGTCAAACCTTTCTGTCGATTATCTAGACATTGAAACACTGCAGTATGGCAGGAGTAAAGTTACAAGAGTACATGTGAGAGTGGGAGACAGTAAAAGAGCTCAAGACAGAGTGCTATTTTCTCTGTAACTTTTTAATTATCCTTAGGAACACTTGAAAACATACTTCCTCTACTCTGCTGGCTGCACGTAGATGATATTATTTCCACCAAATGCAGTCAGAGTGCTAGCACACCTAAAAACAAGGGTGAAACAATGTCAGATATTTTTGTTTCCCATGAAGATTTGCATAAGCATACAAAATAATTCCAAGGGGGTAAAAAAGCCTGTAAAATAGAATCATAGAATAGTTTGGGTTGGAAGGACCTTTAAAAGTCATCTCATTCAACCCCCACTGTGATGAGCAGGGGTATCTTCAACTAGAGTGGGCTCCTCAAAGCCCCATCCAGCCTGACCTTGAATGTTTCCAGGGATGGGGCATCTACCACCTCTCTGGGCAACCTCCTCCAGTGTTTCACAACCCTCAGCATAAAAAATGTAGTCACTCCATCACAGAAGGCTACTAGGTTGGTCAGACAGAACTTGCCCTTGGTAAAACCATGCGGGCTGTCTTGAATCACCTCCCTGTCCTCCATGTGCCTTAGCATGGCTTCTAGGAGGATCTGTTCAATGATCTTCCCAGGCTCAGGGGTGAGGCTGACAGGTCAGTAGTTCCCAGGGTCCTTTTTTATTTCAGAATTTGACATTCGTACTGCGAGATGAAACCTTCACTATTTCTGGGGAAAATCCTGGAGTGCGATATAATGTGAAAAAGAACGTCCTTCACCTGATGTTTGACATCATTATCCCCAGAAAATACAACATGACCCTCATCTGGAATAAGCACATGAACTTCTTCATCAAGATCTCTAGAGAAACACAGGTATTGCAGAATAACTTCCTCAGTAAACTGTCCTTCAATTCAGATTGAACTGCACATTTGGTGACGGTTGCCTTGACTCTAGATGATGACAAAAGTTTTTCAGAGGTGCTACTAGCAATTAATTTTCATCGTTACCTCCAAAAAGGCAGAGATTTTCACTAGAGGATGATTTTTATGTGATTACTCTACTGCATTCAGGAAATTTTTGAGCAAAGTACTTGCATTTTATACAACTGCATGGTTGAATTTGATATCTAAATGATGACAGTTTACAGTTCAGAGGAGAAATACATTCATTCACTGATGAACAGAACCTCACGCACAAGATGCTAAGAATGTACGAGAGAGTATTTGCAGATCACATTCAGTACGAAAGCACAGGAAACTCAGTAATCGAAAGTGAAAAAATCAAAGTAATTGTAAATTGCTGAACTGACATTGCTGCTTTCATTTAATCTAGGAAACTATATGCGGTTTGTGTGGGAACTATAATGGCAATATGAAGGATGATTTTGAAACTCGAAGCAAATATGTGGCATCAAATGAATTGGAATTCGTCAATTCTTGGAAAGAGAATCCTCTCTGTGGGGATGTATACTTTGTAGTGGATCCCTGTAGCAAGAACCCTTACCGTAAAGCATGGGCAGAAAAGACGTGTTCCATCATCAACAGTCAAGTCTTTTCTGCCTGTCACAACAAGGTAAGAATTCATTTGACTTTCTTTTTATTTATAAGCACAATCTGCGTTCTACCAAAATCCTCACACTCCAACACTTGATTTTTCTCTTCCCCAGAATGCTTTAATAATATATATATAAAATGTTTTATGGCTATGTTTTAATAAAGCATATATATTAAATGTTTTGTGGCTCTCATTGATGTTAATCTTCACCCTTTCCTACTTTCACTTTACCAGCCCTTTTGTAAGCACAAAAGCCTAAGTATGGTATTAACTAATGAGTTAAAAATATCAGAGAGAAAAAGTACCAGAAATTAGTTAGTCTGTTGATGATGCGTGATACTGATCAATGCACTGTTTATTCTTTTGAAACCATTTAGCCTTTGTTAGAAACCAAACTTAAGGAAAGCCTGTAAACACTTGTTCTCATGAATAAATCAACAGCATGACTTAGAAGATGCAGATCAGCCCAAGAGCAAGATATCATCAACCCCCCTATTTGGTTTAAATTGCCTACTTTAGCAGACTTTATTGAAATGAAAGTATCACAAGGTTCATCAGAACCAGGCCTTCTGAAGCAAAAGATCCATTTTCACGAGGTGAAAACAAGTGAGAAATGTGGAAAATGCTGCAGTGCTCATGCATATCCATGGAGGGTGTACAACTGACAAACTTAGACACTTGTGCCTGAATGAATGTGGGGGTTTGCAATTTTTTTTTTAGGTGACTATACATAATATTTTCAGGACTAGTATGAATTTAGAAATACATATCTGGCAAAACATCATCAGTTTCTGTTCTGGATGTGGAGATACCTGTGCTCTTGCTAAGAAGATTTGTGTGAAGTGGGGCTGCAATTGCTTTGACAAGTGTTCGGAGGAAATAATAGTTACTCTCTACTTAATGAAACATGTACTATTTAGCCCAGGGAAAAATATCTTCTTAACAAATAGGCACAAATAAATCATAGAAAATTCATTACTTCCTTTTCCAATGCAGGTGAATCGTATGCCCTATTATGAGGCCTGTGTTCGAGATTCTTGTGGTTGTGACATTGGAGGGGACTGTGAATGCATGTGCGATGCCATTGCAGTATATGCCATGGCGTGCTTAGATAAAGGTATCTGCATTGACTGGAGGACCCCTGAGTTCTGTCGTAAGTTTCTGTAAGCTCTCTTTAAACAGGTTAAAGAGATTATTATTGTTACTGTGCATGTTATTAATATGGCAATATAGGAAATTGCCTAAAAAGCGCCTCCTAAGTTGCATTTTCTTTATGGGCAAATAGTTTGCTTCAGTCACCTGGGGTTTGAAATCTGTAGGTTTCATTTGTGCTAAATTAAGCAAAATATTATATCTCTTTTACCATGGAGTAATGAGAGAGAAAATAATGCGGTCACAGAAGGCAAGCTGTTTCCTCTGCTGCCACTGCTCAGTGAACTGTCAGTTTGTCAGCAGAGGGAGTATGAAGTTGTAAAAAAGTATGTTTCATTTTAGCTATGATGAAATCGCCTTCTGTGTGGATGTCAAGGAAATAAAGACAGATGAGTTGGCTGGATAACTGTAAAACAGGACAAATCTATCAAAGTGTTCCAGAACACTGTATATGGAGGAAAAAAGAGGATGTGTTATAAATCAATGCTAGCGTTGTCATCTTTGATGGTTTCTTTTCAACATTTTACTACATTATGCATTAAAAATTGTGGACATGCCTGCATAGTGCATTTTCAAAAAGGAAACTGACTTCACTGGAATGTAAATTTCAATTTACATCATAAGTTAATAACTTCAGTGACAAAATTTTTAATTCAAACTGTTTATTAGTTTTGTCTTTTCTTTAGTCCTTTGAAAATAGCATGCCATTAATTTGAAAAATTCTGATTTCTCTCTTGCTTTTATCTTTTTTAGCTGTCTACTGTGAGTATTACAATTCTCATAAAACAACAGGAAGTGGTGATACTTATTCCTATGGCTACAACAATAACAACTGCACCTGGCATTACAGGCCTTGTAATTGTCCAGATCAAAACTACAAATATGTCAACATTGAAGGTAATAAGCTATACTGGTGTAAACCAGGAAACAGTAACATAGTAATTATTTTCAGTGCTCTTTTAAAATCAGCCGTACTGCAGTTAAGTGATGGTATTCTAATTGCTGCTATTTTTGAAGCAGTTTTGCTGATCTTTTACCTTACTACTACTGCTTTAAATATGTAATCAGTTTGGTACCTGTATTACATTTAGCTTTATATTGAGCTCAGCCTGTCTTGAGGAGAAATTTTCTGGCCTGCACCAAAACAAAAGAATACGCTGTACTTAGGTAAGAGAACATGTGGAAAAAGTAGTTAATATTCTTATTACACAAATGGATATAGTTGTAGAAAACAAAAAAATTACTACATAGGCAGACGCTTATGCTGAGAATGACATTGGAAATGCTTACCTGAATAGATGATGTTGCGATCAATACAAATTTCTAAGAATAGAAATGTAAGATATTAGATTGTAAATGGTATAAATTAAATGTTCTCTGAGAAATGTAAAACAAACTTCTCTTCCCCTTTTTTCAGGCTGTTACAACTGCTCTCATGATGAATACTTTGACCATGAGATGGAAAGATGCATGCCATGTGGTAAGCAGCAACCTAAATACTCATTCTCTTTCTCTACAGTAACTACGTGAGGGGCTGGCCCAGCAAAGCCCTGGGTCTCAGATATATTCAACACCTTTCGTAAAAAAAGAGAATATATAGAGTAGGATCAGACCTAGCTAATGAACTCTACTTAGCAAATCTCTTTTTAGAGACATTTTTTAAAAATTATTTTAACTTAAGGTTTATTCCCATATGGTTTACTTCATTGAAAACCTATCTTATTAAATAGTGTTCTGGATAGACTCTGTCTGTACAGTTTGGATTTTCATGCAGATGTAAAAAAAGTCAAGGACAATTTTTATCATATTTCAGAATTCTAACCTGTGTAACCAGGATCTCAGCTAGAGATCTCATTTACATACAAAAACCATTATTCCTGAAAAGCGGGGTGCCCTTAAGCATAAAAATCATAAGAAAGGTAGTAAAAACTTACTCGTGTTCATTATTAGGATGAGATGTATTGATTGTCATTGTTTAAGTCCTTTGATGTAAAGTTTACCACTGAAATATGTAATATTAAGCATTTTCAGGAATATCTCACTAATTAACACAATCCCTAGAATCCAATATGAAATTTGCCTCATTTGGAATATTTTAATATGCTTCCATGCACAAACTTGACCTGTTCTACTTTTACACAACAGGACATGAAAGCACTAGTACCACACCTGAAACGTCTTCACCTTCAACAGGTTAGTTTATGTAGTTGACCAGACTAGTACTTACACACTGATATGTGTTTATGACGTAAGCAATATCTTTTTTTGCATGATATAGTGGCAGCACCACTTTTACATGCTAAGGTGCAATGATAACAAATAACTTGGTATCTTAAGTATCACTAAAATTTTCCCAGAAATATTTGTGAGACATCTTAAGAAAAAAAAATTATTGAGAGAACAGTGTTTCCTGAGTGTAGTTGGGCAATCCAGATATCAGTAATGAAGTATCTCTGTTAGTGAATAAGGACTTCTATCTTGTCTCTGATGGACAGTGGGAAAAAGTGCACCCTCAGCAAATTTGCAGATGACACCAAGCTGAGTGGTGCAGTTGACACGCCTGAGGGACAGGATGCCATCCAGAGGGACCTGGACAAGCTCAAGAAGTGGGCCCATGTGAACCTCATGAGGTTGAACAAGGCTAAATGCAAGGTCCTGCACCTGGGTCAGGGCAATCCCTGGTATCAATACAGGCTGGGGGATGAAAGTATTGAGAGCAGCCCTAAGAAGAAGGACTTGGGGGTACTGGTGGATGAAAAGCTGAACGTGACCCAGCAACGTGCACTATCAGCCCAGAAAGCCAACTGTATGCTGAGCTGCATCAAAAGAAGTGTGGCCAGCAGGTTGAGGGAGGTGATTCTACCCCTCTACTCCACTCTGGTGAGGCCCCACCTGGAGTACTGTGTCAGCTCTGGAGCCCTCAGCACAGAAAAGACATGGATCTGTTGGAGCAGGTCCAGAGGAGGGCCACAGACATAATCAGAGGGATGGAACACCTCTCCTCTGAGGACAGACTTGAGAGAGTTGGGGCTGTTCAGCCTGGAGAAGAGAAGGCTCTGGGGAGACCTTACTGCAGCCTTCAATACTTGAAGGGAGCTTATAAGAAAGATGGGGACAGACTTTTTAGTAGAGCTTGTAGTAGGAAGATTCAGACAAGATATAAGGAAGAAATTTTTTATGCTGAGGGTGGGGAAACACTGGAAGAGGCTGTCCAGAGAGGTGGTAGATGCCCCATCCCTGGAAACATTCAAGGTCAGGCTGGACGGGGCTTTGAGGAGCCCACTCTAGTTGAAGGTATCCCTGCTCATCACAGTGGGGGTTGAATGAGATGACTTTTAAAGGTCCTTCCAACCCAACCATTCTATGATTCTACAATGTACAAAATCCCTCAAAAATTTCATCACAATTCTTAGCGATGAGCGTCTGTATAACACTTTGACAATTTAACAAGGACTTCATGGAAGTGTATGACTGAGTATACCAAATCCCTATAGCCTGATCCAGGAAAGCAATCTATATGTATTGATTTGAAATTTGTTAGAAATTCCATTAATTCCCCTGAAGACAGATGGTATTGGGAAAATGTTACGTTGTCAGCTGTGTGAATGATAACATACTGTTCCATCTCTGCTGCTATGCACAAGTATTTATGCCAAATTCACTTTAAAGTGATGAAGAAAAATGTATAAAGCTTCTGCAAGAATATCTGTTTAAGGTATTCACATAATAGCAAAGGAGTAGAGGAGTAACTCGTGTCAAATCTTTCCTCTAAAAGGTAATGGTTTTTAATAGTAGTTGCTATTAATATTTATTAAGATAGTGTTTTTACTTCAAAAATGTTATGTTTGGTATGGTATGTTATAAACAGATTATCGAGAACTATTTCTTACCCTTTTTTTTTTTTTCCTTCTTAGTATCAACAGTGCAGCCTAAAGTAACGAGAAGCTCTATCACAAGTACCCTACCAGCAGTACCTGGTATTTCTTCTTCTGCAGCTACTGTATCAACTGAGACTACAAATCCAACAATTACCTCAAAAATTACAATTCTAGGAACTTCATCAGCATCACCTCTTGTCACAATAAAGTCAACAACTGGTAGGTTTTCATTTTTACTCTCTAAACTAAATCATAGCAAATCCACTCTATACATACAACTCTATTATGAAAGTATTGCAAGCTGTCTCAACACCCAAGAATGTGACTCCAAAGCACGAAGCAGGCAAAGCAGGCTTCCAGAAAGGAGTTTGTAAACCAGAAATGTTCAGAAGTGTAGATTGAAAGTGTGTGGAAACAGAAAGGCTATAGACACTAGGTTAAAAGTACAACCAAAAATCACTTGCGTGATTCATCTGAGAAATACATTAGAAGTTCTATAAGTAGTGAGCCAGCTCAGCTTCAGCCTCTTTTCCACAACTGGTTTAGTTATAGAGTCATATTCAAGGAGCACCCAATCTATTAACTCTGAATAATGTAAGCAAGGTCCAAAGCAGAATAACACAGGTATCAATGCAGCAGATTTGTCTAGGATTCTGAAGTCCTGCTCTCAGGAGGATGACACTTCCAACATAAATTACTTTCTGATTCTATTGCTTGTGGAGACTCAAAAGAACAGGTAGCTTCCCACCAACATGCACTTCAACTAATAAGCCATCCTGGACCCAGGCTATCAGGGAAAGCAAAGTTAAAAAGGTCCCACAGGATTCAAAACACAACTTCAAAGGCTGACATTGTGACAGATGATTTATGCACTGGAACAAGGGAAGTCCTATAGTATGATGTTACTTAGCTTTGCAATGCAAATTACGGAAAGCTGAAACTGTGGTTGATTTGGAACATAAGAATAGCCAATGAAATTGGCATTTGGGCAAAGTCCATACAGACTTTAGGCAATAAGTGACAACAAAGCTAACTTCTTACAAAAATTATATAAAAAACAATCTAATACAGGCAAAATACAGAAAATGAGAATAGAGAAAGATAGGAGACAGCAGAAAACAAACACGAGTAGAGAAAGTTTTGGCAAACTTATGAGAATATGAATACAAACAATTACACAGAAAATATTCAAATGATCAATGGTGAAAACTAGGTCTCTGAAACATGGGTAGCTTCTTCATAATTGATTTAGTTTTAATTATTCAGTGAATTGATTACTCACGTTATTTATTTACCTTTACTCCAAAAGAACATACAACAACAATTTTTACCACACCAAACATGACTACAGCCATCACTACCCCTTCCATAACTACTACAAGAAAAAGAACCATGACCACTAAACAAAAGCCTACGCCTGTTGCCTCATCAACTGCTGCTTCGACAGAGACGGAAAGAGTAAGATTCACCATACCACCCTTCAAGACCACTACCAAGAAGGAAATAACAACCACCTCCATACCTACTCAAACCACATCTCAGATCACAACTCTCAGCGAGCCTAAACTAACAACAGTAGGTAAGTATCACTTTTTGATATCTGTCAGGTGAAGCCACCACTCACAAGACATGTCGATGTATTCCTTATGAAAAACCCAAGCATTCTTACTAGTTGTCTTAACAGTGCAAATAGATAGGAAAGGAACAGATAACTAAAGAAGTGTGATAAAAACAGAAATTTATGTTTCTTGCCAATGGATCAAGCATCTGACATGTAAATACTGTCTTAAACCTAACATTTCTCTTTAAGGCCATACTCTATACTTCCTCCGAATTTAAGCAAAATCTCTCTATGCTTCCACATGAGTTCTTGAAAACTCAGAGGTGGCAGATAATGTGTCGCCCCTAGCCATTGTAACAAATTCCCCAAAAAATAAATATTGGAAAAAGGAAATTACACTTTGGGATGTCAGGTACTCCATATGCCAGCAAGGACAGTCTCCTCTGAGACTGTATGACAACGTGAATTGCCAGGTTAGCAACCGACACCAGAGGTTAGGACAGTGTGTGTGGGGAAGTCTAGTGTAGTAGGAGGGCAGGTGTACACTCTCTCCCAACCCATGCATCTCCCACAAAATACTATTGGGCTGCACACACCTGGGTCATCGTGTTACGGCAGTTACATCTTCCTCTGAGTAAGTATCACAACCCACTTTAACTAGGAACCTTACCAGCTCCCAACCATTACTAATATCCATTACAGAGAGTGAAGGAACCCAAGCAACCACTTTGTACCACCAAGTCCCAATAGGTGAGTGAGGGGGAGCTGAGAGATTGCCTTGACCTAAGACTGCTTCACTTAGCCCAGCTCTCCCAGAGGATGTTCCTGCCCAGTCTGGAGCACCTTGGAGGGGAGACATGCACATCCAGAGAGGCTCTCCTTCCCTCAGGAGCTCCAGGAAGAGGCAGGGGGTGCTGAATTGTCAGAAGGCACACTTCAGGCCCAGTTCTTCCCCCATATTTTTTTGGGAGGGAGCCACTGGCCCATTTCTCGTCTTGCCTAGTAAGACTCAGTGGGGTCCGGTCCTCCCTTTCTTGCCCCCACGCATGCCCTGGGGCTTCTGCCTGGGAATTGCACACCTCCTTTGTCTTACCCTCTTGCCCTGACACTCTTGATCAACTGTTGCTTTTCTCTCTGTAGTTGTCACCCACAGAACAACGACGCCACAGGTTGTGCAGCATCTGGTAACACAGAAGACCAGCCCTGCCGCATCCACCAGCAGCACCTCTGTCATGAGAGGGACCAGCCCTGCCAGCAGCCCAGAAGTTCCACTGACAAGGATGTTTCCAAGTCCCACCTCTTTACCTGCCATCTCAGCCTCATCTGCTTCTTCCCCCTCCTCAACTGTGTCCTTGACACCATCACAACCTGGTAAGGCTCCGTCCTGTGCTTCCTGCTGCTCTGCCTGCTCCTTCCAGCTCGCACCATTTTCTCCTAAGCAGCACATCCCACACAAGCTTCAATTTTGGTATTCATTCTCAATTCCCACTGCCCTTTACAGGGGACTCCTGGGACCCAGGCATATCGTGGGACATGATCCTGCACATGACCCTGACTGCATCCTCCTCCGTTGCCACTTCAGGGTTTTGGCTTTGGGGCACAGGCCATTATTACTGTACAGACATCCATGGCTTCCTGCCCCACAGCTAGCAATCAGAAACAAGCTAACACACAGTCCCTCCCTTTACGGTGGTACCCTGAGAATGCACGGTGGAGGCAAGAGAAGGCAGTGAAACTGGAAACTTGTGTCTAGTTTACACCTCAGGACAGTTTGGGTTGAGAGACAAAATACAAGGAGTGGTCTCCATCAAGAAGATACCTGGGGTCTGGCACAGCCATTACAATGTGGGTCAACAAATGCCACCGCCTTGACCAATGCTGACCCTGTGTTCAGAAGAGACACCAGTGGAGGGTGGGCAAGGTGTACACTCAACTGCAGGCTAAAGTTCTCGCACTTAGAACCATCTAAGTAGGAGTTGTCTGGGTTTTCTTGGTGTTAAACAGGATAGGCACCTTTAAGGAGATACCACAACGTGCTTTGCCTAGAATCCATCCCAAGACTCAACCATTCTTTTCTCTCATCCCTTTCTTTGTAGCAAGGGAGCCAACCAGAGCTAAGACTCCAACTAGTAAAGTAGTAACAGGTGAGTGCTCTGGTCAGGGGAGAGATAAGAGTCATCCATGGCCTATGCCTGTCCCTTCAGTAGCCTCAGATCTCCCATGGATCCTGTCCAGCACAGTCTGCAACAGGCACATAGTAGACTACCTGTCAACAAATGGAATCTTACAAAAAAGTAGCGGTTCTTCTTCCCCTCTCAAGACTACCAGGAGGAAGGAAAAAGAGATAAATTGCTAGAGGACATCCTTCAAAACCATCACAAGCCTGCAATTCTCAGATGAGGAAGGACGGGATGGGAAATGCTGGGGGTCATGGCCATGTTCATTCAATTTTAAATCAACCAGAATTAATGAAACATGGTCTTCACTTCCTTCTCTGTTGTTATCAGAAAGTTTCTACACAGAACAGCCAAGATCATGTGCCTTTCCATTTTGCCTGGTCACCCTCAGCTGCCCTGTGCTTTGCTCCCAGCAGCCTTCACCCACGAAAAGACAACCGTGCCACACATCGTGCCACCTCTGACCACACAGAAGACAACGGCCACCACCTCTGCCAGCAGCACCTCCAAGACCTCTGTCTCCAGAGAGGCCAGCCCCGCTAGCAGCACAGAGGTCCCTCTGACAAGCACCTCTCCAGGTCCCAGCTCTCCGCCTGCCCCCAGCAGCCCGCTCAGCACCCGCCCGCCACCTGCCACCACTTCCACGCTCTCCTCCACATCAGCCCCAGCCGCCACCCCGAAACCTACGCCTACGACCCTAAGGCCCAGGCCCTCTTCCCTGAGGACCAGCGCTCCAACAGAGTTGCCTGCATCGGAGTCATCCGCGCCCTCCACAGCCAAAACCAGCCCGCTGCCATCGCCTGCTTCTTCTCCCTCCTCAACTGTGTCCTCCACGTGGCTGAGTTCCTCGCAGCCCGGTAAGGCTCCCTCCCGCTCTTCTGAGTTCTCTTCCTGTTCTTCTCAGCTCTTATTCTCCCTTCCTTCCTTCTTTCCACCTATGTGATGTTCCATCATGCCTTCCAAGCAGTGTTCGCCGCTTGTGGCATTTGTTTTGGTGCGTGGCCGGCCCGGGGTGTGGTGCTGTGCTGCGCCTGTGCACTGGCTCTGGCTGGGGTGGTGCTAATTTTTGTCCTAGCAGGTTTTCTGGTGTTGTTTTTCAGATGTTTGTCCAAGCCAGTGTTGATAGCACCCAAGTTCTTTAACTATTGCTGAGGAATGCTAGCACGGCATCCCCGATTTCTCTGTTTCTCCTTTTGCCTGCCAGGGAGTGGGCAAGAGGTTGGTTGAGGACACAGCCAGGATAGCTGACCCAACGTGAGTGACCAAGGAGATCCTCCGTATCACAGAATGTCATGCTGAGCAGTAAAATGCGGGCAGGGCAGGGCAGGGCAGGACAGGGCAGGACAGGGGGATTTTCCCAAGTACCCATTGCTCAAAGGCTGGCCGGACACTGGCCACCAGTGGGAGACGGTGAGTGCATCTAGTGGGTGGTTTTTGTCTTTTTTTCCCTTTAGTTTCTTTGCTTCTGAAAACTGTCTGTATCCAGATGTGTGGGGGTGTTTTTGCTTTTGCACTTGCAATTCCCCCCCCATTCACGCTCAGAGGGAGTGAGCAAGTTGCTGGGTGGGCACTTAGCATATAGCCAGTGTCGACCGCCTGCTGACTGGCACACAGCTTGGCCCCACCTGGGTGTAAGCAGGACAGGGAAGCTTAGGGAAGGAGCCAGAAGCCCAGTCCTGCCTCCTGTCCAGTGAGACGCAGTGTGATAGCAGGCTGCTTTTCTTGCCTGAGGCCCCAGCCCAGGGCTTCTGCCCTGCTCCTTTACCTCTTTCCCTCTTGGTCTGCCACTCTCGCTCAACCTGTGCTTTCCACCCGGCAGCCTTCACCCACGAAAAGACAACCGTGCCACACATTGTGCCGCCTCTGACCACGCAGAAGACAACGGCCACCACCTCTGCCAGCAGCACCTCCAAGACCTCTGTCTCCAGAGAGGCCAGCCCCGCTAGCAGCACAGAGGTCCCTCTGACAAGCACCTCTCCAGGTCCCAGCTCTCCGCCTGCCCCCAGCAGCCCGCTCAGCACCCGCCCGCCACCTGCCACCACTTCCACGCTCTCCTCCACATCAGCCCCAGCCGCCACCCCGAAACCTACGCCTACGACCCTAAGGCCCAGGCCCTCTTCCCTGAGGACCAGCGCTCCAACAGAGTTGCCTGCATCGGAGTCATCCGCGCCCTCCACAGCCAAAACCAGCCCGCTGCCATCGCCTGCTTCTTCTCCCTCCTCAACCGTGTCCTCCACGTGGCTGAGTTCCTCGCAGCCCGGTAAGGCTCCCTCCTGCCCTTCCTACCAGTCCGACTGTGCTTCCCAGCTCTCACCCTCCCATCCTTCATTCCGTTTTTCCTTCCTAGCAGCGGCAGCGCACGCCGCTTGGCCTGTTGTTTTAGTACTTGCCCTCCGTTCCTTTGCCTTTGGCATCGGCACTTTGGTATGGCCTGCCTTTGGATATGGCCCGCCTTCGGTATGGCCGCGGGCACAGGTTTCTCCAACAGAGCCTGGCCTGCAAGTCTGGGAGGGGGCAGAGGGTATGCCGTGCCTGTTCCTTGGAGGGAGACACAGCATCTGGAGAGGCTCCTCTTCCAGGGAGAGGCAGAGGCTGCTTGCGCATGGGAAGGCACCCTTTAGGCGCTGTCCTTGTCCCCGCTTTTTGGGGGAGGAACCGGATAGGGAGGCTGAGGGCAGGAGCCGGGGACCCACTCCTCTCATTGGAATCATAGAATCATAGAATTGCTGAGGTTGGAAGGGACCTTTAAGATCATCAAGTCCAACCTTTAACCTACCCTGACAAAAGCCACTTCTAAACCATGTCCCTAAGTGCCCCATCTACCCTTTGTTTAAACACCTCCAGGGATGGTGAATCCACCACCTCCCTGGGCAGCCTATTGCAATGTTTAATAACCTTTTCAGTGAAAAAATGTTTCCTAATATCCAATCTAAACCTCCCCTGACATAACTTGAACCCGTTTCCTCTCGTCCTATCACTTGTCACCAGGGAGAAGAGGTCAGCCCCAATCTCTCTACAACCTCCTTTCAGGTAGTTGTAGAGGGTGATAAGGTCTCCCCTCAGCCTCCTCTTCTCCAGGCTATACAACCCCAGCTCCCTCAGTCGTTCTTCATAAGGTTTGTCCTCCAGACCCCTCACCAGCTTTGTAGCCCTTCTCTGGACACGCTCCAACACCTCAATGTCCCACTTGTAGCAAGGGGCCCAAAACTGAACGCAGTGCTCAAGATGGGGCCTCACCAGTGCCGAGTACAGGGGGATGATCACTTCCCTAGTCCGGCTCACCACACTATTCCTGATACAGGCTAGGATGCTGTTGGCCTTCTTGGCCACCTGGGCACACTGCTGGCTCATATTCAGCCGGCTGTCAACCAACACCCCCAGGTCCTTTCCTGCCGGGCTGCTTTCGAGCCACTCTGCCCCAATCCTGTAGCGCTGCGTGGGGTTGTTGTGACCCAAGTGCAGGACCCGGCACTTGGCCTTGTTGAACCTCATACCATTGGTCTCAGCCCATCGGTCCAGCCTGTCCAGATCCCTCTGCAGAGCCAACCTACCCTCAAGCAGATCAACACGCCCGCCCAGTTTAGTGTCATCTGTGAACTTGCTGAGGGTGCATTCTATCCCTTCATCCGGATCATTGATTAAGATATTAAAGAGAACCGGCCCCAGCACCGACACCACTTGTGACCGGACACCAACTGGATTTAACTCCATTTACCACCACTCTCTGGGCACGGCCATCCAGCCAGTTTTTTACCCAGCGAAGAGTACACCTGTCAGGCCATGCGCAGCCAGTTTCTCCAGGAGAATGCTGTGGGAAACAGTGTCAAAAGCTTTGCAAAAATCCAAGTAGATAACATCCACAGCTTTTCCCTCATCCTCTAAGTGGGTCACCTTATCATAGAAGGATATTCGGTTTGATAGGCATGACCTGCCCTTCACAAACCCATGCTGACTGGGCCTGATCACCCTGTTCTCCTGCATGTGCCGTGTAATGGCACTGAGGAGGATCTGCTCCGTGACCTTCCCGGGCACTGAGGTCAGACTGACTGGCCTGTAGTTCCCCGGATCCTCCTTCCGGCCCTTCTTGTGGATGGGTGTCACATTTGCTAACCTCCAGTCAGCTGGGACCTCCCCGGTTGTCCAGGACTGTTCATAAATGATGCAAAGTGGCCTGGCGAGCACTTCCGCCAGCTCTTTCAATACCCTTGGGTGGATCCCATCCGGCCCCATAGATTTGTGCACCTCCAGGTGCTGAAGCAGGTCCCTCACTGTTTGCCTTTGGGTTACAGGGGCTTCATTCTGCTCCCCATCCCTGTCTTCTAGCTCAGGGATCTGGGTACTCAGGGAACAACTGGTCCTACTGATGAAGACTGAGGCAAAGACTGCATTAAGTACCTCAGCCTTTTCCTCTTCCTTGTTCACTATGTTGCCGGCCCCATCTACTAGAGGACAGAGATAATCCTTAGTCCTCTTCTTATTGCTAATATATTTATAGAAACTTTTTTTGTTGCCCTTGACAACAGAAGCCAGGTTTAGTTCTAGCTGGGCTTTGGCCCTCCTGATTTTTTCCCTATAAAGGAAGGCGCCCTTTAGGCGCTGTCCTTGTCCCCGCTTTTTGGGGGAGGAACCGGATAAGGAGGCTGAGGGCAGGAGGCAGGGACCCACTCCTCTCTGCCCCCAGCAAGACTCAGTGCAGCACAGCGCTGCCTTTCCTGCACATGCCCCCGTGTCATGGTTTAACACCAGCTGGCTGGCAACGAGGACCATGCAGCCGCTCGCTCACTCCCTGCCCCCCAGCAGGATGGGGGAGAGAATCAGAAGGGTAAAAGCGAGTAAACTCATGGGTTGACATAAAGACAGTTTACTAAGTAACGCAAAAGCTGCGCACGCAAGCAAAGCAAAACAAGGGTTTCGTTCACTACTCCCCATAGCAGGCAGGTGTGTTCAGCCATCTCCAGGAAAAGCTGCGCTCCATCATGTGTAACCGTTACGAGGGAAGCCCAAGGCTGTAACTCCAAATGTCTCCCCCCTCCTTCTTCTTCCCCCGGCTTTCGACACTGAGCATGATGTCATATGGTATAGAATATTCCTTTGGTCAGTTGGGGTCAGCTGTCGGCTTTGTCTCCTCCCAGCTTTCTGTGCGCTCCCAGCCTACTGGCTGGCGGAGTGTTGTGAGGAGCAGAAAGGGCCTTGACTGCTAGGCAACAACCAAATCTTCAGTCTTTTACCAACACAGTTTTCGTCCCAAATCCAACACAAAGCACTATGTCAGCTGTAGTAAGAAAGTCAACTCTATGCCAGCTGAAACCATGACAGCCCAGACCGGGGCTTCTGCCCACCTTCCCCTCTTGACCTCGTCCTCAGCTGCCCTGTGCTTTGCTCCCGGCAGCCTTCACCCACGAAAAGACAACCGTGCCACACATTGTGCCGCCTCTGACCACGCAGAAGACAACGGCCACCACCTCTGCCAGCAGCACCTCCAAGACCTCTGTCTCCAGAGAGGCCAGCCCCGCTAGCAGCACAGAGGTCCCTCTGACAAGCACCTCTCCAGGTCCCAGCTCTCCGCCTGCCCCCAGCAGCCCGCTCAGCACCCGCCCGCCACCTGCCACCACTTCCACGCTCTCCTCCACATCAGCCCCAGCCGCCACCCCGAAACCTACGCCTACGACCCTAAGGCCCAGGCCCTCTTCCCTGAGGACCAGCGCTCCAACAGAGTTGCCTGCATCGGAGTCATCCGCGCCCTCCACAGCCAAAACCAGCCCGCTGCCATCGCCTGCTTCTTCTCCCTCCTCAACCGTGTCCTCCACGTGGCTGAGTTCCTCGCAGCCCGGTAAGGCTCCCTCCCGCTCTTCTGAGTTCTCTTCCTGTTCTTCTCAGCTCTTATTCTCCCTTCCTTCCTTCTTTCCACCTATGTGATGTTCCATCATGCCTTCCAAGCAGTGTTCGCCGCTTGTGGCATTTGTTTTGGTGCGTGGCCGGCCCGGGGTGTGGTGCTGTGCTGCGCCTGTGCACTGGCTCTGGCTGGGGTGGTGCTAATTTTTGTCCTAGCAGGTTTTCTGGTGTTGTTTTTCAGATGTTTGTCCAAGCCAGTGTTGATAGCACCCAAGTTCTTTAACTATTGCTGGGGAATGCTAGCACGGCATCCCCGATTTCTCTGTTTCTCCTTTTGCCTGCCAGGGAGTGGGCAAGAGGTTGGTTGAGGACACAGCCAGGATAGCTGACCCAACGTGAGTGACCAAGGAGATCCTCCGTATCACAGAATGTCATGCTGAGCAGTAAAATGCGGGCAGGGCAGGGCAGGGCAGAACAGGACAGGACAGGGGGATTTTCCCAAGTACCCATTGCTCAAAGGCTGGCCGGACACTGGCCACCAGTGGGAGACGGTGAGTGCATCTAGTGGGTGGTTTTTGTCTTTTTTTCCCTTTAGTTTCTTTGCTTCTGAAAACTGTCTGTATCCAGATGTGTGGGGGTGTTTTTGCTTTTGCACTTGCAATTCCCCCCCCATTCACGCTCAGAGGGAGTGAGCAAGTTGCTGGGTGGGCACTTAGCATATAGCCAGTGTCGACCGCCTGCTGACTGGCACACAGCTTGGCCCCACCTGGGTGTAAGCAGGACAGGGAAGCTTAGGGAAGGAGCCAGAAGCCCAGTCCTGCCTCCTGTCCAGTGAGACGCAGTGTGATAGCAGGCTGCTTTTCTTGCCTGAGGCCCCAGCCCAGGGCTTCTGCCCTGCTCCTTTACCTCTTTCCCTCTTGGTCTGCCACTCTCGCTCAACCTGTGCTTTCCACCCGGCAGCCTTCACCCACGAAAAGACAACCGTGCCACACATTGTGCCGCCTCTGACCACGCAGAAGACAACGGCCACCACCTCTGCCAGCAGCACCTCCAAGACCTCTGTCTCCAGAGAGGCCAGCCCCGCTAGCAGCACAGAGGTCCCTCTGACAAGCACCTCTCCAGGTCCCAGCTTTCCGCCTGCCCCCAGCAGCCCGCTCAGCACCCGCCCGCCACCTGCCACCACTTCCACGCTCTCCTCCACATCAGCCCCAGCCGCCACCCCGAAACCTACGCCTACGACCCTAAGGCCCAGGCCCTCTTCCCTGAGGACCAGCGCTCCAACAGAGTTGCCTGCATCGGAGTCATCCGCGCCCTCCACAGCCAAAACCAGCCCGCTGCCATCGCCTGCTTCTTCTCCCTCCTCAACCGTGTCCTCCACGTGGCTGAGTTCCTCGCAGCCCGGTAAGGCTCCCTCCTGCCCTTCCTACCAGTCCGACTGTGCTTCCCAGCTCTCACCCTCCCATCCTTCATTCCGTTTTTCCTTCCTAGCAGCGGCAGCGCACGCCGCTTGGCCTGTTGTTTTAGTACTTGCCCTCCGTTCCTTTGCCTTTGGCATCGGCACTTTGGTATGGCCTGCCTTTGGATATGGCCCGCCTTCGGTATGGCCGCGGGCACAGGTTTCTCCAACAGAGCCTGGCCTGCAAGTCTGGGAGGGGGCAGAGGGTATGCCGTGCCTGTTCCTTGGAGGGAGACACAGCATCTGGAGAGGCTCCTCTTCCAGGGAGAGGCAGAGGCTGCTTGCGCATGGGAAGGCGCCCTTTAGGCGCTGTCCTTGTCCCCGCTTTTTGGGGGAGGAACCGGATAGGGAGGCTGAGGGCAGGAGCCGGGGACCCACTCCTCTCATTGGAATCATAGAATCATAGAATTGCTGCGGTTGGAAGGGACCTTTAAGATCATCAAGTCCAACCTTTAACCTACCCTGACAAAAGCCACTTCTAAACCATGTCCCTAAGTGCCCCATCTACCCTTTGTTTAAACACCTCCAGGGATGGTGAATCCACCACCTCCCTGGGCAGCCTATTGCAATGTTTAATAACCTTTTCAGTGAAAAAATGTTTCCTAATATCCAATCTAAACCTCCCCTGACATAACTTGAACCCGTTTCCTCTCGTCCTATCACTTGTCACCAGGGAGAAGAGGTCAGCCCCAATCTCTCTACAACCTCCTTTCAGGTAGTTGTAGAGGGTGATAAGGTCTCCCCTCAGCCTCCTCTTCTCCAGGCTATACAACCCCAGCTCCCTCAGTCGTTCTTCATAAGGTTTGTCCTCCAGACCCCTCACCAGCTTTGTAGCCCTTCTCTGGACACGCTCCAACACCTCAATGTCCCACTTGTAGCAAGGGGCCCAAAACTGAACGCAGTACTCAAGATGGGGCCTCACCAGTGCCGAGTACAGGGGGATGATCACTTCCCTAGTCCGGCTCACCACACTATTCCTGATACAGGCTAGGATGCTGTTGGCCTTCTTGGCCACCTGGGCACACTGCTGGCTCATATTCAGCCGGCTGTCAACCAACACCCCCAGGTCCTTTCCTGCCGGGCTGCTTTCGAGCCACTCTGCCCCAATCCTGTAGCGCTGCGTGGGGTTGTTGTGACCCAAGTGCAGGACCCAGCACTTGGCCTTGTTGAACCTCATACCATTGGTCTCAGCCCATCGGTCCAGCCTGTCCAGATCCCTCTGCAGAGCCAACCTACCCTCAAGCAGATCAACACGCCCGCCCAGTTTAGTGTCATCTGTGAACTTGCTGAGGGTGCATTCTATCCCTTCATCCGGATCATTGATAAAGATATTAAAGAGAACCGGCCCCAGCACCGACACCACTTGTGACCGGACACCAACTGGATTTAACTCCATTTACCACCACTCTCTGGGCACGGCCATCCAGCCAGTTTTTTACCCAGCGAAGAGTACACCTGTCCAGGCCATGCGCAGCCAGTTTCTCCAGGAGAATGCTGTGGGAAACAGTGTCAAAAGCTTTGCAAAAATCCAAGTAGATAACATCCACAGCTTTTCCCTCATCCTCTAAGTGGGTCACCTTATCATAGAAGGATATTCGGTTTGATAGGCATGACCTGCCCTTCACAAACCCATGCTGACTGGGCCTGATCACCCTGTTCTCCTGCATGTGCCGTGTAATGGCACTGAGGAGGATCTGCTCCATGACCTTCCCAGGCACTGAGGTCAGACTGACTGGCCTGTAGTTCCCCGGATCCTCCTTCCGGCCCTTCTTGTGGATGGGTGTCACATTTGCTAACCTCCAGTCAGCTGGGACCTCCCCGGTTGTCCAGGACTGTTCATAAATGATGCAAAGTGGCCTGGCGAGCACTTCCGCCAGCTCTTTCAATACCCTTGGGTGGATCCCATCCGGCCCCATAGATTTGTGCACCTCCAGGTGCTGAAGCAGGTCCCTCACTGTTTGCCTTTGGGTTACAGGGGCTTCATTCTGCTCCCCATCCCTGTCTTCTAGCTCAGGGATCTGGGTACTCAGGGAACAACTGGTCCTACTGATGAAGACTGAGGCAAAGACTGCATTAAGTACCTCAGCCTTTTCCTCTTCCTTGTTCACTATGTTGCCGGCCCCATCTACTAGAGGACAGAGATAATCCTTAGTCCTCTTCTTATTGCTAATATATTTATAGAAACTTTTTTTGTTGCCCTTGACAACAGAAGCCAGGTTTAGTTCTAGCTGGGCTTTGGCCCTCCTGATTTTTTCCCTATAAAGGAAGGCGCCCTTTAGGCGCTGTCCTTGTCCCTGCTTTTTGGGGGAGGAACCGGATAAGGAGGCTGAGGGCAGGAGGCAGGGACCCACTCCTCTCTGCCCCCAGCAAGACTCAGTGCAGCACAGCGCTGCCTTTCCTGCACATGCCCCCGTGTCATGGTTTAACACCAGCTGGCTGGCAACGAGGACCATGCAGCCGCTCGCTCACTCCCTGCCCCCCAGCAGGATGGGGGAGAGAATCAGAAGGGTAAAAGCGAGTAAACTCATGGGTTGACATAAAGACAGTTTACTAAGTAACGCAAAAGCTGCGCACGCAAGCAAAGCAAAACAAGGGTTTCGTTCACTACTCCCCATAGCAGGCAGGTGTGTTCAGCCATCTCCAGGAAAAGCTGCGCTCCATCATGTGTAACCGTTACGAGGGAAGCCCAAGGCTGTAACTCCAAATGTCTCCCCCCTCCTTCTTCTTCCCCCGGCTTTCGACACTGAGCATGATGTCATATGGTATAGAATATTCCTTTGGTCAGTTGGGGTCAGCTGTCGGCTTTGTCTCCTCCCAGCTTTCTGTGCACTCCCAGCCTACTGGCTGGCGGAGTGTTGTGAGGAGCAGAAAGGGCCTTGACTGCTAGGCAACAACCAAATCTTCAGTCTTTTACCAACACAGTTTTCGTCCCAAATCTAACACAAAGCACTATGTCAGCTGTAGTAAGAAAGTCAACTCTATGCCAGCTGAAACCATGACAGCCCAGACCGGGGCTTCTGCCCACCTTCCCCTCTTGACCTCGTCCTCAGCTGCCCTGTGCTTTGCTCCCGGCAGCCTTCACCCACGAAAAGACAACCGTGCCACACATTGTGCCGCCTCTGACCACGCAGAAGACAACGGCCACCACCTCTGCCAGCAGCACCTCCAAGACCTCTGTCTCCAGAGAGGCCAGCCCCGCTAGCAGCACAGAGGTCCCTCTGACAAGCACCTCTCCAGGTCCCAGCTCTCCGCCTGCCCCCAGCAGCCCGCTCAGCACCCGCCCGCCACCTGCCACCACTTCCACGCTCTCCTCCACATCAGCCCCAGCCGCCACCCCGAAACCTACGCCTACGACCCTAAGGCCCAGGCCCTCTTCCCTGAGGACCAGCGCTCCAACAGAGTTGCCTGCATCGGAGTCATCCGTGCCCTCCACAGCCAAAACCAGCCCGCTGCCATCGCCTGCTTCTTCTCCCTCCTCAACCGTGTCCTCCACGTGGCTGAGTTCCTCGCAGCCCGGTAAGGCTCCCTCCTGCCCTTCCTACCAGTCCGACTGTGCTTCCCAGCTCTTACCCTCCCATCCTTCATTCCGTTTTTCCTTCCTAGCAGCGGCAGCGCACGCCGCTTGGCCTGTTGTTTTAGTACTTGCCCTCCGTTCCTTTGCCTTTGGCATCGGCACTTTGGTATGGCCTGCCTTTGGATATGGCCCGCCTTCGGTATGGCCGCGGGCACAGGTTTCTCCAACAGAGCCTGGCCTGCAAGTCTGGGAGGGGGCAGAGGGTATGCCGTGCCTGTTCCTTGGAGGGAGACACAGCATCTGGAGAGGCTCCTCTTCCAGGGAGAGGCAGAGGCTGCTTGCGCATGGGAAGGCACCCTTTAGGCGCTGTCCTTGTCCCCGCTTTTTGGGGGAGGAACCAGATAGGGAGGCTGAGGGCAGGAGCCGGGGACCCACTCCTCTCATTGGAATCATAGAATCATAGAATTGCTGAGGTTGGAAGGGACCTTTAAGATCATCAAGTCCAACCTTTAACCTACCCTGACAAAAGCCACTTCTAAACCATGTCCCTAAGTGCCCCATCTACCCTTTGTTTAAACACCTCCAGGGATGGTGAATCCACCACCTCCCTGGGCAGCCTATTGCAATGTTTAATAACCTTTTCAGTGAAAAAATGTTTCCTAATATCCAATCTAAACCTCCCCTGACATAACTTGAACCCGTTTCGTCTCGTCCTATCACTTGTCACCAGGGAGAAGAGGTCAGCCCCAATCTCTCTACAACCTCCTTTCAGGTAGTTGTAGAGGGTGATAAGGTCTCCCCTGAGCCTCCTCTTCTCCAGGCTATACAACCCCAGCTCCCTCAGTCGTTCTTCATAAGGTTTGTCCTCCAGACCCCTCACCAGCTTTGTAGCCCTTCTCTGGACACGCTCCAACACCTCAATGTCCCACTTGTAGCAAGGGGCCCAAAACTGAACGCAGTACTCAAGATGGGGCCTCACCAGTGCCGAGTACAGGGGGATGATCACTTCCCTAGTCCGGCTCACCACACTATTCCTGATACAGGCTAGGATGCTGTTGGCCTTCTTGGCCACCTGGGCACACTGCTGGCTCATATTCAGCCGGCTGTCAACCAACACCCCCAGGTCCTTTCCTGCCGGGCTGCTTTCGAGCCACTCTGCCCCAATCCTGTAGCGCTGCGTGGGGTTGTTGTGACCCAAGTGCAGGACCCGGCACTTGGCCTTGTTGAACCTCATACCATTGGTCTCAGCCCATCGGTCCAGCCTGTCCAGATCCCTCTGCAGAGCCAACCTACCCTCAAGCAGATCAACACGCCCGCCCAGTTTAGTGTCATCTGTGAACTTGCTGAGGGTGCATTCTATCCCTTCATCCGGATCATTGATTAAGATATTAAAGAGAACCGGCCCCAGCACCGACACCACTTGTGACCGGACACCAACTGGATTTAACTCCATTTACCACCACTCTCTGGGCACGGCCATCCAGCCAGTTTTTTACCCAGCGAAGAGTACACCTGTCCAGGCCATGCGCAGCCAGTTTCTCCAGGAGAATGCTGTGGGAAACAGTGTCAAAAGCTTTGCAAAAATCCAAGTAGATAACATCCACAGCTTTTCCCTCATCCTCTAAGTGGGTCACCTTATCATAGAAGGATATTCGGTTTGATAGGCATGACCTGCCCTTCACAAACCCATGCTGACTGGGCCTGATCACCCTGTTCTCCTGCATGTGCCGTGTAATGGCACTGAGGAGGATCTGCTCCATGACCTTCCCAGGCACTGAGGTCAGACTGACTGGCCTGTAGTTCCCCGGATCCTCCTTCCGGCCCTTCTTGTGGATGGGTGTCACATTTGCTAACCTCCAGTCAGCTGGGACCTCCCCGGTTGTCCAGGACTGTTCATAAATGATGCAAAGTGGCCTGGCGAGCACTTCCGCCAGCTCTTTCAATACCCTTGGGTGGATCCCATCCGGCCCCATAGATTTGTGCACCTCCAGGTGCTGAAGCAGGTCCCTCACTGTTTGCCTTTGGGTTACAGGGGCTTCGTTCTGCTCCCCATCCCTGTCTTCTAGCTCAGGGGTCTGGGTACTCAGGGAACAACTGGTCCTACTGATGAAGACTGAGGCAAAGACTGCATTAAGTACCTCAGCCTTTTCCTCTTCCTTGTTCACTATGTTGCCGGCCCCATCTACTAGAGGACAGAGATAATCCTTAGTCCTCTTCTTATTGCTAATATATTTATAGAAACTTTTTTTGTTGTCCTTGACAACAGAAGCCAGGTTTAGTTCTAGCTGGGCTTTGGCCCTCCTGATTTTTTCCCTATAAAGGAAGGCGCCCTTTAGGCGCTGTCCTTGTCCCCGCTTTTTGGGGGAGGAACCGGATAGGGAGGCTGAGGGCAGGAGGCAGGGACCCACTCCTCTCTGCCCCCAGCAAGACTCAGTGCAGCACAGCGCTGCCTTTCCTGCACATGCCCCCGTGTCATGGTTTAACACCAGCTGGCTGGCAACGAGGACCATGCAGCCGCTCGCTCACTCCCTGTCCCCCAGCAGGATGGGGGAGAGAATCAGAAGGGTAAAAGTGAGTAAACTCATGGGTTGACATAAAGACAGTTTACTAAGTAACGCAAAAGCTGTGCACGCAAGCAAAGCAAAACAAGGGTTTCGTTCACTACTCCCCATAGCAGGCAGGTGTGTTCAGCCATCTCCAGGAAAAGCTGCGCTCCATCATGTGTAACCGTTACGAGGGAAGCCCAAGGCTGTAATTCCAAATGTCTCCCCCCTCCTTCTTCTTCCCCCGGCTTTCGACACTGAGCATGATGTCATATGGTATAGAATATTCCTTTGGTCAGTTGGGGTCAGCTGTCGGCTTTGTCTCCTCTCCGCTTTCTGTGCGCTCCCAGCCTACTGGCTGGCGGAGTGTTGTGAGGAGCAGAAAGGGCCTTGACTGCTAGGCAACAACCAAAACTTCAGTCTTTTACCAACACAGTTTTCGTCCCAAATCCAACACAAAGCACTATGTCAGCTGTAGTAAGAAAGTCAACTCTATGCCAGCTGAAACCATGACACCCCAGACTGGGGCTTCTGCCCACCTTCCCCTCTTGACCTCGTCCTCAGCTGCCCTGTGCTTTGCTCCCGGCAGCCTTCACCCACGAAAAGACAACCGTGCCACACATTGTGCCGCCTCTGACCACGCAGAAGACAACGGCCACCACCTCTGCCAGCAGCACCTCCAAGACCTCTGTCTCCAGAGAGGCCAGCCCCGCTAGCAGCACAGAGGTCCCTCTGACAAGCACCTCTCCAGGTCCCAGCTCTCCGCCTGCCCCCAGCAGCCCGCTCAGCACCCGCCCACCACCTGCCACCACTTCCACGCTCTCCTCCACATCAGCCCCAGCCGCCACCCCGAAACCTACGCCTACGACCCTAAGGCCCAGGCCCTCTTCCCTGAGGACCAGCGCTCCAACAGAGTTGCCTGCATCGGAGTCATCCGCGCCCTCCACAGCCAAAACCAGCCCGCTGCCATCGCCTGCTTCTTCTCCCTCCTCAACCGTGTCCTCCACGTGGCTGAGTTCCTCGCAGCCCGGTAAGGCTCCCTCCTGCCCTTCCTACCAGTCCGACTGTGCTTCCCAGCTCTCACCCTCCCATCCTTCATTCCGTTTTTCCTTCCTAGCAGCGGCAGCGCACGCCGCTTGGCCTGTTGTTTTAGTACTTGCGCTCCGTTCCTTTGCCTTTGGCATCGGCACTTTGGTATGGCCTGCCTTTGGATATGGCCCGCCTTCGGTATGGCCGCGGGCACAGGTTTCTCCAACAGAGCCTGGCCTGCAAGTCTGGGAGGGGGCATAGGGTATGCCGTGCCTGTTCCTTGGAGGGAGACACAGCATCTGGAGAGGCTCCTCTTCCAGGGAGAGGCAGAGGCTGCTTGCGCATGGGAAGGCGCCATTTAGGCGCTGTCCTTGTCCCCGCTTTTTGGGGGAGGAACCGGATAGGGAGGCTGAGGGCAGGAGCCGGGGACCCACTCCTCTCATTGGAATCATAGAATCATAGAATTGCTGCGGTTGGAAGGGACCTTTAAGATCATCAAGTCCAACCTTTAACCTACCCTGACAAAAGCCACTTCTAAACCATGTCCCTAAGTGCCCCATCTACCCTTTGTTTAAACACCTCCAGGGATGGTGAATCCACCACCTCCCTGGGCAGCCTATTGCAATGTTTAATAACCTTTTCAGTGAAAAAATGTTTCCTAATATCCAATCTAAACCTCCCCTGACATAACTTGAACCCGTTTCCTCTCGTCCTATCACTTGTCACCAGGGAGAAGAGGTCAGCCCCAATCTCTCTACAACCTCCTTTCAGGTAGTTGTAGAGGGTGATAAGGTCTCCCCTCAGCCTCCTCTTCTCCAGGCTATACAACCCCAGCTCCCTCAGTCGTTCTTCATAAGGTTTGTCCTCCAGACCCCTCACCAGCTTTGTAGCCCTTCTCTGGACACGCTCCAACACCTCAATGTCCCACTTGTAGCAAGGGGCCCAAAACTGAACGCAGTACTCAAGATGGGGCCTCACCAGTGCCGAGTACAGGGGGATGATCACTTCCCTAGTCCGGCTCACCACACTATTCCTGATACAGGCTAGGATGCTGTTGGCCTTCTTGGCCACATGGGCACACTGCTGGCTCATATTCAGCCGGCTGTCAACCAACACCCCCAGGTCTTTTCCTGCCGGGCTGCTTTCGAGCCACTCTGCCCCAATCCTGTAGCGCTGCGTGGGGTTGTTGTGACCCAAGTGCAGGACCCAGCACTTGGCCTTGTTGAACCTCATACCATTGGTCTCAGCCCATCGGTCCAGCCTGTCCAGATCCCTCTGCAGAGCCAACCTACCCTCAAGCAGATCAACACGCCCGCCCAGTTTAGTGTCATCTGTGAACTTGCTGAGGGTGCATTCTATCCCTTCATCCGGATCATTGATAAAGATATTAAAGAGAACCGGCCCCAGCACCGACACCACTTGTGACCGGACACCAACTGGATTTAACTCCATTTACCACCACTCTCTGGGCACGGCCATCCAGCCAGTTTTTTACCCAGCGAAGAGTACACCTGTCCAGGCCATGCGCAGCCAGTTTCTCCAGGAGAATGCTGTGGGAAACAGTGTCAAAAGCTTTGCAAAAATCCAAGTAGATAACATCCACAGCTTTTCCCTCATCCTCTAAGTGGGTCACCTTATCATAGAAGGATATTCGGTTTGATAGGCATGACCTGCCCTTCACAAACCCATGCTGACTGGGCCTGATCACCCTGTTCTCCTGCATGTGCCGTGTAATGGCACTGAGGAGGATCTGCTCCATGACCTTCCCAGGCACTGAGGTCAGACTGACTGGCCTGTAGTTCCCCGGATCCTCCTTCCGGCCCTTCTTGTGGATGGGTGTCACATTTGCTAACCTCCAGTCAGCTGGGACCTCCCCGGTTGTCCAGGACTGTTCATAAATGATGCAAAGTGGCTTGGCGAGCACTTCCGCCAGCTCTTTCAATACCCTTGGGTGGATCCCATCCGGCCCCATAGATTTGTGCACCTCCAGGTGCTGAAGCAGGTCCCTCACTGTTTGCCTTTGGGTTACAGGGGCTTCGTTCTGCTCCCCATCCCTGTCTTCTAGCTCAGGGGTCTGGGTACTCAGGGAACAACTGGTCCTACTGATGAAGACTGAGGCAAAGACTGCATTAAGTACCTCGGCCTTTTCCTCTTCCTTGTTCACTATGTTGCCGGCCCCATCTACTAGAGGACAGAGATAATCCTTAGTCCTCTTCTTATTGCTAATATATTTATAGAAACTTTTTTTGTTGTCCTTGACAACAGAAGCCAGGTTTAGTTCTAGCTGGGCTTTGGCCCTCCTGATTTTTTCCCTATAAAGGAAGGCGCCCTTTAGGCGCTGTCCTTGTCCCCGCTTTTTGGGGGAGGAACCGGATAGGGAGGCTGAGGGCAGGAGGCAGGGACCCACTCCTCTCTGCCCCCAGCAAGACTCAGTGCAGCACAGCGCTGCCTTTCCTGCACATGCCCCCGTGTCATGGTTTAACACCAGCTGGCTGGCAACGAGGACCATGCAGCCGCTCGCTCACTCCCTGTCCCCCAGCAGGATGGGGGAGAGAATCAGAAGGGTAAAAGCGAGTAAACTCATGGGTTGACATAAAGACAGTTTACTAAGTAACGCAAAAGCTGTGCACGCAAGCAAAGCAAAACAAGGGTTTCGTTCACTACTCCCCATAGCAGGCAGGTGTGTTCAGCCATCTCCAGGAAAAGCTGCGCTCCATCATGTGTAACCGTTACGAGGGAAGCCCAAGGCTGTAATTCCAAATGTCTCCCCCCTCCTTCTTCTTCCCCCGGCTTTCGACACTGAGCATGATGTCATATGGTATAGAATATTCCTTTGGTCAGTTGGGGTCAGCTGTCGGCTTTGTCTCCTCTCCGCTTTCTGTGCACTCCCAGCCTACTGGCTGGCGGAGTGTTGTGAGGAGCAGAAAGGGCCTTGACTGCTAGGCAACAACCAAAACTTCAGTCTTTTACCAACACAGTTTTTGTCCCAAATCCAACACAAAGCACTATGTCAGCTGTAGTAAGAAAGTCAACTCTATGCCAGCTGAAACCATGACACCCCAGACTGGGGCTTCTGCCCACCTTCCCCTCTTGACCTCGTCCTCAGCTGCCCTGTGCTTTGCTCCCGGCAGCCTTCACCCACGAAAAGACAACCGTGCCACACATTGTGCCGCCTCTGACCACGCAGAAGACAACGGCCACCACCTCTGCCAGCAGCACCTCCAAGACCTCTGTCTCCAGAGAGGCCAGCCCTGCTAGCAGCACAGAGGTCCCTCTGACAAGCACCTCTCCAGGTCCCAGCTCTCCGCCTGCCCCCAGCAGCCCGCTCAGCACCCGCCCGCCACCTGCCACCACTTCCACGCTCTCCTCCACATCAGCCCCAGCCGCCACCCCGAAACCTACGCCTACGACCCTAAGGCCCAGGCCCTCTTCCCTGAGGACCAGCGCTCCAACAGAGTTGCCTGCATCGGAGTCATCCGCGCCCTCCACAGCCAAAACCAGCCCGCTGCCATCGCCTGCTTCTTCTCCCTCCTCAACCGTGTCCTCCACGTGGCTGAGTTCCTCGCAGCCCGGTAAGGCTCCCTCCTGCCCTTCCTACCAGTCCGACTGTGCTTCCCAGCTCTCACCCTCCCATCCTTCATTCCGTTTTTCCTTCCTAGCAGCGGCAGCGCACGCCGCTTGGCCTGTTGTTTTAGTACTTGCCCTCCGTTCCTTTGCCTTTGGCATCGGCACTTTGGTATGGCCTGCCTTTGGATATGGCCCGCCTTCGGTATGGCCGCGGGCACAGGTTTCTCCAACAGAGCCTGGCCTGCAAGTCTGGGAGGGGGCAGAGGGTATGCCGTGCCTGTTCCTTGGAGGGAGACACAGCATCTGGAGAGGCTCCTCTTCCAGGGAGAGGCAGAGGCTGCTTGCGCATGGGAAGGCACCCTTTAGGCGCTGTCCTTGTCCCCGCTTTTTGGGGGAGGAACCGGATAGGGAGGCTGAGGGCAGGAGCCGGGGACCCACTCCTCTCATTGGAATCATAGAATCATAGAATTGCTGAGGTTGGAAGGGACCTTTAAGATCATCAAGTCCAACCTTTAACCTACCCTGACAAAAGCCACTTCTAAACCATGTCCCTAAGTGCCCCATCTACCCTTTGTTTAAACACCTCCAGGGATGGTGAATCCACCACCTCCCTGGGCAGCCTATTGCAATGTTTAATAACCTTTTCAGTGAAAAAATGTTTCCTAATATCCAATCTAAACCTCCCCTGACATAACTTGAACCCGTTTCCTCTCGTCCTATCACTTGTCACCAGGGAGAAGAGGTCAGCCCCAATCTCTCTACAACCTCCTTTCAGGTAGTTGTAGAGGGTGATAAGGTCTCCCCTGAGCCTCCTCTTCTCCAGGCTATACAACCCCAGCTCCCTCAGTCGTTCTTCATAAGGTTTGTCCTCCAGACCCCTCACCAGCTTTGTAGCCCTTCTCTGGACACGCTCCAACACCTCAATGTCCCACTTGTAGCAAGGGGCCCAAAACTGAACGCAGTACTCAAGATGGGGCCTCACCAGTGCCGAGTACAGGGGGATGATCACTTCCCTAGTCCGGCTCACCACACTATTCCTGATACAGGCTAGGATGCTGTTGGCCTTCTTGGCCACATGGGCACACTGCTGGCTCATATTCAGCCGGCTGTCAACCAACACCCCCAGGTCTTTTCCTGCCGGGCTGCTTTCGAGCCACTCTGCCCCAATCCTGTAGCGCTGCGTGGGGTTGTTGTGACCCAAGTGCAGGACCCAGCACTTGGCCTTGTTGAACCTCATACCATTGGTCTCAGCCCATCGGTCCAGCCTGTCCAGATCCCTCTGCAGAGCCAACCTACCCTCAAGCAGATCAACACGCCCGCCCAGTTTAGTGTCATCTGTGAACTTGCTGAGGGTGCATTCTATCCCTTCATCCGGATCATTGATAAAGATATTAAAGAGAACCGGCCCCAGCACCGACACCACTTGTGACCGGACACCAACTGGATTTAACTCCATTTACCACCACTCTCTGGGCACGGCCATCCAGCCAGTTTTTTACCCAGCGAAGAGTACACCTGTCCAGGCCATGCGCAGCCAGTTTCTCCAGGAGAATGCTGTGGGAAACAGTGTCAAAAGCTTTGCAAAAATCCAAGTAGATAACATCCACAGCTTTTCCCTCATCCTCTAAGTGGGTCACCTTATCATAGAAGGATATTCGGTTTGATAGGCATGACCTGCCCTTCACAAACCCATGCTGACTGGGCCTGATCACCCTGTTCTCCTGCATGTGCCGTGTAATGGCACTGAGGAGGATCTGCTCCATGACCTTCCCAGGCACTGAGGTCAGACTGACTGGCCTGTAGTTCCCCGGATCCTCCTTCCGGCCCTTCTTGTGGATGGGTGTCACATTTGCTAACCTCCAGTCAGCTGGGACCTCCCCGGTTGTCCAGGACTGTTCATAAATGATGCAAAGTGGCCTGGCGAGCACTTCCGCCAGCTCTTTCAATACCCTTGGGTGGATCCCATCCGGCCCCATAGATTTGTGCACCTCCAGGTGCTGAAGCAGGTCCCTCACTGTTTGCCTTTGGGTTACAGGGGCTTCGTTCTGCTCCCCATCCCTGTCTTCTAGCTCAGGGGTCTGGGTACTCAGGGAACAACTGGTCCTACTGATGAAGACTGAGGCAAAGACTGCATTAAGTACCTCGGCCTTTTCCTCTTCCTTGTTCACTATGTTGCCGGCCCCATCTACTAGAGGACAGAGATAATCCTTAGTCCTCTTCTTATTGCTAATATATTTATAGAAACTTTTTTTGTTGTCCTTGACAACAGAAGCCAGGTTTAGTTCTAGCTGGGCTTTGGCCCTCCTGATTTTTTCCCTATAAAGGAAGGCGCCCTTTAGGCGCTGTCCTTGTCCCCGCTTTTTGGGGGAGGAACCGGATAGGGAGGCTGAGGGCAGGAGGCAGGGACCCACTCCTCTCTGCCCCCAGCAAGACTCAGTGCAGCACAGCGCTGCCTTTCCTGCACATGCCCCCGTGTCATGGTTTAACACCAGCTGGCTGGCAACGAGGACCATGCAGCCGCTCGCTCACTCCCTGTCCCCCAGCAGGATGGGGGAGAGAATCAGAAGGGTAAAAGCGAGTAAACTCATGGGTTGACATAAAGACAGTTTACTAAGTAACGCAAAAGCTGTGCACGCAAGCAAAGCAAAACAAGGGTTTCGTTCACTACTCCCCATAGCAGGCAGGTGTGTTCAGCCATCTCCAGGAAAAGCTGCGCTCCATCATGTGTAACCGTTACGAGGGAAGCCCAAGGCTGTAATTCCAAATGTCTCCCCCCTCCTTCTTCTTCCCCCGGCTTTCGACACTGAGCATGATGTCATATGGTATAGAATATTCCTTTGGTCAGTTGGGGTCAGCTGTCGGCTTTGTCTCCTCTCCGCTTTCTGTGCACTCCCAGCCTACTGGCTGGCGGAGTGTTGTGAGGAGCAGAAAGGGCCTTGACTGCTAGGCAACAACCAAAACTTCAGTCTTTTACCAACACAGTTTTTGTCCCAAATCCAACACAAAGCACTATGTCAGCTGTAGTAAGAAAGTCAACTCTATGCCAGCTGAAACCATGACACCCCAGACTGGGGCTTCTGCCCACCTTCCCCTCTTGACCTCGTCCTCAGCTGCCCTGTGCTTTGCTCCCGGCAGCCTTCACCCACGAAAAGACAACCGTGCCACACATTGTGCCGCCTCTGACCACGCAGAAGACAACGGCCACCACCTCTGCCAGCAGCACCTCCAAGACCTCTGTCTCCAGAGAGGCCAGCCCTGCTAGCAGCACAGAGGTCCCTCTGACAAGCACCTCTCCAGGTCCCAGCTCTCCGCCTGCCCCCAGCAGCCCGCTCAGCACCCGCCCGCCACCTGCCACCACTTCCACGCTCTCCTCCACATCAGCCCCAGCCGCCACCCCGAAACCTACGCCTACGACCCTAAGGCCCAGGCCCTCTTCCCTGAGGACCAGCGCTCCAACAGAGTTGCCTGCATCGGAGTCATCCGCGCCCTCCACAGCCAAAACCAGCCCGCTGCCATCGCCTGCTTCTTCTCCCTCCTCAACCGTGTCCTCCACGTGGCTGAGTTCCTCGCAGCCCGGTAAGGCTCCCTCCTGCCCTTCCTACCAGTCCGACTGTGCTTCCCAGCTCTCACCCTCCCATCCTTCATTCCGTTTTTCCTTCCTAGCAGCGGCAGCGCACGCCGCTTGGCCTGTTGTTTTAGTACTTGCCCTCCGTTCCTTTGCCTTTGGCATCGGCACTTTGGTATGGCCTGCCTTTGGATATGGCCCGCCTTCGGTATGGCCGCGGGCACAGGTTTCTCCAACAGAGCCTGGCCTGCAAGTCTGGGAGGGGGCAGAGGGTATGCCGTGCCTGTTCCTTGGAGGGAGACACAGCATCTGGAGAGGCTCCTCTTCCAGGGAGAGGCAGAGGCTGCTTGCGCATGGGAAGGCACCCTTTAGGCGCTGTCCTTGTCCCCGCTTTTTGGGGGAGGAACCGGATAGGGAGGCTGAGGGCAGGAGCCGGGGACCCACTCCTCTCATTGGAATCATAGAATCATAGAATTGCTGAGGTTGGAAGGGACCTTTAAGATCATCAAGTCCAACCTTTAACCTACCCTGACAAAAGCCACTTCTAAACCATGTCCCTAAGTGCCCCATCTACCCTTTGTTTAAACACCTCCAGGGATGGTGAATCCACCACCTCCCTGGGCAGCCTATTGCAATGTTTAATAACCTTTTCAGTGAAAAAATGTTTCCTAATATCCAATCTAAACCTCCCCTGACATAACTTGAACCCGTTTCCTCTCGTCCTATCACTTGTCACCAGGGAGAAGAGGTCAGCCCCAATCTCTCTACAACCTCCTTTCAGGTAGTTGTAGAGGGTGATAAGGTCTCCCCTCAGCCTCCTCTTCTCCAGGCTATACAACCCCAGCTCCCTCAGTCGTTCTTCATAAGGTTTGTCCTCCAGACCCCTCACCAGCTTTGTAGCCCTTCTCTGGACACGCTCCAACACCTCAATGTCCCACTTGTAGCAAGGGGCCCAAAACTGAACGCAGTACTCAAGATGGGGCCTCACCAGTGCCGAGTACAGGGGGATGATCACTTCCCTAGTCCGGCTCACCACACTATTCCTGATACAGGCTAGGATGCTGTTGGCCTTCTTGGCCACCTGGGCACACTGCTGGCTCATATTCAGCCGGCTGTCAACCAGCACCCCCAGGTCCTTTCCTGCCGGGCTGCTTTCGAGCCACTCTGCCCCAATCCTGTAGCGCTGCGTGGGGTTGTTGTGACCCAAGTGCAGGACCCGGCACTTGGCCTTGTTGAACCTCATACCATTGGTCTCAGCCCATCGGTCCAGCCTGTCCAGATCCCTCTGCAGAGCCAACCTACCCTCAAGCAGATCAACACGCCCGCCCAGTTTAGTGTCATCTGTGAACTTGCTGAGGGTGCATTCTATCCCTTCATCCGGATCATTGATAAAGATATTAAAGAGAACCGGCCCCAGCACCGACACCACTTGTGACCGGACACCAACTGGATTTAACTCCATTTACCACCACTCTCTGGGCACGGCCATCCAGCCAGTTTTTTACCCAGCGAAGAGTACACCTGTCCAGGCCATGCGCAGCCAGTTTCTCCAGGAGAATGCTGTGGGAAACAGTGTCAAAAGCTTTGCAAAAATCCAAGTAGATAACATCCACAGCTTTTCCCTCATCCTCTAAGTGGGTCACCTTATCATAGAAGGATATTCGGTTTGATAGGCATGACCTGCCCTTCACAAACCCATGCTGACTGGGCCTGATCACCCTGTTCTCCTGCATGTGCCGTGTAATGGCACTGAGGAGGATCTGCTCCATGACCTTCCCAGGCACTGAGGTCAGACTGACTGGCCTGTAGTTCCCCGGATCCTCCTTCCGGCCCTTCTTGTGGATGGGTGTCACATTTGCTAACCTCCAGTCAGCTGGGACCTCCCCGGTTGTCCAGGACTGTTCATAAATGATGCAAAGTGGCCTGGCGAGCACTTCCGCCAGCTCTTTCAATACCCTTGGGTGGATCCCATCCGGCCCCATAGATTTGTGCACCTCCAGGTGCTGAAGCAGGTCCCTCACTGTTTGCCTTTGGGTTACAGGGGCTTCGTTCTGCTCCCCATCCCTGTCTTCTAGCTCAGGGATCTGGGTACTCAGGGAACAACTGGTCCTACTGATGAAGACTGAGGCAAAGACTGCATTAAGTACCTCAGCCTTTTCCTCTTCCTTGTTCACTATGTTGCCGGCCCCATCTACTAGAGGACAGAGATAATCCTTAGTCCTCTTCTTATTGCTAATATATTTATAGAAACTTTTTTTGTTGTCCTTGACAACAGAAGCCAGGTTTAGTTCTAGCTGGGCTTTGGCCCTCCTGATTTTTTCCCTATAAAGGAAGGCGCCCTTTAGGCGCTGTCCTTGTCCCCGCTTTTTGGGGGAGGAACCGGATAAGGAGGCTGAGGGCAGGAGGCAGGGACCCACTCCTCTCTGCCCCCAGCAAGACTCAGTGCAGCACAGCGCTGCCTTTCCTGCACATGCCCCCGTGTCATGGTTTAACACCAGCTGGCTGGCAACGAGGACCATGCAGCCGCTCGCTCACTCCCTGCCCCCCAGCAGGATGGGGGAGAGAATCAGAAGGGTAAAAGCGAGTAAACTCATGGGTTGACATAAAGACAGTTTACTAAGTAACGCAAAAGCTGTGCACGCAAGCAAAGCAAAACAAGGGTTTCGTTCACTACTCCCCATAGCAGGCAGGTGTGTTCAGCCATCTCCAGGAAAAGCTGCGCTCCATCATGTGTAACCGTTACGAGGGAAGCCCAAGGCTGTAACTCCAAATGTCTCCCCCCTCCTTCTTCTTCCCCCGGCTTTCGACACTGAGCATGATGTCATATGGTATAGAATATTCCTTTGGTCAGTTGGGGTCAGCTGTCGGCTTTGTCTCCTCCCAGCTTTCTGTGCGCTCCCAGCCTACTGGCTGGCGGAGTGTTGTGAGGAGCAGAAAGGGCCTTGACTGCTAGGCAACAACCAAATCTTCAGTCTTTTACCAACACAGTTTTCGTCCCAAATCCAACACAAAGCACTATGTCAGCTGTAGTAAGAAAGTCAACTCTATGCCAGCTGAAACCATGACAGCCCAGACCGGGGCTTCTGCCCACCTTCCCCTCTTGACCTCGTCCTCAGCTGCCCTGTGCTTTGCTCCCGGCAGCCTTCACCCACGAAAAGACAACCGTGCCACACATTGTGCCGCCTCTGACCACGCAGAAGACAATGGCCACCACCTCTGCCAGCAGCACCTCCAAGACCTCTGTCTCCAGAGAGGCCAGCCCTGCTAGCAGCACAGAGGTCCCTCTGACAAGCACCTCTCCAGGTCCCAGCTCTCCGCCTGCCCCCAGCAGCCCGCTCAGCACCCGCCCACCACCTGCCACCACTTCCACGCTCTCCTCCACATCAGCCCCAGCCGCCACCCCGAAACCTACGCCTACGACCCTAAGGCCCAGGCCCTCTTCCCTGAGGACCAGCGCTCCAACAGAGTTGCCTGCATCGGAGTCATCCGTGCCCTCCACAGCCAAAACCAGCCCGCTGCCATCGCCTGCTTCTTCTCCCTCCTCAACCGTGTCCTCCACGTGGCTGAGTTCCTCGCAGCCCGGTAAGGCTCCCTCCTGCCCTTCCTACCAGTCCGACTGTGCTTCCCAGCTCTCACCCTCCCATCCTTCATTCCGTTTTTCCTTCCTAGCAGCGGCAGCACACGCCGCTTGGCCTGTTGTTTTAGTACTTGCCCTCCGTTCCTTTGCCTTTGGCATCGGCACTTTGGTATGGCCTGCCTTTGGATATGGCCCGCCTTCGGTATGGCCGCGGGCACAGGTTTCTCCAACAGAGCCTGGCCTGCAAGTCTGGGAGGGGGCAGAGGGTATGCCGTGCCTGTTCCTTGGAGGGAGACACAGCATCTGGAGAGGCTCCTCTTCCAGGGAGAGGCAGAGGCTGCTTGCGCATGGGAAGGCACCCTTTAGGCGCTGTCCTTGTCCCCGCTTTTTGGGGGAGGAACCGGATAGGGAGGCTGAGGGCAGGAGCCGGGGACCCACTCCTCTCATTGGAATCATAGAATCATAGAATTGCTGAGGTTGGAAGGGACCTTTAAGATCATCAAGTCCAACCTTTAACCTACCCTGACAAAAGCCACTTCTAAACCATGTCCCTAAGTGCCCCATCTACCCTTTGTTTAAACACCTCCAGGGATGGTGAATCCACCACCTCCCTGGGCAGCCTATTGCAATGTTTAATAACCTTTTCAGTGAAAAAATGTTTCCTAATATCCAATCTAAACCTCCCCTGACATAACTTGAACCCGTTTCCTCTCGTCCTATCACTTGTCACCAGGGAGAAGAGGTCAGCCCCAATCTCTCTACAACCTCCTTTCAGGTAGTTGTAGAGGGTGATAAGGTCTCCCCTCAGCCTCCTCTTCTCCAGGCTATACAACCCCAGCTCCCTCAGTCGTTCTTCATAAGGTTTGTCCTCCAGACCCCTCACCAGCTTTGTAGCCCTTCTCTGGACACGCTCCAACACCTCAATGTCCCACTTGTAGCAAGGGGCCCAAAACTGAACGCAGTACTCAAGATGGGGCCTCACCAGTGCCGAGTACAGGGGGATGATCACTTCCCTAGTCCGGCTCACCACACTATTCCTGATACAGGCTAGGATGCTGTTGGCCTTCTTGGCCACCCGGGCACGCTGCTGGCTCATATTCAGCCGGCTGTCAACCAACACCCCCAGGTCCTTTCCTGCCGGGCTGCTTTCGAGCCACTCTGCCCCAATCCTGTAGCGCTGCGTGGGGTTGTTGTGACCCAAGTGCAGGACCCGGCACTTGGCCTTGTTGAACCTCATACCATTGGTCTCAGCCCATCGGTCCAGCCTGTCCAGATCCCTCTGCAGAGCCAACCTACCCTCAAGCAGATCAACACGCCCGCCCAGTTTAGTGTCATCTGGGAACTTGCTGAGGGTGCATTCTATCCCTTCATCCGGATCATTGATAAAGATATTAAAGAGAACCGGCCCCAGCACCGACACCACTTGTGACCGGACACCAACTGGATTTAACTCCATTTACCACCACTCTCTGGGCACGGCCATCCAGCCAGTTTTTTACCCAGCGAAGAGTACACCTGTCCAGGCCATGCGCAGCCAGTTTCTCCAGGAGAATGCTGTGGGAAACAGTGTCAAAAGCTTTGCAAAAATCCAAGTAGATAACATCCACAGCTTTTCCCTCATCCTCTAAGTGGGTCACCTTATCATAGAAGGATATTCGGTTTGATAGGCATGACCTGCCCTTCACAAACCCATGCTGACTGGGCCTGATCACCCTGTTCTCCTGCATGTGCTGTGTAATGGCACTGAGGAGGATCTGTTCCGTGACCTTCCCAGGCACTGAGGTCAGACTGACTGGCCTGTAGTTCCCCGGATCCTCCTTCCGGCCCTTCTTGTGGATGGGTGTCACATTTGCTAACCTCCAGTCAGCTGGGACCTCCCCGGTTGTCCAGGACTGTTCATAAATGATGCAAAGTGGCCTGGCGAGCACTTCCGCCAGCTCTTTCAATACCCTTGGGTGGATCCCATCCGGCCCCATAGATTTGTGCACCTCCAGGTGCTGAAGCAGGTCCCTCACTGTTTGCCTTTGGGTTACAGGGGCTTCGTTCTGCTCCCCATCCCTGTCTTCTAGCTCAGGGATCTGGGTACTCAGGGAACAACTGGTCCTACTGATGAAGACTGAGGCAAAGACTGCATTAAGTACCTCAGCCTTTTCCTCTTCCTTGTTCACTATGTTGCCGGCCCCATCTACTAGAGGACAGAGATAATCCTTAGTCCTCTTCTTATTGCTAATATATTTATAGAAACTTTTTTTGTTGTCCTTGACAACAGAAGCCAGGTTTAGTTCTAGCTGGGCTTTGGCCCTCCTGATTTTTTCCCTATAAAGGAAGGCGCCCTTTAGGCGCTGTCCTTGTCCCCGCTTTTTGGGGGAGGAACCGGATAAGGAGGCTGAGGGCAGGAGGCAGGGACCCACTCCTCTCTGCCCCCAGCAAGACTCAGTGCAGCACAGCGCTGCCTTTCCTGCACATGCCCCCGTGTCATGGTTTAACACCAGCTGGCTGGCAACGAGGACCATGCAGCCGCTCGCTCACTCCCTGCCCCCCAGCAGGATGGGGGAGAGAATCAGAAGGGTAAAAGTGAGTAAACTCATGGGTTGACATAAAGACAGTTTACTAAGTAACGCAAAAGCTGCGCACGCAAGCAAAGCAAAACAAGGGTTTCGTTCACTACTCCCCATAGCAGGCAGGTGTGTTCAGCCATCTCCAGGAAAAGCTGCGCTCCATCATGTGTAACCGTTACGAGGGAAGCCCAAGGCTGTAACTCCAAATGTCTCCCCCCTCCTTCTTCTTCCCCCGGCTTTCGACACTGAGCATGATGTCATATGGTATAGAATATTCCTTTGGTCAGTTGGGGTCAGCTGTCGGCTTTGTCTCCTCCCAGCTTTCTGTGCGCTCCCAGCCTACTGGCTGGCGGAGTGTTGTGAGGAGCAGAAAGGGCCTTGACTGCTAGGCAACAACCAAATCTTCAGTCTTTTACCAACACAGTTTTCGTCCCAAATCCAACACAAAGCACTATGTCAGCTGTAGTAAGAAAGTCAACTCTATGCCAGCTGAAACCATGACAGCCCAGACCGGGGCTTCTGCCCACCTTCCCCTCTTGACCTCGTCCTCAGCTGCCCTGTGCTTTGCTCCCGGCAGCCTTCACCCACGAAAAGACAACCGTGCCACACATTGTGCCGCCTCTGACCACGCAGAAGACAACGGCCACCACCTCTGCCAGCAGCACCTCCAAGACCTCTGTCTCCAGAGAGGCCAGCCCCGCTAGCAGCACAGAGGTCCCTCTGACAAGCACCTCTCCAGGTCCCAGCTCTCCGCCTGCCCCCAGCAGCCCGCTCAGCACCCGCCCGCCACCTGCCACCACTTCCACGCTCTCCTCCACATCAGCCCCAGCCGCCACCCCGAAACCTACGCCTACGACCCTAAGGCCCAGGCCCTCTTCCCTGAGGACCAGCGCTCCAACAGAGTTGCCTGCATCGGAGTCATCCGCGCCCTCCACAGCCAAAACCAGCCCGCTGCCATCGCCTGCTTCTTCTCCCTCCTCAACCGTGTCCTCCACGTGGCTGAGTTCCTCGCAGCCCGGTAAGGCTCCCTCCTGCCCTTCCTACCAGTCCGACTGTGCTTCCCAGCTCTCACCCTCCCATCCTTCATTCCGTTTTTCCTTCCTAGCAGCGGCAGCGCACGCCGCTTGGCCTGTTGTTTTAGTACTTGCCCTCCGTTCCTTTGCCTTTGGCATCGGCACTTTGGTATGGCCTGCCTTTGGATATGGCCCGCCTTCGGTATGGCCGCGGGCACAGGTTTCTCCAACAGAGCCTGGCCTGCAAGTCTGGGAGGGGGCAGAGGGTATGCCGTGCCTCTTTCTTGGAGGGAGACACAGCATCTGGAGAGGCTCCTCTTCCAGGGAGAGGCAGAGGCTGCTTGCGCATGGGAAGGCACCCTTTAGGCGCTGTCCTTGTCCCCGCTTTTTGGGGGAGGAACCGGATAGGGAGGCTGAGGGCAGGAGCCGGGGACCCACTCCTCTCATTGGAATCATAGAATCATAGAATTGCTGAGGTTGGAAGGGACCTTTAAGATCATCAAGTCCAACCTTTAACCTACCCTGACAAAAGCCACTTCTAAACCATGTCCCTAAGTGCCCCATCTACCCTTTGTTTAAACACCTCCAGGGATGGTGAATCCACCACCTCCCTGGGCAGCCTATTGCAATGTTTAATAACCTTTTCAGTGAAAAAATGTTTCCTAATATCCAATCTAAACCTCCCCTGACATAACTTGAACCCGTTTCCTCTCGTCCTATCACTTGTCACCAGGGAGAAGAGGTCAGCCCCAATCTCTCTACAACCTCCTTTCAGGTAGTTGTAGAGGGTGATAAGGTCTCCCCTGAGCCTCCTCTTCTCCAGGCTATACAACCCCAGCTCCCTCAGTCGTTCTTCATAAGGTTTGTCCTCCAGACCCCTCACCAGCTTTGTAGCCCTTCTCTGGACACGCTCCAACACCTCAATGTCCCACTTGTAGCAAGGGGCCCAAAACTGAACGCAGTACTCAAGATGGGGCCTCACCAGTGCCGAGTACAGGGGGATGATCACTTCCCTAGTCCGGCTCACCACACTATTCCTGATACAGGCTAGGATGCTGTTGGCCTTCTTGGCCACCCGGGCACGCTGCTGGCTCATATTCAGCCGGCTGTCAACCAACACCCCCAGGTCCTTTCCTGCCGGGCTGCTTTCGAGCCACTCTGCCCCAATCCTGTAGCGCTGCGTGGGGTTGTTGTGACCCAAGTGCAGGACCCGGCACTTGGCCTTGTTGAACCTCATACCATTGGTCTCAGCCCATCGGTCCAGCCTGTCCAGATCCCTCTGCAGAGCCAACCTACCCTCAAGCAGATCAACACGCCCGCCCAGTTTAGTGTCATCTGTGAACTTGCTGAGGGTGCATTCTATCCCTTCATCCGGATCATTGATAAAGATATTAAAGAGAACCGGCCCCAGCACCGACACCACTTGTGACCGGACACCAACTGGATTTAACTCCATTTACCACCACTCTCTGGGCACGGCCATCCAGCCAGTTTTTTACCCAGCGAAGAGTACACCTGTCCAGGCCATGCGCAGCCAGTTTCTCCAGGAGAATGCTGTGGGAAACAGTGTCAAAAGCTTTGCAAAAATCCAAGTAGATAACATCCACAGCTTTTCCCTCATCCTCTAAGTGGGTCACCTTATCATAGAAGGATATTCGGTTTGATAGGCATGACCTGCCCTTCACAAACCCATGCTGACTGGGCCTGATCACCCTGTTCTCCTGCATGTGCCGTGTAATGGCACTGAGGAGGATCTGCTCCATGACCTTCCCAGGCACTGAGGTCAGACTGACTGGCCTGTAGTTCCCCGGATCCTCCTTCCGGCCCTTCTTGTGGATGGGTGTCACATTTGCTAACCTCCAGTCAGCTGGGACCTCCCCGGTTGTCCAGGACTGTTCATAAATGATGCAAAGTGGCCTGGCGAGCACTTCCGCCAGCTCTTTCAATACCCTTGGGTGGATCCCATCCGGCCCCATAGATTTGTGCACCTCCAGGTGCTGAAGCAGGTCCCTCACTGTTTGCCTTTGGGTTACAGGGGCTTCGTTCTGCTCCCCATCCCTGTCTTCTAGCTCAGGGGTCTGGGTACTCAGGGAACAACTGGTCCTACTGATGAAGACTGAGGCAAAGACTGCATTAAGTACCTCGGCCTTTTCCTCTTCCTTGTTCACTATGTTGCCGGCCCCATCTACTAGAGGACAGAGATAATCCTTAGTCCTCTTCTTATTGCTAATATATTTATAGAAACTTTTTTTGTTGTCCTTGACAACAGAAGCCAGGTTTAGTTCTAGCTGGGCTTTGGCCCTCCTGATTTTTTCCCTATAAAGGAAGGCGCCCTTTAGGCGCTGTCCTTGTCCCCGCTTTTTGGGGGAGGAACCGGATAAGGAGGCTGAGGGCAGGAGGCAGGGACCCACTCCTCTCTGCCCCCAGCAAGACTCAGTGCAGCACAGCGCTGCCTTTCCTGCACATGCCCCCGTGTCATGGTTTAACACCAGCTGGCTGGCAACGAGGACCATGCAGCCGCTCGCTCACTCCCTGTCCCCCAGCAGTATGGGGGAGAGAATCAGAAGGGTAAAAGCGAGTAAACTCATGGGTTGACATAAAGACAGTTTACTAAGTAACGCAAAAGCTGCGCACGCAAGCAAAGCAAAACAAGGGTTTCGTTCACTACTCCCCATAGCAGGCAGGTGTGTTCAGCCATCTCCAGGAAAAGCTGCGCTCCATCATGTGTAACCGTTACGAGGGAAGCCCAAGGCTGTAATTCCAAATGTCTCCCCCCTCCTTCTTCTTCCCCCGGCTTTCGACACTGAGCATGATGTCATATGGTATAGAATATTCCTTTGGTCAGTTGGGGTCAGCTGTCGGCTTTGTCTCCTCCCAGCTTTCTGTGCGCTCCCAGCCTACTGGCTGGCGGAGTGTTGTGAGGAGCAGAAAGGGCCTTGACTGCTAGGCAACAACCAAATCTTCAGTCTTTTACCAACACAGTTTTCGTCCCAAATCCAACACAAAGCACTATGTCAGCTGTAGTAAGAAAGTCAACTCTATGCCAGCTGAAACCATGACACCCCAGACCGGGGCTTCTGCCCACCTTCCCCTCTTGACCTCGTCCTCAGCTGCCCTGTGCTTTGCTCCCAGCAGCCTTCACCCACGAAAAGACAACCGTGCCACACATTGTGCCACCTCTGACCACGCAGAAGACAATGGCCACCACCTCTGCCAGCAGCACCTCCAAGACCTCTGTCTCCAGAGAGGCCAGCCCCGCTAGCAGCACAGAGGTCCCTCTGACAAGCACCTCTCCAGGTCCCAGCTCTCCGCCTGCCCCCAGCAGCCCGCTCAGCACCCGTCTGCCACCTGCCACCACTTCCACGCTCTCCTCCACATCAGCCCCAGCCGCCACCCCGAAACCTACGCCTACGACCCTAAGGCCCAGGCCCTCTTCCCTGAGGACCAGCGCTCCAACAGAGTTGCCTGCATCGGAGTCATCCGCGCCCTCCACAGCCAAAACCAGCCCGCTGCCATCGCCTGCTTCTTCTCCCTCCTCAACCGTGTCCTCCACGTGGCTGAGTTCCTCGCAGCCCGGTAAGGCTCCCTCCCGCTCTTCTGAGTTCTCTTCCTGTTCTTCTCAGCTCTTATTCTCCCTTCCTTCCTTCTTTCCACCTATGTGATGTTCCATCATGCCTTCCAAGCTGCGTTCGCCGCTTGTGGCATTTGTTTTGGTGCGTGGCCGGCCCGGGGTGTGGTGCTGTGCTGCGCCTGTGCACTGGCTCTGGCTGGGGTGGTGCTAATTTTTGTCCTAGCAGGTTTTCTGGTGTTGTTTTTCAGATGTTTGTCCCAGCCAGTGTTGATAGCACCCAAGTTCTTTAACTATTGCTGAGGAATGCTAGCACGGCATCCCCGATTTCTCTGTTTCTCCTTTTGCCTGCCAGGGAGTGGGCAAGAGGTTGGTTGAGGACACAGCCAGGATAGCTGACCCAACGTGAGTGACCAAGGAGATCCTCCGTATCACAGAATGTCATGCTGAGCAGTAAAATGCGGGCAGGGCAGGGCAGGGCAGAACAGGACAGGACAGGGGGATTTTCCCAAGTACCCGTTGCTCAAAGGCTGGCCGGACACTGGCCACCAGTGGGAGACGGTGAGTGCATCTAGTGGGTGGTTTTTGTCTTTTTTTCCCTTTAGTTTCTTTGCTTCTGAAAACTGTCTGTATCCAGATGTGTGGGGGTGTTTTTGCTTTTGCACTTGCAATTCCCCCCCCATTCACGCTCAGAGGGAGTGAGCAAGTTGCTGGGTGGGCACTTAGCATATAGCCAGTGTCGACCGCCTGCTGACTGGCACACAGCTTGGCCCCACCTGGGTGTAAGCAGGACAGGGAAGCTTAGGGAAGGAGCCAGAAGCCCAGTCCTGCCTCCTGTCCAGTGAGACGCAGTGTGATAGCAGGCTGCTTTTCTTGCCTGAGGCCCCAGCCCAGGGCTTCTGCCCTGCTCCTTTACCTCTTTCCCTCTTGGTCTGCCACTCTCGCTCAACCTGTGCTTTCCACCCGGCAGCCTTCACCCACGAAAAGACAACCGTGCCACACATTGTGCCGCCTCTGACCACGCAGAAGACAACGGCCACCACCTCTGCCAGCAGCACCTCCAAGACCTCTGTCTCCAGAGAGGCCAGCCCCGCTAGCAGCACAGAGGTCCCTCTGACAAGCACCTCTCCAGGTCCCAGCTCTCCGCCTGCCCCCAGCAGCCCGCTCAGCACCCGCCCGCCACCTGCCACCACTTCCACGCTCTCCTCTGCTTCAGTCCCAACTGCCAGCGCAGTTCCTACACCTCTCCCCCTCACTACGTCCACATTTAGTTCTGCTGAGAGTTCTACATATTTTTCCTCCCCAAACACCACTTTTACTCCACATGTTAAAACATCGTCATTAGTAATTCCTACCAGTATCTCTTCCTCATCCACTCCAGTGTTGATTCCAGCTGCTTTATCTACAACAGTTACTTTTGCTCCCAGTGTTACTACTACTGCATCTACAGAGTCAGCTGAAAGCAGTTCGTTGCGAACAACAACATTAACCACTACCCGCACTACGTCATCGCCTTCTTTCACCTCTAGACTTTCAACATCCTTGTCTTCTGTTGTACCATTAACAGTGCCACAAGGTAAAGCATATTCTTATCATTTCCTATGTCGTGCTTTTGTTTTTAGCACATCTTTTCTTTCGTGTGTGTGTGAATTCTTACTTTATATATTCTTTGGCTGGCATAGCATTTGTATGCATTGGCTCCATCTTTTCTTTTTGTCATTTCTGCAGTTATTTTTTGTAGAGTTGTCTGAAGTCTTTGATGTCATAACAGCAGATTCCCTGCTATATACTGATGTAAACATTAAAAAGTGTGAATTAAGGAGGCTGACAGGATGCATATCAGGATAGTCACAGAATCGTTTGTTTTTTAATCTTAAAATGTTAGCTAAGCAGTCTAAGAAAGATACCTTTTATTTGGACAGGCTACCTCCTGACTTACCCTGCAGTCCCCCTGTTAGCTCTCATATACTCGGTCTGCACACTTGAGTATTTTTTTGGTATCTCTTCTGCAGGATATTATTTTCTCAGTTTTCAAGGTACAGTGATGTTTTTTGGCTCCTGTGCATAATTAAAACCTAATATGTTTTGACTGAAGGAATACCACATTCTACAATTTCTGCACAATTTCATGTAAAAGGAGGCACACAAAGTAACATCCTCTCCACTGGCTTCATATTGAGCTTTCCTACTTTAGGATCTCCAGTAAAGGAGTCAGGAACACTGGTGTGAATGCACAAGAGAGATAGATACATTTTTAACTGTGTTCTGTGTAAGTAGCAGAGGCCTCGTTTCTAGTCCTATTCTAGAAACAGGATAAACCAGAATGACATATGCACTGTGCAATCCGTGAATGGAAGCTGGATTTCCTGTGTGGTTCTTTTCTCTATGTTTATTTCCTTTAACCACTGTCTGAGGACCCAGTTTCAGCTACTTTCCTACTGCCTTCTCCACTGTCATATACCACTTTCACTGTTTGTTTTCCTTTTCTGTGGGTTTAATTCCTAAAGAAAGTGCAACATCACCTCCAACAAGTTACAGCTTTCACTTGCCATATCTTTTTCAAGAATTAGGAGGGATACACGGCATCCTCATAGGCCTGCCCTTTTCTACCCTTCTTAATAATGAGATTATAAGCACTTACATCTTTTTATCTTTGAAGCAGACCTATATGATGTTTCCTTAGTTGTGAATCTTCACACAAAGGCCTCCATTCCATTGTTCAAATTAGATCAACTGAACCAGAAAGTTAACCTCCAACAGCATCAAAAATGAACAGAGTGGAACACCGTGCTCAAATCAGCCAGTGAGTCTTATTCCAGAAGACTGATTTACGCAAATTGTCCCAAGTAGTCAACTAAGGAAAATGAATTTGTGGTTAACTGCTACTTTCAAACAGAGATGTGAGAACCAATATATAACAGTGGCTGTAGTCACCTGCAGCAGGACCTTTCCTCTCTGTTTGCACTGTTAACCTTGCCAGCAGAGTGCAGCTTGTACAAGTCAGTCAACTCCGCCACAAGGTATGGCAGAATTATCTACCAGCAGCGCAAATGATTAAATACGCAGTCTGTCCTTCCTCCCACTGTTACACAAGTAATACAGTACCTAAGAGGCTCAAATTGACTGACTGTGTGAGCGTTAGTTTGACCCAAGGAGCCGGGATTCTCTCTATTGCCCCATTCCCTTTGACCACGCTTGCCCTACAGCTTCATATTTTTCACCTCACAGAATGGGAATCCAAGTAGGAACTCTCATGAGCAGAAGGATTTTTCCCCAGTATAATTATGTTTTTGGTGCCTGCTTTAGATTCTGTTCACACTCTTTTCCTAAGAGAAGTGCTTCAGAACAGTATCTTCCCAACCATGCCATGACTGGGTTTGTTCTTTGCAGTTAACAGGCAGTACCTCCCACTATTTATTTCATGGGTTCAGAAAGCTGTGAACAAGGTCTCCTTTCTCTGCACATTGTTCAGCCCTAAACTGAGCAATTCTGGTACTTTTCAGTCTTGCAGAATATTAACAATACCTTTCAGTCCAGAAAGAAAAGTTAAATGCTGGCTTAGCTCCTAGCTCTTGATTTATGAGATACAGGTATAGTACCTTAGTCTAGTATCCAGTTACTAGTCGCCTTATTTTCCAATGACAAATTCCCAAAATTCCTACTACAGTATTAACTGAGCCTTCCCCACAACAATGTTCAGGTTTCATTTATAACCTTTCTTCAAGTGGGGAACCTGAAGGTGCTCGAAAGCGCATTGTACAGAAGGAGTACAAGAGGTGCATAAGTTGCCTTTGTTGTATTCAACCTCTTTGTTCTCCTCAATATAAATGTCAAACAAGATCTTCAAACTCGTTGGAAAAACCTGTTTTCAGTTAGCTTTGTGCATCGTAAACTGCTTAATGTTCTGCTTCAAGCCAGGAGAAAATGCAAGATCAACACACGTAATCATTACTTGCTATCTAGCATTATGCATTCCAGCTAATAAGGAAAGACAGACTTCGGGCAGGCATTTCAGTTGTGAACTTCTGGCTGCCTATAAATAAATAAATCCTTAGAATGAGTAAATTAAACATTTTTCAAATAAGTAAAATCTATTACAAAGTCTGTGAACCAGAAATAATGCCACCAGAATTAGCCAGCTGCTTTATTTGCATCTTTGTGTTCTCATCAGCGGATTAGTTTTTATCCTATATTCTTAACAGGAATTTTTCTGCTCATTTGTAATTCCCGTGACTTGCATTTTCTTTGTTGTCCTCCAGCGTAACTCTCTCATGCATCTTCAGGGCCTAGTTTAAAACCTTCTCTTGCTGTGTTACTCACTGATGACTTGTTAATTATCTCATGCAATAGGAATGGTTTTCCATGAAACAGAGGGTGGAGGCTTTTGGCATCCAGCAAAGGGCACCGAAGAAGACCAAGACAGATTTCCGCTATAATTTTTTTGTTTTTACATTTGACAGAGCGTTGTAGAGAACTTGAATATGAAGAAAAAATAACTTACAAAGGCTGTTCTACAAATGTCACTTTAAGCCGGTGTGAAGGATCGTGTCCATCTTCAACAAAGTAAGGACAGTTGGGAGATTGTACAGTACTAAAGTTGTTTCTCTCTCTTGTTTGCGCAACTGTTAAGTAGCAAGAGTTGTTAACTACCCCTCCTTTACAATTCAGCCAGAAAAATATGGTTGGCATCTGCCCAGCAGTACAATGGCGCAGTGTAAGCCAGCTAACTAGAAACAATGCTAATAAGGTCATTTAGTATGTAGGGATTTACAATTTAAACACGGGATGTTGTCTCACTTTATTTTTATTTTTTTAATAAAACAGACATCGATGCTGCAGGTTTTGGGGGCATTTTTGGTTTTTTGTTTGGTTTGGGGTTGTTTTTTTTTTTTAAAGATGGAAAAAGTTGTTGGTTAGACTACAAACACCTGTTTTCAAATAGCCAAGACAGCAAAATAAGAAATTTATCTTCACCTAAATACATAATGTCACTTCAGTTGTCTCACATTCTCCTCCTAATAGTGTAACTCAGGGATATTTGACAGTTACAAGCGTGCTGCCTCAGTCCGTGCACTTCTGCTTGTTCGTGAGGAGACTAATCAGACAGGGAATCTCCAATAAAACTGAACTGACTGCAGCAGTGTTAGAGTTCACAGCTATTTGGGGAAAAAAAACTTAAAATGTTATATTCTCAACAATCCAAGCAAATACAATGTTCAAGAATAGGAAAGCAACGAAGGGTTTTCCTTTTGCAATAACTAATTTAAATCAATCCTGAAGCTAAAAGCTGTCCCCTTCAACGTGAGCGCAGGTGTCCTCCAGTATTTTGAAAACTGAGTGAGTGACTTTTATCTTGAGAATTTTCAAAAGGGCTGTTGAGCCTGGACAAAGATTTTTAGAGCTACTAACGTTCATCACAATCACTAAGAAAGTTGTGGTTGAAAAAACAGTTTTGTTTTAATGGAAATCAGGCAGACTTTTTTCCCTTTTAAAGAGGTTTTTACAAAAATACTTCTTCTGTAACTCTCGTTCCCACAGCTGAATTGCAGCCTAAATTTATACAAGTTATCACTGACCAATAAAATAAAAAAAAATAAAAAAAGGAAAATCTAGGAGCAAGTCCAGCAGCGCAGTTGGCTGAACAGAGTCAGAAAAGCAACGGTGTAACAGAACAACAGTATTATCAAAGAGCATCTAAATCTCACCCGCTCCTTTGAGCTATCACTTCACCAACCTCTGCTTTATTCCTGCTAATTCAGCAATAGACGTGCAAGCCCACTACTACGTGAACTGACCTCACAGCCCAGAATTTACATTATGCCAAACCTGACATTATACGCTCATCCGCTTGAATTCTGGTGCCAACAGTTCAGAGGAAAAAAAGGGATTTTCCTTCCTCCATGAACTGTGCAAAAGGAACCTGCGCAGTTCAGCCCCTCATCACACCAGAGACCTTTTGCAAACTGTAAGCAGTCCAGTGCACAGCTTCAAAAAAGAACTGTAGGGTTACTTTATTATTTTCAGAAGTGCACAAGGAGAATGGGGAAATCAAATCCTGTTAGTTTTCCAGTGAGGTCTGAGGCCTAACAGCTACCAACCCTTTGCAAATTTAGTCTCAAAAAGGAAGGCAGAAACTCAGTACGCCTGAGCTCCTGCAGTGGCCAGAACACAAGAGTCAGTCGCTGCCCTGTCTGTAGTTCTGCCCTTGGCACAACTATTGAACTCTTAAGGGTTGTGCGCTTTCCTCTAAATGTTCCACCGTAAGAAAAAAATAAATGTTCAAATACTTAAAAAGCTGCAAGCCTAAAATAATATATACAAATCCTAACTGATCCTCCCTCTCTTCCAAACAGGTTGAATGTTGAGGAGATGATGGTCACCACAGTATGCAGCTGCTGTAGGCCACTACAGCTTCTGAAGAAGGAATTCCAACTACCTTGCCAAGACCCAGATAACCCTGGAAAAAGGCTCACTACAGAAATCATTGTATTTAGTGGCTGCGTTTGTAACTTTGACAGTTGCATACATTAGCCAGACCTCCAGATGGCCTCAGATACTTTTTTTTTTTTTTTTAATTAAACACTGATCACAATTTAACACTTCCACAGTGACTGCTCAGTGCTGGGAGTTCTCCTGTATTGATTTTACTGGAGACCCTTGCAGTGAGGCTTTCTGAGCAGCTACCTGGAATGTCAATGAAGTGAACTGATAAATTATTCTGATCAGGGGTGGGGGTTGGGGGCTGGAGGGAGCAGGAGGGAAAAAAAGAAAAAAGAAGGGGCCAGGTGGGGGGGTGGGAGGGAAGACCACTTCAGAGTGTCTGGCTTTGCTCAGGGTGGTGTTTAACCAGAGGCTAAAAACTGGCCTACACACTGTGCAATAACAGAAATTTGACTTCCAAATAAAGTAGAAAGAATTGAATTTGTTTGTTATTTGACCAATTATTTTAACTGAAAAGAGGCTGTTATGTTCGTTACAGTTGCACTAGGAGCAGTGGAATAGCTCATTATTTCACTGGGAAAGGAGACAACTGAAAGTGGACTTGTCCACATCATCCATACGCAGCTGTTGTCAGAGAGCAAGGTGTTACACGAACCAGAAGCTAGTTGTGAGGTGCATGCAGACCCATCATCATTAACACGGACACGTAGCGGCTTTTGGACAAAGCAGAAATTTGCAGGGCATTTCTCTGCAAGAAGTTAAAGACCACATGTCTAACAGGACACAGGTAGTTCGCTCACAAGTGATTTCTACTTGCCACTGGTAGAGCATATTCTTTATTACTTTGTTTGCAATTCATTTAAAAAAAGTTGTATGAACGCATAATAGCTCATAGTGCCCAGGTTTGGGTTTGTTTTTCTTCCTTTTAGCAAGTTTTAGAGAAGTACCAAGAATCTGAAGCATAGATTTAAAGTTTGAGGGAGGTTATTTAGCAGTTTAGATATTCTTCTTTTACAGCAACATCAACTTTTTTTACAAGTCCTGCCTATGTGTAACACAGGTGTGTGCTTCATAGCCCCAACCATATGCCCCTGTTACACCAGTTTACTGCAGCACGTACTATTAATATACTTACCTGTGTTACCCACTCGAGGAAGAAAGATTTTGACGTCAAGGTTTTGGGTTTTTGTTTTGTTTTGTTTTTTTGACAGCAGAGTATTTGTAACATGTGACCAAACACACCAACAAAAAAGCCATAAAAAAACCCAAACCCTCACTGGGTGAGCAGAGAGCTGTAGGCCAGGTTAAGACTTAACTGAACACAACCCACCAGTAGTTTGCAGGAAAGAATTTACTATTACACATCAAGTGTTGTTCCAGAACCACCATTCCATGCAATTATTCTTTACATTTCCATGCCCCCAGACAGAAAAGGACAGTTTCATTACTGTTCTAATCATTTATTTAATCTTAATACGTTCTTCTGATGAATATAGTCTAATATATAGTCTTCTATATGAAAATTCTCCACTTAATTTGACAGAACTTTGTTTTATACAAATAAGACGATCACCATAAATGTTACATACTGGAGTGTAGGTCAAGAATGAACATGCGCTACCTGTTTTGCTATTCAGTTATTTTCACATGTCAATGCCTGAAAATACTGTACTTAAAAACAATAACACTGTTTACTGCAGAAATTACTTTGTCTGCTTGACAGGATACATCACTTTGGTAAGTTAACCATCATTCACAAAAAAATAATCAAGAATTTGTCCTTAATTTTTTCATGTTTCTGCTCATGGCTTCATTGAGCTGACATTTAATACAAAGCGTGAACAGTCATAAGCTTAACACAGTCACCACTGAAAAGACACTTTCCCGTACCCCCCTCCTTCCCACATTTTAGCACAGCTTGAACAAAAGCAAAGTGAACTAAAGTAGTGCAGTGTCTCAAGGTGTCCTTTAATGAGGGCACAGAACATTTTCAGAGGGACAGATACACAACAGGATTTGGAAAAAATGAAATAGAAGCTCCTCCCTGTCTTCGCTAAGACTGCCTTTAGTTCAGCACATCAGATTTTTAACGCAGCAGCCAACAGCATGGTTAAGATAGCAGGACTATTAAAGAGACACATGGCATCCAAAGGACAAAACATAAGGTAGTCCAGTAGTATTTTGCCAACTGCCCAACCTGACTGCAAGAACTGCTCATGAAGGCTTTTCAAAGACAATGTCTGTGACCAAAAAGTCTTGATTAGATCCTTGAAAGGCCATAAAAGGGCCAGTTGTTCAAGAGAACTTTTGCAGAAAGACCAGGTCTATAGCCAAGTTTTCAGCCCTAACATCCATAGTTACCAGCCATTTCTGGCAAAAACAAAACAAAAAAGCATCTCCCCAAATCCACACGCCACAGCCAAACCTTTCTTCCTCATTTTTCACTTGCACTCAAACCAAATTATAATTACCCAGTTCCAGCATTTAACTCAAAGCACTGAAGGAAAAAAAAGCAAGGCACACTCAATCACGTACACTGCTGTCCCCTGCTGTGCACTGGGCAGCATGACAGGAGCTTCATTTGAACGTATTTTCAATGTCATCACTATCACTCAAAACCTTGATTTCACGGGCATACTTGGCTGCACGTGTTGTGAGACACCAGTCCCAGCCTTCCTTTAAATAACCTTAAGGAAATCTTGATCAGAGGTTCACTTCTCATGTCAGCAGCAGCTGACGTCCACTGTGACCTGCAGTACTCGCTGACAGCTGCCCGCAGTTTCTAACTGCGCTACTTCACCCGCTTCGTTTTAGCGGCCTTTGTTGCACCTCGAGGCTCAAAGAGCGTGAGCCAGAGCTGCATCCACTCACTCCTGCAGAGAGGCTGCAAAGAGTTTGCTGACGTGGAACAAGTTACAAAGGCTTTGGTTGTAAAAACCACTATAAAAGATGAACTTTCGGGGGCCTTCTACTCTCTTCTATACCATGTTGGGTATTTTTACCACCACTGACAGACAGTAAACTGTTCAGGTATCAGTTATTCAACCTTTTGAGTTTTAACATTACTGTACACTGGGGAAAAAAATATTGTTTAAAATTAAATTTTCATCTAAGAGTGCATGCCTTACAACCCTTCAAGGGCCCATTTTCTTCCCACTTCTCTTATACAATACCAGACTCTGCAGTTAGTTATATCACATCATTAGCACTATTACTTGCTAAGTCTGATGGGAAACAGAAAAAACACAGAACAGAATATTTAACTTCGGTTTGACTAATAATGAACAAGCATGTACTCATTCACCACCTATCAGAGAAGCTCACCTCAGTATTGAGATAAGCAGAAGGATTAAGAATAGCTTTTGTGTTCAATCCACTTTCCAAAGATCAGAAAACATTAAGATGTAAAGGATTACAAGATTAATACTTTAAGACTCTGGTCCTGCGGCATTTTCCAGATACAAAGATTGGCAACACTCAACATAAACATTCAATTCGATCAAATACATCTTGGAATCTGCCCTTCCATCCAGTACAAGACTTGCGGCAATGTTCAACTTTACAAAGTTTTGACTCTACATTAATATCTGAATTAACCTTTACTGAGCAGCGTTACACTGGGGTCCTGCAGCTCAGAGCAGAGGGAATACCTGTTAAAGGCAGAATGTTACTAGCCATTTCCAGTTGAAATCCTTGGTTACCACATCTAAATCAATTTCCCTTTAACAAGTTTAAAAGCCTGACCTCTGCAAAAAAAAAAAAAAAAGGAGCACAAGACACCCCCTCCCACCCTTTGTGTAACACACGAAAAGCCATTTTTAATGTAAAAAGTCACTTCCCTGTACTGTACATTTTAATTTCAAACAAGGGTCAAGTCCTATTAAGGCAGGGAGCTGGTATTGGTTAACATTGCAGTACTCAGACAGTGATGTACAAGACATTTATTTGCAGTATGATGACAGCGATATAAATGGAAAAACCCAAACTGACATGGTTAATATTAAAACTGTTCCGACAGCAATTCACATAATCTCTGAGATACAGCTTCTTTACTTGTTCGTAGTGTGAGCCTATACATCTGAAAAAGAATATAAAATATTATTTACTTTTTAAACACAGTTTGGCGTTAAATGAATGTACAGTCAACTAGTGAAGACTAGCAGTTAACTCTTACTTGTTTTCTTAGATTTAGTAGGAAAAAGACCTCAAGTTAAAACATGCAGAGGCAGCCAGCCACTGAGTAATACAGTTTTTTCAAACCGTAGGCTGGAGTACATCTTCAAACCCTTTGAGAGAATTACCATTGTTCTAATAGTTTTAGGCTTTAGCAGCAAGGTATTGTCTGAAGTTTTTCATTAAGACGACTAAATGTTGTGGGGGAAAAAGCGTAAAGACCCTCTACCGCCACTTCTTCAGAAGACAGGAGACTGCCACCCAAAACTTGCTTTTAGGCTTATTTAACTTTGATAAAACCTCTACCAAAATGCTTGAGCAAAAATATTCTTAACATTGTGTTTGTTTTCTCGTTTTCTTTTAGCCCATCATTATTAATTTAAAATGGCAAAGGGAATTGTAACTTAATCTTGTCTGAGGAGCACAAAACAACAACATTAAATGTTTCCAGCTTTCAAGAGAAGATGAGACTCCACGGGCAGTCTAGAGTAATACAGTTATGTCTTCCAACAGGAAAGAGAATTGCTACGAAGGCACAGCTTACCAAACTGGGCCAGGATCAGCTGCTACAATTTCATTTCTGGTTGGAGTGTGCGGTCACAATTAGCTACTGCAATAGTGATTTTAAGTAAATACTTTAAGGAGTTTCAGATATAAACAGATATTTAGTGCCAACAGTAACTTGTATTCAAGCTGTAGATAAACAGATACCTGTGCCTGGAGGTTGGGTTCAAGGCGCAGCAAGCATCCAATCTGAGTGGTTTTTGTATGTATGATACCAGCACCAACAAAGTTGGCAGGATTGGGATCTACCTCCTCAAGTAGGGCCGATCCAAAGCCAATTATCTACAAAAGAAACCCAGAAGATTTAGAAACGGGGACAGCAACACCACATCTACCCAAGCACAGGCACCACCAACTAGCAAAACAAGTAGAACAATTTTTATTTGAAGTGTTCAGGATGTTAAAGAATTATCCAATACCAATTTTATCACAACAGGTTTTTGAAGTGTCAGAGTGACCCTTATAATGAGCTGTTCCTGAAAAAAGAGTTCTTCTTGAGAACAACTGAGAAATAAGTTAAGATTCAACATAATTCCTGTTTTTGATAAAGCCAGCCCTGTCTTACACTACTCGCTTCTGTTTTGCCTAAGACAGCCAGTTCTACAAAGAGTCAGTTGTTTTCTTTTTTAACTGATAACTCTAGGATAAATTAAGTCTTGGAATATCTTCCAGTTCAGTGTTAAGCACTGAATTGGTGTTTTCTTAAATAGCTTCAAGTTTCCAGCTGCTATACCTAATTCAAGCCACACAAGAAACAGTCCATTCGACCTGGCACTGCCAAGGGTCCGTTACACAACACTTTAAAAAGTTTATATGGCAACTGGATCATCTAAGATGAACAAAATTTGCTTATACCACTAGGCTTACGCTACAAAGAGACATACCACGCTTCCACCCACCTTTGCTTTAGTGATCTCTGCGTCCATCGGGTGTTTTGCTTTAAAGATATTCTGTACTTCTTGTTTCGGACTGCAAGACAAGATGAATACATGGTATAACACGTGTATTATGTACAGCACTGTTCTGTAGCAACTAATTATATTGGGAGAGTTTATGACTCCCAGGATTACGTACGGGATGGGGCACTGCACCAGCTACATTCACAATATAGCCCTTTTTTTTTCCCCCCTTGGCCCATCACAAGAACCCCAAGCACAAGTACAGACAAATTCTTACTTGCTCAGTTGCTTCCAACGTTGAAAAAAGTCTTGAGAAGACATCTCTGTCGGCTGGAAAAATTTATTCAGTGTGATGGGTAATTTTACTGAAAGATTTTGAAATGTTCCACCATATCTGCATATGGAATAGAAAGAATATGGTGTATGCAGCACAGTGTCAGCAGTCTCCCAGCCTAAATCAACCAAACAACTGAGGATGAACACTAAGGTGCAACTGTTTATGATTAAAATCCATCAACTGCAGATAATGTTATTGCTAAGATACAGTTTCAATGCACTGTTAAGTATATTTATTTGCTCTGCTTAGACGGCACATGAAAATGAATTGGCAGAACTTCTAGTAAGGACATCTCAGTTTCAACAATGGTCGTTATCCTTCTAGTTAGCACCCATCAAAGGAGTGAAAAATATATCCCTGTGAAAACATACCAGTAAGAACCAGTTTAGACTGGAATAACAGAATGCAGCCAGAGACTGATGTTGAGTGGACATAACGAGATTCTATTTTTGACTGCATGTGTTTCCAGTCCAAGTTGTTTGCAGAAACGTTCTTGTTTTCAGAAGGAAGAAGTTACTGTGTATATTCTTGTCAAGATTTCTTAGGCAAACAGGAAGACTGTTTTATACGGATAGCGGAAAGAGAAGTCATGGAGATGTTTCATCAGTAACTGCTTCTTGATTAGGGGGTGGGTTTTTTTAAACCACATTGTTCCAAGTGGACTCCCTAACTCCCCTAGGAGCTTAAAGCTTTGAGAGATGATTTTTTAAAGTCAGTCGCCTACGCAAGACAGCTTTACGTGTCCACGTTCTACAATTCAGTTAGAAGACCAGGACAAATTTAACATCTTTCATCTAATTAATTCACTAGCATTTGAATCCTGTGTTTTACCTGAATTGAATGTTCAGGATCGGAGCTTCCATGAAGTCTGACACACATTCGATGTTCACAACCTGTTGAACCTGTGCACCTCCATCCACTGTGGGGTCAACAGGTTTTGTCTGAAGATTCAGGCATAAGAAGTGGTTAAGGAAACTGATCAATGAATTGATAACTTCAAAAATTAGCAAATCCTCCAATAAGCTACATGAGGCATTAGCATCATGGCCACCCATTCTCTACCTGCTACTGAATATTCAAAGCTCAATTCTTGTACAGCAAAAAAGGGTTTGGGGTTTGTTTTTTTTATTTGTTTGTTTTTTTCATACTGACATGCCTAGAAACAATAACCCCCCAAATTCTCAGTTATACGGATATTCTTAAAGAAAGATACCCTCAAAAGGGTATGAAAGCACAGACAGACTTCACGATAAAACCCATTGGACTATCTCATTTTGATGTGAACATTACAGTGATGCTTTGAGTCAAACAAGTTTGATTACATAGTCTCCAAGAAATCTTAAGTTTGCACTACCAAGCATTAAGGATGAACTATAAATTAAGAGCTATTTTAAAGCATCATCATCATCATTGTATACATGTTTTCTTCTACCTCCACCTCAAGTCTGAGATTATCTGCTAACGCAGGACTCTAAGGACACCACATCTAAACCCCTGCTACTTCATGACAGTGGAGAAAGCTACAGAGTTACATTACATATTTATTCAGCCAATTTCTCCTTATATTCAACAATAAAATTTGTGTTTGTAGCCAGAGCTTTAAGGAGAGAATCTTCTGTCTCTGCTCAAGACTTTTTTTTCCTACTAGAAAGTTCACTTTAGAGGGTTATCAGCAAGTTTCTCATTTCTTCATGTTCAAGAACACTGTGCCTTGATCCAGCAGCTTTATTACACTTTTGTGAGGCATAAAAGCCAAATAAGAACAGACATATGCTACTGCATTTAAGGATATTTGACTGTAGGTCATCTGAGCAGATTACTGTTGGAGTAAAATTCAAGAACTGTGTTGATGTCTTATTTCCATAGAAGATGAACATACGTCCTAGAAAGAAAAGAATAAAAGATATCAGAATTTTTAGGTACTTCACATGTAATCATATTGAACTATTTGTGCTTCAAGTATGTAACACAGTCTTCACACTTTTCTTTAAAAGAACTTCTGAAAACAAACCATAATTTACCTGGTTTATCCTACCAAGATATTCACAGTTCAACATGAAATAACTACACCATCAGACCTCTTCCCCAGTAGCTGTCACACAGGCAGTTAAAATGATCAGTGTAAGTCTTGCAGTTGCCAGATAACATTACTTTCTATATAAAGACGTTATTATGGTACCAAAAATGATGCAGAAAGGGAGAAGCAAGCAATTCTAGTGCTGGCCTGTGTTCAATTCCCAGCTCCTTCCTAGATGTTTTCATTAACTTGTGTATTAATGTATTATGATAGACATGTTTGAGATGTATTGTGTATCATATTATTACACTAAGCTATACTGTAAGATATAAAAATTGAGGAGAATGGTCCTTTGTAACGCTGGCTGTATGAGACTTGCAACTTGGCAGCAAGAGCTGGAGCTTACAGTACCACTTAACACTCCCATTTCATCTCAGCTACCAAGACAACCAAAGAATTTAAGGAAACTACAACCCACACAGAAGCCAGGGACACACAAATACTGAAGGAGTCTAAGATAGGTTAGGCCTGAAATCACGTTTCCCTCTAAGCAGCCAAGAAGTAAGTCCTATCTGCAACAGCATGCTGGCATTGAGTTGATAATGCAAGACACCTAATCACTTGGCCTGAAAGCTCTTACCCAGATTCTGTCGAAATTCAGATTTCAATCCAATTTGTAGCAACTGATTTTCAAATAAGACTCCATTATTTTTACACACAAACCTAGGGGCAGAGAGGGAAAACATACTGTAAATTGAGCCATATTAAACGATATTTAGAACCCCAAAATTCAGGGTTTACACAGAGGATGAAGATTGTGGTTAACCTAGAGTGCATCAGTCTGTGAGAGAGGCCGTTGCAGAAAACTGCAGTTAGAAACAACAATTTTACAACCAAAACCACCACTTGTAGGACACTAAAAGAACTGAAATTCTTATTTGATAGGATGTCTGAGAAACTACGAAGGAAGCCACAATATGCTATATATATATACACACACACACACACACAGAGTCTACAAAGGACCAGGCAACAGATTAGGATTTTTCTTATTCATATTCTTGACAACTTCTGAAACTCATTAGGTTGGTGCAGAATTGAAAAGTTTGAAGCTTTGACTGTTTAAACCTGAAAGAAAAAAGAATCCCTTGTTTTATCAGTTCTGTATCACATAAGTCAACTGAGAGCTGTATTTTTTTTTCCATTTTGAGAGAGGAAGCCCATTCTGCAGTGATTTCAGTCCTTTTTGTCACTCTTCACTTAAAAGTAGAAGAGGTGGTCAGCAAACGTTAGCCTTTTGCATACACGGCATTTAACATACTCCCAAATATCAGTATTTTTGACAATTTACTCTTTTATGGTTTTCCTTTATTTGTGAATAGTTGCAAAAATTAATATACAACTGGCATTACCTCATTTTAGAGCAGTGTGCCAGCAATGACTCTTAAAGGCAACTCTAACCTGTGTATTCATGAGCTTGTCAAAATCCACAGCATCTACAGAGGTGTTCTAGTCACAAGTCTGACAGTACTTGTTTCTCTAGTTTTGCTGGTATTAAGTTAATGAACAATATAGTTTTGCTTTATAACTATATTCTGGAAGTTGCCCAGCCTTGCAAGGTTTTAGTATTGCTTACTTGTGAAAAAGCTCATCAGCATCATGCACAGTATCAGCTGGTTCCTCAGAAACTACCTCAGATGAAGCCAGGTCAGGGCTAGTTCAGGCAGCACAAAGGAAGAAAGGCAGTAGCGACAGAGATAGCAGGAGTTAGTAAAGACAGCTTAGTGCTTACTTCTTTCTTTTACCTCCTTCCTCAAAAATGGCACTGTTAAGTTTAATGCATGAAGAATTTATTAGCTGCCCTAGCTCAGTACACTTAGAAAGGTACTAGGCAACGTTTTCCCCCACTTCTCTCTCCCACCCCACCCCTCCCTGATTGTTAGGAACCAGCAATTCTTCCCGAAGACAGGAGACAGCTGAACATGGTCAATAGCTTAAAATTATACCTCTTAAAGAACTAAGTCCTTTTAGGTGTTTAATTGTGACAGCAAAAAAGTTTTAGTTCAAAACCATAAATGTAGATGTAATTACTACAAATGTGCGCTTCGAAGCGGAGGCCTCATCAACCTTAGTGGCACTTCTAATTATAGCTGCGCGATCAGTTCTTAAAAACACGCAAATATTAAGTGTAGGCAAGAATATACGGGCACACAGAGAATGACTTACCCAAGTAACAGATTAGAAACAAAAGTGACAACAGCACTAAAAAGAGGCAGGAAACTGTAAAAGGCAACTTCTCAGTATCATTAGAGAAGCATTTCATCATCTACAGACAGACCAAGAGGTTGGGCAATGCTATACTTTCTTCTGCAGAAAGAGAAAACTCTTTTTAGGTAACTTTTGTTTATGAAGCTACTAGTAATGGTGTATCTTCTTAAAGTCTTGGTATTGTGTAGCATGATTAAACATCGCTTATTGCCTTCCAAGAGAAACACAGGATCAAGTCTTAATCGCTGCAAACCCGCAACAATGCATTGCCTAGTATAAAATTTTGATGAAAGTCTCAATGATCCAGGCAGATTACTTTCACTAGTTATGTCTTTTATATTCAGATGCACTGCAAATTCGTCATGACATCATTCAAAATTTGGTCCTTGACAATAGTGGCACGTTCTTTGGCCAATGAGATAGATTTTTAAAGACATTCTGTAATCTCATACTATTTATTTCCAAAATTTTAGCCAAATAACATTTGTAGCCACAGCAGCTTTTAATACTAAAGGGATTAACAACACATTGCATCTACACTAGGTAACGTAGTTAGGAAGATATTTGTATCAAGTCCCCTTAAAAAATAAAAGAGAGAAGCACTTGGGTTCCCCCCCACACCCCCACCTTTCACACCTGTTTGTCAGACAGTAGCAGAACAATTTAAGCATATCTTGAAATTCTAAGAATAAGTATCTCTGGATATAATCCATCTCGCTGCTCCAGTATCAGCTTGCCATAAGTGGAGAGACAGAAGAATACTTTATAGAAATAAGATCAGAATAAACATATCCATATCAGGCCAAGATAACCCCCAAATTCAAGATGTATTGAGATGCACAAGCAGCTTAGTTTAAAAAAGAAGCAAATCCAGCATGAAAACTAGGCAATACTGTGTGGCTAATATCCTCAGGCTGATTATTACAGACTTGGTTTTTCCATGAGCAGAGGTATTCAAGCACAACCCAGCACAGAGTTCAAGAACACCTCTCTTGCTGCATAACTACCACCAAGGAATGCATTCAATAAGCTGGAATAAAACCAAAAGTTATTGTACGGATTTTTTTCTCTAATCCTGTTTTAACAGGCCAATTTTTTTTCAGATTCCTCACAGGGTGACTTAATTACCTCGCAAAGTTGTCATCAGAACCAGGAGCAAGAGGTGCAACTGCAGAAGGTGAATCTGAAAATACATCCACCAGCAGGCTACCACTAGAGGATGGTGGGGGAGCTGAATTGGCGAGAGGGGCAGCACCCAGGCCCAGCAGATCTGCAGATGGAGAAGGAGTAGACTAGGGAAGACAAGACATTTTAGTGTTACACTGTAGCAAAACTAAAACAAAGCTGCCTCTTTTGCATAGACAACTAAGCTATGACGAAGTGCCTCTCCCCACCCCAAATCAAGCTTTGAATAGATGTAGGAGGCTTCGTGAATGCAGTTATCACCTTGCATTTCAACTTAAGGTCATTTACAGATGTGGTTTTCTTTTCTTCCTTTAAAGAGAGTTATATCCATCTAACCATTAAATACAAAAAATAAATTCATTTGTCTCGAATCTGATTCTGCAGAAGAAAGAAGATAATGTTTTTCCTCCTCTCTTCTCCCCTCCTAATTTCAAGGGAATTTAAATACTGTAGGGAATAAAATTCGAGTACGTTGCTTTTCTTTCATGAAGAATCAAGCAAGACAGTGGCTTTTACACAAACCTAAATTAAAACATCACAGCATCTTTAAAATTGACTTTCAGTTTAGTCCTGGGTTTTTAAAGCTTGGCAAACCTTAGAAACAATGTAAAACCTAACCAACACAAAAGCAGAGCCTGCGGCTAGTTCAAGCTGTAAACACTAAAGGTAAAGGCAAGACCTTTAAATTATTTTTTTTCCCCCTCAAATAGAACAAATCGAGTAGCCAGGACACAGAATCATGCATCAGAGGCTGAATATACGTGCCCAAGTTACACGCAAAAACAAAGCACAGACTGTTAAACAAAGTGTTCACGTACTAGACATTAGCAACCTATGATATGCCAGATACGCTGAAGGCGAGTCATGAGATGCATTTGGATTGAGTCCGAAATTTTGGTTTTGAAACCCAACTCAGAGTTATCATATACTGCAAAGACTGGATTTGACGAAACATAACGAAAAACTCCCTGGCAAAAAGTGTTTAGAAGCCATTCAGTAAGAACTACTGACAACAAAGAGTTGAGCCCCAATTTGGAACACATTCTCAGCATCTAAGCCAGGGTCACACAAAGCCACTGATGAAGTTAACATAGCAGAGTTTCTTACATGGCTGCAACGCATAAAGTGAAGCTCATAAAGCACAACACAATTTTAACTGCCAGTCACCTCAGTCAATTTGTCATGCAAATAATATTTGGCAACTTTTCTGCTGGAAAGGTATTTCTGTCCATTCAAAGATGTTGTGCTTGGAACATCTACTCATACATACTGCAATGACGAAGAGTTAAAGAATTATCCTTTAACAAACTGGGCAGGGAGTGTGCTACAATATTTCCTCCTCTGAGGCAATCTACGACTACATCTCAAATGTAATTACAAGTTATGCTAGTCATTAAAACCAGAAACAACTATTACATTATGGGAATGATTCACCCTACCAGCTTTAATTGACAATAAAATCAGAAGTTTCCACTCAGAAAAAAACAAGACTGTGGCCTTGTCTACCCTAACTGAATTGAAACAGTACTGTCAAATAGACAGTAACACCACTATATTGATTTAAGGACACCCATGTTAAGTCACATGTTGTCCACTTTAGTAAAAACAATAACAACCCAAAACAAGTTGCAAACTATCTACTATGTTAGACAAAGCAGAACAGCTGATACTTTGAAATTCAAGTTACTCCTTTTAAATATGTTAATTTTATCATCTCACCTTTATAGCAATTTCACTAGCAAGGAAATAGCCATTTCTAATTTTACAGCAATATTTTTCAGAGTAACAATGTAAAAGGGACTTTTTTTAGACTGCAGTTTGTCCTCATTTATGCAAGAGTTCCAAAGAAAAACTACATCCAAGCATGCGGTGGGGGGAAAGCAGCTGTATATTCCCCTGCTACTTTATAGAAAACACCCAGTGTCTTAAAATTTGAGATGAGTTTTAAAGCCCTAAAAAGCCACTTTAAGGAAACCATTCTTCTCTCACTTGCACGCCATCTAAATTAGTGAAATAACAGCTTTTAAACTCACAACAGCACTGGCATTGACAGAGGCAGGTTCAGCACTTCCGTTCATATCAGAGCTCCTCTCCTTTTTGATCTCTTCCAGGTCAGTAACTGTGCCTGGGCCTTTCTTCTTCTTGAGTTTAGCCAAAATAGAAGACTCCCTCTCTGGAAAGGGAGGCATTTCTTCCAGCACTGTAGCCTTATCACAGAAAAAAACCAAACATATTAGCAGACCTAACAGTCCTTAAGTCAAGTGCATCTAGACTGAAACCACAGAAAATTACCCAAGGATCTAGCCAGACCTAAGTATTTATTAGCCGTCAAGACTAAGTGTGCCATGCTCTGGTCAGACCTGATAACACTGGATCAGAACTGTGAACTTCTAGAGACAAAAAAAAAAGGGGGGGAGGAAGGGGAAACAGTAAAATTACAAGTTTATCGCCCACGATCAAGTAAGTCCTCAAAACAAAACACTAGCCTTTTGGTATCTGAATACTGTAGGACCCTCTACTACACCAGCCTTCAGCTTTCTCTGGCTTTGAGGCTCCAGATTAGCATACTTTAATTGTCATTTGTCCCACTAAAGCAATAACAACTTTGATTTTAGCTCTAAATTAAAGATGACTGCCGCTGCATTAGGTAGACTAAAAGAATCAGCGCCCACACTGTGGATCCTTAATCCTACATTAAGATTTCTGAGCAATCACGCAAGTTTTAGTGGAGTTTACTTGTTGACAGAAGATATGGCTAAAAAGTTCTGCCTAATAAAAAAAAAATAATCTTTATACCTACCAATATATCAGTACTTGCAATAGTACTGAGCCTCAAATACTCAACAGCTCTCTGCTGCAGCTCAACATCAGCATTCTTCAGCTGACTGTCACTGCGCAATACATCTTGAATTGTAGTTTTGATTTCTGGAAACAGGTTCACAAACTTGATGTAGGTAGACAGAAGCAGAGCTCGGGTAGGAACACTACACAGATGAAACTTGGAATGTAGCAAGTTGAACTGGATGAGGGGACTTAAAAGACGGGAAGAAAAGAGAATTCATTCAGTTTTTGTAGACACGGTAATTCTTAATGCATTACTAGCAAGAGCCGAATCATTCGTTAACTGGCCTTTAGAAATATTAAATAGATATTAGATTCTTTACAGAAAGTGTTACTACGTCACTTCAGTATTTTAGAAGGTGTTTTACCTTGATCTTGGATCACCTGCTATCAGATTTCCAAATTCTCCCAAGATGTAGCCACCTACTTTCACAAGATTCTCATGGCATGCTGGAGCTTGAAGGGCCTGGAAGAACACATTAATAGTCAAGGATCTGTAGAGTATCAAAAAAGGATCTTTTCTGTTACTTCCATGTCCAGTTTCCTTGTCTACTTTCCTGTAACAGCACATCATAGGTCTTAGGCACTACAGAGCACTTATGAGAAAAGCATGATAGATGGTATGACTTTATAGAAGATTGTCTAACATAAATATTACTTAAGAGAACTCTTAGGCCCATCTAGCAGCACTATGGACTTCTGAGGACAGATACAGCCATTTAGGTTTCCCCTTACATCTTTAGGGGTGTCAGAAGGATGTTAATTTAAACCTTGCAAGAATGTGCTGAAGTTGTCCAAGATAAAAATACTGTCTTTACTGAGTATGAAGAAACATACATGAGTTCTGAAAGTCAGCTTAAACATTCAGGAAAGGAAATAAAAAAAGCAGAAAGCCCATATAAAGAATCCAAATAAAGTCAGAGCAATAAGACCAGACATTTGAGAGTGTTCTCCTTTAATAGTTCAAATTCCAGTTTTATCAGATCCTGAACAGAAGGAATGGATACATGCTTCCAGAAGGATCATCAAGTTATCATTTTTGAGTGTTTTGGATTCCTGCATGCAGAAAACTCAAAAAAAAAAAAAGGCAGTAGCAATTTGCCCTGTAGAAGGCTTCTATTTTTACATTTCAGTAATTTTCCAGGTAACGTAGTTTCCTTACTAAGCCACCCAGCAAAACAACAAAAAACCCAGCATAACACACCTTGCCCTCCCTCACCAACACCAGAACAGTACCAGGTGTATTCTACGTTACTGAAGCCAGAGAAGCTTCTCATCAACTTAATACAGTCACTGGTTCTGAAAAATCTGTGATGCTAGTTTTACAGAGAACTTCATCAATGTTTTGTTGAAACATTCACAATCATATCTTTACTCCTCCCTAACATGGGGAAGCATACACACCTGCTAGATCGTGTGGTGTTTACTTAATTCCTACATCATTTTGAAAGTGAATTGAAAACAGTTATTCTCACCTCAAAAACAGTCTTTGCTGCATACCCTTGAACATCATCCCTGTTGATGACAATCTGAATAACTCGATACCACACTTCTTCACTGACATAGTCACCAGCAATGCGAATCAGATTCAGGATTGTATCCACATACCAGGTATAATCCACTGCATACTTCTCAGCTAGAATTGCAACTTTCAGAACCTGAATACATGTAAGAGAATAAAGAAGGTTAACTAGCTTCTAATATAAGCTACACATTAAGTTTCACTTTCATATACATCTAGTGATACCCCATGGCAGCCCAGAAGCCTCAGGTTCAGGTGCATCAGCTTGCCTACTTGCTCTCACAGCTAAGGTAAAAGATGAACATTGAAATTCTGTGCCAGAACACACCAGCTACATAATGCTTTCCCCATAATGCATTCGAGTATGTCGCATCTGTGGCTCTTCAACTGCGTACCTAAGCAATCAAGAGCTATTTATTGAACAGTTTTGTTTGCTATAAAGACACTATCACTGAGACAGGACCAAGAAGGAAACTGGAGAAAAAAAGTGGAAAAATCAAACTAGCAGAAACAGACCAGAGTCAAAAATGTATCTGACTTTTTCCTATAAGCTTCCTATAATCTGAAGCAAACAATAAGCATAGGAAGAGACCTCCATATAATTTGTTATCAGTTGCATTTATACTGACCTACTCTTTTAAGAGCAGTAAATTAACATAATGAAATTCATATTATCTGCAAAGTCAGAAAAAAAAATAAGGAAACGCAAATATCTCACAATTTCTTCTCTAATGGAATAATCAGCAGTCTCCAAGTAATTGAGCATTTCAGCCACAATCTGTTGGGCATTGCTTCGGTCACACATCGCATACAGGAGATCTACAGCTCTTTGTCGTACACTCACATCTCTTTCAGTCTGCAAAAAGAAACACAGCAAAAAGTCAAGATGATTTCATCTTTATTCAGAAAGCACATCCAACTCACTGAAGAGATGAAACTTACTATAATCCATAGTCAAGTTTGAAACAAATGCGTTTTCTTAATTTTTCAGATGCAGAATATCCTTCATATAAGCTATGAGTTTCTCATATTATCCTCACTTTCAATCACCTAGAAAGAGGTCACTGGAGACTCAGACAGCTTCCTGCTCTTAGATAATATTACAAAAATTCAAATCATCAGGTTCTGTTTCTGTAGTATACATATTCAAATCTGAGCAAATGCTGAAAGGATGGAGAAGTTTGCACAGAGTATTCCACCACTACCCTAACTAGGGCGAATGAGTTTGTGGTCCACTGTGCACTGGGTAAATGGTACCACTGGCCACAAATGCGCTAATAACTGGCTGAAACTGTCCAATGTCGCCAGGCCAACAGGCAATTAGATACCTGCAGGTTTAGTACTGAGCTCACCTTGTATCAACAGAAGTGCAGCTAGAACAGATATGTACTTTAAAGTCAGATAAATACCTTAATATGCTACAGCATGAGCTTAGAAGAAAACAATACATGAAAACACTGAAGTGTGCAAGTAAATTCACATGCCAATCATCCTTCCTTTTTTGACTTCTGCTTTTTCACATAAACACGGCCTCAGAATGTGTCTTTCTGGTTTCTTGACTTTCTGATTCTGCAGTGGAAGTTGATCTCCTCTACTGCTCCCTAAAAGCTACTGCAGTGAGGAAGTGTGTCTGAGACCAGCAAGACAGTAATAAAACAAAGTCTTTGAGCATTCTGTTTTGAAATCCCACATTTTGAAAGAATCATTCCTCTTCAGTCTACACCAAAGCCTTATAGGGGCCACAGCTACATGTATCAGATTTACTAGTAAGCTGCAGAAATAACTGAAGCTGACCTCCATTGTTGCCAGCACAGCAAGATCTTGCAGGACTAAGGAAAAAACCTAACGCAGACTTGTGAGACTAACTCATTTGGTCCCCAAGTATTATTAGCTTAATTGGGGATGGGGGGCTTGGGGCAGTGGGGGAGAGGGCACTGAGGCAGGGGAGAAGACAATACTCAGAGATTACACACTTAAATATTTACCTTCAATGCATTGATAACTGTTTCTATGTGCGTTTTCACAGCCTCATGTGAGAATTCAGAGCTGGCAAGCGTGCACATGCTTTCCAGTGCTAGGTAACGCAAATTAGTTTCTCGGTGCTGCAAGAACTGACCTAGCTGGTTACAGGCACGGACTAGTAGATTTGGCTCACTGCACAGAACAGGAGAGAAAGTGAAAGGGTTAAAAGCAACAGGTTTGAGAACACCCAATACAGAATACTATTTCTGCGTGGAAATTTCTTAAAATGCTTTAAAGTGTCTGCTAGAATGCCCTGATGGTGAAATGAAAATTCAGATACTGCGAGCAAATAATCTCTGTTGGATTAGAGTGATGGGGTCAACACAACACACCAGAAAAAAAAAAAAGCAGCAAGAAACAAAGCAATAAAAAAAATATGCTGACAGCAACACAGTTCATAAACACTGTTCAATTCCATTGCTGTGGTTGTGTTCCAATCTAGCAAACAACTTCATATTCTGTTTTCCCCATTTCCCCCACCAGTAAAATTCCATTTAGCGTTCAAGACAAAGCCACATCTTTTCACATAAAAAAAAACCCCTCTCATAATAGAAGTGTTCTCACAGCTCACCTGTCATGATGTATAATTAAGCTTATTGCCTCAAACAGCACAGCATTCTTTGCATTTGAGTGTTGTACTTTTTTTGACTTTGGTGGCTCCTGTGCTTTGTTAAGAATAGTTTCCAGGCATTCTGTTAGACGACCACGTACCGCAGGGTCTTCTGGAGAAGAACAAGCCGTTGGACAACTTCATTTTGCTCAACCCCCTAATCCCTACCTTAAGCCTTCCACCTTGCTAAATCTAAATTAACTGAAGTATTCTGATACATTAAAAATGGTTCACCCTCCTCCAATATACAACTGGCAAAAGAATTCTAAGCCACAGTTGGATGAGAAAAAAAGCCAAATGTGATCTCCACTATAATATATTTCAAGGCTTTAATACAGTTGATAACATTAAAGAAGGTCTAAAATGGCAGTTGCAACTGGCTTGTAAAATGCACACTGGTTTGACACTTTGCCCTAAGCTATATGGCCTTTTGAATTATACTGTGTTTAATTTTAACAATCCGAAACACTCGAAAGTACAGACTCAGTATCCTTGTCTTAAGACAATGGGCTTGCACTCCAAGTTACAGTAACACTACAGCACAGTAGCTCTTTGGAGACGGTGCACTGCATAAAAGAGATGACCACTGTTGTGATTTGTGCATTACCTGGAGGTGGATAGCACTGTAACAGCCTCAGAAGTTTCACAGATAACCAAGGAGCAGGAACAAAGTAGTACGTGTAGTCCTGAAGATCTGTTGATGCAGAAGTTACAATCTGTAAAATAAACAGACAGTATGTCAGCTACTGAAGTTAAGTGATGCACAGTCATGACAAGGACCCAATGAACACTGTAGGTCACTTTTGACAGAGGCTTACAAAACTATGTCACTAGCAATTTTTAATTCATTAGATTAGTTAGGTGCAAGTTATCATACTATGGGTATACCATCAGGTTGCCTGGTAATAGAAATTCAGTTTTACAGATACAGTAGTCCAGGAATTTTCTTCCTGAAAGCATTTTGAAGAATTGCTTTTCTTAAGAATGAAGATGACCATCTTGTAATGCCAAAACAACAACATTTGACTAGAAGCTTGACTTTCTTTGGTTCAGCAATTCATAGATTCAGACAACAGAAAGCCTAAATATAGCATTACAGTTGACTGCTGATGGGTGAACTTGGAATTCAAGCACAAGGTGCTACAACAGACTGAACCAAAAGTAGAAAGACCAACTAGCACCTTCAGTAGGATTCATATTCCAGAGCAAAGAACAGATAGCTTTCACAGAAGAGGTTTATACGCATAGTGAAATGTGATAAGGATTAGATTAGGTTTCAGAGGGAGCTACCTTCTTCATGTATTTCTTCCCTCTCTGATTCTAGGGTAAGCATGAGTTTGGCACTAGCTTTGCTCAAAAAAATTCTATGTCGGTCTTGCTGCTCCAGTACAGAACAGCTTTGCACTTCCCTCAGCACTCCCTTGCTTTCTAAGTATTAGACAAAATCTTCATATTTGAAAATAAATTAAATTTCTCTGAACTACAAGTAATTTTGGATAGAACACTGCATAAATCTGTGAAGTAATATCCTCCCATGTCTTGCATACCTTTCAAAAGGCAAATCAAACAAATTAGTAACAAAGTTTCCAGCATGAAGATGCTAACTTACAGAAGTGTCTCTCCACTCCTCCCTACACCACCTGCCCCAGCTTAACCCCCTACGCCCATTTACAGATTATCAAATGCTTATAATTATTAGCCTAGCAGCAGCTCAAAAGAGGGAAGAGGAAGAAGATTCATCTTGTAAGAAGCTTACATAAAGTTAAACGCACAGGCTATATTTTTGAGGGTTCTGTGCGGAAGTTCACAGAATCAGTCTGTGATCCAACTATTCTTTGGTGTTATAGTAACATAAAATGAGGATTAAAAACCTCAACTGCATCTTGAGGATTCCTTCAAATACAAGTAGCTGAGAAAGACACCTTTTTGGTACATATGCTTGGAGCATAGCAAGGATTACATCAAGAAAGTTTGGGCTAGCTAATACAGTTTTCTGCCCTGGTAAGCAACAAGTGTTAAAAGAGATTAGCTGAACCAGTTATATGAAGTGAAACTGAATCATCTTCACTTTTAATGGTACACTAAACTAATCTGACCTAGAAAGCTGAATAAATAAGCAACAGTAAGCTAACCTGACCTAGAAAGCCAAGTAAATTAAGCAACAGCAAAGTATTATCAGGGCTATCACTGGACTCACTCTGCTTAATCTAGACACTGCCAAGGAGACTGAAGTTTTAAACTCTTCTGGGTTCTTCTGTGCCAAAGTCGTGATCAGACTTGTAGCTGCCGTAACCACACCCTAGAAAAAACCAAAGTAATACATTCAATTTTGTAACAGTTTAAGATGCTGCCCATTAACACATTTCACTTCAAGTATTTTTTAATATATAGCAAAACTAAGTTTATCTCCATGACAAAAGTCTCACAGTAAAAAGCCCTTTATTTGGCTACCAGTTAGACTAATTACACATCCTCAAAATCCAACAGGATTTTCAACAATATGATACTGCCATGCTCACAGAGCATTTCATGCTATTTTTGTATTAGCTTTGCTTCACGCTTGGATAGTATTTCTAAAATAACAGAGAGCTGTACTAAAAAAGTCTGGATGCAAATTGTCTTCTTACACAAGAGAAGAATGAGTAGAAGAAATAGGATGCAGCACATCATCCAGGAAAGAATTCTGACAACCCAACATGAAGAGAGAGCTTTGTATAATACAAACATTTTATATCACTGCAGACTAAAGCACTCTTATTACTGCTGAAGCACAGATCTTAATAGCCTTGATTTCATAAAGTAACTAGACAGGGGGAAAAATAAGACTCTCTTATCTAGAACAATACGTTTTTCTGAACAAACAAGGTAAGAATGACAACATGGACACCACAGGACAAGGAAGTCCAACGACTGGCAAACTGGGCCTTGCATTTTTAGTGCAGGTTTAATTTTAAAAGGCCTAGGAAAAATCAGTATTACACCTGTGCAATGCGACTTCAGATCACAAGACAAGATTAATTTACTTACAGACAGAGCAAAAGAAGAACTTGTGCATACCATTTCTATATCTCCCAGAAAAAGTCAGGTAAACAAAACTTTATTAAAAATTAATATATGGCAACTTTTCAACCTGAAAAAAACCCAGCAACCCCCTTGCTTGAAAGACTTGAGAAGAAATAAATTAACAGTGTATTTAACAGCAGAAGTGACGACATTCTCTATATAGAGTAGGCCTGAGAAGCATAATTAAGCTGATTTACCAAGTGCTGGTCATTGAGGAGATGCACCACTCTAGACGTCCAATCTCCCATGGGAACAAGGTCAGGAGAAGTTCTATACAAACGCAGCAAGCATAACGCAGCACTCTGCTTCACACTATCCATAGTATCTCTGGATTTAAAATACAGTGGTTAAGTCACAGCAATACTTGTAGGCCAGCATTATGCTACTATTTGCACAGACTCAGCATCCCTAGCCAGCTAGCATCTTGTCAACAAAAGCTGAAACAGAAGTTCACTAAATTCTTCCTGTGTTACAGTATTTGTTCTTAAATTTTGTCCAGTAAGTTTAACTAGTCAAGTTTTCAACCATTACACATCTGACAGCCCCTATAATGATTCTTTGCAACTTAAGAGTGACTTTTCACATCTTTTTATCAGAATTGAAAGGTCATCATTAGACGAGCACAAGCTCATCTAGTCACAAGAACAAGCTTCTTCCAAACTGACTCAGTCAACCAGTTAACGTACACTATATTATACACATGACCAAAGCTGGATCTTCTGATAGGTCCTGCATATCAGATACAAATTATTAACTACTTTAATACCTTTAGTACCTACAGCTAGCATGCAAGTCAGATAGCTATCACCAAGCATGCAACACATGAATCTATTCACCTTGCCATCCATGCTGCCAGCACAGAAATGGACTGTTTTAAGAGTAGCACGCTGCTATTCTAGTTCAGTGAACTCCCTTTCATGAAGAAGTCAATTAAGCATTTTGTATGTTGTACAAACAAAAGCCAAAAAACGTACTGAGCACTGAAAGTTTTAAGAGGCAATTTACAATGTGCAGTCTTGGTTAAATTTTTAACATTGTTTAAATGTTCAGAAACCTCCACATCCCTAGTAGAAGTTCAGTCCACCTGTTCTTCCTGGATTTACCAATCTCCCATGAGATCAAATTTTACCTTGGTTAAAAAAAAAAAAAAAAAAAAAACAACCACCACAAACCTGTTCCCCCCCCTCCAACTTACATTCAAGCCAAGGGAGCTATGCTAAAGTTACAAATATAACTGACAGTGCTCACTCTGCACAGATCACTTAGATGAGATGTACATATAAGCATGTTATGTATATTATCTTAGAAATGCAGAAGGAATCAGGCCCTGAAGACTCATCTCAGAACATAAACACAGCTCAAAGTTCAAACAAGTCTTAACTGAAGGTACTGTGCTCTGTCTGCAACTGATGACCCTAAGTGAAGTTTTTGGAATTTAAGGTTATCTTATTAAAACCCATGACTCAACATCTCAGTGTTGTCTCCACTATGTTACATGGAGAACAGCACCTGGAAAGGGCGGTGCAGGACAGGGCTTCAACAAGCCTGACAGGGCCCCAGAAAGTGCCATCTCTAAACATGCACCCTTACATAGGGAATTCCATGTCTGAGAAAAGTAGGATTATGGGATAGATTCCCTGCCCACCCCCGATTTTCCTCCACCAGACACATACTGAGCATCAGGTGCTAGCTGCTTATTCTCCTCTTTTTGGCACATACTACATTTCAGCTCTGCAAAATAGTAACAGTGTTCAAGGGTGGCATTATAGAAACACTATTTCAAGAGTTCAGAAGTATTCCTAAGATTTTCACCACAACTAGACATCACGTTACATGCTTCCTCTTGTTGCTTACTCAGACAGTACACATAATAGACACAGTCAGAACTAGTGTTGCATAAGCAAGCACAATTTCCAACATTTGCAAGCTCCATTGCTTGACATTTAGAGTATTAATACAGTTCTGACATTAATGTCTTATGCAACATGTTATGTTTTTACATTAGTGTTTTATAAAACAAGATTCATGCATATTCCAAAACATTTCATATCCATAAGATTTTAAAGGCCCTATCTGGACTTGGACATTTCAAGTTTCAAAGTACTTTTAGCCTTACAGTCACAAGTTTAATTTTAGATTTACTTAACTACAGTTCCAGACACCTGCCAGGTCTGTTTAGAGACTTGTAGCAATCAAAAGGGAAAGTCAGAAAGTTGTCAGTGACTATTTGCCATTTACAGAAATTGCTGTTTACACAGCTAGCAGAAGAAGCAAGAAAGCTCACACAACAGAATATTCTCACATTTCTTATGAAGTCAGAACTATTTAAATAAGAGATTCGGTTTATAACAAAATTTGTAGTATAAACATCTATTTAGGTTCATTTATTTCTTCTTTTCATCAGGAGAGATAAGGAAAGTAAAACATACACATTTCAGGGGTGTTCATTGCCACGCATTCATACAGATCAAAAACTTGATCACAACTGTGATCAAAGCTGTAAAAGTCTACTCAAGATATTGACATAGTGTTGATTTTCACATTGTATTTGTACACTTACACAAGCAACTCCAAGCTCAGGTATATCGAGATATCTGCAGTTAATGGAAACGGTCACTATTTGTACTGCAAGCCCAGGGCTGTACAGCTAAGCATGGATTAAGCTGCTGCAATGGAACTGAGTTGTTGAAAAGGTTTATTAGTGGCGTATTTGAAGGTGGCATGTCATACCTACCCAGCCACAAGTATTTTTGGAATTTCTCCAGCAAATGCTTCCGCCATCTCCCGGCTACCCACATTAGCAATACAATGCAGTGCAAGCCCCATGAAGGTGGGGTTGCGGCTGGCCAGGTCATTCTTGATCGCATTGTTTATTAAGCGAATCAGCTCACTGTTAGAGTTCACTAGTACGGAGATGAAGAGATATCCCTGTGATTCAGAAAAAGGAAAATGAAAATTGATTTTAGCTGGCAAATTATTTTTCTGTTAATGCCACAAATAATTCCTTGAGACATACAGTTCTCCTCGAATACCAAACATCTGGGCAGAAATGGATATTTAGATAGCAGAGCGAAGGCTCGAAAAATTAAGTGAAATAAACAAAAATGAATAAACTTAGTGTTATCCTAATTTATCATTTTTTAAGTATTTCATCAATCTATTTCAGCATATACTCAAAAGATCATTTTAGATGAATGGGAGCAAATAAAGAATTTGGCTTATTATTCAGACACTAGCAAGTTGCATGTACCTGAAAAACACAACCTTACTTAGGAAGATTTAAAGAGATATTCTGAAAATGTAAAGGTTACTTACCTTGTAACGCAAGACTCATTAACAAGAGTAATAATTTTACACAGAGCGCACATTTTAGCTTTTACAATTATTACAAGATTCCCTGTGCACAAAGGTATGCTTAAATTTCTGAATCACTGCTAAACCCAAAATAAGGCTTTAAGTCAGGATGTGTGTGTGGGAATGAAGCGAAGTCCTTTACAGACCATACAACTGAGGCAGGATATTAGGCAGAACAGCTTATTTTTTATAGAAACTCAGTTACTCACGATTTGTTTCTCTGTATATCTATTGGAACTGAGCAGGTTTACAGCCTCCATGTGACCAAAGTCAATGTCATGCCCCAGGAGAAAGATGAAAAGCAGTTTGCAGACATATTTTTTCTTACTGTAACCATCCAGAGCCTTGTCACCTGGAAAGCCAGAAACAATGAACAATTAAGCCTATGTTGTTCCTACATCTGGTTCCCCCCCTTCTCAGTTCCACCGAGGTACCTCATCATATCTTACAGTAACGAGACTTACAGTTGTACCTAGCAATTAAGATTGACATGTGATTCACTGTGTATCACCCTACAGAAGAGGGACAAACTTAGAGTTCAGCTACTGCAGTACTTAAATTTCACAAGTTTTAAACTCTACAGTGAGCAAAATGCTAAATATAGCCACTTATGTCTGACTTAAAGGACTACAAGTATTTACATCACTTTGTGCTAAACACATGAAAGTTATCCCAAGACATTATCAACAGATGTCTGACAATCAAACAATCCCTGTGTTTAAAAAAAAAAAAAGTTATTCCCAGTCGTAGAACACTGGTAGCTTGCAGCTCTTCCTAATGGTCCAAGACAGAAAAATGGGTAACTCTAAAAAAGCTAAGCTGTCACTGAATCAACAAGACATTCACATGATACTAGTTTTAAATATTTATCTGAATCTGAAGTTCATTTATAAGGAAAAAAAAAAAAAACAAAACCAAAAAAACCCCAAAAAAATCAAAAGCTGAAGGTTTTCGTGTCAATTCAGTTTACCATTATCTATCCTAAAAGACAGTCATGAAATAATGTTGTCATCTAATTCCCAAATTATCCTGCTATGTCCTTAAAGTATTTTCTTGCTAAGAGGCAGTACATATGTGTTTACTCAATTTTGATTTTTCCTGTTTCTGTTAAGAGCAGCTATGTGTCTTCGGTACACATGTTCTCTTGTTAAATCAATTATCAAACCTTTATCACAGTAAAAGGTCTCAACACACTAGAGAACTCTAGTTCTGTTGAGCTGAGTTCAGAGTAGAGAACTCACTAGCAACAAAATAAAAACAGAAAGTCTTTTTAGACAAATGGAATGATAGAGATATATCCCAAAGCCTTGAAAACACACATGAAATTAGATTACCATGAAAGCTTTAAACCGTTTGTAAAATGAAAGTATTCACAAGTGTTTCAGTTTTAGAAGAAAAATACATCATAAATAGGTTTGGCCTTACATTGCAGTATTGCTGTATTTTAGAAGCTTGTAAAAGCTACATGGAACAGTACAGCAGCTTACAGCTCATCAGGCAGACCACTTATTTTCCTGAAGAAAAGGGCTACATATGAGCACACACTTTTTACAAAACATTCTCTCCCTAGCCCTCCCCCCTAAATCAGGAGAGAAAGGAGTATGCACTAAATCAAGCAAATCCAAATGCTGTTCAGTCAGAGTAGCAAAATTTTGATAGATGCTGCTGCCTAAAAGGCTATATAAGCTCCTTAGCCTCTGCGTTCTGCACCCAGACTAACTAGTCTGTCAGATCAGTGTGCACTCCTTAGTGATGGGCAAGTTCAGCCAGGATAGCACAGCATAAAGTAAAGCTTAAATAAGATATTCCTAACTCATTGCCCTTACCGGAAAAGCTCCAAGCGGCATTTTTTTTTAGCTTCAGATTTGTGTAATAAATATATAAAAATATATAATAAAGAATCTTAATATTAGAGAAGTTTCCCCTCCTTCCTTCTCATCCACTGGTGCAGAAGTGAGTTAGATTTCCCATGCCACATGCATCTACAGCTCCCATAGATTTTACACTAAATTCACTGACTGTATAAAAACAACAGAAACCTTACCACTGTAAACCAAATTTACAGTTTGTGAAGGAACGAGCGCTACCATCAATGTGTGAAGCTACGTAATGTTAGTGAATTGAGACAAAGCATACTGGCACACTGAAGCAGACAATGATAAGAGGTGATGTCTACAGGCTGCAACTACATGTTTTGGAGGGTTGATTTCCATTTTGACTCTAGAAACTTCTTTTTTTGTTTTATTTCAACTGAGAAAGCAAATTTAAGCACACAACTGCCATTTTAATACAGACAGCGAGCGATACCCTTCAAATCTGAATCTTTAGACACTCGTTGATTTTTATTGTATTTAATTTATTCTTCAACTGGCACAGACAGCATATCAGTTGCCAAGAAAAAGCTTTTCCTTAAAGCTATTTTTATGCTGCACAAAAAAGTTGCCTTCAGGTCTGTACCACAGAAGCGAATACATGTCACATTTTACTTAGATACACGAGGCAGTGTTACTGAAGATAGTCATAACAGTGAAATCCTGCTATACTGGATGCTGTCAGGATCCTCTGGCAACAGCCAGCTCTGCAGAAAGCTGCCCAAAGACATGTTTTCTTCAAGTTACATTTAGTTTGCTGCCATAAGGCTATTCTCCTGCTGAGTCAGCAAACGAATCCAAGCCAGTTTACATTACTGGACATCTGAATTAACATTAGAAGTATCAGAGCAAAACATCCAGATTGAAGGTGCAGAAGGGGTGGGGGGAGGTGGGGATGTAGAAGGTGGTTTCGTTGTTCCCCCCAACCCTTATTTGAAAGCGATATGGCCAGTGGGGAAAGGAGAAACTCAGCCACTCCTGTCTATCTGCTGTGGCCTTCAAACAATGGCTTCAGCAGCAAAGGAATAAAGTGTTCTGTATTTATAACAGGGGAAATAAATATCTCCTGTTAAACTATTTTTCCCAATAAAGTGGTACTCGAGCAGAAGCTTCCTCCCATCCCATCATGGTGGGGAGACGCAGATCAAAGATACTTGCCCTCTTCCTTAGGAGAGGCAAGAAAAAAAATACAGGAAGAGAGAGTGACAGCTTTAGTTTTTAAACATTTTTCAGCTGCTTAAGGAAAGTTTTTACAAGCTCTTAGGATTTGTTTTTCAATTGGTCTTCTGCAAGAGATCTGGAAGGAAAACAAATAATCAGAGAATAAACCAGGGGATCTTTATATTACTTAGCAATAAGAACATGCCAACTCATGACAAGCCAGCTGTTTCCAGGTAACTGATTAAAGGAACAGGTGATGCTGGATACCACTACCAGATACTACTATGATTCACAGAAGGGGACACTAAACCAGCTCAATCCATTTTAATCAGTGTTCCTCTAGTGTCCAAGATCCACATAATTGAGGAATTGCTATGGTATTTAATAGCATTAATATCATTAGTTGCTTCTCTCAGAGATACAGATACACCAAAAGGCATCGGAAAGTAGCTTCACACAAACTTTACTGTAAGTGAAAAAAAAAAAAACCAAAACCAACCAGTCTCCAAGACTAGAGTTCCAAGGAGTCCAAGATTTTGAACTGCAGCTGCCTGTTAGTGTACAATCCATCAGCAACACATAGAAGTCACAAGTATAAACTTTATTCTCTCATGTTCTCAAATGATTCTGGTGTTGACTTCGTGAGATCAGAAAGGAAGAGGGAGTACAGAATACAGTAACACAATTGCTTAGTGAAGAACACAAACAGATGGAAGTATGTATACACTGAACCACATTGACTTTCAAAACAAAGTATCCATCATGGTTTGGCAATCCCTTTTTTTAGGTTTAAGACCTGGCTATTTAAAGCATTACATCCTTCCAAGTGCCAGTATTTTAAGAGCTGAGATTAGCAAGGTCCTTGGATCTTGGGGTATTTGAAGCACTTCTGATGGAAACTATGCCATGCAATCAAACCCAAAACACATCACCATCCTACTAACACAAATAAAGCAGCTTCCTTCATCCTGTGCGACCAAAACCAATATTGTAAAATCAATAGGAAAAAGCATTTCAGTTAAGACAGAAAAAATAGTTCACTGACTGCTTTCAAAAGCTTCTCTCCCTTGCATGCAGAACTGAAGGTAATCTGAAGGGCCTCAGTAACAGGTAAATTTATAAACTAAGCCAAGTAACAGGCAACTAGAACTCTTCTTTAAAGGCTTATTAGTTCCCAGCAATACTAGAACATCATTGCCTTTTTAAAAATTGTAGTCAAAGGTCTCACGGCAGTTGTCTAAGTCCATGTTTTGAAGAGGTCTTTGAATCAGATTCTTACTGAAATTTCAAGTTTAACTCTTCAGTTCCTCTCCCTCCCATGCAGCATTTACAAAATTTATAAAGGTTCTATTTTAAACATTACTAGCAAGCCTCATTGCTTAAGTACATGTTAAAACGTACAGCTTCCCTCAGCCTCAAGCAAACATCCAAACAAGAGCAGAAGGAAATCTCACTCATTCTGTTATCTTTATTGCAATACACAATCATTTCTTTTAACTCAGCTAATTTTTAAATGCTTTCAGGAATATTTGCAAGTACTGCAAATCAAGTCAGCAGAAACAGGAAGTATTCAGAACACACGTCAGCAGGTTTTGAGCACAGTGGGCGTTTTCAAGGGCTACTTGCTTTCCCTTGAAAATTTATTAGTCATTTTTCTAAGAAAGAAGTTATTAACAGCTGATCAGCAAATAGTACTATTATCAAGAAATAATTATTACTTTCACATTTCTATGCATCGCCTCTCTACCACTTCAACAGGGAAAGTTTGGTTTTCATTGCTCATAAATCTCTTTCATGCAGTCTTCCAAAAAGGAAGACGTAAGGCACAAATGCACTATGAGACCCTTTGGTTCCCAGGCAGCACCTCCTGTCTCTAATTTGGACCACGACTTAAAAAAAAAAAAAAAAACAACAGCAGCTGCTTTTGATTCTAATATAGCATACTTAAAAAACAAGCCTGCTGCACTGTTACAGGGCTTGCTACCAGCCAGAGACGGCAAGAAAGCAGTTTACTCCTGTGCGATATTCACTGGGGGGGTAGAGGGAAAGGAAGCCTGACAAGTCTAATCTCACTAGCATCCAGATGGTTGATTGCTCTCTCAAAGACAAGACAATCAGCTTTTAAAACTGCAGTAATGACTTATGCAAAAACAGAATGGCTAACACACTTAAGTGTTTCTTTGCGTTCAGTGCGCCTCCTTTCTAGATTGACACTGACCTATGTTCTCGCACTTGACAGCAATCCAGTGATCTACTGTATCAGAAGGCCTACTACTAGCTTAAAGGCTTAGAAAAAATGAAGTTGCTTTTTATGAATGTACCTACACTTTGAGACAAGATTTGTCTTTCCACAGGAGTGACAGTCCAAGCCCTCTATAGGAAAGGATGAATATTTGTGGCAGACAACTGCTACAAATCCATAAGATGGTATTTAGTTACCATACTACCACTACCAGACTAGAGTATCACTAGAGCAGCCCAACAACTCAGGTGATACTTGAAGCCCGGTTTTACTTCCAACAGTTTACTTTGTCAGTGAAGACACTTTATTATTTTACTGTCTGATTGCATTCATACATCTCTTAGATGATCAGACGACAGTGTAACCAATCAAAACCATTTTACATATAAAGACTACACTTTCACAGCCTGCCAGGAAAACAATTTACTGTTGTACAGCTTCTGTTTAAAACATGTATTTAGAGGCTTATCCTGAACTTCCTGCAAAGGGTTACTGTGTAGTTTGGGACAATGGAGAAGACTTGCTTGCATTTGTGAAAACAAGTGAGATGAAGTGAAAAAAAAAAAAAAAAAAAAAGCAGAGACTACCAACTGACATTGGGGCACTTCTGCACAAGACAAAACTAAGATTAAAAAAAAAGCAGTCAGAACAAAACTAGAATCTACTGCCAGATCTGGAAAAAAGAACAAGCCCAAACCAAGCAGAGAACAAAGTTCCTTTGACTGCAGAAACAGCTTATAGATTTGTGGGCAGTTTCATTAGTACACAAATTCTGATCTGAGAGATCAAAATGACACAACAAATAAACAAACTAGGTATTTTTTCACTCATTTACAAAGCAATTACTACTCTGACAGCCAGGCTTCTAGTTTGTCTCAAGCATGAGAGCATAATCAGCTTACAGTCTAAACATGTAAAACAAAAGGAACAGTATTTCTCCACACTTAACTCCTACAACTTCTGCTTTATTACACTACTGTAGTTTCTCTCTACTACAACGCATCTTATCTCAGTTAATGCAGAAGCATTTAAAGCAACCGTCAAGGACACATTGACCTCGGCTATGGAGCTTCCTCATGCTGGAACAAGAGACAAAGTCACCTTAAGTACAGAGATAGTAGATTCCTTCTGAGCTCAGAGCACAGAAGACAGATCAGAACCCAATGCCAGTGGCACACGTTCCATCAGTGCAAGGAAAGTATGGCTCTTCCAGAGATGTGCAGCCTCATCCCAGTCTGCTAAGTACTAGCATACTTAAATACAAAATAGTAGGTTACCCAACATAAAGCAGGTAAAAGGCTTGCCAGCTACCTGCATGATGGAACAGAAGTAGAAATACTTAGCCTCTCTTACAGTTTAAGAACATATCTTGCCAGTTACACGGGGCAGGGATCTAGATACAGTGTATGCAATAGAGTATGCAGAAGAGTATGACAGTCCAGACGAAGGACAGGATACTTATGGTATACCAATCTCTTATGCTAGTCTCAAGCAAGAACGTATCTGTATCAAGAGGCACTACTGCCAGCCCTGCTTCTTATATATAGTCAGACCTTTCCCTGGTTATAGCAATGCAGCCAGTCCAACAACTGCATCTTCGGACAGGTAATTAACCCAGGGCTCCAGTATTCCCCATAATTCTTTAGCAAGGGACTCCATCTTAAATTCACAGTCATACATTTGTCTTAATCCAAAGTATTTAAAGACTTTTTTAGAAGCCAGAGCCACATAAAAAGAAACTGGGTTAAATTGAATGATCTCCACTTAAACCAAGCATAAAATGCATTATGAAGGTCTGTTTCCTTTTATAGAGCCCTTCTGCAAGGGCCACATAGAACTTCTGCAGCAGAAAGATACACAGCTATCTCATCACACTCTCAAGACCTCAAGCAGTTACACAACAACTTGTCCAAACTCAGCCTCTTCCAAATTGTGACATTTATGTCTAGTTTCCATTCAGGCTATATCAGGCTGTCTTCAGTTAAGTAAGATTTTTCACTTAAAATCTATACAGATTGCATAATAAAGTAGCCATAATGAAGGTTATAGGAAGGTTTAGTCATCTTTCACTTAAGCTACCGAATGACCATACACAGATATTTATTCAAAACTATTTAAACTGTGCTTAAAGGATGCTACACAAGGTACGCAGGCTAAAGTTACTGCACTACTTTGCTGAAAGCACCTCTACTCTCTGATCATTGCCCAATACATGGTTCTACACAAAGGTTCCTATGATAATTTCTCCCTGCATCACAATCAATCAGAAAAGAATTAACTGTGCATGCATTTTTAGCTATTTTTGTACTTAAGTCACAAAATACCTTGCAAAACTGAGGAACAGATTTTTTTTATGAACTGTGCCATCAGCAGCTGCTTAACCTAAGATTAATCAGTGATACAACACAGTTACCAAACTACCTAGTTAACCAGAGAATGCTATTCTGACAGAATTCAGTTCACTTAAGAGTTTCACTACTGACAAGTTTTCTTAAAGTTAGTAATACAGTGGCTTTTATACAGACTATAGAGATACTAACTGCTCCTATCTAAAGAGGATTACTTAATAGTATTTGACCACAGACAAACAGTATGAATTGGACTATATACCTGCAAGTCAGTACTTAAACAGCTTTAACCATTATGAACTTTTCTGCAATTCCTTATCGCATTCCTTTACAACAGCGCGTTTAACTCTGGCAGTGAAGTAAGCAGTTCTGACAGAATCTCCTTCACGTTTCAAACACACTGGTACACACAGCAGGCTGTGAGGTTCTACAGGAGCTTCAATAACTTTCATTTTTTCATGCCTTTTGAAGTTTTCATACCTTCACTGCAAAAGGAAGATTTAGCCTGATGAAAGCTTCCGGTTTCATTAGTGAAAAATTGATTAGGTTTTGCAAACAGCGTACAGCATGCCCATCAACCAAATCAAAATAAAAAAAAAGGCAGTGCAGCCTGAAGTTAGTTTGCTGAAGAACTACATTTCTGTGCTAGTGTGACTGCAGCAAGGTTTCCAGCTAGGTTTTAACTCTGGTGGTTCTTGATGATAGAAGGGCATAGTGGAGTAACTGTTAATATATATAAAGAGAAAGTGACATCCTGCTTTCTAGAAAGACCTGTCCTGTTTAAACAATTAAGTAAACAAATTATGTGCTAAAAATCAATTTCAGCATCAGCCATAATCAACAATGCTGGTATCTGACAGCAAGCAGTTTTACAAACACAGACCAAGAGAAAACGAACAGTCTTTGTGGCTGTATCTTCCAGATTAATCAACTTAGTAAAATTAGTTGAAAGATAAAGTAACATGAAACTTCAAGTAAGTGTGCAGAAACTTCTTAAACAGTTTTTAATTAAACTCAGTCTCTTTATCTGAAAGATATACTTAATTTGTCTAGTATAGATCTTGCTTCGAGATTAAACTGCTTTATTTAAAAGTTACAATTTTAGGCTGAAATTTACTAGGCAATAAGATGATCCACTTTAATCATACAGCTGTAACTAGAAAAATGGCTGTTACTCTTGTATGCAGGCTTCTAGTAGACCCTTGAACTATGTGCTAGTTGTTCAGTGTGCACGCACACTTAGTACATGGAGGCAATATCTGCTGGTTAAACCTAGTAACCAAAACTTGTGTCCATTTAGACTTGGAGATGGAGAATAGTCTGGAGAACAGACTATGCAAAGCCTGCTACTTATATCAAAAAATAAAAAAAAATAAAATCAGAACAACGTCGGTGTTAGATGGAAGCTTTGCAATGAAAAGGAATTGAAAAAAAACAGTGTGACAGCATTGGGAGGTGACTAAATGAAAGTTCCTTTTTCTGTTTACCCTAGGAAAAAAAAAATTAAATTTTCCTCAGTAACCCTACAACTGAAGTTACCAAACTGAACAAAGTATGCTGAAATTTCTAAGAGGAAAAACGTTAGCACAGAGGCATGTGATGGCTTCTAATTTAGAAGAATTTCTTAACTTTTCTTGAGTGTCTTGCACTGTGGTCAACTTTTCCTTCCAAGCTGTTGTTAACACTCAAGTTTTTGCAGGTCTTCATATGCCTTTAAGAGACATACCACTTAATTAAAAACTGTTTAAGAAGTTTCTGCAGACTTAAGAAGTTAATTGAGTAGCAACAGATCCCTATGAAGTTCAGGAAGGCTATTTCAGGCTTTGCTAATGCATTGAGCATTCCAAATAGACACATTAGTCGAAGTCAGCACAGATCATTAAGGTAAGAGGGTATACAGCAAATTCTGAAGCCACATATGACTTCCACACTGCAACACCTTATCTAGCTACACACAGAGCCGCCTATCTATTTAAACAGAATGTTTGCCACAGACACTACTGGTAGAACTCCATTCAAAAGCATCTCAACTACCCCTCAGAATCGTTAAAATTTGAAGCCACATACACAGCTTGAATACAGTTACAGCAGGAGTTTTACCATGTGTTGTTTAAAAGTGAATTGCTGCGTCTGGGAACTCACGAGGATGGAATGAGTCACTGGATATCCCTTGCTTCATATGAATAATTTCTATTGCTGTTGCTCATGGGAGTGGTCAAGATGTATAGCTTTATCAACTAACACATTTTTATCTTAATCCTGCTAGAAGACAGCCTAACCCATTACTTCCCTTAACGGGATGGGGGGGAGGGGGGAAGACAGGGAAGAGTGGGGGAAGGAGGAGAAGTTTAAACAGATTCTGTTGTTTCACTTGAAATAATTACGCTATGTAATTATTTGTAATGTAACATATATAATGTAGTATATGTACATGTTTCTTCACACTAGTTCATGGCCTTCTGGAAGAAAACAGACTGAGCAGTCACATGGTTAGAACACAAAATATTAGAAAAAGTTTGTGAACGGTAGCTCAATTCTTTGATAGAGCAGGGAGTTTTCTTCTGTTATGGCCAAGAGTCATAGGACTGTCAAGAAGATCTTTAGTTAAGAGCGCATTTTCAATAGTTATTCTAACAGCCTGCTCTAGCATTTTGCTTCCATCAGCAGTTGATGAAAATGTCTAAACATGTAAAAACAAAACAAAAACCCATAGAAGAATGTCATATGAGGAAATACGTATAGTTTAATATGATCAAGTCACTTACCTTTAAATTTTGAACGAATGTTCGCTAGTTCTTTATTTATCCTTTTTATCTCCGCTTCTTTACTTTTGCCTGAAATCAAAAGAACAGACATCAGGATACCATGCTTCAGACAGCCCTCCAACACCCTACGCTGGCTTCCACAAACCATGCTGTGTGAACATACAAATATCAGGAGGAATTATTACTCTCCCTTTCCAGTATTAGGACTAACGAAGGCAAACATCACAGAGGTAACTCGAGCATTGCTTTATAAGGGAATTTGAGAAGCTAAGAGGACCTCCCTGTTCAAGAAGCTCTGCAGACTTTAGACAGTATCAGTTGCATACAATTAATCTGAGATGCCTTTATTACTTTCACAAATGCTTCAGTTTTTCTATTCCTTAAACTGGCAAGGGAAAGCTGAATTTTACTTCCAATTGACTACTAGGTTGACAATTCTCTGAAGGAAAGAGGCTCCTAAGCACAATCTTATACCAAACAGCTTGTGTTATTCCCCCAAGCCAATTTATTGTTTCTCTATTGAATGGTCATTCAGTTCAACAGCTTTAAAAACATTCTTAACCAACACTGAAAAGGAAAAGCAGTAAACTTACAAGTAGCCCAAAGACCTCAAACAGACAGGATGCATGCGTAAGTTCAGACTTTTAATATGCCCCAAGAAAGTAACTTAAAAAAACCAGAAATATTTAAAATGCACATTTTTATTTGGTGACTTCAGCACCTTAGGCTTCTCAGCACAGTGCATATTTCATATCAATTTTCATTCCAAGAATAGGCATCAGGATATCTAGTGCCCATTCAAGTTAGATATTCAGAGAAATAAGGTGCAGTTTAAGCTCTGATAATTCAAGCTTATTCAAGTAATACTTGCATTGTCCAAAACAAAGCAGCTTACTATTCTTTGGCGTTTTAGGATTTGGCGATTGAGATTCTATAGAGGTCTGGGTCAATTATCTCCTACGTGAGTGAGCATGGTAGGGTAAAATATCCAATTCAGTTGCTTGAAGTTTGAGGGAAGCAAACAAAACCCACTTCAGCAATGCAGACTGGCTATCTAGTTGTGTTGGAAATTCAGACCTGTACCTACTCAAACTTTCAAGCAGTTTCCGAAACATCAACTAGCATCAGCAGAAGATAGCTTCCTTTACTCTTCACCACATGTATTTGGCCACAAGTTATGAATAAAAGTTTCCTGGCCCTGTTTGAAAATTTTCCAGCCTTATGAGTAGTAGGGATCAGATGCCCTGCTTTCACACCATTCTGACTACAGCCAATGCAGTGCAAGGCTTGAAGAGCAGATGAGGACCAGCATTCCAAAGCAACTCCAATCTCACCTTTTTCTTCCACATAAGCAACTCGACAACTCACAGCATTTAAGCATCCTACTACATTTGCATGTCCAAACCGCCTGTGTCATACAATAACTGTTAAACACCCTTTTACCATTCCAAAGATAATCTGACAGCACGCCAGGTGAAACATGATTAAGTAATTCAAAGAAACAAGTGCCCTAAAACAGGTTAATAGCAAAGTATTTAAAGCATAAGGGAATTCCATGACAAATACAGATTAATCCAGACTGTCATTTCTTGATTTAGACTCAAAAGTTGTAAATGAATTTATGCACTTACAAAGCCAACTCTTACATAAGATGCAGAAAACTGGTTTATATTAATATGTCTATATTAATGGCCACAAGAGCACAGATGCAGCAAGACTAACACACTAAACAAATGGAAACAAGTTAGCCCAAAATAGAAGCAACTATTTCAGTTTGCCTTGTCATCTTAACAAAATAGCTACTGATTTGCTTAAAATGGAATTTTTCTATTCTACAACACTGTTTTATGAGGGGCACTGCTCAAAATACTGAAGTGCAGCGTGCCTTGGCAGACACTTCATCTGGGAAAAAAGAAAACAAAAGCAACCAAAACCAACAACTTCCCCAATATCCAACCCCGAAAAACTACTTACTTGTACCTACTCATCCATTTACGGCTTTTACAAAGATAGACGTTTTCAGAGATCAAGAATCCACGGTACCTGTGCTGAAACAGGTTGCTACCTATATGCATCTTGGTTTTCAGATAAAGCAGGAGATACGCGCACAGTTTCAATTTGACCTAGAAACCCCAACTAACTTCTAGAATGACAAGGCTAGAAATCACAATATTCTTCCCTCAGTTATAAGATGTATCTGTCGGGACCACAAAGTTTAACCAGTTTTCACTAATATATAGCCATAGAACAGTTCAGGTTGCTTTGAGACCTTGAAAGGTCATCTACTCCAACCCCCCTGCAAGAAGCAGGGACATCTTCAATGAGAACAGGTTGCTCAGAGCCCCATCTCACCTGACCTTGAATGCTTCCAGGGATGGTGCATCTACCACCTCTCTGGGCAACTTCTTCCAGTGCTTCACCAACCTCAGCGTAAAAAGTGTTTTCCTTATATCTAGTCCAAATCTGCCTTCTTTTAGTTTCAAACCATTACCCCTTGTCCTATCACTACAGGCCTTGCTAAAAAATTTGTCCCCATCTTTCTTATAAGACCCCCTTCAAGTACTGAAAAGCTGCAATAAAGTCTCCCCAGAACCTTCTCTTCTCCAGGCTGAACAGCACCAACTCTCTCAAGTCTGTCCTCAGAGGAGAGGTGTTCCATCCCTCTAATCATCTTCGTGGGCCTCCTCTGAACACCCTCCAACACATCCATGTCGTTCCTGTACTGAGGGCTCCAGAGCTGACACAGTACTCCAGGTGGGGTCTCACCAAAGCAGAGTAGAGGGGTAGAATCACCTCCCTCCACCTGCTGGCCACGCTTCTTCTGACACAGCCCAGCATACAGTTGGCTTTGTGAGCTGCAAGCACACATTGCCAGCTCATATCCAGCTTTTCATCCAATAGTCCCCCCGAGTCCTTCTCATTAGAGCTGCTCTCAAACCCTTCACCTCCCAGCCTGTATTGATACTGGGGATTGCACCAACCCAGGTGCAGGACCTTGCATTTGACCTTGTTCAACCTCATGAGGTTCACATAGGCCCACTTCTTGAGCTTGTCCTGGTCCCTCTGGACGGCATCCCGTCCCTCAGGCGTGTCTACTGCACCACTCAGCTTAGTGTCGTCTGCAAGCTTGCTGAGGGTGCACTGGATCCCACTCTCTATTGCCACTGATGAAGATACTCAACAGTACTGGTCCCAATACAGACCCCTGAGGCACACCACTTGCCACCAATCTCCATCTGGACATTGAGCTGTTGACTCTCTGGATGAGACCATCCAACAAATTTCTCATCCACCCATCAAATCCATCCCTCTCCAATTTACAGAGAAGGATGTTGTGGGGGACTATGTCAAACGCCTTACAGAAGTCCAGATAGATAACATCTGTAGCTCTTCCCTTGTCACTGATGTAGTCACTTCATCACAGAAAGCTACTATGTTGGTCAAACAGGACGTGCCCTTGGTAAAACAACACTGGCTGTCTTGATTACCCCCCTGTCCTCCACATGCCTTAGCATAGCTTCTAGGAGGATGCATCCCATGGTCTTCCCAGGCACAGAAGTGAGGCTGACAGGTCAGTAGTTCCCACAGTCCTCCTTTCTACCCTTTTTAAAAAAAAAAAAAAAATGGGTGCAATGTTTCCCATTTCCCAATCTCCAGGCACTTCACAGGACTGACATGACTTTTCAAATATCACGGAGAGTGGCTTGGCAACTACATCAGTCAATTCCCTCAGGACTCTGGGATGCACCTCGTCAGGTCCCATAGACTTCTGTATGTTCAGGTTCCTCAGGCGGTCACAAACCTGACCTTCTCTTACAGCTGGAGGGACTTTGCTCACCCAGTCCCTGCCTTCCAATCCATCCACTTGAGAGATGCGAGGAGAGAGGTTGCAAGTGAAGTCAGAGGCAAAAAAGTTGTTGACTACCTCAGCTTTCTCCTCAGCCTTCTCTGTTGTTACCAGCTTGCCAGTCTTGCTCATCAGGGGGGTTAATGCTTTTCTTTGACCTTCCTTTTCTGGCTGACATACCTACAGAAGCACTTTGAGTCCCCTGCCAAGTTCAGCTCCAGCTGTGACTTGGCCTCCCTGACCCCATCCCTACACAGCCGGGCAGTGTCCCTACACTCTTCCCAGGATACCTGTCCCTGCTTCCACTGCCTGTAGATTTCACACAACACATTATGAGCTTTCTTCTAATTTAACTTGCCAACCTAAAGTAAGCTGGTTTTAAAGCATTTACACTATTCACTGTACAATCTAATGCTTGAAGTGTCTTCTACTACAGATTTTAGATTTGTCTTAAGTGGATTAGATTATTTGTCCTGTGCACGCGGGAGAGATACTCAAGCGTTCATGTCTAAGACACTTTCCAGCATTAGGAATTCACTACTAGACTGAAGTCTTTTGCTCCTGTGTCCATGCTCTATGAACAGATGGCGACAATAACATATGCCAAAAGGGTGCAAGTTTCTTTAAATAAACAACACTACAATATTGCTAAGCTATCACATTAGCACTTGAAAATGCTTCCCTTATTTTCAGCAGTTCATCTGCTCCAGTTGAAAATTTTTATTTCTATAATTATTAATTTCTTTTCCCTTTTACCAAGTGAAGAGCACACCTCATTAAAATATTACCATTGAATCTGGAGATTTTGTACTTTATTTAGATTAATGGGGCAGAGAACATTAACCTCAGTCTGGGGTATTGCTAACCTGAATAGGATATTTAGTTACCTAGGTTTGAAAGCTTGCTCTATATCTTTAGGTTCTGTTTGTAAGGAAAGCACATAGCAATTGCTTTGCATTATTAGCAATTGTTTCCACCAACCTCAACAAGCATGGCAATAATCACTGATGTTAAAAATGGGGGAGGAAGGGGGAACAAGAATAAGTATGTCTCAGCCAGTTTTTCTTAGCCCAAGATGAATTCAAGGCCATAATTTTACTTTAAAAAAAAATAACAAAAATCACCAAAACCCCTCGGCAAACCCTTCAAGTGGCATTATCTACTCGTTATGCTCGCAGATTATCAGTTACTTCCAGAAACTGGATTCTTTGTGTCCTAAGCAAGCAACAGAGCATTAAGGGAAGTCTGACTAAAATACTTCAGGAATTTGTAAAGTCAGCACCTTTGGTAGAAATGGACTGCAACCTCAGCAACACAAAAATCATATCCCACCCCCTGCACACACAGCTGTAGCAGTGAGTTGACAGGAACAGTCATATTAAACATCAAATTCACATCTGAAGGTTTATTCTCTCAAAGTTAAAAACTTGCATAGCATATGAACAAAAGCCTGTTTTGAATAATTTCTTCAGACCGTTCTATTTTGAATGCAGTACATAATCTCCTCTAGACCTTGACCAAACATAAATAGCATAGCAACTAGCTGGTGACAAAAGTTTAACTCCATACATTGGAAATCAAGTTAAATAATTAAGTCCTAAATTGTCTCCTCATTATTGATCATAGTCTATATGTGCCTATAGCAGTTTTAGAGAGCAGTACTAGTTAGTGAAATGTCACTGAGGATAGTCACATAACAATGCTTAGCATAACTCATGAGTTAAAACCAAGCTGAAGTATCTAAAAACAAATTTTCCTAAATTCCAGCAGCAATATCACATGGTAACCTTTTCAAACTTAATTTATTGTTTACATTAGAGGATGACAAAGCAAAGCAAAATCTTGCAGTGGCAGGTAGCTTCAGTTTGTTCCATGGATAGGGAAAAAGAGAAAATAAAAGTATCAAAAAAAACAAGGACTAATTTTTAGCTAGATCTTCTGTCCCAACTAGGTGGGGTTGGGGTGAGGGGAGTAGCAGAGGCTGTTAAAATGTGTTTGGTTAACTGAATTAACTGAACAGTTTCCATCACGGTACTCAGCCATGGTAACACTCACTGAAGAATTTCTACAAATATATTTGATTTTCACCATCACTAGAAACACATAAGTAGCTTTAAGGATGGTTGAAAAGGAAGACAAGACCACTACTGATGACACTTGAAGGAGTGCTGTGATGCAGAACTAGAGGCTTACATTTCAAAGCTTGCAAAGGCAATAGCTCTGCCTCACTTCCAAGCTGTTACACAGCTCCCAGTATCAAGAAATTATCCAAGCTGTATTCCAACAAAACGTGCTGTATCCAAGCTATTCAACTTGGGAGAGGCTCAATAAAGGTCATGCCATGTATACAAACTGATGGGTAGGACAGTATTTAAGCCAGAGCACAATAAGATTACGTTCCACACCAGTTCAGGCCACCTGAGCAAACAGATATCCAGTCACAACATCCTCTGAGATTACGTCATATTTGGCAGTTTGACAGGTTTCACACTACTGCCTTCATTAGGCAAGGTAAATTTAGTCTGCAGTGCACTATTATCTTTAATTACCATCTTGTTTAACAAAGATAGACTAGTGAACATCAAAAGTCATCCAGCTCTTCAGAAAGCCAATTACTATTCTTAAATGCAGTAATCCAGGCTACAGCCAGACCTTCAGTACTGCAAGAATAACACCTTCATATCTCAGTTTCGAGTTTTCCATTGCAACCTACAGAAGAATGAGAAAACAAGTTACAGGAAAAGGATTTTTTTGAGTTTGCTCATTTGACATACGTTAATACTAACGTGGCTGCAGGGTTGCAAGACTAAATGAGTGCTTCAAGGTTGGAATTAGTGGGTTGCTTGTGGCTCGCTTGAACAGTGACCTGCTCCATCAGGATTATCTTGTTGCTATACTAACTGTAGAGACTGCCTAAGCCAAGTCTGAGGCACAAAGCGCATCTGTGCTGATTAACTAGAACTGCAACAAGTTCTTAGCTTTCATACAAACCATCTGGAGTCCAGTATACCTCTGTCCAAGTCTACATATTTATTTCCCAAAGGAACAAAGAAGCACTTGCTCTATACAGATCTCTAGGCAAATACAGAGCAGAGTAGATTTCTGCAGGCAAGTTCTTCAGAGACAGGTATACTGACATCATGTAAAGCAAAAAAAAATTGCTCCACAAAACTTGAGATGTTCCCAATACTCATCTGGCTCCAATGTGCTTATAGCCAGCAGCCAATGTAATTGAGCCCACCCAACAATTCATTTATTTTGAATTTATGCACAGGTCAACAGTTACATCACATCACCTCTTAGCCTTACTTGCTCTGTGGCCATCTGACAATCCTATAGTTATGGATGTACCATTAGGATGAAGAACTATAAAGCATGTAGAGTAGGAGGCTCCATTAGCATAAGAAGCAGCTTGTCAGTATTCTCTCATGCTTCTTAAAGGCAAGTAGTAGTGTCAGTTACTATTTGTGGCCATACCATTTGTCTAACAGAACATGCCTCTGTTCACATTCAATTATCAAACAGGCCTTGAAGACAGGACAACTCTAGTTTTCTGTTTAGAAGAGCAGAAATACGAATACTGCCACGGCTAAGAACAGCAGCTTCTCCTCTGAACTCCACAGTGGCTAGGAACATTACTTGGGAAGAACACAGTTCTTACACAAAAGATAAAGTCTCAGCTTTAAAGATATTGTTACACATTTACCTTGAGAGCTGTGAGTCACTGTTTTCCAAACATAAGAATTTTTCTGTTTTGTTATGTATCCATCAACCTCCTCATTAGGAGCATCTAAGCTGATTAGCAAGTTAGGTGGGAGAGACACCACAGCAAGACTGCTACTAGCTTCCCTTCAGCAAAACATGTTGATATAGTTTCATAATCAGTTTGATTCAAGGCTATACTTCTTAGAAGACAACAACTACAAACCGTTCCTTAGCACTGCCCTCCTCCTGGCATACACATTCCTGCTCCTACCCTGTACTGCTACAGTGAGTTAGGGAGCCAAAGAGCTGAAAGCAAAATTGGTTTATTTAATATACAAAGGGTAAGTTATATCAGCTTTACTACAAGTGATAATGCCAGCAGAATATACGACCAGATAGGGAACAAGTTCACCAGATTCACCATCCAAACACACTTTAGTTGGCATAAAGCAATCAAATTACCCACTTGCCTTTCCTATTGCTAAAACAGCTTACAAGCATGATGCTAAGACTACACTGAATTCTTAAACCCTCCTGCCAGGGGACAGAAGAAGCAGCTGGTTGAAAGAGAGGGCCCAAATCAAAACAAACATTAGCATCTCTACAGTAAAAGTGGTGCAAATACTTGTAGAAAATATTAATGTAAAAGTAATCAGTGCATCCATTCTTGCTTTTGTGAAACAGCTTTTATAGTACTTATATCTCATATCAGTAAATTAAACCACTACTTTAACCTGTCAGCAGAACAGATACTCACGTTACAACCCTAGAGTATAGATTAGGCATTTGCTATGCAGATCATTAGCTTCACGAAGTAAAACACCAAATCCATCCTCCATCTCTCCCTAATCTCTCAGACAGCTCGTTATTTAGCACAGCAGGGAAGAGGGCCAAAAGGGAGGCAGGTTACATAGCAATACATTAGAGTGGTCTGTTTTCCGTATGCCTGCCCTCACATTACATGAGTTTGTCTGCGTAAATTCCTTCATTTAGCAAAAATATCTGGAGTACTACAACAAGGGTGCGAGTTTCAGGTCCACCTGAGAACACCTGAAGGAGGATACTGGTGCTATTGTTTATAAACTCACTATGCAACTAATCCAGAGAGCCTACTATAAAACTCTGTACCTTCACAAGATGTTAGTATGCCTTCAGTTTTGTTGAAATTGACCAGTTCAAGGCTGCAAAACAAGATGCTTTTTGCTTAATGTATTAACATCCTGTTATGAATGAGAACATGAGCACTTGCTGTCCTTTCACAAGATACGTTTGATCAGAGGAAAAAAGTGCCTGGCTGTCATGTTGAAGATCATGAATGGCATGAAGACAGTTGAAGGTTGTTGTGCCTTGGAACATCCTGTTGTGATTAGATATCCATTACTACAGAAAAAGAGATCAGTGACCTACTGATCACATTTAAAAACTCTGTAGCATACATTTTCTAATATTTTGCTCAGTTAAGTGAGCTACGATCCACAGGACTGACTTCTTCCTCCAGTTTGCTGCCAGAGATTTGCCCCTGTAACAACACTTCTCATGAAACAGCAGGGAGTCACAGGCTTTACTGTAATCTGGTAATCCATTAACTCCTTGTCCTCGTAAGGGAAGGGAAATAAACGCAAAAGAGTACACAGCGACTTCCAAACCCTATGACAATTCAGATACTCCAATTGCAGCAATTTAATACAGGTTTAACAATTTTAGGTGCCCACCATGGATGTTTTTTCTAATTAGGCACCGTAAGTTATGAAAAACACTACAGCTCAAACTGTGAAAGAGTTTGAGGAGTAACCAGGTAATAGGTTCTAGCTTAAGATGAGATCTTTCCCCAAATAAACTGAAAGCTTACTAGAAGCTCATATCCAAGTGACTTTATGACAAACAGAACATCTATTTTGTCCGTTAGTTGACAAAACAACATTGACTCCAATCAAAAGAGAAGCTATAAGCTCTGAAGATACGCAAAACCAGAAGTGCTAGGTTAGGCTACTACATAAAGCAGCTCTTCCTCGTTCCTTGACTGAGCAGCATTTAAGCAGTCATTTCCTTGAACAGTTTTTTCACACTGTACAGTTACACTCCCTTCAACAGGGTAAGGCAGTATTTGCACTATTTAGTACAAGTCACTGTGGACTCCTTTCTACCTTAGTTCACGTTCAAACAATAGAACAACGGTTTTAGGCATATCCACAGTCTCCTAGTTTAGCTACCACTCTAAACTACAATTTCAGAGGCCTTAAGAAAACCACATCCTATATGAGCTCATTAATTGATGCACACATGTAATACTATCTGCAACAGTCCTTAACTTCCTCTTACCAGTCCTGATGGGCAGCCTCTATCCAAAGGATTTCAGATTCAGCAGATGTTATATTTTCTGATGTCTCTAATGGAGAGGTTGGATATCACATGAAAGAGTCTAGCTCTTCACTACGCATCTCATCTATTGATTATTATCCCCTATTCTCCCCTTTCCTCAGCCAAACATGCACAAATTCAAGAACTGTAAAACACCAAAACACCCAACCCCAAAAAAACTCAATTCCCCCCAGCCCCTCAGAGTTTCATGAAATGACCAGAAAAAAAGCTAAGACAGAGAAGCCATGGGCAGAACACATGTTCCTCAGATTAATCTCATACTAATTGTGTTTTCCTTAAATCACTCTTCTGCAAATAGTAGCAAGCGATGCAGGACTTAGTGCTTATTATAGCTCTAAGCAGCACGCTCTTCTTAGGGGTTTTTCAGGCCAGAAACTGTCCATATTACATGAGTGGCGACAGCCTTGCAAGAGAAATAGTAGAGCAAATCCAGACGCCTTGCCTTCAAATTTTTTCAGAGAGGTAAGTAATCTAAGAATACAAATAAAGAAAAGTCAATGACTGTCTACAGAAGCAACTAGAGCCCTTCTTTAAAACTATACCCAATGCAAATACGAACCTACTACTCAGAGGAACAATGCAATAGCTTTAGCCTACACATTGAAAGTTGTATTACTGACACGCAGCACTAAAGAAATGCTCTATGTGCCCAACTCGCCCTATGTGGTTTGTTTCACTGTGTGGCTGCTCTCACTGAGAATAAATAACTCTACATACATGCACATGGTCATTTAATTTACTTGCATGGCCCTCCTATATACACAGGTAACGCATTCCATTATCTACCATCCAGTCAAAAGGGTGATCACCATACGATGAATTTCATGAACCAGCAGCCTTTTTTAATCCCCACTTGCTTATCCGTAACCTAATGCACCAGTCCCAATTCAGTGAAGCAAAGCTACTGAAGTCAGATTTCGAGAGGCTGAACACTCTCCCTATCCAGTACAAAGAAGAATTAATACATTAAGTTCTATGAGAAGAGACAGACCTTTGTTTAATGTATCTGTTGGGTTTTATTTAAGGAAAAAATATAGACCAAGGAGAACAGAATGGTATCTTAGAACAGAACATATACAGAAACATTTGGAGAACAAACTAAAGGAATCCTTCCTTCTTCTGCCCAACTTTTAAGGTGACACTGAAAAGGTAATACAGTTATCTAAAGCAGTGAGGGAAATTAAGAACTGTCTTGTCCTCCAAGCCTGCAGCAAAAGCAGCTTTGCCTCTGTGCAGACCCATTTCATCAACCCAAGAGTAGATGACTTCCTGATTTTACAGTGGAAGAGAAGGTTACCAGTAGTACACTTAATAATTGTAATACAAACTACTTCTACACTACAACCTCCAAAAGAAAGCAGAAAAGGAAGCTTTCCTAGCTTTCAGGGTGTACAGCAGATAGTACTGTTGCTGCAACAGAACAGCTTGGGTGACAAATGACTTGAAGTACTTCTTCACCAGACAAGCATAAAGCTATTCTCAAAAAAATGAAAACAGACTCCTGATGATGTATCCATCAGCTAAGACAGCTGGAGAATTTATAAAGCACCATCCTGCATAAGCCAAATCGCTTCAGCAGCTCTGCAGTACAAGCACACAAAAAAAGATTTAACATATTACTGAAGTATTTCTTGCAGGAGTCCATATGCTTATAACACATGCAGATCTTGTCAGGTTTTAGTTCACGAGGCACTTCATCCAAGCAAGGACAAGGACTCTTCCTGCCCTGAACTCCTAAGCCTGGATGGCACTTTACCAAACCACAGGATTCAGAGCTTTCCAGCTCTACTACCACTGCAATCTATTTTACAGTATAGCCACACCTTGCTGTTTTCTCAGTGGGCCACATTAACTAAGTGCTAATTAACAGGCCTATCTTAACCAAGTACTTCAGTTAGCTTTCAATCTTCAGTTTTCTTTTCTCTTCTCTGGTGTCTATGAAAGATAAGCTAAAAAGCTATTTGCTGTACTATTTCCTATGTATTATAAAACAAGACAACTGAGCAAGTATCTAAAAAAGCCCATACATCTACTGGCAAGTTGTTAGGCATCTGAAAGTGTTATTTTCTTAACTGTTTTTCTCAGATGTCTACACTAGAACCTCTGTATGCAAAACACAGAGCCTACAACAAAAAGCTGCCCTGAAACAAAAAATTTTGAGAGCTATCAGGAACTGCAGGATAATTAATTTTCTTATACTATTGGATTTTGAAAATTTACTTGATATTTATATGAATATAAAACATTTCCCCCAGCCTGTATTGATACTGGGGATTGCACCAACCCAGGTGCAGGACCTTGCATTTGACCTTGTTCAACCTCATGAGGTTCACATAGGCCCACTTCTTGAGCTTGTCCTGGTCCCTCTGGACGGCATCCCGTCCCTCAGGCGTGTCTACTGCACCACTCAGCTTAGTGTCGTCTGCAAGCTTGCTGAGGGTGCACTGGATCCCACTCTCTATTGCCACTGATGAAGATACTCAACAGTACTGGTCCCAATACAGACCCCTGAGGCACACCACTTGCCACCAATCTCCATCTGGACATTGAGCTGTTGACTCTCTGGATGAGACCATCCAACAAATTTCTCATCCACCCATCAAATCCATCCCTCTCCAATTTACAGAGAAGGATGTTGTGGGGGACTATGTCAAACGCCTTACAGAAGTCCAGATAGATAACATCTGTAGCTCTTCCCTTGTCACTGATGTAGTCACTTCATCACAGAAAGCTACTATGTTGGTCAAACAGGACGTGCCCTTGGTAAAACAACACTGGCTGTCTTGATTACCCCCCTGTCCTCCACATGCCTTAGCATAGCTTCTAGGAGGATGCATCCCATGGTCTTCCCAGGCACAGAAGTGAGGCTGACAGGTCAGTAGTTCCCACAGTCCTCCTTTCTACCCTTTTTAAAAAAAAAAAAAAAATGGGTGCAATGTTTCCCATTTCCCAATCTCCAGGCACTTCACAGGACTGACATGACTTTTCAAATATCACGGAGAGTGGCTTGGCAACTACATCAGTCAATTCCCTCAGGACTCTGGGATGCACCTCGTCAGGTCCCATAGACTTCTGTATGTTCAGGTTCCTCAGGCGGTCACAAACCTGACCTTCTCTTACAGCTGGAGGGACTTTGCTCACCCAGTCCCTGCCTTCCAATCCATCCACTTGAGAGATGCGAGGAGAGAGGTTGCAAGTGAAGTCAGAGGCAAAAAAGTTGTTGACTACCTCAGCTTTCTCCTCAGCCTTCTCTGTTGTTACCAGCTTGCCAGTCTTGCTCATCAGGGGGGTTAATGCTTTTCTCTGACCTTCCTTTTCTGGCTGACATCCCTGTAGAAGTCCCTCTTATTAGTCTTTGAGTCCCCTGCCAAGTTCAGCTCCAGCTGTGACTTGGCCTCCCTGACCCCATCCCTACACAGCCGGGCAGTGTCCCTACACTCTTCCCGGGATAACTGTCCCTACCCCAACTGCCTGCGCATTTCCTCATTGTCCTTTAGCTTGACCAGCAGGTCTTGACTCACCCATGTTGGTCTCCTGCCTTCATTTCCTGATTTCTTACTCCTGGGGATGGAGAGCTCTTGTGCTTTATGGAAAGCACCTTTAAAGATCTGCCAGCTCTGTTTTGCTCCCTTGCCCCTGAGGGCAGTTTCCCAAGGGTCCTATTGACTAACTCCTTGGACAGCTAGAATTTCGCTTTCCTAAAAATTTATGTTCCTGACTTTACTCTTTGCCTCACCCATATTCCTCAGGACCACAAACTCCATCAGTGCATGATCACTGCAGCCCAGGCTGACTCCAGTCTTGATGTCACCAATTACCTCACTTGCGTTGGCAAGCAACAGTTCTAGTATTACATCCTCTTTGGTAGGGCTGTCTATTACCTGGCTTAAGAGGTAATGTAAAAAGTAGCTGTCATGTATAGAGGTCATGTAGAAAGTAATTCTTATATTTAAAGTCATATGTGGCATAGAAGCATTTAACCCACAGATGAAGAAGTTTAATAGATAACGCAAGTGCCAAAAATATGCCTAACCAACACAGAAGTGACAAATAACCTTTTAACTACTAAAGACAGACTGACAGCATCAGCTGTCTGTTCACCTCCAACTCACTGCAGTTGTAAGCTCTGAAAATTGCTATCAAATAAGACTTTTTTGAAGTCCGTAGCAGACTGGTAAAACCAGACAGGAAAGACAGGCATCACTCACAAATCGGTAATTACAATAAATTACAATTACAATAAATTTGTAAGAGGATAATGCATTATTTAGTGCGGCAGATAAGTACAAATGCCCAAGAAATAAGACTCAATGTAAGAAGATTAAGCATTTCCAAAGGCAAACAGGCTAAATTTAGGTTTTAGGTTAGTTTAGGTTATTTCATCACCTTGAATCACATATTGAAATCACATGCATCCACATTAGCACAGTTAGCACACAACCACTGCATTTTCATTTTTCAGCAACATTTATAATGCAGATCTGGTATCTGCAAAAAATCTTTCAGAAAAAACACCCACCATGTTTCAACACTACCTATAATCTGGAATGGCTGCAGGCAACCTAAACCCATCAGGCCCTTATGGTAGTATTACAGAGAGATGAGTCCAACAAAACCTCTCTAGAGGTCCCTTCCAACTCTGAAGATTCTGTGATTCCGTGATTCCGTGAAAATTAAGACTGAAATTCAGAACGCCAGTAGGCATTTTGCACATCAGTGCAACTGTCACATATGTAGTCCAACTTTAAGGCTAGAAACAGAGGTTAAGAGCTGCACTTGGTGTCTAGCTTTCCTCCCATCTCAGAACAGGAACGTTTTCTTAGATTTACATGTCAAAAGATTCTGTTCACCTAAACAGCTGTTTTGCTTTGTTCTTGACAAATACCTGGCTCCCTGCTCTGAAGGGGGAAAGATGGAACTTAAGCCACAACCTATGCCTGCAAAGCACCAAGTCTCTAGAGAGTGCTCTCAAATACTTTTGGGAATCTTAAGTCAGCGTACACCAGCTCATGGTTAGCTGGCAACACTCGGAGTTCCCTTAAAGGAAAACAGATTCAAATGCCATTTGACAGCTATTTGGAAACTGCATAGATCACCTAATAGTGGGAACTATCAGCTCTTTCAAAGCTAACTGTAAGATACAGTTACTTTCTTCATTATGAAGATGAAAAAGATACAAAAATACTTACAGCTCCCAAATAGCTGTCTGGACAGGACAAAACATTTGAGAAATATTGGTATTTATTTAAACAGTGAAAGTGTTAACATTTTACTTGTGTCACAAGTGAGTTACGTCTTTGTCACTTTTGCAGACACTGAGACCATGAGAGGTTTGTTGTCCAATCTGGACAGAGGGGTGGTTGTTCCACCAGAGTTCCCACACTACCTGTGCACTGGCAAGCTTGTGGGAAAATCAGTAGTTAATTTCTTCTATCCTACTGCCTTAAATATTGTTATTCCACATCTCTAAACATAGGTTAGGAACCTAAAAGCTTGAATGTTTCTCTTGTATTCCCTTCTACTGAGTTCCACTGAAAACAAGAGCGGACAAACATATTAACCAAATGCAAGACATAAGAGACACTGAAAAATAAAATAACGCTACCTCTAGTTAAATGAATGAAAACAATAATTAAAAAGTAGCAGATAGTCACAACAGCAAGTCTTAAATGTTACAACACCAGCTGAAACTATGGTACACATGCAGCTTGCATAGAATACAAGGGCACTGGAAAACTCTCAGTAAACAGTTAGGACAACCAGACAAAGCACACGAGGATTCACATAACCTTGAACTGATACACAACACATTTTATAAGCCTTCTTCTGCATATACAAGACTGAAGTCTGAAGAAACCTAAGGGCCTGCAACTCTGTTCTGAAAAAAAAATCTGAGACAGCTTTTGCTGTAACAAAGATTAACAACCTTGAATTTTACATACAAGGCCTCTGTTTACATGGCTAGAAGTCCAAATCACCTGAATTTAGTTTAACAAAAATCTGCATTTAAATAGTCTCATTTTATTGGTATAGTTTTCTCCCCAGCCTTTTGTATTAGAAGTCATCAATATGAAACGTTTTCCAAGCCAGTGTGGTTATCCCAATACAAGCTTAGTTACATCATCATAATTTGCATTAAAAAACTCTCCAAATCAACTTTCATCTGTTAGAGGAAACCTTACCACCACTACCTTTAAGGTAGCCTCAAGTAATCTACAGAGACACGCAGGTGGACAAAATAGAGCTGTTTCATCACAGCAACCACAGTGACCTTAGCCCTTCCCCAGGCAATTCCTGCCACATCATACACTCAGATCTTTGACTCAGATTAATATTAAACTACTATCACATGCAATTCTCAGTCAAAAAGTAAAGCTGAGCGCTGAGGTGTGCCCCCAGACATACACCTTTCCCACACACACACACCAAGGAGCAGCAGATCTGTACTCCTCCTTTCTGCCCTGCACGCCCACTGCCATTCTCCCCCCTCTTTTCTCAGGGGGACACTTACTAGCATCCCTCTACGTCCCAATTTTAATTACACAGATCCTAAGAGCTAATTTCTGTCAAAAAATAATTTTAAAGCCAATTGTAACCAAGCCCAGGCATACCCACAGAAGGCCCTGCTTGCAGGCGGCCTTACAGAGGCCTGCTTTCCATCCGTGGCGTTTTGAATTGAAAGCCGTTCACGGATTGGGAAGGAGACCAGAGATGCCTCTCTCTGCACTGCCACAAACCCACCCACACCCGAAAACACGCCGGCTCCGCTCCAGCGCCTTATAAACAAGGACAACAGCGGGCACCGACGCCTCGGCACCGCCTTCCACCGGGCCAGCGACTACGACACCCAGCGCTCCTCCGCAACAGCTGGGGTGGGGGTGAGTAAGGAAATACCTCAACCAACCCACCCAAAAAGCACAAACCAACCCCAAGCTACAGCCGAAAGCCTTAGGCCGCCGCCTCCCCCCCCCCCACTCCCCGCACCGCCTCCCCCGCCGCCCCCCGGAGCGCGTCGCCATTTCGTGAGGCAGTAGCGCTCCGACCAGCTCGCTGCGGGGGTTAGGGGGAAGAGGAGAGCATCGGGGACGGGACTGAAGGAAAGAAGCCCCCGGCCCCACAAGGCAACGGCCCATGGCAACGGCCAGCCCGGCCCGGCCCAGGCCCCACCGCGCCCCAGCCGCCACTCACAGTTCCGGATATCGGAGATGAAGACCGCCAGGCCCCGCATGCCATCGCCCTTCGACACCGCAGGCATCGTGGCGCGCGATCACGGCCACCCAGCAACACACCAAACCGCCGCAACTACCACCGCCGCCGCCCGCTCTCCCCGCGGGGCTCTTCAGGCCGCTGCCGCCGCCGCCTCTGCAGCGCGCAGGCGCCGGTACGGCTCTCGCGCCCCCGCGGGCGGCGGGCGCGCGAGGCTCTGGCGCCACCTGCCGCGCGGAGGCGGGGGTGCTGCGGGCGGCGCTGGGCCTCCACGCCGCCGCGGCGGGCAGGGCCACCGGCCTCGCCCCCGGCATCCCCCGTAGGAGTCCGGGCGGTCGGTCCTGCGGCCCAGGAGGGGTGGCTGCTTAGACGCTGGGCCGCAGAGATCGGGGGACGCCATCACCAGTCACCGCCATCAGGCCTAGGCCGACGTGAGGGGTGGCAGGCAGGCAGCCCTTCCCCGTGAGGGGTCAGCAGAGCAGCTTTAGCCCATGGATCCGCGGTTGAATCCACTGCAAGCTCCCTGCTCAGGAGCAGCCTAATCCCTTTCTCACCCGTGCCCCTAATGATCGAGAAATCTTATGATTTTTGAAGGTGAAACATCGGTCTTTGCAGGTGCCTCAGAGGATGTACCTTCTGAGGGAGAAGGAGAGGGATGGCAGGAGATAAGAGAACTTCACTTCATCGGTAAACTTCGAGCAGTCTGTTAATCTAAGATCTTATTTCTAAAATACAGAGAGCAGGGTACAGAGTCTGTGGTACAGTACATAAGATCATGCTTGCCACAGGGTGGACTGATGGATGCTGGGCCTCAGTCCTCCTGCTCAAAAGGGTCCCCAAAACAGTGCATGGGGTCTACTTTGCATACCCTGTGTAGTCACCCTGAACATTTGCAAGCCCAAGAGCTACTATACACAGAGCCATCCTTTGTCACATACCCCTTGTGAACCTGCCCTCAGCTGTGCAAGTGACGCAGTCGTTCTGCATTGCATGTGGCGATTCACACACCCCTGACTCCCTGGGCATGCAGGTGTTCAAACCCAGGGCCGCATCTTTCTCATGAAGGCTGTGAACATGCAGGGCGACACAGTCCCACGCCACATCTACTCCTGAGTTTGAAAACATTTCAAGGTTAAACTGTCTTAAACATGCCAAAGAGCATTTAATCTCATCAGCTGAAAATAGACTGAAAGGGTGTCAAAACTGGCCTAGTCAGCCTAAGCAAAAGTATGCCAAGAGTTTCAGTCATAATGCAAGTGATTAGTATTCTTAATGGAATATAATGACCTGCAGAATCATGGGGTTCAGGGCTACTCGAGATCATTAAGTTATAGTCATTTCATCTGTTTTCCTGTAGGCTTCAAGCTGTTTCATTTCACCTGTTCTTTTTTTTTTTTCTTTTTTTCCCCTGAATTGAGCCCAGTATCTAGCTTTTACTTACAGCCTGTCTTCCAGAAAGGCACTCAATCATGATCTGACACCATCAAATTCACTATTTCCTGGGGTAGTTTGTTCCCACAGTTAATCTTCCTCGTTTAGAGCTTGCATCTTATTTAAATTTATCAAGCTCCAGTGCCTTTAATGATACATTTTTCTCTTGTAGATAAAGAACTACATAATACTTGATATGATCTGATAGTGGCTGTACATCTCAAGTCACCTCTCAAGTGTCTGTTCTGCATATTTTCAGGATATATTGTTAATGTGAGTGCTTTTTAGTTGTGTAAGTATCTATTGGAAAGACGACAGTATGTGGTAGTTACGCATATATCTGTTTCTCCTTGGATCCATTTTGTAGACCAAGTGCAACTACAGGCAGCCATGCACAACTTATCTTATATTCAGCTCAGATTCTCTGCATCCATAGGCTTACATGAAGAAACTCTCCTTTTTCATAGCTTTATAAGCAGATTTTGACGCTTAACAATAATTTCCATTTACTTTTGAAGCTGAAAACTTAAGATGATTATATCCTACGTAGGAGTTTGTTTCAGAAAAAAAACATCTTTTTTTGAGATAGACAAAATATTGAACTAATTTCTACTCTTAAGAACACAGTGACGCCTAAAGGCTAAGTATATCAGTCCTGTCTGGCTGTACCAGACAGTTGTGGCAGTACCAAGCTAAGCCTGGGCTGCAAATTCTGCTTGAGAAGTGGGGTAAATATTCAAGTAGTTAACCCAGGTGGAGCTCTCTAGTTTTGTAACTATACTGCTAAAAATTTCATTTGAAATGTCTCAGTAGGCAGTACACATACCCTGGTTATTTTATATCAACCTCTTTTGACTGACTATTCATCCTTGCTCTGCTTCTTTTTGCCATAACGAAGGCTTATGCAATTGTGGCAAATGTTTAAGTATACGTCTGCCAATACTGCCTCATAATTTAGAACTTATTAGCCCATTTCAGACAGCTTTGGTAGGGAGAAGATACAAATTTTACGTGAATAAATAGCTAGAGGAAAGAGAGCCTGTAATGGTCTCTAGATGTGTCCTGACTGAAAGAAACATTGTAATGTGAGCTCAGCTGTTTTTAATACGCACAGTGCTGTAGGCACTAGGCACACCCTTTTACAAATGCACTGAGTTAATAAATCTGGAAAACGTTTTGGTTTGAGTTTAACATCTCTAAAACACCAGTCTGTGAAAACCCAGACTTCATTAGTTCCATCCATCCCAAGATGTCATTCATGATTTTAAAAGAGATTTCTAATTACTGCAAAATCAGCATTAAAGAGGAAGTAGTCTCAAGAAATGCTTTCCTATTACTCAAAATGTTTTGCAGCACATTTGTTTGCCAACAAATCCACAATGTCTATCCCTTCTTTCCTGTGTCATACATTAGTTGCTTTAGTCATTTCAGAATTTCATTGCAGTGGTACAAAGACTTAAATAATTACACTGACCTTCGCAAAACTATTACCATTAAACTGAAAGGATTCAGCTGGTGAGTATCCATTTGTGGGAAGTACAAAAAGGGAATTGTTCCTTTCCCTTTGTTATTTCTGTCAGATTTGTTCCTCACCCCATCAGTCACTGCTTTCTTCTGTCCTCATGATCATTCTAACCATTACTGGAAGCAAAAACAGCTAAGGAGAAAACAGAATCAGTGGCTCCTCCGCACGTACACTCAATCATGTTTCTTGACATCTACTTGACATCTAACGTTATTATTATCCATTAACAGAGAGCACAGATTTATCAGCTATGCCTTCTGCCATGCCAAAGTATCAGACACACTGCTTTCAAGACTAAGAAACACAAAGTTAGGATAATATCACTATCATGAGACCCTAAACTTCCAGAAATTTGGGATGAATCTGTCTAGATCGTTTCTTTCCAGTGAGCTCCTCAATGACTAGAAAGGGTTTACACTCAAAACACCAGGTTTATGTTAAAATGTAGAATTTAATACTTAAGCTTTAAAATAAACTCTGAGAGAGTAGATGAGGTAAAATAAGGGCGAATAAAGGTTTCACAAACAAGATCTCCTTTGCCACTTGCATGCTGGCAGAGTAATGTCAGCCAGCTGGGTGGCTTTGTGAGTTGCAACAAATTTTGTAATTCCTAGTTCATAGGAAGTTTTTTTCATTTAATCTCTGAGGTCCTTCTGCTCTTTCTCTTAGCTTTCTTTCTCCTTAACCACAGGCTTCCACTCACTTCTTACTGCCATTTTCTGAGTATGCACAGTTACTCACCAGGAAAGCAGCATGCTTCTACTCTCCTCCAGGTGTCCTATCTTGCTCAGGTACTGCTTTTTTAAAGGAATAATAGTGTACAGACTGAAAACACAGAAATAAAACTGATATGGTCTATCACAGGCAACCATAGCCCATTTTTAAACTTATTTATGCCTCTCTGAGCTGGCCACAAATGCACAGAATTAAAGCAAAAGATTATTGTCTGTAATAATAACCAAACAGTAACTGCTGGAGTATGAGGGAAAAATAAACAGAAAACTGATCAGTATTTTATGTAAAAGACTCATTTTTGAAGCTCGGGGCCTTTTCATTTCTAGGAAAAAAAAATATGAAGCATAAGATATAATTCCAGGAAAAGCAAAGTGAAATTTAATGAGTTACAAAGTTACAATTAGTTACATAGGGGGAACTTAGGCGCTGAGATGCCCAGCATTGTTGCACCCAGCCTTCGTGTACGTGGCTCTAGGAAAGGAATTCATAGTGCCAAGTTCAGTTACTGAATTTGGTAAGTAGCGCATGGGATAGACAGTGGGGAGTTAAATAAGATACATTCATGATTCCCAGACAAATACAGGTTCTTGTCTCTTTGGAGAACATTGAAAATATAAAAGCATAAAGATTCCCTTATCTTTTAGTCTTGCTTAGTGGAATGTCAGCCCCTGGTGGGGACTGCCCAATACCTTGTGTTAAAAATTTGGGTGCAGCCTTATGTATAAGAGATAAGATCTGTGATTCACTTACAGGTAGCTACAGATATCAATGGCAGTGTGCACCCTGTCAACTACTTGCAGCAAACCTTTGGATCAATTCCGCTAAGGCTAGAAGAAAAAGAATCAATAGGAAAATATGATGGGAAGGCAACACAGGAAATGACAGATTTCATTACAGAGAGACTGGAAACAAAACTGATTTTTCATGTCTTCATGCCTTATCTCTGTCATTCCTGCTATTTAGCGTAACCTGGAAGCATTTAAAATTTGAGAGATGAGCAGCATGTTCTGAAACAACAGCAAATCTGGTACTACATAAATTGTAAATTACTTTAGGTACTGTTGTTATGCATCTTTTAAATCATGAAAATGCACTGTGTTTCAAACACACCTATCAAGCAGTCCTACAAGATTAAAAAAATCACCGCTCCTTGAGTGAAAGCTGAAGGATTCAGAGGTATTTTGGGGACACTAAAAATGTGGGATGAGAGATTCCCTTTTCCTGCTCTTTAGTCTGTAAGTGTGTGGGTCCAAATGTGGTAGTCAGTACCATTTTCCTTTCTGAATTCCTTGCTAGAATTTAAATCTGGATGATTTAGTGCACAGAGAAAGTGTACACGTAGCTAGCTAGCACTTGCCAGAGAGACCATACATCCAGTTCACTGTCAAGACTTTGGTTCAGAGGAAAAACATTTCTATTTTTCTTTTCAGTGCTAAAGAATGTTCATGAAGATCTTCATTACACAAGAGGGAATGAAAGAGGAAGACAGATCAGGAGAAAATAAGGTAGTCATCCAGTTTAGCTTCTGGGGTGTCGCACCAAGTTGTAACCAACAGAGAAAGCAGGTCACAGAAAGGCTTCTGTTGGGAAGCCCATTGCCAGGATATGCTACCTCACAACGTAACACGTGCGTTTTTATCGAGTCTTTTGCTATGGTATTTAATCCCTGCAACCAGCCCATGAAATAACAGGGTTACATCAAAACTTCTGCTTCAGCAAAAATAGTAGTAGCACAGCCATGCTGTACGTAAAAACACAATCTGTAAAAGGCCAAAACAGAAAATAATAAAACCCTCCATTTAAAACATAAACTTTTATTTTAAAACCTGTTAGCGGCCATCCGAGATAGGACTCCTCCTTTCTGCACACCTGGGGTTAGCAATACAGCTTGCTGACTCTCTGCAGTTTTGTCTGTAACTGTTATTTTGCCTCCAGGCCCAGTGCGTGTGTTTTAGCCCTGTCTCCCCACGTACCTACACTGTTCGCTACAGCTTGGGATCAACCAGGAGGCTCTCCAAGGGAACTGACGGTTAGACCGTGACTACCATTTGCTTTCTTCAAGTATTGATAAGCCCCGACACAACCCCGCGCTCAGGGACAGCCCAGCCTGCGTCTCTTCACCTGGGGCTCGGCGGGGCCAGGTAGCGCCTCCCGCACCGGCAAAGCGGCACCCAGAGCGGGCCACGTCCTGCAGCCGGGGACCGCCACCCACCGCCTCGCCGCCATCTTGCGCAACCAGCTTGCAACCGGCACACGGCGTCCGCGTCCCCGCCTCAGCACTGCCCCGTCAGCCGGCGGGGCGGTGCCGCCCGCCTCTACTTCCGAAGCGGCGGCGGGCGGTAGGTGGTGGCAGCGGGTTGGCGCTGTGGGGTGGCGGGGGCTGAGGGTTGTCGGGAGGGAGGGAAGGGAAGGGAAGAGGGCGGGCGGTAAGGCTGTGCTGCGGCGGTGCGGTGGAGCGGTGGCTCTCGGCCTGCGCCGGGGTCGGCGGGGTGGTGACACGGCAGTTGAGGGTGGCCTGGGTGGCCCCACAGGGTAGTAGCTCGGGGGCAGGCCGCGGCGGGGGCTTGCTGTGAGGGGAGCCTGCGGGCTCGGCAGGCCTGCAGGCGGGCTCTGAGGTCTGCGGGGAAAGCTTTGGTAGCTAGAGAGTCAGGCAAACATGGGAGGTAATTCTTACTGTCAAAGTAGAGCACCTTACAAGAGGAAAGGGAGTAATGTTTACACAAGTTAAACCCGCGTTTATTTTCCGTCTTTTCACTCCTGAATCTAGCTTTTGTTGATTTGACAGTATGCTTCCTGAGCTTCCTTTACTAAGTGATGCAGACTCCTTCTGCAGCAGTAGTTAAGAGTCTACTTTCTTCTTTAGAAATAAACATTAACTCGTGATTTCCAAATAGTTACTGTGTCAGCCTCTTAAGATTATTTAGTTTCTTTGGTTGCTTCTTTTGGACAGCCTAAATCTATGCCAGCTTTTCTCTCTTTTAAAAATAAAGACGTATTTAAAACAGATGGCTAAAACTATGTTAACCTCATATGGAAACTCAGGTTAAATAGCATTTGTGACCTGGCTTAGTGAGAAACCTGAGTTTCAGAGCAGTTTGTCAAAAGATGTTTTAAACCTTAAATTGTCCACAATATCAGTTGAACAAGGGTACAAACAGAGTCAGTCTTCTGTTTTCTTGTGTTTTGCAGTGATACAGGACATAAGAGTGCCAAGCTCATACAGTTCTACTCAGTTTAATTAGTTTGAGGAGAATTAAAAAGTTATGAAGGAATGCAGAAGAAAAATGGGGATCTGGTTTTGTAAGGCTTGCAAAATTCATGCTTATAGTTTCCATAAAGAGCATTTAAAGTTTGACTAATTCATCTTCATGTAGTAGAGCAATGCTGTCTACCTAATTTTCACTAAACCGATATTGTTAAAGAGCAAATTATTAAAATAAGGTTTCAATCAAGAGTCAATACTGGACTGTTACTGGCAGAAACCATTTTGCCACAGGCAAATAGATCTAGGAGTGGATGTGACTTAATAATTGCAGATGTATATGATCATGTCAAGGAAATGAGCGCATTTTGATGTCTAATTGGAGTTCAGTGATGTGTTTTTAAAATTCTGTGCTTCAGCTATTAAATGTAAACTTCTCTTCAGGGTAGTGGATGCTGTTGCTAATTGTTTCTGAAAGTGAAATAAAACACCTCCAAATCAATATATACCAGCTTCTGGAAGAATTGATATCCTGTCCAAATAGTTAAGACTTGTATTGACTATTCAGGTTCTCAATTGCTCCTCTCTGCAGTAGTTCATAGATCCTGCCAAGCTAGACAGAACAAAGTAGATGCTATCAAGAGCAACCTGCTTTGTCTAATTTTTTAGGATGTGGAAAACAAGGGGGTTACCAGTGACCTTGAAGTCAAAGTAGAAGCGTAACTCCTTAACTATTAATAACAGCGAATTTCAAATGATATGCAATTTAGCTTTTATCCCACCCTCTGGGTCTAGTAAGTATTAGGTGGCTTTCTGCTTTTCTTTTGCAGTCTTTATAAGACTTGACTGAAGCCTTCAAATCATTTTGTACGTGAGGTTTTTGATGCCATGTGTTCTTTGGTGCTAGTAGCATTGTTTTTTTTCAAGCACTTCTGCTGCCATCATCCTTCTGCTTTGTTCCCCAGTCATGTACTCCTCTCTATTTTCCTGCAGAATTCGTAACTCCTGCAATAAATATCTCTGCTTTTTAAAACCTCACAGCCAGCCACATCCAAATATTATTAAGTTTATTGGGTTGTTGATCTCATCTCTGCATTGCCACTGTTGGCCTCAAATAGCTGCTGTTTCATTGAGTATACTTGCATTTAACCTTTAAGGTTCTTACTGCCACAGTACTCCCTTAGAGTGCTCAGACTGCTCTTATGGGATCCCTCACCTGATGTTTTCTACAGAAGGAAAATACTTTGAGCAGCACTTGTTACTAGTGCCAACTGAACAACAAGTCTTGTAAATATGACTTGAAGAAATGAGCTTGTAATTCCTTAAAATGAGTCACATAAATGTTAATTCTTCAGAGTAATATAGGAAGCACAAGACTTTTTTAAGTTTGACAAAACTTCAGAAAATTATGGGAAAGGTAGCCTTTTTTTTTTTCCTCCATTAGGATCTCATGATTATAAGAAGCAGCCTAATACTTATGTAGAGCCACTAGTTTATTATATATGAAAGCAAGTCCCCCAGTTTGATAATTAGGACTTCCAGAATTAGTAACAGGTTGCTTTTTTTCATTCTAGTATTTTATCTACTCTCACCCTGGTTCCCCTAAGGCTAAATATTTTTTCTCTGTTTTCTTCTTATCCACTTCTGGCAAGTAGGCTGGAAAACCAATGTCACTCATGAATGGGTAGAAGGTGAAAAACAATCTCTGTCTGTATTTGAAATTTTTTTGATAAAGACTTTCCTCTGACAGAACTAAGGTCTGATAGATAAATAGCTCTGAACAGAACTGTTCTCTGTGAATTCTCAATTCTTCCCATCTGGAGCTGGGACAAACTGCCGAAGTAATTTTTCTAGACCAAAAGGACCGCTATCTTTTTTTTCCCAATTTTGTGTGTATGACTGACTTGGCAAGGAATTGAAAGCGAAGTTCTCACCTTTTAGAATAAAGGCACATAGCTATAAGCATATGGCTATAATTCTTCTGTCTCAATTAATTTGTAACTTGCTGAGTGGGTTAGGCAGGAGCAGAAATAAATGGTATCTCTATTTGCTATAGAAAAGGTAAGGTGGTACTACAATTGTTCTGCACAGCAGAAATTTATCTCAATTTCAGCTGTAAACTGTTATACTACTTTAGGGATTCTTTAAAAGGGAAGCTGCAAGTATCCAGCCCATTTTCTCTGTGATGCACATACTAAAACAGGGGACAAAACCCCATTTTCGACCCTAGGAGTCTCTTAAAATACTCTATTTTGCTGCCAGAGGAAAACCACTGTTAAAACAGTACTGCCTTAATAAGTCTGAATCTAGAAGGCAGAAGATAAGACAATTGCTTGACTTTTCTTAATCAAGAAAACTGAATTAAGCTGTAATATTCGTCTGTTTACAGAGATTTGAATCCTTATGTTTTCAGGGCAGGAGAATCTTGACATGGGGAAAACCACCATGAGGCTTCTCTGTACTTCACTTTCTTTTACCATGATTTGCTGGCTAGCTGAAGGTACCCTGTCAAAAACAGATGCAAAGAAAGGTGCTACAAAAAACCTGGAAGAAAAGGTAAGAGAAATAATTGAAACGCTCGTCTTATCTAACATGTCCAGTAAACTAATTGAACTTTGGTACAGGGACTCTCATTCTGTCAAAACAGTGTCAAAAGCAGCCGTGTATTTCCGCTGAAGCTTATGCTCACAAATAAGACCACCTGAAACTGTCCTTTCCTTTAGCTTCTGTGAGTGTCACAAATGGTTCAGTCCTTGAACAAATGTGAAGTAGACTTCTGGAGCTTTATCTCCCAGGCAAGCTGTAGAAGCAGGAAGTTTTTGTTCTCTTTTGCATAGGTAAAGGAGACATACTTCCATCCGGTTGGAAAGGGGGGATGGGGAGCAGTAGTTTGAGCCAAGAGTGCTAGGTCATTTACTGGTGGAAGGGAAGGTGTTCTTAGCCTTGCCAATGGGAAGGCTGGATCCTCATAGAAGAGTCTAAAGAGTCTTCTAACCAGCAGTTTCTTTGCAGGCAGAAGTGGTTCAGAGCCCTCTAGCAATCTGAGCAAGTGGAGCCAACATGCTGAAGTCTCTCTTAACCTGCTGAGCATGTTCTTGTTTCCTGCCTGTTTTCTTTCAAAACTACAAGAGGGCACAGCAGTGCAAGAGAAAGGGTGTGTATGGAGAGGAAGTGTATTTACCAGCGCATATATGAAGTATATATACTTGGTATTACTAAGCACATTAGGTAAAAAAGTAGGCATGTTCAAAATAATCTCCTTAAATTATAGGTGTAGTTAATCCTTCATTATGCAGATACATCTCTCCTTGTTTGAATTGCTCAACATCTACCAGGAAGAAGATCTAGTCTGCAGGTAGTGAGGACAATACAAAGTGTTAAGACAGGCCCTTATCCTTAAAGTCCTTACACTGAATCAATAGATGGTTTCTGCATACTCACCATGCACACTTTATTAGGCCTTCTTACTCTATTTCTGTCTGCTAAAACTATTTGTGCTGTTTTAGTTGAAGCAGATCTTCTTGAAGATCCGCTTGAAGAAAGGTGTTCAGAACCTTGGCCTTCAGGAACCACAATGCAGCATACTCAGTCTAAAATATATCCAGTTTAAAAGTCATATTCCAATTATTGGTTAAGAGCTCCTAACCCCTTTTTTATCATTTCTGGGGTAACATGCCAGAAAGCATTGACTAGAGAGCAGAGCACCATGAGCTGTAGTGAATGATGTTCTTTAAGATTATCACTTGATTTTTTTTTTTGTTTATATGCTTTTTGCATTGCAAAGTAAGTTTAGTGATGATGACAAATCATTTCTGAGTACTTTCCTGTTTCAGTTTTAAATCAAACTGCTCTGCATCATTTAAAAGGAGTGCTCAGAGTTTAGTGATGTGATTTTTTTTTTTTTTTCTTTTTGAAGTCTGTTGCTAGTGAAAGTGGCTGCTTCATAAAGCTCGTTCTAAAAACTGTCTTCTCCCCTCAGGTGCTGCATTCTGATAAAAATGTGCAAGACCGAGGACTTGTAGTTGTGGATCCAAAGGCAAAGGATATTATACTGGAACACAGAAGTTATTGTTCCAAGAAGATGAAGGAAAGACATTTCTCAGGAGATGTTCTGGGATATATTACTCCTGTAAGTTAACAAAATGAATCTTTTAATGAAAATTAAGAATAAATTAATATAAAATTATTAATAAAGTTAATAAAATCTGCAATCTTGCATCCCTGCTTTAAAAGCATTTTTATAATAATGGGAGCTTCTGGTCAAATACAGTCAAATATTCAAAGGATTGTTTGATAGCTGGCTTGGGATTCAGGTGGTCTCAAAACCTTGTTCTCCCGTCCATCTCTTGGAGGACATCTAGCTTGTTGGTAAAACAGAGATGATAATATTCTCTTGTCCTTGATGAGCCATGTGAAGTTGCAGTAAAGTCAGACCAAGAAGGCTACTAAGTGTCCTCATACCATGCAGCTACCACCTTGGACTTTCTAAATAAACAGTAAAAAATTTATGCTGCTGTCAAACGGATCTCTTTTGCTATCCAGTCTTACTATTATTCAAAGCATCCTTTCTTGAATAATAAATGTTTCTTCCTTTTGTTTAGAGGATGCGTTTCACTCGTTTCAGTCTTACACTGCTCAAAAGAGAAATAGGTGCCCTATAAATTTTCACCTTTCTCAAATTCTCTTGAACGTAAGTGCAGAGTCTGTACATTCAAAACTGTGTTTGAATCTACAAGTAAATTCCTGTGGTTCAGGTGAATTTGCACAATTTGAAGATTGCCTTTCATGTAGCTATCAGAGTTTCCAGAGTACTTTCTTATTTAAATAAAAATAATGTCTCAGAAGGTTTCCTCATATTAACAAATGGGGGTCTAGCAAATGATTACATTTGTGTTAAAGAATTTATATTGGTCAGAAGTAAAGTGATCTGTGTATCTTGCTTTTCAGCCTCTCACTTTTTTTTTTTTTTTTTTTTTCTCCTTTCTTTTGCAAGTGGAACAGCCATGGCTACGACATTGCTAAAATATTTGGAAACAAATTTACACTAATCTCGCCAGTCTGGCTACAAGTGAGAAGGAGAGGGAAGGAAAGGTTCCAGTTCACTGGGCTCCATGATGCTGATAAAGGTGGGGTTTTTTTTGTTTTTTTTTTTTCTTTGAATATGCATTGCAAGTAAGATTAACGGTCTTGTTGATTACTAGTCTGGTAGCTTTGGCAATATATGCTTGTGGGTTTTGCTGGCTCTGCCTCATGGTGAAGTACTTTCATCCATTGCATTTTTTTGGGAGTTTTCTTCAGAGTGAACTTCTTTCCGTTCCCACCTGCTTCCACATGTGTACATAGTTTATCTGTCCAAAGAATAAGTAGAAAGACTGACTCTTCCAACAGGCTGTCTGCAAAGCCCCTCATAAAAAAAGGAAGGGACAGAGAATCTGTACAGGCATAGAGACCATCTGTCTTTGGTGTTTGCACTGTGCAGTTGTTTACCTGTTGTGGTTTTTCTCCCTCTGCAAAAACCTTTGGGTGAGTTTGTTTGGGGAATAGAAGACAATTTAAGAGAATTTTTTCCTTCACTGTCAAGAAACTGTCAGCAAGTTCAGATTTCAGCTAGTATGTTCTCAAATAATAACTAAGTAGTTTATGGTTTTGAACTTGATTGAAACTTGTCTGTGGAATCTCATTTGAAACAGCTATGATTCTTGCCATGTTAGTGCCTGCAAACAAATTCATTCTAGTGTAGTGACTGCCAAGAGGAGTGGATGGGACACTTGAAAGTATCATCTTACTCCACCACCCCCCAAAAGAACCCCAACAAGTTCTTCCTAAGTGGTGCTTGGTTACTACAGAAGTGTGTTGCTCTGAGTAGGCAGTAAGATAGTTTTCATGAAGAGGCAGAACTGTAAGCTGCGGGGAGGGGTTGGGTAGGGACTATTGTAAGATTGTAGTAAATGCTAGTTACGCTGTGGTGGAGGTGAATAGCTTCAAATTCTGTGCATCAGAGGATGTTTTGTCTGTGTTGGTTATGAACTAGTAGTCTGTGGCAGGAAGACAGATAAAATGAAACTGCGTATGTTATTTGAAGAATGATTGAAAGTATGTTGTCGTCAACATCATTTATATTTTAATATTTGTTCTCTTACTTGGTACTGTTTGACAGGCTGGATGAACGATGTCAGAAAAACCTCCAAAAACATCAAAATAGGTGAGCCTCTGTTTTATGTTTGTTTTTCATCTTCTATAACTGCTACCCGAGCAAAAGATGGCTTTGTTCCAGGTGTATATGGGAGAAAGGGAGGTTACGTTGGCATAGTTGTATGAAGGAGGAAGTCTGAGAATTAAAATAAAAGCAGTTAACTATAGATAGCTAAATAACTGAAGTGTTGATTCTGTTGGTGCCCCACTGTTTTGTCTAAACCTGCTGTCTCTGAATAAATCCTGGTTCACAGGGCCCTCTCTGGAGGCGTACTTTGTATACAGCACTAAGTAGAGAACACACCTGGGGGAGCAGTTTTCAGACTCAGTTCTCAGGGGTTCTGCTAGTTAAAATGGAAAAAAAAAATCAAAATCTGAGTCAGACTTTCCTGCATGATAGTAGAAAAGTCCTCCTTTGTCTCTTCTCCCCTTGAAGCTGGGAACTCAAGGGATGTGCCACAGCGTTTGTTTCTAGGGAAAATTGCAAACATTGCTATAGAGATAACACTGTGCTGGACTACTTAGATTTGTCTATAGCAAGAATTCTGTGGAACTGTGAAACTCTTCTTGATTTAGAAGGGAGCATGAAACATGAAATGCAGTAGAAAAATTGAATACTCAGTCAGATTTTTTAAATTACTTCAGCTGCCAGATTATAAAGCCTTTGCAATCTCTCTAAACTCTTCTAAAATACTCTTTTACATCCTTGGTGGTTAGAAAGGGCTTAGGCATAACTCTGTATGAGTTGCTGGCTTTTCCAGTGTGCGATTGTCAACTGTTCCAACAGCAGTTTTCCTGACTCTTGTCTGACTATTTTTTTAATGTTTTAAGTGTGTTGTTAGAAAAAGAAATTACGTTACCTCAAGTACCCATGTTTTCCAAAATAGGGTCTTGACATGAGAAGAAGAGTGGAGTAATATAGGGCTGTGTACAAAAGAGAAAATTAGACTTTGAGGTAAACTTTTCTATCTTGTTCTTGTGGTAGAAGATAAGCACAGCTTACAGAAAGATTACTGTTTCTTGTTGGTTTTCTTTTAAGACTCTACTTGTGGCTCTAAGTGATAGTTCAATTAAGATAGTTCAATCAAGTGAAGGTATCTTTTCTTAAAAGTTGCATCGGTGCTGACCTTTAACTAGAGATAAAATGAAGAAGAATGTTCTACAGTGTCAATTTATCTGTGATACTAAAGTTGGTCAGATAAAAAGAGTAATGATCTCAGCCATGGGATATGTTGTTTAGTGGCATCTCTGCTTGTATCTAGTGTATTCTGTTTCTGCAGAAATATTCCAGTGTAGATAATAAATTCTTAATTTTCAGTACTGATCGATGACTTTGCTTGATAGTGCCTCGAATTTTGTTTGATGGATGGACTTACCAGGACTTCGACAGTGTTTTTGGCAGTGAGGATGAAATAGAGGAACTTTCCAACAACATGGTTCTGCTAGCGAAGGTAAAAGGAGTTTTTGCTAATGCTTATAAAATAGTGTGAGATTATATTTGATTCCTTTTGTAATGGATATTTTCTCATTTCCAGTAGTTTTTTATTGTACAAAATAAAATTCTGCTCCAGAAAATAATGAGGCAGGATTCTTAAGAGCGTGTCCTAGTATGTGTCCAGTTCCTGTAAATATGAAGTATAGCAACACTTAAGTGCAGTTAACTACAAGTCTAAAGTGAGAATACATAAGTCTGATCAACATAGCCTTGTTAAGTTATTGTTGGCAGCTGCACTGGTGACTTCTGCCTGCTACAAAATGTGATTGATAAAACCTCTTCCAAACAGCTGACAGGCTGAATGTTACATAGGCAATGGTGGATACCTGATAAGCTTCTCATGGAGGCTGCCTAGTGAGCAGACTGCTTTTTTTTTGATTTCTATTATAAAAATAAATCTATTAGCATGGACTATACTGGTTAGTGGCATTTTTTGATAGGCAGAAAAAGGGTGATGAGTGCAACGAGTCCTTTTTCTGTGTTACCAGGGTACATTCAGGCTTAGCGTGCTAGAGCTCATGAGCCACTTTTAATACCAATACTCACTGGATATCTGTTACTGTACAGTTTTGCTCAGATCTGATAAACTACTTTTCTAAAAATGTTAAGAGGCTGGGTAGAGGAGAAGATGATTTCCCTTAAGGAATGGCTACAGTTTGCTAAGGTTTTCTGGGCAGCTCTTTAGCTAATGGCTTTAGAGCTTAGAGCATGTGTAGGACTAGACAAGTTGCCCCCAAAAGACATTCAGCTTCAGTGGTTTATTCATGACAGCCTGCTTAATTACTGTCAGAATAAGCTTTCTCACTTGCTACAAAATGTAAAGAAATCTTAATGTCCTCTAGAGGAAGATGGATGTAGAGGTAAACTGAATAGTTTCTTAAAATTTGTAACTGGTACATCAATTTTAGGTCTTCAGTAACAGTTGGCCTCTTAAGGAGAGGATACTCAAGTACAACAGTACCCTTAATCATGCTGAACATAAATTATCACTAGTGAGATTCATTGTGGGAGATGTTTGGAATCATGCCTATGCCAAGTTAGCATTTACATCTTTAGACTCTCATGAGTTTTTTCCCAATATACACGTAAATGTGTGTCGAATGATTTGCCTAACAACCGCCTTTCATCAATGGCTGAATTTTCCCAATCCAATACTAGTTTATCCTGTAAGAGTAGAAGTCATGGATAACTCCATGACTCACTATAAGATTTTCATCTTTTGCATGTTTGTTAAATAATTTGGGCTTCTCATTGACTTCTTCATGAAATGCTATGTTAAAGACTAAGCTGGTAAAAGAATACAAAGCATGTTCAATCTGTAATAGTACAAGTAAAACTTGAGTAATTGTGTGCTTTGATACTGTACTATCATCTGTGATAGAAACCTAATGAAGAAGCATGGTGATTAACTGTATATTGTCGTCAATTCCCTTTGTTTAGAATGAAAATTTCGATGGTTTTGTAATTGAAGTTTGGAGTCAGCTGGGAAATCAAAAGCAAACGTGAGTATAAGTCTCTAGAATGCAATTCCTAAAAATCGGCTCCGTCAAAGCATCTTTCTAATTTGCCCATGTTGATTAGAATTTGTCATTATAAGTAAATGCACTTTCTAGGACAATTGAAGATTATTTGACTTATCGTAGAATGAAGTAGCATGAGCTCTCTATGAGTTCTCTTTGAGAACTCTACATGAGCTCAGATTACATAATAATCTTCATAATGGACCTAGCAGACCACGTTAGCCTTTCATACATGAGTTCTGCAAGATGTTACCTTGTACAATACAAGGGTGAAGAGAGTACCTCAATTGCATGCTTACTCAGATATTGTCCCTGGCCTTTATTTTAACATTGATTGGTTTGGGTTACTGGGTGAAACTTGGAATCATGGGATGCTTTCAAGACTACCACATATGAGTCGATTAGGAAACTTTCCAAACCTTTTAGACATCTTTTAGACATACTGAAACTAAAACCAAAATCCCCAACCTGAAGCAAATCTAGGGAGAAACTGCCTTCCAGTTCTTGCAAGCACAGTATGTTTTAAACTTTGGAGTAGTTGATCTATCTTTTGGTAGCTCCACTATGAAGTTTGAGTGAGTCGGAATTTATTGTAGCTGCTAAGACTAAAGGGCTTATCCATATTAAGCTGTTTCCTGACATGTTCTAATCCATTTTCGTTGAGTAAAAGCCCCTTGGCTGTCTTAACATCTTGGACAAAGTCAAGGTAAGGCAAGTTTCAAACTGCTGCTTCGGGAGGAAAAGATGGAACAGAAGGTGTAGTGAAATGAATGATTCAGTGCAGCAATCTGAAGATTTTGTGTTAGTTCCCTCAGAAAATTCAGGCATCCATTTCCTAAAGCACAATATTCCTACCATCTCCCTATTGCCTAAAATGTCTGAGGGAAAAATAGCTTAAAAGAAAGCCCCACAGAATGAACACTTCATTATGGAAGACTTTCAACTTTCAAAAATGGTTACTTCAGGTTATTCTGTTTAGGGCAAATGTTATTGACTGATGGCATATAATAGTTACTTCTAGAACTGAGTGTGCTCTTAATGGAGTCCTATATTTTCCCTTTAAAATCAACAGTTGGGAACAAAGAATTCAAACTGCAGAATACTTGTAGCCTTGTCAGGGGCTCCACCATTTTTACTGGAATAAATAATCCTTATGATAGATGTTCTTGTGCATAATTAGGTAATTTGCCAGATTGTTCCTAAAATTCGATCTCTATACTGAGCTCTGAACCTATTGCAATATCTTAATAAGACAGCCGACAAGGTGATATAAAAAATTAGTAACTGACAGCCAGAAGTTGGATGTGGTGATCAGTTTATCTGCTGTGCTTACTGTATTTCAGTAAAATTGATGCTTTTTCTCTTAGTTAACTTACACAAATGTAAGGCAGACTGTATTACTGTAATTTTAAGGCTCACCGAAGACCAGTTTAAGCACAGTAGCATCAAAGTGCTGTATTGCACATGATGCACGTGAACAAAACATACTTTTCTATTAGCTCCAAGGTGAGTTTACTTGTGGCATGGTAAAAATGTTATGCTTTGCCAGGAGTGACGCTGGTTCAAAACAGCGTTGCTTGTCCTATCTTGTGTGATAAGATCTATTTGTGCTGGAGGAGGTACTGCTGTGTAGTTGCTCTAGCCTTCAGTATCTGAGTGTTATTTAGGTGAAGTAATAGAAGCACCACTTAAACATTCACTGTCTGTCTGTTATTGATAGACAGGAGTGGGAAGTATTTTCCATAACTTCAGAGAAGGAAAAGGTTATTCTCATTGAGTAGAAAGGTAACTGCCTCCCTTGCTCTGAGTCAGTAGTGTTTGATCATATGTGGCCACCTGTGAACAAGACTTCAGGATTATCCTAACTGAAAATGTGAATGATGTTTGGCAGAAAAACATGAATAGAAACAGAAGTTATGTACTGTACATTTTCCTCCTCTTCAAGACCAGTTTTGATTTAAGAGCTTCATTGTAAACTCATCTGTGTGGTTTTTTTCCCCTCCTTTTATTGTCACTCCCCTAGAAATGGTTAGGATGGTTAAGTTGCAAAATGTCTCATGTTGCGCTTTCCGAATAAGGCTAATCTAGGCAGCAAGCTGAAGCTAGGCTTGTGTGTAATAACAGTTGTTTTGTGAAAGTTGGAGAAGTGCATCATTACATTAAAATTTTGTCTCATGATGCTTGTAAGTTATGCAACCAGTGTCTTCATTTTGAGATTACGTCAGTTTGTCTATCACTTGCTCTAAAACTGGATGGCTTCGGTATCCAGTGCCCCAGGGGTTTTCCCTATCAATGCTTTTTGGAGTGAACAGATGCTTTGAACAGACCTCAAGGGGCAGAATTGAGTGAACTTAGCACCTTGGCAAGCCTGTATTTTTATTGCACATTGAGTGCTGTTACTTTGGGATCTCTTAATTTCCTTTGGAATAGCAGAGCAGTTATTCGTGATAGATGGGTAAGCGTGGATGGTCTTTTGCTTCGCTTGTCCCTGCCAGAAAATTGGAGCAGCCCATGACCTCTTTAGCCCACAGAGTGGCAGTATTGTAACATGATTCATCACTGATCTTCCTTGTCAGGTTATGTCTCGAAAGTGACAAACATCAGTAGTAAAGCATGTTCTTAGCCTTGGAAGGGTGGGGGTCAGTTGACAGGTAGTTGTCAACACAGAGATGACTCTTAACCCTTTGGAGATGTGAAGCATTCATAGAAAAGCAATTGTGTATGCTCCATATAAAGCGTCTGTATGAAGTGTTAGTACATAGTGTAGGTTTTCCTGATTCAGATCCTTGAAGGTCAAACACCTGAAAGTAGCTTAACCTACTTCTAGGTAAAGGAACAAAAGATCATAATGATGCTCACAGTCTGCCTTCAAATTATTTTCAGAGCTGTCTGACAGTACAAGGAGACCTGCCTAGCTAATACATTTTATTCCTATTATTTAGCGTGAACATGTTTTCGTTTAAAAAGAAAATAAAAAAACAGTTTTTTTTTTTTCTGAAATGCAAGGAATAGTCTCACATAAGCAGTTAGCAACATGTTATTGAGATGCCACCCGGGTGCATAAAAATATCTGGGGATATGCTGCGGCTGTCAGCTTGCCTTATGAAATGACAGAGCGGTGGTGTGGATCTAAGTGAAAAGTATTTCACTTAGAATCATTATGGGTTTCATTTTTCAAAACCTGAAGTAAGTGGATAGCTAGCTATTAAATTAATAAATAATAAAATGGCACTCAATTATTCTAGTGCATCCTTTCATGTATCTGTGTTGAGGGGAAAGCTGTGGAAATGATTCCTGTTATTTTTTTTAATAGTGTTATGGAAAAGACCCATGATCTCACCCAGTGCACTGCCTCAGTGGTGCAGGAACACTTAGTATAGCACAAGTTTCTTTATCCGACTTAAAATGGTCAAAGAATGAGATTTGCTTATGAAACGTTTGTGCTTGATACGCCCACTCTCATAAGAGATACTTTTTAGCAGGGTGCCCCAATATTTCTTGAGGCAGGTGAATCTGCAAAAGAATCTGAAAACTTCCAAATTAGTGTCCTAACTCACTAATAAATTGGGTTTTGTTTTAAGCACTACATATGTCAGGAAGCTGGATTAATTGCAGCTGACGCTCTCTTCTTGGTAGACCTCAGCTGAGCAAGTGTGCCCATGAGATTTTTATTTTTTTTTTCAATAGCTGAACATGAATTTTGTTTGGATTAGAGAGGCATGATGACATCTTCGTAACACAGGCTCTCCCCATTGTCTTGATGTTGGGCCTTGAAACACTGAACTGTCTAAAGACCTTTTGACAATTACATTTTGTATGGAGATACTTATAACAGGGTAACACTGTTAGCTCTGTGCAAGGCTTCTGTAACCCATAAATCCTGTCACTGGCTTCTTTAAGAACCTGTGATCACTGAGTATTTTTAAAATGAGGCAAGTTCAGACACTTCTCTGTCAGCCCTATGCATCCTTTTAGAAAATCATGTCTTTTTGGGTACTCACTTCAACATTAGAAATGAATGAAAAGTCTTCCTGCAAGGCCTGAGGAGTTACCTAAAGAGACCCTTCAGTTTCCTGTTTATCCTAGCTGGCATTACAGATGAAGTGAAATGCTGCTAAGATGTTATGTTGCTGGCATCCACGAAGACATGAAATTCTGTGGTTTCAGGCTCACCCAGTTTTACGTCATCTTAAGCAGAACTAGAGTAATCTGGTTTTGTTTGTGTTCAAGAACAAAAAAATTTTCTAATCATTCTGGTTTGGGGTTTGAATTGCTCTGTAATGCTCAGTAGACTGAAGTTTTAAATTATATTATTATCTTAAATTATATCAATCCTTTGTGCTGCTTTCTCTTGCATATTCATTTAAATGTTGATTTTATCAACAGTCTAAGTTTTATATAAGAGAATTATGTGCCTAAATACAGTAGCCTGGTTTCATGTTAGATATCCTAAGCAGCCTGGTCTCTGGCTGTTCATGTAGGGTCCTAGATGCCTTGAGTCTTACACAGCAATCCGGTGTGCATGCGTTGTATACCTTTGGATATATAAAGTGGCATTAGGTTCTTATATTTAGATGCCAAAATACCACCTGCTCTATCTGAAGAGCCTGAATTGTCTTGGTATGTGGTTGTGGACCTAAGTTTTAGGTGGTTTATAATGACCAGTTCAGGCTCCTGTAGACCTCTAATACAGTACCCTCTATAGTACTGGTACGTAATTCGTTCCTATGATTTCTGGGAATAGAATTACGGATATACAGATGTCAGTGAGGTCAAATTTAATGTGAGGTGAAAGACTGCACCTAACTGATGCTGTCTCCTCTCATGCTGGCAATCATTGCACAGTGAAAAAGTATTCAGTTTCCCATCTTTTATTCTAAAACATAGTAAATTAGGCTCCTAACAAAAATCTAAATCAACCAAGGTTTCCTATGCAGATGAAACCTCAATTCTAATGTGTTTTGCTGCTTCTTTATAGTTTAAACCTGCTTCTTAATTAAATAACTGTCTTTGAGGTAAAACTTTATTGACTAATTTTGCAATAAAATATTCCAAATTATTAATCCTGTGGCATTTAAGCTTAGAAATGTACATGGCAGAAATACTGAGATAACTGAGCAAGCAAGCAAAAGTTCTCCTGCTTATTTAGTTAATAGCTAGACAGGATGGTGTCTCTCTTTTTAATCTCACTTGTGCGTTTATTGAGTGTTTTTTTTTTTCTCTGGAGACCTGGGTCACGTTGTGAAAAAGACATGAACGTACCCATCAGAATCTCACAGCGTACATAAAAGTGCACATTTTACTCTGATCAGTCTGGCATTAGCTGACAGATGGCACTGCCATCACATAGAATCGATCTGAAAAACGCGGTGTTTTTTTGGTTGGTTTTTTTTTTTGTCATCACATGCTGCAGGCACTTGGTATCATGCAGAAGATGACCTTCAGGCATCTTATTAATGTTGGTGGGAGTATAGGAGCAAAAGTCTTTTCTGGCAGTTCTATCCTTCATGTTAGTCCCTGAAAAATTAATCTATTAATCAAAGATTTGCCATAATTCACTCCAGCTTCTTGGTATTAACTAGGCAATGAAATGGCACAAAAGGGCAATTTCTTCTTGAAGTAGACAGCTTTATTCTGTCCAATTTTCTCGACAAAGCATAAATTTTAGGGAGTACTGAATACCAACTTGTGCAGAAAAGTGGCTGAAGTTGGAAAGTTGCAGAGTTATGAAAGGTCATGTAACTGAAGGGAAGGCTGTAACTGCCTTATGTGTCTTCTGCAAGGCTTTTCAAATACACCTGCAGCCCACTCTTGTGCACTGAAGTAAACTGTAGTACAAGGTGTCCCAAACACAATAGACCAGCAATGCCAGAAAAAAGGACTTCTGAAAAAATAAGATTCCCTCAAACTTTAGGGGATGAAGATTTGAAGGTCTGCATACTTTATAGGGAACAAGATACTTTGAAATCATGAACACTTGGAAAATTCACCTACCAAATAGTAGCAATAACAGAAGGCATGAAATAGTAGGAATGAAGTAGACCTTAATTAGCTCAAGATAGAGTCTTACAGCTGCCAATGTTTTAGTAGCTACTCTGAAGTTAAATTTGACAATGGTGAAGTCTCTGGTAAATATTTAATGAAACCTTTTCAGGAAGACTGATTCTATTCCTACTTTCCTGCACCTCATTATAATGTTTAAAATGTCAGTAGCTTTTCTTTCAAAATTACCATTGGTAATATGGGAGAATATTGTGTTTAAAATGCTGGAAAGCACTGTAGCGACACAGTAAAGTTTTAATTTATAGCACACAATAAATGAACATTCTGCTATTGCTGTTTGGGGGAGAGGGGGAGAGTGTACATTTGATTTACATAATCTTTCTTGGCTGAAAAATGGAAGGGAACCTAAATTAAGTCTTTAACCATTAATCCTGTCTGATTTGCTAAAAATTTTTCAGGGCCCAGAGACCTGGTTTGACAGGTTAGTGAGCAGATGTTAATCTGGGTTTCTTGAGTAAGAATATGCAATTGTCCAGCTACCCCTTTTCTTTCTGTTCTCCTTGAAGTTGAAGCTAATTATTTTTTTGGCCAGAGCTATACTGCAAAGATTTGGTGGTGGGAGAAGTGGCTGTTTTGATGGAGTCTGGTTTTAGTTCGAGTCCTGTCTGCTACCTACAAAATAAAACCAGCAATCCAAACTGCACTCCTGCCCCTTTATCAGGCCACAAATCTCTGTCCTTCATTTACAGTTGTAGGTTGTGGTTCTGTGCTGTATGCCTCTCTAGTTTTAAAATACGACTGCTTTTGTGTAGTCACTGTTTTTGTGGGTGTGTCACTGCTTCGTGGATACATTTTTTTCCTCTGCTGGCTGACCACCAGTGTCTGACATTGCCAAGAAAGCGGGAAACCTTGAATTTAATATTCACTTGATTTATTATTTTTTCTCTGCATCTTGTTCAAAATAATTCCAATTGTTTTTCTTCTTATGCTTCAAAGCATTGCTATCTGGATAGCAAAATTTTAGGAGCTGAGGCAGATATGTGAAGATGCAGAGTGGGAGCGAGGGTGTTAGCCTTGTTTCTAAATGAAAAAGATGTTATCTTGCTTTGCACCTATGTTAGGTTCTTTTGTCCTATTCGGCCTCTCCTTCTGTCTCCTCACCTTATAAATAATTAAATTTAAAGTCAGCAAATGTTTTGCGTGGTGTAGAGGTCTCTCTACAGGTTCCTCAAGTTCCTACAGGTAGCAAAGGCAGGCTGTCAGAGAAGAGAGATCCCTGCTGATGAACAGTGTAGAATAATCTCAGTGCCAGAGGAATTGATTCTTTGGTCAAATTTGTCTTATATGCAGGATCTCTGACATCTAATAAAGGGTGCACTCACACTGCAGTTTGGACATAATTAATTATAAAGGTCACTTAGCCATGAGAAAGAAGAATCAATTGGAAAGAAGGCTTAGCTTGTTTTAATACTGATGATAGTTTTTGATAAGATTATGTCGTGTGGGAGCTGTGATGTGTATGTTGGAATCAATAAATGTCTGTTTAGTTTAGTGTTGTAATTTTTTAATGCGTTCCTATGGAAAAGGATTCTTTTTTGCTATAATTGATTTGTCTGAGTCATGCCACTCTTAACATGGAATGCATATGATAAGGAAATGGGAGGGAAAGATGTTACTTTCCCAGAGCAAGAATGGTAGAAACACATGCTGCAGATAGACCAAAAGCTGATTCCTGTAATCTTTTGTCTCCCCCCAAAAGAGAAATAGAGGTGGCAGTGTGACAGTTCATTGTCAAGAGCTGTTCAGCACAGCCAGCTCTCAAATTGTAAGCACAAAATACTGATGGTATTGGGAAAGTGATAAAACTTGCTTTGTTTGTTCGCCATGATTTTGAGAGTAATGGCTTTTGTAGCGTCCTTAAGAAGTTTTCATCAAACATCAAACCATTTCAAGGAAAATTAAAATTCTTGGTTACCTTTGGATAGTCTCTACGTTGTCAAAGTCAAGCATCATTACTGTGATGGATAACTATGTTGGAAGATCAATGATTTCAGAAAAATATCTCTAGGATAATACTGCCTTGAAAGGCACAACAGTACCAAAATTTGTTTATGAGAGTTCAGGTCTAATTCATTTTAAGTGGAGCAAACAACTTGGGTGATTGCTTATGTATATCCTGACGTTCATGCTTTTAGCACTTAAAGCCTACTGGAATGGGTTGTGAAGTTGCTTTCTGCTCGGTTCAGGTTTAAGCATAGTTCTGAACAGATCTAAAATTCTGTGCTAGTATCATGTCTGACTCCCTTTGTGGATCCACCCTGCCGGTGGATAAATATCAAAGTTGACTTTGTTCTGAAAAAGCAAATGACTTACGGAAGGCACACAGAAGGGCCATATTTATAGTGCAAATTGAAAGTAATATTGGGCTCCTCTTAAGATAACAATAGCCATTACACTTTTTTGTTTCTGCAGTCTGTCTCTGAAGGATTTTCTGTTAACATCACCCTTCAAATCAGGAAGACTAAAAACAGTTTAAGTGAGAATTTTTGAGTTTATTTTCCTATTGAAATGTTTAGAATATGGATATGAAAATCAGCTTTTGTGAAAGACTTTAAATGATACATATGGAAGGTGATACTTCAAATATGACATTGTCAAACATTTATTTTGTAGTTATACAGTAATGTATTGAAACAAAAGGATTATTTATACAGAAAAAAGCATCAGAAATGCTTCTAAATACAGCTTCAGAAATATCCTTTGAAGATTGCATGTCTTGCTGTGAAAGCATCTTTACAAATTCTCAGACCTCATGTGTAGTAATAGAGTGACAACTTGAATCTATTCAATAGCGGCTTGTTTCAGAACTGTTACTGATTCTTCTATTGATTTAATTCTTTTTACTGAATATGACCTCAAGAGGTTACTTGCTCTGATAAGGTATGTTGGTTTTACATGCTAACAGTGCATAATTAGATTAAAATAAAACTCGGAAACATTTTAGCCCCAAGGTGATCACCTGTTCCAGTAGAACTAAGACTGTCTCCAGCAGTTCAGTGTTCTTAGTCCTGGAAGAGGGTAAACCTCTAATCAATCTTCCTAATATTTTTTTTCTGCTATGATCATTCACTACAAAATGTGTTTGGCTCTCTTGCCAGCTGCATGTTTTCAATTATTTCTATAGTTACTTGTTAACTTGCTATTGCCAATATGTAGTGCCGGTTTTACTGCCTTTCCCTCTAACAATATATTTATATTTCAGGGAGTTGATTCACTTGCTCACTCACCTTTCTGAAGCTCTGCATGAAGCACAACTTAAACTCGTACTGGTCATCCCTCCTGCAGTTGCAGCAGGGTGAGTATTCCTATTTAGGTGGCAGGTTCCAGATGAGATACTTTCTTGTCTGATACACAATAAATTCAAAGCTTTGTGTATAGCTATGCAGCCTAAATGAATAAGAAATTATTCGAGTTTGATTGGTAGTCATGTCTTCATGCATGTTGCACTGAATAGTCTTAGTAACTATGTGCGTTCATATATATCTCATAACTTTTGATGTTGAAGTAACTTGCAAAGGGACCTTCTATTGTGGTGTTAACCCAAAATGCCTGGTAAGAACTTCCAGGAACAGTTGTGGAGTTTAATGACTTGTTGCCAAGGATTGAAAAGGATGTCGTAAAGGTAGCATATAAAAGAACTTCTGAGCCTCTGGGCACAATTTCACCTATGATAGATAGTAGTTATTCTTTAAGTAAGAAAAACAGAGCTACAGGAAGGAATTATATCTGTAATAGGGCTGTGGGGTTTTAAAATTATTTATTTTGACTTTGTAGTTCGTATGTACAGAAAATACATTTCATAAGAGGATAATATTTAGAATTGTTAATGATTCTGTTTATTTGTGCAATGATTTGAATCTGATGGATGTAACCATTTGTATGCTCTTCTGGCTCGACAGCAGTAAGCAGTTCTTATCTTTCACTGTTTATAGCACAGAGAGATTTACTTCCTAAGATTGTATTTATTGAAAAAACAAAACCCATTTGGAAAATGAGAATGTAATTTCATTATATGTGGAAGGAATTTGAATCCTCTTGAAGTTTTTACACTTTTAGGAAAAGATTCTACATTGTCTCCAAGTGATCTGTAGTAAAACTGAAAAATCACGGTTTTACAGTATCTCTAGTCTTTATCTGGGAAGAAAGTGGTACTCCAGTATTTTGGTATTTCAGGGAGATTGTATCTGGTCCTTCATGGTTTTGTGTGATCAATCAGTGAGTATATCCATATGAGAGTGAGCAGATAGAACTGAAGACAAGGGTGGAAGGTGATTTAGAATACCAGCAGAGTGATGTGACTTCATTATTGTGATTTCAAATTGAAATGTGGGCTATGCCAGTGCTACGCAGCTTTATTAGCAAGAGTTTTGCCAGTATCCATCTGCCAATTAGGTAACATTTGTTCATATTTGGATGCCCTTCCAGGTCAAAAGATGCATGGTATTCTTGAATCATGAGCATAGCTATCTGTTGTGCTACCTTGTGGAAGAGTGTTTATGGTATACAATAGTGCTACAAGGATATACAAGGAATATGTCATGCCTTTCAGAGACTTGTGATAGTAAAGGTTGTCTTACCCTAAGAACTACCAGGTTCTGAATCTCTGTATTCCACTTTCCCCTTTCCTTGCTTCTCAAAGGTAATCACAGAATGGTAAGGGTTGGAAGGGACCTTCGGAGATCATCTAGTCCAACCCCCCTGACAGAGCAGGGTCACCTAGAGCAGGTTGCACAGGAACACGTCCAGGTGTTGGTCAACTTGTCCACCAGGACTCCAAGTAACTCTCTGTAAAGCTGCTTTCCAGTAGGTCAGCCCCTAACCTGTACTGGTGCGTGGGGTTATTCCTCCCTAGGTGCAGGACCCTACACTTGCCCTGTTAACGCTGTGGATAGGCAAAATGTTAAAGCTATGTGTATGTCATCGGTGATGGCCTTTTACTGTCAGAGTGAGAAGCTCCAAATCCCTATTAGTTGTTTTTAAGAGATTTGGTGTGGGCTCTTGCCATATGGAACTGCAGAATAATGAAACATAACCTGTTGTAGAGGATTACATGCAAGAAACTGTTGTCATAAAGTAATTGAGTATGTTGCAGCGTGTTCTGCTAACTGCAGAATAGGTGACCTATGGGGGACACGTGCAAATCCTATGTTATGCTTGTTCCTTATCTCTGAATTTTATCAGGAGGTACCTCCTCCTGGTTATGCAGATGTGTTTGGCTTACTGGTCTTGACTTGCTGATCATGATAACTGGGGAAGACTTATAATATTTGCATAGTCAGCAATGCAAGATTATTTTTTTCCAGGTTTCCTTTTTCCTTCAATCTGTTCAGCAACCTTATGCCTGCACGTGAAAATTCAGTAATGTAAGTCACTCTTAAATAGAGAGCCATTATTAGGTATTTTTCAGATGAGAGTTAGTAGGCACCTGAAGAAAAATATTACAATGTCTTATTTTTCTCACCTTGGGCTATATAATAGTATGGACAGGCTCACAGCCACTATGGTTTATGACAGTTTAACAGCACAGTTTCAGGATGGTGTTGTACAACCTCCTAAATTTCTTGTAGGCTGTCACAATCTTTCAGTGTACGTTCACTTTCAAGGTGCCAAAAAGGCTGAGAAAATGGAATGCCTGAACAGGCTTGTAAATGTCTCTTCTGCGTCTGGACTTTTCTCTGCAATGGTCTCAAGTTTTTGCTGAGTTTTGTGAGGAGGTCCAGTAGCACCAGGGAGAAACAAAGCATTTCTGCCTAGAGGTATCTTAAGCTTAAATGCTGCCTGCTGAAAAGATTCAGGGACCCTGTAGTAGGTGACTAAAAAGTTGTCTATGTGCTGAGGTCAGTTAGCATCTGTACTGCAACTGTGACGCCACCTCTTCTGTAGGTTAGTGATGGAACTCGGTACAAACCAATTCCTGAATATAGGATATGTACATTCTACCATTTTAAGATTGTAAGCCCGGATTAATATCTACCTGTGATTTTGTTCTTCAATAGCTGAAGCAATCTGATTGCAGTTTGTTTTCTGTAAAGCTATGTTCTTCAGGATGGTTTTTGTTGCTTTATATTGCGCAGCAGAGGAAAATATAGCTGTTTCATATCCTTAAAATGAAGTAGCTAGTTTAATGCAAAAATCCCTTTGCTTCTGTGTGTGGCTGGCTGCTAAATTTTGATAGGCAGAGAGGGAGAAGCAATGTGTTGAAGACAAGGACAAAAGCAAACAAAATAAATTTCATGTAAATTGGTAAAGTAGACAGTTCTGTAAAATAATACCTTTGTAAAGCCCTTTTCATTAGGGACTGAAGGGCTCTGACAGCCTACCTGCATTTTGAGGAGATTCCTTCCTGTTACTCAAGCCCCTGTGTTTCTACCTCAGTTCTGGTGGCTTTTTGCATCATGTTTTAGTTTCTGGTGCATTATGGCCTTAAGAAAGTAGATCCAAGTCTCAGGACAACACTAGACTTAATGCTGCTGTTTCTTTTTCGCTAGACATGGTGTGGCTTGTTCCCTTTTCTTCTTTGTGCTCTGTGTTTTCCATGGTCTTCCCATGTCAGAATACACACAGTTTTGCGTGCTGCTACACTCCAGATCTTGGAATGCTCAAAATGGAATACACTATATAAACAGGCTCAAGAATTTATTTTTCATCCACTTAATGTTTTAATGGTCTGACAGCCCAAATTATCTACTTGATACAGAAAAGCCTTATTAACATTACAGCTACAATTGTTATGCAGAGGCTTCCTTTCTGTATGTGGTATTCTTGAGTTCGAGGCAGTAGTCACTTGACCACCACACAATTATTTGAAAGAAAATTCAGGCCATAAGATACAGAGGATTTTAAAAAGGAAGAAACTTTTAATCAGCCCTGTTTCTCAGTATGAGGCATCACATGTGTTGTAGGGGAGGTATGTTGTTCCTTACTGTCATGGATGTCTTTGCATGGCTGTTGAGAGCCACTTTTGTGTCTGGTAATATTTGATTCTTAGGAAGCCAGCTTTCTTTGTTAAGGCAAGGTTGAGAGTCATTCAGATTTGCTTCAGAGTATAAACGCTTAGGAACTTCTTCTGATGCATGGATGGCTTTGCTGGTAAAACTTCCTACTATAGAGAAGGTTTCAGGAACTGAACTACGCTGTTGTCCTCTTACATGATTTCCAGTAAGCCAAAGTGTTATATGCCTTATTGTATTAACTCATTGCACCAAAGACCAATAACTGCAGTATTTCTTTAAAAATAAAGACATGGAGACTAAGTCCTTAAATATCTATTTCTGGATCATGAGATTTGCAGATTTCTCTGGAAAATTGTGGGCTGGTATGCCTTTGTGTCATATGGATGTTCAGTGGTGATAACAAATACCTTGGGATTCTTCTGCTTTGGTTGTCAAAAATAATAAGAAATTACTATGTCTTCTCTTCTGTCTGTCACTTACTCCAATCTTTCATGCTGCCCTCTTGTGATCTACATTTCATCACAATTGATAGCTCCTTTTTAAAGTAATTTTCTGTTGCTATTAATTGTAGTCTAGTACAGATAAAGCAAAGGAGAACACTTTAAAACATTTTTTCTAAAATGCTTTATCAGTCAGTTCATCACACAGATGCTTTTTAAAATGCTAATGCATGCTCTGGTAGAATTTAAGAAATTGCTGTGAACAGTGTTCACATTAAAGTGCATTTGCTCCTTTTGGTGGTGGGGAGAAAGTGGAGAGTAGTACAAACCTTAAGATTCCTGTTCATCGTGATGCCTATTGACATTACCGGATTCAGTCTCATAGCCAGAGGGACTTAAATCTGTTTTGTTTATGTACAGTCATAGAGGGCTCTACAGTCTGGTTTTTCTAAATCCTGAAACAAGAGTAGAAGCCACTATAAGTCCTCTGGATTGTTAAAAACATTTTGCCTTGACCAGGATTTGCTTTGTTATGGTTAACTGTATCTTTCAGGACTATTTGCAGTCAAACACCACACTGAGGTTTGGATTTGGACCTTGTGTTGTCTTTGCCCCTCCTGCTGCTCTTCTGCATATTGACAGGGTAGTGGGTTCATAGTTCCAAAACCTTTCTGAACTGGGATTTTGAGATGCCCTATTAGAGCTGGGAAGAGCTGTCTATCTGAAGTGCAATTTTTAACCTGAAATATGTATTACATGCGTGTCCCTAAATGGCCTTATCCGTAGAGGAGTAGTGAAGTATTCCTGTTCTCTAGCTGTGGGAAATAGTACCCATAGCTTATATGAAAGAATATGAAAGTCTCATTCCTCTAAACCAATTATTTTGTTTCTTTTTTGTATTCCTAAAGTTTCTGGGATTTATTCATAAACCTGTATTGCCCAGGAGAATGCATTAGTCACATTCTTTTCAATTGATACTGTTATATAAGCCACCTGTCTGTCTTCCTATTGAGTTAATTAGAAAAAACACTTTAACTTCCTGAGTAAATAGGCAGCTGAAACTATGTTCATCAGTTATAGAAACATCCTAAAACGTTCACAATGTCCATGCATGCTTTAAAGAGTAGAAGTACGTTGGATTTAATGATATCAATAAGCAGAATCCTGAAATATTCATTCGCACTGCTTGACTTCTTAGATAGTAGCTGTACTTGAAAATTTTTGATTTATAGGATAACAAGGCTTCAACTGAAAAGTGCTTCCTGTTGTGTATAAAATATCTCGTGTTATCAAATTCTTTGTGTCTTGAAACTCACTTTGGGTTTCAAATCTTACACATGGTTGAAAGTGTGTTTTAATGCATCTTATAGTCTTTATTTGTTGAAATTACTGTAGACTGTTAATCAAAAACACAGCAAAAGGCATGGAAATAAGTATCATCAAGAATCAAATAATATTTTAGAGTTCAGCAGCTGGCAAAAGACTGATAAAGGAGACATGAGCTGTATGTGGAATACCCTAACCAGCTGGGATGCTAGGAGTTGAAACATTGTTCCTTTTGTGCTCTACCCTGATTAAAATTTAAAGAGAGAGTATAGTTAAATGTAAGCAGTTTATTTAGGAATTTGTAATTTAGACTCCTTTGATATGCATTAAGATCAAAGCAGTCTGGCAGCAAATGCTATCTGAAAGGAGACACTTCTAAGAGCTAAAAATACTGGTTTGCTCAGGGACAAACAAGCTGGAAAATGCAGCATTGCACATGAGATCGAGTGCATGATGCAGGAAAGAAACATATTGGGTTATCTCTTTAACTTCTCAAATTCAGCTTTTGCAAACAAAGACTATGTGAGACTGATCCTCCATCTGATTCTTGCTTTCATAACTAAAGGATCTGGTGAAGCCTTTGGATTTTGGTTTGGTTGTGAAGTGTTCTGGGCTAAAAGAAAACTTCACTTGAAGAAATATATATATATGCATTTTAAATCCAGACATTTTATATATTCCTTTACAGCATTTTCTTATATATCTGTCTACAGCATTGCCCAGAGACGGTTGCACTGGTATAATCAAGGTGTGGGAATGTGTGCAGAGGCTGATCAGGAGGCAGGACCTCTCTAGCAAGCTTTGCTGTCACAGAAAATGCATGTAGAGCTACCATTGTGGCAAACACAGGTTGAGATAGTTAGTATTTCCATCCACCTGATGTCCAGGAATTGCATGATTTTCCTCCAAACATAAGTAATTTGCAAGAGAGAGGAACAGCAGGAACCAAAGCTATGCTCTAAAAAGTGTATGTGTTATATGTGTTATACTGTGACTATCCTTTGGGATGGGAGACTTGTGGTTGCGTATGTCTGAAGAGAGGTGCTAGGATTGCTGCGTTATGTAAATGGTTGCTAGAGCAGATGGTTTGCTGAAGACTTCCAGCCTGTCTTTCAACAGATTGTCTCAAAATGTTAGAGTGTTACTGCTTTTAACATGCATGGATATGGATGCATGTATAAACTCTATGAGTACCATTTCTAAAAGGGCATGGGTAGCCAGGCATATTCTTACCATTGGTGATGGTAACTCCATTTATGCTGACTAATTCTGGGTTTGATTAAATTCCTGTCTTAAATATGTGTACTTCAGTCATTATGGTACTGCAGAAATCATACTGGTGAGAGCTGTGTGAATATTTTATATGGATATCACAAACCTCTTTCTGAATAGAATAGCTGTGCTGGAGTGAACTACCTTGATGCCTAAATATACTGTGGAAAAAAAAAAAAGGCAAACGGGACTCGAAATTTGGTTGCACGTGTTCTCTTAAATCTATAAATCACAGGGACTAAGTTGGTTATTTTTATTTTTTTCTCTATACTTGCATGCTTTATAATACTTTAGGGATGCTTTGTCAAAGGCAAAAAGGGAGGCTTTGAATTTGAATAGTAACTCTTTCTTGTCTGCAACTAAATTGAATTTAATCTGACTAGATTATTACATATGTTGTCCAGATTCAGCAACTGTTTTATCTGTGGTATTTCTCAGTTACTGTGAAGAAAACAATGAGTAAAGGAAATTCTTAAGCTTATTTAGATGAGCTGTCATTGGACAGAGCATCAGTAATGCTCTTTCCTGCTGTCCTGAGAAAGAGCAAAGGCATACAAAAAACTCTCAGGAGCTGTAGATGGGATGCTGTCTTCACAGGGATTCTGAATCCAGCCGTGGTTGCATAACTGTGGCCTTTCTGGCATTTGTAGTTTATTATAGACACTAGACATACAGTGTAACTGTTAAGGATCAACTTGATCATTAAAAGCGGTTAGTTTTGCTAAACACAGTGTTAAATAACTCCATATTTACAGACAGGTTGTTAGTGGCCACTTTTCTCAGACTTTTATTGTCCCCTGAAGTATAATCCTTTCCCAAAGCAGCAATAAAAAGTGGCATTGTCTGTGTCACTTCTTAATATAACACTGTGCTCTTTACTTGCATTTTGACGGTTGATATGCATCAAGAAGTTTGTCATGTGTGATGGATATCCTTTTTAAAACACCTGTCTCTAGATTACAAGACAGTAGCTGCTCCTTGAATAGCAGATGATTCTTTATCTCTTGAAGTTGTATGGAATCTGTAAATGAGAAAAAGTAAAATCTCAAGTAAACAAGTGAAGCATCTCGACTTATTTGACATGCCATTGAGAATTTTTTTTGAGTCTTTTTTTAAGGAAGATCACATTTAAGATACTAAGAGCTTGTTTTGTCATACCCTGAGTATATGATGAAGCTACAAAAAAGCACTTGTTACTTTGTCACTATTAAAAACCTGCTGCATTTTTGGAAAAAAATAAAATATCTGCTTAAAATCTTCAAAACTTTGGAGTTTTGTATGTATCAATCATAATTAAAATGCATGGAAGACAGTTTTAAAAATAGATTGTTTCAATTGTTTGAGAAGCCTCAAGTAACACAAGGCAGCTTTATATTTTAGTAATTTTATCAAGTCTAGCATGGTAATACTAGATATATATGAGGCCCTGATCCTTGGTTTACGTAACAGTATGCAAAATAGCTGCTGATTTTACTTACCATGTCTTAATAACATGCTTACCAGTACAAAGCAGAGAGTATGTTTTCATTTAATCTTATGGGACATGGTGTCAGGGATTATTAGTAAAAATGAAGCAAATTGTAAACAAATCATTGCAGCTATCACTTCACCTCATGAAGTTCTCAAAAATACTACTACCGGTAAATTGCATAGAGTTTAGCTAGAATAAATTGTTATCTCCTGGACAGTTTCTGATAGTATATATCAAAGTAGTATTTAAATTAAAACCCAGCATGTTTGTTTCCAATAAAAGGTGCACTTAACCTCACGGTTTCACATGTAGCGGAAGGACTGTGAAGCATTAGTGGAAATAGGAAGTATGGTTCTTCATCTCTAAAAGAAAAGCTTTTAGTATGAATTTGATGTAAGTGCCAGCTTTCTTAAAATAGTCCACTGCAGATGTGCAACTGTTGGACTGAGATGACATTTCAGGTGGAACCTGTCAGCACACCTTGTATGGAATAAATAAAGTCTGTTAATATTTTAGTATGGGTCATATTTTGTAGACCTTGGATCGTTCTTCTCTGGACCCTCTCTAAATCTCCTACATCTTCCTTAAAATCTGGTTCCCTGAACCACATATTTTAAGCTGTGGCCCTCAGATTTTCCAGGAAGAAATATGTATCCGTATAGCATAGGGCAGAATGTATAGGACAGCATGGATCAACTGTGTGACACGTGCCTAGCAAGTCTAGTATGTTCTGGATACATTAGACCTGTTGTATATGCAGTATAAAATCAGTCTTGCTGGACCCCTGTAAAATCTGGGCCAAATAAGTGGTAGGGCAATATATGTCCTATGGAAGTGACCTAAAACATTTTCCTAAAACAGTAAGGCTGGTGGATTAAGTTTGCACAAAATAACAGAGTGGTAAGTAAACATTTAACAGGAGATGATCAGTTATTCCAGAAACGTTAAAAGGTACCTGGGATTAAGTAAAGATGGGTATAAAGTACTATTTTAAGGAGGGAGAAGTAAAACATGGAAATGCACGGAAACTTTCTGGGCAGACCCGTCTTGGAAGAGGATCAGGCAATTTCAAAATGCCAAGGCAGCAGTGCTGTGAGACATAGGGAAAGGGACACTTTTAATTTTGAGATGATTGACAGGGAGCTTTCAGGGTGACAAAGGGGAATTATTCTGCCCTTGGTGCTAGGCAGGTCTCATGGAAAACTGAGTCTGGGGTACTATGTTATAGGAGGATGTAGAAAAATGAGAGTGTTTAGAGGAAAGCAAGAAAAATAGCTAGAAGTATAGATAATGTCTCCTTTGAGGAAAGTTTGAAGAATTGTATTTAGTATATTAAAAAGAGGAGAAGAGTGTCAGGAGACAATACTTCTTCAAATACGTCAACAGGGGCTGTATAAGTGACAGTGATCCACTGGTCTTTACATCAGCTTGGAAGAAAACGATAAAAATGCTCTTAGTTCATGATAAAGAATTCTTAGGTTGAGCACTAGGAAAACAAATAACGTCAGGTGGCAAAACACTGTAGAAACGCGTAGGAAAATTTTGTAATGTTCATATGCATTTTGAACTTGATGCATTTAGGTAGCAGTTTATGCACAGCTGTGTGAAGAGAAAAGGGAAGGCAGAACCTTTATTAATTTCTTTGGATGGCAGAATTAATGCGAGACTCAGGCAACACTCTATGCTTATTTGGCAAAAGAGTGGAAGGAAGCAGAGCTGAGCCAGTGTGAGAAAGAAGAAGAGTATGCTCTGTTCTGAAATTTTCTTCCTCTATCCCAGGAACAAAGCAAACATTCACAAATACACCTTCCCCCTGTTTCTTTTGAAGAGCTATGGGTAGCTCCTTGTGCAGGGGATACACCTAGGACTCAAGCTAGCCTTATTCTTTTTTTAATAGGTACTTTTGAAGGCTTTCTTTGTTAAGCCTTCCTAGTAAAGTTTTAGGTAAGCTAGAAATCTAGAATTTTTTTCTTTTACTTGTGATTAAAAAAGGGTGGGTGGGGCAGACACAGTAGAGGAATGGAGAGATTTTGGGCATCTGTTCTCAAACTCAGACTTTACGGGCTTGCTTTTAGCCTTAGTGAATTAAAATGACAAGTAAACTTTTCCAACATAATGTCTAAAACACTGAAGAGGCTCGTACTGTTAAATTTATAACCTGATGTGAATTTTCATGAGTTGTCTAAAATTGACAAAACAAGTCTATGACAAACCATTTCCTGTCAGATATCCTGCTGGCTGTTTTCTCATTGTTCTGAAAAGTTTGCGACATCTGTATGTGAAGCACAGCATCTCAGAGTGTGTTTCTGCTTCCCAGCCATTCTCAGCTAACTGCAGTTATATCCCAACCATCATTTTTAACTGCTGCTTCTTACTGTGTCTGATATCATTTGACTGGGGAAAAAAGTTGAAATTCGTGGCACTTCTTACATATCAAACAGTCTGAAGTCTTAAGATTTGTAATTGATTTGGGTTATACTAAGGTTAAGTGTTCTTGACACTACATTTTTTTAAAAGCAATGAGAAGTTGCTGGCAGAGGATATTTTTGGTTTACTTATGCATTATGATGCAAGGGACTTTGACAAAAACTGAAAATATCTCAAGAGCTATTACTGTATCACTGTTTCTAGAGTATGGAGATTATAAAGCCTTGACAATGTTTACTGTGATTCAGCAATTTTCCTCTTTTCAGCCTCAAAGTGCTTTTGATTTAAGCCATTAAAGAGAAAGCATTTTATGTTCAAGTGGCACTTAGTATTATTTTGAGAATCTTCATTATAGTATACTCGTTGTTCCAGGAGCTGGATCTGTTGACATTCCCGAGCAAGGTCAGGAGGAATGTTCTGTACTGGTTTTGGTATGGTTTTGTAGTAGTGGGGGCAGAAGATATCCAAGTCTTTTTTTGTCATGAAAAGACTAGCTGTCTTGTTTGGTACTTTGAAATGGCATTCTTCATCGATAGAATAGAATCATAGAATGGTTAGAGTTGGAAGGACCTTAAAAGATCATCTAGTTCCAACCCCCCTGACAGGGGCAGGGACACCTCCCGCTAGACCAGGTTGCTCAAAACCCCATCCAGCCTGGCCTTGAACACTTCGCGCTCCTCTGGACTACCTCCAAATGGTCCATTGTCCTTCCTGTGCTGAGGACTCCAAAGCTGGATGTGGTACTCCAGGTGGGCTCTCACAAGAGCAGAGTAGAGGGGCAGAATCACCTCCCTTGACCTGCTGACAATGCTTATTTTCATGCAGCCATTGAAACTGTTCATTGAACCGTTACCTTGTTAAAGACAGTTCTTTTGGTGGATTAGAAAGTGAAGAGAAAACTTTTCTGGAGAAGTTGGGAAGCTTTTTCTAGCGTCACTGCAGTTCATGAAGAGATACTTATGTAACGGGGTTTTCCACCGTTAGACCATTGTTCAGAATAGGTGGATGTTTCTTTGTGTTTTTAATTTGTTGTGGGAATCAGCTGTCTCTTAGACCTCACTATAAGTTTTGTAGATCAGGATCCACCTTTGTATTAGGAGAAATCCTAGAATTGTTCTTTATGCTGTCATCAAGGTGTTTAACAATGGATTTGGGGGATGGACACTGCCCAGCATTCTGAAGTGATTTCTCTTTTTAAAATGTTCTTGCTAAAGTTCAAGTTATTACTACCTCTCTTATGCTAAGCTTAGTAAAATCTCTTCAGAGAAATACAAGAAGAAAATGCTCAAACAATATACATTTGCTCTCTGAACTTTAAAAGAAAGCCAGGCAACTGAATTAATGAAAGTCACTTGTTAAGCAGCTGGAACCAGAGATGGCTGAAAAGCGGGATTCCCAGTTTGTGCCAAAACAGCCTGCAAACCAGAAGTTTGGATATTCAGCTTCTTCAACTTACTGCACAGTAACGCTGTTTGGTCTTCAGAGAGTTTGCAAAATACGTCTGTGCTATGCAGAAGTCTTGCTCACTTGCTGGTGAAACACGTGCAGTTAAATCTGCAATTGAGCATGTCTTTTGTTTTTCACTTTTTTAGATTCTAGGCTTTGAAAAGAGCCTATTAAAGCTACTGCAGTCCTGGCAAATAATCCATATCAAATTTGTCTGTCTTTATTGGCTTCTTGAGCTGCACAGCAGTAGTGCAGCTGCATTCATTTGGAAGCCGCAGGAACCCAAAACGCTTCTCTCATCAAATATTTGAATATAATATATGCTCCTCATTCAAAATACAGCAGCATCTCTAACTTTGTATGTTGATATTTGAATATGTAAGAGTGGAAAAAAAAATAATCTACAGCCTCTCTCCCTGTTAGTTGAAGCTTCTCTATGTACGTACTGTCAGTATTTTCCACCTCTAAACTTAATTTCTCCAAAACTAAGATTTTTAGCTAATCAGGCTATTCTTTATTCTTGCTGAAAAAACATTGTGGATGTGAAGGACTGTCTAAAGTAGCTTCAGCTCTTTCTTTCCAGAGCTGCTGTGCAATGAAAATTACCAGAATCTATGCAGTCTTCATTACTGCTCTCCAGTAGCAATGGATATCAGCTTAGTTTTGCTACCCTGCCTCTTGGGAAAGACTGGCAGCAGGGCAGCCAACTTGTACCTCCTTTTACTTTGCACTGTTATGCTCTTTTCCTCCTTTCCTATAAATATACATACGTACTTGGCTGAAAAGTAGGAAGAGTACATGATGAAAAATTGCTTGTTGCCTTCACAGTTGCCCAGCTCAATGGATGCCACAATTGACCAGTGATTTGCATATATGATAAATGAAACAAGTGTTTTAGTCTCTTAGAAGTTGGTTCTGAATGGATATTTGTAATTACTAGGTTAATCTGTGTTTTTCACCAGGAATCTGTCATCCTCAGATGTTGCTGCAGATTCAGTTACCTTGCCATAACTTTGTGTTTACAGAATGATATGTTTGTGGGTTCACTATTCCAGTATACGCAGTGTTTTCCTTAGAAGCATTTCTAAGCAAGTGGTAATTGTGGTGCAGAATATGCAAGTAAACAACAAGGTAGTTTTTCTGATAACATATGGTAAATAAATTCAATTAAATTCTAAGATGTCTCTGTTTCAGAGTGAAATAGGAACCATCGCATACTTTTAAAATCATTCTCAGGCAGGACTATGCAGGTCAGAATGTAAAGCCTTGAAATTTTGGTAAGTAGATAACGCCAGGGATCAAAACAGCAGGAAACCTATTACTTGTTTCAGATGGAGTTTTAAATTATCAGATTATGTCAAATAACAGCATACTAGAAAAAAAAAAACACTTTGTAGATCAGTATTTATTAAGGAGGATTCTGTTTTACCAATACTTGCACTTAATATTATGAAAGGTTAAAATGTTTGTGAGAAACTTGGCCTTAATAATCTTATTTTGTTGGAATCAATAATACTCTTTCTGCGCTCTTCTGATCTTTCTATACATCTGATTATCTTTCTTACTTTTCCTTCCAATTTGACAAATGAGGTCACATAAGAGCAAGCAATTCTAAAAATGATCAGTGTGTATTCCTTGTAGAACTACCTAGTATATACACCAAGTATGCTCTCCCATGCTTGTTGTTGCTAATAAAGAAATTTGATGCTGAAAGACACTCTCTTTGGACAGGCAATATGCAGAAATGGGACTTGGGAAGGAAAATCTGAGAACTACGAACATTTTCCAATTTGTTGTGCCTACTTGATAATAACACATTGCCCTCCATTGTTCCTGTCGTTGTCAGTCTTCCTGTGAGTATCCTAAAAAAAAAAAAAAGGCACTGTCAGGAATATGGAGAGTACAGTTGCATATAAAGAGATTTTGAAATAGGGCTCTGTGCCTAAAATTCAGCATTCAAGAAGGCATAGAAATGACTCTTAAGTGGGCTGTCAAGGCTAGCTGACTGACATAATAGTTTTCGTTGCATATAAGAGAACCTGTGAAATAAGTGTGACTTGGATCACAAGATCCAGCTTGAGATTTGAGTTTATATTGAGGGGAGCAGAAAACTGTCTAGGAAATGACTACTGAGTAACAGTTATTGGAGAAAGTTTACTAACCTCTTCAAATTATAGTAATACTATTGAATCATACTTAGAGTCACACTGTTGGGCTCATGGGTTTTGTTTCTTTCCTTTATAAAGGCTTAAAGTATAGGTCTGTCAGTCACATCTCTTTTTAAACTGAATTCTGTTAGCTACAGTAGATTTGGATGCTTGTTAATGACTCTAAACTATGTCTGTTTCCCTCACTGATGACTTCCCTGTTTTTGCTGCTGTTTGTTGGGCTGCCAACTTAGTACAGCATGGCTCTGACTGCAGCCATGAAAGGTTCAGTGCATTTTATACAGATTCAGAAAGGACTTGAGAGGAACAAATCTGTTCGTAGAAGTGGCTTCTTAAAGACTGCCTTACTTTATAAAATTAGTGCAGCCAAGGTCTGACTGCACTGTGACATGTGCTGAAGCAGGTGTACACATCAGTTTTTGTATTCCCACTAGGGAGAATCATTAAAATAATCTGTAGGTCAACTAATGATGTTCAAAGAGAAGAAAGAGTGGAATGTATTCTTCACCAGGTCTGGCACTTGCAGCTCTACCAATTCTGAGCCAGCCAGCTGCAATTACTGCATCAGTTTCAGTGTGAAGTTGGAGAACTTTCAAAAAAACCCCAAAAAACAAAAGAGCATTTTAATTTTTGCAAGGAGGAATTAAGCCTGCATTTGGTGTGTTAGACGTTTTTAAGTTAGGCTCATATGCTTCAGGATACAAGCTTGTTTTGCATGGTGCTCTGTTATTGGAGCATGGCTTGCCTGGGCATTAAGCCCTGTCATGAAAGGCACTAGAATAGTTTGGAAATCAGGAGAACCACATGGTGATACAGTGGATGTTCATAGTCTTGCTTAAATGACTCCTTTGAAGAGGCTGAAGCAACATAACAGAAACAGCATTAAAGGAGAGCAGTTAACCTTCTCGAAAATGGAAACAGTAAATACAAATGTCGAAAGAAACCTCTTCTTCTTTGGTATTCAGATTGTTTTTGTCAAAACAGATGTATTTCTTATGTTGGCTTAAGAGTTTCAGGTAAAAATTCTTAAGTTACTTGAAAAATACAGTGTAAGTGGTGCAGACTAGACTGACAGCATGCTTCAGCTCTGAGGACAGCAGTTTTCAGGCTCACTTGTCCGTAGGTGTCTGCTGGGATTTCATGCTTTCTTTTCAGGTCATTTAATTGTTGGCATGTTTCTACTTCTTGACTTCTGTACTGGTTTAAACCAGATGGGCCACAGGTAATTAGTTTGGCTTCATGAAAACTGTGTAGGCTACTCCATGACAAGAACAGATCTTGTGTTTCTCCATATTTGAAGAGGAAGTACTGCAAAAGCAACAGCTGGGATGGGATATGTACCTTAAGGAAGAGTGCCAGCCCTCAGCCTTCTGCAGAAATCTCATTTGCTACATAAATACCATTTTGTTTCCTGATGAAAATACAGCAAGTTTTTACTTGTCAGTCTGTTATCATTTACAGTCCCCTAGTGATGTGAAGAATCATTAGGCAAAGTAACCACTCCCAGCTCTTTTGTATTATGAATCTGTAGCACTCAGTTACAATTTTCTTGCTTGTCAAGCTGGATAGGTTTTGTTGTTGGTTTTTAAATGCCTACCTTAATTTAATTTGAGCATTTGGTAAAGAGATTCTTGCCATTAAGAAAACTTGAACATAATGCTAATAAAATCAGGGAAAGTCAGGTTTGTGTTTTTAGGATGCACTTGGTAGAGAATTTTTTTGTTTTGAATTGTGATCTTTTCTGTGGACAACTGACAGATAACCATTACGCTCTTTGAAGGCATCTGAATTTTGCCATTTCTATCATGAAATTAGTGCAGCAGCCAGAGACAGTGCACAAGTAGGGTTGCAGGGTTTGATTTCTGAATTTAAGCTACTATGCTGAATAGTAGAGAATAATATTGGAAGGTGCATTATCCTAAGGCAAAATAAACAAAAATTATATGACTTTTGATAGATGTTTATCTAACAAATAGTTAAAATCTACCAATGAATGAATGTTATTTCAATGCTCCCAGACTACCTACACTATTAGAAGATTCTCCCTGGTGTCTAGCCCAGGCTTGCTAAAGTAATTATCTTGGGATATTTAGGCTGTTCCAACTCATTAGTAATGAAGCGCAAAATTGTCATATATCCATTAAAATTCCTCTTTTTTTCATTTGCTTATTCTTTCATAATTTTTATCTCTTGGGATGATGTTTCTCTGACTTATTAACAATAAGGTAGTCTTTCGTATTACATGAGCAAAATGTGATTTGGAGATATTAAGAAAATGGGGGTGAGTTGGGATGGGAAGAAACCTGTTGCTTTTGTCTCTGCCTCCATCTGTCCCAATGTTTTTAGTGTGTGAAACGGGGAGAGTGTTCTAAGAGTAGAACCAGATGAAAAACCATGACTGGAAGAGTGTGTGTGAACAGGGGTGATTGTACCGGTTTATTGAGTTACCTTTCAGTTTGATTTTTTATTTCTATTTTAAGAAGAATGGGAAATTTATACTAACTTGGAATTTGTGTTACTTGTTTCTCCTGCAATGGACTGACCTCAACACTATGGTTCAATGGACTAACGTTTTTGGTTTTGCAATGTACAGTCCCTGATTTGTCATATTGTTGTGGATTTGTAGGCCACAAAATCAGATACTGTGTTTAAGCTTTGATTTAACTGAGATTTGGATCGTATCATTACACACAATTTTTCAGCTCTTGCAACTTGTATTACAAATTGTGTTACAAATGCTTGTGAATGTATTTGAATACTAAGCATGAGCATTTTCCAAAATGCTTAACAAGTAACATGCATCCCTGTAAAAGCCTTGATATGTTGTCTGCAAGGATGTGCTCACTGAGGGAGAGAGGTCAGAGATGGAGATCATGCTATGCTTTTTAAAATCTCCAATAAACTGCATGGAATTCAGCCCCCACTATGTTTTGAATCTGTTTTCATGTGTCTCAGAATCTCTGGTTGTTTGGTTAATCATTCAGTGTGGTCACGTTCTTTTTTTGACAGCAAAGATTAGATCTTTAATTATCGTTCATGACTTCGAACAGCGATATTGTGTCAAGGTCCTGTTGTTGACTTGCCTGCTTCACCCAATACTATTGCATAAAGAACTTAATTCTATTTTTAGCACGATTACTGAGGAAACAAGGCGTCTGTAAGCTTTATCTCTTCCATTCTTCATCTTTCATGTTTTAGCATTTGACCAGTTTCAAACAAAATTGATGTAGACATAGAGTTTTAATAGTCAATTCCCTGCCATTTCATGAAAGCAGGCAGCTGGACAGATGAAGATGACCCATTTTTTTTCCCAAGATCCAGCAGTGAGAGGGCATTATAAATGGAACATCTATAAGATACAAGAGAATCTAGTCACAAAACATCAACGGAAACCAAGATCCATATAGAACTGTTTTCTACATACTGATAGTGGAGAATTAATTCAGTGAGCTGTCGTCCTTACAGAGTTTTGGAGAACCTAAAAAGAGATAGGGTATTTACAAAACTGCCAAGAGGATTTTTCCTGAAAAGAAAATGGTTTCAGATTTTAAGTTGTTTATGCATTTGCCTACTTCATTGTCATGCCTATAATTGTTTGATGCACAGGGTAGATGTTTTAACTCTTTCTCCTATTTGCTATAGAATAGACTGAATGCAGGAAGAAATGGTGAATTTTTATTGAGTGATTGTGCATTAACTAAATTCAGTGGTCTGTGTTCATAAAGTGCAATAGCCTTATACTTTAGTGCAGCTAACTGCAAGGAGCTATGAAAACTAATAATATCTGATGGTGAAGAAAGATAGGAGAAGGGAAGATTTGCAAACTGTTGCTTTACAGATAAAACAGAGAATTATACGCAACAAGAAAATAAAGTAATTACTGAGAAGATGGCTTCTGAAATAGATATATACAGGAAACAGAAAATCAATCAGTTTTCCATTATGAAGGACTGTTCAAAGACGTGAGGATACAGAAAACTCCTCTTTTCTATGGAGGGAGAAGGTGAGGTAACCAAACAAGAATACAGTTTGAACTTTCAGGGAATACCAGTCATTGGAAGACTTTTTTTTTTTTTTCTTATCTTATTTCATCTTGATAGTAATCATAGTGAGACAAGAAGTAATTGAGAATGTAGATTCATTTGAAAGTGAATGAAAGTGGCTTGCATGGTTGAAGTATTTTTTCCAGTCTTTCAATATGAAAGTCAATACAAAGTCAAAACCTTATAGAAATACTTATAAGTAAAGCATTAATGGGAATTATGATACATGGGACCATGTGCTATTTGGAAGATTCAGGTAATCAACATTCTAGGCTATGAAACTAACTCCCCTGCACTTATTTTAGACTTGAAAGGATAGAATGGTAAAAAGGGACGGTGAAATTCTGTATACAGAATTTCATACCAAAGCTGTATACAGAAATACCAAGGAAAACAGGTGATTTCTTCCTTTAAGTCTATGATGTTGCCCCTATAATAGTTTCTGTATATACATATAGCAGCGTGCCATCAGAACATACTGACAAATTGTCGGGAATATGTGCAAATAAGACCTATGCTCTCAGGGCAATAGTTGTTCCTCTCTTGCTGTGTTGTCTAGCAGAAAGTTGAGTCAGGAGCCTACAAATGGAAATGGCAAATCTCTCAACAAAGTAAAGGAGCTTCTTAGTCGTGTCAAAAGTGACATAGCTAAGAATGGGAAGAAATGAATACTGGGCCATGTAAACAAGGTTTCAGTAGGAAAGTCAGTATTTTATCCAAGAAAATGCATCTCTTGAAAGCATGTGGTGGAGGCCTCATTACCTCTCAAGGATGGTCTGACGCAAAAGTATTGGTGTGTCTCAGGGACAGCTGTTATCTGTACAAGAAAAGGACTGATACTTATTAGAAATATTTCTGTGTCTTGAACATTATGCTCAAAAAGTAGAGTGATTTTTCTTGTAACTCAGTGATTCCCTATAAAGGGACAGGAAAGATGGAATAGAATAGAGTATTTTCCATTGGAAGGCACCTACAATGATAATCTAGTCCAACTGCCTGATTACTTCAGGGCTGACCAAAAGCATAGGGCCCAAATGCCTCTTAAATGCTGACAGTCATAGGGCATCAGCCACTTCTGTAGGAAGCCTGTTCCAGTGTTTGACCACCCTATTGGTAAAGAAATGCTTCCTAATGTCAAGTCTAAACCTCCCTAGTGCAACTTTGAACCATTCCAATGCGTCCTATCCAGGGAGAAGAGATCAACACCTCCCTTTCCACTTCCCCTCCTCAGGAAGCTGTAGAGAGCAATGAGGTCACCTCACAGCCTCCTTTCCTCCAAGCTAGACAAACCCAAAATCCCAAACTCAAACTCAAAGTCCAAAACCCAGAGGATTAGCCGCTCCTCCTGTGACATTCCTTCCAGCCCTTTAATCAGCTTTTGTTGCGCTCCTCTGGGTGCATTCAGGTACCTTAATATCCTTCTTAAACTGTGGGGTCCATAACTGCACACAGTATTCAAGGTGAAGCCACACCAGGACTAAGTACAGTGGGATAATTACCTCTTGACCAGCTGGTCATACTGTGTTTGACGCACCTCAGAATGCAGTTTGCCATCCTGGCTGCCAGAGCACGCTGCTGACTCATATTGAGCCTGCCGTCAACCAGCACAAGCACCTGGGATAATGTCCTATAGACGTCATGATGGACATTATATTAAGACCTCAGGTGAAACGAATGATTTGTTGTATATATAGTATCAGAGGTGTTTTTTACTGCAGTTTAAGTGCCATAAATTTAATCTCTGTGGTGAATATCTCCTCGTGGAGCAACTTTTACAGTCCATATAGATGCAAATTTGTCTGAGATTAGATGGCCATTTCCAAACGTGAATAGCTGGGGGTTTTGCTCATATTTTAATAAGTTTCAGAGTTAACTATGTTGAACAGTGATATAAGAACCACAGAAGAACAGTAGTGCATTTGAGCAGAATGTTAAGGAAATTGAATGACATTTGCTTAAGGTATTGAGATAGAAAAATACAAATGCAAATGTCATATGAAGTGTCTGGTTCTTAGAAAAGCAATAAAAAGAATGTAATATAAGCTAACATAAAAAGAATACCCTTTTCTGCTTAAATTTACTTCGATCCAAATTGTTTCATATTTATAGTCCGTTTTGCATAATTTCAGTATATTTTTAGGCCAGTAGGAGTAGGCTTCTTTAAACAGCAGATTTCTCTTGTATTCAGTATTCAGCTTCACTATTCTAACAAGTACATTTGTTAGACTCCAAATGAGATGTAATTTTTGAACTGTTTCTTATGGTGAACTCAAAGATAAAGCAAATGAAGCAGTTCAGAGGTCAGGGTTAATTCCATGGAAAGAAACTTTTCAGATATATTAAATCATTTGCCTTTCCTGTTATTCATGTTCATATACCTGACTTCTGCTCCTTCACATTTGTGATATTAATAGTGAGCAGATAAAATCACCAAGGTTTTAGTTACCTGACAATTTAATAACAAGCTGTCTTTAGTACATATATTGTACAGTGCTGATAAATGATTATGAAGTTTCTGCCACTTTACTGAATATTTTGGAAACAGTATTCAAGGCTTAGAAGAGTGACAGGCTTTTCACTTAGACGTGGAAACTTTATTCTCATGGACTTTGCATATTCCGTGCCTTCTTTTGACTTTCTCTGTGCTGGTTTTCTCAATGGTGTAGTCAGTAGAACATACCTGCCCTTGGGTTAAGTTTACCATTAAATATCAGAATGATTGGGAAACCACAAATGAGAAGCATAATACCTATTGAAAAATATTTAGTTTTTATCCTTGAGGGCCAATTTTCAAGTCAGGACAGTTCTCAAGCATGAATCAAACAATTTTGGTTTTGCTTCAGTGGACAGTTTCCCAAAGTGCTCGACTAGAGCACTGTGTCCAGCTCTGGAGCCATCAGCACAAGAAGGACATGGACCTGTTGGAGCAGATCCAAAGGAGGGCCACGAAGATGATCCAAGGGCTGGAGCACCTCTCCAGTGAGGACAGGCTGAGAGGGTTGGGGTTATGCGGCCTGGAGAAGAGGAGGCTCTGGGGGGACCTTATAGCAGCCTTCCAGTACCTGAAGGGGGCCTACAAGAAAGCTGGGGAGGGTCTGTTTGCAAGGGCATGTAGCAATAGGACAAGGGTCAACGGTTTTAAACTAGAGCAGGCTAGGTTTAGATTAGACGTTAGGATGAAGTTCTTTACAATGAGGGTGGTGAGACACTGGAACATGTTGCCCAGAGAGGTGGTGGATGCCCCATCCCTGGAGACATTCAAGGCCAGGCTTGATGAGGCTCTGAGCAACCTGATCTAGTTGAAGATGTCCCTGCTTACTGCAGGGGGATTGGATTTAGACGACCTTTAAAGGTCCCTTCCAACCCAAGACATTCTATGATTTTATGATTCTGTGAATTGACTGGTTGTGCTGATTGAGCTGATGAGTGGTACTTTCTCTTGGAGAGTGGTGGTATTTTAACAGTATCCATGGAAAGACAAAGTGTGTTCGTTGCTGCTGGGTTTGTTCCAAGTTGGAAATTTCTGGCCTTGCTCCTCAGATGGCATTACTTTGTAGCTGAAGTAGTTCAGTTACAAGCTCTCTTTGGAGAAAATTATGACAATATCCATTTTAAGTTGAGAGGGGCTTGTTTGCTTTTTTGTTTTGGTTTGGGTTTTTTTGTGGTGGTTGTTTCAGTTTTTGGGTTTTTTTCCCCTCCATATTCCTTGACAGTGTATATGAAAAATGGATGTAGAGGACAAGTTACATATACAAGTTTCATTAAAGTTCTACTCAGCTTAATCTATAAAGCAATCCAACTTGCCCTAACATCTAATACACATTATAATTACTTGTTATGCTTTTCCCTTCATGAGTAATCAAAATCAATTTACTGAAAATGCGTTTTGCAGGAGCTTGCGTTGGGGAATTACGTTGCCTACAGACATCCAAGTTGCCATGACACTGTTCCATAGGTGTCTTTCATTTTCTTTATTCTTGTGGAACAACTGTACTTTGCAATTGAAGTAAATGACAAGCAGATAACTAACCAAAAAACTGAGGTCCAGCAATAGGTTCCAGACGTGAAGATTTGGTTTAATTTGTCAAGACCCCAGAAGGAAAGCAATGGGATTTCTCCTTAGTATGACAAGTATATCACTGGTTCTGAAATCTTTAAAATTCCAGAACACTACTATGATTCATACAAATTACAGCTACATAATCCAGTGTATATTTGGTCCTGTTCATTGACCTGACTTGCAAATATCTTTCATTCTTTATTCCCTTGTAACATGACAGGCACGTTAAATGATTTATTCTGTCCCACTTTGTAACCTGTATTCTGTTCACCTCTTTCCTAATGTGATGGAACAGGAAGTGTCCTTGTAAACTGATAAATGAATGCTGTTATGCTCTGGTGATCCACTTGGCACATATTGTTGGATGGCGAATTTGCACACTGATCCAAAAGTGATAAGGGTCAAAATAAGTGATTTTTTTCAGCTTATTACTAGCATCTGTCACTGAACTTCTTTTTGTTTTTACATTTTAGATGGAACATGAGTGGGTTTAATGTGTATCTTGTCTAGACAGGGGTTGGCTACTAATTTCTAGATCAAGTAGTGGTTTCTGATATTACTGGGAAGGTCTGGATTCTTCAGTCTATCTCCTCTGCTCTCTAGAGGAGTCTTGTACAGTCTCCTAAATCCAACTCTCGAATGGCAGAGTCTCACCACAGAGTCTGTAGCTATTAAACAATTTTTTTTTCCCCTTTTCTTTTGTAATGTTCACCTATGAACCCTGCTCTCCCAGGGTATTTAAGACAATATGCTATTTCTCTACCTCTCTGTCTCATCTTAATGTGCTTCAAAGCCCTCTGCCTCAGAACATGATTCTGCCGGCAGCAGCTTCTCCTTTTTAGTTCAGTCCCATCTTTGCAGTGTGATTGAGGCTTCCTTATGTTCCCTGCTGTGCTATGCGTGCTGCTAGTTTGAAGTTACATATTCTCTTTGAAACAGATTCAATGTTTTCAGGCAACTCCTGTGCATTAGTTGTTTCTGAGTTGAATAGTTGAGGGAGTCAGTAGTCTCTATGAGTCCAAAACTGTCAAAAATACCCCCCCACACCCATGAAGTAAGGTAGATATTAACCCAATGCTAAATTTTGTAAATGAGGAATAAGCAAAAAGAGTGGGAAGTAATAATTGTGTTCCATATTTCATACAAAGATATGCTGAAAGCATAACTAGACTTTTGTCTAGAGAAGTTCATAGAATGGATTTCTTCTTCCCCCCCAAAAAAAAGAAAGAAAGAAAAGAGATTTGTACAGTCTTTTGCTAAAACCAGGCAGTTGCATAGGCCTTCTGCTTTTTAGGACTTTTTTGGAAGGGAATGAAAAGAAACTAAAGTATTTTTCACTGGTGAGAAAAAAATTCATAAGTACAGTACAAACTGAAATTATCGTTCCTTTTGAGATTAATAAAAAGTTACCTTTGGTTTATGTTTTTGTATCAACAGCTGTACCCATCCATTTATTTAAGTATGGCTCAGGTAACTTAGTTTTATAAATATAAAAAACAGTTTGACAGGCCAAGCGATTGAAGGTTTTGTAGAAGCTTTTAGAGCTCAGTTAATTGCTACCTAAGGCAATTTGATTAGTCCACAGCCCTTATCACTATTGTAGCCATGATGGAAATGCTTGTTTGGTAAGTATGCTGTGGAAGTCTGATCCTTCCCACTGGCAGCATAAGTAGCACTGAATTGTTTTTTTTTCTTAGGCATTTATTTTAAGAATGCCACTGAAATACCTTTTTTTGACACCTCAGAACGAAAGATTTTTCTTACATGATCAAATAGCGTGAAACCCAAAGGAGAGACTAAGCCAGGTTATTGTAGTAATTTATCTCTTCCTGTTGTTTTTGTTTTGCTTTCTTTTAAAAGGACTAACCAGCCGGGAATGTTCACAAAGAAAGAATTTGATCAGTTGGCCTCAGCAATAGACAGCTTCAGTCTCATGACATATGACTATTCAACACCACAACGGTAAGACTCCATCTAACATTAGGAAAAGATTGCTGAAGGAAGTGATTCCCAGTTAAGTCGCTATTAAATCTCCAGCGTGAGTTCAGATACTAAAGCTTCAGATTCGGAATTAGGATAGGTGATTTTTGAACAAGCCAATAACTCAAGACATTGTTTAATAGCAGTGTAGAATTGGCACCCAGATATTGTGAAAGGCTTTGTACTCAAGCTAAAAGCTTATCCTTTTACTAGTACTGTGAAACTTACTCTTTTTCCAGGCCAGGTTCTTTTGGTTTTAGTTATTTAGCACAGTTCTGCAGGACGGGTACACGAATAATCTAGTATGTATTGTTGTTGAAAAAATTAGCTTTAAAGCACAATTGACAACTCATTTGCTTCATCCTGAGGCAGCAGACTGCCTTTTGGCAACACTGTTAATGTGAACATGCTTAAACATGTTTTTCCATTCTTCCACTAGTCCCTTCCTTGTACTGATACAGCTGCTTGTGCAGCAGCTCATCAAACCAGATCAGGGAGCTGATCTGACTGAAAAATAACACAAAATCCCACTCTTCTACATGAATATTCCCTTTCAGGAACTTAGTGTTTTTAACTGTGTGAAAATGGAACAGCGATGTAGTTGAGAGCTCCTTAAACTCTACAGAGACTCTTTAAGTTGCTGTTCTCCAAAAGCACGGTTCATTTCACCTCAAAATTGCATTTAAGGATATCCTTTTGGAACTCCTGGGAGACTCTGTGTATCTTGCTTCAAGGTGGCTGTCCAGAGTTAATATTTGTGGTAAACTGGCAGATTTAGAAACGCCATCATTTTTGTGTTTATTACATCACTAAAACCTTTGTCACCTGTAGTATATTAGCATTTTGATAATGTCCCGACAGATTTAAGAAAAAGGAACTTTTGTCTCTTCTGAAGTGAATTTATATACCTCCTTCTATATCTCCCCAGGCCTGTCTCTACATCTTCAAACCTCACACCCTAGGGGAGAACAAATATAGGCAGTAATGTGTACTGAAGTTAGAACGGGTTTTTTATTACTTTCTGCTGGAATATGCAGCATAGATGTATCCAGTTTAGCTTTCTTCTGGGTAAATCTGACATCTATGAAGATGAGGTGCTAAGGGCTTTTGTACAGGCTATACAAACCCATCTGGAACACTGGATGAATTTTGAAATACTGTGCTGTAGGCGGCATCTTTCCTGTGTGGTGAAGCTACACCATGCTTTATGCCATGTTAAAATCACAGGCTCTCTTATGGTACAGTCAGATCTTTATGCTTTCACTGGCACTTTAAGTTACTTAGATCTGACTTGTAGCTGTTAATATTTTTACTTGAAAGGAGGAAGGAAGCATTCCTCAGTTAACACACCCATTGTATTTGGAATAAATGTAGTTTCTGAGATGTAATGCTTCTAGTCTGAGAAGGGATTTGGTAAAAAAATTCAAATCTTTTTTTGCTTGAATTTGCTTTGATTGCTCTGAGTATATGAAATACAAGATAATACGTATATTTGCTCACAATTTTTTTGCCTTTAAACATGAATACAATTTCCATCAACATTCCTATACTGTATTAGCATATTGAGTTTTAATGGCACACATATCCCAAAGGCTTTGAGGCAGATAATTAGTTGGGAGTAGAAGATGTTGATATTTGCAAGACTAAAATATGCTTTTCCTTATCCTTGCGATAAAATGTGCTCTCCTCTTTGATGAGATAGGAATGGAATAAGCACGATACCCTGATACTGTGTATATGATAATTCAATTACTCTGTGTATTAAGGCTCTACTCTTTTTCTTAATGTAGCTTTTTGTTAGGTGATTGCCTATTTAGGGTTTTATCCATAAATGTTAAACAGTCATTGAAACCCGTATTGCTTACCCAGTCACTGATTTTTATAGTTCTTCCTGTAAATAAATGATGGATTTTGTCCCAGTATGTTGTGACAATTTACAGTAAAAAAATTGAGGATATTACTGAAAAAGAACTGAAGTCATACAGTTTTGAATTACTGTGTGGGCATTATGCCAGGCCCAGTGACAGAGAAAATGTGCTAGGTGGAAGCCTTTACTTACTGACTGTAAAAAGTTTTGTGTCCCTTCACCTTAGAAATGAATCACAAGTCAAGAGTGGGGCAAGCACGTTTTGTGCATCAGTACTTCAAGCCACTGAAGAATTTAACCTTCATAGGATTGTAGGTTAACCTTCACTGATTTTTGTGTGCTATATTTTGCTCTTTACCATTATGCTAGCCAAAAAGAGAAGGCTGAGAATGAATGTGTACTGTTTCTGACAACCATTCTGATTTTTGCTAACTTGACAGACCTGGTCCGAATTCTCCTATTCCCTGGGTACGAGCCTGTGTTCAAGTACTGGATCCTGATTCAAAATGGAGGAATAAAATACTGCTAGGACTGAATTTCTATGGCATGGACTATTCTGCTTTGGGTGCCTCTGGGGAGCCAATCCTTGGTAGCAGGTAAGACTTCTGGATAGTAAGTACTTAAGTATAATATAGTCTCACAAAACTCCAAAATTTGCAGGTATTCTTGTTTAGAAATATGAATGTGTTAGAAACATAGAAATGGCAAAAGTGATAAATCTACACATGAAATAGTAGCTCAACAGTTAGAGTAAGACCTGTAACCTCTCTTTCCTGTACAGAAGTGGAGATAGATGGCACAGTTATCCTATGGAAAAATGGTTTATATAATTTTCCCGCTTTCCTCTATCCATGTTTGTACGTGCAATTTGCCATCCCTGTGTTAAATTGTTCTGCAGTATTCCCTCATGTTCTGTATTATTTTAGGGGTTCATGCAGTTGACCTAAAGATTGTTTCTCTCAGCCCCTGAAGTTGTTAACTGTTACTTTGAAATTTGATATTGGTTTCAAACAGCAATATGCCACCAAGTTTCTTTTGAATGGAAAAAGCTGCAATAAGCTCACCTGGAGACAAAAATCTATAACAAGATACAGGGAAGTATTCCAAAGCCAGCCAGAAATTTTTTATTGATTCTCAGAGGAAAATGGTTGGTTTAGTTTTCAGTAATAATGACCTATAATAATAGTGAGCTTTGTAGAGATACAGTCAGGGTATAGTATGTCAAGCCAGAAGGAAAACCAAGAAAAACAGGGTGAATTTGGCAGAAAAATCAGGTTCATTCAGAAGTTTATTACTTTATAAAATAGAACCAAGCCAAGTGGAAACAAACCTAAAGCACAAGAGGTGATTGTTCTCACTTTCACAGGTTGCTAAGTTCATTACACCATGTTTCAATATAGTAACAGATTGTTTGTTAGGCATTGAAATGTTATCCAAGATGGATTGTATAAGGTAAGGGCCTGAACTTTTTTTGTGTCTGTGCCTTCCGTTACACAAACAGTTTGTCATCATTGCACTTGCCTCTGCTGTCTTCCTGCTTCACCTTGGCTGTTTGCAGGGGTATAATACTGTAGACACAGTTTTCTCCCAGTGCTGAATTGTGTCTGAATTTTGCTGAATAACAAAAAATGACTACAGGGTGAAGAAAATAAAGCCCTTGCCTACAGTGAAAGGTATATAGTGAGTATATCAGAATAGATTCTGTAAAGTTAGTTGTAGTGGTTAGGCAGGAAAAATACTAAATAGTCAAAGCATTGTTGATTTACAAACCTAATTATTTAAGCTCAGCACAATTAATGTAGCTTCACTGTAATATTTACAGTTCCTTTTTCAGGCAGGAGTATTGCATTATCTAACAGAATAAAAAGATCTTGCTTTTTTCTGAACTGCAACTTTTGCAATGAAGTTTCCACTTGAAAACATACTGCACACTAGGATGACATCTACTTTTACTTTTCATAGATTCTTCTGGACTACATTATAGTATTAATTCATGTTGCTTTTTAACTAATGGCAAAGATATCCTAGCTAAAAGTCATGTATGATTAATATAAGGTTTACCAAAAGAGGCTATGTTTACCTGTATATATGGGGCACTGGTGCATAGTATGGGACAATATGTTTTATACAGAGAATGGTCCTATTAACATGTCCTTCATTGACAGACCACGATGCTGTAATTTTTCAGATATCTACCAGAAGCGAGATTCTGGACAAAGTCTTTAAGAAACTTTGAGCTTATGCATAAAGCACACTAATTTCCACTTTGCTGCCTTAGCTATTAAACATCAGTCAATGGTTAAGTTTATTTTTCCAGAAATATATGTTTGAGCGTGCACAGTTACGGGTTAGTCTTTGCTGTATATGTCATGTGTACTAACGTAATACTAACATAGGTTTAAGGTAAACCAGCTTCAAAATAGGCCAAGCTTCTGGCATAAAGAAAACAGAAAAAAAGTTCATTAGCGTAACATAAGCTTTCTGCCATTTATTTGGTAACATACTGTTTATAAGGAAGTCCTAGTTTCTGGCATCTGTGAGTCTCTGAAAACTATCACTGTCACATCCAATTGAATACCACAATGAGCGCAGCTTGTTCAGAGATACTCTTCCCCCCTCCCTCTAAAAAAGCTTCCCTCTTACTCCATTATTAATACTCTGGCTACATCAGGTTTTTTCTTTCTCTAAGATGACACATGGCTGGGGCTGCTCCTATTCCTTCCCATTTTTGTATCTGCTTCCTACTACATAAAAAGACTGCTCAGAAGCTGTGTCCAGTGTAGAAGTGGATGGCTTGATTATTTATTTTTCTCACTTCGTGTCCTTAGTGAATTTGAGCCTCCTGTTTCTTGGTGACTATAATTCAGTGTTAGTTGTGACCTGTAAAAAGTACCGAAGGTTTGAGTCATGGCTCCTTTAAGGCATCCTCTGTATGTTGTAGTGATAGTGATGTTAAGCTAAAGTACTGGTATTAAAATTAATTCAAAATCTATGAAGTTAACTGCAGTATGGTAGGTATCGACTTTTTTGTTGTAGGTTTCTCTTCAGGTTTTTTTGCATCTGAAATTTACTGCATGTACAGGTCTCCAACATGCCAGTGCTCCTTGTCACAGTGAAAGGTGCACACTGTCTTGTTGAAGCATATTCTGTGAAATCTGATCATCTTTTGTAAGACAACTGGAGAGTTGTAAGCTTCAGTGGCAAACTGTATAGTCTTAAGTTTTGATGTAAATGTAGTATGCACTTAAATTGATTATTAGTGTACCTTACACATAGGATTACATGCATAGTGCATAAGCCTTTGCTGGTCTCACGTTTCAGTTTTTCTTTAGGATAGGAATTATGTGATGGAAAGAGGCTCTGAACACAGGTAGATTTCACGCACTGAATATATTTTCAATCCGGAAGTTCATAAAATAATATTCGATAGAATTCCTATTTGCATAAAATGTCATCTGGCAGTGTTTTTTTATTGCAGAATGTAATCTAAAGGTAGAAGTACATAGTTACTGTTTTGCTGAAAAGGTATGCAACCTTTCCTTCATACACGCCATAAAAAGTAATATGTATGTGTGTTTGTTTATATGTCAGGATTAAATGAAATGAAAGGAACTTTTCTTTTACGGCACAATGTAGTTAGTTTTTGGGTATTGTTACAGTAGGAACTGCAGCTTATATTTACAGTAACATTGTGTTCGTCTCACAGCTCAGTCACAAGTATTATTTGTTAATACAATGAGTCAGTCTCAGAGATTATAGCACATACTGGTGCTTTAATCAATCAAGTACCATTGTTGTTTAGCTGCAGGGAAGCTACTTTCCTGTGTATATTTATTTCTGACATAATTGTATGAAATGCTAAGCCTGAAATAAAGGTGTTGTGCCTGTGATTCCCCAAATCACCTCTAGTGCTTCCGGCAATGTTTTCTGCCCTCTGGCTGTCAAGAATCAGGTGTCTGAACTGCTAAGATGCAGTCATTAAAACTTACCACTGTATTAAAATCCTGTCAGAATATAACCATCTGCTGTCGCTGACTTGCTGCGGAGTCTTTACCTTTGAGTCCGTTTTGAGACCTGTAGTAGGTCAGCAAGCCCCTCAATCTCACGAGCTTCTTACTTCCGATGTACTTTTTCGTCTTTAGCTATCTACTCTTCAGAATCTCTCTTAATCATTGGGACGTTATATTTCAGTTGCAGTAATACCCATTGGGGGTTTTTTTGCCTCCTCATGGGAGGTTATACAGCAGTGCAGTGATGTTTTCCATTCCATGCCATCAGAAATCTGTAGTCTTTATGACCTGGGCCAAAAGGGAACCGATAAATTTCATTGCTAGCTGTGAATTAAAAGCAATGCAAATCAAAGACTATCGAGTGGCAGTGGTGCCACTTACATTTAATAAATCAGCCTTCTTTATTGAGCACATCCCTGCTAAGTTTAATGTGTTAAAGACATTTTGTCTTTTTTTGTGTGGTGCTGAAAGAGTGAAGATACATCTCTGGTGTTCCATCTGACTGTATATAACTTTTGAATATATTCGGCATTAAAGCTGCTTTTGTTCCAAATGTAGCTGTTGAAAATAGATCTGTGAATAACTCCATTGTTGTAAGACAATGCTGTGTGTACTTACCTTTTATTTAAAGGAATACGAACAGGGATTTTTATGTTAATTTTTAAACACTTAAGAGGGATTGATATAATAAATTGCCAGTTGAAGCAAGGGAGAAACTAATTTGACAATGCATTGTACTATTCAGAGATAGAAAATAAGATGACTTGCAAGCTGTGTGAGGATGTAGAGTTCTACTGAGAATTACCAGAACTACCATTCTGTAAATAGCAGGTAATAGAACATGGTACTTAAACAGTTAGAGGTGAGCTTTTTTCCCTGAATTAGAATAATAGAATCATATAATGGTTCGACTTGGAAGGGACCTTAAAGATCATCTAGTTCCAACCCCCCTGCCATGGCCAAGGACACCTCCCACTAGACCAGGTCGCTCAAAGCCCCATCCAGCCTGGTCTTGAACGCTTCCAGGGATGGGGCATCCACAATTTCCCTGGGCAACCGGTTCCAGTGCCTCACCACCCTCACGGTAAAGAGTTTCTTTCTAGTATCTAATCTAAATCTGTCTTCTTTCAGTTTAAAACTATTACCCCTTTTCCTATCACTACACTCCCTGATAAAGAGTCCCTCCCCATCTTTCCTGTAGGGCCCTGTTTAGGTACTGGAAGGCTGCTAGAAGCTCTCTCTGGAGCCTTCTCTTCTCTAGGCTGAACAATCCCAACTCTCTCAGCCTGTCTTCATAGGAGGGGTGCTCCAGCCCTCTGGTCATCTTTGTAGCCCTCCTCTGGACTTGCTCCAACACATCCATGTCCTTCTTATGCTGGGGGCCCCAGAGCTGGATGCAGTGCTCCAGGTCTTTATTAGTAGCAATTTAAGAAGACTTGAGCCAGCTATGGCTCATGATTTTGTCTTACAGAAGGTAGCAAAAAAACTTGTGCAAGAAAGTTGTCTTCTTCAAGCTTCAAGGCTTTTGCCACGTTACTCTTCACGCTGTAATTCTCTCAGGATTTCCATTACTCCCCTGCATACAGGATTCTGTATCCTGATCGCTCATAGTTTATGTAACATTGGGGAGATACTAATATTTAAAATAAATGGATGGACCAATTAGCTCTGTAAGACTGAACATCCTGTTGATCTGTCGTCCACCTCTCTGCTTCATTGGAGAAACGTTAAGCTCACTCTTAAGTTGTACTTCTGGATCAGATGGTAAAATCATGGCAGTGATAGGATGAAGTTTCAATTGGGCCTGGAATCAGAAAGAAGTTATTTCTATATTTCAAATAGCTAAATAATTCAGGAATGTTTCGAGAAGTTTATTCTATTACATTCCCTCTGGGCTATTCTGTTATGTGTGGCTTCCATAGTATATCTGTCCCTCCCTCCCTTTAGGAATTTACAGTGAGCATGAGCTCTTTGCTGAAAGACCAGTTAATGAATATAAAGTAGATAGAACATCTTATGAAGTTAAATTATTATCATATTTCAGCTTGTCCAAGTTGTGAATATAATGTTAAATACAAAACTTTTATAATTGTTTTTTATTCAAAGCACGTTCCTTATTTCTTTTGAAATGAGGGAAAGGTTTATTAGGCAGATGGTTGGTTCTGAAGTTCAGTTGTACAGTGGCATATTGGCCATGGGTGATTGAGTATATCTCAGTACATCTATTTTTAAAAAAAATCTAGTCACCTGTGGTGTACATTTTAAATGGTGGGCATACTGCTGTGAAATGTGCTCTTCTGTCTCTCAGGATCTTTTTTAATAGTAAATTTGCTACAGGCAATATTTAGGAAGATGAACGTTGACAAAATAGTAATGATATAGTTCTTTACTGTCTCATTGTTGTACTCTAACCATTAGAAGATAGCATGATGGAAGTGGGAAAAATACTTCTGTGGTTTAAAACAAAGGGAAGAGCCAGAAAGCTTTACTGTAAGTTAAATTTACTTACATTCATAGATTTGCATGTGAGTGACTGTAAAGTGAAAAAAACTCATTGCTTTGAAGCCCTTATTTGGGCTTGTGAGATCACTAGTGGTGGACCTGAAACCACTTCTAGCCCTGACTAAATTTCTTCAAATATATGGTGATTAACAAACAACATAGAACAGGTAACACTATGTATGTATCCAGATTCTTCCACTATCAGTCCCTTAGCTCCCATTGCCCCATCCTCTCTCATGCTCAGGGATGAAAGGATAATGATTAATTTTTGCCTGTTGTTGACTATCCCCCACAAGATACTCATTCTGTTCAGTTGCATTGCAAATCAATTGGGGATGACCGTGAACAGGGCGTCCTGAAAATGCTTAGTGTCTTTGTATGAGTTAGCCTAGAGCTGGCTAAGTGCACCATGCTGACTTGTTGGATCGTGTGCAGTGTAGATTCCTCTGGGAAGCTTCTGATTTTGAGGGCATGAAGTCCTCCTCTTTTTAAGCCAAAAGTCAGGAGCCTGGATGATGTTTCTCGGTCACCCTGGGACCTAGCCACCACTGATAGGGATGCATGGACTTAAGTGTTGGGTCCAGGCAGCTGGAAATTTTTCTCATATTTCTAACATGTGAGAGTTTTTGACCTTTTCCTGGGAAAAATACAGCCTGGGGTTTTGTCTGGTTGGTTTGTTTGTGGGGGTTTTTTTGTTTTGTTTTTCTTATTGTCTGCTGCCCTCCCACCCCCGCTCACCCTACTGCCTGACTGTTTCATGTCTAGAGTTACTTTACCCCATTGGTTTTGATGAGGTGGGACACTTTTTTGTTGATTAATGTGTCTGATGATTGAAAAATTGGGCTGGCTTGAAAAAATAATGGAATATATGTTCCTGAATACAGATACTGTAAGACAGGGCTTGTTTATCTTGCAGCTTGAATAGAGCTAGCTTCTGATTGTCTATTATCTTTACTAGAAAATTGACAGTAATGAGATCATTTGTATTTTGTGAAGGAGGGCCATTGTTTGATGTGTATGCCCATTTTTTTTTAACAGGCAGGTTTTTACGTCTTAAAAGAAAGCAGCTTGGAGTTTTTCTAATCTTAAACTGATTTTGCAATCCTCATTACTTAATTTGAACATTAGTCCATTCAGTGAATTGTTGGGGAAGCAGTCAGAATTAGAACAAATTAGAACTTTTATAGGCCTGTTGAAACTAATCTGAATATTGTAAGTATAGGTTTAAAAGTCTGAATGAACTTTCTTGGTAATGCAAATATAATTTCAGTTGTCTGAATTTATAGGAAGAAGATTATATACCCCTTCATTTGCTAAAGGGAACCGCTTTCAAAGCTTTATTTAGCAAACTCTGAAACTTATGGTAAATCCTGATAAAGCACAGTTCTTTGCCTTTTTTTCTGATCTGATAAAATCATGTCTTCATTACTTGGCTATGTGCATGCTCTCAAAGCAGGCTGGCACAAGCGTTGCTGGGGACCCAGTGCTTACACAATGAGTCTTTGGGGCTTTTTTCTTTGGGATGACTCTAGACTGGTCCTATGGACTGAAACTCATTAGCAGTTCGAGTGCCTTTTCTGCTGTTGTTTCATCTAAAAAAGCATCCGTTTCATGCACTCTGAGACTGCTCCATGATTCAGACCCAAGTGTGGTGTTAGTTTTTCTTTTAACACTCAGTCCTAATGTGAACTGGAAGTTTGATGTAGGCAGAAGCAGAAGCATACAATCTAAATGCTTCCTTTACAATACAACTGGGGGAAAAAAAACGCGTTAAGTTACAAAACACATTGATTACTCTTTGCAAAAGGCAGTGAAAAAAATTCGGTAAAAATATTTTAACATTTTTCAAGGCTGTTTTTTGTGCACAGTCATTTCAGAGGGCAAGAATAACCGCGTGTTTATTACAATTCTAGAGAAAAGCAGCAATCGCAGCAACAAAGTAGGCAGAGTGGTCTAATTCTTGACGGAAGGACTTGATAACCAAGGCAAGAGGCAGCATGGAAATATGTAAGACTTAGGAATAGGCTTGAAGCACTGAATTAATACTTCCAGAAAATAGTAATGGAGCGTATAGAAGTACAAGTGTGTTCTACAACATTAACAGCGTATAGAAGCGTATAGGAGCGTATAGAAGTACAAGTGTGTTCTACAACATTAACAGCTTTTGATGTGTGCAAACAGCTTCTTTACACTTGGAGTTATACAGCAGGTGATTGAATGAGGTTTCTGCTGATAACATTCAGTAGCAGTATAAGGTCCAATAAGTTTTTTCTTTACATTTTTATGACATATGTCAGTACGTTATTAACACCAGGAAGTAAAGGGAGGTGGGTTCCTCCCCCCCCCCAAATTAGTTCATTCCTATTTTAGGAAAATGGATCTAGAAATGTTGAGTAATAAATTTTAGCTAAAATAGTTTTTGGATTTTGTGCTCTAAAAATAGGAGAGTTGCATTTCAGAATGTTACTGGGATGTAGTGTTGTTTGTGGCTAAAATGGAAATCAAGGGAAACTCTGTTTAATCTACTTTTAGGAAAAAATACAATATTATGAAAATTATTACAAATAAGTTATTTGGAAACAGAATGAGATGTACAAAATTATGCCCAAAATATATCTATATATCCTAAATAGTTATCTCTTTCTGACAGTTTTATGCATGTCCTTTCCATGTTTAAATCAAATGTTGGTTTTGTTACCCTATTTTAGAAAGAAACCGTCATTGCAAAAACTAAAAAGCTCTCCATATGCCATATCTTCGTAAACCTTTTGCAAATAGCTTCTGCCTTTTCTTATTTACCTGCCCTTAAGGTTGGGGAGGGGAAAGAAAGTTCCTCTAGAATAGTGTTTTGTGTAAAGTTTGATGTAGCTGTATTGCCAAGCTTTGAGCAGGTATGTGCAGTTCCCTGTTTGTGGGTGAGGACATTGATTGGGGTGAGAGGGTTAAAATGGGGTCTGTAAGTTCTGCAACCCGGTTTCTGTAGAATTGGGGATAGTCCTACTGCCAATCTCAAATACAGGGTGGGGGTGTAGATGGCAGGTGGTGCTTGCAATCTTGAATATAAAATTATCTACTACAGTGGTTTAAACCCAGAGGAGTTCATCTTATCATCAGTGTTTCCTTGTATTTACCAAAATTTAGAGACATTAGTCTTTTACAAGATGAATTTTTTTCTTGTTTCGGTGAGAGCAAAATTTCCCCGAGTCCTGGGCTTTGAGTCCCAGTAACTTATTTTCTTAAGGTGTTTCCAGCTGAGGAGTAGTTCTGGGTTAGAGGTTTGTGCTTAGCATGCGGATCACTTGGAGCGATAAACCTGGAAAGGTAGAAGTCCACGAAGCTGTCACTTTCCATATTCTTGCCCTGCTTTGAATTAGTTTTAATGGATTTAGATATAGTTACATTTCACTGGATTCTGCATTTTATAGTAATAAGGCACTAGACAGTTAGAGAAAACTCAATGTAGAAGTGGAATATATTTTAGTATTGACAGTGTGAGTGAGAAGTTATGATTGCTATTGGGAATAATAATCTATAGAATTAGCAGCAGGTGAAAAAATGTGTTCTGAAGGGCTTCTCAGTAATCTTACACTTGAATAGGAAAAGAAGTGATCTTTTAGCTGCAGTAAGGAAAAGTAAATGTCTTCAAAAATAGTAGTTTTGGAGCATGGAAAAAAATTTCTAGAGCTGACACAGCGCCATGTGTTTCAAATGCCATTAATGTGTATATTTTGACATGTGCTGTTCAGAGTTAGATTCTAAATAACTTCTTTTCCATTCACCTTCTGGAAGTTCACTGCAGTTAGTTACTAGAATTCCCTTTTTAGCAATGGACACAATTTAAGATCGCTCTCTCTGCTCTGCTCCATGTTGACAGCTTCTCATTTGAAATTAGAGTATTTCTATTCACATGGGTCTGATGGGAAGTTATCTTTGGAGTTTTGACACTGTTATTTCTATATGTTCTGCGTAGAAAAAACACAGAAACAGTCTAGTGTAATTCACTCTGATACATATAGAGGGTTTAAAATTTTAAAAATTGGTTATTTCCGAAATATTTTTTTTTTCTACCACCTTAGTGTCCTGTATTGCAAATTGTGCTTGCAGACTAGTAGAATAGTGTTAGCTATGTCATATTTTCTACTTGGCTGTTTATATTTTGACCACTCTTCTGAATCTTTCTTGGATTCTGACATTTATTTATCTGCTGTTTAAATGTCTCTGTTCCTCCTTGCATGAGTTTGGAAATATCTGCAATTAAAATATTTTGGCAGCTTTAATTTCTTTGGTATATGAATTTTAGTAATAGGATGTCTATCAAGCTGAAAATTTTTTGAAAACTGCTGATTTATACAATAAAAACTTTTTGTTCACAGGATAATGAATTTACTTTTAGAGCTTATTTTCACATTAAATTTTCACCTTGAAACCTTTGTTTTGATTATGAATAGGAATGAGAAACATATTTTAAGATTTATCTATTTTAGCATATTTTGCACACAAAAACTGCAGTTCAGATAATCCACGTCCATTGAAAGACTACTGAAAATGAGTCCTCAGCCGGCACAAAGTCAGGTATAAAGGCAAGAAGAGTAATGGGAGAGAGAGGGCGTTTGAAATCAATCTTCCTTCATTTATATAAATGCATAATGTGAAAAATGCTGGTATATTTATTTATTCATTACTATTGTGTCAGTTTTAAAGCTGATTTTACTTTCCATAGTCTAATTGGATTCTCTGGTAACGAGTAATAGATAAGTTGAACTGGCAATATTTATAGAAATACGGGGGGAAAAAAGAATCCTTGCAGAAACAATACGAGTCATATCTTGTGAGACCCCATGCGGGGTACTGCGTCCAGCTCTGGAGCCCCCAACATAAGAAGGACACGGATGTGTTGGAGCGAGTCCAGAGGAGGGCTACAAAGATGACCAGAGGGCTGGAGCACCCCTCCTATGAAGACAGGCTGAGAGAGTTGGGGTTGTTCAGCCTGGAGAAAAGAAGGCTTCAGGGAGACCTAGCAGCCTTCCAGTACTTACAGGGGGCCTACAGGAAAGGTGGCGAGGGACTCTTTATCAGGGAGTGTAGCGATAGGACAAGGGGTAACAGCAGCAGGCTGGATGGGACTTTGAGCAACCTGGTCTAGTGGAAGGTGTCCATGCCCATGGCAGGTGGTTTGGAACTAGATGATCTTTAAGGTCGCTGCTAACCTAAACCATTCTATGATTCTGTATTTTTAAAAAATAATAATAATTTTTTTTAAAGTAGGTTGACTGTTTCAGTGCAAGTGCGGGGCCTTGAAGAAGGAAATAAAACCTGTAAAATTGTGGCCTAAGTTGTAAAATTATATACTTATTTACTGCAAAATCCTCAAATTCTGAATTTAACTTCCTTATTAAGCTTCTCATTTCAGTGTGTGGAGCATTGATTCTCTGTATGTAACCTCTTTCGTAACTGTTAAAGGTTGCATAAAACCCAGGTAGTTTTAGTATTAGGTTATTAAATGTTACGTGCATCATGGCTGATCATGTTATAATGCTATAGTGCAATGGCACAAAATGTCCTCAGTTTCCCTTGTTCTCTTTCCTTTAGAGTTTTGCCATTTAGATCATTGTAATGTAGTGACTATTTTTCTGTAGCCATGTTTCCAAATCTAATAGAATAATAAAGCAATCATCGGTCAATGGAATCTTTATCTGGATTTATTGTTCCACTGTTTTAATAAAAATGAATGGATTCAAATAGTCAGTTTGTCCTGAAGTAGCTATTTAATTTAAGGGATGCATTTGAGACCTTTGACCAGAACATTCGCATCCCATCACCTGAAGCTGTGCTTTCAGCTGGATGACCTGCCTTGCCTTTTGCACCTCCATTGAATAGTTTCTATTTATGTTTAAGTATAGCTTCTATTATTCTAAGTTGAAGCCGTCCTTTAAACAACCTGACCTTGTGACATAGGACTTTCCACCTTCAGAATGTTCTTTTACTGGGACTGTTAGGCCGAGACCTGTGTTTTTCACTACTGACTACTGCCAACATGGTATCTAAGGTGAACAGCGCTGTGTAAATATTTTGCTTTCCTTTGTCTGTATGTTTTCTAGTCAATATACCTGATAACTAACTGTGGTATACCAGGGGGAACAAAGTCCCCCATCTCCTCCAAAGCAAACTGTAATATAAGACGAGGACTGTTGTGGAGATTGGAAAGCAAATGATTGGAAAGCTTATTCAAAACACTTAGGCATCTATGGAGAGAGACCCCGGTTCTTTTGGCTAGCAAGACAAAAATTTGGATTTTATATTTTTGAAGGGAAAGGAATGTGATGATTAAAAGACAGAATTTTTAATACAGCTTCATTTTCTTTCTCAATTCTGCTGTTGACTTTGCTGTGAAACCTTAGCGGTTTATTTAACCTCTTTTCCTTTATTTGAACTATCAGAAAAGGAAACATGTACATATTTTAATTCTCGGAGTATTGCCTGTAAGAGATCTGTATTTGAACTTTGGGAAATATTGAGATTTTTAGTATAGATGAAAAAACTTGGAATTAATTTTGATATGCAGTTTGTGTTTTTGAAGTGATTGCGTATGTAAAATTGGAAAGATACCACTTAATATAAAAAGACTGTGGTACATTGTTCAGAGCAATGGTGAATTTGGCTAACAAAAAATTCAAGAACACTGGACAGTAATAGTATAATAAATATTTGGGAGTCAGCTAGAGATCATAATTGGGCGCTATGTTTGTGTTTTGTTTTGGGGGTTTTTGAGGTGTTAGAAGAAACATCTGATCTTTTCACTGAAAGCAAAGATGTTTTTTGCCTTACCAATAATAGCTTTTCATATTTTCCAGTTTCTTGAATTGCATTAAATATATAAATTTAATCAGTTATTTAATGAGTCCTAGGTATTATCTCTCTTTCTTCTTGATTCCTGATTCCTCTGATTTCTCTGAAAGGCTCTTCCTGTTACCCTCACTTACTGCCTTGTATCCTGCACCTTCAAACTCTTGCTAGTTGTTTGTCTTAGTTCATTGGTAAATATAATCTTCGTGAATGGAGTCACTTTGCCTTTTCTCTCTAGACAATTTGTCTGAAGGATATATTTTTGACAGGGAGAAAAAAAGGTAAATGTGGAGTCTATTAAACAAGAAAAACCTCCGCCAGGATCACTATAAAGTTGGGAGAAAAAATAATTCACTCTCATGGAAAATAAACGTTGAACTTTTTCTTCTTAAACATGTTTCATACTACCAGTGGTTCAGGTAAATAACTTTATCATGTAAGTGACAGTGCAAGAATCACCTCATGAAATGAGCCAGAAAACTCAGCCTTTCTCCAGCCTTCCAGTGGATAACAATTCTGCCCTCTGTTCGTTTTATGGTTGCCAGAGCTACTGGGAGAGAATAAATAAAGGGAAGTCACAGAATATTCTGCCTTATTTGATAGCCTGCTGAAGGGGACCTTTTTTGTCCATTCCTTTAAGAGAATGAAATAAGTTTAGAGATTGACAAATGCGTTGCCTGGTGGTGAGGGGTTTGGTTTTTTTTTTTTCCGTTATTAAGAATAATCCTGGAATATTGTGCAACAAAGGAACTTGGTTTGGATTTTGAAAAAGTGTTTTTGAAGATGTTGACATTTGGTACTTTCTCCTCCTTCACAATATTAACTGTCAGCATTTTCCTTCCTTATAGCTAAACAGGGAGGGTCATTTTATGGTGTCCTCTTTGTAGTAGAAGGAAAAGATTGTCTTGAAACTACCTGTTCGGGGATAGTCTGGGGATGTTATAATTTCTTCACCTACTCTGAAATGACTTTGAGGAGATTCCAAGTTATTTGTCTCCCCCCCGCCATGTCAGGTGCAGAGTAAAAGTTTTGAATGTTGTCCATTCAAGAAACAATAATCTTTGTCAGCGAAGGATATATGATACTGTCTTATAGCAGTGCTGGAGTCTCATTGTTATGGGTTTCTTTTATGCTAGAAACAATTAACAGTCCAATAACATTACCAGTGCTGTAAATGTCGCTATATTAGCCATGTTGTTCTATTAAAGTTTGCTATTTGATATGCAATTTTTCAGCTAGTTATTCAAAATCTTTAGTTCTTCAACTACATATTTTTAATTTATATGTTCACATCGTGGCAAATTCACCATGCCTTTGCATGATCTGTTATCCTGCACCGTGCTGAAACATATTGTAAAAAAAATATGATTCTATTTATAATTCCAAATTCTACACGTTTTACAAACTTTGACATACTGAAATAAAAAGTTCTCAGATAAGAATGTTTCAAGCTGGTATATTGAGTATGTTGCTTTCAGAGTGGCTTAAACCTTCTCCCATTGTTGCAGCACCAAAAAGGAACATGCCTGGTGCTAGAGTTGGAATTTACCTACCTCAAATAAGGAATCGGAGTTCCCAAAGAAAGTAAATTAGATTGATACCTGAAACTCAGCTCAAGATCTGGTGGGGGAGCAGAAGAGCATGTTAATCTTAAAATAAATTGGAAATATAAATCAAATATTTGAAGTATTGCAGGACTTTAGATCACCTTGACCTGCTTGTATTGAAAAAGAACTTTATTTGAGTCAAGAAAAAACTTAAAAGGAAGCTAAGCAGGGAGGGATGCTAGTCATTCACAGTTGCATAGTAGAAATATAACAATATTTGAAAAGCAGTATGATAGGCTGAATAACTTGCATAAAATGTATTTATTTATTTACCCGTGTTATGGCACTGTTAAATTGCAGAGTTGTGCTTCCATTTGCTGGGAAATATAAAATCTATAAAAAAATTCCAAGTATTCATTAGAGTAGTTTGCAAAAAAAGTAAATTATGTATTGAGATGCCATGGAGTGATTTTTGAACTAGCAATGGAAAATATCTCTTTACAAACTGCTTGAAGTTTCACTGAGTTCTATTTGCTTTTGAGGTGCTTATGCATGTTTCATATATATTAGTGTTCAAAGACATTGTTTGGTTTTCTTTGATAAATTTCGTATCTTGAATATTCTACGCTGTCATCCAAATTAGTACTATTTTTCTTAATTTCTTAAGAAAATAAGTTTTATGACTCATGTTGTCTCTGCTGGTCAGCTTATCCATGCAGTTGTTCTCTGCAGTGGCTTTTGGCTATATGAATGACTTTAAACCAAAGTTGACAAAGACTGAAGTTCTGAAAGATTTGAAAACTTTTCTGAATATAGGTGGTTTAGCAGAGCTGTAAATTATAAGTTATGGCTGTGAAGAGAGTATACCTCCCTACCATAAGCTGGTTGCCAGAGAATCCATGTAAAGCTCAATTGGGAAAAGTTTTGCACTGGATTAGGTAGAGGGAAATCCAGCTAGAGAGAGGAAATCAGATTTCATGAGTTGTGCTGTGCATGGAATTGCTTGCTGTAACTGTAGACCTTGATGTTCTCTGGGAGAAAAGTTGTAGGAAACTTCACTGTTTTCAGTACTTAGGGTCTCCTGCTGTATGCTGTGAACTTGGTTGTGTACTTGGTGGACTAGAGTACGTTATGTCTGTGCATTTCACACTCTGATTCGTTGAATGTGGATTGCATGGAATATTGCAACAGCTTTTTGATGGGTAGACTTGGCTGATTGAGGGCTTTCTGCTTGACCACATATAAATTTGGGGAAAAAGAACCTTATTTGCTTTACACTGATCTGAGACTCAAAAAGATAAGTGTATTTGCTGACAATTTGCACAGCAGGCAATATTCTGCTGGAAACAAGGTATGTAAACTTTTATTTTCTTAGTATTATTTAAACTGACAGGAATGATACCTAAATCTGCAAACCAGTCTAAATGGTAACTGGTGTCAGTAATCACATTTAAGATGACCTCAGAAACCTCCTGTATTAGCTGCTGTATCACATACAGACTTCATCTTTCAATAGCTATTACTAACTTGTTCTGTCTCCTGAGGAAGACAGTCCTTATATGTTACTTCTGTCAGCTCTTCCTGGTACAAAAGCTGAGCAGAATTAGTTTATCCACATGAAAGTTTCAATAGTGAATAAAAACAAAATTTTCTTCAGTATTAGCAATTCTGCTCAAAACAAGCCAAATTATTTTACAAAGCTGTTTTTAAATTATAAAGGTTGTTGTTCATGTACTATTACTCTCAGATTTGGGAACTAGGTCTTTAAAATGGCTTATTTCAAAGATGAAGATGTATTTGACAGATACAGATGTAACATTAGGTAGATATCTAATAATCAGTGTATTTCAGAGGAAACATTTTAAGTTTATGCCTGCCTTTTATTTTTCTCTTGTGTTGGTAGTGCTGGCCTTACTTCATTTTTCTCTCAACAAGCACTAAGTCTTGCTTTTCTCCTTATAGCCTTTCATCTTTAAAACCCACAAAAAACTTAAAAAAAAATATCTGAACAGAGCAAAAGATTTTTTCCAGACTCCTATCATACATTTTTTGCACTGCAGTAACATGTAGGAAACTCATATGTGGACTCAGCATGGTACAGATTAAAAATGCACTGTCTCACCTGTAGTGATTTTGGTCCTGTATAGATGCTTCCTTAGCCCTAAGTAATCTTTCAGCTTTTTTTTGTGTGGTTTTTGCCACAAGATCTCTACTTTACATGACTGCAAACTGTTACTGGATTTTACATTCCTTAAGGAAAGGATTTGGAAAAAGTAGTATTTTGGGGAAGCAAAAAAAAAACAGGAAAAGGAAAATGGAAAAAGGTATTCTCATCACAGTCAAATGCCAGGTAGATGAAGAGAGTTGTCAGTGAAGAATAGTACTTAGCCAGATTACAATAATTTCTCTTTATCAGAGGTAGGTAGTTTCCTGAGAAACAGGTAAAAAGCCGTGATTCTGTTTGTCTCAGGCTACTGTATTCACCCTTCTTTTTTTCTTTTTTTTTTTCCTTCTTCCTTTGAAAACTGTTTGACAGATGCTAAGGTTAATGAATTTTAATTTTAATTTGGCCTTTTCCATGGGTTGCTGACGGTTCCTTCTACGCCATGGGGACCTTTCTTTTCCAACTCACTTCATGTTTCAGTAAGAAGTGCAGCATCTGATGGAAACTTCTTCATAAATAAGTGAACTCAACTGGAACACAGCCAAACACTATCAGAACTGGCTCCCTGAATCCCAGTCTTGTGTTCTACCATGGTTTGAGAGATTAGATTCATTAACCTCTCATTAGAAACATGTCAATGCTAAAATCCCACATTATGCTAGATTCATCCTATTAGAAATCCCAAAAGGCCAGTTAACAGAAAAGAATTAATGTTTCTTATTCCAGAAGTTAATAGTAGATTCCTCATTTGGCTCTGTTCCATTTAATTGATATGGAAACTTGTTAGGTGCTTTTTTCTTTAGAATTAGCAGAAATTTTATTAATCCTGACAGAATTGTTTGATTAAAAAAAAGCTTTTATCATAGAGGAAATACAAGCACTTGCAGTATAAAAATATTTATTTCAGTATTACATTTTCTACATATGTATATAGAGAGTATTGCATGTACAGAATATGGTGTATATTTTAGTTACAATAACACTTGCAAGAGTTATCTCTGTATCAGTCATATCTTAACTTAGACAGAACTTGTTATTTATAGAAGGATATTAAATCCTATTGGAGTATCTCCAAATGCATCCAGATATTAAAGCACTGTGTTTAATTCCAGGTAGATTTCAGAATATGAGGTGGAATGAAACATCTTTTACATTGCCTTTTGACCTAGGGAGCTTTCTCCTCTAATGAGAATAAGCATTGCAAAATAATTTGAGTAAAATGGAATTCATTCCTCATCAGTCATATTACATAGCTTCTGCTCAAGCTTGATGCAAATGCCAGTTAAAATCCATAGAACAAATAGCAAATGACCTGTCACTAGCAATACATTTTTGTGTGTATTCATCTGCTACTGTGAGCAAAAAAAGAAATTTCCATTTTGTGTGGTGGTTATAAGCAGCATGAAATAATGCTTTTGAATCACTTAATGTCATTGCTTGAAATGGAAAACAGTATTTTCAAAGACATTGTACTTTGATAAGTGTACCTCTGCATAACAGCCACCGTTGTTAGGACATTTGGCTGCTATTTCAAAGTAGGTAGAAGTTGAACACAGGGTCATTAGTAGGGAAATGAGAAAGAGACTGGTTGAACCGTGCTCTGCCCTCCCTGAGACAGAAACGGGAACAGCCACCAGAAAGAACACAAGATCAAGGGGTTCCTGTATCCTTCTCCTGCCGGACAGAGGGCAGTAACTTAAATGAAAGGAGTGAATGGAGGCAAGTCCCTGCTTGGGATGGCAGGTGAACCCCCTCCTTGTCTACCTTGCCTTCCCAGGTGCTTCTGTACAACAGGTATGAGGCTCTGTATGTGGAAGATCAGTCAATGGATGATGTGGATGAAGAGGATGAAGTAGGGACAACAAAAGGAAACGATATGAGATTATGTCAGTATTTCATAAATAGAGTTCATGGAGTGCTGTTTATCAAGCATTGGTACAACTGGTGGCACACTTGGCACTTCCTAGTGTATTGCATCATTGTATTTCAATAAGTCTTTTGGCCACTGCTGCCTGGTCCCAGAGGTTGTGATGGTCTCCTTTTGGATGTCAGTCTTGTGATTGTGTGTGTCTTAGTCATGTCAGAACAAGACCACTGCAGTCTGCTCTGAGGAAGTTTTATCTTCAGATACTGGAACAATGTAGCACATATATTTCGGTGAGATTATCAAGTAGGGTGTATGTTTGGAAGGGCAAGACTGAATCAACCATTGGAATGGAAAACATAAGATTAGTGGATTTATGGAAGTGTTTTCCACAGTAATTATATGTATCAGCATCACCAGAAAAACAGATTTGTAAAATACAAAAGGGTTTCTGTAAGACTAAACTGTGACCTTTTGCCTGCTGGACTATTTGAAAGAGGTATGTTATAAGTAATAATTTCATTTGTATTTGGATTTTTTTTTTGGTTCTTTTAGAAAGCATTTGATAAATTGCCTCAAAATATCAATAAAGAAACACAGTAGTAGAGAAGTTAAACTGTGCTTGTTATGTATAATGGCAGTCACTGAGGTAATAAGAACAAAATGATCAATGTATGGAATAAGAAGTATGATTTCTTTAAAATACTTTCTCAAAAAAATGCTTGAGTGATTCCAGAATCACATTCAGTAAAGAATAAATCTCCTAAGTGCATATCTTTCAGTTACACACTGTTGTCAGTATAATTTTAGGTTTTTGTTATCAATATAAATTAATATTTTATTTTGAAGAGGTGGATGTTAGAATATTAGAAGTTTGGGCTATGTTTAAAGTTAAGATATTAGAGAAGCTTTCTCCAAAGAAAATGCAGGGCAGGAATTCAGTTTGTCTTACAGATTTCATCAAGCAACACAGGGTTGATTTCTGCAACAGGAAGTTGCACCTGTCTCAACAATGCAAAGTATGAAAATACATCTCAGTTGCCTTGGTTGTTGAGACGTGTTTGAATTCTGTTGTGCACAACCTATACAATTCTTTGTTCAGTAGTTTGGGGTTTCTTGTGGGGTTTTTTTTGGGTGGGCTTGTTTTGGTTTGGTTTTTTTAAGGGTAACTTTGCTGTTATTCTTTACAAAAAGTCAAGAAAGTTTTTCCAAGAATATTAAACTGAAGAGCAGCTGTTCAGTAGACTAGCTATAAAGGAACAGCTCTCTTCTGTCTGCTGGTGGTTCTTAGTTGCATCTATGCTTTTCAGTATGTAGAATTCCTGACCTGCATGATTTGAAAGTCACTTGTAAGATGTGCCTCCATACGTGCCGTAAGTTTTGTGAGGCATTTTAATTAAAAAGACTTTGGCTTTCTCTGGTGCTAAATACCAGAGGTAATGTAGTATATAGCTTAAAACTAATGACATATAAAAATCATACTCATCTACACTAGAATAATACTGGTCTACTTTTATGTACAAATAGAAACTTTGGTTCATTTGTAACTTTCTAGGAAACATAGTTTATCAGGAGCTTCCATAGGACCTGAAAAGCAAAGCTGCTTTCCACTCGCACAGAGTATCCTGTGGCATATGTAGGCAGTGTTTTTTATCTCAGGGTTGACATGATTATGTATATTATTCTGAATGTGTTCATTTGCAGAGATGTGCTGCCATTTCAGAGTGATATTTTGTAAAGCTCCTTGAGAGTTGATGTTGAATGACATTATCACTAATATGGTTTTAAGGACCACAAGTCTCAAAAGTCTTTAACTGCAAACACCTGCTGGTGCTCTACTTTTGTATTTTTGGGACTGAAGAGATACTTTGGAAGCTGATGGGCCTCTCTGTTGGGTTTTAGACGTTTAGGTTTTTTTCCTTTTTCATACGAAACAAACCAATGTACCACTGATTAATACATAACTTGTGTCTTAAATTGCAATGAGTATTCTCACAAGCAGCAGTGTCTACTAGTGATACACTTAAAAAGATGCAGTATGTGTCTGGATTCCTTAATCCAGTCTCTAAAAAATAAATAAATAATAAGAAAAAAATTCCAGTTTTCTACTTCATCATCTTCAGTGGTAAGATCTCCATCACGCACAGTATATTTTGCTAAGAGGCCAGTTGAAAATGAAAGGAGGTTGTTCCTGACCTCTCTGCTGAGTCACAGTGCAGCTTTAATTTTATATCCTTTCACCTCTGGATAGCTTGAACTCCTGTATATAGCACTGATGGCAAAACATGCTGATTAAATTTGCCATGACCTCTGAATACCATGTAATTTTCTTTCTCCTTCTAGCACCTTGTTGTTTTACTGGCACCTAGTTGCAGCTAGGAAGGTTCCTAGATCACTGATGACAGTGAAACAATGAGCAGTGTAATTTGGTGAAAGTATAGGTTGCTGATCGTACTTTGTATCTGCTGTTATTAATTTCCATGAGAGTTGTGTCTGCTTTACATACATGTGAGTGGGCATACCGTTTTAGAAATACCTGGAAATATCTTTTTAGTTTAAGCAATTGTCAGAGGAATGTTTTCTTTGCATACGTGCTCTCATAAGTATTAGGCAAGCCTAGTGCATGTTGATGTTAACAGGCATGACATTTAACTTAGTTGCACAAAACATTTTAAGTCACTTTGTGACTAATCCATGCTAGTGAATCCATATATGATACTGAACATTGGAAACTCTTAATGCTAGAGGTAAGAGGTTTCCTAAGGGAAACTTCAGGATACTTGACATTTTACCTGTAATAACAGTAAGCGTTTTCTTAAAGATGTCTTTGTCAGGACTTGTGTGTTAGCTCCTTTCCTGTTTCCATTTCTGGTCTTAGTGAGTGATTCTACTAAATTTAATCTTGCTTCCTTCACCTGCAGGAGAACTCGCTTTTAAAGTGAGTGCTGGGTAATCTACTGGTGTACAAACTGTGATTGCTTAGCAGGCCCCTGCAATGTCTTTTGCCTAGCTGAAAGTTAAAAACTACTTCCTAGTTGTTTACTGTCCTTTAGATCTTTGTTTTCCAACTTTTGCAAAGTAAGTTTTGCAACTTCGTAGCTTTAAGACCTCCAGTATTTCCATCGGTGATGTTTACTGGGTGATTGATTCATAACCTGGCAGTTGTTGCTAATCCAATGGTTCTGTATAGTTTCTGAACAGCTCCTTTACTAAGCCCAATTCATATATGCATACAGTAACTAGCTCAGTATCCAGGTCCCATGCAGTGTTTATAAATGGATGCAGATCAGCTGGATGTCCTTTACAGCCACTAACTAGCAAATACATTGTTGTGTATTTTTAGAGCTAAGGGAAGTCTAGCCTTCCAGTGGGTACTTACAGTCTCGTTTTCAATTACTTTTACATTCAGTACTCATTCTTCATAATAAAAGCTTATGTAAGATTTCTATTTTTGTATCATTCTAACTGGCATATGAATAACTTTTAATACTCTCTAATAGCAGTGAAATTGCAAAGGCACACTTCGGGGCATTTTCTTACTGAGATTTGCTAATGTCTGCAATTCATAAAGACCTCAGTGGTCAAACTGACTGTTCCCCTCCTGTCATTCCGCCTTGTGTGGTGAATTAACATTCAGAAGCTCGTTGCTAATTACACTGCATAATAAGTATACTTTCTTTAACACTGGCTATTAGCAGAGAGTATACTTGGCGTTTTATGTATTCTTTCAAGATGATGCAATTTTGGAAGTTGTATCCAGAGAAAGGTGGGTCAACATTTCTTAAATGATGTTAAGCAGATGGTCCTTGAATGGTGCCAAAGAGCCCGTACTAGATGGAAAGACATAATCCTTGTCATGGACCAACAGAAGCACAACTGTCTCACATCAAGAGAGTATTTCAAGAGCCAAGAGATATTATTAAGGCATAGTACTTTGACTTCAGTAAAACAAGAAATAGTTTGCCTTCAGGTGACAAGTGGTTTACAGAAGACTGCAAGTTCTCTTATCTGAATCACCATCTTGAATAACATTGGCCACAGAATTTTATGTAAACTTTCTATGTGTTAGGACATTTTGACTTTCATTGTTCAAGTGTCTGCGATGCTTGTAGGTATTCAAAGTGTTTTACATAGTGTTTTTTGTAAGTCAATCTTTGTAATTTAGTGTGTTCACTAAAAGACTCAGGAGACAATTATCCATTGCTTTATGATCTAAGGGTAATGCTTACCACCTAGAAAGAATTCATGTGTACTACATCCCTGTAGTTGCTGTGGTCTATTAGTATTCTCAGTACCCTCTTAGCTGCCTTGGCAACGACTGCACAATGCACTGATGTTTGACTACTATTCACCAGCATCTCCATCTCTTCTGCTCCTGGGTGTTTTCTTTTTAAATCCCAGGCTTTAATGCAATGAAAGGTACATATACAATGAAAAGTGTAGCAGTCATCTTGGGGCTGAGGGCAAGTGGCAGAACATGTATGCCCAGGATTTAAACTAGATTCTTAAGCAGCCTTCCTCTCTGAGGAAATATAAGCTGGGTACAGGGATGCTGGATGATGGAATGATATGTACGCTGTTAACCATGCATGAGTGTGCTCTACTGATGATGCTGAACCATAATGTTGAAGGGCTGAGGGAATGGACAGAGATATATACCATCTTTTACAGCCATTCTTAAAAGTGGACTGATCTACACTTGATCGGAATTGTTTCAGTGTTCAGTTGCGGTACCAGTGGAGTGTAGTGCATGTGGCTTCCTTCCTTTTTTAATACTTCTGTTGGAGTGCTGTGACATTGCTGTATTTTGGCCATCTGCAGAGCTTTTTGTAATCTCAGGTGAAGTTAGTGTTCCGCTGTCTGTAGTTCTGTGAGCTATTGCAAAAGACAGACACAGTCCCTCTCACTAAGCGGAAGACTGTAGTTAAATTCTTTATGATGTTTCTTTAGCATATTTGACTTTTTCTATCATACAGGTTTCCTGTACAACATCTCTCTAGTCCATCTTCCTTTATACCAAATACTGTCATAATCAGTGAGTCTCAACAAGTGAAGAATATGAAGGAGTATAAGAAATACAGCTCATGGAAGGAGTGTTTCATGAGTGACAATCCACTGTTACATTATTAACCCAAGCTGGCTGTCGTGAACCCTCAGTGATTTACCTTTTTTTTTTTTTTTTTTTTTTTTTTAAATGGATGTTCCTTAATTGCTTAATGTATTGTATTACCCTGTAATGGAGTGTTTTTGCAGCCCACGCTGCTGGTGGCAAAGTTTAGTTTTTTTCTCTTCTTAATGGAAAATTGCTTCATAAAATGACTGATTTTCTTGCCAAAAGATATTCTTGAATTGTTTATTATATATGTATGAGATGAGAACTTTGTGTATATTCTGTACCTGAAATATTGCATGTTTTCAGTGCAAAGACAGAATTTGTGAAAGAGGTAAGTTGAATGTTCTTACAGCAAATGTCTGTTTCAGGTGTGACTGAGACATTTCAGGTGCTGAATATATTTTTATGATAATAGGTGTAATTTTGCCAGGTAGTGCAGTAGGGTTTTTATTCAACTGTTCAATGATATTTCAATGGGCTTATTTTAGAATTCATGTGCATGCCCCCATTTTTGTGTCTCAAAAATTTTAATGAAATGACCCATCTTGTACCAATAATGAAATAGATACAATATACATATATATATACACAATATGGACTCACTCCAAAAGGTCCATGTCCTTCCTAGTTTGGGGTCCCCAGGGCTGGATGCAGTACTCCAGGTGGGGGTCTCACCAGAGCAGAGTAGAAGGGCAGAATCACCTCCCTCAATGTGCTGGCCACAATCCACATCCAGGATTTGGTTGGCTTTCTGGGCCGTGAGCACAGATTGCCAGCCCATGTTGAGCTTCTTATCAACCAATACCCTGAAGTTCTTCTCCTCAGGGCTGCTCTCAGCTCGTTCACTGCCCAGCCTTTATTTGTGCTTGGGATTGCCGTGACTCAGGTGCAGGACCTTGTACTTGGCCTTGTTGAACTTCATGAAGTTCGCACAGGTCCCTCTAAGATGTCATCCCTCCAGAGCGTCAACTGCTCCACACAGTTTGGTGTCATTGGCAAACTTGCTGAGGGTGCACTCAGTCCCACTGTCCGTGTTGCCAACAAAGATGTTAAACAGCACTGGTCCCAATACCAACCCCTGAGAAAGTATTTGGAAGATTAATCCTATGGAACAATGCATAAAGGGGGGAACTTGAGCACTTTCTTAAGTGTAACAGGCAACTCTGCAGTGTCTTTGAGTAGAAAATAAGAGAAAGACTCTGATTTTATGGGTTTTGATGTCTGCTTTTTCAATAAGCAGTCTTGAAAGGCTGCAGTACTGTCACACTGAGTGTGTGCATGTATTTATATACATTCTGTCAACATATTTTCTGTGCTTATATTAGTAATATGTTTTGCTTGCCCTGACTTTAAGGACTTTACTGATTAGCAGTTTAATGCATTCAGAGAGGAACTGGGCTCTACTCGTGATTCTCTTATTGACTTGTGTAGCCTTTGGCAAATTGCCTAATACTTGCGTTTCTGGTATTTGAAAAATGTTGGTACATATTCTTGTATAATGCTTCTGAGGGAAGCTATCTTTAGAGAGAAAAATTGCTGGAAAAATTCATGTTTATTTCTATATATTAAACTCATCAGTCTAGGTTTTGTTCCACATTTAATCCCTCAGGCAGATGCTCAATTCAATAGTATCTTCTTTCTGGTACAAAATGATTTTCAGGGGACTGATTGTGGTATTGAAAGTAGAGAGGATGAAGAAGACATGGAATCGCATATTTTTTTCACATATTCATACTTGGACCTCCAGTAGAGCAGAACTTTATTCTAAATATAGTGGTACTTCTGTTTTATAGCAGAATGTCCAGACAGGCATTGTGGCAATGGAAGGAAAAGGTGATGGTGTTATGCCTCCAGAAGTACACTGGGCAATGTATTGGCTTGAAAGTTAGAGAATACCATTTTTCAAGGAGGATTTGAAGCCAAATATTAGAGTAATGGCCTTTGATTTTTTTTAATTGAAATAAAATTCATGCCTAATCGTGGAAAGCAACTGACACCTTTGCTGGAAAAGATGCCAGTTATTTTATGTACGTAAGACAAACCATGGATGAAATATCTCTGAAACACTCAGTTTTCTATGCTTTCTGAACAATAAATACCTGCATAAAGGCATGCTGGGTTTTTACATCATAAAAGTTTGTGGGTCTGTAGTAGCAATAATGCAAGTACTTCAGTATTTTCACCATAGTGTTTTGAATTTAGTTTCAGTAGAGGTATTCTAAATAGTAAACAGTAAAAAATAGTCTTACTTGAGAATATTTTCCGTGGCTATTTCATGAAAAAATTACCAATCCAAAAATGTATAACGTACATAAACTACAATGAGAACTTAAATGGGAGATCAGAGAAGTTCCCAGTGCAGCACCATGCCAATTGGTATTTTAATGTTATGGACTGCTGATGGATGCATATGCGCTATATATATATGCATAAAATCTATTAAATTTAGCATTCCTTTGAGAGCCTTCCTTTTCAAATTTCCTGATGCTTGTGTGTTTAAAATCTATTTGAAGTCTCATGTCTAGTGAAAAACTATGACACCAGTTAAATTTCCTTTTTTCAAATAAACATAATACAAATTTTTTTGGTGTCTGTGATCTTGTAAAAATAAAACTACAAAATTCTGTGCAATATATGGTGAAAGGAGTGGACAGGTTTGAGACCTTAATGAGAATTATCAAAATGAAAGTATTACGTATAGAAAGTTGTTTATAATCAAATAAGATTACACTTGCATAGATTACACTGTTGAATAATAATTTAAATGGTTATAGAGAGAATAATGTCCTACAAATTTGAGTCTGTAATACAAAGTGTGGGACGACACTGCTTTTCTACAGCTTCCACACAAGTGTTATCAGCAGCTGTCTGCAGACTTGCAAGGCTCTGCATTCTTATGAGTGCCTGTAAAGGCAGGCTTTGATGCAAACACAGAAGGCATGGTGCAGTTCAGGATTCAGATTTGGACATTTGTATGTGTACACGTAAGTGCCTGTATGTGATCTGTGTGCCTGAAATACCATTTTAGTAAGTGAAGCCTAGAGGTACGTGGCTACTGGAGAACTACTAGATAGTCCTCTGTCAGAGGGGCAGCCTCCTGCTGCCTGCCTTCTCCAGCAAGCTGTCATAGGGCAGCCGTGGTGCCAGCATCCAAGCATATGTGGCTCTCCGTCTCTTTAATGCCACCTTGTGCTCATGAACCAAATTCCTTCACAATGTGCTATGATCATTTACTGTATGTTAGCAAAAATTAATAAACCAGTAATTACTAAAACTAGTGAAGCAAAGCAATAATGCTCAATGAAACATTTATTTAAACAGTGAGAAGATCAAATAGTAGGAGACACAATCAGGCACATACCTCACTCCCGCATGATTCATTACAGTGACATGCTGCGTATAGCCCACCCTATGGCTACATGAGAGAATTTGTCCTCCCATGCACCTTCTATGACAGCTGACTGCAGGAGGTCACCCATCTTGGTTGAGATAGCTGATGAGGATAGGGTCATGTTGACCACTCAGGGCACAGTATGTATAAAATTACTTCAATGTAGGTCCAGCAACACGGGTGAGACTCCAGTGCTTCTTCCCTTGGGGTTTTGATACTGTATCCCTTGAGGTTGTGTTTCTGCATGTAAGTTGTGCCTACTGGTTGCTGTTCCTCCAGTTCTTTTTGGAAGGATCTTGGCCAAAGTAATACAAAAGTTTTACCTAGATTAAGCAATTCATCTGTTCATATTTCATTCAAGTTTTTGTTACTGCACATTTTCGTGCCCTTTGATAAGAGGGTATTTTTGATCTGTCTTTTTACAAAAAATAAAACTGTACAAAAAATAAAACAGATACAGACAGGAGGGGTCACGTCAACTAACAGAATAACGTGTCCAATTTCTCTCAATCAACTGTTTCCATCAAAACCAGCAACCGTTTCAAAGAAAAGATTACGTTCTCTCTGGTTTTCTTTTTTTTTTTGGTCTTAGTATACAAATCTCATTGCATTCAGGTAATTAAAATGCCGTAACAGTTTTCACATTTCGTTGCCTAATTAACAGCAATAAAGGCCACACTAAATCAGGATGAATCTGTAATTTCAGCACTAATCACACAAGTGTGAGTGTCAGCATCATAACGAGATGCACAAATCTGGAGGTAATGAGGCTGTGGCTGTCTGGGAAATTAGAGCAAGTGCTGGCACAAATTGTACAGCAAGGTTTATTCCCATTTTATTAATTATATGCTTGCACAGGGAATTGTAACCAACTCAAATTACTTTAATTTGTGAAATTCATGCTCCAGCTATGAACTTGACATCTGAGCATGAGGTTGGGTTTCCCATCGCTCCCTCAGTGCGAAAACAACAACAAGAAAACCCAGTGCCCAGAAACGTTTGTTTAGATGTGAAGACTTTGACATTCTAGCATGCAAGGGTATTGCAAAGCTGATGGCAGCACTGTTGCACAATCATCATTTAATGATGATGGTAGTGTCCTACTGTGTAGGATGTCAAGGCTTTCTAAGGTGGAAGGGTTTCAGAAATGCCGAAGTTAAGAGTATAACAAATAAAGACATTTGGGGTGCAGATAATGACTGGTATAATGTAATTTCTTCTCTTACCCGGCCTCTTTGATTGATAAACTGAAAAATACCATCTTGATTGTTTCGGTTAAGTGAAAGTATAGTTTTGCATTCTAAGAAAAACTGTTGCAGTGCTACAGACTAAAAAATACTAATTCAAACTTGTTGATTCATATGAGGTTGGTTTTATGAACAGATCCTGCAAGTTCATCTGTGTTTTTGATCAAGGTGATTAAATGATTTGTGATGATTCTATCCTAAGGCTGTATAATAAAGTTCTGTTTAACTTGGAGGTTTATACAGTGCCTGAATTAAATTTTTGTTACATATACACATTTTACGTTGATAGCCAAGGACAACAGTGGTCTTTCTCGCACTATAATTTTTTTTGATTACTTAATATTCAGCACACAAATATCATACCTTGGACTTTTTTTCTGAATTCTACTAGATTGGTACATGGAGAATTTGCTCACAAAATCACTATTCATTATATCTATATTAAATTTTTATATTGCATTAACATTTCTAACCAAATAGTTGATAACAAATTTACTGTCATTGCCAAAAAGATTTTTCACAAGGCGTTGGATGAGTTATATTTCCTAGGCTCTGTTTGTCATGATGTTGAGAAGCTGTAAAGGTGCTAGTGAGGTTAATGATTATCTTCAGTAGCATAAGCATTTTACAGGAAGAACACTGACAATCCCACAGTGGGTAACAATTTATTCTCTTTCACTGGATAAAGGTTGGTACTAGCAAGTAACTTCTTGTATCAGGAGTAAATAGCTTAAAAAGTTATTCCAAACCTCATGGATTCTTCCTCATCCCTAGTCATACTGAATGCAGTGCTAGTTTTTGTACCAGCCAACAGTGCTATATCCATTAAAATTGAGAGAGAGATACTATTTCCGGTTTCAGATAGTCACCAGGAAGAGCTGCTGTGTATTACCTTATAATGACTCAAGTTCTCAGTAAAAGACTGTATGAACAGCCATCTTGTGTGTTTTAGACAAGAACTCTCTTTCAGTCAATCACAGCAAAATCTTGATGCATTTGATTGCATCTCTGCTTCATACTGGCTTGTGGGTTTCCTCATGTTTCCAGTCGTGTTAGGTCTTTTAGTTTTTGCATTAACGGAAAATAGTAGCCTTTTAAAACCTATACTGGTACAAACCATCTGGGTTTTCTTCATCAGTCCAGTTGGACTTACTCAGTGCTCTGCGATAGTCTGTGTCATTAAGCAACATGTGGGGTTTATCAAGGTAAACTGAAAACATACTAATGATTGCCAGCATAAACCCAGTATTCATATCTTTGCCTGGTATTAAAGTGGTATTAGAAGAGGTTCAGTATGGTCTTTCATAAGACTTGCTGACTGCTATTTTAGAAGAAATTTTTCTCTGCTCAGTTTCCTATTTGGCAAAACTTGTTCTTAAGAAATTTGACTTAAAAGTTGAAGTCTGAAAAAACCATGATTCTGACAGATACCGTAAGGCTGTCTGTTCTGTCTCAAGATGCCATCTGCCAGGATCCTTGTTTTCAGGTTTCTGTTCCCTGGTAGAATTTTGGAAATCACGAAGCTCTCAGGGTTTTTGTCCTAAAAGGGTGGGTGATAGACTGTAACGTAACCTACACAGTCAGTGGCTGCTCTGCTCTGAGCTTATGCATAATCTTTGATGCATAGCAGGCATGTCCTCTTGATTCTGTCTTAGAAGAAAGACTTTCACTAGAAGTTACATCTTTTTGACAATTTTTCTTCTCCTTCAGTTTTGCCGACAAAACAATTAGATATTTTCTGAATTCACGGTTGTATACTTCTTCTGTGACCTTTCCTTTGGATTTCAGAATGCTCTATTGACCATCGTATTGCATTGGAATTTATTTATTATTTGCAGCCCTTTACTGATGTGCTATGATCAGGAGCTGAGACTGAATTTTTTTTTTTTAATCTTCGCATATCTCTGAATATCCATGAGACTTCTGAGGCTTGGAAACAAAACACAAGTTGAAAGGAAACTTCAGGATATGTTTTATCTTAATATTTATTGTGTATACTGGTTTAAACTCTCTTATGTAACTTTTTTTTTTCAGTTATTTTGGTTGGGTAAAACAGAGGATGTTGATTGGCTGGAATATCCCAAAAGCTGTCAAGAAGTGCCCCATGACATTGGTACCATGCGCGGGATGAATTACATCTAACAACCACACATTGCCTCTAGGAGCTTTGAGAGTTTCTGTTTATCTCAAACATGGAACTGAAATCCAGGAATGTGAATTCTCTCAAATCTTGGAGAGGCAGAACTGTAGACAGTGTTCTCTTCCCAGATTCTGATACGTTGTGTCCATGCAGAATTAGTATTGTAAGGATCTTTGTAAATTTGTACGCTGGGCTTGTGGATTTCTAGGAAATTATCAGAAAACAAGTGAGAGTATAAGAGGGTCTGGAGTAGAAGCATCAGCTCAGCACTGAGAAATTAATCTGATTTTTTATCTACAACTTACAGGTGCCAGTGCTAATCATACATCTAATTATTACATCTTTTCTTCCTCTTCCCTTGCCCTTCTACGTAAGTAGGCTTAAAAGATGCCTTTTTGCAGGGTAAGAAATGTTTGAATACTATTAAAAATTGAATACTTATCTAAAACAGTAATATGAGTTGCAGTTAACCTAGTTTTTCATGACTTGATAAGCTCATACTGGTTTGAAATCACTCAGGCTTTCGTACCATAAACTGTTATTTTGAAATGTGATTATCCTGCTGAACTGTGGTTAAAATTCTTTGTTACTTCATTCATTATTCAGAAGACTGTAGACTTAAGAGTAGCTTAAGATACATGTCATATATTTGTAATGCATTAATTCACTTTCAGCATTGATCAACGCTTTGTGTACAATTAGCAAGCAGATTTAACAATCTGCTAGGACGATGCTCTGTTGCATAACTATTGTGCTCATATCTCCCAAAATCCAGGGCAGAGAGAGGCCACAAGAGAAAGATTGTTTTAACTGCACTGTTGTTGTTCAACAAGCATAGATAATGTGTTGCTGGATTTCAGAGTGTAATATTTGTTTGTCATATCAATATCAAGTTGGTACTGGAAGGCAAAGTAAAATGGAATACGCTATGTATAACACTGACTTTAAAATTTGAATGTCAGGAATGTGTTGCTGTGCTGCATAAGGGACACATTTAAAATGTATGTCATTTTAAATTAACCTTAGATGATCTATAAAAGTAACTGAAATTAGATCCCTCTTTTGTATGCATGTATATTTTGCTGTCTTACAGTACCCTTCGGTAGCAGGATAATTGGAAGGTCTAGAGGGACTTGTTGGTTAGAGACATCCCCCTTCCCTTTATTCAGCTTGCACACTTATAAAGAAATTCACAGGCATAACAAGCTGTTCTCCGCTGTTGTGCTACTGCTCTTTACTCAGAACCTTTAAGGAGGACTGGGACTGCAGTTGGGACTGTAGAATTACCTACTCTAGAGCAGTGTTTGAGGGCTTCATCTATTCAGGCATATAGTGTTTGAATAGCTACAGAAGGAATGGATGAATGAATGGATGAACAAATAAATAAAGTCTGTATGCATTTGCTGCTTAGGAATTTCTGCAAGTATAACCCTGTTTCAGAATAATACTTGGTCTGTGCTGCCCAGAATGCAGAATGCCCAGAATACTGCCCAGAATGATAAAATAGCTGTGCTTGCTTAATGTAGATTTGAAACCCTGAAATATATACAGTATTTAACAGATTCTAACAAGCAAAATCTTGATGATGTTCCTGATGTCATTTTGACTTTCTGGGTTGCTCTGAGAGCACCGAAAGAGTTGATAATCTCGTACAGACATCTGCGGTGCAGCATGGCAGTCAGCTGTTCATATGGAACAGTTAAGAGCTGTTTTATTGAGCAAAAATACACTCTTGATGTATTTAAACAGAATTTTCATATTACAAGCAATTAGAATAAGTTGTTTATTAAGAAAATGAAAATTTTCTGCACATAAAACACTATAATTTTATCTCTTGAAATAGACTTCAAATAAAGTGATATCATATCTAATAATAATTGTGAAATACCACAATTCTTGTAATTCCAGATGGACAAATGTTTGGTTGCTAGATGTTTTTCCATGCAAATACTTGCTTAGCCATGTGAGATTGTGAAACAGCTGCAATAAAGGCTTGAACAAAGGTGCCGTAGTAATCGCTAGGCAGCCCATCAGAGCACTGACTTTCTGAGGTCACTACTTATCAAACCAAGGCACTTGAAAGGCTTTCAATTTTTTAATTTTTCCACACGTTTTAAAAAGATTCTTCTGACTGCAGCTGTAACCTAATCTAGTGTTTCTCATAGGAACTGTTAAGAGGTAAAAACTGTTATGTTATCACAGAATACAAAACTGCAATAAGATTCTCCTGTAAAAGGAATATCAGACAGGTGGTGTTCAGGAGTAGATGCTGCTGTAGACATGGGAAGAATCACAAGCATCACTGACAGTAGCAGCTGTAGCAATTAGCCAATTAAACAGTTTTTATTGATGATCTGCAATAGCTAATAAACTTTTAACAAGCTATAAAACACCCCATGGATCAATCTTGCTAGTAAGAGGCTGGATCATAACCAATACTTATTAATTCTAACTAACATTATCGTTTGCAAATGGAAGGAGTAAGTGGACTGTATGCCAAATGTAAGAGTGGAGACATCATTCCAAATAAATTCTGGTAGTTTAGGGAATATTTATAATTTACTTCAGCAGATAAAGCAATCTTTGAAAAGCAGGGTTTGGGGGCATCTTTTTAGCTTTCCATGTCATTAAGCCAAGGATGAGACTTACAGACATGGAGTCACAGCACAATCACAAAAAAGCTGGTCAAGAAAAGCAGACAGGTTTGAGGGGATGGGGGGGTGTGATGGAGGGAGGGGTGTTTTCTATAGTTCATATGACACAAAACCATGTTTAGGGGAAACACCGTTCGAAAACACGGGGCTTAAGTAACTTTAGCAATTACTTACCTGGTAATATATTTTTATCTGGTTGGCTGAATATTATTTTTCTCAGTCAAAATGGTTATTTAATGCTACACACTGGCATTTAGGATTTTTAAGGATAAATAAATAGAAGGCTAATGGGGAGATATTTAAGGATTAAGAAGTTGTAGAAAGTGAAATGTTAACAGATAAGATATTGATTAAAGTTTAAAAATACCATACGTAATGAAAAACTGAAGAAGTATTTCATCAGTCTTACTGCTATAGGCTAAATTCACTGGGATTCCTAGAATTCCAAGTGTGTGACTAATATAACATGTAACTGTGAATTCTTGGGAGGTTCTTATCAAATTTCCAAACAGTGCCAATGTTAATAGTTTGCATTTTTTAATTTCTTTCATTTACTTGTGCTTAGTCCAGCACTGTTATTTCAGTGATACTATTGTTTAAATGTAATTTCAGCTGAGAATTCAGATTGTTTTTCAGGGAAGTTGCCATGATCCATGTGTGTGCATCCGGTTATACACTTAAAGACAGAAAATAATTTTGCTTAATTTATGTCCTCTTTTTAGCTCTATGCATGAAAAGCACCTACCTCAGTGTAACACAAAACCCGTACATTAAGAGTTCAAACATGAAATTCTTGCATAAAAATGTAGGCTTCATATGTAATGTATGATGTGTCTCATACAGAGTTGTTTCGTGTCCTGGAGGGTTTTTTCTTTATCTTCCTTATAGGTACAGGATTCTAATGGAAATTTTCTGCATCTAAAGTAACTGATGATCTCAGAGGTTTTTTTGTAAATATTTGCTTGAATGCTTTGTAAATATTGGTTACTGTCTGCAAATGTTTGGAGTTGGCACTAAAAATTATTGTAGGTATAGCTACCACAGAAACAGTCCCAGTGTGAAGTATGTGAAAGACACTGTTACACTACAAACCCCCTTGCTTACCAGATGAGGAATACTGCAATTAGAAATGAATCACACCTATAACCATCACGGCTGTCCCACCAAAAACTTCACTTAAGCTACAATTGTTGCTAGAAAATTACCTTTGGTTTCTTGGCAGTGAGTTAATTGAAGGTATAAATAAATAATAAATAAAAGCCGCTACAACAACTTATCTGCAGGATGAGCAGAACCAATACAGAGACTGTAGGTAAACCAATAAAGTGTAGGCTTCAGTTGACCATCAGGTCTTTCTTGTTCCCAAAATTCAAAACAGTAAAGCGTGTAAAATTGCACTTAGTGGTAACTATGGTTCCATCTGCTGTGCAGTCAAGTAGTTAAACTTTTTCATGTGAGCCATAACCAAATCTTTTCTCTGGTGCGTGTGTTCCAAGAAACTCTGGAATGAGTGACTAGGTGGAGTAAATGAAAAATATGTCCACAATAGCCTGTTCCTATGAAATAGAATAAGTACACAGATAAGTTTTCCAGAACAGCTCACCCAACTCTTTGAGATAAGTTGAGATGTTTATTTTCCACTTGCAGCAGTTCTAATTAATGTAATTAATGCTGTTAATGCAGTGAGATTTCCTCAGGGATTTCACAGAAAAATTATGTTTCTGCAGTTGGGACTTACGTAGGAAACTCTTTGCAGGAGCTGGAAACAAAAAGCCTGGGCAAGCAATGGAAATGATGGCACAAGCACCATTTGATTCTGTTGCTGCCTGTGCTGGGACTGCTGGGTTTGAAGTTCACCATCATCCTTGTGCTCATACCTTTGCTAGGTCTCGGTTGGTTGGTTACAGTGCTGGCATTCTCCTTGCTTCCCCAATAGTTTTCTTGGAGGCAGATCCTTGTTTGTTCCCTGGTAACAGACTGTACCTTGTGACTGGCTTCTCTGAGTTGCCAGGTGAGCATGGATCCTGCAAAATCGCTGTTAGCACACACTTCCCCTGGGCTCCTATTGTACAGTCTCATTTTGCAGTTTGCCTTATCAGGTATTTGTGATACTTACAGGAAAAACAAAAAAGTAAATACCCACTGGGACTTGCTAATGGGTCCCAGAAAACAAACACTCTTCACTTTAACTAGAAAAAGAAACATACAGAGGGCAAAATAATAAACGTCTATGTATTTCTTATCTTTTTCTGTCCTCATTAAGTATTATTTGAAGTTAACAATAGGGCCTCTAAGAGTTTATTATTCCCCTCCTGCACATAGTTTTTGCTCTTCTGCTTAGAAAAAAAATAATTGTCCCTTTGTTATTTTCTCCACAAAGAGCCATTACACAACCCTTCCTTTTATAATCCCTTGTCCCTTTTTGTGTGTCTTTCCCAGGCAGCCTTGTCTGAGGATCAAAGTTCATTTGTATATTTAGAGCCTGTTAGAATTTAAATGTAAAGTGAGTTTTGTCTTGTGTGGCGAGCCCTCCTCCAAGGTTGCTCCCTCTGAATAGCTGGTCAGCAAATGATTCTTTATTGCATCTGACCTGGGAGACCAGCTGCCGCTCTGGTAGAGAACTGTAGAGTGTGTGTGCCCTCAAACCGTATGTGTTGTGACATTTTCATAACCTTAAGCAAAATTCATAACTTAGTGACATTCTCTGAATTGTCAGAGGTAGTTGGTGGAAATGTATCTTGAAGAAATGAAATGTAAAAGATTTACTGGGGAGTACGTCCCATGACCTGCAGAAGTAATGAGAGAATGTTCTGAAAAGCTTATTGTCATGTTGCTTTTGGATAGAGCATGGAGGAATGGCAATACAAAGGCTTGTTAATGCAAGTCAAAGTAATATGGTATTTGCAAAGGTGTGGATGTGAAAGAAGCAAATGAAGACATGTCTGTTGATTACTTTCACAAAATGAAGTTTGTCAATGCAAGAATTCTGGAATCCATTTCTGTTAAAGTTTATAAATATTGCACTTCATTATTATGAGGAGACAGACTGCATGCATCATAGTTTTTAAATTGCTATTAAACAGCAAAAATGTGCTTTCAAAAGCAGAAAAGAAACATGAGGTGCAGTGGATTCTCCAACTTCTGGTTTTCATTTGGATTACATTTGTAAATCCTATTTCTCTACTTTGAAAATCTTCATTTTCTATGTTTACATAGTTAACTATTTTTTTAATTCTTTTCACTTGCACAAAATGACAAGTGACTTCAAAACTCTGGGATTTTTTTTTACACCCCCACAGTGAAATGGAGAAAATGAATTGCATTGAAATCTTTTGGTTTTACAGATAAGACATAGTTTGAGTTTGTTCTTTTTCCTATTCTATCTACGTTGCACAATCTACACAAATTGGATAGGACTGATGCAAAAATTGTTACTCCAGATGAAATTTAAGATGTAGAATATTTGGGCTGGTATTTGCCTAAAATATTAGGAAGAACAGTGATGAAAATTATGCTCTTAACTAGCAAAGCTTTATATTGACAAACCCATAGTGCAGATTCCTTTATCTTTTTGCCCATTGACCTTATTCTACATGGGTGACTGATGTAGGCACTGCTGAAAAAACCTGTCAGTCCTATAGGTGTGTTTTCATTTTGGAGGGGTGGCAAAGCAGGGTTAAATCGTGACATGTTAGTTACTTTTTGAATTTAAATATATACCACTTGATAGCTTAGCCTGGTCATCTTGACAGGGAGAACACTTTTAATATTCTATAGTTTTATGTCTCATCCAGAAATGTTGCTTGCATTAACAGTTATGGTAAGCTGAAACTTCATGGGACTGTACATTTACAGGAATACCAAGCTTATCCTGTGCTATAGTCCAAAACTTCAAAGTGGCAAGAAATATGCGTGCTTTGTGATCTCTATACTGTTTGTTATTTATGGAGTTTCTGTTATTTTCATTTCAAAAGTAAAGAATTCCCATCTTTCAGTCTCTCTTGCAAGTTTCCAGAATTTTGAGCAGTCTGGACATCTTGTTTGAATCCTCAGATTTCACAGCGTCATCTTAAGTATTATCACTCATGCTCATGATCTTGCAGTTGTGAAATCTCAGAAGGATATCACAATGAAGTTACAACCACAATGTTCAGCCATGGTGCCATCATAGTACTGCCTCCATTTATGATATTGGGTTGTTTAAATAAAGTTTTATGCTACAATAACATCCTTCAAATGATGTTTGGAGTTTTGCAAATAATGTATTTGCTGCTTCTTTATCATACGAATTGGAAAATAATGTTGATGCTACCATTTCTTTTTAATAAAGGAGAGAGAAGTTAAAATAATTGTAACCAACCTATTTATATATGAACTGACATTACATTGGCATGACTTTTTTAGAGTCAGTTTTCAGTGGTAGCCAGTCTATTTTGAAACTTGGTAATGCTCACAATGGGAAAAGTAAAAAATAGCAAATGATTAGAAAATGTAGTTCATCTTTTTCCGCAGTTGACTTGCTGAAATACCATAACAGTGATTAAAAATAACAGCCATTTAATCAGTGATCTTAAATTTCAAGTATTAACAGACTTTAATTTTGAAAAAAATATGGTCATGTTTAATGACTAGTTAGTGTTACAGAACCCATATATAAATGACAACCCAGGGCTTATTCTCCTTTTAAGGTGTTTGTCAGCATATATTGCATGGTGCACGTTTCTAAAAAGCAAATGTTGTACCAAATTTCAAAATCCTTGATCCTTTAAGTATATTATACAATCCAGTTGGCAGATTATATCATTAAGATGCCAGGTCTGCTTCAATTAAAATTAAGAACCTGGTTTTATTTCTAATGCTTTTCTAAATACTGTAAAGTTAACATGCTTACTTAGATTTTCCTTGGATGTCTCCTGGCAAGGTTTATGCACCAAATCAGCGCTTGTTGGAATAGTTCAGTAGCTCATCTCCTCTTTTCTAATTCCTCCACAGCCCACAAACTTTTCTGGTGATTGACAGGTTCTATTAGTGCTTGTTCCCATATGGAGATTAAACCATGACTAATGGAACTGTGCCCCAGACTTTCTCATTTCCTAGATGTCTCTGTCATCTACTCCAATGGCACCTACTTGCCCCATGGGAAAACAAAATTGAAATAGGTCTCAAACCAAGATAGGTTTTACATTCACCTAACTGATTGCAGTATGTATGGGCAAGGTAATACAAATGATTTCTGGTTTGTTATTTATTTCTTAGTTCAAGGGGATGCGTAGCAGACAATGGCATTGGCTGGAGATTGGTCAGAGTCTAGTTAAATGTGACCCTTAGCTGAATGTTGCTGTATAATTTGTTAAAATGTACTTCATACTTATCGTAGTCTTCTGAGCACCAGAACTGGGAACTGCATCCAGAATGCTTTATAAAGTTCATTGAAAGGTGATTTTTCTGGGTGATAACAACTTATTCAGAACCACTATTTTACTTTTCTCATAGTTATTATTTTGTGTTTATTGGCATCAGAGTTTGGTTGCCATTTTACTGCCATATAATTCATTGCTGCGAACTTCTGCAACTCGTTTCAGTTAAGTTTGGTTTTAATTGACTCTGAATATTTTTGTATCATCAGCAAATCTTACACTCTTACGAAGTGCTCCTTTTTCAGTTTTTTATGAATATAGAATGAACAACAAAGGTCACAACACTGATATTTATGAAATGCTGTAGCTTACTTCTCTCTGTTGCAAAATCAACCACTTACTATTGCCAGATAAAAAGTCCTTATGTCTACTAATTTGATGAAAAAGCCCTATTCAGTGCAGAACTATGGATTCCTACTGGTACTTTGTTTCCGTCTTGAGAGGGCTTGAAGAAAAAGCCAGGCTTCTGAGATGTCAGGAATATAACATTATGGCAAAAGTTCATACAACAGCTATTCTCTCTTTCAGTGATGCATCAGTATGCCCAACGTTACTTGCAGTCTGCCTTTCCACTGCCCTTAGTAGGAGATATATGCCTATGTCCTTTGGTCACACGGATGTCTCCTTATGCTAAAGCAGTTGTTGCCTTCCAATTCTGTAATTTCACTTGCTCACAATTAAATCTACTCGCCATGCTCTATTCCCATTTACCTGCTGACAGAAAATGAATAGCAGAAAATTGTAGGGTGATGGACCCACACATAATGGTTCTTTGCAAGTGGCATCGCGGACCCGCTTGGGTGCTGAACCTGGGAATGCTCAGATCTCACAAAATGCTTATGCAACTCTTTCCCATGTACGGGCCAGGCTAACAACCTTGGCGAAACACTGCCCACCAGTTGTAGCTTTGACATACTCTTCCTCTTGATCCTTGTGTAGCTGGAAGTAACTGGATGGTGTGCAGGTATTTCCCAGTGTTCCACTGCCAGAAAAAGCAAGTGACAGACAAATTTTGAGTTGGGAACACCTTTGCTCCTCCTCAGGCTTAGCGTTGCAGAAGGGCATGAACACCATCAAGCAATCATTGAATTAATGAATTTTTTCACGAGTGAATAATGCATAAACTGAGCTCTTACTGCCACCAACAATCCATGTTGTTTTGTAATGAAATATGCATTTCTTTTATATTTGAAAAATGTAAAGTACATTCATTTTGTGGGTAGTGCAAAATTTATGATCTCCTTAATTATTAATTTCAATGGGGTTTTTTTAAGTTTGTAGGTATATTTAAATGACATGATAGATGTCCACCCTGTCCCTTACCAACCCTTGAAATAAAATCTGATAGATTTGGAACTCTTGAGGCCTGCTCTCTTTTCCCTAAAATGAACCAGCTTGACCATGCGTACGCTTTTAACAACCACTCATTTGAGACTTATCCATGATGATTACAGTTGATTTGCCTGAAATAACTTAGCAAGACATTTTGCTGGATTTAGAGGGGTAAGACTGTACTTTAACTTTGTTACTTGCCTGAAATAACTTAGCAAGACATTTTGCTGGATTTAGAGGGGTAAGACTGTACTTTAACTTTGTTACTTACTAGTTTTAGCAAAGTTATATTGTTTTCTGATTCAAAGTTGTGAACTATGCACTCCTCAGTTAGGAAGATTGTCCCAGCATGCTTATGTCCATCCCTTTCCTGTATTGAACTGCTCTCTGGGCTTTGAGAACCTATACAGTTGTAGATCTCTTTGCTCACCTATTCCTGTACATCTGATTTCATGACACAAAGAAATATAAACCAAAATCTTTCTCTTTTTTTAGTTAAAAATTTCAGTCATGTTCCTTTCACTCAATGTACTGTAGGAATGTCACTGTAGGAAGGGAGCTGCCCAGTATTTTGATGAACAGATAGTTCAAATGCAGCAGCTAATGCTGTCACAGAACGAGTGTTTAACACAGTGTAGCCACTAGACTACAGTGTGCCCTCCCAAGTAGTTTCTTATTTCCCCTGAAATCATATTTAAATTCAACTGTTGTCCTGTCTGACACATCACTCTTAACAGACCACATATTTACTTTTACAAGGTCCTCTTCTGCATTTGACCTGGTTCAGCTAGGGACCATTCCACAAATTACTTAATTCTCTTTGCTCACGTACCTCACTGGGATGGCCAGTGCCAGAATGCCACTCATCAGCATTTTTTGGATATATTTAATGTTCTGTTAGTGAATTAAAGCTAGTTTGACATTCAGTGCATAATGAATGTCTTGGGGGCCACTTTGACGTTCTGTAACAAGGCTCTTGCTGTCCAATTCTATTTTGCATTGTCTGGGAAGCTTGTTGAGGATCAGACTTCCTTTCCTCGGCTGTGAAAGCGTGTTAAACCAGATCTCTTTACTGTTCAGCTGTGAAAGGCTTGATCAACAACTGGTAGCTTTTTCTGGAATGCAAATTTTAGAGATACTGTAGTTGGCTATTTGTGGCCAAAGAAAAACTGAAAATCTTTACAACCATCAAGTATCTTACTGTTAAGCATTACCTAAGGTGCCTCACAATTTTTGCCATTTTATGGGGTATTTAACCTATTCCTAATGCCTTTGAAAAGAAGATAGAAGGTAGCACAATACAAGCAGATGTTAGATTTGATTTTTATTTTCTGTTAAACCCTCTCTACTGGGATTCTGTTTCAGAATTTTAACCAAAAATAATTCCTATGTCTCAGTTATTGGCTCAACTGGACTTTGGAGTTATATTACAATGTGCTCGTAACTGGGAAGACTGATCTTAGTACTGCTGTGTCCAGTGTTGTTCTTTGTCTTCCAAATGTTTGTTTGCTCGGTTCTTTCTAATGGAAGATGGTAGTGCTGGTGTTCATTTGACAGCATGACTTTCCTGACCGTTGACTTTTCCAATGTCTTATTTTACCTTTGGGATTTTTCCCAAGTTTCAAGGAGGTAGCTGGTATTTCAAGATACTAAGTCATAGATTTATTGAAGTGTAAATATCAATGAATGTCTGCAACACGGTAACTAAACCCAAAAACTTTATATAAAGATCAGTATCAGTCACACTGTTTTTATAGTTAAGAGTATTTTCTAATGTTGCCAGCTTGTCATTTACATACTCCAAGGAGTTTTAAATTATTGGACTTATACAGATAGAAGAACTGGGTGAGATCAGACTTCTGCCAATCAAGGATTGCTGCTGAATCCTTCGTGGTCCTTTCCTATGTTAAAACAATTCTAGAATTTCTTTATGAACAGTACACATAAGTTAGACCGGAGTCTCTTTAGGTAAGCTTCCAAAATAACCTTGGAAGGACTTCATATGGGTTTGATACTCAGTCTGAAGTTTCAGCGTGTCTAGTAAAAGCACGTCTAACCTTGTTTTATGATGGGGATATTCCATGTTCATAAATGAATTGCCTGCAACCATAAAAGAGAGGTAGGAGTAGCAAACCAGCAACAGTGTTTAACTCTGGTGGCTGTCCTATGTGCTAACTCCTAGGTCCTGCTCCCTCAAGATTTACTAAACTGATTCAAGCAAAACTAGCTCTCAAAATCTAGTTTAGCCTTATAAAATCGGTATGAACTTCAGCAAGCTTCAGCGCACAAACTAGGTATTAATGTTTCTTATGAGTAGTATAGTGAAAAAGACATTTTATTCCTCTGTCTCTACACATATAATCCACAATGTAAATTGAGTCATCTTTGTTCACATCTGGTATGAAACAGAATTTGAAGAGTGATGATTTTGTTTTGTATTCCATTTTAAATACATGCAGGTATGTGTATTGCCTTTTTTAGTATTGATATTTTAATAACCATTCTTATTGGTATTTTAATTATTTTTCAATCCTAATGTTTCTCTGTTGGTCCTTAGGTCTTATGTACAGTTCATCTTTCCTTAATCTATTTTGAGTTCTGAAGATTTTTATAATTCTGAATCTCCCAGTTCTGTCCTTTCCTGATCTCTTTTTCCTCCTTCTTCTCCCTCCATGAGTTTCTTCTCTCCTTGATTACAGGCTAGCAATCCCTTCTAGATTACCACAAATGTAATGACCTTGGTTTTGTACTATGCTTTTCTCTGTATTTGTTTTTAAGAGTACACTTTTTTTTTTTCAAAATTACACTGTTTTCTAATACATGCTTGGTTTACTTAATTTCTGAAGTTTTTCCAGAGGTTTCCCAAGACATGCTTAGTGATTTATGAATTTTAGCATAAAAAATACAACCATGTTAAGCATAAAGTTGAAATGTCACACACATTCTTAGAACTAGAAAATGTATTTTCTTTAAAACTAGAAAAACACTTTGAGAAAAATTCTTAAGAGATTTAGCAAAATTCTTATGAGAAGATGCTAAAAATTTACTGAACGCTTTAAAATGTAGCTGGAGTTGTGAGAATCAAACTTGATTTAGTTTAAAAACAGGCAGAAGGAACAGAAGAGGTAGAGGAGTGTACCATTACAGTGACATCTATACTCTGCCATATTTCACTTTATTTTTTTGCAGAAGACTCAGACTAAGCACCAGCAAATAGCTACTCATATAAATACCCATTTGATTTGCAGAAATAAACAGGAGTTCTAAATTCAGCAAAAATATTTAAGCATTGCGAAGGTAGAACTGGGTGACTGAAAACTGCAGGAATCTTAAGAACGCAAGATATATTAAGAAAAGATGCATGAAAGCAAGCATGTATTAAGGCCCTTATCAAATGAATTTAATTTGCAGAATGAAGTTAGTAACTAATACATTTAGGCCAAATTATTTCTATCCATGAGTGGATAAACTTAATTTCTAAATCAATGGGGTATGCGCTCATTTATTTTACAATAGACCATATGTAAAATATATACTACCACCCTTGCCCTGGATGTGTTAAGTTTCCTGGAAATTGCCTTCTTTTAAGTACAAAACTACTCTTTGAAATTACTCTTTGACCCTTTCTGTGGAGCTTTTTTTTTCTGAATTAGAAAGTTTATGTCTCTTTGAAATAAAAATCCCAAGCAAATGTGCTCAGGACCTACTTAATTTTTTTTTTTTTTTTCTGTAAAAAAAGTGAAATATGTCTTTTTATCTTCAGGATTGTATGTCAGCATATGCATTTTCTACATGAATTCTGAACTTTGTAGAATCTGAAAGTGTTATGAGTGACTGAAAATGTCCCTCTTATTAATGTAGAACTTGCGGGAGTGCCAGAAGTATTTCAGATGTACTGCTGTATCACCATTGTTGTGTGTATCATGTTTCCAAAGGTGAACATTTTTCTCACTTTCCAGTAACGCAGATAAATCTGACTTTTCAGGTTTGTTTTGGAGGTACCCTGAATTCTGACAACATTTAGCAATAGAATGAATCAAGATCTTACATGTGCATATTTAGGATACTCATCTCCTGCAATTCAAGTTATTTGTCAGGTAATAATTCCTTGTAATAATTATAATTCAATTAGACTTTACACTTGGCATATAGTGTGGCTGTTCATAATGGCCTTTTTAAAATGCAGTAAGTGGGAGAGAAAGATAAACTACATATAGACAGTAAAAAAACCCCAACCAACCAAAAACTCCCTACTGATTATTCTTTTAGTGAGAAACATTTAAAAGTAGTGTGATGTATTTTAGTTTTCTTTGGGACACAGGTTAGAACTGAATCTTCCATATCATCTCCCATTGCTTTTACTTTAACTCACGTTGCAGAGCAGTCTTGGAATATACAAAATGAATTCCTTTTGGACAAGACTGAAATGGAAGCTGAGCTGCACAAGTGCATTTAGTTCAGTCTCCTCATGAACCTTCAGTCTGTGAAACCAAATTAAGACTAGTCCAAATTAACTCCTCCACACACATTGCGTGAACATCCTCAACACCAATTGTTTCACTGTGCAAATTCACACAGAGGTAGGAAGAGCCTATTTCTTCATTGAAGCAGCTGCGTACAGGATGTTGATGTGTTGGTGACAATCCTAGTATAGAAATCCTTTTCTGGGTGTGTGTGTGGAGACAAGGCAAGAGCTTTGGTCTGAGGCTTTTCCTCTGAACTTATGACAACAAGGTTGCAAGGCCTCTCTCACAGCTGTGCTCTGCAACATGGTAGATAAAATACTAAATTACTTCACCGTAATTTTCTATATATATATCAAAGCAATTTAGCCCTTTGAGATTCACAGATTCCAAGTAATTTAAAGATTTTCCTGTCTTATTCCTCTCCTTCCCCCTCCCTCGCCTTAAAACAGGATTTGAAAGAGAAGTGAAGTATGGCTCAAGTAACTGACTTCAGATTTACAGCCCTTTGTTCCTATAAAGCAAAAACTCTAAATGCTTTTTAGTTTTGGCTTCTGCAGCAAATTTGCATTACTATGTCTGTTTATTTTTATTAAATGTATTTACAAGTTATCATCAAAGCTCTCAAACTTACACAAAGAAAAAGCAACTTTGTTGTTTAAATTGAAATCCCTCTGTAACCTTATGTAGAGAGTATGTCAACCTAACTACAGACTCTTGAAATTTCCATGGCATCTATTAAACTTCATCCTTATTTAGCTTCAACAGAAGGAAGTAAGCTGTTTTCTAAGTTGGAATCTACTTACAGCCTTGGCTTCTGATGTGATACTCAAACTGGTGAGCAAACTGAGGATTAATTGTGCTTCTATTCAGAGAATTGTAGAATACCAGGTTGAAAGGGAACTCAAGGATCATCTGGTCCAACCTTTCTTGGCAAAAGCACGGTCTAGACAAAATGGCCCAGCACCCTGTCCAGCTGAATCTTAAAAGTGTCCAATGTTGGGGAATCCACCACTTCCCTGGGGAGATTATTCCAATGGCTGATTGTTCTCACTGTGAAAAATTTTCCTTTTGTATCTAATTGGAATCTCCCCTGGAGTAACTTGTACCTGTTACCCCTTGTCTTTTCCATGTGACTCCTTGTAAAAAGGGAGTCTCCGTCTTCTTTATAGCCACCCTTTAAATACTGGAACATGGCAACAAGGTCTCCCCTAAGCCTTCTTTTTTCAAGGCTGAACAAACCCGGTTCCCTCAGCCTTTCTGCATATGTCAGGCTTCTGAGTCCTTTGATCATCTTTGTGGCCCTTCTCTGCACCCTCTTACGCCTGACCACGTCTTTTTTCCATAGCGGGGACCAAAACTGAGCACAGTACTCCAGGTGTGGCCTGAAAATTGCTGAGTAGAGTGGGATAATGACTTGTTTATCTCTGCTGGTGATGCCCTTGTTGATGTAACCCAGCATCCTGTTGGCTTTCTTTGCCACAGCAGCAGACTGTTCACTCATATTGTGAAAGAAGGATGTTAATCACTTGGGCAATTACTTTATTTTTTTATAATTGTATTAAAATTGTGGATTAAATCTGCTTCAGGAAACTATTTTGATAATAATCAGTCATTTACCAATACAGACCCACCATTTTTTACAAGGGCAGACTTGTCTAACCAGGTTTTCTTGCATGATAAATCAAACCAGCAAGGTTCATTAGCCTCTGTAATGCTCTGGAATACATAAATTATGGAAGGTATTAGTATGTTTTGCATACAGTGATTGCATAGATACATTAAAATACACTTTCAGTGCAGTCAAAGTTAAGCAGTCAATTAGTCAAGTTTAAGAGGTGCTGAAGTTAAATTATTCTGTGTTTACTTGGTTAATGAAAATCATCTTAGCTATTTTCAGAAAAAGATGTAAAGCTCCAGTTTCAATTTTTCAGTACCGGCCCATGCAGAAAGATTTGTCCATACATAAGGACTATATTCTTTAGTGTATGTGGGGTGGAGTGGAGTACTATTAATAGTAGCATCTTGCAGTCTAACAGATCTCACCCCTGAGATGTGACTTTCCATTCTTGACTAATGAATGTATTGTTTCTGTTGTAGCTGTGAAAATCAATCTAAACATCAGACCACATAGTCTTCTATCCCACTTTGAAAATACTTTGAGAGGCAAGTCAAATAGTAGTTGATTCTTGTTCAAATAGTCATGGAAATCCTAAGCCAGTAGACTTCAGTACTGTGTGGAAAAAATGAAGGTGTTTGTATTATACATAGTAGTTTGTATTATACTGTCTTACCTTTCAGTAGAATAGCAGTAACATTGGAGGTAAAATGTAATGTCCCATATGCATCTCTGTCTAGCAAAATCTGTTTTGTGTGTATAAGTTGCTTTTACCCCTAATATATTTCTGTCCTTTTGAAACACTTTTTTGATTCTTTTCATTTATTTTCCTTTCTTTAAATATGATACGTGTATCTGAATCCTGTGATTAATTCTGATACACTTGTTGTATCAGCTGTTCTTCCGTGTTAAAGCTGGGGTGGTAAAGATGGTGATATTGTTCTAATTTCTGTCCCCAGAAGTTCATACAGTAAGTCCTTCTGAGAGCTTTCAAGTGAAAATATTCAAGTATGTTATTCTGAAATATTTCATAGACTTCAAGATACGAATCTTTAAAACTCCAAATACATCTTAAGAATAAAATAAGGTAAAATTTATCTAAGATTAAAAATCTTTTGAAAAGAAAGCCAAACTGTGAACATGTTTTTTGTTGTAGAATCAGAACATTATGCTTAATAGTAGACACAGAATTTTAGTTGTAAATTCCCTGAGATGCATCTGAAAATCAAATTAAACAGCAAAAAAAAAAAGCTGTTGCTGTTTACACAACGAAAAATAACTAATTTTGACTACTAAATAAACATTTTGGGTTTATTTCTATATTTTTGGGTTTCCTTTAATGTTACAAAAATATCTTAATGTTTTGAGTAATTTCTTAATTTATGATTTAGCTAAATTCTTTTGGAAATCTTTGTGGAACCAAATGCAAGTATTGGTGTTCTGCTAACACTGACTAGCAGAGGAGCAGAGGTAGGTTTTGTGTATTTGTTCAAGGAAGGAGAAATGTGATTGATTTGATACTGGCAAAATGGTAGGTGCGTGTGGATTTGTAGAGCACTTGTGAGTCTCGGTTTGACTCATAAGTTGATTTAACGTGGTAAAGAAGTCATAAGGTCAAGAAGGAAGGTTCGGTGCTGAAGGTGAATATCAGAAATCAGTCAAGAGTTTTTTTTTCTTCTGTTATGTTGGAGGTTGTAGTTAGTGACAGTTAATACGGTTAAAAAAGTCTAGTGATTTCTGTCAATTTTAATTATTAAAGCTGAATCTTTTCAAGAAATGGTTTACCCACTGGATAAAAACAAACACCAATACCCTGTGTTAGCTTTAAATTTAGAGTATCCAGTAACTGAAATATAAAGGTAAGAAAACTTGGATATGATAGTTGTATTTTATTATAAACAGCATAGATCTGTTTGCTGGAATGAAACGGTATCTGTGGTTCTGTGAAGCTTGTCTATTGTTGTTCTGCACTCAAAATTATAGAACCAATACTTTACAAAATGATAATTCTGTATCTGTAAAAATTGAGCACCTTTTTGAATTCCTTTTGAATTAATCATCCTTTCTTTATGTTAAAAATAAAATTTGAATCTGAGCGGTTGACCAAATTGAAAGGGTGAACAGTATAATTTGCATTAGCTATAAGCTAGAGCAAAGTGCTCCTGAAGTTACACGCTCTTGCCATATAGTATCCTTCCCGAAAACCGCTCTTCTGTTAACTTGGTAACATCTTATCTTCCACTTTCCCTCTGTGACCAGGCTTCCTTTTGGGGGACACAATGGATATTATCTGGAATCATGTAAAGAACATTCAAGAGTTTTTATAATTTTCTGATATTTGTCTTAAATTATATTTTTCTCTACATGTGCTATTGCTGTTGCAATATTTCTGAAGAAATATTTACACATTGTGGAATAGTTAGTTGCTGCCCTTGTAGGGAGAAGTCACTGTTCTATTATACAAAATCCCCACAGTTACTGTCTGGATTGGTAGTGCTTTTGTCTCGTTTAATTTATAACATTAACCTAGACTTCTGTCTTTCAGAGGAAGAACTTGTTTCCAAATAGGTTCCTTATTTTTATCAGTAGCCTTCCCACCTCTATCTTAATTGCTTAATGTTTATGCATCATCCAGAAGTGTGAAATGCCGTGACAATTTGATGGCTTTATGAATTCTTTCAGCACTCTACTTTTCAATATGTTCTTATTTTATTGTGGGTACCAAATGGCAAATTGAAACAAAGGTGGTAGGTTTGAAAGTGGGGATGCAGTTCAAAACTGTTCTGCCATGGGAGGAGAATCTGTAATGCTGCCAGTCAAGTTCATTAAATTATGTTGTTATAGCAACTGGTTAGCCTCTTCCATACTTAAAATATCTTGTGTCAAATAATTAGTACTGCCTAATTGTATTTTATTGCAAAAGAGGCAAGTAATTAAAGAGGTTCTTGCAATGGCTGTGGGGCCAGAAAGGGTCAGAAACTACTTGTAATTGGAATATATTTCGTGAATATGAATTAATAGGTCTAATAATCTAAATATCTCTTCATTCCCCATTCCAAAAAAGTATCCAGCATATTTGAATTGCTGTTGCTTGCTCGGAAACATTAATGGATAAAAATTGTCTCCTAGCCCTACTCTTCTTTTTTTTCCTCCTTTGTGTCTTCTTGTCACCTTAAGAAACCTATAACATGTATGACGTATTTAGACCTTCCCTGATGTGATATCCATGTAGACAAATGGCCCAGTAAAATATGTTTCGGCCTTTTCAGTCTGTTTCTCTGTATTTTGGCTGTCAGTCCTGTGTTGCTGCAGGTTCTTTTGTTTTTCCTCCCAGTTTGGTCCTCTTCATTAAAACTTTCTGAGTGTTTGATCAAAGACAGCAGTCATCATAATCCACAAATATAGAGCTTTGAGGGGAAAAAAGATTTCTCACAATATTTGGGATTTCAAGTCAGCAAGTGACAAAATCAAGCAGAAAAACTAGTTCAACTGATCCCAGTTATGGAATCAGAGCTTTTTTTTCATGGTCTGAGGAGGTAATTTTTATTTCTGTTCAGAATTTCTGGATTTGATTCACCAACCATTTTTTTGATGCTGAGTACAGAATCCGTCATCCGGTGGTAACGGTTCTTTGCTTAAAGAGAAAACTGTGCCATCCTGGAGCGGAGGATTGAAATAAAAGAGCTTCTGAAGTGGTGCAATAGCTGTAGAGTAGACTACAATGTGTATAAAGCAGTACTGAGGTTTATTGCAATAGCTGCAATGGAAAATGAAAGAGGAACGGATTACAGCCCTCCACCGTATGTGAAAGTAAGCACAATTAAAATAATACCCAGCAAAAGCCTTCCAATCCCAAACATAGGTTGGTAAGTCTTTCAATGACTGCAGTTGGAACTTTTTCATCTAATCCAAGCACTGTTCTCCGTTATTCATGTTCTTGCATTGTAGGGCTTTGCGTTATACAGTTGACAGTCCCATCTGTTTCTCTTCTAGCTTCGCTATCATCCTCTTTTTATGTTTTCTTTACTTAACAAGGTCATTCATACCTCATCTCTGTGCATACAAGTGTAGCAGGAGCTTGTGATAATTAGGTATGAGGGGCACAGGGAGTTATTCCCAGGTGGCACCTCTGCCATATGGTTTTGATATGGCTCTTTGCAATGAAAAGCAGAGCTTTACCTCACCCATCAGGCTTTCCTTAAGGTAGAAAAGTTGACATATTTGTGGCAATGAACCTATGCAATATTTTGCCAGATTTAATTAAATGGAATCCATTTTTTAATTAAAACAAGGAAATGCTTTTCTTGAGCCTTTGAAAAAAAGCAATATTCTCTGATGAATTCAGAAGAAAAAAGAAAAATTATCACTCTTTTTCCCCAGCAGTTGTTTCTAAATTATGCTGCTTTTTTTTGCCTTTTTTTTTTTTCCTTTTTAAAAAAGAGACATTGTTTCTTTATTTTACATTGTATCAGTCTCTCTTCCACTATGCTTTTAGTAATTGATGGCTTGCAGGATTTTTGCTCTTTAACTTTGCTTTGGGCTTTCTGGATTCACCTTCAGTTACATGCATATCATAGAGTTTGTTAATATTTAACTTGTTTAAATTTACATTTAGTAAGTGTTTAAAGGACATACTACTTAATTACACAACTGTACTGGTGATTACTCCATGTGTTGGATGACTTGTGTATGGAATGCAAAGTGATAGTATTTTGAAAGTGTTATTGCAATTTAATATGTTTGTATATTAAACCACTTTAGATACATAAATGCCCTACTGTTTTACCTTTGACAGTGTACTAGAATAAATTGTGAACATTAACTGTCTGAATTTGCTCAAATAATTGCAAAAGGCAAACTTTTATCCTTCAAACACGGCAAAAGGATTTATTTTGTAACTTCCCCAGATGTTAACAAAATTGTAGAATGTACACAGATCCCGCATAAGCTGAGTATAGTTCCCCTTTACACTGTTCCTCTAAATCAACAATTTCTTCAGCAAACAAAATATACTTTGTGTACAGAGTGCTGTATACCTGGTAGAGGGCCGTAATTATGGTTAATGTGAAAAGTAGTGCTGTTTTATTTAAAGATTAAAAAAAAAATAGATACATACCTATTAGAAGTAAAATAGTATTCCATTTTGAAATTTCCAGTAAATTTAAAGGGAAAAAAATGTGGTGGCCATAATTTTGTCCCTTGATTTGCACTCCAAGTATTGACATTTGATTTAAGTAACAGTTCTTTTGGAAGTCATTTCAAACAAATATATGCATATTGTTTTTTGCTTTAAAATCTAGTCTTAACCTTAACAAATGTTAACAGCCAGCACAGATATGTTTGTTCAGAAGTAACTAAACTTGTGTATTTTATCTAAAAATATACAAATATTTGTTGGAGTTACAGCAAAGATACTGAAGACGTTCTGCTGTTTTTCATGATGAAAATTGCCAGGCTTTTCTTTAAAATTGAACACTGCCACATGAATATGTATTAGTTTAACTAAATATCAAGAGATTTAAAATTCATGTTCTCAAGTATTTACTTAACTGTCCTGATGAAGATAGTTTCTTAAAAGGGCATAAATCCATAAAATATATTTTATTACTTAATAGCCCGTCTTCAATTCAAGTCATGCCAAAAATGGAGGAATTATATACCATCCAGATTATTCTAAGGCATGTTAAAAGTGTACTAACCCTTGGAGATTTGCATTATTTATGAGAGATTAATAGTCATTTGCATGAATTTGTCATCATTCTATCTTTTCAAAAAAAAATGGCTGGAAGTCTTGTATTAGTTCTATTGGTGTGAATCCACAATAAATCTATATAACTGTGACTAAAACATGGTCAATTGAGAGGAGAAAAATCCCTCTGCCAAGTATGAAAAATGAACTTGAAAGTCAGCAGAAATGTTCTTTGTTCTTCACTTAACTTGGTCCCAAAAGATGGAAAAGAGTATATAGTTCATAGCTTCATAGGACACTGGAGGTTTGTAGAGTTTACTGATCTGCCATAGATTTTCCTTTAGTGTACTTGCCTTCTTTAGTTATGATCCTCCCAGTCAGGGACTGAATTCATGACTTCTTTCATATGAAGGTGAAACTATCTGTTGTATTGCGTTTGATCATTTAAATTTATTACTGTACATCTGTAAGTACTTCATGCCAAAAAAATATGCCTGAACTGTGTTTCTTTTATCTTATAGAAAGTGTTTGGTGTTCTGGTCTTAAGAGGCTGGACTTGAGACAGGACGGATGATAATTAAAAGACATGGAGTAGCTTTGAAACATTTTTCTGCTTTGTGAGAGCTAGGTTGAAATACCAAAATTTAGTTGACATGCCAGCTAATTTCAGTAAAAAATGGAACAAAGAACCCCAAAAATTTTCAAAAACGATGTGTGTGATAACCTGCAAGTCCTATTTTAGTCAGATTTATGAACAATGAGAATTTGGCAGATTAACCTCAGATGTAAAAGCAAAACTTGCTGGATTTTGGGTTTTGGTACATCTAAAAGTCAGAGAATACTACAATATGCTTTCATTTAGGAACATAACCTGAAGTACGTTTCAAATGCATTAGTTTTAAGAGATCATGGGTAACATAAGTCAGCAAACTAGAGCATCACAGTGTGATACACAAAGCTTGCACAACTCTCTAATTTCATAGCTTCTTTTAGATAGTTTATCACAATTGCTCCTACAGAATCATTTTTTTGTTGTAAGGAATTACTTAAATACTACTACTTTCCTCTGGTTCCTTGCAGACAATACTGCTTCTGTCTGGCCTTAACTATTTCTCCTATTTCTGGAGAGAGAACAGAGCCAGCATTTCTCTCCTGAGGCTGTTGCTGACCTGGGTTAGTTTTATGTACTCAGAGTCCTGCAAGTTTTGTGCTCTGCCTGACTAGAGAAGGTCATCTGGGAGCTACGCTGCTAGCAGATCTTCCCCTTCAATCACAGCATCCTTCTCTAATCCTTGGTGCATTCTGCTGCTTGTACCCAGCATATGTTCCCTTTCATTCTCCTTTGCTACAAAGTGCAGCCTTTCCATAGCCCTGCATGGGGCTTGGCCCCTGCCCATCTGTTTCAGTCCAGGCCTCTTAGCAACCCTGTGGAAACAGCACCCGCCTGGCACAGGTCTCCCGGCAACCACAAAGGTTGTCTTCCGTTACTGCAGACCCAGGTTAGACAGGGCTGAGGTGGGGAGCTTGGAAGAACTGCACTGCTCCTTTCCTGACACAGGGTGAGGAAAAAATGTTCTTGCTGGCTTTTGTGGTTGTTAAATCTGATGGGCAACATTGCTATTGACCTTGTCTTTGTGTTGGAGTGGTTTTACTTCAGGAATGGTTGAATAGAGATGCAAGACACGACTGGAAGAGTCAGAAGTGATGTTCACTGGCATTAAGATCATCTGACTTTTTAGGCAAGGGTGGAAAAGAAATGTAATTTTTTTTTATATCTCCCTTTTCTCATGAAGTAGGCACGGAACAATTAAGAATATCAAAGTAGGTGACTGTGCACTCAGCCTTCATTTTCATAGCTAGAGTGGATCAAATTTCATCTCCTATACACTGAATTAAGATCATCTAAATCTGACCAGGCTCCAAATCCAGTATAACACCATTTTCGTAGCTAATCTATGTAGCACTGCATGAATAGAGCTGATTTGTGTATTTTGAGCAAGAGGAAAGCCTGGAAAGCTTTTATGCTGTGTGTAAAAAAAACAAACAAACCCAGCCTGACATGAAACAGAACTAGCATGGTTTTAGTTTTTGTTATTTAGAGCTGAGGCTGAACAGCAGGTACATTAGTGTATCTGAACTTTTTTCAGCCTCACATACAAAGATTTACAGCCTTACATTTTCATATGTATTGCCTGTTAAGTCAGTTCTCGTAAGAATGGAGCACTGTATTGTAGAATCACAGAATCATAGAAAAGTTTGGGAAGGGTCTTTAAAGGTCATCTCGTCCAACCCCTCTGCAATAAGTATGGACTTCTTCAACTAGAGTAGGTTGCTCAGAGCCCCATCCAACCTGATCTTGAATTTTTCCAGGGATGGGGCATCTACCACCTCTCTGGGCAACCTCTTCCAGTGTTTCACAACTCTCAGCATAAAAAATTTCTTCCTTGTATCTAGTCTAAGTCTGTCCCCATCTTTCTTATAAGAAACTTTCAAGTATTGAAAGGCCATAATAAGGTCTCCCTGGAGTCTTCTCCAGGCTAAACAACCCAAACTCCCTCAGCCTTTCCTCAAAGGAGAGGTGTTCCATCCCTCTGACCACTTTGTGGCCCTCCTCTGGACCTGCTCCAACAGGTCCATGTCTTTCCTGTGCTGAGGGCTCCAGAGCTGGACTCAGTATGAGGGTCTCACCAGAGCAGAGGAGCAGAATCACCTCCCTCAACCTGCTGGCCATGCTTCTTTTGGTGCAGCCCAGCGTACAGTTGGGTTTCTGGGCTGCAAGCACACATTGTTGGCTCATTCCCAGCTTTTCATCCACCAGTAGCCCCAAGTCCTTCTTGGTAGGGCTGCTCTCAATCCCTTCATCCCCCAGCCTGTATTGATACCCAGGGTTGCCCCGACCCAGATGCAGGACCTTGCACTTGGTCTCGTTCAACCTCATGAGATTTACATGGGCCCACTTCTTGAGTTTGTCCGGGTCCCTCTGGATGGCATCCTGTCCCTCAGGCATGTCAACCGCACCATTCAGCTTAGTGTCATCTGCAAACTTTCTAAGGGTGCACTTGATCCCACTCTCTATGTCATTGATGAAGATACTGAACAGTACTGGTCCTAATACAGACCCCTGAGGCACACCACTTTTCACTGATTTCCATCTGGACATGGAGCCATTGACCACTACTCTCTGGATGTGACCATCCAGCCTATTCCTCATCCACTGAACAGTGCACCCATCAAACCATCTCTGTCCAATTTAGAGAGAAGGATGTTTTGGGGGAGCATGTCAAAGGCCTTACAGAAGTCCAGATAGATAACATCTGTAGCTCTTCCCTTGTCACTGATGTAGTCACTCATCATAGAAGGCCGCTCGGTTGGTCAGGCAGGACTTGCCCTTGGTGAAGCCATGCTGGCCATCTCAAATCACCTCCCTGTCCTCCATGTGCCTTAGCATAGCTTCTAGGAGGATCTGTTTGATGATATTCCCAGGCCCAGAGGTGAGGCTGACAGGTTAGTGGTTCCCTGGGTCCTCCTTTCCACCCTTTTTAAAAATTGATGCCTTTTTCCAGGTACTTCACCTGACTGCTGTGACTTTTCAAATATGATGGAGAGTGGGTTGGCAACTACATCAGTACGTTGTACTTAGAGTAATGTATTTGAAAAAGCTTCAACCTCAATTGAGCGTTACTTAAGCATTTCAGAAAATGTACGCTTAAACTAACAGTTATGTCTTCAAAGATTTTTTTTTTAGGATGAGCCTGATGATTCTTGAAACAAGCCTGTCGGTATAAACAAGCATTTTCATCATGTTCAGAAGTCGTTTTAAGCAGAGAGACTATGTCTTGTCTTAGGCTCTAGTAAGCCAGATTATTGGGGAAGCTGGAGCAGAATTTAAGATTTTCTGTTGTACTATGTATGAAAGACTAATGCTTCTACCGTTACATAATGATACATTGCCTTATAAGAATTTATTAGGACCAGTGTTTCTTCTGTCAAGGATGGACATTGAGCTGCAGTAATGTCAGATTGGTGGTTTGGCTCTGACTGAGGAAAGAATCCCCTGTTGGCTTCTCAACGATGCATATTTTCAATTCTGTTTTAGACAGAGTCTTTCTCTTTGAAGCCTCGCAGCACTTTTAAGTATTTCAGAATTCGGTAAGGATAACACTTCTGTGACTAAGCTTCTTCTCTTCCACATAGTAGATGCTTGTTATGTAACTTATATGTTATGTATATTTAATTTTGACAGCATAATTATTTATTTATTATCCAGAGGAAATTCATATGCTAAAATCTTTGGTGTTGAGATGATTCTTGTCCTGGATTACGGTGGAAACTACCTTAGTATGGTAGGAGTAGCAATGCTTTCACTGGTCAAAGCAAATTCTGGCATTGCACTCTAGCATCTTCTGGTATAACCATTCTGAAACAGAATTAGTTGTCTGAGGCTTGTCCTAAAAAGAGGGTTATTTCCCCAGTGCAGTTATCTGTGACTACATGGAGATGTCCAGAAAGATTTCAGTTTGATATAGACCTCCACATTCTGTCCTTTTTTTCCATATGCCACAAAAGATCCAGATTACAAATCCTATCCAGCGAGAGAAAAGTAAGGGAACCCTAGGTATATATTTATACAGAGACCTAATGAGACAAGTGATTAAAAAAAAAAAAAAAGTAAGAAAGCTTACTTTCTTACTTTTACATTCTTTCTTACGTTTTTACATTCTGAAAAAAATTTTCTCTTTTTTCAGAATGGGGATGGTGGGGAAGTTATGCTTAAATTTTACATCCTGCAAGAGAGTTAGGTACTTTATTGACAAATCTTTTTTGCTGACTGTTCTCTTTCATATGTTTTTTAACCTAATACTTTTGTGACTAGAGTTAGTAAAAATTAGATGTTTTCTCCTGCTTTTTCCTAGTATCGTAACAAATAGTTGAAACATTACATTGATTTTAAAATGAAGTATAAAATTAGTACAGTATTTTAATAATTAAGTACAGATTATATGATTTGACATGGAGTGGTATGATAAGTATTGCTGTTGACACATCTACATATATTGTTGAAACTGTCTTTTCATTGGTAATGTAACAATATGTTTTCAGCTGTATTTAGAACAATTTGTGTGCACACAGATGTTAAATATCTCATAAAATAGCACTTGGCTTTTGATCAGCCCTGCTAGGAATAACTGCATTGTGCTGGTACAATCGAACACTTGAACTGCCACTTTCCTACCCAGTATAAACAAGCTATATTGTAGGATTCAGACAATATAATAAAGGTGAATCAACTCGCTTATCGACAGAGACAGCACGCAGTACTCTAAACATGTTTGTATAAGTAATGGTGGGTTTATCAAGCCATGTGGACCAGTGAACCGCTGTGGTACAATGGTTTTTAATAATTGAGGAAAAGGGTTTTCTTTTTCCTTTTTGGGGTGATGGCCCTTAGAGTGTCCTGTAGGTTTTATATTACATTTAATATGGTGGATGGTATGAATTTGGTGGAAAATCTGTTTGTTTTCCCAGTGTGCTGCACTTTAGAGCTGCAAAATATACTCTGACAATCTGCTTTAAACGAGGCTTTTCAAGTTGTCCCTGATGTATAGCAGAGACAGTTGTGATGGCTAACGAAATCGTTTTTAATTATGCGATAGGAAGTGTGAAAGAGGGGAGGATCTACCTCATATCAACCTTTATTAAATTATTTACGTTAGGCTGTTTTACACATCTGCTATTTTTTCTACTATTAATTTCAACTAAAAACTGGGAGAAGAGGAAAGATTCTTGCTTAGAAGTGAGCAGATAGGGAGAGTTCTGTCTGGTATTGTTTGTAACTGAAGTGAGTCACAAAAAATATTAACCTCAAGGTGACCTGTTTCCTAATTTGAGAGAGAATATTGTTACTCTTTGTTTGCCCAGTAGCATGCCTAGCTGGTATTAATTCTGTGATGAATACCAGAGACAACATCACATTTTTGTTGAATAGTCACGGTTTTTAAAGTGTGTGCAAAGGCAATCAAGACCAAATGAAGATACGCTTTTATTGAAGACTTCAAATTGACCATTATGTGGGGTTTGTTAAAAAAAAAATATTTAAAAAATCATTTGCCTGTGGAACCTCGGGCCCATAGTCAAATTAAACTTTTTTAGTATGACTAAATAGACAGGTTACTTGAGCTAGTCCGTAATGGTATGCTTTATTTCATTCAGTTCTCTTGTACTTTTTGTTTCTGTGAGCTTGCCTGAATCCCGCTTTTTGTTCTAATACAGTAAACTGTTCTACCATTAGCTTGTCTTCTGCCTGACGGGAAACTGCCCTCTGGCCAGAACAGAAAGTGAAGTCCAGATGATACAGCAGGCTTTTAAAGGCAGCGAACTCATTCTTTCAAGACAGCAAAAGCTGCCAAAACCAAACCCCAGTATAAATAGTGATCTGTGTTAGATTGGATAAATCAGAAAGAAAAAACTAGGTCTAACTGAACAAATGCAAGCAAAAAGATTGTCTGATACTTGGGCTAGAAAGTTGAGACTTGGCAATGGTCAAGAACAACAAATATTTCTGATAGAAAACATGCAAACTTGATGTGTATAAACAAAAAGCAACTTAGTTAACAGTTGTTATCATAAATAATTTGCACTGGGAAAAAAAGTTCACATTTTGTAGCCCCACATGTCTTGAAAAATAGAACAACAGAACAAAAACCCAAAAGAATCTGTATCATTGCAAAATGAAATGGAGCTGGTGAACAGCAGCATGTTATTGAAGGTATACAAGCAGATATACAAACCTTCTGCCTCAATCTAGTTATGTCTCTATTGTCTGAGAAATATTTATTGGCTTAGAAATAAAGATCTTGTTTTCTCTAAGGAGATTTTCATATATTCCTCTCATATCTGTCCCTGTGAGTCAAAACCTCAAATATATAAATGTTCACACCTTTTTCTGCCTTGTGTGTGATTACTTCTATACTTTGATCAATATCTAACTGTAACTTTGTCTTCTTTTATGTAAAGAACAACCATTTTGGTTATGAGAGAAGTTAGTATGCACTAGGGTACTTTCAGCTGTACTCAAGTTCCCTAGGGCAATTTGCCAGCATACCATTGCGTACAGTCTCAGATGCGGTGTTTTCTTTCTAAAACCTCTGTGAACTTAAATGAGAATAGGAGGCACTATCAACATGTAAACCTGTATGCATAGAAATGCTGTAATGTTGTGCTTTCTTCTGTACTACACTATTCAGTGTAGTAAAGCACTGAAAGACTTTAATGCTCGTTGTTTCCCTGAGATAAGAACAAGGAGAGGACGCTTCTGAAAAGCTTGATGTTGTCTTCTGTGTCTCCAGAGTTCTGAAAAATGGGAATACTTGGTTGCCTCTTTGCAGTTGTGTCCACCAAAGTATTATTGTTTCTAAATTACTTTGAGAACACTAAACAAGGTGCACTTTTGAAGAGGCTGGAGTAACAGTAGGAATGTTGCTGCTGATCTGCTTATTTTCATTGGGTAGGTGCATCATGGCTTGGCTTGTGCATCATGGCAAAAGGTAGAAGATCAGTAGGTTTGTGTGAGTTTGGTGGGGAAGTGCCAAGTATTGTGGAAAAATAAATGACAATGACTTTATAAAACTTATTGAAAGCAACGCACCCACAATCTGTTGGAAATCTGTTACTATTAAAATAGGAAAAATAGTATTACTGCCTTTTAAAACTGACAAGCAAAGGCGCTGGCATAATGTTTGCTTATAGTTTTTTAATTTCTAGGCTGCGACTTGGATACTGTAACAGCTTTATCTAAGACGTCCCTCAGTAATGAAAGTGAACAGATTGGTGTCTCTCTGCAAACTGTATTTGGTTTTAAGTTGTTTTACATGAAGTAATCTAAACTATTTTTGAATAACGTATCCTGCAGACAGAATAAATAAGGCTTCTAGAGTGTGCTCTCCACTCAAATGCATAAATTCTCAGAGTAAAAACTGTTTTAATGTTAATTAGTGTGTTCTTTTGATTTTCTAGAAGATACGTACTAGCTGCCTTTTTCTTGGATAATCTATTTGCTTTTGGAACAACTTGTGGGATTTGTATTAATAAAATGCAGATTCTTTATTGTGCAAGAAAGGGATATAGTAGTATACAACTTTACCACCTTTTAAAGTTGAATGTTTATACTTATATATTGTAGATACGGTGTTATTGAGTATTGAATGGTGAGAGGAGATAAGTAAAAGGGTGCTTAAGTGATCCTGATGGGACCACTGTGGTGAAAGCTTTCTTCATTGCTCAGTTTAGTACCGACTTTTATTACTGCACACTATATAATATTGTACACACACACAGAGACACATATATCATATTATGCTATTAGTGACTCTGCAGCTGCGCTTTTCATAAATTTATGCATGCTCACAAAACTATTCTAATGGCTAATACCTAAAGATTGTTAAATTGCAAGGCATCTCTACCTATTGCAAGCTGCAATTTTAGGGATCAAGTGAGTGAGAACTCAAAATCTCTATATAACCTTTTTTCTTTTTCAAAATTTTCTTCCTTTTATGTTTTCATTTGTTACCATTGAAGGCATCCTTTTTCAAAACTGTTAGTTTCATGGTTGGATTATTTAGTAGCTTGTAGTATTTTCAACAGTTTTGCAGCTGTTCTTTAGAAATGATCTTCTAAAAAGCAGAGAAGACCAAAAGAATTCTCAGATTTAAAATCTTTTCAATTTAAAGTTTAAAAATTTCTGCAGATTATATTGTTTCTTGACATTTTCTCCCACCAAAAAGGAAATGGTTTAAGAAAAGCCTGAACAGCCAAAATATGAAAGTGTCATGGTAGTTGAAATCCAACATTAAATAAAAGGGGGTTTGACTTACAGGTTATATATGTATCCCCTCTGAAAAATCTTGTTTCAAAGATGGATATTTGCCCTTTCACATAGTGTCCTGAAGTACAAAGAGCAGTGGGGAGACTGACCAGTACTGTTTGGAAGATATGTACCAAGATAGGGAATGTCCTTAGGAGTACTACCATGAAAACTGTTTTGGAGGTATTTCCATATATTTGTTTTGTATCAGAAAACTAAATTCCTGAGCTTTAGAATATGGCCTTCTAATGTGATTTCTCTTACTCTTATTAAGAGATACAGCTTCCTGAAAAGGAGGAAGATTGACCCTATCTAGTTGAGTCTGAAACATCTATTGCCATGCATAGGCATTGATGATGGTCACAGTTATGGAGATGCAATTCCTGATAGGTTCAGGGTTTAATAACTAAGTCAAGTCTATTGTGACTGAAGCATACTGAAAATAAAACGTGTGGCATAGATTTTCAAGCTGAATAGTATTTTTTATCCTTTGATTGAATCACTGAAGTTAGCTATAGTGGAAGAAAAGCTCATTTTGCTGCAGCAGGAGCAAGTGATCCTTCCTTCTGATTAGAGACTTGTTGCGTCTAGTCAGAGTTTTGTTCATGTGGGAACTGAGGAGAAAATGTAACGTGTTAGAAAAGAGCATCAAAATGGGATGTATGCTCAATAGTGATTTCCTTTTCACTAAAGCTTTTCTGTTGAAGGGCGACTCAGGACTAGAAAAGCAAAGCACTGGTGGAGGATTAAAAAAGTTAACCTTCATAAATAAATCATAGTCTAAAAATTATATATGAAGCTATATATTTTCCTAGAATGTATATTCTTGTTGCAAAAGATATACTAGATACTTGTTTCTTTATATTCTTGGTGAAAAAACATTATCCATGAAGATAAATACCTTCTTCAGGGGGACTATAGATCGTGGGTTTTACCTTAACATTTTCCAGTGCCATACCATTTTTCATGTTTTGGAAGAAAAGCACCTTAGAAAAGGAACACCAGCCATAAATCCTGAGAACGTTTCTTCTGGATTCTTTATTTATTAGTTGAATGTGCAGTAAAGTGCAATAGTGTGTAGGTGTAACCATATTAGTGTTGTTCGTAGGTACACATCGTTGGCAGGACTGACTTGACGGGTACTCCATCATATGTACATTTTGGCGTCTCATTTACTCTGCGGAAGGGAGCGCTTGTTTCAGTCCAACCCTGCCCAGTGGGTTTGTAACCAGGAGTATCAGAGTCACAAGAATAACAGTCAGTGTCTGTAGACCAAGAAGTGTCCTTTTTGAAAGAGTTGTGGCAGTAAATTGCAGTAAAACGCCGCAGATTTGAGGTCTTGTATGAAAGGTGGCTGGCAGACTTAAAATCATTTCCAAACACTTTTCTGTTCTGTAGCCGTGCTTTTACTATGTCATAACTTTTAAACTTTCAAAGCCCACTTGTGACAACTGAATTGATACTTTAGCTGCTTAGCTATTATCAAGAAGGAGTGTTTTGGGGAATAAAAAAGTTGCTTTGGGTAAGTTAAACCAAGACCTATTTAAACGAGCCAGCATGACAGTTCTCTGAGAACTGCAAGGTGGACATGCAGGTGACATGTTAGTATTGCTACAATTCCTACAATATTCCTATTCATGTTAGTGACTTTTGTTAGCATTCCTGATAATCCATGCAAATTTATTATTTATACATGCTGTATTGGCGCCTCATTAGATACTGGCATGAACACTCCAGAGACTTCATCGTGCTGACCTCCTTTCAGGCTAGGACCACAGAAACAGCATGACTCTGCAAATGATCACAAACTTTCCAGGAAATATGTATTGCAAGGCATTGAAGCCGAGTTTTTGGTGTTTATCGTACTCTTAACTGCTGAGGCAGCTTGGTAAAAAAAGAAAGCTGGTAAGTTAGGAGCTGACGGATGAAGAAGCAAATAAATTAGTCTGGATAGGCGTATAAAAGCAGGTGTGAACTGGGACAATGGCAGTAGAAAGAGGGATAAAATAGAAAGAGAGGACAGAGAAATAGCAAAGAAAGGAAAGAAGAAGGAAGGCTGGCTGCGATAAGCTCCCTGTCCATCCTTTTTCCTCTTTGAGAGCCTGGAAATGAATCTAGATCTCTTGTACCCTAGGCATACTGATATCCCATGCTTGTCTGCTTCAGTGTGATGGAAAATTTCTCTTTTCAAATTTTTTTTTTTTTTAAATACCTCTGTATCAAGTATTTGTTGAGTCAAGTACTGCCTCATCTAGGAGGTAATAAGTTAAGAAAGCCTGGGTAAGCATTAGTTTGAGTCAAGTGAGTGTGTTGTGATACAGGTGCTCCAAGTTTATGCAGGAACCCTTCTGCTTATGGTGCACATAGTAGGATAGCACAGAGATAATAGGAAATGTGGCATATCTGGGAGATGTTGCCTGAAAGCTCCTGTATGTTTTACTGCAAGAAAATGGATAGTGACTGGGGCAGATGGCTAAAGGAACGGAATGGATTGATCCCAGGTTAGGGCAATAGAAAGCCTATGTGAAACAGCTCTGGTTTGTTGCTTCACCTCTTCCAGACTTTTCACAGCAACCTTGTTGTCTAGTTGAAAAACATAAAACTTAACTTTCAGAAGCATTGAGTACGCAGTTGCAATTGAAGTAAATGGGAGCTTATTGTTTTGAACATTGTACTTTGAATTTTTGTGGTCCTTAATAGAGGCAATGTAAAAACCAAGTTAATATGTTTCAAGTGGGTCCCCCAAAATTAATGGATAGTAGTGACAATTTTGGACCTAATGTTTCTTTTTTTCCGCAACTGAAGCTTGGAACTAGTCTCATTATTATAGATGTGACTTGAAGATGAACTTGTTCATTTTTGCTCTTACGTACCATTGTGATAAATGCCTAGAGGCAGGAGAAATGGAAATAAATTTTCTGTGCCTGATCAAGATGGGTTCTTATTAAATACGGTCCATGCCTGAACAGGTTTAAAATAGTAATATACCTTATACATAATAGGTTATAATAATTGCTTCAAGTTCCATTTCTAATTTTAAAACTTGTTCATATGTACCTTGAACACTCTTTAATTGTGTTGGGATTTTTAGCAAGTGAATTTAGGATTTCCCATCTAAAGTCATGCATTCAGGAATAAAACTGCGTGCCAGGATGTCTTGGCTGGTAATTCTTGTCTTCTGGGCTGTAACATCTTGCTCCCATGTTCTACATGAGTGTTGTCTCCTGTCATTACTTAAGTCGCCATTCTGGAATAGGGCAAGGTGTTAAAAGCTATCTTTAAACTTTAAATATACAAAGCTACATCTCTGTGTATTTCTATAGTGGGGCAACTTAAAATTTTGTATATCTTAAAAAGGGATGAACATGTTCCATCCAAGGTTTAACTTGCATTATTTGAAAAGGTGCGTTGTTCTAGGGCATGTGTTTATTGAGAAAGAGTGCAATAGCTGCTACCATGTGTTCGCTTATGTAAGTACTTGAATAGCATGCCTGGCTCGGGTTCATTTGACTTAAATACAAAATAATTTTTTTTTCTAAAATTGCTAGCAGTAGGCAACAATTTACCAATTTATGAATGAGTAAGCCACAGCAAAAGAGAAAAGATGTTCCCTGCAACACTGAATATTGTAATTGCATAATAATAATAACAATACCAAAGGAGAAAATAAATCTTTTCAAACTAAGAAATACAACCTTTTTCTCTTTTTTTGGAAGTATGTAGTGAAGTGGAATTTCAGCACTGATGGAGTCAACATAGCAGCTGATGGAAATCAGTTATAACATCTTTTACATAGGAGGTGGAAATTTCTTATTTAAAAATAAGATGATGCAAATTTCTCCATGCAAATCCTTTCACGAGCAGATAAATTATTGCAAGAATGAGACATATTGTGGAAGAGATGGTTTTGATAGATTTTGCAAAAATAGAAAAATAATTTTAGTGCTACCTTATGACCACCGTGTTTGCCCATGATAACTTTGTATAATCGTTTGAATTCAAATTCTCAATATGATCCCCAAGGAAAAAAGAAACTGATGGTGCTTGTCCTGTGGACAGATACATCCCCTAATTGTTAGTCAGGAGAGTTGTCAGCAGAGTTAAGTTCAGCCTTCTTGCTGACCAAAGGTACAGAAGAGACAGAGAGACATGTGATAGAGACTTCTCTTATTTCTGTGACAGCCATGTGGCCTCTATCATTGGCAGTAGCTTGCCATCTTCTGGTCTTCTTACATGAGGCAGCAAGCAGCTTTGTTTAAGTTGTGCAGTCAGATGTGCAGACACAAGGAGACACTGTGTCTACACTGAGAAGATACTGTGAGCTAACTAAGAACATGGATTTACAGCATGCTAACTATTCCACACCAGTTCCCTATGCAGTTTTTTGGGTACAAGTAATATTCTGTCCTCACTTTGTGCCAAGTGGGTATGAGGTTAAGTCATCCGATGTTCAAAATGTCCATGCAAGAGAGTAAAACCAAGAAGCTAGTGGTGGAGAAAATTCATATGCAGAGTTACTTAGCAGAAACTTTTTCTTGAGAACAAGCTCTTTTTAAATTTCACTTTTAGAAGATTAACTAAGCCCCTTTTATAGAAGAATTTTTCTGATCACATAATAGTGGCTTATAATTAAGAATCACATTGATTAACCTTGAAGGACACAATTAAGTACAGCCTAGGGATGACTTCAGTTCCTGTACTTTGGCATATAGGAATTAGACTGTAGAAATATTGAAGCACTGCCTTCATATGCCTTTATAGATTGGTCAATTGATGAATGTTAGTTAATTAATTAATTGCTTTAAAAAAAAGCCTAAAAATGCGAACATGGCAAATTTTGAAGTGGCTGAGGACATTAATTGTCATCAAGAAGATATTTTTGATACAGTATTCAACATCTAAACATGGTAAAACTGCTTGTTTTCAGAAATTTCTGTAATGTAATTGCATAACTGCTTTTTAGAAAAGTTAATTCCATATCTGTGTTTTAATTTGTAGGTACATTGAAACCTTGAAGGAGCACAAACCAAAAATTGTCTGGGATGAACAAATTGCTGAACACTACTTTGAATACAAAAAGTGAGTCATTAACTTAATCGTTCTGCAAGTAATTTTGGGCATGGCCCAGTACACAATGAATTACCATTTAACTGTGTTATGCAACTGAATTCAGCAAATGGAAATTCTGCTGTTTGTGATCTGTATGTCAACACTGAACTGCAGCATAAAAGAGTGCTTCAGGCGAGGGAAGTAAATCAGAGAAGGTTTAATGAAATAACATAAGCTAAAACAATCTTGACAAGTCTGATGAGTCATATCTTTAGAAGTTATCCATCAAAGTTATCTGCTGAGTGTCTGTTAATCAGATGCTCTGACATTAGTACTGTGAGCTGTTGGGTGATTACCAATAACTTGGCCAAAAATAGTTCTGGTACAAGAGCCTGGTTTTACAAGTCCTAGTGATAGGATTGGTGAAGGAACAGCCTTCCACTAAATGGAATGGACTGTAGAGAAGTGTAATGAGAATAATATCAAGTGACTTCCAGATAAAGGTTTTAAAAGGACTGACACCATGAAGGGAAAGGGTAATAGCTTTCTTTGTCCTCCCTTTTTCGTCATGAAATGACAAGAGAATTCCTGATGGTAGGAAAAATCCATTGAAAACAGATTTTAAAAAACCCCGAGCAACACCTTATTAAGCCTCAGTAATAATTTGCAATTTTTGTATGTAAATATGCAAAACTATGGTAAAATTATACAAAAAACTCCTACTACTTCTGTAAAACTGTGTCTTGTATATTACTCAATGCTTTGGTAATGTGAAGAAGACACACCACTGAAAATAAGAGTAAATTGCATTTTAGGGTGCTTTAAGAAACAAAAAATCAGAACTACTTTGTTATTTCCAAAATACCTTCTTGGTTTAAATATTTTTAAATGAAAAAAAATAGATTCTACTTTTCTATATTCAGTTTAATTTTCAGGGTTTCTCTCAGTCTGTAATTTTCTTCTGACTTCTCACCAACATGTATTTCTTATGAGAAAAAAATAAATATATACCTGTTGGTCAGCAGTGTTTTAATTTATTTTTTATGTTTGTATGAAAGGACTGGGGTCTCTGTTCCTTCATATTTAATTCTTTAGTATCCTGTTGCAAAATTGCTTTGTGCCAAACAATTACAAGTTTTTTCGTGTTAACTAAAGAGGAATAAATCAGAAGCTTTGTTTTAGTGATCTTTAATGTGCAATCCAATTGGAGACACAATGACCACTAGATGAAAACTTGCTCTCAAAGAATAAATCTAAGGGCTCGGTTTGAATGGCATGTTTCTGGGATTCATTTCTAAAACACAGTTCCTAAACATCTCCTTGCAAACTGAACATGTGGGAAAGGGATAGCTTGTCAGTTGTACAACATCTTTTGTCTTTGAAAGCCAATCTTTGGAGATTCTTGTTTGTGGGCTTCCTGGAGGAATTTTTGATGCACAAAGCACACTGGATCTGAAAATCACTCTAAACTTCACTTGCTGCGCTGTGTTTCGCAGGCAGCCATGTGTCTCGTCACGGCTGCAGTGGTTCAGCCAGCTGCAGGGGAGAGTTATTTAAGGGAATTCTTTTCTAGTTACCAATTTGGATAAGGATGACAGCGAGGCCTGAGCATCTCACCTGGAAATCGTGCATGTCCACAGCTGCTAGGAAATCAAATCATGAATCTTTAAGCAAAACACAGCTTTGTAGCAGGCAGAGATTAAATATTACAAATAATTACAGAAATCTGTTGTCTCTGACTGCTTGTCCCAGTGGACTTCACAGATAAGTATGCATTTACTTCATCTGGGAGATTTTAGGAGCAATGCCTACTTGGTCTGTCCATGCGCTCTGCATTTCCTCCGAGCCTAACTGGTGAAGTGGTGCTGTGAAACCACTTGTAACTCATTCTTCTCATTATTAGGGGTTTAAAATGCAGCCTTGGTATCTGTCCCCAGTGTAGCTTGCCCTGTCTGTATATTTTATACTGCTAGCATTTAATGTAACCTGAAAGATAGTAATTTGGGGAACTGGAGAAAATCATTCACAGTCTGCATCTGACAACCAAATGTCTTCATCTTTTTCAGATGTGCATTTAGTAGGCGCAACTGTCTTTTACGGTCTGACAGTTTTATAATCCAGTTGCAACAAGATATCTCAGTTTGTTTACTTAGATCTAGTATCAGACCATGTCTGTTGTGAAATCTCTTCTTCGATCCTCTGTCTTCGCTGTCAGCCTTTTCACTTCTTTTAAGAGTTCTCCTTAAAGGCCGCTAGTATGGGGTAAATCAGTATCTTGTCTGACTCTGCCTGTATTGTATTTCATTATAACCAGTTCTTGGACAGTGTTACGCCCAAAGAAGTTTGGGACTTTCATCTTAATCATGAAAGCTACCTGATTTTTTCCCAAACGTTATGTTAGTTGTTAGGAAACTGTGTTCTGTTGTTTTAGATGTTTTCAAAGGCCTTATCCTGAAGCCTTTTAAGGAATCCTTTAGATAACCAGGGATTTTTGTTGTTGTAGTTGTGGCATGAAGCAATTGCTATGCAAAGACTCCTCTATCAGATCTTTGAGTCTATATAGTCATGTTATGAACTTTCTAACTTTACAACTGCTAGCGTTATCAAAGCCCATTTAAGTAGGATGATTTTCTCAGGAGGACTTTTCTGACAAATACTACTGTAACTGATACCTGCAGGACAGTGACACAGTTGCATACTTGGCTTTTACATATGTTGTGTACCTTCTCTTAATGGCTTTTCTTTCCCCATCGCTTTGGATTTATGTGCTGTGATATGTTTGTATCTACAGTAGAAAAGGGGCAGGAGTAGAAGTTCTTATCTGCAGTAGAAAAGGAAGAGAAGTAGAGAAGATTTTGGCCCTACCCTGTCATCAGTAGATAGAGTAGCCAGGGTGCAAGGAAGGAATGAATGGAAGTTGATGGCAAAGTGTCTGAATTCAGAGACATGGTGTCTCAGCTTCCAGAGTGGAATGGACATTGGGTAAGAAATCTGAAAGATACAAGCTGCTAAATGGCAAGTAGTATCTGTCTTTGATAGGGGCATATTAATGCTCATGTGCTGAAATACTAGCATATCTTATTTTTAATAGCAATAACTTCTTCAAAATAAAATCAGCAATTTTCTTCAGCACTGTCTTTATTTCCTTTTTGTGGGACGGAATAAAACTGGCTTTGAATTCTAACGTAAACTAAAAATCCTATGGGAATCTATCAAAGCTATTGTGACTATTTGATTTTCCTGTTTTGCAGAAATAAAGGAGGAAAACATGCCGTCTTCTACCCAACACTGAAGGTAGGTGCCACTTTTTCAGGTCAGAGGGCTGTAAGAGGAAAGAGATGTTTACTTGACTTGTTGCATTATTGAGAGACTTCAGAAAATGTTGAACTGGGTTTAGGCTTTTGTGAAAGAAGTTTACCCTGGTGTAGTTGTTACAATACAAAGCTTCAGCTGCCTGTACAAGAAGATTGGGGGTTTGGAATTTTTGAAGATTAGCCACGTCTAGAGATAAGACTCACTAGGGCAAACCAGTTCTCTGAGAGGATCTGATCAAGTGCACAGTTCATGTGCTAACAGACATTTGGATTGTCAGGCAAGAGACCGAAGACATTCTGCTTCTGATCATGTTGGCTGTAAGCTTGGGGAACTTTTGTCTTCCTCCGTAATGGGGTCCTGATTCTCCCTGTCAGCCTGCATCACCCTGTTTTCTTCAGTTCTGTTTCCCTGGAACATATTTTAGTGTTTTGAAAATTTAAGCATTTGTACTTTGGCAGGATGTAGAATTTCTGTCTACACAATAGTCTGCAATATACCAGAATACAGGATAAAATGGTTACTTGCAGCCTTAGTACCAAGGAAGCTATCTTTAGATTTTCTCAAATTAAGCTAAAGGCAGTAAGTTAAACCTCTGCTGGCTTTTAATATTGGAAGGGAATTGCTTCTGTAGTGAAAGTATATCATATTTACAGAGAACAGAGACATTTTGTATGGTTAAACTAATGTGAAATGATCCAAAGCTCTGTTTTTCTGAACAGTGTTGTTATCTTAAGCTCCATTAATACAAGGATATTTCCCTTCATTAATTCAATATTGGTGGAAGTACTAGCACATATGGGACATTAATTACCACATCTAACTATGTTCTTGCTAGTAATACATGTCTTAGAACGTTAGAAAGTTTCATTGCAAACCTATCAGTGAAAAGATCGATTGTGCTGCATGTTGTTATGCTACATTCTCTTTGGCCTTATGGAAGGATTTCACCTTCTATTGTCAGTACTAACCATGTTAAGAACACACATTCCTGTACATTTCTTTCATTAATTCTTCTCCAACAGTTTCTCAACTGTGGTGGTTGGTGAATTTATGGAAATAGGGTTTCTTTCCAATTTCAACAAGCTAGTAATGACATATTTTGAGATTTGTATGCCAGGCCAAATCAGAGAGTTGTTCACATAATGGTGATCAAGATGGTTGGGGAGCACTTAATTTTATTACCCCATAACAAAGGTGTTTTTTCACCCTTTTAGTGTTATAATCACTGGCTGGTTGCTCAAAATGTGTTCATGATTAGTTAAAAGCTGTCATGAACACCAGGCCTGGTGGATGTGTTAATGACGCTTTGATACTTTATTCTGTTTTCTATGGAAATGAGTTTTAAACACATCCCCGGTGTGAGCAGTTTAAACACTGCAGTGCTGCACTTCAAAGTACGAAAACCTGAAACTACAAGATTGAAAAATAATTATTTTTATTGTCTGAATTAAAGAAGTGCAGAACATGAATTGTGGCATTGCTTCCTTTGTAAACCAATGGCTAAACTAACCCTAAATCAATGGCTGGAGCTCAAATAAGGATACTTTTAAATATTAATCTCCCAGAATCTCTTTAAAATAGAATTGTGATAATGAAAATTGTGACTCTGTCCTGGGAGAAGGCAAGGTTAGGTAAGAGATCTTGATGGTATTTGACAAGTTGTTCTAATTGTCTTCAGTGATAAAGTTTTATTTTACCCCTGAGACATTTCTGGGAAGAGTTAGAATTTCTGTACATTGTGAAATGATAGCCTAAATTAGAGTAGTCTTTTGCATAGTTCATAAATCTGGTTTATTGCTGTGGCATTTTGTCTGTTTAGCTGGTTATCTTTTATTAGGTCATTGAATTAACTATTGCAATTAACTGTCTCTTACTGAATGATTGCTTGCTAACCAGAGAGTATTTGAAATACAGACTAAATTTTTCAGTATCTGGTTCAAGGATAGATGTTTTTAAAAAGTCTGATAGTAGCATGAAGAGATGGCAGCATGGAGTGTCTAATGTCTCTGACTAAGAGGTAATTGCTTTATGTGTCTTTGTCTTAGTCCATCCAGTTGCGCTTAGATCTTGCAAAAGAATTGGGCACTGGAATATCCATCTGGGAACTGGGACAAGGCCTGGATTATTTTTATGACCTGCTTTAAAATAAGAGATGATCTGGGAAAGACTTTATTTTCTTCAATGAGACTCCACCTTCAATTAATTTGGGTATCCCGGAGAGGTGATTTTTAAAACATTTTTTGTAATTTGTATCATATCTGTATTAAACTTGCATTTTTTTTTCCCAATAAAGAACCTTTTCTGATTTGCCATACAGATGTGATTGTTGGTATCTGATAAAATTCAGAGAAAAAAAAAAACGAAAACAACAGAAATTTCTTTTAAAGCTCCTGGATTCAGAGTCATTGAAAATAGACCAACATAGCTGGGATGCCGTTAGAGCTGAAAATATTTTCTGAAATGTTTTCTACAAGAAATAAAATGGACAAGTTGATGCCATCTGATCAAAGTTTAACACAGAGACCTCTCAAACAATTGCTGGTCGTAACCAAAGTGAACAAATAACTCCATCAGATTACGTCCAGCAAATTTAATATCTGCTGGACCCTCTGCGTCTTGCTGTCTTCTGATAAGGTAAGTCAACATAAAATGTTGGGGGGGAGACCAGTTAGATATCTTTCCCTGAAGCTGGTAGAAAATCAAGCAATGACAAGCTATGTTGTTAGCTCTGTTTGTTTTTTTCATGTTAGTAAATTCTTTAATCAGTTCAAAGTCACAGTAATTTCAATGTATTGAGACTTGATTCTAAATCAGTTTTGTTACACGAGATGCTCTGTGATTTCTCGCTTCTGCTTAGCCTGCTTAGTGTCTCAGTTTACAGTATTTAGCAGTAGTGTGTTTTCATGGTTATTACTTGTTAGTTTGTGGGTAATGTAACGTTTAGCACCAAAGCTATAATGGAAATGAGAAGTGTGCGTGTAATGATGGATTACATGGATAGTCCCAATAGACAGAGCCCCAGAGCAGCTCTGACAACCTCTTGACTTAAAAAGGTGCTGTGAATGTGATCAGCATCTTTGTGCATATAGCTGTCATTCTTTAGCTGTACACATTGGTGCTTTCGTCCATAATACAGAATTTTTATGAATCTAAAAGCTATAATGGCCCGTCAGTTTAAAAACAAAGCCAAAAACCCCCTCCTGAGATTGCATCCCTGCTTTTTGGTTTATAGTATTTGTGTTTGTAGAAATACACAGGCTTCAAGGCAGTTTATTCTAAGGAACTACGAGGTGCTGGGAATTTGATGAGGGTGTCATTGGTCACCAGCAGAGACTCAATAGCTCTGTACTCCCACTGGTCTTCCTCTTGCCACTTACAGTTGTCACAAAGATAACTGCACTCCTCTGTTTGCATCCACCCTTCCTAGTAATTAATCTCAGTGGGGAATTTATCTGCTCCTGCTGGTTTCAGCAGAATAAATCCCACTGTAATCCACCATTGATTAAAGAACTATTGATCTTCACCTCTCTGATTTAGTTCTGGCATCTCTCAACTTCTCACATTGCAAGTATCCAGCAGGGTTAGTAATCAGGCTTCTTTCTTCCATACCATTAGTAGTAAGATAATTTGCTATGTGAATCCTTGTGTTCAATTAACTTGAACTTTCCAGTTCGTTCAAAAGCAATTTAAAGTCACTCTGGCAATGGTATCTAGAATAGCATAAGAATTAAATTCTATTACACTGTGTTTTCTACTTTCAGTGGCACTACTGAACCACAATGTCTCAGAAAAAAATAGTCTGTAAGAAAGGGGGAGAAGGTGGTGAGACACTGGAACAGGCTGTGGCTGCTCCGTCCCTGGAGGTGTTCAAGGCCAGGCTGGATGGGGCTTTGAGTAATCCGCTCTAGTGGAAGGTGTCCCTGCCCAGGGCAGGGGGATTGGAACTAGGTGATCTTTAAGGTCCCTTCCAACCCAAACCATTCTATGATTCTATGAAATGGAAGGGGTTGTGACTTGAAATGGCATCCGTTTTTACATTAGCTAGTAGGTAGCTTCAAAACTGGGTGTGGGGAGGAAAAGAATATTTCATTTTAGCTTGTTGTTTCCTGTCTAGGAAAGAAAACATGTCATTTATCATGTTTTTCATAATTTTTTTTATATTCTCTGATGATTCTCTATGAAGTTCAAGATTCTTGTTTGTCTGTGAGTACAGCTATGTTAGAAAAAATGTCTTTTCCATCCTTAGAGATAGAATTAATACCTCTGTGTCAAAGAGATCAAACTAACCCTTGCTGTATCATGAAAAATAACTACCAGATGAGAAGTACATTGTGATTTTGAGCCATCCATGGCATATAGGTGCTTGAGGCCAAGGATGTTACCTTTTGTCTCTAAAGGCAAAAGATATTTGTTGCTTTAGAAATAATATTCCAAAAGAAATAAAGTTGGCATAATTCTCTATTGTGAAGTTCTCTGTTAAAAAAAAAAGGTGAGCACCAGAAGGCATGTGAATTCCAGAATGAAAGAAGATTGACTTCTGATGGATTGGTCTTGTGTTCGCTTAATTTTTCAGTGTGCGGGAATGTCAGGTTGTCTTTTATTAGGTATCAGAAAATCCACAAAGCAGTGTACCATCAGCGAGCCACCATGAAAACAGGTTTCTTTTGAAATTTGCACCTCGCCACATGCATGAAAAGATGACACAGGAGAGAGATGCTGGTATGAAAGTGGGTTCTGCAGAGCATCTGTTTTTATGACTTTCCCTCAGACAAGCGGCGAAAACTGAGTGAAGGGCAGAAGGTGGGTGAAGTGCTGGAGTGGAACCACTGTAAGGACCATGGCAGGTGACTTTCATTCCCTCATTTGAAAAAGAACAGAAAGCAGTTTTACAATCCAAAGAAACATTTTCCTGTAAAGAAAAAGAAACAACAATCCACGCCACAAAATAAACAACCCAACTGTGTTTATTCTTTTGTAGAAGCAAGTACTCCTTAAATGAGGAACTTGCAGGACAAGGTCAAAGATGTTTGGCTTAAAGAATCGAGGGTACGACTGGGGAGAAATATCTACTGTTCCTATTAAAACAGCTTACATCTAGTATAGCAAGAGGTAAAATGGAAGTGTGTTTATCTCAAAAGAATATTGCCTCATTCAGTTTTCTAAGATACATTTAAGAAAAAAAAATGCTATGCTCTATAAACCAGTTCTGTTGCAAGAAAAATTTCTGTATATTAGGGTAAGATCTCAGGTGCTATGAATGTAATGGTATCTTTTAGCTACTTGATGCCAAGCGGAGCTTTCCTCCAACTGACCTTTGCTCTTGTGTTTCCCCATGTTTTACTCTTTTGGGTTAGATTCACGCAGGCTTAAGGGAAATACATTTCTCTGAAGAATTTTTATCACATTCACTGAGAAAAAGAAATAGCAGCTGATCTGTTGCAGCTGGCCTTCGATATGAAGCTAGTATTTTTGTTGTCAATTATTGTCCCACACATCTTTTTAATAGTTAACAAAGAGGGTTTTTATATCTGTATACAGCTAAGTATCTTATCGAGACTGAAAAGAGGACTTATCTGACTACTTGCAGGATCCCATGGACCATACTCCTGGGATAACAGCATCGCATCTTATCTCAGGAAACATGTCTCTTGTGGTAACTGTATCTGTCTTGAAAACCAGAGCTGCCATACAGTCTGTAATCAGAAGCAGCTTTAACAGAGAATTGTGGAAAAATTGTTTAGCTTGTCTCACTGTAAGATGCTACTTCTTCAAGGAAAATTGCTTTGATACCTTGTTTTATAGTTCCTTTTTGTTATCATATGTGGATGTCAAACTCCAGAATTAACTGTAGCTTCCAGGTAAGAAAGTTGGGAGTGAAAGAGGAGAGGTAAGGTAGACTTAAGGATGACCATAGGAAAATGGCTTCTTTAACTACTTTTAGTTATCAAGAATTGTTGAGCGAGTTGTAACAATTTAGTGTTGTTCATAGGCTTGGATGAAAATATAAAATACCTTTTCCATTTCTACTATGAGCTACTAGTGGTGATTATTTTTAAGAGTGGGGTTGGTGTTTTATGAGACTGCAAAGTTAATTGATGTTCATAGGAATTGTAATTACGGTATCTCCTGAATTTGAGACGTGTCTTTTGAAGTTTACTGCTTTGATTAATACACAGCGCAGCTGTTTGACTTCAGTTAAACAAATGGCAGCACAAAGCAGATGGATTCTGTCTTTGCAGCTTGAAGAGGTTATATGTAGCTATTTCATGAAAATCCCATTCCCTCAGTGAACTCTTTTTTATGTAGTAATTGCAAATTGACTAAGCCTGAATTGGTGTTTTGTAGTCTACCAGGCAATCACTTTGATAGTCTGTGTTGGGGAAAAATATATCTTTTCTTTAGGAAAAAAAAAAACTTTAATATGAAAAATAACTGGAGTAGAATTTTATTAACGCTGTTTCAAAAGCAGTGTTAAATTCCGAAAGTTGCAAAAATAAATAACATCACTTATCTTGTTAGCATTTGAGATTAAAAGCTGAAATATGACTTTAAATGTATTCTGTTGGAATGAGAACATTATAACAAAATGTTATTTTGTGAAAAAATTCGGGTGAGTGGAATCCAAGACTCAAAATTGAAGGCAATTAGTCGTTTTACATTCCTACTTGTATCAGTTACCTTTTCTGGATATATTTTAATGTTTATTTGTTTACAATGTAACTTTAAAAAATATTTTAGAAAAAATGCCGTAGAAAAACCTGTATGATATTTTTATAGAAACAAAAAAAATAATGGTTCTTACAAGCTCTTAATGAAATAAGCTCTTACTCTGACTTCCAACACATTAGAACTAAACTCGACTGCTGACAGCAAAGCAGAAGGACACTTTTGAGTTGCCTTCACATGGCACATAGAGTACCATATTTTGATCCATCCATTGCGTGGAGTTTAAATAAGGTAAAATTTAGCAATTGTCTAGTGTGCAAACCATAAAATAAAGTAGAAAGCTGCTTCTCTGTGTATGAATTCTCAGCTGGCTGCCCAGGTGGGAGGAGAACTTAATCACAGGACGTTACCTTGCCCACTTGTTTTTTTGAAGAAGGGTAATGAAGTTCACATAGATAAGCAGCATATTGACTGTCTAGAGACTTCCTAACTCTCCTAATTTCATTTACTAGAAGGCAACAGACCTACACATGGTGGTAGAAGGGCACAGACCCTCCAATTTCTAGATTGCACACCATGTGGTTTTTGCATAAGTGACTTGCTGTAAGGCTTGCAGGATTGTTGCATTTTTCAGCAAATCCAGGTACAGTTTCTTGGAGCAGGGCTGTCTAACGTTCCAGCTCTGTCATCTTTCACTGTGAAGTTCCTGCTAAGTGTATGGCTGCAGCAGGGACTGCCTGAGTGATATACCTCACCTTTCTCAAAGGTCAGTGTACATGGAAGAGAAGTCAGAAGATTATGGTGTTTCAGCCGTTTCCACCAATATGTAAAGTCTGTACATTATGGTTACCTCTGCTGCTCATCCTGCTCGGGAAAGTAAGACTGATTATTTTTTTTCTTTTTTTATTGCATACATTTGCAAGTGTTAAAGCAGTTCAACAAAAACTTACAGACATCACCAGTTTTCACTAAATGTTACTTTTTCCTTCTATTTTTCCTTATGATCCGCATTTAGGAGTGGTCTAGGTAGGCCTTTTGATATATTTCAGTGAGTTTTCTTCCAGTGTACCACTGGAGAGCATATACTCCACTATATGTTCTCTTTGCTTGTAGTTGTGGAGGATGTGGCTGTGACTAAAAATAGTCAGCAGGCAGTTACTGCCCAGTGTAGGAAATTATTTAGGACTGTGTATATCCATTTTCACCTAGTCTGTAATGTTTCTCCTCTGATTTTTCAGGTTAACTCATGTGGGGCAGAAAAGTTAAGCTGCTATAGATTATTTCACTATTATTACAGTTTTTGCAACATTTTTGTGTTTTCTTTTACTCCTTTTGGGGGCTGAACAAAACAAATGCTGTGAGCAGACATGCTTATATATCATGAGTAGAAGAAGGCCCAGCAGCATCAGCATTCTTGTCCTACCAGAGTTAGGGAAAAGATGCCTGGGAGTGTTTTGTGACCACACGGAGAGAGAGGAGGAGAGAGTAATTTATGTCATTTGCAAAGCTGGCTCCCAAATCCCTACAGTTACTACAGGGATACTGTGGGAGGGTGGCAAAGCTTAGCTACCTCTGGGCTGATTTCCCCCTTGTATACGAGTGCTGTTTCAGTTGCTGGGATGGGAGCTTTTGTGTAAAACAAGTGGTCGTGTTATTTTTGCTCTGCTGTTTTATGTCCTTATGTGAAAACCTCTGTGTCTCTTTTTTGTTTTGCTCTCATTTAAAACAGCGGATAAATCTGACTAAGTGAAAGCCAAAGTGTCTTTGTTTTGCACTAGAGCTGGAGCTAGTGATGGAGGTGTTTGGAATAATTAATGCAGACCAGTTCTGCTAATGCACCTAGACAAATAGTTTCTTCATCAATGGCAAGTACCCCTCTTCAGAAATATATTATCTCGTGTGTTGCAATTGTAGATAGAACTTAAAATCAGTCTATTTTTTTGAGTCTGGGTAACTTGCTAGTGTCATTAGCTGGAATTAACATTAGAAAGTATTTTATTCAATGATGCCTTTAGAATCACAGCACTAAATGGTTATCTGCTCTATCACGCTTTTACATGCTGCTTCTGCTTTTTAACTCAGAACTTTCTATTAAAATTAAATTGCTTTTGTTGTTAGCTTGCAATTGTTTTAGATGGACTTTCTATGTCAAACAGTGGGCCAGGATTTTAAATTCCATCTAACTCCTCCTTTCTTCATTCACATAACCCTGAAACTGTGGTTGACACGAGGATGCAATTGCACACAGGAGATGGCTGAGCTTGTTTCTTGAAAGCCCTGTTTAGACGTTTATTGACTATTTTAAAGCACTGAGGGTTAAATTATACCTTTAGTATTTGCTTTAGGATTTGGGATTATTGCCTTTGATACAAGAGGGAATGGGCATTAAGTTTTAAGAGTTTCGTTTTTTACTGAAACAGATTTTCAGTTGTTTTAGTAAGAGTTTAAAAAATATATATAAATAAAGTAGCAAGGAGAATATTCATCATCCCCAGAATGAAAACCTTCCTGTTCCCTCTAACACAGAGCGCTTCAACCTTTGGCACAAGCGAGGTCCCAGTTTTGTGTTCAGATTTTATCTTCACCCCTTGGCAGTAGCTGTGGAGCTTATCTGCCTGTGTCTCTTAAGGTGGTGGGCAGGGCAGGAAAGGGAAACAGCTCGTGGCTGCTTGAGGGAGATGAGAGGGAGGGAATGGAGCGAAGCAACAGCTTTCAGAAAAAAACATACTTTCTCCTTTCCTCCTCTTGTAGGAGCAACAGAGAGCTAGACTTAGCAAAACAAACACAAACCCCTGTGTTCCCAGGACAGTCCCTGTGCATTTTTGAGCCTTGTCTGTCTTGGAGCCAAGGAATATGAAATATTTTGGCAGAGTCAATGCTGTATCCTTGGCATATATATTTGTAAAATCTAGCATTACTGTTCTGATGTATTCTCCCAGTGCTTTTTGGCAGAGAATTAAGTTATTGAATGGATTTTGCAGATGACAACACGGATATTGTAAATACTCATTGCCTTCCCAGGTACACATATTGACATATAATTTGAATTTCAGGTGTGTGCAGTATTGAACTCATTTATCAGGTGTATGAGAAGCCTTTTCCCCTCTCTCTCAAGAGCCCTTGGTTGTTAGGGATAACAACTGCATTGAAAAAACAGATAGGCTTCCCAGAGTAAAGAGTTAGAAGAGGTTCCAAAGAGCACACAGCTTTAAAACAGACCTGTCAGACAAAGGATGAAGGGGAAACAAAAGAGAAAATTACTTTTTCAGTGTCGTGTAGTAAGTCTGTCACAAAGTCAAACAGTAGTCAAGGTTTCTGACTCTCTCTCCCTGCTACTGAATCATCAGAAACCAGAACAGGCCAGAGCAAAACAGGGTCCCTTCCCCACTAACACCGTGAGGGTCTTCTCAAAATTATTTGTTGCAGAACAATCTGTTGACATTGAGTTGGGGTTGTGAGTTCTGAGTGATGAGTCCCTCCCCTCTCCACCACAGATTAAAGGAAAATGGCTTTGCTTGTAGATATGAAGATATGTAACTCTACAAAGGATAAATGGAAATAGTAATTTGCACGGCGTGCAATCGGGTGGAGGAATTAACTACTGCAATAAGTCAGAAAGCCACAGACAGTAGCTGGATCTTTAAAAGGCCTGAATATTTTCTAGTCATGAAATCACTGATTATACACTTTAAAGGGAGAATAAAGACGTTTTATTCCTCCTGCCATTAGCTAAATTGTTATTTCTGTGAGCCATCTTCTCTCCACCCCAACCCCCCAATATTTGAACATTTTTTCCGACACCTTGGTACTTCTGGCATTTTCTGCATGTTACCTGGATAAGCTGGGGAAAAAAGGAAAGAAAGATCTATAGCGGATCATGTTTGCATAGTTAGCCTTGTGCTTTTTAATCTTTCTTGTGTACGCACCTGAGATGATATACTTCTTTGACAGTGGCTCTGTGTTTGTGTGATGTCTGAGCCAAACTGCAAACTGCTGTTCAACTTTCAATTCCAAGCCATTTTCTTAGTAATTGAAAACACCTTTTTTGCTGGTGTTCAGGCACCATCACTGCTTAAAGATTCCACAGGCCCCACTTTGCCACGGACTTGCATGTCTGGGAGCCCATTGGTTTTCTAGGATTTTTGTTGTTGTTTATAATTAAAATGGAATTTAGCAGTGCAGCTGCAGCTTGATTGCAGCTCTTTTAATGAATCTCAAAGGAAAACATAATCCTGCTTCATCTCCTGCAGTTGTGTTGACTCAGTGAGAATGGGAGGAATCAAAAGAAGAAATAATGCTTTTCCCCCATCCTGCAGAAAATTTAAAACTGTTATTTGGAAGATGGTGGTTCTGAATGATGAAAAGGAGAACACTTCTGAAAACAGAGCTATGCTGTGAAGTTGTATAGCTCAGACAGTTTTTATTGATAATGCTACTTTTGTAATAATACCCTTTCGTTTTTTAAGGTATTTCCACTGGCAGCATCAAATAACTCACTTGAGGCTTTTCTGGAAGTAAACGGTTGCATCTGAAAGAATTTACTTCTAATTTCAGAGCAGACCCTAAATAATGAAAGCTTTGCTTAGTGAGAAGCATTCCGTGTTTCAGGTGTCAGGCACTTTAATTTGGGCATCTTAATGATGATGGGGAGATGTCACCCAGATCGACTGCAGCCGCTACCAAATTGGGAGGATAATGGCATGACTCACTGCATGTGAAAACGTGTTAGAATTTCTGATGGTATTGGAGTGGTCTGGAAACACAGCGCTGAAAGTGAGCAGCACTGGGTAAGAGTTCTCTAACAGCATCTCTCCATACAGTGCTTTTTCTTTCACTGTAAAGCTTTTCTTTCTGTCAGACGGTAAAACTTATGATGCTCAGCTGAAAGGCAGGATTTCATAAGTAGCCCCTCAAATGTGCATCACCCTGAGGAAGGATATTTGGTTTAGTTTCACAATTATCTGTGTCCTGGTAAATGTCTCACCCTTTTGCCATTACTGTTGAACTAGAATAGTTCCGGTTGGAAGAGACGTACAATGATCATCTAGTCCAACTGCCTGACCACTACTGAAAATGTGCATCAGAAGTTGCTTAGGAAAGTGAAGCTGAGGTTAATTATTTGTGCAAAATTAAAGATCCCTAAAGTGCTGTGTTGAATCGCCTGTAAAAGTACCCCTGGTTTTGAGTCTCCATCATGGGCTGTGTCACATATATATCCTATCTCAGAATGTAAATTAGGTGCTAATAGATCTGTCTGCAGGATCTTGTTCTGGGGACTGGTAATGCTTTGGAGAAGAAGTCCCTTTTATTTCCAAGATTTGTAACTCACTGGTAAAATGTGCATTCATAATAATGGCTGTTTTCCACTTAATTTGAACTATTCCAGTTCATTTCTGTCAGTGTTAAATTAAACTTTAAGAATTAAGAAGGATAAGGGAAGAAATTAAGTTATGATGAGATAGGTCTGCCAAGCTTTTTAGTAGGCCACAGAGAACTTATAGCAAGGCAAACTTGGCTTACCTATCAAGAGAGGAGATTATAAAAGAATTTATTTACAAAGAAGCTGAAACACTAATTTTTATTTAATGTCTCATGGATTGTTCTGCACATTATCAAAATAATTACTTCCCGTGCTGACAAAAGTAACACACTGGTTTTCTCCAAGCTATTTTGCACCTCAAGTGTTTTGTCCTTTAGAATGATTCAGTGTTTGGTTTTGTTACTTCATAGAATCATAGAGAATCATAGAATGGTTTGGGTTGGAAGGGACCTTAAAGATCATCTAGTTCCAACTCCCTGCCATGGGCAGGGACACCTCCCACTAGACCAGGTTGCTCAAAGCCATCCAGCCTGGCCTTGAACTCATAAGCATGTACAGTGACTATTTCTAAAGACTGTTCTTATAAAATAGGTGGAATAAGTATGCAATAAAGCATGAAGAAACTAAGCTAGTGCACACACAGAAAGAACTGATAAGTGGAAGATCATTTTTTACCAAATCTGCAAGCATTTGGTAACGAAGGACTGGCCTGTAGGTCTTACAACAGATTTTGAATATTGTTTATTTGTTTTAAACTAGTCACTTTACAGACCTTACCATTTCCCTGGTATGGTCATATGGGCCACTAGCAGAAGTAGTACAAAGACTCATAGAGTTCTGGGTAAATGTAGAAACCATATTCTGCTGGGCTCCTGTGCAGGGCCATGCTCTGCAGTAATCCAGGAGAGTTTTAGAAATGTAAATCTGAGGTACTGACGTTCTTACAGGTAAAAAGCTTGTGGGGGCTGCGGGAAAGTACACTGCAGGAGTGTATCACTGAATTGGGTTTTGCATATATAGGAATTAATACATGGGCTATGCGTGTGTGAATGATAGCAAATGCTGTGGCTGTTGTAATCCCCTGTTAATAAAGGGATTGACTTGCAGTACAAAATGACTTACATAATTCTGCATGCTGTATTATCCCTTCCAAGGGTTTTTGAAGCCTTATGTGTTTTCTAGCCCTCAATACCTCCTTACTTTAGTGTACTACCTGCAGAACTTGTTTTTATGAAATGTTAATCATGGTCCTCAAACATGAATAATGAAGTACTTTGTTCCCTACTGATGGGCCTGTACGTGACATGGGTCAGGGAAACACAAGGCTGAGCCTCAGCTAAACCTCTAGCCAAATATATCCAAATGGTAACTTTGCATTTTGAGACCTGACAACATCATGGAAAATTTTTGTGAGTATATTGGTTTTGCAACGACTGTCTTAGGTCCACATATAAATAATGTAACAAAAATGGTAGTGTCACTGCAATGGTAGCGCCCACACACTACCCATGTCAAAGTGATGTGCCCCAGCACAGAGCAGAGCAGCATCTCCACCAGCCGTGCTGGAAGAACCTCAGACTGCTGATTGGTGTTTTGCTTTGTTATGTTTTACCTGGGCACTAAATCCAGTATTCGTTTTGATTGATCTCTAGGATATTATATGTACACAGAGACTCTAAGCTCCTTATTTCTTTCGTTTATTTGGCAACATCCAGGTTTTGCCCCTGAGGGTGTAATGCCTGTCTGACCATTGTTCAATATCTGAGCCTTGTCTAGAGTCTAGAAAGGAAAATTGAAGTTTGTATTTCTGTTTGTAGAGAAGCTGCCATACCTCTGATTCCTAGCAGAGGGGTTTCAGCGTGCCAGCCCCCAGGGGAATGTGATACTGTGCTGAGAGGAGCAGATCTGGCTGCAGTAGAAAACTTGGGTTGGAGGGAAGGGCACAGAGAAAGAAGATAAGAGAATTATCTGATCTGGGAAGGTATTAGTTCCTCAGATTGTGTAACAAGCTACACTCCCAATGAGCTCACAGGGCTACTTCAGGGAGCTGCAGGACTGCTTGCACTACGGATCTCTACTGATCTTCCTTCAAAGAGGCAAGTGGGGTTTCTGCACCCTTGTGGGTATTCCCTGGCCTCTTTCCACAGGAGGTGTCACAAACAGGAGCCTCATTTGCTGCTGTTTTCCTGGTGACCATCTGTCTTACTGTTGGGTCCAGTGGAATGCCTTAACAGTATGAAAAGCTAAAAATCTCAGGTAAAAGCTTTCCTGGTTTGCCCCACCCAGGCTTGTGATCTGAAGTGAACCAGCTGAAATACAAGAGGAAAGTAATCCCTCTGACTGGATGCGCCCCCTTCCCTGTTAGGTAGAAAATTATTCTTTTCGGAAAATCTTGTATTGGATACATATCCAATTTATGTATTTTAGTTAGTCTAATTTTTAAGCAAAAGCTATCTTGGCTGAATGCTTTTTTAAATAATATAATGAAAAGTAGCAGAGATCAAATATCAGACGCTGCTGGTCCTGCTGCTGTTAACCAACTGCCTCTTTACCTGTAGTGTTTCCCCATCAGCGTTATCAGAGCAGTGGGAATCCTGCCATGAACCTCTTTCTAATTGCTAAGCTGGCATTTCAAGGCAGGAGGAAAGTGAGCTTTTGTCCTTCAGAGGTAAGCCTGTGAACCCTGCGTCTAGATGAGTCGGGGAGAATGTGGCTGCGGAGACGCACGGGCTGCTTTAAAATGAATGGATTTATTACACACTTCTGTTAGTGTGGAGACATTTGCCTTTATCTAATACCACCGTGTGCGCATATATATATTTTTAGTAGGAAAATGTTTATATTCTGTGCACTGTTTAGGATTTCTCAGTCATACAGAAGTACTTGAGATTAAGACCTTAATATTTAATAAGCTCTCTATTGTTAGAGAGGAAGCGAGCCTGACAATGGGAGATTGGGCTGGCAGCACAGTGGATTAATGGAAACACAGAGCTGGATTTAAAAGCCCTGAATGATAATCTTTAAGTATGCTTAGGCATTGTGGTTGTGCAGTTTCCCTGGGGAATCATCGTATTCTCTGCTTCAAAAATTGCACTGAAGACATAACCGAAACTACAGCACAACCTTGACTACTGGCAAATCTACTTTCATTCCTGGCTTAAATTCCTTCTGTGTACCTCTCTACACCCAGAGCGTAATTCCTTGTGGGATTTCAATTCTTATTATATTGTTGCCACAGGAACAATTTTACCCAGACCTAAAAAAACAAGAGTTGCAGAGCTGAGCAGCTTTCCTACCCGAACAGAGATCTTGCTTAGACTTTCAAATAAGCAAATGTTGCTATTTGGCAATACTGAAATGAGATTTATGTTGAGGCTCGTGCTATGTGCTCTCAATAAGGCAGCCAGCGGAAATTTGACAAAGACCGGCTCGGCTGACTGACTTTTTTTTTTTTTTTTTTAACTGCTCTCTGTGAAATTCTGTGGTGCTTCTGGTTCATGTAACCCATTTCAATAGTACTTCATTCTCTGATAGGGATCTGAGTAGTCCCACTGCAATGGTAGTGTACGCGCAATGTGATGCATTCTGGGATGTCTGCAGACAAATTGAAAGGCTTGAGAATATTTTCATTGTAGGAGATTGCTTTTTCTTATTTATATAAGAATTTACTAGTCTGAAAGGTGTCTGGACTTAAGAGTTGCTTTACTTATATACACATTGCTGGGGATTATCTCAATTTCAATTTAATTTGCCACTTCATGCTATAGAGCTCTCAGGGAATCTTTAATTTTCAGTGAGAGCTCACTAAATTAAAATGAAAATAAAACAGGCTTGCATCGTCAGCACTGAGAATGGCAGTGTTGTCCTGAATTGCTGTTTATACTTTGCCAGAGCTGTTTGTGCAAATAAGACACGAGGGCACTCAGTTGTTTGGTACTAGATCGGATTGTGCAGCTGAACACCCTTATGTTCGGTGTAACTGCACTGACGTTAAGAAAGGTTTTTAACTTGCAGGACACTGCGCTCCATGTGGCCAGTGACACACCAGCTGTGACACGCTGAGTTCTTTTGAAAGTCATGGAGCTCAGCAGTTTTCAGTAATGTTTAAATTACATATAAATTCACCCCCACTGCTCCCTGGATTGATCTCCTGTGAGGTTGGAAGTACTGGAGGTTGGAGGATATGAGAGAAATCAGTGTTTGCACCCCTCATAACTGTTTTCATCATCTGAGTATTCCAGTGTCCTTCAGTAGCTCTGTGAACTAGTAGCTCTCTTGGACTAGATGATCTCTAGAGGTCCCTTCCAACTCTGAAATTCTGTGAACCTGCAGCACCTGGGAGGGAGTAGATGGGACTGCAGCCTGAAGAGGACAGGAAAGCAGTCGGAACAGGATGAAAGTGGGATCAAGGAAAAAAAAAAAGAAGTAAACAGAATCGCACTGAACATTTATATGCGTACCTCTGACCTTGTCTATGCTAGATGGGGTTGGTGACTTTCCCCTTCTCCTGGTGACAGTACCAGCTGCAGTGCCTCTGCTAGGAAGTCACCTGTACGACTGCTGGGGGTGGCAAGATGGAGACTGTATCCCAGGGATGGACCGATTGCCCCTGACTGCAGAACCAGTAGGGTGTCACAGCTTTTGTTGTACAGATCTGAATCATAGTGGGCTACAGAAGAGGACTGCTTTAGTCCTAGAACTGAGAGAACCGCCATCTCTACACAAGACTCAAAAACCCCAAATCTGCTAAATCACAGGGACTAGGAGGAATGGTCTATAGAGAGACTTTATGCCCACTGCAGCCCTGATTCAGGTCTGCGAGTGTCTTTCTAAAAGAACACTGTGTCTGTTGTGAATGAACTGACCATGTATTTCATGGGATACTGCTCTATATTTGTACCTTACAGCAGGGAAAAACAGTGTGTTCAGATGCCAAGTGTTGTCTGCCCAGGTCTCTTGTCTGTTTCCAATCTTCTCCCATATTTCTCATCTATGTTTTTTCATACCTGTCATTTTTGGTTTCCCTTTTTTCCTCACCTTTCCTGGTGCAGAAGTCTGGATAAACTGGAGTCCTGTGTCGTCCATAGCAAAGATTGCTTGCATTGGGATATTCTAACTCTGAGAACACATTTTTGAGTGTACATTAACTCTTGATTCTATCAGAAACAAGACTGTGATTTGCAGCCAGCTTTTAATTGTGCCAGTTTTTCATGTGATAATTCTTCTTCTAAAACTGTGAGCACTTATTTCAAAGGACCTTTTGATAATGAAGCTTGTATTGTGTCAGGGTAACCAGCTGTGGTTCACAGTTAGGAATAAGAAGGTGTTTAATAGGGAAGAACTCTAATGCACAGACTTCACAGAAAGGAGATTTAAAACTTCAATTTTTATTAGCACCAAATATCAAGCAAGTTCCATGACAACAAGCTGTACTTCCAAGCTGGTGAGTTATTTTGTTTAGGGAAAGTGAATTGGTAATTACATGACATATCAATTCAGTCTATGTACTCTCTTGTGTTTGCATTTGCAAATTCATAATTCCTTCAGTTGTGCACAGGTCTGAGTTCACAATTTCTGTTCTTCCCCCAAAAGAAGTATTTTCAACCATGAGGTTTCGAGGCATCTCTGTTCTTGAGAGACCAAGTAGCATCACTTAGCTGCTCACCAAACGAATAGTCAAAGCACCTCTGGCTTCTAGGGGGAAATGTTCCTGTTTCTCTTTGTAACATACTTGTGTGTCCAGTTCCTGCAGCTGAGCTCATAACATGAAGAATTTTTCCAAATAGCTTCACTTACAGCTATATGAGCCTCCCTATTTGACTAATGCCAACATGAATTTCAAATGAAATTAATACAGGTGCAAAGACAGCGGCCATTGGTGGGGCAGGAGGAAGGCTGTGTGGTGTTATGGGGATTATAAAGGAGCTTTTAGGGACTTGGACTGTCATAAGCAATCTGCTTTAGACTCATAGAGTGAGAGGAAGGGTTCCAAGAAAGCACTAGAAGCAGCACTGTGCTGAAGTGCCCTTTTCCTGGAGTACTTGCAAATGCTTCATCTTAATTGAGTCTGTAAACAGCTTTAACTCCCTCGGGGAGAGGGTTCACTGCCTTGAGAAATGAGAGAACTGAGAATTGCCTTTTTTTTTTTTTTTTTTTTTGGTAGAAGTTATCTGGGACAGTTAGTCTGTCACAGTACAAAATGTGGGGATGCAAACATTGCTCCGGTCACCTCAATAGTGTGTGGATGCACGTGAGCATTTCAAAAGAACAGCAATGGCCACGTTTCTAGGCTGAGGCATTTTTTTAATGCAATATTCTGGGTGCGTGCTAGCCAAGCCGATAGAATAGCAGGATCAGTTAATTGCATCTGTGGATGGTACAATAACACTGAGTGAGTTTCCAAGGTAAATTGGGTTAAAAGTTAAAAAAAAAAAGGGGGCTGGGGGGGAATAATCCCTGCAGCATTAGTCTCTCTGAAGAATGTTAAACAACTCGTGACAGTTCTGCTTGATAACAGCACTCATTAGCAATTTGATTTGTAGGCTTGCATCGGGGAACTGAGGACTTTGCGAGCAATTCAGGTTCCGTCACTAGTTAGGTTCACAACTAGGCTGATGTGAATTACTTGGTTACAGTACTCGCTTTGCTTTGCTATGTAGGGACTGTGGTCTCCTAATGCGACGTGAAACCTGAACTTCATAAAGCCATGTTAGATGGCTGTCCTTGGGCACTTAAAGTTATAAAATACTAATAACTGAATCCCCTCTGCATTCGGCAGACTGGGCCCTTGATTAACCAGGTATCCCTGTCTGCAGAGCAGCAGATTTAAATGGTACAGGAGAGCTGGAAGGGCTGGAGCAGCAATGGGGTTAAACTTTACAGCCAAGGAAAGGTATTTGTGGAGGAGGGAAATGATGAGGTGCATCTGAATAGACTTTCACAAACCAGTTCCCGATATCCCTTTATTTCTATAGTAATTTTTAGTATCTTCAGGATGAATGCTTTACATCTGAGCCTCCTGTCACTGTCCATATGGAAAAAATAAACACATAAGCAATACACATTAACAGTTGTTTTTTTATGCTGTACTTTGTTTTATATAGATTTCATTATATACAGTTATATATTTTACCTTGTTGCTGTGATTTGAACCATATTCTGTAATAGCAATGTCATGGGATTGTAAGGGGAGGTCTATAGTGGATAGGGATCCCATCTTTTCAAGTTATTCTTGTAACCATAAGTACAAGGAAGTCTCTGTTAAGCAACTCTGTAGTACTAAAGTGTTCTGCCTGAAAAATTTCTGCATAAAAGCGACCAGGGAGTTGGTCAAGAAACCAGTTTAGCTGATCAGCCATTTCTTCATTAAAAACCCATGCATTGCAAGTTGACTTATAGGCCCTCTGTGTTGCTGTCTAACAGGCACTGGTGTAGATTTGGAAGAGAATGTTTTCTGGATGTTGGAAGGAAGAATGTAAACTAAGCCATTCTTACAGGTCAACAAAACCCATGATTTTTAATGAACAGAATAACATACAGTATTGCTGTGGAGAAACAGTTTTAAGGGGGGGGTGGGGTGGGGTGGGGGGAGGAATGCCTAGGGTAAAATGACCTACGTAGGCAACTGATGCGATTTCAGAAAAAAAGCCTTTCAAATTGCTGTTGCTAGGTGAGTTAATAATGAGAGAGTATTTGTTTGGGTTTTTTTAACATATGGAAGGTAAGAAATACAGGGCTCTGTGTTTCATAGTTTCATAGGCTATCCTTAAGTCTCTTCGAAAATGATCACCATGCAGCCAGAAAGTACTTTGTATTAGACAGCTAGTGTAATCAGCTAAGGCTGATATTCCCAGGTTGTATTAAGTACAGTTGATGTACATAGCAGGATGTCAGCTGAAATATTAGGCTAGTTGTTGATTAAAATAGAAACACCTCTGTCTATACCAACATGTAGTTCAAAAAGCAAAGACGACTGAGCTAGGATAGCTGCTGGGGGAAGGTACGCTGGGCTTAGTTTTTTTTAAAGAATGGGATCTTAAAAATCAATAGCGTACTCTATTACCCAGGTTTAAGCTTTAGTGGAAAGACAAATTAGGCTGTAAAGTTAATACAGCTGCTCTGTGCCCATGTATTTCTGTAAGAATCATTAAGTTAGCATTCCTGAAGTATAGAATCAATGGCGAATAAACAAAATTGAAAAGCAACATGTTAAAATCCATATAAGAAGAGTCCTTTTAAATGTATACGGCATGATGAAATTGTGAAACCAACTGCTACAATGTAAGACTGAAGTGGGAAGTTTCACAAAGTCAGAAAGGCATTAAAGGTAATGTGGTTAATGAGACCATCTAGTGGTACAATTAATGGGATGAAGAAAATTCAAGTAATACAAACATGCCTACTGAATTGAGGGAGGTGTAAGAAACTTTCACCAAATGTTTGGGTTTTACTTATGAGGTTTCCTGCAACAACCTCTAAAACCTCTGGGTCTCTAATTTCAGGCCGCATTTACCCTTACACTTTCAATAATATGTTGTTCAGAATGCACTCATTTTAGAGGCAATTGCACTTGCGAAGCTGTTTGATCTGGAGAGTAAAATACATTGTATTGAAAAAGGCAGCGTTACAACACAACTGCAAACACGATACCTGGCTAACCAACCCTTCTTCTGAGCCGACATAGTAGGTGTTCCTAGTTATTCCATTTTAACACGGTCTGGTGTTAATTTTCTGGTTTTCTACATAATTTCTGAATCTAAGCAACTACCTCAGAAAAAGAGGTCCTTTTGTCTCAGAATTATCAGTAACAGACAAGTTTTAAACAGAAAATAATTGTGTTTGGGTCTAAGTATTTTGTTACACTGTATATCTCATCCCCCAGTATTTTCTGGACTGTTATTGATTATCATATAATTTGCAGGTTGCCCTTAAGAGGAAACAGAAAAGGGTATGGAAACAGAAAAGGGTATAAATTTACCTGGGAATGGGTAAGGCACTTAAATAATAATAAAAAATCTATAAGGAAGGATAGGTCAAATCAAAGACAGGTAATGAGAAATGACAAAAAAGAAGTATGCTGTGTATTTTTTTTTTATTGTGTACATTGTGTGTGTGTGTACACTTGCACAGACATCTTTGGGTACGTATATACTCACTGTATAGCTTGTAGTGTAATTGATTATAAAGAATACAAAAGACATTCTGTTGTAAACTTTAAAGAATATTTAATAACTTTTTAAAAATAAAATGTATATTTTAAATTTTGTTCTTTATATGAATGCACAAAAATGTATCACTGTAGATGCAGCGACAAAATCCAAAGAACTGAGGAGACCTGCCCACTGGGGTAAGATACCAGTGACAACCCAGGAGAATTCACAATGGAATCCAAACAAAATTTCCCATGGCGAGTCCTGATTTGCTTTCTTCCAGTGAATTGTCTAACTTGGTATCTATGCAGACCAGTCACACTTAGCAAGAATCCTTGCAGACAAAGTTAATAGAGTCTGGTTTTAAAACAAATGCCACAATCAACTGCTGGTTTTTGTTGCTTACCTTTGGTGCCACATTTATAGCACAACAGTGGCGCTAAGGGGTAAGTGAATGGCTTCAGCTCTCTCGATACTAACAACCTCCAGGTCTAGCTACGAATTGGGGGAGAGGCAGCCAGGAGCCACATACGCTGAAAGCTGTAACCATTAATGTTCTTAGTTCGTGAGAAGTGAGGGGGTCGGGTGGATTCGCATAGCAGCCATATTGCTGATGCAAGATAAGATATTTTTACAGCTTCTGTGCAGTTCCTTCCTCTCCATATTATAAATCATACAATGCTGCATTCAAATGGCAGTTATTAAATGAGAGAATGAACCTTTACGAGTTTATATTATTTGAGGGGAAGGAACAAAGAATTATTCATAGAACAGAAACTGGAGTGAATTTCAGTGATTGTACACTATAAGATGTGGAGCTAAATAAATCTATTGTACAAGCAATAAGATTTGGCTGCTACTGACAGTTACTGTACAGGAAAATAAACCATATTCTATTGAATGTATATATACGTATATATAAATTGTGAAGATCAGAAGTATATTGGACTGACTAAAAGCTAAATGCTGATGTTGCTGAATTCAGTAGGTCCAGCCATGCGCCCTGTGCCTTCACATTGTTTTATTAAGCAGAAAGTATAAATTCCTTCAATGAGCATTAATCCTTCAATGTCTTTGTTGCCTTTGGTTCTGTCTTTAATTTAAATGTATCGAGTCCTCCTTCATGTTTAAAGATAAGAAGTGAAAATAATAGAAAAGACTTCACTAGAAGTGACAAAACACTAATGGCAGCAATTGGAACGACTTCTGTGTTGCTCTGCAGCCTTTTAAATGGGTATTAATGTACTATACGGTATTTATAATCAACCAGTTCAACATGAAGTTTTATGGATAATATTGGGTTTTAAAATACTCTGGCCTTGTCAGCAGATGAAGTATGCAATGCTTTTTAAAAAGAAAATATGGTAAGTCTGAGGCTTGTTATATGCAATATGTTCAGAGGTTTGAAATTGGATTGTGCTGGTAATGCTTTAAGCACCATAACATGTTTGGCCTGTGTGAAGAGAGTTAATAACATCGAATATAGAAAATAGTCCAGTTCAAATTATAAACAAGTTGCAGTAACAGTTGGCAGTGTAAGGGTAGTGTTTAAAAAAAGACTTACTAGCAGCAATGTGTGGTCTGTTTTGGGTTTTTTCCCCTGTTTTTTCTTTCTTTCTTTTCAGCCGTTAGTGCCGTATGTTTCTGTTGCAGTGACTGGCATTTACAACCCCAGTATTGCTTATACTCCCTACACATACATGTTTTTGAAAACTGAGCCAGTTTATCTTGTAAAGACACCTAAATTGTGGAAAATTATTAGAGGGAACCACAGCATGACTTCTCTTCAGGCTTTGTTTCTCATTTTGTTTCTTCTGTAGGTTTAGCTGAAGTCTAGCAGTCTTCTCTGAGGGCTCAGCACGTATTATTGGGAGACTCAGAGGATGAGGGTTTGTGATCGCTCTTTTCCCTACGCCATCAGGCAAAGTGATGAAAGTTGCCCTCTGTGGGAGCTCTGTTGCACAACAGTTCACGCTTATCAACTGAGCCATCATCAGCCTGCTGTATCTGTGTTAATTTTTAATGGCAGGGATCACTGCAAATAGACTTGTCTATCTTTTATCTTTCTTAAAAATCAATGTTTTATTAATATATTCATCACTCTGTTATGCTGCTTTTCGGTGATGGAAACTCTGAGCTGTCAGCAGGAGCACCTGTGTGTTACAAACTATAAACCATGGCAAGAACTAATGGTACATCTAACCTGGAATCACGTCTATGCAGGTAAGAAAGGAACAGAGGGGAAGGAACCATCTTTCGAAGGGCAGGACTGTTGACAGGTCAGCCTGTGCTCAGGAAGCAGAGAGGGTTGAGACTCTGGTGATTGTAACGTCAAGAGTAAGTCTCTTGCCTGGGGTACAGGGTGCCTGTGTGTGGGCTACTCACTCGGTTTAACCTCTGTCTTGGGCCGAGAGCTGTTAACATTTGTCAAGGCTTGTTAGTAGGGCAGTAAAATCCTTTAGCGGTGGTGACGTTGCTGTGGTAGTGAGTGGTTAGGAAGCCACACAAAATGCACACAAGTAATAATACATTACTTTCAGCTTGGCCTGCACAGCTAAGTGCTCCACGTGACAGAGGATGATGTATCCTTCAGAGATGTGCCTTTATAGGGGGCAAGATTTTGGAAGATGCTTGCTTTTTCACACACCAGAGCATCCCAAGCACTTCCCGACAAGTTTGGGCCTGAGGGTGAGAAGACTGCAGAAAAACAGCAAAAAGGAAAAAAAAAAACCCAAAACCTAAGCAGTGAGGGTAGTATTTGTCAATGGTGCAGGTCCAGAAAAGGGTTACTTATGGGTGTTAAGAAGGTTGCTCAATAAGCTGTGGGTCAGTGAGTCCAGCTTTACTGCTGGAAATTGCCTTTAAATCAAAGTAAGCAAAATGTCACTCATAGCTGAGACCTGCTGTTGTAAGCACTAAAGGTACGGGGTAACTTTTTTCACCTGAACTTGATGCATGCTCATAGTCTGTCACAGTAGGAATGGCTGCATTGAGCTTTCTGGGAAAACAGGGCACCGTGATTGTCTCTGGTCTATTGTCAGTGGCTGAGAGGTCCTCAAAGGCCGGCAGCAGGGAGCAGGCCAGCAGCATTGCTGTTTGCCCGTTCTCGGCTGTGTCCTTTCCCTGCTCTGCGTCAGCGTCTCCCTGTCACGTGTGCATTACCTGGGGCTGCTTGCTGATGGGGAATTGTTTGTTTGAACAGGAACATCTGATTCGTAACTTCATCGCTAGAAGGTGTGCACAGAAGTGTACTACATCAATTACTTCAGTTAACAATGCAGGGCAGGGAAATCGGACAACTGGTGGCAATTTTCTGGCTAAAGGGGAGTTACGATTTTGGTTTCTGCAAATTCCCGAAAGTGTGGGGCATATTCCAGCCAACAGCCAGGCAGCAGGAGATGGGTCTGAAAAACAGAACTGAGAGGTGACTCCTGTTCTAACAAAGACTGATGTGTCCTGGCTGTTGTAAGCATGCAGCTGAAAAAAAAAAAACCACCAAAAACCAAAACCACCAAAAAAACCCAGGCATAAAAACATCTGAAGTCTCAATAACTCTCAGAAAAATGAGCAATGTGCAAAAGATTTTTCCTCAGCAAGGCAAACTCTATCATACCTGCAGATGATGATATCCCAAAGTAAATTAATGAAATGGTGACATTCGGGGAAGGAACAGCTGACAGCTTTGTACGGATCCTCAAGTGTGGAAGTGAGTGATATTTTTTGGCAGACTAACTTGAAACAGGGATGATAAGAAATAAAACCGTAGTAGAATGACAGAGAGAGTCCACTCACAAGTTGTTTACTGAAATGAACATACAGCTGAAAGTAATTACTTGTTTCCCAGAGGTATAAGTGATAGTGCCTCCTACAAGAAATAATACTCAGTTATTTCAGTTGGAATGTAAAATGGGATAGAAAGGTTCCCTCTTTCTGAGGTTAGATGCTAGGTATTTTCACCTTCCGGAACAGTATGTGTATATGAATGTAATATATATTACATACAGTCAACCATCTATATGCCACTGGCAATTAATAAGTGAGACAATGTCCAATGTTGTTTTCCCTTAACAGCCAGATCTCACTGTACAGATTCTGATTAAAAGCCTGCCTTTGCAGCGCATAAGATTAAAAATACTCCTTTAAAGTAACATATTTCTGAAGATGGTCCTCGCCTGGCTACAAAATCATCTTGAGACACTTGGAGGCAGGGCTGCTTGATCTCGACATTTTAGCTGCGTGCAAACTGTAGTACACCTGCATTCAGTGCTAGCTACTCTGTACCTTCTTTCCACGCTGAAGAATACTCTTTTTTCTGTGCCCTCTCTTCCAGACCATGAAATGCGGGAAGGCAACCTGGCGGGTTTCGCAGAGGTTGCCTCAGTGCAATCTTTTCCTAACATCGGTTTGCGGATCAGCCCCTCTTATGCAGCCTCCTTTCGCTTTGCCTTGGGCCGTGGAAAAGGAACCATTGCTCTTTGGAGGTTTTCTTCTGTTTAAAGACAAGGCTGCTTCTTACCTGTGCCAGTTCAAGTACTGACTTTTTCTTTTCTTCCTCCTTCAGTAAAGTGGGGTGATTCACAAAAATCTTCAGAAAGATAGCATTATACACAGTTCATAGTACAAAGGGGGGAAAAAAAAAGGTCAGATGAATGAGCATGAAGGAGATTTCTCCTGTGTCCTTTGGAGGAGGAGCAGAAAGATTGGGAATGGTATCTATGCACAGTAGGTGTCTGCCTTCACTACCTGACAATACATGGTCATTGCAAAGGTGAGTCCGAGAATCTGAGAAAAAGAACACACAACAAAGAATCGTTTTTCAGTAAGTAACCCCTCCCCTCTTATTTATTGAAACAAAAAAAAAAGAGAGAAAAGCATGCTTCCACCGCTTTTGTTCACACACAGGAAGACACATCACACACTGCCTTTCCTCCCAGCTCATGTCCTTGTTCTGTTCCTAGTTTCTGTCTGCCTTTTGTCCTTATCTGTATTGCTGTTTTACAGAATGAACAAGGAGAGCACCGGAGAGTTGATTTCTCCACGAAAAGCAGCCATCAGATATCGGGAAGAGGTATATTGCAAAGAAATGTTTGGATGTCTTTTGCTTGAATGTATTTCATAGTAGCAACCCACAGGTGGGGGCTGTGTGGTTATCTCTGTAGCTATTGCTTTGAAAGACAATCAGGTTCATCCCTGACCCAACGGATGCTGTGGTTTACTTTACTGTACTTTACTTTTCCAAGCGTATGTGTGCACACGTCCCACTGGGGGAATCACTGGAAACTGTCCATGCATTAATGATAACCATCAATGCCTCATCAACAATGTATGTGTCTTTCTACTCAGCCTATTCAAGAAAAGCAGCAGGAGGTGGTGGTTCTTCTCCCAGCCCAACCACTGACCTTCTGTGCCGCCTCTGGTAGATTACTTCATCAGAAAAAGGGATGGGGAAGAGTGTGTTATTTTCCTTCCAGTCGAAGTACGTGTGTGAATGTACTAAGTGGTTGTTACTATTCGTTTGCAACACCAATGTAAAAATTGTCACTTAAATAAAGGTTTGCCAGGTAGAAATTTTTTGTATGAATTCTATTTTAAGCACTTAATTTGACCACTTCAAATTTACTCTTTACATAAATAGCAGTTCCTGTTAACGAGTATTTTGAAAGAGTGTGTGAATAACACACATACCACTTCATTTATAAAGAAAAAAAATGGTTATAAAGCTGTTATTTCGCTGTGGGAGAACAGGAAATGAAGAAAAGATTGTTAGGCTTTAGTGTGCTGTTTTAGAGCAAGCACATGCCTTTTGGAAGAATCCCACGAACACTGCCTTCTACTTGTTACCGAAGGAACACCTTCAGGGACAGCTGCATAATAAAACCTGGCTGGCTGAATTTGTTTTGTAATTTTGAGCATGCATGACTGAAGCAGATTCTTCTGCCACATGTGCTGTATGTCCTTCGAGTTGTGTCACTGTATGACTGACTGTAAGTTTTTTTTTTACATGAAAAACAAAAGCTGTCACATGCTTAGGGCCAGAACAATGTTATAACAGCAACAACAGAGGGAACCCAATTCATTTTTAGGTGACAGTACATCAAAACTTTTGTCATCAATCAGATTCAATCCCATAGTGCACCTGGAAGACAGGCTAAAAATCTCGTGTGTTCTGAGGTGTTTTCTCTGTACTTCACAGCATGTACTAGGAATATCAATTAGCATTTTTTAAAGTGTCTGAAAGGAAGTGTTTTCTCCCATGCAAAGTAGTAATTTCTTTCTGTCAGAAAGACAGTATTCTCTTAAATACCCTAAATATAATGAAGGTGTATGAGAAGGACTCTGACATGGGCTGCTGGGTTTTTAATGTATCTTTTAAAGACTCCCTAAATGCTAACTAGATGCTCAAAAGATGTTTTTTAAAGTACGGCAGTATATTAACAACAGTCTTAGGGTGTCTCTCTGCCATACAATCTTCTTGTGCTTACCTTTGTTCTGAAGCACATCTGCTTACTATACCAGAAAACAAAACCTCAAACTCTACTGAATTTGGGCCTACGAGGAGTCAGGCGTTTGCATTAATAGGTTGCAGCCACCGTGTGACACGTGACAGTAAGATACATGCCTTTCTGCCTGACCTTAGTGGGAATATGAGTGGAATTTTGATCCCGGGCTCTCTCTTACTGCTGCTGGTGGTATACCGTGCAAAATTAAAAAAAAGAATTGGGTTAATCTGGAGTTACATGGTATTAATTAGCTTAGCGATGCCAGCCTTTCTGCTTCTATGTTGAGCGTGAGAGAGGTGGAGCTGGAAACTAAAGCTGCATCTTTGCTGCATTCAGGAGTGGGACTTTGGGCCGTAAGTTGGGCGCTGACATAAAGCTGAAACAGCCTGAGCTCCGGCAAAGATTTCACCTGTGTGCCCTCAGGCTAAGGTCTGTGCCACTGGGGCTACACTATGGCCACAACCACAGCAAGCTGGATTACAGACACGGGTACGTAAGAATAAGTGACAAAGTACTGCACTGACAACTGATTCTTCTCTGACCGAAGTTACGCTGGAAATAACCACAGGTTAAAATCTGATAGGGAAGTCTATGCCAGTCTTGCCTACCTCCTTCCCCTGCAATTAATAAAAAAGAAGCATGGTTTTACTGGCAAGGTTGAGTAATGGTAACAACATCCCAACTTACAGCTTAACCTAGGACTTAGGATGGGGTTGAAGACTTCAGCTATCTTTAGGCTCTCTTGAAGTTAGGTATTTAGGCTAAGCGGACAGTCCTGTCTGGAGGATTACTGGACAAATACAGGTAGCCTAAAAGGTAATTCACTCTACCTTCACTAGGCTTCCGTCTTTGGCTGGCGGGGACTACCAACCACTGAGTCTAGCCTAAGCCTTAGATAAACCACTTGGTAAAGTGCCTGCTCTTTGCAGTGCATCATAAACCGGAAAATGTCTGCAGTATTCCCAGTTCTGTACCTTGTACGTAGTATTTTAACTAAATTAAAACATAAAAGACTTAAATCTTGCAGAGTTTTACTCTATACATGATGCAAACTTTGGAATTATTAAAACAGGTTTGGACAGAGTATATCTGGATCTATGGTTACTTGGTTAATTACAGTTAATTAGAATTTGAAAATTGATATTAAACCATACCTGCACCATAGCTGTGCACAATCCAAAGATTCCCACTGCTAGTAAGTTTTCCTGGAGCCATATTTTCACTGTTTCATAGCAAGGCTGGAAAAAACCACCAAAATATTGTATTAGCCATCAACACGCAGCTCTACTCCCCTGGGAATATACAGACAGAAAAGAGCCAGATCAGCCTAAACTGCTCGGTAACCTGGATTATTTCAGCACTGGGGCAACTACAGTGTATTCCTGGGTTGAAGCTCGAACAGGGAGTATTAATTGTAATGAGACAAAAAAGCGCACCTCCAAAATGCTGTGCGAGCACTGCTCCAAATAAATTGGGCCAGTAGCTAAAAATAAATAAGCAGTGGATTTGTGTCCTCTTTGCCCTCTAAAAACCAACTAGAACCAGTCAGAGCTTCAGAATGAGGCTTTCATTTTCTCCATGTTTCATGAAAACAAATATTTATTATATATATCAAACCCAAAAGTTCCAGTGAGAGCTGCTCAGTAGCCACTCCTGCTGCCCATTTCATACCATTTTCCATCGTTTCCAATTGCAGCATGGGCACTTCTCTGTTATTTTCTTCCTGCTTTAAATTCTGCAGCTGTACCCTCATGTCCTGGGCCCACTTTGGGGGAGGGTGGAACTGGCCCAAGTGAAACCTTTCTCTAAATAACGTGAAAATAGTAGTTAATGTAAGACAACCTTGTGCAAAAAATTGTGCCTTCTGTCTTGTAAATGTACATCGCCAAGAATCACTCAGCCTTCGGTGACTTTCCCAATATGTACAAAGGAAAACCAATTGATGCCTACCAGAAGACATGGTGTTAACCTGCACCGATCTTCTTGGTACCCCAAATAAAATAGAAGAAGAACTTTTAAGTCCTTAAATTGAAAATTTGACTTGGAGCTACTTGAGAGGTAGACGGGAGCCATGTCTGGTTGGAACTCAGCCTCTGCCAGTGCCAATCCATGTATGAAATCTCACTAGGAAGTGGACAGGAGACCTTTACTTATTGTCTTCACAAACCCATTAGAACCGGCAAAACTTCCTTATAATTCCACTTCATCAGATGGCCTGACTCCAAACCCCTCCTGGGTAATTGTACTACCTGTAACCGGCACTAAGAATTGCTGAGCTAATTTCAGAGAATTTAGGCTCTGATTATCTGCTCTAGAAAGATCTTACTGAGGACAGCGTAGGGGAATTATCCCATGGAGTTTTGAATTTGATTACAGGCAAGTGCAGAAACTCATTACAAAAAAAAAAAATGCTGCTGGCAATTTGGTGGAATGGCTCCCACTCTCCTCCTGTGCAGTGGTACCCCCTCAGGCAGGGTTCCTGGCAGGAGCAGAGCGCGCCAGGCTCACGCCGTCCCCTTGCTCCACAACTGCCTGGGCCACGATAAGCTACGGCTGCTGCCCCAGGGCTCGTGCTATGTCTGTGGATGAGCCATTGGCCTTTGTCTCTACCCGATTCAAGTACGTGGGACATTGAAAAGGACGATCCTGTCATTTCCTAGCTAGATCTAGCTAGACTGTGCTCCAGATGAGTGTTGGAAGGTACTCGTCTGCAATGTGAAACACCAGCTCAGAGCCTACTAAAAGGGAAGCCTTCAGCTCATAAAAATAATTAAATTGGCAGTTTCATTGGAGGTCAAAAGTCGCAGCTCAACACGAGCCTTCTGAAACCACCTGATTAAAGATGAGTAAAGGGTACAACACGCCTTATCATCTGTATGGCCCTGCAAATGACCGGCTGCCTGCCCTTCACCTGGGTTGTGAGGCAGCTGCTGAGCTGCTGCCCAAGAGCTACTTACTGCTTTCCACCAGGTCCCTGGGGAATGGAGTCCACAGTTCTCGCTGAATTCTAAGCAGCAGGAGTCCGGCACCCGGGTTGTATTGTACACTTCAAACCAGTCAGTGTAGTTGGAGACTCCACAGCATCTGAACTGGAAAAAGAAGCAGCGAGATGATACTGTAAGTATGATCTGTCACTGCCTTCGGCTCATTCTGACCGCTCCCTCCTGGAGTTGGACATTCAGTGCATTTCAATTACACCAGCAAAGGCTTGACATTTTAAAGAAATATAGTATTTCCTCAGCTTTACCCAAACAGGCCCTTTCTCCCACTCTTTTCTGTGTTTAAATATGGTTTTCTATGTAGCTAATGTTAATACGAGAAGCAAAGGCACCTATTTTGAGTGGCAGGACACTGCAGGAGCTGAAACAGGACAACCCCAGTCAAGGACTGAGGTTAAGAGTTGATGGGACTGAGCAGGATTATAACAATCGTTTGCAGATTGTTGTTGGGGAAAAAAATTACTTAAGATACAGATACAGCACCCAGGAGACAAAGATACTGGGCCCTCTACAGCACGCTACTGAAATCATGATTGAAGTTAACGAGGCAAATTTCTCTCCGGGCTGTTAATTACTGATCACCTCTGAAAGTCTCTGTCAGTCGGTAAAAGATGTATTTCCTACTTTTCTCTCTTTGGTGCAGTTCCTTAGTGTCATCATCTGATGCTGCTAAACAGCGGTGCTTTAAGTGTCTGCCTGCCACAACGCAGTGTGCGATGACTATGTTGGTGCTAAATCACAAAGTTTGTTCGACTTTGGTAGCGGAATGAAAGGTACAAGGAAATGTAAGTAACAGTACAGGGAATGGCTCTGCGACCATCTTCCCCCTCTGGGAACTGGTATATTCCTGTGATACAAAATAAGCTAAGACTCATTACCATATAGATGTATACACCATCTGTCACGCCTGTGCTAACTCAAAAGTACGAATTTGTCGGTATTTAGACACTTTACCACTAATGAGTAAAACAAGACGACACTGGGCTGCAGAACTGCTCTCTGCTATTGGCAGCACTTCACACTTTTCCAAGGCTATGCCAGCCGCCTACTTAGCCCCAAAATGACTTGCCAAGATCTTACTTTTTAAATGTGGTTTTATATAAGCCTGTGCAGTATTTTTTGCATCCCTGCAGAGGCCATTCCTCTTTTTTCTGATAGACTCATAATCATGCAGACATTTGCATCACCAGGACCACAGACCTAGTTCAGATCCTGATATTTATACTGGCCTGAGGGACAGTTTTCCCTATATCTATATACATATATATATAAATAGTTGTAGGGTCTATGGGCACAGAGGGCTGAGCGTTCAGCTCTTGTTGCACACACAGGATCTGCCATTCAAGACCAACAGAGGGCAGAGGTGTCACGCGTTGCCTCACACATTGGAATTTGCTTCAAGCACTTGCAGAAAGTAGTCCGCGACAGAGACCTTTCAGTGCTCACAGCACTGGTTTTCTTCTGCCAAGCAAAAGTGAGAAATCTTTCCCAGACTAACATCTATCCCCCAAAGGTTCTGCTCAGAATTCTGATTTGGTCCGTGGCAGGAATCAATCCTTAGCTTGCAACTGTTTGATTTGTGACTTTATGGGCTTCGTTTTCTACAAACTGACTTGAAAGTAAAAAAAAGTTTGTGACTTTATTTTTTTGCTCTATGTTCCTGCACACAAGACGGGAGCTCCGTGCATAACAGGTCCCAGAAGCGGATAGGAGCGGCATGGAACACATGGCATGCATTTGAGGAAAGCTGGTTTATTTGGAAATCTAACAAGAAGGTCTTGCAGGCTGTCATCATTAGAGTCAGGAGGCAGTTCTTTGATAGACAGTGAGAAGTGACAGCTTGTAAATAGCAAACCTTGAAAACGTGGCTCATCTGTGATGTAGAGAGTGCAACAGTAAGGGCTGAGACATATGAGTGATGTTCTGGCCAAATGCAAGTGACACAAGTTTGCATAAATCAGGACTAGGGCCCTTCTCCCCATAATACTGCATGGCTGAGGGTGTCAAAGTCTGACAGACTAAGGAGACAAAGATGAAGTACAGGTTTTGTAGTTAAGGGTGCACTAAGAGTGTTGAGGACAGCTGTGCCTATGGAGCCTGTGAAGCAGACGGTGGCTAGGCCATGAGCTAGGGTTGGGACTCCAAAGAGTAAAACTTCCTGGTAAGCCACAAGGTGGAAATAGGAGGGGATGCAGTTGCAAAGACCAGCTGCAGTCGGATACACGTTGCCGGCCCACGCAGATCCTCTGTGTATTCTACAAGAGCAGAGGATTAAATATTGATGCTTGCCTGCCACTGCTGGCAGACAAGGCAGTCCCAGCAATGGGAGAAAGGCCTAAGAAAAGATCAAGGGTGAAAAAGAATGAAGTAGCATGATGGTCAATAGCCTTGGGACTGGAAGAAATAACGTCTGGAACTGTAACTGGAAGAGATGTCATGCCTTTGGAAGACAAAGGAAGGATGAGTGATGAAATTACGCAGCAGATGATGCACAATCCTAAAAGAGAGGAGGTAATGAACACAGAAAAGTACTACCACCACAGAGACCACTGACGACCAAGTCAGGTGAATGGCACCTCTAGGGAGCAGAGACCCTGACCCATGGCAGTAAGTCAAAGAGGCAAGAACAAGGGAACAAACAGCAGTGGGACTGAATGGGTCACCAGTACAGATTCAGCAAAAGGGTCCAGCTAGAAGCCAAAAAGACAGACAAGCTGAGAGCTCTGTAAATTCAAAGACCTCATTATGGAGGCCCAAGTAGAGAAAAGAGAGCATGGGGGCGATTTTGGATCATGTGACAAACAACTGATTTATCCTGTGTGCATGAAGCCGAACGATAAGTAGCCAAATTGTTGAGGGAGATGAGGGACTATTAGAAGAAAGGGGAATATTGAGGACAAAGAGCATAATAAGAGGCTTTTTTAGGGGCTTCTGAGATTTGAGAGCAACGTTCTTTTTTAAAATTGACAAGGTTTCTGAGCAAGGACAGTTGGAAACAGTCCCACACTTGGAGGACGGAGAAAGCTCAGGTCCCATGAAGGATAAGTTCTGTCACCAGCAGTTTGTTGTAGACTTCACGTTCTTCCACAAAGGCTGATGTTCTGCCAATACCAGAAAGTTAAACTGCCTGACTGTCACGAAGCCATTGCAGACTTGATTCTTGCTACAGCCACATTCATTTTGTGGTCACATTTACAGTCCTGTGTTGCTCCCGTCACTTATTAAGTGATAAAATTAGACAAGGTTGCCTAATTGATTAGTTCTGTTCCTAGTTTCAATAGGGAACAATGCCCTTATGGCACGCATAAACAATGCACAATTACAAACTAACAGTGCTTATTTTGGGACACCCAGACTAACTTTAAAAGGGGGTGATCTGTAGAAAAAGGCAGCTACTGTCTTGAGTAGCAGTAACTTAAGACACCTTGACTTGGACACGTCAAATCACTTGATCCTAGGGCTGGCAGCTGTGAAGGAGCAAGCACCATGGGATGCAGTTGTGCCTGCCCACACAAACGAACGTGGGCACTTACGGCATAAGGTGACAGTCGGGTAGCAGTTCTGGGGACACGCATACAGTGTTTGGCAGAGTTGCTCAAACAAGCAAAAGCTTGTCAAATGCCTCTGAGGATCTAAGCTCCTGCTGCTAAACATTTCCAGGAATACTGACAATACGCTGCTGTTTGTTTCACATGTTTCACGTGGGAGGCTCTGTCTCCCGAGATGTCAAAACACATTTTTTTCCCCTCCCTTGTTAAAGAGAGAGAAATCACTCGCCTATTGATTACCTGCGGGGTTCTGAAGCAGCTCCTCGGTTCCCAAGAACTCGGGACACACGGGCTGCTCAACACAACGATGCGGCCAAAGGTCGTGCCGCTGCGAGTGGTTTTCCCAGCCGAGCAGCACCGCACGGCACTGAGGTCTCTCTGTTGTATTCATGGAATGCAACGCTGTCTGCAGATAGCTTTATTTTTGTTTTAACAAGTAATTGCTGCTCTAGCATGGGGTATCTGGGGCTGGTAATTAATGTTATACACAAAGTTTCTATCTTAGCTCAATAGAAATGTAAAGAGTTGGATTCTTGTATGTATTTTACAGGCAATCCTGGTATTGAAGGCTAAGGAGGCCTTATTTTCTTTGCCAAATTCCTGCAAAATCAGCCAGGCTGGAATAGGGTTCATGAAAATAAACAGACACCCAATCCTTGTTGCAGACAGGTTTTAGCAATGCCTGGTTTTCCAATTTTGTGAATGTGATGGATAACTAGGGACAGGGTAGGGGTGAGTTTTATACGCCTTTTTCCTCTATCACTGTAAAAAGTGGTGAATAAGACAGCTTCATTCTAATATCATGTTTAACGGGTGGTTTGGATTACTTCAGCAGTAATCCTCCAGTATGGTTTGATCTAACAGAATCAATGACTGGGGTAGAGAGAGATGGGTCAAATTTTGTTCTCAGTTACCGTGGTCTAAATAGACATGAAAGGCATTACACAGCAGTAAAAGTGAGCTGAATTTGCTCACTTTAGTGAAGCTAATGCGTTTTCTGCATGCCTCTCGAATTACTGCCTGGTTAGTTAAAAGGAGAAGTGCTCAAATATTGATCACAAAGATGTTGGGGATGAAGCAACATTTTAAAAATTAATGCCTATTTCTCATTTCCTAATGATCCCCACCTGTAACTGTACCAGTCCTGGTTAGTAAGGAGTGTAATGCAGTTCAGGGTAACTTACATCCTAAACTATTAGAATTTTAGTCATGTTTAAAATCACTTTGTACGCTTTCATAGTCTTCAGTCACAACACGCAGAAGTCACCTGCTTGTGTTTCTGATCCTCTTAAGGCTTGAAACACCACTGAGAAGGGCTGTGATTTTGGTTAGCTGAAGGTATTAAAAAGAAATCAATAAAATGTTCTAATTTGAAACAGCTCCCTGACCTAGAGGCTTAATACGACCGCAGAATGGGTCTAGTGCTTTTCCTCTACCGCGGGTTGCATGTACGCAGCTCAACCTAACTCCTTTAGCAGTAAACTGAACTGATCAGTCATGGACCAAAACGACAACTTCCTCCTTAAAGACGGGCCTGATGGACTCTGCTTTTTCCTTGTTCCCAGTTACTTAGGAATTGTATGCTTCTGTTAAAAAGAGGGAAAACATTTCTCAAGGCACAAAGGCTTCAGAGAAGAAAGCCCCCCAAAAAAGGTGCTCAGGCCTTTCACATTTGAAGAAGAAATACAGTAATCACCACTGTATGCACGCTGGGTCTCCCTCTTCCCAGTCAGTACTGCCCTCTGAAATGCCATCTAAACATCGTCCTGTTTCTGGAAAAACTTTTTTTCCCCTTCTTTAAGCAAAGGTTGCCATACACAGTCACACTTTGTCAACTCAGGGTGGGAATGGTCTCTATCTAAGCTAATTGTAGGAGAAATGAAGAACTATGCCAGAGCTTAGGTCCCTCATGTCTGAGCCCACTACTTTAACCACGGTGCCATCTCTCTGCTCAAGCTCTGAGAAATACTTTTGCAAAGAAAGAAGTGTGAACGCAGAGAGGACAGGGGAGAAGGACTCATGATTTCTCCTACTGTCATGTTTTTCACATGTCATGCTTTCTTCTGAGGCTGCTGTTTCCCATCCACGCACAGACATAGCCCATAGTTCAACCAATGACTGATGTCTTCTGGCCCCATTAGAAAAGCCAGTTAGGAGACACTGCCCTGTAATGGCAATGTGGTTACCTCTACTGTGGGGTTTCGAGGGCTGCCTCTGAGGAGTCAGAATGCAAACAGCAAGCCTGGGCTGGGACTTTCCTTTCAGAAAGTCTCCTGTATTGCCCTAATCCTCCTATCAGTGATTACACTCTACTGATTAGGGATGTAAGGGATAACAATTATTACTGAACACAAAAAATAATACTTGGCCTTTACATAGCGCTATTCAAGTGCAAAGTGTTTTACATAATTAACCATGCTGGGATTGCCTTTGCTGCACCACTGCAATACTCTATTCCTAAGTAGTTTTGAAAGATACATGTGAAAACCAATTATGCAGAGCAGTAAAAATGGATCAGTGGGAGCTCTTTGCTTTTCTCCTCAGTGCCCAGCACCGGGAGCACGGAGACTTTAACACTGTGGTACCGCCAAGACAGCACATGGTAATTTCATAGTTGCCATGTGAGAAAAGAGAGTGATGTAATATGACGGTACATGGCTTGCAAGATGGCCCTTTCCTATTATCTTTTGGGCTCCTAAGACCTAGCTAGCATTAGGTTAATCTGAAACTTATAGAATGCTCTTTTAACCTGTAACAGGTTTCAAGGCCAAAGGAATCATCAAGACAATTGAGCATGATCGAGAGATCATGCACTACACAGACCACAGACTATCGAGTCTTGCCTCAAACCCAAGCTTGTCACTGAACAAGACCACTTCTTTTAGACAAACCCCCCTGTCTTCACTATAGGGAAAAAGAATCCACCATCCTGCTGTACAGTGGCACCCTACTATCAGATAGCTGCATCTGGAGTTTTCAGCTTTTGGATCAATTACAGAGCCCTTGCCTTTTAAAACCCTTTTCCCCTCCTGCTCTGTTTTTAAGGATTGCAATCACACCACTACTTCGTCTCTTCCTCTTTTCCTGGTTATATAAAGCTTTTAAAATTTCTCATCATAATGTAAATTTCCAAAATTCTCATTACTCTTTTACATATTTTCTGAATCCAATCCAACTTATGAACATCTTGAAAAAATGTGACTAGGTGAACTAGACATAGTATATACTATTACACCTATTTTACAGAAAGGGGAGCAGAAGCATGGGGTTTCTATCCACTAAGTCCTCCAAATAATGCTTTTTCCCCGACCTTTGCTATATGCTTTTAACAGTCCTTGGGGTGTCACTGAAACCAGATTAATATTTACTGCAAACACCTTAATATTAGTAATTATTACTACATTTTTACCAATCGGAGTGAAGTTAGTGTAAAAGAGGAAAATTTCTAATTCTGTTTGATATAAGCAACGATATAAAAAATTGTATCTACATTTCACATGGCTTGGGCCAGCACCACAAAATGCATTTGGGAATGCAATTGATGCCTTCTCATATTTGATCATAGCATTGGAAGAGAAAAACATTAACAATATTGCAAGATGCTGAGGCCTTCTAAAGGTAACCGAAAGAACCTTCCACATGCAGTTGTTAGGATGCAGGACCGGAAAGCTTATTAGCTGGTTTGCTGGACGTGAGCTGTTTGTCTTTCACACACAGCACTGTTGCTGCCAACCGACTGCACTCAATACAGGCTGCTCCCACAGCCCCGAAGATGCACATGGAATTTGGCCAACTACTTCTTTTGTTCTTTTAGTGACCCCGAATTTTCAATTTCTCAGACCTTCGCTTAGCAGCCTGCCGCTCCTGCTATCTTGTACGGTACAGAAGAGTATATGTGAATCTTGACACTGCCAGACTGAAAGATATTTGGGATTTCAGCCCAAATGCCAACAGAGGAAGTAAAGGGTAAATGAGCAGGCTTATCGTATCAGAACATGGTAGGTAGCCCATCCATCATCTCGAATATTTCAGATAATCTTGGAAGCATTGGGAGAGGTTATCGTCTTTGGCCAATTTAAGACATTTTTGGCCAAGGCAATACTAAAGCCCTGCCTGTCTGTTCCACGCTAGCACCTCTGGAGAGGAGAATTTGAGAAAGCTACGCAAGATATTTTGAGTGAAGTCAAGGCAGTACAAGTCCTTCTTTCTAAAGCAGAAGAAAAATTGGAGCACTTTTCCTCATTCAAGTTGCAGAGAAAATCGTATCAGAAAGATCACCCCCAAGAGAACTGACTGAACTGAATATGAAAAGAGAAGGACAGAGCTAATAAACCTGAACTGTTAGTGACGGTGTTTCCTCAGCAAGCCAGACAAGGACAAAAGGAGGAAGCCAGCTACAGTGTTCACTAGTCCCTTATGAGACAAACACTGGCAGAGTGCTGTCAGAGAATCAGAAAGATGCAACAGTGGCGGCAACATAGCAAAAACCACTCCCAGCCCATCTGTGATAGAGGATGATTGAATTCTGCTGGGAAAAACATACTGACTGTAGAAGGAGGTTGTAAACACCATGGCCAGTTTCCATTTTGACCACACTAGTGGAAAACAACAATGGCAATGAAAGGAGACAGGACAGAAATGAAAAGGTATTGAAGTGGTTCTTTGTTATTACGCTACGGCTCTTCATTCCAACAAAAGCTGTCCCTTTGACTTTAAAGAGAAGGTACTGCTTGTTTCCTGTCTGACCGTCTCCTTCACTCTCCACACAGCGCAGAACTATATGATATTTAGGTGTCAACACAATATGAATTTTTAAAAGACATAAGCTACCCTGGACAAAGGAGAAAATACCATTTGTTACAAAAACTAGAGAGTTTAGTTGCTAATGTACTGACTGGGTGGGAGGAAGAGGTTGGCTTGGGATCTGGAGGTTTGATTAGGTTCACACCCAGAACATGCTGTTACAGAACCCTGAGGGTAAAGAGAAAGGGAAAGAAAAGCTGCGACTTACATCTGTTTGAATGATGCTCCATGCATTAGTTAGGCCAATATTTCCATCGGTCCCATACAAATGAAGCCCTTTCTTCAGATCCCGCTGAGCGTACTTGTCAATCTAAAACCAACAACAAAAGACGAAAACCTCAAAATTTGCTTAGTACCACATTTCAGAATCAAAGTGCACAGAGCAGGGAGACATTTAACAACAGTCCTATACTGAAATGAATAAAAAGTTAACTGACATTGCCCAAAGCCTTTCTCCAGTAGACTGGTATCTATTACAGGTATCTGCATTTTGTGAAGAACATGGGGAGTTCCTGTTCTCAGTTAATGTTCATATTTTCCGTCACAGACCTCCAGAACATCTTTTCCCTTCTAAACTAACCACCAAAGTACTAGAGAGAGATTGGATTCAGTTGAATCATTCTTTTTTTTTTTTTGCAAATGCGACCTATATACGAAACATACCACAGCATTTCCTTTTAGCTTAATGTCTTTAATTGCGACCAAGTACCCCTCAGCATCTTCCACGTGTTTCCTGGGAGAACAACGGTGGCATTAACATTGTACTGATGCTCTGAATTGTGTTTATTAGATTGGCTAGGATACCCCGCCTCTTGCAGCAGGATGGACATGGTTGTATTGAAGCAGCAGGGGATGGGCTATCCAAATATCCTGTCCTATCAGGACAGACAGGATTTAAGAATTTACTTACTAAATGGAGCTGCTCTTAAATAAATGCATTTTTGTTCATTTAATGAAAGTACAAAGTTCTGCTTTAGAGGCTTTTGCAATTGAAGATGGTACTTTCTTGTTGAGAGTCTCTGCTGGGAAAGCAGGCTATTGTTGGATCCACCGGTCACCACCAGCTAGTATCCAAAATGATTGTAAGTGCCTCTCACAGTCCAACCATACATACACATTTCTACAGAATCAAGCAAACACAAAAAAGGAAGTAAATAATAAATGGATTTTCACGGTTTTTCTGTTGTAAATGAAAAGCACTGGATAGTGCTGCTCAAATATGCCCGTACACGCCCCGCTTCCCGGGGTGCTTGTCAATGTCAGTGGTCTGTTCGACATCAGAGGTACAGCAAGAAGGGCGAGCAGACCTGTCCCATTTTCTTCTCCATCAGTCTGCTATAAATCTGACTGCAAAATACAGTGCCACTTTGAGATCTTTCTGCCACAGCAGTCAAAAAGAAAACCAAAATGAAATTCACAACTTGTTTCATGGGGACGGTCTCTTCCATACCGGACAAGAGACAGACATGGTGTGTTCTCTAGTGATTGCCCCTCTGACATTAGTCATTCCAGCTGAGAAGGGTCTAAAATGAAGTAACCAATGCTAATTTTCAGTTAACAGAGGGAACAAAGATATTCTGCTTCTACCATACACTTGGGTTTTCCTTCTGCTTTATTCAGTCATAAGTGTTTTCATTTGCTCCTGGGCAGGGGGGGAAAGTGGAAGGAAAGCATCTTCCACAGTGTAAAAGAGGAATTTTCAACCGACTACATCATAATTATCATGGGGTAAATGTAAAGTTACTAAACAATATGACTCCATGAGAAACTATAACCTCAGAAGTTCATCATGTCCAAGAAATCTCTGCTGTATGTGCAAAGGGTTGAGCTTGGTCTCTCCAGTTCTTCTGTTTCCTTCCCAAATGTTTGCCACCATCGGGCTGAGCCACTAATAACACAGCTTTGGGGCAGTCCAAGAAAGATGTACAACTTAATCTCAACGCCTTAGCTGTCCCACAAGCACTTTCTTGTGGATGACTATCTTGAACAGTAGGTGCTGCGCTCCCACTGTAATTACCGTGTAAGCTGCTTTTGACTTTACACAGAGATTATACATAGTCACTGGTACGTTAATTAGAAGAGAAAACCAAAGCTGAAAGTTATTATTAAATTTGGAATTAGCTGAGAAAATTACAGGCAATAAATGAAAAATTTATATGTGCGTGGGATTCCTAGCATTCATTTAAGAATTAGATTGAACTGTTTTTCAGCTCTTCACTAACCCTCAGCTTCCTGTGTCTCAAACAGACCTGCTGTGGTCTGGAGCAGAGCCATCAGCTAGGATGGAAGGGCACGGTTGTGCTGGTAGTCTGAGAGAGGCTTTGAAATTTAGTTAGTGCCTTACAGAGATGATGAGGTAAATTCATTGCTGAAAAACTAATTCTTATTCAGAATGGGACAGAGGTGGAGAGGAGCAGCATAGCTGAGGGCAGGTGGGGACAGAAAACTAGATCTGTTGCCTTGAAGATGAAAGGAAAGGTCTGTTTGGAACATTAATTTATCACATCTGAGGAAATCTGCCCTGTAAAGTGAGAGACCTATGCATCAGCCTGCAGTTCGTATCACCACTAATCTGGAACAAGAGAGATAACGTCAAATGAAACAGTGATGCTTATCTGAAGGGCAAATGCCATGCTACCAAAAGGATGCAAATTGCAAAGCTTGCATGTCCTCACTCAGATTTTGCTTTGCAAACCAATGCAGTGGCTCAGCATGGTAATCCCTTTCACCAGGGCTCACAGGCTGCCCTTGTTAATGCAATCTTCATTTCCTGTTTGACATCAATAATAATAATTTAATAACTTATGATCAACATTTGTAAAGTATTTCAAGATCACGAGCAACATTTTGTTACTACACATGGTCTCAAGGAGATTTTCTCACCAAGCATTCCTGCTCTTTCTTTTACCTGCAGAAGACGCACTAGCAAGCAACCTGCTGAGGCAAAATGAAAAGCAAGTCCTCTCTTCCTTATAAAATTAACCACTTTTCCGTGCACAAAGAGTGCAAGACCTTTATACTGGGAACACAACTGGCAACAGACTTCCGTATTTCAGGATCTGAATAAACAGCAGAGTATTACTCAAGAAAACACTGCGTGACCAGCGCTCTCACTACTATTTCAAAAAGCCTCAACGTCAAGTCCCTCAACATTGTCTTGCACACTGTGTGACCCATTACTATTTGTTGGTTTAAAAAAAAATGTGCTTGTTTGAATCTTGCTTGGAAGAAGATATAAGCTTTTATAGTCCCACACCATGTGGGATCTCCTGCATCTGTATGCAGGTTGTAAATCTGAGAGAGACATACGCATGCCGTGAAACAGTATCTCCAGCTTTCTTTACTCTTTTATTTCATGTCTACTGACATGGGAAGGTATCTGGAAATCTCACAGAATTTTATACATATACACACACACACAGAGCTTTATATTTATTTGAGTGATTGTAAATGTCAGGTTTTAGACTGCTCTCCTTTACTAAAGTTTCTAACTGATCTTCTAACCAAGTGTGCTGTAAATGCACCACCGAGTGCTATTCTCTGAAAAGCAGCTATTTTAAAACATCTTTTTCACAGAGCTACTCCTTAAAGCATTCACGGTCTCCTTTTTGCTTACGCTAGGGTCAAAAAGGTCTTCATCATCCCCTACAAATAACCTTGTACAGCATGACTGAGTCTGTAGCCCTTTGGCACCAGGAGAAAGGAGAAGCGGGCATCGGCCTTGGGTCTCCTGTCACTTGTGCCTGCAGCTGAGGTACAGCATGAAGTCCCCCACTGTCTGTGTCTCCCCTATTTCTAGAGAGTTACATACAGCCTTTTTTATTAATGTGTTATCTTGCATGAATAATCAGCCTTGATGCAGAAGTAGCCTTGGACTTCTAAGAGCACAGATGATGTGAAACATGACCACTTCTCTCATTCAGGCTGTGAGGAGTTCAGTGTCTACGTGCAGTCCTATTAAAAGCACATCGACCTCTGCTTGAATAACCTGTGTACAAGGTTAAAAGATGGATATTTTTTCCCCTAATTGAAGCCCTGCTTGAAGCGCTAGACATATGATTCCTACTGGCTTTGACCAGAGAGGGGTACGTAAAACTCAGCACCTATCTGTGGAGCATAGCTGGCAAATGTTCCTCCAGGTCATTCCGTTTCCTTCTAACCTCAATTTTGTTTCTTCCTCAAAATATTTTTAGAATAGCAGGAATTTTCAATATGCCTTTATTCTAATTGTATATTTGATTTAAATGAAAACTCACAAAACACCCCCAGCTGTCTCCTCTGCCTTCAATTTGAGTTTTTCACAAAATGATCTTTCTGAAAATGAAATGCTGTGCCACAGTGATTCATCACGTCTCCTGACAAATGATCCCACCCTGCATTCACCAATCTGTCAGCTTCTTGTTTGTCTCTCTGCTACCACTCCTCAGCCAGGCAAAATGTCTATCGCAGAACAGGGACACTAAGTACTATATTAAATATTCTGCAATTTGAATCTGCTGCATTCTCCCATACGCAAGCCAGGCCCTTCACAAAGCACAACTCTATCTGGTGAAGGAGCACAATGAAGCGTAATAAAAGCTCTCAGCAGGCAAACCGTTACTCTAAATGAGATGCCTATTTTTAGTCATGTGTACTACCAGAGATTTCTTAGAAGAAAGAGTAAGAACCTTTCACCAATCTGGAAGGGAAGCAGCAGGAAATTCTTTTCCTCCTTGGGATTCATGGGTCAACAGATGAGAGGAGTAAGCCTCAAGCTGGCACCCCATCCATGTCAATTCCTATGACTTCTGGCTTCAGCCACATTGGAGGCTTGCTTATGCTTATCAGTGCCATCAGATTTCAGTGGTGTTTCTACTAAGATAAGTTAAATGCACCCTGTTGCATAGCGTGGTAATCCACTACAATCCACGACTGCAAGAGAACCACTTCTTAGAGTGGAGCATGTATCTTACTACCACTTTAAGGTAAGATCCTGTTCCCACTGCAACTTTCTCACTTAGTTCCTTTACGCCCTAATTTGGCTCTTAAATCTCTCATTGTCCTATTAAAAAGGCTTTCTCAAAAACATATACTACTCTAAGGTAGACAAGTCATGCAGAGAGTTTCAGGCAATGAAGGAAACTCAGTATTCGAACTAGAGAAGAGAAAGCTACAAGAGATGCAGCAGGACTGGAGACAAACTGCCACAGAGGTCAGGAAAAGTGGCTGGAAGCAGCTGATGCAGAGTGAGAGAATGGGCAGGGATCTATCTATCTGAGCCTCATCTAAACTACAACTGTGACAAAACATCCCTTAAAAAAAAAAAATCGTACTTAAGCCTGCGTATAAATTCAGGCCAAATTAAAAAGTGGTTCCTTCTTAATCTGTATTCCCTTGAGACAGCTACTTAAACTGTAGCAATTTACATGTAAGTCTTGTTTTACTGTCAGCTTTGTTCCCTTGTTGCTTCTGAAATCCGGAGCCTTCAAGCAGAATTGTGGCTGGCTGACAAGCCCAGCTGCAGAAGCGAGCATCTTTCAAGAGGACCAAGAGCTGTCAGACTCCACCTTGCCTCCTTGAATAAGACAACCTAGGAATAATTGAGGCTGAGATAAAAACTGTGAAACAGCGGCAACCACAAAAACCCTGCTTAGCACAGACACAGGCACACTAAAAGCACTACATAAACATTCTGCGCTGCAAAAACCCAGCCAGGCTCATAATTATTTCCATCCCTGTATTACAGATGGGGGACTGCAGTAGCCGCCTCAGTTCCTGGGGATGGTTTGACAGATCTCTCACTCTCTGTCTATATGAAAGGCTTTGGAGTTTATCTACTTACAGTTAAGGCATGAAACGTAAGACAAGTACTACTCCCTGAGAAGCCCTGTCCTGTAATTTTGCCGCTGATAAGGAGGAGGAAATGCTTTGGAGCAAAACTTCTTGGGCAAACAAGAAAGCTGCTATCTGTGCAGAACACGGGTATTGTCAATATTTACAGCTAATATGATGCAAGACTTTGATTAAACTGAAACTCTACCAATACTGAAGAGCCAAAGTCCTTCCATTGTTCCAGTATGCTGAGAGGGAAGGTGGCTTTGCTGTAATCCTCTCTGGAAGAAAGGCCAAAAGAAGGCTCTTGCGGAGATCCTTATTAACTCCTTTTCAATTTGCTGGCAGCGTGAGATGTCACTTAGATTCTGGCACAGCCTTTAGGCAAAGGCCAGAGGATGCCAGCAGTGTCTCCAGCTTTCTAACCTGCAGGTAAATGGAGACGTTTCATTTCAAGCGTCAGTGCTTCCCTACCACACCACGAACAAAAAATCCACCCAACAACGCCCCTAAACTGGACAAAGCTGAGAGGCTTTGCTGAAAGCAGCGTTTCAATATAGGTAAGTAAATATTCTTGACCTTTCTGGTGATTGTTCCCACCTACCTCTCTGCCTCTCCACCAGAACAGAAGAGGCTGTAAGGAAATGAAAAAATATCCAATAGTTTCCCACCGGGCAAAACTTTTAATTAAATGCCTTGATAATCATTCTCTACAAATAGCAGGGAGAGGGAAATCGAATGTAAACAGAAAGTGCCTAATCTATAAGGTCATTTGTGGGAGCCCTCTTGCCTGCTAAGAAAAGATGAGATTGATTGTACCAACAGGTAAGGCTTGTTTTAAATGAGATGTCCCCAAGCCTGTCTATAAGAAGCTGAGAGCAATACTTGCTCTCCTCACCAATGAAATCTTCCTTATACCACCTGCCTATAAACAGAAATCTTGGAAGATTTTAGTAAGAGACATTGCCTGAATCTTGCTGAAGTCTGGCAGTTAAGGGACAATATACTAATTTCTTGTCAGCATCTCCAGGATGCTCTGCTCAGCTCTGCGGGATTCATTCTTCCTCCCCAAATACGAAACAACCCCAGGACTTAACATTTTGTTGTAATCATTTTCTTAAACACAGCAAACCGCTTGCTTGGTGAATTCTCTTTTCCTAGTTTGACTGCAAAAGCCTACATCAGGAGTTAAACATTTTATGGCTCTTCCGAACTTCGGTAAGTTACTTGAAATGCTTATTGGCTCTGGCAGTGTTTGATACCCATAGAGATGCACTGGCACTGGCTGTGTAACTTCAGAGGAAAAGCGGAGACTACAGGAACAGAAGACCATAGGAAACGGCCTGGGAGCAGGAAGAAGAATGAACATTTCTGAAGCATGCTGGCTTGGGTCAACTGAGGTGAGACCTTTCGGCTGTGCCATAGGCTTCCTATGTAGTCTTGAAAAGTCACTGTTTCTCTCGTGTTTCAGTTTGCTATTTGTTAAACAGACATAACCTGCCATAAAATTAATAATATAATTTGGAGTAGGTATTTGAATACCAAAACCAACCTGGGACATGAAGTCCTTTACAGAATCTGAGAGAAGGCATGGAGTTACTAACCTGAGAGGGTCAGTAGCCCTTCTGGCACTGAGAAGGTAAAACTGAGGTTCATCAGGAAGCAAAAGGAAGGACAAGTACATCTTGCATTGGCCTGGAGCAGGCAGCTGGTGAAATCATAAGAGAAAGAGTCTCCCACTATGTGGTCTGACAAGAACCAAGAAGTCACAATGGTTTTTATAACAAAAAGCTAATATGAAAGTCAAAGAACTTGGGTTCTTCAAATCAGTTTTTCCTGCATCCATGGTTTGTACATACAATTAATTGCAGTCTCACTCACTGTCCTCCACCCACAAGCACCTGCTTGTGCTCAAAAGCAGCACTGAGGCCCCTGACGCGGCAGACAGCTGAGGCTGCAAGAAAGGAGGCACTGAAACATTCCCATACTATTCATACTATTTAAACACCAATGAATCCCCACAGCAGCTTTAATGCTGCTTTATTTTAAACAAGAGATCACAAGTATGACAAGTCACTACGCTCTGCAACTCAAAATTTTTCATGCAAGAGAAAATTCAAATGTTTTCAGCAAACTGCACCTGATTTTGTCCCAACGATTCCTTTAAAGTCCAAGGGAGAGACATATATTGTTCCATATAAAGTGAACGTTTAGCTTCCTATCCTTGCTGCTAAAAGGAGGAAGTATGCTTTTCTGTAGCCAGAGAGGCCACTGCCACCTAGTCTGTTCTTATGCACAGCAACAGCTGAGTAACTTGTGCATCAAGTCCCCAAGCTTGTTTAAATAAAGTACATCATAACTAGCTCAGAGATACAGGCTCCAAATGTTACGGTGCAGCTATGCCGCATCCTTTGCTTGCATACAGAATGAAGCCAATAGCACAGCTGACCACTTATTTAAGAGGATGCATATGTCCAGCTCTCTGTCTTGTATGGCACACTGTGCATGCATGGGCACTTCCCAATGAGATAGTCCTAGACCTGCTTAAAAAAACTCAATTCTTGCTTCTTTTTAGTGGAGCTAGGAATAAAAACTTTAGACGTGAATTCTTGGCTTCCTGCTTCTTGTTTCGAAGGAGTTTGAACGCTGCAGCAAACATGGGGAAAGTGCTGGGTAAAACTAGGCAGGTAAATCAAATCAATTACATACACAAAAGGCTGACACTGTGAATTAATTACCAGGCTATTAAGTCAACTCTTCGTGGGCATTATGCATTTTGAGTGACAAAAACCTCACCAGCATGTTGGAGGAATTTCAGGTGAGTGAACACTGAAGTGCATATTTTTTGTGACATACCTAATTATTTACACAGCATTCAGGATACATCTTATGCTGATGGAACCTTTTGTTTACATATAAGTAAGCTCTTTTTCAGATTATTAAGCTGGTTGGGAAAAAATGATAGTAACATCCTCAATAGCAGTGACACCAGCAAAGTTGGGTACCACTGTAACCTAACATTGCCATTTCTTTTCCAGAATGAAACTCCCTTTGTCGTAGGTTTTCTCCATATACTTGCTCCAAAGATGACTCACACAAACGAGCTTCTCTCCCCTTTCTCCAGTTATGTATCCCAGTTATGTACCTCACCAACTGCTGCTCTCAGCAATGCTCCTCTCTCTTCACACATCAGCCTTGTGTCCCACAGATCTCACAACCATTCCTCAAAGCCCTCGGCTCTTTCCTGTGCCACCCTCCTACTCACTCGAATCGTCTTTCCCCAGACTTGGTCCCGTAAGAGTCATTCCTTTCCTGCATGTCCCAGTAAATGGTAATTTTGCCTTGATCTCTAGTGGCTACGGGACAACTCCTGTGCCAGGGTGTAAAGACGCCTCTGAGCTACGCTCATGTATTGAAATCCCATGTACACTGAATCCAGGCCAGCAGAAAAGGGAAATGCTCATTCTTTCAAAACATATGCTTATGTTGAGAATATTCCCAGGATATCTGTATTCAGCCCCTTTGCCTTTTTTTTTTTAATATAATCACTTTCATTTGTCCTCAACAAACATCAGTATAACCACAGATAAGAAAATTGGGAAGGATGCTAATTAACACGATACATGCTGTTGAGCCTTTGTTTGCCAAGAGACATGAAAGGTGGGTTGCATTTGTGTTTCAAGTGCTAACAACCTGTTATCTCCATCTATACAGACAAAAAAAAAAAGAAAAAGGCAAAAAAACCCCAAACCACCTAGGGATGCACATGTCAATAGAGCTTGAGATCCAATTAGCTGCCATACAGGCTTCAGGATGTGCAGAGGCAAATCAAAGCAGGGAGACAAGCCACTTTCCTTGTAGCGACTAATGACCATTGTGTGATTATATATTAGGCAGAACAGTGACATTGGACACAGACTCCTTCGCAGATGCTGTGAGCTGGGCAAGGGGAAGCCAGCAGTTTACTCACAGAGATGAAGGACTTGGCCACTTGCCCACTAAGCCATTTGCTGCAGCCCTCCCACAGGATCAACCTTTGCTTCAATTATTTACAATACTCATTTACTTAGTTTAAAGGTGAATGAGAGAGCTTTCAAATAAAAGAGAGCACTACTAAAATACCAGGGGATAGCAAAGGCAAACCATACCCTACGCTCCCACTGTGGTAAGAGAAGATGAATGAGTCCCACAAAGCATGTAAAGTGTGGTCTCTCTGCAAATCCAGTTATCCAAATAATTTCATTTCCTCTTAAATTCACAGCTTCGGTACAAAAATATAAGCCAAAGTACATAATTTTTCCACTGTGAGCGTCAAAACAATTACACCCTAACTAGATCAGGTCTTTGGTGGCATCTGAACCTTTCTGGGGGCCATGGGAAAGGCACACAAGCTCCCCATGGTTAATCACAGCATTGGCATTGCCACCTCTTGGTGGCAGAGCTGCTCTGCTGAACACAGTGCTGTCAGCTCCACCAGCAACTAGTAACAACCCGGGCAAGCTGTAAAGCAAGTGAGGGAGAGGGCTGTGTCCTCAGGGGAAGAAATTTTCCTTTTTTCTTAAAACAAGGGGAAGAAGGGGAAGAAGGGGAAGAAATTTTCCTGATTTCTTAAAACAAGGGGGAACAAATGTCTGCTCATAAGCCGCCCTTCTCTGTGCTGGAACTAAAAGACCCATTAAAACCCAAACCAAAGCAAACCAGCCCACCAAAGGGTTAAAATCTGTTACTCTGCCTGGAGAAACTTGTCTGCAAAGAGCAATTCTGTGGAATAGGATTGAAGAAGCTGTGTCTTCCTAGATCCAGGGAACGTTAATCCTTAGGGGAAAGTGAGATTTGCACACAGCCTGCTTTATTATTCTTAAGATACGCTTTCTCTGAAATGAACTCATTTTAGAGAAATAATGCTGTGAGGAGAACTACCCATTGTCCCTGGAGAGAAGAGACCAGCAGGCGAAGCCAGACTCACTACGGCGAGCTCTATGCCTACTGTGAGGTGATCTCTGCTCAGCCTGAACGTGGGAGAAGTACAAAATGTGCCCCTGGAGAGAGAGGGGGCAGCACAATTTGTAGCTCCAGGAGAGAGACAGAGGGCTTTGGAGGAACCTCTGGCTACTTTACAGAAACTTAGCAAGACCACTGGAAAAGTCGCCTGGCTTTATTTTGAAGGTTCTCGATATCCTCCTGCCTAAACACCAGAGAAGGTAATTATCTCTTTACCTACAATTTCTTCCTAGAAAATACATTATTTTGTTCCAATCACATAGACATGTGTACTTGCAAGAATCACAGGTTATGCTAAATGCCATCTCCTCAGTTAGCAGAAACCTGCCCATCTCCACCAAAACCAATGGGGTTGCTGACATTTCTAGTAAGTTGGCTTTGTCACATGGTGTACCAGTGGCTCAAAACCATGTTTCTATTAGGGTACATGCAAGCTTGTAAACCATTCCCTCTCCAAAACATCATCTCTGACACCCTGGGAGTTCTGACCTTCAGCAACTGGAACTGCTGTTTTTAATCCTCAAGTAAGCTTTTCTGTGGAGATATTATAAACTGCTAAATAAAATGCCTTGCAAAGCTAGTAGGTAACAAAAGCAACAGAACTGAATAACTGCTATTAAATGTCTCCCTTGTTTTAATGAAACAAACAATTGCAGCTCTTCACTGAACTTCATCGAAAACAGTTTTTATCGTGAATGGAATGATTTGGGACTCAGTCACTGCAAATGAATAAACTACATGGAGATTGCTTTCCATAATAACAGAACACAAGCAAATAAACAAACTGCCAGTCACACTTATATAGCACAAAATACAAGTTTCCAACCACCCTCTCTGCTTCTAATAATGTCAGAAAAAAGCCACATTTCTCATTGGAAGTAATACTGGTTGAATGGAGAAGGAAACTTGGTTGTTTCCCCATATGTTAGACAGAGATAAGTGGCAGTACCTTCACTGAGCGAGGTGCTGGAGAACAGCAATATTTCCATACAGAACAGAATTATATATGCCGTTTTTTCACATAAAAAGTGGTATTTACCAAATGAACAGCAGATACCCTCCGAAATGGCAGCAAAGCTCGATGAAAGGAGAAACTGGCAATCTTGAAGAAAGGTTCACCTCAAACTGCTGCTACCTGGGGAGCCCTCCTATACCCCAGAACATGATACATGTACATCCCAGCTGCATAATGGCAAGTGGTTTGGCTCCCCTTCCAGACCCCATCGGGGTGAGCAGTAGAGGACAGCATCAGCACTGCCGATCTGTGGCAGATGCAGTGTTTCAAACCACCGAAGGCACATGCCAGCTTCTTCTGTAATTGCATCATCATGTAAATGGTGATGCACAGCCTGTATATCCAGGTATCTGTGGCCATCCACTCCCCATCGTCAGTTTGTGTAGTCAGGAGAGACCAAGAGTCTCAGTTCCTCAACTGCCTGGTGGTCCTGAATGACAGGAAAGGATACTCAGGAGTGCCAACTGGAAAAGTCAACAAAAGCCAGCATAAAAAATGCACATAATGTTCTTGTGAGCAGCAAAGGACCCAACAGAGATTATGGTTTGAGCTACCCTCACCCAACCCTATAAAAAACAAGATGCTAGTAAGCATTTGAAGGTTACATACCACATGTAGCTGGACTACAGGTAAGCAGACGCCCCAGTGAAAGGGGATGCCCATGTTGTGACAGATGCAGTCCCATTCCAAATCTAAAGGAGCCACTGTTTAGGAACAAGGAAGGGAATTTGCAGAATTGATCCCTCTCAGCCTGCCTCCCTCACAAGAACTGAAAAAGGTCACATCTAAAAGTTTATACAGAACTGTCTACAACAATCCAGACTCAATCAAATAACTGCTGGCCACACCACCACCGCTTTCAGATGGCAATCACTTTTAATCAGTTCTAAGCATAAGCTGCATCTTAATCAAGATCTTTAAAGGGCTTGTCTCTACTAGATAATTTCACCTTGACTTAATCGACTGCCAGCCACCTAGAGGTCACTGACACATTTGTAAAGGTTAGTTTGGACAGTCTCCAAACACCTCTGGTTTGCCTCTGAGGTCAAACTACAGTAATACCAGCTTGGCTCAAACATGTAACTAGTATCCAGAACTGCCTTTAAAAATGTGCAAACCATCTGAAGCTTATTGTGAATCAATTACAGCTCAACCCGCTCCCCATAGTCAGTACAGGCCTACGGTATGGGCTGTATCCTCTTACCAACCTGCTATGCTAATCCATCTCCCTTCTCTCCCTTCCAAAAAACCTCAAGTCATAAAAGTTTTCTGTCAGGAACAAAACCACTTGTCTATTTACTTATTTATTTATTTATTTATTAAATTTTGGTTGTGGTTTCCACCTACTCTGCATTCATGTGATTGACTTTACCCAATATACAAACCTTCTAGAAGAGTCGCTGTTGTTTCAAAAAGGTAGTGTTTGAGCTAAGGACCTGAAACAAGTTTCCGCCGTATGCAAGCACCCCTTCTAGAAATGGCATCAAGGTCCTGGAAGTAATCCAGGGAGACTGAGCAACTGTCAGTGATGATCTAGTTTATTCAGGAACAGTCTCTGTCAGAAGGGTGAGTTATCCCTCAGAGAGGAGCAGAAACCAAAGTGAAAGGTAGAGTTAACCTTTCACATATGACAGTGGTCTCAAGAACACCTTTGAGGATGCTCCTTTTGTTTTGTATTTATTGCTTGTGCTTCTGCCTTTCAAAATGAGCCCCTCTTTCCTAATTAAAAGATTGACTTTTTGCCAAAGAGAAGAACTGATCCCACGTCTCTTCTTGAAGCTGAAAACTGTCTTCTCCCTCTCAACCCCTTTAGATTCTCTAATGTCTAATAATACTGGTTGAGCTAGCTCTGAGACCTTTTTCTCCATGGGGCGTTCATCTGGGTCTCTCCACCTATCTAAACTTACTGCTTTTGACAACTCTGAAGAGCTCTGAAATTTGACTGAAATTTGCTGTCAGGTTCAAGGTTTATGGGGGCATAAGAGAAAGAAAAGTCAGTGCAGCCACACTGAATGTATTTTAAAAAGGAAAATTTACAAATAAGTAACATTATTAAAAACCGGGGGGTTTAGTAGGTTCTCTTGACCCAAAGCTATTTGGATTATTAGGTATTTTTCTCATTGCTAGGGAAGGAAGTATAAAAATCACTGCTGATGAAATTTTATAGATAACACACAAAACTTGCTGCACATTAAATAATCTGCTGATATCACTTGGCCTGCTTCGTTACAGAGCCTCACAGCTTATCCAGCCAAATACCAGAACAGACATTTAGGAACAAAGACACACTACAAGACTGGAAACAATATTCTGTAAAGCAGGAAATCTGTGGAAGGAACAAGGGAATGCAGATGGACATGGTCTGAGGGCAACACTTCCAATTTTCAGAGGAAACAGTCATGGGTATATTCAACATGAGCTGTATAAAGACTGAGTTGTATCATTCTCTCTACGCTGCAGAATTGATATCCATGTTTTCAGAAATCTACTGGAAATTTGAAAAGATTTTAGAGAAGACCTACAAGAAAAAGCCAATCGCCAAGAAGCATGCTTTACTTCACATGACTAACACTCTTGGATAAACTAAACAGAGTGACAAGGTTAAAAAGCAGCCTAATTGCATTCTTCAGGTACCTACATGGAGAAGCAACTCTCAACAGTAGTCAGCACTTTAATCTACCAGAAAAGGACATAGTGAGAGCTAATGGTTAGAAGCTTAAGCTAGACAAACACAAGATAGAAACAAGGCATAATTTTAACTGTGAAGAAAAAAAAAATAAATCCTTGGAACAAATTATTGAGGAATGAGGTGCAGTCAATGATGTCTTTAAATCAAGGCTCAAGAAATTTGCAAAGTTATAAGTCAGATGTAATTAGTTTAATGACAAGAATACTGATTGAAAGGCTATGGACCATAGATAACCTTAACTGTTTCCTCTGGTCTTAAAATTTATAAATCTTTCCAGAGGCTACAAGGTTTTCCAAGGACAGGGATTTCTGCTATTCATGCCAGATTATGTCACCTATGCCCTGCACTTTGACTTTGCTTCAAATCAATCCTGAAAGAAAAGTTGACATCAAATATGTAAGTCTATTTAGCACACCCCTTCTTGGAGACTCAGGCATTGCTCCTTTTAAATTGGCACTGGTGATTTTGGGGCACAAATTCTCCTAGATCACAGCCCAAGTTCTCTGAATGAGCTCACTATCTGCCAAACCCACATCTCCTCGCCCATGCCAACACTCAGAAATGCTGCTCCCAGTACTGCACAGGTGGCTGCTGCTGACTGTGGCACAGAGCAGGGGTCCTCTAGGAAATGTGTCAACCAACTTACTGAAGCCAGCTACTCCACTGTCACCAAACAAATGCAGGCTCATTTGCCCTGCAGTAATCACATCTTTAATCTTAGAGGCTGCTTTTACCTGGCTTCACATGGTGCAGTGTGAGAGAAGCCAAATCTAAGGAGTCACAAGTGAGCAGCTCTAAGCTGCTGCCTTAAAGCCCTTGGTACAGGCAAACACATTTTATTCCCTCTCGCTAAAGTTGGGATTCCTAGATAAACAGCAAAGAGTGCCTTCAATAGAACTTTGAGTAATCAATGCCACATGATTATTCTGTCCATCCAAACAGTTAAGTCCTTTTGGTTCCTTTAATTCCATTAGTAGTAACACTGCCTCTGTTCCTTACCTGTCCTCCCAGGTACTTCCCTGAGATATAACAGCACTGGCCTGGCAGGGTGCGGCATCACCAGGTTCACCTCCACTCTATACCCAATTAATACTCATAAAGTCAGGACATCTGGCTTGAATCCCAATCCACGCAGACAGGGCTGTGTTGAACACAGAGCACAGCAGCAAAGGCCACTCACAGCCACAGCCACTATGCTGTTTGCTGCAGTCACTATCGCTGCTTTAGTTTTGTAGTATATTTCTTCTAGAGAAGGGCCCTGCGTGCAGCCCTGCTATTCAGAATCCCATTAACTTTTTATTTGAAAAACTTCCACCTTCTAAAGTGTAGCCATTTCAGAAAACACTGCACTGTGATTAGCTGCAGTGACACCACCTGCCATTCCTGACCCAAACCACAGTAAAAGCTCACATTCACTCAGATGTGACTGTGACATGCTTTCATACTTATTTCCAAACTCAGTATAGATAGACCTGGATCAATAGCAATAAATCTCCTATGGGATTCAAAGATGTTTGGAGCTGGGATCACAATTTTCCTTACATGATTCTATAGGCCTAAGAACAACAGCAAAAGCCCCCAGGTGTTGCTGTAGTGAAAATAAGATGTATACACAGAGAAGTGCAAAGTGCAGTTTTTTTGTGCCTTGTGAAGTTTTTTGAGGTACTGAAAGGCTGTAAGGAGTTCATAACAATGTTTATAAATGCTGGAAAAGGCAGTTTTAGCAAGAATGAAAATCTGTCTGAGACTTGTTCTGTTGTTTATTCATTATTCACCATTGTTCATTTTCCTCTAATACATTTTCCTTATTCTGTCAGGGGAATTCTAAACACGCTATTTGGCCAGGATGACAAACTGCACAATCTAAATATTAAATAGCAAAAAGTCAAAGAGAATGCTTTTTGAAAAACCTGTAGGTAACAAAAAAAAAAAAAAACAAAAAAGCCCAGATTAAACCAGTGGCATTAAAGAAACTGCAGGCTGGGTTAGTCTGCACATGAGTCACTAATTCAAAGGAGCAACCTTGTACTTTCACCAATATTGCCAGCTTTTGGGACACTTTGAGAAGTCACATAGTACTTGCATGGGGGTTTGTATAATACTCCAACTATGGAATCCAGCAGCTATAGCTGAGAATTTTGGCTTTTATTAAAAAAGGGTTTATTATAAAATGTTGAGGCCTCATGGGTTTTGCTAAAAGTTTGAAGACACTTGAAAGCAAAAGGCATCCCCTGTCCCCCCCTCAACTTAGTAAGAAGAAAGAGCTGTATTTGTCATTCTGCCTCACCACCAGTGTTATCTTGCATGATTTCATACCTGAATGCTGGCAGCTTCTCTACCTGGTAAAGCTCTGGCATAGCTCCAGGGGCTGGTGCTATGACTATGTAACAGATGCCATAGCTATTTAGACTATTCATACTAGTTCAGAATCTAATAAAATAACCAGTCCTTCTTATGGTACACCTGTGAGAATTTTTTTCCTAAGCAGATCCTATTTAAATCCCATTTTTCTACAAAGCATGACCACTCTTACAAGAGGCATCAGCCACATTCTCTCAGCTGTGTACCTCTGTGACCAGCAGAGGCCACCTCTCCAGTGGTCACACGAGAATTGGTTGACTACGCAACACAGTCTGACAGCAACAGTCGGGGAAGTCTTTACTAGGCCAAATTTCACCTTTCTTGGGCTTGACTGCTGGAAAATGCAATAATCAAAAAACTATTAGAGTTTCTTTATCTGTGATAAAGTTTCTTTATCTGTGATAACTTTTTCCAAAACAGAAAAGAAAGTTACAGTATCAGGTTTTTTCCCCTATTACTAATCTTCTTGACAAACTGTTGCTGAAATTTTTCCCACCACATCTGTGAAGACAAATGGAATAAAAAGAAAAGCCAGTGGCTCCACTTATCTTTCTAATTAACACAGAATACATGTTGACTATGTAATTTCCGAAGACCCCATCCAATCTCATATTGCTCGCATAAATACATGATATGGTCAGAGTCCATATCTCCAGATTTTTGAAGATTTGGAAGTCATCAAGAGAACTAACAACAGTGAAACACAGTGTTACTGGAAGCGCTGCAGCATATTAACAACGGAAAAAAAGCCACAACTCTCAAACTGTGTTGCATCAAAAGAACAAGGTGGCAACAATTCTGAGAGGAGGAAAACTGCAGAAATCACTGAGACAGAAGCTGAGGCGTAAATACCATAGAAGGCAGAACGTACTTGAGGGATGAAAGGCTTTGAGAAACTGGCTATGTGACCACCACATGCAAACATGCCAGTGCAAAACGCTCCACTGAAGGAGAAACGTGACAGTGCTCTCTGCTGCCAACACAGACAAGGGTCCTTCAGAGCTCATTAGCACCACCAAGAGATTTGCACAGCTAAAATGACGAGGACCACAATACCGCTACAGAAAGTCTTGAGACAGGGAGTGGATTCCCACTGTTCCAAAACTGCAAAGGCCACATCCCCGTAAGCAGATTTCACTGAGCAGCAATGATTTCTTTGCTAACCTCAAATTAGTGGTAACAACAGACCTTACAGCCAAATCCACACAGCAGTCTGTAGGAGAAGCATTCAGTCAAGAATCACAAGTGCTGTAAACTGGAGGATGAGCTATGACGAACAGTATCCATCTTGCAAAATGGAATGTCTCATCATGTAGACAAACAAATTGTTCATAGAAAAATGTGCCACAGACAAGCTAATCTTGGAAACAGAGTTGAAACCATGCAAATCAAAAGCAATGGATATTCAGGTTCTGCATAAAGCAGCTTTGCAGATGAAAAATGACACCCAGCATACACGGAGTAAATGAGTCCTGTCATCCTTCACTGAGAGGACTGAAATAAGTTTCAATTACTGAACCCATTGCACTCACCTTTTTCTACAACATAAACAGGACAACAGAAATGCTTATGCTAATCAGCCAGGGCTGAATTTCCTTTCATCAAGACAGCTTACGCAGACACGTGGGAAAAAAACACCCACATTTAACAAATTAGAAAAAAAATAGTGGAAAACTGTGAAAGCTAGGTATTCAGAGGATGACTGATTCACCAAAACTATGTGAGGGCTTAAAAAACCCCACAACTTCTGAAACAACCAATGTAAATGTTAATAATGCAAAAGATGTACCAAACGTTTGATGAAAAAAAAGGTTCATTTGCAGGTTCAATAAAAACAAAATTAACAGAGAGGAGAAGAATTTGTATTATCTATTTATTCAACATCTACACAATGCATATCACTCCTGCTTGTTTCTTAGCTATATTAGAAAGCTTTTCAGTTTAAGTCTGTAAAATTGTAGGTCCCATCTCCAAATGGGAGACGAACAGCATTCAGAAACATGCTGACTACCAGTTACCACACAGCTCAGAGAAAATCACCAAATCTAAATAAAGTCCATAGGCACAATTATTAAAGCATTAGAAGTACTCTCCACCACCACCCCCCACCCCCCCCTTTTTTGGGCGGGGGGTTGAAATAGTTTTGACTACTCTTATCTCCTTGGATTTAGGGGAAAAGGAAGACAGGAGAGAATCAAGAGGATAACTACGGTTCTTCTGGCTACTTTAGAGAGATTTACAACCATTTCCAAATTGCATTAAATATTCTGAATTTAGGACAGGAAACTTCTCATTATCTTTCACAAATCTAATTAACTAAATGAATATGCTCCAAGCAACACAAAATTCCCCACATGCACTTTAAGTAACAGGATTCTCTTCCTCATGTAACTGCAAACCAGCATCGGGCGTTCTCTTATACAGAGGCAAAGTGGTTGCCAAAAGGGACAGTTTAAACCTGCAAAGAACACTTGGGGTTATAAAGATATAACGCCATCTAGAAATACAACGGCTGAGAGCATCTGGGTATCATTTTGGTCCATAGCAGACAAGCAGTCTGAGCAGCCTAGTAACAAGATTGGGAAGCGGGATTAGAAACTGACGTTCAAACCGATGGAAAATACAGGTCAGAAGCAGACGGGCGCTCACAACAGCCAGCTGCAGCAGGGACAATTTTTTTTCTGCAGGAGCATGTCATCCACCCTGCTACGCACCAATAAGAGAACGCTACTGCAGCAAGAAACAAATTGCGATTTGCTTTAAAAAAATAATAATTATTCCTACAGAACCACCTCTGTTTTGATCTGATACATAATTTATACAGGGAAAAATGCCACCTTTGAAATTACTTTGGCCCTGTAGTTTTTAACTGTCAGATACAATTTCTTTGAAATCTAATTCATGATTTGCAGGCTTCATTAAGTTTTCGCAAGTAATTTTAAACTTAAATCACCATTGGCAAATCCATCATTTATTGATAGAAACATTAGGACTCAAATGGAGTGTGACCTGTGATGAAACAAGATAGGAAGGGATGAGGGTGGAAAAATGTGCTCCCTTGTGCCACAAAAGACCATTTTGTCAGGAAAAAAATATCAGATGGAAAAAAAGTAGTTTTTCTTTCTGCCGCCCCCTAATGCTAAATGTAGGAAGAGTTTTTGAAGTTAAAATTATCTTCTAAAACCTGAGTAAGAAGATACAAGCTAAACTCAAGAAGGAGTGTAAGTAATAACATTTCTGTTTTCTTCTTATTTACAGAGATATTGTAAGGATGGAGTGCACTAAAACTCCCTCCTCTGAAAGAGAAGGGAATAAACAAAAGCATGCCAAAGCAAATAAAATACAACAGAGAAGCCCAGATATTTGTTATAAATTTAATCCCTCACCATGGTGAATCCCTTGATTCTGGCCGAGGACATGTTGAAACAGTAGAAAGATGATGATTGTATTTTGATTGATATATAATTATTTAGTATATAGTTAGTCCAAACTTTACCAAGGAGATAGTTTTCAAACCAACGGCATTCAAGTACACTTCTCAGAGGCTCATTATATATACCTGTATATATCTGATCCTGTATATATCCGATCCTACCAAGAAAAATCTGCTTCATGGTTTGTAGCCATCTCCCTTCGGTGCAGCTTGCCAGAAGTCAGGAATATATTTCTTTTTAATTCCAGATAGCAGTTTTATTTAGTGTACATTATTTATCATAGCATCATTCCCCTCATTCAGCAAGTATGATTTCTGGCCACCCATTTTGAACAGATGTGATAAAAAATACATTTCACATATTAAGTGACTTCAACGCAACTCCCAAAGAAAACACAACTCCTAATCATAGAATTGTTTGAGTTAGAAGTGACCTTAAAAGATCATCCAGTTCCAACCCCCTAGCCATGACGAGGGACACCTTCCACTACATCAGATTACTCAAAGCACCATCCAACCTGGCCTTGAACACAGAGATGAGGCAGCCACAACTTCCCTGGGCAGCCTGTTCCAGTGCCTCACCACCCTCACAGTAAAGAATTTCTTCCTAACAACTCATCTAAATCTACCCTCTTTCATTTAAAGCCATTACCCCTTGTCTTATCACTACATGCCCTTGTAAAAAGTCCTTCTCCATTTCTCCCATAGGCCCCCTTCAGATACCGGAAGGCTGCTGTAAGGTCTCCATGGAGCCTCCAGGTTGAACAACCCCAACTCCCTCAGCCTGTCCTCATAGGAGAGGTGCTCCAGCCGTATGATCATCTCTGTGGCCCTCCTCTAGACTCACTCCAACAGGTCCATGTCCTTCTTATGCTGGGGGCTCCAGAGCTGGATGCAGTATTCCAGGTGGGGTCTCACAAGAGTGGAGTAGAGGGGCAAAATCACCTCCCTCACCTTGCTGGCGATGCTTCTTTTGATGCAGCCCAGGATGCGGTTGGCTTTCTAGGCTGCGAGCGCACATTGCTGGCTCATGTTGAGCTTCTCATCCACCAGCACCCCCAAGTCCTTCTCCTCAGGGCTGCTCTCAATCCATTCTCTGCCCAGCCTGTGTTTGTGCTTGGGATTGCTGTGACCGAGGTGTGGGACCTTGCACTTGGCCTGGTTGAACTTCATGAGGTTCACACGGGCCCACATCTCAAGCCTGTCCGCTCTACACAGCTTGGTGTCGTCAGCAAAATTGGTGCGGGTGCACTCAATACCAACATCCATGTCACCGACAAAGATGTTAAACAGCACTGGTCCCAATACCGACCCCTGAGGAATGCCACTTTTGTCACTGGTTTCCTCTTGGACATCAAGCCGTTGACCATAACTCTTTGAGTACAACCATCCAGCCAGTTTCTTATCCACTGAGTGGTCCATCAATCAAACGCATGTCTCTCCAATTTAGAGCCAAGGATGTTGTGCAGAACAGTGTCAAATGCCTTGATGAGCCTAGGCAGATGATGTCAGTTGCTCTCCCCATATCCACCAATGCTGTGACTCCGTCACAGAAGGTCACCAACTTTGTCAGGCACGATTTGCCCTTAGTGATCCCATGTTGGCTGTCACCAGTCACCTCCTTATTTTCCATGTGCCTTAGCAGAGATTCCAGGAAGATCTGCTCCATGATCTTGCTGGGCACAGAGTTGAGACTGAATGGCCTGTAGTCCCCTGGGTCTTCCTTCTTCCCCCCTTTTTAGAAATGAAGTTCCTCATCTGCCAGTTCCCTCAGGACCCACAGATGGATTTCATCAGGTCCCATGGATTTGTGCACCCTCAGGCTCCTTAGGTCTCAAACCTGATCTTCTCCTACAGTGGGCAGTTCTTCATTTATCCAGTCCCTGCCTTTGCCTTCTGCAATTTGAGCTGTGTTGCTAGAGCACTTGATGGTGAAGACTAAGGCAAAAAAGTCATTGAGTACCTCAGCCTTCTCCATATCCCAGGTGACCAGGTCTCCTCTTTCCTTCTGGAGAGGGCCCACATTTTCCCTAGTCTTTCCTTTATCACTGACGTACCTGTTGAAGCTTTTCTTGTTGCCCTTGACGTCCCTGGCCAGATTTAATTCTATCAGAGCTTTAGCTTTCCTAACCTGATCCCTGGCTGCTTGGACAATTTCTCTGTATTCTTCTCAGGCTACCTGTCCTTTGCGGTTCAAAGCACTGTTGTCATGAAAGGTGGGTGATGCACAAGCAGAAGTCCCTGCATCTCCTTACTTATGACAGAGCGAGGCTTTGCTACAGCAAGACTTAACACTGTAAAGTCTGTAGGTACACAGCAAAGAAACCTCCACTGAAATCAGATGTGAGCATGCTGCAATACGCAAATTTATTGACACTGCCCATGAGAAAGGATAAGAAAAAGAAAGATGAAAAAGAACCACAACTCCCTACAGTGCTATCGCTATGCAGCAGCATGAAAAATTAGGAATATTTGGTGCAGCTTAAAAAGAGAGGACAAAGGGGTTGCTCTGTCTGGGAGAAGCTCTCTGACTTCAGTGAGGTTATTTCTAAGTTCACTCAAACAGAGTTCATTAAATGACTGGCTGGTCGCTAAGACAGATTTTACCTATTTTAGAACAACTACCCTCATCACTTGGACCAGTAAGGGTATTTCTGTGACTTTCTCATTTATTTTTATATATACATAATGAATAAGAATATATGAGAATAAGAATATTAAATAAGCTGAATGTAATGCATTTTAAATAAACCTGCTACTTCTTTTTTTAGACCTAAATTAAATGCAAAGTAAGCACCTCTCAAATGCTTGTGGCTAAATTTACCACTGGGAACTTAATGGGTGTGCTGATGAAACATTTACATGCAGCTGTTTTGTCCATAAAGAGAGGAAATTTGCACATCCAATACATCCAGCTTTACATCCAACTTCTCTGCAATATGATTGTCTGCTTAATACATACAAATGAAAGATTAAATGTGAAAAACTGGCAAGGTTCAAAGTCTAGACTCTTTTTTTGTGAAAAACATTTTCAGACAGTGTTTAGGCCATCACATACAAGTTGAGATTTATAAAGTTCTGCCATTCGCATTTCAGTTCTGTTCCAATAAATGCCATTATAAAGTTTTCAGACTAGTAATAAAAATCTATTAATGTGTTTTCTCCATGCTAATCAATTCAATATGGGGATTGTGATGTTAACACTACTTTACGTTACTGCCTTCATCATTTCTCATTCTTACAATATATAAAATAAACAAAGGGGTTTTGGATTCCTTATAGATTCATTTTTATCTCAAAGTGAAAGCTGTGCGAGATTTGTGGCTTCAGACTTATAGTTGGTGATAAGCTTCTCCTTCCTTCCTCTTCCCAAACTAAATATATAAAGAGACTTTAACAAAATTAATTGCAGGATTCAGCGTTCATGAATTTCTATGCTTGTGTAATTCATTTCCTCACAGATAGCAAAGCAAAAGGAGGTTCTCTTGCTGCCAAGGTTACAGGATTCATGAGCAAGTCTTCTTAGGAGTGATGGGGAATAAGTAAAGAATTCCCTCCTCACTCCTTTTACTGGGGGCTAGCTTTTAATCGCATTAAATTACTCATGCCGTTGGACTGCATTCCTTAGAATAGAGGGACAGCTGGAGAACAAATGCTACCAGGAGAATCCCAAACAATTTGCGTAATTTTTAGCAATAAACATTACTCCCAGGTTTGGGACCAATCATATTCATATTCATCTCTGGCAAAGAGTATAGCCCCTCACTCAATTCCTTTATCAGCAACTCCACTCTTCAACCCAGGCACCATGTGGGAAGGTGAAGCAACCTGTGCTCCCTGAGAAAACCGCAGTAGCATAAAAAGTTTTCTTTCCCCCCATCTAATCCTGCTGCCTAGAGTCGCCGACTGTAGAGGTCAGAAAAGGGAACTTGTCCCTGAAAAGGACCATAGAGGAAGACCTGTGGGTGAGGTGATGCCACAGAGCACCGCAGGATCAATTTATGTGTTCCTTCTCTTGTTGCAAATCAACAAATTCACTTTCAGGCGCTGTACCTGCTTCTTACAAGAAATAGCTTTATATGCAGGAAAAGACCCACCCAGCCACCCTTCCCAAATTCTAAAGCCCTGCCTGTTCTGGGACAGCCCAAATCTGGGGAAGGACAAATCCATAAAGCGAGGAACATTTCCTGACTTTCCTGGATTTTTGAGTTAGAGGGTGGAAGGACAATTTAATTTCCTACTTTATAAAATGCAATTCACCTTTTATTCCCCACTCACTTTCATAAAAATCTGCTGAGATAAAAGACTTGTTTAATTTATTCTTCCATTTCAGCTTAAAACGGAGGACCAGTTGAACTGCTAGCTCCTGATAAACTAAAGGAAGTGATCCAAATCTATATGCTTATTAATATGAATGCATCTTTACCCTCCACGCACAACCATATTCCAAAGGGAATATGAGAGGCTCAGCACTGTGGTCACAGGACACAAAAAAAGGGAATGTTAAGATTCGTTCTTACCCAAGGAATTCTTCCCTTGTAAAGTGTGTTGCTGTGGTAGGCAGTGCACTGAACCAGGTCCCACTACTGGTACTGCTGTTCAGTGTCACTCTACCTCAGAGATGACTTACAGACATGAGCGGGGATTCGGGGCACCCCACTTCACATCCCGGCAGATCTAGTTTTCATGAAGTGTCAAAATTCAAACCTCTCTAAACCTTCGCAAAGTGGGTCAACAAGGGAGAGACACCCAAATCAGCCTTGGCTTAAAAACACATTTTTATTATGCAGGATGTCGTTAACTGTCTGTTAAATCTCCCTTTAGGATTAAATTTTCTCTCTATCAGATTCCACCACCACCACTTAAAAGAGCACCTAAAAGTTGCATACAAACAACCTCTGTAACAAGTGCAAAATTCTTGCCTACTTAACTCCACTTAACTCTGCTCAATCAGAACACGAGTTGTCTGTGTGCAAACTAAAATTCCCACTGGATAATTGTTTCAAGGACAGAGGGTGAAGTGAATGGCAAGTCAGAACTGACATGGGGACATCTCAATGTCCTCTTCTCTTGGAAGGTCAGGGTAACCAGAGTATTGCAAGCTTTCAGAGACCAGAAACTTGATCCTCTTAATTCACACTATTTAAATTGTGGATTCATGATGTTAAGCTGAACGAGGCAAACAGTCTTTGAGGAGAAAGAGAATAATTATGTGACTGAAGAAACACGCTTCAAGTAGTGCATTTTACACCCTCACCACTTTGTTTCTTAGTCCCCAGTTGTGCCACTTTTCACAAAAATCCATACAGAACAGGACTCCTTAACCCGTCTCTGATAAATTAATCTCCTTTAGAAGGGTTCACATGGAAAAATCTTGAGAAAGAATGATATTGGAATCCTTGAATTTAATATGCCATTAAAAGAAAAAAAAAAAAAAGGAGATTAATGAGATGTATACATTTTAAATGTAAAAGCTGTGGAATAGATAAGGACTTACTGAGTGACCCTTACAGGCTATAACTCTGCACGGCATCCTACTGAGACCAGAAATAAACACAGTCTCAGAAACAGTGATTTAAAATATCATGTTGTTCATTTGCATTGAAATGGTTTCATAAGGGCCCATGGAAAGGGTTTATTTGTTCATCTCTAAACCTGGCTGTTAGCACCTATCTGCTGAACAGGACATACAGGACCACATACAGGCAAATTCACACCAGGACATGCCACCAGCTTCTCCACAGTGTCACTGCAGCCTCACAGGGAAGACTATAGCTCTTCTAGGCACACAGCAAACAGGTCTATTCCAAATGGCCAGCTACTCCAGCAGAACATTGTTCAAAACATGTCTGCAATGGGTGGAGGAAGGCCTTTACATCATAAAAGTGCCTTTGTATTTCCTAGATCAAGCAGGAAAGCGGTTTTGCATCTCAGAGCTGGATCTAATCTCCTCAAAGACCCACACAGGAATGTTGACAGTTTCATGGTGTCTAAGGATTGCACTGGGAGCTGGCCCTGGATCAGGAGCAGGGAGCCCAAGGAATCCAGAATCCAACTCCTATGGAATCTGCAGAGCACCACCAATGATGTGGAAGTAAAAAGCCATATTCTCCATTTTACCATACATAGCACTAGCTGATCCTTATGGGATGAATACAAAAATATAACCATCATACCCAATCACAAAATCTAAGAATGTGCGTGTGGAAAAGGGACATACTAAATCCTCAGAAAGTCCAGCTCAATGTGGAATGACGTCTCTCCCTGTTGCCCTCCTAGCAGTTTGATATCAAGCACATTCCAGGAATTCAAAGTAAGTATTCAAAAAAAGTCATTTTAAATAAATGACAGTGAAAGGCTAATTGAAAAATCTCTCATTCCAGTACAAGAAAGAAATGCAATTGCTGGGGCAAGTCCTGCACAGGGCCATAAAGATGATTTGACTGGAGCATCCTTCATATGAGGAGAGACCAAGAGAGATGGGACGGCTCAACCTTAGAAAAAAGAAGATTCAGAGGGGTTCTTATCAACGTGTAATGAAGAATGAAGAAGCAGGAGTCAGACTCTTCTCAGTTATGCCCACTGAGATCACAAGAGACAATGGGCACAAATTAAAAAGCAGGATATTCAATCCTAACACAAGAAAACACTTTTTTACTGTGAGGGTGGTCAAACACTGCGAGAGGCTGCCCAGAGAGATTGTGGAGTCTCCATGTGTGGAGATATTGAAAACCAAACTGGACACAGTTCTGGGCAGCCTGCTCTAGCTGTTCCTGCTTGAGGAGGGGGCTGGACTACCTGATCTCAAGAGGTCCCTTCTAACCTAAACAATTCTGTGATTCTGTACCATAGCAAGGGAAAGTCATTGAGAATACAGATGGTAATGCCAAATTACCACAGCAGAGATTAGGAAACAAATATCCACGGGAATCTAGGTGGATTTCATTTCTCTTGAAAACCCATGTTTTTTCTGCAGTCAAAGTTCAACCAATTTCTTAGCAGGCAGCAGCATCCCATGCATTCTGCATTGCAAGATTAAGACATCATGCTAGAGAACAAAACTCCCCAGTTATTGCAGTTGTGATGCAGTGGAGTCTCCTATAGCACTGTAATACGCCACCTCATACATTCAAGTGAGCATTATTTGGATCACCATGTGGGGAAGTGGAAGGAGATTTCAAAAATCCTAAAATGAAGAATAATGGCTTGGCTCCATGGAAGACAACACGTAGCTCCCACTGACTTCACTGGGGCCAGGATTTTACCATATAGAAAGTGGTGACTTGTGTATTCATTCTGTCCTGACACCTGATACTGTATCATGTAACTGAACCCCTAAATGACTTAAAATGGATATGGCAAAACTGTGATACTTAGCAGCAGAGAGCCCTTCCGGTGTCCTAGTCTCACTCATCTAATTGTCTCTCACTGATGCTCTTACATGAAAATTGACAGTTAACATAAATAGAGTTACATGAATAGAGTTAAAAGAGAGAAAACTTACGATAGGCAATCGGAAAAGCAATCCTCATTGCTCAGTGCTCTTCTGTGATAAAAAGAGAGCTGCCTCTGCCATTTGTACATAAATCAAAGACATCACGACCCAGGTTCCCATTGATAACACCCGGCTATGGGAAGCCACACCTGGCCACTGAATAACCACCACCGGTGGTGATAGCAGCAAGGGCACTACACTGACATTTACTTAAACACCAGTCTGATCTCAGCACACTTCAAGGTATGCAACACATTCTTCTGCTGCTTTCATCACAGTCCCCAAAAGAAAATCCATTGTTTTTTGGTTTTTGGTTTTTTCCCCCTCAAGCTACCTGACCTTGAAAAAACCATTGCATCTCTTTGTTTGAATGTATGCAGCTGCTTTTGTGCCAACTACAATGCATTCCCCATTCATCGAGAAAAAGGTGGACCTGAAAGAAATCTGCAGGATGTTTTCTGTGTGTGCGTGTTGTATAGACAGTAATGTTGATTCTCTTCACAGCTTTTAAATATCCCTTCAACAATTTTGATTACTTCAAATCTTACTGCAATTCCTTTGGTCCTGAATTTTCAAAAGAAAAACTAAATATCTTGTGTGATATATCTAACATCTGGTTTTGATTCAAAATCTTTTTCTCTTACATGCTTAATGACTTTCCACTTTCATTATTCTCTAGAGAAAGACTACTTAGTTGTATTCTTAAATATCTCTAAATGATCTTTTGAATCTTTTCCATTTGGCTTCATTTACATAATTTCCCTATTGTTAACATGCAATTCAGTTTGCACTTCAATATGTCCTTCAAGGTGACCTCTGAAAAGGTTTCCTAAATGCTGAGGTTAGGACTTTGTCAACAGAGGCACCATCAGCACAGTGGAAGATGATGACACGTATTGTTTTGCTTTCCTGTGGTTCAGAGTGGCAAGATGCAGATGGCAGAAACATTTGGTGGAGCAACATCATCCTTGGCTTATGTCAGTAAAGTGCAAAATGGAGCAAGCAAGAAAATAAAAACATATAGTGTTGTATAATAATTCAATAATCTATCACAGAAAAAAATCATTACGAAATTGTATCAAAGACAATTAGTAGCAGGAGGGGGAGTGTAAGTAGATGAATGGGTTTCAACAAGAAAGAACTGAAGCTATATGAGAATTCTCTGTTCTCAAGGAAGCTTCCCCTGCAATCTAAAGGCATAGAAGAGGGTACACAAAATAACTGCAGTACAACAAAGTGAATTAAGATCATGCCATAGTTAAGACAATGCCTCATGTACATGCCTCATTCACTGCTAATGCCAGGACACTGTAGCAGAATTGTGTTATACTCCCATCATCCAAATGTTCAGAGGTACTGAAAGCTTCAAGTAGGAAATGTGTGCACTCTGAAACTGTAAATTAAAGTGTGCTCTCTGCTTCCTGTTAAGATATATCCCTTTACACAAAATCTACTTCTCTTTATTCCAGCTTGGTTATCTCCTATTGTCAACTCAATCACTGATTTTGCTGCTCATTTGTAAAAAGATTCAGGGAGTCCAAGATTCCAAATGATTAAACATAATTAGTCCTTATTAAAGATGATTACAGATATACCTGGTTGCTGTTTTACTGGCACGGACAGTAAAACAGCAAGCAGGTATTGATTACCATTGATTGGTAATCACCACTGATTATGTTGGTTTGTAAGTTTGGGAATATATTTCAAACGGTACAACGGCTGGTATCTAGAACACTTGCTGAACCTCCTTCCTACATCTGAACTTCACAGCAAGGATTCAACCCACAATTACCAGCTGTAAAGATAACACCGTCTTACAGTGCAGCAAATTTCCCATGAGAAGCTACACTATACAGTGGATGCCTTGTATGTATCATGGATTTTGGGTAATATAAAGCACCTGAACATGATTTGTGGCCTTAAAGTCAACACACTCCACCCTAAGGGAAGCCAGAACTAGTAATGGTTTAGAGCTGCTGATCAACAGATCTGTCATTCCGTGTATACCATTGCTGAGTTAAATAAAAGGAAGGAGTTGAAAGAACTTCAGATGCAAATTATGCCTAATAAAGTGGTCTACCCACCACATTATTCTTCAATTGCAGCTGACAAATCAAAGACAAGGACTGTATGCTATTGGCCTGCTTACAGTCTGATAACACAAAAAGTCATCTTCCCTTCTCTTTTTGTACATGTAAAAAATGTTAAACATTTAGTTTACTGTCATTTTCTAATGTTGTCTGAAATACATTGTGACACATCAAAAATGTTCGTAGAATGAATAAAAAATGTGCTGTCTGTTTCAATATATTACCTCAGTCATTCCTCTGCATTTGATGTCACCTGTATTTAAATGTCTAAAGCTGCCTTAATTATTTATTTTATCACCTTTCTAAAACATTCTTTTCTCTTTCTGCTATTCCCCTTTTCAAATAAAATTGTATGAAACATGTACCAGCAGTTAGAACAGAAGTAAAACAGGATCAGTCACCAGCTAAAACTAGTGTTGATCTGGTGTATGTAAACCACTACCGTTCTCTCAAGTTCTATCAGCACCGAATACCAGCATGCATTCAGTTCCTGATCCACCTAGATGTTAAAATGGCTTCTTATTTGACCACAGATGAGTCACGTAAAAACTTGTCCTCTGGAACAGTAAGGTCCCATTACATTTGTTCAGACATGAGAGCACTAAGCATCTCCCAGGACACACTGCACCTTCAGGATTTAGCCTTCAACACCACTTCTCCCAGTCAGCAAAAGCGGACCTGAACTGCTTATTCACCACTTGTAACATGCTTTAAGATGCTTGGACACAAAGCATGCAGTTGTGCAATGTATTTATTATCCACCGTTACTGTATTCTAGAGTTTTGCTTTGGAGAGGCTGGCTGAAGACCTGCACCACTCATATTTTCTCTAGTATGAAACCTGAAACTTGAGGCACGGGCATGGGAAACAAATCATTGTAAAAGTGCTCCCACAACAAAGATATACTCTGACATGCTCCTGAAATTATGATTTAACCTCTAATTAGGGATTACAAACCAGCAAGAAGGAAGTCCAGATACATCTCTCTCTCTGTTGTAGGCTAACTGATTCATTGCCAAATATTTATCAGGAGACCCCCAATGAATTTAGTGATGTTAGGAAATAAAAGATAGATCTGGCTGGCTTTATGCCAGGCATAATGTCAGCAGCAGCTGTGTTTGATTCATCTATATAGGTCTGGGAATTAATCTCCCAGTCAGCCAGGTTGGAGGTTGGAACTGGATTTCTCCAGAGTAAAAGCACTATTCCAAACTGAGCAGCAGGACAATATGAAAAATTGCAATATGAACAAAAATCCATACTGACTAGGATGAGACACTTACATTCATCTTCATTTCTGAACTCAGGCAAAATAGGAAGATACGCGGCATAAAGAGCTGACAGGCTACTGCATTATCTAATCTTTACAAAGAGTATTTGTGTTAGGCATGGAGCTTAATTTAGGACAGTTTGATTTTCCTTTCCCCGCACCCATTCCCCTGCTAACACTTTATTCAAGGAATCAATTAGGCCTTGATCAACCATTGATCAAGAGTTCCCTGTGGGGAGCCGTAATGCATTTTATCTGCAGTTATCGTTCCTAAATAACACCTATTTCTGAGCATGCACTTAATTCTTTTCATCAATCCTTTGCTATCCTTCAACAAGCCTGTTAACAGCATTTTGGAGGTGCACCTTCAATGAAATCCTCCTTTGACAAATGAATTAGTGAAACTACTGGGATTTCCTTTGGTGTGTTTGCTTTTTTCAGCCACACAGGCAAATAAATTCCATCCCCCTCACCTCCTCCTGTCTAAAAAAAGGTTAAACGTGCTGGAGTTCAAGATACTAAATGGAAAGCTGTTCAGAACAAATAGAAAAAGATAACCAATAATGTTTTAAAGCAAACATTCATTATTTTTCACTGAATTCCCTATGGAATGAAAGATGTGATGCATCTTTACAATCTCCAGAATTTTTCCCTGTCATTAGCATTTCCCTAGCAATATTTCTTTTAAAGGAAAGACACGAAGGTGCATTTCAACTTTGACAAGACTTCCGTATATTATTAAGTCAGTCACATGGATTTAAGCACGCACTTAAGTTATCTGCTGAACTGGGACGGATTTAAAGCCATGTCTGAATGCTTTGCTGAAAAGAAGCCAAAACGAATTGGTTATAATTAAATTCTTTTGATGAAATTTCTGCAACTCCCTATTGTGTGACACCAGTACTGAAATGCTAATAAACTAGTTAAAATTAAGCTTATTACCAAGTAAAATAAACCACAGAGACACTTCTGTCTTTTCTTACTTTATATCACCATTTATATAACATTATTTTGCATTAGAGAAATAAAATACTTGATCAGGGCTAATGCATCACCCTCACAGAGCAATAATTGCAGTGCATTGCAATCCCGGAGACAATCTATAGATTCCTCCACATCCGCCTACAATGCTACTCCTGTTAATCTGAGAAATAGCTTTTAACTATGTCAGCACTTATGCAAAGCCCTTACTCCAGAACACTGCCAGACAGATGCTACATGCCAGGAACTGCTCAATGTGTGGAGAGCTTTTTTAAAAATGAAACAAATGGATTTTTAACTGAAAAATAAAGCATTAACATATACGCTGCTCAGAAATCACTGCATATACATACCAGGACTTGCACGCTCTGAAGCATGTTATGTTAATGCAGCATATCCCTGCAGAAATACCACAGTTAAAAATGGCCTTGTCCTCTTGAGAGCCTTCTGCATGCCGACAAACGCAGATAATACCTACGCAGATAATGTTCTGAAACTCTCCCAGCCTTGCACAGCTGCAGGAATAGCTATGGTCACTGTGGCAAAGGCGGATACAGGGACCCAATATTTCAACAACCACTCAAAAGTTTCAATAGTAAGAAGTTTTAAAACATGCCACAATGGGACAGTGTAGGCAAAGTCAAATGTTGATGAAGAAACACTGGTAGAAAAAGCAGGCCATCTGAATGAAGAGTGACCACCCTGCCAGTTTTGCAGGATTTTGCAAAGCCTGTTGTTTTCCAATAACTTAAAACCACCTGTAAAGTGCATACAATTTGGATGATCTTTTCCTTTCATTTTATCCTCCATTTGCAAAGAGATTAACATCTTCTCCGTGTGAGCCCTGGACAGCCCTGCATGCTAGGCTGACTAGGAACACGAGGCATTTTGGTACCTGAGCAGACATCCTGCTCCACTGAAGCTCTGTCAAAGATAAATGTGGAAAACTGTTAAGTGCTCTGGTCAGATGCTCAAGGAGAGCAAAGTTTCTGCAGTAGGTTTGAACTAACTTTCTGTACGAACAATTTCTTCAGTTTGACTGTAAACCCCTTCCTCATATTGGCGAGCAGTTCAGCGGCACCAGATCATTTCTGTGAGCAATTGCTCATGAGGGCAGAAGGTGGAAGAGATCCAGTTTTTCCACTTTATCTTTAAAGCCAAATGCAAAAGAGGTTATGAGGACTGAGCTATATTTGAAATCATACCCGCTACATTCCAGTCTGCTGCCTATAATCTGTACGGGACCAGGCAAAATATCAACCAGGAATTACAATAATTTGTAAAACGTTTTGAGAAACAAAGCAAGAAATGCATCAATCTACAGGCCATATTTTTTATAAACTAGCAGTAAAAGCTATAGAGGAACTCATTACAATTTACAGCAACACGGAAAACAAGAGCATTTTCACACATCTCATGAAAAACAGAAGTAGCCATTATTTTTCAATCCTCTACCATTCTATGGGCCATTTTCAACACAGCTAAGCAGGCATGGAATTTAAGCTGTAATTTTCACAGGGACCCCAAGTGAGTTAATGGCCTAGTCTTTATTGAAAATTCTGGTCTTAACTCCTAGTTGCCAATAGCAGTAACTGCTGCCATAATCAAATATCATAGTCAGTGATCCTTCAGTGCTTTTGTTCCTTAAACTGGCTTATATTACTCAGTTTGACATTTCAAAAGAAAAGGAAAAAAAAAGCACATTATGGTGCTTTAGTTATGTTCTTCCATTTGTGGGCATTAAATAGTGGCACCATAGCTCTGCCTATAAATCAGAAAAAATGCAGACATCTGAACAAACAAACCTATTGAAAAAACCCATGTATTACAGCTGCAAAAAAGTAAATATGGACCTTTTTATTCTGTGCCTCCAGGAGAATCATCACAGAAAAAATAAATACAGACGCTAAAACCAGAAGGATTATGCAAGTTAGAACTGGAACTGGTACAAGACTATGCATTTTATTCGCATAATTTATATTCTAGCGGGGTCCAATCTGGTGGTGTTGAGAAATATAACGAGTATCCAGCCTCTACCAGGATAGGGCCCCGCTGCTTTCTCTTTATTGCAATAAAATAAGGTTAACCCTATCAGTACTCCACAAATCTCTTATAGATACATATAAAGCCTCACATAGAAATGATAAACTTATAAAAATGTCAAATGCTGCTCTATATAAATGGAATAAAAATAAAACATATAAAATAGAATATTGAAGCTGTAGATGGGTGGCCATTCAGAAGACCATTCATGACTCTGCAGTTTGGACTGCTTCAAATGGGGGCATAAATTTAGCCTGAAAAAATAGTGCTAAGAACCTGCCTTAGTTCTCATAATCACGTAAACTCCATTCAGTCCCACATGTCTTGGATTGAAATTTCTGCCCTCAAAAAATTAAAAAGCTACACTTTGGGAACTTGCATATGAACATGCACAGACACCAATAGGAGCTCCCAAGTCCCTCGGGTGCCCACTTTGAGCTGAAGACAGCCTATGAACCCATCACTTTCCTGCTTTGGGAAAAGCCAGGACAAAATAAAAGCGCCATATATTTTTCCTGACAACCATCCCATAGGAATGCATTTCCTCATCCTATTCCCATACAGGCCACATTTTCACTTCTGCAGAACTCAAGGGATTCATACTTTGCAATGTAACCAGCCCAGGACAGTTGGAGGAATAGTGAACAAGGTGTGAGCTCAGGTCCTGCCAAAGAGATCCACAGTGCAGCTCCAAGAAGCAAGGCATTACCGCTTTTCCTTCCTATACTATGTATTCCTGAGCTTTCTCCAAGCCCCTCTCTCTTTACAACATCAGATGGCACAACCAGTTCAGAGAAAAAGTTGTAAAGTCTGAGGCAGCATTTATCTCATGAGATCAAAGCAAACATTTCTCCACCAAGAAAAGGGAAGATGACATTCTAAGGCACGGGAGCAAAATGGCTGCTTAAAAGCTCAGAGAGGCTTCTGCCAAGCCACTAGAACAAGACACAGAGGCAATTTTTGGGGTTCTCCCAAGCCAATGAATGAGAATGGGTCAGTCTAGGCTGTTCTGAGTCCCAGCAGCCTGTCCTGTCCACCTCCACAGCTGCACACTCTTGCATAGCAAAAGAACAAAAGCGCTCTGCCAAAAACCTACCTGTGAATGGCTGTAAAGAACTTTTGTCATGATGCTTTTTAATAATTAATAAGCTACTAAAGCAACAGTCTGAGCAATGGACACAAAGAGACTGCTTCACAGCTCGGGAACCCGTGTGCTGTGTCTACGTGCACCTGGATGTGCTCTCACCCTGTGGCTGACATTCCAGCGCAAGCACCAGCTTGCTGCTGTGCCCATTCTACAGCAGAAGGAACAAAATGGACATCATTCCCTGGACAAGTGCTATCAAGCCAGCTGCAATACCCAGCCCTGCCACTGGCACAGCTGTCTCTCAAATCCCTTGCCGAACCACCAAGAGCTCTGAATTTAGAATCAGCCCCAGCTGCCTGCAGAGTTCTGGGCAACTCTCTCAGCTCCTGCCTCTCCATCTAAACAGGGAGCTAACACCACTCTGCTTCAGGGAAGGAGGAGAGTATTGATTAAACTCTGCAGCAAGGGACAAAGCATCCACTCCAAAGTCCTTCCGCTTGTCAAAACAAGAGTAAATGAAAACTGCCAGGGAATCCATTATTCAACCTCTTCTCAAGTCGGGAAACAGCAAACTGATTGTCCCCCATTTTATCTTGTGAAGAATTTTACACATACATACACGCCTCATTGACAGAAGGGTACCAGGTACTTGAAAAAACTGATTTTTTATATATTTATATATATATATGAATGATACAGGAGCCCTTAAAGTCTTAATCTGCAGAATCCTGTTCTGTTTTTACACAGAAAATGAATGTTACTTTCTCCTGATGTGCAAGCGTTAGCATAGATCGTTCCTTCACTGATTTTCCAAGGAACTACATTAACTGAACTACTGCGGTGGACTTGCCTGGGTTAGCTGCTTTCCATACCAGTGCGCATGGAAATACACATCAGGAAAACCAGCACACAAATTCTAAGCATGCTGCACAAAACCACTAGTTTTAGGTGGCTGCTGTTCTATTTATTCTGTAGGCAGGACTGTAAGTGTAACACAAACTATTGATTTCCTCAGTATAAAATAATGGATTTAAAGTCATAAAGGACCATTAAGAGCCTCAAATTTGATCATCGACAATTCACAGACTACAGCAATTTCTTAACTCACTAAAACTGCACTTGAACTGGAGCCCACATTTTAGACTCTGTTTTGATCTTACAGACAACTGTAGTGTATCTCCCGCATCAACCTACAGTACGTGACCCAGAAGATGGTTAAATTTCCCCATTTCTTTATTAAGAACAAACAAAAACTACTGCAAACCAACAGGCTGGAGGAGGGAGGGAATCCTTCCTGACACTTTTTCACTACTTTTACCATTAAGAGTGAGGATCAACATTCTCTGTGACACACTTGTCAACATAACAGTGTTGATTGCTTTATGAATAAAAATGTTTCATTGTTTTTTTTCTTTCCTCCATACCCACACACTTATCGAACTATCAGACTCCAGAACAGCCAACAACAGGGAATTCTACAAGATGATGACGTGGAGCATAAGAAACATTCACCTTTTAAACCTGGTCCTTAATATTTTCAAGTATTTCTTCTGTGTTTAGAACAGGTCTTTAGTATGCCATTATTTTCAAAACTGCTATCATTTATCTTCTTAAGATCTCTTGAGCAGAGGATCTCTTTCCTTTCCTAAACTGAAGCGGGGTAGTCTCCATAATGCCTCTTTGTGACTGCTCTCTCCCACCTCTCTAGCTCTTCTAATCGTTTCTGTTACCCTTCACTGAAATGAAGTAACCAAAATTCAATATTAAATTCACAGTGAAGAGAGGCATCAAGTTATACAACGACATGATAATATTTTCTAACTGTTTCGCTTTCTAAATATATGCCAAGTGTTGTATTTCGATTTTGGAGACCCATTGCATATGAAATAAATGCCTTTATTAAGCTGTCATGTATGACGTGTAGATCTTTCTCCCAAGAGATTAACAAGTAATTCAGAATCCAATAATGCATACGAGTAATCTTAAATTGCCCCTTCTACTTTAATTACCTTGCAAGTTAATTCCATGTTCCAGCTACAGCATGCCGTCCGGCAACCTAGCTCTTTTCAGTCCTTCAGAAGTGCACCTGACAATCACTCATAGTGTTCATTAATTGATTCAGAGCCTTTTGAGAAAGTAATGTGGACATTCTACCCACTCCTTGTCCAGGTTATTGCTAAAAATACTGAATAGAACTAGGTCTACTGTTAATCTTAATTTTATTTTGATATTTTGTGTAGTTATTTTTTGCTCTTTTGTCTTTCCATTCCAGAAGAAGCTGTTTATTGGTCATGTATTTGATGACTATTAATTCATGACAAAAATTGGCACTTACCCTGTGATTTTCAAGCTCCCTTTGATTGAATAGGCAGGTTACACACAATTATACCCTTGGTTTTGGTTATTCATGGAAGATATTTTTTTAGAACAATTATTTTAAGGTGTCAGGCAATCTTGCCATTACAACAGAAATACCAAGTAAGCACAGGAACAGAAGCCAAACATAAGTAAAATTTGAAACCACAAACAAAAGCTTTGTTTATTAAACTTTTATACATTTACTTTGGCTTTCCACTAGAATCTAAGTACACATGTGCTGCAAGGAGCAACTTGGAAAGATAATGAATTGTGTTCCTTTGCCTGTGCTAAGGTCACCTCCTTTGTAACAACATTGTATGGTTGGACTCGATGATCTCAAAGGTCCTTTCCAGACAGGAAGATTCTATGACTCTATGATTAATCTGTCTCTTAAATTGTAAACGTATTTTTAAAAAATCCTATTCATTCTGATGGGTGCCTCTTCCTACATGCTCCTAGAAAGGCTCTGTTGGCTTCTTTGCTTTTTGTGGGGGTTTTGTGTTTGGTTTGGGGTTTTTTTGTTGTTTTTTCTTTTTTTTTTAATGGCAGATGCACTTGGCAATATCTGCGACCTTGAGTTGTACACATGAGCAAGCAAGAGAGTGCAGTCCTGCAAAGCTGTTTATGCATTCTGAGCAAGCTCCTTCTGAGAGGGCTGTCTCAAGGAAGACAGGAGCATGATGTGCATACCAAGCCAAGTGCTTCATGATTTATTTATAGGGAAAAGGGGCATAAAAATTTCCTGAAGGGGAAAGAAAAATGAAGAATCTGACTTACCTTATCGGTGTAGACGAAGAACAGAATCACAACAGTGAGCTCCAACAGAAATATAATTAACAGCATGATAAAAAACTGTCAAGAGAAGAAGGGACAGGGGAAAAAACAAAAAGCAAAAACCATCAGCATCTATTTCAGCTTTTTCCGGACGCACAATAAGTACATTCAGCAGATCATGCGGAATGGGGAGTGGGAGTCATACAGGCAGCAAGATGCAAAGCTGCCGAGTTACAGCAGAACAGAAGGCACGTAACATCCAGCAACTGAAAAAGCAGGTAAAGGACTAGTCAGGAAACACAGCAGTATCTGGGCATACGTGTGGCTGATGTGACAGTGATCAGTGATAAGTATATCACTGATTTCAGTAGAACAGCATAAAACCCCCCAAAGATCTGTCCCCCTAACAGTCCAGTCCTCTATTTGACAGTCACCCTTGAGGACTCTTCCCAAGTTAGTTTTTTTTATTTTTTTCCCCCGTTAGATCTTTCCAATTAACAAGACATCAGCAAAATCCACAGTGTAGGCCTCCCTTTGCAAGAGAAGGCAACCTGGCCCATAAACCACAAAGTCATAGCTTCTTTCAAGGGGAATTGTGGGAGAAGTGAAAGGCACACCAGAAAAGCTTGTATACAAGTTCCCTGTACGAGCAGTTGCACATTGTTAAGCAGTTGTGTACAAATTGTACACAAATCACCCATGGGTTTCAACTGAAAGGGGATGATTTGTACCGAAGACATCAAAGCAAAGTTGGTCCATCTCTTTTTCTCCTCATAAGCCATGGAACTGTCTAAAACCCAGTAGTCAAAAGCTCAAAGGAGTGGATAAAAAACTTTTAACACAGGGATTTCAGGTAGATTGTCTAAAGCCCTCAGTTCTGATCAACTTCAGAGAGGGGAACTGTTGCCAATGCCAAACACTTCTGAAAAACCACTTTTTGTTAAAATGCTGGATGGGTCTCCAGCAGCATCAACACAGCAGGCACATGGACTTTAGAACAAGCACTATCAGAGCATTAAATGAAACTGGGTTTTGCAAAGATGGGTAAAGGAGACAGAGTAACTCTGGAAACTTGTTAGGCTTTGGCAAAGGTCCTGCTCCCTATAACACAACTCCATACACTTAGTAGCCTGTAAGGCTGGAATTCTAATATTGAGCAACACTGACTTAATTGAAATCCCATCCCCAAGAGAAAAAACCAGTTACCGTCTCTTTAGCTTCAACCACATGGCTGCAAACCTATAAAAGTTTAATAGCTACAAAGCCTTATCAGAGCTTCTTCACTGCCTGGTAAGTCAAAACCAAACCTTTGAAGCTATGGATTTCTGTGACTGAATGGAGGGCAAAAGGTGAAGAAGGGGAAAATACCTTTCTCCACTAGTACAATTACACTATCTACAGAACTCATTGCATTTTGCCCTGCGCGTTTTAAATTAAAGTTTATTTTCAACTCTTCATTACTAGTATCTTCACACCTGCCTGACCCTAATACTGGATTCTATTACTGCCCAGTTTTGAATCACAGAACTCATTCACACTCGTGGATCCAAGCTGATTTCCATATCATTACCATCCAACCCTGACCTTCAGTACAGCTTTGCAAACCAGCCTTGGTGCAGCTTCCTTATTTTTTACATTTATGATTTTAACCTGCTGTATAGCATTAATTGAACCAGGACAAAACACATCACTCTTTTCAAAGATGCACAGACACTTTGCTATGTTTTATTTGGCTGTGAGATACTTTTTTTCTCATCCATAAAGCATGGCTTTTCCAAAATGTGCGTGCGAATACTATTGTATCCCTGTGAAATTCACTGGCATAGCCTGGATTACATGAGGCAATTTCTAGAACAAAAGAAGGATACCCATTACAAACAGTGATCAGCATTTCCTACCATAGGACTCCAATTTCATCAGCTTATAATTTTACGAAACTTTAGTTGTCTATGCTTATATATTCTGAGCTTGTTTCTGTCTAAAGGGTAAAAGTTTTTGGAAGAACTTCAAAAATAGCACTTCAATTACTTCCAAGAATGAAGCAGAGCAAAGTATGTTATTCTGCCCAGGTTAAATTTCTGGTGGCTTAATTTGAAATCCTCTCACGCACCAGTGTTTAGAGCAGGGACCTGAAACAAAGTGCAGCTCCATTTCAGGCACATGCCTTCTGTCTTACCCAACTATGAGTGGATTTTTGTGGGAAAGTTATTAGTCTTCAAAAAACTGCATTTCACACATCCAGTAGAGATGAGAGGGCTCAGCAGCTAAAACCTTCAAAGTCTACAACCAGAAAAAGCCTACTCACATCCTTCCCACAGCTCACTCGTGACCAGACAACTCGGAAACCATCCCACAGAGCATCTGCCCCGCTCCTGCACCCACACATCTGCACAATGCCCTTCTGCTGTCACCTAAGAGCCAATGGCCTCCAGTCCCACTTCACAGGACATCACCTGGAACAGTGAGCATGGCCAGGAACAGGCCAGGGATCTGTTTTTTCTGTGCTCTGAAGAAAGGTTTCTTCCCTTCTCTGAACTCACCAGCAGAGAGACAGTACAGATGAAGCCAGGGAATGACTTTGTGGGAGAAAGGGGAGTCTGAGGAAGAACTTTTTTAACAGCATATGGGGAATGGTTTTGTTTAGAGTTCGATCTGGCTACTAGTTTTAGAGAAACTGGACCTGCTGGCAGTAGCTGATCAGGGCAGGAAATGCCAGAGAAAAAGGGGACACCTGTGCACGTGGATACCCAGGAGGAGCTACGCCTTTGAGAGGATGGCAGCCTGTGGAGGACCCTGTGCTGGAGCCATGGAAAAAAAAAAAGAGCAAGAAACAAAGAGTGGCAGGAAAAGGAAAGGACCCCACACTGACCCCCACGACTGAGTATAATGTGTGGGGAGTGAACTGGAGACTGGCAGGGAGGAAAGGTGTCTGGAGGGAAGTTAAGGTGTTTTCTCAAGCATGTTAATTGTTTGTCATTATTTCTCAATAATTTATCATAATTGGCAAAAAATTAAGTGAAATTTCATGACTCAAGAGTGTTTTCCCCTGCAACATCAAGCCATGTAACTCTGCTAAAACCATCTTAGGACTAGAGAAGGCAGCTGCTGTTGCGAGCTACACTGCTGTGTCCAGCAGCAGAAGCCCATGGGCTGGATCTCCTGGTGAGACCGTGATGGTGCTCCTGCCTTCTTCAGTTCATACTAGAGAAATTGGTATGACATGGCCATCGCCATCGTAAAAGATGCTAAAATTGTGAAGTCAAGCACTCAAAATTCAGGAAATCTCAGAATAAAAGTTCTCTCAGTGATCGTTATGTACCATGTCTAAGTCTTCATGCACTGCAGATTTTGGAAGTCAGTGAACCAAAATTAATGTATACTGCTCAGAAAGTCAAAACTTAGATAAGTAGAATTATGTATTTTCTCCATAGAAAAATATTATTTTAAAATAAACCCTCTAGTTTTATCTTTCTTACTATTTGCATTCATTGACAAAAAGTACACTGTTACACCACAGATAACTAACATGTACTAGAAATCCCACTGTGTGCAGACGATCGAGACACACACTGTATCTTTCATTGCAAAGGTAAATTAGGTGAGGTCAACCTCAAGGTGGAGGCCTCAAATTCACCACTTGGTAAAAGCTACAAGCACTTACATGTCAGCACATTTATCATCCCTGTCTAAAGAAGAACCCTACCTGAACCCAAACCAATATGTCAGAAAGTAAAAATTGAGGTTCAGACTGAGCTGGCTGCAAACCATAGCCTGCACACATCAGCACATCTTCTGATCCAGCAGACTAAACTGCATGCATGGATGCATGCACAACCTACTCCTCTATTCCCATAGCACCTTCCAACAAAAGTTTACTTTCAGTTCCATTCTCGGTATCATCCCAAAGGGAATGATGCCCAGTTGAAATGTCCCATTCAAATTTAAAAAAGAGAAATGTAAGCCCACTGAAGGCTCACAGCACCCAAACCCCGACCACTCTGCTGGAAACTCTCACAGCTCCTTTTCAAATGAATTCTCTCACAGTGTGGTCATAAATACAGAAAAGAATAAAAATGAGTTTTGCTTTGGTTCACTGGGGCTGCAGGCTGCTGGTATAATAAAGATTTATACATGGAGAAACAACAATCCCAAAGCAAAGCATTCATGTAAAACTCTATAAAAAAAAAGATTAATCTGACCTTGTAAGAGAGATGCTTTACCACACTACTTGTCAAATAGTGGGATGCAACCTAGTAGAGGTTCACTGGAGAGGTACCTACTGCACAGCTTTTCATAAATTACACCTGAAATAACCTCACAGAAGTTTTGATGAGAAGGGAGGTAAGGTGACGCCTTTCTGTTAGCTACCACTGCTGATTTCCAACCCTTAAGAAATCTAAGGCCAGTTTCTCACCCCTTACTTTCTTCTTCTACAAAGCCCATGACTTTCCCACAGGTTCCCATTAAAGGAGTAAAGGAAGTATGCAATTGCTATCAAGCCTACCTCACAGCTACGCATCACCCTCCTGATGTCAGAGAGAGAAAAATCTATTAGAGAAGAAGTGGTCCAAACTTGCAACTCCATCCCCATTGGAGCTGTACTATACTTTTGACCCACTAGTTCCAGCCTTCATCCAGCCTTTTAATATCAGTTGGAGAATCAGGAACTGTTCCCTATGTCCATCATTTAAAGCACGTCTCCATCACAGCTCACAAAGGCACAGAGCAACAAGTTAAATATGTTTTCTTGCCCCAAAACCAAGATTCTCTGGTTTCTCAGATGTTACAGACACATGCCTCTCTGTGTGATGATTGAGCCTCACACAGTAATACACAGGATTGGGTCTTTTGCTTCCCCACTACCTCTCCTTCCCAAATCTTCTCAATAGTTCTATCATGTTGCTCAAATTGCCCATCTCTCCATCTCAGGAGTAGCTGATCTACTCACAGTCTCCCAAAGACAAAAGTGACCAAGTACAATGAAAACCAATCTGTGATTATCTTGCTAGTCTCCTAACATCCTGCAACGACACTAAACATGATATAACTGATGTCAAGATTGAGAATGCTGTGTTTAGACTGATGCCTGAAGTAATGTTTTTAGTTTGATAGGAGTCTGCGTCAGAAGGAGACAGTAAGATCTCAGCATGTAGGGCCCTCTCCTCAACTTGGCTAATGACAAGAGACAGAAGCTTCTTGCAAAGTATTATTCAAATCCTCTTCAACAAACAGCAAGAAAGCAGTACGAAGACCCAAAAGCTAGCCATCTCTTTGGAATAGTGACACATTCCAAAACAGTTTTAAAGTTCATGGCTTACCAAATAATTTGTTTAGGCCAAACAGCCTACAAAATTAGCATAACCTACCTAAGAAACTGGATAAATAACTTCAACAGTCAGCCTGTGCTGTGTCCCATCATGTAGTGCCTACACTGTTAATCTGTCTGCAAGGGTACAGTTAGCTTCTATTCTGAAAGAGACAATATGAAGTAAAACACATAAGCAGGGAGGTTGCTCCTGTGAAAGTGCTCCAGGAAGCTAACTGCTCTTGGCCTGCAGCAGCTCCCAGGATGAAGAGAAAAAAATAGGAGACTTACAGGCAATCCTTCCTCTGTAACATCAACTGCAAGGTCGATTCACTTAAGCATTTTGCCCTTTAGTTCGGCTAGATTACCAACATTACATTTCACTTCCTAATTAATAAGCACCTCAGGTAGAAGAAATTACAGAGAATTCATTGGGCTAAAATTGTTGGTCTACCAATAGAACCCTAACTTCATAACCTGTGAGGGATTTTAGTTTTTCTGCCTGGTCCTAACGTGTACACATATAACTTTGTTCTTCAAGAATAGTCCAGCTCTGGCCGCTAGAAGTCAGAGCCTCTCAGAATCACAGAAAAATATAAGTTGGCAATGACCTCTGGAGATCATCTGGTCCAATGCCTTGCTAACAATGCAGTCAACTAGATGACACTATGCAGAGCTGTGCCCAGTCACCTTCTGAGCATCTCCAAGGATGAAGACAGACAGCCATCCACAGTCTCACTGGACACCTTTCTCCAATACTTGACCATCTTCATAGTAACAAAAATACTCGGCATCTCTCATTGGAACTTCCCTTGTTGTAACTTGTGTCTCTTACCTCTTGGCCAGTCTAGGTGAATCCTTCCAAAAGTTGTATTTTCTTTAGACTCTACCGTAAGGTAGTTGTAGATAGGAATAAAATCTCCTCCTGTCTTTAATTTCTTAAGAAAGAACCAATCCAGCTCTCTCAGCCTGTCCTTACACTTCAAGTGCCTCATAATCATCAAGGTGGCCCTCCACTGGACTCCTTCCCCTCTGGTATCTATGTGCCTCTTCTACTGGGGAGCCCCAAATAGGGCTACACACTCCAGATGTAGCCTTATCTTATTCTGGAAGGTGTTATTCTTTCTCAGTGTCAAGAAATGTAAGGGAATGTGGGGCTTGGTATGGCCCACAACTACCCAAATATTACATTAATCTTTTTATTCTGATTTAAAACAAAGGCATATATTAAAGTGCAGGCTCCCCACACATTTGAAAGATGTCTGCTTGTTCTGATCAAAAGGAGAAGGTCCTGTATTTTTGAGTTTAAAGGAGGATTATCAGATTGTGTTACTGTTCTTCAGGCCTAAACTATCTACCAAAAAGAAATTTTTTTAAATTGATTTTTAGATTATAATTTGCTAGGAACTGAAATACTACCAAAAATTACATCACATTCTGCACATAATCTTCTCTCCAGGGATAGCATCTCTTCTTTAATACTGAAGGTGTAAACAGTATCTCTCTTTTTTTGAAGAAACTAAGTCAAACCTTTACCTACAAATTCACAAAGCTCCATTAAGGTCAGAAGAACCTAATGGATTTTATAGCAACCACACTTCACCAAGATGCCTGAAAATGAAGAACTTTCCTTGAATTTAATATGCTATTTATATTGAAATAATATCTACAGTGGAGCTGCCTTATTACTATAGTTGGTATTGTCAAAATCTTATGTCTTCCCTGCAGAAGTGTAGCACCCCCACGCCTAACCAAATCAAAACAGATGCATCAACAAACTTAGATGCATAAAGTTGAGCACCAAAAGGGGTAACACTGTCAGAGGTGCTGAATGCTATAAACTATTGCCAAATTTACTATATATTCCACACTTTGGAAAAAACCAAGCCACCCATGGAAAGTCAAAATCAATGCAAGAATTCCGACTGAGGTACTGGAAAACAGAACTCCAGGTACTGGAGAACACTTGCTCTTTATAGGGGTGCTGTTCCTGCTTTCAGGTACCAGTGCTTGCCAATGTTGGCTCTGACTTTCTAAGCACAGCAATACAAAGATCAGCCCCAAGCATGATAAAGGTTTCCCAGAATTGATTTTTTTATTACATACTGGTACATTACTTCCACTGAATAAAACCAGATATGGTGCATATTTTATCAGCACTCAAAAAAGAAAAAAAAAAAGTAACTTTCTTCCACTTTTGAAAGCAACAGTGTTTAATGTAGCACTAGTTCTCACAAGAAGTTTCATTTCATGTAATTCCTGAAAGGCATTTTGATCTGATGTATTAATGTGGAGTAGGAACATTATGAAAGGCTCGCTTAGTTTTTTAAAATTTTCTTTGATTTTCTTTTCCAAGGAACTGAGCAAGGAGAGGAGAACAGAAGAAAAAGTGCAATGGGAATTGTACTTGCGTCTTAGAAATGACTTCTTCTGCAGCCTGGAAGACTTGCACAGAAAGAGACAGAGGAATGAATGAGAAATGACAGGACAGTGCCCAGACAGTAACAGCAACAATAACAATTGCAGTCAATAAAACCCCATTGTATTGATCTACCACATGAACTTCATAACGAAAGAGAAAGGGTAGCTTGCTTCCATCAATTTCCATCACAGTGGATTCTGATTCTACATCTCGGTACCAAACTGACGCTCTGAATTCTCCTTTTTTTAGTTCCACATCATTGCTCCTACTTACCACCCTTTGTGGCACCACGCCTGCTTCCTTTCTGTCCGTATTTAGACTGCTTGAATATTTGTAGACTTATATCCCATCTGAGCCCTCTCTCTGCCATGCTGTGCATATTTAGCTCTTTTAATACTTCCTTGGAAGTAAATCTCTTTAGCCTCCTGATCTTTTTTTTTCAGCATAAAAATGATAAGTTTGCTCATAAACTGTAAAAAGTCAGTAATGTATATGAGCAAACTTATGAACAGAAACTCCATTATGAAAATGGCATGTATCTAAATTTGGTTCATCAGCTATTATTCTCTAAAAGCCTTAATAGTTAATTCATTGTGATTGTGACAAAGTCGTGCATGCTTTATGCTTGCTGGATATATAGTAGAGCTCTGTTTATGTTTGGACTATATTTTTTATGAATGTGTGAAAACTCCTGCTGATCAATAAGGCTCTAAGAAATCTGCAGTAATTATTTCTGGAAAGATATACAACATATGCAGTTTAAACACATTAACAGTGTTTCATTTTAGTCTCATTAGTGCTTTCAGTTAGAATCATTCAGTTTTACTGCATTAGTGAGAGTTGAGAGACTTGACATTCCCATACTGTATGTCATAGGATTTTAACTGGCATTTTGTGGCGTTTCTAGTGATTTTCCATCTTCTCCAAAAACTGACTCAAAATCAATGAAGTGTCATAAAATATTAGCCAGGTATCACTCTCACATCACAACAGTAGGTAGGTATACGCCCATTTAACAGATCACAGATTATTATTCCTTAGCAGAAATAAAGGTCTCGCTGGCCTTTGACTGTCTTTAAGGGTTGCTTCATCTCTTCTGCAAACATAATGCAAAGGTATGACGACATCTGATGTCAATCTTTGTGCTGGTCAAGACAGAAACTCATGCTAATTGTGAAGTACAATGTGGCTGAAGAACCAGAACATCAGACTAGCTCTTACAAGTCCCCATGTCACTCCATTAAATAACAAAGCAGTTGCTTGAGTCCATCTCACATAGCTAATGGAAACAGCAAATACAACTAAAAGGCTCTGGTTTAGGGTTAATCTAGTATTCTCCATCTATGGCAAAGACATGTAAGTTAATTATTGTCTAAACTTACACCTTTTACTCAGACTTTAACATCATCTCTGTATTTAGTAAATGGAGCTTCTTCCCTGAATCTACCATCCCCAGGATATTTCTTGTCATCTGGATCTCCTGCATGAAACGTGATCGGACAGCTTCATGCCCTGAGAGGAGGAGAGCAGCAGCGAGTGGTCCCCACACACCCTGTTTGGGGAGCAAGTGAGTCAGCAGGGCTGGCCTCACACCGAACACCTGCTGACCCCAAGTGCTGGGCAGACCGACAGAAGCTCCCCCAGGATGATAAAGGCAAATGCCATGACCATGCTGCTCAGCTGACTTATGATGAGATGAAGGGTAAAAAAATTACTCTGAAATTCTGCAGTTCTCCCTTTACACGTATTTGCAAACCCTGAGCTAAGTTTGCAATGGGACCTTACCTGCTAATTATAACAATAGAACATTTTTCTTATTTCTAGGAGTCTCAAAATAGCCTCTAGAAACTACACTTAATGCATAAATGAATTAAATGGTGAGAAGCAGATGGTCAAGAAGAGAAAAAAGGACAAGGTAGAGTATTTTGTCTGTATTTAGATTCTACTGCTGGCTTTCTCCCCAGTTTGCTATTCCCAAATGTGCTACACAGAGGTTGCTGCATCAGATGCGCATGGGCCAGTCTTGCAGTAGCTTAGAAAAGGAACAGCAAGGTAGTTTGGTTTACTTAATCCTGCCTCCTACTGAGGAACTGAAATATCTATAGCATCAAATCAGATCTAGCTACACATTGTGTATGCATCACTGATTTACACAAACTAGCTTCCATTTCTTTACCTCCAGAGTCACATTTTTCTGAGGTTCAGGTAATTCTAATCCTTAAAGAAAAAAGCCAATGTTGCCCTCTAATTTAAGAGGCAGGATTAAGGTGGCTAAAATAGTATGTGAATGACTGGGAATATAAGCACACATGCTGCTTCGGTAAGCCTACGGCTTTCTATCTGAGGAGATAATTTTATTGTTAGGAAAAAAAATAATCAAATGTTATGCTCAAAAGTGACATGAATGTCTGGGCTGGCAACGAGCACACAGGTTACCTCTCCTTTACTTTCGAAATGGGAGTAATTCTGTTGCCTGACAGATCTTGCAGGTGACCCTAGGTCTGGAGCAAAAGCCCATCAAAATCAGCAGAGGTCAGTCTTACAGATCAGACAATGAACACGTCTGCCTGGAGACTGCAAGCTCTGGTAGAAAACAGGCTTCCTTGACAGTGTTTTCTTCACCACCATGTAGTCTTAGGCTCTATTCTTCCACCATGAGGTTCATTGGATTACTTAATTGTCCTAGTAATTTGATGGGCAGTGAGCTATCTGTGACCCACCTCAAACCCTTACAGACAATAGTAGGGCAAGATGAGGCTTGGTTTCTGGGTCTCCTTTTGAAATGGCTCAGAGCAGGTTTCTTTTCACTCTGGCACGTGAGAGTTGGTTCAATGCTGAGACAAAAGATGGGGTGAGGGAGGCTTTCTAAGTGGTAGGGGATCTTGAGCCTCTGTAGGCTGTCAGAGAAGCTGATGTTGCTAATACACAGCTAACAACTACTAGTTAATAGATTAATCAACAAGGAGTTAGAAACTCAGAAACACTGACAGCCATTTAGACAGACAGATTAAGCCTCGATATAAATTAGCATAGTTCCATTGACTCCTGTACACGGCTCTGTCACTCTGTTTGACTGCCACAAAGCAGCATCTTGGCTAAAAAGAAGGAATGGGAACATCAGGAAAAGGTTCTTCACTGAAAAGGTGGTTGGTCACTGTAACAGGCTCCCCAGAGAAGTGGTCAGGGCCCCAAGCCTGTCAGAGTTTAAGGAGCATCTGGAAGACACTCTTAGTCATATGGTTTAGTTTTAAGGAGTCCTACAAGGAGCAGGGAGTTGGAGTCAATGATTCTTACGAGTCCCTTCCAACTTGAGATATTCTGTGATTCTATGATTCAAAGCATAACAAGCACCAGTGGTATTGCATCAGTCTATATTACAAAAATAAATACTACCCTATGAGGTAAGCTCTTCCTACACATTGAGCCTAGGCTCAAGTCTAAAAACAGGAGGGAAGGAAAACAGCTTTATTCCTTCTCTCCTCTGTTCCCGGATTCTTTGATCAACTGCCTCCAGAAGTGAAGAAAAGAAGGGAGAAAGAGGAGAACTCAGACAGGACCCCGTCCACTCCTGAGTTTCAGTATCAGCCAAGCGGAAGGAGCTAAAAACTGAAAGGCAATGAGAAACAGCTTCTTAATAACAAAGGAGGGGCAACAAAACTAGGAGAGTCTGGTGCTCAGTACTTACAGTCCAAACAGGCAGCAAGTTAGGGCTTTCATATGCCAGACAGAGCTACACAGAGAAGTGTTACACATGATGTATAATGCTCTCAGGCTGTGTGTACGGTATCTTCCTGGTCTTTGCATCACTTGCTTGCTGCTGTGGCTGCAGTCACAATTTCCCTGATTTTGCTACTCAGATTGCTAAAAGAACACAAGCGCTTGTGCTAAGCTGGAATGAGAATCTACTGTTTGGTCTGTAGCATTAAATTACTGAGATGGAGTCATTCACGGGCTATTTCTTTCCCATTTAGTTGCTTTGAAATAAATTCCCTGTCACCAGTGGAGTTTCAGCTGTCAGCTCTGATTGGATCCAGTGACACTACTGAAAACAGTAGGTTTTTTTATTCTGCTTTTCTTCCCACTCATTAACTTTTTCCTCATTTTCTTTATTGCAATTTCAGTTACAGATGAGCTGGCTGAAGTTCAGGAAACTCTCAACAGCACAGTACAAAACATCACGGGCACTTGTTTTCCCCCTGGACTATTCCATAAATAAGAGCCTTTTGATGTCTGGATAGTCATTCAGATATATATACAGTATCAGCTCTTTCCATGGCTGGTCCTGACCTACTATCAAGGTTTAATTCTGATCTTATTCATTCCAGCAACTATGATGAACATGAGGTTCTCATTTAAATTAAGCTGAACACATAGATCTGTGTGTTAATGATTATTTTCTTTCCCCTTCTCATTAATCATTGTTTCAGCTTTTCTACAAAACCAAATAATAATCAGGCTTATCCACAAATCAGGAATAAAGGGAAAGAGGGTGTATCTAAGCCATCTTCTTACTTATCCAATCCTTGATCTGATGGAAAATACCCAACCTCGGTCCTTTACAAGAAGGCAGCTGGCTTTGGGTAATCAGAGAGGAATCAGTATTTTGTTTACTTCAAGCCTTTTCCCCTTTCTAATGTATTCCTGTATGGGTAATACGTGCTGAAGAATCACCTACATCAACTTAAGGCTTTTTTAGGCCTTAAAGTCTACACAAGCAACACTCATCTTCTACCTTTTTTGATTGGTTTATCGGCCATGTTGCACATCCCAACCAGAAGCAGAACACATTCTTTGTACCAAATCATTGGAGAAAAAAAAATAATAAAATAGAGTTTCATAAAATCAGAGGGTGAAATAAAGAACTACCTATGGATCTTATTTCCTTCCAGGACATGAGTTATTATTTAAGTTGCATGTATCTGGAAACATGGTATCTATACATGAGTGCTGTAACAACCAATAGACATAAAAATCGTTTCTTCACAAAGGGCCCAATACTGTTTTTTACCAGTGACTATGATTTCCTTGACCAAAAGTAAGTTCCTATTTGCAAAAAATTTGCATTAGACCATGTTCACATGCCCTTTCTGGCAGCTTCTCTGAATGTCCTGTTTCCCATTTAACTGAAGGTAACGTTGCAATTAGGCTGATGGGCTCAGCTGGGACAGCCTGAAGTGGAGCTCATGGAAACCAGCTAATTGAGCCAATTAGGCACTTTCAGCAAGATAAAAATTGAGAACTATTTTGCTTTGGGATATTTATTTATCATTTGGACATAATAGAGCTGATGAAAGAAATCAAATTTGTCATTACTATTATGGAAACATGGAATAATACTTCTTAAAGGTCATTGTAGCACACAGGACAGCTAGACACATTCTGCTATAATCAGAGAAAGATGACAAAGGCACTTGGTTGAGATTTAGACAAATTGGGTTTGCTTCATATCTCTCCCAGAATCTCCCAGTGCGCTCTACGCAAGGCACTTAGTTTCACTGTGCCGCAGCTCCCCATCTGTCTAATGAGGATAATAATACTTTCCATTTGTCTTATCTGTTTAGACAGTAAGCTTTACTGGTCAGGGACCTCCTCTTACCAGGAATTTTATACAGAACAAGCATCCTGATCTCATGGGCTGCCTGCAGAGGATACTGTAATACAGATAATAAATAACTTAATCCATCATGATTGAATGTCTAGAGCTGAGATTTTTAACCTGGACTATCTGTGAAATAATGACCTTTTTCAGTGCAAGCATGCAGTGCAAACTCACAATACTGTGGAGTTTGGGATCCTGCCGAAGGTTAGTACTAAGACAAAGGTTTTAGATTTTAGAAGAGCAAACTTCAGCTCACTCAGAGCTCAGTTGGGAGGGAATCCGTGGGAAGCTTCCATAGAGGATAAAGGGGCTAGCAAGTCCTGGGAGTTTTTCACGAAGACTCTCCTGGAAGCACAAAAACAGTTCATTCCCCTTAAAGGTAAGGGAAGTTAGCGGAGCAAGAGACCCCCTTGGTTTAACAGCAAGCTTCTCAGTCTGCTCAAAACCAAGAGAAGCGTACCAGAGATGGCAAATCAAACAAACGCCCGTTGAGAACTACAAGGGCATTGCCAGGGTGTGCAGAGATGCAGTTAGAAAAGCAAAAACTCAGCTCAAATTGAAATTGCCCAGAGATGTCAAAAACTACACCAAAGGGTTCTTCAGGTACATAAACAACAAGCAGAAACAGAAGGAAAATAGTGGCCCGCTGTTAAACAGGAGAGGTGAATTAGTCACCAATAACGCTGAAAAGGCAGAGGTTCTCAACATCTTCTTCACCTCTGTCTTTACCAGCCCTGTTGGGCTTCAGGCCTTGGGAACAACAACCCAGGTTGATGCAGACACAGACCCACTGCCAGTGAAAGAAGAGTTGGTATGCAAACTGTTAGAGCAGCTTGAGCCCTACAAATGGATGGGTCCTGACATTATCCACCCGAGGGTGTTAAGAGAGCCAGCTCACGTCGTTCTGAGGCTGCTTTCCATAATCTTTGAGAAGTCAGGGAGGTCAGGAGACATTCCAGAACACTGGAAGAAGGCTAAGGTCATCCTCATCTACAAGAAGGGTTTAGAGGAGGATCCAGGAAATTATAGACCCATCAGTCCTACCTCAGTCCCTGGGAAAATTATAGAACAAATCCTCCTGGGGGCTGTTGCAAGTCAAATGAAGCACGTGACTGGGAAAAGCCAGCATGGATTCACCAAGGGCAAATCGTGCCTGACAAACCTGATCGCTTTCTAGAACAAAGTAACCTGCTCAGTTGATGTGGGGCAAGCAGTGAACATTGTTGACCTGGATTTCTCCAAGGCTTTCGACACAGACTCCCACAGCCTCCTCCTAGAGAAACTGATGCATTATGGTCTAGACAAGTGGTCTGTGTGGTGGGTGAGGAACTGGCTGACAGGCTGCACCCAGAGGGTGGTGGTAATTAGCTCCTTTTCAAACTGGCAACCTGTCACAAGTGAGGTCCCCCAGGGATTGATACTGGGCCCAATGCTGTTCAGTATCTTCATAAATGGGATGGGATGGAGTGTATCCTGATGAGGTTTACTGATGACACCAAACAGAGTGGGGAAGTGGACACTTTGGAAGGGAGAGCCACCCTGCAGGAAGGCCTGGATAGGCTGGAAGAGTGGGCTAACAAGAACCTTATCAACTTCAACAAGGACAAGTGTGAAGTCTTGCACCTGGGAAAACAAAACCCAGGAGTGCAGCACAGGCTGGGATCTACTCAGCTGGGGAGCAACTCTGTGGAAAGGGACCTGGGGTCCTGGTGGACAAGCAGCTCAGCATAAGTGAACACTCTGCTTCTGTGGCAAAGAAAGCCAACAGGATGCTGGGTTACATCAACAAGGGCATCACCAGCAGAGATAAACAAGTCATTATCCCACTCTATTCAATGCTTGTCAGGCCACACCTGGAATACTGTGCTCAGTTTTGGTCCCCGCTATGGAAAAAAGATGTGGACAGGCGTGAGAGGGTGCAGAGAAGGGCCACAAAGATGATCAAAGGACTCAGAAGCCTGATATATGCAGAAAGGCTGAGGGAACCGGGTTTGTTCAGCCTTGAAAAAAGAAGGCTTAGGGGAGACCTTATCACCATGTTTCAGTATTTAAAAGGTGGCTATAAAGAAGACGGAGACTCCCTTTTCACAAGGAGTCACATGGAAAAGACAAGGGATAATGGGTACAAGTTACTCCAGGGGAGATTGCGATTGGACACGAGGAAAATTTTTCACAAGGAGAACAATCAGCCATTGGAATAAACTCCCCAGGGAAGTGGTGGATTCCCCAACATTGGACACTTTTAAGATTCAGCTGGACAGGGTGCTGGGCCATTTTGTCTAGACTGTACTTTTGCCAAGAAAGGTTGGACCAGATGATCCTTGAGGTCCCTTTCAACCTGGTATTCTATGATTCTGTGAAATATAGATCTCTTCTAAACATGTATGAAAGGCAGAGAGTTCAGGCAATTTAGCTCCTCAAACATAGATTTTAAGCAATTAACTTGAAAGACAATGTTTACACAGACACTTAAGGATCAGCTAGCTCAACATTTGGGCATGAAAGAGAAAAAAGTACTTAATCAGGAATAAATTTCTTTAGCATACAGCAATGGCATGTGCACATACAGCACCTGCCTAAAGTCAGTAGTATGATCAAGTCACCACAACTGATTGTGCTAGATTGGTACTGCAAGCTGGTGCCTCATCTTCTGCAAGGACCTGCCCTCAGCTGAAAAACGTTGCAATGAGGTTAAGAGCACTCAAGCTAAATGTTTTGCTAAAATTCATGAAGATGATAGATACGACTAATAGCTCTGAAGGACATTAGAACTGTAACACATTTGCAATGAGGAAGGGAGAAAAAACAGATTCCTAATTTTGTTTCAAGATACCCTATAGAGATTTGCAGTACAGCTAGATGATCCTGCACCACAGGATCAAATACCTATGAAAAAAACAATGGAAGTCGATAAACTAACTTTCTTAAGTCAGACTCGACTCTTATGACCTCTGTCACCTGATCAGGACAGTGACCCAACCCATCAGAACAAAGCTGCCATTTTCTAATTATAGCTGAGCTTGTAGCAGAGGGACCTCTGTTACACCATCTTGAACAACAAGAATAGCAGAAATGTCAAAGGAATCTTACTGAAGCAAGAAAGCATTGTTCACTTGCTTCACTCATCAATTTGCATCTACATTCAGATGCAAGATTGTATACACCAGGTTGTATACTTATTTCAAGAAATGCTAGTTGCTCTGATTTCCCTTGGGAAATCTAATGATGGAAAGTTTATCTTCTTTCATGTTGTAGCTGGAGCAAAGAAGAATCATTGTAAATATCCATTCTTTGTTGACAGAGATCTTAGAATGACAGCTGCACAACTCACCCCATCTGCATATTTTTGCAGAACACATAGGATGGTTGAGGTTTCCTTTTGTACTTTTTTTTCACACTCCATTTTAGATTTTCATATTATTCTCTTCCTCCAAATGCAGAGAAAAAGGAATGGGCCTGTTCCTTAAGAGATTAATGAGGCATTGACCTGGCTATATGTTGCCACTGAGTAAAGAATATCTGCCAGCTCCTTAGTTGGTGGACACGAGGTAGGTCCTTTCAAGTCAGTAAATCTGTGAAGCTTTAGGCTATCTAAACACTCTAATCAGAGAGATCATTCCTGACTATTGCACGCACCTATGCAAAAATCTCACGTACAAATTAAACTTCACTTATGCTTTCGACGTCCTTTCTCCATCTGTCCTCTGCAACTTAAAACACTTTGTCTGTCCTCTTTTCTTTCAAAAGTCGTTGGCAAATGCCAGAGGTAAGCCATTATTATCATTTACACCTAACGTCACAGCAGCCTAATACCAAAGAGCTTACAGGTTTGCTCTGACAACCCAATACAAATGTCATATGCGAAGAACACAAAGATAGTGGATCAGTGTCTCATCTGCTGTGCAACCTAGTGTATGAAATATAAATAGATCGAAATGCCTCTTTGATACTGCTCATTTCTCATTGAGCAGTATTATTAAGTAGACTCCTTAGGAAATCTTATCCCTTATCACACCATAGAAAAGTAGCACTATTCATAAGGCAAGACCACACACAAATATCCTGCTGTGTCCAACACCACATAAAATTCTGCTCCTCGAAAGCAGGTGGGCTGAGCTAGTAGTTCTTCCTGCCCTGCTCTCTCCCAGTCCATTTTAGGATCCCAGTGGTGCTCCATGCCTCCTGTAATATTTCCAATGTCTTCCTCAAAGCAACACATCCTAGTAACAGCAGCACATCCTCCCAACTACATCCTTCACTAACTTGTAGCTGCCGCATCCTTTCCTCTATCATCTGCTCTTAGGAAGCAGAACAAGAGGTGCTCCTGTTGCACGGGAAATTTGTCCTTTCGGTCCTTGCAGGTCTAAAGACTATCGCCAACCTCAACTCAGCACCCTGTGGACTTCTCCTGCATTGGCACTGATGCTGTAGTCCAGTAATTACATCCGGCTGGCCAGACACTTCCTTCACAAAGTGGGTATTTATAAGACTGTTAAAATTGTTGAATTTTAGCCCCAGATTCTGACTTCAGCCTTCACGATGTAAATTTCCACTCACAAAATTGCCTTAATTTCAATTTATGTTGTTCATTTTAGTTTCAAACCACCTATCTGCCACATAAATCACAGAATCATAGACTGGTTTAGGTTGGAAGTGACCTTAAAGATCATCTAGTTCCAACCCCCCTGCCATGAGCAGGGACACCTCCCACTGGACCAGGTTGCTCAAAGACCCATCCAACCTGGCCTTAAACACCTCCAGGGATGCAAAAGATGTCTTCATAAACCTCTCCCTCTTCTCTCAAGAGTTCAAGGAAACACACACCACTGCTAACCTTTCCCTTCTGGCAGGTCTCATCCTCCAAGGACTGGTTAAAAGCTTGGTCAGGAGTGATGTAGCAACTCCTTAGATCTAGCAAAGACTCATTCAAGCACGACTCACATCTCATCCATGTCAAGTGGGCAACTTCTGTTGAAATACAAGACTTTGTAACATGCATTGGAATAGCACCAGCACCTTAAGACAGCAAACACTGCAACACCATAGCGGTTTAATACTCACACTCAGCAGGAGGCACTTGTTTTCCTTGATGGCGCCTATGCAGCCCACGAAGCCAATGATCATGACAAATGTCCCTGTGACGATCAGTAGGTTGGCAGCTGACAGGGACGGGAAAGAAGAAGAGAGGGTGGCAAAGTTTCCTTGGGTGACGGCCAGCCAGATGCCTACTCCAAGGATTCCACAGCCTCCCAACTGGAAAATAAAGAAAACAAAGAAACTTAGTTATTGTATCCAAGCAATCCCAGATATTAATCCATATCAATATGGCAGCAGTAGAACAGCTCTGCTGGGGTAAACATAGCAGTTATACCTATTAAGAAATGATCTCTCCTTATGGCACTCTAAAGAGGGACAACAGACAGGGGAGAAAGGAAAAAAAATAGAGGGAGAACTCATCAGTAAGATGTAACACTCAAGAAAAAGACCCAGATTCCCTAAATCCAAGACAACTTCAAAAAACAGGTCCCTTCCTCTCTACTGAAAAAGCAGACACTGAGTAAAAGAGAAATTACCAAAGACTCAGATATAGAAGGGGTTGAAAAAATCCGTATCTTATTTAGGTACCTCCGAGAGCTGCCAGGAATGGCTGAAGCACTTTTGATCCCCTGTTCTTCCCATCCCAATAAAACATCTCCCATCCCTGACCCATGCTATAAAAAAATCTTGCCAGAGCATCCCCTGGTAGGACACCTCACACCTCTTAGTTCCTGTCCAAGGTCTCACCTCCCTGTGAAGCAAGAGAGCATTTAGAGGGTAAAGGGACCAGAGAAGGAGAGAGAATTCTCCTGTAACATTAAAAAAATCAAATAGATGTTTACTCCTAATGTGGCCATGGGTTTGGTAATCCAGTCCTCAGAAGAGGACTTGTCTGGTCTAGGAAAAGTTTGAGAGGGGAGCAGTAGTACAGGCTCCCCAGGCATGCGAGCAAGGCGAAGGGAGGATGCCAGAGCAGGTAGCAGCCATCACAAAACCATAAAATTTACAGTTATTATATACACAAGAAACTTTTAAAAAATGCAAACATTTATAAGCGTGCTGCTTGTAACTGTGAGGAAGCCTGCAGAACTGACACAATCTGAGTAAAGCTGAGCAATTAAACAGAATTAAACCAAAGGGGACTTTGCATTATTATAAAGTCACACAGCAGAGTATCTCTTCGGTTGCTTTCTTTCCTGCTCTCCCTTTTTATTGAGTTTTATAATTTTTATTGAGTTTTATAATTGCACTTTATTATCCAAATCAATTAAAGGCTAGGAAAGAAATTTTGTTCATAGAGTAGTAAGCCAGACATAGGAGCATATCAATTAAATGTCTGCATAAAGTGGATGAACATAAGGCAGCTCATGAACCAGGGAAGGAAAAAGAAAACGACAGAGCTAATCCTGGGACAGAGCTAAGCCTCAGAAACGAAACACACAAGAGAAACACAAAAGCCAAAGCAATTTCTTAGTACTAATTGATAAGGTTGTCTCTGCCTGCCACTGAATTCCCCCTCCATAAGGGACAGTAAAGGCAGCTGTGTCTCAAGGCAGGACTCCTCACCCCAGTTGCAAACCAGTCTATTTTGTACGGAACTAAGGAGACAAACTACATCTCATTGTAATGTACCTCAGCTGCATCAACCTGTGTGTCTCCACTGAGAGAAGGGAGACTTCAGGACACAGGGACTCAAATCATTTCATTCAGCAGCCTTTTCACAAACAGACATCCCGTATCACCATATTCATCCTTTCACAAAATACTCTCTACAAGCACCATGGAGGGACAGTCCATGCCCCGACCATATACACTGGAAATACCTCCCCTCTGTGCCCACTTACGGACCATGATGTTTAACACAGTCTAAAATGATTGAAGAATAACCAGGGGAGAGGTGGGAGAAGAATATTTAAAGAAGGTAACCCACAGAAAATCATTTAGGGTAACTGAGGGGATATAAAGAAAAGCTATCAATATGGCCCAAGGAAAAAAAAAAAAAATTAGGAATAAATTCCCTAAAATGAGAATAAAACCCTGAAGGTCTCCTGGACGACAGAACAGCATAGAAGGAGAGGTGGCAGGCACCCAATCTAAAACTGGTCAGAGCGCTGAAATACAGGCAGGAACAGTGCTAAACTGGTCGAAGAACAGGATGGAAAGCATAGCTGTGCTTCTGCCTCTGCAGCCTGGTGGGCTCCAAGTCCAATTAAGCCTAACGAACGCAGATGCCCAGCAGCAGCAGAGGCATCACCTTGCAATACATTTAGGTATTATCTTCAGTTCTTTGTTCTGAAGCAATTCAATGGCACCAATAAGAGGCAGCTTATTTCATCACCTTTCATGCTCTCTGTGTTGCTACACTGCTTTGAGGGATACTTACACCTACAACTATCATTTGTCTTATGGGAGGTGGGTCTCACTGAAGATGCTGCTGCATTCAGTAAAGGCAAGACCAGCTTGCCTGCTCCTCCATTGCCCATTCAATTCTTTATGTTGTACCATGCATAATGCTTGACACATCATTGCCCGTCGGACATTTGATTCCAGCACCTTCTCCCTCCAAAGTCATTCTTGTCTGCAGAAACTGGGAATTCACCAGTGGCACAAAACATCAGAAAACCAGGAGATGGTTCATGTAAAATGCCGTGACTGTGCCTGTACCCATTTAGATCAGAGCTGAATATTTCAGATGAGGTGGTCAGAAAGGGTATCTTGCTACATTGCCCTTGATTCAGAGATACTCTAATATACGTCAGGCTCTCTAGCAGTTCATTATCTTCCTATTTTTTAAGATATAATGCACAGCTCTTCCTTAGGTTGATTAACCAAACCCTGAAATGCACAAAGGGATCCTCTGAGCATTAAATCATCTGGCTCAAACTGGGTTTCACGAAGTGCTGCTTAGGAAACACACACTAGCACACGCTACTGAGGGCTGCCCCACCTTAGTTCAGCCCTGTTCCTTTTCCCACACCAGAACATCCCCTCAACTGTCCTAAGAGGCTGCCCTTAACTCCAGTCTAAACTGCTCTTTAAAGCCTGCTTTCCACCAGGGAGTGAAGCACACCTGTAAGTCTCCGTCCAACGGCCATAATAACACTCAAGCCCCTGGTTAAGGAAAAGCTTAAGGGAACCAAGACCTACCAAGACAGCCACGGAAGCCTTTCCAATGAGAGCAGAATATTTTCTGTTCCCAAACATTCAAAAAGCTCGCTTCCCACCCCCAACCCCATTCTGAACTGAACAGCAGCGTAATTCCCAGTCTAAGATCAGAGAGATCACATTTATTTATGTGAGTGAAGAGAAAACTGTTGTAGTTGGTTTTATGCTGCCTGTCTGTTTTGATTTTTTCATCTTGGTACCTAAGGAGCTGTTAAGTTACAGATAATTTTACTTAGTTATTTATGATGTTCCCTTTCCTCCACTTTTTCTCTCCCTGCCCCATACCCAACCCCCAATCCCTGTTTGTGCCAAACAGTCAGAAGAACGGTGATGAGATGATAATTCCCGACAGCTTTCAGGGCTTGCCGAGATGTGAAATAAAACAAAACCAAAACCATTAACAGGGCTACTCTTGACAATTTGGGGCTTCCAAACAAACAGTGAAGCTGTCATGGTTAAAAGAGAAAATGTTAAAGTAAAACGATCAGCAAGAAGTCTACAGCTTTAACCTGATCTACTGGCAGCCAAATATGAGTCTGTATTGACTGCATGTGGTGATGCAGGGTTGACTTTTTAAAAAAACCCCATGAATCTCCCTCAAAGACGTCACGCTACTGACAACAGCGTTTTTTTAATTCCCTTGTGAAATGTTTAACACAGTATTTGCCAAATTGTTCATGATAAGCCACTTGCAAGCAATGCAGATAATGGCAAAATCTGAAATGAAATGCAGCTTCCTCTAACATTTTTTTTCCAATAAATGTTGCATTTTTTTGTAAAATCTTTTATTCTGAGGCCAAAAGAGTGGGACACCAGAAGGGATAGTGTCATAGCCCTACGACTCAGGAGCTTTGAGTTAAGTGTTTGTTCCAGGACAGACCTCAGTGTAAATCTGGAACAGGCTGTTTAGTATGTCTGTGCCTCTGTTGCAAAATCACGAATACAAAGACACGAGTAGTGGGCTCTTTGCAAGCCCTGGACTTTGCAATTGGCTGTGGAAGAAATGGTCTGTTCTGCTCAAGACAAATTGTTCACAGGTATTTATACAGCCGAGTCAAGCAGTAAAGCGGGTGGCTTACTCTAAAAGCATAGATTCAGCCTGTCTCTCCTTCCCCAAGAGATACACAGACACGTGTGCACTCCCTCTCTTGGCAGAAAAGCTACCTACGGAATTAGATCCTCCAAATTGTTCTAATGGGCTAGAAAATAAATTATTCAGACTTCAGTGCATACATTTAGAATTGATGTTACAGTATGGTAAACAATGTAATCCCAAACAGCCCCGGATATATGCATGTTGTTGGAGAAAATAATTCTGAAGTTACAGCTACGCACTTAAATACTGCAGGAGAAATTGCCTCATTGTTCATGATAATGGTGTTGGTGTCTTTAAGGGGGTTTTTTATTGGTTTTATTACACAGAAAATGCATCTAATTGAGGCTTCTCATATTGTATCTGATTAGGATCTACCCATCAAATTTCCTCTTTTAGATAAAAAAAAATAAATTCCTTATGTATTAAAAATACACTGATAACAGAATGCAAGTACGGCCAGTTGTTATGTAGTTAAACTACCTCACATGGAGGGTTTTTTCTCTCCCAGTGTCCACATATTTAAACTAGAAGGGCTTTCTCAATCCCACTCGCTATCCAGTTCCTCCTATGTGAATATGCTTCCCACTCTAACTATGGAGTAAGAGTATACGATAGAAAAATCAACATCAAAGTATTAATAGTGATGTGAACATTATCCAGCAAATGTTCTTGTAATGTAAGGCATACTGAAATTACTGTTCCTTTCAGCTAGACACAGAGAGGAGGTGGAAATGGAATACATATTGACAGGATCAAATGAATCAAGATTCTTACTTGGGAAAAGGAGAAGCCTGTCTGCTAATGCAGAGGCTGCAGCTTTCTATACAAGCACATGCAAACAACCTGTCAGCGTAGCTGCTGCCCATCTTGGAGGAAGGAGTGGAAATTATACTGCTGGACACTTCTGGAAAACTCCTTCGAGCCGGCAGTCCATGGCCATTAAACCATTGAAGACCTCGTAGACATCTATCTGCAGCACACCATCACTACTGACTGACAGTACGCAGGATGACTGAATGTGCAGATGGTGTCCCACCACATGGACAGACACTTTAGCAGAGCTCATGTGACATAAATTAGTAGTATCACTTCAGTGAGGCACAAGCTGCATTTCGTCCATTAGTCAGAGGTCTGAAATTTAACCAATATGGGATGGTATACGGAAATTTAACAAACAAAGGGTGGTATACAATTTAATCCCTTCATATCTCTGATTTTGGAAAGTTAAACAGAGTAGTAAATGGGGAACTGAAGCACATTTCTACCTTTAGCATACTGAGGCCCTAGAGCTCTGCAATGCAGAACCAAAGGACATATGCAAACCTCATCCAAGACGCCCATGATCTGAGCTGTATCCTTTGTGCAATAATTTCAAATGAACTAGGAAAAAATACTTGAAAAAAGACCAGTTAGTAGGGAACACATTCCTGGGATTGAAGAGTCTGGAACAGTAGCAGTCCGTAAACACCAACGTTAGATGGGAAAGGTGAATAGAGGATCATTATTAATTTTTCTTGAGATAAAAAAAGCTAGAGGTTATTTGGTGTGCGGGGTTGAAAACCAATAAAAGCAAGTACTTTCTCACAAAACATTTAATTAAATTCTGGAATTCATTGCCACAGAGTTTTGTGGATGTCAAAATATAAGCAGGTTCAAAAAGGGATTACATAAATCAAAGGAGGGCAAGGTACCCTAGCATTTATTAAAAATGATATTTTGCATGCAGCCCTCGCAGGGAAAGACCTTAAACCGTTAATTGCAGCAGCTGGTGAAAATGTCCTTTGTTATCTTCTCCTTTTTTCTTACATTCTTTCTAAGTATCCTTGAGCGACCATGACCAAAACTAGGGTACTCAGCCACATGAAACTTTCTCAATATTACGGGCAGTTGTATGTTTTCCTTACTTCACTCTCTTCCCCTCCCTAGTTTTAACGTTCACTCACAGTTTGGCTTGATTTTTTTTTGCTTGCTGCTTTGCTTCTCATCAGCCTGCTTTCAGAGACAGGGTTATAGGTACAGACAACAACCAAAGAGTTAAATCCCTGTTTCTCCTTACGTGCATGTCATACTCTTGTTTTTTGTATCAATGAAAGCATATCTTATTTCTAACCAAAATTTAGAAATCTGTCGTGTAACTAGCAATTACACAATAGCAATAATTCAATTAGCAATAACTCAAAATCTCTTTCTCCCCCTCGGATGCATTGGACATAGAAAAGCTGTATTTCTTTTCCAATGGCTGTGGGGATCATACCCAGACTCCTCTCTCTAAACCTCAGCAAATCTTGAGTAAGACCAACTAACCTCTACACGCACAGTCCACTAGATTTTTTGTGGTTTGATATCGAATAGTAAGAGGGAAATCCTAGAACTTATGCCCACATGTAACAGACTCTTGTGTTGTTGCAATCAATAGCTGAATTAGAAACAACAAAGTGCTTATGCTACTGTACTTTTTTTTTTAAAAAAAGAATGAAATTATTTAGCTGCATTCCTGAAGCAGAGTATAGATACGTCCACTTCAGCTGTTTGCGCACATGCAGTTGCTTCTCCTCCGTAGTGCTGCCTTCTGTGCTTAGGCATGGCCCAGGTTTTCAGTAGTACTTATGGAATTTGGGCAGCTGCCAGCAAATTCTCAGCTGTCGTCACTCCAGAGCACTTGAGCTGTCTCATAATTTTCATCAAAAAATCAATGAGAACTGGGCTTACGTATCCTCTAGATCAAAGGAGGCTGAGGGGAGACCTTATTGCTCTCTACAACTATCTGAAAGGAGGTTGTAGCAAGGTGGGTGTCAGTCTCTTCTCCCAAGTAACAAGTGACAGGACAAGAGGAAACAGCCCACACTGAAAGTGTTGTCAAGCATTCGAACAGGCACCTGGGGAAGTGGTTAGTCACTGTCCCTGGAGGTATTTAAAAGACATGTAGAAGTGGTGCTTAGGGACATGGTTTAGTGGTGGACTTGGCAGGGTCACTATAGAGACTGAGGAGCCTTTTAAAGCTTGGCTGAACACAAGCATGTCCTTTGCACCTCATACTCCACCCACACATCTTTAGCTTGATTGACAGGCTGGCTAAATTAGCACAGTCCCCTCAAGAAGTCTTTTCAGAGAAGAATAAGGGCAGAAAAGTCTCTAGTTTATTGAGCCTTGGGACTGCTGAGACTTGGGATTTCAATAGTAGGGCACATCATGAGGTTTGTACAGAAGGATTAAAAAAAACAACAAAACAAACCAAAAAAAACCAAACCCCAAGCCTGCAGTCTGCAAAGCCCCTCTGTAAAAGGGAACAGCTCAGGAAATCCTTCCCTTATCTAATTCAGATGGGCTCTCAAGTTGCTTCTTAGACAGACACATCTGGTCTCAACTCCTAACGAGCACCAGCTCACCCAGTAGATAGACATTATCCTACAGAAATTATACATCACAAACAGACGCTGCTCTACTCCCAGACTCAACACTTTATTTTATAACAACGTCTACTCACTGCGGTGTCTTCTCTCAAGCCAAAATTTTATTTTGTTCTGGTGTCATTTAATTTCACTTTTGAATTCTCTCACTAATATCTCTATGACTTATGGGAAGATGCTTTAAAAGAGTGCAACTGAGTAAAGCACAAAGCATTTCAAATGCCAATCTCCTCAGCTCTGCAGATAAGCAGTTAAAAATTAAAAGTTCTATGAAACTACTTGTTCAGCCTTGACATCCAATATTCTTTTCGGTTTGCTTAAAAATGAGTTTCAAATACAAAAATCGCATCTTGCAATATGGGCTGCTATGTACACAAGCAGCAGCCAAACTCCTCCAAGAGCTGCAGCCTACATTCCCCGCTGGTGTCAACCAACATGACCAATCAGTCACTACCCTGATCAGCAACAGCCAAGGATCCGGCTGGAATGTCATACTAGACTTTTTCTTATGAATTGATTAACATGCTTGTCTGCCTCTCCTTTACAAGCCACTGCCTTGTCAGTGGTGCAACACAGAGTACAGTGCTCAGCATTACTTCAAAGTACACGTGACGCATCATCTTTCATGGGCCTGAAGTTGATATCCTGCATGACAGGCAAGCAACCGTTTCACACACATGGGTAGCTGTGGGCTACAATCCCAACCCGTGTCCTGCCTGCCAGCATGACAACCTGGGATTCGTACCCTCACTGCCCTCTACCACGCTGTAGTCTTGTCACAAGTCTGAAGAAACATGCTTCAGTTGCTCATGTTATTGCTTTCCTGTCTTTCAAATACTTCACTCCTATAAATAGGCTTTGTTTTAGGATATTTCACCCAGTACGTGAGCCTGACAAATACCAAGAGCATTTTTATCAAGCCCATAAAGTCTACGAACAGAATTTTGGAGCTCTATGTGGTCAAAGAAACATCACAAGAAGGGCATTCATTTTCATAGTGTCAATAGTGTAAACATATAAAATGCTGCTTTTCCAGTTACCCTGGTGAGGACTGAGCCTCAAGAGCTTAAGCCTTAGGAAATCTATTATTCTTCCCCAGTTAAGTTCCACTGCTAAATTGCAGTCCCATAGGACTAAAGTAAATTTGGGGACAACCGAAGATGTCAAAAGACAGAATATCATGCTGACACCCTGCTAACGGAAAAGTGAATAAAAAGCCGTTCAGTTAATCCCTGCTGTTTTATAGGCAGCATTCTCCTATGCACTTACTTAATTCATAGTTATCTATCAACTACAGTTACAAAAGAACAGAAATACAACATTTATGAGTTAATACACCCAATCTAAAAGTGATGTTTTCCCTTCACAGGCTCAAAACTCATTGAAACACTTAAACGTGTGCTCAATCGCATCCTTATCCAGCAAAGCATTTAAAACATGTGCTTAACTGCCACTGACTTTAATTAGTCACTTCTGTAGTGCACTTAATTGTCCCATACTGCAGTCATATCACTGAGGATGCAAAAACTTGCAGAAACAGAACAGGTGAAGAAGACATATTAAGGCAGCATTGCTGATAAAAGATTAAACATGATCACAGAATATTAAAAATGGTGATTATCACTGTCACAAGCATCTAATTTGGAAATTTGCCTAAACTTAAATTCAAATTAAGGATTATGAGTAAAGTACTGAGTTAATGGCAACTCACTGAAATGCAGAGCAAATGCATGAGTTAGAAGAGGGAAAGGGGTGAATACACAAAACCCGAAAGAATATCTATCTTTTCAGGTTCCAGTTTTAACTGCTGTCTTATTGGAAGTGTTCAAGCTTTTTCATCTGCTCGTCAAATGTCATTTCCAAATGCACCTGGGATGACTGCAATGAAATCAATACAGTTGTAAACAGGAATACATGCATGAGGTCTGGAATCAGAATCCATCAAATTAAGTTAAATCTTTTAAAAAAGAAGCAGAAATGAAAGAAAACCGGGTGTGCTCTGAGTCCCTGTTCTGTACCATCTGTAAAATAATACACATGTTTTTAAATGACTTTGTAGCATAAACTGGCAAGAGACTGGATCTGGAGTTCTAGATGCAATTTTGGTCACCTGTTGTCACATACATAGCACTAAACAGTGAAAACAACAGAAGCAAATAAAATGGTAAAGTTTGGTCTTTTATGCAACACAAAAACTGTGATTTCTGTAAAGGAGATTGTTGACAGAGAACTGTACCTAAACCATTTCATCAGATGCTAAGAGAAACTCAGGATAATGAGCACTAAATAACAACTCCAGAGGCCACAGCTCAGTTCCGTGGTCTACCACAGATTTCTTGCATTGGATAAAATCCAGATTATTTGGTGTCTTTAGCGCTTTTCTCTCCCTTAGAGGCATTGGATGGGTTTAGACTAAGAGGTAGTAAAATAAAAGGATGATAGGGGTCATACAAAAAACAAAGATAAAGAGGTTTCTTAAGGAGTACAAAGATGACAGAGATGGTCTATTTCACATTACTCAAAAAGTTTTTAAAACATGTGCTAACAGGCACAGTCTGCAGAAAAATAAAATGAAAAACATTTTTATGTTGCATGTTTAATCCATCCATAGAGGTATGCAGATAGCACAAGGCTGGTTGCTATAGAAACGTCCATAGTGAATATAGATACTATAGTTGAAATGGAAAATCAGTTGTGTAACTAAAAAAGAAAATTGCTGATACTGTGAAAAAAAATGACAACAGCTAAAGCCGATATCCTCCCTCACAAAAGCTCTCAAAAATTATGAGTCTTGACTATATAAACCAACATTTGATTAAAGAGTCTGAACAAAGAATCTCTCACAACGCACCCTAACAGAAACTGAGCTTAGTTCTGGAAGTTGGGTCAGATCACAAAAAAAGTCTCTGGTTTTAGTCCTGCAATGGGAGGGAGGTGGCATTTACTAACATGTTTGGCTCTTTACATCTTGAAGGTGATTTTAAAAGCATTCTTCCCCCAGGTCCCAGATTGTGCTGATGTATTCCACTGTGATTACGGTTAATTTTTCTGACGGAGACCTTTTCAAAGAGAAATTGGTTTTCTTTGCAAACTTACAGTCTACGTGATAGAACAGCTCTTCTCCAATTCCTCCAGTAGCAATGCAGCTATGCCACATTTTCCCGTCCCATTCACCTCTGAAGTTCACTCAGCAGCGAGTAACAGTGTCACCATCAAATACTGCTCCTAAGCCCACCAGCTGACAGCAGAGAGCTGGAGGTGAGGGTCAGTGGGAACACCAGCAATACAGCACTCCCTTCCCTTGGTCCCATCGTAGATACTGCGCCTGTGACCTGCTCTCTCTGACCAGGTGCTGGCCACAGGACTCTTAGGCTGATTCCTGGCACGCTCAACTCCCTCCCTGACGGGCTCAGGCCCTGCTCAGGAATCGAGCCCATCCCCAGCAGGGACAGGAAGGTTTTGGGAAGCAGCAGGAATTTTACACAGTATCTCATCTCCGAGAAAGCTGTGGGACATGACTCCAGCACAACCCTCCTATCTGAATGAATCACAGGCACAAAAACCTTCCGATTGCTATTTATTAAGAGGCTTGTTCACATTCATGCTTCCAGTAAAGCTGAAGACACATTCCAATCCATATAATAACAACACTACAGCATCAACCAATGGATGTAATATAAGGTGTGAGGTTAGTGTTGGGAATAAAATGAACTAGAAAACAACTGGAATACAAGGTGGGGATGCTGAGGCCTCACGAATAAAAGAAAATTATACAATGAAAGACTGGTTCAGATAGCTCCAACGCAATTTCCCACTCTCTCCTTTTATCTTTATTTTCCGTCCCCACTGCCAGCCTCTCTACTACATTTCACAGTGAAAACATATTACTCTCTAGGATGCAACTTAACCCCTTGACTGCCATAAGAGCTCATACGCGTAATGAACACTCACCACCTTAATATTCTTTCCTGTATTAAAACAAACCAAGATAAACTGGTATACACCAACTGGTGTATCCAAGATGCAAATGCAAACACAGCTACATGCAGGACAGCTAAGCATACCAGCAATAGCAACACTAATGACAAAATGTAAAATTCATTAAGACGTAGTGAGATCTTCCTTTTCTGAGGTTTAGCTTTCCACAGAGATGGGGAAGATGACCAAACTTGTACACCACAACTGGCTTTTAATGAGAAGTCTTTTTTTAACAATCCCATCAATAAGCAGCTCACATGGTTGTAGGAAGGGTTTCTACCACATTCAGTATCGATCCCCTGATCAATAACAGACTTGTGACAATAATCACACCCTAATAACAAGCAGCCTCACATCACAAAGCTCATCTTCTTTCACTGAATACCATCAGAAAGCTGAGCAAAAGGCGTTCTGAATCTTTTATGGATTCTTTTTAATGGATTGTTAATAATATTTGTACAGGCAAACAAAGTATTAACTACCATCGCAATTGCCTAACAATACCATGTAAGCAATCCCTCGTAACAAAACCAGTATTATGACTGGAATAGCATCTCTCGCTTCAATAGTTAAAATGCCTTATCAAAGCCATTCTAATTGGGTGGGAGTACAAGAGAAAGCAAAGATTATTCCCTTGTTTTATGTTAGCAATTTTTAATGATTGTTTATTTATATTAGGCTTTGCTACACAATAGCACATCTGAGGCTTTTCTGCACTCTTACTAGTTCTATTTATATACAATTGCATGTATCCCAAGCCACTTCCAAGCATGGGCAGTATGCCATCCGTAATGAATGCCACCTCAAATAATCCTTTTTGCTGTGGTAGTTATCCCCAAAGGAAACGTTACAGTCTTTTCTTATCACCAACCAAATATCTGCCATGGAAGCATTTCAGATGTTTTGGAATAAACACATTTAGTTAAACAGTTTTGTGATCAGCAGCTTCGTTACAACATACAGATAGGAGAGGCCACAGAATCCCTTGCTTTCACATTTTGTTTTGCTTTTTCTGTTTCAGGGATCTGCAGAAATGAACGCAAAGACTACAAAGTAAAAACGAGTATAAACATTCTTACTGGGACTGTCGAAACAATGAGCTACAAATACCCCAGTTATATAAGTACTGTTGAAACTTCTGAACTGCAGAAGATTTCTGGACTAAACTCCATCTTCTTTTGTCAAATGCTACAGGATACAACACAAAGAGATTGCAAATATTTCTTCTAGCTTCAGGTCTCTATGAGCACCTTTTAGACACCTAGGGTGGGATTCAGGTCACCTAAATTTAGATGTCAATGCTATTAGTGGTGTCTAGAAATCAGTGTAGCTCATCATAGTCTAAGCCTGCTTTTGGTCAGCTGAATAGCTCCCTAGACACCATTAAGGGCATTGACCGGGATTTCCCTGACCACAACAGTAGCCCAGGCACGTAGAGTTAGGGCAACCTGTATCCCAGCTCATACCCATCTGCCCTGAATCTCCTTCCTTTGTCATTGGAAAGAAACAAGCATCTCCAAAGGTCCCTCCAGCCTATCCTAGAATATGCATCCAAGAAAAATCACCCTTTGGGAAACCTACTCTATGCAGTGATTGTAGGATAGCCAGAGCAAACAGCATAGGCTTAAACATAGAATCCCTCCCTCCTCCTGTTACCTAAAAGACAGAAAAGACGATTCTCTCTCCAAATGTCAGGTCATGAAACTTCACGATCCTCCCTGAGGTAATTTGGAAATTAACTCATCTACCCTTATTAATTAAAATTACATATGGCGTTTTTTCTTCTTCATGATAAAAACATGTTATCGCATAGGTATTAAAACCCCATGAGTGTGCAAATACACACAGAGAGCATGAGAAATCAAATTACCTCAGTTTAGCAAGTCCCGTCCAGTCAATGCTCATGGAAAGCGTTCAGATACACTTATGTTCTTCCGCTGCCCATTATGTGTATTGCTTAGTAGCTCTTAATAAAGGAGTATGACTGACACAAATTTATAGCTTTCCTATTACTTTGCCCCCTCATGTTATAAATTCATGAAACAGTTGTAGTTTATGACATTTTTATGTTTGTCAGTTTTATTTACATACTGTCTCATGCCATTAGAGGGGAGAAAGCTTTTGGGTTTCTGGAGATCCTCAATCATTCTGTGCTGGGGCCTGAAATGAGATGGAAACAAAGACTTCTGGCTCATCTAAAAATAAACCGTCATCTCAAATGCTTTCTCAGCACATCCTTCCATCATAAAGCACTGCTACATAAATATGACTTTATAAATTATATATCTTAAGTCTTTGCATTCCCACAGCAGTTTACCAATAAGCGTTCTGCAATACCTGCTAAAAAAAAAACAGACATAAAATCATTGCCAATGATGATAAATGATTACAGCTTAATAACAGTCAAGTTGACAAAGCGGAAATGTCCGCAGGGTGTATTGCAATTCAAACGCCACAGGTGGAAAAATAAAAAGCTTTCAAATATAAATGTTACAGCCTTCAGCAAAGAGAGGAAATCTGGAGAATGGCCCCATGACACCAGGCTGCACAGTAATTCTAGGATGTCCCCCAAAACAAAACAGTGGAATTTGATGCAAATTTAATAGGCAAGAGAATAAATGAGCTTCAGGGCAGAGACTGCTGCAATGTGCCTGAGTGGGACAGGTCTGACTAGAGAATCAAATTAGAGAAAGACATGGGAGTGGGACAGAAAAGGAAGTCAAACATTGAGAAGCATAACATTATCCAAACAAGAACAAGATGCTATTTTGCATAGTGAACCATATTCTTGGGTTAACTACAAAATTAGCTTCTCCAGATAGGAGGGCAGAAGGCAGCAATGGGACTCTCAGTAAGAAATCTCTCAGTTAAGTTCAGGCTAAAAATCATATTTCTGAATCGAGGGAAAAGTCTTCTTTAATAACTCATCATGAGACCACTTAGAGTCTGCAGCTGTACTGTAGAGAACCTGCTCATAATTAATGACCCATAGCCACTTAAACCTAAATGACTGATTTCAAATTGTAAATGAGCATCTCAGTAACAAGAGAACATCTCAAGATGATTTCAGCAGTTTGCATTCCCATTCCATTAACCATTTAACAGCCAAAACACAATCAAAGGGACAGAAAGCTGTCATTGTTGGAGCCTGCCTTTAACAGCTTACCTTCAGATGACGAAGTGAATCCCCAAGAGGCATTCACTTCAGTATTTTTTCTGGCATTTCAGTTCCAGCCCGGTCTCTTGCTCTCCCAAGGGCAAGTGAGCTTTGCCTATCAAGTAACAGCAATGCTTCGTGGTTAATCTAGACTGATGAGATTTTACCAGGCATGTGGCACATCTTGAGAACTATTCTAATGCAATGGGCTTTTGCCAGGACAAAACCAACAAAAAAACCCATCCAATTTTCAGTCCACCTCTTCACTTCCCCATGGCTCTCTAAGAGTGTGACTTGCCATTAAGAAGATGCTCTCTCACAAGAGAGAAAGATGCATGTCAAAAGTACACTGCTGAAATACTGCAAGGGAGGAAAGCATAGTAGGATGAATGAGAGTCCTCAAATTAAAGTGGAAAGATAAACAGAGAAACATGAAGGGAAATCCTTTTGAATAAATAGCCTTACTAGTAGCCTCCTTAACTAGTTCCCTCCAGACTCAGTGATCTGGATGAATGTTCCCTCTCCATCCTTCCTTCCCCTTCATCCTGAGATACACTATCACAGCAATTTTGCTATTCTACAGGAGCTCTGCATTCATCCCTAATTTGAAGGCTTTCTTTGTTCACTGAACCAGAACTCCTTTCTGCTCAATGACTGCAGTCTCCAATTTGCTTATGGAGGGGAAATGAAACTCAAAGAAACCATTTTCACGCACTTGGTAGAGAAAATCATCCAAAAGGTATCTCCTTCCCCCCAAAATCAGAAAGCTCCAAAACTTCCAGACTAGTTAAAAGAACATGAGGCTAGAAGGCATTTCCCACTTGCACTCTGTGGGCTTTTGCCATCCAAACTATTGGATACTGTGCATCCAAAAACATGCCATGATCCAGAATTCATCCTTCTACTTTAGTCACACAGCCTACAAGACAAACAGACCTGCTAACAGTCTTCATATCTGTCTCTTCCACATCACAACTGTTGGGGGAAATATACTCTCTACACAGTTGCTGACATGCTGCTGCTCTGCCTTCAGGTTCGGATACGTTAACTCTGAGTGACCACATGTGGGATGCATGGTCTCATTTTTCATCAAGTACCTCTCTTCCCATCCCAAAACACTTCCTTCAGATGCCACTTGCATCATCTATATCCTGTGTCTGAGCTGTTCCATGCTGGATTTCAACCTATGATAGAGTAGGAAACAAAGTGTAAGTGCCAGTGCAGAAGAATTTGCCCAAAGCAGCATGAAATTTAAGAGAAAGTTTGTCTTTTTGTTGTTCTGGTAAAGGATGGCAGGGAATAAAGTGCATTCAAGGCAGAAGGACATACAGAAACAAAGAAAGCAGAGGTTTAGAAGGAGAAAAGTCGGAGGAAAGCTCTGGAAGAAAAGGCAGCTTTCTCAGACCAGCCTTCCCTTCACTGCAGCAGCACAGAGAGAACTGATGAAAATATGATGTCATTGTGCCCCTTTATTTTAAGGAGAAAGTTGCTATTGGCGAGCTGCTGTCCGCGTAATTGCTTCCTCCTTGGTCTGATGAATCTGAGATTTGTTGTCAGCCTTCCAGGGGCAGTGAAAAGCTCATCCATCTTCTCCATTTTATCTGGATGAAATGGTCATGGGATTTGCTCAGTTGGGCAGCATTAGTATAAATGATTATGAGGAAGTGCTGAACCACTACCAAGACATGCACTGCACTACCAGGGCTGTGCATTTGTCCTCTCTGATAAAAACTAGTTCTTATGAAGAATAATTATCCTCAGTTGTAATCTTGTATAGGTATGGCTGGTGCAAGCAGCTAAAGCTAGTTTCTGAAATACTTAAATAAATACTCCTGTCAGGACCTCCAAGGAGCTGTGATCAAAGTATGACACTGTTTTCAGCGAGCTCAATGCTGCATCAAAGTCAGTTCTCTTCAGGCTTTCTATGTAAAGTATCATTCTGCTTTCCCCAGCCCAATGAAAGCACAGTCAAGCTTACCCTGACAGCTTTCTAAGTACAATTATGCACGTTCGACGTGCTTGCACAAACTCACATGTTAGAAGAGGCAGGGTAGAAAAGACTTTAGAGAAATAGTGGGAACGGCTTGCCCTGCAGTGAGAGCCTCTTCTTCAGAAGTGACTTCCCCAGCCATTGATCCCACTGAAAGAAGTTCTCATTTGGTAGAGGACCGATTCTGTCACGCTTGTTTTCACTCAGCAGGGAGTCCAGCAGAGGCTTCAAGGCAATATATCATTTTTCAGACTGAAGTGGAAAACCCCTGGCTCAGGTAGGAATCCTACTGCTTTGCTTTATTCCAAATATATTCAAAGTCAGGTCCTTTCTCTTTAAACAAATACAGTCCAGCGCAAAGCACACAGTGAGCCTGCAATGGCTACAAGTAGCTAGAACATCCCCAAACGCCAGTGACGCTGGTGGCACAACAGCACTTGGCACTTAGCATACTGAACACACTTCAGGGCTTTCCCCTAACAGGTCTTTCGACAAGTAAAACTTTAGGCCTCCCTTGCTATTAAATTGACAAAACAAGCATACCATTACCTTAAAGCCAGCTAGAAATGGGAAATTAACTCTGACAAAGGGGACAGGAGGCTCACAGTGAAACTCTCCTATCTCCTCACCAAGAGCGGCTCTCAGGAACCCAGGCTTATTACAGACACAACTAACTCGCAATAAAACTTTGCTATAGGGCAAGAAAACCAATGTCAGAGAAATAATTTCTCTCTGCAAAGCATCTGCTTGCTGACTTTATTGCTGTTGCTAACTCGAACTGCAGAATTAAAGAGTGGCAATATTTGTATGAAAAGGAGAAATGCTCCACATTGCCAACAAGAAATGGTTCTCCTCTCTTCCCATCACGCCCCTATTGCTCTCCTTTGTACAGTGGACCCTCCAAGGCTCTAGCAGGGAGAGAGAGTCAAACATTTCTCCAGCTGCCTCTCAAAGTATCCACATACACAACAACTCCTGAGGCAGAAGCATTTGGATGTAGGGTTAAACAGGTGCCAAACCCTCTTGCAAACCCCAGGCATCACCTTTTGTGAAGGGATGGCCACCTGGAAGTGGGAGGCTGTCCCAGCTCTGCAGCTGGAGTGCCAACCAAAGAGTGCTTGTTGCCTGTCCCCAGGCCTTAAGGTTATTATCCCTGAGATGCTTTGGGGACATTACAAGACTGTTCCACTGCATCCTGTGCAATATCCAGCCCCAACCATTGAATTTTACCTCCACAAATGCCCCCTACAGTCTGTTCCTAATGGCACTGGCTATAGCAAAGCTTACGCTTGGAGGCCAGAATGGCTTACCACCACCTGTCCCCCAGCAAACAGACTGATGCAAGGGCAGCCAAAGTCTTTCTGGCATAGACTGGGAAAAAAATAGCCAGGCAGCAGATAGAGGGAGTCTGCAGCAATTCCAGCCTCATCTGGCCCATCTGAGACACTTCAACAGGTTCAGCTCTGAGGAGGTGGTTTCTGCGTGATGCCAAATGAGCGCAGCAAGAGGGAAGAACCACTTACACATAATGCTCTGCACCAAGACATGCCATCTACCTTTCTGAAGTCAGAGCTCATTTTACAAGTGTGGTATTCACAGCTAAATTCTGCACAGGTGTTGCTCATGCTTCCACCCCCACGGTCTCTTCTCTGGACTGACTGCGGATGACGAGTTTATGAAAGACTCTGCTCTCTGTTCTCCGCTTAGATTTAGCAAAAAGCTGCCAATGTGGTGGCATTAACATATATACAGACCACGAGGTTTAGAGCTCGCTAGGCAGATTTTGATCAATGAAACGCCTCTTCCCTGGGTCTGCAGCTGCTTTATAATGGGTATGTGATAGGATTCGAACGTGCCCAGGAAAGTTTATCCAATCCTAATTTGCTACTGATGGTCTCTGCTGTCCGTGTTACAATGGGGTAAATCTTCAGTCAGGCAGAGCAGATGAGAGAGAAAGAAATAAACTAGTTTAAGTCTGTCTGCACTACAGAACACGTCAGATAAAGCCACACGTGACACAACAGGAGTTAAGGGCAAGCAAAAAGAATTGCTACAAAAAAAAAAAAAAAAGGAAAAAAGAAGAAAAACAAGCTGCATGCCCTCATATATGCTTATTCACATGGACATGATATATAAAGCATACCCCTAATGGGGTATTCACTGGACAGATCTCTGATGTAATTTAAAGTATTTCAATTGCCTAAAAGCATAAACCACATGACACAGACAAATCCAGCTCCTACAAAACAGCACAGATGCACAGACTTCTAAGAAGCTATGCAAACACACGGAACCTTTTCCCATATGGTGTATCTCCCCCTTCCACCCCATGTGTAGGGAACGTAGTGGCTAGTAATGTAGAAAAGCAAAATACAGACCCCTTAACTGTCTTCAATTAAAAGAACTATTGGCAATTCCATACAACTCACTAACTTTCTGCACATAAGCCAGAAACAAGACAGCAGAGCATTTGCAGCGAGATCAGTGGTTCGGAAAATTTGGTCAACTTATACAATCGCACTCTGTAAATGAGAAGAGCCTGAAATGGCAAGACAGACTCTCCAGTGCTCTGCAGGGGGAGGGGTAGCAGCAGCAGCATGAAGTGTAATGAAGCTAAAATAATTGAATCCCTTTTTTTTGTTTTTAAACTCCACTTTCTGAGTTTGCTCGTGAAGAATATCAATCCAAAACAGAGGCCCAATTTTTAATGCCGAGCGTAAAAGCGACAGCGAGGCTGGCTCTTGATAAAGTTTTACCTTTTGAAAGACTCGTGCTTGGATTAGCCCAAGCATTTGTATAAAAGGAAACAATAAGGCAGCTCTCTCTCTTTTCTCACATTATCCTCCGTTGCTGTTCCAAAGCAGGTGTGAAAAACTGACACACATACAAATAGCATATCTGAGCCAGCCAGGGAGAGAAAGTACAAACAAACCTTTTTGGTGCTTTTCACCAATTGTGCCTCTACCTGAATTACTGAATTACAAAGAGAGAAAGGCAAAAAAAGGCAACATTGCCGCTTTCAGGTCTATTTTGCATCATGCTGCAAAACCTTGAAGCAGAGGCCTTAGTTTTGACTGGCGTGGCAAAAGTGACACACTTACTGAAATTCCAACTGTAAAATTTTATTACTGAAATTAAACACATGGTTTTTAAAGAGGGATGCTAAGAGCACGCTTTTTGTGCACGTGTGTGTATCCTTCTTACCCAGTGCCATACTCTCTGTCCTCTTCATGGCCACGAGCCATTCCCCAATTTCCTCTGATTTCAGCGTTCAGGTTCCCAGTCATTTAACTTTAGCAATGCTTTGTGGAGCAAATACCACTACGTAGTATTTTCAAAGCAACGTTTTTAAAAATAAAAGGGTGACACTGAAGACAAATGCCTTAACCATTCTGAAGAAAACTGCTTGAAGGCCTGCCCTTCTTCCCCCTGCCATTGCAGACATTTTCAGCTGGTAGGGCTGTTTTTCAGACATAGAAATGTCTCCAGATACCTGAACAGTCAGACTCCTCTTAAGTTTTTTATGATGAGTACTCTCACCACCACACAAATCCTTATCATTTTTGACTACAGAATCTACTTGCACATAAATACGCCGTGTTCAAGCACTTTATGACTATTTACTGGTCGCTATAAAAGCAGATGGGGCCAGAAGGTTGCCATGCCTCCCCACAGCAGGGCAGAGTCTGTTCACTCTTGGTTCAACTTCTCTTTTTGTTGAGGGAGAGAAAAAGAAGGAAACAATCATGTGGTTTTATTCCTATCTTGTATTTTTGCTATTGTTGATTCTGCTTCTAATACTTATTTTATATCCCTTCTGGAAAAAGTACAATTCAGCAAGGAAGGGCAGAAGGGCTCTTCATTTTGTTGCCACAACAATGGCATTGAAAAAAATAATAATACAAAAACCCAACAAAACTGGCAGCTCACAGAATACTACATGAAAATAAAACAGCAACAGAACTCACCACAATTAGAGCTGAGGTGCAGCTTTTCTCTGCACACCCAAGTTTTGCAACCTAAAGACACACATCAGCGTCACTCAGCTGTGAACTCCAAAGTGCGCGGCTTTACATGAAAAAAGGTAACAGCTGAGTGAGTCAAAGGCCTTTTCACAGCCTTGGAAAAGCTCTCTGCCATTCAGTAAATGCCACGCTATCAAAAAACTCACTGATGGTATATTATGGAAACCAGCAAGCCAGAAATAACTGTGATATCCTCCAACACTTTACTACATACAAATATAGAAAAAAAAATCCAATTGAAAGGGGACAAGTTAAAAGGAAACATGTATGACATCAAAACCAAAACCCTGAACTTTATACGTGTGCAAACAGGCAAAAGGAAAATACATAACAGGCGAGATCTTCCACAGGTATAAATCACGCAGCTACACAGACTTCATCAAATTTAGGTCTTGTTTATCAGCTCCCCTTCACTGAAGGTGTCTATTCCAGGCCCCTACTTTTTCCCTTGTCCATCTAAGTAAGCAGTTCCTAGCTGTAGAAATGAGCTTCCCCTGTCATCTCCTTGGCTATTTCCCTACCGTCTGCAAATACAACTGTCCCCTCTTGGCTGTTATGCATCCTGTCTGATTCTTTCATCCTACCTGCATCTTCCTTACAGCACTGCTCAGCTCCTCCTCCTCTGTTAGGAAAAGAGGAAGGAAAAAAAAAAAAAAAAGAAAAACAGGCAAAAAAAATCCAAACCCTTGCATCATATTTAATTGCCTTGCTCACTAAAAATTATAGTTAGCTTTCCTCGGTCTGGACACCTGGAATTCTTAAAACTCTGATGACACCCTTCATATGATTTGTCTTCTCAAATGATTTTAACAACAGTCCACCAAAGATGGATGTTTACTTGTCGTTATTCTTCATAAAATTCCATTGTCTTGGTACACGATGGCGTCTTCACCAAGTAACTCCTGCTCTTCATAGTCATCATATATGATGCAAGGGAATGCTATCCCTAAAACAGTCATTTCTTGGAATTCAGAGCAATCAGCCCCCTGTAGCTTGCCAATGACATATTGTGATAAAGCACCTCTCTATAGACGCCCTTGCCCTGCCCAAAAGGCCGTTTGCTGATAGACACGTAACTTGAGAGATCACAGTGGAGATGTTCTACCAACAGTCTGGTTGTGCTATATAACTGGCTATTTCGGCATTTGATGGATGAGTGTGCTCGTGATGAAAACGCTCAGATCCCTCTTTTCTTGATTCCCTACTTCTAACAGTTTCATCTGTTTGAATTTATCTGGAAGAAAACTGTTCAACAGGAAGGCCAGGAGAGCAAAAAAGTAAATCAACCTAAGCCTAAAGGATCAACACATCCACACCTTTCTGAGTGCTATGCCCTTCTTGACCCATGCTATAACTCCAGTTTTTATAATTGAAAACAAATGACCTTGCTTCTATTAAAGCTCCTTTTCTATTAATCATTCACCTATCTAAATTAGAAGTTACTCTGCTCATACAGTAAAGAAATCATATGTGTTATAATACCATCTCCCTGCTAAACTAATGACCCACTGACAAAGTGGACATTTGCCATTTGGCTATAAGATACTTGATTGTTTGGGATAGGCCCAAGAGGTTCAAAAATGCTGGCAACAGTTGCCTGTCTGTTCTGAAGCTTCTGTCCCAGGTCTTGTAAAAATTTCCACTAGCTGATGTAATTACAGTGGATGCAAAGGCTAACCCCATGCCTGCCTAAAGACCTCAGTACCCCAAGATGTTACATCTCCAGGAAATGACGATTGTGGTTGTGTTATTCTAGTGAAATGTATAAAGTAATCGCCATGCATGATGGGAGAAGGGAGCAATGAATACGTGTCATCAAGACTGTTGGCAGAATACAATAAAAACTAGACGAGTAAAAAAGACAGAGAATGCTGCAGAATTGGAAGCAATTTCCCTTATCAGCTTTTTCTAGTAGGATTCCCCCAGGGACTTGAAGAAATTAAAAATTGAGATTGTGCTTTCTGAAAAACATAGGTAAGCATAGATATCCCGGCTGATGTTTTCAACATCCGGCCTTTTGGACAGGTTCAACCCTGGATCCTTTTCCCAAGCAAGCAGCTAACAGCACAAGCTGTCTCAGTAAGGGTTTCAGAGCGTAAACAAGAAACAAATTTGTGAACAATAGTATTGTAGCAGAGAAGGAAGCCCAAATGTACTTTGACACTAAGTGGAAAGATAGCGGGGAAGGAAAGTCTCAGACCCACTGCTCCAATAATATTTCTACTACAGTCCACAAAGAGCTCTCAAATTCGTATTGTGAAAATGAAATACCATTGCTGTCTTGTGGTTTTGTTTGGTTTTTTTTTTTAAACAGAAGGTTTATGAAATGTTTTTGAATTGTTATTGCTCATTGTGGGATGATTGCATTTTCCCGCAGAGCAGTATGAGAAGTGTTTATTCAGGAGAGGCACAGGGTACATACATTGCTATACAGTAAGATATCACAGCAATTACGCACCCTATCTCCCTGTCTCTACACTACAGACACTGGCAGTAACATTAGCTGAGGGCAATGAAGCCTGATGTAGGGCAACCAATGAACGTGTAAGGGCACTACAGTATAGAAATATACCTCACAGGTATATTTCAACAGGTAAGCTGCAGAAAGCAGGAATTTTAATATTGTGACCCTATTTCAAGTTTGCAGTTCTCATGGAGGCGATGCTACTTCTCCAATCATGATCAGCACTTCAATAGCAGGACACCTTTAACAGTACAAAAAAACTAAGGGAAGAAATGTATCTTCCACAGAAATCACATCCTTATTAACCAGAAGGAATCCACACTTGGCTCTGAAGTCTCAAAGGTACTTGCTAAATAATTAGATGAAGCTTTGTGTGATGACAGATTTCTTCAGGAGACAAGCCTCATCCCTGCCAACAGCAGCCCCAGGTTTTCATTGGAGCATGCCAATACAAGCAGGCGTGAGGGCAGAATATTCCTAATGTGCCAGCACTACTCCAAATGTCCAGTGACTACAATCATCAGTGTGTTTTTATTACCTTTGTAATCATTGACTCTTAAAAAACTTCCCAAGAACAAATGAATGAAAATAAGCCCCATACACCATGTGCAAGATTTGTATTTTTGTAGACGCCTGGGGGAGGGAAAAGATAGAAAGAATCTCTTGAATGCTGCTCCGGTATCTTGTCTACAAGGCTGTTCTACTCTCAAAAAGCTGTAGCTACAGGCTTGTTCAGCATGAAACAGGCTGTCTCCATCACTCCCATAGCTGGGTAAAGATCTGCACAATACAAACTTAAGGGAGTAAGTTCAACCTCTGAAATCCTTTTGCCAATGAAGATTGTGTAAGCCTAAAATAACATTATGTTGCAGTTTTTTGCCAGCTATTAGCTGGCTAGGAACCGAATGGGAAAGAAGCTAGTTAAACTGACGGAGATGATGCCTAACATTGATTTTTCAATTGATTTCACTAAATTGTTGTCCCCACAAACCCCAGTGTGGACATTCCTGAATTGGTTTAAAATTGACTTATAATGATTTAGCTTATGTTGATTCTTTATTGAGTCAGGTTGTGGCCGCAGTAAGAAGAAAAAAATAAACAAACAGAAGTTCTCTGTGTCAGAACGCAGCAGCGTGGCCTGTGAGCAGTCCTAACAGCAACAACAATTTGTCCAATATATGCTTTTATCAAAATGAAGGTTTGCAAATTTGTCAAAGACAAGATGTAAAGCCAAGGGAATGCTCACGTAATTGGAAAAAAATCATAGACTGTACTTAAAAGAAAATAACCCATTTCACTGTGAAGTTACTTTTCAGCAGAGGCAGGGAAGCCAAATGTGTGCGCTGCCAACCCCAGCTGTTTGCTTTGGTTTATTCATTTTATTCTGTACTTACTAGATAATCAGTGTTTGTGCTGGCAGCTATCATACTCAGATGAAGGACAGGTGCTTCTTAAAATACCCTACTCTGTTCCCAAGTGTTTGGTGATAACCTAAACTGCTAAGCCACCAGCAGATGCTTACACTGACTTAATGTGCTTTTAATGGCAGTCATCCCATAACACATGGAAGTCACAGAATCATAGAATGGTTTGGGCTGGAAGGGACCAAAAAAGATCATCTAGTTCCAACCCCTGTGCCATGGCCAGGGACACCTCCCACTAGACCAGGTTAATCAAAGACCCATCCAACCTGGCCATGAACACCTCCAGGGATGGGGCAGCCACAACTTCCCTGGGCAACCTGTTCCAGTGCCTCACCACCCTCACAGTAAAGAATTTCTTCCTAATACCTCATCTAAATCTACCCTCTTTCAGTTTAAAACTGTTCCCCCTCGTCCTATCGCTACACTCGCCAATAAAGAGTCCCACTCCACCTTTCCTGTAGGCCCCCTTTAAGTACTCTAAGGCTGCAATAAGGTCTCCCTGGAGCCTTCTGTTCTCCAGGCTGAACAACCTCAGCTCTCTCAGCCTGTCCTCATAGCAGAGGTGCTCCAGCCCTCTGATCATCTTCATGGCCCTCCTCCAGACTCAATCCAACAAGTCCATGACCTTCTTATGTTGGGGGCCCCAGAGCTGGACGCAGTACTCCAGGTGGGATCTCATGAGAGCGGAGAAGAGGGGCAGAATCACCTCCCACAACCTGCTGGTGATGCTTCTTTTGACGCAGCGCAGGCTGCGGTTGGCCTTCTGGGCTGCAAGCACACGCTGCCAGGTCATGTTGAGCTTCTCATCCACAAATACCCCCACATCCTTCTCCTCAGGGCTGCTCTCAACCCATTTTCCGCCCTGATATTTGTGCTTGTGATTGTCCCAACCCAGGTGCAGTACCTTGCACTTGTCCTGGTTGAACTTCATGAGGTTGGCATGGGCCCATCTCTCAAGCCTGTCCAGGTCCCTTTGGACGGCAGCCCTTCCCTCCAGCCTGTTGACAGTTCCACACAGCTTGGTGTCATGGGCAAACTTGCTGAGGGTGCACTCAATCCCATCTTCCACGTTGGCAACAAAGATGTTAAACATCACCGGTAAAACCATTATAAACCTAGCTCATGACACAGGCCCAACCATTCGAGTTTGCTCAATCTTTTTGACTTTGAAATACCCTCTATACAGATGTATTTGCCTTTGTAATTGCAGATGCGAAATTAAAATCTTCTTCTCCTTCCCTGGACAATCATTTTTTTTCCTCTCCACACAGTTTATAGCTGCTCACTCTTTGATATTTTTTTAATAACTCGTGTTGTGTCTGGCACTTTGGGGAGTGCCTATGACAGAAAGCACTTTATTACTTCTCTGAGTTCACTGCAGAGCGCTCACCAGGCCCTTTCACTGAAGAGACGAATCTAGGCAGCAATTTAATCAAGCGGTGATTGAAAAATTAAAGGTGGCGGTGATTAATATGGATTTAGGACTTCTTTTGTTTGAATGGGTTTCAGCTAGAGAACATGGCAGTTGGGGTTTGTTGGTTTTGTTTTTTTTTCCCCTCCGAAAGAGAGAGGCAGGTGAGGTGGGGGGAACACAAAGGAAACCTATTTAGGCAGATCATTTCTCTCCTCTTAGTATTCAAATAAAAGCCAGGGAAAGAGGTTACACACAGTGCATATTATTATCCTTACGTAAATACCCATGTGTAATTTCAGCAATCACAAGCACATCTTTGTGTATAAGAAAAGATTCAGCCACAGAAACTCAGCTTGGACCAGCATTAGAAGGGAAAAATTCTGCCCAAGACACGAACAAATCTTGGGACTGAATCATCAACCTGACTTATGAAGAAACAGATACTTTTTAGTAACCAGGAGCATACCCTAAACATAAACATAGAGTAAGCGTGTTTTACATTTAAAACAGAGGAACTAAGATCTTTGAAAGCTGATAAGAAACAATGGATTAACCTGCGAGACAGTCACACAAAATGGAACTGAAGGTCCAGCTGAGAAGCAGCATGCATGACTTTATTCAGTTAGAGGAGAAGGGATTTCTGTAAACACAGATATATATGGATATAAATATCTCCCTTGTAGAAATTTGGGCATGCATTCACTGTTCCCTTGAACATTATGTAACCGTTTACAACAGTAAAGGCGCTGGAACACACAACCATGGTTTTGGATCAGATTTCAAATTGAGTCTTTGCATAGTAAAACATCTGCATCAATTAACTTATCTGAGGTTATAGAGACACCACAACTTCTGTCAAACCTTTCTGTATTGCCCCCATTTACAAATTACTACTGTAAATTTATACAGAATAAATTCATACTACAGTTGGCTCATTTTGTTTAACTTATTGTAAACACCTTTGTGCACACACATAACTTCAATTTAAACAGTTTAAAGCACTTTGGATCATCTGAGAAATCGGGACAAGCCAGGATAAAAATGGCCATGTAAAGTTTGCTACTGCTTAATTTTGAATACTTCCAAAAGAAATAGTTTAGCCAAACTGACACAAGTTGCATACGATACTGGCCTTCATTTCTTCCCTATGAATGAGTAGCTCCTACCTAGGCATCTTTGCAAAAATGTCAGGCACACCTCATCTTCCATACAGGGTTGAAAAATTTAAAAGAAAACACAAAAAAGCATAGGCAAACAAAGAAGATTATTTGTGGAATATTAACAAAAGCCTTGTCTGAATAAGGATTACCAGAGCTTGCACTTCTGCTAATGGACTTATTTTTCCCAAAAGACTTATTTTTTCCTTTTCCTTTTTTCATGCTCGGCCAGAGTAAGTGATTCACATTTTCCCCAGATGTCCCACATCCTAGCACACAGAACATCTTCATAAGAAGTCGCTTGAGCAGAAATCTAAATCACATATTCAAAGAACTTAGATTAATAAAAAGAAAAGTTACCTACAAATGGCTCTGGAGAGGAGTATGTTTGTATGCAACTTCAGGTGATTTTTGCTAACTAACACTTATATAATTGCCTGGTTCCCAAAGGATTCGTACAATCTAAGCATGGGGTGTCTGAATTCACTGGAAGGCGGATACCCTGTAATTCAATCCCATGTGCCCCTGGGCACAAACATAATTGTGTAATAAAGTAGCTCCGCCAAAATGAAAACAATTAAAGCACAATACATATTTTACGCTTACAGTTAAGAAGTGTGGTTTCATTTCTTATGCATACCCACACCAGTAAACATAAAATAGAACAATTCAATGAACCCTGCTTGGAAATACAGTAACAAGGTACTACAATGTCACATGTGTAACAGAGACATTATGTACTTAGAATGAAATCTTTACCAATTCATTGGCAAGAGAGATCTAATATGATCAATATCCTTTAACCATTTTCTTAAACAGTTAAATCAACATTTTTTACATTGAGGATAGCTGTGAATTGAAATTGTGCAGGAACACAGACAAGGGCAAAGAACTCTCTCTGAGAGTGCGAGGATTCCTCCTGTCTTCGGCATCTGAGTCCTATGAGAGGCTGAAGTAAGACAAAATCTCTTTCTGCTGCTCATGGTTGAGGTTATTCAGTACAACAGCTACAAAATGTGAGACTCCAATACACAACTTCATCACATAAAGGATTCTGACAAAGACTGGGAAGAGAAGGCCAAGGCAAACACAGTCACCATCTAAAGAATAACAATTATAAAGAGCAATCTATGGTAGAGCAGCAGAGCAGAGAAGCAGGAATAGCAGCAATGTCCAAGATTCCTATTGAGCCCTTTGGCCCAAGGAAGTCTCTCAGGTCAATGTTTTTCAGAGTAGCCTCAGATTTTGTCCAGTCTCAGATGCTTTATAGTTTTGTAAATGCCAAGCACTTTAGTTGATGGCCAGAGAGGCTCCACATGATCAGCATCTCTGAAAATCTTGGGAAATGTCTGCCTCCTATTATAAGACACTTTTGAAAATGCTGGGCTGTACTTCTCTGTGTGTCAGTCTCTCTATCTGCAAACTGAGCATGAATACATTCTCCCAGCATGAAGGAGTAGCATACGGCTTCCTTGCTGTTTACAAAGCTCTTTTGAAAAGGGAGAATAACCAACACTATAAAAAAGTCATCTTTATTGCTATCCAGATGCCTCATAGCAATACAGCCCACTTTCAACACCTCTAGGGACTGCCTCTTCCTAACAAAGGGTTCAAAATCATGAATGTCCAAAAAAAGAAACCAAAAGAGTGCAAGAGAAGACATAGATCTGGTTGAGAGAAAACTACAATTACAAGGAAACCCAAGTTCCTACTACTGCCACTACCAAAGAAGCATCTGCCTGATAAATATGCGGTGGCAACTCGCCAGCAAGTGCAGAAATTTATTTTTGCCATTGAATCACAACGGCCTGGAGAACATCTAGGACACTTCGTTTCTTGGCAGATCTCTTGAACTAGTTACCTACGGAGCATTACCTCCACAGCTTCTTGCGCAGTATCTCTGTAAGTCTGCTGTCATGCACAGCAACAGACCTCACATTAAAGCACTGCAGAGTATTATCCCTTTATTTTTCTGCAGTCAACCTTTACCCTTAACGAGATTTTTTTTTAACCGCTGCTTCCTCTTTCTACCTTTGTTTCACAGGACAGCGAGCCCAGGCAGCACAGAGCGCCTGATACAATGCTCTCAGTGTCAGAGTTGCTGTCCTGTTACATGGCAGAGTTTAATGTGCACACGCTGGGTCTGTCAACTCGTCAGCGACTCCGCCGCTCTTCAGCACAGCTCTGCCAAGCAGCTTGCGGAGCTGATGTGTCCTCCCCGCCTTCTCTTTCCTTTTCCCGTGCTTTGCTCAAAACAGGTCCTTTGTTCCCTGCTGCCAAATAACCTTTCTCAGCCCGCAGGGGCTGAAAGGAGGAGCCATGTTATCCATTCTCAGCCCAGCAGCCCGTATTACTGCTTCAGTATGAAAAACAATAGTGTATAGCATAAATTGTTACTATCACTCCCTTCCTCTCATAAAGCAGACACAGCCGATGCAAGACTGCTGTGCTTCATGCATAATTCATCAGGTTTCTTAATGTGCAAAGCTCTCCTCTGCAGCTCTTTTCTCTGCATTAAAGTTATCTGTGGGAAAAAAGTGTCCATCCAACCCCTGCTTGAAATATTAAGAGGACACCTGAATTTTAAAGTGCCTGTTGGTGTCTTTAATTTCCCATAAAAACAAAAGCATCAGCAGTGTCGCCATGACCACAAGGTCCAGGATGGGAAAGAGCCACAGAAGGTCACAGGGATATAAGACCAAGCTCTGCCATAGGAAATACAGCTGTGGCTCTAGTGCCTGGCACTTAATTCTGTTAAAAAACAATCCTTCGTAAAAGCTGTAAGCCTGAAACCCTTTGCTGTGAAGATACACAGGGCAAAGGACAGAGCAATACACTCCTGGCAGCATGGTCTGCGTTTTTCCAAAGGCTCCAGTGGAACAATATTGTCATGCAGAGTTACTGTGTGACAGTACTACACACATAAAGACCCACACAAACTTTTAACTATTTTTAGCCTTTGGTAGAGTATCAGATTGCTTTTGGACACTTGCTGACCACTTATGCAGCCAACTGCAATTTCTAACTGCTTCCTTCTACTCACCTGTTCCATCCCAGCCAAACAGTACACGATCTTCATGTCTACCCTCACATGCACACAGTATTCCCATTCCCTTCAACTGAAAAAGCCTGGAGCTTCCTCTCTTTCTTCATCCAACGCCTCTTCTACATCTCTCCTTCAAATACACTTCCTCCAAAAGTCCTAAATATTCCGTCTCTCTCCTACCAGTTGTTACAGAAAATTTGAGGCTGTGGGGGGATAAGGGACAGCTTTGCTAAGTCCCCTCTAGCCCCCACCCCACATCTTTAATATTCCATCACTCTACCTAGGACCAGCTCGTAATATATTAAACTATTTAGTATTCTATTATTCACCATAAATAACACCACACGTGTCTTACCAGCACTGTAGTTGGGGCTGCTGGCAGAAAGGCATTCCTGGCTGGGATCCAGGGCCTCTGGTATGCAGCTGGACAGACTAACTGCTAATGCCAGTCTCCTTCAGCCACTAAAATCTAGTAGCACAGATGCCGCTCTGTAAACAACAGTAGACTCACATGCACCCACTAACACTGCCTTCTCATGACACCCTGTTTCAGAGGCAGGGTCAGGAGTCAAAGATGACTGATGCTGAAGATCCATGATCAAAAACCACTAGCAATGGAGAGAGTAAAGGCCCCCATAAAATACACCAGACCTTCCATTCCTCCCCAATTCAACCAGTAACAATTAGAAACTGGTGCACTTCCAGCTGTACAAACTTCGCAGTCTGTTAATCTGCCCTGGTTCAACCTCCCCCCGCCCCTTCCTTCATAACTGTAAAGCTGGGCCATTTTGGCTCACACCTGAATTTAATATTGATGGTTTCCTTGATGCCAGGTGAGGGCAAGAAGCAAAGCTCTTCCAAAGCTAAGGCAATTTCTCAGTTTCTGTCTATTGTTATAGAGTCCTTTTCACATTTTCCCTGCAGCAAATAACTGTAAGAAATGTTCACACAACAACAGGGTGGAAAAAACCCAACACCAACATGAAAAAGTAACATGACATCTACTTCTACAGTAATGAAACAATTACTAACTAATAAGAACCAAACAAACCAAGTAGGGCACTAACATTACGAGACATTTTCTAATAAAGCTTCCTGCTCGCTGAAGTGGCAAAGAGACATGTAGCTATTTCCCTTAGAAGGGTAAAAAAAATAAAATGCTTACAGCAGACTGTAAAAGTTCACTGGTTGTGAGGTTTTGCTCTTGTCCTGAGACTTCTAATTCAGGCCATGGTTACAGTTTAGTTTTATGTCCAGAAGTGGGTTGAATGCAAGAGCATAACGCCTTCTGCCCTCCACACCAACCCAACAAATTCAGGTGGGAGAGGGCAGACAGGAGCTTAACGAAGAAGCGAGGTCTCTTCCCCTTAGAGGGGATGGGACACTTAGCTGTGATGGGACACAGGTGCCCAAAGGCAGAGAAGAACTCTGGGGTTGTGCGACTTCCGAGGGGAAGAACGTCAAGTGAAAACTCCACTTGACAAGAGATTTCAAAAACAGTGATGTGGTGTAAGTCATCGCAAGAGAGATGATACAAAGCACCCATTGTGCCCACTAATGCAATATATTCCCCTGAACACCCCGTACACAGTTACATGGCACAATTCAGCAAAGCTAACTTTCAGTAAGACAATACAGGCATAGGAAGCCTGCTGCACTCTGCTACAGCACTTCCATCAGGCTAACATAGCCCATTTTCTTAGGAAAGCAAAGTTACCCGGAGGAAGTATTTTACTACCACAACCTTATTACTCCCTGTGCCTCAGTCTTGGAGAAATCTAAGCATTATACTAGGCAGACATGACCATTCTGCCTGGCTACAGCAGGATCTCTTCCTTTTCCAAACAACAAAATCCCATGCCATACAAACCAGCACTGGACTTTTCCCTTTTCTGCTGCTTATTTGACTTCAGGGCTGTATCTTCCCCTTCTGCAGGGAATGGGAAGCCCAGCCCCTCCTCTAGCCTCCACCCCAGCAACATGAATTAAGCCCCAATGCTCCTACCCATCCCTCATGAATCTTCCAAACTGGTTTTATAGCCACTCCTTCCCCTCTTACATTCTTCCTTGCACAGCTCCTCTCAGTTTGTAGCTCCAAAACCTGCACTTCCAGCTCTCTCCTGGCAAGCCCATCCTTAACTACTTATGATACACCAGGTTGTCCGTTCAATAAGCCCAGCAGAGGAAAAAACACTGGGATTTGGTTCATCTTATTACAAATACAGGAAGGGGAACCTTCAGAGACTTAGACCATATTTACACAGTCATGACCCATCACCAACCTAAAGCCCACATGAAATAATGCAGCACTCTGTTTTGAGCTGATAAGAAAGTCATATACCTTTGCATAAGGTGCAGCAATATTGGAGAGGCTGCCCCTACTGCATGGCGCTGTGTGAGGCTTGAGAATGAACAGACAGGAAAAGTTTGACCCTTTGGACTGATGGAGCTTTGCTCAGTTATTGAGCACACAGAAAAGCTGATTTCTTTTGCTGCCAGCCACCATTCACCTGAAGGATGGGGATGCTACCTAGAAAGGTCTGCAGGAGACAACGTATATTGCTTTACAGACAAACTGTCTAAGCCTGGGACTGGGTCTAGGCTGAGCATATGGTCCCCGTAACATATGTAAGAACCAGCTACTGCCTAGAGGGAGGAAGGTGACTTAATCCGGAATAAGAAAATTGCAATGCCACTGAGTGATTTTATGCCCTGTGGAGGCAGAGTTCGTTTTAGGCAATTATCTCATATGCTCCCTACCAACTGCTCTCCTCAATGAGGATGGGCTGCAGTCCATACTAATAAAGACAATGAAAGTGATCTGGACACTGGAGTGATTCCAGGAATAAATTCCCACCTCCCCAAAGGCTGGAACAATCTAGCAAAGAAGGGCATCATGCAGCACATATGGCATGCCAGGAGGGGAGAGCTGGAGCCAATCTATTTCATCACCTATGGAGGAAAAAGGAGCAAGGAAAAGGAACAAACAGCTTGTTAGAAAGACGCAAGACAACATTTCAAGTTGTTTAGGATGACTTATTGGGGAGTGCAGGCATGATGCAGGCAGTGTCTTTGTGTCCCCTCTTTGCATTAAAAACGTCAATTTTGAACAGTAAGAGAAGTTACCTGTTTCACAAGCCTGACCAGCTGCTTCAGGCATAGACTGAAATAGAGATACTCGTCTGATTCTAAGGAGGGGTTATGTTTCTGTTGCTAACGGATGCTAAGTTATACTCATTGCCTCTTTATTCAAATCAAAATTTATTAGGTCAGATAAGGTTCCAGATCTCTCTATTTCTTTTTGCCTCTACCAGGCTCTAAGAAAGTTACAACAACATGAACCACATGAGCATTTGGCTCTGCCTGAGCATATATGCGCAGGTGAAAATAAAAGGAGAGGATACATTTGAAACCAGTAGATGCGTGACAGAAGATGTATTAACTTGCTTTGCGGCGAATTGGCTAAGCTTCTTTTCCACCATGTCTGATCTCTGTAACGCCATGAGAGCAGCGAGAGCGCACAGAGATCGTGGCAGGCTTAGATGCAGGAGGAAATCAATATCTGTGCTCTGCCCTGGCCAGCCACGGGGAGCCACGAGAGGGGATGTGACAGTCAGCGGGTGGGTGTCCGCAGGGCTCCGGAATCAGTGCTCACTTTGGATGGGAGCTCACTTTCACCAGCTGTGATGCAATCATAAGACATCTTGCTCAGATTTGCTATCTTGAGCCATTCTGTGCCCTTATGTGGTCAGTCTTCAGAATTTAATTCTCACCATAATTCTCTTCTACTGACTTATATAGCTCCTATTCCTAACAGCCCTGCAATCACGTGGGGAGCAAGGCTTTGGACCTGAGTTTTTTCTAAATTTAACCTGTCCTGAAAAGGGGCCTTAACAAGTGCTCCGTCTTTGTTTCACTGATTTCCCGTTGGATTTCCAGGTTTTCATAGAGGTCCCTTGGTGAAAACTGGAATTGAGCTCTCTGTATCTAAATTCTGACTTTTAAAATTCACTGCTTCTTAATTCACATGTCTTTTTCCCATATCCCTCAGTCTCAGTGTTTTTCTTTTTAAAAACTCTGTCATGGAAAAGGAATACATTTAGCTGGATCATGCCTAGTTCTGTGAGGTTGGTACTAAGTCCTAAGGTTCATTTTTTCGCAAAGGGCAAGTTACATTAAATACACTTAGGTTTCCGCTAAGATACTTCTGTAAAACTGAAATTCATTTTTCTTTTAAATGACTGGAAATGTTCATGAAGCATAAATCATTCCCCTTCCTCACTCACCCCACAAACTTAATATATTATATAAACATATGGATATTAAAATTGTATGTAACTTTTAATGTATGTGGTATCTGCCTTTCAGACATTGGGCAGGTAAATTATAGCCTCAGAGACTAAGGAAAAGATTTGGGGACCATTAGATATATGCTGCTATGAACATCAAAAGCAGAATAAATTAAAGCTGAGGTAATTTTAAAAGTTGGATACTCTCCAATTCCTCTGCAAGAAAGTCAAATGGAACAAGGGCACTGGAACAGTGTCCCAGTGGGAACTGAAAGCAGAAGAGGCTTGGACACAGAATCTGCATTTAGTTTATTATTTTGTTGGTACTTAAACTGTCAATCTAACTTGGCTTTCTGCCTCCTCAAATTAAAACAGCACAACTTTACAACCTCAGTGATTTCCCCAGTCTCTAGGGATCTCTTGCAAACATTTACACCCTTCTGAGATCTAACAGACCACAGAAACTTGGGGCCTGCAGCTTTTTAAGAGGACAAGGATAACAGAAGAGGAAAATGCAATGCTTTGGTAATACTGATCTTGCCTTTGTTAAACTCTCTCTTAACATTTCCAAACAACTGCAGAAACTGCCTGAATGGATTTAACAGGTAATGTATTTGCAGTTATATACACATCCATATGCAATCTTGTGCATACCTGGTGCTTTGTGTAGGGTGCTGAGTTGCGATGAAACAAATGGGATGGCATTTAATGGGATGGCATTTAAATCCGAGAGCCCTGCCCAGCAGGTAGCCCTCCTGCAATGTGTACTTCCAGCAGCACAGGGCTGCTGGGGCTTAACTGGTCCTTGAGTACTGAACACCATTTTGAATTTCTCTGCCCTCACAGGATCTGCTTGATCCTTAACCCTGTGCACTCCTTAAAGCTTTGCAGATTTTTGTGTTTTGAGTTGCAGTTCATGTGCTATGGGGAACTACTGAGCATAAGGTCAAAGCTGTTTTGCTTTTTGCAGCATAGGGACCTTTACCCCTTTCGACCTTGCCTTTTAGTACTTCCATGCGGCATAAGGCAGGGATGGAGATAAGGATTAACTTATATTTAAGGTGTGAAAAGATCCAAAGCCTTCTCTTTATAGACAATTCTTTTGTTTTTTAAACTAAAATAGTCAGGCTTTGCTAAAGTAGAAAATAGAATAGTTAACATTTTAATTAAAGAAAAAAACCTCAAAAAAAGACTACTGCAGAGAGAAGAGAAATGAAAATGGGTTATAACCAATAATCCTTTCACCTATGGTCTCCTTGCAAGCAAGTCCTTGCCCTCAAGCTTTATTCCTGCCATCAGTCACTTTCTGCAGCAAACTGTGCCCACTTCTTAAGAAGTCCCTAGGGAACATGGTCCTTAAGACTCTCCCACCCCCCATACTCAATGTCTCTGAAAATCCCTTTCCTTGCTCCTTCTCAGCAGGTGTGCAGGGAAGGTGTGATTTCCCTCCTGTGCCCAAAGGGTTCCCCTGACTCTACCATCCCATTTATAAGAACATGAGCAAAATAGTTGAGACTGCACAGATCAAACACATGGCCTGTCACAAAGCATGATCACCAGGCCGATATCCCAGGAAATGAATGGAAAGTCTTGACTGATTCTTTTAAACAACTGTCAAAGGTCTGCTGTGCAGCAGACAGCATTCAAGGGTCTTTTCTGCAAATAGAAATACAGTGAAAATCCAAATAAATGTGACCCATGGGATCTGAATATGTTGTCATCTGATACCTTCATTTTTAATAATTTGGTATAGCCTATGACAACTTTATTCCCCACAAGCACTGCTTGGGCCTCGTAATCTTGACCTTCTCCACTGGTTTAACAGCTTTGCAATTTATGGTGGTAATAGATTGTGCTGCTGGCAACCAACATGGAAGCTTATGACTAATATCTGCAGAGCATGTATGGATACAAGGAAATTGCGGCCACAGTACTAAAAGACCAAAGCAATGAGAGACTGCACTTTTGAACCCCTCTAGCTGTACTGTGGGCCTATTTTGGATGCACATGTTTCTTCCAGGCTTGGAAAGTCTCACATTTTCTGTGGCTCTGTTATCTGGTGCCTAGAAAATGAGAGCCCAGCGCTGTGCCCAACTACCAGATATCCTGCACCAGGGCTGCTGATGGGCTCTGCTGACTAGCTGTGTCCAGCACATGGAGGCCACCACACACAATGTGACGGTCACAGTCAGCAGACAGGTGCAACTTCATGGGACTCAAAATGCAACCTCACATTGAAACCTTCCTCTTCTCATGAGGCCAAGGAGGAGAGGAGTAAATTGCCTTTGTTGTGTGTCTCAGCATGCAGGAAGCCTTGCATGGGGCAATAAAAAAAGTTGAGAAGCCTTTTCTTCTGTGAAAATGATGACGTTGTTGCAACGTGATTGGTTTTGCAAGCTACATGGCTCCTTTGATGTAAGAAAGCATTTCAGCAGGGGCAAGGATCTGAACAGAACTGATAAGACAAACAGGGGAGAATACTTAAATCACAGCAGCATCTTAATTCTGAATTGCTGGGGAGAAAAAGGAGAACTGTCAAGCACAGTGCTAGGCTCAGTGACAGAAGGAAAGCCTATTGCCTGACCAGGTGAGAAAATCCGCTGACTTTAGGTATGATATTTTCTCAGTGGTAGACAGGTATGTAATACTGAGTAGGTTAGCATATATAATCCAAAACTGCTTTTCTCCCCATCTGCAGATTCAGTGAAGCTTGTAAAGGATTCCATATCAATAATTTTAAATATTCATGCAATGTTCATCAACCGTGTGTCCCAGTAAACCTACAAGGACAACCTTGGGCTTTCCAGGCAATTCCTCTTCAAAAACTGTACTCTTGCATGCAAACGCTTGCTTGCGTGCTGCAACGACAGCATATGCTGCTGCTTGCAACATTAAACAGTATTCAAAGGAATAACATTCCTGCTATTAATACAACAGCTCACCTTTCTGAAAGGAGGAAGAGTGTCTTGGCTCATGAGCTAGCGGGGCTCATTGACAGAGCTCTAAACTAGACTTGAGAGGGGAGGGGGACAATATCAGGCTTGCCCGTGACAAGTCATGAGACAACAGGCAACAGTTAGAGGGATTGGGTGCTAGTGGGGGCCTGCAGCCTGTTGCTCTGGCTACATTGGAGCACACTTGCAGTACTACGGAGATAAGTCAGGGACTCCTGATGTAATAGGAGCCAAGAGGGATACACCAATGAAATACCTCAAGGGAATTAAGGAGTGTTCCTCTAAGAAGGGGACATGGCAAACAGCCCAGCTGAAGTGCCTCTACACCAATGCACACAGCATGGGCAACAAACAGGAGGAGGTGGAAGCCTCTAGCAGTTGGAATTTGGAAGTTTCTAGCAGCCACCGTGCTGCTACAAAGTTACAACTGAGTTGCCATTACTGAAACCTGGTGGGACGAGTCCCATGGCTGGAATGTGGTTATCAATAGCTACATGCGAAGGCTATGGCCACAGAAGGGACAGATGAGTAAGGCGGGGTGGAGGGGTTGCCCTCTATGTCAAGAAATAGATACATTGTGAAGAGCTGTCTCTGAAGAACAGCCATGAGCTGGTTGAAAGCTTATGGGTAAGAACTGGAGACCAAGGCAACAAAGGGAACCTTGTGGCTGGTGTCAACTACAGACTGCCTGATCAAGGGGAGCCTATTGATGAAGGCTTCTTGCTCCAGCTACAGGAGGCATTGCGCTCCTGTCCTGCTGGGGGACTTCAACCACCCCAACATCTGCTGGAGAAATAGAATGGCGAGCTGTAGGCAATCCAGGAGACTCCTGGAGTGCATTGAGGATAACTCCTTAAACCAGATAATAAACAGCCCTACCAAAGGGGATGTGATACTGGACCTGCCGGTCACCAAGGCAAGTGAGCTGATTGGGGATGTCAAGATTGGAGGCAGCCTGGGCTGCAGTGATCATGCACTGGTGGAGTTCACAGGCCTGAGGGATATAGGTTAGGAGAAGAGTAAAGTCAGGACCCGGAATTTGAGGAAAGCAAACTTCCAGCTCTTCAAGGAGTTAGTCAATGGGACCCCTGGGAAACTGCCCTCAGGGACAAGGGAGCAAAACAGAGCTGGCAAATGCTTTCCATAAAGCACAAGAGCTCTCGATGCCCAGGTGTAAGAAATTAGGAAAGGAAGGCAAGAGACCAGCATAGCTGAGTCAAGACCTGCTGGTCAAAACTAATAGGCAAAAAAAAATGCACAGGCAGTGGAAGCAGGGACAGGTATCCTGGGAAGAGTATAGGGACATTGCCTGCTTGTGTAGGGATGGAGTCAGGAAGGCCAAGGCACAGCTGGAGCTGAACTTGGCAAGGGACACAAGGAATAATAAGAAGGCTTATGGGTATGTCAGCCAGAAAAGAAAGGTCAAAGAAAGTGTACCCCGCCTGATGAGCAAGACTGGCAAACCGGGAACAACAGATGAGGAGAAGGCTGAGGTACCCAACAACTTTTTTTGCCTCAGTCTTCACTGGCAATCTCTCTCCCCACACCTCTCGAGGGGGTGGACCACAAGACAGGAACTGGGGGAGCAAAGTCCCTCCCACTGTAAGAGATCAGGTTCAAGACCCCTGAGGAACATGAAAATACAGAGGTCTATGGGACCTGACAAGATGCATCCCAGAGTCCTGAGGGAATTGGCTGATGTAGTTGGCAAGCCACTCTCCATGATATATGAGAAGTCATGGCAGTGAGGTGAAGTCCCCAGAGACTGGAAAAAGGGAAACATTGAACCCATTTTTAAAAAGGGTAGAAAGGAGGACCCAGGGAACTACCGACCCGTCAGCCTCGCCTCTGGGCCTGGGAAGATCATGGAACAGATCCTCCTAGAAGCTATGCTAAGGCACGTGGAGGACAGGGAGTTGATTTGAGACAGCCAGCATGGCTTCACCAGGGGCAAGTCCAGTCTGACCAACTTAGTGGCCTTCTATGATGGAATGACTACATCAGTACACAAGGGAAGAGCTACGGATATCATCCATCTGTAGTTCTATAAGGCCTTTGACATGGTCCCCCAAAACATCCTTCTCTCTAAATTGGAGAGGGAGAGGGATGGATTAATGGGTGGACTGTTTGGTGGATGAGGAATTGGCTGGATGGTCACATCCAGAGGGTAGTGGTCAACAGCTCAATGTCCAGATGGAGATTGGTGACACGTGGTGTCCATCAGGGGTCTGTATCAGGACCAGTACTGTTCAATATCTTCATCAGTGACATAGAGAGTGGGATCAAGTGCACCCTCAGCAAGTTCGTGGATGACACTAAGCTGAGTGATGCGGTTGACATGCCTGAGGGACAGGATGCCATCCAGAGGGACCTGGACAAACTCAAAAAGTGGGCCCATGTGAACCTCATGAGATTCAACAAGGCCAAGTACAAGGTCCTGCACCTGGGTCAGGGCAACCCCCAGTATCAATACAGGCTGGGGAATGAAGGGATTGAGAACAGCCCTGCCAAGAAGGACTTGGGGGTACTGGTGGATGAAAAGTTGGAAATAAGCCGAGAATGTGTGCGCACAGCCCAGAAGGCCAACTGCATCCTAGGCTGCATCAAAAGAAGCATGGCCAGCAGGGTGAGGGAGGTGATTCTGCCCCTCTGCTCTGCTCTGGTGAGAGCCCACCTGAGTATTGTGTCCAGCTCTGGAGCCCTCAGCACAGCAATGACATGGACCTGTTGGAGCGGGTCCAGAGGAGGGCCACAAAAATAGTCAGAGGGATGGAACACCTTTCCTATGAAGAAAGGTTGAGAGAGTTTGAGTTGTTCGGCCTAGAAAAGAGAAGGCTCTGGGCAGACCTTATTGCAGCCTCTCAATACTTCAAGGGGTCCTACAGGAATGACAGGGACAAACTTATTAGCAGGGCCTGTGGTGATAGGGCAAGGGATAATGGTTTTAAACTAAAAAGGTAGATTTAGACTAGATTAAGGAAGAAAATTTTTATGCTGCGGGTGGTGAAACACTGGAAGAGGTTGCCCAGAGAGGTGGTAGATGCCCCATCCCTGGAAACATTGAAGGTCAGGCTGGGCAGGGCTCTGAGCAACCTGATCTAGTTGAAGATGTCCCTGCTCACTGCAGGGGGGTTGGACTAGATGACCTTTAAAGGTCCCTTCCAACCCAAACTATTCTATGATTCTATAATACCTCTCATTTCCAATAGGTCAAGTTAAAAACAGTAACAGCACACAGTTTTCTCTGTATCTACAAAAATTCTTGTACAAGCACAGGAAATAATGTCCTTCCTCTCCTCATTAGCCCCACACCAGAAGAATACAGAAAAAGACTAATGATAGTAATTTTAAAATGAACATTTACTCATTCAATCAAAATTAATAAGCAGCCTCCATATGAACAGCAACATTAATGACAAGGGCCGTTTTGTTTAAATATTCTGATTCTAATAGAAACACACTTGATTTAATAAGTGCTCCTAAAACAAGGGATTGCCAAGGGTCAGCCAAGCACACTTCTGAGCAAAGTATAAATGGTCTGCATAAACGAGATTGAAGTTTACTCTTAAAGCAAGCAAAAGAAATAAGACACAAGCACTGCCTAACTCGACTCAATCTTCCATCAAGTACAAAGAACTTCATCTCAGGCGCAGGACATTTTTGAGCACTTCAAGATGGTTTTCAATTATTTAGAAAGAAAACTTCAGAGTTTTCAGTCTGGTTATAATAGCAGTTCTTCTGATGACTAGAAACTTTAGTTAATTTGCTTTGCTAATAATACCATCCCTTTCAGTGTGACATACTGGGCCTGGTACTCATCTCTACCACATTATTGAACTTGATGTGGCAAAAAAGCAAAGGGAGTAATTAAAGTTTATGTAAAATAAAATTACTGTAATGGAAGAAGGAAAAAACCCACATGCTTCACTTTTTTTACTCCCCCAAACCAGAATTGGAAATTTGCCTGACTGCTTTGTTTTACACCCTCATCACTGATTACTCTGGGCCTGCACAGATCTGGCAATAATGCTAATGAATTAACAGTCCATGCCTGTACCAAGCTGGAGCTGAGAGTTGGGGTGGAGAGACATAAAACATAGCTGTTCTGGGATATTTTCAATAATACAGTATTGCGTCAGGAAGGAAAAGTTCCGTAAAATGTAATAGACCATTATCACTGACTTACCAAGGAAAGATTTTTGGAGACAAATTGTAATACTCCTTTTGCAAATTCCAGCCACTGCCAATCTAAGTCTCTAGGATCCGTGATGAGTTGTTTGTGCTTACGGCTATGTGAAAGGTTCCCAAACTATGGTACACAAACAGGAATCAGGATGACCATCTTTTTCTCTTGAGAAGACTGGGTATTGCCTGAACAACTAGCCATCTGTGTCTGTATATGGCCTGATACAGAGTCAAAAGCTATTTGCAGCCACTACTGCTGTCCCTGCCACATGGTACCCCATATTCTCTGCTTTTGGTATCTCAGCAAGCTCAGTGTGCAAAAACCCCAGGCTATACTGTTAGTACAGTGGGATGTAATAAGAGGATATCAAAGATTATGAAAGGATATTTCAGCAGCAGCTCCTGAGCCCTGAAAGGCAGAATTAGCTATGAAGAGAAGTTTGGTTACGCTGACCGGTAAAAGAGCAGAATGGAGACAGCTACTGCATGTTGAAGTAGCCACCCAGGCTAAAACAAGCTTTGTGATAAAGAAAAATGTGCAGTGTGATGGGGCACAGACACGGTCCGAATAGTAAAAGTCCCAGAAGTTATAGATAAAGCAGCTGTACAGAACAGGACGTACAGAACAGGACGGCAGCATCCTCTGGAAGCTGGCTTACCCGGACTCTTACTCATCTATGATTAACCAGTTTATCAGTAGCAAGCCAATGCCTGTAGTTTGCAACGATGGGTTTACAAGACAATTGATAATGAGTTTTCATCCAATGGCACTAAGCAGAGATAACCCAATGCAGTACTTTTAATTAAGAGAGCAGGGTTTTTATATTCTCTTAGTTTGCCAACAAGGACATTGCGCCAAGGTCAATAGCAAAGACTGCACTCTTTCCTAGTCCTTGGCTCCAGAATCTGCAATGCCCTTCCCACAAACGCAATCAAAACCAAGAACGTGTAGTCTCAGTATCTGAAAAACTGCTCTGTTGTATAGTGCAAATTTTATAGCTAAAGGAAAAACAAAACAAAACAAAACACCGTCTTCCCACTCTTTCCCATCAGGACTGCTGTGGAAAGGTGTCCGAGAGCATATATTTATCATATGACTGAATGTATAATGCCAGGTATGACCTCTCCAGTTGTGAGTTATTTATATGTAAAGTTGTCACAATAAAGCATCACATTAGTTCTGCTGTATCTCAGCATTCACTGACTAATGCAGAGGTGACAGCATCAGAACAAATACCTGAAAAGAGCAGGACTGAGGGAAGGCAAGTTCATTTCAAAACTTGGTGTTTTGAGAAAAGTTATTGCCTCAGCCAAAGCACAAGTAAACCAGGGCTGAATTATGACGCTGGGTACATATTCTTCAAAATTAGATGGTTCTGCCACAAATACATGCTTGGTCATATGACTTCAGGCTCTGAGGAGGTGTTGGTACATAAGAACATAACAGGCAATCCCCTTGGGAAAAGGGGAGGTATTATAGGAGAAAACAGCAAGAACAATAATACAAACCCTGTGGGCTGACAGGAGTTTTCAGGGAACGCTTGCTTACAATTCAGTCATATTCATGTCCTTTGGAAACAAACCATTCAACCTCGAAACCTCTCTAAGCAATGCCTGTTACCACTGATAAAGGGGAATGCATTCGCTGTCCTTTAAACAAAAAAGGCTATTTTTTTTTAATCTTTCTTGATTGTTTTTCATCTGTTGTCCTATTGTAAAGCCACTGACTGTTGTCTGCACCTTTTCAAGGGAAGAGAGAACAAAAATACAGTGAATACACAGTAAATGTCGTCTCAGGCTCCTGTAGAGCTACTAGGCACATACTGGTATAAGACAACCCTAAATGGAAGTGCTTTATAAAACATGATATAATAGTAGCAGACTAAATACAAAAATTGCCTATTACAAAATCTGCTTTTTTTCTCCTATAAAAGAAATACCACATTGTCTCAAAACATAGTTCTTCCAAAGTGAAACTGCCACCACAGAATACCCCCTTTTAAAAGGATTTTTTCTCAGCAAGCTTTTCTGGTGTGTCTCCTTGAAATTTTGCAGAGGCAAACAACTGCAGCACTAAAATGATCATTTGGCAGCTTGCTGGTTTTTGCTGAATCTCTCTCCGAGCCAGCTCTTGTTTTCTTTTCTTCTCCCTCTTACAGTGATTTCATACAGCATGGGTATCTCCGAGACTGTCGTGTGGAACCACAGCTTCAAGGGTTTTTTTCCCCCAAGACAAAGAGAGGCCTTTACTTGAGATGAACTTAAATACTCCACCCAACTTAAATCCACTGCAGTTCAGGTGTGAAAGCAAGCAGACCTCTATATCAGAGGGCTGGGAAGCTCTATCTTTGTTTCAGACTAGAGCAAAGTCAAGGATTCAGATGCTCCAGAAATCTGAATCTGATGTTGTCTCCTCTCTAATTTGCATTGCCCAAGCTTTGATGCTGTGAGGTGAAAGCGGCAAATCACTTGACTTCTTTAAATGAAACAACCACAAAAGCCTGTGCTTCGTTTTCTTTACAGTAGCTAAGGTCAGGCCTTATAGAAAACTGGTCCACTCTTATTGCTTAACAGATATTTACCAGGAAACATTTCTGTTCCTTTAAAGATGTTTATCTGCTTCTGCTATTTATCTGCTCACTGAATTTACACTGAGCTTTCAAGAAAACCTCTCCTTGACTCTCTGCAATTCAAATCTAAGCAACAGCTGACCAAGCCAAAACATTGCTGAAAAATCTATCTGTCAAATATCATAATTTGTGTCTTTTCTACCTGCCTAGTTCCATCCTCCTACTGGGTTACAGAAAATACAACTTCACTTTTCAGAAAGCAGACAGCCACATCTTCAGTGTTCAGCCTTACCCTTATACGGAATATACTAGTCCTTACCATTTACTTCTCAGACCTTCAAGGTGCTTAGGTGGCCAAGAGAACGGGGAACCCACATCAGTTCCTGCCTCTGGTTTTCACCAGCGGAGGTATGTCAGCTCTGCAGAAGAGCCCACAAGGGGAGCTTTCAGGACCATCAGACCCATTTCTTGTGTTTCCACTGTCGAAGAGGCAATGCAGATACTAAAACAGAAATGGTGTTTCTGAGGTATGTTCTGAATACATGATAGTGTATGTGGCACAATATAAAAGCTTTATTGGCACTTGTTAAGGATGACATACATAACTTGGTGTGGATGTAAAACTTTAGCCAATAAAACTTGTGGCCATAAACTTTTGCTAATAAAAACCTTCTATACTATAACATCAAATATTTTCTCTTTCTCTAATTATATAGAAATACAGTAATGTGATGAATAGGTAGATACAGACATTAGGCCAGTATGAGATGCTTCTAACTGCAGTAAATCACAAGATATAAACCTGTCCAAATCTGACTGGCAGTAAGTTTAGGAAGCTTTAAAAATTATCATGGTCAACAGATCTATGATTACCACATAGGAGTTGTTGCCTGCTGTGTAATTAGTTTGTTCTCACCGAGCTAGCCCAAGCCTTACAGGCATTTTCAAATGGTGTAAAACACCCTAGAGAAGGATGACTACTGCTGATGGAGACGTGCTCTCCACTGCAACACGCACGCCAGAAGAGTTCCGTTAGCCCTCTGCACGAAGACTAATGCCTTCAGAGCTGAAGAACCTGGTTTACATCCTGCTGCCTCCACTTGGTGCTTTATGTGCACAGCTGGCTAATGACCATGTTGTATTATGTATAAAGCCATTTACTGTGATATGCTTGCATTGTTAATATGCTGTGGAGTATTTCTGCTCTGTTTAAGGGGCAATGCTGGGAAACATTAATGCTGGATGGTATGAAAACAAGGGCAATTCCAATCCAGACGGCAAGAAGAAATCCACAAAGTGGCCAAACATTTCCATCTGCTCAGTGAGCAACGAGACTTTCATGCCTCAATTTATGCCTTCTGCTGTGAGCTGCCGTCACAGTGAGCAAGGAAGCCTTGCATTCGTAGGAGCCATGCTGCCGAATGCTGCCAGCCGTGCTTCCCTTGGGTGGCCTCCATGCTCCTCTCCCTCAGCCTGCGCACAAAGCTTTTAGGCTTTTTTTACTGGTCCTAACCCCTTTGCAACTTCCCCCAGAGAAGATGCTGAATACAAGGAGCCCTCTGCTACATCAAAAGAAACCAATGGTCTGAAGGGATGAACTAGGTTTTTAGAGTGTGGTACTAATAACTGCACTCTTTTCCAAACAATCAACTTATCACATACTTAATCCCTTAGTCACATTTTAATGAACAAATAGTGTTTCCTGAGATGCTCAGATACTGCCAGATGCCCAGGTGCTCTCTAGCAGCCTTGTCACCCCTTGCATCCATGACACCGTTATGTTTGCAGCACTGACAAGGTCAATGATTGACTGGAATAATCATTGCAATGTGCTGCACATGAAGGCCATCCAAGAATTTCACCTCATTTAGAGGGAAGCCACCTGTTAGCACTTCTGCAGAGTCTCCATTATGCCTTCAGGTCCCTGCCTCCACACTGCCTTCCAGATGATTGTGCTCTGCTTGGATTAATTTGTTCAAAAATTCTTCTGTTGGTTTGGGCTGCTGATATATCTACCTTGTTCCTGAAAACTTTAAAGATGATTCTCCCCTGCTATGGTTCTGCAGAAGCAGGAATGGGTTTACAGGCTAGACTCCCAGATAAGATGGGCTGCACACTGCAGCCTGAATCACTGTTATACAGGTTTGCCACAAAGACTATTTTCTCAGGCAGCTATGAACAGAGAAAGAATACCTAGTATGTCTTAATCCTTATCAGGGAAGGACAGACTTCAATGTGTTTGTTTATAACAGTGTTGAAGTTTGCTAATGTATTTTAATAAGCAGGCAAAAAGAAGAGGCTCTCAAAAAATCTAGTTTTCCTTTGATGGAAAGAGGAGGAGAGAATCTAAATTAAAATAGATATGTTTTCATGTACAGTGAAAGAGTTGTGATATTTTTCTATGAATAACATCCATAGAAGCAGACTATGCTTTATGACGTTACTCTTGCTCTGAGGGTTGGGGAAGCTTGTTATCATTTTGTGTGGTGTTGTGAGGAGTTTTTCTGTGCAGTTTTCTTAACCTATGTAAGTTTTCCTAACCTATTTAAGGACCACTATAAAGTTGCATTCATAATCAGGAAACAAATAGCCTTAATGGGCAAAAGAAGTTAATACATGGCAGGTAAAATCTGGAGGATTTACACAGCATATTTTTTTTTACCTATGTTTTGCATCTCTCATTATACTTATACACACTGATGATAATAATGGTGTCGATGCTTACATACACTTTTAGAGTGTGACAGTTCATCCCTAAAGAAATGAAGATCAATGCTTCAGTTAAAAGTAAACTCTATTACAAGATTTGTCAGGAGAGTCTAAAGCCATTGTTCTTTGCAGCATTTTATTCATGAAAGTGCTCTGGTGATCCAGATTGATTTTCTTGGCTCCATATTTCAGTATCTCACCCGTCTGGAAGTGGAGATTGCTTCCACATTGATTAATGAATTGAAAGTTTCTTTAGTTACACTGCTGTTTCACTAAGCACTTCTCTTTATTCCCTACTGATAATCCCCAAAGCAACCCTCAATGAATCACAAACAGCATCCCTACGCTGACATTGCCCTCACAAGACTTGCACTAGTGATTAAGAAATACCAATTGTAAAGTCTACATGCAAGCCAGAATCCAGGCTAGGTCCACCCTCTGCAGGACATCAGATGAAGCAAAAGCTTGTCTAGAAACAACATTGAGGATCTACCAAGTGCTGGAATAAGTAACTGACAAAACACAGTACTGTTGATTCCAGTATGTTGAGCTTTTGCCTTTACTTTAAATTGCAACCATAAAGACAATCACCATAAAATTTATTAGGGCAGTTACCAGCCATTTAGTTTTCTATGTATGCATTGTAGATTCAGAATGGTTTTGACAGCAATGGCTGGTTCTGCCTGAGGGACACCACAAGTACCAGGATTATGACACTCTGTAATGCTCAATGCCTATTATTGCACAAGTGAGACAGCTTTTTTACCATGCATGAGATGTTTTATACAGCCATGGCTGGAAAAGTTACTTTATACTCTGCTGTAACTATGAAGAAAATATCATTTGGAGAATCTTCTAAGATAAAGTCGCATGAGCTGAAGCAGCCATTTTGAAAGAGCCATCTGTAAATAGAGGTTGTGACTAAATATTTGGCTGATACACAACCACTTGATCTTCCAGTAGGCCACTGCAAGAGCAGATTAGAACTAAAGGAAGAACAGTCAGTGTATAAGGCACACCAATGTTATGGCAGGCATTACTCTATGAGTCCCTTGAAGACAGTATCATTTCATATGAGCTATCATATTATTTTATTGTACTTGATGTGATACTGCTGCTGAAGAGTTTTCCTGAATTAAAGAATATTTGTAATTTAGAATGCTCCAAAAGTAGAACTTTGTGCAAACAACGAACTAGGTCAGGTCATCAAATTCAGACTGAATGACATGCTTAATGCACTGTTTGTCCTAGTCTTTTGAAATTAAATATTTATTTAACTGAAGGATGACAGAGGTTTGCTTGGCTTGGCTTTGATCTTATTTGGAACATAGTGAATGCATACAGGGAAGACACAATGAAGGGATGTCAGAGTAAATTAGTATATCCTGAAACATTAAAATATGTGCCCTTAAAATTTGATTTTTACAAGGCAAATAGATCTTGTCCTCTCCCTCTGTACATTCAATTTACATAGGACAACTAGCATTTCTTTTCAGCAAAACGCTCTGTGTTAACATCATGTTAGTTACCGTATAGTGTGTGTGTAATAAGAAGCTTGTTCAGGTACCTACCAGCTATGCTACGTTGTTTCTGTAATGTAAAAACAGCCTTAGCACAACAGTCATATGTTCGAAATTAACTCTTGAATTAGAGTCCTGAGCAGGCGATAAGCCAATTTTTGTTTGTTTTTTTTTTTCCAGTACTCCATTTCACTGAATTCAGTGTGGCTGCGGAAACCTATTTCAATAAAGAAGAACTGAAAAGACTGAGGTTCATCTCACGTTTAACTTTGCTATATTGAGAACCAAGAGCGTGAACCAGCAGTTACCAAGTTAAGCTTACATGAGTTTCAGCAGGGACTGAAAAAAAGGGTTTGAGATAGGAAGTTCAGGTATCTCACACTTACAAGAATTCTGATATAGTCTCTTCTCTTTTGACCCATACTCCATTTAGGTACTGTAGACGGTTCCCCTTCTCCATCAGTGACCCAGAAAATTAGACAAACAGGTCACACATACGGAAAAACTGGAGGAACTAATAGTTTAGAAAAGAGATGACTCAAGGGGATCACGATCACAGTCTATAAATATCTTCAAGGCAATAACATAAATGTATAAATGAAAGATGGGAATTACTCTGTCTCAGAAGTTGGTAGGTAAGTTGGCGGTATAAGTTAAGGAAAAGAATAACTGGTAAGTGAATAGTGTCTCTGGGGAAGTTGGCTACAAACCATTACTGGAAATATTGAAGAACAGGCAAAATCAGATACTATTGGGAAAGACGCATTGAGCAGACCTGCAAGATCCCTGAAGCTACACTACATGTTTCTAAAGTGCTACTTTTGCTATCTATGACATCAGGGTAACCCCTAGAAAGAGAAAATACTACGATCACCAAACTAAATGTGGCTGCTTAAATAACAGTGATCTGTAAGCAGGTGTTTCATTGACTCAGCACCTGCCATCTACTTCCTAATAGTGATGGCTTTTATGATGTGCTAATGTAGAAGGTACCACACAACACTGATACAAATTCATAGCTGCTAATTATACTATTAATAACGTTGAATCTATCTGCTGCTAATCTTATTGATATAAATAGCATTATTAATTCCATCAGGCGTCAGCAGTGATGTTGAATGACACTGTGTACAGTAATCTCCCTGAATGACTCATTAGGCTCACAGAGAAATATGACCTCCTTACGTAGCTGCACCTGGCCTGCCTGAGGCATTAATGGCTCAGATGTCTGTATTTCCTGTCAAATAAATAGCCAGTGAAGTGCAGTGATATATTTTTATTAAATAAAAACAAACCAGAAAACCCTCCAGCACATGAAAGCTAGGACTGCAAAGCCAGACAGTAACAGGTTGCCTGTCGCACTTCAGCTCTCTCTCCAGTGCACGTGCATTGGGAAGCACTGACAAAACCCATGTTTTTCCATAGGAATTACGGCTCATTTAGTGACTCTGTAGTTACTCGGTGGTACTTCTCAACCTTGACATTCAGAACATTGCATCACATCTTACTTCTGTACACACATAAACCCTACACCAATTGCACCACACTTCCAGGCCTTGATTTGTTACACTAACTAGCATCAAAAAATTTCTCATTTTGCCTCCACTTTCCTGCAACGTTTAACATTATTACAATCTCTTTTTGGCAGGCATGAAACTAAAGCTAACAGTGAGTAAAGCCAAAGCAGCTAAAACTCTACATTTAAGGAACAAACTTAAGATCCCCAAGGTGTGATTTTCCAAAGCACTTATCATTTTTATGGCACCCCATACATGCAGAGCACAGATCCAAGCGGTCGTGCTTGCAGCTGGGAACGCTCAGCATTTATGCAAATCTGGCCTAACATACATCCTACCAAGTACCCACATAATTAGGAATGTGCAAACTGCGGCTCTGAGTATTTTGGCATTGCACAGCCGTATCCATTGCCTGTCAGCAATCCCTGGCCAAACTCACTGCACAGTTTCCAAACAAGGTAAGGCTCTACATAGATCAGACTCGTTCCATGCACAACCTTGCAACTTTCCCGTGTGCCCTGCATCACGAAGGCACTCCGTAAAAAAAACAGCATGTGAGCACCTAATTAAAGACTGTATCATAATGCATGAGCGCAAAGAGGGCGAGTTAAGAGTGCAAAGACAACGAACCAGAATTCCTGTGTCTACTACACAGGAGGGCTTCACTTATAAACATCTTAAATGACTGACACTTGTGAAAAAAGCAAAATAAGCATATTTTCCTAGCTAATAATTTAAGAAACATCCTCACTAGATTTATAAAAGCACTGTCCTACAGTTTTCTACACTTCTTTAGAAACCTGCAAACAATGGATGCCATGGTAAACACCTGAGGATGTATGGGTTTAGTAATAACCATAGTGTGCCTGTAAAAATTCAGAGCTGAATATGAACTAGCTCAGCCAGTGCTTTACTCTAGACTAGCTTTACTAGCTACTACTAAAGCCAACTAGCTTTACTCTAGACCTGTGACCATTCTGTCCCACTATCACATAATGAAGAGATCAAAAAATTCTTAGCGTAGAAATTTTTTGCTCAATGTTTGTATTAAATCTGGCAAACTACGTCTCTGCTTCATCGCTGATTTTAACCATGTGTTATCATTGCGTAAATGATGCTTACAGTTTTGGGTAAGTCAGTTTGAGCAGTTATTAGTTTTCCTATCTGCTAAACCTTTAAATATTTGATTTTACAAACGGGTATGACTTTTCATCCCAACTGTTTTCTCCATTATTTCACCTATTTTTTAGTAAGTTACACATATAGTCTGGAAGATAGCCTTCCCAAGCATCGTGCAAAGTGCAGTTTATGTTTATGGACTTACTATGTGTGTTGCTTTGTATTTTTATCCTTAAAATACTTTATTCCCTACGTTTGCCCTGGAAGAAACACAGAACAACCAGTTAAAGCCTCACCTAAGCCATCTGCTAGGGAGCCCTGCTCCAGGCACATGGGAAAGCAGATCGGTCTCTCCAGTTTTAATAGGTAATTATGAGAGAAAAACCTGTGAGAACTGCAAACTAACAAAAAGGGCAACTTCAGCTCCAAAGAGGGTAAGACCCAGGGAAGCAATTCCTGTCTCCATGTGTGCAGCATTGGAAAGACCATTACTAGACTGGTGTGTGCAGTTCTGGTATACCTGTACCAAGGTGGCTGTGGGCATCTTACAGCAAGTGCAAAGGAGGATCACAGAAGTGTCCCAGGAACTGTCAAATTCATCCTGACAACGTAAGGACCAAGAAGCTTTTGATATATTTAAGCATATTGAAGAGTAAACCTAGAGGTGTTTTTTTCTATTTTCTATGAGTTTTTTTCTAAGAGGATCTTTTTTCTATGAACAGAGATCAAATAGCCTAGCCTTTCTAATCCTGCTGATAGTAGCAAAGCAAGATCCACTGAGTGGAAGCTAAAGTGAGACAGATTTAACCTTAAATAAGGCAAAATTTCTTAGGGAAAGCATAATTAAGTATTAAAACTGGTTACAGGAGAGGTGATAGGCTTGCCCAGAACTGGAGACTTTAAAATATATATTTTAATGCTGCTTCTAAGAGAAATTTTATAGTCTAGACAGTTGGGAAAGGAGACAAGGGAATTGGCTTAAAGGTTCCAGGAGAATCCTCCTGGCCTTGACCTCTATAAATCCTCTCCCAAAAGTGGATCAAGTTTTCTTCCACTGTCCTCATCTTGTAGTTCTGTATTGCAGCATGGGTAAAGTCAAACCTCACTGCACAGCCTTGGCTGCTCTGTGGCCAGAATCAGGGAATATTTTTCCACTGATGTATGCTTGGCAAGGCACACTGTGGCTTTACTTTGTCTGAATATTTCTTCCTTCTCTGAGGCATCAGAGGAGCTGCAGCTAGAGCTGCGGGCACTGGCTGGAGAGATACTGCTGTGCTATACGAAAGAGTCCTTTTTCTTGAGGGCCGAATGGTGTTACTTGGATGCTCAAGAGCATGCAGATCACTTGATGTGAAATTGAAAAGGAATTTTCTGAGGGATTTTTTTTTTTTTGCCTATCTCCCTTGCATGGTGCATAGCTTGCCTGCTAGAATCATGTGGACAGATTTCAATTAATACATTTCTCGTCTCTGCTGCTCTCTGCCAGGAGCAGAGTTTAATGTCCTGAGAAAAGCAGCTCCTCAGACTATCTGGTCTTTGCGTTTAATATAGGGAACCCTGATTGAGCATGTGAGTACGAAATTATTTCTCGTACTAATAAAATTGTCTCTTTTTCCTTTAGTGCTCTTGAGCATGTAAATAACACCCAATTTACTATATTGACAGCATGAAAAACAGACAACAGATTGGGCTGAGTAGAATCACTGTTTCACAATTCAATTTACTCACTTTCTTTTGGGTATTTTATTTGTTCTCTGTATTAACAAACTGTGTAGGAAGAGCAAGGAACAGTTACTCAGATCTGATGTACCAATCACACAAGTCCAGAAGGTATATCTCTTTCTGTGGGCTGACAGTCTCTTTTTTGTTTAAGTCATACTCACGGCCTACAGACTGAAACACTGTGATCTTTCTGGTCTACCTGCAGGGTTGTTCACACTACCTGGCTTTATGCATGCAAGTGCTGAAGTTTAGTCTTGTAATCATATATATCCACCATGATTAACTCCAGTCTGCCTGTATAAAATCATCTCACATTCATTAGTGCGTGTGTGTGCACACATGTGTATTTGTGGCTGTGCCTACATGTATGTACATGAGCTTCAGACTCTCAGCTACAGCATTATAGTTCACACCGAGCCAAATGATAAGTTCAAAGCTATCACAGTCAGGTTAAGTGCAGCCAAAACCAGGTTGTACAAATTAAGGGTTACATCTTTATTTTTCATTCAGGATCTCGGTGTCTCTTTCACATACGCTTTTTGGAGCTGCCAAGCTTTCCTAATATGGGCTCTTATCAGGAGATTATTCTGTGTCATCATTTCCCTTGTGACTGACTGACAGCATTTCCCCTAAGAAGTGCGGCAGCATCAGGAATGCTCTCACCTGTGGAGACCCCAGAGAGCTGCCTTTGCAAAGCTGACATTTCCACAGTGTGGAAGAGCAGGCTGCGCTCACCACTGACACCGTATAGGGACCAAAAAGAAAAGACAAACAGCTTTTCAGAGAATCCTGGCTCAAAAGATGCAAATCCTGCTTCAATAAAAAAATGAATCTGGGAAAAAAAACACAAGGTGTGGGTGATAGCAAAGATAAATGAGAATGCTAAAGAGCTTAAGTATTCAGGGTCACCTCCAGCTACAAAAGACATTGTATTTTTTCATTCTTCAAGTACAACAGTACACATGAGAGGCAAAACCTGGCTTGATTCCAACGTCTGTATTTGGAGGCCTTCACTCATTCACCCGAGACAACTACTCTCCTACAAGCACAGGACCCTAAGTATTTTTCCTTTTTCAAGTCTTTGAGCACTGTCAACGGATTCTTGCTATCTGAGATGCTCAAAGGCACTCTCCAGTTCCATTGCTCACTTCAAAGCACCTCTTTTCATGTCTGCCCATGATCTCTGCTCAACTTCACTCCTTCATTCCCATTATTGATGTTCATGCCATTTATACCTCCACCTGTTTGCTAACAGTGGAGACTCAGTCCTGGTCTTTAACACACACCAAAAGAGGTTTGATGATGTAGTTCACTTAGAATGAGAACAAGGACACACTTACCAGGAAATCATTTCAGTGGGCAAAAGAAAACTCTAGCCCCCAAAAACACCACGTGAAAAGACAAATAGAAAAAAGGACATTTTTAAAATTTCAATGCCATGAGAGAACAGTAGCAAGTAGACAGTCAGTAGGTTTTGTCAGTCAAGTTACAGAGAAGAAATTGTGCTTTGCACAGACAGGCACACCACCAGTAGGTCAGTTCACCCACATCTCTGGTTTCAGAAAAGAGTTTTATCTCCATTCTACCAAAACATTAAAATTAAGTTAGGGAGAAAACTTACTCTAGCCCACTTGTCTCTCCCCTTTCCAGAGGAGAGAAGCACCATCAGAGGTGATTATCAGCACTTCCCCAAAGACCAACCACATCTTCTGTGGCTCAGTTGTCTGAGACCCAATACCTGGTGTGCTGCAGGACAGCCATGAGAATCAGGTTCAGCTTTATTGTAAAAAAAAGGTTATTGAGTTGTGAGACAATTTGCAAGCTACAGCCAAGCAAGACAGAAATGAAACTGTTGAGATAGCACCAGTCAGTGACTCAAGAGTAAACCACTGACACAAGAAGCTATAAAGCCCTAGGGAAAAAAATGGAGAATCAGAGCAATTCAAAAAGGATGGTCAAGGATCAGCTTGACTGAAGGAGCAGCAGAGGCCAGCCCTTTCCCACCCGAATAACTGGCAATTAACCCACCATCCACTACGTCTGTGCACCTGCAATGGAAAACGCATTAATATTCTGCTAGCCTGGTAGCACTTTTGTCCTAGCTGACTACTATATGCATTAGTCAATAAATTATCAATGTGTACTCTTAAATTGCACATATCCTGCACGCACAGCCTCTCTGCACACAGTCAGAGATGCCCAAACAGAAGTGACCCACTACAGGGAGGGTTACAGAGAGTCTCTCAGTCTACAGAAGCAATTTGCTAGCACATTAAAATGATAAGCATCACAAACAGATGCTTCCATGTGGCTGCAAAGAGGATCGAGAGAACGACACTCCTTATTTTGTTCAGGGCTTGACAACAGAGGCAGGCAACATGCTGATACAGACACACGAAGGCAAGTGCATTGGTTCATTTGGTTCATTCTACCTTTTTGAACAGCACGCCAACAGTAGTATAATCTTTCTCTGAATATCCAACATGAGTCTGAAAATGATATCCCAAAACCACAGTAAAAGTGGCTCAAGAGAAAGAAAAAGACTGAGTGACAGTGTTGCTGCTGCCGCTGCCATTGCTGCTGCTTACTCCGACTGGTGATATGAAAAGAGAAAGCACACACAGCTGACAGCTGCTTTAGAGCCAAGACCGTCAGATCAGCTCTCTGTTTTCCACAAAGCAGCAATACATCTAAATTTCTGTGCCCCAGAATGGGCATCTGAGAGAGCACTTTTAAAACCTCCACTAGTAACTTGTCAATCCTTAGGTACCTCTTTAGGTCATGACCCACAAAGTTGATCTGTATCTGGTAGGATCAGACAGAGAGTGAAATTAGCAGTAGCAATGCAACCACCTCAAGATCCAGCTTACCTGACTGCCCAGTTGTCTTCTTTACACATTTTCATTTCCACTGTGTCGCAAGAACTTAAAAGTTTTAAAAGAACGTAAAGCTTGTGCACCTTTTAATAGTACCAGCATATGGACAAACTAAAAGTCAACATACTTTGGTTTTTGCCTGGGTATTGAAAGGAAGGACGGAAATAAGGTATTAGGCAGCTATTAAGGAAGACAATTGATAAAGGGAATGAGAGCAAACACTGTGAGCACATTTAAATTAAAAGTCATACTAAAGTCCCGGAACACTACTAGGACTTTAACACAAGCTGAAATGTGTGTACATGAAACTGTACTGCAACTCTGAAGAAATCACAGAATACAGCAATGTTACCTTTGGCTGACTGAAAAAGAGGGAATAAAATGAAATGGAAATTATTGCCTGTTTTTTTCCCCTCCTGTATTGGGCCCCTCACCACAAAAAAGACATTGAGGTGCCGGAGCGGGTCCAGAGAAGGGCAACAAAGCTGGTGAGGGGTCTGGAGAATAAGTCTTAAGAGGAGCAGCTGAGGTAGCTAGGATTGTTCAGCCTGGAGAAAAGGAGGCTGAGGGGAGACCTTATTGCTGTCTACAACTACCCTAAGGAGGTTGTAGTGAGGTGGGGGTTGGTCTCTTCTCCCAAGTAACAGGTGATAGGACAAGAGGAAATGGCCTCAAGTTGTGCCACGGCGGGGTTTAGATATTAGGAAAAATTTTTACGCTGAAAGGGTTATCAAGCATTGGAACAGGCTGCCCAGGGAAGTGGTTGAGTCACCATTCCTGGAGATATTTAAAAGATGGGTAGACGTAGTGCTCAGAGATATGGTTTAGTGATGGCTTTTGTCAGAGTTAGGTTGATGTTTGGACTAGATGATCTGAAAGGTCCCTTCCAACCTACGCGATTCTATGATTCTATGAAAATTTGTACTGAAATTGCAAGTGCATCCTCTCTCATTTGGGTAGGCAAAGAGTGAAGGATCTTTAGCACTTGCCCTCAGTGGACTTCATTCTTATGCACATGACATTCTGCCAATGTGATGCTCACTGGGACTGAATATGTCAAAGCCATTAGCAAAAGCAGAACAAAATGCTGCACTTCTTACAAATCTGTAAACAATTTTTGGATATGAACAAAAAATATCCCCATTAATGAGACCTCCATGTCCATTCTGGGAAAAGAATTCATTACTATGCATCCTTGAATCCCTAACACTGCACTGCATCTCTCATACCAGAAAACAGAAATTACTTGAGTTTCTCTTGGTCTCAAGTACCCATTCCTATATGACCACATTTCTTTGTAACAGCTGAAAGAAAAAAAGATTATAACTTTATAACATATTTATTACCGTATGTAAACAATCATACTGTATGTGTGAATTAAAACCAGACTCCTTTTGGATAGGATAGGACTCCTCCCCTATACTCTGTCGTTTACTGAGATTTTGCTCCTTTCTGCATCTTCTCTCTAACCCTAGACAAATGAGACTCAAGACCCAGTTCACCTGTCCCTCAATTTCAGATCTTAACAATTATCTGTCTCACTCACTTCAGGTATTTTGTTCCACTTACTTTACTTGTGCTACTTTATCACTTTTCTTCCCTTTTCAAGACCAAAGACCAAGTTCGGGCTCCTGATGAAGCCTCTGGTCTCCATTTCTGATGCTTATCCCTCTTCTAGCTCCAATGTAGGTACAACCCAAATGGAACAATGACGAGTGAGATACAGAAAACCCATCAGGTCAGGAGGAGTCAAAGCATGAGAAAGCAAGCAATTGGAAGAAAAGGACTGAACCGCCTCAAGTGCTTTCAGATGGACAACCGGAAGAGCCAAAAAGTGGGCACAGGGCCAAGACACAGAAAACCAGAGATTACATCAGACTTATACTGCTGTTTCAATGTAATGGAAACATTTCTTCTTGAATTTTTGGTTCTGCTTTCACTTGATAGTGTGCCATATACAGTCATTAAAAGCCAAGTGGATTTTTATAGCTGCTATTAGAATCAAATTTTATCTTCCTCCAAAAAGATTCCTTGTTTAATAAATTAAATTTCAAAGGCAAAAATAATCACTCACTGCCAGGTACATTCCCCTATTTTCACTGTAAAATAAATTAAGCAAAAAGAAAGTTTTCATCTGATAATCAATATCCATTAAATTCTGAATGTCAGCTTCAAGCCAAAGGCTAATAATAACATTTGGATTAGTGACACACAGCAACACGGCCCTGTTTTCCCTGGGTCCCAGGGCCTGAGCATTTGCATGAATCAGTAATGCACTGAATTGCTGATCCAGATCAACAAAGCTTTCAAAGGCACCATCTTGTTGATAACCTCTATAAAACACAACCATAGCTCAGAAATGCTGATCCACACTAATGCACTTACTTCCCAGCACTTCACTATACAGGCCAATAAAAATATTAATGCACTAAAAGTGCTGATGCAGCCCCATTAGAACAAGATTTCCTCACCATAGAAGCATCCTGGTTTTCTTCCCCGTGAGCTATGCTTTCAGGAAATGGTAGGCTGCAGCATCCCAAGGAGGAGAAAATACTACGCAGTTCTGTCCTTATCAGTCAGACAAGGTTATAGTCATTCAGAAATGATGACGTATTTCTTGCCAAAGAGGCAGGGTGTAAAGAAACAGGAAAAAAAAGTATCCTGGCAGATGAAGGACAGAAGGGACAACATACATTGAGGTAACTATGCTCTAGGATAGAAACAATTTTCTTTGCTTTAATTTGGTTGCACATGTCAGGTGGTAGGTCCTACAGGGCTAGAAAGAAGCGATTCCCCAGGTGCATCAGGAAGGAACTTGGTAGTTTGGAGAAGATGGTGAACTACTACCACTGACTCCAACTGGTGTGACACAATTTGGCCCATCCATTCCTCTCCTCTGTCACAAAAGTTGCGTAGATTTGGGAACAGAAGTTTCTTATCATATAATCCGGAGCACTTTTTTAACCAACAGTGGGGATGCAGAGCCAGGCACAAGATGATAAACAACAAACATGGCTCTTACAAGATGGCCTTTATATAGCTTCACAAATATTTGGAATTGCACATTAGGAAAAGTACCGCAGGAGGACATTATATGTCTTGTTGGGATGACATGATGCGGGGAAGAATGACTGGTTATAAACCTGATCAGCTTTTCTAAAGTCTAAAACTCTCAATTTGAAGAATAAATGACCTGAAATAGGCCATTCCACTGTTTCCACTTCCAAAGACACTGTTTATTCATCACCTTGAAAGGTGATGTCAAAACCAAATGCAACTGTCAATGTCCTAGTTCTGTTTAATGGTGTAGTTGTGATCTCTGGATGTATACATTTGCAAATAAAAGGTATTTTATTAATCAAACAAACATAAAGGTTAATCTAAATGATCAAATTTCTTCTAGAAAGTGTCATTAAGGTAAGTAAACTGGACACACTGAGGAAGTCATCTCTACACACTTCATATATTCTAACCACGACCTGTACTAAGGCAAAGGATATCTGAAAGAAGTACATCAGTAAATTAAAGCAGCTCTTTGTGGTTTAAAATACACCAGTAGAAACTGGGTTGTACAGTTTTCTATATGACAGCAAAAATGAATGTAAAATATTGTTTTAGCCTAAACAGGTAGATACCCAAGAGAAGGCTTAACACAACAGCACAATGTAATCTATGGCCAGAATAAAGTACGTATTACGTGCATTTAGAAGATGTCAGAACTGCAAAATGAAACTTCTTAAGGTCAAGAGATGAAAAACATTTGATTTACAAACCAGTTTGCAATTAAATCACCACAGTTTAGTTGGCTTGGCTGCCTACGATGAGGCTTACGCAGTGACCACGCTATCTACCTGTCCATCTATGTATCTGTTCCTCCTCCCCAGCAATTTCTAAATCCATTCACTTTCTGAGCTTTCTGTCTGTCAATTCAGACAGCAATTGTAGACGCTTCTAAGAAAATAAAGTTTTGTAAATATCTACAGCTGCAAAGGGGAGAGAAAGTCATACCAGTGGTGGCGCTGAAGGAAAGGAAGGAAAAACAGCTATTAGTCTATCTTCTTGGCAGCAACCGATCAGTATGTGCACATAATGTGCACACTGGATAGCCAAAAAGCACGCATTTAGCTCTGAATTTTATCAGATGTGGTCTCTTGAGACAGGACAGAGCCTTCTGCTGCCCTCCAGCCTGGCTCTCACACACATAACCAACCCACTTGACAGCCAGGCAGGTGCTGCATGGGGATTTACTTAGCATATGTAATATCACTCCAAAATTTTACTTGCTAAAACACTAATGCTCAGAAATCATATAAATGCAATTGGTATAAACCACCGACTATTGGTTGTAAGAATGCATGATTGGGGTCCTAAATATTTTAAGCTTTTAGATCCGTTTACACAAAGTCACCTGCATGTGTACTGGGCGTCCCTGGCGAGGTAACGGCAGTGGTGGGATGCAGAGTGGCCACCGGGAGGAGAGACTGAGGCTGCTCCATGCCAGACATGGCCAGAGCCAGCTGACTCCATAATGGACCAATGCAGGGCACAGCTGAGCCCATCAGCCAAGGTAGCAGCTCCTCTGCGAAAACACATTTAGGAAAGGGCATAAAATAGCACATGGGGAGAGGAGTGGGAAACAGCAGAGGGAGTGCCAAGGATGGAAGAGGAGCTCCATGGCGGAGCAGACATTCCCGGCAGCCTGTGGAAGACCTGCACTGGAGCGGATTTTCCTGACAGGATCTGCAGCCTGTGGAAAGTCTGTGCTGGAGCAGAGGAAGAATGTGAGAAGGAAGGAGTGGGAGAGAGAAACCACAACGTACTGACCATACTCTCCCCATCGCCCCCCCGTGCTGCTTGAAAGGGAGGAGTTGGAGTCTGGAGTGAAGTTAAGCCTGAGAGAGGGGGCAGAACGGTGTTTTAATGTTTGTCTTTTTATTTCTCAGTACCCGAGTCTATTTTAAGTTGGCAATAAATTAATTTTTCACAAGTTGAGCATGTTTTGCCCACAACAGTGACTGAGATAAGCAATCTCCCTGACTTTACCTCAACCCACAAGCTTTCTTGTTCCTATTCTTCCTATTATCTTGCCCTCTCCCACCGAGGAGGACGCGTGACTGAATGGCTGGATGAGAGCTTGGCTGTTAGACAAGGTTAACCCACTACACTCTCTCTCACCCAAATCCATTAATTTTTATGAAAATATTCACAGCATATTGACTCTAGAATGGCCATACCCCAACTCCAAATATGTAGGTGAGTCACATGATGTACAGGAGGACAACCTTCATAGGAGTTTGTAACGTAAAACTATCTGCATTGCAACAAAACAGTCTTTGTGCCATTATTCGGTAAATAATCAGTGGACCTTTTTCCAACTGGCTGGATGCATGTGGTACACTGAGAATCCAGTCCCCTATCTAGTATCTTGAATTTTCAGGTAGTAGAGAAAAGAAAAGTTAAACAAGGAAGTAACAAAATCACAAAGTAATCCTCCTGCTAAAAAAATGTTACTAAAATTAATCTTCAGTATGGATTAAAACGATAATGGAGATTTAGGAGCTTTCTGCTGTTAGGGTGAATATGCCTGAAGACCAGTAGGTGGTCAGTTACATTTACAAAAACATAGAATGGATTGGGTGTAGAAGGGCAGGGACACCTTTCACTAGACCAGGTTGATCAAAGACCCATCCAACCTGGCCTTGAACACTTCCAGGGATGGGGCAGCCACAACTTCCCTGGGCAACCTGCTCCAGTGCCTCACCACCCTCACAGTAAAGAATTTCTTCCTAATACCTCATCTAAATCTACCCTCTTTCAGCTTAAAACTGTTCCCCCTCGTCCCATCACTACACTCGCCAATAAAGAGTCCCACTCCACCTTTCCTGTAGGCCCCCTTTAAGAACTCGAAGGCTGCAATAAGGTCTCCCTGGAGCCTTCTGTTCTCCAGGCTGAACAACCCCAACTCCCTCAGCCTGTCCTCACAGCAGAGGTGCTCCAGCCCTCTGATCATCTTCATGGCCTTCCTCTGGACTCAATCCAACAAGTCCATGACCTTCTTATGTTGGGGGCCCCAGAGCTGGACGCAGTACTCCAGGTGGGGTCTCACGATAATGGAGAAGAGGGGCAGAATCACCTCCCACAACCTGCTGGCGATGCTTCTTTTGATGCAGCCCAGGATGCAGTTGGCCTTCTGGGCTGCAAGTATGCGTTGCCAGGTCATGCTGAGCTTCTCATCCACCAAAACCCGCAAGACCTTCTCCTCAGGGATGTTCTCAATCCATTCTCTGCCCAGCCTGTGTTTGTGCTTGGGACTGCCCCGACCCATGCAAAGGACCTTTCACTTGGCCTGGTTGAACTTCATGAGGTTAGCATGGGCCCACCTCTCAAGCCTGCCCGGGTCCCACTGGATGGCATCCCTTCCCTCCAGCATGTCAACCACACCACACAGCTTGGTGTCATCGGAAAACTTGCTGAGGGTGTACTCAATCCCATTGTCCATGTCTCTGACAAAGATGTTAAACAGCACTGTTTCATATTAGTATTTCTCAGAATACCAATTCCCACAAGCAGGCACCAGTGATAACAGGTAGATTAAACTCCGAATACAGGATAGCTACACACATACATGTTTATTTACCACACTCTGTTTCTCTACAAAATGCACTAACAATGCACTTTTAAATGAATTCAGAATAGTCACCACAGAGGTTACAAGCCACCAAAGTCCCAAGTAATACTGGTTTTTGAGCTTGAAAGGCAAATACAAACTGCAGCTTGGCCTTCCACCTAGGGGTGCCAATTAACCTCATCAGATGTGATTCAGAAAAATCATGAAGACAGTTTTCAATTTTAGAGGCCTTTGGAAGAAGTAAGAGTCCTTTTTACTCCAGATTCAATGAGGGATAACCACTGTAACACTTTACCAAGAATTACCACATTACCACACCAGCACTAGAGAACACTGGATCAAAAATGATCTAATAACTACCAGTATGTTCTAATATCCAACTTGGGCTTCTTATACCTAACAAATTTTAGTAAGTTACTCCCAATTTACTAATCTACTTCACCTTTTAATGCACAGAATTTGTTGTTGCTATCGCTATACACATTTGCTCATCACTTTGTCGGCAGGTACAGACATGCTGAAAAGGACAAAACCCTGCCCTGAAAAGAGAAGAAACCAGTCCTGCACAGAATCAATGCCTTACTTAGGAAAAGCTCAGAAGGGCAGAGCTGAGAAAAACATGTAGCAAAGTAAATACTCAGGCCACCACAGCGGGCACAACTTATGGGCAATCTGTCCTGTGAATCCATTCCTGCCTGCGCAACACAATTAAATTTTATTTTAGTTGACAGTGCTCCATTGAAACTTCAAAGTAATGTATTTCAAAATGCATTTATGGAACAAATTTAGTATCTTTTTAGCTGTTCATTCAAGTTCTTTTCCTTTAGGTTATCATTAAACAGATAAGGTTGGAAGCAGATCTGTAATTACTATACACAAGTATATTTTACTCAGCTGTGTTTAATGGACTTTCTATTGAAACTGATCTATTGACATTACAATTTGTTTCATTGACTGGGTAAAAGCTGACAGGATGACACCTATGTTGTTATTTTAGTTTTTTGATGGGTTCCACAAAATGTTACAAATACAACTATATAATCAAAGATAGTCAGAAGAAAACTTGAATGTTACTCCTAACTCTGGGGTAATAATGCCACACAGAGAGATACACAGGATTCTGTTGGAAAAACAGGAATGAAACTGGAGTGTGTTCCTACAGTATACTCATCATTAAAACCTTTTTTTATTCTGAATGCCCCCAACAAGCACAACTCCTCACTTACAGCCCGGTATTTCCTTTCAAAGGAAATCCTTACAGTATTTTATAAGAAAAAGTAAATTTTGTAGCTCACATACAAGAAACAGTATTGATACAATAAAAAAAAAAGTTAACCCTAAAAATCCTAAGATAAAAATAAGCATTGTCACTCTGTAAGCCGGAAGAATATTCAGACTCCAAGTAAACGTTGAAGCTGAAGAATTCAAGTAGAAAAGACACAGAAGAGAATGTCTACAAAATAAACACAAGACAATGCTGAAAAATGGAAGTAGAACCAACACAGATGAGGATGATGGAAACATTAAATTATTTCTGAATACTTACAACTGTCCTTTCTCTAACTTAGAGCTTCTTTATCTAATAACATCTGTTGATTTCACTGTAAATTGCATACTCCAGTCAGGAAGTTACTTTTTAATTCCAGGCTGTCTGCTTATGCCCTCTGCAAGACCTCTGGTCTGTCAGGCAAACAGTAAATGTCTCGGGGAATAGAGAACTCATAAAGGCCAAAATGATAGTTTTCTGTAAAAGGCCAATGTGATATTTGGCCTTACATATTTAGAAAGGTATACAGTAGCATGAGTAACAACTTTAACTAAACGAAATTTGCTTTACTGAACTACGTCTGCCCTATCAAGTTGACTTCTGGCAGAAGCTGTTAGCAGCAGCAAGCTCAGAGGAACTGATGCTGAAAAGTTTTAAAAGGCTAGCATGCACAGGACAGGACTGTTTCTAGCACCAAAGCACAAAACATTCAAATCCCAGAGACTTTAACATACTAGGAGCATGTCTCTGGCTAGGCTGTTTTGGAAAATTTCACTCTCGACAGTTCAGACATTTCCCAGACGGAGGTTAGAGAAAAAGACATTGGTTTGCTCACGTTTAAAAACAAAAGAAAAAAATATTTTCCTTAAGAAGCTCTAGATTTGCAGGGTGGAAGTGCAACCTGGCAGGAAATAGCTTTCCAAGAATAACAACTCATAAGCCAGAAAAACGGGAGCCAAGTACTCCTTAGCAAAGATATTCAAGTTTCTTGCCGCTCACTTTGCTGAAGCCTCCACTCACCCTGAGCAGGCTGCAGGCAGGGTTGCAGGAGGCCAACCAAGGTTTTTCTACAAATGCAGATTCCTCACTCAGCGTCAAGATCAAAAGCACCTAAACAGTTTCTTGTTTCTCCCTAGGCTCTGGCAGAGTGGAGAAAAAAACCCATAAGGTGTAAATGTGTAAAAAATGGCACAAGAAGTTGGTCAGCGTGGAAAGCAGAGAAGCATGCAAGTTTATGAAGATAAGATAAGGAAACCTTTTTACACGCTAAAAAAAGATCTGGACATCCAAAGCCTGGAATGGAATCTAAAATTTGAATCTTAACATTTCAGAAATACCTTTCCTGCTAGGAAATAGTTATGTAACATATTTGAAAATGTATGTCTTATTCCTATTTCCATTAAAAACCCCAACCTGCTATTATTTCAATTATTCCATTAAAAAAAAATTGGTAGAAAACTGGTGGGTGAGCATGAAGCATCTTCCTCACTAATACATGATAGGATTGCCATTATTATAAGATGCAAGTACTAAATCTTTACCATAAGTCATTTAACACTGAAATGCCAAACTAATCCTACACAGGTTACTCCAATTCCATTGTTTTCTAATTTTAAAGCACTTAACAGTTTCATTTAGATTATTTTGGAATTTTTTTTAGGCACAAAAATACACATGGAGATTGGTGGTACGTATGCACAGTTTTATGACAATAACAAAAGCCTCCTGTCTGCCTCTATTCTGGGAAAGGTAACATTCATGAAAAAACATCATTCCAATTCAAAGGGCAGGAAATGAACCAACTAAAGGACTGAAGTATAACCCAGCAGTCAAACCGAAACTATGAGACCTAGAAGGTCTTAGTGTTTTTCCTTAAGCATTTACAAAAATGGGAAAAAAATGGCTACCTCTGATTTATCTCCAGTTCATCTACTGGTGTCTGGCACCCAATTCCTCAAGTGTGCCAGCCACATGTACTCAAACATTTACAGTTTTTACACCTAGAGCTAATGTGAAAGATGCAGCTGCTGAAAGCTTTAAGAGCAGGAGGTGCGAAACAATAACAATGTCACGTTCTGAAATTGCTGTTTATGCATTAGTTTAAAAAAAATAAAAATGATGTAATCAATCAATCACTAACTTTTAGAGAGACTTGAAGTGCGAGTCCCCTCCAAAACATCTCCAATCTTGAGGCAGCTCTTAGCAGTTCTAAGTACTTTTATGGTTTCACATGTGTATATGAACACTTGCAAGTACACTGTCAATTTGGCGCTTGAATGTACCTATGCAGCTAATGACTAATATTTTATAATGTAGACATTGCTTATTTTGAAACAGAGAGGCTGGATTAAATGTTGTTCCTATCTTATGTGTTCAAATAAGCATGCTTAACAAATATCTTCAAAACAGAGTACATAATATTCAAAGGAATATGAATTATTGAAGTGGTTCAGTTACAAACACGTTTTTGAAAGCAGTTCCCTAGTGTGCTTAAGTCATGCTCTTGTAGTCTCTGCATTGGTATGTAAGTACAGCTGACTTGGTTTTCAAATGGACTCAACATCCAAAAGCTCACACCAAAACCACTGGTTTTACAGCAGTTCATTTACCATGGAAAGACACCTATAGTTGATTAACAGTCAAGTTTGAGAAGAAACATTACTTATTGTTGAAGGACAGGAGAGATTCCCCTGTTTTTTGGTGCCCTCCGATGAACAATGTTAACCAGGACAAATTTGGAAACTGAATCAATTACGGCTTCATCCAGAGAGCTTGAGATCACAACTGGAGCCACAGAGACGTGCAAGCTCTAGGGAAGAAGGCAGTAAAGCAGTGTGTCCACTGCCAATCCAGTTAGGTAGTTGGTTGAAAATGTATGGACAAAACCCCACTTTTCCTGTAAACAGTCCTCTAGCCCGAAATGTGAATATCTATAAGCATGGAAAAAGCCTTGTGAGTTTCTCCCCCTATATATAAAGTGAGTTTAAAGAGAAGACAGACAACAGCCCTTTGCCATAAATAGCTGTCACCAGAAAGGACAAGGGTCTTCACTGTATCATCAAGAAGACCTTAACTGCTGCCCTGCATATACAGCAATTTCAGTAAAAGCAAAACTATATTCCAGATGTCAAATCAGATTGTACTTTGGTCAGTTTTATGCTATGATAGCAAACTTGTTCAGACAAGAACGATCCTTGAAATTACTAATGAGGAAACCCAGCGCTGTAAGACAAGTCTAGACCAAGCTCACAGGTCCTCTTCTCTGTGCTCCCTCCCTTCAAACAACAGATTTATTAAGGCTCGGCCCAGCAGTCTAGGTCAATTACTGGGAAAAGGCCAGGGCACAATATATCAATTGAATGACTTTCTACCTCATTAAAGGTGAAAATAAAAGGGATTTGAGCAACAGCAGCCTCTTGTGCACTTGCTGATGGGATTTGAGATTTGCTATTGATTTTCCAAGTGGAGCACTTAGTTCTCCTTACTTTACTGAAAGGACATTTTGTCATTAAAACGAATGACACAAAAAACCCACCCCTACAAGCCTCAGCCATAGTTGAAGTTTCAGGGGATATGTAGTTACCTGGTATTAAAACTCCTCCCTTATTGACTACTACTTTTACAGGGCTTTCCTTATCAATTTTGCTTTTATTGATATGGCAAATTTAGGCAGAGCTCAAGGCTCGTGTGACTTCCAAGCTGGAGGGTACTCTAGCACTTCAAACACAACTAAGCCAAATAAAGTTCTACAACAGGTGTTCTAGTATCTTAATTCCAGACCTGCCCCAATTAAGTATGAGATAATGAATACAAAATATAACCTTATTAACTAAATTACTTAAGTTAGAATGCACATGCTGAAATAAAAAATATGTAGGTGGAAACATGTATGTCAGAACCAATCAAAGGTAGCCCTAAAGCAGATACAAACAAGTCAGAATTTGAGGAAGAAAAAGCAAAGATCTGCAAACTCTTATTTCCCTGGCAAGAAGCACTGGGCTTTATAGATCTTCCTTTCTCCCTCGACATACAATTGCTCCAACAAAGTTCCCTCTGAAAAACAGAGATATTATTTTTGTCTTCATGATTTTTGTTTCCATAAAATCAAGCTATTTTCTTTTAAAGCAGCCTTCTTCAATTAAGGACATACATATTCCTTAACTGAAGAAAACGGCAGAAGTACAGAGCGTGATACTGTCAGTCCTGTATTGCATATCAGCCCACCAGCCAAACGGCAGCTCTCAACTGCTGACCCAAACTGTTGATCAGGAGTCCTTGAAAACCTCTGCAGAGCAAAATCTCACTCTGCTGGAACATCCTGGAGTATTTTTCATTTGTATTTATTTTTAGTTTCCTGTTAATTTAAAATAATACTTTCCCTCTGTTTCTATTCAATTAATTAGATTATTAAGTTTCTGGCACAAAAGAGCATGCTCAAACACGAGCTTAGTAACAGATAAAATAGCACTCTCTCAGGCACTACTTTGTCGTAGACCTAATTAATGAAGACAAATCCAAACAACATCTAAACTTTTTTTTTTTTTTTGAAATGGCTAAGGCAATTACGATCTTGAAAGCATAATGTGAAAGGCAACCACTGAGTAGAAATACGCCCAGCTCAACAGGACCCATGAGCTATCTTGGGCAGAAACAGGAAGCTTCCTTGGAGCCCTTGGCACTCTCGGGAGCACCGCACACATTTTTCTGGCTTGGCTTCCTTTGTCACTACAGAGCTAATTGTGAAAAGAGGTCAAATGATTTTTGTGGTATTTCAAATTCAGAGCAAAAGCTAGTACATGTCGTTCATCAAGTAAATTGCTAATGCCTCATTCTGCAAAGTAAATTGCTCAAGTTATATCTCTTTTTCTGTAGGTCTGGTTAAGGACACAGAAGACAAATGGGTTTTCAGCATTAAAAAAAGTGAAAAAATATATTTTTCATAATTCACGTGCGGCACTAGAGGGTGGGTTAGATGCTTGGCTGCTTTTTAAAAGGTCATTCATATACAGGCATGCACCTAATCTGCTGCCCTATAAGCTATCCTAATTCTGAAGTTCAGCTTACAGCAAATGTAGCTCACACAATGCACAATTATCTGAGTCCCTAGGAATAAAATCATTAACAAAAATCCACAAAGAGGCATTAATTGTTGAAACACCTTTCAAAGTATAGCGTATAAGACTTGGCAAAATGCCTTTGCATTCAGCTGAGATTTCCAAAGTGGATAAAGAGAACTAAGTGTCCCCATGTTACTGATGTCCTGTAGAAGCTGCACTCTTTCAATTTTCTTGAGATTAGTTGACAAGGCTGGATTTAAAACAATAGGAGAAAGCCACATTTTTTCACACACAAGATGGCTAAGGTACTAAGATAACAGAAGGGTGGAAATTTTCTCACTTATCCTTACATTAAACTGTGTTTCTTGACCATGGACATGCTTTACTCTTTCCTAGACATACATCACAGCAGACAATAGCAAATTTCAAACCTCCAAACATACTTTGATTTACTATTCTAAATTGGCTGCTGGATGCTCTTTGCCCTGAGTGATCCAGAGAATTGAAGGAAGCCAGTCTTATCCTACTTTAAACAGCATTTAAACGTTTTCAGATCTAATTTAGAATCACAGAACCCCTTCAACCTTCTCCCAGTACTAAATCCAGAAGATACCTTAAGAAGATAACTTAATCAAAGATTTAACACAGACCCACCACTCTGTATACAGAGAATTCCACTTCTTCATCTGAAACTGGAAAGGTATAACGTAAACCTGCTGGCTAAAACAGTACAACAAAATGGATAACAACCAAGTTTGCATCTGAAGAGCTAAATGGATTTGATGAGTTTAGTGTACTTTCAAATGAAAAGAAACTGGAGCAAGAAGACCTCCTTTCCCCTCATGTCAGACTTAAGTAGCGATGTCTGTGAAAGCAACTTTCTCTCTCACCAGAGGCTGGGTCTGCAGCAGCCTTTCTTGCACCCTATGAGTAATGGAATAGTGCACCTTCTCCAAAACAGCTGAGGTTCCTGCAAAATTAGCCAGGAACAGGTGCTGAGCAGTGTATGAGCTGTCTATTTCTACCCAGAACACAAGTGAAGTCAATTGGCTAACGTTACAAGTCTAGACATAATTTTCTTGTATAATTTAATCTTTATGTCAGCCTCCTCGTTTCCTTCTCTGTATTCTCGATATTGCTCATCTGCTGCCTCCTCATTCACGCACAGAATATCCACCATTAAAATAACAAGGCATAGGCTCCGTGAGCATTCCCACCTCTTTGCTTTCAAGCCTGTCGCATCTCCATACCATCTGTATTTTTGGTCTCAGCAGAAAATTAACTCTATTGATAGCATCTGGCACAAGAGGATGAAGCAACTGATGGGAATTTTAGTTGCTATCAAACACTTGCAAAGTGATGGAGAGACAAACTAAGGCCACCATAAATATACAATCCTTATTGCTCCTGATGGGTCTTACAGCAAGCAGAAGGAAGCATATCCCAAGTAGAAAACAACTTCATAGGCTAAGATATTATAAAATGTGTCTTAAAATGTATCAGTTTGCAAGCCTCTTTGGGTAGAAACACACAATTACTCTTCAAACCCACGTCTGCCTAACGTTCGTAGCCTGATATGACACTATCTGCAGATCTCCAGCCACTAACACCACAAAAATAAGTAATTACAGTAATAATACAGAGGGTTTTGGAACAGCAGGGAGGGAATAAACTGAGACAGATATGCAGGAAGAGCACTAGAAAGTTCCGCAGCAAAGGCACAGCCACCTGCTGACTGCATAACAGAGAAACCTCTTAAGAGGCAAATACAGTCAGAAAACCAGTAAGTGCAAGTTCAGTTAAAGTGAAGCTTTCCTGCCTTCTACACACCTGTAAATATTGCTTTCATTACTATCCTAACCGCTACCTACGTACACAGGCAGGAATCCTTTAATTCACAAACATTTGGAAGAGATAGTGCATAAAATCTAATATGAACATATGTTCAGACGTTGAAATAGCCTGAGCAGTTCCCCTTCATAACAGCAGTGATAGTCATATCCAACTAACAGCTTCCCTACTGCTAAGGACATTGGTCCCCATCACTGTCAGAGACAAATCAAATCCAAGCAGACTAGAGAGAGGATCTGCTTAGCTTCTGCAAATGCACAGAGGCCCAGCTTAGTTTGCATTTTATGCTCTATAAGCAAGGAAAAAAACCATCAGCAATAAGAGAAAGGGAAGGACTGAATGAAGATGACAAACGGAGAAGAGGAGGGAGGGAGAGATGGATACCACATTCACAGGTTTTATATCGAGTTAATGTCGTCCTTAGCTGGCTTACAGAGGCAGCCGCACCTGAGCCTCGCTTCCCTCCTCACAAGATAGTGCTTCAAGGTGTTCAGAAATATTTGTCAGGTACCAGAGATGAGATGGATTTTATGGAGCTTTGAAGGGAGGTTGAGAGGGCAGGAGGAAATGAGGTGCTAATGCTGATCATAACAAAAACCGCTGGAGCCATCCATAATGGGATGGTGGGAGCGTGTCCGAAGTGAAAATGAAGGCGTTAAACAATGTACCACACTACATCAATGTCAGAGACTGCCTGGTGCCTCTGAGCAACTCAGAAATAGAAACGTGGCACAATTGCCCACGCACTCTTTGTGGTTAAGGTAGCTATTTGCACCCTCTCAAAAATTATAAAGCAAAAGCTTTCATATTAATGAGACAATTGCAAGTAGGGTTGTGGGAAGCACAGTCAGAAGACAGAGATGCACTTTGTAACAAAGGCATTCACTTACTTAAAAGCTTTGCTTCCCATTTTCGCTTAATATATTCTAATTGTAGAGAAGGAATCTAATGAAAAGCTTAGGAGCTGTGGTTAACACAGCATTTCCCCAAGCCTCAAATGACTCGGTCCTCTTCAGCAATACAGAACCAAGATGTATACTCTCCTCTCTCCCACCACTTGTTTTTAAGTGCCTGTCACCTGTGTTTATACACAGGTCCACAGACCTGCACTGGATGGGGCAGGGAGGGTAAGGAGAGATTAAAGAAGCACAGTAACACTCTTAAAATATTCCAAGTAAGTAAAGTGGCTGTTTTATCAAAGTTTGGACAGCTTCTTCACTGGCCAACTTTTATTTCTGTTTAGACTAGCCTAATATTTTTTGAGGGGGCAAAACTGATTAAGGGGGCAAAACCTTACCTGTGTCTTGTCTGCCAGCCCATAGAGGACCTGAGCTGACAGATCTGCACCAGAGCCCCTCTGCACTTTCAAACTTTGAATGATACCTTGTGATAGCTGTGTTTCTGAGGGAACACAAGAGCTCTGAATCTATGCAGTTTTGCTTTGCCCTCTCCATCGAGTGTATATGACTCCTTACAAGACGATACACTACTGCCAGGAGCCCAGTCTCTCTCTACTTAGATGGTACCCATAACTACTTTTCAAGGACCATGCTTTGTATCAAAATGAGACTATGTTGTCATATTACCAGGTTTTTCTACTTTGTGGGATACAGTAGATGAAAATACAGGGTTAATACTTCACACTGTGAGGAATACATTTTCTCAAGTGTGTATACGTGGCATATCACGTTACCTAACACGCAGTCATGAGGGACACATTGTTAGGCATGTGTTTGCTTGCAGAGTCCACATGCTACTTTTTGCTCACCTACTCACCATGAAGCCTAACCACCTCACAACGGGACTAGATGCTAAGTAGAAAGTACACAACCCAATCAATGGGAAATGCTAAGTACAGCTAAACATTATTCCTCATTAGGAACAAGAGGCTTTAAGTTGCAGTAAGGTAACTAGCACCCTAAACATGAGTCTCTAACAGCCCTTTGTCATAAAACACAGCATGTCATAGCACAGGAACTGGCACATCCAAAGCCCTTGAGATTCAGAAGAGAAGTGAACTTCGGCACCCTGAGCAGGAACTGTGCCCCCTGAGAAAGGGCTGCAGAGTGAAAGGGCTGCAGAGGCACGACCAGCAGCGGGTGGTGTTGGGCTTCTCTGATGGATGTGTTCCCGGCCGCCTGCCAGGTGCAGTCTGAGATGTGCCTGGACTTTAGGTTTTGGTAAGTGTAAGCTGTGAAGTAGGCAATGAAGTATAAAATACTTCGTGAAGTGTAAAATACTGCTTTCATCTCTGTATTTCTAATATATGTTTCATTATTACACCAAACTTTTATTCCCTTCGTGAACTGCGCTTGTTTTAATACACTGAGCCTTGAAAATTTTTCCAGGTAGATACACTAGCTTACTGATTAATGACACTTGTACAAGTGGTGGCATCTGGAATCCTAATGAAGTCTGGAAAATTATTATTTTGCTAATTCTAAGGTGAAGAATTAGTTAAACAGGTCTTTTTTTCAGGACTACACATTTCCATGCATTAAGATGACTTTAATGCAATTGTCAGGCCCAGCCTTTGTAGTCACTGAGAATTACACTTGTTTATTGTGTCTGAATAAATTTGACACAAGAGCGCTCTTGGGCACTGCCGTAAGGTTTATGTATGCTTGGGTGGTACAATCTGCATTTCTATATTTTGAAATATTTAAGTTCATCAATAAAGCTAAAGGGCAGTGAATTAAAAATCAATACAAAGGCAGACTTCTTAAGGCAACAGAGAGGGAGTTCATGGAATACATAATTGCTAGTATTCATTAAAGACGGGTGCAGGTAATGAATTTTAAGAAGGACTCAGTGTTATCATTATGCCACCTCACATAAAATGGGTAGTAAAAGAACCGCACTTCAGAGTGTGAACTGACAGATACAAAGGTCATGAAGTAACTCCTCTGCCTTTTCAACCTTAAGTAAATTACTGCACAGATGATTAGATAAATTACTGAAAGTAGCTGCGGGTCACCTTGATACTGATCCATCGCTGTTATAGAAGTGTTGATACGCCACAGGAGGAAATGAGCTAATTCAATATGGCAAAGTCTGCATTAACAGAGTATTGTTTCCTGTTACACTCCTAACATAAGGAAGCTTGCAAAGCACCCCTCATCCTTCCCAAAACATAGAGAGGGAAACAGTAAGTTTTTGTTTACCTTGTGAGAGTCGTGACCTTGGAGAACCTTCAGAAAAAGTAACTATGTACAAGTCCAAGCGTACTTGAGACACAGTGGTAATGGAAAGAAATTCCTCAGACTTGATGCTTTCAGAAGACAGAAAAAAATGAACAAGAAGGAAATCCTCTGCCAACACACGCAGTGACAACCACGTGTCATTTCAAATTAAAGTCTTCTTTTAATCTCAGCTGAAAACCGGTGTCAGCACAACACTCAAAGACAACTTGAAACAGAAAATACTGGACAGCAGCTAGTTAAGGGAAATCTCATCCCAATTACTTATGGCACTCTGAAAAGCTGTTAGCATTTTTTTTATCCACCATAAAAATCCCCTCTGTGTGTGCGGGCCAGTGCCTTATTTAAAGAGAGAATTCAAAAGCAGCATCTACAAAAGAAGCACAAAATTTTTAAAGAAATTCCCGAATACTTCCCATGATACATTCATAGGATTGACTATATTAATACCTACGCTAAGCTGCCTAACAAGGCTAACATGAACCAGGTAATGCCAGATACCTAATCAGGCGGTAGCTGGTTTTGCCAGCCTTTTTCCTAACCAATCTGACTCTGGGCGCTTACTACTATAAAACCCTGTCCAGTGCAGGGATGGAGGGTTAGGACTACCCTCACTATCCTGGCACCCTGTTCAGCAGGTTTTTCAGATTTCTTCTTTCTTGATTTGACAATTGTAAAACAAGCCATTATTGAGTCTTAATGGCCTGTAAATCTCTGAAGGCAGTGGGAAACTGGATAGCACTTAAAGAAGCTCTATAGCAAAACTTCATAGGGTCTGACTGGTACATTGTATAGCCATCAGCAGAGGGAAGACCTCAGTCGCTGAATAAAACTTGCAGAAATAAAAATTTTAGGAATACCAGAACTTGCTAACCAAATATGCAACTTCACAAAAACAGTATTTTCCACTGGAAAACTGATTTGCTGAAAAATACTTATAACTATCACCATCTAAGAAAAATTTAGCTGAAAGATCTCATTACAGCATTCCTTGCACCAAAGATGTTTGTAGGCTATTTTTAGTGCGAACTAACCCAAATGTTTCCTTGAACTTGGATTAAGAAATTATTAAACTGCATTTGCCTTACAGCATGTTGATTTATGTAAATTGAAGTATGGGCCCACATTTTCTAACATAAACTGAATGGCCCAGAAGATTACATTTTCTATAATGCAATGCAGATCTTCCTCTGAGGGATCTGTATGATATATTATAGAAACTGCATAATTCTGAATAATCCCTGGAGATGCAGTCCGGAAAAGCAGGCCAACCCAAAAGGGAGAATGCAAAACACATCATGTGTCTTAACTGCAATCCCCATCTTGTATGAGCTTAAATACTAAACAGGCTTAAAATGAAATACTGGAGAGTTAATCAATAATAGAAATGAAGCATTTTCAACCTGAAAAGTTAAAATATTTCATTTTGACGAAAGAAAAGTCAAATGGAGTGTTTTGGAATTCCTATATGTTAAAACGTCCTATTTCACATTTTAGTACCAACCTGGAACAAACCCAGATATTCAAATGCAGACATTCCCACTGTGATGGAAACTTCAAATTTTGCCCAGCTCTAATCACAACTAATTCCCTTCTTTAATTTCAAAGGCAACCCTGAAGTCATGTGTAAGGAGAGTAATTTGCCCTTTTCCTGTGGTTATTTTTTTCCCTTTAAAAAAAGGTCTCAATTTTCTGGAATGTGAATGACTCCAGTGAAGTTTGGAGAGCTGCTATTTAGATGTTAATCAAATGCATATGGACACATCAAGGCACCAAGCTCAGACAAAAGTCAGCAGGTCATCTATAGAAGATCAAGCCACATTAATGAGTCATATCAACATTGATCCATGTAAACAAATACTAACACTTAGATGGAAAAATTATGATCAGATAGTTGCCCTGGACTGCAGAAGGTAACGAAGACAAATCTCAGTGAAACTATGACACTCAAATCCTCCTCTTCTGAACTGTCCATGCACCACCACTCACTGAGACGTGCTTTTCTGTGTGCATTAGGTAGATCCTTCCCTTCTTGTCCCATGCATGTATATGAATTTCTCTCAGGTACCAACTGACTGGGTATGTACAAACCTGCAACAGCAGCTCGGGAGCCAGCAGCAGCTGTAAGCAGCTACCGCATGTGTGACAAGCTGGGATGTTCCTAATGAAACATTCAAGTGCTGATTTCAGGGAGAAACATAACGCTACATATTTCTCATGGGCAAGCAGAGAGATGCCAGCTCCCCAAGCCAGCGACACATCTTTTCCACTCCCCACACTGCTAATAGCACAAGATCTTTCAGCATTAAATAGAAGTTGCTAATAGATAACCAGTTTCCACCATGTCCAGAGGCAGCCTATGGTTACTCTTACGTGTAGAGACCAGAGAGTGTCTGCTAATCTCTATCTTTCACGATGATGCTCCTAAACAGTACATTAAACCCTCTTTCTTGACCCCTGTTAGTTCTCACAAGTGTTTAAAGGTGATAAGCTTGATGCCACATTGATTAAAATAAAAAGGTGTAATTTTCATATCACAGAGCAAAACTCTCAAACTTTCAGTTGTGCAGTGTTTAGACGCATGTTCTATAAAGCTTTCTATTCTCAGAAAGTTGTGGCTTACTTGAAATTGCTACCCAGGGTGGCTTTGGAGGTGATGTGGCATTTTAACCCCACCTTGGTAGGTACAGAAAAGGGATATGAAAAGGACAAAAGATAACTGCTGGCATCACGGCCCACTCCACAAATACCACCACAGGGGCTCTCAAGGCCTCTTCAGTTCTGAATGGTTATTCTACCTATATAATGTATAGGTAAATTTGGCAAGTTGAACAGGATTTGCCATTTTTTTGTGTATTTGGCAGAATACATGGCAAGATCATGCTAATGAAACAGGTCTTGCATCTGTTACCCATCGTCTCTTTGCAAGAATACCCTTGCTAAACATCTATAATAATTGCAAGAGCAAAAAGCCAAAAAGATCACCCCATCATCATCACCACAAAAACCAACCCAGCTTTCTTCTTCCATCTATTAGGTGTACAAGCTCAAGTCATCCTTATTTCTGCATCCTTATCCCTGTCCACACTAGCGTCAGCATGCTGAGTCAACCACTATTGCACAGCCTTATATCAAACAGCACTCTGTAATACAAACCTGTGTGGGAAAGTTCAGCTTGATCCTAGTCATTAATCTGATTATGCTCTGAAGTATTTATTGTGCTAAGGTTTGCACTTTTAAAGAGGTTTGCATCACTGGGGGACAGTGCCATTAATAGCCTGTCACACACTCAGCAGCTTAGGGAAAATTTTTCTTCTGGCTGAAGGAAGTTTCCCTTTTGGGATTTTAATGGCTGTGTGGCAGGTTCCTTGTTGTACTGTCCATTTCTGCTGACAGGCTGTGCTCAGAAAGCACCACAAGAAAGAGTATTGATCCCCTATCTCCATGTACTCATAAGCAATGACCCACGTTAGTGGAAAAGGGAAAGGCTGTGGATGTTGTTTACCTGGACTTTTGCAAAGCCTTCAACATGACACCATTACGCACAGCATTCTGGAGAAACTGGCTGCTCCTGGCTTGGATGGTCATACGCTTCACTGGGGAAGAAACTGGCTGGATGGCCAGGCCCAAAGAGTTGTCGTGAATGGAGTTAAATCCAGGTGGCAACCAGTCACAAGTGGTGTTCCCTGGGGCTTGGTATTGGGGCCGTTTAAGACCCTTATCAAACCTTATTCTGTTTAAGACCCTTATCAAACACCTCGATAAGGGGATCGAGTGCACCCTCAGTAAGTTTGCAGACAACACCAAGTTGGGCAGGAGTGTTGATGTGCTTGAGGGTAGAAGGGCTCTACAGAGGGATCCAGACAGGCTGGATTGATGGGCCGAGGCCAATGGCATGAGGTTCACCAAGGCCAAGTGCCAGGTCCTACACTCGGGTCACAACAATCCCATGCAACGCTATCGGCTTGGGGAAGAGTGGCTGGAAAGCTGTCTGTCAAAAACGGACCTGGGGGTATTGGTCAACAGCCAGCTGAATATGAGCCAGCAGTGTGCCCCGGTGGCCAAGAAGGCCAACAGCATCCTGGCTTGTATCAGGACTAGTGTGGCCAGCAGGACTAGGGAAGTGACCATCCCGCTGTACTCGGCACTGGTGAGGCCGTACCTTGAATACAGTGTTCAGTTTTGTGCCCCTCACTGCAAGAAAGACATTGACATACTGGAGCACATCCAAAGAAGAGCAGAGAAGCTGTTGAAGGGTCTAGAGCACAAGTCTTATGAGCAGCAAATGAGGGAACTGCAACCATTTAGTCTGGAGAAAAGGAGGCTGAGGGGAGACCTTATCACTCTCTGTAACTACCTGAAAGGAGGCTGTAGTGAGGTGGGGGTTGGTCTTTTCTCCCAAGTAGTAAGTAATAGCACAAGAGGCAATGGCCTCAAGTTGCGCCAGGGGAGGTTAAGGATAGATATTAGCAAAAATTTCTTCACAGAAAGGGTTATCAAGCATTGGAACAGGCTGCCTGGGGAAATGGTTGAGTCACCATCCCTGGAGGTATTTAAAAGACAGGTAGATGTGCTTAGGGACATGGTTTAGTGGTGGCTTTGGCAGTGTTAGGTTAAGAGTTGGACTCAATGATCTTAGACGATTCTATGATTCAATATTATAACCTTGCTGTACTGCACTGACAATGTTTACCTTTTGTGAAAAAACATCCATCACAAAATGGTATCGCATGAGCCACAAGAGGACTGGAGAAGCAACGAACTGAAATTGGAGACAGTCAATTAGCGAGAGACAACAGTGGCTCTTACACTTTCCCTACCATTTTGAAAAGCCTAGGGGAAAGGCATGAATCAGGGCAAAAAAAACCAGGAGCCACTCACCTTCAGGTTATTGGTTCAAACTAAATCCTGAGTCTAAAGCAGCAGAAAGTCTCGGTTATCCCCTAAAGGTTATTTAGCAGTTTATAAGAAACTCGCTAGAAATAAGTCATACTATATGGAGCATTTACTCATTGCTAATTAAGTGCCCATCCAAAAGTAGCACTAATGGAAGGACAAAGTCCATGGGACCATCACGGTCCAGTTATACCAAAGCTACCTCACCAGCAGAACAAGGAAATAAAATAACCTCCTTCTGAAGAAGGCAGCATTATTGTTGGAAACTAAGGGCTGCTAAAAATTCCCCTTTTTTCTTTTTACAAGTCTCACTTACAGCAGCTCCCATATGGCTACTTTCTCACAGAAATACTTCTACTTTACAATACCTTTTCTCCTGTATAGTTTTACTCTGATGTATTTGTAGCCCCCACTCCCCCCAATACATGATCACTGAACTTTTCTGGCACATGGGTGGAAGACTGCATCTTCTGAAAACAACTGTGCCTTCATTGCATAGTAGGATGTACAGTTAAAAAACAAGACAGCCACAAAGACAGGCTTTCAGCGATAAGCACTTTTGATGCTGTAACAGTGATGCTAATTACTGACAGGCACCTGAGGCAACACCTGAACACAACTAGCTCCCATATTTGAAGACCATGGAAAGGTGAGAGCCTCAGGGGTACAAATCCAGATATGCACCCATGGACAGGAACCCCTGCCAAACTTCATTCTCACCAGTTTCTCGAGTATGACATTTATTGAGCACAATGAAGGTGGTTTACGGTGTGCCCACTGCAGCAGAGCGGTGCGCAACACAAGCTGGTACTGGCCAGCAGACCCGGGCAACCCAACTAGAGCCAGACACTGCCCTCCATGTCCATCCCACCACATCCCAGAGTGGTGGGCAGGATGGGCTGGGGACACCAGCAGGTGCTATTGCCCATCCCCATTGAGGTGAGGTGATGAGAGAAGCTTGGGGTCAGCTCAGGGAGTCCAGTCAGGACCTGCAGGAGATGGGCTGAAGACAGGGCATCCCATCGGGCTATGCTGGAGCCAGGACTGGGGGACTGCTACCAACAATGCCCATACAGGAAAATCAGTTTCCAGATACGAAAATCAGTCTGTCAGCTGGGTCCTGGGCTGGACTCTTGCCTCCCTGTGGGGTGCCCCCAGCCAAAATAGAGCAGGGCTGGGCCAGCAGGGCCTCTTGGTGCCCTCTGTGCCCACCCAAGTGCCTTGTGCACAGGCGTAGCAGAGCACTGGAGCAGCTTTGGTCTCAAAATGTACATATAGCATGTGACAGGGAGTTATTTTAAATGCTTCCCTCCATGTTTTGCACACACACTGAAAGGTGGTGTTATGATTTTGAGCCTTCTGTTTAGAGCAGGCAACAAATGCAGCAGCAGGACCACAACTGAAGTTATTGGATTAGCAGATCAGTAATTCTCCTTATTGCCTTCAGCCATGTCAGAACAAACTTGTCTGCTTTTCTGAAAACCGCATTACATTTGCAGGGCACCAGACCTTGGCCACCAAACCCACAGTGCACTTCAGCCTCCAGCCAGGCAATCCCCAAGAGGGGCTCTGCAAGCCATCACTGGGCATCAGGCTTGCGAAGAGTACTTACTCGTGAAGAACATGATAATTTTTACCTTACCTTCATTTGGAGCAGACCCACTTCAAACATCTTTTTCTACCCCAAATACTTAGTAAGAAGAAATCTGTAATAATCAATAGCTAGCGATGCGGATTTTTTTGCATTCGTACTTCCGAACAGGTTTCCAGCCAGACTGCTAACCCCTGCTGGCAAGAGCACATCCCCTCAAAATCCATTCACAGCCCTTTCTTTCCAACCTTTCCTCCTTTCCTTCTACCCATCAGGATTACACACAATATTTATGACCGTAATTACTCTGTCTCTAAGGAGAGTAGCTGTCTGTGAAAACCATAGAACATTGATTCTATATTTCACATTAATAAGTCTCATAAATTAACATGACTTAATTTACAATAACTGCTTTCTCAGAAGTACAAAACTTCCAGTCCAGTTTACGATTCCTTGCCAGCTGTTTCAAACATTGGGGTGTTTTTTCATACTAGCATGTATATTTTATAGCTACAGCTGCTTTGTACTGTAAAAAGAAAAAAAGTAGAGAAAAGGTTTGATTCCTCCCCCCCTCCCCAATTCAGCAGTAATAAGAATTGAAAGAAATGTAAAGTAACAGCAGTGAATTTACACATGCTAGGAAAATTATTCTTGCTCCCATTATGCTTTGAAAGGCATATTAAAAAAAGTCTTAAAGGCTTCACTCTTACTCATGCTGCATAATGTGCTACACAAGAATAATTTCTAATATTGTCTATCTGGTATAAAACTAGCTGTGGTGACATTAACAATATTTTGTGGTTAGAGAACTGGCCTGGGGACTCAGAAAATTAAAACTGGGGCTCAGTTATTTGGCTGTTACGGATTTCCTGTGCTTTGTTGGATATAGAATTTCATCCATCACTCTGCTTAGTTATCTTCTACCCAATTCCTCTTTCATCCTTACGGAGCAGCTATATAGCTTATATACATGAATGCTAACCAAACTACCTCTTGGATTACACTCTCTTCCCACCTCCCATAAAAGACCTCACCTACAAAATCAAAACGCAGGGAAATGTGTTCACATTTCCCCACGTTTCTGCCAACTGCACTTCCTTGGGACTGGCTCACTTGGGTCAAACAGCATGGGTACAGCCTCTCAGCCTTCCTGAAAACCCACCTGGTACGCGGTCACTGTTTGGCAACGTGTTTGGCACAAGAGTGTTTCTAGAGCACTTCACAGCTCTTAACACCTTTGAAATCATATCTTCAACACTGCTTTTGTAAAAGGGTTGGGTAAGTGTTAAGTAACTGTGATCATTTCAAAAAGCTAGGATTTTCCAACATTAGCTACAGTTGAGGAGATACCAATGAAAAACATCCTTTACGAAACGTCTGTATGTCTAACCGTATGTTGGGTGTGACTGCAATATGCGTTTACATGCAGACCTCTTGTGGTTTCCCACTGAAGTAGACATTTGCAGAAGGTTTTCTAAAGAGTAGTGGGTACATAGTGCAGAATCACTATCTGTGATCCAAATAGTAAATTTGTTCTACAACAACACAATAATCTATTGATTGCTATTTAAAACAGATTTATTTGCACTCCATCCAGTGCATTACCTGCCAAGAATCTCTAAGAGAGAACATTCTGGTGATGTATTATTACGTTTCAGTCCTTCATGTTTCCTCCGATTTGAAATAACTCTGCAGTGCAGCATTTTATCTCATTTATACTAGTTTGCTTATGCCTGTGAGATTTTTATATTTATTTTTTTTTTAAGAGGGCAGTTAAATAGCCATCTCTGCTATTCAGTCACAGCTCTGGGGCACTATATGCAAATCTTTCTAATTCTAACAGCACCCAAACATGGAAAGGCAGGCGTCTGAATGGATGTCTTAGTCACATTCCCCATTATGTCACTCCATCCAAACAACAATAATTTCAGTTAGGTCTAGAAATACAGATTCAGATTCTCTCTTAGATACAGATGACACCGCTAACAGGAAACAGTGTAACAGCAACAGAGTCAGTTATAATAAGGTCACTCCAATGTAAAGGGATCCACAGACGATATAGGGCTGGCATAGCACTATCTGTGTCAAAATACAAACTCCCCCTGCTTCTAATAACTTATAAAGCAAGTACTTGCAGCGTATCAGCATTATTAACATCTGCAATCTGTTGAGTGTTTTCCATAAAGTTCTAGCTTATGGAACCCCGAATAACAGCAGAGACTAAGCTAACAACAAAAATTACTCGTGGTCATGGTTTCAAAGAATAGCTAGAAAATATGAGACTTTAAACTTAACAAAATAAGATCAGAACAAAAGCATCTGGATGTCTGTTTAAAGTCTCATAATTTTCTAGGTAGAAACTAGAATGGTTGACTCTCCAAACAAGTCGAGCCTTTGCTCATTGTAAGTTAAAGAAACTGCAAAGTAAGCTTTTGACCCGCCTTGTCAAAATGTAAATTTCATCAAGCAGAGAAGTATAAAAGGACCTAAAGTTCCACTTGCTGTATTTTTGGGTCTTAACAGGCATTGTAAGTTTTAAGCTGCAGATTGGAACTTAAGAGAAATGTTACTGAAGTTTGTATGACTAGAAACATGAACATTTTTTCCTCCAGACGAGACTAGAATTTTCAAAATACATAGTCTTTCTATTTCCAGACCTCAAAATATATTGCACTGTGCTGATCTAATAAGGCACAAAAATCGTTAATTGACCCACTAGGTTTTAGAGTAAGAAAAAAGCAGAAAGCAAAGCACCAGAGCAATTTTTTTAAAAATTGTTTTTTCCAACAATATCTTAATGATTGCTAGTGATGCAGACAGTCATTCTAAAACCTAAATAAGTTTTAATATAACTACTATAATAAATGGGTTTTAACAGAAGAACTTCCACTTAAACCATAAAAGCTCCACCTAAATTTTAAAGAACCAAAGACAAGGGTGTAGTGATGTGCAACTGTTAGTTTCCTCACTTGGTTCTGTCCCTGGGACCATCTGCACTTTCCACAGAGATGCTGAAGTAGCAAGTGGAACAGTTAGGAACATAATTACATGCCTTACCAGAGGCGGTAAGCACTGGAATAACGTGAGAAGACACAAAACGATTTGGGAGATGCAAAAATCATGCATTGAATATAGTCCCATTCTGTAAAGAAAATATCATCTTCAAAAACATCTTTGCATGTTAAATTTACTGCAGGTGAAGAGTCCTGCTGACTTCCCTGGGGCTTCTTAAAGGTACGCTTCACTGCCAGTGCTTTGCTGAATGCAAGACTGAGTGCCCAAATGGAGGCACAATACCCCAAAGACCTGATCCTGATCTCACAGCAAACTGTCCAACACAAGCTGTCTCTCTGAAATTAGTGGGTACAAATCTCAGCCCATGTGAATTAAGTAGTAATACTCCCCTTCAGTTTAGATAGATCAAATGCCACTCAACTGAAGTAAAAAAAGTACGAGAACAGAAACAGACTTGAAAAATACAAGCTGTTGGTGAACCAGGCAGCACACAAACTGGAAATGAGCTTTTGAGGTTTCTCCCTAATTAGCTAAAGCAAAAACGGGAAAGATAAATCAGTCATGACTATAAGGTCAAAATTAAAAGAGAAAGGTGAACACCAGAAGGTTAGCCCTCCCTTAAAATGATTTTCTTCTGGTGAATTAGAAGGTAAGCATTTCTGAATAAATAATACTTTTAAAGTCTTAATTCATGCTTCAGTACTTTTTTTGAACATGTGCTTAAGTTCTGTTGATAGGGAAACTTATTTAGTCACCTGCTAACGTACTTTTCTAAATTGAGACCTACATCAGCATCTATAAAAGCTTCGTTCAAATCAATGGGAATCTTTTTATAGACCTTACTAAGAGCTCTATCAGTCACTAAGTTGAAGGAGACTGAAACAAGAAGTGGAAAAATCCAAGCTGCTTCTCCTGGAAGAACAAGCTCCAAAACCTCTGTACTTAGTAATAAGTTTCTTTCATCCTCTAATATTAAATGACAGCACTAATAATATGCAATATCAAGTTATTAAGCATCTAGTCCCGAGCCATCCAATTAGTCTGCTGCAATGTAATTAAAACAAAAACAACATTAACTCAAAAGTGAAATTCACTGCAGTTGAAATGAGCAAAGCCAAAGAATAAAAGTTCATTAGAACTAGATGAAATTCATATCCAGATTGGTCTAAACTCTGGGTAATTAGCTCGAAACAGCTTGGCATTATCCAAGGAGGATATGGATAATTGGGTTCAACATCCCTGAAGATCTGCTATGTTCTTGTGACAATAAACCATTTGTGCTTTGAAGCTGCTTCCCGTTTTCTCAATCAGCCTCATCTGACAAGGGCTATTGACCTGATAATTTACTTGTCAAAACTTGTTAGTCAAGGCAGGACAAAAGTAACAAGGCATGTGGGTAATCCAAGAGATTAATTTGTCATAATGACTTTCAAGGATCCTAACCATTGTAGTAGAGATCAAACACACCTCTGAAACAGTTTATTCTAAGCTAGGGATCACATAGTGGAAGAAAAGAAGCAGGCCAAGAATTATTATATTATTTTATCTGAGGTGGCTAAAGAAGTATAAAACCAGGTGTAAAGTACACACCCAGCAAAGCACCTGATCACTTGACTTCAGACCCAGGTGCAATGCTGTCCTCTACTGAAAACACTTAAGTATCTTTAAGTTCAGTACCAAGAAAGGGCTTCCTTGAATTTATTGTCTTCTGACTCCAACCACCACCACGTCTGAGAAAGGTTATAGCTGGAGAAGGAACCGATCACCAAACTCTGTCTATGGGGATTTGTTGTCCTGCTACTGAGTCATGAAATACGATGTTGCAAAACTGACACAATGTCCCTGCCATTTGTCTCGACTTCTCTTAATTGAGGGAACAGTTTGCAATTTATTCCAGAAGACAGGACATTTTCTCCTCAAAGGTTTAAGAAGGAATAGCACGTTCCAATCACTCCTTATATTATAAGTCATGTAGCTGACCCAAAGTAATAACAACAGAGCCCTGACAACTTCTCATTATGCCCAAAATGATCTTTGGGCAACCTCACTACCTCCCACAGTTTCTTCTGATTTGTAGTTGACTGAGCTTGAGTCAGCTCACTGTATTTCTTTAAAAAGTGTGACGTAGACGGAAAAGGAATAAAATCCAGCTTAGTTTAATATCGCTAAACTTATGCGTAAGAAATCAGGAGCCAAACTCCTAAAATTGTGAAGCTGGATTAAAATGCAGGAGGCATTTCTTTTGTTAAATGTTGGGAGTCTGAATCTTCCAGAACATTTGAGTGACTCCGGGAAGCGGGACATTTGAGTGACACCTTTTCCTCTGGAAAAATGAAGTTACAAATGTTCTCACAGAACAATGAAAACTAATATTCTGAAGTATTAACAGGAATATAAAAGTTGGGAACGTAGGAAAAATAACAAATATTGTAAGTATCACAAGAAAATTCCATGAGGACAACGCTGTAATTTTGCTACATTGGTCTTGTAAGAATAACAAGGGTAAAAAGAAAACAACGTCTCTTTGTATTCAGCACCCCAAATCTGACGCCACAAGCAACACAGTCCAAAAATCATAGCAATGCACCTTTTACACAGCTATTTTCCAGAACAGAAATACAATTTCAAAACCCTGTAGGAGCTGGAGAACACATTTGGTTTTGTCAGCTATGCCTTCTCCTCCAGCACTACCCTTGGCAGTAGAGAAGGGACGGGACTCCAGAACTGTAATTCACCTGGGGTTTCAGTTCGTGGGGTTTCAGGATAGTCAGTTTTTAGCATGCAGAATTCAGTCCTACTCGACGTCACAACTCCCTCAAGCAGCCTCTCTTCCACCAGCCCACTCTGCATCTGAAAGCCTGACGTTCGCAGAGGAAAGGCACCAGGGGAAACAAAAAATAGCAAACCTAATATGCAAGGCCTTTCACATCCTACTGATGAGCAGATACCACCAGCTATAGCAATCAAAATGTTTTCTTGCCTGCATGCGCATGGGACAAGGAAGCAAAATTCTAAACGCAAATCTCAGCGAAAAAAAAAAAATCTTGCAGAAGAGTAAGGGCAGTAGGGAAATCCTAGAAACAAAATAAAGAGAAAGCATTTCTCGAAATCAGAGATAATTGCTCAAGGATTTTTGCTTGTTTGTTTTTGTTATTGGCTTTAATTAAAGATTCTTCATTTTTTCTATTTATATGGTGCATTTTCTGCCTCTCATCAGCCAGCAAGAAACCTGGCTCCTAAAGGTTATTTTTCAGAATTGATAAGGTTCATCATCATTTTTTTCATCTCTCAGTTCTGGTTGTGGGTTTCTAGGCTCCATCTTACTGGGAACATTGACTGTGTTGCATAGGATCACACATAAAATCAACACTGGATCCTTCATGATAACGCAGGCTTATTGTCAGTTCAGACAAAAAGTTGCATGCTAATAAATTTGCTGTACGTGAGACCAAAAACCCAGTAATTCCGCAAGGTAAAGATACCATTAATCAGGCTTAATAGGCAATATAACTAAACAGGTTTGCAAGCAGATCTGTTTTAAGTTGTGTCAAAAGAAAGGCCATTTTATGTAAAGTGGAGATGTAAGGGAAAGCCAGAGACTTCTGGATTTGCCCAACATTCTCGAAAGCAAAGGGAAAGCGAGTCGTTGAAATGGCTAAATGAGAACAATAAAAAAAGAAAGTGACTGAGAATATCAGATCAGGCACACCCTGTTCCTGTGGGCCGCTGAGGAACTGAAAACGCAAGACTCCTAGAAGGCCTCCCACCATGTTGCCTAAGGTACTTCACAACTGATTTACAGAAACACAAGCTCCATAGCCAGACTACCTTGGTGAAATTCTTCAAGGTGGAATATATAGGAGATCAGATTAGATGACCCACTGTTCATTTTTTACTTTGGTAGATATGAAGCCATCAACAATTACTTCAAAGGAACTTCAAGCAGCATCACATCCATGAAGAAGCTCAGACATCAAAAGTTAAGTGGTTTGCCCATAATTATGCGGAAGGTTCTTGTAAAGAACAGAATATTCTGCTCATTCTGTCTCGTTGGTATAAACTGCAAGAGCTTTCTCCTCCTCTTTTAACCATGTATGTAATTCTGTAGAATGGATGAGAAAAGAATATATTGACTGCAAAAATCATCCAAGCCTTTTTCTCGACTCTTCCATCCAATTAAATGGTGACAGAAGAAAAAGACCATTTTGCAGCAATGAATTAGTGAAGATATTGTGAATATTGTGACATTTCCCACTGCCTCGTAGCCAGCTTGTTACCACTTGTTTATAACAGAGAATGTTGAGAGCAAGAAAAGTCATTCTGTTCTCATTAGATTTTCAGATGTCTCAGACTGAGCTTTTCCACTGCATCATTCTTTTTGTAGTCATATATTTACTGAATAGAAACAGAAATGAACGTGTTTGAGAGTGGTCAATCACTGGAAGAGCTCCACAGAAAGATCAAGGAGTCTCCATCCTTGAAGATACTCAAAACTCAACTAGACAAGCACATGAATAACCTGATCTAGTGAGAGCGGGTTTCACAGCTGGCCTATATAATCACCAAAGATCCTTCTGAACCCAAATTATTCTGATTCTGCAACTGATTATCTTACACTGCTCTTCTGTAGTCCAAGGCAGCTGAGAGCACTTCTGCTCTGAAGCAATCAGCTTCAGAATGGCAACACAACTACTTCAGCAGGGAAATGCAGCTGTCATTTGTGTTGATGGAGGCCCTGAGGTTGCCTCCATTCTTTAAGTTGGATTCTACTGGAGTCATTCAATGCCTCACATAGAATTTAGTTGGACACAGATCCGGTTCCCTGAATAGGAAAGGCTATGAAACCTGCTGGTACTGGACATTTAAAAACCATTTTCAGAAATTGTGTGGACAAATCAAAAATAATAATACAAAAATCTGAAGATCTCATAGGTGTAAGATAGAACAAAGGCCAACAGTGAAATGAAAGAATTTATATAGAGTGCCTGAGTTACGACTCTAAACATCAAATTTCTTACATATACTCTTCGTCTGACAAAGCAAAAAATGTAGGATTCTGAACCTTCTATGTGTGCAAAATGACCTAAAAGTGTGAGTGCAGGAACTATAAAGAATGGGTGGTAAATTCTCTTAGCTCCTTTCATATTTGTTCTGAACCACAGTAACCAAGGAATGTGGAGGAAGAGTTCACCTGAAGCAAAGCTGTAACACACCTTCTGGTTTTATTACAAAGTATTTATACTTTTAGTAGAGTGACACCTCCTAGACATTTTTCAGTACGTGAAAATTCATCAGAACTCAGGATAAATGAAAATGCTATGTGATGTTTTTAACGTAGCAGCAAGTCCCTCTTTGGAGTTTGTGGAGACCAAGAAGTGTTCTCAGACTGGGACAGCACTAAAATGCATGTAATGAGCTAGGAGTTATTTTAAGATACCAGATCTATAGAAGGTCGGCCACAGCGTTCCAGAGGGGAAAATGATCTCCAATTATTTTTGCCTCTTCGTGAAAAGGCAAGACCCAGTGCCCTCAAGTCAAAGTCAGAAACAAAGACTCAATTCACAACTAATTCTTATGTGTAGTTAGGCAAGGTACACATCTCTGACTTGTTTATTCTTCTCTGAGGCTTGACTACTGCTTTCATTTTGAAATTTACTCTTGAATTCACTTTGCGCAAGCTATTTAATTCACCTTAATGCCTTCTCAGCCACTGCAGAATTATTAAGTACACTTTACCTCCTAGTCATCCAGATTCACGTTACTGTGGTGGCACCATCAAGACTTCCACAGATGAGAAGGAGATTTTTTACCCCAGTAACATGTCCTTTCTAAAACTCATTCATTTACTGTTAGACAATTCCTTTCCCTTTTCGCTCATTTTACCCTCCATATTATACTTACTCTCCTCTACTATATTCTGCCAGATTCTTAGACTATGCTTCTCACAATCACCACCATGCTTTTTCTTACCCTTGCATTCCTCTCCTGTAATTTTACATACACTATTCTGAACCTCCAATGGTATCAGAAGATTCAGAAACAGATCTGATAGATCTTATTTGAAGGGCAGGTATTGTCATCACCTCTTTGTTATGGGACGTAATTTATTCAACAATACCAGCCTGCACTCCTACTTTTGCCTTCTATCGCCATGCCATGCTGCAGACATGTACCGTCTGATATATTCTTTTTACCACTTTTGAAATTACTTGTTTCCTTCAAACATCAGTGCAAATTATTTATCAGACATATTTGCTTGACTTCTACCACGACAAATTTCATTCTTATTCCTACCCGTATTCAACTTTCCAAGTACCTTTAAAACATTTCTTTATCTTCCTTACTATTCAGGGGACCTCACAACTTCTCTCTTCCTTATGACTTCTTCCAGATAGTTAAGGGAACTTCCAAATAATACTTTTCCAGACATTAAATAACACAAATTATTTATTAATAAAATAGGAAAACTTCATGGAAGACAACAGATGTAAATCATACCAAGCTTCTGCTTATTAGCACTTACCTACATTTCTCTCAACAATTTTTAATCCAACTAATAACAATGTAGCACGTTGTCTTGTCTGACCTACACTACCAACTGTTCCACTATAATACAGATACATTTATTTGGGGTTTTTTTCCCCCCACAGTGCTATCCAACATGCAATATAGAGTTCAAAAGACCGAAAAGGAAGATACGATTTTTACCATTATGACTTCACTGAAATCAACTGAGTTATGGCAGTTTAACCAAGCTGAGAATATGGTCCTATTTATTTTTGTTAAAGATACACTTTTTCTTACAGTACATTAGTAGTCTAACCAACTGACAACTACACATTTTGCTTCAGGTGAAAATTGCTAGTCACAAGCACCATTAAATACTTGAGCATGACCACACTAAAGCAAGGCAAGGTACTCTGTTAACTCTATCCTTGAACCCTACAGTCTCTTGGAAGTTTCAAGAAGCACTAAAAAGCCACGAAAGATTTAAAAAAATATATTAAAAAAAATCAGATTTGATTAAAAGAAAAAAGACAGCTGATGGCAAGAGGTGAAAGCAGGGCACACTGTCAGATGAACCAAGGGAGTCTGGTTCACTACAGTCTATTTTTAGCTGAGTGGTTTTTAATAATCTCATCCAGAGGCAGCAACAACCATGGCTTGTGTCAAAGAAACTGGGAGGAAATGCCAACAGAGAAACACACACCTTCACCCTGTTACCAAGTGAATCAATGACCCACCCTGCTCTGAGACCAAGTCGAGCATCACTCCAGTGATGCTGCTCCCCACTTCTCTGTAGTTCTCTAGATTAGGGGTCTGTCCAGGAGTCAAGGTTTACACAGACCTGCAGAAGTGTTGGTATGCACTCTGCAGGTCTCTAGCCCAATGTCATTCTCCAAGAAGGACTACTGACAACATTAGATCAGCCGAGCCATGGTCTATCTTAGTCTTGAAAATTAGAGATACAACATCTTCAGGTACCTTATTACAGAACTGCAGTACCAAACAAATGAAAAAGCTCTTCCTAAGTAGTTTGAAGCATCCAAGCTGCTACCTCTGGTCACAGCACCCTTGACACACCACTTGCAATTACTGGAAAGGGTTTGGCTCTGTCATTTTTGTTACTCCCTTCAAGTAGTTGTAAGGTTGTTATTAGATGGCCTCTTTGCTTCCCCTCACCAGAGTACACAAACCTGTTTCTCTCAAACTCTGACCATAATTTATGTGCTCTAAGCCATCTTTAGCTACCCCACCAGGTCTTTGCGGGACCTGCTTCAGTTTCTTGACATCCTTCATGGAGCGGAAGACCCAAAACTAGACACAGCATACCAGGCAAAGCCTTGCCAGTCTCACACAGAGAGGAATAATAATTTCCTTCAATCTGCTAGCCACGGTCCTCTATACATAGCCCAGCATGTAGTTCACCTTATTCACATATAGAGTGCGCTGTTGGTCAATATTCAGCTTGACATCCCGCAACTTGCAAGGCCCTCACAGCAGGATTGCTACTCAGCCACTTGGTTGCCAACCTGTACAGATACAAGGGTTACTCTGCCCTTGTAGAGCAGAATTTTGCAGTTCTTGTTAAGGGTTCTCCCTTGGACCACCTTCAGGCTTCTCAAGATGCCTCTGGGCTGAAGCTTTTCCTTCTGGCACACCATCAACAGATGTACATAGTTTTAATCTCTCAGGCTTTGCAACCAGAATTGGTCACAGCTGTAGCTTTTCCTTTTTATTTTCCTTTTAGAAAGGCTTCCAACTCCAAAGAAAATAACAGACGTCCAGTGGTACAACTGCCATTCCCAAATATGAGGTGTTAAGTGCCTCAAGCATCCTTCTCTGGAGCAAATATTTGAAAGGAAAGTTATTTTCCCAAGGGATAGCAATATTGCTGCTGTGTGCAGAAAAACATTGCCACACTTCTAGCCAAAGATTCAGCATCCAATTCAAATGGCACATGCTATAAAGCAGGAAAAGCCACACACAGCAGATGGTATCTAAAACGTGGTTTGGGGTACCTCTGAAGCATTAAAGAACCTCTCCCAAAAGATACTGTATTTCTGCTGATAAGCTCTAGCTTTCCATTCCAAAAAAGCTGAAGACTTGCCTATTAGATCCTGTACCACTATGGCCTTCCACAAGTACAGGGTACCTTGCACTTTGCAAAATCTAGTAGCACCTCCTTCTGAAACCACTCAAAGCATGTTCTGTGCAAATAATTTTAACATAACCTTATGTTTTAGAAACTGAAAGAACATTACTGCCTAACCCTTTGCATTTTAGGATATCCAGTCATATCCCAATAACTTTCACTGCCTTACTGACTAGGTAAAGCAAAAGGTACTTGGCGTTTTCTTCTGAGGTAACCAAAAAAGCAAAAAAGTACTGATTCCACTTTGATTCACAGAGACATACTTTTCCCATGATGGTCTGCAAAGAGGCAGAGCTTGCCTGCCATCCTGAATCGGGCAATTTAAGCCCAACAGGCATGCAATGGTTAACCATTAAAGCACTAACCGATGATAAAAGCCCTGAAGGAATAGGGATGGTGCAAGTACAGTTCTTATTCAAGATCCTCTGTCTCTAAGACATTTTATTTTAAATTGTAGCTATGGAAAGGGAAGGGGTTTTAGCTCTTTATTCCCAATGAATAGCTAAATTAGACTTGGAACAGAGATTCTTATGTCTAATGCAACCTGACCTGGGACTGTACCTGTAACATGACTGCACTGCCAAACATTATTCATTGTCACGTTAGAGCTAACGCAATGTAGACTTCATTGAACGCTTACTTTTTTTACAAAAAAAAAAAAAAATCTGTAAAACACAAGAAAACATCTTTCAGATCCACCTATGGATCCCACCCAGTTTCCTCCTTCTCCATCTCTGCATTAGTTGTCAGCAGATGCTTGCCTTTGCGTTCCCTTCCCCCCGTCTTGAATTCTTGACAGATGGCGGGTTACTCTCTGTTTTCAGCTCCTAACACCAGGCTCAGATAGTTAGCATACCAACTGCTGTGCAGGACCTACCGTGCGAAATGAACTATTGGTTCAGGTCACATTTCTACCTGACAAGTCTCTATAAGAAAATAAAATTTTAAAAAAGTGATTTGCCTTGGTAACCCTGAGGCCAGATTCAGCAAAGGCACCGCAGACTAGAAGCTCACAGGCAACGGGCTACCACTTTTCCCTAAGCTCCTCTATCTGCCCACTGCCCCTTGAATCACATCCAAAAAAATGCTGAAGGCAAATGAGATTTTTTGGGGACCCCTGAAAGAGTAACTTTTTAAAGAATGAAGAGTAGTGAATGCAGTCCAGCCACGGGCTTGCAGGTAGCACAAAGGAAGTTGCTGCTGACTGACTCTTTCAAGGTCACCCATCTGACTGTAGTTTGCTTTCCTTCATCCAAGGCTTGTAAAACCTGTGCAGACAGCTCCTGAGCAATGCACAACAAAATGCAAGTTGGCATTTCAGTCTTGAAAAAGGGCAATATGTCTCTGTGCTACAGAAGCAGCGTGGTATAGTCCCTGCCATCTCATGCCCCTCCAAGATTCTTTGAAAAAATTATGCAAAAGCAGCTACTCTCTGAAAGGAAATCAAGCAATTTATAGCTGATTTATCTCTGCCACACACCACTTATCTGGAGTGCATGTTTTCCCTTTCTTAGAGATTGAACAGGATGAGGATATTGAATGGCTCTAAAAAAAAAAAATAAAAAAAATCAACCTAAAGCCATCAGCCTTCAGAGCCAGCCAAAACAGTCATCAGCATTTAAAGCAGCATGAAATTACTACAGATACCCAACCAGGCAGCACGCACACACACTTCCCTTCAGCCTACCAAATTCCTCTGGAGTGAACCACAGAAATGTGGCTTTGGCTGCTAGCGTGGAGCCTGAACTACTCCTGCATTTGAGGAAAGGACGAATGGAAATGGAGGAACAACTTAAACTCCCGCCGCAGCAGCATGTGAAAGCATGCTAGGCTCAAAGCTAGGCTCAAACCCCAACTGGCTGGACAAGAGCTCTGTCAGTCCCTCAATCCCAACTACTCAAGAGATTGGAAGGTGGTTTGTTGTTGGGTGTTTTCTTCCTATGAAAGCAGCAGCAGCTTATTTATATCTGTTTCCAGCTGACAATGCAAGGTCCATCTCAGCCAGCAGAGCTCTTCCAATTCCCTGATATGATGCCCATAGGCTATGTAAGGGAATGATCCCCTCCCCTATCTAAGAGTAGCATTTGCTTCTCATCTGCTCCACTGTGGAGTTTGTACCAACTGCAAAGGCCCCACAATTTGCTTTGAACATTTCTTCTTCCCCGACAGTGATGCAAAGAGATTGTGAAACTCAGCTTTTCTAAGACAAAATGCTGCAATGAAAGTTCAAGGCCAAGGTCTGCATCACCCTGACTTCCCTAGGACCTCCTCCCCGCAACTCTGCCTAGCTCTAAGCTCAGCCCTGAGCCTTCAGTTCCTGCCTCAGCTGTGGTACAGATGTGCCTATCTCCAGCTCCAGCCCTGCCTGTGCCTGGCAATGGACCTTGTTGATCAGGACCCTGCTCTGCATACTGATATCCCAGCTTGACCTCAGACCCACCTCACTCACCACTATGGATCTGCCTGGTGTCACTGGATGTGGTCCTGACCCTGACTTGCATTCTTGGCTTGACTTCAGACCAGCCTTATTACCACAGACATGTCTAATGATCTGGACTCTCAGCTGACAGTGACTGCTGTCCCCAGGCTAGCCCTGCTTGCCTTGCTGGGGTGAAGTGAAGATGCACCCTGTCCAGCCCACTGTATTATTGTACTCAGGTGCCAGAGCCTTATCTCCTATGGAGCACAGCCGGCCTTCACTGCACCCCAACATTTGTGTCAGAGGTGTCATATCCTGAATTGATCTACTACATGAACAAAACCAGCCCAAGCACTGTACTAAAAAAGAACAGGATAAAAATCAACATTCAATGGCAGAAGGTGAGAAAGAAAACCTCTAGTATGCTTCAGATGTGATTTTCACACTAGAATTAAATTCTCAAATTACTCTATCCTATTAAGTGCCTGTGCTGCAGCTCTCCTGTAACACTCCCTCCTCTCTGGCGTGCAGGGAGCTGGTAGGGAGGCAGTCAGCTACCTGAAGCCAAGACAGTCTGCTGCCAGAGAACTACTCACGCCTCAGAGACAATGGAGCTTCCTTAGAGAACTCCTGTTGTCCCTAAGACTTTGCTGAACTTCAGAAAATGTTCCTTTTTGTGAAGAGCAGTAGCTTTGCAGCTGACAGAGGTTCCAACTGTGCAGGTCTCTGTCAGAATAACTGCACAAGCTGGGACTCATTAGCCAGCTGTACAAAAATACAACCAAAAATAGAGAGGATAACAGCCTTCCCTCTTTCAAAAAATGCTCTTCCAGCCACAGATATAAGCTGCACATTTTGCATAGCCAAGGAAACTAGGGAGCAGATCTTCAGAGACTCTAATCCAGTGCAGGTCAACCTTACTTCAAAGGAACTAAGGTCAACTTAAAACCTGAATGCAGGAACTTGGCATTTCTGGGGTCAGGGTTTGCTGGGTTTACAGCAGAGCATATAGACAAAAGGGAAATCATCCCACAGCCACACATATTGAAGGGAATATCAAGGTACTTTCATTTTCTCCCTAAAAACATGGCCTCTTAGTTTGTTACTACTATCTATTTTATACTCTCTGGAGGAAATCATGGCAGACCTTCAACTTGTCAGCACTGGGAGAACCTGCTCTGATTATTCAAGTAGTCAAATGGGGGCTTTCCAAGTGTGGTTGATTGACAATGTTTAACATGCTTCTCTCCACCAGAAGCTATTACCTGATTTCATAAACTTCAGTGCCATCTGTCCTGCTGTCTGTGGAGTAAAGAGCACGTTTTGATTGCAGTCGCTCACACGCCTGGCCTCATTTACTGGACAGACTTCCCTTGGAACTGTTGCCTTTTCAGCAGAACATTTCTGAACAGATCACACCACCAAATGTGACCAAAAAAAGGAGGGCTGTGTTCCGAGTAGGTAGCATTTCTCTCTGGATCACTCTAGGTATTTCACTTCTTTCCCAATGGTAACAGACTCTTCATATGTTCACTAACACTGACTTCTAAGTAGGCAAAATATGCAGAGATTGAAACATAAGCCTCAAATAATGTCTGAAATTATACTGGGAAAACTGCTTTCCACAAGCTGAGAGCACCCACAGTTCTGGATACAGCTTCCATTAAACTGGGTATCCAGCAGCCCAAGGAAACATGCCCAAGCATTGAAGTTACCACACCTGAGAAGCAGGAAGGGGCTTTGAAAATACACACACACTCCTGCACGCAGACAGGAGAGAACAGCAGGAAACAACTCGATCACTTTCAAGCAGAAAATAAGAAATTCACCACCCATCAGTTTCTTACTTGGATGTAATTACTGAGCATTTCAGTAACCTCATTGCATTGCTTATTATGCTAACCTTAATTGGCTTGCTGTTTCTTTGCACACCCTCCCATCTGTTTGTCATTTTTGTCAGTGGTCTCTCCTCTGACACTTTGACTCCAAACTCTTTTAAGACTGATTTTCTGTTAAATGCGTAGAAAGCCTGGCCTGAGGAGGTCTTTGTCTCTGACTGGTGTTTTCAGAAACTGTCAAAACACTCACAAATAGGTTGGCATCCAACATATCTCAGATTATTTTTGTTTTGCTGTTAAATTAACTTTCACCTTAAAACAAATGGTACCAAACTGAAAAGGACTCTCTATAACTATCAGTAGAAATATACCAGCTAATAGGAGTGACAGAACCAAATCTGTAATATCATTTCCCTTTCCTTTAACTCTTTCTCTCCCCTTGCTTTTATTTATTGAGTGTATGCGTGAAACTCTGTCTTCTGTTTGATTTCTCCAAAGACAAAACACTTCCCAACAACCAAAGAACCTGTGAGCAGCAGATGTATAGGCTGTTAATGATCATGGCAAAATAAACACCCCAAATCAGAGGCTTCTTCAGAAAATACTAGCTTCTATTTTGGTCTTTCTCCTTTCAGAAGTTCGTTCCCTGAATACAGCTTAAATCGGTAACGTCATGTCCCTGAGGTGGCACTAATGACTACAGGGGACTAAGTATCATGCATATGCTGAGACCTGGAAACCTCCTCCCAGGAAAAGATTTCCAAATCCCTGCATCAGGATGCAGTCAGGGTCCCTAAACGACTAAATATCTGTCAAACAATAAGCGTGTGTCTCAGCCTGATCAAAGTTCTGTTTCTGTAATTGTCTGAAGTGGATTTGTGTTTACAACCATATTGATGTAAGAGTATCAGCACAGTAGTGTCCATCTATATGAGGAAGGTAGCATAATTGTATAGAATAGTTCATTACTAGTTTGCATCTTAATACAGTAAAGCACTAAGCCACAGTCTAAACAAAACCTAAAAGCTTCCTTTTTTAACAAAAAAAAAAATCCTTTCCCCATATGTTTTCCAAAAGAAAACCATAGGAAAGAAAATGTAAATGAAAACCTGTTTGATCTATATTGAGACTGTTCATGAGAACAAAAACCCATTCCTGACCAACTCTAGCAAACGCTTCTTAAGAGGGATTTCAGATGGTGCAAAAGGCATGGATAATACTCTCCGTATTATCTCCAAATGCTGATGAACAAGCTGCCAACCAGCTTCATAGTTCAGAGGCTCGGGGTAACATAGTAGGTAAAATTAAAACTAACAGCTCCTCTCCATATCCACTTCACAGCATTTTCCCCTAGTTTGCACTTTCAGTTACAGTGTTGAGTTGGCTTGATCCACACCAGGTTTCACAGCCTTGCCTTTCCCCCGGCCCCTGCAAAATGTTCAGAAGCAGCTTGCTAAATCAGTAGAGAAAAAACACGAAACTTCTGTTACCAGAGACACATTAAATGAGAACTTGTATTAGTTTCAGGAAGTTTTCGATCCAAGTTTGCTGCCAACAGGAGACAACTGCCTCCCTACTCACAGTCAGAAGGGTCACGCCAAGACTCAGACCCAGAAGCCATTTGGGCATTACAGCTGTATCACATCTGTGCAAGGATATGGAAAAAAAAAAAAAAAAAAAAAAACCAACTCATCAAGGGAGTCTCAAATTCCTGGCACTTGAAATCCAGGCTGAAACTGAGATTTTACATTTCAGCTCCATCTCGAATCAGCAATGCAGCAGCACGCCTGAGCAGTATGTGGTAAGAGTGAAAAAGCAGCACAGAGTCTCCTGCTCTGCTTACTGTCAGTATAACCGCTGGACATGGATGCTCATTCTCCAGAAGCGCAAGACTTTGTAAGGCACAGAAATAGTAGCCTCTGTGACAGAAGCAAGAAGATAACACATGGAGGAAGAAGCAAATTGTTCACCACAGATGCATATTTTATGCACTGCTCTACTCTGATAAGACACACTTCTTACCCTTATCTTCTGATGTGGACCCATGCTCAATCCTGTGAGTACCAACAGGCCCACCACCGGAGCAATCAGTTTATAAAGAACTGACAGCAGAGAGCCTGCATTCATTCCATTATTGCTCAGTTTACAACTCAGTGATGGACTTTTTCTCCCCTGACAGTTCAGAAATCTCATTTTGAGATTGGAAAAGTCATGCTACATTTCTGCTGTCTTTAACAGCAGCACAGGTAATAAAGACTCTGAATTGCATATTCAGGACTGTGCCTATGAGTTAAAGTAGCAGATGCTCTAGGCAGAAAAGTCTGCGGGCCACACTTCCATAGTTTTACAAGGTCTGCAGGGAGAAGCAGTATAAAGACTTGTATTCGTCAAAATAATCAAATGTCTTGAAAGTACACCAGGGAACCATTCTGGAATAAGGATGAAGTTATTTTTACTTAGTCACTTCCCTGATCAAAACCACACTTTAAAATATATATTCTCTGGCTTTAAAAATCTTTGAAATACAGCACATAACTCATCAGAGATAGCAGCACTGAAGGGAGACTGTACCAGTATCTAAATATCTGGACAGAAAGTCGATAAACACAAATATCAACACAACCCTGCAATAACAGGAAACAGTGGCAGGTGGGAAAACTGGCAGAAGCCAGTTTGTACCCAGCATGTGTGCCTCTAAGGCTGCTTTATTAGCCACACTGGCCAGGCAGCAACACAACAGATTGCTGTCACTGCCACCCCACAGTGCAGCCCCATGCCTTCAAATCCCCTCTGATCCAGGTTGGAGGCTAAGAGATTGCCTCTGCCAGCACCGCAGCAACTTCAAAGCTAATTTGTTATTACTAATGATCCTCATTTATTTTATTTATGGATAAGTAGGTACTTCTTTATTTTCATTTGCTTATTTTTCTCTATGGGAATGAATTTAAGTGCTCTACAAAGTTTAAGGCTAAACAGAGTGGCTGTACCCAGGCAGAACACGGAGAAGTGTTTGTGCAGGGCTGTAAATACAACCTTCAGTGCAGATTCAGAACTCTTCCTACCCCTTCAGGTTCTTCTGAGCAGAGACTGTGAGTCATATCAACCTGTCAAATGACCTAAGGAAAGTGCAGAAAAATGATGCAAGGAGAGGTGCCAGGCCAAGCACTCCTTAGAGCCTTGGGGATCAATGCTGGTGCTTAGATCTCTACCGTAAGCAGTTCAGCTATAGCGAGGTTACTTTGCCTGCCTACATGAAAAAGCAAACATGAAACAAGCACTTGCTTTTTCATTGCACTCAAATCTTGTATTAAAGCTGTCTTTGGAACATGCTCCCTGTTTGACGCTCAGGGAAGTTACTTAACCTCACAGGGCTCAATTCCCCGCAAGGGAAACCACCTTTCTAATTTTTCTTGCTTTTTTACATTTTTTCTTGGCAGAAATTCTCTTCCTAAGTGTTTGCGCTATACCTTGCACAGCATTGCCCAATTTTGGCTGAGACACTTCAGTGATGCTGCAACGTACAAAGAACCACAACTCTAAACTAATCTGCTCCATCCAGTCTGCTTCTAACACAGGCGGGTACCGTGCTGTGCGGGCATAACACTCCTGTGGACTGAGAGGGCAACAACCAACCCCCAATACAAAATGCCCAGGAACACATGAAACACTTTCTGCTACACTGTCCTTGAAAAGTGAAATTTGAAAGAACCAGAGACCTTGAGCAAGACATCAGTCTAAGGGTCATTCTCCTGAGCAGGCATCACTGGCAGACTGACTCTCAGCATTTTGGCTGCTGCGTAGGGAAAGCTCCATTAACCCGAGGGTAAACCAGGCCGAACAGAGCTGGGAACTCTCCCGAGAATAACTAGGTTAACCCTCCCTCTCCGCACCTCTCCTCCTTTTTCGTGTTTGCCTAAAGGTGTGAGGACAAAACAAGTTTGCACCTTGCATATTTTAAAGGAATTGCTTTTCTATTTCAAAAGATATTCCTGTCACCAGAGAGCACATACATATCACAGCCAGCAATAGCTCCTTTGCATTTAAGTCTTCAATCTGATTGTATAAATATGTATATTGTGGAACAGAAAACACTCTGACAGGTACATAGGAAGCCTGACAGGATAACCACTCCTCTGCCTACATGCACTAAACCATCGGGTAAATAACTGTTCAAGCTCATGAGCTTTTTTCTTTCTAAATACATTCTATTTACTTGATGATCTGTAATGACTCCTCTCTGAAATTGTTAAGCTCTATCATGTAGAACCATATTTAGATGGGATTACACTTACACTCATATCAAGAAATAAGATGGCATCACTCACCTAACACTGTCACTTGGCATAAAGTATTCTCTTTTGCTCAAATAATGGCTAAGTTCCAATCTTTCTGCCTGCAGCAAATAATACCTTAATCTACAAGCTATCCCATATTCCTGGGGTCAGGCACAGAGCAAAGTGATATTCTTTACATTCTTTACAATTAATGCTCTGAAATTTGGCATTTTATGGCCTGAAGTGCAAAGAGGAATTTGAAACCATCTATTTTTTTGTGCCTAAATAGAGATTTTACACAGCCTCCTCCTCTGGAGGTGAGAGCGCAATATTTTACTCAGAAATCATTGCATCAAGCCAGAACACCAGAACAGCAGTGAATCTCCAACCACATCCTAGACCAGAGAAAAGAAAAAGTGCAAGTACAGAGGCAGCATCCAGGAACAGTTCCCCAGAGCTTTGCTTCAGGCTCCAGCTCGAGCACTTCCTGAGTCTGAAGTGTCTTCATATTTCATATAGCCTTTAATAGGTTTTATTCCTGATTTTCTCATTTTTGAACTTATGCTGCCCACAGTATGTCCCTGTGGCAACAACATCCACAGGCTTAGCCACGTACTCTTCAAGAAAACGTTCATTATTCGCCCTTTTCCATGCAAGCCCTAATTTTATGCTTACAAAATCTGTCAAGTCCATCCTCAGCCACCTGTTTTCTAGACTGAAGAAATCTATTGTATTTAACTACCCCTCATCCAGAAGCCATCCCTGTCTCTGATCCCTCCGTCTCCCTTCTCTGCATGTTTTAAAGTTGTTGCAGGCTTTTTGAGATCAGAACTTTACACAACATTCAAGATAGAAGTTCTTTGAGACACCAATGCCCTTCATAGGAAGCCCACAGGTTAAGCACAACAGAACAGAAGCATCCAAAAATCACTTGTGTTTTAAAAGTCTTCGCCTCTAATTCATTTGTACTTATAGAAAGACACTTTTTTTCACACTTAGATTTATAATCTTTTTAGATAGGGCAAGTTCAAATTACACCAGCAATTCACCTATTCTTATAACTTATCTCTGACTGGGACAGATGCTTCAGAGAAGGCAAAGTAAATTCTAGAGCACACAGTGAAATAATATATTCTGCATAGAAACTATCTTCCAAACTCCATAAGTGTTTTAATTCTTCACACATTAAAACTTAAATTTTTATTATGTGCAGGAATCTCAGGAACTGAAGAGAATGGAGAAACCTAAGTATCCTCAATGCCAAAGTCTTTGGAAAAAGAAGAGGAACATAGGATCCCAAATTTCACATTTAGAAATGGGTTTTCTATCTTCATTAAGATAACAAATGTGAGTAGGTTAATTTACAAGTATTTTGCTTTTTCATTGGAAAAGTAATCTTCCACCTTTGCTGGACATAATCTGTTCTTATTTTATGGGAAATGGAAAATAAGAGCACATGAGATTGCATTCATCAGTCTGTCCTACACTTAACATAGTTTGATCAAAGAAGGTGTGGTAAGTTCTTTGAATGCCAAAATGTCTTTTGACCTCAATAATCTGCATTATTCATCAATAAAACCCTTTTTGAGGTGGATGGAAATGCCAGTTGAACAGGACCAGTGATTCAACCCCAGCCTCCTTCTAGCCAAGTGTCCAGAGATACCTTTCAAGAAAGATGAACTTCAGGCTTACTCTCACCACTATTTTTAGCAGCTCCATTACAAATGCTATTAATAGACATGAAGTTTAGAGCACCTTTCATGAATTTCGTCAGCTTCAATGCAGTAGTGAATTTCACAGATTATCTTGCCTGTAAAGTAGACTTCTGACTTTGATAATATTTTTTCTGACCTTTCATTGCCTAGGAACATCCTTTGTTCTTATGTCCTGGAAGCTGGTAGCAGAGAGAGCCTAATCACTGCATTTTTGCTGGGAGGACCGAAGGTACGTGAATACAAACGTTATGCAAAATTCACAAGGAGCGGAAAGGCAGCAACAAAAATGAGAGTTATTTAAGATTAATAATAAGGAGAGGGACATACTGGGAGACTTGCAATTTAAAAAGCAATAGCTTGTTAAGCTTGCTTTAATACCAGCTTAGTTCATTACTCATTACAGAGTGACAGGGAAAATAAAGCTGGAGGAATTGCTAATGATGCCAGAAGTCTGTATTATGCATTTTGTAGTTCCTAATCTCTTAAAACTAAACCAAAAAAAAAAAAAAAGAAAAGCTAATCATCTGTTCCTAGTCCCCTGATTTCATATCAAATTGCCAGCAAACAAATCCACTTAAGGGGAATTTTTTAGTTCCTTTTCTGCAGTAGTTTAATTAGATTCCACCAATAAGTCTCTGAAAGCAACATAATTTCTTGTCTCAAAGCAGCTGGAGGAGGCTTGCTCTCTTCATGTGAAAAAGGTCTTTGCCATCCTTCTGCTGAAGTACTAGACACTGGTCCACTTTTCCCTAGCTCAACCTTCTTGCTCGGTGCCTTCCAGGGTTCCACATCACCATCACCTCCTACAAGTCAATGCTTTTGAACCTGCTATTCCAAAAAATTTAAAGGCTTTTTTTCCCCATTTCTGTTAGGGATGCTCTCCCTGCAGTCACTAAGGTGAAGCAGATCTTGGTCAACCTAATCAATGCATTTCTAGAGAGTTCTGGTTTCATTCAGCTGTTTCCCAAACTGCAACAGTGTTTTTTACCCAGCCTGATTGAGTGCTGTGAATGGTGAGAGCTGCAAGTAGAAAACTCTTCTTTCATGATATTATAGCATGGATAGCTACTTCATTCCATTAAAGACACTGCAAGAGGCAGCACTGTAAGACTGTAAAGTACGCTCCCTCTTACTGATGTCAACCAGATGCTCTTTCTCAAATCCTTTTTCATAAGGATCCATTCTGTGACGACAATTCAAACAACGCAGAGATTGCATATACACCCACTACGAGGTCAGCACATGAAATATTGGAAATATATTTTTCCTCTAATAAAGGCAAAATATTGGCGAGAATAGTCATTTTGCTATCAACAGTAGAAACTTGCGAGTCCCTGGTTTTGTGTGGAGGATGTTCAGCTGGAGCTCTGTTTTTCTACCCTCACATCTGAAAGACAAATAGCATGCTGTGGGAGGATCAAAAAATCTGCTTTACACTGACAAGTAATTTATTGCATGAGCCTCACTGAAAATAAAAGGTCTTAACTGTTGACAAGCAATTCCATATGCTTGCTCCATGCACGTCTTCGAAGCATCTCTGCTTACTTCATGGATGCAAACAAGTCTTCATTCATTACATGCATTAATGCACAGCTAAATATAGTGCTCTCGGAGCAACTGGATCTTCTTTCTGCCTTACAAATTTCTGACAACTCCTTAGCTGAATTCTGACAACAAAGACATTAGGAATATAATTTTGTAAGCAAAACTGTCACACCAGACAAAAATGTCATCCCACTGGAATCATCAAAGCATATACCTCAACCAAATGAGCCTACTCCTGTAATAATCGTACTTCAAAAAATTGATGGTATTAAAATGTAATCTACCTCATTTAAAATGAGATCATAAGGCCCTCAAGAGTTGGTAAAGATCTCCAAATGCCCAAGCATGCCCTTTTTCACTATTTAGGAGAACTGTACTGTTATGATGGGAGGCACTAAAAGGTGTAAGTTATTTCTGAAGTGCAGGAAAGCAGAATCTAAAGGCTATGTGTAATTGTGCATCCACTGAAGCACTTGAAAAAAGATCCTTACAATCAATGGTGCAACACTAGGTCCCAAAATAACTTCCTTGAGACTTCAGTGCAAGAAACAGAAATCTTCCTTCCTGCTGGCAGAGAAGATGCTTTCTCACTGGCCCTGACAGTTCTGGGTTCTATGAAAGTGTGCAAGCTCACAACCAGTTTTATTGCCTTGCAGGATCAAAATCTTAATGTACTTGTTCCGGCAGTTCTAGAATATATGAAAAATCAATTAAATGAAGTAGAACAATTGTCTTTGAAGTATTCACTGTGCACTTGAAAGGGCCATGTAAAGGAAGGAGAATATAGTGGTTTACATTACCTCTACGTGCAAGGTTTTGCGGGGAGAGGGTGGAGAAAAGCAAAACCTCCTGCAACATTGTGTGTGGTTTGTAAATACTACTGAAAGGAGGTGGCAGTGAGAAAACAGACAGTTAGGACACGCAGACATTGCAAACGTGGCCAAAAGAAAAGAGATGAGAGAAAAGAACAAAATCGTCTATAAGTGCCTTTCCCTACCCCTTCTTACTTAGTAGATAGGCAGATTTGGAGAAGGGCCTGCTGTAAAGCTAATTAAGTCAGCTTCTTTCCAATTGCTTTAACGGGCTTTTGATGAGGCTTAGCTTTTAGATCTTACTATTCCTAAGAATCAGGATCATTATAGTAGTGCTTGAGGACCAACCAAGAATGAAACCCCACTGCTTTAAGCAAATATAAAGAAAACAAAAAACATCCTTGACAAGGCTTTGCATGTAATTAAAAAAAAGGAAAAAGATAGGAGGATAATTTATAGCGATCTGCATCATATCTCCTGTTTTGCCACATGACAGGCATGGTTTTCATGTGGCAAAAGGAAGAGGAACATATTTCTGCTCTAGCTGCCTTATGCTATCAGAAAAGCTGCTCAGAGAAGTTGTGAAATGAATGGTGTGGGGCATGAAGTAAAATACATTGTGATCTTCCCCATTCCCTGAAACTGCACAGCCAGGTGAAGACCCCGTGCATTTAAACTATGCAGTACAGTCTTTAAAGAGCCTGTGTAATCTGACAGAGCAGTCCCAACCGCTTCCAGTTACTGCAAGGTAATACAAAGTACATTCTTTGGAAATCTCACAGTGGAAAAGTGCTTTCAAGGGACTTGAAAATATTTACATGACAATCTCTCTAACCAACAAGAACAAATCAAAATCTAAGATAGAGCTGATGAAATTTTAGTGAAATTCTTGGTGTATCATGAGACCTTGCATTGGTTAAAATATGCATTAATATGCATTAAAGAAGCCCCAGGGCATTCTTATTTCCAGCTGAATTATTGGCTTACAGCATGGCAACCACATGTGAAGACCTCACAGGAAATTAGACTGTATCTTGGGAAGGGAAAAATTTTTTTTAAAAAAAAAAGGAGTATGAAATTACAGTGTGTCACTGTAGAACAATGCGCCAGTCAGATCTAACCAGGGAACTGGAGAAAACCTGAACAGAGTATCAGAAAAGGTAGAGAAGATTAGATTGATCTCTAAGTCAAGAAAAATATCTAGGAGACAAGAACAAAATCAATCCACACCGCACAGAACAAGAAAATAGTTTACTAGAGTCCACAAGAAAGTCCACAAGATCTTATCCAGAGTGGATAATATGCACTTATACTAGTACTTATTTTTGCACAATAAAATAGGTTAGAAGGTGAAGAAAGAATGGAAAGTTGTAAGTAAACAAGAAAAAACCCACCCAACCCAGACTTCAGAACAGAATACAATTAATTTTTATATAACGTGCTCATTGCAAAGTGTTATAAATCACCTTGCTGCAGGACAGTCAATCGCAACCTAAGGGAACAATCAAGTTTTATAGCAGGATAAGTAGAGAGGAAATGGTTTAGAGAGGAAGAGAGAGAAAAAGTATTGAGAAAAGAAAATCCAACGACGTTAAACATGATAGGGTCAGTATGGAGGAATAAGGGAATATTAGTGAGTGAGCTAAAAAAGCAGCAGGCTTGGATGCATCTTTGTGTGGAGATTGAAAGTTTTTTTCCTTCACAACAATAACAAGCAACCAGATGGAAATAATCCAGTGGCATCAAAGTATCAATAGAAACAATTCTATCAGAGGGAAACACTGATAAAGGAAACCCCTCCCCTTCCACACTTCCTGACCAGTATCTTAAACAGTTATTTCAGTGAGCACGCAGAGATTTATTTTTAAAGGTCAGAACAGATCATTACAACCACCTAGAACCTGAACTCATGTGTAACACCAGGAACAAGTACTGTTGTACTCTCCAAGGTTCACATCCACAGACACCATGCCAGCTGTGCCAAGAAAGAAAGTGCCTCTTGAATTCGTTCCAGCACATGCCTCGGAATCCTTACCCAAACCCATATCCTCACAGACACCCATACCCAGGAAGACTGATGCCAACTCCTCGGTCTTAAATAAAACGTCGACTCTCACATGCTAGGTTACATATTCAAATCCGCACTGCCTCATTTGTTTAGCCCTTATACCTACTGGCCCTGAAATCCACAATCCCATCTTTTCACCCCAAATGCACCCTTTCTTAAGCCCTTTCTTTTCTGGCCACATAAATATAGTCTGTAATTCCTCTTCATAGCAAGGGACTTGCTCTCCTCATCTGTATTCACTGCTGCCTTCACCTGAAAGGGGCTGCCGCATGTCAGCTATCGATTTCTGTAGGCAGTTTCCTGTCATCAGCACTAAGTGATTGCTTATTAGATGGACAGGGGAAAACTTGAGCGTGTGGGCAGTGTTATTTATCATAGAAACAAAGAGCTTTGCAATGAGAGGTGAGGCAGGAGAGGAGGAGGAATTCTGCCAGGGTTGAAGGATGCTGGCGCCCAAGCGAAGACCAGGGTTCTGGAAGGCAGGTGAAATCAATTCTTTGCAATCGCTGGATTCCCAGAGAAATCTTCTTTAAGCTCAATCTTTAACCTGAGAGTGAACTTGGCCTTCATGATTAGTGGGGAGCAACAAAGATAAAGAAGCTGTCGGATTAAGTATCTCTTAGCCTTTTTGGATTAGGTCAGTGGTACCGTAGAGTGCACTAGATCTCAGAAAATGACTCTTGCAGAGGAATGGCAGAGCGGTATTTGATTCCCTAGCATTGCTGCAGACACTTAAGGTCTGTAATGAAGTTTAATGAAGGTAATGAAGCAGAGAACAGTGCCCTTCCTCTAGAGAGCTGAGCAGCCCCACACCTTCCAGGTCCATGCAAAACTGCAGTACAAGCAATTTTCTTTCTCCCATCCATGAATAGTTTCCAACTGCCAGAAAACACCAGGGTGTCTACAGGTGTTCAACTGGTTAATTATGTAATTGGAAGGCATACATACTCATACACAAACACTTTGAAGAGTCATTTGAGAGTTTGTCATCTTCATAGAAGATTCCCGTCCTGAAACTTAAATCAGCTTCCCAGGAATAGCAGTCTGTAGAGAACGGTTTCACAGAAAACTCTTGCAGACTACGGTTGTAATCACATTCTTGTAGCCTACAATACTTTTGAACCTAAAAGCATCCAGATCAGTAGCAATATTTAATAGCATGGCTTTAATAAAATGAAGTGAAGTAAGAAAAATAGAAACACCACCACAAACAGTTAAATAAATTATGTTTGGGATATCAGGGGAAACATCCTTAGGTAAGATGCTTCACATCCCCCTAGGCTGCCTCTCCTCTGCTTTCTTATACACTACCCTATCAAGGAGAATAAATTGGTTCTGATTACTTGCTAAAAATAGAAGACATCAATAAAAGTGACTTTCAACTTCTTTAACCACTTCATACTGCAGAAAATGTGCAGGAGAAGGAAGGAACAGGAAGAAGATTTGAGCACGCAAGTCCATTTCCATCTCTTGGTCATCTGCCCTCTCACAGATAAACAGTGAAAAAGCAGGTGCACTCCTGCAAGACACCATTTTAAATATGCTCCATCATTTCCCTCGCATTGTGCACAAGAGCCTTCATGACTAATTCCGAGCTGAGCATCGCTGCTTTCAAGACTGCTACAGTTGAGCATATTGCTGGGGATTTGGCTCCTCACACTCTTTGTCCGGATTTGAGGATTTTTTGCCTACTTCTACAATAACAGGGATTATTTTTTTTTTGCCGATTCCTCACCATAAAAAAGGAAGAGATTTCTTTGAAGTCAAAAAAATCTGTAATCACTATAGGATAATAGGCATCTTTCAAGAGTAAAAAGGGATGGCTTATCTGAAAATAATTTTGCACCTAAAGATACAAGCAGACACAAAGACACCTACTTTATATTTTGGGTCGTCAACACCTTTAAAAACCTGTCTTTCTCTCCTTTGGGCATCCAGGGGAAAACTGTGCTCAATGTCTTTTTTTTTTTTTTTCTTTAAGATCTCTTTTGCAGCAGCAATTGGACATTCTGGTGCCCAGCAGTGATATTAATCATTTAAACACTCTTCTGCTCCCCCAGCTTCTCTTAACCTGAGAATCTGTTATGTAAAAAGAGTGGAGCTCAGAGAGCAGTTGACATAACACAGTTCTTACAGCTGCACGAATATCAGGCTGAAATGCTGCTACAACCTTTTCCCCTTGCTGCCCTACCCCCACCTCCCCTCCAAAATAAAAAGAAAAAAAAGAAAAAAAAGAGGACAATAACTGCTGCTGTATATTTGCCTGGCAGTAGCAATGCAATTTGTGAGCACAATTGTACAACTGGGAGTTTTTTACCGAAGCTGTATAAGGGACGGGATCATGGAGTATGTCACCTAGCTCCCAAGCCATGTCTACTCACTGCTACGAGTTTCTCGAAGCTTTCTGTCTAAGGCAAAGTGTGTTCAGAGGTAGATTTTTCACTAAGAATGTGTAATAAGTAAGTAGCTTAGGGCTTTAAGGTAACAAGACCAAGCAGCTTGAGCGACGAGTCTCTGGAAGAACTGCAATCTTAAACACAGCAAATATTTTACTTTCAGAGGAAAGTGCCATCACTCATGAACTCAAGGGTGGGGGGGAAGGAGAAGGGAAGCTTTTCCGCTCTCTTCTGTTTGTCAGACTAGGTTCTGATGCCTTTTCACATAGATTAATAATTCACACTAGAAACAAAATTACAAAAATCAACGGGGCCACCAACTGAACATAGCAGGATTCAATGCAGATAAGAAAAAAAAATATCTAGCCACAAAAATTCAGCCACTGAAAGCCTGACTCTGATTGATTTAGAATACATCATCCAGTACCTTTGAACTACGGTTTCAATCCACAGTAAAATTATGTTGGTTTAAAGGCTTACTACTTGTCAGTTCATCTGCCGTGACACTGCCTGTGTGCTTTCAGCAACAGTAACTTCAAGAAGTATGAATTCTTCACTTTGAGGCTAAGCAGAGTTACCTCAAATATATCATGCATTTTAAGTGTATGCGTAGACGATCATCAGCACCCATCTGATGTGATAATTTAGTCATGCATTAAAGACCTAAATTTTAACCAGATACATACAAAGCCTGCTATGATATAAAGGCTGATGCATAGCATCAAACTAACATTATTGTTGTTAATCCAAGATGCCACCTAGGTACAAGATAAATTCTGGGTTCATTGGGTTTTGTCTTTTAATAGGCCCACCATACAGTGATATGAAAATGTGGGTATTTCCACATAAAAGAATTATGATTAGCAACGCTGATGGTGGACTCTGCAATTTAAAGGATCCTTTTCAGTGAACAGAACGATACAGATTGCCACTGGGTCCAACTCCCTGCTCAAGGCAGGACCAGCTTAGATGCAAAATGGAAAACTGGATGCAAAGAAAGACTGGCAGAAGGAAAGAAGAAAAGGAACAAGAAATTAATGAAGGAGAAGCAGCAGGATGGAAGGGAAAAGAAAAGAAAAGAAAAGAAAAGAAAAGAAAAGAAAAGAAAAGAAAAGAAAAGAAAAGAAAAGAAAAGAAAAGAAAAGAAAAGAAAAGAAAAGAAAAGAAAAGAAAAGAAAAGAAAAGAAAAGAAAAGAAAAGAAAAGAAAAGAAAAGAAAAGAAAAGAAAAGAAAAGAAAAGAAAAGAAAAGAAAAGAAAAGAAAAGAAAAGAAAAGAAAAGAGAAAAGAAAAGAAAAGAGAAAAGAAAAGAAAAGAAAAGAAAAGAAAAGAAAAGAAAAGAAAAGAAAAGAAAAGAAAAGAAAAGAAAAGAAAAGAAAAGAAAAGAAAAGAAAAGAAAAGAAAAGAAAAGAAAAGAAAAGAAAAGAAAAGAAAAGAAAAGAAAAGAAAGAGTACAGAATAGCACTGGGTCATTCTGAATTCTCATCATGATACTATATAGACTTCAGAGACCACGACTGCTGCTAAAAAGATACAGAGTGTAGGCAGGGCAATAGATGGATGATGGTGAAACAGCCAGATTAATGTTAGGACAGAAAGAAGAAGAAAAAAGAAAAAAAAAAAAAGAATTCAAAGAGGCAGAGAAAGGAGAACTTTGAACTGGCCTTTATTTTATCCCATAGGTAAACTCAGAATGCAGGGGCATCTTTGGTAATAATTCCTACCTGCCAGCTAGTGCCTACACTTGTCTAGACCTAAAGCCAACGTCAGATAAACTCTCTTCTAAATCGGTGATAAGGGAAAGGAATCTCAGGAAGTCAACACCAAGGAACATCACGTGTTTTCCACTGCTTTCTCCCACTTCGCTCCTGCTTACTCTGAAAGAGAATGTTGCATACATTGTGCCTATTGCAGCATCTGATACCCTACCAGCTCTGTTACACTTTCTCTCTAGAAGTAAAAGCAAATGTAATAGTAAAAGTCAATATTAGGAGCACAGAGTCTAGTTGGAGGTCAGTGACGAGTGGTCTTCCCCAGGGGTCAGTACTGGGTCCAGTCCTCTTCAATATATTCATCAATGACCTGGATGAAGGGATAGAGTACACCCTCAGCAAGTTTGCTGATGACACAAAGCTGGGGGGGGTGGCTGACACACCGGAAGGCTGTGCCGCCATACAGAGGCCTGGACAGGCTGGAGAGTTGGGCAAAGAGGAACCTTATGAAATTCAATACAGGCAAGTGTAGGGTGCTGCACCTGGGGAGGAATAACCCCATGCACCAGTACAGGTTGGGGGCTGACCTGCTGGAGAGCAGCTCCGTGGAAAGAGACCTGGGAGTCCTGGTGGACAACAGGATGACCACGAGCCAGCAATGTGCCCTCGTGGCCAAGAAGGCCAATGGCAGCCTGGGGTGTATCAAGAAGAGTGTGGCCAGCAGGTTGAGGGAGGTCATCCTCCCCCTCTACTCTGCCTTGGTGAGGCCGCACCTGGAGTAGTGTCTCCAGTTCTGGGCTCCCCGGTTCAAGAGGGACAGGGAACTGCTGGAGAGGGTACATACAGCAAAGGGCTACCAAGATGATTAGGGGACTGGAACACCTCTCTTATGAAGAAAGGCTGAGGGATTTGGGTCTCTTCAGTCTGGGAAGAAAAAAGACAGCTGAGGGGGGACCTTATCAACACTTATAAATGCTTAAAGAAGGGTGGGTGTCAGGAGGATGGGGCCAGACTCTTTTCAGTGGTGTCTGGGGACAGGACAAGAGGTAACGGGCACAAAGTTGAGCATAGGAAGTTCCACCTAAACATGAGGAGGAACTTCTTTACTTTGAGGGTGGCAGAGCACTGGCACAGGCTGCCCAGAGAGGTGGTGGAGTCTCCATCTCTGGAGACATTCAAAACCCACCTGGACGCATTCCTGTGCAGCCTGCTCTAGGTGACCCTGCTCTGTCAGGGGGTTGGACTAGATGATCTCCAGAGGTCCCTTCCAACCCTATGGTTCTATGATTCTATGATTTCATTAATAGAAGCTTCCTAACAATTTGCTGAAGCAGGGAAAAATGTAAGCTTGCCTACAGTTGAAATAGAGTCCTGCCTGCACCTATTCCATGGAACAAAGCAACACAGCAACACAAAAGGAATGAAAAATCAGTATGTCATTGAAAGATACAAGGAAACTGAAGTGGTCAAGCTGTATCACTTACTGAAATTCATCAAGGATCAAGATCATTCTTTACTAAAAGTCTGTCGCTTAAGAATCCTTGAAGTGTTCTAAACTGGTCTTATATTTTGGCCAAAGCTTTCACTTCTAATGATGTATTTTTCGCCAGCTGACTAACCAGACACTTTATAGTGTCTGCCTAATAAGGATGCCTCTGCTCATGATAATTGATGTTTCCTGACGTCATCCTCAGCTATTCTAAACTAGACTTAGTTTGCTGGCCTGAGTAACAGCAGAACTAGTGCCACTATTAAGTGATACTTGGTGAATGTTTCTGCTAACACTTTCCACGAAAAGCTCTAGGAGTAAGGTTGAGAAAAGCGAGTGCAACTTTTCTCCAAAATCTGGTTTGCAAGATAGAAAGCACCAGGCACTGTGGGTTACTCACTACACTTCACTTTAAACAGAGGTTTTGCCATCTGTTCTGCCCTCTAATTACAAAATATAAACCAAATATAACTCACTACTGAATCATAAAAAGTAAGCTATAGGAAATTTAAATTCAGGGGGAAAGCTCTTTATTTAATGCAGAAAGCATCTGCAAGGTTTTTCTTCTGTCATCTTTCAGGCAATAATCTAGGGAAAATGAGAGTCCTTTTTCAGGATGCTGCCAAACATGTTTCTGGCAATTTATCTATCTATGCAAAAGTACAAGTATTACTATAATAAAATGAGTAACACAGACATGATAGTCTAAGGACATAACTGGGGCAAGATTGTAAGAAAAAAATATCAGCCTTTATTAGAGTGATTGATAAACTTGGGGGGAGAGGGGGAATGGGGATCAAAACAACTCCACAGATTAGTTTTTGGCTATGCAATTTCTTCATTACAGACTTATATGAAAAAAAAGGCTTGTTCATTTTTTCTCCAGCTACATCCAGTTCTAAGACTTTCATATTTCAGTTTGTTGAGCGACACAGAGTTTCAGTGTAATGGGAACACAGATATAAGGAACAGCTGAAGACAACACCAGGGTTTCTCAGAAGCTGGAATCACTTTTGTGGAGGAGCAGCAAGAAAGGAGGACTCTGGGGCTTCCCTTTTGTTCAGCCTGTTGCAGCTACAGGTAGCTCTGCCACCTAGGGTTGTCTGTACTGCAATGTTTTGGAGACCCTTTGCAACATTCCTGTCTACTCTGACACACAGTTTCATTACGGACTGAGATGTGATGAGGACTGGCAGCTGCCATAGGACAGTGGCCTTTGCGTCCCCCCGTGCGACCAGGCAGTAAACACCACCACGGGAGTGTCATGACAACACGGGCTGCTGCCGCGGGACTGACAGTCCTTGCACGACCTGGAATTTCACAGACGTGCAGCATTTCGCTTGATCGGGAGCTCATTGCCTTACCAGATGAATGTGCCTAATTGCTATTTCCTGAATAGATGCATATCAGTGATAGTTAATGAAGATGGAGATGTGGAAAAGGAGGAAGCAAACGTAAGGAACTGTCTTCGGATTTTGCAGAGTCAAACATAACCATTTCATAAACGCATTTTAATACCCAGCACCTTTCACTATAACTGAGCGTGTTTAGTAAAACCACATCTTGATGATAGCAGGGAAAGTCTGACAATAAAAGCCTGCATGGACAAATGCCTGCATGGACTGGCTTTCTTATATGTAAGGAACTACAATATATCAATCACAACCCACGTTACAAAAGCAGGAGCACTGACTAAGCTAAAAAGCATGTGCTAATCAGATCCATTGTGGATAATCTTCCGTGACCTGACTCTCACGTGCATCCTGCATTTAGACTCCAGACACACGCGGTTTATGTCAAATCAGGTCTGATTAGTTTGAAGGCAAGGAATGTAGCAACTGATACAAACTGAAGGATGCTTCTGCCAGATGACTCAGTCACTAGTTCCTGCGTATACCGGCAAAACAGGCATTCATCAAGGGGTCGATAAAACTCCTCTTAGCACAGGCGAAGGCTCACTTTTAAGGGCCAAGAATTTAAGATATTTGAATGGGTTTATGGGTAGAGCGTCCTGTTTGACAAAACATTCCCTACTGCGCAATGTTAAAGAAAAGACAGTTTCTAAAATTCTGAGTCAAAAATCAAGAGATAACTGAAGACAAGGACAGAATATCCATGAGCAAACTACAGGAAAACCAGACCAAAATGGAAGAGGTACATTTTGGATACTTTACTTTCAGGGTACTAGGTGTCTTGAATTTAAAAAGAAAAAAAAAAAGGGGGGGGGGGTGTGGTAATGGGCAAAAGAGGCAGAAACCCAGAAATAGAAGCAGTAAGGACCTGCATACCAATATGAGAAGCTCAAGTGCTAAAACAGATGAGTCTGAATACCTGCCAGTACAAGAGGGCTTTGACAAAAGAGGCAGCTCCTGAGCATGGCAGAGTGACAAAAACCAATGAATGGGATGCCATTCAGGAAGGACAGAACAGGTCATAACCACTGGGAAGGTTACTCTACTGAAACATCCCTGTAACGTACCAAGATAGTATTATTGACCGAACAGAGGGAACTGTACCTTCATAACTATAGAGCTACACAGTCTCCAAGATATAAGAGTATGTGTCTTCTAGAAAAATGACTATTTTAACCTCCAGAGCTGGCACAAATTGCCAACAAAATCCTGATCTCACTGGAGTCAGTGGAGCTTCTCACAATGGTTTCAACAGAATTGAAATACTGTTCTGGGCTTTATATACATAGTCTTAAAATCCCCAGATAAGACGACCATAAATGATCTGGAATAATCGCCCATTTTAGGTTTTCTGCACCTTCTCCTGAGGTGTCTGGCACAGGCTTCGGATTAGGCAATGCTTGCCTGATCAAGTGCAGCTATGCTTGTGTGATGAAAAATGAATGCCAAATAAATAAAAGGGAAAAGGCTGACGATATAGCTGATGTGGATTCAGAGCAATCATAATAACAATAATAAAAATCAGTGGCAATAAAACCATCTAAAGGAAATGTTTAAATTGACTCCTGCAGACAAAGAGAAGGGACACATTCAGATGGGCAACCACTTCCGCAAAGGCAGTCAGCAGCAAATCATCCCCTTAGGATCGTTTCCCTAAAGAAGATAAGGAAAAGCTGAAGTCAATAGGGAAAATGCTGGGTAGAAGACAGAGAATCAAGGCAATTCAAAGAAGTAAGCAGGCATCCAAGCAGATTGCAGCAGCAGCAGCACTCGTTCTGCTCAAAGATCTGCTGAGAGGAAATCACTGCAGCGGCAAGAGCTGTGATAAGTACTGTTGATGAAAGGTTTGGAAATCATAAATGCGAATGGTGCTTTGTAAGACACACAAATCAAAGTTACGCTTTCCTAATGTAAATGATACATACAAATTCCCACACAGGTCTTCAGCACCTTCTTTCTTGTACCTCCCTCGCTGCCTCAACATTTATGCTTGTACATGCAAGAGATCTTCCTGCTACCCGCAGTTTCTTCAGGCAATGAGTGATGGCAAAAGGGTATGGCTTCAACAGCCCTAGCTAGTGACATAATTTGTCAGTAATCAACAGTTGCATCATATGTACAACTAAAATAGCATGGCACTTCCAACCCAGCCATGACATCCCTAAAAGAAGCGGGAAGAATGCTTCACAGAACTGGCATGTTTAACCCTTTGAAGGCAAGACAGATGCCTTTCACAACCAAGTGACGCATAGTTCATAAGAATTATATAAAACACATAGGGGGGAGGATGGAAGCAGCCCTGGGCACATCATCAACCACTTTGACTTGCAGAAAAAAAAAAAAAAAAGCACCTTGCAGTCTATTAACATCAATGCTGCCTAAAGATAAAAACTAAGCATTTGTTAGAGACTTTCACCAAATGCGACAGTGCTGCTGCCTCTGTCTCACATGCTCCTCTGAAACACTCAATTTGAAGTGGGGGCAGCAAGGGCAGAGGCTTCCAAATTTATGCTACATTTCTACATTGTTTCTCTAAAGCTGCTTTCACATTTTATGAATTTGGTCAAATAACTCATGAGTAAACATTTTTAATAGCTTATTCAGCTCTGCCTGATACCAGAATTAAACTCTCCCAGTTGTACGATCCTTCTGTCAGGTTTACAGGTAGTAGATTAGAAGGAACTGCTAAAAACTTAGGATCAAAGGTGATTAAAAAAGACTGCCATTTATAAACAATATCTAGAACGCTGCACAAAACCTCTGGAGTGTCAAGGGCAACTGTAAAATTCAAGCCAATAATACAACTTCCTGCTTAATTAATAAAATTTTCAAAAGAAGCAGACAGCAAGTTTAGGGCTTCCTAGAAGAGTACACCTACCAACTAGAGAGACAAACAACCAGAGCAGAACGGAAGAGTTAAGAGAGACCTCATTAAGATAAAATCCTTTTGGGCATACACAGGTCCTCTGGTTCAATGGCCCCAGGTGCTGCTTCTGAACACTCAGGAAAGTAAAGTCTAGACAAATGAAGTAAGGAAAAAGAAAACCAGAAAATCCCTGTCAACACTATCTACACAATTGCAACATCATCTAAAGAACAAACCCTCCAGTGTGTACCTGCAGTGGTAACATCAGAGATGGAGTAAATTGCCAACAGAGACAGGAAGAACAAAAACTGAGGCTAGAAAGTGACAGTTCCAAAGCAGGGACTTGTGGAGGGTTATATGGATGCCTGACAGCCCAGCAACACCCACCTGTTTGTCCATTGTAGGTCATTTTGTAAAACTTCAGATGTGTTCCTCTCAGATTATTAAAGTCACTTAAATTAATGAAGACACAAGAAGCCCAAACCCTCTGCAGCTGTTTTGTAAGCAGAACCTATTTTCTAGTTTTCAAAAAAAGCAATCCCAATTTGAGGTGCAGCAGTAGGCACAGAGGTAGGAGCTGAAAACTAAATGCAATCTGCTAAAAGGTTACCACAGTGTTACAAGAAAACTCAGTCTTGCTTTGCCATCCTCAGGGCTTTGCTAGCTTGGAAAAAGGGACTTGATCAGACAACTAGAAGCAGAGCTTCTAAGAGTACGGAAATTACTTCAGCCTTCTGCCTTTCACATAAATCCTGGATTATGTGACACCACACATGACATGGTTAACGCTTCTGCTCAGCCTTGACATTTGCCAAGAGAATCAAATGAGTCTGGAGTGTAAGAGGTGAGGACCCACGTTCTCAGATCCGCGTCACAGATGCCTTTTCAAGGGCAAAGCTCCTCCTGTCTTCTGCAGGAAGAAGTAGGGGGCACAGATTAGAAGAAGTTGTAACTGACTGAAGAGTCTGAAAAGAGAGACTTAAAATAAAACTTCAAAGGACCTAAAAGATGTTCAGCTGTAAAGGAAATTCAACAGGACATGGATATTTAAGACATATTAGTCTTTTGAACACACGAGGCTCAAAATTGTTACTATCCTAAAATCTCCCCAGTATGGATAAGACAGTCATTCTCAATCACCCAAATGATATAGTAACTAATGACTAAGTAGTGGAAACTTCTTGAAGAAGTTAAGAAACACACAGCCTCTTCAAACAGCCTCTTTTTTCCTTCCTCCTACCATATGTATATAATTATACACTTCAAATGTCATAGACCCAAAGCAACAGCTCTTTTGGAATCCCTTCACTTCCAGCTATAACATTGACAATGTTTTTTCTCTTCTGGCACACCTACTAACTACCTAATAGCCTGGAATCGCTGCTATTGGATAACTGAATTTGCAAGGAGATGTTGTTTTCAAATGACTAAAACTTCTGCTCTTCTGAATATTTTCCCATTTTATATACAAGAATTTTCTTAAAATCATGTCTTCAATTTTAAGTAGAAAAGTAAATTAAGAAAAATCTTACAAGTAAAGCCAGTCTAAAGTATTTCATTTTTATTTAACCCCTGTTCAAGTTTTTTTTAAAAGCAATGTCTGTATTAGACAACACAATTTTACAGTTCCACATTTAACGACATGCGATTAAGCTATCTGACACAAGCTAAATGCCTCTCCAGCAAGGGAGATGAGGATTGGGTCCTTTAGCACAAGCAAATGTGGTGATGCTGGCTGTGCAGAAGCCTAGGTTGAGCTCACCTAGGTTGATTTTAAAGCTCACCATATTAATTTTAAAGCAACTATATAGAAACAAGGATTTTCTTTAATGATATTGCTCAAGTGGTTTTCTGAGAACAAAAGTATTTATTTCCATGTCTTGGGTATTGTTTTTAATTGGACAGTAGAGGGAAGTTGTTTATTTCAAATCTTTTGTGACTTCCCCAGTAACGTTAGAGGTAATCTTCTATTTTAACAAAGAGTTTCCAATATAGTTCCACAGTAAGTAAACAGCTTGGTTTGTGAATTCTGTCTCTAACAGGTAACCTCCCCCAAAAAATCTACTGAGACTTTCTGTTCCATGATCTTCGTAAAGTAATTGTTTTGTATTGTATCCCTCTTACATACACAGTGCAACCCCCATCTCTTGTACTGTTTTTTTCCAGGAAAATGATATGATTTTCTCTTAGTATCCCTAAATATTCATATAACTTGATATATTTTTTTCCCCTAGAAAAAAATACGCCTGTCCAATATATAAACCTACTGTTCTGGTGTAATCATTATAACTTCCCAATCTGATAGATCTTTAAGTCCCACAGCTGTCACTTGTTATTTCAAATTCTAGGTGTAATAGGATCTTGTTAGCCAAAATTGAACACCCACTCACAGAAACTCAGTTATCTGTCTTGTACACATGCATACACACATGCACGCAGCTATGAAACCGTTCAGATAAAAGAAATGATTCTACATTCTGCGCAAAACGAGAGTATGTCTGCGGTGAACATCCAGTTATTGTTTCCTATAGCTCTTCCTGTTTTTTTAAGATCTGCTTTTCCAGCTCAGAACAAAGTCATCAGTAGCACTGAATTGCCACAACAAAGCTTTTGTAAACCTTCTGGAAGGCTCTGGAGATCCCAGAACATCCATCTAAGACTTTGATAACCTTGTAAAAACTTCTTCCTATGCCTTTTAAAAAGCCCAGCTTTACTTTATGAATCCTACTTCCTTGTATACTGGAGAATAACCTCGTTCCTCGATACCTGCAATATACCAGTACACAGGCCTACATTCCCACTAAAACCTCTCTGTGCGAATACCAATGGTAACATTAGTGCCAAGATGAGTGAGGTTGTACTTGGTCCTGTACTTACAATACCACAGGGAGGTTCTGTGTCCTTTCCTTCTTTCCATCGCCTGTGTGGAGGTACCAGTATCGATTGGCACAAGGACGTGGCACCAGCCTGAAAGCCACAGCACATAATGCCACCCACCACAGCAACGGCATGGGTTTCCACCTGGTCACACTGCTTTCTTGGAGGCTGGGGCTGAGCTGAGGGAATACAGGCATCCCAGAGCCCCTTCAGCAATGCTGGCATCCCTACTGCCCCATGACAACCCCTGCAATAGAAGCTATAAGGCACCTGCAGCTCAGGAGCTACAGGCTGGACAACCCACTGCAGCACACAGTGGCAGGCTTTTAAGCACCATCTGAGCCCTCTGGCACTGTCTGTCCTGTCTTCTGCAGCAGAAGCCACATAAACTTTGCATGCAAGTCCATGGGTAGCTGAGGCTTAAAGGTTTGCATCTAATTAACACGCCACAGCTATTGGGAAACCAACTGTTCCCCTGCAGCTTCCCCACTTTACGAGTGTTCTTTAGAAAGAATGGACAAAACATTCGGCAATAGAGACAAAAGCCTAATTTGGGAACAGAACAAAGCAGGGTGTAGCTGCAAAGACAAAACAAAATCAAACTAAAACTACTGTGTGCAGCGCTGGATCTGTGAGCAACGTGCCACGTAGTCAGAAAAAGGGTTAAATTGGACTGAAGTTTGGGGAAAATTGACCTGTTTGGTAATTCAGTGGAAAATTTGACACCTCTATTGAGCGACTGAAACAGTACATAATAGCTAATGATATCTATGATGAGAAAAAGATGGCTGTTTTACTGAGCATAATGGGGACTGAAGCCTATAACTTGCTGTGCAACCTAACAGCTCCTATTATACCAGCAGACAGCAAATCATGTGCCAAGACTGTGCAAATCCTACAGAGTCCCCAGCCCACAGACACCGTGTGGCCACAAAGCATTTTCACTTTTACAGACATGATAAAAGAGGGGGGGAAAAAAACCCCAAACGTCAACATGTGGCTGGAATTAAAAAAAAAATAAAATTAACGGAGCGTTGCCAGTTAGGACGTAACAAGATGATGCACAAAGAGGATTAACTCGCAAGCAGTAAGCAAAGGGAAGCAATCCAAAACCAGGTATTGATGAGATCAAATGTGACTCTAAAGCATCGAGGTCTGGCTCAGATCTCACCAGCAGGAAGGAGCATTTGTGCAGCTGCTCAGCCACGCGATGGAGGGCAAGTGCATATGCTGCACCAAATGGTATACAGTATGACACTCCTTATTGCTTTCAACTTCCATTTTCTTTCTTCTGCTTAGTACCTTCTCATCCTACATATATGCCAGGGAGTTCTAATATCATCACTTAAATATGCCTACCCTCACATGCATGTTTCACAAACAAAAGCATGCTAGGGAAAAAACAATGTGAGGGCATGCTTTTGGTGTTGCAAACAATTTCATTATCCAAACGAACCCTGAGTCAAAAGCAAATCCCGCAGGGACTGTGAAAAATGGCAATGTTTACAGAAGTTGTAAAAACCTCATGAAACAAAAAGGAAAACCATGTTCTTTTAGAAAGAAATAAGAGTGACAAGAAAAGGTACAACCAGTTTCAAGAAGAACATGCCAGAGAACTTCAGATTTCTTAGGAGGCCAGTTCTGTTTGGAGTCCATGGAGAACAGGGTACAAGTGTTCAGCACAGGGGTCAACAAAGAAAGTACCATATATATAGACAGATATAGATACTCCCTCCAACTAGTAGGGGTAATATTTAAAATGAAGGGCCTTCTGCTGTTTTCATAATTTCACATCAGAATTATCAAGTTAGGTTGCAAAAGGGAGTGCTCCTAACCCGTACACAAGGGAATCCACGCTGCTGTTACAGAGAAGGTGACACGTAATTGGATGCAGCTTGTGCTAAAAATACTAAGCTGGGAATTGCACGGGTTGGATATTATTTTGGAGAGAGAAATATCAGCTGCAGTGACAAAGCATGAAGTATTTCCAAGCTCCAGCCTCAAAATAATAACTCACTGTAACTTTTAGATAGAGCAAGTGGAATCTTAGAGGAAGGTGTCAGCAGCTAAGAAGGCAAAGGAAATCAAAACCTGTGCTTGAAGGAGGACCAATTCATTAATTTTGAAAAGCCTATGGAGTATTTGCTGAGAAATGAAGGCAGAGAGAAATTCAGTACTTAGAAAATGCCAGAAATTCATCTAAGGTTTTACTAGGGTAAAGAAAAATCCCTTTCATGTTATCAGTGGAAAAAAAAAATGGCATTGTCCAGTCTGTGTTTTTTCAGGATTACAATTTAACCAGTATTATAAGTGGAGACATACTCTCTCCTTAGGAACAGGACATTTTTCTCAGAGATTGTTAGTCAATTTTTCTCCAAGAATTAGCTACCTAGCACCTATTTACAAATGGAAATTGGAGAGTGCGAAGGGATACGTGTTGTAACTAACACACAAGAGCATACTAAAGACGACAGACTGGTAAGAGTATGGTTAAAATGTTTCCTGGTTAAAATGGTCCTGAGTGAATTTACCCAGGGACCACAAATGGAAGTGGCCATAAATTACACAAAGGATTTCAGTGATGCTTATTTCAAATAAATGGATCCTAACTCGCTACACTGTTTCTTTGCCTCCGACTTGAACCTGAGAGCTCCCTGTGGCACCGGAGCAGTAATTTTACCTGCCACATGATCCCTCTGAAAGGCCTGTTGTTTTGCTGCCATGTCATCACGCCTTTGTAGAACGCCACGATGCTGACATGGAAAAGGGATGCAGGAGTTTAGCGTGAAAGTGTTAAAGACACTTCACACTTTGGCTTCCAGAAACACTGTGATCATATATACCTGTAGTTTCAGCTTTCCATAGTAAGGAACACCAGGAAGGCAACAGCCTGACTACAAAGAGGAGCAGCAGTATGCCTGGGTGCTCCATGCTGTGGCACCAAGCTCTAACACACCAACTGAGATGCAAATAGAGATCCCTTATCACATCTGTCACTGGGAGAGAACAGCAAGGGCACCAAAGCAGCACAAGGTACAATCAGCATGTTCACCACAGTACAAACTGAATGCCACCACTGACAAAAGACATGGAACAACGAAAACCTGAAAAAGAGCTCTTACTGGTTATAATACATACAGCTACAATGAATGGACTTATGCACACTCAAATTGCTCCTGGTTTTCTTTGCACTGAAAGACCAGCCAAAAAGTTCTCAAGATTGCCTCCTTTTTTGCACCAGACTGTTATTGCTACACATTTTGGGGCTTGCGAATATTAGAAAAGTACCAATACATTACAAAAGTGAAAAAGTCTTGTGGCTGGAGGTCATGGAGTGACTTCGTCTGCTTTTTCATGGCCAAAGATGCTTCAGTGTATCCTTTGGTAGTGGCAGCATGTCTATGTAGGATGCATTAGACTATTTCTGGGTTCTTTATTTTAGTTTGCGAAGTCATTCTAAAACAACCAAGTTTTCTGCATGGATATAACAAGTACAGAGCAGATGGCGGACGTGTTAAAAACTCTGGCCTTCAAGGACAGGAGCTCACAACAGATTGCAAGTGGCAGTGGAACTCAATTCACGTCCAGAGTTCCAGTTGTTTTGTTGAAGAAAATGGTACCAAATGTGTCACCTCACCTCCTTCCGATGCTGCCACAAATGGATTAGTGAAAAGATTTATTCAGACATATGCAAACAATTTGTGCTACAACCCTGGATAAATGTCACTTAGAAAACAAGAGTACAAATTTTCGATTGGCCAGTACGAAGGCAGTCTGTTTACAAATGTTTTCAAACTTGACAGGAGCAATGCAGTGGATGGGATATAACTTAAGGTCAATTTGTAGAGCGACTTTAGAAAAAAGTAATGTAATAAAATGGCCATGAATAACCACATCTAAAAAGTGTAGTTTCCACCAGGGAGGAAGGGATGTGAAAAAATTGCTATTGAAAGACAAGCAAGATGGGGTTTTGAATGCCTAAGTGGTTCAGGACAAACTGGAATTCTGTTTTGTATTTCATAAAAGAGCCATAAGTCCATCTCACCCAGTATATATACCTTCATAATAGTCAGTAGTGAATACTGAGGGAATAAAGAACATCAGCAATATCACAGAAACGCTCTATAGTAAGATGACCTAGAGAAAAATCCAGATGCTCAATAGAACCAAACGCATTCATGTATGGTGTTTCCCAAGGAGACTTGCACCCTTGGTGCTACTGCAGATGACTCCCAGGTTGTCACAGGAACTGCAACAAGACCAAAAACTGCAGGTACCACTACTGGGAGACCACAGCATGGGAGTGGAAAAACCCTTAGAAGGTTTGAAGCCCACAAGATTGTCTTCCATGGAGGAAACCATCAGATGAGCCTTTCCAAGCATAGCAGCACGAAGGAGGTACCTGGTCTTGGTGATCACAGAGAAGTGAATGAACATACTTACTGAGAACCTAGCTCCTTCTCTGTGCTCTCCCTTCTAAATATTGTGTATTTAGGGCAAAACAACTGGCAATTAAAGAAGGAAGGAGGAGGTATAAAATAAGCTGGAGCCACTAATTTTGCCACAGCAGATGCTGGCTGCTATCTTTCCTTATTGATTACGCCCCTCCTTTCTGCTCCTGGGGGAAGTACCTTGCTTACAGCTCACATGGTAGTACTTGCTTGTGCTGTTGCATAGTTTAAACCTACAGCCACTGAGCAACACCAAAATCTCATTTCCTACAGCCAACATTCGCCTTCCCTCTCCTGGCTTCATTCTGCCTCTTTGGGTCCAGTGCTGACGGACGGCAGCACAGGGACAGCACTGCTCCTCTTAAGCCTTGTGGGCTAGAAAAAAAAAATTGTCAGCATGTTACACCAGCAAAGCCCATACTAGGGGATAAACTAATACTAACAAAAGCACTTTTTGCCATTACAGCCTATACCAGTCCTCTGAACAAAACAAGCTTTCTTGGCATGAGCACAATTTTGCTGGTGTAACTGCTGTTTCTGTGAAGGTTTTGTAATCCCACTGTAGGCCTGCCATGTAGTCATTTGTTAAATCAATGAAATTTTTCTCCTAACTGCTAAGCCTTTTTCAAATAAGAGACTTAAGTTGTTTAATTCCAAGTGTTGCACCCTGTGCTGGCTGTTTGATCATTAAAGATGATCACTGTGACAAAGAAAAGCCACATAGGGAAAAAAAGTGAAATTCACATGGAAAAATAAAGTGCAAAATGACATCTGCATGAAGGGCAGGTGGTTGGTTGCGTTTCCCTTCACCACAGCAGTTTTCCTTGTTCTCCAAGTCTCAAACTAAAACCTGTTAGGTGCAGGGGGAAGACAGCTGTCTATTTGCATGGAGTAGGAGCAGACACTCAGGAGTTTTACCAAGAAAGCATCTACTAAAGACTACAAGCAGAAGCCAAGAAAGCTCACTCCCACTGTAAGTTATATCCAGAGGCCTCTACATTATCAAAATCCCCATTGATAGAGCCAGGAATGATATATAGAAAAAAAAATTCCTCCCTGAACACCTCTCATGAAAGGAAATATGTAAGCATGAGGTGCCAGAAGAGGAAAAGCATTAAATAAGAGCCTGCACAGATTAATTGGTATGTGCAATGAACATGTGTAATAAACAAAACTGCACTAGTAAATCACTATCATTTTGTGGTCATCAGATGCAGTGTTTACAGGCATCACAGCGGATGATTTCTCAAACAGGAGTTTCAAAATACAGCTTGAGGGAAAAGGGAAGCTTTAGTAACCAGGATTTTTCCTGTGAAGGACGGATTGGGGTGAAAACATGAAGATGCCTTTGAGAAGAGCAGATAATCAAGTATGGCATAACATGCAGTGCAGATACGAGAGTAGACAAAGTAATAATATAAGCCAGTATGGATCACAGGCACTCCAAAAATAACATGACATAGAGCAATAGCTGCTGCTGCACTATTTTGAAAGTACTTGAGAACAAACAAAGATATGGTGGCCAAGGACAGAATAAAAAGGGCTTTATGAGAAATCTGGAAAAGCAAGCAGAAAAAAAAAACAAAAACCACCCCCCTCCCCAACAAAACAAACACCCAAAAGTCTTGAAAGGCTATGTATAAAAACTTACAAGACCAAGTCATTCTGGTCCTTTGTCCTTGTACATCAACCTTCTCTCTCACCCAAACTACTATTTCAAATGTATGGCATCTTTAGAACAAGCCTCAGTTGAATCATGTTAAATTATAAAGCTCTGCATGCATTCACACTTGAAGCAGGTTGGGAGGGGTTTTTGGGGGGGTGTTAGTTTTTCTGTTGAAGACAGATTTAAGATGCATTACAGTATGACAGTCTAATTACAGACTGTGATTTCAATTTCATTTACTTCTGTTGCATCTTGTGATGGTTTAACATTTCCTGGAGAAACAATTAAAGGACAGTAATAAGAAATACGATTTATTGCCTCCAATCTGCACGAGTATGCAGAAGTCATTCCATCCAACTCCACATTTCATTTTTGACCTGGGCTCACTTTACACTATAAATACCAGAGAGAAGTGTCTTTATATATTTTATATAGATACTGTATATTATTCATATAGTAACTTGTACAGATTTGCTACCTTAGCCAAAAGTTATGTTCTAAATAAATAAATCACATAGCAGTATTAATAGCCATCACATTTGAAACAGCAGTGTCTGGAGACAAACTGAGACTGGGGTTTTATCTTCTAGATACTCTGTGTGTGCAGAGCTGCAAACAATCCCCTGGCCAAAAGGTTCATATTTTAAAATAAAGGCCCAAAGAGGGTTAAAAAGATCTAATAGACAGGCAGAGTGAACTGTGAGGTGACAGCGCATGTTGTGGTAGTTATTGTAACTTTGATCATAGCCCCCATGATGAGAAATCAGGTGTAAAAGGAAGCACGGCCTAGCTTTCAAAAATCTTCAAGCCAAGACATGGAGGAGGAGGAATAACAATGGAAATGATCTCACCTGCCTTCTGTCTTCCTCTGTATAGTTCAAACTATTTGTTGCAATAGATTGAGTATCTGTCATTGTCCAGAAGAGGGAATAATGTTTGCAGCCATTTCAGTCATTGCTTTAAAAAGGCCAGTTTCTCTGCAACTGCAACATGCTGTATCCTGTGGGTTTATGGGTAATCCTGGTGGGTTTCCTCAATTTTCTGTACTACCAGTAAGTCTGAATTAGGTACAGTGGATACACTTGACAGCAAAACATATAAGGCAAGGTGCTTAGTCCTTGCCAATACTCATGGCTACAGAGCATATCAATATGCTAGCAAACCCACCTAAAGCAATGAAGCTACTCTTTGTCATGAGTAACGGAAGCAGAAGCTGGCCCACAGCGAGCAATTTGAAGATGGTATCTAGTATATAGTCAACTTTAAGGCAATTTTTTTCTCCTCTATTAAGAGCCTTCTGAGCCTGGTTTCCTAAGGAAAAGAAGATTATGAAATTTAACTGTGTCAGCTGAGTATCCCACGAATAACTCATGAGTCCATTTGTCACTGTTAGGCTGATTTGACAGATATGCATCCTTTCAAAGTCATTAACTTCCTAAAGGTTTTCAGAAGGTACACATTTAGGTAGCAAATGTAGCCCTTAGCAATGCCTTCACTGGGAGATAAGACTCCAGTATGATCCCCAGCTGCTATTAGACATCAGAATCCACACAGGAAAGAGACTGTATGAATGGTACTGCTATGGGAAAAGCTCTAATTGGTGCCCATATAAATCAGACATCAGGTGATGCAATCATCTCTCTCTCTCTCACTTGGTATCAGCCCTCAATAGTTCTGCTTCTCACAGAAACGCCACTTTTTGAAGTCTGTAATTCCCATATCAAATGACTCTCCTTTCTTTAAAAGCAATGCTCCTTAAAAATACATCCTCAGAGAGCCTTCACAAAGTCAGAGATAGGATGTCAATCAGACTGAGCAGTTTCTGGAGGAGGTAAGTAATGAAGGAGAATCAGAGACTGGGAGGCAGTGAAAGAAAATGACATTCTGGGGTAAACTTCCCATGTTTTAATTACACAGAAGCGAAGTCTGTACTGCTGTTTAATCAAATTTTTGTTTGTCATAGATTACCCACCTGTTATACATATGAGAATACACAGTCTGTCTTATTTCTAATCAAACTGGCTTCTCAGAGCACCACCCAGACATGTGACTATCTTCCCCGCAGAACAGCATGCAGCAGCTCCAACTGATAAGCTCAGTGCCATGGGATGAGTGGCAGCCCTTGCGCCATCAGAGGAGAACATGCACAAGTAATGATGATGAGATGGTGGGCCCGCTTTTAAAATGGCTTACCGCTCTATTGGTAATTTTTTTTTCCACCAACTTAAGACTGCAGCCAAGTATAACTACAAAATGATTGCTGTCCTCAGCCACTAACAATCTGTAGAGTTTCTGGCTGTTTTAGCCATCAATCTCATTCAGCTGACTGATGGAGGATGCAGATGAAGGACAAGGAATCCAATTCAACAAAATCAGCTGCTTCCCTCACAAAATTCCCCAGCTTTGGGAATAAGCTCAGCTAACAGCCCTCCTCTCAAGCTAATAATGTCAGATGGTTTCCAAACGAGGTACACAGAAATGATGAGACACCCCTCTGCCTCCACCCTCTGGCCAAATTTGACCAGGATCACGCAAAGACCATCCAGTGCCCCACGGTGTGTTTTCAGACCAACCCGTTCCTTTTTCCAGCTGCCCTGCACACTCAGTTTTCCAGATGTTATAAACATTTGCATCGTTCTTACAAGACATACCTATGCCACTGAAGTGCAAGGAAGGAAAATTACGCCAGGAAGGAGGGATTTCTCATTTTCATTACTTCCCCTACTTCTTTCTAATTCCATCCAAGTAAGAAAGACTGACTGCTGGCAGTATTGCTGGTACACCAGGCCAGCAGTACTCATTAGTGCAGAGCTTCCGAAACTGTGGTACACAAACCATCAACAGCAGCAAAGCCAGAGCAAGAGATCCACAGTTGGTGCCTGGAATCAGATTAAATAGGTTCTTGGGTTTTTTTCCACACTGATCCTGGCACATTCAAAAGTGGTACCTGCCACTTCCTTGGCTCTGTCTTTCCATACGTTTCAGATTCACACTTTGTGTCTCAGAAACCAAGATACGTCATTCTCAGAGCTGTATCAATTGGGAATTTTATATGGACCAAATGCCAAAACCAAGCAGCAGGCTGAGTGCCCTGCCCCATCTCTTTAGGCAGGAAGGTGGAAAGCAGAGCTCCAGCTGCTCATCCCAGCCATAGTGCATCCAGCAGATGGCAATTCCCAAGTTTTCAAGCTGCATAGGAATATTCCCCTGGGTCTTTGAGAGAATTAGAGTCTTCACATACCATTTTGAAGACTTCTTTATAGTGCATACAACTTCAGTATGTTTTAACAATGGAAAGGAAACACACACGTAGAAATGACTAATCATAAGTTTGATAAATAATAATATTACTTCGTCTCCTTTCTTTTTGCTGCTGTTTCCTCTCTATAACTTGTCTTCTAACAACAGCATTTTGCAAATTCTATGTTTTACCAAATTTCTTGTGGGTTAAAGCATTACCTGAAGAGTCTATATCTGTTCTTTGCAATAGCAAATCACTGCCAGTCTAGCTAGTTTTTTCTAGCACAGGATCTCTTAAGTAAAGCAAGAGCCACTGGAAACACAAGTACAGTTCTGTGCATTTCCTTTTTGAGTCGTGGAGGTTTGGGAGTTAGAAGTAAAAGAAAGTGGGAACCCACCCTGGGCATAAGCCAAGGGGGGTTAAGAAAATGGTATTTTTCTTTCTATAGCACTTTCTCAGCCATTAGGATATATCCTACCTTTTCTTAACAAAAAAAAAAAAAAAAAAAAAAAAAAAAAGAGAGAGAAGGCAAGCAGAGCCTTGGATTACAAGCGCAGAAAGAAAATAATTCATTTTACTGACTGTCATAAAGAAACTCTGGATGTTTGGAGGGCAGAATGTAGAAAACAAATGTTCTTCCCTGGGTATTTCACAGTGGAATACAACATTTCATTATGAAATAAAAATATTCTGCTTTGCGATCATCTGAGGTGATCTTCAGTCTCTAGGGTTCAGCAATTCAACAAAAGAAAATCGAAGTCCATAAAAACGAATGAAGTCAGTCAAGTATTACCTATCAGGTGACAAAAATTATTTTGGGAGTTTACAAACCAGTGCAGTGATACAATGATGGCTCCTCTGCATCTGGCAATATTCCATCAAACGGCCTCTGAATGGCAATTCCCATTACAGCAGCAGCACTGCTGTCTAATACTGTTTTGTCTGTGTTTCAGTACCTTAATACCCGAGAGTTGCAAACGCATCAAGTGTAATTTGCGCAGGACTCTTCATGGAGAAAAGAGCTGGTCTAGGACTATCATTTTTTTTCTCTACATTAATAGCTGCTGGTCTACTGTACCAATGGACTAATTCAGCACCAACACTGACAAGGCACCTCGGCCTCTGACACTTGTGAAGAAGCTTTGTTTCCTTCAACGGTCAGAAAGGGGAGGAGAAATCTGCTCTGTTTTCACAGTTATATGACAGATTTTAAAAATTTTACAGCGTGAGTGCAGTACCTGATCCAATAAAGCTTGCCAGGAACATTTAAAATCAAGGTCTCTGAGACTTTTTTCCTGTTTGCCAGAATTCCAAGAGGGTCTTTTCTTCAGAAATGCAGCACCAATCCCACTGGAGTTGCACAGGGTTGAGGAATATTTTTCTGGCCCACTATGGGAAAGACAGCTGAAAGTACTGTGAAATAGGCTGTAGGGATGCACAAACTGGACTGGAGTTAATGAACAGGAACAGGAAGAAGAAAATGAAATATGATTTCTGAAGAAAATCAAAGCATTTGTTCCAAACAGAATAAAAAGCAGGAACGACCTATAATAGGCATTTAATTCATTTAACGCAGTGACTGCTCTCTATACATGGAAATAACGGCAGTTTTTATTTGGAGGTCAAAGCATGAAAAAAACAACTCCTCTTTGCGCTTACTATTGTCTGTCGCTAACCCACTACCTAGAGAAGGGTGGAGGAGAAAGGTGGGGACAGCGAAACTTCTGTGAGCATGTACACAAAGAGAAATCCTGTCTTCTTGCAAAGATGCTTCTCCTTTAATTTCACAAAGTAAAACACAACAAATAACTGACAACAACTTGAAAAACAAAACAGCATCATCATCAACCTGTAATCATTCCAAAATTTTTGATCACTAGAAAAGGAAATTTTTTTCTGCTTTTACTAAAGATAGGTCAGCTTAAGCCAGTACTTTTTAAAATCTCTTTTTAGCTACTTTCTTCACTGTGAGAAGGTGAAGAGCTGCATCTATTATAACTACATGCTGTGCAAACCTCATTTGGACATGATCATCATCAATCACTCCTGCTGTGCAGGTAGCATGTGAAGGAAATAAAACAGAAATCGTGCTGCAGTATTTGACACCACCCACTCCCCTGCTCGTATGCTTTAGTTCACGAAGAGCCCAGTTGGCATATGGTTATTTTCTCTTTTTGGGACCCCCTCTCTCTTTTCCCTCCCTCCAAGCATTTGAGAATAGCTTTGATGGTTTCAGGGGAAAGACAAAAGCCTTTCCTTCTCTCTCAAAGGATTAAGGCTTTCCCACTGAAAAGCACGCCAAAGACATATTATTATGTGCCATCTTCCCTTTGTAAGTACACATCCATTACTTGCAGCAGTACCTCTTCTTATCATATGCACATGCTTCAGTGGAAGATGAATATTGTAAAAGGAATCAGAATGCAGTGAGTATCCTTTGTGGCACTGCCATTCATAGTCCTGAAAAGAGCTATTAATGCCAGCATCCTATTGCATCTCTCTATCATACACTTCAACTAGTTGTCAGGGCTATAATCTCAACCAGGGGTGGTCAGTAGAGGCACAAAGCTTACAAGAGCAAGAAAAATAATGTTTTGTCTTTTTCAGAAAGGACTGGAGTAAGCTGCAACAAATATTAGACAATATTTAGAAACACAGAAGCAAGCAGAGTCAGAGTTGAAAGATAGACTACAGTCTTACCAACGTTCTTTCTACCAGCTCATCTAGGGTGTAAAGAGAACACTCTCCTTGTGTTATGTAGCTCTGGGTAGCACCATGCCAGTTCAGTGGACTTGCACTAGTTTATCACATCCTGACTCCTTGGTATGACTCAGGTCAGCAGAAGTTGCCTGCACTTTGTGTTTCTGATGCACCAGCACTGCAGCATGCCTGGTTTTAAACAGCTGTACAGCAGCGCACACTAGAGAACAGCTCTTTCCATCTCACTCACAGCCCTCCATGTACCTCTGACAATTCATGAGAGCACAATCAGTAATGCAGACATGGTAGCATCCAACTGCAAACACACACCGCCTTCCTAAGTACCAAGACAGAACTGGTGTTGATTCACAATACCCCTTATTTCCCTCAGCACGTTAATAAGCCACTCTGGAAGAATGAGGCATTTAAAGATACCTCCTGAGGACCTCACAACAGACCCTCCCACATATGAATGTGGATGGGAGACTTTGAACTAGAAATCACTTCCTCCCCTCCCCTAGCAGTCATGCTACTCCCTTTTTCACAAGACAAACAGCATTTGTAACCTGAACCCCCCACTGAGCTTCTTTAGTCTCCCATCTACAGCCTATGCTCCATTTCACGGCAGTGAAATGCCCAACCACCCTGCTGTTGACACCCAGCTCGTTTATTAGAAAGATGATGTGGAGATGCACACCCATATGTCCTATCATGGTGTCCTGCTGAAACACGCATGCCTTGTAGTGATTTGATAAGCTCTTGCCACAGAGTTTCAGCCCCAGAAGAAGTGAGGAAGGCTCTGGTCTCCCTCTGCTCTTCAGAGCCACATCTTCAGGGGGTAATGGCAACACTAGGACCCATCACTGACTGGGACAGAGAACAATCACCTGATTGCTGACACAGGCTTTAATGTTGTGATGTACCGAGTGTGCCAGCCACGACACAGCAATGGATGTAAGCATGTACTCAACTGGAAAATCATGAATGACCTCACTGATTTCTCTACGACTACATATGACTTTTGAGGCAAGCACACATGAGAATGAAAGATCAAAACAACACAAAGGAGTGTACTCCAACAAAAGGAGCGTATAGCTCTCACTGGAACAATGCGATGAAGGCATTCATGCAACTGGCCTCTATAAACATATTCTTTTGCCTTATATCATGGTTTTGAAACACAGCTAAAGGCCAGGAAATGAAAGGGTGAAGGAAACCCTCAGTAGGTTGTCCACACCAAGTAATGAGGCCACAGAAGGGGTATCCTACACACTACTTTGTTCAACTTCCAAGTTTAAACTTCTAAGTTTAAAAGTAGCAACAAGTTCACTTTCCATCTTAGTAAGCAGACACAAATGCAACTGTCTCACAGTTCAAACATGTACTCACCCAGAAGAGAAGGTTGAAGACAAACATTAGGTACTTGATACACTGCAGGCAGTTGTGAGCCATGCTGCACCTCTTCAGTTCTAGGAGAAAAATAAATGAGAGATCCAGGTAAAAGACAACGTACTTGTTTCCCTTGGGGGACGTGTACTTAGCCTTGGTGGCCTTAGGGCCTGGGTTGGTGTGAAATCCAAAAAAAGAGTTGCTGGCAGCCCCAAACTGGCCGCCATACATGCTGCTGTATCGACGAAAGGTGCCATTTGGGAAACTGTAATCCTTGCTGTCCAGGGAAGGGCTCCTGTGATAGGTCGACTCATCGGTGCTAGACCTGCGCATGGTGGCTTCAGCTTGTCCCGTCGCAACTGCTGCTGTGAAAATCGTTGGATGTCAATGGTGCAGGTGAAAGGTTTGTGATTTTCTTTCCTCCTCCTTGCTATGAATCCCCTATTGCTTTGCACCAGCTGTTCTTTTGTCTGCCATCCTGTCAAGGAGTTACGTGTGCTGTACGGCAGCAAAGTTGGCGAACTGAAGTCTGCTTAGCCAGGAGTTAGGGAGCAGCGTGTTTCCACATGAGAAAGACTTCTGCACAAGTAAACATTCCCTCTGGTGTCACAATCGTCCCTCCCGGCCCACCCCACTACCAGAGAAGAAAAAAAGAGAGAGAGATATACTGTACCCAAAGCAATGAATTTAAAAAAAAGGAAGCATGATCTCGCTTGGATCGCAAATGCCATATAAAACCCCAGCTCCACATGCCACACACAGACAAGAGAGCGTCGCTGCACAAGACTCGAGGGCAGGAATTATCCAAAAGGCAAGCCGCTCCCGTGGCCCTTTCCGCTTCGCCTCATTGCTCTGCCCCGAGACGCTCGGCTCACTTTAAGGATCCCCGGACCCGCTTCGTGCGGAGGCAGCCTGTGGCAAGCCAGCCACACGGCTCCATTCACAGCGCGGCCGCCACTCCTCCCCGGCTCCGCGCCAATCGCGCTCCCCGCCCGCCCGCATCGCCGCGCCCCGGCCCGGCCCCGCGCCTCCCGCCCAGACGGGAGCCGGGGTCGCCTCGCCCGGCGCACCCCTGCCCTCCCCCCGCCTGCCGCAGCCCCTCCTCCACCGCCACTTTTGCTGTAACAACCCTCCCCCCCGGTTTCGGGAAGCGGCGGGAGCCCCGGCCTGGGACAGGTCTCGGAGCCGCCCCGCTCTGCCCCCCACCCCGCGCCGCGCTCCCAAACTCTTGTCACGGAGTGACAGCACGGAGATGGAGCCTGACGTGCGGATGGCTTTAAAAGGGCTGCCCGGACACACGGGCTGTGCTGCCGAAAAAACCCGGGAATAAGTAACCGTTGTAAAAATGTCTTACGCGTAAGCGTTTGGGATGCTGTGCGGGGAGCGGGGTCAGAACAGGCCGTGCTTCCCTTGCCGGAAGGCTTGTTTGTTCCGCCGCAGATGCATCACCAGGATTTTCCTCATTTACTCAGTCCCACAAAATCATCACTCAGCAAAACGCATGGCCGGCTCATTTGCTCCTCCAGCAGCCTATCTCCCCCTGCCAGGTAACTCTGTGATTGGCATCATACTCCATTCGCTGGGGAGCGCTTCCCTAAAATCTGCCTGCTCCCACAGGCAGCAAAGAGTTGAAATCTGACATACGCAACTTTTTTCAGAAAGCAAAAATCTGACTGAACCTGTGGTAATTACAGTATTAACACTGAGGAAAGCAGGACTAATTTACCATCTTTGCCCTCAATTCCCTGTGTGAGTAACTCACTTCATCTCCATATGTGCCGCTTCCTTATCTGTAAAATGGGACAGCCTGTCTCTGCCTTCGTTCCTTCATCCTCAGTCTGCCTTATGATTTTGACTGTACGCTCCTGGTGCTAAGCGAAAAGATGACTGGCTAATATTTTTTAAAAGGCTTGCCCCAGCTGAGAATTAAGACGAAAACAGGTTTCTTCGTGAAGCATCTTGCCAGTCTCAGCACAAATGAACAGGCATAGGCACTAATTAATTAAAGAACAAATTAGTAAAAGTAAAATGAGCTGGTTTTGCACATAGCCTGAGCAGTTCACCCTTGCAAACCACCCTCTAATTCTGTTAATTTACAAACTGCAAAGCTAGAGTCTAATTATTTCCCTTCATTTCCTCTGCAAACTATAGATACACTGGGCATACCTGGTGTAACCTTTAGAGACAAAGAACTTAAGCACAAAACACAAGGGTAATAACTCCTGTGCCATCTGTTTCAACAACTTTGGATGACTTACAACTTTTCCACTTTTTAATTTCCCTACCTCTAATGACAGAGATACTTCATAGCAACGATGGAGCTTGCTCTTCTACTATTCCTCCCTCCCTTTCCTGCACAGTATAAGCTCTGTCCCCAGAAAGGAGTCCTCCTTTCTACGACATAAAGATGGCCCCATGGAAACAGATCTGTTCTTGGTCTGAGTTTCCAATACACCACCTATTTTTCCTATGGCACCAAACAGTTCCACCTCCAATCCTCGTCTGTATGGCTACTAGCCCAGTTCAGCAATGGAAACCCAAAGGTGATTCAAATATTATCTATGTCCCCTATCAGTATACAGAAATGCCTTTGCACAAAGCTCCATATTAAGTGGTAAAAACTGGGTACAGCTCTGTACACAAATTATGTTGAACCACTGTCAAGTCAGATAATCGTTATTTAACAAGGGTTACCATGGTATTGCAAGCACATAACAGAGGCCAATTTGGCATATTTACTGTAAACTAGACATCTGAAGGCTCAAAAGCACCTCACTTACTGTTATCTGAATAAGAAAAGGAGTAGAAATCACTTGATTTCACCTTTCTTTAAGGCAAGAAGTCATCAGTTCCCAAGAGAATTCAGTCCTTAATATGGGTGGAATAATTTATAAAGCCAAGATCTGAGGTAGAAGCGAGAGTTTCTAAATGCTGCTTTTAAATAAAAAATAGTAAACATCAACACAGTGGGTATCTTTCAGACAGATGCAGAAAAATGCATGAGGAAGGGGGAAGGTCCCATGTGACCCTTAAAATAAAAGGTACTTTTACCCCAGCCTCCTTTCACCACCATCCTTTAGCACATCTCATTGAAATGACAACTTTTCAAAGCCACTTCAGTGTAAAATTTAGCTCTCAAGTCGTCGCTGTTCTTCTTTCTCACACCAATATCAACAGCTAATTAGAAACAGAGTCATTTGGGATACAGACATTATACAGCTCCAGAATCATTCTTTTATTAAATCTTCCATGCTAGGAAACCCAGTCAGAGTTGCTAGCCTAAATGGGAAATCCTTGAGATGGCTACACTGCACCAGCAGGCTAACTACGGCTTGGATGACATGCTTGTATGAAGGAGTAAGACCCTGCATGGGAACTGGGCAAAGCCAACAAAAAGAGTTGATGTACTTTACTTTTGCTCATCCTGGGTGAAAAGTGGATGAAAGAGGCAGGGGCACACTGAGACCCATACCAATATTTAAGCTGTTACAATAAAGTAATACTCACATGAACAAAGAAGAATAAACCTCAGAAGCATTGTGTCACTGGGCCATTATGTCCACAAGGGTGACTCAAGGGGCAGGTGAATTACAGCTTTCACAAAACTTTTTGTTAATGACTGAGCCTAAAATCACAGCCCCGACCTAGTGACCTCTGTTCACCTCAGCTTTCCATCTACTTTTTCTCTCCCCAGCTGCATCTGTATATTCCCATCCTGTAGCCAATTCATATTGATTCCCCTACACAAGAACTCAAGCACTGTGCAGTCTCGCCAGCAGAGGTTCAATCTGTATTGATTCTGTTGGCACGCTACCACTTAGGTTGTGACAACTCTGTCCCTGCCACTTTGAGTGGAGGGCCAGTAACCCTTCAATGTCTCCAGCCAAAACCCTGGCTTTGAAAGAGGAGAGGCAGCACTTGACAATGTCAGATGAGCTCCAGGCAATAGATAGAAACTAAATGATTTGTGAATCGGTGGTAGATCTGTTAACTGCGTTATCCCATTCTCAGAACAGCCTCCTCCACGGTGTCAGCTATCACCTGAAGACACACACCTACTCGTTCAGCTGCCCACACTTCCCACCTGCCACCTCACCCTGCACTTGCAGTCACCACAGACCCCACACCATGCTCCTACCTCCCTTGGCCACATCTACTGCCCATCCCCTTGCTTGTTCTTGTTGTTGTGACCCGCGCTCCCAGGCCCCGCTCCACCACCTTGCAGGACAGGCGGCCATTACCTGTGGGCAGGCTGGTCAGGGCCCCCTCCCCTTTACAGGCTTGAGGGGCTGCAGCGAGTCCCAGCTGGGGCCCAGGCCGGGCGGCGCTGCTGGGCCCTGATCCCTGTGGCAGGGACACACACTGAGCAAGCTTTGTGTGTGCGCTCTGAGCTCAAGTGATGGTTAATGCGTCAAATTGTTCTACTGAGGATCCCTAAAGGACCTGCCTGTCCCCATAGTTTGGGTGGGAGCTGCTTTCTGGGCCTCTTCAGGCCCCTGTTTGCCTTTGGCTCCTACTTCAGTGCACCATGTTTTTCCAGACTCAGTTTCTTCTTTCCCTGTTCCACATCCAGGGCTTCCCCTCCTCGTGCCTCGCTCTGTGACGCCTCTGGACCCAAAGAAACCATCAATTGAACGCAACAGGCCTTTCGGTAACACTTTGGATCAGGCCTTCCTTTTATGCATTCTTAATTCTGCTTTCTCTTCCGGCTCCATGATCACAAAACGCCAGCCCCTTCAGGTCACACAAAATACAGCCACTACTCACCTCTTTGTCAATTTAGTCTTATTAGTCCTTTAATGGTTGCACTGACTTTCCCTCTACTAATGCCTCTTGTCACTGTATTCAAAACTCTGCATACCTGCTCCATCCTTCTAATGAAATAACCCAGTTTCATTAACCTCAGTAGCATGTTTGTAAGCATCTCATAAAAACTGTTAAGTCATCCATGAAAAAAAAATAAATTTTTAAAAATCCTACTAGAAGCTATTACTGAAAAATACTGTATAAAAACAGCGTATGTATGTGACAACTGCTCCTGTTCTGCAACAGGGGGAGGATGTGCAAAGGCATGCACATCAGAGGTGATAGTCTTTCCCCGTAGTTTCAGTGAACAAAATGTGTAAGATTAAATATTACTGCAAGAGTGGGAGCTTTTTGTGGGCTATGAACTTTGCTCTGTGCCACAGCACTACAAACAGCTACAGGTGATCAATTGATAAATACACTCCAAATGGTTAACTTTTTAATATCATGCACATACAGAGATCACTACATAAAAGCATTCATGAAAACTGTTTGGCATTGCATGTGCCCTTCTTCAGCAATGTGCCTAGCGAACAATCCCTTCTGTCTCTCCCAGCGCACTCTTCGCAGCTACTGTTTGCTTACGTTTGATTCAGTGCTGCAGGCTTTGTGAAAAATGTATGGCTTCCAAAGACTAAGAGAAACATTACCTCTTCTGACTGAAGGGTGAATCAAAGTTCAGGGCCAGGCTGGCTGTTTTGGCTTAGGAGAAAAAAAACCCTTTGTGATGGAGTCTTTGATTTGTTTGCTTTTCTATATTCATTTTGCATGAATATAAATGACTAAAAGCACAAGGCAAAAGGGAGCAAGAATATGATTTTTAACCTGACAGCCTCACACTGCCGTAGGTCTGCAGTCTCTGCTCAGCCCTGGCTAGTACTGTTTAATATCTTCATCAATGACATAGACAGTGGGATTGAGTGCACCCTCAGCAAGTTTGCAGATGACAGCAAGCTGAGTGGTGCAGTTGACACACCTGAGGGACAGGATGCTATCCAGATGGAGCTGGACAAGCTTAAGAAGTAGGGCCATATGAACCTCACGAGGTTCAACAAGCCCAAGTACAAGCTCCTGCACCTGAGTCAGGGCAACCCCTGGTTATCAATACAGGCTGGGGGATGAAGGGGTTGAGAGCAGCCCTGCAGAGAAGGACTTGGGGTACTGGTGGATGAAAAATTGGACTTGAGCCAGCAATGTACGCTCACAGCCCAGAAAGCCAACTGTATCCTGGACTGCATCAAAAGAAGCATGGCCAGCAGGTCGAGGAAAGTGATTCTGCCCCTCTACTCTGCTCTGGTGGGACATGCCTGGAGTACTGCATCCAGCTCTGAGGTCCTCAGTACAAGACAGACACGGACCTGTTGAAGCAGGTCCAGAGGAGGGCCACAAAGGTGATCAGGTCTCCTATGAAGACAGGCTGAGAGAGTTAGGGTTGTTCAGCCTGGAGAAGGCTCCAGGGAGATCTTATTGCAGCCTTTCAATACTTGAAGGGGGCTTATAAGAAAGATGGGGACAAACTTTTTAGCAGGGCCTGTTGCAATAGGACAAGTGATAATGGTTTTAAATGAGAAGAAGGTAGATTCAGACTAGGTATAAGAAAGAATTCTTTTTACAATGAGGGTGGTGAAATACTGGAAGAGGTTGCCCAGAGAGGTGGTTTCCATCCCTGGAAACATTGAAGATCAGGTTGGATGGGGCTCTAAGCAACCTGTTCTAGTTGAAGATGTCCTTGCTCACTGCAGGTGGGGTTAACTAGAAGACGTTTTAGGGTCCCTTTCAACCCAAAACATTCTATGAACATGCCTGGGGGACCTAGACATTGAGCCAGCACTGTACAATTACCTCTCTGCATCTCCATCCACAGGCTAAGCAGCGGAGAAATCTGGTGACAGTGTCCCTGCATGTCAACCCCCTTTCTGACAGCCCACACAGAGCAAAGAAGCAGCAACCAAAGGGTTTTCTCCCTAAATCCTGCTCTCTCCTAAAAATTCTCACGGTGTGAAGAACCTACGCTGTCACACATTGCCAAAGGCTTTAAGAGAGGCGTGAGTGGGTCAGACTTGAAGCCATAAAGCCAGTTCCTGATCCAAAAGAAAGACATGTCAAAGCAGCCCCCTAAGAAAAACGTAAATCAAACAACCATCAGTCGTACTCTGGGGAGCAGGTCCTACAGCTCAAAGAGTATTACCATGGGGCTGTAAGCTGAGGATAACCCAAGAACCTTTTATTGTAGAAAGGAATACCAATATTTTTTAACAAGTCAAGCAGAAGACAGCATGTTTCACTGAAACCTCAAACTTACTGAGGTTATATATAGGAAGATCCCATACCTTCCCTTTATATTTCTAGGGTCCTTGCTCATCCATTAGCAATTTCAGTATCTGTAAAAGGCTGTATTTGCTGGAAGGTGATTAAGACCTGAATTGCATGGGCAGGAGGAGAAAGTCAGGTGTTCTAGAGATTTCCTCAACTAATACAAAGATCTTCTGATATTCACAGTTGTACCTGCAACTCTCTTAAAGATTTACTGATGCCTCCAACAAAACTTAGAAAAAACAATCCAGTGAGAAGCAATTTCGCTTACATATCAGACTCCAGGGTTTGGGGTTTTTTTTCATTTTCTTTTTTTTTTCCTTTATAAATAAGAAATTTGCATGAAAAAACGGATCTTCAGTACTTAATAGCTCATCTCCTTCTGCTCACACACCACCTGAAGTCATGATCTTTGGTTTATGGCATAATTAGTTGCTATGGAAATAACATAATCATAGACACAGAGAAAATATTTTGGGCATGATTTGCAATGCGCTTTATTTAAGCCTGTGCACAAGTTACTTTTGCAGAAATCTCCCTGCTTTTTCTGTGCTCTCATCTGCGTAACGGTTTTCATCACCTCTGCCTGTGCATTCATAGAATAGAATCATAGAATTGTTATGGTTAGAAGAGACCTTTAAGATCATCAAGTCCAACCATTAACTTAACACTGCCAAGTTACTACTAAACCATGTCCCTCAGCACTATATCTACATGTCTGTTAAATACCTCCAGGGATGGCGACTCAAACACTTCCCTGGGCAGCCTGTTCCAATGCTTGACAGCCCTTTCAGTGAAGAAATTTTTCCTAATATCCAGTCAAAACCTCCCCCACTGCAACTTGAGGCCATTTCCTCTTGCCCTATCGTCTATTACTTGGGAAAAGAGACCAGCCTCCACCTTACTACAACCTCCTTTCAGGTAGTTGTAGAGAGCCTCTTTTTCTCCAGGCTAAACAACCCCAGTTCCCTCAGCTGCTCCTCGTAAGACTTGTGCTCTAGATCCCTCACCAGCTTCATTGCCCTTCTTTGGACACGCTCCAGCACCTCAATGTCAACCTTCTAGAGAGGGGCCCAAAACTGAACACAGTATTCAGACACACTGGTATTAGTACATGCACTGCTCACACTGAAGGCATTTCCTGCACCCAATTTGAGCATCTACATTTTCAAACAGTGATGAGAGCGTACATGCACGCAGAAGAGCTGGTGCCAAGTCAGACTAAACAAAATAAAAAAAATCTCTTTAAAAAATGACTTGGGATTGGGCCCCAAAACCCTGTGCGTTACAGAGCTCCCTCACCCGTTGTGCTTTCTAGGCTTTTGTCATCCTATTCTTTGCTAATGATTTCTTTTGTCCAATAATAAAAATTTTAAGTAAGGAGATTCCCTGTTTCCCCATCAAATTCTGCATATTTAAATCCTGGAGAGAGAGGATTATTGCTGCAGGTGAGAGACAAGCAGTGCCAGTCTCTGAACTCCTGAAGAAGTAGAAGCCCTGTTCCTCTGACAACGCTCTCAGCCATAAAGAATGAAAGAACAGAAATAAAGAATCCATCTGACACCCCATAGAAGATGAGTTGTGGCCCAAAGAAAATCTTTGTCAAGACCTGTCTTTGCAGTGTCAGCAGGTCTTAGCAGCACGAATGCAATTTATGTGCTAGTTTTCTTAAAATCAGGTTACTTTCTCTAACCTGAGAGATCAGCTGACGTTCAAAGAAATACCACTTCAAACACGCACGTGGTACTCAGGATCTTTCCGTCAAGTATAAAGCAATCAGTCAGACATGAAAATCTTTAAACTACACAGTTCTGATGCTTTGTGAAAGCAGGCATTTTAAAGCAGAAGAAAACAAAACAAAACAATGACTTAAAAAAATTCAAAGATTCATTAATGTTCCCTAACTAGTATCTGCCTTTTAACATCTCATGGATTTTTTCCTTAAGTATTCAAAATGGATTATTTTCTTGTGTTGCATCCTCAAAAAGAGGGCTAGGGTTTTGCAAGCATATGAGCACGAAGCAAAGTTCATATAACTGCATTTCAGCTCCATTTCCAAAGCAATGAACACCCAGCAGTGTTCACTGACCTCACAGGGATCCAAGTGCTCAGCACTTCTGAGAACCAGTTCACGGAGAGCCCATTTCAGTAAGGTACTCAACCAGAGTTTTCACTGCACTCAGATATTCATGTACTTAAATAGTAAGTACACACTTAAATGCTTTCGTGAGTGGGATTGTACATAAGCATAAGAAATGCAGTGTTTAAAAGGATGCAGATATCAAGCTGGATTCTGTATACAGCTGCTATAGCGGAAAGAATTGCTCCCTGAGCACACATCTTTGAGGCTACTGCTTCGCAGATCTACCTGTGGAGCTGGCTGGGAGGCGCCTTCAGCCAAAACAAGCAAAGTTCAGGTGGTTTGAAATGGGGTAAGAAGCTCTCCTACCAGCAACTCGGTCAATAGATGCGTGCAAGCATACCAAGGTCCCAGGGCAGGCTGGGGAAATGATCTATGCTGCTGCATTGCCGGGTCTGCGCCTTTGTCTTCATAGCCAAAAGACCTCAATTTGCTCCTAGCTCCCTTAAGCTCCTTCCAAAATCTTAGCTTAAAGTTAAATATATTTATTTTTCAAAAAAAGGACTGAAAATAAAACCCCTAAGGGAGCAATAGATGTCCTTTTCATCTTGAAGATAACAACTTCTTGGAATAAGCAAGCGGAGATTATTTTTTACGACATGGAAGTTCTGTCACAGTAACTCAGTGCATTTCTTACAATGCAAGCTGTGCTGGAGAGAGCTTAAAATTAAAACTGAAGTATTAAAAAGCCTGCAGCAAATTAAGAGTATTTGAAAAGGAATAATAAACAAAAACACTAGGTGATGATTAAATGTTGATATTAAAACGGAATGGACCTGTACAAAGAAAATGCAACTGGCCATATATATTTTTATGTATTATGTTATCAGCTATTGTTCCTTTTCTTGATGTTGTAAGGAACCACAGGGTTTATATCATCCCATATAGTAAAAGTAAACAGCAGTGGATCTCTTATCCCTGACATCTCTGTAACCATTCAAGCAAAGAGAGAGGAGCTTCTGCTATCAAAAAAGAAAAAAAATACTGGTTGGGAGTACAAGCTTTGGCTTTCTGCTTTGCCATTCTGAGCATTCATAACAGCGAACAGTCAAAAATAACTTCAGGAATGCTACCAGCAGACATACTTTCAAAGATATTTTTTGAACAGATTACACATCCAGCTAAACAATTTAAAATGACAGCCTAAGATTTACACTCCTGAAAGACATATTAGTGAGTGTAATAGTGATAATGCTTGAAATAAAAATGCTCTTTTGGAAGAAAAAGTGTCAACTGCACTGGAAACCGTATATCTGTATTTACTTGTTCACATCACCACAATCTGGCTCTTTTTATATTTCACCGTCAAAAATCTGTAAATAAGTTCATTTCCCTAAGGAAGGATACATCTACACAGAAGGCAGAGGCTTTTGTACTTTAAGGCAGCACAGGTGTGATACTCTTTTTGCAAAACATACCTAAAGTCAGTTACCAAAGATAATACAGAGGTCCTAATTCAGCAAATAAGCCCACAATTAAAGTTTAATAGTATTAAGCACCTTAATAAATAGATAATACAGAGGCCCTAATTCAGCAAATTCAAGTTGTCCAAAAAAAAAAAAAAAAAAAGGAGAGAGAAACTCATCCCTATTTATTAAGGTGCTTAATACTATTAAACTTCAATTGTGGGGCTTCGTTTGGATAAAAATAAGGACATAACTTAGAGCTTTAATGATAAAAAAATGAAAGATAATCTGTGCCTCAATTTAGATACTCTCATTGAAAAGGTACTTCCAAAGTATCTGTTTAGTCTTTGAAGTCATCACCCATTTTGCACACTGGCTAAGATTCTGGCTTTAATCAAAACCAAATTTGTGCCTAAATTTCAGCTGAGTGTTTGTGCTCAGTGTTTCCTCTTGGTTCACACTAGGCTTTCAGATATTCCTACTCTGTAAGAAACACTTGGCACAGGACCTTTGCAAAATTTAATCCTGCTAAATTTAAGCCCTAGCATACGTTAAACTGCTAAAAATGCAAGGTCGACCTCTTCTGCAGTCTGACCTCCAGGCAGTTTGTTTACTGTGTTATATTTATGGGGATTTTTATGAAGGCAGATTTATATATTAAAAAATTATTTCTGCATCAGATCACCAAGAAGCCAACTGAAAAGTGATTAGAAGCATTTCCACAAAAAAGGGTATCTATTCTATTATCGTTCTCAGAAATGGCAGGGAATGCAGAAAGAAGAACCTGCCCTTCGGATTTCTGTAGACTGCATTTTTGCCTTTACACAGGATTTCTTATTTGATGGGAAAGGAGGACCTCCTTAGAAGCATCTTTATTTTATGCATATTTCCAGGTATCTGAAGACCATATTCAGTTTCTGCATAGCTCTGGTATTGCTAATGATATTTCTCTCAAATAATGCATAATTATGAGCCTATAAAACTTTAATTAAGATGCTTTATAGCCTTTTATAAGTGTCTCCCAAACCTATGCTGTAGGGTAAACTGTACTTTTAATTTCTATTTGTTATGTTTACACTGTGCAAAGAGATTCATTACAGTAAAAGCTAGTTATTAGTTTCTTAGAAGACTACACAAATTCCTTGGTTAAAGTCTGTCTGGATAAAGCAAACAAATAATAATTTTTGTTTGCTTCCATTTTGCTTGGAATTAGAAAAGCTAAACAAACTGTAACACAACTCTCCCAATTCCTATCAGGGTCAGACACAACAAAGCCAAAACCATACCTCTGCTGCTTTCCACATGCTAAGAATCAAGGTACTGAATGTATTTGCAAGAGCAAAAAGTTAAAAAACCCAGAAGATAATTATACTCACTGCCTGGCTCAAAGAGCATACTGCATTTGGAGCCTGATCCAAAACACACTGAAATCATTGCAAGGTGCTCTTCCAATCTCAACACTTCAAGGGTCTGACTGCTCTTAGGCCAGGCAAATCTTGGAGCAAGCTTCTGCCCCCATTGATGCCTGAATATTGTAGTGAGCAGGACTGCTACAAATTGGTCATACACAGATGACCAATATGCACTAAATCTTTTTTATGCAAGACAGAGAGGCAGGAGGGTTGAATCCAGGACTCCCTTCACCACTGTGGAGTGGGATTTCTTAACTGATCTGTTTAAGACAGGATAGGTATGCTAAGTATCACGAGACAGATGTAACAAAGCATTAAAGCTCCAAGAAGTGGGAGGGGAGGGGAGAAGAGCTGACATCCTCACCAGCGCCTGTGAGGGCTCCCTGCTGGCCAGCCAGCTCTGGAGGTCAGACAAGTAGTCCCAAAGGCATTCTGGACACTTGTTCCTTCAGCCAGGCCACAGACCCTGTCCTGCAGTGAAGAATGCAGCACCTTTCTTGCCTCACAAAATAACCATGGGAAGAATTTCAACAGAAACCTACACCTTTCTGACAAATTTTTAAAAATGCAACTGAAAAGAAACCACCAAACATCAGCTTATCAACAACTGAAACTAGAAAAACATGAGCTCTAGCAGCGTGAAACTCCCCTGGCTTGGCACAGTGAGAGCACGCATTCTCCACTCCTACACTCCTTGCAAAATGAGCAGGACTCACACCGCTGCAGTACGCTGTATCTGGCAGTCTGATGGCACCTATTAGCCCCAATTTGAGTCCTGGCATAAGCCTGGCCTGGCCTTAGCCGCTCCTCCAACAGCAAACCCTGCTAGAAAGGGAACCAAGCCAAAGCTGGCTTTGGCAAGACAGAGGTGCAAATCTGATTTTCCCTCATGGAGTAAGTTACAGATCCTGCAAGCTCATGCCTCATGCAGCTGGAAGCTGACTGCTTCAGATGAGAGGAATTTATCATTATTATTTTAGTATGAGAACAGCTCACTGATTGCAGCTTGACAACTCGAGTTAATTAGTTGATGAAGGGTCTGCTGCACACTGGCTGGCTCCACATCTGTGGACGATGACACAATCAGCAGAATGAAATCCATACTTAAAAGGTCTTTGGTCTGTTTAATCCTAAACTACAAATCACAAAATCCACATAACAAAACCTGCAGATCAGAGGAATTACACAAGAGGTTCCCCTTTCCCTGGCCCTCGGGACAGTCTGGTCTCCGCTGCTTACTGAAGCTCATAAACAGACAGACTTGACTTCAAAAGCATCCTCTTTTCTTCCTGGAGTCCCAGTGGTTCTCAATAATAAGATAACTGGTTTGAGCTCAACCTGGCAATGTTCCCTTATGGCTGCTTTTCCCAGCAGAGAAATAGCAACTTGTAGGTTTTCCTTTGCTCTTGCCAAACAGCAGGTAGGATTTACTCACCTTGCCAAAGATGAGTATCAAAGATATCTTGATATCAAGATCATCTGTCCCCACCTATCAGATCAATGCACAGAGCTCACATGCTATTTGCATCCAAGTTTGCAAAAAGTTAAGGTTTTTACTAAACAGTCAGCTAAAATAGTAAGTGAGGCCATAATGTCCCAAGCTCCTGAGAAGCAGTGGAGAAGCACAAATGGCAGGGAAAAAATGGCTGGGGAGTGATCTGCATGGGGCTGGAGCCACTGAAAGCCACTAAGCATGAGGGGCAGGGGAAGCACATTACCTACTGGGAACAAGAACAGGCCACTGCTGGTAGACAAGGAGCCTCGTATCAGTGGGAGCCACTACAAAAATTCAGCCAGCCCTCTGACAGACTCCACCTGTAATTACATGGCATAGCTGTAAATCTCTCTGTGGCCCTAGTTCCTAGCACAGAGAAAAGCATTTTTTACCCTCTACCTTTCATATCTACATTTTGCACTTTTCAGGGCACAGCCTGCTTCTCTCTCCCTTTTTACTTATCACCAAGGAAGATGAACTGCTCTTCTAGGTGCTCTCTTAAATCAAAAGCAAAAAAGGAAACTCCACGAGTCACCAGGCATGTCTGAAATGTGGTCAATCAGAGGTTGCTGGAGAGCAATCAAGAGAAAGAAGGTTGCTTCCTTTAGACAAAGATGACAAAATTTCAAGACAAGCAGCTCTTGTCACCAGAAGCGATGAGCAGAATACGTAACTCAGAGGCACCTCACCTGGGCTTTCTGGGTCCTGAAAGGGCTGCAGAGAAACACACAGCTATGGACACAGGAGCCAGTATTTAGTAAGAGATGTGCACAACAAACAGAAATGTCTGGGTTCAGAAGCCACTACAAGACTTTACTAGTTTAATTCTGGTGTGTTTTAATCTTGTTTTATCCACACAGGACTCTGTTGATGGAGTCTGCATTCCTCTAACAGAAACATTTCAGTCCTGAATCCCTGCTTGTCTACACTTCTTGAAGTACCATAAAAGCAGATGAGGATTTTTTTGTGTGTGTTATAGGACTATTTCCACCCAGTTTGAGAGCAGCTCAAAGGAATTGGCTTCAACAAGTTTGCCATGATTTAAGCTTATTTTTTGACCATACTGAGCTCTGACAGAAGAGAGGCTCCAGTGAGAGTAGTGCTTTATTCTGCCTCCACTAGGATGCTATTGAAAATCATGGGATGAATCAGGACAGCACAGGTGCTGCACACAGAGTTTAAAAGCAAAACATTCTGCTGCAATAATGTTTGAGCATTTAGGGGACCTCAAAGATGATTTTTTGTTATTACACTCTAAACAAAATAACATCTTCCATGTTGACATTAATTTCTATAACATGGCTTTAAAAACAAAACAACCCCAAAATTCAATAGACTGCACTCAGGATGGCAATGCCTCAAAATTAGAAGCAGCATGTTGGCATTTTTCCCAGGGAAAAAAAAAAAAAAAACCAACAACATTGTGTGTAAGGCACTTTTTATTTTTCACAAGATCAACGAAGCTCCGGGGCTTATTCCACCTCACTCAGCCAGAGGCAGGACAGGCTGGTCTTTGCAGTGCGTGAACACTTAGGCACAAGGAGGAGTCTGTTTACCAGAACAACTGCGGGTGCACATCAGAAGCAGTGAGCAGCACAAAATCCATGATGCTGAAGCCTTATCCTTCCTATCCGAGACAGAGACCTTAACTTGAGGGTTGCTTGTCTCATCCCAGTGCTTCCAGGACAGAGTTGTTAGGCTATAATAAGCAAGCTCCTAACAGCAGGCTGAGGAGACTAAAAGAATCCCCTCAGTCATCCCCAGCCAGTTGTGAACAAAGACCTGCGCTAGCAGCAAAGGTAGCTAGGATTTTTCTGTGGGATCATGTTACGGGAGCTCCTAATCTTGAATCCTCCACCAAACCTACAGTGCTGATGTCTGCATCTCTATTTGAACCACCAAGAAGCGTGAGTCAATTCTTGCAGTAACAGGGCAGAAGAGATGCAATTCCACACATACCCTTACACGCTCTTGAAGAGGCATCTGAATGCTGTCCAAAAATTAATTACATGGCACGACAAGCTCTGACAATTAGCTAACTAGACTGCTTGATGGCTAGGATTTTAAATAAGGATCTTTCAAGGATGAAACTCTGGAACAGGCAGGCAGTGCTACTGTCATAACAGTCTGAGCTGTCATGAAAGCATAGCACCAATGAGACAGCCCTACGGAGTTCACAACTGTGACTGCAAAGGAAAGAAAAAATCCTGGGGGAAAAGAACCTATTTAACTGCACCTGCACCTCACATCCATCATCAGGACATCCCTTACCTTGCAAGAGGGCTGGAACAGAGGAGGACTTGGGTCTTTCCCAGACTGCAGTTTGCCCCCACGAAGCAGCAAGGGAAGCCAGGACCACCACCTGCTCTCACTGGAGCTGGAAGAGGTGCTCTCTGGCACAGCGCATCGGGCAGAGATCACAAGCAGGCCTGCAAATACAGCCAGTCCCAGTACAGTGTGACAGCAGGCCCAGCACCCTTGACACCAGCTAGGCCCAAAAATGCACTTGCCTCCAAAATCCCTCATGCATCCACTCCAAGCAGCCCTGAAGGTTGCTGCTCCTCCGGCTCATCACTGAAGGGGAGTTTTGGCAAAGGGCTTTTGCTGCCGCACACCGTTTGGGCAGATTTATCTGATGGCTGCTTGTAGAAATCAGCGTTTCACTCATACAGCCCTTAAGTCTTTTAGGTAAGAAAACAACACTCCCTCTTTCTCAGTTTTCTCCCTTTGTATGCAAAGGGAAGGGATGAGAGGCAACGATTTCAGGATAGTAAATAACCAGAGTGACTTGACAGCAAGTAAATCAGCACTTTGTAGTGATCATGGCAACAGCTTTTGGCATTGTGGGAGAAGAAACAAAATTCCTTAAACAACAAATGAACTACGATCTTGTATTTGCAATGCAGACTTTCAACGCAGCCAATTACTGTACACGTAGTGGTAACTAAAAGTCTTACATTATCACTTACAGATTATCTATGAGATGACTCAGTTTAGTCACTTGTGTACATAAATATATCTCTCTATATATTAGTATATATTTTTTAATGAAAAAGGATCAGGAAATGTACTGAAGAGGGAAGATGGGTTTCAGTGGAAGCTGGGTGACTGTTTCCCTTCTATACATGTGAAAATCTTCTGTCTCTTCACAAGTCTGTTGCAAACATACTTCAGTCATAAAAAATGTTGTTTCAAGTATTTGCTTCACAATTTGCTATTCTCCTCTGATACAATTACCTACATTTCTTGGCAGTTTCATTTCCCTGATTGGATTATTCCTGAGCCTTTAGAAGGTTTCAGGTTGGTTCTGGTATGTGCACTTATGATGAATATATATATATATATAAATAAACATGTGCCAATATATACAATTTCACAGAAAATCAGAATCTTAAGAACTTCACTGATACCCCTGAGCAATTGATAATTTCATGGGGTTTATGTTTATTTTACAAATTTTTATTCTTGGATTGGACTTTGTCAGGGTTGAGCTGTGACCTGCCAGCTCATTTTTCTTCTTTAGAATCTCTATCTAGATAGGTGCATTGAAGCGCTGTTCACTTAAACTAGATCTGATTTTAACACCATATGCTAATTAACCATCGGGTTTTGATATTAATCCCTCAGAGGCTCACAGTCCTCAGTCATGATTCAAATGTATAAGCAAGATTCTCAGCCACTGAAAAACAACTTAACTACAAAGAAATCAAAAGCACTGTATGGATTTACACCAATTGAGAACCCAGCCAACTGTCTTAAAACTGCAGAGGCTTCCGCTCAGGCAAGCACCACCACTGAAGTATTTCTCCCCCATGTATTTGCTGCCTTTTTCATTCCTGTTGCTGCTGTGGAAAATATCCGCAGCAGCATTTCTTAACTGTGTGCTGGGATTTGCTTACATTTCCCCCTTTGTTTGAGTAGGGGCTCTGTTTTCCTGATTCAGTTGAGTTATGGTTGCCAAGGCTCAACTCATATATTTTATGCTGCTATGGCACAGGTGAGATGCCCTTCCCCCAAGCTGTCACTAGCCTTGCTGGAGCATCAGCTGCCAGTCAGACCTCAGCATCTAGGGAGGAACCTCACGTGTCGCAATGTTAGACTCCCTCTTGCTCCTCCATCTGGGAGCACGGCTGGCACCTTCCCTCTCAAGGCAAGCAGCCAGTAAGGGCCAGAAGTCACTTCACACTGTTAGTTGCTACCTGCCAATCCACGTACCTGCCAGCTTCATTTGAGAATATGGCTTTTAGATTTATTTTTCCTTCAGGCAAAGGGGTAGCAGGAAACTGCTGCCAAACACATGCTTTATTATAGCCTCCCATTGCTGCTGAATGCCATAGTTTATTCTGTATCAGGGTCTTCATCATAGCCCTGTTTATGGGGTTTTTTAAGTGTTTTTGGAAGATGCATGGGCTGAATGAAGACTGCCCAGGACAGAGGCACAGTGCAATACTGCATGGAAATTTCCCTAAAGGAGATGAGATGAGGAGGCAAAATGATTCCCTGGGGTAGGGACCCACGCAGCCATGGCAATGAGAAAGCTATTGGGATTTATCAGTTCAGCTAGTGTTTATTCCAAAATTCAAATGTTCTTTTCCTTCTCCCTGTGTGGGCCGATCCAGCACCCACTGAAGCCACCATGAGGTCTATCTATGAGTCTGAAAAGCACAGAGGCAAACTTTTGAGAAACTTTTTCATTTAGAGAATAATTTACAGCTGTCTCCTTGTAGATGTGAAATAGCTAAATATCAAACATCTGCAGCTACTTTACTGATAGCTGCCCTTCTACTTTGAAGAGTTTGAAAAACTTGATGTGGCTCCTGGTGTGCTAAACAAGAGCATTAGATCTGGCCTTTTGCTAGAAGGAAGGAAAAGATGGCAGTCAGTCTACTTTGCAGATGAATCAACGAGAATAACTAAGACTTTATTCCTAAAAATTAAGTAGACTGAAGCCAGAAATGAAGTTTCCATTCCACCTCTGACACAGATCTCCATGGCTGGGTAAGTCATTCATTCCCCATGCTTCAATTTTGCTCTCCAGCCCTTTTTTTCACACCCTCTCTCACCAGCTTGTTGAGGTTTCTAGGTACCAGTGCAACACTACTGGTGACGGACATGCTCTATGATAATAGTAATAACAACATAATCATAATGATAAGGAGGAGGTACCCAACATAAACCTGAAATCCGACTATGAGCACAAGAAACATGAACACGAACTCAACAATACATAATGTACACTAAGATGCTTTTTACTGGTATCAGTGGGTACCAGGAAAGAGCTTTTCTGAGTAAGAGATCAACTTTATTGTTAATTACCATTATAACAACTACTAGTCTCCACTAAAGTGTTTCTTGCTTTTACCAGAAGAAGAGCAATTACATGTGGTTAGTCATTCCAATGTTACTTACTCTGTGCTCAATTGTTACACTGGCTGGATGAAAACTCCCTTCAATCAGAACAAGTATTACAACCTATGTATTGACTTGATTCCGCTGAGACAGGTCTGCAAATGGAAATGGAGGTCTGCCATATTCTAGTAATCTTGGCATTGTCCTAAAGTTGTTCATTAACAGATAGCACTCAGTATAAGCAAGGGAAGATAACACAGAAATGGGAAAATACAGTATGGACAGGTTGTGATAGTGAAAAGGAGTGAGACACACTGTCATCACGTAGGGAGTATTTTAGCTTTGCTTAAAGAAATCACATCTTACATACCAAGAGGAGCTGCTAGCCACACAGTCAGAGCCAAGAATTTCGTTGGATTTGAGCATGCAGTACTGAACAGCTTTGCACTTCCTAAAGGTACAGCTTTTCCATAGTGGTAAACACTGCATTCCCCTCATGCTGATGCAAAACTACAGCACTGGACTCATTTGTCCAAGGTCTGAGTAAATTGCTCCCCTCTTCAGTGCTTCTTTCACTGCAGAAAGCCCGCCCCAAGCCCTGCTCTGCCTTCCCTCTCCCAACAGCCCCTCTTATTCAAGCATCTTTGCAAGAAGGGAACAAGTTGTTTTTCAGCCACAATGGCAAGTCTTCACAAAGGAAGAGTTCACTTTTTATAGCTGATCGATACCTATGCTGAAAAGGTGCAAGCAAACACCTTTGAAACCAATCACCCAAATGTTAATAATCAAGCTCAGGGATTCTGCAAGTTATTTCAGATGAAGTCAATGAATCCTTTTATAATGAGTGCATGCGGAAACACAACGCAATGTAGGTAGGTACTGCAGTACAAACTAACATTCACTAACAAGCTAGCATTTTCAAAAGGCCAAAGGAAAGCTCTGCCACAGGCATACAACAAAATATAAGGATGTGTCAGGTAGATTTTGTTAATAGATGTTATAGCAAGTATACATGAAATATGTATCAATAAATGTACCCTTCAGCTCCTCTTTTTTCACTTTTTCCTACTGACATGTATATTATAAATCAATATATTTTTGGCCTCCAGAAAGATCTCGTTCCATCCACTTTATCAAGACATACTTAATAAATCATCTTTGGCAGTATAAATCATATCTTACCACAAATGAGATTTAAAGGAACTAATCTCCAAATGTAGTTGCTTAGCATATACAATAAAGCCACCCCTTATATAAAATCTAGATCTGTAATATTTTAGCATGCATGATGGCAAACAAAGGAACCACAAACAGGTCCACTTAACGCTTCTTTACACGGCTTAAAAATAATATCCTTCCCTAATTTTCATCAACATTTTTCCAAAGAGCTAAAAAAGCTGAAAACCTTAATAGCCTCACAGTGTTGGAGCCATATATCATATTCCAAAGGTGAGAAATGCACTTCAGTTAGATTCACAAGCACACCCCACATTTTAGCAGTACACTGTTGTTTTCAAAGAAAACTAATGAAGGCTAATTTTTTAACTGTAGAATGAAGCAGAGCATGTAGAGTTCAGAGATCTGAGCCCTACTGCCACTTCTGCTCCATGCATTATTAAAGGCTTCAGGCAAAACGCAGTGAAATTTTCCTATGTGTATATGGGTTTAAGACTTAAGCTAGATCTGTTTCTGTCTCTTCAGACCTCAATCTGTAGAATTGAAACAGAAAGGGCTAAAGCAGTCTCAAGGTTCAATCCTGTCCTCATTTACTAGATGCTTTGAGACTGTCTATTTAAAAGTCCAGTGAAATTCTCTTCAGGAAAGATGCTGCCAGAGCCTGAATCAAAGCTGATGGATAGGAATCACTTGATCCAAAGCCTCATGGCAGAAAAGCATTATTATTAAATGCTCTTATGCTTTAATGCCTTTACACTTTTACTCAATGGTCTGGACTTTAACAACAGCTCTCTCCAGATCTATTACTGGCGAGAGACATGTTCTGTACAACAACATGTTGCATACCCAGGTACAAATAACAAAAGCCACGATCAACAGTAATGCAACTGGATTTTTGGTCATGAATACAAAGAGTCGCTTTTTAATCTTTTTTTATATGCCTACATGTGCAGTATTCTTGGTACTCAAGACTAAAATGGTCACTGCTGAGAGCCTCGTGCCGACAACAGTAGGCTAGAGTAGGTGTAACTAATATATAAATACGGTAATTTATATCAAGCAATCAGTTTCCACTTTTGATTGCTAATTTACACATAACAAACATTGGAAAAAACAAAGATAATACACTGTTTCTTCACTTCCTTCCTCCTGGCCTTTTATCCACTTCACACCCAAATATTCCCTCCTGATAGAAGCCAGAGCTTTCTGGCTCAATACTACTGCTAACTTGGAAATTTCTCAGAAATACATATTTTATTGATGATATGACACATTAACTGAAAAAAACAATAAAACCAAACAAAAACCACACCTAATTTTTGCCTTCACCATAGGCCTGTACTAACACAGAAGCCACCAGCACTGCAGGACACCAGCCTCACACAGAAATTGCACAGGGGCTCTAATCTGTAGGAAGATAAATGAGCAGAAAAGCCAAGTTTCCAAATGCCCTCTGCTGGCACCTGTCAGTATTACTGAGAATTTCACCCTCTTCCTAACTAGCCTTTCAGAAAACATTCTGAAGGTTTATCATTTGAAGATATCCTGGGTTTACATTAACCCTAATAAATTTACTCTCTTCCAGCTTTGCTTTAATGCCCACGTTTGCCTGGTTTTAACCAAGCACAGCAGAATCAGTGCTGCAGTTCTCTTTGGGAACATCATGGGTAGATTAGTCTTTTAGTTGGTAGGTATGTCTGAAAAAAATTTCAAATCCACTAACTTCTGAGGATCATCACCCTCATTTGACCAGTTGCTTTTTAGGAAGCTGCTGTGAAGCCTTTCTTACCTTCCCACCAAGTACAAGGGCTGTAGGAAGCCAGCCATCCTCCTGCAGATGGCTGGGAGCATCCAGGAGCAGACTGCTTAGGCAAGTTTTCAGCCCCATCGATGTGCTGGCTCAGAATACACAACACAGACGCCACAGTGACAGCCATCACAGTGCACACCATAGCTACCACACAGTCACAATCACACAGCCACGGCAACCAAGGCTGGCCCTCCCCACACGCACTAGACCCCCAGCACTGGATGCAGTACAGGGCTACGTAATGGCATGAACAAAGTTCTAGGCCATTTTGCCCAAAATAAACTGTATCTAGTGGATTTCCAAGCATGATGGAATGACTGCCTTGTTTACAACATCCCTCTTAACCATCCATTAGGAATTTGAAAAAGTCATTAGGAACTGGTAGAGAAGAAAGCCAGGTTACAGTTCCTTGATATTCTGGCTATGAATTAATATTCCTTTACTATTACCTTTCAGTTACATAAGGACATTGTGTCTAAAAATATTTTACAGTTATGTTTCAATTCCATGTTAACAACTAAGCTATTGTATCAGAAGAGACCAAATTAATAATACAGGTTGGGAATACATATCCTGGAGTGATCACTGACTTCTTGAAAGAGATGATTATGTGTTTGCATGGTGGAGCTCACTCATGGGAGTAACTGTTGAAGACACAGGTCTAACAAAGCAACCTATTTTCCATGAAGGACTGTAAGGGAAGAAAGCATTTCAAGCAATGTTTCTTAACATATGCTGTTGGGAGAAGAGAAGGAACACTCCTGCCTCCCAGGGTTTGCACAAAAAGGGACCGTGTAATAAGACACCACTAGCTAAAAATGTCAAAACCTGCTTCATGAAAAAATGGTCATTGCACTCATGAACTGAAGAGGACAGGACATGGAACGATCTGGTTTAGAATAAAGAATAAGCAACTACACCTTGTGATTCAGGGTACCCTAGTTGCCAGCGTGCTCCTCTGTGTTCCCTTCACTGAAACACCACGGGACTTCAGGATGATGCCTTCACCAGGGACACACTTTTGCTTTCAGGCAGGAAAAATTTTAATCAGTTTTGCCTATTAGCATCATCTTACTTCCTCTGCTCTTTGCAGGCAAATAGAGACAGAGCTCCAGCGCTCTCCCACCAAGCAGAGAACTTCAATGATGACATTTCTGCAAGTCAGGAAAATAGGCGTCTCTCTTGGTGTTGCACCTCTGAAGTCAAGTTTAATAGGACAGCATTTATTATGTTTAGGAAATCTTTGATGAAACCATAAAAAAGCCTCATCAATCAGAAGACCAGAGCTGTTAAATCATATTTGATTAACCAAAATATATATTCAGTAGAACAGATTGTTCTTACTACTCTGATTGCACAACTAAACAAGGCTTTTAATAATTCCATTGCCCACCTACATAGGCAGAGTTAAGTAGTTCGGGGCTATCCATTATGGACACAGCCCTTAGTGGAAGAGGGCTGTTAACATGCTACTTTTTTTTTTTTTTATTATTTTTACAGTTGTCTCCAGGCTGGCAAATTTAATTTCCATAATTTGTCACCACTGCAGCTCTGCTAAACTTGGTTGGGGTTTTAGTGCACACAGAATTCAGCTTAAGTTAACCCAGAAAAAAGGGTTCTAATGGTAAAGGTGGATCCCACGTTTAGCAACATGGATACAGCCATAAAAACCCTGCTCATGTAATGTATCATGCCATGAGTGACTCTCCTGATGACAGATCACCTCAGCCTGCCACTGCTTCAGGACCAGGAACCAACGGTATCCTTGCGGACTGTGATTTCTGTTCTTGCAGTTGATCTGTAGGGTAGGAACTGCTATTTCAAAAAAAAGAAAGCTCAGGCTCTCCCTGAAAAGCTGTTTCGGCCTAGTGTTTATTGTTACTCATGTGGAATAGATACAGTGACTACTGGGTTACCTTTTGATTTTGCACTAGTTTGGCATCTATATGGATGACAGATTTTAATTTTGCCATATTTACATTTGCCATATTTACATTTAAGTGCTTTTTGGATGGGATAGGGAAATAATTCTGTTTGATCTAGAAACCTGCAGGCTACTTTGCTTCCAAAGGGGAAATCAACTTGACCTTCACATTCTGGTCAAATGGGACCCATAATCATTAGCACGACACTAGAAAGACATTTGGGTTTCAACATAGAAAACATCAGGATGCAAGGGATGGCAGGAGAGGAAGAGCTGGCACTTAAACATTAGAACAGCAGCATGCCTTCATTTTGACACTTACAAAATACATTCCAGTTCAGTAAATACACCAGTGGTAAAGCAGAATAATAACAACCTCTAAGAAAGCCTGCAAAAATAGTGTTTTCTATTTGGAGACAAAGTTGCTGCATTGTCAAGCCTTCCTCACAGCATAGTGATATCTGGACCTTTCCAAGCTTTACATCTCTACGAGCCACACAGGGAGAGCCCCTAGAAAAAAAGACTGAATAGAGAACTGGAGCACTGAAAAGTCATTTCAAAAGAAGAGTTCAGACCAAACCCTTCAGAAAACGTTTGCTTAAAACCTTCTCATCCAAAAACCTCGTTCTAAAGCAGCACCATGGTATTCTCTTGCTGATGTTCTTCATGGACTTTCAAATCAAATAGCCTCAATTTGCAAGAACTGATATCTTACTCCCCAAATCCTGTATATTCACTGTGGGAGTCCCAGAACTCCAGCTGGGTTCTTTCCTTCTTGGTAACAGATTTCAAGGGACTTGCACAGAAATAGCAGATTAGAATTTAAGAAATAAACATGGAAATGAAGCATAAGTTATACCAAAATATAGCGCACTCCTCTAGTTCCATTTGTCCTGCAGTGATAACAAAAGGGGGAGAAAAAAACTCCAATAAAACCTGACACTAAAATTTAATGCTGTATCTTCAGGATATTTTTACATATTCTGAAAAATAGGCCCAGGTAAGTTGTCTCGCCTTCGTCTCCAAATACTGAGAAGCATTATTTAGGTATTTCCCAATACTGAGCTTTGCAGAATGATTAACAGTGCCTGGAAAATAAAGACTCTAAAAATAATTGATAGGAGGATAACAACTGTTCTGAATATTACAAGTATTTACTAAGCCTTGGGTTAAAAATGAAGATGTAAAGAAAATACTGAAAAAAAAGGAACGTGGGAGAATAATACTAATCTCCTGAAAACAAAGTTCAAAACCACAAAATTCAGTTAAGACAATAAACATATAATAATACCATCCTATTATATTCTATATAATTTACCACAGTAAATTATTTTCCAGCTAACTGGCTGGAAAACGGCTGGAGAAGGACCTGGGGTTCCAGTGGCCAGCAAATTAAAAATAAATCAGCACTTGCCCTCAAGGATGAAGATCAGCTGGGTGCTGGGCTGTATGAAAATAAAGGAAGCCAGAAGATCAACAGGAGTGATCAGCTTGCCCCACTCAGCACTTACAAGACTCTGTCTGCAGTAGTAGGGCCAACATAGGGCTCCCCAGTACAAAACAGACATTGACACACTGGAGCAAGACTAACAGAGGGGCACCAGGACAACCAAGGAGCTGATGCACATGATAAACAAAAGGCTCGAGAATTTGGCTTGAGCAGTCTTAACAGAGGGTTACGGTGGTATTGCTGCCTTCAACTACATAAAGGGAAGGTATAAGGAAGGTGAAGCCAACATCTCTCTAGAGCTGCATAGTAACAGAAGGAGAGGCAATGGCCACGATTTGTAATAAGGGAAATTCTTAACAGATACTGGCGGGAGGGGGAATGGAGGAATCACTGTGAGGTTGTCTAACATTGGAGCAGGGGCTCTGACACACGGGCAGTCTCCACCTTTGGAAACGAAAACAAAACTTATGATTTAAAGAAGTCCCAAATGACCAACCCAACATAACTTCAAAACTGGCCCTGCTTGGTGCAAGGGATCAAACCAGATCATCTCTAGATGTCACTTTCAATATGAATTAGTCTCTGATTCCATGATCAGGGAAGGTTAGGGCTGTGTAGTAACACAGTGATAGGACTCAAACAGACTGTACATTGAGAGCAAGGCAGGATGTAAAACACTATGAGAATCACAATGTTTTGTAAGAAGAGTGTGAAAAGACAACAGGCTGACTGAGACACAGAAGATGAATTTACTGTGTCTCAGATTGCATTCCAAATATTAAATGAGGAATATATTTTTACTGAAAGTCACCTGACAGACAACCAGAGATATTTTGGCAGATCTAAGCAGTAGGGGAAAAGTATAAGGAGACTTTTTACAAAAATTCATGGAAACGTGGTTACAAATTATAAGTGGCTTGTCACAGAAGGGACATAGAATGTTTAAGTATGGCCACACAGGCACAGGCTATTTACACAGTTATGTTAAAAAAGAAGATATATGGTGGAAAAGCTGAACATCCAGAATGCAGGATGAGGGGCCAGGCCCAAAGGACTATCAATCATATTACAAATGGATGTACTTTAGTTGACCTGAGACGTATATAAAGCACAAACTGACAAAGTTTGAAGTGTTGTGCACTGATAGCTCTGCAAAAGTATGACCTATAAATAGCAGAGACGTAATACCACCATAGATCAGAGAGTCGTAGAGAAGAGCATATAAATATCACAGGATTTTTCAGTCATTTCTACTCCTGAAGCATCTGTAAAAGACCAGACACAGTGACCATACGAAATAGAAGAGAGAGAACATTTCATCACAAACTCTCCTCTTCCACTTGATGAGAATACAGTGATTCAAAACACAAGAAAAGGCCATCAGATGTGACTGACTGGGCGCCTAAAATCACAGTGACAGTTGCTTACAAAGCACTGAAATCTTCTGGGGAAATATCACAGTAGCACAATACAAATTGGTGTATTATCTGACCTCAAGTCCTCAAAAAAGCACCATGGGCAGGGCAGCTCTAAAATACCTCAGATGGCATTTAAAGTCCCTGATGCTCATTTTTCAGGTAGCAACTACGTCTTCCCTTCTCTCGCTCCTGGCCTGTGATGAAGAAAATAAAAAAACCTTTTGTGTCCAGATCCTATGTATGTTCTTCACTGGTATAGCCCAACAAGCTTTAAAATGGAGACTATTATTGTTGCCATCTGACAGATAAAGGCACTGAAGGACAAATAAGGAAAGATTGCTCAGCAGAGCAGTGAGAAAGACAGGAACGGAATCAGTTCCCTGTATCTCAGCAGCATTTCTTATTCATTAGGTCAACACACATTTTATTGTTCATCACTTCGTCATTAGTCTAGATCCATGAAAAACACAGACTGAAGACAGATCAACAACAGCTTACCTTTTTGGCTTGCTAAAGTTGTGTTTATATTTCATCCAGTGCATACTGATGGTATCTCCCATAAGACTAGGCTCTACCCTCTACTCCCGCACTGATATTGAAAAGCTCCATAGTAGGTAAACAGCTCCTTATTTTCAATATTTTTCCTGTAACACAGCAACGGCTTCCACCGCAGGATGCTCAACTCTCATTAACCCATAGACAGAACATGAATATCCCTCTTGATATGTCTTAGACTCCCATTAAGAGAAGGAGGGGAATTTATATAGGTAAGTTTCTGGTGACTATCAGGAATTACTAGGAAGAAATGCTTGGATAGCAGCAGAGAATAACAGAAAATAGCCTAAGCAAACACTATCACTGTAACAAGCAGGAGGCAGTTTTACATACCTGTGAGCTTATCTTTTAATTGCCTTGAAAGTTGAGGCTTGCAGTCAGCAAAGTGATTGCAATAAAGATCGTATTGTTCACAGTATATGCAACCACTGCATCCTCACTGATTAAACAATGTAAATCGAGGGAAATGTATGACTTCTGGAAATACATGCTGAGCTACATATTAGTTTACAGAGTCCAGAGTATTCAAGCCCAAAAAGGTAAAAGAAAAGCAATGTGGTGCTGTTTCTGACTTCTGGCATTAATTAAGGAAGGAAATTTGCCAGGCAAGGGTGAAATACTGTGCATCTGCAGCCTGTGACAAGAGTTTTCTGGTGTTAATACTTGGTGCACAGCTACTTCCATTTAAGCAGCCAAACAGAGTCCTAGGATCTCCAAAAAAGCACATTTTGAAGTATGATGCAACAGGCTACATTTTAGAGCCATTGTTCATCTAAAAATCCACGTAACATAAGCAATGTACCTTGCTCCAGTCTCATCCTTGCAGCAGACATTTCTGATGGGATGGTTTGCAGCCATTTCCCCCCACTAGTGCTCCCCAGGGGGGGCAAGTTTTTCTGGGAAGGCGCTTCAGCCAGATGACATGTTCCCATTCCTTAGCAAGGACAAATTCATTGTTTTCAAATTCATCAGAAGTAGTTTGCTTTCTCCTAAGTAACTTGGTATGTGCAGCTACTTTGAATCTATTGCATTGAAGGGCACCAGATTGATAGCCCAGACTTTCATTTTTCACAATGCTAGCATTGTACCAAGGCAGTTCCCCCACCCCAGCAACACTAAGAGACACCAGCTAATAGGAAATTATTGATCCTACCACCTAACTCAGCTGTGCAGTGCCATTTACTCAAAGTCCTACTATCCTCTGTGTCTACAACCCATACAGTACAGGCAACCATGGTAGGAAGCTCCTTCTCAATGATCTGTCTGTTAAATTGCTTCCAACTTGGTTTATCAAAATCTCTGTCAGTAGAGTAAACTACATCCAGTTTGATATAGCCATTGGCATACCCTGCTAAGCCTGCCACCCATGAATCTTGATTATATTGGAACAATTCATGAGGTGAACCTCTGACTCATTACAACCAGCTAGAAGCCACTAAATTCGTTTCACATCCCCAAAGACACATCAAATCCAACAACTGATTTGCAGTGGCTTCAAAGCAGCTGAAGTAAAAGACTCTATTTCATTATAAGCTGCCTAAGCCCATGCATTTCCATCTCCGGCCACACAGCCTTTACTTTGAGCTGCACAAATAGATTAAGGTCATTGTCAAAACAATAGGACAATGTCACCCTGGATGAGCTGAACAGTGACAGCAAGTAAGCAGTAGCTGCATGGGAGAGCAGACAGCAGCAAGTTACTAAAGGAGAAAGCAAACTATCTTTCAGAGGTGAAAATGCCTGATTTCTTTATGCTAAAAACCCCAGCGGTCTGGGACGCTAACCAAATGGACAGCATTAAAACTACCTCTGTCTGCTGCAGTGGAACAGAACAGCACACTGCAGAAGCCAGCCAGCACAGCTCTGAGTGGTCACCATTATTGCTGCATATTAAAACATGCCAATCAGAGCTAATGCCTTATAAAAGGAATCCATCTGGTTTTCTGTATTTGTTTTTGCGCCAAAATAGAAAATCATTGGCCAGAGCAGATTATAACAAGGAGAACTGCAACTGCCTAGGACCCTTGCTCTGTGCTTGGGTTACTATCTCCTATGTGACATTTTTGAGGGAAAATCCTGGCCCTTGCGCATCTGAGGATTCTGCTGCGACAGACACACGTATCTCACAACTTAGCAACAAATGGCTACAGAAAAACACAACAGCAACAAAACAAACCCCACTATTAGGCGGCCAAAGCACGAAGAAGTATAGAAGCAAGATCTGCTTTGATGCAGCCACCGTCAATTATCAGTTTCATCCCCTCTATATGCCTGGTATGCGCATACAAATAAAGCGTTTGTGATCATGATGCCTTCCTGAAATTCAGCAACAGCAAGACTTTAGAGTGCACAGAGAGATTTCCACCCAGGCTTGGGCATCAGAAAGATGCAGCCAGCAGCTGTGATGCTATAAACCTCTCTTCTTGTTGAACCCTGCTGCTGTCTGTCACGCCCCATGCAGCCATCACAACCACTACACATTCCTCCGTGTCCAGTTTTATCCCTTCATTGCACTATACCTACAGCAGAGGGCGAGCGAAGAGTGACTTCTTCACAACATCAAATTGAAACACTGGAGAAAACATTGGCTCACTTAAGATGGCCAATAAACAAAAGGTGTATTTTTTTCTGCACTTAATGCTTAGTAAATCCCAAACACATTAGTGTCATGGTAAATTCTTCTCATGGCCCTTGCACCAAATAATGAATCTAGTTATTTCACAGCTAGATATTGTGTCCAGAAAGTAGAAATGCTTTACGTGGATATACCCATACATGTGTGCATCATCTGTTATATTTCCTACAGCAGATAGACAAGAAAGTAACTCAAGAAGTAACAGAAACGTGAGGTCTGCTCTGTCATAGGAAAATAAAAAAAAATTGGTGGTATACCATGTTTGCAAGTGTGTGTGGGAATCCCTGCATGGTAAAGTAGGTTAAGAGATCGTTTGTAGCTATATTACTGAGTGAAGTCCACAGGCATTTCCGTTCGCCGATATAATGAAATCTTAATACCTGTGCAGGGCACAGTAATATACTTTCTTGCATACTAAGCAATATGGCAGAAATCTGCACTGAAAGTTATTTAGACAAGATCCAGTGAACACAAGTGTTACTGATGACCGGGATCTCAACCAATCATGCCCTCTGGGACTAGGAGTCACACTCAGACGCAGTCAAAGCCATTAGCAACAGTTAGCAAGGTGGGAAAAATGAGAAAACAAGAATTGAAATAGGAAAAATATATCCTGTTTTTCAACAGAGAAAGCAGCTGAATTTCACAAAGGCACATCACTCTGAAGCAATGATGTATATATTTCTTTTGGGAGAGGTCAGGGGTTGGGAGGGACATGACCGGACTGGCAGGACGACCCGAACTGTCTGGGAAACTCAGCAAGCCACAAAGAGTGAGAGTACAAACAAGTCTCCCAGTCTGCAGAGCTGGTGATGGGAGTGCTGGGGAAAAGGGAACAAACCTGCTGCTGCTGGGAAGCCTGTTGGAAAGAGATGAGAGACAGCAGCTTAGTTTGGAGGTAAAGAATGTGGAGGGGGACCCTGGAAGTTGTGAAAGGCCTGTAAGGGACAGAGGGAGATTCTGATGGAAGATTTCATCCCTCTCTGCAGAAAGAGAAACAAAAAAATACTTGTACCGAAGAACCACAGCCACAAGCCTGATACCAAATTAGCTCAGCACACAGCTCCGTTAATTCTGCCCAAGTATTTTCTGTTTGATGACAGACTGAATTGCTGCTCACTGAACCAGGGTTATCTCCCCCATGCATTACCAGCCTGGCAATCAGAAGGGAACCTGGCAAACAGGACCAAGAACAAGGACAAAGTAATCTTCTCTCTGAGACCTGCTGCCAAGCAACAGAGCTGCCTGCCTGCCAGCAGCAGCACTTTCAACAGGGACTTGGTACAAGAGCTTCTCTTCCCTGCAGGTAAGCATGTGTCACCTCAGGGGCAGCCCATCTGCTAACTTCACCACATGATGGACACGGAGGCGGATGCAGGAGGGGAACAGCAGGAGTTAAGAAAATAGCCCTTTGGCTTGTCCCTGGCATCAGTGCTCAGTGATGCACTCCCAAGTGCTGGCAACTTCAAGATACAAGGTGCCGGGTGGTCTGATAACATGCTCTCCCTACCCTGCTGCTCCAAGCATCCATCCCAGATTGTAAATAAGACTTAGCACTAAGTTCCCAAGGAAACCGTAGCTCCTTGGTACTGCTGACTGAGATTTTCCAGTTCATGCAAAGAGGGCAGAACAAGTTAGGTCAGACTCTGTAAGAGACCTGATGAAGCACAACCAATTGACAGGATTGCTCCCAGGACCCCTGAAAAGCTGACAATGCAATGGCTTGGCCATTGTGCTCCAGGCTCACTACTATCTGTGTCATAAGATTTCATTGTTGCCCACCAACCCCCAAAAGTGGTTTATTCAAACACAGCTGTGTGATCTTCTAGTGGTGTTTTCCTTTGCTGCTGCACCACAAACCCCAGGAAAACATCAGGAGAGAGCGCAGTAGGGTGAAAAAGCCAGAGAGCTGCATGCACATAGTAAACCACGGGTGAAATTTCACACAGGAGCTCACTGGTATCTGCTTTCTGGGCTTAGGGATTTTCCATGCTGATGTTAGAGTGATTCACAAGAGGTTGCCAGAGTCCTCACACCAGGTGAAGGCCCAAACTGCTCCTCAGTACTTAGGAAACTTGCTGCTTCCCCAACAGTTGACACCTGAGCACCAACTAAATTTCTTGCCAGACTGGGTTATATATTCAAGGATATTGTGCTAAAGAGCAGGAAGTTTCCTTCTAACACTCATAACATTTTCAGTTCCTTTCCCACTTTTTTCCACAGCCTCTGGCTTCTTCTTCAGCTTGTGGAAAAAAAGGAATCATGTATGTGTTCCCCCAAATCAGGTAGTCTAGGGAAGCACCCTACCTCAAAGTTGGTATCTCAAATACTTATTTAATCCTTTCCACAGTAGTTGTGTTAGAGACACCTCATCAACACTGGGTTTGCATGCAAAAACAACTTGCCTTGAATATCCTCCCCTCTGCCAAACCCCACTGCCAACTCTTTAAAAAGCAGCATTCTTCCTAGCCACCCACAACATGTAGCGTAAGTTGAGAATTTTGCAAAAGACTGTTTTTAGCTTGGAAATGATACTGAATTTAAATTGCAGTTCTAAGTGGTTGTGGAACATTTTAGCAGCTGCTTTCTGCTGCCCCTACCCTAATTTCCCACTTCTCCCTTCCCATTTCCCCTCATCTCAGTCCACTGGGGTGTTTTGGGCTCTTTGCTGAATATTCAGCTCAGATAGAAGAAACAATTAATTTTTTAATCAAGCATTCAAACCACTGCAGGTAGGTTCATTCGACAGCTTCAATAACCAAGCACTCTTGTGACAAAAGCCACCGACGCATGAAACTCACATATGCTGTGCAAAAACTGAAGTACTAATGCAACACAATCACCAGGGACTCTCCACAGAAGACTACTAACTATACTGTGCAGGTAAACTTAGTATTAATAACTTTAGTGCACCACAAAAGATAGTAAATTGGGGAGAAAAAGGTGGGTGGTACAGAAAATTTCCCAGAAGCCCAAGTTCGGTACCTGTTTTCCATATGCATGAGTGAGTTGCAGGCATTGCTGTCCTGCATCAAAGTACTCTCTCTTCCACTTATTCTCTGGATCTTCGGATAAGCGAGGTCATCTCCTGCGGTTAGCCAAGGGGTACAAAAGCTAAAGGTGCCCAAGAGGTAGCAACTATGCAGAACCACTTGGATGAATAAGCAATCTGGTGCTGAGCCCTGACTGCACAGAAACACCAGAGCAAAGTTCACTTTTCTGGAGGTCTAAATCTTTCTGCAAAGCATGAAGAAACAAAGGTGTTCTCACTTGACAAAAATCTGAAAGGTAATCTGTAGGTAAAATCAACTTAAAAATTTTTTGAGTAAATACTACTTTCCCCTTCCATAAGGCCTCCCACTGAATTTTGTTATGCTGATTTCCCTAAACAGACAAAATTTCTGTAATACTCAGCCCCTAACTGCACCAGAAAATGAACCCATTTAAGTTTCCCTCATAAATTAAAACTTTTCTGCTTGTCCACAGCACCTCACCATTCTCAGAGTTGCTCAGGCCACAGACTGTAGGTTCTCCTAGATGGGAAACTTCTTCATCAAAAGCTACTGCAGCATTTCATGTGAATTCCTGGTTTTTTACAGCTCAGGTAGTAAGGACTGAACATTTAGTCCAAGTAAGTTAACAGGATAGACTATTAAATAACAATTGACAAACTATTTACACTATTTTTCACCGTATTACTACCATGGTTGAAATTTTAATGAAAGATTTTCTCCACTTAGGGTAAAAGTGGAGAAATTTTCCATTTTATAGGAATATTCTGGTGCCAACCTGTATCTCCCATTCTTCATTTATGATAAAATAGAAATTACAGTTGGACAGTTAATGAGCCACTTGTATATGCCACACAAAGGAGAGATGCTGCAGTGCCAAACATTTTAGTGTCTGAGTCTGTTGAAAAAAATAATTTCATAATTCACACATGTTTTTGTTTTTTTTAAAAAAATCTACACTAAAAGTGAGACCCGACGTTGAAATTTGTATCTGCAATAGTCTGTCTGAAAGATACAAGGCATCTCCCAGCCCAGCCTCCACTAACAGGCATTCAGCACAGGAATTGTATCCAGCTTGTGTTGGAATGATACATTTCCTCCTCCCACTTTCTTTTCTTGACAAGATTAGTTTTCCCTGGGATGAAGGGAAAAGAGAAACATGTGGCAGTGATGCATGCAGTCCTGGTTTGGTGATAAGCGGAGACCGCAAACCCACCACGCTGAATCCTGCCAAACATCTGCTCATGTGAACTAGATTACGGGACTTGGTTGAGTTGTTTATTTAAATTATACAAGGGAGCTGAATTTACATCTTCGAACCCTACTTTGCTTCCTGTATTTCAAATTGTTTACACTACTTTATTTGGCTATAAGATTCCATTTAGAGGGAAAAGAAAGCACCCCAACTTCTGCCAGTATTCACATGCAGTCTAATGTAGAAAAAAACAGACACCCAAGAATCTCAGGAAGAATTTGTAACACATACAGCACTTGAAAAGATGAACTTCTATAAAGGTCAGATTCTACCAGTGAATGGATAAAACCTGTCCTACCTTGTGGATCAACTTACCATTAAGAATGCCGTTACTTGTCTTAATGAGACACCCCTAACATTTGATACTGAGTGAAAAGACATTAAGACGCTGATCCTTTTTGAGTTCAATCTAGTCATTAATAGAACTTGGGGGAAGAATGGTACATACAAGCACAAACAAATGCTACTTAACACAAGACCAACAGGTTTGAAGCTCTAAGCAGCCTTCATAAAGAATGCTCCACTTTCAGCAAACAGTGATTAGACACTTGTTACTCCTCTGCCAAAAGAAGGCACGCTCTCACTTATGTCCTTTATGGAAAACAACATTTTGAGATTGGATTTCTGGGTCCAAAATCCCAGCCTCAGGCCACTTCAGGAAAAACAAACAAACAAGCAAGCTTCCTCCTGCAAAAACAACAAAGACTATTATCACTTAGGTAAGCATCAAACCCACTTAAAAGCACAAAGAAATGAGGAAGTCAAGTTTATTCTATGGGGGATCCTGCACTTCAAACACAGGCAGAACGTGGCCGTGAAAATGAAAATACAACTTTTCTAAAATATTGAACAAATTAGAATTCAAATTTTTGTTTCAGAAATCCAAGTTGTGCTGATAGTCCTTTCACTTTACGACACCAAAAAAAAAAATAAAAATCAATAAACCAAACAATTTCCATCGATATTACCCGGACTTCTCCATTTCAAATAGGACCAGGAAAGGTTATACAAAGGACAAGGAAAAGAAGACCGCACTGGCATCACTGTAGAATTTAGAGAAAGTTTGGCTATGAACAACAATTAAACTGGGTTACAGGATTTAAATCTGGTGCCCTGAGACTACGTGGATTCCTAATTCAGCTACAGCCTTGCACAGAGAGTGTAGCAGAATCACAAGGTGATACTGTTTACCTACTTTTCATGAAGAGCAATCTAATCATCACACGGTTTACTAATATGATCATACTGCAGGTCCTGAGCTCTTAATTGTATTACTGTGTACATGCCTGAGCTTTTTGTGCCATGGAACACTTGTGAGACCTCACCATTTCATCATCACTATTGTCCTACGATGCAGCTTAAATTGTTCCCTGCTCAGCATTCTGCAAACCACCCAGCATTGCTATTCTGCCACCAAGTATGTTTAGCTCAAGCTCAACTTCTCAGATGTTTCACTGCTGCTGTTTTCTGTGTGTAAAGGTGTTGATGTAAGGAAAAGGTGCTTCAGTTGTCCTTTCCATAACACAGACGTTTCTTACACGTGTGGCTGCATGTTAAGAGGGAAGGACACAGCCTCCCAGCTCTTAAACTTGTGTCCATCTTAGCATTGGGATCTATCCTGGGTTTAAGCATTGTATACTTATAACCAATGGGATTGTCTATGTGCATGCTTCCATTCATACTTGTACGCTTCATCCTCGTTACCATGCCTGCAGATGATAATATCTATTGTTAGCAATTTGTTGTTGTTAATTCTATTATTGTCTGCTTTGCACCATTTTATTTTCCTGTAATTAGCTCTCTGCTAATATTTCCACCTCCTTATGCCATAGAGCATCCTTTCTTAGACATTTGCCATTTTAGCAGAAGCACACGTGCTCCTGGCATTTGTTTACTATAGCTCCAGGCTCCCTCCTCCCAAACCTGGCTACTTCCTATCCAGCTACACATATGCAAACTCATAATTTCCACTGGTCTACAGACCAGTCTTGTCAATGTGGGGCAAAAGTTCAGACAGACACAAAATCTCACCAAATCTTCCTGCTCACCAGTTAGCAGGCGTCATCAGATATGGGTAGTAAAGCCACAAACTTGGTGGGGTAGGCTGGTACAGTTGCCCAGTACAATCTTGCAAAGCAGCGTGCGCTGCTTTTAAAGCTGCCTGCCAAGGGAAGAATGCAAATGTCCAGCCTCTGCTGATGGCACGACTAAGTTGGCAGCATTTCAACTGGAAAAAATCCCTATTCACTTCTCATTCCTGTTCTTCCTGCAAGCGTATTCCACCCCACCTACCAGATGGCCCCCTTTGTGCTGAACTTGTGCTCCCATCTCGTGCTGAGACAAGGTGTCTTACATTTGCTCCCCATCACAAACTGCAGAGAGGACAGTCTCTCCAGTCCTCAACAAAGCAGAGTTGAAAAGTCCACCTTTCCAGCTTGTTTGTCAGCACAGCCTCCTCTTCCCCCTCCTACAGAGCACACAGTTCTTTACACCACCTCCCACAACAATAAAACAGAAAGGCTTTAGCAGTTCTCGGCAATCACATTAACTCTGATGAATTGTCTGGCAGTGGCACCTGCTGCTAAGGCTACAGATGTACAAGATGAACTAAAAGGCATTTCTCCATAAAGCAGATGATATCGCTGCAGATATGTCACTGTACAAATATGTATTTTTCCTACCATCTGACCAATGATTTTTGCTTTCACATAGGCATCAATAAAATAGCTTTGGGGAATAAACAACTCCAAATAAACTTTGCAGAAATCCTAGTAATGAAACAGAGAATATAAGGAAGAATTTTCTTAAGCTTCACTGAGAGAAGCTGTTCTTCATTTTGAGTGGAAATTTGCTGTATTATAACATCATTAAATACAGCTCCAGGAAAAAAGAAAACAAACAACCTGACATGTATTTCACAATAATAACCTGAGTATTATTACAACTGAGCTGTGCTCTGTGGCTACCAACCCTTTCAAATGGAAACACATATACATTCAAATTATTAGTTCAATATCAGGAAGGGAAATTCCATTGCAGCAAAGCAGATCAAAAGTTCAGAAGGAATTAGTGTGCACCAAGTAAGACATCCTGCAGAAAAATCTCCCATTCTGGTTGGGACTTCAGAAATAACTACAGTAGAACAGCCACTAGAATATTCATTATAAGGTATATGCAACACCCAATATATATTGCAAACCCTAAGGTCATATTTGTCATTAGGAAAATATAGCAAAGGTTCTTGAGACAATACCTAGAAAGACATTAACAAAGTTTTGAGGAGAATTTGGCAAGCATACAATTTTTTGACTTGAAATAATTATTTGCAACCATTACTCTAGGCCAAGTACAACCGCCCTACAATGCAGCCGACCCTCAAGGACTCTTGCCTCCTACAGCTTTGTTCCAGACTTGTAAAGGTATTTTAAGCTTCCTAATAAAAGAGGTAGGTACCACAATACCTTTCCAAATCTAAACACTGGTCTTTTTCTCACTGGTCAATGCATTGTGCTCTAGAACATGACAACACTTTTCCATACTGGTGTACGCCTTACTGGGTACAAAATGGCTTGCATTTCGTCAGTCTAAGGACTTCTCATGCGGACATTATCCTGCCCTATTTCCATTTTATTATCAATCTGCACATTGCCTGACAGGAATATTCTCTCTAACAATGTGCTCCAGCAGGCTGATCCATCAGACTGTATTCTGTAACAAGCTGAACATGACCAGAGGTGCCTATCTCCCCTTATGGCCTTTCCGGGCCTTGTGTTCTTTTACCAGACAGCCTCTGCCATTGTACTCAATCCTCTTCTGTCAACACTTTGAATTGTTTGCCCCACAGGTAAAATTCATAACTTACTCTTGTCAACACAGTACTTTTAGAGTTGGCAGAGGAAAGCTTATAGGCAGAAAAACACCAAGAGTCTGCTGCTTGCATGCCACCTCCTGGCATATCAATACCACATAGTCATGTCCTCGCAACCCATAATCCTAACAGAATGGCAGCACGTCAGCTACAGAAATTATTTTAGGATCATTCATAGTACCATCCTGCTAAAGACAGAGCAATTTTGAGAGAGGGAAAAATTGACACATAGCATTTATGCAGTTTTTATCTGACCTTGCTCACATACCTCTTGGCTATTTACAATTCCTCCCATAAGCCATGCCAAGCTTCGTACTGAAAAATGTCCCTCATGATGGGGCTTCCTAAGTTATCCTTAAGAGCAAAGACTTGATACCTCATACACAGTTCTGGCTGGAAATAATCTAGGAAGCACATGCTCTGAAATTCTCAGTGAAGACATGAGAATGCCCGATGGCTGGAACTGAATTTTTGCTGCCTCTTCCCACTCCATTCCAGCTGTCCCACTGCACTTCTCAGATTGAAGGGGGAGTGCTGACAGAATACTTCTCAGATGGGAGCAGAAGTCATCCCGGTCAGGGCTCTTCTCAGATCCTGACACGCAAAAGGCTATTTTAAATGTGCTGATTATCAGGCATGCGGATGCCTCCACAGGCTGTACACTGCAGACTGGAGAAAAGAGAAAACCCTCCTTCAATAAGTTTTGGACCCAGCTCCCCCTTCAAATTCTGACAGACACCACTTGCAGGTGCCAAGAGTATAAGAACAGTGCACAAACATAGCAATAGCCTCCATGGTATACAATCCCAGCCTCCAGGAACACGTGTCTCAGGAAATTCCCGACCTGGAACTGGTATATTTATGTTTAAATGCTTTTGACAGATCTGCTGGCATAATATTGTCTAATTGCATTTGGCACCCAACACATCTAACAGCAATAAGTTCCTTGGGTTAACTAAACATGGTGTGAAAAAGTCCTTCCCAGTTTTGCATTTGCAACCTGACAATTCAAGTGATTGTCCTATAGCTGAATAACTATATAGGTTATATGAGAATAACCTATCATTCCTGATTCATGTCTCCATGTTGTTTACGACTGCCCAAAGACTACACATCCACCCAATCCCTTCCCTCTGCCCAGCTTCTATTATCTATAAAAGCATCGCATCAGCCCTAGTTGAAGGAACAGATTCCGCGACACTGAGCGCATTGTCTGCTGCAGAGGATTAAGGACATTAGTTTCCAATTCAAAGCATATAATCATGCAGAATTGTAGAATCACAGAATTAGGATAGACTTGAAAAGACCACACGGATAACAGCAGAACAGGTCATATCTATGTCACCCAAGACAGACATTTACTTAATCTATTAACAAACCTGAATCTTCTAATCTGTGATTGAAGCCTATTACTTCTTCCCTATGCCTACAAAGAAGAGGCCTTCCCCTCCTCTTTCCAGCAGCCATTTACACATTTGCAAAATACTGTTAAATCTCTTCTTTGCCAAAGAACTCCAATTCATGCAATCTTCCCTTTAGATTTTATTTTGACCTTGATCACTCTCACTACACTTGTATCAAATTGTCCAGTTGATCCACATCTTTCAACTGCAGCTCCCAAAATCTGAACTATATCCCAGCTGAGACTGTACTAAGTGCCAAAGAGATGGATCATTTGTCACAGTTTGGGCTGGGTTGGCCAATGACAAGATGACAGATGCTCTCCCCCTCCTCTTGCTCCAAGGAGAGGAAGAAGAGAGATAAAGAGATTTATGAGTTTAGAAAAAACTAAACTATTTTAATGAAATCTTAATAATAAAATAAAAAGGAAAATATTGAAATAGATACTATATATACATACAAAACCGTACCAAGTTCCCAGGAAGATGTCACCGGCAGGCACTGGGGAAGTTGCAGACAGGATGGATGGGAACTGGATTCCGGAACACACTGACCGGGATCAAAAGCAGACAGGGTCTCCCTCAGACGTCAGTCATGGAAGAAAGAGAGCCACTGAAGAACCAGCCATTGGAAAAGAAACTGACCCTTTGCTCCCTCAGCTTTTACAGTGAGCACATCAGCTGGGATGGCACACCTTATTGGTCAGTTTGGGTCACCTGACCTGTCCGCCCCTCCCCACAGGTGCAACGCCTCCACGGGGTAAACACCCCAGTCCGCTGAACCTGGTTGCCATGGCAACGAGTCTCACCCAGGGCCTCTCACTGAGCTGAAAGCTGGCTCTGCTCCACCCCAAACCAGGACAGGCCACCCCTTATTCCATACCATTTGCATCATGCTCAGATCTCTAATACTTCTTATCCATCAAATATATATATATACAGATATATATATACACACACACAGATCGGTCATTTATGATTTATCTTTATACTCAAAAGTTTGTTCATTCCATTTAGTTCATAATTGCAGAATTTCATCTATTATAGCAGACTCAGGATTGAGTATTCTAACCCAGCGTTAAATTTCCTTGAGGTACACACTGATTTTCTCCATTCTCCAGCATCACCCACCAAGCACATCCAGGTCCTTGAGCAAAAACAGTCCCACAAATGAGTTTGCCTTTGCCTGAGGCAGGAAAAACCCAAACAGTTTCCCCAAACATAGTCCTTTCATGCACCACAGGGACTTTATCCCCTTCTACAGTATGTAAAAGGTCTGACTGAGCAAGACCAGCTCAACTGATGGATCCCCTGGTGTTAACTAACCAGGTAGTTTGTGCTACATGCTTGTCCCAATTTTTAAAGCTTCCACAACCCATTGCTTTCAGGGTGGTTTTTAATAGTCCATTGTATCCCTCAATTTTCCCAGAAGCTGGTGCATAATAGGGAATATGATATACCTACTCAATGCCATGTTCTTCGTCCCAGGATGGTATTCCAGGCAGTGGCATGGGGCACAGCCTAGGTTTTCAACCATCCAGTGCTTTCTTCCACCATTGGAGGCACGTAACATTTACCCTGGCAGGTTTGAGGGAGTGTGATACAATCAATTTGCCAAGCCTCCCCATACTTATATTGTAACCATCATCCCCTATACCACAAAGGTTTTATCCATTTAGGTTGCTTGATTTCGATGCACGTTTCACAGTCGTGGATAACCTGCACAATAGTGTCCACAGTTAAATCCACCCCTCAGTCACAGGCCCATTTATATGTTGCATCTCTTCCTTGATGACCTGAAGTGTCATGGGCCCACCAAGCTAAAAATAGTTCACCTTTCTGTTCCCAGTTCAAATCTGTCTGGAAAATCTTAGCAGCCTGATCCATTTGCTGATTGTTTCGATGTACCTCAGTGGCCCAATTCATGGGTACGCGGGCATCTACATGGCGCACTTTTACGACTAGTTTCCCCAGCCAGTCAGCAATACCTTGCCATAATTCAGCAGCCCACATGGGTTTATCTTTGTGCTGCCAGTTGCTCTGCTTCCACTGCTTCAACCACAGCAGAACATCTGTCACCATCCGTGAGTCAGCACAGAGATGGAGCATTGGACACTTCCCGTTCAGCAACATCTAAGGCCAGCTGGATGGCTTTTATTTCTGTAAATTGAGCCAATTCACCTCGTCGTTCAGCAGTTTCTGTGACTCGTCATGTAGGACTCCATACCACAGCTTTCCACCTTCGATGTTTTCCTACAATACGACAAGACCCAGCAGTAAACAGAGCATACTGTTTCTCATTATCTGAGAGTTCATTATACGGTGTGGCTTCCTCAGTACATGTCACCACCTCCTCTGGTGGCATTACAGAGTCTTTGCCTTCGGGCCAGTTTGTGATCACCTCTATGATTCCTGGACGATTTGGGTTTCCTATTCGAGTTCACTGTGTGATTAAGGTAACCCACTTACTCCAGGTAGCATCGGTGGCATGATTTATCCTTGAACATCCAGCCCAGTACTGGTAATCGGGGTGCCAGCAGGAGCTGTGCTTCGGTACCGATGATTTTGGAAGCAGCTCTAACTCCTTCATACACTGCCAAGATTTCTTTCTCAGTTGGGGTATAGTTGGCCTTGGAGCCTTTATATCCCCAACTCCAGAATCCTAGGAGTTGACCTTGAGTTGCCCTGGTGACCAGGAAGCAGAAAAGGAGATCAGCTTGTTCTCCATTCCCTCACAACAAAGACCAGCACAAGCCAGATAGCATGGGAGAGAGTTCTTTTGATGAAGGAAAGGGTCCTTCTAAAACAGATCCAGGAGAGGGTCCTTCTTGGGCAGCGTTGATGCAGGAGGAGGACTCAGATGCACAGATAATTGTTAAATCCTTCTCTATGAAGGATTTGCGAAATATGAGGAAGGACGTTACTTGTCAAGAAGAGGAGACGCTTATCTCCTGGTTGCTCCGATGATGGGACAATGGTCTCATGGGTGATATGTACTGGTTTTGCATTGCAAGATGGCTTTGCCTTTTGAAGCAACACAGCATTCCTGACTTAAATTCTCAATAACCCCCAGATCTTCTCTTATAGGCCTATTTGTACTTATACAGTTGATAATTTCTCAAGTGAAAGATATTGCATTTATCCATTTTTTTCAGGCTGTTTTTCCAATTTGTCAACATTATTTTAGCTACCAAATGCATCTTCTCTATTTCCCACCCCCTGAGAAAATCAGATCAGGACTGAACACTACTTGTAACAAAGTACAGTAGGATGCAAAAACTTTCAGATTCTAAAAGAGTACTTTTTAAATTGAGCTATGATCAGGGTCTGAACTAGCTTCAAAATAGTTCCTGCTTAGTATCACAGGTGCAGCTCATCTCTAATGAGGTTTCACAGGATAATTAAATCCTGACAGCTTGGGCAAACATCCAGATCTTCGGTTATTCACCTTAGCTGACAAATCCGGCAGATAGTTTGAAGTGTTGTAATTCCTAACAAAAAGGGTGCATAATATCTGGGGCCACTGACCGAATATTTGAGATACCTCTCATTGCTTTATCCACAGTAGGCAAAAATGGCATTAGATAAAGTGCTGCAGTTAGAAAGGACTTTCTCATGTTCTTGTTATTTTAGGCAGCTCTGCCATTGGTACAATGACACCAACAGTTTTGCCATGTCACTTCTTTAAAATACCCATTCAACTATTTATTGTGCAGTGCTGATGACTAACCTAATGTCCTGCAACATATTTCTAACTCTTACTGAACCTCCCAAAAGGGGAACATACAGTGAGGCCAGCACATAGGACACGGGTAGGCAGAATTACAGCATCTATTCTTGTCCTCGAACTTTATACAACTCATGGAATATCCTTTAAACTATCCGCAGTCCATATTCACCTCTGTAAAATGGCATTAGTGAGAAGAACACAAAACTCCTGTTTCAGAAGTGGGATGGCCCTCCCAGTCGTGGTGCACTGGCAGTTAATTTGGCAGCTCTGAAGGGGTAAAGATGGCATTAGCGCTTACATTCGTGATAAATACATTTTATTCCCATAACACCTCTGTTGTGAAATCGTATTCATTATACAGATCGGGAAACTGAAAAGCAAGAAAATTAGGTGACTCAATTCCCTCAGCAAGGCTGAAACAGAATCCAGGTCCTGCACCCAAGCCCAGCGCCTTACACACTAAGATGTCCCGAGTAAAATAAAACAACACAGATTTAAAAATTCCTGGTGTTTGCTAATCATCCTATAACTGTACCTAACACCTCAATAACTTAGGTTACAGCATGGAACTGCTTTGACTTCTGCGATTTTACTCCTCATCTTACAGCAATATGCTTCTGACTTTACAAAGCTGTTTTTCCATGTTAGATTTCCCCGATTCACTTTGGCTATCTGTTACGGATCAGCCTCACAATGTGGGAGCTGCATGATAAAACAGTATCCTCTACTCTGAATATCAGCAACGTTCAGGGCCGTAAGCTGTGCCAGTGCACTAGAAGAGAAAAAAAATGAGGCACAAATAGCTTCGGCAGTTGGTTTGCTAAAGTAAGATCACTGGTACACAGCGCCACGCTAAGCTATCGAGCTCTTTTAACACAAGGCCACCCAGCAGTACCTGGGGACAGCACAGCTGTAGGTGCCCGTGTTACGTGTAAAGTGCCAGCAAAGCAAAAGGCTGGTGCTTGCAGCCGTACCAGGCACGTAGGAGTAGCACAGAGCACGTTAGCACAAGGAGATGCACTGTGAGTGTCAGACAAGCACGTGCGGCTGCATCCCAGGGCCTAGAAAGAAAACGGATGAATGCACTGTCCCTGGCTGCGAGGTCGCCATGTGTGGATTTGCATAGTTTCGCCCTGGGCACTAATGGAACAGACAATCTGCACATGAGGCTGGTGAAGGTATTTCTAGCAACATGAAATCTAGCAACTCCCTCTGGAAGGAAGATCATACAGTTATTCAACTCACAGGGCATGCCAAAAACTGCAGGAACATAAATTTCTCAAAGTCGTACTAGCAATGGCCTGGAGGATATATATTTGAAATCTCTCAGGGACACAAAAAAACGCCAAAAACAAAAAAACACCAAACAAAAAGAGTTTTGTTTACTGCTTTCAAAGGTAATATTGGTCACAAAAACTCTGGTAGCATCCTAGCAACACTTTCAACAAAAAGTCCTGACTGTAAGTACAAAATTCACTCTTTCATGAAATTGTGCCACTTTTTAAACCACTGAGAATAATCATCTCAATTCTGTCAAAGCGGGATTTAAACCTGCATAGATCTCATGCCGCAACACTGACAGAGTTTGAAGCTTTACAGAGATCTGTGAGTTAAGCATCCATGTTTTAGGTACCATTTTTAAAAAGCACTTATTGCAGGAGGGCTTCGAAAGACTGCTAACTATTTACGTATCTAAATTCCCAGGAATTTCCAGGACAGAAAATTTCTAGAAAAAAAACCCTGCCATGCAAATATCGAGGACAAACACTCACAAAACAGTGTTCAGGTGGGAACGAGCAGCACACCCTTCCAATCACAATATATCATCCCAGGTCTCTGGAAGCTTGTAAGGTGTGAAGATACAAGTCTCTGTGAAGCTGAATTCGCACAGAACAGACACTTTTTAAAATACATCTTTGGTTTAGTGGGAAATTTTGCATGGTTCAGTAGATTTTTAATTATTCACACTCAAATAACTACACTCCTACTGGAAATCAAAATGTTAATGTACGATACCTTGCTGAGAATGTACAAGCAACACAGGTCCCTCCCAGAGTATCAGCGGTGCTGGGCTCGGACTCATCTCAGCTAGCTGCTCCCCTCCTCTCTCTGTCTGCTGAGCTCTCGCAGTTGGTCTCGCACAGCCCGAGAGCTGAGCCCTGATTCATGATTTCAGGCTCCAGCCATGGAATGCAGGCATTGAAAACCCAGAACTATTTTTACCCCTGAGCAGCCGCAGCATTTCTGCCCCATAAAGACTTCTAAAGCTAATGCCTTACCCTAAACACACACACACCCTGAACCTAACCAGCTAAGATGCACGGTTCCCTGGCATTTAGTGCGGTTTTTAAACTGCGCAGTTGCTATCAACAGGACAAAGCAGCTCAGCCCCTGGCATTATTGTCAGCCCTCAGAAGTCAGACATTTGATCCCAGTTGTCAAAATTAGAAATTCCTCAGAAATGCTTTGCTCCAGGAGATAAGATTAGCTCAAAGCAATGTCTATATGGTTTGTCTTGTACACCACCAACCTCAGCCTGCATTTAATAAATACGTAATAACAACTTCTGCTGAGAGACTGCAGACACAAATAAAAATCTCTACATGTCGAACGAGATCACTATATGTTTTAAGGATAACCACAAGGCCAAGGCAACCCAAAAAGAATTCACAAAACAGACAATGGCTTTTTATATAGAGCACCCAGAAATACGGAATTGTCTTTAATAAATAATTAGCAACAAATCAGAGCTAGACACCTGAACTAACTTTTCAAGATTATACAGAGAATACTGACCACTAGAAACTTTTACAGATGTGCTGTCTTGAACCTACAGGATTCTACAAGTATACTTCAGAAATAAAAAATGCAATCTAGTCTTACTGTGGAGGAATAAATAACAATTAAAAAAAACTAATTGGACTTTTGCATAATCAACTATAATCAACACAATATACAAACACTTGGGCAGAGAACATTCCACAAGCAAGTGCCTAGCTGGACACGCATAAGGGGTCTAACTACCTAGGAACCAGCAGAGTCACTGACGTAACTTGCTCATATGTTGCTTTAGACAATGAAAAATAACTGCAGGCATTTCTCAGAAATATGTGATTAAAACACAAGAGGCACGATACAAAACTGACAGAAACACCGACAACCGTCAATTAGTAGTTCTTAACCTGTAGAAGCACGTGGAGGTTTAGGTAAGAATTAACAGCTCAATAGTATCACATCTTATATTAAAAAATGGTCTCTGCCATCTAGAGTTTTCAGGATGATGAAAGAAATAGCGTGCAAAGGGTGAGACTGCCAAGTTCATAGGAAGACAGTTACAATCACCATTAAGTAGCAGATGTCACAACCTATCAAGCTTCCCAGCGGGTTTTAGGGGCAGCAACCACTATAAAATCCCTTCAACGAGCAGCTGCAATGGAACCTATCGTACACATGTATACCTAGAGTAACCTTAACACTACATGTAACTTAAAGACAAATTCTTGATCAGATATACCCAAAGCTGTGGCAACTGGCATTCTGGAGATACTCCACTTACAAAAAAGTAACAGAATAATTACAGGAATAGTTCTCAGATCACTCACAACTGAGTACCTCTAGCATCATGCAGCCTGATTCTGCATCTCTGAAGAATCTGTCCCTTTTAAGCAAGACCTTGTGCTGGGAAACTATTCTTTGCTGCTTCATACTCACGGAGTGTATATTAAGAAAGTGTAGGGGGAGCGCAAGGAAAACAGCAATGAAGGAGCCCCTTTGGGGAATGAGAAAGCTACAATTGGAGTGTATAGAAGAACATGAAACACACCTTAAGTGGGCCAGATCTGACATCAATGACCTAAAGCTCAGAAAAGGTGTTAAACAAATAAAGGAGCAATACAAGCTTGTAATGTCTGGAAGGCTGAGCCACTTTAGCCTAGTGCTGTGGGAAATAAAGCAGAAGAAATGCTGTTGCTGTGAAATCGTGTCTCTGTGAGAGATTATTCTCAGTGAACAGCCTTCTGCTATTTCTGCAATGAGCTGACTGTCCAGAAGTCCCTTTCATTTGCAGTGAGACACCAGAAACCCCATCAGCTACAAAAAGTCAAGAGAGTGTAAGTCTAGCTAACAAAGATTCTATGAAAGTAGCTTCACAGTTTCTATCACTTTTCACCTGAGAATTAGGAAGTACATGTTTCCTACCAGCTAAATTATTACCAGTTCAAGAACAGACAGTGCCTCAAATTATTTGCTCTGACAAATACAAGAAAGTATAAAAGACTGGTATAAAACCCATTCCTTTCCAGCGGAATATTTAAGGTTCTCCTTACATATTACCAAATAGAATTTAAAGGAGAGAAAAACAAAACAACTCTACACCAATGCAAACCTAAGGCTGTCTCATAATACCTTCTGCTTGTAATACCTTATTCAGCAAGCTTCAAACTTTTTGAAAACCAGACCGTGAGGTGAAGAGCCAAATATGAATTTTTAACCGGGCTCCCTTGGAGACTGCTGACAACAGACAGGAAATTATTCATCATTCTCAAAGAAACACAGAATCACAGAATGGTTGAGGTTGGAAGGGAGCTTAAAGATCCTCTAGTTCCAACACCCCTGCCATGGGCAGGGACACCTCCCACTAAACCAGGTTGCTCAAAGCCCCATCCAGCCTGGCCTTGAACCTTCTCCCAGCTGAACTCACTGGTTCATACAGGGATGCTGAGGGATGGTCAGAGGAGTGTCTAAAACTGGCAGTAGCAATATGACGCCATCTGAGAGGGCCTCAACACTTGCTGATTTGTTCCTAAATGAAGAATTTAAAATATTTATTTACACACTTGCTTTCAAAAGCCAATCTATTCCCCTCTGTCCTTGATTTTATGCCATATGGAAGTGGCTTGGGATCAATGGTCAAAAAGAAAATTAAAAAAAAAAACTCAAAAAACCTACACAAAGCGCACAAACAGATTTTAGGTATCAAAAGAAATCACCAAAAGTAATGTAGCAGTCACCACGACAATTACCAAAGAGGCTTTAATATATAACAAAGGAGGAAGAACAGGAAACAAATGAAAAAGTATCAATTTATGGTGTCAGATTCCAACAAGTTTTAAAGTTTTTGTTCTCCCAGAAAATCCACACTACTCATCTCACTTTTGACAATTAGCACCACAAGAGGCATCTTTTAAGACATTTTCAGGTATAATGGAGAAATCCTAACTCACTTTTTCATAAATCCTATATGCTTATAGGAGAAGACAGATAATGAAACTATCGATCATTGCTGTTAAACAGTCCATGCAACTGAAGACCAAAAGAAAAAAAGAATTTGAAAGCAATTCATCAATTTTATAGTTTCAATTTTCAGGGAGGATAATGAATTATTATAAATAGCAGTGACAATGCAGAAACCCAGAGGCATCTCCAGGTTTTTCTGTTACTTTTCAAGAAGTACAGCCAGGCTGTGGATCCTGCTTAAACGGAAAGTGAGGGGAATGACCTGACAGCTGATATAATTGCTGCCACTTTCTAGCACAGCTCTGGGGAGATTGCACAGGAAGGAGGGTAAAGGCAGAGGTGTATTTCTAGCTTAGATCCCAAGCTAACTGCCTGATAAACCTTTTGCACTTGCATGTAGGAACCAAGCACAAAAAGACATCCACAGCATGCATTTCTTTTCCCTTCTTCAGCAGCCTCAAGTGCTAGCAATCATAGTTACCATCATTACCCATCCAAAATGCACCTGCTTGAGAGAGACAAACACCTGTACAGCTACCAGGAGCCAGGTTTGCAATCACAGTGCAGGACAGTTGCTACCTGCAGGCTTAATTTGTGTTCATCTCATTGCAACGTTATGCCCAGCGCCATAAGAAGTCTCACCCACTTCACAGGGGCGAGATGTTTAAAGAATCAACCCCACTTGGGAGGCAGAGGCTAAGAACTGATCCACCTGCACTGATGCAAATCCAGACTGCAAACAAGGAAAAGCTCAAGTTGTAATGTCTGCACTTACTCCTGTTTCAAAGAGGAAAACTGGAAGTAGTATCTCTCAGCCTCTCCTTAGGGCTTGCGTTGATGCAGTCACATTGCTCGATGGCTTCTAAGTACAGTCAAGACACTCAAGAATTATCACAATATGTCTTATTTCTTTTACCATTTCCTACAGCATTGGCTCTGAGCTACTGCTGAAAAAGGATACTCTGCTAACATTGCTCTGACTTAGAACTGCCTTTCTTCATGAAATCAAAACCTTACAACACAGCTATTTAATATATAAATTATCTGAATGTATTGCCAAAAAGAGGTGCAACTACTGAAACTGAATGTGCCTGTAATATTAAGGGCACTCATTTTTTGTGTACAAAAGAACTGCTCAACAATGAAATCTGAGGGCATGCGTGTGGTGCTGTTGCATATGTTAGCAGAAAAGCTAAATTCTATTCACAACAGAAACACCAAATTCCCTGCAACAATACATTGTCAAATTAGCAACAGATAATGCCAACATTTTAAATTCAGTACCAAAACCCACCTCCCATGTGTTTACCTTTAATTTTGGCTGCTCGTACAGTTATATGTTACTTGTCAAGTAATGTAAAATGCATCAAATTGGAATTTTTTTTCCAGAAATTCTTGTAGATACTATCCCTAAATTCTTCCTTAGATCACAGCTTGGTTTTTCCCCTCTTAATTTCTTCCCTTACCTCCTCTCTTTATTTCACTCTCCTACACCAAGACCTAAAATGTCAGCCACCTCTGTAAAAATATATATACAAATAAGTAATGTCATAGCAGCTACTCAAAAAAAATAATAATCTCCTGTGTTGCTACATTCATGTAACTCCTCCAAGTCCGGTTCCTTAGAACACAAACTGGGAGGAAATGGAGGACCAAATATAACCATAACAAGACAGTAACATAAATGTTCAGCATTTTAACTTTTCTAAATGGAATCACACGTGCAGCGTTCAACAGAAAACAAACCAAAAAAAATACCCTTCTTCCTTGGGTAATTCAATTTTGAACACCGCATGTAAAAAATGCTATTTAGCTTGTATGACTTTTAGCAGGTGCCTTCCTTACCATAAAGTCTCCTTTTATAAGCAGCAGTGGCTACGCTGAAACATTTTTCAGCACTTCAAGGCTTTCCAGAGTGGAAGACTAAGAAAGAGACACATTTTTTTGTATTTGTGAGAAGCAGCCATTGATTCAGTGTAGTATTTCCATACTTCAACTGTTTCCCAGTTAAATCCAGTAGAGTATTTCGTATTTACCCAGGGCTGCCACACATCTGGGAGTCCTAACCACATCCAGCGTGCGCAGCCACTACAGTAGCATGCAGTTAGCCCAGTTTTTCGGAGTAGGCTAGAAGACTGAGGACAGCTGTTACTGTTTTACCTCAAAGTTGCTGCTTTTTTGTGGCTTATCAGCTATGCTTCCAAAACAGGACAGCTAATGCTCTCAGTTCTGAACAAAGGGCACCAGGACGGTAGGTGGTACAAGAGACTCTTATCTGGGAAAGCTGAATGGTTTATGAACAGCATAGACATAGGGATCAATAACTGAAATTGTGATCAAAGGAGACAGCTGAGCCTTGATTAATTACAGTGGGACATCTTTTATCTGATGGATCAAATCTGGGAAGAGTATCTCTCCAAGGGGATAGGCTGGATCCCACCAGTTTCTCAGCAGCACACAATGTAACATTTACTACCCAAGAAAAAAATCTGAGATGTATCTGACATTCACAGCAGGAGTCTGCAGAAGTCTCATCACCTGGAGGTGGGATTCAAGACAGATCCAACAGCGGTCAGTTTAGGTGATCAGATGGGCAGCTGCTACCTGAAGACACCAGGTCCCTGGAAAGGGGCAGCTAGTGGGAGAGGCAGATAATGGAAGGAGTACCTAAAGGTTAACGTCACTGGATACACACCACGCAGTTACAGGGCACGACAGCCTTATCTAGATATACACTGTAGCTACCGGCACAACAGCAGCTTAAACACTATTTATTCTGACATGTATGTATGTACACACTTTTGTCTTCCGAGTGTTTACCACCTGCATCAGAGTGTTCTTAGGAGAAAATTTCTGAAAGTGCTTATGTCACAATTATTTGCCGCTGGTTTTTCCCCCCCTGAATTTCACTCATTCTCAAAGATTGTTTGTTCTCTCTAGGTGTATCAGATGATTTACTAAAACATAACACCTCTCCCTGTAAATCTTGCCTCACATATGTCTATACGCCACCAAAGCTACCGAAACACAATCACTAAGGTGTTAGTAGTAAACACTATTACTAACATAGGGATTCCAAAAGCATTACGTACCTAGCTTACTTATAAGCTTTGGAAAAGCTACTAACAGGCAATAAAATACACGTTCAATTTCTTTAGCTTGTGTGGTCATACACCTTCTCTGCAAAAAATACGTAATTTTCACAGGAGTGCACAAAATAATTTATTATGACTATTATTATTATTTCTTCATAAAAGTAATCTACACAGAAAGCTATGGATTCAGAAAAGCACATCAGCATAAACTTAACTAAGCAACCGAATAGCCCCATCTCATACACAACCCTGCAAAACAAGAAGTGAGAATCAGGGGGTTCTCTACTGCTGTCCGATGAGGCAAGCCAAGTCTATGCTGCATTTTTTCCTGAACTGAGACACCGAAAGATAAAAAGCAGGCTATTTCCTGCTCCTCCAGACCAAATTGCTCTCTTTAGTATGAGATAAACAACCAACCTCTACCGAGTATTAGGAGTCCACTATTTCTGGGGTGTCCTGCATACTCAGCGACATGCTCTCTACAGTTACAAAGATCGCAATGCCACCTTAGGTTCTGTGCAGTCCTTGGTCTCAGGAGAAATTAATCATTCACCTCCTTTTACTTCAGAATACACAAAAATGAAAAGAAAGTAATATTTCTGCAGGCCAGCAGAAGAACTTCCAAACATGCATGTTTCTCCCTCCACTTACAAAGCCCGTTAGGGATCAGTGAAAACAAGCCAACGAATGTTCAGACCCTGTTCTGGAGAAATAAGAAACAGAATTGACAATTAATGAAAGCTAGAGCCATCCAATGTTAAAGTTTCTGCTACTGAGCCAAGTTTCTGCTACAAACTGAAATCAGAGCTACATGGAGGCACTTTCCCACTGTGTGGTTCATAAGTGAACAGTATTAGTCATTTTACCATTTGGAATAAAATACTTCTGTGCATTTTCTCAACTACTATTGTTCTATCATTATCACAGAGGCTGATATTTAAATTTTCCTTGAGTTCCCTGGCATCTAACAAAGATCTGTCAAATGTAACTTCTGTCCCTGCTTCCCACTTCAGCTTTAACCCATGCATGCTTGATTCCTTTTAAATACTAGTTTTTACTAAAAGTAGTAATTTGCATCAAAGATGCATCATTGTGCTCAGTCTTCAAGCACTGTAGATTGGCACAGCTCCAGCCACTTCCGCAGAATGCCATGGATTCATCCCTGCTGAGGAGTCAGCCTGTGTATTTAAAGGCTATGAAGATTGTTAGGCTCATGCAGTTTGCATCACATCAGCAATCGGACTTAGCAATCCACAGCCATACACTGGATCAAGTGTTTCTTGAGAGAGTTAGATATATAAAAAGGTGAGAACAAATGAGCATGGCAGCAACGCCAAGGCGGTGAGTAAAGAATGTGAGTGGATTTCATAAACACTGCCTACCTTTTCCTCTGGCACAGATAAAGACTTGCTGTCAAGATTTTCTATTAAACCTTTACAACACTAAGATCTGGATGTGCTGGAAACAACCCAATGCAGTGCACTGGAAAATTGTTAAGCCATAATCATTTTAGCTAAGAACATTGTATATATGACAGCTCCACCATTTTCATTACAGCTTTGGCAAACATGGAAAGCTTTTTACTCCCCATTTAACAGCTATTTTTGTCAAGGCCAGCGTGGCTATTAATACTACAGTATTAGAGGCTGTGGCTGCATTTTAATCAGAACTAGTCTCTCCTTTTTCATTTTAGGCAGAAGAAAAGCGTTGTGACCTACCAGTTTCTCTGGCCGCTGCTGCTGTGAGTGTGCAGAGGGCACACATCTGCAACCACAGGGGCAGTACAAGAAAAAGGCAATTCTACTGCTGGTATTTAATTCACAGACTTTCTCTCAAGGCAACAGAGTATCTAACCAGGTAACTGAGCCTGGAGAAACCAAAAGGCAGAAAATACAACAATCCTTGACTAATGCGCTACATCTGTTGCAAAAAAGACCAGGCATTTAAGTGGAACCCCGGGGGATGCTGGAGTCCCTGTTGCTGTCTGTCTGTAACTTCCTACCTGCGACTGGTCACTTTTTCTTCTCTCCTCCCAGTTGCAGGCAGTGACACTGGAAGAAACAGATGCAGTCAGTCTGTTAGAACATAACTTGGTGGCTGGCGTCACTGCTTTAATTTGGGTTTTTTTTGAGAATGAGATGGCCTACACGGCACCGGGCCTGCTGGCATCAGACGGGGCTCATCTTTCTCAACGGAGAAGAGGGTCTTTGCTCATGAGCTAGCAGGGGGCATTGACTGAGCTTTAAATTAGACTTGATGGGGGAGGGTGGTATTATCAGGCTTGCCTGTGACAAGCCAAGGGACAACACACCAAGGTTAGAGGGATGGGGTGTTAGCAAGGGCCCTCAACCTGTTGCTCTAATATGTGCTGGGTACCCTGCAGCACACTCAAAGTCTTATGGAGACGAGCCAGGGGCTCCTGAGGCAATAGGAGCAAACAGGGAAACATGGGTAAAATACCTCAAAGGACAGCGACCTGGAGAGTACCACAAAGGAATTGCAGCCACTCCAGCCAGTAAGTCAGCTCCATCGGGGACCCAACTTAAATGTCTCTATGCAAACACAAGTAGCATGGGGAACAAACAGAGGAGTCAGAGATGTGCGCACGCCTCCAGGGCTGTGATCTCACTGGCATCACAGAGATGTGGTGGGGTGGCTCCTGTGACTGGAGTGTTGGAATGGAAGGAGACAGACAGGGGAGACAAGGAGAGGGTGTTGCCCTCTATGTCAATGACCAGCTGGACTGCATGGAGCTTCACCTGGGGATAGATGAAGAGCCAACCAAGAGCTTATGCGTGAAGATTAAAGGGAACACAGGGGCAGCTGACATTACAGCAGGGGTCTGCTACAGGCCACCTGACCAGAACAATGGTTCCTTCTCCAACTGCTAGAGGAGACAATGAGGAGAGGAGCTATGCCGGACCTTGTCCTGAACAAGAAGGAGGGGCTAGTAGGGAATGTCAAGCTCAAGGATAGCCTTGGCTGCAGTGATCAGGAGTTCAAGATCCTTAAGGCAGCAAAGGGGGAACAGACTTTGGTCTCTTGAGGGATCTGCTCAGTAAGGTACCATGGAGGGGTACTGGAGGGGAGAGGGACCCAAGGAAGCTGGTTAGTATTCAAGGATCACCTCCTCCAAGCTCAGGAGTGATGCATCCCAACAATGAACAAGGAGCTCCTATACATACTCAAAAGCAAAAAAGAAGCCTACAGAGGGTGAAAGGAAGGACAGGTAGCCTGGGAGGAATACAGAGAAACTGTCCAAGCAGACAGGGAACAGGCTCGGCAAAGTAAAGCGCAGATAGAATTAAATCTGACCAGTGACATCAAGGGCAATAAGAAACACTTCTACAGCTATGTTGGTGACAAAAGGAAGACTAGGGAAGATATGGGCCTTCTCCATAAGAAAACAGGAGATCTAGTCACCTGGGATATGGAGAAGGCTGAGGTACTCGATGACTTTTTTGCCTCATTCCTCACAGGCAAGGGCTCTAACCACACCGCCCAAATCACAGAAGGCAAAGGCAGGGACTGGGAGAATGAAGAACCGCCCACCGTAGGAGAAGATCAAGTATAAGATCATCTAAGGAACCTGAAAGTACGCAAGTCCATGGGACCTGATGAAATCCATCCGTGGGTCCTGAGGGAATTGTCAGATGAAGTTGCTAAGCCACTATCCATCATATTTGAGAAGTTGTGGCAGCATGGTGAAGTTCCTACTCACTGGAAAAGGGGAAACATACCCCCATTTTTAAAAAGACAAAAAGGAAGACCCAGGGAACTACAGGCTAGTCAGTCTCACCTCTGTGCCCAGCAAGATCATGGATTAGATCCTCCTGGAAACTCTGCTAAGGCACGCGGAAAATGAGGAAGTGATTGATAACAGTGCACACTTGCAGCTCAGAAAGCCAACCATATCCTGGGCTGCATCAAAAGAAGGGTGGCCAGCAGGATGAGGAAGGTGATTCTCCCCCTCTACTCCAGTCTGCTGAGACCCCAACCTGGAGTACTGCATCCAGCTCTGGAGTCCTCAGCACAGGAAAGACATGGACCTATCAAAGCAGGTCCCGAGGAGGGCCACAAAGATGATGAGAGGACTGGAGCTCCTCTCCTATGAAGACAGGCTGAGAGAGTTGGGGTTGTTCAGCCGGGAGAACAGAAGGCTCCAGGGAGACCTTCTAGCAGCCTTCCAGTATCTAAAAGGGGGCCTACTTGAAAGCTGGAGAGGCACTTTTTACAAGGGCATGTAGTGATAGGACAAGCGTAGATTTAGATTAGATATCATGAAGAAGTTTTTCACTATGAGAGTGGTGAGTTACTGGAACAGGTTGCCCAGAGAAGTTGTGGATCCCCCATGCCTGGAAGTGTTCAAGGCCATGCTGCATGGGGCTTTGAGCAACCTAGTCTAGTGAGAAGTGTCCCTGGTCGTTGCAGGGGGTTGGAACTAGATGATTCTTAAGGTCCCTTCCAACCTAAACCATTCTATGATTACTGCCATTTGAATGGCATCTCTCAACCCAGAGGTCCAGCTGACAAGCAGGCCATACAGTTTTGCGGTTTCCAGAGTCTGAACTTTCTTAATCACAGTAAAAAATTTAGTGTCAAAGTTGGTACCTCCGGTATCCCTGCTGGGGACTCTTAAATGACAACATATCACTTCAGACCTATGCAGCACACTAAACGACGCCCCTGCATAGTAAACAAAATTCAAAATTAAATATTTTCAAAGGAAGGAAGTTAACTGGAAGAAGCAGTTGTTGATTTCTGCCTAGCTAAAAATTATTGGTGACATTCATGTTTCGGGTATCGGATAAGTAATTTTTGTTTCAATTTGCCTCAATTTATTCCCTTGTTCCCCTTCTCACATTCTTCACATGTGAAGATGTTCCTAGTAGCAACTTTGTAATAATATATCCATAGTTGATGTGTATATGTCTCTTTAGCCTGCCTAACACACACATAATGCAATACTACAAAGCCTAATAATACAACCAATTTTAAGATTCCTAACTCGCAAACAACACAGTATTAAACTTGAAAATATGCTCTTCATTCTGTAGTCAGAGACATTAGCAGCCATATGACTACAGTTATCCTACTATGTTCTCAGAATTATCAACAGTTGATCCATACTACTTTTTGCTATTCTTTTTTTTTTTAAACTATAATTCATGAAAACCCAAGCCTTCCCCATAAATTAATCTGAAATATTTAGAGGTATCTAGTTAACACACGCATACTTTGCTAATACAAGATTTCATGTAACCTGTAGCTCTTACTATATGGGAAGCATCAATTTTCAGAGACCGGGCTGCCTTTGTAAATGTTTTCAAGGAGATGCCTTTCCATCATCCTGGCATACCACAGTAGAGAGGGTTCTGATAACTATTCATTATCCAAAACAAGCAACAATGAGGAAAAGAAAATATCAAAATAAAGACAGAACTAGAAAGGCATAGATTGTCAAAGGGAAGGGAAAAATATTCACCTCTGCTTCTGCTGCTTGCTTATGCCTTGCAATATGTTATATGCAAACCCCTGTAACAGGTCAGGGGGAAAATAAAAAGAACTTTAAGACACCAAAAATAAATAATACGCTACATAAGAACATTTCGGACAGGTCTGAATACATGTTTAAGTTTTGTTCACCTGAATGTCTACATTGATGTGAAAAATACTTAAAAGTTATGTCTATTTGAATTTGTGTATCAAATACTGCATTTCCAGCTTTGTTTGTGAATAATTGCATCCTTTGCCACGTCCTACAGCTATAAATAGCTACCGCTTACACCCCAGGGTAGGACGGGGGAGTCAATGCCTTCTTGCCTTAATGCAGAAGGTAAGAGACACAAAAGGCCACCACCTTTCATGAAATGCCTTTATTTTAGAGACTTCATAGGGCAAACCCCTGACTTGAAAGACTCTCTGGCAAAAATCCATCTTTCTCCATGAGCTGAACTACAGAAATCCAAAATCAAGCTATTTAGGAAAAGATCACAGAATCATGTAGGTTGGAAAAGACCCTTAAGATCATCAAGTCCAACCGTAAACCTAACACTGCCAAAGCCACCACTAAACCCTGTCGCTAAGTGTCACATTTACACATCTTTTAAAAATACCTCCAGGGATGGGGAGACAACCACTTCCCTGGGCAGCCTGTTCCAATGCATGATAACCATTTCTGTGAAGACATTTTTCCTAATATCCATTCTAAACCTCCCCTGGCGCAACTTGAGGCAATTTCCTCTCGTCCTATCAATTCTTACCTAGGAAAAAGAAACCAACCCCCACCTCACTACAACCTCCTTTCAAGTAGGTGTAGAGAGCAATAAGGTCTCCCTCAGCCTCCTTTTCTCCAGGCTGACCAGCCCCAGTTCCCTCAGCTGCTCCTCATAAGACCTGTTCTCTAGACCCTTCACCAGTTTCATTGCACTTTTTTGGACACACTCAATGTCTTTCTTGTAGTGAGGGACACAAAACTGAATGCAGTATTCCAGGTGCGGCCTCACCAGTGCTGAGTACAGGGGCACACAATCACTTCCCTAGTCCTGCTGGCCACATATATTTCTAATACAAGCCAGGATGCTGTTGGCCACCATGGCCACCTGGGCATGCTGCTGGCTCACATTCAGCCAGCTGGCTCTGCTCTCTCAGCGAAGCCTGGTCCAACTGCAGCCAGCCTGTCTGTTGTCTTTAATTTCAGTTTCCAGGAACCATTTTTCTTAAAGCAGAGTAAGGTTTCCTAACCATAGGCCTTAGATACTCCTACACGTATCACACAAAATAGAGAAAGGGCCCGAAAACCTGAGAGGGAAACAGCAAGGCTTGAATGCTGTTTTCTTTCACAGAAGTGCTCCTGAGCATGTCTGGGGCATGGATTCTTGTTTTTACTACGTTATTTTTAGTGGTAAAAAAGTGCCTTTTTGAAACAAACTGTGTCACTGACTCACTTAGTGGATAAGAAAAAGGCTATGGATGTTGTTCACCTGGACATTAGTAAAGCCTTTGACACTGTTTCCCACAGAATTCTTCTGGAGAAACTGGCTGCTCATGGCTTGGACATGCTTTGCTGGGTAAAAACCTGGCTGGATGGCCGAGCCCAAAGAGTTGCTCCCCAGGGCTCAGTATTGCTGATTTTGATATTGCTGAACCAGGGCTGGTTCTGTTTAATATCCTTATCAACAATGTTGACAAGGGGATCGAGTGCACCCTCACTAAGCTTGCAGATGACACCAAGTTGGGCAGGAGTGTTGATGTGCTTGAGGGTAGGAAGGCTCTACAGAGGGATCCAGACCAGCTGGATCGATGGGCCAAGGACAATGGTATGAGGTTCAACAAGGCCTGGTGCGGGTCCTGCACTTGGGTCACAACAACCCCGTGCAATGCTACAGGCTTGGGGAAGAGTGGCTGGAAAGCTGCTTGGTGGAAAAGGACCAGAAGAAGCCGGTGCACCTTCAGCTTCTGCTAAACTGGTTCAGATTGTCTAGATTAAGCACAATTTAGCTAATAGATTCACAGCTCCATCCTACTGCTATCTTATGTGCACCTCTGAATAGGGAACACAAACCTTCTCTTCAGGGTGCACAGGCTTCTTGCTCTGCAAACATCACAGCAGCAGGGGCCACCCAGCAGGAAAACGTGAAGAACCATCTTTCTCAGGAAACAAGTTTCCCCCTTCTTTGTTCCCAACAAACAATAAAAGTTGTTGATAAAGCTGAGGAAAACAGTCAGACTTCTGCACGAAATACAGCATGGTATGTAATTAGCAAAGCAAGAGAAACCATTCAAAACCAAACGTATTTAAATCAGCTCATCCACCTCCAGCAGTGCTCCAGCAAGACATATGCAAGGCTCGGCCTTCTTTTCCACCTAGGTGATTCAAGGTTTCCAGTGTTTCTAGAAGTGTAAATTTCTCTTGACAGCCACAAATTCATTTAAAGAGTGATGACAATTAAAGAAACTTAATCTGTCACACTGCGGGGTTTTATTTTACTTGATAATGCATCGATATATATATACACACAAGAATGAAAAGCATATTTTGACATTTAAAGCAATCCTAGCTTGTCTGTGCCACACAGCCCAAGCTGTCAGGAGAAACGTGGGAGTGCCGCAAATTTTTTAGGTAACAACAACTTCTAATTAAGAGATGAAGTTGAATTTTTACCAAATTAGAGCACGCACAGCTTCTCTCACACAAACACAAAAACGAAAAACATTTGGCTAACACTCATTTTTCTGGCCAGTCACTTCCCCAAAGCTGCAACTGTGACTGACTGCAGGCTTTTCTTCTCCAGAACAACAGTCTACTTTGGAGACTAAAGCACCAGTCTGAGATTATGATTCAAACCCTGGCTCTGACGCTCTGACACAAGTCACTTCACTAACTTTGGGTAAATCATTTAACTGACACTTACTCAGCTTCCGATTTAATCTGTAAAGTCAAGATAATGCTATTTCTTTTTCTTATGCTTCGGGAATAGGGTAGGATAGCTTGGATACTAGAAATTATCTTGGGCAGCACATAGCTCTCTGGAGTCTAATTTCACCATCCATAAAGGCTAACTGACACGTTTTGAAGCTGCCTGTGCTTTTGTGGACTTCTAGCGATGCTCATTCCCCTCACCTGTCATGAATGGACGGCTCTAATCTTAAGAATTATCGGTGTACATTTTAATACCCTTACCAAACTTGTATGAAACTTCTGTAGGAGGAAATTGTAGACCTTTCTTGCAAGGTACATTCTCCAAGAATACAAGATGAAGGAGGAACATGGTTCCGTAACATGGATTAGAGACCATGCACTACAACCACATTTCTTAAACTGGAAGCATGACATACGTGTATGGTAAGAATATGATAGGAGAAACACTGAAAAGCATAGAGATAATCCCATGCCTGTACATCTGCAAGAACAGGATGGCTGGCAAGAGTAGTTATGATTTGCCTGCCCCCACCAGACAGCATCTGCAGGACTCTGCACAGCTATGGACCATTCTACTCCCTGCAACAGGAAAGAGAGAAATATTGCTAGCTGTAGTCATGACTGATTATTCCTGTCAGCTACCATCATCTCCAGTAGCAGCTTAGTTAGTGGAGGCAGTACAAACAGTCCTTCAGGTTATTTTCTGCACAACGGAGTAATGGGAAAGGAAAAGCAACTACAGCCATGTCCTCCTCTCCCTTTTTTCTCTCCTTCTTTCTCAGCAGTGGAAGAGACAGAAAAGTAGTTGCTCCCTCCCTTTACTCTTTCTCTCCTTGCTTTACCTCTTCTGTATCACTTATCTTGAGAACAGCTGGTCATATATATATAAATAAGAGTGAGGTCAAAGCTATTACGAAAAAAGATTGATATGACCTAGAAATGTTTTGAGAAGTACTGTGTAACCAAGGTGCCTGTGCAAAGTACCAGGGAAGACCAAAGACATTCATAACGGCTCTTTCCCACAGGACACCTACAAGGAAAACATTTCCTTTGCCTTCCTTTGTCTCTCCCCTCATTCTGAAAACCAGCAGTGTAATACACATATTGATACTAAAAGGGTGAACAAGTGGTACATTTCAGTCCCAAGAGATTGTCAGCATATAGAATAAAGAGGAGTCACAACCACAGCAAATGCATAACTAATGAGGAGCTGATTTCCCTATATAAAGGAAAAAAATATTTTCTCCAAAGCTATTCCTCCAAGAATTTATACAGACATTGGCAACTTCTGCAGCCTCACCCCTAAAGTACAGAATTTTTGTCGCAGGGGATTTTGTGGGGTGGGGTGCGGTTTTTTTTACAGATTACACTGACACACTTATACCTTACAGTGTTAGAAAAATAGTTCAGGTTTCAAGCCACAGTATAAGAGAGGTGCAGGGATTAGTGTTTGCAATGCATGCTTCAGTACTTGCAATAAACTGACTCCTGAATTAGGTGGTTCGCAAGACTTAGGATGTTGGCAGAAACCTCAAAAGGAATCAAATAGCAGTATAGGAAATTCATCCATCAGTTGTTCTGCTATTTGTCTAAGGGCACTATGAGGCTGTTCTAAGTTCCTGCTCCTTCATTAACTTCCCTGGTTCCTAAATTATGCACATATAAATGTCTGTGGGGCCATGGGATAAACCGGGTCACTCAAAGATCAAAAGACTACTTCCTGTTACTGCCATGTATCTGACTCTCCATCATTTTTATGTTCTGGTTTCGTGGTGCAGCCCCATTGACAGTGACATTGATGCAACTGGTAGGACAGCAAACAGCAGTGTAGGGCAGGTAAGTACTCAGGTTGGCTTCTTTGCCGATACCAGTATTTATCACAGCTTTTACAATTCAGAGTTGTCAGAAGTCACCTGGACACAGCGACACTTTCAAAAATCAGGAGACACAGTCTAACCTGTAGACAGTGATTTCATCCTCTGGAAACTGTACAGCATTTTCAGGAGGGATGATTTTCACCTCACAAACTCTGCAGCTGGCGAAGATTAGCTTAGAAAAGGCCTGGACAGTGACAGCAGCGTGTCAAGAAATCTCTCCCCTTGTCTCTCTTTAAACTAGCAGAAAGTAACAAAGCTCTCTTTTGTCAGCCTTGGGTTTGTCTCATTGCAAAATTCGCTCTCATGAAGAGAGAAGCAAGACAAAATACCCATGGAGGGATGGGGTGGATTTGTTTTTACAATGGCTTTTGTTCCATGCAGCAATATGGAAATGCAAGATAAGGGTTTCTATTACCCAGAGGCTACGGGGTACATTGTACTCGGAGCATATGTGTAAGTCCCACTAAATGCTAACAGGTGCTGCGCGTGCTTAGCGAGAGCAGAACAGAGTCTCTGCGTTTTCACAGTGGTGTTTATGGACAGGAAACACTTGCTATCTACTTGTCTTCCAACAGCTTCAGGGACAGTCCATTTCTGCCTTCGCTTGGAGAAAATAAAAAGGAACAGAAACACAGGTGCTAATTAGCTGAAACCATTCACATTATATCAAGTCCCTATCTGTATCAGTATTAATGCAATGCCTCAGTTGGCCCATCTGAACGCAGTAAGATGACTACATTAAGAGATGATGAAAATTTTGGTTAAGTCTCTGCAAAACATACTTTAAAAAGCAGCAAAATAAGTAATCTAACCTGAATTAGTGATACTGCACAAGAGAGTGCAAAACTGGCTGAGAAAAACCAGGAGCACGTGTCTGCTGGGGCACAGGACAAGCATTCTCAGCTAAGGCACAAACACATGCCTACAATACCAGAAAGGCATGGAATAATTCCCAGATGGTTAAGAGCTTCATCCGGCATTTGCAACAGCTCAGCCTGTCCCATCCAATATTTGATACATGACATCAGGAAGACACTGCTCTCACCCTCCTTTAGCCCTCAGAATCTCATGTACATGCCCATCATGCCTTCCAAATGCCAGAATAAACGTCTTTTAAACACACCCAGAGTTAGACATGCATTCACTCAAACAGATCACGAAAAGTAGTCGAACTTGTAGTGCCAAGTTCTCATTAAATCTAAGTTCTAGGCCATAGGGTTACACGACTAGTCCAATGTGACTGTCTTATTTACAGTTCAAGTCATTAACTTTCTTGTTCAAGGGATCGTTCATTGACGATTGCATGAAAAAAGTCTTTTCCTCTAACCAACTCTGTTTACGAGGGTGATCTCTTGTTCTCGGACCTCCCCTGCAACCAACTTTCTCTCCCTCTACCTCTTCCCTTCATAATACAAACAAACTTCAAACATGCTTTAGTCCCTCCCATCTTGAAAAATCCATGCCAAAACACATAAGCTACTCTGAGATCACTATAATAATTATCTAGCATTCCTCTCAAACCAATCCAGCCTAGAAACATCTTGTTTGTGCTCTTACAGTCAATGCTAATTACTTCTAACAATACCTTTACAACTTCTTAGTCAGGCCTTTTAGTAGCTTTGGCCATGCTCCTGCTCTTGTGCTGTTTCTTTTCATGGTTTCGGAGATACCATTCCCTGAATCCTTCTCCTGGGTATCCGAGTGCCCCCTCAGTGTGTCCTCCATTGAACTCTCCTCATGCTCCACACCTTTCAGTTTTCTTCTGTCATTCCATTGGCCTCTGTCCTTTTTGTTCCTTCTCTTTCCCTTCCATGTGTCATTTCATTTGCAAACACAAATTCAGCTATCCTGATGACTTACAAAATGACACACCTTCTGTTCAAATGGGAATCTCAGCTTGTTTTCTTATATTTTTATGTGTTTGTTTAGCAGTTACCATGAACTCATCATGGCTACAGCAGATATCTTAATTTCCTTCCCAAGACTCTCCTGCTCATTATCTTCTTTCCTCATGACTTGTGAACAGTAACAGCACCTTCTTATTGCAGCAACCCATAACCTGAATATCGTCTTCATCTTGGAGCTTGTTCTTGATTCTTGTATCTAAGCTATACCTCAGCCTGGCAGATGGTTTCCACATAGTGTCACTAATAGGCATCCATAGCATCCTCATCTGCAGAGATAAAACTCTGTTGACAAATGCAATCTTGTTCCACAGCTATTTATCCAAAATGCTGCTTTAAAGGCCATTTTCCTATGTCATCCCTTTGGCAATATTATTACTTTCTACGTAAATCTCTGCTCATTCCTCTCTCTCTTTCACATCAATAATAAGTTATATATTGTTGCTAAGTTTTCCACAGTTTACCCACAAGTCTCTCTCACCTCTTCTTCAATATCAAAAGATCAATTTCTATCTCTGTTGTAGCCCCAGGGACTCTATCAGCTCTAGTCCAGAGTTTGAAAATGCTTTATAACCCATGAGTGGCTTCCAGCTCCACTGAAGTCTGTGGAATGTAGCGGCCAAGATTTTGTCTTACAAATAATTTTTGAAATCAGTGAAATTATTTGCAGTATGTAAAGTTAAGCATGTGCCTCAGGCAAGGTCTACTTCAGAAATGGTTTACTGGTATCGTCATGCAAGTACAACCCATCCTGGCACAACCGAAGCAGCTAATTCTATCATAGGCACAGCCTATAGCAATGACATTGTCTTTTGTTGGTATAATTTATATTAGCATGTAGAATTTTTTAAAAAGGCAAACAATTCTTTCAGCAAAAGCATTCCTGGCAATAGAAACGCAACCATGTTAAGGCTGCTATTAGTACAGAAAAGTTCTAATAAACGAGTAAACAAACAAATCACAAAAAACTCACTCAAACCAAGAAACCTTTCTGACATAATCTCACCTAAGATTTTTATAGGACTAGGACATGGGTATAAAAAACACAGCCAAATTATAAAAGCTAAACCAAACATACCTGTGTATGATCTGTATATGTATGCAGATATACAGAGATCAATCTACAAAACAGTGTTTCTCAAAAAGTATTTATTGCTACAGCTGAAGTTGAGAAATTGACAGCCCAAGGAAAAACCCATACAGCTTCAGTGTAGACTGTGATTCTTCACACTACTGCAGAAACACATGTAAATGAGGACATTAAGAGATACATCTAGGATTAAAGGACTGCTTAGACATGACATCATCCTTTGGTTTCTCCTGAGAGTATCTGGAAAAGCGATGATATCACTTAATGCTCATTGTCAGAATTACTCTCACAGATACAGCACCAGTGATGTTATATATGTAACGATGATGTAGGAGTGTCTAATTCATCAGTTAGACACCAACAGTAGATTACTACAATGCTAAGTATATGAAAAGAAGTCAGAGTGGTGGCTTTATAGTACTCTAATCTTAAGTTTTAAATACAAAATTTTGTCATTGATGGACCAAAAATACCAAACTTAATGCTTACACTAAAAGTTTAGCCCTGAGTTAGTAAGTAGGACCACTATGCTTGTTTCCATTACATTAAACTTATTTTACAGCACTGCATTGTTAGTGATTTCATTAGAATTATGTTAGTATAAAACTTTTATAACGTACTAAAAGGATGAGAATTTATTTCTTTTTTCCTGCTTAAACTAAGAAATCATTGGGAGGCAATAAATATAGACCATCTTGCTGTCATTTTTGCAGCTACTTTTAAAAATCAGAGCTTCTCTTTAGAAGCACTTCCTCTGCCTACTAAAATCTTCAGTCTGCACATAAACCAGTGTAGTTGAACTTGCAAGAAACATTTTGCATCAGGCAGTGGGAGGGGCAGACAAACTACAGAATGATGAAGTGCTGCTCTGAAACCAAAAGCATTGCTGGAACACTCTTCAAAGGACCATAAATCTGAGGTTTTAGGAAGTGGGACAATAATACAACTAAATGTAGATTAGCATCTCCTAATGAGAACTCAGGACAGATGTTGCTGATAGCGCATTCACAGCATTTGATGCTTTTTAATGAATGTAGGACATGAGTGGCAAAGTGTGTGTGTGTATTTCTATAGCATTGCTTTTCTGAGGGGCTTCACAGATATTTATTTTCTGATATTTGTCTTATTCCTACAGAAAAGCACTACTTAAAGTTAGTTAAAGTTGCTTTGTTCTACTTTAATAGCATTTTTTATGTTCTTGAAAGGCTGGCAAATACACATTTATGTTCATTAAATGCATATCTGTTCCTTTACCTACATTAATGGAAAGCTTATCTATTCTTCCATTCTTCTTCCACAATTCATTGTAAACATTCAAGGCTTCAATAATTACTATTCAGCCCTGAAGTCCAACACACACAAAAGGAGAGTACTCTACCCCACAGGAGTCTAGGAAAAAAACCTATACTTTATAGAGGACAGTCTTTCATTGCAGGTATTCACAAAGCTTTACAAACAGCCATGAAGTTGCATGGCTCTGTTTATTAACATTTTAAGACAGAAGAAAGGAGTTACAACTGACTCAAGGGAACAAGCTCTGGCTCTCAGCTTCTCAAGCAATGGCTCAGACCAGCTCCTAGAAATGATCAGCTCCATTTACTCTGCATAGCCCAATGCTGCTGCACACCAGAAAATCAGGAGGAATTGTATGGCCTTGTGGCCCATACCCATTTTTAAGCCTCACAAAATTAAAGAACCTCCTTTATTTCACTGCAATTGCTTTATGTCTGCTTAAAAACCATACCCCTGAACTTTACATGCCTGCTCCTGGATTTGTAAGTACCCCAGCCGCTGTAGACCGACACGCTTCCTCTAGAACGAATGCTAAAGGCAGAAACCCCCTGAGACAAATCACCCAAACAGGGGCTAACTTGCTCCTGTATAAATATATACACGCCATCCAACACACTGAGCTTATTCCTCTTCTAACTTTCACCCACGCTCCCCCACGCATATCTTTTTATTGTGACTGCTGAAAGTGATGCTCTGCAACTGCATCCTTTGCTCAGATCTCTCCTGTTATAGTGGATAACAATAACAGCACTGTTGTTCTTTACTCCCAAATCCAGCACCCTCCAGGCACGTAATAGGAAATTTTTGAAACATGTCCCAGGGGACATCACCAGTGAGCACAGCATGACTAATTACAGTGATTAGACTAATGGCAGATTATCTCATTAAAACAACAGGACATTTGTCACATCCTACCCATGGAGAAAGGCCGCCTTCCTATCCCCTGGGCTTCTGTTTACCCGCCCTACACAGCTTGTGCCCTGGCACTTCTGCTTGCAAGCGTCCCTGCAGCTGCTTCCTTGGCAGAGAAGACAGAAGAACCCCTGCAAGGTCACGGTGCTCTGGGACAGCCTGTTGAGTAGGTTGCAGTTGTCAGATGTTTCATCTGCAGTAAGGTGTTGAACCAGCATCTCCTCTGAAACTCCATGGAAGGCCCACTGAAGCCCCAGCAGAATACAGTACAATGCTGGCAAATGGCACATTTCCTTCTTCTGCCACACGTTTCTCCCATGGCTTCCCTGTACATTCCCTATATGTAGCTATCTTCCTGGGTCCTCTTGGGTGGCTATGCTGCTTTCACATGTTCCTTCTGCTCCATGCAGTTCAGCTTCTCCTATTTCTGGCTGAGACCAGCCTTGCAAAAAAGCTTTTTAATATAAAGGCCAAACCTGATGTTCTTCTATGATATGATGACCCGCTTAGTGGATGAAGGAAAGGCTGTGGATATTGTTTACCTGGACTTCAGGAAATTCTTTGACACCATTTCCCACAGCATTCTTCTGGAGAAACTGACTGCTCACAGCTTGGACAGGAGTACTCTTCACTGGGTAAAAAAGTGGCCAAAAGAGTTGTGCTGAAGGGAGTTAAATCCAGTTGGTGGCCAGTCATAAGTGGTGTTTCCCAGGGCTCAGTATCGGGGCCAGTTCTCTTTAAGATCTTTATCAACAACCTGGACAAGGGGATCGAGTGCACCCTCACTAAGTTTGCAGACAACACCAAGTTCGGTGGGAGTGTTGATCTGCTTGAGGATAGGATGGCTCTACAGGGCAGGCTGGATCAATGGCCCGAGACCAATGGTATGAAGTTCAACAAGGCCAAGTGCCAGGTCCTGCACTCAGGTCACAACAATCCCATGCAACACTACAGGCTTGGGGAAGGGTGGCTGGAAAACTGCTTGGTGGAAAAGGATCTGGGGGTGTTGGTCGACAGCCACCTGAATATGAGCCAGCAGCGTGCCCAGGTGGCCAAGAAGGCCAATAGCATCCTGGTCTGTATCAGAAATAGTGTGGCCAGCAGGACTAGGGAAGTGACCCTCCCCCTGTATTTGGCACTGTTGAGGCCACACCTCAAATACTGTGCTCAGTTTTGGGTTCCTCACTACAAGAAAGACATTGGGATTCCAAACCACATCCAGAGAAGGTCAATGAAGCTGGTGAAGGCTATAGAGCACAAGTCTTATGAGGAGCAGCTGAGGGAGAGACCTTATCACTCTCTACAACTACCTGAAAGGAGGCTGTAGTGAGGTGGGTGTTAGTCTCTTCACCCAAGTAACAGGTGATAAGACAAGAGGAAATGGCTTCAAGTTGCACCAGGGGAGGTTTAGATTGGACATTAGGAAAAATTTCTTCACAGACTGGGTTATCAAACATTGGAACAAGCTGCCCAGGGAAGTGGTTGAATCACCATCCCTGGAGGTATTTAAAAGACTGGTAGACGTGGTGCTTAGGGACATGGTTTAGTGGTGGACTTGGCAGTGTTAGGTTAATGGTTAAACTTGATGATCTTAAAGGTCTCTTCCAACCTAGACGATTCTATCACTTATCACAGTCATGGGTTGTCTGAAGCTCACCTACTCCTTTGAAGTCAGGCAATGGCTAAACAAGTATCTGTCTGACTTCTCCTACTGACCTCTGGCACTTAAAATTAGTGGGAGAAATGTACGTTTAATATTGGCCAGCTCCACATGGTTTCTAAGGCAATTGTGTTCAAGTCAAAACTATTGGATCCAATAAAGCTTCATTTGCCCATTCAGCCACCTTTTTTCTTACTCATATGCTGTGTCTACACACAGGGGTCCCTCTGGGATTTTCCTTCTTTCCTTGACGAATCTCAGCATTATGATGGTTTAGCATTTTCCTTGATAAAAACTGACTGACACAGTGCGCCCCACTGGGTAGTTTCCCACTCCAATGCACAACACTGCTCATAGCTTCCACATGAGCCCCAGTCCTTTGATGCGAGTCTGAGACCTGCTTTCAGTGCACCATTGCACTTTATTTAGCCTAATTTTTCCCATTTCTATAATAAATGCAAGTGCAACAGCTACAGAAGGGGTTTACGACTTTGCTTTGTAGCCTCACTTTAGCAGTGTGCTAACTCTGAGTGCTTACATTGTTTATTTTCTTCCAACCCAGCATGAAGAGTCATGACTAAAAGTGAAATTACACATTCCCAGAGGGACTTTCTTTTGCTTATTACTTCCCTCTTTTAATGCATTTATTAGAGCTTCTGAATTAACAGTGGCAGATGCAGGCAAAGAAAGAAAATTTTAATTTTGCAGATAATAATGGATGACAATACATTAACATTACTGTAAAACCCACAAAGTGGAAGCACTCAAGGGATGTAGGAGCAATTAATGTGGTTAGTTATTTACCTAACTCTGACACACTGCTAGGGCATTCAGAAGCAACTGGAATTGTGTTTACACAGGCAGAGCTATAAGGCTACTCCAATATCACAGACAAATATCCTGTTCAGGATTCAGGGGAACATCAGCTGCTTCAGGCAAAGGAAAATATGAAAATGTATATTGAAATAGCACACAGATCTTCTCCATTGAAAGAGTGGGCAGAGGTAAAACATTAATAAGGACATGGTATAAAGACAGTCCTCAGCTCTCAAGAGTTCAATATTTCTGGTATTCTGAGAGATATTCTATTACCAAAAAATTTTCTCTGTTTATCCTATGCTTTTACAATTCTAAAGTGAGAATTTTCAGGAAGAAATAAGCTAAAGGTATGCATAGATGTCTGCTCAAGTTAAAATAAGTATATATAATGGAAGTGTGTCATTACAAGCCAAAAAAAATACCCAAACACTTAAAATCAAAGCTACCAAGAGGGTTGGACTTTTTCAGCAGTAGTGGGAAAATTAGCAAATGCCTCATTTAAATGCAATGTTGATGTGTAACTCATGATATGCATCCTGCATATTTCCAATACTGATCAAAAGCCCTAATTCCTGCGCTTTGAACAGAGCCAGAGCCTATACATTGAAAACAAAAGTACCCAGGTGGCATCGAGTGTCTAGTTCCATTTTATCTTAAGTGGCAACCACCACCTGAAAGACAGGGCATCTCCCCAAATTAAGCTATTCCAAAACACGAGATTCACATACATGTGAAATTCAGCCTGTCCAAATGAAGGCAACAACGATGCTGAGGATTCAGAGAGTACTTTGTTGCAATCGAAACGGGTTAAAAGTCCAGCCAGACAGCCTCTGTTGGCAGCTGAAGGGATGAATAAGCCATCCCATACTAGCAATGTACACACTGGGAACTATTTTCTAATAAAACTACAGAACTTCAGCTGGTAAAAATAAGTTAGCAACAAAAATCAAGCTTCTCCAGCAGTAAAAAAGGCAAAGCATCTCCAGTTGGGAGCAGAGAGATACATGCCTTGAAGGATTTACTATGGAATTCAGTTGATCTAAGAAAATGGTGAAACTGACGTTTGACAAAATGGCCAAGTGAAACCCTTGGATGTTTTGAGAATGACAAAGTACAGCAGAAACCTGCAGCAGCTGCAGTCACTAGCAGCACCTTCTGACCAGCATGAACGTCCACCACTAGGTACAGTAACTCCAGCAGCAGCTAGACACCAGAGTAAAACCCGGCAAAAGTAGGCCTTAATGGCAATATTCTCTTTGAGAGTTGGGCAAGAATTTGGGAAGGCACACAGCCGGGACAGTTGACCCAAACTGACCAAAGGGATATCCCATACCCCATGATGTCACGCTCAGCAATAAAAGCTCAGGTAAAGGAGCATCAAGGTGGGGTCATTTGCTGGGGTCAACTTCCCAAGTAAGCAATATGCTTGCTGGGGCACACCTGCCTACAGGAAGTGGCTAAACATCTGGCTGACAATGGGAAGTAGTGAATAAATGCTTTATTTTGCTTTGCTTGCACATAGTTTTGCTTCACTTATTAAACTGATTTTTTTCTCATTATTGCTCCTCCAATTCTGTCCCCCATCCTGTTGAAGGGGCAGCGGGCAATTGACTGGTGGCTGTTTAGTTGCTGGCTGGGGGCAATCCACAACATGTTTACGCTGTGTGTAACTGGACTTCCAATGAACAATATAAATTTAAATGACCGGATTTTCTCTTGTAATAAAAGATAATGGACACATGCACAAAAATATATTTAAAATATTCCCATTAATCTGTTCACTCTTTCCATCTGTTTTCCTTACTGTGAATGTTGCACCTCTTGTTTTACTTCCTACTATGAGTTGATAGTTTGTTTTAATACTATGAACCTCGTTCAAATTGATTGATTTTCATTGCTGGATGCTACAGTGAAACTATGAAATCTCATTTATTTCTGTTTTTAGTGCTTATATAGAGCTAGCTGGAAATGAGTTCAATTTTATTTTTAGCTCTCTTTCATTTATATTATTCTACTTTCTATTCAGAGGCTGTGCTACACAGCTTGAGTTGAAATGCAAAAAAAGAAAAGTCTCCACTTTTTCAGCTCAACCAATGAAATAAGAAGAAATCCAAACATTTGTTTTAGTGAAAGGAATAAGGAAATCTCATCCACATCCCAGTTTCACAGAATACATCACCACTCCTCATTACATCAAAGAGAGTTTTCCCCATTGGTCTCAAACTTGGTGCTACTATTCTAACCGGATACAATTTTCACTTTTCCTTTTCCAGAAGTGCCTTAAATGTACAATTTCCTGAAAAAAGTACAGCAGTAATATGTCTCTCTATTCTTCACATACAGTTTCAAACAGTTTACAGTGTTCAACTTTCGAAAGTGCTACTTCTCTTCCTCTTAGAAAATTGGATCTCATTAAAAAGATTCAGGCCAAGTGCCAAAATAGCTAGATTAAGAAAAAAAAAGAACAACCCCCCCAAAAAAACCCCACCACCAGAATCTTATCTTTGAGGCCCCCAATGACATTTAAGTGTTAATTCCACAAAATGTTTATCTTCAACTTTACATACTGCTGTATCTTCGTAAAACTGAACCTAAGTAACTTTGGAAACCCAGCATTAACACTTATAATTCACATAGCTCATTCAAAACTTTTATCCAGTGATATTGGTTTTTTTCATTATTTTTAAACTGTCTCTGTAACGACTGGCCCACGGCCAGCCTGAGACTGAAATTTTATTTCCAACTCACATTTTTCCTCCCATAAAAGGTGCCTGCAAATGTATTGGCCAAGTTGCTCATTAGAACTCAGCTCCTGTATCATAGCAGGGTTTAACAAACAAGCGGAATTGAACCAGTGTTTCAGTGTTTTAATACCAAAATAAAAAACAGGAATAAAAACAGATCTAATGGTAAATCTGCGCACTACCTTATACAAAGGTATTAAACCAACTGGACCAGACCTCCTACTGCACTTATATAGCCACTTAAGACACTGCAGAAAGCTGAAAATTAAAGCAGCAAGGCCAGCTAGTAGAGCAGAGTCAGCTGGATGTAACTTGCCATCCATTACATGGATTTAACCTCCATGAAGTCAGCAGGTAAGTGTCAGAAGTGACTCCAAAAAGTCACTCCAGTATTACCTAGTGGTGTTACTTTTGTCACTTGCCTGTTCCTATGTCTGCATCATCTCTTGGCTATGATGAAATTCTGGCACATCTATTTGCATCTTCCCTGTTCTTGACGATGCTCTGCCACATCCGAGTGGATGCAGAAGCAGAATGTAAGACTGAGATGATCTCATCCCTCTGTTGAACATTCAGCATATTCTTGCTGAAGAACAGGGAGAACTCTTCCCAGGGAAAACAAATTTTGGGTTGTTCATCATTTGTTGATGTATGGGTGAGTAAGAACAAAGATGTTCATCAGCATTTCTCTCAGCCATAGTGTAAAAAGGGGCTGAAAAGTGAAAACATGCAATGCAAAAAAGTCAATCATCCAAGGCATTTATGAGGGCCACAATCATCCTTTCTCAGTGTATTCTTGCTGTTGAAAGCTTTCAATCTTGAGATGTATATTTTAAAAACTTTTTCTTTAAAGAGCAGAATTGGGAGGACAAAATATTTGTGGAGGACATAAACAGATTTTGGATGAAAATTAGACATCCCTTGTAATCAGGAACACAGCAGAGCTTTCCAGCAGATAACTCAGTAACTAAGCTGATGCAAATAAAATAAATTTTCTCTGAAAATTCCCTCTTTACACATATTCTTAAGGTCTTATCGTTCTCCCACAGGAGATGAGTAAGTCCTGCTGACTTCTGTGGAGGAAGGCCAAAGTTTGCAGCAGTGAAGACAGCTGCACTTTGTTCCTTCCCTATGAATATGAAACTGTCACTCTCTTTAGAAAAGCTGCATTCAAAATGAGTAATCTGAAGTACAGAAGTCCTGGTTATTGTCCCATAACATTAAATACAGTGAAATCACAGCACTGTCATGTATTACACACTATAGAGACTGACATTTTCATTGCTAATGTCACCTACAGCTTAAGGCTTTTCCTCCATAAATCAAGCAGGATTTTTTTTCTCCCTTCAAAAAGGAGTCTAAGGGCTATATTTCACAAAACAATGCCATAGTTGTCACACACTAACCACATTCATCTAATAAAAAAGATTCTTTGGTCCATAAGCAAAAAGTTGATCCTAAGCCACATGCATCTTCCCCCTCAATAATGACTTTGTGCTTCTTCGCCTCTTTTTCTGGACTGGGATTTCTTTTTACTTCTAGAATACTGCTAATTTTCAAAAAGAAAAAAAAAAACCAAACCCAAACCAACACCCAAACAAATGCACATCTGAATAATCCTGAAAAACCTTATTTCCCCCTTAATTTTGTATCTATTTTTGTTTGTTTTTTTTCTTTAAAATACATTTCTAAACAAAACTGATGTCCAGTTGAGGAATTGTTTCTTTTCCCCAAAAGCAAGCAAAGAGTGATTAAGGTGTAATGACTCTCCAGCTCCCAGCTGACGCTACCTCTGTTAGACTCCTCCACGTATCATAAGCTTGGGTTTACAAGGCATGGAGGTGGTTTCACATTTCAGTCCAATTCTGGCAGATCTTTCCACAGATATTCCTTTACATTTGTCACTGCACTAAAATCACTAGATTTTTAGACAACGCCAAGAATACAGCAGAGCAAACGATGAACTATAACTCTCTAGAAAACATATATTAAAATAAATATTGATGGAGGAAGAAAGGGGAGAACACAAGGTTTTCTAAGAAACATTTGCTGAACATACAGGATTAAAATGACTCAAAAGATACCTTCCTCCAAGAATCCTTGATCTCTCATGTCTCTGTGTTAGACTAAGTCAGGACAGGTCTGGACAATGCATTTACTGTTTCCTCTGGCATAACCTTCATGTGTTCTTATGGTTTGAAGAGGATTGCCCAGCTGCTGTAAGGATTTGGGTGACTCTCCAGACAAACAGCACGTTTCAAGGATTAAAGCACTAGACTGTATTCTCTCAAATCATTACTCATTTGGTGACTGTGCACCTTGCCTCGTTGCTTTTGTTTTCTTTTCCCATTTTTGACCACCTTAATAGTATTTCAAAAAACAGACAGGATGAGTCTCCTGTCATCTAACTTCTGATGTCCAGTCGAAGTTTTTCCCTGCTATTCCCCTTCCTCTTGTCAGCACTGAGAAATAAGCGCCTTTCAGACAATTCATCTGCTCTCTTCTTGATACTGCCTGTAAGAGGAGAGAGATAACATACAAGGGGTACAGAATAGAATAGACTAGACTATTTCAGTTGGAAGGGACGTACTATGATCACCTAGTCCATCTGCCTGGTCACTTCAGGGCTGACCAAGTTAAAGCATGTTGTTAAGGACATTTTCCAAATGCTTCTTAAACACTGACAGGCTTGGGGCATTGAGCCCTTCTCTGGGAAGCCTATTCCAGTGTTTGATCACCCTCTTGGCAAAGAAATGCTTCCTAATGTCCAGTCTAAACCTGCCCTGGAGCAGCTTTGAACCATTCCCATGCATCCTATCACTAGGTAACAGGGAGAAGAGATCAGCACCTCCCTTTCCACTTCTCCTCCTCAGGAAGCTGTAGAGAGCAATGAGATCACTCCTCAGCCTCCTTTCCTCCAAACTAGACAAACCCAAAGTCCATAGCCACTCTTCCTATGACATTCCTTCCAGCCCTTTCATCAGTTTTGTTGCTCTCCTCTGGATACATTCGAGTACCTTAATATCCTTCTTAAATTGTGGGGCCTGTTTCATCCCATTGATCATTGTCCAATGCTCCAATCTATCTAGATCCCTCTCCAAGGCCTCTTTTACCTCAAGAGAGTCAACACCACCTCCTAGTTTGGTATCATCAACAAACTTGCTAATGGTGCATTCAACTCCTACATCCAGATCACTGATAAATAAATATATTGAACAGAACTGGCCCTACAGTTGAGCCCCAAGGAACACCACCAGTGACAGGCTGTCAGCCAGATGTAGCCCAATTCACTACAACCCTTTGAGCCCTGCCCTTCAGCCAGTTCTTCACCCAGCACACTGTGAACTCACTCACCCCCACAGCTGGACCACTTGTCCAGAAGGATGCTGTGAGGGGCAGTATCAAAAGCGTTACTAAAATCCATAAAAAACTACATCCACCACCTCCCCTTCACCCACTAGGTGGGTGACTTTATCATAGAAGAATATCAAATTAGTTAAACAGAACTTTCCCTTTGTGAACCCATGTTGACTGTGCGTGATGACTGCATTATTCTTTAAGTGCCTTTCAATAGTATGCAGTATACTATTCTCCAAAACCTTTTCAGGAACTTTTTCAGAAGGTTAGACTAAGAGGTCTGTAGTTTCCTGGGTCCTCCCTCACACCCTTTTTGTAGATTGGAATAACATTGGCTAGCTTCCAGTCAGCAGGGACCTCCGCACACTCCCAAGACCTTTGGTAGATGATCGAGAGGGGTTCTGCCATAACATCTGCTAGCTCCTTCAGTACTCTGTGATGAATTCCCATAGACTTCTGAACATTCAGCTGATCCCTTACAATTTCAGTGTCCACAAATGGGAAATCACTGTTCCCACACTCATGCTCCTCCAACTGAGGGGACCGGGCAGCCCAAGGTCCATCAGTATTCTTAAAGACTGAAGCTAAAAACCACATTGAATGCCTCCACTTTTTCTTCATCCCTACTAGTCAGATGACCATCTTCAACAAGTATCGGTCCAATGTTTTCTTCAGACCTCCTCTTGCTATTAACGTACTTTAAAAAACCCTTCTTTTTACCTGAAACAACACTGTCCAGCTTCAACTCTAATTGAGCTTTGACCTTGCATGTCTTCTGCCTGCATATACGAACCACAACTCTGTGCTCTTCCTGCAAACCCTGACCTTGCTCAAAGGAAACCAGCAGAAGAATTCACAACCACTTCTTACACCACTTCACATAATCCTCTTTCAAGCACACTCCCAGGTATCACAAATTAATAGCTCTTTCCCTATTTCCCTTGTCCTATACTGTTAGCCTATTAACAACAACCCACTTTGCACCTCCTATATCCACATCAAAACTGGGACGATCTGCCATGCTCAAGAGGATGCACAACATGCTAATCAGTAAAGCAAATTAAAATCCATAGATTATAATCTGATCCTGACATCCAATTTGCTGGGGAGTAATTTCCATCAGAAGAAAGATCAAAGTGGCAGCATACAGGATTGGAGTCTTACTTTTTACCTAAAGCTACCTCACGAAGCATCTTTTATATCCATATTTTAAGTCCTGTTCCACTTTTTCAGTGTCACCTGCACCCACAATGATGCTACATTTAAATATACAACTTGCAAGACAGGGCTTGAAAAACACCTTTCCCCGTAGTGAGTAGGAGGTTTTTCCTGCTGAAAACAGAAATGTGTCAAAATCAAAACATAACCTAAACTTCCACTGAACACTGCCTTTCTCTCCCCATTTCCCTCTCTTTGTATTTGTCTGCTTTGTTTTGACTTTTTAATTAAAATCTGATCTTGTAAAATGTCGTTTTTAAAGCATTATTGGAATTCGAAATTGAACCACCTGCATTGCAAGTAATTACTTTGTACTTAAACGCAGGGATATCACTGGGGAAAAGACCCCCAGGAAGCACACGCTGGTGCACAATGGTTGTCCTCAGTGCAGCTATGTAGCCAGTCTGGCTTTTTCTAGGTAAACCTCTAATTTCTTTGTAGAAGTCAATACTTCAAGGAATGCGATTGGCAGAATTAGCAGGCTTGCATGATTTTTTTGTGGCAGACTGTGACGGTTTGCTCAGCTGCTGCTCAGGTTTTGGCTTAACACACAGCTCACGCCAAAGCCTGGCGCATGCTGGGAGCAGCACCATTGGGTCAAAGCAAGAGCAACACGTCTGCTGGACACAGCGGGCAGGAAGAGATAAGGGCCATTCTGCAGCTGTTCTTACCTGCAGTGTGCTGTCCCCTGCAGCCATCATCTCCTGTATCTCTGCAAAATACCTGCCTGGCAGTTGCTTCAAAAATCCCCTAGCTGATGGAAACGGTACAGACCTAGCTTCCAAGCTGGGAGGTATAAATGTATCAGCTTCCCCAAAAAGCCTCTGAAGCAAATCCAACACAGCAGCTGCACTGCCGAGTCTTTACAAAAATTATTTTTAAAAAATTTTAAAAAAACACAAACAAACAAAAAACCCAACCAAGCAAACAACCCCCCTCCCAAATACTCCCCCCAAAACACAAACAACAACAACAAAAATTGATATCATGTTTGTAAACTTTGTTCACTGTTTCTGCCTGCTCTGGCTTTACCAGTTAATGAACCTGTCCAAACTTGTGAGTTTTTAATACTAATACTCAAAGCACTATGCAAAGACTACAAGAGAAAATACTATATCTCAACACATTATATCTTTTTCAACATTCATCTTTTAATTTTTTCCTCAAACTAAATTGGAAACACCCTTGAATAGGATGAGCATTTGAACTGAAGCATGCCATTAAATGTAGACGAAAGTTTTCACACGGAAAAGAGGAATGTGGTCAGTTAAAATTAATTTCTCCACATCTCATAAGATATTTGTTTCAATATCTAGGGTGCAAGTCCTCTCTGTAGCAAAGTCACCTTTATGGATGCCATTATTTTACTTCAGGAGATAAAAACAACCTTGCCACACAAAGGCCACTCTTCTGCATCATTCAAATATGTGTATGTGACTTTTGGGCTCCACTGAAGCCTCAAGCCTCAGAGAATCTCGTGTTCATTTTGTTCAAAGTTAATGCCACGTGTCTGACAGTTGGTAAATTGAGTCTCTCTTGTTTCCTGGGCAGGATTTCTCACTTGTTATCTTTCAGTGCTCTGAAAAAGATTGCTTTCAAAATTGAACTTGTCAAGTCAACCGGTTCACTTCTGAACAATCTCTAGAATGTCTGCCTTCTGAGTCGATGCATTTTCATTCATTCATTTAGGGCACCTTGAGAATCAATGCAGTGAAAGAAAACACTGGTAGCCCACTCCCACAGATGATGGTAACTCATAATGCAATAGAATTGTGTAAGCATTTAGCATGTATACATACATGCATTTAAACACAGATATACGGCTATATGTCTATAAAAACCTATGGTTGTCATTACTACTTGCAGACCAGGTGTTAGCAAATCTGAAATGAAATTAGAAAACTAGATGAAGCGTAATAAAGACCAGTCAGTGAGATAACTGGATGGCAATTCTGTTGCCAAGCCAAGGATTTACGTGGCAGCTTCTGCACCATCCAAAATACAGAGCGCAATGGGTCATGAGGCAAACACAAGAGCTGGGACCTGCCAGTACTTCATTATGTCTAACAGATTCTGTCATTGTAGTCTAAAGCCTGCAGTGGAAGATGTAAGTTAAAAAGCAAAATTAAAAACAATCACTCCCCATCCCAAAACTTCCCTCCCACCCCATCATTACTGTTTCAGAAATGTAAACTAGAAGAGTATGACTTTTCCTTAAGTCTAGTAAGAAGCCTTGTACTTTCAAGATACTGATTTTGGGAGGAAAAAAGTAAATAAAAATCTGACCTTCATTTTTTCTTAAAATTGATACAGCACTCAAAACTACAAGCATGTTCATACAGTTAAGTGCCCTGTTTTGTGCTCTGTTAGGGAAGTACAATTTTAAACTTGCACTTCAAGGTTAAGAAACCGCATATACAGCTTCACTGAAACCCAGATCTGAAGCCACAGGGATTCAAAAACTGTCTAGAGACTGAGGAACAGTAAGTCAAGTGAGCAGTTAGCTTGTGGACGGTACATGAGCGACTGACAAAACCTGTAGGAAGCTTTATTTGCTCCTTCAGTGAGCCTAACTATGCCCAAATGCCTCATCACACCAACAACTGTAGGTGGACAGAGATGAAGAGGAGACACACCCTAGGAGGTACCTAAACCCCCATCCAAGCAAGAGATAGGAATTAATACTATACACAGAGAGAGCAACTCCGCAGCTGTGCCCAAGGGAAAGAATTAATCAGCCAGAATGTGCTATCTGGAACTGTATTTCCCTTCATGTTCAGGGCTTTCCAAGAGGAAGCTAAGACTGGACAGGAGACCAGAATCTCCAGGAAATATAATGCAACAAGCAATTAACCACTAGCAAACAAAGTTCTCTTGTTAGTAAATTAGATATAACAGCACATTACTTCTCTTTCTAGTCCCAACTTGAGAGGCATTTCATATAGGGGAAGGCCTCAATTTCCCCAGCCATGTGCAAATTCAGGCTTCACTAGGCCTCCTGGAGACATTTACTGCAAAGCATCTTTGTACTTGCTGCGTTCTTCACAGCACTAGGAGATGTTGGAGATCTTCCCACTTGGAAAGAATTCTTCTAAATTGGAAAGAAGGCACAACACCTTGCCATCGTGCTGTCACGTTGGAGTTTGAACTCTTTTTGACACTAGATTGTGTCAAAATGGAAAAAAAAAAAAAAAAAGGGGAATTGACAAATTGACAGCTTCTGTAAAACTTGGGAGCTTTCTTTGAACTCAAGGAATCTGGTTTAGAAACTATACCGTAACACCGTCTGACACACAGCAAAGAACAGAGGTTCTCAAAAGAAAAGCGGATGCTGCCAAAGTTGGCCTTTGCTCTTGTTCCTTAGAGGCACAAAAGAGCATGGCAAAAAAGAAATAATACAGCCAGAAACCGTAAGGGGTATGAGGAGCCACTGTACTTAAGGTTTCTATGAAATGAACATCACGTGTTCACAGTCTGCTTTTCTATAGGAATAAAGATACCTATATACACATGCATAAATACAAATATATTATGAAGAAAGTATGCCACCTTACGCAAATTTTTGCACAATGCTTGCTTGACTACAAATAAGGCTGTAAAGCATCTTGACTTTTCTCCAGATGTGATATCAAATTGATTACAAATTTGGTTTTGTTACCATTAGCTCCACCACAAACTTCCCATAGGACAAGGAGACAGAGAGAATACTTGGACTTCACCCTGTTCAGAATGACTGATCTTGATGAGTACATTCAAAGGTTTTTCTGTGTCCTTATACTAATAAATAAATTTCTGCTAATGTGTATCTAACAATGTGCCCCAAAAAGATTTTAAAGGAGGCGGCTGAGCTGGCAGTAGCAACTCCATGGGCTGCTCTCCATGGATTACACATTACCTTTGCTGATTTAATTGTCCACGTGCACTATGTGAGATGAGACAATCCGCACCCTCCAATACATGCTGTAACTTCCGTAACCCAGACAGCATAAAAGAGCTCTCTCGTGGCTGTAAAGACTTACCAGCAGTGAAAGTCTACCCTTCCATGACCTTTTCTGTGTCAGGCATGGTATGAAGACAGCTAACATAAAACACTCCCTGCTAAATAATCCAGCCACCCTTTTCTCTCTTTCCAATGAAAAGCCATTCCCCTCCTTCAGCTTTGCCAGTAGGCCACTTCATTTTGACCTTGGCAATAAATACTTCTAAAATTATAGTGGTCAAGAGATATTATTATTTGTGGGTTTGGCAAGAGAGGGGGGAGAGAATCAGTGACCAACCAACATATGTTCATGGCTGTAAGGACATTTCAATTTAAGTCCACAGACCTTCCAGATATATATGGACATGGCTAACATTTGTCATGAGAATCTCCATTCTTCTGTCCCTCCACATTTGTAACAAAACTATACAACAGCAAAATTGCTCATACTTAGCAAGACCTTGTTACTCAGAGTGCTTTGGAGAATACCCTTTATACACAAGGCAAGCTTCATAACATGCTTGCAGTTTATTTTCTGCATTTAGATTTGAAGATTTTGTCTTCTGCAGGAATACTAACAAAAAAAAAATATGTCAGCAATTGTTAAATAGCATTTCATTTGCTATCATTTATCACATCAAGCTTGTTGAAGTTCATCCATATGACAAATACCTTTTTTCTGTCTCTGCTTCAATTTTATAGTGACATGCCTGCCTTTATTAGATTTAATACCTGCTGAAGTTAAAAAGAAACTTAAAGAAATTCAAAACAGCAAAGATGATGTAAATCTTTGCGACCTACATGTCCAGAAGTCCTAACTAAGGGCTGACCAGACACCAAAAACCAGGACAACCCTTCATCTCAGATGAAGTATCTTTCATTTGCACGCTATCAAAATTTTTTAAAACGCTGTTACCTGAACCTCCCTTCAGTCCTTTAGGAAGCTTCTATTAAACTACACAGCAGTAGATTAAGTTTGGCAAAATTAACTAAAAAAAAAACCCCAACCTACAGCTCATAGGCACTAGAAGCATTATTCAGCTGATATGAAGGAATTGCACAGATTTAACCTCAAACTACGTTTGAAACAGCTCTATAACAACAGAAAGACATGTTGAGACTGAGCCCATAAACAGACCTTGCATCTTCCATAAACCATTACAAACAGCATCTCCATACTTTCAGAAAAGTTAGGCTTAAGTTATTAAAGGTTAAGCTTAAAAGTTAGGCTTAAATTATTAAATTAATAGAAATGCAATACGCACTTGCGCTACGGAAGGGACTTCCAGAATGCTAACTTCCTTTTATAATTCCACTGGCAGGAGATAATTAGCTTGTGAATTCATGATACAGAGTATATGACTTGCTCTTGGCCTACTGTTAGTGCCCTATACTCATAACTCTTAAGACCATTTTCAGATGAGAGGAGCTTTCATGATTATGCTACTTAGCATGAAGAGCAGGGAGTAGTGGATAAATTAAAGTTTAGCTACAATTTACCAGTCGCATCAGGAGCTGGTATAAAATTGCATCACTCTATTACGGCTGTAGTTCCACATAATTATTTTTACTGACAGCACATCTGATTTAAGAGGGCTAACTCTCCCCCACCAGTGTAACCGTGCTCTCTTCACAGCAGAGTCCACTGTCACCTTACTTAAGCTGATTCAGTTACTTGCATTGCCACACTCTAAATTAGAGCTGCGAAATCAGGCAGCTAAAATAATGCAAACATAAATAAATGAAACTTTAATGAAGCTGTGGTAACATCCACCAGTTTCGAATCTGACCCTGTGTTGTTCATGAACTGTAACTACTTCTTGATTTCAGGAATTTATTTGTGTGTCTGTCATTTGGGTCTAAACGATGACTGCAGGGAGACAGCAACATCTAAATAGACCATCACATTCATCAGCTGCTCACCGGGTTCAATGTGTTGGAGTTATTTTTGGTCAGTGCTACACTCTAATATATGTATCGTATTTCCCCCTTAGCATAAATGAAAGGTGAGGGTGAACTCACATCTGTTTGCAGGCAGTTAATTTTAACCATCTCCTACCCAGCCGAAAGAGTCATGGACTAGGGAGACCTTTTGAAGCAATCAGGAACAAATAAGGATTAACTAATTTCTGTTGACCCCAGAAAAGGGACCAATATCAAGCTTATGAGGCTGACCTCAGACCAAGTCCTTCAATGAGACATTTTCCACCTGGAGTCAAAGCAGATCCTCTGAGATCTGACCACAGGCCTTTGCACACAGCCAAGACAGGTCAGCTGTTGGCCAAGTAAAGAATGCTGGTTCACCAGAACTGCAGGCAACAAATCAAAAGCAACCAGAATGTGAAGAACATAAGGAAGCGGTGGTCCAACACACCAAAGAACATAAGGTTGTTCATCATCTCCGTGCAGAGGAAAGACTTTTTTGACGGAGAAGCAACCGTGCACACTGCCAAAGGTAAGGGGCAAGGGCCATGTGCTCAGGCAAGCTGAAAGTTATCCCTATTCAGTAGGTATTTGCCTTTGGGATCTTTTCCCATTCCTATTAATTGGAAATAGCTGAGCTATCTCACCAAATTTCTGTGAAGCTTCATATAGACAATGATAAAACTGTAAGGTCACAGAGGTGAACAGCATTTTTTTTTTTTTTTTTTAGTTTTAAATATTGCTACTCTGCCCATGGCCTTGGCTGCAGTGCAACTGAGAGCTGCCCCCTTCCTTTGGGGACCTTGGAAAGAGCTGTGGGAGCTGCTTTGGGGCTGTCTTTGGGCTGAGACTCTACCGTTTGGCTACAGCATCAATCCTGGAACGACAGCAGAGCTCACACATTCAGCAGTTAGTGCCTTTAGACAGGCACAAATAATTCACAGGTCAGTGGGTGGCTGTGAGAGACGACAGCCTCTGAATGATGAAGGCCAAGTTCTCTGCTGAAGCGAACTGGAACAGCATGGCAGGGAAGCCAGCAGAGTTCCAGCTCTGAAGAGTGGGGAGCCCAGCCTATCCAAAGCCACTGAGAAATTCCTGTGTATTAACAACTACTAATTCCAATTTCATCAAGATCTTGCAGCTTCTCTCTGCATTTCCTCCTCTGTTTCCACTCCCTTTACTTCTCTTTTTCTCCTCCTCAATACTCTTCCCTTGTCTTTTTCCAGTTTTTTCCATTAGACACTTCTCACCCCTTCGTGTTTTCCTTCATGTGACGCACTGACCCTCTCCTCTCATTTTCTAAACCAAATATCCTTGTCTGACTTAAGAGATGTTTCCACATTTAAACTCTACTGTTATGAAAGAGATGGAGGCAAACGGTGTGAGTTTTGTGGAGTCAGCACACAGATATGCAGTGCAGCATTTCAATCCATGGTACACATTTTTAGATGAAGAGCCTAGAAGATTGCTTCTGCTAGTTTAAATAAAATGAAAGGGCACAATTCTGAACGTGCGTCATTACTGGGGATACTCTCTGAGCTACTGTAAGCAAGCAGTGAGGTACAGAAGCAATGCCAGCTGCAATCACTGTAGGTCCTGGTATGTTTAGAAATTAATCAAAGTAGCTACTGCAGAATAAGTACTTTAAAGCAGTTTCAAAAGTTCAGTTTCTACACAGACACTCTCTACTCCAGAACAAATGTCCTCATAGGGAATTATATCTATATAATTAACCTAGAATAGTTTATCCTTGAAAAAGTCCAGGAGTAGACAGATCTTAGGATTTGGCTGATCACACAGAGAAATCTTAACAATCAAATTCACCTTCCCTACAGCTTTGCTCATTTTCTTTCAACTTCATTTCAAGTCTTAATTGCCTACTTAAGCAACTTCCACTACAACTTGTGATCTTACAGAAGAAACCAGAGAAGGGAAAGTATCCACTGCATTGAGGAGAAATAGGGTTAGGAACAGGCAGGGCTATGAAGAGAACACAGCATTTCCCCCCAACAGTAACCAGGCAGTGGGTTGAAACCAGAGGAAGATCTCTCATTACACCAAGCAAGGAGGCTAATGAACATAGCTGTGACTCGGTGCTGCTAAACACCAGACAAGCAGAAGATAGCATATGTATCTTTCAAGGGCCAATGCTCCAGCAGACTTTCTCAGATCCTTTGCTTAAAGGAAGAAGTTTTCATGACCTGGCCGTTAACTGTAGAGTTCAGCAGAAAAAATGTAACAGTGATAACACTGATCAGGTTGCGCAATTCAGCCAGCTTCAAAACCTCACCGAGTATGGAAGCAGCAGAAGATGCGTAAAAAGCAAAGGCTAGAGGGTTGTTTTCTGAAACAGATGTTCTGTGTAGTGCCATCCCACTTAACTGCCTTTAGTAACACAGGCCATGCCTGAAAACCAAGAAATGCCAGCATTTTCCAGATGTATTATACCCCTTAGCATCACCTTCATAAACATATTTCTCGGCGGTCTTCAAGGAGTTTAAAGATCAGCTTGTATCTACATTAGGGAAGTACGGCAAAGGCAGCTCAGACAGAAGTCCTCCTTTTAGTACTCTCCCCTTTGTATCCTTGCAGCCAAATATCTTCAAAAGAGCCCTTTACTCAAATTTTCAGAGAGCTCTGGTCTATCACTTAGGCAGCCAAAGAGGGGAAGAGCAGTTTATAAATGTGCTTGTAGCTCTGCTGCTCCTGAGATGACACCAAAGATCAGACTTTTCCAGTACCCAAGGGACATGCAACATCCTAAACACCTGGAAGACAGGGCCACCCATTTAAGGAATTAAGAACTAAATGAGCTGGTAATTTTTGTCTCATTCTTCTAGAGCCATAAAAGACATGCTAAAAATATGCAAATAGTCAGTACCATCTCTGACCATATGAAGCTGTTCCTGTTTGCAGTCTCTTTATCCGCCCTGAGACAATCTTGTCACCATTGCTTTCAGAAGCCTGATTTTATCTTTTTATCACTGCTGCTACAAGACAGCTTGACTGCAACGAACATGTTCATAATGAAATCAGTTGACCCAGAAACGAAGCACTAGCACCGACCTAGATTAAAAAACAAATACAAGTAAAACCTCTCTCTGAACTGTAGGCAATCCATGCTAAAATGATGGAGCAATACAGAGACTGATCTGTAAAAGGAGACTGTAACCAAGGTCCTCTGGTTCTGCACTTGTGCCCGGTTCTTAAGCTTTCTTAAACTTTCTACAGTTTTAAGCATGTAAGTGACCTACTTAAGATAATGTAATTAAAATAAGCAAGAGTGCAATTATCTTCTGTACAAGAAGGTCTAAAATTTCCTGTATTTTTTTTTTCTTAGAAAGCAGTGGCTTTCTTGGATGTTGTATATTATTAAGATAAAGCAATTTATTTTTGCAGAGCTCAGTTTTAGACTCCTTTTAGAACTGTGGATATTCATTTACTCACACAAAATATATTTAATAATATATGCCTTCTATACTTGCTCGTTTCATTTACCTTACAGTTTTCTCTAATAAGAAAGCTCCTTCATAAAAGGATGGGTTTTTTGGGTGCCAAACACAAGATCTACAGGACTCAAAAAAGGCATAACAGCACATATCTTCATCAGGCTTCTATTAATCATATGCTTTTCGTCTTCTTTGACTCAAAATGGCAATGCAAAGTAAAATCGTGTGCTCACACACAGAAAACTGCAAATCCACTCTCAATTGCTTTTCTTTGCGTCTGATCTGACTCTGAGATTTCTCCTAAAACCTTCCTACTTGTAGTGTCTCCCAAATATCATAATCAAAGGAAATATTTCACTCGTGTTCCCAAATGGAGAGTGCGTGCATGAAGGTGGAAGCACTACAGAGAGGACTGAACACCAGAATACCAATTACACCAGAACTACAAAAACACCTCAAAGCCATTAAATTTAAGAGACTTCGGTTGATGTCAAGCATGGCGGAAGAAGCAGAAAGTTCAGTTTAAAAGACAACCATATAAAAACGGCTCTTACTCCTCCAGGTAAATGCCTCCTTGTTAGCATATTATAGTTACCACTGTAGTTCACATTACTGACAATACACATCCAGCAGCAACACCAGCGGGTATTTTAAATTACATCTGTCCTACTGTTTACAGCTAAGTCTGTTCTGGGAGCAGAAACCCGACTTCACTCCAGTGCACTCCCCTGCAGCGCCCGTTCACGCTGACTGCAGATGCTGGGGTGTTGGCAGTGCCAGAGGAAGACAAGGCTCAACCTGAATTTCACATTTGAGAGGTAGGGTATGCAGGGCTTTAAACTGCTTTGTAGGATTGAGGTATAAGCAGCTTACCACAGAGGGGCCGGGATATGGTTTGTAATCAAATCTAAATCTCCTCAGCACCATTTTGTCCCAGCCCTGAGCCCAGATTTCTTCTTTACTGCAGAGCTGACACTCCAGACTGTGAGTTCACATTTCATAGTAAAAAAAGTAATGAAAGGAACTCCCGTATTTCCTGTTTAACATTTCAGCCTTCTCAAGGGTAATAAAACAAAATCTCCCTACAACAACAGATAAGTCAGACAAATAAAATGTCAAACTACTTTAGAAATAAGCTAGTCAAGATAATAGAATAAATCTCTTGGGGAGCCATTAATTGCATTCTTTTATGCATTTGGTAAAGAAGCTTCTAGAGAACGTATGATAGCTAATACAAAAGGATGTGCTATTTTTGTATCTCTTCTTTAAAATGAATTTAGTGCTGACAAAAAGATATCTGATTAGTATCTGGGGAACCTAAAACCTTTCCTACGTCCTTATGAGGAATGATACCACTGACAGTTCTATTAACAAACCAAAGCAGAGGCTGCACAGTCGGACAGAGGGAGCCCCATGTTGAGACTCCAGGGCAGGGATCCTCATCCTAGTTCTCCTGCCAGCCAAGTGACCATGGGGGCAAACTTGTTTCTCTGTTACATATCTGCAAAGTGAGGTTAATGACACTTCACAAAACACTGAGATCTATCAGCACAATGCTCGTTGCAAGAGCTTTGTACTTTTATCACCACCAAATTTCCTAGCAGCACCCTAACATAAAGGGAATAAAAACCCCATATCAACCAAATAAGCAGCTGAGTTGTGAATAAAACATCAGCATGGGATACAGCCATATTTATTCGCTTGGATTGCTTCCTGCAAAACAAAGATGACAGTAAGAGCCCATACTAATAGTTACTCACAAAACAAGAACATATCAGTTAGACTTAACTTTTCTTATTATTCTTTCCAAATGACTTGCCATTGTCACCATAATACAGCATGAAAAATAGTGCACTCCTCAGCCTCTATTTTTGATTAACCAGGTGCTCTGGGAATTTCTGTCTATCCCTAATCATAATTAAAAGTTGTTATCTCCATTTTCAATGTGGCTTGCAGGCAATTAAATCTATTTGGAAAGAAACAACTTTTTTTCTTCCATAGAAATTACTTACTTGTTTTTAAAAATAAAGCAGATCTGTTTGGTTAAAAAGCTAATTCTGATCCCTCCTTTTGCCTAGATGCTATTAATAAAGTTTCCTCATCTCGCAGTGACTCTCATAAGCACTGGAGAAATTCAGCATCTCTCAGAAGATTGCAATATGATAATGAAAGCTCTTGCAGCAAGCCCTGTTTCTGCCCTGTGAGCACAGGGATGTGCTAAGCAAAGGTCCGGCTTATGAGTTGTCTGAGGAAGGAATCTTTAAGGACTGTCTAGCACAGTGTGGTTCTTTTCTTGTCTGAGGCGCACACAGATAAGCAGAGAGAAACTCTTGGTTTGCAAATCATTTCCCTGGGCTCAGATTCCTGGTCCTCTGTTTTCAGTTTGGTCTAAAATCAGGGTTTCACCTTCATGACTTTAGTTGGCATTTATAGTTGGAAGAGGGCTTCTCAAAGTGAGATTTTCACTTTTTATTGATTACAGCTGTCAAAGGAGCATGTAGGTTTTCTCCATCCTGTCAGCCCCAAAGTGTTTAGCATGGCAAACCAGCCTCCCTGACAGTAGTGAGGCAAGAAGAGCTACAGAAAAACACGAACTGGTGGGGAAAGCAAAGCATTACTCCCCTCCACGACGACTCCACTCCTACCATCAGGCATGTGGGCAAAAAGTCTTTTCATGGCACAAAGATTGTTTTAAATACCTCAGAGCTTACAACCTGACAGCTTCTGGTCTAGGCTCCTTGTCTGCACATAAGCACTGCACAGACACAGGCAGACATTTCCCTCCTTTTCTGCCAGTGAAAGGAAGACAACAGCGTGCCATTTTTCCACTGCACCATCTCCTCGTCTGTACAGCAGAAGTGAAGGTTTTGGCTAAATCTCACCCCCCAGTGATACTGAGCTTGAGATGACAATTCATTCTGCCTGATTTCAATGGTGAAATACTACTTGGGAAACTGACACTTCTTTCATGTACTTTAAAGTACAAGCACTTATTATATCCATAATCAAATACATTAATTATCAACCCCAAACAGATGCCCCCAGCACCACCATGTTTCATTAGAAGCCCTTAGAACACAGAAAAAAAGAGTTTGTCTTCAGTCTGTAAAGACAATCTTAAAGACTCAAGATAAAAATTTTTGCAGAGAAACAGATTTTGTTTGGTTTTATTCCTGCACACTTTATATGGCAGCGTTGTGCACAATGCTCTAAGGATGAGGCAGTAAACATGGCCCTAGGACCTGTATCCTCTAAATTATACAGTGACACAGAATGAATACTTACAGTAACAAAGCAAACAAAGAAGCCTCCTACTCTTCTCCGATCCTTGCCTATTGGAAGCTCTGCTTGAGTTAAATATATAATCATATAAAAACAACAAAATCGTCACTAGCAATGCAGAAAATTGGGTCATTCCAGCTGCTGAAAGCTGTGTTTGCTGCATCTCCTTGGCCTAAACCTATAATTCAGTTTGAGAATTGAAAGCAATGTTGCTCAAGGTCTGACACAGTAATTCAGAAAGCAAAACAAAACCTTAGTCCAATTATAGACTCTATTAGGTGGTAAGTTATGGCCACTTTACCAAATTAACTGGCTGTTTAACTGTTTAACTACATGGACAGAATAGCCCTTCTGAAGGACTTGTATTAACAACAGATATTTTAGTCTTCACAGACAACACAAAGGGTGAACAGGTGACAAAAAGAGTCATTTTCTAGCATAAATCACCGAGCTTTGATTGATACAACTCAAGAAGAAAGCTAGGAACTGCAAGAGAAGAGTCACTGAACATCAAGCAAAATAACATTTCCTGGTAGACACCAGCTTTTGAGAGTATGAGAATACCTGAGTCAAAAGTTAAGACCAATTAACATCAGATGCCCAACTTCAATTATGCTTCACACCACAGACCTTGATGAAATCCTCAGTTTGCATGTGCTGCAGAAGCCCATTTAAGTAGGAAAGGAAAGGAAGTATTTAAGACAAATAAAAAGAAAGGAGGAAGTCTAACCCTCCCTTTAAAATGCTTCACCGCTTCAGATCCACCCACTTCGAAGTTATTACAGTGTTTTACTTGTAGCTTTATTCTTCCAGAAGATTCAAAAATATTTTTCCCTACAGGGCTTTAGAGGGGACTGAACATAAACTCAAATGTATCATCTTCCTTTCTCCCCACTTCAGGGGCTGCACTCTGTGAGATTATCCTGAATATATTTTGGTGTCTTAGTCATTTGTTGCTGGGTAATCAGCTATATACTTACAGCAACTGTGCCATATGCTGCAGCATCTCTTTTTTAATCTGTTTATCTGTCCTTCTCTTACCACAGCATGTTCTTCAACACCTCCACCGTTTTTATAACACGATTGGAAGGACTGGGTTGGTTTGTTTTTTTTTTTTCTATTCAAAATGCATAGACCATGCACAAAAGACACAGGTTCAATGGGGAAAGGACGAAGATGGACAGATTTCACACATCACTTCGGTAAACAGGGTTTGGTTTTTTGGGTTTTTTTTTCCTTAAACAGTGAAGGTCTTAAGTTACCAGCGTGATCCATTATATTAGTTATAATAGCTTCTGCAGGTTGTCTCTTCTACTCTTTAAAAAGCCAGTCACTGAGGCCTTAAGTTCAAATGCAATTATCCACTCAGAACTTCATTTTAGATCAATGAATTGATCACAGCCATTCATGTACCTGATGCAGGAATGGAAGCTTAGAGCACTCGACGTGATCCCAGTTGGAAAGGTGGCCTCTCCGCAACCAGCAAACTGGGCACCTGCAAAACAGGAGCCTGTGTGTCAGAAGCCATGCGTATTTTACAAAATACAAGGAAAACTCTAACAGCGTCTTTCAGGAAGGACAACAGAGACCCCCTCATTCACTGGACTAAAATTACTGGATTGAAATGTAATAGAGAAAAACCTGGCAAGTATAACAGTTTTCATTAGTGGTACATGAAACCCATAGCTTGGCTCATGAAGTCATTAGAATGACAACACCTGCCGTCAGCAGTGGGAGCAGAGCATGGGGGAGACATCACGTTCTCAAGCTGATGGGATCAAGCTCTTCACTCTCAATGGGGCTTAAGCTCCTTTCTCCCACGGGCACTTCTGAACATCCCACACAGCTCGTTTCCACTTAGGCCAATGTTCAAGCACTTAATTAGAACAGAGTAGCATTATCATCTTATTTGCATAATCTGAATCACATTAAACACTGCATCAGATATGAGTGCTTCGTGGAATTGAGACACAAAAAAGATGCATGCATAAATTCTATAGATCCAGAATATGTAATGTATAAATCCATTATTTTGGGGGGAAAAAAAGTTTGTTGAAGAACAGAAAATAGAAGAAACTAATATAAATATAATTTATATATAAATATATAATTAATATTTAAAAAAAATCAAAAATCCTTCCTAAAATCAAAATGCTTTCATAAAATACTGAACGTTACAATCTCATTATTACCTAATATTTTGGTTTTTTAGAAAGTGATGCTTTTGATCTTCTTCTCTATAACCACAAAGACTAATTTTTCATTTGTGTTTTTTTAATGAAAGCCGAGCTATCCCCAAAATCTCACGCATAAAGAAATTGGAGTTTTTTTAAAAAATTTAAAAAAAAAAATTTATAGAACAACAGAAGGTGTCCTTAGTGGGACCATACAGTACAAAAAGACTGAGATGATTGCACATAGCACTGGAGGAGACAAGACAGGAGGGAAAATAAACCTCCATCCGAAGTCAGGTCATTGCCCACTTGATGCTCTGTATTAAGCTTAGCTTCACAGAATCACAGACCAGTAGAGGATGGAAGAGACCTCTGGAAGTCATCTGGTCCAACCACCCTGTTCAAGTAGGGCCATCTAGAGCCACTTGCCCAGGATTGTGTCCAGACAGCTTTTGAAGATCTACAAGGACGGAGACTCCACAACCTCCCCAGGCAACCTGTGCCAGTGCTCAGTCACCCCCACAGCAAAAAAGTATTTTCCTGATGTTCAGAGAGGGCCTCCTGTGTTTCATTTTGTGCCCATTACCTCTTGTCCTGTCACTGGGCACCACTAAAAAGAGCCTGGCTTCAATCTTCTTTGCACCCTCCCTTCAGATATTTTTATATACATTGATAAGATCCCCCCTGAGCCTTCTCTTTTCAAACCTGAATAGTCCCAGATCTCTCAGCCTTTACTCATACAAGAGATGCTCCAGTCCCTTAATCACCTTCGTGGCCCTTCACTTCTGTCACAGTAAGACTCACATACAAATGCATACTGCTTCTTCTCAAAGCCCACAGGGCACATACCAGATGCAGACGTTAGATTCCGTTCTAATACAAGCTGCCTGGGAATCAACACTCTGCCGGCTTGCTATCAGCAGGTTTTAGTAAAAAGGTGGCTTGGAGACACTTCCCTTCCTCCAGGAGCCCAGAGAACTTGAGAGCAAGTGGTTTATCAAGTGCTATGGCTCTACTTCGGCTTTGCCCATGCTCCTCACCCCCCATCACCCCAATTATGAACTGGATGAAAGGCTTTAAAGTAAAAGCTTTTAGGTGGGAAACGTTCTAAGCAGAATAAAAAGAGTTTTTATGCCAATGCAATGACTGCCAGAGTTATCGTTTAAGGCAAGATTAGTGCACTTGGAGTGATAGAAACCATCAGGAATGGACAATTAAGAGTCCAGACTAATCCTCAAAGACAAGATGCTTAAAGACCTAATAGCCTGACTGAAACCAGTGAGATCAGAGAGTGTTTTAACTCTTTCAAAAGGCCTGCAAGGCATTTGACACTATTTTCCCAGTAGGTTTTCCTTGCCTTCACTTCAAAGTCATCCAAAAGGGTGAACTTCAAACACCTGTTTCAAGTGAAGAGGATGGCACCAGAGGATGTGTTTTATTCAACGAGACAGACTCTACAAGAATAAACATGAATGCTCAGCATTCCTGTCCTCTACTTACTTTGTGAGAAAAAAAAATAAAAAATCTGTATGTTCTAATTACTGAATAAATTAGATAGATTAATTAAATTAGACAGAAGAAACACGGCCATTCCTTCCCATTTAAGCACACTCCCCATCCAGGAGAAGTACTGAGAAGGAAAAAAAAAAATCTATTGCATAAATTAAACAATTCAAGTACAGCATTAGAAGATCTTTCAAGTAAGAAGTAATGCTATATGAGAAAGGAGACTATGAACCACTGATTGCACTGATGTGTCTTTACTCACTTTTGAACACTTCTGCTACTTAAAACAGCATTACTGCATCAGGCATGGAGCCTGAAGTGCCATGCAAGATACCAAATCTGCTTTCCCCTACAATGTCTTCAATCCAAAGTGCATCCATAGTACAGGAACAGATTACTCACAACTGGTAAAATGCATCCAAACTCTATTTCCCAGAAGCTATCAAGAGACGATTTTATTGAAGGGAGGCATGAACAGGACAACAACTTGGGAGAAATCTACATATTAAAAAGGACCTCACTGGGACAAATATGCCTTTATTTTCATTTCCAGCTTATTAGAAGAAACAGAATTCCATGCTTGTTCCAGTTTCAAATGGCAAAAGCAGCAAAACCAACAAAAACTTGAGTAAAATTAAACTTGGAGGAGGAATTGTTTCTACATTGTACCTATCCAAAGTTTCTGCCTTGTTTCCAATCCAAGAAAGTGCTTGAGAGTCTTGTGTATCACTTGTTGTAGCTTGACTTATAGAGACAGAATTTGCTTGACTTCTGTTCTTAGAGACCACCACGACTTTAACTCCTCTGCTGTACATCTTTTTGCATTTTAGCACAGAGATCTACATATAAAGATACAACTGACCAGGCACATAGCCCAGGCTTTTGCCTGAAACAGAGGAGCAGCTCTACTGCCCACCAAATGAAACATATCTATAGGCAACATTACTAAAAAGGCTTCTTCCCTTTTCACAGTTTTTAATATTTTTGTTTTGTGAACTTATATTTTCATGTCTGCCAGAAAACCAGACTAATAAGGAATGTCAGCATCTATTTTGTTGAAAAATTTTAAAACCATACTGTCCCCACCAAAATATTAACCACAAAGTTCTTCTTTAGACTTTTTCATTTAGCTTTCAAAGGGTAAAAAAACCCCCAAGATCTCTTTGTTGTCATCATCTGCTTTTTGTTAAATCCAAATGCTCTCTTAGCCCATTGCTACGGTTGTTGATTGTTCACTGATGTTAACTCACATTATTGCGGACAACAAGCTCAAAGCTTATGCAGCTTCAGGCTTACTTGACATGAATCACACTGCGCCTTTTCAAACTCCTGCTACAAAGTTCCCTTCAACAAAAATTAAGCCTCTGAGGTTACAATTATGTATGCAGCCTAACTAGTCCCAGCTAAAGCAAAAGAGATGTAAGATGTAAGGTCAAAAAAAATGTTTCTGTCCCCTTCCTTTGCTTGGTGTTTGTTTAAATTCTGCCTGTCTGGAAGGAAAAAAGCACTGAAAATGTTTTGATAAATTAAATGAAAGGTTTTACCTAATACTACTACACTCAATACTTTCTCCAATACTATAAAATAACATCCTAGGAACATGCTTAGCTGATTTTTTTGTATGAGAGTCTCAATAGCATTCTTAAAAATGCATATCCAGTGCTGACACTGAAACACATCCAATTATCTTAGAATCATAAATAATTTCTTTAAAAGTCTGTTACAAAAGCAGAATTCATTGCTCTTCAGCAGCCACTCCAGCTGATGAAGCAAGCTCAGTTTCCCAGGGGAATAAAAAAGTAATCACAAATGCAAACCAGAAATCTGAAGGGCAGTGGCAGTATGGCCAAGGTTAGAGAGATCAGCTTAGATGAATATTTCCATCATCCCCTACAGGCACCTAACAGGGCACTCCCTCTCCTGGGAGGGAAGACATCTCTAGCTCAAGTTCTCCCTGCCCTGGTACCCAAGGTTCACCCTTGGCCAAACTTCAGGATTAAGAGTAGGTCTGAGACACCTGATGGGGATCGCCAGGCAACTGAAAGGAGTGGGGAACACTTCAAGCCTGAATATGAAATATCTGAACATCAGCAACATGAGCCACGGTCCTTGTCCTTGCAGCTGGAGAGAAGCTCTAACTAGCAGCATTTTGCAGGTAGCTCCCACCTGAGAGTGTGTTTTTAAGCAACAAGAATTACGTACCACCACCACCAGTCTCTCAAACACACAGACACATCTAACACAACAGCCAGATAGTCATTACCTCCTCGTTTCCCCTGATGTGTGAGACTCTTTACCAGGAGAAGGCTTGTCAGAAAACAATTTTTAAAAAAATACTGGCACACTGAAGGCTCTATTTTTCACCAGGATTCAAAATGGGTACATTTTCCAATCCTTTGTGAAACATTTCCTTTCAGCATTACTAATTGGATTGTTTTCACTTCAAGGGGGGGGAATGATTGACAAAATGCTTCTACCATCAATAAAGAATCATTATTTCTGACATTTCTGTGGAAAAAGTGACTATCAAAAAAGTAATTTTGGTGTAAGAACTTGACTGCTCATTGACAACACACCACCCCCACCCGTGTTCTCAGAAGGGCCCGGCACAGTGCTGTCTGCTGCCTGAAGACAGCATCATCTACAATGCCTGCTACCAGAAAGACAGCTTAAAGCCTGAGGTATCAAAAGTCAATTGAATCTGGAATTCCTCGAGGTACGGCATCCTGTAGCTGATTTTCACGTTCTCTATATATTCTTTTCTCACTATCTGCAGAGATCCTCAGGGATCACATTTCTCTTCTCTGCATCTCCTGGAGCACCAGAGCAGAAAGGGACTGAATTTTCTTCCTGTCCCATGACAGAAATACATCTACTCCTGATGGGCTGCACAGTACCAGAATGCTGCAGTCTACTATTTGATAAGAAAAGGCAGGAATGATGAGCTTCACAGGCTCCCAAATCCAACACAGCGATCTAAATACGTTTTCCCTTGCGCTGCATATTAGCTTGGCATAGAAATGATTTGTGTCAACGCTGTATACAGATTGTTCACAACTAAGTAAGATTAGAGCTGAGTCTGGAAAACTTATTACACAAATAATACATTCCAGCAGTTCAAACACAGACGCAGTAGAGAAGAGGACGGTATTGACTGACAAGAAGTCACCCAGCTCCACCCTCAAGCAACTCTTGTTGCTGAGGTATTCCAGAGAATAAAGCCACATTTGATCTTTTCATATTTCCTTATCAGATATAACTTAGTAACAGGTATGCTTAAACTGTCCAGAAGCCAGCACAGTCCCGAGGAAAACAAAACCTTACATCAGACTCCTGAAGGTCCCAGGACCAGATATAGAAATGAGACTGCAAAGAAGTGAGGATATTACTCCTGTCCATAGAGATCCAGCAGACTTCAAAAAAATGACAGGGGCCTTTTTCAATATATTTAAGCTTCAACAAGCGAAAACAGGAAGATTATAAAATGTCAAGACAATTCAATCTTTTGCTTTTCCTTACAAAGAGCAAGACATTTATCTAAACACTCAAGGGTTTTTGATCTTAGCTGATACTTGGAAGACATTTAAAATAACAAGACAAGGCAGGTAAATCCTGCACTACAGCACATGACTTCAGACCTCTGAGAACAGGGACAGATACTCAGGTGAGAACAAGGATGAAATTAACGTAGGACCACACCTGCTCACCCCTCCAGCTTCCACTGTCAACTGAGCTACTGTGATTCATCCCCAACAGCAGCAGTGGCAAGGACAAAACTACCAGCAATTCACTGAGCATCAGTCCCACAATACCCAGCACTGCTGCTGGCAACAGGAGTTTTGAGGGAATTTCTCAGATACAAGGTACTGTGAAATGGAGTTGTGATGCTTTCTTCTTATGCCTGGGAGACAGCTTTCTGGCTGGCCTCTGCTCAGCAAGATTGGTGATAAAGATTTCATCCTGCCCCAGCCACTCCAACTATGCCTGCTTTAGTTGGGCTTCCTTTGCTCTGGGACTAGATAACAAGCATTTAAAACACAGAAAATTACAACCTGTGGTTGAATGCACATTTTTCACTGGCATTACAGTACCACGCCAGAGATGAACGTGTTCTTTCCTATGATGATACGCAATACTCACAAACATTGAGTTAAATTAAAATAATGAGGGTTTTGTAATTTGCCTGGCTTTCATAAAGTTTCTCCGGCTCCAGGCTGGAATTTCAGGTGTTAAAAAAAAAAAAGGAATAGGAAAAAAATAATCTCTGACACGAAGAACCAAAGCCCTGGTAAGTGAGATATTCATCTCAGGAACAGCAAGATGTTAATCTTGTGAGTAGAAGACAGGTTCTAGCTGAGATCTGTGAGGAGGACAAGTAGTCTTGAATGTGGTTATTCCAGTGACAGAGAATGCCCTGGCCAGCCTTCTGGCCACCTAACTGGCAATGTTAGGTGACAAGGCTGCAGCTCACTTCTTCCGCGTGCGAAAAACTTAAAAGTTTTTTTTTTATTTAACATGGGTGCAGAAGATGCTCTGCAACCTCTCCCCTCCCTTCTAAGGGTCTGGCTGCCTGGGCTCAAGCAAGCCCAGACCTAGAACAATATGACCATAAACTGAGACTAGACTGCTGGGAAACAGCTAAGTGTGAAAAAGTTCTGTGAGATACCCTCCTGCAGGGCCCTAACCCCTTTGCTATGGAGGTGCACTTAAGCTCAAGCCCTTGGGCCTTGCCTGAGTTCACACAAGCTTGTGCCTGGCCCTCTACCTCATAGTGCTCATACGTGCTTATTATAACTGCAACACCCTAGCTTGATCTTGGACCTTCCTCATCTCTATGCATTGGATCGCTGCACTCTTGGCCAGCCCTGGTTACCACCACTGGGCTTGCCTGCTCCTTCTGTTCAGGTGCAGTGAGACTTGCCGAATTAGTGGTGAGGGCACTGTCCTGCCTGCCTTGCTGTTGTCCTCAGCTCCCACCTCCCCTTCCCTTGTAGGGCAACCCACACTTGAGCTTGGAGCCAAGCACCATGGGATCCTGGTCCTGAACCTGCCCAGAATCAGAGCTGGCCTTGGCCACAGGTAGTTAAAACTCTTAGAGTGAGTAAGGGAGAGGCTGCAGACTGCTGGGGTGCTTTGGGCAATGACACAACCTTGTAAAGCACATTCAAGTCTTCTAAGACTTAAAAGCTTCTTGAGAAAAAAAAAAAAAAACAACAAACTACTCCCTCCCAGCTCTAACTATAATCTGCCATATAACCTTGCAGAAGTATAAAAAGTTTTCAGCACAAGTCTAATATGAAGCATACTGCAAGGTGATCCCTTTTCATTTGAGTTGTTCTGCAGCAATACTTCCCAATGCTTTCTTCTTTGCCACAAAGTAAATCAATTCTGCCCCAAACCCACAATGGTTAAATTACCAACTTACCCTTCTCTGTTATCTAAGTTGCATTAATTATGTTCAGCTTAATGGAAGCAATTATTTAATTAGTACCAACTGCTGTTCACCTATATACTCCTGTAGAAACGTTCTGGGTTACACACGGCCCAATTACCTGCTGAATTGCACAGCACCTCATCACAAAACTATTAAAAGTTCAGCAGAAAACTCCCTAGACAGTACAAGGCTTTCTTTTTCAGAAAGCTGTGATGCCAGTGGAGTAAAACTGAGAGGGTTGACGCATACAGCTTTGAAACAGCTGCCCTTACATGTAATGAGTTTATCTGTTTTAGAAATCAATAAAATATTTCCCACCTCCCCCAGCAGCATTAATAGCATGACTACTACTAATATGGGCATAGTACTGGACAGGATGAGATTCCCACTTCAGTGAGAGCTGACTGCCCTCAGACATGCACATACACTCAGAGACCACACTTCAACAAGTACACAACTAGATGGCATACACAAAAGGCAGGAGGAAGAAAGTTAGCCTAAGTGTTTCTCTTAAGCTAAGCTTTGAACTTAAAACACTTCAGATCCTCGCCTAAAACTCCACAGCATCAATGTGGACCTAAGTGACACATTCAAGCTTGTACTGCAGTGTGACTCTGGTCCTTGACTCCTAGCTTTATGACTTTCTCACAAAATCATCTGGCCAATGGCAAGCAACCCTTCCTGGAGAAGCAGCTCGGCTGCTCTCATGACAGCATGTACGCATGTACATCTCTTACCTGTACACACACACCCCCACTGAGCTTCTCCTGACCAGCTGAGGACAATCGGATGCATGGGTCAATCACCAGACACCACTGAGGAGGAGCTGGACAATTTCCCTAATAAACAGGGAGAGCTCAGCTTGAGGTGCCGTTGTCTGTAACTAGGTGGAGAGTTGAGAGGGTGCGCTGCCAGACAGAGCACAGACATGAGAGCCAGGGACATCTAACTGTGGCACTGTTTCCCATGAAGATGGACTACAGAAACCCTTAATTTCAGGGGGCAGGGAAGAGTACAGAAGTACATCAAAGCCCCTACAGCACTAAAGGCTACAGTGAGGCTGGCAGAACTCACTGCCTCGGGGCAACCAGAAACATAGAATGACTGGGGAATGGGAGGTCTCCAGGGTGCATGGAAGAGCCATAAGCATTGGTAATCCATACATAACCAACCTAGCAGGTCACTGAAATGGGAATGTTAGTTAATGTTGGCCTGCGAATCACTTACTGAGCAATCCTGAGGGTAATGAGATCTTATCTATACAGACACTGAAGACAATTCACTGAAGTTAAGGAATTTTGTTAGGGTATTACTTTCATTAATGTCTTTAAAAAGAGATTTCTTCTACCCTGTGTAGATAACCGTGCCTGGGAGGTTTGTGTAGGCAGACACAGTTTGAAGACACCCTCTTGAAAAACAGCTACCTCATACAAGGGACAGAGAAGACAATGAAAAGCTGAGACGTATCTGGCTGGAATTCAGACTGCCAAGAAACAGAATGGCCACTCTTAGCAATTGTGTAGAATTGCTCAAAAATACATACTTTGAACGAGCTATTGGCCATGTGGAGATCCCCATGAAAAGGCCAAGATGTTTACATCAAACTCCTCTGCTAACCTCCAGAGAATTTATAACCAGACCACAAGACACAAGCTTCGCTTATTTACAAGCGGAACAAATCCATGCGTGATGCTTGTGCTTCCACCACCCTCCTACAAGGATGGATCACAGAATGCAACATACAGAGCTGCAATGGGCCTCCTGGGTGGCTTGTGAAATCAATGGCAAATTAACCCAGGCCTCATTTTTTAGAGGGCTGCATGTCAGCCAAGGACGAAGTGGGAAGGGACTGTCAAATTTTAAAAAACAATTCATCCAAAGTTGCAAAGCAACTCCTCACACCTCACTGGTAACTTCTCATTAGCACTTAGTCTTTGCTGTCTGGGAGCACGTGATCATTTTGCATTGCTCATCTGCTGAGTACAAAGCTAAAAAAGTCTCAGCCCCCAAGGGTCCATGGCCTGACAAGATGACAGCACTGCTGGAGTCCCCAGACTGAGGAAGCTCTAGATAATGGGGGAGAGGACGAGGATCCTGATGAGGAACATCAGAAGTACCGGTCACTGGCCCTCCAGGCTTAAGCCAACTAATCCACAGCAGGAACACCAAAAGGCTGTCTCTCTTTCCTTTTCTCCTCTTCCGCTTAATTAAAGTGATTTCTAGCGATTAGCTGGCCTCTATGTTTTGTTTTAAACGGCAACTTCTTTACATCCCTACTAAAAATACAAAAGTATACAAAGCACAAGTGTCATTCTGCACAGAGGGTGCTGAAATATTAAAATCCTTTTCTTCATCACTGTGAACTCAAAATATTGTCACACCAAGCATAGTTCTAAAGCTGCAGACAAGATAAGTTGAATAACATACTCTACTGGAGTGTAACACTTTAACAAACTACAGATGTATCTGACCTCAAGTTAATTGACTAACAAATCACTGAAGACCTGGGAAATGAAGGCCAGAATGAGGAAATGTCTTCCCTCATTTCCTATCACCTTCACCAGCGCATCTTCCAACAGTCCCAGGGTTGCATTTTACAGGATGCTAAAAAAGGAAAGGCAGCCACTCTGAAATTTATGAGGAGCCAAGGGAACCTACTGAGTGCCACCTTTCTCGTTTCATTCCTCATGCCACTGGCATAAATTGGGTTCACAGTTTGCTCCCTCACTTAACAGCTCTTAGTATCCTGTATTCATATATCTCTCCCTGTCTGCCAGTTTTTAATACCATTTACCAACATCCATTTCTTCTCAGCTGCCTTTCTCCCTCCAGGGTTCTACAACCCTAAGGGAACTTGGGAAAATACATATTCTACCATTCCTGCTTATGTTCCCAGGTCCTTAGGATAAGGTACTGCACACATCTTTCCTCAGGCTGAAGAGGACTAAGTGGGACAGTCTCCATTATAGGCTAAAAAGGCTGTTATTTAACCCTGGATGCTTACAGTAATAGATGTGACTTGCTGGTACCACGAAAGGCTCAGGAGCACAAAATGAAAGGTTAGTCAAAGCCAAGTTTTTTCCTAGACAGGAGTGCCGTATGCAGGAATCAGGCCAGAAGGGTTGGTTTTTAAGAGATAATGACAGTATAAAGATGCAAAAATGTTTTTTTCCTGGCAGGATTTCGTTTCTCTTTTCCTGGGTTTTCTGTGTATGTTCTACAGCATTTAAATCTAGCTGTTGGAGCCTCAAAAGCACACAGGTACCCAATACAATACTCCAACTAAATTCCTCTAAAAAATGCCTCAAAGCCATTTGACTGAATGAAGAAGCAGAAACATTTACCATCAGGTGGCCTTCTCAGCTACAGAAATTTGCACCACAAGCATCGGTACTCTAGTGCTATTTGCAAAAGGTAAGTCTGCCAGGGCTGAAAATAATATTCAGGAGCAATAAAACCTACTGACTGTGGCTTGTAGCAAAGGCAAACTTTTTGAAGAACAACTTCAAGGCATGGTTGAGATGTCAATTCCTGTATGGAACCAGTCAACACCCTGTTTATTAACAGCCAAGAGGCTCCAAAGAGACCCATCTTTTACAGATACCCTTGCTGTCCTTCAAAGCAGGGGAAAAATGTAGCAAAAATGGATTGAAAAGTAAGGTGCCAAACCAAAAGAAAACTGAAGCTCAGGAGAGGTGACCACCGGACTTCCTAAAATAACCAGGACTCAGGACTCTCTGCTAGGTGTCATATACCTAAGGCACTACAAAGATGTGGGCAGACAAAGCAGTGTATAAATCTAATTAGAGCACTATGCAAAACTTGTTCCAAGACACTTTCTAACCAAGAGGCTAACCTAGAGACAAAGTAGGGACATATATGGCATTTTCTGGATAATATTCACAAAATAATACTTAGAAAATCTTGTTTTCTCAAATAAAGACGAAAGCGAACAGTAAGAGACAGTTGTTTAGATTTTATCTCACTTACAATGTTCTCATCAACCTGACCCATATAAAAAAGTTTGCTGTCAGCTTTTTCTGGACCCTTGCTACAAGTAATTCCCTGACTGCCCATAGGCCTTCTTGTCAGTACCAGCTCCAGAGATGCTTCTCATTTTTCCTCCATCTGACACTCTTTCAAACACTTATTCCAGCAACAGATCTCACACTCCAACTAGCCTTGCATAAGGAGCAAGATGTTGCATAAGGCCCGTTCTGCAGTGTTCAGCACACCACCATGATGCCATACAAAATGCACTTAAACTACTGCAGTAAAGCATGTTGAGTCTAGTTTTAATAGAAAGGTGGAAAACTGCCAAATTCCTAAATAGATCTCTAATAATAGCAAGATGTAAAATTAAACATCAGGAAAAATGCAGATGATGATTCTGGCCTTTAATGTTACAAACAGTGCTAAAATACTGTGTTTCTTCAAAGTATGAAGTCACTCCAGTATTTAACAGCACTTGAAGAGCAGTAAGCTCTATTTTGTTAGAAAAAAGTAAAGTCTGTAATTGAGGTTTTAAAAAGTGACCAGGATTTTATAAAGGCCGATTGATAGTACTACTTGAAATTAAGTCCTTTTAAATAATCTCATGTTATACATCATTAAACTGAAGCATTCAAAACGAAGGTAGAGAACAAAGCACAGACAGATAATGTGATCTGCCCAAGGTCACCTGAAAATTTTTCGGAGAGGCAACAGGAGAAACTTGTTTTTGACAAAAGTCTATGCCCTGATAAGAAAGACAATCTTTCCTCCAATACTGTATCTTGGGGTGATTAAGATCATATGTAGGTACAAATATGTATTAATGTAAACCCTACATTCCTCCCTGAAAAAATGCAAGCAGGTATCTCCTGACTTACCCAGGCAAACTACATACTATAGCAAAAATTGGGCGTGCATGAATCAGAACGGAGTCAGTTTATTGCTAAGGCTGTGCCTGTCCCTAAACCAGCATACTATCTTGGGTGGAATAAATGTCCCCATTATATTTATAATGAAGCTAATCAATCTGGGGATTGTAAAATAACCCCGTCCAGAATTTTGATGAATCACATGACATGTCTTCCAAGGACTCTATTGTTAAAGATGCATTTTTTTACCAGAATTTCAGTAATTAATCCTGTTTTGCGGTAGTTTTATTTTTGTGTGGCTTATCCTTTGATGATCTAATTTACATTTATAATGATCTATTCCCTCATGAATTAATTGCTTATGTTATTTTCTCTATTAATCAGACATCAACATTTGCATTACAGATGACTGTTTGCGTTATTTTCATACTACTAAATCTGGCAGCATGATACTAATGATAAATACTTTCCTCGGTTCTAGGGGTGAATTAGCATCTCAGTCCTTTTAAACAAAGGCATTATTAGGATCTTACCCCTCTTTTGAAGTGGGCTGGTGGTTCTGTGGTATTATCCACATATATTTATTACGTCTAAGAATTTACTTTTTTTCTGCAAACTGTAAATACACAAATATTTAGTTCACCCATTGCTGTCAAACAAGCCCTGAGCAAAGGGCAAAGAGTTATGAATCTGAGGTCACCACAGAATCCTTTTCTAGATCCCCACGTACCTTCATAAGAGTTTCACACCTCCCAGCTACTCACTACAACTCCTTCCTGGACGCTATCACCCACAGTGCTCCCTAAAAAGCTGGTTTTGTCAAAATTGCTTACTTACATTTAGGAAAAATAAATTATCAGTGCTAGTATAAAACAGTACAAATTGTTGACCTGAGCTAGGCAACTTGATTGTGCCTGGAGCAGATAAGGGAGTACCCACGGACACTGCTCTCTGTCCACAGACCAGGGAGGTAGTAACCTTTGGACAGTCACCTCCTTCCTGGCACAGTTAGGTGCAAAGGAGCACATGCATGTCCTCAAACATGCGGGCCAACAGCAACAGGAGGAAGAGCCTGGTTATCCCACTCCCCACACTTTGGTGCTGCATCCTCACGTGCTTGTAGGGAATAGGAAGCCATAGCAGCTCCAACGATGCTCTCCCTGGGCTGCTACTCTGACATACAGGTTTCGGCATGGTACTAATATACGTTCTTTGCACGGGAGCGATGAAGCTCTTCTTAAGTCCCTTACACTCACACAGAAGCACAGTCAAGGTCATACTACATCAGACTATTAAGAGACATGCTGCTTCTACCCAGAAGCATCCGTAGCCCCTTTGGGTCAGCAGCTTCAACAACAGACTTGGTATTCCCCAAGTAAAGACTTGCTAAGCCCTGCCAGTTTCCACTTTTACAATGGCAAAGAAGAAATCGGACATGTGAAATACTTACACTAGTGTCAGAAGCATAAACAAATGGTGCATCACAAGGAAACATGGTGGAAGCCATACTTTTTATAGCATGAGGAAAAATTCCCAGAGGATCTGTCACATACATCTGAAACTCCCCAGCTGTGGGCTCTCTCTTCCCCTCAGTGTCCTTGAACCAGCACTATACCTGCTGCCTTGAAATCCGTCAAGGAAGAAGCAGTTCTGTGCTTGCCACAGAGGTTTACAAGCCATTTCTTTCATTCTGGGACGGTGAGCATTTCCTCCATGTGATTCCAGTCAGACAGGGAGGTATAAATACCTCCTCTGCCCACACCCATGCAGGAATCTTTTCCCTACCCCATCAAAGAAAAAAATCCATTCTGTCTTATGGCAGTCCCCACTGAACTGTCTGCACAAGCAGTTGGTGAGTCCAAGAACAAGTGGCTTTTCCGGACGTACCTGGAACCTGCACAGCAACACTGGCAGGCTGTCTTACAAGGAAAGACAAATTGAAGGGGGCCTATTACATCTTAAAGTGATGAAGCCCTTTCTGACACCTGTTTGGTTGCTTTCTCAGCTCCTGCCCTAGGGCCAAACTACAATCTATTCAATCCTCAAACAGCGTTATTTTCTTCTCTAGACATAAGGTGGGCTGCTCATGATGTAAAGGACCTTTTAGGGAGGTAAAAGTCTCAAGGTGGTCTTCAGTGAGAACACCTTCAAATCAACCAGCTCAGCATAAGGCATCTGCTGCAAGGCACGAAGTATTGAAGTACTGGCTGATAGAGCCTCAACTCGGCAATAACTGGGAAAATGGCTTCAATAACACATTCACGGAATGTCCTCATTTTCCAGTCAATGAGTATGGTCCCTCCCTTGACTTCATGGTCTGGTTAGTAAAGCTCAGCAACTGTATTCATTTTTGGACACAAATAATACTCTCACATCCACTGGTAGATGTTGTGCAGAAGGCTGCTCATTTCATGACATAAAGCTTTTCATATGTCTCTCGTTCCTTATAGCATATTGTTGGATTCTGTCATTCCCATGTTGTGTCAGTTCTTCCCCATCTCCTTATACGCTTTACATTACACTGTTGGTCTTGCATCATATTCCTGGGGTCATTAAGTACCTGAACTGTAAACATCCTTATTCTCTGCCACAAGAGATCAGGGAGAAAACTGTGCAAGGCAGGTCAGAGTAGCCCCCTCTAACAAGAAATGAAAGCCTGGACTCGTGCACAGCTCCAAAACTTGTGCTGTTGAGCTGCCATAATGACATACTACATCCCATTAATCTGCAATTACACACTGACAGGGACTGTCAATCTAATACCATATCCATTCAGCAGAACTAAATGTACCATTTCTGTCCCCAACACTGTTCCTGTGCCTAAAACTCTTCAAAATAAAGTTAAATGTGTGATTTAATGGAGCAGGGAAGAGTCCAAATTCTGAATTAAGGAGGAGAGAGATTAGAGCATTTATAGCCTCACCACATCTGTGACTGTAAAGCCTGAGAAAACAAAATGACTGCAGGAATATGTGCAAGCACAGAAATCATCTGCTAACGTCTGTAGTAAACTTGTAGTTTGTACTCACAAATCCCCCTGGTACAATCAACTTTTTGTTATCTACATGTGCTCACCACATCTGAGAGAGGTCGTCCTCCTCAGTACTATCCTGTCTCAAGTCCCCCTTGGTACCTATTACACCTGCCCCCAAAGCACATCACATTCCCTGATGGTTCATCTTACTCAGCTTGGCAAAACAAAAGACATCAACACTCTATCACACTTCCACAGCTGAGACACAACAGTGTTTTAACATCACTGGAGGCTTAAGATGAGACATAAGCACAGTCCAGTGGATGGAAACCAGGCTGAGACTCCCCATCTCCTCTGTTCAGACTGCAGAAAGACATTTCCTTTACACGCTATAGTGCCACTGAAGTTACTGTCCAGTGGTTGCTGCCTTCTCTCTGCTGGTGGAAGTGCTGGTGCAAGTGCTGCTGGGTCCGCTTCGGGTAAAACCCATGAGGACATATCAGACCAAAGGCTGCAAATTGTTTACAACAAACTGATAGGTTCAGCTTCCCACAGATTGCCCTGCTGTCAGATCCCTGTGGGATTGTCACCAGCCCTGAGAAGCAGTGACAGGTAGCGACATCCTAGCTGACACAGCTGGAGCCAGAAGGGGACATCTCATAAAAGCTGGAGGTCTCATTCCAGGAAAAACATGCCTGCTCGGGGGGAACAGGAGGTGGTGCCCAAATGCTGTTCTGGGCGGATATCGTATCAACCAAGAGCACATAAATGCTGTCTTAAATGACACCATGAGGCTGCAAGCTCTCCCAGACTGTAGAGCTGCCCCAAGGCTGAACTCAGGCTCAGCATCCAAACTAGTTCTCTATGTACCCCGCAGCCAGTGGAGACAGACATCATCCGAGCATGACTTACCCACCTTAAAATAGGCAGCTTAAATAGCTGGACTGAAGCACTTTCTGGCCCAGATGCTTTAAGTTTAGACAGCTAGAGACAGATGAGATGAATTCCACTTTGATGAACTGAGCCCTGCCATGATGGGATTCAGCACCCAGGACTGCAGCAAAATATCTATATCCACTGAGTGACTTGGGTATCCTTCCCAAAGCTGTTTTAAAACGTATTATGACATTCAATTTCAGTGCAACTCAACAACTTGCACAGCTGTTTATATTTTGAAAGTATTTAAGAATTTTAAAACACTAAACAAAATAAAGAACCACAAACACAGAAACGGCCACAATGTTCTTTAGAACGTGCCACTTTGCAGCATTACAAAGCACAGCAGCCACTCCAGAAGAGCATGGGAACACTTAACCATTGTAAATGCTGTTTTCGAAAACTGTCTCCTTCCCTTCCTGCACTCACACAGCTGGTAACTCTGTGCTCCTGTGCCCAGGTGACAATTCAGCAGAAACTGTTTTCTGTGACAGGTCTGTCACTTTGTCAATGGCACAAACATGGCTATGGGCAAAATTAACCCCAGCAAATTAGTTTGCTGAGTACTCCTGCTTACCTAAACAACTGTGGCATCATAATTTAGCAGCTAGTCAAGAGTCTGAGTCTGGGAGTAGGGAGTTGCTTTTTAGAAAGGGAGATCACAACAACCAGGTCTGGAAAAAGCTGGAGACCTTGCATGAGGGAACATTGCCTACAGCACCACGCACCTACCTGCAAGGAGGGACTTGGTAAAGAATGAGAGATGGTGCTGCCAACTGCGTAAGGACCATGGCAGCACAGATCCAGCTGCCCTGTAGTTGCTCCACCTTACACCAGAGCTAGCCAAGACTTGATGTCTAACTCAAAGTCTGCTCACTTGTAAGTTCTTTTGTCCATCTGCGTGGCATGGAGAGACCCTCTGTTCCCCTCCAACTTAATCCCCAGCTGTACTGGCTTTACGGCACAGAGTGGCTGATCGCCAGCAATCTCACCTTAGCAGGTTCTGCTCCCTAGTTACACAGCATTAAGACCACCTACATCCTTGACCAGACTTTTTTGGAGTAGTTTGACAAAAGACATGCACATCTCCACTTGTTTGTTTTTTGTTATAAAAGGAAAGTAAAGGTGTTAAATCACAAGCCCTTGATACTCCTTCTGCAACAGACTATTAACACTCTACGAAATCACACAGCATTGTCTGCTAATAGAGAACATCAAGGAAACTAACGCCATTTGCTTGGTCTCCAGGAAAAGCAATGCTTATGAAGTGTTAAAAGGCAAAATGTTTTATTTCTATATATATATACACACACACATATTAAGGCCACATTACATAACAAGTTGCCTGACTTCTATGCGGTCCTTAAACCTTTGTTCTTTAAGAACAGCATAGAAAATGAGGATGTGGAGCCCAAAGACATTTAATTTCTTCCCTTCTCATATGACCTATCTACTTTCATTGACATAATTTCATTTCATTTTAGTTTTTGTCTCACAAGAAAACCAGACCTGTAATGTTTGGCTGCCAAGGAAGTTTTAAGCCATTCAGATCTTCCTAGGTCTTGTAGTCATGGTCAACCATGAGTGGCACAGAAATCTGGTGGAAGGAAATTCAAAAGGCATATTCTCTGATGTAAAATACATTTTAAAATAACTTTTTTTAAAAAATCATAATTTAAAAAAAAAAAACCACAACAATCTGATGACCATTAGTCCTACTGGAAGCCTATGGAACACATTCTCCTGTATATGAACCTTAATACTGGAAACTTTAAACTGCCTAATTTACCAGGCATAATCACCTACATAAGAATACGATTTCCAGTAATGGAAAGGAACTGTTAAAACAGCAGAAAGGGCACACTGAGAACCATTCAAGCTAAAGCTGGGTAAAACGCAAACTGAAGAAAAGCAGAAAAATTTATTATAAAGAGTAATTAACCACTTCCACAAATTAATAAACTGCACAGTAATTTGTCTGTCACTTCAAATCCTCAATGAAAGCTGTATGGTTTCTGACAACATACTCCAGCAGAAGTCAAAAATTAAGGGCTAGATACAGGAACTGCTGAATGAGGGCCTTCAGCCCAAGTTAACCAGGAAGCCTAGGTGATTATAACACTTTCTCCTGGAAATCTATTAAGCCTGCTTGTATTTATTAGATGATAGAGACAGTCTACTTCTACTAAGGGAAGCAAATCCTGCCAAATATAAATCAGAACATTATTATCAGGACAACAGAGCTGTCTTGACACACAGAAAAAAAGGAACCAGCCCAAAATGCCTCTGATTTATATTCTACAAACAAAATCAAAGGTCACACAACTCCTAGCACAATGTCATACTGTGTGCATTAGCATTAAGGACACAGACAGCTAAATAAACATATTTTTAGAATTAGTAGACTGTGCTAATTGAGTGCATATTTGCAAAATTAATATAATTCATCAGAAAAAATAAATAAATCTGTATTTGGATCATGTACATGGTTACTTTCTCCTGACAGCAGGGTCACAGCAAGAAGGCATGGTAGGAAATACAGAGACTATGACTGATAAAATCACGTAACAGCACTGCCAGCTCTCATAAATAAATCATACATCACAGCATTTAGCATTTGCAGGACATTGCAAGAGTCCTTGATGTGAAGTGAGTGGCTCCTTCAGCTCTATTATTTTTAGGTCTGCTGGTTCAAGCAGAGTTCTGTGTAGGACCCTGAAGCAAAATACTCCCCAGTTATCTGATTTGGGGATTATTTTTTTTTCCTCAACAAGGGACTGGCAAAGATCTTTTCCTCCATCTTAAGACACGCCTGTGGCCCACCATATTCAAGTTCTGTCATTTCTTGTTCTGCAACTTCTGCACTGTTCTCAGTTTTCCTCCAGCATCGTTTTATTTTTCACATACCAAAGGACTATACAGGAGAAAAAGTACAAAGGCAGGAAAGGAAAAACACGAGATCATAAGGAAGGTGGGTGGTGCTTACTTTAGCAGTGAAGAAGGAATAATGGAGGAGTCACTGTCTTGACACACGGGGAAGTCTATGAAGGTGATTACATTTTTATGTGCACTCACAATCACATTGTTGAGCTTCCCCTACTGCAAACACAGAAGAAAGTTCAAAAGAGAAATTAAATTCAAGATAAATTTGCTTGGTCTTTTAAGATATATATTATTTTTTGGAAGAGTCTCATGATTTAGTTTGATTTGATCTCTTGAGTTCAGCAATGTTGTATGGAGTCCAACTCCCATCTCTGAGTAACCACAGACAGCTTCTATCCTCCTTCATACCAAAGAGGGCATCTTACCAAAATATCTGCCCGAGAGATGCATCCCTTCTGATTGCAACTAAGCCAGCAAGCTCCTCTCTCCTATTTGCAAGTGCAAAAGACTATGAGTCTCCCATTTGCATCAAGCATAAGACCTTTGCAAGAAGTACAACTCTTGCACGTAAAAGGTAGAATACCATAAGGAAAGCTCAGCAGATACAGGCATTGTTGGTAGTATTTTGCATTAGCTGTGAGGAGGGGAAGCAGGGTGAAGTGGTAGGCTGCTTTTATTAAAAACCCTCTTAGGACACTGGACAACCAGCTGAAGTTGTGAAGCCAGCACTGAGCCTCACATCACCACAGTTGCTCGTTTAAATGAGCCAGCTTAGCTACAGGTGCAATGGAGAACAGTGTGCAAGTGTGAGACCTGCTTAGTCTGATATTAAATCTCTTGCCCACTGTGGTGGGTCAGCCTTGGCAAAGAGCCAAATGCCCACCCAGGCGCACACTCACTCTCTCCTCTCAGCAAGACATGGTGAAAACAGTACGAATAGGAATGAGAAAGCCTGTGAGTTGAGATAAAGACAGGGAGGTTGTTTATCAGTTACGGTTGCAGGCAAAACAGACGTGACTTGAAGAAAATTACATAACTTATTGACAAGTAAAATAGATTTAGGTAGTGAGAAACAAAAAGACAAACATTAAAAGACCACCTTTTCGCCCCCCTCTCCCAGGCTCAACTTCACTCCTTTTCTCCAGACTCTACGCCTCAACACCAAGCAGCACAGGGGGATGGGGGCTATGGTCATAGAATGGTTTGAGTGGGAAGAGACCTTTAAATGTCATCTACTCCAATAAGCAGGGACATCTTCAACTAGATCAGGTTGCTCAGAGCCCTGTTCAGCCTCAACTTGAATATTTCCAGGAACGGGGCACCTACCATATATGGGCAACGTGTTCCAGTGTTTCACCACTCTCATCATAAAACATTTCTTCCTTGTATCTAGTCTAAGTCTACCCACCTTTAGTATAAAACCATTACCCTTTGCCCTGTTGCTACAGGTCCTACCAAAAAGTCTGTCCCCATCATTCTTGTAGGCCCCCTTCAAGGAATGAAAGGCTGCAATAGCCTTCTCTTCTCCCGGCTAAACAACCCCAACTCTCTCAGCCTGTCCTCACAGGAGAGGTGTTCCATCCTTCCAATCATCTTCATGGATCCTCTGGACTTGCTCCAACAGGTCAAGATCCATGTCTCTCCTGTACTGAGGACTCCAGAGCTGGACGCACTACTCCAGGTGGGATCTCACCACAGTAGAGTAGAGGGGCAGAATCACCTCCCTCAACCTGCTGGCCACGCTTCTTTGGATGCGGCCCAGCATACGGTTGGCTTTCTGGGTTGCAAGCACACTTTGCTGGCTCATGTCCAGCTTTTCATCCACCAGTACACCCAAGTCCTTCTCAGGAGGGTTGCTCTCAATCCCTTCATTCCCCAGCCTGTATTGATAACAGTGGTTGCCCTGACCCAGGTGCAGGACCCTGCACTTGGCCTTGTTCAACCTCATGAGGTCCACGTGGCCCCACTTGAGCTTGTCCAGGTCCCTCTGGATGGCATCCCACCCCTCAGGCATGTCAACTGCACCACTCAGCTTGCTGTCATCTGTAGATTTGCTGAGGGTGCACTCAATCACACTGTCTGTATTTATGTGATATATATGAAGATATATGGTCAGCACGTAACAGTCCCTCTCTGCTCCTTCTTCCTTCTCACACCTTTCCTCTGCTCCAGCGTGGGTCCTCCATAGCAGCACTTCCTTTGGGAATGTCCATCTGCTCCTGTGCTGGTCTTCAACAGGCTGCACGAACACCTGTTCCACTATGGAGCACTTCCTCCTCCTCCTGTAACCTCGGTGCTCCCTCTGTTGTTTCTCACTCTTTTTTTTTTCCCTCCTTCTCTGCCTGTGCAGTGTTTTTTGCCCTTTCTTACATATATTTTAACAGAGACACCAACATAGCTGATGGACTCAGCTTTGGCGTGCAAGTGATCCCCGAACATCTCTGGGGAATAAATTTGATGATTTCAAATAAAGCAACATAAAAGAGATAATCAAAAAGCATTCTAAAAGGTTTCAAAACATTAAGAGTATTTTCCTTAAAAAAAAAAAAAACAAAAAAACCCACCAAAACAACTAAACAAAAAGCCATATTTCACATTTTTTAAACTTCAAGCAAATTAGTTTTGCCACTGTCCGCAATCAGAGTGTCGTAAGTATAAAGTGTTGGCTGCCAAACAGGATTTAAAATAAACAAAAATAAATTAGAACCATATTTTTCATATCAGGCACACATCCTGCCAGAGGTCTACAACTGTTCAATTGGCCCAGACCAGATAACTGAAACACACAGTCCCTGGGACACACACACCATTGTCAAGCCAACACAAAACACTGTGGCTAACCCGTCAACACAAAGAGAAAAAAACAGCAGCAGCAACCAAAACGTCAAAAAAAAAAAAAGTAAAAAGCATACAGAAGCCAAAATGCTGAACACTGTCATTCACTGTTAAAAACTGCCAAGAAATGGTTAACTCTCAGAATTATTTTTTTCTAACTTTTTCTATTTCTATTTTTCATCTATGAAAAAATGTTCATATGCTCCTCTGGTCCTTCTCCCCACAGGAACAATGTCCACAGCACAAGCTGTAATAGCTGCAAAGAGGCAGTCTTTATAGAACGAAAACACCAGACACAAAAACTAGGTCAGTGCTGAGGCTTTCCAAAAGGGCATTTTCCCCAGAAACCCCACTTCTCTGCTAACAGCAAGGTTACAGCCGTTCCAAACAATTACAAGCCATCGCTGCATCCCAAAGCAGCAGCATCTTACGAAAATTCAAAGTAAGAATCTTTTCAAACTTACTCCATCTTTGCTTGCTTAATTTCCCTATAATCCCCACCCACGCTCCAGGGTCCCAAGCTGTATAGGTGAGCCCTGAAGAGGTGGTCCAAAGCTCACTCAACATGATCTTATGACAGAGCCACCATTAATGGAAGGGCTGTCTAGAGAAAGAGCTCAAACCAGCGAGTTTGTACTTTGTATGCCATTCCACTGTCAGACATCATGAGTGAAGTGACAAATGATATATGCAGAATACTGTATTTAAATGTCTTTCCTCTGCCTGCTCTTTATCTTCCTTTTCTCAGCACACAGAATAATTCATCAGAGTGCAATCCTGAGAGGTTTTGATGCCAACATTTTAGTCTATAGTAAAACATCAGCAGTTTTGTCAAGTATTTGTATGTGTGGACAAACAGACCATGTCAGGAAGAGCCCAAGGCCCTGACTCAGCAAAGCAGAGAACACTTAGCACCTCCCTGTAAAGAATCCGCGCAATCTCATGCTCAGGGATTTTGTGTAGGACTTGGGTATCTGTGCTTCAAAACCCCTGTCTGGCTTGGGGCAAGTCAATCCATCTCCCTCACATCTTAACTCCCCATCTGTAAGATAGGGACACTGATCTCTTCTCCTGTACTAGGCTGTTGTGATAACATATCGGAGACTGGACAGTATTTAAACGCTATAGTTAAAGGGGCCATGTTAGTACTTAGGAGAGACAGATTCAGCAAACCCTTGGGGGAGGGAAAGAAAGCATGTCTTTTAAGAACCTAAAAAGATTAAAGAGCACAAAGTCTGACTATAAGCCAAAGGGAACTGCACTCTTAAATCATTTAAGCACTTCTGGAAAACATTCCTTGATTCAAAGGTTTAAGCACCATTTGTGCACTTTAAAGAAGAAACAGTACCAAAGAGCAATGGACCTGCTACAATTTAGCACTGCCTAGACATTTGCTGAAAACATACTTTTTGTGCAAGGATGACAAAAATTTGGTGAACAAGCAAATGCCGTCAGTGCAGAAGGATGATGAGGACACAACAGATAGGTATTTTAAGAATCCTACCGATCCCTCTTTTTCTGAGCATAATAAGAATTTACTGTCAAATGGTAAAACCCTGAGCCACAAGATATTCAGTCAATAAATATGACTGAAGATCAGAACTTAATCCTGTGAAATAAAAACTATTACCGTGTTTGCATTTAGCAGATCAGGCCTGTAACTCTGTGATGTTCAATTAACCAAAAGCTTTGAAAAGGCATTAGCACCTTAAATAATCCATGGCACTGCATACAGAACAACACTATTAATTTTCATACTACGGTGCAAGCTTAAAAAAACACAACAAAAACCAAAAGCAACACAACAACCACCAAAAAAGCCCCAACACCACAAAGCTGATTTTATGGTCAGTAATTTTTTGGTCAAAGACAACAGCATAAAAGTGGCTGTCCACAGCAGATCCTTTCCATGACATCAGGAAAAGAACCCCAACATCTCACCTGTATTCAGTAAACCAAAGGGATTGGGCTGCAAACTGCCTTTAAATTGTTTAACCAGCATGAGCTGGGGCACTGATTCTGGAGTAACACTGAATCCCTGCTCTTTAGAGTGTATTCTAGGTCCCCTCATATCCACAGGAGACACAGTCATTACAGCTCTTTTAGTTTGTGGATCTTTGGTCTGTTGTTTTTTTTTTTCCCCTACCAAAAATTATCTGCGAAACACAGTCTTTTTAGCTCTAGCCAGAGGCTCTCACTAAGCGCTGGAGTTTGAGCTCTGGTGTCAGCCGAGTGGACGGTCATTCCCTGAGCAATGAGAAGCACGAACTGTCACAGCTCCTCAGAGCAGCTTGCTAACCCTGAAACACAAAGATTTCTGTTTAAACGGAGGCATGGAGAACATGAGTGCTGACACAGACTTCAAGAGAAGCAAGAGCCAGGACAGAACCAGGCTAGATTATATTATGAAGATCTGATATACCAAGAGTGGCTCCTCCCTGTAGAATTTTAAGCTGGGGATGGAGGTAGGGACGGAATAAAGATGGCACTGATATCTTCCTTCCACAGTTTTTGTCTGACCTTTGGTAGATCCCAGCAGATATCTCTCCCATCTGTGCTGGGTTCAATGTGCCTTTTCTGTCTCCAAGACAGCCAAGCAGACACAAAAGCAGAAGTCAAAACATCTGTCAGCCTCTGCTACCTACAGAAAAGAGTGACTTTTTGCTTGAGAGACCACAGCACCACAAAAGCATTGGCAGGAGGCCTAGATGTGCCAGGCTCTGTAGCTGGCTGAATGAGAGGGACAGATCTGACAAGGGCAAACATTTCCAGGACACTAGCTGCAAGCACATAAATGGGCTTAGGGACAAAAACCAGTTGACCAGGAATTGCATTTAGCAACAGTGGGACAACTCTGAAAGGGAAAGGTGAAGCTGCAGCAAGATGAAAGGGAGCAGGACGATTGGAGCTATGCAGCACAAGACTGGCAACATATCTGGGATTTTAAATTAGCCTTATGCTGATGTAACCAGCCTTGACTGCACTTCAGTTCTCACACAAACACCCTGGATGCGCTTGGCCAAGGACAACCCCTGCTGTGGGCATGCAAATCAGACAGCAGCACTGCCCCCACCTTCTCCTCCTGTCTGTCACCCTGCAGCCACAAGTCCCTGTGCAGTGCCCAACACACATCAGCTCCTACTGGAGATACCCAGAAGCAAGAGTGACCAGAGATGAGGCTGGAGAGGAAGAGAGGGCTGGCCAAGTATTTGCCTCATGCTCCTTTCTCCAGGGTACACTCTCACTCCTGACAAATACGAAAATCCTCTACATGCCCTTCTCCCTTCCTCTGCCAGCCAAGATCACAAATCACCTTGTCTGAGTGGCACAAGAAGCTATCCAGGCCACCATGTATTCAATCTGAGTCTATGTCAACTCTTGTACATAGAAAGCACTGCTAGTAAACAATAACAAGAATAAAAAGAAGATTACCCTGCATATGCAAGGAATAACACATTGAGACAGCAATTTTCAGGCAGCAATGCGTCCCCTTCCCCCTTCTCTCCTCCAGCCCTGTTCCTGTAGTACTTTCATGTGCCTATCATTGCAACAAAAGATATATGCCAAGCTAATGAAGTGTCTGGGTTGTGGTATACGCATGTATAAATGAGCCAGCACGGCCCCTGTGTGTACAGAGTAACTGCAGGAAACACATTTCCAGACCTGTCAAGACTCATTTCTTTTAGAAGGAATAAAAGATAGCTGACTTATTTTTCCCCTTCAAGCACAAAAGAAAAAAAGAAAAGAAAAAAAGAGAGAGAAAGGAAAATGTAAAGTGTACTAATAACTAAAAGGTAAGGAGAAATTTCTGACGGGTGCCCTCCTTCCTACTGTTATTAGTGTGATGGATGTGCTGGGAGACCCCAGCTGCTCATACAACCTGGTGCCATACAAACAGAAGGCACGATGCAGTCCCCTCCCAGAAGTAAGACGGGAACAAACAAGAGAGGAAAGAAATATCCAGGGGGATAAAGAGATCTGCCTGAGGTGTCACGACAGATCTGCAGCAGAGCCAAAGATCCTAGCCACAGGAAATACTGATTTCCTACATATGCCTTGATGTTGCAGCTTTAAGACACTCTGCTTTCCCTGCAGTATTTCCATCAGCTGCCTCATCTCCTCTTTACAAAGGCTGCCCAAGCTCCTGATAACACTGCAGAAGCTGAGAGCACAAACATCCAAGCCATGGTGAGGGACAGGGATGCGCTCTATGTTATTATGCAAACTATGTCCAGGTATGTTCCCCAAATCACCTGTAAAACCAAATGACTTGGCAGTCTGAACTATCATTTACAAGAGCCACGCACCTTCTTCCTCAGTGCTCACTGGCCACCAAGTATTTTGAGGGGGAGATACTTCCATAGAATCATTTAGGTTGGAATAGACCCTTAAGATCATCAAGTCAAAACGTAAACCTAAGACTGCCAAGTCCACTACTAAACCATGTCCCTAAGCATTATGTTGCAGAGGATCACACAGAAACACACAGAATGGTAGGGGTTGGAAGGGACCTTCAGAGATCATCTAGTCCAACCCCCTGACAAAGCAGACTCACCTAAAGCAGGCTGCACAGGAACACATCCAGGTGGGTTTTGAATATCTCCAGAGAAGGAAACTCCACAACCTCTCTGGGCAGCCTGTTCCAGTGTTCTGCCACCCTCAAAGCAAAGTTTTTTCTTATGTTCAGATGGAATTTCCTCTGTTCCAGTTTGTGCCTGTTGCCTCTTGTCTTGCCACTGGGCACTACCGAAAAGAGTCTGGCTCCGTCCTCTTGACACCTGCACTTTAGACATTCATAAGCATTGATGAGATCCAGTCTCTCCAGGAGTTCCTTGTCTTTCTTGAACTGGGGAGCCCAGAACTGGACACACTACTACAGCTGTGGCCTCACCAGGGCAGAGTAGGGGGGAGATAACCTCCATTGACCCACTGGCCACACTCTTTTTAGTGCATCCCAGGATACCATTGACCTTCTTGGCCACAAGGGCACATTGCTGGCTCATGGTCAACTTGCTGTCAACCAGGACTCCCAGGTCCCTCTCTGCAGAGCTGCTTTCCAGCAGGTGAGCCCCTAATGTGTACTGGTGCATGAGGTTATTCCTCCCCAGGTGTAGGACCCTACATGTCTTTTAAATACCTCCAGGGATAGGGATTCAACCACTTCCCCAGATAGCCTATTCTACTCCTTGATAACCCTTCCAGTGCTTAACAATGCTCTTTCAGTGAAGAAATTTTTCCTCATGTCCAATCTAAACCTTCCCTCGTACAACTAGACGCCATTTCCTTTTCTCATATCACTTGTTACTTGTGAGAAGAGACCAACACCCACCTTGCTACAACCTCCTTTCAGACAGTTGTAGAGAGTGATAAGGTCTCCCCTCAGCCTCCTTTTCTCCAGGCTAAACAACCCCAGTTCCCTCAGCCACTTCTCATAAGACTTTTTGTCTAGACCCTTCACTAGCTTTGTTGCTCTCCTCTGGACTAGCTCCAGCATCTCAATGTCTTTCTTGCAGTGAGGAGTCCAAAACTGAACACAGTATTCAAGGTGCAGCCTCACCAATGCCAAGTACAGCAGGAAAATCACTTCCCTAGTCCTGCTGGCCACTCCGTTCCTGATACAAGCCAGGATGCTATTGGCCTTCTTGGCTACCTGGGCATGCTGCTGGCTCATATTCAGGTGGCTGTCGACCAACACACCCAGGTACTTTTCCGCTGGGCAGCCTTCCAGCTGGTCTTCCCCAAGCCAATGCAGGACCTAGCACTTGGCCTTGTTGAACCTCATACTATTGGCCTCAGCCCACACATCCAGCCTGTCCAGATCCCTCTGCAAAGCCTTCCTACCCTCAAGCAGATCAACACTCCCACCTAACTTGGTGGCCATCCAGTCAGTTTTTTACACAGCAAATATTATACTCAGACATGACAGATCTTAAGAGGCAGTGAGCATCTCTAAACCCAGTGGAAAGCACCACAGTTTTCCAGTGCATCTTCTGCCATTTCAGAGTCCAAAAGATCCTGTCATCACTCATAAGCCCAACACTCCTGCTCTGCACTCTCTGCATGTGGTCAGAGCACACATGTCAGCACTAAGGAATGAGCTGTCACCACACCAGCTATGCTTTGGCTTAGACAGAAACACTTCCTGACCTTCCAGCTCAAAGCACTCAGGTCAGCATCTGCTCCACCACAAAGCAGCGGCACACAGGATGATGAAAGTTTGAAAGACTATGATGCAATCAAGTCTGAGAGAAAAATGAACTGCCACATTGTGGCTCCTTGTTCTTCCTTTGAGCATAGTCTGAACACAGACACTTGCAAGCGTCTAGCTAATACACACACTCATTTAACACAAGCAATGCAGATTTGTTCCTTTTGATCCAGAGCTCCAAAGTTCACTCCCCAGGAACAGCCCTACTAAGAAGCAGAACTTACAAAGATCACATCCATCCATACTTTATGAAGATCAACCACTTACCAGAGCTGTGCAAAGAAGTAGTTAACTAGAAGATAATTTCTTTCCTTAATTAATTTCACGAGGGCAAAGGATTCTTTTTCAGTGCCTTGAAATGTTTGGTTGGATTTCTTGTTGGCTTTCTAATAACTTAGTAGATTACAGTACTTGTCAGACCCAGGCTTAAAGCAATGAAGAGCTAGGGTGGCCCCAGCATAAATTGATGAAATCAGACCATCCTGATCTGCAGAAGTGCGTACTCCCCATATCCTGGGTTACTCGGGCAGTGCTGCACATGCATTTCACTGTGTGACTTACTAAAGTCACTTACTATTACATCCCTATGTATTTGGGGTACTAAGGGATTCACTCTCAATATTGATCCATGGATAAGTATGGATCTGTGCACTGCCATTTGAAGCCTCTGGTTTTAAACCCCAATGACCAGTAGATCCTCCTGCTCCCTTGTAAGTCACCACTGTTGCTGGCAGTTATTTTCTGAAATACGGTCAGAAAGCGAAGACTAACCAGAATAGTAAACTGCATGTCACCGCATGTGAAGGAACAAGAAACTGAATCCTGGTGCAGGAATGCTAGAACTGAACACTGGGGAGCCACTCAGCAGCTTTATGTTTCCTTGCTGGGGTTTTCCACAGTGCAAGGGACTGGTTTATAAAAGCCTCCCTGCCTAACTTAGATAAGGAATACAACATAAGCATCTCAGGAGTGGGCAGACATACTTACTGGCTCAGACAAAATATTTTATCTTTGGATGCCTCACCAGTTTCAATACCTTTACCATCCTATGCCCACCAAGTCAAGCAGTACCCCTTTTCTCATCTCATTCCTGGCAAACTGAGGCATCGAAAGGTTGTTTGACTTATTCAAGGCTATGTGGGAAAACCTGAGACAAGGTAACAATGTTAGACTGCGGTTTTTGCATCACCAGCACTGCAATTGTTCTCCCGAGGCTGTTATTTCTATTAAACAACTCCTACAAAAGGGACTCCCCAGTAGTAAAGCTCTACTTTAAGTAAGAAAGAAGATCTATTTAAAGTGCATCAGAAACACAGGACTTCCATCCAAGTGATAAATCTCACTGATAGGATGATGCTATGCATTCTCCAATAGGAAGTCCTCAAAGGAGATTTTGTCAGGGTTCCCATCGCATCCCAGGAGTCTAACCCTGAAAGACCAGCAGGAATAAATACCACAGATTTCAGTTCCCCCTCCACCCCATGCATGCACTCACCCAGTCTCTCTCTCTCTCTCTCACACAGATACCTTTACTTACTTCTCTTTCAGCAAATACAAAAAAAACAGACAGTTTTCCAACAGTCCTCACAGGGGATAGTTATGCAGCCCTTCCCAGGTCATGGCATAACACAGTCTGAAACCAGCTAATACCCTGTATTAGCTGATATACAGATTTCCCCGTATAACATGAAACGATATGATTCTGCCTTTTTTTTTTTTTTTTTTTTTTTTTTTTTTTTTACATCTGCTACACATTAGTGATGCAGGGGGGAAGGGGAAAGAATGGGGATCAAGGTGGTTTTGATTTACGTCAGCTGACGAGGATTCATTTCTGTAACATTTTCAGGGTAAAATTTTGGTTATAAGAATAAAGAATACAACCAAAGCTACACAGTTTTCACCCGCCTCTTATTCTTTTTCATCCTTTTTCAATCTGCTGATTGCAGATTTAGGGAAATGAGTGTTCTTACTTTTATTATTACAGCAGTACCTGGAGGACTCAGCTGAGATCACAGCACCATCACATAGCATACAGGCAGGGCACAACTTTGGTACATCCCTGGGAGAAGCAGCAAGGGAACACAAGGTAGCCCTCCTGTGCTGTTTCACCAAAACTCCATTGTTCTACTACATAATTCACGTCCCTCCTTAAAGTTAGGGGCTGTTTGAGTTTTTTTCCAGGCTATCATGCACACACTTTCCCACTACCTTCTGCACTGAGACCAAACTTGTCCTCTTCTGCCACTATCCTCCAATACTTCTCATTGGCCTTTCTCACCTTCTCCCCAGTCATTTCCTTATCTCCTATTTCTTCTGCTCAACTTTGATCCTAGGCTGCTCTATGCAGTCCAAATGGCCTCAAAAAGCTTGCCAATACTCTACCCTCTTGAGGCTGCTTTTTCTGTGTAATATAGGAGTGGTTGAACTACCACCACTCCAGCAGGTTTCCATGGGAGCTAGTGGGTGCTCAATGCTTCAGAAAAAAAAACCTACATAAGCAAAGGCAGAGCCCAGCTTAATAGCTTAGTTGTAGCTGACTTCTGTCTGCATACTTGACTGGGAGTCAGAGCTCCCGTTCAGTTCCTACCTTTGTCGATGACTTAGTGATTCTAGGTAAGCACCTGAACTCTTCTTCCTCAGTTTTGTCTGTAGAGCAGAGGTGATTGCATCTCTATCACAGAATTGCTGCAGATTTAACTCATCTGAGTTCACAGTGCTCTTTGAGGTCTTTAGATCAAGGGTGCTAGAAAGCACACAGTGCTACCGTTATACAAGGCATGCTCTTGCATGACCGCATGCTGAAAAGCAATCAGTCATCAAGGAAAATATTGCTTTCCTGACACTCATGTCCTTTAACATTTTCAACTTCGAACACGGTCTTGTTCACATTTAATTTCTATCCTTTGCTTTCCCTCTCTTCCTGTTGGAAGCAAGCATCTAGGCACAGCCTTTTCTAAAGACAGCAAAGAAAGAGTCCTCATTTCCCAGTGACCTACTATCCCAGACAGCCTTTGCAAGCAAGCCAATCAACCAAGGAAACACAGGAAAGCACTACTTGTGTCACTACTATCAGGGAAATGAGCACCAGTCTCCAACAGCCACAGAGGGAATAGCCCCATGAACAAATTAAACTATGGTTTCCATTGTACACATTAAATAGAAGAACAGGCCTGCAAATCCTTATATCTGAGCCAAATTTTATGTCTGTGGGAACATTCTGTAAGGCAACGAGACTACCCAGAAATTTAAAGTTACCACCATGCATAATCACCTGCATTCCAGCTTTGGTATTGCAGTGGTTCCTACAAGGCTGCTTCCTTCATATACATGCAGAGAAAACAAGACACAAACCAGGCTTGCCTGCTGGTCTCCATACCTCGCCCTCTGCAAACTCAAGAACAGCTTCCATCAACACATACAAGTCCACATGCATGTACCAAACATATTTCTGGCGTGAAAAGTGACACTTCGTATTTTCTACCTTGATTGCACTCAGCACCTCCAATGAAGTTCAACATTGTGTTCTGCTAGGCACAATACATGCACATGCAATAAGAGACAATTTCTGTACCTGGGAACTTGTGAGAATCCATCTCGTTTCTGTGAGGTAAGGCCTCAGCATGCTGGTGACTGAAAATAAAGGTTTTCTTTTCTTGCCTCTGAATAAAGGATAGCCTGCAGTGCCCAGTGCTGACCGACCAACTCACTAACCTGGGTAACAACCTACTGGTCCATCTGCGCGCAGAACCAGGCCCTAAACACATCAGGGGAAAAAGAAGGTAAGGGCAGAAGCTGAAACGCTGAAAGGGGACGGTAAGAAAACACACAAACCCACAAAAACAGGAGCAGAGCAAAAACTATTCTTAGGAAAAAAGTACTTGAAGAAAGAACAGATAAAAAAAAACACCTGAGTCACATGACATCTTATATGTTTGTTAGCCTTGTAGCTGTTGGATTAAAAAAAAAAAAAAAATTGGCTTCTTCCTAGCTGCCTTCCTGTGATAAACTTTACCTGAGTGAGTTTCTGTGACTTTCTCTTTTCTGATGTTTATAACAGCAGATTATGATGAGCTGAACCCCCCCTTTGATGCAGATAAGGCTTCATTTCTGTGTCAGTTAAGGTCACTTGCATCTGCTCAGTCTTATATCTCAAGGGCTTCCATTCATCATTGCCAGCTCAGCCAGAGACTAGGATCATCCATTTGCAATAGCTGTGAGTCTGGTTCAGAATCTCAATGCCGGCAAACGCTTGCCAAGCTTTCCCCTGGTGCACATGCAGAAATGACTAGAGAAATATCCAGATTCAGGCACATTTGTGATCGCTGCCCATGCACCTCCAGCAAAGCCAATGTTTTTCTTCCAAATCTTCACTGAGAAGCTAACTCCTCTCTGCTGTGTATTAAACTGTACTATACAGGAAGGAAGCAGGGTATTGCAGGGCTGATTATACTGATTTGCAACAGCAAAATGCTCTGTTGTGCCATATGCTGAGAGCACATCATGGATCTTGTGCTGCATGATTCACTTCAAAGGCTGGATTTTATGGCCAGATAGAAACTGGCTATAGGGTATTCCGCAGGCTAATTAAAAAAAAATGAGCTTCAACGTGGAAATTCAGGTGCCTAAGACATCCAACATCTGGGCATGCAAGTCCCTCTTTCTGATTTTTCTAGAAGTGGCATGGATCCATTCCTCTCTGAGGTAAATTCTTAAAGACTTAACCAGCCAAGATGGAAAATGATGCTCAAAGCCACCAGGTTACAACCTGTGCTCATCCCTTGAACCTGGTTGCTCTGTTCAACTCACAGTGCTCAAGATTTCAAAACCCGGTCAGCACCATCCAGACACACAAAGCAGCACAAGACAATTCCACAGATTTCAACACTCGATATTTAAAAATTAATATTAACTTCATTGATTAGCATGGTTAGAAAGGACAGAGGAGGAAGAAGGGGAGAGGAAGAAAAAGCATGGAGAAAGTAAGAGCATGCCAAGTCTGACATGGCTCAGGTGATAAATGTTCCTGTTCCAGAGAAAGCATTCAGAAAAAATGTGCATCAAAAGCAAATAAAGTCATGGAGGGGAAGCTGGAAGGAAAGGTCAAGGCCTCTCAGCTAGTTGTCTCCCTTCCTCAGACACCCTCTACTATCAGCACAGAGAAAGGAGCTGCAGGAGATTCAACACCTTACACCGAATAGAGGAACCCTTCTCCCTCAGTAGCAAAGGGCGACAAGGGAGATGCGGTGGCTGAGTTACCTGACTAATCTGCGAGACCCAAGTTGAGTATCCCTCAAAAGAACAACAAAGAAACAAAACAAAAAACAAAGCCCAAACCTAGACACAAGCAAGCAGTTACAGCTACAGAATTCCGAAGGTATTATGGTAACTCATAGTCTCAGATGTGTGAAATTATTTAGGTTGGAAAGGACTTCTTGAAGTTACCTAGCTCAATCCCTTGCTCAAAGCAGGTCCAGATAGACAGATCACCTTACTGGTTTTGCTACCAAGCCTCTTCCTCCTTGACTTATCCCTGGTTAAGGGAGGACTCATCTTCCTTGACTGTGTCTGAGACAGTGGTGAAGGAAGTGGTTGCTCCCAGGCTTTTTCATCTTTACTCTGCTGCTTGCTGACAAGTTATCCTGGGAAGTCCTCTGTCCTGGGAGTCCTCTGCCACCACAAGCAGGTCCCAGAGCTCTTCGAATAGGGCATAACCTGCTCCCAAGGAGGGTCCCCTTGAATCTACAGCAGCAAAACTTTATCCCGGACTCTGAAACCTAGGAGACTGTATCCCTTCCTACAGTCTTGGTGAGATACAGCATTCCCCACTGTCATCTGACATGCCTGTTATCAAGCATGGTTTAGTGACTTTCTGAGACCTAGCTATTTGGCCTTGTTGTCTGGTGGGGGTGAGGAGCTTCAGCGGCTAGCTATTTTGCAGAGCTATAGATTTCTTTACATCATTTTCCAGTCTCTTATTTTCACTGACCATTCCCTTGCATCAGGTGATCAAGTGCCTGTGTTCATCCTATTATACTTCTTTATTACCATTTATACCACTGGCTTCTGCTTTGGCCAGATCCATTCTTAATTGTCCTCTTAGAATAGTCTATAAAATTTCCAAACCTACCACAGAAGGATTTCTTTCCTTGCCTTTTTAACATGAGAATGAGGTTTGTGAGCAACACAAGCAAATTATATGGCTACGTAAACAGTGTTTCTTCACTGGGGCCTCCTGGAAATTAGTTGCCAAATCCTGACCTGAACTCCTAACATATTATAAAGGGGCATTATTTTTGAAATTTTTTCTGCTGCATGGGCTCTTAAGTGTTAGTGCACATTGAGAACATAAGTGAGCACAAAGCAATGCTGCTCAGGAAGATATCTGTGGAAGCATGATGTTTTGGGTTTTTTTAGCAGATTAAAGATCGTCATCGTACCACATTCACCCAAGGAACAAGCATGAAAACTGCCCCTACGTAGCAACTTTGCAAATGCCAATGCAGTAGAATCCACTCATCATTTGCCCCACTTTCATGGAGAGAAAAGCTATGCTTGAGGAGGAGGCAGGATGATAGTTCAAACGAAAAAAATAAAATGAAAACCGAAGACCAATAGGCAGTAAATAATCTATCCCTCTGCGAGGCACAGTAGTCCCTTTGAAAAACACAGCTGTAATCTGACACATCTGCAGTGACTTTCTGAAAGCAAAAAGAGGAGGAAGGATTTTTGAAGAATTCTTTGTACTACGCCATCATGAAAGGCTACTGTTGATAAAAATTAGTTGGTACTGCCTCAATTCTGGACAGCAGACCTGGAGCGAGCCCCTGAACTTCACACTCCCCTGACAGTGCTGGCCCACATCCTTACTCTGACCTGCTGCTGTGCAACACATCCCGTTGCCCTGATGGATTTTTGCCTTACAAGAAGTTTCAACAAGGAAAATACAAAAGGATTGTTATGAAAGCTGTCAACAAAGGATCCTACCCACTCTACAGCCTTGGTGCTGAAGCACTACCAACACTTACAGAGGTTACTGAAATAGGCTTTATTTTCCTGGTACAGTTCACTGGCTTAAAACTGTTCCACTTCTCCTACCCCACAGGTATGCCTGCCCTCAGCCCAGCCCACTCCTCTCAGTGGGTGTCAAGTCAGCTCTTCACAAATCCAGGTAGTGAACAGGACCAGGGAACTGAGGCAGCTTTAGAAAAACTACCCACCCACCACCACCTTCCCCAATATGTGTTTTCTGTTGGTTTTTCTCTAAAAACGTGAGCCAGGTTGGCACCCTGAGCAGGGAGGCAGCATGTGCAGCTGCACAGAACAATGGATGGAGATACTGCTATGCTCTAAGGGTGCAAGGTTGCAGCGGCAGAAGCTAACACAGGTATTGCTGTCCAAAACCCTGTATCACAGAACCACAGCCTTAATAAAGTAGTGCTTTACACTCATTTTGCAAAGGGTTTGATGACTAAACAAGGGGCAAGACCAAGTACAAAGACTACTTGTCCTCCTTTGTCATGATGATTGATGATAATGTTAAACTTAATTGTACTTTATTCACCCATCAAAATATTATCCCTCCCAGGGGGGTACAATGTGGCAAAGATAAATGAGGAAATTAGAAGTCTAGCACTGTGTATTTGCTCCTGAAGTCACCTGATTTATGCTGCTCAGGAGGGATGCCTTGCACTGAGCTGATGTGTGGCAGAGTCATGCATCTGTTCAGTTATTTCAAATAGTTCAAAGACAGCTGCCTCCTTCAGCAAAAGCACCCGCGTGTGCACTAAGAGTGTGAAAAGACACATATATATAAAACAAAAGTACATGAAAAATATCCATTAAGGGTACCACATCAGTTTTTGTAACAGATTATTTTATGAACACAGGAGTCTGGGGAAAGCACAATTATTAGTATCTAAAAATACTGGGCACGTTTTTCACTAGTGATTGGCAATTAGAAACTTCAGCGTTCTTACAGAACCATAAAGGAGCCACTCATGTTAAATTCCAAAAATCTTTCCCCCATAATATTGGCATGAAATAAGATTTAGAGGGGAGAAAGAGATTAAGTATACGCAGAGCTCTCCACTGCTTGGAAAGCACTGATTAGCTGGCTCCTCCAAACACTAACTTCCTTCACTTTCTCATCCCGGCAGATTTGAGTAGCTATGTCAGCTTACCGGCATTAATTGTGTCCAAGATTACTCTCACTATAAAGAGAGGTACACTTGCAACAACTATTTTTATATTGCTAGTATCCCCTACACTGAGGAGCTAGGTTAGCCTAACCGTTGTCAACGGCAAAACCAGCTACTAAACCACATACGTAGGTGTATGATAACCCTGGTCAAAGCTGGTAGGGAAACTCAACAAAACCTTATCTACAGTAGTTTCTGCACCTTAGATGAGTGTTAGTTAACTTTTTTTGGACTATAACAACCATGAGAAGGCACAACATAAAAAAGAGAATGGAAGATCCATAAGAGGTGCCTAAAGGCAATGAAAAATGCAGTCTGTGTGAACTATTCAAATAGATCCAGTCCTCATCGCTCAGCAGCCATGAGGGCCCATTTATCTTGCATTAGGTTTTTATGACATGCTTTTGCCTTGAGCAGGACTTTTGAGCTGTGACTACCTGAATGGGGAAGATTTAAATTTAAAGAAGGGAGTGATTGTAAATGTGTCATTTAAGTACTTTACAAACGTTATTGCAAAAGGTAATACAATTCAGAAGCTGCCTCTTTTCAATTAATACAGAAGGTAGAAGCCAGGCAAGCCCACTCCACTGTTTTAAAGCTTTGGTACAGCAGCCAGGAGAGCATCCACCCATAAAGTATGGTATGTAAAACAGGAGCCCAAGCTTGCCTATCCACAAGTTCACCCATTGCTGTCCTTACTGGAGTTGTCTAGGGACATCTCAAACAAGTCAAGTGTAACGTGTGCTCTAGTGTGTGTAAGATTAGATTTCACAAAACAAAACATACAAAGAAGATTTGTGTTGATTTTTAGTGCCTAAGAGACCTTGTTGGCATTTCAGCCATTTGCTACGCCCCAAAACTGAGATTATGAGCTCTTTAGGGGTACCTCAGAGTTGGCCCTTCAAAACTCCAATCTCATATCCATACTTTTCCCTACACAGTACACACAGGGCACTTGTCAGAAAGAGATGGGACTGATCCCTAATTAGCAGTTATCTTATTAACAGTAGCAATAACAGAAACCATTCCCCAGGAAGTAAGTGCTCCATGAAAGAGGATATATAGTCAGCCCAAATCTGGACACAGAAGGAACAGGTGGATATGTTCTCGCTATTTTTGTAATAAAGCCACATGTTGAATCTGTCATACAAGCCCTGAGCCTTCAAAATGGTTGCAAATCAACTTCACTTGCACTGATGATGACAAAACTATACACTAGCACTAGAAACATCCCTGTTAAATGTTCCGTTTCATGGCAGAGGGGCAGCACGTGTTTTCTCTCTCTAAGCCCAGAAGGCAGCACACCAGCAAACAGTGCTGGGTATAAAGACAAATAACGCCAGAAGGCATCACAGGAAAAATACACAGGGAGGGTCCAGATGTGCTGGTCTCTCATGTGTGATAAAGCTCTGGCTGCTGTAGTAGTGAGTGCTGAGAGTCTGTCACAACCTAAAGGTATTGGTCCCATGGCCTGATTAGCTCTCCAAGTACCAGTCCTCACCTTTTGTTTGCACTTTAATAAAGGCATTTAAGTCATTACGCATCTCGAGTGAGAGCAAGGCAAGGTAATACATCAGTCCTGCTGTTGAACCACACTAGCAGAGCATTAGCATCTGGAGGATTGCAAAGTCTCAACTTGTGTTGCCCTGTTCAATGTCTCTGCTAAAGACACTCCATGAAGAAATATCTGTGATGGGCAGCTCTCAAGAAATTGCAGAAGCAGCTCAGAGGGAATTTGCTGTGATTGTTACCTGAAAACAGCTATTAAAGACAACCCAAAAAATATGTGAACACATCAACTGAGATGTTTTCTATGCTTTGAGATCATTCCCTTTGAACAAAAGCATCCCCTTTTCCTTTCAATGACGGTTGTTCTTTTTCATCTTCCCCTTCTCCCAAATAAAAGATCAGATCATTACTGACTGCTACTACAGCTGGTATCAGTGAAGCTAAACTGCTTTATTCCAGTTAACCATAGCAGAAATAAGTCCTAGATTTGTGTAACACTGTAGAGCGAATCCTAGCACATGATTTTTCTGTGATCTCCACTTTCTACATCTTACAACTTTCCCAACAGTCTCTTCCATCTCAGGTTATGTGGACATGAACACAAAAAATACCAAATTCTCTCAGATTTAGGAAAAGACAGGTTAAATATACTGTATATTTTTACCAAGAATCTTGGATATGAGAACCTAAACCAAGCATAGCATACAACTGGAGTTGTGAATTCATATATTCCATTCTTGGTATGGTACAACATCACAGATATTTCTGCATTTGTAATTCAGCATCAGTGAAAAAATGCAAAGCTAGGCAGCAGACTATATGTTTGGTGTTGACAGGCTTCTAGAAGAAGGTAGCCCCCTCTCCTATTCCTTACTGCCCCAAAACCCTTGCTCTACAACAGTCAGGTACGCTGCCAATGTACCAGAACAGAAAACAAGGATATGGAAAGTGATTCTGCCATTCTCGCCAGAAAGGAATGCTTTGCCCCAGAATCTTCCACAATGGCAAGACATCAGAGAGTGCACACACCAGCCCCAAAAGGATGCCAGCCTGCTCACAACCCTTGATCAAACTAGTCCCTCCAGTACAGACGTACTCTGTGTCCATGAGCTGGCATGTTTATCATCTGATGTTCTAGACATCACAGCAACTTAACTTTTTTTATGGCAAGTTGGGAAAAAAAATTTCCACCTCCTCTGCTTTCTGGTCAATGTTCAAATGTCCACGTATGCTGCATCAGTGATAAGATTTTGTGTCATTGAAATGACAGAACTATCAGGGACTGGGAACAACACACTGGCCTACACTAGTGGCCAAGTAACAAAAAAAGTAGGATTACTTAAAAAGTCTGAGAGGGAAACAAGTGACCTGCCTCCTACTCATATGTGCTTAGACTTATAGTCAAGGTATATTGTCATACAAACACCATCCCCACATACATACACGCTTTTAAAAACCACCTGTATGTTTAAAATGCTGTCCATTGTCCACAAGTTTCTTCCCAGGAAAGACTCATCTACTGGGCAGACATGTACAGATTGCACCATCATCACTCACTGCCAGGGCAACTATGAATAATGCCACACTTCATTTTTTCATATTTATTAAAGCAAATAAATATATAAATCACAGCTCCCATTCTGTTTTCTGTGATGGGCCATAAATTCCTCTGTCATCAATTGATTTATTTGTCATCAGCAACCTTGCTCTGACTTACATTCTCCCAGTGAGGATCCAGCAGTAACAAATCTATGCCATATGGAGAATTCACTTGTTTAGACGAGACGCAACTTGTCACCACCTCTATCATAAACATAATATACCTTTAAGCACAAAAGGACTGCAAACCTCAGCAATGAAGGGAGAGCCACAATCGGTTAAAGGCAGATCCTAGATAGGCAAATTAAAAGGGCTCCTTCCAGTTTCACTAAAAACAGTGAAGCAACATTTTAATGAAAGAGTGTTCGTTAGAATTGGAAACACTTAACATCCTGGTATGCAGCAATACCAGGGATACAATTAAAGCCTGCTGCAGCCTCTCGGTTTTCTACTCTTAAATGCAAATACATCAGTCCAGCATAAAGCCTGTTCCAAGCTTAGGAGACATTAGACCAGTGCAGTTACTCAACACCACTCCAGGACTGCCTTTCATGCACCAGGTGCCCTGTCAGCACAGGGTAAGTTGAAACAGCCTTTGGCACAGCTCTGAGGAAAAACAGGAGCTTCCTTTGCCTGACACAAAAAAGAGACCACAGCAGGATATAACACGGATGCAGACAAGTCCATCTGACCTGGTACAAATAACATGAAGGGGAACAGCCTCCCTTAACTGATGGAAGCCTAATGCATACGACACTACTAACATCCCAGACACCCAAAGTACAGCATATTCCGTAGTAGAAAAGCTTTAAGCAGTGAATTCAGTTGTGGCTGCCAAGGGTATGCAGGCTTACATAGGACCACAGTACACTAGTCCAAGGAAAGCACCATGCAGACATGCTATATACATCATCCTCTCTTGCTTTGCTACTATCAGGGGACCGTGGTGAAGTTCTCTGCTGAAAAGAGGGTTGTAGGAAAGGAGCTTCCCCATGAACAGAGAGGTGTTAGCAGGGGGCAAGGCTACTGGTCCAAGAAGGAATCGTAATGCATTGGAGGAGGAGTTAATTTGGGGTGGGGTATTCTGAGCCTATTATGCACTTTCAACCAGAAGGAAAGGATTCACTAGACCTAGGCAAAGCTGGCTTGCAATAAAGAGATACAAAATGAAAGGACCGTATTAAAGTGAGATGGGGAAAGGGATAGATGAATCAGAGTCCAAGGCAGCTACGGGAAACAATTTGTGGTGTGAAGGAACAGGATGGGGGAAAGGAGCAGCTGAAGATCACAATAAGTAGAAAAGTGTGAAGGCTTGCAAGAGGACACTCATCCTGCAGAAGACAGAAAACTGGTAAGTGAACACTATCCACAAAAGCGATCAGGAGATTCTTTGCTTCTATAGTCTTGATGATACGACAACTTCTTTGCAAATGTCTGAAGCAACAAAACTAGTAATTCCTCTACTGTCCAATCTTTGTGCTGAAACATAAACTTACTCTTTAGAGCTACCTCTACTTTCTCTTGTTCTTCTCTTTTTTCCTTCTTAAGCACCTTAGACAAACAAGAAATGGCTCAAAAGTGATGAGTTGGGAATTGTATTTAACCAAAGAGTCATTAAACATCGGTACACTGAACAATGCTCTTTGAAACACGGAGCCGTAATTATTTTCCTCCTTTGAATAAGTCACGGCAGATAAAGATGAAAGGCCTACTGCATTTTCAGGAAATTTATTACTACTTACTTAGTGCACAACTTAAGGTATTGAAAATGGCTAGAGTCAGGAAGTTTTAAAGCGTGTGCTCTCAAAAGCAGAGCCACTTAAAACTGCCTTTTGCACATTTCGGACTAAAATAAAAGTGTACTCCATGGGTTATTGATTTATTCTGGCCAACTGCAACTTTAGAGAACGTGTCTCATTATAAAATGCTCGTGGATGTTCTCCTAGTTCGTGGTTCATTTACAGATTATTATAGCACTGTTACTTCATACATCAGTGCTTCATAATAAACAAAAGTGTTGCCCTGGAGGGGCTTCAGTTTAATCGACATTTCTTCCAGTCACTGTCTGTTTGAAGATGGTGAGAAACTGCAGGAACTCCCTCAGGGACAACAGGCTTACAAGGGCACCCCATCAATTTTATGAAAGCCCACACATCAACTTGCCCATGTGAGGCCAAATGATGAGTTCTCCTCCCAGTAAGAGGACTTGTAAGGCTACAGTGTGTCTCATAACTTACCTATTTCTTTGAAAGCTAAGATTCACGAGGTAATTTCAAGCACACAAATCGCTGAAAGTGAAACATCCCATTTGACAGATGTCACACCACCAGCTCACGTTTGACCTGAGCTCCCAAACTGACTAGGTTTATGGTTCACAAATTCTTGAGATTATTCTCCAAAAGCAATTTTAAGCTTTTTCACTAATGTCAACACAGTGCAGGGTACTGCTGGAGATGAGGGAGTTTTAATGCTTTTTAGCTGGTAGGGATCGCCACTGAGAGCTACTGCACAGGTGCAGTCTGTGATTCCTGTTCCTGCATGCTGGGATACCAGGAGTGGCGCTGGCATGTGCCATCTGTCCTGAGCACAGCAGGGAGATAAGGCCCAGAGAGATTTTACCTAGGGTTATAAATTGTGGTGGGGACGGACCACATGTCCCCAAGGAAAAAGCCACCCCAGTTGACACGCTCTGTGATCTAGGGCAAGACATCTCTGTAAAATTAGAGCAAGAGACTCAATCTTTTGTTAAGTGTTTTTACAGCCTTAGACAACAGGCATTACATAAATATGAAGGATTCATTCTATAATTAACATATGCACTGTCCTATAAAAGCGCTTCACACCACTAAAAGCCTAAAGAGTGCACCTGGACAATTATTTTTACATCACTGCAGGGTTTTTAAATTTCACCCTGTTGAATTTCCAGTGAAAGCACTCCTCCCATACCCATTCTGTATTTAATTTTAGTTGTGGTTTAAGTGCTATTTCTAAGATGCAATAAATTTGAAAGTTAAGTGGCTATCTACCATACAACAGCATAATTCATGTAAAAAATAAATCCAAAAAAATTATAAATTCCAAATTACCCAGTTGGAAACCACAGTTGAAAACAGAACACAGGACACCCTCACAGGTCCCTGTAGATACGTGTTGCATTGGAGCCACAGCAAATAAGCATGTATTTTATGGAACAAAACAAACAGCAGCTTGTAATACACATCTCGGACAGCAAAGTCCCCAAACTCCTAATTTTCTCCCATGATCCAACTGCTGCAGCCAGCTCTAGCAGAGTTTAGACTGAAATACAAAAAAATGCATCAAAAGAAATAATGAAAACTAGCATCAAACTATAAAGTGATGAGGCCCTTGTTCTTCAAGCCTCTTTGGGAGCTTTCCCAAAGTACTCCCATGGCTGCTGGTCTGAAAGACAGGTGGTGTTTTTTTAACTGTTCACCTGCCTCACAGCCCTCTTTTAAATGCAGTTTAGCAAGAGTGGATACATGCAGGCCAGCTGCATAGTTGCCTAAGTTGTATTACATCCAAAATCACCTAGCAGTAGCATTCGAGAAAGTCAGGGGAAAACGCAGATTTTTATTCAAACCTCTCCACAGTTTTTATATCAATATACAGTTGACATGTGTGTGTGCACACCCAAAGCACTGCTGAAGGTGAGGGTTGGAAAGGTCTGAAGAGATTTCTGTCAAGCTCCTCGACAATGTAAACATAGGTACATGGGAGAGATCATATACTAAAACTGTGTACTCAAATAACAGCAGGAAAAGCAAATGCTTGTCCTAGAACACCACCAAGGAACTTCCAAGTGTCCTTTGTAGCTCCATTTAAGGGTCTGAAATTGAGCACCAGAAACGTGGCCACAGAAATCACCATTACATACATTCACTACGTCTGTGCCTTTTACATATACATCATCTCTAGCAACATACAAATGTCTTATATACATTAATTAACAACTTATTTTTGAAGAGCAGGAATGAGTGGAAAATTTCATAGAAATGCCTTCTCCCTATGCATCCACTTTTCTCATGAGTCCATATATCCGCTCTCACTCCACTACGGTTGGATTCAAATAGTTTAAACACAGCTTCCAGTGATGCCACATCATGTGCTAAGTGTTACATTGAGCAGCCAAAAGTAAAGGCATAAAGAAGAGGAGGAGAAGAAGGAAGAGATGCCACTTGGCCAGAAAATGAGCCAGGAATCAGATGCCAGCCAGGGAAACAAACTGACTTCTGCTGAAGAGGGCTGTGTTTTTTTATTAAAAGATTTAAAAAGCAGATTGTCTGGCTGAAAAATGAACAGGTGGTGACTCCACTTAAATTCTGTTTTGAAGCACAGCTCAGGTTCAAGAACAAATAGAAATGATTGCTGAACTGTAAAAACATAGCATCATCATCGTCATCAGTTATACCCATCTTCGCCTTATAGTTACACCCAGACATGGTGACACGGGGAAGTCTGCTGCGGCAGACAGATGTCTATAAAGAAAATCACAGACAATGACAGGTTGTGGCCTGATGCTAAATTTTACCAAGCTGGTTGCTTCATGAATTCAAATGGGCTTTAAAGAACATCTCTTTCCAAAACTCTTTGTATGTTTTTTCTTTACCAATAGCCAATGGAGGGAGGAAGGAGCGAGGGATGGGGGCTCAGTGGCTGTGCTTTTCTTTGAACAGGACAATGCTATGGATCTACAGTCAGATTAGCAGTGGGGGAATTAATTTCAAAGTAATGACCCAAATGTCCAAGAGTAAGATTTAAGCGTCTTGCCAAAATCTTCCATTTAAAAACTAAGATTCCATGCAAACTGGATCGACTAGAGGAGGTTTTTGTCTTTAAACATCAGTTTGACCAGTTATGAAATAGGTGCCTAATGCATTATTCAGGAGATATACAGGTTGAATAAATCATAGAATCATAGAATCTTCATGGTTGGAAAGGACCTTTGAGATCATCAAGTCCAACCATACACACACACAAAACAAAAAAAACAAACAAAACCAACCCCTACAATCTCTGCCACTAGAGCATGCCCTGAAGTGCCAAATCTAGACATTTCTTAAACACCTCTAGGGATGGTGACTCAACCACCTCCCTGGGCAGGCTGTTCCAGTGCCTGACCACTCTTTCAGTAAAGTAATTCTTCCTAATATCTAATCGAAACCTCCCCTGCCACAACTTCAGACCATTTCCTCTGGTCCTGTCTTTATTCACCTGGGAGAAGAGGCCAACACCCACCTCTCTATAACATCCCTTCAGGTAGTTGTAGAGGGCAATGAGGTCTCCCCTCAGCCTCCTCTTCTCCAAGCTAAACATGCCCAGCTCCCTCAGCCTCTCCTCATATGACCTGGTCTCCAGACCCCTCACCAGCCTGGTAGCTCTCCTCTGGACACGCTCCAGCACCTCAGTGTCCCTCCTGTACAGAGGGGCCCAGAACTGAACACAGTACTCGAGATGAGGCCTCACCAGTGCCGAGCACAGAGGCACGATCACTTCCCTACTCCTGCTGGCCACACTATTCCTGACACAAGCCAGAATGCTTTTGGCCTTCTTGGCCACCTGGGCACACTGCTGCCTCATGTGAAGCTGGCCGTCCACCAGCACCCCCAGGTCCTTTTCTGCTGGGCAGCTTTCCAGCCACTCTTCCCCAAGCCTGTAGCATTGCTTGGGGTTGTTGTGACCGAAATGCAGGACCTGGCACTTGGCCTTGTTAAACCTCATACAGCTGGCCTTGGCCCATCAATCCAGCCTGTCCAGGCCCCTCTGTAGAGCCTTCCTACCCTCAAGCAGATCAACACTCCCACCTAGTTTGGTGTCATTTGCAAACTTACTGAGGAACACTATGCATGACAGACCAGCAGGCACTGAGTCCTTCTAACCACCAAGGGTCACTGTTGATTCACTCAGATGAGGAAACAGTGGGGAAAGTACTTTTGATTATAATAACAAGAAACTGACTTTGTCTGAGAAGGCCCTCTAATCCCCGAGATGCCTGTCAAGGCTTGATGATGCTGTTCTGGGGGACTTCCATGGCAATAGCACTCCTGACTGCAGGACAGGATGCAGGTTGGTTGCAGCTGCCCTTCAATTACAAATTTCTCCACAATCATTTACATCTCACTTCAGAACAAAGTGTGCTAGAAAGATCCTTAACTTACACATGTCCACAGACACCACCAGCAACTTAGATATCTGACCTGTCATTCCCCATCAGCCATTAGCAAATCTCAACCTGGAATCTCTCTAGACTTTCATCTTTCTTTGCATGGGCTAAGGAGGTGGCACAGGACCCTCCTCTTTGTTGTCACAGATGAGGAAAATTCCCTATTTTTTTCTTGGGAATAGCCTTCTGTTGGTTTCTGACCTTTTTGCTTCTTTTAGGATAGCTCTCAAAGCTCTGTCCACTGCGCTAATATCAGCTGATTTCACTACTCAGGCTAACATTATCTTCCTACTTGTTCAAAGAATTGCTATCATGTCATCATCTTATTTAACAAAGGAGGAAAAAATGATTTTAAGCACCATTTTACACTATCTCAGGCCCTCTGTCTTCAAATGGCAGGGAGAGATAAAGAACTTCAGTGTTAACAAGACAATATGCTAACGTACAGACTAGGGTGCTGCATTACCTCAGAAGGCAGCAGCACATCTTAAGTACGTGTAGTATTTCAGGGTTTTTTTTCTTTTTAAAAAGGAACAGTGCGCAGCCAGAAACCACGCAAATATGACTGATTTACACACTCTGGAATAATCCAGCTGCTACACTGCAGCTTCGCACCTGCAACCCCATGATGCAGTCTGCAGAGGCTCTGCAAATGTTCATTAGGCTTTAGGATATCTCACACCTATAAAAAGTCCAGCTGCAGTGAGCTCACACCAGGCTGGGGAACTGGGGAGGATGCTCTGCAACCGCAGCTCCAGGTTGAGCCATACCAGGGTCTCAACACTGCAAAGGCGAGAGAAGCGTATGGGGGTACTCAGAGCTCTCACTGCTGTCAGTAAGACAGCATGTCAACCAGGGAAAGAAGTCAAACACCAGATATGGAGAGAGACAGGCAGATGAATGAAGACACAAGCATTTTTAAAAGCTTCTACAGGGCAGCGAGGACTGGGGGAAAAGCAAACTAAGATTTAAGAATAAATGGGGGCGCAGGAAATTGCAACTGTCTGGGCAAAGGCAGGGAAACTGATAGGAAAATACTGTATTTGATGGGGCCAGGAGACAAACTGTAGTTTGAAGGAACACAAAAGTTGTGAAGTGATCAAGGGCACAGGGACTGAAACAGAACTAAAGGGAAGGGGCCTGACACTGGCTGTAGCGCCACACTGGGAAGAGACAGGCTTGGAACAAGAATAATCTAGAAAGACAGGCAAAAGAGGTTGCTCTTGGGAAAACAGGCACATGCATAAATCCTGCACTCCAGTGAATATCTACCTCCTGACCAGGGTGAATTGCTTCCTGAATGTTATTGCTTCTCTGCTGTCAACAAACTCGCGTGAAACCAACCTGCTGGCAAAGAGCTCTCAGTTATATAAAGATGAAGAAATGACAGAATTTGTGTCTTATACTTCTGCTGATGTGAAGTCACTCATGTGGGCCTCCATCTCCACCAGAAGACAAGCGGCTACTTAGCTGCGGATAAAAGCAGGCAGCATCAGCCTTTAGGAAACCCGCTGCAGGAATTGGTGTTAGTGTAAATGCAGCCACCTGGGATTGTGTCAGTCAATCAGAAAGATTGGCTGGATGAATATTCAAAGCCCAACACTCAGAGGACAAGAGGTAACCAAGCCTCTTTTGCTGTACGTCTTTAGAAGGAATATGAAGGCAGCAAGCTATCTTTAACTCTTAAAATTAAATTACACATTAATTAATCACATTAAATATCCCCTGCAGATTTTAGCTATATCTTACATCACTTATTTGCATCTCTGTTGAAATAGGGGACAACTCACTTATGGGCACAAAAATCCCATTTACCCAAGATCAGCATGATAGCACCTTCATTTGAGATCATCCCTTACAAAAAGGTGCAGCACATTAACACTGGAGCTTCAGCACACAGCAAGTCCCTGCCCTTCACACATTCGTGTGCTTCCTTAATGCCAAGATCCTCTATGGCCATTAATGGGAATGCTCATGAGAGGAAACCAGACCCATGAGTATGGATCGTATTGAGGCTTAGCTGAGGAAAATAAGGATGAGTCCTGGGGAGCCTGGGCCAAGCAACAGCATGATAAAACAAATACAGAAGTACAGTCTTGAAGATCAGTCCCTAATGCAGACTCACACCTGCAGTGTAAGTATTGAAACATTCGTCTCCAAAGAAAGACAGCTGGCTACAACCTCATGTCCAGAAATGGAGCGAGGAGCTCTGGGTCAGCAGGCCTTCCCTCCTCTCAACTCCTGCTGTGGCATGTGGTCTGCAAACTCCTTCTCTGGGATTCAGAGTTGCTCAGTAACAAAACAGTGCTTGAAAAGCAGCTCTGAGCCTGACAGTTCAGCATAAACCTTCCTTTAGGAAACGACAAAATAAAATACAGGCAAGAAAAGAGAAAAGGCTTAATTAATTTGTATCCATATACTAACGGCAGATGATTAGCACCACGTAACAGTACAAGAAAGGCAGAATATTTCTGACCTTCTGACAAGGTTGTAGTTGACCTCAAGCACAACAGACCTAAGTAAAGGAAGGGATAAATATTACTGTGGTTGTTACCACAAAGACTTGAAAGGCCGTAGTCAGCAGCACAGCAATACCCTGAAACATATGCTACTGAGGGACTGTCACCATAAAAGTTTCAGCAGTAAATATTGTCTCTGCAGTAGCAGAAAAAGAAGATGTTTTGTGTTCACCGTCCAAATTGAATAAAAAAAAACAACCAACAAATATCTTTTGTTAGGCTACATACATATACACACAAACACGCACATACTTAAATCTTTCATCAATTGGGAATGTTTCCAGCTTTTGATGCTGTGTCTTGAATTAACATTGCAGTTTCTCTCTCTCTGAGTTACCCCAAAGCTCTAACAGATTGTGCAGCGCTTGTATTAGCACCCACCTGGAATGAACAGAAGGGAAAGGTGGTGAGGGAAAGATGGCAAGGAGCATAGCAAGCCCACAGTGGTTTAGGTAATAACATAGAAAACAACTGAGGCCATTTGACTCTCTCACCAACTGTTGCCATTCAGCTTTAGCACAAGACTGAACTAAATTCTGCTTTCGCAGATATGAACATGCAACTCTTCATCTTCACTGTGAATGGTTCACATGCACAGGAAAACAAAATTGAGCCCAGTGATACAGAACAGCTGTGCCAGCCACTCAAAGAAAACACCTGGCCACATAGTGCTGAAAGATACATTTGAAAAACATATCCACCATCATCCATCCAGTCCCATACTGCCTCAGCTGATCAACTGGTCTGTAAGTGCCACGAGTTGGTTCTCAAAACACATCTGAAAACAGAAGATCAATGAAAATACAGGGTTGGTCAGCTTCTGCCTCTGCACCAACATTCATCAGCTGAAGCAAGTAAACACATGCCAGTCATTTTGTATAATAGAGTCACCTTAACAAAGCTTTGTCAGAGTATCCATGTCTCTTGCTATCAAAATAAATACTGACAGTCTGAACGCCCTTTATATAGCTACAGAGACATGAGCCTCTGACAGTATTTGATTCTGCTCATATTATCTCTTAAGCTTATTTTGGATTTTGCAACACATCTACACAAGAAATGCAAGTACCTGGCAACATTATCAGCTGTTCTGATGGACACTACCTTGCTGCTTTCTATGGAGGGAAGGGAGGAAGTGAAGAAGTCCCAGAAGTGACATTTGCTTTAAGTGTCTGCAGCAGTACGGCAATCTTCCTGATAAAAACCAGTAAAATGTGCATCTACTTGGAAGAATGCAGGCTCAAGTCTCCACCTCCCACTGCAGACTACTTATAAAATTATGGTCCAGCATTTATTTATTTATTTGTAGTAATATGAGAGTGCTGAAACAGAAATGAATGGAAGAGTTCTACGTAACTTTGAGATCAGAAAAGCATTTTCTACGGTTCCAGGAAAACAAAAACAAAACAAAGAAACAAACAAATAAAAAAAAGGCAAACCAAAACCCAACCTACACATACCAGACTCCAGCCATACACCCTTCACTGCTTCTGTGTAATTTTGTATAAACATTCCGGTGGTGTTTAGGCAGTAGTTCACCAACTTGAACACAAAAAACTGCTGGTTGTCCAGAAAAACAGAACACAAACAGCATCTCTTTGCTATTCTGTTCCAGCATGTCTGCATCTTGTCTTTCCTTCTGTAAGATGCTTCTCCAGAGTAAATCAAACTCCAAGCTCCATTCAGCTCATAAACCTTCCACAAGATGATCAGCAAAGGCTTACGCATAACATGAGCCATCTTAACTAGTGGATCATGCCTGCTTTAGGACCACAATATCCCTAACGCATCTCCAGGTGATTAAGGTAAAGAAATTAGGAAGAGCCTCTTACTGAAATCCCTGTGAGAAACAAACGTATTGACCGCTCATTCATTTATTCAGGGCCCTATGATGCAGACACATGCTCTTTCTAAATAAAATGATCGCCAGATCTGTTCATGAAGGCCTTGTATCAGCCATTGCAAACTGATAACTCTAAGCCATTTAAAGGTAAAATGCATCTGAACAAGCGAAATATGAGCATAAAATCTGCTGCCTGCTAAGCACAAGCCCCTGCTTCCCCAGAACAGTGTTTAGTGTTGCTTGAGGCAATACCTGTGCACACCAAGGTGGGAAAATGTCTATGCTTACTGAGTGCCTGTCAGAAAAAACTTACGGCTGGTTATCTCCTGGGCCAAATTCTGATTCGGAGAACTACAAAGCGAAAGTGATCAGCCAATATCCCAGAAGATCTGTGAATGAGAGAGATGATTATAAGTCCAGATAGACCCGGGGGAGCCATGTAAATGTATTACAAGCACCAAAATTTATATTAATGCCTGGAGCTGACAAGGTCTCTCTTCTTATTTAATTGCCCACTCATGACTAAGTTAAGTGAGTTCATATGGGACCATGAGGTAAAAATGAGTAGCTCTGTCTAGCCTCAACACTGAATGCAACACAACACTAATATAAAGAGCGAATCTCCTAAGCACAGATCACTATATTATCAAGCATCCACTGACAGCTAAAATAATTCAATTTAGGGCGGAAATACACCTTGCAGTGTATACGCTAATCTGGCGACGATCTTGCTAAGAAATTTGCTACTGAAACCTCTTCCTCTCCTCTCCTGAGTAATGCAGTCTTGTGCTACTTAACATTTGTTTAAAATGCTGCTGTAGAGATTCCTCCCCAACTTAAAGCTACAATCATAATAACTCCTATGACTCTCTCACTCGTTCTCAGCTACTTGTTTTAACACTTCCTGGGTCCTTCCTGGCTTATCACCACACTTACCCTCTATCACACACTGATCTCTCAGCTCCACTATATACAAATCAGACCATATCATTCAGCTGCAAAGCTCTTCAGGAACCGGGTTTGTCCTCTTTTCTCCCCTGGCAGTGTCTGTGCATATGAATACCTGTTAAAAATCCTCATGGCCTCCTCCTGGCATCAGAGATGTCATCAGGTAGAAAGGCAAAAAGTAACCACAAACAGCAACCTGTGAGTTGTTGGGTATCTATATCTATATATAGCGTACTCTTTTGCCATGTTTTCCCCGTTCTCTTGTCTTCTTCATATACATTTATTGCCTCTGACTTGACTGCAAGTTCTTTAGGGCAAGGACTCCTTGATAATAAACCTTTGTAATACATTATTGATGTCCATGTGGGCTTCTAGGCACAACTGTGATACAAATCCTAAATGACAGTGGTAAGACAACTACTGGCATGAGCTTAAAAGCCAAGCTGAGGCCTTTAGAAAAGTGTGGCCTCAGTGATAAATTTAGGTTTTTAAATAACCCATAGTCCCAAAGCACTCAAGTGACTCATCTATACCAATTAATTTATTCTTACAACACCTAGGCTAGACAGGAAAATTTAAGCTCCCTCACTTAATGACTTTGGGACACTGAAGGATGCGCAAAGAGAGGGACTGAATGCAAGATCTGCAGCCTTTGATCTTAACCACAAGATTATATTTTCTCCCTTTGGGACCTACAGCCTGACTCCTGATCTCAAGTCACCCAACGTCATGCTTAACAGACTCTCCTGATAATTAAGACGTGGTATGAACAAGCTGCTTCCAAAGAGCAACATCACTTCTTACACTTATGAAACAAGGTCAAAAAAAGCTGGAATAAGCAAGTGTTACCCTGTGCAATCCAAAAGGAATAATGCATTTAAAATGTGTGTTACTTAAATCATAAAAGGCAAGTCTGAGCAAAATACTCAGATACAAAATATACATGTAATACTGGGAGAGAGGGAGGAAAGAAAGATCAAATCTGAAATATTTATTTTCATCTTTAAAGCACATTAACTCTCTTCCTGACACAGCAAAAAAGAAATGACCCTCTTAATTTATCCTCACAGCACAATATTAAATAGCGAAGTTTTAGCTCTGCTATACAGATGAAAAATTGACATATATTGACTTAACATAAAAGAGTGAAACATCCAGCGAATCAAACAGCCCATCTGGCTGAGTACTTTTTGAACCTATGTAACAAGATGAAAAAGCAAATAACCACTGAAACAACACATTGGGGAAATTCTGTATCAGAACAGCCAAGAACATTGTGCAAAGGATGGGCAGCCTCGACCCTCAGCCCTTGGCCAAAGACTTAGAGCTGGGTCCAGCTGCCACTCGCCCATAGACCTGACCCAAGTCAACCATTTAGAGAGTCCTATTTCTCAAAGGAGTATAGTGATATTTCCTTTCTGTCTTGCCCATCTAGAAGCTAAATTCTTCAACATCACTTACAGTGTTGGTAGGGAGCACAGTGCAATGAGATCCTGAGCAGGAATGAGGCCATAAAGCCATGTCATGACAAGCATGATAACACCTTTAAGTCAAAGTGGCAGTAGAATCACCCCGTTCTCACAACTACGTACATGCATAATTACAGTTTGCAGTGCATTTGTACAATCCAGGTGGCTGCCCAAACATCTTAGGGTTAATTATAAGCACTGCATTGACACAGCCTTGCCTATACTCCCATGAAGACCGTGTATGAGTGCTATGAAATGCTAAGGCACTTTTCAAGAGGAAAATGGCATTTGCAGTGAGCAAGCACGGGCAATATGGAAGTAGTTGCTATAATCAGGCATCTTGTAACTGTTCCTAGAGAACTGTGCCTCTAGTAATAAGAGCCAGCAACTGCATGTAACTTGCTGAATGCTATTTAGCAATACACTTCTAACAGAAGTTACCTGAACAAGTTTCAAGAAACACAATGAAGTCATTTATTATAAGCAGGCTCTTCACAGTGCAGAGTTAGAGATTAGAAATCATGAGTATTTACTCAAAAAAAATCATAATTCTGCATGACTGTGTAACAGGCAACAACTGCCTGGTATATGTATTTATGATACAGTGTAACATTGTTGCCAACACAGAATACATACACTTAGAAAAGAAACAGCTGCAAAAAATTACAAGGGTCATGAATCCTCTTCAGCATATATGACTGCAGCCAGAGAAATTTCCACAAGTTACTGAAGAGACACCTGTGCCAGGCAGGAGAGGAGCACAGGCACGCTCACCCAGCCAAGACCCTTGTCCACAGACCTGCGATGTACACCTAGACAGTCTTTGGAAACCACCACCTTTTTGCAGGGCACATTAAGCCACATCAGTAAAGACACAGCCACACCGACACCATGATGGGACCTCCAAATCCTGCACTACTTCAGCCAGTGTCAGCTTAGATTTGTGCCACAGTTTTGGATGCAGAACTCGTGGTTCAGCCTTAATAAAATTGTGCGCTAATTCTGTCATTTCCTCGAACACAATGAACACTCTGGAAAAGGAAAAAGAACTCAAACATAAAATAGAGCTCCCTTTTACTGTCAAAATCCATGTGAAAAAATGAACTCTGGGATATAGAGGCTACACCAGCCTCCTCTCTTCCAGAGAGAGTCAGCTGGTACCACAGGGCTAAAATGACTTAAGTTCAAAACCAACATGAATTATAAGAAACAATAGACTTAGTTTTATTTTTTTTCTAGCATTTAGGCACTAAAGGCATTGAAATGGTTAATCTTGCGTGAAAGGGACTCCTCCCGGAAAGCTCCAGAGTACTTGACTACACAGAAATAATATCCAGAGATTTTTTTTTTTTTTGTAAGTATAGTCTAGCAGGGCTGAAAACTGCCATTGTAGAGGAGGGCCTCTTTGAAGAGGCTTCAGACTCTTAACTCTGCCATGCTGCTGAGGAAGTGAATGGAATTGGGGCACTTGAGTAGGTGGTTCATTTTCATTTATTTCTAAACCAGATATCATTTCTGCCTCCTCCCAACTTACACATACTGCATTTGGACTCCATAGTGAAGGAACAAAGCCCAATAGAATGGGAAAGAGAAAAAAAGATGTGTGAGAAACTGTGAGATAAAGTGAGAAACTGTTCTTTAAAGCAAAGCCTAAACCAACCCAAACAAAATCACTTCTTAAAGCGCCTCAAAAACAAAGGGCTCCAACTTAGAAAAGAAAGCAAAACCTTGAATGATTCAAACGAAATCCTCATCTGGGCAAAGTTCACTGCGGTTTTGTCAATGACAGCAACAGGGTCAGGATTAGTTTCTCTATGTGTTGAAATACACTAACCCTTATTGGGATGCTCTTCATTGTAAGGATTCCAGTTAGCTCTGTGGAAATCTAATCTAAATTCTGCCTCTGTGCATCACAGTAGCAACAGCAACAACAGAAAAACGCAGCATTTCAAAAGATCCACAACTCATCAGAACAAGCATTTCTGCTGAAATCTTAGTGTTTAATAAAAGCAAACCAATGTTGAGAGTATTTAAAAAAAAAAAATACAGGATACTAGTCATTCCACCCCACAACTTTTCCATAAGGAAGAGGTTTTTGCTCATTTTTCATTTTTAAATTACTTTATTTTAAATTCCACACTTTTTTTCTGCATATTACATTTACACTTCAGATGTCAGAATCTAAATTAAATATTTTGGGTTTGAATTTGAAACAAAGAAATACATACTGCAAGTTAAATATCTCCCTACACATACATGTGAGGCTACAGAGCTTTCCTTTGTGGAGTCTTTCAATCCAAGTTTTACTCCGAGTCAGCAGGAAGCAGAATCCTTAAAAAAATTCCAAATGCTGAAAGAAACTGGCCTTCCACCCTCCACATGGCTACTTCCACATCTCTTTGCATAAAGGTAATTACAGAGAAATTCCTCAAATCCATAATTTAAAGATGATTTTTTTTTTTAACTAATGGTACAGCTGAACTCACACAGACAACACTACAAAGACACTTCATACTGAAGAGTAGCATCCAAGGCTCAGAAGATGGAGTGTTCAGTTTCCTAGAGTTGAGCAGCCCATGAAAGCTCCAAGGGGAAATGCCACATTTAACAAAATAAACAAAGCTGGCAACTGCAAAATAAGAATGCTTCACATTCGAGAAGAAAAATTTAAATAAAAAACCAACCAACCAAACCGTAAAGTTAATCAACTAAATTTAAGGGTTTGTGTTACATTGCAATTGGTCTGTCTCAGAGATGACTGTTTCCATCAGCTGTATGTAGAGTAATTAGGACTGCAGCTAGTAACGAGCATCCCAGCAGCTGTCGCTTTGTCCAGATACGCATTGTATAAATGCCCACAGAGAAACACGGCAGTGTTATCACAAGCTGCCTGTCTGAAAACACCACACCTACGCAGTCCCTGCTCCCATTCAGACATGGGTTATAGCCACACAGATTGACAAGTAACCTCAGGAGACAGCACAAAATAGCACAACGTGTTGGCAGTCAGCAAAGCTACAGCTACAGCCAGTCCAAAGTAAACATCCCTTAAACATACACAAACATGGGTGTTGAGTCCTTTCGCACTGTTTTTTGTTATCCTAACAAATCCACATCTATGAGGCTGCTCGATTTTATTTTTTTATATATAAATACATATATATTCTTAGATTAAATAACTGAAGAGACAAGGAAAGGCATTGTGGGAACAATCTAACATGAGACCTTGAAAGCTGGAATTCAATTCACTGTGCTTATCACTGTGTTTTTATGATTAATAAATTTAGTGTGGTGAAAACTCGTTAATCACCTTTTCAACAACTTTCCTCACTAACCCTTAATACATGGAACTAATCACTTTTTCTCAGTATATGAGCTTTAGTCATAGAAAATACATATTTATACAAACTATTAATTAATCCCTTCTTGACATCTACTATACCTGAAACATCTGGCGTTTTTCCCTCTTAATCAACACAGTTCCCACAGGCTTGGTGTTTTAAACACAGTTATTTTAAATAACTCCAATTGTCAACACGAAATCATGTTTTGTGCCTTTAGATGGCTGCAAATATAATTACTAGAGACAATCCATCAATTGCTAACGCCTGAACATGTCTATTGAGACACAGAGGCTCAGAGAGGACATGTATTCCTCTGCTCCTTGCCATCTTCAGCATACCTATACTCATCTGCAGGACTGTTACAAAAGAGCACAGCAGACTGCTTGAAAGCCATTGTGGGATATGAAGTCATCCGCTTTATACAGCTCTCAGTAGGCAGCATGCATACAGAGTAAGCAAGAAGAATCTTCTCCTTCCTACTGCTTGTCAGGAAATAAACTCCTGATAAAGGAATCACATGCTATAAGAATAACTTTTATTTTATCCTCTATTACCAGAGATCAAGGACTAAGGGAAGAAGGATGAATATTTTTTTCCCTCCAGAGAAAAGGTTCCATATAGGTCTGGGAACTGCTACCACAGTTCACAAGAGAATCTAGTGTATAGCTTTTTATACATTGCCAGTCCAGTGTTTCAAGCAGACCTCAGCCCCTGAACTGGGCTAATCCAACTTTTTTCCAGTTCAAGGTGCAAAGCAGGTAAGGCAACCAGACTTGAGAAATGCTGAGGAAGTCTGGTATCCAAAGGGCTATTAAAAATAAATAAATAAATAAAAAATTAAAAAGCTGCACATTTCCAAAATGGCCTGGGACTTTCAGGGCTGCCAACTTCAACCCCAAGATACTCTGGTGTAAGAGCAGTGGCTCACCAAGCAACCAGCAAACAGGTACGGCAACAGGAGGACAATTGGAGAAAAGGCAGGGCTGGGAGCTGCCAACTGCAAAAGCAGGTCAGTTGCTAGAATAAAAGGTAGATATGGTCCCAGAGCAGAGAGGTTAGGAACTATATGATGTTGGCTCTGTGCCCACAGGTGGTGTGGATCAGCCAGACCCCTGCATTTGCGTGAATGCTAGCAGGGTGCTCGGCAGCTGCAATACCCAGAGTCTGTAGTAGAAACAGGAGTGCTCTCTACCTCTTGCTTTCATAGGCAAAAATTCTCCCACATAGTATAAAGCTGCAGTGCTTTCTAAAGCTCCCTCTGTGGAGACCCTGGTGTTGGCTTTTCCATTACACACAACAAAAAGTGTTTTCTCACCTCTGACACTGAAATGAGTCCTATTTCTAAAACAGCTGTCTTGCACCATTTATCACTTAAGAGAAAGCCCTGAATAAATGGAGAGTACATTGACCTATGGCTAAGAAAAATGTTGCTAAGACACACAGCTTAATTGCATCTGTCAAAATTGCATTCGTGCTCACTACACCTGATGAATCATCACCACACACTTTCTGACTGCCAGACTGAACTCTTTAAGGACAACAGAAGTCTTGGAATTCAGCCATCTAGAAATCTTTAAAGAAAAGTCTACAAACAATAACGAATGTATTACATAGTTCTCCATGCAGGTATCTTGGATAAATTCCATGTCATGGCACTAAAATCATTGTGCTTACAGTCTTCCTGAAGTTTCACAGAAGGGTCTTATCACTTCCTCTTCCCACCCTTCAAACATGTATTGTATCATCCGAAATGGTTATCACAGCCCCCCGCCCCAACTACATTTCAGCTAGAAGATAAGCAAATTTTACTGGCTTGTATTTATTTTGTTTCAGGTTACATTAATACTTGCAGTATGTGATCAGTGATTTCATCAGCAGGATTAGGAAATATACAACATACCATTTTAGAAATAAACTACACCAGTCACTTCATGCTGAACTTTCTTGCAAAAAAAAGCCAACTTAATGTTTAAAATATGGCAATTCTATGAATCTTGTAATGGTGTTGCAATGGGAGTTTTGCAAACCTAGAGCTCGGAATAAGGAAAATCATACATGTATTTGTCACAGCTGCTTTGACTAAATGTTTTAATCAAAATTGGAGATACACTTATCACAGCAGAACTCCAGATTACTTCTCTAAGCATGATTTGGTTTTCCAGGTACAGCTTTGTAAGCAGGACGCCACCAAAAAAAGCGTACCAGAATACACTGAAGCAGCAGGGACTTCTGCTAAGATTAAAATCAAATTTCTTCCAGTTCTTTCATCATTTTTTCTTCTCTCTTCAGTCTCATCAAGGTTTGCCTACAGTCTTTCAGAGTCTACATCAATATGTAGACCTGGGCTATACAAACCCCAAATCCCTGTATAATGTCTCCTCCTGGCATTCCACCTTAGCTTAAAGGCAGGTTCGGTCTACAAGTTTCCAGGGGTTTATGTGAAATGCAATTACATTTCCATGAAGGTGAAGGAGTGTTTTACGTTCCACTAGAAATATCTTACAACGTGCGGGAATTATTCAATTCTCTTCAACCAGATCTTGGCCAAGCTACACTTTATTACTGGTTTGACTGCTTTCAAGTATCCTGCTTCTGCAATAAGCCACTTCATACAGCATGTTGACATGGTTTACATGTTAAGTAAGGCTCTAACCTTTATTTTTAAAGTGTCCTTGTACTCTTGATTGAGGAAAAATTTCTTTCCTTAAGAATCAATTTGCATCAGTTCTGCTCTTTTACTGATGAAAAAAAATCATCTGTGTGAGGAAGAAGTGAATTTACAGCCACAGCTCCTTCTCTTTCACAACAGCGTAAGACTCTTCATTTCTTCCCGAGAAAGCCACTTGATTGACAAGTTCCTAAAACTCATATTCCACCTACAGCAGGTAATACTTTGCTCTACCAGTTGTAATAACAGTGATTGCACGTACGGAAAGACCTCCAATATTCAGGTTAATATCCTGATCAAAGAACTCTGCTTTGGTTCATTGCATATGACTAGGAAAAGTCATTGATTCTTCTGTATACCAGTCTCTGTAAAACCGGAGATACTGATGTTAACCTCCTCATAAGAAAGTCGAAAGTTTTCTTAAGTATTTAGAAATTGCTGGATGGCAGATGCTAAATATTTTCAGTAGGATTTCACACCAGCAAGATTTTAATTACTGCAGGTTGAGACAGCGATGTATATACCTCAGGGTTGAAGTTGTGCTACACTAGGTTTTTTTTGCAGACACACATACAAAGACGGCAGATCATCTCTGCTTCTCTATGCAAGAGAGAGGAGAGTGACCCCATATGAGATTGATCACCATGAAGTACTCAAACAAATTATATCATGCTCATAGCAATGCATTGAGCTAAGCTACTTTCATGGGTCTTATGGCTAACGCTAACCTTTGCAAAAGCAGAATGCTTTAGGTATGTCAATCAAGAAGATAAACTCTCTCATAGAGTGAGCCTATAACTACTATATATCAAGATGCACTTTCATTTGGTTAATCCCGCACAGGTGCCCTATCAAACTAAACAAACATCCAGTGTACTGGACAAGCTGGTAAAACCTCCCTCAATGCTACTGCAACTTCCCAGGCTTCTTTCACCTTGCTATCAAGGTATCTAGATGCTGTCTCTGCATGGACCTCGTTTGGAAGACTTAACTGCTCCTTAAACCTTTCTTCAAAGTGATCCTTAAGTTTTACATTTAGTTAAGCAGCTTCACTTCAGACTTACTCTCAGCTGTAGTTGTTCTGTTTAGTACGTACTTTATTCTTCATGTTACACTGACACAAGAATTTTTCACTTGAGCTCAAGGTCTGGTTGTGGGAGAATCAAATTTTGTGCAACTTTTGAAATGAAGAGTCAGAAACTGAGCCGAAGGACCCCTCCGGGTCAAATTATACCTGTGTCACACAGGGTACTAACTCAGCTCCTGAAGTTCTGGTCTTGGCAGCAGGCACCTTCCTCCTCTCATATGCATGCAAGCAGGCTGGTCTAAGTTGCCTCATGCATAATAATGTATTGATCCCTGCCTCAGACTTTTTGCCACCACAGGAGACATGATGTAAGCACCTAAGAAGTCACTGTCTGGCACCTCTGATTTTATTACAAAATGGCTTGGATCAAGGAAGCCATCAAATTGGCTAATAAAGATTCTGAGCTGTGCAGCATAAACCATGAAAATGGTCACTTTATGAGAGCAACGATCATCTCCAGGCTAGACTGCTCCAGCCTCAGGAACTTGTTTCCTAGGCGCTGATATAAATTGGGATTCTATCTTTTGCCCCACAACTTCCCCAAAGCTGCCCCACATGACAGCAGAGCAGCAAACCCCATCGTGTGCTATTTGCTTACATTAGTGAAAATCCTCCTTGCCAAGGCAGCAGCTACCAAAAGCTTTCACAGATGCTGCTGGTGCAGGATTACTAAAACAATTCCTGAACAATACCCTTAATGAGGAATGGTGAGACTTAATTAAAGCATAAAATAATTAAAAAGCAATTAAGAGCAGCAATAAGAAGTTTCTGATCATTTTCCCCTACATTTAAAATGTAAGATATGGGGGAGGGGATTGTCCAATCTCCATGGTTTTCAAATGGCTTTTAGGAAACGAAAGAACAAAGAAAATATTAGACAAAGATGTGTAATAAAGGTTTCAACAAAGCAATCAAATTATGGACTGATATAAAAGAGATAAATCCACATGTTTCTCATGCAAATAAAAATACCTATCTCACTTATCTCAGTATATAAATGAAACATAGTAAGTCCTGGGATACAAACGCATAAACGCCCTGCCCGTTGCTTTCAAACAATCCCTTATTCCCTTGACACTCATTTTCATGGCCTGGGCTCACGGCATTTCCAAAACATGATTATTTCAAAGGAAATGTGTAGCTGGAGTGGGAAACATTCTCTAACCTTGAAGAAACACCTTGAGAGCAATTCAGTTTGAGATGATTCTTTCCTCCTTTTCAGGAGAAGCGAAAAGGGAGTGAACAATACTTTCTATTAAATTTTATAGCAATAACTCAGCACAACACTTTTATTGTTACAATGAACAATCATTGAAAAACAGATCCTCTCAGTTTCATTACATTAAAAAGGAAATTTTGATGAAAATAAAATACTTTTCTTTAACTCCTGAAAAATGGGAGGGGTTTTGGTTTGTAGGTGGGTTTTGGCATGGGTTTTTTGTTGGTTTGTTTTTTATTTTTTTTTTTAGTTTGGGTTTGGTTTGGTTTTTTTGTGGTGCAAGTCGTTTTGTTTCTTTTTTAATAAACACAGCTCTGCCTACTACTTAAGCACTGAGATATCGGAAACAGCAATTCATTTGTAGGAACAAGCGTATGCCAGGCCTTTCCAGCCACATAGCTCAGGTTGCTTTGCTCTGTATTCCATCCTTGCTCCTGAAGCGTATGTGGTAGAGCGCATAATGGTACTTACAAAGTGAGCATGTGAGAGGAGGGTAGAGGACATCCTAATTGCTCTTGCTCCCTGACCCCATCATTGACTAATACCTCAAATAATATATGTTCACTGAAACCAAAGACAGGAATATTTTTTCCTTAATGAGCCTGCCAAGCAGGCAACTCCTTGTCCACCTTCTCCTTCCACAGAGCAAGAGGAGCCTGCACTGATGATGCAGCTCTCCTGACAGTGATGATCTGCATCATCCCCAGGTATGATTAGCCAGGTTTACGTTTGCACCTTTTTGTGGAATGGGGCAAGCCAAACGCAATTCTAGTAGAAGAGGAAAATCGCAAGACAGGCTTGCCAGCCACCAAAACAAAGGACAAGAGAATTTTGCTAAAATAATTAATTAAAAGCCTGAATTGTGACATATTTGTATTTTCCTGCGATTTACTCAGATTACAAAACTCAAGACAGTCAGCATCTCTCCCTTCCTACCTTCACAGGCATCAAGCACCAACTGGTACAGAACATGATTTGTTCAACACAACACTACCTCTAACACAAACAATAAAAGACATGTGCTCTGAATATGAATCTGTGATAGGCAGAGCTAAAGATGGAAAAAGAAAGAAGATGCTTATTAAGTTTATGAAATTGATTATTTTTCTCACACTGGCTTTGAATACAAGTAGGAAAGAAATAAAAGCAAGCAAAACATGCACCTGTAAAACAGTTTACGTTCACAGTGAACAAACACCTAGATTTTTAGCTGAAAGAAACCAGAGAAAGGAAACCATCCTGGGAATAAGCTGCATAACACCCCTACAGAGCCCCTTCCTCCTCATCCTTGCCAGCACCCTTTCGCCACACTCCTTTTCAATCCTGCTAACTTCCACCCAAGAAAACATTGATCAAAAATTAAACCCAAGCTGACAGAGGTGCTGCTGTAGCCTTTTCATTCTTCTGTAACTTCTCCTCCTCCTGGAGGGAACAAATCCATTGAGATCCTCTCCAGGAGAGGAGTTATCCTGCAGTATGCATACAGCAGCTGACACTCCAGGCCTCACACTAGCTTGGATCTTGGACAATATGCTCTTAAGAATAATCATTCAGAAAGTCAACCCCCCACAGAACAACGCTTGCAGAGGCTGTCATCTCTTGGATTTAAATCAGTCCCTATCACCACGTTTCAGAAAAGACTCCATGGCAAAATTTGTCACAGATATTTGTTCTGTGGGGCCCAGGACATCATTTTTACAGAAGCTAAAAAGAACTCGAATTGGTCTTCAAGTCAGCTTTAAAATAGGGATCGAGTGACAACTAGTGGAGATTTTCATAAGTGCATCTCCGTGGATTTCTCTGCACAACATAATCTGCATCAAGATCCTATTTCATTGAAATAAAACAGATGCAATCCAATTACATAGAAAAGCTTTCCAGAAAAATTGTGTACACATATGTGAAGACATGGGGAATGTGAATGTGCTCACGTAACTCTAAGCTGTTTCTTACCAACCTGGTAAAGCTGCTCAGATATACAGACTTACACAAACCAAGTAACTAGAAACAGGAGCAGCCATCCCTACAGGAAAACACAAGGGAAACCAGCTCACCAGCCACTCCCAAATAATGAATAGGTGGAAGTGAAGATGGAAAGAGTCAAAAGTTAGAAAAAAGTAGCATGACCTTCCTCTAGAAGCTGATGGCTCCTCAGCTAGAGGCTGGGATTGAACTACCCTGTTTAATACTGCATGAATCCCTCTAGTCTGCGTACGCTTTTAGCCTCAACATGATGTAGCAATGAGTTCCACAGCTCCATTCTGTGTTGCAGGAAAATATTTTTTCATTTATTTAAAAAATACTACTTATTTCATTAGATGGTTTCTAACATCTGATTCTAAGAGACAGTGAACAATCATTCCCTAGTTTATCTTTTCTCCCTTCTTCATGACGTCGTTAGCCTTCTCCTGCAATCTCTCATTTACCTCTTTTCCAGGCTAATGAGTCTAGAAATTCATGAATTCTTGTACAGTGGAAAAAAAATCTTTAATTTTATTTGCCTCTTTAATTATCTCTGAACATGGAGCTAATGCTTCCGAAGACTTATTAGGAGCAACTTTCCCAAAGCAGTATTAGTTGAGGTATGACTCATCATTACTACCCTTGAGTACTATGTGTGGGTTTTGGTAGGGAAGGGGAGAAGGTTGTTTTCTTTTTACATGCAATACTTTGCATTCACTGATGATACATCTTAACTGTCATTTTATTACCTGGTCACTCAGTATTGAGATCTTAAGTTGCTTTTAAATCTGGCTACCCTGATTATTTTTATAACACCATCATGTTTTATTAGTACCAGGCCCCAGCACAGTACTACAGCTCTAACATAGCCATCAAAATATTAGGAAAATAACTCTCCCACACAAATGGCTAGGATCAAACAAGGACAAGAAATTGCATCAGGGCCTTTGAGGAAGTTTTTGGACTTTACCCTGCTCAGGTTTCCTGTCCAAAGCGCTGTGGTCCTGGTGCATATTCATTGAGAAAGCTGTGGCCAATGTTACTATAACAACTTCTGAGTTTGGTTAAAAAAAAAAAAAAAGTGAAAGATGGCAGAAAAAGTTCCAACTATACATCTGTTTCAAGAATCCTCAATTAACATTATTCATTGCCTGTCACAGGGAGCTGTTTCTTTAAGGTGCTTTAAATAACAGATGAAAGGATACAGAGAAAGTTGTAGACCTGCCAACTTTTACTATTATTGTAAGTCTACTCTTGAGCATAAGTGCCCTGTCGTCAAAACACGTACAAAACCAAGTTTCTGCTCCTCTTGACTGCAGAAGAAAGCCTGGCAGTACTAACCCCAAATGTTCATAAAGCAGAAGACAAATTAAAAACAAAACCCAACACTGTGAAATAACCTTATGATTTAAAAAAAAAATCTCCTGCTTTTGAAGGTATGACTCATCATTTGACTGCTTGTGGATTGGCTGTATCATTACAATGAGACTAGCAAATGTGTCAATTAATTTATTAATATTTGCAGTTTCAATTTTCATGGCAGGCAGAGAGATATGAAATACTGAACAAGAAAACAGTTTAATCTCTCTCCAGAACACTTCATGTTTTTAAATCATCTCTCCATTCAATCGACATACTGAATGCAGCCTGCTCAATACATAAATGCAATAAATTAATGTGGGCTACAGATAAGATTCAGATTTTGCAGAAGCTAAACTTTCTCAGGAAATAAAGACTTCTTACCTACTCCCTGAAATGCCCAGAAATATTTTCCAGACATGACTCCAAGTAACAAACAACGCAGTGTTGTTCCCCTAGACACAAACACAGAAAATGGGCACACAGGCATTTGTGCCCACACGTTCAGCCCTTCCAGAAGGTAATGATGTCACTACAATGTCTCAGTGGAGATACTGAGGATGAGGCATCACTAAGGCTACGATCCTGATGTGGGGCAGTCACTCAGATGTTGATGGGCAGATTTGCCAGCACAGGGGGAATCACAAAGGCAGATCTGGAAGATATAATGACCACAGCCACTGCCCTTCCACTATGAGCAGTATGCTAGGGCTCTGGAGACAGCTTGTTGTTCAGATAGAGGCATTTCTTCAGGGTTTGGAACAGAAAATTTGCAGAGCTCCAGCAAGCAGTTATGCAGCCCATGTCAGCGCGTAGCTAGTTGCTTTCAATATGTATAATTTCACAAGCTAGACTGTTAACTAGAAGTAGAGGGTTACATGACTGTGTGCCTGGTGTTCAAAACAGGATCAAGGACCTTGCAATAAGGCCACAAAGCACATGTAACTGGATCTTGGTTCTGCATCATTTCTTTTGGTCTAGCTGCTTGGTTCTTCAGGCTCACCAGGCCGTAATCTGTTCCTATGAATGCTCACCTAAACAAGTGGCTGAATTGCGACTATATCAGTGAACCACGCTGATACAAATCCTGCTCCCATAATCTTCCTTCTGGCTGTCAGGAAAGACTGAGCTGATGATCATCGTCTAGCTGGATGCACACCCAAAGCACCCACTCAGTTCCACAGAGGAGGGCCAGCTGCCTGTCCAGTGCTACAGGAGATAAAAACAAGCCATAAAACACCAAGAAGCAATACAGAAAGTGACATTCACATAGTTGGGAGTAGAAACCACTGGGAAAAAAATGTGGACAGAAAAGCCAAACACACAAAAAGAAGTTGCAAAAATATCAACAGGGCATAAGGTAAAGAGAAGCACAGAGAAAACCCACTAGTAACTAAGAATTGACAAGGACGGACAACAGAGATGGGCAAGAGAAGCAAAGGACAGAATGACATGTCACCCCTTCACAAAAGCAATACTGTGGGAGTTTTGATGTAGATCGAGGGCAGCCACAGTCACTCATTTATACCATGAGAGGAACATGTAAGGCCCATGGGCACAAAGGTTCTGGACTACAGCAGCTTTGTCTCCAAGGCACAGCTAACACTGCAGCACTGATTAGCATCAGGTTGCTAAAATATAAAGTGATCATTGTACAGGTGGAAAAAAAAGGAAGACTCCTGGGAATACACATCTCACCAAGGAACAGAACGATCCTTATCTCATCAAGCAAAGTAAACAGAGCAGCACAGATTCACTGAGAACGATAGGCAATTAGAGGTACAGCCAAAACCTATTGAAAATCAATGGAAAGATTCAGAGTCCCATGCAGATTCTCAATCAGACCCTAAGTTGTGATGCACGTATATCAATAACAGAGCTCGATATATTATTTTGTCATACTAAAAGGAAATAACTCCCAGGTTAAAACAGAACCACAGTCAGCTAAACAAAAAGCATTAGAAGTAGATTCTGGCTCTTCTGGGGGAGTGCAAGCATTAGGAGGGGGTATAATACACTGTGTCCTGTAAACAAAGATTAAAAACAACAAACCTCCGTGTGAAGCCAGCCATGAGAAACACATGGGTCCAACATTAGGGTGTTTATTCAATAATTCTACTTTAGAGGCTTTATAAAGTATACAAACAACTGAGGCATATAAAACATAATGAGATAAAAATAAGTCCATAAAATTGTCTGCCAACAGAGAGGAAGGGAAAAAAAACTCTTTTAGGGAGCCTTTGGTTGCTATTAGTATTGAAACCACAGCTGGCACTATTTCTCTCATTAATGAGGAAACGTGCACTCCCTCTCATGCAAATTTTAAATTTCACTGTGCTTTTGCGGGGCAAGAGAGGACAGAGCTGAATCAACATACAGCGACCAGCAGTGGAAGTACTGAAGGAACAGTTGAGCATTTAAACCACAGCAGCACCTCAGAGTTCCTGCATATTTTGCTAAGCACCTTACCAAACAAAGTGGGTACACAGCTAAGGGGACATCATCCCTGCCCCAAAGGTCTTGTCATCTAAGTCCCCAGGAGGGGAACAGACTCAGACAGCAGAGAGGGAGGCGTATGAAGGAGACTGTCATGATGGCACCACTTGCCAGCTCAAAGCTTCTTAGCAGGGCAGCCCTTACCAAACACTGAGGAGAGCTGAGCAGAGGCAGCCTTGCTGCTGCTGGAGGGACAGGAGCAGAGTGCGTCAGCAGGGATCACATCAGCCCTGGCAGGCAGTGCTCTCCCACCCTCCACACCACCTCCTCCCTGAGCACGACAGGGTACTGCCATGTACAAAGAAAGGGGAACACTGATGGCTCCTGCCACTCTCAGCAGCTGCTCTCTTGAGCAACTGCTTCCAGGGCCATGCCTGGAGCTGGCTCTGCAGGTATTCCCCATGCAGCAGCTGCCTCATCATTTCCTAGCTTGTTGCTGGCAGAGGAGAGAGCTAAGGGAAGACTGAGAATGAGAAAAGTTGTCAGCTTTGTTGACCTTTAACCAGGACTCGTCTTGGATGCCAGATGTGACACGGAAGAAAACATGAAGGAGACTTTGTGAAAACACGACAAATGAGCACTTACAACTGACAGAGCAGATGGGGGTGATGTCTCACTGCTGCATTGGACAAGATATGCAGGGCAGGGGTAGGATATGAAGAGCTGACAATGAAGACAAGCGCTTTGCACTTGGGTGGTGGAAAAGGAAGCCGTGCCACCCGTGAGGTGGCAGAAAAAAATGTTCAAAGCAATAATCCAGAAATACAGTATTTGTAACCACATTCTTGGAACAGGAAAAAAACATGCAGCTCTGACAGACAATGAACTGTCTCAGGAGCCACACAGACTAGAATGAACTGCACAGCTAGAAATTTTGCAGATCACTGTTGTAGAACTGTGCGCTGGAGCCTTAACTTTGGAAAACCTAGGAGGATTCCATTTTAAGTTATGTCTGAGCTTCCAGCCAGCCAGCCACAATGGACCAGAAGGGCACAGCTGCCTTCCAGGCAGCCAGTAACAGCATTTAAGTTCTTTGTTGTCCCTCCCAGATACAGAAAAGAAACCAACCTACTTTCAACTAATTTGCAACAATGGAGTATGGTCCTCAAAGTTCATGTTCTAGCCACTATTCCTCCATGCTCCTCATTTGTTTCCCAGGGCTGCACAGAATGAGGCTTAGAAACTAGTCCATCTGATTCTAAAGTCAAGAATCCTTGGTCAGGATGAGAGACAGCTCAAGAAGCATACGAACAGCAGAAGTACAGTCTTTGCTGCTGCTCCTTAGTGACATGACTACCTTATCTTGGCACCTCTTCATCCAGAGATCAGCAGACCACAGGTCTCACAGCAGTCCTGCTACCAATCCCATTCCAGAACCCTGGCACAGACTTCCAGCTTATACACTGATCCCAATATCAAGCTCAAAGTCCTCTCCTGGCTGGCCACAAGTACATCATACTGTTTTACAATAAATCCATAGCCAATTGAAAATATTCAAAACAGAGCATGAGCATATTTTAACAGAAAAGCAATTCTACCCATTGGGACTTGTTGCTTACTCCGCACCTAACCAAATGCAGTTCTATTTTTCACTTAATTCAAAACCACTACAGAACTGCTAATTTCCACAGTACTCCCAGAGGTTGCAACAGAATACAGATATGACTGGCCAAGGGATATATGTCAGGGTGTCAGATTCCTCAGCAAATTACAGTAAATTAAGTAGGTTACAGTGTGCTAGCTGAGTCACAGTACCTGACAGTAGTTTTTCACATGTCTCCTCTCAACCTGCTGCAACCACAGGAGATTTAAGATCATAGAATCACAGGGTTGGAAAGGACCTCTGGAGATCATCTAGTCCAACCCCCCTGACAGAGCAGGGTCACCTAGAGCAGGCTGCACAGGAACGCGTCCAGGTGGGTTTTGAATGTCTCCAGAGATGGAGACTCCACCACCTCTCTGGGCAGCCTGTTCCAGGGCTCTGCCACCCTCAAAGTAAAGAAGTTCCTCCTCATGTTTAGGTGGAACTTCCTATGCTCAAGTTTGTGCCCATTACCTCTTGTCCTGTCCCCAGACACCACTGAAAAGAGTCTGGCCCCATCCTCCTGACACCCACCCTTCTTTAAGCATTTATAAGTGTTGATAAGGTCCCCCCTCAGCTGTCTTTTTTTTCCCAGACTGAAGAGACCCAAATCCCTCAGTCTTTCTTCATAAGAGAGGTGTTCCAGTCCCCTAATCATCTTTGTAGCCCTTTGCTGCACCCTCTCCAGCAGTTCCCTGTCCCTCTTGAACCAGGGAGCCCAGAACTGGACACAGTACTCCAGGTGCGGCCTCACCAAGGCAGAGTAGAGAGGGAGGATGACCTCCCTCGACCTGCTGGCCACACTCTTCTTGATACACCCCAGGCTGCCATTGGCCTTCTTGGCCACGAGGGCACATTGCTGGCTCATGGTCATCCTGTTGTCCACCAGGACTCCCAGGTCTCTTTCCACGGAGCTGCTCTCCAGCAGGTCAGCCCCCAACCTGTACTGGTGCATGGGGTTATTCCTCCCCGGGTGCAGCACCCTACACTTGCCTGTATTGAATTTCATAAGGTTTCTCTCTGCCCAGATCTCCAGCCTGTCCAGGTCTCTGTATGGCGGCACAGCCTTCCGGTGTGTCAGCCACCCCTCCCAGCTTTGTGTCATCAGCAAACTTGCTGAGGGTGCACTCTATCCCTTCATCCAGGTCATTGATGAATATATTGAAGAGGACTGGACCCAGTACTGACCCCTGGGGAACACCACTCATCACTGACCTCCAACTAGACTCTGTGCCCCTAATCACTACCCTCTGAGCTCTGTCTTCCAACCTGTTATCTATCCACCCCACTGTCCATTCATCTGGCCCACTCTTCCTAAGCTTCCCTATGAGGATGCTGTGGGAGACCATGTCGAACGCCTTGCTGAAGTCAAGGTAGACCACATCTACCACCCTCCCCTCATCCATCCATCCAGTCATGCCATCACAGAAGGCTATCAGATTAGTCAGACATGATTTCCCCTTGGTGAATCCATGTTGAGTACTTCTGATAGCTTTCCTTTCCTCCACATGCCTTGACATGACACCCAGAACGAGCTGTTCCATCATCTTTCCAGGGATGGAGGTAAGGCTGACTGGCCTGTAGTTCCCCGGCTCCTCCTTCTTGCCTTTTTTGAAGACTGGAGTGACATTGGCTTTCTTCCAGTCCCCAGGCACCTCGCCTGTTCTCCAGGACCTTTCAAAGATGATGGAGAGCAGCCAAGCAATGACTTCCACCAGCTCCCTCAGCACTCTTGGGTGCATCCCATCGGGGCCCATGGACTTGTGAATATCTAATTGATCCCTCACTTGATCCTCCTCAACCCAAGGGAAGTCGTCTTCTTTCCCCATTACTTCCCCCAATGCCTGGGACTCCTGAGGGCTGGGTCGAGCAGTAAAGACCGAAGCAAAGAAGGCATTCAGTAACTCCGCCTTCTCCACATCCTCTGTCACCATGGCTCCTGTCTCATTCAACAGTGGGCCCACAACTTCTCTGGTCTTCCTTTTGCTTCCAATATACTTGTAGAAGCCCTTCCTGTTGAGCTTGACATCCCTAGCCAGGTTTAATTCCAAGGCAGCCTTGGCTTTCCTCGTTTCATCCCTGCACGCTCTGGCAGCATTCTTGTAATCTTCCCAAGCGGTCAGTCCCTTCTTCCACTTATTGTAAACTTCCTTCTTCCTGTTGAGCTTTTTCTGAAGCTCCCTGCTCAATCATGCAGGTCTCCTGCGTCCCTTTGCCAATTTCTTTCTCTTAGGGATGCACCAATCCTGAGCTTGGAGGAAATGGTCTTTGAATACCAACCAGCTTTCTTGAGCCCCTTTGCCTCCCAGAGCCCTAGCCCACGGGATCTCTCCAAGCGGTTTCTTAAAGAGGTCAAAGTTAGCCCTCCTGAAATCCAAGGTTGTAATTTTACTTCTTGTTGCTTTATGCATAGTACCCATGATCCTGAACTCTATCATTTCATGATCACTACAACCTAGGGTGCCCCCAACCTTAATGTCCTCCACCAGTCCCTCTGTGTTTGTCAGTACCAGGTCCAGGAGTGCTCCTCTCCTTGTTGGCTCCTGTACCACCTGTGTCAAAAAGTTGTCATCAATGCACTGGAGGAGCCTCCTGGACTGTGCATGCCTGGCTGTGTGGTCTTCCCAGCAGATATCGGGGTGACTGAAGTCCCCCATGAGAACCAAGGCCTGCGATTGCGCGGCTACCTTCAGCTGTCTGTAGAAGGCCTCATCAGCTTCCCCATCCTGATCAGGTGGCCTGTAATAAACACCCACAACAGTGTCCCTCATATCTGCCTGCCCCTTAATCCTTAAGATATGTAGCTATGGACTCTTACCGCTGGGCTGACCAAGAAATTTGTTACCACAGCTCTGCCCACAACACACGCGAGGTCAAAGTCAGACAGAAATTGCATTTCAATCCTCAAAGGGCTTTGTCTAAATATCATGCAACAATGCCACACAAGAAATTATGTGGACAACAAATTCAATAACAGATATGAGCATAAGTTATGAATTCACTATTGGTATCTAAGGTTATTGAAGACAAACATTTATCCTAATAAGCATCAGTTAACTCCACACAGATTCATGAAAACCCCTCAAATATTTCAAAAACACATACAGAATGAGTGAAAAAGGCAATAAGAATGGGGACGGAGGGGGAAATAAGCAGAACATCCTATCCTACTCTGTACCTCAAAAAGTGTAAATGCTAGGGTGGATACTTTGCTTCAGGACAAAAATCAGCCATCATATCAGACCATGTAGTTTCTAAGTTTAATTTGTAGTAACCATGCTGGGACAAGACTTTATCAGTCACTGGGTAAAAAACAAGCTGTACAGAACAAAGAATATGGACCACGACTGGGATTAAAATCAGTCTCAGAAATTGAAAAAGATGAGTTTGTGAGCAGCGAGGTGATGGCAGCTTTCTTCCTTCCAAGTATTTAGAGAAATTTTATATTTAACCCTAAGCTCTCCATTTCCTACCTCTTTAGCAGCCAGCTTTAGTAACTGGCAAAGCCAACAGCAAGTCTCTTCCACAAGTGTCCTGGGAACAGACACTGCAAGCTCCTGCACCCTACCTGGAAAGGACACAAAATCTGAAACAAATAAAAGCTTTTTTTTCCAGAATGTTTAATTGAAGCAGACACGAAAGAAAAGGAACCTGACTCAGAAGCAAATTTTACAAGTCTCAAAGAACTACATAAATCTGATATTTGGAAATGCTGGGGAAGAGTCATTATTTTAGTAGTCCTTCAGTCACCACCAACTCTTCCAAGAATTATCTGCTCTTTGTGCTCTCTTCACCCATAATATGATGAAAAAAAGTCACAAGCCAAATAAATATTTGTTTTCTCTTACAAGTTACCTTTAAGATTACAATCCATCCTGACACCAGGACAAGGAGTTCATTTTCAAGTATAAAGTAATTCATCACTGAGCTAGGATCTGAGCTGCACCAAGAATAAATGTATTTCAAAAATACCTAGTTGCCAAGCCTTTACACAGCCATTTGAAATGTCTAATGCGATCATGCAGTCCTGCAGTTTGCTTCCACTAGAAAGGCTTTTACATTTAGATTAATCTCTAGGAATTGTCCTACACTACAGAAAACCACAGAGATTATTGATTTGACCACACGTTACTTTGAGCTGCAGACTCTGACTTTTGACTATGTGCTTGAGCAGAAACCTTTGAGTGGCAGCTCTGTATTCTGACATAAGGCAATAATTACCCTGTGATGAAAGCCCCAACTGAGAGCATTTCCCCACTGTTTTAAAAACAAATCCTCGGGATAAATCCCTGGCATTTCTACACAGCCAGGCTGGAAAGTGAAAAGAGAAGGTAGTATTTTACTGATTTTGCAAAAGGAGACTTGAAATAGGTAGAGTTTTGATATACAAAGCCGTGTAGACATCTAATCCTCTTGAGATCAGTGGGAGTTAGAAATCTAAATGATTTTTGCAGATTTGGCCGCAAAAGATATGTCCACAGTCACACCAGCAAGATTTATGTTTTCCTGAGCAGTTGGGGATCACCCTCTAGCCTCAGACCTGAATCACTAACTCTCAGCCTCTGTCTTCAACCTTAAGAAACCAGATGGCTCTGAAGGCTGGGAAGCTCCACCAGTACAGGAAGACCAGAGGACCAACTCATGCGACGGGGTCTGCCCCTCTCTGCAGCATAGAAAACTAACCAGTCCCTGGCTTTCAGGTGATATATGTGCATAATTGCCAAAATCTGCATCTGAGCCCTTGAACCCTTGCCTGTAAGCTTACATGCTCTCTTCTAATACACATTTTGGAAAGCCACAGGGCACTATCCACTTGTTAAGCAGGCCACAGAAACCTAGCTACTACTTTGTTATTCTGAAGGGGGAGGTAGAATAGCTCCAGGTGAGGATAAGGCATATAGGCAGACTAATGTGGGGAAATACTATCCCCCTTTATCTATACTTGACACTCGATTAAGCACCTAAGCTTTTCAAGAGAGATAATTATACAATAATCACTCTTTTACTGGAGGTTATGTTTTTTGCCTTCACATTTGTAAAGAAAAACTAAGTGTGACCTTGAGTAGGGTTTAATGCATGAAGACCTGGAGAAAGCAGCATATTGTGATCTTGTGAGGCCTATAACATCAGATTCAGGAACTTTCAGGGACACAAAAGTGGGACAGAGGGCTTCAGCCTAAGAGGTATCTACAGAGTCATGCACGTAAGAAAACAAAAGAGGCAGAGTTCAAACCATTGGGCCATTTTAGGAGGGCTTCTAGTCTTGGGCACTTTGTGTGCAGGAAGTAAATCAGCCTTTAGGCTTTACTACACCTCACGCACAATAAGAGCGGGCTCAGTGCATACAACCCAGACTGTAACAGATACCATGACATTCAAAGTGGCACTTCTGAAAAGGGGCTCCAGGACACAGGCTTAGGTCTGCTGGTAACAAGTCCAGAAGAGACAAGAGGTACATGCAAATACATGAACAAATGTCAGTGCTCCTGTCTGTGTTCCTGCAGCCTTCTTAGCCATCAAGTTCTTGTGACATTGCAGAAGATCACATCAAAACATTAAGATTAGAATTTAAATAGTCATGATAGCAGTATGACAGCATTGTGATAGTAAATGCAAATGCCATTCAAAAAATTCAGGAAAAGACAAAATTCTCACGGCAACATTAAAAATAACATATGTGCCATGTGGATATGTTAATGTGCTGTCTTTCAGCCTCACAGACTGGGCTGGAGGATGGCAGGGATAGTTTGTATTGTGTGTATTTGTGTGTATTGCAGGAATAGTTTTGTCCTCAAAAATAATTCTTGCTCACTCGCTCGCCAGAGTTCACACTTGGGATTTGCTGTCTCTAATGCGGAAGAAAACTGTTTTTGTCCTCAGAATCTTAGCAATGCCATTTCAAATAATACAATAAGGTTGCCATGCTATCACTGAAAGGCGCCATCTCCACAGCCCCATAAACTGAAATCCTCCCTACTGTACCTTCAGTCCAGCCACAGTAATACATTGCCCTTCAGCTACTCTCTGGCCTGATTTAGCATCACAGGTAATTTGGCTCCTCCTAAGGACCATTAAACTGTTGACCTCTCCCTCCAGATGACCCAGTGTGGCTGTGCCAGCTGTAACACAATGTGCCGACCAGCTGGCCCTGGCATCACAGCACTTCATTAAAGCCATTGAAGAGCTAAGACATGGCAGGATTAAACAGCAATGCCATGTTAACAAGAAGGAACACTAACTTTTAGGGCTAGAAATCAGGATAGATGCATGAGTTTCTCTGGAAAGTATGTTGTCACTAAACAATAAAACACGGCACAGAAATGGGGTGATTTCATACTGCAGCATTTAACTCTGCCACTACCAGAGGATCTGTTCTCCCTCCAGCCTGGCACAGCATAGTACAAAGCCTCAAGAATCTCCAGGCTGATAAAGGGTGCCTGAGTGGCAGGTTTACACCCTGGACACTCCACCACGCTCCACCCTTGCTGAGCAGCTGTGAAGACTCCCATAAATCTGCTCACATGCATGCCCTGGTTTGTGCTACAGAAAAGGTCCCTGCATAGCATTCAGCCCTGATTTGATTGAATGACAAAAACATAGTTTTGATCGCAGATGCTAGTCTACCATCAAGAGGATTTTGCAGCAGACGGCCAAACAACAACAGGTAGCAGTAATTTCAGAAAAGCACCACTCTAGTCCTCATACTGGTCAGGTACTGAATATTTAAAGGTTATGTGGCTGGGTCTTTGATCGCTCTTATTCAACACAGTTCTGAAGAACAAGTACTGCATTGCTTAGTCTCAGACTTGTCCCAAAGTCCTCAGTGCCTACAGAGCAGCAGCTTGATTTAAGTTCCCTCCCCTAAGCCAAGATTCATCATTTCCAACTAAAGGAAAGGACAGTATATGTGTTCTGCGCTGAAGCCCCTGGGACTCAGAAGACAAGATGAAATGGAAATTTTCTTCCCTTTTTCTTTTTTTTTTTTTTTTAAAAAGAAAAAAAAAAAAAGGTTTAGCTGACCGGTATGGGCCAGATGAGATAAAATATGTTCTTAAGAGGCTAGGTCCCCTGGTACAGAGCACAGACTGAATGTTATCAAGATGGTACATGCCAGTCATTAGGATGTTAATTGGCCCTGACAGGGCTCTGGTAACTGGAGTGAACGTCCTAACTGTCACTACCTGGAAGCACTGCTGCAGGGAAGAGCTACAAGGAGCCCAAAGGAAAGAAGTGGGTGTGAGGAGGTAGAGAGATGGGGGATGTTTATAGCTCTCTACAGCTGTCTGCACCACATATTTAAACAGGAGGAAAAATACTTCTGTCTTTCTACACTGTGCTGCTAAAAATTCCACTAAAAAAATCACTTTGGGTAATTTACATTTAAATGGACTTTGCACATGAAGTAGATTATTTTGCTGGTCATGTTTACAATTACTTTCTCTCCCCCTTTCCCAGGACTCCATGACTCTTGTCTCCAGCACCATCTTTTCTTTCCCTGTCCCCCAACCTCTCCAATTAAAACTTCAAAAATAAATTAACTTGTCAGATTTCCCCACTACAACTCTCTCCCACTGCTCTCTTCCTGTCAGAGCTTTACTTCATCTTGAAAAATTCTGGTGCGGTGAGTGTTTTTGTTTGTTTGCTTAGGTGGCCAGATTTAACATCTATGTAGTAAATTTCCAGCACTTTCAAAGCAGAGAATCAAAACTTTCTGAACAGCTTACTGGTCACAAAGAGTGACCATTTCCAATTTTGGTTGGACAGCATTCTTGTAAAGCTGGGAGAGCACCAACAGGGAGGTGCAAAACTGAGACTGGATTATCTACAAATTAAAGAGAAGGATGAGAGTTATCAAAATGTGGATTGCTGAAAAATAAATGTTATCTGAAGGTATGTTTTGTACTTCACTGCAAATAACCAGCAGCAGTGAGTGAAGCTCTCGAAGCAGTGACTCAGTGGCTTGGATGTGACAAGTTAGCTGTATCCTTTAAGAGACCAGCTGTGAACAAGACAACTCTGCTTACAGGATTGCCAGAACAGGCACTTATAACATCGGTCCTCAACCCTGAATCACAGGTCACCATTTCATCCAGGCCCTGTACGCATGAGATGAAACCCAGAGAAGCTACAATCACATTTAATCTATGACAAAAGCAAGGGGACTCCTGAATAATATCCTTAGACAAACAAAAATGAATGTTTCTTCTGACAGCCACAATCAGCTGTCCACTTTTCTTAATCCTTCGCTACCAGAATACCTAGGCAACCCAGCGTATTACCTCCCTAGAACTTCAGGGGGTGCAGACCACAACCAAAGCGGCAGGTAAGATCCTCTCTCCACGCCAGCAAACTACCCAGGTGCTCCTGTACAGCCTGTCACACCCCATAAATGTCAGTTCTGTGGCCCAAAAATCTGCAGTGAATGAGAAGATCCTGGCACAAATGAAACAAGAACTTCCACATATGAACATGCTGATAAATACTTGCAATACAGGTAAGTCATCTGGAATTCCAGTTACTGGAACTCCAAGAGTATCTCCTAAAAATAGCTGTAGAACATAAAGGGAAGAAAAAAAAGCAGGTGGGGAATGACGCAGAATCCATGCGCTATCTTTTGTACTGGCATTGCAGGAATAAAGTCTCTTCTTTAAATAGTTTGCAGTGCAAGTAGACAAAGAATGTTGGGGAAAAAAGACACAGGGGTCACAAAGCAGCTGGGATTTCCACTCCTCTAGCACCAGCAGGGATAACAGGACCACAGCTCATCACCCTCTCAACTAAACCCTTTCCAGCTAGCCTCAGCACAATTCTTCCCAGATGAACTGTACAAGAGAACATCTGAACACAGCCAGAAGGATCCTGGAGAGCCACAGAATTTGTGCCTTTTTGCCGCATGCTAGATCTCATCTATACCGCAAACATGACTCAAGAGCGTGTGCTTCCTATTGTCACTTCCATCAAGCCCCTGCAACCAGCTCCGCTTTCCTTTGTAAATAGGTTTCATGGCTTCATAAAATGGATGTATTAGTCATGAATAAAAACCAAAAAATTACTGGGGAGGGAAGCAAGACTCAATGTACCACAGTCAATAAAAGACACAAGAGAAGAAAAATATTAGCTAGAGAGTTCCAAGAAGGTTAGTGTTACAAAGAAACAAAATATTGGCTCTGACACAGGAAAAAGCTCTTCTGAATACTAATGTCTTCCATACAGTGCCAAAGAAGCTATACTTACCTCAAAGGAGGTTAAGTAATATACCGTAGCACCTGAAGAAAGGGAGGAAGGTAGAAAAGAGAGGCAAGCAAGCAAGCATAACCACAAAGAGAATAAGGCCCCTGAAGTCTGTTTCGTACAGCTGCTTCTCCTTCACAAAGGAGATTTATATCTTTTCCTTGGAAATTCAGCATTCAGGAAAGCGGACTTAGAAGTATAACTCCATAATAATACCCTCTTTTCCAGTCCCTAGGAAAGTATAATACTGATTTACTGGTCAAAGAAATAAATGTGCCTCAGAGTTCCATACAAGGCATTTCTGCCTTTCTGAAGTTAATCTAGCTCTCAGATGGATAAGCAAAAGGCCAACACTAGTGGAAAAATACCACAGAAAGTATTTGTGTAGATAAAAGGAGCTTTCTAAAGGCCAGCGTGCCTGTCATGATGGAATAATTTTCATTCTCCTGATAAAGAGCTGGAGAATAAAAGTAGAAAAAGTTAGAGCACACAACCAGCTCTCTGGGTACCAGGACATGTTTGCTGGTTGGGGAATATGCTTTACTGAAAATGCCTAGTCAGTTAAATTTAAAACTGTAAATCTTTCATATGGGATTCATTCGAGCAAATGTTGACATCAATGTCTGCACTAGTTACCCAGGCTGCCGCTACGGCGGATGGAGAGAAAATAGGCACCTGCAGGGCAGGGCATCTGTTTCTAAAGCAGTTGTCTAAAACAGGGTCAGATGAACTGTGTCCTAAAATATCTCTTTCTCTTTCCTGACTGGAAGGAGAGTCCATATAACTCAGTCAGATGCAGACAGCTAGTTAGTAGGCATCGCAAGCTAATGGTGGACTCATTTCACTGAGCATCAAAATGATTGCAGCACCTCACTTGAGGCTCAAGTACAGACGCGGGGTTTGCAAAAATGAATCCACTTTCTTCTCACTATGATGACCAGAAATCTTACTCTGGAGAATGCAAATACAAGTCCCAAGCTTCTATACAATCAATGTTACTGACTAAAATTAATCAAAACGCAGCCCTTGTAGTTACAGAGATAGCCTTTTAAATGCAAGCGGGAGCAACACTGTACTCCTGAGCCTGCAAATTGATACAAACAGAACTTCAGTGATGCTCAAGAGCATGAACTGAGACATTGGAGGAAAATTCGCAAGACTGACAGTTTTGCTTTTACAAAATAATTTTTGCTTAGATTCGTGTCGACAGACCTGTCCCTCAGCTCCTAATCTTGGGTTTAAATGCAGCTTCCAGAAGCAGAGGCAAAGAAGATAAGCCCCAGATTTCTGTTAAAACAACATATTTTTTTATTAGTGAACAAGGCAAATGAGTCCTAAAATAGAACGTAATGATTTAGACTGGAAGTGTCCAAATCCATGGCCTGGCAGAAGAGCTCATATATCCCTAACTGACCGGCCCCTGATAAGGAGGACCCTAAGATGTTCCCTTACTCCTCTCCTGCCAGTTGCTGTTTTGTCCTGTTTAACACAGGTGGCTGGGAGCAGGCTACAAGAACAATCCACACAGCCCACAGCTCCTCTCCCTGTTCACTTGCAAGAGGTTCTCTGGGAAAAGCCCAGGCAGGACTGTGTCACCTTCACCAGGATGCCAGCAGCCCGCTGCTGGTCACCATCTTTCTGCACATACTACTCAGGAAGAGAAGCATCCTGGGTGCATGGTCCCATCTGGAAAGCATTAGACAACTACAACAGACCAACCAACTGTATTGTGTACACAAGAAGTACAGCTCTCACCAGCCTGTAGCACAAGCTGTGTGTTCCCTCCATCTGGAAGGGTTGGGCACATCTAGGATGAAGTCTCTATTCAGGCAGAAGCATTCACTAATGCAGTGGCCATTTATTCCACATGGGCTGAAACTTCTCTGATTAGGGACCATTTTCTTGTCCTGCAGTTGCATAGTGCTTATATAACATGAGTTGTCAGTTGGGGCTCGTGAACACTGCTGTGGTACAAACAAATAAAATCAGCCTTATTCAGACAAAATTCCAAAGCCCAGGCTGTTTGCTTCCCCACATTCAAGATTAAATACAGAGGGCTGGGCTAACCTCTCAATTCAAAGTAAACGACACCAACCTTCTCCTTTGGCAAGGACAAATAGCTATGGGGAAGCTGTTTCAGGACTCATAAGAAGTCATTTATTAGAACTCAGAGATTACTCCTACCAGTGAAAGGCAAGGGGACTCTAGAAACATTTCCTCCAGCGCACATAAGAAACTGTCCAACCTTAACCTCCATTTCAAATGCTAATTACTTTCCAGAATACTCATCTGATTTTTTCCTAGCTTCCACAGAGGATAAAAAAAAATAGACTGGTACAGAGATCTTCATCTTTCCCTTTCTAAATTTATATAAATTGTGTAATTGCACTTTTAAAGGACTATAGCAAGTGACTAGAAGAGAACTGCGCAATGAACTAACACTACATGTGACAGAGCTGGAAAATTCTTTCAAAAGCAGAAGAGTACTTTCTTCCCAAGAAAAACTTGAAAAGAGAAGGCAGAAGGCATTGTAATTGCACATGTGAAAAATTATTCAAGGACAACGGGATGTATGACAAGTTATTTTAATTGCTGAGATTATGATATACTTTAAATGATGTAAAGGATGCCCAGAGCACACGGATGGCTGACGTCTTAGAGAAGATGAACACACTTAAAGATACGTGCTTTCTTAATGTATATATCTGATAAATTATATACACATACTGTCAGCGTAATCTAGCAGAAGGGGCTCACTGGCATTTTCTAAAGGCAAAAGCTTGTCATTGTGAAAGGATATACTAATTATTATAAATAAAATTATGATCATGGAAGTTAAATGCCTGAAAGTATTTTGCCAAAGTCATTTAGCTCTTGACTAAAACTCCAAGAGAAGAGGAAGGAAAGCGCAATTCATTTTCTCGTGGTGGGATTTTAGTTAAAATCCAGAAGGCAGCTTATATCCATTGGTATTTGGGGTTTTTTTTAAAGAGGTATGAGGCATGTATTCAACTTATGTTAGGATGAATGTATTTGTACTACTACACCTTAATCAAGACTTTAGTGTAAGGAAATGTGAAGCCACAGAAAAACATTCCATATGCTAAGAGTAACACAATGGTTCCTCCAGCAGCAGCTCACAGGGCCACGATAAATGTTTGTAGCCTCTCCAATAAGCAAAATTAAGTGCATCCTAAATGCTACAACAGTGATGTATGATAAATGAGGAGATCAGTCTGACAGAAACTTCATGTTCAGCAACAGTGCATTGTTCCAAAAAGGTTACAAGCCACTGAGTTAGAGTATATTACAAGAGACAGAAACAGTGTGGAACAAAACCCAGAGTCTGAGAGACCACAAGGAACGAAAAAGAAAGCCACAGCCAGCCTGACTAGCAATCCTATCATGAGCACTTCCAATGGTGAGAGTGCTAAGCTCAGACAGATCATCGTTTCAGGCAGATTTTGGGGACCACAAACTGATCTTCACTAGCAGCCCAGTGCTACTATCACTGTAAGCCCAATGGCTAAGCAGTCAGAGAGAGCGTGTCACTAGAAGGGTTTAGGAAATCATAAGAGCTCAGCTGGGCCAGGCAAAGTGTCATTGTCCAGTTTAAGGGCAGATACAGGGAGCGATTGTGCAGTTCACTCACGGACAGGCAGAGTATCTGCAGCACAGCCAGGTAACAAACCCTGACTTAGCGCACAGCAGGATGTGCCTTGCTCACAACCACATCCTGCTATTCTTCAGTACCAGTAGAAGGAAAACGGCACTACACCAAACAGTGAGAGAAACCCCTCAAATCTTCATGAAATACAAAGCCTGAAGGAACACGCGTTATAGAAAGATTTAGTTTGCTGGCATGGAATCAAACATATAAGCCAAAGATGATTCACAAAGATCAAGACAACCTTCAAAGAAGCCAGAAATCCAGGGGGAGGCAAAGTATTTCCAAGTAGTTCCACTTTCCACACACAAGCCAGGGAAGCTCAGAGAGGGTCATAAATAATGGGCTTTATTTTCATTCTTTGCATATACTCTTGCTGGTGCAGTGCCCAGCGTCACCCAGAGATGGAAGCTGATAGTGAGTCATTTTTGGGTACTCAAAGATACCTTAAAAGGGACCTTTTCTTGGAGTAGGAGTGCCCAGTTTCTGAAATTCAAACTCTTGTAATTTACGAATTGCTTTACATAGTCTACAAGAATAAGGGCACTTCCAAGAAAAAAAATCAGATTTCTGATAATAAAAGCCTTTGTAAACTATCAAAGAAAAGCATTTCAAGATGCAGTGGCTAAAAGTAGCCTATTCAAATTAAGGTACCTATTTAAACATTAAAGTAACCAACAATTAACAGAACACCTCTAGAGCAGAAAAAGTCATTATTACTTGATGTCTTCAAAAGAACACCAGAGGATCCTTCTCAAATATACGATCTAGCTTAAGGCACAGTTAACAGTTAGATGCTGAAGTTAGTGTTAATGACAGCAGCCCTTTCCCAGATACTTTTATTGTGAGCAGTTCTAGTCACTCCAAAATTCAAAGATGATTAACTGAATCAAGAATAGGTGCACAAACATGCTGGTAAGGATAAGAGGCGTATCTCAGCAAAGCTTGGCTTGTTCAAGCTGGCAAAACACAGCTTGACAAGGAACAGGATAACTGCCTGCAAATACACTTGAGGAGGGGAGCAGCAAGAAATTACAAGAGACATTTAAACCATAGGATTATCTTGGTGCAAAAATGAGATAAACCAACCATGAATGTTTCCAGGTTGGAGGTCAGAAAAATCTGAGCGTGGAGCAGTTGGGATCTGGAGCAGCCTCCCAGTGGGAGAAGTGGAAGAGGAGAAGAAAGCAGATAAAAAGAGAACCTGAGAGTCCACAGGAAGGGCTCCTGCCCCATGTTGATCCCTCAGCAGCAGGGAGTTTTCCCTGGGAAAGTCAGGTTGTCCTTTCCAGCCCTGAGTTCATAAACAGAGTTCTAAAACTTGGTAACCAGTTACTCCTGGAAGAGAAGGATTTACTTGGGGTTTTTTTTGCTGTTTATTTCTAAAACAGAAAAGTTTTTATTTTCTTTAGACACAAACATAACCTGTTTTTCATCAGTTCTCCAACAGCTCAGGAGAACACACAGCAGGAGCAACACATGGCAGGAACTGATAATTTAGGATCCAACCTTGAGTTGCCTATGGAGTCAGACAGGACAGCATGAGCAATTCTACATGTCACCACCAGAGGTGGACTTCACAGATGCTGTATTCTAAAGATCCTTCATCTCTTATCAACAGAGGGAGGGGAAACTAACAGGTACTGAAGAACCAACATTAAAGCCCAAGACATTCAGAAAAATAGAAAAAGCAGCAGTGCTCTGCAGTGGCCAGGCAGCACTGGCTGCTGCTTTGTCAATCAATCTCAAAGTATGTATCCTTCTTTCTACAGACTAGATACATGGGCCCTGGATTCAGCAACCCTTTCTGCAGTACACCAAAGTCAGTAATCATATGAAAGTTAAAGCCGAAGTCACATCCATCTACTGAGGAAACTGTTGGAGTTACTTTCTCTACTTCAGAAGCAACTTACCATTAAACCACCAAAACATATATACTAGGACTCAGGAGAGCTTGGTTACCCTGCTGGCAGTTCACCTCCTACCCTCAGTCTCCTCTCTTTAGGTCAGGTTCTGTCTCTTACCAGGTATACATGGGAATATCAGGGGGAACATCTATCATTAGTGGCTTAGCAACATCTAAATGACCTTCCTGCTTATACCAGAATCCTTCCCTTCACCTTGCAATATGAGGCATTAGCTGGTAGTTGAAAGCTGTGAGAGAAAACTATCACCAAGCCACACCATTCCTTAGAAATAACAGACTAACCCTAACAGAAGCAATGAGAAAAAATATTCAGGAAGCAAAAGTCATAAGCTTTCCATAACCAATTCATTGTCTCAGAGGCCCTCACTCTCCCGCTCTGTACACAAAGCTTCTCCTCTTTGGAAAGTGTAAAGAGACTTTTGTGTGTTCAGAACTGTAATGTGAAAACAAAATTGTGTGTTGATGATCTTGAAACTGATTCAATGAAGCAGTTTCAAATCCACCCTTCCTTCCTCCCAACTCCACCCTCTCCTCCGAGAGGTAAATTCGTTTGGGTTAATATGGAGGGAAAAAAAAGCAAGCTAAAAATAGAATCCTTTTTGCCTTAAAAAAGTTAAGGCTATGAATAAACAGCCTGAAGCAGGAATGCAATTAATCTGCCCACCAAATTCCTACAGTGCTTTCTTATTCAGTTCTTCAAAACATTTTCATAACGATCAAACACACAGACTTATTTCTGTAAAGCCAATGGTATCCCAGAACTGCCTGTTTCCTTGCATGTAAGGTAACTGGCTTTGGCATGAGAAGGAACAGGTTATGAGACTGGATGAACCAAAGATATAGTCCAAGATTGTTAAGTACTAGAATATTTGAGCAATATCCTTGCATCCTAGGAATCAATATGAAAAAAAAAATTAAGAAAAATGCACCAAGAAAACAGAAAAATTTCCTGTTGTTCCCCTTTACTGTGGAACAGACAAATTGCATTATCTCCTAAAATCTACCTTCTCACTAAAAAGCTCTTGCACTGCTATCCCTATCTTAGACCCAAGTCACATCTGTCCCTGACAGCAATAGTGTCAACACTGAAAGAGCAGGGTGATCAGCCATCCGTTTCACCCTGGGCTGCGAGCCAAAGCAAGGTTGTCTTATATATTTGTAGTGCAGAGCCAAACATACTTCTTCATTCTGATTAGCTTGCTACGCTATTAGCAAGCAAGCAGATCAAAACCCAGGGACTATACTTGCAATCTGAATATTTGAATCCTAACTTGATTTTATCATATTCCTTTTCCACTGTATCACCAGTGAGATTCAGGTAATGCCATAAGAGTCACGTGTACTATCAATGCAGACAGAAGCCTCTTGGCAGAGTTGCCTTTCATTCCCATATTCCCAGTTTCCCATAGCATGAGGCATCACAGCATGCTGCCGTGGAGTCCTATAGACACTGCTATGATACCTGATACGAGTTACGTTTTAAAAAAGAAAACCACCCCCCTCCTCTTACAGCAGATGTGCCCTCTGGAAGGAGAAAGGAGATGCCTCACTTTCATCTCAGAGTTCAGAGGGAATGGTTTATAGCAGTCAATCCTATCAAGGTCCTATTCATTGACACACCAGGGACAGCAACAATTTTGAGGTAGGCTGTGCAGCCATGAAATAGCCAGGGTCCGAAAAGAACTTTGCCCGGTGACATTTGGAAAGCAAGATAAAAGACTTTCCTGCATCCCTAAAGTAAATGCTTAAAGCCAACACACAACCGGCAGGCCAGCTGAGTTAAGCAGGTGTGACTACACAAGGCAAAGCCGCATGAGGAACAAAGCAGCACCTGCTGCTGGAACCCCGGGTGCGGAACACGAACTCAAGCTGTTTGCAACCTCTGGTGTCTCAGGTCCAAGCAAGCACTTTCACTCGGAGAGGTGAGATGCATTCAGTGATCAGAGTGGGACAGTGGATGCTGGGATCTCATGTTTACACCTCAGTATCACTGGCATGGTATACAAGCCTGCATTACCCATCCATCCACAGTGCTCATCATCTCATTTTGACTGCTAAAAAGACTTCAGGGATGCTACCTGCGCTGTGCAGAAATATTACAGAAAGATATCCTGGTCAATACTTACGTTACTTCTTCAACCACTATACTGGAGCATTCGCTGTCTCCTTCAGTTCCCATCCAAGGTGGAAACTGTCCTTTAACAGAAAGGAAACTGGCACAGAGACTAAGCTGTGCTACTGAATTCTCAGAGGGAATCTGCAAGCAGAGCAGGCAGCTGAAACTGGACTTGAAGAGCTCTACGTTAGCTACCAGATTGTTCTCCTTTCAACAGGCGTACCAGCCAGCATGCACTCATGCAGCTTACTCACAAAGTCTGGTGGCTAAACAAAAGAACAAGCAAGTCAGAGCAGAAAGTCAAGGATGGTGTGGGTCAAGGTTAGAAGCAACTGCATCAACAGGGCTGCCAGTGCAGCATCTACTATGCATCCAGCATCCCACCAGGGTTGACTTGCTCCCCAGGGAACCTTGCTCAAGCAGGTACAACTGCAGACTCCTGCCTTCTCAAGGGTGCAGTAGCCAAATGTTATAGCACAGAAAAGACCTTTGACATCACTAATCTACAACCTCACCCTCCACTGACAGCTAGTTTTAACAGATGCAAGTGCAGGTGGCTTCCATGGGTTCAACAGGGATTCAGCTTTCCCAGGGCACTGTAAAGAATCAGAAGGGAATGGACATTGACTCAAGAGGAATAGAGAGCAGGCTTAAGTGTGTGGAAGCAATCCTGCTTTTGATGTGAGAGCCAAAAAGTTCAAAAAGCAGCCTAGGCTGTATCTTTGCAGAAACACAAAGTCTAGGACTCCTTTACAGTGCTCAGCTCAGCATATATCAGATTGTGCGTACAGTCACTGTTCCCAGGGACACCTCTTGACAATTACTCTTAAGAAAACATTCACAATCACTACAAATGATTTATCATGAATGCTAACAGATATAAACCAGCATGTCTTTGCTCTCCACAGCTTTTTAAGGGTTTTTTTGTGATTAAAACAGTCACTTCTGCACAATACTAAATCAAAAAGAAACAAGGGCCAAGCTAACCATCTCATACAATGCAGAGTTCCCCATCACACCAGCACCAAGTGCTTTGTACTTGGTTACAGAGAAAGGAATTTAAAGAACTGAGAAATCTTGATCAGGAAGAACAGTGGTAATGCAAGGTACAACTATGGTCTTGATCAATATTCCTAATACATAAAATATGCATCTCAGGGCATGTCCGCAGCACTGGAAGCAGTCTTCCGGCTAAGCAATTGTTTTTTCCTTCGACTCAGCTTCACTTCTAACTGCTTTTGATTAAAACAATTACTTTCACTCAATATTAAGTTTCTGACAGGTGTTATTCTCTACATGTGCTACAAGCTGGCTCTATCCTTCCAGGCAAAACACAACAGCTCACTAGAAGCAACCTTTCTTATTTTTACAAGTCATATATAATTTATGCATCCGCAATATTGACAAAGGCTAGAAATACAGATTTTGTCCAGTTCTCTTTCCTATAACCTTTAAAGTGTTGCTTCCTCGTGCTATTGCCATTAGCTTTTAAGAGAATCAGTTACCGGAGCACAATTACTTCCCTTATGCCCAACCCCATAACCCAAGATGTACACCATGTTAACATTCAACACCATTTAACTGTACAAGTGTCCTGTGCTCTCTTAAGCACTTACCGGGGTTTTTTTGTTCATTGAGTCATCAAGTTTTCCTCAAAGCAAAGCCTTGCACATGCATAGATTTGCTCCTGCCCTTCTAGTCTTGCAGGTAGATTCCATGCAGGATACACACAACTGACGTATTCAGCTCTCCCAACCAGCACAAGACAGGTAAATAATTGTCTGAAAGCCAGAGATGGCTTTGCAAGCAATTGGTATTCCATCGTTTTAAAGACTGAAATATCAAAATCACCTGAGTGCATTTTACTGAGTTATTGGCAGAAGAGAATTATTGACAAAATAATCACAGGCGAATTACATAGACATTCACAGACAGCTGGTAGGAGTAGGGAAGCATTTTCTTCCCTGTATTTCTTTTAGACAGAAATTAAAAGTCGAGGGAATGAGGATTTTCAGTAATTTTCGTTTGGTATCCAAATAGCACTGAATTAGCTAGCTCTCTTACACTGCTGAGAAAATTCCAGCCTCTCATTTTAAGAATATACCTAGGAACAGACTCAGGAACACTCCAGCACTGAGACACCCCCTCCTTTCACCTGCCACTGCCTATGACTAGGTGCCACACATGTATGATGTGTTTGCTTCTGGAACTCTGAATGAGTAGGGAAGTTTAATCTTCTTTGCCCAAGCAATAATTTTCTTTCCTCGTTTTATTTAAATAAGTTTTTCTTTCTGAAGCTGTTCTCGGGAACAAAATATTTTGTCCAATTCTCATCTTGGGCCATTGGATGAATAACCAGAATACACACTCAAAAGTGCATAGTCTTCCATTGTCCTCCCACCACAAGGTGTGCAGGTGGCCAGAAGAGTTTGCAATGCTGAGCTTCCAGTATGAGCTTCTGGGCATGGGGATGGAAGGTATGTATCTTGGGATTTGTAAATCAAATCTTTTTGTAGTAGTAAGTGAACTGACAAAGTATAAATAGAGAAAGAGATCATTATCACAGATTACAGATAACAAATCCTCATTGGGGAAAACAGAGTGTGTGTAGGAGAAACTCACTATGACTGGTGGTTTTGCAGATGATGCACAAGATGCAACTGGAAGTAGCTTTTGATCTGCCACAACACTATCAGCCCGCCCTTCAGTGATGCCACTGCAAGACACAAAACAACAGATTCATGAGTAAAACAAGCAGGTGGTGATCAGGAGTCACTTCAGGAACAGACTTTTCAATCCAGGATTAAAGCTCCCTGCTTCACAACCGCCTTCCCCTCCCCTCTGCAATTCCCCACACACTCTTCAACCTCAATTAAGTTTGTTACTAAAATGAAACTCAGGTCACCAGATAAAGATTGACTTACAGGAAAAATATCTTCTTGCACATTTCCAATACAGAATTAAAAACCATTTAAAAGACGTAACTTTTATTTTCATTGAATCCACGGATAAACTAATAAAGTGAGAGGGAACATGCAATGGCAAGAGACTAAGGCAAGCTGGGCATGCAGAGGAGAATCCAGGTAAAGAGCGCCTACAGAAAAGCACCTTGTAATTTAAGGTCCACCAGCATCCCAAGAAACAAGCTTTGTTGCTCCCAGGGAACAATGCACAGAAAGCATTCAGAAGAGAGCACAAGCTTATGCTTCCTACACAGGGAGATGGTCATGGCAAGGGAGAGTAAAACTGATAAATATTTCTAATCATTCAAGTTTCTGAGACTGACAAATGCCAACAAAGCAAGCTCAGCTGGTGGAAGCAGTTTATGTAAATAACCACAAATGAAAAGCATCTTCTACTAGGAGTGGTAAAATTGCACAGCAATGCTGCACAGGGAAAAGTAAGGTTAGAACTATACTCAAATGCATAGGAACATTCAAATGCCTAATCAACCAACAGTTTACTTCTACCTACAGAAGCAGTGGTAAGGTCTGTACTGTAGACAAACCTTTTCAAAAAACCCAGCCCCTTCCTTTACCATTGCTGCTTTATCATCACAATGGATAAAGAATTACATCACTGGTTTGCGCCACAAGATTTTTTGCTAGCATATACATATCCTTAGCATTAAGTTTGGAACCGCAGAAAGATTTTACTTAAGCGCAATGCAATTAGCCCTGCTAATTTTAACCCCACTTAGGGTTAAAAAGCCATCCCCTACAAAAGGGCTACGACATCCTTACTGACCACAGATAACCAAGACTGCAGTTTATCTACCCATTTAAAATACATTAGGTCTGTAGATCAACCGTGACTCGTTTGCCACAGTGTAACTCCTAGGTTTTGTTGTTTGTTTGGGGGTTTTGTTGGTTGTTTTTTGGGTTGGTTTTTTTTTTTTTTGAAATCTTGCTATTTCAGGTGCTTAAAGCCACTAATTTCCAGATGGTCTAGAAATCCAGCACAAGAGAAAGCAGGCTATATCCCTGTTACATGCAGAAGTGTTGCTGTCTGACATTTCACTGGCACATAAATCAAGCAGGGTCCAAAGGAGAATCAGCAATGCATTCCCTAAACATAGCTTTGTTTTGGTTTTTCTAAAACAAAGAACTAAGGAAGTAGATATCAAGTGTTTCTTGAGAAGAGAGAGCTGCCTGATGATTTTTAGATTTGGAGTTTTTTCCTAAACTTGACAAATACCAGAAGCAACATCACCTTTTAAGGCAAAAGGCAGCTGAAAGCAAAATCCTTCTGTTAAGCCAGAGTGACTCATAACAGCAAAGATTCTTCCTAGAAAAACAAATTCAGTCATGAAGCAAGAACAAGCTAGAAGCCCTTGTAATAACAATGCAAACGAATCCTTCTTTCCCCATAACTTTTGTGGACTGGTGTTGGCTGGTTCAGCAGGTGCTCTTGGCTACTGTGAAAAAGAAAACAAGCTAGATAGCCTGCTGCCCTGACCCAGTCTTACCATTCATTTCCATTCCTAGAGAGTACAGTACAGTAAACACAGGCACAGATGTACAGGAACACATTTCATGCCTTATCTTTTCCATAGGAATGCAGGAGGAAGTATGTATCTAAAGCTGTATCTACACTGCAGTCACGTGTGCATTCAACACAGTTGACAACCAGCTCATAAGGCAGAGAAGATACAGAAGCATGCACACAACACGGCCTCCCAGTAAGCCTCTGTAGTCATGTATAACCCAGTACCACCACATTTTTACCATGCCTGTTAAACAATGCTAACAAAACCGAGGTCATGTACAGCTATTCAGACTGCAAACCTGCCTCCTGAAATAGAGGTTGGCACTGCTATCAGAAGTGACAGCATTAAACTAATGACAGGATGTGATCTCAGTAGGCTGCATCTAAATCTATTCTTCAAATCTAGCAGACAACCAAAACCCTCCTCTTTGATTAGCATAGTCATTGCACAGATTTGCCTTGACCTGTCCAACACGTGAGCCCAGGCAACTACAGTTTCAGCAAAGAAGGTGCTGGCACCACCAGCAGTGAGACCAGGGCTCCATTTCCCTCTCCACAAATGACCTGCTGTACAACCTCAGGCAAAACATTTTGGCTGCTTGTGTCCCACTTTCATTCTCAGGTTGATTTTTTTTTTTTTCCCTTTGTCTCCTCTTTTGATCAGGGACCATCTTTTACAAGATGTTTATGTCTATTTATCATGTGTTGCTGAGCACAACAGGGCCTCTAAGCATTAACTTTAATAACAACAGGAATGTCAACTGTAGTGTAATTCTAATTAGTGCTACAAGGCTCCCCTCAAACCCAGCTACACCAGACATCCTGCTCCAGAGACCAGAGGCATGTGTTTAATATTTCTGTCCTGGATTGTGCCAAATGCTTCCTAGATCTCTGGCATGCACCACACAACCTGGAGTCCATCTAAAGCGTCTCCGACAAGTCCAAACCATTTAGGATATTTTTTTCAGGCTAATATTACAGGTTCTTAAGGGCAAAAACTGCAGCTTAGCAAGAGAAAGTGAATTGAGTCCTAACACCTAAATACAAACTGTCTGATTATAGACATGTCACAGACAGCTCAGCTTTCCAGGAACTTGGACACCCTGAGCTAGGCAAGGGTCCTGCTCTCCGATTATCTTGCTTTGAAACACCCGTAGTTGCTCTCCCCACTCTTGCATTCTTCCCTTGGCACTGCTGTCCAGTCAGAGATCAAGGTGACTTTCTGCTGTGACCCAGGACACCAGTGTGTGACCTTGACGGGATTTTGTTAAGTGTTCGCATCTTCTGTTTCTACTCGCAAAGGCATCTGTGCTCAGCCCTTAGCACTGAAAGCTGCAAGATCTGTGATCCTCCTCTGGCTGTTTCAAGTCTCAGCCTGACCTGTGAGAAAGTTCGCTCTTCTGCAGATGAGCTTTCACTTTTATCACTTTTATTCACAAATACATAACAGTTCTTACATACCCCAGGCACTCTAAATGGAATCAGTAACACGAATAACCCATCCTTTGAGCAGGATGAGACTGTCCTAGTGCAGCCTGAGAAGGCAGTTACTCCTCAGAGCAGGCAAACCTACAAGGGAGGCTGAAACATAGCAGACTCCTGAAAGCCTCTCTGCATCAGCCAGTGCTTTCCATCACTGTCATTTAACTCTTCCTTTATACATCTTCCTTTATAGCCAGTGTAACTAGATCCAAAGGAAATCTGTGTTATGTTGTTGGAAATCTGTGTTATATTGTTAAATAAGTTACTTTGAAAGCAGAAATTGTTGGGGAGTTTCAATAATCATGTGAAGTCCAGAGTCTTGTGTTAGACAATTTATTTAGGTTTCCAGACATCACCACTCTTACCTAGGTTTGCACAAGTGGGATTACAGAGCTCTGTGAGCACCCGGCACTGGACATACAACCAGAGATAACGGCACCAACTCAAACAGTCACTTGTGGCATAAAGCCACCATAACGGCACGCCAGCCTTCACGGAAACAAGCAGAGGTTCCTTCTCCGTGGGACATGCCACATCTCACCAGAGGGTACAGAGGCAGCTCCCACGTCACCCCTCTGTACCTGCCAGAAGGGAGAGGCTGCCTGAGGCTGACCGTTCATTCATAATTCAGACATCATTATGACCTGCACTACTAATTTAATAGTTTCAATATTCATAATTAAAATCAAAGTGATTAGAAGTCAATAATATGAAACCTTGATTAAGGTCAGCAGTTTTAAACTTGGTTTCCATGTTTAGCTGTTATGCCTGAAAAAGGGCTGATTCTCCCTGTTTAGTAACTATGAAAACATATAGATGTTTAGATTAAAAAAACCCCATGCACTAAAGTTCAGCATGCAAATTTGTTAACGATACATCACCATTCATTTAACTAAGCAGTTATGCAATAAATGATATGTTTATACAAGTTCAGATTTTTTTGCAATTTTTAGATGAATGAATGATGGATTTCCTTTTCACTAAAGTTGGGGTGGGGGGGTTGTTTGTTTCTTCTTTTGTTTTGTGTGGGTTTTTGTTGAACTTTTACTTTATGTCAAGCTGTCCTTGGAGGAAAACTGAAACACAATTAAAATCTGCAGAAACAGCCTTTCTTTACTACCTAAATTGCCCCAAACTTGATGGCTCACCGAGAAAAGAAAGTAGGTTTAATAAACTTTACATTTAAAATTGTTTTTAAAATAGTATTGTCTATAGTGAAAGAAAGTAAGGAAGTATGACTGGTTCTACCAGAATAAAGAGAATACCTCACCGTCCTTCATTTAGACTTTCTTCAATCCCTTCCCGACACAAGCTACATAGCATTCTCAGCTTCTGATCAGTCTCACAACTTCACAAGCTACCCGTCGTGGAATTGATATTGCTGTAAAACGTAAGTGACAAATATTCTCCCTACACCTGCAGAAGAGGCTATTGCTCTCACAGGTTATCCTGGCACGGCAGTGAACTCTTTTTCCAGACAATTACACCATTGATTTCCTGTGGTTCAAGCACTTTCATTTTCCTTTAAAGCCCCAGCCAAACCTCCACTGGTAAATACTTTTTAATTTAAGTGCTATTAAATGGTTAGGGAAAGTTTAAATCTTCACCTGATTTGTCATTATTTTGAATTCACCATTGAAGAGGTTTCTTTTCAGAGAATACGCTTAACCTCACATATATACACACACCCAAATATAGACATAGCACTGTTTAAATGCATTGAGTCCAATACTTGCCCAGTGATTCTTAAAACTGCTCCAGGGCTTTCAGAAACATAAGGTGTTTTTAAAACATGACAGGTACTTATCTCCCAAAATACACTGTCAGTTAACATAGCCAACTCTCTCTCACTGTAAGCCTTTAAGTAGAGATTGTAGGTATTTTCTAAAGGAGTTACTCCAGTTCCCAGCGAGCTGATACATCTCTTATAGTACCATGATATCACATACATTTGTCCCTCTGTCATCCTTATTAGCCCAAGAAGGACTATCTTTCCCATGCTGCATTGGGCATGCACCTGAAATACCATGAGGAAGGCAACACCAGCAACAGCGGGACCCTGCCCACTCTCCAAGCTCTCTCTGAGCAAGGGTAATGCAGCGCTGCTTGAGCTAACTAATGGTTTACTAGCTAGGTCTGGGGTCACAACACACTCTTTCAGAGGCCCGCCTAATATTGTGGCATGACATTGAGTCACAGCAACACTTCAAGCTGCCCTGAGATCATCCACAACACTTGACATCGTGCAAGACAGAAGTGACTTTCCCAAGGAGTCTGCCACACAGCTGGGAGATGAACCCAGTACCCTCACGCTCCCAGTGAGCACCCAGCTCCATGGGGAGCAACAGCCAGGTAGATGCCATTCCACAAGCATGCCCTAAGCAAACATTCAGAAGCAGTCATGGAGAAGCGTAGTAGACGGGAAGAACAGCCAGTGTAGGCAAAGAAAGTTTTGTTACCAACAACAGTTTACACGCGATTTAATTTCCTACCCCAATCAATCAAATGAAGCACTTAAGGACACAGCACTGAAAGTTTTCTAGTGCTGTAATTTCTGCAAGGTACTCAAATCCTTTTTTTCTTTTAAAGCTTAGCTTTTCAGCTTTTCCTGTTAAGCTAGTGACTTAAAATGACTGTTATCTTAGTTTTGTTGCTGTGGATACACCAAGACACACGTTTTGCTTCCAGTAAATCTCCAAAGCAGTAAACTACATCATAGCATTTTTACCATGGTATTTCCAGAGGGAAGACACATCTATCCTATCATTGCCCTTTGTGGTAACTTCACAGAGTTAAAACAACACTTTCCCAATTTTGAGGCAAGTCTAGATCTTTTGCTATCCTAAACCAACCATCCAAAACACAGAAACCAAGTAAGTTTTCCATCTCAGGTTGTAGCAATTCCCTCTGCTCTGATCCTCCATCTGGCCACAGAGTAACTGAATCGGGCCACAGGCCCTTGTGCTGGCAAAGCAACGTAGCATCGGGTGTGAGCACGTCAGCCAGCTATTATAAAATAACACTCTCTTGCTGGGCCAGAATTGCTGCAGCTATGTCAGGCACTTTGTGGTAAATGAAGGGCTGCTGTGCAGTAATTTAAGAGCACTGGTGTTTGGCAACAGTGTGAGCACTGGATGTGACCTAGTCAGTGGGGGAAATAAAGCACAACTCAGACCTATCTGGGCCAGGACATCAGCGCTCGCATTGTCGAGAGTTCTTCACTTTGACATGTGCTGCTCTGAGCAACTTTCTGAGAGTCTTATGACTGATTTTCCCCACAGACTCACAGGCCCATGTCTCCTTTTGTCTGGGGCACTCTAATTCAGTTTGCTTCCAGCCAAACCCCTTTAGACATGCACTTATTCCCCCCTCTTGTCATAAGCATGCCGAGGACTTCACAACCTGCTGCCCTACCCTTGACTCCTGCAAAAATTCAGATGCCTTGGGTAACACTTTCAAGCACATAGTCCCAGTGACAAGATGAGAGGCTCATTACAGCATAACTGCGCAGAATGCATAGCAATTTTATTTGTGATCTATACAGGAGTCGAATTATCACCTTTCAGGCAGCATCAGTAGCAGTTTCCAATGCACACTTATTTGCAAAGTTTAGAAAGCATCTAAACCAGTACTGATACTAGATATCTATACCAAAGATACTAAACAACTATACACATTGCTAGTACCTCAAACACCTTCCCTCTGAAGAAGGATTTAAGAAACTCCTTTAATGGGATTGTTAGCACCACTATGCCTTGGGAAAACCAAATGCATCTCACAAAGGATCAACATTGCTTTCTGTGGGTGCTTTAAGTCCTTCTGTAGAAATGAAGGTTGGCTTAAAACCGCTGCAGATACTCTGGAATATTTTACACTCAACTACGGAGTCCCTAAATGGATCCAGCATCAACACTTTTAAATTATTTAGAAGCTTTCAAAAGTTTTGTGATGAGTCAGTTACAGTAGTACCACATCGCACCACATTAGTTAAAGCAACTTGACAGCAAACACAGTTCTTTACTTCCTCTCCAGATCCCTGTTATACAGGCAAAACAGTTACAATGGGACTCGAGTCTTCACGTCTCTGCCCCCCAGTTCTCACACACAATAGAGAGAACACTTCAACTAATTGGTCCATCTTGAGAACAAATCTGCCCCTTGCTAGCAGGTATTGTGAGAGATGATTTCTATTTACTATGTCTAGCTCAGGAAATTTCTGGTTTTGTTTGGGACAGACTGAGCAGTACAGCATACTAATAATTATCTACTTATACTTAAAAAAATGGAGGAAACCAGCCAAAAAGATACATACATTACATATATTAAAATATGGGAAAAACTAAATGCTAAGCTCCTTACAAGTCTATGACAAGATAGAGAGCCCGTCTTGGAGATTCACAAATTTATAGAAGACAAAAAGCATCCATCCCCAGGAAAATTCAAATTTAAATCATTGCACTTGGATTCTGTCTTGTGGTTTGCTACAATCATACAAGAGCTGGTCAAGTAGATTAAGTGCTACAGCTGGAAATTAAACTTGCAGTGATAACAGCTGTTCACTGGCCACTGGTATTCCAACAGCATTATAGCTAACTAGCATATTTCTTGTTAAAACCATACCAGGCCCACAAGTCAGTACGAATCATAATGTCTGTCTTTACCTCTCCCCAGCAGTTTCTGCCATCTGCCTTTGTTCTTCTGTGTCATCTTCAGCCTGGCATAGCCTAAAACCGCTCTCTAGTTTATACTTCATAATGCATGTTGCTATTCAATCTGTACAGCTAGTGCTGTACTCTTGCAAACACAATGCTTGGCTGATGCCCATCCATTACAACTAGCATGCACTATTCTAAAGATGACAAAAAGCCTCCCAATCCAGAACCCAAAAGCAAGCAGGCACCTTACGGAAATGCCTGTTCATACAGCGCTGTAAGTATCACTAATGCACTGGGGTTGTCTGAATCCCATGAGTCAGCTGGCTCCTGCCCTGAGCAGATGGCCAACCAAAGCACATACTTAATTTTCAACTATGAGAAATGCTGCTGTTGCTACCTACAGTGAGACTATACTTAAGAAATACGCTGTGGCTGTATCAAAACTTTGTATCACTTAAGATATAAGTAAACTCCTGCTATGAAGATAACATCCTCTCACTTCTGGTCTGTTTTAACATTAGGCAGTCCATGGGAGGATAAGGCAGAGGGATGATACTTCACAGCTGGATGGGAACAAGAGCCGAAAGTCAGCCGCAGGAAGTCAAGCAAAGTCTGGAAATTGCTGGAAGAAAGTAATTCCTCATTATGGACAGGCTGTGAAGTATAAACTGATAAAAGTTGCTCATGTTCTAGAGAGCAGGAGAGAAACAAGAAACAACATTAAGAGGCTTAAGAAATACAAGTTGTTTCTTGTACCTGGTCCATGTTTTCTGCGATACGCCAATGCCATAATATTTCCAACACAAAGCCAGGTACATAATTTCATCTCGTCAATACAAACCCAGACGGCAGTTCCACACTATCTCCTTTCTATACCTTAATCTCTCAACATAGGTGACTCGTATCAACCATTACTCGTTCCCACTTCGATTAAGACACCTAACAATTATATGACAGTTCTGATACAAGAAACTGGTGCTATTTCTTCACCACACACACATACACATAGCGGCGTCCTCCCTGCAATCCTCCACCTCGAGGGAAATCCAACCACTGGGGGAGACTAGGCAGAACAGTGTGGGAAAAGAGGAGGATGAGACTCAAACAACTTGGAAGCCATCCTTCTTCCCAGCAAAGACAAGACAGATTACTCTGAATCTTCAACTGTGCCAGTCCAGCACATTAAAAAAGCTACCAGGGACCTCAAGCTTCCCCTCAGCCCTTCTCTCAGCCCTGCCATGTGCTCAGCAGGACACAGGTTCTCAGGTGGCGTGAAATGCACGAAACTCCTCCCAGTTCCATGAAGCAATGCCACTTTATACTGACTAGTGATGTGGCTCAACAAATCCAAGGAACTCACGCACTCATTAGGTATCCTAAGCAGCAGGATATTACAGTAAATTATGACAGCTGCTGTGTGTAGCTTTTCAAAACTCTTTTCTACACCTTTAAATACAGCTAGCATTGAAGATGTCCTTTACTAGGAAAAAAACAAATGTATACATCAGTGCCATGTACAGATTCCAGCATTCTATAACAGTGTTACTTGCCAGCATTTACAAAGCAGCGATGCCAAAGCGTAAAGGTTTTGCTAACACCAATCCACATGTACTGCTTTCAGTAAAAGTAAACTCAAAAACACTCTTCTCTCCTCTCCTCATCATCTCCAAAGTAAAGCCTGACATCCTCCCTCCCTCCTCCATGAACCACCCAGTTCTCCTTCTTGCCTTTAAAATGTTGCATTTCTCTCACTGTTTAAATGCACAGAAATAAAGACATAGCATGAATTTATGAGGAAACAAACAAAAAGTTTTCCTACACCTTCTGAAATCTCTCAAATTCTAAATATTTAAAGATATTCACTCATGCCCCTCTACACTAATACCCCTTTACAGTCCTCAAAATGTCATTCCACCTCTCTACCTCTTCCCGTCTCTCCCACACCCTTGCTGCTGTACTTACCATGAAATACTCTGCACAAGGGAAGAGACAGGACAGGATGGCTTGGGCTATTTCAGCTCCTGTAAATTCGTGCAATGTGTACTGTCCCTGCCTCACAGACATCACAGTTTAAACAGATGAGGCTGGGAGAAAAGAAAAACAATTTACCTCATTTATAGGTTTTTCAGGAGACTAAGAATCTTGCTCATGATCACACAAAGAAGTTTATGGCAGAAGTAAGAACTGAACTCATACATATCCATTCATTAGTATAACTCCAACATCTTTCCTTTCAAGAGCAGTGGATCCTGTAATTTCTTCCCATGAGAGGTCAGGAAGGACTTTGGCTGCAGACAGACATTTTTCTCTCATTCTCCCCAACCTGAGAAGTGTTTTCCTGGACTTCGTGACTCCAATGCACAGGTAAATGTCACACGCATAAACAGTTACAGCTCTATCTGCAACAAATGAGCTATGTCCTGTTCATACTGATGGTAACAGTTCTCTGGAGTACTGTTCCCTCACAAAAACACCCCAGTGCAGTCCCAGACTCATTTGCCTGACTCTTTGCCTTGTGATTTAATGGATTTGAGTGTATATCAAAACATGGAATATTAGGCACATATAAGAAAGAGGACTAGGAAAAATAATTCTTGTAGACCCACTCCTCTTGGAAACCCCTTCAATTGTGTCTACAAGATAAAATAAACTAACAGCCTACAGGTCCTGGGGAGAAGAAAAAAAGCATCTAACTGGGAAGGGAGGGTGGGCAAGTGGGAAGAGAACACAGCAAAACAAGCTGAGAAAGCCCTGCATTTATTGCCTCATGGAAGTTACCTGAAGGGAGCTCAGGGCTGATACCTTTTTGAGTAGAAGATTCAAGCAAGCAAGAAGGGGAGACTGAAGCCCATTGCCACTCTGCTGCAATGCTGATGGAACGCAGGAGGAGGCTGGTCTCACCAGCTCAGTACAGCTCTTCCCATCTTGTGTTCTCATGGCACAAAAACAACCCCACAAGACTAGTGCAATGGTTCACGCCTCCACACCCTAATCCTCACTGTGTCAGCAGAAAGCCCGTGCCATAAAGCTATGGTTGCAAGGTGGCATGCTACAACGAAGAGGAAGTGATTCTAATTACAGCTCTGATCCCTTCACTCCTGCACCTGCAAGAAAGTCACGTTTAAGGAATCATGCCTTTGCCATGGTACGTAAAAGCCACCCCGCTTTGTATTCTGAACTAGCCAGGCAGTGTAGTACATTCTCCATCTCCATACTCAGGAGCCTCTCAGCAACTCTAGCTGGCCATAATTACATATAAACTTCTACAGAAAACATGACAGGCACTTTTGAAATGGGAATGAAGTAAGCAAATTATCAAACTTGAGGAAAATTTCCATAACCTCCAACTTAGCACCTACTGCACGATGTAAAAATCATAATGTGCTTTTTCAGAGTCTTTTCCTTTTTTACAGGCTTTGTAAGAGTAACAGTCCACACACACACATCCCCTGAGTCACCAACTGGAGGCACTTCACATGCCTCAGTTCTACCCTCACATCAACAACTCCAATTTAAAAGCCAGAGCAGGCACAGAGAGAGAACATAAAAAACAAATTCATCAAGTTCCTCTCATCTCTCACTTGCTAAATGGAACTATATTTACATTGGTCAATAGCATCTGCCAGGGAATGAATACAAAAGCAAGCATTGTTTTGGCCAATTTATGGAGTAACAAGGATATTTTCTGAACAAACTCTTCCCTCGCCCTATTAGTTGCACCCATCTAACCACTGTGCCAGTAAAAGCACACACACAAGTCTTGTCTCTTCTCTTTAATAAGGAGAGTCACAGGAATGAAACAAAAGGGTTGCAATGGGTGCAAGACCATCCCTTTCAGAAAAGCATCAATATCTTTAAATAAAGATACTAGCTTAATAAAAGCAAATACACTGCAGTACTTCCCGTCAGATAAGAAATAAGCAATGTTTAATCAAGGTAGCCATTTTGCACTGATGGAACTAGTCCAAGTACAAAAACATAACATTTTACTGAAAAAGCTTTCCAGTTCATTGCCACCAGGGTTATCATCCCAGAATAAGAACACCCAATACTGGTATAGTTTGTACTCCAACAACAGAAAGTTAGAGTAATACATTTGTACTACTTTAACAGGCATAGTAAATGTTATAATCTGTTCAGTAAAGTATTCGCACTCCCCTTCACTCACAGATGTACACACCATCGCAGATTGTGGGATAGTCCCATTGTCAGGCAAGGGAATGCTAAACAGCATGGATGTGAAGAGCTGGATTCCACAAAAGGAGTGGGCATTGGAGAAGAGAAGAAAGCATGCTTCACCCTCTGCTTCCCATTTTCTTTTTAAGGAGCACGCAACTTTTGTGGATCTTGCTACTGGGCACATTTTGTAAGGCAGAAAATAATTCCATTATAGATTTATCCCTCTCTTCTGCTAACACTTCCTTTGTAAGATCAGCAAGTAACGTTTTGGTAAGGTCAAAATTGGCTTTTCACCCTCTAGAGACCCAACTGGTCTTTTCAAGCAGCTTAATAGCTTTTATCTCCTGAAAACATTTCAGTTGTGTGGGTGGGTCCTCTGATTCCCCTTGCATTATAAATATATCTGCAAGCCCTGCAGACAGTACAAGGCACACAATATACAGCACAGACACCAAGTGATATTTTCATGTTGAATACACATAGATTACAGGAGCACACGCCAAGGATAACATCTGTCCTCTAACGCCTACCAAAGCTAAGGAGCCTTTGGACGAGCTCACAAGGGGGTCAGGCTGATTCTGTGACAATATCCATGCAGCTACAGCTTTGCCCCCCCCTTTAGGTGTATGACAGCACATTTTCCATGCCTGTTACACTAGTAGTCAGCACATTCTTCTAAGCAGAGCTAGGCCTGCTTACAAGTACCCCAGAGGTACAACTGAACAAAACTTTCACCTCAGAAGCACCAAAGTTCTGGAGGTCCAGCAATTAAAGACATTCACTGGACAACGGGATAACTCTCTTCTGTGTGTGGGGTGCGATATGTTCCAACGAGACCAGCTTCTAACACAGACCAGTCCTCAGTCTACAATACTTCAGTTATTTCATATTCAGTGAAGAAAGCAGGCACAACAGTGTGGAAATGTGAACTGACAGTGTGCATATTCATGTGTATACTTGCACATACAAATTATAATTGCTTCTTTATTACAGGTACTACATAGAAGATCAGTATTATGAAAGAACATGACTCCTTCACACAAGACACCATACCTGTCCACCTTTAACATGCATGGGTTAGTTTATACATACCTCAGCCACAAGCTATGATTTTTGTACACCTTAGTCTTTACTGCATGTTTTCTCACCTGTGAGACATAGGTTCTCATCATTATAAAGACCAGAAAATACAGGTATATTGATACAGTCACATTGGCTCAAGGTTCAGCCTCAGAATAGACCACCCGTTCTGATTACTTACACTGCCTTCGATGCTGGTTTGCAACACCAGTACAAACTCAATCATCAAAACAACCAGTCTGAAGCAGGTACTCCAACAAGCTCAGTTGTACCTGGGTACAGCTAAGAGCATACAGACACTGTCAGGAAAGCCTGGGTCTGAGGCAGTTCCATGGTCACTTTAATTGACATGTAGGATGCTGCTGAAAGGCAATCTGGCCCACACTCCCCTCTGCCTACCTGCTCTTTACCCCTCTCCTCTCTCATGCTAACACTAGCATTCAGAATCAGCTGTGAAGCTGGTAATTCTGGGGGGGAAAAGAAAAATCTGGCATACGGAAAACAGTGAGAAAAACACAGCCACAGGCAGGAGGAAGTCAGGACCACCTCCTTCTGCAGTACTCTAGATGTACATTGCAAAAGCATTTTAAGTTCATTACAAAAAGCAACACCTGGAGCTATAATCCAAGCACATTTTCAAGTGTCACACAATAACACCTAGATAGAGTATATATGAAACTTCAAATAAGGCTCTTATGCCTGGGTTAACATACCTACACCTTACATAATAAAGAAAAATAATCACAACCCCTAATATATAAAGGTTACAATCCAAGCATGCAAACATAAGATTATAGAAGTATTCACTGAGGACAAACTTACTACGTGAACTATAAATCAAAGCATTACTTCAGATTCAAAGTTGGTGCCAGACTGTGTTTAGCTTTTGTATTGCCACCACTTGAGATTTCAAAAAAATTCAGGAGTGCACTCAAACTCTGTCTTGAGGAATTTGCCAAACAGTTTTCAACAGATTAACAAAAATTTGAGAAGCAGGTCAAGCTTTTCACCTGCCAGCCCTACCAGCGTCCCTTTAAATCAACATCAATAACTATTAGGCAGTAGCAACTGTAAATTAATGGCCTAATCGTGTTTAATTCCTGACATTTATGATAACAACATGATCTTGATGGACTCATTTAACATTAATAGTGCCATTGGTCCTTAATTCAGCTTAGAAATTTTCCTTTGCAACTCAATATTACACATACTAATTGATAGTTACAATCTTGAAATATTACTGACTTTTCCTACACTAAATCTTACAATTTAACCATTAGAAAATGGGACTTTCTGGCAGGTAAAAAGGGAATAATATGAAAATTTTGTTTCACCTAAGCCTTAAAATATTATGCAAAATAAGCAAAAGAACACAACACTGACATGAAATGGGAGAATAATGTGTGTCTTCAGGTATTCCAGGAAACAAGGAAGCCCTTAGAAGGCTCCGAATAACATATGCAACCTGGGTTCAAATCTTGTGATCTTCACTTCCACTAATAATTTAATTATTATACGTGGTGCACAGAGACCACTGTGTGCCTTACACGTTCCTACACAAGCTGCCAGAAGGAAGATTGAAATCTGTACCCATACATGGAAATTATACTCTCTGTGACCTCTTTGCTGTCTAACTCCCTCTGGTGCTGCAAAGCTAAGTACCCCACCAACCCAGCCCCTTTGCAAATCACACCATTAACTCCTTCGTTCCATTCATCACATTTTATTCATGTATTGTGGATAAATTGTGTCTCCTTTTCGACAGCTTTTCTCTGCTTAAAATGTACATTGCCTTGGGGAAGGGACTGGCCCTTCTACATAAGGCAGCTCAGACCTGCAATAGCAATGACAAGAACCTAAAAGCCATTAGAAAAATGAATGACAAGTCTAACCCATAGTTATGAGCTGCACATGGCTAATGGAGCACATTGCTGGGGATCACAAGTGGTCCCAGAAGGGCTAATTTATAATCCAAAACATTAATATCTGCAGAGCAAGCACAGCACAATCATGACCTATGTGGTGCCCAAACAGTCCTGCTGGTAGGAGCCCGCTCTTCATTGGCTACTCAGGCTGATTCCTGCATCTCATGTCTTAGGTTGAAAATGACTTACTCTTAAGGGAAGGTCGCATACTGTTAAACTTAACACATCAAATCCATTCCATGCCAAAAGAAACTCTTCCTACAAGAGCAGCTGAGGGCATGCAACACCTCGCAGGTAGATCTGGATCTTGCTGCACTCTGTGCATTAGCCATGTCTGACTGAGGCAGAAAATCAGTCTTTCTGCACTCTGCCTACCACTTCCATAACACAGGAACATCTCTCAGAAGAGAAGGTGAAAAGGTTAGATTTCGACACATTGGATCAAAGACTCTGATAATTGAAAGCAGCAAATTAAATTCATTTGGTACAATTTTATGCAACTGGTGAATGAAATTTTCTTTCAAATGCAATCTGGATAGTAAGACTTAAAAATAAATTCTGCTGCTTTGTGTGCTGGTACAAGAGGAAGGGCCTGTTCTTCTTCCAAAGCCTCTCTCAATCCTCCTTTCTATTACTATGCATTGCTAATGCGAAAAGGCAGGTTCAGAATCACCAGTTAACATATGTAGAAAAAAGGAAAAATAATTTTTACTAAGCAGACATCACTTATGCAAAGGAGCAAACGAGAACTTTCTGATGGAGATTTTTCTGTCACCAGGTCCAACATCTCAGAGAGCTCAGAATTACAGAAAATTCCAAGCCACACCACTGGCACGTTAAGGGCAAGATTTTCTGATCTAAGCAAACAATTTTTTAAGAGACCTACAGAACTGGAGCAGTACAAGATACTTTTGCAGATTACATCCTGCTATTGCCGTTATGTGAAGTGCTCTAAGTATATTGCAAGGAAATACTTGTCCCTGCCAAGGACCTTTTACTCAGTGTGGCTTTGATTTTCCCCTACACACCTTAATAGAGTCTGAAAAAATACAAATCAGCTTCTCCCAAGCTTATTTGGGTGTTGAGTATTTCAAGCTTTACATACCCCGAAACTTTAAATACAGCAAAACAAGTTGAGTGTTGTCATCTCACTTAACTTTGCTGACTGCAGAAAAATATCCTAGAAACTCGCTTCCTCACTCTGCTAATTCATCTTCCCCGTGTGGCCATACAACAGCACAACAGTGTGCCAGTGACAGGCACTGATGCACTGGCTTTTAATGTTGATATCATATATCTTGTTGGAGTGAAGCCATGACAGAGGCGTTTGTTATTCCTTCTCCTGCAAGCTTGTACCAAAACACAAACAAACAAGGTTTTCACTGTAAGACCAATAAAAAGCAGTTAGTTTATTTCTTTAAAGCAATATGAAGTATTTTTACTTAATTCTTCTTTTTAGAATGCAAACCTAGTTTTAAAATTAAGATGATTTTTTAAAGGGAATTATGTAATTCTTCCATATTCTACTTAGGATATTCAAATAACCTTTCAAATACTCCAGAGAACAATGCCCAGCCCAAACTTCAGTGTATGAAGGTTCTTTTTAATGTTGCACACATAATACAGCTTTGACTTTTGAGGTTAACTCAAGCTGTATAAATATAGCACAGTGTCAAGTACTGCTTTCAGTAAGTACCAAAGAGTGAATGCTCCTATTTGCATTTTCCCCAAACATCAATACTTCACTTGAAAAATAGAGTTCAAAAATCAGGACAGTTTGTTTCTTTCCTGCTCTACAGCTACAAACAAGATGGAAAAGTCAGAAATCTACTTGTTCTAGAAGCCTAAATGTTGCAGGACCTCTCTTTTCTTTAAATTAGTGCCTAGCTGCGTCTTTTATTGTCAAAATATTTTTGTAAATCAAGCTCCCAGTGGCTAGAAACAAGCACGTAGTAATGGTTATGTTTAAAAATTTAGTTAATGTTATATGCAGGACACATTATGATAAATCAACCTTCCTCCCAGCCCTCTTTTCTTAACCTTTGTTCAAAATATGAGAGGCGGGGGGGGGGGGGGGGAGTGGGGGGGTAGGGAAAATAGTTTAAAGTGAAACAAAAATTGAAGTACTCTATGGGTGTCACTTCAGTCTCCATTCGAGTGTATTCAAATCACCAGTAATCAGTTCAGCTATACCAAATGATGACAAAGCTAACTGGAAAAAAAAAAAAAAACAACCAAAAAAAACCCCCCACACACAATGCAAGATTTAAGGGGTTGCTGAAGTTTTCTATTTGCCAACACAGATCACAGTCACCATCAGGGATCTGTGTCTCTGGCTTGAATTGTTATTCTCGGCTCCACTCTACAGCCATATGTTTCACATTAAAACAGACAACCAAGGGTCCTTGAAGGATCGGGCACTTTTATCTTTGTAAAATTACACACTCATCCCAAGGTTGCATAACTAGGCACAAATGGACCTCTGCTTCCCTGTGATTTCCCCGCTGCTGTTGACATCAGACAGCATTCCCAAGCTGGACACCAGGAGATGAGGAAACAAATGCAACATCTCAAAACAATGGAGAGCAAGTGTCATCTCCAAGTCTCCAAGACTCGCAATACAGAAGACTACGATAGGTGAACTGGCTCCCGCTCTGCAAGCAGTTTGGCTTTGTCAGGCACTAGTGATTTGGCAATCTGTTTGTTACCACAGACCTCCACTGGTTCAACAATCCTGTTGTTGACCTATTGAGAAACACTTAATGAGCACCACATGTTCCCCAAGTGTTCTGGGATGTAACCTAGCACAACAGAAAAACAAGACAGCTACACAGACAGCTTAATAAATGGCAATACAAGCATTTTAGCTTTTATATGTGTCTTGCAGTAAAACATGTAGCGACCCATGCTCTCTGCCAACTTCGGAGAGCCTCTGCCATGAATGTGACTGATAGCATTGCCAACAGTAAATCTATCACACCAGCTGGGATGAAATACATCTTTACGGATAATCCAGCTGCAGATCAGGGCTCTAAGATACACAGATCTCTCTGGTGTTGCAGGCCACAAGCAGATTTCTGAGCATACTATGAACGTATATAACAGGCTAAGAGAGTTGGGGTTGTTCAGCCTGGAGAAGAGAAGGCTCCGGGGAGACCTTATAGCAGCCTTCCAGTACCTGAAGGGGGCCTACAAGAAAGCTGGGGAGGGTCTGTTTGCAAGGGCATGTAGCGACAGGACAAGGGGCAATGGTTTCAACTAGAGCAGGGTAGGTTTAGATTAGACATTTGGAAGAAGTTCTTTACAATGAGGGTGGTGAGACACTGGAACAGGTTGCCCAGAGAGGTGGTGGAGGCCCCATCCCTGGAGACATTCAAGGCCAGGCTCGATGAGGCTCTGAGCAACCTGATCTAGTTGAAGATGTCCCTGCTTACTGCAGGAGGGTTGGACTAGATGACCTTTAAAGGTCCCTTCCAACCCAACACATTCTATGATTCTATGATATTATTCAGTCGCATTTAAAATCTTATCAACAACATGAAGACTGGTAGCATAAGAGGAAGGCTATCAGGCCCCATTTTCTAAATTTATTTAGAGAATTAAAAAAAAAAAAGAAGACACTGATTTAAGAGTTTTCAAACCAAGCCCTAAAAATATTTTACATGCAAAGAGACACCTTAGTTGACAGAGCAAGTTAGCAGCCGAGTTCAGTCTCCTCAGCCCCGCAAACCACCATTCTCACTGCTACAGCTGAGTTGTGCAAGAGATATACACAGCCATATGCGTTTTCAACATTACACAAAAAACCACCATAAAAATCAACACTAGGTTATACTGTGGGAAGTGTCATCCAGATGGCAGGCAGATGTCAAGTTATTGCTGCAGGTGGCCAAGAAAGACCCTGGACAGAGGAACACTGCACTGGCAGGCAGATGAATGAGAATAGCGGCTCTCAACCAGCAAGATGAGCCTTTTGAGCAAGGTGCTGATGCAGTAGAGATGAGGTACTAGAGACAGTATGCAGTATCCCAGAGTTGTACTCCTAGCACCAGGAGATGAAGTCAAGGCATCTCTGCAGAATATCATCTCTGCAGTTCAAGGAAGTGGATTCCACCAAGAGGGGGGGTGGGGAGGTGGGGACTGGGAATCGGAGGAAAAAGAAAAAAGAAAGAAAAAGAAAAAATAAAGTAAAAACAAAAAAATCACCCTTTTTCACCAGAAAGGCTACAGGAAACATGGAAACCATTGGGCAGAAGGATCAGAACAGCTCTCTTCTACATAAGAGTGAGCTCCCAGAGAAAGTAATACCTTTGCACATGCACCAGAGCAACCTGCTTACCTACATCTCAGGAACAGCAACAGCTACAAGCAACCTGACATTATGTAGAAATCAGCTGAGACTACTGAAATACCACATCATCCTTAAGATACAAATATCCACGCAAAATCAACAGATCTGACTGAACTGGCTCAACATTCCCATAGCCTCTTTTCCCTCCCTCCACTGACCTACATTTACTGCCCCTTGCAATCAGACAGACATTTTTCCAGCCTGGTTCCTCACCATACTGTAGAACCATTGCTGGCCTTCACAGTTAAGGGGAACACAGCTCCCAAGACCTATCTGAGACAACACAAGTCTAAGTGGCACAGAGTCCTTCCAGTGCCAGGATTTAATCCCACCTTGCACAACAATTCAGGAACAAGTGCAGTGGTCCCACCATAGGCCCCTTCCTGGGCCTAATGCAAAGCTCAGCAGAGACAGGGGTCAATGCAAAGTTACAATTGGTTCAGGCACTTTTTTTTTTTTTTTTTTTTTTTCCCCAAAGGTGTCAAAATAAACTGTCACCAATTCTCAAAAAGTCCCAGTGTCAGAGACTAGAGATAAGAACCATTACGCAATAACGGAAGTGGAGAAATGAATACACTGCATTATCTCAGAGAAAAATAGACCAAGAACTTCAGAAGTAAAATAGGCTACAACATCACTAAATTCAGCCTCCAAAGGCCCCTCCTTTAATCATCTAGTACATCCTCTAGACAAGGAATGCATTACTTTTTACTGCTAGCTGGCTGAGGGTAATTTCATTTTCTATAAGGAGCACCCATAAGACATGATGAAACAAACGTCAGGAACAAAATAAGTAGTGTATGGTACAAATTTCAGAGACAATTATTTCCCAGCAATCATTTCATCATTTGCAAGGTTTTATTGCATTGGCCCAATAGTCTTTTTTTTTTTAATTACATAAACAGAGCCCTCCAAAATGCAAAAAGAAAAAAAATAATCACTGTGAAAAAGTAACCACCCAACTGGTTCTCAAAACAAAACTTAATTGACAGATTAGCTTTCTCAAGGAGATTTATCCACACACTGCTTCCATTTGACAATGAAGTCATTAGCATTTCCACTTAAAAACAAAAAGTCACACTGCAGTCTGTAAGTGGATATCCTTTACCCTATTTACTAAATTGTTAAATTTGCTAAAATTTCCTCCACGATCCTAAGTGACATCACCCACATACTCATTTACCAATGGACAAAAAAAAAATAATTTGGCAATAAGAAACACCACAGACAGCTTCTAACGTGAGATGCAGCTTCCTTAAAACAACGGACTAATACCCAGCTATTACACCAAACCTCATTACACTCATTGCTTGGCATGCAGCACTTCTTGCATATTTATTCTAGCAGTCTCTTCCAAAGCTTACTGGAGCTAATGGGCTTCAAAATCAGGTTCTAAAACGCAGTCAGGTACAAAAATGAGCAGCCCAAATGCAAGTTATTCAAACCGAACACATTGTGGGAAAGTCATCCATCAACTTTTTGTTCTGCCTAAAACTTAAGAGCTCTTTCCCTCTACCACTGAGCTATCATTGCAAGAGGACTGATTTCAGTTCTGAACCACAGAGGAACATTTCTAGAGTAATCTCAGTGTGCATGCTGGATTTCAAGGATAAATTAGTGCACTTTTTTTGCACTAGCTCTGCCATCCGTCTCCACTGTAAGTTACTCAGTTAGCAAGCAAGAGAGATATAAATGCGAAGGTGAATCCCTCCCCTTGAAATACACATATGTTTACAATCATGTTTCCATTGTCAGGAGAAAGTGAGGCTGTAATTGTGTGCAAGCTGTATGATGCTATAAATCAGTGTAAGTCTATTTTAACATTCAAGTAACCTCTCTTTTATAGAAACTTTGTTTAAAGAAGGGATTTTCTTCAGGAATCAGAGTAGAATCCCCTCTTTGCAACAGGACAGATACCAACTACAAAATCCACAAACCCTCTGTGTCTAAAACAATTATTCTGAGAACATCATACACCTGCATTATTGAGGGTCACATTTAAAACTGGGACCCATTTGCATTTACACAGTTACAGTCAGCATGCAACTCTCCCAGCTGCAATAAATATACCTACAGAAACATGGACAGGAGGCAGAGACTCCAGACCTTGTTCAAGTCCTGAATGCTGAACAACAGGCTCTGAGGATTTGCAAATTTATTGAGGAGATTGAAGGCACACAGACACCTAAAGAGATTTTCAAAAGCACCTAAGCAAGTTAAAAGCCTCTGAAAATTTTACTAAGCACCTGTTCGCATCTTTAGAAACTTAAATACATTTGAAATCAAACCCCAAGAGCATATTGAAGGCAAATTCAATCTGGGGAACTTAACAAGCATACTAGACCTCATATTCTCCAAAAATTGTGTTTATTCACACTTGTCATAGTTGAGGAAGGGTTTTTAGATGTCTCTCTTCTAGACTGCCTGGCATGAGAAAACAGGAAAAACTGTGCATGTGAATGAGTGATGAATCTAAGAACAAGAAAAGACAGGTCAGTCTAAGGGACGGCATGTTTAGCAGCAGTTCAGAAGAAATGCAGTCATGCAATGTGACCTGGACAGTCGTTTTCCCACTCTGAGACGCAGTCTTCTCAACATTTTTCAGCCTAGTGAGTTTACATGCTTTTTGGATCAGAGAATGTCTTTTACTATATACCTGTACAGGGGGTAGTCCACAGCCACTGGGACCTCTATCAATGCCTCTAAGCACTGCTATAACTCAGATACATACCACCTGATTTCTAGATGATGGCCCTCAAACCTCCCCAGGTCTACATCCATTTTCTGATGGGAATCTGGTTATCCACATTTAGAACAACCCATGCCTACCACTGGCTACAGTTTTTCCATGTATCTATGTATATAACACCACTGTTCAAATCAGAGGGTCCTTAAGTACCTAAAACATGTTTAAACATGGCTTAAATGGGCCTTTCTTTATACACATATATACACTTTTTTTTTAATATATATATATAGACACAGAAGAATGCAAGCAGCAGGCTCCTGGGTATGTAATTGGCATTTTATAAAGGTCACCTTTTCATGCAGAAAGAAAGACTGCTGAAGGTTAATTAAATTAAATTCTACATTTATCCAAACTCTCCAAAGCAAGGAATTTATTAACATCATTAAATAACAGCCAGCATTTTTAAAAGCACATTGAGGACGTGATGATCAGATAAGTCTTGGAGCAAGATGGAGAAAATCAGTTGCACTGTACATGTTTTATTTCTCAATTCTCTTAGAGAATTTTGTTGTGGTTAGTTTTGTGTTGTTGGGGGTTTTTTTAAATTAAAAAAAAGTGTTGGGAGTAGTTTACCACTTCTGCACTTACCATTCCAAAACTCGGGTGTAACAATAACCACTCACAATTTAGCCTATACAGGCCCTTGGATGGCAACGACAGCCTTTCAGTCAGGACCTTTGTGCTGATGTGTCTTAGCACAAAAACCAGCAGAAGAAATCCTGTAGTAATAAGACAGCCAAAATCCTGTCAGAGCCCAAAGTAAATTCAACCGTTACCTTTCTGGGTGCTTGCTGTGAGCATGCAACAAAATACATAGCGAAGCATGTGAGAGCTTATTGCTCTCTTGAATTCAAGACAACACATAACACATGCATCCCAACTGCATTAGGGTACTCTATCCTGTACACGCCTATTTAGACCCCAGGGTTGTCTCACACTCCGGGCAGGGTGCTCTTACTCCTGTGAACCCACATGAAGAAGAGCAGAAAGAATGGTTGGGAAAGAAGCCCTGCAGTGACATCTGCTTCTACCAGGCAGACATAGGAGGATCAGCTCTCATGGTAGTAAGGGCAAATGGTTACACAGTTCCCAGCCAAAAAAGTCAGAAGATAGTGCCCCTTCTTCCCCCATGTCCTATAAATCACATGCTAAAAGTTAACATTAGACAGCTATAATTTTTAGTCAAGCTTTGTTACACAGCACTAATTCTGATGCATTTACTAGCACCAGATCTGCAAAATGACACAAGGAGACAGTGCCCTGCACTGACATCAGGACAAGAAGAGAATCTACAAACGTGGCTTTTCAACCTTGCAATTTAAACATATTGTTCACAGAAACAGAATGAAAGGAAGGTAACAACCCTGTGCAAAGGACAACTAGCACAGAGAACTCATTACTCTTCAGGAAAGAATGTTTTAAAGTTTCTTGCTCTGGACAAACATGACGGATAGCCTACAAACGGAAGAGTGGGCAATAAGCTGACACCCGCTTCAGGGTATCCTCTCCAACACACAATGCCGGGTCAACCTGTAGAGAAGCAATGGCCAAGATGGCCAGTGAGCCAGGAGAACAGTGTTTTCCTCTTCAGGTTTTCTTATGAATAGCATACAGCAGGGTCTGGTTTCATAACAAACCAGAGGAGTCAGGGGGACCAGCCATGGCCTTTTACCACCTAGAGAAACGCTCGTAACAAATTGTGCTCTCAGATACCAAGCTGTTTCCATCTAATAAACACACACAAAAAACCCACCAAGATCTATGCCCTGTACGTAGGGCTTAGAGTATTTATTGTTACAGCAGCAGTGTTAAAAATAGACTACTTATAAATAACAATTCCCCACCACAGATTTCATTAGCAGCAGACACATTAGTAGAATCAGATATCCACTGTCCAGACCAATTAGAGCAATTAAAAACTCTGTTTCCACAAAGAAGAACTACATAATCTCTAGGAGGCATACCACCCTCTATGCATAGATCCAGTGTAGGCCAGATCCTATTATATGAATTACTGGGGGGTTACTGGCAGATTCCCAATGAAATCAGTTTACACCAAGTTGACAGCAGGGGAAGTCTCTCATTTCCCATGTTGCTGCAAACACTTCCGTCCTCCCACTAGCTCTACACATTTAATTAGATCCCTCAGCATGGTGAAAAAATTTACTGCAATTCATTGAACTATATGTAGCCAAGACACCAACATCTGCTCCTGTTCTCAACAAAAGACAACAGTCACTTCCAGAAATTGTTCCCTAGGACCTTCCCTTCCTCAAATGCTGCAACGCTCTTTTCAATGTGGTGTGATCTATCAAAGTTTTTTGGCATATGACAGATTCCTTGCAAATGGGGTGCGTGTGTGTGTGTGTGAAATCAGAAATAATCTGCATATCTCCCAACATACCACATGTACACATATAGATCTTCACAGATACCTTGTGATCTGCAAGGAGTGGAAGATGATTCATCATGCTGGTTGGTCAGATTAGGTAGAGAGAGAAACACGACACAGAGAGGTAGTGTCTGTCCTCTGCCCAGCTCAAAGTCTTCAGCTATGCGTCAATATGGCTGACCAAACTAGATAAATTCATTATCAGGCATTGAATCCTGAAAGTATAAATATTTCCCACCGTTTACAAAAGGTTATTACTTCATTAGATGGGGCTGCATTTCATATTAAATTGTAAAAGTTTATTTTTATATAATAAAAAGTGAGAGTATTTGTGAAGAAATATAAATCCTCCTCTAGTATTTTCTAATACATACATATCAGTAATAAAATACAATACATACATTCATCAGTTTACATTTGTATTACCTTTAACATCCCTGTGTACATTTGTCAGTCTCTTTACTTGCCTGGAAAAGTTAACTTCAGACTTCTCTCTCCTGAAGAAAGGAAATTATCTCAGAGGATCCCTGTCAGAAGGTAAGGATGAGAATCCTTGTTATTCCTACTAATTCCCCTTGTGCTTGTCTTCTTGGAAACCATCTCCAGAAAAGTACAGAGACAGCATAAACTCTCAAATTTCAGGCAAACAATATTTCCACCAAAATAAGGTGGTGAAAACCCACCTGACTAACCCAAAACTATTGATGCATTTAGGTTAAATTTTCCAGGCTTTGCTGGCTTAGAAAAAACAAACCCTGGGCAACAGAGCCCCCCTCCCTGTCCCTGTTGTGCCTCGTAGTTCAATTCTCAAGCATCTCAAAGACTGAGCTTGAGCTGATGCTTTTTCCACAGCCAGGGCAGTCGTAACATCTATGTCAAATCCTTCCCACATCAACACAGAGCAGGGGTTTGATCCAGTGTCACACAATTTAGGGGAGTACATTAACAACTGGCCAGTTTGGACCAAGCTCTCAATTGCTCCCAGAGAAATTGTGCTATTTGTCATAAACAACTCCACGTTTGGTGGCCAGAGGAAACAGGAGAGAAACAAGAAGATGAGTGCATGCCCAGCCATCAGGATGTTAATTTGCAAGGTAAGAATCCGCATTGCAATCTTTGCCATAGATGACCACTCTAACACAGAGGCAGATTTCACTTCACTTCACTCTAGTCATGCTCCCATTAGACTTTAAATTGAATTTGCTGTGCCAGATCCTCACATAAAAAAAATAAAAAATAAAAAAAATAAAAGTGAAGCATTTGAGCCAATAGGGCAATTTAGACAGTAAACACAAAGTTTGTAGTTATCTGCTTGGCTAAACCAAGACTATCCCTGTCTTCTCTGGAGCTCTGGGTGTTTACACCACTTAAGCAGCTGACCCCTGGTTTTCTTTTTGGGTCAAAAAAATCTCTTAAGTGTGTCAGCTGGAATAAGGCCACCCTAGTCTTAGACACAGAAGAGAAAACAATATAATCCCTGACGTTTACTATTTATCTACATGACCCAAGATGTTTATAAGATACACTCCCATATTTCTACTCCTTATTGGGAATTCTAATATTATTCTCCTGAGAGCCCTGCTTCACTAGTAGCAAATGCTTCCCAATGAGTTGTGAGAAGACAATTTGATTTTAGAGGGATTGGCAACCACTAGCATTTGGCATAAGATCGATTTGGTTGGTTGTTGTTAACCAAAACACACACAGAGAAAAAAAAGGAACAAACTGAACCAAGCTGCATGTTAAAAATCGTATCACTTAACATGCTAGTGCATGCTCAGATACTACACTGGCAAGGAAGAAATACCAAATAATAATGAAATTACTTTAAATGTACAGTTATAGGAAAACAAAAAATGAACTTCAGCAGAAACACGAACTTCAGCAGAGCTACCATTTCATCCAACATCTTCATTTTCTTCAAATACATTTGCCCTTAATATAAAAAGCAACCTTTTCTCCTTTATCACATACTCAAAACATCAGTAAAACTCAATAGCTAGCACAGCACTCCAATTAAGCTCCTAATCAGTAAAAGACATTTAGTTCTCCCTTTAAACATACACATTTAATCACCTTTCTATATACAAATGAATCAATTCTTGTGGTGTTTTATGGGGGGGGGGTGAGTGGGATTTTTTTTTTTAAATGCAGTTACAAGTGCTGCACCATTACTGGAAAAGATTTCTTTGTGAAGTGCCGAAAAGCTATGAAATAGTAATGGGGAGTAGAAGAGGGGGACACACAGGGGACAGAGGGAGTACAGAGAGTGTTATGAGGCCAAACATGGTTTAATTGTCTGAAATGAGAAAAATATAGAAGTAAACAATAGAATATTTTTTAAAAGTTTTTCAAATAACAAAAGATAGCCTTTAAGCACTAATGAGTTCAACCACTTCAAAAGATAGGAGTCACTGGGGGCAGATTCTCAATGCACCACTTTTAATTTTGACAATATCTTGTTAAGCTCATAGCCTGACATTGTGCCTACTACACTATGGTTTCCAGGCTTTTAACTTCCACTGCAAACTTAACTATGAAACAGCATCTGATATTTACCAATGGTACTTACAAAATTATTTTTTAAAAATCTATCTAAAATAAAAATCTAACTAAAACAATTTTAGCATGGTTTCATTAATATTCTCATCTGGTTAATACCAGAGCACAAGACAAGAGAGAAAACTAACAAAGCAAGCATCCTGTTCTCAAATTAAGGATAATCTAGAAAATATACTACACAGTTATGTAGTTCATCTTCTCAATTCCATTCATTTCAAATAGCAGATTATAATAATAGCCTTGGTACGCACCAGTGTTCAATGCCGAGGCTTCACTGGCAAGGAGAGAGATGTATGTGGTGAATGGTTGGTGAGGAAGGAAGTAAGTTTTCCAGCATTGTATAGTTTAATTTATGTCTAGACTATAAGTCTTTGAAAGTACAATACTGTTCTTAAAAAGAAGAGCTATTCATATGGTGAACAATACTTGGGGGGAGGGGAAAAAAATAACCCCCCAAAAAAATCTCACCCAGTGCAATCATATGTACTCCTCCCACCCATCTTTCTCATACTAAAGAAAAAAAAAAATTCACTTGCTAGTACCACAAGTATTCTGAGTGTATCCAAAATACTAAGCGATCCACCACCTGAAAAAGCAATCTCTCAAAGCAGCTTCCACGTCTCCATAGTCAAACAAGCAGTCAAACAAACTGTGATATTCTCAGTTCTACTCATGGCTCAGGCACCAACTCACCTTGACCTTGGGAAAGTCACCTAGAACAACTAAGCACAACACTCTGCGACAGCTCACAGCACAGCTTGTGGAAGCCCAGGAAGAATCAGTTTTCAGAAATTTGTATGGACAAAGGCACATAGAAAACCAGGCCAAAAGAAAGCACAGCCGCACTGTCACATGTGCCAATTCTGATTGCAGAAAGAGCAGAAGTCCATTAGAAATGGTTTCAGCTCTTCTATACTGTCACCTCCCATATGTCTCCAGATGTCAGTTTATCTCTACTTCTATCAACTAGGTAAAAAGATGCAAAAAGCATGAAGGATCAGAGGCATCATGTTTCCTGAGCTGCCCAGTCTGGCAGAAAGTTGCCCCCCATCCATGTCATCCAGCTCTGGGTACCATAGAAACAACTGGTCTTACTATTAAAGACAAAGGGAAAGAAGGCATTAAGTACCTCACCCTTTTCCTCATCCTTGGACGCTATGTTTCCCCCCGCACCAAATAAAGGATGGAGATTCTCCTTAGTCCTCCTTTTGTTGTTAATGTATTCATAGAAACATTTTTAATTTTCTTTTACAGCAGTAGCCAAATTAAGGTCTAGTTGGGCTTTGGCCCTTCTAATTTTCTCAGTGCATAGCCTCATGCAAACGTTGTACTCTTCCTGAATAGCCTGCTCCTTCTTCCATAGGCCGTAAACTTTCCTTCTCTTCCCGAGTTCCAGCCAGAGCCCTCAGTTTAGCCAGGCCAGTCTTCCCCCGTGCTGGCTGGTCTTATGGCACATGGGGACAGCCAACTCCTGTGCCTTAAAGATCTCCCTCTTGAAGGATGTCCAGCCTCCCTGGACTCCTTTGCCCTTCAGGACTGCCTCCTGACTGACTCTGTCAAGTCTCCTAAACAGCCCAAAGTCTGCCCTCCAGAAGTCCATGGTGACAGTTCTACTACCCCCTCTTCTTATTACTCCTAGAAACAAAAACTTTATCATTCTATCACATGATCAGTATGCCCAAGACAGCCTCCAACCTTCACATCACCCACAACTCCTTCTCTGTTCATGAACAACAGGTCTACCAGAGCACCTGCCCTAGCTGGCTCGCTCACCAGCTGTATCAGAAAATTATCTTCCACACGCTCCAGGAACCTCCTAGACCGTTTCCTCTGCTGGATTGCATTTCCAGCAGATGTCTGGTAAGTTAAGTCCCCCACAAGAACAAGGGGTAGTGACTGTGAGACTTCTCCCAGCTGCTTATAGAATATTTAGTCTGCCTCTTGATCCTGGTTGGGCATTCTATAACAGACTCTCACCATGATATCTGCCTTGTTGGCCTTTCCCCTGATTCTTACCCATAAACACCATATCATCACCATCATTAAGCTCAAGACAATCAAAACACTCCCTAAAATACAGAGCCACTCCACCCCCTCTCCTTCCTGGCCTATCCCTTCTGAAGAGTGCAGCACTCCAGTTACGTGTATCATCCCACCATGTTTCTGTGATGGTGACTATATCGTAGTTTTCCTGCTGCACAATGGCTTCCAGCTCCTCATGTTTGTTGCCCATGCTCCATGCATTGGTGTAGATGCACTTCAGTTGGGCTACTGACTCCATCGTCTTTAGCTGGGGAGAACCCCTAATTCCTACCTGACCATTCCCAGGCACTTCCACGATTTCTTGCCCGTCAATATCCCTTGCATCTTTGCTATCGTGTGGCACTCCATCCCCTGCCTCCACTGGGATGACAGACCAAAGGACGACGCTAGCACACCATCCCGCAAACATTGATGTGCCGCACCCAGGCTTGTCTCTAGCAAGCCTGGTTTTATCCCTTTCCCCCTTCAAGTCTAGTTTAAAGCCCTTTTGATGAGACCTGCCAGCTCCTTTTCCCGCATTGAGACAGGTGTACCCTGTGTGTCGTCTGCAGGTCATGTGCAGCTGGTCATCCTCAGAGAAAGTGGAACCTACGATCAGATGGGGAATCACCCAGACCTCCTCTCTGTCCTTCCCTCCCCGGTTCAACACCACAACTGCATGTATAGCCTCCTTCAACTCTCATTCACAGAAAAACTGCAGCTTGAGTTCTCAAGGAAGGCTCAGCAGTCAGAGCAAAGCAAGTGCACGTTCAGGTTTGCTGGCCTTTACACTCACAGAAAAATATACAGTCTTGATGACAGCACTCACCGTTCTGTGGAGAGTCATCCCTCGTATAAATGACCAGCACACAACTATTTCTACATATGCTGGGTATTGGCCTTTAGCATGTTAACCCATTACACATATTCCCAAGTGTGTGTACAAAATCTCTGTGCCCACAGGTGACCTCTACCTCTCCCAGTCAGGGTCTTCTACTCAAAGGAAAAAAACATGGAGCCAGCATTCTCTCCCCCCCCCCCCCCCTTTCTCTTTAGAATCATAGAATCATTTAGGTTGGAAAAGACCATTGGGATCATCGAGTCCAACCATCATCTCCACTCTACAAAGTTCTCCCTTACACCATATCCTCTAACACCACATCTAAACGAGTCTTAAACACATCCAGGGATAGTGACTCCACCACCTCCCTGGGCAGCCTATTCCAGTGTCTAACCACTCTTTCTGTGAAGAACTTTTTCCTAATGTCCAGCCTAAACCTACCCTGTTGCAGCCTGAAGCCATTCCCTCTTGTTCTATTGCTAATGACCTGTGAGAAGAGACCAGCACCAACCTCTCTACAGTGTCCTTTCAAATAGTTGTAGAGAGCAATGAGGTCTCCCCTCAGCCGCCTCTTCCTCAAACGGAACAGTCCCAGCCCCTTCAATGGCTCCTCATAAGATTTATTCTCCAGGCCCTTCACCAGCTTCGTTGCCCTCCTCTGCACTCGCTCCAGCACCTCGATATCGCTCTCGTATTGAGGTGCCCAAAACTGGACACAATACTCAAGGTGTGGCCTCACCAATGCTGAGTACAGGGGGACCATCACCTCCCTCCTTCTGCTGGTCACACTGTTTCTAATACAAGCCAGGATGCCATTGGCCCTCTTGGCCACCTGGGCACACTGCTGGCTCATGTTCAGCCGCTTGTCAATTAGAACCCCCAGGTCCTTTTCTGCCAGGCAGCTCTCCAGCCACACTTCCCCAAGCCTGTAGCGATGCATGGGGTTGTTGTGGCCCAAGTGCAGGACCCGGCACTTGGCCTTGTTGAAGCTCATACCGTTAGCATTGGCCCATCGGTCTAATCTATCCAAGCCTCTCTGTAGAGCCTCCCTATCCTCATGTAGATCAACACTCCCACTTAGCTTCGTGTCATATACTTCAGTTCTACAATCTTTTTACCTTCTTTCCCTTCAGAAGGGAGGAGGTAGGGTACATGCAGTCTCTACATGACTCTAAAGTCATGTAAAGTCTACATGACTCTAAAGCAAGCCTCAAAACGACAAGCAAACATGAATGCTGCACCCTCTGGAGTGCACAAAAAGTTTAGAGCTGCCTTGTTCATCTCACTTTCACAAATTTTGTATGAAGTTTATTTCACAAGCAGGCCTTGGTAGTCACTGCCTCACTCCTCTCCTCCAGTTTGACCTCTAGTCTGAGTTACTGCACCTGTAAACTTGGAAAAACAAATGGTAAGACAAAGTTATCAGGCACATAGCACCACACTGAAATCCTGCATGACAAGACTGAAAGTTCAGGTGTGAGGTTTTGAAATTCCCACCTCAGTAAGTTTAGTCTCAACAGAATAGGAGCTCTCTTCACATTGTTGTTTCATCCAAACACAAGTCTGTGTGTACAAGCCATCAGACTACCTGAACAGATCCAACAGGTCCACAATGAAAACAACAGCCAGTACATTTCTGGGCAGCTACATAACACTTTAGACTGAAGCAAACTGAGGTACAGAGTAACAACAGCCTTTTCAGAAAGGCAGACAGTCTCAGAGAAACCTGCTGGCTGCATTGTCCATTGATGGCATTGCACATGACACCTGACGACAAGAGGGAGAAGAGCCCAGGGGGACTTAGTGGGCATTACAGCAACAGATAAGAGTCAAGGACAAAGTACTAGCTCTGTCCTGAGTTTTAAAGCTATTAGTTTAAATAGATGCTCATTGTCACTAAACTGAATGATGCATCTGAGAGGGTAACCAGCGGCTTTTTAAGCAAAGGTAATAGAGGCATTTTACAATAGCTATTATACAGATGCTACTTCCATTTAGGATTCACAGGGTACATGAACTCTGTTCCTTTCGTTTGTACAGTTCCATTGCTAACAGTAAACACAGCAGATAAACAATACTTCATGACCCTTCTCACATACAAAAAAAAACCAAACCTGTTGTCCTTCTGTGTGCTTGACAGAAAAGAGTAAGCTCCAAGAAGAGATACTCCATTTTGCTGTTTTCTCTAGGTTTACAACATTTTAGACATACAGATTAAATCTGTCTTTACAAAGACGTTAGAAATAGCTGCATTCCTTCAAAGGCAGATACATGGACAACTTTCTCCTCTCCCCATTTCTATGAATGGCATCTTGTGGTGATATAATACATTTATTCTTAACTTTAATGGACAGCCATTCCAACTTGTTCCAGCTGAAAATACATTACCTAACACTGTGTAGTGAAGAAGCCTGAAAAATGACATCTGCAGGAACAAGGCATAGAAAAAGCCTGCTTCTGTACAGAACAAGCTCCTGGGGGTTGAAGAGGTAAGAGCGATGCACTGTTCACACACTTTTGTGTCAGGGGAAATTGATGGCATTTGGTTGACCTAGAGTACCAGTCAATCAAAAGTCAGTGGAGAAAAAGGAGAGGGAGAGCGGGAGAAATGAAGCTTGAGCTGCAGCAGTCATTTGCAGAGAGTATTATGGCTGAGAAGATGGTCTGATCTTTTGGGGATGCCTGCCACAAGCTGGCTTGGGGCAGTGCTGTGGGCCATCCTCTGTTCCATGTCACAGAAATCTTTCCTTCTTAAAGGAAAAGGCAGCAGCTCGTAGGCAAAGCATCAACATGTGCATGTGTGTGCAAGAAAAATAGAGAACAGAACAGGACTGGCCTGCAGGCCAGATCTGGCCCAATTGCTGACACAGTTGAACCTCTGAATTACATCACTAGTTCATGCCTATGTTTATTACACCCTTCCTATCTCTATCTGATCCCCTGGTCTTCACAGTACAATATTCATTTTTTAAAAATATATGTATTAATATCTACCAAATTACAAGTCATCTCAGAGCTAGAGATATTAATCTTTTCTCTCTGGAAGCTTGTTGCTAAAGCTGTACTGTATTATCTGGAGTCATGTGCTTCGTTATCAACTGCTATCACATGCACCATGACCACACATTCAAGGTTGGAATGTGCAGAAAGATGAGACAACAGGATCACAAGAATAAAAGAAGCAGCTGTTAAGTCTCTGGTCAGTGTGCCTCCCCTTGCACTCCCTCACCATGATGGTTTGCTGCTTTTGAACAATGATGAAGACCTGCAAAACCCCTACTACACAGCCAGCTGAACACCATGGCTGTAAGTCAGATACAAGAGCCTGAAATACACTGAAATCTAATGAATGATCATCACCACCTCCAGTAAGCCCTGGCTCAAGCCCAACCTCCAAGTCTCATTAAACTCATTTTTATATAAAAATCGATAGCCCTTTTGCCTCGTCCCTCAGCTGGGAGGGAAACAATGGAAGCACTTCTACAATCAGACTTACATCTTATGCAGGCTAAAAGAGTAAAGAGCTCCACAATGAGATTAATCAAAGTGAAGGAGTCGTAATAGGCTTAAAATGAGAGCACATTAATAACTGCTCTCTTGTGGTAAACAGAGCTGGTAATCAAGCACAGGTTCAGCAGAACTCCTTATCCACCGCTGAAGCAAATTAGCTCTGTAGCAACATGAACAAGCAAGTGATTGGCCTGGACAGTCACAGGCCAGGGTGGAAAGCCTCTGTAGAAATTCAATTCATCCATCAAAAACCCAGGAGAAGAGAAAGATGTTCTTCTCTTAGAAAAGAGATCACATTTATTGGTCATTTCAGTGCAAAGCTCAGGTGTCTCTATCTGCCACGAAGACATTTTGCACTGCCAGCACCTAGCACAGCAAGGATATGACAGTCCCTGAAAGCAATTCTTTCTCCGCTATTACTCCAGGCCTACCACAAGACCCCAGGCTCCAGCTGGAACGAGCCATGCTTCTTCAGAGCAATTCATTTGTGGAGACCAATTGATAGGTGTCCAGTTTTCTTCTTCTGTTCCCGTGACAAAAATGTATCCTGACAGCTCTTTGCTTCCTTTGTCTTGGGTCAGGAAATTTGCCTGGAGAAACTCGCTCTCCTACTGATCTTTCTTTTGTCAGCTTAGCAGCCTACGATGCTGAGATGCTCTGAAATTTCACAGAAAAACCAAGACAAATGAAATCTCATCTCTATTCAAAGTCATAATTTGTCAGTGAAATGTTTTCTGAATTTCAAGCTGAAACACTGAAGTGGGAGAGGAGAAAAGAAAGCAAGACTGGCTGTGACTTTTCACTACGTGTTCTAGTTATGCAGGAACATGTAATACCTTCCCTTTCTCGTACAGGCAGGGCACTCAGTATATGAACTCAAAATCCTGACTGTACTTACTTTCAGAAGCCCCTTGGAGATAGCTGTCTTCATTTCACTGACTGGTAAGTGGTCTGACAGACAAGCTGGCTTCACAGAGTGGTAGGGCTTGGAAGGGACCTTCAGAGATCACGTAGTCCAATCCCCTGCCAAAGCAGGTTCACCTAGGGCAGGTCAGACAGGAACACGTCCAGGTGGGTTTTGAATATCTTCAGGGAAGGAGACTCCACAACCTGTCTGGGCAGCCTGTTCCAGTGCTCTATTACCCTTAAAGAAGTTTTTCCTCATGTTGAGATGGCATTTCCTATGTGCCAGCTTGTGCCCATTGCCCCTTGTCCTGTCACCTGGCACCACTGAAAGGAGTCTGGCCCCATCCTCTTGACACTCACCCTTTAGATATTTATAAGCACTGATGAGGTCCCCTCTCAGTCTTCTATTCTCCAGGCTGATTAAGACGCGGGTCTGTTTAAAGTCAAACAGTGAGTCTGCAGCTCAGCATTGAACTGCATGAGACTGAGTTTTGCTTTTGTTTATCTACCAGTTTTAGCATTTTTAAATTCACTTAAGGAAAAAAAAGAAAAAGTTGGATGAGAAGAAAGGAAAACCACACCATTATGGAAGAAGAAAAAGCCCACGTGTCAGAGGCTGGAGTCTTCACAGCAGGGCACCTCAGGCACCATTTAACCAGCTCCAGGACACAAGAACGAAAATGAGAATACACCCACATTCACAAAAAAAATGGTAGAACAGCTAGATAGCCACTCACTCCCACAGCGGATCTTCCAAATGAGTGACAAGCTACCAGGAAGAATGCCAGTTGGACCCTGAAAAGTCTGTAAAACGTGGACAACAATGGAATTACTTAGCGAATTCAGGGTAGGAAAACACACTCCAAAACCCAAAGGGTTGACTTCCAGATCCAAAGCTTTTGATTTTACTTAACATAAGCTCCTAACACAGCTGGTGAGGGAGCCAACTAGGGACAGTGCCCTACTGGACCTGCTGCTTGTTAACAGAGAAGGTCTTGTAGGGGATGTAAAGATTGGAGGTCATCTTGGGCAGAGTGACCATGAAATGATAGAATTTTCAATTCTTAGTGAAGCAAGGCGGGGAGCCAGCAGAACTGCCACCTTAGATTTCCAAAGGGCAAACTTTGGCCTGCTTAGGAGCATGGTTGAGAGTGTCCCTTGGGGGACAGTCCTCAAGGGCAAAGGTGCCCAGGAAGGCTGGTCTTACTTCAAGGAGGAACTCTTAAAATCTCAGGAGAAGGCCATCCCCAAGTCCCAAAAAGCAGGCAGACAGGGAAGAAGACCAGCCTGGCTAAATAGAGAGCATTGGCTGGACCTCAGGAAAAAAAAGCAAGTTTATGATCTCTGGAAAATGGGCTTGGCGACTTACGAAAAATACCAAGATGTAGTGAAGCTATGCAGTGCAAAAATTAGAAGGGCCAAAGCTCAAGCAGAACTCATCTTGGCCACCACAATTAAAGATAACAAGAAGAGGTTCTTTCAGTATATCAATAGAAAAAGGAAGACCAGGGAAAATGTAGGCCCACTAACGAATGAGATGGGCACCCTGGTGGTGGAAGACACACAGAAGGCAGAGCTACTGAATGCCTTCTTTGCTTCAGTCTTCGCTGTTAAAGCTGTCCCTCATGAATACCAGGCCCTGGAGGCAAAGGGGAAGGTCTAGAGAGAGGAAGAGTTTTCCCCAGTAGAGGAAGATCAGGTTAGAGACCACTTGGCCAAACTGGACATCCATAAGTCCACGGGCCCTGACGAGATGCACCCACAAGTGCTGAGAGAGCTGGCAGATGTTATTGTTTGGCCACTCTCCATCATCTTTGAAAGGTCATGGAGAACAGGAGAGGTGCCTGAGGACTGGAGGAAGGACAATATCACTCCAGCCTTCAAAAACGGCAGGAAGGAGGACCCAGGGAACTACAGACCAGTTAGTCTCACCTCCATCCCTGGGAAGGTAATGGAGCGACTCATTCTGGATGTCATATCCAAGCACGTTCAAGAGCAGGAAGTTATTGGAAGTGGTCAACATGGATTTACCAGGGGTAAATCACGCTTGACCAATCTCATAGCCTTCTATGAGGTTGGCTAGATGAGGGCGGAGCAGCAGACGTCATCTACCTTGACTTCAGCAAGGCTTTTGACACTGTCTCTCATAACATCCTCCTTAGGAAACTGAGAAAGTGGACTAGAGGAGGGGACAGTGAGGTGGATTGAGAGCTGGCTGTGTGACAGGACTCAGAGGGTTGTGATTAATGGAGCAGGGTTGAGTGGGAGGGCTGTAACCAATGGTGTCCCCCAGGGCTCAATACTTGGACAAGTATTGTTTAACGTATTCATCAACAACCTGGACGAGGGGACAGAGTGTATGCTCAGCAAGTTCGCTGACGATACCAAACTGGGAGGGGTGGCCGACACTCCAGAGGGCCGTGCTGCCATCCAGCGTGACCTGGACAGGCTGGATAGCTGGGCACAGAAGAACATAATGAGGTTCAACAAGGACAAGTGTAGGGTCCTGCACCTGGGGAGGAAGAATGTCAGGCACCAGTATAGGTTAGGGGTGGACCTGCTGGACAGCAGCTCTGAAGAAAAGGATCTGGGGGTCTTGGTAGACAGTAAACTATCCATGAGCAAGCAACGTGCCCTTGTTGCCAAAAAGGCCAATGGAATTCTGGGCTGCATAGGGAGGAGTGTGGCCAGCAGGTCAAGGGAAGTCATTCTCCCCCTCTCCTCTGCACTGGTGAGGCCACAACTGGAATACTGTGTCCGGTTCTGGGCTCCCCAGTTCAAGAGAGACAGGGAACTACTGGAGAGAGTCCAGCGTAGGGCAACAAAGGTGACTGAGGGACTGGAGCACCTCCCTTATAAGGAAAGGCTGAAAGAGCTGGGACTCTTTAGCCTGGAGAAGAGAAGGCTGAGGGGAGACCTTATTAATGTTTACAAGTATCTAAAGGGTGGGTTTAAGGAGGATGGAGCCAGACTCTTTTCAGTGGTTCCCAGTAACAGGACGAGGGGTAATGGGCACAAGCTGGAAGGTAGGAAGTTCTGATCAAATATGAGAAAGAACTTCTTTACGGTGAGGGCGACAGAGCACTGGAACAGGCTGCCCAGGGAGGTTGTGGAGTCCCCTTCTCTGGAGACTTTCAAGACCTGCCTAGATGCAGTCCTGAGTAATGTGCTCTAGGCAATCCTGCTTTAGCAGGGGAGTTGGACTAGATGATCTCTAGAGGTCCCTTCCAACTCTGAAAAATTCCATGATTTCAAAAAGCCTTTTTTTCATTTAAGATACATTCACTCTGGTTTTTATGAAAATTTTGTTGTACCACGCTGACAAAATCCGCCCTTCTTCCTCATTACTACAGTAAGAGTTAATTGTCCAAACAAACAGAATGAGCTTCTTCCAAGCACACTATGAAGTCTTTGCAAATAGACTCTGTCCAACAGGAGAGCAGGTTCTGAAGCTGGGTCTCCTTCACACAGTTACCATTACACTCAACTAAATACATGTAAGCTACCAGCATGAGAACCCCACAGATTTGAGCATCAGCCTCCAAAGTAAAATGTCTCTGGTTGCAAATGCTGCATGATCTCAAGATACGCCCTCTGTAACAAAGTCAGCTGTTGCTCTAAGGACTATGCTTGCGATTCAAATCACACATGCAAACACCTGTAAAAAAACTTGAGCCGTTTAACTGCCAGGAGCAGTCTCAGAGAGACTGCTCGGCTCCCTGTACAGCCAAAGGAAAGAAACAGCAACTTCAATATAGCCCATCTTGAGGAAAGCCCTATTTGAGGTGGGATGTATCTCCTTTTCCCCTTTCATCTGCAGAAGGAAGCCTTAAATGAATGGTTAGGTGTTTAATTCTTAGACAGCTTTAGTTACACAGAATTAACATAAGTTGAAGGTTTTACTCTTGATCAGAAAAAGGCAACTGGTTGATTTGAAAAAAACGTGACTAATAGGCAAAATACAGTTTTGGGCTCTAAACAGAAAGTGATTTTGCTCTTAACAACCAGACTACTCCTCCCCTCCTCCCGCCAGTGCTGTTTTCAGACTTAGATTCGGAACATTAAAATAAAGGTCTGGGCCAATTATAAATATGATGTAAAGCATGGAGTTTCCTTGATCTTCAGAGATTTTACTTATTACCTGAATTGCCTTATTTGCCTGATTCACATAATGAAGGTTTTCAAAACATCACTTTGTTCTTGTTCTTAAGTGATAAAAAAAGCAATCACTATAAACAACATCCTCAAGTGTTGTTTCACCTACTAAGATTAGATGCCAATTTAGATGACAGGAAGCTGTAACACTTCAATTTCTGTGTACTGTGATATTTTTACTAGGTTGCAAAGATTACCTACATAATTCTCCCTTCATTTTTTAAACCATAAAACTATTTTCTGTCATATTTATGTGATGCCTTGAACAAAGCTTTTCAAAACTAAGCCACTGGAGCATGTTGACACTGCATTTTCTCTCATTGCTTTTGTCATTTTTATGGTGCCTTTCCAGCACAGTAGAGAACATCTGGTGTCCCAATTCAAATCCATGACTGTGACCCTTGAAGAAGGGTTTCCCATTAAACAGGATCAAACAAAACAGAAAGCAGGTAAGAATTCTACTACTTCCTTGTCTCTGCACACAAGATAGGAAAATAAAGGCAGAGAAAATTATCCAAGAAAAAATATCTCCAGGTAATTGTCAGTTTGAAGACATTATCATATTTTATGACAGTGCTGACTTCAGGCCTCTAAAAAAAGTAAAAGTCTCTTTGAACAAGATACAGGGAGAAGCCTATCTTTGACAAGAAATCAGCATAGGAACGTGCCCCAAGTGCTAACATACAGTGCCCATGCAGACATAGCAATTTCAAAGATCAAGTTTCTTAAACTAAAACAGTGCTTCTAAAACTCAGTCTTTCATGGCTAGGAATATAGAGTTCTCTATCAGGAAACTCTTTTATAAATGAATTCAAAAATCAAAAGCCCAGATTGAACAGAGTTACTTTGTTAAGGGCAGAAAAATAAAAAAAAAAAAAGAAAAGAAAAGAAAAGAAAAAGGAGATGGAAAAGCCATAGTCTTTTAACATCTTTCCTGCTGTCCAAAAAATCAGATAACCACAGTTCATTTCAGAGTAAACATGTGAATTCTACATAAAAATAGTGACTAAGAACCTGGTATATAAAACATGTACTCTCTGACACCAGCACCCATTGCAATATCAACATACTTACTTCAGTTGGCTGCACTTTCCACTGCAAGTCCCAAACCCTTGCTATAGTCTACTCTACAGGCATTGTGGAGACAGTGTTCCCCCTGCTCCCCCCAGATACACAGCTGATACATAAGCAAATAATTTCTCTCCCTTGCCTATAAGGCCTCATGAATTGCCCGTGCAGCACTGCCAGCCTCTTCAGAAGGATGCTGTAACAGCATCCAGATGCTCTCCAGATAGCCTCAGAGAATCAGTGCTCATGCCCCAAGGAAACTCAGTGACAAGTAGGTTCCTAAATCACAAAGAAAGTTTTGGAAAAATCCTGTCCATAACAATCAATCAAGAAACTGTATTGTATTAGTTCATGGATTCATGCTTTCTTTGATAAGCAAACAGCACAGGGATGGAAGGAGCTTGCCAGCTATGCTGAAGTGAGTTTTCCTGGAAGAGATGGCTTGCCTCCATCTTAAGAAGAGCTACCTCCCTACTTTCTTGCATTTGCTGAAGCCACAAGGTGCTCTAGCTGTATTTACAGAGTAGCTGGGGGCTGAGGAGCAAAAATACTTTTGGCTTAGGTCCTTAAACATAGCTGTGCGTTAGAGAAATACTGTAGTGAACATCAAACACAATCTGCTGGCACAGACACTTTCTCTTCTGTGCTGCATCACTTCTGACACTGCCTGTATCACTGTCGTATCCAAGTGCCTCCCAGCAGTGCATGAAGTGCTGCAGCTAATACCTGGTGTTCAGTTTATTCTCTCTCTTCCCTGAGGGAGAATCATATGCACTGCAGTATGAATTGTTTTGAGAGAGTATAGGTTTTAAACAGGTACAAGTAGCTTCTTTTTGAAGCTGAAAGCATGTGCCCTGAATGAAAGGTGCTCAGACACATCATGCGCAGTAAGAGTTCAATTCACAGACGTGTGCCAATATCCTCCTCTCCCTTCCATTAAAACACTCTCTTCTGCAAAGAATGGCTTTATCCTTTTAGAAAAATGTTCTACTGAATGAAAAGCCAAATCATCAACCATTGTCCTACCATAAACATCTATGGTTTTTTATGACACACATACACCATGATTGTACAACCAAATCACTCACTGATGCTTGTAAAATATTTTGGAATCCCTGAATAAGAGGAACTCTCCGTTTATTATCTGGTATAGGATACCAGGCTTTGTTTCCTCTCTGTTTTGCAGACTCTCTCATTTTGATGTCACCTGCACCAAATGTAGTCTCCTTGAACTAGAACAACTCTTTTCCAGTTCCTTGGCAATACTCTACTTCTCACTCTCATTTCACTTCCTTCAGCTGTGCACATCTTTACCCTTACATCTGGTTCCTGAAACAGGCCTGCCTAGCATATTTGATAAAATCTGAATGAAATTGCCTGAATAGTAATGTTATTAGGAAAATGCCATATTTCTAGGGAATGATACAGTTAAGTTTTCTTAATAGATCCTGCACTTGGACAGAAAACACTTCGTCCTTAGAAATGGGCAAAACAGATTAAACAATTCCAATAACAGTGGAACAAAGAATTAGATTTTTTCAATGCAGAACTTTAGCACAGGACAAGAATGGTTTCCACAGGTGTTTGAGGGTTTTGTTATTGGTTTTGGACAAGTCACCAAAATCTACAGGCCTTAATACTAAAATATTCTTGTTCACAGACCAGATTTTTTTGTGTATTGAGAAAAAGACAAAAGAACAATTAAAACAAAGATTCCTACAGAGACAGCGTAAGAAAAAAATAATCAGTTCTGCTCAAAAACAGCTTTCCTATAATTCCCCAGTAGACCCACAAACAGCAACCGATAAAACAGTTCCTAACTCTCCACCTGTTGATGTAGCTTTCTTCTCCAGGAAGAATTAGAGTCCACACTACCAACAGAAAAGAAAAAAAAAAAGTTGCAAGAAAAGAGACAACAGCATCCCTGTAGTCTTAATACTATTTCAGATTTTCAACAATAAAAAGTCTTCTAAGAGCCAGAAAGTCACATTTGAGTCCCATATGTAGGTCAGAGACAAACTGTTCTTTCTAAAAGAAATTAGCAATTAAAATTTAAAGATTTGATGTAGCTTCACACAAAGAAGTTTCAAAGAAGCACATCTGCCATCTCCGCTGTGATGGTGGACTGAGATGCTGTGAGTGCTAGAAGCACTGTCAGCACAGGAACCTAGAGATCCTGGAGGTCTAGAGCTCAGCGCCCAAGCTGTTAAGTCCAAAGTCACTGAACAAGTTCTGGTGACAAGCAGATGTTTTAAACTGTAGGGGTGCAGCATGAATAACCATCCAATTTTTACGTGAAAAAAAAACAAAAAAAAAAACCAAAGCCAAGTGCGAGGTGCACAGCACATTCCTCTCATCACAGTGGCCTTCTCTAGAATGAGCACCTCCAAGTCTCAGCTGAGGACTTTTCTCAAGTATTGCAGCAGGTGAAAGCGTTAGCCAACATAAGCAGGGCAATGGAAAGCATAGAGATATAAATATGTAAGGAAAAGAGAGTCTTCTTGGATCTTGATGAGCGCACTATATGAATGGGATCAAGGTAACTCAAAAACACTACAACCAAACAGAACGACAATTCCCAGAGGAAACTTATATCCCAAGTTAAAATTCTTCTACAAGTACCCATTTCACGTTGTCTAACTTGTTTTGCCGTGCTGTCCTCTCTATCACAGAGCCAGTTTGATTTCAGAAGCGCTTAACACACAAACCAGTTATATCCCCATGTAAATAATAGAAATACTTTTCTTGCAAGAAACAGTCAAAATCCCAAGCCTCTGCAAAATGCTACAACAGAATTTGCACATATCTTCTAGTTCTGATGACATGACAATCCACTTTGAATTGGCTCCCATGGTAACTGCAATATTAAGGTCCCCAGAGAGCCATCTCGAGCACACACACATACAAGAGTGTAAGGGATGTGTCTGTAGCTTTGCAGTCAAAGAAACAGAACACAAACTTGATGCAATGCAAGGAGTCTCTCCACAACACTACCCTGTCTTCAGTTAACAGGATTCAGAAAGACATCAATTCTTTCCCTTAGGAACGGGATTTAGCTCTCTGTCATCTCCAAGACTAGAGCACACACTTCTCTTTAGGAGCCGACCCTTGCTGCCCTCTTCCCTCAACACCTCAATGCAGCCTAGCTGTAACACATGTACTTACATCATTTCACTAGGAGCTTTTTGTTCCTCAGCGAGACCCTGCTTTGGGGTTTCTCTAGTTGGGTTGGTGGAAGCCCAAGGACGCCAAGAAATTATGTTCTGCGTATTTTTCAGTCAACTGGAGAGCTAACTGCTCTAGAGAAACACTGCAGTGTAGTCAGACCAGAGATGCAGCCCAGGAAAAGTCCCCTCCTCTCCCTCCTTTGCCATACAGATGATTCCACCCCTGAAAACAAAGGCATCCTTTGCTCACTCATATCTTGCCAAATTCCCCTTTACAAGGGCATGCCTCATCTCACAGCTTCAGCTCCCTCACTAATGATTTTTCTTAATTGGCCAGTCTGAGCTGCTGCAAGATGACACAACATCATGCTCCCGCAGCACACACTGATTCAGGAGCAAGCGAATGAAATACATCTCTCCTACTTCATTAGCTTGAGAAGATGGAGCAGTAATGACTAGACTGCAAGCAATGAGGCAGCGCTTGCCATTCCACCACATCACTGTGCTGCTCACTGCCACACACAAAAAAGTCTGTATCTTCCTCATTTCCACCTGTTAGCAACTGCATTTCCTGCAGGACTTGGTCTAATCATAACCCCGAGATCCCCCTAGAAAGGGAGCTGATTTAAAAACAAAGCTCCACACTTAGGCTGTCAGTAACTTTCTGATCTCTAGCTTGCTGTGGGGTACACACTATGACAGGGATCATAGATTTTTAATGCAAAAAGATCTCTTTGTGTGAGGAATATTTATCATCCTTTTAATGGAACACCCCTTAAAATTAAGATAAACAGCCCTACAAGAGGCACTTTCACAACATCCCACTGACAGACACAACTCTATTAGTGTCCCTCCATTCCAGCACACTGTAATTTATTACAGTGTCATAATTTGCAAACTCAGACTCTAGCAAGACAGAAAGAGGCAGGAAAGTAGTTTGAGCAAGACCTATAGCAAAGAGAAGGAAGTGTTTTTGAGGAGAAAAACCAAAAAGTGATGGTTCACTCTTTGCCCCAAAAGAGGTTGTGTCTCTCAACAAATCAAACCCTTTTGTTCATCTTCCAAACATATTTTGGCTGAGCTTCCAACTTTTAGAAAAGAGGCAGGAAATAGCAAATGAATTATAGTATGATTAAAATGATAGTGGCCTAGCAGTTTATACAGCTTTTATTTAAGGCTTCTGCTACATGCCTGAGGGATAGGATGCCATCCAGAGGGACCTGGACAAGCTCAAGAAGTGGGCCCATGTGAACCTCATGAGATTCAACAAGGCCAAGTACAAGGTCCTGCACCTGGGTCAGGGCAACCCTTGGTACCAGTACAGGCTGGGGGATGAAGGGATTGAGAGCAGCCTTGCAGAGAAGGACTTGGGGCTACTGGTGGATGAAAAGTTGGAAATGAGCCAACAATGTGCGCTTGCAGCCCAGAAAGCCAACAATATCCTGGACTGCATCAAAAGAAGCATGGCCAGCAGGGTGAGGGAGGTGATTCTGCCCCTCTGCTCTGCTCTGGTGAGACCCCACCTGGAGTACTGTGTCCAGCTCTGGAGCCCTCAGCACAGCAATGACATGGACCTGTTGGAGCGGGTCCAGAGGAGGGCCACAAAAACAATCAGGGGTCTGGAGCACCTCTCCTGTGAGGAAAGGCTGAGAGAGTTGGGGCTGTTCAGCCTGGAGAAGTGAAGGCTACACGGAGACCTTATTGCAGCCTCTCAATACTTCAAGGGGTCCTACAGGAAAGACAGGGACAGACTTCTTAGCAGGGCCTGTTGTGACAGGACAAGGCATAATGGTTTTAAACTGAATGCGTAGATTCAGACTAGATGTAAGGAAGAACATTTTTGTGCTGCGGGTGGTGAAACACTGGAAGAGGTTGCCCAGAGAGGTGGTAGATGTCCCATCCCTGGAAACATTCAAGGTCAGGTTGTATGGGGCTCTGAGCAACCTGCTCTAGTTGAAGATGTCCCTGTTCATTGCAGGGGAGTTGGAACAGGTGACCTTTTAATGTCCCTTCCAACCCAAACTATTCTATGATTCTATGTTGAAAATAATTTTTGTCCATTATTTTCTAAATTTGTTCTACTTAACATTTATAGAACTTCAGTTACTTGTAGATAAAAACAATGCACACTATCCAATGAAGATTACTATGAACACTACCCTTCCTTTGGGAAAGCATCTTCAAGTAGATGAGCCAGAGATACTTATGCAAGCAACAGGTATTTTTGATTCAGTTTCTCAGAAGTGAGGAACAGAAGAGAATTTAAAATTCCTGCCCATTTGGCAGAGCACCGGGCTCTTTCTACCTTTCTCTCTCTCTGAGCAATGACATGGTAATTCACAAAGTGAATTCAAGTCCTGAACGTATCTGCTATTTTACATCTGCTTCTGTTACTTTAACCTCAGAAGCAAATTAAAAAGAAAAAAAAAAAATCTGATTTCTGCTGATTGCTTATACTTTCCTAAAGTTCCCTTCCTTTGTTCTATCAGACAGGTTATTTAGAGGGTATTACCCTAATCCAACAAAGAACTTAAGAATACGAATATTTCCAGTGAAGGCAAAGGCTCTAATGGATCAAAATGCTTTATTTATTAGAGTTCATCAGCTCCTGCTTCATATCCTAACTACTCCACTGAAATACCCTTACAGTTTCATTATTATGCCTGTTGTATTAGTGATAAGTCAGGCATAGAGCACGTACGCTCAACTTGGGAGTTCAGTTCTACCTTCCTAGGGGCAACTTTTCATACATCAGCTATCAGATTCTTCTTCCTTTGAACTTTTACCACAGCTTTTAAAAATTGACACTGGGCCAGTTGCCTCCGAAGAACGAGCGGTCAGAGTGCGCATGCAACATCCTGTCTGCCTCGGGGAATAACCAAAAAACTAGCAGTACAACGCTTGTATAAAAAACAGCCAGTCTGCTGCTGTTCTTTGTCCTCAGTACAGTCATGATTGCCCAAAGCAGGCTTACCATCAGGTAAGACAGGACAGGCCCTCCCCAGTTACACCTCGGCAATCCTACTCAGTTCACTGGGATTTGCTCATTTAAATCAGAATAGCATGCAACTTTGTATGACCACAGACCTATCTGATGCAGTTCGAGAGCAAGATCTGCAAGCAAATTAATGGGTTTGTAAGGGCATGTTAGTCACTAAAATAAACACTGCTCAAGGAAATTCCTACAGCTTCATTTGCTATGTCTTGTTTTGCTTGATAGAAGACCACATGAATTAGGAACAAATGACATTAGCATTGCAACATTCAAGAATTCAAGAGAAATGCACAATAAGACAGAATGGTTGTTCCTGTATCACCACTTGTTTGCTGTGTTTGACGCTGGCTGTCAGTACTTCCACAGAACCTGCTCTATTCTGCTCTTGCTCCATCCCATAACAGTTACCCAGCAGGCAGGCCAGGAAACATCACCTCTGAAACAAAGAAGGAGGGCAGGAGAGAGATACTAGATACTCTCCTGGCACCTTCTTTCTCAAAGTTATATTGTGACACCTCCACGGTAGCTTCTGCTTCTTGGTCTCCTTTAAAAACAAAAAAGCAAGCATTACCTTTGTCCAGGGGTGTCAAGGAAATAAACAACCTCAAAGCTCAAGAGAAGCAAGACGCGCCCTCACTTGGAGCTCCCTGTAGTCAATCCCATAGGAAATGGGCAAAGCTAGTGCTAGACAGCTGCTGCCACTACTACTGGAGCCTGGATCCTTTTGCCAGCTCCTCACAAGAGACACATCCCACTCAGACCCTGGCTGAGGCAGGTTCCAAGTACCAATGCAAGCCATCACTGCCATCCAAAGCAAAGACTCCTCCTTCCTTTACTGCACATCACTCCTGCTCCCAGAACCACTCCCTCACATGGCTGTTTGTGTATTCCTGTTTTGTTAAAATTAGCATCTTCTCCAGAACAAAACTCCACAAAAAAAGGACCTTGGTAAAGAAACAGTCATTAGCACAGGACAATCTGACCCGTGGAGGGAGGGGAAGGAAGGAAGGAATACATCCCCCCCATGGAAAATCTTCTAAAGCTGAACTGCAAGTCCACAAGTCATCAGCAACACACAGGTAGCCCCAAAGCTAACAGAAATCTGCTTCTTTTCATAGTTCTCAAGTTCCCCTACATTTTCCTATTACAAAATTGTACGAAGGATCTTGTTTTCTCACAAGAGAAAGAAAGAGGAGCCCAGAAATTGAAGGAACATATTAGTGCAAAAAAAATTTCATGGGTTTCTTTGGACAACTGATGTACAATTCATGTAGTGGTGACAGAGTGACAAGGTACCAAAACATATCAGTGCTCTTCAGAAAGCAGGAAGACAGTACTTACCCTCTTTATTCCAGCTTTTTCATTTAATCTTAGGCAAACAGGAACTTTAGACATTTTTCAAGCATTTCATAAAGTAATAACAATAAAATATCTAGGTAATTAAGCTGTTTTACATTAAACGTGTAAAAAACCAAAAAAACTAACAACAGCTTGGAGTTCCTAGGAAAAAGATTAAAGTATGCAAGTAAGAGGATGGGGGGAGGGCAAGAAATGGGATGTCACATACTGCAAAGAAGAAAAACTATTGCATATTTAATGGAGTACAAAATTTTTATCTGTAAACCCTTCAGATTCTTAAAGCCTAACTGCCTGCCTTCCCTCCCTTCCTAACCATTCTCCTCTGTGATGGAAGCAGGGGGCCACACTACAACACCCCACTGCCCCCTAGAAAGGCTGCACTTCCTTTTCCAGCGGAACTGTATTCCAATTCTTCAATAACATGTCCTGCAGTTTATTAGGCTCTTCTCATCCCAAAACATCAAAGCCCCACACTTTGCCCAAGTGTGAATAACAAAGAGTGCCAGCTTAGAGTCTGTACTCCTGTGTGTCCCACGGAGCTTGCAAAGGGGCAGACCTATCTACATAAGGAAACATGCGGATCCTGCAATTTCTGAACTGTTTGATTGGCCTCACTGATCTGGCCCCAGGGTTGCACTACACATGTTGTTTGTTGTTCCAATGCCGTAACAGCCAGTAGTCTGGAAGAAAGGAAAGCAGTGGTTGACATTCATGAAAATCAGAGAACATTCTTTATCTCAAGGAAAGAGGGAAAACTTTAAGGCACTGCAAGAGTCATTGTCACTCATCAAAACAGCTTACAAACTCCACCAATTAAGGCACACAGTCTGATCATGGTGTGAGTTTTCAATAAGAAAATGTTGCAATAAGAAAATTTTATGCCAGACCATGATCTAAAATTACTCATTTTTACCACAGAAGAAAGAAAACAAAGTTAAAATGCTGACAAAAGTGTTGCTCGAGAGCTTCAAGTAATGGCAGCCTCAGATCTCTTCCTTACAGCCAGGATCGTATTTTGAAAAGCGGAAGAAGAGGAGTGGGAAAAAGTCACACCACGCATTCACAGAAAATTATTCTGATGCGTCTGAAGGAGAGGCCAAACTTTGAGTCTCTGCTGTCCAAAACAGACAAGGACACTCGCATCTACTAGGTTTCCTATGCTAGCACCAGTGTGCTGAAGTCAGCTCTTTCACAAAGCTAAAGGACACAAGATGGGTACTTGGGTGGGAAGGTGGGACCTCCGCTTTCTGGAAAATTTGATTAAAATTTGGCTGACAGAGTCAAACATTATCAGCATGGGGTGACTGTCTGCATGTGTCCGACTACCTCACAAATAGCATGATCATGTAAGCTTGTTTTTTCAAGTGTAGTTTCCTAAGGAAACATGGGAGGGAAAGGCATTTTCACTGGCACTCCAAGCAAAAAGAGTTTAATCTGGCACCCTTCACAAGTACTCAATTAGTTTCCAATTCAAGAACAAAAAAGAACAAATTAATTGACCAGCAAAGTGTTAGAACAAGTCTGGTACTGTGCCATCAAATGGAAGTGAGGGGAATCAGGCTACAAACAGTCCTGCTGCAGGCATCCAAAGTCCTCCTCTGCCAATGCTTTTCCCACGGGACACCTTTTGTTCTCATCAAAAGGGCCAACATAGTAATTGCAAGACAGACAGTAGATTTGAATGCGTGTAACAAAAGAATTTCCAGCAGTCAAAATCCACACGCACAAAACCAGTGAGCTGACACACAGATCAGACTACCAAATGGCCTAGCCTACACAAACATTAACCAAAGCACAAATCAGTACTGTAAAATGTTAAACAAAAATGAATGGACGAAAGCCACCAAAAAGCTGCATTCTGAAAACCATCTTTACACAGGAGGTTAATCAGAATGAGAATGTTTTCACTTCTGTGTGTGCAATATTCCCCAATGGTTTAGTCATTACAGCAAGAACCCAAGCCTTTAAAGATAGATCTGCCTAAGAAGCAGAACACTTCAGAGAGCAAAATTAACTTGGTGGTTAGCTTCCCTTCCCAGAGAATTGTATTAGACAATTATCTACAGAAGTCAAAATCAGGCCAACATTTAAGGGCCACAAGGGGAATAATACAATGATTGCAAAGGAAAAAAGCAAACAATGGCTAGGTGCTCATATTTGTTTGAGTCATACACACAATGGCATTCATAATGAATACTAATTTTGAGTTCTGCTTTATAAGGCATATTCCTAAAAGGAACTTATTTTCTAATTATGAGCTCCAGTGACCATGCACATTAAACAATGAAAACAAACGGCAGTAGATATTAACATTGTGACAGTCCCATTATCTCCCGAGCAATTCACAAGGATAAAGCTGTTAGCCATCCTCACAGGCAAAATTTACTTGAAATGTCACTTTTATTCAAATTCCTACAGCTGTCAGTTACTCTCCCTCTATCCATATCAAAAGGAGGTAATTAGAGAAAACCGCATTATAAAAATCTTACTTACCAACACTATCTATAGTTTAGAGATCATGTCCCTGAAGTGTTCTTGCTAGCTTTTTAAAAGCATGAACTTGAAACAATCACCCTCTAAAGTGATTGGGAAAGGACCGGAATTTTTTTCCCTCATGATGTTGAGCTTCTTAGGGATTCCCTGCTCATTGTCCTCCTTAAAAATGCAGGGGCAGCAAAGACTTGATCTTCTAGGTTACATGTTCTTCAAGCACAAGAAGGATTGCTATTTTGCCACAGAGCACTTAACACATGTAACAGTCCTTCATTACCTCCTTAAGAGCCTTCATTGGCAAACACAGCAGTACTGTATTTTTCAGCTGAAAGGCTTTAAGCATCTTCTAGATCACAGAATCATTGAATAGTTTGGGTTGGAAGGGACATTAAAAGGTCACCTGTTCCAACTCCCCTGCAATGAACAGGGACATCTTCAACTAGAGCAGGTTGCTCAGAGCCCCATACAACCTGACCTTGAATGTTTCCAGGGATGGGACATCTGCCACCTCTCTGGGCAACCTCTTCCAGTGTTTCACCACCCGCAGCACAAAAATGTTCTTCCTTACATCTAGTCTGAATCTACGCATTCAGTTTAAAACCATTATGCCTTGTCCTGTCACAACAGGCCCTGCTAAGAAGTCTGTCCCTGTCTTTCCTGTAGGACCCCTTGAAGTATTGAAAGGCTGCAATAAGGTCTCTGCGTAGCCTTCACTTCTCCAGGCTGAACAGCCCCAACTCTCTCAGCCTTTCCTCACAGGAGAGGTGCTCCAGACCCCTGATTGTTTTTGTGGCCCTCCTCTGGACCCGCTCCAACAGGTCCATGTCATTGCTGTGCTGAGGGCTCCAGAGCTGGACACAGTACTCCAGGTGGGGTCTCACCAGAGCAGAGCAGAGGGGCAGAATCACCTCCCTCACCCTGCTGGCCATGCTTCTTTTGATGCAGTCCAGGATATTGTTGGCTTTCTGGGCTGCAAGCGCACATTGTTGGCTCATTTCCAACTTTTCATCCACCAGTAGCCCCAAGTCCTTCTTGGCAGGGCTGCTCTCAATCCCTTCATCCCCCAGCCTGTACTGGTACCAAGGGTTGCCCTGACCCAGGTGCAGGACCTTGTACTTGGCCTTGTTGAATCTCATGAGGTTCACATGGGCCCACTTCTTGAGTTTGTCCAGGTCCCTCTGGATGGCATCCTGTCCCTCAAGTGTGTCAACTGCACCACTGAGTTTGATGTCGTCCACAAACTTACTGAGGGTGTACTTGATCCCACTCTCTATGTCACTGATGAAGATATTGAACAGTACTGGTCCTGATACAGACCCCTGATGGACACCACGTGTCACCAATCTCCATCTGGACATTGAGCTGTTGACCACTACCCTCTGGATGTGACCATCCAGCCAATTCCTCATCCACCACACAGTCCACGCACCAAATTCATACCTCTCAAATTTAGGGGGGGCCTGTATCAAAGGCCTTACAGAAGTCCAAATAGATGACATCTGTAGCTCTTCCCTTGTCACTGATATAGTCATTCCATTACAGAAGGCCACTCAGTTCATCAGGCATGACTTTCCCTTGGTGAAGCCAGGCAGGCTGCCTCAAATCAACTTCCTGTCCTCCATGTGCCTTAGCATAGCTTCTAGGAGGATCTGTTCCATGATCTTCCCAGGCCCAGAGGCGAGGCTGACAGGTCGGTAGTTCCCTGGGTCCTCCTTTCTACCCTTTTTAAAAATAGGTGCAATGTTTCCCTTTTTCCACTCACCAGGGACTTCACCTCACTGCCATGACTTTTCAGATATCACGGAGAGTGGCTTGGCAACTATATCAGCCAGTTCCCTCAGGACTCTGGGATGCATCTCGTCAGGTCCCATAGACTTCTGTTCAGGTATGTTCAGGTTCCTCAGGTGGTCACAAACCTGATCCTCTCTTACAGTGGGAGGGACTTTGCTCACCCAGTCCCTGCCTTGAAGTCCACCCCCTCAAGAGGTGTAGAGAGAGAGTTTGCCAGTGAAGACCGAGGCAAAAATGTTGTTGAGTACCTCAGCCTTCTCCTCATCTGTTGTTACCAGTTTGCCAGTCTTGCTCATCGGGAGGTACACTTTCTTTGACCTTCCTTTTCTGGCTGACATACCTGTAGACATCCGTCTTATTATTCTTTGCGTCCCTTGCCAAGTTCGACTTCAGCTGCGTCTTAGCCATCCTGACCCCATCGCTACACAAGTGGGCAGCATCCCTATACTCTTCCCAGGATACCTGTCCCTGCTTCCACTGCCTGTGCATTTCCTTTTTGCCCATTAGTTTTGACCAGCAGGTCTTGACTCAGCCATGCTGGTCACATAAAGGCTCAGCTGAGTCCAACAAGCAAAAGCAGAAGTTTGATGCTCAAGAGCCCCAGCATATACAGCTCCCTAGACGGGGTTTTATTTCCTATTTTATTAGATGCATTAAGCAATAACGAGAGAAGGATGATAGTTTCCAAAGAGATTCACTTACAGCTTCAGCCTTGTAGCAGGTGAATTTCAAAGCCAAATGGTATTACTGAGAGCAAGAAAACACCACCTGATTTAGAAGTGGCTGGAAAGTAAAAGATGTGCAGCCTACAGTAAAGTTAAAACACACCCTTGTAAGACAAAGCCATGTTACTTAACGGTTTTGTGCCTGCTGCATTATTGCTCTCCCAGCACCACAAGTGACTCCAGACAGACATCAAGGCCATAAACAGAACAAAAGTCCAGAAGTCTCAGAGGAGGTAAAACCTACTGTTTTATCAATGGCATAACCTATAGGTATTTTCTAATGCAGCTTTTAACTTAAGCAGGCAATAACTGGCACAATACTACCATCACAGGGCTGAAACCAAAAATAAAAAAGCTACAGGACTGCACAGATGAATCACAGGCTTCTCCCAGGCCATCACTCAGGATAGACACATGGACAAAGAAAAGTTACTTTTGGAAGACATTCAAGTTATCCCCACACAGTGCAAGCAAGAGACTTGCACTGAGAGAACAGCAGCTCATTTCAACTGGGGGAACAGGACTGCTCCTCAATATCCTGAATGTTAAACATTAACCTCTAGCAAGTCTTCCAGTGATTACACAGAACAGACTTCCAGGGACAATAGCATGTGATGAAAGAATATTCAGAGACTAGACTGTGTAAGACTTTTTGCCTTCTATGCACTGTCGCATTTTCTTGCTGGGGTAAAGGATGCAAGCTGGCCTTCGCCTTAGTCTGAATTCCTGAATAGAGACACAAATAGCAGTGATAAAGGCATATGCTTAAAAACAGGATTCCTATGCTGATTCATATTGAAGCTAGGACAGAGAATGACACATGTTCTATATAACACATTTCAGAAGTTTTGAACAAGACATTCAATTTACATTTCTTTTATTAAAAATAGATATGCTTTATTCAGAATTGCTGCTATTTCTATTGTAGTTCGTAAGAAATGTAAATTCCCAGAAGAAAAATGCATTATTCACTTCCAGCGTGTGAATCAAGGAAGATTTGCATGTATTAGACTGACTCAGAGGTGAGTTCAACTAATGCAAATCACATGAAGAATTAACCATAGAATCTACTCATTACACAACAGCAGTGACTGACATCATGTAGCAAAAGAAATATTTTGACCTATCATATGACACTCCCAACATATAAAGATTTCTTTTTCTATGTGAGCACATAAGGGTAACCTAGCAACAGCTAGAGTCTGTACCCTCTTTCACATGCATCTGACCCCAGTAAAGCACATCCTTTGTCCCAAATCCTAACAGGTTTTTGTGGCAGAAACTAGTGAAAGAATAGTGTTCCCAAGAAAATTATGAAATACACAAAAAAATAAACATACTAATACTCCAGTAGGTTAAAGGTTTTGCCGATTTAGTTTTTAGTCTAATGTTCTCTGGGTGCTCAATATATATATAACCAAAACCCTGCTTAGCTCCAGGAAGGTTTACCAGCACTTCAAGTCCAGGATTACGATCCTGCTTTTTGTCTTGTTTCCTACACTCAGGATCCTGAGCTCCATCTCATGGTCACTGCAGTCAAGACTGTAGCTAGCCTTCGTACCCCCAGCCTTCCTTGGTTTTAAGTATGTATGTAAGTAGAATGCCTTCCACTTTTGCTCTGCACATTGCTTGTTCACAGCGCTTTCTTTCCCCTCACGTAGCCCATCACACGCACAGCCCAGATGAGCACCACTAGCCTTACCCAAGTTATTCCCATCAACCAGAAGCAGACATAAGCTGCCTAAATGCGGGCCAACAGGAACGAACCTGTAAAGCAAATAAGATGTTCCCAAGGGCACCCATGACCCACATCATTAGCATTTTGGGATGGGGTACTTTGAACTAGACCACGAGTGTCATATATGCTCCTGGAACACAGCTCACAATTTAGTTTTATCCAAAAAGAAATCAAATACACACTCGGAAACTACTCCATTATTCCAATTTAAGTCCACTAATGTGGGACAATCAGGAGAATTAGCTTCAAAAAATGCACTCCTAATACAAATTAACTGTCCAACATTGGTGCACACACAGAAACCCATTGTCTAATTCACGCTGCATTTGTTGCAAAGGGCCAGTACTACACACTTGGAAGATGCAAGATGCTCTGCAGAAAGCAATGCTGGCCAACCTGAACCCAAGTAATCTTGTCCTAATTCCCGGAAGTTAAGTATCTGTTCAAAACCCCCAAAACACAAAAGGCTTGGTATCTCTTCCAAAATACTTGTTTAAAAGTGACTGAAAGAAATTACACCAAGTAGTATATTTTAATTTTTCTACCTCATTGGCATTTGAATTATTTACATTGTTAGGACATAGAAGTAGTTGGTTTTGAAACACGTTAAAGGACACAATCAGATTAGAAATAAGAAGATGCATTAAGTAGAAATCAGGCTGAAGAAAGATAAATCTTTGGCCACCAGTCCAGCGTTTTACTTGCAGCATTAGGCAACACTTCAGCAAGCACGAAAATGTATACACTAATATACAATGCCCTGTCCTCCAACCAGATGTATTGCTTGGGTTCTTTATAGGAAATTCTGACAAAAAGGGCTTTAAGGCAAATGCTAGTGTTTTCTGTGTGCATTCCAACTAGACAAAAGAATGAACATTAACATTATCCAAAGCTTAAAGTTAGTAGGAAAATATTTTTACATATACATAAGGGGCTGTGTTTGTGCTCATACGTATAATATTGGGTGTTATACAATTAACTGAAAATCAGGTACCTATTTCCATGCTCAAAGGTCAGGTCTTCAAGAGTCCTCACTCTCTGCTGGACAGACTTTGTACAACAGCTAGATCCAGAACAGAGCACTTCTTAAGTTACACACTTGAATAAAAACATCCACCTTTGAAAATATAAATGCCTCCAAAAAAGCACGTGGTTGATTTTACGTATGTATTTTTAGAAGAGGAAAATAAGAATGACTGAAAAGCCTCTTTTAATAAGTATCGTTCTTTTTATCCAGATGTCAAGCTTATCTCCTATCTATGGATACACACATACCTTTGAGAGGCAGTAGAAAATCCCAATTGTAAGTGTAATGCAGGAGCATCTATTCTTAATGACTTGGGCTACCTGTTTCAAATGCCTTGACCAGTGGTCAGTAAACCTACATAGATTAAGAAAATAGTTGTTGGTACTTTTCAAAAGAAGTGGTTGTAAGCCAAAAGGACAAGAAAAATCCTTTATGAGGTCTTCCTCACCCTACTCTTTTCTGGTTTTCTCTAACTATTAAATGGTATAAGGAAAATACATGTCAGCTGCGTTAATGGCCCCTTTTTATGGGAATCCAATATTGAAATGCCATTTTTTTTTAAAAAACAGACAAATATGCAGCCCGGGGCAATTTTGGAAACTTAAGCAAGATATTTGTAAACCTTCCTCCTCCAGACTTCAAGTCAATACACAGGCATTCACAAGCATCAGGAAGAGAATCCCAGCTTCTACTAGGAACCTGAGGTCTTGCTTATTTTTTTTCCATTTATTTGCACACCCAAGTCCAAAAATTCTCAAGCCGAATAGCCACAACAGAACATAGCCATAACAGAACAGTTATTTCCAGAAAGGCACAGCTAAAATATATAACACACCAAAGATCGGAAACCAACAGACCAACAAAGAGTGCCACACAAGCCTCTGTACCCATGAATACCTGGGAGGCTGGACTAAGTGCTTAGGAGACCCAGGCTCCATTCCCAGCTCCAAGAATGCTACAGACACTCCCTGACCATCTTCCTCCATTGAGAGGAGACGTTCCCGAGGACAGGAGCTCTCTTCCCTTGTGCAGTGTCTTAATGCTACAGGGTCTCCAATAACCAGCAGAGCAAAGACTGATTCCCTCCTCTTCACGCCTGCAACAGGAACAGGTTGACATAAAACTACAAGCCATCAGTAGCTGTAAATAAGAGAGAAAAAATACATAATTGAGGCAAATTAGATTTGGAAGAAAACATTTAAGGGAACGGAGTAACACAGCAGTCTTCATCAGACATCACTTAGTCATGATCTGGAGTGTTCACACCTGCTCTGCTCTGTCACAAACTCCCACGGCTCTGAAATGCACTGCAGCAGCACCCCAACACCTCTCCTTCTGCCAAGCCTAAGCAGCGTTACAGGATAATTTTGTTATTCAAGTTCTCATTTGGTTAATCACTGTAACACCTTCAAATCTCTACGGTGTATTTCATGCAGAACATCTGCACAAAGTATAGCAGCCTCGTGGGTCTGCCTCCACCATCCCAGTGCAAACTCCTGAGCTGCTGAACACATGGGTGATTTTGCCACCAGACAGCAGTGGGCTTGTCCACTGGTACAGCAGTCCTCCTTATTTATCTGCATGTTTACACAGTCATTTGGGCCTACTAACAACCCTGTTCTGATTACCATTTCCCATCACTCTTTTTTTGATCTGTTATATCACAGAAGCCTCAGTTCAGAGGAATACTTTGACACGTGCTACTCTGCCTTGGCTAAGCCAGACCAATGCAAGACAGATGTCGGAGCCAAAGCATTCAAGGAAAGAGACTAGGAGGAAATTCTCCATGGACTCTGTGGGTACAGGGGATGTATTACACACACACATTTTGAAAGCCCTTTGAAGTGCTGCTCTCTGTGCCTTCATAGACTTGAAACCCTTTGGAAATGCCGCTCTGAATATGGATTTGTCAGTACTTTGTTAAGTAGGGACCCAGATTACAGGAGAATAAGCAATACAGGACCTTTATTTTCCATACCTTGAAAATTCCTTCAGAGTTCCCCTTTCTTTCACCCCCTCAGGAGTGGATATTTATCTCTGTTACTTCCACACAGACCTGTTTATTTCAGCTCCTACTCCATTACCATCGGTTTGGCAAGTGACACAAGGAATGTTTTGTTGTTGTGATATTTTCAACTGCCTAAACACAAAAGGTTTATACTGCACCTTCCAACAGCCAAATCAGGCCCTTTATTTGAGACACAGTGGCGACAAGAAATTTCAGCAGCATAACCCTTCCATCCCAATTACAGCTGCAGACAGCCACATGAGTTGGTGCCAGTAAAACATAAGTTTCTGCCTCCATGGAAGTGAAATAACCTCTATAGACTGAAAATGGAGGAGGAATAAACAGAAACCAATGTCAAGTCTTGTAACTCATATTAGTGCCTGCATGTGGTTGAGTGTTGAAAGTTTCCAAGGCAAGAAAAGGTGTAGATTTAAAAACATCTTTTTGAAACTGCCACATTCATGGTTTTCAACCCTAACTGTTCCAAGAGCCCTGGGTTCCCCGTATTATCTGGTCAGACATCCTCTTCTGACTCTATAGTATGTAAATGACAGCATTGTCATGATTCCCAACTCCTGGTCTTCTGCCACAGACTGTCAACCTCTCTCATACATCCAAATGGTCTGGGCAAGCCAGAACCACCCCTCCCATATACCCAGAATTAAGGTAATTTACCCAAACCAAAAAATATGCCCTTCTCTACGTATCAACTTGCAACCAAGTTTGCAATGAAACTTTGTCAAGGCCAGCTATGAACATGACCCTTGCCCGCACATCAACAGCTAAGTGCTTAATTTACAAACAGCGCTCCAGTTTACATTGCTGCAAGCCTAAGCCCTGCACACAAGGCACCAAGCAGCTGACCAGAATTATTTTACGTCTGTACAGCAAGACAACCTTCAGCTACCGTATAACTGTAAAGCATACTGCTCTGCACGGGATAGAAAGTTATCATCCAGCAGCTGACTTGCAGTGGTTTTTTTTCTATCCATTGCAGTAGTTGAGTGCTGCCATCAAACCAATTCAGAAAAAAAAATTACTACTATTATACAGTCTTGAACATGACACACCCACCTTCTTTCATCACTGCCAGAAATCTATAAAATCATTTAATCCCAGGTATGGGGCTTGTTCCACCAGACATCCCTCAAAGCACAGCACTGAGTGATTAATATCCTGACCACTCTCAAAATTTACCAATACCACCTCAAGTAGGCTCAAATTCCAGCTTGAGTCCAGCAAAATTCTACCTTACCATTTATGCACCATAAAGGTGTACTGAAGTCTGTGACTTCAGTGTGTCAGCACACAAGTATGTGATGGAATCAAACAAGGTATCCAGCTGCTGGCAAATTCACCTATTTAACTGAATTCAGCATAACTACTCAAAGCCATGTCAGCAGGAAAGAGCTTATGATATGAGTCAGCTGTTTCACCAGCTATTACACTGCAAATCTTCCATCAGGTAAGCTAATAACAGCAAAGCAAGCTACAATACAGATACCATCACCTGCGAACCACTGAGATGTCAACACTCCTAAGTGGTTCTAAGATGGAAAGAAGGGGAGAACTACCCTACAGCAATAGACATTCATATTTGGGTTTTTTTTCTGGCCTAAATCTATGAAGGAATTATTTTTCTATACTACTGATTAACTACTGAAAATACTACTGATTAACCATCCAAACACAAAATGCTGGCTATTAAAGCTGTGTTCTTTCCGTCTCTTTCAAAAGATGTTAGCCACAGTTCAGATACTTAAGTGTGTAAATTCAGCCAGGCATGTTTTACGAAAGCTTTACCTTCTATCATGGCATTTTTGAAGTAGAGAATAGGCTGCCTTACACCCTTCCAACATCATAATGAAAAAGTAACTCTTTCCACGGAATTGAAGAAAATACTGTGGCTAGCAGAGTCCTGTTGAGAGACAGATTAATTATCTACCTGAATGTGCATGCAAGAGTAAGCTTGTCATAGCTAAGGGAAAAAGAAAAAAGTCAATCATTTAGGGAGAGGTAGCAAAGCTGCTGTGCTAATGTTCTTCTCCCTTAGACTTTCTGCACAGCTCAGTGCAACAAGAGAGGTATGGTGTTTAGAAACATCAGTAAAGCAAGATCAGGCTAGGGAATTCGCTGCCTTTTGAATGGGACAAGACAGGTACTACTTGCAACCCACAGTGCCACCCCACTCCACTTTCAAGAGCAGGGAAGCCACATTCTGAGCATCCAACTTAGAAGGGAACACGACGTCCTTCAAAACAATCAAAACAAGAACAAAACAGCGGCCACAAACTGCAGCCTAAAACAAGCATAACCAGAGTGGCAGCTTTCCAGGGACTAGATGTTGCCTGGAGATCCGCACAGTCCAGAGACACCCAGTGGTTGAATCGTTACATCACAAGCACGTATAATTAATTAGAAGGTTAGGGAGAACTGTCTCCCAGTTCATTTATTTAGTACAACCTCAGACTGACTACTCTGCTCACCTCAGACCCGGGGTGGGAGTGGACAGGGAGGTCTCGGAGAGAGACCTGATTCTGAATGAGTGACAAACAGCAAGAAACTTCAGAGAAAGGAGGAATCTGCAAGGTTTCACACTAAGCTTTATCTTGCGCCTGTAGATGTCACGACATCCTCTGGCCCTTCCTGTGCTCTGCCACTCCTGAGAAAGTTCTTGCAGGCAAGGCTCTGCCTTATTTGAGATCTCTGGCTGAGTTTGGGTAACCATTACCTGCAGTCGAGACAGGGTAAGTGCTATGCCACGCTGAAGGTCAAGTAGCAGCTAAATGCTCCTTGTTGACCTGCTACCCTTGCCAGCAGCAGCTACACTTCCTGGCTAAAAGGAGACTTAATGACCCACAACAACTCAAGATCAAGAGAGATGTGCAAAACAAAAGTAAGGCATCACCCTTCACATTACTAGCAGCATAAGACCAGACTCTATACTAGAAAGAGAGAGAAGGAAAATAGATCCAACTTGAATCAAGCTTTTAACAGCTCTACAAAACTATAAGCAAGAGTTTCCTTTAAACCCAAGCAGCAGCAAAGCTGCAAAAAGGTGGCATGCACAATGGGTCTCCCATGCATTGCATGGCCTCTCCAACACTAGGCTTGACTCCATCCAACCCAGCTTTAGGTATTCATGAAATACCCAAGTTAGGTGGATCATCATAGCTTCCTCGAAGGTCAATGGAGAGAGATGGACACCTTTACCCACTAAAAGGGAAGTCATCATTTAGACAAAAGCATCTCTCCACCTCTTATTTTAGACCCTTCAATTAAGTGGCATGAATCCAAGCCAAAGTGTATTAGGAACAGCTGGATTACACAGGGCCAACTAAACAGGATTAATATCATGCTCCCTTCCTTGGCACTGTCATTAAATCTGAGAAGCAATGCTCAATTCAGATGAAAATAAATGGTGAAAGTACAGTAATCTCCAGAGAGACAAAGAAATGCATATTTTAAGCTTCTTTGTGGCTCCTTCTGGAAAACAGCAAGGAAAAACTTTGTTTACAACCCATACCATGTGCACAAAGACAAATGCAACCTTCAGTCAAGTTCCATCAAAGAAAACTTGGGGTTTTTTCTAGAATTGTCATTTTTCAAAGGAAACAGTGCTTTTCTGGAAATAGCAACTATATTGTAGCAAGGGACAAACATCAGGGAAAAGTAATAGGTCAAGTGCATGAACGGGTGACCTCACTGTGATCATTCTACCATAAGAGACTTAAGAATAGTTTCATTCCCTGACAGAAAGCTCAGAAATGCTGCAGCAGCAGTAACTCAGAAACACTACCATGACTCACTTGTGTTCAACCAAGGATCAATTCAGATGCTCAGGAGAAACAACGAAGGCATCAAACAGGACACAGGGCAGTCAATACAACATGGCAGCACAACCAGGACTTGAGCCATAGCTCCTTTCACTGACTTGCTGGGCACCTCACTTTCTGCCTCACTTCTTACATCTCACAAAAAACAAAAAAAAAAACAAAAAAAAAAAAAACACCATCTTTTAGCAGAGGTTTGACCTACAGGTGAACATTACTGATAACCAGTAGGTGTTCTCAGAATACAAGCTGATCGTGGCATACTTGTGACAAAGAAAACAGTATGAGGTTTCACATTCCAACACCCCTAACCCTAAAGATGTACTGAACACAGAAAGGAAGTGAGGAAAATATCCCAAATATTGCAGGAAAACTCAGACAGAGCAGCTGTATAAACCTGAGAAAACAGAGAGCAGGCAAGGCTGATCACTGAGAACAGCACATGGCTAGTGTGAAATGAGAGAGCACAAGCAAGCTTGGATGGCCTGAGGTCTTCTCTCAAGCAGAGCGCAGCATTCAGGATCCTGCTTGCCCCCTTAAATCACACTATCTGCTCGTGTGTTCTGCTATCAGAATTGGCAAAAAAATGAAAGAAGAAAAGAAGAAACAGGTAGGGGACAGAGCTAGGTCAGCTGCAGCCCCCTTCTCTCAGCTGCTCAGAGCTCCAGCTTCCGCTATTTGCCTCTTCTTCAGTCCTGGCCATGCAATCCCCCATATGACTCAAATTTGTGGCACTTGCTCCGCACCACTGTGCATAGAGACACTGACACTCACACCACATTCTACTTCATCAGCGACATATATAAGCAGCAAAAAATTAAGAGGAAAGGTTCCTTCTCCCTCCCTCCTCCTGCGTCATTAGAGCCTCATCTTTTGCTCTGCAAAGCTTTTAAAAAAACAGATCTGAAATGAAATGGGAGGGGTGTAAAAAGTGTCTAGAACAAAATACCATATGTGCAATGCCTCTTCTCCCATTCTGTGAGCTGCAAAAGAAAACAGCACCTCCCCTGACAGAAGCAACAGGGCTGTCTTAAGTAATTGGGGGATGAGGGGAGAAGAAAGGGGCAAGAAAAACACGTACTGTTTTTCAGCAGACATAAGTAAGAAAGTTACAGAAGTGACAGCTTCACTGCCTCCCTGCCCAGCTGGCTCTGCAACCTGCCTAGAAGCAGCATCCAACACCACAGGAAGGGCTGGCTTTATTTTTGACACTGTTGGCCGGTGGCCTTATACACAGGATTACAGAATGCTGCCTTCCTCACAAGTTATAATGGGGAAATTTATTTTCATTGGCATAAACAGAGAAGGAGAGCCAGTCTGATCCACTCTGCAGCAGCAGGACACTGTGAAAGGCAATTTTACATGTGTACATCATACAGTCATAACACAGTATGCATATTATGCACACCCTATCTTAGAAGGAAACTTTTCAAGAGAGACCTTTGATTTCTGAAGATAAATGGAACCATCTACAGTCAGGATCTTCAGCCTTCAATCCCCATCACCCATGTGCTACGACATCAAAGTAAAACCCTGTTTTGATTTCCTTCATGACTTTCAACTCCCCATTCCCTCATATTTCCACAGCAATCTGCCCTATAAAGTCACAAGAGGATTTTCCCACCCTATTGACATCATCTCCTCCTTGTTACACCCAGTCCAGTCCATGCCACTCAGCCCAAGCTGCAGGCCGAGCGCTGTGTAAACAGTACCAGATACATCGCAATCCAATTGTCCTTGCTGATATTAAGGCTCATAGACTACTAGAAGTCACGGCCAGACTAGTGAGCAGCAACTTTCTGCGAGCGTGTGGTTATGCAAACTGTTCTACAGTAAATCCAGAAACTAATAATAGTCACACACTGCTCTCATCATCTCCACACACACATGCACTTACACACACAGGTGCTAAATACCAGCCTGACTTTTTGCATCCTCTGTGACTTCTTCCTTTTCCAGTCCCTCAAATTTCTAGCGTCCACTCTGACCCTTCAGACTTAGTAAACAATGAGGCAGCTTGGCATATCAGATTTCAGAAAAGCTTCTTTTTCCCCAATATTTCCAGCTTTCAGTCACTCCCTTACACCCCAGCTCTTCCAAATTGTAGCTCAGACACGTCCCCCGACTTGTTTGCCAATATCCTTGCAGCTGACCAAATGCTTAGCTCCTCTGTAGTGCTATCATATGTAAATCTTCAAATACGTCAAATCAAGATGAGATGTTCCAAATAAAAAAAAAAAAACAAACAACAAAAAAAAACTACACACCCCCAAACACAAACAACTGAAATGCTGAAATGACTGCTAAAATCATCAATATATCAGCTGCAATAGCAACATTTTGGAGGGGATTTTTCTGAGGCTTTTTATTATTACTATTATTATATCTGCAGAAGACAAGCCAAGAAAAGAGAGAAATAGACAGAACCAAGCCCTGCATCCGAGCAATCTCTCTGCAAGCAAATGCAGACACATTCCAGGGCTGGCAGAAAACTGTGCTGAAATTAAGTAGCGTTGGTTCTGACGGAAACACAATTTTTCAGATCTGGTATGAAATCTGTAATGCATGCCACTGAATAAAAGCTTCTATAGGCTGTACAGCAGCACCTAAGTATTTGTCCTACTGCTGTTCATCCATAGCTGGCACACATTCAGAGACTGCAAAGACAAAGCCAAACCAAAGCTCAGACTGACTTTTCTACCTCCAATTTGCATTGCACTTTTCCCTCCAGGGATCTCGCATGGTTTGGTTTGGATTCCATCCCAGCTCAGTCCCGAACAGAGAGACATATCAAACAATTTCAATGCACCAATACATTTCATTTTAAATTTAAGTATTTGAAATGACTTTGAATGCACATTCTTGACATTTCAATACTATTCTGGATAACTTTTTAATTCACTCATTTTTTTACTAAGTAGTTGGTTGGTTAGAGTGTAGTTAGTGTTGGTCAGCATTTATTGGACTAGACTAAAAACAGAATAAGACTGCACCAAGACAGACATCCACAGAATGAAAGCTCTTAGGGTAGAGTAGCATCCTCCCATGGGAAATGGAAACTTCGCCACTAGCTATTCAAAATTTGTTTGTATCAAACACTGTCCACCATGAAGCAGGACAAAGCCATGAGCCAAGTGCAAAAAAAGGGAACACCATGAGGCAAATAAGCTAGTTCTGACTTTCACCCCTTTCACTGCAGAGGCAGATAAGGGGACAACAAACTACCAAATGCTTTGAGGATGTGGGGCAAATATGCAGGGTCAGAGCCAACTCTGCAACTTATACAAAAGCCTGTCCAACAGAAATAATCACCAATAGGCAAAGGCAGTGTTAATACATACATTCTGTGTGTATATAGTTATGCATACACTAAGAGAATACCATGAGGAGGGGTCTTCAAAGCCATTTTTTCTCTCTGTAACAAGTAACTTAGGCAGCAGTAAGGGACCATTGGCTCACTCACAGCAGCACTTGCCGTCAGAGTCAATACTGTGCACAATAAATGTGGCTTCCAGTTGCCAAAAGCCACAGGGTGCAAAAGCAGTCTGACTTTGGATGAATTATTGCTAGGATGAATCTGCAACAGGTACACTGGATACATAGAGAAAGAACCGGGGTGGGGGTGGTGGGTGGGCGGGGGGAGGAGGCAAGAAAACAAGGCTTATTAAGCTGTAAATGCTTTGATATAGAGAATCTTGTGTGTTCTTACATTGACTGAAACAATGGCCCACAACTGGTTCTCCTTTCATAATACAGTATAAAAGAACCTGAAACCATTATTGTCTAGCAATGGCTCATCATGGGTCCCATGAATAAAGGATTTGGCAATAACCCAGCAGCCACAAGGCTTATGACAGCTTTCTCAGGAACTTATGAGAATTTGACTTCTTTCCAATAACTCCCTTAGGCTCCCAGAGGAATCCCCAAACAGCTTTTCAAGCCCTAGGAGTCGGGCCAGTTGACAGCAAAGAGGATACCCAAAAGGCACTGCAATGACAATCCCCCAGCAAAGCAGGAATGCAGGCAAGCAATAAAACTGATGCTAAACAGGTCCACAACAAACTGGCTCTAGCCATAATTTAAACAGTAGGGCACTGCCAAAATGAAATGGTCATTTACTGACAGAGAGAGCAAAGAAACATAAAACCCCAATAGAACAGTAAGAGATCACAGACTACTTTGAGAAAACAAATGCTTCTTAAGCCTACCACTGCATCTAGATGAAGAAATCTCTTCTACTTCTGAGCGTAGCTCTCTGTGTCCTCACCTCTAGCAGAGGAGCAGGATCTTTGGGGCAGTTCTTGTTTTCTGGTATAAGGCATTCTATTATCCATTCTTCAAGTAAGAAATTTTCTTGTGTGTGTGACAGAAAAGTCCTAGTCATCCCATGGTCCCTTTCCTCCAAATGTCCTGATTCACTATGATAAAGGCAGAATGCCTAAGCACCAGTAGCAGTACAGGCAGAGCACTGCAGCACAGCCCTAGCCCACTACCACTGTGGCTGAAAATAGGAATCCTTGAAAGAGGGCATCGAACTGACACTTCTCTACAGCAGCAATAGCTCTTCTGAGCGCCACAAACCCTTCCTTGGTCTGTGAAATGGCTGCACACACATGGGAAAGCCATTTTTTCACCCACATACCATTTTGTTCTGCAGGATAGAAGGGAAAGGGTATTTGTTCAGCATGCATTTTAAGAAGAACAAGCACCTCTGCTTTAAACCGACCCCACGCACTGGGGATGTTGCTCAATAGCAAAGCAGAAAAATACATCTCCTTTGCAGAAATGCAAATACATCCAAATACACCTCTGGCCCAGATGAAAACAGGTGGCGTCCTTTGTGTAACACTGTGCATGGCTAACATTCACCCACATAACAGATAAACCACTGCACAATTCAGTTATTATAGAGCTAAGCAGAATCCACGCACGCACATACAGGCATTCATCTTCAGAGGTTTCTCAATACAAACAGAAAAAGCTATCTTTCAGAATACAAGAACTTTCTTTAATATCAAGCTTTTTAGCTTCTCTATGGAGAATGGCAAATGTCATAAATCAAGAAAAGAAGTGAAGCAGCTTGACAAGGTCATACAAGAGACCTGCAGGAAAAAGCCGTGTCTGGGGGGATGTCCCAGGAAAGAGAAGCCATGTCCATTCGCTCAGCATGCCACTCATCAGGCCAGGGGGATGCAAGGTGGAAAGATGTCTTTCTTTTATGCCTCCTTGAGAGAGCGCCAATTTAAGGGATCAAAGTAATTTGTGAGTCCTCAAAATACTCAGCATATCCTAATGGAGATGGGGAAAATGCTCTCCAAATAGCTTTGGGGAGAGCAGAAGTATATATAGTTAAGTACCATTTTAGATCAGGCAGGGATTTGAAAGCAAGCTGCAAACAAAACTGCAGCCTTGATCTCGATGTTCTTTTTACTTAGGCCAAAAATGAATGCAAAACCTCAACCAAACCCATCAGTCCCTGGGCACAGCTCAAGCAGCCTATTGTTCCAAAAGGATTTATCAATCACTACAGACAGCCCTCTCTGATCAGGTCATATGATTGAAGGCTTTACTTTATTATTCCCTCACACCACCACCAAGCAAAGCAGCAGCAGCGTATCAGATCAGACAAAGGAACTGCTGCCCTTCAGAACAGACTCCTGAATAACTGCTCCCTGATGTGCACACGTGTGTGATTTAGCTGTGCGCAGTGGGAATGCAAGAGTAACGTGCCACGTGTGCCATTATTTACTGAGTGTAAAGAGGCAACATAACCGAAAACAACTAGGACGTTCAGAAGTCAGGTTAGTCTTGTATCTCGAGTTTATTAAAACTTCATGATTATTTAACCCGGTATGTTGCAGCATTCTCAAGTACTATAAACATGCTGAAGAGTGCTAGAACTGATGGGTAGAGGCAAGAGATGATGGAAAACTCAGTGAAAGCTAGATCTCGACAATGCGGTGCCAGCTCCAACATACTGTGTTTCACCAATGTGCAGGCCTCAGGGCTTCTCTGCAGCAAGCTAAAGCCCCTTCCTCAACTTTCTAGTCCCGAGGCTACTGCACCCCACAGTTCCCCAACCCTCAGCTACTCCAGTGCCACTGTGTTGTGATTAAAATGCTGGAACTGGCTCTTGAATGAAATTCACCTGCAAGCAAAACCGCTTTAAAATCCATATTCATAAAGAACGTTTGAGGATGTACAGGCATCTCCCCCTTTACCCACTGAAACAGTTCCTAGTCTTTCATACAAAACATGCCATAATTTCTTCCTTTCCTGCAGAGCAGTCACTGTGCATGTGTCTACCACTGTATTACCTCAGTATTTTTTTCCAGAAGCGCTTCTCTAACAAAAAGGAATTCACTCGTACAAAGCAAACTGTTTTGCTTCTGCAAAATTTCATTTGAGAATCCACAGTTAAAGTGCAGGACCCCTACGGTTACCAGTTCTGCAGTGTGATAGCTTCAGCATCCCTTGTGAGATGAAGCATGTCACCTTAATGCATCCTTAAGGTGAGAGAACAACCAAGCTGATTGGCTTCATCACCCTAAGGACACACAAAGTGACATACTTAATCTGATGAGAGACACTAAAGCAGTGCCTCTTAATATTTTATAAAACATTTGGCTGTTTTTAATTTTAAAAACAGCAGCTCAATAAACAAAGCAATGGAATGTTCCCTGTGGATAGCAAAATGATAGGTGCACAGCAGCCCACTCATCTGAGTGGTAACATGATATCCTCTGCGTTGACTGTTCTCCCCATGACCACGCTGGAAGCCCTGTACAGTGGAAGGTCTCAGGCTGTGCACACCAACATGGACTTTCCCAGAAATAGCTGTCTTTCACCAGGGCACAGCACATAGCCGGGGTAGCTTTGGAGCTGATTTAGGACATCGAGCTTCCATACAGGACCTTAATCTGGACACAACAGGTTGCCATGCTCAAGCCGAGTAAGCCGTTTTAATCAGAAAAACTGCATTTTCTTTCCTACCTGGTCAATTCTGGAACAAGACTACAGCTGCAGACTTTCATGAAACATAAAATGCAAGCATCTCACTGTATTACTACTGCACACTTGCTTTAAGCTTACCTGCTTCCTTAAGAAGCCGTTACTGGCCACCATCAGAGACAAGATACTCAGCAAGATGGATCTTTGCTCCTACTTATAACCACCATCACCATCTTTTATTCCCACTCCCATGAAGGCTTGCAGGATGAAAGACTGGCCAGAAGACAAATGGAAGGAAAAGCCCAGGCATCAAGTTTAAATACAGACATAAGCATCCCCAAAAGGCCCAAAGGACAGCCTTCAGCAGAGCCTGCTCTTTAATTCTTGTTCCAAATACATCCATCATCACTTATGAGAGCAACAGAAATAAAACTTCAAAAATAAGTTAGAAAAAAACCAAAACATTCCTTTTCATTGGAGTTCAGAGACTCATAGATGCCAGGGCGAACTACTATAAGAGGACTGGCTTGCTACAGCCTCTTCAAATAGAGATAAATCTTAATGGGAGAGGACCTGCTTATACACCCAGAGAAAAAAGCTTCCGGACAAAGACAGGAAGTACATCAGAGACAAAAGCACATCCATGAGCTCAATGGGAATGCACATATTGCTTTCACCATGGAAGGACAATACCTTGGGGCTCCTCACTTCAATTGACAAGTTCTGGCCTCACCTCAACTTCACAGTCCATCCTTTACTCTGTAAGGAAAGATTCTACAGAAATGAAAAGCATTATCCCAAGAAAGGGGATTATTTTGTCATCCGAGGACACTTGCATGGAAAAGCAGAGCTGATGGGCAGCTCCTGTGATCTTTCTGATTAAAATGCTGCCTCAGGATATTACTCTCCCCCCCACCCAACATGAAACAGTCAATTAGGCTGATATATTCATGTAATAAAGGCTTTTTCTTATAAAATATGTCAATCCAAGACTGGCAAACATTATTCTTTTGCCTTGAAGTGACCTTACTGAAATATGACAGATAAAACCAGTATCAAACTAGTTAAATACTGACATCTGAGGAAGCAGAGAAGTGAGGAAGTAGATGGGTGTTTTTTCCAATCCCTTCTCAGTGCTTTTTAAATAAAAGATAAATTTAAAAAAGAGATGCAGTAGGAGGAGTTAAGGATGATAAGCCATTTCCATGAAGGGCTATGTTACCTTTGCATTATTAATTTTGTATACAAATCCATATATGTATATATGTACACATAGATACACAAAACTACACTCACCTGCCACCTACAGTAACCTCTGCAGGTACAATTGCATATTAAACCAAACAGCACAAAACTCTATTCACGGCATCAGACACAATGGTGTCTGATGATCATTATGATGACATGACCATCAACAGACGATTCTTGACTAGCCCCTTATACTAAGGAACCTTACACCATGTAAAAAAGGCCACTATTAAAACAAAAACTGCCTTTGTGCAGCACCCATCCCTAGCCAGAACACCTCAGCTCTCACTTCTAAGCACAACCAGGATCACTCTGAAAATGGTCCAGCTATGCTTCTCTGTAGCAATGCCCTGCCTCCAAGGGCCCAGTGCAAATGGGGGGGACACCTGAAATAGCACTCAAGCAGCAGGGAAGGCTCCATAAACACTAGAAACTGGCTGAACACCACCACTGCTCACCATCTCCTCTCAGTTTGTTAGCAGGAGCAATTTCTAGCTATGTCACAGAGATCATTAAAGATATCTTTATGAATACACGAACCCTGTCAGAGTCCCAAGTATAGAGCACCATCCCAGCATCCTAACTCCTGTCCACTGAAGCAGAGCAAAGTCTCTGCCCCACAAAAATAACAAGATAAAATCTCTGCCCTCATCTCAAGTAACAGGCAGTGATCTTTACATCTAACACAAGGACACCTTAAATGGTTTTATGGAAAAACATTTACATATTTGGACGCATCTATGGGACTTCCTCACACACTGTATTTAGCATAGACATCTGTTACTCAATATATATATTTCATATAAATCCCACCCTCTGAATCCTTTCCATTGGCTGTCACTAATGAAGCTTTGTGTGCAAAACCAAGTGCATTTTGCCCCCATTAGGAAGCCAATTACAGCAGGAAAAACAAGCAATTAACAAGGTGTAAAATAAACATCCTGCCACCTGCCTTTTAATAACAACCCCACTTCAAACAAGTCACAGTTTCAGCACAGCTTTCACAATTGGCAACTGATATTATATATGTATTTATGCAGCAGCTGCTCTTCATTGCAACAAATATTACAGGCTTACCAGATAAGGTCAGCATATTTAAAAAAATATATAGCAAGTATTAAACCCTGCTTTGAGGCCCCAAATGTTGCTTTTAATGAAATCAGCAGCATCAAGCTTGTCTGGTATTACAGTGAAGCTGCAGTCACATCCCCAGCTTAGAGAGGTTTCTCTTCATTTCTACTTACTTAGCAGCTTCTGTATTTGTTTCACTAAATCCAGGGGCCTGAGCAGCTATTAAACAGCATGCAGGGCAACTAAACAATGCAAAGCTCTACAGAGTAGACAAATCTTTCCTCCTTCCATCATTCCTGCCTCTCCTTCTTCACTTTCTCCACCTCCCTACCATCACATATTAAGCTATATCCAGTTGCAGGGGTGGGGCACATAATGGGGCAGAACGCCACCCACCCAAAAAATCAAGGGGAAAACAAATCAAGATTCCAGCCTAGCCTTTGCTCCTTGAGCCTACAAGCTTTAGAAGGAAAGGATGGAAGTCATTCCAAAGTCACACTAGCCAGGTCCAGAGGGAGCCACTTTTCTTTCCCTGTTGTGGAATGGGATGAATGACACACTTTTGAGTAGTTAACTAGGACTAGAGAAAGCCCAACAGTAAATCTGCAGGATTTAATAGACTTGGAGATGTGGAGAATATGCCTGAGAAAACAGCAGCCAAGCTTCATCTTGCCTTTTTTTTTTTTTTAATCTTCCCCTCTCAGCCTGGCTCTCGACTGCTACATATTTATTCATTAAGTTTTCCATGTCACATTTCAGTTCCTGACTAATGTCCTATTTAATCACTCATTTCAAGATTCATGCAAGTCTCTTTCTCTTAGAGTTCTTCTCTCTCCATCTTTGTTGAGATCTGAGGAGTACACCACTGAATACGGTACCATGAACTGTTGCAGTCATGTACGTGATTCTGAGGTGTTAGTCAGAGATGGAGTGAAAATTGATAACATTCTTTCTCTAAATAACCACAGAAAGCAATCGGAAACTGAGCTTTTAACTCCAAACAGAGCCAACAGGACTATCCACAGGTTTATAGAAGGTTACAAATCATGACCAATAGTACCAAAACAATCCTTCACTGAAGAGTTCTTCTAAAAGGTCCTGGATTTAAATAACAATTCAGTACCCTTGAATACAACTGCCACCCAACTGGCAAATCAGATCGTAAAAGACCCAAGTCTTCAGTTCTGGCAATTATCTACATGTATGCAGAAACAAGAAAGTCAGAAGAAGGGGAACAACCACAGATGGGAGAAGCAGTGTAAGGTGAAAAGTCTCCAGACTCATCAGGGTGCACACCTAAACTGACCTACTGCAACCCACAAAACAAAACAAAAAATTCTCAGCCACTGGTTTCTCACGCTACCAGTACTACAGCAGAGATCCCACGACTCCTTCCTACAGCCCTAATTACAGAGACAAGGTCACAAAAGACACAGTCTGCCAGCATAAGCTGCAGGAGGTCATATGGCCACTCAAGCTATAAAAGTATTTTAAGAGTAGTTCAGTCAGTCAGGTCACTTAACTGACTTCTTTTGGGGGTTGTTTTTAGAACAAACAGCAATATTTTCCCTTATATTTTCTGGATGGGAGAACAGGAAGCAGGATCTACTCCTTAGTCACCAGTCTAGGATTTCAGTACTCATCACTAACAATGCCATGGAGGGGCCATGCCTAGCTGCGTTTTGTAGGTCTAAATCCACCAAAAAAAAAATGCCAAGAACAAACCTCAACCCAACAGTGACACTGAGATAAAACACCATCAGCTTTCAAAAGTTGTTCAGATCACAGGAAGAAGTCCTGTACTGGATTAACCAAGAAGTGGGATATATTATCCGAATGCCCCACAACGAAGCCTCACATGACAGAAGCTGCTCCAGACACACATCAGAAAAGCAGTCCACAGTTCTCAAACTTACTTCAACTCAGTAAGTTCTAGGGAAGTCTCTTCTACTCAATGCTAAGGAGTGCTCTGATGGGTTTCCTAACCACCAGGCTGTCTGAAGGCCCAAAGAATCAGCAGTTCAGGGACTGCTGCTTGTTGAAGGTGGCAAGAGACCAGAAATGTGACAAGAACTTACTGTGAGAAAGACCCATGCAGTTCTAGGATTAGTTCTAGGAGATAGGGCTCCAATTCTTGCAATTCTTCTTCAAAGGATGCTTAAAGGGACCAAATTCTCCAATTCTGCCAGTGCTCATCTCTCTTCAGAAGGATGGTTGAAGAGACCAAATTTGACTAAATACTAAACAGCAACAGCTGAGTGTCAGCAGTACCCACAGTACCCAGCTCACCTGAAAAAGAGGAGTTGAAAGGTGGCATGCCACAAATGGCTCACTGTGCAGTCACCCCTATGAGCTACAGTCCATAAAACACTGACTCTGATTCCTAAGTCACATGTGTGCACATCCCTCCCAACTCTTTTAAACAGACTTCTGCGGTTTGGCAAACGGTCAGATTAAACAGAGGATACATGAAGTTGAGCAGAGAATGTTCTCAGTATGTAGCAGTCTCTCCAAGTCATAGATCATAAAAATCCTTATATTTTCTAGGATTAAAGAAGCTACAGCCATTAAAGACGTATTAGTTCATTAAGCCATTCACCCAGCCAAAGCAGGTTATCCAGAAAAGACGTAACAAAGTTAAAGTAATACTGTGAGAACAAGCTGAGCAAATTTTTTTTTTAAAAAAAAGATGTTATGCAAAGTCAGATATGAGTACTAGGTCTGAAAGTTGAAATTCAGTTTTGTTTTTAAGAAATAAGCAAGCACATTTCTGCAAGGCAGCTATAAGACACGAACCTACATCTAATGATGTGGCTCTGCCATGAAGCCCCTGTGACAGCCCCTCTTTCGCACTCCCAATTGCAAATTTCCATCTCCAGACACAAATGCCTTTCAGTGCACAGTTCAGTAAGAAAATTACTTTGGAGCCCTGGTGCTGAAAATGCATCAAAGCACAATCTCCAAATTCTCACACACCCCACCCCCGAAAAAAGCAAAAAAAAGATATCAAAGGAGAAAAAGAAAAGACAGAGTTTGGCTCCCACTGGCCTACGATAACAATAATGATAATAATCTAGAGATCGCAGGAGGTTCATCTACCATGCATGCCAAGTCAATTCGCGCCATTCACAACTGTGTATAATTGTTCCTGGGACTGCAAAAATTACTGTATTTTCACCAGCAATCAGAATTGTAAAAATGCTTTCAAACAACCTCAAACCCTTATTTGTTAAAACAAAACTATTTGCTCTTTTACGGTTCAAGTTAGGTCTGGCATTTCTGTGCAGAGGGTCAATAATCCAGTCGTTCAAAAAATAGTCACGAAAGACGTATTAACATAAGCTGTGCATTAAGACACAATTATTTATATGCCTGACAGTAATGGCTCTGCGCTGCGCACTGTATCAACTCACGGATACTTTAGCAGGAAAATAAAACACTTTTGGAGAATTTCTGCTCTGCCCAAGGACACTTAACATAACGCTAACGCTGTACCAAGAGAACAATAAGGACTGACAGTGTTCCGACTAATGCTTCATCGCAGAGTCTCCAGAACAGCCGTGTCTGTCCCTAAAGTTTGTAGCCATCACAGCGTGCTTCCCTTTGCTAAGCACACATAGCCTGGCCTAACGCTTCCCCAACCTTTAGATTAATGAAATACAGGTAAACAATTTCAAGATGCATTTACCCTCAGCTACCAAACCTCCCCGGCTTAGGGTACCCAGTAAAATCAGTTGGTTTGCCTCCAACCAGCCGCTGCCCCGCGAGTAAGGGGAACTTCCCTCGCCCCTCAGACACCGGGGAAAACGCTCCTTTTCATGCGGCGGCGCTGCACCCGAACAGCCGGCGATACCTCAAGGGTAGCTCTGCTGAACGGCTTTCCTTTTTATTTTAGCCGTACACAGGTCGCAGCAAGACGGAGCAACGCGAAAAGTTAAACGGGACAGGAAAGCGTCAAGTCCAATCCGACCCGAGTTTTAACAACTCTCGGCAAACCTGCGGCCACGACGGCGCCCACAACTTGACTGGAGGGCGGGTTCGCCTTCAAAGACATAAACACTGTCCACAGCAACGAAAAAACCCCTCGGGACGCGCGGCGGGAAGGCGGAGCGGGGTACAAAGCCGGCCGGCAGCCGCTCCTGCCTTCCCCCGCCTGAGGGAGCGCCAACAGCCGCGGGGAAATAGCCCCGAAAGGGGCGGCGGCGCCGCTGTTCCAGAGAAGACGCGACACTGCAACAACCGCCGCCGCGAGCCGACCGCTGGGGAGGGGGTCCCAACGGCCGCCCCCCGCTCCCCCTACGGATCCCCTCACGCCTTCCCTCGGTCGGCCGGCCGCCCGCCCCTCAGCCAAGGCGGTGGGGGGGCTCTGCCCAGTGCGGGGACAGGCTCTCCAGCCGCGGAGCCCCTGCCCCAGGAGGGAGTGGACCGGCGGGCGGGCTGCCGCGGGGCACCCCGACTCCGTCCCACAGCCCTGCCCGCCGGGGTCCCCCCCGCGCCCGCCGCCCCCCCCCGCCAGATAGGGCTGGCGGGCACCGGGCTGCAGCCACCAGTTGCGCTTCCCGCGCCGGACGGCTCCAGTACCTCAGCCGGGATGGGATGAGAAGTCTCGCCGCTGCAAAAGCCCTCTCGCAATGCAACAAGTGCCCACCCACCCAGGAACGAGAAGGAGGAGCAGGGGCGGGCGCCGCGCTCGCTCTCTCGGTGGCTCGCACCGCCGGTGCCGCCGCTCCGCGCTCCCGGCGCCCCAGCTGCCACTCAGCGCGCCACACGCGAAACGCGAAAACGAGCCCGCCCCGCGCGAGCAGTCTCTTGGGCCACCCGGGACGCCGTACGCTCGGCCGCTACCACCCCGCCGCTCTGCGCGGAAACGGGGGTGCGTCGGACCGCCTTCCTCCGCCCCGCCGCGCTGGTAGCGCCCTGGCAGCCGTTAGGGGAGCCGTTACGGTAGGAGTCGCCTCAGCGCCGCGACTAGGAGGCGCCTCAGGGGGCTGCGGTCCCCACAGCGCCCCGGTGGGACTGGGCGTCTCCTCGCGGGGAGTTCCCGGGGCGGACTGGGGCCGGTCTCCTCCGGTGAGGCCTGGCCCGGCGAGCGAAGCCTCCGCCTCGGGCTCCCCTCGCCTTACGACCGCCTCTTACACCCCCTCTAGGCCCGTTTCTGCCGGCCGTGGGGCAGGGGTAACCCGCTCCCGGGCTCGGGCTCAGGCCGGTTTTCCAGTCGGAGAGTACTGGGAGCCCCCGGGCCCAGCGCTGCTGTCCCCCCGCCCCTGTTCGGCACCGCCTCGCGATGGTGGCGAGGCGCGATCTATTGCGCTGCTGTAATTCAGCACCTCCGTAACGCGGCCTTTACCTTACTGTCGCACAGCCTCTTGAGCTGCCGTTTGAGACTTGTACAAGTTCTGAATTTCCTTTCTTATATTTGAATGTGGTATTTAGTCATTTTGCTGAGGTGTGATACTGAATTTTTTAATGTTAACAGCTACAGTGCAAAAATGATCATCCCAGTCAGATGCTTCACGTGTGGCAAAATAGTTGGAAACAAGTGGGAAGCTTATCTTGGCCTTCTGCAAGCAGAATATACAGAAGGGTGGGTATTATCTCTGAATGTTCTTTGACTCAGGCTTTAGATGAGATTGCACAGTGCATAAGGTATATAAATGCAGGATCATGGCATTACAAAGTAGCTGTAAAGAGGCTAAAAACTACAGATGTGTTCTGAGGCTAACTATTTAACCAGAGGTTAGAAATTATAATAGGTAAGCAAGTACTTGTTTCCCTACTGAATCTTTCTGGGTAGTAGTATGGAAGTTACCAAGTCATAACCTTTATACCCAAAACTCAAATATTTGAGTCTGACATTTAAATCTGTGTGGAATGGGAAGGAAACAAACAAGCAGTACAGTTAACTTTGACACCAATGTTTGTTTTTTTAAAGGGGAGAGAATGAAGACTGTACAAGTGTAAGAAGTAACTAATGTTGTTAACAATATATACCTCTTCAAGGTTTTCTTAAAAGTATTTCATATTCGCTACCCAAAATTGCTAACCTTACTTGAAAACACTGGTTTGTGGGGGGGAAGGGGAAGTTTAACTTCTCTAGATACCTGACTGATAGTCCTAATAATTCTATTTTAAGAAGTCTGTCCATGCTTTGCATAGCCAGAGTTGTCTTCCAGTAGTGTGAGGAGGTTCCTGTGATGGGACTACTGCAGAAGGGTTTGAGAAGGTAACTCTTGAGAAATATTTACCTTGTCATCAAGTATGAAGGGAAAAAAAAAATGGATGTTTGCAATTCTAAGGAGTGGGGAAAAAAAAGTGTTCAAAGTTTGGGTGACTTCCCTAAGTGATATTGAAACTTTTAAGTAGAAAGAAAGAGTATTTGCTTTGCATTCAAATGGTTAGGTTTACTAATACGTTTTTAAGTGGACTTATGTCTATGAACTATCATAGGAATGTGTATTAACAATATGGATTTCACTGCCTTTTCTTTAAAGTAAATCTGAAAACATGGTTTAGGATGCTGTTTTGTGAAATGTTAAACAATGGAGCACAGAACAAACAGGGAAAGAAGGCTTTGGTTTTTGAGCCTCATCTAAACTTGCAGGAAGTTGTGATTAGTCTCTGTCCTTCTCACTGCTTGACGTAGCGTTTGTAGGGAAAAGATGTCCTGTCCCCCCATCATTTATCAGTTTACTTAAAATCTGTCCAGTGAAAATGATTCAATACTTTTCCTAAATCTCATTACTTCTGTGAGTGGCCTTTTTGGAATGCATTTACATCCCAGAACCTGTCAAACATAGCGGAGTAAAATATTGCAGCTGCTAAACTAAAGGTATTTGGAAAGTTCCTACCAAAAAAAGGGGGGGTTTGTTTCATTTATGGAGTTAAAAACATTAAAATAGTAGAGGTTGCTAATAATTTCTCACCAATACTGAAATTTATTAGAGCTAATCTGGTAGCACTTCTGACTTATTTATGAAGTATTACATTTTAATATTTTTCTTGTCTTCATTATTCTTCCGCTTTTGTATGGGACAGGAAGGTGTACATTGTTATTGATAAATGTTCACTTAAAAACAATTGCTGTTGTCACTGGTGTGATTCTTGGACGCCTGTTAAACTAATGCAATTATGGTATTGTAAGATCAGAAGCAGAGTTTACAAATACCGAACAGGTAAAATCTTAGTGGAGTGTCAGAATCACTATTAATGGTGGCTTAAGAAATGGATGGACAAAATGGAAGAAATAAACTTGTCGAAACAATTTGTCGTTAAAGAAGACCCACACCTTTCTGTTTGTCTCTTAAAATTGCTCTTTTTTCAGAAGTTCTTGGAAACTAGAGGAAAAGGGAAATATAACTGAAGTTGTTTTAGCTGAAACGTATAGTATGATTCCTAAAGTTGTGGTTACCGTTAGTATTTTGCATCTCTGGCAACTGCATTTGAAAGTTTGGAACTTTCCAGATAGCTCTTAAAACTTACATATCAACAGACATCAAATGATTTTGTTCTCAAGTGTTTTGGAAAGTTTAGATATCATGTGATATTATTTATAAACATTCTTTTTAAAAAATACGCTGTTCATATACTTCCCTTAAATAACTTTTACAAGTGCTAGTACTAAAATGAATAGCCCAGCTATTTAAGCCCTTGAAGAACTGTTGATAGGTACAAGGACTAATTGATGTCATCAGAGAAGCTGCTGGGGTTTGACTCCATACGGTTAGACTGTACTGCTTGAAGTCAAACAAACTTTTACCATGGTCCAGCTTATGCATCAGCTTCCTTTCAGTCATTTGTACTTTTGAAAAGTATCTGTCGGCTTTCTCCAACAGGAGGATTACAGGTTTCAGGAAAATACATTTGTTCTAAGCAAGTGCATCATACAGATCTAAAGACCTGAGATCAGTCCTATTTCATGAATGTCAAATTCTGAAAGAGTATCAGACTGGCTTTATGGTTAATAAGTTGGTGCTAAAGAGCTTGGATAGTGTCACTTATCTTCAAGAGGTCTGATAGAGATAGCCATTGAAGACACATGCAGTGGTCTAGGCTAGGATGACTCATACGTTCTCTACCCAACTGTAAGAATCTCGAGCAGTCACTCAGAAGGCATTAAGCGGACAGACTGTAAAACACAAATTTCTTGTTGAGTAGTCTGCACATCCTTATTTGTATATTTGTGGGGAACAGGTTGTATAACTGAATGCCTTCTTATATAGCAACTGGAAAGGATTTTTAGCCTTCCTTAGAATTAACATCCTGTCCATACATGGGGTAGTTTGCATTTTGAGTTATTTTAGTTTCTGTATATCTTTCAGCCTTTTAATGTGGCTTGTGAAGTAGGGAAGCTTGTACCTTGTGAAGTAGGCAAGTATCTTCCTCAGTTTACAGAAACGTTATAAAAGTGCTTAGAGATGCTCACAATAACATGGATAACAGTGCTTAGAGATGCCATTCCTTATTCTTGTGTCAGGAGGCTGTCTAGTACCTTCGTGCTACCTTCTACCATACAATTAGCAGGAGCTGTAGCCAGCACTGGTAATTACGAACTGTCCAGGATTTTAGGAGTGGAAATGACTTCCTATGTTTCCAAACGGTGTTCCTGTTACTACATTCACACCTCTTGATTGATCAGATTTTTAACCAGAGCTCCTCTCTTTTCTACAGACTGGTGTTTGTAAGAGGAAGACTGAGTTACTGTAATTAAATAATTGAGGTTAGAAATGTACCATATTTTAAGTCTCTTACCATCTGTGAAGACTAAAATTTTGTTTCCAAAACCAGAATACTTGCATTTCACTTAACCTTGCTGTTTCATGACCAAATATGCCCTCACAAGTGGGGTAGTGCAGAAGAGGAAATTCATAAGAGTTGGTCTGTTACAATTCTGTTCCTATGGGATTTGTGCAGACTTACCTCTGAAAGTTTGGTAGTTGTGTCAGCTGGACGCCTTCTTCAGCAGAAGACTGTGTGCTCCTGCAGGCCAGAGAACAGGCAAATACCCTGTCAACGGCAGTAAATGGAAAAGAATATTAACAGCATATGCTAAATTTCTGTTTCTTAGTTTGAACTGCAAACAAGTTTTCCTCTATGACTAAGCTCAAAGTAATCAGTATGTTGCTTAGGAACGCTTACAAGTGGTTCTGACTCACTTCATCCATTATTTTTTTTTTACTGTTGTTCTTGTTCATTAATAGAGATGCCCTGGATGCCCTTGGTTTGAAGAGATACTGCTGCCGCAGAATGCTCCTAGCTCACGTGGATCTGATTGAGAAGCTTTTGAATTATGCACCCCTGGAGAAATGAGCTGAAAAAAGTACCGTGCTGCAAGCCGTGTGGAACGTATCTCTAATTCTAGACTTGAAACTGGACTTCAGGCAGTAAAGGATGAAAGCCACCTGTAGTGCAACCATTGAGAGATGTTTACCTTCTGGAGAAAATGCTGCCCCGAGCCACAAACGTCTTTCAAGAAAACAAAGGAAAGATGAAGTCCACTTAACCAAGATTTGGAGATTAAATTAGAAGTTTGGATGCTTCTTTTTAAATCTGTGTTTTGAGATGTTTTGTGAGCGTTTAGATGCTTCTACCAGCAAGCTTAAATGTTTGTTCATGTAGAAAAATTATTATATTTCATTAAAACTTTGAAATAAATGCGGTCTTTCCCTGTACCTTTTTTACAGTTTCTGGATAGAGTTAAGGTATGCTTGGGTCTTGCCATTTGCTTGTGCTGGTTACTTTGAGGCTAGGAGTACCGCTAAGTAATCAGTTCAGTGTTTTGCGCTAGGCAGGTAAGGGCATTAGAAACGTAGGACTGAAGCTCAAGGTTCCAGCAACAGGGAGTTGAAAGCTTCCAGAGACAGCAGAGTGCACTTTCCACTGCAATTAAAGTCAACTTGCGCTCTCTACCCCAGTTCTTATAAAACACTGGGGCTGCTGTATTGTAAAAAAAACAGTGAATCAGATGGTGCAGTGCATTTCACTTAGGTAAAACATGTCAAGTGTTCCCGCGGAAAGCACTGGATGTGAGATTTTTACGCACACTGGTGTGAACAGGATTAAAGTCTTGATCTTGCCAAGCACCTGCACCACTCTGTAGCTGGTACGCAGACAAGCTTTCCACTTGTTACTCATTTCGTTGGCTTCACGTTGTGCTGTGCGTGCAGTGTGGTACTGCCTGGCCAAACAGAGAGTGCTCTGTCTTCTCCTGGTGGAACGAAATGCTGTGAGGTCAGCTGCACATGTGGGGCTCGTGAAGGTGACCTGCGCCCGGAGACAGGCACTGACCCTGCCACAAGGTCTCACCTTCCCGTCGCACTATTGGCTTGGAAGCTGGACCATGTTGCACGCTGTTCTCTGACATCCAGAAAATGCATCATTTCAGGGAGGGTGCACAGGCAGACACACCCACCTTACCTGAAAATGAAGGTCAATTCCTACATCAGGATTCTGTTCAAATGCAGCATTAGCCCATATGCAAATGTGGGACAAATCATTATAGCAGCCTTATAGGAAAACAGGGTGGAACAGGTGATAATCCCTGAGTTTGCAGTCTGTTACTCCTTGGTACAGTTAAACTTTTGGCACTGGCTTATCAGCTGCTGGGTAAGAAGTAGCTCTGTGGATTCTTTTTCATAGTTGAAGAAGAACTAGAAAGAAGTTTTGAACAAAACCTGGGTTTCCAGAAATGGTAACTATTTAATGTGCTTACTGGGTCAGACTTGCACGCACAAGCGTTAAAACTAGATTATCTCACAAAATCAGTTGCAGGACGGCTTGCCTTCGGCTATCACCCCACCGGTCTTTACACTTGAACTTGCTTTTCAATTTAGTGCAAGGCAATAGGAGATGTTCCCCAGATTCAGCAGTTCTCTACTGAAGACGTTTTAAAACCGTATGCTTTATCCTAATGCAAAGAGAATTTAAGCAATTAATTCTAGCATTTGTTTCATAGTTGGTTGGATAGCTTATGTGCTGCATGCCTGCTGTAGTAGCTAGCTAAATGCACTCAAAAAAAAAAATAAAACAAACTTCACTTCTCTTTCAGGCAATTTTTTTAAAAGGGACATGATGAAATATAGGTTGACCTTTCCAAACTGAACGCCTGTGGGACACTTTTCCACGTCACAGTGGAGCATTACGTGGAGGTACATGCCAGCTCGTTCACAAAAAGATGAAAATGCCATCCCCGGCACTGGTTCTGTGAGCTGGACCGAGAGAGCGCAGCAGCCCCGGCTGGCAGAGGCAGCCGTGCATTATGCCGTGTGGAAAGCTGTCCTGCGGCGCTGCCGAAGAACGGCATTAGATGAGCCGACAGGACTTTGTTTCTATCTGCGAAAGCGATTTTCTAATCTAGTTTTCTGCTGTAGAATAACATGTTTCTTTTCAAAGCTGATGCCAAGTTGTCTGATATGAAAAGCTATGGCTCTTAAATACTTAGAACGAAGACGCAATTTGCAAAAACACAGCAGGCCCCGTTCAAAAATTCAAAGCAAAAAGCAAACACACCTCGGTTGCTCTCATTACTGTTTCTCAGACAGAAAACAGGGTGCAGAGGAAGACAATGACAGTCTGGTATTGCTCCATCACACAGATGTAACACAAGGAACAGCAAAAAAAACCTGAGCGGCAAGACTGTCACAGCAGGCATTAATATTAGCTCATGCAGCACATGACAACCCGTCTGCATCACAGCTTTTCCTCGGGACTTTGCAAAGGCAGCATTGACCAAAAAAGCCATTTCTGTAACGTGGCGAAGCAAATGGTCTATCGCGTTCCTATGAAAGGTTGTCTCAAGAGTTTTGTCCTTCGGAGTGGTAGGAGCAGAAGCAGAGCTTAAATCTCATTCCATAAAGAGTCAGTGGATTTTTCCATGGATTTCTATAAATCCCAGCTTTCACCCCTGCTCTTTGGTAAGTAGGGAAGTAATTCCCTTTTCGCTGTCATTTCTCCTGGGCTTGCTTCTGCAGCTCTTAATAACATAAGCGTATTAGATCTGCTTTCTAACCTGCTAGATGTCTTTGAGAAGAGCCATTAAATATGCTTACAACAGCCACACTTTTTAAAGCCAATGTAAAAGACACGTGTACACACAGAAAAAAAAAAAAGCGCCTCGTTTTTTCCTGAATCTTAATAAAAAGGAGCCCGTAGCAGAACCAACAGATAGCTAGAAGCGACAACAAAAAGATAAATTGTACTGAATATGCAGCCTTTAACTACATGCAGAAATCTGTCAATTGGAAGATTGCTGAAAGAACAAAAAATCCCACCCTTTATTCACTTTATAGATAAAGCATTTTGGACATTTTTCAAGTCTGTTTTGAAAGACTCTTGCAGTGATCGCGCTAACCTGTGGAAAAGCAAGCACAATCAGAAGCGTGACAGAAGAACCCCCGTCACCCAGGCTGCAACCTCCCTGGGGCCAGGGCAGCCTCCGGCAGGACTGTCACATGTCACCGTCACATAAAAATAATGAAGTGGTGCCCGAGAAGCACGTGATGGAAGAGGAAGCCATGAAAGTACAGAGGAATCTGCGTGTGGAGCGCAGCATCTTGCTTCTACCTGGAGCATCAGCACCAAGGTACGTGTGTGCTTAGAAAGCTTTACTTTCCTTGAAATTACAGTTTTAAACAAAAAAACCCAAACCTCTGTTGTGAGTCCATCTGCAGGATGGAAGTGAAGTGGTTTTGTGCCTACCCGTAACAAGCCTCCAGCCTTACATTTCAGAAGTTTTGCTCTGAAAAACAGCCTCTTGTGAGGGTCTCACCCCCGGTGATCTACTGAGAGACGTGTGCTGGGTTTTTGTTCCCATGACCTTTCCCGAAATGCAGCCTGGAATTGGATACTAGTCTGACTTCTTGTGTATGCTTCTTGTCTATATGAAGAAAAACTCTGAAAACCCTGATGACAACCAGAGCACAAACCCCGTAGCTGTAGGTTTCCATAGAGATGCCTAACTAGCCCTGTGGCTACAAATTTACATTTCATTGGTAATAAACTGTGAGGATCCAGAACATGAGCTGCTACTTGCCCTGCAAATAGCTCTACAGGAAAAAAATAATTTTTCCCCACACTAAAAAAAAAAAGCCCCAACCAAAACTACTTAGCCTATTTTCCTCTAAAAGCAGTTTAATTCCAAATAGTTTCTAACTTCACTACTGATCTTAGTAAGAAAATAGCACTTCTACTTAGTTCTGTCTCTGAGCAGGCCTATGTACACCCATTTGAGCTTAATTAGCCAGAGAGATTTTTCTTACTCCTGGAACTTCTCAGTTGAGACATCTCCGAGATAATATTGTTTCCACCTGGCTCTGACTGCCCAGATGACGAACACAGCTTTGATGTCCCCTTCAGCGTGTTCGCGCCATGATTTACACTGTGGCTTTGTTTTCAGATCCAATTTCTATTCAATTCCTCCAGCCAGTGAGAAAGCATTTTTAATTGTTCAATAGGGACAGCACAATAGAGATGTTTGAAAAGGAAGGGCAGGAAGCACGTGGCTGAGACTTCGGCTTTGCCGTGCCACGCGGTTTGATGTGTCGCCCACTGAAGTCTGTGGGAGTCTTTTCATTAACTTCAATGTGACTTAAAATGGCCTGGTGGCGTGCGGTGCCTTACACCACTTGAGCGTCCAGGATTAATTTGTTTCATTAAGTTCTGCTAAGAAAAGCTGTTTGAGCTGCCCAAGCCTTAGATACTCAGAGAGCTTTCAGATCTTGCTGCAGACCTCACCTGTGTGCACCTCCAGCACATCAGGCCATAAAAAAAAATAAAAATAAAAGGTAAGAAGTTATCTCTGGCTTCAGCAACTCCAGACATCCAGGGGGGAGCTGCAAGGCAACCGGCTTCGCTTTGGGCTAGTGTATGGAAACAGCACAATAATTACATGGGAGCAGGTCTCCTTTAAACCCTCATCCCTTTCTCCTCAGCACTCCCTTGCAGAAATATACAGGGGATGCAGAGCCAAGACATGCCAAGAGCATTAGGTTTCCTACTCCCAATCTTATTTCTCCTTCTCCACAAATGCTCATCTTCCAGACTTTATCAGTCACCCATTTTGGTGACCCAGACCTTGTCTTATGCTTGTAGGTCACACGTAGCTGGCGTGAAGACACGGAGCTCCAAAGCACCACATGAGTTTCCCCACAATTTCCTTCCTGATGCATCTGCTCCTGCATTGAACATTATGTCTTGTAACAGGCAAGCTAGAAAATTCATGCAGGGAAGTCCTTCATTTATCCCTCCCAAATATGAAGCAAGTGTTTTAATAAAATGGGTTCATTATTTCCTGCTTTCAGGAGCTGAACAAATAACGATCAAAGAAAGGCATGGAACAGCAGACAAAAAGCTAAAAGCCCAAATACTTTGGGGAGCGTAAGAAACCAGCAGTTAACAGCAAACTTCAAAGCAAGCGGCAATGGCTGTGGTCAAGACTTTCCGTAGGCACTAATGATTTTGAATTAACCCATGCCCCACCCTAAGGGCTGGATCTGGAGCTAGGAAGAATGAATACTGAATACCCGCTCTTCAGACCTCCGCCTTTTAAAAGCAGGTCTATTTGGAGCGCTCCAAGAAATGAACTGCTTTTTTAAAAAAATATGAAATAAATCGGTGCCAGCAGTAGGACAGCTTTGCTCAGCACCCACCTTTAGGTGCTGACCTTCCTTGAGCTGCTGGTTTCCACAGAGGTATCTACTAGCTTTGAATTGCTTCAGAGATTAACATAAATGTCACTGTCCTTACCAACATCTCTCCAGAGACACGATCCAAGTGCATGAATCTCAATGGGAATTTTTCCTTCAACACTGGTGTAGTTTGGGTCCACTCCATTCCACCATTTGCTACGCAACAGCAAGAGAGACTCCCTTTGCCCATCTCCATATAACAGCATTGTTCATGTCTTTCAAAGACAGAAAAATACTTCACCTTAAGGTGTATATTTAGGGATAGGCCTTGACAAGAACAAATAGGCTCATTACATAAGCCTCAGGCAAGCCACCGGTGCAGTGCCTCAGTTTCCCTGCCTGTACCTCTGAGATGGCACCATCCCACCCCTCAGAAACCATCAGAAATGGGCTACAAGGAGAAGCTTTAACTCACCCAACCCCTGGCGTCTTCCTCCCTCCCTCCCTCTTATCAAGGGCCCCCTATCATATACTGCCCTCAAATCCTAATGGAATATCTTTAAATAGATTTTTAAAAAGTGCTTTTTGACTGTGAGCGGAGCCCAGTGCAGGGACTGCTGATGGAGAGCTGCTGCCCTGAGCCCATGCAGAAATTCAGAGACCGGCCGCATCACTGTCCCCAGAATCCAGATGGTACGAGCACACAGCTAAAGCCCAGTTATATCCAGCTATTTACTCAAAGCTGCCTTAAAGTGTCCCGCCCCGGCCTTTCCCCCCCCCCTCCCCACCCCCCGCAACTTAATGGAAAAACAGGGTAAAAGGCAATCAGAGCAGTGTCAGCTACTCATGGTTAAGGGCTGCGCTGATGAAAGAGGATGTGCTCCTACCAACGCTGATCAGCCACCTCCCACCCGCTGCCAGGCTCTGCCCAGCTCTCCAGCAATACAGCGACGGTGTGCGGGATACAGCCGAGCCCTCAAGCCTCCCGCTTGAAAAGTAGAAATGCAGAACTTTTATAATTGAGTTTGTCAACTTATACGCAGCAATGGAATAGCTAACGCTTGGGCTGGAGGTATAACAAGAGGTTTTGCTACAATTCCCTCCCCCCCACCAAAATTTAAAAACAAAACCAAGACGACGAGTGCTGCTCTCAGCTGTAGGCCTTTCCTCATAATGAGCTGTGCCACTGAAGCAATTACTAACTTTAGTTTTTTAAAGAAGCAATAGCAGTTTGACCAGGAGGTCTACCTCCAGGAATGAGCTAGGAAATGAAAGCATTAAGTTAATAAGGGCTTGAGTGCTTCAGATCATTACAGAGACAGCCTACAGCTCCACACTTCACCAACTTGATTTTTTTTTTTTTTTTATTATTATTGTCAAAACAGCTTGAAGAAAACCCCCTTTGGATCCACCCAGCATTAAATACAGTCTAGGCAAATAGCTGCTTTCCTACATTAAGCAACATTTTAAAAAGGCAAAAAAAGTAATGATTAAATTCCACTGATGAATAATTACTTCTACTAAATAAAGAGAAACAAATGCCATTGACCTCAGCAGCTTTCATGTCAGCTACCCCAGCTGCTACTAAGCCAAATGAACATCGTGTGCTGCAATAGCTGAAATGGGAGAAACTCCTATTCCAGCTACAGTGGGAGCATCTCTAAACGCGGATCTCAATGGTTGAGCAACAGCGGGAGCAGCCGGTGGTTCCTGAGAGCCCGGCATCCCCCATCCACCCCGCAGGCCCATGCTGAGCACAGTTAAACCCCTTTTATCCTGCCCTTGTCTCAAACTACAGGTGGACAAACCTGCTTTGGGCCAGGTCCAAGACATGGATCTGCACTGTCCGGAGCAAAGCTGGAGCCTCCACCCAAGGTCAAGCTGGTCACGCACTGCCTGAGTGAAGGTCCTTTATGGAGGCTGTGGCCATACTGCCCCTGACCCACCAAGACATCGGTGTTTACCCTTGCTCCCTGCCAGGGCAACATACCCACTAGGCCAACAAACTCCAGCTCTTTCCACATCTCAACCAAGGGCCGATTTTCACAAAAGAAGGTAACTCTTCCAGGGGATACTTGGTCAGCAGAACTCTTCCTTCTATTGGAGGCTTCTTATAATTTATGTTCATCCTTTTTCCCTCCCAACCCACCTCCCCCAGGCATTTTCCCAACTCAAAACATCTGAAACTTATTCTAAACTCTGAATGTGATCAGCTAAATGCAACCAGAGAGAGCTTGAGGCCTTTGCTCCCTTTTGCACGTCTGCTTCAAGGGGGCTTTACCAGCAGAAGCAGGGAAGTCATATAGCATGTGAAGTCACTGCAGTATTACAAACTTAAGCTGGTTATTTCTTTCTTCTCTGTTTTAAAAGCTACAATATTCAGGTAGCTCAAGGAAAAACAACCTTTGGATTTTCTCTGATCATAAATCCATCACAACAGCTTGGGGGAAAACAGTAAATAAGATATTGGAAGAAGAGCACAAGAGGCCAGGAGAAGAGTATCTGCCTCCCTGGATGTGCTATTTGCAACCGAAGCCAGGTACCAGGCTGTGATATTAGTATGTAGTATTGATTTGTTCTTAATCCAGAGAAATGCCCCTGTAATGAACTCTGCTGTGCCCTTAATGATTTCATATCGAAGGATGTTAGGTGCCTTGCTCATAACAGAGTAACAGCAATTCCAAAAATAGCAAGCCTCATAATAAAATGTTATTGAGAAGCCTGAATTTCAATATAAAAAGGACTCTGCTGTACTCAAGGGCTTACTAGATACAAATGCATACTTTAAAAAGTTGTATTAAAGTCGTGTCAGCGCCTGAGTTACAGAGGCAACATGAGATGCTACTCCAGGGAGCAGCTGAGCCCCAGGTTCCCCAGGAGACTTTTAGGCAGATGTGATACAGGCTGGATTTAATCCCACCAGATGACTGGGGCCGGATACCTAGAAAGCGGTGAGATACTTTTGAGAGCTTCCCGTGAGGGCAGGAGAGTGCAGCCATGGTGCTCCTCAGCAACGAACAGGGACAGCTTGTGAATAGGTGCTGGATGAGATGCCAAGTGCCTGATCCTGGCTCTGCTGCTCACCCCCAGCCTTGGGCAGGAGCCTCCCGGAGGGCCACCAGCGAGCTGCCACTGCAACTGGTGCAAGCGGGCTTGCGAGAGAGTGCAGCCAGCGTACTGGTGGGAAGACACCAGCATGCCCACCAAGCTTAGGGCCGCCTCAAAGAGCTGAGTTGGCAGCATGGGGTCTAAGGTCGACCTCGCTCGCGAGTGACTCCTCAGCCTTAACTTTGTCAGTGCACCAAATGGCAGCCCCAAATTAAACCTGCCAACTGGGCTCCTCAGCCTCTATCAGCATGGACCTCAGTCTGCAGGCTAGCCCAATCAGTGGGACTCCAGTGGCTGGGAAGGATGGCGGTTGCCCACCTCCCACCACATGCTGAGGCAGCAGGGAGCAACCTGGTGTCAAGACGGGCAGTTGGCAGTGGGTGTGAGTTGCAGGGTGTATGCATGTATAAAATCAACACACCAGCACCTGTGGTGAGGAAGAAGGCATCTTCCCAGCTTCAGGAGGTTGGGTGACCTCTCCAAAGCCAGGAGTGGATGTTTTCAAGGGGCTTGGCTGAAAACACAGAGATGTTTGCCTGCGCCTAACTACACGCTTGGCCTTGGTGAGGTCTTCTGGCTTAGAAGAGGTCAGAGATACAGAGTGTGCCACCCAACTTCATAGCCAACTGTACCGAAGGGCACTACCAGGACCTATTTGCACTTTAAGTCTTGCTCACACTCTTGCTACCTGGATACCACCTATTTTTGATGGCTTATTCCTGCCCCTAATTTTGGGCTGCTGCAGCCCAGGATGCAGAACAGGTGGTCCCCAAGGTATTCCAGCACTGACAGGAGGGTGAGACACTGGAACAGGTTGCCCAGAGAGGTGGTGGAGGCCCCATCCCTGGAGACATTCAAGGCCAGGCTTGATGAGGCTCTGAGCAACCTGATCTAGTTGAAGATGTCCCTGCTTACTGCAGGGGGGTTGGACTAGATGACCTTTAAAGGTTCCTTCCAACCCAACACATTCTACGATTCTATTCTATGATTCTATGAAAAGCAGGGAGGGGGCAGCACCGCTCCCCTTCGAGAGGCGACTCCACTCTCGCCCCGGTGTGGTTGCCCCCTTTGCAGCCCCCTTTTTCCATTTGCCCTTTTCCAATCCACTTTCCCGTGACCTGTTAGAGGCGGCATCCCTCACCGTGTGAGAACAGATCGAGACAAGGTCCCCTCTCTCCAGGAGACATCAGAGATTTTCTCTTCATTGGGTGTGGTGGGAAGAATGAGTCTCCTCAATAGGCAAATGTTCAACAGCAAGTTCAAGTGGACGTTTCAGCACAGCTGCAGAAGAGGCCAGCTGTAAGAAGTTATCACAGAGACGGGGACAGATCTGCGAAAAGGCTGAAGCAAAAACCATTTCCATGTTTCCTCTCCCTGCACTCCTGTATCACTTACCCAGCAGGAGCGGTGTTTACTCTGGCCCTGGGACCATCTTTTGCTCCTCTCACTCTGGTGTCAGAGACACCCAAATTAGCACTTACCTGCGTAACAGTGGGGTTGGGTTTGCTCTTGGGAACAAAAACTGGAGCAGGCCACAGCTGAGAGGATGCAACATTTGTTTTGTTTGCTGCAGGGTTTATTTAACTCTTGCTCCCAGTGCGCACGATACAGCCCCCATCCCCAGATCATCTCACAGCTCCTGCAAAGGAAAAAGCTCGTTGTGGAGCTGCTGGAGCTAAAGCCAGGGATGCGGCCATTCCACTGCTGCTCCTTGCCCTCTGCAACGCAGAGGGTAAGAGCTCAGGCCACCTGCAGCCCCCCAAAACTAAATCCCCTGCTGAAAAGGGCTGTGGCAGCTGCTGCATTCCTCCCGGGCAGGGACAGGGATGGTGTGATGGTTGGGATGTGCCAGGCAGGGCCAGACATGCATCTTGCCAGGCAGGGCACTGGGGAGGAGGCTGCTCCTGCCCTCGGCTGTTTGAGCCACCTGATGGTGGTGGCACATGAGAGATGTGTCACTGGTTTTCTCCTAGACCTTCTGCAGTGTGGGAGGGGCTGTAATGAAAACAAAACATGCAGCTTCATTTCTTCCATCCTGCAGCCTCTCCGTCAGCACCCAGCCCTGGTTCCAGACTGCTCTGTGATCAAAGCGCATCTCCTCTGCCCACAGCTCAGCCCCCGTGCCTCGGGCAGCGCTGCTGGGCTCAGTCCCAGCATGTCTGTTTTGGCTGGTGCCACAGTCCCTTTCCTGGGCTAGAGGTACAGAGGGGACAACCAGCCCTGCAAAGCACTGCCTAGGAGCCCCTTCAGGCCTTCAAATGACCCTCATGCACCCACTGGCTTCGTTAAGAGCAACTGGGGGCATCTCCTGACACCTCTAGTGTGACTGGGGACAGGATTAATTAGTTAGAGGAAACAAGGGATGAACATTTGCCTCCTACAAGCTCTGAAAGGGAGCTCAGAGCTTAGCTCATAGGTTATCTGAGAGAGGGGATGTAGACTGGAAAAAAAGCCATTAGCTCAATTATCCCTAATTAAAGGCATAATTGCCTTAATTATAGCCTGTCCTTTCTGACTGGTGCCCAGGAGGTGCTGTCAGCGGGGTTGCCCCTGCCTGCTGGGTCCCTGCACAGGGCAGGTGGAAGGAAGTGCCCGAGGGGGCTGCAGCTCACTGCCCTCCCCCTCCAGGGCCCTTTCCTGGGGAAAATCAGCAGTCTGGTGGCATGTGCCCCCCCCGGGAGATGACAAGTATCCTTGGACCCTGTCTCCGGGAAGGACTCTGAATCCTAAAGCAGAGAAACAAGAGCATCTCTCCAGTGGTGCGTGGAGAGCAGAAGTTATTTGCATTCCCGTTCCGGAAACCTCTGCCTGCAAGAGCAGGATGGAGTTTACCCAAAGCTCCTGGCTACACAAAACTAGAAGAAATTGCTGATGCTAAACCAGAGGCTGCAGTTTGATGCTGACCTGCGTTTCCCATTGTTGGTTTCAGAAGAGGACTGCCACCAGAGTTCAGTAATTTTGTAGGGTCATAACTCCTTTGGGGCTGTTTTTTTATTGTTACTTAGATTACAGGCAGCACTTAAGTGCAACCGGGGCTGTGTGGGGCTTGGCACAGCTTGTACAGACACCGAAAGGAAGTTTTCAATCTAAGGAGACAAGGAAAAGGAAATACGATTAGAACGGAAAAAGAAACTGATAGGAATGGATTTGTCCGGCGTGCAGAGCAGGCTCCGGCTGCAGAGGAGCTCAGCTCCCACGCGGGGGGGGCAGGACAGACCTCTCCTGTGGTGCCCCACACCCGTCCGCTCCCATCCAGCACCGAAAACATCTGGATATCTGGTCACTTCGCTAAAGGGGTTGTTGCATTCTACCAAAAACCTCAGTGCAAGAGGTGTCCTCAAGCCTCCAGGCAAACTGGGGATGCAATACCAAGCTCCTGTGTTCCCAGTCAGCACCTTAACCGCATCCCCACTGCTCTGCTTGTGAAACGCTGCCTCTTCTCGCCCACGTTCACTTAAATTCAGATCACTTCCAGAAGGCAGCATTGGGGTTTTTTTGGTGAAAAGGGCATCAAGACCCATGTTTGTAGGGACTGTTATTTTAATAGCCCCATCCAGTGCCATTAATTATGGTAAGTGAATTGTAAAATACATTTGAATAACATCTGTGTTTGGTTTTTGGTGTTGTTTTGTTGTTGAAAAACATATTTAATACATACGCAGGCGTCTTTGCTGTCCTATGATTTAGGGCTCCACTCCCTGCTCTGGGGTTCAGGATTGTGCAATTTGGAAGTGTGGACAAACCTCAGAAACGTTTCTTTTGAGTAATTCTGCCACAGCTGCCAGCTACAGCCCAAACAGCTGAATCATTCATGAGCCCATCCACGGAACATGAGGCATTCGGCTAAGGAAAGGGCAGGTCAATTGACTTCTATTAAAAACTTTCATTAAAGTCCTGGAAGCGAGTGGCGGGAGAGGGAGAAAGGAGGAAAAAGAAATAAATTGTAACATTGATCATGTTTGTGGATTGACAGAGGAGGAGGGATGGAAAACACAAGAACAAAACGGGAATTAGCCTGGGATAGCTTAGAGAGTTGGGCACGTTTGAATGGGACAAGATTTAATCTAGGTAAATATAAAATAGTACCTGAAAATGCTCAGCATATAACAGAGGGATAATGTGCAAGAGAGAAGCCGTAAGAGCTGGGCACAGAGGGACGTGCCTTCAGATGTCGTCTTGTAGTGATATTAGCTGCTCTTTCTGTCCTGGGGGAACTGAGCTCACATCCCCCCGGAGCGGAGACAGTGGCTGCAGTCCCAGTCCCCAAACCAGAGCCTGCTGCCCCACATCTCAGGCCATCATTGCTTAATGCTGCATCCCAGAACAGGCAGCAAGAAATCAAAGTGTGTAAAACAACCTGGGAAGACTCCCTGGGAGGATTAGAAGGCGATTACTAGGCAGGTCTCCCAGGAAAGAGGAGGCTTTCCCAATATTTAAAACACGCTCTAGGAGTACGGCATGCTACTGAGCGTCGCAGGCACCTCTCTGCACAGGCACCCCCACACCGTGGGTCCCCCAGCATCCATCACGTACTTGCTGTGTGAGCGTGGGTGAAACGCTTGCCTCAGTTTCTCCTGTGAAACAAAGCAAATTTAAGCTTTTTGGTACTGCCCTGTGTTCCCCTGAGGATGATGGCCGTGCAGGCGCCTGCCATCAGCGAGGTGCTGTTAGGCAGATGCCTATTCGATTTACAAGGCAGTGGCAGGCAGGAGACCTGCAGCCAAACGTTGACGGGGCACCGCTGGGTTAATGAGAAAGCCGTTTGCTGTGTGGTACAATAATTCACTTTGGTCCCTCGCTAATCCCAGGCTGGGGAGCCCTTTAGAAGAGGGGAGGCTGAGGCTGTGACTGCTGGCAGGTAGGGAGCATCCCTGGCTGCCGGCTGACGCACCAGGGGAGAGGACGTCCCTCTGCTGGGAAGGGAGAGGGGGACCATGACTCTGGAAGGACAGAGCACATTTCTATGGTGACAGGTTTCTGGGGTAAAGGGGTTCCAGCATTTCTGAGCAAAATAAGGAATATAAACCTCACCTGTAGAAGCTCCTGTGGGCAGTGGAAATCCTCCAGCACGGCAGGAGGAGATACATAGATAGATATGTGTGTATGCGTCATCTCCACACACACCGCACCCCAGGGCCAATGCCTCTAGCCCCCCATAGTCCCCAGAGACACGTGCTGCGGCTATCGAAGCCACCTCTGGAACAGCGGGGGGGTGGGGTTTACTGTCCCAATGGAGTGGACACAGCAGCCGTGAGCAGGACCAGGCCCTGCTGGGGCACCGGGCTCTCTCCACGCTCTCTGCAGGCAGAAACGGCTCTTTCCTTGTCAGCAAGATAATTCGCTACTCGAAAAAAATGAAGCCTGGAAATGTGTAATGCTCAGCAGCTCCTTTTCTGCAGGCGGGAGCAGTAATCAGAAGAGAGAAGGCTGCTGATCCCGATGGCCTCAGCGTGTGCAGCATCCTTTCTGCTAATGCAGGCAGCCGAGAAAGCAGGAGGAGCAGCCTCCTTTACAGGGAGTAAGAGGACTTCAAAACCCCAGTGTGCCTGACAATCTGCTGTGCCGGAATGAGTCACTGGATGAATGTGGTGGGCACCTGCATCCCCGCTGTTCACGTGATTACACATCATTTGAGGGCATCATGCCCCCTCCCCACAAGGAATTGTAATTTCTGAATGCACCACATGAATCTCTTCCCCGTTGCCTCCTTGGCCGGCCGGGTGGTGCCACCAGTATAACCGCCACATCTCTTCCGGACCAGACTTTGGTGCAGGGAAGCAGCGGGCAAACAGGCTCCTCCTGGAGAAGCAGCTCAACAGGGAGACAGAGCTGCTCGTTAATAGCATGGGAGTCAGCCCAGGACCCCACAGCAAACCCAGCCACGCCAGGAGAAGCTGTTGGGTCTCTGCTCATGGTGATGCTTGAGGCATCTCTTGTTGCTGCTTGGTACTGCGTGATAAGGAGCAGCACAGAGCACTCAGCATCTTCTCCCAGGGACGCAGGCACACAAGTACATAGGAAACCTGGGGAGGTTTCACAGTAGGAAAGGATGGAGCATTCCCTTTTACCATTTCCCAAGCAGGGTGTGTTCGTCACATCTCACCAGGGAGGAGTGTATTGCTGCCTGCTCCTCGTCTTTCTCTCCACTGTCGCAGCCCTGCTCAGCCCCAGCCCAGCAGGAAAAGGCCATTACAACCACCGTCGAAGGGAGGCTTTATAAATGGCCAAAGAAAGGGGCACCAAGGCCTCCCTGAGGGGAAAGTTCCTCCCAGTTAAACAGCAGAGGCAGAAAGGGCATGCTGGTGAACTGGTTTGGGGTTAGAAGCAGCCCTGAAGTGGAGCATGAAATACTTGTGTCTTCTTTGAAACTGTGGGAACAGGGTGACTGCCCCAAAGCTGGACCCTTGCAGAATTATTAACTGCTACACCTGTTTTCCCTTTTATTCCTGAGCAAATTGTACCAACCACCTGGGTACCCTGACAGAGCAAACCACCAGCTGAGCCAATAGCTGCAAAGGGCAATTAGCACAGCCCAAATCTCCAGGTCCGGAGGGGGAGAAATCCCCACTCCCAGCCCAAGAGAGGCAGCAGCACCCAGAGACCTGAGGCTGTGCGGCCCGCCGGGATGCTGCGAGATGGTAATTGCACCCTGATCACAGACACTGCAGCAGCAGCCACTTCAAAGAAGAGAAATTGCTTTTAAGCAACTGCTTCATGCTGAAAGACGCTGTGCTACAGGCTTCACAGATGCCACCCCATGCTGGTCTTGCAGAAAGCGGGCCAGTTTCCCTTCGGTGGGGGGAAAAGGGTGACTGAAGCCACACTGCACCCCTAGTGACACAGATGGGAACGAGATGAGGCCCAAGGAGTGGAGTTTTGTGCATTTTTCTTCCTGCTATGGCAGAACAGCCGAGGTGTCCCAGCAGCTGTCTGGGAGACACCGATAACACAGAGCCATCCGCACCACCTTCTGTGCCCCCACTGTAAGCATGCAGGCAGGAGCCCAGCCCGTCCCGCTCCCCCAGCCCCACCTCAGCAAACAGCCCGCCAGGACGAGCTCTCCCTTCTTCATTCATGCTCCACCTTCAACTCAGCTCTCCTGCAACAGGCAGCCGGAGCTGCGCACAAGTCCTGGGACAAGGTCTCATAAATGGATGTGACCACATCCCTGTCTTACCCAATGCATCTCAGGAGCGCATCTGCCTTCCCCACAGCGGTACTGTAGCAGTGGTGCTGGGTCATCTCACTCCCACTGAGCCACCCAGGTCTGTCTCCTTGGCATATGCTAACACATTTGTGGGTTTGTTTTAGCCGAAGTCCCTGCTCTGAGCTGAGTGCAGGCCAGGTCAAGCCCCCAGCCTCTGTCTTGTGTGACCAGTGCCTTGCTGCAGCACGAAAATCAGACACATTGGCAGGGCTGGAAGGAGCTACCTTCCCCTTCCAGGCGAGGGAACACCAGTGTGACCTGTGCGGCACTTCCCTGGGGCTTGGTGACACCATGGCCCTGCTGCCCACAAAGCCAAACAGCTTGAATTAGACTCACTTGAATTAGAGGAGCTGAATTCACAGCGCACTGCACTGAGCCCCGAGAGCCACCGAGTGGCCGTGCCCGTTAGCTGCAGGCAGGTGTTCCCACCTGGCCAGATATAGGCACATTTGAAACTTGTATTGTGGAATTTTCAGCATTGAATCCCAAAGGGTCATAAAAAAGGGCACACAACTGCTCCCGCTTTTTGACATGTCTGTGATGTAAGGTGGCTACGAGCTACTCCACAGCACCTAGAGCAAATACGCACCACACACCAGCATGTAGCACCCACAGAGCCCCTGTTGTCCCACAGTGGTAGGAAGGGGCAGCCCTGCTGCAGTAGCCCACCCGTGTCCTTACAGTCAAGATGGAAAGGGGAAAGATTTCCACTGTCTTTGGGGTAAGCGGAAACAGGGTGTAGGAGAGCACAGCAGAGCCCCAGGCCAATTTGTACCCTCAACTGGTGGTCTTAAGCAGAGCTGACTGCGCAGCAGCTGGGCCAGCAAGGTGAACGTCAGTTACCCGATGGCAAAGCACCTGTTCTGTCCACCTCGGTGCTCTGCACATGACGATAAAGTGCAGCCTGTGTGACAAGGCTGAGAGGTCACTAAGTACCCCAACGAACACAATTAGATGGACCACACACCCTGGAGCAGTGCTGGGTGTGCACCTCCATGCACGGACCGCAGCTGATGTGCAGTTCCTGGTACCCTGATGTCCTGCAACTTCAGCTCTCAGGGCACCACATGCGAGACGGTCCACAGCACCCCACGGCAGCAGATCACAACCAGGCGAGCAAGATCAGCAAAGCAAAGCAGATTCTTCCCCAGCTTCCTTCTCAACCTGGTCCCTCAGACCAGCTGCTTCTGCTGCTCAGGAGCCAGTTCCTCAAGGATCTGAGGAATCCATGTAACCCCTCTGGCTCATGGCGGGGTACTTCCTTCAGTTTTGCTACACAGAATCAGTACAGAATCTTAAGCTTTATTTTTCTATTGGCCAGCAACTTAAACTAGGTTAAAAAAAAAAGCAATGAATATTATTACACAGAGAAAAAGTATAAAACAACTCAATGGACACAAGCCAACTTACTGTTCATATCTCATTCTTCCTGGCCTCTCCCAACCCTGTACTTGTATTTGAAGGGAATGGGTGAAGGCAGCTATAAAGACAGATACGCTTAAAAAACTAGAAATATTGCTTCAAGCAACATGCTCAATATTTTCCTCTTAGTTAGTAGTCAATACTTGTCAGGAACTTGATTATAAAACAAGAAATAATTTAGAGATTTCTCCTTTAGATCATTACACAATAATTTAGATTTCTTTCCCCTCTTTCCTACTGCTGTGGAACCAAGGATACAGCTCAGTTCCTCCACCTCTCTTTCTGCATTAGTTAAGGATTATTTCACGGGGCTGATGTTGATGGGGGAGTTTCAGATTGACCTGCTCTGAATTTTAACTTGTCGCCCTTTAGCGCCAGTACAAGATTTCTGCTTTGTGAACTAAAAACCCCACGATGCTGCAAGACCGTTTAGGGGTCTGGGTGATTTTGCTCATGTTAACTGTCTGCTGCCAAGAGACAGGGCTCAGACGGCACCGCTAAAAGGCCAGGAAAGGGAATAAATTCGTTTGTTTATAAAAGGGCTTGTCTTCACTGCTTAGAAACACCAAAACCCCGCAGCCCTTTCTGCTTCATGGGTGTAACAGGCATACCAGGAAGGTGAGAACAAGACAGGAGGCACACAAGATCCTACCAATTCAGGCTAAGACCCTGTTGGCATCACGATGGCACCAAGTCCATGGCAGCAGTGATGTCTATGTCCTGTATGTATCCAGGATCCCAGTGCAGAAAGAATATATAATTAAACCTATTCCTCTGCAGCAGACAGACAGTTAACCCAGCACTACCGACTTATCAAGTACACTGGGGCGACTGGTTGAAGCTGGCTCTCCCAGTCCTTCTGTCCTGGTTTGAGGCAGCAGCCAGTAAAGTGGGATTCCAGATCTCATTACAGCCAGAAAAACCTCAGCTGATTAATGAGCTGTTTGGAGGCTGATAGAATATCTGTATATATTCATTTCCTGCCCAAGAGAGACAAACCTGGAGGTTTTAATCCGAAAAAATCAAGCCGAGGGCATCTCTCAACACCTAAGAGATGTGAGAAGGTATTTCCACTAACCAAACAGGCCAAAGGGTAGCAAGATATGCCAGCTCCAGTAACAGACCAGTTTTTCACCAAACCTCAGCAAGGGATAGGCAGGAGGAAACAAAATTTTCTCACTCAGTAGAACAGACTAGACCCAAAGGAATTGGAAAGCAGTCCGTTGTCTTTGCTCCAGAATTGCTAGGAGGCAAAAGGCCTCTTGTGGCTCCTGATGCACAGTACTGGGGGAAGCTTCAAGGAAGAGGAGGAAGGATTGCTGAGAAATCCTAAGGCACCCACATCTTGGCAACATCAGAGTCACGACAAGATTTCAACTGCATCAAGTTGTGCTCCTGATCAGCAGGGAGAGAAGCTCCTGCCCCAAGCAAACAGGCAGGCATCCTCTCAGGCAGAGAACGGCTGTGGTAGGACATCGGTGCACGCTCGGGAGGAGGAAGAGAAATCTTCCATGTATGAGAGACTCAGCTCTGGCTCCAACTCAGCGCAGAAACATCATCTGTCCTCACAGTCAATGCCTGGTGCTGCTGAGGCACTTCTCAGAGAGCAAACCATGGTTCCTGTATAACATCCCGATACCTTCATGTTGGCTCAGGAAAAGCCTCAAGAGAAATGGTCCTGGATAAATCTTGCTTCGTAGTTATATCAAGGGAGTGTTTCGCTAAAGCTTCTAGCAGAAGATCCACAGCTCTTTTGTTTCTTGACAATGAAGAGGACCCGCTGAACTCCTGGCTGCCTTGTACACAACAAGAAGAGTGACTTTCCCCCAAGGGGGCAGGTAAGCCGGTGCATGGTTTGAGAGGCATTTAATTACAGAGCCAAGTCCTCAGGTTACAGACACTTCTGTGGCGGTGGTGGAGAGTGGTCAGGTTGGCAGGGGCTAAGGGAAGTGGCAGAGGGGGAGCAATAGAGTTCCCGCAGCTATTAATATGGTTCTGGCTTTAAACTCTTGTACAAGCAGCAGGTGAAAATCATCCCAAAGATCTACAGGGTGTAAAGGGAAGAGAGAAATGCATGAAAGAAAAAAAAAAAAAGAATGGATGTAGTGGAGGCAGCAGCTTGCAAACTAACAGCCTGGACCCAGACTGGAGTGGCAGCCAGCTCCCGCCCGGGGATACTGCACTCCAGCTTGCAATAAGCAGCAGGAGAGAACATAATCTGTGCAAATCCTCGTAATTAATCAGCAGCAGCTTCTCTGGGGTGTAATTTGACTACTTGCCAGGCTAAAGGGGAAGATGAGGAACTCCCAGAGATGTCTGCATCTGGAAGAAAAGAAATCCTGTGCCCTCCCCTCTAAAATGGGAGTGGGGGACATCCATATCCTACCCCTTTATTCATCACCCTCTCTCAAATCATCTGCAGACCCACAGTGTCAATATGACACAACTGAGGGAGAAAATTATGGATGACTTAAAATAATCCTAATGAACCGGGGCAGGAAACTCCTCCAGATGGGCTGCTCTTCAGCTGCACGGGCAACCACAGCACATCCCCACAAGAGGTCTCTCTCAGGCTGCCAAACGCCTGCCATGGCCACCACCGCCTTTCCCAAAGCCCTGGAGCAGAAGTCGCTCCCCTCTTGCCCAGATGGTTGCAATCCTTCACCAGAAGCAAATTTTACAGACCGGCAGAATAGGGGTTTTTTTGGGAGCTAGTGAATCCTCAGGTTCCCAAAGTACCTGGCAGCTTCTCCTTGCCAGGCAGGGAAAAGCCTAAAATATCCAATTTTTAGCATCCCTCAGCTCTAGGGTTGCTTTAACTTCTGTCCAGCACCCCCAAAACTCCACTCATCCCTTTTACCTGCACGCAAGCAATGCTGATCCCCACTGCCCCGATAATTTTCAGATGCTCTTGAATGAAGTTTTCCAGCTTGGTAATGCAACCGCTCTGCAGGGTGAGAGGAGGGACATGGAAAATCAGCTTCATTTTAACGTCTTGTTCACTTTAATCCAATGGCTGCAACCCTTGAAAGCAACACTACAAAAAGCAGTGCCTGTGAGCAACCTCTTCCCCCCACACAACTGGAAAAGCTACACCAATGATGTAAACTGCATCATGTTTTGTATTGCTCTGGACCTACTGGCTCGGGAACTGCTGAACAAACCCAAGGCAGTCAGTCACTAGCTGGGCCAGAGAAATGCAGAAGAACTGGCCACATCACAGAGAGGGAGAGTGTCATTTTTCTCAGAGATATGTGGAGAAAGGTTCCCTCTCTCACTGCCTAGCACACACCTGGAAAGGGTGTTTACTCCCATCAGGTCAAAAAGCCAGGGAAACGCTGAGTGGATTCAGGATTCAAGACCTGTAACATGACAGGAGCCTTTTAAGAGTAAATTCCTCCCACTGCTATTTATGACAGCAGTGAGTTTCAGCATGGACCTGGAAAGCCAAGCTCTGCCTCTGCCTTCCAACTGCATCCTTGCCTGGCAGCGTGACCTTTCCCTCCCTGTTTCAAACACAAGTTTTTGTTGTCATAAGGCAAAAATCAAGCAGTAAGAACGTTCTCTGGGGTTGGGTTGGGTATTTTTGGTTTGGGTTGGGTTTTTTTTGGAAGACTTCCCTGTATATAATTAAACTGTTTAATCTGTTGAGGCAGGTTTTCCATGGTAACATTGGGGGGATACATTGTGTAGGCTACAGCAGCGCCCTCCTGCCCCAGGAGTTCACAGTGAACACAGACACCTACACACACACACACAGGGAGAGGGAAGGAGTGAGCATGCAGCCCTCCAGGGAGGGATGGCAAAGGCCTCGCTTCTCCCATGCCAGCATTAGGTTTTTGAGTCAGCCCCAGCTGCCCTGATATGAACTCCTGTTCCCTGATCTGACCCTTTTCTACGTTTTTCTTCCCAAAACCACTAAAATCTTTCTGAACTCTGACTGAGACCTCATAACACAATATGCAGCACCTGACTGTAGATCTAAACCTCCCCTTACAGCTTTTTCTCCTGTAGAGCTAGCTCAACACAGTTGGCAGCCTCCAGGGCCTCTCTTAATAATGCAGCTGGGCAGCCACCTCCAGTTTCACACAGCACAGAGAGAGGATGGGAATTGCCAGCCCTAACCCTCAAAACAGCTGTGGGTTTCCCCTCTTGGAAACACTTCTTCAGCCCTTGCACTCTCTTCTGCACTTCCTTGTTGGATCTTGCCTGGAAGGCACAAAACTAATGGGAAAGTCTTCTTCCCAAAGAGCAAAACCCAGTCAAGCAGCTGAACATAAGAGGGGCTTTGGTAAATCAGAAAGATTCCTTGTTCATTCCCCAAAGATGGATGGTTGGTTTCCTTTTAGCTGGGTTGCTTGGCTTAATGGCAGATGTTATTCACGCTCCTCTTCTGAGTCCTGCACAGACTGTGAGAAGAAATACCTGCTCTGAAGGGGCCAACTCTTCATCCACAGCCCTCCTTAACTGTCAGGGGAATAGAAATAAGAAAAATGCTCCAGCTGCTGCTCCTGAGGCTCAAAGCAGCCAGCAAAGGTTCTGGTTCCTCTGATGAGAAACAGGATTATGCTACCCCATAGAAGAATGTCACAATGAGCAAGTTAAAGCCAGGTGACAGGACTGGAGGGTGCCCAAATAAATGCAAGAACTTTTAGCAGCCTTATGCAACTGGATGAATAAATGGTCCGAGAGCTACCTGTTTACTTATTCAGCTAGTCTGGGATTCAGTTTGTTGCTTCTAGAAAAGAGACAACCTCCCCTGTGTCCAGCCTTCTCTTCAGCCCAAACTGCAGCCCACAGGAACTGGCCTAATTTGTCTGCCACAGGGTCCTCTTTCTTCCCCATGCACTGTTTCTTCACCCTGCAGGTCAAATCCCACTATCTCAGTCAAGGACCATTTGCACCTCACTGAGTAATTCCAATGACAGGAAGCTGTGTCAAATGCAGGGCTCACATCCAAGTCTCTTGCCAGAACCAACAACCTCTCCCACTTCCCCCTCTCACTAGCATACTTCGTACTATAATTTATTATTTTTCTCTATATCTACATATAAAATAATAGCCTAGATTGCTGAATGCTAACCTAGATACATGAATTCTGCTTTCTACGGAACCCTACTGGCTTTGAAGCCTACCAACAGTTTGCAGCATCAAGTCAACACCCTCACTCCCTGCCCACCTCCTTTACATACTTTGTGACAGTTGGCTCTGAAGCCCTTTTGCCTTTACCTCCTTGTAGATGTTGGAAGGATGGTCTCTTCGGCCACACAGGTCGGTTATTGTCTTACAGCAACTGTCTGGGACTTTCCGTCCATTGGACTCCGGAGATTTGATCCACAGGCTGTCAGCCCAGTCTGTGTAGTTGTTGCTCCCACAGCACTTGAACTGTATGTACACAGAGCAAAGGCTGAGCCTGCAAGCACTGCACCTCCTTTTCCCTCCAGCCTCCCACACCAAGCCCTCAGCTTCACCCTCCTTTGCAGAGAGATTCCAGCTATCTCAGTTTTTTTGTTTTGGTTTGGTTTTTTTGTTTTGTTTTGTTTTTTAAATTTAAGGCTACTATAATTACTAGTGACTTTTGTATTAAGAGTCCCCAAAATGGCCATTAAATATCCATCTTTCAGCAGCTGTGACTTTTGGTTACTGCTGGCATGAACTGTAACCAGAGCTTACCTGCAGCTGCCTCGGCTCTTAACTACTGGACTGGAGAGTGTTAACGGCAATAACAGGGTAAGTTTAATCACCAGTTACTATTGCAAATTCACCTGCTATGGCAGTATGCACATAATAGGCCCCATGCTTTGAAAGTGCCCGTGCACAAGGGTCCTTTCTGTAGGAAAGCCTGTCAGAACTGTGGCAGCCCTAACCTGAACCACCCCCGAGCCAAGCACAGCAAGCAACAGCGGCAGGAAGCCTCTTCTTTCATTTTATCTTGCTCTCTAGGGTACCAAGCAGCTTAATGAAAAATGTCAGCAATTTCTCCAAAGCTTTGAAGTGGGAAGTAGAAACAGCTGTCAGAGTGGCAGCTCCAGTTCACTCTGGGAGCAATTCGGATGTTGTTTCCCCAGTGCTACTGGGCACGCAATTCACAGATCCCACCATGCAATTCTGCCAATTGCATGGCCCAGGCCCTGCACCCCACCCAACCTTGTCTTGAATCAGAAGCAGCAGAACATACACGCACCATACAGAAGAAACATCTGTATGTTGGATGTCAAGAGCCTACAATGCCTTTTATGTGTTTGACTTTAAGCCCTGCAATTGCATTAAGTCTCCCTGCCTTTATAGATACCTACCTCCTGCTGCAGTTTGTCTACTGCACTGGTAACACTCTCTTCTCCCTCCTTCCGGTACTTCTGGGTCATGGTGTTCTTCAAATTTTGCTTCAGTTCCATGCTCAGCTGAATGGAAGAGACAAGCAGGATAAAATCACAAGGCAAACTCACCCCTCAGAGCAACCCAGAGCCCTGCATAGATTTAATTTCCCTTCCACCAAGAGAAAAGCAGAGAGCTTAGTGTAAGCTACAGCTTCCTTCACGATCATCCTCCAAGGTTCGACTGGACAGGCTTATTTCCAGTTGATTACAGATCATGCCTCCATTTAATAACTGGAAGGAGGTGCTTCTGGACCAAATTTCAGCCTGCGCTACACATCACCATATGGGTCCTCATCTTGAATATGTAAGGGTGCCCAGACATGTCTGCATCAAAAGAGAATACAAAACCGTGCCTGCTGAAATATGAATATGCCTATGAGACCACGCAGTTTTCTCCCTCTGAAGCCTGTGAAAAAATACTAAAAACCAAATCACTCTGTCCAGGAGCAGGAAGAAATCGGAGTCCTGGGAATGCTGAACTGGAGCCATGTACTCTGAACAGCTCTTGTATCGGCATCAGAAAGGATGCCACAGGAGGGGATTTAAGTGTGAGATTGCGAAAGTACTGCAAGGCCTTTCTTGGTAACAGCGACAGAGAGCTGAAGTCTGATTTTGGAAGCACAGAATTTCTGAAAGCATCATCATAAACCACCGGCACGTTCAGGTGATTGGATTCAAACATTTATTCCTGTGGAGCCTCTTTTAATCTGAATTCTTCTCACATATCCAGGTCGCAGCCAAAAAGTGCCAAGGAGCTGCATCTTTTTTTTTTTGTCATCCTGGTTCATACAGCAACACTGCTTTAGGCCGACACCTGTGAATTTCCAAGTTTCCTATACCAATAAACAACATCAACATGCATTTAGATGGAGTCAATGAATGAAACAGGTGGGTATCCTCTCTACACACCTTTTATTCTACACAGTAAGCAGTAAATGAGAGGTCAAATATCTGGTTATGCTGAACCATGCAAAATGCAGTCTGCAGTTTATTCTCGCTTTGAAACATTGTTTTTTCCAACCCCATGTGTCAAATAGGGACAACACCTACCTCACAGAGATGGTAAGAGGCTTCATTCATTAATATTTGCAAAATGCTTTGAGATCCTGGGCTGGGAAGCTCTACAGGGGTGCAAAGGACTTAGTGTAATAAAAAGAAAGGAAAACATTCAGCAGCTGGAAGGCATCCGAGGCAAATAAAGAGGAGAGTCCATTAGCAGAATTATTACTTGGCAGAAAAGCAGTTACCTGCGGGCTCAGAGGGAAGTACTGCAGCATGGAATAGAGATAACAAAAGAAACAGTTTAGACACACACATGCAAGCCTTTAGACACCAAAGCAAGGGCTGAAATAAAAACAGTGGCAAACAGAGCAAGCAGCCTGCAACCGGGAAAGAAGGGGAAGTTACCAGCCAGAGTGCAAGGGGAAGTGCAGCTATTTATCAGAGATGCCCGCAACTGATCTAAAGCATTCAAGGGTACAGCTCCGAATATGTCACCCCTTATTTCAACCTAAGGATTAGCTCCTCTTCAACCACTGTTGTATCTAAACCTCGTGCCTTTGCATGGATGGATGGATGGACCTCGGCTTCTTGCCATGCCTGCCAGGATTGATCTTTCCCTGTTAAATATGCACACTCATGCCACTGATCCCTCCTGGTAGGAGCCAGCACAGTTCCTTGGCTCCTCACAAACCACCAGTACCCATCTTAGTGAGACAAACCACAGAAAGCCCAAGAGAAAAAGGAATGACAAGGAATCCTGGCAGTGAAGCCAAGATTAGATGTCCATCTGCTTTTCAGACAGCCACTTGACAACAATCCTCATTTGCTGTTTACAATCAATTTCCAGACATGAGAGCAACTTCACAGGCTGTTTCTGCCTTAGTGGCTAAACTCCCTTTGAAAACAAAGCTATGACTTAAGCCTCTGCCCTCTGCAACTGCAAAAAGTGCCAAGCTAGAACTGCAGCTGTTGGGAGCCTGTGCTGTTCTACAGCCCCTCAGCTGGGCTTGTTAAGTAAAGCTCTCAAAAACTTCTTGACCTGAAAGGACCTCCCAGCTGGACCAGTTCAAAAGCATGCCAGCTAGCTTGCTGGATGCAGCAGGAACTGTTCCCATGTCCTGAAAATACTAAGTGGCACTAATGTGATTTCAGTTGCTTGCACTACGCCTTGAAGGGTGCTAGGAGAGTTCCTAGATCTACACAGCCTCAAAAATTGTCTTCTACAAGGCTCCACAGAAAAACAGCACACAAAGGTGAACCACAGGAAGGAGCTGAGCAGCAAGGCTGAGCAGCCTCCCTGGAGTAGCCACCACCACTTTGTCAAGAACAGTAAATAATCCAGGGTCTTCTGTATGGGATGGGGAGCGAGTATGGACATGTGGAAATGTGAACCACAACCAGGTCCTAGGTCCCAAGCCTCCGAGCCCAATTCTGGATGGAGAAATGGGATGATAAATGGTTGTTTTCTCTCTCTGGTTTGAGTGCCTAAGGACTAATGCCCACTCACCTGCTGGTAGTAGATATAGGCCAGGATTCCAGCAATGATCTCCAGGAGAAAGATGCACAGCAACAGTATGAAGTACTGTAAAATAATGGGAATAGCAGGATATTAGAACTGAATGCAAGGAGATGCTGGGAGATAGCTTTTCATTAGCTGGTAAAATGCAGGACCCTGTCTTCATCCATGCTTTTCTGCAGCCCTGTTGAAAGTCAGGGGCTGGGATTAATACCTCAATAGGGTAGGAAAGGAAGAATCCCACACATCATTAAAAAAAACAAAACCATACCACAGGATAACTGAATACAAGTAGCAGCAAGTGTGAGTTTAACACACAGCCGGAGGGATATAGAGAATGGAAAAGTGCAGGCAACAGAGATAAGATCACTGCACAAAAGAAAGTGATTGCTGGATAACCTGATGACTACATTCAATATCATAGGAAACATCTGATTCTGACATCAATACAAAAAAAAAAATTGAAATTTTGCTTGTTTTGATATTGTTTAGGGCATGTCACCAAGTTACTAAGAAGCAATGTATGTTGTAACGATGATTCAATAAAGCAACAAATGGCCTGTTTCACCAAGGCAGACCACCTAAGCATAAACCATAGATTTATGTTCCTGTTGACTTCTGCGGGGCTGCACCACAGGCTGAAGGGCACTATTGAAGCAGATGGACTCTAGCCCTGATTCAGTCAGGACTGCGACTATACATTCTGCTGAACTAGGATCTAGAGGGAAAAGCTCAGAATCTCAAAACTAGAGGGAGAAGACTAAGAAGAGTAAGAGGAGAACACTTCTTACTGAAGACTAAGAGGAGAACACTCTTCTTACTGAAGACTAAGAGGAGAACACTCTTCTTACTGAAGACTAAGAGGAGAACATGCCTATTTCTTAAAAGGTCTTAATGGCAGTGAAATGGAAAGGGATGTGCCCTGCTTATCACAAGGAGAATCAAACGGACAGTACAGAAAACTGTTTGGGAGCGCTATTCCTATACACAAACAGTTGCTATACACAAATCTATGAGGAGGAACATGTGTACTAGATTAAAAGGACTGGGCAGGCCTGAAGACAGAGACTGATGTGGCCTCTCCCTCCTTAGGGTCAAAGAGAGCTTTTCAGGGAGACCTCCTGTCCTGACACATAGCCCCTGCCTTGCTCCTAGTCAGCAATTAACAGTTTCTTTACAGATCCAGGCTGTTCTATGACTGTTACTAAATTCATCTTTCTGTAGATAAAGCCGAAGAGACACCAGTTCCAGCCATAATAAGGACCTCATGTTAAGTCCCTGTAAAAGCTGACCTCCCCAGGACAGAATAAAAAAAATATCACCATTTCCTGCTTTACCCCTGAGCTTAAAAAACAGCTTTCCCCAAAGGACTAAGCAAATGGCTCCCTACAACTGTAACTGGACATGAAACCATCTCTCCCTGGCACAAAGAAGAACAGCAAAAACCTGGACACAGCAGGCTGACCTACACAGCACGGATGCCTTTCTTGCATGAGGGTTACACTCCCACAGTGCACCCTCCTTCACCAGGTATGTGCGAGTCCTTTTGCAGGAGTAAAAAGACACAGACACAAACATTCAGGCTTCCTCTTTCGCCCCTGTTGGGATTCAGCAGCTGCAAAGGACAGACAGCTGGGTTTTATCTGCAGACTGGGCTTTAATCTGAGCACACAATCTCAGGCTTTCACTCCCCAGCCCCACACTCTCCCCCCCCCAGCAGCCAAACACTGACCATCTCTGCAGAAGCTTGTACAAGGTACCCATTCATACCAGGAGAATGAGTCACCCAGCGGAGTGCGGGATAGCTAAAGGCTGGTCCCAACACTCCCAGGAGGTTGAAAAGGGGCAAGAAAGGACTGGCATGCCTTGAGACAAAGGCTGGCTTTCTTTTGTTGGGACCTAGTTATGCCCAAACTGCTCTGACATCACCTCTCTGTCAAGGAGGGGGCAGAAGGGTGGGAGGATGCTGAAAACAACCCATGAACTGGAAAGTTTCTTTTATTTATTTTCCCTGCTCTGTGTCATCATGTCAGAGGCATTCAGGTAAAGCTGAGTTGTGTCACCACATCTCGGCTCGTTGTGCTGGTTTATGGTGGATAGAAACAACCATGTAGCCAGCAGACCTTAAAAAAATCTGAGTCGTGAGGCCTTTGTAAAATCTTGTAAGGGAGGTTAGTGCATCTGCCACCCAGGCATCCAAGCTGTCTCTGCTGATACACTGCATCATTACCCTTATCTCAGTCTCATCATTCCCTCAGGGCCACTTCTAAGTATCATGTTGAAATAGGGGAGCAGCAGCTTTCACTGTGGACACACACAGGGCACAGGGCTGCTCTCCTTGCTCTTTATCAGGAATTGCAGGGCTTTCTTACATAGGTCTGCTCTGGGAAGAGTAGGCCAGCTCCAGCATGGAGCTGCAGGGACATGCCCTACTGGCTTCCCAACAGGCTGCGGAACAAATCAGAAACAAGGGATCACCCAAAGGCCTATAATAGACACATGCCTGGACCTGGGTGAGCTCTGGGTAAAAAATTTACTGTTACTCTGGCTCCAAGCCAGAGTCAGGGCTGCCTGGTGTCTCCTCAAGATCTACAGGATCCAGATTTCCTCCATCCAGCTTCAAGCATTTGAGTGAAGCCCCAAGCTTTAGTGTACTTTCTCTGAATAACCCAAAGAATGGTTCAACCCGCTTACAATCCAAATCACTCTCTGGAGAGATCTTTCCACTACAGGAAGAAGAGATATATAGCAACTGTACTCCTAAATCAGCAATCTCACTTCAGTGGGAGGGCTCCAGGCTGAAATACAGCAGGAACAGAAACCATACCAACGCGTTTCCTTCTCCTTATCCGAAATAGCTAACTAGACGTGGCAGTGTGAGGGGTGAAGCCTCAAGAAAGCCACCTTCTTTCTTTACATGCAAGATCTTCTATTTGATGGGTCCCTTCCTGAGACTCCTGCTTGCATACTTTTGTGTATGAAAGTGTGCATCTCAACTGAAGTATAATATAGTAGTGGTTTGTGTGCTTGTAAAGAGCTGGACTGCGGCATCATGGCCAGCCAGGCTGCAGATGCACTACCATGCCTGCTCATGGAACCAGAGAAACTCCACATCTGCTGCCCAAGCCGTAGCACATCACCTGGCTAAGGAGGGTCACAAGGAAGTCAAATAAACAATGACATAAAAAAGGTAGCACAGATGTGACTCATGAGCAATGAAATACTATGAAAAGCCTTGAAGTGGGCCCATAAAACTCACGGTTAGGTAGAAAGGCAGCAAAAAAATTCACAGGTTCCTGAGTCTTCTACAGAAATAAAACTAAAAACCAGATATGCATTTTACAAACAGCACCCAAAGCTGTCAATAATTGATTTTTAAAAGCACCAAGGGGGCACTGGGAGAGCGGAGAGTGCCACTTACAGCACTCCCTCCCATATTTGCATGGGTCTCTGGTACAGAGAAATTGGGAGAGGCTGGCACAGACCCCGGGGCACTGACTGTGAAGCTGTCAGGATTACTGTCTGAGCTCAGAGCTGGCAAAGGCCCCCAGCCAGGCTCACCCAGCCCTGGCAAGCACAGCCCTGTCTCTTGTGCAGATTACTCACCGGCAACCAAAGCAGAGTACAAGAAAGAAGAGACAATAGGCCTGTCGCGACCAGCCACTCTGAAAGGACGCGTGGTGTAAGGACATAGAGTGACCTTTTGTTCCCAAGAGACAATTATTAGTTTTCTGTGGCAGAATAACAAAGAAAACCCCACCGGATTTTTATCTGTAGCTTCTGGCTGAGGCAAAAAGACAAAGGGAGATCTCTTTGGCATGGAAAGTAAGTGAAGCAAGACCAAAACGGACTGCTACAGACCAGAGGCCTAATGAACGAGCACCAGCAATGCATGCGCTGTGTCCTCCTCTGTTTTATTCTCCCTTCCTGGCCACACTCTGCCTCTCACAGGGATTGCCAGGCCTTCAAAGCAATGGTACAAGCATGAGGCTTGCTCACGACTCCTATTTCTGCTCCTCTATCCAAATGAAAGAGGGGAAATTGGACAGTCAGGTGAAGGAGGATTTGCAAAGAAAGGAGCTGGTGGTTCAAGCATCCTTTTCTGTAACTGTGAAACCAAAGAGCCACTGATTGTTATTTCACTCACTGCACTCACCACTGTAGCCCAGGTACTAAAAAGGACTGCTGTCACACTCCAGACTTAATGTGAGATCTGAGAGGAAAGAAGCAGAATAGAAACCTTAGAGCTGGTCAAAAACTTCAGTGTAGATGGGTGAGCAGGGAGCTCAGGAAGTAATACAAGGAAAGGTGTAAAAGCAGCAGCAGATTATCAAGACCATGGCATTTTTTTATGGAATCAAAAGTAAAATAATTTTTTTTTTGCAACTAGAGAAAACATTAATTGGAAGTGTTCTGATTTTCGACAACCAAGTGAAAAAACATGTCAATCTGGCTTAAACCTAGTGTCATTAAAAGCCAGTTTTGTTACAGGTCTCTCTTATCTTCCTCTCCCCACTTTCCAAAACAGAATATGGGACGAGCAGAGAAGGCGGCAGAGACAAAAGCCAGAAGATTTTGTTTTGAATAGTTTCAAATAGACATTCTTACACAAAGTATTGGTATTATGACTATACTTTGTACTTTCGAACCATGCAGTGGTCATATTCTTTGGGTGGATGAAAGGAAATGCTCTGCAGTAGAAACTGCTCCCTAGGACAAGGACAGCACTTCTGTGAGGAACTGGAGGCCTTAGTGGTATTTGCTCTAAGACTAACAAATCATGTTGGTGCAGAACACAACCAAGGTGTTTCCCTCCTTCCCAGTATGGTTCAAGATAAAATGGGGTGAATCCTCCCCCAGATGAAAAAAACAAGCAAAACTTACCACTCTTAGCAAATTCCGACGCTCTTTGAAGGTGGCACAGCAACCAAGGATGCCAGTAACCATGACAACCACCCCAGCCACTACCAGAATATAAGCAGTTGCCGAATACGTGCTGGAGGAGAGCAGGCTGATGTAGTCACTCTTCTCAGCTAGGGTCCAGGTACCCACTGCCATCACAGCTCCGCCAGCCAGCTGGGTAGAAAGAGAAGCAAGCAAATAAGAGGCCTCCGATGCACGAACTTCCTCACCTCCCAGAGCAACTAGACTGGGATACCAGGATATGCCTCAGCTCCATAAGCTGACACAAAGGTGATCTACGCTAAAGGAAGGAATCCCAGGGGTCTCATTGGGACCAGGAGCAGGCCCCAGTGCACTGTGAGGGGCTGGGCTTCAAGGTAGCCAGTTTTGCACCCCAGGAAGTCTAAGATGCAAGCTATCTGGAGCATCCACCTGTGCACAGCAGTTCATACTTGGACCAGAGCCTTCACAAATGTAGCCACACTGTTACCTGTGCAAATATGAAAAAATGTCAAATCTATTGGGGTGCTACCCAGCAGGAGAAGGCAAAAAAAAAAAATACCTTTACATCAGCAAGCTTTCCACTGTTTGTCAGGGAGCAAGACTATCAAAAAATGACAACCACGCTCAATATCTCCTTCCTAGACTATACACCTGGGGAGAAAGCAGTCAAGGAGCTAAACAGCCCGGCTGGTTAAACTCCCAACACTTGCAGCAAACAAACGTGGAGAATGCCAACCAGACTCCTAACAGTCCCTTCTCTCTTTGCAAGCTTTGTGTTTATGGAAGGGTTTACGCAGCTTCCAGTAGCTCAGATAGAGTTTTCCTTAAAGGTCTGACGTGGATGCTCCAATGCTCTGTCCCAGGCAGCAAAGGAAAAAACAATCCTTTGGTATCAGTAACTTTCTGGTGGAAAGCACGACCCTAGGAAGCTCTACTGTGGAACCAGATGCAATACGGTGTGTGTTTGTTATCCTTGCTCTAGCCATCCCACTCCACTGCCAGGACTCCCTCTGCATTTTGAGGAGGAGGAACGGCAGGACTGTGGAGTCCTCAAGCTCCCTGAAAAAGCAATCCAGGTGAAAAAACAAGGCAGAGACAGCATGTTTTCAGGCTCCCTGTTGTTCTCCATACTTAGTAACATGACCTAGAAACAGACAGAGACTACAGTGTCATGCCATAACTTCTGCAGCCTGGGTGGGCAAGCCCAAGGGATGGGATTTCACCCCACAGGATTAAATCTGCGTCCTACTGATGTCAGTGCTTTTTGCCAAAGACTTCATCAAGCCCAAGATTTCTGTGCTCCTGACACCAAAACTGCAGTGCCATCTCAATGCCTCTGAAGTACACTGAAGCTTCTTACCCAGAAAAAAAAGTTGAAGATGAAGAGCAGGTACTTGAGACAGATGGTCCCACATGTTTCCTTCTTTTCTGTATACTCACGCATTTTTCTGGCTCAGCAAGTTCCTGAAAAAACAACCAGAAAAGCTTGAGTCAGTCGGTCATCACACCCCTTTTCCCAAAAGGCCAGCATCACTACTCTCCTCCAGCAAGAACTCATACTTCTGACCTTTTGCTGAAGTAAGTCAGCAAGCAAACCATTCAAGTGACTTCAGGGATGCTCGACAGTGCTTGCTTAAAGAGCTCTTGTATCCATTTGGGTGACCTACACAGCACAAGACCTTGCATAGTGTGAAGGGGAGGCAGATGGTACCAGCATGTGGCCTTCCTATACTGCCTTTATCTTCCTTCTCTCTCCCCGTCCTGCTGTCACTTCTGAAGACTCCTTTTCCTTTAGATCAATACTTGCAGTGGAGGGATCAGACCTACCATTGTGCAAATGGTCAAGCCAAAACCATGAATTTTGATCAACGTTACAGTGAGGAAGCTTCCATATAGTTCTTGCTTACTTCTTCCTATTTGAACTGAAATCCCAGACCTGTTATCCAGAAAATCCCAGTATCTGCCTCCTTACTACAGCCTGTAACTGCTGCTTCTGAAGGCAGTGACAGAAACCTCTGTCTTTGACATTTATGGAATAATCTGTCTCCAAAGAATATTCTTTCCTCACTGGCATTAGTTACAACTGCCTTAAATAGATCCCTCGCTAAGTTTGGGGTATTTTTAATCTTTGCAGCTGTAACTGGGAACATATTTCATTATCCACTCAAATGCCCTATCCTTTTTGAACCTCAGTAATATGTTGGAGTAATTAATTCTCTTCTTTACTCTGCTTATTTCTCATAGCCCTTCTCACCAGACAGATGTCTCCTAGGACAACTGTCCCTGCTACTAAGAGGAAGAAACATAACCATGGGCTTCAGATGATCTGACAGCACAAAACACCGCCGCAGAAACTAACGAATGGCAGTTCATTGTGGGTCACTCCCAGTGCAGCGTTACAGATCTGCTACACGCTTGAGCAGATTTCTCACAAGTAGGTCTGCAGCAAGTGCAGCCCCACTTTACTTCACTGGCTCCTGTTGATGCCAGAATGTATGAACCTCTTGAAAAAAAGTATTCTCACCACTGCCTGACCGGGCAAACAGGACAAAGGCACTGCCCAGAGCATCACTGCCAGCATCATCCATGTGAGGTAGTTTGCAGAAGTACAACCAAATCCACACCTCTGCTGCATTCAATTAAAAAATTACCCCTTTCCTCTTGTACCAGCCAGCAGGGAATTTTGCAAACATCTTGCACTCATATCAGAGCAAAATGCTTTCCTAAAGCAGCAATTTCCCTGGAAGCAGACGGGCAAACAGCCTCTCCCCTTTTCCACAGGCATGGGGTTCATGCTCGCTTAAGTTACAAAACCTCTTCTCACAAGACGTGCGAGCTTCCTTGGGGGACCCACTGCAGCTGCGACCCAGCCATGCAGTACAGACACTCACCTGCGTTGGCAAGCCCACTGCAAAACACCTGACAGTAGAGAAAGTGAGCGCTGGATACGCACAGCCAGGCTGCACATCAAGTGGCTATCAGGCTGGGTCAGTATTATCTTTGCTACTACATTGCTAACATCTGGCTTTAGAGCCAGATGAACCATGGCTGGCAACAGCAGCTGCCCACCCTGCAGCATAACTGCATTTTATTTGCAGGGAACTGCTTCCTTTTGCTTCACGCCAGCCCACTCAAAAACCCCAGCCAGGCCTGTGCTTTAGAAACTAATAAATGAAGCTTAACAGGGAAGGCAAGCTGAGAACGTGCCAGCAGTCCCACCCATGCCTGTCCACCATCACCATTTCACGAGAAAACATTTTTCTCTAGAATAACATCTGGCAACAACAGTTGGCAGCAGAAAGCTGTTTCACTGGCAAAGGGAGCAGCTCTGAGACAGTGGCACATATCAAGGAAAATAACTCTTCAAAGTTATCTTCAGAAGAGATCAGAACCTCCAGCAATGCACAGATTAATTACCATGTTGCAGCACAAAAAGGCCTGGGGCAACGGGGAGGAATGGATGCTGGTGGCACCCTATGTGCTGAACAGACTTGTAAGTTCTCAATAGATGACGCCCCGTGAACGCAACGTTCATGGAAGGTGACAGATTTACAGCTCCCAGAGGCTTCATTTAGCCACAGAACAGGAATGGCAGCAGTGAGACAGGCTCCCACAGCCACACACACCTGCACAACCCAAAACAGGTACCTCAGCCCAGACCCAAAAGATGCCCTCCAGTAACAGAATCTAAGGGTTGTGCTTGGCTTTTTGCCCACCCCTGCTAACATCAGACCATATGTAGAGGAAAATTCACCGCAGGTTTGCTGAGACTGACCCTGGTTCATATTACTGATAGCCAGGGGACAGTAACAACACTTACTGTCCTTGGGCCAGCACCTTGGCCCGGCTCCCCTCTTGCTCCAGAGGATTTCAGGAACCTTTGCCCCTTCCCCTCAAAGTACGTCCCCGGCAAAAAAAAATGCCACTACAGGTATTCCCAAGTATCAGCACACAGTTGGTGCTGGGCCCTAGCAAGGGATACTAATTTGTCCCTCCTTCTGATCTGAGAGCTCATAAATCCCAGACCGAGCTGCATCTTGCTCTGTGTGAAGACTGGGCAGACACAAAGTTGAGACCACACTTGCACTCAGATGACAGACAGTCTGAAATTCCCCTCAAGACTGCACGTCTTGCTCCACTGAGCATCGCATACAGGTCTTTCAGGCGGCTTGGCTTCACCATTGGCAAGAGAGGATCCGTCTATTTCCAAAAAGCTGGCAGGGAACAGCTGCAGGTTTATAAAGCACAGTGATTCACGCAGGGATGACAGGCCATGAATCAGAAAGCAATCAGGGCTGTCTCCTATTTGATCTATCCATCCTAGCCAGGAGCAGAGCTGATGGCACTGGCTGCCTCACCCAGCAGGCTATTCAGGGAAAGGCAGACCACTCCAGACTTTTTGGAAGTCATGTGTTTGTGCTCCTTGTCTCACACAGGAGGGCCTGCCGCCTCCCGTTGCCTGCAAAGACTGGGTCAGGCTTTAGGGAGCTATGCTCGTCTTCAGGGAAAGCACGTGAAGGCAGGAGATGCCGGTGAAATGCCTTTCCCAAAGAGCCCAAGCAGCGGAGAGATAAGCCACCATCTGCCTCACAGGCTAAGGGTGACTTTGGGCTCTGAGCCTCATGGTTCCAAAAAGCACAGAGGTGTTGATCTGCACCACAGCACGGGGATGAACATGGGGGGCCTCATCCTGAATTCACTGGTGTGACCAGGGTCTCTTGGCTCCAATCGTTTTTCTAACAGACCCTCAGAAGTGACACGAATCACTCTTGAAACCAGGCAAGAACAAGCAACATTAATTAACACACACAGTTATATTTTATTTTAAAACACAGAGGCAAAGGTCTATTCTGAATCACATCGATAACTACGAATGAGCTCTCCAGTGGACAGAAAATGGCGAGCTGTGCCACAGGGGTACATGTACAAATGCATAAAAACATATTAATTAGACGTGAGCTTCATAATGGGAAGCGCTTCGCTAACTGAAAAGGTGGTTAGAAAACCAAAAGCATTTCCATAGTGAAATTCACTCAGTCCAGTACAATAGAGAGTAGCTTCATCAGCAAGTTAAATTTAAGCAAGCAACAATGGGACACAGGCTGTGAAGTTTAGTCATACAATGAAGAGATATATTTTTATGTAATTCACCAGAAATCAACAACAGGTTCCTACTCTGCCTACACACACTGCAATGTAAGTGACAAGGAGAAATAATGCTCTAACTAAAACTAGATACGCTAAGATGGGAGGAAAAAGCAAGGACAAACTCAGTGCGACAGAACTTGTACATGAAAGGGAGGGGTAATGGCTTGAAGGTTAATTCAAGAAACTGGGAGATGAACAGCTTGAATCCAATGCTCCGCTCCAATACAGACTTTCTGCATGGCCTTGGGGAAGTGCCTTAGTCTGTCCCTCACCTCTGCTCTTCCTCCCCAGTGCAGGACACTCATATTTCTCTAAACCCACCAATGCTGTAAAGATCTGCACTGAGAACCTCTGCTGACAGACGAATGCCAGCTGGGAGGCATGACAAGCTCCAGGTGAGTTGGTGTATTGGCAAAAGCCCTACAGCAACACAATTTCACTGCCTCAAAAGTGTTTTTGCCAGTATAGGCTACTTTGGCCAGTGAACCAGAACAAACTCTTCCGGGGTCAGTAAAATCCATACTTATAAATGAGAGAACTGTCTGGTAAAGCAATTTTGGCAACCATTCATGAGGCATGCTGGCTCAAATACATCAAAGATTGCAAGATGCTAGTAATGAAGTACAAGAGAATGGAGCAATAGCGAAGCACCTACATGAAGAGCAAGAAGGAAAGGATGAGCCAACTATACAAACATCTCAAAAAAAGACAGAAGAAAAAGAGAGTGAGCTCATCCTGCCCTGTCTGATGGCAAACCACAACCTCCCAGCTGTGAAAAAACACAAGGTGCATGACTGCCAGGCATGGCAGGGGGTCACTTCAAAAGTGAAACCATTCCATGGTGTGATTTTCTTGGGCTCTCATCCTACTGAGACTGAACCCTTAAGACAAACTGGACAACAAGAATGCACCAGAAGTTGAGCAGTTTGGCTCCAGTTACAGGTGCTGAGCACCTGGGAACACAAACACTGCACCAACAGCTGTTTTGTTGCGCTGAGCCACCTAAAATCTCAATGGCAGGACTTGCTCTAGTATCCCACATCAGACCACTGTATTTTTATTTGCCAGCCCAAAGGCACATACAGGCACGCACCCACATCCCAGCTCAGAAAGCACGTGACACGCACGCACACACACACACTCTCCTCCTGGCTAGACATTCATTTAGTCATCACAGACGTTGCTTGGTACATTTGCCTCAACTTGCACGGTAACTGTACTTAATTAAACAGCAAAGAAAACCAGGCCTGCAGGCTTTTACTGCACAACCTGCCCCAAAGCAGCTCTGACAGATAGGGAAGAAACAACGCCAAAGCAAATGAAATAGCTCCCAGGCCATTAAAAGCACCGTAATTTTTAAGTATTGATTTTTGAATGATAGCAAGAAAATTGGTATCCAACGCATCAGTGACGTCTGTTTCATAGATAACTTGAATGCCAGAAGTTAGATAACTTCTAACATCTTTGCCAACACATACAAGAAAGACTTGCTGCAGGAAATTCTGCTGCACCTATGCTGCTATGAAAGTGCAGCTCTGAAAGGGCTGCAAGTCCAACATCATCAGCCCCCTGTCAATAGAGTCACCTTATGCACCCAGTGGGCACCTTGCTTGTGTGAAGGGCAAGGTTCGGCTACCCTGTAGTCTATCCGAGCTGGGCCAGATAACCCTGACCCTAAGGCAGCTCTTAGCAAACAACGCCGCCGTCCTCCCCTTGGTATGTGCAATGCAGGTGTGGGCCAATAACCTATTATCTTCAGAGCCGTCCTCCCCTTGGTATGTGCAATGCAGGTGTGGGCCAATAACCTATTATCTTCAGCAAACTGACTGAAGACCTCATTCTCCAGCAAGGCTAAACTCCACCCTCTGAAAGCATGACCTCTCTAAGTTTCCCCTCTGTAAGATGAAAATATTACAAGCACCACTGCTTTACCTACCCCATTGAACATCCTCAGAAAAAGCCTCCAGCTGCTTATCAACTTGCCAGCACATCTCTACAGCCCAGAAAGCAGCCAGAAGTCATTGAGTAAAGCTTCTCAGGACAGGAACTCTAAAGCTTGCAGGTGAAGAGCTCCGATTTACACAACTACCAAGTGCTGTTATCCACCCCAAACCAATAGCCAACATGAGTCAACAGTCTTAACGCTGACCTTTCACCACCAAAGCAGCTCACAGCACCAGTGCAAATGTTCAGTCCTCTTCAAGTGCTTTCTTCCACACCCTCTCTTCTTGCTGGCTCTGGTCCTCTGCTGTATTCAGTAAAGCAGAAAGCTGAAAAAGAAGAGAGAGATGCAGAGCCTCATGAACTATGTCAAAGATTATTCTGGGAATCAATATTTGATAATATGCTTCACCATCAAGCCCTCCTTTTAATAGAAAGCGCATGATTTCAGAATACACCTTCTGAACGCATTTGCTTAAACGCGAAAGCGTGCACTGCATAACAGGGGAGAGGCAAACTGTGGCAGTGGGGAGTGTGAAGACCACCTGATGGTAGGAAGCTGTCAGAACAGGTTTATATTCACTGCTGCATCCTGTAAATGCTGCTATCGTTTCTGTCAAGGCTGTGTACACAGCACAAGGACAGCTTATTCTGGTGCTAAAAGGCCCAAAAGTAACTCCATGAGAAAGCTCCGGAAGAAGACCCTTCTGTGCAGTGTGAAGCCCTAGCTGGTGTTAGTGCCTCAAAGTGATCATTGCTTCTAGCCCACTCATGGGAACTACATGGGAAGAGGAAAGAGGTGGGCAGACGGTAGAGAACTCATTGCATGTGCCCATCCTCTGCTCGCAGGGCTTACAAGCCCTAGGATACAGAGCACAAACCAAAGCAGGGCCCCTGCGGAGAAAAAGCACGCTAGGAAGCCACCACTTTCTTCAGCCTCTATCCCTGCTGAAGCATAATCAAGACACAGGTCCTAAGCACTACAGCAGGCTCTGCTGGAAAACAACTCTCCTGAACTCATCTGCCATGGCCAGCCCTCCTAGAGCGAGACTTAAACCTCCCAGTGTAAATGCATAGTAACTCTCTCAGATAATCAAGAAGCCACAGGAAGGTGCTTTCAAACTTAAAGGAGTTATTTCTCTACAACCTTACTACATTTAACATAGATTTCTTACACTTGGGGATGGAGAGCTCTTGTGCTCTATGGAAAGCGCCCTTAAAGATCTGCCAGCTCTATTTTGCTCCCTTGTCCCTGAGGGCAGTTTCCCAGGGGTCCTATTAACTAACTCCTTGAAGAGCTGCAAGTTTGCTTTCCTCAAATTCAGGGTCCTGACTTTACTCTTCGCCTGACCCATATCCCTCAGGCCTGTGAACTCCACCAGTGCATGATCACTGCAGCCCAGGCTGCCTCCAATCTTGACATCACCAATCAGCTCACTTGCCTTGGTGACCGGCAGGTCCAGTATCACATCCCCTTTGGTAGGGCTGTTTATTATCTGGTTTAAGGAGTTATCCTCAATGCACTCCAGGAGTCTCCTGGATTGCCTACAGCTCGCCATTCTATTTCTCCAGCAGATGTTGGGGTGGTTTAAGTCCCCCAGCAGGACAGGAGCCTGTGAGCGTGATGCTTTCTGTAGCTGGAGTAAGAATGCTTTGTCAATAGGCTCCCCTTGATCAGGCAGTCTGTAGTTGACACCAGCCACAGGGTCCCCTTTGTTGCCTCGGTCTCCAGTTCTTACCCATAAGCTTTCAACCAGCTCATGGCTGTTCTTCAGAGACAGCTCTTCACAATCTATCCATTTCTTGACATAGAGGGCAACCCCTCTGCCTCTCCTTCCTTGCCTGTCCCTTGTGACCAGCTTGTAGTCATCGATAGCAGCGCTTCAGTCATGGGATTCATGCTAGCAAGTTTCAGTAATGGCAACTAGGCTGTAGCTTTCTAGCAGCACAGTGGCTTCCAGCTCCTCCTGTTTGTTAATCATGCTGTGTGCAGTGGTGCAAGGCACTTCAGCTGGGCTGTTGCCTTTGCCACCTTTTTAGAGGAACACACCTTAATTCCTTTGAGGTATTTCACTGGTGTTTCCCTGTTGGCTCCTATTACCTCAGGAGCCCCTGGCTTCTCTCTGTAAGACTTCAAGTGTGCTCCAGCGTACCTAGCATATTGCAGAGGCACAGGTTAAAGGCCCTTACTAGCACCCCATCCCTCTAAGCTTGGGTGTGTCCTCCCATGGCTTGACATTTCTACGGAGGCAGCTAGGCTGCTGTACTGGAAAATGGCCTCCAGCATCCCCTCTGTCCCCTGCTTTTCTAAGATAGAGGGTCCCAAACTTTTTGCAATCATTTGTAGTGCCACAACCTCAGCCAACTCACCCTCATCCCACAGCAAGCAGGTTCAATTCTCCCTGCAATCTGTTTCCATTGGCATTGCAGGCAGCAGGACGGAGAGGGGAAGAGAATAGCAATTCTTCCTCCCTAACCTGTCTGGATACTGAATTAACAATCCTTTGATCTACACCCTGACACTAACTTACTTCACAGCCTAAGGCTTAAGCTCTTATCTATTGCCCATACCAGGATATGGAAGCAGTAATGCTTCCTGACTTGCCTAGGCGGCATAATGGAGTGTTTGCAAACCACCTGGGAAGCGAAAAAAGTTAGTTTTTATTAGCGGATCAAATTTAACACAGTTCATAACCATTTTAAATTTCCTATTATCTTCAAGGGGAGGTTCCTGCAGGCCTTTACCCAGCATAGTATGGGTGACACACCTTTATTTATAATCAGCTTGGATTACCCCTGCTTCCATTCCCTATGAAAAGGAATGCTCTGCTAAGAGCTAGAAACTAGTTGATTCATAGTACAGCCTCTAGACCACAAAAACATCCCTTGAGAGAAACAGTGGAAATCCCAGCACTAGAGCCATTGAGAAGCAGGCCAAAAAAGGCCCTGGAATCACTAATTAAAGATCAGACAAGGGAGCTTTCTGAGGAACTGGGGAGAGGAAGGAAGGCACAGGCAGTGCAGTCACCTGCAAAGCAAGCAATAGCTCTGAAGCATCCTCAGTCCCAAGGCTGGGCCCAAACTCTCCTCAAGCAGACCTTGTGCCCTACCATTTATCCATCTGCTTCATGATGCTCCCACACTCCTACCCTTTCAGAAGAGAAAGCCAACCCAGGATGCAAAGCTGAATGCTTTGTTTTCCATCTCAGCGTGTTGGAACATGCTGGAAAGTCAAAGTATTTGTGCCTCTAGGGCTGGAGAGAAGGCAAAACACAAGCCAGACATCCAGTGAGGCAAAGAAGCTCCTTCTCAGGAGCTGTCATTTATTTTGGGGGCTGGGGGGACAGGCACACAGAACAGATTTTGGTCCAAAACCCTCCTCACTGACCCTTTACATGGAAGCTGAACTCACTTGGCACTGCTGAATGAGATTCCCCAGACCACAGCTTGGAAATTACCTTTATCTACTCCTGCCTGTTGTCTAAACTGATTACATCCTCCAGAGTCATCTTCCTTGACTGTACAGTACCCAGCACGAAAGGATCTCCCCACTCCTCCCTGAGCCTCAGGGGCTGCTGAGCAGTGAGGAATACAAAGTGATGTTTTCCAGCCACACCACCTGCTTTACCAGGAATGTGCACAGTGACTCTGGGAGAGGTGGAGACAACTTAGAAAGCCACCTACATTCAACACAAAGTAAGATCTCTCGGCCATCTTTGTCAGATCCTGCTTGGCCCTACTTCTCAACTGGGAGAGCACCTTCCTCAGGAACTTGAGAGGATAAGCAAGATCCCACCTGGGAGTTTGGGAGAATCTCACCTCAACACCCTTTGGGTCTAGGCATCACCTCCACAAGGCACATCAGAGTCCTGCTGCCACCCCTTGGGTCGCTCGCCAAATCCCTCCTTTCTTCTACTCTGGCTCTAGTTGCTGCATTTTGAATAGACCCCAAGAGAGATGCAGACCCTTAACTCCTGCTAATTTTTGATGAGAGTCAGCTATCCAGCGAGGAATTGTGTGCCTAATACACGTTAGGAGCTGCCTACTCTTCAAGGCAAGAGCTGTCTCTCAGGGGAGAAGCACTTAGCCCTTCCGCTCATTTTTTTGAGACTGTTTACTCCCCAGGGAAGGGACTTACTGAAGCACAAATAACAACCAGCATAAATTTCAAACTCAGCAAGGATTTACATGTGCAGCACGACACACATACCTGCCAATTCACTGTTTTGTGAGGGGTTAGTCAAACCTGTGTGAAGTAATGGCTGGTTTCAGGATCCTTGAGGATAAAAGGGACCTTAGCGTAAACCCAATTTCACAACCATTAAGAAAAAGAAAGCATGAGAGAAAGAAAGAGTGATCAAGCATGCCCAGGACTACATGTGTCTGTGCTCTAGCACTGTTCCACTACAAAGCAAACAAAACCCCCTTCATAGGGCTTTCTGGTCCTAACGAAACATACGCAACCAGCCACATCCTGAGAGCAGAAAGCACCCGTCTGCTGCTCCCAGAAGTGGATAAATGGGGAAGCAAATGGCCCCTCAAGGCCCAGTTCTCATGGGGAGCTGGAAGGCAGGCCAGAGACCAGCACACACTGCACAACCAATGGGAACTCCTTCTGCGTCGAACAACATCCTCTTGTATCTCATAAGGCCTCCTTTTTCCTGAAGGATCCCGAAGCACTTTAGGCTATTTATACACAGGAACCACTTCACTAGTCATTGAACTGGGGAGAGGAACAATAACCGTCTCTTTTTCTCTCACACGAAGTGCCAGAAATCAGTGTCTGGCGTGTGTTTGCAGAGAGCTCACAGCAATGAGGGTTTGCCAGGACAAGGAACAATAGTTCAGATAGGTCAGGGTTAGCCAATAGACAAGACAAACTCTTCACTGCAGCCTGCTATTGATATTTTAAATTCTGTTTTCCCAATTCTGTTCACAGGCATTGTGGGGTTTGTGGGGGTTTTTGTTTTGTTTGTTTTGAAAGCAGGGCTTTGCCTGCACTGAAGAACTTACCAGTAGCATTAAGCCACATTTCTAAACAAAATAGTTTGTGCAGAATCAGCTTTCTGCCTGATCCCATCCTATTCATTACATTCATTTTCAGCTCCGCTCTCAGAAGCGAAGCCACTGGGTCCCCACTGCTTTCAGGGAGTGCTCACAAAACCTCCCTGCCCTGTAGCCATGCCAGTATTATGACTGAGCCAACAAGCACTAAAAATCCTGGGAGAGTAAAAATCCTCCCAGGCCCTACAAAGCTTATTCACGCAATTCTATACGTGAATTCAAAGCAATCACCAAATAATGCAGCGATGATAACCATTTGTTCACTCTTTACAAATAGCTGTGTTTTTACGCTGTGATTTGAACTCAGAGCAAAGACTAACCTAAGAACATGTGCTGTGTTGTAGCTAGTGCACAGTCACTCAAAATTTGGCATCAGTCTCATTGCAGAGGTACTTTCAGTTTCATTCCCTACAAATCTCTGCAGTGCAAAGGTGACTAGCTAAAAGACGAGAGATTTTCCACCTACCCACAGTATCAGGTGCACATCCCATGGCAGGCAATCATCTTCACCTCACCAAGCTCACAAACAAATCGTGGGACTTTAAATCCCACTGTCAAAAATACATGCAGCAGTTTTTAGGAAAGAGGACAGGCAGCTGGTGTGTCACCACAGGGTGCATTTCTAGCCTCTCAATGACACAATGTTCTATAATTTCACTGCCTGAAAGACCCTTCGCCTCCTCAAAGCAACCCACCAAAGACAAAAAGGTAGCATGATATAATAGGAGCACAGAGAGATCAAATGACTCTCCCAGCAGAAAGAAGGGGTGGATTTGCTTTCCTCTCATCTCGACGTCCATCCTCCATTTGCCCAGCTGTTCTGTCCTCTGGAAGAGCACTGCAGAACACAAAGCTGTAAACTGCGAAGTTGTCAAGCTACTTGTTAGCACAGTCCTGCCTGCGCCTGAGACACCTCACTGCAGACAGCACAAAGCAAGAAGTCCACGAAAAGCTGGCACCAGCTTTGGCTTTTGTACAAAACTTGTTTTGGTTTGAGTGGGCTGTTCCTGTTCGCACTTTCTGCGGTGTAAACAAGTAAAGCAAAAGTCTCTGGAGTCAGCCCACAGGTTTCTCCCAGGCAGCCTGCCTCAGTTTCAACTCCACAAAGATCATATTTTAAAAGCAGCTGAGAAGCAATTTGACAGTGGAAACTAAGGTTAACGGTCTTATCGCTTCACCCATGTTGCTGATTAGCTCAGGACTGGTGCCAGCCATGCCAGAGAAAACCTCTCAGTGAACAAAGCTGGTACCTGTGGTCCTAGGAATGAGGGAACGCACCCTGCAGCAGCCCAGTGCGCCAACAGAAAAGAGACCATCATGCAGCCACAGAACAGGGCAATAGCAGCTCTCACCTCAGCATGGCATCTAGAGAGATAGCGGTGACATCTTCAGGAGCTTCCCTTCCTATCCAGGACAGTCAACTCACGCAGGAACACTCTCGCACCTGGAATTAGCCACTTCACTAACAGTAACACCAGGAATAGCCAAGAAGTCTCTTCTGACCATCAGTCCTTATATATCTCTGACGTCCGTGTCTCCGGGGGTGTTTTGGAGTGATCATTAAATGCTTTGAGGAGTTATGTTCCCCTCCAGAGCTAAAAACACTCTTACTACAGTCAGATCAAATATCAAGCACAGTCAAGGGCAAATTAAATGACATTTCATTTCCCGAAGCTGTAAGTCCAGTCCATAGGAGCTGTCTCTCTCCTGTTGCTATAGGAGCAGTGCTGGAAACAATGCTCAACCCACGCTGCTTGAGGCTGCCTTGAAAAGGACCATTCTTCCAGTAGAAATTGAACAACCCCCAGCCAAAAATAAAACATTCCTCCCCCTTCCGCCTCCCTCTTGTGTAGCGGCTTTTAATGACTCCACCAAAACCATTTACGCAGCTGTTTTTAGACCAGCCTGCAAACTTGACAGGGAGGCACCAGCATGTGAATAAATAACTGGGAGGCACGGGCTGTCCTCACGGCAATTACCTGCTGGCCCTTCGCCAAGGCTGGGGGCAGGGGAAAAGAAAAAAAAAAGATGTCCCTAGAACACACGCCAACAAGCTCTAAAGAAACCTCCCAGCCCAACACCATCAACCATGTCCCTGAAACGCCTCACTCCACCGGTTTGCATACAGACCTGCCCGCAGAGGCAGCAGGAACTGGGCTTCCTCCGGTCCTCTCTGCTGCTTCAAATAAACACATGGGCAAGGGGCAGCTCTCCATGAAGGGTACAGAGCTATAATCAGTACAGAAACTTTGGCAAGTCTGTCTCAGTGTATCATCCACTTCATTTAGAGCTGGCAGGAATAAGTAACTGGAAAAGGGTTCCTCAAACAGATGCCAGCACAAACGGACGGACTTCAAATGAAGCCAAGAAATCCTGCAAGGGATTTCTCCACCAGCCCACCCTCAGGTTACCCTAGCCCTATATGAACAAGCTTCATTAAAGGAAAGCCTAAAAGGAGTCTGAAACCTAATCCCTCCCCCTCCCCCCCTCCCCCCCCGAGCCCTTCCTCCTTGGAGGTTGATTTTCAAGTCAAGAGGGACTGTTTCACCTCATTTGATCTCCTGCTATTTTAAAGGTTAAGATTTTCAAGGCTAAAAGCAGTCTGTTTTACAACTCTGGGACAGCCCAGATTGACGCTCAAATACCAAGAACGCTCAAGAAGACTTCAGGAGATGGGAGAAACCACATACTTTGCTCCCTTGGGAGCCTCTCCAAACGTTACTTGCACATATTCACCATTCAGACTAAGTCTTTGAGCTCAGCAGAAAGCAGCAGAGCATTTCCCACTGCATCTAAGAGACAGGAACACGGGCAAACATCCGGCATTAGGCAGACTCATTATCTGTCTCTCAATGCACCCCCTGCCATTAGCGAGCAGGAGGGCTAAAGCAGTCCTCAGCATGGTTCACTTGTAGGTTAAGGTGCTCAGTAAGGCCTTAACCATTAAAAGCAAAAAATACCCAGAGAAAACCCATGAACAACACAGACAAAAGTTTCTGAAGAAACTGAGTAACTAGCTTCACTGTGATCTGAGTTTCAGTCAGTACTAAATGCCCACTGTGAAAATGAGGTCCCTCTAGGATATCAAGGGATAGAGGAACACAGAAAACAAATGTCACTTCTTGCTTTTGAAGAATTTAGATAAAACTCTCAAATTCACGCTGGAAGTAACCAGGGCAATTGTGGCACAGAAAATAATCCTATTACCGACCACAGATGAAGGGGTTTTAGTACTGACCGCTCTGGCATCAGGGCCACCTTCCTGCCACTCAGAAAATCCTCACTGCAGTGGTATATGTGTATACGGCAGCAGCGTCTGCATCACTGATAACCACTACTGTATGCACAGACACAGGACAACAAGAGACTATCTGGTCAGGGTGATGCAGAGAGAGATGCTGGCCAGACGTGGTTATCCATGTCAAAAATCGGGAGGATATTGCTGATCTGCAACAGTTGTGCCCTTTGTACGCAGGGAAAACAGCTTCCCACGTAGACACCTGTAAATATACTGTTGATAAGAATTACACTGATATAACTACAATAATTTAATTTGGATACTCTCACTGCTCTCTTCTAAGTTGGCTTCACCCTCCCTTCTTTTTTTCCTAAAAACTTGCTAAAAATCCTGATGAAGTAGCAAACAATAAAACCCTTTTTTTCTAATAAGGTGTTTTCTTCCACATGGAGATGGATGCAGCCAAAGTAAAGCTCGTGACATCAGTGAAAGCAGAGTTTTTCCTCTGCAACTGTGTCTGCTTTTCCCCACCTCCAGGCTTCTTACAGCAAGGCTGTGAGGATCCACGCTTCCCCAGTGCCTGACCAACTCTAATGGCAAATGGCCCAGGGAAGTCGGCAACCAGGACTTTTTCCTGGTGTAAGCACAGTGCTTTAAATCCCCTTTTTTCCTGCCTCGGGACACATTGCACATAGCAGAGGTAAGCCCTGGGGAGCACATAATGGACAGAGCGTCTTTTATTACGCTCTCCAGAGCCCATCTGCAAGGTGGAGTGCAGCTTCATTCCCCACACACAGCACAGGAGCTCAGTGGGACACTGGTATTCTTTCCCCGCTCAGGAGGAGTTAAAACCAGCAAACTGGGACTCAAAGGTGCAGAAATCAGCCTGACAGCTCCTCCTCTCCAAATACAGAAAGGGGTCCTCCTGATAACAGGAAATTTGTCCTGCCAAAAACCCTCTGAGTGGACAAGGTAAATTGGAGACTACATCAAATCTACCCTCTCACCTCTGGCAGACCTCTCACCTAAGCGAAGTCTCCCACAAGGATGAAAGAGGGGTGCTCCATATAGCAAGGGGGGACTTGCAACTAACCACAGCTTCCAGCTCGCTGGCAGCCCAACTCCTTAGCAAGCTGTTCTTCCACAAAGGACTGGACTCATCCTTTCTATGCTACAACAGCTGAACCCACAGGCATGAAGCCAACACTGTCCCATACACACGTTCTTTCCGCACAGCACTTGACACACACACCTGAGACCCCTTCTTGCTCCAGAGCCGGCTTCCCCGAGGCAGTGCCTGCCACGCACATGTCTGTGTGCCTGACTTACCACTGTGACTGCACACGCAGCTCCCCACCACCGCCCCGGGAGCTCTGCATGCAGCTTGCAGCAAACACCAAAAAAAAAATAACAAATCACCTCTGTTTCCAGGGCAATGCGAGGGGGAGATACGGGATATGAATTCCTCCCTTCTGGATTCCACCAAAACTAGGAAGAAATACCGACGTTCACAAGTCATGACTCACGCCTGCTTCGTCCGGCACTCCAGAAATCCCCTCACTGGATGGCATGCCAGAAATGCCAGCATGGCTGGCATCTGCCAGCTGCCTCTGTTAGCGTATAGATTTGATCAAAACCATCCTTCCTTTTTATTTTCTTTATTGTTGCAGTGTGGTTGTCACTGACGACCAGAGCACTCCCTGAAAACACAACCATGCAGGCATCTGCTGCTCTAGTAGGTGACAGTTCAGTGAGGCTCAAAACACAATCCACTTCCCACAAAACAGAAACTTCTCCCCCAAAAAGTCCTACCTCAGACACTCTTGGTCCCAGTTTTAACTGCACTGCATCATTGAAGGAGCCAAAGAATCTGTTGTTTGTACTCTGGCTATGCTGATAAGTCATACGATTGTACGGAGAGAGCTGCCAAGGACCCTCCGTTAACCTCCACAGAGCATGATTCCCGACTGCCCCTCCTTCTCCCACTAGATGAGCATCCTGCCCCACTAACAGCTACTCATTCTTACATCATAGAATAGTTTGGGTTGGAAGGGACCTTTAAAGGCCATCTAGTCCAAAACCCCTGCAACGAACAGGGACATCTTCTACTAGAGCAGGTTGCCCAGAGCCCCATCCAACCTGACCTTCAATGTTTCCAGGGATGAGGCACCTACATCCGTCTATGAGAGCTGGCTACACTTTCAGTCCTGTATCAAGCTTATTTCACTATTGCCTGAAATGCACCTACCGAGCTGTACAGCACTTTTGCAGCTCAGACTGAAGAGCCATAAGCACCCAGCCAGCAAGAAGAACGAAGGTTAGAAACATGGACTGAGACAGCTGTACCAGTATGTGCCGCAGATCCCAAATCACACCTCTTATTCTGCCATGCAGTATCAGGAGTGCAAAACAGTAATTATCTGCTTGTTCTTTCTCCTGCCGCCTTCTCCCCCTTAGGGGCAGAAATGTTCCAGGGTGAGGTATCAGACATACTTTCACTTTACCCATTTGTACAGCACAGCCAAGTCTTTCTCCCACTGCACCTCCCGGTGGTGTTCGTTCCTCTCAACCCGTCCCTCTCCTACTGGGGGAAAGCCATCTGGGAAACATGCTGCAGATTTCAGCCCAGCTGCACAGCTTCTTTGGAGCGTGCACCTTCCACTTTGCAGCTACTGGGACAAACTCCACCAAAACACAGGCACTGAGATGGAGCCTCACAGCTCTTTCCACTGCCCCAGATCCCCACTGCTCTGTTTTCTTTCCTACAAAAGGAACAAGAACCTGGATTGGAAAAGTGAACTTCGCTCCTTTGCATTCAGATTTGGTACCAGCAATAGATAAGAAACAATGGTCAATGCCAAACGTTTTATGTCACCTACTTCTGGCTCGTTTTTCCTTAGGAAGTCTTATTACTGCTGCCAGGAACAAGCCGTGGGTATGAGCAACATCCCCTTGCGGACCTCCCACACATCTCATTTCCACCTCTCTTCAGAGGCCATGCCACATCCCACATCCTCCAGGCTCCCTCACTGAGATGCACTCACCTCTTACACACACGGTCAGTAAGTACAAAAAGCGGCTCTGCAGCAACCCACGCAGATGCAGGCAATCCACACTGCACAATTAAAACTGCATTTGCTTGGCTGTACCCTGCAGACAGCAGCTGTGCGTCAACACCCAAATGAATTTAAATAGCCGTCAAGGGCCCTTCTGTTAACCTCACAGGACGTTAATTCCTGACGTCCTTCCTTATCTCACTAAACCAGTATCCTGCCTCTACAAGTGTCCAGCACTGCTGCTATCAAAACTATGCATGAAATACACACAAATGTATATACATAACACACAAATATCAGTATCAATGACTTTCTGAAGACCCCAGCTGGCATCTGTCATGGAAGTTACTTATACTTAGACCCTTCTAAGGAGCCAGCTACACCTTCAGTCCCGTACCAAGCTTATTTCACTACTGCCTGAAATACACCTACTGAGCTGGATACACATTTTCAGCTCAGACTGGAGAGCTGTAAGCACCTGACCAGCAAGAAGAACTAAGGTTAGAAACATGGACTGAGACAGCTGTACCAGAATGTGCCGCAGATCCCAAAACACACCTCTTATTCTGCCATGCAGTATCCGGAGTCCAAAATAGTAATTATCCTCCTGCTCACACTGCCAAGAGTTTTATTACTGCGCAGCAGCCAGGACGCAGGGCTAATAGGACTGATTGAATTCATTCCCCGGCATGCCAGGCCGTTGAGATCACAAGCAGAGGAGTCTGGCAGGCGGGACAGAGCAGAGCACTGGCAAGAGAGATGCTCATCATCAGTGCTGCTATTACAGTGTTGATCCTTGCCCGGAGGGCTTGGCAGCAAACGGGTTTTGTGCCGTGGGGAGGGATGGTGTGAGGAGCTCTCTGCAGAACTGACAAAACACCTCATCTCCACCCTGCAGCACTGCCGTTTCTCATTTCTCCCTCCACACCCTGGCTTCAGGCACGGGGTGGCAGGGAAAAGCACATTTCTCGCAGGCTGGGAATATGGTCACCATCCTGGGAGAAACCTCTGCCAAAGTGCACGCGCAGAAGAGAATGGGAAAAGAGGGTGATTTTACAAACAATGACACCGTTCATTTCATTTTGGCTTTGCTGTGGCAAAAGCAAAATCGTGTTCAGGGTCTGAAAGGAAGGATAGGCAAGTGAGACGGAAGGAGACCTGGTCCTCACTTTCAGGATCTTAAAGGTGTTTAAGCAAACAAGGAGACTAAGAATTCTGTTCCTCACAGCCAGGGAAGCTGAGATGAGCTGTAATTTCCAGGAGTCACCCTCCCTCAGGCTTTCCATGATCTCAGCTGTTAGTCCACATGCTCAGGAGATAACCCAGTATCGAGCCCAAGAGCAGAGAGCAGAGTTAGGAGAGTAGGAGAGCATCTTCTCAGGAGGCTTCAAGAGCAAGACTGAGGAGGCCACTGGGGACAGCAGTAATAGACTAGGACATGAAAAAGCAAAGCTCCCCCTGTTTGTTTTTCAGTTAGTCCATCCACCTTTTATCTTTCTAAACTTCTGTCTTAAACAGAAGGCACAAGAAAAAACACAGGGACAGCGTAATTCCTTTATAAGTGACCAAATCACCTGGAAGCATCAGACAGGCTAGTTTGCCACATATAGGTATAGGTGACAGAGATGTTACAGATACAAATACATGTAAAGAATGTATTTTCCTCCTATGCATAAGTAGTAGCCCAACACACTCCTTAGGGTAGAAACCAAACTTTGTAGAAGCAATGAGTGAATTTACCTGTGGGATAACTAGAGGAGACACAGCTCACCAGTCAAGCCCTTCAGGGCTGTTCCAAGAGCAAGGGAGTTGTTGCCTGGTCTGTGTATGTGCAATGGGAACAGCTAGAGCTACGCTGGGAATAATGCAATATGCCTGCTGGAAACTTCCTAAAGAGGCTGGATAGCACTCCATCAGCCACTCCCACCTAGCATTTTTGCTTGACAAGGGAATACAAGCAGCTTTCTTCCACCCTCTTGCTGAAGAATCTCTCACACCCACCGACACAAACTTTCAGAGGCTACGCTGAAAATATCCTTCACAGAGCCAAGATTTCAGCTGTGTGTGCCTGACTGTACTTGAAGAGAAGTCTCAGACTCCTGCCCACTTACAAACTGGCATAGGACTTCCCTTCTGCACAAGGGGGCTGGGAAGCTAAAGCATCAGAGAAAAATCTTCTTGGGTCTCTGCTAACTCAGAAGATGGCTTTTGTATTAGATCCAAGACAGCCCAACTGGGCTGTCGAAGTTCCTCTTACTCAGTGCTCTGCTCTCTGCGCTAAGAACAAACCCTTCTTTAACACACAGGAGAAAGAAAACTTGACTGTTAAGCTCCCACAAAATGTACCGCAGGATGGACTAAGCACCTCAGACTCCAGAACAAAATGAGATGTCATACATGGGACATTATCTCAAGCCCAGAGAAAAGGCATGTTCTTATTGTTTACTGGAGTCAACATACAGCAAAGACTGCCAGGAGTTTTACCAGGCAACTGGGGGAGTCATTCTCCTCCACTGCAGAAGGACTCCACAAAGAAGGTAAGCCATAATTTAAAGAAAGCCATAGGCCAATCAATATATGGATCAGTTTGGAATAAAACATGACTTTTGCAGAAATACAGTGTATGGATAGAAAGACGTTCAGGCCAGGAACTCAAAGACATCATCAGGAAACTACAGAGCAAGGATGTGATCTCAGGATAGTTATATGGAAGAGCTCAAAAGCTGACAACTCCTCCGACTCACAACCCAAGCTTTCAGCAAGGACATCTGACTCAAAGTGAGACGGTACCTAAAAGCAGCTGTAGCAAACCGGAGCCAAGACCCACATACACAAGCCAGTGTTATGCCTTTGACAGGGACCTGTCACCAGATGCCTCGGGTAAAGCATAAGTGATTTTGCCCCAAACATTGCCCAGCTTCCAACAATTTGCAGATCGGGGACTGCCTGTCCTAGGCACACAAACTCCTCCGGAGAATCTAAATACACTGAAACTTTTGCATCTTCTTTTCTAGTTTATGTTGAACTTGGCAACAGCTCAGAAGTGACAGATGCTCAGCTCTCTCCATCACAGGCAGTCATCTTTGGTAGCAGTGAGAGCTCCACGGAAGGGCTGGGATGGACCTTTGTTGGACTGATGACATGCTAAGAGACTCTTCAGCCTCAACAATACCAGGTGGTAGATACGCTGTCACACCAAAAGCTTAAGAACTTAGCTTTTGTTAGGTTCTTAAGAACCTAGGCAATGGCCTCGCAGATGGCAAAGGAAACCCATTTTGGCAAAAGGGACTTGTTTCAAAACTGTTTCAACAAAACGGCCACCACTGGGCATCACCTCTGATGGGTGATGCCATTTTAATAAACCCTTGTTCTAGCAGACACCTTGTGAGCTCTCAGAGCAAGCCAGGAAGTGCTGCAGGGAGACAAAGGAAGTGAAGCAGCGTAATTTAAGGGATGCGATACAGTAGCCTGAAATGAGGATATGCCTTTGCTAAAATTCAGCAGGATACTGCAACAGGTTGATTACAAAAGCCCTCAGGAAGTCAAGATTTTTTCTAATTTCACAGCAATTTACGTTCTTCACGAGATGACAGAGAGCAAAGGCTACTGGGAAAGATTCCTCATGGCAAGCAACACAGCAGTGCAACAATAACCCATTGCCACCAGCTTCAGCTTCCAGATAATTAAAGAAATGGAAGATCGCCTGGATTTTGCGGTAAACAAGGGCTCACCCTCCCTCTCCTCCAAGGGTCCTACAAGCTCAACAGAGAGACCAAGTCTTATTTATACAACAGGGGGACTTCACTGAACAAAAGGCAGAGGGAGATAAATATCGTTTCACAAGATTATGGCAACATTCAGAACACCTTTGCTAACGCGCGGGCTGTGCAAAGCTTCTGAACACACATACACACTCTGCAACAGGTTAAAACACTGTAAAAAAAAAAAAAAAAAAGGCAAAAGCCAAGCCCCCGTGAAGTTGCACAGTGCCAGCGGGCGCTGACGGGGAAGCAAAGCCGTGCTGCCACCGAGCCGGCCGCCGGTGACCGCCGCCAGGTACAGACGGGCCCCCTCAGGGCCCGGCGGCCCCGCTCGGGAGGGAGCGGCAGACAGGCTGGGCTGTCAGGGGCTGCTGCAGGCAGCTCCCGCCGCCCTCCCGGCCTCCCCACGCCGCCCCCGGCCCGCTCCCACCCCGGCCCGCTTCCCGCCCGCCTTCCCTCCCTCCCTCCCTCCCCAGGCGGCCGCCATTTCGGGGGCGCCGCGCCTCACCCCTCCGCAGCGAGCCGCGCCGGCTCGGAGCGCTCCGCGCCGCCTCACGCCCCGACCTGCCGCGCTGTGAGGGAGGGAAGGCACACACAGAGGGAGGGCGGGAGGGCGGTGCGGCCGGCCCGGCCCAGCCCGGCCCGGGAAGCCCCGCGGGCGCCACCGCCCAGACCCGGCGGGGCGGTACCTCCTCGGGGGGCGTCTCCCCCCGGCACCCGGGGCCTCCCGCACGGCACGGGCCGGAGGGGCCTCGTCAGTTTTCGTTTCCTGCGAAATAAAACGTCCCGAAATCCGGCGGTGTCGAGGTGCCGGCGCTGCGCAAGGCTGGCAAGCCGTGTCTCTGGTAGCAGTGACCCCCTGGCCCTCGCCACCCGCATCCATTGCCACAGGCAACACACTACAGCAAAGTCGAGCTGCAGCTGTTTTCTCTTTTATTTTTATTATTTTATTTTTTTTTTAAGGAGTCAGAGCTGCTTGTTAAAGAGTTTACCATGAAGCATCCTGTAAATCAAGATCAAGCCCTGACTGGCACATCCCCTCATCCTTCCATTACCTCATTTCAACTTCAGCCCAAAGGCCTCTGCGCTGAGCAACAGGCCCCCACAGGGGCTGCTCTCGGAGGAAAGACCCTCGCCCACTCCCCTGGGGGGCTGAGTGACCTCACACGGGTTTTTAGGGTTGGGTGGGAAGAGAGAAGTTCATAGAATCAATAATTTGGGTTGGAAGGGACCTTTAAACATCATCTCATCCAACCCCCCCTACAATAAGCAGGGACATCTTCAACTAGAGCAGGCTGCTCAGAGCCCCATCCAACCTGACCTTAGACACTTCCAGGGATGGGGCATCTACCACCTCTCTGGGCGACATCTTCCAGTGTTGCACCACCCTCAGAGTAAAAAGTTTCTTCCTTGTATCTAGTCTAAATCTACCCTCTTTCAGTTTAAAACCATTGCCCCTTCTCCTACTGCTACAGGCCCTGCTAAAAAGTCGGTCCCTCTATACAGATACGGGAAGGCTGCTATAAGGTCTCCCCCGGAGCCATCTCTTTTCCAGGCTGAACAACCCCAGCTCTCTCAGCCTGTCCTCATAGGAGAGGTGTTCCAGCTCCCTGATCATCATCCTCCTCTGGACCTGTTCCAACAGGTCCATGTTCTTCTTGTGCTGAGGGCTCCAGAGCTGGACGCAGTACTCCAGGTGGGGTCTCACCAGAGCGGAGTAGAGGGGCTACTGGCCATGCTTCTTATGATGCAGCGGAGATCGGAGCGGGGAGGGAGGGAAAAGGCCAGTTTAGGACCTCGTGCGTGTTTGCCTTGACTGTGACACTTAAGCTCTCCTGCCCGTGTGCCCAACTCAAAAATCACTTCATCCTTCCCAAGGAATAAACAAACTCCTCTCTCCTCAGCCCATGGGGATCCTACCTAAGCTTTAGCTTGGAGCTCCTGGAGAGCCCAGTGATTAAATAGAGCATTAGGGGACCAGCTCACACTTACACATTGGGAGATTTCTTACACGGAGACTGTGGCAGAGCCAAGAGGCAACAAGAGACGCCGGCCCCTCCTCTGCCACACTGGCCCACTGCCTTCTTGCCGTGTCCAGAGATTTTATGTACAAACAGGAAAGAACGTAACCTCCCCCCGGGCAGATCTGGGTCAGCAAATGGGCATGATTATGCATAACAGCTGCCTGCATGGCAGTCGTGTGCTTGGGAAAGCCTGCAGGTAAAGGCGAGACACAGGACCCCCCACCGCCCAGTTCTCAGCTTATTACTGGCATAATGTATATTTACTGGAGATACGTGTTTACCTTGAGAAAACTAATTTTGCCTGGTCAGGTCTCCTGTGGACTAGTCATTTCAGAAGAAGCAGACAGCTACACTTGTGTTTGCAGGATCAGGGCCTTATTAAACTGCACGGCTTGATAAGCATATAAAGCATGCCTTGCAGGCCTGCAGAGTCTGGAGCCACATTATTATAGCTGCGCCAACTGAAATTTCCGTGTGACTCATAAACAGCCAGAAAAGTAATGAGCAGACTGACAGCGGCTCAAAGAGCTAACGAAGTTCTGAACTGCAGGACTGTGGATCTATTGGCGCTGAGCAGATTTCCAAATAGAGCATTAAAAGGTATATAGCGTGAGCTATGAGATACATTTATACTTGGAGCTTAAGTACCTGGTCTCTCTCTCTATATATATGGACTAACCAATTAACAAGTAAAAAGAGCACAAAAAGACCCAAACAGAAGGTGACAGGACAGAAAATAACATGCGAGAGCATGATTCCCATAGCAGGAACTGATTAAATGTGTGTAAATGGTAACTGTCCTCTGGAGTTGAGACTGCTGGAATAGAGAAGGTGGCAGAAAACAACATCCCAAACCTTTGCAATTCCTGCATTTGTCCTGTGGGAAAGCTTTAACGTTAACACTGTCTTAATGCTCTCTCTTCAGCCCTGTTTTGCCTTTTCAAAGAGATGCTGTCAGTCTAATCCTGTTATGCTTATCCTTAGCATATTAACATGAAAGAGACAAGTGAAATGCAAGGCAGAGTGGGGTCCCTCTGCCTGCGTGCAGAGCTTTGTGGGACTGTGACCACTTATCAGAGCAGATGGTTTTTTCACCTTTGCCTCTAGATCTGATTGTATATGCAGCTGCAGTGTTGCATGTGCCAGCATAAGCTTCCCTGGCTGTAAGAAGAGTACTTTCTTGTGATATGATTCCAAAATGCCTTACAGATTATGTGCAAAATGTCACCTGTCCACTAAGAGACTGCAGCCAATGCAGCGCAGGAATAAGCCCCCAGGCAGAGTCTATTTTGCATCCTCCCCCATCTCATGCCACCTCAGGATATCCCCATTATTTGCTTTTTGTTTACACTGCAGTTTCAAGCGGTCACTTGCAAAGGGTGGCTGCTCCCAGGGCTTCCATTCAGAGGCAGGAGAGATTCTGACAAAAACAGGGGGGTGTAGTAAAATTAGGAATTTTTTTTAAAGTCTCATCTAGTTTGGGTCTGGTATCAGACAGGTTTAAAAACTAACAAAACTTACAGCCTCTAGGCTGCATCTGGGTCTTCCGACAGGACATTTAAACATTGTGCCGAGAGACAACAAAAGACCATCCAGTAATAAAACCCACCCTGGTGCTTACTGTTGTCCAAGTGCAACCAGCTCAAACTCTGTGCCACTTTGTCGTGGTTGAAACAAAAGTCTACCCTGTTCCTGCTATCAATTTATAGCGGGGGAAATGAGTAATAATTTCTTTGGTCAAAGCTGCAGAGGGATTAGTTCTGTAATGCACAAACATCCAGCTGGAGCCATGCCAGGGCACAAGGATTAAAAGCAACCGAATTCCTATCTCCAGTGAAAAGGATGCATGGGACATTATTAAAATAAATGTTTAGTTCTACAAATATAGGCACAAAGTGGGAATGTGTCCTCTCTGAAAGCATTACATTGCCCCCAGATCCCCTTTTTGTCCTCCCTGCTCTGCCTTCCCTGATCAGCTGCACTCTGGCTGCTTGAAAGAGGTAAAAAAAATCAGGCTGGAGATGAATTGCTCCTGTGCTGCCTCCAAGACACGGGTTCCTGATCAACTCTCTCCCTACTTAAAAACCTCCCGTTTGTACCACGACGGGGGACAAGCTTCTCAGCACTTCCCGAGCAGCAAGAAGGGGAGGTCACGCTACAATTGGCGACAGAAGAAGGGAGGCTGAAAAAAAATCTCTCAACACAACCCTTTCTAAGACAACTTTTCTTTATTGCCTGTACTCTGCTTGCGCACTAAGAAAACATGCTTAAGGTTGTACATTAAAAACACCCACGTGGTAGTTCTTGCCATTGCAATATGACAACACTGATAAAGGTAATTCATAGACTGGCCCGCGTTTGTGTGTGAGCTGTATTTCACGCCTTTGTCTGTCATGTGCTCTGTACACAGTGTGGGAGGTGTGCATTCAGGCCATGTTAGCAAACTGGCTACGGCTCTCTTCCTTCTGCAGCAACTTTCCAAATCCTGCTACTGCAGGTAAGTAAATGTTAGCATTACTGATGTGTCCCGACCAAAGATGCCGGTTCTTAGTCAGTGCCACTCCTTATTAACCTGCAACTGGAGCATGATGCAGAGGAATCAGCTCCCCCCATTCAGGTAGTGGGTTTGACCTATTCATCAGGAGATAAGAATCTGCACTCCTTCACACCCACATCGGCCAGAAAGCCACATCTGTGTTCAGATTACAGGTGCTTTCTGAAAACAGAGAGGATTTCCCTTCCCAAACACCGTTTCTTGCAAACACAAGCAGTTCCACTGGCAGCGCTGCTGGTGTTACTCTACAGACTCCGGACCTGGTTCCTTCTGGACCTTTCCTAACTGTCTGCTTCCCAGTCTCTGGAAGGCATTACTGCAACGAAGCACAGCACAAACCACAGCCAGCCAGCAGTAAGGACTAGAACAGAAGTGTATTACTTTTAGCTATTCCTTTTAGTCAGGAATCCCACTCTTCTGGACAAAAAACTTCCTCTTTCCTATCAGGAGTAAAGGGCACTGGGAGGAATCATGGAAATTCTTTGTAACAGCGATGGGCTGTAGATGACTCAGAGCACTCTTCCTGCATGGGATATTCCCAGAGAAATTTGTTCAACAAACAGACATTCAGAGTAATTGCCTTATCCCAAGAGAGGAAGGGCACTGGATAAATATAGGCCTTCCCTATGCTGCAAACTTGGAGGGACCGCGTCACAATTGTATTATCGCATCTTGCTCCTAAAATGTCAAAGTCACATACAGAAATAGGCTTAAAGAAGAAAGGGAACAGGGCGTTACGAAAAAAAAAAAAAAGATCACTTAGTCCCACAAGGCTTTAAGAGTGACTGAGCTACAAAACAGAAAGCATCATGCCCCAGAGAACACCAGGGGCTTCATGCCCAGGCACAGTGTCAGCCATGCTGAGAGGTGCAGTTTTGGGGCCAGGTCGTACCTTAGCCCGTCATTCCCCTCGCCCTGCTTTGCCCAAATCCTTAGTGACAACAGGAACAGGTTCGGTCCTGCTCTTTCTTAGGTCTTTCACCGGGGAAGTGAGGTTATTGCACAAAGTGTCTGCAAGAGAAAAAGCTTCAGTAGGTACCTTTCACGCAGGCGGCTGCCTTGTGCTTCCAGCCCAGGTACATTTGCAAGCACTGTGGTCAAGCTAGTGGGGTGGGATCTTTCAGTCCTGCAGATACGTCTGTTCCTGGTTGCTGGGAGGTTCTTCAGGAAAGGATAAGAGAATGGGAGGAAACAAGCAGCGCTCAGCCTTAAAACAGGCTATATATGGCCCCCCTATTACGTACGGCACAGCTCCTGCAATGGGTTGTGAATCAGCAGCATGTGCCAGCGCCTGCGAGTCCCAGGGCAACCGCTCTGTGTTCTGTAAACAGTAAGAGAGGGACAGTGACAAGGTCCATTAGGGTGACAAAGGGGAGAAAGCCATCGGGATGACCCATTTTATCAGTTCATACTATATCCACATATGGAATCATTTACCTACAATATTGGCAAGTCAAACCAAATTTCGCAGTAAATACAGGGCCTGATCCAGATCTTACAGGAACTGATGGAGGTTTCCTTGCTGACTGAAGCAGGCTTTCAGCCGGGCTCTGCTGTTATAGAACCAAGAGAAGATGCTGCTCTTTGAGAGGAATGGATCACTACCTAGAGCTAGCCCAAATTTAAAATAATTTCTTTATCTCTTACACTAAAATTGTGTTTAACACAGCACCCACTGTGTCCTCCACTTTCTGCTGCTAGGCCACTTCTTTCCCAAAAAGAAAAGGAACAAAACTTCATCCTTTTACGGGGAAGTGACCTCTCCAGACAGAAGGCCTAGTTTGTGCTGTTAGCCCAGACCCGCTGAATTTTCCCAAAGAAGCAGAGGCCTCCAGAGACCAGGGCTGCATGCAGAGTTGGGAAATGGAACAGTACAGATCATATGCACATTTTGGCCTGATTTAGTGCCTTGAAATTCCCAGATGGGGAAAAGCTGCAGCTTCCCCAAGTCTCTGCAGAGCTGATACCATCAGATTTGGCTTGCTTGAAAGGAACCCCAGTTTCATGAAACAGTGTTGGCGCAGGTCTCTTGCTGACACATTGATGTGCCTTATGTGCAGCACCCTTTCCTCCTGCTGACATCTTCCAGCTGCAGGGCATTCTCCCTCTGCCTGTCTTCTTGTGCTGTCAGCAACCTGGAACAAGCAGCACACATCAAGAACACAACCTAGTTAGTGACATCTTCCTGCCAAGGCATTTGGCTCTGCCCTTTGCTCCCCATCAGCCAGGGACATTTAGGATTGTAAAAAGTGACCGGCCCAAACACCGGACTTCTCTGAAAGCTGGGCTAGATAAGCCACACACAGAAAATGAGCATGAATTTCCAGGGAACAGGGAAAGAAACTCAACACATACAAGAGGGGACAGCATGGCTTAGTAGTCACAGCACTAGACCTGGGCCTGAGTGGTTTGTATCTTATTCCAAGCTCCCTCATTGATGACAGAATCCCAGGCTGTTTGCCTCACCTGTCTGGGCTGTCTTGGGCAGCAGCATGGTAATAAAGCACGCTGGAGGCACATGCTATGGGAGACGAGATTTACCTAGCTAGTAAGTAAATCATCCCAGTTAATGAACAGCTAAGTCCTGCTGTGGATTTAACAGAGATGATGCGGCAGGAGGTGAAGGGATAAAAGAAAAGAAAAGGATATTTTCTTGCAAGATTTCAAAGACTTTTTTCAAAACTATTTCCTTTTTTAAAAACTAAAAATCTTAAAGCAAACTTCTTTCAGGCTTACAAAGTATCTTAGCTCTCTTTGCCACCAAAATATCACGTTCTGTGTAACGCTTAATAACGTAAGGAAGAAGAAACCCTTAGAGATGCAGGCAGACTTCAAACTGAAAATGCCAACTTAAAATCTGGGATAGTACACAAGGTTTTTGTGATGAAATATGCAAATTAAACTCCCAGTCTTTCAATAGCAGCTCTGCCAGATGAAGCTTTGCATGTGATAACGTCCAGTCTACACTTGGTGCTCTACAGGCACAGAAGACAAGGACCTGGAGTCAGGGGGAAGAGCACATCGCTCCAGGTCTTTTTTGTGACATTTGACAAAGTCAGTCTCTGACAACCCCCTCTTCTTGCCCGTTCCCCAGGACAGCCCACACCAACCACCTACAGCTGGGGAAATATCCCAGGGTGACTGTTCCTGTTCACTGACCTGGCCATGTGCAGCATGGGCTCCATGATGTTATAGCCAGTCATCGCGCTGCACTCGTAGAAGACAGCCTTGTATTCCTGCACAGCAAGCACATATGTTGGCTGCCAGCTCTCCCCCACCACTCGCCCACCCCTCTGGGAGCTGGCCCACCCTCACCACTGGGAACTCTGCCAAGAGCAGCTGGGGCCAGGAAGGTGGCTGTTGGCACACACCCTGCTCACCAACCCAGGAAAAGGAGATGCTTTTTCAGCATCTGGGGGCCTAGCCAGAGTGTCCAAAAGGGAACACTGGGGGAGTTATTCGGGAAGAGAAAACATCTACCCAGGGTACTTGGATTCCCTTACCTTTGTGTTGCCAAATCCAGAAGATGGGGAACACCTCTGAAACCCTGCCTCCCACCTCCCAGGGACCAAGGTACCAGTGGGCATGCGGATGAAAGGAGTGAGGAAGGATGATTTTGCAGAGTATGCATTAGGGGAGTCCTCAAATGGTAAACCAGCCGCGCATGCTCCCCTCAGAAAGACTGAGCATCACTGTAAGGAGGCATCAAGCCTCAAGGGCCATTGTCTGCCACATGCTGGCCACCACCTCACCCTCCGTGGTACCAGAGGGACCTCAGTACATGTTTGCATTGGAGAAATGGGGGTGGAGTCGGGGGGAGAGGGAAGGTACCATACTGGGAAATGGCTCCAAGAAGGGCATCCTGCCAGTCAGGCTGCCCTGCTCACAGCTGGAGGGAGGCTGCAGAGCAGGTCAGCAGCAGAGCACAGTCTCACACCTTCGCCAGCCTTTCCCCCTCCACCTTGGGCACATTCCGTGTCTCTCTCTGCGCAGCATCCGTTTTATTTCCAAGCAGAAAGACCACAGCTCCATCCTCAATACCTTCCTGCAAAAGAAACAGTGTAAAGCACCCTAGAGACTCAGCCAAGGGAGGGAAATATCTTGGAGCAGATCCTGTTCCATCTCATGCAAACAAGACCTTCAGTAGCAGCAGGATCAGGCCCTTTAGCTCATTAAAGGGCCATTCCTCAAATAGCCCCAGGGATTTGTGGAAGAAAGCTTGAACTACGGGGATGTATTTCAGATATTCGATATGTATATCTCGGATGCTCAGAAAGGGCAGACAGGACATAAGTTCTGCTCTGGGAAATAACAAGCCTGAAGAAAAGCAGTCTGCCCGGAACTGAAGTTCAGGCAGAGCTTCTTATTAAGTTCAATAATTTTTGTTGTATGTGCTATCCTAAACTCAGCCATCACTTGCTGAAAATTCACTGGCCAAGCAACTTTCAACTCTTGTATAGAGTCTCTGTAGCAACTGTTACTCCCTAGGCAATTCCTGGAGCCCATTACCTTTGGTATTGTTTTAAAAAAATAATCAACTATTAAAGTTGAAGCAAATGAGGAAAAAACTAAGCTATTACTAATATTACAGTCTCATCTAGAAATCTCAAAGTAGAGTCAGGATGCGATCGTGTGAAGCACTGTGCATGCATGCTGCAGGTCTTAGCCTAAATGCACCGGGGCTGTCGCCTTTTCCTGGGCATAGACTGAACATCAGGAGACCTCCTGGCCTGAGCACAGGTGTAATGTGACCATGTTTAGGAGATGTTGCCAATGCACATGGGCTGCTTACAAACACACACTATTGTTTTGGCAGGTCCCACCACCTTCTGCATAGAAACAGCCCTCCCTCTCTACCACTGGCTTTGGTATCTTCAACAAGAAGCCCCTGGTCCCAAATTAATTACCACAGGCAGTACCTGTAGCATCTGCTTTGATAACTCATCTTCCCACGGTCAGTAGGACCTCCTAGGGCATCAGAGAACATTGCTTCCAGACAGACCGTTGGAGCTGGTCTAGAGCAAGGCTGCAGCAGCACCATCAGCATTAGAGAGCTGAAGCTCCGCTCTCACCTGGACACTGCTCATCCAGTTCCGCACTGCCGTGAAGGAGCACTCGGCTGTAACGTCGTACATCACCAGAATCCCATCCGCCTTCCGGAAATACTGCTTGGTAATGCTCCGAAACCTGAGCCCAAATGAAATCAAAGGCACTCTCAGAAGCATGGCTGTGTAATGACAAGAAACAGAATGGGATTATCTGTCTTTTAGTGCAGGCTCTCTGCAAGGCCTGGCAGCCCCTGTGTGTGAGATGTGTCCTCTGGGGCTGGTGTGTACAGACTGGTGACAGGCAGGTCAGATCCGTGCACCTTTGAAGCAGGCCAACAGCCTTAGGTAAGCAGGAGTCTTTCCAAAAGCATGGCGCTGACAAAGCAGGAAGGAAGACCTTTGCAGGTCAGGAGGAAAGAAACAGAAGAATCTGTTTAGGTGGGACAGGGAAAGGGAAGGAAAAGTCAATTGCCTATGAAAAGGGAAATGGATGAAAAAACCACGACCTTTCCCTAGAGTCCAGAAGAATCTGCAGACTAAGCTGTACCACAGTATAAACTAGGTGTGCGTAATGTCTGCCCCAGTGCTGCCAAAACAGCAATTAAGATCTCAGCATCAGTACAATCTGTTTCCAGTTTTGAATCTATAAAGCAATGCCATCATACATAAAAATCAGCAGACACAATTTCAGGGAGAAACTCCCTCCAGACATCTACTTTGTCCTGGGGGTACCAGTCAGAACCACAGACTTGTATTTTGAGAATAAACTCCAACAAAAAAGAAACCCAAACCTTAAAATCTACAAGCAGTTTGTGACAGGGCCGTGATATAACCACATTGATTGCAAACTGATGGAATTAAGTGCAACAGGGTAGGTTTAGACTGGACATTAAGAAAAAATTTTTCACAGAAAGAGTGGTCAGACACTGGAATAGGCTGCCCGGGGAGGTGGTGGAGTCACCATCCCTGGATGTGTTTAAGACTCGTTTAGATGTGGTGTTAAGGGATATGGTGTAAGGGAGAACTTTGTAGAGTGGAGATGATGGTTGGACTTGATGATCCCAAGGGTCTTTTCCAACCTAAATGATTCTATGATACACGTCTAAGACCTGCTAATGCTGCAGAAGCCTACCCTAAAGGTCCTCCTGCAGAGACAATACCTTGAATTTGGCCTCTGATGCAATCTGTCCTGGGTAAAATATCACACTTCATGTCATAACAACGTCCTTTACTGCTCAGCTCCAGCACTGAAATAACCACAGGAGTCCCTCAAAAATCATTATTTCTTCAGTATAAAGCTTGATTTTGGAAGAAATAGTTTGCTTTTCAGAGATACTCCTGCTTAGTACATTCCCACCAGGTCTGCATGGTCTAGCAGACTGAGGTAGACAGCATCGTTACTCTGTTGGCACAGCTCGGGATTATAATATTCCCATGACCTCAGCTGCCTCCTGAAGGCCTGCCCCCATAACATATTTATCCCAAAATACCCAGTACTTATGTTTGCCAGGCTCTTGAGGTTAATGGCCCCCTTGAAATAACTTTTCATCTTCAGCTTCAAAGTGCATCCTAAATAAAGTCTAATTTACATGAAGGTAGTGGTGGGCCTATATCTCTAGTAGGAGATGAGGATCAAGTGTGTCTCTACTACTCTGATCCTCACCAACAGTGCTAGTAACATCTAGTCATGGCCCATGCTTTTGAAACTAGAGGCCTTCAAGTGGAGAACCCGTATTCACTGCCACAAAAAGCTACACTGCCCCTCTACCAAGGATTATCACTTCCACGAGTCTATCAGCAGAAGGGACAGTGAAAGGGGCCAATAAACTGACTGACAGAGTCCAGCGGGGTAGTTCAAATCACCTTAGGTCCTTTCCCTTAGGTCAAGCTAATTCAGCTGGCTCTGTCTGAATCAGGTCTGGAAAGGTTCACACACTCCTCTCCACCCTCTGAATAGCAAGTGGTGGTGAGCAGCTGAGGACAGCAGTGGCACAACTGAATCTGAGAACAGGATGTCTATCCAGAGCCTTCATGTCTATCCTAACCTGCAGCCCTGTCCTGCAGCTTTTCCCAGAAGCAGGCTGATGTAGGAGAGTCTTGAGGCCGAGAGGAACTTCAAACCCCGCACCATACAATGATTTATGGATAAACTACCTGAACCACAAGGATGCAGGTCAGACATATGGAAAGCTACTTTTCCATCAGTCCTCATAGTGATCTCCCTGGGCCCCGCTTCGCAGCCACAGCTTCTAGAAATCTACAAAACAAACCTTTGCTGCAGGCTCAGCACTGGAATAGCTGACGCGACCTCTCTGGTCCTTCTGAAGCTAACAGTTTTCCCAGAGACAGAAACCAGGTGCACACACTCTTTCCCTTTCTTCCTGTTTTCCTACACTGAGACTGGCAGTGGGGCATCCTCACAGAAATTGCTTACCTTTCTTGCCCAGCTGTATCCCACAGCTGTAAGGCAACTTGGGTGTTATCCACCATCAGACTCTTCACCTGGTAATCGATACCTGTCAGGAAGGTACCAATGATCATAAGATAGGATGGAGAGAGAGCGACTGCCAATGGCCAAGATCTACACATTTAGTTCAGAGAAATTGCAAGATTGATTAGAAATTGAGCGAGGGACCACCTTTACCTTTATTTGGGCTAAAATACGAGGAAAAAGCATGTGTCGAGGCTGACTTTCCCACCCTTCTTAGCCAGATGAGTCAGGAACCCTATTACTTACCGATGGTTGCATTGAGCTCAGCCAAAAACCTGTCATAGCAGAAGCGGTGGATGAAGGAACTCTTCCCAACGCCAGAGTTCCCTACAAACACCACTTTAAAGATGCGGTCTGGGGAACAGCTGGCTGGTTCCAGTGCCTGGAGCTACAATGGAAGAAAGGGATGCAGTTTTGAAAAGCCCAGCTGCAGACTGTGCTTTGATTTAGGCATTGGACCCCTGCACATATGGAGCTGGAGTTACAGGGGAAGAGAGTCAGAAACCCTCAAGTCCCTAGGTGTTTGGGGAAGAACCCTGAGTAATTACACTCACCCTGCTTTCAGTGCCAACAGGCTGCCCTCTAGGAGGCAATGGAGCATCATCTAATCCATCTGCACTTTTTCTACAGTCAGCATCACCCTTCAAAGTCATCTTCAACCACTCAGCATCTGTTGCCAATGACCATCTCTCCTTGTCTCTGCTCTTCTCTCCAGAGTTTGTGCTATCTCCTTCTCCTGTCTTCAGCCATGTCCCGTTGCCTGGGAAGTATTTACAGTTCTTTTTGTTGGGTTCTTCCACCGCCGCATCCACAGGGAAGGTGAAGGGAAGGTCCGCAGAGGCCAGTTGTCTGTATTAAAGCCCACAGGCATGACAAAGGGAAAGGGGAAGGAGGGGGAAAGGGGAGAGAGAGGAGATTGCAAATTCCCAAAACAGCCAATGAGATCCAATTAGTGCATATGCAATGCTTGCAGGAACTCTACTTCATACATACACTCCCCATAGCCCCTGTGACTAAGGCATCAGTGGCACCCCTAGGGAAAGAGCAACAGTTCACCTGAGCTACACTGTAGTCATATGTGCTGACATATATTTCATTAATTTTAATAAAAATTCCCACCTTCCAGATTTTTCAAGAATTCTTTGCCTCCCACTTCCCCTGGTACTGAAAAATGAGGCAAAGCATACAAAGGTAGCAACAGGAAATACTTTTTCTTTTTTTTTAAAAAAAGCAAGAACCCCCCCTCTATTTTTATTACCAAATACAACAAAAAAGAAGTAACAAAGGTTTCGAGGTTAGTGAAAAGGGTTTCAACTGCAGGCAGCAGTTGGGCGAGGGCTGGCTGATTGTCCTTGGGAGGCCGCATGCGGTGTGCACGTATGTTACTGCCCTCTGCTGAAGGCACCCAGCCCTGCTCCAGGAAACAAGTCCATCACTTCCAGACACTGCTGTAGGAGAGTCTTACCGAATTCAGGCAGCAGAAACCTGCCACAGGTGTGCAAATTGCAGTGAAGATGCTCACAGGAGGGTCACTTTGCCTGGTGTTGGCTCTGCTCTGGCCTGCATCCACACCTGGCCCGAGGTAAGGGAGCCAGGACCCAAGAGATGTTTGTTTTATAGAGCTTCCAACGTATAAAGCTGCGCTCTCTACGGCAAGAAATCCCCAGGACCCCTTCCCAAGCTCTGGTAGTGGGGAATAGGTGTTGCACCCACTGTGCCTACAAAAGAGCAGGCTGATGCACTTTGTCCCTGTCCACTGATGTAGTCATTCCATCATAGAAGGCCACTAAGTTGGTCAGGCAGGACTTGTCCTTGGTGAAGCCACGGTGGCTGTCTTGAATCACCTCCCTCTCCTCCATGTGCCTTAGCATAGCTTCTAGGAGGATCAGTTCCATGATCTTCCCAGGCCCAGAGGTGAGGCTGACAGGTTGGTAGTTCCCTGGGTCCTCCTTTTTACCCTTTTTAAAAATAGGTGCAATGTTTCCCTTTTTCCCACTCACCGGGGTCTTCACCTCACTGCCGTGACTTTTCAGATATCATGGACAGTGGATTTGCAACTACATCAGCCATTTCCCTCAGGACTCTGGGATGCATCTTGTCAGGTCCCATAGAATTCTGTATGTTCAGGTTCCTCAGGTGGTCACAAACCTGATCTTCTCTTACAGTAGGAAGGAATTTTCTCCCCCGGTGCCTGCCTTGAGGTCTATCCACTCAAGAGGTGTGGGGATAGAGGTTGCTAATGAAGACTGAGACAAAAAACTTGTTGAGTACCTCAGCCTTCTCCTGGTCCGTTGCTATCAGTTTGCCCATCTTGCTCATCAGGTGGGGTACGCTTTCTTTGACCTCCCTTTTCTGGCTGAAATACCTGTAGAAGCCCTTTTTATTATTCTTTGTGTCCCTTGCCACGTTCAACTTCAGGTGCGTCTTGGCCTTCCTGACCCCATCCCTACACAGCTGGGCAGCATCCCTATGCTCTTCCCAGGATACCTGTCCATTTCCTTCTTGCCCTTTAGTTTGACCAGCAGGTCTTGACTCAGCCATGCTGGTCTCTTGCCTTCCTTTCCCGATTTCTTACACCGGGGGATCAAGAGCTCTTGCACTCTATGGAAAGCATCAGGGCTGCAAAATTCACCTGCTGCAATGTCTACACTTGTTCTGTGAAAGGGCGTTCACACTCCTGGTTTTCTTCTCTGCATCTGCCCCAAATGCCAGCCCAGAGCCAGGCCAGCTGGAACCTCTTCCTATCCTCCCAGGCTCAGGAGAACAGCCGCCACCTCCCAGTGCTAGCAGGAGTAGCAGCAATAATAGGCTGAGACTCAAAAGCCTCTTTGGGGTGGGGGGCAGTGGTGAAAGGGACAAACACAAAGCTTTCTTAACAGCGACTCCAGATCTAATGGGTTTTATTCATGTTTCTCAAGCAACATGGTGTGACACAGCACTGTGACAGAGACAGGACCAACAAATACTTCTCCCATTCTCACATCACCCTCACTGCCAGACTCCTCCACCTGTTAAGCCTTTCCAGTGGGCTTATGCCAGCAGCAGCTAGCAGGATCTTTGCAAGAATAGCTGAGGAGGAGGATGGGAGAACTTGCGTGTCTGATCCCATGGATAGCATGTCTGGCAATCACACAGCCATGAAAGAGCTCTGCCTCAGACCTATCTAAACAACCTCCCAGCCTGGGCTCGAATCAGCCCTGTTCATGTGGTTTTCCACCAGTCCATGAGCCCAGGAACCTGAAGCTCAATTCTTAAATGCCACTACCAGAATTGCAAGCATTAAGGGTGAGTTGAAGCTGGAAGAAACTCTGAGCCTAGACCTATGTCTCTGGTTGGCACCAGGAGAAACTGGGAAGCGGTGGAACCTGCAGAGACCTGGTAGGAAACAGGGAAACACGCCACCTTTAAGACCTGTTTGGGGCCAGCAGTTGCAGGGGAGATCCAGCTCCAAACCAGGTCAGGGCTGGGCTGGCCTCCCCTGCCTCTCAGAAGCAGCTGGCTTTTGGCCAATACCAGTATGCTGGTCACACGGCTCGTTGGCAAGGGCTGATGCTTAATGCTAGCACTGTTCAGGCCAGCAGGAGCATGTGGGTATTGAAACCACTGTATAGTTTGCATGTAGAGTGGAAAAAAAAAAAAAAGAAAAAAAAAAGGCCTCAGCCACACAGACATGTTCAACCTGCCCTGGCTCAGGGGGAGGCCTGGTGTGCCAGGTGAGCATCTGCAAAGGTGTGGAGGGAGATGGGCAGGATGAACCCACCTGGAGCTGGGCCCTCTCCTTGGGGCTTTCATCTGCCAGAGAGAACACAAGCCTTGTGCAACTCCTGCCCTCTCCCATGCCCCGAGGATATGGGCTATGGCATGCAGAGCCTGTGGACAGGATTTCTGCCTGAGGAGGAACTGGCACACTTGGGAGATGATCCAGTCATTTTAATGAAGCTGCCTGACTTGGTCAGAGACAGCTTTTGTGACTTGTGACTCCCATCTCATGACCACTCGATAGCTTCTGACAGCATTTAGGTTTGCCCCCCCATTGCTGCATGTAGAAGCAGCCCAGAGAGCAGCCACCCCCCTGTGGGAATCAGCTAACAGCATCCTCAGCTTCACCACCTGATGACAAGAGGCAGCTCGAGCCACAGTCAAGGTACACCCCCCACACGGTCCCCAAAACAGCCAGCACCAAGGTGGGAGAACTAGACACAAGACACAGCTTGACTGACAGGTACTCCAGCGGGCACAGACAGATTGACACCACGAACACAACACAGATGCCCGTCTAACCGTTTGACTGGCTTGTCGTCCAGCAGGTAACTGCCTAGCACTGACCCTTTCTTCAACAGGAGCTTTTTGCTCTGAGGCGCCTGGAAGTTGAAAAGAGAAGGGATGAAGAATGCAATTAGGAGCCAGGAACCTGACCAGACCCAGTTCAACCACTCACCACCTCCACAGACCGCTTTGGGGAAGCAAGGCTGCAGCCCTTGCAGCCCCGCACCATGCCGTGGTAGTGCCCGCTGGCAGGCTTGAACAGAGGTGAGCACAGGGCTTGCTTTTCTCAGTTCAGCTCATTTAACTCATACAAGAAGGCATCACTGTTGCTGCTTTCCCCTTTGCAACAAAATCCATCAGAAATAGTGGTGCCCCAAACTGAACTCTTCCTCTAGCCACCCTGAGCTTTCATTTCTGTGGCTTGTTCTCCACTTGGTCTCACAGCTGAATCTCTCTTTCCCCACCTCCCTTTTCATTACGCTGACGTTTTGTGGGACAGACCAGTTGCCCCTTCCTCAGACGGCACTAGTACCCCTCCTGCATGGTACTCACCCAGAACTGCACATGCACCATAGCAAAGGAAGGGGATCATTCTGCAAAGGATTATGCACATACTCTGCCTTATACAAACGTCCCTCTCCATGCTTTCCACCTACTTACCTCAGACTACACACTTCCTACAGCCAGTGTTTACCAGCTCCCTAGAGAAGGGGAAAGCAGGACAACTCTTGCAACCCTCTTCCCCGCCACGCGGCAGCTTTGTCATTCTCAGCAGAGTCAGAGATGAGCAACTTGCCTGAGATCATACAGGAAAGCCTGTGGCAGAGAGAGGAACGACCTGACAGCTCCCCCAAATGCCATGCCAAAGCCTAGCCCTCCCACCCCCGAACAGACTGGCTAACTGCTCCGGCTACACACAGAAAACACAAAGTGAGAGACAGCGTGGCAAGGTGCCCACCGCCTCCGCACTGATGGGAAGGGAGATGTACTCACTCTGTAATTCTGGCGATTTCTGACATGTCCTTACAAGTTATTTCTAGGAGTAAAGGTGGGGAGAGAAGTTTGCAACCTGCCAGATCTGCCTCTGTCACTAGTTTTGAACTGACCAAACTACCTGCAGGCAGCTCCAGACAGGCCTTCCTTCATGCAGCCCACAGCCCAGGGAAGGACTACAAAGATTATTTCTTCAATAACCCCGGCTTATTTTAAAAGGCAAAAAATTAAGAAGCTGCTCTGTTGGCCAGAACTCCCAGGACACCTTTACTGCAAAGCGGTCCAACAAAAGGAGACACTCTGGACTCCACAGAGGACCTCACCCAACTAGGACCTTTGAGGGCAAAAAAACCAACCACCCCAAAACACTTTTTACGTATAAAACTGGTGTTCAAGAGAAGCTCCAGCCACAGCAACAATCCAGCACGGAAAGGCTCACAACTGCAGAGTGCATATCTTCCAAGGTAAAGGACACCCAAGTGCATAACGACCCTTCGGTCATCACTGATACCAGGCTGTGGTTCAGCCAACCAGTTGTTCTCCAGTGGGGAAGGAGGAGGAAGTTTTCAGGGTTTGGGCTGGTTTGCTCATGGGCACTCTCTAGATGCACAGAAACAAGGAAATCATGTTACCGCCCACTGGAGCCGAGTTGCAACCTTCAAGTCACCTGTGGAGCAAAGGAACTCCCAGGCAATCTGCTACGGCACCACACTACCTGGAGAGGAAACAGCCCGCAGAGTACGTACCTGGGTAAGAAAGGAGAAACAACGGGGCACGCTTGCCGTTGGCTCTGCCATGCTTTATTGGCCTGCCAGGTTTGGGTAACATTTGACTTTTCACCGGGATGGTAAAGGGACAGACACAACGTCACAGCTGTACAACACACGATGGCAAGAATTCCACAACAACAGCAGCACACGTACAAGCATTTTGGATGGGAAAGATTCTGGTTTATCAGTGGGATAGGAAAAATTCTGGTTTATTAGTGAAATACAAATATGTGTCCAATGTAGTCAAAGTCCCAAAACACTCTTCACCATGAGCAGACATGAAAATCACTCTGTCAACATACAGCATGCAAGCGTAACTCCATAGCCAGATGGGTCATGGGTGTGAAACTGAACCCGCAACTCCTGGGTCTTAAAAGCACCCAAGAGTGGTTTGCATACAGGCAGAAATAGCCACACATTGCTATCTGTGACCTATAGCCACTGGGGCAAAACAGTGCCCCACAGTGCCGGGGGGCCAGGGTCTGCCTACCCTGACAAGGCCAGAAACTCTTATGAAGAGCAAAGTATTAAGCTGGGCACTGAGAAGTGCAAAGGAGCAGCAGCTGGGTTGCTATCAGCCATGTACAGCCCAACTCTCCTTCCAACCACTTCAAAGTCTTTGCTATGAAAGAACCACTGTTCACCACACCTTAATTTCACAGAAATAACACAACCCTTCCCAGCACTAACAGAGGGCATTAAAGCCTTGGGTTTCTTTTTAGCCTGTAAAAGCATTGATAGTCTCTGGCAGAGAGAGTGTCACGCACTAGGGATCTCCATCAGAAGGCTGGAATCTCCTTTCTGCTGCTGCAGGGAAGTATTGCTATTGTCTCTCCCCCTTACTGTGGGACGGGCTGGACAGCAGATCTTCTGCAGGTGTGTGATGATAGCAGCATCTCTGCAATCCCCTGGAGCCCTGCTTTCCTGCACACTAAAACAAGAATGGCCAGCAAGATGTCCTGTCTGACAAAGGAAAAAACCTTACTCCAGTACAGGCGTCATCTGTCCAGCATGACACAGCCTTGCCGGATGAGCAATGGTGGTAGGAGGAGTTCACTCTGCTGCCCCATCCCTACTGGCAGCACAGGGAGAAGGGAGAAAGCGACTCCTCTGTACTATGACTCTCTCTGATAGGCTCTTTCTTAGGTTCACCTGCAACTGTCATTTTTCAGAGCAGCCCTAAGCAGGTCCTAGTGGGGGAAAAGGAGAAGAAAACAGAGTTGAAGCGGACAAGGTTTGCATACAGAGAGGTACATACCTGAACTGTGGTCTCCGTGGGCCACCTGCCCCACCCACAGGAACCCAGAAACTGATGAAGCACTACGCATGAAAAGAGGAGAACAAACCATTCTCTTTGCCTACTTGCACTGGACTCTGCTACAGAGTGACTGTGTTTATTACTTCTCCAAGAGCGAGGAGGAAGCTCTGGTGCACACACACATACTTAGCAGCTTTAAAAATGGAGAAGAAAAAAAAAAAAAATCTTCTTTCAGATTCCAGAAACACATACACAAAGGCAGACACCTCACCTCCATCCAAAACAGCTAATGAAGTTATTTTATGCATCTGCTGCTCCACTTGGAGAAAAAAATCCAGCCTCTCCCCAGCAGGGCATCTCGTCCCCTATCTGGGCATGATCCCTGTGCTTCCATTTACACACCAGCCAGGAAGTCTCTCAGCCTACCACTGCCTGTCCTCATGGCAAGACAGGTACTTCCAGATCTTCAAGTGGAGCATGGTGGCAGAGCCGGCAAAGACACATGGTGGCAGGGATGGGTCCAAGAAGAGCACAGAGCAGCCTTGCCAGGACATTTGGGAACACAAAGACTTTTTTTCACAAAAAAAATAGTAAGAATTAAAAACAGGTCACATATTCGTACTTATCTGGGAGACTGGGAAAGGCCAGAGATGGAATGGACTTCTCCAGATGTTAGAGGCCCCGTTCTTTCTCCTAGCTCTCTGACACAAGGCTCACTACTGCACCTCCACCCCAGCAGAGTTCACAGGAATGGGGAGCTGCCCCAGAGGAACATCTGAAAACATCTGCTACAAACTCAAGGGGTCAGAGAAACTCCAAAACCTTCCCATGCCCCTCCACCCCCAGTCAGCCAGCAGCACATCTGGGAATCCATCTTCTTCCTCACCACCAGGGATGCGTCCAGCTTCACTCCCCTCCTTGCACGTGCCCAGTGCCTGTCACAACACACAGACCTCATGTGTGCAGCAGGCAGCCACCCACTGCAGCCCTGCACGGGGCTGTGTGACAGTCACAAGCTAACACGCCTTGGGTTAAACCTGGGCAGTTGGCAACTGCAGCCAGCAGAGCTCGTCTCCAGCACAGGCAGAGAGGTGCTGCGAAGTCTGTATTAAGCACCACACCAGGCCTCATGAGCTCAGGTCATTGTCCCCCGTGGAAGTGACAGGCCCCCGAGTGGCGACAGCAACAGCAGCAGGTGAAAGGAGGGTGGTTGGGAATTGGGATTTTCTTTCTTAGACTAACCAGCTTCTTGGCTTCAAAAGCGTCTCGCTCATCTCGAAGTTTCTTGTTCATCTCTCTGCTCCAAAGTAAGACACAGGAGAGACACAATGAAGCACTCATCAAAAATGGAGCAAAAATCAACATTTGAAAGCTAGAACAGAAAGGGAGCTTGGGACACAGATAAAGGTGTTATTTATTGCCAGGCGCGTTGGGATTTCCATGTATCCCAGCTCAAGTAATGGGCTCCACATGGTCCCCTTAGTCAGCAGGAAAGACTAAATTCCTTCAGTGGAGGGATTACTTGGTGATATAACACAGCCTGTGCTCTGCCAGAGCTCGACAGATCTCACAACTCTGTCTGGACCTAGAAAAACAAGCAATGTCTGGGCACTGCTTGAATATGCTCCCAGTGGAGCGTATTCTGTGGGATTCTGCATTCTGTGGGAGAAAAGAGCACAGTGCTGAAACCTCATCCCCTTACACGTATGAGAAGTCAGGATTCCCCCCTGCCCTGTTCTTACCTGAGGAGCTCCAGCTGCCGAAGGAGGCTTTGTTTCTCTTTCTGCATATTCTTGGAGACTCTAAACACATCCCTGGGTGTAGGGGATTTTAAAAGGGGAAATAAGTTAACGGGATACAAAGATCCCTTTCTCAGGGACACTCATGGTATTCTCAAAGATAAGGGCCTGCCCTATGCTAGGAGGATTCCCGTTCCACCCCCCCAAAAAAATTATATCACTCTTTTCCTGTGACATTGGAAGGATTGTTTTTGCCTCTGGGTTCGGTACTGGATGCAATTCGGTATCCTATAGAGTAGTGAATTTTGTAGCCAGGGTGTCTGACTATACTTCTATTCTATTACTAAGGTTTTATAGTATACAAAATCTGGTACCTCATTTGCACATTAACTGCATATGGTAGGACATCTGCAAAAACAAAAGCTGGTATGTCCTATAGTAGCAATGTTCTGTCTTAAAACTTTTTCCTTGTTTTGCTTTGTTTTTATTGTGAGAAGATTCTTCAAAACAAATCAGGTTAGACAAATTAATGACAAAACTGGCACAACTCAGATCCCTTCAGTGTTTTTTTGAGAAGCTTCCACACTCCTGGGGTCTAGCAACACTGTAATTTTCCTATTTTCTGCAATGATAGAGGATTAAAGACCAACTAGGTGTCAATCTGAGCACTAATCTAAGCTTTGAACACCTTTCCATTTTTCAGATTTACGTTTGAATATAAGCACAGTTCATTGTTCCAGCAAACTTTACATTTAATGTTTTTTTTTACTGTGCCCCCACACAACAGATAAGATTGCCATACTTCTCATTTTTAAAGTAAACGTTAAATAGCTTTTTATGACACATGGACCTACAACCTGGTCTAGTGGGAGGTGTCCCTGCCCGTGGAAGTGGGGTTGGAACTAGGTAATCTTTAAGGTCCCTTCCAACCTGAACCATTCTATGATTCTATGACTCAGAGGAAGCAGCACTGCCACAGAAGTTGGGATGGCTGGGTTATACCCCAGCTCTCCCACTCTCCTTCAATGCGAGAGCAGGCATCCCATTTTCTCCTTTCACACCCCAGTTTCCTCATCTGCTAGAGATGGGAAGGATGCTCACTGCCATCTGGATCTGAAACATCCCAATGTTTTAGTTCAGTATTATTAGATTAAACCCAGAAACAGGAACACAAGTGATTAGAAGAGAATCTGTAGGAATTTTGTAGAGGCGATGGTGAACTGGAAAATACACAGAGGAGAAGCCTCCTTTAGGCCCAGGAACGTCTGTATTTTTTACAGTGCTTTTCTAGACAAACATCAATGAGCGTATTCATTTCCCACTAAACACAGGCAGGAGCAGGCAGTATCACTCCCTGTTTAGGCCCATAAGACCACTAGAATGTTACTTCTTTTCCTCAAGAAGAGACAGGCAATCCTCTGATGAGGCCATGGCTTCTAATTAGAGGTGTTTTTTAACTATTTGCCCACCCTTCCTTCTCTGCCTGGGTGCCTGCCCTGACACCCCCTTCCCTGCCCATTCCCACCTGTCCTTCTGCTCTTGTTCAAGCTGAGCCTCTTTTTGGAGCTTGTGTAATTGCCCCTTCACCGCTTCCAGCTCCCATTTGCTTTTCTCCAGCTCTTCCAGCAGGTTTTCATTCAGGTGCCGTAGCCTTTCATTCTGCACACGGGTCTCCAACTGCTCCGAGTTCAGAGACTGTAGCTGATGTTCCAGCTGCAATGAGAGAGAAGGAGGGGTTGGACACAGAGAGGAAGGGTTTTGTACAATCATGCCTGTAAAAACAGGCTGAAAAATCAAATGTAAACAACAAGGCGGAAGGGAGGTCAACACTACTTAGGTCTACAGGACCACCAGTGGCACAGAGAAGGCAAAATTGGAAGCAATTATTTCTCATCATGCCAGCACTGGGGAGCAAGCAATGCAATTAGTCAGGCATAGCTGAGGAAGCGCTTCAGGCAGCATGAGGAACTTGTTGCTGTCTGGCATTGTAGAAAATCAGAGTGCAAATGAGGGTCAAAGGAGGACTGGAAAAATTTGGGCAGAAGCAGGAGTGTGTCTGTTGGGACTTATTAAACACAATTGTTGAAATGCATCCTCTAGTTTGGGGGCTTCCCGGGCCCATGGCTGCTGAAAGGGAGATGTATCAAGGTGCTAGGGGTATCTCACGCTACACCTGGAAAGTCGAGTGATTGGGTAGCCTTTACTACTGTTGGAGACAGGGCCTCAAGGCTAGAGATGTTGCTTAAATGCCACTGGGGCACAGATGCACTCTAGGCAGCGTAAGACCCCAGCACAACTAATAAACCTGATTTGGGAAGTTTAAAGCCTGCTGTCACATATTCAACCAGTGATGTGATTCCTCACAAGTGGCTGGCATAGTCTGGGAAAGAGTCACAAGACAGACACAGCAGTCAAATCCGCCCATCTCAGATGACAAGTAGGGCATCGCAAGAAGAATCAGACTGACACTTCAGTATTTAGCCAGCCGTACCAGCTAAACAGGGCGCTCTGCTGAAGCTGGTGCCATGCAGAAATTGTGGTACCCATCTGAGAACTTACAGCCCCAAAACAAAATTATACAGTCCATGCTTGCAACCAGAGAAGAACACCAGGAACCAGTTCTGACCAGTGTGGCCAGTGTGTCAGCCTCTACATTTATACCTTCAACTTACCTTTTCTCTCAGCCCACCTTCTCCCCCTCTCAAAGGGAAAGTAAAGCAGCACACTGTGGCACAAGATAAAGTGCTTTTTTCTTATGACCCTGCTCTCTGCCAGCAACACACATATAACAGTTGTGAGCAGGAGTGAACAGAGCTGACCCTTCCTTGGTTCCTTGAAACACAAGCCCCACATCTCTCCCCGCTGGGGCTACAAGCGCAAGTCACACCTAGCTTTGCCTGGAGACTTCCAGTCCTTTGGACCTCAAGGGAAATTTGAGCATGACCACATATATTGAGCAGTGGAGTTGAGACTAAGACACAGCAGCCGCAGCCTACAGCCTTTGGATCTTTCAATAAGCCAGGGGACAGGCTTTAAGCAAAGCACCTGCCCCTCCCTAAGAAATCTCTCTCACACACAACTCTCCCGTTTATGTTGTCTGTACTTGGAAGCGACACCATGGAATAGCACGATTACAATACTGGTCTTACACCACAAGGGGGACCTGATTAACCACATAACTCTCAGGCTTGTACTAAGCAACGAGCATCAGAAATGACCATTCGACTAAGAATAAGTGTCCATATAGCCCAGTACTCTGCCTTGACCCCATAGCAGGAGGGGATCCTACCTGGGAAGACCATGCCTAGACCCCTAACTATGGTCCATTCCCCACATACACCCCCTGGAGTATGAGCATCTATGGTCCCTGGACTAGGGATGTTAGAGGCCACATACCTGGCTATTCCTCCTTTTAATAAACATTTACGAGCCTGTTGTCCATTTGTTTGTCCAATCCGTTTTTGAACTGCTGATACTGCCTGCCTCCTGCAGCAAAAAATCCAAAAGTTCACTAATCTCTGTGTAAAGGAGTAGGTTCTTCTAAATCGAATTCATATTGGTCTCACTGAGTGTCCCTCACCTCTGCTGTTGCAGGATTTAGAGGATAACGATTCTACATGGATATTATCCACCACCTTCCTGAGTCCATAAAGCTCACTTCTATCTTCCTCTCTCAGTCTCCTCCTCTCCAAAATCAAGTCTAGGCTGTCCTAGTTTCTCTTCCTAAGGCAGATGCTCCGTTACCTTCATACTTAAGAAGGACATAGTGGAGTTAGAGGAGACTAGAACTGCACACACCCATTGAGGCACATCAAGGGTGTGGGCAGCAGGAAAATGATGTCCCCTATCTTATTCTCAATATCCTTCCTGATCGCACCTAAGTTTTGCTGGATTTTGCAGCTGCTGCACAACGAGTTGATGATTTCAGAGAAGTGCTGTTTCATTCACATCGCAGATAGGTATCCAACTTGCATACCCCTGGTCGCCGGCATCTTACAGGTACTTCCTGTGCTTGTTTCTGGGGGGGTGTCATGTTTCAGTTCTCCAGACAAAAAGGAAAAAGATATCCAGAATGGACCATCCCATTCAAATGTCCATGCCAGGGCCGGCACGCTCCTTTGATCTTTTCTGTGATTGATTAATCAGTACGTCATTAGGTGCTGAAATGCGCATATAGAGTACGTACAGCCCTTAAGCGTCACAGAACTGTTCACTCTGGGTTATTCTGGAGCAACCAGAAAACACGAACTAGAGAAATTCGGCTCTTGTATGTCCATACACAGCTTGCTTTCACACCAGGAAAGGCTCCAGACTGGTAACTTCCAAATTTTTACTCTGTCTTCCTTGCCAAATAGTTATTGTACAACTGATAGGAAGATTGTGCCAAAAGAAAACAAAACAGATAAGAAAACGTGTGGACAAAACATTCACAGGAAGACATTACAGTTGAAGACAAACCAATCACTTGAAAAACCACTTCAACACCTTCAGAGACAGGAGAGAACTAGACTAGTAGACTAGCTAGTACCAACCCTCAGCAGATAAAAATGATTCTCAGTCAGAAAAGGTCTGATCAGAAAGACAATAGAAGGGGACATGCTTCTTTAAGAAGGATTTGGGTCCTGTTACCTTATTCTGGCGGTAGAGGATTTTCTCCAGCTCCTGCTCTTTGCTGCGCAGTTCCTTCTGGAGCAGATTACTCCTGTCATGTCTCAGTGCTTCCTGCAGAGGTAAAGATACACACCTGTGCGTACAACACTCAGCACAGTAAGAGCTGTTCCTTGGCCAGATGAGCCACCACCTCTACTTCAGACCAGAGAAAGTCTGGCTTCAGCCAAGAGAGATGAAGTACCTGGCAGATCAGTCTCTCCCTTTCTGCTTTGATCTGTTGCTCCATTTCTTCATAAAGGCACCTGACTTCTCGGTCATGGTCTGTCTCCTTCCTACAAAAGGCAAGGTGCACGCAGGTCAGGAGAGAGGAGGAGAATACAGAAAGAAAACAGGAGAGGAGGGTGGAAACAGATTCTCATTAACAGTTATGTGGCATTGTGTGGGATTTTAACCAGACCAAATGTTATGCATAGGCACTAACGCAAAACAAACCCATGGGGATCCGGTCAAGATAAAGAGTAATTTTATCACAGCAAGAAAAATCTCTGCATCCTGTAACCCAGTCTCTCCTCGCATTTGAGGCAGCATCCAGCAAACAACCATGGTGTTGTCCTTACCGTTTCAATGCCTGTTCCATAGACTCCTTCTCATGATTCACCTCCCTTATGTATGACGAAACACGCAACAGAAACTCTTCAAAATTGGATAAGAGCTCTGGACGCTCCTTTCGTAGCCGAGCCCAGAGTTCCCGAATCTCACGTGGACTGGAGCAAGCATACAAGAGAGAAGGAAAGCAAATGAGTTTCTGTGTCATCTTATGGAATGTTATTCCAACTCCAACATGCACTCGGGACAGACAAACTGCCCTTCTCCTGGGATGACCTCCATTACATCATCATAGGAAAGAGGGGAGTTGGACAGTGACGGAGCATGCATGTGCAGTGAGATCTAATGCAAGGTTAAAATAAAGGAAGTCATCTGAAAGAGGCAAAGAAAATTCTAGGAGGCAAACCTGGAATGATTATTTTTCAAGTATTCAGCAATAATAGATTTGTTGTCTAACCCAAGCCTCAAAGAAATGAACATTCAGCAAACTTGCTGTGAGCTATGGTCAAGCAGCAAACTGTTACAGCCCAGGGATTTTAGCATACTTCTCACGGGTGTTGCTCTCACACCAGAACTGTACTGGTGGATGCTACCATCCCTGTTATTTATTTATTTTACAGGTTTGGAAACTGAGGCACAAAAAAAAGAAGCAAGTTTGCCCAGGTGTCACATCAGGATAATAACAGAGGAAGCCCTGGAAAGTCTTATTTTTCTGAACCTGCAATATTGATTACACTGTTTTGGCATTTAATTCATTGTAACTTGAACACAGCACTTACAAACTGACTCTTCCCAAAACAGTCTTATAAGCTTCCAGACATCACTTCATGTTTTAAATCCATTAAATGCTTTGGAGGAACTACTTTGAAACGTACAGAATAATTAAACCTATAGACATTATCAAAGTAGGCATTTTTCTTTATCTATGTATTTGTCTCCCTTAATATTTTTGTGAGAAAACAAACTAAAAGAACAACCAAAAAGCTCTTGATTCCCCTGCCACCATTGCATCATAGTCTCCTTGTTCTGTCCCAAGTTGAAAAAGTTACTAGCACTTCATCAAAATCAGTGTTTTAAGATAACAGAACATACTAATTCCCATTAATAAAAAAGCCATTTCTTTCTAGCAAAACCAGTGAAGATAGATAGTTCAGATTCCTGCTCCAATCCCAATTAGCTTCTGGTTTATATTACTACTTTACAACAGCTGGCTTGGCACAAAGGCACGACATGAAGTAGCTACTGAACTCGTTGCATAAAACTGCAAGTAAGCGTTCAAAATAAAACATAGGATAATTCCACTTTAAGACTTGATGCTTCTCACAGAAGAATTATAAACACCAGAGGCTATTTTTCTAGAACAGTAATATGGCCTTTCACAGTGTCATTCCAGTATTTGGGGCATAACAGCTTTCCAGAATTTTTCAGGACAAGGGAAATTGTTTAGCATTAAAAAAAAAAAAAAAACCAACCATGCAGGTGTTCCACATAACAGTGCAAACAAGAGCAACAACAACAAAAAAATCTGTTTCACGACAGATGCAGCTCTGAAAGCAGCAAACTCCTTCATTCTCAGCTTCTGTCTCCAATGCTGTTTGTCTCCTGCCGCTACCCGGACTGCTCCCTGCAAACTGGCAACACTGTTGGACTACGATGCCTGAAAAAAAGGGCTGCCACAGATGCTGTTGGGCACCCCAGCCCCAGCAGATGTGCATCAGTAAGAACCACATCTTCTACGCATAATGCTTCACTTGGGAAGGCTCTAAAAAAAGACTGGATGACACTGGGGACAACAAACTCTACTGGGGCCACATGCAAGGGCATTAATATCAAATTTCAAGGTTCAGGTGAGCATCCCTTGCCCAGGTTAGCCTTTCACACTCTTCAAGATCAGCCCAGCCAAACAGCCCCTTGAGCACACATCTTTCACAGAGATTCTTAGGACTAAGATTTCCTCAACATGTGTGAACACTCAAACACCATTTTGGAACAGAGAGCACACTCATCCTCCTTACCTTGTCTAACCCTCACATGCCTCTTTTCATTTGCTGCACGCAGATGGGCTTCCACCAACTGCTACATTTTACAGCTGTAATATGAACTTTAGTTTGGGAAACTCTTTGTGAAAAGCACTGCACTAAAAGTAATTGTAAACTAATGAGAACACTCAGACTTCACTGCATTTGTTACCAAGCATCTGAAAATCCATAGCAGTAGAGAAAGTCCAAGCAGTTCTTCAGAGAGCAAGCGGCACAGTTCACCTCTTTGGTCTTTGCTGGTACTTTAAAGTTTTGGTATCACAATATCAAAACAGGGTAGAAGTAATGCCATGCGACTCCCCTACTTACTCGTCAAACATGTGGGCTGCTCCAAGCTGCTCCATCATAGAACAGAATCGTTTCTCTTCATCATCATCTGCTGGGTCCAAGTCATCTGACCAGCCTGACTCAAAGGTTTCCTCGTGTCTGGAGTGATCCATTCTCCCAGCCCCTTGACACAATTCAATCCCTATTAACTTTCCTGGTGTAAGGAGAGAGGAAGAAGGAGAGTACAGTAAAATTGGATGTCATTTAATAAGCTGCTATTTAAATGGCAGCCCAACAGAGCTCCATGAGAAGCTGCCTGCACGCTGCTGGTGTGGAATACAGCTCCTGGTCAGTAAAGAGCCTCCGTTCTGATGTCCTGAGTGATGTCAGCATCCAGTCTGCAATGCTGGGACTGAAACTGGCTCCCAGCCCTGGCTGTTAGGGCTCTGCTCACATCTGTGTGAAGATGACCTACCACCCACGGCCTTGGATTCTCAACATGCGAAGCATGCGGCTTTAGGTCACTTCACTCCCATAGAGCAGCACTGTGGGTTCAGTTGCCGATGATCCCACAAGCTCCCTCCGGGACTGCAAGCCCGGCACTGAATAACACCATGCCTTAGTCCCACAGCTTAAAAAAAAAGTGAGGAGATCAATACTCTTCCTTTCTCATGTGCTACGTCTGTTCTGATTCAAGTGCTATGGGACAAGGACCGCCTCTTGCTAGGATTGTGTAGAATCTCTGAACAAAACAAACTTACCTTCCAAACAACCCCTCCTGCCCCATCCCACGTACGGATGGCTTCCAGCTATCTGGATCCTGTTTCATGCTGAGACAATAACACCATGAGAACTTCATGCTATGCAAGGCATGTGACAAATACTGGTGCTGGGAACAAATTCTTCTCAAAGAAACAAATCAAGCAATCCTATCCATAACTCAGGCCTCCATCCTGTATACAGAGGTCAGACCTCCATTAGCGGCTACTCATCCTTTCCAAAACACATCTGCTTGGTTCAAAAGGCAGAAATGACATCCCAGCTACAGGGCCAGGAGCCAAGGATGTTCAGAGCATGGATGAGAATATTAAGCTGCTTTAAGGGGAAAAATATCTACTATTTGTGTACCTAGAGTCACTTCACTTGACCACTTCTTAGCTCCGTATGTCCAGAACCTAGACACTTCTCTGCCACTCTTAAGATGTGCTGTAAAAGAACTTGCAGTAAAAAAACTTGCAGTGTGGAGATACAGGTCCTATTCAGCTTAAAACCTGAGGATCAGGCAGTTAATTAAGAAGATGGTCTTAGATTAGGCACCTTGGGTGCCTGCTTTAAAGAAAGAGTCATTATCTCTCATTATCTCTCTTTTATAGCTGGGAAAATTGAGCTAGAGAATTAGCTGAAGATTGTTTTGACACTGTAGAAGGACCTCAGATTGCTTGAAATTGAACATTTTAAAGTATGCTCTTTTGTCAGTTGTGCAGATGCACCCTGTAACCTCTCAGACGCCATGCGAGGAGCCCTCTCAAGAAGCAGAGTTGATTGCAGCTTGAACTGCTTCCCTTGATTTCCCCCCTGCACACTCCAGAAGGAAGACGGCAATATGCCAGACTAAACTCTTCAGTTAGGGGCAAAGTCTGAAAAGGATTTCAATAAAGCCAGACACAAAGAACAACCATAAAGAAAAGAAACACAGAAATGAAGTGTTTTGCCTAGACTGGAACAAGTGCCACAGAGCCAGGCTACCAACAGAGGGTGGTCCTTGACAACTGGTGGCTAACACAAAGAGAAATCTTGCCTACCTCTGCCAGCAATAGCACTGAAGCAGGTACCCTCATGATGTCCATCTATGGCTATGGCTGGGACAAATGCCTCAATAAGATTTGGGAATAACCAAGTCATAACACAGAGGGCGCCGTCTATGTCAAGGTGGCCAAATGGCACCCATTCACCGTCTACTCTGCTCTCTACTCTGCTCTGGTGAGATCCCACCTGGAGTACTGCATCCAGCTCTGGGGCCCCCAACATAAGAAGGACACAGACCTGCTGGAGCAGGTCCAGAGGAGGGCCACAAAGATGACCAGAGGGCTGGAGCACTTCTCCTATGAAGACAGGCTGAGAGAGTTGGGGTTGTTCAGCCTGGAGAACAGAAGGCTCCGGGGAGACCTTATAGCAGGCTTTCAGTACTTAAAGGGGGCCTACAGGAAAGATGGGGAGGGACTCATTATCAGGGAGTGTAGCGATAGGAAAAGGTGTAACAGTTTTAAGCTGAAAGAGGGCAGATTTAGATGAGGTATTAGGAAGAAATTCTTTACTGTGAGGGTGGTGAGGCACTGGAACAGGTTGCCCAGAGAAGCTGTGGCTGCCCCATCCTTGGAAGTGTTCAAGGCCAGGCTGGATGGGGCTTTGAGCAACCTGGTCCAGTGAAAGGTGTCCCTGCCCATGGCAGTGGGGTTGGAACTAGATGATCTTTTAAGGTTTCTTCCGATCCAGCACTGGGCAGAAAAGCCCACACTCCAGAGATGACTCATTTCTGGCAAAGGCAACTGGAGACAGTTGCTGAGAGGCATATTTCTGTCCCCTCACCTAACGAAGGTCCTTATCCAGATGGACAACTGTGGATCACATGGCTAGATACAGACTGCAGTATGTACCATCTCCAGTAGGAGATGTTCGAAGCTGGCTCTACCAGGTAGGCAGGTAACAGTTGTAGAAGGTGGCAACACAAAGGCTCAGGAAGGGGGACAGCACCATTGCACACACACCTTCTCCAATGTTATTCACATAAGCATGAGGCATTGCTGGTACAGCTTCAGCAGAACCACTGCACTTTCTGTCTTACCAATGTAAAACATCATGCCACAGATGGGCTTTTTCATTCCTCTGCCTCTGTGCAGTCCTTACCTAGTCCCATGCTGAACTCCACAGGTGTCAGATATCCATTATTGTTCTGTTCCAGGCTGTCAAAAACAGCCTCCAGCTGTTCAAGGGTTAGGGGGAGCTCACTCTGAAGCCGCTGCAGAGACAAAAGAATGAACAAAATTAAGACATGACTCAAGTCTTCCCTGTGACTAGCTCCTGTCCCTGCTGTCCTCAGCTTTGGCCCACAGTGATGTGCCCTTTCAGCACTGCATCCTGGTGAGTAAGCGACCGTCTGCAAGTACAGATGAGCAATGACACAAATACCTGTTTGGGCCCACTGATACGGCAATGCTTTCCACTACTGGATGATTCAACCAGGACTGCAGAGAAGGAGCTTCAGGTTATTTTGTTTGGAGGGAGCTCAACCCTCTTCCTCCCTGACTTCAGAACCATTGCCTCTAGTTCACTGCCTGCCTCTCTCCACCCCTGCCCAAGCCCTGCCCAAAGGTGGCTGCCCCCCAGGGCACTGACAGCTTCCTGTGACCACTGCTGCTCCCAGGAGAGCTCTCTTTGGGCCCATCAGGTACCAGCTCCACCTCTTCGGCCAGAGAGAGAGGACAGACTTGTGGGTGTCTGGATTCAGTTCACAGCTCTTGCAGGAAATCTCGCAGATCATAAACAAAACATTCAGTCCATAACAGAGAGTTAACTTTCTTCTGTCATCTTCCACCTCTTGGGACAGTATCACTATTCCCACAGCACAGGCAAGGAGCAGAGAGACTTCCCTTCATAATACGTGTGTAGAGCACCTAGCATGAAGGGCACCCAAAGAAGCTTCCAAATAACAAGTGGCGTGGACTAAAACCTCACTATTGCCTGTTAAACGTGCAGGTTTAGATAAAAGCTTAATAAATATTTATTAACGTAACCATACAAAATTAGGCATCACACAACCCAAAACAAAGTGAGTCAATAATTAAACCAGCATAGACCTGCCAAGTGTTAATTACAGATGGAAGAAGAGATGAGACAGAAGAAAACAAATCTGCATGTAACCTTCCTGATAAATCATTAAAACAAAACTCACAAAGAACTACAGAGATTCTGTTAATAAATACTGTTTCTAACAGAAAGCAGCAAAATGCATTATACTAGAGCAAAGTTGAAGTTCAGGCCTACAGTGAGTTTTTGAGATCAGGCTTTAGCTATGATTGAGACAAAACAGTTATACATCTTTTTTTGTTAAGAAGCTGGTGAATTTTTTTTCATTGTTGACTGTGTTTTGGGGTGGTGGTAGTTGTTTTGTTTTGTTTTTTTTTTTATTAAATCAAAGATTTTTTTCTCCCCAGATTACCCATCCACTGCATGCTTAATGTTTGTAGGAACTCTTGCGAATTTTTTTATTTTATGCATTCCTTAAAAATTTGGAATTGCAGTCCTACTTATTCCAAGAATTCCCTGGACGTCCAAGGTGCTTCTGGGATTTTCGGTTCCTAGCAGCTGGCTGTGGCAGAATTTGCCTACCAGAAATCTGAATGTGACAGAGTCCACGTGCACACCCACGCTTGCCAAAAAGAAAGACTTGTCACATTCTCCCCTCTTCTGCCACTCATGACTTTACAGCTCCTCCCAGGAAAGGGGAAGGATTTTTTCCCTCACCTGCATGTCCACCTTGGTGATAAAACCCTTCTCGTCCTTGTCACACAGCTGGAAGAGCTCCCTTGCCTTCTCGAGCATCTCCACCTGCACATCTTCCAATTCGCTCATTTGGTTGGAGGGAGAGGCACCAGCAGCCACCCCATCCTCCTCATCCCCTTCCTCTTCTCCTTCCCAGCGGACGTATCCCAGAAGCGCTCCCCTCTGGTTCTCCATCTTCTCAAAGTCTTTTTGCCCAGGTCAGGAGCAAATAGAAGAACTGCAGGGCAGGAAACAGAGAAATCCCAGTCAAACACGACCCTCCACTTCCATCCCACACATCATCTAGTTATATGCCTTTTTGATTTGAAAGAAGAATACCCAGCCCCCATATCTGTTACTGAGGGAAGGTGGGGGGGGAAGACAGACAGTGTGCAGAGAATTTGCGTGAGAGGTACACACCATACATAGGTACACACTGTGCACAACATGGGCATAACCAAACCTACCACACAGCTGTAACCCTCCACACTGTGAGGGGCTCCAGACCCTACAGTGAGCAAGGATGCTCTTTTGCCATCTCTCCTCCTCAGGTTCAGACCTACAGGCCAGTCAGAGGTCTCTGCTGTTGAAACCCAGGTGCCAAGGGAAGGTTTCAGGGGAGATTAGAGGATGGGAAGGAAATACTAAAGCACACAGGTAAATCCACATGGGAGCACGGTGATAGTCTTGTGACCTGAGACGGGGGTTCGAACACCGTGAGCAGGGCCACCTCCCAGCTCTCGCACAGCTCCCTGGATACCCTGAGCACAATGCTTCTCTCTAGACTTGGTTCCTCTGGTCATAACTTGTGCTTTTCCTCCTCCTGTTGCTTTTCTGCACCTTTGAACACCAAACTTGCACCACAACTGCAAGAACATCCAGAGCTGGACAAAGGCAGAGAGGAAGAAGATCTGTGCAACTGACAGAGGAAAGAGAAGAAGGAATGTCTCTCCCAGCCCTCTCCTGCCCAGGTCCCCTAGCTGGCCTTCCACCTCCGACATTTTCTTGTTAACACTTCCCAAATAGTAACTCCATCTCCTTTCATGGTATTACAGCACAAATAAAGGTCAGACAATTCCTACACTGGGAAAAATTTAATTAGCTGGGAACTCCTGTCCCCTTTGCCTTCCAGCCTCTGTTATGAGAGCTCGTAAGCTGCCAAACAGAATTTTAATCTGAAATGTTCACCTTTATAGGAAGGAAACTACACGACTATGGAGACATTTCAGAGGCCAAAGAAAATAATTCCCATTACTTACAAATACCTAAACCAAAAAGGCTAGGAATGAGAGCACCCCCTTAAGCACAGCTCTGTGATTGTAAAGATGCATACAACACATCCCTACCCCAACCCACCTCCTGACTTACTGATGCCGTGTAACGCCTTCCAGACAGCTTTTCTTCAGCAACATCACTGCATTTTTTAAGCCTTGTTGCACTGATTGCTTTAGACTTCTCCTTCTGCAGATCTGCGTTCTGCATTGCAGGGCAGCAGTGAGCTGTGCAAGCAGGCTGAGAGCAGATTTAAACAGTACTAGACAAAGAACGCTTGAAGGTTGGTTTGTTTTTTTTTTCTTTTTTTTTTTTAATCTCCAAGAAATTCAAAGCCACGTACAGATGCCGTGATAACAAACAAGTTAATTCTGTTTGCACTCTTAGTACAATGGGAGGATAAAGAGCATGATGGCCCGTAAGAGTGTCACATGCGAGAACTATATGAAGCTGACACAAAAGGAGAAGGCAATTACGCACCACGCTATTTGACTCTGTTTATTACTGCTGGTTCGTGAGCCAGAGGGTGGTTCTGCTTCAAAGAACAAGCAGAACACTTCACTCCCCCTTTCAAATCAGTGTTTTTTCAGGGCACCTCCGTCTAGCGGCACCTGCGAAGATACTTATTTGAAACTCTGCAGAAAACTACCTATAAATAACACTACCTATTATATATGTTTCTAGTCAAGTAGATATTCCTGTCAAGCACTAGACACAGAGGTGGACACAAACTTTGGCGCACACTGCAGAGGAAAGGAGGGAAGAAAGCATGAAAAGTGAGAAGGCAAGGGGGTGTCTTTCTCTCTTGCTCTTTTTCAAACAAATCCTCCTACCAAGCTTTTTTTTGTGTTATGGAGCCAACACAGCAAAATTTGGAGACTAAAGCTTGATTCTCTCCATTAGCTGGACAGTCAGCTTGCTTCTGATGGCAAGTCTGTATGAGTTAGTAGTAAAGAAGTTGGAAAGAACCCCAGCTTACTTTTCACATTCAAGTAAAAGTTGCAAAGATGGCCTTGAAAGGAAAAAAAAAAAAAGATGCAAATATGCTGCGTAGATTTTACAGGTGATTACAGTAAGGAATCATATAGCCCAACTGATGAATGATAATTATTGGCTGCTACAGGCCACCTTGCTGAAGCTTTTTGCCAGATCCTTTCCTTCCGTGAAGACACAGTCTCAGCACAAGCAGCACCCTGAACTAGATGGTGAGTGCAGGCGACAGCACGGGGGAAACGAAATGGGAGTTCAAAGCAAAAGCCACGACAGGATTGCAGAAAACAGCCACAAGAAGAAAGAGTGCAAATAAGCAAAACGTTTTCTAAAACATCCGTCTAGCTGCCTAAGAAACACTGAGATCCCCAGAAGATCTTACTTTCTTGTTAGCAGCTTTGTCGTTTCTATTTCAAAAGCCAGAGCAGCCCACGCAGACGACGTCTCCTCAGCTCTGCTGCAGCAAACAAAAGGTTGTATGAGGATGTTCTGTTCTCTCTTGAAGACACATTTGCCAAGCTGAAATTGGACCCATTACATCCCTACCTCTAGCATCTCCTCATTTATCAAAAGCCCAGCTGTACTGTAGCTCTCAAACATTGGCTGAGCTAAAAGCCTCTTAATTAGAAGAGTTGGGAGCCTGACATGGACAAGAGTCTGAAAGGATTTCACTCACGTGTAAAAGACCAAGCCCATTAATTCAATGTTTTGAGTGCAGAGTCTCTCGTTCAAGCTGCTTCAAGCGGCTTCAAGCCAGATGTGGCTCTGGCAATGGTGAGATAGCACTTGTAGCACTTGCTGCACAAAGTGGCAAATAAGGGAGAGCCCCAATAAACAAAATACACTGCAGATCTGATGGACTTCTCTCTCAGAGGCCTTTGAGAAGCCTTTTTGTCTCCATCCCTATCTGTAAGGGCATTGCATGGTATAAATGTGGATGAGGCACAAAGCAGATCTCAGTCTAACAAGTGCTGTCATACCTTCCTCAGTTACAGATCAGCACTGCGAACTACTGGGGAAGCAGCCTCATCAGCAAGATGCAGAACATCACTGAAGAACAACTTTGAAAGAAGCTGAGGTCATTAGAGTACTAGAACTGGGGACTGGTACCCAAAAGTGAGGCAAACAGAGCTGGCTTGGGTGCAGAAAGATCAGCTTAGGAAGAGCCATGCTTGCCTAACACAAGTAGAGAAGACAGGCATGGTCATCTTATGCTTTTCCTAAGTCAAACCAGCCTGGCTTCCCCAGTGAGATGTAGCCAAGCCACCTCCAGTAACAAAGCCAGGGGTCGTTACCAAAACTTCCTGAGAGGATTAATTTTTCCAGGTCTCTTCTGGCAGGACAAGGTAGTTATTGAGTCAGCACCAGTTAAGAATTAATTTCCAGACCTAGCCTGGAGCCAGGACAATGTCTGTATCTTGGGCTGTTGATCTCCATCATAAAAACGTCACAGCAGAGTTCACCTAGCCCAGCATCTTACTCTCAACAGCGGCCATGAATGGCTGGTGAGGGAAGACTAACAGCAGGGCAGCACAGAGAAGGCTTCTCTGAAAAGATCTGCTAGCCTGTAGCCACTGTCAGCCTGGGTTAATTCCTGAGCCACATAGTTCCTCCCGCATCTTCCAAGACACTTGTCCAGCCTCCCTTTGAATACGTACAAAAACATTCACTGTTCACGTGAACATGCTGATAGAAACAGGGTGCCTGCTGCAATCAGTGGGTGCTGACAAAACTTCACGAGCCTATTCCAGTTTTCTGGGTACATGGTTTGACCAGCACCCACTCCACAAGAGAGAGAGTCCCAGCTTCAGCTCAAACAAGTGCTTCTGCCACCTTCACATCTGGGAACTGTGACAGAGACCAAAAATTCCTCTCCCAGAGCATGGAGGATCTACCAGGAAGATGGAAGTGCCAGGGATACGGGGTCACCAATGGGCTCAAATTGCCCTGGCCAGCCTCAGTGTGTAATGTTCTTCTACAGCCCCCTCTTCCCCCCCACCAGGGGTTTGTCTGCCTGCGTTCAAGGTCAGCTCTGATACTGCACAGTCCACATTTGGGCAGCATCCAACATCTGAACAACCTGATACAGAGCTTGAGAGAAGGCCAGCCTTCAGGACCTGTGATTACACCACATATCTCCTGCTATGGTGTGTGCTGGGGCCCAGCAAGCTAAAATTCAGCTGCTCCTGCAAGACAACTTTTCCAGAGCCCAGAAAGCAAACACAGATCTTCTCAGACACAGCACAGAATGGGAAATTTGACTGCCAGTAAAGACAGCTAACACCAGGTCTATAGTCGTTAAGTGCATATTTTAACTACCTGAGGCATAGACTGTAGTTTGTCCTGTGCAAAGGTGTGCCAGGAAGTCAGCTGGATCCCACGGGCATGGCATTCTTTGGGGAAATCACAAGACCTGAATTTTAATCCTAACTCAGCTTGCCATATGGCCCTGGGTAAGTCACATCACCTGCCTATGCTTATAGATTGTCAGCTCCTCCAATTTGATTCTGATGCTTGTGACAGCTGGCACTTTATTTTAAGACTCAGTTCCTGGAGACTGATAATTACATGTGAAACTCAAGAATCAAAATAGTTTCAAAGACTCAAAGCTGAAAAATGAAAAACTTGAACACAGAACTTGGAGAAACTGCAAATTTCAACAAATAGAACAGACCCAAGGTGCTCTTCCTGGAAAGGGGAAATACTACTTTCAAGGTAGCATTGCAGCGTCATGGTTTCCAATCATTGTCTCCAAAAGCTTCTTCTTGTAGCATAACCAGCGTTAAAGAGGTAAAGAAAAGTCATGGCTAAAATGCAATCAACAGCCAAGTCCTTATCTATGTGACCGTGACCACTGTGTGCATGTGACAACTTTGGGGGTTTTTTGTTGTGGTTTTTTTTTTTTTTTTTCCACAGCCCAATGACAAGGAGGAAAGTGGGGAGCACAGCCAAATTTTCCACAGCTGGTCCTCAGATGACCCCCGTCGCTGCAGGGCATTGTACAGGCACTGAATACACAGCATTCCTAGCAGTCCTGCCCCAATGCAAGACAATGAATCAACAGTTAAAGAAGGAGGAAAAGCTAAGCATAACTGGCTTAAGTGGCTTACCCAGGATTACAGAGCAAGTCCGCTGTTTAGGTCTTGTAGAGCTATAAGGGAAGGTAGGTTTTTGCTTTCCCGTACCACTACATTTTTGATGACATGGTGGTAGAAGGGCATATTGAAGAAGAGTCGCTATAGGTACATAGTAGGTGTTCAAGATGTACCACAAACTGAAGTGCTTAGATACTTGTTGGGAAGTTTCCCAAAAAGACGTCCTCCTGTATCTCTGCCTAAGACAATATTATTAGAAACAACAAAAACACCCCCATACTAAAGCTAAATATTTAAACCATTTATTTAAACAGATCAGAAGAACACACACCCTTTCCTTTCTACTCCCGGTGCAGAAAAAGTCTTACAACTTTAAAGGAAGGAATTCACCAGGTGTTTAGTGTGCATTGATCATGCTCTTGACGCATATGCTGGATGAGACAGGTTTGATCCCATGCACGAGAAGACATTGCACAAAGAGAAGATGAAGGGCTGGGGTAAGGCGTCCCAGCAGCAGAAGCCTGCTGCTTCAGAAAATTACAAACACACGGGAGAAGCATGCCAAAATGTGTCAGTACAAAGTATTTGTTGCTTGCTCATGGAATGGGAGCATTACTCAGGAGCAGCTGAGTAACAGGTTTTTAAAAGAAGAGGGCAATAAAAGCTTCCCGGGTTGTTATACCATTTTATATCAAACATATGCCACTTGCTCTGTTTGTTCTACCTTCCTTTCTCTCCCAATATTTTGAAAGCCAATGATTACTATAAAAAAGTGCTCCTTGCAGGACACAGTCACATCTACACATCTGCTCAAAGGAAATGGGCACCCATTTGATGGAAATTTGTTTTAAAAGGCTCTGCCACAGTGCCTGAAAAGGCTGAGAAAAAAGCAGAAAGACGGAAAGTTATTTCTCAGTGTACTTTGTTCAAAATTAATTTTGCTCTTTCCCTTCTCTAGGAAATTTGTTTCCATTGTTTGGAAATTGTTTGGGTGGTTGTTGGGCTCTCCCTTCCCAAAGGGAACGTCAGGAAAAGAAATACACTGAAAAATTATAAAAACATCAATTGTTTTGCAAGGGTTTTTTTTCTTTAAAAAAAACTAAGAAAACCCACACACACCCTGGGCAGAGAGCCTGAAATCAGGTGTAATATCTAGAGCTACACTTCACTCACCCTCTCTTTTAATTGCCTGCACTTGATTGTATCCCTTTAAGGAAACAGGAACAAATCCAGGAACCTTTGTGTTGTTTACTCAGCAGGAGATTAGCCCAGCTTGATAGCCCTGAGCTAACTCATGCTGCAATATCGATGGATGACTTCATCATGGGATATGCCAGTACACCACAGAGGTATATCCCAGAAACACAGACAGCTGCAAGGGGCTCCATCGTTCTGAATAACGTCATAAAAAAGGTGCCCTGCTGCAATTCATCGTTTCCCTCACTGAAGTTCATCAAAGAAGAACGCTTCTTTATCACTTACCACACCAACTTCTTGATCTTTGCTAAAAACATTTCCCCTGGAGAAACACAGACAGGTACCCGCAACACACCAAAACAATATTCTTTCCCCCAGAAATTGCCACAAATCATCACACCTGCACGCTGCTTCCCAGCTATACCCATCGCAAGCCAGTGACACTTCACAGCTCTCGCACACTGGCACAGCGTCACGGTGTTGGCACTACAAACACTGAGGGCGCATGTTTGCACTGGAACTGCTCCTACTAATCGGGATTTTGGCTTTGTTGGGTTGTTTTGCTTGGGGAGCGGAGAGAGAAAGCATAAGTTTTTCCTCTAACAATATTTGGGCCAAGAGTTAATTCTCAGCAATTAAAACCAAAATCCAAGCCACATTTTTTCCATAAACAGCTAATGGGTCTTGGATCTGACAATATAGCTAGCACGCAGCTGATTTTTCAGAAAATAAAGAGCGTGCCTGCAATAAGACATGACAAATACCGACAGCTAGTTTAAAAACAACTAATTTTTACAAATTCTTTCACTTTTTATAAAGGCTTACAGGTTTCCTGAAACCTTTTTTTTTAAAAAGATAGGACAGAAACATTGCAACATTCCATACAATGCAACATAAGGATTATATACCACAGTGGCTGAGGAATGAAAAAAACATACCCTTTGGCTTCAAGAAGAAGAATTCATTGTATTTTCATAGGCTGGAGATCACGCAGCACATCCACAAAGGACATGGTTAGCCAACAGTAAGTAAATATCATTCACTTAGTCAAGTAGAAAAGGCCCTGAGCTCCTGCTCAAGTTCCCCACTGCTGCCGCTGTTGTTCATGTTCTACCACAAATATGCGGTTGTTAGAGGACAGGGACAAGCAGCTCAAGAACATAATTGAGAAAGACAGGATATTTTAGCTGCAAAGAGATAATATAGCCTTTATTCATGTTAGCTGAACACTGCTAACAGTGTCGTGAAGTTGAAGGTAGATGCTGCTTTGGGCTCAGCAATCAGTAGGTAGATTACACCTGCATAACACCAAGCACGTTGACCACAGAGTCGGTGCTCTGCTCTGCTGGTGATACCTACTGGCAAGGCAGGCAGGCGGGATGCAAACAAACTTTCTTTGCCAGTCTAGATGTGGGAAAAGAAAGCAAGAAGACAGAGGACTTGGCACTTGACATCAGACACGCTGTATCATTTTTGATTCAAAGTGAAAACCGAGCACTGGGAGCCCAAGCAAAGGAGACCCCTTCTCCCTTCTGCTCCTCTTTTCCAGGGGCTGGTGTGGCAGACAGGAACACTCCATAAGGAAGACAAGCTCCAGATCTAAGCTGGCATTCAAAGCTCTTCAAATAGTCTTTACAGGAAATTACATAAATCCAAGGCAGCTCCTCAGCTTGTTTAAATGAACATCACTGGCAATTTCCTCCTCCCTTACCTGCCTCTTTAGCAAAGGGAGCACTTGCATGCAGAGCAGCTTGTGCCAGAGACAACAACCAAAAGTCATCGCGCTACTGTGGGGTTCATGCCACTAGTTATTGAACAGCTAAGGTGTCATCCAGGAAAACTCGACACATGATGAGCACCACCTTGGCTGCTACAGCTCAGCAAGGACACGTCAGCAGAAATGCTGCTGTGGAGACTTCTTTTATACCCTGAGAGCAGTGGAGGCACAAGGAAGAGCCTGGTACACAAGGCCCTTCCCCTGCCCTCAGGAAGGCAACCACACTAGGTGTCCCGTAGAGAAAATTCAAGCTGAAAGCACAGCACACCTGTGCTGGCGGAGTGCTAGACCCACTCTGCCAGCGTCCTTGAAGTACTTCAAGAGCAAAATTATATTACACAGAAACAGCCTTTTGTTGAATAAGTGGATAAAAGTTCTAATAGATACACAAAGCTTTAAATGCAAAAAATTGCTTTTTGTGGAGTTGCCTGTATAACTAATTCCCGAATAGCAGAGATGGTGAAGAATTTTCCCCAGTCACTGTCGTCTTTAAGAAAAGAATCCAGGAGCCTCAGACAAAACCGGGTGGTGGCAGATGAACATCAGACAGGAGGAAGCACTCCTCTGCAAACCATTAAAGCATGGGACTCACCGACATGGGATGCTGAGGATATCACAGGCATTCATGGACTGCAGACGTGTCTGGTTTTTTCTTCCCAGAGTTTGTCCATAAAGGACCATTACACAAAACATCTGTTTCGGTGAAAATTTTCTGAGCCACAAACCGCCAAAAGAGTGTATTAGGGAAATATTGTTACACATTTATGCTGGGAAGACGAGGGTATCTGCCATTAGCTGCTGCTGGAGACATAGTGCTGGTTCAGTTGGCTATTCCTCAGCATGAATAGAGGCTGCTTTCTCATCAGCAGGAATCACCCTCGAAGTACAGGGAGTCTTCTGCCAAGAGGACCACAGCATTTGCTGCATTTTCACCAAGGACAGTCCTATGAACTGGAGTTGGTACTCCAACAGCCAAAGGTCAGGCTCCTCCCCACAACTATCACTGCCATCAGACCTATAATGTGTGTATCAAACTCAACTCAGACCTCCCTTTGAGTCCTCAGATTCTAGGTGTCTAGTAATAACAGAACAAAGATTTTTCTTTCCAACAAGAAGCTGAATCTTTCTATGACAGCCAGACACCTTGTCTGACCTCAGCAGGAACCCTCCTGGGCTGCTGTTACCTATGCACACTTGTCCAGCAGAGTCACTGTTTAAGTCAGTCACCCTCTCTAGGCATCCTTTCACTAGTTCTCACCTCTGTTGTAAGAGAGAGAAACAAACAGTATTAGCTTCATCTTTCTGCCATTCAACCTTGGGATGATGAATGGGAAAGGCGTTGACTGCTGCCTCTGGTTGGTTCCCAATCTTGTTCTGTCACTTCTTCATTAAATTTCCCAACAGCCACCCACTGCCCTGAGCTCAAGCCCCTCCTGGCCAGCTGCAAGTTTTCCCCAGCCATGTCAGTGCCCTCTTTGTGCAAAGGCTAGTAATCCTGTGACAATGCCATCTCACCTGAAGTACCACAGTGTAAACTCACAGTAGTGGGCAAGTGCCTAATCTTTGTTGATCAAGATCCTTGATCCTGAAATCAGCCTCATACAAACAAAACCTCATAGCTTTATGTTGTCTTCAGATAGCTCCCCCACCACTCACGTGCACACATAAAACATCAAACCAGAACATCAGACCACCCAATCCCCTTTCAGAGGAGAAAATTATTTTTGGTAAAGCCCCCAGTCACACTGCTTACTGAATACATGTCATAGACAGTGATTTCTTCTCCAGCTGAGCCGGCAAGCTCTCTGCAGCCTTGAAACCTCCTTATCAAGAGGGCTACAACTGCGAGGGGATGCATGAAGTTCAACCACCTTTTCCTCATCCCAGAAAATTCACCTCCAGTCTCTTGAGAACTGGACACAGTGATCTCACCCCCATAATCTTTTCTGGGCTGCATGTTAGCAACGGGACCAGGGGGAACGGCTTTACCTCACTACTCTCAATCTGCAAGGTGCACTTAAAGAACAAAAATGGTTTGCAAAGATTAACAAGTAGGAATGAGTATGGAGAGGATTTCTAGGCACCACAACTCCCTGGAGAAGCCTCTCCATGGCTGCTGCTGTATTGGTTTTGCCCAGGAGCGATGTATGGGACTTGTGGAAAGTTTGACCTTTCTGCAAATGCTATTAAAACAACAAACAGAGCCGAGGCAGCTGGGTGAAGCCGATTTCCATGAAGATGGTTAAACCCATTCTCTGCCTCACAGAGATGAAAATGGCCATACACACAGATGCGTAACACTTGGTTCCACCCTGATCGTAAGGATCCACCCTGACAATAGTGGTCATAAAGGTAAAGATTCACCCCTTCCTGTGAGCTAAGGAGGTCCCGGCTGCGCTATACAAAACACCTTTCCTGAAATGCCAGTGTAATCTGTGCACTGGAAAAGGATGAAATCCATGCCCTGACACCTCTTGGCTGTCAGACCATTGAGGGGGTCACAGGTGAAGTCTCGGATCCAGGGAGTCACCACTCCCTCTCCATAAAGAAGACAGGATTGATCTGAATGTCCAAGAATTTCAGGATCTCGTACAAGGTACCAGAAATATCCTATCCCTTTCTCATTCAGGGGGGACAATCGCCACAAAATAATAAAAGCCTCAGATTTCTACAAGACAGAAAACTAAAGAATGTTTTGAGGAGCTACAAGCCCTGAAATGCTTGCCCACAAAGCAGGATAACACACGCAACTGAAGGGCACACGTTCCCTGCATACCAGGCACAGCTTAGTGCAAGAAGCAATCAAAGCATGGAACAGCGTTTGAAGCAAACTTGGAAGCAGATGCTGTCTGAGAGGTGTTTTTGTTCAACTTGTTCTGGGAAAGGTGAAATTACTAGGGATGGGGAAATATTCCCCTATGACAAAGGCTGTCACCGAGTCAGAAGCCCACAGCAGCAACACTGATGTAGGATTACAGAAAATCGGGGAATAGGTATGCTTATGAGATATAGTGGAAAGTTTCCTGACAAATGTTGTTAAAGAAAAATTTCTAAGTCTTCAGAAAGTACGCAGCAGAAAATCCTTAGTTTTTAATCTAATCAGCTCGAGACATCCATTTCATAAGAAAACATCACAATCCCACGTATTCTAAGCACGTACTTTTCCCCCTTTTTAAAATATAACTATTCCAGCTATTACTCTAAATCAGCAGTTTCCCAAATCAATGAGTCACTAGAATTAGTTAAGGCACCTGCAGAACCACATCAGAACTCAGAGCAAGCTTCTTCAGTTCAACATTTGCAAAGACCTTGGGTGATCCAAACTGAAGCATTAATCATCTGTTAATTAGGCACCTCCAGCTCTTGAAAACCAATCAATAAATTTTCCTTCCTCCATCATGGGAATAACGACCGTTTTCTGCAGTGATATGCAATGCCACTGCACTCTGCTGCTTTAAAGCAAAAGCAGGAAGTCGGAATAGAAAGTTCCCAGGGAAAAACTGTGCTGAGACAGAGCAATTTGCAAACTCGTTCAGACTTCCCTCTACTCAAATAATTCCTTGCCCAAATGAGAGAGACTTTCTTCCCCCCCCACCTCCACCCCGTTGAACAACCTCATTTTCTCTCTCTGCAGGTGTCCCCAAATACCTTGAGCGGCAGGACAGTATCACTCCCCTTCCCTGGAACTGGCAGTATACTCCACAGCAAAAAGCTAGCAGAGAACAAACACTGCCACTGTAAATAAAGTTTCGGAGCAGGTCCAAGCTAGGAGGTGTGGTTTGCAATGCTCCCTAGGCATCTCATCCCCTTCCCAATATAGGCTAGTAGCCATCGGTTCAGAAAGCAGCATAAGAAAACCTGCCATTAAGCTCCCAAGTTACATTCCTTGTAATCCTGCCTCACACACAGCTGTGAAGGAGAAGGGCTTGTTTCTGCGCTGCCTTAGGCAAGAGGGGAAGAAGTGGTAGGAAAGCAGATGATCCCTTGTCTCACGCTGAACTTAGAAACTGTTCCGTGAGAAACTCTTACTGTGCTTGTAGGTAGCTCGCTGCCTACCTCCCAACCGATTTCAACAAGGGCAAGGCTGGAAACTACCCCTGTGAATCCTGCCTCAAGTTTAATTCCACTTCTTTTACATAGCTGGCAACCTGTTTCACAAAGAGAAGCACAGAGAGCTTAAGAAAAAACAAAGGTAAAGCATAAGACAACAGTGCAAGGAGCATCTTTCCAAAGCACCATAAAATACACCCCAGAGGTGGGGTGCACATTCCAGGACTTTCTCACTAAAGCAGCCAGAGATGCCGCCCTCTATCCTGCCACTGCCCAAAGTGCTCCGATATACCACAGCACCCCCAAAAAGAAGCAAAGCCACCCCTGCCCACTGACAGTTGGAGATGTTGACGGGGACTTGTTGCTCAATGGCAGATCCAGGGCCTCCAGGCAGCGTGAAGTTGCCCTGAGCTGTGTCAGCTCCCACTAGCTAAGCCTGAGGACTTCATGGAAGGTGACTAAAGAGCGTATTGAGACCCTGGCAAGCTGGTACGGTTTTATCCCCTTTGCTCAACCCTGCTCAAACCCAAAGCCTCTTTGTGTCAGCCCTCAAGGACAATATTTGCCCAGCAAACAAGCTTTGCCATACAATTCACAAGAGGGCACGCTCACTCTCTACAGAGAGCAAAACTCACTCTTCCACAGATTCCTACAGAGAAGACTCCAGCTGGTATCTGAACAGCAGAGACTTCATCAACCTGCAAACAGAGGAGCTCCAAATAGCCCCATCCTCACAGTAGCAAGTGATGATGGGACCTGCAGAAAGCAAAGGTAAAGGCGGGTCCTTCCCCATGGGTTTTAAGACGGTTATTTCAAAACCCAGACTAAAAGATGGACATGGAGACTACTACAAACCGTATTTGTCTTTAATACAGGTTTAACTGGGCCGGTGAGCTCCCCCGAGCCATCTGGGGGACAGCCAGAGGGCAGCCCTGCTCCTGTCCGACCAGGACCATAATTTCTCCACTCCTCACAGGTTCAGCTTTGCCTCACCCCCAGGAGAGGGGCAGGCTCTAGCAATATAGCTGAGGCAAAAAAACCCCAAACAAACCCAGACCAAGTGAAGTACCTGCCTCTGAGCAGGAGAGTTTACTCACCATTTTGTTTACCGTTGCTGCAGGGGTGATGCTTAACATTGAACCATGGTCTCAGCTGGGATGCTGCTAGAACAGCACAAAAAAGAGGAGCAAACTGCTTTTCTGCACCTCACAGCCTGTCCTGCCTCTAATCTCCTCCTGGTGTCCTTTATAAAGCTTCTTTTAGTACTGACCAGAACAAAAAAGCTTATTGAACACAAAAAAATAAATAGCATTTTGGAGGTATATTAATGAATCCTTAGCATTACATGGATAAAGGTCAGGAAATACAAAAAGTTACCGTTCCCATAGTAATGCTAATTCAACCATTCTGCACATCCTGTGTATTTAGTGATACATGGTGAAAAGAAAAAGGCTTCATCCACCAATGCCAAAAAGGGGTTTGATTTAGTACAGACACTTGAATACCACCCTCCATATGCAACGTTTATTATTCAGAGAAGTGGATTTTCAGATCGAATTGGATTAATCCAATGTAAGCATCATTACAGCTCCCCATATCTAGGGCAATAGCAAGAGCTCTCAAGCATGATTACAGACTGAACATTATTTGCCCAACCTGAACAGAGGAAAGGGATCCAGGCGTCAGAACAGGTTGAGTCACCAAATCACAGTCGGCACCGCTTCTGCACTTGGATGCAGCAGGGCGGTGGCAAGGACAGAGGGGAGAGAATAACCGACCAGCCCCCACACACTCACAACTAGTAAATGTTAATCCATTTCTATAAATGCTTATTTCTTTGATACTGACAGCTTGAGATATCCCCCTGCCTAGTATCCCACCTCATGAGTCCGGAAACAGGTTGTGAATGAACTACAGCCATGCTGACCTCTCTCCAGCACAAATCTGTGTATTGCTCTGCTCTCCGAGCTCCTGAGGTCTTATCTTCATGCTTTACATAAAGCCCACACCACTCTTCCCAGAGGGAACAGCTATAAGTGGTCCATTTGCATTTAGCAGCTTTGACTGAGCAACCAGATTTGCATGGGGAGCAAAGGACTCTTTTTGTGCCATAGGAAATGCATTAAATCAAAGGGGTTTGTGCATCTGTACTAAAGCAGATGCTTTACTTTACGTAGCTCTGGCTACGTGTTTGGGAGGAAGGAAAGGTAAAGCAGAGATCTTGCAAACTCCTTTACGTGGCAAAGAGGGTGAGTAAGAGGGAAGGCAGCTCTCAAGCACGGGAGCAAAGTGTGCAATGGAAAAAACGTGTGCATTTGTGGGGGCATCCACACGTGTCCTTTTTCCCCCTGATAAATCTGAATTCTTTTCCTAGATGCCATGATCTCAGACAGAAGGGCACAGTTCAGGACAACAGACATCTATGAACTTCCAAAACCTTGTAGGTGAAGAGAGAGGCTCTGGCAGCGCTGCTCTGAAGAGGTCCTCAGCCCTGACAGACACCAGGGCACCCGCACAGCCCTGCTCAGACGACACCGAGCTGATGGAGCTGCTCATGGCGCCACACCAACCCCAGAGTCTGCTGCAAGATGCAGGCACAAGAACACACAGAAGTCCTTCTGCCCACAGGTTACTTGGTGGCTGCTTGTTCACTCACACCCCTCAGGCCCTTGCTTTGCTGTCCCTTGGCATGCACCTACCTTCCCTTTTGGGCTCCAGTGTCAAGTCTCCATGTTTTAAAGAGGCTTTGCAACCCTCCCCCCAGCCGCAATGCCTGGCTATTCCTCAGAGCTGCACAAATCCCAGCCGGTATCTAGCCACACCTGCCAAGGGTAACAAGGATTTCGTCAGGCTTTATCTTATCTAAGCAGTGATGTGGCTTGTCTTCCTTCTTGGGCAAAGCTCAGCAGCTCTGCATCTGCCAAGGAGGGGAGCTGGGCAGCGGCCAGGAGCTTCAGCCTGCAGTGATTCACACCAGAGCAGGATGGCTCTGCTGGCCTGCCTGTCCCACCACACAAGTGACCGTACGTTTAGTCCACAAGCAAGAGTTATGGGGAAAATAAGGCTCAGCAATATTTACACATCTTGCCTTCACCTCAGCTGCTAGCACAGGCATACAGCTCACCTTCCCTATACACAGGACAGCCACGCCAGTCCTTGCCAATAGATAAGCCAGTCGATTTTATTTTACAGGAATTCAGAACATTTGTCCAGAGAGAAGACTTCAACATCCGTCATGCTGTCGACCTACAGGTCACCTACAGCTTAAATTCCCAGCTCAGTTTCCCCCTCTTCATTTCATAGAGGGGAAACTGCGGCAGATAAAGGCATGACTCTTACTCAGAGATGTTTTGCGGAATGCGATAGAGAGGTATTCAGCTATTACAACAGTGAGGGCCACCAAGTTTTCCTGTATTATGTGTTAGATGTGCCTCCCCACACCTGCACCTCTCCCAAGCTCCCACTACACCCAGCCAAGGGCTTACAGCTAGCCTGCGAGCCTGCAGTCTGCTTCTAACCCTCCTTTTCCAGAGGCTGGAGTCACCTAGCTATGCCTAGACATAGCTGGATTTTTTTCCCCAAAAAGGTTTGCTTCCCATAGCCTAAATAACATATTTAGACATTCCACGAATTTATTTTTAACACCGCAGCTACCAGTCCTACTCCTCCAAAAGTCTGCAGATATCCTGCTGGTTATTCTTTTGAAGAGCTTGAGATAGGAAGGAATAAACAGCTACTGTTACCTCAATCGCAGAGCTACAACTGGACTTGACGTTTTTCAAGCTGTCACTGCATTGCTTTAGCCTTCATCCAGCACATGTGCTAAAGGCTAATTCTTTCAAAAAGCTGTAGAAGAGGTCTTAAGAGCTCTCCCCTTACTCATACTCTCATCTCGTCTTCAGAAACGCAGGTTGCTTCAGCCCGTGATACATCATCTGCTGTGAATGGTGACATCTTTGCATTCTGCCAGGATCTTACCAGCATCACAAGCTTGGGACAGCCCCATGCCCAGACAGCACTGGACCACCACAGCAGGTGTCAGGAGGTTCAGGGCTCCGAGTCACATTTTTAGAGGTCTCCTGCCATCCTCAGAACAACACAAACTTTTCCTGTGGGGCTTTCAGGTGTATGTAATGCTCAAACATCCTTCTGATCCAAGTAGTCCCTTCCACATAGATGGGGGCATTAACTGGTGCAGAAAAGTGATATGAAGTCTTGAGATTAAAACTAGAGAAGAAGGGACAACAGGTCCTCCTTCATATGGCATCTCTGCTAAATTAACTGCAATCACACACTTCACTAGACAGAAAGAAAGCAGGGATGTTACAAGCCTCTCTGCTCTCAATCTTACTACTTGACAGATTTTCTTCCAGTTATGCCAACCAGAGGAGAGCACTGTACCCTTCCAGAGCATTGTACCATACCCCATTTCCTCCAAAACAAACCGGCAATTAAAGTCACAGTCTCTAAGAGCACAAGACAGTATTTGTTCCTGCTTTAGTGCTCTGTGACACATGGCTAAGAGAAAAACACTTGGTTAAAAAGTCCGCAGGGCTTCTCAATCATGTCACCCCAACCCGAACAAACCACAGGAAAGCCCACCATGGCTCCAGACTTCATTTTAAAGTTCACAGTACCACAACTTACGTACAACCCACAACAGACATTAACCTGAGGTTTGGCATCATTGTCTCCCAAAGCTCACAATATTTGTTATTCCACTTGAGGCCCCTAAGTCTGCAGTCAAGTGAAATACTGGGATTCAAGTGTTCTTGGCAGCTTATACAGACATGCAGAAATCTCCAAGACAATCAGAAATCAGCATAAAAATTCAAATTAAGAACACGATTTTCAAAAAAACCCTCCACATATGTAATTCCATGGCACTTTTTTTTTTTTTTTTAAATGTCTGGCTGATGGTTTTTAAAAGCTTAGGGCTGGCAAACCTTTTGAACGCATGGCCTGAGAAGAGCACATCATGCTCGTTGCCACAGCAGAAGCAGGCAGGGAATACTTAGTGAATCCACCCCAGTGCCGCTTGCACAGCTGCAGAGGTAGGGTTTGCTTAGCAGAATGTGCAATTAGGTTCATGCATAGGGAAATCCTTCTCAGCATCAGTCAAGAAACTAAAGCTTTAGGATGCAGGATGGGGAAAAGAGAACATCGCTAGACAAATATTAGAGGGGGTAATCAGAACAGCAGCATCTCCCTTTCAAGCTACTGGGCTACCCATACCTCAACGGATACACAGTGACAAAGCACAGAAAGCCTTACTAACCGTTGCAATTCCGCTATTTTGATGCAACAACAAAACAGACCATTCAAGATTCAGACGCTCAAAGTAAACCAAGTATTTCTACCTCAGATTTTATATGGACAGCAAGCAAAGGTGTCTGGCAGGAACAGAGAAGACGCTGCTCCGCTCAGTGGAAGACGATGCATTTGCTACAGTTGAAGTTTCTTGACACCATCTTTAAATGCGAGATGAGCTCCTGCAAGCAGGGGAGGAGAGATGGGAGGATTCAGTCCTCAAAGCAGCCTTATCAAATCAAAAAGATTTAGACAGTGAGTAACATGTGGGCTCTATTATGGAAACCAAACCTAGTTTATTGTACATAAGGATCAATATCTGTAAAGCTCTCTGACCATGAAGAACATTGTGCATGGAGCTGTGCCCATATGTTTAACGTTACTGACAATTGTCCTCATTGCATTAGTTTATTCTCTGAGGCCGCCTGACAAAACCATGAGTAACAGCAGATCCCCAGCACTGTCCGTGTGCTGCCAAAGACAGCCCCACATAGAGTCCTCCTTTGCAATACAATCTTCAGATCAGTAGATGGTAGGGTCTTCGTTCATTGGATGCATCGAATTGGGGTGGAGGGAGAAATTTTCCTATTTAATGGTGACAAAACAGCCAAGTAGACTTTCCAATCAGACAGTTTTTACTACCAGCTTAGCTTGCTACAGCAGAGGGACCACGAGAAAAGCGATGCTCTGGAGAATGAGAACAACATTGTTTTCCCAGCAAGGTAGCTTCAGAGAGATTTTATACTGTCTTATGAAGGATCCTAAAATGTTATGCCTCAGGCCTCGCATCAGTCTCTGTGCAGCAAGATGCCCAAGCAAAGACAGGATTCTTCTACTCCAACCCATCGCAGTTTCTCAGAACCTCCTCTGGACCACCTGAATTGGCCAGTGGAAGGACAGACTAGACTGACTGACTGTTGATCTAGAAAAGCGATTTCTGTAGCCCTCAGGAGATGTGTGTATACATATCTGTATATACCTGCTTATATGATCCTCAGAAATAAATACAGCTCTAGAACACAAAAAATAAGATGCAATTGCCCCTGAACCTGGGTAAGTCAAGGCTAGAAGTTACTGGTACTCTGATAGCCCCTTGATGCACAACAGCCATCATCTCCAACAGAATAAGCAAAGACTCAACGGGTCTAAACAAGCAAGCTGTGTTTGGATTATCCTGCCTCCTCAGGATATTCCTGAGCACGGTCATGTCCCAGTGTCCGAGGCAGGCAATCGCTGGCCTCTTTTCCCCTTGGCTGTTTTCAGGAAGTCCTACAGGAAGGACCTGAGGATCAACACAGAAGTTCACCAAAGTGCATCCCATGCGCACGGGATGTTAAAGAGAAAGACGCTGCAGTCTTAGGAGAGGGAAAGCTCTGGTATTTTTTCCTTTCAAAGAGAAGGGGAAGCAGCACTAATGCAGCTGCCATAGGGATCCACGGCAGTGTCACCTGCACCCGGATCACGGCAAGAAAAAACGCTCCCTGAACAGAGGAGGCTGAAAAAAACCCAAGAAAATAAAAGATCTCCATGCGGATGCAGCACACAAGACCAAAGCCCCTGAAATCCATCCCACAGGAGCCTGCAGACTTCAAAGCAACAGAAGAGGGGAGAAAGTGGAAGGGACGGCAGCCCCCCAGCCCGGACCCCACCAGGGCAGCTCTCCCCATCCCAGGGCCACAGCTGCTGCTACGCCTGAGGAGCGGCATGTGGCAGAGAAGGCGGCTTTGCACCGGAACGTGGATCCTCCATACCCGTCCTTTGCCGGCAAGGGACCACCGACAGCTAGAGACTAGGCAGGTGTGTCGCTCTGCACAGGCAAGGACTCCCTCAGAGCCCCCCAGCCCTCCGCTGCCCTCTCCCCACACTGCAGGGGAGGGACGGGGGAGACCGACCAGGCGTAGGCGGAGGCGCCGGGGGGCCCCTTCGCTGGGGCGGCCGCTCCCCAACACCTCGCCCTCCGCCTCGTCGCCGGCTCCCGCCGCGGGCTCGGGCCGCTGAGGGGGTCCCGCCCGCCGGGCCGGGCGACCTCGGCCGTACAACATGGCGGGGGGCAGCCGCCATAGGGGAAACCCTCCCCACAGTGAGGGGACCCGTCCCCTGGGGCAAAGCGCCCTCAGCCCGCCCGCTCGCCCCGCTGCTGCCGGCGCCGCTGCCGGCGCTGCCCGCCCCGGGGAGCCCCTCACACCGCTTACCTGATCCGGTAAAGGGGGAGCGGAGCGGAGCGGAGCGGGCACCTGCGGCCGCCCTGCCCAGGGGAGCGGGCGAGCGGAGCCGCCGTTAGCGCTGGAGGCGGCCCCGACCCGGAAATGAGGGAGGGAAACCCCGCCGCACGGCCGGGCCGCGCCGGGCCGGGGAGCGGGGCGGCCGCCGCCGGGGCCGGCTCCCCCCGCCGGCCGCCTCCTCCCGCCCCCCGGGAGAAGCAGCAGCAGCAGCCACCCCCAGCCCCGACCCTAAACCGCCCCCAGGACACGAAAGCCGGTCCCTGCGGGCAGCCGCTGCCCCGGCAGAGCCGCAGGCATCGCCCGGCGCCCCGGCTGGTGTGTGGAAGAAAGAGCAACTTCGGCGATTAACGGCACCGAGTTGGGATGTTTGTTTTTTCCCTGTCTTTAAGGCTGAAAAAAGCTGTTTGCTTTATCAGATGTTTGCTTTATCAGATGCATGCTAAATAGTTGATTACAGCACTTGTGCCCGTCCTGTGATAGCACATAACAAAGCATCTTTCTACAGTTTACTGCGGTCAAAAGACTAGGAAAAGAAGAAGAGCCCGAGCCCCGCAGGACCTACCAGAGACCTGCAGTAACAAACCCCAGCCTCTGTGGTGGTGTTCTCCCTGTCCCTGGGGATGCCGGTGCCTGCTGTCCCGGAGGAAAGGTGTGCGGCTCCCGGGGCTTTCCCGGAGCCCAAGGGCCGCCGGTTCCCCTGCACCCCAGCTGGAGCCTCACCAGGGCATCCCCTGGTCCCTAACCGAAATAGACATACGCAACAGCCAGGGCATCCCTTGGTACCTAACCGAAATAGACAGACCCAAAACAGCCAGGGTCATCTCTCCCACCAACTGGTACGCAGAGGTGTTAAGAAACAGGGTTCAATTTCCCCCAGGGGATGCCCCCGAATGGGAGAGTTTCAAATTTGTGAATAATTTTTCACCAACCCTTTGAGAGGTGCCAAGCACCTGCAGTTCCCACAAGATGGTGCTTAATTCTTCTTGGAAACCAGGGTCTATCCGGAAGCTCCAACGAAACAGAGACTAACGTAATTTGGGTATTTTGGCTTGAGGAAGTCAGAACTGGGCCAAAACGCACCATTTTTTACCTCTAGGTCAATGCCCCATTCATCACATGCTGATGCATGTTTACCCTGAGAGGATTTTGAACAGGATAGGGCTCAGCAAAACAGACCCACACCACACAGTACTTTCAAAAAATATTTAATAAGCCTTTAAATGGCAAGGCAAGCAACCTACCACAGACAGGTAAATATATTGAGAATTTTTTTTATTAGAAGGTATATTTCTGCCAAAATAAATAGTTACATTTCCTTCAGCAAAACATTAGAAAAAAGAAACAGGAGAAAAAAAAAAGCATCAACAATTTAATACTGAACTTTTAAAGTGACTGTGAACACTACTTAGTGACATTGCCATGTAAATACATGACTTGTGTATGCTATTGCTGGTGTAGTTGCTGCTCTGACATCAGTAATTTCCACAGGATCTCCACGTGCGTTGTGTGCTTAAGGGTCTTCTCAAACTCAGCGACAGCAGCCGAGTCCCAGGACCCTTTGAGCTCAAAGAGCTGCTTTAGGTGCTGTTTTCAAGAGCCAGAGAAAACCCCAGAAAAGAGAGGTATTTATTTCAGTTACATTTCTCAGTCTTATGTTTGGAAGTAGAGGTTTCCCCTCGCTGTGCAGGAGGGATAATGTGGATCCACAGAGTGGGATGGATGGAGTTAGACTGTCCCAGTGCAGCTGCCTGCAGATTGGAAACAGAGCAATGTGCCACTGATAGGCAAGGGGAAGGAGGGAGCAGAGAGGGGAGCAAGTGCTGCTGCACTCAAAGGCAGGCACTGCAGGGACACGGAGGGCGGGCTGGCCAGCCAGAGCCCACTACTGTAAAGGCACAAGCTGTGTTTGGCACAAACAAACTGGCAGATGTGGCAGCCAGGTGAGGTGGTCCACTCTCTCAATCATTTAAGGGGAAAGATGGAAACAAAGCTTGAGGAAACTGTTGGCAAGGTCCTCTGACTTTGGCAACGCTGAGCCCTGCCACCCACCAGATCTGGCAAGTGTTTAGCAGAAATGGGCCCCTAAGGGAAACACGCGGAGTTTCAGGTATTTCTCCCACGCCCGCTTTGGAGAAAGTGAGAGCTCTTCTCTCCGAGGAAGGAGTGAATTACTAGATTCATTTTTTAAAATGGACAAAACCACTGGGGAATATACAGTAAGTACTAGGGACACCCCAGTGCTGGCAGATAACAGATCCTCTTCTATTCTCTGGTCTGAGTGTTGCAGGTACACAGCCCTCCAAGTCACAAGCAAACAACTTAGGTCCTATAGATAGTGGTCAGGAGTGAAGTATTTTCTCCTACCCCTTGAAAATCAGCTTGCAACAGTATTAACAGCAGGGCAGGCAGCAAACCAAACCCAACATACCACACACACGTCGTGGCTTACAGAGCATGCCATAGACACGGACTGTTGTGCACAACATAACACAACTCTACAGTGTTGTACAGGTTAGGGGCTGGTTAGATGCACAAGAAGTTCACCATTAGTCTTGTTAAAAGCAGCAGGTAGTATCTGTGTCACAGGAAGGAGGAAAAAAAAAAAAAAAGGTGGATTCGTGAATGCACAGACCCTTTATGTGAAACAGCAGAAACAGCAAGGGTTGTGACTCTTGCAGAGTTCAAGTGAATGCTGTAAGGACAATTGGACATGGACTGCAAGATGAACTTTTGGTCCAGGAACCTGACCTCTCAACCACTGTATAATGGAGAAAAGACAGGCCCTGGCAACTACCCACTGGGATGTCTAGCCACACATTTTGCTGAAGAAGGGACTGACTGCTACAGATGGTAATCTTGTTCCTATGAACTTGACAAGTGTAGGTTAATCAGCAACTGCTACCCAGAAGGTAATGTGTGCCATGAGGTACATGTAGAACAAAGGCTTGAAGAATTCCAGTTAGCACTATCACAATAAACCCCTCCATATCCTATCACAAGGTTTCCAGGGATTTCTAAGAAATGGGGTCTGATCTAGACAAGGTAGCATTGCATAACAAAAAGCTATGCTTCAAAAGTAGCCACAGGTCTTTTCCTGCATCAGCAGGCAAGATCTTCCCTACTTTCTTCATCCTTTGTAATCTGTGATGAATGAGCAGCAAGAATTTCAAACAAATGCATGAAACTTCTCTTAAGGAAGAATAGGGTAGTTTGGGGTATTTTTGACAGATCTGCAGTTCCTTTATCAGAGCTTAAATCTATAAAGCCAACAAGCTATCACACAACAGCCATTGCATCACTTGGGGAATAAACACAAAGAAAGGGTTAATACAGAGTGGTGCTTTCCCAGTATCCGTTCACACCCTGCAAATTAGCATAGGGAAAACAGGAGTTTCCTCCCTGAAGAGTTAGACCTTTATATTTAAAGCCAGGCTTTGGTTTGTGGTTACAGTTTGAAGTGTACAAAAGCTTCTCTATGAGTGATTAACATAATAAGCTAAACGACAGATGAAGTAAAAGACAGGATGAAACTCAGGCCTTTTACCAGGCACAGCAGTTATGTCTTGAAATGCACAGACCAGAATCAGCAAGCCTTCTGGATCAGAGCACTGGAAGACAGTGGAACCGGCCCAGTCAGTTCTGATGCAAAAGGAGAACAGAGGAGATCCAGGGGATAAGGGTGCCAAGCTGCAGTTTCTGAGTGCACTCTGTTGCCAAGACAGTTTTATTTCATAGTTTAGTGGTTTACATAATCACTCAGTGGTTTTACCAGTCCAGGAAGAAGGGATAAAAAAAATAAAAATAGTTGCATCATTTTCTCCACCGATATATTAACACAAACAAGGCAGAGTCAAAAGGGCAGCAGCTTCTAAGCACAGGATTTTCCTTATCCAGCTTTGCCCCTCACAGATGTTTTGCTTCTGGATGAAATGACTTCATTCTTGCCACTAAAGATCTGTATGTTCCTGCCAATTGCTCTCTGTGCATTAGGGACAAGAGACGTGCATTTGGCAAACTAAGCAGCTGTGTATGTGCCATTCCCCCAAAGAAGGTAGCCCAAAGCAGTGGAAGAAAAGAAATCCCACACCAAACCACAAAATGAACACCTTTTCTCAATCCCAATTTTCATCAAATTATCCTGTTCCCACTAACTGACATTAGCTTGTTGCTGGTTCACTTTGATTAGAGTTATATCCATCTAGCAGTAAGCTTTTTCTGCAAGCTTTAGAGAATCGTAAGACTGACTTGTTTTATAACCCAGTATTCCTATTCTGGTTTCAGAATCCTCCATTTTTTTTCCTCTTCCTGTAGCGACTTCCCTGTTCCCTAATTGCCTTAAATATGTGAAGCTTAAGACTAAATCTGACTGCATAAGTGCAGGCCCACTTCATAAGCTATGCAGGCCCTTGTTAGGTTACATCCAGGAAGGGCAGTGGGGTGATATTCTAAGTCAGAAGTTCATATTTGCACTGGTGTCTCCCAGACAGTCGGTTAGCACCACACCACAGTCTGTTGCCTCCCAGCTTGCAATGGCCACTGCAGAAAGGTCCTGATGCTTATCACAGTCTCCACCACAAACACTCAAACCCACACCCAGTGCACAATTGTGCTGGTAGGAAACAGCACCCACCACCTCACCCACACTGCTTGTGCAGATGTGATCGAGCAGATTCACTACTTTGTCCGGCTATTAGTAGAACTTCTGGGATTATTTTCCCTTTCTAAATCAAAGGTGCAAAAGAGAGTCTATTATAAATCACTATTCCACGTATACGCTATGTAATCGGCTTCAGATACCTTGTCCTGCCCCTCAACAAAGACAGCATATGTTTGCTTTGGCCAGTTGCATACTGTTTGTGCTAGGAGAGGTAGAAGATGCCTCATGCAGCTAGACACGCTGCAGAAAAAGATACCAGGAGCTGGTTTTGTGTCATAGTGCGAGGACTTAAGTTTAAGTACATGCAATCCCCACAGGAAGCCACATCTCACCCTGTGAGGAACAGAGTTCACGCTTCTGCACTGCAAGTCACAACCAGACCACCACTGAGAAGGCAGTACCTTACAAGGCAGAGTCCTGCCAAGCTACAGACCCACTAGCTCTGGTCCTTGAACGGACAAGACAAAAGCAACCAGTTCCAAGCAGGCTGCATGTGCACCAACACTCCTAACTTCACTTCCACTTCTCATGCTCCTGCTATGGCCAGCTGCAGAGCTGTACCTGTGAGCCACAACGCAAGACAGGCAAGCTGTGATGCTGGTATAGCTACAAGCCTAAATCCTTCTCACTCCAGAGCCTCAACATCCAAACTCTTCAAGCAGCAAATAGAGCTAAGCCCCAGTTTGGCAGGAGATCCCTTCTGTACCATCCACTTGGAATTTCCTTCAGTTGTACAGTCCCTTAAGGAGCTGCCGCTGTCAGATGCGGCCACTTCCCCAGCACTTGCTGTGACACTCCACCACAAGCCACTCAAAAATAACATGCCCTGCACAATCTCACCTTCCTACAAGCACTTCACATTGCTTCAGCTGCTAAGCTGATCCCAAGATAGTCAGGCTGAGCTTTTCCAGGGCAACCCCACACTAATTCCATTCACAGTGACAAGAATGGGGCCTCAAATTACACATTTCCCTGGAAAAAAATTCAGTCAAAATTACTTCTTTAAAATAAGCTCAATGACTTACTTGACAGTCAGAGTTCAAGCTGCAACAGTTCCATGAGGACAAAAAATCAAAACAGGAGAGACCACGACAACATGAATCACAAATACATAACTCTTCTACATTTCTGCAGTCCCAGTGCTGTCTGCAGCAAGGCCAGTTCTGGCTTCCAGGGGGGATGCAGTTAAGGGACAGAGGAAGGGATGTGGCTTCAGCAAAGAAGAAAGTCAAGAGGAGATTTGGAAGCCATGAGAAAAATCAGTTTGGCAAGAGGCTACTTCATCTTTCAGTAGCACAAAGAGCTAAGGGATGTCAGATGATTTAAGAAAAACCAAGATTCACGCTCTAAAAAACAAAGGAAGCTAAAGCCTGTATGAACTTGAGAGCGTCATCTACGTCCTGATTATTTGGCGGTAAAAAGCCAACGTCAATTCAAAGTGCGTTATTTGGAAGAGCCCAGCTGGATCAGCATCAGCCTGGCCATGGGCAATGGCCAGGCCTCAACACCAGTCTAGAGCAAGGTATCAGCCCGTGTGCGTCTTTGAACACAGAGATCCTTTGCTTGGCCCAGTGGGCAACAAATGGCTACAGTCAATTCCACCAGTCTCCATCCTGGGGAAATCCCTTTCCCAGCATATTCAGGAGCACAGGGCAGCCTGCTGCTGAGGGATGAGACTGGTCCCACCCTACGTCCACTCCCCTTCCCACCCACCCTCATCCCCTCACGGCAGCAGGCTCAGAAGAGTGGCAGGCACTCTTTTGCACAGTCTAGAGGTGGAAGCTTTATCTGAAACCCTTCCCGAGGGAAGAGGGAAGCCTGCATGTCCACGTTGATGCAGAGTAAGCCCAGCAAGAGCTGGCGCTGGTACTCCTCCCACTTCATCATGACATCAGACACAGAACGGTTGCTTCTCAACCACACAGGCAGTGCTTCACCACAAGCTGATGTGGAAGAAATTGGCAGGCTCTGCGGCCCTCCAAGCTCAAGATGATAGTAAAGCCTGAAAGGCAAACACATGCAAAGAATCAGTACATTGGGAAGACTTGAACACGTCACCAGACCAGAGCTCCAGAACCATACAGATAGTTTGTTTTACCAAATGATTTTAGTCAGAAGTCTGTGTGCGTGCCTGTTTTCCCCCCCTCACATCTCTTGATTATTCAGATCATGAGCTCTTGTGGGTAAGAATCACTCCTTCACACTAGGATCTGCATCACAGCTGGGACCCTCTGCCTGCTACTGTAACATGCAGTTTCCTATCCTCATTCACGCAACAGTCTTACCTCAGCCCCAAGCCACAGCTCACTGCAGGGAGTTAAATTCAGAAGCAGAGGCACACACACAGACCCAAAGCGCCGTGTCTTATTTTGAAACCCTCTAGTGTTTGCTGGCCGCCCTAGTGCCTCCCCACCCCAAACCAGGCCTAGATCTTGAGGCAGAAAATGTCATTTGAACACAAGTAGCTCTTGGAAGCCCAGGGGACCCTGGGCCAGCAAACGCCACACAGACAAGCACCTCTGTCTTCTACAGAGAGCACAGAATAAGCTGGCATATTGTTTTAATTAGACCTACATCTTCTGCCCTATTGCTATAGGAACAGCTTCATTACAGGGTCTGCCCTGCAATGGGAAGAAGGAAGGAGACCATGTGTTGAGTCTATCCAACAGTTAAGGAAGCCAAGAGACCATGGACCAGATTTGCATTTTAGAGTGGGCAGTAAATCCTTCTGGTCCATTTGTGCCTTACTTGCTCTGCTCCAATGGAGTAGTCTGTAGAAGTCAAAGGTGAAAGGGGAAATGGAGGGGTCCTCCAGAACAGCGCCATGGAGGACACCGGCCATACCTGGCTGAAAGATGGCTGCCCAGTTTCTTCTTGGCTTTCTTCACAAGATAGTTGCAGATTTGAGTCATCTGCTCCCTCATCCATCTAATATCCTCAGGGATATCTGGAAGCCATTCAAACAACCTGGGAAAAGGCAGGAGATAACCATCAGTTGGGCCAGAAAAAGAACAGGACGGAGAGAATGCCAGTTTTGCCTCCTATCAATGACTAGTCATTATTTTTAGTGACAAATGCATTAAGAGCCATTTACACTACCATTCAAAGAATTAAGGGGAAGAAGCTGTGAAGGATGAGACAGGCCAGGAACTTATTCTTCAGATTTTGTGTCTGCACTTTCCGTATTTTCCATCCATTTTCCGATTTGGAAAGGTTTTTCCCTAAGCCTTTCTATCACGAACTACCTCCTTCCAGAAACTCTTCATAGGGTACTTCATACTAAGAACAAGTCTGACAGACTTGCCTTCCCAGCCATGTAAGTGTAGAGGCTGGAAATGGCTGGGACTACACTACCTCTCACCCCAGTGGTTCCACCTCTTCTGTGGTTTCTACTTTCATCGCTGCACTCCCAGTTCAGAAGTCTCTCTTAAGGCTCCAAAATTTACCACCATTTTCTAGGGCAAAGTTCCAGCACACAGACGTCTTCCTGCAAGCTTCAAATATTGGCTGTAGCTAAATGACACATGAAGGTAGGAAAAGTTTTGGGTTGATTTTTTTTTTCCCCCTCATGTCCGGTAAGCAGCAGGAACTCTTTCCCCAGAACTCTGGCACTGCAGTGTTAGAGAGGATCCTACTCTCTGTCCATTCATGCTCCACCAGCTACATCGCTGGATGCAGCTGCACTGTGAAGAACATCACTGAAGGAACCAGCCAAAGACCTACCTGACAGTGAAGGAAACTGCAGACTCCAGAGGCAGCATATAGGGGACCATCATTGCTGTGGCCACACGTATAGGCAGCATGTTGGTAATACCAGTCAAGAAACTTCTTCTTTCAGCACAAGCCTCCAGAAGAGCTGAAGACAGAAGAGAACATGGCTGAATCCCAGCAATGGGACTATATCCCTTTCCTTGCCACACCCCAGAAGTTACCCAGCCTGAGGTCTCCCCTCTCCACCTTCCACTTCTTAAGGAAGTCTTGCTCAGGGTAGTACTTCTCTGAGCACAGAAGAGAACAGCAGCTCTTAGCTTTATCAGACTCCCAAAGGAGTGAGCAACAAGATCCCCTCCCCTCCTTACCATGCAGAATACTGTCAAATGAGTCAACCTCTCCCAATGCAGCCTCCCCAGGGCAAGCCACAACTTTATCTAAGAGGCCCCAACTCCATCTAAACATCAGTGGGTGCCAGTTCAATCCCTGGGTATGGCCGAGCCCAGCCACAAGCAATACCCTCAGATCCCAGTAATCCTCTGAAGTGGACCAGGCAGCACAGGAAGATTGCCTGGGCTCTCTCACTTTGGATCATACCTTGGTTCAGTCTGGGAGGCAAGTGTTCGAAGATGTGCTCTTCAACAACAGCAAGGGCAGTATTGTCCTCTAGTTGGTCCTGAGCTTCTGTTTCTTCATCTTTCTTCTCTCCTGGGGGGGCTTCTATGGCAAGCAGAGGACGGCCAGGACTTGGACGATGAAGGAGACCTGAGAAGAGAAGTCATACCATAAGGATGATAAAAACTAGCCACACTGCCTTGCCTGGCCTTTACAGTGTGAGTCCTCACTTCACCCTAACACCCCTCAGACAGACAACACACCTAGCCTCTTTAGCTTACATCTATTGCAATGCTTACCACAATGAGTTAGAAATCTTGCTGCTTTAATATCATCCTCTCTTTCCCGAGCATAAATTCTAACTTTTCCCCTTTAAGTATTCCAGCGTGCTGTTTGGCAGTGTTTTCACGGAATCACGGAATCTTCAGAGTTGGAAGGGACCTCTAGAGATCATCTAGTCCAACTCCCCTGCTAAAGCAGGATTGCCTAAAGCACATCCCTCAGGGCTGCATCCAGGCGGGTCTTGAAAATCTCCAGAGAAGGGGACTGCACAACCTCCCTGGGCAGCCTGTTCCAGTGCTCTGTCACCCTCACTGTAAAGAAGTTCTTCCGTGTATTTGAACGGAACTTCCTATGTTCTAGCTTGTGCCCATTGCCCCTTGTCCTGTCGCTGGGAACCATTGAAAAGAGCCTGGCTCCGTCCTCCTTAAACCCACCCTTTAGATACTTGTAAACATTAATCAGGTCCCTCCTCAACCTCCTCTTCTCCAGGCTAAAGAGTCCCAGCTCTTTCAGCCTTTCCTCATAAGGGAGGTGCTCCAGTCCCATAATCATCTTGGTTGCCCTACGCTGGACTCGCTCCAGTAGTTCCCTGTCCCTCTTGAACTGGGGAGCCCAAAACTGGACACAGTACTCCAGTTGTGGCCTCACCAGTGCAGAGTAGAGGGGGAGAATGACCTCCCTCGACCTACTGGCCACAGTCTTCCCTATGCAGCCCAGGATGCCATTGGCCTTCTTGGCAACAAGGGCACACTGCTGGCTCATGGATAATTTGCTGTCTACCAGGACCCCCAGGTCCTTCTCCTCAGAGCTGCTTCCCAGCATGTCCGCCCCTAACATATACTGGTGTTTGGCATTCTTCCTTCCCAGGTGCAGGACCCTACACTTGCTTTTGTTGAACCTCATTAGGTTCTTCTCTGCCCAGCTCTCCAGCCTGTCCAGGTCACGCTGGATGGCAGCACGGCCCTCTGGAGCGTCGGCCACCCCTCCCAGCTTGGTATCATCAGCAAACTTGCTGAGGATACACTCTGTCCCCTCATCTAGGTCATTAATGAATATATTGAACAAAATTGGTCCAAGTATTGACCCCTGAGGGACACCACTCGTTACAGGCCTCCAACTGGACTCTGTGCCGCTGATCACAACCCTCTGAGTTCTGTCACTCAGCCAGCTCTCAACTCTCTATAGTTTTGTTGCTATAATCTACCAGTAACCAATCTTGCAGGCAAGATTTCCCTCCTGCAGCTCAATCCACAAACACAGCTGCATGACTGCTCTTATCCCAGTAAGGTATACATCACAGAGCAAACAAATGTACTTGATCTGCTGTAAATTGACACTAGGTGGCATCAAACACACACTCAACCTATTATAACAGATGGAGGAAAGAAAGTTCAGTGCTTGTATGTAGAAGAGAGTGAAACAGTAGTGTCAAACTGCCAGGCGCTGGGGGCTGCTGAGGTCATGCCTGCACTCTGCACTGCTCTGCCACATTAGACGTACCCTAGCTGCACATAAAAAGGAGGAGGATATCTGCAGGAGATCCAAATGGCACCTAACAACTGTTTTGGTGTAGCACTGAGCACATGCTAAGTAGCTTCAACACTCAGTTGTGCCAAAACCACCGCCCTGGTATCAGAGTGGTTACAGTCCTTCTGCATTGCACTGGAAAGGTGTCCACTCCACCTCTGCTTCCTGAAGTGCTAGCATAGACGTCTTAATGGAAATTCCATATTCTGATATCTGAGGCACAGCTCAATTCTGCCCTTCCACCTTTCATATGCACCATTGGCTATCCTCAAAGCCAAGTGACCAAGACTGGCATAAAAGAGGCAAACACCTAAAAAACACCCAGTTCCTTACCATTCTTCTTCAGGAAGTGCAGTGCATCCCGATAGCCCTGCTTGCACATGTCCCGCAGCACCTGTGGGCAGAGGAAGGCAAGACCAAGTAATTTAGATATTGGCTGTATGAGCAGAGCAAACACCCAGCTCAATGATGGCTTTAGAGGAATTCTGCTGATTCCTGAGCTACCCCAAGGACATGTTTCATCCTTGCCAGCTCTTCCCAGGCTTTGAGCAGGAATGGGAGGTTTAACATGAATACATTGGAGATGGGAATCACAGGATAATCCAGATTGGAAGGGACACCTGGAATCCCACTTAAGTACAGGCTTAGAGTTGCAGCCACCTCATTTCCTCATCTACAGCTGATGCTGCACTGAGCAGTCTTCAGCGAGTCACTCTGACAAGCAGCCCAAAATATTTCCCAGCAGATGCCAGGAAAGGCCACTGTGTTTGCAGATAAAACCAGCTAAGACTAGAGAGGGGGCAGGAAAAAACTTGTCCAATCCCCTGTGCGCCCGGCGCTGCAATAAAGAATACCTGCTTAATAGTCACCAAGGCTATTGAGTCTTAACTTCGGCATTTCACGGCATCAGTAGTTCAGCGCACGAATGCACACTTGTTATGCCCAAATGCCGGGGCTATCTGAGGCTGCATTTGCTCAGAAGCGTGCAAAGCTGTTTTCAGTGCCACCTGCTCCACTTGCACTTTTTAGGAGACAGTCACTGGCTACAGGCTGGCAGCTCCATCCTGACCTTAGAACACTCAAGAGCACATTGGTTCTCATGGCCGATACAACCTTGTTTACAAGTGAGCCTAAGTTCCTGGCAAACACCACTCTAGAGAGAGCAACATGGGAATACTTTCCAAGAAACTGCTACCACCTAAATTCCAGATCTCTCAGTAGCAAAAGAAAGCCAAGCCACATATACAACCTTGTGCAGATGGTCAAGGCTTTCCAAGTCACTAGGTTGATAATGTCAAGGTTAAAAGCCAGACAAACAAGAGATACAAAACTAACAGTGTCTGGAATCTTCTGCGGAAGTGCACAGTATAGCCAGTGCCTATCTACTGTCCCCAAGTTCTGGTACTGCCAGGAAACTCACCTGTGGCTCTGGAGGAAACAGAGCCTTTGAGAGGCGATAGAGGTTGCGAAGGTTGAACTGGATGCTTGTATTGGTGACTCTCAGCTCATGGATGTTTGTGGAACCATCCCGTGGACAGATATCACTCTCTCCAGAGAATGGAGACACCGTGATTGTATTCTTCAGCTCATATCGTGGCAAGTTGTCAGAAATCCCTCCGTCAACGTATCTCTGAAATCAAGACAAAGGAAGCACTCTTCATTCTTGTAACTGATCAAATGTTCATTCTTTTAACTGATCAAATGTTCATATTTGTGCCAACAATTTGGGAAGAGAATGGAGTATATCCACCAGCACTGGAGGAGTCAAAACCAGGGACAGCACAGCTGTCTTGTCTGTAATCTCCTTTTGCTAAGTGCCTTTCCTCCTACGGTCAAGTGTGTTGAAAGGCATATTCACTTGTGTGACTGCTGACTTACATCTCCTATGGGGTTTGACCGCTGTCCAATTAAATAACATGACACACCAATGACCACCTGCAGTGCAAATTAGCACTGATCTAAGCTGTCACACTGTGACATTGTGCCATTTTTCACTTGTGTTTAAAATGAATACGCTCAGACACGAGTCCCCACTGGCAGAAGGGTTGTTACCTAAGAGTAAAACCACATGATTTGTTGCTAGCAGGCTTATCAAGCAGCAATACCAACACACGCATACACATTTGGAATCTACTTGCTGTGGTGTGATAACAGAGTACGAGGGACTTGGGGTTTGCTCCTAACAGGCACCCTCTTATCAGAGAACGTCCTGTACCTATGTACCATAAACACATTTGCGCTACCCTTGCAGTAAGAGCAACCCCAGTAGCATATACTCAATTCAAAGTATTTGTTGCAGTACCATAATTGCACAAGGAGCTGAGCAAGACAATCCCTATCACAGGCCTTTGGCAGAGCAAGCAACACGCAGAAGATAAAAGGAAAGGGATGTTGGTCATACCAAAAGAGCAGCAAGTTTGAGACTTTGCAGAGCAAAAACTCAAGCTCTTGTGAGCCTCAGTTAGAGAAGAGGCCTGCTGATTTTGTATCAGGGTTGATCGTGCTATTTGCTGCCTGGAACCCTTCCCTTTGGATGCATTCAAAAGCAAATCATCATACAGAAGCTACACACCCCCATAAGCAGCACCTGTAACATCTTTCAGCTCTCTGCTGGGTTAGGAGCTGAGCTGGCAGAGACTGAACTCAGGCAGAGCATGGAAATGCTGATCAGAAGAGGATCTGTGTCATGCTTTGCCTTGTCTCACAGGCAGACTGACCACCAACATCAGTCTTTTGCCGCACAATGTCTAGGAAAATGCTGGCTGCTTTGCCTGGAGAGTGCTTTGCATTCTGTTCTCCCTTGCTTTACATGGCAGACAGGCACAGACCTCTTCAAGAAGCTCCCCTGAGCCTGGGGAACAGTTCATAGGCTTTTGGGCTGAAAGCAATCAAATTCAGCTATAGGAATCCAGCTCCCATCGAGGTGGCAGGGTGAGGGTGGACTGCACAGTGGGTTTCTTGGGAGCAAACTAAATCTCAAGACTACCTCTGCATACAGCCTACAGGTTCAAGGGAGATGGTTTGTGATTACAGTTGTAGGCTACAGCAGCACTAACTTGTAGCACAGGGCATTTTATCCTCATGTCAGGCCTTGTTCACCAAACACAGTATCAAGAGAGACACAGTTAGAGGCTCCTGCACCACCTGGGTTTGGGCAGTGAAGAAAGTGGAAGGATGGGATAGATTAAACTCAAGGAGAAGTACACCCTCTTGGAAACAGGAACACTCAGCTTGCTTACAGGATGCTTTCTGGACAACAGAGGTGCCAAAATCAATCGAACCCTCACCCCCTTTTAAAGTGGGCATCAGTCTTCCCTAAGCCAAAAGCAACTATAGCAAACTGTTAATTGTCATCATGTCCCCAAAGCTGCTCCACTGAAAGCCAGACTAGGCACAGCTAGAGTTGGAGACATCTGGCTGACTCCCTCTGCAAGGATGAGATCATGACAGGCTAAGTGGGAAGAGGACAGAGCAAAGCAGGCAGCACACACTTTGTTTGAAGACCGAGGTAAGTGTTTTAGCCACTTAACCAAGACAATAGTTTTGCAGTAAGGATGCAGAAACATACGTTTCCCTGAGGGTGGCAGCATGAGTGCACAGATGCCGTTAGGAAGAAGGCTTAACTACAGTAAGGCTGACAGGTAAAGCCTTCTCACTGCATGGAAATCCAGGAATACACGTGCAAACCCCACTCTTTGGTTCCCCAAGCAATGCCGATTAGGATTCCTTACTCAATACCAGCTGCCACTTCTTTGGATTTGCGTGAACCTCCAGTAAACCCAGCCTAATCACTCTCCAACCTCCTGCAAAGCCCCTAACAGCACAGAGCCACAGGTTGGAGCCCCCAGTTGCCTGCAGGTGTGAGCAGCAGCTTTTGGGAATCATTCATGGACTGGGGTAATTTCTGGGGTGCCCAGTTCCATTCCCTTATTGTGTCCTCCCGTGCACAGGGCCCCTCACTCATATGAGCTGATAATTTGCTTTTCGACTCTTGTTAGGGATTCGTCTCACCCATGTGCCATAGACAGTTCACAGGGAGAGCGTGTGTTGACAGGTCAGTTATTGACCCTTCCATTTCTCTCTATTTGAGAATTCTTTTTTTTCCTCCCCCCACCCATCTTCATCATCCACTCCATGGGACTACTAGAGCTCAGAGACAAGAACACCGCAAAAAGATCAGGAGGAAGACAGAATATGGATTTTACACTTTGCACAAAACCATACTGCCTTGCAAACTTGTCCTCATGCCAGGGCCTGTCAGTCTGTCCTGTGGCAAATACAATAATCAAAGGCATGCTAGAAACCATGCAGTCCTGTTTCAAAACCTTTTGCCAGGCTCATACCCAATCTAATTTAACCTCTTCCCTTGCCAGCTCCCCCTTCAGAGACAGAAAGGGCCATAATTTTCTGGGGAAGAGGTAGGAATTAATTTCCTCATCTCATATATTCCCTCCCCACCTTTCCCCAGGAGGAATCTTGACATGAGAAGTCACCCTTCAGTGTGCCAGGGCAGCTGCACATTCCAGAAACCCTCATGCTGTACGCAGCTTTGGAATTTTGAGATTTTGCCCGATTCACACTGACCTCAACTAGCCCCAAAGAGGTGTCAGGCAAGAGCCACTGCTATGCTCCCACCATCAGTGGGACAAAACCTCTGCCTGCAGTTTCTGAGCAAATGCCAAACCATTCTGATTCTGTCGCTTCTCTGAAGTGTTGGACATTGTACATTTCTTCTAGGTCATTTCCCTACCCAACATGCTTGCACAAGACAAAAACCAGCCAAGTTGTATATTATGCAGGAGCAAACCTGACCTCACATTTAGGACACAGGTAGCAGTGGGAGCAGATCTGATGCTGTGCTCTGACAGACTAAGGCATCTTGATCAGGTCACTTATGGGAAACCAGGGCACACATACATTAATAGCAGTCCTCCCTCTCCATTTTGACCACTTAGTTTGCAAACAAACAGCTTTTTAACGTGTGCATTAACCTATGTAGCACAAGGGGAGTCCAAGCTCAACTGAGGCCCTTAAGCACGACTGCAATATTCAGAGGTGCTCCAGCTCTGCACAGCTTTCAAATGTTTTCATTTCTAATATGCAAACACAGAAGAGAGAAATTGCTCTAGACAGCCTTGGGCAGGATATTAAAGAAAGCTCTTGCAGGCAGCAGAACACTATTGTCAGAGGAAGGTGAGGAAGTTCAGGAAGAACTCCATGGAAAAGAGGTTTGGTATCAGCACCACTAGTTAAAACCCCACAGAAAGCGTCAGGCACATGGGAGAGGGACTACACTCATGATTTCTATCCTGGACCCAAGTTCTTTCCACATGCAGAGGGTTGGAGCCTCAGTGATGGAAAGCCCTGTACCAAGCAGCCAGAAGAACTATCTGCTATGTCAGCCATCACTTGTCCAGATTGCTATATATTACTACCATGGTAAATCCTCTAGTCTTCAGGACACTTACAGCCAGCATTTACAGGCAGCAGTGGGATGAAGGCACATCCACTGTTGGAAGCTATTTATTTGAGAATTTCTCATGCCTCTTCAGGCTAATTGCTGCCATCAGACAGGCAATAGAACTGCCAAAATTGAGTACCAGTTCTGTTGTCTTATTCATTAGTACATGATTTAATGAAGGAGCATCTTAGAATCTTACTTACCACTCCACGCAAGGTTGGAGGTATCAGCCCACAGTAGACAGGGATAAAGGTGCTGCAGACACAGGCCTGAGGGGGAAAGAGATTCAGAATGTGAGAGGCAGATCAAAGCCTACTGAACCTATTACTCTTCTCAGAACACCACACTGGCTTGTGCTGACAATTATACTCCAGTACTAACGACATTTGAGAACAAGGCAAACCAGAACTGAATGCAGTTCCTGCCTAGCCCTCTGCAGTAAGTTTTCATTCACCTGAATCAGCTCCTCCTTGGAATTGAAGTCTGACAGTATCACATTTTCTCCATCAGAAACCCGTGTCAGGGAAATACCCAAACGTCCTGCTACAATCTCATGCCCATTCTCTGGCACAGACTTGGACAGGCAGATCCGAATGGTCTTCACCAAGTTGAAAGATGGGTGGAGTGGGCCTAAGAACCTCTTCCGGGCTTCTTTTGATACTCGAATAATGCTGGCGCCAGCCTCACCTGCAATGGGAGAAAGAAAAATGCATCATGAAATCCTAGCAAAACCAGCCTTCTCCTGCACAAAGTAAGGCACAGAAAAGCCTCATTCACAGCTTTACTCAGAGGTTTCTCCCCAATGGCTGATACACAACTCAAGACGAGAGGCTACTATGGGGCAGCGTTAGAGAAGTCATGGAAGTTTGCTGTCTAGGCCCTCACACTCCCCCATTGTAAAGAGCTACCCTCATCTTACATACATTTTATAAAGTCAAGGAAGATCACATGCATCTGGCTGAGGCCTCACATTTTTTCTTAAATCCTATTTCACTGGACAACACAGGGCTAGTAAAAACACAGACTAACAAAGAAAACAAGGGAGATGGTTTAACAGCTTTGAGCTTATGGCTAAATCCACTTCAAAACATCTTCCACTAAAACTTTTCTAGTAAACATCATCTTTTTTCTGACATGAAAAAGTTATCTGCCTGTAAGCGAAAGTGCCAGTAAATGGGAATATTGGTGCTTTCCAGCTCAGTGATGTCAGCTCTGCTGTGAATGTCAGCCACATCTCAAGTGAGCGAGACAGACACTATGGTCCATTAGGGAATCAGTGACTTAGTGCCATCTGCAGTCTTTGGTGTCCCATCCCTTCCGTGTCACATTCCACAGCACTACACTAGGCCCTGACAGCAAGCAGGGCTCAGGAAGGCATGCCTCCTTTACCCTTTCACACAGTGACAGAGCTGGGTTTGGAGGAGAGGAGACATCCCATCTGCACAAAAGGAAAGGCATCTGCTAAGCCCATTATCTCACAGTCACTAGAAGCCCGATCTGGCAAGAGCATCAGAGCTCTCCAGTGGGAAAGGAGGGATGGGAGAAAACAAACCAAAAACATAAACCCAAGCCAAACCCTCAGCAACCACCACACTGCCCTTTGCACAAACTGTCTGCAGCTTCCACAAACATCTCCTCGCCATGGTGAGATACAAGACAACAGTTCCTCTAAATACCACCCAATCACTACATTCCCAGGGGCACTGGGAATATACACACGAGACGAATGTGAGAGAAATAAAGAAGCTAGGAGAAAAGAGGCATGCTTTCACAAATTAAGACTTCTCTCCAACCAAATTTAATGACTGGCACATTTGTGAGGAAACTAATTAACTTTTAAATGTGGCCTCTCCTTGGGGAAAAAAAAAGTTTTCGAGACTGGAAAAAAAATATGATTCAGAGCTCCCAACCATGAGGGAGCTGTGGGGACATTAATAAAAGCGAAGACCGACAGCACCAACATTAAGTGAAATTTGTCTTTAATTCTGATCAGGTACTTAAGAGACCCTCCAAGTCCACACCTCAATGCTATGAATGACTAGAAGTTCAGTTCCTGGAGAAAGATGAAAGACTATCAGTTCAAGCCAACTGAAAATCCCTCCATTTTGCTCTCCCACCCAGTCTTGCAATTGCAGAAAGGAGGCAGCAGAATGAAAGAACCCAAGTTAGACCCAGGTTAATAAATATAATGGAGGTAAGATCAACAACACCCTCAAAGCTATGTTGACACATCCCAGTCTTTTGCAATACACGTGTGCCAGCAACACGTTTTCCACCAACACAGCAGGGGAATGTGATTTTGTGCTTAGGAAACCCATCAACACCAATAGCTCAAGCACGTCGAGAACTGGACCCTTGAACATGACCAGAGACTCTGGGGTCAGGATTTTAGGCACTGTGAGGTAGCAACTTAGCAGAAAATCCAAGTTACCCCCTCTGAAGCAATTTTTAGCACTATAATCCCAGTCTTTTGCTCTGTCCTAGAGCAATGTTTAGCAGTCTAATTCTGATCTTACTTACTCAATTAGCAGTAAGCCATTGAGCCCAGCCTGTTCCAGATAGTAGCCGCATGGTTCAACATCCTTCCCAACATGAAGGAAGTCAGCCTCATAGAAATTACATTTTATCAGCACCATGACATTAGCACTCATAACGCTCCCTAAGATGCCTTCACATCTGACAAGGGGAGGAAAGACACAAAAAGAAATGACACAACAGAGCCAAAAACTGAACGAAGCCCAGGCCAGCACCTCAGCCACACGACCCCAGGAAACTCCACTGCACTGAGCGCATTGCAGGGAGTTGCTAGCTTAGCTGAAAAAAAAAAAAAACAACAGTGGGAGGGTGGGTGTTGAGTGTGCTGCCATGGGGAGACACCCTGTGTGCAAAGGCCACGCTGGGGGGGTGGCGGAGTGCGCGTATCACCCAAGAGATGGTGCTTAGAGAATGATGCTTTCAGACTTGGCATCTCAGTGTGCAGAAAGATTTGATAGCAACACTGAAAACAACCGCAACTACATTGAGCTGGAAGTTGCTTAAGAAAAACAAAACAGCAAAGTCCCAACTATGCCAGGAAACAGTGTCTCAGCATTTGAAGGCAGACTTCAGTTGCAGCTGCTCCATCAGCATTTCACAGCCAAGTGGGGCGGGGGGGACAGAGAAGAACAGAGGATGAAATAAGTGTTATTGCTTATTAGCAATTTCATTCTTTGAGTACTTTCTGCTTGTTGTTTTGCATGTTTTTTTATACATGTGTGCATACATGCATACACGTAGGAGCTTCTGAGGCATTTCAATTTAAGGGCACCTGTGATTCTGTCGGACTTGCTGGCTCCCATCAAAGCAGAGTGTAGAACAGCTCTGTGGGAAGAGACAAGGACAGGGTGCTCTGCAGCACCACCAGCTTTCCTGGAAATAAGGTTAGCTGAGGGTTCAGCCAAAGGAATCAGGTTTACGTAGTTAGATCCATCACAGATGAAATGCCCTCTTGGAAAAACTTTTAGGAGGAGAGAGAAGAGGTGACAGTGTTTTAATCCCGTTACTACCAGAAGCGCTATTCCAGGAAAACCATCTCAAATTCTGCTCGCAGCCTGCCAGAGGGAGCAGCTGAATGAGGGGTGGTCAAGAGAGACAAGTTCTACAGAGGTCAGCCACCAGCTGTCAATTATTACTAGGACTAGTCCAGTGCCAATTCCAGTTCACAGAAAAGTTTCCCATGGTTTTTGATGGATCTGGTGACTCAGGACACAGGGTCACGCGAAAAAGCTAAATTAAGTTCCTCCTCCCTTCTTGAGGTACGTACCGAGGGGCAGAGACAATCCCTAATAGTTGGTATTGCTTGCTGGGAAGACATTTCATTCTTCTCCCACCAACCAATTAATTCAGTTTTCCCTGTACAGATTTACTAAGACAATATTCCTCTAAAAAGTATATTAATATATGTGGAATATTCCATTTTCACTAGGAAAGCCATATCTGCCTCCTCCCCTGCCCCAACCACTGCTCCAGGGGGTGTTGTTATACATGAATCCGAGTACTGCAGGGCCATCGTCCTTATCTGAATTTCAGTTGCGATGACGCAAAGGAGCGTCAGACAGTTGTGTCCTGAAACACCCCAACGTGTCCCTTGCCAGACCAGGAGGCCAGCTGATCCACTCTGCTGGTTCATCCTGTGATTTTTCTGCAGCGGCTACAAGGAGCAAGTTACTGTTACCAATGTGAAAAGACCTGAAGGCAGCTGCCAGTTTGCATTTCATTTTTAAGCTACGTTAAGCCACCTTCACGTTAGCTTACTGACATAGCAAGATCGTTCCCTTAAAGAAATGGCTTTCACCCCCACCAGTCACACTGACTTTCACTCACACCAGTCACGCTCAACTCCAAAATAACCCAGTCTCTAAGTCTCTCCTGCCTTGCATGCCCTAAACTACCATTCTCTAACCTGAAAAGCATTCAAGCAGCATTGCTATTTATAACTGTATACAAACATCTCCAGCCACAGCAGCCTGCTGATACTCTGTCTCTGGAAAAGGAGAGGAGCTGGAGATCAATCACCTAAAACTGATGTTAGCCAGGCTGCTGGGAAGACTCCTAACCGCAGCTAAGAGCTCCGAGATGAAACAGAAAGGCTACTTCAAGTCCGTGCAATGCATAAGGATGAGGACCATCGCAACACCCCATGGGAGGAAGGGTGATGAGTGGGGAAGAAGGGCCTCTTCAGACCTGCATCTTCAGCAGCAGAGCTTTTGCACCAAGGGCACCATGATGCTCACCTGTTGATGCTAGATCACATTGATAACCATTTGCCAGCCAGCAAGAGGACAGCTGACCCGTGAAGTATTTCAAGTGGAAAAAAAAGGCTACGATACAAATAAAAATAGGAGGAGAGCAGGCTGAAGAGGGAGAGGGGCATTCTGGACATTCCGCCCAGCAGCTCCTGTGACTGTGTCTCACCCGTGACACTGCAGCTCTTTCTGGAAAAGCTCCACATCGGCACAAAGATCACCCTCTGCGCCAGGGACATTCCTGCTCCCTGGCTAGTGCAGCAGTAAACAGGATGCAAGCTTAAAGGAAAGGCTCTCCAACAGCAGTGGAGAAGAGAGGACAGCACAGACAATGGATGGATGCAGGGACAGCACCTCCTGTCCCTGCTGGTAGGAGGCATGCACAGGAGGTCACACCCCAGACTGCAGATGCCATACCTCGCCTGGACTAATGGAGCAAGCAGGGAATTGCGCAGATCCCTGCTAAACCTGCTTCTCATTCAGCACGAACAAGAACTCAAATGGACTCCTTCCTACACATCAGCTAATAGGCGAGGCACTGCTCCTCTCTCCTCAGTTCCATTACCCAGCTAAGGCTCCAGGCCGGCCAGACACACCAATACCAAAAGCTTTGAAAGGAAAACAGCTAGCAGACGGAAGGGCGGGTGCTCTTGACATTCCTCCAGCACCTGGACAGCCCAACACCTTGTTACTTTGGGATGGCATGACCAAGCTATTTTGACTGCACAATTTTCAGGACGGGAGCCAGCTCCTGTGTACCATAACCAGGCACCTCATTCTGGAGCTGCCTAAGTTCTTAGCTATCTGTTAGAGCAATGTTTGTGTGATGCTCAGCACAAATGCTCCCTGCAACAGTCCCCAGCTATGATCTTCACACTTTGCTTTCAATTCAGATAGCTGCTGAGCATCACTGGAGTTCTCATGTTTCCCATTGGTAGTTCCCAGTCCAGACTTGAATTTAGGAATAGGATAAGACTGAAGGAATTTACTAGCATGATCTTCCTCCAGGTTAATTTACCTTGGTTGCCTGTCCCTTGCTATTTCAGCTGTTCCTGTACCTCATCCATGGAAGAGCTAAAAGCCTGTCTCTAGTGATGAGCATGAGTTTTGGGAGAGCTGTCCTGTGTCCTTCCTGGGCACAAATCCTCAAGTTGCTCCAGCTCAGCACACATAGGTCCTGCAGCTGCCTCGTCTCTGAATACTGAGAGTAAGCAATGCACATGCTTTTCCTGCCTGCCGTCTCCTAGGAGATGATACAGTCCTAATTATAACACAGTCCTGTCACCAGCCCAAAAAGATAAAGCTGTAAACAAGAGGCACCGAAACAAAAGTCTGCAAGCTGACATCTAGAAAATAATTAGCAGAGAACTTTGTTGGCTCTGTCCTCACAGGTAGCTCAGACTGCCAGAAAGTGCCTGCCACCAGTGCATAGCAATGCACCAGTGACCCAAGGACAGTGGGCAGTAATCTCAGTTTGTGAAAGATCCCACTGCTCAGCTGGACTTCTCTTCCTCTTCCCACACTCACGCTGAAGCACTATTTAAGCACAAAGGAAAAATGCCCATTATTAAAATATTTGAGGCTGGGGGATGGCAGCTAGCAGTGGAGCCTCTAAAGGCACTAATTCTTCTCACATCTGTACACATCTTCCTGCGAGCAAGTAATATTGAGAAACACCATGTACCAAAACAAGCTGTTCTTCTGGGACTTCCCTAATTTTTTTGTTCTGAGGTATATTTATATTTGGTTTAAGGTCTTCATTCAATTCTTCTCTCCTACTATTTTGCCATCAGATAAAAACATAGCTCAGCTGACCCGGCTCCAGATAAGAGATACAGGAAGGAAGCTTTTTGGGTTTTGGAGGTTTTTTTTGGTGATACATAGGTAGCAAACACAACTCCCCCAACACACACTCAGTCTGCAGGTAACCCTACTGCTTGACCAGCTGTTCCTGTGGCAGGGAACACTTCCTATCAGGGGCTCCATGCAGGGATTCAACCTGAGCTCAACAAGCAAGTCATTTTGCAAAGGAGATTTCTTAGAAAGCCTTACCACTGGTTGAAAATAATGGTCTTTCTCCCCCTTTGCTCAAGGGTGAGGGGCACTGATTACATACCCTATTGGAGTCACTCCTAGAGATCCCTATCAGGCTACGGTAAGCAACATCTATTCTGACCTTACAGGTGGAGCAGGTGGAAACACCGAGAGGAAGAGACAGCTTTTCAAGTAGGGCCAGCTCTCGCAGCCAGAAGCAGAAGCTGAAGGAAGGGCTCAGCCCACAACACTTTCTGGCTCAGATTCTCAGTGCTCAGCATTGCAAAGTCTAGACACAAACAGTGCCAAAATACAGCCTGCGGCAGGAGGACTAAGTAAATCCAGATCACCTGCAACTGCTTCAGAGCCAGAAGCCTCCCTCTTAATACGTTTGTTCCCCAAGATGTTTACTTTTCTATTTCAAGTTAAGATTGGGGGAAAAAAGCAAAAAGCTGTTGGTTACTTTATCTATTCAAATAAAGCCAAACCAAAAGGAAACATTTTTCCTCTTTGAGCCAAAAGAGACAGTTATTTGGTGTGCTCTGGATACCAGTTAATAGATGAACCAGAACTACTGCCATGTCCTGGATATGGGGAGTACAAGGAGAAGATCTGATTTTAAGTTGCCCCTGTTTTTTCCTCTTGCACAGAGCAGCTCACCAGGCAACCCACAGTGACTATTTCCTGCCTGTCCACTAACCAGTACCTACAGGGTAGGACCCTCGTGCAAGCCAAAGTGCAAATGCACAATTCATGCCCCATCTCACCTTAAGGCAGGTTTGTCCACTTTGTACAGAAGCAAAAAGGCTTTGGGAGAACGGGCACAAGAGCTGCCAGGCTTGATTATGTCTCTAAGCTAAACCTTTGCACCGGACTTACTGTAGTGTTGGCACACCAAAGCCTCACCAGGCGACTGTTGTTCTGCAAGCTGAGGCTTGCTTTGTTTCTGCGGCCAGGACTGGAGCATTTACTCTTGCAACACAGATCGGAAAACAGTGCAGCTGCTACTGCGAAACAATCAATAGGAAGGCCAAGAGGCAGCGCTGTTCATGCAGGCAGCCAGGATTCTTTCTCTGTCACAACCCCCAACAGCAATCCCCACTAGCCTAATCTTTCTCCACTGTAATTCCCTAATACGAGGCTTAATGCTGCATTTCTGTTCACCACGTTAAACAGAAATTAAATGGTATAACAGCACATGACAAGGAAAAGTTGCTCAGGATATGAAAAGTTGCAAGCTGTACTGAAAACCATGTCCTGTCCTCATCCATCAATCCCTGCCAATTCTACAGTGCAACTCAAATTCCATGGGATGACAAGAAAAGAGGATTCACAGAGTAAGAGAAGGTGCAGCCCAGATCCCTGCTGCTCGCTCCGAGGCAGAGCAATGCTGGGGTTTGGGTCACTTTTTAGAAGCAAGTATTCAGCAAGAAAAAGCTAGCAGAGGGGAGAAATGGACCAAAAAACATGAGGTAACAATACAAAATTGCCTTTTTACTCTGCCCTGCAGAGAAGCAGAAGTGGAACCACATCAAACTCTTGCTTTATTCATCCAAGTGAAAACCAGTAATGCAAAGCCTCCAGTAGCTGTTATTCTGAACAGGAACTGGTGCAGAAGGATCAAGTCTCACCCACATGCACAATATTACACACACACACCCTCCATACTCATTTCTCAGGGCCAGTTTGCAGGATGGCATTACACACCTAGAGAAAGAGCGCAGCTTCCACTTCACAGTGGAGGTATCACTAGAGGTGAGATGCTCTGGAGGAAGAGAGACCAGTGCTACAGGACAGTAGATAACTTTGCCAGGCACCTGCACCACAGACTGATGAAGACAAAGCAGAGCAAGCAGTCATCGTTTCTGTTTCCAGAGCCTGAAGAAATAGCTGCCATGCCAGTATCACTTCAGCTTTATCACACACTAGCCATTACCCTCAGCTGGCTCACCAACACCAAAGCAGGGCCCACACACAGCTTTTGGTGGCTTTCAGTCTAATGCCTGCTAAATGCTCTCCTGCATGCTTGCAGGCGACAATTGTTTTGTGTTCACCTGAGACGTCACCAGGGATGTTACCAGAGACATGGCTAGCTCTGTCAAACAGAAAAGGGCAGCTCCCTTCTCCCCTGTCCTTTCTCACTATACACCTGTGCAGCTGCTAGAGTGCTGTCTCACCCTGACACAGAATGAAAGGAATAACTCTGCAGTCCTCTGCTGGCCCTCAGCCTGCATCGTGCCCAGCTCCCTCATGCTTGCACCGCTAGCCAACTGCTCCAATCCATGCCAAGTACCTCCCTGTGCACCTGTGAGCACGCTGCTTGCTGTGCCCCCTTTGCCCTTCCATCTCACACAGGCATGTTAAGTGTCACCTTACACCCCTGAACTTTTCCCCACTAGCCATGGTTTGAGCAGAGCCTGCTACCAGCAAGGAACTGAGAATGAGAAGCTTCGTTCCAAAGCAGTCCTCAGAAGAGGCACGGGCATTTTGTTCTAGAAGGAATCTCATTTTGATGATAAAGCTTATTTGGGAAGGATCTTCAGTCAGACCACAAGCTAGGCTGCGTTCCTTGGGAGCCATGACACAAGAATATCTGGATTACCTTTCTTCCATGGACGTCAGCAGCAGTCCCCCAACCACAACTCCTGGGCACTGAGATGATTTGGGTTCTCTGAAAGCAGTCACGTGAGCAGGACAGGAGCTGCTCACAGAGAACTGCACAGACCTCTGCAAGGGAAGAGCCTCTACTGAACCCTTCCTGCAAGGCTGAGCAGTGCACAAGCAAGGAGAGCTGCAAGACAGATGTAGCAATGTCCACCTGAAGCTCACACGCACAGAATGAACTCTTCTGTGTGCAGTAGTATAGCTAGTAGTTAAATGGTTAGTTTGTTCCCATAAAGTTTTTACCAATCCCACTATAAGAACGCTGTGCTAGATAAATCAATGTAACACCTCCTGCACTGACAGCCCATCCTCAAACAGGGCTCTAACTTTCTCCATGCATGACATTAACTATGGAAGCCTGAATCCACACCCTGCCTCCATGATACACTGGAATAACTTTCTTACCAGGTCTATCCCTGAATCAGCAGTGTTCAATGAAGCTGGCAAGAGCAGGTCTTGTAATTAACATATGTAAAGGGCTCCCCTATTAATTTACACCCACAGATGCCACCTCCTCTACTTCGGGATGCTAAACTAGATAATCCACAGGAGTGGCAGCTCAGAGATGCTGCCAGAGCCTCCAACACTAAGATGGTACTCAATCCTTTAAATCCTAACCCAAAAGGCTTGCAAAACCATTATCCATCCAAACGAACTGCAACGTATGAAAAGGAAGAGAAAGGTTCATTCTCAGAAGAGATTCTCCAGAAGAAGCCAAGAAGCCAAGAGCCTGGGAAACAGCTACAGAAGACGCTTCATAAAGCTTGCTGATTCCAGAGGACTTGTCAGCCAGAAGCCATCAGTGTAGATTTGGCCTTTATCTGCACTAGAAAGCACTACAGCTACAGTTCTGGGCAAGCACCAGAGGTCAGCACAAAGCCCTGGGTTCTACTAGAACTACCAGCTTCCACATCTGGCATATCCCAAGCACCAAGAAAAAAGCGTACACCACCTGCCTGGACTTGTCACCGCTGGGATCACATGGCGCTTGGCTTGTTCTGAGCCCTTCAGCTGGGGAAGAGTCCCTTTCTCCAGGAACACTGAGGGCAGCTCTCCCAGATGCACTCTACTGCAAATCAGCACAACCCCAGGGTCAAGATCAGCAGCTATTGTCACAAGCAGCTATTGTATCACAAGTGCCAAACTCTCTCCTCCCTTCCCCTGGCCTTTGTACCTAAAACAGGCAGAGCTACAACAATCTCCAGCACCTTTTCTATACTCACAGGCTCACCAGTTCCCTCCCTTCTCTGTGCTCCTTGGAAGGGATTTTCTACTGCCCCAGACCCTATCACTTCCAGGACACATTCTGCCTTTTCCCAGGGACATAGACGTATCTAGATTCTTGAAGGCACATCCTAACTTTCACCTCAGGTCCCAGAAGGAAGGAGGCTGAGTATTAAAACTGGGCAACAGAAGTGAAGAAGTGCAGAGGGAATTTAATGGGAAAGTGGTGGCCAGTTTGGAATCCAACCAACAACAGGGCTTGCCTCCTGGAGAGGAAGGTGGATGGGAGTCACCCACTCACACTGCTCCTTGGAGTAGGAGATTTCTGAGCTTTTGCAAAGGAGGCTTGTCCATTTTCAACTCCAGAAAGAAGGAATGCTGACCAAATTACCATTTCTCCCTTGCATAGCCCTCTTCAAGTTCAGTACAAAGCAAGCACAGCACAAAGGAAGCACAGAGAAGTCCAGCGTAAGCAGAGGGCTAGCATCAGAGTACAGTCACTCCCAAGCCCACCGTGCTGGAAGGCAGACAAGAAACAAACACTATCAGCTACTGGATGTGCAGGCAGAGCTGCTGTAATCACTACAGTAGCAGGAGTTTGGAACTGGAAGACAGGGCAAGGAATCTGAGGAAGGATTTTGATTTATCAAATATTTTTGACTTAACTTTCAAACTTAATCAATAACCAGACATAGTACCCTGAAGAACACATGACAACTTCTTATATTTTATAGGGAGAGTTTGCAGGTGCCTTGAAGAGTTTTGGGAGATAAGAGGCAGAAAGAAGTGGAACAGCCTGGACATGCTACAAGCTCAAGAGAGATGCTAAAATTACGGTCCAGAAGAACAATCATGCAAATACTGCTTGCACTGTTGCCACTGACACTGCACAGCTGCTGCTGCAGCTGACAGCAACGCTGGGCACCAAGCTGCTCTGCACACCTACTGTCTATGTGGGATGACAGCAAAATAAACACATGCACCGCTATGACTATGTTTTTCGTTAAAAGTGGCTGCTTGGCTTCCCTTGTACTCAACCAACGAGACGCATGCAAGGGCACCTTTCCTCATGGGAACTTTCTTATTACAGACAGGCAGACAGCAGGAACAAATTCCTTCCCTCCGAGCAAAAGGTATTGCAGGGTGCTCCAGCTGCTTGGCTGCCAGCTTACTCATTTGGACACCCAAGCCTGCAGTCCGGTGACCACTGATGGCACTGATCCAGGCACAGCAGCTTCTCCACCATGCCAGTGAACATTTCCAACTATGTCAGCACAGAACATCCCTCCACCCACATCTATTGTCCACCAGAGAAAGAAGCAGCCGTTTTACCGCTGCCAGGGAGCACCAGGAGGTTCTCCGTGAATTACCTCCACGTCCCCATGGATGTACATAGGGGTGCCTCTCCTTCCGTTGACCGGGCTGGGGCTGCTGAGCTCAACTTTTTCGCCAGCTAGGGCCTTTGCAGGAGATACAAATGACTACCTCCTGTGCAGGGAGGGACTCGAGCTTTAAGAGGCCACAGATGCTATGAAGCTTTCCTTCGTGTACCTGAAGAGATCTGTAGATCTCTTCACACAGACACACAAGACAGCATCACATATATTTCCTTGAGGATAAGCTTCACAATTCACGCTTTGGCTAGCATAAACTGGCATTGCTCTGAGGACTCCATAGAGACTAAGCTGATTTATTTCCCTCTCTCAATCTGGGATTTAGTGTTAGACTCCACACACAGAGAAAATAACCTCCGTGACCAGCCCTTAAGCCTTCGCATGCACATAATCAAATTTCAGGAACACAACATTGAAGGTGCTGCTATCATTCATTATCTCAATTTCAAAATGTAAAAGAAGGTTGGTTTGTTTTTCCCCCTGCTACCCAATGGAAAAAGTCTCTCCAGTTCAGCAGCATATTTCCTGGTGGTCACATGGTGACAGCTGACAAGCAAACCTGAATGTCAAATAACTGTTACTTCATCTCAAGTTGAGCCTGAGAGAGAGTCCTGGCTAAGATACTAGTTTAAATAAATAAATAAAGTCCTGTAAACAACTCAGGAATTGCTCTCCAAAGAACACTTCAAACAACGCTGCTCAATCTAGCAGATATATGGCCTCCTTTCTGTATTCTTAGTACTAGAACCACCCCCTCATCTTGCTTTATCTTTTTCTGCTGACATTGTCATGCTTTAAGAGAACAGCTAACACCCACAGATGGGGTTTGATAGCCAGCTTTGCCTCTGACAGCAGAGCCCACCTCTTTCCCCAAAAAAAGAAGCAATTCAGCAGTTCCAGCCCACCCTCATGTGAGAGCTGTATAGGACTGTATTCACATGCCATGCAGACAACTGAGATGCTGTTGGTTAACTATGAGTCACAAGCAGTCTGGGACCTTAGCATCAGCTCAAAAACAGCTTTTCAGTGAATACAGGTTCACATCCCATCATCCGTTCAGACTGCTACACTTCCAAAGCGGGCACACCAAATCCCATACAGCTCACCAGAGTGAGATGATTCAAGACCCTTAACAAAAATATATCCCCTACTCTGTATTAAAGATTTAAGAATCTGACAGCAGCTGAATTTTAGCATTACTCATCACTGAAAAAAGGACAGTCTTGTCATGTCACGTAAGCCAGTTTTACTTATCCAGGCCCACGACTTAAGGATTTATTCAGACAGGTAAGCATCCTCAGAGGTCCAGACGTAGAGTTTGTGAAAAACTGCAAGATTTGAGGTATGTATAAGCAGGAGACCGCAGAGCCAGCACAAAAGGTCTTCTCATTTGCCTGGCATACAAAGGTGCATTTCCTGGTGTGCTGGACTCCAACAATCCCAAGAGAAGACACAGGCATGACACAAGGCCATTTCCCAGAAAACCCTCAGGACAAGAAGTGATTCATGCTACAACACTGCAGTATGCACAATCAAGTAACTTCTAAACACGCAAGATTTCGTCTGATGCACCTTGATAGCCACACAGATTATTCTAGTGGAAAAATAGCAAGGCTTTTTCATGCCAGTGAACTGAATAATCTCAAAGCTGGAAAGAGCACTTCAGATGTGGGACAATATCACTGTTGTAGCCCTGGAGAATAAATCCAAGATCCCTACAACTTAATGGTAAAGTGCTTAACAAGAGCTAGGCGAGGTCATATCAGACCATAAATACCTCCTAGCCACTTATTTAGAAATAAGGTCCTCTGCCTAGCTAATATGGATGCCCAATGTCATTTTATTTAGTATTCTCAGATGTACCCTTGAAGTCCACAGTGAGCTCTCAAGGATGCAGATCATTTGGTCAGGGCTTTCAGTTCAGTGTTAGCCCACAGCGAAGCCTTACTGCCCTATACAAATGATGATGGCGTGGTCTTAATTCAGGGAGAAGGCAGAAGAGCTTAGAGGCAAGCTGAACAGACACAAAGGCCAGAAGGAAAAGCTGGAAAAAGATACAACTAAGTGGGATCTTACACTCTAAAGTCCAAGAAAATTTCTGTTCTCTCTGATTAGGGTCTGAAAGGATTGGAACCAAAGAAAAACCCCAAAGGAAGAGCTTTTTTCACTCCTCCCCAGGACATATTTATCTTTGCACAATAGAGTCTCATTGAGTTCAGAGCCAGCTACAGGTGCATGAAGGCACTAACTAACCTTATCTACATATAGCCAAATAAGCAACACTTCTGCAAAATTCCCTTCTGCTTGTCGTCTATCAAGAGACACCATATAGCATGCCAATTTGATGGACAGGGCAACAGACAGTACAGAGTAGCAGTTGCCATAAGCTTAAAAGACCACAGGCTATTACACCTACTCTCAGACAGAAACCAGTTGCACAGCAAATACAGATACTTGGGATCCTACAACTGCTCCTCTAGTACAGGCTGCAGCTGTACCTTCTGCCCTGTCCCCTTCTTCCCTATGATTTCATTCTAACCCCTGGACCTCAGCCTGGAATCTGTACTGTCAGGAGGGTTTACGACAGGGACGAAGTACAGCGATACAGCAACCTGTTTGCTTTTACTTTCATAAGTCATCTCTGTTGCCTTAGAGATGCTCTCTACCCGAGATATATGCCAGCCACACAGGCAGAGTCAAAAGAAAACTATCCCAGAGATGCCAAACTTAAGACAGAATTTGAACACCCAAGCCTTGGCTGGCTTTAAACAGCATGGTTTGTTCTCTTTCGGGAGGGAGACAAATGCTGCCTAGGTGGTGGCTCCTAACTCAGTCCTCTTTATCATGCCTCCCCTTATACCTGCTAGGGAGCAGGAGAAACTATTCTAATCCTGATTCACAGAAAGCTCCCTTACCAGGCTGGGTAACTCCCTGAGGGCAACACCTAGCACACCATGGAAGTCTGGACACATAAACAGCAAGAACACAGTAGACATGAAAACAGCCTTGCTCAGCACTATAATGGCATCTGAGCAAGGCAAAGGATTTGGGCAATAGTGCCAGCCTGTCTCATGTTCGTGACACACCTCCGAGTACCACAGGGACCACCCCAGTTAGGGAACTAATTGGGCAGCCACCTCTTCAACAGAAGCAACAGCAAGTAAAGCAACCAAATCCCTGGCAGCTATCAGCAAATGGATCCCTGCAGGAAAAGGGATTAGAGGAGGCCTTTTCCCTTGTCCACAATAAAAGCTGGCACCATGGCATGACTACAGCCTTTTGAGATCCCAGACAGGGGTTTGAACAGCTGGTAAGAGCTTCCCATTAAGCTCCAGAAGCGACGGTTACACTTCATTGGGCATTTATGTAAACAAAATGCTAAGGAGGTAGAAACTTCAAACCTCACTACACAGAAAAAGCTAGCTTTTGCTGCACGAAGGCTACATCTCAAAACTCTATCTTTCCCCAAAGAACAGGGAGTGCCATGGAAAGACACCTGTGATCAAGGTGAGCAGAGTTCAAGCACTAAACACCTCTGGTTTCACTTGACTTTAGGAGAGGCTTGTAATTCTCTGAGACTAAATAGATATACCTGATTCTCTCACACCACACTCCCCTTTCAAGTTTAAGACACTTTTCTGCATTTGTTATTCTCAAAATAGAAGCTTCCAAGTACAGACTCTAGCACGTGTTTTTTGACTTTCCCCCTCCATATGCCAAACAGCTGAACTTCAAAACAGCAAAAAAAGGTAGGCACCACACAACATTCTCTTCAGCTGTTCTCCAGACATGCCCGAAGCAGGGACAGACTACACAGTGTGCCTGCTTCAGAGATAAATTTTTAAGGTTTCTTCTGTAACTTGGAAACCGAGATAATATCTAGCTAAACTGGAGATCTAGCTCTTGCAGAGAAAATTCCCCAGTGCCCTACACCCCCGGGAATAACCCTTTTCCAGAAATAAAGATGCTAAGAAAGAATAAAGAGAGGTTTCCTAGTTACTCGGAGATGCTGTTCAACTCTAATCCACACATGCTGCTTGATGTCTCCATCTGCAGCTGCTTTGCCTCCTGTTCGCAGCCACATGGTGAGAGGTCGGCTCCTCTCCTCATCGACAGCCCCACCGGACCTACATTCAAGCCAGCCAAACCCGAGAACCAAGCCCTCACAAGCCCACGTTGCTGTGGTGGGGGTCAAAACCCTGTTCGTGACTTCCTACCATCAGGGGCCTTCTTGACGCGTGGTGCCGGTCCCCGCTGCGGACACCTGCTCTGTAGGGCACCGCCCTCCACCCCATGGGGGCCAGGCGCCCATTTTGGACGATGCTTCACCGCCTTACGGGGCTGAAGTGTCTCCGACACCCCCCTCTCCCCCCCCAAAGCCCAGCCTGAGGCGCGCAGCCACCGGCGAGGAATCAGGGCAAAGGAATACTGAGGTAAAGGCCTTAAAAACAAAGCGCCGCAGGCATTTAGGAAGGAGGAGGAAGGCGCAGCGCGATTTCCACGCCCACCCACTCCAACGCTGTTGTAATTAAAAAAAAAAAAATTAGTAACAGCGAAGGGAAGACTCGAAGGAGCGCTCGGCTCCGGCAGCCGGCTGGCCTGGCCGTGACAGCGCCGGCACCTCAGGCCGGCCCGGAGGGCTCCGCTCCCGGCCCGCGCTTACCGAGACAGGCGCCGCTGACCAGCGCGGTGGCGGTGAGCGCCCCGGCTGAGGCGCCGTAGACCTTCCTGGCGTTGGCGACGAGAAAGGGGGCATGTTCCTGCAGGCAGCTGGCTACCCCGATGTGGTAGACCCCCAGGAAGCCGCAGCCGGCGAAGGAGATATTCCAGGTGGAGTCCAGGGGGAACATGGCCTCCGCGCCCCGCTGAAGGCGGGGGGGGCAGCTGAAGGGGAAGAAGCAGTCGCGACGGGGAGGGGAAGCTGCGGGGCTCCTCTCAGTTCACACCGCTCCTTGACGGGCGGGGACAAAGGACGAGAGCCGGGAGACACCGCTGCCCAATGAAGGAACCGGTATCACGGCGAGTTTTGCCGCTGGGTTGCCGGCAGCGGCCGCCGAGCTTATATAAGGCGGCCCGGCCCTCGGGCCCGCCCTCGGCCTGCGGAGGGGCCGAGCTGAGGGGAGGCGGCCATGTCGCCTCCCCTCAGCTCGGCCCCTCCGCAGGCCCCGGCCTTGGGCGGGAACAGCCCGGCCCCTCCTTCCAACCCTTCCTCCGGTGAACCCCGTCTCTCAGCCCGGCGAGGCCGGTCCCCGCGGGCATTGTGGTTGTTCGCCGCCTGTTGAACCGGGGCAGCCGTACCGGCGCCTCCCTGAAGTGGCAGAGGGTAAGGCAGAAGAGGGAGGGGAGGAAGGAGAGGATTACGGCTTCTCGCAGGAGGCTGTCTTCCCCTCACAGAACGTGCTGTTTTTTGGAGGCCTCCACTCCAAGTTCTTGGAGTTTCCTGCAAGCAATTGTTTATTTTTAGGGAGATGAGAGGAAGGGAAAAGCTTTCCTCTTTCATAAAAAGCTGAGGAGCTGAAGGGAGGTGATGCTCAGCACAGACACAGCGCAACAGCAAGGAGAAAGGCAACCCCTCTCTCTGCCTCTAAACTCACCAAAACACGCACAGTTGCTTATCTTTGCTAACTTCGTCTTAAAAGTTTTCTCCACGTACCCCTAAGCTCACCAAAATGCTTACCTTTGGTCAGGACAACTGCAATTCTCAGTAGTGCTTCTGCACAAGCTCTTAGCGCAGGCAAGCCCATGGCATGTCAGCTCGCCACAGCAGCACTGGGTAAGAGGCCAGTGCTATTGGAAGAACAAAACAGGGTTCAGAGGCTGGAAACATCCCCTTGTCATAAACAATACAGACTGTAGCCATTCACACAATTAGATAAGCGTGAAAGCTTACAGGGACATCAAAAGGATCAGCATAGCAAGAGAAGCTTGCTCAGCTCAAAGCAAGGAAGCAAGATCAGCCAGAGGGAGGTTTTGAGGGGGTACAAAACAAAATGCGTAAGTAGTTTTTTAATAGAATCAACATGGGGCAAAACAACTACCAAAGTTTAAAGAAAAATAAATGAAAAAGACTTAGTTCATCTTGGCATAAATCTATTTGCATTAGTTTTCTTATAACTGGTCTGGAGTTTCTCATTTGGGGCACCAATACCTGTCCTTAACAGCTCTCAGACTAAGCAAAGCTAGGCCTTCCTCCCCACAGGAATTTCACCAACTGTGCTGGTGGAGGTCATCCAAGTAGCCCCTCTCCTGTTCCTTCTACTCCAAATATGCTTTCAAAGGATACTAGGGAGTCTGGTGCCCTTCCCATAGAGGGGCCATCCAGGTTGTAAGAACAGCTGCCCACTGCCCCACAGTCAGCTGTCTGAAGCAACCAAATTCAGCAGGTAACCCTTGTATAAGTCTAATATTTGAGCTCAAGTCAGGTCTCATACTCCAGCCCCTACAGAGTGCTTTTTCATTAAATGTTTGTGCTTTCCTTCCATCAGACGAGCAGGAGTCCAGCCTTATCTTTCTCCCAGAGCCCACCACCTCACCTAGCTGTCAGGAAGTACCCTTGATACATATTAGCTCCATCCTGGAGCACTTAAAGAATTAACCCCACTTATCTCAAGTCCTCTGTTTATGCCCTATACCCACCCTTCTTTCTCTTCTTCTCATCCCTCTGCTCGCTTTTGTAATTTCCTTCCTCCCTTGCATTTGATGTGGTTACATAGCCCTTGTCAGTCCTCATCTCCTCCATCTGAAGAGGTGAGCATTGGCACACCTGAGCCTTGACCCTCTTAAAGGCCCTTAACACGAACACAATCATAGGGTTTTCATCCTGTGCTTCTGGTGACATGGAAAGGTATTTCCATGTAGCCAAACCCAAAGAAAACATTGTGTCTTGCAATTTCCAGAACAGGGATTGTGTTGCAGAAGAGCTAGTCAATGAGCTGTGACATTAGCGGAAATCTGTGGCAAAGCTGAATACTGAACCTTGTTTACAGATACCTCCCTAACACTTGTAACCACAAGAACAGCTTCTCAAGCTAACGCTGCTTCCTCTTTTCTCAGTATTTCACAAACCTTAAAGTTCCTACTATACCTGGAAAATAGAAATGACAATGCTAGGGTTAGTTTCACTTGATTTCTCAACAGCAATCTCATCCTGAGTTGTTTATATCGCTCTGCCTTGGCCCTCAAGGTTACCTATTTGAGGAGGTTAATGCTGCCCTATTGAAACTGGTTAATGAAATAAACCGTGTGACCAGTAATCCTTTGCAGAGTGCTGCCTAGGTACTGGCACTAGCAGGCCGGCAAACAACTGTGTTATTCTCAAAAATAAATTATCCCCCAACACTAATCTTTTTCTCCTCAATAAGAAAGTACTGCTGTAATCCTGGAATTGCTCATAATGCTGCGATAAACCAGGCCAGCAAGATTTATATGGCAGCTTTTCATGCGTATCAAACTCCTATCAGAACACTGCAAGTTCACTCATGCCCTTACACGTTGCAATGCCACCGAGACAGATTCTCATGCAATCTGTCTTTGTTGCATTTGTTTTCTAGTCTAATGAATGGTGAGTAGTTAGTACTTATGAGATAATAATGTACCAGTAAACAGCCTCTGTTTGTTTTTTCAAGTAAGGCCTTGGTTTTTGGTGGCCAATGGGAATTAATTTTAAAGGGAAGCTGAGAGGCAGTCTGTTATACTGTTATCTTCAGCATGTTACTTTAGTATTGTTGCGTGTAGTCAGCAGGACTGGGGTACTGGTTGTGAAGCCCAGTCCGAGTATTGTTAACGTCGCTGGAAAGCCTGACTTTGATGTCTTTTTCTTACCTGTGATCTTCGCGTATATCGGACAATTCCATGACAAACACTTGGGTCTTATTTCATAGGAGCATCTCCTCAGGGAACAGAGCAGTCCCCTTGTCATGCTCTCTTGGGACTGAATTTTCCTTCCAGGAAAGCTGCTACAGATATCTCTGCCCTACGTAAGTCAAACCTACTGAGTTCAGCAGGGCTGCTGGCATGTAGCAGCTTGCAAAACTGGGCCTTAGTAGTAAGAGTGAAACCAGTTAATTTGACAGTGGCCCCAGGGAGCCATTGCTTATTACTTTCCAGTAGTGTCCAAGATGTTCTCCCCGCTTTCCAAGTAGTGAAGATGTCATGTCACTCTCCCTGACCCATGGTGTTTGTAAGGAACGATTTTCAGTCAGAGCTGATTTGAGATGGCACAGCATTTGTGTCCCAGTGAGGAGAGCTCACATGTTTCAACGTCAGGCCTATGACTAAATCACTCTCCCCTACTGTCAATTTAGTAATGATCGGTTATCACTGTAATCCCTAGGCACAAAGACATCCTTTCCTTTCCCTTCAATGCCTTTGAGCCTTTCTTTATAAAGTCAGGAAAAATCTGTTCTAGCTAAAATTGATTCTGCAAGGGGACAGACTAGGCCACCACCCCAAGTGTTTGCAGGCACTAGTTTTCTCGGAGAGCGTCACGGAATACAATGCATCCACACCACCACTACCCTTGCCTTTCAAAATTACTGCTAAGTCTGAAAAGGCATCAGTGACACTTCAAAATTCAGAACAGTGTCCACAGAGCAGGAGCAGGGAGACCAATTCCTGAAGCTGAAGCCCACTGAGATCAGAAAAAAGTGGTGAAGTCCATCCAGAGCACCAAACAAGTCTGCAATTTCCGGGCACATCACTGCTCATATACAGGCTTCATAAACAGTTACAGGGGAAGAAAGCTTAAAATGCTTTGATTTTGCATTCGGAAGAAATGTTCACCGTGCAGAGTTTTTAGGAAATTTTGTAAAATATGTTTTTGAAATCTTGGACTAGACCTGTCCCCTGACCTTCACAAGGAGGGTCATTACATAAAATACATTGTCTCCCTGTGCCAGCGTAACGAATGCTGTACTTTCAGTGCTTTCTCCGAGAGCTCCCCGTCAAAGTTTCTTCTCTAAACTGTTTACCAAATGAGCTGTCCTTCTCTCTCAAAGTAGATTGAGTGACAAGTTTTCATCAAAATGATGCACTTTTAGGAAGGAATTTAAAGGTGGTAAGAGGACACCCAGCACAGGACCAGGTCCATAACTCAAGGTTTAACAGGTCATAGGGAGAAGATAATAGGGGGAAGAAAGAAGTTAGTCCAGATGTAGCTGTAGTCCCCCCTCATCACAGTAGCCAGCAGCTAGCACCACAGGTTTCAATCTCACCCCACAAGCCTGGGCACAGCAAACCTCTTGGAATAGCTCAGTGCCACTAAAACAAATTCCTGTGGGCATGGAAACACCCTGCTGAGTGGTGCGACAGGGCAGTTCCTTCCTGTGAAAACATTGACTTTGCTCTTGCAGCAGCTCAGCAGGGCAACATTGCAGGGTGTGGGGGAGTTACCCCTCAGTAAAACCAGATCCAAGAACAGTCTTTTTCAGTGATCTGACGTGGAGAAATCAGCAAGAAATGCAGATATACCTACACCCCTTCCAGTGCCAAACCACAGTCATCACAAGTCTGACAGAGAACTAGAGTGAACATGAGCAGTTTTCAGTCCTACCACCCATGCGAGGACTTAAGAGACAAAGCAGATGAAAGGTACTGGCACTGTTACCTCCTGTAACTCTTTTCTTGCAGCAGGCACAGAAGGGCAGCTTGAATCATGGCCATTTTGAGGTCTGAGGATCTTTCCACTGCTCTCTCCCTTGGCTGCTGTGAAGTAATGGGCGCTTTCTCTCAGTACACCACAGGGAGATAAAATAGTTTTTCCTACTTGGATTTCACCCATCTTTCCTCAGAAGTACTTGCCATGCTTTGTTCAATGACTCATAACCAACATAGCCCTATCAACTAGTGCTTTTTTTTTTTTTTTCTCCAAAACAACTATGTTAGAAAAGCTTCATGGTATAGACTGCTCCACGACAGCTCTTTTTGACACAACCTGTGGAGACCTGGCATGGGAAGATCATCACATGTGCTACTCATACTCTACCTACTTACAGCAACAGCCAAAGACCTAGTAGTCAGGGTAAGTTGCCTGCCCGAACTGTATCCTGGAAGATACTTTATAAAAGCAAAATTTACTGTCCTCCCAAGCTGATGCGTTCTTCTGGGCACACCAGAGATCAGTTTGTTTTTCAAAAATACCATTCTCCTCATAAATAGTTCCCTTCTGTTCAGATCAAGGTGCTTCACAGCCTGGTATTTCAGATACCCCCAGAACAACTATTCAGTATGAAAAGCACCTTTGCATTGATCTCTGTCTCATCAAGAGCAGGATGCGTTGGTTTGGTTTTTTTGTTACAGTTTCTATGTGAAGCATAAGGATATAACATGAAATCCAAGCATAGTGAAGCATTTTATTGGTGATGTCCCTAGATCTTGGGAACCCGACAGAGCAATGAAATTGGTGCTTTTAGATATTTACAAAAGCTAATTCCTATAATTAGGTCTGAAATGATGTTTCTGGACTAATTCAGACCTGCTGTCCATTCAGTTTCACGTGTTTTGGAATGGATTAAACAGATCCTGGAAAATAAAATACTTTTATTGATGAATAGACAGGGAGTCTTTCCTGCATAACTGGGATAGCAAAATAGCGTGGAGAAGGTGAAATTGAGTTAACATCAGGTAGATTCAGCTTACACATGCTGCTTAAGAAACAGGAGTGTCATAAAATTCACATACCTGTTTCAAAGAGACAAAAATCAAAGCTTTGTCAGAGCTATATTAAGAACAGCTGTCTGAATCCCACAGCACTTGTACGGTTGTAGTAATAAACTCAAAAAAAACCCATTTAAAACAAAGAATTTTAATAATTTCTCTAAAACAAATAATTAATCAAATAGGCCGAATCCCATGTCATCGTCAGATTCTTCAGATTCCTCCTTCTTCTCTTCTTTCTTCTCCTCAGCTGAAAGAAAGAAAAGACCAAGCCAATGGTCAGTATTTACATTTTTTGCACCACAGATTTTCAAGGTACACGTTTTGGTGTTCTCAGCTTCTGTATTTTGGTATTTCAAGCTCCAAGGTTCACCTCATTCCCTCTCAGTAGCCACATATAAACACCAAGGGGACACAGACACTATTACTGAAGGGACGTACTTTAGACAGTGAAGTCGGTCTGATTCTTGGTTCTAAGCCAGACCAATCTTAAGGTGGATAAGAGAAAATGCTTGTGACAGCCCAAGGGAAAAGTAACTGTTCGGGTTTACACTTCAACCACAGAGTGAACTACCAAAATGGAAAAGCCTTGAAATTTCAACTTGACTTTTAAGATTTTAACACAGCAAAACAGAGCTGCCCTGTAACAACACCTCTCTGCCCATACTCACCGGCAGCAGGGGCAGCAGCTGCAGCAGGAGCGGCAGAGCCCCCTCCAGCAGAGACTGCCACAGCTCCCCCAACCGGCATGCTGGCAAGTTTTCCATTACCTGAGTGGGACAGAAGAGTTATTTAAATGCTCATTGCAAGCACAGAGGTAAGGTGGAAAGGAAGAGAAATCAGAGTGCAGAAAACACAGATACATGTCTCATGGACTGAACCTGTCACTATTAGCTGAAAGGAACAAGAGGCTGCATCCACAATAAGAAAGTATAAACTATTTTGTAAAAAAAACCTTCAGAGTTTAAGACTCAAAGACTTTTCCCCCCAAAAAAGCACATTATTAGTAAGTTCTCTTCTATAGACGAAGTCCCCTATTTTTTTTCCCCACAAACCTTTCATATAAAAATATGGCAAAACACATCCAATTTCACATGTACAGAAAAACCGTATGTCTTCTGAATACAGCATAATAGCCCAGAAATCATTAATTTCAATATGCCTCAAAAATAACACACTGGCTTCCCCCCTTCCTGCCCATCCTGTCCTGGTTTCAACTGCGATAGAATTTCTTTCTAGTAGCTAGTCTGTTTATTATTTAGTGTGAGAATAATGTTGATAACACGTATTGTTTTAGTTGGTGCTCAGTGATGTTTACCATAGATGTCATGCTCAGTATATAAACGGGGGTTAGGCACAGAGCAGGAATCCGTGATGGCTGCTCAGGACAGGCTGGGGAACTGATCATCAGGTGGTAAGAGCAACTGGTGTTGTATCACTTCATTTTGTACATTCTTTTTCCATTACTATTATTATTGTTATTTTCCTTTTTCATTATTGTTCCATTAAACTGTCTTTATCTCAACGCGTGAGCGTTTTCTTCCCCCTCCTTTTCTTCCTACCATACTGGTTGCGGGGAATGGGGAGACAGTAAGCGAGTGGCTGCATGGTCCTAGTTGCTGGCTGGGGTTGAACCATGACAACGCTCCTTTTTTTTAACAGGATAGAGAACTGTGAGGGCATGACTGGATCACACTTACAGGAGAGAAGGGGGGAAAGATGTATTTATGGCAAAGAGTACAGTATTTTAAACAAGTTCTCCAGCACTCTGTGAACCCTATTGCATCTCCTTTGAGATCAGTAAACTGATTTCTGATTTATGCCTGTCTTTGGCAAGCTAGTTAGTTCTCTGGCATCTGCCCTTCACATACCAAGGCTCCCTTGGCATTCAGAGGTCGCATACAAAATATGTTTGCCTGTATTCCAATTTCTGGGAATCAGTTTCTAAATAATCCCCTGTTACTTCAAGCTCTAATAAACTAGCTAAGTAAACAAACATGTTTCATATGCATGTCAGTATGTTCTAGGAAAGAATTTATTTAAAGTATTACAGTATTATAGGTGTGTTGTAAGCACACACATAATAGCTCTCTTAGGTCTTCAGACCACATGGACAGAAATGTCCAGTTACTGCTTGTAACAGCAAGGGCAAGCAAAGCCCTGGCAACCTTTAAGCAAATATATGCCTAAAAGTTCCCTTGTGCCTATGCACAAAAAAACAGACACTAATTAATCAGAAACCTTTGCGCTACACCTCAGCTCTACTTTATTTCAGCCCTATGACCCAGTCAATTAATGTTAAAAGTTCCAGCTTTGGTAAAATCACAAGCTTCTATAGAAGCCAGCACTCAAGAGTCCTATCTTAGAGAAAAGGAAATGCCAGACTTGGGGAAGCTCAAAAAGAGATGTGTATGTACTGGAGAGGTTTGCATTAACAGCAGAAGGTGTAACTGTAGCCTTAATGTGAACTGACGCTTATTCACATTTAACAGTCTGTTCTTCCTGTTTTACATAATTGGTGCATAGAAGTGGGTAAACGCAAAGAGAAAGTCCCCCAGAGAACTCAGGACAGCTAATTCTTTCTGCAATCAACATGTCCAGAAAACTATGTAACGAGCAGACTACCAGTAAGCTCATACATGCACAAGTTTTCCAGCTTAATGTGGTCCACAAGCGAAACCCAGCAGGTACTGGCACTGACCTGCAGGGAATTAGAATGGACCTGGATTTCAGTCATTTCAGCTGAGATCCAGCATGGAAGTCCTCAACTGCAAAGCTAAACTGATGAATAATCAGGGAGTTGGCAGCAATTCTACGCTCTCGGGTCTAAGTTACCAAAGTAGTAGAGGCAATTATCTGTGACACTTAAGAGATGGTACTTACCCTGAGCAATGACATCCTCGATGTTTTTTCCATTCAGCTCACTAATAACCTGTGTAAATTAAGTTTAGAATGTTAATAGTTTCAAAACAGCATGAGTATAAGCTATGTTTAAACCAGTACTGATTAATCATCATGTGCAATGCCTCCATCCTGGTGCTTATACAGCCCCAACGTTCCTTATTTCTCAGTGGAAGGAACAGGACACTGAAATGAAAACTCCAGCTAAGCCTTTCATACTTTTCTGTGAAAGCTTTTTCATGAAATCTTACAATAAATTCATAATGAATCCAAGGACCTTGCAGAAAGAATACACAAAAGTTGTGGAGCCAATTAGGAAATCCCACTAATGGCCTGTTAGTCACTGAGGGACTGTTAACGTATCTTGCTTAATACCCACTGGGAGGCTCTGAAGCACCGGGCCCTAGACCAAAAACCACAGAGCCCTGTTCCCAGCGTTACCAAATGTTATAGCCGAGCTGGCCATTGTACCCTTGCACGGGAACAGAGAGTCCCAACTTCAATTTTACCACCATTGGTGTACAACCAGGGATGAGGAAAGCAAAATACAAACCGAGAAATTGGTAATGCAAGCAAGCACTTTAAAAAAAAAAAAAAAGAAGACCACAGACCTTACTGGTGAGTCCCTCTACCAGGAGTGAGTGCTGAGCACTGCAGAGTCACCCAAGCCCGAGGACTATAACCAAGAGTTTTTCAACAGGCAACTCCTGCTTACACAGAGCGTGTGACCTGTGAAATGCAGTGCCTGTGTGCTTGCTTCATCCAGAAGGAAGGTGTTTTTAAGACTTCACCAGATTTACACTGGCTTAAGATACAGCCAATAGAAGGGGATTAATTAATCACAACCAAAACAAATTCCAGAGAAGCTTTCTGGATATTGGAGGATCAAAGAAAACAACTAATTTATAAAAGTATTAAACAAATGTAAACAAGTCCAAGCCAAAAAACCCAGTGTTTAAACAGGAGTACAAGTTCAATCCAACATCCCAAACTGTAAAAAGGATGCTGTCACCTCAGTCAACCCATCGTTTGGTTGGGCCAATGGTAAAACACTGTCTCCAACTGGGAAAGTAGCTTGTTTTTTCTTCCACCTCTCTAGAAACACTCCACATACAAGTATGGGCCAGGTGATAAGACCATATTTAGTTCTTTATTTCCATGGCCATTTAAGTCCACAAGACTGAAAGTCTATTATATCACAAGAAACACTCTAATTAAGATATTATCTTCTTAAAAAGCTTGTTTTTCAACACAACCATTTCGGCATTAATTTCCAAAATCTTCCAACATATTGTTACTGAATACTTTTAACGTCCATATTGTAATTTGCCTATGTTTCTTGGTGAAGGCACAAATGCTTCTTTACTGTACACTAAACAAGAATTTATTATTGAATATCAGGCCTTCAAAAGGGTTAGCTTTGAATCAGTACTGACCAAAAGCCAAAATTAAACATGAACTGCAAACTATACATTGTGTCAGAACAGAACTTGTTTTCAATACATACTTATCTGTAGCCACCATCCCATTTAAAATTATTAGATCGAACGGCCGGAAGTCAGCAACAACTGACAGAGATCTTTGCAGAGGACAGGTGTTAAATAGGAAAGCAAGACTTCTACAAAAACGTCATAAAAATAGTTCTGATTAGTTAAGCAGTGTTTCAGAAATCACATATGTAATGATCATCAAACACCTAAACAAAATAAGACTAGATAAACAGCCTGGCAACTAAAGAAACACTGAAGCCAAAGGAACAGCTCCAATGCCTGACGCTCACAGGGACAGGACCATCTGGAATTAAGAGGCAATGCCACCTTGTTCATCCGTTCATCATCAGTCTCAATGCCAACACTGTCGAGGATCTTTTTCAAGTCCTTTGAAGTAGGAGACTCATTGCCACCGAGGACTGCTAGAAGATAAGCTGCAACGTAACGCATCCTGCAAAACAAGAGAACAGGGCCTTCAGTGCAGATGATCACTACACACTCGGAGAAAGTTTATTTTTTCACCAGGGGAAGCAAACCTCACCCTCCCGGCTACAACTGTTTAGATCTACTATCAGATGAAAGCCCAGGACAGGCGAGGCCGCGTACCGGTTTCCCGCCAGCACAGGGCCCCGCACAAAGCAACCCGTGAAACACCGCGGAGCCGCAGCTGCTCCCGCCCCGCGCCGGCTCCGGGGCGCTGCCGCCCGAAGGCCCCAGCAGCCGGCCCGGCCTGACCCTGCCGGCACCCCACACTTCCCCCGAAAGAAAGCGCCACCGCAGCCTCCGTAACACCTCTTTGCCCCTCGGACGGCATCCCCACCCCGGCTGCCCGCGGCGTTCGCCTCAGCCCGCCCCGTCCTTCCAACAGGCCCAGGCCCAGGCCGGGAGAGCACATGGCCGCCATTTCCCCGCACCGTCCCGCCCACAGTGGTCTCGCCCAAGCCCCACGGTCGGCCGCGGGCAGGGGCGGGAGCGCCCATTCCCGCGGGGGAGGAGGGGGAAGCGGCCGCCGCGCGCTTACTTGGGAGGCGGCGGCGGCGCGGGAGACAGGCCTGGGACGTGCGCTCGCGATGGCAGCCCGGCGGCGAAAGGGAAGGGGCGGTGCCTCGGCCACGCCTTCTTCCTGTGACCCCTCAACAACGCGCGCTGCTATTGGGCTAGGCGGGCAGGGAGCGGGCAGGCCAATGGGGAGCCGCGGGCATTGCTGCCGCACTGAGGGCTGCCGCGCAGGCGAGGGCGCATGCGCAGAGCGGGGCGGCTGGGCGCCGGCTCAGCACCAGGCCGCGGCTACAAATTTTACGCCTGCAGGGCTTTTCTTTTACCCCTCGAAGGCAGGGCACAGCGGTCTGGGCGACGCCGGTCTGGCCTGGCCTCCCGGGAAGCGCAGGCCCCTCCGCTGAGGAAAAGCTGCCCACAGGAGGGGGCGGGCGGCCTGTACTTTTCCGGGGGGGACGGGAGCGAGAAACACAGTGGGAAGGGCTTGCCGTGGGATTGCGAGTTACTGCCCAGGCTTGGTTCGCTTGATTTCTTCCTGGGTTAAGGAAATGAATAAAAGTGAAAAGTTAATGTGCCAAAATCCACTGGACCTGAATAAAGCTGAACCGCTGCGGCAGCAGGGCTGTGAGGAGGCTTTGGCCTCAGGCCTCAGGGCCTTGCTGCCCTGGAGGTCCCCCCGCCACACGGGTGCGAGCACTCCCCGCTTCTCTGGTACTTCTGGTGCTCCCAGTTTTATAACTGAGGAAGCTCCTCAGCGAAGCAGTCGGTGGTTAGCGTTTACCCCCTGTGGGAAGAGAAGTTTGCAGCTTGTGTTCAGCTTTGAGCAAGGGGCTCTTTTCCCAGGGCATTAACCCAGCAGCACTGATGTATCACAGCATCAAGGCACCAGGCGGAAACTGATAGAAAAACCCATCTTTGCCCCTCTGAGAGACATGGGGAGCAGGACAAACGCAGCAGGTCCTCGCCAGGATGCGGTGTTAGACCAAATGGCATCCCTCGCTGCGGGACAGCCAGCTGAAGGCAGGCGCCTTCCCGGAGGGCAACAACAGGGCAGACAAGGCCCAGCCATGGCAGAGCCCCATGGCTCTGGGGGGACCGAGGGCTGGCTCTGCAGCACCCAGCCCTGTGCCCTGCCAAGCTCGCAGCCCCAGCTCCCGCTACGTTTCTCTCCCTGAATTCACAATGAATGAGCACAGCCCCAGGAGCTGCCCGTGCCTCCCGTTGCCTGCAGGCTGAGCTCATGTTTGAGCCCAGGGGAGCCGCGGCGGGACCACCAGCTGGGCTGCCGAGGCAGTGGCGGTGTTAGGAAAATCTCACTTGGTGACATTTTCGTGACAGCAGGATGCCTGGGCCTGGTTCCCCACAGCCGCCTGCCCCTTGTCCCGCTGCATCTGGCACCTCCTCCGGCTCGTCCCGCCCCGGCAGTGCTGCTCGCCTGCAAACTTTGCAGGAAGTGCCTGAGCTGAGCCAAGCTGTGCCGGGCTGAGCCGAGCCAAACCGCGCACGGCCGGCCTTTCGGGACCTGGGTTTTGTGTGCCAGAGACCGGGTGCAGAGGGGGTGAGAAAAGCGTTGCTCTGGCCTGGCTGCTCGGCTGTAGGTCCTGCTGGGGGGATCCCTGGGGGCTGAGCCTCGGCTCCGGGGCCCTGTGGGGTGTGGGGTAATGGGGGCTTGGTGCTGCTGGAGCAAGGACAGCCCGGGGTGAGTGTTTGCGTGTGTGTGCACGTGCACATGTGCGTGTATGTGCACGTGTGCGTACCCGCGTGCCTGTGCACAAGGGTGCCTGCCTGTGTCCTGTACATGCTCCTGAGGCTGCGTTTGTGGTCTCCGAGCCTCTCCCGCCTGACCAGTTCAGAGCTGCCCTCTGGTTCCTTCACCATCAATAACTTAACAAAGCTATAGCAGATGGTCTTTTTGCTTACGCATATCTGCAAGAGAGCTGTGTATGTGTTGTGTTCAGCCTTTTTGTAAGAAATACCTTTTTACTAAAGCAGTAGTTTCCATTTACCTGTTCTGCTCTTCCAGGGAGCCGGCTGTGATGCCTCCCCTCAGGCTGTGCCTTGGGAACATCAGTGCTGCCATGTCCCACAGGTTAATAGTAAAAAGCACTGCTCCTCAGGGTGTGGCTGGGGCATTAGCTTGCTTCTCCTGGCCTTGGATGTTAAAGCTGTTACAAGTTTTTTGTAGTTCTGCATCACTCATTCAAAAGAAACTTCTATTTGCCTATTCCATCCATGGCAGGGCTTAAAAAGAACTCCTGATAGTCATACCATAAACTAGTCTAATTGCCAAGCTCAGGAGGAGTTGCAAAAGATAAAGGAAGTGGAAAGGGCAGGAAATGGGGGACTTGGAAGTATGTGACTACTGGTATAAAAACCAGTGTGGTGCCTCTGCTCATCTTTGCGTTACCAGTGTGCTATGATGATAGTGGCTGATTTTGAAAGTCCTAGGTGGATGAAGGCTTCTTCACACTAAGGCGACAGAGGAATAATTGATTTGTTAATTAATACATGTCATACCTCTGCTCCTTTAGGTTTAAATCCTTCTTAGCATGCACTATATGATACTGACTTTTCCCCTTTCTCTTTGTTTGTGGAGGGTGCTGTGAGGGGAGGAAACAAGGACTAGCTGGTAACTAGCCGGCCATGGCTTCATGCCCAGTTTGCTGCATTAGAGCATCCCTGTGGAGGCAAATCTGCAAGAGCTCCAGTCCCGCTACAGAGTCCAGTGCTCCTGTGCCACGGACACGCCTTTTCTAACCCCCCCTTGGCCCTGCCACATTTGCTCTGCTGCCCTTTGCCCATATTCATCGATGCTCACTTTTATCCCGTTGGCACCCGGTTTCACAACTGGGTTCGATGAGGACTCATCGCAGCCTGCGAGCAGCCTCTGGGCTCTGCTCCTGGCTCAGCTCTCCCTGCCCCGGTTTCCACCTCCACTTGTAAAGCTTCCCATTTGGGCACTTTGAAATCCGCATAAGGCATAGGCATTTACATTTATGTCTTTTAAAGTTGATATTGCTATTTATTCTGATGGTGGGTAATTGCTCCATTCCCTGCTGGGATGTCAGCTGCAAAAACTCAGAGGGTTTCCCTTGGAGGAGAAGCCTCCATGGCATCCATCACCCTGCATTTTTGTGCTCTCTGCCCACAGAGCTTTCAGTAACACGCGTGTAATCTCTCCTGCCTTCTTGCTGTGGTTATAAACTGTTTCCAGCCGCGCTGGGTTGGGGCAGGAGGCCTTCATCTTGCACTTGTGTTCTCTTTCAGAGCCATCTTTCCTCCTCCTCCTAGTCCCGGCTGCCTCGTGGTGCTGCCGGTGCCTGCCTGCCTGGCAAGTCAGAGCATGTCCGGACCCCGTGGACGAGACACAGAAGATGGCAGAGCTGCTGGGGCTTGGGGACGAGTGCAGGGAGGGGGCTTCGGGGGCTTCTGCACTTGCTGGCTCCTGCCTTGCAGACAACAGGCTGAACCTGGATGTTTATCCTGACGGCTGCCGCCGGTTCCTTCAGCTGTTCAAGGGGCGAAGGGGAGAGGTGGTCCAGGTGGAGTTCCTCCGGCTCAGCAGCAATGATCGCCTCCTTGGCACCACGCTGGGCATCCTTCCTCATCTGAAGCACCTGAAATCCTTGGTGCTCAAAGGTAAATTCCTGGGCCAGTCAGCATTCAACTTTTCTAGGCTCAGCTATTTTTTTTATCATTCTCTCCACATCTACAGGACAAACTGCCCTTGGAACTGTTTTGTTCTAGTGCCGCTTACTACAGCTTTGGCTTTTAGCCTTGCTCAGAGCTGCATGCAGATTTCAACAAGGTACGGTTTCTAGACTCTTATTTCCTTCCTTTGTTTCTACAGCTGCCTGGAGACCTGTTTTTAGAGTCTGTTTGGGTTGATGCTACAACATTTTCTGTAGCCATCCTCTAGAAGAGGAGCGTTTTTTGCACAGTTATGCAAGGAGAGGGGCATTGAAAGGTGTTGGATTTTTTGGTAAATGTTCAACCCCTTTTTTATTTTTGGGAATATAATGAGCTGTCTTTGCTGTGTTTCCATCTGAATCGATCCTAGCTTAATACTTGCTTAGTGTCAGTGAGTGTAGGTTTAGCAGAGTTCAAGACAGACCGGAAGAGGCTGTTCAACAATTTATCAAAAGTATGACTCAGGACATGCACGTAATTTGGCAAGCTGTAATAACCTATAAATAATATAGTAGTAACCTATAAATATGAGATCATTCTTTGACTTTCTCATCTCTTTATTGTAGGAGGATCTCAATACAAATGGTATAATTTCTGTATTGACTGAATCATTTACTCTTTGGGAGGTGGAATTTTAAAAAGAAATGAGAGAAAAAAGGGGATGTTGTTGCCAGAATTCAGGGTTCTAGTTGAAAACTGAAAAGGCTGAGGTTTGTTTCTATATCTGCCACAGATTTCTCATGTGAATAATTTAATTTGTCTCTTCCCCCTTTAGTAAGGTGAGGATAATGGCAATACCTTTTATCAGGCTTGTTTTGTGAGATGTACACACACCCTGAGCATCCTGAAGTGCAATAAAATAGTTCACTAAGATTTTATTATGTACAAAGTGCAATACGTCTGTTAGTTTGATTGTTCTCATTTCTCAACATTATGCAGCATAAAAAGTATTTGGTGCCCTCTGCTGTATCCGTATACAAATAGACAACGGGAGGGAGAGTAGGAAACGATGAAGAAATGGAGAGTTTTGGAAGTTTCCTTTTGTTTGCTTGACTTAATTTCTGTGGCTGCACTCCTTCTGCAGTTTGAGTGTCACAGGCTGGGGTAATGGCTTGGGTCCTTCCCTCTCTGCATTGTCTAGCCTACACAATACTGAACTACCTGCCTTTTTTTCCACATTTTCACTGCTTTCCTCATGTCTGCTCTCCAGCCTTGCAAGGGCAGATCTCAGTCCTCAGGGCTGTTTGTCCCTTAACAGCACAGGCACAGTTCAGAGAGCGAGGAATGTCTCCTTAGTCCATGAAGCGTTGTGCGTTGGCCACTGGTGCTGGTGGGGAAGAGGTGGGGAGGGAGAGTGGGAGGCTTGGAGGGATATGGGCCACCCTGCTGAAGGGTGGTAGATGTGTGGAGTGGCCTGGCTCTTTCTGAGCTTCAACTCCAGATGTGTTTAGCAGAGCTCTATGGTTGACTGTGGCACCTTTTGATTTCTTAACAGGTCTTCACCATTATACCCCTTTCACTGACCAGGAAACTGAGGCAAGGAGCAGAAAACCCACTTCTCTCTGAGTAGTTTGTAATCAGTGCTGCTCATTGTGATCAGTAACTCCCTGTCTTCTGGGTCTCTGTGCTAAGGAGTCTCACGTGAGGCTAGTGAGGTAACCCTGCAGCATATTGACCTCTTTCTCCACTTTCCTCCACATCCAGGTGGCCATGCCAGGGATGAGTTTGGTTCATGTCAGCATGGGTCCTTGACAAACTTGCCAACAAACATTGGGAACCTGAGGTGTCTCACCCACCTGGATCTCAGCTTCAACAATCTCTCCACCTTGCCCAGCTGCATCCTCCACCTCCCCAGCCTCCGTGTGCTCCTGGTGAGCCACAACAGCCTGGTGGCACTCCCTGAGGACATCGGCTCTCTGAGCAAGCTGACTTTCTTCTCTGCTATGAAAAATCAGCTGAAGGACTTACCTCAGAGCATTGGGGAACTGGCAGTTCTGCAGGACCTGTATCTCTCAGAAAATGCTTTGGAATTCCTCCCTGAAGAAGTTGGGAATCTGCATAACTGCACAGAGCTGGATCTCTCTGGGAATCGCTTATCGAGCATCCCGGACTCCTTAGGTAAGTATTTCTAGGGGAAAAGAAGGACATGGGCTTGCTGAGCTTTTGATACAGTCTAGGACCCCTGAGGCCCTTGGTCTCTGTCCCCAGAGTCATTAGAACAAACCATCTGTTACGTTAGAGTCAAATGGGATAGATATCCAGAAGAAACATGCTTGGTTCAGTCAGCCCTTTTGAGCATTAATGACTCTCTGGACCACGCTTTCTGCTTCTGTGGATCATCAAAACTACTAAGATTTCAATACACTTTACAATAGCAGAGGATTTGGCCTGGCTGGTTTTGGGTAGCGCCCAGGACTGGAAACAGAAGAGTTGCGGTTTAATGGGATGCAAATCTGGGCTTGAAATGGGGCTGTCCAGCGCGGACCAGTCCACAGAACTGGGCTCTGACTTCTGCTGCCCATCTTCCTGACTCCTGCATCACTTTGTGCCTGGGGTTGTCATTGATGCTGTTACAGAAGCATCTTGCATCCGTGCTCGTAGCTGGGTGCTGAAAAGCAGAGGACAGAGGAGGCTGTGTTGCCTCTCAGCTAATTCCCTACGCCCCTTTATTTTGTGAGCTAAAGAGATGTTGGGCTCTTATGCTTTTCCCTTATTGTGTGTGTGTGTGTGTGTACACGTGATGAGGAGAGCGGTGGGGGGGGCTGTTAGAGCTGATGTGCAATGCAATTAACAGCATGGATGGGGGGGCACTTCTTGTTCTAACCTGCAGCCAATTTGAAGTCTCTGCGGCGACTGCATCTCCACAGCAATCTCCTGGTGACAGTCCCTGCCTCGCTTGCCAGCCTGCCCAACTTGTCCAGACTTGATCTGCAGAACAATTGCCTCCGTGCTGTCCCCCCTGAGATCCAGACCTTGCCATTTGTGCACCTCCGAGGCAATCCCTTAGGAGAAACTGAGCCATCCCCGCAGGCCGGTAATTGCAAGGGTTCTGCTGCTGTGGGTTCTGCCCAGCTGTTCCCTCACTCAGCCCAGCATGGCGAGGATGGATTTGGATTAGACAAGACAAGCAGGGGGGAATCAGATCAGTATTTATTTGTCTGGAATAATTATTAGATTGTAAGGATACAGACAGTATGATTTCTGTTTTTACAAGTCCAAGCCTGGTCTGAAGGGCCCAGTGGTCCCTGGAATTGGGCTTGCTAGGAAAGGTCTTACAGTGGAAATGAAAATGGAATTCACAGGAGACAGACCAGGAGAGGCCCCTAAAGGGGTCCAGCCTTTTTAGCAGAGGTGAGCACCAGTTCTTGAACTTGCTGCATAGCCCTAAGTCTGTGGTGGCTCATGATGATAGAAGCCCAGAGGGCAATAAGAGGTCATTCTGCTGTGTAGTTACCTCCTGCTTTCTTGTGGTTCCCAGGCTGCAGAGGAGCAGGTCTTTGTCCAAGATGAAGGTGACGAATGAGCAGGAATCTGTGCAGGGTTTCCCAATGGTGCCAGTGTTCACAAGAGCAAGCGCTGATTCCTAGGGGTGGGCCCAAGCAATCAAACATGGCCCTGAGAGCTGCAGGAGTGGTAGATTAAAATATTTTCTAATTCCCCCTTTTTCTGAGTTTTCCTGGGGGAGAGTCAGCATTTCCAGTACGTCTTGGGACCTCTAGACCTCTTCCCATTCTCCTGCTGCTGCTTGATCTGAAGCCCGCTGCAGTGTGAGCAGGGTTCCGCTAGCCGCTTCTGTCAGTTTAGGAATAAGTCAAAACTGAAATGCAGGTTCAGCCTTTCTTGTCTACCTGGTTTTAAGTAACCTCTGTTACCTCCTCCTATCCAAACCTTTTTGTTGCTGCAGATGAATCCAGTGCCAGAGGGCTACGAAAACTGTTCCTTGCATCAGGAGAGGACAGGTAAGCCTCTGTTATTAAGAATTTATATTACAGTGGTGTAACAAGGTCCCAAACAAGATTGGTGCATGGTTGGTATTGCATGTGTGTATAGGAGCTTATGGCCTCAGTAGGCCAGTCAAACAGAAGGTAGGAGATTCTTCTGTTGATTTTTGGAGGGCTGAAGTCATTGCATGGTGTCATACATTCATGTATTTCTTCTGGAAGCTTTTCTGTCACCTCTGAAGGCTGCAAAGTGGTTCTGGCCTGTGGCATCCATTTCTACTTTCCACCGGGGGCTGCCTCTGACCCTCTGCGGATCTACTTCCGAACCCTTGCACCAGACCCTCAGTGGGTAAAGCTGAGACACCATGATGTCCTGCTAAGTGGAGTCCTGGAGCTGCAGCCTCATGGGGTCAAATTCCAGCAGGTGAGGACACGTCCAGGCCACCTCCTGATCAATCTGCCTCTGCAGTAGCTTCTCAGAGTCTTCTGAGAGAGTCTTTTGGGACTTTTGAGACAGGTGCCTCCATAACTGCTGCTTTTAATATCTGCAGAACTGCCTTTCAAAGAAGCCCTGCCGCAAAGAATCATAGATACATAGAATGGTTAGAGTTGGAAGGGACCTTGAAGATCATCTAGTTCCAACTCCCCTGCCATAGGTAGGGACACCTCCCACTAGACCAGGCTGCTCAAAGCCCCATCCAACCTGGCCTTGAACACTTCCAGGGATGGGGCGTCCACGACTTCTCTGGGCAACCTCTTCCAGTGTCTCACCACCCTCACAGTAAAGAATTTCTTCCTAATGTCTAATCTAAATCTCCCCTTTTTCAGCTTAAAACCATTACCCCTCATCCTATCACTATGCTCCCTCATAAAGTCCCTCCCCAGCTTTCCTGCAGGCCCCCTTTAGGTACTATAAGGTCGCTATAAAGTCTCCCTTCTCTTCTCCCGGCTGAACAACCCCAGCTGTCTCAGCCTGTCTTCATAGGAGACATAGGAGAAGTGGCAGCTTCTCTGGCACTATGCTGGTCTGGCTTCTTTGCCTTCCCCATTGTTCCTGCTTGAGCTGAGCTATAACCTTCCTCACTCACAACCCTCCTGTGCCAGAGGATAAGTGCTGTTCCAGGATTTGGCCTTAGCCTGCAACAAGAATGGTTTGCATCCTTCCCTAAAAGTCTAACTGTGTGGTTTTCGTTCAAGCTGGTGAGTACTTACACCACCAGCCCCATCATGGCTGACAGCAACTCACTTCAAAAGTTGCTTTGCCCTTTCTGCTCACAGGCTGATGAACTTTTTCTGCTGTAACACTACATAGCAGACCCAACATCTCCTGTCACCTACCTGGAGGCTGCAAGACAGAGCAGGTTCCTATCTCTGCCTCCATTCTCTTTATACAGGCTGTGCTTTGCCCTCCCCCTTCTTGTCTGCGAAGGAAGGCACAGAGCAGAGCTAGGTCTGGTTTTATCCTTTGTATTGATGTCTCACGGGAATGCTTTTTTGCCAGGAGGTGCAGATCAGGATGCCATATGCCTCCCCTCAAACCCTTCACCAGCGTGAAGTGGTAGTTCGGACCTTCAGTGGGCAGAGCTGGAGTGATCTGAGAACAAGAGTGGAGCAGAAGAGAAAATCAAAGGTAAGCAGATTGGAATGACCAGTGACATACATTGTTCCTGTTCCCCTCTTTGGTTTTGCCCAGCCAAGAGTGAGCCCATTGGAAACATCTCATGAGCAGTGTTTTGACCAGCTGCTATAAAATGGCAGCTCCAGGTTTCCTCTCTCATGGAGGTGTGTCTCCGGAGGGTGATGCGTTGCAGCCTGCCATGCTTCATCCCTGTTCTAGTGCTTTCATCTGCTTGGCTGTTACTGGCACTTACTTTCCTGCCTTTATTGTATTATGTTATATGCCTATATGTTTTCTCTTCTATGAGAGGTGCTATGCTGGACCTTGTTCTCACCAACAAGGAGGGGCTGGTGGGGAATGTGAAACTCAGGGGTAGCCTTGGCTGCAGTGACTGTGTGATGGTGGAGCTCAAGATCTTTAGCACAGCGAGGAGGGCGCACAGAAAGCTCACTGCCCTGGACTTCAGGAGAGCAGAGTTTGGCCTCTTCGAGGTTCTGCTTGGTAGAGTACTGTGGGATAAAGACCTGGAAGGAAGAGGGCCTGAGAAAGCTCTCTGATATTCAAGGACCATCTCCTCTAAGCTCAGGAATGATGCCTTCCAGCAAAGAGGAAGTTGGGCAAAAATGCCAGGAGGCCTGCATGGATGAACAAGGAGCTCCTGGAGAAACTCACTCAAAAAGGAAGCCTACAGAGGGAAGCAAGGACAGGTAGCCTGGGAGGAATACAGAGAAATTGTCCGAGCAGCCAGGGATTACGTTAGGAAAGCTAAAGCCCTGATAGAATTAAATCTGGCCAGGGAGGTCAAGGGCAACAAGAAAAACTTCTATAAGTATGTCAATGATAAAAGGAGGACTACGGAAGATGTGGGCCCTCTTCCAGAAGGAAACAGGAGACCTGGTTACCCGGGATATGGAGAAGGCTGAGATACTCAATGACTTTTTTGCCTCGGTCTTCACCAGCAAGTCTTCCTGCAGACTGGAAAAGGGGAAATCATAACCTCCATTTTTAAAAAGGGAAAAAGGAAGACCCAGGGAACTACAGGCCAGTCAGTCTCACCTCTGTGCCTGGGAAGATCACGGAGCAGATCCTTCTGGAAACTCTGCTAAAGCACATGGAAAATAAGGAGGTGAATGGTGAAAGCCAACATGGCTTCACTAAGGGCAAATTGCGCCTGACAAATCTGGTGGCCTTCTACGATGGCATTACAGCACTGGTAGATAAGGGGAGAGAAACTGACATCATCTACCTGGACTTGTGCAAAGCATTTGACACTGTCATGCATGACATCCTGGTCTCTAAATTGGAGAGACACAGATTTGACAGATGGACAACTCGTTGGATAAGGATGGATGGTGGATTGGTTGGATGGCAGCACTCAAAGAGTCCAAGTGGTGACCAGTGACAAGTGGCATTCCTCAGGGGTCAATACTGGCACTGGTGCTGTTTAACATCTTTGTCAGAGACGTGGACCGTGGGATTGAGTGCACCCTCAGCAAGTTTGCCCATGACACCAAGCTGTGCAGAGCAGTCGACACACTGGAGGGAAGGGATGCCATCCAGAGGGACCTGGAGAGGCTTGAGAGGTGGGCCCGTGTGAACCCTGTGTGAAGTTTAACAAGGCCAAGTGCAAGGTCCTGCACCTGGGTTGGGACAATCCCAAACACAAATACAGACTGGGCAGAGAATAGATTGAGAGCAGCCCTGAGGAGAAGGACTTGAGGGTATTGGTTGATGAGAAGCTCAACATGATCCGGCAATGTGTGCTTGAAGCCCAGAAAGCCAACTGTATCCTGGGCTGCTTCAGAAGAAGCGTGGCCAGCTGGTCGAGGGAGGTGATTCTGCCCCTCTTCTCCGCTCTCGTGAGACCCCACCTGGAGTACTGTGTCCAGCTTTGGGGCTCCCAACATAAGAAGGACATGGACCTGTTGAAGCAAGTCCAGAGCAGGGCCATGAAAATGATCAGGGGGCTGGAACACCTCTCCTATGAAGACAGGCTCAGAGAGTTCAGAGTTCAGAGGCACTCAACTCAAGCTGTATTAAACCGACTCTGTGACAGAACCTAGGGTCTGAACTTTTTTCCTACTGTCGGAGGCTAAGACTGGATCCAGCCACAGCTAGGCTCATCTCTGAGAGGTTGTTTACAAAGTAAGGAGGTCCAGTCTAAACCTCGCAACTCAAGAGGGGAGGGTCCTCTTCAACAGTTGTTCAGCCTGGAGAAGAGAAGGCTCTGGGGAGACCTTATAATGGCCTTCCAGTACCTGAAAGGGACCTATAGGAGAGATGAGGAGGGACTCTTTATCAGTGAGTGTAGTGATAGGACAAGGGATAATGGTTTTAAACTGAAAAAGGGCAGATTTAGATTAGATATTAGGAAGAAGTTCTTTGCTGTGAGGGTAGTGAGACACTGGAACAGGTTGCCCAGAGAAGTTGTGGATGCCGCATCCCTGGAAGTGTTCAAGGGCAGGTTGATGGGGCTTTGAGCAACCTGGTCTAGTGGGGGGTTGGAACTAGATGATCTTCAAGGTTCCTTCCAACTCTAACCATGCTATGACTCTATGATTCTTCCTTGTCTTCTGTTACAGAAGCACGTGGCTCACTGTAGTGTCCTTCACTTCTCCTGGTTCCTCGTTGTGTCTCGACTTGTGCAAAATGAATGCAAAGTGCCAACAGAGGGGACATTGCTCTTTTCCAGTGTGGATCCAAACATCAAAGTGACCTTTCCTCCTGGAGTCACTGAAGAGACTCGCAGTGTCAAGCTGCAGGTATGCACACTCTAAAAAACAAGCTTTGGTAAGCCCTAATGCAGCTGTTGTCCCATACCAAGTAGGGGAGCCGAATGTGAGATGTCCACCCTAGGGTAATTCGTGTCTGACATGGATGCTTCATGGACTGACCCATCTCAGATCACCGTCTGTCTTTTCTTCCCTGCCTGCAAAAAGGGTTGTGCTCCAAGCTGCCCTGTGTGGGAAAGGGATCTCCTCACAGCTCTGCCAGTGGTTTGTCCTGTAGGTCAGCAGGTCACTGCTGTGAAGGGAACACAAGGAGATTTTGCTTCTTGTTCCCTTGAAAAACATACTGAGCCTGGCAGAACAGCTCAGTGAGTGAGACTGGGGGGAGGGGGGATTATTTATGAAGATTTAATTTTAAAGTTACCCCACTAAAATGAATTGTTCTGTAGAGTAGCTAGATAGTGCTAAATGCTCTTGTAATACCTTGGTCTGTCCCAGCTCGCCAGGCCGACACCAGTATTATAGCAGACTTTAGACAAAGTTCACTGTGCTTCCATTTCTCACCAGGCCCTGAGCCAAGAGCAGCATTTGACTGCTTTGTGCTGGGGTAAACTGAGTGAGCGATACGGGAATTTGGGTTCCTGACTGCTTCGCTCATCGTGATGTCTTCCACGTCCAGGTGCTGCCGGTCTCTGCAGAAGAGATGGAGGAAATCACGGCCGATGCAGGGTGCAGAGCCAGTCCCCTGCTCTGCCTCTCCCAGGACTCCCTGATGGATTTTCTCAGGCCAGTGAGAATTCAGCTGCCCCTCCCACCTGGGGTCACAGGTCAGTTTATTCCCAAAATTGGCACAGAGAAATTCCATATATGGAAAACCACAAATGGAAATCTGGGAATTTTATTTGCTCTCCTGTAACTAATAAAGCTTGCTGCTTCTCCTGCAGGAACAGCAAGGTGTGTCTGCTGAGTGAGTGAGTGGTGGTGCAGGGTTGTGGGAGATGAAGGTAATTCAGATCCAGCAGGCCAGCGCTGGGCTTCACAGACCAGCAGCACGAGCTGGGAGAATGGCCTTGGCAGATGGATTTCTCTGCCAAATTGCATGTGTATTTAGACTGCTGGGTTTGGTGTGATGGGTTGGAGGGGCACTCCTGCCAACTGAGGAGATGTTTTGTAAAAGGACTTTGATTCATGATTGGGAATAGCTTGAAGCAGATAATGAATGTGCTGCCTCCAGGGGTCTGCCTTCTCTTTTACTTCCTTGCTCATGAATCAGGTGCTTAGCCAGTGCAGTTTTAAGTGTATGATCATACACTAAGCCATCTCCCACTCTGAATACTGCTATAAACAGCCTCAGCCTTGCCAGAGATTCTTCTGTTTGCATGCTGACTACCCTTTGTCTCCTAATGCCTATTTTTTTTGACCTTTCCTTGGCTCTCTTGTGAAGAAGTAAAATCTTTTTGCGTGCAGCTTGGCCTTCATTGTAACACTACCTGGTATTTGTATGTCTGAAGTGCATCAGGATTGAAAAGTCTGTGGGATGTGTGTTTAGAAAGAGATATAACTTAATTAATAACCCTAGATAATTTGTGATGGGAATTATCTGTCAGGGACAGATGGGAATCTGTTGCTGGAAATCAACACACTATCAGTTTAAGTTTCTATATTCTGCCAGAATATCCTGGAAGCTTTGGGGTAGCCTCATCCTTTTATTGCTGCTCTTCTTTGACCAAAGTTCAGTCCCGGATGCTGAAGAGAAGGCTCAGAGTCTTAATTTGGGGCTTTTAAAAAGAGGATCACCCAAAACTGTGGCTGGGTTTGTAAAGCCATGAGTAAAGGCTTCTGCTGCATATAGCATTGCTTGATCATTGTTGTCTTTAGGGCTAAATTTGGATCGGTCAAGGCTGCATCTTCTCCATGGCGACCTGGAGGGCCAAACCTGGGATGACATTACCAGTCAGGTGGTGCTGGAATTCACCCATCTTTATGCAGTGTTTGAAGTCACCCACTTCTCCTGGTAAGTGCAGGATTCGTCCTGAGGATAAGATGGGATGTTCCTCTGCCTTGCTCTTCCCACACTCTGACCAGGGGTCATACCATTAACCCTACCTGTTCCCTTTTCCCTTTGCAAGTCAGGCCCAGCTTAGCACTTCGTCTCTACCCATCATTTTTTACCGTCTCATGGGTGTGACACTGGCTTCTTTTCCTAGGCAGGATCCTTCCTTTTTCTTAATTCCTTGTCTGCCAGGTACTGGCTGTGGTACACCACCAAGACCTACATTGGAGGCATTGCCAAGAAAGTCTATGAGCGGCTGCGTATGTACCAGGTGAACTTCATTGCTCTGCAGAGGAAGAAGGACCCCGAGCAAGTCCTGCTACAGTGTGTCCCCAAGCACAAGGTCTGACCTGGGTTGCATTGCACTGCTCCTGAGCTTCCTGGGCCTCTCTTCTAGGGTGTAAGGGCAGCAGTGCACCACATGGTCCTGTTCACTGCTTCTAAGTCATTGCTGGTGTATGCTATTACCATACTGTGGTGGTAGCGTGATACGGGCTCACCGGGAGCTGGGGAAAGAAGGAAAACTCATTCTATGCAGCGGTGGATGCCATGCAGTGATTTCCACCCCCGCGAACCTTGAGGACAGGGCTGCTACAAAGGCTGAGCCACAGTAACTGGCCATGTGCATGCTATTAACATCCGGCAAACATGAGGCAAAAGATGTTGGCTTAAACTTCAGTCAAAGGTATTAAAGTTGTCTGACATGGGCAAAGTTGTCTGACACAGGCTAGTAGCGTGGGCAGCAGCACTGCTTTGGTTTCAGCTGGAGTGGTTAGAAATGGTACTTTTCCCAACGTTCCTTGCTGTTTACAGCAGTGGAACACTGTTCAAGCAGTGGAACAGAACATATGAGCCCTCCTTAATCTGCTCCAATGCAACATCAGGTTAGTTTATGCCATTAGTTTGAGCTAATCTGGCTAACTTTGTACGGACGGAGATGGAAAGAAGATGGGAAGTGCTCACGCATTCTCGTCTGCTGCCTCTGCCCTGGGGATATCAGCCCTCAGCAGTGTTGCTTCAGATGTTAGCAAAGTAAGCGTGCATCTGTGTTTGTAGAGCGTGTGCTTTGACAGACAGTGCAGCTCAGTGCGGTGAGGGTTATTTTATCCGCCTTGGCAGAACTGGGCTGCGTATCCAATTCTGCATTATCCTCTGGTCTTGTTGCTCTTCTTTTTCTTTATTTGTTCTCCTGTATTGAAATGACCTGTGGGCATAAAGGTCTGTAAGGGTTCTTTATATCTTGTGTACTGGGCTAAAATTGTTTCCAAAGGAGGCAGCAATGGCACTCACAGTGAGACTGGGGTTTGGGGGTGTCTGTATTCCTGCCAGGGATGGTCATGGGGTGAGAGAGAAGGTTTGCTGTTACAAATAGGAAGAAGAATAGACACCTTAGCTCTAGGCTGATTCTTGCACTGCCTCTGAGACCCCAGGTCTGACAGTGTGATCACTGCCAAAATTAGCTTTCTGATGTCCTCAGCTGTGTGATATTGTAGCATGTGGCTTTTTGCAGAGAAAATGTCTTTTAATAGCACACTGTGAGGGGGATAAGGTAGCAATTAAATCCCTCTCTAATTTGAAGATTACTGACCTGTTAAAAAGATAGAAACATTACTGAAAATGCTTTTTTAATGGCAGCTTTGGGATGGCTTGTCTTTGTTAGTCCACATAGGCTTTTCTGCTTTTTACTTGGGAAGAGAAATAGGGAAACCACAAAACTCAGAGCACCACTTCCTTGTCTGTAGTCAGTGTACCTTGATAGGACATGGGTCGGGGGACAGACGTGCTTCAGACCAAACATGGGTCCTGTGTTGTCATCCTTGTCAGGTTGACCCAGTGCTGAAGAAGCTGCAGGACCGCTATCGAGGACCTGAGCCATCTGACATGGTGGAGATGTTTGAGGGAGAGCAATTTTTTGCAGCTTTCGAACGAGGCATCAGCATCGATATGGGTATGGTAATACTGGGCTCCTTTCTGCTCCTACCTCTTGTGCTGCTCTGCTCCTAGGCATGTCTCTGCTGGGGGCTGTACTCCTCCATGGCATTCCTCTCTGTCTCCAGCTTGCCCACGACTCACAGCAGCCAGCCCGTGGACATTGAGCTTGTCGTGTTCTCTGATCACCCAACTTTTGTGTCTACTTTTCCTTATTAAAATGCTGTTTGCAGGCTTTAATTTTCTCTCATGCTCTTGTAGCCTGCAGAGGGCAATAGCTGGGTTTGTTTAATTTATGAGTGATCTGCTTCTGCAGCCAGCTATGCCCTTTTCCTGGCATCTTAGACACCACACTGGAATGGCCATGGTGATCAAATTAATGTTGCCCATTTCTGAGAGAACACATATAAAGATATTTTTTTTGGAGAAGGTATTTCTGAAATAATCAGAGCAAAGAATTCCCCCTAATGGAGCCATTAGAAGAGAAGGAAAGAGGGATCAGGACAAAACTCAAACTAATTTTTTATGCCCCAATTTGTCTGGACCTGTTAAAGTTGCAAACTGAGCCATTTTCTGCAAAACCTGAACGTACAGCTCGGTTTCATTGGTGTAAATTAAGCGCAGCTCTGTGAAGAATAATAAAATGCACTGGTCTTTCAGTGGAGTTCATGAGGCCAGAGTCTGTCCCTCTGTTCTGATTCTGGACTCTAACTTAATTTCTAGATAATTACGTACCTGAATGTTGCACCTGATTATATTTTTTTCCCTTTAGCTCTATTCCTATTTCTGCACTCATTGCAGAAATGGTGAAGAGATAGGTGACCTATTTTTGTGCATTACAGGATGCTATTGCAGCTGGTTCTACCCTTGAAGGGGTAGAATGGACCAAGCATGGGAGGGAAGTGCCAAGGATGGACTTGACTCCATGAATGTTTTACCCTTCCTTGCCTTCCATTCTTGAACTTGGTCTCCACCTTGTGGCCATTCTCCTGTTTCACCTGTAGGACCTGCTTTCTCCACAGCCAGCTTTCCATGTCACCCAGCGAGGAAGGGAAGTTAAAATTCTTTCAGGCATGAGTAGAAGGAGTAGATAGTAGCATGGAGACTGCTAGCGGATGATGGGCAGTCGGCCAGGCTTGAAAAGCTGCACACTTTTCTGCACGAGTTGAGTGTTTGCTGCTTCTCCGCACAGATCGCCCTGACTGCGTGGATGGACGTCTCTCATTTATTTTTTACTCCCACTTGAAGAACATGAAGGAAATCTATGTGACTTCCCCTGTAGACAGGAAAGGCCAAGCTGTAAAAGGCCAGGTGAGCAACCAGTTACACTGACGTTTTATCTCCTCCTTCATGATCATCATTGCTTTTACAAGGCTCCTCATAATATCTCTGAATGCTGGGCAGGACTCTTTTCCTCCCCTCTTTCCCTCCCCTCTTTCCCTTGGCTTTGCATTTTAGTGACTAAACCCTGAATAAACAAGAAGAGTAGACTGGAAGGATCACTCATCACTTAGCTCTCTGACTTAACATTCCTGCCATTAACTCTTGGGGTGTTGGCAGTGAGTCCAGCCTTTATGGCAGAACCTCAGTGCTCCTCCCAGTTGCACTTAATTGGGAGGCCATATTTACGGACTGAGGATAGGTGAGAAATGCTGAATGCATTCTTTCCCAGACAGAAGAGACATGATGCAAACAGGCTTGGCCACTGTGATTGAATCTGAGCCTCACTGCATGCTTTCTGTTTGTAAAGGTCTCTTTCTATCGAGGGGCAATCCCTGAGAGCATCCCTGAAGATGCCAGCAGGAGGAGGAAAGGACCAGACTCCCTCTGGCTCGCTACTCTGCCCATCAAATTGCCTGTGAGTTGTTTTGTCTCCTACAAGAAAATTAATCTCGATGGGGCAAGAGCACGGCCTTCCTGCTCAGCTAATTTTGTCTTCCTGCATGAGAACGGATGCAATGAATGACTTGCAAGAGGGGGCTGCTCAACCATGTTATGGTGGAGATTTCCCACTCCCCGTGAGCTCTTCTGAAAGGAGAAACATGAATAACTGGGAGTGGTCTCTATCTCTCCTGCTTGTCTTGCCTGTCAAGCACAGGCTTGTTGGATGGGTGCTCAGGGAAGGTGGATCCTATGTATGAATGAGGGATGTAGAACAGGAGGAAGCTCACTGTAATTAAGGGAAGTGTCTGTTTTGTTTATAAATTTCTCAGTCATGCAGCTGACACAGCAGGAAGAAATAAAGGTCTTGGATGAGGTAGGTAGGATGGATTTGAACACAGGCCTTGAGTATAAATATTCTGGTGTGAGCCACTGGCCTTTAAAGGCTAGGCTGTATGTCACAGTGAGAAATGCAACTTTTGCTTATGGAATTTAATTGATTTTTGAGAAGCTTAAAACAATAAATACCTTTTTGGATGAATGCTTCCCTTCAGATCATGCACCATGATCTCACATCCCTGTCTGACACATGCAACCTCAAATACAAATCTAGATGAAGTGCTCTCTTACATCTGAGGCGAGTATGCTTTGGGGAGATGGTTCATTGAAAAATGATCTGTAAAGACAGGAACGGAAAATTTCAGTGTGAGGTGTGACTGTGAACACTATGATTTGGTAGTTTTCAGAGGCAGTGAGCGTTGCTGGTCATTGCCAGTGTGAGTGCTCCTTGCTTCTGACAGCCTGACTCTTCAGCCCCACAGTTTTCCTTCCTCCCCGCTAGGAGGAAGGAAACTTTGTTGTGGAGACTGAGTGGCCAGACACTGTCCTCTACAGAAACAATTTGTTCAGCATGTTCTCTCTCTTCTCTGTGACACAGCGATTGAAACCCCGCTGGGGTGAGAACCCCGGTCCCCTGAATGGCTTCTCTTTCCCTCCCTTGAACCTGGGCAACGCCGAGACTGGCTACCTGACACAGGCAAACCTGCTGAGCATTGCCAGGCGCGTGGGAGCTGACTGGCAGACCATCGGCCTGAACCTGGGCTTGACCTATCAGCAGATTGAGCGCATAGGATACAATAACAGGTAAGATAGGATACCGTGATCAACAGTGATGTATTATATCCATCTGTCTGTCTGTCTATCTGTCTGTCTGTCTGTCTGCCTGTCTGTCTATCTGCAGTGTAATAGTATAAATTAATGCTCGGCTGGTTGAAAGTTTTCCCACTGGAATTGTTTCACCGGATAAGACATGGGTTAACTAATGGTTCTTCTCAAAACGTTACCTTTTTTAATGGAAAAACTGATTATTTTCTCTTGCCATTATAAGACAGAGCTTTATGTTTGAAAAACAAAATTGAGAAATAACAAACCTGATGAGCTTTGTAGTTCAGATGAGTCACATTCCTTTTTTGTTCTGTCATCTGGATTCCTGGCCAGACTCCATCCCTGACAATGAGCAGTGGTCTATGGCATTAATTGTGAATATCATCTTTATTCAAAAAGAGCTTGTAGTATGTCATGGGATATGCAGTCTGACCAAAAAGCCAGAGCAGTAGGAGAGAATGAGACTTGTTATGACCAAACTACTGTTCCTGTGATGAATTTACATTCCAAAGCAGAATGCTTTAATTTGGTATTTCCATTAGGAAAACAATTTCTAGAGAGATTTTAGTGCAAGAACTGCAACTCCTGTATGATGGGTAGGAAAAAGGCAGGCCCACTGAGTGCTTTGTGTGTCTGGGTGGCTTCTTTGGGGCTCCAGTCATGGGCTAGGACTCAGGTAAGGCCTGCTTGGGTTGCCAGTTAGGAGAGTGTGTTGGTTACTTCTGTGCTTCTCCTTTTCTTCAGAGAGGACCTTGATAAGCAGATCCTGGACATGCTTTTCTCATGGGCTCAGCAAAACTCGGAGGATCCTGACTGTGTGAGCAAGTTGATTACAGCCATGAAAGAGAGTGGCCGCCAGGACATTGCTGATGAGGTTGAAACCATCATTGAGCTGGGACGGCAGAAATACAGGGAGTCCATCCGCAGAGTGGGCTTGGAGCAGGAGAGCAGCACTGAGGACTCTGCGATAGCCATGATGTAGCACCTAGCACAAAGAACTGGCTTTTTTTCTGGGGTCCCTCTGCGTATCTGGAATGACAATGTCTTGGGGCAGCTCCCACCTCAAGGGCCAGCGTCTTCCTGAGGAGCTGGATGTTGATTTACTTGCGAGCAGACTACTGAGCTCTCTTGGGTTTATGCTTACTTCTGCCAATCCCAGGCAGTTTAGAGTGCATGATTGAGCCTTTTCTGTACTTCCACTTCTTGACTTTGAGCTCTAGATTTCAGAAACATGGAGAAATTCAGAGACTGAAGTGTCTGTCAGTTGAGCAGTGGCTAAAGTAGCCTTTAATGAATTAATACTCATGTTATGTATATTTATTTATAACTTATTCCCAAAACTGTGTTCTGCTGGAAACATTGGGTGTGAGCATTTGGGTCTGTTTGTGCTCCAGTGCTTGATGGGAAAGTGGAAGTGCAGCTGTGTTATGAAGGTCTGTGGTGGGTTTGGGACTGTTCAGCTATTTATGTTAATGATGTGTTTTGCTCACATGAAAACGTGAACTGTATTCCACATGAAAATATTTTCTATTTTCTGCCAAATCTCTTCCAGTTTCCTCAAGCCCAAAACAAAACCTAAGTATTTGTGGGGAAAAGAAAAGAAACTAATTTCTAGCAAAATTGCTCTTATTTTTTGGCTTTCCTCCAAAAGTTATTTTGGAACAAATAACATTTCACATTATGCCTAAGCTGCTGCACCTGTCAGGCTTTTTAGATGAGACCTACATGCTGCCAGTCTTCGACAGATTTCCAGTTTTATTTTACAAATATGTAAAAATCCATAACCCTGCTGGTCTGGGAGAGACTCTAATTTAAGTCAAAGTAAAATTTCCCTTGCAGTTTCAAAGGGATATTCCTCACATCCTCCCAGTGAAGTATGCCCGTGTAGCAGTGAAGGTGTGACCCCTCATGAAACTTGGTGAAAAGCGTGACTTAAATTTGCATTTTAAAAACTGGTCTGACCAGCTGTGAAATGGGCACTGTTGTGCATTGGCATGAACTGTGCTGAGCTAACCTCCCAGTTTTGCAGTCTGAACATCTTGTATAAGACTGGAAGTGTTTACTGCTTTTTAACTGCTCAGCCACTGACTTCTGAGGTGCCCTTCTCTTCCTGTTCCCCATCTCAACTAATGACCCACTAATGACAGTGGGAAATTTCGTGCAAGCTTTTTGAAAGACTACTGTCATCTGTGTAAATTCAGCTCTTTCAAGACAGCTTTGGATTCAGCATATCCCAGCCTCTGAGCAATATTTAAAGGGCTGTTCTCAGTCTGAAAAATAGAAGTCTGTATAAAAATGCCAGGTTGCAACACCCAAAGTCAACCTGGAGCTGCAGGTCTGAGAAATCCTGATGTTTTCTTCCCCCTGTGGAGAATCATCGATGGTTTCCCTGATGCTGTGTTTCACACCTGCCATCAGTACTATTGAAAGAGAGGCATAAAATACTTCAGCCTTTTTTTTTTTTCTTTTGAGGCCATTCTAACATCTTAGGCCACAGAGTGATTAGTATCCAGTCCAGAGCACTGGACAAGGACTCGTAGACTTGAGTTGTTGCCTTGGGCCTAAGGCCTTCCTCAGATCTGATTTCTTCGGCCATGCTGCCCCTCCAGTCTCATGTTCGGCTCAAGTCAGCAGTTCTCTTTTGAATGTATGTTTTCTCTGGTAGTCTGTGTCATATGTTTTTGTCTGTAATTTTGATGTATACTGATGAGGTATTTGTTCTTTCCTCCAGTTTTGGAGAGATGCATTTGGGCATATTGCTCTCACTGGAAATAAAATAAGCACTTAACTGTTTCACAGCATGGTCTGACAATCCATTAATGCCTCAAGGTGTTAGAGCCATGTCCCTTAAACCTGCTGGCAGAAAGACACAGGTGAGCTTGTCCATGCTGCACAGAAATGGGAGAAGAGCTCGTGTTTGGGTATTCCTGGCTGCAAAGCGCAGGACAGTTAATGGCATCCCTGTAGCTTGGCTTTGCTGCAGCGGGGCTAAGCCGGGAAACACAACATTTGGGCATGGGTTTGACTAGCTGAGCATATGACTAGGGCTCAGGTGAAGCAGGTCTAGGGAGCAACAAGGCTAGTCTAGAGGGGACAGTGCATAGGCTTAGCCTGGCCTCCAGTGAAGGTGCGGGAGGCTTTTGGCTAGGCAAAGCTAGGCATAGCATCCACAGCTACGATGGGATGCATTTAGCTTTCCGTTTGTGGTGGCCAGGCAACAGCTGAGTCAGGCAATGCCAAAATAAGGGTTGGATAGGCTGAACTCTAAGGAGGGCTCATCCAGGCTTCAGCAGAGCTACAACTTTTCCAGATAACAGATAGATTGAGCTAGAAGAGAGGGAGGCGAGTGCCAGGTGTTTACGTTACTGTACGTATGGGCTACAACCACGACAGGCGACAGGAGATACCAAACCCTAGACGGCATCATCAGTAGAAAAACTGATCAGGATTTGGGCCGATAACCTAAGGAAGGTTAAGTAACCACCCCAGACAATTATTGTTGTCTCCAGTCTTTCACTGCCGAATGGCAGTTGCTGGGCTGGGCTGCCTCACTGGCATCTGGTTTTCTCCTTGCAGTGACACTGAAGCAAGCACCCAGCTGAGGATACGGAGGTGCTGGCGGAAAATCAGAGCAACGGTCCGACCGCTCTTTCCTTCAGCTGACTTGGCAGCAAATATTTGAGTTGGATGAGGGTCAACGGAAAGCATGTTATTTTCAGGTGTGTTACCTTTATCAACAATCTCTCTAAGGCACAGTAATTCCTTCGTAAGCCTGTAGTTGCTATGGCCAGGAAACGCTGATCACAGTTGCAGTAGATGGTTGAAGCAGAAAAAAAACCCCCAATGTGGCATTTATCTTTTGAGTCAAAAGATTGCTTTTCTTTCTGGCTCCTTTAATTAAGTCATCACATACTGGGCTAGTCTCTTTCCCTTTCCAGCTCTCTGGATTTTTCTGGTGCCTGTTAGGCACGTTACAGTGTCCTACTGATGATCTAAGCAGACTTTGTGGTTTTTACTGTGCATGATCCGGATGTGTCCAAAATTCCCCTAAATAAATTTCAACCAGGAAAAGCCTCCTTACAAAAAAAATTTAAAAATAAAAGGAGAAATTGTTCGTGAGTGGAAACATTTTTTCTTCTCCTTTTTTTGACTGTAACCTCAATATCTCTTTAACTCTCATAATTAAAGCCTTTTTTGCTTCATAAATTTGCAGATTGCCAGTAGAATGACCAAGTGGCCCTGGGAGGTGAACAGAGTGTTTCCCACATACCACCCTCCATTTCCAGGTTTTGCTAATCACAACAGTCCTCTAGCTGCCAGGAGACAGATTCAGGTAAGATGCTTCCAGCCCCTGGAAAGATTAATAAAAGAAATTGCTGAGAAATGAAAGCCCTGGCCAAGCTCAAATCCATTTATTAATTCTGTAAAAAACACAAGGCAAAGCCTGGCTATATTCTGCACGGGGTTAAACTGTTTACATGATCCCGGCAGTAAAATGCTGTATAATTCCCAGTAAAAGACCTGAAGGAAATATGAAGGTGGGAGGGAGCCCACAGGAGCTGTGTTCGGTTTGTCTGTTTACTGTGGCCAGACAGCAATACTGTAAAATTCAGCACATCCATAGGATTGATCTGATAAGGGAAAGGAGATACCTGTGGTGCATTGGGGACTGAATGGTTCAGCCATGAACCTACCATGCTTGATACAAAACTGAGGGAGCATTAGAAGATACCCTGCCAACTGATAAGATTTCCTGCTGTTTGGTACCCCACAGTGTCCGTACTTGACAGTGTCATGCTGCTGTTGCTTTTAAAAGGGAAAGGAAATCTGATGAGCCTTAAATTCACTGTTTTCCCCCAAAAGGAGAATCACAGCCTTTTTTCAGCCTTTAAAGCCAAGAGTAGCTTTCACTGGTAAAGGTGTGGGGCCGGTATTCAGACACTGGTGCATCAGAGCCCCAGCCCAGGGCTGCCTCGAAGTGAACCCACCATGCTTATCAGTTTGTGTTGTATGTATGAAGAAAACAGCCTTTGCTACAATTAAGCGTGTGTCCATTTCCTGAACTCTGCAGAAATAATCTGTATGTTCTTAAAGCACTATTTTTCTGTACATCTGTGTGGCTTGAAAATCCACGGGGAGAGTTTGATGCTTGTTCCAGTTCTCAGCTACCTTGAAGGAACTCAGTGACTGGGAAATGTAGAAAACGGGTAGACACCATCACAATGGAAAATTCAGCCTCTACCCTTCCTGCCTCGCAGTAGGTCTGTAGGTTGAACCCATGCAGAAGGTTGCTTTGGGAGGCTGGGACTAAGATCCTTCTGCTTGGTTTGCTCATTGAACACCAGTGCAGTTCTTGTCTTTTCCAGACAGGAGATAATGGAACTGAAAAATGTGCAAGGGGCAGGAAGGATGCTCGGAGATGAGTACTACAGAGTATTTTTAATTCTTTTTACAACAGACTATTACATCTCCTGGGAAAGGATGAAGACCGTGAATAGATGGTTGCCATCCACTCTTTCTCAACTAGGTGGCACCAAATGAAATAATCCAACATCACCTGCAAACAAGCAAAAGAAGGTACTTTTTTTCCCCACTGTGCATCATTCTAATGCTGAGTCATTGCTATGAGATGTTTAAGGCCAAAATATAAAAGTTGTGCTCAGAAAGTACTTGGTTAAATTGTTGGGAAAGAGATCCTCTAAAAAGTAAACGAATACAGAAAGCTGAATGCATTCCCACATGGAAGGAGTGAGAGACTGGGGCTGCCTTTCTTAGGCAGGAGACGAACAAAGCAGCAGCAATAGCGTATGTGGAGAAACAAAGCAGCCAGAGGAGGCAGGTCAGACATCTCTACTTGCTTTCTCTAGAAAGGCAAGACAGTTGCAAGTCTTGTTTCTGCTGAAGCTGCCCTGTGGATAAGGGGGGACCACGCTTGCATGGGTTGGAGGCAGCTGTTGCCTGGACCCTTCCTTGGAGCCATCTGGCCGAGCTTCACTCCCGGATTGAGAATTTCAGTGGTGACCCATAACAAAGCAGGCAGCACTGCCCAAAGGGAGAGATGGGATTTCTACCCTGAACATGTTAAGCTTGAAAACGTCGGCTCTGCCTTGTTTTCACTGCGTCTCAGCAGAGAGCTGCAGCTGGAGGTATCTCTCCAGGCATCTCCTGACTGGGCTCACAAAGTCCCACGCACTGGGTCACTGCTCCCATGCGCTGGGTCACCAGGTGGAGCCACATACTGGGGCAGGCCCTGTGTGGCCGTCAGATGCTGGGTTGCAGGAGGCCACCAGGGAATATAGGTCAGACAGACGGGACACCAGACAGAGTCACATGTCACAGAGAAGTTGGGCAGGTCTGATTTAGCTAATGGGACGTGAGAGCTTGAGGGATGCTGTCTGCAGACATTTAGTGAGTGACTTGGGAAAACATTAAGCTAACATTCTTCATCTTTTAGTTGCTCAAGCTGCTGTAAGTTTCCAGGCATTCACCACCCTCTCAGTGCTCTGCTTGAATCAGCAAGGGTAAACCTTGGTATTTATAATAAAAACACCAATAGCTTGAGAAATTTTCAAGTTTTCTTCCTTCTTAATGCAGAAAACCTTTTTTCCTGATAAAAAAAGGCACCAGGGTGCTGCAGGTCCACCTGTGGGATGGCTCCAAGGCAGCACCAAGAGGTCAAAGCTTTGGGTATGAACAGGAGGTGGCAATACACAGTGATTTAAGTAACTCCAGATATGTCCCAGCCATGCCGCCTCTGCCAGGTCTCTGCCACAGGCCAGACCTGGTCTTCTGGAGGTGTTTAGCATCACCAGGTTTTGAAACAGCAAATCTGCGTGTCCAGGAGTGGGGCTCATGCAGGGGGTGGCTGCAGTCCCTACGGAGACACCCATCTCTCCACACCCTGTGAAGAAGGGACCTGGCTGATGGGTGGTTAGGCTTCTAATTACGCTTTGTTGGTGGGATGAAGAAAAGCTTTAGATTACAGTGAGAAGCAGGACAGGAGAGCTGGCTGAGGGAAGTGGTGACAGGATAGCTGGGGGAGGATATGAACTTAGGTATGAATCTTCACCTTGCTGCTTCTTCAGCCGAGTCCTCAGAGGATTTCACTCCCTCTGGAAGCAGCAATGGCTCGGGACAAATGTTTTCAGTTTTCTTCCCTCCAGGTTGGAGAAAAAGGAAATCTTTGTGATTCTTAACTTCTCCCCAAGGCCAGAGCTGAGAACAAGAACAGGTTGTGATGCTGGTTGTAGCTGCTCCCTCCCAAGACTGCAGGTTACTTGGCTTCTGGGGCCTGGCACATCCTTTGTGTGCTGCAGGAGCATCAGGCTGAGTGACAATCCCAGCAAGGCTTTCATCCTGGTGCACTGAGAGGAGCAAGACAACACAATGTCCCCCTCAAAAATCCCTTACAACAGATGATTTGGTTGCAGCCCGGGCAGGGAAAAGAAGATCCTGCTGCTTAAACAGGATATTTTGTGACAACTGCTTTGCATCAACAATGGCTGGAGGGCAGAGGCAGTCGCAAATGGATCTATCAGCTTTTTGGGGTCCCAAAATAACATGGCCCTAGAGGAGCTGGCAGCAGCTCTTGGCGAGGCAGCAAGCCCGGGAAGCCGCGACTATCCCTGTGGGCCAAGCTGTTTCATTTTCACGCATGGCAGGATGGTAGTGTCCTTGGTGTCCACTTCACCATCTAGCCTGGCAGCACAGAGCCATCTCACGTTTCTGCCCCCAAGAAACAGCAAAGCGGGTTAACGTAGCTACAGCTTTCACAGAATCACAGAATGGTAGGGGTTGGAAGGGACCTTCAGAGATCATCTAGTGCAACCCCCCTGCCAGAGCAGGGTCACCCAGAGCAGGCTGCACAGGTACGCATCCAGGTGGGTTTTGAATGTCCCCAGAGGAGGAGACTCCACCACCTCTCTGGGCAGCCTGTTCCAGTGCTCTGCCACCCTCAAAGTAAAGAAGTTTTTCCTCATGTTCAGACAGAAATTCCTCTGTTCCAGTTTGTGCCCATTGCCTCTTGTCCTGTCACTGGGCACCACTGAAAAGAGTCTGTCCCCATCCTCTTGATACCTGCCCTTTAGCTATTGATAAGCATTGATGAGAACCCCTCACAGTCTTCTCTTCTCCAGACTAAACAGACACGGGTCTCAGCCTTTCCTCATAAGAGAGGTGCTGCAGCCCCTTGATGATGTTCGTCGCTCTCCGCTGGACTCCCTCCAGTAGTTCCTTGTCTTTCTTGAACTGGGGAGCCCAGAACTGGATACACTACTCCAGATGTGTCCTCACCAGGGCAGAGTAGAAAGGGAGGATGACCTCCCTCAATCTGCTGGCCACGCTCTTTTTAATGCACCCCAGGAGACCATTGACCTTCTTGGCCACAGGGGCACATTGCTGGCTCACGGTCAACTTGTTGTCCACCAGGACTCCCAGGTCCCTCTCTGCAGAGCTGCTTTCCAGCAGGTCAACCCCTAACCTTTACTGGTGCATGGGGTTATTCCTCCCTAGGTGTAGGTCCCTCCTACACTTGCCCTTGTTGCCCTTCATTAGGTTCCTCTCCGCCCAACTCTCCAGCCTGTCCAGGTCTCGCTGTATGGCGGCACAGCCTTCTAGTGTACCAGCCACCCCTCCCAGTTTTGTGTCATCCCAGAGCAAACAGCACCATTTGGCATTGCTTGGCTGCACACCCCAGGGAAAGCGTGATGCTCCCTATCCTGCAACGCCCCAGAAATCAGATGCCACTTCTGCGTGGGGGCAGATGCACATGGCGGGATGCTGTGGGGCAATTTCTACCTGGGATGAGGGGGTAAGCCCTGCCAAAAGGCTCCTGTGGCAATAGGCGGCTGCAGCTGCAGGCTCCTTGCCAGCAGCTGTGCCCAGAGTGGGATCTGGAGGCCAATCTCACAGCCAAGAGAGCGCCATTCATCAGCACTCAATAAACAAAAGTGCCTTGCTGTTTTATCTGGGAGATAAGCATGCAGGGCATGAGATTGCTTTCCCTTGCGCTCTCTGTGCTGAGCGTGGGAGCCTGCATTGGCTACCAAAGGAGCCAGGGCACTGCTGCTGTGGGGCACGCTGCAGAAAGGCGTGCAGGAACGGGGTCTGCTGCGTGTCAGGCAGCCCTAAGGCCAGAGCGCCACGGGTGCTAGGCATGGCGAGATGCTGGTGCTTACTGGAGGTTGCCAGCCCTGTGGGGCGTGTTGCAGGAGCTGGGTGACTTTGCGAGCCAGATTGTGACACATTACTTGTTAGCACTCTTGGGTCAACCCTGCGGCTCTAAAAGTCACTTATAAAGGGGAGAAAACTCTACTTTTATGCTTTTTTGGCTTCTTGATGATCAATGATTGAAGCCTGAAAGCTTTTTGCTTGTTTTTATTCAGAGACTAACATTGCCAAGCCTTGATTTCCTTACTTTTGCTGGAGAAAAGTGGCTGGAGAGTTTACTGATGGGAAATGAGGAACACTTGTGTGCCTTGAGCATCAGGGACTTTCCTTCTGGTATTTGTTAGACATTTGAATCAAATAGCTATTAAGAGAATGTCTGCAGCCTCCTTCCAAGGCGCGATGGCCAGAGGGAACAGACAGACCATGTATGTTGGTTCACCTGAGTGGTCTTGCAGCCTTGAACTCTCTCTCAGGGACAACAGAGCTGAGCTTGGGGTAGAGCTGTCCTTTTCCCACACTTTCCCCACTTTCTGGCTGCATCCACATCCCCTCTCACTTCTATAATGTCAAGTGTCCACACAGAAGATGAAACCAGATTTGCTGGGTGAATGGTTTGTAAGCTATTCCTGGCATCCAAACTGACAAACAGCTGTGAATCTGTTCATTTTATTCATACTGTTTGGCTGTAATCTCACCAGTTGGATGCTGGATGCCTCCTCTATCACCTCTGTGCTGTTACCTTTGGCAACCCATCCTGTGGTCCCAATGGAGAATGAGATCAGGCTCAGTTGAGATTGATTTTTCCAGAAAATGATGTTGACCAGTGCTAATTATACGTTACTGCTGCTTCAATCTTTATCAGTCAAATCATCTACCAGCGCTCTGATAATCACATCCGGGATGGCCACATGGCCAAGGGAGCAATGCCCAAGCTTGCCTGATTTGGCTTTTTAAAGCGTTGGTTTAACAGCCACATTCATCAGGCGCTTGGGGATTTCAGGAGCAGTCCATGATTTATTAAAACAGAAAGCAATGCAAATGGGATAGGAAGCTGAAAAACGCCACCTCGTGAAAGCCTCTTTCTTTGCCAGCAGACTGAACTTGACCCATGTCCTTGGCATGGCTAAGCCAGCCCACGGCCCCTCTGGCAGCCGGGCTGAAAGTAGCGCAGGATTTTGAGACTCATGCAGGGGGAGCTTTGTGACAAGCTGAGAACAAACCTGCTATAATGCTTGCATGTGTGACATGATGACGATGTTGCCTCGTACAGGAGGTCCTGAGCTCTGCTCTTCACCTTGTATCAGCTGCAGACCTTGCTGCTTTTGAAGCTCCACTTTGTACCAAATGGTTTTAAATTTCTTTATTGTCTGTCAGAAGAAAAAATTTATCTCTGAGAGCAGAGGAAACCTTGACAACCTGGCACTCACTGAATGTGAACTTTCTTCCTCTGCTTTTTTTTATCCACTCTCCTAAAGACTGCCGGAAGAAACGGGTCCCTTGTGCCATGCACATTGCAAAAAGCAGTTGTTTTTATGCAGCAGAACCAAAAATAAAAACGGGTGATTGCAGTCTTCTTAAAACTCAGCACAAAGCCGGACAGCATTAACCTCTTCTTTGCCAGGGTATGGTACTCTCCTACCAGCACATCTATGGGATGGCACGTTATGATAAATGGTAAAATCTATCCCCCTCAATCCAAGCCGAGTTCAGTTCAGCTTTTGTCTGAAGTGGTACAGCACAGTTGTACAAAAGCTCCAAAGCCTTTGTAAAACATGGCAGAGCGAGGACCCATCACCACCAAGGAAGAGAGTGAGAAGGAGTTTCACACCTGGGGAGTGGGAAGGGGTGACTGCAACTTCCCCACACTATGTTTCCCTGTTCCCCAAACTGGGGGAGCCCCTTGTCAGTGCCCACCAGCGCTTTCCCAAGGACGCAGTGGAGAGACGGCAGCAGGGTTGGACAGACGATGTCAGCAGCTCCCTGGCCACGTGCCTATCCAATACACACCAAAAAAATGTCCATGGTGCACAGGTCTCCTTCTTTGGTCAGGCACCACCTTTCTGGAGTGAGCTTTGTCACCTCTTGTGCTGTATCTCCTCATCTTCTGCCCAGCGCAGGTTGAGAAGTGCATGAGCTGCTCCCTTTTTCACCTACATCCAACTCATCAGTATTGGCTTCTGATGCTTCACCGACCTCTGGTTTACATCTTCTTCTCACCTTGGGTTACAGGTCCCTGACTGTGATAACAAGGTCCTCTTGCTTTCAGGTGCGTGCACAACTCTGATGTTTCTGAGCTCTTCATCATGACTCCATATAATTGTCGCTTCTTCCGTGTGCACAATGTCCTCATTAGCCTGGCATGCTCCACCATCCTTGTAGCTGCTCTTCTCTGATCATCTCCGATTCATTGCACAGCCTGTGTACTCGTGCTCTGATGGTTCCCCTGAGCTTTTGGTGCAGAGCTGGTGACCCCACGCTCGATGTGGCTGTTATAGCGTAGCGCCCGGTGCACGTGAGCGGCGGGGGATGCTCTCGTATTCTCCTGGAGATCTTTCCCTCTTTCCTTGGTGGAGTCAAACCCATGGGCATCATCCCCAGGGGCACAGAGATCTGGCTGGCTACTGATGTCCTCCTCGCCTTCTTGCTTAGTTTCCAAAGCCCACTGAAGTGGCTTCCGTGGATGTTTCTGTGCAAGGACTCAGGCTCCGTTACACTCCTGAAACCACAATGGAGCCAGTTAAACCCAAACCCAATGTCCGCCTGTGGCCTGGAGACTTTCCAGGGGGGCAGCAGGTGGCACAGCACGGTGATCCAACCGACCACAACTGGCTCGGTCTTTATTTTGAAGGGAATGACAGATTTATTATTTCCCCCCCCCCCCTTTTTCGCTTGTGCCGCTCGCCAGGTGGCTGCAAGATGGCTGACGGGAGGGGTGAGAGAGAGCGCACCTCGCCCTGCGGCGGGGCGAGGGGTGCCGCTGTCGGAGGGGAGGGCAGGGCTACGGGCACGGCAGGGCACCCCCTTTCCCGCCGCGGATGCCGTCGCCCGGGGACGCTGAGCCCCGGGGTGGGCCCGGGCCGGGGGAGGCCGCGGCGAGGCCCAGCCACCCCGGCCCGCGTTGCCATGGCGACGCGGCGGCCGCCCCGGCGGGGAGGGCCCGGCGGCGGCGGCGGCGGCAGCGGCTTTTCCTGCGTCGAGCGCGGCCAGAGGGGGCAGAGCTGAGCCGGGTCGCGCCGCGCCGAGGAGCTCCGCACCCCGCGCCGCACTGGCCTCCGGCCCCGGCGGGAACCCGCCGCCGCCCCGGATCGGTAAGTGCGGGCGCGGCCCCTCCCCGGCCCTCGGGAGGCGCCGCTGGGGGACCCGACTACCCTCCTGCCGCCGGGCCGCGGCCTGCCTCCCCCGGCCTGGCCCCTGCTGCACCGGCCCTATCGTCCCTCGCCCCGGCCCCTCACCTCAGGGGTGTGCCGGGCCCCCTTCCTGCACCCCTGGTCCCTGGGGGGCCGGCCCCTCGCCCCGGCGGCTGCGAGCTCCCCTGGCTCCCCCCATGCACCCTCCTTACCCCGGGGGGTGTGGGCTCCCCTGGACCCTATATGTACCCCCTCACCGCCAGGGTCAGCGGGCTCCCCTGGACCCTATATGTACCCCCTCACCGCCGGGGTCAGCGGGCTCCCCATGTACCCCCTCGGTACCCGCGGGGTTGTAAGCTCGTACCCCACCTGCTCCCCTCACTCTGGGAAGTGCCAGCCCCCCCAACCGTTCCACTCATCCTAGGGGGTGGGAGTCCTGCTGCCTGAATTTGGGGCCGCAGGTGCCTGTGTGTCTAAGCCGAGCCTGGGGGAGATCGCTCCGTGCTCCCCGTGGTGCTGGGGTTGCCCTTGCCAGGCCTTGGGGGCTGTATCGGCGTCCCCTTCTTCTCCCTGCCTGTGCCGGGGAAATTGTGGGTGACACGTGTGTGGTTTCAGTCGTCCCCTTTAGTGCCTCAGAGCTGCTGCTTTTCATATTGAAAGCGATTTGCACGTTTTTCTGGGGGTTCTGATTTCCAAGGTGATCTGTAGGATTGTAGCTTCTGGCTGCCCCGGTCGCAGTGCAGGGTCCTGCGTCTAAGCCCCTCCCGAGCTCCTTCCAGGCTCTCCTAAGCCAGATCTGCACCTCTTTGAGGTAGGTCAAGGTTACTGTGCTCTTCTTCCCGTGGATGGGGAACGTGGCAATTTGGATAGGCTGTGGGATTTCCTCAAGGTCATCCTGGGAATTGGACCCCAAGCATCCTCTCCTCTCTCGCTGCACCCTCTGGAGCTGCCGGGCTCCTGCTGGGCGAGGGCACAGTCATGGAAATCAGATTTTCCAGTGCCCCAGGCCTCTCTACTGCAGGGCTTCTCAGCTTTTAGTTTCTACATCTTGCCAGACTGTCAGAGTAACAAACGTCAGAGCAGGATCCGAGCTATATTTATTTGGCCTAATATATTTTAAATATTAGGTCTTTACAGTTAAAAGACTATGTGTTTTTACTATAGCGCATTCATCTCTGAGAGTCTCGCTGCCATTAGGATCTCCTGTGGTGTGGCTGCTGCTGTTGGGATTGTATCTGCAGTGATTTTGATCACTGCAAGTCACTGTGGCTTCTCCTTTCAATAACTTGTTTTTTGGCAATGGCGAGCAAAAGGCAATCAAACTAGAGTGGAACTCGGCTGATAACAACATATTGTGTGGGACTCGGATGGCGGTTGTCTTCTTGTCCTCGGCTTGTGTTTTGCTTTCCAGGCTGTTACAAATAGCGGTATAGATGGGGTCAAATAGGAGGAGTTACTCTAACCTCTTCACCAGAAAATAAACAGCAGTATTTAATGAGGATTTGCCCCTTTGAATGCCTTGCCTGTAGGGTTTTTAACTGTGCACTACTACTTCTTGTCATTCACACAGATACGATTTTTCTCCTGGTGCTGTGCCTTAGGCTCATTTCTTCACCGAGTGCTTGTCGTAGTAAGGAGCGCTATATTTTGAGGATGATGGTGATCAGTGGCAGAGAGGGATGGCTGAGTTGGAACAGGGAGCAAATCTGTGTCAGAAATTGGAGCCTGGCACTGCTCTGAAGGAAAGTCTGCGGTCTTGTTTGTTACCCAGCAATCTTGTTAATGTCTTACTAAGATGCCAGGGCCCTAGAAGATCCTCCTGCTGCCGTTTTAAGAAGGGGTAGTGTGCTGTATTAAGTTACTAGGAGGTAGAAATCACTGACAGCCTGTCAGGGCCATTCACTCCTCTATTCCTAACAAGATTTAAATTAGTGGGCAAGACAGGGGGAAATAACCCCCTGGCGGGCTAAGGTGACAGCAGCATGTAGGCATGGAAGCAGCCCCCCATGCTCGCTTGTGCATCACATTGTATGTTGTAGGTCTCTAGAAGGGCAAAGGTGTGATGGAAAGAAGGGGACCGAGATGCCATGCCTGAACTTTGGTGTGCCTCAAAGCCTCGGAACCGTGAGGATTTGGAGCTGTGCTCTGATGAGGGTGTTAAAATGGGGAAAGTATCGCTTAGGAGCTGTAAACGTTTCGTATGCCTATACAGTTGTTCTTGCATAACCGTTGTCATGTTGAGAATTGTGAAATAGTAGGAGGGAGAGGTTTTCTGGAGTAGGGCAGCAGCGTTTTTAGGTGGGGAAACATTGTGCTGTGTTTAGCTAGAGTAAAACACATCTAGATCCAGCATCCCTGACTGGCGGCCCAGTTTTGCAGATTCTCCTAAGAACAGCTTTTCAATGAGGGGTAAAGCCTGATCTACAGAACACCCTTGTTGCAGCGTACGTGATGATCATGCAATGCTGTAAAAAATAGTTAATTATCCCTGGCACTCTGGGTTTTGTCTGAATAATTTGCAGCTAGAAGGCTGTAAGAGGAGTGACTGATCAGTTGCTCCTTCTTCATCAAGGAGTGCCTAGGTGTTTTGTAGAGCTGTGTGGTATCCATCTCTGGCCTTCCAAAGGGCTGGGCTTTGGGTTTGCTGCTGGGCTGAGGGTTGTTTTACAGGTATTCCCAAACCTCTGGATTCTCTTTCACCCCACTGTGGAAATAAAATGCTCTTGGAGGGCAGTTGCCAAATTCACGGTGGCTGCTGGAAGGTGGTATGTCCTTGTAAAATTTGGGAGGTGAAAGGCTTGTGTGGAGAGAAGAAAAGTTTAGCAGCATTGAGCATAGCCGCAGAAGGATTCGTGTCCCCTGGTGCCATCTTGCAGCATGTCTGCCTTGTTCCAGCACGATGCTTTCTTTTGTCACTTGATCCCTGGGCTCACTTGGGGGCAGGGAACTGCAAGTGTTTTGCACTGCCAACTTTCCAGTGCCAGCAAGATGCCCTGTGCGGGGTGTATCTCTTAATGAGCTGGTTTTGTCTGCCTAAAATCGTATTGTAGTGCCAGAATGACATAAAAGAGCTTTGAACTAGGCCCCAGGGGGGAAGGAAAAGGGGTGGAAAAATGCAAAATATTTTTGTTCAGAGATCCTGCCCTGGGGAGATGATATGTAACCAAACTGGGTTTGGAATGGCTGGGACAAATTGTGGTCCTGAGTGCTGCAGTTCATGTGTATTACGGTAGGATGCCAATGTCCTATGAAGGGACTTTCTGCAGTTCCCCCTTTTCTAGGCTGTTTCGTAACAGACAGGTATTTCTCCTAAGCCTGCCTTATTCCTGGCTGTCCTTTTTCAGAGTGTTTTTTCCCCTTGGTTTTTGTTGGGTTTTGGTTATGGTTTTTTTTGTTTTGGTTTGGTTTTTTTGTTTTGTTTATTTGTTTGTTTTGTTTTTCCCCAGAATGAAGTTTCTACACATCTGCTGGCAGGTCAGTCATGTCCCAGAGCTGTGCACCTTGGCCCTTGACTGGAGTATGTTGATGTAGCTCTGGCAGAGTGAGCGGAGCAAATCTGGTTTGCACCAGCTGGGTCTGGGCCATCATGTGGGAGCCCTCGAGCTACAGGAAGAGCTTGGGCACGCGGCCTCTTTAGCCTGTCACTTACAAGTTTGTTAACATCCTATTAGGCTTCCAGTTGGACACGCTTACCTCCCAGCTGCCTCTGCTCCTCTGTTTAAATCTGCAATATTGTGTAAGGGCAAGTGCCTGTGCTGCTCCTTCAACAGCAGCCGTGCAAGATGGGGAAGGATCTGCCTGGTCACAGCATCCTGCCTTCTGCTACTGCTGATACATAAGGACTGGTTATTATGCCTTTTACATCTGTGTATATGTTCACCTAAATCCTTAACTGGGTTTTCAGGAAATGCAAAAGTCTGCTTTGATGCCCATGTTTGCACATTCGGGCTTTCTTAGAAGTACCCAAACATCTGCACTACCAGAAAGTTAGGAGAGTTTGAATTATCGATTACTTATCCGTAGCAAACGAGCTACGGATGCTGCCTGTGTGAGCTAGTGCATTGTTTTTATTTTTCACTCTTGAACATATCATACCTACTGCGTATGTTTCATTGTGCGTTTCTCATAAATGTCTGCGTGGACGCTAGCCTTGCTGGAGCCAGTTGCCTTGTCTCTCTGCAGTGAGACAGCGGGATGTGGCTGCAAGTACCTCTTCTTTCTCTGCTGAAGAGGTGCCTGAGGTCTAACAGGACAGTGTGTTTTGGCTTCCCTGGTGCCCTGATTTGTTGAAGCCTTCCTTCTTCTGCAAGGCTGAGTCCTGTGGCTTGTGCCTGATTGGAGTGGGGACCGTCATTTGGCCATATCCAGCTAACTGCACAGTGTGCTGCTGGAGCTGACGCTGTGTTGCTCCAGCTAATCCTAACAGCAGATAAATAATTTTTTCCTGTCGTCTTCTGTTTGCCTTCCAGCACAAAGATAGTGGGAAGGAGGGGGCGGATTGAGCTGTCCAGTGCAAAATTGAGTGTTGCTTTAACCTTGCAGTATTGATTGCTGGGTAGTTCAGTTTTTGTGAAGATAAAGTAACAGGGGGTAAAAAAGCTTTAGAAAACATGGCAAAACCCCAGACAAACCCAGTGAAAAGACCTTGTCACTCTGGGTGGTTTGGATTTCTGTCTGTCAGTTTCCTCTTACACATCTTCAAATATGAAAGCTTTGAATACTTCCTGTTTTAGGAGGACTGCCCACATGGAGATTATTTGCTTGGGGAAGGGAAGGGCAGCCAGGCAGCAATGCCTGTTGTGTATCAGGAGAAATGTGATAGGATACCATTTATTTAATTTGCGGGGTCTCTATTGATCCTGACTTAATGCAGCCTGTGGTGAGCTGCTCACAGGAATGCAGTCTTACGTTTATTTTGTTAAACCTTTTCATAACCGGTTCTTGTTCTCGTTTTGGTGGTGGGTGGCTACACCTTGTCAAACCTCCCAGTGCCCTGCTGCTTCCTTTGGTGCTGCTAATGGTGTGTGGCTTATCAAGAGAGCTGTCTGAGTTTTTTTTCTTTCCTGGGTCTGCAGCATTTAATCAGAGGCCAGAAGGAGAGAGATTGATTTTGGTCCAGCTGATTTTTCCAGAATGGCATGAATTTTAGCAGCTGGAGGTGAATGAAGTCCCATCAAAGACTGTGCCTGCCCCACCTGGAGTTTGGCTCCATGCTGGGGATCGTACTCTCAATTTAAAGGCTGTCCCAGCTATGAAGAGCTTCGTGGACAAGGTAGGGAGAGGGAAGGAGAAGGAAAACATCCCCTCTTACAAAGGACAGCAGTGCTGCTGCACTGAGTGACTCACTGTCTTGGAGGAGGCCTTTGGGAAGAGAGGTGGCGTGTGCTTTTCTTTTTTAATTAGAGCACAAAGATATGGGACTTTCTGCAAGTTGTTTTAGTAGGAGATGCTGTGCGGGTGAGCTCTTAGTTTGGCCAAGCCGGAAGCCAGGCCAGTAGCCGTGATCCTTCATTTCTGAATTTAACCGCAGCTTCCAGTGAATCCTTCTTGTTTCAACAAGAGGCTGTGCTGTGTGATGTGAGAGCTTTGCACAGATAAACGTGTGGAAGGAGGCGGTAGCACGTGGTGTGCTTAGTCTGGACCAGCACATCTGTCACTTCTGTTGCTACCGAGTACTGTGTCCTTGTCACTGCGGTGTCTGACCCCTTACTGCCTTTAATGGGTGTGCTGCCTGCACGACAGCGGAGATGAGGGCAGTTCCCTGTTGCCTGCCAGGTTGGGTGGGATGGAAACACCTTCTCCAAGGCCACATGCACTGGGAGCTTCTTTGGTGCCCCGTTCAGTGCTGTGCTCTTTGCTCTGTGATAGTTAGGGATTTATAAAAAAAAGAAAAAAGAAGGAGGCATGTTTTAGGGACAGGACATGTCAGGGGCTAACTGTGAATTTGGGTACTGCTTTCTCCTTTGCCACAGATTCAGAGCATGAGCTTGGATAAGCAGTAAAATGTCTGTCTCTGAACACGTTCCCTACAATCAAATAGGGACAGCAACACTTCCATGGTTTTGCCACTCATATGCAATAACAATGGCAGCTGTTGCAGAAGGTATGATCTGATGTAGTAAACGGTCTCTCCTTCTGGCTGCTTTGTTTTCCTTTTTCATTTTGTGTTGACTTTCTCAAGGATGGGGGTAGCTTCCTTTTCTATGCCCTGGGTAAGCTGAGCTCTTCTCTGTAAGGCAGCAGGAGCACTTTTTGGTTTGTCTCATCCTTTGGGAGCAGCTGTTGTTTATGAAGGCTAAGGGTAGTATAGTTTCTTTAAAAGACATAAAACACATTGTGTTGGCCTGACCCCCTTCCCCTGAACTCTTCTGCTTGCTTTTTTAGCAGCTAAAAGTGTGCATGTCCTGAGCAGCGGTTGTCTTTTTGGTGCCTTTTTTTTTTTTTTTTTCCAGAAACTTAAAATGAAGGCTCATTGGTGCCCCACTCTGGTTCTTCAAAACTAACGGAGAGCTTGAAGGAAATAGCTTGGATGCTGAAGCGATAAGCACTACAGAAATGCCAGACGCTATATAAACAACTAAACTCAGCCCCTGGCCCTTCCTGAACGAGGGATGATTTGCAGAAATACTTCAACAGATGGTCTGAATTTGGCTTTTTGAAGGGGGGGAAGAAATGCCAGGCCACTGCTGAGCTGTGTGTGGGCGCGTGCCTGAGTGTGCCGTGCGGCGTGCTGCCTGCCAGCATGCTCCTGGGGAGGCTGAGCAGGCGGCTCCCGCAGCCCCTATGTGCTTGGGAGGCATCTGCGCACCGCTGACTCAGGGTCTGCGGCTCTGCCAGGTCCCTGGCGTGAAGCGAGCTCCCGCTTCCCCTGCGGTGAGGTTCGGCTGTGCCCGCTTGCTGGGCTGTTCTGGTGGAGGTGAGCTGTGACCAGTTTGCAGAGGTGTGGGGTCAGCTCATGGAGAGAGGCTGCGGAGCTGCCGTACAGCTTGTGAGATGTTGTTTGGCATGCGGGTGAGATTGTGGGAAGGCCACAGTGTGATCTGACACCAGATTGTCTCTCATGCTGGTGCAGTTACCTGGACCTGTGGCAGTGCAAATTGAGGTGGTCTGGAGCTGGAAGCAAACAGATCAGTCGTGGCAAGGGGCATGTGCTGTTTGGACACACCTGTGTGTACAGGTGAGCTGACAAACTTGTTGGTAGCCTGGGATGGGAGAGAGTTTACATGTAGTAGTTGGGGACCCTGATGAACTCTGGCGGAGCTGGCTGCTGTGGCCAACCTCTCCTCTCCCCTGATGAGGTTACTCCTCTTGCAGGGAAAGGAGAACATGGTTTCCCCAGCTGGTACCAGGCCTGGGGTCCTGACACCAACTGTGGCAGCAGCAGAGTGCTGCGCCACCTCTTGTGTGGCAGTGGCAGGCAGGTTCCCACGTCAATAGGCACAGCTGGCTCCGATGAGGATCGTGGATTGGAGCCCAGAAGTCCTTGCCTGAGGAACTCTGGAGCAGAGCAGTGTGTCTGGTTCCTGCATTGCCAAACTGTTGTTAGCCTCCCAACGCAACGTGCCTGTTACGCTCCTCACTGGCGTGACAATTTGTTGTGTCTAATGATATCTGTTGTTGGTGCCATGCAGTCTTTGGCAAGACAGCATTGGTCGGTAGTTAGAGCAGGGCTGTGAGGTGTGCTTCGGGGGTGATTTTTTATTTTGAAACTCTCTGAAAACAGGTCTAATTCTTAAGCAATGCAAGGTGAATCACTTTACTGAGGATGCTTAATGTGTTAGGTAAATTCTTGTGGATACACCTGGCAGGTAGCAGCATTGCACTGTGCACATGGAGTAGCCAGGTAAGACACTTAACGTCCAGAGAATGACTTTCCAAGTTCGACTTATTTCACTTTTTTCCTCTCACTCTTTTTCCTTTCTTGTGTTACCCATGTCCTTCTGCTCTGTTTAGGTGAGCAGGACTGCCTGTGTTTTCATTTGCCTGTAGCCTCCTAAATATATTGTCTTCCTGATGGGAACGCCTTGTCTGCCTTGCAGCCTGCTGATTCATAGCACTCTAGGTGAGCAGGGAGCTGGCGGATGGATTATGCCACAGATTCCCAAGCCATCAGGCGGTGGTTGCAGTCCCCTTGACAGTTCCTCTGCTTGTCACAGAGCACGTATGAATTTCCCTGGAGGAGCTGCTAACCTCTTTAGGAGGAATGTGACCCATGTGGGGCTGCTGATGTGAGTTTAGCATGGAACCATTTTGCTGTGATCTGAACGGCTTTGGCGTAAGCAAACAGCTGAGGTGGGAGGAGAGAAATGCTGTTTGTGATGCAGGAGCGGAGCAGGTATGTTCATGTACACCCACAGCAAAGGGACTGGCAGCAGCAGTGTCCTGTATCACCATTCCTGTGGCTGAGAAGCAAGGAATATTGATTAACGTGACAGTTAACTGGCATTTCTTCTTGTGTACTGGGAGTATTAGTCAAATTCTGTCTTCAGCTGTGGAAAGTAATAAGGTAAGCTTCCTTCTTTGGAAAGGTCTCTACCTGCTGTTGCAAAATGTTTGAGAGACTGGGAGGTGTCCTTTTGTTATCTCGTGTGCTCTCCATGTCTGGTCTCTTGCGTAAAAGGCATCTGAAATAAAAGTCTTGACTGTAGCGAGCAGCTGAGCTTGCGGCGTGTACGCCAGTGTTTGCATGCTTACATGGTGGCTCCTGCTCAGTGCTTCTCTGTCACCTTGCCTTAGGTGGAGCCCGGCTCCTACCTCCAGAGGGTGACATAGGAAGGCTGACACTGGGGTCAGCCTGGGGTCCTGTTTTGTTAACCTAAAATATTTTAGCATTGGCACCCATGTTGGTGGCTGGCTCTCTCGGGGCACTGTGGCTTTGCTACAGGGGCAGGGCGTGGGGTTTGCTGGACGCATTGCTGTTCCAGCCAGGCTCGTACAGTCCCTCTTCAGGACTCTGAGTGACAGCTATCAGTTGATGCATAGCTCTGCAGGACTCTAGATTTCTAGGTCTTTTAAATCATTTTGTTCAGGGCCCAGAAGCCCTTATCTCCCAGGCTGCCCTGGTGGGATTCTTATTCTATTTTATTGTTGTTTATTCTGTCTTTTTTCCAGTGCGCACATCAGCCAGGCTGCAGGCTGCTACTGAGAGGGGCAGCCCTGCTTCTTACTCCTGCCTCTCTGTTTTTGTGCCAGTGCAAGCATTTATGTGTTCACAGCTATGCATTGTCCCGGGCGTAAGATCTAGTCCGAAATGAGTTCCTCTAGTTGCTGAGGGAAGGAAGAGCTCCCTCCTTTTTGGCAGTAACCTGAACTTAAGCTGGACTAGTGGTTGAGCAACTACAGCCTCTGCTGGGAAAGAGAATCACGTGGCTTAAGAGAGATGTGCTTTTCAGGCGCTAAAAATGCCTAGTATGGTTTCCTTCATGAAAATATTTGCATCTTCTCTGCCAACCCGCTGTCAAGACTTCATCGAGCCTGTACTGCTGCCTCTGTGCAGGACAAACCCTGTTGTGCTACCCTTCTGCAGCCCTGGGTCTGGCCTGGTGCCCGATTGGAGATTCTCTTTTTGAGGGGGAGAGTCAGCATCATGTCTTTGAAACACCCTGCAATTTGCATGGCATAGCCCTTGCTGCCAGAGAAAGGTGGTTGCTTTTCAGGCCTCCTGGGAATGGCCCTGCATACTGCCAGATGCACATAGTATAGGAAGAAGTGGGGAACAGCGTGGGGAAAAACCCCCATGCCTTTGCTTTGCTCTGGCACAGTCCCCTAGTGTTCACAGGAACAAGCGCACTTTCAGAAAGCACTTGGTGAGCACGTGTCCTTGGAGATGCAAAGAAATACGACCGACTTCCTCTCTTCTTCCTCTTCCTCTCTCTCCCTTGCATTCCAGGAGGTGGTGGCAGTGCCTAGCAGACACCCTTAGTGTGAGCCCAGCTGATGCTGAGGAAGGCTCCTTGCCAGGGGTGGCAGAGGTGAGGGATCTGGTTACCCTTGGTCTGGAGAGACGGGGAGGCTCCTCTCTGAGCGTATCTGAACCTTGCTGGGATTGTGTGTCTCTCTTTCCTGCTGTCCTTTCGCCTCTCTGCCACAGGCTGTCCCTTCCCCTTCCCGTTTCTGAAGGCTCTGTTTGTGTTTTGACATGGGAGGTGGCACGTGGTGACGCTGCTTGCCCCCATTGCCAGATAGGTTTAGGGAGCCGGTTGGGTTGAGCTCACACTGCAACTTCTGTGTGGTGCCTGTTCGGCCAAGCTGTCTCTGGCTGCCTTTGTGGATGTGGAGGAGACAGGTCCGTGTGAGGAGCAGCACGTGTCAGGGTGCTGGGAGAATTGCAGTCCCTGGTGCTGCTCCATGGCTGGGGGCTGCCAGTACCATGTGGTCCCTGTGGGAAAGGGGCTGCCTGCAGGGTCCCAGGCTCATGGCCCCAAAGCAGCAGGGTGTCATCCTGAGGCTTGTGATGTGCTCTGGGCTATGGAGGTAGGAAGGGACAAGCGGTCTGGCCCTTTGGAGAGGGGATCCCGTGTCTGTCGCGTCATCAAGGGCTGGGTGAATGAGCAAGGCTTTTTGCATGTTAACCAGGCAGCTGGGCTGAGCGAGCAGTAGGGTGCAAGCCGCAGCGCTCCTATGCTTCTCCTCTGAAAGCCGTGTCAAGGCAAGTACTTTCCGCTCTCGCACAGCTATTATGAAAGAGCCTGGGTTTGATGTGCTCTTCTCTCCCTTTGCCCTCAGGGCATGCTGGGCTTGTTTGAATTAATGTAATTAGCACATGCCTTATTAGCTCACTAAGGCACAAAGAACTCATGTATATTTGTAGCCAGGTTAAGCAGCCCCTATTAATTTAATAACCGTGTCCTCCTCAGTGCGTGGCAACAGTTAATCGCTGGTGGTGACTCAGGATCAGCCAGTATGGAGGGAATTTGGGCAAGGTGTATATGTATGCGGTTCTCTTTTTATTGTGTTGTATTTTTGTTAATGAGCAGAGCTGTGAAGGGAATTAGCAGCAGGCTCAGTAGACAGAAGGAAGCTTTCAGTGCAGGCTTGCTAAACAGCCAGCCCTGGATATCTCCTATGCTCTACACTGTCTGTAGGAAAGGATCTATAGAATAAATCAGCGTGATATGACACAGGCTGGGAGGCAGAAATATACGGAAATAAACTTTAGCAACCCGCACTTGAACTCTGCTCTAATGGGGTTATGAACTAGGTACTGTTAGCAATTTTGCTTTGTTGTCCCCTTGGTTTCTCTGTTTCCCCTTGGTGAATCCTGGGGCAGAGGAAGTGGCTGGTGTGTTCTGGCACTGCTCAAAACTGAGACTGCGAAAGGGCAGGTTTCTTGTGAAAGGACAAAAAATAGTTGCAAGAAATTTTATTCTTTGCAGTGCTGTGGTCCTCAGTCCCTTTTGCTGGTCTGGGTCTTGCCATGCACAGAGCTTAGCTGGGTCCCATGGGATGCTGTCAGGATGCTTGCCACCAGTTTTTTGGTATTCTTTCCACCACTTCCTCCCGCCCCCAGAAGATGCAGATTATGGGTGTGAATGCTAGTTTGTGCTCCACCACCCTGGCATGATGCAGCCTGCAAGCCCAGGATGGTGGTACGTGTCTCTCTCCATGCAGAACATGTGAAATAGTAAGGTCCTGCACTGCTTCTAAAACTAGTGAGTTAAGCGTTTTTGGGCCTCTCTTCAGATCACTACATGTGCAAAGGAGGCTTCCTGCATTTCTTCTCTTCTTCCCCTTCCTGCAGTAATCACAGGTCATGCTCTTTGTGGTGAGCGTGATCTGGAAGGAAGAGCAAGAAGAGTGGTGCTGGAAAGCAGCTGATGGGCTTGCACAGTTTTGGTCAGGTTGGTCAGGTTTGCAAGTAGCTGTTGGTGTGAGAGGCAGGTAGCCTGCCTGCTCCCACTCCGTCTCGTTACTGTTCTTATTTGCTGTTTCTCCCTCTTGCCAAGTAAGCTTGAGCTGTCAAGGCCTGAACTGTTCCCAGTCATCATGAGCTTGTGCAGGAGCATCATTGAGAAGATGAGGCTGTTACAGGCAGATGGGCAAGGAAACCCCATGAAATTGGACAGTGTGCTTGTAATAATGTGCCCTCTCACTGCAGCTGGCGGGGGACCAAGTGCCCAGGCTCCAGCAGAAATGATGAGCTCTTCTGGCCTGAGTCTGATGAGGACCTGGTCCTCCTGGGAGGCACAGTAGGAAAGTAAGTCTCTGTGAGATCTCCGTGGAGTGACAGGGGATGCACATGAGTCTGTCTGCAGCAGGTTGGAGCAGATAAGTTTATTTTTCCTTCCTTAGAGCCTGTTCCAGGGACAGCCCAACGCATGGATGAAGGCTGGTGGGGTGAGGAGCTGCGATGGTATACGCTGTACTGGTGATATGGAGGTACCCATGTGCAGCTCTGAATGGGTGCCTTGCAGGGAAAAGATTAATAAAAAATGAAAAAGTCTGCAGGAAGAGAAATGGTTGCTGGGATACCTCAGGTGCTGGACAGAGGCGGTAATTTTTTTTTTTTCTCTTTTTTTCTTTTCTCTGCTTCAGGGGCAGGAAGGGACACTGCTTGGCTTGGTGGGTGGGAGGCTTTCTGTGCAGGATCATAGCAGCCTGATGACTCAGAGCTGCGGGCTGCCTGGCACACACTGAGATGGGGCATTTTCCAGGCCAGCTTTTTTAGGCAGTGAGGATTTCCCTCCCTCCCCCCTCCCCTCTTCTCTCTGTCTGCTCACTGGCTTGGATGAGCTTGGAGAAGGAAGGAGCAGCCTTGATATGGTGTTTAACCCAGTGGCTTCATTGGTCTTCCCTTGTGCTGCGGGAGCAGCCGTGTGTCAGAGCCAGCTCTGCAGGCCCTTTGCTGGTTGCTGGGCTGGAAGGGATGGAGCTTAATTTATAGCCCTGGAGTAGCTGAAGTTGGAGCTATTTCTGGCACACGTCTTGCTCAACACCTGTCTGGAAGAACATGATGTAGGGGAAACAAGATTGGATTTGTGGCTTGTTTTTCTTTCTCTTCAAAAGAAAAAGAGTTTTTATCCCCCTCCCCCCTTTTCAAGGAGAAAAAGCCTTTTCTGGGGCTGCATGCAGTGCTCGGAGAAACACCAGGACTGCCAGCTCTCAGCAGGGGGTCCGCAGCAGGCACAGCACTGACCTGCATTGTCAGTCCATCCCTTCTGCGTCCCAGGAGGACGCACTTCAAGGCATCTAACAGGAACAGCTCTGTGGGTGTTTGGGTGTTGCTCTAATGAGGTACTGCTGCAATTTGGCCCAAAGAGACGCTTATGCCTCCCAGCAGGGCCACTGGTACCCCTTTCTTACAGAGGAGATCGGTCTGCTGAGAGCCAGGAGCCCTGGTTTTGTTGCTGGTGGAGAATGAATGGTCCCTTTCATGCCCCAGGACCTCAACTCAATGCCTCATTCCTACCAAATGAGCTAGAATCCAACCCTCGCTTTCCCTTGGACTTTTTGGTTGGCTGTTTTTAATTACTGTTTTGTAGACAGTGATTATTTTAAATTGTGAGGGGGGAACCTTTCTTCTAATCTGCTGGTCTCTTGACAGAGCACCTGAGCAAGGGATTTACACCATTTAGTTTCTCAATGGTAAGTCCTTCCAGATCAAAGGGTTGATCTGTCTGTCACTGTCAGTTGGCTCTGCCTTTTCTTGACCACCACAGATTATTGAAGAGGAAACGTTATGTATAAGTTCTTGTTTGTTTTCCCAGCTGTCTCCCATCTGCCCGACTTCAATTCTCAGTGAAGCTGTTCTCTTTCTCCAGCTAATGCTGCATGTCTCTGAAGCTGTAATTTCATAAAAACTGGTATGGAGAACTGATCCAGAGGAAGGTGGGTTAAAAACAGTTAGAATCACACCAATTCAATGTGTGACTACGTGGTTTCTCAAGTGGCACTTGGAAGGAGGCATCACTGGTAATAAGCACATGCTTATGTTGTCCAAAGATGTCCAAGCTGCAAACTTGCTTGTGCATCAGCATGATCATGTGTGGACAATTTTACTATCTGTCAGTTAGCTTGTGCTTTCACTGTTGGCTCTTCAGCTGCAAAATAATGTAGGCCATTATAAATTTAATTTTAATAATAATTTTTTCTAGAAGTTCACACATATATATACACATATATTTCGTTGCATTTGCATATGGATTAGTTGTTCTGTAGCTACATTTTACAGATCCCTTTGGGTTGGTGCAGGGACTTGCAGGTCTCTACAGACCAAAGGCTATTTTCAAGCAAAATGCTGGGCCTGAATTTCTGCTGTGGCTGTGCTCTGACCTCATATCACCACATCACTGAAGATTTTATGTTAGGAGATGTGTGGAAAGGCTTTTTGGCCCTCTGGCTTCTATGCCTCTTGGTCCATGTTTCTTTAGAAGCCGTGGAGAGACAAGACTGAGTTTGCCTTTGAGCACGAGTTTGTAATTTAGAGGCTTGTTACTTGTGCTGTAAATGTTCAGAGGAATGAGAGAGAAGCGGGGCTGTAGCACGCTTGATGTGGCATTTGTGCAGAGCAGAGGAACCTGGTCTTTTGAGACTCATCCACTAGACCCAATTGCCTTTTTGAGAAGTTGGAGAGGAGGCGGGTTGAGATGGGAAGAGTGCCAACAGCTCCTGTGGGTTTCCTTTTCTCCCTTCAGTCTTCCTGGGGTGCTGTGAGCACTTTTAGACCTGTTGTCTCTCTCCTGTGAGAGAAGGCACTGCATTTAGGGAGTGTTTTAATGCATTGCCCTCCTGTGGAGCAGGACTCTGGTATGTGTTCTTGGGGAGATGACTGCAAGGTCATTTGTCCTGCTGAAACCTTCCCTCTGGTTCCTTCAATTTGGCAGCCCCAATATCTTGGACAGCATGACTTGCCGTGTGAGCCCTGCGTGAGTCACTTCTCCTTTTAATGGCTGTCCTCACTCAACTTGTCTTGCAGTTCAGTAGCAAAACCTCCAGGACAGGGACTGTCCTTGACTGAAGGTCTGTGCAGCCCCTAAAATAACAGGTCCCAGATCTCCACTGGGGCCTCTTGTCCTGCAGTGCTGATACCAAAGCCCAGCTTCACTTTCCGGCTCTTGATGCATGGCAGTTTCCCAAGACATGCAAAGTCAAAGGGCGTATCTGACACTTGTTCCAGATCATCACAGGCCTGCTTCTCGAGTCTTTCTGTCTGACTTGAATGCAGATGGCTTGGCATTGAACAGTTGTCCTTTGCAAACATTTCTGTCTGACTGAAGTGGGATGCGCTCTGGTAACTGGAGGGTGATCTGGTGTTAGGAACTATGAAGTGGACTCTTGTTTCCTGAGCTGCCCTGAAGTAGAGCTGAGGGGTAGGAGACATGTCTGGGAGAGAGATCATGTTGATGCAAGAAGAGGCCTCCATGTTAAGCAACAGGGCAAACAGCTTCTGCCCTAATCTAAGCAAGTTGCTGGTTGTTTGGCCTGGAGAAGCTCTCCGAGTCAGGAAGGCACTGCTCTTGCTGCTTACAGTGTTTTTTGGAGGCCTTTCTCCAAGGCTTAGCTCTCATAGAGGTAATGGAAGATGCTTGTTGTCTGGACTTATTGCTTAAGGTTTCTCAGCAAAACAGATAAAGTTGCATGATGTTGTACTAGGAGTCAATGGCCAACCTGTCGCTTCCAGCGGGATGGAGAGCCCAGAGGGGAAAGCGTTGGAACATTGGGTGTGTTCCTCCTGCTACTACTGCCTGGAGGCAGGAGGATCCCTACTTCCTTCCCTACTCTTTCCCCCCCCCCCCCCCCCCCCCCCCCTCCTTTCCAGTAATACCTGCTGCTCCACTCGCTCTGATCCTTGCTTTGGAGTTGGCAGCTAGATTGGCTTTTCCCGGTGTGGCTGAGGCCAAGCAGACAGAGGGACTGGTTGCTGGGTGCAGCAAAGTGTCTGTCTGGTGTCTTCAGTAACTCTTTTGCTTTGTATTGACGTGGCCCTGGTGACTGAGGCCAGCAGACAGATCTGGAGAGAAAGCTGCCTCCAGTACATGGTGGGTCTTTTATCCCTGAGATGGGAGGGTTGGTTGGACCACTCAAAAGAAGCTCTTGAGTGCTGAGCACTCTCCCTCCTTGGAGAGTGGTGGAGGTGGCTGCATTTCCAAGGCCAGTCTTTGCTGTCTGTTTGGTCTTCTCGACTGCTATTGTGTGAAGGTAAATGAGGTCTCTGAATTTCCTGTTATCTCAAATAAATCCCGGGGGAGAGGATAGTTGCAACACTATGCATGCAGTACCAGAATATAGGACATTGCTGTAGTTGCAGGGGCTTGCATGTTGTCCCCTGTGATATTTCCACCATGGGCCTGTTGTGGCTCCTCTCCTGTCACAACAATATGGGTAACTACACTGATCTGGATGGGTAAAGGATGTGGTGGGCAAGTACCTCTGCTAAGATGTTGGACTGTTTTTGTTTTTTCCTAAGTTGGAATGTTGTCATGGGAGCAGGGTGTTCCTCAGACTGACAGTTGTGGTTGGAAATCCTGTCTGAAGGTAAAGGGCAAGTCAGCGATGGACCTGGAATGAGAGCTCAGGAGCTTTTGCTGCTAATCAGGATTTTTGGTCCTTTTTTTCCCCTTGGTGGGCATACAGGTAAATCTGTACTGCCACCACCTGTGTTTGCAAAGCCAAACGCTTCTAAAATGTGCTCTCAGCCTGGGCACTGTTCTGTGCTGCCAGGGAACTTGCCTGTTTCCTTGTGGCATAAGGGAGATGTTTAGAGGCGTTCTTTTACCATCACAAGGTCTCGCAGCGTGAATAAGTTAAGGCTTCCCAGACTGAGCTCAGTTTGCAAGGAGTGTGAAGGCCAGATATGAGGGCAAAGTTTGCCTGCTGTTTTGCAAGGGTGCCAGCCTGACTGTTTTCACTGTGAATGTGCTCTGGCCTTTTTGGCTGTAGATAGGAGGGTGCCTGAGGACGCCCATCCCAAGCAGCCAGAGGGAGGGAAGCCGCACAAGGCAGAGGTAAGTCGTGGAGGACAGATGGGGCTGCAGCAGTTGAGGGCTCTTGCAGGGGGCTGTCAGGATCAGGAAGGCGGAGCGAGCGCCCTGTGTGCTGGGGCTCAGCATCCCTGCTGTCTTGCAAGCTGAGTGGGCACTGTGCCACTGAGCCTGTCCCCACGGGCCTGCGAGCAGCCAATGGTGCAGGCAGCTGGCATGGCACCTCCCCGCTGGGACTTTGGCCTTTTTGCACCTGAGGCAAGAGGGGGACCTGCCCTGGGCTTGGTGCTTTCAAAGCCCAGCATCGTACGGGGACAGTTGGGTGCTGACCGTGAGGCAGGTGAGTTTGCGTCTGCAGACCCGGGGCTTCTGCCTGGTGTCAGAAGGGTAGGAAGGGGCTGCTGCACTGTCCCACTGCGCAGCTGGAGAGGTGACAGTCTGTGATTGTGGGGGAGTGTCCACCAGCCTTGTTCGAGAGCTGCTTTGTTTTATTGAGACTAATGCCCTGCCTGGTGCTGCAAGGAAATTCATAGCAGTTCCTGCTTTTGAGAGCCTAGGGGCAAGCAGGCAGCAGAGATGATGCTGCTACTGATTCCCTCTATCTCCTCTATCCCAAAATGTCCTGAGCAGGCAAGAGCCAAGATGGCAGCTTCTCCCCAGGTAGATTTCCTGGTGCCCGCTCCCTTGTGCGCTTTGTGCCCAGCATGCATCTAGAAAGCAGCTTCTCTCAGAAAGTTTTTGCCGTTCAGTTTGCACTCCTTAAACCTTATTGTTGCGATGGCAGCTTTGCTTCAGTCGTTAGCAAAACTTGGCAGGGTGTCCACACCGTCAAATGCTTTTGTACTGTGAAGGAAAGCAGTGTGCTGATCCCAAAGGGTTTCTCCTCTCCTAGCAGGTACTAGTTGCTGCTTGCTCCCCCCCCACACCCCTTCTCTGACTGTGAGAGGTCGCATGGCTGTGTCCTCTCAACACAGTGGATGCTGGCACAGCTTTGCTCCATGCTCCCACCCTCTGAGCCCTGCTTCTTGATGTTGGCCTCTCTGGCTGGGGCGCTGAGTTTGTCTGTTCCCAAGACAAATGGAAATATGTGGAAGGGAGTCCTGTCTTCCCCTTCTGCTGTTTATTTTCAAGTCAAGGTTGTAGTCTGAATGTTTGCTTTCAGTGACAGCTCTAGCATGTGCTGGCCTCCAGTTCTGCCTCATCCCTGCCTGACTGCTCTGCACAAAGGTTTGCGCTGGCATGAAAACGGGGATGGGAACGCATGTTCGGGCATAGGGAGAGGATGGGCTTGTTTCCTTCGGCCGCAGTGCCAGCTGACGTTTGCTAAAGGTCTTCTGTCAAAACAGCAGCCTGTGTGCCCTCAGATAAATCGGCATGTCCGACAGTCTGCACCCAAGAGGGCTGCGCTCAGCTGCAGAGTGGGGCTGCTGGGGAGGGGAGAGGCTGGAGATGGGAGGGCTGGGGAAAAGACGGCCTCTGTGGAGGGGCTGATGGCAGGACTGGGGGAGCTGGTGGACTGGGAGCCTGCAGATGGCTTGGAGGACGCCAGCAGTGGCTCTAGCAGCTGGCAGAGGGAGAGCAGAGTAAGAAGGAGGGTGCTGAGCTGTGGGGACCACCAGGGTCAGACTGTGGGCAGAGCAGTGGCATCTGGGTGTAGAGGTGGCAACCCACAGCCATAGGGCAGTGCGGTGGCAATAAATGCTACGAGTGTGGTCAAAGAGGTGTGGGTAAGCTTAACCTGTTCCTTCTCCCATGATGTCTTGGCTTGTGGAGGTGTTGGGTGCCTGTATCTCTATCCAAGCTTGCTGGCAGCACACGTGGCATGTGATGAAACTGTGTGCTCCCCTTCATGCCCTAGGTTGGGCTGTGATTTTCTGATAAGCACTTTTCCTTCAGGTGATAAGGTGAGAACCAAAGGTTAAGAGTCAAGCCCCATGCCCCAGGCTGATCAGAAGTACAGCAGGTCTGCAGTACGCAAGGGTTGGCAATCCTGGAGAAAACCTTACAGTCTGAGTGTGTGTGGCAGGGCAGGGAAGCAAAATAGCACCATTTTGCCAGTCGCTGAGGCTGTGGGGACCAGATACATCCAACGCTGGCTAGGTTTGCATTGTGGTACCCCAATCTGGCTGCTCTGTCGCTCTCTGGAGCTGGATTTTGGGAGCTGGGAAAAGGGAGAAGCTGTGTTGAGGAGGCTCCTGGGCAATCTGTGCGTGGCAGCGTGAGCTTCAGGCATTTGCACTGCTTCTACATCTAGCATTGAGGTGATTCCCTGTGCTGCGGTGTGCACATTGCTCCGAAACTAATTTGCTTGATCATTTTAATAAATGTAGAAGGGACGTCCCAGTGTGCAAGTAATGGGGCATTAATCCATGCCTAGCTGTGTTAATAGCACTCTAGGAAGGAATTAACACCACATAATTAATCGCCCGTGCACCTCTTGCTCTCTTAATTACAGGATGTTCAATTTAGGAACCCCCCCCCGCCTTATGTGAGGGCTGCTCTGCCTCTTCAGCTTTGAGGCGGGTCTCTGGCAGCTCTTGCTTCCCCTGCCCACACGCTATCAGTTTTTTACCCGGCTCCTCTGCTCCTCGTGCCATGCAGGTTCCCAGTTCCAGCAGCGCTATTGTCTGCCTGGCTGTGAAGTTTAACTATATGATGACTTTTTCTGAGGCATCAGCACCTTTTTGGTGCTACTGGCTTGTCTGCTTCCCCAGTGCAGGTGCTGGTGGGAGGTTTCCTGGGAAGATGCAAGCCCTGCTGCCTGATACTGCTCCCATAGGAAGCCCTGGAGCCACACACCTGCTTGGCTGCAGAAGCTTTGCTTGCCTGCTTTTGTCTGCATTTTTTGGCTCCTGAGAGCACTGTGTTCCTGGGGAGATAGACTTAGGTCTTTATTTAATCTCTTTCCTTTCTGGGTTAAATGCATAATGTTGTTCTGAGTTTGTTTTTTAAATATTCTATAAAACTACTGGCATTCTCTTCCCAGCCTGTGTTTTTCCTCCTCTCACACTGCAGGACTGCAGCAGCTATTTTGCTGCCCTTGGAGGGAATGGGGTCCGGCTTTCCCCAGGAACTCCCTTGCCAGGGCACTGGAGTCTTCATCATTCACCGTCTTTTAAGGGACTCAGGGAATTCTGTGGATTACAGCAAAGTGCTCGGATAGACTTTGTAGTGACTTTGGGTTTGTTTTGCATATGGTCATTCGCTGGAGCTCTGTTTAAACAAAGAGAGCTCAAAAAAGCTTTCCATTTCAGTGCATTAAAATCCCTTAATGCATTAAAATCCCCTGGCCACGGACATTCAGGCCTCCGCTGTGCCATGTGCTGTATAAACAGTTATCAAGTGCTGGTGTCTGCTGTAAAATGATCACATTGTTCGCTTCCCCTTGCTCATCCGTGGGTTGAGTAGCTTTTGTTACGGGAGATGATACTAGTCCTGGCATTTGCTGGCTCTACAGCCAGCACCAAGGAAACCTGTAACTTTGCCCAATTTTAAACCCAGGAAGATTGTTTTGTCCTCTTCCTGCTGCGTGGCTGCAGCAGGAACATCTGTTCCCTGCTGGGACCAGCAGCATTTTTCCAGATGGGTCAGACAGCGGGGAAGGGGTCCGCAGTTACTGAGCAGGTGGAGAGCTGAAGCCAAGAGTCAAAAGAGAGGAGAGAGCTAAACTCAGCTGTCCCAAGTACCTCTTGATGCGGTAGCGTATTTTCCCACTCTCATCACCCTACTTGTGTTAGCAGGTAAGAGACAGTCCTGTGGTACATTTGTGTGTCCATCTTGGTCTCCCGCTACCTGTCAGTGGTGAATATGAGCAGCCCCGCTGTCTTCTCTCACATTGTCCTTTGCGATGAGTGCCTGACTTTCTGGATGCCCTTCCACGGGGAAGGGTGCAACAGGGGCAACAATGGGGAGGTTTGCCAGGGCTTGGAGCAGGGTGTCAGGACTGCTCGGTGCATGTATTTTTTCAGAGCTGCTGCCTCAATAAACACAAATATCCTGTTGAGGGTATAGATGTTATCAAGTGAGTTTTCATGGTTCAGGGCTTATTTATGCCAGGGTTACAGGCTTTCGGCGACTGGTCTCCCTCTATATTTATATTTTGGTCTTATTCTTGTTAAATTGATAGAGAATTAGATTAACCTGGAACAAACTACTCTCTGGATGTGCAGCAAAAGGTGTAAGCGATTTTCACTCAGAAAGTGCAGACTTAGCTGATCTGGGCATTTTTAAGGTCCGCTTCCATGGATTAGTTGAAAACAGGTAACCTGTCTGAAGTGGGATTATGGAAGGGATGGGAGGTACAATAGTCTAGTGTAGTGGGTAAGGTTTGTGCGCGGTGTTTTGGAGAGGAGCCTCTTTCCTCAGTGAGCTTTATGTGCTGGTCTCTCCTGGCTTTGGCTGAATGTGGGACTCCAGAAAAGGCAGTTTTAGTCTCGTCATCCAAGCATGGGACTGTGCAAATGCTTTCATGCTGCCCTGTCCTTGGCACTTGGTGCAACAGGGAGGGGAGCAGGCCAGTGCTGAACGTGTGTAACCTCACCCCTTCCCTTTCCCATACTTGTTTGCACCATCACCAGCTCTTTACACTTTCAGGGACCTTTTATTCTCAGGAACACCTCTGGCCCTCAGGCTGTATCTCCAGAGCAGAAATGTCAGCCTGAAAGATACCTTGTTGGATGTGAGATTCTGTGTGGCTTAGGAAATCTGCAATTAAGGGGCAAATTTCATTCCAGAGGCAAAGGGCAAAGATATCTCCTACACTTCTGGCTTGCCACCTAGGTAGCAGCTGGAAGGTGAGAGGGAGGAGAGTGGCTGAGTGCTGCTGAGATGCTTGATGAAAAGCATGGGGCACCTGATTCCCAGGTTGGAGGTAAGGAGACGACAAGGACACCTCCAGAAAGCTGAAGGTTGTGGCCGCTTCTGAAATTTTCTCCCGTTTCCAGATTTTTTTGTGTGGTGGCTTCTACCAGCTCTCGTTAAACAGTAGCAATTAGGAGTCTTAGAGAGAACTGTTGCCTGCGGACTTGGAGCTTCAGTGCTGTGCCAGTAGGCACTCCTGCTGAAAGGAGTGGTCCAAAGGGCAAAGTCACATCAATAGCTTGGAGAGGAAGAGGCGCTACTTAAAAGACAGTGTTGGCACGAGACTGAGCATGGACTGTCCTTTTGGACTGGGAAATAGAGGAAGAATTGTAACCACTGGAGGAGCAGTTTTTTGAAGACTGTCCTTTAGAAACAGCACTTAGTTGTTGGAGGGAGGTGCTGAATGGGTCTTGCAATGACACGTGATTGTCTTGGGGTGGCTGGGTGGACCTGCAGAGGGTTGGAGATCCACATAGTGTAGTGTGAAACGCTCCCTGGAGTTCAAGAGAGCTGGTGATGGGCACTGCTGTGTGGGATGCTGGGCAGAGCTTGTGCGCTGCCTGGCCCTTCCTCATGTGCTGCTGGAGCATGATGAGTCTGGCAGCTCTTCCCTCTATACCTGCTTGTATATTTATATTTTGTATATTATACACAAACACATGTTTATAAGGCTTTCTCTGAAGCTCAGTCTTCTCTTTGAGGAGACCAGGTGCTCCCTTAAGTCACTCATTCCTTGGCTGGTCCCACGCTGCAGCCTGCCCAGTAGGACCTGAGCAACAGGAAGAGTATGTGTCTCAACTTTGTCTCCTTGGTGTCTTTCTCTCCTTTCCCAGGAAGAAACTGAAGAGAGAAAGAAGTCACTGAAAAAGAAATTAAGGAACGATTTGAAGGAGCAGATTCATTTCTTAACAAGATCAAGTTTGAATTAAATGGCTGATAAACAGATCAGGTAACTTTTTAAAAAATTTTTGAGCTGTTAGTTGTGCTTTCAAATTTTTCTTTTGAAGTCTTTCAAAGCCTTAATCCCTTTTGTGATACAGGAGGCTGGAGGAAATCACGTGATCATCTCTTTTGGTCTTAAACAGTTCTTATTCCTTCTCTTCTCCCTTCTTACCTGCTTTTTTTCAACCTTCTGTTATTTTCTGTCTTTGCCATGTTGTCACATCTCTGCTTTCTTCAGTTCTTTTTTCCTCACTGCCTTTTTCTTTCTGACATCTGTTTTTTTTACCCTTCCTGAGTCTGTTCCTTTTTGCTTCCCCTTTCAAAGGTCAGCTCAACCTGCTGACTTCAGCTTGCTGACATTAAGGGAGCAAAGCCAGCTCCTTGACCAGCCAAGGATGCAGTGCTTGTAATTACAAAGTCCACATAGATGCAGCCTTGTGCCTTTCTTCTAAAGCCAATCGATGCTTGAGTGATTGCAGGAACATAAAGTACCAACAATAATTAGTGACACTTAAGTGCACAGCAGGAACTTAAGAGTGTTGGTCCTGGCATATGCAAAGTCTGGATTTGATTCCTCCCTGGAAATGAATAGGGATGCGTTTTCTGGAAAGATACAGTTGTACCCTTAACTTCCTAAGAGCTGCGTCAGATGGATCTGCACAGTCCTGCATGTGGGTTTAACTTTCTGCTGCTTGTGAAGTTGCCCCAGATAAATGACTCCTGCATGCGGTGGGATTCCCATAGGGTGGTTTCTTGTGGTCCTCTTCTAACATCTACTTGTCCAAGGTACCAGCTCAGGACAGGAGGAGTCAGTGGGTGAATGAAACCTGGTGACAGAGGGCCTGAGCTTGGCAATGCCTGAATGCTGCAGGCAAAAGGGCTGCCCCTTCTTAGCATTTGACATGATTAGGTTATCTTCCTGTGTGCCTGCCTTCTGCAAATCAAAACAGTCCTGAGCTGCACTGATAACAAGACAACATTGTGGAGTGTTTAAGTGCCTAGATTTGACCATCGTCAGTCACCCAATTTGGAGAGCACTTGGCACTCTTCTCTTACGCCCATGAAGGACACGCTGAGATTCACCTCCATGGAGCTTGACGGGTGTATGTCTCTGATAGCCTCAGCAGAGCAAAAGGGCCAGATGTCCATGGCCATTCGAAGCTTGGTATTTTGAAGGAAGGGGAGACCCGTCCCCTGAGATCTCCCCCAGCCTGATGTGCTCTTGGCAATGTGAACAGGAGTTTACTGGCTACAGGGACTAGTTAAAAGGCCTGAGGAGGAGCACTGGGATGCCTTTATATCCCTTCTTGTGTTAAACTGAACAAATGGCAAATTTGTATGCTGGCCTGTGTTGTCTCAGTTTCACTGAGCCCTGTGCACCTAGACAGTGAGAGTCAGTAGCTGTGCATAGAATCATAGAATTGTTTGGGTTGAAAGGGACCATAAAGATCATCTAGTTCCAACCCCCCTGCCATGGGCAGGGACACCTTCCACTAGACCGGATTGCTCAAAGCCTCATCCAGCCTGGCCTTGAACACTTCCAGGGATGGGGCATCCACAACTTCTCTGGGCAACCTGCTCCACTGTCTCACCGCCCTCACAGTAAAGAATTTCTTCCTAATGTCTAATCTAAATCTACCCTCTTGCAGTTTAAAACCGTTACCCCTCATCCTATTGCTACACTCCCTGATAAAGAGTCCTTCGCCACCTTTCCTGTAGGCCCCCTACAAGTACTGGAAGGCTGCTGTAAGGTCTCCCTGGATGCCAACTCTCTCAGCCTGTCTTCATAGGAGAGGTGTTCCAGCCCCCTGATCATCTTCACGGCCCTCCTCTGGACTCGCTCCAACAGGTCCATGTCCTTCTTATGTTGGGGGGTCCCAGAGCTGGATGCAATACTCCAGGTGGGGTCTCACCAGAGCAGAGCAGAAGGGCAGAATCACCTCCCTTGACCAGCTGGCCGCACTTCTTTTGACGCAGCCCAGGATATGGTTGACCTTCTGGGCTGCAAGCACACATTGCTGGCTCATGTTGAGCTTCTCATCACACCCGACTCCTCCTCCTCTGGGCTGCTCTCAATCCATTCTCCACCCAGACTGTATTTGTGCTTGGGATAGCCCTGACCTACATGCAGGACCTTGCACTTGGCCTTGTTGAACTTCACGAGGTTTGCATAGGCCCACATCTCAAGCTTGTCCAGGTCCCTCTGGATGGCATCCCTTCCCTCCAGTGTGTCGACTGCTCCATACAGCTTGGTGTTGTCGGCCAACTTGTTGAGGGGTACTCAGTCCCACTGTCCGTGTCACTGACAAAGACATTAAACAGTGCCAGTCCCAGTTCTGACCACTGAGAAACACCACTCGTCACTGGTCTCCACTTGGACATTGAGCTGTTGACCAAAACTCTTTGAGTGCGGACATCCAGCCAATTCCTTATCCACCTAGTGGTCCATCCATCAAGTCCGTGTCTCTCCAATTTAGAGACAAGGTTGTCGTGTGGGACAGTGTCAAATGCTTTGCACAAGTCCAAGTAGATGATATCAGTTGCTCTTCCCTTATCCACCATGCAGAAGCTAAAGAGGACAGAGAGACTAGGCACAGCGGATTCTCATTCTATACGAGAGCACTGAGGTGAAAAGCAGGATGACTTAGTCATAAGGGAAAAAGCTCTTGATTCAGGTGCAGTGCCCTCTGTCTCAGGTTCTTCTCTGTGCCCCAAATCCCTCACCTCTCCCACTTAGGTCATCTCTCCCATCTATGTGACCACAAGTCTGCAGCGGTCACAGGCAGCCAAGTCCCAAACCCCTCCTCCCTTGCAGTGTGCATCTGTCATCCCTTTGCAAAATGAGATTGATACCAAAAGACTAGAATCCACAGCAGTATTTTGTGGCAAGGTGAGATCAAGGGCATTGCATTTCTGCAGCAGTGCACCTGGAACTTGATCTCCGTGTCTCGCCGAATAGTGCCGCATAGTCTGTCTGTACTAGTCTTCCTCTGCAGCACGCATGGGCGAACCTGGTTGGGTTCAGGTGTGATGGGGTGTTGAGTAACGGTTTCTCACCCACAGAATGACAAACTCTCTGCAGCTGATGTTGCCCAAATTTTTGGCTTGCCCAGGCACATCAGACTATTCCCCTTTATTGCTGGGGTCTGTGCTGAAATTGGGGAATCTTTTGCACTTGTGGTGCCAGCAGGCAAGATGTTTGCCACGTGTCTGTCTCTCAGTCCCACCTGATGTAAACCCTGTGATGATTTCACTGTTGGAACAGGTTGAGAGAGGCAAGTGTCTGCCTGCCCTGGGTGTTTCAGGACACTTAGAGAAGCGATGACAGTGCTGAAGCCGGGAAGGGGTTGTGCCTTGCAGTCTGTGACCTGCCAGCAGTGATTTCCGAGCTGAATTTGGGGAGGATGATGCGATCCTGTCTTGAAACACCCTCCTTCCCAGTGGTGCCTCCATCTTGACACCAGGTTAGAGACCAGCTTTTATCTGGTCTCTAACCTCCTCTTTCAGTGTGACTATTGGTTAAATAAGGAGAGTGCCATGATGTGAATCTTGCTGTTTGAAATTTTCCCATGTCCTGAGAACAAGTTGAGCATAGGAGTTTGCCCATAAACCTATTCGTTCCCTCCTCAGACTGTAGTGCAAAGATCCTTGAGGCAACAGTCTTGAGCTGGTGAGATCTTGCAGTCTGGCCCTGCGCTGAGCTCATCCATTGATTTGGGCCTGCCTTCTTAATGTGTTTTAATCTTGGTCAGCACTGTCTTGTTTGGGGATGTGGGCTGAGGTCAGGTCGGTCTGCCTGTCCTTGGCACCTCTTCTTTCAGCTGTGCCAGCCCTGGGGCTGTGTGTGTGTGTTGTATCGGTGCAGGTGTTGAGGAGGAAGGAGCTCTGGCTGCAGGAGAGCAGAGGCTGAAAGGAGTTTGCTTAGCATTTGTGGACAGACTCTTAAAATTTTTTTTCCATCCCTCTTTTATCTGCTTCCCCTAGGGAGACCTCAAGTTGAAACCCTGAGTCTCCATATCCTGCCTTTCCCTCAAGCCTGGAGCTGAGAGGCAGCTCTTTCAGCATGGGAGCTTACTGATCCTCTCTGCAATTGCCCCTCCAGTAGGGGGGCATACTGGCAGAATGCTCTATGATGCTGCTGGGGGTGAATGTGTTTGCAGAGCTTCACTTGACCATGCCATGGCCAGCCTCACCGCTGCTACTTCCAGTGGGTAATGCAGTCTGTGCCCCCATCCAGAGCGTTACGTCACCATCATGAAAGACAGCGTGCCTGTTCCCCTTGTGGGAGGACTTGGCCTTGCCAGCTCACCCAGCTGCAATCTAGGACTGCTGTCAGCTGTCAGTTTAATATCCGACACATCCTGTGTTCAGAGAGCCATATCCTGTGCTTTATTGGAGGGAGATGACTCAAACGGGGTTCCTTTGTCTCTGTGTGGTGGTTTATCAAGCACATAAGTGCTGGACATTTTTCATAATTGAATTTTCCGGGAACCCACGTTTAGCTGAGCTGGCTTTCACTCAGCACCACTTGCAAGAATTCCCTGTGGGAACACAAAGGTGAGTGGAAAAAGCCCTGTGTTTTGGAAGCACATGAGCCAGCCAGGTTTTGATTTCCCTGAGAGGTATGAGCTCACGTCTCTGTATCTGCAGCCATGCAGGCTGCCAGTCCAGTGGTTTTGCCAGGCTGTTGGTTTGTGTGTGTTCCCCACGCCCCCGGCAGTGGGTCTGGAAACAGTTTCCTGGAACTGCAGTTGTCTGCTCGCCAGCTGGGCACTTCTGCTGGGCTTGTTCCCACATGATGGTAGCAGCTGATGTGTCACGAACCTCTCATTAGATGCATATCTGATTGCAGTGCTGAAAAGCATTTGCTAGTAAACCTGCTGGCTTAAATACCATCAGGCCCTAACCGTCCATGTGGTAGATGGTCCAGCACTCTGTCTTTGCTCCTCTAGGGACAACAGAAGCCCTTGGGGTCCTGGAAAGAGGGTTTTTCCTTGCTCTTAGTGATGTGTGGCTTAGCTGTTTGGCTCCACTCCACTCATCAGTGTTTTTTCCTGATGCTTTGTGCTGCTTTCTCCTCCCCCGCCCTCTGTACAGCAAGGGCCAAGCTTTGCCTTGAGGCAGAGCTCCGTTCATGCTGGGGGGTGACAGCCTTGTTGCACAGCGATGTGTTAACTTTGGTCATGCGAAAGAGCTCCATTCTTTCCTCTTTCTCTCCACTGACGTTATCCCAGTGCTAAGACATCTGTTTCTCTGCATCTTGTCCCCTTACAGTTTACCTGCCAAGCTGATCAATGGTGGTATAGCTGGGCTGATCGGGGTCACCTGTGTATTTCCCATTGACCTGGCAAAAACACGCCTGCAGAACCAGCAGAATGGCCAGCGGATGTACACCAGCATGTGAGTAGCACCTGCACGGGCAACATCCCCTGGGGCTTTCAGCAGGGAGTCCTTCCACTTTCTTACGTCTTTCAGGAGTGTTCAGCATTTCTAGCAACTGGGCTGTCCGCAAGAAAGCCAGGGGACGATCTTGAGCCAAGCTGTGCTACAGCAGATAAAGTGAATAAAGCAGCTATTCAGGCTGCTGAGCCCAGCAGGCAAGATCTCTGCAGAGGGAACATCTGTTTGCATCCCTTGCTTGGGAGCAGCATGTTTGCTGCTGTCAGGGCTCAGGACCAAAACACAAGGAGCCCCATTCGGTTCTCTGCTGGGCCACAATCAGGTGCATGAGGGAATTTCTACCTCTCTTCTCTTTCCACGACTCTCATATTGGAGGTTACTATCCTTTCCTTTGCTATGTCAGTTTTAAAAAGAGGAAGAAGCCACCCATTCCCTGTCTAGAGCACTGCATGCAGACCTTTTGATGGATCACAGGTTGACATATGCTGTAGTTACCCCAGCAGTCCTACGTCCAAAAGAATCAAGTGCTGCAGGCTGTAGGAAAAGAAGGTGTGAATGTATCTAGCCCACCAAATTCACCTGGCGTTTGTGTGGGATGCTTAGGGCTGTGTATCTGCTGTAAGAAGGTGCACCACACTCGGCACAAGATGCTTTATCCTAGGAACTGGAGTCAGGCCTTAGTTTTCCAAAAGTACTGGTGTCATCGAGGGGGGAGAAGGGACTGGGACTCATGATGTATGTCCTGTCCTCCTGATGCTTTGTTCAGAAGTAGTGTTACCTGCTCCTCCACACCAATATTTTCCTCTTTCCTGACGAGGAGAATTTGAGGCAGAGAGGGATAGGAAGGAAATGCACTGTATGTTGATGTTTTTAGTCTCCGGGCCTCCTTGCTCTAGCTGATGGCATGTAATTATGCATGAGGTTATGCTTCGGTTATAGGCTCTGACGTGCCGTGTCAGACTGGTGCTACCCTTGACAGTTACAGCGCTCTCTGCTCCCTGCGTTGTTTGTGTGCCCAGGCGTGCTGGCAGGACGTGGCCTCCCGTGTCGCCTTGCCTCTCCTTTTTGTTGTGCCCTGCTCCTGCTGCAGATTGCTTCTCCTCCCTGAGGATCAGTCCTCCCCCTGACGTGATAGGTGACAACAACAGGAGTTTGGCCAGGATAGAGGATTTGTAGGCTCCCCTTGGGAGCGCATGCCAGGATGCCTCCTCTCTGGAGTGGGGCTCAGCAGGAGAGGCTTTTAACATCCAGCAGTTGAGTGCAGATCTACTCCATAGCCAGGAGTTGTTGACGAGACGCTGTTAATGAATACACAGGATTTACCCTGTATATTTGAGCTGGCTCCTCCTAAGAGTCTGAGACAAAGCCTGGATGTGAGCGAGTAATGCTGGAGGTGGTCCTCTGGCATTGGCAGCATCTGTAGGCAAAGCGAGCTTGGGCTGGTGGGGATAAGTGAAAGGGTCTTTTAGGGGCCGAGGGACCAGCAGGGACAAGGAAGTAATGGGGATAATGCATCCTCTAGATAACATCAGGCCATCCTGTGTCCTACCTAAGGAAGGGAAAGGCACTAAGAGGGTGCTGTTACCATGCACGGAGCATGTCTTCAGAGACACCGTTAGGTTAGCTAGGGATTTGGGAGGGCTTGTCTGAGCTCTCCAGTTCAGGGGGAGCAAGTTCATGTAAAATCTTGGCTGTCTTGCTTTAAGACAGCATGCCTTGCTTCTGCTCAGCTTGAGAGACCTTTGGCGTCAGGGGAGCCTTTCCCTTGAAAGAGCCAGAGACACTTTGGAGCAGCCCTGGGGGCTGGAGAGAGCTGGGCTTTTGGGCTGTGCTGCTCTGGGTGTGTTATCTATAACTTTAGTTGGCTGTTGGTTTCTGTTTTCCAGGGAGAGAAGGGAGCTGGGCATGGCCTTGGCTCAGTCTCTCTCTGCTGCAACTCGGGGGGCTGGGAGTGACGTGTAAGCCTTAAGGTGAGGCAGCAGAGTGTGGTGGGGAGCAGCTCTTCCTGCTCCCCTCTGCTGTGGCTTATTCAAAGCAGCACAGCTGGCTCGGGGGAAATGCCTTGCTTCCAGTATTGTGGTGGAAGAGCTTGATGGAAGTGATAAGAGAAAGGTATCCCAGGATTTCTGAGGCTTGCAAATGTGTTGGGGGGGCTGCTCCCAAGAACAAGATGAGTGTGTGCAAGCTGCAGGAGCTGGGGTGGGGTGCGTGAAAGACGGAGTCCCAAAAGATGCAGGGGGTCCCAGCAGAGAGGGGAAACTTGCTGCTGTGACTGGCAGCAATGCAGGATGGGCTCTTCACAAATAACGCAGGGTACCCTAGAACAGTCTTGACCCAAGTAGGGCCATAAAGCCCTCGAGGGAACTCTCTGTTTCCTTCTCTCCCGCCTCAGCCCTACTACAGAGTGGAGATGAAGTTTACTTCTTGTGTTGCCAAATCTCTTAGAAATGTATTCTTGTTTTCCAGCTATGCTTCCGTTATTACTACTTAAAAGAGCCTTTTGTTCCTTAATTATGTATGCATGCGTACATGTCCACCTCTCCCTTCCCCTGTGGCCATGGCAAGTACCTGTCCCTTCCCAAAGACCCCAAAGCAACCTTCAGTCCAGAGAGGGAAACTCTGCCAGGGGATCTGCACTGCCTTCCTGAACTGCCGCTCTGGATTTGTTAGGTGTGTGTCTGTGCCTTTGAAAGGCTTTGGACAATTCCGGCACCCTGCACAGTTTTCCGATTTGCAGTAAATGTAGTTGAAAAAAAGGAGGTGACAGTTTTCCCCTTGGAGCGGGCCTCCATGGCACCCTGCCGCACTCTTCCCAGGGCAAGAGCCTGAGTGCTCATTGCCTGCTGTGGGACCCGATGTGTTAAAAATAAGTGCTTTAATCTGCGTGGGAGGTCACAGATGACCGAGTGTTCAGGTCATCTAGTGTTTATGTGCCTTGTGTCGAATTTCACAGAGTAAGTCAAGCAAGTCAGTGTCGGGGGTTTGGCCCCCTTTAAATCCAGTTCTGGAAGGGAAATAAAAATAAGCGCATCAGGATCTGCTTGTTAGAGCATCTCATGCATGTTTGCCACAGGGCACCCTGGATAAACAGCCCTTGCAGTGACACTTTTCCTTTTTGTGTTGCTAGAAAGCAGACAGCGCGTGCGGGGTGAGCTGGGGGTTTCAAAGCCCCTGTGTATTAAGGGCTGAAACTGGACTCAGGCCTGAACAATGGTGCATTCAATGGCTGACCTTCTCAGCTCAGGGTTTTGCTGACAGGTCGTAAATGAAAACCACTCCAAGAGATTTGTTTTGTTTTTTCTCTGCTCTCGCCCACCTTTGAGCTCCTGTGGTTTATCTCTCTCTGTTTTGTTTGCAGGTCTGACTGCCTCATTAAAACAATTCGGTCGGAAGGTTACTTTGGCATGTACAGAGGTAAGTAAAGCTGAGTCAGGCACAGCGCAGCTTTTGCGTTGGAAGCACTGGTGCGTAAGTGGGAGGAAAAGCCAATATTTTCTGTCATATAAAGCAATAACCTAGCGATACCCTAAGATGTTGAAAGATGCAGCTGTTTCTGAAAATAAACTCCTCCACACCAGGTGTCTGCTCAGCTCTCTGCCATTGAGAGCTTGAGTCCTCCCCATGGCTGTTTTGGTGTTAAACCTTACTGTTTACTGAAGTTCATCTGATGAAGCTGATGGACTCTGTTTCAGGACCGTATGTGTGTGTTTCCCAGCTTGAGCACTGTAACTTTTGTCAGAGAGGCAGTAGCAAACCTTTTGAAGTGTCTTACTTTGGTGTTGATGACTGAATTTATGTCAAAGCCCACCACCAACGTAGTCAGGCCTGCTGTCCCATTTAGTTAGTAGCTTGTCTCCAAAACTAGCTGTCTCTCAAGTGTGCCTGAGTGCTCTGTTCAAGTATTAAGACAAGGTGCAATTAAAAAAAAAATGGAAAAGTAACCTGCCCCCAGAAAAAAACTTCTTTGGGGTGGCAAGAAAATCGGAGGTGGGCTCGTGGTGGAGCTTCAGCTGTTTGGTCTTTGTCTGCTAATGTGCAAGAAATCTCCTGGCTCCTTGGCTTAGGCTGTCTGATGCAGCAATGAGTTCCTCAATTGACATTACACCTTTTCTAGTTTAAACACAAAATCCTTGAAAGTTTTTTAAAGATTTTGAGGAGAGGGGAACAGCAGGCCAAATTCTGACTTTACTCGTAGCAGAGTGGAATACCTTTTTGGCTTTCAGCACAATCCCACTGGCTTAGTTGACACTGAACTCTGATACATTTTATATACTGGTATTCAATTGCCTGAATATGCAGTTTTTATCTCTGAGACGTTCAGATAGCATTCTTTGTGGCACTCATTCACTGATAAAGCCTGACTGAAGTACTGTTTTGATTATGTGAGTCCTTGCTCTGTTTTTTCAAGTGGGAGTCCGGAGATGCTGGCGCCTTGCTGTTGGCAGCAGTAGCATCTTTTGCCACTTCTACCATAGCTTCTAAGGAAGCACAGACACTGCGGCTGGCAGGACTGGGAGCAGGCACTGGCTGTTGAGGCAGCGTCTCTTGCCCAACTTGCTGGTGGGCGTTTCGGGGGAGTGGGGTGAATGCCGGGGATGGATTGGCTGCTTCACACCAGCTTTCCTGGGAGCAGGCAACAAGACAAATAACCCCGAGGAACACTGGCAAGCACCATCTTCAATGCTAGCAGTGACGTGTTCCCCCTAGATTTTTCCCAGAAGCTGGCTGCTTCTGTGTTGCTAGCTAGAAAAGAGCCTGCATTAACTTTGGCTGTAAATATGCAGTGGCAGGCTGCTTGCTGGGGAGCAGAAGGAAGAAGCTGTTCCTGGAAACTTACAGGGGAGACTGTAGGACCCGTCAGGGCTTTTGGGAGAGACAGCTCAGTCCTGTAAGGCACAGGGTGGTGGAGGGGATGTGCATCTCCAGGTCACTTTTCACTCCCAAGCAGAAATCTCAAAGGGTGCAGAGGGTTTTGTATAGCTCTTGCTTTTCCCAGCCATACTGAGTCTGGTCAGCTTGGTCTGTGTCCCTCTAACTTTGTACAACCTCTGTTCAGGGAGCTGATAGTGGCTTGAATTTACTTGTCATCTCTGACTATTAAATGGGGAGCTGGGTTTGGAGAGGGCTTTTGTGAATAGCTCCAGCTCCTTCCAGAAATTCATAGATATTTCAGCATAGCCAGAGTGCAAAGGTGAGTCTTCCAAGTACAGCAGTCCTGGTCTCTGTGCCTCAATTTTGTGAGCTGACATTAACAGCCTTTCCCTCCTTGTTGGGGAAAGGTTGGGGGAGGTGGGGGGTGGGTAAAATACATCCAAGATTGTGAAGAATGTGAGTACTTTTCTGGGAAAAAGGTAAAGAGATTGCTCAGCCTTGCAGACAGGGGAAGATGGAAATCAGGTGGTGGGATTGGTTCCTGCTCCCTCCATCTGTCCCAGCTCCCCAGCAGAAGTTTCTGTGTGACTCACAAGCTCTTATTTTCAGCCTTTAAGCCGAAATTGGGAGGATTATATGTTAATGTGTGCTAAAGTGGCAGTTGCTGTGCCCCATGGAGGAGTCACAAGCACGTAAGTCATCTCTGCAGGACACTTGGCCTCCGTTGGAGGACAGAAAGGGTCTGCTTGGGCGCAGCCATCCCCACTGTGTGACTTCAGGTTTCCTTCATGTGTGAGTCAAAGCTCCTCAGTGTGGACAGGTGAGAGGCTTGAGCTGGTAGGATGCTTTCCTGCAAATCATCTCTTAAGGGGTGTGTGTGGGCAGACAGTCCTTGCTCTGTACGAGTAGCCCATAGTGAGTTGTATGATGTATAAGGCAATCCCAACGTTTCTCGCAAGTTCTTCCCCAAAAGTTACAGGGATTCTTGGGTTTATTTTGGGGGAGGAAGCAGAGGAAGTTTTTTTCCTCATGTTTTTTTCCGTAACATCTAGGTAGCAGCACTGCCTCAAAGCTGGGTGGTGCTGTCTAGCCCTGTCCGTGCTCAAGGGATGACTTCATGTTGCCTTCAGACATAATGTCAAGCAAATGAATCCGTGGTGCCTGTGGGCTCCTGGACCATGTGGACACCAGTGGAACAAAACCTTGGAGAAGTGCTGTCTCTGCTCCTTGCTACAGTCCGACCGGATTGTGTCCTGGAAAGTCCCACTGCTGTTTGCAGACCGGCCATTTAGCCGCCCTGGTGGGAGCCGAAGGCCTAGATCGGGCTGGGGAAGTGTCCTTTGCTGTTGATGACGTTTGGAGGGTAGCTGCAGTAGTGTGGCAGCCTTCCCTGGCCTCTGCTAATAATACCTCCCACGTGTACCAGTGCAGCACTGGGGATGACTCAATTCCCCTGTTATGTAGGTTGCTGGTGGTGTATATATATAAAACCCAAGGCTCAGTGAGAAGAGAGCACTTACAAGTTCAGTTGGCAAACAACTGGTTTTGCCTCTATTTGATTTGTAGTGCTTCTGTACTTCTTCTCAAAATATTTTCTATTTTTTAATAATTGCAATTTGTTTTTGCATTCTGTTTGTCTGTCATTACTTCTGGTACACGTAGCGTTGCCTATAGGCGAAGGTTAGCTTTAATTAGGGAAATAGTCATTAGCATAGCTAGAATTGAAGAGCTGTGAGATTTTGTAAAAAGGTGGAAAACGCTGTGGAAAACATACAGCCAGCAGCTGAAGTATCTAATTTCTCCTCCTCCGGTGAATTGAAGCTGTTATGGATTATTGAGGACAGGGATTATCCATTCTCTGCTAAGCAGCTTTACTGAAAATATCAAAGAAGTAGGAGAAAACCCAGGTTCATTAACTTTTCTCTGTATATTGTGTGTTTTTACCCTCTACTTTATTTTCAACTGAAGGAGCAATTGCTGTGAAAGCCTCTTGGTTCCTGGAAGAGGTCAGCGTGTAGAAACATACTTCTCCCTTACCTTTCTTGCTTGAAGTTTTGGAGTTTGTTTTCTTAAAGTAGCGGGTTTATTCTTTTTCTTTTCTCTCCTTATTTTTCCAAGGAAATGGTTATTCACGCTGCATGTCAGTAATGTACAGGTGTTTTAATTTCTAGCCATTAGAAGTGGGGTTAAAGTTGTCAACAACTTGGCACTCGAGGAACCACTTCACGGGTAACCACTTCCACTTAAAACTCAGGCTGTGTGGGTTTGCTTTGTAGATCCTGATATTATTGACACTAAAAGGTGGAGGTAGAGCATGAGGGTCATGTCTGTGTGGCTTCTCATCACATGCAAGAGCCATGGTGGAGGAACATGGTGTGTAGGAAGCACATGAAATGAAGCAGCACAATCACTGGTACACTTAAATTTGCAAAAACCCAGGAGTGTGAGCACGTTGCCCTGCTCCCTGGCTAGTTAATTTGGCTCCTGTAGAAGATAATGGCATTTGTTGGATGTCATGGCCAGTGTGGAATGAATGCATTGGCTTAGCTTGCTACAAGGCAGTGGTACTCTCTATTTTCTGCAAAACCTGAACATGGTAGTTGGAAGCGGGGGGAAAAGTGCCCAGCCCAGCAAAGGCTATCTCTTTCTTGCTGAAATTTCCTTCATGATGGAGCTGTGTCCTCTGAGCAGAGGATGTAGAGCCAAGGATTCCCGTGTCCTGGTCCCAGTTGTGTTGGTCCGAGAAGTCCCAGTTGTGACTTTGCTTCCTAATCTGAGGAAAGTCCCCCTAAACCTATGTCTTTCCATGGGTAATTTAGGAATTCTTTAGTAATTTTTAGAGAAAGGGGAGTCCATCCTCAGCAAGAGAGGACTGAGTTGCTCTTCTTTAGGTGTGTTGAGCCTTTATAGCTCCGGTCAACTTGTGTTCAAACCTCCTGAAAATGAACCCCAGCAGGTCTTCAGAGCCTAGTGGGAGCACAGGCTTCTCTGTCTGCTTCTCTTTGGAAAATGGAGCTTTGGGACAAGTTGTTTAAATCTCTATAGCAAGCATAAATGCAAAGATACACCTTTTGTCCTTGCAAAGGTGTTCAGAGGCCATTAGCAAGTCTCAAGCAAAGCTCCTCTGGACGGCTTTGAGCTCAGCATGCTTCAGTGCAGGCAGGGAGAGCTTGTGGTCATCTACTGGAGGACATTTTGAGCCATAAGATTTAAAGGGAGGAGAATATTCTGGACCATTAATCTAATGGTGCAAAGCCCAGTATGCTCAGAAGGGACTGGTCCTCCCCTCACCCCATTTCCCCCAGGGCAGCTTGAAAGCTGCCTTCCCAGCCACTGCATCACACTAATGCCGATGTCCATGGCCCACAGCAGCCAGCCAGGACACGTAGACCTTTTCATTGTAGCAAGCACAATACAGGGATTTGCTGTTTGTTGCTCCTGACAAAAGGGCATCCCAGCGTGTGGTGGGGGAGCCAAGGCTTGTTTACACCCCAGGTCCCCCAGCAAGCCTTGCCATGGTGCTCAGAGGGGAATTTCTGCACGCTGCAGCTTGTGCTGGACCAAAAGCCTCTTCAACGGTGGCTGTTCTGAGGGTGACACCCAGTGGTGATATACAAGGGAAGCCAGTTAACTCCAGGGATTGGTCAAGAGCTGGCTGGCTTCTGTGCAGATGAGCCAGTTGACTTCAACCAGCTTCCAGGACTTTCAGTGTCTCTGCCTCTTCTGGGCTGCTTGGTAAACAAGCTGCTCTGCTTTTGGTGGTGGTGGGTCAGGGGCACTAGCAAGAAGGTGGGGTGTGGGGCTTTTGCTTCTCAGCATCACAAAATATTTGCAAAAGGCTTGGGACCGGTTATTAATCCAACTTGTACTCCTATCTGGAAGGTCTGATCTGCATCCTTCTGGATTCATAGGAATGCATCCTTGGATGAGAGAGGAGGATGCGTGTATGCATGGTGGGAGGTAGTAGTGAAGCTGAAGAAATTACAAAAATCATATTGCAAATGGAGTAGAAACACGTCAGGGGATGTTTTAAAAAACCCAAAGTGTTGGAAAGCAGAAATCCCATTAATTTCCAGTGGTGTTTCATGTTTCTAAACCCCTTTGGGGCATCGGGAGCTCTCCTTCATCAGTCTTTGGTTTTGAGCAGGAGTTTACAACACGTTCCTGAAAGATCCAGTTAGTGGTTTCTTTCCTCTCGTTCTCCAACGAGAATAAAGAATGTTCTCTTCCTCTTTTCCTTACCCAGGGGCTGCAGTGAACCTGACTCTAGTGACACCAGAAAAGGCTATCAAACTGGCAGCCAATGACTTCTTCCGGCATCACCTCTCCAAAGATGGGTGAGTAGGAGGTGCAGACCTTTCACGTTCCACTTAAAAGACACCGGCTCTTGAGACAAGTCTGATGAGTTATCAGGGCAAAGGTGGAATGGGGTGATGTGATGACTGAAATATGAGTTGACCTTGAACAGCTTAGCTGGTGATGACATTCGGGCTAAGGATGTAATGTCTAAAATGGGAAGTGAAAAGCACTCCACTGCATGATTGCTTTTTATTTGAGCTCCTAAAAATAGTCCCAGATCTAAGCCAAGGTTAGCAGATCCAGAATTTGTAGGCAGAATATTTGAGAGGAACCCAATGGCACTGATCACTGCTCAGACAGCTGCTGGGAGGACCCTTGTCCTCAGCACCCTATTGGATGCTGTTATGCTCTTTCTGGCTTGAACAGATGGCAAGTCAAGTTCTGTAGACCCCAAACTTGGCATCCCTTTTGTCCTTTTGCAGCTTGAAAATAGTTTTAGAGAGGTGGTGAATCTGAATTGACAAAGGGCACTTGCAGCTGACCTTCAAATAAATGCTGAAGGAATAAAATTATCTGTTTAACTTGCAAGTGAATTAAATGTGAGTAAAAGCTGATAGCTAAGCAGTTGAGAGGGGCTGGACCTCAAATATTTCATGCTGTTTTCACCAAGATACTTCCCTTGCAAATTGGAGAACGCTTGTGTCTCCCTTCAGACCAAGACCTTTCTCCAGAGACAGACAGTGAAGGGCACTCTCTCCATTCCTCAGTGATAGTAGTTAGAAAACAGCCTGCTTGGGTTATGATCCTGACTCTTCCCATCAGCAGTGATGGGGCAAAGCCTCACTGAAGATGCAAGACTATCCCACAATTACTTGGTTTAACAACTTTCCATAACATACCACGTCAGTCACAACTGCTGCAGATCAGTAGCTTGACAACTTCAGTGGAGATTGTGGACTGACACAGATTGAGGATCTCTTTTTCATGTACCTAATTTTTTTTGTTCTGGAGTCTTTTAAAGTAGCAGTGAACATATGTCTGTGTGACTCATCAGCTCGCAGCTGTTTGTGATTTTCTGTCTCTTCAAATAGTGTCTCTTCTGCGCTCTGCTCAGACAGTGGGAGGTGGTGATGTCCTCATTGCTCCTCACTTCTACCAAGATGTGGGTCTGATCCGTGCAGCAGACAACGTGGCGGGCCTTGGCATACTGCAGTAGACAGGAGCACAGCTAGCTCTTTGCCACCACTTATGAAGTGAGGGCTTAGTATGTTGTACAGGGAAGATGAAAGGGTGCCAAGCTGCCACACACTATGAGAGGTAAAGACTTCCTCATGGGACAAATGTGTGTGTCTGCCTCTCAGTGCTGAGGTGGGCTTTGAGCGGGTGTTTGGGTAAGTGGGATGCAGCTGTTTCCATGAGCAGCTGAGGTCTTCACCAGACCTCCTCCCATTTGACTTCTGGGTTCCTGGCAGATCCACACGTGACATGGATGTTGTGCTGTGCTTGATTCAGAATAAAGAGCTAGAGAGTTTTGCCAGGAGTGAGACACTCTGTTCTCCTAAAACACATGCGCTGATGGGACTGGCACTACAGTGACCTGGAGCAGCAACATGATACTGAAAAAAGGACCAAAGTCCTTTTTGCACAAGCCAAACTATCTGCTATACATTCATACTATGCTGTGCTCTTAGGCCAGCATCCCAAAGGATGCTCTGGTGCTTTTCTGGCTCGGAGCTGGAAGAGTCTTCTAGACCGGTTTGACATTGAATGCCTTTGTTGCCAAGCTTCTAGTGCTTTGCTCGAGATGTGTTGCATGAATTGGAGATCCCTGTCTGATAAAATGTGCATGTTCTGTCAGTATTTGCTGATTAAAATATGCTGAGCGTGTCTTCTGTGTGCAAGTGGAAGAAGCACGCGTGGACCAGAGAGAGTGTGGCAAATCCAGCATGACCCAAAACAGCCTCAAGTTACACAACTTTTAGTGTGCATTATTTTTATTTTTTTTTATCCTTTGAGAAACTTAGTGTTGAAATGAACTTGCTTTTAAAATGCTAGGAAAAAAAGTGGCATAAAGCCTGTTTTTGAAAGGCCTGACTGAAAACAACACCTGTGTCGTAGGAAGCTCCTGGCTGCAAATTGCTGGGAGACTATTTTGGGGATGTATCACTGTAGGATTGTGCTAGACTCCCTTTTCCCTGGCCGTGATCTTGGATGCTGCTGGAGGTAGCATATTGCGGCAGTGGGATCTCATGCCCTTGTTGGTGCACCCATCTCCTTGAGTCTGGAGATGTCTGTTCCTGCAGCCCTCTCCCCCATGGGACTAGCTCAGGGGGACACTCCTGCCTGTACAATGTTTTTCCCCTCCTTTTGATGCAGGAAGGATGCGTGCTTACAGGCTAATGGGGCTTGATTTCTGCTTCTTTGCCTGTTTCTATTTTGATGTCAAGACCATTATGACAGCCTACTGCTGCAGCTTCTTGTTTCATGAGGAAACAAAACTGTGTTGGTCCTCCCAAGGTGTCCCGGTCATTTTAAGAACAAGGGAGGCCTGGGGTGAGTTGTGTGAGTGATGGAAATCCCCTTGCTATGCCATGGAGGAAAGGAGGAAAACCAAGATACGGAAAAACCTGAAGGGCACCTCATGACCCTGATAGAGAAAGGCAATAAAGATCAAACATTATTTTGTGACGATTTTGTCCTGGTGGCCTCTGCAATTCTCAGGAGAAGTAGTAAAAGATGTGACCCATAGAAGAGTCTTCAGCCAGGTCCTTGTTCCTGTGGCACTCTGTGCTGGCTGGACCACGTGGCTGGGGAAGGCAGGACGCGAGAGAGGGGGAACTTCGAACCTTCAGGCAGCTGGAAACAGATGGGATTTTTTTTCTCCTCTGGATTTCTGAAGCTGGGTGTTTTGAGAGACCCATGATCTCACAGCTGCTGTTAAAATAGAGCAGAGGATGTGAGGAGTCATGAGGGTTAAGTGAAGCACTTGAATGTGAAGCACTTGGGTATGAAGCTAAGAAAGTGATTTAAATCGGTAGTACATCAGCATGCTTTTAAAGTACATTGTTGAATTTTTGGGTGCTCAGTGTGTGAAGCCTCTTTGATAGATGTAAGTATTGCCTACTTCTTATGTCCTCTTTAAATTGGGTATTAAACACTTCATAAAAAACCAGTCCCTTTAAAGTGTCCTACAAGGTTTCACGTTTATCTCCAAAGTGTTGAGTGCCAGATAGCTGTTGTGTTTGGCATGGGTTTCCCAGGTTTTGCTGTTAATTTTTCAGGTTCTTGGTTAAATACTCTGCCTTGGCTGTGGTAAAAACTGTCTCATGGCTTCTTATAAAAGCGATTTCTTGCTCATAAAAACTCTGTAGTGTCCCTGGATGAGTTTCCTGCTGCTCCTGTCCAAGGTGTGTTATGCCCTTGCTTTTCCTGTCCTCTTTGATCTTGACCTTCATTTTGTTTGCTGTTCTGGGGCAAAGGCTGGCAATCTGCTGACTTAGCAGCTCAGAAGACCAGCACGATTGCGTTAATTGTGTTTTTGCTGATGCCAACAAATTTTTTTCCTTTATGCTTCCCCCTGCCTTGTAGCTTTGCTCAGAGAAGAGAAATAGCCAACTGAAATCCTGAGACAAGGAAGGCACTTTTCCTTCTCTACTATGCAGATGGGGAGACTCGAGCTTGTTCTCCATTGCTGTCCCAGCTGATACGTCTCTCCAGGGCTCCTTCCTTCATCTTCTCCTCTTTCAGGCTCTCCTAAAATACGTGGACCATCTCTTCAGTGGCATCTGTTTAAGTAGCCATTGCATGGCCTGGTTGATCCTTTAGCTGCAAAATGCTCATAGACAGTCTGTAAAGGGAGGTTCTTGATTTAGGAAGGAGGGATGCTGCTGCTAGTCCTGGTGCTGAGCTGCAGTGTCTCCTTGCATACGGTGTGCTTTGGTCTTTTCTCTGGGCCAACACAGCATCTCCTGTAGTTATCTACTGGATATCCAGACACTTCTTTAATGCAGATAACCCTCATCCAACCCACTGGGACTTGTAGGTGGGGGAATCCAACCCTTCCCCTAGAGAAAGAGCCAGTTAAGAGCTGATAATCTCACTGTGCCTGTTCAGGGATAGCTGTCTGGGGGGGAATCTTTTATTTAGCACACAGAGGCTCAGGGAATTATAGTGGATTGAAGTTACAGATATCAAAGGTCAGCCAGAAAGTAAATGCACGTTCAGCTGTTAATCTAGATGAAGCTAGAGATGGGCTGTTTAATCACAGAATAGACCCAGGAGGGTGTATTCCAGGCATGTGTCTTGGGACAAAAAACGGGTTATGTCTGTGTTCAGCATGCCCAGCCGTGTTGCCCTGTCCATTGTTCACTTCCACAGACATTTGTATTGGAAAAAAAACACTTGGGATCTCCTGCCAGGGCAAACCTGATATAATGGGTGCAGACACAGAATCGCCTTTCTCTTGACTTAGTCCAAACATGCAACACAGAGCTCCTGCAGCCAGAGGCAGGTTGTACCATACCTGGAGTAATGTCTGCCAGAGCAACATCTCATAGAATCGTAGAATGGTTAGAGTTGGAAGGAACATTAAAGATCATCTAGCTCCAACCTCCCTGCCACGGGCAGGGACACCTCCCACTAGATCGGGTTGCTGGTGGCATTACTTTGAGGCAGATCTGTCCCACATCTGTGTTTTGTTTTGCTTGTCTGAAGCATTTTTCGCTGGCACTAGAAGCGAGAGGGAACTTGTAATGGGAACTTTCTTTCTTTTGTGTTTCTCAGCATCATAGCTCCAGCTTTTCTGAAGTGTGGTTGCAGGAGCTTGTTGTTCCCTCTTGGAAGATCAGGGGTTGGGTTAAAGGGACTGACTGGCAGTTTGTGTGCATGTCCCCGTGTGGCTGTGGCAGACAGGTTGCCCTCCCTTTGAAGGACACCTCCTGCATGTTGCTCCCCTAATCCGTATCAAAGACCCACTATTTAAATTGTTTGAAAGCAACTGACTCTCTCTGGTTTGAAACCTGGGGAACTTTCTACAATCTGTTGGGTTGACAGACCAGAGGCAGAGGTTATTTTGAGTGAGATGTCCAAGCTGGGGACAGTAGCCTCTTGGGTAGTAAACGGGAACACACTGCTTCATATGGATGTTTCCTTAGGTCAATGATTTCCTGTCTTTGGAAATCTTGTCATCCTTATTCCAGAATGTCTGGTTTTGGTTCCTGCCCAAACACAGTCAACTTCTACATGGTTGAGATTTTTCATAAACTTGAAAAAAGTCCTACTCTGCTCCCATGTGACATCAATATACCAGTGCTTTCAGAGATCCTAACTTTGGACTGATGCATTGCTCTTGAAAAGCTCTCCATAAACCTCTGCTTCCTCCTTTTTAACTTGCTTATTTTTCAGCTCTAGTTTGAAACTCTTAGATTGAGCATGAATGTTCTCCCCTTCCCATTTGACGTTGATTTGTCAGTAATTAATTGTATGTCAGTTTAAAAAGTGTAATGACTGATTTCTGCCAGTGCAGAATTTGGGGCTATTGTGTCTATGTTATATTTAACACCTTCTTGCTGTGATAAAAGGTGGTTTCTGCGTTTGTAGGACCAGATCCTTGATGGTGTTCCAGCTTTTGAAATTAGTTGAGCTATGCCAGTTTTTAAACCAGAGGATAAGGCCTGTGGTGCCTTAAATATTTAAACCCCTTTGTCATCTGGAGATGAACCATTTTCAAACTCCTTTTATGTGCAGGTTTTGCACATGTGCAGGTAAGGTTTTACAAAGGGAGTTTGAAAAGGGAATTTGCTCTGTACGGCAAATTTTAAACCTTCTGACAAAAGGTTTGCTTATCTTTTTAGCTATTTTTTTTCTTGGCCTCCCCCTAATTCCTAGAATATGCAAACCAAAAGCTGAGAGCCCTTGTTCTAGATGCTTTTGATGTACCTGTTTGACATCCCTAAAATACACCCACGCACATAAGTCCTTCGCTGGGTCACACTGGCATAGCTCCATGGAGTCCAGGCTGACTTTTGTTGGCTGGGGTAATGGTCCACATATGAACACATAGGGCAGGTCATCTTCATCTTTTGACCTGAGTATCGAAGTGGTCACTCTGGATGACAGCCAGGAGGCAGGTACTCCAGGGATGCTCCAGGGCTCTTGGTAGAGTGGGAGATGCTCGGTTGTGCCGTAGAGGGGGACTGGGAGCTAGCTCCTTTGGGAGGTTTACATCCTCCCATGGCTGGGCTAGGAGTTGTGCAGCCTTCCTGCTGACCGCATTCAGCAGCACAGAGACTAGCACTGTGCTTCGGGCCACCCAAGAGCCACAAGTTGGCCACCTCCAGGTATCAGTGCTGGGGGGGACCTCTGGATTTGCACACCCTGATACCTGCATATCTCCAGAAAAGCTTGCTTCAGTGTCCGTCACTCCACGTGAGGGATTGTTCCTTACAGCTTCTCATCTATAGGGGAATTTGGAAAGGGGAGAGCGTGAAATGTTCCTCCCTTCAGACTAACAGGAGAGCTCTATATTTAGTTGCTGGTAATCTCCGTTGTGGCTCTGCGCCTCTAATCCCTTGCTCTGATACCCTCCCTGGAGAAGATGAGAGGTGGAGAAATCAGCCCAGCTGACATGGTGGGCCAGCAGGATTACAGCATATCTCCTCTCCCTTTCCTATAGGGTTGGCACTGAAACTTCTTTGCTGGCCCACAGTGCCACAGCTCTGCTGGGTGTGCGTGCTTGTGAACCCCCCAGTAAGGGAGTGTGGCTTGGTTTTGCAAGGGAATAGGGCTTATCATTGTGGGACTGCTTTTGCCACAGCCTGGGGGCTCGCCTTGAGTAGGTTAAGATGAGGTATTGCTACAGGAGCAGGGCTGGGTTGAGTAAAAGTAGTACTTGTATTTAAAACAGAAATAAGAGGAGGCTCTTTGCCTCTGGCTGTGTGATTTATATACGCTCCCCCCCGCCCCACCTTTTAGAAAAGACAAGATCAGAGGCTTTTTTTTTTTTTTATCAAGTCAGTGTTTTCTGGTGCTGAAGGGTGAGATTTTTTACAGGTTAAAATCTCATCAGTTTCTGAAAATTGAGGCTTTCTGAGCATTTGCATCCTGAGTTCCTCTTTTTAGTCTTAGCTGGGCTGTTTCGTGGCTTTGGGATGGAGGGACCTATGAATTGCTGCGTTTTGTTAGGCAAGAACATGTTGCTGATAATACCTGCTCTCTAGTGCCAAGGATGCACAATGATGCAGTGCCGGGGGTCCATCCCATCCCTTAGGCAAGACCAGTTTAGTGCAATGGCCACTTTTTTCAGGTTTGGAAAGGCTGATGAGGTGAAGAAGTTCCGAACTGCAGTGGAACTGCCTCACTGACTCTCATGTTTGCTGTTTATTTATTTTACTTTTGTCTGAGAACTCCAAAGCAGCAACTTGAATATTTTTCCCCTTTGCCTCCTTGCCCTGTGGTCTCTGTTTGCTTGTTTATGGGGTTGTTGAATGTGTTTAAAGGACTAGGCTGGCAGAAGGAAAGCTGCTTATCCCCGTTAATACTCGGGTCCTCTGCTGCCCTCTGAAGCGATATTCTTTCTGAGGGCTGTGCCCTGACTGGAGGCAATGCTGGGATGGAAGAGCGCTGCAGTTCTCTCCCTGGGGATGGAGGTGGTTGTGTGCTCTTGTCTGGGGCTGTTCTGGGTGGGCTTGGGACTTTTTCTGAATGTTTTGTTTCTGGGGGAAAAATGGGTCTTTTCCTGCAAACCAGGTGATTCTGGCAGAGGTGACAAGCTTGGGCTATGCTGAACTGTCAAGCCTAGCAGGTTCCCCCAGCCTGCCTGTCCTGTAACCCCCAGGGTCAGAAGTGTGCCCCGAGTCCCTGAATCCAGTTGCTCCAGTGTTACTCCAGGCCACCTCCTCTGACTGGCTCTCTCTCTCTTTTCTTTGGGCAGGAAAAAGCTGACACTGCTGAGGGAGATGCTGGCGGGCTGCGGTGCAGGTACCTGCCAGGTGATTGTCACCACTCCCATGGAGATGCTCAAAATCCAGCTGCAGGATGCGGGGCGAATTGGTACGTGGCTTCTCTTCCCTGTGGACTGAGCGGGCGGGGGAAAGGGGGTGGGACTGGGCTGTCAAGGCAGAGGGGAGGGAATGAGTGGAGAAAACCTTCCACCTGGTCTCCCAAGTCAGAGGTATCTCAGGCTGTAGTGGAATTTTCTCCTCTTCCCAGCTCGTTTCCCCCCACTCTTTGCTCATCTGGCTTTGCAGTTACAAAAGGTGATGGATTTTTTTTTTTTTTTTTTTTTTGCTCAAGGCAATAGGCTTGGCAAGTGAAACAGCAAATGCTGTGGATGGAGAGACAGAGGAAAGATGACTGGGTGGTCAGCTTGTGAGGATTAAAACTTGTTAGTTACTGTGCACGCAAGAACAGATTAGCATCCTCCAGTGCTTTTCCTGTAGTGCTTCCTCCATCTCCGTGTTTTCTGATGTCTGTTCTCTGTCTTCTGCCGCTCTGAAGCACCTGCCTAACAGCTTCCCAAGGGGATGTGTCCTTTCCAATTGACTTGTCTCCCCTGTTACTCTCTGCTTTTTAGTTGTTTTTTTTCCTCCTGTCAAAAGCAGTAGTTGTCTCAGCTGAAGCAGTAAATAAAATTCTCCTGGCATACTAGATTTGGAAGAGGTTTGGGGTCAGGCTTTCAGGGCTGTGGGCAGGAGCTGGCAGGCAGAGACAGGAGGGAGTGCGAGCCCTCTGGCTGAAACACCGTGTGCCGTTTCTGGTCAGAACAGAGACCAGTCTGGTGTGGAAACTCTGGGGAAAAGAGCTGTTTGCTGTCGCCTTAATCTCTTCCAGAGGTCAGCCCAGGGTATGGCCTCGTTCCCCACGAGCCTGGCATGACACTGTTAGATACCATGTTTGTGGCCCTTCCTGGAAAACGGGCCAATTTGTCCTTTAATCTCTCCTTTGATGTAGCATTCATGAATAATCATGGATTTACTTTTTCTTTCCTCTCTTTGCTGTTTTTAATGCAGACCTTATCCCCTTTGTGCGTATTATTTTAAAATGTTTGAAGGAATTAAGCCATGGTTTGAGGGTTCAGAAGAGGTTTTTGCTGCTGTGAACAGCCTGTTCTCTGCGTGGTGTGCCTGTGGCAGCCAGAGCATTGCCTACAGGTTGATGTGCTCTCCATCTTCTGGCCAAAGAGCAGAAATGCATCGGTTTGAAAAAGGCTGGGAGAAACCAGGTTGCATTTATAAATGTGGCTGAGGAACTCCCCAGGTTAATGATTGCTTTCAAGGGAAGGAAGCAAAGAACAGAACTGTTGAAGGTCTCTTGTTTATTATGTCTATTTGGTTTGTCCTATCGGGGCCTCCGGGACGTAGCTGGAAGCAGGTACTGTCATCTGCCTGCTCCTTTTCTCTGCAGCACAGAGGTTGTGTGTGACAGGCTGCTTCTGCTTAGGTAAAACCAGTTGGTGGGAGAGTGCAGCAGACAGTGTTGTGGTGTGGCAGCAGCCGAGACTGGGACAAGCTGGGTTGTCTTAGTCTGAGGGAGATGGGTAGACTGGGAGGAAAACCTTGCAGGGCACCTGGCTGTCCTTAGTCTGCATATTTTGGTGCAGCTAGAGATGTGCCTCTTCCTCCTCGTCCCGTGGCACTGGGCAGCAAGAGGCTGCTGTTGAGCATTTTGCAGACCAGTGCGCTCTCTGCTTCTCCCCAGCGGCACAGAAGAAGCTGATGGCAGCGCAGGCCCAGCTCTCCTCTTCCTCTGCGGCGGGGGCGGCAGAGCCAGCAGTGGAAACGCGCACCACGGCAACACAGATAACAAGGGAGCTGCTGCGGAGCAAAGGCATCGCAGGACTCTACAAAGGCCTAGGAGCCACGCTGCTAAGGTAGGATGGCGTGGGCTTGAGCACAGGGCACTCATGTTCCTAGTCTTGAACCTAAAGCACCAGCCATCCAGGGGATGAGCCTGCAAAAGGGGTGTATTGGCTTCAGGGGGTCTGTGTTTGATTTGGTTTGGTTCCCATGCACAGGTTTTGCGCATTAAAGAAGGGAAGGTCAGGGAAGCAAGGGAGGCTGCCTTTTTGTTCCTGGAAGATTTAATTCTGCTGCTTTCTGTGGAAGGTTTTTGTCTCCCCCATGGTCCATATTTTAACACTGTAGAGAAGTCCTTGTGAGCTAGCAAAGCAGAACTGTCAGCCTGAGTCTCCAGAGTGTGAAACGGGTTCTGGCCCGTTGAGCATATTGGATGCAAGGACTGGTGCCTGCTTTGTCACTCTTTACCTGGGTTTTCACACAGTGACCTCCCTCCAGCTTTAACAAAGGCAGAGCTAAAAAAATGCCTAGTGGGATGGGGGACAGAATATGAACCTCTTGTAATTAACAAAAATGGACAAAACGATTCATCTCTGAATGTCCTGGGATTGAGTGTTGAAAGATGAGGGGGAGGCCATTGACTCTGCAGGGCTGTATGCCTCCCGTGGGCCTGTTGTCCTTTGTGGAGTGTGTTTTGCCCCTGCTGCATTTTGGCTCCTGTCTGCCTTGTAATTGCAGAGCAGGGATGTCTGGGTTGCACTTGTGACTGTGCTGCCAACGCGTGATGCTTGCAGCCCTTCCTTTGATGCTCAGTTTGTTGGTGTCATGCTCTGACTTTGCTCATCTGACTTTGTTCTTCTTTCTTCCCCTTCCTCCCTCCCCACTGCAGGGATGTCCCATTCTCCATTGTTTACTTCCCACTGTTTGCAAACCTGAACAAACTGGGCCAGAAAGACCCCAATGTCAAGGCTCCGTTTTACGTGTCTTTCCTCTCCGGATGTGTGGCTGGCAGTACGGCTGCGGTGGCTGTCAATCCGTGTGACGGTAAGTCCCAAGTAGCCTGTGCTGGTGGCCTGGTGCCAAGTGACAGGAGTCAGAGGCCCATGAGTGGGCTAGGTGAGGAGGAGGGTGACCATGCCAGCCTCTTTGCAGCATGAGCACACAGGGAGGTACGGGAGGTACACTGCTGTCTGAGCTCACTCCAGCTCAGACAATGTTTCCTTCAGCTGAGCTATACCTTTGGCCACAGCTTGCACAGAGGTTTGCAGTACTTGTTAGGTAAATCAGGAAGAGGGTGTCATTCATTTCAGTCATTCTTCGTGGGAAAGTCTGTGAACATGCTCCTGAAAAGGCATGTTTCCATGTGGAGTGATAGTATGCAGACCACTTACATGCATACGGTCATGGACAACCAGGGGGAGCCTCAAATCTGCGGCCTTTTCTTCCGCTCCACAGCATCTGCCTTAGATACCACCTTGGTTTCTCTGCTGTGAAAAACACCAGAAAGTAACTCCTCTCTCCCCAACATTGCACATGCTCCAAGGTGTGAAGAAATGTACAAGCAGCATTGTATATTTTAGATACTTCTTCCAGAAGGAGTTGAGTATTTGAAAATCAGTTCCCACTTTGCAGAAAGCTGTCTGAATTTAGAAGCGTTTAAAGCTTAAGTCAGCCTTGGAAACCTTGGTCACAGTGAGGGGAGGGTGTAAGTTTTGAGTGGCTGTGTTTTTCTTTTATCCATTTGTTTGTTTTCCCCTATTTTGCTGATATATACGTGAAAATGGTCCGTGTTCTTGGTGGTCTCATTTTGACTGTGTTTCAAAGACCTTATTCTCAGGGTGGCTCTTGCCTACTGAAGTGTGTGCTACATTCCCAATGCTCACCACTGTCTCCCTGTCTCCCTAGTGATCAAAACGCGGCTGCAGTCCTTGCAGAGAGGAGTGAATGAGGACACCTACTCAGGAATCCTGGACTGCACCAAGTAAGACTCCTTGTGGAGCAGGCCACCACATCAGATGTACAATATCTGCTGCTGCCAGGCAGTCAGTGCAGCTTCTAGACCCAACTAGCAGATTATCTGTTTTGGGTTCCCTCCAAACCTGTGCTTTTATCTATCTATCTATCTGTAGGGATATAGATTTATAGATCTATGACCAGATATATACCGTTCATATATATAGGTATATAAAAGAGGAACTTCCTCCTATTTTGAGCAAGGTAAATATAGTATTTATATTTAAATGCATCTGTCCAAACCCGAACAGTCATAACGCTGAGATTTTATTTCTGCAAAGGGAGGCAATGCTGTGGTTGTATTTCCCAAGGCCTTGTCTGAAAATCCTACAGCATTAAGTCTCGTAGCCCTCCCGGGGCCGCTCTGAACAGCGGCTGCAGGAGCACTGAGTGGGCTGTCCCCAGCCGCGCTCTCCTCTGACCCCTTACTAAACTGTGGTCTGGCTGCTTCAGAACATCAAGGGAGTTTCAAACCACCAGTGCTGTGCTTCTGTATTGCTGTTATAGCCAGAGTCTCTTGCCATCTGGCTGTGTCCCGTACTGAGGGTGGAGCTGGCCTCAGCTTTTGAACAGGGGGCACCTTTTGATGCAAGCGTGGGGTTGTCTTAGCTGGACATCCAGACCCAGGCAGACACTCCTGGCCAGACATAGGGATAGGGCATGTTGCTGCATGGCCATTCACGGAGAACATGCGGGATGGAGGATGATCTGCTGTGGAGGCAGTGCCAGGTGACAGTGCTTGCCTGGATTTAGTCTCTGGAGGGAGGCAGAAAGCCAGGGCATGGCCAGAGGCTCTCTTGGTGTGGTGGAGGGGTGGGATGGGCACTTACCTGTCTTATCCATTTCCCCCCAGGAAGATCTGGCAGAAGGAAGGGCCCATGGCCTTCCTGAAAGGGGCGTACTGCCGAGCCCTGGTCATTGCTCCTCTCTTCGGCATTGCACAAGTTGTCTACTTCATCGGCATTGCGGAGTTCCTGCTGGACATGCTCCCCAAGCACCGGGCCTAGCCCTGGCGCGCCTGCGTGTGCCCTCCTGCCCTCTGCAGCGCTGAATTCCTCCCCGTGTTCATCATCTGTGTCAACTGATGTCAGAGCAACAGCACAAAGAGTTCGTGCAGAGATGCCGAGGGGATGTGGTCTCCAGACGAGCAAACGCAGGGAGGGAGAGAGTCCCTTTTCTGTCTCAGTCTGGAGCCTGCCCCCTCCCGCTCCTTCCACGGACAACACCTAATTATGCATATCTTTTTTTTTCTTTCCCCTTTTTTTTAAAAAAAAAAAAAAAAATTTGTCATTCTTAAGGACACTGGTAAGCACAGACTGGGCTTGCAGACCCAGAAATCTCCTCCGAGCCTCGAGGAGGAAGAGGGATGGGAAAGAAATAACAACCCTCCTCCATCCGCCCCAGTCCCCCTCTTTTGTCCTGGAGTAGCCAGCTATCTGAGGAGGAGCTGGAGGGGCAGCTGTGTCCCCTCAGCCCCTCCTCGGCTCTGCTGGCCCCGGGTCAAGAGCAGGCACTGCACAAAAGGGGCTCATCTCATCGCCGCCGGAGGCACAGCAGGGGTGATGCTGGATCTGGCAAGTTCCTTGGCCTGGAAACCCTCACATCTCCCTTTCTCAAAACCAAATTGGACTTAAAAGAACTTCTTGGAAATCAGAGGAAGGGAAAGGGGATTGTTACTATTGATTTTTGTAATTATTTTTGTTTTAAAGCAAAGGGATGTCCCTCCTAACTAGTTGTCACAGGCACATCCAGGTGCGGTGCAGAGATGAGATGTCTGCTCTGTAGGGAACATGTCTGTGGGATCACACAAGTGTCCGAAGGTGCTTCACTGCTTGGCTACAGGCAGGGGAGGGAGAGGAACTTGGGATCAAGTTATTTTCGTTCGGGTTTTTTTTTGGTTGGGGTTTTGCTTTGTTTTGTTTTTTAATGCAGGGACTGTGGGGAGAGAAAACCAAACAACAAGAAACCACTTACATTCCTTCAGCCTGCTGCCCACACCTGGGGTGATAAAATGGTGGCCGCAGGTATAGATTAGCTGATTTTATTTTTTTTTTTAGTTTTTTTTTTTTTTTAGTTTTTTTTCCAGCCTGGCCTCAGGTGTGTGAAAGGAGGTGCCTGCTCCGCTTCTGCGGTGCCCCGCCTCGGGAGGCTGCATTAGAAATGCCGCGCCTGTGTGCTCACCTTGCAGGGTGAAAACACGAGGTCTAGTTGTGCTTTGATGTTTGACTTGGATGTTTTTGGAGCCGGACGGTGTGGAAGAGGCAGAGGGTTCCTCCACCCCGAGCGAGAAGCTGTGTGTGTGTTGATGATTATGGGGTCGAGTCCTCTAGATCACAAAAACTTGTCATCCCGCTCGCTTCCGGGGTGGTGATTGTTGCTGGGTGCCAGGGGCCAAATCCACACCTACAACCTGCTCTGTCAAAGGGACGCTGCCCTGGCTGACATCACTTGTCAGAGGACTTCCCCTTTCAGTACTCTCTTGGGCTGTGTAATTAATTCTAGTTTAAACGATCTTAAGTGTGAGATCTACCAACCCAGTGTGGTCTTCTCCATTATTTATTCCATTTGGTGCAATCCACCCGACTTTGGTGTTTAAATGAAACTGGTCGAATTCACTTTTCATTCCTCCTTTTTGCTTTGTTCTCCAGGCACTTGCTTGGTGTTTATGTTTCAAATGTATATTTAAATTAATTAAAAAAAAAAATCCCTGTTTTTAATGTTTAAAAGAAAACCACCTCTGTTTTAATGTTCTTGGGTTAGGTTTTTGCAAAATCTGTCTGTTGAGGGCCTTCTTCCTTGATGTGTCCTTTTTCTCTTCAAAAAAGTTGTTCTGTAGCTCTTTTGTTACTTGTCACTTTGCATATGTGAATAATTTTCTTTATTTTTCTTTTTTCCTTAATGACTTCTCTGTGTATCTGGGAAGGAATCTGTGCAAAGATGATGGTAGATGTCTGTGCTGTGTGTAGTGCTGTGATGCTGCTCTTGCTCTGGATTTCCCTTGGGTGGATTAAAAGAGAAAGATTCTTTTTTTTTTTTTTTTTTTTTTTTTTTAAGGTGCCCCGTTCCTTGCTGCTTTGTGATTTACAAGGAGGGTCCTCAAAAGAAACCTTGATGATAGAAGTAGTGGGGTTTCTGCTTGCCCTTCTGCCTGCAAGGATGGCCTCCTGAAGCTGGGTGGCTTGCAGCTGGGATGTGGGGGGCAGGGGGGGGGTGTGTGTGCAGGTTTGTATTCTGGGGTTACATTTGGAGGAAAATGTGGTGCAGTGAAGGGCTGAGGTTGAGAGAAAGCTCTCCTTGTCCTTTTGGCTGCTTTTAAAAACCTCTTTGTAAAACTGATTCTTCCTCATGAAACCTCCAGCTCTTCTTCCACCACGTTGGAGCTGGTGACCTCAGGGGCTGATTTCTAGCTGCTCGGAGAAGTCCGTGAGTCAGGAGGGCATGGGGAGGTGGCAGGGGTTAGTGACTGTGGCCCCGCGGGAGTCCCCCAGGCAGGCAGGCAGGCAGGCAGGGTGCAGCTGGCCAAAAAAATAAAGAGTTTAAAATGGGAGAATTCCCATCAACTTAATTAATCACCGATTAACAGAAACCTCTAAGTATTGATTGCAGTATTGAGAAATGAAAGTAAACAAACACACAGAAACACACCTCTGCTCCCCTCCCTGCGGGTGCCACTTGTCCCTTGGGCAGGGGACAACAACCAGCATGGGCTTAACTCCTTGTGTGTCCTACCTGGTCCCTCTGGCATAGGGTCCTCCACCCCCCCAGCCCCTTTTCTGTTGTACCTTGTCCCATGTCAGCCCTGTCCCAACCCTGGCTCTTGCGGCTCCAGTTTCTTTGGGCATTGTGGTGTTTATTGCCCTTAAATATATTTTGGTGGTGGTGCCATACACCCCTGTCATGGCTTCATGGAATGATGGAATTTCCTAGAACACAATGAGGAAATTTCCTAAAGCCCTGGGGCAAACTTCCTATGAAGCAAAAGGGAAATTTCGTGGAAGCCAATAGGGGAATTCCTAGAAAGCTACAGTAAAATATCATGGAAAATGAAGGGGAAATTTACAGCAAGACGATGGAGGAATTTCCCTGAGAGCGCCAGGGGGAATTCCTTGAAAGCAAAGAGGAAAAGATTCTGGGAACTTGTCAAAAGCAATGAGGGAACTTCCTTGAAGGCCAGAGGGGGGATAGCCTAGAAATCAAAGGAGGAAAATTCCTAGAAAGCAAGGGGGAAATTCCTGTAAAGCAAAAGTGACATTTCTTAAGAAAGTAACCGTGATATTTCCTAGAGGGGGAAATTTCCCAGAAAGCAAAAGAAGCAAATTGCTGGAAATCAAAAGGGAAATTTCCTGGGCAGGAAGAATGAGATTTCTTGGGGAATAATTTCTTGCTTCCTGGGGAGCACCAATCATAGGGAAACTTCCTAGAAAGCAATAGAAGTCCTATAAGCAGAGAGAAAATTCCTAGAAAGCAAAAACGCCATTTCCCAGGAAGTAAGGAGGAATTTCCTAGAAAGCATTGAGAGGGAAATACCCTGCCACCCGACAGGGAAATTTCCTGGTAAGCAATAGGGGGATTTCCTAGGAAGGAAGGGGGAAATTTCCTGAAAAACAAAGGGCAAGGTCCTGGAAAACCACGCAGGAGTTACTAGTAAGCAGTAGGGAGATGTTCGTGGAAAGAAGGGGAAATTTCTTCAAAAGCAAGAAGTGTAGAGGGAAAAAGGCCGAAATCCCATGCTTCAGCCCCAATGACCATCACTTTAGGCTTTAGATAATAAATTTGTAAAAACTGCAAATCTTGGAGGATTTTGGTTTGTTTTACCGCTCCCTGCAGAGCTCAGATCAGCTCAAGGATGAGCAACGAGGGCGAGTGCTTGTGCCGCAGGTGACCTGCCTCGTATCATGCTTATTCCCTAATTCTCTTCTAATTTAATGCAAAAAACTGACATAACCTGCACTGCGATGGTCTGAGGTCCAGGGGGACCATTTTCCATCACAGTCGGCCGTGCCCAGGACCCGACTTACTGGAAACCAGCTGTAGCCCCAGCTGGGTGCTGCTTCCCCTTTGTGGGTGGGGGGGGACATGCTGCTGCCATACACTGGCCACCGGGACCCCCCTCCCCCCACTGCCTGCTTCCCCCCTGCCTTGCTTCTGGGGGCCGGCAGGGCTGGGGGGAGCCCCACGGGGGGGGTGGGGTGCACCCTGCAAGGGTGATGCTGGCCCTGAACCACCCAGGGTTGACTTTCCTCCTTTTTTAAACTTTTTTTTTTTTTTTTTTTGCGTAAACTGGCGGTGCCACCAGGCCGGACAGCAGGGCCGGAGATGGTCCTGATGTCCATGTAGCTTCCTGATGTCCATGTAGCTTCCCGAGAAGTCCCCACATCCCACCGAGGCAGCTCCCGGCCCCTCTCCTGCCGCGGTCTGGTGCTCCAACACTGATCTGTGTGGGTGTTCAACCTGGCATTCCGGGCGCCGTGCCAGGCCTGGGAGCACCCCAACTTTATGGGAAAAGGGAGTGCCAGGAGAACCGGCTCCTGGTTTCAGTGGCCCGGGCCCACTGCCCTCCTGGGTTTTGCTTTTGTTTTTTTGTTGGTTTGTTGTGGTTTTGTTTTTTTTTAATAGCATGCCCTTAGCATGCAAACCAAGGCAGCCTGAAAGAGAAGGATTAAAATAAATATAATAAATAAATAAATGGCACGGGGGTTTCCAGCCCTGAGGCCGAGCCCTGGCTGCGTGGCCGCTGCACCCTGGAAAGCCCCGCCGGCTGTGGGCACGGCTGCTTTTGGGCTGAGTCCGAGTGTTTCGGGGTGTCTCCACCTGCCCTTTGCCCCCCGCAAACCCGCGTGGTTTAGTTTCGGGGCGCAGCCGTCCCGCACCAGCCCTTTGGGGGTCACAACAGCCCGTGGGGAGCAACCCCAGCGCGGGGGCACGGGTGTTTTGCTCCCCCCCCCCCCGGCCCTCCCAGTTCAGGGGCTGATCCTGCCCGGTGCCCACCCAGGTCTGCGTCCCGCCGTGGTGCAGGACAAGGTCTAAAGCGGTATTATTATTTTTTTAATTATTACTAATTTGGCGAGGGGGTTGCTCAGGGCTTTGCAGATGCATCCCCCGGTGCGGGGGGGCGGGGACGGGAGGACGCCAGAGCATCATCCCCGGGCGCATCGCTGGCACCCGGAGGGGACCGGTGTGGGTGGTACCCCACCACCCCCAACCCCCGCGGCGGGGGTGGCCACCGGCGACACTTTCACTTTCGAAAGGGTCACGTGTTTTCCAGGAAGCCGGGCGCGGGTGGAAGGGGCGGATAAAAGGGCCGGGCGGGAGGTGGCCGCGTAGTCACCCACCGGCCCCGCAGGACCGGGGACCCCGCGGCACCATGGCAGCGCTGCAGAGCGAGGGGTAAGAGCCACCCCAGCACCTCCCTCCCCGCCCTCCCCGGCTCACCGGCCCCGGGTGGCCCCGGAACTCCCCCGGTGACGGCCCTGCGTCCGCAGGGAGGCCCAAAAGCTGCGGTTCGGGCCCTGGCTGCTGAGCGCCATCAGCAGCGGGAACTACCCCGGACTCTGCTGGATCGACCAGGACCACAGCGTCTTCCGCGTCCCCTGGAAGCACAATGCCAGGAAGGATGTCACCAGCAGCGACGTGGAGATCTTCAAGGTGGGTGGGATGGGGGTCACCGGCAGCAACCTTGAGGTCATCAAGGTGGGTGGGGTGGGAGCTGCCCAGCGGTGACCTCAAGGTCTTCAAGGTGGGAAGGATGGGGTTGACCAGGAATGAACTCAGGGTCTTCAAGGTGGGTGGGATGGGGGTCACTGTCGGTGAGGTCGAGGTTTTCAAGATGGGTGGAACGGGGTGTCACTGGCAGCAATTTTGAGGTCATCAAGGTGGGTGGGATGGGAGCTACCCAACAGCGACTTCAAGGTCTTCAGGTTGGGTGGGATGGGGTTGACCAGGAATGAACTCAAGTTCTTCAAGGTGGGTGGGATGGGATGTCACCAGCAAAAACCTTGAGGTCATCAAGGTGGGTGGGATGGGAGCTGCCCAGCAGCGACCTCAGGATCTTCAAAGGGGGTGGTGCGGGGAAGGTGACCAGCAGCAACTTGAAGTCTTCAAGGTGGGAAGGATGGACTGTCACTAGCAGCAACCTTGAGGGCTTCAAGGTGGATGGAATGGGAGCTGACCAGTGGCGAGTTCATGGTATTCAAGGTTGATGGGACTTGGGGCGTGACCAACAGCGACTTTGAAGTCTTCCCTGAAGTCTCCATGTTCATGGAGCCAGGGTCCCCATGCTTATCCCCCCACACCCACCAGGCCTGGGCAAAGGCGAGTGGGCGATATGAAGGGTATCCCGAGGACCCAGCCAAGTGGAAGACCAACTTCCGCTGTGCCCTGAGGAGCACCCGCATGTTCACAATGCGGGAGGACCACTCCAAATGTGGTGACGACCCACACAAGGTCTTTGCCATCAACCCAGGTGAGCCTAGCCTCATGGGGGGCTGCGTTGGGGGTGGGGCAGGCGATCTCAGGGTGCCCCGCTCATGCCACTCTCCTTCTATCAGCCCTTGGGCATGGCGAGGAGGGAGATTTTGGCAGCCCTGACCCTGCGGTGGACCAGCAGCCACAGCACCAGCAGCCGCAGGTAATGGGGCTGGCACTGCATGTGGGGGCATCCCCACTGCTACTGCTCAGGCATTGCACCCCTGTGTCCTTGGGGTGCTCCTGAGCTGCAGCCCAGCAGCCAGCTGAAATGCAGGGCAGGGTGAGGCTGGGTGTCCCCCATCCACAGCAGTAAGACCCCATCCTGCTTCCCTCTGCAGCTGGAACCTGCTCTGCAAGAGATGGCCCCAGAAATCACCCTCCCAGGTAGGTGCTAGTCCCCCAGTTTTTTTGGGAGGACACCTCGGTAGGCTCAGACAGGGCTGGTTTTGGGGTTGTGAGACCTCCCACCTGCTGTCCCCGACCCCAGGCAGCACCAACCCCGCACAGCCCTCAGTGCTGGAGGACGTGGATGAGCTGCAGTGGGTGCTGCAGCTTTGCAACATCTCCCGTGACCCTGGCCCCCTGGCCCCATCCTGGCCATCTGCAGGTGAGACCACCCCTGTTTGCAGACTGTGTGACACCACGTGTGGGTGACCCAACGTGTGGGTGACCCCAGCCCCTTCCCATCGGTGATTTCTCTGTAGTAGATGCCCCCCACCAGGACATCCTGCTCCAGCATCACCCAGACCCCAGCCAAAACAACTGCCTCCCGCCGCCGGCGTGTCAGCAGTGGGTGCCTGCAACGCAGCAGCCCGCCTTGGGCGCCTACAGCCCCCTGGACCCCATGCTGCTGGAGCACCAAGGTGGGTGCTGTGGGGCAGGAGCAAGTCCCAGGCGTGGAGATGCCATACAGGGGTGGGAAGAGACTGGGGTGCTGGCACGTGCCCTCCATGCCAAAGCAACCCCTGCCCTGCTGCACCCCGAATTGCGACACCAATGCTGCCCGTCTCCCGCCGCAGCACCCATGCCACTGCCAAGCCACCCGCCGGAGGGCACGGTCCCCGTGCTGTCCCCAGGGGAGGCGATGCTCTTCACCCCCACCCACCCTGTGCCACCACCACCGCCGCCGCCAGAGGATAACGCAGGTGAGGATTATTAATTATTAATAGCTATAAGTAATTATTATAATCAGTACTATATATTATATAGAATTATTAATATTTATTACTGCTCAGTGTGTTATTAATAGCTATAAGTATTGCAGTTACTACTAATAAATATTATATGTAATTATTAATATTTATTAATGCTCAGTGGGGGGTTTTGGGGAGGGGTATCATTTGGGTTTTGGGGAATGGCATTCCTGATCCCTGGACGTCTGGTGCAGATGTCAGCATCCTGGACGTCAGCATCTACTACCGGGGGAAGCTCTTCCACCAGGAGGAGGTGGGGGGCAGGCAGTGCCTGCTGGTGTACCAGCCCTGCGACCCGGCGGTGGCCCAGCGCCCTGGGCACCTGGTCCGCTTCCCCAGCCCCACCGAGCTGGCCGACAGCAAGCAGCGGGAGTTGACCGAGCAGCTGCTGGGCGTTGCGGGGCTGCAGCTGGAGCAACGCGCCAGCAAGCTCTTCGCCACCCGCCTGAAGAAGTGCAAGGTCTTCTGGGCCCTGTCCCACCAGCTCGAGGGCGTCAAGGATCCCCCGCCCAACATGCTCTGCCGGGACCAGGCAACCCCCATCTTTGACTTCAATGAGTTTTGCACAGGTGGGCAAGGGTGTGTCTATCCACCAACTCCAACTCACTCCTCCCTTCCTGGTTTTGGGGCTTATGGGAGCCAGCTCCAGGATGCCACAAACATCTGAACCCTCACAGCCCCTCCATGTTCCCCCGGTTCACCTCAAAACTGAGTCCTGTCTCCCCTTACAGAGCTGAGGGACTTCCGTAATGGCCAAAGGCAGCGGTCCCCTGACTTCACCATCTACCTCTGCTTCGGGCAATTCTTCTCCAAGGACAAGCCCAAGGAGTCCAGACTCATCCTGGTCAAGGTGCAGGGGCCAACACTCACCTCTGCCCCACTGCTGCCCAGGGAGGGGGAGGATCTTGGGGACCAGGGGAGATGGGGGATGTCTGAGGAGGGGGACCTTGGAGGTCTGTGGGAAATGGGGCTCTGGGTGCCCGAGGAGGGGTACCCTCAGGGTCCAGGGGAAATGGGGGTCTGAGTACGTGGGGAGGGTGACTCTTGGGGTCTGGGAGAGATGGAGCTCTGGGTGGCCAAGGAGGGGGACTTCTGGGGTCCAGGGGAGACGTGGTCTGGGTGCCCAAGGAGGGAGACCTTCAAGGGCAGGGGAAGGTGGGTGTCTGGGTGCCCAGGGAGGGGGATCTTTGGGGTCCAGGGGAGATGGAAGTTCCTTGGGATCCAGGGAGGGGGACCCTCAGTGTCCAGGGAAGGTGAGTGTCTGGGTGCCCGAGGAGGGAGACTGTCAGGGTCTGGGGCAGATGGGAATCTGTGTACCCAGCGAGGGGATACCTTGGGGGCTGGGAGAGATGGGGAACTGAGTGAGAGGGGACGGGGTGGGTCCTTAGAGACCAGGGGAGATGGGGGTGGGTGGGGCTGGGTGCCCAAGGAGTGGGTCCCTTGGTGGCGGTGGGGAAGTGGGTGCCCAAGTAGGGGAACCCTTGAGGAGCAGGGGAGATATGGGGAGGCAGGTGCCTGGGGAGGGGACCCTCAGGGGGGGCCAGGAGTCCAGGGAGGGCCGCCTTGGGGGCTGGGCAGGATGGGGTGGGAGGCAGCTGCCCAGGGATGGGACCCTCAGGGGTTGGGGGAGACATAGAGGGGCCCCGCACACCTCCTTCCTCTGCTCCAAGAGGATGGGGGCCATGCAGGGCCTTGCAGCCACATCAGGCAGCTGCCCCTAACCCTGCCCCTACCCCCGATGGTTTGCTGCCGCAGCTGGTGCCCAAGTTCTGCGAGTATTGGTATGAGCAGGTGCAGCGGGAAGGAGCCTCCTCCCTCGACAGCGGCACCGTCAGCCTGCAGCTCTCCGACTCCTTCAGCCTCTTTGAGCTCATCGAGCAGTACACCATGCAGATGGACTGACCTTCACCCGCCACGCTCCCCATGGCCCTCCCCGGGACAGGCATCAGCCAGCGGGGGACTACCGGGCATCGGGGGCCGTTCAAACCGGCATTCCCCCAGGAACGCCACGGTGGGATGCCTGTGGTGGAGACCTTTCCTCTTCCGCTCCCCCCACCCCAAGGACAGCATCACTGGCCGGTCCTGGAGCTGAAACGTTGCTTTTCCCGCTCTGTCAGCTGCTACTGTGTGCTTTTTTGTGGAGTGGGGTCATTTACAGATTTATTTTCTTAAGTTTTCTAAGTTTAAATATATATGTATAGAAAGGTGTTTCCTGCTTGCTGATGTTGCCCAGACATCTGCCCCCACTATCAGTCCAAGACCTTCACCCCCCTGTCCATCCCCTAAAAATGTGGGGATCTGTGGCCAGCCTTGTCCCAGCAAAGCCTCTGAACGCTTCTCCCCCTTCCATTTGTGTAAATGAGGGGACTTCCCATGCATGAAGGGATGCATTTACTGATGCGTTTATTTCCACGCATTAAGGTTCCAAACATGACTTGCAAGCAAAATGCGTTGAGGACAGCTTGGCTTTGGCTAAACAAATATAATTCCTTCTTCGGCGAGCGCCTCCCCGCTGGCCCGGGGTTACTCATTTGAGATGTTCTGGAAAAATAAGGCAGTAACTATGACACGAAGCACCAAGAGCTCAGCTCTGAGGTGCAGAGGTGGTTACTCAGGTATCTCTGGTGGTAACCAGAGTGCTGCCCAAAGATGGGATGTCCTCTCCCCAGGCTGGAAGCAGCTGCATCCCCTCATTTCAGGCATGAGGGGAGAGGATGAGCCTGGCCATCAGTGTTGGACCCTGGGCAAGGGGAGGTGGCAGCCTCCTTACCTGCTTATTGACGTGGATGCTGCTGGTCCCGAAGGTGGTGGTCCCGTAGCTTGTCACGTAATAGTGAGCAGAGGGCTGGGCCGGGGGCTCCTCCAGCTGCCTGGGCACTGCGGGGATGGGGGGACACCATCAGCACCTCAGCTTCATGAAGCCCTCAGCCTACCCCGCTTCCCCCTCGAGCAGAGCTGTGGCACAAACGCAGGACCATTGGGCTTACCTTTGGGCAGGAGCAGCTCTGCGCCAAAGCGGTGCCCGCACGTCCCACAGGTTTTAACATCTTCCTTCGTCCTGTGGAGGAAAAAGCCCTGAGAAGTAGAAGGAGCAGGAGCTGCCTTCAGCAATTCCTATGGAAGATGATGGCAAGGCGATGGCAAGGGGCTCCCTCTTTCCACCCTGACCTGAGGTTCTGCTGTTGGTGGGACGGCTGCTGCCTTACCAGGTGCCTGAGCATCTTCAGCTCTTCATTAAAGAGGGGACATGTGGGCACCTGGCAAGAGTGGACATTATGTGCCTGAGCCGCAGAGTCTCAACTTTTTCACCTTTCTTTCCATGCTCGAATTTCCCACACAAGTCAATGCTAACACCACGTGGGACGTGGGCTGCTACGGTCAGGAGAAGGGCAACATAGTGCCTGGTGAGTTTTGCAACTAATTTCCCATGCCTTTTAGAAGCTGACCAGAATGCTGACCACCACCATTGCAGCAGCAACCACCCAGCTCCAGCCCGTAGATTGGAGGGGTGCAGTGTGTACGTACATGGTGTTTGTGCCATCCATGTCCGGCCAGATGAGCTCAGCAGGACAGCCAGCCGTTCGGCAGGGGGTCTTCACACACATATGCAGCCCCGGCCACTCCTCGGCGAGCTTCTGGACGATGAACACAACTGCCATGAGGAAGTCCCAGGCAAATTGGAAACCTTCCAGGCAAAAGGAGAATGTCTCACTTACTCACGGTCACCCAACCGTGGCAGCCCGGGAGATGCTGTGGGATTGTATGCATCACTTCGAGCCTGCCAGACCATAGCCAAAAAGGTTGGACCAGTTCTGTTTCTCAAGTTAACCAAGGCCCATCAGCTTTCAAAGGAATTTAAAGAGCTGTTGGAAGAGTTTCCCCAACTTGGATGGCCTTTTTGCTTATCACTTGGAGACCCAGCCCGAGACTGTACTCTGCTGGGACCTTATGGGGAAGGATGACCCATTCCCTCCATGAGAAGATAGAAAACTTGACTTCCCACTTTCATGTGATACCTTGAGAGGACTCCTGACCAGGTTGCCAGACTAGGACATGTGGCAGACGCTTCTGGGACACTCTGACCAGAAGGGTGGAAGTGTCAGGGGGGAGCTAAGGAGAGACGTGCGGCTGGGAGTCATGAAATAAAGATCAGGGATCCTTACATGCCCTTCCTCCTGGCTTTCTGTACCGGAGCTCCAGGTAGCTGTAGGCCCTCTGGTTGTTCTCTTTGATCAGCAGAGGTTTGCCATTGCATACAAGCAGACAGGTTGCCTTGGCCACCCAGTGTGTGGAGTAGAAGGAGCAAGCTTTTACTAGGAACCTGCAAGGAGATCACCCATGGCTTTCACCACCCTCCTACATGCATAGCTCTAACACCGGAAGAAAGCACATCACTAGGTTGACGTGAAAAATATGAACCCAATTTCAGCAGAAACAGAGGCAGACACCAAGTGAGGACCCTGCCCTACTGAAAGCTCAAGCAGCAGGAGCAGCATTTTAAGCCAAGAGCTGCTTCCAGAGTTGGCCATCAGATAAAACCCTGGACACAAGTTGAGAACCCCACAAGGACAGGAGACCTTCCAGAAACTGGAACAGTCCCAGTGCCTGTAGAAACTGGACCGTCCTCAGGTGGGACTGGGAGACCTCTGACTGCCTGGATGGGCACAGACTAGCCAAAACCCACCCCAGATGACAGGTGAAGGAGAAGGAGAGTGATCCTTGTTCACATCCAGGCAGCGAACATCAAAATGGTTCATCCAGAGCTCTACACATCTGTGGCAGAGCTGAGAAGCTGCCCTGGTCTCCTGGGTCTGGGCCTCATGCCTCAGCTGATACGGACTCAACAGGCGAGGACTTGCTGACAGACATACTGCTGCTGCACCGAGCAAACCCCAAACGGCGCAACCTCATCGAGGGCTGGAAACCACAGCTTACCTCTGGAAGAAACCCTCAGGTATTTCGGGTGAGAAGTAGGCACGGATGTGGAGGTCCTCGGGGTGATCTCCTCCCCACACCTCAGAGACCTCATTGGTCTGGTTCAGATAGGTTGGGAACAAGTACCAGGATTCGCCTTGGCCCCGTGTTGTCTCCCACAGCTTCCCGGGCACAAACTCAGCGGCCTGTGGGTTGAGTGCTTCAGTGTGACGCACCTCCAGGCAGAGCTCAAAGTGCTCCAGGAGGCTGAAGAGCTTCCCTCTACCTCTGTGGGGCCCGTGTCCCATGATTTCCTCAAAGACCTCCCACATCCCTTCCAAACAGAGCTGGTGTTTCACCAAGGCACGCACGGCCCGGTGGCACAGCATTGCCTTTGACTTAAAGGTCCACACCCAGTTGGACCTGTCTCTGATGGTGGCATGTTCCCCGATCAGTGTGTCCACAGAGATGCTCTCGAGCTGTTGGACTAGGCGGTACCTCACCAGGAGCTGAGTGGGAAGAGAAGGAGAGAAGAGGTGGCACTGAGAGGAGCCCAGCAAAGTTGCAGAGCTTGGGCCTTGAAGAGAAGACGGTCCTGATCCCCGTGCTCACCTTGAACATACTTATTAGAAACGTAGGCTGGAGAAAAACAGTACTTTCCAGGTGCTTGATTTCCTCGTACCACACGACAAGCCCGATGCGGTGAAGGTAGCGCAAGATGTCCTGCAGAAGCTCTCTGCCCAAGTTGGCCAGGTGCTTGTAGCGGGAGAGTTTGCTGAGCAGGTACTGGAGGTCCATCATGCCTAGAGGGAGACACGGGAGCTCAGCACACATCTCTCGGACACCAGCATTCCAAGGCAGGTGCTTTAGAGAGACAACAAACACCAGCAGCACCCCATGTCCCCCCTGCCACCCCTGGGGAAGCAGGTGGGACCAACGCAATGCTCGATGTCTGTGGCCCAAAAAGCCCACCCTCAGCTGTCCCACTGTCACGCTGCATCTCCCATGGGCTCGCCTCACCTCAGCGGTGCCAACAGCCTGTCAGGACCTCAACGATGCATCTGAAAAATGAGGCTAATACTGGATTTTTTCATTGTTTGAGAGAGCAGGTTTGTTTCAGACCATAAAACCTCAGATTGGCAGTTAAACCTCAGATTGTCATTTATTCATGCAGCAAGACAGGCAACAAAACCTGGCTTATCTCCAGAAAAGAAAAGCATTTGCTCCTCAACCACTAATCCTACAGTGGCCAGGGGAGCCAGAGATGACACCGGGGGCCGGTGGCATTCATACCTCCTTTAGGTATGTAAGCGAGGAGCCGAGGCTGCCTGCTAAGTCACAGGGGACACGGAGAAAGGGCTAGGGAGTGGTAGAGGCCATTAAATAAAGATAGCAGGACATAAGTTTTGAAACCGTGCAGAAGCATTAAAGCTGCGGAGTTCCTTCCTGCAAGATTTTTTAATTGCTTATAAAGGGCAAAGGGGAGAAAAAATAATGTTACCAGAAAGAAACAAACCAGACAACGTGGCCAGCTGAGGGTACCTGCAGCCACAGGTTGGTAGATGTTGGCAGAGCCTTCTGGTGAAGGCTCACTTGGCCTTTTCCTATGCATTTGCCTAGATACCTGCCTTGGGGCAGATGCCCATAGTGACAGAGCTGGGTAACAGCAATTAATGCTCCAGCAATAACACTGCAAGGTCTTCAGCAGCAACCCCACTACCACGTGAGCCGGGTCAGAAGGTGCAGCAAGCACCAGAGAGCCCGTCTCAGCCGCAGGACAGCAAGTCCTCCCAGGACAGTGCGGTGGGGGTGATGGACCACTCACCATGATCTGCCGTCTCCTCACTCTGCGCAATATCTATGATGGCAGCTTCCACCTGCCTGTAGACGGGTGGCAGCACTCGGACAACCTCGGGGAAGAGCTCCTCATTCTTCACATGCTCCAGAATAGTGGCCTCGAGCTTTTTGATATCACGGTGATCCGTGCAGTTGACAGCAACTAAGTTTAAGATCTGAAAGAGAGAAAGCACACGCCTGCCAAAAGCACACCCAGAGGAGTCTTTTTGCCTGCGAGGTAAGGGCGGGACCTAATGCCAAGGAGGTCACCAAGGATGGGACACACTGCTGGCTCAGCTTCAGAGGGCACTTCCTTCACACATTTGCTCTGCAGCAGTTCCCGGAAAAATCATGTGGGGATGGTAAATGCCCCCTCACACTCCTCCCCAAGCACGTGCTATAAACCACAGGAGGAGATGCCTGTTATTGAGCAGTGACAAGGACCCACCAGGTCAGAGCCAGGGGTTACCACGTCCACCCCAGCCCTGGGGAATGGCCGCAGTAGCAGCCCGATTCATTAGCACTGGGTCACCATCACCTGTAGCACCCCATGCTGCCAGAGGCGACAGGGGTGACCAGAGACAGCAAGGAACCATGATAATCTCAGCCCTACGGTTAACGTGCAGTTCTCCATCTCCTTCAGCCTCTCCCACTGGTCCATGTAGAACTCAGGCTCCTCACTGCCCTCCAGGTTGTTGATGAAGTGAGCAAGGTTGCTTTTTCTCTCCATTAGCATGGCCGTGATCTTGGCCATGATGTCGCGCCTCTTCTCCTCCACCTCCTCCTCCCGACAGCAGTCCACATGGGTTCCCACAGGAAGCACCACCGAGTTTGGAACTCGCATGGACAGGTTGTTGATCCAGAAACCGACGAGGTCCTTGAAAGCCTTGTCGTTAGTTTGGTACCTGGGGAAGGAGAAAAAGAAAATCCCAAATTCATATCTAACCTTCCGGATCTCCAGCCAACTTCTACCAGCACAGGCCTGACCGTGCACCCGGTGCTGTCCCAGGGGCTTACTGGAGAAGAGCTCGGATCTCCAACTGTCATGGGCTGTATCCAAACTCGTCCTTAACTAAACTAGTTAAAGCTACAGGGTGTAGCAGAGTCCGTCCCTGCTGTGGATGGGAGCACCCCTCTGTACAACAAAGCCCAAGCCTGATGCTCCCTCCATGTTCAGGGAGCACTACAAGATGCAGGAAGGCTCATAGAGATATTTCCAAGGCAGAAAGCAAAGCCCTTTAGCTGGGAATCAATTGTCACAGAAAAAGTTAATGGTCATCTAACCCCTCAAAACAGAGGACTTACTTACTTTGGCGATGACAGATCTAGTGGCCTAATTAAAAGTGATCTGCAAAAAGGGGGAGAGGGAGTGCTAGCTACTCCAGTGGTGAGAAAACCAGGCATCAAGGTCCAGCAGAAATGGTGTGGGAATGGCTTCCCCATCCCCTTTTTTATCCCACTCCACTTTGAATCCAAACCAGCTCAGCACTTACATGTGGAGATTGATGACAAGGACAACGAGTGCCTGTGGGGTGATGAACACGTGGTGAGTCATGTAGTACTCCAGCTGGCCAGCGAAGTCCCAGAAGAGAAACGTGAAGTCCTCAATCCGGAACTCACTGATCTCTATCCCAACCGTTCGCTCTTCCTTGGGCACCAGTTTGGTTTGCCCTTGCTTCAGACTTTTGCAGATGGTGGACTTCCCTGCAAGTGAGGCCCCCAGGAACATGGTCTTGACCCTCTTGTCCTCCTGCCCTGAATTGTGTTGAAGCTGGTTGAAGTAATTCCGGATCTGCTGGATGCCACCAGCGCACACTTCACTGGGTGGCTCCTGGAGGGGGTTCCCATTGGCCTTGAACGTTTTCAGGGATTGCCCCTGGAAGAGTTCCCTGGGGAGCTGGCGAAGGGCATTATTCTGCATGTGGAGTTCCTGTAAGTGGGCCAGCTGCAGGACAGGCTGGGGGAAGGTCCGGAACAGGTTGTTGGAGATGTTGAGGTACTGGAGGCTGCCTCGACAAGCTGCCAGGTCCCTGGGGAGGGCACCAAGACGGTTGTTGTTCAGCCGCAAGTGTTTAAGCCTGGGGAGATGGGAGAATATCCCCTCTGGGATGACTCGGATTTGGTTCTGATTCAGCTCAAGCTTCTCTAAACAGACCAGGCTCTGGATTTCATTGGGAAAGTCCACAATTTCGTTCTTGGACAGTATTAACTTCTTCAGGTTGCAAAGCTTAGAAATGCCGGTGACGCTCCTGAGCTTGTTCCTGTCGAGGTCAAGGCTCTCCAGCATGGGGTTGCTCAGGACTGCTGGAGGCAGCACACGCAGCCTCTGGGTAGAGAGAGTCACTTCACGCAAACTGTCCTCCTGCTCCTGACCTGGACGCGTGGGACAGGGAAGGTGGTTAAGAGAGACTGTCACCCTTTGGGACCGTTTTGGCCATCAAGGCAAAGCAGAGGCAAAACGCAGGAGCTGGTTGAACAGCGTGACCACAGCTCCAGCTCAAGCAGCTCCTGTGTCCTTTCAAGAGAGGAACCAAAGCCAAGGCACAAGGACCTTGGCTGGGCCTGAAGACATAAGAAGAGGTGCCCACTAGACGTTGACCTGTAGGCCAAGCGTCACATTAACAGCTTTGCTCTCATTAAAGCACTGCGAGAGCTCCAGCCACAGATGCATCTACCCCGAAACCAGCAGGTTTCTAATCCCAGCAGCGAGCTGGGCTGGCAGGAAAAGAGCCGACATGAGGAGGAGACCTGCTCTACAAAGAACTCACTCAGCCCGCCCGCAGCTCTCGACCACAGCGAGGGAGATGGGCTGGGGCCAAGGCCAGCAAGTGCAGACACTTCCTCTCTCACATCCTCCCCCCACTCCAGATGCACGCTGCGGTTCCCTGCAGAAATGCTCCCAGACCCGAGAGACTAGGAAATAACGCAGGGACAGTGGGGTCCCCTCCATGACAGGGCGCACAAGAAAGGACTCGGTGATGGCCGAGAACATCTCTAAAAGGAGGGTGTTTAGAGCAGAGAGGTTTGCAGGCGAGAAGAGTGCCAGGGGGATGTGGGATCACACTATACTAGAAGAAAACACAGACAGATTTGCTTTCCTCTCCCTCATTTCACTTCCTCCCCAGATAACACGGAGCATGGCATCCCCTTGCGCAAGGACCGACTCATCACCACTTCTCAGCATCACAACCTACAGCGGGGATGTGGGATCTCACTATACTAGAAGAAAACACAGACAGTTTGCTTTCCTCTCCCTCATTTCACTTCCTCCCCAGATAACACGGAGCATGGCATCCCCTTGCGCAAGGACCGACTCATCACCACTTCTCAGCATCACAACCTACAGCTGGGATGTGCAACGAGCCCGGCAGGAGCGCAAAGCTTTCCCCCTCTCCCAAATGCACGGTCTCTCCTCCAGCGCCATCAGCGAGACAAGCCGAAGGGCTCCCACCACCGCTATGAACCAGAGCCGCGAAGAGCTGGGGCAGCTACTCACAGGCTCTGGGCTGGGTCATGGCCCTGCAGCGTGGCACCCGCTGCATCCTCCCCGGCGCTCAGCCTCCCCCTTTTGTTTCCTAATCTCATTTCTCTCCCCGCCTCCCCGAGCTCTGCCCAGGAACCCCACCCTCTCTTTCTCCGTCCATCCTCGGAGGAGCTCCCAACAACCCAAGCACCTCTGGCCAAACACCAGGGCCGTGTCTATGTCCCGAAAGCAGCTTTGGAGATCACCTGCAGAAGACAGGGGCAGAGCAGCTCCTGAGTCAACTTCTTCCAGCACTATCCCGGCCTTTGCTAAAGGAGCTTTTGGTGTTACCACTGCTGCAGAGGTGGGAAAGGACGCTGACAAGAGACTATACTGCTACCAAACTACTGCACGTGTTGAATAAATCAAGATTCCTTCCCTTAAACAGGTGGCAGCATCTGATCCAAGAGGGTAAACCAGAAAGAAAAAAAAATTAAAAAATAAAAAAATGCAGGTAGTATACACGTACACCAGAAAAATTGTTTTCTAGAGTGTGCCAGAAGAGGCATTTTTCGGTATGTTACTCCTCACCTCTCCCAAGGGGCAGCTTACAATTTGATGGATTTATTTTTAGTGGTAGACAGAATGAAAGAACCAGTGTTCTTGTTCGCATAACTTCAGGGGGAAGCACATGCAGAACGTACAGTTTTCAGCCCTATCACTCCTCCGGGCAGTGGCAGGTGCAGAGGTGACTGAAATTTAACAGTCCTCACAGTACATGCATTCCTAATAGATCTTGCAAGAGGCTGGTATCTTTACTGCTAATTCAAGGCTGACACCAAGAATTTAAAGCAGTGAATCAGTCCGAGGAACAAAACAGACTGACATTGTCTTCCTGGTTAACAGCGTAATTGCTTCTAATATTTGGTCAAGCTTTGTTTTTCACACCACCTTCCTTTTTTTCCCCACTCATGCAGGCAGGTTATTCCAGAATTGTTCCTCTGATACATCCAAAGGTGGCCGATTTCCAGCCTAAGGGTATTCACAACCAGATCGCATTCTCCCGTTCTTGTCGCAACAGTGCCATCAAAGTTTCTGAACTTTATTTTGTCAATCTATCAGCAGTGTCTGTATTTACAACCCCTGCTAGGTATACATTCAAGCTACATGTTTAGCTTTAAAACTAAAGCATCTCTTCCAGCTACTCTTTTGCACTCTTAGCAAGCCTTTGTTCCAAAATCTGCAAAGAAAGCCCAAGTTTACCAATTCCTTATACGCCATTCAGGCTGCACTTTCACACAGGAAGCAACAGAGACAAAGAACATCAACTCATAAATGTTCAGGGCTCATCCATAAACGCTTCTGGAGGATGGTGAATGATGGGAGCGAAGCATTTCACCAGTCCAGATGGTACTGGTATATCAGCTTGTTTTGTCTTTTTTTTTTTAAATAAAATAAAAAAAAAGTCCGCCAAACCACAGCCAAAATTTCTTAGGATTGGAGTTCACTGAAAAGTTAGGAATGCCAGCAAGGGATCAAAGGTCTTACTGCTTCTGAGTTTTCCTACGCTGACCAGGGAAAAAAAATAAAAGCTGCATTTTTTTTTTTGCTTTATAAAATTAATCCCAGAGCGCCTTATTGTTTTCTCTTTGAAGACAAACAGCAAGACTATCCTTGATGAGGGCAGTTTCCAAGTGCACTCTAAAAGGTTGGAGAACCCTCAAGTACAATGTGTTGCTGCCATCTGGTCCAACAGGCCACGTACATTCAGTTCCCGTTGAAGGGAAAGCCAGTTTCTAAGTTGTAACCTACTGGTTTTCTCTTCAGCTTCCCTGTTACATGTTTTCTCCCTAACACAAGTTAGATGGGGAATGATGCTTTTTGTCAGGTCCAAGAGCGCTGAATATATTTGTTAAGTGACTGTATTTCAGGTGATGGCTTAGAAGATGGGTGGCTCTGCAGTACATGCAGAGAAAGTGAGATGAAATCGGTACGTGTGTTGGACACCTTTGCTTCTTGATAGGAAAACCAGTCCTCCTAGAGAGCAGGAACAATTACTTATCCAACTCCAATCCCCATCTAGAAACACCGTATTCCTTACACAAGAGCCAAGCATGCAGGTTTATACAGAAGAGCCAGGCCAAGACCTTATGAATTCAACAAGGGCAAGTGTAGGGTGCTGCACCTGGGGAGGAATAACCCCATGCACCAGTACAGGTTGGGGGCTGACCTGCTGGAGAGCAGCTCAGTGGAAAGAGACCTGGGAGTCCTGGTGGACAACAGGATGACCACGAGCCAGCAATGTGCCCTTGTGGCGAAAAAGGCCAATGGCATCCTGGGGTGCATCAGGAAGAGTATGGCCAGCAGGTCGAGGGAGGTCATCCTCCCCCTCTACTCTGCCTTGGTGAGGCCGCACCTGGAGTGCTGTCTCCAGTTCTGGGCTCCCCGGTTCAAGAGGGACAGGGAACTGCTGGAGAGGGTACAGCAAAGGGCTACCAAGACGATTAGGGGACCGGAACACCTCTCTTATGAAGAAAGACTGAGGGATTTGGGTCTCTTCAGTCTGGGAAAAAAAAGACAGCTGAGGGGGGACCTTATCAACACTTATAAATGCTTAAAGGGTGGGTGTCAGGAGGATGGGGCCAGACTCTTTTCAGTGGTGTCTGGGGACAGGACAAGAGGTAATGGGCACAAAGTTGAGCATAGGAAGTTCCACCTAAACATGAGGAGGAACTTCTTTACTTTGAGGGTGGCAGAGCCCTGGAACAGGCTGCCCAGAGAGGTGGTGGAGTCTCCAGCTCTGGAGACATTCAAAACCCGCCTGGACGCATTCTGTGCAGCCTGCTCTAGGTGAGTCTGCTCTGGCAGGGGGTTGGACTAGATGATCTCCAGAGGTGCCTTCCAACCCCTACCACTCTGTGATTCTGTGAAGAGGCAGCTGTAAGACAAACAAATGACACCTGCTATAGGACTAAAACCGTTCAAAATAACTTTATAAATTCTGTCACGTTTCTGCTTTTGTACATCAGTTCAGCCTTAACCCTCCAGCTTGTTACTGAAAATTCACAATGCTTGCTTTTTGTTTCGTTTTTTTCCTGAAAGGCAGACACAAAACCAGCCATCAGTGCATTATTTACAGAAGTGCAACACAGTCTCCCACCCCAAAATTAAACTTTTCACTAACAAGATACTTCCAACAGAATGTAAATAAACACCACGGCTTGAGCAGTGTTTCTGAAGTCAGTTTATAAAGGTCACCTCATTTCCGCAATCCCCAAATGACAGAGCGAGTAAAGCTTTGCTCACCATCGAATGGGCTAAAAATACAACATTTCAAGTATTAAATCAGAAATTTCTAAAGACAATCTGTATTTTGATAAATAAACACAAGGGAAACAGTATACAGCTCTCAATATACTGCGTATGAAAAGTGGTGTCCAGTTTCAAACCTTCAGCAAGACAGGTGCACAGCCCAAAAATGTAATCAAAGTAACCCTGAAAACGGTAGCAATCCGGGAGTCCCAAACATTAATCTCTTCTGTGTTTCCCCTCGAATTACTCTGCTGGTCTGAGGCATTTGATTGTTATTTAGTTCTACATCTGTAGGTAATCCAAAAAAAAAAAAAAAAGCAAACCCCAAATTCATTCCCATATGGAAACAATTCAAAAGAAGGTTCCGCAGATAAATCCTATTATAATCTTGCTTATTTTCAATGAGATGCAACCGCAGATCTGTTATTCCCTCTGGCACAGTGTTGACAGCCAGAATAAGTTCACTCCAAGTCATGCTGGCTGCGGCTTGCTCTCAATTTTCCACTTCACGGGTATCTTCACCATCGGATTTCTTATGTTTCCTCATGTGTTTGTATTTTTCCACGTATGCCTTCACCAGATTAGCTACCTTCATGGGGTTGATCTCTCCACTTTTGCTGTGGCAGATCTGCAAGGGATCAGAAAAGGCATTTGGTTAATTAACGGTATTAACAGCAGTTCAGGCAGGCAACAGACAAATGGTAAAGCAGCCCTAAGCTTCCTGCATAGGCCCTCGGGTCTCACAGCAGGATACATAAAGCCGAAAACTCAAAAAGGATAAGAGTAATATTTTACTTCAAGCATTTCAGAAGTGGCCCAGGGATAATCTACTGAGCACCAACTGAATCCAGAGGCATCTCTGAAAGCAGAATTATTCATTTTTACTACAGGCTTTTCTGGCCAGCCAGTTTTACACAATATGTGGTAATCACAGAAGTGCTGATTTCCCATTTTTCTGATGATTTTGAGGAAGTGATCCTCAGATTAAAAGAATCTGGCAGTTTTGAGGGACCATTTTCAGATATGGGAGAAAGAAAACAGACGCTACAAAGAATTTTATCAGTGTTCAGAGAAGAGTTTGCAGTGACTTCTGCAGCAATCGGTGTTGCTCAGCTCTCCTACAAACCACACTTGAGGTTCATATGGGTCACGTAGAAGAGGTGAAATTGCAGCCATTATCTCAGGAATTTTGATTTATGACGGAATTTCTCAGTGACAGCAAGAATGCAGAGCAGGGAGAGAATACAGTTCCCAGGGTATCATTTAACTGCCTTGACCACAAGAGCATTACTTGCTCTCACAAGACAACATTTACCTGCTGATCGCACCTTTTTTAGCCACAATCTGGTCAGCACTAAGATCTGAGACAAAAGTCAACATCAGTCAATTTGCAAGGCCCTCTTCCAAAGTTCAGGGACACCACAGATGGAATTAACGCACAAAGTATTTTCTCACTTTATCAGAAACAGCTTGACAATTCTGGTCGAAGTTCTTAATGAGAGATTTGACCATTCTCACCCAAAGCACGTACTATGTAACATTTCATCTCGGGCAGCTTAAGCTTAGCAATGCTCCGGACCACTGAAAACACAATCTTCTAAAAGCAACAGTCTGACAGCTCCCAACGGCGCCACTCGGTCCTACGCAAAGCCACTATTGCTTCACCGCAAGACTGCAGATTATGAGTCAAAGATCGGCTACTGAGTTACAGCATGTAATTGCTGAAGCTGGTAAATGCAACCCAAAGTACTGCCACTTATTTAACGACCTGCCCCAGCTCCTCCTCTTCACAGTGACATGCACTGTCCACCTTACCTTTTGCACTGCTTTCCGAAGAATGTTCTTGTACTCCTCCTTTGTAATCTCCCTCTTCTGGTAAAAAGGTTTAATAGCAAGTTTCACTTCTTCCACAGCCCTTTCCTGCATGTGAAGCTTCTTCATGTACTGCACAGCAAAGAGAAGTTCACTCACTACCTTGTGCTATCTTGGGAACGGCTTCTGAATCTATTTTTCTTAGAAATGCTCTAACAATGAAAATTCTCATTTCACAATTTCAACGACCCAAGTAAGAGCTAGCCCCAAAGCAGATTTCCTTTACTGTAAATTGCAGCCTTCAAACCAGTTTGTGCTATGAGGAACCCTTGTTTTATGTAACACGCATTCTATGTCTTAGAGAATGTGTTTTAAGCAAGCGACTACAATGTCCACTTATTAATTTTGGTCTCCTCCTTCCCTTCCAACAGCTCTGAAGTAAACATACACCCACTGAAAGGCATCAGATTCTAAAAGCAGCAAGTCATATCTGTGAATATAAAGCTACAGGTAGCTCTAAAGGCGTTCTGAAAATCGCAGAGCTGCCTATAAATTAAGGGTTACAGAAGACATCAGAACATATTCTATCTAAACAAGTTCATAAAAATTGCTGCTTATAAACAGAAGTTTGGTGGGAAAAGCATCTTACTGTTTTGTGGTACAAAGTAAAATAATCGGCTAAGAAGTTTTTGTTCTTCTGTTAACATCCACTATGCTTAGAGGAGATGGTCTGTACAAGAAACCCAGAACTCAGCAGCAAGGGACTTGCACTACAAAATCTCCGAGGTATTTTACTATTTCTGCGTTTTCAGTGCTGATAAGCAGCAAGATACAGTCCTACCTCTCTACAGGACCGTTATGAGAACTGACATTAATTTCAGAGCTGGAGGGGAAAGGAGAAGACCAGGTGTTTAAAGAAGTTAGGAGATTCTGGCTTCTGAAAAGCCCCTTCCAAATGTTCACGCAAGAAAGTTTCAGAGCTTCAAGAATGCATGTTAGATGCTTTCATCCCTCTCTGTCTTACTGTGATGAAGCGGCAGACAGTGGAATCATCAAATGGAGTAAATCCCAATCAAAGAAAGGACTGCCCGCCACTCCTGTGTTAGCAGGGTCAGTCACCAAAAACACTGACAACAGGGGCGAGGAAAATACAGTACGGAGAGTTAAAAACCCCCAAACTTTCAAAGTTCAAATAAACAGCTCATTGATTTTTATGCATTTGCCACTTGATAGCATTCACTCACTTCCTCGTTCTTCGTTTTATCCACTGGAGGTTTGGGTGCTTTAATCTTTTCTTCCGCATTTCCAACAGAAGCAGCTTGGATTCCTGGTTCGGATGCGGTGGCCAGGCTGCCTGGCTCCGGAGTCAGGCTCTGTCCCGCCATGCAGCCAAGCGCTGGAAGACTACCCTGCATGATAAACTGAACCGTGGGCTGGCTGACGGGGGCATAGGGGGGGAGGCTTGAGGGCAGAGGTGGCGTCAAAGGTATATTTTGACAGTACACCTGTGAAACAGATAGAATTTTGTAAATGCTTGTTGTAAGTACAAGACAGAGCATCAGATCAGGGTTTTCAGAGCACCTTTTATCCACTCAAAGAGGCACTTAATTACTGGTTTAAGTCTGGGAGGCTAACATCCCAGCCCTCAACTAGGTCTCTGTGCACATGGAGCTAGCACCAGCCCCATTCATTTTTTAACTGGTGGGCTGCACAGGCTGATGGCACAGATGGATACCACCAGGCCAATTTTTACAGCCTGATCACAACAAGGGAGAAGCTCACAGCTTCTCAAACAGCACCGTCTTTCCACAAGTCACTGCTGAAAACAGAAGCTGCACGCATAGAGCGGAATTAAAAGAAAATGTGCTTCTTCACCCGTTAGGGCCACCTGAGAGATTAAATGGTTAGACTGCTGAGGTGTATGGGCTACATGAAATGTACCACACGCAGAGGAAGGAGAACTCTGCCATGAGAGGAGGGTGTTGCACAACGAGGGCACAGATGAAGTGGGATGCCTTCCATGACACTTGGGTGCCAGAATAGGAACCAACCTGAGAGGAATCTAGATCAGGAAACATAGGCTCAGGAATCATATAATTGGTTGGAGGAGGCTCATTTAACTGCACCTGATTTAACGTTTGGTTCAAGTCCTCTGCTTTCCAGGCCCCTTCTTTTGCTCGCTGAAGTTTGTAAAATGGCACCCCTAGATTTCACAAGAGAAGGAAAAGAAAACATTTCAGAAGAAAATAAACCTAATGGTTAAAAGATTCAAAGCTAATTATATTTTAAAAAATTAAAATAAAAAGGATCTAACAACAAAGCTAGCTATAAAAGGATTTTGCTTAGCAGTCACCAACATTTTAAAGCTTCTGATAATAGAGGACTTATCATCCCCTTAAGCAATTGCTTTTTACTGGGTTTCCATGAGAGTAACCAACAAGGGCCACACAAGCAACTCTGTCAATGCACATAGCAGAGGGGCCCAGGCCAAACTGTTCCTAGCAGCTTTGGCTTAGCAAGCTCGCAGAAGTGAGCTACAGAGATTTGTCACGCTCCTCAGTTCTGAGAAATATTATAAATTCTGAAGGCAAAACAACCATTCTAGTTAACTGCAGAAAGGGTGGAACACGGGCTGCCAGTTCAGAGATCGGGTTGCAATACATGCTTCACGGCTGAACAAGCTGCCGCTGGCTAGCTGAGCCATGCTGACAGCATGTCCTCTCCGATTCATTAACACAAGTCACCTCAGGATTTCAACAAGTGCCAAATGCCAGCTCTTAGGATTGGAAACCACAGGATCTCCCCAGCTCAGATGACAGAGCTGCTACACCACAACCAGTTTTAGCCAGGCACCACAACCCTAAGCCTCATACAGAATACTTCAACTGCCATTTATTTTCCAAAAGAGAGACTTACTTGGAGCTTTTCCAGCAGACAACGTGCCGCTTTCTTCCTCTTGAAGATTCCAGGTAACTCTTTTCACTGGTGCTTTTGATTTCAACGCAGGGCCCTGAGGTACCACCTCTAGTTCAGGCTTATTGAAATTACCGGTTTTCTCATTTGACACAAGGCACTCATCTTTGACCTCCTTCACACAATCCGTTATTTTGCTTTTGGATGAGCTTTGAATTGGTGCAGCCTCAGCGGGAGCGTGCATAACTTCCTTCTTTGGGGGTGGTTCCACCAGAGATGGACATAATGCAGTATTTTCTATTTTAACTGTAATCTCAAGGTTTGTATTGCTACAGCTGCCAAGCACTGATGGATTGCTACTTCTCATTAATTCGGTTTCAGCAAAAGAATCCACATTGCCAATTGGAACACAAATGTTTGTGATCTCTGGCACAGGGAATGCAGTTTCACTGGTCACTTCCTCACAGATAGGCTCTACCTTTACAGTTTCTTGAACCTCTCTCAACTGAACCGGGGTCTCAGCCTGTACTTCCTCAAGTTTGACATTTGGTTGGATGGTTATGGAAAGCTCTTCTAGTACTAGCTCCTCCTTTGGCTCTTGTTTGAAGGAATGGTGTTGCTCCAGACACCTGGACACATTTTCAACTGGAGGCTTTTGATCCTTTTCTGGTGGAGGAGGAAGTGAGGTCTCTTTTGATCTGTGTTTTCTTTCTTTGGAACGCGATCTTGATCTTGGTCTTTTTTCCTGTGATTTGCTGCTTTTGTGTTCCCGAGATCGAGATGCGGACCGAGACCGAGACCTCCACTTTCTCCTCTCCCGAGATCTGGATCTCGATCTCTTTCTGTCTCTTGACCTCAAGCTACTGTCTTTATCATACCTCTCATAGCTTTTGTCTCTCCTGTGTTTCCGCCTCTTAGTCCTCTCAATGCTATTTGACCGGGAATGTTCCCTCCGTCTTGATCTTGATCGAGACCGTCTTTTCTTTTTCCTATTTTCATAAAACTCAGAAGTACTTCCAGGACTACCTGAACGTGACCTAGATTTCCTTCTCTCCCTAGACCAAGAAGTTTTTGCCTTTTTATCCTTGGTTTTATCCTTCATTTTCTTTTTTTTGGATCGTTCGTGACTGCTAGAACCATCAGTAGAAGACCTCCTGCTCCTGGGTTTCAATGTGTGTGTTTTGCTATGCTCTTCTCCACCTGACCACGAGGTAGATCTGGAGCTTCGGTCCCTTGAGTGTGCTCTGTCCCTAGACCCTGACCGGGATCTCTTACGCTCTTTGACAAGTGCCTTTTTCCTTTTCATCTTCTTCTTGCTTCGGGAGCTGGAGTTTGAACAGGATCTGGAACGCGATCGCCGCTCTGTGTGTTCTACCTTTTGGACTTTCTGCTGCCCATCGTTTTCTGAGGGACTATCTGGTTCTGCTTTCACATTAATATTAGGTCTAATCAATTCTTCAGCATTAAAGAACACATTAGGACCCTCCCTGCTTTCCTCCTTCAAACACTCCGCACTAGAAATTTGCTTAACAGCAGACGAAGTGCAAGGACTGCTTAGAAAGTCTTCGTCATCCATATTATCTCGTTCCTCTGTATCAGAGATCTGTTCCACAATCCTGCTTTTTACCGTCACGTCATCATGAGACTCTGTGTTACTAGATGCTACGTCAGAGTCAGCCCCAGATCCAAATACATTTTCTACCAGGTAAGGAGTGAAACGACGGACAGTTTGAAACGTTTGAACTTTTGGATTTTCAATAGAAATAGTCCTGGTAATATTAGTTAGCGGGATCCCTGAGCCAAGCCTTTCAGGACTGCTGCTTGCTGAACTCGAGTCCGATCCTGTTGGCTCAAAGGGATCATATATTTCACTTTTAACCTGCTTTTTCTTAACTGAGAAAAGAGGTGAAGGACTCTCTTTCTGTTGCACTTTGTCATCCACAGGGCGGAAGGTGTTACAAAATCCTGGGTTAGACAGTCTGCTGGGATGTCCGGCGTTTCCAGGAATATTGATTTTAAAACTCTCAAAAGAGCTTGGGCCCTTGCTCCTCGAAGGGCCCAGTAGTGATGAACTGCTATACGTGCCCGTACTGGTAGAAAAAGACACCCCACTCGTACGGGTTTGTTGCTGAGATTCCTTGGCATTTGACTTCTGGCTTTCCATCTTGCTACCCCTTCCCGGCTGATTAGTGCTCTCTTTGCCAGTCAGCTGGGTTATACAGGAGCTGGGGATGTCACAGCTTTGGCTTCCTGCTGGTTTCGGCTCCACCTGCTTGCTGCTGGTTTCCTTTTTAATCTTTGGTATCCTGGGAAGCTCAAAGATGTCAATTCTCTTGGGAGGTGGTTTTAATGGCTGCCTCACAGTTACAGCTTTTGAGCCAGAATCCAAGTTACAGCTCAGAGGCTTTGAAGATGAGTCACTGGGTGCAAAGTTTTTAGAGTTTCCATTAAATCTGGGCATATCATCTAACTTGGAGCCATGCCTGCTCAGAGTAGCTATATTCTGAGTCTGAACAGACCTGGGTGTCATTGAATATTCTGATTTTACAGTTGCCTTTTCTGATGTAGTCTGTGCAGGGTTTGCTGCAGGCTCAGTCCTGCTCAGCGAGGGTGAAGGGGATGAAAACAAGCTTGAGGAGGAGGGTCTGGTGTGAGTACTCAGCCCAGAGGAAACTGAAGGTCCAGCAATGGAGCTGCTTGCTGTGGTCCCTGAGTGCACTGTACTCGGTTGGGTGTTATGTCCTGAACCATCATCCACTCGCAAGTCATTCGCTGATTTTCTGTGAAGTGGAGCTATGGCACACAAGCAAACAATTAAGCTTTTCGGTACGTATCTGGACATTTTCCCCCAACATCAAAGGAAGTACTGAGCTAATTATGTTAAGTTCCACTTTGGTTTGCAGACATGCTACACGGTAATAAGGTGGTATAATAGTTCTTTTGGTCAGATGCTCTGGGTTTAATGCCAGACAACTGCATCTTTGAAGTAAACACTAATGTTTAGGAAATAAATTATTCTGTTCTGTAGATATCACCAGATTCGTGTTTATTATCCTGTAGTTGCTGATTGATAAAACTTACTGTAACAGAGGACTTTACAGGTACTTATTTTAAGAATAAAGCTCTAAGTTTCAATCTGAAGAGATTCTTTCCAGATAACACCATGCCAAAGGAAGACACAGCTGAACATGCCAGCACGGATTCTAGAGCTTTACTTTTGAAAAGAAACTTCTTGCCAAGGTCCTCATCACTGCTCTTCAAACTGAAGTACAGTTCACAGGCATGGCAGCAATGCATGACAAATGCCAGAAGAATTGGATATTAAGGTATCTCTGCTCTATCCAGTCCTCTGTTTTTTATAACAAAGCATGAAACTACAGTGCAGTACTTCTGAAAGAAGAAAACTACCCATTAAAACCAAAATCCTCCAGTAACACCTCAGCTCTGCAATTAAAACAGAGACAAGTAACACAGTTTCAGAGCATACGTAAGAATCTTATTAGACGGATTACTGCTGGCAACTACCAAATCTACCCTACGTATCCAAACGCTCAATAAGGATACCCCTATGTTTGAAACCATGCAGCCTGTAGGACCAGGGCAGACGCGGATGAAACAAAGAGACTAATCGCACTATGAAGTGCCAAACCCTTACCTGCCTTCTTCGCTGTCAGCGAACCATCTCTGTTGATGACCACATCCGAACTACTCATCATGAGAAAGCTCTGTCCAGACAGGATACTTCCCAATAGATCAGGCACAGGGGCAGCTTCTGCTTCTTGATCGGGACTCAAGGCAGGTACACTGCTTCTGCATGTTTCAGAGGGGTTATATTTCCTTTACTCTTACAGCACTTGTTCTATACACACACATTACATTAAAAAGAAACCAAAACCAAGGGCATAAACAGAGGTCAGCCAGGGAAGGTCACTTGTAGTTTTGGCTTCACTAGAGTCATTCAGCCCCCATCTCCCTCTGACAAACAGAAGGTGAAGCTTTTACTGACTGCCTACAGGAACACCACAGGATAGGAAGGCATGTAATCATACCAGAGACATTTGGTAAGCGTATGCTTTTAATCTTATGTAAGAGTGGTGCTCACTGTGTAGTGCATCAAGATTGACTTTCCAGTGCATTTAAGATGCATTTTTGAAGCATAAACCACTGTTCAGCACTTCAGAGATATTTCCATCCCAGCTGCCTCTCTTCCCTTCACCAAATCAGGATCACAAGTGTATTCCTCAGCCCTACACTGCTATCTAAAAAAGCTGATGCAGCTTGAACCAGTGTTTAGCACTAGTCAGAATACACACAGGTGCCTACAGGTAGGGTAGCTAAGAGCATGGCATAGGAGGAATTACGCTGAAAAACAACTCACACACACGGGACAACACAAACACTCCCCTTTATGCATTACTCAGTGTTATTAAAATGGTTTAACTAAGTTCTCTGTTCTTGAAATACGGATTGAAAAGGTTTGAGTGTTTTTGGTGCTGGGGTGTGGCTTTTTTGTTTTTCTTTCTTTGCTTTTTGGTGGTGGAATTTTGGGGTTTTCTTTGTTTGGGTTTAAAAAAAAAAAGCCACCACAACAAACCACAACTTCAAAAGGGACCAAAAGACCCAGCTCTTCGAGGGAGCTACATCTCATTTCTGTATGCAAACTTTCCAAATATAATGTACACCAAAACCTTGTGATAACATACAACAAAGATAAAATGGGAAGGCTAAAAGAATTGGCTGCCCAGGCCAGACCAGGAAACTTGCTGTAGTCCAGGCAAATCAAGCCTTTAGAAATACTGAATTTCAGTTAAACAGTTCTACCTTCTAAACAATGCGTTACTCAACTAACTCGGAGGACATGGAAAGCTTCCTGAAAGGCTTCCTTCAGGATTGAGATGGGAAAGGTAGAGAAATATTCCAAGTTATCATAAAAATATACTGTCTTAATCCTGAGAAACCAACCTTCGCCATGCATTAGAGGACATCCATGTAAACTTCTCACACCTCCCACGGAAGAGTGCTGAAAGAGCTGGCAGACGTGCTTGCCAAGCCACTTTCCATGATCTACCTGAAGTCATGACTAACTGGGGAGGTCCCAATGGACTGGAGGGTAGCAAATGTAGCACCCATCCACAAGAAAGGCAGAAAGGAGGATCCAGGAAACTATAGGCCTGTCAGTCTGACCTTGGTAGCAGGGGAGGTCATGGAGCAGATCATCTTGAGTGCCATTACAAGTCATATAATGGACAAGCAGGGGATCAGGCCTAGTCAGCATGGGTTTATGAAAGGCAGGTCCTGCCTGACGAACCTGATCTCCTTCTATGACAAGATGACCCGATTACTGGATGAGGGAAAGGCTGTGGATATTATCTACCTAGACTTTCGAAAAGCATTTGACTCTGTTCCCCAGAGAATTCTCATGGAAAAACTGGCGGCTCATGGCCGGGATGAGCATACGATCTGCTGGATCAAGCACTGGCTGGATGGATGGTCCCAAAGAGTGGCTGTCAATGGAGTTAAATCCAGCTGGTGGCCAGTCACAAGTGGTGTTCCTCAGGGCTCAGTGTTGGGACCATTTCTGTTTAACGTCTTTCTTTATGATCTTGATAAGGACATAGAGTGTATCATCAGCAAGTTTGCAGATGACACCAAGTTAAGCGGGAGTGTTGATCTGCGTGAGGATAGGGAGGCTCTACAGAGAGACTTGGATAGATTGGATCGATGGGCCAATGCTAATGCAATGAGCTTCAACAAGGCCAAGTGCCGGGTCCTGCACTTGGGCCACAACAACCCCATGCATCGCTACAGGCTTGGGGAAGTGTGGCTGGAGAGCTGCCTGGCAGAAAAGGACCTGGGGGTTCTAATTGACAAGCGGCTGAACATGAGCCAGCAGTGTGCCCAGGTGGCCGAGAGGGCCAATGCCATCCTGGCTTGTATTAGAAACAGTGTGACCAGCAGAAGGAGGGAGGTGATCGTCCCCCGTGTACTCAACGCTGGTGAGGCCACACCTTGAGTATTGTGTCCAGTTTTGGGCATCTCAATACGAGAGCGATATCGAGGTGCTGGAGCAAGTGCAGAGGAGGGCAACGAAGCTGGTGAAGGGCCTGGAGAATAAATCTTATGAGGAGCCATTGAAGGAGCTGGGACTGTTCCGTTTGAGGAAGAGGAGGCTGAGGGGAGACCTCGTCACCCTCTACAATTACTTGAAAGGACATTGTAGAGAGGTTGGTGCTGGTCTCTTCTCACAGGTCATTAGCAATAGAACAAGAGGGAATGGCTTCAGGCTGCAACAGGGTAGGTTTAGGCTGGACATTAGGAAAAAATTTTTCACAGAAAGAGTGGTCAGACACTGGAATAGGCTGCCCGTGGAGGTGGTGGAGTCACCATCCCTGGATGTGTTTAAGACTCATTTAGATGTGGTGTTAAGGGATATGGTGTAGGGGAGAACTTTGTAGAGTGGGGCTGATGGTTGGACTCGATGATCCCAAGGGTCTTTTGCAGCCTAAATGATTCTACGAGACTGGGATTTAGAACATACTAATGGGGTTAACTAAACAATCCCAAAATAAGAAGAGCCACATTAGGGTGGAAATACCAATTTTAAATTTCAGTGCAACAGTTAAAGCTATTATGAAGGAGTAAGCGTAGGTCCTTCAACATAAAAAAAAGAATTCTTGCATAAAATGCTGTGGTTATTTATCTATACATGTGCAGGCACACATGCACTCACACACTCTTTCAAAATACGCAGGGTAAGAAAAGAGCTAAACTAGGATGATGACCCAGTTTGCTCTTTTGTTACGGTCATTAGACAATTAAGAAAAAAAATAAAATAAATAACTTTATGGATTTTTACCTGGGAAGTCCCACAGAAATAGGTCTAGCTACAGGACGGTGAGACCTCAGTGCTGACTGGGAGAGAACTCTCCTTTTGGCACTCACCGGTGAATCTGGATTTGCTGGAACCTCTTCATTACTGTGGGTAAAACACACACACGAACCCTGAAATTTTCTGAATGTTTTTCACATCAAATAGATGAAGCAGATTAACCATATCTACCCTAGTGGTGTTAAGAGCATCATTTGTTTTATTATGATACATGAAAAAAAGATTTGTGCAATATACTTATTTTCTGTGGCTACATAAATAGAACCGCATATCTCAGCCAGCAGAGATCGAAATGCAGATTTTTATTTTAAAAATATTAAATGGGTAATTTCCTTTTATGAAAGGATCAAAAAGACTTATTCAGTTGAAAATTAACTTTTACCAACAATAATTTCACATGCCCCCGCCCCAAAATCCAAAGCTTAAGAGTGACACAAACTACGGCATAGTAAGATTCCTCCTGAACTTAAAGTTTCTGGAAAAGTGAAGATGGGAAAAAGAGAAACACGGAATATTCCACAGGTCCATTTAATTCTATGTGAAGTCATTGTTTATTGTATACCAAATACGCTACCTCCACTTGAAATAAATATATAGAAAATGACTGATTAGGATCTGACTCCTTCAGATTCTAGCCTTTGAATAACCCCATAGGTGTTATTAAAGGTTTCACAAGGCTTATTATTTCAGCAAACCTCTTTAAAAAAGCCTAACTCTTTATGAGCTCAGCAAGTCGGACAAGAAGGAAAGAAAGAACAGGCCAACGTGTCATTATGAGCTGTGTATCCAAAGCCGTCTTCAGACACAAGGTCTACACTCCGCAAAAAGTCACATTTACAAACAACCTGACACTTGCAAGATTATCAGGTCCCTGATCACAGTCCAGAGATATCTTACCTTTCATAAGGATCCAACTCATATGGATCTCCAAACACAGACAGAGAAGCTGCACCGATATCTGCTCTCATCAGACCAAGTGAGGGCTCCGTTGGTTTGTACATGGAAGGAAGCGAGGCCCCACGCACAGGTTTACTAAGACCAAGAGTTCTTGCAATACGGGAGCGAGCAGTAGCCTCATTTTTCACCTGCACAGACAACAGATTAGGTTATTTGTATGTTAGGGCAGGTATGTACCCTGGGTTATAAAGCCCCAAATTCTTCACTTAGGCTAAGTACAGTCAGCAGGTTACTACCATCAGGAGCAGAAGCAGTGTGCATTTATTGTCTATATTTGTTTTAAAGCATTTATTAAACTTCTAACTATGGCCTATATGTCACTTCATACAGAGACTGCACGTATCAGCTTTAAGTGGCCAGGTAAGTTTCTAAAAATCTTTAATAATGTCATTCAAAATTGTCAATTCCATATCAAAGGCTGGAGGGACAGTTGTGGCTGACGATGTAAACTCTAGTTAAGGTAGCTGAGGACAAAAGTCAACTGGGGCAGAGTATTCATTATAGTTCACATGAGAACACTATCCGCAACTGGAAGGGATTTTGAGAGCCCTTAACAGCTGATTAACTGGGTTTGCAACACAGACACAAACATCCATAGCCTATTAAAAAGAATAGGTGGTGGTAATTTTAACTGAGCTTGCATCAGTACCAAGTAAACACTACAGCTGAACGGCAAGGCGTAACACAAAGCCTGCAGGACGTGCTTTACAGTGAGAGCCCTGCAGTTCAGGTAACAGGATTTGTCAGCAAACCCAGCAGGCCTGTCTGGAAGTAGCAATTCATTTCCACATACAGCATCTTTCTGGAGTACACTGGACATATCCTGCACATACTTGTACCAGAAAAAAAAGTTATCTGCTATCACTATAAGACAGTATTTTTTCCATTGAATTCCATGTTATAGCACTTTTACAGATGGCAGAAAAACGTCAGATACTGACACTGGCAGAAACTCACATGTGACCTTACTCTCATCTTTTTGCCCCTTCTCTTCTTTATCAGACGCTTGCGTCTCTTCAGCTGTCCCCCTGAACTCTTCTTCCCAGCAGATTTTGTCTGAGTTCTTTTTTTGCCTCCTGCTTTCTTCCTCCTACCTGATGGGACAAAAGACAACCAAGTACCTGGCTAAGTGCTGGCACTGCATTATACCCTGTACTCCCCTTTTCACTCCCCCATGGCACACAAAGCAGTTAAGAGAGACCTACAGGGTACTGCAACCATATAAAACAGCAGAGCAGAAAAAGTGAAATCATTAGCATTTATTTAAAAGCAGCCTTCAAGATACTTCTGGGCAGAGGCAATATGGAGAAAGAAGAAAATGCATGTGGTATACTCCTGTAGCTGGTGTGACAGCATACAGCTAAGCCTGAATCATAAAAATACTCTTATCTTGCCAAACCTTTTATTCTTGCAGATGGGAACCACAGAAGGTGTGCGATGCCCTTACCTGTTTTTCTTTTCTGCCTAGTAGGAGCCCGCGGCGTAAGAGGACGCTGGTAGATGGCTGTGTTTAGGCCTGCTACAACTGCTTCAATTGTTTCATCCAGAACAGAGGACATGAGGTACCTTGGCACGTGCTGCATGAGGGATTAAAAAGTTACACTATACAGGTATCTAAAGGTCAGCAACAAGTTAGTTATAAAAGCATTTGATGAAAAATGGATTTGAGATGTGAATGAGAAGCACTCATGTCACCAAGCTGCCGGTTAAGCAATTACGTCACCTTTCTCACCTATTGACTGCCATAGTAAGGAGAACATAACCTTGGCTCTTCGGCCTCCCTTGGTATTACAGGTCATGGCTAGTCTGACTCTTTAAAATTAGAACAATCCCCGAGACTGACATTTCCTTAATGAAAAAGTTCACTTAAGAACTTTCCCAAATCCACCTATCTGACCTCTGGCTCATCACACAGCAAAGTCAGACGAGCTAAGACTGAAAAGCCAACACAGTACAGATCCCCTGTCTTAAACTCCTCATTCTTTAGGTCAGATTTACCTAATGCCGTGAAACGTGTCCAGAGGCAGCATTTCAAACACACACCTCAGGGAACTCACTGAAACGGCAGGTGAGAGTCCCCCCCTCCAGAGCATTACTTCATTGCGATAAAGCAGGGGCTGCTCCTACAAGGTTCAAATTCCTCTTCCTCTCTTTACTCAAGGGTCAACCACATTGAAGCAAACAGATTTGAAGTGTATGGACACTGAACCACCAGCCTCAGAATGTGAATTCAAAGCCTTCTTTGCTGGGCAAACATAGCACACGTTTGTTGCTTCCTTTGGTTGGAAAGATGTTAAGAGCAGGTTTCTCTCAATAGCTATGTTAAGTTGGCCATGCCCACACCGACCATGTTCCTAAAACATCACAAAATCATAGAATGGCTTGGGTTGGACGGGCTTGAAGAAATACTTTATTTACTCTTCCCTTCTCCTTCTTTTCTACATTTTCCTATCTTTGGAAAAAACCTGACTTATACAATCAAAACCAAAATGGCATGTTATTGTCAGATGAAACGAAGTTTATTTTCATAGAATCATGGAGTAATTCAGGTTGGACAGGATCTTGGGGTGTCCCTCAGAAGGGTCCGACCTTTCTGGTCACTGGTCAACACTGAATTCAATCCAGGTCAGTTAAGCCTTTCTTCAGATGGGTACTGACCACCACTAAAAGTTTCAAGAACTGTCCAAGCAACCTGTTGCCATGGCTGACCATCCTCAGGGGAAAGACAAGTCAGATCCTCCTCTTCCTTTCAAAAGTTTTAGAATTTCACATATTTCTGCCAAATTCAAAAGTAGTGTTAATGAAGAATCAATTAACATACCACTAGTCCCATGGAGGTTATTTACAGGCACAGCTTCCACACTAACTCACCATATGCTCCTGTGCAATTTAAGGCTTTTTATTTTTATCCAAGTAGTAGAGTGCTTTGGCTAAAGCCAGAGGGCAAGGCAGACAGGAGATCCCCAAGTTTGAAAGTTCTCAGCTTGCAGCATATTAATTGTTACCTAAAGGATTGTAATTATCCCCGCCAACAGAAACATCTCAGCTGCAGTCATCTTCAGTAAACAGTTCAGTGAGTAAAGGATTTGAGGAACCTTGGGTATTTGGGATACTTTCTTGCATAGATTCTCTGCTACCTGTTAATGTGGTTGAACTCACACTGACACATCATTGAGGACACTAGCACCTGGGTTTCTTCTCTTCAATAAGAAGCTGATTTTCAAAAACATAGAAACCTTAAAAATACTAAATTTTTCTCTTCAGTTTCGCTGAAGGTGGCCAACAGATTCTACTGCTACAGGGAAGGGGGCAGGAGGACAAACAGGCAAATACACAAACATGCCCTGTCTCAGCAAAAAAGCATGCTAAAAAAACAGAAGTAGTGCACAAACTGCATTAACTAGGAATAAAAATACAATTTTGCTCACAGCTGAGGTGATAAAATGCAGACTAAGAGAGGAAGCTACCACAGATTCCAAAATAGAGAGTCTTGGTCATGTGCTGCACTCAGTTTGCACGTGTTCTACGTCTCAATTTAAAAGAACTCCACAACTACTAACCATTGTGCTATGGACAGTCCACACAGACAGCTGAGCTACTTAAGGGGGAACTTACTTCATCTCTTCCACAAGGTTCTGCCAGACGCTCATTAGCAAATACTCCTAAATACCTGAATTTGTTGCGCTGTTGTTATCCGGTTTCTGTTCACTGTTGCCCTAACTCGTTCGCTCTGCCGAGTTCTGGCTATAGCTCGGGTTCGGACTTGAGGGCGCAGTCGACTGGTGGTAGGAATAACATCAGCCACGAGGGCAGCAACCTCTTCTTCGCTGACATGATCTGTATCTTGAAAAAAAAGACGCCCAGGTGACTTGTCTTTCTACAGGTGAAAGCATTTCAAGAATTCTGGACAAAAAAACCCCAAACAACAGTATTCCCTTTCTCACAACAACCACCTCCAAAGGCAGACATTATCCTCTCAGAAGGAAATGACCACAGAGACCACTGCTTCAGACTGTTACACAGAAAGATGATTTTCTAGGTAACCGAAATTGCTGCTACCTTGGCAATCTGAGGTCAGGTTACCAATAAATTCTTTCCAATGTAATACAGTGTAGTTGCGCTACAGTGCTGGGCTTGCCTCAGGAAGGTTAACGAATGCTTGTAAGAAGTAGCTTCGGAGGTTGTAACGGCAGATGAAAATCTTAATAAACAAGATTCTCTTATCAGGCAAGAGTTCAAATCAACTCTTTAGGTTCAAGAGAGAATGCCTATCCAAAAAAATTATTTAAAACAGATAAAACCAGGGGTTAAACACCTCTTCATAACAGGACATGCTTCACATCATTTAAGTCAGAAGAAAAATATTTACTTTGACTGAATACCACAAAACCCTTACCTGCAGCAGCACTGGCACCCATGGGTGCACAGGCTGGACAGAACCACTCATCTACAGGGACTTCACTGAGAGGTGGATTAAGGCATTCCATGTGATACCTTGAGAAAAGAGTAAAAGAAAAATAAAAAAGAAAAATCAAACAATGTGCTCCTTATCGAGAGAGCCTTTTTCCTCCGTCCACGTGCTACATAAGGTGGACACATTTTCTTAAGCTTGAAACTATGGTCTAGGCATCTGCTTCTACCAATGTCCAGAGAAACAATGCTACCTGATAGTTATATAAGGGTCTTCAGTTCTAGATGGCATTTTGATCACTTCAGGCTCAAAAAGCTAAGAAAAGTGAGTGTTTTTCCCCTCACTGTGTGGTGTATCGCTTGCCATTTGAGCCCAAGCTGGAAGAAATGTGCAGAGCCAAAACTGATGGTGGCAAAGAGAAAGGAGAGAAGTATTGACATGCTGGGGATGTCTCCCCAGAAATCAGGAAACAACATCAGTTTCCTGCAAACTGACATAGTATGAACGTTACTGGTACGAATGAACATTTTATCTGCATGACTAGACACAGGTCAACTGCAATGCCTTGTTACGTTAAATAAAAGCATTGCATCCCACGTAATCCTGGCATCATTAAGAGAACTGGCGATAAGGATTTCTGCGTAGCTACACAAGCTGGGTTGCAGAGCACTGGCTTCATAGAGCTGCTTGCAGGACTGCAGACTAATCACGCTGACTTCCAAACACCATCTGACTGAGAACCGTGTTCATCCCTATGAAAACTCAAAGGGAAAGATGAGAGCATGATGCTCCCTTAGGCAGGCCTTTTGAAATGCTCTCTACACAACAGGCTGAGCAGCTAGACTGAACGGTCTCACCACCACTTACAGAGAAGCTACCCAGGAAAGCCTTTCAACATTACCCAACTTGGGTTCTGTAATTTGTTCCAATTCCATTTTCCGCAATTAAAACTGAGCCAAAGCGACAGTCGTTAGTAACACAGAATTTTTGAAGCAACTCATTTTCAAGCTACACTGCTAAAAAGAATTAAAACAGATTTCCCAAGTAAATGAGATGTTTCCCATGAAAACCGAGTGCTTAGACCAAGTTCCCTAGACAAGGAACATGGGGAGACCACGGCCTTCAGGTAAGACCTTCAGCTTCAAACTAGTAAAATTTCTATGACCGACTTTATCCTTTTTCTATAAGGGGAAACTCTACTGTTATTCCTGATGTAGTACAGTGTTTAGCTCTGAAATAAGTAAAGGAAAAAGACTGAAGCTCTCTGTTTCACCTTCCCGTGCCAAAATTCACTGCCTGATAACATATCTCAGTGCCTGGCCATAGAGTAAGGAAAGGGAAGGGACATCCATCTGACAGTCTAATGCCATTTCATAGGAATAAAAAAAAAAAAAAAAAAGAAAAAAAATCACAGAGAGACTAAGGTGTTAGTCTACCTCACACCCCTCAGTCCGACTTCAGATTGTGTCTTTCAAACCTGTTCCCAACCACGTTGTGATAAACTCAATTTGCAGCTAAACTGCCCAAACCGCCAATATTATGTTTATATTAAAATATATTGTCAATACAAAATGGAATATCATGTCCTGCTTGCATGAAAGAGTACACCTTAGCAGATGAGATTTTACACTCTTTCAGAGGCTTAAGAAGATGGAAGTTGAAAAATTATGTTTGGAATAAATCATTACTTCAAAAACATAGTACCAAACTACTTTCCTTCTCTGGGAAAGTAGAGTTCGTTCCCAACTGCCAGCTACCAGGAATGAGATCATTTCCCCAAAGTAGTATTCTGACAAGTAATATTGTTAGGTTCAGGCCAAAGTCATAACAAAAGCACTTGTAGCAAGAAATTCATTACATAGTTTTCAAATTAACTCTGGGAGTTCTGAAGTCACATTATGACCCACTTAACATGCAAAGACTTTTGGCCTTAAAACCGAACACTGGAGAACCTGTTGTAACAGCTATCTAGAGTCCCCTGGATAGGGAAAGAACCTCATCACTCACAAAATCATCATAACAAAACTCAATGCCAGATCTTATAGAAGTTTTCACAGAAAAACTTGAAGTAAATTGATTTTACCCACACTTATTTTCTCAGGTTCATTGACTTGCACTCTTGTACCCACCCACTCACAAGCACAAAGACTCCGTGTGCCCAAGTAGTCTGACCAGGATTATTTGTGTGCAAAGCAGAGGGCAAGAGACACTGGCCAGCAAGTCCTCAACACATTACTGGCTCTGTGACTGGCAGAGAAAAACTAATTTCGGACTTCTTTCTTGTACCTTTAAGGAATGAACTTTTGGGGACTTCCAGCCTCATTGTTTTGTCACAGTCCTCACAAACTGTAAGAAAAGAGATCTACGAAATTAAGGACTTTTGGTTGCGGATGTAGCCCTGTTCTTCATCTTCTTGACACCTATCTCTCTATCAGTGTTAATCTCTTCTTGCTACTTGGTAACCTGAATGAAGTCACACATCAGTGTGTCACACTGTTAATGCAATTAACCCTTTTTGTACTGGTTGTTCAAATGTCTAGAGATGTGCACTTTTGTATTCATACTGGTCTTAATGGTATTGTGACACAGTTCAGAAAGTCAGGTTGTCACATTCCATCAAGTCTTACCCGAAAAATGGTTTCAATGGAAAAAGATTTGATTACTTAAACCATAATTTACATTCACAACATAATAGCATTATACCACACAGTTTAAACATTGTGGAAAGCCACATCTAGCTACAAGCAATGGAAAGACAGGATGACTCCACTGGCTTTAGAACTGTTGGCAAAAATAACTGATGAAATTTTCACTCTGTTGTCAGATCGGAGAATGCAGAGGAATAAAATACGATTTGAAGCAAGCTATTTTGCATTTTTCTAGAGTTAATCTCAGCCATGGTGAGCTAGTAAAGACTGCAAGTTCTTTCTTCAGGAATTGCTTCCCGAAGTGCCAACTCTAGAAGTCAAGCATTTTATGAAGAACTTATTTTAGGAAAATAAGATGAAAAAAATAATTAGGGACTGTATCAGACTTGGAAAAAAAATAAGAATCAGAGGAACTATTGAGATATCACAAAGGAAAATGTGAAGCATACTCTGAGGTCAGGTAAGGCTTATGAAAGTTCAGAAAGAACTTAAAGACATGACTTCTGATAAGACCTATGAAACACTGGTCTTGACCAAGTATTTTAAACTCAGTTTTCTAATGACATGCTTAACAATGTTTAGCATTTCTGATTTTGTCTCTTCTCCAGAAGATGAATCAGTGTATATGGACACTACAGAACACAAAGACAAAACCAGACTTACCAGATGTCTAGTTAGATTGCTAGAAGTAATTTTGGAAAAATTATTCTACATATTCATCGCAAGCAAGTAACTCTCTTCGTTCAATGGGTAACTTTTGAAATCATTAAACTGACAATGCCGCAAGACTGACTAAACAGTGTAAGAGCTTTAAATTCTAGAAGACGACTGTAGGGCCAAAGTTGTGTTGAAGTATCTTGATGCCTCTACTTAAACCCTTATTTTATTAATAAAGGAGGGAAAAAAAGTTAGGCAGAGAAAGAAGTAAGCAAGAGTAAGGGAATTATTTAATAGCTATGGCTACAAAGAAAAGACTTCAAAATTTCACAAAACTGTGAATCTTCAGCATTTGTCCTGCACAGCACTAATGCCCAATCCGTTGGGTCAAGTCATGCATCCTCTCAAGGAGACCTAAAAAAAATACATGTTTTTTACCCTCCATGCATGTAGGTGTTGCATGGATGAGCAAAACCAGCTTCATCACTTGAAGGTATGGTCACCTGTTTGGGTGGTCTGCAGCACTGATGTATGCAGGACTCTCCACACATATGTGGTTCCATGACCAGAAAAGCATGCATCACATCCTGGGGATGTCTACACTATAAGCACATGGATACAAGTCTGGCCACATGATGAGCCTGAAGAAAGCAGCAAGGGGCAGCCTACAAACCAGATAGTGACTGTGGACCAAACACTTGCCAGCCCTGCAGCACTACAATCACGCATGTGGTACAGTGCTACCTTTCTTACCCTGCATCACAGCCATCACACAGCAGCAGGCGATCCTCGCGGTCACTTCTGCCACACACCTCACAGAAGGTTGGATCATCCTCTCCATCATTACCCTGAGTTTTCGTGTTCTCAACAGGAATCTAAATAAAAGAGGGATTCACATTTTATGCGGAATGTGACGCTTTTTAAAATCAATTGTCACCTAAAAACCTAAAAGTGAATGAACCAAAACCGCTGTTACATACCAGAACTTTCAATTAACTCATTCAACACATCCAGGACACGATCAAATGCTTGGAAACATCTACCAAACTTGTCTACTGTCAGACACCAACAACTATAGAAAACCACACTGTAAGAACGGTAGAAACCAAAGTTCCCAAATAAGATCAAAAGTAGTCAAAGAAACAAAAAAAACCAAAACAAACCCAGAAACAAAAGAGAGCGAACTTAGCTTTTTTCCGCCCCCGAAACATATCATTTAAATGTTAATTCACACTTCTGTTAAATGCAAACACTTAATAATAAACCATCAGTTTATGAAAACAACGTCAAACTCCTCAATGTCCCCTGAAAAGCGCCATGTTTCTGATATTAATAAAGAGTAATGACAGATCTTCGATACTCTTTTGTGAGAGACTCAACCTGTGCTTTTAAAAGCTCTACTATTGCCTTGCGTCTGTCTTCCCTTACAAACCCAACTGCTACACAGTATAGCTGGTAGCAAAACATAAGAGATCATGTATAGCCTCAATTATTCCTATTCATTTTATAATAGCACCTGCAGTACATGAGGCATTTTCCCTATGTGGACAGGCTTAACAATACAGAACAGCTTAAGAGTCAAATGTCCATTATGCAAAAGAGGCAGTTATGAAAATCACCTTTTTTTTTTTTTTTTACATCACATAGATGCCAGACTTCAATCCATACACAATATTGCAGGAAACGTGGTTAAGGAGGAAGAAAAATAGTAACAGTTCCTTAAAAGGCAATCTCAACATAGGAGAGAAATAATTCATCCAGATTACAAATATCAGACAAAAATGCTAAAGCTTTGAACAGCTATTTTGTGGCAACTGGCCTGTTTGCTACAGTAGAAAGCTCACCTTTTTTAAGATTTTACCACCAAAACGTGCCCGAATGCTAATGTACTTAAAGAGGATTCGATCCACTGGACAGGAGTTTGCATTCTAGAAAGAAAAAAATATTTTCACATACAGTTAATAAGCACATCTCTTCATTCAATTTTTAAAAAGGAAATCTTCAATTATTAATGTAATAAGCATAAAATCAATGTAGTAATCATTTTAACAGCTATTGGTCTTGACATTTTAAGTACTTAAATCTGACTTATGTGGTTTACAACCAACCTATTGTATCAGGGAAAACATGCATTTTTAGAAAAGCATTTATTATACCAAAGTCATTTAATTATTATTCAACCGCCAAAGCAACATCAAAGTTCTTGCAAACATTCCCTTGAAATAGTGCTCATGTTTTAGGGTATTTTCTTTCTTTTGGACGAAGGAGCAACTGGAAGTGGCTTACAAATACACTCAGTAAGAGTGATTTTTTTTTTTTAAATTTAATTATCACTGGTACTGCTGCAGGCACAGTAAATTCTGTTGTAATTTGTCACCCTGGATTATGATTATGGGAACTACACAGTTAGGTAGCAAGGAACTCTGAAAACTGAATTCAGAGCAAACTGCTGATTTAGTCAGTATTTTTTTCTATCTTTTCTACATTTAAATGTTCACTGTTACAACAAACACCCGTCCAATGGTCACAACACAGAATTCAGCTAGAGATAAACATAGATAGATATACAGAGAAATATACACATACACACACAGAGAAAAACAGTATTACTGGTGTCTTGACTTGAAAAGACGACTTTTAGATGCCTAGAAACACACTTGCCTGTGACATTAGAGCTTTCAGAGAACAGATCAGGATGGGTACAAGAAAAACAGAGTCACGCTTCACAAACATGAATCCTGCCAAATGGAACAGTAACTCAAGTGTGTGTAAAAAAAGCTTAAGAAAGCAAATATAAATATTACAGTGTTTTGTCCTCATTACAGCAGAGCGGCACAATCAGAGGGGAGAGCGCAGAGCGCACTAGAAGGCCACACCAGGGACAAAACAGCTCACCTTAGACCACTCCACGATGCAGTCCAAGCAGAAGTAATGGGAACAGTTCTCAGGAGTCCCAACAGCCTGATCCCTAAATGTGTTGAGGCAAATGGGGCAGTTTTCACCATCCTCATCAGAGGAAATGCTTGCTCCATTTATACGTGGTTCTAATTTCAGAGAATCAGTCATTCCCCCCACAGCGGCCTCAGTTTCTTCCTCCTCTTCCTCTTCTTCATCATCGTCTTCGCAATCTTAAAAAGTGAGAGAAGAAAAACAACTCTTGTGTGCTGCAGGGCTTCAGCAGCAAGGGTGGGCAGGATGGGGAACCAGTTCACAGAAAATTCGAAGTAAGCTTATTTTATGGGTCTGCCAGAGCAAAGCACAGCCTCCCCAGATTGAGGCAATAATTTTTGCTGTTTTCTTTTTTCCTAAATCCCTTCACAGCAATGGATTACCCCGGTGAAAAATAAAGCAAAAATAAAGCCTGATAACATGACTAGTCTTGCGAGAGATTAAAAAGGACAGACAGTAGGAAACCAATAGATTATCAAAACAACAAGAGAGTAAGATATGTCAGGCTACCACTGAACACTGAAGTTAAAGAAATAAAGTTATAATAGAGTTATCACGTATCCAACTTTTTTTTTTTTTTTTTTAACAGACACCCCAGAGGGCAAGAAGCAGCAATACTCTCACCTGCAGAACAGATGAAAGATTTCTCCAGTAAATCATGATTTTGAGAGTCAAGGGATCTGGGTGCCTAGCTGAAGGCTGCTTAAAGAAGCTTGGTTTTGAGTAAAATTAATTTTAAACACTTAGCACACATTGTTGAAAGGTGTTCTTATTTTCAGTGCAAAATACAGAGACATGTGTTAGTCTTTCCCTAAAACCTGTGAATTAAGTTGACAATTTCAAGCAGTGGCAAAAAGCTACCTAAAAAACACTCTCACTTTTTTTTTTTGCAGGGGCGAGGTGGGGGGGGAGCACGCAGCTGCTGTTGTTTTGTTGACTTTCTTTAATAATGAAAATGGAGCCCTTGTCTTTTTTTCTTTTCTATTGAATTCTCCTGTCTGGACATAGCAGAGAACACCCTAAATGACAGATTAATAGAGCTTTTTGGCACCTGGCATCAACTTTTTAGTCTGTGTTCAAATCACTAACTAGTAACTTGGAAAACTGTGCTCTTGCCTTCCCAACAAGCTTTAAGATGTTATAAAAACATGTATTTTTGTCTATCCAAATAACAACTTGAATGCAGCAGTTTCAGAAGTACATGCATCTACAGAGTACGTTTTCAGTAAAATTAACAAATCCAAGTAACATCCACACTCCTTTTTCAAAGAAAAATTAGTCAAGTCGTCTTCCTTCCTCCCTAGGCTTAACAGCAATAGTAACTTATTGCCAAAACTCCACATCAAAACATTCACTTTAGTGCCCCATGCCAAAGCAAACACACACACACGCTGTTCATAAGTGAAAAAATAGCATGAGCCATTGCTGCAATTTTGACTTTTTTTTCTACTCATGCTGGGGCAGAGTTCACTCCTACTGACTACAACTACACCACTTTGGCTAGCAGACAGCCTTCAAACATACAGGTACTTTAAAAACTTAGAAACTGGGGAATCTTACGTGTTCGTTTATTACTGTAGGATTTGGGTATCAGCCTGACACAGCAGCATCCGTGGATTTACATTTAATTTCGTAGGAAATGTCTTTATCCCACTCTTCCTTCAATTATTAAAAAAATTCTTGTTAATGCATATTACAGCCCTACCTTCTAATTCTTCATCTTCACTTTCCTCCTTGTCCTCCTCGCCTCCCTCTTCCTCAGTGCCATCTTCTTCCTCCTCACTTCCAGTGTCATCTTCTGAATCACAGCTGTTTCCACCATTGCTTTCTTAAAAAGAAAAGAGAAGAAGAGAGTAAATACCTATCCAACACAGACAGGCAGAACAGTGAAGGACACACCAGAGCTCCTGCTCAGGACATTATAAATGAAGTGAAACCCCAGATTTCCCCAGTGGTATCAAAGCTGCCTGTTCGACAAACTCCAGGGAAGCATGCCAGCAGTTTGAGATACAGAATTTCAGAAGCAAAGCAAAAAAAATTATCAGAGGGGGGGGGGGGGGGGAAAAAACCAGTCACAAATATATCCTTACTTCTCTTCGGAGGTTAAACCAATAGGTCCTCCAACCTAGAACCAGAAACGTGCACATGCAGAGGCGCCACATTTACCTGTTTCACTGAGGAACACGAGACTCTGTCTTTTGCCCTTGCCTAGTGCAGCACTCTTGTTTATCATTTCATCCTGGCTGTCATCATCCATGGCAGGACATTGGGAATCCGCTCCCTGCAAGAAGGCAGACTTCAGTCAGGCAGAGCACCACCTACACAAGTAGAGCAGGCGTCAGCCCAGCAAAGAGCATCCAACGCATGTGAGGAGATGTGAACAGAAGGGACATCACTCTACTGCAAAGGCTCCTCAAACCATTAATTAGTTTTTCCGGTTTCAAGTCAGAGGTGGCTGCAGGTAAGCACTTATCACCACACGAAGTTTCACGTCCCTACTGAGCTAGATGAAACCAGCTGCTTCTGAAACTTGGTTTCGGTGAAAGATTCAGATATGTCTTGGGCTCCTGGAAAAAGGTGTACCTCCAGAAAAAAGTGTAACCAGAACTCCCCACTGAAAATAGGAATAGAAAACACGCGAACACCAAAACCATCCTGTGGACTAGCAGTAAAATGCAGAACAGAAAGGGAGCAAAGGCCCTTTGAAAAGGCCTAACAGGATGACAATGTATGATTTCAAATCAAAATACTCTATCTTGCTCAATTGAAAAGAAACAAAAAGATTGCATATTTTAGGTCTTTTTTTAAAAAAGGCCTTCTCACAGCTCTGTCATAAAATAGAGAAGTCTCAGACCTCACAAACCATTATTCCACAGAAAGGAGGAGACTTGATTTGGTGCATATTAATGCAATCACATTAATTGCTGTGCATTAGCACAGATTGGCAATAAAACTGACAGATACTGAGAGATGTCTCATGATCCAAATTCATAGTGACAATCAAACCAGAGCTTTTAATATATAAGGCTACAAAGCGTTATGAAAGACACATCCCTGCAAGCTTCTATAAGCAAGTAATGGAAAAATATGATTAACTGACACTTATAAAACTAGACTTCATATCTCAAAATAAAAAAAAAAAAAAGAGTTCTTCTACAAGTGTGGCAAAGTTTCAATCAGGTGCTCTTCTCCCACTCTCCCTGCTCCACATTACATACCTTGTGTATTAAGAGAATTTTTGGAACAAAACATTATGTTTTATTCAAGTGCTCTTGATGCGTATCTTTACTTGCACACTCCCTTTTTGAGCCACGTAGCACAGCTCTGCACTTAACAGCCTTAAAAATGTAGGCTTCACTAAACCAGACTAAACTGCAAATGCAGTCTCTGATGTTCAGGGGAAAAAAAAAAAGGCTAAAAGAAAAAAAGATCGAGCTTCAACACAACCAAGTTCTTGCTAAAGATTTCTCCTAACTTCAGAAAGAATCTTGCCTAACTAGAGGTTTAAACTTTTAGCTAAATTCGTGGCTGTTAACAGGAGTGTCTTTAAAAACAATTTATGTTGGCTGAAAACACGCAGACTCATCAAAAGCGAGTCACTCCATGATGTAACTGGAAGAAAAAAAAAAAAGGAAGAAACACTAGGAATTTTTCGAGTTTCAGCAGTGCGTATGTATGAATTATTCAAACTGAAATTCAGTTACATAATATCCTTCCAAAAGCTAAGTGTTACCTACAGCAACGCAAAATTCGTGGCGACATTACAGCCAGGATACATATGGGCAGAGACCAGCAGCACCAGTCCCGCGGCAGGACCGTTTATTATGTATGTAGCAGGAATTTACATGGTGTATTTAGATTTTATGCAGAACCTCTGCCTGTATCACTTCTCCATCGGCAGGTTGTGGGAACAGAGCAAGTTCCTGCTGATCCGTCAATGCCACATCCAGCCAGCTACGGCACTCCCAAGCTGCTAAGGACGACGGAGGCCAAGCAAAGCCACCGCAGGGGTAAAACCATGGATAAACCCCCACTGCGTTATCGCAGCGGCCTTCATTCCCCTGCTCCCTAGTTCTCCTTAAAGTGAAGCAATAAGCACAGTGAGGAAAGGATCTTTTTATTTTCAGAAGCGATTCCCACAAGCCACAGTTCTGACCAACACATATTTAACTACATTTCCAAACAGCATGTTTTTTTTCGCTGCTGTGGGATAAAACAACTACCCATGTTATTTTCACCCTGCTACCCCACGGAGAGATATCCTTTAAGCAGAGGCAAACAAATCAGCACTTGTTACTTGACAATCTAAACTGACATATTTATGCTGCAAACGCAAGCTTGTACTTTGCTCGGAGGCAAAACTCGGAGTTAAGGAAAATGTAGTATCGCAGCAAACAATCAAGTCCTCAAATCTTGTCAGTAGAAAAAAAGTCTGTTTTGGGGATAGTTGGGAACAAACAAGGAGAAACCAAGCGAGATGAAATGAATTTGAGATTTTAAGCGCACCACAAATATTACTTTATGAACAACCTTTCCCAAACTGGGCAGCTGCTCTTAAGAAAAAAAAAAGAAGGAAACCAAAATTGACTATACACCTAATGAGAGCCTGTTCTCCTTTTTTTTTTTTTTTGTACACAAACAACAAGCAGCATTTCCCAGGTTTTCTTCTTATGGGAGACATTCCAAACAAATTACCGTTGTGAAACACAAATACATTCACGATACACTTCAGAGAGCTCACACACCTGCACAGAAGCCCAGCTTTCATTCCAGCACTACGCACACCAGAATTTTTCTAACCTCCCCCCCCTCCCCCAAGCTGGAACCAGCAGATACAAAACAGACAGGAAGCATTTTTATTATTATTATGTAAACCAAGCAGTTTGGTTAAGAAGGAGATTGTAGCCATTCTTCTGATGCAAACCTTAACTATGCACTTCTGTAACATAAAAGCCCGGACTGCTAAAAAGCAACTTGCTACCCCTGAAGGCCGTTTGACTGAGGCAACTACAGCTGCTTTCAGTGCTGGGGGTGCCGAAGACCTGCCCTCACCGCCGTACCCAACCCCTTGCTGCTTGCTCACTTGGGAGATGCCATGGTGCGTAGTACTCTGCATACAGCCCTTCAGCAGCGGATCCACCGATCCTCTCTTCTGCATTCCGCTTTGAAGACTCTATTCAGAGTCATTTAGGATGTGTCCCCAGCAGGCAGCATGCAAATGCAGGGTAACCTGGACAGAGATCCCTTGTCTTTGGACTCAACGCCATTAATGCAACGCATCACTACACACAGCAAACCCCATTTCAATTCCCTGGGCATGTGCATTACTCACACATTTGCGGTCTGCGCACAGAACATCCAGTATCTGAATTACAGGTTGCACACTAGGTCTGCTAAAGGCAGACACCGTACTCCTCCTTAACATCCCCCCGTTTTCAAATTCTCATTTAGAAGAACCTCACAATATTTTAATAAAACATTAAACCGCAAAAACGATGAGCACGTGGCAGGTGTTTGATCACTTTACACGCACCAGTGTTCTTCCCCAGCCCAAGGTCCCCTTCACAAAGGCACAACCGAGTCGGGTTCGCACCGAGCGCTGTGTGCCTATGGCAGCATGGGCTCTGCTGCAGCATAAATCATAAGCCCAGGCTTTGCTATTAAGACAGATTACATTTTTACATCGAGCTGCCTTAAGTCATTTTAATTGTACAATCAAATAGCAATTACAAATACTTTCTTTAAGCTGCATTAGCAACAGGGTTTTCTGTTGGCTTTAGGAACAGAGCAGATTGTTTCCTCCAAAACAAGTGTTTACCAAACAAGCACTTCAGTAAATGTTTAGGTTTTGAACTAAGATCCTTATGTATTACCACAAATCAGTATTTTAATGTACTTTGAGTGTGTTCCAGCTAGAAGGCCAGTGTAGGTTTCTAACCATCAGAAGAGTCACGATCTGCAAGACACACTCAAGCACCACCTCATGCTGACACAAAGCCGACGGAGCCACGTATGACAGCGAGCGACCCTTCCAGTCATATGCACCTTCCCTTCTAGCACCAACCAACTTCCTCCATCACCAACTTCTTACAGTAGTTTCTAGCTTTCAGAAACAGAAGAGCTACTAGACAAGGCATTTATTTTAATCTGCTTGGGTAACATTCAGGATTATACACAGGCAAAGAAAACAAGTCAGCTGGATTTTCTCACAGGGTGGTTTTGAATGCTGATCTAATTTCATGGGCAATTATTGAGCCTTCATGTGCTGAAGAACACTTATAACTAAATTTAAAGTCCACTAAATATTCAAACACATAAGCTTTCAGTTCTCATTGGCACATCTGCTTGATTTGTTGTGGTTTTTTGTTTTGGTTTGGGTTGTTTTTTTCCCAAATCAACTAAACAGTTCAGTTCCCCTCTGAAAAACCAACATCACACATCAGAAAGCATGTGTGGTGCCAGAAAGGTGTGACTAGTATCTGCCACCACCACATTCCAAAGGTAAAAGTGAGAGGAACTAGGCAGGGAAAGTATTAACGAGAGACTCCTACAGCCTAAAGCCACACAGTACCAATCTAGCATGCACAGAGAGCTTTAAAAAAGCCCTCTAAATCTAAATATAGATCCTGCTTTCCCCTGTTTAAGTTACAAAAAGATTAACTCTTAAATACCACTATCAGAACTGCCCATGCAACAGTTTAAATAACGGAAGCACCTAAGAACCTAACAGACAAGGCACAGGAAATTAATCCTGGGGTAGGTAAGGAAGAACTTATCTTTCCCCCATCCTAGTTCTGCCCCAAATTTAGCCACTCTAATTTCCAGGACCAAAGCCATCCACCAAAAGTTTCCCCAGGGGCTGACACTGCACTCTTCAGGGAGTTCACACTGAAAACAAAGCAACACACAGGCTTTGCAAGGGCACTTTTCAAATGTGGCATCTTACTTATAGGAACAGCTGGGCGTTCGGTACCTCTGTATTCAAAGCAGCAGCCAAGCTTTACGCAATTCCCAGCCTGCAATTCCCTGAAGCCGCTAGCTCCGCTTCCAGCTGTGAATTGAAGACTCACCAACCCTGCACATCCTCCTCTTTCTTAACAGTTTTCTTTTCTTAGGAAGAGTCACCCTTACTGGTGAGTTCCCTTTCAGCATCAGTCTTTCACATCAGTTCTGTCTTTAACTACAGCTTCCCCTGCTGTTTATGGACATGGCTGGAAAACAGAACAAAACAAAACAAAAACAAAAAAACAAAAACCCAAACAAAAACTACCTGCACTTTTATGATTTTTTTTTTGTGCATAGCCATAACAAAAGGTACCAAGACCTACTGACCTTCAATAAAGGAAATAACACAGCGAACGCCTCTGCAACACATCAGCAACACATACATGCAACAACCAGCAGGAAAACCAGAAACTGAAAATACACAAAGAACACTCACCCTACTGTTATTGAACATGGGGAGCCCAATGAAGGGCACCGCTTCCACAGCTTAAAACCCTGTCAGTAAGCACACGTCCCTCAAGGCAGAGTTTTTAAGCCTAAACACACTTTTGCAACACGCTAGCTTCCATTAAGAAAATGCTTGCACAAAAATCTCATTTCTACTTGTTAGCCGAGAGGCCCATTGACTTCACAGTGGAAGGCTAAAATAGCTTGTAACTTCTTCAAAGTGAACTCACGCGTGAACCACAAACAACGCAAAGGTGGGGGGGGGGGGGGGGGGGGCGACACCAGACACTTTTGGTTTTATTTAGTAAATCTTCTCCGCAGCAGCGAAGGCAGCTGCCTGCTCCGGCGCTCCCCAGGGTTTCCCAGCACCGGGGCCGGGTCCTCCCCGCGGAGAGGCGCCGTCGCCGCCTGCCGGCTGCTTTACACCCCGGGGGACGGCTTCCACGAGAAAGCCGGCCCCGGGAACACCGCCGGGAGGAGGCCGGGCCGGGGGCAGCCCCCCGCCGCGGCGCCGCTCAGCCGCATCTTCCGACAGCCACCCGGCAGCAGCCGCCAGCTATTACTCAGAGAATAAATCAATAAATACGTACGCTTGTAGGAACAAAATTAAATAAATATAAACAATCCCTGGCGCGGCGGGGCTGTTTCCCTCCGGAGCTGTCAGCCCGCCGCGTCGGGGGACGGCCGCTCGGCGCAGCTCCAGCCCGCGGCCCGCCACCGCTCCCCCCGCCCCCGTGGCCCAAGCAGCCCCGGCAGCCACCCGCTGCCCCCGGGCACTCACGCGAGGAGAAGGCCCTGGCGCTCACATCCCCGGGCCGGGCCAGGCCGGCGTAACGGGCTACACGGCCGGAAACCCCCTCGCCCCGGAAGTGGTGCGGGAGCACTTCCAGGTCACGGCGGTGGCGGTGCCGGCGCGACCGCAAGACCGAACCACTGCGTGCGGCAGGGGGCGTGTGGGAAGGAGCGAGGCGACGGGGCGAACCATTCGGGGAAGGGGGGAAGAACGGCCGCGGGGCCGAACCATTGGAGGAGGGGTGCGGCGGGCTGTACGACCGCGGAGCCGCGGGCGGGCGGGGCCGCGCCGCCCCGAGGGGAGGGAGGTCCGTCAAGGGGGCTGCGGGACTGAGGGCGCCGGTGGCTGCCGGCTGCCCAGAGGGGCAGGGCGGGCAGGGCGACATGCCCGTGGGGCTGGGCGTCCCTCGGCCCGTGTCCCCAAGCTTGGGGGGCGCAAAGACCGCCGAGCCGTGCGGGTGCGGAGGCTGCCAGGCCCGCGGGGGGCTGGGCCCTGCCGTGTCTGCGGGGATGGGTCAGGTGGCAGAGCTCGGACTCGCCGGCCCCGCGGTGACACTGAGGGAGGAGGTCGGCGGGGTCTTTCTCCGCTGCCGGCGGTGGGACAGGCCGGGCCCGGCGCAGGCTGCCCGCCAGGAAGATCACGGGTCCGTTTCCAACACCGCTCTGAGGCGACGCGGATGGCGGCTGTTGTTTTTTTTCCCCCCTCTTAAGTACGCGTGTCTGATCCCAGCCCAAATGTTCCCGTTCCCGCGGGTGATGGCCGGCACGTACCGCGGGAAGGGCTGTTTCCCCCCGCCCGCCTTCGTTCCATCGGCGGCGGTTTGCTGCCCGAACCTGGGCGGTCGGCCGGGGAGGGGAGCGCGGCCCCGTCTCTGCCGGCCGGCGGACGTGACCGGGAGTGAACGCGCGTCCTCGCAGACACTCGGGTCATTGTAGGGAACCAGAGCGGGGCCGGGGAGGGGGGGGCAGAAATCGAGGCCCTTTTCCTGAAAACACGGAGCGGAGCCAAACCCGCGCCGGGCTCACCGCTGCCCGCCCGCCCGGGGCGTCGGGAGAGGGGCGGGGGTGAAACCCCTGGTGGAGCCGCAGCCGGTCACCGCAGAGCACCTCGCGTGTGGGAAGGCCAGATCTGCGCTCTTCAGGGGCAACTTTTTAATTGCGCGTTAATTTATAACGGCGGTGGGCCCCCTGTTGCCTTCTTCCCCGCGCCGGCGGGCACCGGCGCTGCGCCGAGGCGGGCAGGGAGGGATGGCGGGCAGCCCGCGGTGCTCCCGCCATCGGCAGACGCGGTTCCCCGTCCCCACACACGTGGTGGCTCTGGCAGCGCCACACCGGCTGGGAACAAAGGGAAGAGCTGCAGGGCTGGGACAAGCGGGGGCTCTCGGCGGGGCAGCACCGGCCGTGTCAGCAGGAAATTTCATCCCGGAGATTAAGGGCTGAGCCGCCAGCTCACTGGGAGCTGGAGCGAGAGCCGGGGCTGAGGGCAAACGGCACCCACCAGCATTGCAGCAAAGTCCCCAGGCCCGGGGCCTGGCCAGGGCAATGGCAGACCATCCTCTGAGCCGAGGGGTCCGGCCCTTCGTTTAAAGACAGAGAAGATGGCACTTCCAGAGCCAGTGCCCAATGCGTCCTTCATCCCCACTGGCGGCCCTCCAGCCCCTTGCTGGACACTTTAATGCAGCGCCCAGCGAGGTCCAAGCAACGTGCAGGGCTTGACTGGGCAGGCACCGCTCCGAAACACACTCCTCCCCTGTGCGCGTACAGTCAGGGGAAGACGGGTTTTATTTATTTATTTTTAAATAAAACTTGAAATGTAATGCACTGCCTGGAAGACGAGAAGAGGGATTCGGTGGAACGCAGCAGCCGACAGCTTGCGTGCCCCACAGAGCAGCGCGGCAGAAGCAGCAGTGCTGGCCAGGGAGGTGTCGGGGTAGTACCCAGCCACGTTACTCTGCACAAAACCCACGTTACTCTGCACAAAACACCTACTTTTAAACAAAGCAAGTATTTTCCACAGCCGTGCCTCACTTTTTGTGTTGTCTTACCCCCGACCCCGGAGGGCACAGCGACCAGTGAGCTCCGTGGCCAATTTCGCTCCAGTCTGGGCGCGACCCTGATGCTGGGGACAACGTAAAATACGTGACTTTTTCCCTACAGCTGCTGGGTGAAAACAAAAAAACCCACATAGCACGCACACAGAATGACAACAGTGGCTGTCATTGTGCGGGCTGTCACACAGAAGAGGGGCTGTCCCCCCGTCTTCCCTCCCCACTGGCAACAGGAGAGCAGAGCCACGGATGACTGGTAAGCGCTCCAGCAAAACACATAGGGAAATCCTTTCGGCAGGGAATCACCACCAGCCATCAGGGAGCCCGTGTTGGGTTTTGCTTCCAAATCTTGCACCACACCTTGCAGGAAGAGCACCAGATTGCAAAACACCCATCAGAGATGTGACAGCGGATGCCAAGGAAGTTTTCATGAGGGATGCAGAGCTTGTGCTTGTTGCTAGACAGCGTCCAGTATCAGTTCAGCAGGGATGTGGTGTCTGGACGCTGCTCGGTCAGCGGCCACATTCGCACCTGAAGTGTTTTTTCCTGAACATCAGCAGTATGGATGAAGCGGGGGTCCCATCAAACATGCCCACTCCTCCACGTAGCTTCAGGCAGGTGGGAGCCAGCCTTCCTGACTCTCTGTCACCAAACAAGGCTCTTCACCTCTGCAGGACAGTGCTACGCCCATCCATAAAGCATTACCTTTAGTGCGTAGCAAATCGTTGTTGAGACACCCTAAAATTTTCAGCATTTCAACCGTTTGCTTGGCTGCTGGCTTGCGGGTTGATGGGTGAGAGCGAGCTCTCCCAATATGAAGGCGTGCGGTTAGAATGTCCATAAGGCCTTCAACTGCCCTTCCTTTTTTGGGAGGGAAAGAAGTTACTGGAAGAAGACTCCCCCGGGGGTCTGGGCGCTTACCCCTCGAGGCTGCCGTCTCGGGTCCCTCCATGCTGAGGGACTCCCTGCAGCACCCTTAGGTGTGAAGAACGGTCTCCACTGCTGGGCACTGCCAGGGCACACGGGTTTTCCACACGCCCGACACGGCGGGGAACAACGGGGGAAAAATATATATAGTAAAAAAAATAACAGAACAAGGTAAAACTGACCACAACAAGGTGAAAGGCGGCGGCTGAGGGGGAGCGCCGCTGGCGGCACCCCGCCGTTCCCGCCCGCGGCGCGCGCGGTGGCGGTTGGGCGGTGCGCGGGCGGCCAACGGCCCCCCCCCCCCCGCGCGCGCCGCCTACGTGCGCCCCGACACTGCCCTGATGGCACGGCCCCGGCGGACCGTACCATGGGCCGGGCTGCGGCGGGGGCGGGAAGGGGACGGAGGGGAAGGGGGACAGGAGGGGGGCGGGGGGCAACGGGGCCCCGCGGGGGAATGGGCTCCCCGCGGGCGGCGGCGGGGTGGGGGGGTGCCGCTAGCGGCCGCCGGCGTGAGGCGAAGCGGCGAGGGCGGGGAAGGGAGGGGGTCGGCGGGGCGGGGTGAGCGGGAGGCGGGCGGCGGTTCAACAGGTACAAATGGTTCCTCCCCGCAGCAGCGACGTGCAGAACCGAACGCGCCGCGCCCGCCGCTGTCACGGGCGGGGGGGGGGACACGCGCCGCCCGCCCGGCCCCGCCCCGCCGCCGCTGCCGGCGGGCGGTGACGGAGCCGCCATTGGGCGCCGCAGCGCGGGGGCGGGGTTGGCGGGCGGGCGGGCGGCGTCGCTATTGGCTGGCGCGGCGCGGTGGGCGGGGCGGGGGGCCGCGGCGCGCGGCGTGGGCCGGGCCGGGGCAGAGCGAGAAGTTGGCGGCGGCGGCGGGGGGAGCGCGGAGCGGCGGGAGCGCAGGTGAGCGGCGGCCGTGACGGGAGGAGACCCCCCACCACCACCATCACCCCGGGAACGGTGCGGCGCCGCGGTCCCGGGGCGGCAGTAGGGAGCCTGTCCCGAGGGTGGGTGCACGGAGCTACAGCCCTCCGTGCCGGGGCGCGGCGCCGAGCCCGGGTGCGGCGCGACCCCCCCCTCGCCCCATCCTTCACGCTGGCCGGTGTCTCCTGTGCTGCAGGTGGGCCCCGCCGCCCCCCGTCACCCTCCAGGAGCAGGTGAGCCACTGACTAACGCACATTGTGCTCTCGGCGACTCCACTGTGCGTGTGACAGCGGCTAACCTGCTCCTCGGACATCGCTGTGCGGCCGCCTCGCCTTGCTTCGCCTCCACGGACCCGCGCCTCGATGCCATGACGCCTGCGACCACTCCCCGACACCCAGGTGAGGGGCTCCGGCGTGCACAGGAGTCACCCCCCCTGCCCCACCATCCAGCGCCACTGTCCTGCCTCCAGTGGCTTCCCATCCTCGGCCCCAGCGGCCCCATGACCCGCAGTCGGTAGCACCCTGCAATTAGCCGCGCTCGTTGTGTCCGGCGCGAGTGGAGTTGAGGGGAGTGGGTGCGAAGAGTCGGTAGTAAAGTCGCAGAGGAGGGATGGAGTGCCCCCCACTCTCCCCTCCCCTGCTCTTCTCCAAAGGAAGTGCATGCTAGCGGACTCTGTACCGAGTTAGAGAGACGCTTCATCCCAGCCGGTGACGTCTTGATACCCAGTCAGTGACTAACTGAACTGCTATTGCCAAGGGTGTGTTAATAGAAGAAACCATGCCTGGTATTGCCCCGGATGAGTCACCTTTAAAGAGAGACTCTCTAGTCTGTTAAAGAAAAAGCAGAAACATGCCTTGATTTCCCTTTTTGTTGCCGTTTTGTTCCCCATCCCACCCCTCACCTTTGCTTGCCGCTTTCCCCTTCTTGTGCCAGGGCTCTATCGGCCCCCCAGCCCTGTCTGGGCGCTGGCAGAGCTGCTTTGCACGGTCGTGCTGTGATGTCACGCTGGGGACTCTGACTTCATGGCCCCAAGGAGCAGGAAGGCGAGCCGGGCAGGGACTCCTCCAGCCACCCAGGGTGGCTGTCACTAGAAACAGAGGAAGTGACGAAGCAGATTGCTTCTCCTACAATGTCCTCTCTTGCAATTTTTGGGCCGGTGAAGAAGCTGGGTAGTTGAAAAGTGTCTTTTTTTGAAGCGCAGTGCAGCTTTATCAGCAGCTTAAGCTCATAATAACCAGCTAGGGTTCACCACAGCCTGCTGAGATTCCCTGAGAGGGCTCAGGTATGCTCCCTCTTGCTTGCGTTGCTCATGTGTAGCCTTGGACCGTTGTAAAAGCTTGATCTGAAGGAATTGGCAGTTCTCTGGTCAGTAAGTAGTTAATTGCATGGAAGGCACAGCAACGTTCTCTGCACAGATGAAGTTTCTCACGGAGAAATTTTGCCTGTCCCCATCTCTCCTGCCTGCACTTATTTGCTGTTTGTCCCTGTGGATCCCGGAGGAGCATCTGCTCTTCCGCAAGAAAAATCAGCTGCCTCTGTGCCCCGTGCAGACTGGGTGAGTCCAGGGTGCTCAAACACGCTGGAAAGAGAGGAAAACCGCCTGAATTTACCAAAGTTGCTTTCACGCTTTTTCAGAAACCAAATGGGCAGTTTTTTGATGGGGTGGTGGGAGAACAAGTTCACAGCTTTCTCAGACCCAGAAAGCTTTCCTCCTCCCCAGCTGCACCTACAGCATCTTCCCACTGCTGGTCCCGAGTGGGCAAGAGCTACTCGGAGAGCAGGGAGAGGGGGGAACCTGGTGCAAAATATGCTTGTGTGTGAGTGTGTCTGCAAGCTGAAACTGAAGCCCCGCAGTCGCCTACCACCCCATTTCATAGGTGACCATGCATGTAACAAACCTGTATCTGAAAATGAAGGCACTCTGTTTCTCTTTGAAGAAATAGCCCTGCGTTTGGGACTGTGCTGCCTGATGACTAACCCCTGGAGATGCCACTGGCAGAAGCAGCTCCGCAGGTCGCCTGGCAAGACTTGTCCCAGTTACCATGAGCAGCACTGCGGTGTGAACGCTTCCGACTTCCTGCTACCTACGGAACCATCCTGTTCAGCTCCAGTAAGCAAAGGCAAGGGGTTGAAGTGAAGTTTGTTTGTTTTTGCTTTTTTTGTGTCTTTCTCCAGTAAGTGTGTGTGTGGGGAGCATACAGCTCAATTTATGTTTTTAACATTCTTGTGGCATGACTCAAAACTAACCTCCTGTACCGTCACCTGAAATCTTCAATAAATAGTGCAAAACCAGTGTTTGGGTGCTTATTACTGCAATCCAGAGCGTTAGACCAGCTGAAGAGGAAGGCTGTGCCTGCATGCCCCATGCCTCCCATCTCTTATTTTGCCTCTGTAGCCAGTGAAAGTGGCCTGAAAAGGAAAGTGGAAGGGTGCGACCTGGTTGTCCCTCAAGCAGAAACCCCAGCATCGCTGCCTTCACCCCTGTCCTAGCCCAAGAGCCCCAGACCACTCCTGAGCAATGAGAAAATACACCAGGGCTAAGATGCCCCTTAATTTCATGTTTTTCAGTAGCTAAATACTGATGCTTAGCTTGGTAACAAGAGCAGTTGGGTGCTGAAAGCTCTTGCTCAGAACTGATGCTCTAAGACTTTTGGGGTGAGGCAGGGGTGTGCCTTACAGGAGGGGAAGATGCTGAATGTCGGGCCTGTTAAGCTGAAGGGACTCTTTGTGTTCCTCAAAGATTTGTTCTCTTGTTTCAGCGCTTCGCAGAGGGAAGCCAGCAGGCCCAGTGCTTCAAGCACAGCGCTAGGAAGTGCCTGTCGTGTTCTGTCTATAACACGTGCCAGTGGCAGGTCCTACGTGGTGAGCCTTGCTGAAGGAGCAAGCTGGCCTGTGAGGAATAGGAGGAGTACATAAATTGTTTAAGAGGAAGTCAGTTAGCTAAATGCAAGCAGGGACTTATATAATACATCCTAAAAAAAAAAAAAAAGATTTCTGCTGGCAAGAGGTTCCGTTGGGAGAGAAACTTGCTCATCCATAAACGAGAAAATTTCCCAGCCTCCTCTAGTGCTTTATGATTTATTTTTTTTTTCCAGGGCAAGGTAGAATGCACTCGGTCCTTACCCTGAGACAGAGAAAGGAAAATCATCATAGGGAGAGCAGACAACGCTCCCTGCATGGACATGCATGCCAGGTCAAATAGTTCCTCTTCTCCATCTGCAGTGAACTACCCTTGCAGGAGCTGTGTGCCCAGGAGCAAGCGGCGGAGCATCTGTACACCACTCGGGGAGCAAAACCAACAGGCATTTTCTCCTCCAGTCATTCACACCTTTTCTTATGTAACTGGTGGTGAAGCGTGTGCTTTAAAAGCTGCTTGCCAAAATTCAGGGGCTGGGAGGCAGCAGAAATGCTTCTAGCACTCTAGATAAAATTTAGGGGGGGGGGGGGAAACAAATCCCAAACACTGAGGAACTCGTACAAATCCACGACTGCGAATTGGGGATGTTTCAAGTGTCTGCAGCTGTGCTGCCCTTGAGAAACTGTACTGGCCTGGGGCAGTGCTGGCACCCTGACCACGATCTGCAGAGGATGCCTGGCCTAACGAGCCGACACAGTCCAGGGTAGATGGATGAGGACCTGGGAGCCATTTTTCTTATGCAATATTAAAGCGAAAAATTTAAAAAAATCAGGCAGTGCAGAGAGAAGAGCCCCAGGGAGGCTGGAGGTAGCTGAATTACTGTCCTGAATGGTGCCTTGTGCTGCAAGAGCCTGGAGTTAGGCTCCAGATTTATTTTACTAAAAAAAAAAAAAAAAAAAAGGATGCTGCTGGGACTGTTTGCCAGTGAAAAACAGGTATATCCTCTGCTTCATGATTTTTTGGGTGGTGCTGCAGCTGGCAGTGAGAAGCATCCAAGGAGGGAGAAGCCCTGAAGCCTGTTCCCGCCCACCACAGTGCCCGAGGGATAGGGGGACACGACTCCCCCCCCGACACCAGGCACAGCATCCTTGAGCCACCCGGTATGCTTGGATGCCTGCCTTGCCTGTGAGCCAGTTGTTCCCTTTCCAGTACGCGCCGTACGCTGGGCTTTTGGTTTGTTTTTTAAGAGAAAAAACCCAATAATTTATTTGCTTTGTTTTAATCTCGTAACAATGAGTAATTCCTTCCTACTGCTCTGTAGTGGCCTAGAAAAGGCCAGCATCATCTCCACTGTAGCAAGAAGGCTTCTCCCAGGGCATAAAATTTTAATTAGGAACAATCACGCAGCCTTGAAATGGGAATTGTGAGCAGAAAAAAAGTCAAACCATCAATAAAATATTCAATGGCAGAAATGTATTATTGACACAGCCTTTAGAGCAGATAAAAGCGGAAAGGCGGGGGATCCAGAGCGGGTATCGAGCCTTGCTCAGTTAAATAACGCGTGGGGACCGGCGTGCTCGCCCTGCCATCGCACGCTCCCCGTGCCAGGAGGAATATAGGTCACCCACGGGTGGGGAATTTCCTAAGGTAATAAATGAGTTTGATTAACGCTGTTCCCCCTGCCGCGGTGTGCGCCACGGCATATAGGATGTAAAATGAAAAAAAAAAAAAAAATAATGCAAAATGCCACAGCCATGAGCTGAAAAAGCAGAGTTAGGCCCCGGCCACAGTGCTCTCCTTAACCCCTGAGTCTCAGACCTCAGTAGAGGACACGGCCAAGTCATACTGTCCCCCATCCCACGCAGCAGTTCCAAATCCTACATCCCAGCCAAGGGGAAGCAATTGAAGAGCCAAAATCTGCCACGATCAAGGTTTTTTAAACCCTTATTTCTTTCCCCCCTCAAGAAAGACTGGTGCTGGTTTGGCGTGTCAGATCATGGCTGAGCAAGAGATAACTCACAAAAATAATAATCAAATAACAGATAAGCAGAAGCGCAGGGCAAAAATCCCATGCAAAAATCAGAGATTCAAATTAATTTTCTGCCCTGTTTTTCCCAGTGGAAGGTGCTGTAAGCAATGACTTTCTTCTCTTTATTCCCATTTATTTTGTAGAAGGCAATGCTACAAATGTAGCCCCAAAACCAAAACATCCAGTTTTTAAGCCGCAGAGGTCAATTTTTCAAGGCACGCAAAGGACTTCATGTAACATCCCAAAATCTGGCCATGTCCAAGGCAAGCGGGTTTTCTCAACCTGCTTTTTGGGTGTTTTCCCCTCCAGCAGCACTGAAATGCTCTTCACAACATCCATCACCCTCCACTTTTTTCTTAGTGAGGTGGAGTCTCATTTTAAAGGCAAAAGAGTCCAAAAAACGAGTGCGAGAAGCCCAAAAAGCAAGCAGAGGAGAAACTCCTTGATGCGGCTGCGTGGAGCGAATGTATTTTTAACTCATTTTCCCTGAGATCTGTCATTTAAGGAGGGGACCACTCCTGCGCCCCCGCAAAAAAAAAAAAAACAAACCAAAAGAAGAAAACCCCGATTTAAAAAAAGACAGCTCTCCAGCTGTGGCTTTGTAGCCAGCGATGCAGCTGCAACGAAGCAAACTTGAATCCTTCAGTACCACTTGACCAACCTGCTGAGCTGCGGTGGCACCTCGAAAATCAGCTTTGAGAGGGGCACGTCCCCGGGGAGCAGAGCCCAGCAGGGCCTCGGGGAAGATGCTGATGGCGAGCAAGAGCTGACGTTCTCGCTTGCAGTTATCCGGGTGCAGACGGGGGGGGGCTTGCAGGCGAATGGGAGGTTTCACCCCTTACCTGCTCCCATCTGCAGCCCAGCGCCATCCCCTTCGCCTTCTGTCCTCAAGTGCTCCAAGCTGCTGCTCTGCATTATTAAAATGCTGCCATGTTTCATCCCAGAGACCATGGGATGCTGCCATGTTTCATCCACCCTCTCACCGGAGAAAAGCTTCGTCTGCTGGTTGTAAAGCACTTTGTGACTTAAAAACAGGGAAAAAAAAATTAAAAAAGAAATAGAGGAGCATATGCATAAGATGCGTTCTGTCATAAAATACTTCCAGCTTTAATTTGGCAAATGGAAAGAGATGTCTTAGAAATGAAAGAAGCAGCCGCGGGGTACGCAAACCACTCGGATGTGCCCATCGGGCACCGGACCAGAAGCCAGTGGGGATGGCTTGCCTGGGCCGCAACAGCACACTCACGCTTGCTTCGCTCAAATACTTTCCCGAAGATTTATTGAAAATGGGAACCGCGGCACACAGTATTACATTTGTACGGGGAAAGCAGGGTTTTACAGCAAACACTGTGCCCGAGTCACTTTTTTTTTTTTTTTTTTTTTTTTTTTTTTTTTTTTTTGCATACAATGCATTGAAAACAGGCTCAGGGACTTCTTGGACAAACCCATCCCCTCCCCAAACTGCTTTGGTTTTGCAATTAAAATACAAGGTGACCCACTGGGACAGATGAACAAAAACCGAGTAACTACTGGCCATCAAGTTAAAAATAAAAAAAAAAAAAAAATATTCAGTGAAGTGTCATCAAGAGCATTTCGGTCCTGCTGCCCACCCACACCGCCACCAGGGAAGGGCTCATGCTGTGACTTTTTATTTTAAAAACAAGTTGAAAAATTAAGTGGGTTTAAGAAAGACAAGTCCCTGCCGTGTGTTCCCCGCTCCCTTGAAGCCTGGGCCCTGGCACTGTGGAAAGGGGGTTTCTACTAGAGGTTTCTTATAATAATAAAAAAAGAGGGGGGCAGAAATTTGTCTTAGAGCTGCTCTTGTGCCTCCCCTGCAGCCGGCGAAGAGGCTCTTTGTCACGGCCCTGATTGCTGCGGCAAGATGTTGTAAAACTCATTAACTTGCTCCATCCAGGCGAGTCTCCAGGCAGGTGTCCACCACAGCTTTGTCCCCTAGTCAAAACAGCAAGGACTTTTCCAAATGCTCGATGGGTCTTTTGAGGAGGCTACGCAGAACAGGAGCACCGCTGTTTTCTGATGAATATAGAAAGCACTTTAAAAAAATAGATGAAGGGGGTTGGCTTCCATCCGCAGGGGAAGAGGGTTGCTTTGTGTTGTTGGGTCTCTGGTTTTATTTTACAGTCTGTAAAAATACTCTCTGGCCATCCACATCCATTCACGATATAAAGCAGTAAAAAATATATATATATTTATATATAGAATATGGTTTATTTGTACAGTTACACTTGCAAGGCAATCAATCCTCCACTGGCCAGGCCCTTCTACCTCCAGATGCTCTGCCTGGTTGATACAACTGCAAAACAAAACAAAAACAACCTGAGCGACAGCATCACAGTGGGCGAGCACTCACAGAAAGAAGAGGGGAATGGAAAACAGGACGCACGCGAGCGCAAAGCCTGGACTGGGAGATGGACATGCAGCATATGGCGAGATGGACATTTTGGGCTGTGAGGGGGATGGCAGTCAGGTCGGATGGTGGTGTGGATGGGAATGGGATGCAAGCAGCATCACCACAGTGGGCAGGGACATCACAGCTTGCGTTTGCTGCACTCTGGAAAAAGGGTCATGGGAGGTGGAAATGGTTTTGGGCTGAACTGGTCCCCAAGATGGAGCAGAAGTGACTCCTGTAAAAGATGGGAGCCAAATCCTCCCCATCTTAACCCTAGCAAGGTCTTGGCCCTAGGGGATGGGGGGTGGTAGGAGTGGGGATAAGGAACATCCTCCGCAGCTCCCGGCAAGGCAGAGAGCCGGACTGCCAGCGTGTGAGCCCCTGGCAGCGGAGTGGAGGCTGCCGGGGTGTAAGCTCTGCTCTTCCTAATGGCATCTATAAATAGCTCTGGCCTCCCGCTCCCAGCACTTGCTCGCTCTCTGCTGCCCGTTTTGGGCAGCAAAAGCCTCTCCCCCTGCTTCCCACACATCCTCCCCAGCACAGCTCACACTCCCGCAGCCCTGCCGGGACATACGCACCCTCGGGGTTCAGGCTGGGCACCAAGGGCTCTGGCAGGGTCCTGGGATGGCTGAGGAGCTGCTTGGTGCTGGAACGGGGAGGCGAGTCGGCGCCGGTGGTGGGAGGAAAACCTGTGGGATATGGAAAAACGCCTGGCTCAGGCAGGTCTCGTGCCTCCCATGCTCGCCACGCACGGCCGCTGCAGTGCCATGGGGCAGCCATGTCACCCTCTCTGGGTGCTCTGGAGGAGAAACGACTGGGTCCCTGTTTTCCCCGGTCCCCTTCCACAAGAGCCCCCCACCGCCTCCTCTCATCCCTGCACGGATGCGGATGTGGCCCCAGGCACCATGCTCGCCCTTCCCTCGCCAAATACAGAGAGGTCATCGGCAGCCGGAGCCTGTCCCCAGCAGCCCACAGCCCCTGGGGGCTGATGCTGGCCCTCGGCCACCTGCTTTTTGCCGCCGTGGTGGCATGCAGCAATGCTGCAAAGGAAGGCTCCCTGCAGCCGCCCCAGCCCTAGAAGCAGCAACACTGTGATCCGATCCCTGAGCATGGCTACGAGCAGCCCCAAGGCTTCGCTGGGGAGGAGGGAGGAGCCCTGGGGCTGGCAAACCCTGGAGACCCCCCGGGAGTGGTGAGCGACTGCTGTGCCAACACCGAAACCCCATCCCTGCTGTCTAACCTCAGCACCCAGGGCAGAACCGGCCAGTTTTGGGGCCGCCCCCCTTGGAGGGGGTGCTGATCCCCTTGGAGGGGGAGGCAGGGAGCGGGCAGGGGTCCCGCGGAGCAGCCCCCCGCGGCCGAGCCGGCGGCAGCGTGCTGACCTCCGTTTCTCCGGCAGGCTGGCAGCTCGCGCGGGCTCGGCTCCGGCTGGGCGTCCTCCTCGGACCTGGCCTGCAGGACGGTCACCGTGGCCCCCGTCTGCTGAATAAACTGCTGCAAATTACACTGCCTCAGCTCCTTATTTAATTCCTCCAGCTCCTGGGTCTGGGCCTGCAAAACACACACCGAGGCGAGGGGGACAGGGTGAGCCACATGTCCCCTCCATGCCCCCAACCAACTGGCACACCCCGCCGGGGCTGCTCCCCCAGCAGCTGTTCACCCTGCAGGAGCCAGCAGAGGGGACCTCAGGGATACCACGTCTCAGCCACCCCTCTCCGAGGGCCTGCGGGAAGCGGGGTACCCAGGCGGTGGGGACGAGAAAGGTATTTTGGGAACAGCCCTGATTTGCCGCGTCTCCACAAGAGGGTGCGAGCAGCCGTCAAACGGCAGCCGCCGCGGTGCTGGGAGACGCCGAATGCAAACAAGATGCTCAAGATGAGATGCTGGAAGCATGGCCGCGCTGGGGAAGAGCAGCTACCACCGCCTGGCTGGGCAAAAGCGGCTACCACCGCCTGGCTGGGCAAAAGCGGCTACCACCGCCTGGCTGGGCAAAAGCTTCTCCCTTTTCCTCCACTGAAGGGGGCCCGGCAAGCTGAGGACAGGCATCACATAGCACCTGGACAGGCAAGCCAGGGGGCATCACGGCTCAGCCCCACGGCTGCCATCTCCACACTGCACAGCTTGCACGGTCAAAAGGTTTTGTGCACGGGCACCATGGGGACCTAAGCTATCTCCCTCCATACAAGGTGACATCAACCCCTGTACCAATGCCACCGACCCTGCACATGGACCATTTGCTTCAGCACCATCTTCCATGCCAGGGATGGGTGATGTCATGCTCCTTGTACATTAGCCATCAGGAGCCCTGTCCTAGACACGACTAGCACAGAGAGTGATGGGTGTGGGACTCTGTGCCAGCTGGCTAAGAGCAGTGATGTCCCCCCAACAGCAGTCACAGCCACTAAACCACCTCCATGCACCCAGCCCCATGCTGACCAGCCAGGTGGGGCAGAACCAACTCCACTTAATCCATCATCCCCATGCCGCTGGAAAGCTGGCGCCATCCCCTCCCAAAGGTCCCACCACTCCATGGGGCTGCTCAACCTGGTCCTATCTACCTGCAGGTTCCTTTCAGCTTCCTCCAGGGCCTTCTCCACACTGGCTAGGTTGCTCTCCAGCTGGGAGCCTTGCTTGACCTTGGCCTCCAGGTCCCTTTTCATCTTGGCAGCCATGTCCTCCAGCTCTGTGGGGCTGGGCACAGGGGTCTCCTTCCCCCTCTTGGCCCTCTCGGCCATCTCCCACTGTATCTCCTCCTGCAGGGCTTCAGTCCGGGCACTTAGCTCGTAGATCCTCTGGGTGTACTCCTCCAGGCTGGCCCGCAGGCTCCTAACCCGCTCCTGCCGCTCCCGCTCACACTCCTTCTCCAGCCGGAGCTCGCTCTGCCAGAACTCCTCCTCGCCCAGCTCTGTCTCGTTCCTCCGCACCAGGTGCTCCAGGTAGAGGATCTCATCCTCCTGACTGGCAAGCCGACTGCGTTCCCAGAGCCGTAGGTCCGTCTCCAGGGTGTCCCCATGGGCCTCCAAGGAATGCAGCTGCTCCTGCTGCCGCAGCACCCTCCTAAACAGCTCCTCTTTGGAGGGCTGGACAACCCCACCACCCTCCAAGTCCACCCCTTCCCGTGCTTGGTGCCTCCAGCGGCTCATGGCAAATGGGTCACTGGAGCCTGTAGGACCCAAGTTGAAGGTCATGGATTTTTTTGACTCCCGGGAACGGGGTCCATCTGTGCCGGCAGGCCTGGGCTTGATGGGCAAGCTGGCCCGCATGAACGTCCTCTCGGGGGCTTGGGGAGCGCCCTCTGAGGAGGGCCGCTCAGCCACGCTGGGGCCCGTCCGCCGCAGGACAAACTGCACATCGTTGGCATACTGCCCGCACTTGGCCAGCGACTCCAAGGGGCATTCCAGAGGCAGCAGCTGCCGCTCCTTCTCCCGCAGCTTCTGCACCAGCACGTAGCGGCCCGTCTGACCTGTCAGGAGGAGGTGAGCATGTCAGATGGGGAAAGCCACAGCCAGCAGTGGTGTGCCAAGGCTGCCGCCCCACGGGCAGCAGCTGGTGACATCCACACCACCCCAGAGCAGGACTCCCTCTTCCCGATAAGCATCTGCCGATGGGGCATCCCCTCGGCAGATACCTTTACCCACAAAGGGGCATCCCCCCAGCAAACGGAGATGGCTCACCGATGGCCCGTGCCAAGGCGATGACCACTTCTTGGCAGGTGGTTTGCTCCGAGACGCCACAGACGACCCTCTGGATCCCATCCACCCAGACCTTCAGCTCCATCCCCACGGCTGCCGGGCCTCAGGCGCGCTGGGTCATCGCAGGACAGGCTGCCTGCAGGGAAAAGAGAAACCAGGTTTCCATCCCAAGCTGCTAATGAGGAATACAAGACGCTTTACGAGTGGCATCATTAAGTCATCTTTAATGCCAGCATCTCGTAAGGTGCATCCCAGACCAAGCAGTTGCTCACTGCTGCCCTCCATCCATCTCTGCAGCTCGCGCTCTCTCCCTGCACACAGATTGCGTTTTTGTTGATATCATTAAAACATTGATGTTCATTTGGAGAGAAAAAAAAAGCCAAACTTCCCCCCCAGCCACCCCCATATCTGGGCAGTAGGTCCAAATCTTCTCATGGTGGGAAATGATGGGGTTTGTGTACCAGCATGGTGCCCCGAAGAAGAGGCACAGGTTATTTCTGCTGAGAGCATGGCTTTTAATGGGGTTGCTGGACTGTCACTGCGATTTCTCTGACAATTTGGCAGCGCGGCACCGGGGGTTTTTCCAAACAATATTGGAAAAGGCAGAGAAACCACTGGCTGCCCACCTTCGCAGGGGGATACTGAGAAAAGGTGCAGATAATGCACATTTTAATTTATTTACCTCCATCTCAATTTATCAGAGAGGGATTAAGAAATTAAAGACAAGACTCTTTCTCCACAAAACATGACAAAAGGCAGGGTTTGGAAGGGGGAGCCAGGCACGAACACCCACGGCAAAGCCCGGGCTCCCGGGGCATCCTCTGCCCAACACGGGGGCCCAGCTCGACTCCCACCTGGCGGCTATTTCTCCTGCACTAAAACAACACCCATTAGCCCAGGTGCACCCAGCTCTTGCCTCTTCCAGCAGCTCAACAACTGCGACAGTCTTAAAAAAAAAAAAAACAACATTAAAAAAAAATTAGGCACAAGCTGTAAAGAACTCAAATATTTGAGCTTATGGTGTTTTCAAACATGGTGCAAACAAAGATGTCTCTTCCCCCCCTCCCCCCATAAGACCGTTTTTTCTAGCATCAGGCTTGTCTGAAAGCCCCGGGCAGAGGAACATAAATAGGAAATGTCTGGTCCCTCCATTCAGAGGGTCCCAAACCGCTTTCCCAACCTAACCCAGCTAGTCTCAGCGCCGCCATCCCTCAGCTCCAGCTCTCCCAGGTTTGCAGCCAGGCTGCAGGAAAGCTCAACCTCGGGCTAAACACCACTTCTTCCTTATTTTTTGTTGCCTGCTAGAATAATCAAAGGGAAGGCTCAGAGGGTCCCACCTCCGGCGACACAGGATTTTAGCCATGGTGTAAGAAAGGCAAGAAGAAATCAGGGAAGACACGGCTTGGCGAGGCCGTTCCCTGCGGGTGCCAGGTCCCATCAGTGCCACCCCCCTGCCCACCTCCGAAACGTGGGCACAGAACGCGGGCATGGAGCGGCCGCCACAAATACCTTGGCGCTGAGCTCATGTTTGCCTTGGCTGGGCAGCCGGGGAAAACCGGTGGGGATGAAGGGCACCTTGGGCTCGGCTCACCTCCCTGCGAGCCCGAAACTACTAAAATTTGCAATGTTTAGCCCGATTTCATGTCAAAGCTGGGTTTTGGCACCACTCCCCCCCAGCGCTGTGGATTCAAGGCTGCAACCGTCCCCCGGCGCGGAGCAAAGTCCAGGCGCCGCCGTGGCACCACCCAGCTCACCCCGAAGCCACTGTCCCTGTCGTCCTCCCCCCCTGCGCCCCGCACCACGGCACCCTAATGCTAAATTTGTGGTGGCAATACATCTTGGGGGACCACTGCCGCCACCCCAGCCAGGGGCCCCGCTAGCATCGAACCCAGCTTCCCCTGCCCCGACCCCACGGGGAGGCCAGGAGCTTAAAATAAATAAGAAAAAAAAAAATAAAATAACGCAGCCGGTTGAGTCGCGTCGCACCGCCTCACCTTGCCCCAAAGAATCCAGCGGTTGCGGAACGCTGCCGGGTTCGGGAGCGAGATGGCGTCTGGCACGGCAGCCCCACGGCACCCGTCCGGGTTCAAACCCGGCACCAAGCCCCGTCCCCGCCTCAGCAATCATTTACCAGCCACCAGTGCGCCGCGCGCCACTGCCAAAAAACTGGGAGTGGTGGCAGCCGGCTTTTCTCCCTGATATGGGGGAAACCCACCCCAAAGAGCAGCCAGCACATCCCTCCCCGCTGCATCCCCCCCACACCCCAAAATCCAGTTGGTTTTATCACCATTTCCATAAATCCTTGCAAGCGCAGGGGGTCCCCATTAACCGATCTCTCGCCATAACCCCTGGGGTTTTTTGGGGGGGCCATCCCCAGCTCATTGATGGATATGGGATGTTACCTTCCCCCTTACAAGGGGGTGGTAAATAGGGCCGGGGGCTGCTCCCTCCTCGCCCCTTCCCAGGGCAGGGTCAGCTCCCCCAGCCCACACAAAACCAGCCTGGCTGCCCCTCTTCCCCCAAAGCCCTGGGCTCATGGAGGAGCTGACAGGATGAAGGCAGCTCATTCTCATCTTGTGTGTTGGGGGGGAACAGCAACGCTTCTCACAACCCCCAGTGCCTGCTTGGGGGGGGGGGGGGGGGCAACATCACAGCCCACAGGCAGCATCTCATCCCCAATATCCCAGCGTGCCAGCAGCACCCTGGTTCAAAAAAAACCCCACTCGGCAATAAACCTCCAAATCTCCACCTTGTCCCCAGCATCGCCTCCGCTGTAGCTCTTATCATCACTCCTAAAAAATCAGCAGCTGAGGGTGGTCTCATTGTACCACTCACAGTTATGACCCCCTCTCTCCCCAAGCTTCACTGCCAACCCCCTGCTTTAGTTACTGGCTGCCTTTGTTACACCACCAGGTAGCGAAAAAGTCTTTTTTTTGGGGGGGGGGGCAAGAAGTACTTTTGTTCAGGAAGAAGTGCTCCTCAGCAGGAGGCCGGTTTCCAGCTGCCTCTGTTTGTGTTTGCCCTCGGAGGTCACTTTGATCATGAACCAGAACCGCCGGCAGCTGCTGAGCCCCAAAAACAGCCCAGGGAAGGGAGCAGGTGGCTGCAGGGACCGGGACACACGACAGCCACTCCCAAAAACCACTCTCATTTTATTCTTATGTCCCTTCTCCCCCCTGCTATGGATTTCCAAATCACTTTTATTGGAAGCAGATTAACAAAGTGACTAATTTTCTGCTCCCTTCCCCATGAGATGGGTCCTAAAATTGAGGGTAGGGATGATTCATACCACGACTTCAACAAATTTCCTAACTGGGAGTTGGAATTTCAAATGCTGACATTAAAAAAAAAAAATAATTTTTTTTTTTTTTTTTAAATTAACAGCCTCAGATCCTGCAGCTTTATTTTGTTTCCTGGCATTGCCGTCTCCCAGCCTCCCTGAAGCTGTCGGGCTAAAGGAAGAGGAGATGAAGGGGCATTTCTGCAGGTGCAGGAAGATGCATGTTTTGCACAGCTCCTGCAAACCATCGTCCTGATGGCTGCCAGGACTCGCAAGGGTTGGGTGACATCCCTGGACCTGAAATAATACATGGCCAGCCAAGAAAAGCAGCCAGTCACCCTCTTTACAAAAGCGAGGACCACCACCGATTTGCAAGGACGCCCCTGTGTCCCCCACAGGGGCTCTCAGAAGCTGACACGGCACCTTCCAGCCAAGGACGGCAAACACTTTGCAAGTGCCTTTCTCCAACATTTTGCCACACACAAGAAAGAACAAAATACCCAGTTAGGAAAATCACACCAATTTTGCACTTGACAGCAAGGCCAGCTGCATCTCAAACCCCGCTGCATCCCAAACGCCTCTACCAGAGCTCCTAACGAGCACCCTCCTGGGACCAGCATGAAGCTTTCGAGCTGAGCACCCCACCAGCATGGTGGCTTCACCCATTTTGGGGGGTTTACTCTCCTCCCCTGATATGTCCACCCCCTGGCAGAGAGCTGGGTCCAGGGCCAGGCAGGCAGAGCAGTGGCACAGGGAGAGCTCCCCAGTAAGCCTAATGAAAATGGCAAAAAGCCAGAAGACTAGCCTTTCAGGTCAGGGTTTGGGCTGGGGGTAGAGTTATAAAGACTCATAATTAGTAAATAAAGATGTATTTGTACTTGAGAGCAGGCTGTGACGAGCCCACCATCCAAGGACCAAGGTGTCAATAGAACCCGCAGCTCTGCATCCTTTTGGATGTGCTCCAGGTGGATGCTGGGGTACTCCTGGTCATTTTATTCCCCCTCTAAACCGAACCTGACCCTCTCACCCCTCTCCTGGGGGGGATGCTCATCCCAGCTGCGTGCAGACACTCAAGTGAAAAAACCCAAAACCAACCCAATACATGAGTAAACAGCAAGTGGTGAGGGGAGGGGAGGAGTGGCCCCGTGCCGCCATCCTGCATGCCAGAGCGCTGGCAGGCTGGCCGTGACTCACCGCCCTGGATGAGCTGCTGTGGTGACGCATCCAGCAGCTATTTAATGCTTCCTGAGGTCCCTCCCTGCCCAAAGCACCCTGCACAGCTCCTGGGCACCGAGGGGAAGAGATGGTACTTGCCCACAAAGAGATGGTACTTGCCCACGTGCTGAAACCCCCTGGTTGGGCAAAAGCCTCCCTGTTACTCAGGTGTGGAGAGGTGACCCAACACAGGTCACCCACAAGGAACCAAAGCCTCCTGATGGCTCTCATCCTGCAGCAGGTTGGAGGGGACAGGCTGTAGTCTAGGCTCCCCTCCAGTCCATCAACAGTGTCCTCCTGCCTCAAGTCCCTCTTTTGGGGTGGCATCACCTGCCTTCGGCTGGGGTGTTGCAGGTATAGAGCAGCTCTGCGGGGCTTCCCACGCCATGTCCATCCCAGACCAGAAGGTGATGCCGCAGTCAAAGGTTGAGACTGTGGCCAAGGGTTGACGATGCTGGCAGGTCCACAGCTGGGAGGAGATCAGCCATGGCAACACTTGATGCCATGGCTTTTCCTGGGCTGGCAGGTCCCATGCTGGGTAGGGATGATCATCCATGGCTCTGAATGAGTTGTCTGTGCAGCAGGCTCTGGCAACCACCAATGGTCACTGCACTGCAGCACGGAGAGCCAGGCAAAGCCCTGCCTGTAGCCACACAGTGCAGGACCTTTCCATGGTGCCGTGACCGTCCCGAGGATGCTGACCCTGGGATCCTGAAGGGACACCACCTCCTGGCTTGGTGCAAAGCAGCCAAGCGGGCCACCTACCAAAGAGGTCATCACCCTCTCCTGCAGCGTGGGAGCCAGCAGGATGCAGGCAGGACAGAGGCACAGGGCTCCAGCCTGGGGCAGCAAATGGGTTACTTCATCCTGGCACAAATAGCTGACAGGGTTAAATGAGCTCAAGAGGTGACAAACGAGTCCTACCTGAGCAGTCACAGCCCAGAGAGGCAGCTCTTCATCCTTCTGCAGACACAGGGAAGGCGTGCAAGCGTTACTCACCCCCCAGGTCTATCAAAGCCACAAGCTCTTACGCAAGGTGGCCACAAGCACCCAGCAGCAAGGAAACAGCAGGCACAGGGCTCTAATTCACACCAAAGCTGCTTATTTAGGGGTGGCCATAATAGTTCCTGCATCCTTGGTCCACCCATCATGCCCTGTCCAGTTCCCTGCTCTGCCATGGCACGCCTGAGAGCAAGCCCTAAAAATCAACAAATTAATGAAATCACTAATTTCAAAACCGCACAAGGGCTTTGCAGACTCCACTTTTTTCTCCTCCTTCAGCTGGAGAAGCCCCAGTTGGGGACAGGGATAACCACTGCAAACGTACCCTGAAGGTGCAGCTTTACCAGAGATGGGCGACTGGATCCCAGCCCACGTGCGCCGCCAGGCTGCATCGCGCTTCGATAGCAAGTGGCTTCTGCTGGGGGCATCTTAGGATGCATTAACACACACTCAGCATCTACAGAAGTTACATCCACATTTCAAGGGCTTTTTGCACCCAAAGGGGATCAAAGGACCAAGACCAAAAAAACTAAGCCCCGTGGCACTTGCATCACTCAAGAGCGGAAGCAACACTTGAACCTGAAGCCACAGACCACCGCTGAAGTCCCCCAGCACCCCCAACGTACATCCTACACATTAGGATCTTGCAGGAACTGACCAAAGAGACAGACTTCTGGAGAGCCATAAGCACCATGACAGCAACCCCCTATTAAGAGCAAAAGAGAGGCTTGGGGATTTTCTCCTCCACTTCCTCCCCAAAATTACAGACCCAGACTAACATGCCTGGGGTGTACCATTGAGGCTGGGGGATGCTGAGCAGGGTGGGAAGAGCCAGGGACAAATTCTGCCCAGGGCTGAGACATGGAATGGGGATGGGCCTTGGGGTGATGGCCTTCGGCAGGGATTTAGGGCAGGGAGGCTCATGCCCTGGCCGACGTGGAAGAAGCTTACCCCATCCTGGCTCCACCTGTGGGGATTTCTCTGTGTTTCTTTCACCCAAGCTTTTGGGTCTGCTACAGCATCAGACCCATATGAAGGCTTCAGAAACAGCACTGGGAAGGAGCTGGGGAACTTTTGTCCGCTTCTTAAACAAGTCAAGATTTGTGGCCATTGCAGGCCAGCGTTGAGAGCTGTGTTGAAACATCAAGGATCATAGGCAGCAATGACATTTCAGGGATGTTTACTAGCCAGTCCACTCCACAGATGAGCAACCAACAAAAAACTCATTATAAATTAAAAGCAGCAAAAAAAAAAAAAACCCACCCTCCACCTACTGCACACACTCACGTTACAGCATTTCTGCCTGGAAGGGGAAGGATCACCTTTCTCACCTTAATGCATCGTATTTCTCCCTTGCAGCACTAATAGTTGCCGTCCACAGGGGTAGAAGAGCTGGCAAGGCTGGCTAGTAAAATCTGCCATAAAGATGAAGGCTTGCAAGGGAAAACATTAGCAGCTATTGCTGTAACCATTACCATCAACCCCAGAGCGAAGAGTGACTTCATGAAAGCAGCTGAGAGTCAATTCATAGTTTCTTCTCAAGGGGGCGAAGCAAAATTAGCAACAACATGCAGATTAGAGGGGAAAGAGGAAAGGCTCTTGCACTGCCACGCTCCTTTTTTCTCTCCTGCAATTGAACCTGCCCGGACGCCGAGCCCAGGAGGAGCTGGGGAAGTATTTAGGTGTCCAGCTCCCAGCACAGGGGCAAGGCTGGGTCTAGGTACCTTTGGGCTTCAGGCTGACCTAGATCAGCCTTGAGGATTTGGGGTTGGACTTGAAAACCTTTGCAGGGTTGAGTCCGCCCCTAAATTTCCCCCTAACACTATTGCCTTTATTTTTAATACAAAAAACATGGTGCTTGCTCTTTAGCTATCGAGGCACCGCTGTACCTGCCGCCACTGCCCAGCTGCGAGCCCCAGTGCAGCAGCTCCGGGATGCCCAAACGCCCGTCCCATCGTCTTCAGGGGATGACTCACAATTCAGCTCTTAAAAGCCAGAATCCGAGCGGTATTTGCCAGACCATCCACATGCAAATACAACCCTGGCACGCGTAGGCCAGCAGGTACAGCACCTCTGCTGCGTTCATCTCCCACCGTGGTCACGACTGAAAGCATGATGCACTTTGTGAGTATTCCCCCATTGCTACACACAGTCCATTCCCCAAGCCAGAAAACAGCTTATATTTCCCATCACATTGGGACGCAGGAAGAATGCTGCAAACCTGGAGATCCAAAAGCCCGTTCAAGCCTTGGAAATACTCCAAAGTACCAAAAGAACTTGCTTTCTCCTCCCCAGCCAAAGAAGAGAAGTGTCTCAGTTTCCTCCAAATTTCCATTTCTCCTCCCCAAGGGTGAGACCAAAATGGGGAAAATCCAACCAACGAGCTCTTTCTCCCAATACCTCCAGAAGAGCCAGAAATGAGCCTCAAAGGGCAGCTTCCTCGTGGTGCTTGCCCAGTCCAGCCCAGAGGACGAGATTCACCTTGGCAACATACACGGCAAGTGGACACAGGCAGTGACCCACCACTCTCCCCGTCTCATCTCAAAGCGATCAAGGATTTCATTTCCATAGGATTACAGAAAAAGTCAGGCTCTGCACCTCTCCTCTGACTAGGACCAGGGACATGAAAAAGCCAGATGACCTACAAATACTCTCCCCCAACCTGCCTTCAGGCCTCCTTCAGAAGAGCCACCAGCAATCCTCTTTCCACTCCAGTTCTCATCCTAGGGGAGAGGGCAATTAACAAATTAGCAAATGCAAAACCAGGAATAAACCTTCCAGATTTTATTTTCCATTTCCAGAATAACTCACAGTTTCCTACCCTGCTTCGGAAAGCGGCCACACGCCAAGGACACACTGCTGGGTCTCTGGAGGAGAGGATGCGATGCACTGATGAATATGCAGGTGCATGCTGCCAGGGATATTTATTTATAACTTTGTAGGATTAAAAAGGCCTTTAATGACCATTTGCCGAGAGCTAAAAACCGCTCTTTTCTTTCTCTCACACACATACAGAGACAGAGTCAAATAAACAAGAGACCCAGAACTAATCCAAGCTGAAACCTTTGATAAGACACTTGGGTATTTCAGAAGTCTCTGTTTTCGTGCTACCTGGCACATGATTAATTAGGCAGAGGTGTTATCAATCCCCGCCTGAACCCACCCGGAGATAATAAGCTCTTTAAAGCACTAAAATGGAGGCACATCTCCTGAGAGGCAACCCAATCCCCTATCTGGCACTAAAACACAAGGGGCCATCCATCAGGGGGAACCAGTCACTGTCCTTCAACAGGTGATGGAGATCATGGCTGCATGACCAAATTTAATCCCTGAAACTGCCTCCCTGGGAGGTGGCAAACCTCTGGCTGAAAGGGTTTCAATGCCAGCAAAAGGCTCCAAAAAATGCAATAAAAAAATCTTGGTTTTTCAAAATCATTTAGGAGCTTAATCCTCATGCAACTCATGCTCAACTTGGGGTCGCTTTGGGGCAACTCAGCCTTTTGAATCCCCTACCCGACTTCCTTATACTCCCAGCAGGTCATGAAGAAACCCAAACTAATTCAAAGGAGACAGTACCACGTCCATTATCGCAGCCTAGGCAATCCTCAAACCACGTTAAAACACCCCAAAAATTATTTGAGGCAAAGTAGGTTTGAGGGACAACTACTCCTTGACGTGCAGCGTCCCAAAGATAAAAAGCAATGTTGTTTCTAGCGCATTCACTCCCAGGTCCCAGGGATATTTCCCTGTCTGAGCAGGAGAGCAAACATCCTTTCACAACCTAAGATACTGAGTTTGTAAGATTTTTAAAAGAATAGAAAGAGCAATAGAAAAGGACTTTTTTTTTAAAAAAAAAAAACCACAAACCAAAACCCTACAGGAATCCTTTCCGTGGTGCAAATCCCTGTGCAGATACAGCTTTCTTCCCCACTGATTGATGGTGAAGCAGGTGGGAATACCTTGGACCAGGTATGACACGGTACAACCTGGTGCCTGGGCTGGGTCAGCCCCGGGAAAGCCTCGCAGAGCCACCCCTTTGGGATGGGACCCTGAGGACTTGACAAGCTGCCCTGAGAAAGCCCTGTCCCAGAGAAATCAAGACAAGGGAGGAAAGGAATGAAAGACTTCCTTGGAGCAAGCCTGGGAAACCCCTAATGTTCTACAGGCACAAACCATTGAGCAAACACCTGGGAATACTGGTCAACAGCCCAGAGAGACCACAAGGTGCTTTTTGACAGTTAATTCAGCTCAAGTTGTCCCTCAGACAAGCAGCGTGGGTTCATGTCACAGGAACCAGCCAGCCCTGATCACGACATGCAAAGAGGTAAAAGCCCACCGCCCGGCCCACCCAGCCTTCCCACCGCGAGCACGTTTGGCTCTTTGCAGAAAGGAGCACTGCCACCTCCAAACACTGCCAGAACTTGGAAAAGAAAACAAATAAAAGCCAGCAAGTGAAAACAGCAACCACGAAGCCTCCAAAAAAACCAACCCAACCCATCTTTATTCTTATCTAGATATGTCTGTGGTGTTATCCAACCCCCTGCGCACCACCAGCCGCCCCAGGCAAGCATCCAGAGGCAGAGACCAGCTCCCTGCTGCGCGCTCGCGCCTCCTGGGGAAAACAATATTCCCAGCAGGAATCATTAAACCAGCAAGAACTGTAAAAAATGCCCTCCCTGTGATCCCTCAGCTGGGCAGCTTCACACCACCAGCTGGGTGCTCCCACCCCTTGCCAAAGGCTTCCTAGGGCTGGCAGGAAAAGCAGGGAGCAAAGGAGAGGCTGCCGCTTGCCAGACTTCTCTGCTGACCCAGCCACCCTCCTATAGGATGCTATAGGTGTCTCCAAAGTCCCCGTGCTCAGGAGCACAGGGCTAGGTCTAACATCATGGGGGACCTCCATGAGGGACGCTGGACCCCAAAATGCTGCTGAGAGTATTGCGGCATCCCATCACCAGTCCTCCCAGGACTGCAGGAGGCAGCTTGGGGGCACAGCGGGAGGTTTGAGCGTGCAGCTCCTAAGACCAAGAGCTCCGGCAGGTCCTGTGCTGCAGCAGGGTTACGAAGCAGCAGAGGAAGCCTTCCCAAATTCAGGCAGTGCTCAACTGCCCCGAAGTTTCCAGCTCGGGGCTTATCCACCCATGTCTTCAGGTAAGACGTGTTGCGGGTTTGGGGTTTTTTTTTTGGTTTTTTTGTTTTGTTTTGTTTTTTTTTTTTTTTTGAAGCAACAAGCTATTCTAGATGACTAGCCCAGGGCAGCTGGAAGCACCCCAGCCCTCAAGAAAGCACTGACTCCAGTCCACAAAGAGCCAGATAATCAGCTGCTTTTAGAAGCTCATGAACTTGGCATCTGAAAAATGGAAGGACATAAAATTGTTAGCAATCATTTACAATAATAGGATTTTGTTAAAAACCTTCCGTGGAGACACGCTTATGCCTTAATTTGACTACACAGGTTTACAAGGGCATAGACAAGTTGGGACAGATCGAGAAACATCCCTTAAAAAGATGCTCTTAAAAAACAACGCATACACACAGAGCTAATGCTTAAGATGTCCCTCACGCCTTTATTTAGACTCGGGCACAGAGCAACCCATCGTCGAGCAGCAACTGGACTTCTTCCTAGCTCCCCACAGCATCCGGCATCGCACAACTCAAGGAAATACTCCGCTCCAAAGCCTTGGCACACACACCACGGCCTCCCAGCCAGGGAGGATCAACCCCTTATCTGGATTTGGTCCCAAAGCATCACCTCCCCCAGCACACAGGGGGCCAGCAGAATGCCAGCTGGGTGACTTCCAAGACACCACTGGAGATTTTTCCCACAGCAGAAGACACAAACGGGACAGGGCAGAGAGGTGCTGAAAAACATGGACGGGATGACATTCTGGGGACCCAAGCAGACGCATTCAGGCAATATTTCTCTGCAGCACGTGGTGACAGCGAAGGCAGCCATGACACACGTCTCCACTATGGAGGTGGACAGCATATACGTTGCCAGAGAGGACCACCTCCCATCCAACCTCATTTTACATCCAGTCCCCAAAATACTTCAGCACAGAAGCTCCTCTGTTTGCCCGGGCGCGGTAAATCCCTGTATCTTCAGCAATCACTCCATGCTACCTTTTTTTGGTCAAGTCATATTTCAAAGAGCGGGGAAGGGAGCACCCTGGGATGATTCAGACCGGCCGTCACTGCACCGCTTCAGCCACCACCCGCTGCCAAAGGGTTCGGTCAAGCCTGGCAAGCTCCCCAGCACGCTCACTGGGGCCTGCGGGTATCCAAAGCCACCAACAGCCTGAGCATAGCCATAACTCACTTTTCGTAAGCATAAGGGTGGAAAAAAAAATTAAAAAAATTTAAAATAAATCAGACTTAGATCTTAAGTTGTTTTGTTATCTCAGGGTCAGACTGTTGCTCAGGTCTCCCCCTTCAAGCCCTGAGTAGAGCTAAGTCCCACATCTCTCTCGCACTCATTTGCAGAGTTCTAATTTTCAGATCAACCAGCATCCCCTTGCGAGGACATTTTGAAGCCCAGGACCCCCCGGAACCACAGTGCTCAAAGCTGCCGGGCACCCACAGGTGCCGCAAGCCACAGTCCCCGGCCTCGCACCTTTCCATGAAAAGGTGGAAGAAAGGCTTTAGGAAGACATATGCACTTGCGGGGCTTCTTGATATCCGTGCTATTTCTTTCAAGAGGGTGTGGGGAAGCCAGCAGAGCTACGCCGACAGGGAGGCCAGGCGCTGTGCTCAGGCTCTCCCAGCAGATAACCAGGATGTGGGAGGATTCCTGGCATTCCAGTGGCACCAGCAGAAGGTAAGAGCATTCCCCCTTCCCCACAGCCCCTTCCCGAGCGGACACCACCAGCACTACCTGATAAAGAAGGCAAGCAGCATTTGGATACGCTTCCCGCTCATAACCACTGCAGATGCAGCATGTGCACACAAAAATTTGCTCTTTTCTCCCTAAGAGGAGCTGCAATTCTTGCTGCATGAGGAGCGTGATCCCACACAACTACCCCGTGAGGTGAACGGACAGTGCGCATAGCATCCCTGTCCCATCCCGGCCGGATCAAGCACCCTGCCGTGTGCCAGCCGAGCTCTGTCGTTCGTGCTGCCACACGTTCCCGGGGCTCCGCGCCTGCCTGGCAAGTCTCGGCAGAGCTCTGAGCCAGGGCCCGCCGGAACGCCGTTAGCACCGGCATCCCCGGGAGCCGGCCCTGGCTCACTGCAAGGAGCAGCCAATGCTCCCATCTCGCCTCTTCGGATCATTTCTCACCCGTTTCCACCTGCCTCTTCCTAATTTCTCCTAAAATCAGCCATCCCAAGGGGAGTGCCATGGGCTGTGCTGGAGGCAGCCGCTCTGTTTGAGCGAGAGGCGTGTGGCTGTGACCCCTTCCTCCGTGCAATACCGCCCTCAAACCCACCTTGGGGTTTTTTGACCTGCAGTTGGGTTTTTAATGTGCAATCCCAAAGTGCTGTCACAGGGCAGGGAAAAAAAAAAAACAAACAGGGAGAGAGGAGTTTGTTCTCCCACCCTCGGCGGGCCATGAGCGGAGTTACGAAACAACCTGCCAGCGGAGTTTGCAGAAGGCATCAGAAGTATGCAGCGAGGAGCCAGGCTCTTATCGAGGAATTTCACCCCTCTCCTCGGGGAGCCGGAGACATCTCCGAGGGGAGGAAGGACAGCCAGCTTTGCCCCGTGGATGCACACCACCACGGGAGGCTGCTGGCACGGGTAGCCGAGACCCCACACCACCTCGGCTGCCCCTCCGCCGTGGGCTCTGCCCAGCGTTTCCAGTGTTAAAGTGGGACCGCGATGCAGCTCCTTCCAGTGGGCCACGCTGGCGGCAGGAGCTGCTGGGGACGCCGGTGCCAGCTGCCGGTGGCCCGGGCAGGTGGGAGTCAAAGCCACCCAGCGCTCGACCAACCGGGACACGACCAGCGCGGCGCCGGGCAGGTGGCAAAGGGGCCCGGGGTCTTGCCGGTGCCGAGCGCCGCTCCCACTCATCCCAGCCCGAGCTCTCCTTACGGAATTCGAGTTTTCTGCAGGCGCGGTGCCCCCAAGTCACCTCCCCGCCGCCCCCACCCCACGCCGTGCCGCCCGTGAGGGTCGTTGCGCTTCGCACCCCGAAACCACGGGGGTCTCCCCCGCTGCCGGTGGGCCCCGCCAGGCGCCGGCTGCCCCGGGGGCGGCTCGCTCCGGGGAGACCGGGGCCAGCAGCCCCACCACCCCCCTCCCCGCGGCTGCTCCCGGGGGTGCCGGCCCGGCTGCGGGCAGGGCCGCGCCGCGGTGCTGCCAAGCGGCGGCGGCCCCTCGCCGGGAGGCCCGGCCCGGCCCGGCCCCACGGCACCGGCGCGCACTCACCTGCCGCCGGCGCGGCCACAGCGGCCCGGCCACGGCTCGGCTCGGCTCGGCTCCTCTCCCCTCCGCGACCCCGGCTCCTCTTCCCCGCGGCGGCGGCCGCTCCGCTCCAGTCCGCTCCCACCGCTCCGCTCCGCAGCGCGGAGCCGCGGCGACCTGCAGCCCCGCCGCCCCGCCCCGCCCCGCCCCCGGCACCCCCCGCCCCCCTCGGAGCACCGCCCCCCCCGAGCCCCCGCCCCCGGGCAGGTGAGCACCGCCCCCCCCTCCCCGCCCAGCGCCGCAAAGTCTTGCAGTTTCCTTGTTTTGTTTTGTTTTGTTTTGTTTTAAAAAAAGAAGTCTCAAATTCTCCTTTTTAAAAAAAAAGTCTTAAATTCTCCTGTTTGTTTGTTGGTTTTTTTAAATAACTCTTAAATTCTCCTTTTTTTTTCCCCATAAAGTCTTAAATTCTCCTTTAAAAACCCCACGGTCTTAAAACAAAAACACTTTTATAAAAAGTATTAAATTCTCCTTTTATTTTAAAAAAAGATTTTAAATTCTCTCTTTTTTTTTTTCTTTAAATAGTCTTAAATCATTATCAGGTTTTTTAAAAGAAGTCTTAAATTCTCCCTTTTTGTAAAAACAAACAACCAAAACTGCCCTGCACTTCTCTGTCCCCGGCTCCTGGCTCCCGGGGCCATGTGAGCGGGCTCCTTCCGTCTGGAAGCGCTCAGCAGTACCTAACAGCCCGTGACCATCCGATGGCAGGGCCCGGAGCTCCACCTGCCCGGGTGGGTCCCCAAGCGGGATGGAGCAAACAACCCCTTTTTGGAGAGGAAGAGCTTGGCCTGGCCCAGGATGTGGGTGCGCCCCCCACACCCCGTGCCCTTCAGCCAGCCGGGGGCTTCAAACACCCTAAAACCGCAGAGAGGCGACGGGAGGGAGACAGGTTCAGCCGGTTTGGGAAGAAGCAGGTGCCTGCTGCCATGCCGGAGGCTTTGGAAACTCCTCACCTCCTCCCTCCGCCTGCTTTTCCCATCCTAGCTCCCAAAAAACCCACCTGAAGGCCCCCTGCGCAACCTTGCATGGCAATGCCCTTCCTCCATGGCCCACCAAACAACGAGGACAGCTGTGGTGGCACCAGCTTCAGCGTCCCATCCTGGTGGTCTCCACTGGTGAGGGTGCTCCAGCCATGCCTGTGCTGCTGCAACCCCAGAGCCAAGCATCTCCCGCAGTGGGGCAGACCTGCAGTTACCTTTCTATTTCTTTATTCAGAAGCTCTTGTGAAATGTCCTACCGCTCAAGAGAAAGGATAACCCACCCAACAGACCATGGGTCCCCAGGTGGCTGCTCTAAAACAGAACTGAGGGCTGCTGCTCCACCACAATTAACGTGTGTTAATTTTTAGTTATAGTCAGAAAAATCCCCATCTCATGTGGACTTTGTCAGGTTTGCAACATCCTTAACTACTCGTTTCTCCGCATCCGAGCTGCTGGGATTAGGAGGTGATGCAACACACAAGTACGTAGCTGTCACTCGGCAGCTTTAATTGGGTTTTTAAATGAAGTTTTCTGTTGTTCTGACATATTCCTCATAATTATGATCTCCTAAAATCAGATAATACATCTGGTGCTCCGTAACACGGGCCATGCCCTGGAGACCTTACAGCTCAGGAGGAACAAAGATCTATATAAGAAAACAACAAAAGCTGTTCTCAGGAGATACATATCTTATTTATTAGCTTGGATACTCTTCTGAGATTCTAATCAGACAAAAACTGAGCAGAGGTTCATCTGACACTAGTGAGGACACTTGTCTTTCTTTTAATAAAAAGATTTTGAGTTTTAAATCTTTCTACCTTTAGCAGCTTGTAAAAAAGATTGGAAATCTCTCTTTACTTGTAAAGCTATTACTGCGAAAAATAAATAAACTTCTAACTCTGCAGTCGCAGATCTGTGTGATCCCTTGATCCCCTGCCTTACAAAGGCTTCTCCACACCTTGCATCAACCGAGATGGATGAAAGTGTTCAGGGGATAGTTTCATACTGGTGAGCTCTTCCAGAGCAGCTACTCACGGACCACCTCCTCCAATCCTCGCTGTGCCTCAGCCCACCTCCAGATTTATTCCTGAAGCTCAAAAGCTCCTGTGGTGCCGAGGTCATCTTCAGGGACTGACGCAGGAATAGCAAGCAAGTTGATTTCTGGGGTTGTGCTTGCTGGTTCCTCGCTGGGTTTTCTAAAGATGCGTCTTAAAGTCTTGAAGACTCGCATGCTCCTTGTACACTGAGCAGTTAAGCTGCTTTCGGGAGGAGAGCGGAGCTATCTCAGCATCTTGAGCAGTTGAATTATAACCAAGCAGGTCCTTTGGTCTCTCCAGCCACCTCCCTACTGCAGATGAGATAGAAACCCTATCTGAGTTTCTCCAAAGAAGATGATGCTGTCTTGCTGATGTGCTCAGGAGTGCAACAAGAAGACTCCTTGCTCTGAGGCTTCTTAAGGTACAGAATATGTTTGCACAAAAAAAAAACCCTCTTGAGTACCATGCGCTACCAGCAGGTCACCATTTGGTGACCAGCTATAGCCTCTCTTAACAGAGCTCATGTCCACTGAGACGGCCACCCAAGCCAGCTCAAGCACAGTAGTGTTAGCCCGTGCTACAACATGGCACTGCATGGTCAGGGTGGGGGATGAGGGGAAATAGGTATTTGAGGGACTGGAATCTGCAGAGCTGTTGGGTTTTGTCTTTGTGCTGAAAGCCAAAGCCCTCTGAGCTGTTGTTGGGAGAGCAGAGTAGAGGGAAGTTTCTTTTTCAAGCCTGTCTCCAAAAGGAAAGAGTGAGAAGTCAGATTTTCAGAGGTGCCCAACATCCACTGGTCTCCACAGTGGAGATGGATGTGGTCAGCATCATGGCTATCAAACTTTTTGGCCGGCCTGAAGGTCATCTGTTAATTTACCGTCTCCCACCAGGCACTGCTGGGGGACAAGGGCTGCATGGGCCCTATGGTGCTTTCCTCTCCTTCTCCCCTTAGCGTGGACTGCTTGAGATCTTGGGAATGTGCCACTGGACCCTGCCAGCCTCAGGAGATATGTCAGTCACCTCCTTTCCTGACGCAGCCGCGACATTTCACGTGCCACAGAGAAATTACCCAGCGCATCCCTCACCTGGCTCAGCCCACAGAAGGGCACGCTTGCCCTAGAAGGCGAGCTTCCCTCTCAAGTAAAGACAACCGTCCCCACAGCCCCGGCATTTCCAGGGGAGCCCTGCCACTGGGAGAGAAACGTGGCTGTTACCGACCGAAACGTCGACTTCCTCTTCCAGCAGACCCCTCCTACCTCAAGAGCTGTAACTCAAAGCCAGAAGTGGCAATCTATATATATATATAAAAAAATATATAAATAATACATATAATTACAAATGTATAAATATATATTTTATATATATAAAGAGAGTATATATACAGGAGTACTGCCTCCTGTTGCTCAGCATATACTTGTAGCAGGGTTGCGAAGTGCCTGTTCACCCTTTCGGCACTCATGGGACTTCGGGAAAGTTTGGAGGGTGTGAAGTTTTTCCAGGTTTCTTGGGAAGGTTTTGAACCCACCGTTGTTTCTCTGGCAAGGGTTTTATTACGCAACCGTACACTGTTTTGCTAAGAGACAGAAGATGCTGCCTTGAGTGTAACAAAAGGGCTTGTCTGGAAGAATTTTTTCCTCTGTTTCTAGGACAACAAGAGACACAAGAAAGAAAAGATGCTGCAGCATCGCAGGAAAGCTGAACTGGGGCTCCGTACCGCAGAGCCACTGCAGTAGCTGACTGCCAGTGTACCATGGACCATACCCCACCATTCCCACCCACAGCCCTGCTTGGGTTTGGGCTTGCAGAAAGGAGAGACCTTGGTCTGGTGGGAAGACCTTGGTCTGGTGGGAAGACTAGCCATTCTCCTTCAAGGGCAGGCCTTCCGGCTTCGGAAACTTGATATATTTCCCGTCCTCCTGCTTTATTCAATGAAGCATTCATTCTGCTTCTGCAGTAAGCCCGCAAAAGTTGCTGAGGACTTGTCTCCTGTGGCTGCAATAGGAATAGGGATGCTCAACAGCAGCCTGCAGGATTGCAGCCCTAGACAGTAAACTTTGGCTGTATTGGTCTTCTTATGTATTTGGATTGCAGCTCGTAGGCATACAGCACTTTTCCGAAAACACTAAGGGCAGCTGCAATGTCTGCGTGTGCCTATCTGCTTTCCACACCTATGGTGGTGGGGGCTGTGAAGGGAGATGACCTGCAAAAGGTCTTGTGAAGAGTGGCGCCCAGGAAACTCACGGTGCAGACAAACGGGAGCCAAGTGGAAAGGCAGCACCGTAAAAACCCACAAAGGGGTCAGAGGCAGAAATCACAGATCCCTACATCCTCCAGAAACCTGCATTGCCGGCTCTTTGCTAGAACGAGCCGGCTCTTGCAAAAGGCCCAAACCAGCAAAATCTACCTTCAAAGTGGAAGTGAAGAACTCAAAATGCGCAGCGGGGGTCTCCCTTGCCCCTTTTGCAATAAAAGGTAGAAAAAAAGGGATGTAATTAGGTTGGAGCTCCTGCGTTCCCATCCAGTGTCCCCAGGGGAGAGTATGGCTGGGTCGTTACAGCTTCATCGCCATTCCCCACTTCAACAGCGCGTTGAGCCGTGCAACACCAGGAACAGGGGAGGAAGAAACAGCTGAAACAACGGTGGATGGAAGTGAAGAAAGAGAAAATGGGACAAATAGAAAGGGGAAAGGGCAATGGTGTCAGGAGGAGAAAGGATGCCCAGGGCACATCCCACAGGCTTTTATTTCCCATCCAGGTGCTGCGTAGGATTCTCAAGATCTGCCTTTCGCCTAGGAAATAGCTCCATTAATTATGGCCGTTGAGTATGGGAATGCAACAGCTCTTTGCCACTCTGCTGCTGGGGGAGCCTGTGACCCGAGCCGTCAGGGTTTCCCAAGCATTTAGCAGTGTGGTCATGCTAATTTAGTTCGGGTTTTTCAAAGGCTTGCCGGGAAAAGTCCTCTCCTTCCCAGAGGCATTGAAAGTTTTGACCTCCTGACCCTCCCTTTTACTAGGAGGTTCAAAAGCAGCGTTGCAGCTGTTAAAGTTTTTCTTCATGCCTCAGCGATTCTCTGATGGGGGACCAAGCTGGTGTTTAGCTAAGCTTGACCTCTCTTCTTTGAGCCTGGAGATGTCTCTTTCTTGCAGTGCTACAGGCAAAGCAATGCTGGAAACCTCCCTGCCCTGCCATTCATTCCCTCTCCGCGTGCAAACGCACCGTTACCCGTTACTAATCCATCCCCCACCAGGAGCTGGGGTTCCCGGCACTGATCCTATTTGTCCATCAAGCCGCAGATTCATTTACATTTAATCCACCGTGACTTGTCTGTGAAACACAACCCTCCTCCCGCTCTGATGTTGGCATCCACTTGGCTTCCAAAAGTCAACTGTTGGTTTCTGAAAAAAGAATATAAATCCCCTCCCAACAGGCTACTGCTGGCCTTGCACGGACTTCAGTGTCTTGTCCTCCCCTCTGCTGCCAAGGCTCATTATTTTCAGAGGACATCCTCCCCTTAATTTACATCTTTGTCACACATCCACAGTGCCAGAGTTCCTCTTCCTCAAGGACCAAGATCCACCAAAGCACCTGAGCACAGGTTTAACTTCAAGCCTCTTGGTTTTGGATGGCACTATGTGTGTCACCTCCCCAAGGTAAGAAGTTGGAGATGGATGCCCCGATTCATTACTGTCGTACCCTGTTACTCACATCAACCTGATTTCCAAGCCAGGACAGGGGTTGGTGCCTTCTGCTTTGCACAAGTCCCACCAGCTCATCCCAGTGCCGGAGCATCAGGTTAGGATGCAAAGTGAGGTGTGAGGAGGCAGGAGAGGAAAAGTACCAGTTCTTAGAGTTGTGGGATTAACCACAGTCACACCGACAGATCAGGGTCATTAAAGTAGTCATTAAAAAAGGGAGAGTCCTACTGTGAATAATGACAGGTGCTTCACACTGGCAGGTGCCTGGTCCCTGTGGTGGAGGCTAAAAGGTGGTGAGATAGTGATGAGCACCTGTCGTTGCAGTCATCTCCAAGGCAGGAGAAGGCCTTGCCTTTTTTACACCTTTCCTGAGACCTGAAAACAAACGGGGGTAAACACAGAAATGCGCATGGCTGAGGGCCTGAATTACTCTGGAGTATGTCCCCAACACCCACGCTGCAGAGCCCTCTGCAGAAAGGTGCTTGTGGTAGAAGCCGGGGTAGGAACCTGCTCTCTGGGCTCCTGCATCCCTGCTCAGTTATTATCTCCTTAGGTGAGCTCAGCTTCCCCGGCTGCAAAATGGGGAAGTGATGTTTACTTTGCTTGCAGGGGTGTGGAGGAATAATTAATTAATGTTTATGAAGTTGCTTTCAGATCCCCGAAAGAAGAGGGGTGAGATAAGCAGTGGGGATTCATGAGGTAGGTGCAAAGCGTCATGATGAATTATTGCGATTTGAAGGTAAATTATTGTTATTGCTGTCTAATAAGCAGATACAGCCATTAGCCTCTGATAATCTGATTTCTAACTCTGTTAGTTTCTTTTTTCCTCCTTCTTCTCAACAAGAGCGTGGTTTCACCCCCGCTACTGACACCCATTTGACTATAATAACCCGATAAATCATACAGGGCTGACCCATCTGGCCCAGCTTCTGGTGGGAAGGAGAAGCGTGGTGCAGCCACCCCCAGCGCTAGCGCGGATGAGACCTGCAACAGGGCAGCTTCAACTTGGCGCCACCTGCCATGAGCTTCTCACCTGCGACGGCATCTGGGGGAGGCAGAAGACTCTTCCTTTGCAATGGGGAGCATCCCCAGAGGCCGACTCCTGTCCAGTGTCAACCAGCAAACTTGCTGGGGCAGCTTCTTCAAAGCCAGCTGCAGGTCAGGAGGTGCGAGTGCCTGGACGCGGTCCCGCTGCTCGCGGTTACCACCCCTCAGACAGGCTGGGGAACATGCCCGGGTGCGTGCCCCTAGCCCAGTCTTTGCTTAGAAAGACTTAACCCTCTAGCAAGACCTTGCCCTGGCGATGGGTTAGGGGAGGACGGGGGCAGCGACACAGTGAACAGGCGCGCGGGACCAGGGACCCGCTCTAAGCTGGGCTGAAAACAGTCTTTTGGCAGTTTGGCCATCTCTGCCTTGAAACCAAAGCAAACGTGACCTGCTTTAAACCAGTGTGAGTAATGTGAATCCCGGCCTGGGCGCGAGCAGGTTTTTCCGGTTCTGGCTGCAGCCTTTCCCCCTCCTTCCCTGCCCGGGCTCCCAGTTTCACACTGGGAGGGCACCGGAGCCTGGGGAGGAGCGTGACTTCCACCCTTTGGGACACCTTTTCCTGCTCTCTACCCATGCCTTTCCCATTGATCCCAAATTGCTTTTCCAACACCATGCCTCAGAAGCCACCTGCCAGCCTGCGCTCTCGGAAACCCCCATGTTACAGCCAGCCTGCCCCACGTCTCCAGCTTCCCATTCCTCTCACACCACCAAAACCAGAGGTCCTCGCTGTTGGCCTCGCTCTGCTGCGTTGGTGGTGCCCCGTGTCAGAGCACAGCACAGTCCTGCACCAGCTCTCTGCCTTGGCAGGACCCAGGTGGGGACCTTGGGCAGAAACAAGGAGGGTCCCAAGCCCAAATTGCTTTGGGTACTGACTTGGACATCCAAGACCACCTCTATAAACAAGCCTGCAAAGGACAGGCAAGTTCTCTAGTTTCTCATTGTCCTGTATTATTTTTATGCTCAAAACCATCTTCTTTCTTCTTTTTTTTTTTTTTTCTTTTTCTTTTTTTTCCCTAGCTAGGAAGACCACGGTTATGCATGAAGAGCCCAGTTCAGCAAGACAGTTACACCTGAGCTGGAGCTCATCACTAAAGACTTAAATCCCTGCAGGATAACAATAGTTATCCTTAGCTATTTCAAGTCCTAAGTGGTTCCTATATGCACCTGAAACACAGAAAGAATAATGCCTAAATAAAGAGGAGCAGATTTTTTTTTTTTCCCCTCTTTGACAAAATTTTGCAGTTTGTCTTTTAATTTTAAAGATAAATTAAGGGACTAATCAAGGGACTGATTCTTTTTATTAGCTATTGATTTTACACGACGATTTTGTTTGTCAGATGACTTTATTTGCTCTCCATGGCCGGAGTACTTGAGTAGGTTAGGTAATGTATCTCAGCCAACTGGAATTCACTTGGAAAGCCAGAGAGAAAACGGATTTTATTACCTACTATGCTAAGAATAAATAGTACCCGATGCCCACAAAGTATCGCTGTATTCTTAACCCAAGGTTTTCTAGTAACTACATAAATCATGCAAAGTTGCTTTTCCATTTGTATGTTAGCAGCACGCCTGAAATAGAAATATCATCCAACAGATGCACATTCAGCATGTATCTTCCTTTCTATTGGAAAGTCAGTAAATTGGCTTTCGCTTCCATAACGCTGAGCTCTTGGCAATTTTCGAGCGCAGCAGTACTCAGCACACGGCAAGCAGCTCTAATAACAGGTGATCTAAGCAAAACGCAGGATTTAGGCTGCCCTTGCTCACCGAGAGTTTCCGCCTCTTAGTAGTCAAGATTTGCCCTCAGGCTGCGGGTAGCTTAAAGAAGTCAGGGGAAACCCAGCACTGATGAGGCTCTGCAAAGTGCTGCTCACCTCCTGCAGCTTGTGTGAGCCAGCACAGTCCCAAAACACACGCAACAGCCCCGAGAAGGACATGCCATGGCAGATGTTGGCACCTCCGAACAGCTCTCCGGCAGGTCCTGCTTTTCCTACCGAGCATCCCCCCTCTTCCCACCATGGCATGGGAAATATGCCTGCCTGGCATTCAGAGAAAAGTGGAAAACAACACAACAGGCAGAAACTTCAGACTGGACGAAGCCTGGAGCGCATCGCCCTCAAGAAGGGGGAGTTTTAGAAAACACCACCTTTGTGAAACCGGAGAGAGCAGACAATACAGAGCCGGGCACGGGCAATGAAATATGTATGTACCGAGGACCTCATCCAGCTCTCTCCAGCCGCTGCACCTCTTGCCTTTGCATTCAAGGGGCTCTGGCTCCCATCCAAAAAAAGATGCAGGGGAACAAACGTAGCCCTGGCAACCCCACTGAGGGCAGGGAGGAACAAAGAGGACCCCCCGGGCTGAATTTGTTTCCATTTTTAATCCTTATCTATACCCATCACCCCCATGCATGGAAAGAGGCTTCTCAGCTGTATAGATTTGCATTGCTATGAGAGTTTGAAGTGATAAAACATTTGGCCTGCCTATTCAGAAGCAATTAGCGATTCAAAGCAGCCTGAGCCATCTTAAAGGGGCCTGCTTTTCCAAGAGACAGGTGTTCTGAGCTGACTTCAGGGGAAAATTGAGATTTTTAGAAAACAGAAGTCACCGGCTGCTTGAAAATATAGTTCCTTCAAGTCTTAGTAGGGAAAAAAAAAATATTGCACAGAAAATTCCAGTTTAGGCTGGTAAAATCTAGGAGGGGGTGGGGAGAGATGGCTTAATTTACAGTGCTGGTAGAAGTAATGCTTTATCTGTCTATTGAACACATAGTATTTATATATTCCTTTTCTGGGTTAAGGATTTCCCCTCCACCACTGCAAGTAACACAGATACAGCCATCTCCCACTAATGCTGCCATCCCAGCATCCCTGTCCCAAGGCAACATCAGCTCCAAGCCAGAATTTCTCTCCCAGATCTCCTACTAAGGGAGGAGGTATTTTTTTTGAGCGTTGTCGCTCTTAGACTTTTAAATCCAGCTTGGCAAAAGGGCAGCCAACAACAGCCTTTAGTCTGACTGCAGGGACCAGCACATCCTTGCTGCCACTGTTGCAGGGCAAACCCAGGGAAGGAATGAGACCTGCACCACAGCCCATGCTGTTACGGCCTCTGGCAGGATGAAAAGCCCTGGAAAGGCAGCCCAGGGATGGTTAGCTCTCAGGCTCCCTGGGGAAAGGCAGGAAAATCCATGCCAAGGGAGAGCTTGCCCATGCGGAGACACTGGGAGAGGGCAAGCTGGTACACAAATGCCCACTGCAGAGGGGAAAGCGTCCACCCTCCCCGTGAAGGGGTTGTCCTATGGCATCCTCCCCATGCAGTTCCTTTCCTCCCTCTATAACCAGAAGATGTAAATAGGTGCCTGCAACAGGCAACCGAGAGAAAAGTGAGGCTTTTCCTTGATGCTACAGAGGCTCCAGCTCCTCCCTGTCCCCACGCTGCCGAGTTATGCTGACACAACCACTGAATTGCTGGATACAGGAGAAAAAAAGGGAGGGGGAAGAGGAGGAGATCTCTAACTTCCATCCGGAGGCGTCTTCTCCTCCTCACTGTAATGCGTACAGCACCTGGGCTCCCTGCAAAAGCATCCCATTCAGCCGAAGTCGTTTCCACTACACGTGCCACGTTGCTCGGGGGCTGCTGCTGGGGCTTTGCCAGGCAGAAAGCAGCAGAAGACTGTAGGAAAGGGTAGGGGTGAGTTAAAAAAAGAGGATTTCTTCAAGAGAGCGCTCGCAAGCTAACAGGGCAGAGAGCCACAGCTGGCTGGGGCTGCATTTTAAACAGCTTTTTAATCTGAGAGCAGATATATCCATCATCGTCTCTAACATCTGTCTGGCAAGTGGGATGGGTGGGGACAATAATCTCCCAGGCTGTTACATGCAGACTAGGAGAGAAACTAGGCGGCAGATAGATCTGGCACCCCTCGGGGCTTTCCAAGGCGAAGCACCGGTGGCGAACGGGTGCTGCTTGGCCCCAGCGAGCGGTGGGGGAACACCCAGGTGGTGCGGATATCCCCCTCTCCCCGTGGCACCGCGGGAACCAAACCCTCAGCGGGGAAAAAATACCCTCCGCTACATGTAGCTCTGCAAGGCTTAAAGAGCATCTCAGGCTGCTCAGTTCGAGCTGGGTTTGTGTGATTCAGTACGAGTCTCCAGCTCGGATCAGGGCCTGCAACACGCACTCGCACACATACGGGGACATCTCCCAACCCAGAAGCTTTCGGGCTGGAGAAGACTAATAAAAGGAGGGGGAAAAGGCGCTTCTCCCTATTTCCCAAATGGAGAACAGAATTCTCCGAGACGGCCTAAAAGCAGAATAAACAACACGCAGACATCAACCTGCATCTTTAGGTACTTGCATGTCCTCACGCAACTGGTCCCGGCTGATTTTTGCCCAAGCTACAAAGCGTCAAAGGCAGAGGTGCGAATCCCAACCACTTTCCCTGGTCCCTGGCTGCTGAACATGCACTTTCCCCGCCTGTGCAGGAAAACCTGGCCAAAACAAGGGCCCAGACCTGCAAACTTATCCCAAGTGCTCTTCAGAGGGTGCTACGCCCGCAAGAATAACTGAGAATTCAGGGCAAGGTCATAAGCGCGCGTGAAATGCGAGAAGCATCAATGAGGAAAGAGCCACAGGCGCTGTGGAAGAGGACCAAGACACCTGGCTGGGGCTCGTTTGAGAAGATCCATGAGCCCTCACGGCATCTGCTGTGTTTCTTGTCGCCCCAACAGTAGCTGATTACATGGATATCTCACTTTTCTTAGCACATACACACGCACCATCAGGTTTTAACTCCCGCTGTTGCAAAGACACGTTAGAAGCGTGACCCAGAAAAGCTGCAAAGGTTCAGAAAGCAAAGCATACCAACAATTTACTTCTTCAATCTTACACTTTGGGGCTGTGATGCTTTTTGAGTTGACAAACTGGTGTGGGACCAAGAAAGTGCCAAAATACCAGAAGTTCCACCCCAAAAGGTGTCAGAGAGGATAAATCGAGTCTAACGGCAGCTACAGCAAGGACTTTCTTAGATCCTACGGGACGTTCAAGACCATATAGCAATCACTTGGAAGAGCCCATCAAACAAGAAGCAAGAGAAGACACAGTAGAACCGGTAGGTCTGGAAGTGGTCCAGGAGACCATCTCCAACCCACTGTTGGTGCTCACTGTACACCCCCTTCCTCCCAGAGGAAATTTCCGTCCACTCTGGTTCACCCGTGTGACAAGTTTTTCTTCCCCTACCTCTGCTCAGGGGTGACCGTGTCAGCCGTTTTTCAGCCAAGGGGATGCTTTGCACTGAAGGGATCCAGAGACAAGCCTTGTAATTAGGAGGTGGGTGCCACCCACCAGTTAAGCCCTTCTCCTGCCTCATTTAGCCTGGGAGATGTACAGCCAGGGTTGTTATATTGCCCATACAACTTATCATTTGTGCATGCTGCTTTCCGTCTTCAAAGCACTTCGGCAGGTGTTTTGCAAGCTTCTCCCCAGCCCTCATGTGACAAAGGTTTTGGAAAGGGGATGGAAGGGGAGCGGGGCAAAGGAAAGCTAAGTAATTTGCCCCCGGACAAAAAGTGTCGGCAGTAGAGCCAGGATCAACACTTAGCAGCTCCTGCTGTTGACTCTCGCGCTCTGATCTTTGCCTGTACCTCACCACCTTCAGGTTCAAAAACAGTGGTGTGAAGCCTGATGCTCACCTTGGTACCAGAGAGCAGATTTCCAGGGATTTGCTTCAGCTCAGTACTCTTGTGGTCACAGCCACCGGACCGAGTGGTCCTGGACCAATGATTAAACTAAGTAATTTCAAACATCTGGCAGTGGTTAGTAAATCCATGGTCAGCATGTGCTTCCCTGAACAGCACCACAGGAAAGGGAAGGGAAAGGATCCATCTGTGACCTCTCATCCCAGCTGATACTTTGGACTGGTTAAAGCAGGCAGTGGTGACCTGACAGCCTGTGCTGCCCCGACAGCCTGTGCTGCCCCCCTCCATCATGCTGGCGCTAGTCTTAGAGCAGAGAACTGGATCAAGGACTGGTCCAGCTATAGAAAAAACCCAGGGGAGAAAAAGGTTACTTTTTTTTCTGCCAGACCAGAGCCTCTGCGTCAGGCAGTCAGGGAAACGCTCGTGCCAACAAAGGAGAAGGTGGAAGAGCGAGTGCTTGGATCAGGCTGGGGGATGAAAACAGCTTAAGCCACTTTTCCCATTGCTAACCATAGCAGTAGAGCAGCTCCAGGCACGTCGATGGAGCTACAGCAGCCTGGACCAGCACTGTTGTTTGTATCGGCCTGTACCTGGAACTATCTGGTCCAGTTGCCCAAAATTCGTAATATATTGATAACCCTGCTGCAGCTTTACTGTCAGCACTCCTGACTTGCTAAACCCCTTAAATCATTGTTGAGCCAAGAGCAGCCCCTCTCCTGGGTGGTCCTGGGCCCACAAACTACTTATTTTCTCCCCGTCACTGGAACAATCTCGTACTGAAGACTGTTTTGCTGGTTTCGCTGCAATTTTTCTCTCACAGGGAGAGAAAGCTCATTAAAACGGAGGGAAGGGACACACTCCCCGTCCTTGTCTCTTAATTATAAGGCAAAATGAAAAGGCTCTAGCAGATAACGAGCGTTCCCAGTACCAGACCCACCTGAGGAGCTGCTCCTTTGGGTGAGGTGAGAGCACCACCATCAGCCCCTTGGCTCTGCTGGGAAGGCCCCTACCTAAACCTGCCTTTTGTGCTCCTGCTGGCAATGTGTGCCAAGGCTCTGCCCCCCGCTTTGCCTCCACCCTCCCAGCTGTTAAATAGACCTAATGCACACAGCATCTTTCCCAAAGCCCTCCAGGACCTGCTGACAAAGACTCCAGAAGCATTAGAGGACTCTAGTGTCACCATTGCTTTGGGGATTATTCCTTTCCGGGGTAGGAGAGGGTGGCAATTATAGGAATCGAGTCTCCAGCCCTTTCCTCCATGAACAGGGAGGGCAAAGCAATTTTGTCTTCTTCACTGATGGTTATGCAGGACAAACAAACACAAAGTGCCACGGCTAGAGACTGCAGGCACTGGGGTGGTGCCAAGCTGGAGACAGCCCCGGATGCGAGGGCTAGGTGAGGACAACCAGCTCCACGGACGCTCAGGCTGAGTAATACCCTGAGGAGCTCAAACGTGCGCGGAGGTGGCTGGGACTTGGGAAATCTTGCCCAAGGGCCAACGGGGCTCTAGTGAGTGACCGCGCGAACTCCTGCAGATCCCACATTCATTAAAAGTAAAATTAAGGTCTCCCTCTAATAACCTCATTAATGATGTCTGCTCTCCTAGGAACCAAGATTGCTTGGGGCTCGTGTCTGTGAAGAAGATCTGAGCATACGTGAAGCCTTCTGGTGAGTGTGCTTTGCCAGGGTTCCTCTGCTATGAGGACTCCGTGGTGTCTGACAGAGGTTGGGTCTATGCTGGGCCTTCATAGGGGCAGTGAGTGAGCCTGTCTTTCTCTTTCCTACCCTCAAGACCCATTTTTGGGACACTTGTAGGTGTCCCACAGCAGAGCATCTCTACTTCTCTACAGTGTTTAAAGGGTATGAAGAGAAGGAAGGGGAACAGACGACAGGCGCACGAGTCTTACCATGAGTATCTCTTCTTCAAGAAAGCAAGAAGAAAGAAAACAGATGAAGCGTTATTTTTCTTGGTAAGGAGAAGTGATAATTTCCTGGTCATGATTCAGCGCTGTCATATGGAGTCAATGACTGTCCTTTATACACCTCACAGCTTTGCTTTTAAAACGCCGCTCATGACAACACACCTCTCCTGGTAAGGTGCAATTACCTGGGAGTTCACTAGCTCATCGCTAGCAATTACCCAACTGCCTTGTGTCCCATCAACCCACCCTAATCACTACTTCACCACTGCAGCCCTAATACTGGTAGCTCCTACTCTCAACAGTAAATACCATCATTAAACATCTGGGATTGAATTTACCACCAGCCACAGAGTGATTCCTTGCTGGGGTCATTGCAAACGTGCAAACTGAGCAGAAGGATTGTTATAAAATATGATCCCACTTAAATAAAAGCAGACGCTATTTGCGAGCGACAGGCAGTGTTTATCCATAAAACACCAGGAAAGACAAGATATTGAATAACTATCTGGGAAAGTCCTGCTTCGCTGGGGCTAGTGCTCCCAGTTCATAAAGTGCCTCAACAGAACTGTTTGGAAGATACAGGGAGAGCAGAATTTATTCCTGTTTGTGGCCTGCAAGGTGTAAGTATGTTTTCCTCTCTCTTGGGTTTCAGACCGACGTTACTGGTCATGGGTTTAATAAAGCCTGAAGAATGTACTTGGCTTAACCCTTCAGAGAAACGAGGCTCATTTGAACAAACTGGAGCAGGGAGAGCTGTTGGTCCGCGTAGGAGCGGCATCACCCAGTCCCAAGCTGTTGAACTTTAAAAAACGACTCTAAAACCATGATTGTTGAAAAAAATAAATAAAATGCGCAATTAATTTCATTCACCTTTAGGATTCCAGGTTCATCTAGGTCAAACCTTGTCTAACTACACGGGACAGATGTTTTCCCTTAACTTTTATTCAGATACAAAAAGCACCATCGATTCTCACTGATCCAGTAACTGGGTCTTCTAGGCAAAGCCTATACTGCTGTACAGCTCCCCGTAAAACTGTAAACTTTGGCAACACTGCAAGATGCAGGATTTTTTTTTTTTTTTTAAAACTGACAACTTGTGCTACGCATTCACATTTAAACAGTGGAAAATTACCTATGTAACAGGCGTGACCCTTTCCCTCTCTCTAATCCCCCCTCCAGCCCTGGGACGGGCTGGCTGTGCTAATCTCACACCTCCAGGTCATCACTGCAAATCCAGGTCAGCAATAACCAGCACTTTGCTTCCCTTCACGAGACTACTTGGTGATTGCACCATTGGCTTGAGGACTCCTCTGGCAGAGGAGCCCTTGTCGCGTCCTGCTCCCAAAGTCCCCTTGCCTCTGTATGTAAAATGGTCCGGGATGGCTCCTGCGCTCCATCACCCACTCCAGGGACAGGCCCAGCTGTGATGTGGCTGGGGGGTGGAGGGAAACAGCCGGATGGCCGTAGTCACTTTGCCAAAGTGTGTGCCCTGTGCCAGGTGCGCTCCCAAGAGATCTCTGGACAAAGCCTCCAAGTGCTGTTTCAGGGATGGGGCAAATCATATATGCCCCCTCAGCAGAGGATCCTCCCCTCCTGCTCCAGCTTTGCTTGACACACTGGCAGCAAAACTCTCTTTGCTCATTTTCTGATGTCCCTCTGCCTGCCACCAGGATGCCAAGGAACTGCTCTTCTGCTACGAGCATGAGGCTAGGAGGGATCTCCAAGTCTCCTCGTGCCTCTGGGTCTATACGTGCCTCCTCGTATCTCTGGAAAAGGCTTGTTCAGGCAGCCCCAGCCCTGTGCCCTGATAAATAACACAAGCCCTGAGACAAAAGGTCTTGATATCGTGAGCCCACTCCTTCCCCCACTTGTGGCACCAAGGCTTTTCTGAGTGGTGGTTCTACTTTTCAACGGGTGCCACTGAATCCACGCAGGACGCCAGCCCTTCTGCAAGTTCATGACCTGGCACTGAGCCAGAAGGCTCCTCTAGGATGGATGTTACCCTGGGTAACATCCCAGGAGGGGGTTTCTCATCTTGGACAGCTCGGACTTGCCCCGTCATTAACGGCTGTCTCATGGTTTCACAAGTGTGGCTCTGCCAGGACTGATGGGTTCAAAATGCGCCGTGCTGAGCGTTGCCTTCCCATGCCAGCTCCTCACGTCTCTGCTCCTGTCTCCCAGGTGGAGGAAAAAGCCCTTTCTTTACAGCACTCCCCCCCATGCCCCTCACTTCCCCGCAAATGGCTGAGCCCTGGGGGGCCCTTCCCTCCTCTCCCCCCGGCTCCGGGGGGATGGGCATGCAGCTGGGTCATGCTGAGGAGAAAGCAGAGCAGCTCTCTATCAGCAGGAAAAGCTCTTTCTTTTCAGTTTAAAGCCACCTTCTTCTAGCACAGCTCCTAGCCCTGGGTGCCCTGCAGGGTTTTCATGAGTTTCATTAATCAAGAAAACCCAAACGTACCAGAAATCACCTGCTCCATTCTCTGGGGGCAAGCGAGCTGACCATAGGACTGTCTGAAGGCCCCTTGACTCCTCTCCCACCACATAGCTTCTCGCTGAGCATCCCTCCCACAAGCCCCACTGAAAAGTCACTTTCAAGACCCCAAAAACCCCAGTGATTTCCCCTGCACCCCTACACTTAAGCCGAGCTCCTCCACTGCCGTGACCGTGCGGGACCACAGGCACCGGCTGAGCGAGCACAAAGTCAATGCCGGCGGCAGCCACCGGACACCTGCTGTGCAAAAGGAGCAAAACTCATCCCAACTCCAGAGCTGGGGCTGGGATAAGGGCCGGGACCGCGCAGGGGGTACCTGGAGGAGGAGGGTCAGTGGCCCCGGGTGCCGTTCCTCACTCCGCGGCGCTGCCTTTCCCCAGCACCCACCGTGCTCCCGGAGCGGGGAATGGGAAAGTCTGTCTCCTGTGCTTCTCGTTGCCTGGACACCTCGGCGTTCAAACCCGAGCTGGGACCAATCAGCCCCGGGGCCGGGGAGCACCAGCCTCACGTCATCCGCCGCCGGCGTTTATGTGAGCGAAAAAGCGTGACAGCGGTCACACAGCCCGTGGAGAGCTGCCTTTGTGCGGGTGGGCTCTGCCCCCACCCCTGCCGCTTGCTGGAAGCCTCTTCTGTCGGGCTGCAGAAAACAAAAGAGCCGCGGAGAAGGGAAGGAAAGGGAGAAAAGCTCTTCCCTCCAACTGACAAAACCGAGTTCAAAAGCCTGGGCATGTCCTCTCTCTCCACCTCCCAGCTCCAGCCCAGACCCTGGTGGCCACTTCACCAGGGAGAGCCAGTGCCCAGGTCACCTCTGCCCAGGAGTGATGGAGCTTGCCCAGCACTGGCAGGGTGCCCCTCGTGCCCCCAGTGTGGCCACTTCCTCCTGCCTAGCTCTGCCCCAGACCATGCACCGTGGGCATAGACCCACAGACTCCCAGCTTCAGGGGTGCTTTCTGGCTCAGATGCAGTCGCAAGGGCATGTTTTCTCACAGCCAGGCCCTGCAAGATGTTTTCTACAGAGCCCAGAACAGGATCCCTCAGCCCCTGCTGCACTCAGGTGCCTGATGCAGACAGACCACCCTCGGTGCTGGCTTTTCTGCTCAAACATGTGCAGCTGCTACCAAGGTGCACACCTGAGAGAAAGGAACAGCATCATCTTCGCTCCTTTGGTGCCACTGGTGGGAACCGGTGCATTTCGATTGCCCACAGCTGGGGAGGGTTAGACCCACCAGCCTCCTTCCCAAGGTGGGGTAGGTCCAGGTGCCTGGGCAGATACTGGAGAGAAACCTCCACATTACCGTGGTGGTGGTAGGGGGATGGACAACAGGGACCCCGGTATCCTGGCAGAGCTTCTCCCCTCAAGCCCCTTTGAGTCTCCAACCCAGGCATCTATATGGATCTCCTTCCTGCTCGTGGGACAAAGTCGCAGGATAACATCCTCCGCGCCCAGAGCAGATGCTGAGCCTCTGGATAAGCATACCTTATTTCTGCTAATCCCGCTGCCTGTCGCTTATTCTCCTCAGCAGAAGACAGTTGAAGTTTTGCCAGCTCCCAAGAGAAGAAGACCCGAAATGTGGTCTGAGCACGCTGGAGGGAGGAAACATAGGATCAGCTACGTGTGGTGCCATGCCTGACGCACCTCTCCATTATACCACCTCCCAAACACTCATTTCACTCCATTAATTAGCTACGCCGCTGAGGTGCAATCCACTCCTTCGGCCAGCACTCGGGCTTGGTTTGCTTGCCACCCAGTGCCGGCAACAATTAACAAATCCAGGCCGGCTCCTCACCCTGCTCCACTCCACAGGTGGAGGTGGATGAGCTGTAGCAGCCTTTTTGCAGTGGACCCACATGCGGCCTGTACAGTACCAGGCACCCAGACCATCTTCCTCACCTTCAGGCTCAACACAGCACCTCACGAATGGGGTATGATTCAATTAAGGGCACTGTTTCTGCAGAAGATGGCTCCCGTGGGGCTCTAAAGGACTTTAACGCATTCATTTTCAGGACATACCTACAGTTAATTTGTGGTGACTTTATGGAGCAAATGCACAGGGAGGAGTCCGTGTGGCTCTGAGGTTGCTCTGCTCATCCATGGCCTCAGCCTCCAGTGGCCGTAGGACCACGGTTACAGACGTCCCTGCTTTGGCTCAGATGCCAGATTTCTCCATTGACTCGATGTAGGAGGAGAAGGGGAATGACAATCACAGAAAGCAATGGGATGGGTTTCACCCCCTCATTAGCTCCATTATCCCAATTACAAAGCTCGGGGCGGGTGGCAGCTGTCAGGCAGGGCTGCAGCCCCACTGGCGCACAGACTCTGTGAATCTTCCCAAAGGGAAGAGGCAACGTGGCAAGAGAGCAGGTGCGTATCAGCATGGAGCCGGGTGGATGTGAAAGGGCACCCCCGCCAGTGCTGTTAGTGCTTTTGACAGCAAGTTACGAGGGCTGAACAAAATTGCAAAGCAGTCAGACCCGGCCGGCTGGGCATCGCCGTGGTGTGACAACCCACGGCAGAGAGCTGCAGGGTTGCACCCATGCAAAAGGCAAACGGCCAGCCCTGGCCAGCAGCGGGGCTTGTGGATGAGGCCGTCAGAAACACCGAGCTGGGGTTGTACCAGCGTTTCTCTGGTGGAGAAAGAGCCATTTCTGCACTTCTTGCACATGCTTTGAAGTGTTCCCCATTATCCTCTACCCATCCGTCCCCACCTGAGCCAGGAGTGAACTTCCAGCCCCCGATTCACTGTCTCTTATCTGAGGTTTTAACGTAGGCAGCTAATCTTGGGTCCCAGCCTCCCGGGGAGATTTTCAGTCAATGGAAAAAACACACTTGGGAGCGACTTCTCTCTTAGGCGTCTGACTCAGCCCCTGGAGGTGCCATCTCCCTCCTCCACACAGGCAGGAGCCAGGTATAACCAGGCATAGTCAAGTGCCTCCTGTTAGGTGGGAGACGACTCCTGCCTCCAGGCAAACCCAAAGGATGTGAGATACCAAAATACTCCAGAGCACCTGGGCCTCACTCCTTAGCTAGAAGCCACCACTGACCAGCCGCATGCATTTTGTCCAGGCATGGGCAGTACTGGTGGATTGGGTGACTGAGCTCAGCTCCCTGCTCCAGGACCCACCAGCTCCTTCCAGAGCTGAAGATGCTGCAGCATGGGGAAGGAGCGCACAATCCCCTTTTGCACAGCTCTCCTGCAGCCGAGCTGTCAGCAAAGCTGTTGTGTTGCTGGACAATGGACATCTGTCCAGGCAGATGGGGCATCTGACCACGGACCCTTTGGGTCCCAGCAGAAACCTCCTCCACCATGTTGCCATGAGTCACATCTTGTGACAGGGCTAAAAGATAGCAATGAAATGTGCTAAACTCAGTGGTGGGGCAGAGAGGACTCCACCAGTTAACCATCCAGGGCAGCAAGCGGGTAGTCTTTTCCAGGGTCCAGTGGCTCAGTTCTGTCCCTTCTTGCTTCTCCGAGCAAGATCTTCTCTGCCTGTTATTGTCGCAGACGTCCCATCCACAGCCACACAACATGCCACGCGCTGATGCAGGGGCACGATGGGATAAGCCGGTGTCTGGATGCAGCAACACAGTGCGATTTCCCTTCAAGCGGTTACTCCTTTGTGAGCTGCCCAAAATCCCCAGCTAGCCACCAGCAGAGCCGGTGGGCTGGTGGAAGGAGAGAAATAAATTGGCTGCTTCTGGAGGGGTTGGAAGAGGGCCCAGCAGTTATCGATTCGATTCTTCATTCGATGCGTGTTTGAGTGAAGCAATTCAGAACTGCCACATCAATTCAAACTTGCGTAAGAACATTAGCCACAAAACTCAGGAGCTTGGTCCATTTTTCCTCGCAGATCCATTATTCCGAATCAGTCTCTAAGTAACAACAATAAAATGATCTTGGCCTGATACACCAAAACCGAAAAGCCTAAAAGCCAAAGTTTTTGCTATCACTTTTCTCTGGACAAGAATACTCTATGGGAACGTGCCAAAGACCTGATTCCCTGTCTCCCCCTTACCTCAAATAAATAATATTATAAAAGAAGAATAAGAATAAAGTAAAATTAAGAATATATATATGTATTTGATAAGCACATCTGAAAAATAGAAAAAAGAAAACTTGCAACCCACTTTAGCACTTGGGGCAACCAGAGCCCAGAAAAATGCCAGGGGGGAGGAGGAAGGTGGGGGAACAGTGTACAGGGAGGGAACCGTGATCCCGGCTTTTCCACATGGACACTGCACTCTTAGAATAGACTCAACTTGAACACACGTATTTTCTCGGTCCCATAACACCTCCAAGAAACCTATGCCCATCTCTGCCCTCCCCACATGACTTCATCTTTCTTTGATCATCTCTTCTTTCCCATACTTTTGGCTTAGCCTATGCCTTCCTCAGACAAACTCCTCCAAGGCAGCGTTCTCCCTCTCTCTCCATTCTCCCTGAAGGGTTTTCCTTCCCCATCAGATTTGTTTTTTCATGTGCCCAGTGGAAACTGGAATGAGGGTAAACACGCTTATTCATGCACATCTCCATCTCCATATCTATCTGTCTCACAGGTAAGATGCAAACCCTGCTGTGAATAACAGCTTTAACCATGGCAACGTGCTCCAGAATTACAAACACAAAGGCACCGAGTTTGTAAAAAGGCTGAAAAAAAGCATGAAAGGAGGAGAGGGACAAGGTCGATCAAGGGCTGTCAAGAGCCAGGCGCCTGGACCTGGGTTGAGCAGGTTGGGATGTTTCTACCCCTTCTCTCCCTTTTCCCTAACTTTGTACTCTCAGCATCTTGCTAAGAGGAGGTCTTATTCCACCACCTCTGCCACCACTGGGCTTGATTGACCTGGAGTAGAGCTTGCTTCACTGTGCCCTGAAATGCTACAAGTGAAGATCCCGGCTGCTTGAAAATCACAGCACTGCGTCACCGCATGGCCTGACGGAGAAATCGGAGCAGTGGCATGATGCCATTCCCTCAGCTCCATCCTCCTCCCATGAGGTGAACCACACGGCTCAGGCTATGAAACTCAACAGCCCCTTCTTTGGATATGGGGTACTCAAGTCCCCTCCATGCCGGACACCGTCACTGTCTCATCCGTGGTCATAAGACAGCTTCAAGCGTACCTCCCGGCTGGATAAATCAAAACACAATTTTCCCACTTGCACTGATTTACTCATGGAGAGGACAGAGATTGTTGCTGGTATGGAGGACAGAAAACATTGCAGCCATAGAGAAAGCACCTGCAATGCAATCGGATCATTCTTGGCATGCTCAAAGCCTCCGGTGAAGACCCTGACCCCATTACGTGAGGCACCGCACAGGCAAGAGCCTGTTGCTTGCAAGCGGAAGGGGCAAGATTAACGGGAGGTGGAAGAAAGCGCGATTTGTGATCTGAATTTTCCAAAGAGGAGCGGAAGGGTTGAGCAACCTGCCCACAGTCAGCCCAGATGCCCATGGCAGAGCTAGAAGAGGAGGCAGCCCCACTGCTGTATGACCTCTCTTGTGGCTGCTAATTCTCTTAAGACACAGCCAGAAATATGTGACCGACACCTGCTCTGGCCAGAATGGTCTCCCTCCTCTGAGGTGGGAGGACAATCTGGACAAAGGAGCAGCCTTTTTGCTAGCCACGGCTAAAATGTCATCGTTTCTGGATGATTTTGGGCCTAGAGTGACCTCAGACCTCTTTTTAAAGGGTGATATGAGTTGTTTGGCTTATTCTTGGTTAAAATCCAACAAGTCCTCTCAGCCTGCAAAGAGCGCAGGAGACGGTGATGAAGCACGCTGCCTACAGGCAGAGAGACTGGAGGTGACAGCCGTTGCTTAGGAAAGCTGTAGCCACGCAAATCAGGGAAAGGAGATAAATCGGAGCAGCGTGGGGAGAAGGAGCACCTTCGAGGATAACCGGCTAGTGAGGCGGAGGGCTGCTGAAGGGTTAAAGGGTTTTACTGAACGCACAGAAGAGACTAAATGGATCGGAGGGTAAAAATCCAATTAGGAGATCTAACAGGAAGAAGCCAAGCCCTGAAACAATAAAGATAATAGTTTTAGCTGCCAAAGAAGAGATTAGAGCTCAGTGGTGAGAGCAGATTTGTGGCGGGGCCAAGAGGAAGGAAAAATTGTAGCAAAAAAAAATATGAAAAAAAAAAAAGTTATTGTTCCTCAAGACAGACTCACATTACAGCCTCACCTGCAGCAAAGTTCATCTGGGGACCCAAACTGTGCAGCTAGGTCTTGTTTCTATAATAGGCTGAATGGCTTCAAAGAAGTCTGGAGCTCCAGTTTGAGGCCATCACTGATTTACCGGCATGAAATAAGCCAGGAGAGAATTGCCCACAGCGAGGTTTGTTTGCTTGCTTCGCTTTTCTACGTTGTCTTGTAAATGCATTTTACCTGGGATAAAAGCAAAGGGCAGGAGCTGGTACAGCACTAAGCGTGTTCCCTTCAGCTCTCGGGCGGCACCAGGCTCTCGCCGACGGGCCTTTACGTGCCATGGGGTCTCTGCAGGAAAACCAAGCAGATTTAACACTGGGAGGACGGCTCTGTGGTCAGGAGACAGCCCTAAGGTGCTCCTAAGAACACCCAGACACCACCTTTACCCTTCAGAGGAGAGAGTCCTGGATTAAAAAAAATAAAAATATAATAACAAGCTGGTTATGCATGGTATGCGGTGCCAATTACTTAAGCAAACGGGATCACAGGAACTGGCACAGCCTGTGGCCAAGAAACAGCAGCATCTGGAGGGAGGGAGGGAGAGCTGCAGGGCAGGCACACTCGCCAAGCCACCGTGCTGACCCGTGCCCCAAAAGGCACCTCTTTGCAGCCTCAAACCCAAAACATAACAGGGCAACACGGAGAAGGGGATGAAGGAGGATCAAAGGTCTGGAGGAGCTCCCCTGCAAGCAAGGACTTGCGCAGGCGAGGACTCCTCAGTCTGGAAAAGACATGACTGAAGAAGTTACGGTAGAGGGCTACAAAATCATGCAGGGCCCAGAGAAGGCTGATAGGGATTGCCCTTGCTACCTCTTCCCAGTGCAAAAATTGTGGCCGATTTCAAAGCACGCAGGTCCCCATGTGGTGGGAGACAGACCTGGGTAACTCTTTGCCCAAGGATGCTGTTGGCTGTGAGCATTTACATGTGCTCAAGATGAGACAGGACAAGTTGGTGGGGAAAAAAAATCATCTGGACTAATAAATACAGACACGTGCTCTTCAGAAAGCACGTGGGGCTGTGCTCTTGACCTGTGATAGTGGAGAACGGTGAGGGGACATACGGGCCACACTCTTCCCAGGTGGACCTCACTCCTGGAGGGGACACACGGGCCACACTCTTCCCAGGTGGACCTCACTCCTGGAGGAGATGACAAGGGGTGGGAATCGAGGGGGTGCTAAGCAACATGCCCTTGGGAACTCCTACTGCTCCCTGAAGGCTCCCGAGGACACTCAGCGATTCAGGCCCTTGGTCTGACCTAGTACAGGAATTTCTCCTTACTCATGACTAAGCAGCCACGTGGATCCCAGTCTTGCCCCATTAGGTGTCCCAGGATCAGAGCCGTCCTACAGCTTATCACCAGGAAAGCCTGCCAGCAAGTGATTTCTGCCTGTAGTGCATGTCCTCAACTGGTAGCCTACATCAAAGAAGCCAAGCCGCAGCCTCAACAGACTTATTGCTGAAGGGTGATTTGTTACACTCAGCAGAAACAGAAGTCCTTCCAACGAAGAATCCCACCAAACCTATAGAGGATCTTCCCTCTCTTAAAGGGTTGAAGCTCCATCTCCAAGCTCACGCAACCCTATTCAGCCTGTGGTTGTGTTTCTCCAGCATGAAAAGCACACTGCTCACGTTAGACAGCATAAAGCCACTCATCCCGCTCCTCCGATCTGCTTGTCAGATGGGAACACGCTCTCGCCAGTGGCAGATCCCAGCTGGGAAGAGGAAACCTTTGCCAGCCCCATGCCAACCCCCAGGGCAGTGGGTCCCCCTGCCAATTTCATGTGTGCTGAACCACATGTAATATTTGCTAGCTCAGGCAACCACAGAGCTTTAATGTTTAATGAAGTGAAGTCTGCACAGGCGTGGGGGCAGGAGACGGCAGACTGAAGCTCAAGATGCCCGTGTGCTTCTTGTTGTCCCTCCCATATGACGTCTTCCTTGACCATCCCTCTGACATTCCCTTCCCATGGATACATACGATGAGGGGCATGATGGCAAGCCAGACACTGTGTCCTGGCTTTGATGGCCTTGTGGGATCACCAAACCCATCAAGAGGTGGCAGGCACCTGCCAAACCCATGTTCGTGCCTTGTGCCTATTGGGGACCACCTCATCTTGGCCAAAAGAAGGACCATGCAACCTCACAGAGAGGTCAAGTTCTCATGAAGCCAAAAAATGCCAATGCCTCTGCCTGGCTTACATTTTGCTAGCCGGCGATCACCTCAGGGACCCCAGCCACGCAGCACGGCGCTGCAGAAGCTGTAATAAACCCTACACCGTCCGGACATCCTGGGAAGGCAATGGCAGATGAAAGCACTATTTAGACTGGAGCCGCTGCACTCGCAGCGCAGGATAAAAATCTCGCTTAAGCCAAATGTTAATGAGATGGCACAGGCTCTGGGCAGGCTTTGTAGTTTTTTTTCCTCCCGGATTAAGCAGCGGCATGTGAGGACCAGGGAGCTGAAGGGCTGACAGCTGAAGGTTAACATCAGGTCAACAAGCCCTTTCTCTCTGCCTTTCAGCCCCAAGACCCCGAGGCGGGGGGGTTACCTAGAGCAAACATTTTTAAAAAGGCAGTTCTCCTTTCTTCCCGGCCTCGTGCCCTTCCTGGCAGAGGGGCTGCCTTGGGTTTGAAAGCTAGCTTGGACGCTGCTTTGCCCCGAGCTGGCAGGACGTGGGAGCGATGGCAAGCCACGGCTCTTCTCCCATCTAAAGTCCACCTATGTCTCTTTCCCAGGATGAGCTCACTCCTACGCACCTGCAAGTGTCTGCAAGCACCTGAGCTGCACACAGAAAAGCAGGCTTCAGCTCCTGGCTCTCCAGCTGATTTCTCGGGTGATGCCGGGCGGGTTGTTCACAGACTGACTCAGCCACCCTCGGGTTTCCTTCTATTGCAGAAACGCAACTGAGGTCGGGGCCCTGTCGTCTCTTCTCCAAAGCAAAGGTCATCACCCCTCCCCTCGTCACCCTCGTGGTGCGTGCCGGGATGGTGACATCCCCGGTGGAGCAGTGGTTTCTGTTTGATCATCTGGGTGGTACCACAACTCAAACACAACAAGCGGGTTGTTTCCCCGTGTTCCGCTGTGCAGAGGGCTGGGGACTGCCCTGACCTGCACCCAAAACCACCCAGTCTCGTCAACGGCGTTAAAGACGGCGGAGCAAAACATAGTACCTTAAAGACCTTTTTTGCATTGCGGATTCTGATGAATACAATTACGCACCTTTTGAAGATGTGACCCAGCGGCTGCACTGGATGGGGGCTCCGGGGGTGCTTCCCCTGCGCAGAAAAGTGATTTGTGGGTGCTGTTTCCCAAAGGCATCCAGCCGGGCAGTGGAGGAACTTCAGAGAGGACCATGGCTGACCAAGCTAAACCCGGTTGAATGTGCTGTGGGGACGAGAAGAGGTTCCCCAACCCCTCCCACCATCTCTGCTATGGGTGCATCAATCCTGAGCAGCCAGAGAGTACCGAGCAGCCCAGAGAGGAGGGAGAGGGCAGGGGATGGGAAGAAAAACAGATCATTAACCACCCGGATACTTCTGCCGTCACCTTCTGGCCACTGCTTCAAGCCTTGTTAGCATTCAGAAGTTGCATGGATTTAAAGCCGTTGGAGCAATTAATGTGGAACAACTTTCCCAGTCATTTATTTGCACAAATATATATATCCTCTCTCCCTAAAGCAGCATCCTTTACATCAGCATAACTTATTCTTGCCTGGAAAGGAGGTACTGCTACAAGATGCTTAAAAGATGTGTTTATATCAAGTGTTGCGCCCCTTAAAAGACAAAACTATTTCACTTTCAGAACACCTGCCACACATCCGACTGGTATTTATACTGATAAAAGTGTTGTGTGCGCTCTTGGAAAATGAATCCAAAATAATTAAGAGTGCAAATTTAGATTACTGGAACAGCATTTAGTCTTTTTGTATACACTCTCATTTGAAATAAACACACTTAATTCAGGTTAATTTATAATTCCTTGAAAAAGTCCTTAATTAAACTGAGGGGACCGTTAGTCCATTATGTTCCAAATGAGACTGTCAATACAGCTCTCACCTGATTTGATATTGCCTGTCATAATTACACCAGAACAGAAACACCTGGGAGTTTCCCTGGGCAGCCAAGAAACCCTCAGGGTCTGTGAGGGGGACCTGGGGACAATGATAACACATCCAAGCCTTTTCTTGAGGCTTAACTGCTTGAGTGGAGAAATGGCCCTTTTGGCCTCTTGACCCTCCAGTCTCAACATCTTCCCACCTCCCTGGCAGCTGCTGTCCTCCGATGGGGCTTTGGAAGGGAATTCCTCACTTCCTAAGGGTGTGTGGGGCAGCAGCCCCCCCTGCATCCCTGCGAGGACCTAGACCCACAGCGATCAGTTGTCAAAGCTGGATCAGAAATGCGTAGCTGCATATTAAGGGTTTGCATGTGCCCAGTGCTGTCATTTACCCTGCACACACCAGATATGGACACCAAAATTGCACCTTGCCGAACACCGGCTAGTCGCCCACCATCACTCATAATAAGGCAATAAAGCTTATTCCCTGAAGCCAGCATGATTTTGGGGTATTTGGGCACCCCAGCCCAGCCAGAAACAGGAACGGGGCAGTCAGCATCCACGTCCCACGGTACCGGGGAGGAGGAAGCGTGGCTCTGCTCCAGCCCATCGTCCCACAGCAGAAGTGGACACAAGAGCAGTGAGGACCAGCCCCAGCTCTTTGCACGGGCCTTTGGGCAGGCTGAGGGCAGGGGACAAGCAGGAGAAGGGCTGAGCCCAGCCTGGGACACACACAGGGCTGCAGGGAACTTGTGAACACCCATCTGCCCATAAACCTGCATTAACAGCCTCCTATTTTTCTTCTGGTGCCAGACAGGAGTCACAGCTGAGAGTCAGGGTCTTTCTTCCAGTTGTCCTCTGAAGGTATTTTGATGAGAGCTCATTCAGGCTTCTCAGCCTAAACTGCTTTTCACTGGGCTTCCTTCTAAAACTGTTTTGCAAAACGGGTCTGCTCCATGTGGGAAACTCTGCGGAGGCTAAAAACTAGGGTTGAGCACCTGGAACTGTACCGAGATGAAATGCGCTGGATTTTCTCCAAAAGAGCCAGCCTCTGGGGGCAGAGCAGGGAGATGAGGGTGGTGATCGCTGGCATCTTGCAAGAGGTGCCACAGAGAGACTGGGGTGAAATCCAGAGAGACAGCCAAACGGAGGGTAGCCTTTGTCTGAACTCTTCCCATGGGATATGCTTATTTTTGAGATCCCGCACGAGTTCTGTCTGGCAGGGAGGTGCTGGTGTTGCACTGAAGTGCACGGCAGACTGCAGGGAGATGTGATCCACAGCAGATCTCCTTATTATCATGCACCGTCAGCAAGGCCGGTCAGACCGGGCATGACACACCGGGTTCCTCTCCAATGCAACCAAGACCATACAGCGAAACATCAGATGGAGAGCAGCCCCCATTTCCCATGTCTTCCACCTGGTTCTTGCTTTTGGTCTGGCGAGCGGAGCAAGAGTAAACTATCCCCTGCCACCACCAACTGGGATTTGTCGAGGGTGAGCTGTGTCAAACTCATCCGACCACCTCTTGTGGTGGAGCCACCGGCTTTGTGGAGAGGGAAAAAGCAGGAGACAACAGATTTTTATGTTAGTAAGACTTTAGGCATTGTTATGGATAAAACATTCTCATAGGTAAGTCTGGGGAATGATTGTAGAGATGAAAAACACTACACAAGGAGCGCATAGAGCATATTTACTGGTTGCTCAGGTCAAAACAGAGAGGGCCTATAATTGTTAACCCATTCAGGTACTCAGTCTGGAGATAACAGCAAACAGGAGGAATTGCCTGGATTGAAAGGGATTATGATTCAAAATGGTCTTGAGAAATCAAAGAAAGAATCTGGAACACCCCTCCCCAAACATAACTCAACAGAAGCGGGGGTGAGGTGAGGCAGGATTAATCAGTTGGACAAATGGAGGATGGAGAGAGATGTTCTTGCTGGGATAATTATTTGGACAAATGCAGGATGGAGAGGAGAATTTCTATAGAAAAGGTGCTTTTGATCATAATCCATGACGTGGGTTAATCATGCCGTGTTGGATGGTGCAAAACAGTTCCCTTGCGTGGTTCTCTCTGCTCTGTGCTGGTAGCGCTTTTCAAGAGAGGTAAGAAACCTCGAAGAGAGCTGTGCAATCAGGTGGTGAGAGAAGTGGTCCGAGAGGGATCGGTAAAGGAACTGGGATCGTTTTGTCTAGGAAAGGGAAGGCTGAGGAGATGTTTCAAATACAGAAAGGGCTGTGGTGGAGCCTCAGGTTTGTGCAGGCAGAACAGGCAGAATGCTCTGCGGTGGGGGCAAGGGTGCTCTGGGCTAGATGCGGGGGAAACACCTCTGTCCCAGCTATCGGGATAGCAAAAACCAGTGCCAGCACTGCACTGGTGGGGTCTGGCAAGGAAAAAGTGCCAGGAGAGCCAGGGCAGGGCTGGGCAGCGCGGTGTCACCTCTCCATGCCTCTTACACTCACCCCCTTCCTCCCGGCCCACTGAAAACTCATGGATCACTCTGACTCAGGCAATGAACCAACACTGGGGAACGGCTGCCTGGTATCGTAGGTGACAGCAAGCACCGGTGAGATTGTAGGGAGCTTATCATGGACTTGCCTTCGTGTCTGGAGCTCATTGACACCAGCTGGCTTGCAGGCATTGACCAGAGTGGTTTGCAGCATGCACCCTGCAAAAATGAGTGAACAAGGAACAGTGACGGTACCCGGGCGTGAGTATTTCCATTTCTATCAGTATCCCTTAGCCTCGCGCAGCGTTGGTAGCTGCTAAAGTGATGGAGGCTTTTCCTAGAGCTACCAGCGCGGAGATGAGACTACAGGATTATTCCATTCCCCCATGCCAAAGGCACAGACGATTACAATTTCGCTTCTGACTCCTACTCATCCCGCCTCGTAGAGATCAGATTAATCGTGGCACATGATGAAAGAGATTGAAACGAAGAAACCAATAACCAAATGGCTACAGTTACCCTGCCGCAAAAACTTGGATGGAGATAAGGACTGTAATTTTGCTGCGAATTAGCCTGGGCTCGGAGAGGTGAGGGATGCCCCGCAGGCTTTTACCCTGACAAATACTCCAGCTGCCCTGTTTCGATGAGGACTCTGCTGTTACATCGCTAGCTTCAAGAAAAAAATTCGCCGCCTTTTGGGAGAGTAAAAGCAAAGTGTGAGACCCGTGAAAAGGAGCAGAGCTGCAAAGAGACGTTACCGTATGGCAAATGCGCGTGGCGGCTCGGAGCACTTGTGCGCTGAAGCTCCTGGACACGAAGCTCAGCGTGTCCTCGGGTCACTGCTTACGGGCCAGCCACAGCCCCCGTGGCACCTTCCCCTCCAGCTGAGCACCAGCAACGCACCGTAAATGGGCCCCTGAACCCACCATCCCTCACATGGGATGGGGCAGTTGCTTTAATGAAAGGTTAGCACCCTCCAAGAGAAACTTGGCAGTGCGGGGCACGTGTATCCCACCCCCTCTTCCTCCTCCTCCTCCTCCTCCTCCTCCTCCTCCTTGCCTGCTCCTGGCACACCACCCACAGGCCCCTCCGTCCGCCCTCAGCAGCTCCTCAGGGAGCTCCACCAAAGCGGAGCCAGATGGAGCTGCCAGCTCACCCGTACGAGACGGCACAGGCTTTTCAAGCCGCCTCTTCCCAGGGCTGCCTGCTGCCGCGTGGGAGGTGTAATCGAGGCACGTGTTGCTTCCCCCCATGAGCGGTCCTCCAGCATGTCCCAGTGCCATCAGTGCCGGCACTGAAGCCTGCGCTTGGTGGTCCTGCAGAGCATCAAACCAGCTCAGACAAGGACCATGTCACCTCTTCCAAATGCCCTCTGGGTGGAGAGTAATTCAAGGCAGAGCATCGCGGCTGCTGACCCAAAAGCAGAGGGATGTGATTTTTGTGATCACCCTGCTGTGTGAAAACCCTCAGCGCACACAAAAGCCCTGGCCACAGACCCCGACCTTGCCCACCGCTGTGTTGAAGTGGTGCCAGCAGCAGCATTACCAGCCTGGAAAGTCAAATTCCTGGGAAGACCCTCCTCCTTGCACACTCCTGCTTTTTATTGACAACCTGGTGAGGACCACAAGAAAGAGCATCCGCTTCCATCCCTTAGAAAGAACCACCCCAGGCATCCCATGGGATCTGCTGCCTGGAAGGACAGGCTGGCTGGCGGCAGGGGAAGATGTCACCTGCTGCATGGCACACATCTCTATGTGGAGAAGAGGTGTTTGTGCAGGGTGAGAAGAGCCAAGACCACCGTGGGCTGGTGTCTCTGGCAAATCCCATCCTTCAGTAAAATCCTGTCTTTAATCCCCAGCACTTTGCTACCCCAGTAAAGCCAGGCACACACGAGGGAGGAAGAACGGGCAGCCTGCCTGCACCCCAGCTCGCCAAAAATGAATGCAGGTGCTGGCCATGCCGCAGACACTTGCCTTGGGTTGCTGCGGGGCTTCATTGCTGTCCCGAGCCCCCCGGAAAACAGCAGTGATGGGAATGCTGCCTTCGGAAGATGGGAAGCGGCTGGTACAGGATGACCTGGGAGCAGGCAGGCAGGCGTCAGGTTTGCACTGCTTGGGAAGCGGAGCGCAGCCTTTCGTGGGCTGGATGAGCCAACGTAAAGCAGAGACTCGCACATCTCGCTACCATCGCCATGTATCAGGCTGTCTGGACAAATTCCTGGGAAGCCTCATCTGTGCTGGAGCTGCGCTTCTGGCCTCGGCAGCCTCGCTGACTGGGGAGAGACTGGGATGCTCGAGACATAGGTCTTCCCTCGGCGGGGAGCAGGCAGAAACACCTCGTCCCGATGAATTTTCATGCGGGCTTTTCAACAGTTCGATAAACTCTAGGCAAAAATCTCTTGTAAAGAGAGAAAAATACCCTTTCACGCCCAAAGCAGGAGTGCTGGGTGCCACCCTGGACCCCAGGGATGCTGCGTGGGGGGCTATCGCCTCTTTGGGAGCCTGCCAGGGTGGGATGTGGTGTGGTGCAGCGCCGAGGGTGGCACAGCGTGCCCGGGGGGACTATGGGCCTCTGTCAACACAGCTGGAGCAGGACGCAACCCAGGACAGTGAAGAGGACCTCCAGGCCATGGGCAGCCGCCTTGCTCTTCCTTTATCTCTTTAGCAAAGGCCTCTCTGGGATCAGCCCAGGCCAACACAAGACGCAACCTTTAATTACATGAGTCCGGTTTGGCAACTGCCATTGCTCACCACCGAAGAGCCACATTTGGCCCTCTCGGCTCTGCTCTTCTCTCCGTCTCTGCACCACTTTTAGCTCAGCTGGTCGCAGGCTGCAGTGCTGCGCTGCCACCAAAGTAGCTGAACCCAAGAAGCTTTTTTTAATGTAATCGCTTTTGCGCTGCCACTGTTGCACGGGAGGAGGGACAGCGCTGCATTCATCTGAGGGATGTGGACTTGGTCCACCAGCTGTGATGGTGGCATCTGCCACACCAGGTCTAAGGCCACCACCTCTTCCAGCGAGAGGGTTTTAGGAGGTACTGTCTGTTGTGAGCAAGGGTGGCGGTTGTCACCTGCAGCAGACCCCACCAGTGACTCTGGACACACGATAATAAAACAAATATACCAGAAAATCCCTTTCGCCCCCTCTCTGCTGGCCTTCACCCAGGATGTGGGGTGCGTCCCTTCGCTGGCTCAGCTTTCTCCATGGTAACAGATGGGTGTTGCATTTCCATCCCCCTTGGCGATGCCGGGGTGGGTGGGCAGGAGACAGATGGTGATGGAGGGGAAAAGGGTCCAGATCCTCCCGAGTGGCAGAAAATTGCAGGAATCCCTGATTGCTGGAGCCAAGACGCTGACCTGGAGCCGTGGGAGGGAGGGAAGGCGGAGGCGCGTGGCTCTGCTGAGCCCGGAATAGCAGAGCAGCTGTTAAGTTATCGCTTGTAATTATTACAGCATATGGGAGGGAAAGAATAGCTCTCAAGGGGAGAAAAACAAATAAGGAAAAGGCGGGCTGCTGCAGGGCTGAGCTGCGGGGAAGAGCGGCACTCGGCACCGCAGCGGGGCCCTGCTGGGTGTCAAGGGCATCGGGGGACACGGCTGGGACGGCTCTTCCCCTCCACAGCCCCGGCAGGAATTTGGGTGGAAGTATTTGCACCCGCAGCACCAGGTGCTCACCCATCTCACACGGTGCCTGCTGCCCGCTCAGGGGCACAGGTATGCCAGGGAGAGGATGACACAGGTGGGGATGTTACAGAGGGATGGCGCCTGGTGTGCTCCCCCCCCCGGTCCCTTCTCCCATGCGCGATTCTGCTGCTCGCGCTGCGATACGGCAGGAGCCGTCAGCTTCTGCACATGAGCGAGGCAGCGGGGCTGTGGGCGGCGGGTGGTAACGCTGGAGCACCAAGCGCCTGCACGCCACAGTTGGGAGGGAGAGCACCCAAATTTCTCATCTAGGGAGACGGGACCGGCAGCATGAAGCATCACTGCTCTCGCCGGCCCCTGCAGAGCAAACACTTGCCCTCAGCTTCAGGATGTGGCAGTGAGCCCCAGCAAACCAAAGCAGAGCCGAGGGGGAAAGCCTCACGGACGGGCTCTGCATGGGACAGCCGGCCCCGGGGAAGCCACGGAGAAGGGGAGAGGTGACGCGTGGCAGCACAGGGGAGAGCGGGGAAATTCAGTGGTGATTAACAGTCTGTGAACAAGGAGCAATGACAGCCTTTCTTAATTTCCACGCCGCTTGGAAAACAAACATTGTATACACTCGTGGCTGTTATTATTCTGGGCTTTCATTATTGAAAAAACTTATATATATGACAAGTCGTCTTTGGAAACATGGAGCCATTGGCAGTCGCGCCAGCTGCATCCCACCTTCGGGCAGCAGTATGGGGACAAGAAGCAGCGAAGGGATGCTCCCCCCCCCCAAAAAAAAGCCTAGGAGAACTAACAGAGAAAAATATAACCATATCTGCTGTGCATTAAATGCAAAGATTTAAATTCACTGATTAAATTCACAGACATAGAACTAGAGATTGCTGGAGGCTGGGAGAGCATTTTGGGCCCATTTTGATGTTTGCCTGTCCTGTGCAACTGGCACGTGGCCGCAGAGATGGGGCAAGACAAGCTGGAAATGTTACTTGTCCTATTCCTATGCTCTGAGGGCTTTTCCCTGGGCATCTGCTACTGGCTACAATTGGAGATGATTCAGGACCAGGGGTGAGGAGTCAGGGGGGGTTAGGATCTACTCTGCAGAGATATTCTCATGCTCCCTCATATTCACATCTCTCCTGCTTTTGAGATGTATTTATTTTGTCTGCTGCTGCCTTCTCCCTGACAGCATCATGAATATCCTCAGAGCAGGTGAATCGGCACCTGCCTGCTCACCTACATCAACACCACCGTGTCCCTGGGTCTCTCATCCCAAGCCAACCCGATCCCATCACAAAACCAAAATGGAGGCTCCAGTGAAAAGGGACAGCGTCTACCTGAGCAGGAGATGGGCAATGCTGGACCCACTGGGTCGATGTGCCAGGACCAAAACACACCGTTCCCGGACTGAAGCCAAGCGCTTTGAGCAAAGCCTCCTGGAGGTGGGCAGGACACAGATGTGTCCTGGGACCAGCTGTGCACCTGCTGGTCCCATGGGAGCCTGGGAGATGCTCTTCAGCTCTGGTACCCCACTTGGACATGCAGCACAGGCAGCTGCTGAACCGCGATGGTGCTGCAAAGAAAGCCGCGGCAGAAGCACTGGAAATAGGAAAGACGGTTCAAGCTCCGTGATCCAGAACAGGAATAAATCGCATGTGGCAGGCAACAGCCCCAGCGCTCATTAAATAAACCAGTCAAACCCTGCCAGCATTCCAGGATCTTTGCCACAACAGGCGCAGTGCTTGGAGAGTGAAGGACCCGCTCTGCAGCTAGCACATATAAGCTGGCCTGGGTGGCAACACCAATTTGCACCAGCTGGGAATCTGGCCTGATGCTTTGTAAACCACTGTCCCTGCCAGAGGGGTTGACCCCTGCCCCATGCGCCCTGGGGTGCTGCTCAAGGGCTTGCCTGGGTAACACACCTCCACAGGCTGGAGAAAAGGACTTGTGCTGCCTTCCTCCGAGGCTGAAATGCTGCTTGACTGCTCATGGTGTGGGGGTCACCCAACAACACAAATGAACCTGGAGATGCTCCCCAATGCACCGAAGCAGCAAGGCTGAGATTTGCAGAGCTGCTTGGTCCTCGTCTCCTCCACCTGTGGTGGCCCAGGGGCGGGGAAGAGCTGTGGCAGGGCAGATGGGGGCTGTGCTCTGGGGTAGGACACAGCTTGGGGCGTCTCAGATGAAAGGATTCTCACAGTCTTTCTGCCAGAGCCTCCCTGGAAGACTGTGCTGGCTCCAGCATCCAGCGGGAGACAGAAATCCTGCCAAGAGCTGCAAACGGAGGACGAGTGTGTTTGCAGCTCTTTGCTATTTCCATGTTGGCCCTGGATTGGCAGTCGCTGAGTCGGAGCGATCAGGGTCTTACTGGCTAAGCCTTCCTGCAGCCTGAACCACCCCTGCAGCCCTGGTTTGACCTCCCATGCCCTCTGCTCTTGGCTCAGGGCAGGGTGGCAGCGATGCCAGAGCCATTCCCATCAGGTCTCGGTACCTGGCAGGGAGCAGACACATACACAGTCACACACGCGCATGTGCACACACACAAAGACCCCCTCTTGCACTTCTGGCCACCTTCCCAAATGCCAGCACAACACTGCAGCCCCTTTCCATCCCTGCCCATCTGTGTTGGCAGCACAGCCCCCTCCTGCTTGGGTCTGGCAGCATTCCCACACAGGCGTCCCATGTGCCCTGTGCTCCAGAACATGGACACATGGATGCATCACCCTAGGAGGGGGTACTGCGCAGCATGGCCCGACACAGCATGTAGCGCTCCTGGAGCATTGTCCACCAGCACCTGAGAGCTGAGATGGGCAGGCTGGCTGCTGAGCTGGGGATTCAACAGACACCTGCTCCTGCTGCAACCATAGGGGCACCCAGGTTTGTGCGGATAACTCCCTTCCCCTCCCCAAAGTACATCAGTGCAGCTGGGCATGGCACAAGGCAGGACTCTGCCTCACTAGTTCTGCCGTACAACGAGACCCTTGGTCCACTGAAGGGGAAGCACTGGGACCTACCCACTGCCAGAAATGTCATCCTGCAAACACACCTTCAACCCATGTGGGTTGCCCAGGGAGGTTGTGGAATTTCCATCCTTGGAGGTATTCAAAAGCCATCTGGACACGGCCCTGGGCAACTGGCCCTGCTTGAGCAGGCGGGTTGGACCAGACGACCTCCAGAGGCCCCTTACAACCTCAACCAGCCCGTGATTCTGTGAAGGGGTCGTGTTGCTTGCAGGAGAGCTTTGGGGTAGGAGTAGGAACATCAGAGATGTGAGAGAAAAGAGGCAGGACTACAAGGGAAGCAAGAAGCTAAGGACAGAGGAGAGGGCAGGATGCCCAGGGCCCAAGATGAGGTATTCAGCCTCTACATCATGTTCTGTCAGGTGGGCCAGCACATCACATTGGGGAAAGTCACCAAGGATAAGATCTGTTGGGCTCAGCTCAAACACCACCCATCTCTGCTACGAGCCTATCTCCTGCCCTTGCATTCCACCAGGCAGTAGAGGCGAAGATGACACCAAGGGAAAGGCTGGGGCAGGGTCCTGTTGGACACAACAGTGATCCCGACTCTTATGATCTCCCCACTCCTCTGCCTGGGCTCATATCCTACAGACAGGGTGCTCCTTCTCTCTAGCACTGTCACCAGTTCCCAAGCCTTCTGCTGGGGACAGACAGGAGAGAAAGCCTTGACCCAAAACCTCAGCCACCCAGAAGACACTGGGGGTTTCTAGAAGCTGCCCCCAGACTGGAGGCCAGCAGCTTGGCTCCCTGGTGGTACAGGCAGGCTGCAGGCAGGCCTTCATCCAGCTGGGTTATTCCTTTGGGGTCTTCGCCCCACCATCCGTGTGTTTGAAGTGCAGTGCGCAGCAATGGCAGTGCCTTCTGAAGATGTGGTTATAAAATCCAACGTGAATTAGCTGCAGCTGATCCAAAGCTGATCCTTCCTTCTGCTCATCTTCCTCTGTAGATCACTCGCAACGTTGCTCAATCTTAAGGTAAAGTTAAGGTAAAGTTGTCACTTTTTCTGCAGCAGCAAGGGCCTCTCATTTGTTTTTCCATGCTACTAATCTAATCCAAAGGTTTGTTTTTTGGATTCCTGCTTCATAATCCAAAAAATCAGGATTGGGCGATAGGAGTCGAATGAGGAAGATAATACCTCTCTTTTTCTTCTTCAAAACCACCAAAACCTACACTAGATAAAATAAAAGGTATAGGACAAAACAGGGAAAAGAAAGTTTTTTAGCTTAGATTCTTTTTTTTTTCATTTAAAACCAAATTTGTTAGTGACCATCCAGGGGAAAAAGGTATTTGTTGCTTTGATCCTACAAGACCTATGAATATTTTTAATTCCTCATTATTCCTGTGAAGCCCCACCTGGGGAGGCAGTAGGAGACTTTCCCTGGTGGGTCACACCAGCTCTTGTGACTGAGCTTTTGAACTGGGGAAGATCTGGTGACTGATCCAGGAAACCCTCTTCTCCTTGAGACGACGACCCTGTCCTGATCCTGGCTGTTGCTCCTGGTGTGGAGCATTTCTCTGGTAAGGGCTGACAGGTCCATATGCAGACCCTGGAAGATGCTCACCTTGGCAAGACCGTGCAACATTAGCAGAGTCATCCGGGTGGTCTCGAAACACCACCATCTGCTCTAACCCCTCCACTCTTGAGGGGGATATTCCTTTGGAGGGGGATCCACCACCTTGTTGCTAGCTCCACATCTGATCCAGCAGCATGTGCTTCTCCTCCTGCAGCAGGATGGCGTGGTGATCCCAACATGACTGCTGCTGCCAGCATGTCCATCTCCCCCTGTGCTGCCCAGTGTAGCGTGCTTCTTCCTCTTCTTGCCGAGCACCTTCCTCCTGGGGCAGATCTCCCAAACATTTCCAACTCTTGCTCCCACATCAGTTTTGCCTTTGCTTTCCCTCTCCCTGAACCTGACAATGATGTAGCTCCTTTACATGGCGTATGGTGCAGCCATGATTGCCCATACCCTTGGTTAGTGTGTGCCTCGGCACAGCCCTGGTCTATGAAGGCTTGATCAGCCCAGGGCATGACCAGGAGACAGCACACGCTCAGCACCGTCCTCACAGGCAGCATGGCCACAGCTGATGTGTTTTGGCTGGTGGAGAGAGAGCAGGTACTGTGGTGCTTGCCTTCAGACCCCTGTCAGAGCTCTAGATGTCCTCTGAGGTGTGGATGATGCTGGTGACAGGAGCCTGCAGCAGCAATGTGTCCCAGGGGTGGAAAAGGGTCTGGGTTGGTGCTCGCTGTTGGGGAAGAAGGGTCTGATCCTGCCCACAGAGCAGCAGTAAGAATTTGGGAGTTGATTTTGCCAGGCTCCACGCAAGGAAAGGTCTGGGACAGAAGTGACATGGGCCAGGTGGTGGCAGATATTGAGGACCAGCCCTCATGGCTGCTGCTGTAAAGTCCCTTGCAACCCTCCAGGGTATCCCAGTGCTGTCCTGCCATCAGGAGGAGGGACAAGATCCCTGCAGGTGGAAAGCCATGGAAGAAAGAAGAGCAGCAACAAAGGCAAACGCTGCCCAGCTTGCACCACTCTTCCAGTGAGGTCCTGTCCGGGAGGTACCAGAATGACAACAACCGCTCACAGGCTGAGCTGGGTGAGAACCAGTCCCTGGGAAGGAAGGATGGGAGAGATGAGGGTGGGGATAAAGTGGAGAGAAGTGGCAGAGAGCTTTAACACAGCTGGACTGGGAGAGGACTGGTTTCAGACTGGTAGAGCCGGCAGCAGGGATTTGCCCAGCAGGACTGGGGAGCACAGCCCCCAGGAAGCTGTGCCTGCTCTGCTGGGCTGCAGAGATGAGAGGTCCCTGGTCAACAAGGGAGGAGAAGCTGGAACTCAAGCCATGCACGGTCTAGAGCTTGTTTGCAGCTTGCAGCTATGGCCTGTGATAATCTCTTTAAGACGTGCTGGGATTGCATGTAGCATCACCAGATGCCCTATAGCACCATGGCTTTCCAGTGCCGAGGCAGGGGTCCAGCATGTTCTACATTACATTTTGTGGGTATTGCAGGTTTCCTGAGGAAGTATTTCCCAATAAATACAGCAAGCCATTACCAGCATTGCGCATCTGGGGGCATCACGTGAGGCCAGCACACTCCAGCATCCAGTGAAGGTAAGAAAGAAAACGTTGAGCCCACTGTGTGCTGAACGCCTCCCAAACGCTCTGGAGCTGCTTGTGTTTGGTTTCTGAGTCTTTTTACTTTTAAAAGTTACAGTTGTGAGACTCTCTTCTTCCCTCTAGCGTCCATTTAAAGACGTTCCTCTTGCTCTTCAAATTCAGCTAAAGCGGCAGCTTGCCTGGTTGCATGTGCGGTCACTTCCTCAGGCACAGGTTTTACATTTATCAATGATAGTGCAACTCTCCATCCAGGAATCTGCCGTTTTATTTTTCTGGTTTACACTGTGTCATGCAGGAGGATCCCGTTGCAAGGCCGTGTTCCCCTGGCATGCTTAAAAAAATTACCTCAGTTACTGCCTTAATTTTAGCACGATCACGCTGAACTCCAGCTGGAGATGGGCAGGCATAACGAGGTTTCTGATGGCAATGGAGAAAGGACGCGCCAGTGGCGGATGCCTTGTTTGAGGGACAGGTCAGAGCAAGCCCTTGCTCTTGTGGCCTGTGTGAGAGCATGCTACACCTCCTCTCACATCACACAATTTGTCCTTGGGCTGTAGGAAACCAGTGAAAAAATACTCCACTGCCCTCAGGCTTGATCAAGGCTGTCACCACAAGGTTGTCTTTCTTCTAGTGACAGCAAGAGACCTCTCAGGCAGGATCTCCACTACCTGAGTCACCCCCTAGCTAACTCAGCTGGTCTCTAAAAGTCCGGCCAGCATCTCCCTCTTTGGGGACAGAGATGACAGATACCCCCTCTTTTGGGAACAAGGCAGCAGACCTGCCCTCCAGATGCACCCGCAGTGGGCCAGCTCTCCCCCTGCAGCACCAGCTCACAGTCTGCAGGGGCACCTTGGATTCAGTCCAGGACAAGCCCTCCTTGCTGTCCCACAGCCGCCCTGCCCTACCTGCCCCCCTGCCCGCACCTCCCTGGAAGGTCCAAAAGCTTCGCAGGCCTGCTGCCCCAGCTGTCACATGCTCCCGTGCCGTATCCACTCTTCAAGGCTAGTCCTTTGCCTCAGTCACCACATTTCCAGTACCCCTCAGGGGAATTTTAGAGGAGCAAGATGCTGCCAACAGTAATAAAGGGCCAGAATACTCTGGCATACCGAGAAAGCTATTGCAGGGCAGGATTCATCTCACCTGGCACGGGTTGGTACCAAGCAGACATCTAAGTCACCTCAAACCCTGTTTTATCAATGGCCAGACTGGCACTACTGGAGCATGAACCATCTGACTGATCATACCCCAGAAGCATCCGTGTCCTACTATGGGTGCAGACACTGCTCATGGCAATGAGCCCGAGCATGTCAGGCTCTGAATATGGTGGCAAGACAAGAAACCACGTAGGAAATGATCCTGAGCTGACCTGTGATTTGTACGTATCTGAAGAGGAGGAGTGTACAAGACTTTCCCTCCTGAACATCTCCTGGGCTTTCTCCTCAAAGAAAGTATCTCCTCTTCATCTAGCAATGAACGTGAATTTGTTCCAAGTGCAAAGCAACCCCAAGCCTTCATTGAGAGTAATGGTGTCGGTAACGAGCATGACAGCCACAAGCCCTGTGCAAGAGGTGGGCTGTGCACACAGCTGCGAAGGGGACACTGGACGGGGCTAGCAACCCCTTTGGCCTGTGCCCAAGTGGGACTTTAAGGTCCCTGCAACAGGCTGGGCTCTGCAGAGCCAGGGGGTGCAGAACACAACCCAAGTCTGAGCTGGAGCTGCCTTTGCTTGTCAGGGCCCATTTGTTTGGGTGGTATGTCGTCCCGGACACGCTCCCTTCAGGAGGAAGAAGCATTTTTAGACATCGAAATAACTGGCTAGCTGGCACACAGCTCCCTGCTTCTCTCTCCCATTACTTTTTAAAGCTCCAGCTGAGCAGAGCCTTTCAGTATGCAGGGCAGCACCAGCCACTCCAGCAGAGCTGCTTGCGGGACACCAGCTAAGTGATCCTGAGAGGCCTCCTGGATGGACCGTGCTTCTGCTAACACCACAGCATTGTCGCTTTGGACCAAATCCCTCTGGTCCCAGCCCTACTCCCTGCAGGGCAGCTGCCCCCAGCTAATCACTCCCTCCCTTAGCAGCTTGTGCTGATGAGACTTAGCTCCTGTCAGAAAACTCCTCCCTGTGGTGCTTATTTATTAATAGGTGAGGGGGGAGCAGCTCTTGCCCCTCTCTCCTGCTTACACACTAAATATCAATTTGGCAGCTGGCAGCAAATCCCATTAAGGCAGCGAGATACTTAAAGGCATCAGCAGCTCCTGGCCCATTACAAGAATGAGGGGATGGACCCTGGTAATCTACATCTGAAACTGGTCACATCCAACTGGAAGCAAGGATCCCACCAAGATAAATATTAATAGAGTCTGCAAAGGCAGGGATTGGAATAAGCTCATTCATTAAATGACTTTGTCCATATTCAAGGGACCAATGCAGGATTTCTACAGAGGAAACAGCAACAAGAAGCTCCCCATATATTTCCCTTTTGACACAAGAGAATCAAATTCACTGATATCCCATCATGCCTGACATTTCCTAATTAGCCCTTTAAAGCCCTGCCTGGCTTTTACATTTTCTAGATGACAAAGGTGGAAGGTGGATGAGCAGAGGCTAAAACCAGAACAATAATTTCCTCTGTGGATCTGTTATAGCTGTTCACATCTGATCTGCAACAGCCCTCTTTATTTTGCTTGTCCTAGAAACTGCAACAGACAACCGCAAGGCAGCTCTGGGAAACCTTGAGGTGCACCCGCTACTGGCACAGAGGAGACTACCAGCCCTTCTTCCGCGTTAGGTCAGGCTGTGATCACAAGCTTGCTCTCTTAACAAGCCTCCCTGCTGCTACATGCACAACAGCCTGGCACTGGGTCTCGTTATGCATTTAGCTTCAGAGCACATACTCTTGGCACATACCACTTAGCAGGTCACATCGCCCAGAAAGGGTGCAATGAAGGTGGCATGCTAAAACCTCATGGCTTCGACAGAGTTTTTCACCAATGCTTGGCTCTGCTACCTGTTAAGCTTTCATGTGCTAAGAACTAATTAGTCTTCCTCCACTCTTTGTGCCAAAACCATATTAACAAGATGCATGCATGATGGAGGGAAGTCAGATTCCTACTGGTGCCACTGCTCTATTGCCAAGTCACTTCACCTTCCTCTCCGTATGCCCAAACCCAAACTCTGTCCTGCTGGGTAATACATCTGGAGATCCACCTTGGGAAAGCAATGCCCAAGAGCTAAGCATTGTGGCTTTGCTGAGCACAGGAGCATCCTTCTCTGGCCTCCTGCCCTGTGCTCTGGGCATGTGGACAGGAGTGCAGCTCGAATTGAGCATGCCTTCCAGAAAAGCATGGGGCAACCTGCTCACAAGGTCTATCTGCCAGCAGAGCTTTTGCTTTCCTGCACATAACACAGAGGTTCAAATGAGGAGAGTGGCATCAACAGGCTGCCCTGCAAGTGACCCAGGGCCCCCAGCTCTCGGCATTGCCGTTTTCTGCTGCAGCACAGTGCCACTAGAGTCACAGAGCTCATGCCAACTACTTCACTTCTCAGGCCTTCAAGTCAGCTCTGGACACTAAATCCCCATGGTGGCATCGCCAGGACACAGAAGCACATGGCTTCAAGCCCGTCTCACATACTCATCCCTACCAATACACACCTGAGAAGGTGCTGGGTCACCAGCTGATGCAGTGATCAATGGGTAGAGCAGACACCTTCTCCTGTCTCTGTACACACGTGCCACGCCACTATACAGCACGCGATTGCCTTGGTTAGGCCATCAATGGGGCAGAACTGGTTAGTAAGGGGTGGGGTGGCTGCTTTGAAGGTCACACACTGCCTGCACCCCTGAGAGTCATCACTGGGGTACCTGAAGGGAAGTTAAAACAGGAAACCCTGAGTTAAATGGTTTTGATGAAGCCCTCAGTGACTCTTACTTCCCACACATGAGGGCAGAGCTTTTTTTCTGACCATTTCTCCAAGCCCTCTCCCCCACCACAGAGAAGCTCCTTGCCCCACACACGTACAGAGCCAAGTTGTGTTTGCTGCGAGATGAACACCCGGGCGCTTTTGAGGGTACTTTCCAGATTTGTACCCAGAGTGTTGCATCTGCAGATGCGCACGTGCAGACCCGTCTAGCTGCCCCACTTTCCACGCACAAAAACTCACTTATGCTTTTTTTTCCATCCACCCCTTTGAAATCAAAGATGCAAATTGAGAAGGAGGCTCCGAATATTTGGAGAAGACAGTCCTACCCATCACCCACTGATACGACCCTGGCTACAGAGAAGGGCCTGATTGTCCCCAGTGCCGACTGCCAGCGAGGGCTGCAGACTTCAAGCAGGCGGGGAGGGCGCAGAGCATTTCTGAAAACTATGCTGCCACTTTCTTCTTTCTTTTACAAGGTCAGATTTTTTTTGGGTGATGGTCATGGTCAGTGACACTGGCAAAAAGTCAATTTTAGGAACCCATTTAGGGACACAGGGACTGTTTCTGGGCAACATCTGGCAGGAAATCCTGCCTGCATCCATAGTATTGCACAGAATCACATGCCACGTAGTTTTTAATGATTTTTGATGGATGATTTCCTCTAGGACTCACCAAAACTGGGCAAACTAGTTTCAAGCTCCAGACTGTTTTGTAGGAGAAAGTGGTGCAAGTATTACCATGATGAGATGAAGTTTGGGGCTTTCTCTATTATTCTGCTCCTCTACATTAAGCTGACCAGTAGAAAGGAGACATAAACCAATTCATTAACTCATCATGTAATTACTGTTTTATCAACTGATTTAAAAATATATATCTAACATAGTAATTTAAACTGGAAAAAAATGTGATGACGCTTGATTTCAGACTGCAATAAAGTTGTAAGGCACAGTCATTTGGATCAGCATCTCACAGTCTGCAGTCACTGAAACAAATGTTTTGAATCTCAACCAAATATAAAGCAAACGCCCTATTGAAAAAGCAAGAGATTACTCCCTTATTTCCCTGCCTTGTCTTTGCTGCAGCATTACTTAAAATTATCCAGTCATATGAAATTGGAAAGTCTATTTGATCTTAAAAAAGTAGAGGTGGGATGCCTGACTCTAAAGGCACAGGCAAGGGATGCTCTGACACCTGCTTAGAGCAGTCAGCTCTGCTAATGAAATTCCGGTATGCAATGTCTATCCATAGGACGCGAGAGAAATCCTTCCAGGTAGCTATGGAGCAAAGAAACATGTTAATACTGGGATGAGCCACTTGGTCAGTATTTGCTCCCCCAGCGATGCAGGCAACGAGAACCTCAGATGCCTGTGAATGGGGTGAGCTCTGGTGGGGGCATAAACTCTGAAACCACCCAGCCTTCCTGGGCTCTTCCTTGGGCGATGCGCCCCTCCCTTACACCCCGCTCCAGCCAACGCTCTCTCTTAAGCCCTTGGCTTTGTCCCTGGCAAGTTAAACATCCAGGACTGCAAAAGATACAGTGCGGTGCTGCTGCTAGGTCAGGCAGCTGAGCGTGAGAGGGAATGCCGTGTCCCTCGCCTCCTCCAGTGCACTCCACAAACTGCAGGCTCCACACTCTGCTTGGTTCAGCGTCCCTGCCTGACTCACAGAGCAGGGCATGGTGTGGATGAGAGGAAATACGTTAGGACTTTTCCTGTTTTAGTGCATGTAGGCTGCAAAAAATAACCACGTTTTTCTGTAATGAGAGGTTGATTAGCTCTTCTCTTGATCAGCGGGTGCTCTTTAAAGAAAGCATTTCTGGACCAGCTGTAGCCTTAATTGAGGCAAATCATGTCATTTGTTTGAACTGCTCTACTTGCACAGCTCTGTGTTTAGCTTGCACAAGAAGCTGAAAGATAGCATTGATCCTTCAAAACTGTGCTGTGTACATGGCTCCAACACACGCTGCCACCTGGGTATCTTCTAGGACCGGGGACTTTTGTTCTGAGATGTTGTTGAGGCAGCGGATCTGTCTGGCAATGACTGCAGCATGGCCCTTGCAGTCAGGGGCCAAGAGGCGTTCATCAGCCCAAACCTCTCCAAGGCTTTTGTGGATGAGCAGACAGCTGGCTGCTGGTGGTTGATCCCTCCAGGAGGGCTCTCATCCATGATGGGCCTGAAGAAAAGAGAGAAACACTGCAGTGAAATTGCACCCTGGGTCTGGATATCTGCATTCTCCCCACCACCTCTGCTGTCTCCTGCTCTGAAAACTGAACCGAAAGTTGCCAGCCCTGAGAGCAGCACAAAGCACAACAGCTTCCCTCACAAGGCATGCACTCTCTGCCTATACTGCTCTATAATGACCACGTTAACTTCAAAATCAAGGTGTCGTGTCACAATTCCTCAGCTTTATTTCTTCAAAGAAGCAACATGATGCTAATCTTACAATAAGCAGTTTCAGAAATAACCATGTTTTGGTGCATGTGACACTTCCCTAATGCCTACTTTATTTTCCAAAGCTGTTTCTAACATGAATTAATGGAAGTTTCAAGGGAAAAAAACTTAAGTAGGTTGTCAAGAACTTGTTCTGGGGTTCTTTGTCAAGTTGTCAAGAACTTGTTCAGGACCCAAGGAGAGTCCTGAACAAACGCCACTACAAGAGCTCTGCAACAAACATGGGCATCAGCCCTGCATGGGGAACATGAGAATGGAGCAGTAAGAACACAGGAAATTTCTGGGCTATTATTCAAGAAAATACAAAATTTCCAAGACTCAAGCTATAAGGAATATGAGAAAATGTTTCATTTAGCAGACAAAGGTAAACGTCAGCACAACTAAAAGGAGTTCTTTTTACAGAACAGGCAGGAGACTCCCGAGACAACACAGAAGTCTGCATGTTCCTGCTGTGAAGACCCTTCTGTTTTCCCCAGTCACGCTGCAGGCAGTGCTGCTGGCAGGGCGCATACCTGATGCTTATTGATCCAACAGCTGCTTGTCCTGAAATAGGACTTTGCCGGCCGGTGCTCCCAGCAGGCTGGTGCTGCCCTTGGGATCTGGAGGCAGCTGGCATGCTGCGCTGGCTCCGAAGAGCAAGTTCCTTGCCCAGAGGCTGGGCTGAAATTTCTTGATGACCCCTTGACTGGCATCGCTGTGTCCACTGCCTGTCCTCCTCTTGGCTGGGTATTTTTAGGCATCTTACCCTGTGATTCCTCCTTTGCCAGGGTCTTGCTGCAACACCCGTTACAGATGCAGGTGAAGGGCTTTTTGGAGGGGACGGAATTACACAAGAGTTCGCATTGGAGAATACTGCGCCTTCCTGAGCCTGTGATGAACCTGAAACAGGCAGGGAAACGCAGTGATTCAGCAGTTTATCATAGAATTATAGAACCATTTGGGTTGGAAAAGACCCTTGGGATCATCGAGTCCAACCATCAACCCCACTCTACAAAGTTCTTCCCTATGCCACATCCCCCAACACCACATCTAAATGAGTCTTAAACACATTCAGGGACTGTGACACAACCACCTCCCTGGGCAGCCTATTCCAGTGTCTGACCACTCTTTCTGTAAAGAATTTTTTTCTAATGTCCAGTTTGTCTTACTCCTAAACGACCAGAGAGTAAAAAGTTTTGGAGAAGGCTACGCGATGGAGCTGGGTGGGCAGATGCGTCCCAGGACATACAGTGATGCTGGCCTTGGTGAATTGCTTCCTCTGATAGTTGGGAGTTTGAGTTACTCAGCAACCTCCCTGCCAGTACTGCTGGTGATGTGCCAAGAGAACTAGACCTGTGCATAGCTCAAGAGGGACAGACCAGCTCACTGATCCTCTTGTTCTCAGGCAGGATCACACCTGCATCATTCCTGGTGAGAGCTGACACCCACTTGTTTTAAATACCTGAGGACCCCATCCAGCAATCTGAAATTCAAGGCACAGGAACAATCACAAATGAGTGGATCCACTTTTTTAAAATCAGAGGCAGAGGTGTAAGGATAAGATCTTGAGATTAGCCTTAAAATTATGGAAAGCACCTGACCACTAGAGAAAATATTGCACTACATGCAGGGCTGCTATCTGGCTGGTCATATTTTAGCCCATGTAATCCTCCAGAGCAACATAAAGAGAAGAAAAATCTTGTTGCTGATTTATGAATATAACGTGCATGCATATATGCTTAAAACCATTCTATAAATAGCAGGGATCTGATTGCTCTTGTCTATTAAAAGATCCAACTGTACCTAAGTGCCTGATGTGCAGGGTCTGGGGCGGGAACACAATCTAAAGAATGTGCCACCAAACCCAGGCCCAGAAAGTTCAGCTTTATAGCTCCTAATTGATGGGGATGTATTTTACTGCTTAGGTAACCACACAAAGCTGATATAAAATTTCCACTGAACAGTTTTCATCATACTATATGCTTTAAAAAGGCCTAAATTTCATAGGGTTTTTTTTTTGTTTTTAAGTAAAGACATTCTGAAAGACTAGTATGCCTGACTCAAGGGCCCGAAATAACACTCAGTGACTTCCAAAGAGTGCAGATTGTACGGATCTGATGCTGCAAACACTTTTACATGAGAGTGGTTCTGCTCAGATAACTTGTCCTTTCCTGGTCAGAAGGATTGTTTCCAGCAACAAGTTCTTTTGTGAGAAAATCATATTGGGTAAGACACACTTCTGAAGTTAAGTGTTGAGGCATTTAAATACCTCTCCAAATCTTGACACAGTCTCAAGTCACAGAGGTCAAGTGTATTTTTAACTGTGTTGCTGAATAAAGTCTATCAGTTGCTAAAGTTTTGTCAGATATTTGCTCTGCAAAACGTATATGTCTACTAGTGACAGAAGGCAAACGCTGCTGTGTTTGTGATTGTTTGAATCTTGGTTATTATGGCCAGCTGATTTGGGATCTGGGTCATCCTCCCCCCTCCCTGCCCCCCCACCTTAGGTAATACTAGCTTTCAAACTGCTCCATCAATCTTGTAACCAAATCCTAGCAGATTTGGTTACAAGATGAGCAGATCTATGCCCAGCCGCTCACTTTCATAGTCCTATAGGGCATGACACTGGTAGCCTTTGAGATGTTTGGGGCATTGTCTACTCAATCTACAAAAATGATGAAATCATAATAAATCATATTCAATCTAAAGAAATTATATTAAATCCATAAAAGATCAGATTAAATCTAAAGAGACCATGAGATCATAATCTAAGAGTTCTGCAGTCACTGGACAACTGGCCATTCCTTGAGATTTTTACCAACAGCTTTTGTTCTTTTTAAGAAGATATTGTTTATATTACTGTTAATACACAAAGGCTTTGAATAGTTTAATGATACTGCTGTTTTACCTAAACTATATTATATTTTTCCAAATTTTAATAGATCCATTTTTGCCCTTGAAAGAAATGTAAAACAAAACCTCACATGCTAATATTTATTGAGGCAAAAAAGGTGATTATTAACAATAGAAATAGATTAAAGTTGTACTTTTGTATGCTCCTCTACTTGATATGTATTTGGAACAACCATTATTAATGTTTCTAATATTCTTAAATATGATATTCAACAAGTAGTGAAGAGCAGGAATTCTACTTTCGTTCATGTAAATGCAATTCCAGAGATGCCTTTGGCTTTGCTCCTGAGTAAAAGAGCACGTTTCATTTTTCAATTCTTTACTGAATGCATCCCTTTGGTTGCGTACCTTTCCAGAATTCCCAGTTGCCCGGTTAAACCTTAATCATTAGCTCAGCCATTATTTCCACCAGTGCCAACTGGGGTAAAATATAGCTCAGTTGGAATGACAGTATTTTAGACTTACCTGGCATTGCCATAAATTAGTTACACAAGGTAAAAGACAGTGGCATGTCCTTCCACTAGATTTGATGCTATGCTGGTGTAATATCAGCTTTGTTCCTCTTAATTCTACAGATCCATGCTGAAATACATCAACTGATGGTCAACACAGCTGGCCACCATGTCCTGCCTAAAAACTGGAACAGATTACTTAGAGTCTGGCTCTGCAATGATATTTCCATATTGGTGTTCTAGAGCACAGAAGCCAGATCTCATAACATACCTATCTACAAAAGTTTAGTAGCATGTGTCACTACCCGATCTTAACCCTTCCCCGGAGGTTTAGGTCCAGTACCTGAAGAAGACTGGGAGAGACAGGAGTGGCAAGAAGAATCAAGTGAAATCCTTTCAATGAGGTCCTCATGACAGGTCTCCCTCAACTCATCTTCGCAGCTGTCACTCAGGCTGCAGCCTTCACCCTCCTCCTCATCACTAAGAGTTACCTTCAGTGCTTGGGCGGCTTTTTCTTGCTGACCTGTTTGCAGGCACCTGGACAACATCAAGTATCACACTGTTAGTTAGCCTTTGAGTTGTGAATATGTAGCCAGCCAAGTGCAGCTTGGCGTGGCCACACAGGCAAACACTCAGGCAGTGGATTTAGTCACACACTGTGATTTCCCACTTTCCTGGAGACACGGAAAATCGTTCTAAATGGATCATCCATCTAAGCTGCCTGTGTCTGATTATCTGAAAGTGTCCTAACGTTAATCAAGTGAAATGGGGCAGATATAAAATACTACACAGTGGAGTAAGCTCAGAGAAATAAAGCCAAATAAAGTAAAAACTTCCAAAGCCACTGTCATCTGTCTATGAGATGGGGGAATCTCAGCATGGCGTCATTTTCCTTTCAGCCTTTCATTTGGTTAGGCCAATACGATGGTTGCAGAAAACCACATCCACTTTCACTTCTTTTACTGTCTGAAGGTAGACACTGTCAGGGCCAAGAATGTCTTACCAGTTATGAAAAGTCATTTCCTTGCTCTTTCTAAGCAAGCAAGTCCACTCTGCCTATGCTGGTCTTCAGCCTGCTCTAGAGGGAGGTGAAAGCCTCCCCCAGGTTTCTTCCCCCTTGCCCACCCCGCAGATGGTCCAGCAGGGAGGACCGACTGCCACCGCAGGGACAGGGATGCAGGAGGGCAAGACTATTCCCCGAAACCGCCACCAGGTGGCCAAAGAGTTTATTTTATTATTACAGCAGAAAATGAATGCCTGTTTTATTGCACGACAAGATTTCTCCCGCAGTCTCACCGCTTGTGCTGCTCTCTCTGTACTCTCAGTTCAGGGGACACATCTTCCTGGTGCAGAGCTCCTCCTCTTCCAGACCTGCAAATGTTTTCTGTCCTCAGATGGCACAATTTCAAAGAGCTCACTGCAAGTGGCTGCAAAATGAGAGAAGTTATCTTGATAATCTCAGGAGCTCTCCCCAGCTCAATTTCTAGATTGTGGATTTTAGAAGGCATCAAAGTCCGTTATTAGTCCTGAGTTTTCAGATCACCCCTCACCATTTTCTTGCTCTTCGGTTTTAAGAAGCCCCACGCCCCAGTGGCATGCGTTGTTACAGCTTGAAGAACCCAGAGTGGCAGTAACAAAAATGTTGATTTATCTCTCCCTGGCATATAAGCCTGTAGCATCTATACCAATAAGCATATTAAGACCCATACCACAGAAGCTGCATCATTCCGCATGTGACCACAGTTCCTTTCCACATCCTAGTTTATAACACACAGTAATTCACTCGAATGTTCAAATTTGTTTCGGAAAAGCTTCCAGTGCTCGGGCAGTGGCAGCAGAGAGACAAGGGAGGGATACGTTTTTTCCAGCGGTTCTTTAACATCTGTTGTCAGCATTAATTGAGACTGCCGACAGCACAGTGATGCAGGTGTCCTGTGCATGCCATTTCCCTGATTTAATGCAGCCTGTTTAAACATACGCACATGCATCCGCGCCATGTTGAACCTCAGGGCCCACAAAAGCTAACCATGAATTCTATTAGGACAAGAGGAAATGGGTTCAAGTTATGTCAGGGGAGGTTTAGATTGGATATTAGGAAACATTTTTTCACTGAAAGGGTTATTAAACATTGGAATAGGCTGCCCAGGGAGGTGGTGGATTCACCATCCCTGGAGGTGTTTAAAAAAAGGGTAGATGTAGTACTTAGGGACATGGTTTAGAAGTGGTTTTTGTCAGGGTAGGTTAAAGGTTGGACTTGATCATCTTAAAGGTCCCTTCCAACCTCAGCAATTCTATGATTCTATGATGAGCCAGACTGCACCCCATTACACACACGGGTATCCTCTCACTAAGTTACTGCTGAAATGAGCAGGCTGATCTGCTGGGCTGGGGTACCACCAGACTGTCAAGAGGAACAAACGTTGCCTGTTTGTTCCGCCAATAGGAACAACCTTGAAGCACTGGAAGGAACTGGCTGGATGGTCGCATCCAGAGAGTGGTGGTCAATGGCTCGATGTCCAGATGGAGAGGGGTCACAAGTGGTGTCCCTCAGGGATCTGTACTGGGACCGGTGCTGTTCAGTATCTTCATGAATGACATAGACAATGGGATCAACTGCACCCTCAGCAAGTTTGCAGACGACACTAAGCTGAGTGGTGCAGTCGACATGCCAGAGGGACGGGATGTCATCCAGAAGGACCTGGATGAGCTAGAGAGGTGGGCCTGAGCAAACCTTATGAAGTTCAACAAGGCCAAGTGCAAGGTCCTACACTTGGGTCAGGACAATCCTCGTTATCAATACAGGCTGGGGGATGATGTGATAGAGAGCAGCCCTGCGGAAAAGGACTTGGGGATACTTGTGGATGAAAAGCTGGACATGAGCCAACAATGTGCCCTTGCAGCCCAGAAGGCCAATCGCATCCTGGGCTGCATCTAAAGAACCGTAGCCAGCAGATCCAGAGAGGTGATTCTCCCCCTCTAGTCTGCTCTCGTGAGACCCCACCTGGAGTACTGGGTCCAGCTCTGGAGCCCTTAGCACAAGAAGGACATGGACCTATTGGAGCGGGTCCAGAGGAGGACCACGAACATGATCAAAGGGCTGGAGCAACTCTCCTATGAAGACAGGCTGAGAAAGTTGGGGTTGTTCAGCCTGGAGAAGAAAAGGCTCCGGGGAGACCTTATAGCAGCCTTCCAGTACCTGAAGGGGGCCTGTAAGAAAGCTGGGGAGGGTCTGTTTGCAAGGGCATGCAGCGACAGGACAAGGGGCAATGGTTTTGAACTAGGGCAGGGTAGGTTTAGATTAGACATTAGGAAGAAGTTCTTTACACTGACGGTGGTGAGACACTGGAACATGTTGCCCAGAGAGGTGGTGGAGGCCCCATCCCTGGAGGCATTTAAGGCCAGGCTTGATGAGGCTCTGAGCAACCTGATCTAGCTGAAGATGTCCCTGCTTACTGCTGGGGGATTGGACTAGATGACCTTTAAAGGTCCCTTCCAACCCAACACATTCTGATTCCATGATTCTATGATTAGCGATCTGACTATTTACACTAACATCAAAAAAAAACTGCTGAAAAAAATCTTCTGCTTCACAGCTGTTATAGAAATGCCGTCAAATTTTGCAATCCTGCCTTGCGCTTTGCTCAGCCAGGATGATAGGAAATGTACCGCCAGCAGCCGATGTGTGATTTTCACATGTTCCTTTAAACTGATGGTTAATTGCTGGTAGCACATGGGCATCTTTGTGACATCAGGGCACGAGACTCTCCGTCCTCAAGACCGATTGTATGTTGGGGGGCTTTTGGGCTACAGAAGAGAGTGAGCCGCCACAAGCCACAGTGGGAGTTCAGTTTATCCCAGGATTTCTGGGGGTCACCAAGCAGGAATATGAAATACAAGAAAAACATACACCTAGCTTTTGCCTCCTTGCACGCAGGGCCTTGGTGGGGTTCCCACATATAACTTGACCGAATCCTAAGAAAAAAAAGGAAAAAAAAAAATTTTACTCCAGCGTTTAACAAATGGTGCTGTCAACATCAGTGAACATCATTTCCCATAGATAGGAAGATGTAATATTTCATGGCATAGGTTCACAGTGCCAGCTGGCATGGCCTGACACTGCTGCTAAGAGGCAGTTTCTGTTTCTACCAGAATCTTTCTCCTTCTGCTCCTGCCCTGCCTCCTCCACTGTGCTGGTGCAAACATTTGTGTGGCGACATGGTGAGTCAGATCAGGGAACAGATCCAGATTAAAACTAAATATGCTTTTAGGGTTTCTTTTTTTGTTTTTTTTTGCTGGGTTATTTTTCAGATGGATCTTGATCAGAATCAGGTTCCCCACGTGACTACGCAGATGCTCTTGCCAAAACAAGGGACAAGGCAGCAAAGGGGAAGGAAGCAGCAATAGAACATTGGGTGAAACTGTCTCTATCAGTACTGCTAGCTACCTAAAAGTGCACATGAAATTATGGTCTCATAATTTCTGTACTCAGTTTCCACGTATTTTTCCGAATGTGCATTTAGCTGTTTGCACTGCATCTAGTTCGTCATCCTGAGTCGTACCTACAGCAAGGAACTGAGGTGGGACTGGCATCTGAGAGAAGCAGCTCACAACACTGGGAAAACGAACACCATCTTCCTATCTAACCTGCACTCTACGGGCAGGTGGAGCTCCACCCTCAAGCTCTTTCCAGGATCCAGGGAAGGATGTCTTGGGAAGTGCTAAATATTGTACGAGAAGTGAACTCCCTTTCCATCCAGCTGTCCCCAGCAGCTGCTAACTTGGCAGCACTTTTGGGTGGCCAGGGCATGAAGGTCAGTGGTACACCCGTGTTTTGGGCTAGCCTGTAGATCAGGTATGTGGAGTCAAGGACCTGACTCCTCTTGCTGAGGGACCCACCTCTGGAAACCCAAAAGAAAGTGCTCATTGACAGCAGCAGTGCTGCTGCAGTGTGAGACGGCAGTACACAAAGTCTGAGCACATGACCCAACAGGGAGTGAATGTGCACCACCACACCTTTCTAGGGGACTACCTTGGACTACATTCCTATGACTGAACAAGATGGGCCCAGATGTGACTTAAATGAGCCCCAGCTAGGCTGACGTGTAACGTAAAGGACAGAGCAGGACAGCTTTTGATGAGGTATGAAAGGTAACTTCAGCAAGGGAGCACCACTGGAGTATGGGGTTGTCAAGAGGGACAGCAGCACATAACGTATGGGGGTGAGGGGCTGAGGAAAGGGAAGCCCAGATGACTTCCACCTTCTGCTCCAGGGGGAAATAAAGGAAAGCCCACACTAGAGCATGTGAGTCCCATGGAAGAAAACATATGCTGAACCTGATCTAGCAGAGGGATGGGTGGGTGGTATTCAAAGCACCCAGGCTTTCATCAGCAATAGTAATGTTCAGAAGGAGGTGGAGGTGTGGGAAAGAACAGGATTAAAAACCATACATTACCATGTGTCAAATCACTGGAGTCATCTTCTGTGAACAGCTCTTTAGAAACAGTGGGATCTGGAAGAGGACAACCACTGTACAAGAGGCGGGCACTGCTAGATCTCCCTGCATTAGCAGACCACTGCGCAGTTCCAGGTCTGGAAGTTGTCGGGGGTCTTGGGCTGCATCCAGTCTGCCTTGCTACTGCCCCAAGATACGGATCTAAGAGAGAGGTTTCGCCAGTGTAAGCATAGTCATGCAAGGCTTCAAACCACACCATCACCATATACTGTCAATATGGTGACTGCTTCTGCACACCCGGAGCTGTAGGGGACAGAAAAACATGTCGTTGCAGCTACAAAAAACATGCTGGAATGAGTCACACCTGGAGACAGAGGGCTTCCTGGTGCTGCACGCAGTCCCCCATAGCTGCCCTCTGCAGATAGAAGAACCTGGGGACCCCCAACTAAACCAAAGTCCCTTCCCACCCTCCTCCTGCTCCTGGACACCAGAGACTGGCTACTGGCTGAATATGGGGTCAGAAACCACTCTGTGCTCGCCATCTGCCTCTGACTGTCCCAGAGGTGGGCCTGGATATGTCCAGGGCTCTGCTCCTTCCCCTGCCTGCACGCCTAGGGTAAGAGTAAGCTGCCTCTCATTTGCTGCCCACCTGCTTGCAGGGGAACCACTGCAGGCTTGCCACAGGCACAGTCCAAGCCCCCAGTCTTAAAATATACTGCTTAAATGCCCAGGCGCAACGCAGATGGTGACGGCCACCTTACCGGAGCTATTACTCAACCAAATGCAAATCACGTCCCAGGAATCATGGAAATCTGGGAATGGCAGTAACAGATTTTTCCAGTACTGCCTCAGAGACAGATACTTCTCCACCACAGAAAGAAAGGCGAAAACCGAGTTTTTGTAATGCTACAGGGCAGGGTGGATTATACAAAAGCTAGCGAAGGCAGACAGAGCCTTGTCCTCTTACCTGTCCAACCACCGACTGTCCCAGGAGCACAGCACAGCTGTAAGAGCAGCATGTGCAGCCAACAACCCATAGGAGAGGGAATTTCATTTCAGTGCCTAGATGAATAGCGTGCTTTGTAAAGTGTTGAGCATCTACCAGCTCCACAGTAGAGCCATCAGCTCTGTAATAACATGGCCATTTCCTTAACAGCAGAGTGTTAGGGACCTTTAGAATATCTTGGCCATAATTGTTAATACAAACCCATGAAATACAGAGTGCATGAAAAGTACCTGAGTCAACATTGCTATAGGAAAGAAAAAAATACGCAGATGTCTGAACCTGACCATATGACCTCATCAGTTTAGAACAAGAATGTAAGTCTGCTTACACTAGGAAACAATACAAATCCACAATTTTGTGCTCTGTCCCTACTGTTTCTGTCAGCTCACTGTGTTAACTAGTTTTCTGAACCATAGCTGATGTTGCCAAAGCAGGATCACTGAAGGATCAGATTTTAATGGATTTTTTCCCTACCATAACTACTATTACAACTAATGATTTGGACCCACAGGGATTAAATAAATGACAAATGTATGTAGTTATTCCGAAACAAACTAAATTTTTAATGGAGTACAGTTGGCAGGCAAACCACAACTGGGGGGGCTGGGCAGCCAACTGCATTGCCCACACTAATGGGAAGGAACAGGAGCAGTTATAGGAAATACTTTCTAATATTTAATGGTAAGTGGTAAAGTGCATGTAGCATGATACATAAAAGCATGGACATTTGAACTATAGCCAAGGCCACAGGCAAGGGGACAACAGATTTATTTTCAAACCATTTACTCTCTACTAATGAATGTAAGGGACTTAATCACAGAGGCAAAGAAAATGGAACAGATCTCTTACAAGACCATACAATCTCAGTTGCTAGGATGATGCTACCACTGAAAGGTGGTGACTAAATCGCCTTTTCTATTATTAAATTGGAGTAGGAACTCCTGCTACATCCATGCTACATGGGATCGACTGCTACTATGGAAAGGGCTGTGACCAGTTGTTATTGAAACATTCCTTTCCAAGCTTTGCTTCTTCCCATCGTGCAGAATGAACGCTAAGTACAGACTCTCAGCTACCGCTGGATTTGCTTGATCATCGAGAAATCATCTGCATTTTTCTGATCTTGATGCCCAGTTTAGGAAAGCTTTCATTTAAATCCGCACTGTGCTCAATTCCAGCTTCCGCACTTCCCAAATGAAGAAGACAACATTCTTTATCCCTTTGCTATAATTAAACATTGGCTTTGAAGAGGGCAGCTTACTCTTCATCTTTCTTTTTCCCACATCATAACCTGAAAAATGAACCCTGATAGGAAACCTGACATACCTAACCATGAAACGTCTCCAGCTAAACCACCTTCCTTGATGGATTCCTTGATGATTAGCCAATCCTCATGCATCTTCTTGGAAGGAAGGAGAGCAGTCTGGCTTGCTGGTATTTCATCCAAATACTCCAAGTGGGGAATGAGTTTTTTTACTTCAGCTCTGTAATTATAATCTGGTTCCTGGAAAAATTGAGAAAGTGGTCACTTGAATAGTTCATTTAACAGACTGTGGACTTACACCAGCAGCACAGCAGTGTTCAATTTATATGACTGCCATATAACTTGAAATGCCTTCTGTGAGGCAAACCTATTCACCTCATTCAATGGAAATAAATACAGTCAGGAGTTTCATTTTACTGTGCTTTCTCCTCACATAATTTCTACTCAAATTGATTGTGAACACATCCTGAACAGAGCAAACACATGCTCCCCGCCCCCGAGAAAAAAAGGCTGCTTTGCTGTTTACCCACAGATGACTGGCATTTGTCTTTGTTATATTATGTATAACGTATAAAGCGTAGAAAGCCACTGATGCCCACAGAAAGCCTGGGCACTCTCAGCATTCAGCCAGCCTCCCTCCCTGCTTTTGCAGTTGTGTGGTTGCTGCATCAATACTCAGATGATAGGAAGACTTGAGAACATGTTATGAGCATTGCTACACCAGCTGATGGAAAAAGAAAGAGCATTTCCATAGATCATGTTTTTACGCATACCCATAAACCAGCTACAGCGAATGAACTGCACTGATTTTCTGGGGTAGTCTTCAGGAATTTGGTGTGTGATATCATACGCTGTTAGAAGCGATGGCTTACTTCAAACTACATTTTCTTCTGCAAGAGGCCGCATGCCAACAGCAGGTGCACAGAAGGCTAAAGCGAACTGCACTTGGGTTTCTTTTCTGTGTGCTGGAAAAACAACGTGATTGCTCCCAAGGCATAGGAACTCGGTGTGACAGCCATGGGGGAAAGCACGGGTGCAGCCCCCTTCTGCATGCATGGGTGGAACTGACATGTATAAAACGAGCACAAGCTAATGCCTGGGGACCTCTGAGCAGTAAGTCCAATCCAGAACATTGCAAACTAGGCTGTTTTGGTGGATTCTGGCGGTAGAAAGGCACCTTCACATGGCATCTTTGTCTTTGGGAAAACTTAGCAATACCTCAGGGTCAACTGGGTCATGCTGCTTTGCAATGGGAATATTTTTGGTTAAAATAGTGTCAGATTACAAAAGGCATCAAATGGTGATGGCGATCTCTTCTACTTAAAGAAAGTAGAAAGCAAAAGTGCACTGCTACTGGCAGAATATGAATGGACAGCTACCTACAAATCAATTACTTCATGCAGATAAGTGTTATGCTTTTCCAGACATTGCATGCAATATCAGAAAACCGCACAAAGCCAAGTCCTCATTCAACACAGAGTTGTCAGAAACAGAAATCTTTTTGTGGGACCTGGCTGGCTGTATGCTCCCTCCCTCTGCACGACGCAGCACTGAGGCTGGCAGAGGGAACTCGCCAAATAAAGCTCATATTTTTTTGTTGTTAAGAGGCAGACACCAGATTTCCCTAACTAAGCTTTTAATCTTAATTTAGAAAATGAGTCAACCAATCGCCATGCTACCCTGTACTACATGTACTCTGAACAGCGCCTGGGCTACAGCCAATTTCCAGCCATGTCCTGCTGGAGGGAAGCATCATGTTACGCTCATGTTACGTTACTGCAACAGAGGCTGCAGAATTTATCATCAGGTTGTTGCTCTTGGTTTAGATAACAGGGAAAGATGAGCTCATCTGAAAATCAAATTACAGACAGCAAACAGGCCATCTGAAGAAACAGCAGTAAATTTAGCTGGACCATTCCGTAGATTAAAAGTAAATAAATAAGAGAGCTTTTACAGAGCTGCAGCAACAAACTACAAGCAGGAGCTTGAGGAATTAGAGCTGGCCACCTAGGGCACACCAAAATAAGCCCTCATCTATTCTTTTCTATATTTCAGGTGGCTTTTCTATACCCTGAAGAAATGCAAACAACATAGCTGAAACCAAGAAAGTGACAAAGCCCATGGAGAAACTCTTCAGCAGCCGAAGGCAGGGCCAGCTTTGCAACCGCCCCAGGGCTAAGCAGTTTCTCAACATGGAGACTGGGTGTGAGACTACAGTGAACTTGCAGTCTGCCTCTGCTACAGCTCGGAGTAAAACACACCATCGTGTGGACCCCCTCAACAAATTCGGGCTGGCACAGGAGTAGAGACGGCCATTCAGCCTGGAGAAGAGCAGTAGGGCACACCACCACATACCACCCCTCTTTGAACTCCCGTTATGTGACAACACGCAGCAGCATCCCAAGGACTGATGTCCTCAGCTAAACAAACCAAGGGCAATCTGACATTTCTCTATTATAAGTACATTTAAGGCCCGATGATGTCAAGTTAAAAACTACGTCCTCCAGAAATACCACTTTTGTTGAGCGGGAATGACAAGGTAGCAGAAACAGACTTTCTATGCTGCTAGGATATACTACACCATTTTCATGGTAGGAAGCTATGATAAGGAAGTGTCAGAAGTTGTATCTGTCTCCATGGGAGTAAAAAGAGTAAGTAGGCACCCTTTGTCCGTCAGAAGCAGGCAAAGCTTCCTTACTGTAGGAATATGTTTTTACCTCTCAGGATTGCATCTTCCGTAAGGGAGAAATGTTAATGGAGAAATCATTTTGGTTACAAATAGTTACACGCGTGGTCTCTGAAGTATACTTCTACCAGTTCAAACCAGAAAGGCAAGTGTATGATATTTTCTTTTGGAAAATTATGATAGCTAAAGCACTACTTTCTGTGGCTCCTTTTTCTGAGAGATATGACAAAGCCAACAATTACATCTGAAAAATGCTAATAACTTATGAATCTAAAAAGTGAGAAGATTTAGAATATGTGCATGTCTACTATATGATTGAGTTTTAGTGATAGCATCTCTGTTTTCAAGTCTAAATCCAGGATGAATATCAAACCCAACCTTTTAAGCATATTAATGGCATGGGCATGATCACTTTGAAATGCACAGCGAACCTATGGAACATGGCACAGTGGAGTCACAGCGCCAACTCCTGCTCTGCTTTATCAGCTCTTTACAGTGCCATTGGGGATTGCGCCACCCTTAGTGAGTGCTGTGTGTGTGCGCGTAGGCCGGGGACCTTCCAAAAGACCCGGATGACAATATATCATGTGTTGGCCATAAACTGTCCTCTGATGATATGTATTAGACATTATGTGACCAAAATGAGAAAGAGTCTTATTCACCCAAGTTTTTAAAACTCTGATTTTCCTGCAGTTACCTTTTCAGTATATGCCAAGATGCTTGTTTCTATATCCCAACAATGCCTTTTTTTGAAGCAGGGGAAAGTGAGAGTAATACAACTCTGATACTATTCACGTAGAATTAGATCTCCCTTACCTATCTTGTTGAGTGCCCTGAAACCCAAAGCAGATCATGTATTTTTGTGTTTTCATCTTTGTGACACAGAGCATCTCATGCCCTCAACAAAATACCTCCACAGAAATGATTTTATCATTTCAGTACATAAGAGGTGGATCACTGTATTTTGTATCTTCAGGTTTTGATGAAGATCTTTTTGGTCATTTGATTTTAACCTTTCAGAGGAAAGGACAACAAGCAGTTCCTACAATACAGCTTTTCCTAGTTATCTCAAGCATCATTTTTCTGAGGGTTCAACTTTTGAGCATGGTGGTACTGGAACACTTGCTGTTGGACCAGAGAGCCTCCAAAAGAAATGCAAAAGCCCAAAGACAAATATCTAATGGAGACATTGCAATTGGCATATCTTGTAAGAAAAATATTGGCTACTTTCTAACCCACTGCAAGATCTCTACAGGGAGAAGGATCTGTACAACTGGGGTCTATGCTCTCCCTGGTCTGCCTTTAAGATGCCTGTTTGCACTGCAAGTAGGGAGAGGACAGAAGAGCTGTACGGACCAGAACAGCTGATTTCTGGTTTAATCCCATTCTCACATGTTAAGAAGGAACACATTGCTAGGAAACAGGCTTGAGTCTTTACTAGCGCTCCTTGTATTTCATTTGTGCTCATCTTGGAGACAGTACCCACGAGAGGATAAAATAAACAGAAATGAAAGATGGGAAATGCATCCCATGTCATCCCTCAGAATGATACGATAGGAAGATGCAGAAATGTTTCTCATTTCCAACTCAAACTAAAAAAGCACTGCCAAAAATTAACACAATACGTGCAAACCAAATTGTCACCTCTGCAGATTCTGCATTTGGCTTCAGACAAATAAGGTTGCCCTCCACTGTCAGGTGTCTCAGCTTGCAGCAAAGTCCCAGGTACTGCATCTGGCTGATGTCCTCAATATTGTTCCCTTCCAGGTCCAAAACCTCAAGATGATCCAACCAGGTCAGCTGGCTCAGGTCAGAGATATTGTTATAGGCTACGTAGAGTTCCTCAGCAGAAGTAAACAGAATAAATATGTAAACCACAGGCTTGCACAAGTAACACTCAAGCTTTGCAAAATCTTTTCTAGTATGTGAAATATTACATGGCACAATGTGAAATTAGCACGGAAGTGAACATTTTCCAAGTGTGGCTGTTGCCGCCTTAAATAACTAGGGCTAATATGGCAATGAATGCTATGCTGCATTGGCATCTTCAGGATCAGACTTGAATGTTACACCTCATTAAAAAAACCCCACAACTGTAGCATCTTTTAGGCTAACACATGCAATTCAAAGCATCCAACCAAAGTCCTTTAGAAAAACAAAAGGTGAGAAGAGAACAAAGACTACAAGTAAAGAGCACCAATTGAAGATAGTTTTGAGATCGTCATTTGGCAGGACACACCTATACTTACTTTTAGAGACCCGCAGGAAGAGATACCATCTAAATCTGAGAGCCCACAGTGAGCCATCCACAGGACACGGAGATGGGATAACGTGGTTCCAAGATCCCTTATAAAAGAAACAATTCAAGCTCTATTTGAATGGATGAAAGAACTCACAACTTGATTTTTTTTCGTAAGACTAGGTCACTGCTACTTGTTCAAATCTCACATTGTTTACAAGAAATGTCATTAAAAATGTTCACCATCAAAGGTGGAGAACAAAATTATACCCCTCTCTACCTCTCTCTCTTATAGACGTCTTTGTTCTTGTATGACATGTCACCCCATTTCAGTTTGATTAAGATTCTTCCAAGAGCTACATCATGGTAATTCTGTCATAAATTGCAGGTAATTGCTAAGAATTAAGTGAGGTTTGCTTATGCTGGCATCATTTGCTCTACACACATAACGCAAATTAACATATTGGAGCTTATCGCACAGTTGTCTCGCTCTGCCCTCTTATGGAGTTACCTTTCTTCTGATTTTGCAGTTGAAAGGAATAGCACTCTTGCTAAACAACATTTTTCGAATCATCAGAAAATTATAATCCTTTCCATCCCATTTTCCTATCCTTTAGGTCTACTAAAATATAAATAAGGGATCATTTGTATGAATTCCAAACTTTTGGGTCCTAACCCAGAAAAGCGCATACTGACCTGCTTAACTCCATGCATGTGTAATGTCCCACTGACATTGCAACAGTGCACAATACAAAGATAATGCAAAATGCAAAACCGGTAGCAAATTAAATTGGGGGCTTGACCACCTTCCATCTTTGGTAACATTAAGTCGCATAAAGTCACTGCTCGAACATAAACAATATACAACACTTTATCAAATCTCAAACCAACCAAAAGCTCAGAATTCTCTACTGTAGCCATGATATCAGACTATCTGAATAATAAAGAACTAAACAGCAGGGAACTGAATACAAGGACAGTTTATCAGAGGAGGTAGAGACTAGCATGAAGTTCCCACAGTCACAGCAATGGTTGAGGTTGGAAGGGATCCCTGGAAGTCATCTTGTCCACCCCCCCATGCTCAGGCAGAGCCAGTTGCCCAGGACCACATCCAAAAGCTAAAATAGTTCTTAAATAGAGATTCTTGGACTTCAAAATTGAGGATTAGCTATCTTTTATAATATCCATTTTTATAACATACATTATAATAAGTAATACATACTTTAATGCACTGTCTAAGGAAAATTGCAGAAGATAAAAGAATATGGTCATGAGGTCCCTTCTGATCTTAGAATAAAGGTAAAAGTTTCCTTACTCATGTCTTCTTTTTATGGACCATGGGGAAAAGAGCAGCTTCGCACTGCCCTCTGAGAACCTCTTGCAGCTTTGATACAGCTTTGGAGCAAAAACCCCCACAGTCAAAATTGCCTGCTTTGGGAATACTGCACAGCCAGGCAGTCCAAGAGGTCGGGAAGGAGTGCTTTTACAAGAGGGGACAGATGTATTCCTGTCAGTGTTTTTTTGTTTTTCCACCATCTGAAGATGGGAAGGGCCATGTCAGGAGAAAGCAGACTGCATAAGGCTGAATAAAGGATGAATGCACGGAAAAATGTCCCCAGGTGCCTCTCTCCTGCGATTTGCCAAATACAGGGTTGAACAGGAGTTTCTAGGGTGAAATGCAGAATTTTCACTCCTCTGCCTTCTGGGGAACGGTTTGCCCATGGGTGTCATTCAGACCTGTCTCACCTCATCCATCATCTGCCACCAAAGGGGTCCCAGGCATTGGGTGCCTCCGATCATCTCTTCCCTGGATGCTGCAGACCTAAGTAAGCTCACGATGGATACACCATACAATGTGTTTATGTAACATTTTATAGCCTTTGAAGTACAAGCAGTGCAGCTGATCTAATGGCCAGAACAAAGCAACTAGGGAAAATCTCAGTCACATGACATCTCTTTCCATCTAAGGCTACTCCTTCTTACAGGAGAAAACCCTTAAGTGACATAAACCACAGCTCCTCCGCTGAATTTTGTGCATCTAGGCAGCTTGCCCGTACTGACACAGGACGTCGCTGTCTAGTACAGAGACACAAGGATAAAGAAAGCCACACACACAAACTCCATTTATAAACAATACAGTTCCTTCTGCGAACTCGCTGCAAATTTACTTTACCTCGTCCCTTAGCTATCAGGGCAACGGGGAACACTTGCCATTGTGTCACTGTACGTGTGACCAGACAAGCCCCTAAAAAGATGGAAGTTTGTCACATTTCTTTCCAAGTACTTATTCAGATTTGTCTGACCTGAAGGATCATAATGTCCCTGTATGTCATCACATTCCCAGCCTTGAAGAAGATCTTCCAGGGACTATTTACGTTGTGCATATTTTATAAATAAAGCAAACACTGGTTCTAAGGCTTCCTTAAGGAACAGATGCCTCCCAAAGTAATATTTAAAGAAATTTATTATTAGATTTGCAAGCTGCGTGCCTATAATAAGAAAGAAATTAAATTAAATTACAAAAGCAGAACCTACCATCAACAAAGGCGAACACATCCATAAACACAAATATGGCATTAGGAGTAATGTGAAGGAATTACATTGCTCATTTCATGACCCACTTCAAGCACTAATGAGTTTTTCAAATTTCAGGCTAATTTTGGTGCAAAATTTTCTTTTCTGTAAACCACTCAACATAGGTAAAGGAAAACGGTCGCTCTCATTTTTGTATCATTGAAACAAGCGCTTCTGATAGACAGCTCTGTTTATCAGGCCAGCAAAACTGAAGACAATCCTAACCTGATTACTTTACATATGGTATGGTAATGTATGATTAATGAATTTTATTTTTATTTTTCATTTGCCTTGTACTTCCTAACTGAAGGTCTTTTGCCCCGGAAGGAGCTTTTGGTAATACGCTTGTTCCTAACGTTTCTCTCTATGTTTCAGGAAAGGGAGCTATCAAGCCAAGGCATTTTCACCCCCTGGCCCCCTAGAAGAGCAGTCCAGCTCTCACAGAGAGCAAGTGACTGCTGTCCCTCCTTCCCTGCTACCGTAGACAAGTAGCAGTGAGGAGAAAAGGCAAAGTGACTTTTTCCTCTGCCCAGCCTCCACCGCAGAACTACGCCGCAAGTTAAAGGCCGGAACAAAGTTCCCCTTGCTGACTCTGGGGTTGTGCTAGCTGCTGGAGGAGCCTAAAATCCTGGGTCATGCAGTCACGTTTTGGCCTTGCAGATCTTTACTCCCGCATTCGTGACGAGTCACCTCCAGTCAGAGATGTTATCACAGCAAAGTACATCTGCAAATATTTTATTCGGTAACTAATAAACTAATCTTCTGGAAGCTGCGTGAATCACGCTGCAGCATCAGAGAAAACTCCCTCATTAATTACTACACAGATAATTGCCCCCGCGAGCACGGCTGCTGTCAGGTGAGACAGCAATGTAACTCAAAGCAAGCTGCTCCCGACAACTGCATGCACCTGCATTTCTGAAAATACTTCTGAAATATTCTGGCTACTGAGAAGAGAATTTAAGAGCTTTCCACAGATGGGAGTGCCTCCAGCCCCACTGCATCTGGCACGTCCACCTTCGAGGGGGTCAGAGCAAAGCGAGGGGTTGTGTGAGCACGCACGACCGCCATGTGCGTGCAACTGTGCACACCGGTATGTTTTCATTTATGTTAAGTGCAGAGGGTCAGATCAGCCCAAAACGGGGAGATGATTCTCATGGCTTTTTAACAAGAAATGGAATTAATGGGAATCTGCACTCTGACAACAATTTACCAGGGTAAATTATTTTAATATAATAATAAACTCTTAGTAAAAATTTACCAGGGTAGTAGGAGAGAAAATCCACTATACAGATAGTGTAACACAGCAATCCCCCCCAAAATAATCACTGACTGAGACTAAAATTAATGAGCCACATGTCAGAGACCAGAACCCTCCTGTATTAGGCATGATATAAATGTACAGAAAATGACAGCAGCTATGCCAAAAATAGGGTAGAGGATATGACTGAGAAGTTTGACCGCTGAAATAGGAAAAAGATGAGACATTGTACAAAGCTGGTAGCAGTTGGTCATACTGATGGGCAAACAACAAAGAGCATATAGAAGGAACCAGAGGGCACTGTAGAGGAAATCACGGAACTTTTCAGAGTCGGAAGGGACCTCTAGAGATCATCTAGTCCAACTCCCCTGCTAGAGCAGGATTGCCTAAAGCACATCCCTCAGGGCTGCATCCAGGCGGGTCTTGAAAGTCTCCAGAGAAGGGGACTCCACAACCTCCCTGGGCAGCCTGTTCCAGTGCTCTGTCACCCTCACCGTAAAGAAGTTCTTTCTCATATTTGATCGGAACTTCCTATGTTCCAGCTTGTGCCTGTAACTCACATTAATATACACAATGGATAATTCAATTCCAGTGGACAAGTGTCCCATCCCGAGTGACGTGGAAGCTGGTAACTTTACAGAAAGGGCAAGGAACTAATAGGCAAAGCAATTATATATCCTGCTCACTTCTGCTACGGTTCACACAGGTCAGGTTTGAAGCAGAGAGACAGAGCATGGGGTGGGAATGAATACGTCATATCTTTGGTTGTGATAAACAGAGGGTTACAGCCTTTGAGGTTGCCAAACCAGTGTCCTCCAGAGTAATTACTCCATATGCACACCTACGCACTTGCCTGCAGAACACACACTGAATACCAAATCACGTTTTTAGTATCCAAAAGCGCCCAGAAACCAACATAGACTTCCCTAGTTTCACCTTGAACCCACAAACTTGCATTTATAATTATTTTTAAAAAGTAATATTAATAAACTGAAGGGTTTGAAACCTGGGTTACAACTATCTCCAGACACTGCTGCAGGGATGGGAACTCATCAAACAGCTCTGTGTTCCTGTGAGGGTCTTGGCAACACCCTTCCCACTTGTGCACGACCATTTAGGATTTTTTCCCATGAAATTTGATGCTCCCATCTTGTCATCACTCCCCAGACTGGGGGGAGAGCACAGGGGCAAGGAACAGTTTGGCTTACAACACCTAATAACAAGTTTGAGAAATAATAACGTGTTCTTCCATTAATCCAACATCCTCGTTCTTCAGGGATTTATTTGCTCCAGCCAAAATTTTACTGGACTGAGACCAGACCTAGAGAGCCAAATCCTGCTCTTGGTTTCACCACAATAAATCTTGAATTGCTCCACTGAGCTTAAGCTACCCAGTAAACACTTAGAACAGCACAACCCTGAACACATCCATCAGCTTGAAAACCATCATTTCTTTTGGAAGCTGGTTTCGAATCATTCACCTAGAAATAAAACACTAAATCCACTGAACTTGCAAACAGTATCTCAAAGCACACACGCATCTGTTGAATAAATCTTCAGTAGCAATATATCTAAAATAGCCATTATTTTGGATATTATTTCTTTTTAAAGGTTGCTCTGAAAACGAATGCACTGGTATTCTGAGAGATTTAGATTTTAAAAGAGTGACCAAGCTACAGTCTTACAAAAGAAAGGAGAAAAAAACCCCTTCTCTCTGATCTACAGAAATCAAGTTGAATTTTATCAAGCCACACTGTGATAACAATGATCCAGTCCGTATGTCAGCACACAATGGTTTGGTTGTACAGATAATTCTGACATCAGAAGCAAAAACTTTTAAAGCCTGAACGGCGCTTAAATCAGTAACATATGTACTAATAGGAAGCTTACATAATAGTTTCATTGTAGTCTCAAATAGCTGTAAAGTATTCAAAATTGTAAAACTGATTGTATGCATGTGTTGCTCATAGTTGATCGAATCCATGACGCAGCCCCCAACTCTGCGAGCGGCGCTGAGGCCACGTCCTTATGTCCCTGCAGGGTCCTTTTGCAGTTGAACAAATGTCATATGAATGTGAAGGCCTGACTTGCTTTGCAGTATGGCAGCCTTCTTTGGTTTTGTACTTCCAAATTCAAGTAGCAATTATGCTGAAAATCGTTGGCTTGGGCCTCCTCTGTGTGCACCTCACCCAGCCATGGCACGCAGGTTGCCGTTAGCACCTCACGCTCCCTTGCGCAAGTGCGAACCACTGCCCAAGGTGTAAGATAATAAGAATCACGTCCCATCTTTTGCTGCCAGAAGACAGCTTTTAGGCTGAAATGAACCTAATATTCTGGCTTCCTTCTCAACTGTGCAACTTTTTCACAGTAAGGTTTCCTAACCCTGTTGAGACACGTTGTTGGAGACTTCAAAAACTAAGCAAAAAGAGACTTTACGAGGTAATTCTCAACTCATAAACTTAAACACCTCAGAGGAAGGCAAGCGTGTTTAGGCTGAACAGAAAGCATGCACCTACCAAAGGTCTTTTTAAATAACAACCTTGTCTATGAAATTCTGTTTTCATAACTCCCTTTTACATGCAAATGAAGAATTTATGTGTGAATGAAAAGTTATTGTTGCCAGTAGGGTGTCTCTGTTGTCCTATCTTTTTGAGGCAACCTTCACATGAATAAGAAGCTCTTTTCCAAATGGGCTGCAGTGCTGATGCTACTGGCAATATTTCTCCCAACAAAAGGATTTCACTGTTTTATTCCAGGGTGGGTATTTTTTGGTTGGTTGGTTGCTTTTGTTTTAAGTTTCAAGTTTGGAAAGGGGCAAAGGTTTAGCATATTGCTTTTTTTACCTGTGGATCTCTGCTGCACACTTCACTGACAGCAAAATGGATCTGTGGGGAGGAAATGCAGCTCCCCCGGTGCTGCGCAAGGGGTAAATCAGGGAGAGCATTCAGGGTTTCACACTTTGTCCAGCCTGCAACCCTGCCTTCTCAGCTTTGTTACACCGAAGTGAGAGCAAGCTGCCGCAGCTTTCGTGAGCTTGCTAAAGCAAATTGCGATTATCAAGGAGCCACATTCTGGCCAGCGCGTTCTGTAAACCGAAAGCCTGAAAACAAGGACTGGAGACTACCTGACTACAGCAGTCAAAAACACAAACCATTCAAGGCAATTTGATTGTTGTCCAGGATTGGAGCCAGAGACCACACTGGCGGTCCTGGTACAGTACTCGAGCTCTGCCACAGACACGTCTGGGACCAGTGCTTCAACCAGAGACGCTGCATAATAATCCTTGCTCCACTCCAGTGCCAAACCTGCCCCTGCCTTCAGTGGGGCTAAGATCCCCCCTCCAGTACCAGCTGGCGAAGATGGCAACTGGAGACAGACGACAACAGAGGAAAAAGCCAACCCCAACAAGATACATCTCTGGGCCATTCTGGGCTTAAAACATTTTCACTTGTCTTTGTTGCTTCTCATTGTCTCATTGAACTCACTGTAGCAACCGAAGTATTACACTACGTTCTATGCTATTTGCAAATACTTTATTTTCCATGTCACATTATACCTCATTGAAACCAAAAGTCCTTGCTGAGACCAAGAGGAGAGAGGCATTTGTAAATTAAATTGAGTGCGGATACACGTGCTTCTGTAACTAGCCATAATCATGCCTAAGTTAACCCAGATGCTTACTTCTAACTGTGGCCAGCAGGTCGAGGGAAGTGATTCTGCCCTGCTATTCCGTGCTGGTGAGACGCCACCTGGAGTACTGGGTCCAGCTCTGGAGCCCTCAGCACAGGAAAGACATGGACCTGTTGGAGTCAGTCCAGAGGAGGGCCACAAAAATGATCAGGGGTCTGGAGCACCTCTCCTGTGAAGACAGGCTGAGAGAGTTGGGGTTGTTCAGCCTGGAGAAGAGAAGGCTACACGGAGACCTTATAGAAGCCTTTCAATACTTGAAGGGGGCTTATAAGGAAGATGGGGACAGACTTTTTAGCAGGGCCTGTTGCAATAGGAGAAGGGGCAATGGTTTTAAACTGAAAGAGGGTAGATTTAGACTAGATACAAGGAAGAAATGTTTTATGCTGAGGGTGGTGAAACACTCAAAGAAGTTGCCCAGAGAGGTGGTGGATGCCCCGTCCCTGAAAGCATTCCAGGTCGGGTTAGACGGGGCTCTGAGCAACCTGATCTAGTTGAAGTTGTCCCTCCTTGCAGGGGGACATGGACTAGATGACCTTTAAAGGTCCCTTCTAACCCATTCTATTCTATGATTCTATGACTTTGTTAAAGTAAAATCACATGAAATATAGCGTTAGTTTCAAGTGGTCTCATTTTAGTTGCTGTCAAAAAACCTAGGGCAGAATAATAGGCTTGATCAATGTTGATGTAGTCAAGAGTCAGGAACGGCAATTCCCCAACACACGAATATACAGTGTGCATGGGAAGGATAGTGTAATTCTGTCTTAATTTCCTTTTGATCATTAAAACTGCTTGTCAGCTTAGTTACTGGTAGCATTTTAGCAATGAAAGATCAGTTGCTTTAACTCAGCTCCCATAAATTTGAAAGGAGTAGGGGCTGCCAAGATGCAGTTCTGTGGGCCAAGACCTGCCCTTGATCTTTTTTTTCCCACCCTATTCCAGGGCGGAATACCACCCTGGAATTCCACCCTACCCCCCCTGGCATGAAGCTGCACCCCAGACACGCTGTAGAAACTCAACACATCGTGCTGCATCTCACTGAGTACATTACAACTTCCACAAGAGCAAGTGAATTTTCAAATGGGATAAAGCTGAGACACACAGTAAATAAAACTCTCACACCCACATATCCATTGCCCCTCAGTTTAGCCTCAGAGCTAATGACAGTTCCTATAGCTTTGGCAATTGTTCATTCTCATTGTTGAAAGTTTACGTAGAAAAAAAACTAAGGATAATGAAACTGTGGTTACCAAATGAGTTATTTACATTGAAGGAATGAATCCCACAGCGCTTTAAAATTTCCTGCATGAATAACTTTTCAGTCTCCCACATGTTGTGTGCCTGTTTCACAGTATGTCTGAGCTTTGGCAGAGTTAAGACAGATATATTGCAACTTTGATTTAATATAGATCTCATCCTTCAAAATCAACGCTCGAAACTTTTAATGCTGCAGGGTAAGCAGAAGGAATATTCTGTAAAAGATCCAAATCGGTTGACAGATGCAGTGGTGTTAAGACACACACCACAAAAAAAGCCCCCCAAGCCCCTTTTTCTGAGTGCCAGAAAAACTGGAATTCTAGATTAATTGACCAGACAGAACTAAATAATTGGATCAGCTGTGAGTCGCTATTCAACTTCTGTCACGGTAACGGTTATAGAGTTTCCACTGGAAAAAAAAATACTTGCGATACTCCAGAAATGGGCTGATATGAAAACCTAGAGAGAAATTGTAATTTAAAGGGATCTAGTCCAAATATACAGTGGTGGGAATGCAAGTTCTCAAGATTCTTTAGATCTGGCACATTTGTGTGACACTAATGATTTTCTCCCATGGTTGACGGTCTTTTCTTCTTTGTACCTTTTCCTTCCCTTCTTTTCTTACCTGTGCATTCAATAAGAAAACAGAAGAAATACAGAAGCTTGCAGGAACAGATACAGGTACAACTTGGGCCTGTGAATGGCTGGCAAATGCCAGTTGATTTCCTCCAAGTTTGTTTTCTCTCTCAGCCTCTAACGTTCACCCCAGATTTGGCATGATAGACTTGTCTCCATATGCCCTGAGTCAAGACTTTCTCCTGAAATAATAGCTTCAAGGGAGGCTTTCTGTGCTTGTACTGGCATCCAGATGCTCTTTCACAACAGGCAAACAAGATGCAGAAGAGAAGCTTGGGGGACCTCAGTGCCCACCACTGAGGCAGACGAGACCTTCTAGATTTCCATACTGAGGGTGTTACTATAAGATAGAACCTCGGCATTTATTTCACAGTACACCAACAGACATCCCAAACCTGGTGCAGGTGTGCTAACTGGATGTACAGCAAATTCCACACGCCATCCTTGACTTATTTCAAACAAATTCCCACTCCAGGGAGATCTAGCAGTAGATGTTGTAATGTGTCCTCAGTCATGGAGATGAGCCTTATAGCAGAAGTGCAAACCCTCACAAGGGCTCTTAGCTGCCAGAGATGCCACTGATCAGCTTCACTGATCAATGGAGAGACTTCACATGTCAGCGGACTAATTGTTCTAGCTCCCCAGTGCCCTCCTGCCACGACAAGTCTCAAAAGGCCTGCACAAACAATTTCAGAGGAGCTCACACAAAATTCTCCCACGCTTCTTTACCTACCTTTGGAGGCAACAATAGTTGCCACCTACAAGTAACAATACTTTATAGACTAATTTGCAATGGTTCCTCTGCAGGTATAACTAATTGCAATGGTTCCTTTACAGCCTACCAACAATCTCACCACAATGGTACACAGTCTTTGTGCAAGAGAAACGTATACCACGTAGACTTCCAACTAGTTCATGAATTGGGATAAAACCCTTCATTGGCTAGTATCTATACTGATCTTGAGAAAAGCAATTTTATTAACTTGGGCTGGGTGGCTTTTGGCTGTGACGTAAGGGAATATATTCCCCGAAACAGCTATGTAACCCACTACCTGCTACATTATTCAAAAGTGGACACTCACACCATGACTGTCAATGGTTCTCTATATCTCTCCAGCGAAAACAAAGGTTTCTAAATTTATATACTTACCAATTTCTACATAAGCTAACTCAAATACTTTGTACAAATAATCTGGTATCACTCAAGTACAGAAGGTAAAAAATGAAATAATTGTATTTCACAAGACACAAATAGATAGATAGATAGTTTTCTTTCAAATTGTGTTGAGACTAATGTTTCTTCTGCACCATTAAGTTTGCTTGGGGATGCAAAAAGGAAAAAAAACTTCAGTGAAGATGGCTATGAGTGGTATTTAATATTAATGAGTGTATAAGCAAGAGAGATGACTCCCCCTAATTATAATGCTTTGTGATTTTAAAAGTAAATACCAGTTAACCTAAACTATTTAATAAAAAATAATGAGATTCTTGAAGACAAAAAACCCCAATCCACTCAGAAAAAACCTGCACTTTTACCTTAAAGTAGTGGGAAGAATCATTGCATACTGCAGATTAGAGGAAATACTCAAAATATACAGAATTTGCTTATTCACGTAGATGAACTTCACAGAAGGTCCTTTTAACAATGGTGGTTGTATTGTTTAAACACATAAGAGGACAAAAAAAGACTCATTATACACATAAGCGCATTTTCAAATATTTGTAAAATCCTGCAGTATGATTTAGCAACCATATTTTAATGTGTTTATTTTATAAAGGATAAAATTTATGCTACTGATTCTTACTATTTCTAGGGTCAAAATTTAACATGTGACAATAAAACTTTTTTTTCTTTGATTTAAGAAGTTCTTATGGAACAAATGTTACATTTTAAAACTGGGTTTACCTTAGGACGCTGAGAGCAAGAACTTTAAAAAAAAGTCTGTGAGACCTTAGTAGGGATAATTATTATAATTATAAATAAGGGCAAGATAAACTAAGCAACAATACGCAGAGTAAACCAAACCTCTCTAAGTTCTTGCTTATGGTGAGATGAAGCAGTAGAAAGTGGAGTGGTAGGACCGTGAGGCTGATTAAGTTCAAGCAAATGGTCTTTCAAACACGCAATCCTTCATAAAACTTCTACCAAAAGTGGGTGGTAGGTTTCATTATCAGACCTTTGTGTTCAGGTTCTCACCTCCACAAGAGGAACATACCGTGCAGGTTAAGGCAAAGGGTGAAGCACGTGCACACATTATACCTACTGATGGAATTGCAAACTTCGCCTCCTAAAACACAGAGACATTTCTGTATTTCTTTTTGCAGGTATTGATCTACCCCTGAGAGACCTGATGCACCCTGTAAAGATCTCAGGATAGGCAGATAAAACTTTGGAAAACAGCAAATCAGAAATAAATCTACAGAAAAAGCAGTGTGCCTGTATTTTAGGGGAAAAATAGCAACGGGTCCTTTGTGTGTAGTAATGTGTCTACAGACAATAACAACAACAACTAAACAAACTCCTGCGTGGAGAATATTTTGTAGAAATTAGATTATAAAAACTGATTTAGAAACTAGATTATAAAAACTGATTGTACACTGAAATTCTATTAATTTCTTCATCCCTTATTCATATTGCTTGGCAGTTACAAACTGACAAATACAACCACATAGCTTAATTTCCCCCCAACGTGATTCCCTCCCTTTTTTAAAACCAGCACTTACCTTGCATTCCAAAAACATAATTTCCCACTGAATATAATTATTTTCAATAAAAAACCAAACAAGCTGCAGACAAGCACCTCGCTTGTAGGAAAGAGGCAAAACAACCTACAAACCCATTAAACTAATGCTAAGATTATTTTCCTACCTATTTCCATGAAGACAACCCTTGCACAGCTGGATAGCTGCACTGGCAATGGGCTAATTACTACTTCTTCCCAACTCAGTTCTTTGGGTTTTCTCAGATGATGATTATAACCATTCTTTCTCATCACTGACTAAAATGAACACTTAGGTGTAAATTTTCATAAGTGATCCCTGACACTGAAACAGAGCAGCTGCAAACCCTAATAGCCAGGCATGTAAGTGCTTATTTGCTGGCAGAAATCAGCGAGTTATTACCAACATTTTTATTTATCATATTATAGTAGCCATCCGGAGTATGTAAGCGAGATCATGATCCCATTAGGCAAAGCCTTGTACATAACTCATTCAAAAAAACTGTGCCTGCCCCAAAGTAATATATAAAGTAAACAACTGAGATTGGAAATACAGCAAATTCCTACAGCTAATGCAGGCTGCTGTAGAAACAACAGCTAAGCCAGGAAGTGAGTTGTATTTTTGAAGTCCTGGTCCAGTGGCTCAGCCACAAAGCCTAATCTTGCCTAGTCTTGCCACAGCCTAGTCAGCTACAAAGCCTCTAGTTATTGCTATTACTATCTCCACTTGGTTCAAAGGGTAAAGCTGCCCCTGTAATCTCAGAGACTGGAATCAGGTGAGCTTGTGAACCCCTAAAAGGTTCCTCATTCACTAAAAGCAATTGGTGCATCTTAAGTAATTACTACTTGTAAGCAAACAGCATTTGTTAAGACCAAAACACTGATTAATACAGAATTTCAGGGATTCCCTCTGGAAATGACAAAAGCTTTTATCTGTGTGCTTTCTTGTTGAAGGAAAGGAAAGGAGAAATGGTGCACGGAGGGTGAGAGCCAGAGACGCGGCTTTTGCAGGTGTGAATGCATGCGCTTGTTTCTGCTCGCTGACCTGAAAAGAGTGAGGGCTGGATTCTTCCCATGGGACAAAACAGTCTACTCTCAAATGCTAGAGAAGGAAGGCAGGATGCCTCTGTCCTCAGACCCTGTCACAAAAACAGAAAAGCTGAGAAGTGTCCACCATCTCCCCTCTAGTCCCCAACCCCCTGGAACACACCATACTGTCAGCACATCCGCAGCTCAAGGAGTGCTCACTTCGAGATGAGCTGCATCTCCTGGCTGGGCAACATCAAGTGAAGCTGGACCCCAGAGAAAATCGTACATGGAAAAAGTTTGAGGCCTTCATGTCAATATGCCCAGGCTCCAGCAGAGGTATTTACTGCTCAAATATTCAACAGAGCTACGTTATCAAGGTAGTGGCTGAGGCAGCAGTAAAGAGGAGCTGACTTCTCATCTCAGGTGGGTGCACGGCATGAGACAGCAACCTGAAAGGGAAGGCCACTTTTTACCAAACATACTGCAAGCCGTGTGTCTATTCAGATGGTGGGCAGAGAAGGGGGACAATTATTTATTAAATGATGGGCTAACCTTACCTTGCAGATGTTTACTGGCAGACTTGCTGCACGCATTATCTATTATTTATTTACTTTGCTATTTCACTGGCCACGTTCATGCTGCAAAAAACGTTGTGGTCTCTGATGATCCTCTTATGGTTTCCATGCCCTGTATTGTACCGCAGCTTGGATCACAAAATAGAAACATGATAGCGGTGCCCTTGGGGGAAGAAACCTACCTCTGTGGAATTGCTCAGGTGACAATGAGAGCAGATTCTCTCTGCTCTGTCTAAGATGACGTGAATGCACTAGACACTCCCCACTGACCCTGTCATGACCAGGAGACTTTTAAACTTGGAGCTGCAATGGTAGGACCTGCCTCATAACCCTGTTCCTTTCAGGTACGCTCTGTACCTGACAGCCTGAAATAGGTGGCAAGGGGAGTTTCAGCTAGGGAAGGCTGCATAAAACGTAGCGCTGAAGGCAAGAACCATGGAAAGATGCTGCAAGGCCATGAACTCGTTTTGATGTCCTGTGTGCCTGCTGCAGAATGGAGCCTGAGCTGCAGAACCACAACGGTGCATTTGTACAGAAAACAAGTTCAGCTTCCCTTGCTGGTGAATCAGCCCGTCAGACTCCCTGATGTCTAAAGTCATAAAGACATTCACAGTCTTTATTTTCAGCACCTGACCTGGTGAAATTAAACCAAGAAAAGATAGAAGGATTACATTACCTTCCTAGTCAAGGGAAAGCTCGGCACCTCAGAGAAGTCTACCCAGAACTGATAAATGGTGAAAGCAATCAGACTTCCCTAGGGCCTAACGCAGACAGGCTGATTGTGCTTTACTGAAAATAATCCACTCGAGTAAAAGTAGCTGTATTTCTGTCCCGAAATCATTACATTTTATCAGTAACATGAATGTCCTTAAAACTGGCAATGCTAAATAAAACCTGAGGTCATAGCAATTTTCCCAAGGTTTGTAATATTCCCAGGGATCCGCAGCCATTAATACAGAGAAGACTCATTAATACAGAGATTAAGATTCAACTCGAATGCTTTCCTAGCTCCTGGCAAGCACTCAAAGTCCTCAAAGAACATGTTCTTAAGATAGCCTTCATAGCAACCTTAACTGCTGAAGGACTTTCAGGCTGGCTACACAGAAGAAACAACAGAAACACTTCCTAAAGAAATTAGCATGCATTTGACATTAAATGCTTTCTGCATCCAGAAAAGCAAATGTCAAAACAAACAGTGATGCTCCGCGCACTGAAATAAGGGCATGAAGAGATTCATCCAGGCCAAAGATGCAGTGGTTCTCTGACTGCATGTGTAAGTACAACCTAGAGCAAGAGCACTCTGATCCCTCATGAAACACTGTAAGCAACTAATGTAATACAAATAAACCACCTGTTAACAAACATTTGTATCTTTAATGCAAACTAAGTAACAGAACTGATTTTAGAAAATATTTGGGGATTTTATCTATCATAAAAGCAATGCTGATCCTTTGTGATCCACACAAAACTTGTTGCATTTATGTGTAGTACCTATATTACACACACAAGACATAGTAATCCAGTAATTGCAAAAAATTAGAAATGACAGTCAGAAGAAAAAGCAAACTGGAAAAAAAAAGAGCACAGAAAGGAATAAGTCAAAATGACATGGAAAGAACAAATTTGGGGGAATGATGCCCTTAAATCTCTTCTGTTTGAGAGAAAATGATCCAGCAAATAGTGGGTGCCGAGACACACTCTATCAGCAAGACATCAAATTCTGGGCTGATCAGTGTCACGTCTCAGTCTTATACAAGATGGTGTAACTTGGTCCAGATCCAGCAAAGCACTTGGACTAATGTTCAATTTTCAGCTTGTGAGCAGTTCCACTGAAGTCAAACTTCTTGTGACTTTAAGAGGTGAGCATTTGCTTAAACTCTTTGTTGGATAAGTACCAAGGAGTAATATTGCTAAGTTCGAATTCCTAAAGATCCTGATTCAGGTTTCAAAAATATTTTTAAACATTGGTTTAAAGCCCTTGCCCTTAATTAAGAAAGAATTAGTTTGGCTCTGGTTTCTTAAAGTCATGGAATGATCAGCAAAATCCTTTCTCAAATCACTTGGATCACATTTTCAGTTATTTTTTCACAGTCAAGAGGGATTGAAAATTTTCAAAAAGTGAATACAGAGATTCCTGCGTAGCCAGTCTTGTTCTTAGGAGCCGGTGTTAAAGAAAAAAAAAATTCTATCCTAAGACTCATAAAAGCATGAGAATTGTCAAATTTGAATGTACTCTGCACCTTGCTCACTTGAACCGTCAGGGCAGCTGACTCATTTCCACTCTCTCATGACAACTTTCCTGACCCAAATGGACCAGAATTACTGTCCTGTTCTGGGGGACTCAGGCAAGAGCGATTTGAGAGCTGCATGCAATGCAGACTGCAGCAAAGAAAAGTTAACTCCATCCAGATGAAGGAGATCTGCTTTCCTTTCACTATATACCTCATGCTTACTTTTGTACCCACATTTTGCAGTCTCTGCATTTCATCTCACTTAAATTATAATAACCTTTCTCTGTTACAAGCAGTTGCTTAAGTAGCCCTGGGAGCAGACCACGCTTCTGCTGGCTACAATGCGTAGAGCTGAATGGGAGGAAATGAACTTCAGCTGGTGAAAGAGCTTCTGCTATAAACTTATGGGAACCAGTTCCTGAGATTCCCCTGTCTGATTTAAAAGCCCTTTTATAAAGGTATCTATCTAACATTTTTCAACAGATCTTTTCATTCATCCCTGAATTGAGAATAAAAGCAATCTGATAAAAAATACATAGGCTACATGCCAAAGCAGAAGTAGTAATTCATTGGCCTTGAAATATAGTTCTTTTACTGGAAATGTTACAAAGACAAGGACCATGTGTCATCACTCCCCCCCAAAAAGGGCAGTTTTTAACAGTTACTCTTCAGAATAGGCTCCACGTTTCATCCTCAATTATCAGTTCATAAATTTAGAATTTCTTAGCTGCTAACAGATGGGTGAAGGTCAAAAAACAAGGACCTCATAAAATTAGTGCAATTTAGAAAAGTAACAACAATCTGAACTAATTTCTTTCCACTGTACACTGGATTTTCCAGAGCCGTTCCCATTTAGCAAAGGGCTAGCAGAAAACTAAAACCCAGGAAGCCAAAAAAAGAAATTCCCTTTCAGCCGCCAAGATGGATTATCTGCAAATAAACTTGGATATATTTTCCTTATGGATTAAATTAAATAGTTGATAATGATATCCTGTACTTATATATAGCCTTTCAAGGTTTCAAGTATTCAAAAGTAATGCAAGCTTTAGGAGGGTGGGGAGGGACCATGAATTTATAACTGAAGTAGCTCAACCACATTCCTCATCAAAGGAATCGGAACTCCTTCAGGAACTACCAGGAAAAGCCAATATAAAAACTCACCGACCTAACAAGCCTTACTCTCCCATAGAAAACTGTAATACACAAGTACCTTAATTCCTCACTGCCAGAATATCCCTCCTTTGATTTCTATCCAACGGTGAATGGCACTGCACACCTCAGCATCCTCGCAACTTACGTTCCTATGTGAGGCTGACGGGAGTAAATGTTTCAAAAAACATCAGTAACTAAAGTCTGGATCATAAATCCTTATTTTGACATCTCCCTATATGCAGTTTACTATCAAGAGAATTCTTCTCCCATTTTCAAACTGAGAAAAGATGTTTTAATTTCATTTCATTCTGAAATAATTAGGAAATTCTACTCCGCAAGACAGAACAAACAAAAATAAAGTGACAAAAAGCAAGTTTCCTATCGTATTACCCACTCATGCATACACACTGACAGTCGTTTGTTCATAATGATTCACCATAATACATTTTTTTCACATAATATAACATGAAAAGAATGCTTTCAACATCCCAAGTATATACGAAACATCCTCTATCTTTTGCCTGCTTTTCTGTCCTTACCTTCTTTTCAGTAAACAAACCAATCTTCCAGCCTGTCTTTATGAGACATTTCCTGTTATCTGCTGCTCATTTTCAAATTACAACCACAATGATTCTGACCTTATGGCTGAGAAAGTCTGTGGGAATTACCTTTAGTGAGAAGGAAGAACATTTTTTCTATCATCCTCAAAAACCTCAGCTGCAAGGGTTTGGTTGAATACAACAAAATAATCACTTTTTGGGCAGAATTCAAACATCAACAAGTTTAATTCATAAATAAGATCTCTAAACATTTTTTAATAAATGGCAACAGCCTGCTAGAATGGAAGCAGCTATGTTACATTAGCTAGAGCAGACATCGCAACCACCGGACAGCAATGTTGCTGTAATGGGCATTAAATTGACATGATGCAGACATCCAAAAATAAAGTTCAAGTACTCGGGCTGTGCTTCCATGGGCTGTGCCCTTAAGTGATCTGTGTTTATCAATGACAGATTGTCGAAGATGGAAATTAAGAAAGGAAAGCTACTGCTGTACTATACTGACCGAGTTCTGGTCTGGGAGAGCTAACAGTCTTCTCTTCCTTTACCTATTCCCTGACAATTGCATTTAACTTACACACAAAAAGCACACTCATTTAAAGGAGGAGCAGGTAGCTTTTCCCGGGGTTTGTGTGCCTGGGAAGCGTCACAATATTAGACTTGATATCCAAGCCAAAACTTATTTACATTATAGTTGATCAAAACAAAACTCAAGTTGAGACCGTATGTTACCTGAATCAAGGACCAAAAGGATGCCAGGTCACAGAAAATGGTTTGCCAAAGCTTTTCAGGACGGAAGTTAGAGCCTCAGAATACAAAGGGATGTGCAAAATCCTACTAAAGCCGTAAGTCAAATAAACTAAACAGTTTAGTTTTCCCAAACTGCATCCTGTATTCAATACCAACAGAACTGTTCAAAACATTTCCATTGACACATTTTAAGAGAATATGGCTTTTTGACCAAATCCCCCCTTTTGAATTTTTTTCAATAAAGTGTCATTTGATATTGTCAAAAATATAACTTTTTTTCACTGACTACTTACTTCTCCATTGCAATAATGGAGAAATTTCATGCTTATGACACTGGCTGGTTGCCATTAAAATAACTGCAGCAATGTAGAATCACCACTTTTCCATGTTATGGACTAGAGGTAGAAAAAAAAAATTAGACTGCAAATTTCTCTCTCTCTCATCTCATCACCAGAACAAGGAAAAATAAGATCAAAGTGTGACAACTGAAGTTCATTAGCTACTTTAGTGACGATGCATGAGACTGAGAAGGATTTATTGCCGTTCCCCTCCAGGGAACATGTTCTCTTTAACAAGAATGAGCAAAATCACTATTTTTTTTCCCCCACAAATTTAGCAGATGGCCATACAAAGCCAAAACCAGTCCTGTTTAACATGAAGACGTCCTTTTACACAGCTCTTTCTTTACTAATATGAACCATACTTTTCCATTATGCATTAATTACCAAGGATAATACAGATAACAGCACAGGAGAGAGAAGACAGCTCTGCCTCCCCTCTGCGATGATTTTCACTTCTAGCTTCCCAACCTGCCAAGTCCCCAGTTCTCTGGGAGAAAATGTGTGATGCTTTCACAGAGCTCAGCAAGCCAGGGACATGCAGTCTTCATAGCAGCTCTCATAAACCCAACTTCATTGACTTCAATAAAGCCAAAGTGATTTTCATCAGCTGAGGAACTGGTTTGACCTGTATAGAACAGGCTACTGTGCAGAATAAAAGCCCAAAGGCTGAAACACTCTGAAATCCAAGCACCTAGACATAGATAAGAGGGGAATTTCTAGCTCCTTTCAAATTTGCAACAAATTTCCATGGACTTCGGCATGGCAGGAACTTCCCTGGTGGGAGACTGGGGCTAATTCATTGGCATCATTGCAGCTACAGTGATTTATTCCAGCTCAGGTCCTCTCCCTAAACTTATGCGGTTGCGGAGCATATATTCATGACCTAATCCATTATCACGGCATGGGGAAATGGAAGAAATGAAAGCAGCACAAATGAAGATTTTATCACCTAAATAAAATTGAGGGCTGATATTCTTTATGTTTATTTCGGTTATCATTCATTTCTTACCTCACAGACACAAGCAAGCTATTGTTCAACTTCAGTTCTCTCAGATTAGGTAGATAGGCACCTATGGGAACAGAATAAAGAATCTTTTTGCAGACCTGGGAGTAGAGTAAAGGAAACTTCTGACAATTACAAGTTGAAGCATCTAATTTTACGTGCATTTCCTACCTGTTTCTGCCAGATCTGTGCTGGACCTCTTCTAAGAAAATTAATGAGATTATTTCACTCCAAAAATATTTCACCATTTGCATTTTTGCAACACGTATGTATTGTCTGCATATAATTATAATTTTTGGAAGCCCTCTCTGACAATTCTGATAGAGCACCTTTCCAGACAGACAACAACAGAAACTGGCTTGATGAGTGACTGTTTAATTTGGTCTGATTCCCAAACCTTATTGACTATTAACTGAGTGACACTCTGAGGAGGTAAGGGATGCTTTAGAGTATAGCATTGCATGACCCCTGATTTCTACATAATGCTCTTGCTTCTCTCCCCAGAAATCTTTTTTCTACCTATTTAATGGCAAGTAGTGATGGACTTATTGGATATACAGATAAATAGCACTTGTTCAAAATGTGCTTTTGAGTCAAACAACAAAAGCATAATTTCCTATGTCACAACACCGTCTTTTATAGTTCAGAGGTCTCCAAATGCTACTTAGTTTTGCTAGGCATTGCCTTTTCCTTTTAATTTCTGGATGTGATCTATTACTTACTATTCAATTGTACAAGTTTCATATCTATGAAAACCTCACTACTCAGTACTTGTTATTACTTTGACTAATGCTTTTTTCTATTCCCAAGAGACATTTGCCTTTTTGGTTGCATCTAAAGGTATCTCTGAACCAAAATCATAGGACAAATCTCTCCAAGCTACAGAATAATCTACATATAAGCTGAAGTCCCAGGAAACTTTTGCTATTAATAACAGCAAATTTTTACCCGTTCCCACTAGCAGAGTTTACCCATGGCTGGTGAGCGTTCTCCAGTATAACATGCAACCATATAGAGGTAATACCAATTTTAGACAAACTGGATCTTTTCTAAAAGATTAAAATCTGTTCTCAGAAAATATTTTTATGAGTCCTCTGAGTAATCTCTCTCTGGCAAGGGTGATTTAGCAGTGTGCAGAAGGACATCATTCCAGCTCTTTGCAAAGGATCAAAAGAAAAAAAGAAAAAAAAAAAGAAAAAGGGAGTGGAAGGGAGTGGGATCTCAAAGGCAAACAAAGGAGATCATGTTGTTTGTCCCATTTCCCTAAACAGAACAAGAATGTTTATGGCAAAAACATTTTACTAAATCATGTTTTAGTAGAAGCACTATCTATACTAATGCTATTTGGGAGTGATTATAATCCACATATTGATCATGCTATACTGCAAATATTTAACTTCATGTCTTTTCAAAGCTCTTTAGAAAATATTAAAAATTCAAAACACATTGTGTAATTTTTTTAGTCTTATTTTTTAATCACTTTCCGTAATCCATAAAAATTGTAGTTCAAATTGTAACACACCATCCTCATCCTGCAGGGCATACTTTCTCATGTCAAACCAGTTTTATAAAGTATGGCAACAAAATAATTTGGAATCCCAACAGAGGAGATACTAGGATCTCTGTTAATTATTCACAGCAGTCATACTAGCTACTGAGCAAAGACTTCCTCGGATATAATCCATGCACTAAGAAATGCCCCCCCACTCCCCTCCCCCCAGAAAAAAATCAAAATCTAGATTAAAAAAGAACTGCTGTCCTGTTTCTGATGAGAAACCTGAAGCACAGAGAGATGAAATGACCTCCCCCCAAAGCGGTAAAGGAAAAAAGGAAGGATGCAGTAGCCTCTCCAGCCCCAGCACAGCAGCGGGTAATAGCCTTGACACAGATTCAGAGAGGTTAGAGGGTTACCAAGCAAAGGCTATTGCAAAGCATTACAAAGTAAATGGGTTTTAAAAACTAGTATTAAGCAGAAGATTTGAATGAGAAGTCAAGAAGACTAGCTCAGGAGAAATGGAGACACTTGCTCTAGAAAAAGCTTTCCACTGTATGCATTTAGGGTTGGTTCAGGAAAAAAAAAACAACTGTTAAAAGATTCAAAGAGGCAGACTGACAGGCTGACGATACAATTTTCACATCTGGTTATTTCATTATTGTAACCCAATCCTCCATCTCAGACATTTTATTGTATTTTGGCACAATCTATCCCTGGGAACTTACAGAATGTTAAGCTCTAATGTGCTGTTTACTAGACTGAAATAAAAGTATACTATGTGCAGTGGTGCAAAATTCTGCCAGTAAGACTTTTGCAATGTATTTCTCCAATTCTGCAGGTTCTTCCCTCCTTTAAGTTTTATATTCTATATGTAATTGTTCTTTGGTGCTAAGAATTCATTATCCACTTGATTTTGCTTGTTTTTATAGTCCCAATTCCTTATATATAGATTGGAGACTGGAAGATTAAGTTAGGAAGAGAAAATTGTAAAATGAAGATGACAAAATAAGAGATCTATCCAAATGTAACAACATACTTCTAATTGTCTTAATTTTAACCCTCATGGCATCTTTCCTGAGAGCAAGGATGCAATTTATTCTTATAGTAACATAAAAATTCTCTAAGATATCAACAATATTAACTTCTAATATTAATCTTAATAGTACAAACAATATATTCCTCATCCTGAAACTGCCTTCATACTGTATAATTTTGATTTTTAAAAACGAGAATGGTCCAGAAAAGTGCTGATGACTGCAGTACAAGGCTGAGAATTCAGAACGGTGAGCAATATTATCTCGTCTGTCTACGATTCCCTTTCACTTAATACCCTTTTTGTTATATGGCTGTGAAATTACTAACCACCAACAACGTACTAAACTATTCTACTGTACTATCCCAGTGGAACAAAACTAAATGAAGAGCAGAAAGAAAACAAAGTTTAAGGTAGGTGTAGGTGAATAAAAGTGATACATGCATGCTCAATAATATTGCCTTAAGTGCTGGGTACTTAACCAGGTTAGCAACGCAGATGTCTTTCTCAGCTGCCTTGGTACAGCAGGTGACATTTAGAAAACCAACTAGAAGTAAGGAGCAAACAGGCAAGATGCTGGTTTTATTATATTCTACAAGCTACAACACTTATAATACTTGTTGTTTACATTACAATGTATTCTTGAGGTAGCACCATATATTTTGGTTTTCTATTATTAACAAAAAATCATCGTGGCTTGACTTCTTTATGCCTTCTGGAATACAGATTAGTGAAAAACATACACAAAAGAAATTACTGACAAACACTTGCATTGACATCAGGCAACCTATGTGTTTTGTTGATCCTGCAGTACAAAACAGACATGTGAACACAGGCTGCACTCTTCTAGCAAGAGCAACCTGATACATAAATTAAACTGGCTATTTAATTCACTTAAGCTGTATTTGATCAAGTAAGATATATCACCTTGATTTTATTTCCGTGCATGTTCTAAATGTGCATTTTTTACATGTTTCTGGGGTGAACTGGGCAATGCAATTGGACATAAGACCGCAGCACTTGCAGGTAAACCCAAGCTATCTGCAGTCTAGCTACCTGAGATGAGAATCTCCCAAAAAACCACATCAGTACAGGGTTCAACATAAGCTCGCTGCCCCAGTACGTACTTGTGACTCCTGGAGAACCTGCCCAAGCCCTGCTGCAGCGGGTGCTGTGGCACCTTCTCAGTGAGGCTTGTCAGCACCAGCTAAACCAAGACCAGCTGTGGGCAGGGACGCAAATGGGGGCTCGCACCTCCAGCCTCCACACTGGCTTCCTGACCACGCAAGCACCTGCCACTGCGATGCTGGCTGCCGACAGACATCTCCCAGCTTTGCAACAGGAATACCAACAAATAGAGCAAGAGGAAAGAGATGACCCTGACTGAAAAATAACGTGTGCCTACTTCTGAACCTTTAGCAGAGCTTATCCTTGATAAAACGCGTGCAAGAGAAGCTGCAGTCTCCAGACATGTAATCAACTTAGCCTGGCCACCAGCAGGCAACAATTCAATAAGTACCAGCGAACAGCACTGTGGGTAACTTGATTTGTAGCTATTAAAATCACTTAGAAATAAGAGAACTATATAGTGTCTTAAATGACTCTCTCCCACCATTACTTTCAACAGGAATTTTTACGAGCTGGTCATGAATTCGGTCCCAGACCTGTCAGCAATCAAAACCGAAGGGATAAGCTAATGAAAAGGAAATAGTCCATCTGTTTGAGTATGAACTGAAGCCTACATGCAGCTGAAGAGCACAGAAGTGAAGTCCAAGATCTGCAAAGCTGGTTACAAGACTTGCCAGGGCGGTTTAGTGTTTCGCCTGTCACTCAGCAAGGTGCACTGAAAACAAACAGCTAGAGATTTCAACAATTACCCTGAGCCCTGCTAAGACTCAGATTCAAGCTCTGGCACGACGCCTTTCCTAAATTTTAAAACTGATCACGTGAAAATATTTTAATATTGTCCTTTTCATGTTTTAGCCCACAACCTGTCCCTAAGAAACGTAACCATTCCTCCCCACCATGTCACACCATTGTGTCGAGGCTGACCTGACGAACTGGGAAAATTTAGCAGGATGTTTAAAATTTAAAGTTTAGCACATCCCAAAGTGGAATGCTCGTAAGAAAAACTCAAGCAACATGTTTTAAATCACTCTGGAAATCTTGCTAAAGGAGATGTAGGTTAACACAGTGCTTGTGTTACAGTCTGTGTATGGCTGCGAGCATTGAAACGTTTCTCAAGTGGAAATTGCAATGTGAATTTGGGATTCAAGTGCTGCAAGGGTTCCAGGTGACCCAGAGTTATGTGCAGTCTGTCCTAACCACCTGCTGACATTTGTAAAGAGATGTTCACAGGGAGGAAATTCAGAAATGCACTTTAAAAAAAAAAAAGACTAAAGGAAATTCAGGATGGTCTTGATATTCTGTTATTCTCAAAAGCCATGGGGACCTGCAGCTGCTGGTTATTATAGGCCTCAAGGGCCAACTCTTGGTGGAAATGGTGGGACATAAATAAGATGGAAATTGTTTGCAACATGGGAATAGTGCTCTGTATTCTGTAAAAGTTGCAAAAGCCTCACCACGGGGAGCAGAAAGAAAGGGTAGAAGAAAGAAAGGGTACTACTTTCCAGCAGTAGAAAGGAAAGGGAAGTACAGAGTGAAAAAGGTGAAACATTTTGCTATCTTGCCGCAGCTAATGTAAAATGGCATAGGAATGGGAGCACCACTTTCGAGCATTGTAGAAATGGCATAAGGAGATTTTCTTATCAACTGGAGGAAACATGACTGAATAGATTATGATCTCTGAAAGAAATTGATGTAATTTACCTTAAATTATCAAGTCCCTATCAGGAAGAGACCTATTTATGAAATAAACAGAATAACCAATACAAAGTGGCTATATAATTCAAGACAAAAGCCCCCTTCACTCTACGTGCTTAACCATTCTTGACAAATTGACATCAAAAGACCCACTAAAGCTAATCGCCTGTTACATTATAGTCACTTGCACATGAAAATGAACTGCTTGGCTGAAAATACCAGCACACTTTTGGGGATGCAACTCCTTTTGGCACAGAAAATATTACCCTGCAGTAGTTACTCAGCTTCAGTGTAGCAAAAGATGGACTTGGTTGTGATGGGAATCCACATGACAGAAAATGACTGCCAGTACTAGAAAAAAGGAAGGTTTCATATTCTCAGTGCTAACTCTGCTACAGAGGGAATTTCTTTCATACTTCCTTACTTCCACAGTGCAGTGACCATGACATAGACACAAGCATTAAGGCTGTTTGGGGCTCACCAAAATGACATATCTATCAAGCGCATCATCCAGCACAGCTCGATGAGACAGTACAGGATGCAAAGACAGGCTGCTGGCAGCATGAGCAGCCTGATACCACCAGCGATTTTTCAGCCACAGGGGAATCTCATAGTGGTGAGAAACTGAACTTGGCTATTGTTTTGCTAGAGTAGCGCCAAGTACTCTAGAGGGCAAAGTAATCAGTAAATGCTCATTTAGGGCCTAGAGGCATGTCATTCCAGAGGAATTTATTCAAACTAATTTGCTTTAGACAGAAGCGGTGTCACTCATCCCATTGCCATAGTTTTCAGTCCTATTTAGAGCCTCACAGAAGAAAACAGAGATCAAGGAGTGAGAGGTACCAGGGAGATCATGTTTCAAGAGCTCTTGAGCAGGACAGTACGTTACACTGTTCCTGAGTCCCCAGTCCTGCTTCAAAACACGATAAAGGGAAATCTGAGGTGGTGATCAGAAGATAAAGTGTTTTCTTACCAAAGCTTCCCAAGCTGTTCTCTCTTGTATCTACTCGCATCTCTAGGGCCTTCACTCGCTGCAGATCATCTACCCCTGTCAAAACTTTCTGTAAAGATAAGCAGAGATAAAGGTGTACTCTCGTGCAATAAACCAGCTGACACAGGAGCAAAAAGGTGTAACAAGCCTTTCAACCAGTGCTTTGTCAACATATACTCCAGGTCAAAATGGCTAGACATGCGATCACATTGAAATAAATTTAGTATTCAAAGATCTTTCTTCCTTGTAGTTCCGAATTGTTCTAGTCTCACATAACTTCTATACTGCTTAAAGAGTCAAGGCTGAGGGTTACATTCAAGCTGCAAATCAACAACAGACCTACATGCCAATTAACTTAATTTAAACAGTATGTCCATGCTTTAAGATTTGCATAAGTCTTGTGCTAATACTCAGCAGATAGGAAGTGTTACCCTTAAGTGTCACCTGTAATCAAAATGGCACTAGGCAGTAAAACTCAACAAAACACACTGTTTAGCCTTTTAACCCAAAACTATGAAAAGGAAACATGATTTTAGCTCAAGAAGCTCCCTTTTCTGAAAGAAGACAACACTAATTTCAAGAATTACGAATTCCTTTGAAAATATCTAGGCAATTCAAACAGAAGTCTCCAAAATATTTCATTATTTTTGCAAAATCTTAGTAACAGGATCAACCACTGCTTTAAGGAAGGGTTTGTGTATGAATGCAGGATCTTTCCTACCTTATCACTGGATCTTTCCTAATATCCTAAAGTTTGTGCTGTTACATACATATAGATTTTGCCTTGACAGAGGTAAGCAGGAGGACAGAAATGCGGAGGAGGGAGGGAAGCTCTAGGACAGACAGTGAAAAATACAGCAAGGCTGTGAAGTCCTAAAATACCAGGCTGCAATTCCACGGGCAGCTGAAGCAATCTCATGTTAGCACTGCTCTCATCCACTGTTCCTTCCTCCTATGACCCAGATCCTCACTCCCTCGCTTGCCTCATCCAGGCTACATGTCCTACCACCTCCTTTGCATCAGCTTTGGGTGCTTAGTGGATCCTTCCACACACAAATTCAACAAAACTGAGGGAGGGAACTGGGTCCTTTCTTCCTGATGTGTTAGCCGTTCATGAAGGGTCTGAAACACTCCTTGAGAGACAAGAAACGAGGTTTTTGTGTCACAATAACTGCCTGAAAGAACTGATGCTATGCATAGTGATACAACTACTAAATTTTCACCTTTCTGTGTCAAAAGAACTAGCACGTGAGGGTAAAAAAGTCCACTTCAAAGAAATGTCTGACCCTGGCATCAGTGTCTCCTCCTCAATGATGAATCAACAGCATGGGCTGAAAGAATTATTGTCACCTGCCTTTTACCCCTCTAAGATGAAGGGAGGAAGTCATTAAACAACCTCCATGTACAGGGGACAAGTTTTCTTACTATTAAAAACTTACAACATTCTTGAGTTTGTTTAATAAGGGGGAAATTATTCATTAGAAGGGAATGTGTAGGACCACCTCTGTTTATGAGTTTTGGGGAGAAAAACTAACCACAAGAACATCTAGTTCATTTTGCAGGGGAAAAAGGCAGTTGCGACATTCCTGCTCCAACTAAAATTTGTGTTGCGCACAAGCGACTGCAACTTAATTCACTCTGATGGTTCCACATCCTCTTACCAAGGACCAAACATAGTCTGAGTGTAACTGAGGTGACAGTTTAAAAGGGCATGGTTTCCCGAAAAGGCTGAGCATCCATCCTTGAAAAACTGACTCCCTTTGTAAGGTCTTGACTTGGACTCCTAAGAAACAGAGTTATCCAAAATCTTCGACTGTTTTTGAATCGTCTTTAAAACATTGTGTTTAAAATTATTTCTAAACTTATGTTTTTAAACTGCGATTTTAATTAGGCTGAGCCTAAGAAAGCTTCTAGACTTTCTTGCCTCACCACTAGAGTATAAGAAACAACGGTCTCAGGTGAAAACTTGGGAGTCCCCAGTGGCATACAGAAATTTGCTTTCTATCCCCAGATGCAGCCACCACAAAAATGGTTTTGGTCCTGCAAAGAAGGCAATCTTACCAACTACAGACTTCTTCCTCCCACCAAGTAAACACAAGTTCCCTCCCTGCAAGACACATTTTGCATTAATCCTTTTTAAGCAGATGACACTGTCTGTCATAGAGCATGAGAGTATGTGAGAAACGAGAGCTAGCTGACATCCTGGCACACAACCATGCACTCGCTTTTCTGGACTTGGACACAAGCTCATTGTCATTAAAGGAAGCTTCTTCTGAAAAATACCTCCCCTCTCCCCATCAAAATAGTCTTAAGAGCCAATATCATTAGAAGACAGAATCAGAAGAGGTTCCAGAACAAGTAATAAGCATAAGGTCATACACTTTGTCAGTAGAATAGCAGAAGGTCCTGGCACCAAAAGGAGCCTTTGCCTTTCTCCTCTGCTGTCTGCAAGTTCCCTGCACACTGTCCTTCCCCCTGCTGTATTCTAGACAGCTTCCTTTCACAGTTCTACTCCTTATTCTCCTCTCTCAAAATCCAAGCATAAAAGCTGCATAAAGTTATATTCTCTCCTCTTCTAGGGTTCCCTATTCCTTTTCCTCATAGCAGGGATTACCGGTGTGCTTCTTTGCCCTCCTTTTACTCTTCCAGATCCACGATTAGTACTTTTTCCCCTGAGAGATGAGCTGCTCAGTACTTCCATATTTTGTACTGCAACCAGCAGAGCTGTGGCTCCAGTGCTGGAAAGGGTTATTGGCTGCCACCACCAGCTCTTTGAACTATAGATAGCTGCCTTGAAGCATGTGCTAACCAGATGTGACAGACTCCATGTGCTGTCAGTCCCCACTTCCCTGTTCTGCTTTTCCAAGAGTCTCTGAAAATCACTGTCCTTCCATCTGCTGATGCCGAGGAGGTGCTTGGAGAGCTTGGAACCGATTGGCCATGGGATGCAAAAGCTATTGTACTGCATGAAGGAAACGAGAAACGCTCTTGGGTTGAAGATATGAGCTCATTTAAAGAAGCACAGAGACCCCAGGTGTTGACTGCAAGCTAGTTAGCAAGCAAAAGGCCAGGGCGGCAGTTCAAGAGAATGTTACGTGGTGAACGGTTCCTGTGGAAGATAGTTAGGACACTCCTACTCCCCAGACACCTTTCTTGGCTTACTGGTGCAGCTGGAAGTGTGATACATCTCACGCGTCACAGCTAAAATTCTGGCACCAGGAATGGGGGACATTTAGGGAAGGATGTGGAAGCATTTAAAATAAAGATGACACATATTTAGCAGGATCTCCCTTTTATGTCGTTGTTTAATTTCAAAGCATGGGAACCTTCATCAAAATTTGAAAGGAGGGATATTTAGGAAGAATTTTGCTGCTATTGGGTAGCAAAAGAAAAAAAAAAATCATGGCCAAACACACTGAAGGGATCATCATCTTGGACAGAGAGATGTCTGGCACCACGCGGGTAGAAGTGATGCTCAGGCGCTCTCCATCTCTTCGTTCCTGGCCATGCCAGGTCCAGGAAAGCTCCTGCCCTAATTTAAAGGGCTGTTCTGACAGCCAGGGACAGAAGGTCTCTGTGCCTGTGCCCCAGGAATGCTTACAGACATGAAGGTGCTGTGCCATCTAGGGATTTCTTTGGCTGTTTACAGCTGCTCAGCCTCAACGTAGCGCAGACAAAAAGGGACCAAGGATCTGTTCTAGGCGAAGAGCTGGATATACTCGGAGCTATTTTACATCAAAAACATACCTTGAAAAAACTAACTATAATTCCAGGCTGATTGTTGGTGTCCAGAGAGGATTCTGCTTGCGATCTACTGCCCGGTGAGGCAGGTATCAGTTAGACAGAGAAGGAGGTTGTTTTCTGAAGAATCAAACACGAAAAATCTTTCCAGCACATGACGTTCAAGAAGGTGGCCTGACAGCTTGATTCTGGGCAGCGAGCGTTATACTCCACCCTAAATTTGTTTATTTGAAAGGATCAATTTCCATGGTAAAGCACTGCACCATTCTTTGAAGATGAATAAATGATAAGTAAAACAAAGACAGAGAAAAGTCTGCTTTACTTTTTTGCACCTCCTTCAAAATAGGAGTAAAACTATTTTCCATGAGATCATGCAGAAGCTATTGGTAAACAATTTAGCCAGTATTTTACGAAGCAACTCCATGATGGCTCACAAACCATTCCCATCATGCAAAACGTCTGGCCAATATCTAACTGCAGAGCGTGCACTAGTTTGGAAAGATTTTCTTCTGACTGACAGGAAGAGCCAATAAGTATTCTACAAATAATTGCAAGTGAAAAATACTTCAGTGCTTGCAGAGCTTCCCAACCAGCAGAACGGTCACCTGGGGATGCAGGGAAATACAGTTCAAGCCCCACTTGCAGCTCTCTGTAAATTCCTTAATTGGCAAATAATATCTGTTCAATTAAAGCTGGTGTATACAACTGATTTCTTCTCTCTTCCCTAGATTTTTCACATACTCTAAGAAAAGTAGATATAGTGCTGAAGAGCATGTTGTGTGCAGCTGTCAGAGAAGTATTTCCAGCTGTGCATTTATTTTGCTGTTCCTGGTTAATTTGGCTAAGACAGGAATTCCTGAATGGTGAGCTTATTTTCTTTTAATACTGCACCTGTATGCAAATACTAGATTCATGTCCATTCATGTGTTTGTTGCTTTTTGCAAGGATTTTATTTCAAATTCCCAACTCAAGTGTAATTTCTCCCTGCACAAAAACCCTAGTGTTGCTAAAAGGATAACAAAGTATGTTCTTCTAAGAAGAAAATTACTAGAACTTTAACAAGGTTTTGAGTGATTCTAAGTCAAGGGATTTTAAATGAGCGGGAACAGACCTTCCCTGTGGTCACAGAATCACAGAGTGGTAGGGGTTGGAAGGGACCTCTGGAGATCATCTAGTCCAACCCCCCTGCCAGAGCAGGGTCACCTAGAGCAGGCTGCACAGGAACGCGTCCAGGTGGGTTTAAAATGGCTACAAGCTGCAGATGCCCGTCATGACAATATATAGCTGTATTTCACTCCTTTCTACATATACGTACAAATACATTCTTCTCTCAGCTCAGATGAAGAGATTAGCTAGGTGTTCAATCTGCGATAAAGACAGAACTTCTTGGCTTGTACGAAAAGTGTAGATGAGAGCAATAATTATGACATTTAAGTGGTGGTGGATGCATTAGTAAAAATGTCTTTATTCTTGTGCCGCAGCCTCTGAGTTATGCCAACAACTCTACATTGATAGGCCCTGCCTAATCTTGCTGTCTCCAGTTCAACTGCCCCCTGACCCGTACTGGGGACTGACCAGTACTGGGGATTCACAGTACTGACACCTTCTGTTTTTAAACCAGTATTAAGGGTCTGATGCTGCAAGCTGCTGGGACATCTCCTAACTATCACAAACTTCAAAGGGCACATGAGGCACGAGAAACTATATGAGAAGTTTGCTGATCTTCCAGATATAGGCTGCATCATTTCTACAGGAGGAAACAAGCTCAATTTTAATTTGCACTGAATTAACATGCAGGTCAGGAGTAGACAGGATAGTAGATATATTCTTACATCAATTTTTGCTTTAAATTTGTTTTGAGGATTTACTTTCACTCACATAGATATAAAAAAAGTCGTACCTCAATATTAATTTTTTTCCTATCTAGCAATTCGGTGCATAATAAGTAGCTACAAATATTGCTCAATATTATATCACTGAACACACAAAACTCAAGACTAATCTGCCATTTTATGTTAGCTAAGCAGCTGTGACTGTATGCAAATGAAAATCTGGTTTTTTTCATATAAAGGCATGCATATCTGCGTGTATGCATTTAAATATAAAGATTCCTGATGTGACAATTTGCATGTTAAGCATCAAATGCCTAAGTAGCAAGATGAACACTAATATAACAACTACAAGCATTCACTGTAGTAAAGGCATTATTGTTAGGATAAGAACATATAAAAGGAAAGCTCTGAAACTAAATGAGGCTTTGTAATTTTTTTCCTGTTCACAGTATGATGTTTACTACTATCTGCTACCTTGAGCAATCTGATCTAACTTTGAAACTAGCTGTGCTTTGAGCAGAAGATTGAACTGGAAGACCTCCAGAGATCCCTTCAAACCTTTTTTTAAATTATTATATTTGAATGATTATGCAATTCTAATGAAGGATTCGGCAGATCTGAATTCAGCCAGTTACTTCCATCTCATTGATTCCACTTAATTTATCAAGATTTTACACTTGCTTCCTTGATTTCCTTTTTTTTTCCCCTCAAATCCATTTGGCTTACAACTGAGAGGAAAACTTTCTGCCAAGGAAAAAAGGAAACGATTGAGTCATTTCAGCAAGAATCCAATCTGTTGTTCCAGGACCCTCCAGGATTTTCTTTTCCCCATGAGGATGAGTGCATACCGTATGAAATATACCCGAACCTCCTGAGCAACAAAACTAAACACCATTTCCGAACACATGTTCCTAAGTTTAGAAAACATGATTAATTGGAGCAGGATCAATAAATAGCGAAATAAGAATACTTCCTTTCTTTTCTAAAGATCATGCACAAACGTGATTAGTTTTGATAACGTGACAATATCTGGAAGACATTTGACCTTGGAAAATGAGTTTATTCTGAGAAGTGGAACGATTTTTGTGAAAGTCAGGAAAGTCCTTTGCAGACAGTGGGGAAGGGATGGGGGTTAATAGAACAACATAAAAAGCTGATTCAAGACAGGTGGAGCACTTAATTTCAGTTGCTCCACACTTAATGAGAAATCTGTGCCACAGAAGTAATAAAGTTAAAAATTAATTGCAATGTATTGTCCATTAATAGGCAGTTTTCGGAACAAGGAGAGAATGGGGAATTTGCTCACCCTGGTATTCTACAACACCCAACAACAACACATAAGCACAACACAAGTACAGCCAGAGCAGGAAGCTAGAAATATTTATAGGACAGGCACAAATGGAAAAGCAAGAATGCCTATTCATATAGATGAAGATTAAACAGTACAACAGAAAATTGACATTGATACTAGCAGAAAGAATAGAAAGAACATCTAATGATACCAACCCTTGCATCAAAAGCTTTTGACTTGTAGCTTGGATGAAGAGTATTTAAATATAAAAGGGCACTACATGACATTGCAGCAAGAGTGATGGCAGCAAGCGGAAACTACAGAAAATGGGATTAACATAATGGGGATATGGAATGACACAGGATTTCAAAGTGAACATTATGTTGAAACGAGGCCACAGGAGACCACAAACCCTGTGGTATAACCCTGCAAGTATAAGATTTAAGTGAGGTGAGGTAAGGATCTGCTATGGAGAGGAAGAGAATGGGCAAGCAACAAATGGTTTTGTAGAAGTTGTCTTCTGTGCTACAGGGTCCAAGAAAGCAAAAAGGAAAAAAAGAAAAAGAAAAGAAGAATCAGTTTAAGCCAAACTTTCCTTTCTTTGGAGGAAAACAACCTGGCAACTGGGAAAAAAGTGAAGAAATAAAAGTATCACACCTTTTAGAGTGTCCTTAATAATGACACCGTAAAAATACACACCGCTAGTGTAGGCTGCTAATGTTTTCACTACTAAACAGAGTGCTATTCCCCTGGAAAAAGGACAAAATTAGTAAAATGCGCAGGTAGAGACAAAGCTGCAATCCAAGGCACCCAATCTTCATAGATTCTACACAGCTAGACCTTCCAGCCTCCCCGAGCTCAAGCTGAACTGGTGCAAGGGCAAGAAGTGAAGCTGAGTATATGTCTCAGAACAAAAACCTCCCTCAGGAACCTCAGGAACCTCCATCAGGTGTCCAGAAATCTGCCTACACGACACTGCAGAACTGGGGCCTATGTCCTTACTTGAATGTAAAATAATTTTACTTTAATGAGCATGTATTTTAAAAATCTATTTGTTTCCTTTTCAGAGCACTTCAGCAATTACTATCAATACCTCCTAAAATATTCACAACTAAAAGACAATCAAGAAGATATTGCAAGTGTATTGATTTAAGCAAAACAACCTTTCAAACCATTTGGTTATCAATGGCATGCGGTTCCTTAAAAAAATATGCATGTGAAAACTTGTTTTGGATTAAGTGTTTGAACAGTGTCTCTATTTTTACATTTGCAAATCCAGATGAAGCAAATTTATGGAAGCAGCCGTTTCCATTTGATCAACATAAAGGTCAAAGGATAGATAGATTGGATACGTTATTAAAACAAGCTATAAAAGTTGTTAATGTTTCCTTGACAATGCCATATAATTTTTCCTCTGAGCAGTAAATATCCCAGCTATGCCAACTCAAATGTTGGGTTCTAGGGCCAGGAAATAACTGTGTCCAGAAAAATTAGTAGGACAGTATGCATCCATTTAAAAGAGTCTTTGAAATGGAATTCCTTACAAATGTTAATACACACAATCTTAAAGAGGCAAGACCTGATTATATTTAATAGAATACATATGAATAATAAAGGGGGTTTTCCCATTTTTAAAAATAGCCCAGAATTGTGGAGAATTTAACTTCTGATTTCTATTTTTAATAATATTAGAAAATAGTGAACTGCAACTAAATGGCGTGTGGGTAACATTGGCTTACATTTTTCTTTGCCTTACATACATACTTTTACGCTTACAATTTACTGTGAACTAAAAGCAGCCAGAGCTTCAGAAAGAGAAGAATTTCATGACAACAAAAAAACTTCCTAAGGGTTTAATTCAGAGTTTATTGAAGTCAGAGGGCAGCTGTTTTGGTTATTCTAATGGGCTTCGGTTCATGCCCTAAGAAAACAGACTAATCTGAAAGCTTCCCATTGGATTTATACAGGGTATTGCAGGCCACAAACACATTAGACTAGTCAAACTCTATTCCGGATTTAAAAAAAAGACCAGGAAGTTGTCAGAGGTTCACATGAGCCAAAGGAAAGTGAAAGGCATAGATCATAAGATCATATATCAATTTTTCTCTAGAAAGCTTAAAATATACACTCTGCAGAAAGTGATTTTTGCATCTCCAAACATTTTATAAAAACTAAAAGACTTAGCTACTAAGGGAGGAGTACTTCTGAGAACAACTTGCTGTCTAATATACAGTGCACAGTCAAAATTGTCACGGGTATATAGTTAGGGAGTGGCGTAAACCTGCAGCTGGAATATGCCCCCTGCAGAAGGTAGTGTCTCTCCACCGGTGCAGTGGATGCACAGAGGACTACAGACACCGAGATCACCACCCTGCCTGCTGGGAGCATTCAAACCACGGCCTTGGCCCCATCTGTCTGTCACTGATTTCTACCCAGCTCTGCAACACAGAAAGCTAGAGCTTCTCCCCTTAACTTCTGCTCTCAGCTCTCCCTTTCTTTAGCAGAGATAAGTGAGGTTATTTTCTCAGCTTCTACAGGTCCCAAAGGATTTCACCCTTAATCAGTCCTGAGCAAATACAGTACAATATGCAACCAAATATTCCTTCACAAGAGATTTCAGCATGTTACTCTCTTTCAACAGGCTGCATGTCAAAATCATTTCCCCCAGTCAAAAAGGAACATGGCTTTCAAATGTGCTTTGAAATTTCGCACACTTTGATATATACAGAAAGTACTTACAGCACTTGCAGAATATTTTAATTGGCTTCTTAGCAGGACAGAAGATTTCACTAATTCAAAATAAAATTGTGCTTTTAAAGTTATATTCCACTCTTTAGAACAAGGTTAATGTAAAAAGCTTTTTCTAATGCTAAGATTCAAGGTACTTCAGATGGCATTAATGACATCTGTTTAAATTATAATTATGCGACCTGTACTTTTCTTCACACTGTTTCAAGAAAGCTGGCAATAAAGACAGCAACATTCATGCTGGGAGTATTTTTTAAATGAAACAAGGTGAAAAGAGGACACGCATTTGATAAATTTCCATAAGACAGAATCTACTTTATGCAGAAGTCTAACTGTCAGATATGCAACAATCTGCAATCATCACAAGAGCAGCTGGAAGGTTAAGTTAATGCAGCTCTGTATATGCCAGTTTGCCTCTTCTACTTCGTTAAAAAGTTGGATGTCTACTCACCAGTTTCCTGGGGGAAAGGTATTCATCCATAAGTAGCTCTCCGTCATCTTTAATCAGCGGACTGGGATTTAGGTTGCCTCGCCAACTCAAATCAGTCACCCGGACTGCAGCTGAGGCTGGACGAGCAACTCTGCCAGGATTCTTCTTCGGGTCCATCTCAATATGCTTTGAGCAAAAGGATAACAAGTTGTCTGATTTTTTCCCTGTATTTATTATTTTCCCTTTAGCAAAATCTATTTTGACTCCTATTGCAAGTCAGCAAGTGCCTATGGAGATACAGGTTTCTCTAACCAGAAAGAACCCAAAGCAATGCATCACATAACATATATTCTTCCTTTTATTCACCCTCAAGAGCTATCATAGACCCACATTCAGCTTTGAGTGTAAGCTTTTACGGCAAACTATCATTTGCAGTTATACAAAAAGCCAGGCATACCTATGGCTCTGTACAAAGAAGGTAGTCAAGAACAAACAACTCAGGACACTAGTCCTTTCTAGTCTTCTCACTACTTCACTCACCCTTCTCTGGTGGCTATGAACTTCCCATCCACATGGGCCTCCTACCTACCCATTCCCTCTTGAGAAATGTGAACAGCACTCAGCTAAACTCTGCTGGGCTCCAGGCTGCAAGTGCCAGCACCGAGATATGTCATCACTTCTCTCCATCATTTTGAGCTCTGCCTGTAGGTAGCACGGACAGCAGCAGTCTGTATTTGCTGTCATAAATTCAACATACCTGCACTGTTACTGACTGCCCTCTGGGTCAGGCAGGCCATGGCTACTGCCTTCTAGTTCTGAAGAGAGTCTTGTTAAAAATAAAATTAAAATACAATTGAAACAAAACTGTGTATGCTTCAAGTGAGGAATGAAATCCAAAGTCTGAAGATAAAGCACTTCAAAAGCGTTCATTCTTCAATTCCCAATGCTATTCCTTTTACAGAAATATTAACAATTAACTTTGAAATATGAGAATAAGTGTATGTACACCCATTAGAGTAAAAAAAAGCAATCAGCTGTACCCGAATGGTACAACCATTACTATGATTTATGCAGCTATTTACTACTACTTGGCAGCAAGGAAGTATCACAGCTGGAAACATTGCTGTAACAACAAAAGGCTAGACCAGAGAAAAGCCTTCTTGCTCTGCTGAAGAGACACCTGCAGTTTTCCTCTGTTCTCCACTGTGAAGCAATACTTATTCTTAGTGCTGGAAAAGTAATTAAATAATCAAGCTAATCACAACTGGCTGACAGAGCTTCAGTGGTGGCCAAGACATGAGAATTACCACCTTCCTTCTGACTCATACTAATAAACAGTTAAACACAGGAGTGATTTCTATTAGGAAAAATACAAGAAGTCCTGACTGCTCAATTAGTCATCTCTGCTCAAGAGGACTGGCCGGTTAGTAGGTGAGAGAGGTTTACACCAAAGAGACTTACTGCTCTGACTACTCACATCCAGTCAAAAGTCTTCATTTCTGCACTAGCAAAAGAAATTCAAAAGACTCGGTACTGTCAGAAAAAATAGCAGGCCTTATCTGAAGAAGAAGAACAACAACAAAAGATTAATGATCCACCAAACCCCTCCCTGCAGAATCTCCTAGCATTAGGAAGAGAGCAAACAAAACCTCACACTCCTAAGTGCTCCTTCTAGAAGCTTATCAAGGGAGAGACAACCCACAGAAAGCAAAAACTATTTTTCCCAGATCACTGCGTGTACTTGGCAAGGGTTCCTAGAGAAGAAGCTGACTTCTCAAACGTCTTATGTCTGAGCCACAACAACATTGAATGCTTAAAAAACATATTCAAGAACAAATTCTTCAGAGACGCATTACTCCATTCAATCTTTCTTAATGGCTTTTAAAAGAAACACCATAAAGTGAATTGAGCAGTGACATTTACAGCTTCTAAAACCCCAGTGTGCCCATAGTAGTATGAGGACAACTTTCATACTTCTGCCCATTAAGAGGGAAAAGTAATCTCAAAAACACTATGTGTCTCAGGTTTTGGAAGAAAAACTACAAGCCATAAATTTCTATTATCTGTTTCTTTTCCCAAAGAATTCTAGAATTTCTCAGATTTTTTTCCCCTCTACTTTCTTTAGAGCAGGTCAGTATGATTTAGCCAGACTGAGTTGCAACAGTCATCAGTTGTCCAAGGAAATTCAAGAATCTTATGTGATGTGAAGGTCTTCTGGTGTTGTCTTTATTTTCCTAAGAAAGAATTATTTTGGTCAATAACTGACTTGGATTAGAATATCTGACATATAAATGCTTGAATACTTTGACAGTTGCATAAGACTTGTGTTGGATCGTGTGCAAGTACTGGTGGTTCCTCGTAATTCAAGCGAGGATTGTTATTATCGAGAGATAATCCCGTATGTTATCAGAACCAAGTGGAGCAATAATCAGAAATCACTGATGTAATGCATGAGTGCAAAACATAATAAGTTAATAGCAGGATTGTGTAGATTCAGGATGCAAAGAGTTAATACACCTGCATAAAACAAATCCTTGTTCTCTTTTCTTCAGTCCATCACTATTACATTTCAGAATGTCCTCCAATCTTTGAAATATGTGTTGATACAGCACTTACTTAAGGTTTGACAGGGAAATCAATTTGTGGCTTAATATCTGAAGTAACACTTCCAATTCTATACTTCCCGCTATTGATCTGCTGCTTGTAATTATCATAACATTGGATTAGCAAGAAGAAAAGTATTTTCATTACAAATTGTCTGGGATCAAATTGAGTTATTGTCAGCAAACAAAATTAATTTTTTGACAGGCTTCCATCACTTCAAAACTTTCTCCAGAGAAGAAAGAATCTTCTTCTCAACATGGATCAAAATAACATCCTCAAAATGAGGAATATAGAAAAGCTGAGAGTGCAGGAATCCTAGCGGTGAGGTACCAATCTTACATAAAAATCCACAGACCTCCAAAATCTCCAGCGCTGTGTAGGAGTGAGAAAGCGTCCTGGCACAACTACTCTCCCTACAGATAAAGGAGTCAGATTTTCATCAGGTCCACCTGACTTTCTGAGACAGGTAAAATCATTCCAGTAAAGCCACCTCACCCACTCATTTAAAATGCTAAAAAACAAATGAGAAATCTATGGCTCTGTCAAATGCACAGGACAAGCAACGACTGAGCCAAACTAATGTCAGCCTCAGTGGGATAATTTATGGGCACTGGAAAGATTCCTCATCATTAAAGAGGTCTGAGAAGTCACAAACCTGAAGATTACACCCCAGAGAAGATGGTCATATTGGATATATGTTGGATCTATACACTGAATGGTAACACAGATCATTCCTGCAGGACTTTGTGGGACCAACAAGGATGGAAGCTAACTGCACCTAACACAAACCTTCAATGAATACAATGGGAGAGCAAAGCAACACCAGTAAGTAGATGAGAGTGTCACGGAAAGAGAAAATGGCTGAAAAAAAAGGGGGTTTGTCCTACATGTGAACATCGAGAAGAATACAAGAACGAAAGAAATCAATGAATTAGTTTTTGCAGGATTTGCATCATAGGTCTTGACTCGTCAGGCTTTCACACATGGATAACTAGAAGCAGATAGTCAGTGAGTGCAGGAGAAATCAATGACCAGAGCAGTGGGATGGAAGACCTTGAATTCTATGAACAGCTAATCTACCAATTTTCCCCACTGCTGCCACTCTCCTTCCCAAAGTGAATGTGATGATGATAATCTATTCAATTTACAGACATGTTGTGAAAGTTCATTAAAAACTGCATGACTTTTTCAACATATATAGAGTAATACATCTAATAAAGATCATTATTAAAATTAAATGATCCTTGGAACAATGTGTTATTCAAAATCCCTGCAGACTACTGTTATTTGCTACAAAGAAGTTGGCAGAGAGAAGTTATTTGATGTTCTTAGGGTCTGACAAACTGGTAAAACTCCAAGATTTGATTTTCCTGCCACAAGATTTATCGAAGAGTCAATGACAGGATCGTGTATTCTTCATTAAATATATATTAATACGCATTTCAAAGACAGCAATTGCCAGAAATGTTTGACTCCATATTAATTATGGCTTCTTAAGTCTGGGAAGGACCCTTTGAATTGTATGACTAGTCATGATAATGTCTAATGCAGCCTTCAAGACATTACCTAAAGAGCTTGTACAAGCAATTAGGCTACTGTTTAAAGACAAAAAAAAACCCCTAAACAACAATAATCAATCCGGATTTACCCTAAGAAAGACATATACCACTGTACATTAACATCCCATATAAAAATTAATCTCTACTCCCTTAGGCCAGCTTCTCAACCAGCATCCCCTCCTGCTCTGTGGCTACCCATGCCTTCAAAAGGCTCCACTGGACAGGGAGGAGTGCCATTTCAGGTACGGCACTGCAATCTCCATGCCCTTATCTTTATGTCACCAGCCTAAAAATTCTCTAGAAAAAAAAAACACATTTGAGAACCATTGTGCTATCTATTCCTTCACAACAGGAAGCCTGCACTGCAGACTTGCATTTCTCTTTCCCTGCATAATGTAATTTTTATTTGTTTAATCCAGAATCACAAATTGCAGTAGCACCCATACTGTTACCACTTGCACAGAATGAAAACAAAGAATTTCGTGTTTACTAAGGATTTGACAAAAGGTTTGGTTTGTAAATCCCAAGGGAACTATGAGTGCCCTTTTAAGCATAATTTTGTGCAAGTGCACTACAGATAACCTCTGCTGGAAAATAACTGTTTGGGCAGCTGGAATTTACTATGAAGTCATCAGGAAACTACTGTTACAATAATCCACCCCTAATGGCAAAAACAGTTCCCAATACATTTATGTAATAGAAAGCATCGTGCAACACACCACTGTTTTAGCAGGTGCAACAGGTGAAAAGTTGAAAGATAAAACATGTGACCTGATATTAATGGGAATCTTTCTTTTCCTTATATGTCTAAACAATCTTGCTTTAATATTCTGGTTTTGTTTTGCAGAAGGTAACAACTACTCCAGTAATGCTACTTTAATACCAAGGGATCATGTAAACACTATAAAGAGCATTCATAAATATTCTACTTTTGTGCCCTACTAACGAAAAAAAGCTTTTATGAGAATGCTGAAATATCAAGATATCAATATCCTGTTTAACATAATTAAAAAGTCACTGACTTCAACAACATTCGATGACTTGAATGCTTACAATGATAGTTTTGTTTAACTGTTCAGCCCATTTGAGGCCTTGGTTCAAGCACACAAATTTGCACATATAGCAAGTGTACCAGTTTGCCTCATTGTTTAACTCCTGATTTACAGTTTTACAAGCTGTAAGAGTGCCTGACCCTCCTTTGGTATTACAGGTAAATCCTGCTCTACAGTTGTCATTACCATGTAGGTAAGCCTCGGGATCTATGTCCCACACAGTCCTTGGGGAAAGTTCTTGGGAGCTTCGTGGACTTTGTATTACCCCCCTGCAGAGTTGAGTTCAAACTGCACCATCATCCAAAGCAGCAGTGATCCCAGAGAAGAAAATGCATGCTACAAACCCAGACTAGGTTTGAGACAACACCCTTGAGATAAAAGGCGTTTCGTTTCATATTCTTAAAAAACATGGCAATAAAAAGGCAATGCATTTAAATGCCACCCATTTCTCCTTTATATATCTTCAAATTGCATGTATTAAAAAAGCAGGATATATAATACTTTCCCAGATCCTGCTGAGGAGTTTGTAAGGTGATGAGAAATTTTTTATCATGTGTGCTGGAAATGCCTCTAAATTAAATAATTCCGAAACTAGCTTGTTAAACGTTGTCCTGATAGCAGGATAAAAAGCAGATTGCTCTCCATTACATGACCTATTACGTGTCAAAGAAACAATAAACCAAAGTCCAATCAATTGGTTTTGGTTTCGAGAGTCCTGTGGTGGGAGGGGATCAGTGGCAATTTCTGTCTGGCTACAAACATTCATTGATACTCTCTGCAGTGCAAGCCTACAGGTAGTGGCTATGAATGAGCATGGATTATCTAAATACTTAGCTGAAGCTGCAAGATGTTACAAATTTAGTTGTTTTTTTTTTTAAATATAGGTGAACTTCCTGCTGCAAGAAAATGTCTCCAGAGGCTCTTCTGCTGCCTGTACCCACTCCTCCCCACAACCAGCCTAAGCAAAGCAAAGCAGGGAGTAGGATGTGGGGGTAGCTGGTGAACAACAGGGGTTAAGGAAAAACAGAGCTCCAAGGTGCCTATGCCTTCACTGCCAGAAGGTTGCCAAACGATCTTATGATCATTTCAGTTAGTGGAGGAGATAAGAGTAAGTCCCTCACCATTGTAACTTTATCAAGGTAGCCAGGGTTCAGGAAGCTGCATTTGGCTCTTCATGGCCACAGGTTTTTATCCAACAGTGTCCAGACGTTAAACAAAGGAAAAACAAGGTTGCTCTATTTAAAATCCTCCTCTCCTTACGTAGGAGTCCTGTCATGGATAGCTAATGCCAAGGTACACAGGAACCAACATACCTGTGCTTGTCACACACACAGATCCTGCTTTAAATGTAGATGTCACGGGAGCAGAAGATTCTAGGCAATTCTAACATTGCCATTTCAGCTTTATTAAAATAAAAAGTATTCAACTATAATGTTACTCTTTTCAACTATTCCCAAGGTACAGATATTAATTTAAACCACAGCACCAGTTTAATGAAGTCTTTTGTTAGGAAATGCTTAATATCCTTTTTAGGATATCCTATTCTTATTTCAGAAGACAGAATGTACAGGTAAGTGCATCCTGCCAGGCTGAATTAAGATTTGATCTCATGTTTAGTACTCCCCATGTTACCTTAATATCTATTGGATATTCTGTTAACCTTTAAAGGACAATAACCCAATTACCCTCCTTGCATTCAAAAGGCCTAATTCAGCAATTCTTTAAATTGCATGTTACTGGACGTACCAAGGAAGGACATAAACAAGGCAAGGTTTTGCAGAGTCAGTATCTTTTTAAGATCAACAGATATAGTTAGGAAAACAAGACAAGTTTTAGGACACACAAACCCCACTTCATGCCACGGGCACTTATCCATACTTTCCAAGCTCAAAGAGGTAATGTAACTCAGTGCCATAGTTTCAGGTCTCAATCCTGAAAAGACTCATTCACATGAACAACTTTGCACAGAGTTGAGTAGGGAGATGACCCAAGTAGAAAGTTTATCACTTGGCTAACACAAGATAAAAGCATCTGCCAGTATCATTTAAAGTATTAACAAAAGCATTCCCACCAGCCTCCCCCAAACGTGTATTCTTTCCTCACAACAGCTCTGCAAGAGATGGTCTACAACCAGGCTGAACACCTCTCTGCTCTTCATCAGCCACGTTACATAAAGTCCCACAGGTCAAGGCTCACACTGAAGTAAAATTGTCCAAGCTGTTTTTTCTTAAGCTTCCAATTTGACTGAGAAGGCTTAAAAATATGAATCCCAGCATACTATTTCTGAGCTGCCAGAGCTGGGCTGAAGAAAGGCAGCCAGACAGCCTGAGCACCCAAGACCAGCTCTGCACATCCTACAACCACTCTATGAAAGTCTGAGGGCATTAAAAGAAAAGTTACTTTCAGGGAGCTCTCTGTTTATGATGTGTGTTTAATGTGTGGAAAAAGAAACACTACTGTCTGAGCACATAGCCTGCAATGTATATATATTAAAAGTAAGAAGCGGCAAGATGAAATAATATTATAGGAGGGAATAAAAAAAAAAAAAAAAATCAAGATCTGAGCAGCTCAGGGATAATTTATCACCCAAGCACTAATCTCCCTGAGTTAGTGCTGGCGGGTGAGTCCTTTGGACATGTTCTGTTATCAGTGTAAAGGTACTTTCTTACTGAATAAAGCTTTTGTAAGTGAATAAACTAATTTGTCAACTGATTTGCATAGATTATACCATATTCCACTGGTGGTCACACTGCACAAAAAATTTGAAATTAATCCTCTGTAAGTGACAAGAGCAAAAGAATAAGTTATAAGTCCCACATAGACTCAAAATTTCACCCACTTTTAAAAACGTTACATAGAAGGCAGTGTCAATTGTTGCAAAGATGGGACAATATTAAAAAAGTTCCCTCTCTCACTGAAAACTTAAGTTGTGCTTTAGTGTTGCCCTAATTATCCTTTCCTGTCACATGTAAAACCTTCTGACCCTGTACAAATACTGCTTTTAACCTAGCTTTGAGGTCTTTATCTGGGGCTTTAAGGCAAGAGCTTTTCACATCGGTTGACACTCCATTATGAAGAAGCTGGGTAAGTCACCTGAACACTGGTCTCTCTCCAGTGCCTTCCCCAGTTTCTCCCACAGGCCCAAAGGTCTTGCAGGCTCTCTCCATTCATTAGGATAATAATACCACAGTGCAACTCAGTTTTCTGCGACACAAAAAGATGCAGTGTCTCCCTGCATAGGTGAGCACAGTTTCAGATCAAGCTTACAACAGTGCTGCTCATTCACAGGACGCAGGACTCAGTGACACTCCAAAGCTGCAGAGAAGAAAAAATCTGGTTTTGGTCTCCAAAGCATTTTTAGTATCTACCATTTAGAAGCATTTCCAGATTCCAGCTAAGAAAAGGACAATAAAACCCGATTATTTTTTTTCCATCTACTGTTGCATTGCATTTGTGAGCTCTTTGAAATCCAAACTTCTGTGTAGGATGAAAATGCAGTACATATCACATTTTTGAGTTTCAAAGTGCTCAGTTGTCCCCAAACAATTTTCAGTCCGTTTCATTAGGTAATTAAGCTGTTTGAAGCAAGAGATTCCATGGCCCGCAAAGCCATTTGAAGAGTCATTTTCAGTGCTGGGATGTTTCTGATTTCCAATGTGTTGCTTGTATAAAAAGAGATTAATTCTACCTGAACTTGTAGGAAAATACTAAACAGTGGGAGATGGTGCAGGAGCTTATTTAGTAACAAACACCCCCAAAATTTTAGCAAGTACTGAAAAGTATCAGTGAAAAGGACATTGCAATTTAGGCTCCTAATGAGGTTGCACTATAACTGTCCTGCTGGGTCAAGGCAGATGTCCAGCCAGCTACTGTAGTCAGAAACAGATGCTTAAAAAACGGTATCAGAGGCAGAGGTAGTCCAAAATGATCCTTCCCCTGACATACGGTTTTATTTTCTGGCAATCAGCTGCTCAGTAACTTCCCAAGCCAAAAGGCGCAATGTGCTTGACAGCCAGAGAGATATATAGGGAAGCAATTATTTATCATGCCTGAAAACATGACAAACAGTCATCCAATGACTAAAGAAACCACAGGAATTTTATCAGGAAGCAGTTTTTAAAAAGAAGAAAGTGCATTTTTGCATCATATTTGTTTAAATTGTGGAAGACACTGGCATAGGTTATTGTGGAGGGTAAAATTACAACTGAGGTAAAAAGCAGTTAGATAGAATTATGGAGGATTCATCCACCTGTCCGTACCATTCATAAATTTATAGCTTTCTTTTGCATCATCTCCTTTTTCATCTTCTTTTCTAGCTGAAAAGTCTCATTTATTTTGTCTGTTTTCCATTTCTCATCTTTGCTGTATTTCATGGAAACAATTTCAGTTCTACCATTTACCCTCCAGGATGATCAGAACTGCACATAAGATTCAAGATATGACCACAGAGGCATTACATGAATTTACGCTGTTTTCAGTTCCTCTTCTTATAAGTTTTAACACTGTTTGTCTTTTTTACTACCTGCAAGATGATATTTTCAGAGAAATACCGCAGTAGCTTAATGCTCTTTCCCAACTAGCAATAATTTACTTAAAGCCCTTCATTCTATATATGTTTCTTTTGCCTATGTTCATCACGTTGAACTTGGGTGGATAGTCTATTAAAATAAAACAAAAACATACCCAAGCACTACTTATGATAGTAGCATTAAAAAAAAAAGAGAAACCAAAGTAGTACTAGAGCTCAACATTAAAAAATTAAATTAAAACTCAAGATGCAAAAATGGAAGCTAAACAGAGTGTTATGCTATACTTCAAATACTGCTTCCTGATGTGACACACTACAATCAAAGGAACGAGTGCTTTCTGAAATCTTTAAAAAAAATAAAATCAGATAATCCTTCTTTGAACTGGTCAGGTTCCACAATCTTTTCCTTTTAATAAAGATATGTTAGCCTTTATTACATCTGCCATGGCAAATCTGGTCTTCTGATTTGTATTATAGCAAGTACTTGTGGCCCTACTGATATAAGATAGGTTTTGCTCCCAATTGTTTTTCAAGCCAACGTTTGAATCCTCAGAAGGTATAAAAACACTGACCATTTTACTAGCAAATTAAAATCATGCCCAGGTACCTAAATTAATTTCTGTGAAAAACTCACAAATTTTCTGATTTAAAAAATAACCTCTTCATAATTCCTCCTGAATAAATATTAAGCCATTCCCATTAGTGACAAACGTAGCAATCCCAAATTTATGGTATATTACATAATGTTTCTTTTTTGCAGCACCAAATTTTACTACTTCAAACTTAGAGAATAAATGGGGGTTCTTTTAACTATGTCCCCTATGGAGCTTCAGTTTGATAAGCGCATGCATCATCATCATCACAATAAATAATAACATCACTCCAGTCCAGTGCTAAACTCCCAACTGGTTTCACATTGAATCTGAATCCTGCTTTTATACAGGATCAGGTCCCCCAAGTTGTGTAAGCTGATGGCATCGCAGCCCATGGGCAGAACCTGTTCTCTCTTCCACTGACTGTAGCATATGATTAAACTAATGAATTGAACTGCCCATACGTGGATGTATCCACATATCAATGTCTTGAGAGGTCAGACTTACAGGAGTATAGTAATTTCTCAGCGTTAAAGCCAAGAGAGAGAACACAAAGGCTAGAAAAAAACCCCACACCCCCCAACAAAACCTGTTAATGACAGCAGCTCTGAGATCTGACATGCCCAAATGCTGCACTTTTAATCAAGGTCCTTTCAGGCAAATTCAGGCAAATCAGACTAAATAACACAAAGCAGAGAAATAAAATTAAATGTGAGAGTTACTTAAAAAAAAAGTTCTGCAACATTTTCAGTCTTTTTTACATTTGAAATTATTTTACCTTTTCTTCAAATGCCACTGCTGTTCTGCATCTTTCGTTTCCCATCCCTTTCCTACAGAGATTTTCATTTACTAGACACAGCCATTCATCTCCATTTATCTCAAACGATGCAGATGCTCAGAGCGCAGTTTCTAGTTTGATTGCTCCATATTCTGCTAAAACAACAGTAAGAACACAATCTGCAAGAGAAAAAAACAAACCCAAAAGAAACCCAGAAATGCTGAGCGTTCCACAATTAATAATAATAAAGTACTTTATCCACTGTAGCAGCAGAAGTCCATGCTCAATGGGTCTTAAAAGTGTAACAGGACATGAAGCAGTACAGCCAGAAGAGCTTAATGGAAGTGTAACTGAAAACAGTTTCCCAATGAGATCATAAGAAGGGGAAGGATTTGGTACAGAAGAATCTACATATCTGTAAAAAAAAAGTTATTTACTGAACAATTATTTACTAAAAGAACGGTCATTTCCTAGGCTGTAGAAGTTCAATCGGTGTTAGAGAAAACATCGTCCTCAGGCTAGCATGGGGTAAAAGGCTGAAGTCAACATTTAATACATTTTCACTGTATCAAGTATGAGAAAATTTTGCTTTGTAAAATCAGCCAGAATGGAAAATAATAGGTGAGCAGGAACATTTATGTCAGGAAACAATGCGCTTAAGATATCCAATTAACTGTCTGCTGAGCGAGTATCACGAGTCTCTTGCAGATGGGGGGTTGATCTCCAAACTATTCTCCATACCACAAAGGTGCCATAAGTAGGACAGGGACCATAACTGAGCCCTTTCTGCAAGAAGCTGAATAAAGCTTAAAGCCTATAAACCCGGCATTGGCGAGTCTCTGCAGTCATTCCAGAGAAGCTGAGGAGACGCTAGGGAGAAGCCATGTTCCCTCAAAGTGAACTACCCAGGCATAGTTCTACAACTTGCAAGTGCCTGGGACTATTTATTCATCAGCATTTTTCTCCTCAGAGCTCTACCAAAGCATGAAATTTAAACACACCATTAAACCTGCCAGATTCATTATCAACACCGGCATAAAGGGTGAACTTTGGGTGCTTCCACCTCCGTGTAGGTCTTGCTACAGCAACGCACACGCTTGGGGTCTTCAAGCATTAGAGGTGATCACCACAAAGGCCTTTTTTAAAGGCCCTTAAACTACGTGTGCGAATATTGGGTGACAAAGGGGAAATCACCCCTGACGCCGGTTCCCACGCCCGCCAAGCACACAAAGCCACCTCCAGGCAGCCACCCCCGCTCCCCCCTCGCTCCCAGGGCCGAGAAGCACCACCGCTCCCCGCGGCCCTGACCGCTGCCGGCGGGGGGAGGCCGGCTCCTACCTGCGGGACGGCACGGGCCGGGGCCGCCGGGCGCCGCCGAGACACACCGTCGCCTGGCAACCGCGGCCGCCACCGCGCGCGGCCTGCGCACCTGACCCTGCGCTGGCGGCCCCGCCCCCTGCCCCGAGGGCCCGCCCCCTTCGAGAGGCCCCGCCCACTACGACGGGCCCTCGCCCCCTGGCACGAGGCCCCGCCCCCTGGCACGAGGCCCCGCCCGCCCGCCCTGGCTGGGAGGAGCCGAGGACGGTGGTGGCACGGGGAGGAGCGGAGATGCAAAGAGCGGGAGACAAGCGGGGAGAGCAGGGGCGGCACGGCATTAATCATGGAGTCATAGAATGGTTCGGGTTGGAAGGGACCTTAAAGATCATCTAGTTCCAACCCCCCTGCCATGGGCAGGGACACCTCCCACTAGACCAGGTTGTTCAAAGCCCCATCCAGCCTGGCCTTGAACCCTTCCAGGGATGGGGCGGTCACAGCTTCTCTGGGCAGCCTGTTCCAGTATCTCACCACCCTCACAGTAAAGAATTTCTTCCTGATATCTCATCTAAATCTACCCTCTTGCAGTTTAAAACCATTACCCCTCATCCTATCACTCCACTCCCTGATAAAGAGTCCCTCCCCATCTTTCCTGTAGGTCCCCTTTAGGTACTGGAAGGCTGCTATAAGGTCTCCCCCGAGCCTTCTCTTCTCCATGCTGATCAACCCCAGCTCTCTCAGCCTGTCTTCACAGGAGAGGTGCTCCAGCCCTCGGATCATCTTCATCGCCCTCCTCTGGACTGACTCCAACAGGTCCATGTCCTTCTTGTGCTGAGGACTCCAGAGCTGGACCCAGTACTCCAGATGGGGTCTCACAAGAGCAGAGGGGGAAAATCACCTCCCTCGACCTACCTCCCCTACATGTTAAGGACAGGAAATGCAGCAGGATACTGCGTGGGATTTGGGTGGCAGGTGGCCACAGAGCTGAAGGAGTCGGGGTGACAGTAGGAGCGGTGTTGAGGGTGCCTTTTCCCAACAGCATCTGAAACCTTCTGTGCAGGCTGGTGGATAACTAATAACGCCATCATGCACGAAGGTGACTCCACACCCCTGCCGTTAGTCTGCAGCTTGCCTGAGGCAATCGCTCCATTAGCTCAAGCGGTGAGTGGCTGTGTTGAGGACTGAAAAATATGACTTGTGATGCACAGCAAGGCCAGTTTCACCAATCATTTTGCATTTTTAAAAACAAGAAGCAAACAGATTAAAAGACCAGAACTCCAGACAAGAATGGTCAAAAGACTATACACAGTGGAAAGGGTTATCAAACACTGAAACAGGCTGCCCAGGGAAGTGGTGAAATCGCCATCCCTGGAGGTGTTTAAAAGATGGGTAGATGTGGTGCTGAGGGACATGGTTTAGTGATGGTTTTGGCAGTGTTAGCTTGGTGGTTGTGCTCAATGATCTTAAAGGTCCCTTCCAACCTAGATGATTCTATGATTCTTTGATTCTATGATTCTGTGAACCGGATCCAATGGATGTGGTTCAACTTTTGTTGGTGACATGACCAAACATCTCTGTTGGTGCAGGAGTGCCACTCCGGCGCAGCTCCATGAGAAGCAATGTGCTGTTCTTTCCCCATTCACCATCTCCTGGTTGGAGATTGCCATGCCATCATCATATTCCTTTTTCACTATTCAACCCCGATACAAATAAAGACTACTTACTAATTTGGGGGAGAAAATCACAGTGCCATCGGTGACAAGTGCACACCCAGGGCACAGGCAGGCTGGCGTATGGGTTAACTTCCTGTGGTTTAACGAGTTACTGTGCATCTGCAGAGCCATCTTAACCGACCACATTAATAGCCCTTCCACTCTCTAAACCAAACGTGTTTGCTTTCCCTTAAAACGATTTCTTTAAAAAAGCAAGGGGCTAAAGCGCAATGCAGTCAGTTTTCACAGCTCCACTGAGAGGCAGTAATTTATTAAATCATGTTAATTCAATCATCCAGACTTATCTGTCCATAAATTAAATTTGCCTCTTCAAACACACGCATTACCTGATCTTTTAGCCTCATCACAATATATTTATTCAGAACATTGCTCTTGCCGTTCTCACTCACGCTTAGGAGGAATCCACATTTCCACACTTTAGATATAGGATTCATAAATCAGGCACCTAGGAAAATGCGATCACACCCTCAGTGGTCCCATATAAAAAAGCCTGCTTTTTCAGGGGTTTACTTTCAGGATGGTACCCAGCGTTTTCTTGGGAGCAGCCCTTAGCAGTGTTTCTCTTGGGGACAGGAAGGCAGGAGGTCTGGAGGGAAGACACAGTGTCCTGCCTGCCACTTAGAAGAGGCTGGGGTTTTGAATACCCTACTTGCACGCACTCACCCCCTCGCACCTCCAATATATACTGTGCCTTTGCGAGGATGTTGGAGAGCAGCAGCTGCTGGCGGATTGCATCAGCGCTTCCTCTGCAACAACGTTAAATTTACTCCGGGGTTTGGAAAATTCTGTCTTAGACCATAGGTCAGGAAATGTGTTGACTCCCCTTTTGCAGGGTCTGACAGTCAATTAACGTCAGAGAAAATCACCAGGGGCCTGATTTTCCAAGGTGATGAGCGCACTCAGCTCCACCTGGTGTCATTGCAATCCAGCTGCCCATCTTCACAGGAAGGAAGGCAATGGGCCTTGACGTGCTCCAGGAAGGCAGCGTGATTCAGTGAAAACAACACTGAATCAAGCACCTGCCCCTTGAATTTTATTCCCAACTCTGCCATTTATCTTCCAGGTAAGTAGCTCAACTCACCTTGACTCAGTTTCCCCCCACACCTCTTCCTGGGACACACTTCCCAAAGGTTATCTATGGAGTAAGTGTATGCAGACGTATGCACACATCTGTATGGTAGTTTACTTCTTTTCCATCTTTTGCTGGAAATAATCTTGTCACGGTCAACCCAGCCTGAACTATTTGAAACCAATCAAAGAAGAAATGCATCTTTCCATCATTAAGCAAGAGAAAAATCTGGCACAATTTCAGGGTAAATACAGGAGTTTTATGTCTGCGCTGTTCAGAGTTACTGTAATTGTGCTGGCACCATTCCCAGAGCTGAGCTAAGGTCAGTGAGAAACCTGTAAATTAATAACTGTGGAGCTGATGTGATCTCTATCCAGGAATAACATTGTACATTCATGAAGCTTTATAGGAAAGAAAAGTTATGTTTCTGTTTTGCCAAGAAACGTTTAAAATTTTCAAGTCTTAATATCGACAATTAGTATACCCTGGACCTATTTGGAGATGTTGGACCTGATTCTGACCCCACAGGAACTTCACAAAACAGGTTAGTCTGCATCAATTATATTGGTGCTATCCAAATGAACCGTAATCAGGTGAAAATTCCTCTGAAAACCAAGCCTACATGGGCTTTTCCTTTGGGGTGTCATCTTAAAAAGTTCTCCTGGTTTTATCCAGTCACAAGCAACATCCAGTCATCCCAGTCACTAATTAATATTATTGATTAATAGCTAATTGCTGTTGCTACTTGCATTATTAACATTTAGGAATTACATTGTACTACGACCTGCAGGATCAGAAATGGCTTTTCTGGTTAGAGGAACCAGTTTTCTGCCATTGTGGCAGAGTCAATTAGATACCTGTCGGTCTCTTACTCCTTCTTCTGAAAGGTTGGTCCAATGAAGATTACAGACCTCCTAATTTATAGGCTAAAATTATTTATTGCCAAGTTATACCTACTTGCTCTTTTGCCAAATTATTTTTCAGCTTAAAATAACTTTTCCCCTATGATGTTTGCATTCCTGATATATTTATAGGGCCCACTGTCATCTACTCTTGACATTTATTTTGCTAAGTCATACAAGCCAAGCTCAAAATCTCCTGTGATTAAAGACAGGCTCGCAATTTTTTTTATCATCCTGTTGTTTTTTTCCAGCTTGTCTTTCTTGAAGATGAGTGATCAGAACAGTATAATTGACTCCAGATGTCTTGTGCAGTAGAATACTCTCCTTTCTGTACTGTTAATGTCTGGTATATCCTGGGATCACGTTATCACGGTCATAGCAAATTGGTTGCTCATAATCATCAACTATTAAGATGGGGTTCCTCTCTTTCTTTGTCCTCCCTGGTTGCAAAGGTAAGTGGAATGGAAGTCCCCACTGTAGTAAAAGGTTTTGTAAGTATGTGACCCTGCACTGTGTACCCACTACATTTCATTCTATTCCTATTACCCCATCCCCTTATTCCCATCTTCATCTGATGATACTCCTTAATCATTTGCAAATGTCATGAGCATGCTTCTGTCTTTTCCCAGTGGCACTAACCGAAATTAAGATGAATAGTGTCCATAAGAACCTTTCAGCCTGATAGTCCCCCTTGCAGCATGATCTCTTCTCCCCATTAGCCAGCCCTGTAATCACCTTTTTGTCTTGTCATAATCCCTTTTCCAGCATAACTACAAATTGGGATACAGTACTGAAGGCTGTCCTAAAGTCCCAAACTAGTAGTATTTTTTTTTCATCTATAAGATTAGTCCTCTTACCAGAGGTAGGTAAAATCCACTTTTGGTAAACTCTTGCCACATTTTCCCATGTCTTTATTTATGCTTGCAGTCAAAATTTGTTCTAAAATGTTACATACTGTTAGGGGTCAGACTGATGGGTGTGTGTTAGCCTACATCTTCTCTCCCTTGCCTCTCAGCTTTTTCAGAACTGGCATGCATTTGCAGTCCTCTATTTCTGTAGCATCATCCCAAATGTGACAATTTTGTTTAAGATGTTCTTTCAGTACAGCAAGGCAGAAATTACTGAGTCCCCAAGTAAAGTGTATTAAACTCCTGAAATTTTGCTTTCCCCTTGGATAATTTCCATTTCTGTGAAGTTTTCATTAGCCATCCTACCACTGCCACAGTGTTACACATCTCTATTGAAAGCAAAGGAACAGGAATTACTTTAAGTTGTAAGTCCACACCTAGATGATCTTCAGGCTTGCCCCATTTGGGTTTGATTTTCAACTGTTCTTAATCTTTACATAAAAAGCGTCAATACAGCTAAAACTACCAGATGAACACCATGCGTGGTAAAAGATGTGCCTCCAGAAGCTTCTTATTCCAAGTGGATAACACAGAGCAAGGACATCTACCCCCATTTTATACAACAAGACAAAAATCAACACTAATCTGGGATTAAGTGGGGAATTCATACTATGGTACTGGCACCCCTGTCCAGACTGCTGCTCTGCTGGAAAACTCTCCCATCTTCTTGTATTGCATGATAAGCAAAACACTGACTACCTTTGGTAAGTCCTCTGTCGGTTAAGAACTAGCAACTGCCATGGCATTTTCAAAAAAAATCAGCTCAGGTCTGCAGAAAGAGCTTTGGTTGAAGTCTTGACTATGGCATTAACTTCATGATTTCAAATTCTTGAAGTCATTACCTTCAGAAGGTGACGTGAGAACAGTTTTGACCACGGCAGGTGCTTAGGACTTCATCCTCAGAAGCGACGAATGAGGCTGGGAGGGAGTAAGAACTGATCCAAAGATCCGGAGGATGACAGGAGTCTGGGAATTGAATTGATTTTGCTGTCACTGCACCTGGCATGCAAAGAAAAGGCAATGAGAGGATTCAGTTAAAAAAAAAAGGCTTCTCTGACTCACTGAATCCGGGCATTTGTTTTTGCTCCTTTTCACAGGCTTATGTGAATTTATAAACTGCAATCTGAAGGGAAAGCTTCGTCAGGCAACATATGGCATTTTGTACAAAGCTGTATCTTTTCAAGCTGAAGTAGACCTAGAAAAACTTTTGCTAACTGTTTTTACGGAGTATTTTCACTCATGTTGAAAGATAGGCAATCATAGTTTTTCTTTGTCCTTGCTTCTGTGAAGAAGTAAAGCACACTACTGATGTCACCAAAGTCATACAGAAACCGTGTGTCGCATCTGAAGGTGACCACACACTCCGGAGATCCTGACCCAGGTCCTGAGTGACAGTCTGTCTCCTCTCACTGCTGCATCCTTGCTCAAGGAAAACGAACCCCCTCCTTGGCTTGGTAGGGTTTTCAGAGGTACATTTTCAGGGTACTAGAAGGCAATAAAATCAGCAAATGGCACCTTCCTATGGTGAAGGGTCTCTTAGAGAAAACGTAAGCTTAAGACAGGCTTAAAATATGTTGGGCTATCTCATTAGCTTAAACTCTGATCAGATTCAGCTCCGCTGGGAGGGAAGAACTCTGGTGGAATCCCACTTACTTTCAAGCAATGCCCAGTGCAGATGCCATACCAGAGGGGTCTTTCCTTCCTTTGTACTACTGCTTTAGAAAGGCAGGTTTTGGTTCCCGACAGTTGCATTGCAGTGCAGTCGAAGTGACTGATGGGGATGAAAGACATGAGGTAGCAAAGGTGAGACAGAGCACTGTATTAGGGTTTCCTAATTTCAGAAGGGCTTATCTCCTAATTCTGCCTTCATTTTGATGAAGAATTGGAAATAAACAAATAAATAAAGGTAAGATTTCTCTCCCTTCCCATTTTTACAGGAAAAAGGAAACAAAGCTTTCTTATCTGAAAAAATTATTGAGAGCCAGAAAAGCATGCTTGCTTGTTTATATCATTCCTGACCCAAGATCAATCAATTGTGATTTGAAATGCCTGTGTATAAAATGAAGATTATTGGTTCGTGTCTCTCTTCAAGGCCATCTACCTTTCTTAATTTCATTTGGGTCAAACTATTTCCTGGTTTGGGAAAGCTCAAGGATGCTATCTGCACACATCTGCTTTTCCAGGGTATGGCACCCTGGCCCACCGTATGGGAAAAGCTAAAGCTGCCATAAAGCTGCCAGAAGGTCATTTTAACTAAAGAACTGGTAGGTACAAAACCCAACGTTGTTACAACTGTAGTACCAATATAGGGATTTCATTCAGTTTAGTGGCCTCACAGTGCCTGGTGTGGTAGAAATCCTCAGCAAGAGAAGGTCTTGCCGAGAGGGCTTAAAAATGGCAGGCTTAAAAGAAAAATATAAAAGGAATAGTGTTGACTGCGGGATTAACGCCCCTGAGACACCAAAGGCTTCTTGCCGGTGCTATTAATAATTCACACCTGGTCCACATTGTTGGTGGTCCTTGCGTTTCTTCTGGGATGAATTCCATCATCAATGATTCAGTTACAAATTTGTTTTCAACATTAAACTAAGAGAAAAATGAACTGATGTTGGAAAGGAGTTAAGGTCAATGATTGTTTCGCCACAGTTTTTCGCAAGCATCACTTGTTCTTTGCAGTGCAAAGAAACCTGTGGCCTCACCGAGCGTTTAGGTCTGTTTTGCCAAGCAGGCGTTAGCTGTGAAATTCATCTCGTTGTCTTCAGGGAGGGGAACCAGCAGCTTTGCAATGTGTACTTGCTTTTTGTGCCAGTGCAAAGCCACCACAAAATGTTACCAAATTGGAAAGGTGTCGATTTATATTCACTTCCCATCAGTATAAGTGACCATATAGGTTGTGAAGCAGTGGAGAAATTTGGGCTTTTAAAAAAATTAGTCAGGGCGAAGCACCAGTTTGCGTGCCATTACACCACTAGTTTGCATGCACTTTGCACAGTTCTAAGCTTACTCTGAATGCAACTCACATACACCAAGGCTTTCAGCCATCACTGCAACAGCACCGCTGTGAGCCACGCTACAGACAACAGCTTTGGCAAAAGTCCTTCCCAAACCCCTGGCCTACAGGGGAGGAAATAGGTGGCTGGGGCACAGTCTGCAGTAGTGGAGGGAGGAGATGAGCAGGTAGACAAGGGGTCAGGCAGTTCTGCAGACTGGACAAACGCTGCATACCCTGTGCGTCCCCAGGCACACCTATGTAATCCTAGGGCCAGCATCTATAGCCAAGAAGACATGGCTCTCTGTTCTAACATGCAAAGAGCCCAAGTGCTTCTTTTGCCTCAAGTGCCTTGCACATTCCTGGTGCTCCCAGGGGTGTTTCAGCTCCACGGTCTACTAGGTGATTTGTGCTTGCTTCTGGCTCAGCATCAGTGAATAAGCTGAGCAAGGGCAAAAATGGTCCTACCTGCTCTGTCAAAGAAACGCTTGACCCTACACATCTGCCTCTGCTGCACGCAGCCTGGATTCGAGTCCAGAAAATACTACATAGGAATCAAAAGTGACGCAACACACCACCATCCTGTACTGGGATTTCCCCCAGAATTTAAGGTTGCCTTTTCCACGGGTAGCCTCTTTGGAAAGCCGTGGGATTCATCTGTATTTGGGTCATTGTCAAGTGTAACTTCCTCTAGATTACTAGAAGGAATCCTATCCTCATAGAGAGGGAAGAATGTTTCCCTGTCCTCAAAATGACAGGAGAGACCTGATTTCCAAATACTCTCCTTACAGCCCTGGCTCTGATAACGCGTGCTTAGAAAAAGGACTATGTACTTTGTCATTCCAGCAGCTAAGTTAGATTAGTGATGAGAGAAGATGGATTATTGGTACGCTTCTGTACTTTTTATGCACTGTTTAGAAATTTCAGTAAAATTCAGCTCTGTTACCTAACTCAGCATGCTATGTGAGACCAAGACAGATGCTCAGATAGCATTTCGGAGTATTGAAAACAATAAAAAACACCCCAGTTCATAAAAATATCATACCTGCCTCAAAAACCTTGCTTGACAGTTTGTTTTGAAGGCTGGATCTGACAGCAGCCCCACTGGCTGGTTACAGCACATGGCAGTGAACATGGCAAGTTGTCTGCTGCAAGGGACTCCAGCCGTGCTTGTAGGCCAGGTCTTTGGCCATGAAATCCTGCACTTTATCACTGCATGCCTGCACTTCTGGCTAAGCACTCCATCCCAGTATCCTCTTTTCTTGAAACTCCTTAGAAGAGAACTGGAGGTAAACCCTTAGAGTGGTTTAATAGAAACCTGGGCTGAGTGGTGTGCATTTGGCTGAGCAAATCCCTTCAGCAGAAGACAAAAATAAAGAATGAGAATCCTCTCATGATCACAAACTACTGTTATCTGTAGGAGTCATGATGCTCCTGTAGTGCTATGACTCATCTCCATTCACTTCCTACAGTCTGAGCAAAGACCTTGGATTTCCAGGCTTGCCCACCACTGTTAGCAATAGAGATGGACCTTTGACAATCTCTGTTTCAATTTGCATCTGAACTTTTCGGAAACATAAAGGGGGCAAAACCAGTGCTGGATTTGCTTCTGACCTTTTCTAATATGATGGAATGCGGAGACTTGATTCATTTAAAAGTATCGCCGTAATGAGATAAGCAGAAGTTCATGCATTGCATTAGCATTACACTAACACAACTCCATGTGGTATCTGGCTTTTGCTATTTTGTAGTGGAGGCCAATGAAGACAGATATATCTAAAATACTACCAAGTGGTGTGGTGAAATGTGTGTCCTCCCAACAACTCCCGCTGCCAGAACCTGTCTTCCTTGGAGTCCCCTGTCCTGCCCTACACTGGTCCCTCCCTATGCCATGCTGTGGATGTGCTAACACAGGGACATTCATTAACAGACCATTCGCAATAATCCTGTGTATCAAACACCGGCAGCTGGCTAATTTCTTAGTTATCAGTTGATTACTCCCTGCAGCAGTAGATCAGGGTACAAATTAAACTAGTGTTAAAAATACATTTCCTTTTCACTCACCTTAAAAGTCAATGGAAACACAAGCGTGCACACTCAACTATGTATTCAGTGTTTACTGGCCAGCTCCTGGTTTGTGGGAGGCAGATTTTCGAGGTGCAGTTCACAACTTTCTTTTCTAGAGAATTGAGCAGCTGGACTTAGCCCTACAGCTGTTTGCACAGGACACTTCTTTTGCCTTAGAGATACGTGCCTCCCAACACATCCATCCCTTGGCAACCTGGAGAGGGAAATAAACAGACTGGGGGTAAATAAATAAATAAATAAATAACCAAACCATGGGTGTGATCCCAAACCTATTGAAGTTAGCGATTTCAGATCACATCCACCATCTAGCCTACAAAGAGATGCCAAACTAACTTTAAGCTATCAGGCTTTCCAAAACTACCACCTCCACGAAGACCATATTTATAAAATGTTGTTGTGTTGACTGATAACCATTGTGATAATTCCTGGTCAGTGATCATTAAAATAAAATCCTTGTTGCAGCAGCATGCTTGGCTGCAGCACGAGTTCAGTGAAACTGTTGCCTGCTACATTGCAATGAGTACAGGATCTTAAAACATAGAGTGAAAACCCCCGTTTGTCACAAAGTCAACATCCCAGCAAGGACAGATCCCATACCACACCACACACCTTGTTTGTGATCGCACGTTTGAATTGCTTCCTTATCAATTATACAGCAGCTACCTAGGAAACATGTTCAAGGAGTATCCTAGTACTTGCAAGCTCAACATCCTGATATGCCTGGTTTTTTAACCAAGATGTTAGGCAAACATCTTAGCTGCTAAGAAACAGAGGACCCTGGGACTACCCTACCCTGCTGGTAAGTCTGGAAGCCTTCCTGCTGTGTGGCATGGTGCATGGACAAGTCCCAGATACATGGGAACCAGGGCTGCTTGTTCTGGAGGTGCACTCCCCATTGATGCAATAGGCAGAAGGCTTTTGGTGCCTAGGGGCTCGGATAGCTGATCAAGATAGCCAGAGACTAGGGCTAATGACAAAGCTCTGTCTGGATGGAGAGATAAAGGAAAGAAATAAAAAGCAAGAATTAATCTGAGGAATATTTCAACCATGGTTCCTGAAATGCCACAGGTAAGGAAAGATCTTAGAGTAGGAAATGTCTCCAACTTGGATATAGCAACATCTGAGTACCTTTCATTCAGTCAATTCGTAACACTGTTTGTGTAGGAACTTTATATCATTTTCCTTGCTGCAGCATAATATCTGCTTAAGCCTGACATTTTAAAATACCTCTGCCACATGGAGACGGGCAGGTGACTCAGTACAAACATGCAGACCTCAGCTTGGCCCTTTGATAGGTGCCGTCATATCGCAGTACAGCTTGTGAAATCAACAGCTACAATATGCTTCTGGAAAAAAAGAGTGCCAGTCAGAGGGTAGGTCTGCTTGCATAGTCACTGCACCAGGCATTACAGCTTATGTTACCATCTAGACTATCTACGGGTATCAATCCACCTGTGGATGGAGCTGCTCAAGGGTCTGTGACAGCCCTGAGGAACCGCGGGCTTGGGATGGGGTGTGCTGCTCGCTGCTGTACCAAAGCCAGCTGAATGACATCTCAGAACAAGGTGCAATTTTTGTGTTGACAACGGGATCATTAATATGAGCATCAGCAGGCTTCAGATCAGATCCCTTTCTTGGAGCGATGCAAAGGGAGTAAGGAGGTATTTTTTGGCTTTGAGCCTAAAGCTGAGTTCCCCTGCCTCGGATTGCAGCCCACAGACAGTGGGAAGTGGATGCGGGCAGAGAGGTCTCTGCTCTCTAAGCCTGCCTGGCTCCTTGCCCGAGCTTCTAATGCAGCCTGCGAGGGTTTGACTCGAGACAATTTGATGGATACTGTGTGGGTGCTGGAGGCAGGAGAAGCAAAGAAAAGGAGGGATGTGTCTATCAGCTGATCTATTTCCTCAGATTTTTAATGCAAATCCTTAATTTCTGTAAATATACTCTGCATGCTGCTATAGATCGGGTATGGTTATAAATGTGATACTGTAAGAAGAGTGCACTACATGAACCAAAATGGAAGAGTTTTTCATCTACAGACCACATTCCTTATACATGGTAATAACATTCATGTGATAAATTCATTTCTTTCTGCAAACTGGTCATAAACTACACATCAGCATAGTAATCCCCATTTATCCCATTATTTGACCTCCCCTGCAATATGCCTGTTGAGTCTTCTTTACCTGCACTGCTTTTAACTCTACCAAGTGGCTTAAGCCCTCTGAATTTTGATCATTGATTGCCAACAACTGCAGTGATTAAACAGAAGTCTGAACCATCCCCTTTAATAAAAACTCAACCACTTGCCTTTTCTGCAAACCAGATTTCAACAGCACTCCTCTCCTCTCCCCCCTTACCTGTCTCTGACTGAAAAAAATATGCAGGACCATTTGCCAGGGTTAATTTTTAATCGTATCCTCACTGCCGCAGCGAATGAAGTCATTTATTATCCAGCAGTCAGCATGCTAACACGCTCGGCAATAACAAATGCTAAAGGAGGTGACTCAGGCATAAGCAATCAGGCAGAGTTTTACATTCCCACCTGCCGGATGGCTCAGCACAAAGGGCTGAGCGCGATGTTTCAGTTTACCCTATGCTGCGTCTTCATCCGAGTGACATCTGGATTCAAGCCATGCAGCCAGCGAGGTTTATTTGCTCCGTAGTCATGTGCAAAGCATGTACGTAAACAGAGTCTGGGTGGCCAGCCCTCCCCTCTGCCTGGGCACTCTTTTCCTCTAATGAAGGAGGTTATTATTCCTGCTAGGCGGTCATCCCTGCTGCAGGAACGTGTCAGCCCAGGCAGTCTGGCCCTAAATAACCCGTTGTGATCTCAGGCAGGCTGTAGCTCAGCCTACCCACCTGTAAAACAGGTTTAATGGTAGTCAGCTTTTTTCTAGAAAAGCTAGGAGGATTACTTCATGTCTGAGATCTCTAGATGTGAAGTGCTCAGTGGCAGAAAGCATTTTAAAAGAGCAGCTGGAAATTAGGGCCAGAGCAGGCTGGCAGCCCCGTGAGCAGGTAGAGATGACCACAGAAGCTGCGCTGTTCTCGTCTCATTACCTAAGATCCTCAGAAAGGCTGGGATGCAGATGATTCACAAACCAGAAACTGCTTTTGAATTACTGATTAAGTAGAATTCGTGTTGATTTTACTGCTCTGGGACACACGGGGTTGGGCTGCAGAATCTCTTTTGCCATCCCTTCAGAGTGAAATGTGGTGGTAGAGCCCTCTTACCATGCATCTATTGCCATTGTATTTTTGCCTCCACGGAGTAGTCCAAAGGCCACTGAAGAAGTCCATGAATCTTCCCCATATCTACAGTAAGCTTTGGATCAGAGCTCAGCAAGCCAGCGAGAACGTGCTGCTGAACACACTATAACATGTTCACTGCAGGAGAGCAGGTATAAGCGTGCTCCCGAAAACGAGGAAGATCTTGACGAGGCAGGCAGCAGCTTCCTGCTTAGTCCTCACCGGAGCACACCAGTGCTGTTTAATGGGGCAATAGCGCAGCTCTGAACCCACTCCCTCTCCTGCGCGCTATCCCAGAGAAGCTAGAGGGAGGGCATTGTATTACTACTCTTAATTCACTTTGTGATCGTGTAAGTCCCCCAAATCCCACTGCCATTAAGCTCCAATGATTAAACAGCTTACTGAGGGGAAACTATAGCAAACGCTTTCTACCCTTATCAAAGCGTATTGCTAATGAGGACTAGGAAATCACTCAGCGTTAATACAACATCTGTAGATTAACATTAGCTTACTCATGTTTTCATAGTCAATGGCTGAAATTCCATCACTCACTTGGATTCGTGTAACATTTCTGATCGGTGTTTTGATACGTTGGCCTCAGTATTTCCCCAACTGAAGTCCGCTGGCTGGAAGTAGAAAAGGCAAAGTCAAGAAAGAGTCTGAGGTCAGAGAAGAAACTTGCAACGTGTTGATTTGGGCATCTCAGCTTAGGAATCTTGCAGGAGGTTTGACTTCAGAAATGTTTAGCATTGGCCCTCTGAAAGCCATCAGACAATATCTGACATAATTTGCATGCACAAACACACACACTTACATCACTGCTGAGCTCACGAACACCTGTCTGAAAAGTTACCTAGAAACATGCAATGACCCTGCACCAGTCCTGCAAGATGCAAGTGACTGCAGGTCCTCCTCTGCATTCTACCTTCCCTGATGGAGAAGCAGGAGAAGAAAGGGGATGACTGCACTCCAGACAAAAAATGACGCTGGTGGCCCACTTTATGGCTTCAGTGTGGGAAAGACTTTTAATAAGGAAGGAGGGAAATGCCAGCAAAAAGAGAATCTGTGTGAAACAGGTGTAGAAGTAACCTGGAGAGATGAACTCTGCCACCTCTCTGACTGAAAGGGATGATTTCTGCCCCTGTGCTGCTCTTGAAGGCATTTGCATGGGAGGATTATGCCCTCACCATTCGTAGGGGTCTCTCAGGACAGCCTAGATAGGATTGTGACACAAGAGCATAGCCTAACTGTTAAGATCTTCCAATATCTAGCCTGAATCTCACTTGATGTGGGAATACCACTACCATCATAAGCTCACAGGGAGCTGTATAATTCAGGATTTCCAGCTCTGGTGGCAAGCAGCTGCACGGCTGGATAGTATACCTTTACTATAAATAACATGAAGGCTGAGGTCACCGATGGACTTTGTTTCCACAGCAGCGCAGATTTTAGGTCATCACTGAAAGGGATGAAGGAAGAGCTGGAAATGGTCCACAAGAGCATCAGGAAGAGGCTGCCACAGAGGAAAACAGCTGTCTGTAATGGAAAGGGACCAGATAAGCAAACTTTACTAAAGTTGACACAGGAATAGAGCGTACACTGGAGAGTGAAGAGCACCAAGAAGCAGAGAGATGGTGGGAAGGCTGCATTCCATCCTCCTGTCCAGTCTACAGGGTGGTTACATTTCATGTGAGTACAGCTTTGCATCAGCATTACTCGTCACAAAGGTGGGAACCAGGGTTCAGAGCAGCTCCTCACAGAAGAAGGAGAACCAGAATTTAGTGAAGGACTTGACAGAAAAGAAGAAAAGGCTCAGCAGCTTGGGTTTGATGATGAGAAGGAGATACAGACGATGGGCAGCCAGTACATTAAAAAACAATCAAAGGGAAAGAAACCAGTAGTTTAACTGGATAAACACAAATGTCTTTAATTCTATCTAGTTCTACCATGTGTGCATGCCTGAATCATGCTGCACAACACTGTTTTGAAATTTCTGCGAGAAACAGATGTAGTTAGCAATTGTTCCTTGATGCCGAGAGGAAGAAAATCAGCATTAGCTGACAAAGAAGTAAGAAGACTCTTTTTAAAAGAATAATAATAATAATCTTAGTGTCTCCTCCAGGAGAACACGTGGGATGGTCTGAGATTTCAGTACAAACTCATCTGGTACAGAGAGGCCTTGAACTACACAGATAAATCTGTTGCACATCAGTGAATGCAGAAATGACACAGAACGCAAGACATCCCTTAGCAACTCATCCGGTTTCCACTCCTGGAAATCTGACTCCTGCCAGCAAAAGTGACACAGATGACCCAGAGCATGGTAAGTGACCCAAACTATCCCATAGAGAAACTGATAGCGCACAAGCTGCAAAGTGTTCAAACTTTTCTCAAGTTTGAAAATGAAAAACACATGGGACCTAAGTATTGCAAGGGCTTGTTAACAAAAAATAAGGCTTTCAAGTTCCAAAGGGTTACTGCTGTATGAAGACAAAGGCAAAAAACCTCCCTCAGAGTGCAGTCATCTGAGGATCAGGCTCCAAGGGAATGACTGACATTCAATTCAAGCTGACAGCTAACAAAAGCTCCTGTACACACACAAGCAAACCACTGCCAGGAAAATCAGTGTGGCTCCCAACCTGCAGATTTCTGCATTACCAGACCTCCTACCCTACATGCCCCTTGCTGATCTACACCGTTGGGCTCAGCAGACAGTGGAAGGAGACACAGAACTTTACCAACCCTGGTCACTCTTGGTCAGGTAGGGGCATTTCATGAAGGAATCAGTGTCATTTCTAACTAACTCAGGCTCTAGACTCACCATGCGATCAGCTGTAACTCCTGGGAAAAAGCACAAAAACTCAAAAAGAACATTTGTTGGGGACTTAAGTAAACACCTGGAGGAACAAATGGGACACTTTCTGTAGAGGGCAGTGTGCTTCACAGTAGACTGAAAGCATAGTTGTAGAAAGCAACACTGCTTGTAAATACAGTCTCAGAGATCTAACCTATATCTCATCTTGCACGCCCACCGGCAAAATCTGAAGCCCAAACATCTCACCATCCGCTCAGGTGAGGGTTTCACGTCACTAACTACTGCATATCATGTATAGGAAGATACGATTGTTGTTCTTTCCTACAGTGGAGGCTGAGTCTAGTGGAAATGACCAGTCTTTGAATTACGTCTTTTGTGTGTGTGTGTTTGGGTTGGGTTTTCTTTAATAGTAAAAAGGAATCAGCAGTTGTCTGTATTTTTAAACTCTGGAACACAGACCACCTTCCACTTCCAAGCGCTCATTACAAAGCCTTTCCCTTCTGCGATTCCAGAGCATCTTGTCTCTGCAAGTTTCTATTTTCAGTTCATAATTGATCAAATCCAACTGGTAGCAGAATTCATTTCAGTCAATAGGAACCTTTCCTCTCTCTAGCTTAGGTGGAGCTTGGGCCAGGCACCTGGCAAGGCACTGCCTGGTTTCCTTGCTTATTTCAAAAAGGAAATCTGTGATGAGAAAGATCCTGCCCTGGATGAGATAACCCTCCAGGACTGAGGATTTTGCTCTGCCCACCCAGAATCTTCTGCAATGTTGCAAATGGCTTGGTTCAAAGAGGCCTAAGCACTTCAGTAGAATTTAATCCAATCTTAATACCATTATTTTGGGGATTATAAACAAAGTGGTCCCACTCACTGGTTGGGTCCACTCACTGGTCTGGTCATCTGAAGCAATGTGATGTTTTTGGAGATGATATAGAGGAAGATTTTGTTGATTGATTGAGGGTTGATTAATTAATTCAGGGTTTTATTTGTTAATTGATTACTGCAGGAGATCTCTCCAGTTCAGTATCTGTCTTAATTAACCCTTTGAAACCAGGACTGACCCATCTTCTTTTTCCCTCTGTGTGGTCTCTCAGTTGGACTTCTGCATCCAAGCCTGTGGTATCTCTGAGAGTCCCAGGCCCTTGGGATGATGGTACATGCTTGCAGAATTTCACAGTTGTGAAGTCTCTTGTGGCTATGTCTCTTGCTGCAATTTGCAGTAAGGATTAGCCCACAGACTCTTCCCAGTCTCTAGGAGACTGTGTTAAATTATAGTGTTGAATAGTTTTAGCATGGTTTCTTTGAAATGACTTTCTTGTGCTGCAGAAGACTCAGATTTTCCCCATAGTCTTTTTATAGTCAGTCACTCACAGTATAACAATTCATTGTTGGGAGTAAATTCTAACCTTGCATCTCCACATAGATTTATCTGATACGTTAAGAGCTTCTCTCAAAGGCTGCTTTCCAAGTCGTGCTGTTGTTGGGGCTTGTGATCTAGCAGTATTTTCTCTACAGCTTCACCAGGAAGCTAGAAGAGGATTGTCCATGAGTCACAATAATTTTACCCTTAAATTCGGCTAAGCCCACAGGCAGCTCAGAAGGCTGGCCACTGTTTCTCAAGCTTGATGCAACTATATTAACACCCTAAACTTTAACTGGGAGAGAGTGTTCTTAAAATAGAAAGGGAGAACATACACTTCATTCCATCACACAGTTGGAGCAGTGTTACTTGTAGCTTATTCGAATAGTTTAGGGATTAAGAAACTTTCAGTTTTGCTTCACTTTTCAAGACTATCCTGCAGAAGACATCCTTTCCAGGTCGGGAATAAAGCAAACACGTTGTGTATACCCTTGACCCATTATTTACAAATTTACTAGCACAGGCGAGTTCCACTGGCACATACAACAGTTTTCAAAATTGTCCTCCTCTGAACTAACAAAGCTCAGTTTTGATTTCCTCCCACAGCGATAATTATGAGGATTTCCCCTCTCTGCCCTTAGACAATTCCCTTTGCCATTTCTGAATTCTCTCACTAACACAAGTAAGCTGTGTAGCAATGTGTCTGCCCGTCCCAGAAGCATCCCTGGAAAGAAAATGGGTTTGAAGACAGACTCTGCGAGCCTATTCCACCCTCTGTCCCAGGTAACTCCAAAACACTCCCAGATCTGCAGAGACTTATTTCACTTAAAAAAATATAAAAAATAAAAAAGAAAGGGGGGGGGGTGGCGGCGGAGGAAGAATGAAGATTGTTAGAGAATGGAAGCCAAATTAATTTCAGAAGAAATTGGTTCATCCCTTACTGGCATCTGCAGAGTTGCGTCAGCTTGCTGCGGAAATGGATTTGGCTTTGTATTTCTGAGAATCCAGCCCTGTTTCAATTCTTTTGAGCACTTCCTTCTTTCCTTCTGACTGCACTTCACTTTCGATCCAAGCATATGATAGGCCCATGAGGCAGCTGACTTGCATCAAATCAAACACAAACTTCTACTGACAGGTTCTGATACCTAGATGATGCATGGCCCACCAGTGAACAAAATGGATAAGGTCTCAGCTTCTTTCCTTGCTATAGCAACAAAGCACCTTGTGATGATAATTTTTTTTCTGTTTCATAAGGTGGTTGCCATGGCAAGTTACTTGTGTTGCATTGTCAGAGACTAAAGGGAAACAATTTGCGTTCTCTAGAAAACTCAAATTTTTAAAAGTCGATTGCGTATTGGCTTGCCTTCTGCCACGACACTACTCATCCTCTACGCTCAGGGAGAGATAAGCAAGAAAAACATCCCAGTATGGGAAAAGCACTTGCAGGTTGCATGAGTCTGGTGTATATGCAGGAGGAATAAATTAAAAAATCATGAAGAATATGGTGCTGTGGGGAAGCAAAACTCACAGGGAGCTCTGCTTTTCTCAGGACACTCTCAGAGGCAATGTTAAGGAGAGCACAGTGATAGAGTCTTCCAAACACTTCAAGAAAGTTTCAGTTACACAGAAAAAGCGTGTATCCAGGAAAATGGACTAGCTGAGTGCAGGGAGAACTCAAAAGCCATGGAAAGAACCAGGAAGCAGTCTGTGTAATTAAAAGTCAGGTGAACCTGTAGATATGGCAAAGTAACAGGAGATTCAGAACAACAAAAGCAACTGACATCACTAATCTACCCTCTGTGTCTGCTGGGAATTGATACGCACTTCAGCATATCGAAAATATATGATGCATATCTGGATGTATTCAAGCAGTGTTATTTACTTTGCTGATGATTTTAATGATCACAAGAACTTTTAATGTTCTCTAGGGTTTTTTCAGGGGGAAAGAAAGAATAGTTCAACTTGGCCATTGCCTAGGTGTTTCTACTAGAAATAAATCTTAAAAAGATTAACGTTTCAAAAATTTTGGGGATAGCCTTGATCTACAGCTGATGAGCAAGTTCAGTTGCTAACTAAGCGCTCGGTGTAAGTTTGTATGTCACACAGTGGAGAGCTGAGCTCACACCTTGTCTATGACTCCCCTCTTGCAGAGGTTAAAGAGGGAATGACAATATCAAGGAGTTATTTTTTGGGTCACAGCACTTACTTACAAAAATCAGTGACGTACCTTCCCAGACTGAATTTAGAGTGCTGTTACAAAAAGTCACGACAGATAAACATGTCCATGAGTTACGGCCTCCCACCTGCAAGCTACATACTTGAAGATGGTGAAGATGATCAGGAAAAACTGAATGCATGGGAATAACAGAGCAGCTTTTCAACCCCACGGCAGGTTTTGTTTTGGCAGTATTACTGTGGCAATAAGGATCTTCTGAGATTCTCTCCGTTTCCTTTTCATTGCTCCACTTGCCAGTGGGCCCAGTTTTTTACTAGCCTTCCTCTCCTGTCAAGCAAGGCTTGCAATAGTTAGTAGCACTGCAGAATTTCTAGAGCTGCGCATTTCTCTTTGCCTGCCTTGAGGTTTGCCATAGAGCAGAGGAGCTGCGCTGAGGCCTGGTGGGTAGCTGGAGGAGTTTGTTGCCAGTCCAACTGGAGACACCATGGGATGAGTTAGCAGAGTAGGTAGTTAGTAGACTGAACACCCTTCTTGCAGTGGCATTTGCGCTGCTGCTGCTGTGGCACTGCACGTCCCGTGAGTAAAGAAGAGGGTTCTGTCTTCCAGAGGCCTCAGACAGGCCAGACATTTTCCTAGAATTAAATTCAAGTTTAGAGAAACGAAGGAAGAATCTGTCCAGGCAGAATGACTTTTTACAGACGGAACAGGCTATAACCTCAGCAAATTGTAATCCGCCCAGTTTTGCCAAAAGCAATGGAGCTATGCTGCTTTGCAACAACTGAGGATCTTGTCCCAATATTTTGCTTTTTTTATCCAAAAATAGAAGACATCTTTAAGCTATATCACTCTCTGTGTCCTTGCAAGTTTTTGTCCTCACCCCTATGCGATTGTGTGGTTATGACTCACCAATAGGTATTATGCCTCTGTCTTCCAGCAGTCTGTAAACAACAAGTAGTCTTCAGGTATCTTACATCCTGATGTGATCTGGCACTGAAGAATGAGCAAGAAAGAGTCAGTTTCGGTCTCATCTTCTGGTGTTTCTTGGTTCTTGTAGGTTGCTGAGAAGCCCAAGAAGCATGAAATTGAGGTTCACCCATAGCTGTATCTATTACACTACCTGTTTGGTTATTGCTCCCTGATAAGTTCTTCTGGGCCACCTAGGTACTGAAAAATATGAGCCCGCTTTCAAGGTGCTTCAAAAAGCAAGATTTCTGCACGCTCCAGTACCCTGCCTGCTCGCCAGAAACGGCTAAAACAAGACGAGACAGGTAGCGCAGAGAGGCGGTGCGCCGTGTGTACGTGTGTCTGCCTGTGAAGAAACCCATCACCTTTGTGTGTGCTGCTGCTCCTGCTGTTGGCTTGCTCAGGAGAGATGCTGTGCTCCTGCGAGCTGCGGTCCTTGCTTCCGTGGAGAACTGAGAGGTTGTTCAGAATCAGGAGGGCTTGTTAGAAGCAAGCAAAGAATTTCCAGGTAGGTTTAAAGCTTCAGCCTTTTTGTTTAGACCTGCCTGTTTGCATGCTGGCTTTTAGAAAGTGCTCTGGCAGGTTTGTTTGTGCTGGTGCAACATGTCTTTGAGACCTGAAAAAACCTGCACAACTCTCTCAACGGGTATCCTTAGAACTCGCTTAATCTACTCTCCCTACAAGGTCTGCAGGGCATGAGCTTTCTTTTTATTATGTGTCAAGCGTCGTATCTAGAACAATGGTTTCTAGATCCATTTTCAGATTACTAGATACTTTTTTGATGGAAACAATAAATTGTGGCAGTGTGCTTGAAACATGTCAGAGTGAATAGTGCTTTTCTAGTACCAGGAATGGTGTTTTATTCGGCATCATATTCTGCATCAAAGCTTGATCACTTCTGCATGCTCCTGGGTAATACGGTGACTGTGCAATCCACTGTCCACTTTCCAAAGTAACAGGGGAATCACGGTGCCCAATAGCAGAAAACGCCTGGTAACATAGGTGTGCTGTGACAGGATGGGAAGCGCTGTGTTGACAGACCTTAATTCATGGAAGGAAGCTTGAGTCCATCCAGGTTTACTAGCTCCGACTTAGCAGTGTTCCTTGTGGGATCCAAACAGGATCGGACAGACAGACCCTCTCGCCACGCTCGGACCTTTGCCTGTAATTGGGGTAATTCTGTTCACGCAGTGTGTACCTCTGCTGCTAGGCCTAATGGGACCCCAGCTGTCTTATATAGAGCCAATTCAGGTGTCTTGTCTTTTGTGGCCTGTCTAAATCGCTCCTGAATAATTTGGAGTCGTCTATTTTCCTAAGGCATTTCCAGGGCCCGAATACAGCTCCCTGTGAGCCGGGTTTAGCCTAAGGGCTATGTGATTGGTCATAAACACCACGTTTCAGCAGCCTCGGCTCTTCCTTCCCCTAAACGCGCAGTTTCCCGGGCCTCCCCGGGCAGCAGAAACAGCTCAGCCTAGGGCACTACCCGCCGCGCCGGGCCTTGCCTGCAGGGCGAGGGCCGGGCCGGGGCTCTCGCAGCCGCGCTACCTGCCGGGCCCTGCCCTTCCGACGGCAGCAGCCCCGTTCCCGCCGCCGGCCCACAGGCCCCGGGACCACCGCAGGGCTGAGGCGACCTCCCGCCCCGCCCGCCGCGTCGGGGCCGCTTCTGCCTCCAGTCCGCTGGCCACCGCGGGAGCCGCGGCGCCTCTCGGTCCCCCCGCGGGCAGAGCCGCCCTGCAGCCGCGGGGAAGAGCGGGCCGCGGGCAGCGGGAGGGCGACGCCCGCAGCGCAGCGGCCGCCAGGCCTTCCCCTCACGGCGGGCGCGGGGAGCCCCTCAGGAGGGGCCGTCGCAGGGCGGGAAGCGAAGACATGTTCCCGAGAGGGGGACGACGCGATGGCCGCGGCTCCCGGGGGAAGGAGCCTGCAGGCGGCGGGGGTCACACGCCGGGGCGAAGCGGTGGCGCGGCACCCTCCCCCCTCACAACCACCCGCCGCCGCCGCCCCAGGGACCGCCCCGCGGCCAGGCCGCGGCGGGCGGGCGGTGGCGCCTGATTGACAGGCGCCGCGGCCCACCCGGAGGGCGGTGGCGGCGGGGGCCGCCTATCAGGGGCGGCGGGCGGGCGGGCGGCCGTTGAGCGGCGGGTGGGCGGGGCGCCGGGCCTGGGCGTGTGCCGCGGCCGCCGGCGGGGCGCGCTCCCGCTCCGCTCCGCTCCCCCCGCACGCACATTGTCCGGGCGGCGGCGGCGGCAGAGCGCCCCGGCGCCCGGTGCCAATGCGGGGCGGGCGCGGCACACCGGGGGCGCCTCCACCACCGCGGTGGAAACTTCACCTCGCCGCCGGGCCGACGCGCGGCTGAAGCCCCCGGCGGGGCCGGGCCGGGCGGGGAGGAGCGGAGCGGCGGAGTGGGGGGTGGGTTAGCCCGCCTGGGGGGCGCCTCGTCTTGTTTGATTTTCCTCCGTTGGAAGAAAAAGCAAATAATATTATTATCCCGCTTTAAACTTCCGCGCCCCGCTCTCCAGGACGCGCATCCCGCCAGGCGGGGTGGACGAGCCGGTGAGTGACCGACGGGGACGGGGCGGGGGTGGGACGCGCCGTCGGGGGCGGCGGGGGCAGCACCCGCCGGTTTGGCGGGGACGGGCCGACGGCGCCGCCGCCACCTGTTAGCGGGGCGGCTGCACCCCCCTGGGAAGTTTGTACCCCCACTGTGCCCCGGAGGAGGCGGCGGGGAGGGAGGGACCCCCGGCGCCGTGGGCGGTGGCGGGGCCCGGGGGTGTTTGGAGGCGGTGGCGCGGACCCCCCTGCTCGCCTGGCCGCGCCATGACTCCACTGCCTGGGCGCTGCCTGGGCGCTGCCTGCCGACCCCAGCCCCGGGCTGGCGGCCGAGGTTGAGGGGAGTGTGGGGCACTACCGAACCACAGCCTCTGCACCCGCTTTGCCCTCCATCCCTTAGCCTGCTCCTACACCCCCTTTGCGCTCCTCCTGCCCTTCTCCCCCCCCTCAAGCTGCAGCCCCCTTTCCCTCCCCTCCTCGCCCTCCTTCTCCCTCCCTCTCCCTCCCCAAGCTGCAGCCCTCTCCGGCCCCCTCCCTTCTCTTCCTTGCACCCCCAGTTTGCAGCCCCCTATGCCCGCCTTCCCTCATCCCCTTGCATCCCCCACACTGCCCCTGTGATGCTCCGAAGGGGGAGCACCGGACTCCCCACCCTTTGCCAAAGCAGGTGCCCACCGGGCTCTGGCTTTGCCCCCATCAGAGTGGCACCCCCCAAGAGAGAGGAGCTCCATGGCAGTGCCAGGCGTCGTCAGGCCGGGGGCGAGGTGCAGAGGGGTTGCGCAGGTGGCGGAGGTGCAGGTACGTGCATCTGCGAGCGAGTGAGCGAGGTCTCCCCCATTCCTGCGTGCGTGCGGCTCTGCGGAGCTGGCGGCACCTCCCTTCTTCCCAGGGACGCTCGCCGCCGGGGCTCTGCGGCGTGCGGAGGCTGCTTGTGCCCAGCCTGCCCTGCAAGGGCGTCCCAGGGTCCAGGGGTCCAACCCCTTTGCCCCAAGTGGGAGCAGGTGCATCTGGCGGCTCGCTTGGCCGATGTGGGTCCTGGTTTTAATCACCTCATACAGTGGAGCGCGCCTGGGGACAAAAGAGCCGATGAGAAATCAGAGAGGACTGGCAAACTCTGGAGCGGCTGGAGAAATGCTTAGGACAGCTGGAAGCGGGAGGATGGTGCAGCAGGAATTGCTTGACCAAAGTCAATCCTTGACCCAAGTCAAGCTATTGACTATTTCCATGCCCTATGCATCACGCGAAGTTACTCTTTTGAGATGCAGAAGGGGTGCAAACTCCAGGTGATGCTTTGTGACAGTGTATCCCAGTCTGCTTGGCATGAGTAGGTTGTGCGGGCTGGAGCAGGAACTGGTTTTGAAAGGAGAAAAGCACGTGAGGCTTTGTGCAGGTTCGTCTGAAGAGTTGCTAGAGGGTTGTATGGTACATGTCGGTGGATGCTGGTTTCTCCTGGTCAGAATTGCTAATGCGTTTATCCTTGCAGAGCTCCAAAGTGTTTTCATTTTGCAGCTGGTGATTTGTGTGATTTTTTTTTTTTTTCCCCAAGTGTTTGTAATGCAGCCCCGTGACTTTGAATCCATGTGTGTGTCCTCTCTGTCTGGTCCTTTCCTTCTCCTCGTCAAACGTTTTCCCTGTGTGATTAATAACGTGCCAACTGTTTCATTTCAGCACTGGGGAGGCCGATGCTGATTGATTTCCCTGTTCAGTCTTCTCGGTGGGTCTGGAGGCTGATGGGTGTTATCAATGCAGAAAAGTCTGCTTTTGGGGTGGGAGCTGTCAGTATGTCTTTTTTTTTTTCTTGTCTCAGTGAAACTCTTATTTCTTTTAATTAAAAAGAGATGAAGTATGCATGGTAGTACCCTCCATGTTTACATAAAAATGATCTTGTAATTAGCAATAATCATCTCAGGTTGGGGTATCGCTGTAATATTTAAACAGGACTTATGACCTGAGGGACGCTTTTCTGGCCTCAAGGAGTTACCCTTGGTGTGGTTCTCTCCTGTGGCGAGTTTGGTTCTTGGCTGCCGTCAGTGGTGAGGGTAGAGCAGCGGTTGGAGTAACCTCGGGTTTCTCTCACGTTGGCCTAGAAAGTGATGGCCATGGTGTCTTCATTGAGCCTGGCACTGCTTCATGGAGCTCCCTGGCAGACCTGCCACCACGTGTGTGGAGGCGGTCTGCCTTGGTGGTTTTCACCTGGTCTGAGGACTCTCAAGGGGACTCCCTTGCTATTGTGTTGGGCCAGAGAGGAGAAAAAAAACAGCTAAATAGTGTATGATTGACCTTTTGTTTCCTAGTTCTCCTAGGGAGATTTGGAAAAGGCTGCTGGTACTTGGGACGCTTTTTCCTGTGAGAGTAAGGGTCCTGAGGCATCATTGTCCACGTGGCCATCTTTCACCTAACTTCTGAGGAAGTTAGCAGCTCTGAGGAGAAGGACCTGGGGGTCCTGGTAGACAGCAAATTATCCATGAGCCAGCAGTGTGCCCTTGTTGCCAAGAAGGCCAATGGCATCCTGGGCTGCATAGGGAAGACTGTGGCCAGTAGGTCGAGGGAGGTCATTCTTCCCCTCTACTCTGCACTGGTGAGGCCACAACTGGAGTACTGTGTCCAGTTTTGGGCTCCCCAGTTCAAGAGGGACAGGGAACTACTGGAGCGAGTCCAGCGTAGGGCAACCAAGATGATTATGGGACTGGAGCACCTCCCTTAAGAGGAAAGGCTGAAAGAGCTGGGACTCTTTAGCCTGGAGAAGAGGAGGTTGAGGGGGGACCTGATTAATGTTTACAAGTATCTAAAGGGTGGGTTTAAGGAGGACGGAGCCAGGCTCTTTTCAATGGTTCCCAGCGACAGGACAAGGGGCAATGGGCACAAGCTAGAACATAGGAAGTTCCGTTCAAATACACGGAAGAACTTCTTTACAGTGAGGGTGACAGAGCACTGGAACAGGCTGCCCAGGGAGGTTGTGGAGTCCCCTTCTCTGGAGATTTTCAAGACCCGCCTGGATGCAGCCCTGAGGAATGTGCTTTAGGGAATCCTGCTCTAGCAGGGGAGTTGGACTAGATGATCTCTAGAGGTCCCTTCCAACTCTGAAGATTCCGTGATTCTCTTCCCTTTAAGAGCAGCAAAGCTCAGCTTACAAATATAAACATTTACTTGCAGGAGGGAGATGGCACCTGCCACCACCCCTCCTGCTGCTGGTGCACCCCGAATTTACCTTCCTGCTAGGCTGCTCTTGGAGCTCCCTGGGTTTTCTTGGGGTAAAAAAGCTTTATGGAGCAAAAAAGTTGAATATGGGGGAAATACTCAACAAAATAAAACCCAGGACAAAAAGTACCACCTATAGAGAGGGGTTCCTTGTGGGAGGGTGATGAAGGGAAAAAAGGTAGAAATGTCTTGTCTCCTGTATTTCAAGATGTGCTATGCTGCTGTACTTTTTGTCAGTCTAGGAAAAGCAAAATGATTCTGTTCCAAGCACTCTTTATCTAATTGTAATTTATTATGGGCTTTCTATTTTAACATTTTTGAAGTGTAAACTTAAAATCAGAGCTTATCGAGCAGCAGATAAGGAAGTTGAATGTATTTGAATTTTACCTGTATTAATCTAATAATATATTTATGAAATTATATTTGATCATCTCTATAGCTTGTTGAAGATGACCAAAGAGTATTAATCAAATAAATTATTTGACAAATATGGATGAGATTAAACAAATGATCTATTTGCCAACTGCCATTCAACTGCTCTGCCATGGCACGTTCCTCTTTCTCTTATCTTTCTCTTCCAGTTTTCACTCCACTTTCTATGGTTTGTCCTTTCCTGAACTGTCCTTAGTATCTGTTTCACTGAATTTTTCCCTTCCCTGTATTATTCTTTGTCTTTTGTGTCATGGTTTTCCTTTCTTCTGCCTCTTTCTTCAACTTCTCTTTCCATGCTTTTTGAGTCTAAATTAGCCAATTTTTCTCTTTTTCGCCGCCTTTCTGGTGGAAATTTTTATGGAACGCTTCATTGCCAACTCAACTAAACCCATAAAAACATAAAACTAAACCCAAACTGTGTGTGAGTATGAAGATGTTTGCTTGGTGGTAAGGCTCCTCTGCCTCTCCTCAGGTTTTCTGGCTGTTGCAGGAAGGGTGTTCCTGCAATTCTGGAGGTTTTTCCCAGCTCTAATTTTTGCTTGTGCTCTTCTTGTGCCTTTTTTTAAAGTGAATTTGACTTTGTATGCTAAGAAAACAGCTATGATCAAATGGTAGATCTTGTGTTGTTTATTGGTTATGTATCCATATGCAATCTGCTTCCGTCTGCTGCCTGACCAAGGTCAGCCTCCCTGCCGGCCTGTTCTGCCTTCCTTCTGGCATCATCCTTCGTCCCCTCTGGGGTTGTGTCCAGGAGGTATCTTTTGGTAGGGCAAAAGGAATGAGTGCTCTGAAGGTTTTCTGGCTCACTTGTTACTTTCGGAGTCTGTATGAACGTCAAGTTGCTGAGGGTAAGTAGCAAGAGGCGAACAGGTTATTGCGCATGACTGAGCAGTCACAATATTCACCTTAGATCTAGCATTCAAAGATTAAAGTCTCTTAAAAATGAAAGGGCTGTTATGGAGAAGACTTGTTCTTTTCCCTTGGATGAGATCTAGAGGGAGGGTATTCTCAAAACAGCGAAAGGAATAGAAAACTCTGTATTTCAGGGCAGGAAATTTGCTATGCCTTGGTAATAAAGCTGAGGCAGTCCAGGGGAGTGTGATGGGAGCGCTCGGAGTGTGCAGTTCGCCTCCGCTGGTGGTTGCAGTGATGTTGCTGCAGTGAATGAGCTAAGCTGTGTATGTCATAGCTGTCTGCTTTAAGTACTGGGAGTTACGTGATGGTGCCCTCTCATACCCATAAGGAAAGGTCTCTGCTGCACTGAAGTTAACAGTTACACTGCTCCTCTACGTCTTGTGAAATGTTTTGGATAATACTCGGGTGCACTGACACAGCGAGCGATCCAGGCGGCATGTCATTGCGAAGCAAAATTGATTGGGGAGGATGGGGCCAAGAGGAATATTCTTTTGCAGTTAATTATTTACTGCGGGGAGAGAGGGAAGCTGATGGTGTTTGGTTTATAATTACAGATATCTGGAGGAAAATGCTTCAAGATCTGTTTTATTCTGTGTGTTGCCACCTATTTCTTGGCATCTCTATCACATGAGACCGGCACTATTTAATGACCGGTTCAGTAAAAACAAAACTTCATTATCAACTTCTCACTGCTGGAATATGGTTTTATAGCTTGCTGTGTGTGACGCAAAATGGCCTGAATGCCTACAGAGGGAACAGACTTTCTGTGCTCATGGTCTTAATGCATGACCTGCCTGTGGCACCCATCTGGGCTCTCAGAACAGCTCAGCTCTGTGCTGAAAGGTGACTTTGTGGTTAAAGTGCAGGACCGTGAACCTGGGAGTCCTGACCCCCTGTCTGCTCTTGGCTGAGCTGATTGCCTTATCTCACTGAGCTCTCTTCTTCAGGAGTGATACCGAGCAGATATCCAGCTATCTGCTGAAGGGGTAGGATGTCCTGGGTGAGGGGCACTCTGACAACACAGAGGCAGCAGCAGCCCAGGTACTTGCATAATACAGTGCTGTGAGCCAAACTATAAGTGGATTTTTCCTTTTGCATAGCTAAACCCATTACAGATCAGACTGCTCATATATAAGTTCAGTTCAAGAGCTGGTGGAGCTGAGTTTAGACGCGTGTGTGGGAGCAGTAACTTGACAAATACAAAAAAAGAGACATTGCTGCAGTGTCTCTGGGAAGATGCCTGTACGCCTTCTGCTTGTTTAGTATCCTTGTGAGAACAGCAGACGTTGAGGGAGAAGCTGTGGCCTGTGAAATGAAGAGACGTTGTCCTCTTACTGGGAGGAGGAGAGGAGCGAGATCGAAAAATCCAGGGAGCAGGAGCGAAATGAGGGATGCAGGGTGTGCACAGCGGGGCCTGCTCCTGGTTGCTGTTTTCACTGGGTAAGGCTCTGCAGGCAGAGACGCGAGGAGGAGATCAGTGGAAAAAGGCATTGCGGAGGCTGCCTTTGTGCAAGGTGGATTATCGACGATCCAGGCTGAATTGGAGCATGGCCTGGCCGTCAGCAGGAGTGCATGGGATTGTCTCCCCTGAGAAAAGCAGAACAGAGAAAAATCTCCAAAGGAGAGTCTGGCTAGCAAGGGCTTGTGCCCCAGACAAGTCGGCATCTTGCTTAGAGGCTTGCTGAGAAGCCAGCTCTGTTCATCAGCAGTTTGTTGGGTAACAGGCTGCTGCCGGGTAGGCTTGTTCCAGTATCAGTGTTGAGTCTGCTCTGATGCTCCACGCTGTCTTCAGCAGTTCTGTGGCTTGCGTCCAGCTCTGCTCAGCCTGCTCCAAACTATGTATATAGAATAAGCTTGAATGTATGAAATTGTAGTCTGCAAATGATACGTTTCCTCCCTTGTCCTACCCCAGCTAGCCACTGTGGCAGCCAGAGTGGTTCTTCTGGTATGGCAGTAGCTCCTGTATTTCTGTAGTGACTGTAGCATCCTTCCAGACAGCTGGCTTTGCTGGAGCAGGAATGAGATGTCAGGGAGCTTAGTGTTACCAAGTTAACTTCAGTGCAACAGTGAGGGAGTGGCATTCATCCTCTGGGAAAAGAAGGCTGGACTTGAGAAACCAGGCTTTGGTTGGCATGATAAATAGATAAAACAGTAGCTGAGCATGATAAGTAAATAAAACATCAGTGTTTCTTGGAGGTAAATATGGGACAGACCCCGGCTTATATGTGTGCTAATCCTGTAACTAATTTTTCTGTTGTCTCCCTTGTATCTGTCTGTTGATGCAATGTCTCATTTTGGGTCCGCTGTGCACCACCCGACTCTGCTTTGTAGCACGCAGACCCAACAAACACTGGTGAAAGCAGGAGGTACCTCCTGCCTGTGTGTGTGCACACCTCCCCTTGCCTCCCCGGCTTGTGTGCAGAGGCTGAATATATAACCTTATAGTATAACCTTGGTCATGCAAGGTTTCTCCCAGTCTTGTTTCCCCCGGCCTTTTACTGATTTGCATGATATCGTATGAGGCCAGCCAGCTTTTTCTGGAGGGCTTGTCCCACTTTCTGCGCAGGCAGCCTTGGGCGAGTGGTCTGCTCCCTGACCTGCTTTGACAGGCGTGCGCTGGCTTCTTGCTCCGCTGATGTGGGAGGGAGTATGAGGATAAGCACTGGGGGGCTAGGCAGGGGGAGGACACTGCTGTGCCGGTTGGTGGTGTGACCTCCCATCTGGCAGTCAGTGTAGCTGCTGACGGATGAGGAAGTACATGCAAATCCCTGCTCAGCTTTCTGCTTCATCGTTCTGCTGGGGGACATGGTGGTTGTGACTTGTACTCAAGTCTTTGAGGGTCAGATCTGCTCCTAGGAGTGCAGATGTATGTCCTCCATTCTGCTGTACTCAGTTTCATCTGACAGCTCTGTGGCTATTCTGGTAGCCCCCATAAATTTCCAAACATAAAGGTATTCATTCTCAAAACACACACGTGCGAGAAAGGAATGACCACCATGACCGTGGTGAAGGTGGGAAACAGCTGAGAAAGCGCCAGACCTAGATCTGGAAAACTGCTTCTGCTCCTGCTTTTCCACAGAAACATGGAGGCTGCGTGCTGCTGTGGCTCATAGTCACAGGGGCATGTGCAGGATCTCACCAGGTCTGTGGCAGAGCAGGGAGGTGGATGGATGAGGGTGGGAATCTCTTCGCTGATCCCTGTCCTAGATGCATCTGGTACAGTTGGTACAATTGTACCACAGTTCCCTGTGCAGAAGGGGTAAAAGCCACAGTATTCATCCATAAAACCATCACAGAGGTAACATCAGGACATATTTCTGACAGTGGCTGGTAAAGTCGACACAGACATGTTGTCCAGTGCTAGATCAGTTCTGTGTTCCCATCTGTGCAGTACACCCAGCATCAAAGGATCAGTGGCTAAAGACTTCAGGCACCTAATTAGAGATATTTTCAAGTGTGAAAAGCATTGTATTCTGAAAATCCTGTCCCTTTTTGTATCTCAGTTGGTCATTCAGAGACTGAAGTCATTCCACGAACTCTGGTAACATTGACCAAGGCTAAAGGAAAGCAAGAAGACAGAGCTGTAGACTATGCAAGGAGGTAGGGCTGTGCAGAGCACAGCCTGGATTCGATGTGCAGATGGTGATCTGCATGGGGCTGTTGAGTGGATGCAGTGATAGAGACAATCAGTTGATGTTGGACTGGGAGGTCCACCAGCTGGCTGCCTTGTAAATGTTGCTGTTCTTCTGCCGACCATGCTGACTTCTGTCAGCACTGGTCATCTTGTGATGACTTTGTCATCCTTGACTGAGGATGGAGGGTGCTTTGGAGCACACAAGTTTTTTGAACCACTGACAGTGGTTATTTAGAGCTGCAGCAAGGTGCTTTTTGTGGGCATACCACTGCAGCTTAACTTTGGCCTCCAAGAGGTTGGCTTGCTAGCACCTCCACCACAAACCACAGGATCTTAGGGCTGATCCTAGGCGGAGTGTTGTCATAAGCCAACCTCAGTCCTCCTGCCATGGGGCTATAGACCATGTCAGCAGCCCTTCAGTGTGGGTCTAACAAGGCGATGCCTCAGTGGGGCGAGAGCAGTTCTTTCCCTATTTTGTAGCAGGCACAAGGAGGATACAGATAGAAGGAAAATGGCCTTTCTTGTCTGATTACAGCAACTACTGTCATGGTTTTCATCTTGAGATCATTTCCTATCTGCCGTCCAAGGCATGAATTTGGGCAGTTGTCCTGCAAAGAGGAAAGCTAGGACTTGCAGGCCCTGAAGAAAGTTTGCTTAGTAATTAGTCATCTGGTCCCCACAACTATTGCACCCGAACATCAGGGGCCAGACAAGATGTCCTCTGTTCTGCATTCCTTTCACGATGAATGCATTAATCTGTACAGGTGAGAGAGAATATTTACTCCACATTAATTTACACCTTTGCTGTTCCTGTTCTTCGGTGGAGTGTGTCCCAGGCAGCCACCCTCTTCTAATCTATGAAGTGTCCAGGCCTGGCTGCTCCTCATATCTGCTAGAAAGTGAAAAACTGCACTCCAAGTGCCAAGTTCTGGCGGTACAAAGTGAGTTAATCCATGAGTTTCTCTTTCTTCTTCCTCCTTCACAGTGTTTTGCTGGTAGATATGATCACTCTTAGTGCTTGTGGGTAACTCGTCCCTATCCCAAGTATCTACCAGTGCCTGTAGCCAGGGCAGACACTGGGCAGGGAAAGGAGAGGCATTATTACGACCTCTTGTTTTACAACTGGGGAACTGAGGAATGGAAATCCACGTTAACAGGAGGAGCCTGGAGAGGAGAAGAGTTGAGAACAGAAATTGTTGTCCTAGTCCGGTGCTTTGACTGCAAGATCAGCTTCCCCCTTCCTTTGGTGTCAAAAGATTTATCACCCAGCTGTTGATGTGTTGCTAATCTGATTTTCTGATAAGTGAAATGCTTTCTCATCGCAATGAACCCTGAGAAGATGGGATTTTGTTTGCTTTTATAATTTCAAGCAAGGTTGTTTTGTCTGTTGTTTTAATATTTTAGGTATCTAGTCTTAAAAGTCATGTGTGTGAAGGACAGGAACAGCAGTCCTTTCCAAGTAAGTCTTCCAGGTTGTAAGTGGGGCTCGTGTATGCAGAAACGGATAGATATCCTATGTTAAAACCCAGTGTCTTGGCTTATTGTTTGTTGGAAGAACATTAAGAAAATTTGGGCAACTGAAAAGAGATTTTACAGCCCTCTGGATGGGGGCTGATTTAAAAACCAAAGGGCTTTGTGTTGGCAGCAGATGATTGCAAAATGAGCCATCTCCCTTTTGGTCACCTGTGTGGAGGCATTTGTTGTGGAAAGATCTTAAAAAAAAAAGGTGCAATTAATTGACCAAGTCTTTGAGAAGGAAAAAAAAGCAACAACAAAGTTCCCAGGGAAAAAAAAAAAGAAAGCAGATTTCTTCAAGAAGCGAAAAAAACCTTCACTTTTTCTCAAAGCAGTTTCCGAGGCACCTAATCTAATCTTTCCAAAACAATTCTCTGGCAGCCAGGGCTCACATATTTTAAAAAACAGCGTAGAAAGGAATGTATTGTGACAGTTTAATTTGTTGCTGAAATACGGTCACCTCTGGAGTAATTCAGAGTAACGGTGGAGTGGATGAGAAACTGTTTGGGATGGGAGGTGAGTTAAGGGAGGCTGCTCAGATGAAACTGCCCATGGAAGATGCCCATTCTGAAGTATAATTCCTGGAATTTAGGTTCATCTTCTTTCTCCTTCGACTCTAATGGAGCTGTAGCCTGTTCACGTCTTCTGAACAGGGCAGTTGTTGATGAGTCCTTTCACATGTCCTTGCTGTGTCAGCAAGGGAGGTTTTGGTGGTAATTCTCCCGGGGGGTGGTAGGAAAGACCCTCTGGTACTGGCCAGCTTTAGAGATGACATGGATTCAGAAGAAAAGGTGGAGAATTACAGCATGTAAGGTATAGGTCCCTGTACCTTCTAGTCCCTGACTGGGGACTTGTAAAGGCCCAGGCAGCTAGCTGAATGTTACAGTCACTAATCCACGAGTGCAAATTGAGCTGTGTAAAGCCAGCCTGTGAGCTCTACCATTTTAAAGAGGGGAAAAAAGGCAATTGCAGGATGCTCTTGAGAAAGCAAATGAAAGCCTGCCCAAGTTTTAGAGGAAGACGTACAATTTGAAAAGAAAGAGGTATGGAGTTGATTCTGTAGCCCTGTTTAGGGTCCTCAAGAGGAGTGTTGTCTGAAGTGTGCTCCTTGTGAAGAGGTGGGAAGCTGAGTGCCTAGCGGAGGGCTGGGTTTTTTTAGAGCATGCTACTAAGTATGCGTTTTTTTTGCAAGCCCTGCAATTGCATTGCAACAGGGTTACGAGGTCCTGTCCAAATTCTGTTGAAGGTAGTTGAACTATGTTGACTGCAGTGACTGTGGGCTGGCAGGCAGTACAGCATCTCTCAGGTCAGCTCGTGTTTTCATGTCCTTTATTTCAAAGTCTGCATCTAGAATGAGTTTATTAAATCCACAGTTTAGAGCAACTTCAGAATAAATCCCAGGGGAGGAGAAAAAGCGAAAAATACCAAAAACCCCGCCACCAACAAAACAGATTAAAATAACCAAACGGCTTATGCTATGGAACTGGGATGTGACTGACAGTCAATGTGTGGAGGTGGACAACCACCAGTCACACTTTCTCAGCGTGGCTTGCTCTGCAGAGGCAATGGAAGCAAGTACCTGTTAGGACTAGAATGCAAAAGGATAACATTTAAAATCTGAGGCAGGAGCCTGCAAACTCAGTGACAATTGTATGCTGGGGTGGAAGAAAAATCTCTGCCATCAGCAAGTCACCCTTTCAGGTAGCTAATTTGAACTTCTTGTATTCTTCAGTCCCACCGTTTGTAAATGTTGTGCAGTCTCTTCCATGCTTTCTTTTTTCCCCTGTTTGATTTGAGAGCCATTTGTAACAACTTATTCCTCATTCATCCTGTGATCAGGGAAGTTATTCTGCCTGCAGTCCCTGTCTGAGATTAGTTTTCTTATTTTCTGTAGCACAAGGGCTGATGGCTTCACAAATCTGGTCTCTCCCCTGGCCAGCCTAGCAGCATGACAGCTCCATTTAATGTGTGCTGTCTGCTTTGGCTTCTTGCCCCTAGACTCATTATTTTGCATTTTTCTGCATCCAGCTCCAGTGTCGCTTGCCCCAAAGGATCATATATCAGACATGATGAAAAAGAGAAGAATCCTCAAGGTTGGTCTGTAAATCCCAAGTCTCTCTGATAGAAGAAACGTGCGGTCTGGGTGCTTTGTCCTTGTCCTTGCTCCAGCCCTGCTGTGTGTGTACATCCCTCTCTGCCTGTCCTGGTGCACTCCTGATGGGCATGAATTGAGCCGTGCAGGCTCTCCGGGCAGTGCTGTTCTCACAGCACAAAGCGTTTGGTGCCTGGGACATTTTCTTTTCTTCCCCTCTCAAGACCTGCAGCTCTGCCTTCTCTTCAGCCAGCCCCTAAAATGACTTGGATCCACATGGAATATTGTTACAGGGAAGACATTGTGAAGTTTTCTTGGTGGTAGATACCTCGGGGCATCTTCCATCTTCCACTTCTCATCTACCAGCTGAAGTGTGGCGTTCCCTTTGGGCCTTGGGGACTGGAAGTGCTTTCATGTTAGGTGCAGTGTGAGATAGTCCCTCTCTGAAAAGCTTACAAGCTGAGTGCAAGATGGGGAATGTCAGGGTGCAATTCACCTGTCCAGATTGTTGGCATCTAACATCCCAGCCACTTAACCCTCAGCCCCCCTATATAGGCAGTGGAGGAAAGGAGCACTTTCATCTTGCCCTAATGTAGATAGATACCTGAAACAGGTCAGACAGATTGTGCCTGTCTCTTCTCATTGATGATAGAGAGGCCCTGGATGAGGGTGTCATGGAGGCATCTGTGTTGTCAGGTGAGATGAATCCCACCTTGACTACCTACATGGAGCAGACTGAGGTAGCACAAAAAGAGAGCAAGATAGCATTGAATGTAGTCAGTCCTTGTCTTAGCTGCCTGCTGTCTCATTTGGTAGATGTATGCCTCTTCCTTTGCTCAAGAAGCTACGCTTCATTTTGATTCCTTGCTGGCCAAGAGCTGGAGGGACATCATCCGGACAGCAACTCAGAGTTAAACACGTCTCGGAGGTGATCCTAGCAAAGGTACTAGCTCAGAGCTTCAAGCCTGTCCCAGCTCTGGACCAAGGGGCATTTTAACCAAGTGAAGACAGAACGCATAGGTAGTTTTGAGGCAGTTTCATCCCTGCTCCATCCTTTCATGCTGAGGCCAGGCAGCTGCTAGTGTAGGCCAGGGGTTACTTGGATACTTCTCAGGAGCTCCTGACCTCATGCGGGTGCCCGAACAGCAGTCCTGTTGTATTGCAGTTGTAGAAAGACATGAGGCCTCTAAATTTGGAGCTGAGACCAAGGGCATGGGGACTTCAGATTGTGGATTAGCAGACGATAGCAGCAGGAACCCTGTGGCGCCCCTACAAAGGCTGCACATCTGGTTGTTCCAGCCTTGGTGGGTAAAACCCTTTCTGTTAGGGGGAAAAAGAGCTTTTTCCTAACACTAAAGTGCTATTAAATGCCATAATAGGGCTTTGGGGGTGGTGGAGCCAGTTTCTGTAGTTTTGTATCCCACTTGGGCTGAACCTTCATGGTTGCTCTGAAGACCCTGGCATGGTCTGCAGGGAGCGGGTTGGAGGAGAGCCAGAGCTGTTCTTGAAAGAACTGGAAAAACAAAGCTGAGCCGAGTGGAAGGAATAAAGCCTGGTAGCCCGGGGAGGATTTTCTTGACTGGCCGAGTTTCCCCTTTGATTGGGAGCACTTGTTCCATCATGCCTTTTGCTGGGGAAGAATTAGCCCGGTGGCAGAAATGTGATGCGCCGGGTGTTTCAGGAGTGAAAAACCTGTCCACAGCAAGAGCCTGCAGAGCTTGAACTCAGCCTTTAAGTCCCTGTGCTGGCAGCTGGTTGCGAGCTTGCTCAGCAAGGAATGGTGCTGTGCCAAGCTTTTTACCCTCTGTCTCGTGCCTGTGTAGCCAGCATTAAATCCTAGGACTCTGAAGAAAACCAGAGTCAGTTTTGTACCCCACTTTTTGTTTGTTACTGAAACTCATGCTATAATTCCCACCAGTTCAGACACCCATAAAATGGTGGTTATCTCTGGACAGTCTCTGGAAGTCTACTGTGTGCACTGTAATTGTTTCAAACTTTGCAATAGCAGGGAATTTATTAGGGGAAAAATTTGTGGTTGAGCCTAGGTGGGAAGCAAATGTACCACGCTACAGACAGAGGCAAAAAAATAACCTTGCATTCCATTATATAGTTTGTTTTCCTCGCTTCACAATGCATCTAATCTCTCGCTGCTCTCTTTTCCGGCTACACGTGTCTACCACAAGCTTTTCTATTTTCCAACTTGGGCTTCTAGGGGACGGAAAGGGCAAGGGAGGCTGTGTGAAAACCTTCAGGAGGCTTTTAATTCATGAAGGAAGGTATATCAGGGCCTTGTAGTTAAGACCCACAGCATATGTTTTGCTCTGCTACTTTCCCTGTTGTCCTATCCTTCTGAACTTTGGTACAATAAATAGCGTCCGTGTTTGAAGAGCGTCCCAGCAGAGAGGCATCTGGCACAGCATCGGGTCCTTGCAGCTTCTCGGCGTTTCTGCTGCACGTAGCCTCTTGCCTGGTCAGTAAGTGCATCGTCAGTGGCACCGAACAGCGAGCGTGCGCCTGCCCCTTTTGCCTGCTCACCCAAGGTAATTCCTTCTGTTACTCCTTCCACGTGGCAAAAACAAGTCAGAAAGGGGGAAATGTTAACGCAGGGTTTTGGTTAGCAAAATGATACCTGCAGTGCTTTGCTGTGCTCTGTTATTCGTATGCAAAACCCTGAGCCCCATCTGCAGCAATGGTATTGTGCTAGCACCGGCTTTTTGCTGCAATCAACCTGCTGCTGGTTGGATGTGCACTAGCAAAACAGTGCTTTGTACTTGTTAATTTTTGCCAACGACAGTACGCTTGCTGCCTTGTCAACAGGAGACAGTCCATAGGTCTCTGGGAGATGTGCCATGGCGTCGCTCGGCTGTTTGTTCTCCTGGTTGAACAGGCATGTGTACAGGTCTTTGAAAGCTGGTGGGAGAAACCAGGATCCATCAGTCTCTTCCACAAAGGTTTTGTAGCTATATGACCTTTCTAACTAATTTCCCTAATTCCCTAATAACATAGACATGTAACTAAATCTAGGCAGACAAGGCTATATCATGCCCCAGGCATGGGATATCGTGTAATACAATGAAGTTGCATATCATGTCCAGGGCAGAGCTAACCTTGTTGCACCAAGAACTTCCTTAAGATTTTTACCTTTGGGGTAGGAAGGCGACTCCCATCACAGGGAACCCCAGTTCCCTCCCGTACTCCACCAAAGGCTGCTTTGATTTCTGATTCAGCTCTGCAGATACCGTCTAGTGGCTTCAAACTGGCTATGAAGTTGGCTGGTATTATTTCCCCTGTGAAGGCTAGAGCGCGGGAGAGAAAATTAAAACAACTTGTCTTAGCCTGAGTCAGCATCACAGAGTTGCGAGAGTGTCTCTGTAGAGCCTAGTGAAAGGTCCCTGCCTTATCTGGCTTGATATTTTGCTGGTTGCACAACTCACACATCCCATAGATGCAAATATTTTCCTGGGGTTGGCCCCAGTTGCCCAAGGAGGGTGTTTGTTCAGATTCTCATGCTTTGCAATTAATATAAGCTTCTCAGCTCTGCGTGAGAGAAAGAAGGGGAAGTGATGCTAGGTGGTTTTCTTCCCCTCTCCCTGTTGTTGTTCCTCAGCAGCTGGCTACTTTGAAACAAGCACGTAGTGGTTTTTTTCCTTAAGAAGCTACATGTCCCTGCAAATTCAGCTTTGGAGAGGTTGAGGGAGCTTTTGTCCGCTGGTGTTGCGGCTGCTGCGGGCAAGGCACAGACAATATGTAGCTCCGCAGCTACCCAGCCTGCGAGCTGGGTCTGGTTGAAGCGGATGCCAGCCCCGCCGAGTGACATGGTCCTTCTTCCCTGGTGCATTCCCACACTTGCTCTACGGTGGCTGGGAAATGCTAGACCTGCTTCCCTCCTTCGTATCCTCGCCCAGATCATGCTAGAGCAGCAAAGTTCACACCAGAGGATGCTGTCAAAGGAATCTGAACCTGGTGCATTGCAAATATCTTTTCTCCGCCTCGTTCAGCTAAGGCAACGTTATCTCAAGAGGGCTGTTTGAAGTACGCTTGTCACAGCTGTGCCAGGCACCGACACAGCTCATGGAGATATTCATGCATGCTCTCTCCTGAGCTACTGCATGAAAACTGTCTCCCTTACAGGGTAAATTCCCTCCATTTTAGTACAGGTTCAATAAAAGGTATCTAGTTTAAACCTGGAATGCACAATTCATCCTTAGGTATTGTGGCAAAACTTTGAGTAAACCTCATGAAGTTGGTGGTTCATTGTGTTATTGTGTTTTTTGGAGTACTCTGTGAACTTGCCTTTTTTTTTTTTTTTGTGCTCTTCAAGAGCAGTGATTCCTTTGGTGATGTGGAGCAGAAGCAGCACTTGCTTAAAGTGGCGTGGAGGAGTTGTCACCCTGTAAAACTCAACCTGGGCCATCGGCTATGTGTTTTGCAGTGATCTCGGCCAATCACATGGGTGTCATCTTCAGACCTTGCAGCCCTGTGGAAGTGTTTGGGGGGAAGCCCAAACTACATGAATTTTTGTGTGTCATCAGGGTTTGACTGTTAAGTCAGATTTCCTGTTTGAATTGACATAGTATGTCCTGAGTTTGACCAAAAATACCTGGAAGTAAGGGCAAATGAAGCCTGTAGAATGGCAGTCACCACTTGGAACAGCTTCTTTATGGTAGAACTCCCTTTGGGTAAGAAATACTAACTTCAAAAACACTTTTCTTCAATGCAGGTCTTACACCTTCTCTGTCCTATCTTAGGTGTGCAGGTAAAAGGCAAAAATTGCTAAATGAGATGATAAAATACTTATGGTTAGGAGGGGTTTGAGTCTAGATCCTAGACCCTGACCAGCCTCTGATGGAGGGAATTAATTTAGAATGGGACAGCCTTTACTGCAAGTTTTTAAGGATGGATTCTGAGGTAAGTTGACAATCTCCAGCTTTCGGAGCTCAGTGCTTTCTTTGCTGTTGGAGTATGAATTTTTCTCTTGTGTTAATATACTCACTTCATACAAAATACTGCAGCATCTCTTTTTGCTTAAGTAGTGTTTCAGGTTAAAGTTGGCTGGTTTGACATGCAAGCTGGTGGTTTTCCATGGTCTTTTTCTGTTTTTAAAAGAGCTTTTTAAAACATTTGATTAATTTATTTCTTTTTAAATTTAATTTTATTTTTTCAGTTGAAGTTCCTGTGTGGGAACAATGAGAGCTATGTAGGAGCTGTACCCACTATACCACACCGTGGCCTTGAAGGTTAATTGTAGGGACACACATGGTCCTTGGGGACTTACTTTCTGAAAATAAGAGGATTTAAGGGGGAAATTAAACAGCAGTTTATTTCCAGTTAGGTGTGAATGACGTCCAAGAGTGAGAAACTGCTGTGCATGCCTTAGGAGTCCGGAGAAAAAGCACTGGTGAGCTCTCCTGCTGTCAGATTGAAGCAGGGAGACTTTATCAGCAAATTGCTCCTTTCTGAAATCTCACCGTGGCTTGTCTGTCCACCAGGCTCTTGTGGAAGCATATGATCATGTTTGAGATCTCACAATACTGGCAAGACTGTAAAAATTCAGAGTTCAAGCTTAATCTCTGAATGTATTCTTCTAAGGAAGGAAAATTTTGTCCTACTGAGGATTTGAGGAGACACGGACCCATAAAGTAGAGCCCCTGACTGCAGATACTTTGGTGGTTCTCTGCTCCCTTTAAGGAAAAAAAAGCCACCACCAAAATTCTGAAAGAGCTGCTTGTTCAAAAGTGAAGACTTACTGTAGTTGTTCCTAGTGACTGTTTCCTCATGGGGATCATTTCCATATCTTATGAGTAATTTCTGAGTCCAACTTGAAGCTCACAAGACGGATCGTGTCGTGACAAGCGCTGGGAAGCTTGCATCATCTGATTAGACTGGATCATCTTTAAGAGTGCCGGTTCACGTTACCTGTCTGTCTTCTTGCTTGCTTTTTCCTAACTACTGCGGGGAACAAAAAAAAAACTCCAAAGAGGCTCGTGACATTTAGAGTTACGCAAGCACTCTTGCAGTCTTGAATGGTCACCATGGACAAATTGTATGGGTGAGCAGAATTGGAGAGGAACACCCCACCACTCATAGGACCAGGCTTCTTCCACTTGAACAGTGACTTGATAGTTGTTACGATTCATATTTATAGTATCAGACCAAAAAGAAGTCTGAAGATGTGAAAAGGGATGCAGCCACTAGTCTGAGCAAGCACGTAGACTGTGGTCTTTTGGTGTATATCCCATCTCTGTGTCCCACCAGCCCTTCCTGGAGCCTCTTTAGTGGTATTTGCCCTAGCCCAAGAGATAGTTGTATGAGGTTTTTGGTGCCCTGAGGTCCAGTTTTCAACCCCCCTTCCAGAAAGCATGGCTTATGTATCAGACCTTCGGTTCTCGTGTCTTTGCTGGTGTTTGAGAGGGCAGACGCTGAGCACAAATGGTAACCAGTAGAATAAAAGGTCAGGACTGGTTTGTTGAGGGGTGGGGGCTGATGGCAAAGGGTGATAGCGTGAAATGCTCCTAGCAGTTGGTGATTTGCAGAGTGATGTAGGTCATGTAACAGATCTTCCCAACTCCCCCAATCTAATAGCATATAGAAAATATAATAAATTTTACTTGTAATCATAAGGTTGTATTATTATATGCTGGGGGATCGAAGGCAGATGCTTGGATTTTTCCCAGTGGGCTCAAGGGAGATTCAGGTTTTGTTTTGTTTTATTTATTTATTGTATTTTAAACCAAAGCCAAAGAACCATGAGTCAGCTTGACCTTTGCTGCAGCAGTTTCTCTGCTGTGGTCCCCAGGCATTGTCTCACAGGCGCCTGCACCTCCACTAGGATGGATGAACCCAGAGACTGCTATATAACATGTGCTGGCTTATTTTTGTCACCTCCCTTGCAGAAACTCCTTGGGGAGGCTCTGTGCGTCCTTAGGAGCCAGTGGTAGGGGAAAGAAAAGGATTCTTTGTGCCTCTTAGCAGAGGGTCCTGAGAAGACACTGAGCTGATGATTCCAAGAGCAAGTTCTTTGTGCCAGCACCCACTGTCACCATGTGCAATTCCTCATGGCAACCAGATCTCCAGGGAGGAGGAAACAACTCTGTCACCTCCTTCCTTCTTCTGCTTTATGAGTGCTGACTCTTGTAGCTGCTCTGCAGGCACTCTCTGTGCCTCCCTGGCTGAATGAAGGTGTGTTTTTAACCCTTCCTTGCCCAGGAAATGTCAGTCTACCTTGCGACTGTCTCAAGATGCTGAGAGGGATAAGTGCTCCAGATGGGCTAAGGTTGAAAATTAAAATAGACCAAGTGAGGTCCTCAACCAGTATTGATTGTCTTGGCTTTAGTAGCTTCACTGCAGGGACGCTACTTCTTACCCTTTCCTTAAGGTGGTGCTTTGAGGTCAGATCTCAGTTTTGGGACTCATGCGTTTGGTTCTGACTCCTCAGCTTGGCCTGTCCTCTCCCTTCTTTTGGGAAGCTAAAAAAAAAAAAAAATTTACACCTTGTGAATACTACACACGCACAGTGGCTTAGGGATGTCAGGAGAAGTCAACCTAGAAGTTCTAAGTTTGCCTTTTGTGGTTATATTTTTTTCCAGGGCGAATACAGAACTGTTTGCACGAGCCTTATAAAGTCCAAGAATAAATCCAATGAATGCTGCTGTGTTTGTTTTTTAAATGTCTCTGCAATGTGTGCCTCCCCAGCATTGCAGGGTTGTGCAGCAGGATCAGAAAGTCTGAGAGGCTAGTGGGAGATGGCTGGGCACTGGGAAACAAAATGGGAAGCATATATATACAAGCCTGGTAAAAAGAAGTAAAGTTTATAGCTTGAAGACCTCATTGCTTCAAGGTCTTAGGGAAGTGAGTGGCTTCAGAAGATAAAGATTTGTGCTGTATGGACAGCAGGGACAACCAGAATGAAAAAGAAAGAAATTCTCAAAAGTGGAAACTTTGGTGTAGGAGTCCTCTTTTTTTTTTTTTTTATTTTTTAAATTTTTTTTTTTTTTTTAGCAGATCAAGTGGCAGGATGAGACCCTGCTCTGGGACAAAGATGGTTTCCACTGGAAAGAATAAAAGAAGGTTTTGGGCTACCTAAGAACGCCCTACAATGTCTTTTATGCCCCGCTGTTGCTTACACTAACCTAATGTGGTTACATGACATTAATTACAGTGCAGTATAGTTCAAAGTTCAAAAGTCTGGTTTTACTTTCTTTCTCTCTCTCTCTCTTTTTTTTTTTCTTTCTTTTTTCCCCTCCCCTATGTGTGAGGTTTTCTTGCTGCTGTGTGGGGTTTGCTTGCGGAGTTTGCTCTGCAGAGATTGATCTCTGATGGAGGTGTGTTGCTGTGCCTGACAAAAGGATGCTTCATCTAGAAGGGCACCTGTGGGCTCCTGTTGCCCTGTTTTCCTTTCCCCAAGCTGTGAGTCTTCCAGCTCATGTCGCAGACGATTTCGGCTGTACTTGGCATGGTCTCTTTTCTTCGTGTACTCTTGGGAGAAACCAGGTGCTGAAGAGCAGGGTGAAATCCTGTGTGGGGGTGTTGTAAGCACCAGCTGTGTCTGGTTGCCAGGTGATACCAACTCAAGGTTGAAGCTCAGCGGCAGCCTTGGCTGCCATGAGATAGAGGAGTTCAAGATCCTTAGGGCATTGAGGAGGGCACACAGCAAGCTTGCTGTCCTGGACTTCAGGAGCGCAGACTTGAGCCTCTTCAGGGATGCGCTAGGCAGAGTACCCTGGGAGGGTGGAGTCCTGGAGGGAAGAGGGGCCCAGGAAAGCTGGTTGATATTCAAGGATCACCTCCTCCAAACTCAGGAGTGATGCATCCTGACAAAGAGGAAATCAGGCAAAAACACCAAGAGGCCTGCATGGATGAACAAGGAGCTGCTGGACAATCTCAAACCCAAAAAGGAAGCCAACAGTGGGTGGAAGCAAGGACAGGTGGCCTGGGAGGAATAAAGAGAAATTGTCTGAGCAGCCAGGGATCAGGTTAGGAAAGCTAAAGCCCAGATAGTGGACCAAAAAAAAGCTTCTATAGGTATGTTGGTGACAAAAGGAAGACTAGGGAAAATGTGGGCCCTCTCCGGAAGGAAACGGGAGACCTGGTCACCTGCGATATGGACAAGGCTGGAGGGACTCAATGACTTTTTTGCCTCAGTCTTCACTGGCAAGGGCTCTAGCCACACCGCCCAAGTGACAGAAGGCAAAGACAGGGACTAGGAGAATGAGGAACTGCCCACTGTAGGAGACTACCAGGTTCAAGACCATCTAAGGAAGCTGAAGGTGCACAAGTCCATGGGACCTGATGAGATTAATCTGCAGGTCCTGAGGGAACTGGCAGATGAAGTTGCTAAGCCACTATCCATCATATATGAGAAGTCATGGCAGTCATGGGGAGACATTGGAACAGGTTGCCCAGAGAAGTAGTGTCTGCCTTATCCCTGGAAGTGTTCAAGGCCAGGCTGGATGGGGCTTTGAGCAACATGGTCTAGTGGGAGGTGTCCCTGCCCATGGCAGGGGGGTTAGAACGAGGTGATCTCTAAGATCCCTTTCAAGTCTAACCATTCTATGATTCTAACTGTGGGCAGGTGCTGGTCTCTGACTGAGATCTCCTCCTGCTTAAAGACATTCTCCCTCTAAAGACTTGAAGGTTTTCCTGTTACTGTTTGCAGTTAGGAGCTTGTGTCCAAGCTCCCTTGCATCTTTTTGTCCATTCACTTCATGAACCCTCTGATTCTCTTTTCCATAGTAATTTATCATCTCTGAAGCTGAGGGCATGGTGTGCTTCCTATCCATACCTCTTTTAAACAAGCAAATCTGGTTAATGAGGCTGGAGGAAGCGCTTGCTGGTGCTGTCATGCTGGTCCAAGTGAGTATCGGAGCCCTGCATTGCCTTTTTTCTTGTTGATCTGTGTAGAGGAGCACCTAGGTTGAGTCAAAGAGGTAGGTAGGGCAGTGTCTCTGGAGCTTGGTGGCCATGTCAAGTGCAGCAGCAAGGCCGGATCTGGACCTACTCATTGCCTCTACCTGGGACATCCTGAGGGACTAGGGATCAGTTAAGGGATTTCAAGAAGACCTAGGTATACCTAACCTTTAGGCATTATCAGAGGGACCTCAACCGCTCTGCTGCTCTCAGAGGCTTTGCTTATTTGTTAATCAACTTGTCAGGCTTCAGTGTTGAGGTGGAGCCACGTCTTACACAGGCGTGGTGTCTCGCTTTTCTGTGGTTTCTTTTCAGCCCTGGTGTGCCTGTGGATGCTGGCTGTGAGCCCACCCAAATCCTGCATGTTGTCGTCGCTGTGGGCTCCCAAGGAAGCTCTGGAAGGAAACCCCCCCCGCTTCTGCTGATTGTGCAGGTCTGCCAGCAGATGCTGGAGGCTGTGACGTTGTGCTCCTGTCCCCTGTATAATCAACCACAGCCATTGACGAGAAGCACAGTCTTGTGGCAAAAGCTCAAATGTGGGGGAGCAGAAATCCCCAGCTGTACCGTAAGTTTCCTGTGTGACCGTCAGCAACTCACTTAATTGCTGCGGGTTCCTCGTTGCAGGGTGGAGTTACTATTTCCTTGATCTACTACACTGTGTGTTCCCATGAGGCTGGATACATGAACCTGTGTGGAGGCTACTTGGAGTTGAAGGAGCACATCTTGTGCATCTATGCTATGATGCTTGCGGGACAGGCAGGATGAGTCCCTGTGCAGTGTCCCTTTGCTGCTCCAGAGCGAAAAGAGGGATATTCCTCCCTTTCGAGTATGGAGAGCTGTAATCTGTACATCTTCAGTCTTATTTGCAGCAGGTCTGTGCTGTGACAGTGATGCATTTCAATAACCCACCCACAGCAACATTGCTTGGATTTATTTAAAATCCAGACTGCTGCAGAGGGAGCAGACATGAGCATCACATTAACAAACCTATTGTGACTGGGATCTGCCATGAACAGCAAAGTGAGGTTTGGGTAATCTGGGACCCAAATTTAACAAAGTCTGCTGATCCAAACGTAAATATCGCGTGTGGTGGTTGCTCATTATTGCACACACAATGTATTGGTTGGCTCTGCCTGGCTTCAAACCTGTTTGTGATGAATTCATTCGCCCTGGCTGTTGAAGGGCTGGGTTTGGAGGTCTTCTCCAGACATCTCTGCCAGCCATGCTCGGTGTCCCCATCCCTCTAGGTTGCAGCTGGCTGGTGCTGCAGCTGCCAGGTCTGTAAATCAGCATTGTGCCCCTGAGTATCTGCTGCATAATGACTGATGCATATTCATGCTTGTGACAGCATTGTGTCACCCTGCTAATAACGTGTCCCGATGGGAAGGAGAGCAGGGACGGGGTCCCGGCAGCAGGTGCCTGCTCGCTTCCTTTTATCTCCTCTTTCTGCTGCCCCCTTGTTGGCTCCCTAAGATGCCCTATTGGTTGCTTTTCTAATGCGTTTTCCCCAGCTCCTTCTCCCAGATTTGCTAAAGAGAGCCCTGCAGGTTTGCTTTCTGCTGTGGTGCCTTCTTCCCTTCGTCCCTGCTCTGCTAATAAATAAGGGTGTGTGCCTGCAAAGGCGCTGCAAGGGCTAAATGAATGTAGAAGGATGATCGTTATATTTGATCACGTAAATTAAATGGCTTACTAATAAAGGAGACACTCTGGAAGTATCTGATTTTGTCTATTTGGGGTCACTAAAGCTGTTCCTTTGAGCTGTGCCTTTGAAGGAACTGTATGAGCAGCTTTTATCAGTGTACCATTGGGAATGGAAAGGCAAGAAGGAAAATTATTCTTCTTCCCTCATCCCAACATGGACTGTCCCTCGCCCGGAACTAACTTGCACAGTTGACGCTATTGCACCTGTGCTGCTCTACCCTTTGTCTTGAAAAATGAGGGGAAAAAAGGATGCTATACCACTTTTCCCTGGAAAAGATAAAACTTTGGAGGATATGATCAGTGGCTTTGTGATATATCACATGTGAGAGAGGACAGGTGAGGGTTGACTCTGCTTTTCGCCTTCCAGTACGAGATCCTAGGTGCTGTCCAGGGAAGCTGGGGGAACCAAGTTGGATACTAACCAAAGGATACCCCAAGATACGCCTGTCTGAGTCCAGCCCAGCTGGAGCTGCCTGTCCCTGCAGAGAGGGATCCCTCTTGCTCCTCTGTATTTCTTCTCCTTCTCGGGGGGACTTGAGCCGTCCCCAGACAAGAGGACCCTATTTCTCTGCGGGGCTGCTTAGTCATCCAGCGGGTGAGTGCTGCATGGGCAGGAGCACACAAGGCTCCTGTTGTCCCAAGACACTAATTTTTCTACTTCTCTGCTGCTGGCCAACAGCTTCCACCTTTTTCCACCCGATCCCAATGCTGCTGGCTCACTGTCTGGACCTTTCTGCTGCAGGAGCTGTAGTGCTATAGGACATGTGCTGCGTGCACTGTTTCATTCCTGGAGACTGGAGCTCACCAATACTCTTGTAATATTATTTTGCTCCAAAACCTGTCCTTTTGAAAAGTCTCTGATCCATTAAGTGTTAAAAGAAAAAAATAAAAAAACCTAAAAGCATTATGAAAGCAATTCTTGAACCTTCCCAGCTGCAAATGCCCAGTTTTCTTATCCATTTGTTTGCTGTAAAAATACAAATGTGTTAGGATTTGAAGCAAGCAGGAAGCTGAACAGCCAGACCTGTTCCCATTGTAAATTCTTCTCAGTGAAAATGACTTGGATGTGTTTTCCTGAAACCAGCTTCCTAATTTTTCCTAGTCAGCGGTTGTTTGGGAGGAACACGGGAGGATGGGGAGGGAAAGGATAATGGAAATCTCATAGGGGAAATGCATTTCTTGACTACGGGGTACATTTTTTTTTTTTGGCCTGATATGCATTGGTGGTGCTCAGGTTGGGACTGGCCCTTTTCTTAAGTGATGTGCAAGGCCACCTTGTACCAGTGGCTTTCCACTTTCTTGTAGCTGGGCTTTGAGTGGGGAAAACAGCAGCGGTGCTCAGCCTGCCCCTCTTTTCCCAGCCCTACCTGCATCTCCTGTTGCTTATCTGTGCATCAGAGCATCCACCTCTGCCGGTTGCCTGTGCCATGACCCAGTTGTGATTTCATTAAGATTATTGGAGAGCAGGGTGCCTCTTGCAGCACTCTGGGTTTTCCCACTTGATGTACACTGCCTCCCCAGCCGTTTCTGCCCAGGGAAGCTGGGCTGGGGGTGAGCTGCCAGCTCTGACAGCTGAACACAAAGACCCAGCAGGACACCAACGGCTTTCCCATCCAAAACCTCTACTAGGAGCGTTTTGTCTCATGAGAAGACCCTGGATGGGAAGTCACGCTGCCTGAACTTAGTTCCTAGCTTTACCATGCATCGATGACTTTAGGCTCATTCCTTGGCTTGTTTGTATTCTCTTGCCTGTCTGTACAACGAGGAGGATGGCGCTTCTGTTCGTGCGTGGCCACCAACCCTAGCTCTAGCACTGCATGCTCTATCTCTTGCAGCTCGGTAGTGAGGTCTGAATTTGTCCCGTCTTACGCTGTTGCAGCAGAGAGCCAGGCGGCTGCGACCTGCCATAGTGTGATGGCAGGGCTGCTTGGTCCTGGGAGAGGCTGTACCTTTCCCTGGCAGCTTGCCTGCAGCTGCTCCTTTCATCACCAAGTGGACCAGGCAGAAGACATCAGGTACCTTAAAAAAAAAAAACAGCCTGGAGATGGCTTCTTACTGGCACCATTTGCCCCAGAGCCTGATGTTCTCTGTGCCTGTTAATAGCTGTAATTAGAGAGATCCAGTTATACTTGGCGCTAGGTACTTCTCTGGTACAAGTTTCTACTTTGTTGCGCCTTATATCTTGTGGGAAAATCAATACAATTTTGTACTGAGTCTAGCAAGTCAAGAGGTTGCACAGGGCCTGGGTTTGTGGTTGCCTACCACACATTTTAGCAGTTATAGTTATTATCATGTATAATGTGGGTCTTGTTTTTAAACTTTCCTGGGTAGCTGTCTGTCTCTTTGTATGCTCAAGGTACATCGCGCTGCCTTTCACCCATCCCATTCATATTTATAGATGGGATTTTAATGCAAAGGAGGGTTAAAAGCTGCCTCTTCTCTTGAGCTCTGCCTTGGCCTCTCTGTTGCACAGAGTATGTTCTTCATTTGTTTTTCTGAAAAAGGCTGGGAGGCCTGGGAGAAGTCTCTTTTCCAGGGCGAGGTGGAGAGCTGCCAGCCCAGTCGGGGAAGCGTCTGCCTCTGAACCACCTGCTTGGCCCTGGGAGGCTGGAGAGGAGATGAAAGCGGAGGAGCCCTGGAGTTTGCAGTCTTCTGCATCATGGCAGTGAGAGCTTTTCCTCCCCCACATGCGTTGGCAGAGTCAACACTAGGTCCTAAGTCCTGACTGCAAGATAAGAGCTCACTTTTTATTTAATTGTCCCCTGTTGTCCCAGCCTGCTTCACGGTGTGTTTATGCCTTCATGCATCCACCTTTACCGGGCTTTCAGACAAAACTCCAGTCTCTTCTTTCCTTACGCAGGCTACTCTTGCTCATCTAGAGTCTCAAACAGCATTTAAGTGTTAGATCATAAATCATGGGCATAATTTAAAAACTGTCTTTTGTTTCTTCAAACCGCTGGCCCTGACAGATTCAGACAACTGGTGTTTTCAGCTGGTTACTTGGGTGCTACCCAAGGTGGTTTCTTCCATGTGGTTGTGATTTTTTTTAAAGGTCTATGTTCAGCAGTGGGGTGGGATGTATCATTTGCTTGCTTGTTTTATTCAGACCTTTCCATGGACTGGCAGCAAGTAACCTGCAGAGCAGCATGCTTTCTTTCTGTGGAAGTTAGCTTGGAAGATTGGTTCTTCTGCAGAGACTATGGTGGGACAGACTCCTTGCTTTCAGGGAGGAGGGTAGAGTGCTCATGGTGGGAGGTTAAGGTCCCACCATGAATCACAAGCGTGTCCCAGCACCTCCCAGAGCTTGCTGATAGCATGCTGTTCCCCATGCCACGTCCATGATGCTGGAGACATGGCCATGAGCAGTCCTGGTTTATAAGGTCTTGAGATAAGGGGCCTGCTAATTTTACGATATGTAGAGTAATTTTGGTGGCCTGTATTTGCTGGGGGAGCAATTCCTTCATACAGAGGGAAAGCTCTTGGGTAGCTGGTTTGTTCTTTGGGGTTCTTGCATTACTGACTTGTGTATGTTGTTTGGGCGGTTTAGGCATAGCTGCCTACCAGATGCTTTTCTTAGAGTAAGCTGGCAACAAAGAAATTTATTTAGAATATTTATTGTTTGAGAGGGAAAGCAAGAACAGCATAGCTGGACCTGACCTGCTTACTGCTAACAGCTGGTTATTGCGCAGCTTTGTCTTTTACTCAACTATCAGACGGCTGAAGCAGGAGCTAGGGAACAGAAAACCGACAGCAACGTTGGTGAGGGTGGTACTATCTTGTTTTGCTTTGTCCTTCCATCTCTTCCGGAGAGGGAAGACGAGCAGGGACTTCACAAGCTCTTTGTGGTTGGGTAGTCTCTGGCAGAGGGGTTGTGTTGCCTGAGGTGCTTCAACTGGAAACTGTGCAAGGGCTGGGCCTGGTGCAAGGACCCGTCTGTGCCTGTTCAAGACCTTGTGTAAAGCCATGGCTTGCACCTTGCTGCTGGGACACGTTTATGGCTGCTGTGGAGAGACAATCCCTCTCTTCCAGACCTGCCTGTGCCTCAACCCTGCCCACAGCTTTGTGCTATTCTTCCTCCCAGGTTTCTCCTTGAATGTGTGCCTGTGTTTTGAGCCTCCTACATTATGTCATTCCTTACCCCTTTTCTTTTTTTCCTCTGAAGCAGTATTTTTGTGCTCAGTCTCTTGGGACAGGCTGCCTCTTCCTTCAGATCTTGAAGAGCTTGCAGGGGCTGGAAGAAGCCATTCTGTTCCTCTTAGGCTTTTTTCTTTTTTCCCCTATTAGAAGACGTTTATTGTCTCCAAGTTGTTTTTCCAAAGTAGGGCCACCATTTGCAACTTTTATTCCATCTTTGGCATCCCTCTCTCTTTTTTCGTCTGTGGGCTGCATTGTCTGAATTTGTGGGTACGCAGCCAGCAAGTCAACAACAAGCATGCTGGGTTAGATTTGCAGCCCACTTGTTAATTTAAAAAGCAACAAGTAAATCAAAATGAAGTGTTGGATGGGCTGTGATTTGTAACAGAGCATCAGCTTGCCAGCCCCATTTCCCTAATCTCTTTCAGGCTGGGCGGGCTATGGAGAACGTCAGCATTTTAACTCTTGAGTGAAAACAAAAGGTGGCATTTCACACAGCTGGAGAGATTCCTTCAGTCCCTCCAGAGGCTACGTTTTGTGACGTTGGTGACAGTCTTATGCGTGAACAAATGGAGGAGCCTGGACAGTCACTGGGGCGAGCCAGCAGGGTTTGCCTTGTCAATGTTCTAAAATCATGGAGTAGGATTCCTGACTTGCGGGTGTGGTGGACTGCCAGTAAAAGGCTGAGATGAGCGTTGTTCTTCTAGAGGACTGCAGACCACTTCTGCCTGCAGGACATTTCTGCTGAAGGGAAATAAAATCAAATACTGCAACAGTGGTGGTCTTCAGGGCTCTTTGGATCCTATGGACAGGTCTTTTGGAGGAAAGGGCACCCAATCTGAGACGTGTCCAAAGAGATTTGCAGAGGTGAAACTGACTTCTGATGCCTTTTAAATGCAGAGACTCCCAACGGACAGGTAGAGGGTAAATGTTCAGTCATGAAAAGTTGTAAAACTTCTGTCGTGGCTGGCCTCAGTACAGCAGTGCTGTGCAAAAATCTGTCTCTTGGCTTGTTTAGTTTGCTTGGTGTCCATCCTGAGGGAGAAAGAAGGCGACAGGAGAAAAGCTCCTTCAGTGATCCTGTTGGAAGGGTGTCAGAGCCTCCCTCATGGTGAATGCATTGGAAATCCACTGCAAATCCCTTTCACTTGACACCTGAGTTTTTCTTGAAAATGTGATGCTGTGATGGGACATACTGATGGTGCTGAGCCCATTGAGTTCCTCATCTCTGCTTCTGTTGAGTGAATTTCTGGAGGTTTCACAGTCAGGTCCCCAAAACCACCTCTCCCCCTGCAGATAAAGCTCTGTGCTGGAGAAGAGGGACCATAAAGAACATCAGGTTGTTCTTTGCAGGACACAGCTAAGCCTCTGGGTAGCACCTGTAGCCTTGATGCCTACACCTGCTTTAGGTCTTAGCCCTGCGAAAACTTGTGACAAGTACCTTGGTCCTCACTTCTGTGGGCAAAGCCTCTGTGCTGTCCCGCATGTGCAGGCTGGGGAGAAGATAAGGAGATGTGCCTTCTACCCTCACCTACACCTTCATCCCCTCCCTGCAAGACAAAGACGCTGATGCCCACTGGGTGCTCCTAGCTTCCTGCACAAGGCTGGCAGATGTTTCTTGTTTGCTGAAGCTGCGTGGCTCCAGCTACTGGCCTGGGAGCAGCTGCTGCTGCCAGGCGGAAGCACTCGGCGAGGCTTTCCTAGACAGCTTTGAATGGGAGCCAGGAGCCCTCTCGCTACAGGAGAAAATCCACGAGGTCAGGAAATACAGCAGCAGCAGTCCAGCTCCACGCTGGGGCTGTTGGCTTGGCACATGGATCCCAGCCCTCCTCTTCCTGGACGGTGCTCCTGAACGGCTCTCCTCCTCACTGTCTCGCTCAGCTGTCTGTTCGACAGGCCTGCGTGGGTTTTGCAGGGTGCGACAGTTGAGTACTGCAGAGGTGATAAATTTGGATAGTCAGGGAAAACACCAGACATCAGGCTTTCAGATTTTGAAGAGCTTGCAGAGGATGGAATAAACGCTGTTCCTGCTCAGCGTGGGACTGGGAGTCTGTGCTTTCATGTTTCCCTCTGTTATTTTGTGGTCAGCTCTGGGCTCTGCGTTAGCTGCTGAGAAATAAAAACTCTTCCTCTTGAAATCCTCACTACAGGAGAAGCTTTCACAACAACCAACAGGCTGTAAACCTCTGTCCGGTGTGTCCCCATACTAAGTGTGAAAACTTGGGGTGTCTGTTACCATCGCTCTGTCAGGAGTCCCACTCTCCCTTCCCTGCCTCTGTTTTTTTGGAAAGACAGAAACATTGTCTTTGGGATGTCTGTTCTTTGAACCAGACCATGCAGTAGTCGTGATGTTCATGTGGCGTTGAGGAACAGCCACCTCTGCATCAAAACCCGTGCATGCAGCCTTGCTCTTCCCATGTTCAGGAGCAAAGAGCGTGATGAGGAGCTATGAGGTGGTGTTGGTAAGGTCAATTTAGGGATAAGACCAGCTGTCCAGCTCTGTGACAGAGCCTGGCCATATGGAAATCCCCGCTTTCCCTGCAGCCTTTGGCCAGGCTCCCTCTCCTGTGGTATTTGCATGTGCTCTGATGAGCAGTTGGGTCTGCATGCTGCCTGTGAAGAGCTTGCATCGAGGATCCTCTGGGAAAGGAATCAAGTTTGTCTGAACAGTGATTTTAGCACACATTAATTCAGGCAGCTCTCGTGCCCAGAGCTGTCCATCATTCCCCACACTCCCGCTCTACATTAGGACACGTTTTGCGGTGATGGTATGAAACAGTTGGGTGGGCTGGACTCACCATCCTCTGCAAGCTGCAGACTCTCCCCTGCCATTGCTGGGGTGAGGATGGCGTGCAGAGCTGTGAAGAGTTAGCCGAGGCACCAGCACCTTCTAGGTATGATGTGAGTGAGCAGACACCAACGTTGCAGAGTTCTTGTGTGTGAATTGTTGTGTGCTGGCCGTGAGTGGTGGGGAACAATAACTTTCTTGCTCCCCTCCTTTCCCCCACCTCTTGGGTGAGTGCAGAGTAGGGAGACAGGGGTTTGTGTTTCTCTGGAAGAGCCAGAGTTCAAAGCTGTGGGCTGGGGTGGTGTTGTGCAGGGCTTGCTGGTGTGTGGTTGCCCCTCTGCTGCGCAGTGGAGCTCAGCTGGGTTCTGGAGCACGGGAAGACCCTTAAGCTGCCGTGGGTGACGGCCTCCTGCTGCAGTGTGGACCAGGAGGCTGGTGTGGCTGTGTGGGCTGTGGGCCAAGCAGTGCCTGACACTGGGGTGGTCTCGAGGGATGATTGCCTCCTCGAGGACTCATGTCTTCTCCTCCTCATATTGAGTCTAGGCTTTTCTCACTGCCTTAGGAAGGCCCACAGACCTGTGCGGTTGTACAGTTCCCCTTGAGCGTCATCACGGTAGCTGCTCCATCATCAGGACCAGATGCAGAGCAAGGTCCATTGTAGCCACTGCAGGCCTTTATTTGCAGCTCTGTGTGTTGCAGGGGTTGCAGATCTCCCTGCTCTGTATGCAAGATGGGAGCTGCTTGCAGAGTTTCTTCAGACCCGCAGGACCCCTCTGTGTTCAGCTGTGAAGCTGTTTTGCTGCAGGAGTGATCCCCAGCAGTGTCGATGGAGACAGTCAGTCAGTGTTTGCTCCTCAGTCCCCATTTCAGCCTGTCACCGTCCCTCATGGTAATTGTCCCTTCCCATCTGAGAGAGATGAGAAGCCTGGGGTGGGGATTTCTCTTGTCCCTGAGAAGTAGTGTGTGTGAGAAGTCCATATATGTGGGGGACAGAGCAGAGCAACGTGTGCATGGTCAATTCGTGTGGTCATTTAGGTTGTTTCCTGCAGCCTTGCTTTCAACCTGCATCTCTTCCTTGGCTGCCAGAACAGAGGCACATCAGACTTTTTAGGTAAGCAGTGGCACTTTTGGGTATGGACCTAGAGTATCACATTATTTGCATTTCATTTCCTCCACCATCGCTGCTTTTACACTGTGTTTAACGACCTTCAGCTTCTCCAGCAGTGAGGAACGGCACAGCAACCAGAGGTCTTCCTTGGTAACATGCTTATGCTCTGGTTGCTCTTTTGCACCCCCTCCCTTGCCCTTCTTCAGGATCCTGGATGCTGAGAATGGCGTGAGCTTTGTTTGCCTTCCTGCTACTGAGCCAGCAGCTCAGAAGAGAGCTTTGGCAAGAGGTGGTTGTGTCTGACTGCTCCCAGCTCGAGTGGATGATTGAGCTGTCTGAGTGGTTTAAGGTTGCAGTCAGGTAGGGATTGAAAGCAGAAAGTTCTGGCCTGCTTTCCATTAGATGTTTGCTGTGTTAGCAAATGCATCAGATGCAGGCTGAGTCTAGAGTGGCTTTTGGTGGCACAGTTTGTACCAGCTTCCAGGGTTTCAGGAGAGGGCTGGTGAGCCTGGAGAGGAGGGCAGAGTGATTTAACTGACTGGGGAGGGGGAGGGGGTGTGTGCGTGTCTAATCTGCAATGGTGTTGCAGCCTGTGTTGAATGGTGACCATCCAGGGCAACCGTGAGCTCGTCTTCGTGCTACCTGCTGTGTTTCGGGTGGCTTCCCCAGAGCTCGCAGATGATGCCTGTGGAGGAGTATCTGACCCTGGGGTGACTTTCAGTGGGCAGGGCTTGTAGTCCGATGAGGGTGGATTTCTATTTAAACTTTTGGGGTTTTGTAATCTTCCCCAAATTAAAGTTCCTCTTTCTCAGCGGAGCTGGGGCAGAAATGTAAGGGAGGAGGTGTGTGGGAATGAATTTTCTCCTGCTGAAGGGCCATGGCAAGTACACGGTGTTGCGGAAATGTGATTTGCTCCTCCTAACCCTAATCATCATTCACAATTAGCACCTTCTGTGATAGCAACCTAGTTTTAGAGCTTATGGGTCAGGATTAAAGGGAGGGCCAGGGACAGGTGATGTTACAGTGGGGGTCTGCCACAGGCCACCTGACCAGAAAGACTGAGCAGATGAGGCCCTCTGTAGACAAATAGGAGCAGCCTCACGTTCACAAGCCCTGTTCCTCATGGGGAACTTCAACCACCATGATATCTGTTGGAGGGACAGCACAGCAGGGCACAAGCAATCCAGGAAGTTCCTGGAATGTGTCAATAATAACGTCCTCCTCCAAGTGATGGAGGAGACAATGAGGAGGGGTGCCATGCTGGACCTTGTTCTCACCAACAAGGAGAGGCTGGTGGGGAATGTGAAGGTCAAGGGCAGCCTTGTCTGCAGTAACCATGAGATGGTGGAGTTCAAGATCCTTAGGGCAGTGAGGATGGTGCACAGCAAGCTCGCTGCCCTGGACTTCAGGAGAGCAGACTTTGGCCTCTTCAGGGACGTGCTTAATAGGGTACTGTGGGATAAAGCCTGGGAGGGAAGAGGGGCCCAAGAAAGCCGGATAATATTGAAGGATCACCTCCTCCAAGCTCAAGTGCGATGCATTCCAACAAAGAGGAAATAAAGCAAAACCACCAAGGCCTGCATGGAGAAAGTGGAGAGACTCAAACTCAAAAAGGAAGCCTACAGAGGGTGGAAGAAAGGACAGGTAGCCTGGGAAGAATACAGAGAAATCCTCCAAGCAGCCAGGGATCAGGTTAGGAATGCTAAAGCCCCAGTAGAATTAAATCTGGCCAAGAATGTCAAGAGCAACAAGAAAGAATTCTATAGGTGTGTCGCTGACAAAAGGAAGACTAGGGAAAATGTGGGCCCTCTCCGGAAGGAAACGGGAGACCTGGTCACCTGCGATATGGACAAGGCTGGAGGGACTCAATGACTTTTTTGCCTCAGTCTTCACTGGCAAGGGCTCTAGCCACACCGCCCAAGTGACAGAAGGCAAAGACAGGGACTGGGAGAATGAGGAAGTGCCCACTGTAGGAGACTACCAGGTTCAAGACCATCTAAGGAAGCTGAAGGTGCACAAGTCCATGGGACCTGATGAGATTAATCTGCAGGTCCTGAGGGAACTGGCAGATGAAGTTGCTAAGCCACTATCCATTATATTTGAGAAGTCATGACAGTCCGGTGAAGGTCCCACTGACTGGAAAAGGGGAAACAGAACCTCCAATTTTTAAAAAGGGAAAAAAGGATGAGCCGGGAACTACAGGCCAGTCAGTCTCACCTCTGTGCCTGGCAAGATCATGGAGCAGATCCTCCTGGAAATTCTGCTAAGGCACATGGAAAATAAGGAAGTGATTGGTGACAGCCAACATGGCTCCATTATGGGCTAATTGTGCCTGACTAATTTGGTGGCATTCTACGATGGGCTTACAGTGTTGGTGGACAAGGGGAGAAGAACTGACGTCATGTACCTGGACTTGTGCATGGCATTTGACACTATCCCACATGACATCCGTTTCTGTAAATTGGAGAGACACGGGTTTGATGGATGGAACACTCGGTGGATAAAGAATTGACTGGATGGCTGCACTCAAAGAGTTGCAGTCAACGGATCGGTGTCGAAGTGGTGACCAGTGACAAGTGGCGTTCCTCAGGGGTCAGTACTGGCACTGGTGCTGTTTAACATCTTTGTCAGAGACGTGGACAGTGGGATTGAGTGTACCCTCATCAAATTTGGTGATGACACCAAGCTGTGCGGTGTGGTTGACATGCTGGAGGGCAGGGATGCCATTCTATTAGGAAGAAATTCTTTACTGTGAGGGTGGTGAGACACTGGAACAGGTTGCCCAGGGAAATTGTGGATGCCCCATCCCTGGAGGTGTTCGAGGCCAGTCTGGATGGGGCTTTGAGCAGCCTGGTCTAGTGGGAGGTGTCCCTGCCCGTGGCAGGGGCATTGGAACTAGATGATCTTTAAGGTCCCTTCCAACTCTAACCATTCTATGATTCTGTGATTCTTCATAGCATCTCTTGCTCATCCATGGGGCATGCCAGCTTCATCTCATGGGAGCAGGGGTGCACCTTCCGCAGTCATCCTCCCTTTTGTGATGGACAGCACACTGAGAGGCATTGGTAGCTGGAGGATGGGCAGAGGGTGTGGATGTGCCACCATCTCAAACCAGCCCTGTGGTCTGAGGTTTAATGCAGCCTTGAGGGTGAAGACATGGTGCTAACAGTGTATTTGGCAGGGCTGGAACTTCTTCCCCGCTCCCGTGGGCATTGACATCCAAACCACACTGGCCAAGGCTTTCAATTCTATCTAGTGATTTTTGAATTGCTAGCTTGAAATAAGGCAAATTAGAGACAGTGCTGACTACTTCTGGAAAACCAGACCTCTTAAATCTGTTACTGTAGGGTTTACTTTTGATTTACACAGCTTGTACTTTTGTTTTCCTATCAGCAACACTCCCTTAGCTCTTGAGGTTTGCTCGGGGAATGTGTGAAATTTGCATCCCGACCGTCAGGCTGAAGGATTGCAGCGTATCACAGGATAAACATAGTTTTATATTCAGTTTGATGGATTATTTTGCCTGTTTGAAAGTAACCTTCATTACTAGCGGAGAGTATTGGGTTAAATAGCTCTGGATGCTGCCGTGGTTTCATGGTTTTAGGTGAGGCTATCTCACATTTGAGACACCCAGAGCATAAAAGCAAAAAGACAGTGGATTCTGGAGGCACAGTATGGAGTGACAGGCTGAAGTAAGTGTAGTTTTCTCTGTCCAGATTCCCAGGGTGGTCAGACTGCTGGGTGGGAAGAAGGCAAGAAAGCCTTTGACCCTTGGGGCACACAGGCCATTCCACCATCTCCCCGTTTGCAGGCCAGGCTCGCCGGGGTGGTCCTGGAGCAGGATACCCTGTGGTGGCAGTTTCACGGACAATTTTATAAACCTATGTTAAATGCATGTTGCATCCCTGATGGGTGGCTTGCTGGTTTTCACCCCAAGGAGTGAGGGCTGGCTCTTTGCCATACAGAATAGCGGTGAAGTGGGTTTACCTTGTCCCATCCTCAATCCCTACGAAGTCAAGCAGCTTAAAAGGTGATTAAAACCTTAAGGGGCGCATCCCTTCACCTCTGCTTTGCAGAATTAGGTGTCTCTTGTGTTATGTGCCAGATCCCAGACCTTGCTGTCTCTACCTTGCAGTAAGTACTTGGGTGCTCCTGGGATGTGCAGAGGGCATTGGGAACGCTCAGTACCCAAGGAATGAGGCTGTGCTTTGCAGATTTCTGCCTTCCCTGGCAGAAAAGGGGGGGCTGACCACTCAGCCCTGCTGCAGAGCAGGCGGTGATGGGGAGGGACCCCCTCTACTAACATGGTGGCCATATTTCTCCTTGCAGGTGGTGGTGCTCCTGGAATTCCTGAGCTGGAGTCGGCTGGAAGATGACTGAATATAAGCTGGTGGTGGTGGGAGCTGGTGGTGTCGGAAAGAGTGCTTTGACAATACAGCTCATTCAGAACCATTTCGTTGACGAGTATGACCCCACGATAGAGGTAAGCGGCTCTGGGCATGGGGTTTGTCTCTCTGTGTGTTTTCCTCTTGCTCTTCTCCACTTTGCCTCCAACCCAGAGTGTATTTGGCTTGGTCTCAAGTCCCTGAACTTGAGCAGGGATATTCGTCTGCTTCACAGAGCTGTTCTGAGTTGCTAGGTGCGTGTTTGGAGGTCACAATGACCAACTTGTGCCTCCTGCAGAAGGACAGTGGTGTCTGCTGAAGAGAGATGGTGAGGGAGGCAAAAGCAGGCAGAGCTGGGCAGGACCTGCGAGGTAGCGCAAAAGTCCTCCTTTCTGATGAGACAACAGCGTAGGGAGGGGTTAAAGGCTTGGGATTGAAGAGCCATTTTGTGCCTGTGCTTCCATTTCTCCTCCTGTGAAATCAGAGTAAATATATTGACTTCTCACGCAGGATGTTTTGAGATTTACTGCTGAAATGGGTTTTATCAGAGCTTGGTAGTATTATGTGTGTCCTGTAGGTTGAGCAGCTGAACTGTTGTGGTTCTCAGAGTGTTGCCTCTGCTCCATCTTGAGGAGGTAAAGGTTGATGTATGGGTCTCATAGTCGGTGTGAATGGTAGCACTGACCTGTCTAGCTCAGCACCCTGCCTGGGGAAGCTGGCAGGGACCCTGTCCTCCTCCAGGCTGTGCAGAGGCAGGGTCTGGTCTTCAATCTCCGTTACACTATTGTTTTCTCTTTTACTTTTTAAAAACATACTCCATTCTCTGACCGCTTTCACCGTTGCTAGCGAGATGCTAATTACACCCTGCATGACTTACACCTTCATTCAGGGGAGATGTGGGCAGCAGCTGTGGCTCTGCATGAGGAGTAAGTCCACCCTGGGAAGGCAAATTGCAGCTCTGTCATGCCTCTTGGACAATAACCTTCCTGTCTGCAGTCCTAAAGGATTCTCTACCAGATGTGTATAAATGCAGCTGTGGTTGCTGCAGTTATTATTATCATAATGGCTAAAAGGCCCCAGCTGGGACCAGAAATCTACTCTGGTAGGTGTTGTAAGTGTAGTCCCCACCCTGAAGAGCTTACAACTTAAATAAACTAGCAAGACAAGGCCTGGTAGAAAGGCTGAAATAGTCTTACAATCCTACAGATGAGAAGGAGAGAAAGCACTTAAAAGCACGTGCTATTACATCATTTGGCCAAGGTCACCTAGAAAGTCCGCGGCAGAGGCTGGAATTTAATTTAAGGGCTCCTGAGTTTCTCGGTGCTGCACCTTGCTTATGGATGCCGTTGCCTTCTTCCCCTGCTCCTCTTCCCTCAAGTGCTCATCACCAGTAGCATCATAGGCTTTTCTTAGAAGCCTGTTCCGGGTTTTTGGCAAAAGAGCTGCTGATGGAAAGCAACCGCCCTGGGGAGACATCTGCATGGATGGATCCTCTCTTGGACCTTAAGGTGGGCAGAGGCAGCTGTGACCCAGTGATGTGTTGGATTTTGGCATCCTATTTTTTTTGTCTCTAGCTGCCTCCCTGCTGTACGTACCCTCCAGGGAATTTTCTCCATGTAAACAGGCAGTGGGGAATGTAAACCTTGCATGGCATTTCCCAGCACACCCTCCTCACCCTGCCCGCTCCTGTGCCTCAGGAGACGCCTGCTCTCCTCCCCTGCTCTCCCCAGCCCCACTCTGCTCTTCTCCTCCTCCTCTTCTCTTCCTAAAGCAGCCATGAGCCACTCTTCACCCCTCTCACCCCTGATGCTTTTCCACCTGCAGATCCCACCAGCCCTGATGCCTTTGCAGCTCCCTTGGTCATGCCCCGCATCCCCTCCCACCCCGGCCATCTTCTCACTCATTCCAGGGTGATTCCTGTCACTTACGCTTCATTTTATGGGGATTTTAGGATGCACAGAGAGTTACCTGCCAGCCATCTGAATGTGACCAACAAACCACCCTGCTGTGACTAAGCTGCTTTGGATTGTGCCCAGGAGCTGACTCTTGACTGTTCAGCCAGCTAACAAACAGCACAACAATGCTGAAATGAGCAGGATAAAAGAGGGGGTAAAAAAAAGTATATGTTCATGGGGCAAAGGCTTTACCTATCACTTAAATGAGTCGAGGAGGGATGGAGAAGTGAGTTTGTCCCCCCTCTGGGGCAGAGACCCTGACTGACCCCTGCCCGCCCTCCTGATTGACTAGTGCAAATACCTGTCTTTGTAACTCAGTGCCAACTGACCTGTTACAGCACACACTTGCATGTGTGTTCTTGGGCTGCCGAGGACCCGTAAGACCTTTATTTTGTGAACGGGAGGGCCAAGGCACCAAGGAAATGTATGCTGCTGGCAGTGTCCCACGGCGAGTGAGCAGGGATGGAGTAAAGAGTTAGACTGTGTTGAGAAATTCTTGGGTTCGTCTTCCAGCTTTTAGCAGTCAGGTACTAACGAGCTTCCTGAGCCTCCGGTCATATTCTGACCGTAGCATTTACCAAATAGACCTCTTGGCGTGGTCCCCCAGCATACATGGGGTGCTCCCAGCATCCGTCTGGGAATCCTGAGTCTGAACCCCAACTGGACATTGTTTTTGCTGCCTGGCACTTCACAGCTGGGTTGGGCCACTTTTCCTTGTGCAAGAAGGTGGGGTAGGACATGGGGGGCTACAGAGGAGCATTGAGGCTGCAGGGTGCCAGTGCCTGGACACGTAGGCTGGTGGCAGCTACCCCTGCAGTGGCAGCCAGGTCACCTGGCAGCGTGGCAGGGATGGCTGAGCTACCGTCCTGAGCATCCCGGAGGGATTCGGATGAAGCTGGGCACAAAGCAAGGGTGGGGGAAGCTTGTTCCCTTCCTTTGGGGAGCGTGTTGCAAAGCATTCTCTGCAAGACTGCTAATGCCTTTGCTTCGTTAGTGAGCAGCCTGTTGATGAGCTGAGCCAAGGTGTGGGATTGCTTCTCCATAGGTGTGCTGTCTGCTGGTGAGACCTCCTGTATTTGGGAATTTAATGATTAATTGTGAGCACATGTGCTGAGAGGCTGGTTGTCTGGCCACAAGCCAGGGTGGAGGGGTGGGAGGATGCTCTGCCCAGCAGAGCACTGGGGTCCCCTTTGCCAATCCCTGCCAGGCACTGGGACCCCAGAGGTGGAACCAGTGCTCTTCTGCCTTGCACCAAGGAGGCTCCAGGTACATTATTGATTAGAAATGGGAGCGCATCCCTGCAGGGCAGCCATCCAGTTGCCTTCAGAGCAGCTGGCTGGAAGCCAGTCCATCACTCCACGCTTATTCCCAGTGGGTCATCAGTTCCCCTTTTTGGGAAAGCACGGCTCAGAAGGTCATGGCGGAGTAGATGTCATCGTCTGATTTTGTAGCCCTTTCTGCAAGGTGAGGAAAGACTTTAATTAGCCCCAGTAGATGATGTTGTTGCAGTAATGAACCAAAGGGTGGAGGCTGCATTGGCCCCATTCCCTTTCCGTGCTGCTGCTGGTCCTGTCGGTGACCTTTGCTGCGTCGGCTGTTTGTCTACAGACCTGCAAAGCTCATCTGATAACATTGTTGTGGTCGTTGGAAGAGCAGCAGACTTTTGAATTAATTTTAAACTGCAGCCGTAGCCTCTGTGAGTGGCTGCAAAGAGCTGTCGTGGTCGTTTTGCTGACTTGCACCTTTTTCTTACCTTTGGTTTTGGCTTCCTTCTCTTACTGAGAGTCGAGGATACTGCACCGTACCCAGGGGACCACTATTGGAGAGGGATGCAGCTGTTCATCAGCATCCCCTGATGAGACCGGGCACACGGGGAGAGGCATGGTGGGGAGGAGCGGTGCTTTGAGGAGCCTGCCTTGAAAATGAAACCTTTTGAGGAATGCCCTGGGTGATTTCCAGGCCTTCACGCATCTGGGATAAGTTGCAATTGCCTCTGCTGCAGGGAAAACCCCCAACTTCAAAGGACCTGCCTGGATAGTCCCTTACCTCTCCTGGAGCCCTCTGGGCACAGACTGGTTGTGGGAAACACCCTCCTCACAGCGTGGTATTTTTTTTCTCTCATGTTTGAAGAAGAGGTTTACTGTCAAGCCCAGTTTGCAGCCTTACTGGTGGCATATCGCCTCCGGTGCCCGACCAGAGATGCATTGGAGGTGCTGGATTTCCAGGTGATCTTAAACACCTTCCAGCCCTGCAGATCACAGGCAGTGGCTAGAAGCCCTGGCCGGCCAGAGCTGCCTTTCCTGGGTGTCCCCTTCTAGCACCTGGGCTGGGCGGCAGCAGAAGGGATTAGTCGGGACTAAATAAAGCTTGGGAAAATAGTCGTCAAGGGCTATGTGGTGTGGTGGAGACAAAGCTGCCCCTGGTCTGACAGAGGCAGGGCTGGGAATGAGGAGAGCAAGCCAGGGGCTGTCTTCTCCATGGCTCTGCCAGAGAAGGGGAAACCTGCCCAGCTGCTCCTTTTTTCCTTTCTTTTTTTTTTTTTTTTTAACTACTTCTTTTTCCTTTCCCTCCCATTTTTAAATCGGCTATTTAATGGGAGCTAAACCCCGGCAGAGCGTGACCTGGCATCTTCCCAGGGATGCACTTGCTGCATCCCTGCGCTTGGCCCGACCCGAGCCCTCCCTTAATGCATCCTCCTCCCTTTCTCTCCCTCTCCTGGCCTGCAGGATTCCTACAGAAAGCAAGTCGTCATCGATGGAGAGACCTGCTTGTTAGACATCTTGGATACTGCAGGGCAAGAGGAGTACAGTGCCATGAGAGACCAGTACATGAGAACGGGGGAAGGATTCCTCTGCGTCTTCGCCATCAACAACACCAAGTCCTTTGAAGATATTCACCAGTACAGGTCGGTATCCTGGGAAGGGCCCCTTCCCTCTTGTCCTGTGCAAAAGGGAGGCCTTGCCGCTGCGCCCTCCTGCCCTCCCTTTTAGATCAGGCCCTGCAGTAGAAGCACTGGCTGCCAGCAAAGACAATTAGCTCAAGTGGCCATTCCCCAGGGAAGAGAAGGAGCAGACGGCTAATGTCAGAGACTCCAATAAAACCCATCCGAAGGGATTGCTTGTGGCCTTTGGGGACTCAGTAATGTAATGTTTAAGTGTTTATGGTGACTAAAGAGAGAGCTGATCCTCTATGACCCCCTCCCTTCCCTCCCTAATTAATGGAATTGCTTTGTTAGTGCAATCGATCTCAGCGGCTTCTGCTGGGCCTGGGAGCTGGGAGAGGAGGCTGGGAAGGGCAGGGAGTGCTGCTGGCGAGGCTGCCGTCTGCCGGCCTCAGGCATGCGGGGAGAGGCAGTCCTGGCACATTGGAGCTCGGTTTCAACCGGGGCAAAGACGGAGCAGGAGGAGAGTCAGAGCCCCATCGAGGTGACTTGCCCAGGAGCATGCCCACTGGGCAGGCAGTGGCAGAGCAGGGACCCCATCCCGGCACGGTCCTGCTTCGGCTGCAACCAGGTTACTCGTCCCATTTCTCCCCTCTGCTGCCATCTCACCTGCAGAGCTGGAGAGCCCAGGAGGTGATATAAACGCAGCAGGAACGTTCACCGGTTACCCCAGTGCTAGCTTAGGGAGGGATCTCTGCTTTGCACCTTTTTTTTCTTTTTTTGAGGCTTGGCTGTGATGGTAAGCACTTGGAGAGGATGCAAGAGATGGCTCTGCCTATCCCCACTGTCCACTGCCCACCAAGGGACCGTGTACTTCAGGCCCTCATTATAAACCTGGGTCCCAGCTAATCCTGTAGCTCCGAGCACAGGCACAGCCCTTCCTTGTGCCGCAGTCAGAGGCGCTGCTCCGAGCTGTCAAGATATCTCAGTCTTCAGCTAGCAGGCTTGTTCCGTGTAATAACTATATGGTTGGACTAATTTGGCTTGTTTTAACTGAACTGGAGGACAAAGGATGGGATTTTCCTAAAGCACCTGAGGGATTCAGCAGCATTCATCCTTGTGCTGGGGCTGGTCCCTGTGAATCACTCGCAGGATGGCTCGATTTCAAGCCTCAGTTTTAATCATGATGTAAATCGCTGGCTTTCATCTCATTTCGTCTGTGCTCTTTGTGTTTGCACTTTTAAAAGAACATTCCCCAGAGAAACGCTGGCTCTCCCTGGTTAGCAACCATTAGGAGGTATCTCTTTTCAGCTAAGTGTAGCCCGTGCACTAAATTTAGTACTTGCGTTTGCTGATCAGGATGTTACATGGAACATGTAAGTGGCTTTATGGCATATTGTACATATAGTCAGACTTCATTTCTAGGTTCTACTGCATTAAAAAATGATGATTGATTTTTTTTTTTTTTTGTGTGTGTGTGATACATGTCCAGTTGCTTTTGTATGGAAATTTGAAGTCAATTAAAATGCAGAAATCAGCATTTTAACTAATGCTTTTATTAGTTAAATAAAACCACGTTAAATGTTCTGGGTGCATGAGCAAGTAAAAAAGAAAAGCTGTTTTGCATTTGAAGTTAAGTGATTTATTAGGCAAAGGAAGTTATTATCTATCAGGAGGGAATTGAATGGATTGTTTGCGGTCATAATGGCCTTTAAGATTTTTAGAAGTGGTAGATCTCATCCTCGCCCACCTAATTTTAAATCCGATGTTGGAATGAAGAAGCAAGCATTACAGCTTTTTTTTTGCTTCCCAGTTGGTTTCTCAACTTTGAGTGACCTGAACTAAACTGAAAGGAAGCAAATTCTGCCTGTGCATCTGCAGAAAAGGTTACGGCTGCCAAAAGCTGGTTTATCAGCTCAGCAAATTCTGGTTGCAGGTGATTTTTTTGTTTTTTTTCCTTTTTTTTTTATCCCCATTCAGGGGGATTACTCGATCCAAAATCTTGGAAATAACACAGGTAACTGTTTAAGTATGCATTTTTATTTAACTTAAACTATCTTAAACTCATAGCTTAATATAGATTGTCATAATTTCGAGTTGTGTTTTGTAAACAGTTGTATTTAAAGAGCAGAAGTATGTTTAGTTTTCATTTCCAAAAGTGCCCTAGCTATTTTGCTGTTTACTCATGTATGTGCCATGGTCATTTATGTTCTCTTGAAAGCCCAACACAAGGCACTTGGCATGAACGAAGTGCAGTGTAGATGGTGGGGAGCGTCCTGGAACTGCCCGCTGATGCCTTTTCTCCCTTCATTTTGGCACCTCTTACTCTTACAGGGAGCAGATCAAGAGGGTGAAAGACTCTGATGATGTTCCCATGGTGCTGGTGGGAAATAAATGTGACCTACCTGCTCGGACAGTTGAGACCCGGCAAGCGCAGGACCTGGCCCGGAGTTACGGCATCCCCTACATAGAAACGTCTGCCAAAACCAGACAGGTAGGAGGAGGGTTTTAAACAAAATCTTCTTTTTCTTCGCTTCTCCAGTGCTGTCCTGGAGAGGGAGGAACGGGCAGACACCACCTTGCAGACAGATGGGTGCAAGGGCCAGGGTTACTTGCTTCCTGAAGGCTAAATGTTCCATCAGGATGTTCCCTCCCCTCGCCGGGCTTGAGCCTCCGTTCCTAAGTGCTAATTCATGCTCTGGCAGCAGTGAAGGGAAGATGCTTTCTACAAGGCTTTCTACAAGGCTTTCTCCAAGGCTCTGGAATAACCCCCGTAGTCACTGCAGGTCAGCTAAGCTCAGGGGACTTGGCCAACCTCATCCATGGTCTATTTTGGCAGACCTACATGCAGACTATACCAGTGCTGGAAGGAACATGTGGGGCTCCCAGAGCACAAGGGTGGAAGCGGAGCAACTGATACTTCCAGTGGTCTAGTGGTGGCTTTTTTCTTGAGTGGTAGACCTCATTCAGGCTGCTGAAAGCTGATGAATCTCAAGGACTTAAGAGATCCTTGGCCTTGTGGTTGCTCATTCGAACTTGCTCGCTGTTTGGTGGCCACAGTAAGATCCCTGTTAGTCTTCCCAACTTGGTTTCATGCCTTTAAGTCTCCAACCCGCGCTGGTGGAAGACAGCGCTAGGGACACCTAGCTGGGGAGCAAAGCCCTCTCATCTCTCCACTGTCCCCTCTCGAAGTGGGATGCTGCTTCAAGCGATGCTTTTCTTCCAGGGCGTTGAAGATGCCTTCTACACCTTGGTGCGGGAGATCCGTCAGCACAAGCTGCGCAAGCTGAATCCCCCAGATGAGAGCGGCCCCGGCTGCATGAACTGTAAATGTGTGATATCGTGACTACGGTGAGTTTTGGAAGCAGGAGATGGGTTCAGCGGGGGTATATTAGACGTAGGGCAGGAGGTGACTGCAGATGCACTCGTCTGCAAAGAAATGCAGCACAAACAATTCCAGCAACGCATATTTTTTTAATGAAACACCTTTTTGACTGAAATAGCATTTTTCTGTGAAAACATAGGTAAGTCAAAATTCCCCCTTTCTTGAGGAAGTGTGTAGGAGGAAAGGGTTGTTTGTTTTTTCTCCTCATTTTTTGGAACAAAATTCTACAGAACTGAAATAAAAAAAAAATATGTGCTTTGTCATACTTTTCCTGGGAAAACTCCTTCCCATGCCACCCCTCTGAAAGAGGAGTTAAGCTGGTGTTGCAGGTGTGCGGCTCGCCGCGCATTCACCAGGCTGGCCCTAGGAAGAGTTCAGACGAAGAGCAGGGTGAGCGTGTTGCCTCCGAATGCACTCGTGCAAATTGCCTTGTCCTAAAGCTTCAGAACAGACCTGTTCTCACCGTGAAAGTCTTGTGTTCCTCAGAAGAGTTTTCCCCATTATTATTCCCCTGGGATATTTGGAACTGATGCAATGTTGAGAACTAGCCATAAGGGGGCTGTTTCGCTTTTATGAATTGTGCATGCTGGAGCCAGAAACAGTGTCGTTCAGATTGTCCGTGTTCGTTTGCCTGTTTTTCTCCTTTTTCTTTCCTTGTTGTTGTTTTTTTTTGTTTTTTTTTTTTTGTTTTTTTTTTTTTAATGATGAGTTTATTTAAATCATTGCAATCCTGCTGGATAGCAGTGAGGAGGAGCTCTTGGTGACTCTGTGTGAGCTGGGTGGCCTTAAGCCAAATGCCTGGGAACATCTGGCTGTGTAACCAGCTCCTTCCATGGCAGTAGTGGAGAGAGAGGCAATGGGGGATGAGTCCACTGGGGAGAAGTACGTCTAAGGACATCTGGGACTGGGGTGTGGGAGAAAAACCTGCACAAACATTACCCTTAGCATCTTTTGGGGAGTCTTCCAAGCACCTGAATTGGCCCTTCCCCCCATTGCACAACTGCTGGAGTCCTAAAGAGAAGCACATCGTGTTCAGAGATGGTGCTAAGAGGGTCTCACTGAAGGTGGAGGTGGGCAGCTGGTGTTCCTCCGTTGCTTTTTGAGACAAAGGCTGTGAGCGCAGCAGAGTTCTTCCCTGAAAAAAAAAAAAATATAAAGAAACGCTGGCAGCATTTGCTTCCTATGAGCAAAGAAACCACCCGAGCACCCCACCCCTCCGCTCCCAGCCGAGGCGTGCAAGGTCTCCTGGGGGACAAGCTGAATGCTGTGCCCAGCACACTTATCGTTGCTAAGGGAGGTTTTCCAGATGTTCGGGTCCTCCAGATGTTCAGGACCTTTTCCTCCGGATGGGGATGTGAGCTCGGGGCTCGTTTCCTGCTCTGGCTCACAGCTGACGGCATGGGCTTGGCGGATGTGTCTGCTCCCCTAGACCGACTGCCAGGATCCCAGTCCTCGTCACAGCCTGGTGGCCAGCACCGGCATGGGCAGTGCCTTCAAAAAGAGGGGCAAGAAGGAGTGGGAAGGAGTCTCTTGGAAACACTCCCCTCTGTTAAGAGAGCATGCCCTGTGAACTGCCCACATCTTTTTCTGCTCAGGCAGAGACTGGAAATGAGACATCCCAGCTTACTCTAGCTGCAGTGGCCAAGAGCAGAGAAGGGAGGAACATCAGGGCACAAAAGGAGAAGTAAGGCAAGGGCACACTGGGTTTTGGGGAGGAGAGGGGTGGGTGTGTGGCCAGGGAGATTTGGCTGTATTTGCCCTGGACTCACTTTGTGGTTCTCATCATCCCTGGAGGAGGGAGAAAGATCTCACCAAACAACGCCCCTTCCGACGACAAGGTTTGGGCAGAGGCAGAAGGTCTGGTGAGATGCCCGAGGCTCACCCATCACTCCACAGACCATGTGCTTGTTCCCTTCCACACACGTGCGGATGTTTTGCTGAGCTAGGTCCAGACCTCCAAAACTTGTATAGCCCTTTGCTTTCCCTCTGTGGTCACTGGAAGGGTTATCCCAAAATGTGAGGGGTGGGTAATGGAAACGGCCCCACTGGTTCTGACAGCGAATGGGTGCTAATGAGTGTCCTCTTCTGGTTTCAGCTGACTGGACCGTGTCTTGGAGAGGTTCCCACTGTGCAGAGTGCAAGGCAAGAGGTGAAGCGAAGGAAGAAGCAAACGGATTCAGGGGAGGAGTATAGGGGGAGGGGGAGAGGAAGAGGAGGAGGAGGAAGAGGACAGGGGGAGCATGAAGCCCCTCCAAGGACTATCTCGCACTTCACCCAAGCCTGCCGCAAACGACTTTTTTCTTTTTTTTTTTTTTTTTTTTTTTTTTCCCCCTCCCCCCCCCCTCCTTCCCCATCCCCTCCTCCTTTGGCTTCCTCCCTCCCCGGCGACTGTACAGAGCCACAGATTGAATCACAGTAAATTATTATTTGATGGTCTCGACAAACCGTCTTGATGGCTGTGTCCTCCTTCCAGAGGGTGCTGCTGCTGGTGGTCCAGGAGGACCGCTGGTGGGACGGTGGGGAGGGAAGGGCGCTGAGATTTACTTTCCACAGACTGAGGTCATGCTGTAGACTGTGAAGGCGATTGGGGTGGGGTATCCTTCAGGGAAAGAGCTCTCTTTGTCTCCAGCAAGTCGTCGTCATGTCCCCGTCCTCCCCAGCCCGCCTGAAAATCTTTGCTGGCCCCAAGTTTTGGTGGGGTGGAAGAGTGCGACTAGTCCAAGCCTGTTCTTGGCGCTCCCGTGGGCGCTTTGCCTTCAATTTAGTCCTTGTGGGATTTTTTTTATGGCCTCAGATGCGATGCCTGGAAGGGAAGAAGCATCGGGGAGGAGATCTGAGAGCTGGGTTCGCCTCAGCTGGTGCCAGTTTGTTGCTTCCTTGATTTTTTTTCTAGGCAGCTCTTTCTGGCACAGCACCTCTCAAATGTTTATGTGCTCCAGAGGGTAGAATTAGGCCTTTCTGCTCCCCTCCAGCACCTAGCTAACGCTAACACCCGCATAGCGCATACACCTTGGATGCTCCAGTCTGTCAGCAGTGTATAATGGTATGCAAATCCTCGTCTGCCCTGTGCACAGCTTAATTACTGGTGAGCATGTAGCAGAAGGGCTCTCCTGCACTGCAGACAGCTGTCTGGCTATCCTAACAACTAAGACTAAAGGATTCAGACTTCCAGTCCTCGGGTTTAGAGTGGGTTAGAGTGTTTTGGATAAGGGCTAATCTGTTGGGAAGCCTGAATTCGCTCAGCCCTGCTCCTTTGGGATTTTTGCCTGGAGTCTGCCTGGCTTTTCTCTCCCGTGCCTTTCACTTGCAGAGCCAAGACAAGGCATTGCACTGAGTGCAGCGGGCTGCTTGACGCCTTTCCCTTTCCCAAGCTATTGCACAGGCTCATTTAGCTGGCATCCAGAATTAAGAGCATCAAAGTGGGGAGGTGATCCAGCCGAGAGTGGCCGGGAGCCGTTCTGCACGGGCTAGCCCAGGCCTGAAAAGGCGCTGGGTTCGGCAGCCGAGGCCGGCAGGGTTTGGGAGCGGCGAGGGCAGCGCGTGAGTCACATCCCTCACACGGCAAAACCCGTACGGAAACCCGGGTCAGCCCTGGCACAAAGCCACAGCTCACCCAGGGGTTCCCAGCATCCATGTGGGCAGCCTCCTGTCCTCTTCCTCATTGTCTGTCATGCCAGGCAGCAGCAGAATTAAACGCCAGCACTGCTTGGAGTTGCTGCCTTTGCTTTTGGCCCGGGCAAGAGAGGACTTGTGCTAATGGCTTGCTTTTTGTACTGAACTGCTGTGGGGCACAGCCCCCACCCTGGCTGCAGCTGCCTGGCACCCAGTTCTGCAGAAGAAGGGCTGATCCCAGCTTGAGTGGGAGCAGTTACCCAAGGGAAGAGCTGGCCTGCCTTTACCTGGGTGTGCTGTTTCCAGCAGCGCCTGTCCCCGTGCTGGAGAAGTGCCGAAGATGCTGAGTTTGGTGTTGCATCTGCTTAGCGATATGGTTTTAGTGGTGGTTTCTTGTCAGAGTTAGGTTGATGGTTGGACTAGATGATCTGAAAGGTCCCTTCCAACCTCGGCAATTCTATGATTCTGCATGCGTGGGGCTGGACCAGAGGCTCCCAGAAAACCTCCCAACTTAAGTTGTTTCAAGTGTGAAGCCTGGAAGTACGGGTTTTGTTCCTAAGTTGGTAGCTTGTGTGCCCTGCAACCACAGGGCAGAGGGCAGGGCTACTTCATCCTTCTAGAAGATGACTAAAAGCCTTAACAGTTAGTGGGTGGGTTAATGTGGGAGCCCTTGCTTGGTGGTGTTACTACACTAGGAACCTGGTGCTCTTTTTCTGCAACAGAGCTTATCCCATCCTTCACCAGGCCCTTGGTGTGTTTGGGGCTCTAACATTGAGTGTTTAGGGCTCTCTCAAGGACTGGACTCTGGATGGCTCTAACTACTGAGAGTATCTTCTGGTTGGGAGCCAGAAGACACAGTCAAGGACCAGGATCCATGGTCAAGCAAGCTGAGGAGCTCTAGGGAGTACCAGGGGTCAGGTGTCTTCGCAGGACAGGCAGCAGCTGCAGTTGCAAGAGGCTGGCACGTCTTGGCAGGGGTGTCCTGGAGCAGCACTGGCCACAATACAAAGTCCTTCAGCAGGTTGGTCAGGAGCAGGAAGCCAAAAAACGAGCATCTCCCTTTTAGAGACATGTCTGCGTCCCTCAGCCTGAGGTTTTCCAGCTTGCTCAGAAAAGCTCTGGGTCTGGTCAAGTCCTATGTTGTTATGGTAACTTGTTTGAGGGTTTTCTAGTTGCAAAATACTGTTGCTTCCTTGGGCCGCTCCTCGTGGCTGTTGCACTGAAGGGTGCTGAAAATGAGCTGTTCCGTCAGCGGTTCAGTAGTTGGTGTCCGTGTTTTGCAGCACACCACGAGGCACCAGACAGACTTTTCTTCACGGTGGAAAAGTCTAGTTGAAACTTCACAGTTTTGATCTGTTGTACATCTCAAGTGGTACCAGATATTGACAGTCTCTTTTCTGGGGTGGCTGGTTATACTCGTGTTTTATGTATGGCTAAAGCAGACATAGATGTGCGAGGAGTCACCAGAGTTCTGCAAACGGACCTTAAAGTTCTTCAGAACCCAGGGTACACCTTCATCTCGGTGCACATGGTAGGACACTGCTCTGTCCTGACAGGACAGCACTTCAGAAGGCCAGTAGGCAGGTAGGAGCTGGAACTGGAGGCTGCAAGCATCTTAGGAGGACCTATCTGATAGCTGGTGGTCTGAGCCTGGAAGGTTGGCAGACCAATCTCATTCCTTTTGTGCATTGCACCCATCAGAAGCGAGGCAGCCAGGACCCTTTGTCAAACAATGCTGGTCAGTAACATGGCCATCTCAGGAGCTAGAAGCACCACTGGTTAGCTTTTTGCTGTAATGAGAGGATCGCAAGGAACCCTGATTCAAGTCAATGTTCAAGTCCATGCTGAAGGTTGGAGGGAGGCTGGGAGCAAAAGGAGGTGCTAAAAGCTTGACACTATAGCTCTTCCCCAGAAATCATCTTAATCATGTATTAATGTAGTACCACATCTTGATTCCGTGAGGTTGGCTTCAGGAGAATCACGACAGCTCTTCAGTGTGCAGTAAGATATGTCAGCTCTGATCTGATCTTTGGGGTAGGCAAAAACCAGATCGTATCGCTCCTCTCAGGTGGAGCTGTTACTTTGGACTTGGCATTTTGACTTGCTGACTTGGTGCTGGTAATTTAGGTCCAGGATAGCAACTTGCTGGTCATGACAGGCAGGATGTCAGTATATGAGGTCACGATGTGTTCTCTGCTTGCTAGCTGAACTTCTTGAGTCTGAAAGTAACACCAGGGTTGCAGTTTCGTTGGAGTGAATGTAGGTTTGGAGAAGGAATTGGTGGGTTTGGAGTAGATTTAGTTGATTTTCCCCATAGTTATTTAAGGCACATTTGTTCTATAAGTACCTGGACTGGAAGATGTGATTTTCAGGTACTGCAGTTCTTTCCATTATGACAAGGGGTTTCTTGCCCATCTCAGTTCTGCTTCTCTGGTACAAGCTTAGGTGAGCAGAACGTGCAGTTACTCTGAAGAGCCGCTCCAGTTGCATAGCTGGAAGCTGCAGAAGTCCATAGAGGTAAGCTTCTTTCCTGTGTTTGGGCACATCAGCTCATGTTTGGCTGCCGGGATCTCTTCAGCTGGTCATGGCAAGGCTGGACTGAACTTGGTGCTGTGCCATGGATCTCAGGCAAGTGTGAACGCCACCTCTGAGAAGGCTTCAGGCAGCATCGTACTGATTATCTGTTGAAGCTGCATCTCCTGTGATGGAGGAGTGACACCTTTGAACCTGTAGTTAAATGACAGAATAGCTGAGGAGGTCCGGTCTGGTCTGGTTTGGTTTGGTCAGGTTCAGATGTCTCAGGACTGATGTATAAGCTTTTCTCTCCCACATCATTGAAGTGCCCTGCACGCTGTTCCAGAGGGGTTGGGGCTCCAGAGACATCACAGCTGAGTCAAATGACAAAATTGCCTACAAGTCCTTAAAGATGCTGATTAAATGCTGGAACAGATCTCATGCCTTTTGGTCTGTGAGGGCTTCCACAGAAGCTTTTTCCTAAGCCAGCAGAGGTGGTGACTCCAAAGCAGATGAGCACATGGTGCTTGCTGAAGGCTTTGGCAAGCATCTGGGTTGAGTTTGCAGGAGCTGGCAGCAGTGACTCATTGCTGGAGAGAGACCTGAGAGACGAGGAGCGGGGGAGCTGAATGGAAAGCTGAGTTTTACAGAGCAGCCCTGGCTAAATGCTGGCCTCGTCCTCCTCACTTGCAGTGTGGTTGGGTAAGGAGGAGCAGACCAGGTTTCCCTTCTGGGCTATGGTCCAGTCCACTGCTGCAGACCTTTCCAGCCCGAGCGGTACTTCTGTATCACTTCTTGGCTCCACCAGGAGCCATAAAGGTAAGCAAAGCCACCCAAAAACCAGCTTCCCCATGTCTGCCTAAGGGAGCTGCAGGCTTAGATATCCCAGGAGCGTGGCCCTGGCATGAGGCTGGACTGAGTGTCGCCCAGGGCACCAGAGTGGCTGAGGCTCTTAATGGGGTGGCTGGAAGCAGGAGCTTGTGGTATTGTACCCCATCTATGCGCAGGTACCTCTAGGGACCTCATACCAGTTTTGGAGCAAGGATGGAAGTTTCTTAGTTAACCTTTCTCTGAGTGTTAGGAAGAGCCTGTTTTACTGTGTGGAAGAACAGGGCTAAATGAGCCAGGCTTCAGTGACCAATCCCTCGGACTTGTGCCTTTGTCTGTGCCTTCAAAGCCATCTGCGTTCCCATCTTGGGCTCTTCTGTAACTGCTGCCAGTGAGTAGGATGCTTGTGGGTTAGGACCAGCTGCTGTGTCTCCTAGTGAGATGGTGGCTGAGTTGTCTCAGCGTTGGTTTGCTTATCTCCTGCGCTGTTGTGGTGCCCACGTCCTGTTAGATGAGTATGTTTGCTTGCTACCAGGAGGATGCTGCTGTACGTCCTGGGGGCTTTCTCGGCCGCTGAGGTTTTAGGATTTGGGAGATGGTTTAGGAAGGGGTCAGACCTGCGTCTTTTCAGCTGTTGGGCTATTATTTTTTCTGTGTGCGTGTTTATACCCGATGTGCTGTAGGAAGGGGGTGGCATTGCTGGGAGGATGGTGTGACCGCAAGCATCCTGGCCACCAGCAACTGGTGGGAACTGGGACAGGCAGATGGGGCTGGCCCCATGCGCAGCTTCGTTCCCCCTAGGGCAGGTGAGCCCTGCTCTCTCTGTGGGCTGAGCACAGGGTCTGGGGTTCAGCAGAGCCGAGGTACCGGCCCCAGCCAAGGCTGCTGGGCTGGGTCTGCGCCCCCTGTGCTCTGCGAGCCCTGGGTTTGCTCCCCAGCCCCGCTGCCACAGCCCTTCTGCAGCACAGCAGGAGCACACGAGCAGACACCGCTAGCGCAGCAGCACGCGAGCATCGGGCGAGCAGCACCGCGGCAGGTGAGCAGCACAGCGGGACGAAGAGGAGGAAGACTCGCAGGCCTAGCCAGACTCCAGCACTGCCTCTGCCAAACCGGCTGGGGCGCAAAGCTCCCAGACACCGCGCACCCATCGCTCTCCCCCTGCTGCATCCCGGGACCAGAGCCTAAACCAGCCCAGAGCCTTGCTCCCTCCCTCGGCTTGGCTCTGCTCCAGGCTCCACTTAGCATCAATTATTCAGTGCTGACTCGCTGCTGTGTTGCGGAGGCACGCAGCGGGGCTGCCGAGCTCTTGGCGGCTGTGAGTGGTGGGCAGGGAGGATGAGGAGCGCAGCCGTGGCTCGGCAGAGAGCCAGTGAGCGACAGGACGAGACGTGGCCGCCTGCCTGTCCCAGCTCCTGGCGCTGCTGGTTTGGCTGCTCATGAGCCAGGAAGGACAGGAGCCGCAGGGGGCTGCCAGGGCACCAGAGCTGAGCGCGGCTTGTGGGTCTGCATGGAATGGTTTCTGGGCAGGGACCAGCCCTGGGAGCTGGACACCTGCTGTTAGAGTTGTCTGGAAGCCGAGACAGGAGCAGTGGCTCCACCAGGGAAAAGGGGGGATTTAATACGGGCAAATGTCGAGCGCAGAGGGAGAGGCAGCAGGAGGACCGGTCCCTGGCTGACAAAGACATTAGGATTTCAGCAGCAGCCTCCATACCTCTACAGAGTTCATTTTCCCCTGGTGCCAGTGCTGTACAGCAAACGGGTATTGGTAAGCTTGGGCTTGGGACTACACAGCTGTCCTGCTCTTGGTCCACCTGGGAGCAGCACCCAGGCCCTGGGGGTCATAGGAGGGGGTAGAGGCTGCTGCTCGACTGGTGCAGGGGCTATCTGCACTCCTGTCCCCTTGGGGACACCAGCACCTCCCGTGCTGGGACCTTCCCACAGCAGGAGAGTGTGCCGGTGCCCTGCATGGCTTGCATCCACCCTGAGGTCTTTCACTTCTCTGGTACGAGATGGAGGTCCTAGGCCTACCTGCTGGGCAAGTCCCAGGGGTGGCCTCCCCCTGGGGAGGACTCTGCAGTGGATGCTTGGCATGTCCTCCTCAGGCAACCCTACCTGGGACCCCCTTTTAGCACCCTTTCAAGGCTGGGGGGCTGCTGTGGCTCCTGCATTAGCTGGAAGGAGGATGTGTCAGGGGATGTGGTGGAGCCCTGCCTGCCCCTGGTCCCCCCACAGCCGGGAGACCACGACCGGGCACATGCATGGGGTGTGGGACCAAGGATGCCAGTAAACAACATCTTAGTCCATTTTTTTTTTTTTTTTAATGACCAAGCGCACCGGGGCTGTTTCAGAGAGGAACAGGAGTCTCTGCCTGCCACATTGCTCAAACCCAGCCCAACTCGCCTTCCCTCGGGGAAACCCTGCCCTTCTAGACACTTCTGCTCCCTCCCCATCAGCAGGGAGCTGAAGCTGTCCCAGCAGTTGGATAAATGCCATGCAGTGCCTGTCACGTAGGAAACCACCACAGCCGTTCAAACCCGCTCCCAGCCGGCTGCTTCCTCTGTGCCACCCAAAAACCAACAGGTTGGCTTGGTCTGGCGGCCAGGAGGTGACACAAAGCAGCTTGTGCAACTGGGCTGCTTGCGGGCACCTGGAAGCACGGGGGAGATGAGGTTTGCTTCACTCCAGCCCGTGGATGGATGTCCCACCCGTGCAGACAGCGGAGCATCCCTGGGCTGGCATCCAGCGTTAAATGATACGGGGGATGTGCCGAGAGCTGCGGCCTCACTGCACGGCTGCTCCGCTGTGGTGCTTACTGGTGCTGGCTTTTCTTTTTTTTTCATAGGGTTGCAGACCAGTTTTAATGAGTTAATATAAATAAGCTAACTTAAGGACACCGGAGAACAAGGTAGGAGCTTTTTTTGTTCCTGTTTGACCTCTTTTAGGTGAGGCAGAGTGCTGCTAGAAGCAGGAATACCAGGCTGCAGCACCCACCGGGTTGTGCACGGGGATGCCACATTTCCTGCACCGCCCTTATACCCCAGGGTGGCATTTAGCTAATCCTGGCCCCTCCGTTTTGCTGTCATTCTTTGTGCCCACTGTGCTGCTCTGGTAGAGACAGGTGACCCTGTGTTGACCATAACCATGTTGCTCAAGTACCAAATGGCAGGGTTTCTCTCTGGGAAATGAGATTACTGCCCCAATTTAACACCCCAAAGCCAACAGTACCGTGGTCATCTTAAGCGCAGCAAGCACTGGCCGTGAAATTCGGGGTGTGTCAGAGGTGCTGCTCACGCACAGCTTTTTAAAATCCATTTTCAGCAGCAAGCGGCACCACCTTGCGCTCCTGGTGACTGGCGTAAGCGTGACTCAGTCCTGACTCACGCGGCGTCACGGTGAGTCGCATCCACCCACCCGCCCTCCGTGCCAGGAGCTGTGCCCACCCCGCTCCCCATCCCCTCCAACCCTCCCCGCGCTGCCCGCGGGGCAGGAAAACAAGCTCCAAACCCCACATCTTGGCCAGAAAAACCTAAAGCCTGCAGCATGGCTGCCGGCTACCAGCCGTGTGTGGGAAGGGATGTGCAGGGGCTGGGGGCAGGATGCTGCCTTTGGCTCAGGCGGCTGGGAGGAGACAGCCCTACGGAGAAAAGAGCAGTTTTCTTTTCACTGCTGCTGGGGATGCTGGATTTAACCCTGGTAGAAAAGCAGGGAGGAAGGCGGAGATGGAGCGGGTTGGACCCCTCCACAGCTGAAGCACACCTGGTGATGAACCAAGCTGAAAGCCAGCAGGAGAAGGCAACCCGTCCTGCTGCAGCATCTGGCACCGTAAGAAACCTCCTGGAGTCTGATTTTTATGCTAAACTTTTTTTTAACCATTATCATTACAACCATGTAAAACACAGCATCAAATACTCTGGACGCTCGGTTTGGGTCAGCATAAAAAGGAATGATTGACTTCCCCCCCCCCCCCCCCCCCCAAAAAAAAAACCAAAAACAAAAAACTGTCCCTACAAAAAGCCACAAAAACCCAAAATGAAACAAAAACCACAGACATAAAAATGTTTTTGTTTTTTTTTTTTTAAAGTAATAATTATAATACATTAGAAAGAGTCATGGAGGAAGCGTTCCACGCTGTAAACAAGAATAGCAATTAAAAAGAAAAGCAGATGGTAGCCAGGCTCTCAAAGTGCACGGCCGAGAGACCCTGACCTTGCTGGCCGTCCCACGCTGCAGCCGGTCCCCGTGGCTCCTGCTGCCACGCAAAGTGCTCAAATACAAACCAACGCCCCCCACCACCCCCCCCCAGCCCTGCATCGATGCTACGCGGGGGGCAGCGAGGCGGGAGCCATCCCGGGGCTGCGAGGGCAAGGACAGGGGGAGCTGCTTTCCTGAGTTTGCTCGTGGCAAGAGTGGCTTTTGCTACGGGGCTGAGGCCCTTGTAGAAGGCTGGGGCAGGGGCACAGGTGGCTTGGGCCATTTGTTTGTCCTGCTGAGCTGCCACCCTCACCCTTCTCCTTCCCTTGCTGTCCCCAGAGAAAAAGCTGAGGCTGGTCCGTGTCCTGCCCACCCCTGCTGCCACAGACCCACCATGGCCGCACCTTCACCTGCGGCAAGAGGCAGAGGAGAGAGGCTCGTCGTCTCTGGTAGGCTACGCTTTGATGTGCTGAAGTGAGAGCATCTCTCCAAGGAAAACACTGCATGTCGCCGGCTCCCAGCCAGCTCGGATGGGAGCTACTTTGCCCCAGGAACTCTTCCCAGATCTGCCAGCTTTCAGGGGCTGCAGGTTGGAGAAGAGCTGCTTAGGTGGCACAGTGAGGAGGTCAGAGGCCTTCCCAGCGAGAAGCACACTGGTGGGATGGGGGGAGCCTGCGTCTGCCTGGTCCAAAGGTTACCGACACCAGCTGGTGGCTTCCCCCAGGCTTGGAGATGACCGAGGACCTTGCTGCTCATTCCCATTAGGGCTTGGAGGGGAGGAAGCCCCCCACATTCTTGTATAACACCATGCACCACGCAATGGCTACTGTGCATTCGACAGCTCTCCAAGATTAGAGCAAACCACCTTTTAAAATGTGAATACTGCAAAACACCCCAGACACGTGCTGGGTGAGGAGCCTGGGCACATCCAATGTGACGTGCAAAGGCTGTGCGCCCAAAATGAGGGGAGAAAAGGTCAAAATGAGGGGGAAGAGGTCTCTGCCCTTGCACACATGAGCTGAATGCTCAGATGCGTTAGCTGGAGTCCTATGTGTGCTTCAAGAGGAGGACAGATCCCCCCCCCAAGCTACAGCAACGAAGCCAAGAGGTGATCACCAGCCCTCAGATGTGTCTCGTTGCCTCCCAGTGATCTCCAGGGCTGCTAGTGAAAGGCGATCGATACCTGTCCTGAAATAGTTCCCAGGTATTTTAACACACAAATAGGTTTAACTACTGCACGGTTACTGAAAAAAAGTACTCTAAATTAAAACCAATTCAAGCACCGTTGTCCTAGAAAGGACCTGTGGTGTCTCAAAACACAAATACTGAACATTCAACCAGCACTTCTCAAAGAGCAACTCTCGACTCCTCACAACACCCCTGCGAGGTAGCTAATAGGGTTATCCCTGCTTTGCAGAGGGAGAGAGGACGGGGAAAGTTGGAGACTGAGCAGAAGATGGGGGCCTCCGACCGAGCGGGGGTTGCAACATAAGCCGAGGGTGCTGTGGTCTGGCTGCCAACATCCGAAGATGGGGGTGCTCCCTTCAACGCTCTCCCTGCTGCTCACATAAACCACTACATGCACACAAAAAAATACACCCTCCCTGATAAACCCCATGAAGTAACTTAGTGGAAGTTTTCTGCTGGGCTTCCAGACTTAGGTATGTTACTGAAGCAGCCTGTGCGATAAAAAGCAGTTTTCAAAGTTGTCTTAGAACTTAAAGGAGCTTTTTGCCCAGGGTCTCCATTGAAGGGATGGCATCCCACCTGCGGTCCTACCTAAGGTGGCACCTGCAGCCACCCCTTCTGGACAGCAGAGTCTAATACAGCACATCTGGACTAGTTTATTTCCTGCTGCTTCCATTTATCTGCCTTCCTGATGAAGTCCCTTCACCTGTAGGGGTGAAGTAAATACTGGGAACAGGAGTCTGGACCAGCTCTTTCAATGGGACGACCTGTCCCCGGGCCCCCACGCACCTCCAGCCAACAGTTTGGGCTGTGCAGCAACAACACCCTGGGATGGGGAGGAGATGGACAGGCCACCGAGACTTGGTGCCTGAAAGGCAAGCAGGCACCCACTCCTCAGCAGTGCTCTGTCGTGACGTCGATGCTCTACAGCATCATCTTCCAAACCTCTCTGCCCAGGTTTCCGTCCTTAGTTGTTGCTTTCTAGGTGGGATAAACCAGAAAGGCTGAGATCGGGTTCCGGGCAATGTGCACCCCTTCCCCAACTCTTACGCTGTTTCCACCCTGACGCTTAACTTGCTTAAAAGCAGGCTTCAGCTTGAGCATCACGATCAGATGCCATCCCACCTCCAGCAGCTGGCTAGTGAAAGCTGAAGGCCTGCCAGGGCAGCAGCCCCTTTTCCTGTTCAGCCAACGGAAAGGCGGCGAGCCTGCTTGCCGCCCTGAACCTGCCGCGGGAAAGGCCAGCAGAAAGGCCCCTCAGCCCAAGAGACCTGTCTCAACCTTCATCCCTGTCCTCGTCACCTTGAAAACTTGGGAAAGAACCACCCTGCTGGCAGTTCGCTGGGGTCGCACCAAGGAGACCCCCCTCCCTGGGGACTCACCTGCTGTTAAACCTCCTCTCCGGGACACCATCCGCCGCTGGGGCGGGAGCTGGGGAGAGCCGGGCACCGCTCTGTGGAATTGCATAGAGTTGGCGGCGGGCTGCCCGCGCCCCCCGGCACCGCCTCAAAATGCTGCTGCCTACAACCGCGGGGCTGGGAAAAGAAATAAAAGATCTATTGCTACAAAGGGCCTTTGAAAGCGATGCTGTTGGCTGCGCCGATGGGGCATTTTAAAGAAAGCATTTCAGATTCCCGTGCCTTGCGCCCACTTCCACGGCCGGCAGGAGCTGAAGAAAACACGCAACACATTTCACCAGCGCCGCCTCTCCCCTGATGCGCCACGAGGCTCGGGGAGCTTCGATGAAACACAAAAACGAAAGCGATTTCCAATTCGTCCATAGGAAAGATGCAAACCCAATTTGCTGGTGCCTCCTGGCGCCGGCGGTCACTGCTCTGTCGCCTCACCGGGCGCTCGTACCAAAGCACAGCTGGACGATGGCTGCTGTGCTGTCACCTCGACACAGCCCTGCTGAAGGGGGAGGTCCCGAAAAATGGGATAAGGATGCTGCTCCAGCACCTGCTTCCTCTCCCTTGCCTCCCCCCATCCCCACTAAAACGTCACCGATTTGGGCAGCTTTGCCTGGGGAGGAGAGCCTGAAAGGAAACTGTTCTCCGAGCGGGATTTGGCAACCTGTGGTGGTAATTTTGGTTTGGGGCTCAGGGGGGGTCGTGGGGCTTTCAGTGCATTTAATGGTTTCTGGAAACTTTTTTGGGCATCTACCTCCTCTGGGTCCAGCGCAAGAGGCGGTGCCGTGGAGGCGGCAGGCAGGGGACGTCCAGTCTCCGGCAGAGGCAATGCCACCTGCTTTCTGTTTGAGAAGTCCTGCTCTGTCGCATGGGCCAGGTGGAGGGGAGTGGTGGTTTTGATCACGGTGTAGGGGCTGTTCCCCTCCACCGCGGCGGGGGACGGCGACGGCTGGGAGGGGCAGCCCTCGCCCAGCCCCGCTGCCTCCGACTCCCTGCCGGACAGGATGGGCACGCTGCCGCCGGCCAGCCCAGGTGCGGGCAGCGAGCCCAAGCCCTCCGACCAATGCACGGGGCCGGTGGGGCTCCCTGGCCCGTTCTGCTGCAGGCTGGCGAGCTCCCCCGTGGATGCAGCTTTGGATGCCAAGTGCTTCAAGTCCCTTTTGTTGAGCAGCGCCGCTCTGCAGCGTTCCTCGGCCACGTCCTCCCGCCGCTTGCTCTCGGGGGAGCCGTCATGCTGCGATGCACTGGAGAGCTGCTGCCAGCTGCCCGGCAGAGGAGGAGGGGGTGCATCGAGAGCTTTCTCTTCGCAGAGAGATGCTGCTTGTTCTCCCACAGGCAGGGCAGCAGGATTTGGCTGACATACTGCATGGTCTGTAGCAGAAAGCTCAGCGGTGCTTGAGTCAGGAGGACTTGGCGTGTTTTGGAGAGAGGAGTCCGAGGAGCCGTGCTTGGCCAGGGCCGGGGGGGAGACCGACTCGTGATCCACCATGGCATGGCTGGGAACGAGAAGAGGCTGCTCCGGAGGCAGGAGGTGATGATGGGCCTGCGTTTTGCTTGTCTTCAGAAGAAACGGCAGCTGCCCATCCTTGGTGGGCTCCACCTGACCCTCCTCTCCTGGCGGCCCCCCACCAGGAGGATGCAGGTGGAGGTCCGTCGCTTCAGCTGCTCCACCCTGGGGGGTGGGAGTCCTCGCCTCCACCACTGTTGTTCCTCCCAGCTCCCCGGGACCTCTGTGGGCATGGGGCTCCCTGTCCGGGGGGTGCTCGCCCACCTGGCCATTCTGGCCGTTGGCTGCCACATTGCCCTTCACGGCTACTGGGTTGAGGGAGAGCTCCAGGCCCAGGGGTTTCCGTGGGAACTCCTCAGGCTTTGCTACATTGGAAGCAGAGAAAACAAAATTAAAGCCAAACTGTGCATCAGTTCATTTTTGCATCCAGCACGCCCTGACCGTGGGGAAGGCAGATGCTGCACCCAGTGGGTGCCAGCCCTTCTGGGCTGCCCTGGCTTCCGACTATGCCAAAGGGATGCTCTGCTCCCAGGGGACATGGGCACCACCAGCCGTTCCCGGCGGGCTGCCCGCCTTCCCCTCTACCCACCTGGCGGGGGGAGGTCAAATTTCATCTTGCGCAGCTCGGTCATCGACACCTGCAGTTGCTCGATGACAGCATCGTCCTCGTACTGCAGGGAAGCAGCAATTTTCTCCTGCAGAAATTCCCGTAAATCTTCCAGCGTCATCTTCAGCAAGCGCTCTGGGGGACGGCAGAAAGGAGTAATGGCAGTGTCACAGCCAAATTGCAGGGTAGCACCCGCATGGGTTGCAATTGCTTTGGTTTCATCTGGGACTCTGCTGCTGTTCCCACTCCAGGGTGGGACAGCCTGAACGTTTTTGCCTCTCTCCCACCTTCCCACTGTTGCTCAGGGTTGTCGATATATTTACATATACGTGCCACCTCTGGGCAGTGGCTCAGCAATGGCAGGACGATGGTGGGGCTGGGACCTGTGCTGACCAGGATGCACGTTTTGGGCCATTTCTGGAAGTTCTCACCAATACCTCTAGGAGGAGGAAAAGCTCCATGAGATAGACCCCGAGCGTCAGACTGAACAGCCACTGCCGGCAGCCGCCACCGCCAGCCAGGGATGCCAAACTGCAGCAGCCAGCGGGCAGGGATGCAGAGAGGGATGCTGACCCATGCCAGGGATGCAGACAAGGATGGGATGCAGGCAGGAACGCTGATCCGCACCCCATTCCCCAAGGGAAAAGAGATGATTTCACAGTCAGGCTGAAATTTCTGCCTGCCTGACAGTTTCCCATCTTTGCAAACAAATGGGATACTCGAAGGTGTATTTCTGGATGGCCTGTTCTTCATTCAACTGAAGGAAGAGCAGGGTGGCTGTCTGCAGAAGCCAGCGCACACAGTCCCATAAATCCCACTGGCCCAAAGGTTCCCAGCATGGAATATCAGCATCACTCCCGTCCCAGATTAAAGACCTAACAGGGCAACAAATCAAGGCCACTAGCTTATGGGAGTGGAGGGGCTCGAAGTCCCAAAGATCTCGAGGTAGAAACATCACTGCCTTAATGTTATGTAAGAAAACCAGGTTTTGGTCATTTTAGAAGTATATTAATGGATTTATTTCTCCCTCTACAGCCTTTTCAGCTGAACTGCCACATGGAGCTTTGCAGACAGATGGGTTGCTGTCTGTATTGCCCCTAAAACCGTCTTGATAAAAGAGGTGGGGTGCAGCATGCAGAAAGAGGCAGATGGGAGCGTTTCAGGTGGGGTTTGCTGTGCGCCGAGTGCAGGATTTCAACCCTTGCATCATCTCATTTCCTCCCCGGAGCTTCAGCACAGGACTGTGCCTTTTGGGGCCAGCACGGGGCACCAAGCAGGCTGGTGGTGGCCAGCAAGGCTTTCCGGGTGGGCAGCACAAGGGTGGCCCAGCATGGTGTCACCTCTGCTATACGAGATGTGCTCTGCTGGGACCTTACTTTTGTGCAGTTTGAGGATGGTGTAAGCCATGGCCGTCAGCACCCGCTCTCCTTCTAGGATGTAGATATCCCACAGCCGCAAGGTGAGGGTGAAGGGGGTCTGTTTCCAACACACAAACGAAAAACCAGCTCGTTAGCACCACACTCGCTCGCACTGATTGATGGGGTGATGATACAGAGGTTAGTGGCATCACTATGTCCCCTCGCACCACAACACGCAACAGGGTGAGGCACTGGATGTCCAGGATTCATCTATAACACAAACCCCTGTTTTATCACCTATGGTTTTGCCTTAAACCCTTGGGTGACCAGGAAAGTACTTTAAAACCCAGTTGTGGATGCAGCAAAAGGAGAAACTTTCCACACAGACATACTAGCACGTGGATTCCCCTACGCTGGAGGGAGTATCATCATCTTTCAGCCTTGCAGGTGGGCTAAATCACTCCTGTATCCATCCAAATTGCCCAAACAGATGAAAGGCTCTTTATAGCATAGGTCTGAAGGCCCAACGGTGCTTCACTAAGCATTTTAAAAAATCACTCCTTTGGTGTCTAGGAAAGTGGTCTTCCTTATACACAGGCTTATTCCTGCCTGCTAGAAAAGCCTCTGCAAACAGGAGTGAACTGATATCCAAAATGATGGAGCAGCCCATCATCTCCCAGCAAAGATTTAAGGCATCTCATCAACACAGAAATTAATACTAGTTCTACTGTGACATTTATGTTCAAATTTAGGATGCTGCGCTTACTCTCTGGAGTTTGGCACGGCTGGCTGTTGCAACTCTTTTATCACACATTACTGCAGTTAAACGATTTTGCATTTTACACAGCTTTTAGTGACAGCCTGCAAAGCAGTGATTTCCCTCTCCAGGGAAAGAGGTCATCCGCTCTTTTATAGAAGGGGCAGCCGAAAACTGAGACCGGGGACACACAGATGTCCTACACATGAGCAAGTCTGGATCTTGCGATGAAGTGTGTAAGCACAACGCTGCCCCTAAAAATAAAGTAGTCTTGGCTCGGGACTGGCAAATTAGCTCCGGACAAATCAGGGTAATTTTCTCACACTTTCATGTGTCTCCAGTGCCGAGCCCGCTCCTTTGCCTGCAGCTGCTACAGTGCTATTTGTTCAGGTTGGTGCCTCCAGCTCTTCTCCCTACGTTGTTTCCAGAGCCAAAGTGAGTTAATTGCCTTTGCAGCACTGCCAGTGGGCAAGAGAAAGATCTCTCCTGACTTTGAAGCTTTACCCTGCTGCTGCTGCTGAGCCATCTCCCAGCGACCGCTCGTGATGAGGCAGCAGGAATTGGCTTGTCATCAATGACACGCAGTTATTTTTAGCTTCTCCCTTATTAACTTTTTTGCCTTATGAGAGCGTGCATAACATCCCATCTTATAAAACGTTAACTGCTTCTTCAAATTATGGTACTTTTTAAAAAAACAGGCGGATTAACTACGCATGCAAGCAGCAGAGCAGCAAACAATCTGCAGAGCATCCTCACCCGGTCAATGAAACACTGCAGGAACCACTTGGTTGTGTAAATCCCCGTAGTCATCTGCTCCTTGTCCTAGGAGGAGACAGCAGAGAGAGACAGGAATTTCACCAAGCTGGCTGCTGGAGGTTCAAGCAACTCTTAGGGGTTTTGGGGAGGTTGGTTGGTTGGTTTATTCATGCTGGGATCTGAATGCAGGATCTGGCTGCGGTTTGTCTCCCAACAAAGCCCTTGCTTTAAATATCAATGTTGAAGACCTTCTTCGGCCCTTTGCGCAAGATATTCATTGAACCTGATTCTCAATGCGACCAGATTTCAGCCACAACTTTGGAGAGGGATTTCTAGAAGCTTTTCTGGCCTAATATCTGCTCCAGGGATTTACAAAAGCCTTCCAGGAACCCAAACCATGCACTACTTGCAGACTACCGTTTTTGTTTCCATAGCAATTCCCATGTGAACCTCTCAGAGCAACACAAAAATGATAAATCCCAAGTATCCCACAGGTAAATCCAGACCTGCACAGTCAAGCCTGCTTTGCTAGCACTACCTCATTCGCCTGGCACGGCTGCTGCAGGAGCAGGATGGCCTGACAGGCTAAGCAAAACTCTTAGAAACCTCACCAACATCACCTCAGTCTACCACTTTTCCATCCCTGTCTGGCACCTGGCACAGCGCTCGCACACAGCTTCCGTTTTCCTGGCAGGGATGGGGAAGAGAAAGAAGCGCATGGGATTAAGGGCCAGCTCCAGTCTTTGCTTTCGGCTGGCGCTGGGCACCTGCAAGCCTGGGGAGAGAGCCTTTGGGAGCCTGGAGACACCAGCAGCTTTCAGAGACTTATTCCCATCCTCCCCACCCAGGTTTCCCCACCCTCATGACTACAATTACATGAAAACCTGTCCTTGCTCTGTTTCACTTATATGGCCAGGGCTGGCTCATTTGCAGCACGGAGCAAGAGCTGTTGCAGATGATGGCAATATAAACAGCTTTTCCTGGAGCCGGGCCAAGGATCCCCTTTGGGAGCGTAAGAAACCTTCAGGAGTCTGGCCACTGAATACCAACTGTCTACAGTAAATGCGAGGGGGAACAAGGGGGAAAAAAAAAAGGGAGCAGGTGTTGTAAAACAGTCGCCTAGACGTTAGACTGCAGTCGATGTGTCCTGCAGATGCTCCTCCAGCCACCAAATGGGCTTGTGCCATCTGCTAGAGAAAAAAACAACTGGATATGCCCAAGCAACAAACCACACGGCAAATCTTACATGCCTCCCGTCTTCAAGCAACAGCAAAGCCGTTAAATGCAAGCACTTGGGGCTAATAATCCAGCGCGGCATCATCACCCTTCAGGCTTTGCAGCTGGTGTAAGAACACAGCCCAGCCTCGCTGCTGTACGCAACAGGTCCTTTTGCTGCAGGCTCCGTGAGCACTCCTGCCTGGCTATCCTCAGGAAGCCTTCAGATTTTAGCAGTTCCTACACTAACGATGACCAGCAAGCAAATGATAACCACTTGCCTCAGCGAGATTCAGGCACACCATTTAAGAAACGCTTGCCTCTTTGCGGCTGAAGCAGTCCTACACAGTTAGAAATACATTCAGTTGTGCCTCTGTTTGGCAGAACATTACACTAATTGCTTTAGCATTAAAACGTGATATTAGTATGGGGAGACTGATAGCAAAGAGATACCATGTGCTTCTTCAGTTTGGGAAAGAGTTTGCTTAGAATCTGCTCGTGGTGAGCTTGAAATCTCTGCAGCTTCGGGAATCCAGGAATGAAAAAACCTTAACAAGAAAAGATGAGAGAAATAAAAAATAATCAGAAAAGCTCTGGAGCAGCCATGGGGGCAGCCTGATTTTCTAGAAACTCCTCCCCTGCGTTGCCTGTTGAAGTTGGCTGCACCATGGCATGTCCAGCTACCTCCCACGGCATCCCTCCCAGAGCCTGCCCTTCACCCCATCTACACGATCAGCTCAGCACCAACCCCGGATGGTCCTTCTCACCACCGCCCCACAGAGCAGACCCACTCACCTCCCAGCCGGAGGCTTGGCTTGGCCAAGACCTCTCTGAACACATCTCGGTGCTCACCAAGGTTCAGAGGAAAGCTGAAGATATTTGAACACCACAACCTCGTGCAGCACCCCACAGTCTAGCAGGACGTGCATTTAAGACTGACTGGAGTTATCAAGCCAAAAGGCTTAGCCCTCTGCTCATAAAATAACCCCCTGTGCATAGATTACTGCTCACCACAAGTAAGGAGAAAGGATCTTTAACGTGTCTGAAGTAAAATAATACAGCACATTTAGTGGAATTACATCTTCATAAAAGCACAAGGGCCCATAGCTCGTGGCATGCTAAAAACAGGGCATTACATGATGCTCTTGGATGTACTTCTGTGAGACTTCTTAAAAACTCACAACCTTGAGTTAATTGATTGCCAAGGGCAAGGCACTCCATAGGGAAGATAGCACCTCTGTGGAAGTGTTAATTACTGAGTGCTAAAGCTCAGTGCCGATAAACCACATTTTTCTCTGATGAACTTGCCTGCCTCCAAGAGCGAAGTTCAGCTCCATGGTCAGGTTGCGTCAGCACATAATTAAGCCTTACCTGCTCTAAGCAAGTATGCGAGGAGAAACGATGCTCTACAGAGTAACCTAAACAGCCTTCCCTCCCGTCGCAAGAGGCCCCAACCGCATTACACCCCAGCCTTACCGTGCATGGCATGCCGCTGGTTGGTCAGCAGCTGCGCCAGTGCCCAAAATGCATCCTCTTCATTTAAGTACATCAGGAGGATGGCTGCGATCTGGCTCATGCCTTGGCAGTAGCTCACTTCCTGCAAAAGCCAAGAGGGGTACACACGCTGTCAACGCCGTCAGACCCCACCATGATGCTAAACCTGCAGAAGCAGGTGAGGCTGCCTGTACTTCCCTCTCCTCTTTCAAGGACTGTCCCGTTTCAAGGTCTTTATCACTTATGTCCAAATTCACAGCTCCCATATGTCTACAGCACCTACCATGCCACTAACTCACACAGTGGTTTGGGTTGGAAGGAACCTTTGACGATCACCTCATCCAACCCCCCTGTCATGGGCAGAGACATCTTGCAGTAGATCGGCTTGCTCAAAGCCCCATCCAACCTGGCCTTGAACACTTACAATGATGGGGCCTCCACAGCTTCTCTGGGCAACTTGTTCCTCACCACCATCATTGCGAAAAATGTCTTCCTTATGTCCAATCTAAACCTACCTTCTTTCAGTTTAAAACTGTTGCCCCTTGTCCTGTCACTACAGGCCATGGTAAAAAGTCTGTCTTCCTTGTAAGCCCCCTTTATATATAGAAAGGCCACAATAAGGTGTCCCCAGAGCCTTCTGTTCTCCAGGCTGAACATCCCCAACTCTCAGCCTTTCTTCATGGGAGAGGTGTTCTGGCCCTCTGACCATTTTCATGGCCCTCCTCTAGCAGGTCCTTCAGCAGGAGATGACGGGCTTGCAGGCAATGCCACCCACCACGCTGCTCCACCCACTAGCCCTGCTCAAGCCTGGAGGGCGACGGACAGAAACCCCAACATATGAGGTGCCTGCAGCTACTTCAAGGAATAGGGTATGGGATGATAAATAGCATGTGGTTCTGATACTGGTTTGGATTCCTTCAGCCACATGAGCACTGAAGTAATTAAAGACTAAATAAATCTGGTAAGCATTTATCTGGTATGAGGGAAGGCAGGGTCTTTGTTTCCTTGACTATTCTCCCTGAGCATCTTCTGTGCCTTCTGGGTTATCTGTCCCCTCCTGGAGATGCAGGCAGTAGGTTCAGCTGCTAATTTAGGCTTATTCTGCCTGTGCCCTTCAACTAAAAATGACAGGTTTGCTGTAGTAAATCAGTGTTTTCAACAAGGATGCCATTCAGTGTATGACAAGAAGTCAGGAAGATGACAGACCTTCAGCCAGGAGCCTAGTCTTGCTGGAAAGCCAAAGGGCAATCCTTTGTTCTTTGCTGATACTTGCCCAAATCGCATCTGCCAGATGTCATTTACCAGGTGATAAAATGAACAAGGGAATGAAACAACTGTGCAAAGAGTCTTGTGCTGCCTCTGCGGGTCTTGCAGCTGTCTGTACAAACCAGTATTAGGACTTAAAATTGGAATTACCACTGGCTAAATATGTGTGTGTGTATATACACATACATGCACACACATATATAAATATATATAAAGCTTTTTAAAAAACTTTATGTAGAGAGATATATAAGCACAACACCATTCACTTTAACTGGACTAACTTACTACTTACGGTGTTATAAACCGAGTATGCTGACAGGACATGGAAGAGTGCCTGTTGCCTGGGAAGAAAGAAAGATATTAAAACACCTGAGTGTGAGGTCTCCAGCTTCGTGTGCACACCAACGCGTACGCACAGAGAGCAAAGGCTCTGAAAACACCCAGCCAGCTGGTACTTATGCCTTTTGCAAGGAGCAGGGCTCACAGAACCAGAAAGCACCTTGATGGGCACATGGGATGGAACCTCCTCCTTCCGGGGGGTGTCAGTCAGCATTGGCCGTGCAGAGCGCGGCTGAACCAGCCTGCTCCATCTGCAGGTCTCCTGGAGAGACATGCACGTACCCACACAAGCCAACACACCTCCTCTTCAAGTTTGGAGCGGTGGTGGGTTTTTAATAGACTTGCAACCACCCAGGCATCAAGTGTTATACATGTTTGGGGAAAGCACTGCCATCATTTTATTAGTAGGTCCCTTCCTCCCTTCCCTCCTTCCTAAAGGAGTCATGACCATACAGATATGCAGTGCATGCTTCCTTGCAGACTGTACGTCTGCGTAGGGCAGCCAGGTGTGACTCAACCAAGTGACAAAGCCACTCTGTTAAACCTCTCCAACTCCATCTGTTGTGGAGGCCACGTACGCCCCATCCCACCCAGCTCCCGACAGACCCAGCCCATCATCCCAGCTGTCCCAAACCAAGCCCTCTGCGACTGCAACCGTGGGGGACAAGGCACCGCAACACACTGATGCCTGGCTCAAGAACTGGGGCTGAATGCAGTCCAGTGTGGACCTGTCCAAAGAGAGAATCAACAGCCCCACATCTGTGGGTGGTACCATGTGCCGATGGTTTGTGGAGCAGGCAGAGATGGATTTGCTCTCCTGTGGGCTGCTCTGAGCCAGGGGGCTGGTGGCCACCCCATCCAGCTCATCCCACGCACACCCACTCCCACCGATGCCCGTACAGCCACGCGAAGCCTCGCGTACTCACTTCACTCCATAGCGATCCCGAAACATGATGTGGTTTCGGAAGGTGCGGTTAACGTCCAAATCTATCTGCTTGATTTCCGATGAAAAGCTCTTTGCTTGCTCTTTCATTTGCTGGAAGGGAGAGGGGCAGACAAGAGGAAGGAGTCAGACACCATCTCAGCCCATACCTCTCTCCAGGCAGCGAGAAGGCACACTCCCTACAGCAGGAGCAGCGGCTTGTGAGCTGCACAGAGGTATCGCAGAGTGACTCGGGGACACCGCCGTCTTGCAGTGAGCAACCATCTGCAGCCTGGAGGTGAATCCCCAGCCCCTCACTGGTGCCTCGCCCCTGTTGGTGCTTAAGGATACACTTCTGTAACCAACACACAGACATACGCACCGAGTCTCTGAGCTTTTCAGAGGCTCAGTCATAATAAAGTCCAAACTGTACAATGGACTCTATGAAGCAGCCTCCTACTACTACTTCCATTGCAGAAGACGTTTAAGGAGTTTCCACTAGAAAAGCAGTTCTGGGGTATTCACCTGTAGTGGTGCAAATTTTAGGGACTTCGCAGAGTCCAGAACAGAAGCTAAACTCAAACCCAAGAATTGCAGAATCACAGAATGGCAGGGGTTGGAAGGCACCTCTGGAGATCATCTAGTCCAACCCCCCTGCCAGAGCAGGGTCACCCAGAGCAGGTTGCACAGGAACGTGTCCAGGCGGATTTTGGATGTCTCCAGAGTTGGAGACTCCACCACCTCTCTGGGCAGCCTGTTCCAGTGCTCTGCCACCCTCAAAGGAAAGAAGTTCCTCCTCATGTTTAGGTGGAACTTCCTGTGCTCAAGTTTGTGCCCATTACCTCTTGTCCTGTTGCCCCCATGTTCCTCCTACGCTGGCTAATCATTTAAGGCAGCATCACACAGATAAAGGAAGGAAATTCAAACCAAAGCTAAGCCCACCTCAACCAATTGCACCCTCAGAGACCCAAGCTCAAGATGCTCCTTGGACTCCCACTGCAGTCCCACTCAGAACCCACTGTTCAGCCCTGTGCACACAGCCAAGGACCATTATGCTATAGCCAAGCACCTCATCTCACAGCCTTTACATACCACTGGTGATCATGCAATTGCCCTCCTTCTTTAATATATGCAGGGCTAATTGCATTAATGAAATACATTTTGTGGCTGTCTTCAGGCAGCCTGAGGTCCACTGTCAGGTTAAGGGCAGCGGAGATGAGAAGCAAGCCCAGCTTGCCTGGAGCTGAGGGTCAGGAACCCTCCTTGCTCACCACAGGGGATAGTAAATAGCACATCTGCACAGATACTTAATCATCTGCTCCAGCAGCTGCCATCCTACAAATGCTTGCCAGCCTCATACAAGGTGCCTCCAGGCTGCTGTTGACCTCCTGAGGTGGCCACATCAGCTCTGGGGAACATCAAAAGGTCATTAGCACCCAGATGTGTCCAGCAAAGCCAACACTCGGGACAGGCACAGCATCTCGGGAATATTAACTCCAACCTTGAAAGCAGCTGTACGGAGAAGCAACACTGCAGGGGCAATTTTGAATCATTGCCTGCACAAGGCAAGGGAGGATAAAAGCGACAATGGAACAAAGATCTGCTGAACAATATCATTTCCCTGCTGTAAATTCTGTGCTCTCTGCATCCTACAGCTCCTTGCCCTCTGTAAAGCAGGCAGACTACCTGAGACAAGATGACTATTCATATGCACTGGGTCACTTCAGTTCAAACTTCCCTGCTAAAGGCCCTCTTGTTTTCCCTGCCAGAACAACACAGAAACCTCCCAAAGACTACAAAAAACCCTACTTTGGGGTTTTTTTAAAATCACTGCATCTGAATAGCATGCAGGTTGCACAGCACTTTGTCACCTCCATGCACCCAGGAGGCTTTATTAATTCTGCAGATGGTAAACAAGAAGCCCAGGATGGGTTGTTCTCCTTTTTTCCCTTGTTTAAGTAACCTGGGGCTCCACAGACGCTCAGCTGAGCTCATTAGCACCACGAGCCCTGCAAGCCCATGGCACAGCAGAGGCTGGGAAGCTGGAGAGACCTTTTACAAAGCAGCCAGACTGTCCCAGAGACCTTTTGCAAAGCAGCAGGTAAAAGCCAGGCTGCCCCTGCTCTGCCCCATGGCCAGCAAGTTTCTCCTGCTGCCTTCTCAGCTCTCTTCCAGCCCTCTTGGTTGTGGCTGTAAAATCCCACGGAGGCTGAGCATCCCACCCAAGTTGAAACCAAATGTGGCACGTTCCATGGTAGCCTCTGGGCTCCTGCTGCATCAGGGACAACTGAGCCGCCATGGTCTTGAAGAAGACTTGGAGACTTGCATGGAAAGGACTTGGAGGACAGCTGGGATAAGATAAAGCACTACAGAAGCAAACATGCCAGGCTTTTTAATTGCATCGCTCCAGCGGCAACACGGACATGGGGAGTAAGGTATCCTGATTGGCTGGAAAAGTTGCTCCTCCACCAGCCTGAGGGCAACTTCTGTACAGAGGGAGCAGTGGGTATAAAAAAAGATAAATCACCTGGCATGTGCTAGGTGGCACAAAACTCAAGGTGCATGCAAAAGCCAGGCTTTTGCGCCGTGGTTCACACCCCAAGGAGAAATGAGGTGACCCTGGGACCAGTCCCTCCAGGACACAGGGCTGAGGCTTTGTCCCTTCTTGAAAGCAAAACGCCTCATCCAGGACCTGCACAGAGCCTCTTCTGGAGGAATTAGAGGAGAGCTAATTACTGGCGGCAGGTGGCACCAAAGAAGAGGAGGATTAAAATGAGCTTGTAGGGGGTTTGCATCCAGCAAAGCCTATTAGCCCTGAAGCTCCTGTTTATCGCAGACCCCTCTGGAGTCACAGATAAACTCCTTGGGACTTTCATTTGTTTGGATTTCTTCCCTGCCTGAGCAGCACAGCTTCGAGGGAGGGAGCGTGATAAGAATCTGCGTGCTGGGAGAGCTTAGTTATCTCTGCTTATTACCATGAGCCCAGCCCGCCTTCCCCAAGCCCCTGCACGTGACTCCATCCCAGCGGCATCTCACTATTAACATCTACGCTTGACTAAGTATAATGAGCGTTAGCATCATCCTGCTTTATTAAGCAGCAGGGATTTTTAGAAACACCTGCTGGAAGCAGCACTTGACCTCCTGCCTCTGAAACATAACTGTCTCCACGACACCCTGATCCTTGCCCGGGTACGCGATGCAAGCTAAATCATAACACCAGTTTGGAAAATAAATTCATTATCAACCAAGGGCTTCCACACGCTGCCCATGGAAAGAGGCAGTGTAAATGAGCTGAGATGCCTGAACTGAAAAATAACAAAATACAGCACAGCCCATCACTTAGGTTCTTGTTCAGGGCATACTACAGAAAATTCTTATTTTACACCAAGGAATCCAAGCCTGCAGCATGCAGTACTCTGGGAGGAAGCAATGCAAGGCAGGCTTTTTTCCTATCTGCAGAGAAAATAAGTGATTTTTAATAGAAAAATGATTTTTATTTGGTTTTGAATAGTGATTTTTAATAGAGACTTTCAAGACGGCTATAAAAAGACTGAAGATGGAAGATAAAAGAAGCCACTTCAATCCAAGCTCTTCAAACGCTGCCAGTCAACTTCCAGCTGCACATCTAACTTGTGAGCCAGGACCCCGGGCTCAGAAATCCCCCACAACCTTGCAAAAGCTGCCTTCACCCCACCTTAGTTTCTCAACTAACGATCCCATTCTCAGCTGGTTTAAGGCTTCTGACCTTGCTGCACATTTCAAAATGCCCTGAGGGAAATTTTCAAGCACACTGAGAGGTTTGGGGTACCCCCATCCCGCTTCAGGGTACTCCTGGCTACTCTGCATCGCTCCAGGGATCTTGGGGAACTGTGAGTGGTATCTTTGCTAAGCTTCCCCTCCCTCTTCCCTGCATCTTTCCCTAAGGAAAGCATCTTTGCTCACAGCTTCCAGCAGAATAAATGGAAGCAGCACGTTAGGGAAAGCAGCTGGCTAACGTGCTAAAGAGTTTATCCCCTTTGCATATTCAGTCCTCACTAATTTTAAGCATTTCCTTCCCAGAGGCTGCAGCAGTTCATGGACGGGACTGGGCCCTACCACCAGCGTGTGTCATAGGGTGCTTGGCACATTGTCACCCTGAGAGGGAGGATGCAAGGGCTGGGTTTGTGTCCCCTGCCCCTTAAACCATCCCCCTAGGAGCCCCCATTTCCCTCCTGCCCTTGCAGGTGGAGATGGAGACACCTGCATCTGTCACAGGTCTGACTTGCTCCAGCCGGTGAAGCCCCACCAAACCTGCCTCCGTATCACCTTGCTCCTGTTGTCTTTGCCAGGAAGAGCCCATACCTCATATTTTCCTTCATTCTCCTCCTTCATCTTCTCGACATCCAGCAGAAGCGACCAGACCTGGCCTCGCACCTGAAGTGGGATCCCTTTGTACACTCGCCGGCACATCTGCGGGGAGGGAAACACGTGGAAGGTTAGCTGGTCCTGCTGGTGGCAGAACAGATGTACTCCATGGTTTGCTGCTACGGACCACCAGCCATCTGAGCAGACACTTCCTCTGCCTGTGCTGGTGCAGAGAGGGCATGAGCTGAGCACCTGCATTCAAAGACACCTACTCTGTCAAAATCATGCCACATCTCAAGCTTTTAACTTTAGTGGAAGAGCTGGACATGGACCATCCCCTTTATATGTGGAGACATCTCAGGTGCTTCACAGTGGTCACATTCTGTGCACACCAGCCTGCCCTTGGACTCCAAGGACCAGATGCTGAACCCTTGGCTTTGAAGCCTTTGATCTGACCTGGCACGGCTGTTCTCACCTGGATCCTCAGGGACTGGGAGAAAAATACATTTCCCCTTGGAAAGGAGAGACCTTACCGTGAGAGCCACAAGGACGTGTCCACAGCAACTCTCATGGCTTCACAAGTGGCAAAGGAGACTCTGGGCTACACCAGGGGCTCCCCCTGAAGCAAAGAGGCAGAATGGGGACAAATCTGCATGTGTCCCTCCTCCTGCCTCTACATGGTCACTTCATCTCACAGATGCTTCTTCCCTTTTGTCTTAGTACAAAGCTCTCTCTCTCTAAAGAGACAATTCAATTTCAATGGAAAACAGAAAAAAGAGCTTTTGTTCCATCCCTGACTTCTCCCATTAAAAGAAAAAGCTTAATCAAAAAGAAAAAAGCCTCATTTCTCAATATTTTCCACCCTTTCATTCATCCCACCCGTGAAATGCCTCACACTACAAAGCCAACCATGGCACTCCTCCAGATTCCTGGGGTATGCTGAAGGACTTGCTGCATGTGCCCAAGCTGCAGCCATGGAGGTGATTTATGTTGTGACATGGCGATCCCTCAGGACCAGGCAATTCCTTGGGAGGGGACAGAGGTGCTGGATTCCCGGTCATGGAAATGAGCTCGGGGCTGAGTAGGGCAGTGCCCAACCAGGCAATGAATTTGAGCCACTGGCATTGCCTGGTACAAATGCATCTGACCTCCTTCAAAATCCCTCTTCTCTTTCCATAGGGTGTTCTGCTTCATGTGTTTCAGGCTGATGCAAGAGAAGGGCTGCAATTCACAGGGAAGCACCAAGATCCTAGCAGAAGACTTTACTGACGTGGTCCTGCTGTGTTGCCTTTGCATCTCTTACACAAAGCTGAACATCTGCTCCTGTACCTCTCCTTTCTAACCCATCTCGCTTTTTCACTTCTGGCTTGACTTTTTAACACCAGCCTACGCACAAGGTTATAAAGACCATAACCATGGCACCATGTTGTCAACCCACCTGGGCTCACAGCCTCCAAGAGCACAGACCCATGCTCCTTGTTTTGCTACCGTCTGTATGGCAGCACTGCACCTACTGAGTGCAAAACACAGCAACGACAGCTCTTGTCCCAAGGAGCTAGTATGAGATGGGACAGGAGGTGAGGTCCAAGGAGACAGGTTAGGGGACAGAGAAGAAATAACACTGCTATCCCAGTCAAAATAAGGATATAAAATACTCATGTAATGAATGCCAAGACCACCATGTAACACTAGGAGAGCTAGATGTGTGTTACAACACTTTTCCACCACATTATGGTAAATATTTCAGTATTTCTGCTGACACAGAAAGTGTCAGTGCAATGTATCCTCATCCTGAAAGTGTAATGGACATTCAACATTTAAAACCCCATTCTCAGCACTTGCCAAATACCTGCTCTGCCCCAGGTGTTGATTAGCACCAGCTTTGAAGGTCCAATGCATAGCCAGGACCATAGCCCACAGAAATCCTTTGCAAGATCCTGCCCTCCCCTCTGTATGCACCAAATAAGAACTGCCCCCTAAAAAGCATCTCACTACCAAGACACATCCATGGAAGGCCACCATCCTATTCAACAGCATCCCGCATTTTAAGTGGGACATCACTTGGGTCACGACAACCCCCCATGCAATGCTACAGCCTTGGAGGAGAGTGGCCGGAAAGCTGCCTGGCAGAAAAGGACCTGGGGTTGTTGGTCGACAGCCACCTAAATATGAGCCAGCAGTGTGCCCAGGTGGCCAAGAAGGCCAACAGCATCCTGGCTTGTATCAGGAACAGTGTGGCCAGCAGGACTAGGGAAGTGGTTGTCCCGCTGTACTTGGCACTGGTGAGGCCACACTTTGAATACTGTGTTCAGTTTTGGGCCCCTCACTACAAGACAGACATTGAGATGCTGGAGCGTGTCCAGAGAAGGGCAACGAAGCTGGTGAGGGGTCTGGAGCACAAGCCTTATGAGAAGTGGCTGAGGGAACTGGGGTTGTTTAGCCTGGAGAAAAGGAGGCTGAGGGGAGACCTTATCAGTCTCTACAACTACCTGAAAGGAGGCTGCAGTGAGGTGGTTGACTGCAGTGCGGGGTTAACTGTTGTATCTGATGATCTTAAATGCCTCTTCCAACCATAATGATTCTATGATTCTATGATCTCCAATTCACCATCTGCACACCTACGGGAGCCACTCCTCCTTGTCCAAGCTCACATGAGGAGGTGTTTCTGGAGGACAGCCATGTCGGACAGCTTCATCCCCATGGCTGAAAGACCAAGGAGATGAACAAGAGATTCCCATTCCCCTAGAATCATTAAATCAGGAGGAAAGAAGTGCAATGCATCAGGAAACACAAAGTGACTGGGTTAGATGAACCACGTCCCCGAAGTGGTACTGGTAAGGTGCCAGCGAAAGCCTTGATCCCACAAGCACTCATGACTTCGTGAAGCAAAAGCTGAGATGGGATCAAGAAACTGGAGTATGTACCAATTCAGATAAAATCACCAATTCAGAAAAAAAGTATTTATTTCCAACGGATTAGGAGAGACTGACTGACAGCTGCCAAGGTAGAAGATGATGCTCGTCTCTGTGGGAAGAAAATAATTTTGTTTTGAATTGTCAGAGCTGGTATTGTCGTACTTTAATGAGTGCAACCCTCACTGGCATACAGTAAATGTCTGTAATGATTTTCTCCACATGAGAGTGTGGCAGTAACAGCAGAGTTACACAACATGCTGAGATGCAACTGAACTGAAATGCCTCTCTGTTATTTATCCGAGGGCATTCCTCCTCCCACCGCCTCCAGACACGAAAGTGATAAAACCTCAGAGCTGTGAGTCATGCAGAGGAAAAATGAGCAATTTTCCTTCATCGTGAAACTTGAAGGAAAACAGGGAAGTTATCATTAAAAGCAGCATTTATGCTGGGATGAACTGATGGAGGGAAGGCAGCAGGTGATGGTGATTCCTGCTCAACATGAGAAATAAAAACAACCCTCAAGGTCACCATCTTCTGTCTCTTATAAATCGCTCAGCTCTTACAGATGGGAAGAGAGCAGCTAGACCGTGCCAACACACGGCATCATCCTGTTTCACAAATGGAGATGCTGGTGGTCGGAGCGAAAGCTCACAGTGCTGTGTAGGAAGGCCATGTCAGAGCCAAGGACTGAACCTGAAGTGTTTAAAACTTGCTCCAGGTTTTGCCACAGGATCATGTTCCCTCTCTAGGCTTTAACATACAAAGCTCGCGACACAGAGGCCATTGTCACCCCATCCCTATCTCTCCCCTCTCCATGTACTTTCTTCCCAGTAGATGGGATGGGGAAGACTGTAGAAGTACAGATCTGAGCTACATCTTCCTGCATCAGAGATCTGTACCCAAGCAAGTGCCCCAGGTCTTTAGTTAGAGGGAAGGAGTCACTGCCTTTAAACACGGGACATCTTTTTGCAGTAGTTCAGACACTGAAGTTAAAAAGGGCTTGGGAGGGATGGGCTGTTTTTTTAAAGCAGAATATACACATTTCAGCCCACTTTCACACTTTAGAGCCTGTCTAAAGTATGTCTTTCAGCCACGTGCATGTTCCACCGGGAAGAGACTGCAAGAGTAATACCCCACTTTTGGGTATGTATAGCAACTTCACTTTCAAGCCTCTCTGTACACCCACCATATGTCTCCAACACCCTGAAGTGGGATGCAGTTCAGTTCCTTTAGGCCTCAAAGAGTGATCCTTCTGGAGAGGAAGGACTCCACTTCCTCCACCAGTGATGTGCTGGGGGAGCTGAGCTGTGAAAACCTTCACCTGGAGTGGTGGGTGAAGTCTCCACCACCACCATCACCACCGCCACCCTGGAGAAGAGGACTTCTTTTTTGCACCACGAAGCAGGCTGATTGATGATATGGCCATGCAAGATACTTGGCAGGCTGGACTTTGCTGTGCGTGGTTTTCTTTCTGTATGGATAATGGTTGCTCCCAACTCAGCCATCGTCCCTGAAGCTGGAGCCTTGGTTATGCTGGATGGGGTGCCAGCAGGTCTGCAGGGGCTTCAGCAGCAAAGGAGGGGCAAATTTAAATCCTAAAGCTGGTGTGTCGTGGGTGGGCATCTATATTTGTTACCAGGGCCACCTTTGGGGGCAAGGAAAATGCTACCCGCCTTTTCAAAATGGCAAAAACCAGCAGCAGAAATCACCCGCCAGCTCCCAAGCACAACCCCCTTTCTTTCCCATGGCATTTGCAGGCAGGAGACCTGACTTCATCCGACCGTGACACGACAAACGTCTGCTGGCTCTCCCCAGCGTTAGCAGATTATTCGCTCTTGGGGGTCCGTGTCAGTCCATACAGAGCCCCGATTCATCCTAAACCGCTTTGCTGGCATGCACTGGATTAAGCGCCCTGCACTCCCGTGACCTTAGCAGAGACAAGGCTCCCCCCGTGCACAAAGACAGGCTTTGCCTAAAAACCAGACATCTCCGACCAAAGACATCCCTCTCTAAAGGTCCCATCCCACACGGCCAGCAGCAAGAAGCAGCTTGCAAATGATGCAGAGGTCACATCCTCTTCCTAGGACCGAAACTTTTGGCTGAAATCCACTTATTTCAGGGCTATGATGAATAAATTATCCTGCTATTGGAGCACACGCAGCACAGCCTCTTTTTTCTCTGTGAAACTGGGCTTGCCTTAACCGTGTATACTCTTACATGGTACCGACCATTTCCTAACCTTCCCAAGCAGAGTCAGGTTGGGATTTAAATTCAGGTTTAAAACAGGAGTGAAGAGGACACAGACCACCACCTCCCTGTGCTGAAGCCTGAATTACACAATTTAGCACTTCTCTGCAGGTGTGATGTACCTGAACTCTGCAAAGCGGTGTGGTCCTGGCATGGACTCCTTTACTTTCGTACCCTTTCCTTTGTGGAAGTACAGCCAGGAAAAGGCACCACTGCATCAGTCCAACCCCCTTGATGCATGGAATTGCACTGGTGTCACTTTTTGTTGATGACGCTACTGAAATTAGATCACTACGAAACCTGTCTAGAACAGATACGGAGGCAGATCTGATGAGCACAAGGAGCCCCAGGGCATTACTTCAATTAAGATAATCCTATTTGTTGCTCATCCTGAAACAGGTTATGCCAGGAATGATTGTAGGCATAGCCGGGCCATCCTGGGCTAGGGACTGTAAGAGGCCCTTCCCTTGAGGGCTTTTTTCAGCCTTATTTCCCATAATCTGTGACAGCCACACAGACCAGCAGCAGGCAGGGATGCACACTGGGTGCAGGTGGGGAAACAGAAAGCAAAACCTGCTGCTCTCTGGCGATGGCTCACACTGGGGCCTAGAAAAACTGCATTCTCGCCCGCTGACGGGTGGTCGCTTTAGGGGCTGGACAGGTACACAACTTCTCTCCTCCTGCCGACATTTCACAACACAGATGCTGAGATGACAACCTAAGCCCCGATCCGGTACTAAGATGCGGCAAAACATCACAGCCTGCTTGATAAGCAAGAGTACCACTTCAAGCACTCAATATGGTCAGCTGTCTGCCAGCTCCAGCACATGAACTGGCACTCAAAACGTTGGCCCTGAAGCCCAGAAAGGCTCAGCCTGGAAAATAAGATGGGTTTCTACACCACTCATGCAGAGACAAAGTCAGGGCAGCTTCCCTGTGAAACTGCCTGGAGTTCCTGCAACGAGATTTTTTTCCCCCCTCTAACAAAGCGCAGTCTATCAAAATGAACATCAAAGGGAAGGCTCCTGTCTTCAGCAAGAGGTTTTTTTCAAAGACGACATCCTAGTCTTTATTAAAATAACACAGAGCTGCTGTCTTGTGACATTTGGGCTTCCATCACGTCAGCGAAGTGCTGAAAACAAACCTGATGGAAACGTGCAATGCAGATGTGACAGCCTGAGCGCTCAGCGAGGGAACAAAACCAACCCACTCTGCTTTAGAAAAATCAGATCAAGGGCTTGCCGCATTTACTTTAGCTACAAAAAAACCCATAACCATCTGAAAGGCACGACTGTGATCCCAGCATAAGGTCCTTGAAACGCCACATCTGAGTTGCGACCAGCTGTGGCAGCAGGAATATCCGAGCAGCTTTCACGCTCCCGACACAAGAGCACGGGACTGCATATCCAGGTGAAGGATACAACCTAATTTTATCTTTTTCTTTTTAAAGCACCTTTTTTTGTGCCTCTCAGGCACTTGACGCTGCGTGGCTGCTGCGATGCACAGACCTTCCTGCCTGCGCTGGCACTGGCACAGGGCAGCGGGGTGCGAGGCTGGGCCGGACTGAAACCAAAGCTCCTTTTTGCTCCCCGGGGTCAGCAGACTGCTCCTTCCCTGTTGGAGGCCAAGCGCTGCTTCTCCCTTTGCTGGGAGGGGGGACGGCCATTTCCAGTCCCCCAGCACAGGGACAATGCCACGTCTGTGCCCAAGAGTCATCAGCCACTTACCGTCTGTTATAAATAGCATCATTTATTCCATTACAAGAGCTCTGTGATTTTCTGACCCAAAGACGCTCAAAACCCACTTGCTGGTCTAGCCCCTTGCCATCCGGCAGACCTGAGCAACATCAGCTGCAGCATGCTTAACACACCCGCTAATTACCAGGGTAAACCCAAAAGATGAATGGCAATCACTACCTCTCCACACACCTCTCATCCCGGATCCCGTCTGTCCCCACCGGCTGACCCAGGGAAGCCAAGGCATGTTGAAAATACTCATTACCCATCCCAAACATCCTCCAGGACCTGGAGGAATTCCCCGCACTCTGCTGGAATTTGGCAATTTACCCACAAGGCCACTAAACAATTAGTGCTAACTTCTAATTAGAAAAACCAAAGCCACGGGAGAGCCTCCGTTTTTGCCCGTGGAGCAGCACCAATGAATAAAATAATTAGAACCACCCTGAACAGGACTATAAAACCCCACACCCATCTCTACCCCATCCCTGCTAGAACGAAGATCAGATTTTGTGTTTTTTTAAGAAAAGGACGAGACTACAGCTGCTCTTTGGCTGGGTGAAACCGACATTGCTCTGGATGGCCGGGCGAGGAGGATGCTCTGCTCAATGCCCCCCCTGCAGCTATCCTCTGCACAACCTTTTAACCAAGCTCAGTTTTCTCCCGAGGACTCTCAGCAGGAGCCAGAAGTAATACAGCCAAACATCCCGTGCCTCCCGCCAAACAAGGCTGACAAGGTGATGCTGGGCCTTCAGCCCTCTCCTGCGCAGTGTCGTAAGCAGAGCAGGTCAGGCGTGATGCTCCTCTCCTTACCCAGCAAGGGTCCTGTCATTAGGCTCAAGCGTTTTTTGTTTCAAGAGGTTTGTAACAGGAACACATTACAAATATTATTTATTAAAAACAACTCTGTTTTGCAGTGGCGTTTGATGCAGAGTTCGTTTTGAACACCAAAGCCAAGACACAAGGCTGGTGTCTCCATCCTTGATTTCCACAGATGGGTGCAATCTAACACCTAAGGGGCTTCTCACAGGCACAGCTAGGAGCAAAATGCAAAATCTAGGTGATGTCGTAGACAAATAATTCTCCCTCGAGGAAGAATTACGAGGAACATCATCTGGACCGTATCAGTCACATCTCCCACGCCATTCACTGGTGGTGGAATCACAGACGCGGCCTATGGCATGCAATACCCTCTGCTCTTAGGGAAGGGACCCAGCTGGGCAGAACAACACCCCTGCTGTTCTCCTGTATGCCCAGGGAAGCAGAAGTGCAAACACGCCAGCAGCATTTAAGAAACGATTTTTAAAACTACACTAGTCAGAACAGGTCTTTTCCCTCAACTAGTAACCCAGCAACTTCAAGGAAAGATTTAAAATATTAAAGACTAACAGATAGAATTAGGCAATATTTTCCAGTGATCTCTGGTTTCTCTATCAACTTTTTGAAAGCCTGACTCATTGGAAGGATGCACCATTCCCATCCCTCTGGACACGTGCTCTTTCTTTTCCTCCTTACCTTGTCACTGTTTCTGTATTTGCTCCATTTCTTCAGCATCTTTAGCCACTTGTCCACGCGTTCAATTTCCTGCTGCTTTTGCTGGTGCAAGGGGCAGGAAGACAAGAGAAATTTAAGAAAAAAAGACCTTGAAGATACCTCCTGAAAACACAAAACTTCATTCTCTTTAGGCTTAAACTTCCATGCAAAGACCTGGCACCAGGGATGGGAATAATCCACAGGCACTTGCAGGAGCTGGTAATTTCAACCCGTGGTAATTAAAGCAGCATTAGTAAAAATGATGAGACACACAGGCTTAACACAGAGAAAGCATTTCCAAGAGGAGTATTCCTTGACAATAAAAACCTTTGCAGGTTCAGCTAGCCTCAAATCATATTGTTTGGCAGATGTCAGAAACGACGCTATTTAGTCCCAGTTAGCATAATCCTAACAACCACGCAGCTCAGGGGAGATGGTGACGGAGATGATGGTTACCTACAACCTCCACCACTCTCCCCAACACGTGCAATCCGCTTTTCAAGTCGCAGCCGCTGAGCACTGTGACGTAGCAGAGAGAAAAGCTCAAAATTGCTTTAAAAGGTGTAATTTCAGTGCAGGAGAGGAGATGCCTGACCCAGCAAAATACAAGCTCCAACAGCTGGGCATCATGCAGGGTTCCCACCTCTGCGTGAAGAGCAGGGGCCAGCAGGCCCTGGCTGCCTGCTTCACTCTCACTTGCACATTCGATTCCTCAAAAACCATCCCTTCCCCAGCCAGTGTGATAAGGATGTGACACCCATGACAACTGAGTTGTCAGTTCTCACCTTCTCCTCCACGGCCGTGCGGGTCGGCAGCTCCTGCTCGCTGAAAAGCAAGGAGTCACCAGTTACTCTATGGGCAAGAAAGGGTGCGGCGGAGTGTGGGGTGCTGTAGCTCGGGGACCACCTCAGCCATCTGAGGAGATATGGCTCGGGGGCTTCGTGCCTTTCCTCCAGCTGTCCCCAACAAGGAAGACAGAGAGGAAGCACCAGCCAAAACCCCAACACCCTACGGGAGCTGCCGGGGGGTGATCAAGCACTGGACATTGGACATGGCTGGAAATCATGGGCATAAAGCTCCTCTTCAATGCACACACGATCAGCAATTAAAAGGCAGCAGGAGGGGGGAGATTTCTGGACAGCAATTGCTTCAAACCCCCCTCCTGCACACATCACCTACTATTATAAACATTTGTTCGGAGTTGGAATAGAAATATTTCTTTTAAGCATTCTCCCCAGACACAGGGTGTGCATCTAATTCATCTGCGCCTTGTTTAGGATGGGGATTTCCTAAGGGAACCGAGAATGATCAGATACCTTGTCTCATCTCTTCCTACACCTCCCTGAATCATCAGGTGCAAATGCAAGACCCCCTCCCTCTGTGACACACCGTGAGCCTCCACGGGGGCACAGTAGCACCAGCCTGCACCTTCTGACACCAGGCTTGGGATGGGAAACCTTTTCTGAGCTGTGCCTTGCAGCAGATCCGAACCATCAGAGTGTTTGAACTTGTGTGGCTGAGGGAGGAGGCAAATCTAGTCTTTCCTCCTGCATTTGGGATTGATCAAGCCAAGCCACAGAGTGGCTTATAGATGCTGGGTCTGCCACGCTCTGTGCAGACAGATGGTCTGCACAGACACACAGGTCATATAAAGGAAAGGAGAGGGCAACAGGACTTACTGCAGGAATCCAAACCGGTCTGTAACTTTATACAGCGTGAAATCGGCATCTTCCCACGGGTCAATCTGAGCTCCTTCCTGCCTGCCCTGAAAGCAGAAAGGACACCGGTGAGCTGGCCCCAGCATCGGGAATGCCGCAGTGCCTGCATCCCAGCCCCAGCGCCCGCATCCCTGCCTCCCTGCATGCTGGAAGGCACAGAGCCAGGAGACCAAAATTTGCTCTAAAGAGACAAATACAATGCAGACAAGAGAAAAACGCACAAGTTCAGCCTATCCAGTATCCCTGGTGTGCTTCTGCTACCGTCCGGGAAGGGCTGTACGTCAGAGAAACCAGTGCTGTCGGGCATATGCCACCCTGGTGTTAAGGGAGCACTAGAAGACCTTTCAGTATCTGTGCTGAGCATACACGAGATCCGCGAGAAACTCTGGGGACGTGGTGAGAGGGTGAGAGGGGACGCGCAGGCAGAAGCAGGTAGGGAGAGACAGCACAAAGCCTGATGGCATGAGGATTACTGGGGTGATACATGGCAGGAAGGCAAAAGTTCTTATTCAAAGCATTCCTAATTAATTAAGTAGCTTCAGCCTTAGCCAGCGTGTCAGGGAGAAACACGAGGTTGGTACCTTCTCATACTTGGCAATGATCTCCGCTTTTTCCTGGGCTATTAAAGACTCTATATCTTTCTTCATGTCAGAAGCTGTAAGGCAAAAAAAAAAAAAAAAAAAAGACAGAGGGAATAGGAGATAAGTAAATGTGTACACGGCATGAGAAATATTTTAGGAAAGTGCTAATAGAAAAAACCTTTGCTGACAACTTTAGCTTGCAGCCGTATCCCATAGCCATAAAATTAGGCTGAGGTTGAAAAGCCCCTGTACAAAGCGTGCATGGAGCTTGCCTGCACGCAGCAGGACTGCAGCTCCCCGCTCTCTGCACGGGGCCACAACTGAATTTGAGCAAGGGAAGTGTCTTGTCTGCTGGAGGACAAGACCCGTGCCTTTGTTCTTAGGCACACGCATACCTGTACGAAAGACATCGTGCTTTTAAATCGAGACAGGCAAACCAGCCACAAAGCCCTTGCACTGCACAGCAAACCACCTCACTCTTGCCCTCAGCTATGGATGTGAAGCTCTGTAGGGGCATCTGAAAGCAGATTTAACATCAAAGGAGAAAGCAAAAGGAGATGGTTTTGCCTACTGAAGTGTGCACGCAACACGTAAAGTAGATTACTACCTTCTATACACACACCTGAAAGAAAAACAACGCAGCAGCAAGATGATCGCAGAGTCCCCACATACTCTGAGACGGATCAGTCTTGGTCTAAACAAGACCCAATCTAGCTACATGAGGTCTGTGCCCACTGCTCTGCCTGATTGCATACACATACGTACGAGCAAGAGAACTTCCACATCAAACGTGACTTGAGTGTTGTCTTGTACAACCTTAAAGAAGCATCCTCCCTGTCCAGCTGTAACTAGTTTCTCGCTGTTCACCAAAAGAAAAGGTTGATCTAACACACTGAGGAGAAAACACGGGCAGACAAAATCCCCAGGGAACCTCAGTCTCCAGGCGCGGCTGCAAGGAAGAGGGCAAAGGGAGGGTCTACCAAGTCCTCCTCCTCTGAAACTCTCTGGAACTGACCAGCCCAACTCAGACAACACAATGGCTACGGCACCACCTAAAGCCACTACTGCAAGCCATGTTACCCAAACCTTTGGGCTTCGGGAGCAATGCTGCCACAGTGCAGTGCCGGACACATCAGGAGGACAGCAGTAGGGACAGGCAGTCAACAGGGATGGCCTCATCTCCAGCCCACTGACGACATTCCCAATGTAAATGGACGAACTCCAGCCAGTCCCAGAGCTGTACGTCTTCTTGGTATCTTCCCCTTGCTGCCCTCCCAGTGCTTCGTTGCTTTATTTTTTTTTTTTTAAATATCCTTTATTTATTTATTTTTATCTCTTTTTAAAAATATTTTTAAAGCTTTTGGAAGCAGTTTTAAGTTTTTCCCACACTTCTGCCATGAATTACAAACCTACTCGGTGCAGACAGGATAAGCACTGGGAAGTCACGCTGTGTTATCGCCTACATGGCTCTGTCCTTCAGAGTCCTGCCGACTTCCACAGGTCCCAGACAGATACTACGCATTTCAAGAAAAGCAAGGTAAAATAATTTTAGCCCATGGTTGCAAGTGTCTCAGTGTTTGGAAAAGTTTTTGAACACTTAAGCCTCTTAGAACAGCTTGTTATAGAGGAAGACTGTGTTTTGCCTGCTCTAAGGAGGTTTTGCCTATTTTGCCTGCTGTAAAAATGTCCAACAGGGTTGTGAAAAAAACTGTTAAGAGCCACCACAGCCTTAAAATAGTTTCCCCACTGTCACATTGCAAACGATCCAGTGATTTACCCAGAACATCTGAAAGCTAAACAACGTCAGTAATACAGTCCAGAAGTTTCCTGTAGGGCTTGAAAGGAGCTCCCTGGAGCATGTGGGCTTGCCCTAGCAGAACAGACTTGAAAGCCTCCCACAAGAAATTACAAAATTTTGAAAAGCCTTGAAAAGCAGGCTGACTCCCATGCTGCATCTAAAGCTGGAACGTAAATCCTGCATTGCTGTGCTCTGGTCTTGTCCCAAAGTGCTGGTGACCACCTCCTTGCAGAGAAGAGGAGCATTGACACCCAGACATAAAACACTGTGCAACAGCTGTTCGAGAACAAGTTTACCCCACGCTGCCATTGCAGCTCTCTAATGGACACCAGGAGCCGTCCTGACGTCCCTTCAGGAGGAACCTGAAGGGTTCTTGTCGTAGGCTTCTGGCTGAAGCTGCATCTCGGTGAGCCACCATGCCACCGGCTGCAGCAGCGCTTGGCACCAGACACGCCAGAGCAGCCAAAGGCATTGCACTTGGGATGATCTGAAGAATGTGATTTTTCCTGGAGTGCAAAAAAAACTGCAGTAAAAAAAAAAAACAAGTGGGGGAGATACGATGAGCAAAAGCATCAGTGCTCTCCAAGGCTCTGCCAACTTCTCTGCACCTTCAGACACCTGTAAGTGATTATTTGTCTCATTTTACGAACTCCTTAATGCAACCTGCTCACTGCCACCATGTCTTTCAGGCCCGGATGGAGACAGACAGGAGATTCATCTTTCCCTAACTCTTCATTTCGAAAGCAGACATCGCTCCCAGTTGCCAGCAGTGGCAGAAACATTAAACCACACGCAATAATCAGGGCTACGAGGGCAACTCTTCCTTGACTTGTTATCAGCCAACAGCACAGGCATTACACTGCTTTACACTCATAGAACCATAGAATGGTTCAGATTAGAAGGGACCTTAAAGATCATCTAGTTCCAACCCCCCTGCCATGGGCAGGGACACCTCCCACTAGATCAGGTTGCTCAAAGCCCCATCCAGCCTGGCCTTGAACACTTCCAGGGATGGGGCATCCACAGCTTCTCTGGGCAACCTGTTCCAGTGCCTCACCACCCTCACAGTAAAGAATTTCTTCCTCATATCTCATCTAAATCTACCCTCTTGCAGTTTAAAACCATTACTCCTCATCCTATCACTCCACTCCCTGATAAAGAGTCCCTCCCCATCTTGCCTGTAGGCCTCTTAAGTACTGGAAGGTCACAATAAGGTCTCCCTGGAGCCTTCTCTTCTCCAGGCTGAACAATCTCAGCTCTCTCAGCCTGTCCTCATAGCAGAGGTGCTCCAGCCCTCTGAATCATCTATATAGCCCTCTGAAACTCATCTATACAGACACCGGAAAAATGCAAACTCTTCAAATTTACAGCAGGAATGCGTGTATCTTTCCCCGTTATTGACTCCACAATCAAGACAGAAAGCGAGGACAGAAATTTTAAAGTGTACTTTGTTGTCTTATTTTTCCAAGCTGCAGCTCTTACTTCAAACGTTGCCATGAATTTTGCTCAATACATGTTAATCGCAGTTTCGTTTTTCAAAGTAGCAAGGTCTGAGTAACTGTCTCACAGTGTCACCTAATATATCTGCATCTTCTCCTTCTCACATCCTCCATCTGTGAAGTTCAACTGAAAGGCAAATTCACTCCCCCACTTCTGACGTTATTTTTTCGTTGTTATGAGGCCAAAGAATTCAGATGAGGTCCTTTACATGTTGCTAAAAATACAAATATTCTGCAGACCGGAGGGGAAAAAATAAACTGTATGTCAAATTAAATGGGCAATTTTTCAAGACATTTACGAAGCGGAAGTTACTCTGAACGTCTCTGACCGCGGTCTGTAATAGAATAACCAGAGGAAGGGCGACTCGGTAACACGGGAGGGCTCACACAGCAGAAGACAGCAGGGAGACCACATATATTCAGGCATCCGCCTCTGCGAAAGCCTCTCTGCAGCCAGAAACGCCAGACTGGTGCAAAGGAGCAAGTTTTGCATCTCACGCCTGGAATGTGCACGTTTGTTTTCTCTTTCTACTGTAACAGCGCAAAAGTCACAATTTAGGAAAAAAAAATTGAGAGCGGAGAAAATGGCTGATGGCAGTGGGAGGGATGGAGATGGCAAGTGGCTGTGCCGACCGCGGCATCTGACCCCAACACTGCTGCTTTTTGGAGTACGAAGGCGATGCTGTGCTTGACCAGGTGATTTTCAAAGTACTCTGGAGAGGGAACAGAATATAGCTTAGCTCTGTAACAGCCTAAGTTAAATACAGATTATGAATATGGTACTTTTATTATTTAATTCTGCGCATACTTGAACTCCAGAGGAGTTTGACACCACAAAGTTATAGCATTCGCTTGAGGGAAAAGATACCTTGTGTATATGAAAGCTACCGAGACATTTATTTTCTGGAGAGTTTGACGAAATACATCATTCTGCCCTGATATAAATAGGCTACCTATAAATAGGCGCAGCCTGTACCTGCTGCGCTTCTCCACGTACCTATATAAGACTGAAGACTTTCGTTTTTTAATACACAGCTCCAGCGACTTTCTCAAGCCTGCCACCCAATTCTCTCCTCTGAGTACTGTATTTTCCCAGCAAACAGGGGTTTTTTTCCATGACAAACACACAAGGTGAAGCAGCTATGAACAGGAATGGGAAGAAAATGTGAACAGTGCGAGAATGGTATTAGATAAATTTACTAAGAATATAAGCAACAGAAAGCCCCAAGCCATGCACAGGTAAATTCAACTGGGAAACGAAGTTACCAACTAGTTCCTTTTAAAAAGAATGAGTTGAAAAACACCACAATCTGTCATCTCACACTAAAACCTGCAGCTTCTAGTTTACAATTTAAGGAAGTAAAAATTTATCCCAGCAACAGTAAGCTTAAAGATGCTTAATGAAAATGCATGTTACTGCCTACCCGCACTGAACACTATCTAGACATCAGCAAACTTGAAATAAAATATCCAAATTTTGGATGAGAACAACTTTCTTGAAATTAATTCACCAGCTGGGATCTCAAGTATTGGCAGCAGAAAGAAGATGCCTGCATCAAAAAATCCAAGACTTGGTGCAAAAATTGTTACCCATAAATCAGATTTACTGTTATAACCCTCCCCCAAAAGTCCTGTATTTTTACAGTAAGATCTGCTGAGCTCCTGACGCCCAGTGCGGGGTGGTACCCACCAGGAGCATGGGAACCTCTGGCCACCAGACGCCCAACCTGCGTGTTGCAACCCTGCTCAATGCCCAGAAGAGGAACCACGCGTTTCCCATGGCCCGGTGTCAGCGCTGCTCCTGCCACGGCCCAGGGGACACACACACACGCATCCCCTGCCACCCCCAACCACAACCTGATGTCTCCAGCTGCTTCTGCCACGGCCCAGGGGATGCACACATGCACGTCCCCTGCCACTCCCAACCACAACATGATGCCTCCAGCTTATAAACCCATTAGCAACCCCCTGCCTGGTTCGCTCCCTCTGCACCAGTACTTGCAGAAGACAAGATAGAAGACACTGCCACCTCTTTCCAGAGAGGTCGCTTGCCAAGGCCACATCTGCAGCCCCCTGCTCGCCACCAGGTCCTCCTCTCCCCACTGCTCAATTTATATGAAACAAGGACAAACTTCCATGAAACTCGACCAGGATGCAAGACCTATATGCAGAATTCAACCCATCAAAAATGCAAATGAATGTGGTCTAAGGACTGGAGCCGAGACATCAAAGGCTCAGCTGATGGTCCCTGCAGAGGGTTCAGGTGGTTGCACATCAGCATGTCTTGAGATGCCCTCCCAGAAATTCACTGCAACCACGATTCCAGACCTGACTCCTCTGAGCCCTCCTTGCAAAGTGGTTTTGCTGTTGGGACCTTGGCTAGAAAGGAGTTTCCCAGCCTTTGAACGGAGTAGCTGTGGTGATGCTACCAAGCAACCCATCTGAGCCAAGGCTGCTCAATTTTCAGTCTCTTCAAGCCCCTTCTGCCTCCTTACAAGGAAAGTACAAAAGTTTTACATGCTTTTACGCTGGTTTTATACTGTCGGGCTGCACTAGGATCAGACTGTATTGCTCGACCATTTTGCTGAGAGGTGAACTGTAGATACAGCGTCCCTTGGCAGAAGGGCCTTTGAAAATGAAAATAGTAGTAGAATCTCCTCTTTTTAGGAAGTACAGCACAGCATCATTTTCTCAACCTTGGGCTGGATTTGGGGATATTCTGGAACTCAATTTTTAAATATTTTATACTGTAGAAAAGTATCTACTCAAGCCACTTGAGATTACAGGCTGTATGTTTTGGTTATTTCTTCTTTCCTGCTGCATCCACCAGCTAGAGCAGATTAAAGGCAAGCATGATGCAGGAGTACAGCCAAATACTATTCAGTTACAAGATCTTAACACTTACCTCCCCCCAAGCAGAGTCATCTCAACCTCCTGCATCCCTCCTCACTCCTCAGCATGCTCTACCTCCAGGGCAAAACTTGTAAAATTTGCGTTTTTTGCTTCAGTAATGTCTCACAGCACCCTACGTTTCTCCTGTCCAGCTGCACCCAAGCCCATGGAAATGTATATGATTTTTTTTTTTGCTGCCTGCTATTGCAAGCAGAAGGTCATTGAAAAAGGAGAAATGAGTTTACGTGCAGGTGTGCTGGAGTCCTGGATGTGCCTAATTAACAGAGACTGCTGTTAGGAGGAAAAAAAAAGCGAGTTTCGACACACCGTACTTTAACACCATGCTGGCCTGTATCAGACTGAAACTATTGCTGTGGAATAAAGTCAAAGAGGTACGTACTTACTACAACCGCATCCACCACGGCCGAAACTCAACAAGTCGCTGTTCCTGTTTCGTGTTCTATTTTAAAATCACATTTTAACACAGTGTTTTACATCTTTAGCTGCCTATGGTATAAGCCTGCAATTTTTCCTTTAGGGGGACAAGCTTAAATGAAATGCTCGTGCACCTACGCGAGTGGAAATGCTCATACAACACCCGCAGGGGCGAGACCCCCGCACGAGGTGCGCCTGGAGCCTGCATTGCTTCCCAGCGAAGCACTTGTAAAGCTGCCACTACTCCTAACAGCGGCTCGTGCGCTTGCACACCCTGGAATAAACCCGGCCAGGCAAAGCGGTGCAACAGGCTGCTTACAAAGCAGCTAAAACAAGCTGCAGAAAGTTGAATGAACCCTTTCAGGGTTTTTAAAAAGCGTGAAAGAGGCAACTTGACATGCTTGGAACCACGCAGGCTGTCGGCTCGCAGCAAACTCCCCATCCTGGTTGCCTGGTATAATCTGGGGGGGCACAGCCAGCAGCTGCGAGCTGTCATCAGAGGCTCTTCTCCCACATCCTTCAAGCCTTCCAAAGCAAAGCCACGGGGTTACACCACTGCACATACCTACCAAGCACAGCCAAAACAAGCACGGCTCTGGGTCTGCTTCGACTGCATCGCCACGGGCCGTAGAAACCTCAAAGCCTCCCAAGATATCCAGGAGGAGCTGCGGGCTGGTGCAGGGCTGCGTGCCCGGGAGGGGACGAGCCGCAGGAGGAAGTGACAGCCACACGCAGCCGGCTGCCGGCAGAGCTTCTGCTTCGTGAGACCCGGTTTCCCACGCGGAAGTCAAGCTGCTCCTGAGGTCTTGCTACAAGACAGGCCAGTGTCCCCACCTCCGGCACCACAGCAGCTGCAGTATTTTTTACTAGAACCCCAAATTTCCATCCCAAAATGGACAACATGCTCAATCCGCTTGCATCGAGGACTTCTGGACTTCTGCTGATCCCCATCTGCAGCTCTTCTCTCATTAACAAACCCAGACTGCAAACACCCTGGCCAGCCACCAGCTTCAAAACAACACATCACCGGATCACACATCACCAACCTTAGCCCAAATCCAGCACTCGCTTACAACCCTGCTACCCAAAAGGAAATCGGACTTGTGCTCACAAAGTGAATTATGACTTCAGGAATGAAATTACTATCAAGCAGGATGAACCAAGATACAGGAGATCCTGTTTGCATGTTTATTTCCTTGACTACAACAAAAACTCAAGAGCACACAAGCAAGTTTTGCTTTTTTTTTTTTTTAAGAGCATAAGGAGCACTAAGCCAGCTGAATTGCAAGGAGGTTTATGTTTTAACTGTCTTGGAGTCGTTGAAAACGACTGCCCTTAGATCACTTTATATAAGTCGCGTACGTGTTACAGAAAATTCTAATGAGCTCCTGTCCTGGTAAACTTGCATTGTGTCTGAAACTGCACTGGATGCTGCGCTGGATAAAAACACGCTCACCTCTCTTAGCAGAGGCACTGGCAACACCCAAGTGAGAACTTCCACTGCAACTCACTTGGATGCCACTAGCATGTCCCAACAAGCCAGAGTGAGTAGCCAGCATCATCGCAGACAAGATCCTGCTGACTTATCAGCACCTGTACCCACAGCACACAGCAGCTCTCGGGGCGATTCTCACCTCCTCCGGAGCCTGTTTGTGAGTTCGGAGAAGGGAGCGTGGAAATACAACCTGTCTCCAAGCAAGGTGCCCTTACCTGAGCCTGGTATCAGGTGTCGAGATGCATCAGTTCAGCTGGAGTTGTCCTCTCCCCCGCGGGCATAAACCGGGCAGGAGCTGGCTGTCTCCGCCACAGGGTGGCAAGGACCCCCAGCCACCAGAGTCCCACCAGTCAAGCGTCCTGTGGCCCCAGTCGCGCTGCCCCAGCTCAGTGTGGCAGCTCTGCCCTCCGCTCCTCTGGCACAGGGGAGCTCACCATGAGCAGCTGGGAGAAAAGGCAAGGCAGGAGGCAATCCGCACGCAGGCTCTCTCTTCCCCTGGGCTCACTGCAAAGGAAATACGAAGTTGGTAAGTTTTTCAGTTCTGGCACGGCAGAGCCAGCATCCTTTGCCAGCGCAGGGGGTCTTTGCACACAGGTCCCGTTGGAGGGGGCAGCAAGGCAGCATCTCAGCCTGGCAGGGATGGAACAGGCTGTAACGGGAGGGAACCTAATGGCAGAAAGTAAACTACGCTCATCTGCACTGCAAGAAGACCCTTGGTGTGGGTCATGCTCGGATTTTGTTGATTCGATGGGTTTTTCAGGATGAGTTTCCTTCCCACCCAGCTCACAGCATCAGCCCAGCCCAGCACGAACTTGGGCTACCACAGAGGACTCATTATAGGGATTTTGTTTGGGGCTGGGCAGGAATTTTACAACTATCCGACCACATGTGCCGGCTACTGGAAAAACAGCCTGTGTGCCCCCAGCTGCACAACATCGTCTTGTCCAGGGTAGTTATCTAGGGATGCTCAGGTCAGACATGACCCAGCACCTGGTTTGCAGTGGGGGGCTGTGTTTTAGCCTATTTTCTGGCCTGGTTGAGTGCCAGGGGATGGAGGGGCTTCCCATTCATATCTCAGAATCCATCACACCTTTGTACCAGCAGACACGAGCTACTGGCAACTCAGCAGCCAGAATCTGCCCAAGCCATAGGGACAGTATTACACATGACTTCAGCCCATCTAAAAGCATGCTGACACCAAGAAGGGATGCAGTGGGGGGTTCCAGTCTGTTCCTCCAGAAACAAGCTGGGGGGAAAGGGAGAAGCAGCATATGGGACTTCGGTCAGGTTAAGACCAGTAACACAACATCACTGACTCGCGTGGTGGTAGGGCTGGCACCAGCAGTGCCACCTGAGCCTCCCGCCAGGGCCTGCAGTTCCCACCCGATACATCCAAACAGCTAACCAGTGCAAAGGACACCAGAGCCCAACAAATAGCTATCGATATTTTAAAACAAGTTTTTAATTCTCACCTCAAGCAACCCAGAGAAGTAACGCACTGGTTTCACAACTGTGAAATTGAGACATCACTCCAAAGTGCGACACGTCTGTTTGAAGACAGCAAGCACTGGGAGGGGGAAGCGTGCGCCGAGAGGAAGCACAGCTCGCTTTCGTCATGAGCAGCCACTTTAATAACACCACCTCTCCTCCGATCCCCCTCGCAAGCACCTGTGAATGGACCTTCCCCCACGTTCCTGGGCTGGATTGTGCTGAATTTCCCTGCTGTCACTCCCCCCCCGGAACCCAGACATAACGCCTCGGAGACCCCAAAGTGCAGAAGAAGTCACACCCTTTCAGAGGTGGCCACCTTTATCATCAAGCAGCCTATAACACAGATTACATTACATATACATCATGACTGAGTAGCTTATAATGGGGCTTACACACATTATAATGCAGATTACACACATTTCCCTCTGATCTCTCAATTTGCACCAAGCTTTTAAAACACGATGGCAAGCCGTGGTCACAGCGATGATAACACTTTGCCGCTATCTACGGCAATACCGTGAAACCCAAACACATTGTGCAAGTCTTTTAGTTATAGAAATAACTAAAAAGCTGTGTAAGGCTGCATTTACGCGCTATCGACCCCCCTCAACACTACCTGCCTGCGCGGCCGCACCGGCAGCAAATAAAACCTCAACTCTCTCCCCACCATCCTTCCTGTGCTCCCAGCGCTTACGTCTTGCTCTCACTTACGCACACTTTTTTTTTTTTTTTTTGCACTGTGCCTTGGCGCTCAGGTTTAAGGTCTTCTGCCCGAGGATGAAGAGGGGAGGAGAGAAGCAAGAAGGCTGATGAAGAGATTTGCTCTCCTGCCTGCTTACGCTCGGTAAGCCCAGCCTTGGCGGTTCCGCAGAGCTCTGCTGTCGCAATGCCAGAAGATGCGGCTTTAGACATAAGCTAAACCCTCTGAGCACAACAGTGAGGGGGCTACAAGCGATTCTTCGGCAGCTCCTATTTTTAGACCTCACGGGGAATAAAAGAGTATCCCAACATCTTTTTAAGCTCTTTTTGACAGGAACTCATCTTCTCCAGACAACAGAAGCAAAAAAAAAACCAAACCCAACCAAACAAAAAAAGCAGCACAAAACCCCCAAGATGCATGAATTATTTTTTTTTTTAAACACCATTATTTGAATGATTTCTCATTTAAAATAAAGAAGTGAACTGAAGAATGCAAAAGTCCACGTGCTGCTTTGGGAACCGAAGACTAATTCTCTCTCTGCACTCCCTCCTTCTTCCATTCCAGCATTTATAAAAAAGCCAGAAAAGCCGGGGGTGGGGGGGGAATCCCCTTTTTTTTGCGTGATGCACTGACCTGGAAAGGAACTATATAAACATGGAGCTTAGGAACCAGCTTCTTCTGTTTGCTTAAGACTGGAAGAGCAGTTTACATTTCTTTAACCATAAATGAAAGGAAGTTACAACAAGGGTCATTCTCCACTTAGACACACATTCCTCTCAAAACACTGTATTTTATTCTTTTCAGTCCATGTAGTGACACCACACAGGACACGCTGCTCTTCCCTTTCACCATCCCCACGGTCATTCTTGCCTCCGGTTACACACGGCAATTTTGGGTAAAGCTGAAAGCTCTCTTCTCATCTCCTTTTGCTATTTAAAACTTTTCCTGCTTTTCGGCTTGGCAGCCGCCGCCACAGCTAGAGGCCACCCACACCGAACACGTGCCTGAAGCAGCGGGGTGAGGACACGCATCCTGGCTGATACCTAAGACGTCACCCTGGGCACCGTGGAGCTAGCAATGGTCACCAGCCAAAACCAAAGGACCAAGGATGCAAAAAATAAGCTACGGTGCTGCCAGCAACCTGTGCTCTCCTTGGCACGGAGGGGCGGCATCTTTTTTTAAAACACAAATAAGGAAAGAACAAATGCACCATTATATAAAGTCCCCAGGACAGCCGATGAAATAAATGGGTAGGAAGTTAAAAATCCACTAACAAAAAGATGTAGCGTGTCCGTGGAAAACCTGCCCAAAATAATCATCGAGGTGAATGATTTATAAGTTACAGATATAGAAGCTGAGTTAAAGTGAGACCTACGCTGACCGTGTGGGTCTTGCACCGCTTGCCAGAGCCGCTGGCTGCACCCTGTTTTTAGGAGAGGAGGCAGCTCCAGCCATTAGCCTGACCCTGACCCAGACTAATGCCCATCCCCTAGGAAAATATCTATTTTAAATGAGGTTCTCCGAGTACCTCCCTCATTCCTTCAACCGCTTTAACGAGTTTAATCAACTCACGCCGCCTCCAAATACAGACCCCATGCCGTAAACTATTTGTATTTGGCAGCCTCTGCGGAGGACACTCCCTGACCATTTTGCTGGCAGTACCTTGCACTTGCCTTACTGTCAAAAAGCGTCTTCGGGCGCCAATGGGCGAGCTGTTGTTAACTTCTTTTCTTCTACCAAAGCCCCAGGCAAGCATGTCCGGTAATAGAAAACTTCAGGGAAACAAGAAGTATTTGATTCGACGCTGGAAAGTACTGAGAAGATGTCTCCCAAAGCTCTTTTACAGCCTGGAACCATATGCGGGACAGCGTTAGGATACACAATGCTTTTAAGGAGCACGAAAGCAACCTTTTTAAAATTACGACATAACCTTTCCCTTCCTTTTTGCTTGTTGATAACTCCTAAAATTACCCCAACTGAACAGTCGCAAGAATTTTTGCAATTTCTTTGCGCAAAAGCAACATTTTACATAAACAAGAAAATTTAATGTGTTCCCTTTGAGGAAACTGTTCGCACAAGAAGTCCTCCCCTCTTCCCTTCGTGGAAAACATGTTTATAAAATCCAACCGTAGCTGAAGACTTAAGGCAGATGTAACGCTTCAGCTTATGAAACAGCAATGGTCGTGTAGGACACCCTGTTAAAAGCAGCTTGCCAGTTTAGGAGTCAATTTAAAAATAACTCAAGGGTTCTTGTTTGTTTGCCTTTTTGCCTTTTTATTTTTTTTTAATAGTGCTGAAATCAACATCTGTGTCATTTTGTCAGGGCTTCAAAATACATGTTGCAATTCACAATGTGTTTGGCTGTTACCACTTTACCGTGGTCAACGTAAAACTAAACCTGACACTAAAAATGGATCCGTCAAGATTGCTGGGGTTGAAAGACGGACACGCAACTTTCCAGCCAGGGAAAACGAAATGGGGCTGATACTCTGGAGTAAGGCATATTATTGCAATAGCAGTTCCTGTTCCTCAGCTATAAGTGCAATGAAATGATGCTCAGGGGAATGGTGGAAATGCAGCCAGGCAGGTCGGTGCTGGATGCTGGTACGAGCTAAGTGTGGAAGAGGATGGGAATCTCCCAGTCAAAGCCCCAGTGCTGGTAGCGGCAGCTGGTGAGGTCCCACCCTGGGCAACGACGAGCACCAAACAGCATCAGCTCTGAGCCATCAAGAGCAGCCAAACCAGCGCTCCTGAAAGTGCGGTCCGAGCCCACACTGCCAACCGCAACCCTGTGCAAGCGTGGAACGCGTCTCTCCGTCACTGCAGCGGGGATTCCCCAGTCCCAGAGCAAAGCCACCCCGGTGCAGTGGGTGTAGACAGCTGTGCCTTTGCACATGTGCTTGGGGGATAAAATGAGTCTTCCCCCCACCTCCACCAGCCCCACGTTCACCCCAAAGCCCCCAACAGCGCTTTTTTTTCCTTGCAAGCACACCCTCAGCTCTTGGGGTATTTCCTAATTAGCTGAACACAGGCCTCCGAAGGGCTCAGCAAGGATTGCTCATGTCACCACGCTGCCGTCTCATGGGCTTTACCACAATGGCAGCATTTTCCCCTGACCCATGGCAGCAAGGCCGAGCCCCCAGGCGTGCACCCCTCCATCAAGGAGATGGCAAAGCACTGCCACACTTCGTGGGCATGTACCACTGTATATCGACATATGCCCCCAGCATCCCTATGCCACCTCAAACCAGTGTGAACTAGAAATTCAGGTTTGCCGACCCAGCGTCTTCCCCGCCCCTGGTTTGGAAACCTCCTGAGATGATCACAACATCGGGAGGAGGGCACGAATTCAACTTGGTTTCTGGGGGGGGAACGCTATATGCCCAAGCACATCATCAGAGTCATCCCTCATTTTACCCCACAAGGGACTCAAACATGGAAGGGTGGCACGATGAGCGGCCTGAGCCAGCCCCATGTTTGGAGGTCAGCTCCACATGGTGCATGGAGAGCCCTGAGCAAGTCTGGTGTGGACTCAAACCCACGGAGATGTACCCATGGGGATGTACAACCACGTGAACTGAGTGACACAGGCAGACACCACACCAGATGTCATCTTTCCATTTGTAGCTTTTCAGAGGCATTCAGGTAGCACCTTTGATCAAATACACTTGAGAAAGCAACCCAAGGAACTTCAGAAAAAACAATGATCAAAACTGCCATGAATCTATTACCTACAATCACTGTTTTCCATGTCCTCAGCACTTCTGATGTCAATAATGGACAGCAAGAGAAGCTGGATAAAAGCAAGTCAAAAGGGACCACAGCAGGCTCAAGCCTATTAATGAAAACGTTTGAGAAGGGTTTTTCCAGTGAAAGCTGGAGCTTGCAGGAGAAGGTGACAGTATGCACGGGGGAACTAAAAAAATTACAAAATCCCTTCTTGGATGAGATAAAAAGCAGAGGGAGAAGTTTAAGTAGATGAGGGCCTGTGGCAGTGATACAAAGACAAGCATGTAGTATGAGATCGATGCAAGGTTGTCCATAAAAGCAGCAGCAGATGCTGTTCTCCCCAGGAAATAAACGAACACAACTCAAGTACCACCTGTGTTTCAAAATGCAGTCTTACTTAGCTGAAGACATGCTTAGCTAAAGAAAAATAAAAAAGATCGTTGGAACTTGAAAGATGCATTTATCTTAAAAATGCTTCAACATTCACCCAACAAAGCAACAACTAGACAGTTCACTTAAAACACATTCACTTAAACCCGTTCACTTATAAACACAAAATTTCAGTTAATCACCACAGAAGACATTTGCAAGCAGGATGATGATTTCCTCAGCAGCCTGGGAAATGGGAATCTTCCTGTTCCAAGATCAAAACCTGGGAGAGCCGAATGTATCCTAGTAAAGTGCAGCTGGACTTGGCACTGTGCAAGAAGGCTTGGAAAAGGGAAGTTGTCAATAAATAAGCATCTGAGGGCAGCGGAGAGGGTTTTGATAGGAAAGGCACAGAGAAATCACTTCTTTTTTTTTTCCCTAAAGTAAGGAGTGGGACCAACATGAAGAATACGATCTATGCTCAGGTTAGAACATGCCTGCCGGCCTTCAGGTAAGACTTCAAAATAGAATAGCAATTGCACAGGAGTCTTTTGCATTTTATTTTTTACAAAACATCAAGTCCTTCATCAGGAAAGATTCTTCCAGAAAGAAGAGATCAGAGCTGGTTCGCTCGTTATCATTACCATTATCATCTTCATCGGCACCATTAGTAGAGAGGAGCCTCTGTGAGCCCACCCTTTAATTTAAAGCACAGTTGCTTCAGTCTTGTCCTGGCTGAGTACAAACAAAGGAGTTCATCCTCCCAGCTCCCATTTCCCATGTAGGCCCAGACCTGGATTCCCATCTCAGCTCACCGGTTGCAGACCTTCCTTTAGCACCTGCTTCAGGCAGATGCATGGCTGCAGCAAAACAAAAGCAGCACCTTTCCCACCTGCTCCAAGCAGTCTATACCCTCCTTATGGATATCTCCCCACTGGATTCTCTCCTAGGAACCAGTACAGGGCACTCATCCTACCTGACTCTCAAGGCAGAATGGTGGGCACTCATCTGAGAGCAAAAGCTGCAGCTCAGGCTGGGGGGTCTGCACCATCCACCCCAGGGGTGCCTGATGCCTCCACCCACATGGGGCTGCTGAAGAGAGAGTGTTGGAATGGAAGGATACAGGCTCTTCAGGAAGCACAGGCAGGGGAGATGAGGAGGGGGTGTCGCCCTCTATGTCAGTGACCAGCTGGAGTGCATGGAGCTCTGCTTAGGGATGGATGAGGAGCCAACGAAGAGCTTATGGATCAGGATTAAAAGGAAGGCAGGTACAGGTGATGTTACAGTGGGCATCTGCTACAGGTTACCCGACCAGGAAGACTGAGTGGATGAGGCCCTCTATAGACAGATAGGAGCAGCCTCTCGTTCACAAGCCCTGGTCCTCATGGGGGACTTCAACCACCCTGATATCTGTTGGAGGGACAAGACAGCAGGGCATAAGCAATCCAGAAGGTTCCTGGAATGCATTGATAACAAATTCCTTCTCCAAGTGGCAGAGAAGTCAATGAGAAAAGATGCCACGCTGGACACCAACAAGGAGGGGGTGGTGGGGAATGTGAAGGTCAAGGGCAGCCTTCGCTACAGTAACCATGAGATGGTGGAGTTCAAGATCCTTAAGGCAGCGAGGAGGGCACGCAGTAAGCTCACTACCCTGGACTTCAGGGGAGCAGACTTTGGCCTCTTCAGGGTTCTGCTTGATAGAGTACTGTGAGATAAAGCCCTGGAGGGAAGAGGGGTCCAAGAAATCTGGTTAATATTCAAGGATCACCTCCTCCAAGCTCAGGAGCGATGCATCCCAACAAAGAGTAAGTCAGGCAAAAGCGCCAGGAGGCCTGCATGGATGAACAAGGAGCTCCTGGAGAAACTCAAACTCAAAAAGGAAGCCTACAGAGGGTGGAAGAAAGGACAGGTAGCCTGAGAGGAATACAGAGAAATTGTCTGAGCAGCCAGCGATCAGGTTAGGAAAGCTAAAGCCCCAATAGAATTAAATCTGGCCAGGGATAAAGGGCAACAAGAAAAGCTTCTATAGATATGTTGGTGACAAAAGGAAGATTTGGGAAAATCTGGGCCCTCTTCCAGAAGGAAATGGGAGACCTGGTCACCCGGGATATGGAGAAGGTTGAGGTACTCAATGACTTTTTTTGCCTCAGTCTTCACCAGCAATGGCTCTAGCCACACCACCCAAGTCGCAGAAGGCAGAGACAGGGACTGGGAGAATAAGGAACTGCCCACTGTAGAAGACTACCAGGTTGAAGACCACCTAAGGAACCTGAAGGTGCACAAGTGCATGGGACCTCATGAGATTCATCCACAGGACCTGAGGGAACTGGCAGATGAAGTTGCTAATCCATCATATTTGAGAAGTTGTGGCAGTCTTGTGAAGTTCCTGATGACTGGAGAAGGGGAAATATAACTCCCATTTTGAAAAAAGGGAAAAAGGGAAAAAGGAAGACCCCGGGAACTACAGGCCAGCCAGTCTCACCTCTGTGCCTGGCAAGATCATGGAGCAGATCTTCCTGGAAATTATGCTAAAAGGCACATGGAAAATAAGGTGATTGGTGATAGCCAACATGGCTTCACTTAAGGGCAAATCGTGCCTGACTAATCTGGTAGCCTTCTATGAAGGTGTTACAGCGTTGGTGGATTAAGGGGAGAGCAACTGACGTCATGTACCTGGACTTGTGCAATGCCTTTAACACCGTCCTGCATAATATCCTTGTCTATAAATTGGAGGGACATGGATTTGACAGATGGACAACTCAGTGGACAAGGAATTGCTGGATGGTTGCACTCAAAGAGCTGCAGTCAACGGATCAGTGTCGAAGTAGTGACCAGTGATGAGTGGCGTTCCTCAGGGGGTCAGTACTGGCACTGGTGCTGTTTAACACCTTTGTCAGTGATATGGACAGTGGGATTGAGTGCACCCTCAGCAAGTTTGGTGACAACACCAAGCTGTGTGGAGCAGTCGACATGCTGGAGGGAAGAGATGCCATCCCGAGGGAACTGGACAGGCTTAAGAGGTGGGCCCGTGCCAACCTCATGAAGTTCAACAAGGCCAAGTGCAAGGTCTCCTGCACCTGGGTCGGGGCAATCCCTAAGCACAAATACAGGCTGGACAGAGAATAGATTGAGAGCAGCCCTGAGGAGAAGGACTTGGGGGTGTTGGTTGATGAGAAGCTCAACAGGAGCCAGCAACGCATGCTCACAGCCCAGAAAGCCAACCGTATCCTGGGCTGCATCAAAAGAAGCGTGGCCAGCAGATCAAGGGAGGTGATTCTGCCCCTCTACTCTGCTCTTGTGAGACCCCACCTGGAGTACTGCATCCAGCTCTGGGGCCCCCAACATAAGGACATGGACCTGTTGGAGCGAGTCCAGAGGAGGGCCATGAAGATGATCAGAGGGCTGACAGGCTGGAGAGAGCTGGGGTTGTTCAGCCTGGAGAAGAGAAGGCTCCGGGCAGACCTTATAGCAGCCTTCCAGTACTTATAGGGGGCCTACAGGAAGGATGGGGAGGGACTCTTTTTCAGGGAGTGTAGTGATAGGAAAAGGGGTAACAGTTTTAAACTGAAAGAGATTTAGATTAGCTATTAGGAAGAAATTCTTTACTCCGAGGGTGATGAGACACCGGAACAGGTTGCCCAGGAAAGTTGTGGATGCCCCATCCCTGGAAGTGTTCAAGGCCAGGCTGGATGGGGCTTTGAGCAACCAGATCTAGTGGGAGGTGTCCCTGCCCATGGCAGGGGGGTTGGAACTAGATGACCTTTAAGGTCCCTTCCAACCCAAACCATTCTATGATTCTACAGGAGGTTGAGCACTAAATCTCTTTTGCAGCAGCAAAGCCTGTGCTGCGGTAAAGCCATTACATGTTTCTCCCACTTCCTACTATTGACAGAAAACAAAAGCTTGTACTGTTGCTCACTGTTATCAGAAAATACTTGCTTTCCCAGATTGTTTCTCCCCTCCTTGTTTTGGAAGGGTTTTCAGTAGAATAACAGGCTCATTCCCAATGAAAAGCAGCAGGGGCTGATTTGGGACAGAGGCCCTTCATAGCCCACCCGACAAACCCAACCCTGACCCAGGCGCAGCCCCATCCTGGCCTTCCCATTCCTGCTGGGGACCGCATGCTCCAACACCTCCTCCGTCATCTTACATGTCCTTCGGAGGAGACAACGCTCCAGCTGCGTGCCTGAAGAGACAGGGCCAACTTTGCACCACTGACCTGGCCTCAAGCGGCTGCCTGTTTTCTAGCTGCAGACCATCTCCAAAAGATACTCTGCCTGCTCTGAGTATCTGCTCTATCATACCCCGAGTATCATACTTTGAGTATCTGCTGTTTCTCTTCTCACCACGCACCGCGCTTCCTTTCTGCCAGATCCCTTATCACCACATTTTACCCTAAAACTACCCGGATGAAACTTCCACTCTTGCTGATGCTGCTATTTTATTCAGCGACCAAAGGAAACACTCTCGCACCAGGCACTAAGCCCGTGGCACTCCTGCCAATGAGCGATGCAGAATTAAACACAGGTGTCACATGAAAACACGGTGCCAAGCTTACACTTCCCAAAAAAAGCACTGAATGCATGCACACAGTCACTTTTTATTTTTAATTTTTTTTTTTTAAGCAACCAGAGTATCAAGTGTCAGGTTCTAAAACCAAGAAGGGCACCAAAAGTCCAAGTATTATTCAGGATATGAAACACTCAACTACCACAACCCAAGCTGACATCCTGCAAACTCCTAACTGAAATCTGCTCACAACGGCTGTCGCCAAGCCCAAACAGCTTTCATACACACGCGTGGAGGTTCCCAGACAGCCACTCTGTACCTCAAAATTGATGTAAGGGAAAAAGTAAAGTCACAAGCAACAGCCCCTGCAGGAGCTCAGCACCAGCCCTGCACTATCCGCTGGTGAAAGCTCCCAGGAGGTCTCATCCAGAAGAGAAAAGATCAAGTCTTAACTCTGGCAATCGCTTTGGCATGAGGCTCTACCAAAGACTGAACAGATTTTGGAAGAATGAGCTTCAGAATAAGTAAGTAAATAAATAAATAAATTTTTGGTCTAAGAACAGAGGAAAAAACCAAACAACAAGACCACTTTTCCAAGTTTTTGGTATTAAGTGATCCATATGATCTATAACCTCTTTCAAGCAATATTGTCTTTACCGTGGGAAGTCCTGCCGAGACCTGGAAGAGCGTGGGGGTTGCAAGCATCCCCACACCCCCACAGTCCCGCTCTCCCCCGCCAACAGCTGCAGGATGTAGGCTCGGTGTTTCGGGGAGCAGCAACCCTTTTTTTCTTCTGACTCAAGGCTGGACCAGTCACCATGTGTGGTGTTGACACCTTCAGTAGGCTGGGCTGTCATTTCTGACGGTGCTTGTAGTTGTTAAAAAGGCACAATGGCATGAATGAACTTGTTGTTGGCAAGCAAAACAGTCTCAGCTCAGGGAAAGTTTCCTTCATTTAATTTATTGCCAATAAGCAGAAACTCCTCATCGCTGATTCGGGTATTGAGAAAATAAATAAATAAACAAGTAAACAACCACTTAAACACCTTCCTTGTCCCTTCCCCAGGCTCAGCCTAAGCCAGATACCTCTCCAGCCCCACCACCAGGTTCAGCTTCCCCGATGCCCACTGCGATGCAGCAGCACCCTGCGGATGCAGCACGGACACCTCCTGCCTGTCCTTCCTCCTGCCTGCGTTCACGTGGTGTGTGCTTATTGTTCACACTCAGCTTAACTGCTTTCCTCACCCAATGTTGTCAGAGGCAAGCATGGAGAAACACCTAACTGCACAGTTCACTTTGGAAAGCCCAACCGTCTCTACTGGTAACTCCCAAGAGACAGACAGCATCAGCAACCCAACGTGAAAACGCTTCTCCTCTCCTGCTTTTTATACCACTGCTCTTTGAGCAGCTTTTTCATGGCCACTCTGATGTTCACAAAAGTCCAGGACCAGCTCATCTGACCCTTAGGATCTGTGCTGGCTTTTCAGTCTGTAGGCATCAGGCAAGGAGAAGCCCAGCAGCCTGTGGACTGATGAAGATGACCTTCAAGTTTTACATAGGAATCTGTTGGCTCTCTTATCATCTCAGAGACAACAACATTTGCAGGTAAGTCCCAAGTGTCTCCAAGACAGTCAGCCACAGCCCAAACTACTACACAAAGACCTAAAACTTAAGCTGCCATTCCTTACGCTTGCTATCCCATGGGATTCCTGCACTACAGCATCTCCATCAGCACGCCATTCCTCTGTCCAAGCTTTCCTCTTCCAACCTTTTAAACTTGTTGTCCAAATTACATTTTTTGATCCCATTCTCAACTGCTTTTAAGAAGTAGGTGGTAGCAATCTTAACAGTTGCTGCAGCTGGGGGAAAAGCTGAAGCACAAGCCACCCCTCTGACCTGGGAATGGTCCCTCACAAGAGGCACCCAACTCCAACATCACGCCCTCTTAGGCATCAAAATCCACCAGAAAACAGATTCCAACCCTTCTCCTGCCTGTGGACTGCTCCTCCCTCCCTCTTCTCCTCCCCCCAGCAACACGCCTTTGGCTGAAAAAGCTGCTGGAACTACAGAAACTTTAAAGAAAGTATTAGAGAAATGTATTATTAAGAGAAGGTCATAGAAGAACAACAACTTGAGAATAGCTGCAGCTAAAAATACCCAATCCCCACACCCCTTCTTTAGCGAAAACATTATCAGATGTCACTTCTCAATGCTAAAAACATGTTTGTTTGTTTTTTAATTAAGGTGGTATTTTGAACACTGGATTTTCTTGCCAGGGAACACAATAAGAGACCTTGGGAAAAGACCTTGTTTGCTGCCTCAAAGATCCCACTCTCTGTGCCATCTGATGGCAAGATACTGTTTGAAACTGGCACCTGCAAATGTGTATTTTCTTCTAGCACAAAGCAAAATAACTTTCTAAAAAGAACAAAGTCTTTTGGACACCCCTACCGAGTTGCAGAGCGTTTGTGCAACATGGATTTATTTTTATTTTTTAATACTTCAGAGTATCGAGGTGGAGAATGTGGGAAGGAGATAACGTCAACAAGGAGAGCAGCAGTGCAGAGCAAGCGTTGGCACAGGGCTGGAAACCACCTCTCATCTGACCCAAATCCTAGGTAGGACTGGAAAAATCTGCATTAAGGACTGACTGAATTGGTTACTCAGTTGTACTCAGTCTGCTGCCCCAAATCCTCCCAGCTCTAAAGGGTATAATCAATGTTTAGTGGACAGCAAAACAGCTATGATGTATGGCAACCTGACGGCTTCTTTCAACCGCAGGATAAGCAAAATAAAGGGAGTCAATTAAATGCTCCCAGCAGAGTTTTGTACCATTTCATTGCTTAAATAAGCTCTGGTTTATTGATCATGTAGAAAAATACCCAGGAATCACTGCAGGCAGGTAAGGGAACGCCTGTGCTAACATTTTACAAGCTAACCATGCACAAGGGGAAGGTTAGCATACCACAGCATATTTTTTCCTCCAAAGATGTAAATGAAGTCCAGGAATAACTTCTCCAGAAGGTCCAGAAACCTTGTCCAGGTCCCACTCTTTACTTTGCAACCCTTAACAAATATACACCTTTCCCCCATTCAGAAACACTCAAAACAGTATTTTTTTAAGAAACTGCACACACGCAAAATTTTGTCAGTCCATTACTTCGGTGGCCAACTCCCGCCCTGCTGTCCCTCCGAGCTGCCCCCTTCCCTCCACCATAAAACAAGCAGCATACCTATCTTATATGTGCCCGTTCCCCCTGCGCTCTGCCTGTCCATGCAGGCATTTGTACCTTCAGTCCACCTGCTCCCCTGTCAAAAGTTATTTGAAACTACCCCGATGCAAAATTTAGTAGCATCAAAGATACAGGGTGTGCAGGCCTCCTGCTTCCCCGAGAAGTCAGGGTGAATACCCACCAAAAAGCACTTCGAAGGACTAACCTGGAAGCGATGAGCAGGGAGACAACCACAGCTATGTTATACTGTTAAAAAGTTTGCTAGAGGCAGTGCACCAGCCTGCTGGGGGACCTCACTGCGCTCTCCCCGGAGGAGGAGGAGGATTGGGGTTATTTTGAAGGACAGCCACTGAGCAGGACCACAGAGATGCACTGGGAAAAAGGCAGGGCTCAGCTTCACGGCCACTACCTCTCCCCATCCGCTTCAGCCCCGAGGAACTTGGAAGACGTGCCCACATGATGTCATTACTGGGTTGGCGTCTAAATAAAGGAAGCTTTTTATAGAATTTCCCACTGACAAACTTAATCCGGTAAACCCTGATAGCCAAGACTTCGTCAAGCAGAAGGGACGGAAAAGGGAAAACAATAAGCGTACCATCACTGGGGCCAGGGCAGGTGGGTGGCGTCTCAGGAAAGAAACCAAAACAAACCCAAGTTTACTCCCTAATACTTGCATGTCAGATAAAAAGCACAGCTAAGAGCAACGCGTAATATAAGGGAGATATGTTTTTACACCATCTGTCACAAGGAAGGGCAGCCTATTTCTGCACCAGGGTAGAGGAGAGAAGGATAAAGACGAGCTGGGAAGATAGGGAGAGAAAAACCTTGCTTAAAGAGAGTAAATGAAACACACTTCCACGTCAGAGGGGTTTTCCAGCTCCATATTATTCATGTGGCAATTACTGTGCTTCCTAAAAGCAAACTGGCAGTTTCTGCATATTCAGAAGACTCTTGGCTGCAAACACCTTAAGCTCAAATCCTCAGCAAGTAGCGTTTGCTGGAAGTTCTCAAGAAAAAAAAAGATACTAACAAAAGCAAAACCATCCGGCAGTTCGATTTGAGTTCATGTGTGCCTGTACGTCATCCTCTTCTTTGTAACTCTTCATCGCTTCCACAGTGCTGTGGAGCCGTTCCCCTTCCTCCCTCTGCTCCTCGCTGCATCTTCAGCCGGGCATCCACATGGAGAGCAGTTGCAATAGCCCAGTGACTCATGCTGCAGTAATGTGGGTGGGAGCAGCTCCCATGCCCAGCTTCTAAGGACACAGCCTTTTATGGTATTTTTAGAGTGGAAGCTGTTGTGGTTTGTAGCACTTTGCCTTTTGTCTTGCAGGAGCCTCAGAGAAAAGAGCTCATGCTTCCCCCCACCGGGGCTTCGGGAGGCAACTGAGAGGAGCCCACGCAGGTGATGCGCAAGCCAATGCCAGGCCCGGTGCCCAGCCACGCCAGGGATGATCAAGGATGTCACCCATTCTACCACAGCTCATCTGCAGGCTCTCCCATCTGCGCCACAGGTCGTTGGGTGGCTCCACCACCCCACAGCCTCTGAACCAGACGTAAGAGTGGAGCCCGGGTGTGAGCTATTCTGTGGACACCTTAACTACTGCAACCCAACTTTCTAAGAAGTCATTCCCTGCGTCCTCCAAGTCTTACCACCCTATGGAAATACGCTAACAACCTCTCCATGATCTCCAGTGACCAGCCACCAGACATATTGTTTCCGGCCTTGATGGGCTGCTGGCATAGGAGAAGCTGGCAGGGCTGCCAGAGTCCCATCTGTCTTCCCTCAGGGTGAGCCCTTAACTTAGGGCTGCATCTCTCCAGCTAGCACAAAATTAACTCTATAGGGTTTCTACCCCATAAAAATTCAGCTGAAACAGGGCAAGAGTGGGAAACAGGGAAAAGTGGGCAGGGGTGTTGCACTGAAACCAGGTTAAAAGCATCAGGGAGAAGCGCAGTGGCGGAAAAAGGTCCAGGTTCATGGACCACTGCATGTGCTGCTCGCACTTGGCAAGGTGATGAAGCAGACTCGGCTGTGCTCTTTAAAATCTGAGGGTCACACGTGGGATTAAAAGAGCATCCCCAAACACTACCCCGTCGGGCTTGAAACAGGACTCTGGCTGAACGTGCAGCGGATTGCTTTACGGGACAGATCTCTGCTCTCTTTGCATCTGAAGCATGATCCGCTCTAGAAGAAAAGGGCATGAAAGTGTCTGTGTCCCCAGTCACAACTCCAACCAGCTTCTGATTTTAGTCCTTTTTAAAGCTGTTAAAGAGGAAATTAAATTATAATCCGCACATGCCTAAAAAGTCTAGGCAAAAAGCTATCATGATGACGGAAAAAGCAGTAATCAATCCTGATGCAAACACACTGACATTAAAGATATTTTTTTTTAATTCCTTCTGAAATCCCAGTGAGCTCTGGAAGGAGCCAGCTTACCAGTCAGGACAGATGAATGACAGACCGCCCCTACAGACAGATTTCACCGAGCGGGAGGATGCAGTGGAAAGCTGCTCTGGAGCGACTTCCCAGGTACAAGAGACACAGAGGAGGGGAAGTTTCGGGGAGGTCCGCGTCAGCAAGCACTATGCAGCCCACAGCATACCCTGGAGATGAGCCAGAAAGACAACACCTCTCAACAGCAGCAGCCCGCTGCAACAAAAAAAATCCTCTGGCCCTGATGCAAGTTAAAAAGTGATTCAATACCTCGCCCTCAGCAGGGAGCCCCCCAGCATCTGCTAAACGAGACGCCCCACACCGGGGGACAGCCAGAGCTCCCCAAGCAGACCAAAAACGGGGTCTTTTGCTCCCCGAGCAGATGAAATACATTTCCAAATACATTTCCAAGGGAGTCTTCCTGCTATTAGATAATGGATCAAGATCACAGAATTAAGTTTAAAAAAAAAAAAAAATAATAATCACATGAAGGGCTCCATCCTGTTCAAAGGAATACAATGAATTTCCTGTAGTCTTGCCCTAAAGACCACAACATCACACCCAATTACTATGCCATCTTACTCTAAGTCCTGCAGAGCCAGCTTGGTCATAGGAAAGCAAAATGAGCTCTGCCTTGCCTCATTTCTCATCAAGCCACTAATTACACACAGCAGTGGCTGTGCGAGAGGTAGGGCAAGTCACTTAATCTTCGTTATCATTTACTCGGACCAGCATTATCAAATTTGATTTAAAAAAAAAAAAATCAGGAAGAAAAATGAGCTGAACACAATAACCGGCATAAAGCTCGTATGGATAGAAAAGGGACACATCCAAGCCTGAACTCTGGTTCACACCTCCCACGCCAGACAGACCTCTCTGTGTTAAGCCTTCAGTTATCAAAAACTGCCATTTGTACTCCTGGGAAAGGCAGGGAAAGGAGGAAATGCCATTTCGCCCTGACAGGCTCAGCTCCGCAGCTGTTGGAGGCGAGTTGGTGCCGCTGTGCCCTTGGTGTGCTGGACCCTGCCCCACAGAACAATTGCCCCCAGCTGCGCAGCACACCTGCATTTCACACGATTTTGATACTTTCGCCCACAAACAAGAAAGCTTTCCCAGTCAGCAGGTTCTCCGCAAACCTAAAAGCATCGGATGCCAATTCCTACAGAGCAACAACCCCCCTTAATGCAGAAGTCAGCCGGTGCCAGCGCAGCTTGGGCTTGGACGCATCCATGCTTGGACGCATCCAGGCTTTGCAGCTCACGCTGTCTCCAAAGGAGCAAATCCAGACAGTCCCTCCAAGGGCTTGCAGCCCTCTTCTCCCGAAGAGGAGGCATGGGCTTACAGCATCGCTTAGCTGGAGGACACAACCCCGGCTCCACTGAAATGAACTGGAGTGCTGCCAATGAATTTACAACGAAACTCAGATTTCCGCTAGTCTTCACACGAGGCCCATCTGAACTAGAAAGGAGTGTTTGCTGGAAAGGCTGAGCTTCTCCGAGATCCTGTTCCTCATGAGTTTTCCCTGCTTATCTTCCTTCCACCTCTCAAATTTGCTGATGGGTTTAAGCCCAGAGCAGCTTCTGCTCTGGACACTTCCAAAAGCAGTTTGTGTCATCAGGGTTGAGCTTGATGTAATGACTACAGGAATCTTTGCAAGGAAGGGGGAAAAAAAAGAAGAAAAAAAGAAAAATAAAAAGATAATCTGAGAAATTACATCCTTCATAGGATCTGCAGCTGATGTATTCCTCCCAGCAGGACCAAAATTGTTTAGAAGACAGATAAGAGCCTTCTCTCCAGACGGAGATGCAGACAGGGGCAGCAGACCCTAATGCCCAGCTTTCAAAGCCCTTTAAGATGAAAGGGAAGTTCTTCATTGCCATCCCAACCACAGGTGATGCTTAAAACAGACTGCCCATCGTTTTACTGGCAGGGGGCGGGGGGGAGGCAAAAAGAGAAGCATCCCACTGTGCGCAGACTTAACGACCTATTACCTTCACCAGTCCTTTGCAGGGTCACAGCCTTCAGCTAAGGATCTACTTGGCTGGAACCGGTCCGCAAATTATACAGTAACTGGAGGCTTTAAAAGCCTTGCAAGAAAATGCAATAGAATAAATAAAAATCAGCTGGCCAGGTTCTTTCTGTCTGACAACTCATTTTTTCCTCATGCAATACAACGCCGCGCAGAGAGACGTGGCATGAATCAACCAATTTTGGCAGCACACGTCTAGCCAGGAAGGGCAGGACACATCACCGTGCCAGCACACAGGGAACACCCTCCAAAGGGCTCTGTTTACCCAGCGGCAGCCAATGCAAGCCCTACAACAAAGCCTGTAAGTACATTTAAGGCTCAAAAGTCATCTGAAACAGGTCCATTCTCCCCTCCCACTCCATAAATATAATCCAAACTGGGTCATCTCCTAACAATAAATGAATGACACTCATTTAAGCTTCCACTGCAGTGCTGACATAATCTAGGTCCTTTCATTCTCCTTGTACTGCAAGCGCTAAAGATGCTTTTGTACATCCTCTGAAGTACTCCATTTAAAAAACCATGGTAACTAGGGCATTGCATTCAGCTGCTCGTGAAATGAAGCCATTCCCCTTCCCTCTCAATAGGCTCTTGGGAGGTTTGGACAGAAAAACCTTGCCTAATTCAAAGTCAGCTCCAGCAGGATGGCTGGAGTTGGGCGCTAGGGATGGGGGCAAGCACAACTACTGGGTACCACTTGGGTCTGCGGTGTGAACAACACCAGCAATATGATGGCATATGGAGACAGAGAGCCCTCACCTGTGTCCTCCGGCTAAGCAGCACCCAAAAGTCACATTTTAAGTCACCGAGCATGACAATGCAACTGCAGCATTCTACAAGTATCATACTTTCCTTAAAAACTATTGAGTGCTCCTAAATCTCTCCAGTTCTTTTTAGGCGATGACAAGATTATTCAGTTCCAGTATTTTAGTGTGACAAAGACCAAAGGAACCAAGAAACAAGCTTTCCTGTTATCTTCGCATGGCAGTAAAAGTTTAAGGGGTTTTGGAGTTGAGTTTTGTTTTGTTTTTTTCTTTTTTTTTTTTTCCTCATTCCTAACGCCTCAGAACTGTGACACTTTCCTGCACGGCAGCTTTTGAAGTTGGTCTGCTGGCACCGGCATCTTCTCCTCCTTTCTGAAATGGAAACATTCAGAGGTGTGGGCACAAAGATCAGATGGAAAGAACAGGGCAGCTCCCACTAAAAAAGCCATTAACTGGGGAAAAAAAAACACCAAAAAAAAGGGACATTTGTCTAAGATGGAAGGCCCATTATTTGTTTTTTTTTTTTTAAAAAAAAACATTCGTAGGTCTGCCTTCTTTAAAAAAAATAATAATCACATGCACCAGCAGCAGAAAGTAACAACTTTAACACGACCTAACTGTTGCACTATCCCTTATATAAAATTTTAGCAGACTTTTTTCCAAATTCTACTACATACTGTTATGGAGACACATTCCAAGATTTAAGGTTCTAAAAACAGAAGCCTTTAACCACAACGTCTGTAAAAATACCCCGCCAAAAAATAAATTAAAAAAAATGGAAAACTTCAGTTCCTATCCTGTTACCGAGGCAAATCCCCAAATGATGCACAGAAAGACACTTTGCGCCTGTCTGCAGGATGCAGCATGGGATTGTGAAGCCCTGCTGCAGAGGACTTCATAACAAAATTCATGCCCTTTTGACAGAGATGCAAGCTTGGGAGATGACAGGCAATTTTAAAGATTTAAAGAACATATTCTTAGATGGGGAAACTGAGGCACGTAATGATTAGCTGGCTCCTCATGCAGCAGAACATTTATTTCTTCTGGCTAACACAACGGCACCTTTGCTAACACAGGCTGCCGTGGCGAGAGACGTGAGAGGGATGAACTGAGGACAAGCTCAGCAGTCAATTTTGAATTCCCTGACTCCGCTCCTGCCACCATCCACCGTGTTATTTTTCAGGAGGGAAACAGGAGAAAGCTTATAAAGGAAAATAAGACAAGAACAGTCTGGGGAAATGCTCACAACCAGATGGGTCAGCCTTGCTTGTGTTGGACGTGGGGCTGTAACACCCGGTACCAGCAAGCCTCCGAGCCATCTTGTGAGACACGCAAAGACTGAAGGTGCTCAGAGGATAAACGATTGCGGTCTTATTTCTAAATATATGGGAATAATATTAAAAAGAGTCTTAAACTTTTAAGGGAAGTAAGCAGGGAAGAAAAAAAAAAAGGTAAAATAACCAGGGGCTTGCATTGCCACTGCAACATGCATGCAGCAAATAAGTAGGTTTTTTTTAAAGCCAGTATTTAGCATTGGTTTGTTGCTATTTTTCTTGAGACTGTAAGAGCACTCTCCTCCATATGAAACTTACGGGAGGAAAAAAACCCATAAAAATAGATAAAGCTACCACTCCTGGCATTGCTCTGGCAGACCTCTGCTCATTTAGGCTTTTGAAGGCAGAAATTTATTATGGGAATTAACGAAGAGTATGAAGGCAGAGGAGCGTTTTGGGGAGCAGCAGGCTCCCGAGGCTGCTCCCTGCCGCCTCCCCGGGGATGAGTCCGGCAGCTCTCGCCTGCGCTCCCCCACCTCCACCGCAGACCAGGCAACCGGGAAGAGTCTGCTCACAGTCAAGTTTATGAATATTCCAGCAACTGCCTCCTCCTTCAAGCAGCTGCCCAAAAGCTTACCCAAACCTGGGCACCCTGCCACATCATCTGGCTGCACTAACTGCTAAGCTCCTCTGTTTGTAAACCCAAGCCTTGACAGACACTCTCTGGCATGCGGGTGCGTAACACGCTCGGCACAACGGCAGATGCTCACTGCTCCCAACCTGCCGCGAGGCTCCTCTATCCCCTGGCACCACGCACCTTGTGGGACACCAGCCCCTTGGCGTCAGATCGGCAAAGGCTTGGCAAACTTTGCTCCAGCAGGAAGGCAGAAGGTCAGGAGAAGGCTCTCCAACAGCACTTAGCTCTCCTTTGCAAAACCAGACTGTATCGAGCTCTGTCTCACAGTGGAAAGGACACATGGGCACACCAAGCCCCACGGAAGTTTAGCTCTCGGCACGACTAATGCCAGCTAGACTGTGGCAAGTCACCTTGTTCAATGCATAACATCTGTCATCTTAGGTCCATGCTCCCCTCCTCCCTTCAGGGGAAGAACATGTCCATGGCATATCCCAACCAGCAGAATTTTGGTGCTGTGTTGCCACAAGGTTCTTCAGGAACAGGAAAAATCAAAGAAAGCTATGTGCATTTGGAGCAAGAGATGGAGAAGTCTGCAGTGCTCTGTGGTAGCACGAGATGGAGAAGTCTGCAGTGCTCTGTAGTAGCACGGGGGAAAAACAGCAACCAAATGATTTTCGAAGAGCAGATGACAGCAGCCGGGTTTTGCTGCTGCTATTCATAAAGTACCATCAGTCATGTTCTGGTCCCAGGTGAAGAACAAATCCCACACGCACAGCAAACACAAGCCTCACAGGAAACCATGACAGGTATGGTGGGACAACCCAAAAAGCAAGAGGAGAGGAGAAGTCCCACCAAGCAACCATCAGTCAGACAGGAAGGCAGGTATCTCCTCTGTGCAGACCCATCACCAATTAATCCACAGCCAACACAGACCTGTAGTCCCCATGCACGACAGTAAATTAAGCTGCTGGAAAGCATACTATCATCTATTGTGGAGCATGACGATCAGTCGATCAATTCACTAGATGCATTTTTATTTCCATCAAGCCATCTCAAGCAGCAGTGCTCCTGTATAGGAACCTGTGCGTTGGGCTTTGGCTGTGTTGGATTTTTATGCATATGGACATCGACTCTGGTAATTCTGAAGAAACGGGGCTGGTTATTTTCTTATCACAGCATTTGGAAAAATGAAACAAGTTCGTTTGCAACTTCCAGTACTTTTAACAGAGTGATTAAATGGAGAGAGCAGCCAACTTCTGTCCTCCTCTAGATGAACTGCTGAGATTATGCTGTTAGCAAGCATCGCACTCCCTTCACTTTTAGCTGGAAAGATAGACAGCACAAAGGGATGTCCAGCTGCAGAATGGAAAGACTGATAAATTGCCTAATATTTCAGCAAGAGAATAAATGCAAGACGTGCAACAAAAATGCCTGCTGAGCAATAGATGTGGGGTCATGTGGGCATGCTTCCAAATTCCTTCTCTTCAGTATGTTCAACAGCTCCTCCAGCAAGAAAGTCAATGCAATGAAGCACAGAACACTTTTTCAGCTAAGTCTGCAATTACCCTATTTTTCATTCCAATCAGAAGGTCAGTTCTAATCCTCTTCAGAGCATCCACAAAGCATTTGCCTAAACGCAGACTCTAGAGCAGCACAGTCAAGGCAAACATTAGGCTGTGGGCACGACAAGAAAGGCATCAACGTTCTGAGGAAAGAAACAAAACAACCTGCAGGAGCCACTGGTGTCATGCAAACCATGTTAGGAACAGTGAAAGACCATGAGACAGCGGATTAAAAAAGTCAAACAGAAGAAGGAAAAACTTCTTCCAAGTGACCCGCAACTGGGCTGTGGCACATTCTACTCGGTCCACCTGCAGCTGTTAAACCCAGCGACTTGCTCTCCTTCCCTGAGGATCCATTCTGGTCATCACTAGGGCAGCAATACTGGCCAAGCTGGACCTTGACTGGAGCCATTGTGGCAGGTCTTCCACTCTTGAGCGCTGGCATTACAGCAAAGCTGGGAGAGCTTTGGGCTCCAGCATTTAAGCCCTCTGTCCTGGCATCCTAAGAGAGCATCTCTGCCAGGGCTCTGCAACAAGTTGAACCCTGGCACAAGCAAACCTGCCAGGGTGGCTTTGAGTGTGTTTGATCTCCAACATGAAAACATCTCTCATTAACAGCGGAAACATTCATGGCAGGGGGGAAGCTGATCAGCTCAACTGTAGGGTTGCTCTGTCAGAAGATGCACGAATGCAGCAAGGTCTGGGAAACAGGTTAATGGCTCACACAAAGGACATCCCCATCTCCCTTGAACCAGGAGCAGATGCAACACGAATAATACGGGGCAGAGAGATCAACGATCCTTCTCCCTGCAGGAACCAACCATCCAGAACAAATGAGCAGCAACAAAAATCAGGCAGAGGTTTCTTCTTCTGAAGGTTTTTAGCTGTTTCTGCCTCGAGAGACAAAATCATAAGGACTTTATGCAGATCACTCAACTTTTTCTCCAAGCCGAGGCACCTTGTCAGCCTTCTGCCTTGATGTCAGAAATCGCGTGTGCGTGTAAGAAGAATTTGTTTGCTGCTGTAGCTACTTTCCAATGAGGCTGACCAAATCTTCCCGTTTCTCTGCGCTCCTCCTGTACTACCCACTCTGGGCAGCTGCTTCAAGAGTGTGTGCACACTATGAGCAACCAGGCGCTCCAGGTTACTCACTTCTGAATACAAGGAGCCGAGACTTGTAAGGTATTAAAATGATAGGTTACTAAAATTTTATAAGGATGCTCTCCCCAGTTGCTGGTTAAATAAAAGACTCCACGCTCTACAGACATTACAGACAGTAATAACGAGAGTGATGATCACAATTAAAAACTCTGGGCCAGGCACCTCTTGCTCCACAGAGAGGTGAAGACAAGCAAAGTGGCATTAGCCATCTCTGGGGCTGACAGGGACCGTTCAGCAAAGGGATGTGAAACCCTTTGCTATTGGAAAGGCAGACGCAGAAACGCATTACGCTTCAGGGCAGACAAATCCCTTCTCTGAGAAGGTTAAAAACAGGACATCCCATCAATGGGGTCTGTGCATTCATGGTCCCCCAGCTGTGAGAAAATGAGAGCTGACAGCAGTGCCAATACAAACAGTCTGTCCTCTCTCCTGTTCACTAGATTTATGTGCCGACAATGCAGCCTGTGGGCATATCGTACCTGCTCTTTACATTCGGCTTACAGCTAAAACAACCCCTCCTCTTGTTTCTTCTCCCACCTCGTACCAGCCGGGCTTCTGAACTAGAAAAAAAATAGCCCTCCTGCTCCCGTGTTTGCAGGGATGCATCCTTAACCCCGCATTACAAATTCTATAGTAATAAAAACACTAACCTAAGCATCTCTGCCTTGTGCCACGCTTTCAAACAGACCAACCCACCTCAGCATGAAGCTAAGTGTCCTGCAGACCAGGCCTCCTACCATACCGCCACGGGGAGATGTTCATGCAGAGCAGCCAAGCAAGTCCCTCAGTGCTGCCACACACCAGCGTTGCGCTCCACTTCACCACGCAAGCCAAAAATGGAGGCAAATGCTGGGACCAGGTTCCTTTCCTCCCCACTGTATTTCTCATTGCACCAAAACCACGGTGGAGAACAGAACCGGAGCTGCCTTGGAGAGATGCACTCGTCTAAACAGAACAAGACCCGAGACACAGCTTCCCTGCATGCTAGCTCAGCATCTTCTGCCACTCTTTATCACCCAGCCTGCTTTTGCCTAGCATTGCACCATAGGAACATCTGCATCACCATCGTCAGACTATGAAATGCCTGCCATCTCCGAACTGCAGGTTTCTGGGCAAAGTAGCAAGCCTTTGGAGGTCTCTGATGACTTGTTTTTTCCTCCCTCACTTATATCAGTTCATCAGAATAGCAGATGCTTCCTTTGTTAGTTTTGGTTTCTGTTTTGTTCATAGGTTCATAGGTTTGCTTGCTCTTCTTATTTGAGTTGCTCTTAACAAAAAATCCAGCTCCAGGCTGTGGCGTAACCCGTGCGTTAGGCGAGCTGGCAGACTGCTCTTTTTGATCTGCTAATAATGGCCAGGGTTTTTTTCTCTTCAGTTCCAGGGTAGGTGAATAGCTCAGCCTCCAGGAAAAAGATACAGTGATTTTATGTATCTCAAACCAAGCAGAATGCTTCAGTGCAGAGCTTGTAAAACATGCACCGAGTTGGTGCCCTCCAGCATCTGCTCCATAGATGGAGCACACCTGGAGACAAGCTTTCCGAACTGAAAGGGTTGACAGATCCCTGCCTTTTTGCTGCAGATGGTGTCCCAAAAATCCTCTCAAGAGCTCAAGAGCATTCAATAAGCAGCCATCTCCTTGCTGCTTTCATAAATGGTAGTTCTAGATTTGTACAGAAAATAATGCGCAACTGAAATTAAACCAAAGACTTGTCTTCAGTAGGGTCACGTTTCCTAGCAAAAAGGAGGTGATTGCCCAATTTGCAGATCAATACAGCTTTATAAAGTACTCAGTAAGCATGACCATTGTAACTTTTTAAGTTCAGTCTGACATCCAGGGCAATCCTTCATTAGATATATTAATAGTTGAGTATAAGATGAATAGTTATGCTTACAAGTACAGTTTTATGCAGGTAAAAATTCACACTGTATGCATTTTGCAGGGTGTTCGTATCATGTTAATACATAAATCATATTTTCATGTGTGCAACTGCAACTATTAAGAAAGCATTAGGTATCTAGCTTCTAAATTATTAACACCAAGCCTGTTTTCTCACAACTCATCCTTGCAGCTTTTGCAATCTTATTAGGGATAGCAGGGGAATATTTTATCGTGGATACCCGTACAAACATGATGAGGGAGCAAATACAACAGAACTGCCTTGTACCTCTGCAGCATGCCAACTTGGAAAGACCAAACCAAAGTGATCTTCGGTAGCATAGCTATAGGAGCCATTTTAGCTATACTAGTATACTCTCATTACCTCAACAGCATAATTAATTTGTTATGGCAAGGTATAATAATAGGCTCTTTAAAAGGTGTGCCAGCTGCAAACCCCATCCATATGATTTTGCATGACAAAGTGTGCCAAGCCTGACACTGTGGCTTGAGCAATGGAAAAAACAGACTTTTGGGCAGATCCCCAGGACGACAACTCACAAGCAGACACAGCAGCTGGTTTTTCCACAGACGCTGTGAGCTGAGTACACTTGCAGGCTTTTCCATACCAGACGTACAAAGTCCCTTGACTGAAAGAAAGTTTAATCCAAAGGGTTTCCAGCAGGAAAGCAGGAGTCTCTTTCGCAACACGCCTGCCAAACCTCTAAGGCTAGAAAGCTCAAGCAAGCTGCAGAGTCCACGGAAATTTTTTTTTTTCCTTTTTCTTTTTTATTTTTCTCCCAATTAACATACCAATAGCCTTGGCATCAGGCTACTTCCAGAAATGTTCTCTCTCAACACTAACACTAAACATTTATCCAAGAGAGCTTCTAAACTGAGGTAGAGAACCACCTAATTTATATACAACACAGCCTACCTGGAGGCTGGTTTGGTATTAAAACCTACCTGGTTTTAATACACCAGGCAAAAAGAGTCAAAGAGAAACCACTGCAGCACAGAGGTGACTACTACTTGTCTCATCTTGGAGGCCTGGGGGGCATCTCCAGTTTTGGTGGCAGAAAGAGAAGGAAATGGCATTTTCCCTCAGAAATAATATTCAGACAACTGAATTCAGCATTCAGGCAACTGTCAATGACAAGCCCTTCTGAAAATTACATTTTTTAAATTGACCTCTAATTCTAACCAGGTTTTTCAAGGAGCATAATCAACTTCTTACCATATACCTTTGTCATTTTTGGGTAATCATGACTACACCTACCTAAGGGATGCTGCAGTGACATGGTTAGGTGCTTCATTAAATTATTCCTTCATTTAACACACACACAAAGCCTTCTGGAGGCTGAACACCAGTATTTTTGGCTGGTGTCTGAAAACAGCCAAGAAAACAGCTGCTTAGGGCAACCTTAAGTGAAACGAGGTTAAACAAGGAAAGAAAGTGCATCTTTTCCTACGGAAATAAAAGTCATTACCATGGTTCAAGTATTACTCCAGGTGAATATAAGAAACCACTGCATAATTTTGAAGAAAAATAGTTAATATCCCTCCACATCTATCACCAAGCTTCTCAGAGGGGCTGACACAGCAAGGCATGACTTGAAAAGAGGTCAAGGGCTGAAAGAGGAGGACACAACCTCCTCTGCTCCGAGACCAACCCATCACCAGCAGCAAGCACGCATACCACAGCTGCACTGCCACAAAACCTAACCAAGGAAAAGCATCTCCCAAAAAAAACCCAGAAAGGTTTTAACTGTGATTAAAAATACTCAAGTTTGCAGTTTTAAACACATGAACTCGGAAGAGATGCTCCGAGAAACGTTCCTCTCATGTGGTTTCTCTAACGGCATTGTCATTACAGTATAAAGGGGAGAAACTAATTCATTCAACATGCATTCAGCCCCTAGTTGCTTAATCCAAACATTTCTCTATGACCATTTAAGCAGTGAGATGACACAGAGGCCGTTTTGAATAGAAGACACGCCACTGGTTCCTCACATGTGGATTTTATTGCAAAATTCTGGTGTTACACTGGGAAAAAAAGCTAGTTCAAAGGATAAATGAGAACAGTGACTTGAGAAAAGGAGAAAAGGTTATTCATCTCTACAGGCGTTCCGTTCTCCCTCTCCATGAACGTGTTGTTCGTTCAAGTGCATCCAACTCGGTTACCTGCGTCAAGTACTGGGATTGCACCGTTCAAACAGTTAACACTCAGGAAGCTTATCTCCTGAGCATCAGCTCACAAGCCACAAACACTGCAAGGTCACGGTAATTAGCTGGTGGTTGAGAAGATCTCAGTGACTTGCTGTGGGTGGCTTGCATTGCTCCCCGAGCGGTTTGCTCATCGCAGTCCTCCCACTGCCGGATCAGCAGGCTCCCGGTACCCAACGGGTGAGGACATCTTGTCCCCCTCGACAAGACCAATGTTCGCTAGCGGAGAGGGAAAGAAGTCAGACACATCCCAGGAGACACCACTGCTATGCTGCAAATACCATCTACCCGGGCTGATATAACTCAAAGCCTTTCACTGGTATTCAGTGCTCAAAGGGCAGGGGGAAAACCCAAAAATGCAAATAAAGTCCACTTCTCACTTAAAAGAGAGTTATTTCCAAAAAAAAATCTGAGTAGAGAAATGAATGATCGCAGCTCATTTAAAATTAGGGAAGAAAACCTAAGTATTTGCACAGCCAGAAGATCCCGCTCTGAACAAACCAAGGGAAGTTTGCAGATGTGCGCTATGCTGACCACAGGGTCCAGCTTCTGAGTTCAACATAGGTAAAGAGATAAACGTCTTCAGTGCAAAGCTATATCAAGCCTGGTAAATGCATATGCATACAGATCCTAATAATAACCTGTTATTTCTGGAGGGAACTGGGGGGGGGGGGGAACAGGCATTGGACCGGAAGAGTAGAACAGATTTAGCACGTGGGATGCTATGTAGAAACCAGAAGTAGCAGGGTTTGTTATGTCATTAGAAACGTTTCAACAACAGTCAACTCCATCAAGCTTATGAAGTCTTGCTTAAAGCTGAACTTAGCACGATCTTAACTGAAACCTGGCCAAAAAAACAAGCAAAAAGCTCGCAAGAATCACGTTTTCAGAAACTCAAATGTGAGCACTACAAAAGCAGTTTTCCTGCCTGGAGCTTTGAATATGAGACCTTCTGTAACAGGAAAAAAATATTTTCTGCAAAGTGACCTGAAAGACTCCAGAAGCATTTAGGAGGCTGCCTTAGTCAAAGTCAAAAGGGGGGGAAAAAAAAGGCCATAAAATTGGAAAACAATGTGAACAATGCTGAGCTATTGATTCAAAAATGAAAGCTGCTACTGGGAGGGAAGGGGAAATGCCCACCACAATGGCTTTGGAAAACACTGCCCAAAACCCTCAGGAAAGAAGGAAAAAAAAAAACAAAAAAAACCCCATACTTTCAGAAATCGAGGATGATAAAAGTAACACAGAAGAATTACAGCAGTTGCACACTAGGAAATAAAGACCAAAAAGAAAATCGCCATGGTCGAGCCACTTATCCCAGCTCCCGCAAGCCTGGTTTTTACATGGTTTAGTCCAGGAGTGCATTTGCCAGAAACCTGGTGTGGGGGTTTCGGCAGCTCCCAGCACTTGCACCACGCAGGGATGCATCGCCCCTGGTCCTCCCCACCCAGGCGTGGGACCAGCCCAGCCACCACCACGCCTGGGCCGCTGGCACCGTGCCTTGAGGATGTCTCCGCTTTGCACAGTGCCTGCGGCAGAAAACAAGGAATGAAGGATTGATTGTGGAGGGAAGGAGGCGCCCCATCGGCCATGAGAGTCCCTCTCCACCCCCAGAAACAAGCTACAATTCCCAACGTAAAGGGTGAGGGCCCTCCCGAGATGGGACAACGCGCACGTGGAATAAATACAGGGCTGCCAACGGGAACAGCAGTGAACATCTCACTTGCCCTCCCATTACTTCAAGAAAATTTTTGATGCTGCTTTGCCTCCTTCTTCCACGGATCCCTCTTTTAAAAAATCCTTGTTGCAGGAGAGAGGCAGAAGGGGCATCTTTCAAGTCACCACCGATCTTGCAGTGACAAATCTTGGCAAATTTAAATGCCAAACCTGCTAGATCACTGGGAGACCGTGCTTCTCCTCAGTGTGGTCCTCACCGTGCAACATGGAGGTATGTAAACACGTGTGGGCTGACGGCAGCACTGTCAGCATCGTTGCACGCCACGCGTGTACCAGTCCCTGTCCTCCTAAAGCAGCTTTCAGTCAGTCCTATTTCCACTCAAAGGATGGCCAGCAAGGCCCCAAAAACAGCTGCCCTAGACAAAACTTTTTTTTTAAAAAATGAGTATTTCAGGAATGAGTTAATACACCTGGAAGTACCAGCCACCTCCTTGCACCAGCATCCCTCCTGTCTACCAAAGCCTACCACAGGCGTTGCCACAGCAATTTTGCAGGGTTAGAGAACACGAACAATGAAGTGGACAGCAAGTCTCAATTCTAGAAACTCACCAGAAACCTTTGCCTGCAGGTTGCCATTTCCACTTTCTTCCTCAGCATCATCTTCCTGCACCCTGGCAGCCCAGTGCAGGACCCTCCAAGCATCCTCTCAAGCATCCTCTGCATGCCGGCCAGCCATGGCTTAACTCTGCTTCCCCTCTACTGGCTAAGAAGCCAGGAGCAATGCAAGACCAGAAAGATCCAGTATGGCCAGAAACCTGCAGTTCACGTGGAATGCGCCATCCCTAGCATCCTGGATACCAACAAAAGATCCAGGCAAGAGGCCGAGCAAGTAACTTCAGTTTCATAAATCACCAGCACACCGAACACAAGTCTTCCAGCAATGCTACTGCTCTCCTTCCCTTGCCTTCAATTACAATACCCCAAAGACCTAAAAATACTTTTCATTATTTAACAATCCAGCAATTCTTCTGAGAGCCACTTTGGATAAAAAAACCCAAACAACCTTATCAGATGAGCTCAGCATGACTCCAAAGCAGAGCACTGGCATTTGTCTAGAAAAAGTGGCACCATTCAGACAGTCTCAAGCAAGGCGCAAAACATAGCCAAAACAAATCTTAATGAAAGCTGTATCTTTTATCTGAGGAAAACAAACAAGTGAATGACATGGAAACTCAGCCAAAAAGAAAAAGCAACATAATCCCTTGTGAACTGATAAAATATTAGATAGCCCCTTGCATTTCCAGCTTACAGAGAAAAACCAGAATATCCTTAGTGTTTACTTTCTTTATAATTCTGGGATATGTTTTTTGGCAGCAAGCCTGGGTTTCACCTGAGGGTAATGCAAAAAGGAACATAAAAAGCCCCAACGTGAATGACAACTGAAGAGCAGCCATCTGTGTGGGTGTTTCTCTTTCCAAACCAAACTCAGAGTGAAAAGGTTTTCCAACAAGTCAGCCAAGGAAAGGGAAACTTCATCAAGAGTCACAGTGGGATCTGCCTGGAGAGTATGCTTCATGTGATCAGGGCTAAAACCGTTCCCTCTGCCCACTACCAGCAGCCCTCACAGATGTCCATCTGTCCACTCTTCCTTATCTTCCCGTTTACAAACTGCAGTGAGAGCTGCTGGGAAGCATGCAATGCCTGGCAAGTAATTACAGAGCAAAGCAGAGCAGAACAACCTCAAGGGACAAGTAGCAATTTAGACAGGCACCAAACGCTGACCCTCCATGGGGGAGGGCTACATGAGATCTCTGCCTGTGAAAGCAAATCAAATGACACTCAAAAGACGCAGCGTGTGATCACAGGGCTGGGTACGCACCAACTGTGAGATGCCTAAGAGACAGACCCGCATGCCACAACAGCTCATCTGTGCTGAACAAAGATTTTAAAAATGGTGATCTGAACCTTACAGAAGTCAGCTCCGTCCTTTGCTGCAGGTAACCCATAGACAGCCTTCCGACCGCTGCAACCACACATGCAGACCTTGGTTTCAGTGTGGCCACAGAGGTGGCTGCTGCTGGCCTGACAGACTACCTGGGGCTGGAGGCTGCCAGCCAAGTGAAGCTCTCGGCCTGCTCAAAACCCAGCACATCTGCAAGACACAAAGCCAGGCTAGAGCAGATGGAGTCCTGAATTAGGCTGCTCAGCTTCCATCCGGCTCCTCTGCCTCCACTGAAGATGGGGTATTGCTTTGGACACAAGCAGTTTAGATGCACCTTTGTTCCAACCCAGGACGGCTATCTTCACAGCGTCTTTGCCAGCAGATTACAATATATGCCCACATACTTTAAGCATAGTTCAACAATATCAGCAAAAATTCCCTGATAGGAGAAATATTTTCCACCCAGAGTACTCCAACCTCGAGCTGGACACCTCCTCCTCCAAGCACTCACCCACTGGAGTGAAACCCTTCTTGCTTTCACCCAAGGGTCAGAAGAAAAGCTGACCCAGGGACACCCTGAGATTCCTGCTCGTTTCGTAACAAGCTGCTGTAAAAGGAAATTGAGCTAAATATGCACACGCTTAAGGCCATTTAAAGTAGAGACTGGCTTTCCTAATGCATCAGGGTTCTTCTGGCCACTGAGGGCAAGAGACAGAGAGGAAGTGAAACACCTTTCAGGGAGAAAGCACTAATAAGATATAAGTTCCCCTGAAATAATTAGCAATATAAGAAAAAAAAATAAAAAGAAAGAAAAAAAATCCAACCAAAAAACCACCCACAAACCTTCCCTAAGGAAAAACTTCAAACTTATGAAACCTACATATCCACAGGTCATCAGGGGTATGGCAAGCATGGGGCCAACCACTGCAGCAGTACTGGGACACATGCAAGATGTTCTGCATCCCACATGGACAGGGGATTTGCAAATAGGTTCGCAACAAGCAAGTCCAGAGGGAGCCAGGGAAAACAGAGTAGCTAAAACAATCTTAATTTGCCAGCTGATACAGATGGTTTTTCAACAGGAAGATAATAACAGGTCTTAGGAAAACATAAGCCTCCCCCGGAGAGAAGAGGATCGTTTCAGCACTTAATTTTTCTCAGCCTTCCCAGGAAGCTCAGCAGGAAATGGCAGAGACTTCCCCCACTGCATAAATTCTTTTATCAGGTTAAATGAGATTAATTCCCCCAGGAAGATTACTCCTCTAGACACTCAATGGGTGCTCTTACCTTGATTCTCATGGTGCTTCTAGTCCAGTGACTGAAACACCACTCAAAAGTTTCATTCCCAACTCTTTCACAAAAATACATCTCTGTTACCTGCACGCAATGTGTACCTGCTCGGACCGTACGCAGAATACACCTAATAACCTAGTGCTACTTCCCCTCTTTCTTCTAGTTTCCAAACATTCAAAAGAAAATTGAAAATGATCAATTTCTCCTTGTTTTCTTAACGGAACCGTGACAAAGCTGCTGTGCAATTGTCTGCTGTGGTAGGGGAGAATAAAAAAAAAAAAAAAAAGGATAAAGCAAACAGCAGGAGTTAACCTGCAGCTGCAAACAAATCATTCATGTGCCCACACGCGGAGCCAAGCCTCATTTGTCAGAGGAGTAAGTATCAAAGGCTTTGAACACAGTCACCCACTCGCCAGTGTCATCCTCAGACACCTTGGTGTTTGCAGCATTAACAGCTAACAGTAGCAAAGACGCCTCTGTAGAAGGAGCGGTGGAAACGTCAGGGGAGATGCAAGAACAAGAAAAGATCTCTGCACCTCTGAAGGACAGTTGCTCACGCTAGAAGCCAGTTCAAGACCCAGAATGGCTCTGAGCAGTTAGTGAGAGCAATGGGGCATATGAAGACAGTTTGTCCCTGGAGCAGCAGCTGGGGAGGAGCGGAGGAGACAGCTGCAGCACTGCCCCAGGACATCCCACACGCCACTCTGTTCATTCCAGGGTATCTGACAAGCGTCCTCAAACATGGGGATGATAGTGCCTGTATCACTACAAAGCTCAACCCTCGGCAAGCCTCCCATGGCCCCAAGCGTGGGTGTAACAGGGCAGTGCAATGTCCTGCATGGACGTACTTTCCCCATGGATGCTGCGGTTCAGGTGAGTTTGTTAACTCACTGCCCCAGGGTCAGGCCAAAAGGTTGGCTACACTGACCACCAGACCCGGAACAGCAGTTCCCACCCATCCACTGTTGGTTAACCTCTGTGGCAGCCGTCGCAAGGAAAAAACGAGCAACCCATATTGAATTATCGACTGCAGCCAACGCAACGCTGTTCTCAACTTGCATTACCCATCCTTATGCTCTCACAACAGCGTCTCACGCTATTTTTTCAAGTCAGCATTTAGCTTTTTCGCTAGCTAATACGACATTTCCTCTCCCTTCCCCCAGCCCAAGTATTTGGTGAAATCGCTGCTTCTGCAAATTGCGCTGCAAATGCTGAACTTTTGCCAGTTAGACAGGGAAAGCCTTGACTAAAAATAAACCCTGTTTCAGAAAATAGATCCCTTCCCAGTACGATGAAGTAGTGGATAATGCATGCAAGCAGACCTGCCAGGAGAACACAACCTCCGGATTTGCATAAGAATCTCATCAAGCTCAACAGATAGACAACTGCAACTACTGTGACTTGTCCCATCTTAAAAAAACCCCAACAAAACAGGGGGGAAGAAAAGGACAGAGTTAGGGCTGAGGGTGATGGGATAAATCAAACTTCCACCTGTTTTGGCAGGAAGAGAAGTGCCGCCGCCACCACCACTTGCCTGCATCCCCTGTGAACCGAGCTGCTCATAACCCATACAGGAGGAAGAGGATGTCACACCGCTCCCTACATGGCCACTACAGGAGGCAAAACGCCTTTACAGGAAATTCACTGCAATTCAGGCGTGTAAGAGAACGACTTGGGCTTCTGCCACCTGAGTCACCAGGAGTCTGAGGCCCTGACTCAGTGCTGGCTCCCTCCGACTCAGACACACCTGCAACAGCTTGGTAGCAAATGGAGGCACTCCTACCTTTGCTGTTCCCCTTCTCATCACACTTCTCCCTTTAAAAAGAGGCCTTTTACGCTAGAAAATTAATTTGAAGAAAGGGAATAACAACGAGAAGGTCAGCACCGGGAAGCACAGGTGGTGCTCTAGTAACCATCTCTGCTTTAAGCTCCGAACGGAGAGCACGTCTGCTTGCCTGGTGCGATAAACCCTGGGAAACGCAAGGGATTTAGGTGGAAACAGCTCCACCCTGACTCCTACTCTTCCAGTGCGTTTGCTGCACCACCCTGACAGTCCCGGGTGAACCAGGTTTTCAAGAAAGATCACTTTCCATAATGAATCCACTTTGCTTTTTTAGGGATCAAGAAAGCTTCACGCAGCGAGTTACAGTGATGTCCTCCTACAATCAAATGGGCCATTCAGGCAGGCCAAATGCAAGGCAATGCCATTTTGGGATGAAGCCCATCAGGGACATCAGGAAGGAGCTTCTTTTGCTCTGTAAGCTCTTACAGCAAGCTGAAGGCTCAAGCTCGGTGTGTCAGGCCAATCCTTCCTTGTCCATTGACGCTCCCGCAGCAGCGTCCATCTACCCACTTCTCAGACCTCCCCTGAGCGACCGCAAATGGTGAAATATTCCACTCCAGTTCCAGTGGTTGCACGCACACCTCTGCTCAGCTGGGAACATAATTCCAGCTAATAAAAAAGCAGCCTGCAACCCAGCCCTGTATTTTCTCCTCCTCAAAGTAATGCAGGAATTGAGAATTGAGGTGCGAGCGGACCTGCTGGTAGCACAGAAAGTACAACCAACTCAAGCAATCCATTTACAGTGCCAAACAGTTGCAGAGAGCGCAGATGAGATTTTTTCAGTTGAGTGCCGATGCCTTAAAGCAATAAATACATCAAATAAATCAGGCAAAAGGATGCACTGGGCAGCACAGCAGAGGCACTACTCCACTGCTTCCGATAGCAATCAGTGGCAGAGCAGAGCAGTAATTATCCAAGGAGGAATAAGCTGCTACAGGCTGTTCTTGCCATACAGTAAGAAAACAACAGGAGATTTGTTCATGGTTGGATACTAACATGAAAACAGCTTCCTCCCACCCCGGCTCAGGACAGCAGGCAGACGCACGCCACAGGGAAGCTACCAAAAGCCAGCAAAGCAGGAGGGCACAGGAGCGGCGTGTGCAGCCACAAGCTCGACTGGGATTCCCCAGCTGGTGCTATGGGAAGGAAAAGGCTGTGCCTGCCTAAGCAAGGAGCACGGCCTCCCAGGAGCGGCTCTGCAGCCACGCTGTGTTTTCCAATGCTTTCCTCAGAGGACTGTCAGCAAGGCTAAGTGCAAACCTTACCTTCTGCCTGGGTGTTTTCACAACACATCTGAATGGAAAAAAAAAACATTCACTGTGGAGTGGCCTCTCCCACAGTATGTGTCAATCCACACCCACGAGGGAAGCCTTGCGCACGTTTCACTCTTGGACACAGACAGACCCTCTTGCCCTCGCCAGGAGCACAGCAAACGTACCTGTTCAGAGCGTCGGCTTCTCTTAAGGCACCGACAAGCAGCCAGAACACAATCCCCATCGGCGTACGGGAACTGGCAAATCCTGTAAGCATTAGAGAGAATAGTAATTAGTGACATTTATAAGAACTGGCTGGTGAAAGGGAAAGATGCCAAGGCAACCTCATGAGAGATGGGAGGGTGTTAGATCCCTGCCCTGAACACACTCCTGCCTAGCCCTGGCACCACAGTGGAGGTACCCGGCATGAGGCTGACGGGGGACTTCTCCAAAATCACAGAGTGAAGCCAAGGTAAAGACAAGACGATCAGTCCCAAACCAAAGCTGTTCATCCTGCAAAGCCTCCTCAACAGTCAATGCACTGAAGTTAACGTCTAAGTAGAGAGGCAGAAAAGAGGCTGATAAATGGGATGGAAGCCGCCACCTGCAACTCCTCTACTCCTCTCCCTGAGATGCTGCTGGAGATCTCCTGCTCTACAGCACTTGTGCAATTTCTCCTAGTTTGCAGGGCAGATGAATCCCATCTGATGTCAGAGGCAGGCTGCTTCCATTTTTTCATTATTATTGGTTCATCATTATGGTTTCATAATATAAATGGTTTTATATTTCCTACAGATTGTTTTATAAGGCTTTTGTACATTAGTCACACAAAAGACATCTAGCAGCACTGAGCAAAACCTGTCACAGAGGTTGTCTCTGCGGGCTGCAGAAACACCTCGCTGCAGGCATGCAAAGTGCCTGCTGCATGCCAAAGAGGTATCAGAAAAAAAGATGTTTTACTGGAAACAATTCTAAGCAGCCGTCTCCGTCTTCTGATGCAAACTGAAGCAACTGAAGTAAAGGTCACCACATCTAATATGGTTTTACTTTTCCCATTCTGTTCATGCAACTGTTTGGGGACAGCAAAGAATACAGTGGATGAACAACCACCCGCAAGCATCTTGTAATGGAAAGAGGATATGGAAGCAGGGGGAGGTAAGGAAACCCAGTGGGACAACTCCAGTCAAAGCACCAAACCGGCAAGGGGAAGATACAGGATCAGCCCGACAACATCTCACGTATTTCCTGCCAACTAGACCTCGTTATGAACGGCGAGAAAACTTACTCATGCAGTGCATTGGTTTACCTTGGACTGAGAAAAAGAGACTTGCTTGTTTTCCTCAGTCTCTGCGGGTGACTCACAGACATCAGCCATTGCCAGCCGGTATTTACAGAAATGAGAAAAAACATAATCCATTTGGCCCCCCATTTTCCCCTTTCTCCTTTCCCACTATGGAAGGGCTGAAGGCATTTCTAAGGATGAAAACAATGCTGGAGACCACAAGAGCACAGCACAGACCTTGGACTCCAGCCTCAAGCACAAATTTTCCATCACCATTTATAATTGCTCTCCCTGTTGCTTTAAATTACCACTCTAGCCAAAACACAAGAGTTATTTACTTGTGTTATGTACTTCCAGGAGGGTCTTCTGTTTTTCTTTTGAAGTCAGTAACTGAACACTGTTCTGCAGTGGAACATAAAGTCTCTACAAAGACAGAAATAACACGACAAATACAACCTGGCCAATAATCTTTAGTTGCAGCTTATTTATAAAAGTAGACAACTTTCCGCCCCCAGCAATGAAATTCATACCTTCACAAGGCTTGCATCTAAAAGGGCTTTATCAGCTTTGTAGGACTTCATCTGCATTGGCATCGACCCACTCCTGCACCAGGGCTCAGTATGGGGAGGGGAGAACCTTATGGTCACTGTGCAGACCACCTTTTCCCCCTTCCTCCTCCGGCGCTCCTTTTTCCTCTAACTTTCTCAATGCGATTGCTATTATTAGACAACATCGCAGAAACATCCCTGGCAAAGTTCAAACTCCTCGCCTCCCAGTACTGCTGAGCAAGGCAAAGAGAGATGCTTGTAGCTTCTCTAAGTGCTGCTACATTTAATCAAACCCATATGAAGGTGGCCTGGCCTGCCTCCCCAAAGCAACTGCAGCTCTCAGACAAAGCGTTTTGTCCCGCAGCAGCCAGACATACTGGAAACACAGCTGAGTGCCAGGAAATCAGCCCCCCATTCCCAAACTACCTTCGAGAAGGGCCCAGTAGCTTCACTTGCCCCAGGGCTGCTCCTCCCAGGAGACATGACCATGCTCCAGGCAATGCAGACCATGGATGACACACTGTCTTGCTTTAACCCCTGCCAGCAACCAAGTGCCACGCAGACGCTCGCTTCACCCCCAGTTGTGATGGGGGAGAGAATCAGAAAAGTAAAAGTGAGGAAAAACTCGTGGGTTGAGATAAAGACAGTTTAATAGGTAAAGCAAAAGCCATGCACACAAGCAAAGCAAAACAAGGAATTCATTCACTACTTCCCATCAGCAGGCAGGTGTTCTCCAGGAAAGCAGGGCTCCAACACACATAACGGTTATTTGGGAAGACAAATGCCATCGCTACAAACGTCCCCCCCTTCCTTCTTCTTCCCCCAGATTTATATGTTGAGCATGATGTCATATGGCATGGAATATCCCTTTGGTCAGTTGGGGTCAGCTGTCCTGGCTGTGTCTCCTCCCAACTTCTTGTGCCCTCCCAGCCTACTCACCAGCGGCGCGGTGTGAGGAGCAGAAGAGGCCTTGAGAGCTCAGCAACAACTAAAAACACCAATGCACTATCAAAAGTATTTCACATCCCAAATCCAAAACACAGCACTACACCAGCTGCTAATAAAAAAGTTAACTCTATCCCAACTGAAACCATGGCACACACTCATGCCAGCAAAGCTCCTCTGACGCCTTCCTGCAGCTCCAACTTGTCCACCAAAATACACTTTTCTCGGTGTCACCACTCTAGCAACCACTTTCTGTCCCTGACATCGCGACCTGTTGCTTCTTAGCAGACTGAACTAGTACTGCAAAGACACAGTAACATTCTATTTCATCTAACGTGGCAAATAAAGATTCACCACAGTTTTAAAAAAAAAGTTATGTAGCATAGGGGCAGAGGACTGAGCAATACCAGGTAACCTACAACGGGAGATCACCAGATCAGGACTGAAGGGTGAAAGCAAAACGATGGGACAGAGAAATAGGAAGGCTCTGCATAGCAGGAGCAACCAGAGAAGTCCCCCGTGCCATAAGCAGTAAAAGAAAAGGGTGGCACTGGCCAAGAGAGCAGGCACATGACCTTGGAGGTCCTGCCAGACCCCAAGCCTGACCATGCACCCACCATAAAAGAAACCCTAATTTGAAGCCTAAATAGGGGGATGGAGTGTTTTCTGACAGCTCTGAGAAATAATAAAGTTTTGTTTAAGAGGCTTATGCTAATTTTCTCCCCCTCCCTCCTGTGATGATCGTGCAACACCAGCAATTTCAAGCTCAAGCAAACTGCTCTGCCCCGCCATCACCAACAGCAAGGCTGAGTGTCTGTGCTGCTTTTACCAGGAAGATGCGCAACCCCCTCTGAGACAAGCACGTATGACGAGCTCCTCAGATATGGCTAGCACATCGAGAGCGCTACCAAAACCACGCCGGCTCTCCAACCAACAGACCTTGAGAAGTCATCCTCAAGGCAGTAACGTACTTGCAACAAGCACCTAACACAAGAGCTTTTCTGCCTGAGATAGGTCAGATAAATGTTTATAACTAGTTGGGCAGGAAGATAAACCTACCCCTAGCCTTATGGCTAAAGGAGAACACGACAGCAGGATTTGTCCTGCTCCCTCCCAGAGAGGCACTAACACATCAGGCCCTGGCCTGCAGCGTATTTAAGCAGAGAAATCATAGAATCACAGAGTGGTTTGGACTGGAAGGGACCTTTTAAAGACCATCTAGTTCAACCCCCTGTGGTGGGCAGGGACATCTTGCACTAGATCAGGTTGCCCAAAGCCCTGTCCAATCTGGCCTTGAACACTTCCAGGAAAGGGGAATCCACAACTTCTCTGGGAAACCTGTTCCAGTGCCTCACCACCCTCATTGTAGAAATTTTCTGCCTTATATTCTCCTTGATATGTTCATCAGAAGACTTTATTTAAAAGCTGTGCTCAAAGTCCTCCCAGAGGGATACCTCCTCTGGGTTAACTGCGAAGCTGAACATTTTTTGCACGTACGTGAAGCCATCAGTCAGCAGTGCACCTCAAAGGACTCTACTGACATTGTAGCCCCCCAGAAACATTAACACACTTTGCAATCCTCACTCCTCCTTTACAGGGAGGGAAACTAGGGTAGAAGCAGGACATGCTCTACCAGGAGCTACACAGCTGCCCTTCAGCAAGCCGTGCCCACTCCCACATATTCATCAGCTTGACTAATGCAAAACTATGCTGCCAAAACAGACAGTCCTGCCTTTCCCCTCCTCCCCCTTCAACACATCCCAGTCATCTCTACGCTTGTGGTAGCAACCATCGTTTGCTTGATCCAACTGGAAGCCATCCCAGAAAGAAGAAAATAGAGGGAAAGGATTTCTGGCAGAAGAACAGCCTGAGATCAGCTAAAGCTGATGGGAAGCATGACCTCAGAAAGATGGCACAGTGGTACATCTGGAAGCCTAGATGAGGCTTTCAACCTGTGATGCTTCAACCAGATGCTTTGTCTTTGCACAGTGGTAATTCACTTAAAATCTCTTTAATGGCTCATTCACTGCTCAACATGCCCAACCACTCACTCTTAAGACCCATCCAAAACAGCACGGTGAAGTCCTACCTGAGGTCTCTAAACTAGGCTGGTGCACCCAAACCGCAACACACCACAGCTATGCAAGCCTCGCAGCTTAACAAGGAATATTGGTAAAACAAAATTTCTCCAAGAGATTTAGCGATATATACTTTTTTGGTGTTTTTTGCCATAGCTGAAGGGTGTTCTCAAATGGTTTCCAGGAGAAGAGGAGCAAGTACAAGCATATGCGAAGGATCTAGCAAAAGCTCTTAAGCAAAGCAGACAGCAGGATGCTGAAAATAAATACTCAAAGCCCTTTGCAGCACCAAAGTTCAAATCCATCTGGACATTTCTGAGGCTGTCACAGGAGCCCATAGAAGGGATTTTCCAATTCCTCGCAGAGAAACCCTGGAAAATAAGGACGGAAAAAACGAAGTATAGGCTCAAACTCTACGCCAGCCCTTCGTCCTGAGATGTGACCTCCTTCAACACCACCAGGAGCGCAGAGCAAGAGTGTGGCACGACCCTGCGTGGTCCCTACAGGCGGGCTTGTCCCCAGCACAGGGTGGCCCAAGCTCCCCTCCACCTCCATCCCACTTCTCCTCCAGCGCAGGGGTGGATGGAGGGGTCCTGATGGACCCAGGTAAAGCTCCAGGTACTGCAGGGGCTGTCAGCACAAGTCTTCACAGCCAAGCCAGCCACCTCACCTCCAAAACCAGCAAGAGCATGATCCCCACCTAAAAACATACATGGTACGAAGCTGTGCTGAGTGGAGGGAGCTGATGCACCAGCATCTCCAGAGGTACCATCCAAACATCCCGGCAGCAGTCTGACGGAGCTCCCTCACCCCTAGCTCCTGACAGAGGTAAAGGAGGCAGAGCTAATCCTCTCTTGTTTTTCTGAGTTTACACAGCATTAGTCACACAGGCTCCTGACAAAGCTGCCCCGGGGCCCCCAGGCAAGCCTTGCGATCACTGCTGTGCTCGCACCGAAACCACCAACTCCGCCAGCTCTTGACACGAACAGACAAGCACGGTTAAAACCCTCACATTCAAGCCTCCTTTAAACACTCTTCAGAAAAATACCCAGAGCTGCTCCTCCACTTAATGCAGCTTCCCCACCACCACCCCCAGAAAAAGCATAAAGCTACTCAAACCGAGTTTCCGTGGCATTAAAATCAATTAACCAGATAGGCATCTCCAATTGCTCCGTTCTCAGTTTTCCTGATAACTGTTACCATGCAGAGTGTACGCACATCCCAGAAATATCCCAAAGCATCCTTAGGAAAATCATGGACTTTATTACAAAGCTCAAGCTTTCACCTCTGCAGAAATTCACCTTCTCTTAGTTTTAAAGAAAAAACAAAACAAAAACAAATGAACCACAACGGATTAATCCAGGCCCGTTTTTACAGAGCGGAGTTTTTGAAGTCAGCTGCAACTAGCTGTAACCACAAAGCTGATGGTAGGCAGGACACAAGAGCCATCACACGTGTGACGTTTATGTTGGGGACCTTTCAGTTACCTGTATGCCGCCTCCCAGCAGTGGGGACTTGAGGGAGAGCACGGCCCCTCAGCTTGCAGGAAAAAAGCAGCTTGTTGCACTCACCAAGGCGCAAGTGACCACTGTTAATAGACAGAAGCAATGCCCATGCCTGGCTCAAAAGACAAGCTGCCAAAGCAATCGGCCAGCCCTTTGGCAGCACCTCCCGAGAGGTCTCCTGGCCCGTGCCACAGCTCTGCAGCACCACGAGGAACTGCTCTGCCACACAGCTTTGCAATCAGACGTCTGCAGAGGGAGCAGCCTCTGGTGCACAGCCTCTTTTGCTCATTTCTTAATATAATTTATTGAAATAAAACAGGAAGAGCTAAATTCATGCTCTATCAGCTCAAGCAGGACACCGGCTAACCCAATCCTTTCATTTCAAAGCCTGCCACTTCCATCAGTTGGAGAATATGGACTAGCGGCACTGTTTGAGCTACAAACTGAAGACGAGGGATGTGTCTCACAGCCTCAGGCTGGTGGGGCAATCACCCCTCCTGCCCAGCCTCTCCAGGGATGGAGCTCCTGGGGATGGAACTAGTGATCTTTAAGGTCCCTTCCAACCCAAACCATCTATGATTCTATCACACGGACCTCTCTGTCCATCCAGCTGTCCCCATGCTGGGTCCAGCACCCTGCAAGAGATAACTGCTTAATCCCCCAAGGACTGAACTGCTTTGACATGCTGCAGGAAGAGGTCAGTGGAGATCCAGACGGCCTCCATGCCCAAGGCAGGAAAGCGGTAAGGGAAGAGATCCCTGTAAAAGCCCAACAGCGACTTGGAAAACCATTTCCTTAGATACACAGGGGACTGACAACAGTCCACCACTGCCAAAGAGCGACATGGACCACCTCTTCTCCCTCCTGTTCCCTCCAGCACAGACGGGAGGGAAAAGCTCTGGTTGCCACCGGACCAAGAGCTGGTGCATGAGAGGGCAGGACAACAATTTCCATCCAGATCCTCGGACATTAAAAGCATAGTGAGGGCAACACTGCAGGAAAGAAAGCTCCCTGCACTCTCACTGCTCTGCGAAAGGCCAGAATAAATGAGGGGATTTACAGACCGACCCTGAAAACACCACACGTGCTTGCCGAGTCGAATTCACCCCTTGTCTCAACACGTGCACCGTGCAATTTTTTCCACGGAAACCAGATTACAGCACCCCACTTCAAGAGGCAGCTAGTCACATTTTAAACATGTCAGCTGGAAACAAGTTCAACCCCTTCAATGGTTAAGGTCTTCTGAAGCTTATTGGTTTTCTGAGCTATATGTTATATATACCCTCAATTCCCACTCCCAATTCAAATTTCACCAGCCATATCTCACGGCATCTTTCTCTCACAGCATGGGAGACTCTGAGCAGCCTCCAGCCAGATCTCTTCACCACACAGAAGTGCCAAAGCACAACCATCAGGTCATCCCTCAAACATCCCAAAGTTGAGCAGATGCAGCGTCAGAAGGTCTCCAGCCTCAAAAACTCAGAGGCGACCCAGAGGAGCTGACTCCCCGATACTACAATATGAATTAATGCCAAGTCCAGTTGCTTGTGGCTTTTCAACAGGCATCTTGTTAGAGCCCAGCAGTGAGGCAACATAGTTCACCAAATATTGTACTGCTCAAGGCATCTCTAGTGCTGCTCAGCATCCTCAGTTCACGACCTGCAGAGCTTCCTGTGGGATTTACACCATTAAGCTCAAGGCAGTCAGAAGGACAATGTTATCAGGCTCCACTTGCTCAGCCTCTAGAGGTCTAGAGCAAACACACTTCGAGTCTCCAGGAGGCCAACCAATGGTCCTACCAGCCCTTCCTTCTCGGGAACAGTGTGATGGGAATCAGTCCACAGTAGCTCAGGCCGTTTCTCCACAGCTGCTCAGGTACAGCTGCCTGGTCAGCCACGTAGCAAACCAGATAAGGATGCAGATGTGGCTCAAAAACACTTTGGTAAAGAACAAATTCAGTGCTGGACCACCCAAACTGTTGTGCCAGGGTGCAAGAAGGTGGTGGAACTGTGCACCTGGGCCAGAACAGCCATGAAGCAAATCCATGCTTTGCAGATCAGATACAGGTTTCCCTGTGAAACTCATGCAGCAAGTCAGGGAGCAAAGAAAATAGCGATGCATCGAAATATTTTGGTAACTTTATCTGGTTAGCTTTGTAATCATCAGCAATAGCACAGGCAACACTTCTGACCCACTTTATTACCACTCAGAGGAAACGAACGTATTACATCCTCCCTGATAAGTCCCCCTCATTCAGACAAGGATGCTCTCATGACCAGTTTAGACTCACAGAACTGAGGGGGGAGGAAAGAGAGAAACAGTAAGAACAAGACACCACAGGCACAATATTTTTTGAGAAATTGAATTTCTAAACATGGAGGTCATTTTCTTACCTGCCCACTCCTCGTGTACTCTGTATTGAAACGTTTGACAAGATACACAATTCACTATTGGTGCAACTTTGCTCCACTCAAGCCCAGATCAGACGTCAGAGCTATGAAAGCAGGAAAGGAGACACCCAGAAATTTTACCTTGGGAAGAGAAAACCATGCTACTAAACTAAAACTTGAGTAGTCAGCTACGAGGCAAATGGAGGAAACAAAACAAAAAAAAAAAAAAAGAAAAAGCAAGTGCACTAGCTCAAACTGATACCTGCATCCCCCCCAACATCCTGCCACCATGGCGGTGAGCAGCAGATGCGGCTCTCGCACGCTTGGTTGAGGCAACTGCCAGACAGCTTTCCACAGCAAACCCTCCACGTGCCTGGCAAGCTGCAGCTTTAGCAGCCAGAGAAAGGCACGCAAAGCATGACCCCCACCGATTACGGAACAGAACTGAAGGGAAGGGGAGGCAGGAGATATAAAAACTCGAGCCAAGCGGCGAGTCTCAATGAGATCCTGCTGATTTCTGGCGAGCGAGCTAGCCCGAAGCGTGTGCGTAAAGAAGCCAGGCACATCTGCACAGCTACTGTGAAGAAAAGTAAGAGATGCATGAGCAGGGTGCAGGCTTGGACAGCTGTCCCAGCTGCTGCTTAGATCACCAGCAAAGCCTGCACCCCACTTTGTTGAACAAGCAAATCTCCCCCACACCTCTCACAGCAGAGGCAGCGTCGGCAAGCTGCTGAATACACCAACAAACACGCATTTCTGAGCAAGCTGGCTTTAATTCTGCTGTCAGGATGCCAGCAGGGCCCCAAGTCCTAAGGAGATCAGATTTGTACCAACAGACACTCGGGCAAAGCTGGCATGACGGGGGCTTGCAGGGGGCTGAGCATCCCCAGCACCTGCTTCTTCTTCATAGGCCTTTTTCCCTGCCTCTTTGGACCAATGAAAATTAGTTTCCCAGAAAGAAAATCCTGCATTGAGCTCCAAAAGGTGGGGGCAAGGGCCTTGTTTGATTGGGTTTTGGGGTACCCACAGCACCGGGGTTCATGGGGGCTGTGAGCTCCCACCCTGCCGGATGCAACTGCTCAGCAGCCGCTTGCAGCACGGGAAGCTCCTCAGCATAAAGCTGAATGGTGCTGGCTCCCGTGTTTGATTTCCAGGATCCGAGCCACAAGGAGAGCTAAAAATATCACAATTAACCATTCCTTTTCAACGCAAGACTCGCTGATGGGGCCACGGGGGTATTATACAACTGCAAACAGGAAAATGTGGTCTGCAAAAAAAAAAAAAAAAAAAAAAGAAAAAGAAATCAAACTGGGAAAATAGCTGGCCAGGACAGTAATCTCTGAATTCAAGCATGGACCACAACACCCAAAAATGTGGAGGAGCTTGTGCCGCTTGCAATTGTGGTGGCTTGCTCTGATGTGCTTGCAAGTTTTCTGGTGTGATATATGCATTGATTATACACAGAGAGCTCATTCTAGCTATATCCCATGCAAGCTGTCTCCTGAACCAGCTGGCTGCTTAGCTCTGTGTCATTCTGCATGTCAGGAGTTAAGCGAGAAACTTTTATTCCTGCTAAAAGCCATTGCAAGGAGACAGCTAGGCTCCAGAGCTACGGATTTCTTCACATGCAGATTTAGCAGCAATTTTTTTTTTTTTTATCACTGCCCAGTCTTTACGCTGACATCTAGGCTTTAAACATCATCTGTGGGTAACACAGGGGTACATTACTCACAGCGGCACACCCAGGAGAACCAGCAAATCCTCTCCATTTGAGCCCAAGCGTCGGCTTTACCCTGGAATTACATTTATCTCCCCAGCACTAGGCTCCCATTAATGGAATTACCAGGCAGGCTGCTTCAGACTTAACACTTGAGAGAGGCGGGCTGGGATGGCACCGCTCCAGCCTCAAGCCGCAAAGCCTGCACTGTTTCTCCATCCTCCAACGAGCTGCTGCCCTAACGAGCCCGACCCTGCGATGAGAGCCAGGGAAACAAAAGAAACAAACCCAAACTGTCCAGGGCAATCAATATCTTTCTAGGAACACCCAGGCCTCTTGCCAGCTCTCTCCCAGACCCAATTTAGCTCTCCTGCAGCACGGACGTGGACGGCACGCGCAGGAGCAACCCGGCGGGATGCCGAGCCAGAAAGCACAGCCGGTCACCAAGCAGACACTTAGGGAGGTGAATCTGCACCGGTCCCTCTGCAAATACCCAATGCTGAGGGTGTCAAAGCAAACCCACAGCTAAGGAGAACATCCATCCACCTCAAAAATCACGGAGCAAGCACTCGAAGCGGAATAGTTGTGTCATAAATACCCACTGCTATGTAAAATGGGGAGGCGTATCGTAGCAAACCAGCCAAGATTGCTAACCAGCATGGGAGATTATCTTGCACATGCTAGAAAACTGCCTTCCATCACGCAGCGGCTACGGCGCTGCCCTGCTGAGCGATGGGCAGCATGGTATGAACCAGTGCCTTAAACCAGCCCCGCACTACCCAATAAAATGGACAACTGCGAGCACCACAGGCTGCCGAAAACTAAAGGGGATGCAGCAAGCAACCCTACTGCAAAGCTCCACTGATAGCACTGTGACTTCAGCATCTCCGAGGGCTGTTTTTTGCACGCGGCAGCTGTGGGTTTGTTTGGGTTGTTGGTTTTTTTCCCAGTGACCTGCAAAGGGAATTCTCTGTCCTTGGCAGGGAGGGAGCACAAGGAGAAAACAGAGATTCATCAGCACTTGAACGATGTTTGCCCCAGGTATGGAGACCCAGGCACACAGCACTGCCATAGCAAATAAAAAGATAGCAAGGGGAAAGCTTATTTGCAGAGTATAGATGTGCCCTTGCAACAGCTTGAGCTGTGGGAGCTGAACTACTCTCTCCTGTAATTAAAATGCAGAAGAGGAAAGCACAGGAATTACTCCAGCGTGACTGTGAAGGACTAGCAGGCTTTGAGTTTCAAAGTCGATCCTAACACACACTCTTCAGTGCGATTTTAATTCTTAAAAAAAAAAAAAAAAAGAGAGAGAGAAAAAGAGGTTTTGCTGTGAGAAAAGATCCTGCACAACCCTGTTGTCAAACCAGACAAGGAGCAAATGAGGGAGACTGTGGCTGGGACTGACGAAGCAAGGCTGAAGGCAGTCCTCTCTTCCCCCTCACCCCTGCATTGGCTCTGCCAGTCATTCTCAGCGACATAACGATTCAGGGAGGCAGACATGCCCCGTGACAGGAAAAACACTCGTAACACCCAGGCGGTGAAATCTCACATCCGAGAGCATCTGTGCAAAACGCAGCCTGAAACGTTTCTTCCAGCTCCATAGAGTCGATTACACGTTTTGCAAAACCAAGCTGGTGAAACGCTATCGCTTGCATTGAAGGTGAGATTCGCCAGCAAGAGGTAAGTCTTAAGCATCTCCACATTTTCTGTGTACCAAGAAAACAAAAAAAGAAGCCTATGGGTAAGATTACAGGGTCCTGCAGCTCAGGGTGATGTAAAAGAGACAGAAAGACATCAGAAAAAGAAATGACACACGTGCAACGCTCTTCAGCCTGGCACCCAGGGGAACAGCTTAGCTAAGAAAATTACTTTCATTTTTAAATAACGATAAAGGTAAGGAGCCGTCAGAATTATGAGTCAAGCTCCAAGATAAGAAATCATCCTGCTGGATGGGTGCGGCTGCCTCCTTGTTTGGTCACTGTTAGGGTTTTTTTAAAAGATAAACGTGTCTTTCAGAACATGCTTGTTGGCCAGTCTTCCCTTGGCTGAAAAAGAACACAAGAAGCTCACAATGAGGAAAATGATAAATGAAAGGCAGGACAACTTCCAAAGAGCCGAGATCATGCTTCACAGACCCTTTAAAGTAAGATGCAACATATTATTATGTTAAAAAGGACAAAAGAGGAGTAAATTTAAAATTCCAAGTATCTTTGATAAAATATCATTCAGAGAAGCTAATAAGCATAGCCTGCAAGAGGCAGATCCCATTCACAAACCGGAACCTGTCAAGTCAAAGAAATAGTTTTTTAAATCTATTCTTCAATTGTAAAGCTGTTGATATATAGGACTATTTAATTAGAAATTCACAGTCTGGAGGAGGCTAACTCAGCAAATGCAGGCAGGAAAAAAAAGTAACTTGTACATCAGAGCAAGAACCAAGGCAAATCCCTTAAGGAAGGGTGTAAAATTGATCAGAGTGGGTTTGAATCCAACAGAACAACAGCTTGAACACAGCCGAGGTAGAAGTACAAAAGCACCACGGGAAGGCAAACAGTGTGAAGGACCCAGGAGCTCGGTGAAGCAAAAGTGGCAGCAAGTCCCATCGTGCTCTCCAACTTCCCCGCTGCTCAGTAAATTGCAATAACCTGAGGGCCGGCATCACCGCCTGCAGCCCTGACAGCTCAGCCCAGGACTTTGCTGCTCGCCCAACAGCAAGGTGTTAAGCACCACCACCAAGGTTATACAACAGAAGCGACTCTGCAATCGTTTGGGTTTAGAAAGCATTTTGCATTGGCCTTTACCCCTGTTCAGTTTTGCCTTTTCTTATTCAAGAACACCAGATGGGAAGAAAAGTGACCAAGCACAAGGCAAGCCCTTTACTAGAGTTACGGGTTTTTTGCTAAACCCCGGGTATCACCGCTGCTGAACACAGCTTTAAACTAAAGCATCAAGCCCACGAATAGCCCCCTCTTTCCCAGCATGGCGATAGCACAGGAAGGTCCCAACGCTCTCACCTGCTCTGCCACGCATGCCCTGATCGAGCACATCTCCTTTTCCCACCAAGAACTGACCCGGCTGGTCCACACAGCTCCGCAAAATACTCCAGCACATGCCCTCATCAGCCATTTCGACATGTGCCCGAAGATCCCTGCTCCCGACCCAACACCTCCGTTCTCATCCAACGGGGAGCTGTTGCCCATAACTCAACTTCAGCCAGAGCACAAGAGCAGACGGAGCCGTTTATTGAGGGAAAAGACCTCATGGTGCTAGATTTCACTTTTTTGGGGTGTTGCTTTTAAAGGAGGTATCGCAACGCAAGGACGGGGGGGAACCAACTGCGAGCTGCGGGTTTGTTAACCCAGGCACCTGAGCTGCCGCATCTCCAACTGCCCCTGTCACCCGCAGGGACCAAACCCAGATGTCCCACCAGCGTCAACAGCTACCTCTCGGGCAGCAGGTATGTCGGGGACACCCAGGCCACGCCAGTGCCACCCTGCGCGTCCCCCGAGAGCAGCGGGGCCGGGGAGGGCAGGTGGAGGCTCACCACCCCGTCCCCCTCGAGGAGCACGCCTTACGAAGCTCCCCCCCGAACAGCAACCAAGATGATCACGGGCAGCTCCTGCGCTGCTCCATTCAGTGTGAGGGGAAGAAAAACCAAAATACTTTGTTGGGGTTGTTTTTACGTTTTGTTCTGTTCTGACCTCAATGCAGCCCCACCTCGATGCAAAGGACCCCCCCAGCCCCCTGGCAGAGTCTCTGCCAGGTGCACAGCCCCACGCCGTGACCCTCCACACGGCCCCCCCCCCGGCACACAGCCCTGTGCAGCCCCCCCCACCCCACCACCCAGCCCTGTGCAGCAACCCCCCCCCCCCCCACCCCATCACCCAGCCCTGTGCAGTCCTTCACCCCCGCCAAAACGCTTTCGGGTGCACACCAAGCCCTTCGCAGCCTTCCCGAGGCCCCACTCGCGGACCCCCCCCCGGACACCCCTCGCTTTCCCACTCGGGGGTGCTCCAGGCTCTCCGCAAACCCCTGGATGCTCCGGAGCACACAGACCTTTGCAGCCCCCCCCCCCCCCCACCTCCATGCCCCTGGACACAGCCTTTTGGAACCCCCCCGGTGCCTCCGGGGCACACAGCTCTCCGCGCGCCCCCCCCCTCCGCCCCGGTGCCCCCCACGCCTACAGCCCTCCGCACCCCCCGCGATGCCCCCAGACCAACACACCCCGCCCGGTGCTTCCCCACGTACGCTCCCCTCGGGCTCCTCACGCCGCCGCGTCCCGGGGCGGGCCCCGCCGCTCGCCCCCAACCTTCTCCCGGCCCCGCGGCCCCCCCGGCCCCGCGCCCGCTCCGCTCCTCACCCCGGGGCGCCTCGCGGGCGGCCGCGAGCTGCCGGCCCCGCCGCGCATCCTCCGGCGCGCGCCCAGCTCCCAGCCCGACCCGGCCCGCCGCGCGCCGCCGCCGAGCCCCAGGCGGCGCGCCCCCGCGCAGGCGCAGTGGGAGCCCCCGAGCCGGACGCGTAACCGCACGGCATCTCGCGAGAAGAGAATACAAGTGCGCTGGCCGGCGATGGGGTTGCGGAGGGGAATTAGCTCAAATGGTAGAGCGCTCGCTTAGCATGCGAGAGGTAGCGGGATCGATGCCCGCATTCTCCAGGTGCTTTTGCCTCTCAGGTTGACCAGGCCGCGGCGTTCCAGCCCTTACGACTCACCTATACGTTTTGCTTGTTTTTTTTCTACAAAATTCCTTATTTGCGTCCTTAACATTCCTTAAAGATATATTTTGCTTATACCCGTGGTTACGGCAAGCAGAGAGCATTCTGCTGTACATGTGGCGCTGCAAGAGGGCCTTTTGCTTTCTCATTTAATACCAGACAAGGCCCACGACAGGGCGCTGCACCCACAGCAGCTCTGACCCCGGCCCTCACCAAGTCGTTCCATCCAGAGGCCGGAGACCCCCAGAGATCCCCTTTCCCAGAAGCCTCCAATGGAGCCAAAACACTCGCTTGCTTTTAGTAAATTCGAGAAGGAATCAAAATGCCTCAGGGAGGCATCGATGTTCGTGCCATTTGGCCAACAAACTGGCAAGCTTTTGTGGGGCGAATTTATCCAGCTGCAAAGTTCAGGCAAATATTCAAATTCTTCACATTCTACTATTATTCCGCTGCAGCAAGACATGAGGAAAAATCAAATGCTTTAAAGACAAAGACAGCAGATTTTAAAAACTGAAGGTTAACTTTTAGTAAGTGACTGTATCATGAAAAAAACCCAGCTCCATAGGAATACACTCAGTTGGCATTTCCATCGCAGTCACAGGCTGAACTGGAAACCGAAGGGGGAAAACAATTCCGCACACTTTCTCCAGTTACATGCGTGAGGAAATGACCTTTCTGACAAATTTCAATGGCAAAGACTGCAACTCAGCTTTTGGGCTGCTCACAGCCCCCAGCCTACACCTGAGCAAACTGCAAAACCTGCGGTCCCGAGCCCTTCGCGGGGCGCCCAGGGTAGGCTCCCCCCTCTGCTGGGACCTGGGGTGGCTGATGAGGGGAGAGACCTGGCTCGGATCCCCCCCTCTTAAATCCCAGGGGACTTCCCAGTACATCCATCAGATCCCCAGGTGGGACCTGGGGCATGGTGGAAAACATCATCAGGTGCCTTCCAGACTGACCAAATTCTTCTGCAACATGCTTACATCGAACCTCATCTTCAGAAAGAGTAAGAAGCCTTAATATTACTGGGTCTCCTTTTAGAAAGAATAAACCTGGGGAAACTCTTTTTGTCTGAATAAGTCTCATGTGCAGACATTTTTGCAGAGCAGCACTACTTAGCTACGGTCTTTTTGCGCACCTGTAGCCATGCCATTCCCCAGGCTTGAGTCCTGTCTGTTGCACTCTTTATTTCCTGCAGGTCTTTGAAAGTCTTTCTAATCTCACTGCCCTTCCTTGTAGGCAGCACGGCTGTTTAAATAAGACAATTCCCAATTAATTCGCCATAGCCCAAAGAAGAGCTGAATTGAAGAGAGGATGCGGTGGCTTTTCAAAGTGATTATTTGGCATAAATAGCCATGAATTCTCATGGATAGTCTCATGGACAGTAGAGAGAGACGTCTCCACCAGCAGTGGACATCTACCTGTCCTTTCCAGAAAATGGCAATGGTAACATGCAAACTGAAGTTGGACAAACAGGTGAGTGTATGGTTGTTGTGGGGCTTTTTTTAGCTTGAAGATTTCATTGACAAGACACTGAGGTGCTGGAACGTGGCCAAAGAAGAGCAACGAAGCTGGTGAGGGGTCTAGGGCATAAGTCTCATGAGGACTGGCTGAGGGAGCTGGGGTTGTTTAGCCTGAAGAAAAAGAGGCTGAGGGGAGACATTATCGCTCCCTACAACTACCTGAAAGGAGGTTGTAGAGGTGGGAGTTGGTCTCTTCTCCCAGGTAACAAGCGACAGGACAAGATAGGACAAGACACCTCAAGTTGCACCAGGGGAGGTTTAGATTGGATACTAGGGAAAATTTCTTCACCCAAAGGGTTATCAAGCATTGGCACAGGCTGCCTGCGGAACTGGTTGAGTCACCATCCCTGGAGGTATTTAAAAGACGGGTAGATGTGGTGCTGAGGGACATGGTTTAGTGGTGGGCTTGGCAATATTAGGTTTACAGTTGGATTCAATGATCTTTATGGTCTTTTCCAAACTAAAACGTTCTATGATTCTGTGATTCTTGCCTTTTAAAGCTGACTTACACTCATGCTTCCGAGACAAACTCATGAAATTACCAGCTGTTGCTACAATGGTCTTCAAAGCTTCAAGAAACGATTCAAGTCTTCCTATGCAGCAGGGTTTAAGAGGAAAGTGAAATCCATCGCAGTCTCCTATTTCATCAGCTGCTACACAGCCGGCATGAAGAGACTGTATTGTGAAATGTATGTGTCTATGGTCCGGTCCTCTCATTTTCCCCTCTAACTTTGGCCTCATCTCGGCTCTCAACCCCTGCAACAGCTTGGTGACCACCGGCGACCTCGGAACGACGGAAAGCTAAAGGAGGGCCGTTAAGTCTGGTCAAACTGGTGCTGCATCGCCCTCTGCAGACTGGCAGGCAACAGCTGCCACAGGTTGAGGCAAAAGATGCAGAAAAAAAGCAGGGTTGGGCAAAAAATTCCCCTGCCCATACTTTTTCTGGAGGCCAATGCAGTGCAGCGGTTGATGAACACGGCTGGAAAGCCCCATTTTTTTGGGGCCCCATTTTCACTGGACCCACGGTGAAAGACTGTATACGCAGGGCTAAAAATATTACGCATATACTCACAGCACTATTTCATTATCATGGCTCCCACCCCCCGCAAAAATAAAACCAGCGTGAAATGAGGAGACCAGCTTTTCTTTTACGAGAACAAGATGACCACATCAGAACAGCTAAAAATTCCTCCCTCATGGCTTTCTTGTGGGAATCTATAATGAGCTGCCACAGCATGGAGCATCCATATGTGTGCGTGCACACATGCAGGTTGGGGTGAGCATTTGCCTGTGTTTGCTGAGGAGCCCAAAGCTTGGTCAGCCACCTCGCATCTCCCAGCTACATGCTACCAGCATCTGTTTATTGACCTCCCTTTTGTTTTGGTCCTGAGGCATCAGAGAAGCCACAGTGTCGGATTCTCCACAGATGCTTTTGCTCCCCAGTGCTTTATCAGCCCACTGGCTCTTCAGGAATGACACAAGTTTTGCATTTCCTCCCCCTACAAAGCCTTTCTTCAAGTCGCACACAAGCTGGAGGAACAAATGTCTTCCAGCAATGGATCAAACAGGAGTTAAAACAAGGCTCCCAGTGCAACAAATGGAGCTGGGCACATGCTTACCCCTAGCTGTCTGGATTACCGTGGTTGAATTTATGGAATGAATTTGCTGGTAAGCACTGCATGGTCAAGCTAGCCAAAGGTCTGTCGCTGCCCTGAAAATTTTATTGTCTTTAATTGCCATTAAGTGTATGCACAGAGGCATCATGAAAGCAGAGAGGACAGAATGGGAAACTGCTAGAGGGGTAAAAGGAAAAGCTTTCAGCTTATGCTAATAAGCTTAATTTAAGTATCCTTTTGTAAGTTTTCTCTAGGGTTATGTGTGTAAATTTAGTTTTAAAATGAAGTCATCTTAAATGCAGCAACACATCTCAGCTTCTCCAGATCTTGGGACACTAGACCTCCCCTTGCAGGGTCCATGGCAGCCATGCCCACAAGCACAGGGGCAAGGCAGGGACCGCCGTGCTCTTCCTCCCTGGTACAAAGGCCAAAGGAAGGGGACACCCTAAAAAAAGGGGAGATAAAAGTGAGTGACCTCAAAAAGGACATGGGGAAATGGCGATAAAGAAGAAGGCAACACAAGGCAGATGTGTTCTCCCACTCACAGACCTGAGTCTGTGCAAACACCTAAGTGGACATACCTTCCATGCCAGGAGTCTTCCACTGTTTCCGTGGAAAGACATACACACACGATGCATTTCTCACCGGTGTTGTCTCACCAGTGTTCTCTCACTGTTGGCTTTCTCAGCCCCATTTTGCATAGTTTCCCCTGGACTTGTGTGCACCTCAGTGAGTAGGGCAGCCTGGTCCTGCTTTCTGGGGAAAGGGCAATAGATTTTTCCCAAAATGTCTTTTGTTGTCCCCGCAAAGTGAGGGCAGCCAAAGGGACAAGAGGCAGATAGACACTGATAACATCTTGGCATGGCTACCTGGCATGTAAATCTGGTTTTTTGCCAGTGCAGACCACTGTGTAGTGGGTACTTTGCCCAGGGCAGGAGGTCTACAGAAGATCCACGTGACATAAACTGCCCTGAAACCTCTAACAAACACTAGACTTTGTCCTTTGGAGACTCCTGATGTTGGCGGCAGAGCAGGAACAGAGAGCAGCGAAAGGCCAGCTGTGGCTGGATAGAAAATGACACCTTTGCTGTCGGGCTGAATGACAGGCATCTGATTTCAAATTACCTGGTGGACTGGGGGGTGATGCAACCCTCTTGCCAGCGTTCCCTTACTTCCTAACACTAGTGGTCTTCCTGAGAGCATCACACTAAGGACGAAGGGCAGAGACCTCCTTCACTGGTGGCATCACCCCACCCATCCACCTGCCAGGGAGCCTCCTGGCAAGCACTGAAGCCAGAAGCTGATGCCATCCCCAGGCTCGGGCTGGGGTTCAGCAGGTTCCAGGTCAGACCCAGGGGCACAAGGACTGTTCTAGCAACCCCTTTGTGTGTGGACAACCTTGCCTTTCCTGGGAGGGAATGGGGAAGAGGTGCACCCTCTGGCATTCAACTCTCTCTGGGCACTAAGGAAGGTGGGTTTTAGCTCTTTGAGCTCTTCTGGTGGCCCGTTCCCATCTCCTCCAGAAGAAGGATAATCAAGGCAACGAGGGGGAAAACCTCTACTGCTCCCCCTGGGGTGCAGCAAAGACTCTGCCTCCCAGCCCTGTGCCGCCATCTCCTCTGCCAGCGTCGGCAGCCGTGGGAGGGAAAAATGGAGCTGGCCTTCTGCCTCTGGTTCATTTGCAGGCTATTGAAACATTAATTAATCTTCACGCTGTTGAGGATTGGCGGGGGGGGAGAAAGTGGGTTACAAATTAGCATGCGATGCAGCTTGAGCGATGGCAGGGAAATCTTCGGGGAGGGGAAGAGCCCGTGGGGGTTTGGGAGGAGGAGGAGGTGTAGGACCGGAGGCCTTGCTTGCTGCTGAGAGGCAGTTTTTAGGGAGGCACGACCAGGGCTGTTGCCGGGGGACCCTTCCACGGTGTGTGAGCATCCAGTTTGCGCAGGAGCAGGGGCCTGGCCGTGCCCGAGCCCCTGCCGGAGGGGGATCAACCCCCAGGTGAGGTGGCAGGGAAGCAGTAATGTGCTCAGCATCACTCCCTGTCCAGGCGGGACAGGGCTTGCCTGAGGAACGGAGAAACTATTTGCAAACTTCAGCATCTTTATCCACACTTTAGCACTGCGGTGGCCTCATTTTCAAATGGATCCTTCAATGGCAACTACTCCCTTGCTCTGGGCTAAAACCCGGCGAGTGGCTACATGATCAGGGGTAAGGAGTTAAAGCCACCTCTATCATCATCAGGTTTTGTGGGATGTTTTTATCGTCACTGAGCCAGGTACGATCGCGTATGGAGTGCGGCTCCGCGAGCCCCTGAAGAGCCGCCCTGGGAGGAAAAAAAGCCATCACAACCCGAAACTGCTTTTTCTCCCTCTAGCAGGCACCATGTGTACAACAGCAGAGGTTGCGTGGTAACGGCAGCAGGAAGGCGTCAGCCCTGCCCTCCTCGCTCCCCACAGTGCGCCAAGAAGAGCGAGGAGGTACGTATCCGCAGCAGAACCGGGCTCTTAAACTCTCTCAAACTTTCTCTTCTGCTTACCGGGGAGGAGCACGGAGCGATTTTGAAGCCGTGCGTGGCACAAGCTGCTTTGTAGGGAACAGCCGGTTGTGCTGAATTGAACTGTTGTGTGAGCCAGGGGGATGGGGACGGGGTGTGTGTAGGAAGAAGAAACTGTGGGAGACGCCAAGATTTTGGGGGAGGCGGGAGTGGGGGGTGGGGGGTGGAGGTAAGTGACTCAGTAGGTTGCCTAGAAAACTCTCCTTGGCACTTCCAAACCTTTCTTTGCTCTGTCTTGCGAAAGTCTGAATGAGCTTTTACTGGGGCTAAAAGTACTAGGAAACAATAGGGAGACAGGGAGTAGCCGGTAGCCGGAGGAGGAAGCGCGGTGAGCGATGACGAATGCCTTCCAGCCCCAGCCAGGCGCTGGCACCCTCACCCCCGCGGATGATGGGATCCCGCAGATTCCGTGACGGATGTGCTGACAAGCCGCTGGTCACCGGGACTGGGTGGGCGCAGCGGCACAGGGGAAGCCCGGGGAGGGCAACAGTCATCGCAGCAGCAAAACTCCAATGCGCCCATCCTCCATTGCTCTCATGGCTTCGTTTCAAACAGCTTAGAGGAGAGACCTTTGTGCGGGCGAGGTGCAGCTCGTCAACGTGTTGTGCTAATGAGGGAGAGAGAATAGGAGAGAAGGTGCGTCACAGATAGAACTGGTGAAAGGGATGGAGAGGGGGGACATCCCAGGCCCTCCCAGCTTGCTCCTGTACGCAGCCATCAGGGACAACACTGAGGAATGGCTATTTTTGTTGGCATTCCCAGTTCTGACCTCCTCGGGCAAGTACAAGGGGGGGTCCTGTCTCCCCTGGCTGAGACCCCCCCCAAGTTGCCTCTCCCCTGAGTGACCTGCATGCATCCGCATCCCGCTCCGGGTCCCAGCATGGGGCAGGGGTTGCCCTCCCAGCCCCAGTGGGACGGACACCTTCCCATTTAATGTTTGATCCTCCCATCCCTTGCGCATCCCCTTGCTACAGGGAATTCCCCCTCTCCCGTCTTGTTTTCTGCGTATCTGAGTGCTCCTGCTCTGGGGGGAGATGGGGGTGGATGGGAAAAAGGGGCTAGAGGGGAGGGGGGAAAAGGGAAGAAACAGAGGAGGAAAAGAGGGAACTGGGGGAGAAGATGAAAAAGAGGGAAGACACAGAGAAAAGAGGAGGGAAAGGGGAAAAAAAAAGGAGGGCAGAAGGGTGGAAAAGGAACAAAAGAGGGAAGGGGGAAAGAAGGGAGAAAGGGGGGAAGGGAGAGAAAAGCGGGAAGTGGAGAGAGCATGGAAAAAAGAGGGAAGGAAGGGAGAAAGAGGGGAGAAAGGGAAAAAAAGGAGGGAAGAGAGAGGAAAGGGGAGGAGGGAGAAAACAGGGGAAAGAGTGGAAAAGGGAGGAAGAAGAGGGAAGTGGGGAAAGCACAGGGAAAAGAGAAGAAAGGGGAAGGGGAAAAGAGAGGAAAAGGTGGGAAGTGAGGACGACACAGGGAAAAAGCGGGAAGGAAGGGGGAACGGATTAGGAAGAGGGGAGAGGCGGGGGAAAGAAAGGAGGAAGAAGAGAGGGAAAAGGCGTGGGGAGGAGAGGGAAGGCGGGGAGAAGTCAGGACAAAAAAAAAACCAACCAAACGAAAAAAACAAAACAAAAAAAAAACGAAGGAAGAGAAAGGTAAGAGACGGGGGCCGGGGGGGGAAGTGGCAAAAGAGGGCAGGGGAAAAAAAAGTGGGGGGGGGGGGGAGAAAAGGGGAGAGAAAGAGGAAAAGGGGGTGGGAAAGGGGGGAACAGAGCCCGCCCCGGCTCCTCCCCGCCTCGCCCCGGCTCCTCCCCGCGGGGCGGCCGCCCCGCGGGGAGGAGCCGGGGCGAGGCGGGGAGGAGCCGGGGCGGGATCGTGGGGGGACCGGGGAGGGACACGGAGGTGGGACCGGGGAGGGGCCGGCGGCGGCGGCGGCGGCGGCTGCGCGGAGCGGCGGTAGGAGAGCGGCGGGGGCCGGGGGAGGGAGACCCGAGCGAGTTTTGCGGCGTTAGAAAGCGGGGGCGGGGGAGGGGGAGAGGAAGAGGAGGAGGAGATGATGATGATGATGATGATGGCGGCCACGGGCACTTTGCTAGAAGGGTGACGGGGCGAGGAACGGCAGCGATGGCGGGGGGGGGAGCGAGGGTTAGGACCGAGCCTGGTGCCCCGAAACGGGATTCTCCCTCCGCTGGCAGAGGAGCGCAGAGATTTTTTTTTTTTTTTTCTCGGGGGAGGGGGGGGGAGGAAGGAGGGAACCACCTCTTTTTTTGATCCGAGGGATTTAAAACAGGGAAAACCAAAAAACAGAGCGAGCCAAAAAAAAAAAAAAAAGGGAGGCGTTTGCTGAATTATGTAATTGGCGTCCTTTTGCGCTGTTCTCTCGCTTATTTCCACTGGTTTTGGGTCAGGGCTGATTTTTAACGCGTGGGGCCAACCCACTGAGGACGTGGCCCCTGACTTCCAGCAGCGCTTTGCTGTGATTTTGGAAGTGGAAAGGCCAAGTGCGTACATGAGCTCTGCCGACGCTCTACTCAGTTTCCTTCGTGTGTTTTTAAGAGCATATACTCGGGACCATCCCTCCTCTCTTGGCACTTCCTCTCCCCATGTGGATGAGGGATTTCTTGTGGATGAAACCTGACCTGTGCCCTCATACCAGCTCACCTTTGTGAAAAGCCTAGTTTGGGATACCTTTGATTTTATGGGCCTACAGGAAAGACGGGGAGGGACTCTTTATCAGGGAGTGGAGCCATAGGACGAGGGGTAACAGTTTTAAACTGAAAGAGGGTAGATTTAGATCAGCTATTAGGAAGAAATTCTTTACTGTGAGGGTGGTGAGACACTGGAACAGGCTGCCCAGAGAAGTTGTGGCTGCCCCATCCCTGGAAGTGTTCAAGGCCAGGCTGGATGGGGCTTTGATCAGCCTGGTCTAGTGGGAGGTGTCCCTGGTCATGGGCAGCGGGGTTGGAACTAGATGATCTTTAAGGTCCCTTCCAGCCCAAACCATTCTACAATTCTATAAGGAGGTAACTGAGATGGGAGAGGACAGTGATGAACTGCAGTCAGTAACGCCTGGTGGTTTGGTTTTTTTTACTGTTCACATTCCAATGTGATAGGTCAAGAGATTTTTTTAAGTATTTTTTTTTAACAAATACCGTGTAGTCTGAGTCATGTTAGCAAAGCCAAAACACTGAGACTGCATTTTGTCACCTACTGGAGCACCGCCTTTAATACTGTTCCTTGTAGACTCAGCATAGAGCTCAACTACTGGCTTTGGCATATTTTTGTGCATGTTTATCTGGAGCTGCTCTACACGGTGCTGTGTTTACATTGGTTCAGAAATGCAGTTTGACTGCAGAGCAAAAAAAAATTCCTGCTTACCAGCTTCTCTGTACGTGGACTTGCCCAACCAGAGTGACCTTTCGAAGCCTGGATATCAAATCGTGGAGGAACGCTTCTCCCATCCGCCTACATTCCACCTCTCACATAGGGCCGCATGGCCAGCAGGATTTTTAATCGAGTCCAGTCAGTTCTCGTGCTCATCTTCCTCATTCACCTTCATTCTCTCAAAGATACCCTAATTTTAAGTATAGCTGGAGGTCCCACAATCAATCAGGTGTGCCACACTGGTAATTCTCAGCCGCTGTGTGTCCCAGTAGTGCGACAGTGAGAGAGTGGCACCAGTGCCTCTAAAAAGCTCATTCTGGTTAAGCTCCCTTGGAGAGGGAAGGGGAGCATCTTACTCTCGTACAAGATAACAAGCTGTTGCCATATCTCTCCAGGATCCGTGTGCTTTTGCCCCTTGGACGAGGGCCTTACTGAGTCCCAGACGAAACTGCTCCAACACTGCTGCCTCGTACTGGTGCTTGCAGCGGGCTGGTGTTGGAAAAGCACAATCTGTCCTCTTTGCACAGTGTAACTCATGGCTGAGAGCCGTGAGGGTTGAAGAGGATTGTTGCTTCTCAGTCAATGACAAAAATAACAGTTTTAAATTTTTTTTTCAATTTTCAGGTCTTATCTCAACTGTCAAAATGGAGCTTGACATCCAGTGTGAGGAGATGAGCCCATCTAGATGGGCTGAACTTCTGTCCACCATGAAATCCTGCAAAACCATCAGGTAGTAACTAGTTGCGTATCACCTCTGCTAAGTAAGAGCTGTTGTGTTTCTCTCCTGTGTTTTTGAGCTGCAGAACTGTTGACCCGTGACTTAGAAATTGCACAGTAACAGGAATGATTCTACCTATTTTTACCCAGAAAGCTAATTTAAAGGGGGACACCCACCCCACACCCTCTTGCAAAGTTTTTTCAACTATGCATAGCATCCTTTGGTATGAAGTGATGCTGCCCTTGTTCTATGGCACGCCACAGAGCTCAGCTAGGTAATGTGGTTATTTCAACATTTGACCGCTGTTTTGGTAATTCTGTCTTTCTCCCTCAAGAGAGGGAAGACATCTCTCTGTGCTCATTAGGTTGCACGCTCTCTGGGCTGCAGGTCGGATGCTGTCAAATAACTGCTAGTTAATAGTCACACACAAGCCACATGCCATCAGTTTTTAATTCTTCACGTGGCCTTCCAAAGTACTTGCCTTGCGGGTTGAGCAAACCCGCGTGAGAGCCATCTCCTGGAGTGTAAGCTGTAGGACAGGGTTCAGGAGACTTGCTTCTGCACTCTTTCCCCTCTTCTGGCTGGGAATTCACACCCCATGGGCTGGTATCGTCCTGCTTGGGCTGGAGAGGATGGGCCACATCAAGCCAGCGGTGACTTGGAGGAGGTCAGGCACGTTGAAGGGGACTTGCTTTTGTTTTGCAAAGGAGCTTTTTGCAGGTAAGCTTCATGGGCCTGACCTTGACTTCCCAAGGTCTGCCTTGAGTGGCAGAAGGCAGAAGGATGGTTGTCTCCTGGGCAAAGGCTGGGCTGTTCAAAACATAGTGGATGAGAGTGGCTGCGGCAGGGATTGTTTATTGGTGTTGAACATGATCCCATTAGGAGCCAAGTCTTCTTGCCAGAGGGAGGGAAGGAGAAGTGTACTAGAGCCTCAGTTTTCATAGTGTTGTCAAAGGAGAAATGGCCAAGCAACTTTTGGCAGTCCTGGCTGTGGCTGTGCCTGGGGCTGTAGGGTTCTTCATGACACTTTCCTTTTGCCCCATGTCTTTTCTGCCTCCCTGTGCACCTCCCTGCCTGTCCTGGGCTCCTGATCCCTTCCTTGGCTCTCCTTCTAATTCAGCTCCCCACCCCCGTCAATTTAGCAACAACTAGAAAAATGTTGATGTCCAGTGGGAGAAGCCACTGCCACCCTGGGAACTCACAGTTCCTGTGCTGAGAGTCACGCCAGAGAGAGACGGTGCAGAGCAGCGTGAGTCACCTACACGAGACCAAACTGCTGATGGGTGTCTCTGGCGCTGGCTGAAGGCCCAGCTTGGCTGGTCTCAGTGGAGAACCAGTCTGACAGCCTGTAAGCTGGCCTCGGGTTAGACATGGCTTCACACACCAGGTAGTTTGTCGATATCAACGCTTAAATGCAGGTGCATCCTCCAGCTGAAGCCATGCCAAGGGGGGATGACTTGGAGTCACTGCCCTCTTCTGTGCAGCACGGAGGAGGTCCATGGCTTGGGGAACTGCTGTCGCAGCCTCTCCTGTGCCACAGCCCTGCAGAGGCAGCACGACCTGGTTTGGGCCACGTATCACCCAGGAGGCCACGCGTGTACTTACAAAGGCATCCCAGGGGCTGTAGAGGAGTAAATCACCCACTAAGCCTTCACGGGGAATGCGGCTCCAGCCAGGGAGAACAGAGCAACCCTGAGGACTAAAGTGCTCCTTCTCTCCTCCTCTTTCAGGCTGGATGACTGCAATCTCTCCAGCAGTAACTGCGAGGATCTCTCCTCCATCATCAATATGAATCCGTCCCTCACCGAGCTGAAGCTGAACAACAATGAACTGGGAGATGCAGGCATTGAATACCTGTGTAAAGGGTTGCTGATGCCAAGCTGTAGCCTACAGAAGTTATGGTAAAGCCCCGTTGATTGTCGTACTCTAACATGCTTGCAAGTCTACTGCAGGTGAAGCCATGAGGCAAACTCGTACGTGATGGTGGTAAGAGCCGTGCTGATGCATCTCAGCAGTTACCTGGGTCAGATGGTTGGAAAACCCCAGTAGTTTTTATCTAAGTGGTATATTTATTGGAAGACTCCAGGTCATCACTCGGTCTTCCTTTGTCTTCCAGCACTGAGGGAAGGACAGGTAGGGTTTTCCCAGCCAAATGCATTTTTTCAGAGGGCTCTTCTGCCAGTTTTAAGCACAGCACTTACCGTCTGGTCCGGTTTGCTTGCTCCTTTCTCTAGGAGACAAGCAAAAGGGTGTTCTCATGAGCCTTGGCTGTCAGTCTTTTTGCACTCTACCAGACTGGCTCTGCCTCAAGCCTTGTCTTCTCAGTTGGGCAGGGCCAGCTTGATTCAAGACAGCATGTTTTGCAGAGGCACCAGCACCACATTCTAGCATTAGTGGGCTTCCCTCAGCAGCCATGGTGCAGGAGTCGTAGTCAAAGTCAGTGGCTCCTGACGCTGCTCCTCGGTGACCCTCAAAGAGATGCTGCCTTGTTTGATCAGCATCTCTTCTGCAGGGTACTGGAGTCCCCCAGCTCCTGAGGTGGGTGTAGGATCTTCATGATGCTACCTTGTAAAAATCCTTTGCCTTTTAGATCAGATATGCCTACTTCAAAGTCCTTGTGCCCCCTGCAATGAGGACTCACCGACAAATAGAGGAAAAGTTGACTGTAAAGCTAATCAAACTGTAATTCTCTGATGGGACTTCAAGAAATAACTGTGATACTCTGTACTGGAAGACTAACACAAGTAATTTTTCAGAGAGTTTGTCCTAAGCTTCAAACTTTTCCAGATGCTCAAGTAACAGCCTGGATTAGGCTGTTTCAGTTCTGTAGGAACATAATTGTTCGTTTTGGGGATTCTGGTAAGGTGCCTTAGGGAATAAAAGACCAGCCAAACCCAAGCCAAACTTAGTATCACCATGCACACCACCTCTCTCTTGCTGGAAAGTCTCGTCTGATAACTCCCAATAGCAATATCAGCATGGTTCCTACGCTGCTACTCCCAGCCTGACTGCTGAAGGATCAGCTTCATGGATCCTTCTTGTAGTATACCATTAAATTTCTAAATGATATTGAGGGATTTTAAGCCAAGTCGGATGAGATTTTTACTTTTAGCTACTGTGGATTCACATTTCCAGAGGGGGGCAAGAAATCATAAGATGCTGTTGCTTTAGCCGTGGGATAAGCTTCATGATGATTAGAACACTTCTATAAAACAGTTGCGGTGCTACTTAATGTATGATGGATCCTTCTTCTGCTAGAGGCGCTGTATGAGCGATTACACTGAAGGAAGGACGGGAGCTATTGTTTGTGCTACAGGTATAATCGTAGCTGATAAAATATTTTGGCACGCCTGTAAAGTAGCAGTACTGACCTGGACGTGCTGCTTTCTAGGGGGTTACGCACTGTCAGTGCCATGGTGTCCTTTCCAAGCTCAAACCTCAGCAATTGCATCTCTCTGAGGAGAGCCTCTGTAATTTTGGGGGTGCGTTTCCCTCACCCTGGTTACCTCTCCCCTTCAGGCTGCAAAACTGCAATCTGACGAGTGCCAGCTGTGAGACTCTCCGCTCCGTCCTCAGCGCACAGCCGTCCCTGACAGAGCTGCACGTGGGTGATAACAAACTGGGAACTGCTGGAGTGAAGGTGCTGTGTCAAGGGATGATGAACCCCAACTGTAAGCTGCAGAAGCTGCAGTAAGTAGTCCCTGGGGGTTTTTTGGTCATCAGACAGGTCGTGCTTGTCTTTCCCTTGAGACCAGCAGGAATTTTGTTGCCAGGTGTGGATTTCTTCATGTTTTATCTGAAATTGTGTCGTGCTTATTCATGCTGGTAGGTCTCATGGGTTTGTAAGAGCTGGGTATATATTCCCATAGGCTTTGTTTAGCCCTCCTGGCAGTGGTGGTTGTTGGTGCAGGACCTCTCAGGTGCCCAGGGAAAATCTGATTCCGATGCACTTGGTCCTTGTTTTACAGCTGAGAGGGATACAGGTCTATCCACAGCCCCCAGCTCCTCCCGGGAAGGCTCGGTGGCGAGACTGACTGCATGATGTGTTGCAATGCAAAACTCAGTCCTGTGTTCTAAGGCAGCCTGTGCCTTGGTTTAACAGAGGACTAGTGTAAAAATGGGGTGGGTAATTAGTCTTGCTAGGGTCCCCTGGGGTTTAGTTTAAGAATTAACGCTTCCTGAGATTATCAGGGAGATGCTGTTAAAAACTCATATGATTATCTTTGTTTTCATGCATTGCCTTGTCTCAATTCACCTTGGCATGTTTTCTGACCTGGCTAGCACACACTTTTGCCACAGCTGATGCTTGCGGGTGGTGGGACGTGGTGAAGATGGTTGTTTTTCCCTTGCACTTCTTTTCTTCTCGCAGGCTGGAGTATTGTGAACTCACAGCTGACATTGTGGAAGCTCTCAATGCCGCTCTGCAAAGCAAGCCCACCCTGAAGGAGCTCAGCCTGAGTAACAACACGCTGGGGGATACAGCTGTAAAGCAGCTGTGCCGGGGACTGGTGGAGGCAAGCTGCAACCTAGAGCTATTACAGTAAGGAAGAGCCGGTTATCGCTAACTTCAACTAGTCCTGCTGCTAGTCATACCATCCATAAGACACGAAAAATTATTGTCAGGAACGCGTGACATTTAGGCCAGATTTTTTTGCCAGCTCAGATTTCTGTAACTGGAAACTGCAAGCACATGTCGGGGGCTTTCGGTTTTGTGGTTTTTTGACCTTTTTTTTTAGCAGGTGGTTCTGAGCTCACTCTTACGCCCCTTGGTGCAGTGTGAGCGTGTACCCCAGGTTAAACCTGCAATTACAAGGGGAGACTGCTCACCAGTATCTGAGAGCAGAAGAGCAATCACCCTCAATGGCTGCAGTTCTTACCCCTGAATTACCAGCCAGCTGAGCATATTTATTCAGATCCCTTTTTTGCTTCAAAACAGAGATGCTGGATTTGTCCTCATATCTGGGATAAAGCCCCTGAAGGGGTTTAGGGGAGAAGCGCACCTTGTTTTATCTTGCCCCTGTGCTTCAGCAGGGGTTGGCTGCCAGGGACTCACTGTGCAATACAGCCAAAAGTTGCTCTTAAAAGGGACAGTCAATATAAAGGGGGATTTTGGCAAAAACGATCCTTGGATTAATGGATGTGAATGGGTGGATCAGAGCAAAAATGCCCTGCAGCCTCCTGGGGTGCAGGAGCCGTGTGTTGCCTGACCCAGAGCCCATGTAGGATACCTGTACCATCTCTGAGCCTTGCAGGGTCTAAGCAACGCCCAGCTGAGCTGCACTGGTTTGCAGCAAGGAACCAGCCCAGAGCCCCTTCTCAGTCTGAACCGGGGGCGTTGGGGTGTATCTAACACAGCAGGTCTGGGGCAGCAACTCCAACTGTGCTTCTTTCTGCAGCCTGGAGAACTGTGGCATAACCAGCGATAGCTGTCGGGAAATCAGCGCTGTTCTCAGTAACAAGTCATCGCTGCTAGATCTCTCCGTGGGGGATAACAAGATCGGGGACTCTGGTCTGGCTCTGCTGTGCCAAGGACTGATGCATCCTAACTGCAAAATCCAGAAGCTATGGTAAGGGTAGGCAGAGGGTTACTTAAATCCGGTCCTTCTTGCAGCGTGTGAGCTATCTGCGTTGTGCTGCTGGTTTGCTCCTACGTGGAAAGTTTCTCAGTGACACCCCCTAGTGAAACAAGAATGTCTCTGCTGCAAATTAGCTGCTTCTCAAAACTGGGTGGAGGACACCATGAACGAGCAGGACTGCACTGGAATCGCTTAGATCAAATTCTGGGAAGAGGCTGGATGGAAATCTGTGATGGCGTTGGCTTGCCTTCCTGTTGAGTTATCTGTCTACTAGAATTGCATGTTCCTATTTCTTTTTTGTGTTACAAGCAGAGCTTTTGGTGCAACGGATGGAAAGTCAGGAGAAAGCTGTGTGGTGTGATGCATGAACGGGTTTTGTAAAGGGTAGAAGAAAATGAGATGATGTAACCAGAAATTCAGAATGCTGAAATAGGACTTTGCTTTCTAATCTAAGTGGTTCTTGGGGGAAAATAATATTTGTTCTTCCCCGCAGGTTATGGGACTGTGATCTCACAAGTGCTAGCTGTAAAGATCTCTCCAGACTCATCAGTACAAAAGAGACCCTCACAGAGATCAGTCTGATAGACAATAACCTGAGAGACTCAGGGATGGAAATGCTGTGTCAGGCGCTCAAGGATCCCAGATCTAAACTCCAGGAGCTATGGTGAGCCGCCGTCAAGTTACGCGTACCCACTGCCTTCCTTGGAGACCTCACTGAAGAAGAAAGATGTAGTTGAAGTAGTGTCCACCAGGTAGATCCTGAGTTGCAATGGTTCCACGAACAGCTCGTGCCAGTTGTCACCTAAAGGTTTTAGACTTAGAGAGCCAAAGGGATTTGTATTTCTAAACTTGTAGACGCTTTGAAGATCCACCCCACAGTCATCCTGTTATAAGCAATAGGAGACCAAGCATCACTTGCAGAGCTTCTGTCTAATGTATTTTATTGTGTAACAAATGGCAGCTAAGAGACTTTTGAAGTTTGAAAGGCCTCGTGTAATAGCAAAATGAGTGCTGTGATCAGCTATCTCAGGTTCCCCACTGGGTCCAAGCTCTCTCATTGGCGAGCCAAAAGAAGGCTTTAATGACATAAACCATTCTCAGCATCCTCTCTGCTGACAGCGTCACCTTTTAGGCTCAGATGGTCTGGTATCGTGTGGCCGTGAGAGGAAAACTGTTTTTTCACCCAGAACTTGAACAAGCAGCACTTGAACTTTCCTACATCACAAGTTCAGCACCTGCCCCCAGCTGGGTTCTTCCCCTGCCCCATCGGCATGGGAGTTGATGAGGTGCCTCACGAGTGCACGGTGGAGCTGAGAGTGACTGTGGGAGCAGCACGCTTTGTCTCTGATTATTCTTGTGCTTTACGGGCAGGTGCCTTTCCGAGGTGCACGCTCCAAGACAGACATCCCGAATATAAAGAGTGGGAGAGGTGCTGCTTAGAAAGGATTGAGCGGATGAGGGGTTAACAGGAGTACAGTGGTTGCGGGAAGGCTTTGGTTCCTCTGTTCCCACAGTCCGGGCTCCCGTGCAGCGAATGTGAAGAAGCGAACAGCACCTGATACTCTCTAGATCCCCCCACTCTAGATCTCATGTCACTTTTGCCTTGCAGGGTTAGGGAGTGCGGGCTCACAACTGCTTGCTGCAAGGCCGTCAGCTCCGCTCTCAGTGTGAACAAGAATTTGAAAGTACTGCACATCGGCGAGAACAAGTTGGGAGATGCAGGTGTTGAACTCATGTGTGAAGGGCTGCTGCACCCCAACTGCAACATCCAGTCCCTGTGGTAAGCTGCACTCTCCGAAGGCGTCTTCTCTCTTGCTGTGTTACCCTTCCAGGAACGGCGTGCAGAGAGAGGGAGATAGCAATAGATGGTAGCATGGTAATTTTTTTGCTCACATGAAACAATTCACACCACAAACGGATGTTTAACTAGTCCACTAGCAAGTAGGTGTAAGCCACAAGTGCTTCCATGTATCCTGCCACTCATGGTGTCTTACAAGTACAGGCTGTCACCTGTGCGAGGGTGCGTTCATAGCCGCCCACAGGCACTCTCCTGGGTGCAGAACTGAAAGTTCATGGCACAGCATACCTTCAGGATCGAAAGCAGTGTGGGGAGGCTGGAGGGATCATGCTTTATTCTGCGAGGAGCCAGCTCACTGTAGAGCTTCCCATACCCTTCTCTGAGATGGGACTCTTAGATGGAGACAGTGCTGGTCCAGGTCTGGTGTGCTAATTCCTGTGCCTGCCAATCGCAGTGCAAAACCTGCCTGAATTCACCAGTTGCCTCCTTTCCATGGTCTCTACAGATGCCAGTGCAAGTGCTGGGCCAGCCTCACCAGTAGGAGCAGGAGGCCAGCTAGAGCATCACTTCCAGCCCTGTGGTGGGACTCATCTTCCCCATCTGCCCGTGCCCTTCCCAGGCGGGCACCAAGCTCTGGACTGGTGTGGCTGCAGTCTGCGTGATGCTCAGGGCATCGTGCTTGTCTCCTCCATGCCATTTGACAAAAGCCGGAGCTGTGCTCCGATGCCCCCAATGCTCACAGTGAATGAGCTGAGCAGATGAGTTGTGGGAGACATCAGTAAGACTTGAAGTCTCTGCCCAGAAGGATGTATTTGCTAACCAGTTGAAGCTTGGCTCTCAGCTGAGAGGCCTCAGTTGCCCTTTTTAGATAGATGGTTACAAGTTTCAAGTAAGAAACTTTAGAGATGATTTATGATCAGTTTAAACCAAAGAGAAGGTTATGTGTGATGTTGAAGTGGGAATATCTTCTTACGGTCCCTTCTCCACCCATAGCCACAAACCATAAAGCTTTAGGAAGGACTTTTAGGTGCTCAGCAGTCAGCAGAAGGATGGCTGTCTCTGTGAGAAGACCACAGACCATCCCCTGCTGATATCTCAGACATGCCGGCCTAGCAGGGATCTCTGGTCCATGCTAGGCATGTCCGCACCTGCTGTCCGAGTGTGGGCTGGTGGGCTGGTCTCTGGAGCTATCACTGACCGCACTGGCCTCTCCATCCTCTCCCCACAGGCTGGGTAACTGCGATATCACGGCAGCCTGCTGTGCAAGCCTCGCCACCGTCATGGTCACCAAGCAGTGCCTTACCGAGCTGGACCTGAGCTACAACTCTCTGGAAGATGAAGGCATCAGGAAGATCTGTGAAGCCTTGAGGAATCCCAGCTGCAACCTGCAGCAGTTAATGTGAGAGATGTTTCTGGTCCTGATTGCATTCCTCCTGGGAGGCGGTGAGCTCCAGTGAGCTTGGGGGGCTGTGGGGAGGGGGCCGTGAGCACCAGCTCTCTAGGAATTGCACCTGAAGGTAACTGGTCACCCAGGGGGGTTCAAATGCCATCCGCATGTTGCAAAACACTCCTTGTCCCTTCCAAGCAATGTCACCACAGTGCATTGATCTGCTTTGGTCCATAGGGCCCAAGAACAAGGAGATGGTGTGCTGAGGAGGGAGTAATAGGGTTTTATATGTTGTAAGGCACATTTCTGGCTGTTGTGCCAGACTCTCCAACCTAGATGGGGCCCTTCCTGTTATATGATCTTCCCATACCGGCGATTTGTGCATCTTTCTCTTTCCTTAATGGGAGGATGCTCACTAATCCAGCTTTCCTTTTTGTTTGGGTGTAGTTTGTATGATATTTTCTGGAGTTCTGAAGTGGATGATGAACTGAGAGCCCTAGAAGAGTCAAAGCCTGAAGTGAAGATCATTTCATGAGTGGTGACTGCCTGCAGAGCAACGTCAAAACAACGTCCTTTTCTTAATCTGAACTGTTTAATACATAAAGCTAATTAACTTAATAGAGAACTTGCTTTGTACCAAAAACGTTTGTGGATTCCCTGAGTGGGTGTCCGGGGAGCTGATCAACCTTCGGTGCATCTGTGGATGTACTAACTCTGAGGCTTGTGAAAACGTTGTACATTTTCACTGCAGCATTACTATCCTTGAAATAAACAGATACTGGGCATCTTCTAGAAGTGGGTCTTTACCCTTTAGGAGCTCTTTAATCCTATAATCCCTTCTAACGCGTTAGTCAGGCTTTAAAGAGAGCTCTTTTCCAAAGGCAGGAGGAGAACTACCTACTGTATTATTACGGGGTGGTGCTTTCACCAGGTTTCTGGGGAAGGCTTTCCAAAAAAACAAATTATTTTTTTTTTAAATCTACAATGGAGCTCTCCCCTGCCTTTCCCTAGAAGAGATCTTGGAGAAGCAGGGGTGGCCAAGGCACTAGAGAAGAAAGGAAGGAAGGAGTGGCTGTTCAGCAACGTAACTTCAAAATTGGTGTCCCTTGAAAAGTGATTTTCCTACAAACAAAAGATGCTGTGTGCATTTCTGCTAGTACAGGAAATGATTAAATGGTTTGATATGTTTGCTCTGGCAAGAGTGGTTCTACAGGAACTTTAATAAAGTCTGTTTGCAAATAAATGCTTTGTTTTTCTACTTGTAAAAAGAAAAAATAAGATATATCTGTATATTTCTCCTTTAAGACCATCCTTCTATAGTTCTCCTTTAAGACCAGTCCATCACTTCTGAACTACAATACTACTCATACCATGTTTTATATGTTTGCTCTTGGTAAGTTCCTAGCTGAAGCATATCAGGAGAAGATCTTAGTCAAGGCCTTATGTGGAGGGCAAGCCTAGAAGACATTCCCCTGGTTTCAGGGGACACTGACTGGGTTTTCTTGTGCAGTCAGAGTTTTAATAAACCTTGTTCCATGGGAAAACGCAGCCCTTGTTGCACACCTAAAACATGGAGGAACAATTGTAGCTTTAAAAATGTAGGAAGCAAACCTGGCATCACCCTGGGGTGGCCTTGCAGGAGGAATGCCAAAAAAAATAATGTTCCCCAACATCTGTCTTCCTAGAACAGTCACCTGCAAATCCTGCCTGAACACCCAAGCTGAAGGTGTCCTCCCGGCTTTGCCCTGCGGTGCTCGCAGTTCATCCCATAGAGGCTGTAACTGGCTTTTCTTTGACTTAAAGAAAGCTTTGACCTAAGCATAGTTTCTATGGTAGCCTTCAGAAATCTTAAATGGTGCTCAGGAAGTGTCTTACTTGTGTCTTCAGGCAGGTGTGAAGGATAGAATTTGGTTTTTTTCTCAACACATGTCTCTCCTGAGGCTGTCCAAAGTGCTATAAAAACACTCCTTTTTGCTTCAAGAGCCATTTGGTCTTCTCTGTTGAGGGCAGAAGCAGTTCTTGTGTTTAGAAACCTACCTGTCCCGAGGAGCTCTTAAATAGGCTTTTCACATTCATGGCCTCTCCTGGAATTGGCATCTGTGGGCTTGTTTCAAGCTGTGGGAGAAGATAGGGCTGGAGAGGGGCAAGAGCACTTGTAGGGGGAGCCACAATAATCAGGCAGCTGGCTGGCTGTAAAGACAGCACTCTAAAAAAATTAAGCAAACATTAGAAGGGGGTTTCCGAGAGTACCTGGTGTGGTGGATCAATGAGGATGTCCGAGAGGGAAGTGGAGGTGCTCCTGGGCTGCTCCCAAAGCAGGTCGTGGTCAGGCGGGGTGAAGGTGAGAGAGTTTGCAGGCAAATCCTCCCTCTGCCCCACCTCGCCATCAGGATGGGCTGAGGAGTGCGTCAACCGAAGTCAAACCTGGGCCAAACTCGCCAGCAGCCATGCGTCGCCAGGACGTGTTCCCCGCAGCATCCCCCGTGCTGGCTACCCAGGGGGTGGCAGTCTCCCCTCGCACTGCAGACCAGGACACTGCTGCTGCTGCTGCTGCTGCTGGCCTCTGGCACCGACGCCTGGAAAATGCCTCTTCTTCCCCTGCTGCAGGCAGAGGGGCACTGAGACGGGTCTGCCACCATGGTCCCACCACAGACATCTGATGGCACGCTCCTACCTGGGGATAAACCTGCCTGGTCCCCAGAGTGGTTTTGCATTCCCTGGGAAACTCTCTGCAGCACATGCCGCTTGTCCAGTTAATAGCTTCAGCAAGAAAAAACTGCAGGAGCCATATTCTGCCATCTCAATGGGCTCGGAGCATCTCCGACTGGGCCAGCCCAGCAGAGCTCTGCCGGGAACCAGCCCACCCATGAGCTGTTCTTCAGGACAACGAGAAGTCTTGTGCTTGGCTCTAAAAACCAGCTGTAAATCCTGGGACCCAGAAGCAAGCCACTGTAGCAGAGAGACATTTGTGCTCATAAACAAGACTCGAGCAAGGATTTATATTCCTAAAAAACTCATCTGTTTTTATTCATCTATTAGTTGGTCCAACTCACTTCCCTGACAAACCTTGTCACGGCCGTCAACTTGGGAGAGTTGAAGGCAGAGAAGTTTGCTCCTGCGTTTTAGGTGTGCGGGTCTTCGCCATTTTAAGCTAAAAGGAGTAGGCAGTAATTGAGTCACAAACCTTTTCTGCGGACTAGATCTCAGGCTGGCAGCCAAAGCCTTGCTCATACCAAGTTCCCAGCTGGAGCACTCAGCAGCTCCTGGGAGGTCACAGTCGCCTTCTGCTTCTCAGTCAGGGCAAATGGTACCAGTGGTTCGCAAATACTGACTTTCTACTAGGGAGGGTTGAGTTTCACCCGGTATAATGAAGCTTAAAGATAAAATTATGCAGCCAAAATAGGTGGTTAAGAAATCCAGGTATGACTTTCCGTTTTCAGCAAATACTAAAATCTTAAAAAACAGGCCCCTTGAGATCAAATAGCCAAGAACTTAAATCCAGAGGGAGAGGGTTTGTATTTTAGATCTCGGTAAGAGCAACAGTGGTTAAAGTGCATTAAAACTTCAGGTTTCCGCTGGTAGTTTAGGATTCTGTGATAAACTTGATTTTTCACTCATCACAGCATATGATCTCCAGTGGGCAGGTCACAGTGTTCCAGTTAACCTTGCCAGAAGCAGTTAGGCAAACATTTCTGGCCTCATAAACAGGTTATACCCCAACTAAGCCTGCTCCTTGCTTTGGAAGAGCGTCATGTCACAGCTGCCCTGGCATCCCCGGCTGCTCTCTTGCTGCCTGGGCTTTTCGGGAAGGAGCTCCAGCACAGCCAGGCCCCAGGCACCGGCTCCAAATAATACAGATGGTGACAGTAATTTCAGCGCTCCTGCTGAATCTGAAAGGGGAAGTCGAGCCAACTGTGTCTGAAGAGTTAACCGCAGCTCCCCTTTCTTTGAAACCAGTGCTTGCCGTCTGAGTCACTCCCAGTCCTCTACTAAAATAGTCTGAAAGGGACTTACCTCTTGCCTGAATTCCCCTTTTGTGCATAAAATTATGATTTTTCATTATCCTTTCCAACATAGCGCTTCTTTTCTGCGTGCTTATTTCCTCAGTCACCCCTTTCTCCCCAGCACCTGCTTTTCATTTCGTCTCTTTTACCAATGGGGAAAACACACACTGACAAAAAAAACCCCCAAAAAACTAAGGGGGGAAGTCCCTCTCCCCATAAGGCAAGAAGAGTTTTGACAAACTTTACCCATTCCCCTGCTCACAGCTGCAAACGAACCATGGACAACTTGCATTTCTCCTCCTGGGGCACGGCATCACGGCCCCTCCCTTCCTCGCTTCTCCCGCTGGCCTGGCACCCACGCCATGAATGCCAGCCAGGCAAAATGCATTCCCGGCTTGGCAAGGACTTACAAATCGACAGTTTTATGAATATGTGAGGTTCGTCTCGCCTCTCGCAGCTAAAGCCAGCAGCATCCACCAAGGGAGGGAAGGCAGCCTCCGGCAGGGGGAAGAAAGGGAGGCTGGGCCAGATGCCTGCACGGATGATAAGCCTTTCCAAGCTAGAGGGCAAATCGGTGGCGCGTGGGATTCAGGACAGCGTAGCTGGAGGGATGGAAACTTTAACCGGCCGATATTAGGTCACAGCCTGTCTCGTTTGCAATTAAAGGCAGGTATGCAGCCGGATAGGTGAATCTTTGGCAATTCCTCAAGCCCTTGAAGATGTTCCAGAGCGGATGCTCAAAAAAAGTCTCAGGTCGGGCTGCCCGGCCGTCAGGCTGGCACACAGCAGCCCGCAATATCCGCAGAAGGAAATAAAGCACCAGCACAGCTGTTGTTGGCACATGTTGGAACCCTGCAAGCAACTCATGCAAATCCTCCAGTGCTGCTCGCTCTCTCCTGCCTCGCTGGTAGTTACCACATCCCAGGAGCCACAAGGTGTCCAGACCCAAAGAACCCTGCAAATCCAGCGCTTCTCACCCCAACTTACTTCTTTACACCCTATATATTGTTTTTGCCTTGTTTCACGCTTCGCTTAGATGCTTAGTTCAGACCGTAATTATGCTTTGCAGATGATTAAAGCACCTCTGCTTCTGGGTACGGAAATGCATCCCAGGCCATATTGTAATTGTCTAGGAAACATAGCCTGCCTGCCGTGACTTCTAGGTGTAGCTTAGCTAATTGAGCTCCTCGTAGCTGGGTTAGACGCGTCGGCTCATCTCTAACGTGCAGTAACTGCAATTCAAGTAGTGAGGCGGCACTTGGGGATAATTAGAATATAAAGCAGCAAAGAGTTTTCTCCGTGGCACCTCCTCCAAAGAGGGGGAAAGAAAAGGCTGTTTTGTTCATCCCTGGCTGCAGTGGGGAGCTGCTGCTTTCTTCACAGCAGGCTCCCAGCGGATCCATTCCCCCTTCTGTGCCACAGCGTGCAAAGCAAATCTAAATTAGACATGCTACATGGCATGCAGCCATGTCCCCTAACTACAGCAGGATCAAAGATAGCTATAATCCCAACAAGGTGCGTTACAGTCAGCTAATGAATGCTCTGGGGAAGAAATCCGGCCGGATTTGGATGGCTTGATAGAGAGCAAGCAGAGCTCCCAGGGTTGGAGACGCAGATTGGGACTGATCCAAGTCTTCTCAGGGAAAATCACGGAAGCCCAGGTGGGGTAAGGAGTGAAAACCAGATGAGGGAGGAAGGAAAGCACCGGAGAATGGTGTTCTGCCTCCTTTCTCACCTCCTTCCACAGTTCTTGGCCCTGTAATTTCCATGTAACTTAGCACCATCTTCTAGAAGAGAGAACCACTCCTGCTTTTCAGATGGCTCATTGCCTGTAAGTGTTTAGAGCATCTTCAGGCTCCTGGATTTTATGCCTGGCAGCCCCGGAAGGGTATGGGATGGCATTGGCACAGCTGAGACTATGGATCTAGCTCCAGCAGTGCGTGCAAACACTTCCCATTCACTGCTGGCATCCAGCTGCAACAGCCCCAGCCCCAGCATCCACAGGACATACATGCCAAAAAAGAGTTCCTATTTCTTTGTACAGAGAAAGAAGAGTTAAAACAACTGCGCAGCAGATGCAGATGAAAAGCGCGTGCTCTTAGCCCACTGATTCACCCTCTGCTTTTTATGGGCTTGCAGAGCTGGGAGGACTTCGCATGCCAACATGGATTGGCTGCACCAAGAGCAGCAAGGGGTTATAAATGCTCTCCTTTAAGCATCTAGAAGCTCAGCCTTCCCCCTTCGTGTCCTGCCCAGTGCCGGCTGGGCCTCTCCTGGGAGCTGCAAGGGAGCTCGATGCGGAGCAGCTCTCACAGTGACCCTGACGGCTGTATTTTCCAAGCGGGCACCCAAAACGCCAGCCCTCTGCAGTTTTGCTGGAGTTAATCAAGCAGCAGCCTCTCCGCCACATTGTTCCCCACGTACGTCCTGTTCTGAGCTCGCTTGGTCAATATTGGCTCCTGTCTTGCGGAGCAGGGTGGTAACTTGTTTTTCTGGTACAGCAAAATAACCTCTTACCACGTCGGCGGCAGCGCGGCGTGTGTAAGCTCTCAGAGGGCTCCGGAGGACCTGCTTTTACACTGTTTCTGAAGGTATGATTTTTAAGTTGGCCAGTGTTGAGTCAGGCACCCGGGAGGAGCTGGGAAGGGGATCCTCTTGGTTTTGCAGGGTAACACAATGATGTCCCCAGCCTGCGGGACCCTGGCAGGGCTGTTGGTGCTCCAGTAGGGCAGCCAAGCTCCTTCTGGGGTTGACTCTTATGGGGCTGCAGCGCTTTTGGAGGGGGGGTTTGGGAAAAGAGGAGAAGGGTGAGATGTTTTCTGTTACTGGCAGAGTTGTATGCGTGCGGGAGCACCTGGTCTGCTGTAGGCTGTTGTTCACAGGACAGGGAATGGGTGACAGCCCGGTTCAGGTGATGGGGCAGTGGGGAGGACAGGGAGGTACACGTGCGGTGTCAAGTCTCTCCTGCCCCTCTTGTGTGACAGCAGAGAAGTTGCTCACATTAGTATGGTCTGGCTCGTTAGCAACGCTGAGGCAGTAGCTGTCTTTATACCAGACCTATTGCAAGGGGAAGCTGACTTTAACCAAGGTCCATGAGCGCTGGGCCGGGCGTGATGGTTACAGGGACATTCAGCTGCACTGCATGCTCTTATTTAAATACCTGCTATATAATTCAGATGCAGGTTCTTAAAAGTAACTTCTCGCAGGTGAACAACAGCCAGTTACCAAGTTTGTTTGAAAATCCCACACAGAACTCAGTGATGGTTAACAATGTTAGGAGGCTTCTCTAGGACAAGCCAGTCAATACATGGGTCTCCTGACCCTCCTTTGCTCACTCATGCTCTTACAAGGGAGCAGGCAAGACTCCTCTGCCTTCACGGTGTTATCACAGGAAGATGTCAGAGTCTAGTTGGTAACGCCAAGGTGCCCTTGGCTCACAGGTTCCCCCGTCCTCATGAGAGCCCATTCTGCGCCATCAGAAAAGTGCTCCCCCCCTCGCTGATGTAATGGAACCCTTGGCTTGATTACTACTTCCCTTCCCCAAGACAGACATCCAATACTTCAACCTCCCTGCTGCTGTGTGAGCTGAGAGCATGCCCAAGGATCGCAGATGCGTGAGGCTTTGGGCAGCCGTCTCTACCGGTGGCTTTGTACTTGTTGGGTGAGCACAGAGTCATTATGGGTGTCTATAGGTAAAAACTTGGCTATGTTCTTTGCCTGGAGGTTTTGGGGGTCTGCTAAGCCTGCTAGTGGAAGGCCCAGGTTCACAAGGACAGGTGTAGGGGCTGGTCAGCACAGGAGGAGGTGGTGTTGTAAGGCCCCCTCCTAGGGAGAGCTTCGCTAGTCTAAGGACAGCATCTTGTTGCAGGTTAGTCATTGAGTTAAATTTCTTGGGCAGTTTTAAAGGGTCCCGTTAGTCCCATTTTTTTTCAGGAAGAAAATTATTAGAAAGTGTTTATTTAGACTGGGACTTAGGTCTCACCTTGTGGTGAGTTGACCCTGGCTGCATGCCAGGTGCCCACCAAAGCTGCTTTATCACTCCCCCTCCTCAGCTGGACAGAGGAGACAAAATATAACGAAAGGCTCCTGTGTGGAGATAAGGACAGGGAGAACACTCACCAATTACTGTCGTGGGCAAAACAGACTCGACTTGGGGAAATCAATCTAATTTATTACCAATCAAATCAGAGGAGGGTAATAAATAAATAAAACCAAATCTTAAAGACATGTTCCCCCCATCCCCCCCTTCTTCTCAGCTTTAACTTTACTCACAATTTCTCTACCTCTTCCCCTGGAGCAGCACAGGGGGCAGGGAATGGGGGTTGTGGTCAGTTCATCACACGTTGTCTCTGCTGCTCCTTCTTCCTCAGGGGGACGACTCCTCACTCTTCCCCTGCTCCAGTGTGGTGTCTCTCCCATGGGAGACAGTCCTCCATGAAATTCTCCAACGTCCTTCCCATGGGCTGCAGTTCTCCATGAACTGCTCCAGGGTGGGTTCCCCATGGGGTCACAAGTCCCACAAGGAGCCTGCTCCAGTGCAGGCTTCCCATGGTGTCACAGCCTCCTTTGGGCATCCATCTGCTCCAGCGTGGGATCCTCCACAGGCTGCAGGTGGATATTTCCTCCACCATGGACCTCCATGGGCTGCAGGGGGACAGCCTGCCTCACCGTGGTCTTCACCACAGGCTGCAGGGGAATCTCTGCTCTGGTGCCTGGAGCTCCTCCTCCCCCCCCTCTTCTTCACTGCAGAGTTGTTGCTCTCACATATTCTCACTCCTCTCTCTGGCTGCAATTGCTGTTGCGCAGTTGTGTTTTTTCTCCTTCTTAAATATGTTATCACATATGAGCCCGCCACCATTGCTAATGGACTCAGCTTTGGCCAGCGGCGGGTCTGTCTTGGAGCTGGCTGGCATCGGCTCTATCAGACACAGGGGAAGCTTCTATCAGCTTCGCACAGAAGCCACCCCTATAATCCCCCCCCACTACCAAAACCTTGCCTCGCAAACCCAATGCACCCCCGCAGAAGAATATTTCTGCCAGTCACCTCCTGTTCATCGCTATTGCTTCACCTCCAGCAGTGATTGCTGGTGGTATGTTTTGCAGCGCCCCGGCAGTTGCATGGGGTTCTGCACGAAAGGTACAGGTAATACGGTCAGTGATGAGAAATCATAGAAGGCAATACCTGGTACGAACATCAACTTGTTCTGAGGTGAAGAAATCATGAACGTTCAGGGCTTCTGCACAGGATGTTTGACTAAACTGATTTCTGCTTTAAAGCTTGTTTTGGGATGCATAAACCAGCAGGAATTTCTTGGAACAGCTCTTATATGAAGCTGGGTACTGTTGCTTGTTTGCTAGAGGTGGGTAAAATGTTTGCTCCCCTGGCAAGATTACTGTTTTAATCTCACCTTAAGCAATCAAAAAGGAAAGACAGCAAATGTTATCCCCTACCAGAGCTTTATTGTGAATGGGTATAAAGGCACATAGGGAAGGCTGCTCATACATGAGCTCCCCATCCCCTCCCCTTTACAGCTAGATTCAGTCCTGTCCTGAAATGGGTGATAAAGCTCTTAAGGAATCCTTATCCTGAGCACTGTGCGAATCCCTTCCTCCAGTCCTCATTTTGATTACTCAGGCTAAGCAAGGATGAAAGGCTGTGCCGAGCCATAGTCCAACACACCACCATTCATCTCGGAGCAAAGCAACACAAACAGAAGCCCAGACTAAGCTGCTGCTTCTTCCTTGGGCTGACAGGTTCCTTCCAGGGGCGGATGACAAAATTTCTAGATCCCTTTCTCCAAATTTCCAGAGACCTTTCCTTGGTTCCCGTTGGAGAGACCCATCAGGCCCTCACACCTGCCCAACAGATTAACAAGTGGGCACGCCAGTCCTGCTTCTCCCTGTCTCTCCTCCTTTTCCCAGTGTCTCCTTTGCCTGCTGTAGACTTCCCAGAGTCGGCCTACAAACTAGAGCTCCCTGAGCGTCCTGCTGCCTGACCAGCTCTGCAAATGAGTGACTATTTACTGCAGGCACAGCTGAAATGAAGGCACCAAAATCTCCTTATCTGATGAAGCTGCCTGCTAAGCCAACAGTTTCATGACTGCTGGCCAGCACGTTTCACGTGAGCACAGTAAGCAAGTCGAGCCAGTGACCTCCCAATATCATCACAGCAACCCAGCCAGTCGGCTGCCAATCCCATAACCCCGCAAGGGGTTTTGTTTGGATCAAACCCAGTAAGCCATATCCAGTGAAGCAGACAGGCTTGGCCCTTGGTAGTACAGTCTCATGGCTACAGGGAAGAGCAGGATAAGGCTCAGGGAAAGCAGACAAATTTGGGAAGAGATCTGGAGCAGCTTCTGTAGGAGGAATGACTGGCTGAGCTAGGACTACCCAGCATGAGAAAGGGTGGCTGAGGGACAGGAGAGATGCCTGACGTCAGGACTGTCTGGAGAGGGCGAATGGCAGAGAGTGGGTCTCTGCTGTAGTCTTTCCACTTCAGGATCTAAGTAACGACAAATTAAACCATCATGTGAGAAGGCAGCTAACTAAAGGAGATAGTTCTTGTGTTGGGTGGGAGAACTTCTTGGTAGAGGATACCGTGGAAGTTAGAGTCTGACAATGTTTAAAAAGGCAATTGGATGAATAAATGGAAATTAAAAAATCGACTGAGGCCTATCAGAAGCAAGTAAGGCCCTTAGCTGCATACTGCAGGAGGCTGGAGGAACATTTTTTGGGAAAATATCATTGGGTGCTTACCCTGGTCTTATACTGTCCCCAAGCATCTGCTGTCAGGCATTGTCAGAAGGCAGTAAGCAGAAGGGCAGGTAACCAGGAGGCAGTCAGCAGTTATGAAGCAGTGACATAAGGAGGGGAAGGAAGCAGGCTGAAAAAATATTTGCGGGAAAATCACTGGTGCATCATATTTCTAGTGGTCTTTCATCTGGGAAGACCATAAGCTGCTTTGTGAATTCTCTGGACAAACGCAGGTCCATCCAGCAGATGCCTGTCTGTGTGGCAATGGTGAGAACACATCTGTGATAATGTGGCACTGATCCTGTGAGCACAAGCACGGGTAAATAACGTTATCGATACGTCCCTGTGAGGGCAACAAGACTAATTCTGTATGGGTCTGAGCTGCAGTTTGTCCACCTTTTCCTGCTTGGCTTGTACAACGTGGAGAGACAATACTAGCAATGCTGAGCCCTTCCTTCTCTCTCTCTCTCAGAGGAACAAGACACAATACAGAAGAGTTCTGTCATGCTTGACTTGCACAGCTCACAGATGCCCTTTTCCAGCACCTGGAAGTATGGGATCTTGGCATTAGCTGTCATCTTTCTCCTGGTGGCCCTGACCATCTTAACTTGCCAGGTGTGTCAGCTCCAGAAATGCAACAGGACTAGAAAAAGTAAGTATTGGGCCACTGCTCAGCGGCCACCAGGCCCCTGTGTTTCTGCTGCCCTTTCCTCTCAACAAGCATCTTCCACCCTGGACCAAACCCAGAAGCTGAGCAAAGTCCTCAGCTTTTATGCTTCCAGCTGCCACCATTTCTGTCATAATCACTCTATGGCAAGCTGTGTGTCCAAGATCTCCATTACCTGACCTGAGACAGGTAAGGGAGCAGGTTCCTTTTGTTAAAATGAAGTTGGGTCTGTGTGCAAGAAGACAAGAGGTGGGAAACTGGGGCAGGTAACCTCTCCTGGGTGTTACTTGCAAGGGGGAGAAACAAGGCACACATTACAGGATCCCACAAGCGTGTCCTGGCCATACAGTCGTTGCAGCCTTGCTACAAGCCAGCTGCTTCTTCGCCGGGCCAGACACATAAGCACAGCTTCCTCTGTCCTCTCCAGTCCAACAGTTATCTCATGCCTCAGGTGATGCCAGGCTCACCAACTCTTCCTCGCTGTCCATAGTTCTTCCCAGCCTCCTGTCACCCAGCCTCAGCAACCCCACTCTGCTTGGATGGCTTTTACAAAACAAAAAATTAAAATAAAATAAAATAAAATAAAATAAAATAAAATAAAATAAAATAAAATAAAATAATAAAATATCTGTCCCATATGCTTCTTCCTCCTCTTCCCTTCTCAGCGGTGCAAGGCCACAAACCATGCTACCGAGCATGGCTTGCCCCACTTCCCTTGTCCAGAAGCACCAGATCCGAGTGCCATCTGAGCACAGCTTGCTAACTGCGCCAAGATGCATTTTTATGATAAGCAGGTCACAAGGCTGTCCCAGAAAGTCTAAACCATATGGTATTCACATCAGGTGGTCAGTGTCAGCAACTGCATGACGGCAATGTTAACACTGGGCCCTTCAGCAGGTCCCACTAACAAGGTCTTGCTGGTGACAAGAAGGAAGGGAGGAAGGAAGAGAGGCTGAGTGAGGTCATAGGATCCACTGTCCTCCTACCCCTGCCGCAAGGGCTGGGGGAAGAAACACTTCCCACTCAACTGGGTTCTTTCCCACCTGGACTAACCCGTCCCTCCAGGACAGGGCTATGCACAAACTAAAGCGAATGTAAGTGTAAGACTGTGTGACAGCAATGCCTTCATCCACTGCACTAATTTTTGGGGCACCCTAGCTAAACATTCTGCTTTCCAGAGACAGGATCCTCGGTGGTTTTAAAACTCAGCGCACTCTAAAGGCTTTCACAAAATGCCAAATAAAAATCCCACTCCAAGACTCTCATCATCATCTCCGAATGTCATCGTCTCCAAGCTGGATGGCACTTACTCAGCTTTTCTTCGTTCCCACAGAGAAGAGATGCCACAGCCGAGGCTGGGTTAGGATGAAAGCAGTGAACGGCATCTGGGGGAAGAAAATGCCACCTCTCCTGCATGACGCCGCTAAGCAGAGCAATGCAGATATCAAGGCAAGTACGCTGATGCTAGGGCGAAGTCAAGAGCCATCCTCATTTTCAGAAATCCCACAGGGTCGAGCGATGGACCGACTGACAGTCTGGTAGGAAACAAGACCCAAAAACCAGTGGCAAGAAAACACAAAAATTGAGAGAGAGACTCCCTGGCTGAAAGGAATGGAGGGAGGAGCAAAGTAGAGTAGAGTAGAGTAGAGAAGAGTAGAATAGAACAGAATAGAACAGAATAGAATAGAACAGAGTAGAGTAGAGTAGAGTAGAGTAGAGTAGAGTAGAATACATTCTGTATGAAATAAAATATTGTTTTTCCACTTAAACGGAAGCTCTTCTTGTGTGGTAACAGGGCCACGTGTGCACCAGGGCCACACATCCACTCACCCCTGTTTCCCTGGCGGGACTAGACAGTCAGATAGACACAACATGGAAGGATTTTCCAGGTATCGCAGCCCACCCAACAGCACCTGTGCGCTCAGTTCCCATCCTCCGCTGCCCCTCACCCTCCCAGAGGGTACTAGAAGTAGCCCGGGTAAGTTCTGGATGGCAAATTCAGATGTTGACCTCTCATAAATAGGGCTGCTGGGAAGCTCGAGCTCTTCAGGCCGCAAGCAAAACACGGCAGATGATCGGTATCGCAGTGAGCGACAGGGACCTTTGCTCCTGTTTCCAGGTGCATTAAGGAGGGTTGCAGAGCTCATGGAGCCCATTGCTGAGGGAAGTGAAAACACCGGCAGAGCAGTTCCTGGGGAAACTGTTGCAAAAACTCTCCTCTCACTCGATCAAAAGTTGGACTTCTACTTGCTTCTCCTTTATCCGTCCCTTACATTTTTGCTGAAAAAGAAGCAATTGCAAACCTTTCCCATCCCCTCTCCCTTCCCCATGACTGAAGACACTCAGTTTCTTCTCCACCTCCAGCCCGTGTCTCTGTTACCGGACATGGTTTCCAGTAAAACAAATTCCTCAAGTTCCTGGTGACCTTCCTGCAGCTGGCCAAGGCTCACTGTGAGAGCAGGAAGCCCAGGCACGCAGCGCCGTGAGGAGGGGGGGAGACAGCTCAGCAACAGGAGAGAGGAGCCAGCACCAAAATACCACGGGCAGCTGCTGAGTACAGAATGGCTATTAGAGGCTCGCAGCTGCTCCTCTCTAATTAAGAGCCGGTGCCAGCAAGAAAAGCACAGCCAGAGGGGGGGAAAAGGGTTGAAAGAGAGCCCGTCCTGCATGACCAGGGGTGAGGAAAGCAGCTGCTTTGGTGTGCTTGCTCTCCCTGTTGCAGCACAGCTGTTGGGCTCTGCTGTGTGTTTCACCCATGGTCCAGCCTGAGCTTACAGGCGGCTCCGGAGCCAGGCCAGGCTCTTCCCAACTTTTGCTTCCCCACGGTCTGAACCAGGACTAGACGCTTGCACCGCGACAGAGAGCTGATGTGCCAGGAGAGGGGAGCGCGTGGGGTGCTGGTGGTACCACACAAGCCCTCACAGGCCCCCTGGCTGTACTGCAAAGGCACCAGGTTTCAACACACCTTCTTCTCTTCTTACCATTGTAGGAACTGGAGGGAAGTTCAACACTACCAGATTATAAAAGACCCAGATCTCTCTTTTCCTCTCGTCCTCATTTTCCTTAGGTGGAGGTGTTACAGACTGAGCTGGACGTGCCGTGCACCTGCCTCATCTCCTCCTCCAGCAGGACCGAGGACTTCAGCAGCACGAGCAGTGATTTGGGGCTCCTGCCCCGCTCCCGGGGCACACTGAAGTTCTCTCTCCTCTACTGCAGAGAGCGATGTGAGCTGCTTTTGACTGGCCTGGAGGCCTGGGGGCTGCCTAGCCGGGAGTGTGCTGAGTCTGCCGTCCGGGTCCGACTGCTGAGGCACATCCCATCCCACATCCCTGGTCTCCAGTGCATGGTCCAAGAGTGGAAAAGCCGGGTGGTGAAGAACTGCTGCAGGCCAGCCTTTGGGGACCACTTTGTCTTTTCCCTTCAGGATGCCGAGGTGGAGAAGAGCACCCTGAAGCTGGAGGTGAGACAGGGCGCTAGCTCAGTAGACATAAAGAAGGGTGCCTTGACCAGAGAAGATATGTGTAATATCTTCTGGAGATGTCTCCTTCTCTTACCCCTCTGAGGAACATAGAGGAGCTTAGTCACCAGGTCTTCTCAGAGTACAGCCATCTGGGCCCTTTGGCAACAGGAATAAGACCAAGATTTCCAGTTAGCAGCAGCAGCAGCCAGAAGGGTCAGAAAGCCTAGAACCTCTAAAACACTTTAGCTTTCAAAGGGGTACCCTACTAATATCTTGGGCATTTTGGTTTTGGGCTGTGCAGCATTGATGTAGGGGAGCATTTGATTTCCCTGAAATCTGTGTTTCCCACTGCTCTGTGTTCTCCCATCCTTTGCCTCAGGCATTCCCTGTGGAAATGGGCTTGGATGCACAGTCCTGCAGCAGGATGCGCCATAAAAGCTGAGGCCTGGGGTAAATGAGTGGCCCTGCAGTGAGTGAGCTGAGGGCTATCGCACAGCGCAGGGAGAGCAGAGCTGGCTCTAATGGAGACAACATGGTGAGCAGAAGCAGCCTACAGCTACTGTTGGCCTCTTTTCCCGAAGTCTTTGTGACTCTTGCTTGGCTGCTTCTGACGTGTCTCCGTTAGAGCTAGCTTGGGTCTAGTTGCAGATGTAACCCTGCAGGTGTACCTGTGAATGCCCAGGGATTTTAAATGTACACCATGCCTTGGCAACAGACAGCTGTGAGACATCCTCTAGGCTGTGATGGATTTGAAATGTGTGCCGAGGGGACAGCAGTGAAGACATTACTGGTGAAATCCACAGCATACAGATCATTTTCCAGCCAACTGTTCCCTGCGAATGATCTGCGGACATCACGAGCCATCAGTAAGAAAGGGCATGAAGCTGGAAGTCTTTGTATTTTCACCCCCTTGCCACATTATACCGTGGTGCCCAAGACCTCAGCTGGAGGCAGAGGGAAGCGGATCACCTAGAAATATGGAGTTGCACTAACAGCAGGACAAAGACAAACCAGTACTGCCAAGCTGGTACAAACCCACCAGTCTCGAGGTGTTAGCTAGAGGTGTAATCAGCCTGGGGTAGATGGCTTTCCCGGGGTCTTGTAATCCTTTAATGGTCTCTGGCAGGTTTTCCTCTCTCTGAGGAGCAGCCAGCAACTGCTACTTCAAAAGACATCAAGTGGACTAGGTGGCTTGTAGGTCTGAACCTGAATGGTGGTTCCCACCTGTTGAAAAGATCTCATGTTCCTTGATGAGTGTCCAGTTGCATGTTACTTCAAAGCCCCTTTGATTTGGCCATGAATTTGTCCTGTTTTTGCAAGCAGCAAAGCCAGGGAGCTTAGGCCAGACGTGGGAAATGGCCGCATGCTGGAGAGCCACATGCTGGAGAAACAGCTGTGGAGAAAGGACACAAAGAGGAGACTGAAGCCATGTGTGAGCACATGTAGTGATGGCCCCAAGCTGCTGTGAGCAAGTGTGGGCAGCTGGCAGAGGACATGCCCTTGTGCAAGGGGATTCCAGCACCCTCCGGCTCCGCTGGCCAGCCCTGGCAGGGACCAAAGTTTGCATGGAGGAAGGGCAGGACTCAGCAAGATCAGAGGGGCCATGGACTTCATACATGTCCTATGGGACAGGACAGGCTTCACACAGCCTGTTCAAGCTGGTCTGAGAAGGGGGATAGGGTGAGGAAATGCCATTTGATATTCCAGTAGGCAGATGCCCAAGGGCATTATCTGAGATGGAAGGACAGCAGAAGAGATTTTTCAGGTGATACCGCTGAAAGAAAGTATCTGAATTTTACTCCTTGGCATGGACCTTCTTTGCTATCATGACAGCCTAATCCTGACTCCCACAAAAGCCCATAGGTGAGAATGGAAACACATGAAAATAGGATATAAAGGCAGGTAGGTCCCCCTGAATGAGGCTCAGATATGGACCATGTGGATCTACTTGTGGCACGGCTCCCTCATGCACTTCACTCCCATGGACATGCTTTTTCCCTCTCTCCTGCAGGTTCAACGATTTGACAAATACTCCAGAAACGCTGTGCTGGGGGAAGTCAGGGTCACCCTGAGCGAGCTAAAGGCTTCCCAAAGTTTGGTTTTGTGTAAAGAGCTGCAGAAGACTACAAAGGTGATGACTCTATCACATGGCCTTGCCCTGTGTGCCCACACAGTGTCCAGGGAGCTGCATGTCAGTACAGCCATCCCTTCATTTTATTAATGAAAAATCCCCACCCTGCATCCTTGGGGACCTTCTGTATGATATTCGTGGCAGCAGATCCCTTCTGCTCCCAACACTCTTAGGTAGGGTCGTCAGGAAGACAGGGATTTACAGGGATGGAGTTTGAAAATGCATCTTAAAGGTGAGATCTCCAGGGAAGGATGAAGGCATATTGATGACCGAGCTTATGTTGCAGCACCTTCTCCCTTCTCCACCCACAGAGACAAGAGTTCATTGTACATTACACTGGTGGCCATTTGGTCTGTTTAAAGAAATTAATGGCCCAAAATGAAGACATGTGAAGTGTTCCAATAAGGGATTAATAGTAATTTTTAGATGTTAGAGGGGTATTTTAAGTGGTTTCTAATGACAGTAGTGTATTTTACAACAGAGAACAAGTGGCATCTCAAGTCCAGCAACCTGAACAATTTGTTTGTAAGAAACAGCTATTTGTTCCTTATATATGGGAAGTTGATATAAAATGTGAACAACACGAATTTAATTCCAGACCTAGTTCTCATAGTACCCTAACATAGCAAAGTCTACAGCCTGTGGGCTTTCCCATGTCCCTCCAGAAAAAACGACCATGGTGCCAGAAGGGTTAGTACTTTAGTACCATAAAATTAGCACAGATGCATGTGGATGTAGTCTTTATTGTACTACCTCATGTTTGATGGGACTCAAAACTCAGAAGACAACCTCACATCCAAGTTATCCAGACACAGGAGAACAGGGGCTCTTCCATTCCTCCCTAGGAGAAAGGAAAGCTGCCATGCCGAACAAATAAAGAGAGGATGCTAGCAACTGTTAAAAAGTTAAAAGGCTAAAATGCAGTCTCAAGAAAACCACTGAAGGGCAGGATCTGGCCAGCATGCTGTGGTGGCCCTTCAGTCTCTGTTGCTGAGGCCCCAAGAGCGCACTCATGAGCTGCAGCAAGGTTGACGTGTGGCCTTGGCGGCTGCAGAGGTTGTTGCACGGGATGTCTGCTCATCACATGCCCATACGCTTTTCACAGGACGTTGTGGGAGAAGTGCTTGTGTCCCTAAAGTGCCTTCCCATCTCTCAGAGGATAGAGGTCGGGCTGCTCAAGGCAAAAACTACATGCCCTCGAAGCACTGCAGAGAAGAGTAAGGTTTTTATATCTGTTATTGTTGCTACTCCAGTCTTTATTCTGCTGCCTGCGACCTTTACCTTACCCACCCAGAGGGATGGGGAGGTGTTGGAGAGAAAGGTCCCTTATATACCCATCGCACCCCAACCAGCGCTGCTGAATCAGACCACAGGTCTCTCTAGCCTAGTGACTGTCTCTGACAGGGACAAAGTAGCATGGAAAGAAGAGAGGTGTAAGAGATACTCCCCCTCTCTACTCACCCTGCCTCTTCCAATGCATGGCTTAGAGATTTCTTGGGCTGGGGTTGGCTTCTGCGTATTTAGAAATCCCCAGTGTGTTTCTCCTCCCTGCACTCCTTCGGTCCCCCCTTGACCCTGTGCTACTAACATTTAACATCCACAGTGCCCTGTGGCAGGGACTTCCACACCAAACCACGCTTCTGTGAAGAACCACCTTCCCTTGGTAGCGTTGACCTCGCTGCCTCCATCTGCTGCTCACAGGAAAGTTGCTGCGCTGCCATGAGCTGGTGCACGGCCCCCAGCTCATTTCAGCAAGGTGGCCATCTGATGTTAGGTCCCACGAGTTTTGACATGGGAGCTGCTTTTGTTGCCTCATCACACTAATGAAACGCCCAGCTACTTCTCTCAGGCAATGCCTTCCACTCTTCTTCCCTCTATTGCAGGACTTGAATCCCATTTCTCTGCTCTGCAGAGACCTGAAGACCAAACTTCATCACAGTCCTGTTGCCCTCATTATAGAGCCAATTTGTTTTTCCTCTTGAGGTTACCGTGGGGTGGGGGCAGTGCAGAGATGCACAGTGCTCCTTGGGGATGTAACCAGAGCATCACTATCATCCTTCAATCTCCACTGATGAGATGGCCCTCTGAGGCCATGGACACTTGAGAGCAGCCTTAGAGATGCTTTGCATTGCAGATGAGCTGTAAAGAGCTCCCTACCCTGAGAAGGCTGAGGTAGAACAACCTTTTTCTCCTGTAGCCCAATATTTGATACACAACACAACAATGCTTCAAATTTTGGGCCCTTGTCTTACGTGGGTTTCTCCCCTGCAGCATCTAGCTAGTTGGAGGAATGGAGGGAGGGGAAGATGCAGCCATTTTCCTTCTGTAGTGCTCAGCACACAAACAGCGAGAAGGTAGGCAGCCCTTTACCTTGCCTCACTTCATGTCCTGGTCTTCCTCTTAGTTGTATGTCCAAGGTTTCTCCTTGGGACTGGGGGAAGCACAGCAGACTTTGAATTCTTGAGCTGGTCTCTTCTGGGCTGAACTCCTCCCACAGCCTTAAATGCTCAAAAGGTCTTCTCGTCTGTACCTCTAAAGCCACTGTTTTCCATTTCACTAATTAAATACAGGCAGAGCAATTGCAAAGGCTCCTCTCTGTTTCTTTCTGAGTTTTGCTGCAGGTGTTGGATTCAGCATAAGCACTTACAGGGCTAACAGGAGTAAATCCTTTCCTCCCTTGCCCTGTTTCTACTAACTTCAGAGCTTGTTCCACAGCTACAGAGACTACTCTGAGGTAGTCCTTGTTTAATCACGCTTTACTATTACAGGATGGTGAAGTCCTACTAGGTTTTAGTAGCTATGTACCTACAAAGACGTGATTGCCTTGGCCGAGTGGTCTGATTTCCAGCAGTACCGAAGGCAGCACAAGCTTTGAGAAACATGGGATCAAGCCCGAACAGTTGCAATATTCAGCTCTAATCAACACACAGCCCTTTTCCAGCATGACTACTTTATGCATTATTATGTCTACATTTGAAATGCCCAGCTCTGGGACAGAGATAGATACCCCAATGCTTCATTTCTCCTTTCTCTTCCCCATCCCAGATGTATATGCGAGGATAGATGTTTCCTGCAGACGCCACAGAGAAAAGCACCAGAAGTCCAGGCCACGGGCCCACACACCGCTCATCATCTTCAACGAGACTTTCCTATTCCACATGCCTGAGCCTCCAGCGTGGGACTGTACGGTCCTGGTCTCCATTTATGAAGTGGACTCAGACTCCAGGCATCTCATTGGACAGGCCACCCTGGGGAAGGGAAGAGCGAGCGAAGCTGCCGACCACTGGGGCCTCATGATAAAGTCCATCCAGCAGCCCGTAGCTAAATGGCATCCTCTGCTCATTTAGAGGGGATGTCTTCTGCAGCAGTTGCATGTGGTAAATCTGGCCAGGTTTTCTGTCACAAAGACAAGCCAAGGCAGCGCTCACAGTGGGTACATCTAAAAAAAAAAATGGATCAGAGCCTGAAATTCATGCTCCCGAAGACGTGAACAGTTGTAACGATCTTTTGGCTTTCTCCTGCTCCTTGCTGCTCCTCCATCTTTGCTGATCCCATGACATCTATAGGATAGCAGCAGGGTTTCAGTAGCGCCTTGAGCTGGAGAAGGTTTGTACCTCGGAAAGGAAATAGCCTGCCCTGCTCACTATGAGCACTCACTATGAATAGACAAGATGAAGAAGGGATGAGAAGGAGGAGGAGTCAACGATCCTATTTGTAAGATAGAAAAGCACTAAGAGGTTAGTTGATTTGTTTAAGCTCAAACAAGAAATGTAGCTGGGAGCTTGAATTTGTATTAAGATCCTCTCCAGCACTTCAGAAAGCCATCACCATTTTTTACCTAGTAATGTCCCAGGCTTGGCTTGTTAGAACTTCCAAGTTTGTTGCAGAAAGAGTGAAAACAGAGGTCCTGGGGCTATTGGAGTGAAGCTGTCTCGGTGTGAGCACCACTGTGCTTGCACAGGACAGGTTGCTAACGGGAAAGCGCCACCCACCTCTACTCCGAGATGCCAGCCAGAGGCTTTCATTAGCAGTACAGCCATCCCAAAGCTGAACACGGACACCTCTCCCCACACTGTGGGCACGAGGGTAATATGTCTTCTCTGACCTCCGAGCAGAGACAGCTTCTCATGCTGCTTGGGAAGAGACATCTCCCTCCAGGGAAGGATGCTGCTCCCTGCACCCGGGAGGGCGGCTGCTACGCTGGAAGGTGACCACAGCTACAGGGCTCTGCCCTGGATCCATGTCCGGACACAGGGAACACGAAAGCGAGACATGTCAGCCATCTGCCCACCTCACATCATCCTTCTGCTGCAGGAACCTCTGATGGAGGCTGGAGAAGGGCTGGAGCTGGAGCTGCCTTCCCACCCTCTTCCTCTCCACTCCAGCTGGGTCTGATGACTTGAGCATTTCCTGCAGCCTGAAGCGGCGAGTTTAGTGTACCTGCTGGCATTCTTACTGCCATTAATTCCAATGAACGTGGATATTCTTGCTGTCCACATGCATTTAGTCTTTTTCTGAATCTTGATGTATTTTTGCCCTTTGGGAATTCCTGGGCCATGTTCATTGCATGTCGTAGGGGAAAATACATTAAAGAAAAAAAGATTTTTCACAGATTAAAGTTTCCTTTCACTTATGTCCCTGTCCTGGCCTGATACAAGAGACCCTTTTGTGATTTCCTATACTCCCAGCACATCTTCTGACTGATTTCCCAGGCTTTCAAAGTGGAGAATTCCCTCACATAAGAGCCATCCTCTGCCTTGCCTGCAGGCAGGTGCGGGCTGGAACTCCAGTTTTCCTTTGTTTTATATTTTTTCTTAGTGGCACTGCTTGAAAATCCTCCCCCTCTGCCCCAGTCACAAGACATGTAAGTTCTCACCTTCCGAGAAATCTGTTAAATTGTGGATGGGTTTTGCATAGAGGATGACCTAAAAAAAAAAAAAGTTTTAGGTCACACAGGCTTATGTTGGTGTGGGAAGCAAGTGAAAGGAGGCCAGTAGAAAAGGAGAGGGAGGAGAAGCTGAAATGGGTGCTCCTGCAGCCATCCCCACCTTTGCACAGCTCCTCTTATGTTTGCTTGCCCTACAAAATGTCTTGGATTGCAACACAGATCTGACTCGCTGGTCTTGTGAGGGCAGGAAGGATGAAGCTTGGAAGAGGAAGGCTGGAGGAAGGCTGCGATGCGCTGCAGGCTGGCTGCGATATTCGAGTTGGGATGAGGAGTCCCAGAGAGGACAGTATTCAACCAGCCAAGGTGCAAAGCCCAGGCAGGGTGGTGGGAGCAGCTGATGACTCAGAGTGCTTGCCGGAGGTGGACAGGATGGTGGCCCCTGGGTGGCAGAAGCTCTCCAAGCAAACAGCATCACAGAGCTGCAAGGGGATAACAGAAAGTAGTTGCTGTTTTTCTCATTCTCTGTCCTCCCCTCCCTGCAGAGCCCAAGCATGGTCTGGTTGACTTTGGGGTCTCCTTCCTTTCATCCATGACCATCTTCAGCCCTTCCAGGCTTTGATCTCCAAAGTCGTCCAGACACAGCAGCAGCAGCATCCCCTTCCTGACACAGGACGCCTGTTGCCCTGACTGTTACTGCATCTGAGGCTGAGGCTTTCTTTGGACTTTTTGGGGACGTGACACTCACTCATGTCTTCTACAATGGACAATTTTCCTCTCCCGAACACCATATATTGAATTTCACTTGAAGTCAATCAGGACCTTCATTCTGCTGCCTTTGCATGAGAGCACGTGGTCAACAGATCTGACTCCAGATGGAGCCAAGCAATGCTGAGTTGAGGAAGGAAAACATGGCTAATAAATAAATATAGATTATTTATACAAAAATAGCTATGTTATAATATATTAATAAATAAATACGTGCAAAATATTTAAATAAATAAATACGTTCAAGAGCACAGATGGGTGGACAAATGAATAAAGTGCCATCAAATGACAGAGCCATAACCTCATTTCCTTCTCATGCAGATTTCCCCATCTCAACGCGAACGTGTGGAGAAGAAGCCAGCCTCTGGCTTACCGGTGAACACGCCGCTCACGAGACAGTTATTCCACCCTCAATATAATGAGTCAGTGTGTTTATGCAGTTAAACTATTAAGATAGTTTTATTCCTCAAATTCTCAAAGCTTCTCTAATTAGCCTCTGGCAACTTTAGGTTTGGAGCTATTAGCATGGATTGGAGATTCATTTCTGTGCAATTCCTTGTCCTGGTTGTTGGCCGTGTTTGACTGGTTTGGGTGTGCCCGGGACAGCTCTGAAAGCCAACTGCAGGCTCAAGCCCTTACACAGCTTCCCCTGCCTGCCTGTAGTGGCTACAGGCGATGGTGTTCTTGGGATGGTAAAGCACAACACCTTACTGAAGTAGCAGAAAAAGTTTCAATGACCCAGGAAACACGCAGTGCCTGGGAACAGCCTGAAGGCAGCACCAATACAGAATGGAAACGTGAAGGCTCTTGCATCTGATCTGGGTGGCTTCAGTGAGAGGTCTTAATTGCCTGGGATTATTCCTTGTTTTTTCCAGGGTTTGGGCTTCCTCTTCCGAGCTCCTCCGCTGGCTTTGTAGTGGCAGGCTGTCATGCAGGTACCAGCAGAACTGCGTCAAATCAATGTGCAGCAGCTTTGCTGGAACCAGGATCTGGCCCAGAGGGCCCAGGGCAAGTTCAGCTGCGACCAGCAGCAGCCCCAGCGTCGCTGGGGTTTCTCTGCCAGGCATCACACACTGCAAGGAAGACAAGCTCTCCCCTACGGATAGCTGGGATGGAGGGGCTGAAGTAGGGGGCTTTGTATCCTTGAGCCCAGAGGAGTTTGCATGCGGGGACAGCCATGTCAGGCATGTGGTTGTGGGCACCAGAGCTGCACTTTGCTTGCGTCGTATGGTGGAGTGGGAGGGGGCATATGGGGAATCAGGATGTGGTCCTCCCTGCCATGCATAGCTCCTGTAGTGCCGGTGGGACAACAGTGTCACACGCTTTGCTTTTCTGTTATAAACAGGCCTGGAGGCACCTTCTTTAATTAATGTTTGGGTAGCCCTAGCAAAACACCATGTAAGTGGACTTCAAGCAACATGTCTGGTTCAAGCACCTCCAGACACCAAAGTACGCGGGTCCCCTTTGGTCTGGTCTCAGAGACGGACATGTTAGTCCTCCCCAGACTATGGCAGATCTCAGATTCAGCTCTGGAGACAGATTTCGGGGACGAACCAGTTCAGCATTTAGTTTCAAGTCCCCTAAGCCACAGTTTCCAGTGCTAAGCTGCCATTCAGCTGGTGGGAAGGACTCTGAAGGCAGCTAGGCTGTGCCACTGAACGCTTTGAGCGCTCTGGCATCCAAGTCTTGGCCCCAGCCAGGAGAGTCTGCAACCAGGGCTTGTCTGGTGGGAGCAAAAAACTCGGATGATCACGAATTTGCCCCCATTGACCAGCACCTTTCTTCAGCCACTGGCCAGGCAAAAATCATTTCAGAGGTGCTGGCAGCCAGCCCCAGGCACCCGTGCGCAGGGCTGAGCGGCCGCCGATCGCCTCAGCTTGTTAATCCGCCCACGCGTGCCACGCGCCTCCTCTCCAGGAGCTCCCAGCTGCTTTTGGCGCCTGGCAAACCTCCCATGTCCACCCTCCCCTCCCTCCTCCTCCTCTCTAAGCACCTGCTCTCCGCAGCACGGGAGGGAGCGGACGCCTGCCTCTCCCCTTCTCCCCGATCTTCATGCAGTGCAGGTCCCGCTCCCCAGGCGTGTCTCCCCACTTGAAAGCAAGAGACAAAAGGCACCTGCCTCGAGCGTGCGCCCTGCATCAAGCTCGGGCATCTCCCCCGCCATTCCCACGCTCCCCGTGCTGCTGGACCCTTGCCAGCCCTCTCGTGCTGTCCCACCCAGACCTCAGAGTCATTCCCGACCCTGCTGCTCGCGCCCCACACGGGCCTTTCCTCCTCCTGGCCTGTGCAGCTGCTGGTGGAGAGGTGGGGTGGGGGGGGCGGATCTTGCAAAGTGCCAATTTGTGATGGGCTGTCACGGGAAGGAGCCAAAAATGCTGAGGCTCACCCTGCTTGCCTACCTGCCTCCAGACACCCAGCTACCCTGCCTGGCAGGGGTGGGCATCTTCGGGAGCAGGTCAAGCCTCCCCAGGGCCGAGCCAGATCCGGATGGTGCCTCTCCCTCGCTGCTGACTGGAAAAATCAAGTCTACGATGATGGTAGTCCCAGTGGTTGAGCATCGTCGTGGTGATGCTCTGGTGCAGCTGTGTTTGCTGGTGAGGTGAAACAGCCCACCCGCCTGTCCCCCTCCTTCCTCCCCTCCCTGCATGCCATGCTGGTGCCTGCCACTAGTAAAATCAGTGGCCATGCCTTCTCTGGAAAAAAACAAGAATGTGATTGTTCCTAATCCGGCACGGCCAAAACAGTCCTCATGAGAACAATCCTTTGTCAGGAGTGTTTGTGACAACCTTGGGCAGAAGCGGCTGACCCTGCTCACCCTCCCCAGCAGCGCCAACAGAGCCCCACTCCTGCAGAAATCCCAAAGATCTTGCCCAAACCTTGCCTCTAGCACTCAGGACTTAATGCTGGGCAACACCTCCCACCCAAACTGGAGTCCCAGAGCAAGAGTACACCATCACATCCGCTAGGATGTCAAAAGCAGGGAGTCAGAAAGCGCCCTTGGCCATGCCTGCCCACGCTCAGCTGCGTACCCCCAAACATCACTCACACGCTCTGCACTGGCAAATGATCCCTCTGGGAGCCCCTCCGTGTATTTTAGGATTTTTCTCTGCTTGCAAGGACAGAAGCAGAGTGCGCTTGGGCCAGCTCCGTGACTGCTTCCTCATCTGATGTCACACCACCGCCATAAGGTCCTCATCCAGCTCCATCAGGCGGTGGCGGTCCACAGCCCCCATCCAGGCAAGCAAAGCAGGGGCTTGTACCAACAGCCGCCAGGGAGAAATGGTGCTTCCTTCCCCCTGCATTTACCCCACGCAAACAAAATGCAAATACGTGCTTAAAAAAATAAGCTGCAGGGAGCCGGTGGGGGACCAGGTGGCATCTCTGTGTCACCGTGTCAACTCTCGCAGGGCCCACAGCAGCACCACCAAGATGACAGCCATCCAGAGGAGGAGCGGTCAGTCCCCCGCGAGGGCAGAACAGCAGCATCGGCCCGACTCGCGAGCCTCCGAGGCCGGCTTGGCTCTTGATAAGCACCAGCTTCCCCCACACCACTCGTCTCCTTTTCCAAGGGTCTCATCAGGAATCTGAGTGGCTTCACGACCGGTTTAACTTTTCCAACAAACCGACTGGGAGGTGAATCTTACCCCATGCAAGAGATAAGGGCACATTGACCGAAATCACACAGAAAGCCTGCTATAAAAGAAGAAAGAGAATTTAAAACTGTAGAGCCATGGTTGCCTTCCTTAGTCGCAGACAGAGGCGGCTTTACTCCAGGTGGGAGCGCAGCTCAACCCTCTACAAGCCATTTCTCACCGGGGCGCCCGTTAGGAGCCTGTCCTGTTTAACCACCCCGTGGCTGTGGCAGAAATGAGAAGATGAAGGTTGCTACCTGGTAGCAGCGTGACGTTTGCGATCCTGGGTTAAAATGAGGCTTTTTAAAACAAACAGGCTGGGAGAGCGGAGAGCGGATAAAAGGCAATTGTGCCCTTTGGAGAAATACAAGTCTGAGTTTCTTACTGCTCTGGGATTTGGTGCAGGGGCCAAAGGCAATGTATTTGATCCACCTCGCTTTGTCCGTAGCCTCATCTCCCTGCACACCCGCCAGTGTGAAAGCTGATGAGAGCCGAGGCTCAGCTCTTCCCTGCTGAGAATCTGCTGGTGGTGCCTGAGGAACATCCCCCCTGCGAGCTGAGCCGGGCTTTGGGTCCCAGCAGGCGCAAGGATCTCACGCTCGCTCCCAGCATCTTCCTTTTCCAGCTGGCGCAGGGGAAGCCCCGTGACCGCTGGCAGCCTTCTGGCCACCTCTGCTTGGTGCTTTCTGCCTGCAGGGACAACAAATACAACGTATCCTGGAGGGGAGGAATTCCTGACCCGATTCCTGACCTACCCTCCAACTTCTGGCTGGAGGCGTATCTCGCTGCGCGGGCGACGGGGATAACAACGTGGCAGGAAAAAAAACTACGCTGGAAACCACATGCGTGTGTGGGGGATGAGGCGGGGAGAGGAAGAAGTGGCGTAAGGAAAAGGAGGAAATGTTACGGCGAGCCAAATGAGACTCCAGGGAGAGGATACCTTCAGGTACCTGTGATCCGTCCGAGCATAGACTTCAATTTGTTCTCTGAAGAGAAACAGACCACTTTGCTCTGCCCGTGGCCCAGGGAGCCTTGGGAAGGAACCCATCTATTGCCCTCTCCTGGAGCCAGCCCCGGTCCTACAGGGATAGTTTTGCCATCCAAACGCAGCTGGGAGAGAGTGGGAGAAAAAATTAAACCCACTGCGTGCTTTTTGGTGCCCCAGCAGTTGAAGACCCAATCTTACATCTTAAGGGCACCTAAACTCCCCCCAAAGCCTGACTACACCCCGGAAAATTCAAGCCTCACCTGAGTGACAAGTTTGGGCATCCGAACCCCACAACTCTCGTTTTTAAGCATCCGGCACAGACACAAAAGACATCTGTGGTCCAGGCAGTCTGTTTTTGTAATGTCTTTTTAACAGTACAGAGATTTTCCTAGTCCATCAGGAGAGGCCAAGAGAGACACTACGGGGCTGGCTGGAGCTCCGGCCCCGATGCAGCGGGAAGATAACCGAGTGTCTGGCTTCAAAGCCAAGTGCTGGCTCGGGGACAGCCCCTTGTGACCTCCAGACAATTACAGCACTGTGAGCCAAAGGCAGCAGCTCTGCCCTCGCAACCCACAACCCCCCGGGCAGAGCGGCTACGGAGGGGAAAAGCGCCAGATTTAGCCAACGCTGGCTAATGACAACTGAGTTTCTCACCCGTGGGACAGGTTTGGGTTTCGTGGGCAGGGGTCCAAGGGGTAGCTGGCACCTTTTCTGCTCACAGTCTACGCTGCCGGGCACGGGGGCTCCCACTGGATTCACTCTCCCGCAGCCTTGCTCCAGCACCTCAGCAAACCCAATGCATGGTGAGTTTCTCTTATTCTCACCCAAAAAGAAGCCTGCAAATGTGTCTTGGAGCCTTATCTCCCAAGGGCAGCCATCTAGCAGTTTTGGGTTTTTTTTTTTTTTAGTTAAGCAAGACGGACAGCTGGAAAAATACATTTCAGGGAGCATGAAGAAGTATTGATAAGGGTCCTGGAATGAATCCAACTGGCACGGACTGCAGCGTGCCCTGTGTGTACGCGGGGTCCGTGCTGTCTGAGCAGCTGTGGATGGGAAGCCAACCCCTCCGGCCCCAGGGTGGGAAATACTTGGAGAGAGCAGCTAGGCCAAAAACCCAATCCCTGCGGCTCAAAGACCAGCTAGCCAGCGGGACATATTCCAGAGCGTTAGCTTAAATAGTACCACGAGCTTTTTAACTTGAATAAATCTTTGCTTGTAAATTAAAAAAGAAAAAACAAATGCGACGCCACAGCGGTTCCGTGTTTGTACCGCTGTTTAGCAGCATGGCAACCGTCCAGAGCCTGGGCAGCAGAAAGCCTTCAAGGAGACAGAGCGATGTTATTTCTTCTGGATTTCCCCTTCCAACAAATCCTGCCTAGGAAACTCCCTCTGGGAAAGGGAGATCTTGGTCTCTAACTCCTTTCTGACCTTCCCAGCATCCATTTTGACAACGTTGCTCCAAGATTAGACCTAAATTCACCCTCTAATTTCACATAGGATGCCAAGGAAAGCCATTAGGTGATAGCTTTGGCACTCTACTGGTCAGGGACAGACAACTTTTTGGAAATGCTAAATCTCTAAAGGATTTAGCTCCCTTTACAATATTTTATAAAATCAGGTCACCTTTCCTATCACCACAGCTCCCAGTTAAAAACAGGGAGAAAGGCTTCACCCGTTTCCCCCTAACCAGGAATGAAATGGGAAAACATGCTCCCCAGAAGACGTCATCAAAACAGAGAAAAATTGTTTTCTTGAAACATTTGGATAATGGAGAAATGTTTCAAAAGCCCTTCCATGCCCAAGGAATTTCTAAAGCCCAAAACAAAATAAAAGCCAGCTGCCCAGATGCCAAGTTCAGGCTCTCGAGTTGTCTGCCCAAATCCCCGCCGACCGTCAAATACCCTTCCGTAAGACACATTTTACTCCGTGGAAACGCTCGGTGCTCACCGACACACAGCCGAAAGTCTCTGCTTAAGAACTGAGGGTTTTAGACTTGCCCTGGACCCAGCTCCGAGATTTAGCTCAGCCTGGAGCTGACCTGCCCCACGCTTCACGCTCCCCCACTGGTGCCGGGGACGCTGGTTAAACGAGTTTGCAGTGGAAAAGCGAGCCCCAGTGGCCTCCCAGTCAGCCCCACGCTCCCAGCTATATAAAGACCTTACTTTTTTAGAAATAACTACGCTGCTGGTGCCCCAGACTGTTTGTTGCCTAATTCAGGTAATAGTTTCTCTTTGTTTACTTAAGATTAGGTAGGCTCTTTCAGCCTGGTCTCCAGATTGTTTAAAGGGGAAATAGTACCTTTCTGCTTCTTTTTTCTTTTTTTTTTTTTTTTTTTATTTTTTCTTCTTTTTTTAAGGCTTTCTGCATGGGGACTTGGGGTGCTTGGGGAGGACGTTGCAGAGATGGTCCCTCTCGCCATCCCAGTCTCTTCCAGAGCCCTGTGTTGTACCGACCTGTCCCTAATGCATCTGTTTTCCTAAGTGACGCAAAAGACTTTGGGATTTTGAGAAAATACCCTCAGCACGCAGTCTGCAAACTTGCTCTTCTCACTCACGGGAAGCGAAATGATTCTTTCCCTAAGAGAAAGAGAGACTTGGAAGAGTTTTGGTTCAAAAACCACACTAAATGGGTGCCTTCCAGAGAACGTCCTTGACATCTGGTTTTAAATGCGTGTTAATGAACAAGCCAATGCCTCCAAGCAAAGTCACGGCTCCCAGAAGAACGTCTTAATCATTAACCATAAAATACGCGGTTTCCCTGCAGTTTAGAAAGCAGGGCTTTAGATGGAGGTAACGTTAAGGGCCACCAGGATGGGGGCGCAGCCCCGGCATGCCTGGAGAGCAGTGAGCAGGGACCATCCACAGCCCATCCATGTATTTGCTTTGGTCACCTGAGGGTGTTTTCCCCCTCCCGGCTACTGGTCTGCAGCGAGGACAGGACCGGACTCTGTACCCATCCCACGAGGACATTGGTTTGGTCTCTTTCCTACCCCCAAAAAAAAGGTTTCTCACCTGGATTCCTCTTACCATCCCATTTTGACCAAAAGCATACAGACATTGCTGGGCAGGTCTGAAGTTCAGGTGGTTTTCAGATCCTCACCGCGGTTTTACACGCAGGAGGGAGGGTTCAGGTCAACCCCTCCACGAGCTCACAAAAAACTCACGAAGTTTTTAATCAAGGCGTCCCCGAGCTAATTTGTTTCTAATATTTCTGTATTCAAACGTTCAGACGGCCTCGTGCAAGTGCCAGCTAGCTACGTCGTGGTGACCCTGGAAGGCAGAGCTTGCTTTGATTTTCTTCAGACCGAGGAGAAGGGAGCCAGCGGGAGCTGGAAGCACAGAAGCCGTGCTGGTGGCTTGCCTTGCAAGGACACTGCCCCATTGACAGCCCGGCGCCTGTGTCTGCTGCCCCACAAACAGCCTCACCGCGCACACAGAATGTTTGCTTTCTAAGACTGAAGCCAAAATCAGTCACTGAAAAGGACACCCAGGACCCGAATCGCCTGGAAAGAGAGGTGTTTTGGTTTGTTTTTTTTTTTTTTTTAAATGTGTATGTTTGCGTGTACACAGGACACATTGAGCCAGCTCGGCAAACAAACTGGTGCCGTCAACTGGAAGTATCCAGGGTTTCCAGCAGCGGGAAGGGAAAACCGGCACTGAACAAAAAGCCAAGTTTGCAGCCATCGCCAGGCACACGGGAGCTGAATGAAGACCGGATTCGGGATCACTGGGCCAAAAATGTTCTTTGTCTTTTCTCATCTGTTTGCAGAGCTTCTGCAGTCCTTTCCCCGCGCCTTAATGCAGAATCCAAATAACTTTCTCCTGGAAATAGGAGGCAGGGCTGAACGGCATCTCAGGAGCCAGTCAGTGTCTGCAGTCCATAGAAACCCTGATGTAATTAAAATAGAGATGCATTAATCAAAAGGGCAGTGATCAGCGTATGGTCTCCTGCTCTGCGTTGGCGGGAGGTAAAGGTTAAGCCAAGAGATCTGTAATTTATCTAGGACTTGAGGCGAGAGCCCCATAAAAATAACCTTTCCCCTTCTGAGTGACATCCTCATCTTCTGTGGTGGGGTTAGAAATCCTACACAAAGGGCAGCTAGCCTTTATTTGAACTGCCCATTCCTGTGACTCGGCCCTTCATTCTTCAGGGAGGACGTAGGGAAAACCACTGAATTCATTCCCAGTGACCAGAAAGCAGCCGGGAACTATAGGCAGAGCTTAAGCCCAAAGGTTCCCCTGGGGAAGGAGTAGAGTCAGGATGGGCAAAGCTATGTTGCAATTTCTGGGACAAAAAAAAAAGTGTAAATAAGCTATTAACCCACTGAACTCCAGCTACAACAAGGGGATAAACCAAGTAGGAACACTTAGCTCTACTGGATCCTGAGTCCTGCTCCCTCAGGTCAGGTGAGCACCTGCAATTAAAATAGCTTCTTTAAGCAGCACCACCCACTTCTGCTTCAACTGGAAGCATACCAAGCTCCACAGGATCATCTCTAGGCTCTGTTGGCTCACTGGAGATAGGCTTTTGAAGCCCATGCTTCCTACACGCCCTGCCCAGTGCCTTTGCAACTTTACACATGTATCTTGAGCCCAACACATCAACGCATTATACTTCTCAGAGGCCAGCAAGCTTGTACTTGCAGAGCATTCGGTTTTGCCAGAGATTATACAGTGGTGCAATAATAGCAGCCTTACAAAATAAAGCTAGTTCGATGTGTGCACGTTGCCAGGTTTACGCTGTTGTGCCACTGAAGGAATCCATGACGCACAAGCACACTGGAGCTAAGGTTACTCCTAGGGTGAAATATTCAGTGAGAACAGAAAGCAATTGCCTTACAGATTTGGTCAAATCCATGCCAAGACATCTGGCACATATGTCCCATCCCTGGAAGTGTTCAAGGCCAGGCTGGATGGGGCTTTGGGCAGCCTGGTCTAGTGGGAGGTGTCCCTGCCCAGGGCAGCGGGGTTGGAACTAGTTGATCTTTAAGGTCCCTTCCAACCCGAACCATTCTATGAGTCTGTGATTGCACAGTTCAGAGATGACTTAGACTTGACATACGAAGACCGTAAGGCCCTGAAGGAAGGGTGAACCTGCTTGTTGTGCTGAAGGCAGGGGTGCTAAAATGTGTGTGCTGCCCAATACAAACCCGTACTGGAAATGGAGATGAGTCCAACTGAAAAAGGTACATCCAGAGACTTCAACTCATAGTTGAACTCTGAACGCTCAAGTCTCTCCCACGGATGACGATAAAAAGGGAAGGTCATCAGGAAGCATGAGATCTGAGATATAAATTCTTTGCAACTGTTAAACATTTCAGTGTTGTTTAGTTTCTTTGGATTCTGTATTACCACATCTAGCTGCAAGTGGAAGCAAGAAGCCTAGTTTGGGTGTCTGAAGACAGTGAGCATGTTGGCTTCCCCTTCCTCAGGCCGTTCTTGCGCAGAGGACCTTTCCTCAAGATCCCTGCTCCAGCATCACAGGTTCATTTGAAAACCACCCTCTTTTGTCGCCAGCTCTTGCACAGTGCAAAGCTCAAAGGCTTGGGAGGCTGCGAGCCGTGAAGCAGCCAGGCAAAGGCAGAAGCGGCACGAGCTGGAGATGGGGGAGCCCCTTCCCTGGAAGGTCCACACCGCTGTGTCGCCACCTCACTCCAGCGCGGAGCATCAACCCATGGTGGCCTGGAGGGGCCCTGGCAGAGCAAGGCCCTGAGGATGCCCCGTGAGCAGTGGTGATTTGTGCAACAGGGGCATTTGTACAACCGCTATTTACAGCGTCTCCAGTTTTGTCTTTCTTTTCTGCCCCTTCCTCTTTTTGGGTCGTCTCTACTTTCTTGGGAAGTGAGAACACAAATCATGACACAAACGGTGGTTTCATATAGAACGCAGTTGGAGCAGGCAGCCATGGAAACTGATGCTAAGGTATGACTTAATAGTTCTTATTTTGTCTTCTTTTCATTAAATTGAACAATAGAAAGGACCATAAGCATGAGATCCACCTGCTTCTCGGGAAACATCCTTACCTGTTGATTACTCAGTACTTCCCTAGGTGTACAAATACCTGTTTATATAAACATTTTGTAAAAGCCTGCATATTTATAAATAAACCTAGCAAAAAAAAAAACAAACCACCAAAACTAGTTGGGGGTGGGGGACAGTCAGAAAGAAAAACAAATGAAGCTGTTATGGAAAACTTTCATTTTACTTTAGGTTGTTCACACTTTCAAACTGGAATGAAAAGATCTCAAAATGAATGTCAAAAACCTGAAGTTTGAATCTTGAGTCTTCATCCAAACGTAATTCAATGCAAATGAGTGGTTTGATTTATTTTATTCCTAAAGAGAAACTAGTATTTTTCCAAACAACTTTACCAAGGGATTTATGAAATGACCCTTTTTTCATTACAGCTGTAGCCTCCTAATTAGACTTTCATTGTGAAGTGAATTTTTAAGACCTGAGACATTACATGCCATCCCCTGTAATCTCTTCCTGAGGAAATTATTGTATTATTTAACACTCTTTGTGTTGGGTAATTACAGCAGGCTTCCTTCCTCCTTTCCATTCCTTGTTCTCTTTACACCTGCAGTAGGCTCATAGGGCCACAATCTCTGCCGACTTCCAGATTCAGCGAGACGCAGCAAGAAGAGAGGAGAACACGGGCTCGGTGGGACTCTTCAACAGGGAAGATTTGGGTTTTTAACACAGAAGCTGCAACACCCTTTCCTTCAGTATCCATAGTCAAGGCAAATACAGCACGTCAGCTTCCTGGCAGGCTGCAGAAGGAAGTGCAATAGCAGGGAGAAAAAAAACCACATGCAGAGGAAACCGAGAGTTCCCGGTTGGCAAACACCGGAGCAGAGGTCAGCAAATGTTTGGGATGGTTGCAGGCAGTGCTTTTTAGGTTAAGTGTCCTGCTAGGCGGGAAGATCTCTGTCTCCAAGGCAGGACACAGGCAACTGGTAACACTTCGACCCTCGTCAAGGCTTGTAGCTTTCGGCTCTGCCGTTTTCCCAACGTGGTGGGAATTGGCACCTTCTCACGGATGCCCTCACAGGACACCAGAGCTCCTGAGCTCTGCTGTGTGCCATGTAAATCCTGCCACTGGGCCACTTCAGACAGCAGTTGCCAGCCCTGACTTCACGGCACCTCAAAAGTTGTGGGCTTTGAAAATTGGGAAGGACGGCTGACTCCTGAGTCATATTTTACTTCCATAAGAAGGGAACAATGAACAGAAGTATCATGCCCCAGGACTAGCAGCAGAGGCAGCGTTTGTAAAGCTTTCCGAGAAGTTATTTAGTCCGGCACACTGGGCTGGAACACCACTGCTGTGTGCTGCTCCCGGCTCTGCCAGAGAGCGCCTGTGGCACGTCCCCTCACCTCCGCTCACCCTCCTGCCTTTCCTCGGGCCATTCCTCAGCCAAGCACTTCAGGGCTGCACCACTCCAAGGCTCAAACCAACTCCCGGTCCAGGATGCTTTCTCCTAAGGCAGGGTTCAATGTATTCTTAGAAGGCAGACTGGACTGCATTCAGACTTTATGGGCCAATCCTTATTTAAGGAGACTGGCAAATCCAAATCATATATACACACACATACGTGGCTTTGTTTGCATGTTATAATACAATTGCACTTAATGCTGAGTCAATAGGAACTCCGCATACTTTAAAAATGGAAGCCATAAAAAGGGAATTTCACATCAGGAAAAAAAAAACCAAGTTGCCCATTTGCTCGTGATCAGCTTTGTTGCCTAGGTACCAAGTACAGTAGCTCCTTTTTGCTCCCTGCCAGGGCTCTGTAAGTGCATGCTGTATTTTATTTCAGTCCAGAACCATTACGGCTATTTATTCATCGCTGGTGAAATGCTCCATTTGCTGCTTCACATGGACCCAGCCTGGCCTCAGAGACGATCCCGCCTGCCTGCTGAGGGAGCTTGCCCAAGGCTGCCTCAAGGATCTTTCAAGGAAGGATTTGAATTCTTAAAAGCCTTATTGTCTTTGTAAGGCACAGCAAACAGTGCTTCGTTTCTTCCTCCTACCTGCTTTTCTGCAAGCCACTGAAACAACGCAGGGCTGTGCTGCGCTGCCTGGCAGCTCCTTGCACCGGCTGGATTTCACGGAGATAGCTGGGTTGTGGTGGAGAAACAGCAGCAGGATCTGTTGACTTCTGGCTGCTGGACCCGTGGTGTTACTGACACTGAAAAGCTGCGCTCATTTGCTGAAGATGTGGTCTGCAAAGAAGACAAGCTGGCACCTTGAGGCAGCAGCAGATTCAGTCGCTGTGATTTAACACAGCATCACTCATCAGCTGAACCTCTGGAACCTACAGCATTGCAGTCGTAAAGCAGAACACATAAGCTCAGACGTGCTGGCACTTGGGCTAAGGACAGTCGATTTTCTTCCTTCTGAGAATTAATTTATTTGCTTTCTCCTCTTTTTGCGAGTCAGAAGATGCATTCTTTACTTCCCATTTTTACAGATTCTTGCAGAATTAAGCTCGGTTCTTTTCTTCCCACCATCATGTCTAGTCAGTGAGACATGGCTTGGTCCTTGGTCCATGGTCCTTGGACAACATGGCTGCAAGCCCCAGCGCCCATGTGGGGTTTCCACAGCCATAATCAGCTACAATAAATAATTACATCCATCTGAAGAAGTGAAACCCAGCTCATTCTATTTAAGCTGTAGTGCAACCTCAGCCAAGTTAACAGGGAGGAAAAAGCAGAAGTTCTTATGGTATTAGCAGATTTAGAGACACACAGACAAAGTTGATCTGCAAAGTAACATTTTCAGGTTATTGCTTTTCAGATTATTGCTTTCCAGAACACTATGACACCTCAAAGAGGAATGCCAAACAGCCGTGGTGAATTCTTCCTGCTAGTTTCTCCAGTGCTGAGGAACGTGGAGTTTCCAAGGTAGCTTCTGACCCTTAAGCGAAGAAGCCTGGCAGTAGAAAACCAACACAGTTCACAGAAAGTGACTGGTGAAAATACTGGTAATCTCAGCTTCTCCCCACTCCGGCAAATAACCATGCATTTGGTTGAAAGACCAAGAGTCACATTACACTGGGCACAAAGGCTGCTCTTGCTTTTCACCACTGCTGTCGGGAAACACAGAGCCCGTTTCCTGACAGATGACCCACACAGACAACTAGCACCAAGCATGTGTGGGCAAGGGAAAGACTTTGCTCTGGCAGAGGCAGGAACTGCGTGCTTGCACCCTGCCTAGCCTCCTGCTGTTGGCCAAGGACACATAGGGACCGAGCTGCCAGGCCCTCTTCTTTTTCCTGGCATATAGAATTGCTCGGTCCCAGCAGATAAAAACAACTGCAGATATTAAAATCCACCTCTTCCCTCTTTGTCTCAAATACTGTAAATGTCTAACTAGGGATGCTAGTACAGTATTTCACAATAAGGAGGACTCAATTACAAACACCCTATAACAGAAGAGAAGCGCCAGCGTCTCACGTTGGCGTTGAGCAAGATGTGAGGGAGGGCATAGCAGATTTGCCTTCATGTCCTCTTGCAGGAGACCCCAGAACAAAGGGTGTTACAGCAGTACAGAGACCACTGCCAAAGCTTTTCATTTCTGTATACAAGCACACACATACCACTAGATGAGAAACATACGCGCAATCCCTGATGATTTACACACGTCATACCACTCAAATGGAATTGCATTAGCAATGAGCATACATTTCCAGATAACATTAATATTGCAACTCCGTGCAAGCAACACCAGATTCACAGACCACCAAACCACACGTTGTAGCCACACCAGTTCGATGCTCCATCCTACTCTGCGTATTGGGGTCCGGCAGTTGAGGACTTGCTACATCCGAGCTTCTCCCATCTAGCAGCAGCAGATGGCAGGGCTGGAAATAAACTGATAAACTGTCTCCTTAATCAATTATCAGAACAGCAACTCTGAAAATATTAGTCTTGCTCTATTTAGTGGCATCACCACTATGAAAGATGTTTAATTTAAGAATCGATTGCATCTAGTTCAGACCAGAAACACCTGGTTTTTTATTCTTTTTTTTTTCTTCCCAGTTTAGAGAGAAGGCAGCACATCTGCTATGGCCCCAAGACTGCAAAGGCTCAATTTTGCAGGCTGAGATCCTTAACAAGCTGTAGTGGGACATTTTCCCCTAAGTCTGAGCATTCAGATTTTCATCTTACATAAATCGCTATAGGAGTGATGGGGGTACACCCTAGACTGCGCCGATCACCCACTGAATCACCTCCAAGTGGCAGGTGAAACTAGCTGTCTGGCTAGACTAGCGACAGTTTCCTTTAAAAGTACAAGGTTGTTTTGTTGAGGGTTTTTTTTTGTTTTGTTTTGTTGGTTTTTTTTTTTAACTGTTATATCAAGTCACCTTTTCACCAGTTAACAGCAGTGACTTGTGAGGCAACGTGGAAATAAAACCCAGCAGTTTCAAGAAGAGCTCAAGCACAAGTTGTATTTACAAATCAACTGAAAAGAGGATTAATCAGTAGTTTTAAACTGCTTTTATAAAAAACAAATCAGATTGACCGTAACTATTTTGAAGTTAAAGAACTAAGAAATGTTACAACTACATTTATACTAAGTCTTATGACTACAGCTTCACAAGACAATATCCCATTACAGAAGTGCCGATAAACTTAAATAGCTGCTTGCTCAGCTTTTAAGTCAGCTTTAACATTCAGGGACTGTGAGCAAGAGAAGACTGTGCTCCAGTTCCGGTTTGTCTACTGAAAGTTCTCAAAGAAAATTTAAAGAACTTGCCCTTATTAGGCAAATCTACCAAAAAAAAATCATACCAGGAAGAGACTAAGCATTGCTCTCTGCTCCTTGGTTTTGACTTACCTGCATCCCCACTAAGCCTGCTACACCACACCTGGGGGATTCCTACCCTCTTTAAAACAAATTTACTTTACAGAAGGCACAAGACGGAGCACGCTGGGCTTTCCTTCAGGGCCTTTCCTTCCCCTCGCCCTCAGAAATCACAGCAGTAATGCCCGAGCTCAACTGCAGCTCTGGGACTTACCTGCAGCAGTCTTGCCAGGGAGCTTTACAGCTTAGTTTCCTCTCAGAATTTAACGAGAGCCAATCTCAACGGTAAGAAAGGGCTTCACCTCTGATGCGACCTTTTATTACAGTTAGTGCTACTGTGACTGAGTCTCCTTCCCTTTTTGGTTTTACTGTGTGCAATAGTACCTGTTAAATGAAGACTTCAATGACCTAGAGAAATCACCTGGCTATTCATACGACAAATACTTCATCTGGTGTGCCAGTAAAACTCAGTATATGCTGGTAACTTTTACCTTTGTTTTTAGCGTAGTTGACAGGACAGATACAGTAAAGTGTTTAAACCTAAACCTTTTCCCACCTCTAAAACTTTATAACTCATCTTCTGTCTACTTGCCACCACTTGCTTTAACTGCCTTTCTTCCCCACACTTTCTAACAGTATTCAGTTACACAATAAATGCTAAAGATGCATTTAAATAGAAGGTATATCCTGTAGCATTGAACCTAAAGTTTAAATTAGTCTGCCTTGAAGATCAGAAAGTATGTCCAGCACAGATTAAGGACACAAACAGCATCTATTTTATCCTGCAGATATAACGAAGACTTAAGAACTATGATGTTTTTAAGTGCTTTATATTTATTATAAAGTATTAATAATTAAGTGTATGGAAAATGATTCTCTATACTAGAGAATAAAATGACAGCTTTTACAAGTTATGCTATACAGTACATGAAAGGCTGCACATTTTTTCAGCTGCTTGAAACAGTATTTGCTATACAAGTGAAAGAGGGTAGACTTAGAAGTTTATTATTTATAATACAGTGTGTTAGAAAGCACAAACAAATAACATTCAAAATAAACAAGTTCTCAAAAATCTAAAGAAATCTTTAGATGACATGTACACAGATTATACTCAAGTTTCAATATACATGTTATTGTTCCCCACGAGACGCTCCACTTTACTGGATTGCTGGAACATGATGAAAACTGAAGGTGCAAGAAAAGCACCTCCCAAGCCACATAAGCATTGGATGGGCAGAACAGCAATTTCCTGAAGTGTTCTCCGCAGTCTTTGGCTCTACTATTTCTTACAGCCATATACTGTGGCAACACAAGAAGAGAGATGGGATCCAATTACAAGTTATTGTCAATGCCAATCCAGTTATCTGGGGAGTTGCTAGAGCAATTCAAGGCACTCTTCCCAGTGCTGCCAGCCCACAGAACCCCCTGTGCAGGACACAGCATTTTGAGAGAACCAGGCTGGGCTAAAGCATGTTCTTGAAGGACATGGAATGAACAGTTCAAGACAAACTCCTTCAGAATGGCCAGTTCAAAGTCCATTCATACTTCACAGGCACACCAGCTTAGAGAAACATTCATGTATATGTAGGTAACACTTTAAAGCGTAGCGCTTCAATGTGTTTAGTTGCTTTACGGTTAAAGTGGTGTAATTTATCAGCAGCTTTGAAGATAGTGTTCATGGGGCATGTTGAACCTACTCTCACAGTAAGATTTTAAGCCTACTTCACAGTTTAACAGTTGTCTCTGCTTTTCTTTCTCATTAAGAGGCAGTGTCTACAATGCATCATCTTTTACAACTGTTCCGCTTACAACATAAGCCATAATGCCAACACCCCCCTAGAAAACATACTCACAGTAACACTGTTTGCTCTGATGCGTGTGGTATTGACACCTAATTGTAAGCTTCTTCCATAATATAAAATACCTTATAGAGCAAAAAGATTTAAAGATATTGCACTGTTGTATTTTACTTTTGCCTCCCAATCTCATTCCAAGTATTTATGAAACTGTAAACAAGTCATTTTTATACAGTCTTCTGTACTGTACACCAGTGTTCCAAGGAACTGGAATTCAGTGACACCTTCGTTAGAGATACAGTAGCCTAAGCACAGTGTAAATTCTGTCCAGCTGCCCTCTTCGTACAGTAACCAACAGGCCACTCCTCCCACATTCACACCTTCAGCTTCCTCTTCTGATCAAAGTATGCATCAAATCTGGATAACGCATATTCCTGGAGAAATAAGGGACATTCAGTACTCAATGCAGTAAACACAGCTGAGTTCACTTATTTGGGATGGGGAAGCATAATGAAGGTATTAACTGTGTTACCTTCCTAATCCATCATCTCAATGCATTAATTAGCTCTATTTGGGAAGGATAATCTCTCCAGAGGTGTTCTTGCCTCTCAGATTTCCTCCAACCTTATTTCAACTCTAACACTATTAGCTGCTGCCAGCACGTCAGGAAAAAAAAAAACAGGAACTAAAAAAGTCAGGATTTCACTAAAAAGGATAGCTTCTGCAGCACTTCCTGCAGGATATTCAGTGCACCTGAAAGTTATATCACTTTACAGTACAGTAAGCATGAATCAAGAGTTAGACTGATCCATTTCTCAAGTACAAGCAGCTCCCTGGCATTGATATTGTTGCACACGGAGTATCAACATGTTGTTAACACATGCACTTTGACTACTCAATTTCCAAATTTACACTTAACTGCTTGCTAGCTTCCCTCTCGCACAGGATCTCTTATTGCAGAAGAATCACTTCACTGCAAGGCATCATTTCACTGCAAGCTATATATATATATGTTTCTATATTCCACTGCACATCGGGCTATAGTATCTCTATGTAACAATGGGGAGAATTTCTGAAGTTTTTGGGATTTTAGATGTTCTTATGTTCTTAAGAAAATAGTACAAACTAGTAACAAATTGATTTTAAAAAGTTTTCCTCCACCTAGAAGATATTAGTTGCTGTGAGAGGCCATTTCATTTACTTTCTGATAATGCATCACAGGTTACTTGAGAGTATACATTTTTAATTACCTGAAACCATGACTAAATAACTTACCAGGTAACCAAACTCAATGGATGAGATCTTTGCTTGTATAATAGACCACAGACCCCAGAAGAAGTGTGATGCAAGGGCAAACCTGAAATTACAAAGCTATGTTTATTGAAATACCCAGCTAGAGTCACAACACCTTATTTCAATATCCTATTAGAATAGTATTCCCTAGTTTGGGCGTGACCACTCCTTTTCTTTAACTATGACTCTTTAAAAATAATTCCATTAGCTTCCCCAGAGTAGTATTTTGTTTACTCCACTAATAAATACTGTATACCACACATCTGAAGGTTACAACGAACAGATTTTTCTTCACCACATATAAATAGCTTAGAATGTCTCTTGGCTGAAGTTTCTCCAGCTAGTGAGGTATACAAGTATAGGTGGAAGTTTCAAGATACAGTTGTGAAAGACAAGTTACCTGTTAACTTCTATCAACATTTCTTCTTCTAGTTTGGACTTCTCTTCATTGCTCAGATTTTCAAAGCCATCATGGAATGCAGACAAGTAACTGGAGATGAAATGGAGCTGGAAGGCAAGTAAACAGAGTTACAACTCTTCATCTCAAGATGTATTTGCTTCTTTCAGAACTAGACAGGACTTCTAATAAGTTGTCATTTTTTTCCAAACACCAACAGTGCTGGAGTTAGCTTTAAGATTAATGGTGGTTTTACTAATTGCTTGGAAGTTTGGTTTAAGAAAAGCCATAATATTAGGACAACACATGACATTTCACTACTGACAACTAATTTCACAGCTGCAATCAACAACTATTGGACTTTGTGGTGGACAGCTACATAGCACATAGTAAATCCTGAATACCTATTATGAAGTTTCTATGATTTTTAAGGCAAAGGTAGTCAGGATTACAGGAAATGGAAGTCATCGACAAAAGGTCTTGGGACAATACAAGTCCAAAACAGAATTTGAAAATAGAGTTAAGATTTGAAGATTGTGAACACTGGCATTTTATTAATTATGTCTTATGTGCCTACCTGTTGCTTCTTTGTAGGATATTTAAGAACACTGGCTTTGAAGAATGGGTACTTCTCATACGTGTAATCATACATCCATTCACAGAAGTGATTTCCAATGTCAAATCCTCTGAAAGAGAGATAAAGGGTGAATACCTCAGTATTTGCATACTAGCAATCTGTTTTTGCTCAAGCAAGCCTAAAATCAAGTTTAAAAGCACAAGGCTACTTAGAACTTACTACTGCAGTTTTGCTAAATGAGGTAGAGAATTGATGACTAGAATACAACTTTTTTTGCAAGTTATTAAAACCAGCTAGTAAAGATGGGCAGTTAAGAATGCCAGCTACAAGAAAATACTAGACTTTGCTACAAAGTTTTATACATATGAAGACAGTTAAGATACTTGAGTATGCACTACTTCTCAGCATGAAGTCAGACGTATCTCTAATCTTAGCATTATTGTAGGCAAAGAGGTCATACTCCAAGTATTTAACATATCCCACTTTCACATTATCAGAATTCAAGGTTCCATGATGTCTGAGCTATGCTAAATGTTTGATGATCCTCATCCTTAAACAAGGGTACTACTAGATAACTGAGGTAAGGACAGAAAGCATTTTGTGTAACCATGTAGCAAAAAACCCTAAGATTACTCTCTCCTACAGAGATGAGAAAGATGTTTGAAATGCCTGAAGATAAAAAAACAGTAAGAGCAAACGTGCCCTACATATGTATGTACACACAATCAACCATTTTCCTTATTACCCACTAGAAAGCAATTTTGACACACAAGCAAGAAGCCATTTGTGCTTAAACAAGCCCTCTAGTCTGGACAACCAAGGAGCTCAAAACCTTCACTCTGGTGTATGCCTATACTCAGTATCATCAGGACCAGAGCTGTTTTGACTAGTTGTATTTGCTGTCCACCACTAATAAAGCAGAACACAATTCACTGGAACAGACACATAATCAGCAGTGCAGCACTTGCTCTCACTGTAGCATGTAGAAAGCAATACATCCTTCTGCTGAATAGAAAATATAGTGATTTACCGGTAATTATAGCTGCTGTATTCAAAGTCAATGAGCATCAGCTTTTGGTTTTCCGAATTCTCTCTGCCTTCCAGAAGCAAGACATTACCTGAAATTTTTAAGATAATACAGCATATTTAATAAAGTCCCCAGAAAATTACAAAAAGCAATACTCTTAAGAAACATTGTTCAGATAATCCCAGTTATCGCTTACATCTGCACAGAAGAATGACAGGAATAGCCAAACTGTACTGGCTGTGTATCAGCTCATTGAATGTTGAGACATATACTATAAAACCTTGTAAAACTGAAAGCACGAAAGTTTTCTTCTGTACAGGCAGAGGTAGATCTATTCTCCCAAGGGTCCTGGCTTCTCCTGTGTTTAGCTTGCAGCTAACTTGGGTGACACTGTCAGCCTTAGCAGTCCTTGCTGAATGGTTTCTTTCCACAGCTTGAGATCTAAATTCTGCAACATCTCTCATACCTGCGTAGCACTATCACTGATCACACAACACGGGGGACAGGAATTGCCTTTCAGCAGCCTGAAAGCCAGACTGATCACTTTGCTATTCTAATATGTGGCACAACCAGTACCTACAGAAAAGCTAAGCCTAACAGGGAAATTGCTTTATCTGTCTTTCAATTTACTTTGTCAGCATAATTAATCTGAAAAAACATCAAGTCTGCCTCTGTCAAGTGCCATCTAGTAAATAAATTTATAGTCATTTCAACTTCCGCAATAGTTTGTCCCCTCTGCACGAGTACATCTGTTCTCTATGCCATATCCTTGCACCAACAGAAGCAGCACAGTATTTCACACCCCCCACCTCTGCCTTGGAAATTTAGGTTCCAAAGCTTGCCCCAGCCCTGTCTTGCTCAGATTCCTCCAGTGTCACACCTTGCCACACCAGCAGCAAGAACTCAAACCCCACCACCACTGAACTACCTCTTCAGACCTCAGATCAGTGGCTTTTTCCCCTCATGCTGCCTACCCTAATGCACCTATCCTCCAGGACAATCCTCTTCCAGGTCGATTCTTCAGCCTTAGCTAAGAAGGCCAGGACTCCTGAGAACACAACAGCCCTGCAGACAGTCCTAGTATAGCATCCTTCCAGTTCAGCCCAGCTTACCCACTGCACAGGTGACAGGCAGCACAAACACCGCACACCTTCAGCCCTGCCTCCTTTTCATCTCTTTAGAGAACTAGCTCAGAAAAATTCTTATTCCCTCCGTGACTCCCAGAGAGAGAACACTAAAAAAAGGTAGATAAGGTTCTCCTAATGTTTCTTATCAGTACAAGCTGAGAACTGCCGAGTCAAACTACCCTAGTCTATTTTCACCATTCACTGCACTTTTTCAGTATCTTTCTCTTAAAAGGACTAAAGTATACCCTACCCTATTCTGATATTGCAGAAAACTAAAAAAGGTATGTCTTAACAGAAAACACCCAAGGCTCCCATTACCAACCGATCTGTACTAACAGAGCACGTATACATGCTTGGCTTAATTCAGTTATGATACTAGATGTTCTCTTAATTAGCCTGAAGGGTTGCTGAAGCCAATGCACTTCACTTTCCAACTGTTGCACACCAGGAGTGCACAGGCTGCTGTTTCAAGTCAGCTGCCAGGGCAGTACCTCGAGAACGTGACAACCTCTCAGAAAGCAAACAAATGACCAGAAGAGTCTTAATACCGCATCACTGAACAAGGTCACGAAGTATTAGCAGTTTACCTTCTTGACAGTCATTGTGGCAAAATACAACTGGTGATGAAGTAGCTTCAAGCATAGCTCTAGAAAACAACAATATAAGATCTTATAAGAAACAAATCACAAAGTTCAGTTCCACTTCCAAGTAAAGAGTGAATTTTGTTGTAAGAATTTGAAGTGCTATTCATTTATAGCAAGACCCTATTTTCTCAATTAGAAGCCCAAGATCAGGACAACAAGTTAGACTTCACTGATCAGCAACTGATCGTATTAATTTGTAGTCACATGAGACTCTGGTTGGTTACAGAACCAAAAAACCAATCCCCAATTTGTAAAGTAAAATGAATATAGGGTATTATAGTATATAATGTGTTTGAACAACTATATAACTTCACACTGAAGCTGTGCAAATATGAAGACAGTGGTAGACAAAATAAGCCTACCTTAGATTTTTCATTTCCTGGGGCAGATTGTAACTGAGGAGTTTGTTCAGCTTCCTTGTTCTGGATTCTCTGGTAAATTTAATCCTCAGCACTTGATTTAGGTATCTATTAAAAATAGAGACAATAGTACAGCATTTGTGACAATAGTTTATTAGACTTCCCATACCAAGATACCATTTAAAACTAAAATCAAGAAAGTCTAAAAAAAAAAAAGAGTTACTAGAGAAAGTGTCACTATTCTTCAAGGTAATTGAAGTTCTTCAAGTAACAATGAAATAGTTTCCGGGTATAGTGAGAGCTTGTGCTCTCAGGCATTCAGGAAGAATGAAATGCTCAGCAAAATTACAACAGGTCACGTTTTTTCCATACTTCGAAGTACTGCATAACTTACTTTTCCATTGTTCCAAAAAGCCACTTAGGTTCTTTATTAAATGGCATTTTCATGCCATGAAATCTAGCCATCTTCTCAGCTATTTCAGCAGATATGTCAGGTAAACTTAGTTCTTCAGTACTTAGTTTCCTGCTCTGTAATAAAATATAGTATTCTTAAAATACAGTTAATGAATCAATTACAAAAGTGTGATTAATTACAGACACTAGCATTAGCTTCTACATACTATACTATAAAATACTTAGCATAGTACTAAAGCAATACACTTTTTTCCTCCCAAACGAACTTACGAAATTGCTGTCTGGAAATCTGAGTTAGCCGGCCTAGCTTACTTACAACTTAGCCAATTCTCTCCTAGATCAAGACCTGGGGAACATCACATCTCACACTAAGAATATCTTCAAAGCAGATTGGGTATAAATATTTAAGAACATCAAAAGCATCTGCTCTTGTTGCTGTTAAAGGAAAGTGTTACTCCATAGTTTCCAATGCTATGTTTGGTATCTAACAGGCTTTTTATCTTCATTTATTAGTCTCTGCTACAGCTGAAGAGTTTTTAGATCTCTCTCCCTGGCAAGAGCTATAATTGGGCTCTCCAACACCCACTATAACTGTATCAAATTACAGCTAGCAATTACTACATGTTGCCAAGTATTCTATTCCCACATCTCTGCTTTTCCGGGCAGTCCAGAGACCTTCTTGTCATGATCAATTAAAACAGCTACCAGCCCACTAAATAACCATGAAGAGGACTTACGGGAATGAATTCCTCCAGTCTCCCTTGTGGAAAGATTCCATACAGCTTTGGGCCAAGAGCTCTCTCTGCAAGAATGGCAAACATAACGCTTTCCAAAACCATGGCTTCTGCCCCCTACAAAAAAAAACATAAATTAAAGCATTAGTTGGTGCTTGCAGAGAAATGAACTTAGGTGTGCACAACAGCTAAACTGCTACAAAATGAGAAATTTTAGGGCCAGCTTTAAAAAGACAACTCAACATTTTACTAACCAAAGTTTGACTAATAACAACTTGTAGTTAGCATGGGAGCAATACAAATATTTTGCTTTCAAGTTTAAAGCTAGGGAGGAAAATTTGTATTACTTAACAGGTACTGTTGGTGGGCCAGGCCAAAGGAAAACTATGCAAAAACCAAAACACCCTCTCCTTCCTAACCTGTGGGAACTCTCTAAATTCATTTCCTGAAGGAGTTTATCCTACTGAAGCACAGGAACTATAAATATTATCCTTGGCTATTTTAACACACTTTGGAACACTGCCTCACAAAAGGACATTTTAACTATGCAAGTGAATGAAGCGAACAACTGAACTAACCAGTTTTTCATTAAGAATGACTTAGGATTTATTTCCATTAAGCACGTTTTAGGTCTTCCCTCTTTTTTTCTTAAAGAGAAAGAGTAATTTAAACTCCTGCTAAGGAACATGTGTGTGTGAATAAGTGTTTTTCCTTTTCTGTCCCCAAACATACCTCAATTTTCAATAACTTTTTTTTCAGTGTTTTCCTTATATCAATAAACTCAGTCCATAACAATCACAAGCAGACAGCTTTTTATTATGAATGTTTAAAAATAGAAATATGAAATAAGTCTCAAAAATACAGTTAAAACCCCTAAAATATAGCTTTCTTGTTGCTTAAGATTTGCAGTAAGTAAACACAGAAGTCACAGTGTAAATCACTACTTCTAGCAATTATGTCAACCAGAATCCAGGTTTACTCAAATCCTAGAGGTCTACTAAGCCTCTGCCTACTTTTGAGCAACTCATCTCAAAGTCTGACCCATGGCACTTAAAAGCATAAGAAGTAAGAGCACAAAATTAAGAAAGTGCTCAGATATTTTGGACTATAAAGCCTTTTGCATTACTGTAATCACTGCAGTCTCAAACACTAAATAACTCTTTCTATCCAAATTCCATTCTTGAGTACACTCCAGGCAGTTCTGTTGATCAATTATTTTTACTACTGGCCCACACCTTATTATTCTGACACCTTCTCAAGAAATTCTAGCATTTCATATTGAAGTGCAGGAAAGACTCACGTACCTATGTTCTCAAGCATTAACTTCAATAAAAAGTGAAAGAGGCATCAAGAATGTAAATTGAGATTTTACGATGATTTGTATATGAATGTATTACATCTGTGTCCTCCATGGTTTTTCATCTCAACTCCTCAAAGCAGAACTAATGCACCAAAAATATGTACTTTTGATCATTTCGCATGCCCCCACCACCACGAATCTGAACTTTTCAGTTCAGTTCTGAAGCCTAATGCCAAGAACCAAAAAGCAAATTAGATACAGGTTACTAAATGTCTACTCCATTACTGGCCGATATTGAATTTGCCTGTGCATGGTACAACACCAGGGTGTTTTCCAAGCCTGATTATAGCAATACTGTGGCTGTTCCCATTAAGATGTCAGTTCCTTGTTTTCACATCTTAATGAAAAATCAACTCATGATACTTGGATAACAGTAAGTGCCAAAGAAAAGAAACAATATCCTACACATAACCAAAATTACTCAGTTCTTGATCTCAGATAATATCCTATTAATGTGATCCACTTTCCACAGAACAGGAGGAAAAATCTGGGTTTTTTCCTGGTTTCACCCTCTTAAGATTCCTTGAGCTCACCTAGCTTGGTAACTTTATCTGAAGAAATTTTAACAATTTAGGATCCATCAAGGAAAGCAAGCTCCAGTTTACAATCATAGCTTTTTTCTATAGTCCTTCACTTACAGACAAAAACCTGGTTATGTTTTATTAGCAGAGCTTAAAGGGGCCATGTTTTTCCACATACCATGTGCCTGTTCTTCATTAAGATGTCCCTTAATGCATCAGAAGCAACAACCAGAAATAGTGAAGTTTCCAATTACTCAACAGTGCACTTCTGGTTTACTTCTGCCACATCTGCCTAGCCCCAGTCCTTTAAGACACGTTAAAGAATTTAGAACCTTCAGCTATGCGATTGTGAGTTAGTAAACTTCTGTGCCAGCAGCGTTAACAAAGATGGCTGCATCTCTCCATGAAAGATCTACTTCAACATTAAAAAGCACAGGCAATTATCTAAAAGCAGCAGTATAAGAATATTCAAGTTTGAATGCTCTGGGGCCTGACTCTTAAAAGACAAAAAGGTTTAGAGCACCAAAAGAACTTCCTCTACTGTAACAGAATGGTCACTTGAGGACAAGTCCAATGACAGCTCTGGAATAACACCATCTATGTGTCTCAGGCACAAAAGCTTGGCTGCTTCTTCATAATACCTGACGGGCCTTTTACCAAGTCCCCACACTACTGTCAAGTACAAGTGTGTAAATAAACTAAGTAAAGGACATTAGAAAATTCTACAGGATACTTCTTATGGACACTGAGCAGATCTAGGTATCTAACTCTTCAGTTAAGTGTTCACCTGATCACTTTTATAAAGGACCAAGCATTATAAATAAGTAAATTATGTATCTCAATGCCTTCAAACAGTGTGCAATATACTTACACTACCAAGACAACAATCTGTTGGTTTAAGCTCTGAAGCTCTCAATTTTAGTCAAGTTTCAACCAGGCATAACCACTAGCACTTGTATTTAAAACAAGGTTCTGGAGAAGATTTGACCACTCATTTTTAAACAAATACTTAGAGCTCAATGTTGCATTTAAAACCTAAGAATTACAAACACTCTTTACAAGACTTTTCCAGTACACAACTCCCATTCAGGCAAGGAAAGATGAAAAGCCTTTCTATACTTCAGTTTCTACACTTTCTATACTTCAACAAAAAGCTCACTAAAAACAGATGAAATAGTAATTCTGAGGAAAATTACCTCTAACTATAGCAAAATCAAGATAAAACATACATAATTGCTGTTAAAAGACCTTATGAGCTGCCAGAAGACAATTCCATCTCTAGTCACAGCTGTCGAACACCAGACAGCTACAATGCTAGTGATCCTGAACATTTTGGTATTACCCAGAGGTTTTTCTTCTCTCCAAAGGATGGACATTAACCCCTCTGATCAAACTTACCTACAATTTTTACTTAGATTCAAGAAAATTAACAAATCCATCCTGGCAGGAATTCCTGAGAAGACTGATCCAACAGTGAAGTTTTGACACTATGAGATGAACAGCAGAAAACAATAACCTACCAGCATAGAATTACTATTTTCAGGCAGCAACGACAGTTCTGAAGTTCAAAGCTTTGCTTCCTGTACTGCAAAACTATGAGCTGCTGGCATCAGGGTGGGGCTTGTTTGGATTTTTGTTTTCTCTTATAACTTTAGGAACTTTTTTTTTTACTGGATTGGGGCAGGGGTGAAATCAAGCCACCTCCATTTTTCATCTTTGAAGAAAACTGAAGAATCAAACCAGTACATTTTTCATTTCAGTCTTGGTTCAACTGATTGAAGTTGTTCCAGTAAACTTAACTGAAAGTTCAACAAAACTTCAAAAGCAGTCATTCAACAAAAATTTTAAAACCAGTTTCAACTCACTAGAAAAGAAATAAATGCTTGAACTGTTTCAGATGACATTCCCACAGGGCAGAAAATAAAAGGGGAGAAAAGCAGCACTTACCAAATGGGTAAGATGTACTTCTCCCTAATCACTGACGAAACCATTACAGAGCTGAAAAACGATCGCACATAACAAGCAAAGCACCTGGCTAACAGGCTGCAACGTTATCCCTTACTGAAAAAATACTGCCAGAGTAAAAAATCTAAATTACCAAATCCTGTTCAGATGACTTTACAAAAAATTACGCTTAGCTAAACATTATGCTGCATAAGCAGAAATGGTTCCAAATGCAACAACTTTAAAGTTTGCAGAACATAGATGATCCAAGCTCAATGCTAATCAGAAACACTTCATATTCAAGAGGAAGTTCTCTCCAGCTCTACATACTTTCCTCAGAAGAGTTCATCAATGTATTATAAAATAGGGATTTGGTAAAGCAGAGTACTGATCTTCCTCTACTAAAGAAAGAAGAGCCTAGTATTAGAAATAGCAGTACTGATACCAATGTTAGAAATGGTAAGAAACCATTTAGGGCAGAATTGGGACGGTGTTTCTGTTCATGTGGAGTGCTTACATCTTTCCAAACTATGCAGACACTCCCATTATATTACTTCTATGAGCAGAAAGATTTCTTTTCTTCATTACTGTTTACAGTTTTTAGAAACACAGCCCAGACACCACATGGAATAACTACTGATTTAGAACAAGCAGGATCGCCACAATTCTCTGTCATCTATAAAATTCTGTGGAATAAGCAAATTTAATTACTCACTTGCAAGTCATTTTCCTTCTGAGACTGTACAGACTCTCCTTTATTACAGGACCTCTATGAATGAGAAAAGGCAAACACAATGAGAAGATGAAATTTAAGATGATTAACCTGCAACCACCAGAACAAAGGGAGTAGAAGTGCCAGCTACAATTAACTAGATGTCTCACTGTCTTGATCTGTGACAGCTACAGCACTAGTATCCATCTGACCTCTGACCACCACACTATTTCAACAATTCCAAAATCTTTCAAAAGGATGTGCCACTGAGACCAAGCTACTCCTGTAAATAGCCTGAGAGCTGATTTTCAGGTATGTTTTTATTGTTTCCTAGTATTTCAAAACAAGATTTCAACGTATCATAAGGTTAGATGAACATTTGTAATTAACAGAAAATTAAGTCCCTCTGCATGACATCTGGGATGATATTCTTCTTGCAGCTAAAGCACTTATGAGATGCATTACACAAATTACATAAAAGCCTTAGAAGGAGTCTTAGAAGAGGTATGTTACAAAGCTTGCAAGGCACTTGCTTTTTTCTATTGCCTTATTTTCCAGATTTTTTGTGACTAGAATTTCCTTATTTACAGTATGCTGTCTAGGCTACATGTAAAATGTACCACTGGCTGTGCAGATCCAAGATTTTTCTTCAAATAACTGGCCATGTAAGCTAAAGATATCTCGGTAAGAACTGCAGCATACTAGCAAATCTTTAACAAATTCCATGCATAAGGTATTGTGCTAGGATTGTTAACAGTCATTATAAAGCAGTTCCAAAGTATCAAACCATACCCTCAGCAACTGAACCCTCAATGGCACATGCTTTTAACAGAGCTGCACATTTAAAATTCAGAATGTAATAAAAACCTTGTCCTTTAAAGGGCTTGAAGGTAAGGAGAAGAGAAAGCAAATATTTGCTTAGAATTAGCGACAGTTTGTGGCTGCTATTTATGTTGCAACTCCACCGTTGACTGTTTAAACCAGACTAGCTTTAGAGGCCCATAAAGGTAGCCTGCATCTCCACCTTCTCAACAAAAACATTTCATTTATAGAACCATGTGCATACCTTTCTGTTCCAAAGCTCTAACATGTCCAAAACAAGGGTGGAAATATGAACTTAATGGAATACAGTTAAGCAACACCAGCTGCCTTAAGTACAATACAACAAACTAATGATTTACACAAACTATGCAGTTACAGTATTTCAGAAGCTACAGAAGTACAGTTAACATGAATCGATGGTCTTTCAGCAAGTACTTCCCATTCCACTAGGATAAGTTTAAAACCAGACAATATGAAAACTACTATTAGTTTATATTCCTTTCAAGGAAATTAATAAAGTCAAAACATATTCACTAAAGCTAAATGCATAACTACTCAATAGTATTAAAGTCATTTACAGAGGGCTTCTCTGAACAAGCATGTCCTACATCAATACCACTCTTGCATCTTACAGATTTTTCTTGAACAGTCAGAAAGTTACTCACCATCCAGGAGTCTTTCCTGATTAATGGTGCTCTCAGAATGGTTCAGTTCATCAGAAGGTAAGCAGATTAGGCTTTTCCCTAGAACCTGAACTGGCATCCACTTTCCAGAAGTCATACTGTATAAAGAGCTAGCCAGTTCTAAAAGTCCACCTCAAATTAGCGTTGGAGATAGCCTAATGGCATCTACTGTGCCATTAGAATGAGACAATTAGGGATACGTACTGCAGAGTCATCAGAAAAGGAGACTTCTGCATCATCCCTTCCTCTTTTCTGTTCCCTCAGCATGGAGCATTAGCGTCCAAAGGAGAATGAATACAAAGTAATTTGTAAGTAACTTGCAAAGATGAATGGGAGCTTGGAGAGGATCAGTCTTCACAAGTGGCCATGTACTCAGCCTAGAATTAGGAAAGTCTCCAGCACATGTGGTCAAATACAATGAAGTAAGCAGGATGCAATTTTATGTAACAGGCTTTTAACAGTTTAACAGATGTTAAAGTGGTAGGATTTGATTGTTTTCTGACTGCACAATCACCTATGAGAACAGTGGTTCAAACTGAAACATCTCCTACCATGAGGTAATTTGATCTACATATTTAGCTCATGTGTTGCTGGCCAAGCCAACCAAAACTTCAGTTTCTCCATAAACTCTAATAGCTCACTGTAATTTATGGCCAATTCTGGGAGCTATTTACTTCCAACAGCAACGAGAAGATTTTAATTACCCAAATAAAAGAATGACTGAATAATTCCTGGAGGTTTTTAATCACTCTCTCTATATGGAAACATTAACTAGAAACGGACATGTGTTCTACATCTTTAAGATTTAATAGTTCAGTACTTTCTTTATTGTGGGAAGGTTTACTCTCAAAGCAGATTAAGAAATCTCACTACAATTTCACTAAGGGAGGACAGCTATACGTACAGAGACAACAGCAGTTGTTATAGAGTCTACTTTGTGATCATGTAAATTAATTTTAAGACAGGGGCCTTCGGGTATAAGAAAGTCCTAGAATGGGAGACATTCCACATTATCTGATCTGTGATTAGAAGGTGACCAGACAGTGTTTATACATCTGGCAGTTTGACATAGAAAATTAAGCTCTTCATTTTCTCCCTAATGTTCCAGATGTATTTGTCTTGTAGCTGGCAGATGAGATCTGTATCAAAAATCCCAAATAATGGTTGGCAGTGAATTCTGTATAGAGAAGGAACTTGCAACTATTTTTTCTCCCCAAGTAACTCTTAGCTCTGCCCAAAAATTTAAATCTTACATTATAACCCCATTTTTCTGAGTTTACTCAGCTTTAGTAATTTTATATTTATATTATACTTTGCTTTAGACAAATCTCTAGGAATTCAAATACTAAGGAATTACAACATTACAAGGAACTGCCTGAAAGGTTAGAGGCTACCTATGCAGGGGAAACTTTTCTTAATTCTAGAAATTGTTGGAAGACATCGATTTGAACTTTGGGGTATAGGAACACAAACAGTTTTAGATTCATCAATAACTGTTCCTCCTTCTATTAATCCGCTGTTGATCACTGATCCCTGCCAGACCTGAAGGAACTGATATTAATTTGCTGAAGTCCTGAAGTCTAGCATGAAGAAGAATTCCCAGTTCAAGCCCTACAAAAGCCACAAAGACATCTCTAATCCTCTTCATGTCAAGTTACCATTCTCTTATGAGGGAGCAGAGGAAAGGAAGGGGCAGTACTCTGATATTTTGTTATTTCTGTAAACATTCAGATGCACAGACAGTAGCTGGTGCTACTTAAGCCTTATTTTTTTTAAACAATGAAATCCAGTACTAAAGAAAATGAAAGCTGTAGAGAATGCTCCAACTTCAGAGATCTCATACTATACCGTGAATCGTGTCTGTCACCTGGAAACCAGAGTGCTCTAGGCACGATCGCATGGGCAAGCCTGCAGCAGAGAACACATGCATATACAACTAAAGTGGTACATTACCCCCAGAATACCCTTAACTCCACCCAACACAAATATATCCCCGTAAGAGGTGCTTGGTTTCTTTCAAGCCGTCTGCCAGTGCCAGGGATTTGTAGTTACTCCATGCTACAAACAGACATGGACACCAACAACCACAGAAGACGTTGATAATTACAGTTACACAGCAGTCTGCATTTTATTTAGTTACAAAAAATAAAAGGCAGCAAGGCAGGTATGGAAAAAGATTTACCACAGAACTGTGGCAACCATTTTACTTATTTTGCGTCTGCTCACATAGAAATTGAGAGACTAAAGAGGAACATTAGGTATACCGGTTTGGTTTTCCTCATTTATATACAAGATTTTGTTTTGGCTGTTGCAAAGTAACAGAGCCCCAGTGATCAGAGTTCAAGGTTCTTTTGACATGTGTAAAAGAAAGGGAATCAATCCCCAAGTTACCTTTTGATAGGTGAACTTCAAAAAATTCACCTTAATTTGAGCTTCTTTTTTTTTTGTTGATGCTAGCTTATGTTGAAATCATATCAGCATTTCTAAAATTTGGGAAGTTTTGGTTGTTCTGAATTTAAGTAGAAACACTACAGTGCCCTGCATATGAAATCCAATCTTAAAGTTTGAACATTAAATGGCATACTGTTGGAGAACCTTTTGTTTCAGTAGTTTTAACACTGATATAGCAAACAGTTAACGACATTTTGTCATGAGGAAGTTTTACTTTCAATGCTCCCCTTTAAATTTAGCAACTAAGCTGGAGCAAGAATAAGTGAAGCAGAGTAAGACATTTCCCTTTTTTCAATGTAGAACATATCTGCATTGTGCCTCAAACATTTGAGTTTTAATGTGGTTAGTACTTTAACCTGTCACAAGCACAAATACTTGTCTTAAAAAAAAAGTTCTGCTCAAGGATATACTCGAGAGAAGTCCTTGATTTTTAAACATCCATGCCAGTGCGACCATTCATAATAATGGCCGAGCCAGTTTGGTTGAGTCTCCCCCCAGCTCCCCCCAAAACAGTCATGCACACAAAAAATTGGCTTAAACGTATCAACTATGACAGAGGAAGGCACAATGCCTTCCCTGTGTGGCAGCTTTAGCCAACTGGCATGGTTTATATTGGATGAGTTTCATGTACTGACATTTGTGTCTTCCAAGATTCATAATAAGCAAACTGGGGCTATTTTCAAACTGCAAAAAAGGCTCCTTTAAAAGGTGGCTGAAAGAATTATGGTGCCAGTATCATTCATTTTCAAGTTAGTATCAGGTATCTATTTTTCATTTCTATTCAAAATTTTAAGTTAAACTTCTCTTCTGTACATACAACAATTTGGTGCAGATTGCTATAGGTCTATAGTATTTACAGTAAAGGAACAAGAAGAGCTGATATTACCCCTGTTTTGTGTTCCAATTTCAACAGAAAGTAAAATGGACAAGAGTTAAAACATGCTACAAAAGGCTCAAGCAAACAAGTGGTAACTACTAATACCCAGTGGCAGTTACAATTAAGTCATCAAGAATTACGTTGTGATTTTAGCAAAAGGTCTCAAAACTCAACTTACTTAAACAGCGTCCCTTAATTTCTATAGGGCTCTAAACTTAAGCAACATTACTAAAAAATATCAAATTTCTCCCTCTTAACAGGCTTGTCATAAGGATCTGCTTATGCCACCCAGAAATTCATAAGAATCCTAAGTGAGGTTTTCAAAATACCCCAATAAAACAGTTTGCTTATATTTTATCTTGCATTTAAGGTAGAGGGGCTGGAAGAGACAAATGTTTGTCGACAAAAATTGTGAACCTCAATGCAATCTGAAAGTTTTACCTTGGGACTTTCTCTGCTTACTTAACCTTTAGTGAACTGCACCAACAAGAGCAGTCAATTTCACTGCCACTACGGAAATAAAGGAAGTTAGACATCTCAAAAGATCCTTCAACACCAAGAGTAGAAAGGTTAGAAAGTTATGAACACACTTTCAATTTTCAAACCAAATTAGTTCTGATTTTAGAGCCCAAAATTTTATTTTGATTTATTCAGTGGATAGGGGCACAGAAAAGGCAAGTTAAAAAAACCCTGAGGGAAGAGGAGGGCAACCAAATTCTAGAGTCTACTTTTCCTTTGAAATATAAGGGAAAGGCCACATTTTTCACAGCTCTTAGGCAACAGAAGTTCTACCACTACAGAAGTTTTACAGCCCATGTTCCTACTCAAGCCTTCTACATATTAAGTCAGCATTACATTAAAGCCATTAGTAATTCTGAAAAAGATTCTTAGCATCAACCCTAGGAGTCATTTCAAAAACAAAGTTTCTCACCACCATTTTTTTCACGTTGTTTTTGGTTTCTGATAAACTAAAGGAAAGACTATTTAAGCTTGAATTAATGAACTTCTACACACTTTTCTTGTTCAACAGATTAACCTTCCCAACACACGTACAGTGGTATAGCCAAGGCTTTTGTGCTATTTCAAACCACTGGAATCTTTTACATATTTCGGTAGTTTCCTACCATGGGAAAGTTAACACCTCACATAGTATAATAAAAGAACACTTTAAGCCAGTTAAGTGACAGTATCCGGTAAGATTTAATAGTAAGTTTAGTCAAGGCAGCAGAAGCAGGAAGAATGGGCTGAAATTTCAGGAACAGTCAATCTCCTGCAGATATTGGATAAGTTATTCAAAGCAAGTGACTGAGTACTGGAAAATATCAAATTAATGGATAATAAAACCAGACCCTGTAAGTCAAATAGAAACAACTGCCAACATCCAAATGTAATTTTATGAAGCTGCAATTTTTCATACGGTTAAACACTTATGATTATTTATTTACAATATAATCAAGTGTCTAGCAGAGATGGGTAAGAGAATATTTGCTGTGTAGTCCTACCGTAACTGCTTGTAAACTTTGGAAGAGATCACCTTTACAAAATACTCTCGATTTTAAACCTTACAATTTGAAAAAGATTTGCCAACCACTTCTCTTAAGGTTTGACAAATTTCAATGCTATTTACATTTTACTAACCAAATAAAAGAAAAGTAACATTAGAAGAGTTCGACAAACATCTGGTTAAGCTTCTATGCCAGCTACAAGGCATATCACACATTTAGGAAAGCATGTTTTGGAATGAGATGGCTGTGCTTCATTTTTATTCTAACACTCTAGATCAAATTTTCCAGCAACACAATTACTCATGAGATCTCTAATAAAATGCTTGAGCACTGTACAAGTTTGACAAAACCTTCAACTTTTATCTCCAAAACTCGTGTTACCAAGATTAAGTGGTTTAGTCTCTTGCAATCTTGCCAGTTATGCCAAAGTCCTACATACTGTACAGAAGCAAACTTTAATAACTTCTGAAACACCACAGTCCAAACTTAACACCATAAACAAAACATTACTGATCAAACAGACAGCAAGTGAGCCTTCAGCTGATATGCGCCAGTCAGGATCTGTATAGAAAGCAGTGTAAGTTCTAGACAATAACAATAAAGAAAACTGCTTTAAGCTAGCAATCTACCCAAATACCACTAGAACACATTCCCAAAAGGATAAAGCAGCACACACTTGCAGTGTGTCACAAATGAAGATCTCCAAACATATTACAATTAAACTACAGAAACCCTCCCACTCCCAAATCACTCTACGTACTCACCATCTGCAGGATTGCACCATATAAGCGCAGGAGAACTTTCCGTGGTTCATCTGCAACTGTCTCAACGGTCTCAGGTAGTGAGCACTGAAACAGCATGTTGCTGAGGCCACCTCTATCAAGAGAAAGGTAAGTTTAACTTCGGATGTGCATACATGTTTTGTTTTCTACATATTAGAGGTGCACTAATCATCCTTGCATGCACTAATCAACTGACCCACTCCGTTCACGAGTGACAATTTTCCAACAGTACCAATAGCTCCTAACATGTAAGGCTTCAGTAAAAAGATTGGCAGCTTCACGTTTCTTAATGTATAGTTCACCATCAAGATCTGTTTATTCAAGCTACAGCTCAGGCTACAAACAAATTGATGTAAAACACACAAGGCAACTAAGACAAAATATAGGCTTCTGTTAATTATTTTCAGGACTTCTAGAAAGTGATGCTGGACTCTTGTCTGATACACTTGGTTGCACAAACAAGCAGGAAGACAGCAGAATAAGCTTAAGCAGTGAGTATAAAACCCTAAGTTTGAATAAAGAGTCAGTATCACTGGGATGGCAGCTACAAAAATTAGCTACAAAGATTTAACGTGAATACCTGTGCTACAGCATCACTGATCAAAGTTGTACTTACGCTATCATTCTTTGGGACTCATTTTCAATTTTGAAATTTGTCTTAAAGAACTGCTTTAATTCTAAAGTAGGGAGTCCTGTGCTTCAATCATTCAGGGGTTATACCAGCATGCTGGCTTTTCCTATAATGACTGTTTTACAACAGTGTTCTTACAAGAAAAAGTGACAGCATTTGTTTTCTGCAGGTTTATCAGGGTAGATAGATAGTAGATTAGAGAAGCTAAGTTTCTTGATTCCTAGTAGCCCACTAAGAACACCAGTCTACTCAACCCACATTTTCTTTACTACATTGTCTTTCTGCATCTTCTTCATTATCAATATGTTCATTAATAAGCTTTCAAATTTCCCTCCTGCAAAAGATTTTCCTCTACTGTAAGGGGGAAAAGTACTGAAACTTCTGATTTACTTGCAAAACAGCAATGTAAGTCAGCTCTACTGAAAAAACTTGTCTGTCTCACCATTAAAGAACGAACTTTAAAGAACAGATACAATCCAAATATAGTAGCTAGTGGTAAAGGGATGAAGTAGCACAGATTTTAAACGTACGTAGTTTTACTTGTAGCATGCTACTTAACTTACTGCAGTAACTCTAGAATTTAAATAGCTGTACCTCTGTCATGTTATGATTTCCTTCACAAAGTAATGCAGTTCTTCATAACACACAAAACGTAAGTATTTAATATTACTTTGCAGTGAGCTTTGATTCCAGGCATACATGGCAGATCCAAAATGCGGTGGCTAAAACGCAGTTTAGTCCTAACCTGATACTCCACTCAATGCTTTCTCAAATAGTTTTCTGGGTTCTCTTACAACACAGTGGAGAAGTAGTAAAGACTTTCTGGAGAAAAAGGCTACCAAGAAGTAGACAATCTGCATGTATTTACTGGGAGATGACACAGAGAAAAAGGGCTGGCCTACATATCCAAAGGCAACAATTGAGAAGGAAAAAAGCGACCTCAAGAAACAGGGTAAAACAGCAGCTGCACAATATGCTCAAGAAAGAAGACAGATGAGAACCAGCTGGCTTGGCAAGCATCCAAAAAAAGGATGTTTAGAGACAAGAGATATGAAGTAACTTTGAACCATAAAAGTGAACAGGTAGGAAAAACAGACAGATGGAAAGGATAACAAACAAAGAGCAAAGCCAGCTTATTCAGACACAATCAGAACATTGGTTACCTATACCAACTACATTTCTGGCTTCATCTAAACTGTGCTAGACAGGTTTTTTTGAAAAACATTTGCCACCTTTTCTAAGCCCCTGTAGACTTTGGTGAAAATATCAATACTTACATAGAACTAAACACACTGAAACCCACTTTACAAAAAGATCCTGGACTAGAGCTCAAAATCCTATAGAAACAGCTGTTGCACATGCTCAGCCTGCATACACTGCATGAAAGCCCAGAACCTCTTATTTTTATATCTCTCCAGCCAAGCAGCAGTGTCTTACTGAGGCTAAACTCCATTAAACAGAAGGTTCACTGTGACTTTATGCACTTAGGACTTCAGAAGTTACCTCTAATCAAGGAAATCCATATGAGAGTCTAATAAAAGGTATTGTTCTCCTGAAAGGTCAGTAGACTCAGCAGCTTGTCCAAAGGTCAACAGGGCATCTCTCACCCTTATACAGATAAAGCTCCCAGTTAGTCTATTGCTAGAAATTACTTAAAGGTAAGCCCTTCCAAAAAGGTCACCTATTTTCAGAGCTTCACAGAGCTTTCCCCAAATCACAGCCACAGCAGTTAAATGTGCTTACATACTTGCATTCTGATTAGATTCAAATCTGTTTCTTTCCTCTCAACAGTAAGGACCATATTCCTTCATCCTAAAATGTCAAGTATCTAACAGCTGTTCATGAACGTGATTTGCACTAATGCACTCAAAATGACAATACTGACAGTGGAGAATACACACTGAGTGCTTGACTTTTGTGAAACCAGAATCAAACCAATATGATGACAAAATTGGTGAAGATACTTTTGCCAAAATAAACGCAACTGCTAATTAGCATGTTTTTACACACCCTAAAATTTCAGCCCATCCTCTCTTCCTCCCAATCCGGAAACCATCAAGCCATTTTGAAGTGGTGTCTCAGAGGGGAAGTTAAAACCAAAGGCTTTAGAAAATAAGTACCAAAGTCAGTAGTACACACTAATAAGGATGAAAACAGAATTAAGCGCCAGATTACAGACATATAATATTATCAGACTAGTCTACTGTCTAGGAACGGTATCAGTCTTTTAAAAATTCTCTCCCTTTATAAACTTATGATGATCATGTCAAGTGAGGAGAACTGATCTAAAAATACAAATACTATCTGCACTGGCTTTCAATAAGTTGCTCGTTTTAATAAGGCTTTAAAAATACATTTAGAAATGAGCATGATGGGTTTTGATTATGCTTTTATAAATCAGAGCTTTGCCAACAGTTTATGCTCTCTTAAGTAACTGAGGGGTAGGTTTGCATGTATTTTGTGTGTGAACAGAAGTAGAAACATTAGGAAAGCAAACTCAGGACTCAAGGGGATAAACTGACAACTATATCCTTTGTGTGCGACTTTGCATTTGATCAGGTAGAATGATCAAACACTAAGACACTAGACAAACAGTCTGTAAAAATGAAATTCTGAAATAACACCGGTTTAACTAGCATCCAGGGCTGATACAAAACCCAGACTATTTAAGTCCACAAAGGTGGCAAGGATCTCCAACACATTACATACAGCTTCTAGAACATCCCCAATTTACATCTTTCTGCTGCCAAAAAATCAGTCTCCTGCAAGCTGCCAGCATGCTGAGTCACAAGTACTTGTTACTATATATGATGAAAGATGATTCACATCATGGATGCACCGCATTCACCTGCTAACCTCGGAATTTCAGCACCCACGCCAAAAAAGGCACTTTTTTTTAATCTCAGGAGGGAGGCTCCACACTCGGTGCAGCGGTTCCTACCGGCTCCATCACCGTCACCGTCAACGCCCCGGCCCCTCCCCCGGCTCAGTGCTGAGGCGCTGGAGCGCCAACACAGACACACCTCCCCCCCGCCCCGGCACCGCCACCCTCCCCCGGGCGGGGGGGGGGCCTGACGCAACGAACCCAGGCCCTTCCGCACCCCCCAGCCCACCCCCCCGCGCCCCAGCGGTGGGTCCGGCCGGCCTCGCCCCGCCGCCAGCCGCGGCCCGCCCCACGCCGGTGTGCGGAAGGGGGCCGGGGCGGGGGGGGGGGGGGAAGATGCCCGCCCCGCCACAGAGCGAGTGCGGAGGCGGATGCGCAGTCGGTCCCCACCGCCTACTGCCCTCCTAAATGCAGATTTATGAAGGATTTTAATTTTTTTTAATAGAAAAAAGGGAAGGAAAAGAGCGAGACCCTCATCCGCCGCACCCCCTGCGCCAGGAAGGGGCTCGGACTCGCAGCGACCAACCGGCCCCGGCCCCGCCCCCTCCCCGCAGGGACCAGCCGCCCCCCGCCCTCCTCAGCGCTGACCTGATGGGGCTGATGCGCAGCTGCTCCTCCCGCAACCCCCGCCAGGCCCCGGGCAGGAACTCCTTGCACCACAGATACGCCTTGCGCCGCGTCCGGGGGTCGAGCGGCGGCTCCTCCTCAGGCGGCGGTAGCAGCAGCGCGGAAGGCGGGGTCGCGGCGCCCCCGCCTCTGCCCGTCGCGACGGGGTCTTTCCCCTCGGGGTCGGCGTGAGCCAGCGGCGAGGGGGGCTGCCCGGACGCGGGAAGGACGACACCGCCCCCGCCGGAGACGGGGCTGCAGCCGAGGAGGAGCCCGAGCGGGGAAGGGTCGGTCTCGCCGTTACAGAACTTGGTCTTCATAGCGTGAGGCGGGCGGGGGGCGGCAGCCGTTCGGACGAAGAGCGGGCGGGACAGCTCGCGCTCTCTCTCTCTCGCTTCGCGTGCACCCCTCCGCCCCGAGCGCCAGCGGCGAGTGAGCCGCGCGCTCGCTCCCGGCTCCGCCTTTTATAGGCCGCGTGGCACGCGGGCCCGCTGGCCTCACGCCTGTTCCCTCCATCCCGATTGGCTGCCGGCGTTCGGCCCCGCCTGGCGCGGGCGTGGGAGGGATGGGGGGGCAGTTGCGGGCGAGCGCGGGGGGCGCGCGCGCCTCCTGCCAGCGCCCGGAGCGCCCGGTGATTGGTGGGCGAGGGAGCGCGAGGCGCTCGCTCGCGGCCTCGACGCTGTGCGCGAGGGGCGGGCAGGCAGCGCGCTGATTGGCCGTTCCCCCGGTGACCGGCGCGCGCGGCTCGGTGCGGGGGGGCGCAGCGCAAGGTGACACCCCCCTTGCCCTCCCCCCCCCCCCCCCGGCCCTCAGCTCCTCACAACGGCGCGGCCGTCGGGCCCGGCCTCCTGCCGCCCGGCCCGTTAGATCCCCTCGGGTCCCGCTTCCCCTTCCCGCCGGGCGCAGCCCTGCCCCCGCCGCCTCCGGGAGCCCCGCTGCCGCTGAGGCCTCGCCCCCCCCCCACACACACCGCCGCTCCCCGGCCCGGCGGCCGCCGCTCAAGCCTGAGGAGGATTTAACGGGGGAGGTTCGGCCACAGCGGGGGCTCGACCGCGGGGGGGGGAGGAGGAGCTGAGGCGGAGGTGAGCACCGAGGACTGAGGGAGGGAGCTGGCCGGGCCGGGGCCTGGGTCACCTCACGGCGTGCTGTGCGGGGGAGCTGGCTTCCTCGCCCCTTTGGTTATGGGGCGTTTAATTGAGCTGGTGCTCCCTCAGGGCCGGCCGAGCCAAGGCTTCGTAAGGTGCCAGTGTCATTCGTTCCCGTGACTTGCCAGGAAAACATGTGAAAAATCCCTGTGCTGTACAAAGGGGATTACAGCAACCAAGAAAATGTTTATTTAAAGTCTGCTTCTTACGGAAAGTTACTGAGTTACTTAGTTATCATGTGTGAGGGCTGACTCATGCTTCTGTGGTAAACTGGTCTCTCTTGGCTCAGGAGAAATTCATACCTGAACAGAAAGGTAAGACATGAGGAGAAAAATAATTTCCACATGCAGTGCTTCGAAGTTGAGGGGTTTTGTTAGTTTTGGTGGTGGAGAGACATTCTGTTACGGAAATGTCAGCGCTTCTTCGCAGCACATGGGGAGCCACAGCTTTCCTGGCCCTCCTGCAGCCGGGGAGGGGGGGGAGTGAGAGTATTGCCTAATGCGTTGTATCACCTCGTCATAAATGAGCAGTAAAAGAATAAATTGCCTTTAAGCTTTGAATTACCTTTGCACTTCCCTGATTCCCTGATGATCTTTATTCCACCTTTGGCTGTTGTCCCTTGGTGGTCTTTTACTGTCTATAAGAGAAGCTTGTGGGATCTTTTAATAATAGTTGCCATTGTCCTGGAGATCATCGTTAAAGCTGGGGATTGCTGGTTTGCAAGGGACTTCCTGATACACTCCTTCCCTTATTCCTTGCCAGACTATTTCACCACATGGGCTGCTCCTTCATCTTGCCTGCACACTTCACTTTGGCACTCCAGTGCTGGAAATACCCAAATAGCCCAGGGATTTTCTGAGAAGTGGCAGGAAAGCTCCAGAACTGGCTTTGGAACTGCTTTGTGCTGGCAAAGCAGCTTCAGCACAACGAAAACCGTCACGGCTGAGGCATACCAGACTTTAGTTTAGAGGAAGAGTGATGTATGGGTTAGGGATGCCAAGCTGGAACAGAAGTGACACAATTTTCTTTTCTCCCCTTTGTGCCTCAGCTCTTCTTTACAAAATGAAATCCCTTAATCTAAGCACAGATTAGGATGCTGGAGAGGGGACATGCAGTCGCTGCTGGTGGTGGCAACACAGGGCTGCGGAGAAGGCTTTTCTTTTGCAGGTCCCTGCTGAAGTACCTGACAACATCACTAATGTTGAATAGCTAAATACTAAAAAGCAGTTATACGTATGGAAAGGCTCATTCGGGAACAAACACCGATGATGTCTCTACACATGGGAAGAAGTGGTGAAAATACCAGAAAACTCTCTTTTGAACTGGCCCTTCTGTTTCCACACGCTCGAGTTTCACACTACTTTGTCATAGCATGGGTACCAGGAATTTATTTTTTTCCCTAGAGTTTTTTCCTAGATTTTTTCTGGATTGCTATTACTGTGGAAAGAGAAGGCAGACAAGTCAGAGAAATAAAAAAGTGTTTTTTCTGGGTAGAGAGAATTCTATCCAATTTTACTAGACAAGAAAACTCCAGCTTGATACCGGCCATTTCGCCGACATTTGTTGATATCAAGTCATAAGCTTTGCTTCAAAACCTCAATCTCTTTCAAAGCCTCGGAGAATTCAGAAGGAGATAGGAAAAATCATGGCTCTATCTGTTTTATATCCTTTTGATTACAACACACCCTTTCTTAGTGTCAGTCTATTTTAGATTTCAGTCCTGTAATCACTTCTGTTTTGGTAAGTATCCAGGATCCATATGAAGCCCATGCACATGTTTCCTTTAGACATTTGTTCTGCTCACTACATCATTTATTGGTTTAACACTTCATTAGTAGTTAGTACCTCATTGTAATCTATTGTTGAGTTTACAAAAAGGGTGTAACTCACTTGAAAACTATTCAGAATGTTTTACAACAAACATGATCTATCTTTTGGGGAGCCACAAGTGTGTACAGTGCAATAAAGGCGAGAACAAAGCGGTAGAGGAACTCATGTAGAAATAAATATGAGTAATCATAAGGGCTTGCAGGTTTAGTTGATATGAAGGCATATCGACATGTTACTCGCCAACATTATTTTTCTTTCATTATTCCCAGCATGTAAGTGGTGCTTGGGGAATTCATTATTGGTTAAGACGGCTTTCATCTTTAAATTCTGGGTGATAGTTCCATATAGCCATGTTGTCGCACCATTGTGCATTTCAAATGTGGTTGATTTGAATGGACAGGCAGCCATGTGGCGACTTGGTCGTATTGAAAGCCTTGGCAGCAATGCCAGAGATGAATGGTCAGAAGGCAGGATGCAAAACCCAGTGGAGTATGTGGAAAGACAGGTTCTGGTTTTGCTAAACATGAAAATAAATAATTTTCTGCTCTTACCCAAGAACTTCCCCTGTTTGGCTCAAAGCACGCAGGAGCAGCAACGTATGAGAAATTTATACTGCTCTTCTTCATGCAGTGTATTTTAAATGAATAAACAGAGAGAGGGGCTCTCATTCTAGAGCTACTAAGATGGTGCTTTTCATAAGTTTTATGTCTGCATTCAGTTAAAACAATCAGAAAAAAAGAAAACAAGCCTATTTTTTTCTACTTGTACATGTGATTTTTTTTCTGCTCCTAAGGAGGAATCTATTGCCCTTAGATAACGCATATAGTCAAATTCAACAAAAGCAAGGCTTCTGCTAACATCAGATTATATTGAAACCTAAAAGGCATCAGAAAAACACTCAGAGAAGGGAATAAAGTACTGAATTACTGGCTCAAACACTCCAAGACTGAATGGTTAGAATACTGGACTCAGACTTGGTTATGGTCTCAGCAGCAACTGGCCCCTGTTTCCATTTCTTGTGCACTAGAAGCACCTTCTCATTAGGTAACAATGCAATATCCTACCCAATGGATTAGTCAATCAACGACCCCTCGTCTTAAGTAATGGAAAGAGGCAAACGTGTCTTCATGTTCCTGATATCAGATTTTACACCATAGCAACCAAGCTGCATTAGCACACTTTTTTTTTTTTTGTGTGGATAGCAGACATGGGTTCCATATCTGTGTTCAATTTCTGATTCCATCTAATAGGTTAATCTACTGTAGCATCTAATAAATGAGCCATTAAGAGAATAATTCTTCAGCTGCCTGTATCCCCTGGATAACCTATCTTTAAAGCCTGTGAAGGAAGTAGTGGTGAGATAAGTAGGGTTAGGGTACAAACAAAACACATAGTGACTAATTACGCTGTAAGCAAGGTACAATCTGGACTAAAGTCCCCTCTTCTGGGGTAGAGCCGGAGGCTTGAGAGTTTGCATGATCTCCGCTGTCAGTATGGAGGGAGACAAAACTACTTATCACAGAAATCTCCTTCCCCACAGACAGTAAAGAAACCACTTATTTTCTCTGTAATTTACTTTTCCCTCATCCCCGTGCCACGACCGTGTAATCTATTACTTCAATGGCTGAACAGAATATAACAGTCAGTGGGTCCGCTACTTCCTTTGAAGTAATGGAGACACCTCTTCACAAAGTCTTGAGGGAAATTTCTGCTTTTCACTGGTTCTGAATGCAGTCTTAATCACATATCCAATCAGGAGAGGGCATATGTCTCTTTTCTATGACGGTATAACATTTGTTTTTATTAATTTGTGTGATTTACTAAAGCTTATTAGAATTTTTTTTTCCCAGTTTTCTGTAATGTTTGTATCTGCAGCAAAGTTGGATTGACGCATGATTTCGTTCACCCCACTTGCATTGGTGCAGTAGAAATTGCTTATTGCTCACAAAAGAGCTAAGTCTAGAATTCTGACTCATAAAGCACTTTATTTTTTTTTTTCCCACAAATCTTTCTCACTATTATACCGAGCAGCAGCAGATTTCACTGGCAAGATCAAATGCCGGCTAAGGTCAGATCTGCCGCATGGCACAGAGAGAATGACACTTTTGTAGAAGGATGCCGATACTTCAGCTGAAAAGCTTGCAGACTTCTTAGTAGCAGCTGTCGATAAGCATTCTTTACGGGCCAGTGGCAGGTTGCTGGTGAATTTGTGAGTCCCATTTCTGAAACTGGGCTGAGGCCAGAGACTTTGCCATGGGAACTGGGCAGTCGTTACAAGAGTGGGAGAGAGTTCGGGGCCGTCCTTGAGTCCCTCAGCCTCTTGGCTCAGCTCCTCAGCCTACCGCTCACGGGGGAGCGTTTTGCGATAGCAAAATGCTCTCAAGCCTAGTTCTGCGTTCACATTGCGCTTGGAGCAGGGAGCCTGCTTTCATTTTTCCACTCCTTGGTTCTAACGTTTGGTAAGACCCTTGATGAATTGTAAACGAACTCTAAGGCTGCTCTTTCTTATTCCCTGCATCAACAGCCAAAAAAAAACCCAAAACACTACTCCGAAAGCCAGGGATTATGAAGATTTGAAGTTCTGTTAGGCACCCAGGCAAGATGCAGCTGCAAGAGAGAGGCTGCACAGCTGTCCCCGCTTCCTCAGTGATAGGAAGGGTAGTAAGATCATGGCAGAAGACATTCTCCTACATCTGTGTCTCCTGCAACAATACTGCATGGAAAAATAGGCAATAAGCAGCTTAGGGAGAATAGGGGAGCAGAGTATTTCACCCAAAGTCCCCTTTGCTCATTCCTTATCACAAGAATTTGCAATGTCTTCTGTGCTTTGACCCTAAGAGAGAGAGAATTTTATGACTAATTTTGAGATAATCATAGGTTGTTTTATTTTCCTTCTGTGTTTGTTTAGTTTTCAGCACAAAACACCATTAAAAAAACAAGCTGCAGCTTTGGGCCCTGAAGTATACCTGCCAGAGCACACAGGGTTAACGCAGGCTAAAGATGAGAGATTTACCCTAGGCACAGACTTGGTATTTATATGTCTCCTGTGAATGCGAGGGAAGTGTTACGCCAGAAGGCAGCCCTACCGAAAGGATAATATGCTCATTCATTTGCTGTGTTGGTCTAAGATAACCACAAAGATCCAGAGCTCGTACAGTGCCAGGTACTCCAAGCAATGTGCTAAGATAACATTACCTGGCTCAAGTCCCAGAGAATGAATTTTCTTGGAGTCAGACTGACCAAGCCTTTATTATATTACAAAAGTTACTTAATTTCTTACTCCGTACCGATTTCATCTCATTGAAGGTACTCAGCTGGGGAGCTTTCTCAGGACCTCAGAGAGATTTAAAAATCCAGTAGGAGTTAGCTAAATATTCTCTTCTTTCTTTTAAAAGCTCCAGCTTTGAAACTCCTGGTTGTACAGGGTACCACAGTACAGTAACAGCTTCAGGCGTAGCTGCAACCCACAGAACAATACACCATGAGGTGATATCACTTTTAATACAGCCCCAGTTCAGTAATCTCTCCCATGAGTTCAGGCACTTCAACATCTGTTTTCCTTTTGGACAAGCTCCTCTGCAAACCTCTCCCAGCTCCCCAGCAGAGTTCAAGAGTGCAGCCACACAGCCTTTGTCAAACGAGATTCCTGAAGCAACCTCCCCTCCCAGCCTGGGGACTCTGCAGAAATCTCTCCGCAAGGGAGTCCTCCCAAGCTATGCTCAAAGAAGAAAACAGTTGCTATAGTAACCGGTTCTCTACCTGCACTGAATCGGCTCTCTCTTCCCTCTTCATCTTCTCTGGCTTTATTAGTTCTGGGTGAGAAGCAGCTCGTCAGGTCAGGGCTGCGCTCGGTTCTGTGGGCTGGAGGAGCTCCGGGAAGGCACCGAGGGCTCCTCACCCACACAATCACAGAGTGGTAGGGGTTGGAAGGGACCTTCGGAGATCATCTAGTCCAACCCCCCTGCCAGAGCAGGGTCACCTAGAGCAGGCTGCACAGGAAGGTTTTGAATGTCTCCAGAGGCGGAGACTCCACCATCTCTCTGGGCAGCCTGTGCCAGTGCTCTGCCACCCTCAAAGTAAAGAAGTTCCTCCTCGTGTTGAGATGGAACTTCCGATGCTCAAGTTTGTGCCCATTACCTCTTGTCCTGTGGCTGGGCACCGCTGAAAAGAGCCTGGCCCCATCCTCCTGACACCCACCCTTTAAGCATTTATAAGTGTTGATAAGGTCCCCCCTCAGCCGTCTTTTTTCCAGACTGAAAAGATCCAAGTCCCTCAGCCTTTCTTCATAAGAGAGGTGTTCCAGTCCCCTAATCATGTTTGTAGCCCTTTGCTGCACCCTCTCCAGCAGTTCCCACCCATCAGGGGGTCCTTGCTTGCTCACTTCGCCTGCTGGAAGATGTCCTGCACGAGGGTTGCCACCGCTGTCGTTTTGTGACAGAGCCACCCAAGCTGCAGAAGAACCAGCTCTTTGCTTCACCTTCTTGCCCCCAGCTTGCGGTGGAGCCTTGTCCGAGAGCAGACCTGCCACTGGTCCGTACGCTCACCTGCACATCCTTTGCAGCCTCACTGGGATAGATTTCAGCCTGCTAGTGGAAAAAGAAACTGTATACAGTCTCCTTTCTGTGATAGCACATTTTTTGCAACTCTTCCTAGGGCTAAAAGTGACCACAATAATCACTGAAAACACTCACAAAGTCATAAACTGTGCTAAATTGCATCTTTTCCAATATGTCTACTGTGGCCAGGCCTTGGACTAATAGTTTTCTGCATTGTGAATTCCACTGCGGAAGTATATAGCTGGGAGCCAAAGAAACCTGCTCTAAGGAAGAACGTGCCAGAGCCACCTCGAGCTGTTTCAAGTGTGCAACACAGGCAAATCGCCTGCGCAAGCTGGGGCACGTTCCCCTGACACCAAGCGGACTAGCACGAGGTGGGTATGATGTGGTGACTAGGGAGGGGGAAAAAAAGCCACAGAATTAATTACCATGGATGTAATAACGGCCACTAATAAAAGGCTGCAGAGAATCCTGTGGGAAGAAGCTGGTAATGCGCTGTAACAAGGCATCGGGCACTGTCACTGCTTGTGTTAAAGGCTCAGAGCTGTGAAGAACCCGAGAGCGTTCACTGGACACTTGCATGGACGGAGCAGGAGCAAAGCGAATTAGAAAACCTCCTTCTTATGTTCATGTAGCTGCCATTAACACAATAGCAAATGCTCTATATTTACATACAACGCAATAAAAAGATCCAAGAGCACACCCACATCAATACGTTGCTTGAACAACAGCCAGTAGTAAAATAAAAACATGCGTACATTTCTAAAATGTTTTAAAAGCTATTATTGACCAAAACAATGAGGTAGGTCACAGACTGATCTGAAAATGACTCAGACTTCTAAAATATCTTTTTTTTTCCCCCTCTCCTTTTGCTCATTATGCAACAATTTGCTATGCTGAGCATGCATAGCAATGGACTAATACCAAGCTGAAATAACTGATTTGTGATGGAACTTGCAACTCCAGTACTGCTGGTTATTCAAGCATGCCGCAGTTTTTTTCCTATGTTAGGATGTAAAAGGGTGGATTCCAGATATGGATTCCAGACGCTGTAGTTTCAACTTGGGCACTGATTGTACTTAAGTAATTGGCTTAGTTTTTATGGCATCCTGGCAGAGTTTATTAAGCCAAAGAATGGTTTCTAGCTGGTTATTTCCTTGTGGATCATCAAACCTCTGTCATGGGCACAATCAGAGTAAGGAGGTGGCAGAGAGGACCTTCCAAATCTTTGGGGAGCCAAGCTGCAGCAATGGCAGCAACGGGACTCTGCTGGCAGAGCTTGCGGCAAGGCACACGTTCCAGGCAATAGCTTAATTTATCAGCCTCACCCAGACGCATTGGTTCCTTCCCAGTGCTAAAAATTAGCAGCCCGAGGTTAAAGGAAGGTCATTACGTTAGAAAATGTTTCCAAATATGCAGCAGTATGATTATTCATCGGGAACTGCATGCCAAAAAAGTTGTCGTGGGACTTAATGCACACACGTGCTGAAGAGCAGACAGGGTAAATAATGGAGGATCAGCAGAGTAAAGAAGTCAAAGCATTTCAGGGAGCTGGCTGTGTTCCTCTTCCTGACGTACACACACACGGTGATTTTCAAGTGTTCCAGGCTAAAACCTGGAAAACAACTGGTCTTGTCTGTTTTACACAGACACTGAAGATTTCTTAGCCTGTCTGAAGAGCTTTAACACATCATTTTCATTTATAGGAGGAAACACGTCACTCTTAAAGTTCCTTGCTAACTTATTTCATTAAAAAAAATAAATCACTTCCAAAGGATCAAATAGCATTTGCAAAGTATCTTTGCCCTAGTATCTTTGGCTAACAAAATCTTCTTGTTGTAAAGGTCTTTAGACTTTCAATATTCTTTTTATTGAATGAGTGAAAATGAGTGGATTTTTCTGTGATTCACTCCATGTCATCCAGACAAACAGCCTTCATTCAGAAACAATCACTGGTAATGCCCTGAAGGTGAGGGTAATTTTATATACAGCCAAAGTGACTTGGTGATATACCTAAACTTCAAAGCTGCTGGTTTTTGACCACAGAATTAAACTCACTGTTAATTGCTACTGGAATAGTGTTGCACACTATAAAGGTTTTTTTACTGTGGTGTTTCGAAATTAACTAATTTATTCCTACTTTTTTTCCATTTTGACACAGAGGAATAACACAATTACTCAAGACAACTAGAAAACAGTCACCAAGCAATTAATCCAGGTTAGAAATCCTCTGGAAACAGAATGGAACCCATTGCCTCTTTGAACAGAGCATGTTGTACTCCACTACAGGTATTTAAGAGATTTATGAACTAAATACAACATGATATAATGAATTTCTCCTTTCCAATCTGATGATAACTTGTGCCAACTGAATTTACAAATCTGGCTCGTTATGTATTAACCAGTCATCTGGGAATCCGGTTGAGTAACACAGCAGTTGTTGCAATACCAAGACTCCCATATAAATCATGCCTGAGTCCTAAGTAAATATTGGTTCAAATATTGATTCACATGAGAGATACGAGTGCAGTTTAAGAGGTTGCAGGTGCCGTCCGAACCGCTCTAGAGAGGACCACTCCCTCCCTGTTCATTTGAGATTCACATCAAAGTGCTCACTTCACTTTGAGTTCACGGGAACAGAGCATTTCCCTTCGTTTTTGATGCTGACACTCTCTATATCAGAACCTATTTTTGATGCTATAAAACCAAAGGCACCACAACATGTACAAGTACTAAGTTATTCAGTTATTTACACTCCAGACAGAGGTAACATCTGGGAAGAGGGGAGTGAGACACGAGAAGTTATTTTTTTATGGGTCACCGAAAGCAGGAGGAGAGGGGGACACGCAGGTGTTTTCCTGACATACAGATGCTGTAACAACTGCTACCCAAAAAATCCAGAAGAAGGAATCTGAGGTGAAGGAAACGACAAAATGAGAAGCTATCATCTTCCACACTTTGGAAAACAGAAGGAGTCTGTCATCAGCTGCAAGAAGCTCATGGGAAAAGGAGTGGTCCATCTCATTTGTTTCTACACTAACTATTGTGAGCCACATCCACGCTAGAGATCTACTCCTCTGCTGCAATATAGATATCTCCTTCGCTTAGCCTTGAATCCCAATTGTTCTTCCGAGCAGGACCAACACAGATCCTTCTGGATACATTTCACAGTTACAGATCTAAACGAGAATGAGCTTCCCCCAAGCCTCCTGGGCACTTCTGCCTTAGCAAGTCATAAGCCAGCAACTAGAGAAAAGAGCGTGTATGCTCCATTCCAAACCAGTCTGAGTAAGTGGACTGTGAATAACACAAGCCAGCTGCTCTAAACCTCCACGTCCTGTGGATATTCACGTTTAAGAGTGGCTCTTTAGTTGCTATATTCACTAAGCAAATTGTTAAGAACAAAGTTTACACCACAGAAATGAAGTTCTTGTTTTGAGCAATTTACGATAAGTACGTTTACATCAAAAGAGCTCAACCTTTTAAATGTAGGAAGCCTGGCACACCTTTGTCTCTTAGATTAGCTCATTGCTTTTCTTTTTTAAAGGCACAGAAAATAAACCTATGCGTGATCTTATCTTATAGAGTAACACTGCTTTCTTAATTAAATTTGTAAGAGGAGTGGCCGGCATCAAAGCTTAGAGCATCGCACCACATGAGACATGACATCAGTCCTAAAAGTTCGCGAGTAAAGAACCAATACCTAACGGGCCACTGATTTCAGAGCAATTAGAATCACAGAATACCCTGAGCTGGAAGGGGCCACGAGGCTCATCGAGTCCAACTTCTGACTGCACACAAAGCAACCTAAAAGTTAAACCATGTATCTAACAGTATTGTCCAAATTCTTGTTGACCACCGACAGCCTTGGTGCCATGACCACTTCCCCAGGGAGCTTGTTCCAGTGCTTGACCATGCCCTCAGTGAGGAACTTCTTCCTAATATCCAATTACCCCACCAAAATATTCTCCAAGTGACATCTTTACTACGGTATGCTTTCCACTATGCCATAGCACATGCAGAAAAACCCCTGTGCTTTGAACTTCTCTCTGCACAGACTCTCCTTGCCATGGACACATCCCACGTGTGCAAAACTGAATACTTTTGGCCTGCAGTATCTGCTGTGATTGAGCCTCCCTGCGCTCCGAGCAATGAAGGACAGAGTGAATTCAGTTATCTCTCCATTCCTTCTAATTGCCAATAGCTGTGAGAAAAAATCCCCACTCGTATCATTCCTCAGCACATTGTGCAATTTTAAACCCTTTCCTTACACGTGTAGTTAGCTAGCGTATTGCTTGGAATCGTGCAAGAAATTCTTTTGTCCACTGGCTGACAAACTAGTTAGTGTTAAGGACCTTCTTGCTGTTGCAAGCTAGCGTCTGCGGCTGAAACAAACTTCTCTTGGTTCCCAGCTGGTCTCTAGCCACTTTTTTTTGCCCTACAGAAGCTGCCTTTTCTGCCACGGGAGTTCAGTTTGCCAGTTCTCTTCAAAATGAGTCTCCTTTTTGGGATAGGATTTGGCCAGATGGAGATCTGCCTCAGCTTTTCCACAGGCTCTGACATGAGCCCGGTGAATCTACCCGCCCTGAAGGAGCACGGGACGTCCAGCAGCGTGTGGGACCTCCCTGGTACGGCTTCCAAGGGGAGGACAGGGACCTCAGCTACGCACCTCACCAAAGCGTGGCGTGTCTCACAGCCCATCATCAGATCCTGCACCCGGTGGTTCATTGCTGCATCTGAGTGGGAGGATGAGGGCAGCCACAGCACCCATCCCTCTGCATATTACTGTGGCATCCGCACCCCAGCTGCCTCTGGGAAAGCTTGTGCTGCCATTCGGAGAAGCCACAGCGGCAAATTCAGTGGCAGCGAGCATCAGGTTGGGGGAACTAGAGCTGTGTGGTTCCCAGCAGAACGACAACCACATCAGGCGTACGCTGAACCGACTAATTTAGGAAGTAACTTCAAGAAGGGCTGCTCGGGACCCGATGTGCACCTTTCCTGCTCGGGGAAAAAAGATCTCCTCAGCCACTTTGCAGTTCTCAGTGCAAGACTGGGGCAGAGAAAGTGTTGTGAGCCAGGTGTGGTCAGTTATTGTGTAATTCCCTCTCAGCCCTTCTCTCCTGCCTGGGTTCAGGGAAAGGCGGCAATTTTGTACCGGTGTCGCAGACATTACTATATTTAGAGGATTTTCTCCCAGCTTGTAAACAATAACATGTAAAAGTTAAGACGTGCTTTCTGGGCATGCTTGACATAGAGATCTATTTTGATACTTGTCCATCTCAGCAACTGGGTCTACTACAAGAAATAATTCTAGATCGTCGACCATGTAGACTCAAAATTATTGTGATTACAGGCCTCTGCATCAACAGAAAAAAATCCAACTTAATTATGACTCGAAGCACAATATCTGCAAGATCACTGGCACTCTGAGGTCTTCAGGAGACTCTCTTACAGAGACACATTCAAACAAGAATAAGCTCTTCTAAGACAAGTAGGTAATTTTTTGTCTTACTCCTGTATCATAGACTTTGCCAGACATTGTTTTGCAAGGCTCTTTGAAACCAGCGTTTCTGCCAAGCAAGGAGCTAGTGGACAAGAAATCTTTTCCTTGGGGAATGGATGAAAAGGCCTACTTAAGCCTTCATAAGGGGTTTCCTTCTTTCACTTGTGCCTGCCAAGGCTATGGCTGCCAACGTTACTGCGAAAAAAAACGTTTTGATGCAAGGATGGATAATTTGCTTAGCACACTGACAGACTGTGCGGGATCTTGGTAAGATCTTGGTAAGATGCTCCTCAAGTATGGGGAAGCCTGTTTTAAGACGTCTTGAAGCATGCAGCTATCCTCTTTTCCTGTGCCTTACCATTCCCCTTCTCCTGGAGGTCCGCTCTCAAGGGCCTGACAGACAAAAGCACAGCCACGTAGCATGTCAACAGAAGAGCAGAGCCAGGCCATCTCTTCCCTGTCATTAGCCTGTTTGGCTTGGGACTTTGTGTGTTTGTCCTTAGAGGACACCGGTGTCCCTGTACCTGCCAGGCAGTTGGTGTTCCCTGGTACAGCCCCAGCCGTCCTGTTATCCCATGGAGGTGGGAGGCAGATGCTCAGTGGTGGTGGCCCCAGCCTGGGTCAGGCCATTCTGGCACTTGTGCACGACTGGTCTGTCAGCGTAGCCCAAAGGACACTGCCAGTGCTGCCTCTTACTGCCCTTTGGAATCCTTCCTCGTGGCTGCATGGCTAACTGCCACAGAAAGATGCCTCTTAGTTAAAGTTCAAACAAAGTTTGTAGCCAAAAAAAAGAACTCCTGCTCCCTTCCGGCCCTGAATTAGAATGACTTCAAAACAAACAGAATGACCTCAAAAATCAAAAATAGAAGCACTATTCAATCACCACCTGACTTCCTAGAAAATCCTATTTCCATCATTTACTCTTACTGGCAAGCCCAACAGGGGCTTTCGATCAGCGTCCTAGGGCTACGCAATCCAGCAAGCTAGCCCTGAAATGGATGACTTGCTGTCTGCAGTGTTTTGTCCCCCATATTGAAGACTACAGTGGCCTGTTACGCTTATTTTTCCCTATTGGAAAACCATCCCTCTCTGTGTAAGCTTGGTAGAGTCACAACTTTAACAGGACTTTCTTCCTCTTAAGAGATTGTTCGTTTACAGTCTTCCTGTGCTCCACGTGTTCCTTTCGCAGTGCAGAACAACTCAGGTCCGAGGATCTCCTCCAAGAATTTATTGTACCAAGGGTGGGATTTCACCACAGACATATGCAAATCAGCTCAGCCCAAACTCTTGTTTACAGTCAACAGCACCAAAGGCAAGGTTCATTTACCCTGAAAATTTTTCAAACAAGTGCTAATTTCTTTCCGTTGGCTATTAAAGGAACCCAGACCGGGCAGCTTGGGTGTACATATGTACTTTGCAGATGTCTAGGATGAAGATGAATGCCATCCAAAGTGACTCTGAATTCTGCCTGAGCAGGATTGACCTCCTGATTATTTTCCTACTGTTCACACAAATGAAGGGAACACTAAGCCACACACCGGCAGCACGCCAGGAGCATGCTCTTTTTCCCAGTAGGAGGGTGAGACTTCCTTTCGCTTTGTAACCTTTGCAGCAGGGACTCTTTCCTTAAAAGCATGCCATAAACAAATGAGATTAGATACACCCAAATCCAGTATAGTCCTCAACACCGTGGGTGAGACAGTCTCTGTTATTTCCTTAAGGAGCATCTGCCCTCCGGAACGATGCAAAATGCCCGCATGAGAAGTCCGTGTATTTTCCCAGTTCTGGCCCTTACGGGGACTTTTTGGACAGACACACGTCCTTTCTCCTCCTTGCTTTCAAACTTGGCAACTTGATTGCGATAGGGGCCCCTTGAAAAAGGCAGAAGACTGTCACACACACAGAGGAAGAAGAGGTAGCAACTGCTAGAGGCAGATACAGACAGCTGTAAAAAACCTACCACGTCTTAATAGCAAAAGCAAGATAGGAGAGAAGGGAGGTACTGCTGGTTTGCACTGGGAGGGCGGGAGAGCATCAGCCTGCTAGGAAGAGGGCAGGAGGCCAAGGATAGGTAGACCAGGTTGTTTGGGATGGGTGAAGGTCTCTGGGTCCCTTTGTCTCCTCAGGAAAGATCTAGAGAAGCGTCAGTGCATCAGCACAAAGACCCAGCACACGTGCTGCAAAAGCAGAAGGAGTGACGTTTTCTGGTTTAGCCTAGCCTTTGCTTTCGGCAGATAACCGGTAAAAGTAACGCTTTGCTGTTATTATTACCACATTTGAGAGATCAGTGTGAAGGACAACCCTGCTACCAAGCAGAGTGTAACACAGTGGAGAATCTAATAGCCCCCTCCTAGCCTTTTCTTTTAGACTGTGCTAAAATGATAACACTCGCCTTATCTGCAAACTAACAATGGCTCTGCAGCGGCACGGGAAAGTTAAACAAGCCTTAAGTCAAGGGGATGTAGCCATTACCCCTGTGCTCTGACTAAAGCTATAGACCACGTACTCTTCTAGGAAAAAATTTGCAAAAGGAACAGCCCTGTGGTCCATCATGTTCCGCCTACAAATATCTCCCCCAGGTCCTTACCACAGGCTAGCAAAAGAACAGATTTGGAGTTTTGTGCATTTGAATCATAATGTAGCCCCCATCAGTAGCAGATAGTGCTCTAACAGGGGATTTCACCCATGCGACAACAAAAATAGAAAAGCAAAAACTCTGACATCAAGCCAGTCATCAATAGACAGGCACCGCACGGTGACTGAACTAACGTGCCCCCAGGGTCTATACCGCCACAGAAGGGTTTGTTGCATATGGCAGAGCAGGGAAGAGGTAAACTGGGAAATTTCTGCTCTTTTCTCTGCGTTCACAGTCAGGCACTTTGCAGATGACTGGTCAAGTCTCTTAAAGCACTTTTAAAGGAAAGACAGAAATGTAGTTTGGAGCGTGTGGTTTCCTTGCTAGAGCTGCATTAAGTCTGAGTAACTCCGCTGCACTGCGTCACGCTAAGCAGAATAGGATCCCTCTGCTTCTAGAAAGTTTTTGTGCTACTAGTTACTGAAATCCCAGGCAATATACTTTGCACAGGGCGCACGGTATGTGTATGATTCTCCTCCTATGCAGCATAGATTTAATCAAAATATTACAGACTTCTGGGCAGGGCTTTGTTTGTTCCAAGATGTAATTCTTTTAATGTTCTGAGCTTTCCTCTCCGTAAGGTGTGTTCTCCCACACCCACCCTTTGGCCTTGAGAAGGCCAGTCCCTTAACAAACCACTCCACACTCTGTTTGTTTTACTAATTCTTACCCAAGGTCTTTATCTTAGAATCCTGTTTGTGCAGCTTTGGACAAGATTCAGTACTTGGTGGGGAGGGTGAGTGAGGCGGGACGGATTTCTTAGTGCCTTAAGTATTTCTTGTGTTTTCTTACCTGTGACTATTAAGTAGAAGATTTATAAGCTTGTTGACACTGAGATGGTGTGAATCTCTGCCCCTTACAGTAGGTGTAAATACAACCTGACGCAGCACCTGTGGGAGGGGATAAGGGCCGTGGAGAACTAACAGTTTCTGGACGGTGCAGCAAGCACCCAGGAAACCTTAGGAGAAAACATCGTGGTGGACATCCCACTGCATGTGCTAAAACCACATCCATCTTCTCTTGCAGTTGCAGCTGCAAATCCACAGCTTGCAGCGCTACTCCACGCAGTAACTTGGCTAATTAGAGCAGTGGATCTGAGAGTCCGTGACTGAGCAAGAGCCACTTGCTGCAGCCTGAGCAGTACGAGCTGCCGCTGTGTGAGCTTCGCCGCACGGCACAGGAACGCCTGGAATGTTTCAGCCAGCAGGTACTTCGGAGATCTCGCTCTAGGAAATGTCTGCACTTCTCACAGAAATAGTCCTCCTGCCCATTGCCTCTCTGAGACAGTAACAGTGCCCCCTCCGAGCCCCACGCAAATCAAAATCTCTCCAGCTCCCCTTTCTGAGGCAAAATCATCACCGGGAAATGGAAATCCCACAAGTCAGCAACATACCAGTGCCTTTCCAAACATGCAAGGTCCGGACAGTGCCTTGGACGGCAGGCTGCTTTTAGAGGATGGTCTCCTCCGCAGCAGCGAGGCCAAACGTCTGCAGCCCATCAATTCAACAGCTTCAAACAGCCAGAAAAAGAAGCTGCCTGTCTGCCTGTTTGAGACAGGTAGAACTACCATAGTTGTAAAAAAGATCATCTCCCCTTTTGTAGTAATCTTCCCTATGCTGTCCTCATCTTCCTCCACCTCTCCAACACCTCGGAGACATTATGAATAAAATTTTGTGACAAAGCGCTTTTCCGATTTTCCATGTTTTTTAAACTTCCCACCTCTACAAAGCAATGTTTGGTAAAAGAAGGTTGTCCCTACCACACTAACCACCAGACCTGCACTCACTGCCAGGACCGCCAAGAACAGCAAGGTCTTGCACTCCAGTGTCCATTCTGGGAAAGAAGGAGATACAGTATGAAGCCCTTTTTAATACCATATCCTAAAGATATACTTTTTCCTCAGGAAACATTTCCTTGCAAGATTCCCAAACTGTCGCAAGTGCGAAATACCTCTCTGTTCATTCAAGTGTTAATTGTTATCACTTCTGGACAGATAAAATGACTGGCAAGAAACATCTTTTGCTCATTTATAATTGGTTAAGAAACTTCACTTCTGGAAGGGAAGAGAGTAAATCACTGTAGCTGACACTAAAACTGACATGAAGTGTAGATGTGTTGATTTGGGGGGAAATAAAAGCAGGGCTAGTTGCCAACTCAGCAGTGTAAACCTCCGGTAACACACCAGTGAATAACATCTCCTTTCTTGTCTCTAAGTTCACTTGTGTCACTTAAGACAAGATGCCATCAGCCAAACCAAACACTTGCAAGTTCTGAAAGAGTTCTTATATCCACCGTCTGCCCCATTCATGAAGTTTGTGTTAGGAACACGCTGCCAGGGACAAACGAACCAGCTATTCCAAAATACTTTATTGGTCACTGCAGGCAAATAGAGGTCTCCTAAGTAAGCTGTAGGTAGGTATCTTGTATATCAGCAGGATAAGCAGAACTTTCTGAAAGAAGAATTAAAGCAAACTCCAATGTTTCTTGCACAGTGGCAGGCACAGCTAATTGACTTGCTAAATAGAAAATACTAATTCAACACATAAACATGAGAAGAAGGAAGAAGTAAATTCACTTGACGCAAGTCTTCTCTACGTTGGGAGTCTATTAAAAGGTAGTCATCTCAGTGTTCAAAGGAGAGATTCCTCCAATGTTCAACCCATTCATCTTCACTGCCAACCTATAGCACTGGCAGAGGGCAGCTCAATCCACCCCAGGCGTGTAGAGCACCGAAAGGCTATTTGGATAGGATGCCTCCATTTCAGTAGGAGGAAACCCATCCTAAGACAAGCAGCTGCTGCTTGGGGCTCAGAAGGAAAGGGGCTCTGACAAAGTACTTGGACCAAGGGTCTTCAGGAGTGGCCGTGTTAGTTACTCAGACGCAGCTCCAGACCTCAGCCCAGCAGCCTGCAGATCAAAGCTGCAGCCCCAGCAACGGCGAGAGGTGGGCTGCTACTTCTTGCTGGAACACCTAGGGCTGTGGCGTGCCAGGAAAGCTGCCTTGGCCAGGTTTCTGAAACGCTCTGTACCCAGAGACAGACTCTACAGAGCATGCCCCGTGCAGAGAAGACTACAGCTGTGCAGTAGCTATTCCTCTGGGACCCAATGTCACACACAAGATGGGGAAATCCATCTGCCAAGGACACATCCAGGGAAACTCTGAACTACAGCAGCATCTCTAAATGAAAAGTGTTTGCTGCTGTTAAACAAATGCACAAGGAGAGGGGAGCAGCCGGGAGAAGTGGCGTGCAGCTTTAGCACTTCGTATTGAGGAAACGTCCACTTCTGTAAACAGAGCGTCCATTTCATGACTCAAGAAGAGCTGGGGGAGGAGGAAATAAGTGAGACGAAAACCAAAAGCAGGCTGAAAGGCAGGTGGATCTGCCTGATGAGAGCTGCTTAGCTGTGATTACACACTGCTACTGTACGCCCTTCGACCCTACTGTACTGCCCTGTAGTAATTTGATTGCTTTCTTATTTTCTTCTCTCCCAGTGTCCCATTCTTTACTCAACTCTCTTGCTGTTTTTCTTCCACGGTCTCAGCTGAGATTAGTGAGGCAACTCCCCTCAGCCAAAACACACACAGCTTGTTTGTTGCTCTCAGCACGCGCTGTAGTGCTGTGTCCCAGGGCTCTTACATCCTGTACTAGAGAGCCAACTCGCTCTTCTGATGCAATTCAGCGTAAGAAAGGGCGAATCCTAAGCACCCCTTGCTTACTCCTCTCTACACCTCAGTCACGCACTCACTACTTTACCTGCAGCCAATGCTGTGGACGATTAAGGGTTCTGTCAGGTCCTGGGTGTCTCTATGACACTTGTGTGAGTTTGTTATTTAGCAGATAAAGCCAATGATGTTATTCTTTCATGTTCACAACTTGCGCAAAACCCTTGACAATTCATGGCCAAGTTCTCTCGGAGCCTGTGGTGATCAGTAACGCCTGGATCCCAGCTCTTCAGCCCTCTTGGACCAGGTGCTCCCGCCATCAGTGTTTCTCTTTCAGTTGACTAGGGTGTAGTGGACATTGAACAGCAAAAGCTGTTCAGCTAGCAAAAGCTAGCAATCATTCAAATTAACAGGAGCCTTCCTTTTACTTCCAAGGTCTGAAGTAATCCCAAAAAGCTCAGCAAAGAGGATCTAAGAAGTGAGGGGTAGTCCTCCATTATTTGGGGCAAAAGAGCTTTCTAATAAGGTAAAAGTATCAGCACCAAAAGCACCTTGTTTAGAGTCCAGGTTTTTAAGTCTTCTTTTAAACAACCCCTCTTACGCAAAGTAAGTGAACATGAAAGCAGGAGCATCTGCCAAAGCTCTTAAGCCAGAAGGACCATCTGTTCTGAATGCTGAGGCCTTCACTGAGGTCACTCTGATCCGACCAAGCCTCATGATCTTGCTTTTGAGAAGCATCTGGCCAAAGGCAGCCCAGAAGTTGCAGATCTTGGATTGAGCTTGGATTGTGCCAGCTGTCACATAGACCAGAGCAAGCTGAGAGCTGCCGCCGTGACCCATGTGGGACACATGCTGTAGGAAAGCACTGCCTGTCAGTAGCTGCTAGAATGATCTCCAGCTTTCTTCTGGCTGCGTCAGCCCACCCCCAAACTCTTTCAGTGTAGAGACTGACTGGAAATACCAAGGGAGATGGTATTGGATATGGAGGGTGGACAGTGTCCAGTCCAGGTGCTTCATGTTCCTTTTGTGCTCCTTCAGGCAAGACAATCCATCCTCAACTTTTCCCTGAGGCAAAGCTGAGTAACGGGACCTTTCCTAGATCGCCAAAGGGAAAGTAGGGCCACTCCCCCATGTGCACCCGAGCGAACTTGATGAAAAAGGTAAGAAACAACCACCTGAGCTCTCGCATGCCACTTCTGGGCCCCAAGACAGAATGAAATCAGCAAAACTAGGGCAATTCAAAATTTTACTGAGTCAACAGTGCAGCAATATCGACCCCGCAGTCTTCTGTGAACCTGCTAAGTGAGTGGCAGAGCTGGCAGGACGGATTTCTCTCAGTCCCTCAGTGGGTCTGATCCGCCGCTGACTGGAACCTCAAAGCAGATAAGAAATGTCACCTGCTCCAACTAGTTGCCTTGCTTGCACGGGTGGTGGCACAAGCTTCAGGGGAGGGGTGAACTCGGCATGCCTTGATTTGTACAGAGAGGGGAATTTCCTTTAAATCATTATTACTTTATTACTCGACCAGCTGTAAAAACTCAGATTTCTCTTTTTGCACAACACTTCTCCAAACAAAGGCACTACACAGACGTGTGTAATTAAAGTCCACGCTCTGGGGAACTGCAAAATTGACTATGCCTTCTGAAGAAGTAGCTTCTAGAAGAAAAGTCAGCAACTCCAGAGAAAGGGCAAACTTTTTCACAAAATTGGGGCAGGAAACAAAAAAATCCCTTACTCTTAGATTTCTGCTCTCTGTCACACGGGGTGTGTGTGTTTATCTCCTTCACTACATAACAAAATGGTTGCACAGTTGCCTGGAAATCTCCATGCAAGGTCCCTCCTCCTCAGTACAGTTTAGTCTTGTTAATCTTTCCAAAGTCTCCGCTTTCCACTGCCTATTGCACTTCCCTCTCCTGGGCCATCACTGCCTGGTATTCTCTCCTGTCAAGGTCACTCTTACCGCTGTTCGGGTCCCATTCTTTCTACCTCCCCTGTTCTCCTGTTGCCATCTTTCATGCAAGTGCCACTCAGGCCCCTCTGTCGTCTCACTTGCTAACTCAGCTGGCCTTGATCCATTTCCAGAGCATCTGAAAGAGAGGAAATTGGTAGAAGTTGGAGAAACCAAAGCCTTCAAACCTGGCTACGGGACCGATGTTTTTGCTGTCCCTCGTAAGTGGAAGTCATTGCAGAGAAACTCTTGCCCTTCTGCTCTGGGTGAAGACGTCGTGTTCTCACGTAGCGTCCCAGTTCATAACAAAAAGGCTTGTGCACGCTGAATATAATGGCAGATGAGAAACAGAGCAGAAAGGGTTGGGAGGCTGTGTTCAGCTTGAACCACGGCAAACAGTATTTCCAACTGCAGTGGGTTGACCTTGGCTGGGTGCCAGGTGCCCACCAAGCCGCTCTGCCACTCCCCTTCTCAGCAGGACAGGGAGAAAACAAGATGGAAAGAAACCTTGTGTGTCAAGATAAAGGCAGTTTTAGAAAGCGAAAGCGAAGGCCGTGTGCAGAAGCAAAGGAAAAGAAAAGATCTGTTTTCTACTCTTCATCAGCAGGCGATGCCCAGTTTAGGTCAGCTGTCCTGGTTATGTCCCTTCCCAAGATCTCGCCCACTTCCAGCAGCCTACTGGTGATGGGGGGAATGTTGGAGAGACAGCCTCGAAGTTGTGTGAGCGCGGCTCAGCAGAAGACAAAATACTGGTGTGTTATGAACGCCTTTCCAGCTACCAGTGTGATACACAGCACCATGGGGATTTCCCCATGCTATGGGGAAAATTTACTCCACCTCGACCAGACCCAATACACCGACCAAGAATAAGGTTAGTCCGTAGTGTCAGCTGCTGTGTTTCTCTCTCTGATTAACAGATCAAGAAGACACCATTTTCCACCACCCTGCGTTCTGCAGCTAGAGCGGCAGCATGAACTTCTGCAAATACCAAAACAGACAGTGGCGCTCACTGGCTGGCAGCGGTCTGGCCACGGCTATTTCTCAATTAGATATTTAGCTCCATCCCTGCACACTGAGTTTAACAGCTTAAAGCACTATTGCCACCCTTGCTGCATAGTTTGCCCTCAGAGCGCAAGTGACACAAGGTGTCCTCTTACTGCCCCAGAAGCAGGAAAACAGCACAGGATTTACAGACCCTGGAGGAACCATTTTCTGGAGTATATAATGTTGCCCTTCTGCCGCTACCGTGGAGGTCAGGGATGAACCTGCCATTGGCTTTTGTGGCAGCTGGTAGTATCAAAAAATGCCAGCCTTGGGCTCTGTGAACTTGGGCTGCTTCCTCTATCCCACAGTAGAACTGAAAACTTCTTTCATCCCCAACCCTGTGGACAGGATGGGCAGTAGAGAAGAGCTATCCAGGCAAATATCCTTTTCTTCCTAAGAGCACTTTGAGATCTGCCCTTTAACCAGAATCCTCCACAAAGGAACAAAATCACAACAAAACCTTTTTTTCTCTACATAGATTTTCATCCAAGTAGAATTCAAAAAGAGCCCACGAGTTGTCAGAACCCATCTAAGACCTTACCCAAAACTTCAGCTGAACTTAGCTTCTTGCAACAGCTTACCCTGTTCGGTAATTTTTCTCCTTGTTTAAATAGGTGCCCAGACTTAAACAAAAAGTGACGAAATCAAACTCATAGAATCACAGAATACCAGGTTGGAAGGGACCTCAAGGATCATCTGGTCCAACCTTCTTGGCAAAAGCATGGTCTGGACAAGGTGGCCCAGCACCCTGTCCAGCTGAATCCTAAAAGTGTCCGATGATGGGGAATCCACCACTTCCCTGGGGACATTATTCCAATGGCTGATTCTTCTCATTGTGAAAAATTTTCCTCTTGTGTCCAATCGGAATCGCCCCAGGAGTAACTTGTACCCGTTACCCCTCATCTTTTCTATGGGACTCCTTGGAAAAAGGGAGTCTCCATGTACATGACTATCACAGTCTAAGCATTGCTGTTGTGCTTTCAGACACAGTCATATCCAGGCAGTGCGGTGCCAGCAGGCAGAATAGACCATCTGAAAAGAATTTTAAAACTCAAGACACACAACTGAAGGAATGAAACATCCAAGCAAAGAGCTAGAAAGGCACTAAAATGAAGCCTGCAGAGACTTGCTAATGTCAACAGAGAAAATCTGCTGCACGCCCAGCCTTAACAGGAAGCAGGAATTCCTTGCCTAGAGCTGTCTTCTGAATGGAAAGCCCTGGAGATGATGAGCTCTGTAAAAGCACTGGCCCTTGGATGGTCCCAGCCAACAGGTCTATGGTGAGATGGCAAAATGGCTTCCTGTGAAGTAACACATGCCGTTATCTCAGAGCACATTACAAAGCCGAGGTGGACATGACATCTACATCAAAGTTCGAGTCATCCTTGTTTCAGCGGACATATCATTCTGCAGCCCTTTAGTAATTCCTCAACTGTGGAAGTTCAGAGTTTAAGGTCAGGCCCTCATAAATGGTAATTTACTCACACTCAGCTGATTCTGATGTTGCCCTTTGAATGGACACATCAACAATACGAGTTAAACTGCCTCACCCACTTCCACTCAACCCCTCCCTTTTTTATACCATTTTGGCAACGCAAACTGGAAGCAGAGATGACAACTCAGACCCGCTAGAGTGAACTTTGGCTGCGGCGTGAACTGTTTGCCCTGACCACCGGATAGGATCACCCACCAGGCTCCAAAATCAACATGAACTGCATGATCTGAGGGGCTTAGATAACATTCACTAACAGCAAAGCAACACTAGAGAAGTAAACTGTCATACTCCGACTACTGCCTCGAGAATTGCAACACTGTTCAGGTGTAATATACTCCTCTAGCCAAAGGAAGGACACACACAGCTTTACGTCTGAAATTCCAACTCACTCATGTACAGAAGAGGGGACTTCAGCACGGGCCTAGATACTGTTAAATCGGAGTATTGGGAGCCGCTCGTAACACAAGCTGTTTGCGAGCACTTGATCGTGCCTGCTTGTACTAACTTATAAAAAGCTACACATTGAAAACTGTACCCCCTTTCAGGCTACATCTCTAGCACAGTAGTATCCCAGGACTGATACCTTGCACTGTTCTCAGTCTGTCCTTCAGAACTCTGCCTGGCGCTGCCTGGAAGATTTCCCAGAGTGGTTCAGCTGACAGCAGCATTAAAAATCACAGCGTGTGCCTGTAGACTTCTTTGTAGCACGCACTCAGAGATAGCACACAGCAGAGATGTAATTGTTGCAGCTACGCTCTTCAAAGACGGCTGTCTCAGGGCATGCCTTTACCAGCGATGACCATCTCCAAGCAGACAGCTGCGGATCTCACCCCAGTGAAAATATTTTATTCCCCTACCAGCCGTATAACTTCAAGTCTTTGCTGCAAAATCCACTACTCAAGTTTTGCTCTTAATTTGAGGCTCATCCACACAGAAAACCTCTTACATCTTTCCGCCGGCACACCACGATAGAGAGTAACGCTGTTATTAATGCCAGTCACTGCTACAGCAGCCTCCCTGCCACGCTCGTTTCCCAGGACTGCTGTTGAACAGATACCTCGTGCTGTCCTCCTTGTCTCGTCCTTGAGAATTCTGCCCGTTATTCCTTGGAAATTTTCCCAGAGCAGTTCAGCTTACAGCAGCACTAAGAATCACAGCACATGTCAGTAGATGTTTTTGTATCAGATGTACTGAGATACAATGCCACAGAGGCTTAATTATCACAAGGTTTGCTCCATTATATCCCCTCTTGGTTATTTAGAAACAAGAAAGAAAGAAGGAAAGAAAGGAATAAAGAAAGAAGGAAAGAAAGGAATAAAGAAAGAAGGAAAGAAAGGAATAAAGAAAGAAGTTGTCAGCAAGAAACCGCAAACCCTTCCTTAAGCGGTAACCAGGCTACCGTTTTTTGGAACTTTTCCTGATATAACAAAAGACACCATGAAGACAGGAACTTTGGCAGCAGTGGTTTTGAACTCCACAACCCCTAGTTTTCCTCTGGTTTTCTATGCATGTGTCACCAGGAATATAATCCACAGCCAGGGAAACAGTTGACCTCCAAATAGATACCTACGCAGCAACAAGCCTCTGGAGGTTACTTTTGCTAGAATTGAAAGTTTTTCCCCAAAGCAGCCCCAAATTCCAGAGTAAGCCGTTGTCGCGTTTAGCCCGATCACTGTCACCATAGTGACTGCAGGAGCTGCTGCCGAGCCATGGCGCTGCGGCTTGGGGCAGAGACGCACGGGACGCAGCGCTGGGAAGGAAGTGACTTGAACCCAGGGACCGGTGACAGAGACGTGGGCTGTGGGACGTGGCGTTGGAAGCAGCCTTGGGGTGTGCGGTGGTGGGAAAGGCAGTTTAAAAACTTTTTAAACAGCTTTTCCCCACCACCGCGCACCCCAAGCACTTTCACTGAACGCCAGCCTCAACGGCCTAGCACAAAGGTGCTCCAATGCTGTGAGAGGAGGCAGAAGGTGAAGGAAGGGGAGCTGAAGATGAGGGCCATGACAGAAGACGGCGTTCGCAGCAACGCAGTTTAGCTGGAGCTGGAACAAGCTCATTCATTTCCCTTGACATCATTTGTGTGGAATGTCCCCTCCCCCCAAAAAAAATTAAAAAGAAAAAAAAAAAAATCACATCCCAAACCATTTCTTCAAGCAAACAGTGCACCCACGGAGCTCACAGGCGGACAGTCCCCATGCTCGCAGGTTGAAGCTGGGGAGGGCAGGGTGCGAGACCCCCCATGCTGCCCTTCCCAGTGCGCGGCTCTGTCCTGGCTAGAGGAGCCCGGGGTGGTCACACAAGCTGTCACCTCCAGGCGCCGGTGCAGAGCCCAGCACCGCACCAGCCTGCACAGACAACAGCAACGTTGTCTTCCTCCTGCTACGGCACTGCTGCCAAGCACCGCCCAGAACGTCCTCCACGCTCCAACCAGTGGAGCTACCCAGTGGCGCAGTAGGCCAGGATCCAGGAAACAGTGCCTGCAAGCACTTTTCAAAATTATAGAATCAGTTAGATTGGAAGAGACCTTCAGGATCATCAAATACAACCGTTAGCCTAGCACTGCCAAGCCCACCACTAAACCATGTCCCTGTGCACCACATTTAAATGTCTCCAGGGCTGGGGACTCAACCACTTCCCTGGGCAGCCTGTTCACCCTTCACCCTTTTGGTGAAGAATTTTTTCCTAATATCTGATCTAAACCTCCCCTGGCGCAACTTGAGGCTGTTTCCTCTTGTCCTATTGCTTGTTACCTGGGACAAGAGACCGACCCCCACCTGGCTACAGCCTCCTTTCAGGTAGTTGTAGAGAGTGACAAGGTCTCCCCTCAGCCTCCTTTTCTCCAGGCCAAACAACCCCAGCTGATAATCTCTGCTGTACAAAAAGTTATTATTTAAATACACATGATTGAAAATGAGAGAAGAATTATTTCCGTTTTACAGAGGAGAAAAGGGGGACAGGTTTGCCCGGCGGCAGGAAGCAGTGGCAGGGCTACGAAAAAAACTAACGCTTTCCAAATCCCTGGAGTTTGACCAAAGTCATCCACCTTGTCTGGTTGCACATGCTACGCCAGCTGCATGGAAGCTTTCATCCGGGTGATGCAAGGATGAAAAAAAAAGTCTTGTTTGATTCGTAATAGGCTACAAGAGGCATCACGTGATACCACATTGGGCAACCACGCCATCGGCAAAGGTCACAAGACACAGGGCTATTCCTCTTGGTTTTACAGCTGCTTTCCAGAGCCAAGACTCCTCCTTCTTACACCATTTTGCAGTCAAGCGCAGCAGCGCTCCTGTCTGCCAAGCACTGGGAAACTGCCGCCATAACAGTCAGGCCCTGGAAGAGGCACACCAATTTTTTTTTTTTTTTTTTTTTGGTCTACAGGTGCCAACAAGAGAACCAGAATGTATTTGCAAAATCTAATTAGCCTAAAGAGATTCTTACTGACTGCAACTGCTTGGCAACATAAAAAAGGTGCGAGTCTTCATTTTTACAGATATGCTAGGTTTGTATAGGGGGGAAGGGGGGGAAAGAGCTTTTCAAAAAGATAAAAAGGAATGGAAGAAAGTTACTGTTGCCCTACATCTCCTACCAGCTAAAAGAGGAAAGAGGTCTTCTAATTATTTTACTGTTGTAACTATGGGAGTTATAGCTACCGATTTCAAGACTCCTAATACACACATAGAAGTTTACATAACGTGGAAAAGTCCTTGTCCCGAGGAGCTTATAGCTTTATTAGACTGGTGACAGGTAGTGTCATCCCCGTTTTACAGACAGAACACATATCAGGAGCCAGACTTCAAACGCTTCAGTGACGTGTGAGGCAAGTCTAGCCAGGCAAGTGCGAAGGACACACGGGAGAAGGGTTGGAAAAGCTCAAGGATAGAAAAAATAATATACATTGCAGCCTTCCCTGAGCAAAGCAACCACGCGGCCTGATTCCCAGGCACTCGAACAGACTGCTCCTTTCCCCCCGGGGCTGCCATCTCTGCTGCTGGGACTGCGGCACGGGACGGTAGCGCTCCGCAGTGCACAGCCCTCTGCTCTGTCCCCCACCCGCCCACCTCCACCAGTGAGCACGTAACACAACCTGGGTGGCTGAGGTGGGGGCGCAGGTTGCCTTCCGCCTCCCTTGGCCTGCTGCTTCTGGCAGAGGCATTTCTCTCAGCAAGCTCTGGAAAAGCTCAGCTCTCGGGGCCCTCACCCCACCGATATCCGTGGCTATTTCATCACTGATTAAAAGCATCTACATATGCTTTAGATTTGGCAGGGCCTCCTGTCACCCTCACCTTCCTTTCCGCGAGTCAATTTGACTTTCTGGAGCACACAACCCGAGCCAGACTTTCCGAGCAGATCAGATTTGGGTATTGTTCTGCTTTCTTTTTCTACACAAGTGAAATTCAGATTCTGGGGCCCAGCTCAAGAGCACAAAACCAGCCTTTAACAGCCAGGCGAGATTTCCTGCATCTCTGACCACTGTCGTCCCACTGGACCAGCCAGTCAGTGTCAGGGAATGCTTAAACCCGCACAGAAGATGACGCATGAAGTCTTTTCTCTGCACTTTAAGCAGTGTTTAGGAGATCAGTGCTGTTTCAGAGTCTGCCACTTCCCTGCTACGTTCCCTTAAGGAAGCCGGTTTGCGTTTCAGTGCCCCGGTGCCTCCACCCCTTCGCCACTGTAACTCTGATCTCCTTCGCAGATAATTGTGATACCGGGTAGATTATTGCTGCATTGTTCTTGGTAATTCTTGATCCAAAAAAGGCACAGGGCAAAAGTAAGAGTCCTGAGACTTAACCCCATGGTTTCCGTGAGAGCAGCGAGCCAGGGCTGCGGTACAAAGGAAAAAGGCGACAAAGCCTGGATTGAAGGAAGGCCGGGCCGCGTTCGGCTGCATCCTTCACTGCTTGTATTCCTCCATAGTTTTCATTAATACTTCATAGAAATTAATCTACTAGGTCAGTTTAGATAATAAATAACCTTGCAGCGTGGGGAAGAACATCAAGTAAAGCAAACAGGAGAGCTCGGTATTCCAGAAAGAGATGCTGACTAGGGGGCCGGGATCTTCCTGCTGCTGATAGCACAGAGGTGCAACCCCTCAGCAAATATTGATTTTGAAGTGCCGCACGGCAACAGAACAGGCAGCAGCCAACTTGTTCTCCCTTGATTTTGGGAGCTGTGGGACCAGCCAGCAACCCCTCCCCCGCAAGAACGCACACAGCATTCTTGAGGCAAGTGTTAATGCTGGCTCCCGACCAAGAAAGGATTCCTACAGAACTCGGCGGACGAGAGGAGGATGTTCCGCTGCTCGCCTCTTTCCACTCTTTCCCTCACTAGCCCCATTCCTCCTCTACTTGCACTTCCCCTCGTCTGAGGGCCTTTCACACCGCGGCTCCCAGCAGGACGCGAGGCGCAGCGCACACACGGCCTGCCCTGGCCAGGACTTATTCCGACTAATGGAAACAGCAGAAACTCAGGAGACAGGCATGCATAAGGCTGGAAAGGGGAAACCACCTCCTGCTGGAATGCGAAAGGATTAAAACGAGCAAGAGGCACAGCTGCATTCAGCATCGAGTTATTCCCCGATTCCCCAGGGCCGAGCGTAAATCGGATCGCTCCCTCCCCTCCAGATCGCTGCTGGCTGGTTGTTTTCTCCCCCCTCCGCGTATCATTCAGATGCACTCCCCGGGTATCACACAATAAAAAGCAATGAATGGCCAAACAGCTTGTAACTAAGACGTACTGGTTTCCAAAGGGGAGCTGGGCCGCAGGGAAACCCCTCTCCTGGAACGCGAGTGCCGCCTTGTGCCGGGAACACGCAATGAGCAGCCAATGGATGGAAACCAACTTGTCGAGAGAAGCCAAGCGAACGAGAGGAGGCAGAGAAAAAGCCGTCTTTGGAGCAAAGCCGCATCAGGCGTTTGGGCTTTTGGAGATCTTTCCTCCAGGTACCAACCAGCATCACCCTCAACATCCCGCTCTAGGGTAGATTCGGCTTTTCGAAGGGACTAATGGGTCGCAGTGGGCGGCTCTTTGCGGGCAGACTCTGACCCCAAACAGCAGCACGAAGGCCCACCTCAGACGTAACCCTGCCCCAACAGCTGCAGCCGGCGGGTGCCAGCTCTGTCCTCAGCACAGACAAGCCCAGGGAGAAACCAGGTGTCACCTCTGACAGTAAAATTTTGCCGAGCGTTACCGACATCCACGCTGGAGCCTGGCTTGCAACAGACAAGCCCCTACTAGAGGTACGGAAGATGAACCGCTAAAACGCAACAAGCGTATTTACAGAGCAATTTTCCAAATGCAAAATACTGCTATCCTAAACCAACGGGCAGGCGGGAGGAGCCAGCTGGCTTGCTAGGGGAAAAGAAAAGCAGGGTGTGAGTTTCTTACTTGTTTCTTTAAAATTCACTTTGAGGCTTTTACTCTACGGGTGGATTAAGTTTCATGTGAGGTGCCTCAAATGAGCTTCTGAAAACGCACGCTTTTTACACTGATTTATAGGGGAGCTTTAACATGGTCAGCCTCACGGAAATCTGTTTGTTTTTCAAAAGCAGGAGGTTGTTACTGTGTGAAAATACATTTCAAAGTCAGCCGAAAAGATTTTGCGCTGAGTTTGATTTGAGTTTAATCTTTTTATAACTTGGAGTATTTTCGCAAGCTGGCTATAAGGCTTGGAGACAGCGTTGCTTTGAGTTTTGTTTGCTTCAGGGTTTCTTCACAAACTTAACAGGAAAAAAAAATGGCTTCCGGAAAATATTTCTGCAGCAAAGTAGGAATTCCTTTGCAAACACCTTGGAAAGGAACAGGGTGTGGGTATCCTGTTCATGAAAACTGCTCACAGTCAGAATCCAGTAACCTGAAATTTGAAGTTAAGACTACAATTAAGTACTCTAAGGATTAAAACGCCACAAGGACAATACTGTTTTCTCTCAGAGCAAGAGTGATAAACCCAGGAAACTCAGAATTCAAGTTATGTTCAAAAGGGATCTGCCTGTGCCACAGAAATGCAATTAGAGCACACGGCTCTTATCCCAAAGGGTCTCGCACAAAGCGCAATTCCAAAGCGACACATCTAAGCAGTCCCTCCCTCTCCAGCAAGGCCAGAGATGCGTGCAAGGGTTACCCTCTACGTACACACTCATGAGGCTGAGTCGAACTGAGAGAGCTAGGGGGATCATTTCCCTGTTAGTGATTAACCACCACAGCCGTGTCTGGGCAGGGGGAGCACATCTCAGCTTTTCAGCAGAACAACACAAGGTAACGCCACGTCCTGAGGGGGGAGGGAGGACCATCAACAGAAACATCAGAGTGCTGAAGGCAGAGAGCTGCACCACCAGAGGTGAACTTTGGTCTCCCACTTCCCTTTCCCAGACTCCTGCCTCCTCCGGCATTTGCAGCACGCCAGCTTTGATGTAACAGGATACACGAACATCGTTAGTGATGTCACCCAGTTCGGCAACCAAGGCGGCAAAGAGGTGCTGATGTTGGTTCCCAGCAACAGGGCCACCGTTGACCTGGCTTCGGTGCTGCCAGCACAACTCACCAGAGGGATGGGACTGCGCTGCAGCTGCACGGGGGTGAAGGTCTCCGTTTGACCAAGGCAGTGGTCCTTAAGGTGATGCTTGGCACCAACCATCCACAGCGGCATGAGGACAAAGATTAGTGCCTGCTGGGAGCTCCGTTCGGGGTTCTTGCTGACTGCGGGAACTGACTTGCTGCTCTGCACTCCTAGGCACAAGCCGTCAGGTCTTTTTGTCCCAATCTCCAGACGCCTCTCTCCTCCCTCTGTAGATGCACCACTTCTAGGGCGGCAGCTGCATCTTGTATTCAGGTCGGCTGCACGGGATGGAAGTGTGATATTGGAAAAGCTGAGGATGGAGGAAAACACTGAAGTCCTAGATGGAAGCAGTACACAGGACTGCGTGACCCAGCAGGGATCGTCCCATTTAATGGGATGCTTGATGCCATTGCCGTGATATCCAAGCGCTCTGCCTGACAGAGCTGTGAGACGGGGTACGTATATATGAACTAATTACTGATTAGCCTAATAACACTAGCCATAGTATTTGATTACACCACTTTTACTGACAGTGTAATTACTGCCCAACCTAACAAACAGAAGCGTTACACACAAGCAAGCACAAGACAGCGATCAGCTCATCCCTTATCTCACCTGTGGGCTCTCACTAGCCGACGGCGATCACTGTCCCTTCCTTCCCACCAACCACTCCTCACAGCTCTTCCCTCTTCAACCCTCTGGAAGCCCTGTCCGTCCTGACACACCTTGTATGAGCAAAGCTGTACTGACTCAGGCCAAAAAAGGTCCATCTCTCCCCGCATGCAGTCTCTGACAGTGACCGGTAGCGTAAGATTTGCACATAGATAACAGGTTCACACACTCCTTTTAAGAGTAATCCTGCCGCTGTTTCCCCACAACTGGCTGAAGCTCAGTGGTGTAAACTCACTCCTTGTTAAGTGACTGTACTTAAAATACTACTGCCGTCAGCGTTTCAGAGGTATAAGCACAGATTTAGAATCTGTGTATTACAAACCTCGGAAATATTAATGTCTTGTGTATTTTTTCTACCAAGAATAAGACTAAGTTTTGACCTTTTTTTTTTTTTTTAAATAAAAAGATGCTACATTTCAGGTTTTCTTGAAACTTTTAAAAGTGTTCAGAACACCATCAGCATCCCAATACTTTAACCTTTCCTTAATCCTTCTCCCTTCTCTCCTGCTGTTTTTCCTCTATCTTGAGTTCACGCTTGATGCTATTTTTATCTACCAAAACACACACGTATGATTAGCTTCACCAGAAATTATGTTTGTCATCCGGTGCTGTAAATTAAAAGTAGATATACCAACAGCTTTGGGCTTTTTTGCTAGAAATCTAATAAACCTGAAAAAAGATTTTTGTTTTATTACACAACATATTCCCCAAGCCGGAATCCTTCCCCATTAGTCACTTAACTCCAGACAGCTGAATCATCTCTGCTACTCAATACCAACCTCGTCATTCAGAGTTACCAGAACTACCAGATGAGGACTTACTCTGGGCTTAAACCTTACACAACGCAGCATGGAACAGCATGGGTTTTGAGGGGGGTGCGTGAAACTGTTTTTCCACTTGATTTTACAAGCCACAATTTCAATATAAAAGTTAAGGCAGCAGCTCTGAGAGAGGATGGGAAAAGATAAAAAACTACTCTGCCTCAAAACATATCCCTTCCTTCCCCCTCCTCCCCAACAGAAGAACACAAAAATATTTTTTCCCTTTCAAAACGCTTTTAAATGAAAGCCAGAAAATGCATGGGACATCTACAGATTCTGTAACAACTGAAGACTTCAAAAAAAACCTCATGTGTTATTCAGCCATCAACAGATACGCAACTGTGAAAAATAAAGAAAATATATTGGATTTTCAGGAGTGACCAACATGACCTCAGAACCTGCGTTCGGTCCCGTATTTAAACGGGATACAAATAGTTTGGCTTCTGGATTTCACTGTAGATACAAAACAGGTGAACCCAGCAGTCGTGTCCTAATGCTGTATACACATGGGTTATGCAGATACGAATAAAATCATCTCCTATCCAATGCCGTTCCAACAGCTGTCATTCTCTACCTTAGATCTAGCAGCTTACAAGCAATTCTGTTGTAAAATGTCGCAGGCAAACACAGTAATTGGAGCAGAAAAGACTATAAATCTAATTACGAAATAGAACTGACTTCTAATGAACATCATAAAGCACCAGTGGAAAAATCTATGGCTTGTTGGACCCATTGATAGCTCCACACTTGACTGAAACTCACTACCAAAACCATGAATCTTTGCTTGTTAAGCTAAAACAATTCCCGAGCAACACTGTTTAATTGGCCCCGTACCTGTTCCAGCGCTGACATACCTGTAACGCCAACACCACCACTTGAGCTACCGCTCCTGTGGCAGGAACTGTTCCGATCAGGTTTCGTGCAGGGATGAAAACGAGTAAAATTACAGTTAAATCAAACGTAGCTGCCTGGGAAAAAGTCATGGATTTTCTTTGCCTGTGGGGAGGAGGAGTAACACTGAAAAAAACCCATGTATACCTTGCAATAATAAAAATATTTCATGGGATTAGTGTAAATAAGATATGTGAACTCCAGCATGGCTACCACAGGACAAAAAGCAGCAGCTGCAACAGGCAAAAAAAGTAAATACGTAGGTAGTGTCGCTGCCATGAAACGATGCTGCAGACAGACAAGCTACCATAACCCTGTTAACTTGGGAAATCAAGAGTTTAGGAAGGGGCAACAGAGACTACGTGAGGCCACAGGTTTACTTATGGCCAGGCCCAAACAAGAGAATTCTCACTGGGGAAGGGGATTTAGGAAAATACGTGATGCTAACAGATACAATGCATACTTCAGTGACTTTACGCTCCCAAACCTTCACCCTTTCATTCTAAAAAGGGCGACCAACCACACAGATATGAGAAGCAAAAGAATTCCATTTCTGAGCTTATTTTAAAGAGCATGCACTGGCAGCGCTAGGCAAGACAGACAAAAAGAAACCAGAAAAAAAAAAAAAAGGCAAGCAGCCGCGAATACATACTTTGTGGAATACCTTGGATGTGTATTACACATAGTGGCTGGCAATGTGACCGCATAAAGCCAATGCATTGTGAACAACAGCGTAACACTGTGCGACTGTACCCTGTAAACCTCAGCAAGCCACTACCTGAGCATTCAAAGTACACGCAGAGACAACACGCAGTGCCCAACAAATACACTGGAGGCAAAGGAAAAAAAAAAAAAAAGCAGTTGAAAAACAGAAGGGAAGAGAGACAGTAACAGGACACTCACGTTAATCTCGCAGAGAATCCACCGCAATTTTATCAGACACAATTTTTTGAAGTCCAAAGCTCCCTGCTTGCACACTATAGCTGGAGTTAGAGGCAGAAAAGAGCACTCCCGGGGGGGGACGCATCTCAGACAATATTACAACAACATCTGACAATCACAAGCCTCTGCTGTTTGCAGGAACATTGCTGCTTCTCAGCACAAGCAATTTTCCAGAAATTCCCCAATGTCCCCATACATGTCAAGCAGGAGAGGCTTTATTCTTATTCGACTATTTCCAATCAAATCACTCCTCCTCAAATAAATGTAAAATACCTTTCTATATCCCTCCAAAGAGACACGGGAAAGGTTAGTGTGCCCTACGCAAGGCAGGCAGAAACACACCGAGTAATCATCTTTTCTGTCTCTCTGGGATCAATATGAATAGTATCAAGCTGCCTGTAATGTATTTTGCAGCGATTTTACTGTACAGTGAGTCTACAGCAGCTCCTACTTGAGCAGAGCACTTCGGAGTGCTCCCTCTCCCGTATGCTCACTGCATTATTTTTTTTTTTTTTTTTTTAAAGACGACTCACAACTCCACAACACTGATTTGTGAAGAAACAGTTATTTGGTTTTGTCTTACGAAGAATCAACACTTTTTCCCCTGCCCCATTCGCTCACCACATCGAAGGTGCAAGCCAGCTAACAGCTACATCTGCTACCCAAACGTTCGAGAGCCGATGCTAAACCTGTCCTCAGGTAAACGGCAGCTCAGTATGCGCTGCCTGTGCCAGGATCCTCACAAATCCACGGCCAACCTGACATTTTCAAGGTGGTTGTAATATTTCCTTTTAAGCCTCACAACCTGCCACACGTTAACACAAAACTAGCTGACCAAGCCCATCTGTAATACACTGCCTCCAGCTCTTCAACCTGCTAAACGATGTGCTGCGGTCACCCTAAACGCCTTTTCTTAGCAGTATCCTAGGAAATTAGGGACATAAAGGATAGACAGGGTCCCTGACAGTCCAATTACTATTAACTTCACAGTGCTTTGTGGTCTGAATTGGACAGTAAAAAACATTCCAACGTTGTCAGGTTCTCATACATGTGACACAAACATTCATCTTCCCCTACTACTAAGGTCAGGGAACCATCATCATCTGCCAATTCACATATAAATGATGAATTAAAAAAAAAGAAAGTTTTCAGCAGCAGGAAAGTTTTCAGCAGCAGGGGAAGGACAGAAGAGACTCGGGTTGCGCAACCCCTGCCTACACAATCAACACATTTTTAATTATTTCAAGGCATTTGTAACACCAAAAAAATCTGTGTAGCAGGACACAGCCATGGACCAGTCGACCCTGGAAACGACTAAAAACTTTTGTCACAAATTCTCCAAGACAAGAACTCTGCACAACCAACAAGAGCAATTTGGAGTTCCTGATGCCTGAAGAGCTGCTTGCACTTATTTCCACATCAGAGAAAAGCAAAGCAGCTCTCGTTACGGGCTTGGCTGAACTGAGTTAGTAGGAACATCTACTCAGGGAAAACAGCTTCTACCTCTAAGGGCAGGATTCTCTTTCAGTTTCTTCACCGGCTGTTTCATGATCAGCTTTCATTGCTTGATGCTGGTTCAGCAAGCCCTTAACTCGCTCGAGCATACTGGTCAGTAAATACCCACGCTGGCTGGCAACGGTTACTTGCTGCATCAACCCCCTTTTCCTCAAACACCCAGGTGAATGACGTTCCTGCAAACCAGTCCATCCCCACTAGAAGCACCAAGACTGCCAGAGGACCCTTCAGTGTGAGTCTGCAGCAGGGAGACAGAAGAGCAGCAAGAAAACCTGACTCTGGAGCCAAGGAGGGGAACTGGTACCCCAGAGCACACTGCAGGAATAACTGACGGGGCAGGGAACAAACGGCACACAGATGCTTTGCTCAGCTCTTCACGTCTTTCGCTGATACAGCCACATACTTGCAGGGCACATAGCTGAAAATGCGAGTGAATCCTTGAGCAAAGAGCGGTATTAGTGATTTGCCATCAACTGTTTGCTGGTAAAGTTCCTACTACAAAGCAAGCCCTTAATAACACAGCTATCTTCCCTGTAACCCAACTTTTAATAGCTCAATTTTTATATGATACAGTACAATTAAAAAACCCACAAGACATCCACCACAGCTGACTCAGAACTCCGAATGTCAGCATACTCACCAAGGCTTCTGTGTTCAGTCTTCCGTGAACTAAAAGCCCAGGTCTGACAGGAGAGACTGTGCATTACACACAGGCCCATCCATTTTTTAAAAATACATACACTCCGTACATGAAACACAGCTGGCCTTTAACAGAGACTGCACATTATAAAAACAAAATTACAAGTATTAGGTTTAATTCTACACTTAATTCTCTGCTGGAATACAGAAGGGAAGGGAGACGAAGGCAGATTCCACCATCTGATTTGCAGTCTAACAAACTACTGAAATGCATTTGGAACGATTTCTTTGAAAAAATTCTTCATTTCTCTGAGGGTCAGAGATGGGCCAAACCATTACGATCAGCTCATGTGCAAATTCACCCACCCATTGCCACTGACGCTTTCACAACTGGGTGATAATACAGTGGTCACGTAACTCAAACTCTTGCTCTTCTGGGCAGAGAGTGTTGGACTTCACATGAAAATATTATGCAGCCAACAGTGGATTCAACTAACCCAACAGCACGTGTTTTATGAGGCAACTTCTGTTTCTACACCCCTAGATACAAACATTCTAAACCTTTATCCATGGTTGAGTAGAAACAAAAACAGCACAGACCAAAGTGCTATACAGTTAGGTCAACTATGACATTTTATACCTGTTTCAAAAAATTGGCTTATAAATGAGCCGGTTTATACATACAAACAAGTTCATTGTACCCAGAAGTTTCCTAACATTCTTTTATTAAAAAGAAAAGAGCCAAAGATTGCCCTGATGCTCTTCATTGTTATAAAGCAGACTCTGAAGTATTAAGTGAACTACGTATGAGCAAAGAACTCCAACTGATGCAGAGTTTAAAACTAGGTTTACAATTTCCTATTTTATTGGCATGGATGTATTTCTAAACTTAAAAACCCTTCTGGCAAGTTATCTCAATTTCTTATGACAAAATTTCTCACAACACACAAATATTTACAACATATACATATTTTTTCAGTCTTTTACAACTGGTTCTTAAAAGACAAACAATTTATAGGTTACCACAGAACAAAAGCTGTGACTTAGTTGTTTTTAATTTCATAAAACTATCATAAGTTAAAGTGAATAGATTTTCTTTAAATTCCTTGTAGCATTTTACAAGTGCAACAGAAAAATATGAAGAACCAATTTAGGATAGCTGCAGTTCATTGGATAAATGTTGCCCATTGTAATCACATTATTTCACAGCAAATTCTTGAAAAAATAAGCACCAATCATTCTTGCAAAGAACAATTTTATCTAAAAGTATTGAAAAGTGTTAAATACAAGGTGTTTAATTTACATAAACAAGCAATAAATACACCATATCCAAACTTTTATTCTGCATACTGCTACCCTTGTACATATAATGTACTAAAAAGTCAGCAAATTGTCAACACCTTTCTTTTTTTTTTTTTCTCTTTTTTTAAAGAAATCAATTTGACTTCCAACCAACGGTTTGCTACTATAACAAAGGCCACAAACAGTACGTCTGGGACAGCATACAGTGTTAAAACTGACAAACTCCAAGGGGGGAAAAAAACATCTAGCAAATAAATCGAAAAGCTGTAGATCATTGCTGGTGATATTAACATATACTAGAAAACCTTCATATGCTGCTACTATGATTTATTTTTTTTTTTTAAATTGTTTAGTCAAATATCGTAAGAGCAAACTAATGCTCTTACTGATCAAAAATAATTATGTAGCCACACTGTATTCTCATTGTCCTGCATGGAAAGATTTGATGCAATTTCATAACTTTGCTTGAGCCTTTATTTTACAACAGAGCATTACCTCTAACTCAGAATTGCACATAAGAAGGCTATTAAAAAGTACAATAAAAATCTGCACAAATCAGACTTAAGAAGAGTCAGTATGCTGTACACTTTCTACAATATTATGTTGATAGGTGAATAAACAATTAAGAAGTGCTGCCACTAAGTTTTCAGAAAGTTCTTCAGTTGAGGAATAATCAAATGGAATTTTTGTTGTTTTTTTTTTTTTGTTGTTGTTGTGGGGTTGGGTTTTTTTTTTTATTTTTTATTTTTTTTTAAAAATGACATCCAGGTCAGTTTAAGACCTATAAGCTTATGCATTGAGCCTTAAAGACTGATCTTCTCTCCTCCTGGAAGAAATATCAATATCTATTGAATCCTTGCCGACAATAAGCCTTAATCTCTTCGCTGGAGGAAGAGGAATAAAGTCATCAAATTCATCATCATAGTCATCTTCCTCTTCATCGTCCTCTTCTGATGAAGATTCATCTGCTGTTTCCTCTTCATAGTGACCATAATCATCTACTTCCATTCTTGACTCCAAAAGGGAGAGAGTTTCACTACAACACATACCATTTTCATGAAGGTCCTCAGGGTACGTCCCTCGGTTTTCTTCCTCTCGTTTTAGCTGTATTTTTAATTTTGTTGAACTATTGCCTGATCCTGAGTTAAACCCATTATTTAGCTTTGCTACATATAAATTATTATCTTTTTCATGGTCTTTACTTAATTTGATGCTTATTTTTGAAGAATTCATTCCATCACTTTCTTGGTCATTTGCCTTGCTACTGCTATCATGGCGTCTACGAAGAGTCAGTTTAGGAATCCCAGAGCTATTTTCAAGGATAAGTTGTGCATCATACCTCGTGATTCGTCTTTTCTTTTTACTTTTTGCAGTTCTAAAGCTGTCTTTTGCTTTAAAATTGTCAGATGTTACAACAGAGCAGCCACCAGATGCAGGGATACAGTCTTTATAGCCAACAGGTGTGTCCACCATGTTATTCCTCTCTCCGAGTTCTGAATGAGAACTAATCAAATCTGGTACTTCATCTTTCACAGGTGTATTGTGCGTAGTATCAGTTTCTTCTATTTTTGCAGATGGTTTCACAGGTTTTCCTTGTCGAGATTTCTTTTTTGACATGCCCGCATCATTTTTCTGGCACCTGATATCCCCTTTATGCGATGGTCCATGAGCCACGTCGTTTTCATTTATCACATGAGACTGCTGCTCTAAAATGTCCGATTGCGTTCCGGTCAAATTATTCTTATAGCTATCCAACCTATTTGGTTCAAGCTTTATGTCAGAGGTCTCCTTCAAATTCATTCTTGTTCTCATTGACCTCCTTGTTATATATGTGCAGGGTGGTATATCACCATGCTCATGAGCACCTTTCACAGAATTCAGTTTATGTTCTCTTGCTGCATGCCTTGTTAAGCATCCGCTGGAGACTGCAACTTTGACTGGTCCCTCCAATTCTTTATCCTTTTTAATGGGCAAGTTTTTATACAAAACTACTTTAGGCTCTTTGAGAACTAAATTTCCCATTTCGAGCTTTCTAGAAGCATTCTTTTGCTCTGGCCTTTTGCACTGATTTCTCAACTTTATCTTTGAAAGTAAAGGCTTTGCAGGCTTTTTCAGTCTCTTTGGTACCCTGGAATTATTTATATGAGTTAGTTTAGATGAGGTAGAATTTGATGATGCTGGAATTCTTGATATAGACTGTCTCGTTAATGTTCTATTTTTGCTGTTCTTTTTTACACCAATCGAAGATTTTCTGTTAGCTGCAAAAGAAAAAAAGTGGTTTTGTTATGACACTGCTTTATCCCGAGTTTCCCACTCCCAAATACTGTAGTTATTTATTTTAAACACTTCACCGAAATCTGTGAAACAGGCTGGAAAGTACGCAGTGAGGAGCGAGACTGCTTAACTTTCAACTCAGACATGAAAGGAATTGTCAAGTAAGTCAAAAGTACATCTAAATTCCAGGTATGCTTCCCTTACTACCCCCAACATACCGACTTTGTTTTTTACTGAATTTCTTCTGTCAATTTTTTAAAAAAATCCATCCCACATTACCCATAGTTTTTAGTGAGTATTATTCTAGCAAAATCTGAGGATCAGCATACTCTAGGTATTAACCCCAGATTTTTTTCCCTACAGAGGGAGGAAAAAAAAAACCCAAAAAACCCTAACTACAGATTTCAGCTTCATATATCCAGTTTTCTGTCACCTACTGTGGTAAGTAAAGGAGTTTTGTCTGCCCAAGCAAAGCTGCAACTCTAAAGTTTTGTAATTAGACATCATAAGTGTTTTTCGGGAAATGGTTTGTTGGTTTTGTTTTTGGTTGGTTTTTTTTGGTTTTTTTTTTTTTTTCTTTTTAAATATCACAGCAGCTAACAGGAGCCAGGTGGAACCACAATATTTTATGCGGCTCCAAACCTGTTTGCTAGTTAAGTCAAAGTTTAGGTTATTTTTATTTTGCCTAAATTGAGTGCGGCATGGGTGTGTGTGTGCGCGTAAATAAATGACACTCTCTACTTCATGAGGAGAAGTCTTTCAAGAGCATCACAAACCAAAATCCCTTCCAATTTCTTTCGAGATTACTAACTGTGCACTTTCCCTTCAGAATAGGTACCTGAACTATCAATCCTGGATGTGGTGAGGGAATAGCTGCCCAATTTAAAGGATCTCTAAAGGAAACGACTATTTGTTTAACAATCTCTACTGAGAGTATTTATTTAAAAACACCTTTCCTACAGAATGTAGGTAACTCAAACTACGTAAGTTTTCTTTCCTAAACCATACTATTGCATATGATAGATTACTGTATTTTGAAATACATACATGATTGACAGAACTTTAACTGACATGCTTACATATATGAGACTATTTGCTTTTGATATAAATAAAAGAAAAAACAAAACAAGAACATACCCCTATTGTTCTTGAAACACTTACGGAAAAGCATGAATTTGCCATGTAAATTGCCTTCACATTCCTGAATAAATTACAGTTCTAAAGACCAGTATCTGAGATGCATCTCAGCACCAAGAGAGGAATTTCATCACAGTGAAAGTTTTTCACGTTTTTATGAAACCTTTAATCCTGCAGTCCAAGCTTTTCCCCTCACTTACTTGCATTAGATTTTTCCTGAGTGGTATCTGCATCAGTGTTAGAGCTGACGGACTGGCTGTCTGAATTTTTGCTGCTGTCACCCAACTTTTTAAGTCTGTTCAATCGTTTATCTGTTTCTCTCAGTCCATATTTACTATTAATCACAGGAGTAGGTGCTGGCAATCCCACTCTTGATTTAAAAGCACCAGTTCCACGTCTACAAAGAAAAAGAGAACAAGATGTATTAATAACTATTAATATAAACTTAGAACTTTGTTTCAGAGACAGCAGTTTGAATCCCAGGTATAGTTGGATAAACAATACCAATAGCCACTGAATTTATTAGCATTTTGTGGGCTGTTTTAATAAGGTATCTATATACTTACCTCTTTTTAGTAAGATGTGCAGAAAAACCTTCCATTTATTTCTTACAAGAAGAAAAATTGCAAGAGTAGGTTTCCCTTGCTTTGTGTCTATTTTAGTGTCGTTTCATAGTAAAATTTTACAAGTGAAAATGACATATGGTAGTTCAAAATACTACTTATATTAGCTTAGGTAATAACATAAATTTTTCATAATCACATCAGGCTAGTAAAAACTCCCAGCTTCAGCTACAATGCTTGTTACTGCATCAGCAAGAGTTTAAAAGTACAGAAAATGGAATAAAATTATCACATGTTCTGTGTTCCTTTGTAACTGAAAGACTCCAATATGTCTTTACCACGAAAATGGAATGGCTGAGCAAACACGGAACTTCTTTTTTCTTTTTAAGTAATCACAGAAAAGGATGAAGATTAAGAATTCCTCTACTTGCACTTCAACCATTACTATAGTATTCCTTTGGTACTTTTTAATAATCCAGTATGCTTGCACTTCATTTACTGAAGACAACTTCAGTTTGCACTTCAGCGTGTTGTACTGAAAGATCTACAAAACTTAACCAAAAGTGCACCAAAAAGATCAGGCAGGATCTCAAGCTCCACAAGGTTAATTATTATGCAGACACAATCCTTGTTTTCAAATTAACTGATATTTGTTTGATAGGAACATTGTTTGACAGTATTATTTTGAATACTGCAAGTTACAGACATCTTAAGATACTGGACTGAACTTAGCACAAGCAACACCCAATTGAGGTCAGAAAGCAAGGGTGCTATGAACACCCACAACTGTCTTCTGACATGTTGTCTTTGGTGCCCAGTTGTCTCAGTCAGCCAGCATGAACAGCAGGCTCACCTAGAAAGAGTACATGCACATATGTAAAGATATGCAAATTTTCTTGGTGATGATTTTTGTAGGCTTAAAAAAAAATAATTGTACAGTGCCAACCTTCCCACAGCTCCCAAATGTACCTACTGATTCTTGGAAGTCTAGCAGTTTAACATCACTAACTAACACCCTTTACAGCATTGTCAAAATTGGGTCACTTATAGGTTATTTTTTGTGGTGTACAAAGAGACAGTTGCCTCAGCGTTAGTAAGGACTCATTTTTCCTTGCTCAACTCCCCTAAATTCAAATCTCTCATATTTGATTGCTGTAACACAGCCTTGTGACTGAAAAGCAGATTCCTAAAGTTAGAATTACCCAAACGTTAGCTTTAAAATATAACATATTCATGTATTTAAAATATAAAGATGACAAGTTATTGAAGATGTTCATACACAAAACATTGGTTTGTCCTAAAAGTGTTATCTGTATTACATTAACAATCAAAGAAACTTGAGCAAAAAGAAACATATCACTCCAAGTAACACGGAAAGAACAATCAGGGTGCCCATTTATTCAACACTAAACAGCTCCCAGGACTGAAGTACATTTTTACTAGCAGCTCTCTAGATATAAAGTCTGAGATCGTACCCTTCACTTGGAATGACCTACTAACATTGTATGAGCTTGGAGGTCCACATCAGAAGGTTTTCCCTTGAATTGCAAGAATTGTTAGTGACCAAACTAGCTAGTAAAAATAAAGGTAGGCTTATTAAACTACTTATGTGAAGGTGCATCAAGCTATTTCTCAAAAATATTTTGTCCTTTATAGGATTTTTCTCTCTACAGTTAAGTCAAACAGTAACAGAACTGTTATATGTTCTGTGTACTTCCTCCTAGAACTAGGTGAAGCTCTCACAAATGACGCTGAGCCTCCATGCTCACAGCAAGCAGAACTTTCAACATGGCGAAAACCAACTATGGAATTCTTTCAACTGATTTTGTGAAGAAACTAGGTTGGAATGGCACATGGGAAGAACAAATATAACAAGAACTTGGCTGCTACTGTGCAATGGACAGATATAAGCAAGTACTGTCCAAACCAGCAGATCTTTATGAATATACAAACCCACAAGTTCTAATAACATATGGTGAAAACTACTTTGCCAATTCCCAGCAGAAGAGAGCTTCAGGGCAACACAGAAAACATTAATGAAATTCGCTTTTTCTAGTACAAAGAAAACCCCAAAAGCTGGTGGTCAGTTGCTAATGGTCTTGTAGCAGCTACAACTGCTTTTCCTTCCAATTCTACTTTATTCAGTACAAATATTTTTAAGAATCTGCATTTCTTTTTTGTAATTCACATTTTGGGTTATCTAAAAAACTGAGAATCAAAAGAACAACACAACGCAGGAGCTCTCAGGGAGGATGACCATTCAGTAACAACATTAAAGAAAAAAATCATAACAAATACCTACAAAATAATTATGATGTGTCCAAAAGTCTGAGTATTCATAATTAAGAACTTTCAGTTTCACAAAATGCATCACGAATATGCCCAATTCCATGTGAAACTTATTTACATCAACCCATACCTTTCACAGGTGTAACATTCGCAGTATTCGTTATTTTCTCCAAAAAAACCATCTCCATAATAACAAGAGATTTCTTCTCCAGGTTCAATATCTCTTAGAGCTTTCACACATGCTGTATCTCTGCCCGTTGACACAAACTGGGGAAAGAGAGGACAGGAAGGGGGAGAAGTTAATCATTAAGGTTGAACAGTCTCAATAAGAAAAAAAAAAAGCAAAAAGTTGGGGAGGAAAAGGTGTAGGGACAAAGAAAAAAAAAAGTGGGGTGCTTTATTTATTTAAATTTCTTGCTTACCTTACAGTTAGGTCTGCAATCTGAAAAAGGTCCAAAAGATAAAGTCAATTAACTGTTGATAAGACCTGAAACATGAATAGTTGTAGATATCTAAAGTAAGGATTCACTCTGACTTCAGTAACTGTAGAATCTCAACTAAATACTGGGAGTTATGTCAGTATTGCACGAAGCTATACATCAAAACATACCTATTTTCATATAGTTTGGTTTCTGAGCTCTTCCCTATGGTATCACAAATGTTCAATTTCCCTCCTCCTGAAGGTAATATAATTTATCTTAAATCCTACCTGCCATTCCTTCAGCATAACCTGTGCCAAAGCTTAAAGAAGGTATAACAAGTTCACAAACAATTCAAGGTAACCCACGATATGCCCCACTAATTTAGCTGCCAGTTCCAAAGTCGCTGTGAAGGAGAGAGGCATCACTTCCTAGAGCCTTCTGTGAGTCTCCCAGTTCACAGCCGCTCAGCTCTGGTCTGGGAAAATCCCGACAGGATTTTGTCCTACAGTAATCCAGTATGCCAGATTCAGACATTTTCTCTAAAGTTCTGTGTTGTTCAGCTCACATATAACACCACTTCTGAGTAGAACTGCTTATGTCCTTTAACATGCTTCCTAAACTTACTACTCACCATGATTGATAAATGCAGCAGGACCAAGCCACAGCTGTGCACAGTTTTTCCGTGTGGAATACATGACACTGAAATCATTTTCCCCATGTCTCAGCAGCATGTTTTCTTCCATTTCTGATAGCTCAGCAATACAGCCCACAAGTAATTCTATTTTATCATTTCGTTTCCTTTAGCATAAAAAAGAGTAGCAGAAATAAGAATACGTATGCCAAAATGACAAAGTAATTTCACAGAAAGAAAAGCTGTCAATAACAGGAAGTGTTTTGTAAACCATTTCTCAGCCCTTATAAACCTCATGTTTTAATTCAGTCAGAGACAGGATATTAGGCTAAACAGACTTTTTCTCAGACAGGAAATAAACATTTTTATGCTACTATATAGAATCAATTACGCCAATTCTGACAGACATTACCACCATTGTTTCTACAATTTCCTGAGACTACAAGCAAGAAACTGCAGGAGTTGATTACTTCAGCTTCTGCAGTTGTTAAAACCAAAAGCGAGATTTTTTTTTTTTTTTTTTTTAATTTGTGCACACTCCCTCCCCATCAACACTTAAGAGATTTTGACTTCCTCCAGCTGCTCTTGTTTGCATTTCCTACACTTCTTCCTTTGGCCAGGAAAACACAGCATAGTGAAGATGTTTAGAACTCCATGGCTTCTTAAAAAATGCCCGGTATTGACTCAAAAAAAGCCAGAATTTATGTAAGATGCTTTCCTCTCTCACAAGTAGTTCTTCAGCATCAAGCTGGCCCTTGAAACAGACCACTTGGGGGGTGGGCCGAGGGACGAGAATGACATAATGACCAACAAGAATCAACAAATCCACAATGCCTTCGTGTGCAGACAGACAATCTGCCATTGTACTCAACACTCAGCCTAGGAAGATGTGCACAATTTCCATTATCTTGCAAGGGCATTGTTTCCACTGCTCTTTAGAGTATACATTTTAAACTCTGGCCAGATTACTCTGACACAGATGAATATGGAGATACTAAATATACATGAGGGACACAAACCAGAAGCCTTTTACGTGCAAAATTCTCCTTTTATAGAGAGTGCAAAGAACTCTCTCAGTTTTGAGTCCCAATAGTTTTCCAGATATTGGCAGGGTTAAGAAGCAGCCCTCCTGTCTTACTGTCTCTCAGGTCACTCAAGATTTTGAGCATGGGAAGTTATTTCACTTCCAACACACCTAAGTACAAAGCTTCCACCCCAATCAGCCAAGGGGAGAATTCAAACCAAAAATCTAACCCAAAAAATACTGATTGTATCATGGCCTTGGAACTTCCAGCTACGGTCACGAAGAGCTAGAAACTGGCCTCAACCTTCTTAAAACTTACTCTCCCACACATTGTGGCCATAGTCCCACAGTAACAGCATGCTTACTTGGTACACTGCCAGCATCCTGTCTAGCCACTCAATCCTAGCCCACACATAATAGCATATCATCATCTCAGATGTGCTGTTATGAGTATGTACTGCCACGAAGCAAAATAAATATAAATTATGGCGGGGAGGGGAGAGGGAAGGGAGGAGAAAATTTATTTTAGAATCTGAATTAACCCAGGGATCTGCTGGTGCTGCCACGGACATGCTTATAATGAGACTCAAATGCACCAGAATGAGATGGGGAAAATACACTGGGCTTCTAACTTTGTGTTTCTAGGAGAAATTTATCTTGCAGAATCAAAATATGCAAATAACACCCTTCAGTTTCACAAAGGTGAAAAACTAATTTCCCCCACAATTATTTGTTGTATAACAAATCCAGCACACTGTGAGTCTTGACATGGTCGTATTTCTCACAGGAGGCCAACAACTCACGATTAGCGGAAAATAATTATCTGACTGAAAACAAGATTAAAAAAAACTTGTATACTGAAAACTGTATGGCTATGCCCAAATACATAAAGGAATATCTTACAGATGCATGTGTTGTGAGTTAAGTATTTAGCAAAAGCAGACAACAAATTTAATTTTTAAGCAAAAATACAAACCTTTATATTTCACTGGCTGCAGTTTTAATTCTAAATCATTTTTTTTTTAATATCTTTTTTGGAATCTTTCAAAATAACTGACAGAAATAGAATGCAGCAAACTATATTTCTTACCATTCTTTTGTTGCAACAATTTTGGCTCCATTTTGCTCAGAAGAATACCGATTGCAAGGCAGTATCTCAAACCCACTGTCAGTTGCAAACATTCGTAAATAAATAAATACCTGGAATGAAAGAAAACAGTACTTTTCTGTTACAAGCAAAACAAAAGCAGTGAGGAACTTCATACAAAAATCATGAAGGTCAGTAAACTGCAGAAAAAAAACCACACACACAAAAAAAAAGATGCCTCAAATGCTACAGAAGTGGCCCCACCAATGAAAATGTATACTTTCTTCTTAAAGTCACTGAGTAGTTGCATTCAAGAGTTCTTCTCAGGTCTTTAAGAACCACTGAGACCTAACAATTTTCAGGATCCAATTTTATTCTTTACAGTTCTGAAAAAGGTATTACTCCTATGACAAAAATACTGAACTCAGGGATCGCTGGATCAATTATTTTTAGTTAAAGCGCTGTTATATTACTCAAAAAAACGCTTTGGGAAAGACGAATTTGCTGCCTACCTTTTCTACACTACTAGATTTGATGCACTTTGAAGTAGGCCAAATTCCTTTTGGTTGTTACCTGAAAACAGTGGACTCGTTCCTGAAGGAGTTTTCTCCCCCTGCCCCAGTAAAGAAAGACTATGATTTCCCTGCAACTTTGAGAGGCAATAACCTTTATAATATACACAAAATTGATTTGTTGTGTGGGAAGTGGAGGAAGACAATAACACTCCCACATAAAGCCCCTATACCCAAAAGAACAGAGGTATTTTGAGGTAGCAAGGCTTCTCTGTTTTCCTTTACTTTTCTTTGTCACACAATTTGAACTACAATAGCTCCAAGTAAAAAAACCAAAACAAACAAAAGAACCCCAACCACCAACACAAAACAAAGAAGGGGGAAAAGGGGAGAAAGCCCCTTCCAAAGAATTAAAGAAGTCATCGAAACTCTTTTCTCCTGGAAGCAGGTCTTCTCTCTTGTGCTTATGACTTAAGCCAACAGCAAAAGAGGCAAATGTGTTTTCCTTTCTACATGTTTATTAAATAAAAGGCAGTGGTAAGTTAATTCCAAAGAAAAAGTTGTGTTGGGGGGGAAAGCTAGCTGGGTTTTAAAAAACAAAGGAAGTTTCTGTTAAAAGCAATCAAACAATCAACATATAACAGAGCAGTGGATTAGTTTCCTTTACTATTGCTACATTCCTAAGAATTTTTTACATTTTCTTAGCCTTTCAACCATCTGAAAAAGCACATTAATTACAAATACACCTACATGTTCCTTGAACAACCTTTCCTGCATTTTGTTCTTGTTAAGAAAATAGTGCCGGGCCCAGTCACCTGACGTCAAGGACTTGAAGGCTTTTTCTAAGTGCTCATCTTTCTTGAAACGTTCAATCACCTCTTTTAGTTCTTCTTGCCTTCCTTTAATAGGTCGAAATCTGAAATAAAGAATACAGCTATTCCAGTCTCCACTGTTACTCAGACTCAATTCTTCCTCACAGTTACTTGCAGCACAGAGTTCTTTCACTAGCCATATAAATACTTAACTCCTAGCGTAAAGAAACGGAGTATTATGCACTCAAATCACAGGCCCTCATTTCCTGAGGTAATGGCAGAGGTAAGATAAAGCCAAGCATACTACTTGGAGCGTTAAAACCCTCCATTCTGCTGAAAAGCACAATTTATTTATAAAACAAATCTCTGATAAGATTAACATTTCACTGTTTTCAACACCTCTCATTTGGAACAAAGCAGCTAAAGAACTCGTATAATAAAAGTGTTACTGTCCTTACTTTCCTAATGAATTTACTATCATCAAAAGTGCATGTGCAAAAAAATCCAGCAAATAAAGTAGATGCTGTTAAATTTCCTACTTAACACTGGTATCAAGGGAGGTATGCACAGTTCTGGCTTTTATAGCTGGGTTGGGGGTGGGCATGTGATTTTAAACAGCCTCACATACTACATTAAATTTTTTTAACAGGGAATGAACAATTACACAGTGCAACTGAAAAGACTGAGCAAGAAATTTCAAAACAGAAAAAATGTGTAACTACCTTGAAGAGTTATTTCAAATCAACTTTTGCCCAAACCAAAGCCTTATTATACTGACAAATCCACTACATGGATTTATGTAGATGGCAAACTTAACATTTGCATTCATATAAAACACACCTCCTAATGACTACACAAGAAATATGTATCAATAGTAACACACAGCATATATCCTACATCTGTGGAAGACTGCAGTTCCACATAATTGCGATCATAAGAATTTTTCCCCAAAATACTGGCTACAGGAAACAGGTAGCTGAAAATCATGGGTAGATAAAATATGAAAATAACCCCCTGTACATTAGCAGAGAATTCTGCATTCTTCCCAAAGCTTAAGAAAAACTATTCTTCATATATTCAACAGGAAAAAACTGGTTACAGACAGAACCTATATGACTGCAAGACGCAGGAGCTCCGTTTCTGAGTTGCAAAACCACCAAGAGAGAGCAGCACTTAATTAGAGATTATGTCAAATCTCTATAAATTGTCTTTGACTGAGCAAATACCCATATATGCTCTGCTTTGAGCTGGAGGTGGGGTGTATGTACTTTTAAGTGTACGACACACCCCAAGGGACTCTTCACAAATAAAAATTTTCTAGGGTCATGAGTTTTCTACAGCTTCTTTTACAACTTACACCTTTTGCTTACACAGCATACGACAAGTGTTAAAACAAGCTAACAGCTTTTTATTAAATTCATAAGACTAAGTCCTATTACTTGTTGCTTGAGTTGTGTTACCATGCTCATTTTATTTCCTCTTACTTACCAAATGAAGCCTGTATTTGATGATGAAAGTAAACAAGGGGAAATAAATTCTTGCAGTTGGTGGAAGGAAACCTCATCAATGCCCTCACTGATACTCCGTTTTCTAAATTACCATATCACTTGGTTTATCCTCATCTTAGAACGTTGCAAGTAACTTCTTTTTGGATGACCAAATAAGATTTGCTTCTTCTATGCAATTTATATGAAGGAAACAAGATACCTTAACTTTTGCACATCCCAATTTTATTTCACCTTGTAAAACAGTAGGAGTTTAATCTGAAATAACTAGTAATGATGAGGATTCAATTTCCTTCATTAGAAGTAACATGTTGTATTTATGCTCCTGATACAATAAAGACCTAACTGCAGTATCACTTCCAGCAGCAGCACACATTATCAGCATTCCATGCTACTGCTTTTATGCATGTTCTCTGCATTCTCCATCTGAAAAACTTCCTTATAATATGACGACTAAGCAACTTTTTATATCTCTCTGAGTATGTCAAAAATTACCAGCATAAACCTATGAGCTTTCAGAGAAGGTGATACAGCAAGAAGTTGTGAGAGGACATTAGGCAAGTCTTCTTTTGGCTGGGATAACATCTAAGAAGATAACACGAGTCAGTCAAGAAACAGATGCCCACTTAGAATTGTAATACGTACCATGCCAAGAAGTTTCAAATCAAGTTCTTTATTAAAGAATATACTTATTCCATCGCCCCAAGAAGCCTAACAAGCTGCTGACACCTCATCATGGAATAAAACTCCCTCCGGACTACAGATGACATGATTGTTATTATTTCTGTTCTGTAGCACAGCAAAGTCTCCCTCGACCTGCCAGTCAGATGCAAGAAGAATATCTCCCAGTTTTCCCCAAACCAAAAAGACTTCTCCCAGATTTGACAGTCATAACACACAGAGCTTACTCAGACATTAAGGGAATTTAAAATTATATAGCCCGAACTGAACCTGACTAGTTTCAGAATAGGACTTGCTCTGATTTTCAGTTCCAATCAGGAACAGTTTTCCCACCTGTTCTGTTTCCTGAACTGTACTTACATCATGAGAAGTACAAAGCACATCGATATACACAAATATGACAAGACAACATTTTGTTTACATCTGCAAACATTACAGGAGGAAGAGACATGCGATTTACAGCTAAAATTGGTCTTCAGCTATGTCTATTCTTGCTGGGCTAAATGAATGATTGTCCTCTCCCTTACATTTTATGTTATATGTTGAAATGCACCATTTTTTTTAGCTAAGTGACCTGCAGGAGCAAAGACACGTTGAAAAACCATCACATTCAAAATTGTATTGGGACCTGAGACAGGAAATGTATGCGCTGATAGGCATAATCATACTGTTTATGATCAAGAAGCTTAGCCTAGGCTAGCTAAAGAAAGCAGCATCAGAAGTCAACCACCAGTGAGGAAAAGAAAGGCAAAAAAAAAAAAAAAAAAAAAAAGCAGGGTAGATGCTAAGCTTAAACAGTGGCACTCAAGATCTACAGAAGAGTCATCAACACCCTACATTTTCTAGCAATTAGAAGCACATCTTATAGCCCCAAAGCGATGCTCATATTTCAGGTCTTTTACAACATACCATTCTCAGAGGCTGACTAGCTGTCTGACTAGCTACCTTAGGTACTGCAGAACCTGTCCCCAACCCTTTAAAAGTCACCTGCATACCTCCATGGATCACATTCAGCAAGTGTTTCTACCAGTTCTTGTCTCAAGCATTCCACACTGCTGGAGGAATTCCTTGAAATGTCTAGCAGAAACCCATGTAATATCATTCATAAGATGCAGAATAATTAGTGTATGCCCAACTCTTGAAAAGGCCAGAAAGAAGGCTGGAAGCAGGAAGGGGGCGTACAGATTGTAAAACCCCCAAAACATCAAAAGGTGAGATGAATGTTATGCTGTATGCCAGGCATCTGAAACAGGGACTGGGTTTTTCAAAGAACATGACTCTTGACACCCAATGGTTCAAAAAATTAATACTACAGACCTCCTGCAGCACCTCTATGAAAACATCGTACTGATATTTTTTTACATGGTTACAAGACAGAGATAGTAAGAAAAGATAACCAGGAATCCAAAAAAGCAAGAAATGTCCACAAGCACATGGAAAGATGCTGGAAACCAACATCATGATGTACATACAGCACTTCACTTCAAGGGTTCCCAACAAAATGGAATAGAATGACACTTTACACCCTGAGCCTGAGTGAGTTGTTCGCAGCTCAACAGCACATGTAAACTGCACTGAGAGCACACAAAGTTTATGAGCTAATTCAGAATACTACAACCTAGACTCCTCACAAAAGCTTCAGTGCTTTCACAGGTGAATCTCCATGTATACCTTAGAAGATACCTTCTGATTTCAGACACTGAAGAAGCCAATATGCCAAGAAAGCCTAGAAGTCGAGTGTTCCTTCAGAATTTGAGGGCCTGCTGATAGACCCTTCACTTCTCCCAGGAGCATCATGAAATAGCAGTTTATTCCTTAGTCTTTCACAGCACTACCTATCAAAAAGCCAATTGATTTTGAGAAGCAACCTTAAATACTATCATTTTTGTGGGACAGAGCTTCCTCACTTACACGTGACATTAAAAAAAAAAAATCTATGCATCTCCTGGAAGAGTCTACATGAGTGAGCACCACTATGAAGAGAGCCTGAAAAGACTCCACAGCTAAATGTATATATATAAACTGAGCCAAAGAAATTGGCTTTTAAGTGTCAGTAAAATAGGAGACTAGTTCAAAGAGGAGAAATAGATAGAAAGAGCACAAGAAAACCAACAAAACAAACCAGACAACCCAGCCTCTAAATAGAGCGTCAATTAAAATCAGAATTGTTTATCCAGACTTCTGGTTTGCTTCTATGAACAGTACCTTTATTAGATTCCATCATGGAAACCGAACAAGACCCTCTGGTGTTTAATTCTGCTCACAGGCACAGACCCCTTGAGCCACCCTACAAAGAGCTTCAGGGGTCAGATCACACAGATCGTGGAGTCTGCCACAAAACAGTCTGTTATTAAAAGTAAGCTAGGAATGAAAAACTCGGCTATCACAGTATCTTTAAAGAAATAATAATAGCTCTTCTTCCTGACAAGCTGCAGAATAGAAGCTTTTCACACTTCACTAGGAAATATTTATTTTTCCCTAGTCAACAAGATCCAAAAAAGCTACGGCTATTGCAATTTCAAAATCAGCTAGAAGATGATCTTATCCCAGTTAAGGGCAAACTGAGGTGGTCTCAATAAGGAAGACGTAGGAAAATGGCTTTCAGAAGCAAAGTTCTTTCTCTCTCTCAAGTTTCTCTTACCTCGGGAATACTTAAATCTTGAAACTCCAAGGTATAAAGCCAAAGGTCAGTGAGATGCTTGCCTATAAAGGAAGTTAAAGGAGAGTTTCTGGTAAGTTGAGAAGCACAGTACCTTGCTCAGTCTCAGTCACTGAGAGCAGTGAGTTTGAACAAAAAGGATAAACTGATCCTGCAAGAGATCCAGTACGGAGCTCCACATAGTGTACCAGTGCAAGCTAACAAGTTATACTTCTAAACCTATTTCTTAACTTCTGACTAGGGAACATCAAGAAGGGTGAATTTATCAAAACATAGTATCCCATTAGCCTCTTAACAAGAGGCACTTTGTCTGAATGATATTTTTATGAATGATGTTTTTATTTAAGTGGATATGGAAAGACAGCAAGTTACCATTAATCTGGTACCAGAGATTCAGCATAAAAGCCAAAACTGCAAGGCTGTTAAGTGGAGACAATTTATTTAGTTAACATACATTTTGGCTCCCCTCCACCCAACCCTGGAGTATGAGTATCTTAATTAAAAGCCAGTTATATAAAAATCAACTTGTTTTGTGTTTAATCTCCAGTGTTGCTATCTCAAAAAATACATTCTTTAAAGGCCAGAATTCAAAAGGACATTTCTAATAAAGAAAGTCATCCATATTACTTAAATTTCTTGAACTGAAACTATACACGCATTGGTGTGGTCAAAACTCCAATACAGCCTAGAATAGAAGTGAAGAATATTCTAACAGCCACGTAGTTTCATTCTCCTTAATACCGTTAGCAAATACTTTTTTAAAAATAAATGGGGGGGGAACACAAAAAAAAACCCAACCCTAACACTTTCCTTCATTCCTATTTCGACATTCCACATGGTACATTCAATTTAGCAGTTAACACAACTACTGGATGGAAGCCACCCCATCTTTTGGAGATATAACACTTTTTATTGAAGTTAAAGGTGCAACTAGAAAAAACGTGTAAGATTATGAAGTGGTGGGTGTTGGGGGGTGGGGGGCTGGTTTGGATTTTGGGGGGGGGGGGTTGGTTGTGATGAATTTTTTTTTTTTTAAATCCAAAACACTCAGCAGCAGCAAAACAGTTAGTTCCAATGCAATCACTGTGTGCGACTACACACAGTGAAGGAAGACAACCAGGACCAAGCTGAACTCTACTGAATTAAGTTATCAGCAAAAATTAAGAAAGCAGATTTTACATGAAAGTCAAACCATCATGTTGGAAAGCACACCAACACTGAGGTCTTACGAATGTAAAAGCTTCATTTTGAAACAGGGTGTCACTACATAAAAGCTGTGTATCTAATCCAGTATCCCCATAGTGCCACAACACCGAACTCCACAGCCACAAAACCTTATTTAGCAGAAGACACATGACTTGTTCTACCTCCAAACCCCATTCAAGATGAATACTGAGCCCTTTAATTGAGATGAGCTAAGGAGCGCAGAAGAGATTCAGCACAGACCCATGAATGCAAGCGATATAGAACCGCTTTGCCTTTTTTGTTGTTATTGCTCAATGGGGACCGAGTGACATACCCTGTCCAGTTCAGGAATGACCGACAACTTACACCAAGGCCAGCAACTGCTCTTGGTGCAGTGTGAGAGAAAGCAGCTTCCCGTACATCATCCCCAAACACTTCACGTTTGCTACAGAAAACATGGAAATTCTTAAAGCTTGGTCCTTTAGTCTCATGTTATCAGACAAAACCACCTGCACCACACACCAGTTTAACTTCACTGAAAGCAGCAACAGGGAGTTAGCAAACACCCCTAGATCCTCCTGAAACAGAATATAATGCATTTGACTTCCTAAATCACTTGCAAACTTAAAGAGACACTGTAACTGCTCTCAGTATTCCCTAGCATGATGCCAGTACTTTAGGGAACCAGGAAAAAACAATGACTGGTAACAGCAGCAGTATTTAAATCTTAGACTCCCGATAATACTAACACGTTTCTATGCAAGACAGTAAAGGGCGGATTAGCCATTAAGGTATGCAACTTCAAGATTCAGTGCTCAAACTACAGAGAAGTAACTGAAAATAAGAGACAGTAAGATAAGCAAGAATTCACTTGGCTTTTTAGAAGCGTCAGTTTTAATCTCTAGTGTTAGACAACCTTCAGTCCAACAGCTTGCGAAATCAGGATAGTCTTTGTCACACACACAAGCTGATATAACAGGATTTGTACAAGAAGCAACAAAACCTCTTAGAACAGCTATACTGACAAGATAATACTTCCTAACATATCGGGGTATTTTTTTATTAACTGCTAACCTGACCCTTTTGTCGAGATAAGAGCTACCAATTTGATGAAAGAATGACCAGAAGCTCTGAAAACCACCTGCTTTCTCTTGCAAATCCAAGAGGATGAAAAAAAGTTACTTTTAAGTAAAGCCACTGAAGACATTTCCACAGCTATATTTAATGCTGTCCATCAAAAGCCTGGTGACAAGAAGATATTTCAGCGGAATACTGGGCAAACTCACTGGAGGATCCACCTGTAATCTTTTGAGAACTAGTTTTCAGCTCTTTCATACATTACTGACTTGACAGCTCACAGAGCTAATAGCCCAATTCCCAAGCTGAAGGGTGTTCAGGAATTGCAGGACTTTACTTTTATGGGCCACAGGAAAAAAAAAAAACACAAATAAACAACAACAAAAAAACCAAACAAAAAACCCGCAAAAAAACAAAAGATGAAAAATAACAATCGTGTTCTTGTGACCACTCCACCATAAGACCACTAATTCAGTATAAAGAAGATGGAAAACAAGGATGTTCCAACAATAATCTGGATATTTTTCTAGAATGTTATGAGTTTTTTTTTCTTCTAATCAATATACCCTGGGAAAAACAAGAGGTCTTTAAAAACTCTTCAACTTAAGGAATGAAGGAAGTAGAGAAAGTGCTTATATAGAAGACACTTATACATACAAAAATGCAGTCTTGGCTTCCACACACAAGGTAAAGTACAACTTCAGTAAGTGGTCATCAACTTATGCTGGGCTGCTAGTTGCAAAAATACAAACCTCTTACGTGTTTCCAACAGCAAAGAAGAATGCTGTCACAGTACGTCTTCAAACAAACCAGAACGAGTGAACAGGAGATATTTGCTTGCCATCATAAATGGCTGTTTTATTTTAAGCACACCTCAATACACAAACTATGTAACTAGTATGAATTCATGACTGAAGCGGAAGATGCCCAAACAGAAGCTGCAAATCTGAATTTCTACTACAATGACCTAAGTACTGGCATCTGGTTATTTTGAAAATGGTCTTTTTGTATTTGCTTCCCCCCCACCTTCCCTCGACAACAATAAATCTCAGGAGCTCTAGAAAGACTACAGCTTACTAGACGGAAGGAAGATGATCTACAGCTACAATAAGAAGCAGATGTCATCACTGTACCAAAGAGATGAAGAACTATGCTGATGCCTTAATTTTCATTCATTGCAATAATAGAAACTCTCTCAACAGTCCATTATGAAAGAGGCAAGAAGACGTGTTTCTGGTAAAAGTTGTAAGCCTCACCTAAGGATTGCCCATAGTGCTCCAAAATGATTAACTATTGTCCTTGAAGACTGCCTGTAACTGTTCTCTGAGAAAGGAAGAAATACATGATGATAGTCTTCGTGTAGTCTTTTGATTCAAATTAGTAACTAAGAAAGTATTTTAGGTGCTGAATACAAATCAGCAGAAAACAACATTTATGGAAGTAGTTTCTCCAACTATTAAACAATGAATACATCATTTCCTTAGCAAAAAGCGTATGAATTAACTACCTGTGCATAGTCTGCAGACTGGCATTCATGCAACAAAATCAAAAAGTCTTTTGAGCGTATGTATTTAGCTTGATTAACTGACAGAAATACAAAGACACTCCAAACTGAAATGTAAGAGTATCTACCTAGACCCTGTTTTGGGCACTATGTGCTGTTGTAACCGATGGCATGGAGGAATGGGAAGAACTCAAGCATTCCTCAAAGACGGATGTTACACTCTCCAGTGAAAAAGAAAAACCTCTTTGGAGTAAGTCTTTACAGTTATTAGGACCACAATGCTGCAGTTTCATGTGCAACTCATGCTGGCAGGTTATAGTAGCAACCATTATGTTATGCGACAAGAACAATTAATCTAGCAGTCATTTTTGAAGCGATCAGCTTGTTACATATATACAATTATCTACTTAACCAGTACTCTGGTTATGTGAAGTACAGTTACGAGAAGCTGCACAGGTAAACTGTTCTTCTTTAAAAATAGCCACAGCAACAGTGTGAATGACTGAGCAGCCTGCTTCCCATGATGTGCTGCCTGGAAATCCCAGCTCTTATTGTACAAGAATAAGCACGTGATTCCTGTCCTTAGAAATTTATCATTTATATATAGCTTCTCCATTAAGCTAGCAATGCAGATCTTGTATGCAAACAAAACCTTAATGGAGATCTATGGAATATACTTATCATCAGTGATACATCTGTAAAACAGGAAGAAGCATGCAACAACTAAACCCTAAGACCACACCACATTTAGACCAGAAGTATTCGAACAGGTGCATAACAGTGACAAACTACATGCAACTCTGGTAAGAAGTTCCCAGTAAGCACATTAATTTATCTTATACATACAGACATGCCTGAGTAGCATTCCTGGGTCTTCAAGACCTTAAGATCAAGTGAAAACAACACTGAAGTGCTCAGGAACTCTCTCTTTCTTGTGATGTTGTAAGAAGTAGTTTAAAAAAAAAAAGGCACCCAGGCACAAGAAATAAACAGAAGTCCCTAGACACTAACTTCTGTCTTTGAAATATTACAAATGACTAACAGTTTAAAACTTATGATTAGTCAACTGTTTAAGCTAGGAAACAGTGTCTACTACCAACGTGTTCTACAGCATAAATGCACGAGAGCTAACCGAAAGACCTATGAGAGCATTACAAATGCACACTGCCACAGAACTCCGAGTTCCAGTCTCACGTGCAACACCATTTTAAAGGCAGAAGCTACTCACAAATTGCCATTTTTTTCAGATTTTTGTAAATGTGCAAGAAAACTCAGTTTTGCTCTGATTACATCAGCTAAGAAGATTAATTCTTTTCTAGAAAAATAAGGACAAGTTACCTAGTATTCATTTTGTGTGTCTGAAAACCTAAATAGGGATCAAGAACCAAACTAGTTGCTAGGTCATCATTTTCACACAGTTCCTTGGCAGACATTCCAGAGGAAGGCACATAACGACTTTGACCCTCAAATCCTGAAGCACCGCTACCTGCAAATGAGAGAGCATAAATTAGATATCATCTAAAGAACATTATAAAGCCCAGCTACACTAGGGTTAGAGACAAACAAAACATAGAACAATTAAGGAAGATGATAAAATATCTGAAGAAACAGCAGTACAGTTATTTTTTTCCACTCTTGCTTTTGTTCATTTATGTAGCAGCCAATGAAGAAACTATTTTAGAATATTTCTTATGGGTGTCTTTAATTTTGGTTTCCTTCTCTCTTCGCCTCCCCAACTACAAGCATCTTTCCAGATGACACAGTTCAGTCACATCTGCCTCTAAGATTTCCAACCTATAAACTTGATGAAGTCATGAAAATTTAAAACCTCATCTTCCCAAAATCTGAATGAAGGACTTCCTCTGAATTTGTATTTAGCCCTTTATCACAGGCCAATAGCAAAAATAAAAATCCAAGTTTTCCTTAAAATCATTTCATAATGACTATTGATATACGTGACCATTCAAAATGGGATTTACTAAATGTGCATTCACTAAAAGTTGGGCTAGTATTTCTAATTATATTATCCACTTCCAATCACCCTAGTTCTCACTTAGTGCCAATCATGTATTTTATACTTATACCAGTTCAAAATTAACTTACATTCAGTTATTTTCACTTAACTTTTAAACTGAAGAGATCTATATTCCTGAAGTGAGCTAATGCATCCAACAAATACAAACATAATTAATACTTCTGATGATAGCTACATGCTGAATGCAGACCTCCTTCATGAATTAAGACAAGACAGAATCTGACTTGCAAATTGATAGATGAATCACACACAACACTGAGCTGCATAAAAATTTACATACATCTGCTTGATCTTCTCTCAACTCCATTTTTGCCCATCTTCGGATTTTCCTTTCCCACATGCTGCAATTTGGTCTGATTCTGCGCATGGTCATTAGACGACTTGCTTCCACTTCTCCTGCCATTCACCACCATGTTCTTGGATTCTCCCAGCCACTTCATTCCCCCAGACAATCTGACTCAGTTGCATTTAGTCACTTTTCAAAAGGCTTGGAGAAGTGGATGAATAATTTCAGTTCCAATTCCTACTGGAAGCAAAACATAAACATGATTAGAACTTACTCGGAAACTGTTCGCAAGACACAGATTTTAACAAAAGAAAAAAAAAAACGTGGAGGGGGGGAGATGGTGATCTGCATTTGCATTAGGAAGAAAGAAAAGCAGTTCATTAGCACTAGTACAATACAGACATCCAGAGGTGAACAACTTGTCCTACAACTTACAACCACATCTGGAAGCAAAGACAGAATTCTAGAGCTGATAAATTGCTAAGGACAGCTCAATTTTGAGAGCTGGACTATATACACACATTTACCAATGTGTTTAAATACACACACATATACCTGGATAAATACACACACAGCTATGTGACTCCAAAACCAGAGTATTTTCAAATTATATTTCCTAATAAATAAAAATCTGTAACCTGTTTGGAACTGTACAGCAAAGAATGACATTACACAAACATCCTCCCAGAAGTAAAGACGAACACAGTTGAAAAAACCCACAAGCAGAAAACTGACAACATTTTTGGAATGGAGCTGGGGGAAAACATGTTAAATCTTTATTTAAAAATCAGAGCTCAAAAAGCCCTCAATAATGATCTAGAGGACTCAGGCTACTATTTTTACTGTTTCATGTAACAAAAAAACCAAAAACAACCAGTCACAACACATCTGGCTCAATGGGCCAGCAATAAGTGGGCTCACAAGCAGAGCTGAAATCTTACAGTACAAAAATGTCCAGCAAAGCACATGCTAGTTTTTGCCTGCAGTCTCCATGCCTTTCGTGTAAATAATTATAAGAAAGTTACTAATGATTTTGTACAGTTGTGTCTCACTCTGTGTAACTTGCAGGAAAAAAATCTGAGTTACACGATTATTTTACAATTGCATTTATGCATTAGTAATTCATTTACTTGGTTTTCAGTTATCCTCCTCCCTACTGCTTCCTCATAAAATAATAACATAAAAAGAAGAGGCACAATTTGTTTAGAGCATTAATACTCTGCTCACAACAGATAACAGGTATTTCAATCTAGTGGAAGAAATTCCCAACAAACTAACAGATGTTTTGAAACGGTGTCTTTTGTAGAAGTTCCGTTTTTAATCAGTTAAGAGTAGCAAAATACTGGATTTCTGTTAGACACCCATGTGATCCAGCTACTTAAAGCTACAGAAATATTTATGGCTAGATGATTAGTAACTAAGTTACTTAAAAAGATTCAGATGATTGAGGTATTAAGAGAAAACCAGCAGACAAGTGATTTAACAGATGTATTGGCTCAAATGTCTTACTAAAACTATCATCCAGAAATCTACAGGTTTTAGAACCTTTTACAAATTGTCACAGAAGGATAGTAAGATTATTGACAAAGTGAAACAGCATCATACTGAGGAAAAGCTAGTTGAATTACTGCCTCAATATAAAGAAAAAGAACTGAGATGATTTCAGTGGAGAAGGAATTTTCTTGCTGACAGTGATAGAAAGGGTTGGTTTTGACCGCAATGTTTAAAATAATAATAATTAAAAAATAAGTTTAAATGTCTTTTTACTGCACCAGCAAGCTTTAATATAGCTCTTTAACAGAGCTGGAACCAAACAGTTTTGACTTCCAGAACGCAAAAGTTGCTCTCCATACTGACAAATTCTTTAGGAAGTTACCAGATGCAGCTCAGAAAACAAACCAGACACTTAAAATTTGCTACGGAAAGCCCTATTCATTGCATTTAGCTATACACAGAACTAGACATTTTTACGTAGTACCTCCAAAAAAAACCCCTTGGAATTCTTTCAGCCAAACCTATACTAGAAAACACTAGGCTTTTTTATTTTTTTTTCCTCTTCATAGAGCTTGCCTGATAACATACATTTTAAAAGGGGGAAGGGGGAATAAAGATCAACCCCCCCAAACTTTCTTGTTAAGCATCCCACCTGAATTTCCCTGAGAGACAGCTACCCTATGAAGATCTGCACTGACTATCACGCGATGACAAGCTTGTGCTTAAACTTCCCTCTTTCTGCTTCTCAATCAATTCACTTTCCAGCTGTACATACTCTTAACTAAACCCCGTTCCCCATTTTTGTAACAGTGGTAATAAAGAGCATTACAACAGAAACTACATTAAAGACTTCCACTAAATTCAGTCTTGGTCTCTTTGCAAACCAGGACTGAACTATATATAGTCTGTGGTGTGCTACAGTTCAAGAGCAGTAAAGATAAATGAAGTCTACCATGAAGTTGACTGTAGATGCATGCAACAACGGGGAGGAAAAACATTCAATACAGTAGTGTTTCTGACAACTGACAGGTACTGTAGCTACACCTTCAGCTGGAAAAAAGGCGCACTCTGCACAAAGAAGGAAACTGATTTTCCTAAGTCTGGTTTGGGGAAGGTAAGTACTATTGGTGCTAAGACAATTCTGCCTAACAAATACAGTGATAAGGAAAGTATGGTGGCAAAGGTAAGAAGAAATGTGGCCACAGAACAATACTCAAAACATACCGTGTAGGAAAAACACTTTATTTTGCTGCAAAATATATTGATATAGATGACAACAGAAATCCTCTCCAAGAAAAATGAAGTCTTTTAGTGAAATCTAGCAAACATTCATGTGAAAAATCATTATTTATTTGATTCTAGCAGCCTAGTGAGCAAGAAAACCCATCTTCATCTACTGCTGCCTTTTATTTTCTGATACAAGATAAATGACAAACTTGAAGAGTGCACATGTGCTTCTTCAGCCTCTATTCCTTCTGTCAATATACACACACTGCTTTCAAGAGATGGTATCAAAAGGCAGAACCAACAGACAGGATTCCTTTCCCAGTGAATATCACAGCTTCTAACACCAACAAATAACCTAAAAGAGAGCAAAAGATGCCCCACTCATCACCACCATGTGATCTTTAATACTTCAGATGTGATTTGCTCTCAGTACTTTCTCTATCAGACTCATGCTGACAAGATCTTTAGGCACAGAGGGAAAAAAGGAAGAGATGAACACCATCTTCCTATTCAAGAAAAAACTGGAACATACTTACACATCCACACACTTTGAGACTTCTGCTAAAGGGATCTGCCATCAAATAATATAACACCATGCATGGATCACTCATGACTTCGGGTTTATCTATACTGTTAAATTTACCAGCACAATTACAGCTTCCAAGGGACCTTTTTCTTTTCAATGTAAATGTTCACATTGCTGTTTTGACCCTTGACTAATTACACCACTACTCTTTACAATTATATTGCCTTTTATAATTATTTTAAGGTAGTTTTACAGGCGCATTGCCTCACATGTCAAAATATAGCTCAATTGCATTCGGCCCCTCTCATCAGGGAATTTAGCATCTCATTGCAACAGCACTCTCAAAAATGAAAACTCAAGCTTCATTTACCTGGTTCTAAATTTATTAAACCTATTAACACACTTTCTCAGCATTATTTACATTTCAGTAACATTCGGAGGCACCCATTGACAACTGATGCACAAACATGATTAATGCTGTCATGGCATAAGATACTCAAAGCCAGATTTATCCAGAAGTGTTCACCAGACTGATTAAATGGTACCATTCAGATTTATATCATATGAAATGCCTTAGCCCTTTTATACTGGAAAGTGTAGTAAATCCCTATGTATTTGAGTAATGAAAATCTATGGCTGTTAAAACAGATCTCAAAGGCTGTCTGAGCCTCCCAGGTTTTGGGCTTTGGTCTAATGAAATCTATCAATTCAGAAAAGTCTTCTCATGAGGAGGAAAAAAAGCTGCACAAAACCAAATCAATCAATCCCTAAACCATACAAACACATACATCAGTAACCATAAGAAAATATGATTTATTTTCGTCTTCCATAGCACAGTTTTTGCATATAAATATATATTACTAAAAGGACAGGGGCAGCTTCTAAACAGATGCGGTGGATTTTGTTCATCCCCGTCCAGGACACAGGCAAAGACCAGGATCAGGAAGTTTCCTAACAGGCAGGGTCATCCTCCCCTTTCCCATGGTCTCCAGTACACAGGCAGTCAAAGGACCTCCTTCTAAAAATATGGTTATTTGTTTGGTTTTGGTTTGGATTTTTGTTCTTTAAAACTCAGCCATCTAAACCAGCTTTGGCTTGGTGGTGTGTTTTTTGTTTGTTTGTTTGCTATTTTTAAGTTAACTATAGCTGCAAAAAGTTTTCCTCAACGAAACAGCATCCTAAAACAAATATAGGACACAAAACCAAAAGACACAATGACCACACACCCAGCTTTTCTGGACAAATCAATGGTATCAAGACAGAAGATATATGTTTCATTACTGATAGCTCTAAAAAAAAAAAAAAAAAAAAAAGCCACAGACCTTTGAATTTGGGAAGCAGAGCAAAACTATGTAACCAGTTTTTCCATAGGATCACCGGGCTGCAGAGGACTTCACTACAGCCACCCCACCTGGATATCAAAAAAATCCACCCACTCCTAAAAAGTGTTCAGATTTCTAATACGAAAGACTCTGAGCAAAATCAAAGCTGAATGAAAATTTGCACAACTTTAAGGAATTATTCGAAACAGCCTCAAATCTTCTCTCAGTTACTGTTTTTGACAGCTCAGACAAGTACCATTAAGTCAGGGAGGAAAGGGAGGCACAGAACGCATCTGTCTCACAAAGAGTATGAAGCCAATGCAGAGTGTCACTTTAAACAGGAACCTAATGTCACATGCTACGATACAAATTATTATTGATTATACCAAAACACAGCAAAATCGGGTGTGGAACAGAGGTCTTTGCAACTACGGAAAGTGACAAAAAGAGAAGCTATTTGGGAGTTTACCTTCCCATAATCTCTGCAGTCAAAGCTGTATCTTAAAGAAAGGTCAGGTGGTCCCACAGGACTTCAAAGATTCTGGAGTTGAGGCTGCAATTCCTCAACAGGGTAAAAGCTGTTAAGGAAAAAACCTAGGAAAGGGCTACTTCAGTCCCACCCCTGCAGCTGCTTATTTTAGCCACCTGATTTCACACCCATTTTTGACTTTTTTTGCCCCTGGAATGAACTGGTTCAGTAAATTAAACCACCAGCACAAAAAGCAAAAAAAAAGGGGGGGTTGAGTGTTTCTTTTCAGATAGTTAATTCTCAGAATAAGCTCAGTGCAGAATTGGACATGGATTAACAGTGGCACGTGGGAGGCTGTAAGACCGTGTCAAAACTGACTCAGGTCAGTTCAAACTGCTGCAGAACTGCAGCCCCAGGATGCAGGCTCATGAGAACACACACGGATCCAAACCTGACCCAAACCCAGGCTTCAGTCCCCCACCAACAGCTCAGTCCGTGCACTCCCACTATCTCTTGTGCCAGTTCTTTTGCAGCCACATGACTTTTGTGTGTCAATTTGGATACTAATCCAAGTACAATGCAGGCACAGAAGCAACAGCGTACCAGTACAGATGAGTGGCAGAGAGGGAATGCACAGACAGAGGTGTTTCAGAAGCTCCTGACCCTTTCTCATCTCCCACCACCACCTCTTCCTCCACTGGGTGCCTCCCAGGGTGATGCTGAATAACTGGCCGAGCAAAGCAGCCCAAAGGCTGCATGATCCCCCCAACTCACGGCAGCGACTCCAGTGTTCGCCAGACTTTCACAGAGACAGTAAAAAAAAAAGAAATCCCTTCTGGGAGAGGAAGAACCTCCTCCTTCCTCTCCCTTGCCATCACACAAGCATTTCTACAAATTCTGGAGCTCAGTGAACTTCCGCATAACTCTGTTTAAGCTCTTTAACCCAGCAGGGAGGACAGCAGGTAATTTTCTGCCGGTTTAATGTGCTGAGCAGGTCTAGCAAAGGATCCAATGGGCACTAGAGCATGAGAGGACACAGTACCGGAGGAGCAGCAGCAGGACCACTGAAACGGGAAGGAAAAGCGTCAGCTGTTGTGACAGTTTAGCTGCATGACTTACACAGGTTCAGTTAACACAGCAGTTCAGGGCAGCCCCACCGTGGCTGGCACAAACAGCACTACAGTTCAAGGAAGACTTCAAACCAGTCCTGCTGCCCCCTCGCCTGCCCGTGCCCACTTCCACGCCACCCTCCCCCTGTGCCAGCAGAACAATTGCAAAGCTAAGCGGTGACCGAACCAGGGAAGACACCAGAAAAGCCTGAACCTTGCTGGGTTGAACCATGGTACAAGAGGATGTTACAGGGAGGGTGGGGGGACAAAGTCAGGGAAGTGGTCAGGAGCACTTTTTTGGGACTGTTCCCAAATGCTTTGCACTCTCAAACCACAGGTCTGGATTCCCCGCTTAGCACAGAAGTATCATACCTTGCACTTACTATGTTAATTTTGGCAACTGTCTGTTGCATTAAAGCACAACGCTGTCTGAAGCGAAAAGAATACTGGGAATTGTAGTCCTGCAATAGGATAGTGCTAAGAGAGCAAAACAAGTATTCAAGAGCCCTGTTAGTCCTGCTACTGACTATACGAGGATACATCATCCCACCTATTCATTTAATAGGCAATGCACCAAGTAATTACTTTAAATAAATCTTATTTTCCAGTTTGCGAAATCAAATAAATATATAACAGAGATGTTAGTATGGTGCCTATTTGGCTCTAGTAACAAAATAGCACAATAAACAAACAAACAAGTCCCATTTTTCAATCAAGTACATCTTGATTTCCTCACATGGCGTTACTTGCAAGGAAGAAGGCTTAAAACATTCAAGACAAAAAGCTCATTTTTAATGAAAACAGAAAAGGATGCATCCATAGCTACCGTGACCAGATTACGGAAAGAGGACATGACTCTGTGCAAACTTATTCTACAATACATTTTAACTTCATTGACTAAAACCTCCCACTATATATAGTTACACTATTAAACACCCTGATCAGATTGACATCTGTCACCTTGCGCTGAATTCAAACCACCAGAAAACTACACCAAGTTAAGTACTGAAGATTCTCAGGCTGCCTGTGATGCAACTCAACAAAACACCACGTACTCTCTCTCCCTCACCCCCCATCTTTACTTTTCCTTTTTTTTTTTTTTAAAGAGTAATGTGTTGAAAATAATTCGGCTTTAAAGTTTCAGATGTAGATGTGCTTTACCCCTTCCTTAGAAGTATATACTCCCTAATGAAAAATCACAAAAAAAAAAACCACAAGACGCCGGGCGTTTCGAGCTGATTGCAGCAAGCTCCGAGGCCGGAACAGTCACTCAAAACAGCCCTTAATAAAAGCGCCGAGTGGGACAAACCCGGGTTAAGGCTCCTGTTAGCGCTCACAGGGGAAAAGCCGCGCCGCCGGGACCACAAACCATCCACCGAGTAACCGAGAGCTTCCTTCTCGCTTCCCCACACGCCTCCCCGGCCTCAAACGACTCGCACGAAACCCGGCGGGGGCCGCGGCCGGCGGAAGGGGCTCCGGGCCGGGCGGCGCCTCCCCGGCCCCGTGCTGCCCCCTAGGGCTGGGCCTCCCGACACGGGCCCTTCCCGCCGCCCCCACCTCCCTCCCCCGGCCCCCAGCCGCGGCAGCGAGGCGGCACGGCCCGCAGACGCCCCTCAGCCGGCGGACGCGGGTCGCCCCCCTTCAACCGCCCCGCGGCGCCGGGTCCGTCCGTCAGCGCCGCCCGGAGGCGGCGGGCGCGACGGCGGCCCCGCACGCTGTCCCCGCGGCGCGGAGGCAGCACCCGGGCGGCGGGGCAGGAGATGGGGACAGTCCCGTCGTGTCGTGTGCCCGTCCGTCCACCCCCCCCTCCCCCCCAATCTGAGGGGCACGGCCCCCGGCGCCCCCGCCTCGCCGCCCGCTGACAGGCGCCTCCCACGCGCGGGGACACCCTGCTCACACAGGGCCCACGGGAGTCGCGACACCACACCCCCCCACACCCCCCCCCAAAAGACACTCACCTCCCGGCTGCCCTCCGCGCTGGGTCCCCCGCCGCCGCCGGCGCTGCCCCCGCCGCCACTGGGGGAAAATGAATCATCAAAGGGAAAGGAGCAAGGGGAAAAAAAAAGGGGGGAGGAAGTGGGGGGGGGAGAAGGAAGCGAAGACTGAGCGAGGGAAGGGCGGGGGGGGAGGGGGGCGCCTAAGGAGGGGGGCAAGAAAAAGCAGCGGTAGTGATAAAAAATAATTCCGAGTGGGGGGAGGAAAAAAAATGGCGGATTAAAATCCAAGATGGCGGCGCCGAGGGGCGAACGGTGCAGGGAGGAGGCGACGGCAGTAGCCGCCTAGAGATCCCTCCGCCGAGCCCCGCGAGAAAGAGTCCCCCGGGCTCCCTCGCAGAGACCCCGCGGGGCGGCGGCGAGCACCGACCGCCGCCGTCGTCGCCGCCGCTTCCTCCTCCTTCTCCTTCTTCTCTGCAGGGAGCCCTCGTTCCGCCGGCCTGCCGAGCCAGGCGGGCCGCTGCGCCGGCTACCGCGCTCCGAAGTTTCTTCTTCTTTCTCCTCAGCGTAGCCCACGACCTCCTCGCCCCGTCCGGGGAGACGCCGCCTGCCCCTGCGCTCCCGGCGGCGGAGGGACACCGCGGCCAAGCTCTGCCTTACGCCCGCCGCTGCGGAAGGATACACAACTCCAGAGGAAATACAGACCGCCCCCCCCCACCCATCCCGTGCCGCTCCCTGCCTCCTCCCCCCGCCGCCGCCGCCTCACGCCGGCCGGCGCAGAGGCAGCCCGCCAGCCCGCCAGCCTCCGCGCCTCGCCCGCGGAGGAGGGACAGCGCGGACCGCAGCTCCCATGACCGCTCACAGGCCGGCGCTGCGCCGCGGCGGAGGGATTTCGCTGAAAGAAAACAAGTCCCGGGCCACCCCGCGGCTCTGGGCCGCCCCGGCCGTGTGTGCGCAGAAAGAAGTCCCGGCCGCCTCACGCGGTGGAGGGATTCCTCCGCCCGGAGCTGCCCTTTAAATGCGAGGGACTCCCCGCCGCGGGGGCGAGTGGTGGGTGGCTCATGTGCGTCCCGTTGAGGGTGGGGGGGTTTAGGCGCCCCTTCCACCTTCGTTCTGGTGTCTGTGAGGCGACAGGTCCCCCCCTCCGCTGAGGGAGTAGGGACCGCAACTTCAGCGCCTCCGGGAGCTCCCGAGCCGCGGCACCTGCTTCCCCCCCCGTTCCTCCTCCCGCGCCGCTGCCTGACAAGAGGCATTTAAAAATGGCCCCCGCGGCCTGGAGGGGGTGGCACGGCGCCTCCTCTTTCCCCGGGACGCTGAACGGGAACGGGGCAGCTCCGGAGCGGGGTCGCTGGCCCGCCCGTTCTCCCCCTCCGCCCCCTTCCAGGCCCCGTCTCCCCACGCGTGTTCGCGGGCGGGCGTGGGGGGGTGCGAGGGAGGGGGTGCTCGGGGCCACCGGCCTCAGCAGGGTCCCCTCGGAACAAAAGGTGGCTTCGCTGCTGTCGGGACCCGCTGAAGGCGGCGAGATGGGGGGAGGGTGGTGCGTGTGTGATGGCGATACCGCCCATCAGCACGAACGGGCGCAATTAATCGCGTTTATTGGTGGGGGCGGGCACCCCAAACCTTGCTAATGCGGTAACCGGTGGACGTCTCTACATTCGCAGGAGCTGGAAAACTCGCAGGCAAGCGTTTTCTCTGCTCAAAGTTCAGAAGTTTTATGGCGGACTCAATGTTTCACGTTGCCCGTTTGTGCTTCTTGTCATATGATAACGCTGATTGCAGCACAGGCTGTTCTCAAATACAAGTTTTATTTTCATAACTTTGCTAGAAGGTTTCAGATCATTTACGTTCATTTTAAGGCAACCGTAGCCGTTGGTGGACGAGGAAAAGATTTGCCATGTAACATCTCTCCCCTCAACAGCTACTCACCAGGAATACCAAAATCCTCAGTTTTATTCATAGTAGCATGCTGAAGTTTTTTTAATAAAATACAATTTTGCATGGAACTGGGTTTAATTTTGCTTTAGTCATACAAGTGAAACAAGATCTGGAAATAGCATGTGTCCTGACAAACCAAATTGCTAGGTAAATTGATTTTGTTATAATTTGATAACAAGAAATCGCCTCTGAAGCTGAGATTTTGTGTGCCCTGTTGCTAAACCAGATTAACAGAGACTTTAACAGTTAAATTATAAACCTCTGAAAGATTTACTTCCAACCAGAATGGACTATTAATAGCATTGCAAGCAGCGACACTGTGATAATATTAGTAACAACATTTGTATATTGTTTTATAGATGCACCAGGTTGCTCTGTGTATTTTTGGGAATGGCTACAGTCATCTCAGAATCGTAGATGTTGCTAGACTGGAGGATGCTGGCTTCAGTCCTAACAGCAACAAGAGTTTTCCATAGCTCTGATGACGGGTGTGGAGTCCTTAATGTGGTTGAAGCAGCGGACCTAAACCCCCCTATTTACACCCCCACCATGGACTCCAGCAATGTGATCTGGTGACAAAGCCCTGGCTGCGTGTGAAAGGATGTTATGGTTTTTTTTCAGAACACATTCGTCTGAACCTTATTTCCTCTGCTATTCTGGCAACAATTAGAAAAGTTAAAGAAAAAATAAGCACCCTTTCCAGTTTGATTACAGTTGGGTTTGTTATTTCTTCTATGTTACAGCATTTTCCCATTGTAGGTCTTTCATTTGATAAAACAAAACACTGTCTTGGAAAATAAGACAGTTGGGTAGTCAAACCTTGGTCAAATCATGATGGGATGCTTCAGGAATAAATTTACTATGTTAAACAATTTTGGGTGCCTGTGTTTTTTCTGGAAACCAGCAGAGACAGGGCAACTAGCTCCAACTAAATGTAATTTCAGAAATTTGTTATATTTTGTATTGTGAAAGACCCATCGATAGTTTCAACATTGGCTTCGCTTCCTAAATTAATACTACCATATCAGGCTTAACCCTCACCGGAACATGAAACGTCTCAGATAATAAGCTTTTATTGTTTTCTAATTTCGTATCAAAGGATGGTGATGATGGCATTATTTTTTAAAGGCATAAAAATTTCTTACAGTCACATGTTACTCAATATATCTATGGTGATTTTATGACTTCTGCTGGAGAATTTTTTTCTGATACTATAAGACCGAAAGATTTCAAGCATACGCCAGGCAATGGATGAGTTTATTTTGGTGTGCATTGGCAAGAACCAGTAGTCTTTAATTCCTGAAGTAGTATTCCTAAATTTTTACAGTTATAAAAATCTGCTTTTTGCTGATTTTGTAGACATTCCCCCCTTTGGGAATAGTAGCTTTTGTATTCTCAGCATCCCATATATGCTATGACGGTACAGTCAGAATAGTCGCAAACATTTTTGGTCAGCCAGTTTTCACTGAAAAAATGTAGTTATTAAAATATTTATGTGATGAGCGGTTTTGTAAAAACCACTTTGGTTCTTCTAAGCAGCAAAACTTGAACTTCAGTTAGGCATAGAAGCTGCTGCTGCATTGCAATCTCTGAGGCTGTGTATCGGTCCAGAATTCTGCCCACAGCTGCGGGGTCAGAATCCAGCCCTCAGCCCTAAGCCTCCTTATTCAAAATCACCCCTGCAACAAAACCTTTCCAATGATACAAAGCCAAATCCAGCTTAAGCTGAAAAAGATACAGCTCTAGCTGAGCGAATGGCGTTTTGTCCCTGTATGTCCATTCTTAACTTTATGTGCAAATCTGACTTAAATACTGTGGCAATGGGTAATTTGGACAACTCCAAGCGTATAACCACAATTGAAAAGTCCATCACCCGCTTGACAGTTTTACTCAGCCACGCAGGCATTTGGAGGTTTTGTTGCTTACTCTGATTCTGCAGGATTTTTACATAGACCCAGCGTAAGCGTTTCTGAAATGGACATCTGGGAGTGTTTATGTGCCAATAACAAGGCCGAATTGTCATACATGTTCTGGCTCTTTAGCAGGCCTCCCAGGCTGTAAGGTACGTTGGTGCCGTGAAAGTTTCAAAGCACACCGTGTCTTGCGCTACAGCTTGTATACAACTTACGTTGTCATTTTAAACTGGAAATACTGTGCCCAGATCCTTACTGTCAGTTTTGCCGATTTTAAGAGCCCAGCAGTATCACCCAGCTAAGTAGAAGCATGAGGAAACAGGAAGAAATACAAGGAAGGAGCCGAAGTAAATCATCAGGTGTAATGAGCTTGATCTGTCATTTACGGTAATGTTTTATCTTCTGTTTACAGCAAGCAGATGCTCTATGGACGTTATTTTTACGGCGGGGAAGAAATCATCTTGTGCAAAGGCGTAACAGGTTTCACATTGCGAACGACACTTTTCATTTGGCCATGGGCACGCAGAGGATTTGTTTCCTTTGAATGCTGGGTGAGTAAATACCTCCCTGTGACAATTTTGAGAGGATCAGTCCCTTCCCTCTGTGCAGGAGCGTGGCCTTAAGCACTAGCCACGGTGCCTCGCTCAACTTGCCGTGAGGTGTACCATTGCAATCAACGCGTCATCACGCCTGGCTGATGTCACAAGCCAGTTTTCCCTGACGGCTACAAACCCAATGTTGAACATTGCATATAAATGTACATAGGAATAAAATTAAAGACATTTTCTATCGAAATCTTATTAATTTATCAAAAATGTACATATTCTTAGTGGCAGATGGTCAATAATAGATGATAGATGGCCGCCTCTGTGTAAATTAATGGCTGTAATTCACTTGAGGGGATCTGCTGATGTCATAAGCTGCCAGAGTGCAGCTTGAGTGATTTATTAACAGCTGCAGAAATCCTAGAGTGAATTACATCCTTGTATTCATTTAGGGTCTGCAAATTTTTATTTATAAAATACGGAGGTTTGTATTTCTTCATTATTGTAGGGATCTTTTCTGTGACATTAATACAGGGGCACGGTGCAGAAATGATGAGTGCAAAAGCTCAGCTCCCTGCCTGCAGTAAAGGCAGATTTTCTCCACTAATGCATATCAACAGCAACCCTTTCCTTTATTTTTAAAATAAGGTAATCAGTTTCTACAGGGGTTTATGTAAGTTCTGGTTTTGGGTTTTTTTTTAACCCCACCATCAAATACAAATAATGTCAGTATCTTCTGATCCAGGAACCTCTGTCACTCAATGTTGTACTCACTGCCTCTGTGCACATTAGGGTATGTCCAAAACAGAAATACAGAAGAGGGTTGGGTGCTAAACAGGAATAAGTGCTACCTCTAATAATTGATTTTTCTCTTTAGGAAGAAGGCAACAGATCCAGAAGGCTATAAAAGGCACCTGGAAACCAAAATTCTTTGTGTATAGGGAAGAGACTGGCCCTTCTCCTAACACTATCCTTGTTCAGGGAGAAAACCTGAAGTTCTATTCCTCCATAAAATTCCTGCATCATGAAAGGGAAAATTTTCTCAGTATGGATCCCAGGTTAATCACATCGTTCTAAAATGTAAGCAAGCAAATGAAACAATATTTATTTCCACTCCCTTTTCCCCCTCCCCCAAAAATAGGAGGTGGTTGGGATGGTATTAAATGGTGTTTCTCAAACAAGGGATACATTTCCAAAAACTAATGCAAGTTGTAGAGAGAGAGAGGGAAAAGGAGACGAGAATAAATGAAGTGTTGCATGGTGGGAAGGAACAGTCAGAATTCGTTTGCAAATACGAATAATATTCTTATTTGAATATATATATTTGAATATATGTATTTTCGTAAAAATGAAAATATTCGTTTGCAAATAACTCATTTTGCTAATGATGCAGAATTTCTCGACAGAACTCACAGCGAGTGTTTGGATGCCAGCGAGATTCCAGTGAAAACTCTTCCAGCCTTCCCTCTTCTCCGAGATTAGTTTTGTTTGTTGATAGTTCGATTTTACAGGTTCTTGGGAAAGCGCCACAGTTCTTGGCCTCAGCAAGCAATACTGCTTTGGTACCAAACAAATACTGCTTTACTCCTGTTTTCCTTCACCAACCTCTGTCTGTCTCTATGTAAGAGGTACAAATAGAAGGAAGGCGATATTTGTATGGAAAACAAAGGTTAGAATTCGAAGAAAAACAGGCTCCAGAAATTGTTCACTCCCTTGAGGCAAAGCCCTTTGAAGTCATTATGAGTTTACTAATTTCAGTAAGCCTGTTATTGCTCTTACAGTGTCGTGGACAAAGCCCAATCACATCAGGATCCCACTACGTTATATACTATACAAATGCACAGAAGGGTATCAAGAAACAGGAAAAAAATAGCCATTTTTTTTTCCTCCTCTTTTTTTTTGTCCTTCGGGTGCTTTTAAAATTGCTTATGAATTCATAGCAGCATATATCCAAAAGCTTGACTCCTTTTGCAGACCTTTAACTGTGTGGGAACTATACATAGAGCAGATGACCAGCTGGACCACTGTCTCTCTGTGATTTGCAGCTTCCAGGTCAGTTCTGAAGCAGGCTCCTTCGTTTCCTCTCAAGTCGTATCTGAATCCATCTCTTTCCTTTTTAAACTGAAGTTGGGTTTGTTGGGTTTGTTGGGGTTTTTTTGCTTGTTTCTACATGTCACCTTGCTGATTCCGGACCCAGTTTATATGAAGGATGCTGTGCAAAAGAAAATTGAGAGCTTGGCAAGCGTCGCCCTGAAGTTGTCTTAATCTCCATTGTTTTCATGCTTTGGTGGGAGGAGTTGTTACTGTCTTCCCAAAGCTCCATTGTCGTTCAGAGATTCGTTATGTTGGCAGGGATTTTTTTCTTTTTTTGGGTCATACCAAGAATCACGGAATCACGGAATCTTCAGAGTTGGAAGGGACCTCTAGAGATCATCTAGTCCAACTCCCCTGCTAGAGCCGGATTGCCTAAAGCACATCCCTCAGGGCTGCATCCAGGCGGGTCTTGAAAATCTCCAGAGAAGGGGACTCCACAACCTCCCTGGGCAGCCTGTTCCAGTGCTCTGTCACCCTCACTGTAAAGAAGTTCTTCCGTGTATTTGAACGGAACTTCCTATGTTTTAGCTTGTGCCCATTGCCCCTTGTCCTGTCGCTGGGAACCATTGAAAAGAGCCTGGCTCCGTCCTCCTTAAACCCACCCTTTAGATACTTGTAAACATTAATCAGGTCCCCCCTCAACCTTCTCTTCTCCAGGCTAAAGAGTCCCAGCTCTTTCAGCCTTTCCTCATAAGGGAGGTGCTCCAGTCCCATAATCATCTTGGTTGCCCTACGCTGGACTCGCTCCAGTAGTTCCCTGTCCCTCTTGAACTGGGGAGCCCAAAACTGGACACAGTACTCCAGTTGTGGCCTCACCAGTGCAGAGTAGAGGGGGAGAATGACCTCCCTCGACCTACTGGCCACAGTCTTCCCTATGCAGCCCAGGATGCCATTGGCCTTCTTGGCGACAAGGGCACACTGCTGGCTCATGGATAATTTGCTGTCTACCAGGACCCCCAGGTCCTTCTCCTCAGAGCTGCTTCCCAGCATGTCTGCCCCTAACATATACTGGTGTTTGGCATTCTTCCTTCCCAGGTGCAGGACCCTACACTTGCTTTTGTTGAACCTCATTAGGTTCTTCTCTGCCCAGCTCTCCAGCCTGTCCAGGTCACGCTGGATGGCAGCACGGCCCTCTGGAGTGTCGGCCACCCCTCCCAGCTTGGTATCATCAGCAAACTTGCTGAGGATACACTCTGTCCCCTCATCTAGGTCATTAATGAATATATTGAACAAAATTGGTCCAAGTATTGACCCCTGAGGGACACCACTCGTTACAGGCCTCCAACTGGACTCTGTGCCGCTGATCACAACCCTCTGGGTTCTGTCACTCAGCCAGCTCTCGATCCACCTCACTGTCACCTCATCTAGCCCATACTTCCTCAGCTTCCTAATGAGGATGTTATGGGAGACAGTGTCAAAAGCCTTGCTAAGGTCAAGGTAGATGACATCTACGGCTCTCCCCTCATCCAGCCAACCCGTTATAACATCATAGAAAGCTATCAGATTGGTCAGGCATGATTTGCCCTTGGTAAATCCATGCTGACCACTTCCAATAACTTCCTGTTCCTCTATGTGTTTGGAGACGACATCCAGAATGAGTCGCTCCATTACCTTCCCAGGGACAGAGGTGAGACTAACCGGCCTGTAGTTCCCTGGGTCCTCCTTCTTGCCTTTTTTGAAGATTGGAGTGACGTTAGCCTTCCTCCAGTCCTCAGGCACCTCTCCTGTTCCCCATGACTTTTCAAAGACGATGGAGAGTGGTCTAGCGATAACATCTGCCAGCTCTCTCAGCACTCGCGGGTGCATCCCGTCAGGGCCCATGGATTTATGAATGTCCAGCTTGGCCAAGTGGTCTCTGACCCGGTCCTCCTCAACTAAGGGAAAATCTTCCTCTCTCCAGACCTTCCCCCTTGCCTCCAGGGTATGGGATGCGTGAGGGACGGCTTTATCAGTGAAGACCGAAGAAAAGAAGGCATTCAGTAACTCTGCCTTCTCTGTGTCTTCCACCACTAGGGCACCCGTCTCATTCATCAGTGGACCTATATTTTCCCTAGTCTTCCTTTTTCTGTTGATATACTGGAAAAATCTCTTCTTGTTATCTTTAACTGCAGTGGCCAAGCTGAGTTCTGATTGAGCTTTGGCCCTTCTAATCTTCCCCCTGCATAGCTTTGTTATATCTTGATAATCCTCATAAGTTGCTAAGCCCCTTTTCCAGAGAATGTAAGCCTTCCTTTTTTTCCTGAGGTCCAGCCAAAGCTCTCTATTTAGCCAGGCTGGCCTTCTTCCCCGTCGGCTTGTCTTTCGGGACATGGGGATGGCCTTCACCTGTGCTTCTAAGAGCACCTGCTTGAAGTATGACCAGCTTTCCTGGGCACCTTTGCTCTTCAAAACTGCCTCCCAAGGGACACTCTCAGCCATGCTCCTAAACAGGCTAAAGTCTGCTCTTCGGAAATCCAAGGTGGCAGTTTTGCTGGCTCCCCGCCTCCCTTCACCAAGAATTGAAAACTCTATCATTTCATGGTCACTCTGCCCAAGACGACCTCCAACCTTTACATCCCCCACAAGACCTTCTCTGTTAACAAACAGTAGGTCCAGTAGGGCACTTCCCCTAGTAGGTTCCTTCACCAGCTGTGTTAGGAAGTTGTCTTCCACACACTCCAGGAACCTCCGGGACTGTTCCCTCTCTGCTGTGTAGTATTCCCAGCGGACATCTGGGAAGTTGAAGGACGGGTAGTTGAAGAAGGAAGGGTACTAGTTCTGTACGAGCGCTATGCTTCAACACCGCTTACTTGTCTCCCTTTTATAGCCAGGTTTTTCCTCCCTGTACAGACTGGCAAATCACTGCGAGACTGTGGGGTCCCAAGGAGTTACGATGTACAGTATTTCTCCCTCTTCCTGCATTACTTCTGCAAGTTATGAGGCAATTTTCTTCATAAACAGCGAGCTGCCTAATGCTCTCAGTCCCCCAAATCCTCTGAACGTCAAAATAGAGGTAGTTGTTACAGCTGATCTAATCCTGAATGGCTACCGAAATAAACAATGTACTATTTATTATCTAGAGATCCATGATAAATAGCAGTGGACCAGGTTCTGCTATGCAGTCTCTTTGGGTTGCCTAGACTGCGCCTCTTATAAGGCAGGAAGGAATTTAATTCATCCACTACAGATTTCTAAATCCAAAATGATGGTATTTGCAGTTCTGTCGCTGAACAGAGTCTCCAGCCATGTGAAGAGCAATGTGATGCTTTTTTTTCAAGTGGCAGAACAAAAACAAACCGATTTTTCACCTTGCAAGTTTTGTTACTGTAAAGTTTGATTGGTTTTTGGGTTGTGCTTTTTGTTTGTTTGTTTGTTTGTTTGCGTTTTTTTACAGGATCATGGAAAATTTCTGATGGGTACTGATCGGATTCCAACAGAGCATGCTGATTGAGGTGTTATTTGTCCGTATCTATTACCTGTATTAATTATCTCACACCTGGAAAAAATAGCGTCTGTTTCTAAAATGATCCAAAGGGCAGAAAAAGGGCAAAAAAGGACCCCAAAATGTGCTTGTTTCATATTTTTGTTTGCAGATTTTCATGCATTGACACTGTTCTGCTCATTACCTGGTTATAGAACCTAATAGTAATTTCTTCTCCTCACTGCTTTTGGTTATATTGGAGAGATATGTGGATATTAATCTTTCTCCTACCAGAATCTGGCAGGCCTTTGATTTTCTCCTGACAGAAGGCGGTTCTCAGGTGCATTTTTATTTTTCTTTTAAATTCATGGGATGTTCACTCCTTTTATGCTCCGTCAGTACTAAAGAGTTACCTCACATGAGCATTGGATCCACATGCGAATCATATATTCCTTCTGACATAAACCACACGGGCACTTTGCCAAGAGTAAATCCCATAAGAAGGGCATTAAATCAGGCACGATGTTCTGTTTTCCCTGTGGATACCTCAAGCTCCAGCTATTGTTTCCAGAAAGGATGCTTTACCCAGCAATGGTGCAGTGAGAAGAATAATTTGTGTGCTTGCAATTTTAACTTCATGTCCCAGGTCTGGAATAAGAATTTTTCCTCTCCTTGGAAAAAAAAATAAATTAAAAATTAGAAAAATGGAGCATTTCTATCAAGTGACAAAAAATAATTTGAGTGCATCTCTGCAGCATCCTCATCATGCAGAATGGAGTGTACTGTGTTGATGACTTGCTCAGAAAGGGAAAAGATTGCCTTACACTACATGATTTTGCATTTTGGAAGCATGCAAGAGGTTAATTTATGGGAGGGAAGGATGAGGAATTAAACAAATTCTGTCCTTGTCTGCTTCATTCATCTGTTTTGGGGAATAATAAAAAGTACAAGCTGAAGCAAGTTTGGATAGATGATATATCAACACCTGCAAGGAAGGAAAATGGCTCAGGATTTACTAAGTGCAACTATTGAGCATCTTTTTTTTCTTGCATCTCTGTTACGATGGAGGCTAGCATCTTACAGAAGTAGCTTTGAGTCCAGGTTGGAAGGAAGCCAGAAAAAACTCTTTCTAAAAGCCAGCGATTTTTTTTTTTTTTAGGCATTTGGATACAGTACCAGCTATCAGTTATGTGGGCAAAAAACCCTTTGGTTTTATTTAAGGTTGAAAGACGTACACTGACCTTGGTGATACAACTCTGCAGGTCCAAAGTACCTGCTTTGCTGTACCACCCTTACAATTCTGCAGATGAGAGTGTCACACCATTTTACAGGACATTGGCCCACAAAGAGTACTTCCTCGGCCTCAGGAGAGGTTCATGAAGGTCCAAGACAAATTCGCTCCATAGAGATGGCGTTTTCTGTGACTTTCCCTTTGGTTTTCCCAGTCACTAGCCGTTTAAGGTGCCAAGCTTGGGCTGATTGGGAGAGGCTGTTACTCTGCTCTTTCTGTAATTAGGGATAGCTGTAAAATGTCACAAAGTGGGCACCCTGTCTCTAGCTGCTTTTGAAAATTTTGGTCATAATGCCCAGTTGGCTATTTTGTTTGTGCAACGGTGGGTTCTGCTAGAGTCTCTGGGATAAATAATGAGTTACTTTGTTTACTCAGAGAGGAAAGAAAGTTAGGTCATTTGCCTAAGCTTACTTTTGAGGCTTTCACTCAGTGTGCCTGTGATAAGAATGTATATCTGAGTGCAATGGAGTTACAGCTTTGATAACATCCCTTCCTTAAATATGATAGAAAGTCTTGCTGGACTCCAAAGAGCAATGCAATAAATCTGCCTCAGTTATTATTACTTCAGGAGCAGTCATAATTGACCTGCTTCCTTGTGCCTGTAAAACACATTGAAATATGTCACTGGAAATGGCCTTTTCACTCTCAGTTTTGTCCAAAACTGAAGTTTGGAAAAAAACACCTGGCTACTGTCATGGATGTATATGGAGATGGCTTGATATCTCCGTTCTAAGCTTTGGAAAGACTGTGTTATTCATCAAGGCTGAATGGAAGGCAAGAGATGGAAATTTTGGCTGTATACATTTTTTCGTACAGGCAAGTGAGAAATTACAAACACATCTGGACTGGGCTTTACCTTGGCAACAAGTTTTTTTTTGCTTGAAAGGGTTTTTTTGCTCCTTTATGGGCTCTATCCTGCTGTCTTTGCCCTTTGCGTGAAACTTTGGCAGATGCAAGAGGCAGGATTGCAACCTCTGAACTTGGTGACCAGCGCTAAAACTTTTTAATGACAGAAGGATGGGATCAGACAGAGTGGAAAAAATTTGGTTATGGTGTGTTCAAGGTGTGCCTGCCTATTCTTCTGACTTTGTATTTCTGCAGAAGACACCTTCCTCTTGGTCAATATCAAAAGCTGTCTGTCTGCTTTTCTACTTAGTTGTAACATTTTGCTAGCAGTTCGCAGAGGAAGCATGACAAAAACTCAAAATCCTTCTGCTGAAAATGGTGCCATTAGAGGCTAGGGAACAACTGGGATGACAGATTCCTCAATGCGGTTCTAGTTTTGCACGTGAAACATTTCACTAATCTCCTGTCTCCCTCTTAGTTCATTGTCTAATCCTCTTTTTTATACCTATCAGTAAGTTAATGAAATCTACCCCAAAGGTTTGCTATGTGACTTAAAGTGCATTGCAACGAAGTAAAAGGTCCTCCCGAAATTCAGCCTTTCACATCCTCCTCCTCACCCTTTGCTTAGAGGAAGAATTAACATGCGTCCAGCTTTCTAGCGGAGCTGGGGAAAAAAAGTTGTTTAGTATTATTAGAAGACAAAAATTGTCATTCTTGTTCAGACCATCTAGGAGGAAAAGTACCAAAGCTATAGTCTGGAGACTGTTGCTTCTGAATTGCAGATGCAAATTGTACCCACGTATATTATTTGATTTGCTGTGACTTTCTGGCATTCCTTCTCAGTCTTCTGACAGAAGTAACCACGGTGGTAGCATTGCAGATGATAGCTCTTGCAAGACGAAGGCTGATTTGGCAATTTCATCTTTGTTGAAATCTCTGCGGGTTTTGAAGACCTGGATGAGGTTTATGGGAGGGTATAGTTTTATCATCAGGAGAAGGGCAGCCCAGTGTGCAGATACTGCATCAGCGTTGACAAAGAAGCAGCCTTGTGCTCCAAGACTGAGGGCAGGTCTGCCTCACACGATTTGGGGCTCTGAGTCTGTAGCTGAAGGCCAGCCGCTTAAATGCCAAACCCATTTACTTCTTTGAAGAACTCTAAGATGCCTCTAAGGGAAGGTGGAGAGGAACAGAGAAACTTCTTCAGTGATGCACCGGGATAAACAAGGAGTTTCCACATTCAGGGTTAGTGAGAACATGGATGGAGTGATCAGAGTACATACTTACACACATGTCTACATACAGAAAGCAAACGAATCTTCCTTCTCCTTCCTATGCCTTACTGTCCTTCCTCATTCCTATTAGCTGAATGCAAGGGAACGTCTGACGACAGGGGAAACTTTCCTCGAAACTTCTGAATATTGATGGGAAGCCCCTTTTTCTTTTAAGGAGAACCTGGCTTTTCTAGCCAGTGTTTTTTTACATGAAGAGGAACTTTGCTGTTCTTCTGCTTTCAGAAGTGCACAGCACCATCCTGTCAGAAAGCTGCTTCTCCAGCAGATGCCTGCAACATGAAAGGTCACATCGGCCTGACCTGCCATGAGCAGAGAGTGACTGTCCTCTCTCAGGGAGTCAGAGCCCCGTTTATCACTGCTTTCTTCACAACCCAATTACCCTGGAAAAAAAAATAACTGCTTGCTGGCTGCCAGGCAGCTAATAAACGCTTAGTCCCAAGAGAAGGCTATTAGGTTCAAATCCGCGACATGGCAGGGGAGTTGGCAGGGAAGAGCCATCTAGGTGGTTGCAGGATGCACGCAGCTTGTGATTTTTTTTAGGGAAAGTTGAAGGCAATGGGAAGGCCCTGGTTTCACTGAGGACCTTGAGGGTAAGAGCAATGCCTTATTAAATGTCTAATTAGGCTGATAGACTCTGCCTTATGTCCCCACAACAGAATTCCAGGCTCGAGATCGGGCTTTAAGGACTGCCTTGTGTTCCTGTGCATAAAGGACACTGTGTGTGAGCCCCAGCTGCCAAAGATGTTGCTGCATGTGCAGCGTTGTGCTGAATGCAGAGGGATTAGTGTACCTTGACAGCAAACCATGAAGGTTTTCCTCAGCTGCCTCAAAAAATACAGCGAGTTTATTCTTCACTTTGAAACAGCTTCTGTGATGAAACTGGGAAGCACAGAAGAATAATCATCCTTTTTCCAGCACAGCTTTGCTTTTGGTAGTGTGCTCGTCTCCACAAGAAAGCAGAAGAGCTGCTATGTAAGAGCAACCCCTTTAAAGGACTGCACGACTGAAACCAGAACTTGTTCTTTATTATAGCTCCCTGATAAGTCTGGGCCTTCTTTCCCTTATGGTCAAATAGTATAAATTTGTTTCAATTTTTTTATAGTAACACCTAATATCTGATACAGGTTCGCTCTTGGCTTCTGCCATCATTTTTTTTGCCCAGACAGTATAGATACACAGAACAGATAAATGATCTCAGTTAGAATATAGATGCTTAAAAAAAAAAAAGAAAGGTGAAAAACCTGCTTAAAGTGATGTTTGGGTTGCAAATTAAGCTTAATGATAAACTCCAAAGTTCTATCTCACAAGATCCTTTCGTGCATCAGCTTCTTTGTGAGGCTACAGTCTGTATGTAGTCCCCAGTCTGCCAGGCCTATTGCACCCCATAATAACAGCTAAACTGTTCTCGAGGCTTTTTTCCTTTTCATCCAGTATCCATCGGGTGTAGCAGGCAGGGCTAGTAGGACAGGGCTGGCTAGTCTCATGCATCCTTGCCCCAAAGAGGCTACTTCACACTGATGCCCTCTTCCTCCAGCCATTGTCTTGTCAGAGCCGCTCTGACCATCTGGTGCTCCTGAGGTTGGGTTGATGCTCATAAGGCTGTTGCATCTTTGAACCTAAGCTCCGTGTGTGGATTTCAGGTGATACCTTCTGCATTCCCATAGAAATGCAGATACTTATTTGCATTCTTCTTGCAGTTGCTTTGTGTTGGGGATGAAAGTTTAGCTGACAACCATATTTGACAAGCAAGTAGCGGTGGCCTAGTTACAGTCCCTGTAAGATCTCAAAAACCAAATGGGCCCTCCTGACTGAGAAGTTATCAGCCTAGAAGCAATCTATTTATTATTTCAACTAGACATAAAAAAGGAAAAAAACTCCAAACCTCTCTTTGCTGTTCATTTTTTCCTCATACTTTTGTTTACTTAAGGCAGAAAAATGTGTTTGGTTAAAGTACAGGTAAGTGGTATTTGCAGGACGAGCAGGGGTGGTTCTGCTTTTGGTGTATTTTTCATCAGCGTTTTGTAGTTAGCGTCTAAGTGCCGTACTACTGAGTTGTTCTGCTAGAGCATGTTCTAGCCCACATTCCACTCTGCTATGTTTGGGAATGGAAACTCCACAGGTCACAAGCCACTAATTTAGTGATTTGTGATATCAGTCATTCTGCAAAATCCTGCTGCCTTTGTCTGGCTGTTTGAAAGCTCCTCTATCTGTTTCTTGACATGGGAAGTTTTGTCATGTCTTGTGGGCAAGATTATTTGATTTTTATTTGAATTTTCAGTTTCTTGGAAGCAAAAGGTTTTCTGAAGTGCAGTTTTGCAGAGGGACTCTATTAATAGACCACATGTGTCTGTAACGTCTTGTGGCGAGACAGTAGGTACACAGGACAGACTGACAGTGCCCTTTTTGGGGGAGGGCAGCACAGAGTCAAGCTTGTTTTCAAACAAGGCCTTACTGGATCCTTGTTTGCTCTCTTGCCGTTTGCAAACTTATTTATGATTCTACTCTTAATCCCCCTATTTTAGGAGAGAATTGTGAGGAAAGGTGATTCATCCCTCACAATACCTGGCACTCTCTGACTCTCTGGAGCCTGGGTAGTTTGTGTATCCTGGACAAAGTTGGGTGACTGCATTAGTTTTGTGGCTGCCTGTTGTCAACGCTGATCCTTTTGGGTCATCTCTCCGATTCTCCTGACCTCGGAAGTACTGATATGCTTAGACATCATGGCAGGGACATACGTGTTCTTTAATGGCCTTAGTCTTTACTTTTTGGCAAAAGACACCAGCAAGCTTTGCTTACCTGTTTTGACTCTGTCATCTTCCTCTAGTATCTCAAAGTGAACTGAGAATTCTAAGTTTTTCTGTTAGCCCGTTCTCAGTCCTGGAGCCATTTGAAGGTAACAGTGAGGCCATGCAGGTCATGCTGTCTCCAACATGTTGAAGGCAGCCATATTTATTCTTTTGGTTTGTTTGTTAGTTCTGCAGGAGCCTGCTGGCAGCAGGGCCTGGATTCAGATAAGGTGGCCACAGATGTCAGTAATGAAGTTAGGTTAGTAATTTGGAGAAAATGATGGAGAAGCAGTCTGTGCTTGTACCACCTGAAGAACGTCTGTCTACTCTACTCTACCCTACTCTACCCTACTCTACCCTACTCTACTCTACTCTACTCTTGTGAGACCCCATCTGCGTGCAGCTCTGGGGCCCCTGTGGAATAACTACTAAATTGGCCAAGAATACAAAAGTACAGCATTGTTCACACATTAAGGAAAGTCATAAAATCAAGAGGCTTCTGAGGTAGAATACAGCCACAGCTGGCACAAGGAGAATGCAACATCTGCGATTCCCTGTACAAGGTTGTTTGTGAAACTACACAAGGGATGGAACGGAACGCGATTGTTCCATGGCCTTCCCTTGTGACGAATAGCAGGTATGGGAATGAGATGATACTACGGAACAGATAAGCAGCCCTGCTTGCTACCCGAGCCAACATTTTGTCAAATGTTGATGAAATGCTGTCCTTTGTGCGAACTTTGCTCATTACAACGTACCAAAACACACCTCTATCCCGGAGGCTACCTGCCCCCAAGGTGTGACCACTGCTCTTTAAGTACACCAATCATAATAAAAGTATTTATGACTAAAGTCACTCAAACTCCACTTTGAAGATAAAAAAATAGTCTAAAAATAGCCCGAGAGAGGGGGGATATTGGGAAAGACACCATCGCGAACAAGACAGGAGAACTCCATCACTGACTTCTGGGACCAGCCGAGGGGCTGAGCCTTTCTTCCCCCCCATAGGGACACCTTTGGTTAAGACTTAGATTATACCGACTGTTTCCTCGGGGAACTTAGAAATTTCTCTAGAGAATCTCTGTCCTACATTTATAGCCAGGCTGTATTGTTTATAACTTTTTCACGTGTTTTGTATACTTTAACAACATCTTTATTTGCACGTGCTTTGCAGACGGTGTATTTATCACCGGCAATCCTAAGAACCTGTATATCTGTTGTTTAAATAAACTGCACTATTTAAGTAGCTAGTCATTTCGGTTTCTCACTGAACGCGACCAAAGACTCAAGAGTGGCCGTGCTAGTTCATGAGCATGACTAGACTGCAGGTGCAGTCCACTATTAGTGTATCCAAATTGTAATAGTTTAATACCTATTAAACACGATTGGACTGATAGTGCTGAATTGGGCATCACTCAGAATTTAAACCTAGCCGCACCTAGTCTCCCACCTCAGTGAGGAGTGTTAGAACACAAGGGGGTTTATCTTCTGCCAAAACTGCTTTGCCCCTTTTCATGCAACAGCCCCCAACATAAGAAAGAAGGACATGGACCTGTTGGAGCAAGTCCAGAGGAGGGCCACGAAGATGATCGGAGGGCTGGAGCACCTCTCCTATGAGGACAGGCTGAGAGAGTTGGGGTTGTTCAGCCTGGAGAAGAGAAGGCTCTGGGGAGACCTTATAGCAGCCTTCCAGTACCTGAAGGGGGCCTACAGGAAAGATGGGGAGGGACTCTTTATCAGGTCCTATCAGTAGCAATAGGACGAGGGGTAACATTTAAACTGAAAGAGGGTAGATTTAGATGAGATATTAGGCAGCAATTCTTTACTGTGAGGGTGGTGAGACACTGGAACAGGTTGCCCAGGGAAGTTGTGGCTGCCCCATCCCTGGAAGTGTTCAAGGCCAGGCTGGATGGGGCTCTGAGCAACCTGATCTAGTGGGAGGTGTCCCTGTCCATGGCAGGGGGGTTGGAACTAGATGATCTTTAAGGTCCCTTCTAACCGTCCCTTCTATGATTCTGTGATTCTATGTCACATGAACTGTGTGTTCTTCATACAGCTGTGCCTTAGGACTAGCCATGAACTTCAGCTGATATGATCACCCATTGGCTGCAGAGTGTTTTCTTCAGGAAACAGCTATTTGTGCTGTGCGGTCTCTGCTGGCTTCGGATTGTCAGATGGAATGTGATGCATGATATCCTAAATGGATCAATTCCTAGTTACCAGACTGATACTGCTGCTTACAAGACTGTCTGAGGTATCTGAGCTAATGACTCTTCAGTCACAAGATGGTTGCCAGAGAAGGATCTAGGACTTTTGTTGAAAATTAATTTCTGATGAAATGTGTTTCCCCCATCAGGTTGGTACAACCCTGATTTATTGACTTTCAGTTCATATTTTGAGTCTATACTTGTTTTCCTGAACACTTAAAAATGGGATTGCCTGTGTGCATGCATTTGCCCAAAGTTTCCAAATGGTCTGAAGAGCGGGGACTTGGATGTGCTGCTGTCTGTGAAAAGCTGGTCCTTGTAATATGTTCAAAAATGTATTCTGTAACTGCTTAATATTCACCAATATTTAACAGGAACATCCTGTTATCCACCACAAGCTATGAACTTAGAAAACAGAGAACTGAATAGAGACCAGAGACTGTTCCAATATTGACCATCTGAACACCAGTTTCTTCTTGATCACTGCCCCAAATTCTCTCTTTTCTATAGCAGAGCAACATGGTCCTCTTACTTGCCCTCTGCATTTTTATAAATACTAAAAATTATCAGGATATTTTTAATTAGCAGTTAATAAAACCCTCTCTCTGATTTCTTGCTCCTTTGGAAAGTTAAGCCTCCCATAAAACCCTCTAGCAGCGATTTGGAAATTTAATGATGTTTTTGCTTCAGAGGTTATGAAAAAAATATTTCTTAGTGAGGGAGAGAGAAGGGGAAGGGAAGCTGAACTTTCGAAATCAGTCTCCCACGCTAAGGAAGGCCAGCTAGAGCTAGGTTCATGAATAAAACTTGTTTTTAAGGAGCAAAGCTTCTAAGTAAAGGAAAAGATAAACTGCAATTGAGAAAGCTTTTGGGGCCAACATTAGCAAAACTTTTGGTTTGCTAACGCAGGCCAGGCATGGTTGCACTGTTGTAAAATAACTGAGGCAGAAGAACATTACTATTTACCTCCTTTATGAATGCTAAGTGTGAACATACGCAATTGCTCCTTCTGGGTGACCGTGACAGTTTTTTGGGGGATGATGATGCACACATTGTCCTCATCTTTATCCAAACCCACGAAAATCCCTCACTACAGAGTATTCACATGGAGGAGCTGCTAATACTGCTTTCAGAAGGAAGGATAAGCATTAGGGCTTCGATCTGACAGCTTTCAGACCAGATCTTTGCCCTTTTCACCCCTCTCTGCCATTCAGTTAGTGTCTTTTAAAAGCTTTATGCTAGCCTTACATATTTACCTACAGCCACGCATCAAAATCAATACCTTCTCTTTAAAATTCATTTAACGTGTTACAGTACTGGAGATAATTTCCAGTGGGAACACTGGGAAACTGAAGATTAGTTCACAAGTAAATGTCTGAGTTCTGGTGCCAGGAGGCTCTTCTAGTTTCGTAAGGACAACTTCATCATATTTGCTTTTATGTATATCCGAATCATAACTGAATGAATCTTCCTTGTGATTATAAAGAAATCTGACTGGGATCATTTTCTCTTCTTTCTGTCGGTGGCAGCTTCTGGACTGTTGACATAGTTGGGGAAAAACCTAGTCTAATCAGGCTACACAAGACCAAATGCATCCTCCATCTTGATCCCCTGGGTCATACACAGCTCTTCTCTGCATTGTTCCTCCTGATGCTTAATCTAACCTGCTGCGCAAAAGAGCCTGCTCTAATTGTGTTTGCTCGCTACACAGATTTGTGTGGCAAACAAAGATTTTGCCATACTTTTCTTTACGCTAGAAATCTTAACACTTTCTCAACTAATGGCTTTTTCTCCCCCAACAGTTTGGGTCCAGCTGTTTATTTAACAAGTAATGGTGTCACTCTTTTCTTTTAGCACCCTCTAATAAACCAAGAGTAAATTACTGGCTGACCTACTTACCGGGATTGCTTAAATAATCCTCAATATGGCAGTATAATTTGATGCCTTAAAATACAGGGCATAGAAGTTGCAAGTTAAAAGAAGAAATATTGAATGTTAATGAAAACACAATTGAGTAACATAATAGCCTGAGGGATATTATGTTTCATATCTAACGTTGCCCTCCTTTCTTTTCTTCCCTTCATCTGCAGCATTTTGTTCTCCCTTCTTGTAGATGAACTGATTCCTGAATCTCTGAATGAGCCGGGGAAATACTAATGATCTGGAGCTAAAATAAGAAGTTTACAAGAAAGATGGATGTGTTTTCTATCTTTAATAGGTAGTATGTTTTAAAGGGAGGGCGAACTGCATGCTTGCATTGCACCATTTCTTGCTTTGTGCGTTCTCGTGCATCTCTGTGCAATTCCCAGTGACAGCCCCATTTAAAGAAGAAGAATAGTATTTCAGGAGTAGGGGGGAAACAGTAAGATACCAAGTTTTCTTTTTTAAAAGGCAATGGAAATGGTTCTAAGTCAACAGTGTGGGTAACCATCTGCCAGATTTAGCAAAGCAGTTTAGTAGATTCTAGCTAATAAGCATTTTGTGATGCAGATTCGTGTTATAGCACTGAATCTAAATTTCTCTAGATGAGGAATGACACAAGTCTGTATTCATATTTGTCTGTTTGGGACAATTTCTTTCAGTAATAAGTAAGATATGAGAGAGAGATGCTATCCTGTCAAAATTCTCTGCTGATTTTTCTTTCCAGTTGCTACCTTCCTGTTACGTTGATTTGAGTCCCCGTATTATAAACATTAATATGTAGTGCACACTGCTGCTTATCTACGTAAATAATTATCAACTAAGTCTGAGCTTCATACATGAAAGAGTTACATTTCAAATCTTGACAATGATAAATCTACTTTTCATTATTTATGCATAGGCATGCCAAGCTCCCAGTGATCTCTAAGAGACCTTCATGGTGACTGTATTCTTCATGACCCACCCTGCTTTGTAATAGAGTTTGACCTGAAGTTCCTGAACATGGCTGAATTTCAGAGATGTTAAATGCACACCCTGGTCATCCCTTTGAATATTTTACTTCATCACATATCCATGAGTAATAAGATTTCTGATTTCCACTTAGCTGATTAAGCAACTTCTTAGGATTTGGGCCTCGGTGTATACCGTAGAATCATACAATGGCTAGGTTGGAAGGGACCTTAAAGATCATGTAGTTTCAATCCCCTACCATGGGCAGGGACACCTCCCACTAGATCAGGTTGCTCAGAGCCCCATCCAGCCTGGTCTTGAACACTTCCAGGGATGGGGCAGCCGCAGCTTCTCTGGGCAACCTGTTCCAGTGTCTCACCACCCTCACAGTATAGAATTTCTTCCTGATATCTCATCTAAATCTACCCTCTTGCAGTTTAAATCTGTTACCCCTTGTCCTACCACTCCACTCCCTGATAAAGAGTCCCTCCTCATCTTTCCTGTAGGCCCCCTTCAGGTACTGGAAGGCTGCTATAAGGTCTCCCCAGAGCCTTCTCTTCTCCAGGCTGAACAACCCCAGCTCTCTCAGCCTGTCTTCATAGGAGAGGTGCTCCATCGCTCTGATCAGTTTTGTGGCCCTCATCTGGACCTGCTCCAATAGGTCCACATCCTTCTTATGCTGAGGACTCCAAAGCTGGACGCAGTGCTCCAGGTGGGGTCTCACCAGAGTGAGTGACGGGGGGAGAATCACTTCCCTTGACCTGCTGGCCATGCTTCTTCTGATGCAGCCCAGGATACAGTTGGCTTTCTGGGCTGTGAATGCACATTGCCGGATCATATTGAGCTTCACAGAATCACAGAATCAATCTTCATGGTTGCAAAGAACCCTTAAGATAATCGAGTCCAACCAAACAACCTACAATCTCTGCCACTAGAGCATGCCCTGAAGTGCCAAATCTAGACGTTTCTTAAATACCTCTAGGGATGGTGACTCAACCACCTCCCTGGGCAGGCTGTTCCAGTGCCTTACCACTCTTTCAGTAAAGTAATTCTTCCTAATATCTAATCTAAACCTCCCCTGACGCAACTTCAGACCATTTCCTCTGGTCCTGTCATTATTCACCTGGGAGAAGAAGCCAACACCCACCTCTCTACAACCTCCTTTCAGGTAGTTGTAGAGGGCAATGAGGTCTCCCCTCAGCCTCCTCTTCTCCAAGCTAAACCTGCCCAGCTCCCTCAGCCTCTCCTCATATGACCTGGTCTCCAGACCCCTCACCAGCCTGGTAGCTCTCCTCTGGACATGCTCCAGCACTTCTATGTCCCTCTTGTACAGAGGGGCCCAGAACTGAACACAGTACTCAAGGTGAGACCTCACCAGTGCCGAGCACAGAGGCACGATCACTTCCCTACTCCTGCTGGCCATGCTATTCCTGATACAAGCCAGAATGCTGTTGGCCTTCTTGGTCACCTGGGCACACTGCTGGCTCACGTTAAGCTGGCCGTCCACCAGCAGCCCCAGGTCCTTTTCTGCTGGCAGCTTTCCAGCCACTCTTCCCCAGGCCTGTAGTGTTGCTTGGGGTTGTTGTGACTGCAATGCAGGACCCAGCACTTGGCCTTATTAAACCTCATACAGTTGGCCTTCGCCCATTGATCCAGCCTGTCCAGGTCCCTCTGTAGAGCCTTCCTACCCTCAAGCAGATCAAGCTTCTCATCACAAACACCCCCAAATCCTTCTCCTCAGGGCTGCTCTCAAGCCGTTCTCCACCCAGTCTGTATTTGTGCCTGGGATTGCCATGACCCAGGTGCAGCACCTTGCACTTGGCCTGGTTGAACTTCATGAGGTTTGCACGGGCCCACCTCTCGAGCCTGTCCAGGTCCCTCTGGATGGCATACCTTCCCTCCAGCATGTCCATGGTGCCACACAGCTTGGTGTCGTCAGCAAACTTGCTGAGGGTGCACTCAATCCCACTGTCCATGTCTCTGACAAAGTTGTTAAACAGCACCGGTCCTGGTACCGACTCCGAGGAACAGCACTTGTCACTGCTTTCCACTTGGACATCAATCCGTGCCACTGAAGACTTCCAGAGGATGTGTGGTTACTGGTAAACTGAACAATGTTGCAACTTCAGCTCTGTAGAAGCCTTTGCTCATGCCTACAATCTTGTCTTAAACGAGGACCATTCATTACACAGCTAGGAGTCCTCTCTACCTGTGTTTGTTGGATTTCTGATCTAACAAGAAAAAGTGCCAGGCATCTTAAAAAAATATTAGTGTCTGATCCAACACACTTTACTCTGCCAGAAGAAGGGCTCTATTGAATGGGAAAGACCTAAACCTATACCCAAAAATGAGAGAAAACACGAGAGCAACTTGGAGTGGTTAGGAAAATGTCTCAAGTCTGCCTTAGCAATTTTCAACAAAGAACTGGGAGCATCTGGATTAAATTGAAATGCTTGGTCACTTCAGTGGCTGTGGAACAAGACTGAAAATTACCTAGTGACAGCACTGTGAACTTTCAGCTTCTGATTCTAACCAGGAGTCATATTTACATTCAAACAAGACAATGAGAAAAAAGGACTAGATAAAGAAGAACTTGGCTATACTACAGAGGTTTGATAACTATCTGGTGGTAGTTGAAAAATGCAAAGAGAAAAGTTGTGGAACCAGGTTAGTTCACAGGATGTCTTTACAGAGGAATTAAAATACAGCTTCTCTTGCTTAATTTTAGGACCTATGTACTGCTGTCATGTTGTCTAGGAGACTGTTGAATTATCTCACGAAGAAAGTGATGAAAGCTTTGTTATGAGTCATGTAAGGCTGGACCGATAAAGCACTAGAAAATGTTACAGAAGCAATTGGGTATTGGCCTTAAATGGGGAAGGGCTCAGTGGATTCAGCAATCTTTATTTTGGTAGTGGAGACTAGGAGAGAAGAGGAAAGGAGAAACAAGGAAAATGCATGCGATGCCACTCAGCTGCATTTCTCCATCTGCTCAGGATCACAAGTGTTTAGTTTGCGTTACAGACGTAGGCTTACTGCAACACCTAGCTGCTTGTTCAGCGAGAGGCACTAGAACGGAGTTGTTAAATGTAAGTGCCCAAACTATGCAAAAATCAGAGGGAAGAATAAAATCCAAATCTCCTTTGCCTTAACAAACACACTTGCCTGCTCTTTCCAATAATAATGGTCACAGAAAGACCTTGGTTGGATGTCCTTATAGTAAACTCTACAAAGTCTATAAGTCTATCAAGTTTTTGGCGTTCTTCTTCTTACTGTTTGTCTTCAGTGAAACTCCATGGAGATTCTTGAACTAACTGCAGAGTAGAAGGTGTAAATTAGCCTGTATGAATCTTTATGCTGTTTATGCTTCATAGCTTTCAGGATCTGAGGTAGCTATTTTAATACTCCATGCTATGATGACATTGGAAACCCACAAGTTTTCAGCCTCCATTTGCTGTGAGGTTTTTCCTACAGCATGGCCAGTTTGAGCTGGGTTGTTCCCAGCTTTTCTGTGTTCCATGGCGAGTGTGCCTTACTGGTTTTAGCACCGTGAAGTTCTGGAAAGAGACAGCAGAAATCTTTCATTGCATCACCCTTTCTTATGCAGCAGGGTGTCTGTAAATATAACAGACATGCCAAATGAGAAGTGTTTCTTCGATTTGGGAAGAAGCGTTGAAGGAAAAGAGGAGGGGGAGTGGATTTTCCCAGCAGTAGCAGGAACAGGGTTTCTCACAACACTTGCATGGTCTACTGAGACAGGTTGCTTCTTAATTTCCATGCCAGAGGTCAACAGGTGGAAGATCATGTCTTTCAGTGGGAAAACCTGCTCTGAATCACTCCTTCCGAGTGGTTTGAAAAGGTGTGGTTGTATGTGCAAGTCCCAGCAAGTGCAAGTTGCACTTTACTTGATTGGACACCCTCTTGAAGTCTTCAGGAGTAAGGCAATGCCCTACCTGAGAGGAGGCAGGCAGAGAAGACAGTATTCAGAGCTTCTTCAGGCCTGTGGACAAGACAAATTAATGCACTGGGAACAGAGAAGGAATGCAAGGGCAAAAGAAACACAAACGAAGTAGTCAAGAGACTATGGTTCCATGTTTAGGCTGGAAACTTGCCAGGATGTCCTGTGGGCTTTCTATGGCTATGGACTCCAGTGGTGTTTCCCATCATATCACACCAGAGTCTATCCAAATGGATAGTGTATATAATCCCCAGGACACTTTATGGGAACCTGTACTTTGGCCATCTTTTGGTTTTTGGTTTTTTGTTTTTTTTTTTCTTACAGCAGCAGCGTGCTAAGATTTGTGAATAAATTGTGAGAAGAGATGTCTCCTTCTGAGACACTTGTTTTGTACTTGAGAGAGAAGGTCCTCTGCACAGCCCACAAAGGACTGTTCTGCAGTGGAGTGTGTGTCTTGACAAAGAAGAAATAAAACATGCTCTGGCAAGGAATTCCTCCTACGAGATGGGTGTAGTGCCCCATAAAAAAAATACACGTATTGTGAAGAAATTCCCATCACCACATGTACATAGGGGCATAATTGCAGCTGAAGTCAATGGCTACACAAGGCTGGACATTTGAATGAGCGACATCTCGCAGGTGAACATAGGAATCTGGCTCAAGAAAGCTTGAGCTGCGCAAAGTAGACCTCATTTTGTCCAACAGGTGAAGCCCTAAAATGTTACTGGAGCATCTGGAAAATTATGACAGTCTCTAAAATCAGCAGAGATAAAAGATTTTTTCTGACCCACGGCAAAGTAAAAGGTTTTTTCTGGGCCATGCTGATCTTCCTAAAGTAGCCAGCCTGAAACCTTGTACATACAACTTCTAAAAGCCCTGGAAACTCAGTGTCTTCTGGTCTGGGGAGATGAAACAGCACTAATTTGGTAGTGCTTAAGAGTCTGGTATGGTGTAAAGGATGATCCTCAGCATGTCATGGGGGAAAATTTGTATTTGCTGTGATCTAATCTCTTGTGCTCAACAGTCCAGTGATTTCATACAATAGTTGAGAGGAAATGAAGAGTGCTTGGTCCTAGATCCAAGAGGATATTGACCATAAGAATTGTGAGGGCAAGCCATAGAGTCTGGAGATGTTCTATATGGGTTTTACCTATTCCAGTTTTCAAAAGGACAAAATTTTACATCTTGACAGCTGGAGATTTTTTAATCCCCTCTAAAAATCGTTGGTACAGTATTGTATCTATTCGTAGCATCTGGACATGGAACACTTTTAAATATACAGTGTAGCAGAAGTTGGGCACTCTCCACTTATTTTCAGTGCTGCTGCCGTTCATTTGGGACCACGCACTTAGCTGAGCCTGGAAATCTGTTTGCTGTGGGCTGCACAAGCGCCAGGCTCCTGTCCCGTCTTTCTGCCTAAACAAAAAAGTTGGAGAGAGAAACAGGGAGCGAAGGAACCTAGTTCCAGAGGGCTGCAGAGCCAGGCAAGTCCGGTCCTTACTCCAGTGCTTTGCCGACTTGGCTGTGCTGCTTCGCCAGGACCAGCCTCTGCCAGGGCAGGATGCAGCTGCACACACAAGTGCAAGAAGCCGGGCAGCAGGCAGGATGCAGCGTGAAAACAGCATTGCTTAATTCGAACTGACAGCATCTGCTGCAACACATCGGAAGCTGTACGGGCCAGGAGGCATTTCTTTTTAGCCGGACTCTGTGATTCTATGATTCTATGACTGCTGTTGTCAACTCAGGTAGCAGATGCTCCAGCTAGGTTACAGAGGCAGGGTAGAAAAGGTCTTGCCTTCTCACGATGTCTACTTGCTAATTCTACTGTTTTCCCCTAGTCTTCTCAGCTTTCATAGTATCATAGAATCACAGAATGGTTCAGGTTGGAAGGGACCTTAAAGATCATGTAGTTCCAACCCCCCTGCCATGGACAGGGACACCTCCCACTAGATCAGGTTGTTCAAAGCCCCATCCAGCCTGGCCTTGAACACTTCCAGGGATGGGGCGGTCACAGCTTCCCTGGGCAACCTGTTCCAGTGCCTCACCACACTCACAGTAAAGAATTTCTTCCTGATATCTCATCTAAATCTACCCTCTTGCATTTTAAAACTGTTACCCCTCATCCTATCACTCCACTCCCTGATAAAGAGTCCCTCCCCATCTTTCCTGTAGGCCCCCTTCAGGTACTGGAAGGCTGCTATAAGGTCTCCCTGGAGCCTTCTCTTCTCCAGGCTGAACAACCCAAACTCTCTCAGCCTGTCTTCATAGGAGAGGTGCTCCAGCTCTCCATCATCTTTGTGGCCCTCATCTGGACCTGCTCCAATAGGTCCACATCCTTCTTATGCTGAGGACTCCAAAGCTGGACGCAGTACTCCAGGTGGGGTCTCACTAGAGCAGAGTAGAGGGGAGGATCGCCTCCCTCGACCTGCTGGCCACGCTTCTTCTGATGCAGCCCAGGATACAGTTGGCTTTCTGGGCTGCAAGCACACGTTGCCGGATCATGTTGAGCTTCTCATCACAAACACCCCCAGGTCCTTCTCCTCAGGGCTGCTCTCAATGCATTCTCCGCCTGGCCTGTATTCTCTTATGTTGCACTGTGACTTCTGTGATTTTCTTATGGAAAAATTGAGAAGCTGTGCAATCCTAGTTCTACATCACTTTTTTTATAGAGAGGCAGGATTGGCATGAAAATGGAGGTTAAATATTCACTCTTTCTTACTCTCCATTTAGTTCAGGAATCAGCATACACTTGCACAGATACACGGGTTGAAATCCAAAGCTGGGTATCCAGTACTCAAGATTCATACCATACTTTAATATGGTATGAATTATTATTAATCTGACTGCCTTGTGCAGTCAGATTATATTCAGTGATATGGTGCATGAAATGGCAGACAGAAGCATTCTGTGGGGACTGTCACTTAGCAGCAGCAATCCTATCAAAACATTGGCAGGCACGCATAGTTTGCAGCTCTGCATAAACCCTGGGTCTCACTGGAATCTAAATCTGACTTGCACGGAGTAAGGAATTGCTACACTTTAAATAAACCGAGGTAACTGGAGAAAGACCAAGTGCTGACCTTCCTCTGTTTTGGACCCCCGCTGCCCCAACTCAAGGAATTCTATTCTGAGCTTGCCAATTAATATATATTCATACTGCTGATTGAATGAGACAGCACCCTGGCTATCAAATCTACTTGCTGATGGGTTTGATGTTGTTGCTGTGGCTGTTAAGCAAAATATGTAATTTTTACTTTCCTTTTACTTTGGTCTTTTGGAAGTTCTTCTAGTGCGTTCAAGTTGCTTTTAGTATCATGGCTTGGCTAATCTCTGTACGTTACAATTATTACAGTACAGCCTGGAGAAAAACTTGGGGTTAGGGTGCCATAGTGGAAGGCACTGTATATACATATTAACTGCTTCTCTGCAGTGCTTGCTCTTGCAAGACACAACACAAAGAATGACAGAAGAAAGTGAGGCCGAGAAGTTACTTGCCCCAATGGCCCAGACAACTGTCAGCAGAGCCAGACCCAGAGTCCAGCTCCTAGACCCAGACCTTAGCTTGTTGGACTGGGAGGCCACTGGATGCCAACATATCACATGTGGTCATCCCACAGGTGTGCCCAGGCTTGCGGATTTGAATTAGCTGCCAGTTATGGTGTAGGAGATCATAGAATCATAGAATCATAGAATGGTTTGGGTTGGAAGCGACCTTAAAGATCCTCTAGTTCCAACCTCCCTGCCATGGACAGGGACACCTCCCACTAGACCATGTTGCTCAAAGCCCCATCCAGCCTGGCCTTGAACACTTCCAGGGATGGGGCAGACACAGCCTCCCTGGGCAACCTGTTCCAAGATGGATAAGGGGAATGTTTGGTGGTGATGATGTGATTCAGCAGCAGAGGGAAATTCCTTGTGTCCTCTCTCAAATACCTCAGGAATTCCAACAAAGAGCCAAAAAAAAAAAGCCCACCCGCCCTTACTGACTCACTTTGACCCTATGGTTTGTTTGTGAATAAACAAACAGAGGTGTGGAAATTAGTTACCGATCAACTGGGTAACTGGTGTTCTCGGTGTCTTGGATGGCTGTTGGGTTTTTTTAATCCAGGAAGACTGTAGTGAAGGAGTAAGAGGCAGTTGCTTTGTTTATGCACTGTTTGCATCGGTATGCGGCTATTTGTATGAAAAGCAGCCATTCCCTGAGCATCCCGACTAAACAAAAACCTTCAGAGCAAAGTGCTTCGGAAGAGCCAGCAAGAAGTGCAGACTTGGGGTGGGGGTGGCGGGTGAACCCTGTTTTTTCATTTACACTGGTATTTCATCAACCACCTCGGAAAGAGTTAAACGTCGGAATCTGCTGATCCTCTTTTCACCTCCCAAGGTTGTGCCTTACAATAAAGGAAGGCTTTCCTGTCCCCTTTTGAAGGAAACAAGTTTAAAACCACGGTGGCCGGGGGTGGCCCCAAACTCCGTGTCTGGGGATGTCACCGCCGCTCGGCACAGCCCGGGTTCAGCAGGGATGGGACGCAGCCAGCACCAGCAAGACAAAGGCAGAGATAATGAAAACGGGAACTAACCCAAAGAATTAAGGGAACGGCGCAGCATCTGACGAGAGCTGAAAGGAAAACCCGGCTGGTGTTTCTGAGCACCGTGTGGTCGCCTCCACTGCAAGTGACCCCGTCGCAGGATGCCAGGAGGCGAGGACGGGACAAGCGGGTCCCACCTCAGTAGGTCCCGTCTCGGTCCCAGCACGACGTGCTCCTGGCCAGCTACGGGAGGGGAAGGGATTTTAATGGAGTTTTCTCCTCTCCCTCCGGCACAGTTTTGCGGAGAGATGGGAAATGGAGGGAAGGAGTTAATCTCTGTGCAGTCGGACCGTGCCTCCTCCCCGCTATTTTCTCGCCCGACTCCCGTGTTGTGGCTCTACCCTAGCGCTGGGTCTGAGCCGCCGATGGAGCAGCTCCCTCCTTGCACACCGCCCAGGCGCAAACACAACCTTCCCCCAAACTCAGACGATTTACCTTTTTTTTATTTAAAAAAAAAAAAAAAAAAATCACAAAAAGTCTTATTTAACGTATGCTCAGGAGCCTGTGCTAGTGGAACGCCACCTTTGCTTAGTGATCACAGTGTGCTTTTTGTTTAACCTTCTTGAGGAGAGGGGACTCCAAAGCCAGCTCTTTCTGGAAACTTAATGAACAGACCCCTCCTCCTTCTAGCTTTCACCCCTTTTCTCACTGTCTGTCTCCCCAAGAGTGAGAAAAGTTTTAATAGTGCTAGTTGGGGAGGCACCACGTGGGGAAGCCTAGCTAATGCTGTCTTGGCCAGGGAGGAAGAAGGGAGTCAGTGGACATCCCTGTCCAGTTTCCCACAGAGATGAGGTCAAATAGCTGCAGCTCCAGCATTGCAGTGGGCCCTCTCCTTCATAAAAAGTTCAGTAGAAATTATTTTGAAAATTAGAGCTTTTCATATACCCACCCCAGCATCTTTTGAGATTTCATTTTGGGCAAGAGTGGGGTCTAGGAGTTATATTTAATATGTCAAACACCTTCCCAGGGCACCCCCCTCCTTTTCAATCACAAAAGAATGTCTTGAGCTTTAAACTTATTGAGATAAAGCATGCTTAGGTTCAGGATAACTTCTTCATACACTTTCAGGCTAATTTAGAGAACCATTTTAGCTGGGAAAATGTAGGTAGTTATGCCAATGTTAACATTTATTTGAAGAGGGAAAAAAAGAAAAAGAAAAGAAAGAAGTATCAGTACCTTAGGGGTTTGGCACGGGATTTTGAGGTTTGGCAAGGAAATATTCCTGGAGTCAAAGACGTGGTTTTTGTCATCCCTGAAAAAATCCTGCCCAATTTGGTTGTGTTATAAGACTCTGAAAGTTACTATTCCTGCATGTGCAGTAGAACTTGCTAGCAGCTCTGCTCTGCTGCTGTGTGAACACCCTGCCCTCACTGGATTGTATTCCCACACCCCACTGAACCCTGAAGTCCTTCTGCAGGCTGGAGACTATAGAAACATGGCCATTGAGTTTTGAACAACCCTAATTTGGTTTTGGAACTCTGGCGCGAGCGTTCCCAGAAGAGGATCGATGTTTCCTGCCTGTGCTTTGGCTAGCTCACCTTCTTTCTTTGTCAGCGCAGGAGATCCCAGGGTCATGTGTCAGGGAGATCTGGCAGATGTCACTTGATGGTAATGTCACTGCCGGGTGATGGGGAGGGCAATGGGAGGCTGTATTAGCCTGCAGAAACGTCTGGAGAGTTTCTCTGGCAGCACTCAGGCTCTGTCAGAGAGCATTTCAGCCCAGGGACCCCACGTCTGTAATGCTCTTCCTCTTACATATGGGGAGCATCCCCTTCCATCACTTTGTCTGCCTGTGTTTCCAGGGGAGTTTGATGGACTTCCCAGTGGAGCTGTTTTGGAGGAGCTAGAGCAGGGGTCAATGCCCATGGACTCTTTCAGGTGGGGGTAGGACAATAAGAATTTGTAAAATAAATTGGACCTTAACGGAGATTCAGAATCTGCAGCCTCTTCAGTGGGTGTCTTCCATGGCAGAAACATACTTTGACTGTAGTCATCAGCAACTGTGTATGACTCTAGGTGTGTGATTTCTCATCTCCTTTACCTTTATTGGGGTCTATTCACAAAGGGAGGGGCTCTCCCAAATCAGAGAGACAACTTCCCCAGAAGCCAGCATGGAGGCCAGCTAGGACTAAGCACCATTGCAAGATTCTCCACAAAGAGCAAAACTTGCTTCTTTTCCCTGACACAAAGAGCAACATGTACAGGAAGAAAACAAAAACACTTCTTTCCTTCCAAAAAAACATGACAGAACCCCCTACAACAGACATGAAAGTGCCTGCATGATAGAAGATACTCTACTGCACGTACTTCTTGGAAAGAAGATGAGGAACCATTTAGCATGTGGTGGACATTAATCAATTAATTTAATGCAGTGATGGAGGCACTCAGATACATCAGCAACCAGGCAAAGCTAGGAACTTAAGTAGAATTACATTACATGTAATATATAAAACACGTTATACAATTTGGCATTCAGCAAATGTTAGCAATCAGCAATCCAGGATAGATGATGATGACCTGAAAGCTATGGCTTCTCCTAAACCACAGAGACGTACAGAAAATGTCAATAAAATTTTGTGCTTGGCTTACACTCTGTTATTGTCATGTGTTAAAGGACACTTAGCCTAGAATTAGGAAGAAAAGGGGGGCATCTTAGACCCCACAGTCTATCGAGTAGCCAATTTCTCACTAATTTCTTTGATTTCATATTCTATTTCCTCCTGTTGTTGAGTAGAAGGGGACACACCAGAAAGGAAGGTGGCTGGACATGGCCACTCGGGCTGATCGCAGTGCCCACAGAAACGCACTAACCAGAAGCACCCTCTGGATTCCACAAGCACAAACTTTTCTTGTTTTCTCCTTTTTCTCTGCCAGAACTTCCTCCTTTCCTTCTCTTGTGTGCCTTACCACTTCCCTCCTTGTCCACTGATTTTCCCTTCAGGTACCAGTGGCCTGGAGCAGAGTGGTTCTGAAGCGCATCAGAGCTTTAGGAGCTTGTACCTGACCTGCTTCTAAATTATCAACTTGCCGAGGAGACAATCGCTTCTTTGACTTCATTTATCACAATAAGTTGTCTGTCCATCTCGTGACATTTGTTTATCTCAGAGTCCTTCAGTTCCGTAAGCTTTGCTTGATAATGCAATCATCTTCTGCATTGCTAGCAGTTTGCTTTCCTCTTCCCTTGGGGTTCAGCTTTTAAGTCTCTGTGGCGAAACCCCAGCCATTGCTTTCTGGAAAGCACTCCCAGGCACCGTGTGATTCTGCTTCTATGTGCATTCCTAAGCAACAGCCACCACCACTGTCAGCTTTACCATGAAGACCATCCTGCCTTCCCACTACTTCTTCTTTTATAAGATCTGCTGCTTTCAGAGATCGGTGTGATTGTTCCCATGGGGCTAATGCAGAAAGGCAGAGTCACAAACTTAAATGGGAAAGTATTGCTATTATTGCCTAGCTGCATCCTCCCCGTCTAACAGAGAGAAGCTTCTTTCTCTAAGTCTTGAATTCAGTCTTGTAACTTGTGGCTGAAGCAGAGAATTGCCTAGAAACCTATCTCCACCAACCAAGAGAGGACAGCAGAGCAGATTCTGGATCAGATCAGCAGTTTGTTTACCCTGCGGTCATATTTTCTTAGGTGCTAAAATACTTAACACTTTAAAGGCAAACAAAACCTGTAAGTGATGTAACATTTTAACTGCGAAGTTGTAGGTAGGGTATTGACCCTAATACTTTTGGATTCTGACATTAGCTATCTCCTGAGAAGAAACAGGAATGGTACTGCATAAAGTAAGGTGTCAGTACAGAAATTTGGATATTGCAAGTGTCCATCACGCTAGTGTACACACTATTGTCTACCCTTACTTTGTGCAGACCCATCCACAACATCTGGCCTAAGTTGTAACTCCTCGCTCTCATGAAAGGTGCAAGTAAGATGATTTTGTCCCTTTTCACACCTAGGGTATTCTGCATCTGGAACTACATAGTTTCCAGCATGGCCGAGGACATGCACGGCAGCCTGCACTACACTTGTCATGTAACAAAGGCCCCTCCTCACCACTTGGCATTGTGTTGATGATAAGGTCTGAGGTTTTATTTTAATATATGAGCTGGAAAAGTGTTATTCTTTCAAGAATCTCAAGGTATTCTCTGAACGTTAGCAATTCTAAACCCTACTTAGGATTTCATATGACATATAACTTGATCGCAATGTAGTCTTTTGCAGTTTAATTCAGAGGTGCGTGCAAGATCAAATTCTTCCCAAGTACAAGCATGTGCAGTTTCACTTGGCGTGAGGGATATTTGCCATGCCTGCAGGGCAAATTATTGAACCGAATTTGGCCCAGAGGCATAAACCAGCCTTCTGCTTCCCATGCATAGTATCAGAAATATAATCATTTAGCCATGTTCCTTGAAGACTCCTAGACAACACAAGCTCTGATGACAGGATCCCCGTTTTAACTGAACTGTGAAGCCAAAGAGCTGTTGACTGACACAGAGGGCAGTGATAGTACTAGACCCTTGTAGAAAGCTTATTGACCTTTCTCTGCATCATTTTATTTTCAATTAGAGAATCAATCTCCTCTGGAAAACCTTTGTAGGAAAATAGTCTCTTCATTGACAAAATCAAAGCTTTGAACAACATAATTTAATTTTTTTATGGCTAGCAATAAACTTCTCCATTTAACACCGGGTTTATTTTTGCCTTGTGAAAACCAGCCATGCTGGCCCCTTGCTCTTCACAAGGAGCTTAACTCAGCATGACCCGAAGCTTGAGCCTCCTTTATGGAAGAAAAATAAAATAAACATTTTTCTTTAAGAGGGAAAAGAACCGTATTTCTTTGTGACTGCTCAAAGTCATATCCCGTCATCTTGCAAAGCATGATGGAAAGGGATGTGTGACTCATGCCCTTTTTTAGGTCCCTCAGACACAAAATATTCAGCTTACGTTATAATGCCCTTTGCAAAGAGGTGTTCCTTGCTAAGAAGACAGAGGAAAAGTTGATAATGTAAACTCCCCTTACACGTCATGACTCGTGGGAACGCTAGGGTTTGTACCAAAGCTCAGTGACTTGAGTGAGCTTTGGGTTGAGCTGGGAAATATGTGCTTTCTTCAGCATTCATTGAAATGCAGTCCATCCCTGTAGCGGCAAGAAGTCGTAGAGGACTGGGTGGCCCCTGGAATGTGAGCTGCCCGTTGCCAGGCAGTGTACACATCATAACGGATGCTTATAGTTGCCCTCAAGGGTGTAGAGTGGAGGGGACTGTGAACCCTCACAACTTGAGCAACAGCTCCTGCCAAGGCTGGGAGGGATGCTGACAAGCTGGTCTCGAGAGGTTTATATTGGACTGTGCCAACATCCAAGATGTGACTGGGGCTTTGGCTCAGGTTCAGGGGAGATGAAATGAGCTCACCCTCCACGCAGTAGCAGTGATCCTTCCTGAGCTGACAAGTTGTTGCGTTCGCACGGCAGTCTAAGGCACGCTCAGATTTCCACTCAAGTCCTAAAAACTTAGCCTTAAAAGAGTTTGAATTTGAAGCCATGGATTGGCTCTGTCCCTTCACGTCATTAACAGAAAGAGAGATGAATCACAGACTCATTTTCCCTAGCCCAGAAGGCTGCCAAAAAAAGTCTCTCAGCGAACTGGGGATAACCTGAATCATAGCACTTATTGGCCACAGAATCTGAATTTCCAGCAGGCAAGTGGGAAACCAAGCCCAGATTGACATAGTTTGACCCCTTTCTGCTCTGAAGTGAGGGGAGTGCACTAAGAAGAGCAATTAGCATGTGCCATGGGCTCCATTTTACATCAATGATCTCCACCAGTAACACAAATCTTATCATTAGGTATGTGTATCTTATCGCTCCTCCTCCCTGTTCTACTGCTGGTGGTGGTTGAGTCTTCCTTGCTTAATGAAGCCTTTGCATTTTTGAAATTTTGTCTCCGGAACTAAATTCCGTCCAGAAGGACTACAGCAGATTTGGTTCTGTGGTAGCCTCATTGCGCTTCCACGACTGTCTCGCTGGCTGGGGAAGGGAGGTAGGGGACTGGGTGATTTGCACTTGTTTCTGCAGAGCTGTTAAATTTCTTAACATTCTTAAACTAAGACCTAATTCAATTTGCACAGGGTATCTAAGGGAAAGGCATTTGGGGCACTTCCAAATATTAAGACTGTAAATTTTACCACTGAGCACAGTAACATAGGGGGAAGGGAGAGAATGAAGACAGGGTAACTGCTCTGTTGCTTTTGTTGGTGTCTTCATCTGGACACAACCACCACAACGTGGTGAATTCTTTGCTTTGAGCTGTGAATGAGGAGTGGCATGTATTTGTATGCTTGGCAGCGTATGCTCCATTTAGAGGTAAGGAAACCATGGCAGAGGGGTGCAGAGCAACTTATCTGAAGCCACACAGCTGGTCAGTGCAAAAGTCCAGTTGTCTAGTTTCCCAGTGTGATGCTTTTCTGACACCAGAGAGGTTAGTAATCCTGCCTGGGGAAAATGAGCCCTGCCCTGAATGATATCTGTTGGGGGTGCTAATGGATCACAGTACAATCTGTTGTCCAGAAACACCCTGCTACCAGAGTAGCTCCAGGGTCTAATCTGGGCCCATCGTGGGTGTCCCACGTGAGGTTCTGACTCACGTTTGTCTGCACAGGTTTAAGACGGCACTAACTCTGAACGTGTGACTGCTGGATGGGACTAGCCATGGCCCAAAATGCACACAGCGTACGTCTCGTTCACAGTCCAACATTTCAGCTTCAGTTGCTAGTAAAGGGGAGTCTGAACTAAGATATTAGTCTGTGAACTGGAGCATCCAGCAACTTCTCCCTGTCTGCCAACTGCGCTCCTGCCGCAGCAGGGCTAGCAGAAACCTAAGGGCGGTGGGATATCTTAAGCTGCCCCAGGAAGAATTTGTTTGCCCATCTGAGGAAGGGCAGTTTTCTCATCTGAGTCCATAAACTTCCCTCTATAAAGTTGCTACAGTGGTTTTAATAATTCAGTTTCAGTGCATACAAATTAGGCTGGGGGGACTCATTCTTCTAGATACAGCTCACACCTCTATGTTCTGCTTCATATCGTATCTGCTCCTTTATCTTATCTCAGAAGAATGTTCTTATTACTGTGAGATAGTCTGAAGATTAAAGTAGCTGTATAAATGAGAGGGCATGGACCTTTGCATGTGTATATGTGCACATACATATGTGTATGTATATATGCGGGGCTACATTTACATCTTATTTGCCACAGACTGATCTAGAAGCTCTTTGCAAACTGGAAGTACTCCACCCCCCCCTTCCTCCTACACACATATTTACACACGCACCAGTGTTCTTTGGACCCTTGGTGTTATACACGGGTTTGTAAATGGAGAACTGAAACTGTCAGAGCAGGTGAGACAGCAGGAAGCAGAAGCCATCGTCTAGAGTGGGCTGAGCTAACCTCCTCCACTCCCGGGGCCAACCTTCTCCACATCATGGAGAGTGAAGTTCACAGGGAAGGGAAACACAAGCTGAGGCCCCAAAATAACCAGTTGCCACAAACCCCCTCTGACCCCTCAGCAGTTGAGTTTGGTGTAAGCTACCACCCCAGCCACCCCAGCTGACCCCCCTGAGGTTGCAGGATGCCGTGTGACGAGAGCGCAGCCAGCCCTAGCACGGCTGCAGGCCAGGAACGAGGGAAGGAAGGCTCGTTCTTCAGGTCTGAGTTTTGTTGACGCTGACTTGTATTTTTCCATGATTGGTGTTTGGATGCTAACATGCTAAAGGAGAGGCAGAGCTGGTTTGACAGATCCGTGCTTGTGTTACGATGAAATTCCTGGAGCAGAGAAAATTTCCAGCCGTGCGGAAAGCTTTTGATGTTGTAAACTGTGTTCAGAAGGGCAGCAATTCTTCCTGGAGCCCTTAGCCATGAGCATGTGGATATTGACTTTAAGCAGAGGGCAGGATGACACTGAATGAAGGTTTTATACGTGGGATCCTCTGCCACACACATCTTTTTGATACAACAAAGGCAGAGAAAAGTCCCAAAGCTGAACTAATTTTTTTTTTTCTCTCTTGTCTATAACGGGTCCATAATGTCTTAATGTGTCACCGAGCGATTTATTTCAATAAGATGAACTGGCCGAGCACAATTTTGCCAAGGCCAGTCCGGATAGTCGGTCTGAAAAGGTAGAATCACAGTCATTTAATAGTAACAGTTTCTTGCACTGTGAACATGTCAGTCTAGAACTTCTTTATCAAATATTACTGAAAAATGCATATGGTTATATTTGGTTATATAGCAATCTGGAGTTGCATGAGGAGAGCAGAATTAAGGTGGCATATATGCTATGAACTTCCAAAATTTATTCCATGCGTAGTTTTCATTTGTCATGAAACCGGCCTTGCTCATCAAGAAAACAGTGATACAAAATGTGAGAGACCTGGAAAGAGAGGTGATATTGAAAGCTGCTACTGGTCCTGTGCAGCCCTGAGAGCCAGATGACACAATAAAGATATCTGGAAAAGTGTCAAATGGGAATTAAAAGTTACTGGGACAACTAAACTGGAGTAGAAAAGAGAGCTCAACAGCGCAGACCCGGAATTGTGAGGTAAAGCCATCGCGCTGTGTGAAGGTGGCAGGGGGGTAAGGCAGGGCATTTTATGGCAAGTCTGGAAGTACCAGAGGATCATGTATTCTTGCAAAAGATGTCATTTACCAGGGAAGGGCTCAAGGTGACAGCATGGAACAAAAGGAGAACAGTACAGAGATTTATCCAGGTCTAAGAAGTTATTTCTATCAATCAGGGATATTAAAAAGTTTACTGACCAGATGATCACAAAGCACAGCAATAAAAAAGTTCATAAACAGCTACTTTGGTGAGACTGACCCTGGGAAAGGCCCGTATGAATACACTAAGTCAAAAGATGAAATGCAAACACAAGTCCAAGATAAAGGTACTGAAAAGATCCCTCAGTGCACATAGCTGTATTGGTTAGGAAAAAGTCAACAGAATGAAATTTGGCGGAGGGCAGAAAAATGGAAAGCAGAAAACAATACCAGTGATGTGGCAATCAGCACAAATGATGCAAGAAATATGTAGAACTTATAACAGACCCAGGCCACTGTTAAAACATTTACAAAATGCAGGAAAATGTCCCTGGAGAATGAGGAAAGGGATTCCTCATGTAATGATGATATGTTTTTAGGATTGTAACACAATGCAGCAAACTGAAAAGGATTTTCCAATTGAGAGTCGCAAACTGCCTTTCACTGGCAACAGCAGAGTCAGCACAAGGCGTGTGTCAAAATGGAAGGGTCAAAAACACATCTGCAAAGAAGCGCCATTTGGAAGAAGAGTGCCCAAGCTGGGAGAGCACACCCTGACATTCAAACAGAAAGGGAAAATGTGAGAAGATTAAGATGTAAGCCATCTAGCGTGGACTTAAATGTGTATGTGCCTCAGTTTGAAGAGGCTACATGCCACCGTGTTTCATAAGGACAAACTGGAGCCACATATATGGGCGTTAAACAGACTCACAGGCTGCATGGGAAGTTCCCCGCCGCATCCAACAGCAGACCCAACGCTCGCAGGGCGGGCTGCATGACAACTTCTGCAAGTTTTAAAAAAGAGGCTAGAAGGAAAGTTGCATGACACGTTGAAGAGTAAAAGAACCATGGGTTGACTCCAGAGCGATCAGGGAAAGAGCACATAGCGGACTTCGTGCGAACTCAAAGGAGCGAAACAAAAACAAATGAAAGGGAATGCTTTCACTTGACCATAAGAAATAAAAACCATTCTGAGATGGCACGAGCCAAATTCTTAAGTAAATTGAATGCAACGGCAGGATTTTAACAGATCTCCTTGAACACAACATGATCCAAGATCCACACTTTGAGAGCAGCATTTGGCAGCTACTGCATTCTTAAATGGCCTTTTTGAATATATTCAGCACAGTCCTTCTGGCTGCAGTAAAATGGGCCCAAACGCTATGTCTAGCAGAGAAGAAAATCTACATCGATGGCCTAACAGACTGGGCAGCAGGGCCCCTTACCTCAACAACAGTAGAGGACAGGACTGGAAATTGTAAGAGCTTAGTAAGCTTAAAGCAAACAAGGCTGAATATCAGTTTCAAAGAATGAAATCACTTCATTTGGAGGGTGAGACTGTTCTCAAAGGGGAAATTTAGTTGAGGATGCAAAGACTCAAGCAATATTGAACATACAATCTGAAACACAGAGTCTGAAAAAAAACCTGAAACTGTTATTCACGTTCAGTTAAGTCAGTAAATTCATACACTGATGATCATACAATTCAAAATGCCACTCCTTCACAATGTCACCCAGTGGGTAGGCTACAACGTGAAGGAATTGAAAAATGTCAAGTATGTTCTGACATGAACATCACTTCTGGAATTTTTTTTGACCTACAGGAAGACATAAAACTATCCGTGGAGGCTGTCCACAGATACCAAAAGGAGGACAAAGAAAAGTACAGTTGTAGTGCCATGGAACAGGTTGTCAATCTCAGGTGCACAGTAGCTGTAAACAAGCAAAAAAAAATTGAGAGAGAGACACGAAGTCTGGCATATGGCTGTAGACATCTGCACAACTTTTCTGTATGACCTTATTTTCAAAACAGAGACGTGTGAAAGAGAGGAATACAAAACAGAACAGTGGACTCCAGGGCACAAAAAAAGGACTTGGAGAAGTATGGCCAAAGATACATCCAAAACCAGTAAATACTTGGTGATCCTGGCGATGCAATGCAGGTCCTGCTTGGTGGTCATAAATATGCATGACAGTATATGCTCCATCTGGCAATACACGGTCTGATGGTCTGGATCAGACATTTCACACCCATGATAAGGCCACTGTATCTCTGTTTCTCCGAGCATATGGGTCTGGAGTGTGAATCAGGTAGAAAAAATAAAGGCTGCAAGCTTGTTACAGGTTAAGGAAGGAGACAAAGCTTCACCACTTCATCCTCCATTTTTCTTCTGTAAAAACGAACTCTTACTGGAAGGCTTTTGACAGGTGCACAAAGCCTCATTGCCAAAAAGGAAGGCAAAGGGGCACTGGCCATGCTTTTCCCATTCATTTTAATGGCCCGTTCCTGTGGCTAATTGTTGGGATAGAGCACAACACTAAACTGGCAGCCAAAATATCCTCTGACAGCCCTGATTCCTCTGATCATGTGATAAGAAATTACTGGACTGAACAGCAGAAGAGCAATGACTATATCCAGAAGGAAGAGACAGAGAAATTGCATTTTGGATGTAGATCAATGAAGGCACAACAGAAATGCAAGAAAAGCAAGCAAGCATGGACCGGTCCAAAAGAACAGAGATCGTCAGGAGAAAGGACTGAGAGTGCTCCATGAACAATTTTCAATTTCATCAGAAAATTCAGAATTCAAGTATTTTGTGAGGATGTGAGTGACCCGTGGCTGTACCATGTGAGAGGCCACGAGCCTGGACTGGGGTGGATGATGCTGGGCTATCAGTACTTGACTGATGGAGGAGATGAGCCAGTAGGAGATGCTGAGACAGATATCACCAGGTCAGCCAGGAGTAGGCTAATAAGAACGTATTTTCCTGAGCCACCCTGAGTTGCCATATGTGCCCAGCCCATCCCCATCAGTCACATCCAATATTGAAAATGATAGGTATCGTTGGCAGACTTAAATGCATATCAGCTGGCTGATGTGGCTCCTTGCATCTTGCTCACAATCATAGAAAAAGGTGAAAAAATGAACTCTATACATCTGAGTGCATGCCCAGGACAAGGAAAATGAGAATAGATTCAGAAGCTGAAAATAATTCACAGAATTATTTTGTTATCAGTTCTGAAGCTGACTTATCTAAAAAACTTGCGTAACGCAGCAGATTAGTAAGATTGGCTGAAAATCCCTAGGAAGCTGACTGTGCCATACTTACCATTATTTTCAAGCACCCTGAAGGCTTATGGTATTTTATCCGTTACAGGTTGCTATGTTTATAGGCTTTTAAGTAAGAAAGGAAATTTGAAATGGGCTCTAAAAAGTGGTATGGTTTGATATAGAACAGCAGTTCTTAATCTGTGGTCTATGAGACATCAGGAGGTGGGCTGCAAAGCATTTGCAATTTATTTTCTCTAAAACCCACGTGCAGATATTCCCATGCATTCAGATCAGGAAAATTACCTAAAATTTAGTAGCATCCTACAATATATCTCAAGAGGAGTTTATTTCAAAAGAAAGTACGGTGCCTATAATAGCCCATTCAACTATTTTTGTAACAATTACACCCAGTGTACTTAAAATTACTTTGTTTTCATATGACCTGGCACAATGACAAAAAACCAATGACACATGAACACAATGGCAAGTGCTTGTCCCAAGTACCTCAAGTATTGTGTTATACACTTAAGGGGTGGGTGGGGAATCTGATTCAAGGAGGGAAGATTTGCATACTGACAGGATGGTGTGAGATTTAAAATATGGTAAGCATTGGTTGCTGGCAAGGGAAGACCGGAGAGGTGTAGAACACATTTCAGGTTTCAAGCACAAAATTGGTGGAAGTTTTTGTTAGTTTATTTTGCCTGTAATTTCCATTTTTCGTTGAAAGTTCATCTGGCAATCGGTCTTGCCTGTGAAGCGAATACCACTTGTCACATTTCAACATTGCAACGTTGGGGCCTGCTCACCATGAGATACAGCGCTGTTGGCTTGAAAAGAGCCTGGCAGGATGCATTTGGCTCTCTGTGGTGAAATTGTCTGCACTGCTTTGTGCTCTGCCTGGTAAGCTATCCCACTACCTCTAGGAATTTACCTTTGTAAAGCTTTATGTCATTATGGCCATGTCAGAGCAAGCTGTAGAAAAAGAATGCTTCTCATCCAAGGAGCTGAATTAAGGGTCCTCTAACACTTGAGCCTTGAGCTGCTGAGTGAGTTTTGGCTATATCCTCATAGCTTGCGAATGGCAGAGTAGAATAGCTGCAGGATGAAGTTAACGTGCCTTCTGGTTCTCAGAGGAGCTAGGTTGTGAGGCTCGCTTCACTACTACTGGTAAAGCTTGGTGAGATTTTTGCATAAAAAGAATTCCAGAAGCAATAGCAACATGGCCATTATGTAAAGAACAGTACATGTTTTGCATTGCTGAAGAATACAGAAAAAAGCAGGGGGCTTCTCTAGTAAATAAGTGGACCTAATTATGATGTACCAGTAGTAAAGACTAAAAGATAAAGACTTGGTGATGTAAATACTACCGGGGTTCTGCATTGCTGTGAAGGTGAGATTGCTGCAGGGAACTGATTCTAGGTCCCTAAATTAGGATCCTTCAGCCCTATCTCAGCTTGGATCAGAGCCTACTCAACCATGTGTCTTCCTTTGTATGCTCTGTATATCCCTGTGTGCCCCTAAGACAAAAGGATCTGCCTCCTTTTTGGCCAAAGTTGGAGCTCTGTTCAATTAGCAGCTCCAGAGGCAGCTCACTCACCTAAGGACAGGAGAAACCACAAGGAGAAGTTGAGAAAGATTTGGGGAGCAGAAATCCACAATGGACGCAAGAAGCGTTTTGTTTAGTGCTTTGTTACAGAATAAAACTCCGGCGTGAGAGACGCATGGGTGGAGTTGCAAGCCCTTCCTGGGCTGGAAATGGCATCAGTTACATCTCCAACACACCCTTCCTCCTTCCCTTGGTGCCAGGCAGCGTGGGGACATGAGGGGGCTGCCACTGGAGGAGAGCAGTCCTTTGTAGGGTGCACCTGCAGCGAGTTCCCCTCAAAAGGGGACCCCGTGCTTGGCTTTGGTGGGTGTCCAGGGACTTCTTTGTGTGGACTTAGCAAACTTGAGCATGTGGTTTGCGTCTGCCAGTACAGGCAGAGTTGCTCAGTGCTGTGTCAAGAAGATGCATTGTCTGCTAAGGGCTGTCAGGGTTCCCTGCACCTTTCCCTGGAGCAGCTGGGCTTGGCCTTGTTGGCAAGAAGACCGAGACCAGCCAGATCAGATCAAGTGCTACACACTTAAACGCTCTTGAGTTGACAATCCTACTGCCCCGGCTCAAACAGGCATGCTCTAGAAATTGCTGTGCCATTCTCTATCTCGTGCATCACCTAAAAGACAAGCAGACTTGACAGCAAATGGGACCAAGCAATAAATGAACTTGCACTGTGTTACTTCACAGGTCAACAGGACAGGGAGGGGAGGGAAGGGGGAGGAGAAAGAAAACACAGCAACTTACAGCTTCATTTCAGACCCATTCGTCTCTCTGCCTCAGTCAGACAGGTTCCTGCTTAAATCAGGCAACTCCATTTTTCATTCTGAATGAATCACCGCAATTCTGAGACAGAAATAATAAAGGAACTGTGTGTCTGTCTCTGCCACCCAAATCATTACGACAGCACATCTGTGGCTGATGATTGCCAGTGGCATTTGCCTTTTGCAGGGCTAGGGATAAAGAAACTGCCTCTGTAGGAAGCGGTGTGACGAATTTTCTTTTCAGATGGGAACATCCTAGTCCCTAGCATAAGGTGAGGAGAGGGATTCATGACCCCTGGGTAGTTATTTCTAAGGCTACAGGAAGCAGAGCACTATACACAGCTCTGTATTTGCCAAAACTGTGGCAGACAGTCAGCCATCACGCTGCTCTCCCAAAGCACTTGCTTCCAGGGGGGAGGAAGGGAGAAGACACAAGTATTGAATTGTCAACAATCATTCTCAACTTCTCTTGCAAGACTGCAGGGACATCCATTTCTGTCTGCAAAGTGAGCAACTGTGCTCAGAAGCCACCACAAACGGGCATGATGAGCATGTCTGATTGATTATGGGATGGGAATGCTCGAATACTGTGTTTAGTTTTGGGCTCCTCACTACAAGAAAGACATTGAGGTGCTGGAGCATGCTCAGAGAAGGGCAACAAAGTTGGTGAAGGGTCTAGAGCACAAGTCTTACGAGGAGTGGCTGAGGGAACTAGGGTTATTTACCCTGGAGAAGAGGAGGCTGAGGGGAGACCTTGTCACTCTCTACAACTACCTGAAAGGAGTTTGTAGAGAGGTGGGTGTTGGTCTCCTGTCCCGGGTAACAAGTGATAGAACAAGAGGAAACAGCCTCAAATTGTGCCAGGGGAGTTTTAGATCAGATATTAGGAAAAATTTCTTCACCAAAAGGGTTGTCAAGCATTGGAGCAGGCTGCCCAGGGAAGTGGTTGAGTCCCCATCCCTGGAGGTATTTGAAAGACATGTAGATGTGGCGCTGAAGGACATGGTTTAGTGCTGGGCTTGGCAGTGTTAGTTAACGGTTAGATTTGGTGATCTTAAAGATCTTTTCCAACCTAAATGATTCTATGATTCTATGACTGTGGGACACCATGGTGTTATGGTTTTGGGGGAATCCATCATGCATGACAGGTGAAGGCAGAATTAATGCCACTATATAAACACTGCTGAAATTGCATCAGCAATACTGTATGCTGTTTGAGCCCCCACCCCTGCCTGCCCCCCCCCTTCCAAGACGGATTAATTCAGGCTGGAATGAGTATGCACAAGAAAATGTTACTAAGATGATGAAGGAATGAAGATCTTATCTTAAGTGAAGAAATCAGAAGGGCTCTGGCTCTTCAGCCGGGTAATCTGGAATAAGGGAGAGGAGGAGAGATGATTCCTGTCTGTAAATCCTGCATCTGTGTAAACATCAGCAGAGAGGAGAGAAAGTTAAAGTAAAGACTGATGCTGGCACAAAACCTAACAAGTTTAATTGGGATATACAGGGGTATGTAAAAACTTGAGCAGAAGTCAGAAGGCCTTTAGCTGTTCCACGGATGCCTCAGCTGATGGGCAATGGCTTTTAGAATAAAAGCCCTTGCTGTTTCTTTCGAAAGTCTACAACAGAGGCATTATTTGTCCTTCACTGATGAGCGAGAGCACACGTCCCAAAACATTTCCAGCAAACACATGCACTGGAGCAGTTTGTGTTCCCTTACTTGTATTTCTACAAGATTTCATCCATGGCTGAAACTTGCAACAATTTCTTAGATGAACCAACTGGGTTTTAATTTAGTTTCTTCCCTTCTTGTTTTGTCCCAGACTCTCCATTTGTATACAAGTGCTACAGGTCCCTCTTGAACCTGCGGCGGTGCAGAGCCATTTCTGCCCTCGCTAAATTGCTGTGGCACCAAACAAAGGGGAGGGGAGGAGAGAGGATGAGCTTTCATGCAGCATCCCTACCGGATCTGCTTGGTCATATCACGGGCAATGTAGTTTTATGAACTACAGAAACATCCTTTGTGAGCGTAGCATCTCTCCCTGCTTTTGCCCAGTCTAAATGAAGCCTAACGAGCATACGGATGGGTGTGATGGGTTTGCCTGTGAAAGCTGGGGATGGTGCTCCAAAGCCCAAGCAGTGTCTTCTGTTCTTATGTCCGTTTTCATTCAGTGCTGAACAAACCGATACCTGAAGAAAACGCTCTCCTGCTTTTTGGATGGGGTGTAGAACATGAGAAAGGACTCCTTGTGGACAATGAAGTATTACAGCTATACTGGGAAGTGAAGTGGCACCCATTGCTGCTGGCTGATATCAATAGCTTGGGCATTATTTTAATGGAGGATGAAACTACTACTGGCATTAGGCTTTGTGGAGGCAAAGCTTCGGTTCACTTTCTGGAATAGGGATAAAGCTAGCAGCCAAAACGCAGCCACACACAGGTAAAGGCACATTTGTCAAAGAGTAGAAGCTCTTCTGAAAACTATGATCATGCCATAGATTTCAAAAAGATCAAGAATCTTTTTATCACATGTGAAGCCCTAGCCGACCTGCCGCGCAGCCCACCCACCCTGCCAGAGCAGTGCCCACCAGAGACCTCCTGCACACTGCTGGTGCTGCTGTCCTCGGGCAGATCTCAGCAGCGTGGCAGACTGGGGAGAGACTCCCTGGCACAGAAATGTCTCTGGCGGACACGTCCAATCTGCCTGTGTCCGTGACTCAGCGTCCAGAAATACTTGGTGAGTGGTTTGTTTGTGGTGAAGTCCTTCTCTCACAGGGTACACCACTTTTGTACTGATCTTCTTCAGAGAGCTGACAGGAACGTCTGATAAATTTTGCTCAGGCTATTCCTCCTCATTTTTCAACAGCTGGGAGGCAGAAAAGCACAGGCTGCTGTTTTTTAAAATGCTTTTGGTTAGGAAAAGGAAGGTTGAAAAGGGAAATTATTTTTTTTTAACCAGGTCTAAAAGTATTCATGATGATGATGACCTGCTGATAGCTCAGCTGTAAGTAACAGTTATAGTATTTATTAGCAAGGTCAAGTCCTATGGGGAGTGGCTGAGGGAACTGGGGTTGTTTAGCCTGGAGAAGAGGAGGCTGAGGGGAGACCTTATTGCTCTCTACAACTACCTGAAAGGAGGCTGCAGTGGGGTGGGGTTGGTCTCTTCTCCCAAGTAACAAGCGATAGGACAAGAGGAAATGGCCTCAAGTTGCGCCAGGGGAGTTTTAGATCAGATATTAAGAAAAATTTCTTCACCAAAAGGGTTGTCAAGCATTGGAACAGGCTGCCCAGGGAAGTGGTTGAGTCCCCATCCCTGGAGGTATTTAAAAGACGAGTAGATGTGGCGCTGAGGGACATGCTTTAGTGGTGGACTTGGCAGTGCTAGGTTAACAGTTGGACTCAATGATCTTAAAGGTTTTTTCCAACATAATAATTCTGTGTTTCTACATTTACTGAGATTTAAAATTAACTAGGAGACATATCTCACAAGGTTGTTAAAGCCTATGACATATTTCGGGGAACAGAAAAGTTCTGTTTCTAGCATTTCCTCTTTCTAAAACTTATTTTTCCTTTTTTGGGAACCTTTTCTTTATCACCAAGGTGGTACTGGTTTAAGTACCCTACTTTCCCCCTACTCCTAACTATGCCTCGGCCCCCCCCAGCATCATGGCATTCTGTTCTATTGTGATGGCCCCTTATCCACTTTTGGTGTCACATTCTGTCACACGACTGGGCTGCTGTGCCACTGCCAAAAATAAATGCTGTGCTGGCCTTTCCCAAATGTGTATGGACTCAGCTGGGTCTCCAGGACTTTTTATAGCCCTCCAGCTCAGTCCTATCTTTGGTAGCATCACCATTTCCATAGCAACCAACCGTGATGTCAAACCAACATGTTTTTTTGGTGAGAACAGCAGGAAGCAATGAACTCTTCATAAGCAAAGACCCAATTTTCATGGAAATGTCTCTCATAATGCCGGCTACCACCGCTGTTTATGGTTCTAATCCTAATTATCTTACCGTTACCTTCCTGTCCCCCATCTGTCATACCCACTTGTTGCATGATCTTTAGTTAGGTATTGCCGTGCGTGCTTCCTTCCTTACAGGAATACGTGTGTACTGTTGGGGAGAAAGGCACACTCCGTAAAGCAAAGGGAAGCAGAAACAGGAATGGAAGAGATATAGCCGTGGCATTTAAATACAAACATTTTTTTTTTCTAAACCAGAACTTGTGTAATTGGTCAATGTCAGCCATCTCCAATGTTTTCCAGTGGTGGATACTTTTCCAGTGATGGGTAGGTTGTAGTGATGTGAACTGAGCCTCCTGACAATACTTTCTAAGACCTCTTACAAGCAGGATCTCCAGGGATCTGCAGCCCATAGGGGAAGAATAATGGATTCATGTATTACACTGACAGCTCAAAAAGGAATGAAGCTAACAAATGAACTTTTAAGTCACAAAGGCTGCATGCTAACTGTATCTTAACTGTAAATAAACCCTCAAGAGATCAGATTCCGCCTTACCCTTGTGCACTTGCAGTGCTGCCACGATGCATATCCTCTAACCCAGAAGATGGCAATGAGCAGTGGGGGATTTCACTTGTAAAAGGATCTGTCCCTCTTTATCTGCAGTACTGCATATTCCTTGGAGCAAAACACTCACATGATGGAGGCTGCCTTGGAGCATTAAGGATTAAGCCTGTCATTTGTGAAAATTTTGATTTGTAGGACAGACTTCCCCCCCCCCCGCTGAGGGTGGGAGAAACAGCATATTTTAACTCTATGCTCCAAAAAGTAGAATTTATGCCCCATCCCTGGAAGGGTTCAAGGCCAGGCTGGATGGGGCTTTGAGCAGCCTGGTCTAGTGGGAGGTGTCTCTGGCCACAACAGGGGGGTTGGAACTACATGATCTTTAAGGTCCCTTCCAACTCAAACCATTCTATGGTTCTTTGATTCTGTGATCTACTCAGAGGTCTCCTACATGTCATCTGTTTTGTTGGACTGATTGTGTTTTTTCACTTTAAATGAACATTCAAGGGTGACTTCTCTACCCACAGCAGTGAATGGGGTTTACCCAATTCTAATTTGGGCAATAAAGAGTCAAAGTACTCCTCCCTGCCCAACCTGAATCAACAAATAAATGAGTTTACATCCTCTTTAATTGCAGGTTAAGTCACCTGCTCATTGGCAGTAGAAAATGCTCTGTGGTTTCTCCTGCTTTTCATTCTCTAACACTATAAAATAAGTACATATGTATAAAACAGTGCTGAGAGAGAAAAATGAATGACTTACTCCCTGGCCCTGCAGAGTTCACACAAAACCTCCATCTGCATTTACTACATGGGAAGACATAGGCATTTTAGGCATGGGAAGACATAGGCATCTTAGGCATCTATAAACTGGTTTGCAGACTTGCTTCTGCCCCTCTTGTAGGCACTAGCTGGTGACCTGCATCCTCTGGCGTCATGTTGTGACCATGGGACACGCTCAGCGTCCCAAGGAGAGAAGTGTCTCATACCCTCTGCACCAACCACAGGTTGATGAGAATCTCTGCAGCTGCCATCTCATCGCTGTCTGATGTGCAGCTGAGCTGGCTCCTGGCTCGAGCAGCGTGCAAGATGTCATCCGTGCACGAGGGACCCTGCACAGTCTAACCTAACACACTCGGCCTCTTTTGGCCTCGGTGCAGCCATTAACTCTGAAGCCTAATGATGGCCGCAAAGCTGGCAATTATTCAATTAATCATTTAAAAACAAACAAATGCACTTAAACTCAGTATCACAATAGTTCCTCCCATAATATAGCCATCACTCTTTACGATTTGCAGAACGCTAGTGTTACAGTTGCTCATTACAGCCATATTGAAGTTTATTTGAGTGTTGCCACCATTTTGCAAAAATACTTTCTACCTGTTGGAAAGCTTTTCAGCCAGTCTGATGACAATACTGATTATTTTAGGGCAAATAAAGCAAGTAGAAGCAACAAATAAATACTGACCCATGTTTTATGAGAAAAATTCCTAACAGAATATAGGTAGATAGACTATAACAGAATATAGATAATATAGAATAACATAAACTTTGTAAGATAATTTTTAAATTTTATGGCAAATTGATCATTATCAATTCTACTTCCTATGTTTAAATCTGTTGAGAAAATGGGTGTTTCTGCGGCCCGAGCACTCACACACATATTATTCCTTCATGCTTCTGACCAGTTTTAAACACCTATGCCACAAACCCAGTCTAAAGAATCCATTTCAAGCTGTATAAAGGAGTGAGGGACATCATAGAATCATAGAATCATTTAGGTTGGAAAAGACCGTTGGGATCATCAAGTCCAACCATCATCTCCACTCTACAAAGTTCTCCCTTACACCATATCCCTTAACACAGCATCTAAATGAGTCTTAAACGCATTCAGGGATGGTGACTCCACCACCTCCCCGGGCAGCCTATTCCAGTGTCTGACCACTCTTTCTGAGAAGAATTTTTTCCTAATGTCCAGCCTAAACCTACCCTGTTCCAGCTTGAAGACATTCCCTCTTGTTCTATTGCTAATTACCTGTGAGAAGAGACCAGCACCAACCTCTCTACAGTGTCTAGAACAAGACATACCTCTTCATCATTGTAAGGAAGGCCAAAACAATGCTACACACCAATGAATTTGTGAGTGTTACTGAATTCCTTAATTACTTACCTGGGCCTGTATCCCCCAAACTGATTATTTCTCCACCCAGTCTGAAGCATGTAACTCCTTGTAGCAGCATCAGGTTCAGGCACAGATGGCAGGGCTTAAAGGGAGCAAATCTGGGGGTCAGTTGAGTTCCTAGTTAAAATCTATCATCATAACTACTAGGCCCCGGACTGCAGGCCAGGAACATTATGGTCCTCAAAACATGATTTTTCTCCAGCTGAGTGTGAGTCACTCTGGGCTGTTTCACAACCACCCTGGGACATGTTGGAAGGAACGTGCATTCGTCCTCTTCTTAGTCAGGGTAGGAGTACCACAGCCCTCTGGGACCATGGGCACGGCAAAACACATCCTCGAACTCCGATCTTGTGCTTCTGGGGTACAATGGCAGTATGCTGAAGTCACCTGTGATGGAGGTCTTCAGGCTGTTCCCAAAGATGCTCAGCTGCGGGACTTCCCATTGGCAGCAACCCTCCATGGACTCCACAGGGGGTTAGTCACCATTGACACGCCAGAGAGCTTTCGCAGGGGCTTGTGTAAGCCCTCAGATCCAGTTCCACGCTCTGTTATCTAATCCTGAAATTTTTCTGAATTTTTACATTCAGTTTTTCATCATCTTTAGCTCTTCTTAACAAAAAACTTAAAACGTCCGTGTTGTGCTTTCTCTAAGTACTAGACTTCTGCAGTACTGTTGACCTGTGAGACCTAGAAAAGCCTGCAGCTCTGAAAACTAGTCCAAAAGGTGGCCAAAAATCAGGAACCCCAAAATGACGCGCCACTTTGGAAAGTTTGGCTTTGTTCTCTTTTTGGAGAAAGGAGATAATATCCATGGTATCGGGTAATAAAATAAATTGTTTTGAGATATTTGGGTAGAAGATGCTGGAACCATGAAAGCTTTTAAACTGAAGTAGGCGCTATGACTTTATAAACACACTTTTGGATAGCGAAACCATTAATTAACTAGAACCAGTCTAGGCTGAGAACCAAGTAGTTCCTATTAAAGCTGTGGGATTGCTCTACTGACAGGACTCAGTGCATGAAAGCATCTCTCCTTAGAGCAGAAGAAACAGACTCAGAGCAGAGTTTTACCCCGAGTCCATTAATAGAGTTAGTCAATGCCACCCCAGAGACATCCTAGAAAAGCTCTGAGAGGAGCCAGCTCTTTGTAGTGTGCACAACATGCCATATTTCCTGTAATGCTTCATGGAAGATAAAACACAAAGGAGAATCAGCTCAGATAACCAGTGTCTTCTCAGGGAAGGTAGCCAGGTAGCCCCTCATGGGATTTAGAAAAGGAAACACCTGTCAGCACTCCAGCAGCCATCATCAAACCCCAACCGTCTTGATCTCACCTGCTATGCAGATCTTCTTCATGTGCAACACTATCAACAGGATGAGGCAAATCGGTGCCCAAGAAACCCTTGTTTCTGCTTCTCTTTAGGTTTGTCATTTCAGTCATAGCAAGAATATTAGGAAGTTGGGTGTTTTTTTTTTTCCTTTGTATCATCACAGCGTGGTTTCACATGCTCTCACCAGCACACTTAGGTTTATGAACTATGTGCAGAAACTGGTCTTTAGCAACCCCTCTGCATTTTGCCCTTTCAGCTGAAAACTTTGAATGTAATATTGACGGTGTTCTGCATCTGGGTCCAGCAATAGGGAAAAGTAAAAAGCTATGGAAGTAACCAGACCCACGCAAAATCACCTGCTCCTGCTTTTTGGATTGCACCGTGATTTTTGCAGCTGCTCTACAGTGTCATTTTCTGCGTAGAGCTTTCATTGCAACAGTGTTATCAATTGGCCCAGGGCTAGACGTTATCTTCAGCGCATGAACTTCGGTTTTGGTTCACATGCAGTGCCAAAAAGGGGGAAAAAATTAATCTGCTTATTTGCAATCCTCGATAAAAAATGTTGAGACTCGAAACGGCTAAACTTCAAAGCAGATCCGCTACAAGAACCAGCTGTACTTGATCAGTGCTACCTAGTGAGCAGCCTCCTGTTTGTACCGTGCTATGGGGTATAATACCAGATTGTAGCATGACCTGCATCTGGCTGATGAGAAGCTGGTGGTTTTGAAACAGGCCACAAATAATCCTGTCCCTATATATTCGTAGAGATACTGGAACTTAATTAATTTGCTCAGCAAAATTTTATTCCCTTATTCAGTTAGCAAAACCGATTATGGTCATAGGATTTGTTGGTTGTGCAACGTAAAGGTTCAAAAGCAAAGTTTCAGTCCTTAATCTTTGGAAATCTGGAGAGAAAAAGGGGGGAAAAACGTAGATTTGGAAAATGATCCTACCTCTGAGACCATCTCCTACCCTGTGTAAACAGAACAGCCGTGTTTACTCTTGCTGGCAGCAGGAAGGCAAGCTGCAAAGATAATATAGGTAAAAGAACAAAGCTGGTAGCGCCTTGGAGGCTACTAACAAAGCAGATATCTACAGCTGCTCTACTAGTTATATGAAGTTGACTGGGAGAAGGAGGTAGTTAGAAAAAATGTCTCTGACACCTTCATGTGCCATTTGGCATTACTGGTATCACGTCCTCTTCTCAGTTTGTGCCTAAATGCCTGTATAATGCAGGACCTGGAGAGCATTTTTCTATCCTTTCCCTTGGAAATGCTCATAGAGAGGCTGACGTGTGATGCCAGAGCGCTCATATGCTGCTCATGAAGCAAGAAAAGTTTAACTGCTTTTGGAGCTGCTTTGTTGTGTTTAGTTTTGTAGTTAAGTTTTTCTAGAATGAGAGACACCGGGAGAGGACATACTGTCCCCCTGCCTGAAACTCATTTCCAGATGCCAGGATGCCCCAAGGAGCTGACACCCCCAAGAGGACAGGCGCTTCCAGCGAGGTAGGAGTAAAGAATCTTCCCAGTGATCCGAATTGTTAGTGCTCAGAAACTGGCCCTGACGTCCCCACAAGCTGTTTGTGTGTGTGCTGTGGGGAAGACTTTCCCTGCTCCCTTCCAGCTTTGTAATCCCATGGGCCGGTTAATAAAAAGAAGCCACAGCACAGGACAGGCAGCTGTTGTGGCGAGACACTGCAAAAAACTTCCCCAAAAGACAATATTTATCCCAATTAATAAAGTGGCAGTCGTAATTAAGGAGGGGTGATGTCCTTCTTTTGCAGGGCCGTCAGTTTTGCACCTCTCCATCTTTTATACTTATTTCCAGGCTGCACAAGCCAGTGCGACTTGTCATTGTTTGCTTAGAGGGACCGTTTTGCTTTCCACCAGAAATACCAGATGTCGCTAATTCTCTTTTACTGTTAAGGGATGTTCCTGCTAAGGGATCCCTGTCAAGGGACGGCTCTGCATGAGGGAAGCCTGATACCAAAGGGTGGCCCTCAGAATCTCCCGTCTCCCTGAGGAGCTTCCTCCACACACCTGTATGGACACGACATCTTCCTCCTTCCCTGTCTGCCCTCCCTCTGCACCCTGAGACTGTTACCTCCCAAAGAACAATGGGATATCACCCATAGCTCAGGCATTACCCTAAAGATGACGTGTCCTCATAAACCCCCTCCAAACCAGGCTCAGCCCAGGTTGCCCTGCTAAGCTGACCGTGGTCTTGCCCCGGCCTCTCTGCATGAGTAGCACTGGGGTTGGCAGGTTTGGGGATGGGTTTTTCCCACCCTTGCTGAAATAATCCAGTGATTATGGAGAATGGCAGCAGAATGGCAGCTGCAGCAAGACTGATCACGCTGGGCTGGATATAAATGTGACCTGGCAGTCCAGCCAGAGGATGGAGGCGGGAAGACTGTGATGGCTGTGGATTTGGAGCACCTTTGGGGCATGTATTTGTGTGTGAAAGGCATGAAAGAAAATGGTTATTGACTAAAAAGACCAGCTAGAAGCTCTGAGTGAGGCCTTCGTGTTATTCATCTTTATTATTGTAACGCCTGCAGGATTCAGCCCTTCTGCTGGGAGTGGAGCCAAATAAGGAACATCACCAGTCCCTTCTTGGAGCATTTTAGAGGTCTCTCCTCAGCAATACATCCTTGGCCAATGGCTACTCTACCAAAGCTGAGACAAGTCTGGCTTTCATTCCTTGCTTGTGCAAGGGCTCCCTTAGGGTAAAGGCAGTAGCTGCATTTTGCCCACCCCCTAAAGGCATGTCTCTGCACAGGGGAACAAGGGAGGAACCTGCCAATTCACATCCACGTGGCTGGGCAAAGGAAGCCATGAGACCTTTTCTTGTGGGCCACTGAATGGGAAGGAAAAACACAGGGAAAATATCTTCCAGCTGCTTTTGCACGTTCACTGCTTCTGAGCAAGACATTTTTCTCCTTAGGGCACAAAGGAGGTTGGGCATATTCTCCTCAGAGCCCAACCCCACATCAAGCACAAGGATGGTGGCTATTTCCCAACACCGTATCCCTCTTCACAGCTGAATTCAAGGGCAGATCTACCGCTTTTCTTCAGCCGTTGAGGATGTAGCAGGCTGCCTTGGCGAGCAGGCTGGTCTCTGCATGCCCAGTGAGACACGTGGCCTCAGGCTGGCTGTCCCTGCTCCCAGCCCCACAGAGCTGCTGCCATCCCTACCTTTCGGACTTTGGACTGAGCAGCTCCCATCGACAGATTGTGAATGATTCAAATGCTCTTCATCAGCAGATGTGGAATCTTCCCCTTTCACTTTCCAGGAAGGGGGAAGAGACTGATTTATTCACTGTTCCGGGGGGGCAGAGGACAGCAACAAACTGTAAAAAGGAACAGCATATTCTCTGACATTATTCAAATCCTGAGGCTTAATGCATGCAATCTGCCCTTCCAGGATTTCAGCCCTCTCATGACTGATATTTTAATTTGCATCCAATTACAAACAAAGTGTGCACCATTTAACTTTCTAAGGGAACTCTGACAAGCTGACATGTGAGATGCTCCTCGTAGCTTAATGATAAACTGGTTGCAGAAAGCTACTGCAACTGTGTGTGTGTGTGCGGTTGTATCATTGCTTCTCAGAGAGGTCAGACTGCTCATCTTTGTCATATGTTCCGTGCTGCACACTGCTTGGGGAGATTTTTATTTTGCTGAAGCAATGATAGAAGAGGAAAGGAGAGAGTGAGAAGTCCATTTTCTGAAAGGAACATCATGCAAATCCTCCCTCACTGTGGTGCTGAAGTCCTGAGCGAAGGAATAGTTTTATTACTAATCCCTTTTATTACGATGATGATAAGAGGTACCAATACTTTTACCGGGCATGGTGCAAACATAATAAATTGCCTCTCCCCACCCCTCGGATTACCAATAATCTAACAACAGTCTAATGTCAGCAAATCTAAAACCATCGAGTGACTGGGAATTTATTGCCCTAGAGAGAAAGACGCAGATCACTGATCACCTTCCCCTCACATGCTCAAGCCTTTAACTCAGTCCCGTACGCAGTGACTTTAAAAAACAGAGCAAACCAAATGCCCACACCATGATGCAGGATCCCGTAGGACCTGGGACTCCTGGGACTCTTGGTAGGGAGCGTAGCCTGGTCTCTGGAAGACTTGCAGCAAATGGCATCTTGCAGCCAGACAGCCTTCATCCCTGGGTGGGTTCATCTCTCTGGCCAGAGCTATGCATCCTGCCAGACCAGCCTTTTTAAAGTCTTTACTAAACAAATTCCAAAGGTATGCTGCCAGGACACCACATTCACCACTGTTAAAATTTTTTTTTTAATCACTTCTATTGTTTTAAGGGTATTTTCTATTTCTGCTATTATTTTTGCTGACAAGTGGTGACACCCATGGAGGGATGCATCCGTAAACATGCATAATTCACTCCTGGCTAAGGCCAAGACAATACCCTTTGCTTATCTCTGACAGCGGTTGAATTAATGTTGAGGTCAGTCAATAGACTCTTGACTTTTTTGATTCTTCCCCAGCTCAGTCACCAGCCTCCAAGGAGTACATGGGGTTCAAACTGGTCATGTGGCCAACAGCTTTTCCAGATTTTGTGTGTGTCACGCTGATATGATTCATTTCCGCAAGCAGCCAATTTCCCAGTCCTCCGATAAACCCCCCTCAAGCCTCAGTTCTTTCCTTGCCTTAGAGAATCCAAATTTTAGCCTCTGGGGAGCTGGTAGCCCCAAATTCTGGGGCACTTGCTAACTAAACAGCTGCATTTCAGCCACCTGGGGCTCGTTACAAAAGGCAACAGCTGTGTGAGAATTTTTCCCATCTCAGTGCTGCAGCTGGGGAGCTGAGCAAAACTCCGTGCATCCCCCACTCCCTCCTCCGTGCAGGTGGCTTGCACTGTGCACAGCATCACGCGGGCCTTGGCTTTTGACTGTGCTGGAGCAGAACGAGCAAAGGGGGCTAAAGCTATCCTTTCTGACAAGCCAGAAATGGTGCATCATCCTCAAATGGCTCTCCCCGCCTCCTGAGAGGTCAGCTCCCCACCAAAAAAAAAAAAAAAAAAAAAGCCAAATTTAATGTTGCGTTTCCAGATCCTTTGCTCTCCCCCTTTAACAAAGGGGATGCACTCCTTTGGGTGATGGGGAAGGCTTAAATGGTTGATACAAGGAGGCCTGAAATCTCCTTTTTTTCTGAAAAGAGAGGTGAAGTATTTTTTCTTCAGCTTGTTTTTTTGATTACAGATAAAGCCAAGTACCACCTGGATTTTCTTCTGAAGTGGTACAGAAATGGGTGAGCTTTGTAACATCACAGATGCCAAGAAAATTCCTTTGAAGGGGACCGATGGGGAAAAAGGACCCAAAAGAACATGTTTGCTTTTGTCAACACTTAATCAGTTCAGATTTTCAACAAAGAGCTGGGAGAAAAGACTCTGAAAAGAGTTCACAAGCCCTCCGGGACCACAGGGAATCTCCCACCACACTTGCCGTGCCTTTTCGGCTCTGTGTGCCTTGGTTGCTTTGTCATTTTGTCTGGGTGCTACAACTGGAGACCCAACCTTGTGTGGGGTCACACTGCAAAGCAGTGGTGGAGTCAGGACCAGAGTCCAAAACCCTGGCAAGAATCACGGAATCACGGAATCACGGAATCACGGAATCTTCAGAGTTGGAAGGGACCTCTAGAGATCATCTAGTCCAACTCCCCTGCTAGAGCAGGATTGCCTAAAGCACATCCCTCAGGGCTGCATCCAGGCGGGTCTTGAAAATCTCCAGAGAAGGGGACTCCACCACCTGCCTGGGCAGCCTGTTCCAGTGCTCTGTCACCCTCACTGTAAAGAAGTTTTTCCGTGTAGAAGAGGCAGGGAAACTGTTTTCTCCTCTTACTAAAGCAGATTCCCACACACATCCCCTTCTCCCTACTCTCTGATCAGGGATTGAAGACCCAATCTCACAGAGATTACAAACAGGTCATAATTTTCAGTGACAGCACAGGCAATTTCACCTCTGAAAAGCGGAGCATGAAATGCTTTGCCAAGTGATTCTCTTCCCTGAGCTCTTATTGTGCTTCTGTTTTCTGTGGCAACTGCGTATTTGTGTCATGGCATCTCTTTTTGCATATTATTACTCTGTTTTTAATTTAAAGCAGCAGAGAAGCAGAGGCAGATCTGGAAGGGAACCACAAGGAAAAGCATCTGTTTGCTGCAGTGCAAATGGTGCTGCATCGATCCTGATCTGTGACAGGGCTGACCCCAGGCTTGTGCAGAACGCTACCAATCATGTCTGCTGGTCTTCTCCTGTCAACCTGTCAATATAAAGAGCAGAAAGGAAATCTAAACAGTCCTAATTGCTTTTTCCTAGGTCATAGTTCTATACACATACCTTTTCTATGCTAGCAGGTAATCACTGCTTATGTGGAAAGAATTAAGTGCGGCTGATCCTTATCTCCTAACATTGTTCCCCAAGGTGAGTGGTGTGGCGGAGCACTTGCAGTATCAGGCAAAGCATCCTGCAGCGCTTCGGCTCAATCACGTTGCCGCAGTCTGGATGTACAGCTGCCTGCTGCTGAGGATCGACCAGTACGTGACAAAGAATACGAGTCTAATTCTCCATTCCTTTATACCCTGTGAACGGGTGCTTTAAGCTTTGTGCAACACAAAGTCCTACAGCTGCGGACTTGGTGGCTCCTTCCATGTAAGCAGCAGCATGCATTGCAAGGACACAAAGCACGGGGGCTCCCCATGGAGCCAAGGACCAGAGTTCTCTTCTTGGCCCAGGGAGCATCCCCCTGTGTGGAGCCTTTGCTTCCATCTGGAGCGGCCTGCTTCTCCCTGAAAAGCACTTGCCCACTCTATGTCAATCAATGTCCCTCAGTCTGCAGAGCCCTTTCTGCCCTGATTAACCCAAGCCTACCATGTGTATCCCATGCTCAGCTCATGCCCATGCCTTCTCATGATGTTCAGGTGGAAATGCCTTGGCTTTACCAAGTGTTTCTGACTCTGTTCAAGAGGGTAAATATAGTGTTCAGATTTCCAAAACTCTTCAGGTGAGACGTCAAACAAGCAGAAGAAGACCTCCACCTCCACTGGTGGCACACCCTGGTTCAGGGTATAGCACGGATGGACAAGCGTGTGCACAGTCTCCCTCTGTAGCCTTCACTTCATCATTAGTGCAGGTAATCAGGGCACAGCAGGTGAGGAGGAACAAGTCTAGGGACTTTCCTCTCAGACCAGAATAAGAAGGGTTTAAAGCTTTTTATACTGGAAAGGTGGCAGGAGGGGTTAGCAGAAATCTGCCAAACTGGGACAGCCTAGTGCTACCAATTTAAAAAGAGGCAGACAACTTTCTCCCCTGTTTTCAGCATCTAGCACTGCCTCCATCTTGGTGGCTCCCACTCAGCCTGGCCTGTCTCATGGAGATTGCGTGACCTGGTGAGCTGAAAGGGAGCTTTACCCTGCTGGGGCCGCAGCAGCTCTGCTTTCAGCCAAGGAGAAGTCATGGCCAAGGAATGGGGAGACGTCCATGCTGCATGGAGCAGCACGGACATGTACACCTGGGCGTGGAGTGGCTCTTTTTTGCTACTGAGGAAAATGGGACATGGGAAAGAAGAATTCTTGCAGAGTCCTGAAATGTTCTGATTTTCAGAACGTATCTGAAACATATCATATCAGAACATATCATAATAGACTGATATGTTCCTGTAGTCCACAGAGGGAATAAAAGGAAACAGGAGAAACCCTGACAGCCAAATGACAAGCAAGTCCGAAACCTTCTAGAAGAAGTGGAAGAGACCTGGAGGAAATTCCACCACTGGTTCCCCGGGTATCTGCAAGCAACAGAAGACAGAAACAGGGAAGAGGCTTCATTCCTGAGATGGAGATGTGAGCTGCCCAGTGAACCTAGCACTTTGTGTAGCACTGACGGAAAAGGCAAGCTCCAGGTCTGCATTACACAAGAGCAAGCAGTGCTGGTACAGCATAAAAACAAAAACAAAGCGGAGTGTTTCACCTGAGGGTGAGGATGACCTTGCAGTTGACCACTACCCCCTAGAAAAGCACTGGGAGAGCATGATCGGAGGCCCTGGCACAGTATGGGGAAAAGTCACAGCAGTTCATCGATTGCTCACCAAAAACATAAATGACTTGTAACTGAAATAATGCAGTGAGGAGAGAAGTGAATGCAGCAAAGTTGACAGGTAGGCAAGGAAGAGCCTGAGGCCGTCACCAGCTGCCCTCCCTCATGGTTTGCCAGGTCTCCTTGGAGGGGAGGGTTAAACCGTGGAATTGTTATGGAACTGGAGGTTGCTCCCAAGCAGAGAGGTCTGAGGCTGCCAATCTCAGCAAGGCCCTGGTGAAGCCAAAGGAGTCAGCTGAAACACCACCCAACCTGGGCTGTTCCAGCAGCCCACTTCTGAGCAGCAGACACCTCCAGCAAAATTAGAGGCTCCGAGGCCAGTCTAAAACGCGCAGGGACCTTCTGATGATAAAACGGTGTCTGTGGATGCAGCTGACACCTGAACTCAAAACAAAAAGCAGTTTGCTGCTTCTGGTAAACACTATTCCTATAGGAGAAATGCAGTTTTATCCTCCTGCCTGGCTGAATGATCTAACTAAAGCGATTCAGCTTTTATGCAGTGTCCCTAACCAATACAGAACTAGCTTGGGCCTCCAGTGCCCAGTCCTTCTCCTGTGGACTATATAATTTCTGACCGATGGACCAAATCTTGCTGGAGATTCAGTTTGGGGCTCTCCTCCTCCTCAGAGCCCTGTTGCCCTCATAAACCACCCTGGCTTTGCTCTTGTGTCCCGTGCTTTATAGCGCGAATCTGATACTTGCCAGTTGCTTTACAGCCTTCTGTCCACTCCAGTAACACAGCCTTGCTGCGAGCCAGCAGCGCCCTCCGCCAGCCAAGCCGAGAGGACACAGAAACTACTCCTCCGGCACCAGCTTATAATACCCCCATTACAGTTCATTTTAAGTCCCAAGTGTACACAGGGCTGTAGCACCCTCACTGACAGCCCCACAGCACCTGAGCTGGGTGAGGGGCACAGGGATGGTAACGTCAACGGGTCCGACCAATGGTCTTGTGACAATCAGGTAGAAGTAAGGATGCAAGTCAGGTCTGAGATCAAGCCAGAAAATCCAAACACCCCAGGAAGAGGTGTGGGAGCAGGTATGCCTACAACGTATATCAGGAAAGGACTGAAGGGCCAGGGATGAACTAAAACAGTGCTCCTGGGCCTGTGGGTGGAGGTTGTGGGTCCCAGGTGAGGCTGATTGGGTTAATTAAGGCCTACAAGCCTGACACAGAGCTGCAAATGAGCAGCTGTAAAAATTGTGAATGACTCTTGAGTACAGTGAGAGCCTCCAAGTCACCTCGCTTCCTCTCTTGTGTCTCGCAGTGGGCAATCGCAGACACCCGAAGACGAGCCTAAGAACAGAGCAAGCCCAGAGTCAAACTTCTGAGGGTTTTCACAGCCCCCACCAATGTATGGTTTAGGCACTACCTGAGCCAAGTACAGCTTCTGTGTCCTGGTGGATTTGTCTTCCCTGGACCTGTCCAGTCTTTCCCGTCCAGCATCCTCCACATCCTGCTGTGGGCAGTTCCGCAGCGTCACTACACATCACGTGAAAAGCCACTGCCTCCTGAACGGTTCGAAGCTGCCACCTCTTGCCTTCATTTGAGCCCTCTGAACTTTTGTGTCAGAGGAGACAGAGGCTAGTTATCTCTGCTAATTTCTTCCATGCCGTCTGAACCACTGACTTCATGTCAATGGGCACAGAATGGCTGAAGGCTGCAAACTCTGTGTGCTCTAACACATCAGCAAACATGCAGTGGATTGGTAGCAGACCCTGTGTCATCTCTTTTCCTTTGAACAAGCATATTTTGGTAACTTGATGGCGTAGAGGGGAAGAGATGAAGGTATCCAGACAGATGCTTCTCTCTAGTCTCGCAACTGCTAGACTCTTTCAGACAAAAGAAAGCTACTAACGCTGTGAGACCATGGCCTCCTTTGCCTTATCCCGGGCTGGCTGGTTGCCAGCCCAGCTAAGGCAGATCAAATCCCACTGCATCTCATCGCTTGCTGTGACCTGATGCTGAAAAATGCGCTTTGTCTGCCCGTGTTCTTACCTGCCACCCATCTCCTGAGCCAGCCTGTGGAAACTCAGTTGGAGACAGTGTCGTGGTTTAACTCCAGCCAGCAACTAGGACCATGCAGCCGCTCACTCACTCCCCCCAGCTGGGACTGAGGACAGAATCGGAAAAGTAAAAGTGATGACAAACTCATGGATTGAGATAAAGACAGTTTCATAAGTAAAGCAAAAGCCATGCACACAAGCAAAGCAAACAAGGAATGCATTGACTGCTTCCCATTGGCAGGCAGGTGTTCAGTCATCTGCAGGAAAGCAGGGCTCCATCATGTGTAATGGTTACCTGGGAAGACAAACACCATCACTATGAACATCCCCCCCCCTTCCTTTTTCTTCCCCCAGCTTTATACCCAGCTTTATATACTGAGCGTGACATCATATGGCATGGAATATCCCTTTGGTCAGTTGGGTTCAGCTGTCCTGGCTGTGTCTCCTCCCAAATTCTTGTGCCCTTCCAGCCTACTCGCTGGTGGGGCAGTGTGAGGAGCAGAAGAGGCCTTGAGAGCTCAGCAACAACTGACAACACCAGTGCGCTATCAAAAGTTTTTCTCATTCCAAATCCAAAACACAGCACTACACCAGCTGCTAGTAAGAAAGTTAACTCTACCCCAACTGAAACCACAACAGACAGGGAGTGACATTCAGCTTGCTCTTCTCTCCTCCACAAAGATGAGTATTTCTTCATGTGTTTGCGGTGGGTTTTTTTTAAGTCAGGACCTCTGGAAAACAATCCCTCCTCTCCCTAAAATACTGGGAGATACAAACACTGAGACCTTGGATTCTGTGTTAAATGTTGCTGGGATAAGTTGCACCTCTCTGCTTTCTCTCTGCTTGTTTTTCCTTTCAGTTTTACCCTTCAACTCTGAATGTGTGTCCCTGGAAATGATTCCTTCAGACAGTTAGGCCCCCCCAGCTTAGAAGATACTACTGCCTGCACAAGAGCAGCTGGACCCGCTCTGGATGCCTGCAAGGCTAAAGCCCGATGATTATTTCATGGGAGAAGATGGGAGGGGAGAGACCCGCACAGCATGAGCAGAACAGCTTAACCCCTGTGCTGCTGGATCTCCTGCCCGCTGTCGTGCAGGTGATCTGGCAGAGGGGGTGCTGGTTGGGACACACACCCAGGCGCTACCTGGATGCCCTCACTCTTGGAAGAATGTTTGGTAGCAAGGAAAGAGGTGAAGCTGGTACCAAGCAGCAAGGAAAAAAACGCAGCATCAAAAGGATGCAGCACCTGCAAGTATTGAGGAGAGAAAGCAGAGAGGAGCTGGGAGATGCTGGTGCATTTTCTGTCAAGGGGAAGCAATGCCAGGGCATTTCCTTTCTAAAATTTCCAGGCATATCCTTTCTGAAACAGCCATATTGCAGTCACACTGTTTTTCTCTCACCTGGAGTCATCGTCTGCTCTCGGAGGCAGCAACACCATTGTTCCTAGAGGGTCATGCTGGTATTGAGCGCAAGCCAAAGAAGCCATCCTTTAGGGATGCCCCTGGGTGCCTTGCGGATGGTGAGGACCACCAGCAGCCTGCGGTGGGTGAAGAGAAGTGGGCAGGTGGGGGCACAGTTCCTTAGAAGAGAGCCCCTCTATTCTCTCCCCCAAAGCCCTGGAAGCAGGGCTGGAACTACTAGTAGTAGCTGGAACTATCCATAGCTGGAACCTTCAGTCCTCTCCAGAGTTCTGGCTGGTCCCGAGGCCTCTGCCAAGCCCTCTGCCTTGCTTCAGGGAGCAGAAAAATCCCTGGGGACTCAGGAGAATTTGCTCTTGTGCCCTTGCAGGCTTCTATTTTACTCCTCTGGCTTGGCTGTCTGATGGGCTTTGTGCCACCCTCAGCCCCAGCCGCTCGGTGTACCTCCCGCTTGGACCCCGTCCCTTCCTTCCCCACAGCCCCCTTTACAGCGCTGCCCTCCAGCTGTGCGTTTGCAAGAGGGTGAGCGCAGGCTCTCAAAAACGGCCTGTGATGCTTTGCAAGGAGACTCGGGGATCACTTGCAGTGCCTCCCCCCCCACCTTCCAGATCACTCTAGTTCTTGCTCCCAAATTTTGCTTCTGTTTCCCAATAGGCGAGTGGGGCCAGCGTGATGTGAGGCCAGTGAGCTCTTCGGCGTACCCCGAGTAAGGAAAAGCAGCTGTACGTCGTCTTTGCAAATGAGGGCGTTCCAACCCCTCTGTGGGTCTCTCCCTCTCCAGTGGCAGCCTCCACTGCTCCTCCTATGCACAGCGTGAAGGCTGCTCCGCCGGGCACAGCTTGGTCCCTGCAGGACAGGAGAGGACACGCTGCAGATACCCCAGCAGTGGGCCCTCCTCCTCCCCTGCCCGTGACGCTGGGGAGCTGCATCAGCGCGACGGAGGTTTGAGCCGAGCTGTCACAAGGCGAGCTGGAAGTGGCAGCACAAAGGGACTCGCAGTCCCTGTGTGTCTGCCCACCATCCTGCCTCCTCACTCCCCGCACACCCAGGCTGTGGCTTGCTTCCTGCAGCCATTCCTCTGCCGTCAGCGACAGGAGCAAGGCGGAGAGGGAGGGATGCACAGGGGACATATTGCCCTGCAGCTTGTGACCCGGCAGCGAGCAGGGAGTGACCCAACGCACCGGGAGACTCACAGAGCCTCCACGCTGCCTGGGCCATGAGCATGTTTTGTGGGATGGCTCTGGGATGAAGCCAGGCTGGTACTGGGGTGTGCACCAGGAGAAATGCATCCTTGGGGCAGCACCCCACAGGGGATGTTACCACCCTGCCTCCCCCTCCTTAAGGGGAGTTTCAGCGTGTCTCGCTCAGATCTCCCTTTGCTGTCCACTTTATCCCAAGTCCTCTGCACTTGGGAACAGTTCAATCAGTTTTGGATTTGACCTGTGTCAGCAGGGATCAGCAAAGCCTGCCAGATTAGGTGGGAGATGCCAGCAAACCAGTGGCGCCCTCTCCTGCCTTAACCTTCCTTTTTGGTTTGCCGCCAAGTCATCGCTGCTTTTACAGGGTTTTGCTGGACAGAAATACCCTCTGTCTCTCTCTCCCCCACCCCAAAAAAGCAAAACTTAGCGCATCCTCCTAGAGACTTCTTCTCCCTCAGCAGTTTGCAAGCCACTGCTCTTATGCAAGGCTTGGCATTTTTCCCCTGCTGCCTCTCATTTCCATCTAACAGTCTCTAAAATCTTGCAGACTCGTTCATTTCCTCCGTCTTGTGCCCCTGGCAGAGATTTCCCTGCTCCTAGTTTGGCTGAGGTTTGAGTGGACCCTGCGCCTACCTATCCTGCCCCAGCACTCCTGATGGTGGCAGCTGGATGCTGTCTATCTGCAGCACACCTTAGGCTTTATCTGCAGCTGCCTGGTGCTTTGAGCTGTACAAACCCACGCTGACGTGCAGTGGGAGAGGTCCGATTTGTTCAGCTCCTGGCTTGCAATTCCACCAGTGGGGTCCTGCAGCAACGAATCAGTCTCGGACTGACACAGGTGGACACCTGGCCCGCAAACTCATTTTTAATATCTATAAACACCGGCTAAGGTTTTATTTATTCTTTCCCAGCAAGCAATTGCATTTAAAGGGGAAAGAAGATATTTTGCCATTGACTGTAGTCACTGTAAAATGAGAGCATTGTGCAGGTTTGGAGGTGCGGGTTGTTTTCCAGGGGGCAGGGAGATAATTTTCCACCTAGATCTCATGTGTGAATGCACAAGGTGCTGCAGTAAAAAAAATCTGCATGTTACTCTGCATACGATTCCCCCACGAGGTACCTCTCACTTTAGGTAGAGATTTGCAGCAGCCAGTTGTCCTTCATAACCCCAGCAGCTAATGCCGCAACCCAGGCTGTCCACAAAGTTGTCTATTACTGTGGCTATTGCCATCAACGAAAACTCACAGCTTAAGGGGGAGTGTCATTATCTTTACCATGGTACTAAGGGCAGTGATTCCAGTAGGAAACGATGAAGCCTGAGAAAACTCTGCAGGCTTGAGATCATGGGAAATACAGGAATCTCCGACATTGTATAGTCGACGCATTTTTTTCTGCCAGCTGATGCTAAATCTACGTTAGTGAACAGCAAAGAGGGAAGAGGTTGGCTGGCAAAGGGTGAAGTCAGGACGTCCGCTGATCTGCTCGTGCCCTTGCTCTGAAGTTTGACAGTGTTGTTGGAGCCCTTGAAGCCCTTCTGTTTCCCTTTGGCAGCCTCTGCGGTCCAGCCCTGAGGGAGAGACCTTGCTAGCTGAGCTGGAATGTGGTTTTATTGCATTGACACTGAGTCAGCTGGTTTACAAGGGTGAATTCTGAACCTCATCTACCTGCTAATGTTTCCTTAGATGTCTGGGGAGTCAGAGCACGGGGGCAGACCATCCGTCACCCCCAAATCAGAAAAAATACTTGAAAAGTGCACTTGGAAACAGAAATTTTCGTAGGCTAGGGGTCAAATCTTGGACTCTTTTACACTTGAATAATCCCATATGGATTGGCATTGGCAGGAACCAGCAACCTCTAGGGCATACAGACATGCCGCATTACGCATCTGAAATGCATGGCCATGCATGAAGATTGCCAGAGTCAGGAAGAAACAGCAGCAAAAAGAAACACCAGGTTTTGATGAAATATGTCCTGACTTCTGTTGGTTCAGAAACAAAACCCATGGGGAGGAGGGAGAGCTGTCCTCTCGGGTGACCTATGGTAAATCAGCCACTCCTCCTGCCAGCTTTCAAGCAAGGGTTTAGCTCCCCTCAGCAACAACCCATACCCCAGGGGCACCTGTGGGGTGGAGCAGTCCCAGGGACCATCAGGACACAAGCTGCAAGGACAGAGTAATTCTTTCTGAGAGCACAACAAAATTTGTCTCACTGTTGGATTTGGGGCTTTTAGCCCTGCTACGACACTGTGAGCCCAAGAATTGACAAGGAGTGGGGTGGCTACCAATTTTTTCTAATATAGGTCTTGGATGACTGAGGGGGGGTTAATTACAGATCAATTCATTCTCTTCTGCTCAACCTGCAAAAGTTGTTGGATCCAGAGAGAGCGATAAGAGGCTTAGCTCAGCTGTCACTCGATGGTGAAGCTGTCAGTCAAGCTGTCACTTGACTGGTGCCCTTAGGCAGTGGTGGTGGGACAACGAGGTTGGAAGGAGGTGTTCTACTAGTCCTGTGGGAGTTTGGCGGGAAATTCAAGAAGTGACTTTAAGCTTTGGATGCCTCAAGGGGGAGTAAAGCTGGGGGCTGGAGGGAGTGATCATAAGCATCAGATGTGCTAGTTCAGTGTTAAGCATCCTGAAATATTAAGGGGTTTTTCTCCCCCCCTAAAAACATAGCTATCTGCTGGTTACTACAGGCTAAAGATGCACTGGTTTTTAACCTTTTTTCTCTAATTCTAAGGACTTTAAATCTGTATTATTGCTAGCGGGTGAAACCTCAGGTATGTAAATCACTATTAAGAAGCTGGAAACCCACAGCCCCACAGCCCTGTTGCATGACTGCAAAATAGCCAGAGTTGACAATGCTGCAAATAAGCATCTAAGTTAATTTCCAAAGGTTCCCCTCCTGCAATTCCTCCTCCTCAAGGCTCCTGGCTGTTCTGATGAGGGTGATCTTGATTAATGATGGAGCGCCATGCGAGAAGGCAAAATCAGCAGCAATCCCCAGAGACAGTTCAATAAAGCAACAAATGCTGTTTTCCCCTGAGGTTTGTATTTATTCTGGCAGTGCTGTGATGAGGCAGAAGAAAAGCTAGGTAGGAGGGCTGGTTCTGGTGGAAGAAAAGCTAGGTAGGAGGTCTGGTTCTGGTGATTCCTGGAGCAACAGGCATCTTGTGTGGCTTCCCTTCCATTTCATAGTGGATATAGACTTTGTGCCTCTTCTTCCTCAGCGGGGGTACTGCCAAGAACCTTCCTTCTTATTTTCTCAGCTCATAGGAACTCAGCATCAGAGAACACAACCTTTCTGTCCCATGGGCCTCAGCTGTACTGGAGGGTAGGACTATAAGCTTCACTTCATGGGGAAGCCAGAGCAATAAATATGTAGCTGAGGATTAAAAAGAAATGCTCGGAGTGGGAACCTCTTCGGTGTCAGTCTGTGTCTGCTTTACCAGCGAGGCACAAGAAGCATGCAGACACAGTCTAAATGCTCTTGCCATGGTAATTTATTTAAGATGCATGATATCCTATGAGATGAAACAATGCCCTGATTAGCTTACTCTCCTGTTCTCCATTCGCATTGTTCAGACGTGTTTCAGGGCTGGTAGCGGCAGTGGTGCAGTTGTTCTCAGTGTGGATAAAATAACAGTGCTCCTTTTGCTTCAGAAGATCAGCCCATCTTCTCACCCCCAGATGCAGCCTAGGAGTCTCCTCTTCCCACAGGTACTGAACAAACCATTGGACCACCACTAATGCAACCGCGCTCTGTCTTCCTGCAACTTGCTGGCAGGAGCTGGTCCAACCAGCCACAGCTCCACTTAATGTCCTCCTGACATGCTTGTACAGACAGAGCTGCTGCTCCTCTCAGCTCCCCAAAACTGTGCCAGCAGCCCCTGATCTCAAGGCCTTCTTGCCTCTGTGCTCTACCACCAGCGTTAAGACTGCAGCCCACCTCCTGGGCTGGGAATAAACAGTGCGTGTATGTGATCACTCATACTAGGTACGTGACCTGCCGCAATGCATGCAGACGAAATGGAGATATGTGCGAAGCAAAATTACCAGTATGTCCAGAGGAACAAGCTCCGATGGCATCCGTGCACCTCCATATTCAGACAACTATCCCTCAGTGCATGCAGCGCAACCAGATCAAATGAAACTTAACATTGACCAAAACCTTTTTTAAGCAGCTCGACAACACAAACCCTTGGCAAAATGAAACCAGTCAAAAAGCCCAGCTGCAAAAAATATGGCCAATAACAATTTTAATTCTCATGTGATAAGTAATGTCTCCTGGCACCCAGCAAGCAGTCGACATCAAGCTAGCAGAAGTCAGTAAGGACGTCGAATAACCCCATGTTTTGCAGCGACATCAGCAGGTGATCATGCTGGAGGCTGAAAGCAGGCAGCAGCCTCCTGAGATGCCTAATGACAATCACTGAATCATAGAATTGTTAGGGTTGGAAGGGACCTTAAAGATCCTCTAGTTCCAACCCCCCTGCCACGGGGAGGGAAACCTCCCACTAGATCAGGTTCCTCAGAGCCCCATCCAGCCTGGCCTTAAAAACTTCCAGGGATGGGGCTTCCACCACCTCTCTGGGTAACCTGACCCAATAACTGACCCAATTCATGGGTGGGCGACTGTGGAGATGGTCTTGGCAGCTACTGAACTGATGTAGTGGGTACAAACTATACCATTTCCCAGATCAGTTTTCAGCATCTGGTTGAGCTTCTGAACTGAGATAATCTCTGAAGCCCATCTGCTGCTCCTGCAAACACCAAAGGGGAGGTACATCACTGCAGGGAGCGCAAGAGCTGAGCAATACCTTTCTTTGTGGCAGTGAGCAAGTTTCTTCCCTGGCTCTTTTAGAGGCTCTAGCCCTTTCAAAGGGAAGGCTGCAAACTGTGGTTGCAATCCATGAATATGATCTCTGAAATTTAGTTATTTCTTTGAAGGGTGCTAGCCCTCTCTTGCAGGAACTCCAGCATTCACTTCCCCTTCTGCTCTCAATTCCATTAAACCGGAGATCATATGTTACTGTAGGTATGTTAAAAACTACTGAAAATGGTTTGCGATCTGCTAAAAATCTAGGGAGTTTTATTTAGCATTTTGGATAACTGTGTGAACTGTGTGAATTATTGTCTAACTTGCTTGGTCTGCGAAAGGTTTGACATAGCTCGAGCGACGTAGTGAAAAACAGCTGCCGCACTTAGTCATTAATGAGTGGAGGGCCATATATCTCCCTTATTCAGCTCATATGCCAGCAATGACAGATTTTTTCAGTGTGTTATGTTGTTGCTTAATGTGTTGTGCAACCACTCAGAGTTTAGAAGGTCTGCGCTCAGTACCTTATTAATTCAAATAGCATGGCACCAGCCTCAGATCAAGGGGAACTAGGGACCTCATGCAGTGTCAGTGGTTTGTTTGCATTGTTCTTTATGCCAAGAGCTGTGAACATTTTCTCTGGACAGGAGTGATGAAACTTGCTCTAGTTGGGTTCTTTCTGATGATCAAACAAGCAGAGAAGTGGCACGTGGCCATATTGCTTCATACTGACAGACAAAAAAAGCCTGCAAGTATATTTGTTTGCTTAGGGGTTTTTCTCTCCTGATGTAATTATGCAATTTTTTTATATGCTTTTGCAATATCAGGGATGTTGAGTCCTCTCATTTCTCACTGTTGACAGAATACTTGTAAAGTATCAGAGGTGCCTAACATAACAGATATGACTCACAACTCTATATCTGATTGCCAGTTGCCAGCTCTGAATAATTCCCAGGTTCCTTTTCCTGTGCTCCCTCTATATACAGCTCTTTAGGATATACAGACCTTTGATATGAGTTCCCAAGCCACTTGCTCCCTCCTCACCTGCTCCTTTTTCTCTCTTGGCGCGAAATGTCTGGCTAAGGTTACTGGCCTGAAGGACCTAACAGCTGCTGAACTGGGTTATTATGCACAAAGAAAGGAGCTAGGGAAATAGACCAGTCACTTAGTTGTATTTTTTCCCCTCCAAGCGAGGAACATTCATGAGAGTAAAAGGCAAGAAAAGAAGCTTTGTTTGAATTGTCAGCTATGTGTCCTCTCTCCTCTTCCCTTGAGTGATCAATCTACATAGCTTCTGCCAGCCCAAAGCTAATTCTTGGTACCCGATAAAATAGAGTTTTTCCTCTATACAAACAGAGAGCTCCTGTTACCTCACCCCAAAGTTGTATTAGTGGGTTTTGCTAAGTCTTTTGCAAGGCTCCATATATTTGTGTTCAGCTTGTGTTTTATCACGTTCATCATGTCCCTATTCAAGAAGCAGCCTGTGCTTTTCCCTCCTCCACATCACCTCTTGGGACGAAACTCTCTCATTTCTTGGTGTTTGTCCTTCCACGTGGTTGCATTAAAAAGTACTTTGATTGAATGTGTCCATGGCCAAGTAACCTAGCCCATGCCATATGACTGATGGTGGTAGATACTCCCCTGTAGCCTGTAAGGATTTTTGCAGGAGTTGAACCACCTGGAAGTATTGTGCTGCCCTTAGGCACAGTTGTCAGACAGTACAGTGTGATTATTATTATTATTATTATTTGCATCCTTTTCTTCTCTCTATCTTCTTCCTTCTTGCAAAAAAACCCATATTTAGTTTGAGTAACACAAAGTACCCATGAGACCTGGTGGACTTTGGTGTAAGAATATTTCGTAGGGACCCATTCACCAGCTCCTGCCTAAACCCTTCTTTCCCCTCCCCTCCCATAATGGAACACTCTTACTTCTCCCTTTACTGGTTTCCCCGCCTCCTCTAGCAAATACCTTCATCAGAGTTAAATGACCTAGTTGTAAGGATGGAGGCAGTGCACACCTTCTGCCAGCCTGAAAGAGGCAGAAGAGACACTGCCATGATCAGAGATCACAGCACAGCTGTAAGATCAAGTACTTCGAAGAGCACTTTGAAATCCATTGACAAGCAATTTGCTAGTTTTGAAGGCATCTCCAGGGAGCAAAGGGGCAGATGGACGTACCGGAGTTGGAGGAAAGGTCACGGGTACAACCGGCAGCTGGAGACAGTCTGTTGTTCTGCACCGTTTGTGTGAAGTGGTCTTTGGGGGGGTGTAGATATCAAAGGAGGTCCATTTCCCAGGACACCACCAGGCTGGGGAACCTCGTAAACTGCGCAGGTTGCAGTACGAAACTCAGCTGGCTTTGCAACCACCTTGCAGAGTGGGGACGGGACAGGTACAAAACATCCCAGCTTGTCTCAGAAATGTGCAACAGTGTGTGGGGCAATGAGCAAGGCTCCCCTGCCCACAGGCTCCCACCTAATGCTGTCCCCTCCAACAGCCTTGTGTTTATTAGTGGCTCCTTTGCCGAGATGTGCAGGAGTCGTGGTGCAGCGGGAGGAGGTGGTGGTGATGGTGGTGAGTCCCTCTCTACCCCTGCGTTCCTCGTTTCTACCAGCATCCAGCGCACACCTTCCCACTATGGGCACGTGGATGTGTGTATGCATGTGTTTGGGAGGCTCAGCCCCAGCGTGGAGCACACGGAGTGCTGCAGCTCTACTGCCCAGCGGTGGGACACATTCCCCGCCAGCAGATGCTGGTGTGAAGGCAAACACTCCGTAGCAAACTGCTGAGAGTGCTTGTGGAGTGCAGGGCGGCACGTGCATGAATGGAGTGTGGTTGCTCTGCTTCTGGGATGGGGTCAAGTCTAGAAGAGTCTTAAGGGATCTGGCTGAGTGCTGGTCTTGGGGCTTTACAGAGTGACTTTGGCTCTGCCACGAAAGTGGCATGAGGGTGGGCTTATATCAAAGACATTTATTTTGGCTGACAGAATGGCAATAGGTTAATCAAGCAGAGAAAGCAGTGAGGAGAAGAAGTTTTAACCCTTCTCTGCACCCTTGCAGGCTCTGGAAAGGGGAGCCAGTCCCTTAGCCACCCTTGGACGTGTTGCATGCACCTCCTTCTCTAGCCCGCTTTCCAGTCTGTCCAACTTCCCACTGGTGTTCAGGCGATCTCCTTCCACCACCCCACTCCTACTTTGAGGCTTTTGGCAATCCTGGGGTTTCCTGGGTGGAGGCTGGGAACTCTCACATGGCACCTGGAGTGTCCTCCCCTGCAACTCCTGTGTCCTGCTGCCCTTTCCCCTGCCAGCCCCGGGGAAATTTCTGAATCCTGTGGTTGGGATATGCCCCCGACATGGAAGGGGAAAAATCCATAATCATCTCAGTTAATGTTAAACTGATCTTTATTTAGGAAACTAAGCACCAGAAAGTGTGTTACTGGTTAACTGCCCTCTCTTGCCCTGGCCGTACCTGATCTCAGGATGAGAATGGCACCATGCATTGCTGTCCTCCAGCTTCTGCAGACACTGCATGGACCCCTGTTTAAAAAGATGTAGGTGTTCATGCACATGCTGTATCGTTACAGCAGCTACCCTGTTCTTCCGTCAGTGCTTCTGCTGTTTAGACAGCTATGGGGTTTGTTTGGGTTGACTTTTCTTTTTTTAAAAAAATCTACAAGTACAGACTGTGATGGCTTGTTAATAATATAGTGCCTCTTTCTACGTAGGGGTGCCTCAGAACTTGTCTGAATCCAGTCAAAATGGTTTATTTTAAAATATATAGCTTTTTTCTTTTCTTTTTTTTTTTTTTTTTTTTTTTGTAGCACAGCAAACCAAAACCACATCTGCTCCATGCTGAGTTTGTTTGTGCAGGTTTCTGTTCACCTCACGTTTTAATATTGAATCTATAAACCCCGGAGTGGAAAGAGGGTGGACAGAACGGTGTATTGCAGAAATGCCACCAGTACGAGGGTGACATCAACACTGCCAGGCATTGCTGTGACAATCTTTGTTTCTTTGAGTTATGCAAGTAGCTACAGCCCCTTCCTTCTGTGCCTGTCTCAGGCCAGAAGGCTGATGGCTCAATGGATGCTACTGTTAAGGCAGTGAGTAGAGAGAAAACAATGCAAAATTCATTGGCAAATCCACTGCTCGCACACACACGGGCTGGAAAAAATGAAAAATCAACAGCAACATTTGCAGAGCGTTCAGACAGCTCCAGCTTCAGCTGTATGTAATCTTCAGGTGTTCTTGGCATAGGATCAAGGTCCTGGTTTATGGAGTGAGAAGGGAGGGAGGAGGAGGACTGAAGCAGGAAGCCCGGTGTTTGACTTGAACACGTTGCACTCAAAATCAGGTGTGGTGCAAAGTCTGCCACCCATTTGATTGGGAAAGTAGCGTTTGAGCTTGATTCCTTATTGTGGCTGATCTCTCCAAGCAGGACAAACCCTGATTTCAGCATAAAGGATACAGGCTCAAGTTCCAGGTTATTATTTTTAAGCACTCTTTAATCCCACAAGTTAAAATCCTCCTGGCATAGCTCTAGGCAACTACTAGTAGTCCCCCAGTAGTCTAAGGGACTACTCTTATTACTTTTTTTTTTCTTTTCTGAATGGCGGTTCCCTGTTCTCCGCCACCCCACTCAGCAACCCACTTTTTTCCACTGTTGGGATTCTTGCTTATGTTGCTTTTCCAGCTTTACTTTCTGATGGGATTGCCTCTTGTTCCCAAATACATCCTTTGCACCAGCTTGGGCTGTCCTTCAAAAAAGGGAAGTAGCCAGTGCAAAGCATTCTGGCGTGAGTTAGAGATCCTTATGGATGAGCTAAACACAGCACAGCAGAAAACAGGTCAACAGTAGCTCTCATGAGAATTTAGTTACATATCCCTGGCATGGCACTTCTGATCTGTCCCAACCCTTCTACTTCCCTGTATGGCCACACCTATGCCAGCAGGAGAGGCGTGCTTGAGATCTTTGTGTGGACAAGGCGGGTTGTATTGACCAGTCAAAGCACATTTTGCTTTCCCTTAGGAAAAATTCATCAATTAACGTACTGAAAACATGTTCCTTCTCCTTTTCCACCCCCATCAGTGAAGGAGAAGCTTGTCTGCTCTTCTTCAGGATGGCATTTTAGGAGTGAGGACCAGCTCTTGTTGTGTGTGTTTGTACAGTACCCATCAGACACATTCCACGTCTGTTCAGCAAGAACATTACAAACCAGAAGTAGAAAATACCATATGCTCCCCCTTTGTGGTGATGTTGGAGTCACTGCGTCATGAGAAATCCAAGCCAAGAAGCTTGAATTTGGACCCTTGGGAGTTGAAATGAATTTATATCGTAAGCTCCAGTTCTGGTTTTATAATATATCCTTATGGTATACGATGGCACCATTGCCTACTGGAGTGTATACCAGGCCACATCGATGGAATGTAGCTGCCAGCTGTAGCCCAGAGATGACCTACAGCAGCACTCCCACCCCGCCTTCACATGGCACAACATCTGCCGTGGATGAACCATGCATTTGTACTCGTCTCAGAGATTTTCCAGGTTGCAGAGTGGTAGCAGGGTAATATGGTGGGACGGCAGTTAGAAACTTCTCAAGAGCTGCTTTCTGCCTTGTGCCATGGCCCAAAGGCCAATTTTAACAGTTTGCTGGCACCCTCTTTCTGCCCTACCTCTTGCACAGTCTGTGGCTGTCTGAACGCTCTGCAAATGTTGCTGTTGATTTTTCGCTCTTTCCAGCCCGTGTGTGTGCGAGCAGTGGATTTGCCAATGAATTTTGCATTGTTTTCTCTCTACTTGCTGCCTTAACAGTGGCATCCACTGAACCGTCAGCCTTCTGGCCTTAGACAGACACAGAAGGAAGGGGCTGTAGCTATTTGCATAACACAGAAACACAGAATGGTAGGGGTTGGAAGGGACCTTCGGAGATCATCTAGTGCAACCCCCCTGCCAGAGCAGGGTCACCCAGAGCAGGCTGCACAGGAACGCGTCCAGGTGAATTTTGAGTATCTCCAGAGAAGGAGACACTACCACCTCTCTGGGCAGCCTGTCCCAGTGCTCTGGCACCCTCAAAGTAAAGAAGCTTTTACTCATGTTGAGATGGAACTTCCTGTGTTCCAGCTTGTGGCTGTTGCCCCTTGATCACCTTCGTTGCTCTCCACCGGACTCTCTCCAGCAGTTCCCTGTCCTTCTTGAACTGGGGGGCCCAGAACTGGACACAGTACTCCAGATAACTCCGCTCTCAGCCTGTACTTTCTCTTCCACTCCATCAAGGCTGATGAGCCTAGCGTAGAGCTGCACCAGGAGGCAATGCTAGCCGGAAAGGAGAAAGATATTTAAGTACACGACATTGCAACACATTGTGCCATGATGTCAGGTACAATACATGTCTGATAATGCACTGCTAGAAATATTTTTCATGCTGCCTCTTAGCTGTGAAGAATTAATGTATGTTTTAACTTGTGTTTCAGAGAGGCAGCATTTCTGACAGAGCATGATATTCATTTTTCATGATGAAGCTGCAATAACATGATGCCAGTGGGACAGCTCTAGGAGTCTGAACATAACCGGAGCATCCTGATGGGTCCTGAGTAATGTTGTATCAGTGGCTGTAATGTTCTGTGGATGCACAGAGGAGATAATTTTTAGCTCTTTCCATGTATTTAATTCTTTATAATAATTAAAAATGCAGTCAATTTGATGCTCTGTCCCTGTGACCAATTATTTAATTTGGTGCACGTCGCTACAATTATTATATTACATGAGAATCTTGGCTTTGAAATAAGTTTATAAGGAGCACTTCGTTTTTTTAATTATGAAATTTGACTTTTAAGTGACTACTGTCAGTGGATGGGAACCCCTTTGCTGAAATTTGAGGAGTTCAGCTCACTGAAATCGAGATATGCTTATCCACGTTTCCACTTTTAGAGGCACTTGTTTCATATTTCCAGATCTTTCCTCACATACACCAAAGCCATTTTAAAATGATAGTCAAGACTCTCATGCAGTATCTTGTTTGAGGAAGCTAGAATGCTTGGAAAAGTTTCAAAATTACAAGAGTTGGCCACACTCGTGATTTAGTGGGACTGAATTCAGGGCTGGGAAAGATGCAAGACCAGAAAGGAACTGTGGCTAAATCCCTTCAAGACTGCCATCCCAAAGCGAGCCATTGTACAGTTGGCTGCAGGTACTGGTCCTGCTGGAGAAGGACTCTCCTTCCCCAACTAAAATGTCCCTGGTGTCAGCCTCACGTTCCTCGCCCAGAAACCCTGCATTCCTGCAGTGTGTGCTGCTTCAGTTCCACAGAGCAATAATGCACTGAAATTTTGGAGAGAACGTAATTCCCAAAGAATGTATTTCCTTATCACACCATTGTCTTTAATAAAATAGCTCCAAAGAATCAGCATGGACTATTTTTTTCACAATGTGATTTTTATTAGTAATTTATTCAGCCTAGCAGATGCCAGCATGCAAACTATGCAAAGAGCAAATCTCTTCCTCCAAGTGTAAATATTTGCAGATCATATTCAATGGTATTTAGTACTCTGCAAACATATTGTCAACAGTTCTCTCCAGACTCTTCCCTAATTGCAGCCTGAGAGTTGGCAGAGGCATGTCCTCTGTGAAAAGATGGCTATTGGAAAAAAATGACAGCACGCTAAATAGGTTCTTGGCTTAATTAGACTGGAGCTGTACCAGAGGTGAATCTGGCCCACACCGAGTTAAAACTCTGTTACAGGGGCTTGTACCTACCACATGCAGGGTTGGAGGGATGATGCTTCTCGGGAAACAGCTCTCCCAAGCAGGCTGGGAACCTCTCTTGGCTCTGGATGAAAAGGGCCATTACAAGGCAGGGCAGGGAGGTTCAACCTTCCACGTGTTTTAAGGGATGTAGTTTCACCTTTTCTTAGACATAATAGGAGATGTGTGGCTGTTCTTTGCCTTGGAACAACCGGTCAAGTTTATTTGAATAGTCCAGGAGAGCAAATATTCCCTATCCCGACCACCCTCTGTTCTTAAAACAGAAATTTGTTATTTCTTAAATGCAGACCTGCCTCTTGGTCTCTAGCTCAGTCAGTGCAAAATCCCTGAATGGGTTAATGTCTGTGACATAGCTTGACTGAATTAGAGACATTTCTGTTTAAACTAATATCCTAAAATCTCCTTTCCTGCATCTCCAGCCCAATCCCCTTTGATAGCATTTCATTACATCCCATAATCTCTGCTCTCCTGGCAATCTGAAATAAGTACAAACCAACTGAAAGCTCGACGGTGGCTTAGCCCTCATTTATATTCTATGAAAACCTGCTATCGCAAGCATGTCTTAGCACCCCAGCTTTTCACACGAGGCATGTAAAGTTGCAAAGATCTCTAAACACTTCAAAATTATGTCCTTGGGGATTCTCAAAGGGAACAGCCTGACCGACTGATGTTCCCTGTGCATCACAGGGAGAGAGGTGAGTGAGGGCACATTCATGACATCCCGTTCTCTTTTTCTGTGTGATCACAGCTTTCTTGCAGTGCCTGTATTTTCCCGTTCCACGTCTGGGCTTCTCCATGTGCGTTCTTTTTTCTCCTGTTTTTCCCAGAAATGTGATTGTTTCCCACTACACCAACCCTACGGGCCATGTGCCCTCCTGCTTTGCTCAACAGCTTCACATTATTTCCTCCATCATTGTGCTTGGTCCTGCCAGACAATCCGTTCTACGGCAGGCAGTCCTCCGCCACCCTTCAACTGTCTCTTCTAATTCTCTTAAATTGCAGAGCTTCCTTCTCCCTTCCTCCTTCTCTGGAAAGGAGGGGAGGGAGTATTTCAGTAGATGTCAGTATCTTACATGATGATGGAATGGTAAATCTATACAATATATACAGACAGACGTGCTTTAAATTGAGTCCTTAATGTGGAGTGCTGGCCAGCTCTGCACTTTTGTCTGCTTTTAATTAACAGATCAAACAGGGTATCAACTCCTCCTCCTCAGCGTTAATTTCAAAAAGCAAATTTGTGCGTTCTAAAATTACATCGGGATGTGTGAATGATTTCAGCATCACTTTCCTCTACGGACAGATTAGCAGTAGCAGCTGAAATCCTTACATGATTTGAGGTAGCAAGGGCTCCTTCTTCACCCGTGCAATGTCACAATCGCTATGTAAAGCAGCCCACAATATGGACCGTGCCTGTGTGTGTACAATGCTGTTTTCTGCATCCTTTTTTTGATGACGCTTCTTTGGGCCATTTGGAAACAACCCAAAGGAGCTGAATTCAGGAGACAGTGTGCTTGCTCTAAAACGGGCACCCGTGGCTTAAAGGAAGTCCTGCACCTTCTGTGGTTTCATGGAGCCGGCTCCACGCTTCAGAATGCAGCTCAGACATACATATATGCCTGTATATACATCTACACAACATGGTATATAAAAGCTTCAAAGCTCCACTGCTGCTAGGGTTTGCTCCAAGCAGCTGTGGGCTGCTGATGTGCAAACCTTTGGCACAGCCAGCAGCACTAAGAACAGGAAAACAATCAGCAAGGAGCCGATTTCTGCTATTTGATTCAATATTTAATTCAGCAGCATTCTCTACTTGAACAATGCTGTTGCCTGGGGACTATCACATCTAGTAAACCAGAGACTTGCATAGTTTAGGGATTTCATGAGAAAAGTTATGTCTAGATTATGGTGGAATATCTGTGGTTTTCATAGTCCAGGGTAGCAAGAAGCTGCTAGCCTGAACATTTTTATAATTTTTCCTCCTTGGTGGTGATTATGAAAGTTTGGACGCAACTAATCCAGCCATTGTTCCTCTACTCCTCACAAAAAATCCTGCGACGTTTGCTTGCAGAGAACATGGGCAAATCGTGTTGGTATTACGCTGAGCTTTGCCAAAAAGACACTCCGGCTGCTGCGCCGCAACTTGGGAGAAGATGGTGGACGCTGGAGTTCGTGTTTAGGAAAATTCAGAATGAAAATACCTCATCTGACTACAGCTTCTCACCGGCGTACTGCAGCCCGAACTGTAAAAAAGCACGGAGCTTAAGCTGCGGTGCACATTCAGAGGAACTTATACACAGTAACGGCAACCGGTGCCATTCGCAGCTTGGTGTAACTGTAGAGAAACGACAGCACGGCCAGCGCCCGCTCGGTGCCAGGCGAGGGGCCGGCGGGCCCGCAGAGAAGAGGCGAAAGCTCTCTCTGAGGAGACGGGGGCTGTTGGGGCCGCCCAGGCCGGGGCTCGGGCAGGCGGCGGCCCCGAGGCCGTCGGCCGCCGTCGGTACTGAGCCGGCGCTCCCGGCCGCCACACGAGCCCGGCTTTCGCACCACGGAGGCGGGTTGACGACCCCCGGCTGACAACACCCGACCCGGCCTCCCCCACCGCCGGCGCCCCCGGGCCCCTTCCTCCCCCAGCACCCCACCCCAAACACCACCCCCGCGGCATACGTCACTTCCGCGGCAGGTAGCCACGCCCCCAGCGCCGGGCTGTTTCCGGGGTGAAGAGCGTTGCTGCGCACGGGCACGCCCCGCCCCCGGCGCGGGCGCAGGGGGCGTGGCCGAAGGGAAGGAGGGTCGGGAGAGGGCGGGGCTTCAGGCGGGAGAACCAATGAGCGGCGGCGGGGGCGCGCCCGGGGCGGGGCGAGGCGGTGGCATGTGGCGGGGAGCTGGGCGGCCCGGCTCCGCTCCTTCCCCGAGGGGGCCGCGCTGGCGCCGGGCGCGCGGCTGTCGCCTCCGCCGCCGGGGTTAGCGCCGCTTCCGCCCCGCTGCCCTGTGGCCGTGCCCTCCGCCGGTCTCCGCCACGTCGTGAGTGCGGGCGTGCGAGGGCTGGGCCTGGAGGAGCGGGGAGGTGGGGGGCACCGCGCCGGGGGAGCGGCGGCGCTGGGGGTCTCCGGGGCGGTGGGGCCGCGGAGCGGGTGTCGGTTTGAAGCGCTGGGGACCGCGGGGCGGGACGGGGACGGGTCACCGCGGCCTGGGAGGGAGGGGAGCAGGGGCTCCGCAGCCGTTCCCATAAAGTGACACAGAAGTTTGCAGATAAATTTGCAAATAAGTTGGACACCCCTCCCTCGCCCCTCTCCCCCCACCCCCAGCAGTCGTGGAGGCGATGGCTCCGCAGTCACCCCTTGCTCCCCTGCAGTGCAACGTGTCCCTGCCGGTAGGTGACTTTGTTCTTGGGGAGGTGGGAGTGGAGGAAACTCAGTTTTCGTTGCCGGGAAGAGAGCCCATTGACTCAGCAAGTAATTCACTGCCCGAAACGTAACATTTTTAGGCCCTATGGGCCACCCCAGAAACGTGGTGTCTGTGGCGGATCGCCCTTATGCACGGCATCGTGTAAAAATATGGATATGTAAAAATATCTTGCGTCTGAGTAAATAACGTCGAGTATGTACCATTGCGATTACCTTTTTAAACGGAACCTGGCTCTGTGTGACGTCGTACTGAAATATTTGCCATCTTGTTGTACCGTAAGTAAAGGCTTTCAGTAGGTTTAACTGTCCCCTGGGCAATGTTTGCAAGGTGTCACCTGGAATCCAGTAAGCGGTAGGAAGAATAAATACTCTTCTTTGACCGAGCTCTCAAATGCGGCATCCTGTGGGGATATTCTATCATAGTGGATCTTCTTCTGGCAGATTCATCGAATCCCTTAACTTTCCCCTCTCCTGTCTCCCAAACTTTGTCTTCTAGGCTTGGCAAAGAAAAATCCTGTCTTAGGATCCTGTCAAGCAAGGTGCCTCGATGTCCTCCACGTTAGCTGACTGAATCCCTGCCAGGCTTGGTCATGCAACAGAAGGCTTGTTTCCTGATAAAGTGAGTTAACTGGCTGCTTACTGGAGGAACAAACCCATAGAAATACTGATTGTCCCTGCCTTGAGCTGCGTTGCAGCCTTGCTGGCTGAGGTAAACTCCCTGATAGTGAGCATTTGGTGCCCTTTAGACCTCAGGGGGTTTGTGGCTGATCAGTAGCTTTGAAAACCAGGCTGTAAGATGCATGTTGATGCAGTGTCTCTCTCAAAAGTGCATGTATTTTTGTATTAATTTTACTTACCTACCATAATCATCCCCTAATATATATGTTAATGCAGTCCATTACACGGTAATGGATAGTTTAGAAGGAATCTATCCATTTTTATTAGCTTTCCTGTCTGTAGTAGATTAATGCACTTGCCGCGCACGTTTGCTGCTTGATTCTAGTTTTTATATGTATATATCTAATGTATATATACACACATGTATTGTTTTAGTACTTTTCTGGGGGAAATTCCAGACTACATGCCTCTTTAACAAGTTGGTGCAGACATCTTTATTTTTTGTTTTAATTGTAAATTCCCTGATGGATTTATAAAACCATCTGCCAGAAAACAGACTTCGCATCTGGTTATGTGCTATTGAAATTCTAATTGGCACATCCGTGCAACCTTCAGCCTCTGCCTTCTCAGGGAAGACTCCTGGCACAGACTTTTCAAAGGTGATGGGAATAATTTGCGAGCGCAATTTCAAGCGTCAGTCATGAAGAACATCCATGCTGAAGGCCTGATAATGTATTTAAAACGTCTGGCTGCATACCCTGGTTTACAGGGTTAGGTAATGTAGCTACTTACTTTTAAATGTAGTAGCTGACTTTTTCAGTTGTACGTGACTGACTAAATTTTCACGGGAAAATGTCACAGGGACATTAAGGAATGGAGCTGTTTGTTTAAAGCAGAGCATGCTGGAAATGTCCAAAACTTTGCTTGGAGAAACCGTGAAGAATTGATTTGTTTGGGTAGAGTTTGCTGCCTCTGTTTGTTTTTTTTAAAGGCATGGATAAAGCTCTTATCCATGAAGCTTTTAGTATGCAGTTCTGCTGATGTCTCCCTGTGCTCTGACACACAGTGTTAACCGAGCATACGTTCTGTGTATTGTCACCCGCGCTTGAACACAGCTTTATAAATTGAAAGCGCCGTAAGGCAGGTCCAGCAAGAGTTTATGCCAGTGTATTTGTGGTGAAAAATTGCGGGCGACCTGGACGTAGGAGAAATGAAGTTGTTGCTCCGCTGCGTACCCACGAAGCAGGTGTATCGCGGCAGCTGCTTCCATCCTACTGACGTGTGTGTTCTGAGTGATGCGGGGCTTATGGCTCAGAGCAGAGGCGCGGGTGGCTGGGTGTCATGCACATGCATTTTCTCACAGCCCTCGTCTCCATATGGAGATCTTCTACATTGCCTGCGTGCGCGTGCTCAACAGCCATCCTCACATCCATCTGCTCCGACCTGTTTCTGCTCTCATCGCTGGACCCCGCATATAAGCATGTTGAGGCACTGCTAATGTCTGCGTTAGATTTATCCCTGCCCTTTAATTGTTGCTTTGTGTTTGATACAAGCTCCTAATACCAAGAGCAATTACGCACTGGGAAAGCCAAAGGAAAAAGCTGTCAATTCACTGGCACTTGTGTGTGGATCCTCAGCTGCTGTGCATTGTATGGCTCCCTTGCAGAGCGATGACAATCCACACCAGCTGGCCATTTGCCCTTTGAAGTATTTAAATTGGGATTGTATGCCTTTCTGAAGGAGATGTTCATCCCTACGAACACAGAGCTGGTACAAAGTTCTTTGTGCTGTAGATGATGCTGTAGATGATGCTGTAGATGATGCTGTAGATGATGCTGTAGATGATGCTGTAGATGATACAGATACCCTTCCCACCTCTTCCCCCACCCCACAGCACAGAAATTGCTGGATGAAACTCCATGGCTTATGCTGCACCAGGAGCCAAACTAGATGATCGTTGTGGTTTTTTTCCTCCTACACTTAAAAGAAGTGGGAGGGCAGTATCCTTCCTGCGTGCGCTGTTGCTGGATGCCATCTGACACTGTGCGCTCTGGCTCAGCGAGGAAGTTGCGTCCCGTCCTCCAGGTGTAACCCTTCATCATACCCCACCTGTCAGTGATACCCAGGGGAAGGACTCCTAAAGGGCTTTTGACTTTGTTGACTGGGAAGCCAAGAAGTCCTGTGCAGTAAACTGCTATTGAACCCTTTCTCTCAGGAGTGTAGCAAGCACTTAACGCGTTTGTTCCTCCTGTCTATTCTGCTCCCTTGGGCTGAAGTTCAACAGCTTAGACTTGGAGGAGTCAGTGGAGCTTGTGAGTTGACAGATGGGGCGTAGGGGTGCTGCTGGCACTGCAGGGACAGTAGCAATGCTGAAAATGAGTGCAGGCAGGAGCGCTTTCTTGTGCATTTTGGAAATGTTGTTCTCAGCTCCTCCAGCTTTTGACTGCTGGCAATCCAAGGAGGTCACCATGCAGGTAAGGCGCCCAGGGTGCCTGTGGTACAGCAGTCTGTCCAGGAAAGGACAACGTATCTCCGGCATGTACGGGGACCCCCTTCTTGAAGAAATGTCTGCATGGACATTGCCACATGTTCCTGTGAACAAATTGCCCAACAAAAGCAAGTGGCAAGAAGTGCAGAAGGGGTTTTAATGCTCAGCGGAACGACACGCTTGCCTCGCTGGCGTGTAAAGCAGCACTACTAGCTGCTTGCTGTTGTGCTCTCTGTCTTCCTCATTGCTTTGGTTCTTTAAGTGTATTCATGGAACCCCTGCATTTAGCTGATGGCTCTGCTGTTATTGTGATTATCACTGAAATGAGGTTTCCTCTGGGCAATTTTGAATGTCGATCAGCGTAGGTGCCAAACCTTCTGGCAGTCTTGCATTGCCTTTGCTGGCTTTGTTTTTCTTTGCTGTTGTGGGCTTGGCCTCAAGGGTCTGATCTTGGGTTTCAGTGCTGAGAGGTGGGGGTGCTACTGCACTGACCCCACGCTGGTGCTGTGCCGTGTCGTCGGGCGGGACAGGACTGAAACGCGGTCCCCGATGGCTGCGTTGTCGTGGTGGGAGAGCTCGTCTTCAGATGCACTTTGCAGAACGTGAGATCTCTGGAATGACGGTGTGTGAGCCTGGATTTTTCCATCATGTCCTTTTCTCCCAGTTCACGTGATCACCTGGCAACCATTTGGAAAGCGCATTGGGCGCCCGTTGGTTTGTTCGTTTTTTTTTCTTGTAGGAAAATGTGGTGTGAAGAAAGGAGCGGAGGGCAGAGAGCCAGGGATTTGGGTACTGGTTTATTTGCAGCCAGCTGGGCGGTCCCCCAATGCATGTGGCAGGACCCACTGTCCATCTGTACATCATGCACCTGCCTGAGGAACCAGCTGCGTCCTCCATTTGAGTAGGAAGTCAGGTCTGCGCAGTCGGAGCGGGTTGCAGTTGCTCGCCCAGGTTAGCTCTGTACATCAGTTGCCACAGCTCCTGTCACCTTTGGTTGGGGAGTCTCAGTTGAGCTGTGTCCGCTAAAGGACAACTAAACTGCTCTGCAGATGTGCCTATGGAGTGTCCAAGCCCTCACAGCTACCTCGTTATTCCCTAAATACACAGAGAGGGAAGGTGAGGTTGTCCGTGTGCAAGGGCCATTTATTTTTTTCTTTTATTTATTGAGACATTCAACAAGTCCTCTTCACAACCATCGCTGCTTTTGCTAAGGATGACCCTCTTGCCCCTGACTGTCCAGGAGGGCGTTGGGATTGCCTTCCCTGAGCTCCAGCTGACTCGGTGCCAAGCCTGGAGAACTGCCTGTTCAGCAAAACACTTGCGCGGCATACTTCAGATAGAGAAGGTATGCTGCTTTTAGATCTGTTTTACTAAAGGTGTGAGGGTCGGGGAAAAAAGTGATTTGATGAAATTTGCATTGAATTTTGCATGTATATTTGTGTTGGATTTATATTTGTTTGGCTTGGGGAGTCTTTGCCGCACTTTAACTAAATCTGGGTTTAAATCCACTTAAGTTAAACTCCCAATACAACTTGTGTGTGGAGACCAGGATGAAATCTCATTAATTTTAATAGGATTAAGCATGTTCTTTTGCTGAGTCGTCTTCTCTATCTTTCTTTGGCTTCTCTGTATTAAAAAGCAGGATAAACCTTTCCACTCTTCCTTCTCTTTGTGAAAATGCTTTGACAGTCTCAGAGAAGTGGCTCTCTGGTTGCATACAATAATATTTTACGCTTTTTTTTTCCCTATGCTTTGAGCTGTAGTCTTACTGTACCCAGGCTTTTATTGGCTTTTGCTTCCCCTAAAGGTGCAATAATTCCTGACAGCAAGAAAACAGTTACAAGTGTTTGCCTGGTAAGCTTCTACACTAAATTTTTTTTTTTCTTTTGCTCCCTCTGGACAAATTTGAAACTGCTATGAAACAAGTCCATTATTAGAGGGAAATTTTGTAGAAGTTATCAGGAACTTAAGCATGTGAGGGTAAAAGCCATCCCTATTCATGAAGCAGGAATAAATCAAAGAACAGGGAACAAAGGTGGAAGTGTTACGAATGCAAACTGATTGAAGGCAAATATTGGGGATCCATTTAAGATCAAGCAAGCCATTAATTGGGAGAGTAAGCTACTTTGTGCATTTGTGTTACCCCTTCGCTTCCTCATTTCTCGCTGTACATCATCCCCTGAATCTTACTATTGGCTATTTTTGATTTGTATGCGATTTATGTTATAGGAGGACTCCTCTTCCCCCTTCTTCAGAAAAGACAAACCCCACAGCAGGTATTTCTGGATGTTCCTGAGGTGCTTTTAATGACACTCTTACTAAATATATGCTTTCATAGCAAAAGTAGACTGTCTTGTAGCTCATGCACTAAGCTAGATTTCAAGAGACTCTATTTTCATTTCCAGCTCTGACCAGTTCCTCCTACAGCATTATGCAAACGTCTCAGTCTTCTCACGCCTCTCTTTTGACCCTTTGAGTTAATGGAGGGTTGGTCTATCTCACCTATGCTCTGCTCTTTCAAACTGATGCCCTGTCATGCTATGGACTGACCCATATTACAAAGCTTGGGCTGGTGTATTTGTCTCAGCAAGGCTCCTTTACATCATCATCCTTTTGATGAAACTTTACATCATCAGCGTATCTTTTTGTTGGCAGTACCATCTGGACTTAAGTTCCCATAGCTAATTAAAAAAGAAAAGTATGGTGGAAAAGAAGCTCTCTAATTTTTTTGCCGTAAGATAAATAGGAGATTGGCTTATTCGGGGGGTTAAGGATGGGAGTTTCTGGTGGGTGAGAAATGCCCAGTGATAAGTTTAATTTCGCCATGTCCAAGCAAAGAGCATTTACTCCCTAGATCTCTACCCACAGTAAATGGGTGCTAGTCTAATTAATAACTTAATAAACAATAAGTATTGCTATAAACACCTTTTCCCTGCCTTTCTCAGCTGTGCTGATCAAGGTTTTTTTCCTCCTGAGACCAGATTTCTTTTCAGTTATCATTTCTTCCTGTTTCCAAAGCTCTTTGTATCCTAGCTGATCTTGAAAGGTCATGTCACTAGGATTTCACAGCAATTTCTGTGAATCTTCATGTGGGTTTCTGACACTCTTTGACCTGATGAGGCTTAAAAAAAAAAAAGGAGTAACGTGCTTCCCTCCTTTAAAAGAAAACATTCTGTACCCAGGTTCCATTTTTTAAAAAAAATTTAGTTTGGAAAATATCTCTTTCATGAGCATGACAGAAAGTGCTGGGACTGTAGGCATGACCAGCTGGTCTGAGTGTGAAAACTTGAGGCCAGCTTTGAAAAGAGCAAACATGCTCCTTCTTCAAGTGTTTGTTGTCCTTGGTCCTTTTTGTTAATGCATTATGATTATCTAGAGCTTTATAAAATGTGCAAAACCTATTTAATCTTTCCAGTTCCTTTTTATAGCAAGGCTTTTGAAGGATAGTCACAGTAGCTTCCTTGGTTTGTGATACGGATGATGTAGCGTCTTTATAACGTTTGCTTAGGCTGATGTAGAACTGCGGAGCCTGATGTATCTCAGATGCTTTCCATGCTTGGAAATGGCTTTGTTTGCAAGAGCAGCACCTCCTGTGTTGTCTCAATGTGGTACCACTACGCAGAGCTCCTTTAGGAAGAAGTGCAAGTGCTGTGGCTGAAGACCACCTCTCACCTGATAGTGAGGTGGAGCATATGCCCTTGAAAGTGACAGTTCATAGAATCATAGAATTGTTAGGGTTGGAAGGGACCTTAAAGATCATCTAGTTCCAACCCCCTTGCCATGGGCAGGGACACCTCCCACTAGACCAGGTTGCTCAGAGCCCCATCCAGCCTGGCCTTAAAAACTTCCAGGGATGGGGCTTCCACCACCTCTCTGGGCAACCTGTTCCAGTGTCTCACCACCCTCATGGTCAAGAACTTCTTCCTAACATCCAGTCTGAATTGTCCCATCTCTAGTTTTAATCCATTCCCTCTAGTCCTACCATTACCCAACATCCTAAAAAGTCCCTCACCAGCTTTCTTGTAGGCCCCCTTAAGATACTGGTAGGTCACTGGTAGCTTTTCCTGACACTGCATTAAGCTGTATCAAATGGCCATTAGCGTAGCCCATATGAACTGTTTCATTTCTACATTTGTGGAGGCTTCTGTTCTTGCGTTGGTGTTGTGACTTCTGTTCTGGGAGTCTCTCTTATGAGGAAAGGCTGAGAGCTGGGAGGGCTCAGCTTGGAGAAATGAAGGCTCAGGAGGATCTTGTCTATGTATATAAACGCGTGAAGGAAGAGTCCTCTTTTCAGTGGTGCCCAGTGACAGGACCAAAGGCAATGGGCACAAACTGAAACACCAGAGGTTCCCTCTGAACATCAGGAAGCACTTTCTCACTGTGAGGGTGACTGAGCCTTGGCACAGGTTGCCCGGGAAGGTGTTGGAGTCTCCATCCTTGGAGATACTTAAAAGCCATCTGGACATGGTCTTGGGCAACTGGCCATAGGTGGCCCTGCTTGAGCAAGGGGATTGGACCAAATGACCTCCAGAGATCCCTTCCAACCTCAACCATTCTGTGATTCTGTGAAAATTGTGCAGAGAGCTTCTTAAATGTCTAACTGGAAGTCATAACCCTGGCCAAATGACCTGGTGCGAAATAAACTTCGTTTGCATGGTTTGTAGGTTTCCGTGTCTCTAGAAGTGCTTCTGGTCTTTCTCATCTGAACTGTATGTCCACACACACCACTACTTCTGAGCCTTTATTAAAAATGGTGCAGTGGACATTCGGTCAGTAAGAGCTGAAGGACTTGTTCATCAGTCAGCTTATTGCGCTATGTTAGTGGACCTTAAGTGCATGAGACTATCTGCATGAGGTAGAAGCAGAGGTCTGTCTAGTACAGTATTGTCTTCAACAGTGATCAGTAGTATTGGATAGAGACATCTTCCAGCACTTGGTATCATAAGACCCTCTGGCAGTTCAGTTAAAAGCCAGTATGCTCCCACTGTTCCTCTCTCTTAGATCTTTTGCGTATGTAGAATAGCAGAGGCCCCAGCACAGATCTCTGGAACTTCACTGGTGGCCACTTGTCCCTGTGAAAACCTACAGCTTCTTTCTGCTCTTTGTTTCCTATTCTAATCAATTACCAGTCCATGCAAAAGCCTTTCTACGTGGCCAACAACATCTTAGTTTGCATTAGAACTTTGAAATGGTCCCTCACTAAAAACCTTTATACAAATCCACCTGTAATGAACAGCCTGAAAAACTTTAGATATGAAAGATAATTTCCTGCTACAAAAGCTGTGTTGATTCTTCCTGAAGCCAGGAAGCAAGGCAGTAATTGACACCAAGAACAATTATATCTTCATTTGTGATGGTGTTTTTCAAGGGCTGGCCAACAGGTTTACGTTTGTCTTGTAGATATGGCAGGATCCATGTGTTCTGGCTGCAGTGACCGTCTCTGAGATGGCTGCAGTAGGCATGTGCTGTGGCTGAAATACATCACTAGGAACATCTGGGACATAGAGGACACCTGGCTCTAGCAGGCACATTTTGGGCAGTGAAGCCAGCAGGGGAATGCAACGTCGTGAGTCTGTCAGTGGTTGCATAACTTAATTTTATGTAGGTCACAAGTTCCACTAGTTCTGCTAGACTTACGTATAAAGTTAAACATCTGCTTTGTGTTTTTGAAGAATTGCTGCCCAAGGCAGATATGTTGACATGGAAACAGCTGATAACATTCTTCAGGGACACTTGCTGCTTGAGTTTGAGAAGCATGTGGCCTGGATGGAGCTGTAATGCAGATGGCTTTTGTTACCAGCTGACTTGAAAAGCACGGAAGTTGGGTTTGTTTTCTGTTTAGAAAACAGCTTTTGGCTGGATCCAGTGTATTCATAGATTCCCATTTGTTGCTTTTCTGTGCGTTGCAAAAGGAGCGAGGATTTTTAGGCTTTGAAAATTTTGTAATGTCTAGAAGCTGGATATGTGTTGATGCAATGAAATCCATTTAGCGAATAAACAGCTGTAACAGAAGTGGCTTTCTGGTGCTGATGACCCATCCTCGTAAGGAATATCTGTATGAAAGAGAGTTTTAGAATAAAATATATACAGAAAATGCTGGTGAGGTGGGGGGTTTTGTGAGTTTTCGTTCCCCCCCGCCCACGCAGATTTTGGCAAGCAGGTCTTTCTGGGTGGTATGTTCTCCACTTGGTCTTTGACCCCTCTGAAAGTGGAAACAGATGTAATGCAAACAAGTGGGCAAGTTGTCCCCTGGGGGTTGACTGAAAACTGCAAACCCTTCCGCTAAATGAGCTCTTAGGTTATTGCATGTCTTGGGACAAATTTGTTTGCAGAACCATATTGAAATCAGGGAGTCTACACCTGCAGAGGTTCCTTCTGGAGTTAAAATACACACTTCAAATTTGTGATGCATTCATTAGGTGTCCTGGTTTGAGGTAAAACAGCACCAACTTTCTGTTCAGTAATTTTATTTCTTACTAGGCTTCTTCTAACTCTCAGAAATTAACAGCATGTTGTGTCGAAAACAGTTCATTCTCCGAGTGATAAGACCACTGTTTACAGTCCGTGCCAAGGAATTGTATGCAGAGAGGCTCTTGCTTATACTTACTGTTACACCAACCAAGGTCAGCTAATTTTGTTTTTTGCCCTGTTGGAGGGTCGTAAAGGGAAAAGGATAGAGGGGTCCCACCTACAGGGAGGAGCGGACAGGACAGGTGACCCAAAATTGACCAACAGGGTATTCCATCCCATCTGCATCATGCTCAGTATAAAAGCTGAGGGATCAAAGGGTCGATGCTGTTTCTTCAATGGCTGACATCCAAGGAGGACCCTGTCTGTTCATCTGCCTTTGATCCCAATCGGTGTGTTCCTGACTCCAGCTCTGGAATCCAGTTCCCACCCGTCGCTGAGTCCAGTCTGGGACTTCCCCAGTGCCTGCTGGTGATGTCATCCTGGGAGCTTAATATGGTTTTGTATATACTGTATATATTTCATTATTTTCCCTTTTATTTTATTATTAATGTTACATTAAAGTAGTTTAGTTTCTTCTAAACTCATAAATCTCTTTATCTCTCCTCCTCTTCTCCATGTACGAGAGGTTGCGGGGGGAGCATCTGTCGCCGGGCATTGGCCGATTTGGCCACAACCACGACATTGGGTATATCCTGTGGTGTGCTCAAGCATTCACATTTAGAGTTGCTTCTGAGCAAGATACAGTGAATGCCATCCAATGAACGCATACCAGTAACACTGGATTTTGTATGGCGATTCATCTGCACAAAGGGTGTCTGGATGAAGGAGAGAATTTGTAAATAAAATACATGTACAAATTTATTTCAGTATTTTTCCCTCGTCTTCAGGAAAGTTATTGCCAGAGGGAAGTGAAGGAAATGTGCAGCGCCTTTAAAAAGCAGAGACTGAAATGGTGGGCATGCAGTGTAAGCGGTTAGAGATAGTTGATGTTGTAGACGTTAATATGCGAGAAGGGAGAGTTTTCTATCTTGGCCTATCAGTGATAGAGGGTTTGCTAAGCAAGATTTGATGCATAATTCCTCTTCAGATGGCTGTCATTAACAAACTAAACACACACAAAACAAAACAAAAAATCCAAACCCCCAAAAACCCAGCCCACGCTGCAAACATCTAATCCTCGCCGCAGGGCACTTTTTCTCCTCCGTTTTCTGCTTGGGCAGATTTACCTCATGATACAATTTCAGGCAATTGAATGTAAAGTGGCTCAGATGCTCCAGAAGCTGAGTGCTGAGACAGAAGCAGGTTTTTGTTGGGCTGCTGGTGGAAGCAGAAGCGCTGCTTTTTAGGGCAGAGGAAGCCTTTAATTTCTCCACACTTGCAAATGAAACTCGTGAAGGTCCTTCCACTGAGCGCTAAAAGTACTTGACTGTTCCGTTACAGCTAGGCTCTCAGGAAAATTAGCGAGTTTAAAGTGCAAGCTGTTATAATAACTTTGTTAAACCCTCCTGTGGGTGCTTGCGTTGTTTGAGATGCAGCTGCTGGGGGACATGGTGTCTCCTTGCCCTGCTGAAGCTCATGCTCCCTGTGTATCTCCGGCATCATCTCTCTGAACTGGGCCTCTGGACCTGGAGCAAAGCCTCTTCTGATGGAGAACTCTTCTCCATGAATGTTATCTGCATTCTGCCTTCTAAAGTCCTCCCGGTTACTTACTTTAGGATAAGAATTTATATACTTCCTGCTGGTGAAAAGGTGTCGGATAAAATGTCATCAGGCCTAGAGCTGTGTTTTCAGGTTATCTTATGCTTTCACTAAATACATAAATGTCCTGTAGCCAAGAACAGGTTGTGCAAATGTTTCGTGGACGATAACTACAGCTGATCGCTAGCTTTAGGTGCAGGCTAAACATGCTACGTAGTAAGACGTGAAACTTGGTCACAGCTTCTGGTCTCAGAGCAGTGCTGGCACAGTGTGCTGGTTGGACCTGATTCTTCCATAAGGTGGAGTGTGCCAAGTCGTTTCTCCATTAAAAGCAAATGCACCCTTTTTTTTTTTTTTTTTTAGTACCGTTTAAAGAGGTACCTCCCATTTAGTACGCCTTTTAAAGCGGTGCTTCAGAGTTTGTTTTAAAAAAAAAAAAAAAAAAAAAGAGAAGTAAACTGGAATTACAGAGGGGAGCTGAAAGAGCTGAGGGTTGTTGCCCAACATCCAGTGGAAATGTTTTTCTTTTTCTTGTTTGCTTATGTTTGAAAGTTGGTAGCTTTGTACTGCTGAAGCCTGATACCCACTGATTGTTAATGAAGAAGGTGAAAACCTGGCATCAGCTGCAGTCTTTCTGCAGGACCTAACTTTCTCTGCCTCTTTAATTTTTGGCCTTTTGGAAGTGAGCATTGGCATTAGATTTACCAGAAACAGCTTGGGAAGTTGCTCTTCCAGCATCTTACTGAGATGGACACAGCCTTCCACAAAGGACCCTTCTTCCTCAAGTCCCTTCTTTCTTGAGATGCTGGTTCTCCACTGAACTGACCCGAAATATAGAGGGAACCTCAAGAGAAGAGGAAACTGCTGGTCTTCTGACCCATGCAGTCACTTAAAAGATAGCTCTGGAGTTTTCTCTGATCTCCTTTGGAAACTTTCAGGTTTCTGGATGATTTTAAGAAGCAAATACACTTCCTAATAGTTAACAGTTATCATGCCAGAGCATGCATGATGCCACACTGAGGTTCCTGTCTTTCTGTACGGATGGCTGTGCTGCTTATTGGTCAGTTCTTGTTTACTACAAATTGCAGCTTTCAAGGAAAGCAGAATTGGTGCCTGTTCGCCTTGTGTACCTGGCTCTAAACTGATGCGGTTTACTGGTGTGATTTACCACTGCTTTGTGGGTAGTTGAGCAGTCTCTAACAGGAGCAAGTGCAGCTGAGGAGGCAGGGGTGTGTTTATGGGACTTACGAGTTTATGGTCAATGGGGCTCTCCAACCTTCAAGCTGGACTTCTTTGTCTGAGGTCTAGTTCTGAGGATCCTAAACTTGCTTTAAAGGATGAGGCTGCAGAAATGTCATACCTCAGCGCTGGCCGCTGGGTCCTCGCTCTTCTGCATTTATAACCTTTTGTCATTACAGGCTTGCAGAGACTCTAGCAGCAAACTGGATTTGGAGGCAGGACGTGCATGTTAATTCAAGTGTGAATTAATTAATTCTTGGCATGTCTTTCGTTTTGTATCTGATTTCATTCAGTCACAGCCTGTTCCACCTCTTGTTTCCTGACCTATGATGGTGTTCTGCTGTGATCTGATGATATCAGACAGGTTTGTACTGGATTACGTTGGAGCCAAAGTCTTCAAAACACCATTCAGTGTATTGAAGCGAGCAGTAAGAGTTGCTAGTGGTAAGCGAGCTGTACTTGTAGCGTGGCTTTCACATGTTTGTCCTTATCCTTGTTTTTGTTGTCCATGCTTGGACAACCTCCCCCTGGCAGTCTCTTGACCTAGATAATGTACGCTGAGCTCGTCTTTGGACCAGGGTGGGCTGTTCTTGCTGGTATTTTGGCTTTTCTAGTTCACTGTTCCCCTCGTTACAAGATCAGAGCATCTTTGGCATAAAATCAGTAGCCAGAAGTTTCTAATGGGTTCAGTCTGTGCTGCTGCTTTTAGGTCACAACTTCTGGGGGAGTAAGAATAACTTCTTGCTTTGGTTTTGAGCCCAGGTGTTACAAGTTGAGAGAGAAGTTTCAACTTTGTTTTTTTTTCCATATTCTGTTGCTGTACTGCTGAGCAAAAATTGAAGACTGAGGTAAGCGTGGAGGCATTCAAGAGTGCTTCAGAAAATATCTGTATTCGAACGCCATTTGTCCAGTAAAATACAGAACATGAGAGAGATTATGGGTAAACATGCAGTTTTTTCACTTCATATCTTTGGTATAAGTTAAACTGATGTTTGTGGTAGTTCTAATAGCTCTTGGTGAGCTGCTCTGCTGACTCTCTGTAGATGCCCGTGGTATTCAGGTAACCATATGGAACAGTTTTGGAGTCCTCGTTAGCAGCATCAACTGGATAGACACTGCCTATCGAGCTCAGAAAGGTTCAGAAGAACCTGCTACTGACGGTGCAGTCCCTCTTGCACGAATAAGGGGCACTTTCTATAAAGACATTTGTACTGAAAAAGGTTTGAGGAGCTCAAGCCAAGCTTGTTTTACTTTGGCCTATTAATCAGTTAGCATCAGGACTCAAAACTTAAATGAGTTCCTCTGAAACTGAAAAGAGGGAAGCTAGAACAAGGTAGGAGAGCACAACTGGAGCCCTGTTGCTGCCTAGGAGACACAAGACCCAAGAGCTGGACTGAAGCACTTCTGCAAATGCTGCCTTGGCAGCCATGGACATCCATGAGAGTAAGGAGAGGGAAGGATGTTTTTTCTCTAGGTTCTGATGACCCAGAGGTTTAAATTTAGGTTGGTGCGTGACTTGAAGACTTACTGGCTGTGAAGAACCTGCCAGAGGGAAGGCCAGCAAGGGTGAAGAGAGCTGCTGCTGCATTCAATGGTCTCTTTGTTAGGGAAAAAATAGACTTGGCTAAGCTTCCCCACCCACCCTGCCCTGTGATTTCCACATCTTTCAAGCTGTCAAAATCACAAAGCAGGGAGGCATGCGCCAGCAACCTTCATCTGGTATTGCTATAAACATCTTCCTGGCTTGGACAGTTTGGGAAGGATCTTTTGATTTGAGCCAAATTATATATAGTGAAAAGCTTGACAGTATCATATTATGTTGTGATAAGCTGGAATGTTTTTGGGGTTTTTTTGCTGCATCTTGCCTGGCAGACATTCTGTATAAAGCTACTTTTGTTTTGTACCTACAATTGTTAGCTTAAAAAGAAGAAACCTCCGACAATCTGGAAGCCTTCAGGTTGTTTTGCTCATGAGGATAACTGGAAGTGGAGGCACATATCTTGTGACTTTATTTTTTTTTAATGTTTTTTTAATTTCCATATTTCAGGATATGCACAAAGATCCTACTTCCTTGCCTACTTCCTTTCTTCCTTGGAGAAAGAGCCAAAAATGCTTTCTTTCCTTCCAGGTCTTTTAGCACTGAGGGGAAGTTCCTCCTTCAGTCATTGCACTGGGACCATATTTTGGCTGTCCAGGCTCTCTGATCTTTATTCGCCGTTCCTAAGCTCTCCAGAGCATTGCCTGATGCTTTTGTAACATATGGTGCCATCGCTGCCGTGCGTAACCCTGCTCAAAACCATGCACAGGCTTAACTTCCTGAGGCAGAACCTTGTGTTCTGGATGGAGACGTGTCTTCTGTTTCTGCATGCCTAAAATTAGCATTACAGCTACATGAACCTATAGAGGAGCATAATGATTTCTCAAAAATATCTGGAGTGAAAGATAGCATTGCAGCTATCAACTTCAGTGATAGTTAACTTGACCTGTATTGCCAGGAAATTGCTGACTGCGGTAAAATTCCCCAGGGCAGGAGGTGGGTGGGTGACCAGACTTTAACACATTGGCAGTTTTATTTGCTCCAAAAAGTAACACTTGGTTAATTGTACCTTCAGGCTGAAGTCACTGCTTGTTTAAGTCTCTGTTAGCTCCAGACTTGGCAGTTTTGAATTTAATAGCACCTCAGACACAGTTTATTCCTGTGCTGCGTGTGCGCTGTGCTGGTTCTAGCTTCTAGTGATGTCTCTCAGCAGGCGTAAAGCACCCATGCTGCAGAGTACCTGCTTCGGCAGACACTTGCGGAAACCTAAACCATGAGCTTGCCTTTTACTTTTCTTGCTCTCTTGTGCTCTGTATTAGCTCAGTGGCTGCAGAGGTCTTGTGGGAACCCACTGGGATGGTTCCTTTGAGGGTCTTGTTGAAAGCTGTTTAATTTGAAACACGTGGTATGAAATACCCTGCGTATGATCTCCTGTTCCCATGAGACCACTGCATGTCTGAAAATCTGCTAGCTGCTTTGGGTGTGGATCAGACCAGGGAAGGTTGCAGTTGAGCCATAGTGCACATTTTTTATTGCTTGGAGGTATTTTTGTTGACAGATTTATTGGCCAGTCACAGCTTTATGCAGTTAGCCTTTGGCACTTCATTTTTCTTTATGTTAAAACTGGATTGTTTCACATATTCCAAAACAAGCCACGTTTTCATAAATGAAATAGCTGTGTGGCCATTTTTCACAGGAAAAGCGTCCTGCTGAGTAGTACTTCTCACCATCTGAACTGCAGAACATGGCACTAATATGAGTGAGAAAGGATGATGGATGGGTGATGCTGTTTTGGGGCTTTTAGGCTTTAACATTTATTTTCTCAGAGACAAAGTGTGATAGCCATGAAGCCTCAACGGTGCCAGCGTGGGCTGCCCTCGTTAGTGGGGTAAGAAATGCATAAGCTGTCTGCCTTGTGCCCTGAGAGAAGAATACGGGTGGGGAACTGAAGCACAGGAAGATGGAGATGGGCAAAGCTGGTAATATTCAAAACAAAACTAACCAAAAAAGCCCACCCACAAACCCCACTGTGGCTAAATGTACCAAAGATCGTCAATCTGTGGCTCTGCATCACTTCCATGGGAAGTTGGAAGCGGGGAAGGAGCCTGGGCTCAGATTGTGTCACTGTCAAATATGGGGTCTAAACACTAAAAACCTTCTTCCTCTCTGGGTTCCTGGTAGGGAAAGGAAAATTGAGCAAGTTGCTGAAAATCTTGAGCCTGAAGGATATACAGCACTTTAATATCTCTGTGAACGAGGTCTGCTGTTCAGAGCCTGCAATTAATCCACCTCTTGCCTGGAAATGGCTTTCCATTTCTCTTGCGGGAGCGTGGTGGTGGTGACCTGGCAGAGCTGCTGTTCCTCCGTAGCTTTGCACGGCCTTGGCCCCGTGTAACATAACGTGCCTTGGTCAGCATGGGGCCTGAAGTGCTTTATACTTGTGGAAGTTTCATGTGTCGGCCAAGTCCAAGTGTGATCACAGAGTTTCTCAGCAAAACTTGACATTCCTCCTCTTTGAAAGAAAGAGACTTTAAGGTGTTTGTTCTATTCATGCAGAGCATCTTGAAAGTCCTGGTCTATTATGTTTGGCCATTTATGAGCAGAAGAACAGATTTTCTTGCAGAGAGTAATATTTCTTGCAGAAAGCAGCTGGAGAAATACTTTAGCAGCTGCAAACTTCTTTTAAAAAGCACTTTTTCCACACCAGTCTTCCAGAGGATGCAGCAACCTTCTCAGAGACTGTCTGCTCAGTGACATTGAATTGTTCCTTGCTCTCTGGCTTAATAACTCCCATCTAAGTTGGTCAAATGTGAATCTAGAGGGTGTGTTGGGTGCGCTGAGCCAAGGATACTGTCTCTGTTCTTTTGACTTCATCGTTTGCAGCTGCTGGCATCTTTTGGCTCATTCCCTGAAGCTTGTAGATGCTGCTGGAGGCACCACAGTCACCTTTCCTGTGGAGTGTGTGTCGTGCAGATTGATGGGAGGTTCAGCCATAGATGGGGACTACACCACAGACTGAAGGAGGTGGTTCATATTTAGGGATGTTGTTCCTAACAGGTTCCAGTGTAATGCAGGCTCTGTGGACTTACTGGCTTTGTAGGATTTTTTTAAATCTCTTTTTGTGGACATGTATCAGGAGAAACATCAGAAAAGGCAGCAGCGGACCAAACCGATGTCCATCCAATACCCTGTTCTGCCTGCTGTAGTGAGGAGTGTGCCTGCTAATATGGAGGGATGTGCCAGCTCTTCCGTAATACATGGCCAGCTGTGTGGTGTTACGCTCTGAAGTGGTGTGGTAGAAGGAATATAAGTGATGTTCTTCCGGACCTGGGCTGGCAATGTTTCTTCTCCAAATCACATTTTGGAACATGTGGAACTTGTGTCCTACTGTTGCAGCAGATCAGCCTCAAATGCTCTGCTGGCTTCATGTCAGCCCCAAGGGTTTGTCAGATCCACCTTGTTGGTCACCATCCTAGCCTGGCTGATGTACTCATGAGATAAGTCTTGGTGATTTCTAGGTACATTTTCCTTCAAAACTCCTTCTGAAAGTATGGAACTGTTCGTGTCCCACCTCAGTCATCCTCCCAGAGGAGCATTTTGTTAATACTGGAAATGGCGAGGGCATGGAGAACCTGTATTGGGCAGCAAATGGTCTTTTGACCATTGTATCCTGGGTTTTCTAAGGTATTGGTAATGCTTCACGCTGTGCAGGCATCCAGGGAAGCCAAAGGAACTGTGTCGAGACTGGGGACCTAGTAATGCATTCCCCTGTAATCTCTAATGCTTCTCTGCTTCACAACCTCTGTTGGGGTCATTCTTCGTTGTTGATAGCATGTGACACTTTGTAGAAACAGCTTTGTAACTTGCCGTTAACCTTCTTTGGGAGCCAAAGGATTTTAATGGCTCTAAAGCTGCTGTTCAGAGAATGATAGAACTTCATCTGGTCGTGCTCAGCTGACAGTGGGCCAGCCTCATGTGCCTTGGTGCTGGCCCTTCTATCTCCAGACCTTTCTACGTGTGCAACTTCAGCCTTGGAGATAAGCTTGGGAAGCCAAATACTTCTCAAGATTGCAGCACGGATTCCCTGCCTCCTGCGTTCTAGCCTCAATTCACAAAATGAGATGTGCTTGTCTCCCCTTAGCAAAATCTGGTTTAATTCTGTTTTTCTGAAGAGTGAACTATAGAACTTGTTTCCAGAGCTGACAACACATGAAGTGATTATCAGAAATGGCGAGTTGAAAACATGCCTTATGTCTTCTTAATTTGATGGGACAGTAGCATCGTTGTCAGCAAAAGGTATTCCACCCTTGTTTTCCCTGCTTTGTCGTTATACTGAGGATAGAAGATTTCTTTGCAGCTCTTTGACCTTATTGCATGCCTAGTCCATGCATGCTTGTAAGTATGAGTTTTGGGGCAGTGTCTGCTGGCTCTTTGATGACAGCTCAAAGGAGCATGCGTTGCCCTAAATGGTTTGCTTTGCTCACTTTGTACCTGTGACCTCTAACATGCACAGTCCTTCTTTCCATGTTTTTTTTTGTCTGGTTCTACATCTCTCCTTTTGCCTTGGTGTAGCCCCTGCATGCACCTTGCAGCTGCTTAACCAGGAGCGACTGAGGCTGGCTGGGAGGGCATGGAGGCAAGGGGGGGTTATATTTGAAAGGCTTCACTCTGCTCTTACAACATCACCTTAATCAATGTCTTTTGAAATAATGCTTTGAATTTTTTTATTATTTTTTTTTTTTTTGCACAAATTCCTTGTCTTGAGCACAGGGAGGTCAGCAAGAAGGGAGGAACGCTTCTGAAACCCAGCAGGCAATGCCCTCTGGGGGGGTGTAGACATTGCAGAGTCATCAGTCATTTAGTTGTTGATTCAAAGTTATTCTGTTTTTTCAGTGGGCTTGTTCCCTGCTGAGTTATAGCCACAGATGGTAAAAGTAAACTTTGCACTTTTCAGAGTGTAGTCCTTTCCCAGATTGTATTTGTTGCTGTCTTTTGTGGTTTGGTTTGGCTTTTAATTTCCCTGGGGATGCCATACAGATGGAGAAGGTAGTGCTCAAAGAATGAATTTTGCCCTTATTTCTGAAAATTACTTCTGATGAGAACAGTAGTGTTCATCTCTTCCTTCGTGTTGTCTCCAGCAGCCAGAGGATGGTTTCTTCTGGGGAGCGACGTGATCTGGAGAAGAAGCTTTAGCTGGTGCTTTTCTGGGCTGTAGGTGTGTGGGGTGGGTGCTTGGTGGGGTCTCAGAGTACAAACGGAGACATGTGGGACTGGCTAGAAGTGTGATGGGAAGGCAGAAATAAAGCTTATTGCTTGTAATTATAAAAGGCAGTTGTTAAGTTGGGAAAAGTGACCTGCAAGTAATTGTGACTCTTGTTCTGGATGTATGGGATTGTGCTAAGGTGGACGAGGCCAAAAAAAAACAACCACCCAACACTTAGCTGGAGGTTGATATTGAATACAGCATGCCAAGCGTCGTCTGGGCTGCATTAAGGTATGACTGCATCTGGTTATCCCCTCGCTGGTCTTGGAAACGTTTGCTTGTCTGCAGTACTTGCAGTCTGTGTATTGTGTTTGTCTACTTCACACACTCACTCTGCAATTCATAAAGGGTTTTTTATAATTGGATAAAGAACATTTAAAATTATTTTAAGTTTGTAAGTTTGTATTTAGCGCCTTGGGGGAGGGATTATCATTTGTCCCCTGAGGAGACCGTGCTTAGTGAGAGGGAAAAGGGGAGACAAACCTTTTGTGTTTGAGCTCAGCGTGTCCCCCGTAACTGATGCTGGCCTAATCCCGACAGGCTACCAGGTGCTTCAGAAGAGATGAGAAGCATTTATTGGGATTTTGCTTTCCTCTGCAGCAGTTGGAGTCAAGTGGGACCAAAGTCAGCTGTGATGGGAAGGATTTCTGGTGGGTTAATGTGGTTGGGGATACAAAGCATCTCTGTGCATAGGGGACAGCTGGCCACGTTAATGCAACAGCTTCTAGACACTGGGTGTGATCAAATTTGATCTTACAAGTATATATATATCTTACAAATATACAAATATATGTAGTTCTTGGGTCAGTTGAAATTAAGATTATTTCATTTGTCCTAAAAAAATGAGATTTTAACTATAACAATAATTATAGTATTTATGGATAGATATAACGCTGCTACGTCTGCATTTCCAAAATGCAATGGAAGATGTTTATTCTTGGGGGGTTGGGTAGCATAACTGCAGAAGCGTTAGTAAAGGTAGGAAAAAACCCACCTATAGTAAGAAAGTGCTCTGTTCATATTCATTGATGTTATTCTTTACTATTTTCTTTAAAACAGAAGATGCATACGTTATTGCACAGCCAATTCATTCTCAGGGTCACTTCTTAGGCTATAAAATATTGCTTCTTGTAAGCCTTTTACCTTGAAAAGGGACAGCAAACATAAGCTGGACTGTCTTTAAAACATAAAATACAAAATTTACCCTTAATGATCTATTTTTGTCTTTTTTTTTATGTGGATTAGATACTGCTTGCGGAATATCTGCCTGTGACCTGTGAACTTTACAAAAAGTGCCCTTATTTCTGTATCACGTGGTGGGAGTGCAGGTTGACAAATGATACTCTGAGTGTCTTGGTGAAGTACCTACAGGGTCCATGAGGGAACCCAAATCACTTGCTTTAAGTTGAAGGATTCAGAGGTTAAAGCAAATTTTTGCAGCCTGTCAGCAATCGGGATCTGTCTGCTCTAGGAAAATCTCTTGTGGGCAGAGTATTTCACATATTTCCTTGCTTTCCCCTTGCTTCCAGTCTCGTCAGCTGGAGTTTTCAATGGTTAAATTACTGCGTACGCTAAGAGCGTGCTAAAGTCTTAAGACAAATTTGTGTAAGTGCCTTGTAATTCAGAGCAGTGGGAAAAGTACTGAAGTTATCTTGGCTGAATAACACAAATTCATATTACCAAGTCCCTTTGGAAAACGTGGGGCTGCTTTCCTGGAGCAGGTGATGCCCGTGTACCATGTTGCGGGGGCTACAGTTGTGTATCGCACAGGTCGTCTCCTCTCCTGCGCCGATTCTTTCAAGCCCTGCTAACGTGCCCTTGGAAGAGCAAGTGATGAGAAGGAAGGAGCAAAGTCGGTCTGCCTTGTGCCTGCGCAGCGCAAACTGGGAGACCCCAGCGAAGCTGGTGCTGGCTGGGTACCAGGCGCAGTCTCTGGTACGCAGGACTAGATGGGGCTGGTGAGCTGCCTTTCGCCGCCAAGACTTCTACTGTCAGGTCAGACATGGAAATATTTCCAGCTGCCAGGTGGGATGACCCAAGCGTGAACTTTTGGCTGCAGTGAGAAACCTGCTCGCGCAAAACGAGTGTGGTGCTGTGCACACTTATTTCAGGGAGAAAGCTGCAGAGGAGTGCGTGAGCTAAGGCCAGCGTTTCATGTACCCTACACTCCGGTCCTTTTAGGCTCCCTTGCCCTCTGGGAGAGCAGAAGACGTAGAAATGCTCCATCTATTTTCAACAGGCAAAATAACTCTTTTTACTAGAATAAATAAAAGGTCAGGAATCATAGAATCATAGAATGGTTTGGGTTGGAAGGGACCTTAAAGATCATCTAGTTCCAACCCCCCTGCCATGGCCAGGGACACCTCCCACTAGACCAGGCTGATCAAAGCCCCATCCAGCCTGGCCTTGAACACTGCCAGGGATAGGGCAGCCACAACTTCCCTGGGCAACCTGTTCTAGTGGCTCACTGCCCTCACAGTAAAGAACATCTTCCTAATATCTAATCTAAATCTACCCTCTTTCAGTTTAAAACTGTTACCTCTTGTCCTATCGCTACACTCCCTGATAAAGAGTCCTTCCCTGTCTTTCCTGTAGGCGGCCTTTAAGTACTGGAAGGCTGCTATAAGGTCTCCCTGGAGCCTTCTCTTCTCCAGGCTGAACAACCTCAGTTCTCTCAGCCTGTCTTCATAGCAGAGGTGCTCCAGCCCTTTGATCATCTTCATGGCCCTCCTCTGGACTTGCTCCAACAGGTCCATGTCCTTCTTATGTTGGGTGCCCTAGAGCTGGACGCAGTATTCCAGGTAGGGTCTTACAAGAGCAGAGTAGAGGGTCAGAAATGCTCCCTTTATCTGCCCCAGGGCCTGAAAGCGCCCTTCTTATTTTGGGGAGGAAGGAGGCTTTGAGTTCCTTAGGGAACTTGTAGGGTGACTAGGGATGCTGAATTTGAGGCACTGCATTTTAGCATTGAGTTTAGTCCCCATCTTTGACTCTTTGGTAGTCCTGTATGTTGTGTGTCCTCTGCAAAGCTTGGGGTAGCTGTTTATATTTCAGGTAAGGTGGTTTTGAGGCTAAAACTCTGTTACTCTGTTCAGGGCTTTAGGACCTACAGTAAGGAGGAAAGTTTGGAAACAAAAATTTCATGGTATGAAGCATCAAAATGTTGCAATGTGGGAGTCAAAGCTAATAAATGTTATCTTGGGCTTTCTTGGAGGGGGAAAAAAAGGCTCTTACGAAGATTCTTCAATTCACAAGTGTGGTTGCGACTGGAGTTGAGAGCTCAGGGTGAAACTTCTTGGATGGATGGCTAAATCAGGGTGTTACGTGTGTTACTGATGACTGATGTTGGATGATTTTCATTATGCTATTTATACCATTCATGCATGCTGCTCATTCTGTGGTGTGAACTGCTTTTGTGTCTTCAACTGCGGTCACCTCTGAGATGTCACGCAAAGTTGAATCTCAGCACTTTCTGAAGGCCATGACGTTTCTCTTCATAACTGCAGGATGAGGACTCAACCTTGCCTCATTGATAAGGAGGAGTGTTGCCCTTTAAAAACTACTTAGGGAGGAGACTTTCAATCGGTCTGGTTCAGGCTGAACTGTTTGGAAGCCCATATAAAGCTTTAAAAAGTCTTCAAAACAACAGAGTAAATCCAGGTAGAAGCTGATGAGCTGCCCTGAAGTCAATGGGAGCTGCTCCAGTGACTTCAAGGATGAGAGCCCATCCATTGGTGGGACAGTCTCTTGTGTGTGCTTTGGTAATGAAGAAAAGACATTGCCTATTTATTGTTTTATGTGGGGAAATGAAAGCTTACTGTGGGTGTGAATCTTCTTCAGTAACAGGTGATGTGTCTGTGTAATGTCTTGGAAGAGGTGAAATATTGGCTTTTGCTTATTTTCAATCAAAGTTGTTTGGTTTGGGTTTTTTTTTTTTTTTTAGCTTTTTGCAATGAGCAGGAAAATCAAAGCAGGAATCGACTAAGGTTGATGCTTGGTTTTGACTAACTTGGTGTAAAGGCAGGGCCAGGACTGTGGTTCCCCGTGTTATCAGCATGCTCGAGCTGGTGCAAACTGTTCTGCTGAGCCTGGGGACAACACTACAGAGTGTGTGAAAAGGCATCATGTCTCTGCTGCCGTACACCTGTGGGCTTTGAGTGGCTTTGTACATGTGGCTTTTGACTTGAGCTGCTCACTGTTGGGGCCTGAGGGAAGAAGAACAAAGTACCCTTTATAAAGAAAGAGCCTCTCAGTGAATTTGGGAATGGTCTTTTTTCCTGCCTCTGCGTTGTTACCTGTATGTTGTGTGTAATGATGCTTGCCTGCCTTCTGTATTTCTTTTTCCCCATTCCTGCTGATAGGAGTGTGTTTAGTAGAACACTCTTTTGATATAAATTGATCTTTTTTTTTTTTCTTCTTTTTTTTTAATAGGTATATTGCAGTGGATCTGAAAGTGATATAAGAAAGAATTGGTCCCGGGAAGAGAAGCCTTCCTGCAAGGCCAACCCTGAAGATGTGGACTGCCATTGTATTCTTCCTGCTGATTTCCTTCTGTATATGTGAACACAGGTTTTCTGTCCTGAAAGGCAGAGGAGTCCACATAGTGCAAATAAACAGACTTACAACTGAAAAGCAGTGCAGGCAGGCTTGTCAAAGCCCAGGTGCTTCAGGTAAGGTTCTTGTCCCTTAGCTGGAATTCCAGCTGGGTTTTCTGTTCCTTAAAGGTCTCCTCTGCTCCCCTGACAACTATCTTTCTTCATTCCAGTTGTTTACAGGCATTTACAGTTACGGCTTCTCTGTGCAGTCCTGTGGTGCTAAAAAACTTATGACAGCTTTGGTTAAATTGAATCCAGAACAACCATTTCCCAGGGCCCTGCTAGCTTCTGTAAGAAAGAACATGCATGTGCGCTTGGTGTGCACTGGTAGCGTGCAAACGGTGTTAGGTCACTTGACTTGAAGAATGATTATTCCATGCTGCCAGATGTTTGCAAGTGAACAGTGCTGTTGTAGACAGCTGCACCGGAATGAGTGGTCTTTACTCACTGGTATTTATGTGTGTTTTTTCTGCCTTAGAAGAAACCGGTTGTATTCTGCAACCAAGCAGAGTGTTAAACAAGTCTGGGGAGATGAGAGCCTTCTGCTGTCTACCTCTGAGATGTCTTCAAAAGCATTGAACTTCTTAATGAGTCTTTCAGAGTTGTCCTTATGAAGGTCCCTATCTTATCTAGCCACATGTGAGAGATTGTAGCACTTACAAACAACTGGTGATGCTGTGGTGAAGGTGAGACCTTGGCTCAGGTGGATGAATGTCTGACACAGATTGATAGGAACATCATAAAGATGCCTTTTTTTAATGCCCTGTGGTTTCAAACCTTTATTTTAAACGTGAGACATCCCTTCATAGTGGAAGGAAAGTACCTTTATAAACTAAGCATTTTATTTAGGACATAAAATGTGAGTGGGTTTGTCTCCCAGGCACCAGAGCTGTGAAAGTTTCAGCCTCTGCTTTTTAAGTTGGTAAACCCTAGAGAGGTGACACATTCACACTGATTGTGCTGTCTTAGGGTTTGTAGCACTGCATGTTTGTCTCTTCCACTTGAGAATCTCTAAACACTGTGCACGTGTCATCTTCACCACCTGATATCTTGATCAGGGTAGAAAAGGTGCTATCAGCTGCCTCTTCCAGAGGAGGAACATAAGGAATTTAGTTATTCCATGATCAGGGCTGGGAGGTGATCTGAGGGCATGCTTTGCCCTGTTGTTGACTGACTGCAGCCACTTTTTTTAATACCCTTCACCTTTTTCTCTCCTGATGGTTTTTGCACAGAGCAAGTCCAGTTGAGTGTTAGCTTTGGGCAGAGGGGGTTGAGGCTCTAGAATTAGATGACCCATTACATCTTCAGGAAACCATGCAGAACTAAACACAAAAGCTAAACCTTTTTGGATTTTGTTCTGTATCAAACCCACTGGAGCAATTTAATTCCTATTTGTTACTTGATGGCCAGTCTGTTGCACTACCTGGTGTCAAGGGAGATGGAAAAGATACAAACTCTTGGCATAAATGTATAGCCACGTGCAGAGAGATCATCTGGAGACAAGGGCCTGAAATGTCTTTTTTTGTTTTTATTATTAGCTTTAAGTTTTAAGATTAGCTTTACTGCTCTTGTTCTCTGTTCCCACCTTTCCCAAGTATATTTATTTTTGTGCTTTCTTTCATTGCAGGCATGAGGCCTGAGACTTAGATGTCAGAATGGTTACACCTATGCAACTGTCAGTAAAGGAGCAGTGATTGTTATTTTTTAAGATATTATAGTGTTTTTAAGATATTATAGTTGCAGGCCAAGGTTGCATGGGGAGACGTCTTCATAGCTACATTGCCTGGAGAAGTGTAAAAATAACATTCCTAGCTGTTTAGGTTCTCTTCTGTAGATGTAGTTTATACCCTTGCTGATATAATATCATCAACTTAGAGAAGTAGTGCAGCTATCGCAAAAAGAATTGCTTTTGCCGGTACATTCACATCTCAGATGTGCCCTGTAGAAAAGGGAATGGTTGCTGATCTCGCTATTCCAGCATTGCCTTCGAATAGCCACACCAGAGGCCAGGCTACGTAGTTAGCAAACTAACATATCACAAAACAATTGTACCAATATGATGAGACAGTTTGACGCTTCAATTGCATGCTAACAAAAGCAGCAAAACTCTCTAGGGCTGACAGCACGGGTAGTAACTCTAACCTCTGGTTGTTGTCTAATGCGATGGGTTCAGGTCTCCAGATGGTGCTAGGTTAAGTGATTTACATGATGGGGAAAGTGCCCATCTTAGCAAAGATCTGACAATCCAGGATTCCCAGATGCCTGGTGAGCACGGTGAACCTGTGTTGGGAGGTAAGATAAGCTTGTACTCTTCCCTTTGCATCTCCAGCCATGTTCAGAGCTCTCCCAAGTTTCTTCTATGGTGACCAGTCCAGGGAACATCTTGGCCATCTGAGCAGTCTGGCTCTGAGAACAGAGCCACTGGGCTGTAATTCTGGGCTATCTTGTATGCTCTGGGGAAAATAAAGGGAAAATAGGACATGGCTGCAAGACCAAATATTCCTGCACCCTGCTTCTACAATACATCTGGCTTTTCCTTGCCTTTGGGCATCTGCAATTTCTTTCCAGTAAAAGCAGGCTTAAAAATTAAATAAACCAGTTTGGTAGGGCAGGACCTTGGCTTCTGCCTACATGGTTTCCTTTCAGAATAACTCTGAAGAACTTTTGTTATCCTTCCACTTTCTATTTTTTTCTTTCTTTTTTCTTTCATTTTCTTTTTTTTTTTTTTGTCTCCTCATTGGTAGTGAGCAAAAAGGAGCCACTGTGTGGCACATACCTTGCAGTGGACACATCAGCTGGAGCCTCAACCTGGAGTTGCATCAAAGGGGAGTACTAATGAGTCCAGCTCAACAGAGCATCTGGTCCTCCTGGGGAGCAACTGGGGAGGTTCATGAGCAGCTGGATACCATCCTGATGGCAGCAGAAACCAGGCTGCTTTAACTATGTTGACCCCATTAGTCTCTTGACCTTTATGAACTGACTGACTTAGGTAGCCAATGCAAGATGTGCCACTGGGTTTTTGTTTTCCCCTTCCCAAGAAGTGAGAAATGGCACGATTTACAGTAGTAGGTAGTCTGTGTTTCTTCACCAGCATGGCTTATTGAGTGAGGGACAGGAGATGGCATTGGGAATCGGGGCACATCCAAACAATGCTTTCATTTCTGAGGAGTGGATTGTAATTTCTTGAAGGGCTGCTGCTGTATCTCCTGCTCTGTGTGACTGTTGAAGCTTTTAATTTTATCGCTTTCTAAGTATCGTTTTTTAAAGGCTTTGAATGTTGCTTTCTTAACGTTTTACCAAAGTCAGGAAAATCCACCTTTGCTACTTTCTTTAGGGCTGTCAAACAGACTGTGGTTGTTGGTAGAGGGATTTCTCCAAGTTCATAAATCTTTCACAAGCTCTTTTAATAACTATGGTAATGTAAATGTTTTTTTATGAAAAGTTCAAGCTTTCCATAGCCTTAATCCTCAGTGAGGGCAACTCTCTTTGTAGATAAGAGCTTTAAATATAGTTGTATGTACCACATAGGCATGTTCTTTGCCCTTTCTCACACTTCTAACAAAACACAGAAATGAATTTCTCCTACCATGCACTTAAGTTCCCTTTAATCCTCTGATGGGTGGTCAGTTGGGGACAGATCTGCTTCATCCCAGACTGAGCACTGTGTTATCTTCTATGGTTTTTTTTGTTACAGCACATGTTCCAGAAATTAATTGCATGCTACTGTGATATTACATAAAATAATAGCATAATTTAGGCAGGAAAGGACCTTTTGAAGGTCTCTGGTCCGAACCCAACTTAGATGTGCCTGTTCAAGACCTGATGGAGAGTGTATCTTCTCTGGCCCCCAGCCTAGTGTTTGAGTGCCCTTGTGGTAGAGGCTAATTTTTTCCCTTGATGTTGAAATTTCCTGTAAATCATCTTCTTCAGCCCCTCAGACATCTAGTAGCCTCTCTGGGACTTGCTCCAGTATGTCAATACCCGTATTGTATGCTAGGAAGCCCAAAACCGGGTGCAGTGTTTGAGATGTCTCGTCAGCACTAGTTTGAGGAGGTCCATTCCTTCCCTCGAAGCTTGGTTACATGTATGTAGACATGCCCAGAAAGAAGTTACTGAGTTTGAAGGGATGCCAAGAGAGAGTTCCTACTGTGGGTTTCTATTCAGCTTGTGTTGGGGTTTGACTTAGTAACTAAGAGAATTTCTGTGATGGCTCCCATGGCTAATGGTATCATTGTTCAGTCAATGAAGAATAAATTTTTGTAACTCTAAGCACTCAGATGAGAGCTGTCTCCCATCTGTGATGAGATGGATGTCTTCTCTTTGGTTTCGTCTCACTTTTTTCCTTTTTTTTTCCTTTTTTTCCTTTTCTTTTCTTTTTTCTTTTTTCTTTTTTTTTTTTCCCTCATTAAGACATCTATATGAATGGTGGCATTTAGATGGGTCCAAACTGTAGTGCACTCTCTTTGTCTGTGACAGGGTGAGTGAATTGCTGCTGTTAGGAGATGTTGGTACCGGAAGACAAGCAGGTAGGTAGGGTGTAGCTGCTGTATTGATTTTGTTGGCTTTACAGTTACTTTCACTAATCATAGAATGGTTTAGTTTGGAAGGGACCTTAAAGATCATCTAGTTCCAACCCCCCTGCCTTGGGCAGGGACACCTCCCGCTAGACCAGGTTGCTCAAAGCCCCATCCAGCCTGGTCTTGAACACCTCCAGGGACGGGGCATCCTCATCTTCTCTCGGCAACCTGTTCCAGTGCCTCACCACCCTCATAGTGAAAGATTTCTTCCTGATATCTAATCTAATTCTAAACTCTTCCAGTTTGAAGCCATTACCTCTTGTCCTATCACTACACGCCCCTGTATAAAGTCCCTTTCTGGCTTTCATGTAGGCCTCCTTTAAGTAATCGAAGGCTGCTATAAGGTCTCCCCTCTCCAGGCTGAACAACCCCAACTCTCTCAGCCTGTCTTCATAGGAGAGGTGCTCCAGCCCTCTGATCGTCTTTGTGGCCCTCGTCTAGACTTGCTCCAACAGGTCCATGTCTGTCTTATGTTAGGTACCCTAGAGCTGGACGCCATACTCCAGGTGGGAGTAGAGGGGGAGAATCACTTCCCTTGACCTACTATCCATGTTTTTTTTTTTTTGATGTAGCCCAGGATATGGTTGGCCTTCTGGGCTGCAAGTGCACATTGCTGGGTCACGTTGAGCTTCTCATCCAACAACACTCCCAAGTCCTTCTCCTCAGGGCTGCTCTCAAGCTATTCTCTGCCCAGCCTATATTTGTGCTTGGGATTGCCTTGACCCAGGTGCAGGACCTTGCACTTGGTTGAACTTCATGAGGTTGGCATGGGCCCACCTCTCAAGCCTGTCCAGGTCCGTCTGAATGGCAGCCCTTCCCTCCAGTGTGTCAGCTGTACCACACAGCTTGGTGTTGTTGGCAAACTTGCTGAGGGTGCACTCAATCCTACCATCCATGTTGCCAACAAAGATGTTAAACAGCACCAGTCCCAGTACTGACCCCTGAGGAATGCTACTTGTCACTGGTTTCCGCTTGGACATCAAGCCATTGACAACAACCCTTTGAGTGCAGCCATTCAGCCAGTTCCTTATCCACTGAGTGGTCCGTCCATCAAGTCCATGTCTTGCCAATTTAGAGACAAGGATGTTGTGCAGAACGTCAAATGCTTTGCACAAATCCAGGTAGATGGTGTCTGTTGCTCTCCCCTTATCCACCGTGCTGTAACCCTGCCATAGAAGGGAAACAAATTTTTCAGGTGTGACTTGCCCTTGGTGAAGCCATGTTGGCTGTCACCAGTCACCTCCTTATTTTCCAGGTACCTTAACAGAGTTTCCAGGAGGACCTGCTCCATGATTTTGCCAGGCACAGAGGTGAGACTGGCTGGCCTGTAGTTCCTCATGTCTTCCTTTTTTTCCTTTTTGAAAATGGGGGTTATGTTTCCCCTTTTCCAGTCGGTGGGAACTTCACCAGACAGCCACAACTTATTAAATATGGCAGAAAGTGGCTTAGCAACTTCATCTGCCAGTTCCCTCAGGACCTGAGGATGGGTTTTTATCAGGTCCCATGGACTTGTGCACCTTCAGGTTCCTTAGATGGTCTCACACTTGATCTTCTACAGCGGGCAGTTCTTCATTTTCACAGCCCCTGCCTTTTATCTTCTGTGACTTGGGTGGTGTGGTTAGAGCCTTTGCTGGTGAAGACTGAGGGCAAAAATGTCATTGAATACCTCAGCCTTCTTCATATCCTGGGTGACCGGATCCCCCGTTTTCTTCCAGAGAGGGCCTACATCTTCTCTAGTCTTCCTTTTATTGCTGACACATTTCCAGAAGTTGTTCTTATTGCCTTTGATGTCCCTGGCCAGATTTAATTCCATCAGGGCTTTAGCTTGCCTAACCTGGTCCCTGGCTGTTTAGACAGCTTCTCTGTATTCCTCCCAGGCTACCAGTCCTTGCTTCCACCCTCTGTAGGTCTCCCTCTTGCTTTTGAGTGTGTCCAGGAGCTCCTTGTTCATCCATGCAGGCCCCCTGGCTTTTTTGCCTGACTTGGAGGAGGTGATCCTTGAATACTAACGAGCTTTCTTGGGTCCCTTTCCACTCCAGTGCCTTATCCCATGGAACTCTACGAAGCAGATCCCTCAAGAGGCCCAAGTCTGCTCTCCTGAAGTCCAGGGTAGTGGGCTTGCTGTGCACCGTCCTCGCTGCTCTAAGGATCTTGAACTCTACCATTTCATGATTACTGCAGCCTTGAGCTTTACATTCCCCACTAGCACCTCCTTGTTGGTAAGGACAAGATCCAGCATGGCTCCTCTACCACAAGGAGATGGAAGTTGTCATTGACACATTCCAAGAACTTCCTGGATTGCTTGTGCCCTGCTGTGTTATCCCTCTAATAGATATTGGGGTGGTTGAAGTCCCCCATGAGGACCAGGGCCTGCACACCTGATGTCTGTTTTAGAGGGCATCATCCATCATCCTGGTCAGATGGCCTGTAGCAGACCCCCACTGTAACATCACCCTCCCCTGCATTCCCTTGAATCCTGACCCATAAGCTCTTGGTCAGCTCTTCATCCATCCCCAGGTGGAGCTCCATGTACTCCAACTGGTCATTGATACAGAGAGCAACAACCCCCCCCTCCTCATCTCTCCTGCCTGTCCTTCCTAAAGAGCCTGTATCCTTCCATTCCAACACTCCAGTCACAGGAGGCATCCCACCATGTCTTTGTGATGCCAATGAGATCATAGCCCTGCAAGCGTGTGCACGTCTCTAACTCCTCTTGTTCCCCGTGCTATATGCGTTTTCATAGAGGCATTTAAACTGGGTCTGAGTTGAAGCTGACTTGTGGGCTGGAGTAGCCACAATTCCTTTGTGGTACTCTCCAGATGGCCTTCCTTTTGAGGTGTTTTCCCCATTGGCTCCTATTGCCTCAGGAGCCCCTGGCTCGTCTCCATAAGACTTGGAGTGTGCTGCAGGGTACCCAGCACATATTGGAGCAACAGGTTGAGGGCCCTTGCTAACACCCCATCCCTCTAACTTTGGTGTGTTGTCCCTTGGCTTGTCACAGGCAAGCCTGATAATACCACCCTCCCTCATCAAGTCTAATTTAAAGCTCAGTCAATGCGCCCTGCTAGCTCATGAGCAAAGACCCTCTTCCCCTTTGAGAAAGATGAACCTCATCCAATGGGAGGGTAGCTTGGTGCTGTGTAGGCCATCCCATTGTCAAAAAACGTAAAAGTGTGGTGGTGACACCAGCCACAGAGACAGGTGTTAACAGACTGACTGCATCTGTTTCTTGCAGTGTCACTGCCTGCAATTGGAAGGAGAGAAGAAAAGATAACCCGCGCCCCAGATTCCCTTACTAACTGTCCCAAGGCCCTGAAGTCTCTTTTATGACCCTTGGGCTATGTGTTGCTACTTCGTCGCCACCCACGTGGAAGAGCAGCAGTGCATAATAGTCTGAGGGCCGTACCAGGCTGGGAAGTTTCCTAGTGATGTCACGAGCCCGAGCCCCAGGGAGGCAGCAGGCTTCCCTAAGAAGAGAGTCTGCCTGCCATATTGGACCCTCTGTTCCCCTCAGAAGGGTGTTGCCTATATCTATAACCTGTCTCTTCTTCCTTGTGGAGGTGGTTTTTATACAGAGGGTTAGGTCTTTCTGGTCCTGGTAACTCCTCTGGTGTAGCTGGACCATCATCCACATCATCCATTGGCTGGCCTGCCTCATCCAGAGCCTCTTACCTGTTGTATGGAGGCATGTGGGTAGGTGAGGTGGGCAAGGAAGGGGGTTCGCTTGCTGCCCCTAGCACAGACTTGCCTCCATTCACAGCTCTCCATTGGGCTACCACTAGGGCTGAGTCAGGATCCTTTAAGGCCAGACCTTCCAGCTATCTTGCTGTCTTTTTTTTTTTTTTTTTAATTCTTTATTTATAGCCATGAAGCAGTGTGTTCAGTATACTGTGTGTAGCGACCCATTTTCTCTGCTGTTTTCAGGTAACCATCGCTGTAATTGGTCTGTGCCCTATCAGAATCACTGCATCCTTTTGTGGTGTCACCAGCTGAGCGTGTGCCAGAATGTTGGAGAGGAAGATATCAAAGATCTGCTTGGAGGTAACGCCATACGTGAGACTCTTGCTAAATACAGGATCGTGGTCCTTTTGCCTTAAATGCCTACTTGTAGACCTTGACTGGCTTTTAGTTGAAGGAGGTGGGTTGTGAAATGCCTGTGGGATGATTCTGTAGGTAGTCAGTTCACTGGAAAAACTGTTTTACTAGCTTCTGAAGGGCTCTGGCATTTACATGTGCATGATGGGTCTTTGAGTAACAGTTTGTCTCCATGTTGAAGGCATCATTCATTCAAGCCATTTGCACTCCACACGCTATCCTTCAGAAAATAAAGACATAACAGTTGTATTTATATTTTTTTAAGAGAAAAGAAAATGTCTTGGCATTGTTTTTTTCTGAGATTGCCAGGATTTTGTGCCAGAGGCAGCAGGCTGCTTCTATAATCAGAGCAGCCTTAGCAGTAATTGCTCATGGTGACTTCCCAGTGCCAGGGTCTTCAATTTCAATTAAGTCACACAATAACAAAATGGAGCTTGTTGGTAATGGGGGAATCAATCTTATAAATTATGTTTCAAGAGTTCACTGTACCCAAGTTTAAAAAAAGGAAAGTTTGTTCATGGTTCTTTTGAGTTGGCATACGTTTCTCTGCAACGTAGCAACCAGACTTTTGATAAGCAGATGGGATTTATGTCACTGTAAATCTAGATCGCTAGTTGTGAAGGAAATTCTTCTGAAGTATGAAGGTTAAAGTGGAAATTTCCACTCAGTTTTGAGAAATTAAAATTATGAATCTAAGCATGAAGGCTTTGTCACTGCTGCGTAAAGCATGAGTTGTCTTCTCAGGAGCTGGCATTCACAACGCTGCTCCTGTTGATAATGTGCTTCTGCCCTGTAGCTCTGTACTTCGTTACCCCCCCTTTTGTGGAATTAATTCCCTGGTTGAGAAAGTGCCAGAGGTCTGTGGCAAAAAAACCAAACAACAACAAAAAAACCCCCACCCAAACCCCAAAGGGATTATGTGCAATAAAGGCAGGGGTCTGAATTTTCATGTTCTTATTGACTTCAGGACTGATTTATTCCGCTTGTGATATGTGTACGGAATACGTGTTCTGGTTTGCATGTTGTGAGTATGAGATCAGATTTGAGCTCGACAGTTTTATTCATATGAAATTCATTGGTTTTGTCTTTTTGAAGAAATTGTCAGAAGGAAAAGGGAAACAGTCCTGTTTCACCACCAAGGCTATCCACAGAAAAAGGAGAGGATGGTGAATGCACGGGTTGACCGACACAACATGGAAAACCTGTTTTCCTCAACTGCTCGGACTCACAAGATTCACTTCAGGCACTTGCTTGAGTACAAGAGTGAAGATGTAACAACAAATGCAACCACTGAGACGACCACCACTGCAATGACTGCCACTGAGACGACCATCACTGCGACGACCACCACTGCAACGACTGCCACTGGGATGGTCACCACTGCCACAGCTGTAACAACAAACGTTACAAATGCAACTGTCCTCACTACAGCTTACAAAACAACTGCCAATGGCTCAAATGCCCCTGGACGTTCTCGTCTCCTTGATGAAGCCATGTCATCCAATGCCTCTGCTCCTACTTATGGTAACATCTCTGTTTCCGCGTCTAGCCCTGTCACCAAGCTTGTGACCACCACTGAAAAATCAGGAAATAATAGCGCTGTCTCAGTGTTGTCCCTCTCTTCTTCTGCTCCCCTCACTCTCATTTCTGAAGCAAATACTCAAATGCGTCAAACAGAGCGGTTTAACCCAGACACCACCACCAGCAGCCCTCCTCGCTCTAGTAGCCCCACCACTATTGGAGCTGGCCAGAAGACACTGAACACATCATTGACCACCCTCATCCCACAGGATGCAGGAACGTCTTCCACTGCTTCCACTCGTGCCATGGTTTTAACTACTGCTTCTACAGCAGTAACTACGGCTGCGCATCGGATAAAGTCAACGCCTCACGCTTTTTCAACAACCACAGCTCCAGCAGATGCACCCAAAACAACAGCTTCGGGCCTTGCAGAAACTCGGGACAGGGATAATGAGTATCTTCTCATTGCTGCCGAGCCCCTGACTCAGTACTTGGTGGATAAGAGTTCGCTTCTTGCAGTTCTTCTGGTTGGTACGTTTTTTTTCATAACTGTTATAGTTCTTTTCCTTATGCAGGCCTACGAGAGCTACAAGAAGAAGGACTATACACAAGTGGATTACCTTATCAATGGAATGTATGTGGACTCGGAGATATGAAAGGGTGGGGAAAAAAAAGTGGGCAGAGAGATGGAAAGGAGACTGACAGCCTGCCTGACTTGTTTTTGGGTTTGGTTTTTTTTCCTATTTGCCTATAACACAAATTGAAAGTGCTTCCAAATTTACTTCTGGTGCAATTGAGGAGAAATGCCATGTACTGTATTATGAAAAAATATATATATTTTTTATTCAGCTGTGCAGCAGGTTGCTGTAAAAAAAAAAAAGAAAGTATAATTTTTAAACTTCCATAATGCACGATAGCTTTTGCCATTATTTTTCATTGCAAAAAAACCTAACAAGAAGTAAGCCATCATGCTCGGAAAATGCTGTGGCGCTTTTTCAACTGTTTACAGCGCAAGTTCCTTGTGTTTCATTTGTTTCACATGTGCTCCTCTGAAAAGAGAGCAAAGGATGCTCTCACCTTTTGCAAAGTGCTCTGAATTCGCCGGATGAGAAGCGCGGGGAATTGCTGCAACAGGGAACTTCTGATCCAATGTGTGTCATGTTTCAGTATGCTTCTTGCTTGTAAGGAGGTCTGTTTACAAGGCATTGTAAGCTCTGTTTACTGCTAACCCAAGATATCTTTTCACCGTGGAGCAGATGGTTTAAGAGCCTCTGCACTTAAATGATCTTATTTTTGTATTCACTTAATAAAAGGGCCCTGGAAGGGCATATCTTGTTGCATTTCTCTTCATTCCTGTCCCTGCCGGTTCAGAAGCAGGCAAGTGGGCTTCTGGGGCTTAAGCAAATTAGCTCTATTTCAATATTCCAAGTGTGGGGGCTTTGAAGACCTCACTGGAAGTATGGACATATCTCAGAAGATGCTGATCATCTTCCAGGTTACTGCTTCTGTAATTTCGGAGCGGTACGCTGCCAATCTCCCAGGTATGCAGACCCATTTACTACTTATTTTCTTTCACGCGTAGAGCCTCAGGCTCTGTTTTGGTTTTTGTTTTGCATTTAGGACCAGCTCAGAGTTGCCGTTAATTTGGAAACCTCGTTGCACATGCAGTTGTAGCTCACCTCCTAAGATCTGCAGCTGGGAGAGTGAGTAGAAAACACTTGGTTTTCAGCAAGTATTCTTCAGTGATTAATGCATCTTATTTGAATGACACCTACATACCAATAGCAAAATGCTGGATCAAGGTGCATTGTATTTTTTTTTCCTAAGCAGATCAATAGCTTGTCTCTCACTTTGAATTAGCTGGCTCTTCTTTAATCCTGCTTACATGTAATCTTGAGGCTGATAATAGTCAAACTTCAGAATCCGAGTTGCTGGGCTTTGCTTTGGGTTTTTTTTTTTATCCAAATTCTTCAACTGTTTAGAATTTGGAGGGCGTCTTTACCCTGGAAGAGGCTACTTTGTAGACTTCTTGTTCATCATCAAGCTGAAAGCGCTATGAAAACAGCCGCAAATAGCAGAGGCAGCAGCAGAGGCAAGGGGTCATTTGAAAGAAATGGATGGGAGGTAGTTTCCTGAATCTTACACAATACAAATTTTGAGAGCAAAATTTCAGCAAGCACGTTGAGAGATTGCTTTGGAAGCGAGGTGACTTGGTTGTCAGTGTCAGATTGCATTCTGCAGTGCTTGCACATGGACCACATCTGCATGCCAGTGAAGAGCATCTCTCAGGGTAGAAGGATAGCGTAGTTTTGGGATTCTCCCTCTTCAGATGGCTTGAAGTTTAAGCCACAAAATTCACATGACATTTCCTGGAGGGGAAAAAAAAGTTCGAGGAGCTGAATTTTATTGTATTTTAAGGTTATTTTTTCACTGGTTTCCCCTCGTCAGAAGGGAACTGAACCCTGATTCCTGCCATCTTCCAGAAGCTGCCCACATGGAGTTATCTATGCAACAAGGTGCTGCGAGCATCCCTCGGCGTAGCTGTGGAGTTGCACCCCGTTGAGGTGCTTGGTACCGTTCGCCTCTCAGGGACAACTGTTCTGAGCTGTTGGCAGATGCTGCTCTACAACCACTAAGTCCAGAGACTTATCTTTACATAGGAATCTCAGGTTTCACCTTAATTGCATGACTTAAGCAGGTGAGTCACTAACCACAGCCCTAAGCGTGTGGTCTTTCAGCTCTACTCCAGATACTGAGATAAGAGCTGTCTCCTGGACTCACTGCTGTCTCCCAAGTAAGGAGATGGGTGTTACCTCAGATTCAGCTCACTACTTTTTCTCCTCATTTAGGCATCTCAGGTAAATGCTTACATTTCGATAAGGTGAATCCAGGCAACAGTGCTCTTCTTTGTAACTTATCCATGTCTGCATAAGTGAACTCCTGCCCGTAGGACGTGTCTTCCTGCATAAAGGGTCAGTGTTGCAGCTGTTCCGGTAGTGCTCTGCAGGTTTTTTGTTTGTATGTTGTTTTTTGTTTGGTTGGCTTTTTACGTTGCTTGAGCCATTTCCACAAAGGCAAACTATGATCGTCAGACTTGTAATTGCTTATCCTGGAAACAGGGAATTCTTTGGATGAACTTTGCACTAACTGTGGCCTTTTTCCTTTTGGTCTCCATGGATCTCTTCATAGACCCAAAGCTGGACAGCAGGTTCTGTGGAGTGGAAGCTTCTGAAGTTGCATTGGTTTTTACTCTCTTCTGTGAAGATATATTAGACTCCTCTACCGATTTCTTGGAGGGAGTAGGAAGGGAAGTAAGAGAAAGGGGGCATTACTTAAACAAAACTCTAAAAGAGTTTTCTTTTCTAAAAACAGATACTTTCTAAGATTGGTTTATTAAAAACAAATACAACCCTTCGGGGATAATTTAAATGGCTATGATATAATTACAGGAGTTGGAATTGGGTTACAACTCTATTTACAAGAGTCTTAGGGAGTTTCTCATGGATACAGTGAGAATATTACAACTACATCATGGCTAAGAGAAACTACCACCATAAAAATCTTTGTGGCTTCTTAACAGGTTCTTACAGGAAGGCGAGTATTCATCAGAAGCTTGTTGCAGTTCCCACAGCCCTGGTGTGTTTACATCCAGGTCTCCTCTTCAGGTACTGGCACAGCCTGTCTTTTTTCTTCTTGAGTTACTGCACTTCCAGCTGTGAATTACTTTCTCAGCAGAAACTGAGCTTTTTAGTGTAAGGTTGAGCACCAGAGCGAGTCTTGCCTCAGTGCATTTCTGCACACGAGGCAGAGACCTTCATGCTTACCATAGAATCACAGAATGGTTTGGGTCTGAAGGGACCTTTAAAGGTTGTCTAGTCCAACCCCCCTGCAAAGAGCAGGGACATCTTCAACTACATCAGGTTGCTCAGAGCCCCATCCAACCTGACCTTGAATGTTTCCAGGGATGGGGCATCTACCACCTCTCTGGGCAACCTCTTCCAGTGGTTCAGCATCCTCAGCATTAAAAAAAAATTCTTCCTTGTCTAGTCTGGATCTACCCTCTTTTAGTTCAAAACCATTACCTCTTCTGTTGCAATGGCACTCAAAGTGCAGTGCCAGCTGCAGAAACGTCAAGTAGGTTTTTCTTTGCACCCCAATGGTTTTGTCTCATACTAGCTCAGTTTGGGCATTAAAAAATAAATATACTGAGCTGGAGCCTGGCCTCTGAAAGTCAAGGTGTGTTTTCTGGCTTGCACATTGAAACCTAATTGTAAAGATTTGGCAGCTTTGCTGGTTCTGTTTTGCATCTAGCTACTTGTGAGCATTGAAGGAGGGCAGTGGGACTGTGGAAAATGGATTGCGCATGCAGTCCTCTAAAGGGCTCCTCTGTAGTGGTGGCTTGATGTGCAAATCTGAAGCAATTAGGATTTCTTCCCTTCTGGCTCTTTTTGTGTTGAAGGTCACCAGCAGCAAACACACTTGGCTGTTTCTACCTCCGACCCATTGTTCCTGTTTGGGCTACAGCCAGCCTCCTGCAATCAATGGCTTTGCTTTTTTTTTTTTTTTTTTTTTTTGCTTTTGAGGCCTCAAATGGAGGCAAATCCATTCCATTTCATGGTGTAGTGCTGCAATAGTTAATAGTGAGTACCTTAGGTGGGGAAATGCAACACCTTTGAAAGTTTGCTTGCAGCACTCACAATGTAACAATAGACGGGGTCCTACCAAGTTATCTAGAAGACATCTGCCAAGGGGCTGCCAAAAACAACATTCCGCTGCTGTGAAGCATAGCATATCTGACGCACATTGGGTTTCAACCTGTTGCATGGCCTCTTTCTCAATAAAACACAGGAACATCCTGGAATTAAACTTAGATTAGATTAATTCTAAATGCCACCTCCCTCTTATTTAATTGCCTGTCTTAGAAGTATGTTGTTCTAGACAGCAGAGAAGAAAGGGAATAATGGAATGTTAGAATATTTAAAGGAATAATAGGAATGGAGAACTTTTTTACTGCCAATTTGTTTGCAATATGCCATGTGGTGTCCGGAGAATTGTGGAGCATATACAGAAGTCTTAAGCGTGACCTTTAAAACAGCAAATGCATGTAGTCGGAAAACACCCAGGGAGCTCTGAAAGCAGAGGTATCGTGGAGATGGTTTCTCTAGATTTGTCCAGTGGCTGCTCATTTCTGGCATCAAAAAAGGAAACCTGAGCCCTGCCCTGCTGAAGCATTTCTAAGGGCATTTTCCACTGTGGGTTCTCTGGTATGTAGTAAAGGCAAGTTCATATTGCAGCATCTCCCTGACCAGGGCAACTCTAGTTGTCTCCTTTCCACGGCCTCTAAGTCTCATAAAACTTAATTACCTTTGTTGCGCTTGGCTGAAGTTGGCCCATGGGTTCAAAAGCAAATGCTTTCATCTTGCACAAAGTATGGGCTCGTAAGGTTGTGCTTTTCTCAAACAAACCAGGATAAACAACAGCGAAGCCTTAGAGCTGTAATGATTCCTATCTGCTAGAAGGCCTACGTAGTTCAGGGTTAGGAGTCTGCTTTGACTTTTTGGTCTTGCTGGGTAGCTAGTTATTGTGGGCGAAGCTGGTCTTTGCTCTACAGCATTTTGGGTCGTCTTCCTTGTAATTTCATGTCCTTGGACCTTCTCTTTCTGTGCTGCTGCTGCTAGGCTGGGTAACGTATTTAGAGCAGTCCTGCCTTGGCTGAGAGATGCCAGCAGGTTGTGCTGCGGGGCAGCTCTTCTGGAGCTTGTCTGTTCATCCTCCCTCTGGCAGGGAAACCCCAAAGGGTCTGAGAAAAAAAAGTCTCTGCCTGATCTGGGGCTTCCTGGTTAGCCCTGGGTGATATTCAACTTGTGCCTTGGCTGGAGTTATGTTTGAATTACGAAGTATGTTTGAAGGAGAGGTCCTTTCCTAGCATGCAGAACTTGCCCAACATCCTGCCAGTCCCAATTAAAAAGCCTAAAGCTGTTTGGACGGGATTGTACAATCTGTTTGAAAAAGCAAACAAATAACTTGTCTTCATGAAAAGTGCCTATATATTTTAACCCCTTCAAGCTGGGACAGGTGAAACCAATTACACTGGTTTGAGGGTCGTAGACTTATCCAAGTGGTTCCTGTTCTTTACTGTGTGCAGATGAAATTGTAGAGCACAACCTTGTGAGCTGTTAAATCTTCCCGCATAACTCTTATAACAGTAAAGAATGGAGAAGAGAGGAGGAGGGATTTATTCAGCTTGAAAATGCTCACATTTAGAAGTGACTATTCATGGCTAGTTTAAAAAAAAAAAAAGGTAAAAAGCAAAGTCAAGATTTAACCAAATTCTAGAGTTAAATTAATCATAAACTCTGCTCTAAGGTCCTGAAATTTCAGCCACTGCTGCAGATTAGAAGGTGAGAATTTTCAAAGTCTCTACGCAGGGACATAAAATCGCAGAGTTATGTGAGAACCACAAAGATGATCGGAGGGCTGGAGCACCTCTGCTATGAGGACAGGCTGAGAGTGTTGGGGTTGTTCAGCCTGGAGAAGAGAAGGCTCCGGGGAGACCTTATAGCAGCCTTCCAGTACCTGAAGGGGGCCTACAGGAAAGATGGGGAGGGACTCTTTATCAGGAAGTGTAATGATAGGACGCAGGGTAACGGCCTCAAACTGCAAGAGGGTAGATTTAGATGAGATATCAGGAAGAAATTCTTTACTGTGAGTGTGGTGAGGCACTGGAACAGGTTGCCCAGGGAAGTTGTGGCTGCCCCATCCCTGGAAGTGTTCAAGGCCAGGCTGGATGGGGCTTTGAGCAACATGGTCTAGTGGGAGGTGTCCCTGTCCATGGCAGGGGGGTTGGAACTAGATGATCTTTAAGGTCACTTCTAATCTGAACCATTCTGTGTGATTTCTCACATGTGGCCCACCCCACCCCCCCACCCAGCCCCGTGCTGTAGGCGTGTTTCTGAGCAACTTTGCTCATCCTTGGCCAATGTAGCTAAGCTGAAGTTAGCAGCTGAACGATGATTCATGTAAGCTGTACCATGGGGCAGAAGTTCCCCATGCTCTTTGGAAACTGAAATAACCTTTTACCTGCCAGCTGGTCCTGCACCCCCATGGCATCAGGCAATAACAAGAATATCCTTGGTATGGTACCTTGTGTGATCCAGGTGTTGCCAGCAAGCAGATAAGCCTGTAAAGTGCCAGAAAGGAGTTTGCTCAGGGAGGAAGCTTTGCTGATGTCAGTGCACAGGGCAGTATTGTTGGAGAGCAGCTGAAATCCTTGCTGATGACTTTAATCAGAACTAGGTAAAGCCTATTATGTAGGTGTCCTGGTTTCAGCTGGGATAGAGTTAATTTTCTTTCTAGTGGCTGCTGTGTTTCAGATTTGGTGTGAAAGGAACATTGATAATGCATATTGTTTTAGTTGTTGCCAGGTGACGTTTATATTAGTCAAGGACTTCTTTTAGCTTCCCATAGAAGCTGAGAGGGAGCGTAGACAGAACAAGCTGGCCAATGGAACAGTCCGTATCACAGATGTCATGCTCAGTATATAAAGGGGATTTGGCCAGGCGGGCAGGGATCTGCAATCACTAAAAAGAAAAAGCCGCACACACAAGCAACACACACACACAAAAAAACCCCAAGGAATTTATTCACTACTTCCCTGGCAGGTAGGTGTTCAGCCATCTCCAGGAAAGCAGAGCTCCATCACATGTAATGGTTACTTGGGAAGGCAAACGCCATAACTCCAAACATCCTCCCCCTTCCTCCTTCTTCCCCCAGCTTTATATGTTGAGCATAACATCATATGGTTTGGAATATTCCTTTGGTGAGTTGGCGTCAGCTATCTCGGCTGTGTCTCCTCCCAAATTCTTGTGCAGTCCCAGCCTACTCGCTGGCAGGGTGGTGTGAGGAGCAGAAGAGGCCTTGAGAGCTAAGCAACGACTAAAAACACCAATGCACTATCAACACTATTCTCATCCCAAATCCAAAACACAGCACTACACCAGCTGCCAGCAAGAAATTCAACCCCATCCCAGCTGAAACCATGACAGTAGGTATGTGCTAATACAGCTATTCGAGGTGCATGGGGTAAATGGAAGAGATGTGTGCTCTGTCTGCACGTGCTGTCTGCTTGTGACCAGCTCAGTTATGGGGACTTGTTGCTGGTAGAAGATGGACCTAACTTGATTCCTCTGGCACATATCCCAGTGAATATTCCCAACAGTGGGAGATCAGCAGCAGCACCGTGCACTACAAGCCAATGTCTACAGGTTCCAGGCAGAAAGGCCGTCTGACCTGTAGGATAAAAGCCAGCTCTTCTATTTCATTCTCCAGTTTGCTGGGTCGAAGTGTATTGCAAGGATGTTGTAAGAGCTGAAGACAATTTTTTTTTTTCTTTTTGATGATTTATTGTTTTTTACGTACTCCTACTTGTCTTCAGTATTTAGACTGTGCTTAGTATTGGGCTAAAGACCTTCTGGAAAAAATTAGCTTCTCTGGAAATGTCACCCTGGCGTGGATCAGTTTTCACTGGAGTTTTCCCCGAGGCCCGGCCCCCAGCTGGCGTTGAAGTCCCCAGCATCTCACAGAGGGTCAGGCAGGTTCCTGTGGTCCAGAACTGCCTTGGGAATTTCTATGGAAAGTTTTGCACTTCCCTTTCTACTTCAGTCTGCAAGGAGAAGTGGAGAGACTCTTCTGCAGGAGAGAGCAATCTGGTCCTCCAGCAGTTTGTGACATGCAGCGAGTATCCCATTTTGAAGGAAATGGTGAGCCTCATTAACATGGTCTCCGTGCCTCTCCTGGATCGCATGCAGCCCTGGGGTCTGTTTGTAGCCAAACATAAATCTTTTTCAAAAGATGATCTCACCAGTTGAAAACCACATGCATGTGAACCAAAGCAGGAAGGGGAGCAGTGGCTGAAAGGGATGGAGGGCTCCACATGGGCAGCAGATGCACGTGGCTTGCACTGGGACAAACCATGTGGTTTTTTCCATCTGCGAACCTTGGTTCTTGGTTCTGCCATCAGAGTGCACGGCACACTTGGTAGACTGTCCTTTTCTTTGAATGTTTGCAGTTTCATTAGCCAGCGGGGAATTCTGGAAAATGTTAGTGAGAGCTGTCAGACTGTGCGATGATCTCCCAAGGGAAGGAGTAGCAGCCCTACAGGAGTTCAAAACATCGCAGGCTAATGTAGCACAGGAAAAATCCTGAGGCTGAATGGGATGACCTGAGAACTCTTCTGTGAAGAGGTGATGAACAATGGAAGGAATCACACAGCTGGAGAAAACTGTGTGCATCCCAAAGGAAAAGAAAGACCAGGCATTCCAATGAAGAATAGTCCTTTCTTAACTGGACTGAGCTATTAGTCTTCATGCTTCTGGGTATACGTGATTGCTGGCCAGATGAAAGAGAAGTACACCTCTACATGCATTTGTACAGAACTGTCTGCAGAGGGAATTAAAAGCCAGAACAGATGCCTGATGTTAGTGCTGCAGAGATGTTGTTACCCCGTTGACTTGAGTTACTAGCTGAAAATACTGGGTTCTGCTGATCCACGTAGCAGGGTCATGGAGCCAGTTTCTGGCCGCGGGACTGTGTAAAGGTTTGCTTCGTTACCTTGTCCTTTTCCTAGCTCAGCTTTAAAGCTCTTTCCAATTGCCTCTTGCTAGGGGAGAGAGCACTGCAGCGGCAACGTGAGACTGCCTCATCCCCTGGTGCCCGCTGTGGCTGCTCCTTCCCACCCCGCAGACTGTGTGCGTTTGTGTGTGCGTGTGTTGGTCTGTGCGGGACAACAGTTCCCGCAACAGCTTTGAAGTATATGTACTTCACCTATTGCTAACATAGATGTCACTGCTCTTTTCAAAGGAAAATGCAGGACCTCTCCTGTGAAAAAAGGCATATGTGAGATGTCTCCTCCACATCCCTGGATCTGTTTGGCTCTGGCCCTGAAGCGTGAGGTTTAATATTCGTTCATGTCTTGCCATTTTCCTGCCAAAAATGACCAGCAAGGTGGCACAGGGTGGTTAATCCTTATTCTGAGATTTATTACGCCACAAATCCCCCTTTACCACAGCTAATTAAAAGTAAACTCCACTTACCAAATGACCATGTACCTTTTGCAGGGCTGCCATGTGCTGTTTGTTCTCTTTCCGTGGGTTTCTTGGTCATTCCAGTGAGTTGAGGAGGTTGTAATGTAGATGAGACTAATAACAAACCTGCACTAAAAGCAGCTGCGTTGTGGAGGAGCTTTAAACCCAAAAGAAAAGCGGACGGGACAGTTCTAACCACAATGTGCTCTTTACTTGAAACCTGGGCTGGAGCTGACCTGCCTGCCTGGTGATCCTGCGTGGGTCGGGTGGGGATACGGTCTGCATTGTTAACCTGCTGCTATAGTATTTAGACAGAGGCTTTTAGCCTCTGACAGCAGGAAAATTAGTTTCTGTCCAACCTTTTGGCTTGGGCCACCAACGTGCCATGGGAGAGAGGAGGTTGCAGGAGGGCTGGCATCGGTCCTTCCACGAGGTTCTCGAGCTCCTGGCAGGTAAACAGTCACAGGGCCACGGAGACAGGACTACCACCAGGGAAGGTGGATTTTGAATCACCTCACCTTATCTTTTGTTCATCCTCTACTTAAAGCAGCTTTGCTGAATCACAGAATTTTAGGGGTTGGAAGGGACTTTCAGAGATCATCAAGTCCAACCCCCTGCCAAAGCAGGTTCACCTAGAGCAGGCTGGAGAGGAACGCATCCAGGTGGGTTTTGAATATCTCCAGAGAAGGAGACTCCACCACCTCTCTGGGCAGCCTGTTCCAGTGTTCTGGCACCCTTAAAGTAAAGAAATTTTTCCTCATGTTGAGATGGAACTTCCTGTGTTCCAGCTTGTGTCTGTTGTCCCTTGTCCTGTCACTACTGAGAAGAGCCTGACCCCATCCTCTTGCCACCCACCCTTTAGCTATTGATAAGCATTGATGAGAGCCCCTCTCAGTCTTCTCTTCTCCAGGTTAAACAGACGCAGGTCTCTCATCCTTTCCTCATAATGGAGAGGTGTTCTATTCCCTTGATCGTCTTTGTAGCCCTCCGCTGGACTTTATCCAGTAGTTCCCTGTCCTTCTTGAACTGGGGGGCCCAGAACGGGACACAGTACTCCAGATGTGTCCTCACCAGGGCAGAGGGGCAGGATGACCTCCCTTGACCTGCTGGCCATACTCTTTTTAAGGCACCCTAGGAGACCATTGGCCTTCTTGGCCACAAGGGCACATTGCTGGCTCATGGTCAACTTGTTGTCCACCCGGACTCCAAGGTCTCTCTCTACAGAGCTGCTTTCCAGCAGGTCAGCCTCTAACCTGTACTGGTGTATGGGATTATTCCTTCCCGAAGGCTTTTTCCAGTACAGATCCATCTTATTTTGTGCTTGTGTAGGCTTCACAAGAGACCCTTGCCTGTAACAGCTGGCTTTGAATTGCACTGGTGGAGCTGGGCAAAGGTGTGGCACAGATGGAGCAACCTGTGCTGCAAGTTGTGTTGGGGCTGAGCTGCCAAGGCAGGTCACTGGAAGGCTGACTGCGTGGTTTTTTCCTTTGTTTTTTTCTTTTCTTTTTTTTTTTTAATCTCCAAGGTTCCCAAAGCACCTGGCCAATACGTTTTAGCTACAGCTGTCACGTGTTGGGGATGTGCTGCAGCATCCCCTATTTGAGCCGGCAGAGCCTAGGGAAAAAGGAGTGTCTTAAGAGAAGAGCCGTGCTAATGAGGTCTCTGGGCTGATTTGCTGAAACAGCTTGGGCAAACGAAGGCTTCGAGTGCTGATTTCACTGGGACCTCCTGACGTGCCTCCTTTTTCACACAAGCCATAGCAGAAGGTTTCCCGAGCACAGCTGCGGGCTCAGCCCCGAGGAGGGGTGAGCCGTGGCTGCCTTAGCCCGGCAGCAGCTGTTTTGTGTTACTGGGGCCCGATAACAACTTCCTCTTCCCTGTGTGTGTGCTGGTGGCGTAGTGCTTGTGGGGCCATCGCTGCTGCTCGCCCTTGGTGCTGCTCTCCAGGTGATCTGTGTGTGCAGGCAGTGTAAGGGAGGGCGAAATGCCGATTTTCTAGCTCTGGCGTCAGGGCAGGGCTTCTCCTTTGGTTCAGAAGAGACCAGGATAGCAGAACTGAAAGTGAGCTGAGGGGGCTGCTGCTGCTTGCTTTTGGGCCAGCTGGTCTTGCTCTGTGGCTATCACAGCTGCATTCACCAGTCAGGGAAGGGCAGAAAATCATAGAATCATAGAATGGTTCGGGTTGGAAGGGACCTTAAAGATCATCTAGCTCCAACCCCCCTGCCATGGCCAGGGACACCTCCCACTAGACCAGGCTGATCAAGCTACAGTAAAAGCAGAGAGCAGGAGGGAGGGGAGACAAGTCCTTGAAGTTTCTTATCGAGCACCCTGTCTGTTGAACTTTGGTTTACTCACTCAGGAAGCCTTGCATGGGCAGGCTGATGAAGAGCACCAGTTTCTCCTCTTGTAAGACTGGCTGGAGATATGGGCCCGGACAGCTGGCAAAGCAGTGGCTGTGGGGTGGGTGAGAGCATTGAGGGGAGAATGGCTGCACCTTGTTCATCCCAGATACAGCGCAGTGTAATCAAACACACTGGTGAACCTCATTTCCTGATGGCACGTCTGCCTTATGTGTGGTGCTTGACATTGTTGCCAGCCCAGGAGATTTAGGTGTGCCTGAAAATGTCACTAGTAAGCTGTGCCGTGTATCATGACATGACTGCTGTAGAGAACGCAGGCCACTTGGAGACAGAGGAGATGACCCCATTGGCTTGGTGGGTTTGGAGCCAGGGCCAGAGGGCCACTTAGGATCTCTACTCTTCTAACACGTTGTGTTAGTGGCACTGATAGTTTCCTGGAGTGGGTGCTTGGGAATGGGCAACAAGTGAATTCAAGTTACAAGAGCCAGCCTTGCTGCTCATACTCTGGAACATTTTTCTGGTGAGGTCCATTCTCCATCCATCTGTGGCTGTGACCCAAAGGCTGTAGGTACTTTTAGATCTCGGGACAGAAGAGCAAGAGATGCTTCCTTAATGTTGCACTCTCAGGAGTAGCTGACACAGGAATGCGCGACAAAGCACTTACCCTTCAAGTGCATAAAAAGAAGAGAAGCTGACCAGCCCCTCCTACACAGTATGGCTTTTATTAGTTGATATTTAATTGTTTAAAATATTGTAGTCGTGCTCCCCATTGCATTAGGCTGGTAGCATACATATATGGAGATGCTGCCCATGGTTTGAAGAGCTTGTGAGCTGTGACTCGACATCTTTGGGGTAGAAAAGAGAGTGAATGCAGAGAAGTGGCGACTAACTTAGGGAGGCAGGGGAGAAGAGTGGTGAAGTCAAGAGAAGTGGCTGGGCCTCTGGTTTACAGTTTACTGCTTCTTGCCCCATCTCTGACAATACAGCTTCTGCTGTTTTTATACAAGAAGAAGGATCCGTGGTAAGGCGGGGGGGAAGAAACAGAAGCTGCCCGTTTCTAGAGGTAGTGTCAGTTCTGCTTTGAAGCTTTCCATGAGGCATCGGCTCCCCGTCAGAGATGTCAGCTCCAAATAAAACTGTTCCAGGACATTTCCTCAGCGTGCTGCGCCGCAGCAGCCTGCATTGGCTGTAACGCTGAGCAGACCGCTTGGGGCGGTTTGGAAGGGCAGCAAACTGCATGCCAGGAAACACGCCTTCATTTTGTGGCAGACCAGGAGAAAATGTGTACAGGGCTGCAGTTGTTTTGCATGTCAGAATCACTGGGTATTTCAAGTCGCAGGAGAGAGAACATGATACCAAGGCTCAGCATGCCTGGAAAGGGCCAGAGGTGGTCTGCTGAGTACAAGGTCCTAAAATACATGGATTTTCGTAAAAATCTATTTCTAGCCTTGTCTGGGATGTGGGTAGCCATAGCAAAAAAAAAAAAAAAAAAAAAAAGACTTTTTTTGTTCTAATATCTACTCTCCTTCTGCTAGCCAGATAAGAGTCTTGTGATGAACCTGTGGATTCCCGTTGCTGTTCTGTCAGCTACAGACCCGGTTTGAGGTGTCACTTCATCAGGCATTTGTTCCCCAGGGGCTGCTGCATCTTCTGTGGTACCGATTCAGCTATTTCCACTTCTGTGCTCTGTACATAATTCACAGCATGACTTGTTGGGGGTAGGAGGGTGTCGCTTGCTTTTTTACTTTTTCAACAAAAAAAAAAAATCAGGAACAGGCTGCTCTCTGGCACCATCTTAGTCTCTTCGGATGTTGGATGCAACGTTTCCTTTAAACCACCTTCCTTTGACCTGAAGAACAGGCTCTGCAAAATGTCTTTTCTGGCATTCAAGGGCCATGACCTCTATCACCGTTGCTCCTATTGAGTGGTTATTGCCTAAGAGACTCATCTCTGGATTTGTTCCTGGATTTTAAGTAGCAGATTCTGGGTAGGTTAGCTCAGTAGGCATTAATGTGATGCAGCTAGTTTGAGATGTGTTTTCACTGGAAAACTAAGAAGTGCGTGTCTGAGCCAACTTTAAAAGTTCTCTTCTCTTGGTGGAGTGCGGGATTGCTCAAGACAAAGTGACAGAATATTTAAACTTTTAAATCATGGCAACACTTGTATTTTTCCCTGCCTACTCACTGCCTTAAAACTAAAAAAAACAGCTGAACCGAACTTTCCAAAAATATTAGGCAGAAACCAGAAGGGCAAAATTCCACCAGAAAAGGTTAAAGTTTAATGAAGTTGCTTACAACTGAAAACAGACATTTGAGAATAGAAATGAGAGCTGTCCATACGTGCTTCTTTTCTAATATTAATAGTAAGAAGAGTGCTAGATGGCCAAGGAGTGTTTTATAGGTACTTCAGGTACCTGAGAAGATGCCAAAAGTCTGTCATGTTGACAGGTCTTAACAGTATATGGCAGCATTGCACAACAGCTCTTCAGAAGTGGAGAAAACTGGTTCTTGGAGAAAACTGAAGTAAAGGGAACTATAATTACTCCAGCTGGAGTATGGCCTGGCCAGTAAGACTTCTAAAACTTTGCCTCCTGTGAGCTGTGTCAAAAGTGGTCGGTTCTCCACTTTGCATCTCACGCAGAAAAGAAACCCGTGAGAGCAAAGCTGGCACTGCGCGAAGGTACAGAGCTTAACCTGGGAAGGCAACCATCTAGTAAAATTCAAATGCCACCTCTGGCAGCACAAGGTATTTTATTGGCAGCTGTTTATTCAAGTGTTGACTCAGCCTAGCTTTTGAGATCTGACAAGATCAAGAGCCCTAAAGGGCTATGGCCGTGGGCATTAATAAAGCAATCTCGTTAAGAGATAATTAAGTCTTATTTATTAAATACCTAATTAAGCAGCCAACTGTAAGTTTGTTGGGTAAGGAATGCTCAGTTGGGATTATTCACTTTCCACACCCTAGCAAAAGTTTAAAATGGGGGGGGAAAAAAACCCTAAAATCCCCCACCTTCTGGAATATCATTTATATTTTAGGTGTGGTGCCTGTGGAGGAAGCAAAGACCAAAACCTCTGCCCCGATGAGGTGGAGGGAGAGCGCTTCCAGAAAGCTATCCTCACTCTCCTGGGAATGATCGCACAGTGGGATTGGATGGTACCACAGCTGGAGCTTAGCATAGGTGCTGCTCCTTGGGAACAAGAGAAATGTGAATCTGAACATGGGAAGGGACCTCTGTTTGCCTCCCTTGGTGTCTTAAGCAGCTTGGGTTAAACTCAGCTCTCCTGTGAAGCCATGGCCTGTTCGAGTCTTAACTAAGACTGCAAGCAGACCTGAACTGCAGGCAAACGATCTGGCCGGACAAAACGGATGTGGAGAAATGAGATATTTTGCTACCCCTGTTTAACAGATGGGGAAAAACAGGACCGAAGAGGAGCTGATGACATACCTAAGATGACGTAGGGAGACCGTAACTGAAAAATCCATTCAAGGCCTCTGAGCAACCTCCCTCAAACAGTATCTTCCCTCTGTACTGTGAAGGCTGGCTTGTCCTCTATACGGGACACTTTGGGCTCCTCAAAACAGTTTTCCTCTCTTACTTTCCATTAGCTTCAGCTCTTGTTTGCAGAATCCCTAAGGGGTCAGTTTTTCTTTGCTTAAAGTGAACAATGACAAAAAAAAGCCCTGCTGAATTGATATTACTTGGGAACATGAGAATCCAGAAGAAAAATGTGCCAGTATTATCTTATCTTGGGGTTTTTTCTTTATTTGACGATGCAGAGAGCAGGATGATGGGAGAGGGCTCCACCGGTGCCCATGAACCTTGCACAGAGCTGGCGAGGGCACGACGATACCGGTGGGTTTGGCCGCACCTAAGGGAGTGGATGGTAGGCAGAAGCGTTTGGCCCGGGGCTCTGGGGCAGACTTCTAGGTGGAGACTAATAACCTTCTGTTCCTGCTCCTCCTAGCTACTGACAGCAGCCCTGGAAGCTGTGCTGGGTTGTTAATTTGCCTCCCAAACTGTGCTGCTTTCCTGAAAACTCCTTTGGAGCCTATCGCTAAGATAAATGTCTTGCCACAGGGTTTACCTTCCCTCGCTCCTTTTTTATTGGGAAGGATGGACGCACTCATAGCTACAGACAGCTTGTGTATTTGGACTGATCATAGGCATCTCTCATATTTTGTTTCTATTGTTTATCTGTACGGTTCAAGTTCCTCTGTTTTCCAGAAGATGACAAAAATGCTGATGGAGTTATTGGAATGGTTAATAGTCTGGGGCGCTGGCTGATGTCCAAGTTTAGCAACTGTGACTCAGGGCAGTGAATTCCGGTTAGAGCTATTTAAACACCTGGCCTGGCTGGAAGGAGTTGTGTCTTTCAGCAGTCCCAGAGCAGCAGTCAGAATCAGGAATATGAGGTTTCCAGATCAAATGAGGATTATTTTCCTTTCACGCACACACTGTGACTGGAGATCACATCCAGGGCTAGCGTGGACCAAAATCATGACTGAGGGATGAAAGTCGTAGGCGTGCATGTACACAGTGATTAGCAGTTTAGGAATAGCTTGCACTCCTGTTTTGTCCCTTCCGCCTTTCCTTGGGCCTCTGTCTTTGCCTCCCATTCTGCTATGGGTTCCTCAGCCTATAACAGGATCAATAGCATTAATGACCTTTTCAGCCAGAGCCGTGTCTTCTCCTTGTTGTCCTGAGTCCAATAAACTGCTGTCATCAAGTTTCAGGCTTTCTTTGGCATACATAATTTTGAGAGGTCCCTTGCCTCTCACAGGTTGGGGCTTAAGGAAGGCAGTAAGCTCAAGGTGCTCGAAGGCTCTTAAACTCTTAACAGCTCATCAGAGACACAGGCTGAAGCTCAGAAACATAGGACTTTAGACCAAGTTTCCAGTTAGTTTTATCATTTTCAATATCTTTTGCCCTTTAGCGTTGTAGAGCATGCAGGTCAAAGGGGGCTGGTCATGCTGCTTTGTTTTGCTTTGCCCAGCTCAGTCAGTCTCAACAAAGATCTAGGTTACGAGATGAGTTATGAGATTAAATTCCGATGATGGAGCCGAGGCACTGTGGTGTCGAGCAATTTATGCTGCTTCACCATTTGCATCAAGTCCAGCTCTGGATTCACCTTCAGACCTTCTGTGAGGAAAGCAGGTGTGGTCAGATGAGCTGGGTGAGGAACAAGACCTGGAATTAGAGGCTAAGACTATGCATAACAGTTTCTGAAAGACTTTGGGTGGCTGCAGCTGGAGCCATGTGGTGCCAGGTGTCACCCATTTAGGGTGACAGAGCTTGCACGTAACACACAGAGCTGGACTGTGCCTTAAAGCCTTTCACTTCAAATCACTCCAGGTGTCAGCATCTTTATAGGTGCATTAATGTAGACAAGGAGGATGTTTCCTTTTGACTTCTCCCTTTCTCCCATTCAAGTAGCAGGACAGTCACTCAGAGAAGTATTTTCTTGAGTATGCTGTATCTGGGTCACATTAGTACCCCTAGTACCTATTTTCATTTCAGCAAGGCAGGAAAGCAGTTAACGCAGAGGTGAGATCTCAGATAGGATCAGTCCCTTGTCTGACAGCTGTTCAGAGCCAGAAATTGTTGTGAGGATATAAAGTGCCTGTGAAATGATGTATCAGTCTTGCCTCCCTTGTTGATCTATGTCCATGGTTTGGTAGGAAGGGATAGTCTTGGGCAGCAGGCAGAGGTATCTCTGGCACACGAAGAACAGTAGCTAAAACTGAAGCCTCCCTTTGTATGGGTTTGAATTTGACGATCTGAATTTGCACTGGCAGAAGCTGAGGGATGCTCATCACTTACGTAGATTTATATTCACAAACACACATTCACTTCTACATACTAATAATACTTTTTTTTCCTTTCCTTTTTCTTCTTTCTGTTAGGTTTGCTTTCTCCATGGGAATTCTGATTTACAGTGATGCGCTTTCTGGTTATTAAGTCTCCTTTTCTCTACACCCTTCCTCTTGCCTCTTTCATAGCCTAAGCCAAAAATATTTGTCTACCGCAAGCGATCAATGCCAGATTTGTTGTGTGGGCAGGACTAACAGTGAGTAAGGGATAACAAAACAGAGAAAATTGATGCTTCACTAAAAATAGAGCTGCTGCAGAAGGTAGAAACTGGTTCCTCATGTGGAAGCTAAAGGATAATTAATTGAGCAATTGGGATGAATTTGGAAAATGATTCTTGGTGAACCACATCCTTCCCGTGCTCAGTGAGGAGGCAGAGGATGACACAGTTTTGAAGCAAGCGCAGCAGTGGTGAGAGGGGCCGTGTTTGCAGCCGTTGGTGACTAAAGCTGCCTATCGTTTGGCTTTGTTGTGAGAGGTTAGAGCATTATTTCCCAGGGTGCATGCTGGCAATTCCTGAGATCTTCCTTTCTGAATGAAAAGGAATCCGTGTGGAGCTTAGTCTCAAGTGGAGCAGACAAACTTTGCAGAGAGAAGGGACATGACGAGCTTTCTCTCTTACTTGTTTGTCTGTTTTCCCCCTGTACTTTGCCTGTCATGTCAGTTTTGGGGGACCGTCCCTTGCCACAGCCTCAGGCAGTGCCACACGCTGATTTTAGTGAGGGCATCCATACTCTAATCCGTACTCCTAAATAGAGGAAATGCTACTGGTCTGGCCCAGTGCTGCTGAAGGTAATTTAGACTTAATTCAATGTTTTGCGCTCTGGATCAAGCCCTTAAACTTAACCCAGCTATGTTATTGCACCTACCGAAGATGATTCCATAATTTAATCTGTTGTCCTGTAACCCATGGTCGCTGCACCATCTGACTCAAATGATGTTTTCATCATTTCAGTACAACAGATTATAGCAGCTGATTTCCAAGGCAGCACCTGCTGTTAAATTATAGCTAATAGATCGTTAACTACAAGCACCATGGTTGCCATCATGGGGAAGAAACCTGTGCCAGAAATGAGCCATTCCTCATGCTGGGGAACTGGGGGCTGCTGGAGGACAGGGAGAATGCTCAGCTGAGTCTGGTGCACTCTTCTTTGAAGGCGATTTGCAGTGAGAGCAAGGGCAGAAATAGCCTAAGATGTCCCGGGATAGGGTTAAAAATACGTACTCTGTGGCTAGTCAGGATTTCAGTATGTGACCGCTTGAGCTTATTGTATCTTTGTGAGTGGTAGTGGAAGGCCCTCTATTTTGAAATGTAGGTGCGTCTAAACTCTTGTCAGATCATCCCAGTTGGTGCCCTAACTGGGGAAGAGACCAGCGGAGCTCAGCTGCGACACCGTCCCAGTATCTGTTTTGCCAAAACAACCCGCTGTGGGCTGGCCAGCTACATGTGCTAGGCAGCTGGTCAGCCTACGCGTAGACTAGCAGCAAAGCATTATTTTTTGGCTGGTGGTCACGAAACGGGGGAGCTGCAAGGTTTTTAACCGTGGAGGTCTCACAGTGAACACAGGATATACGTTGCTGGAAAGAGAGTTGTATGAATTCTTTTTTTTCCAGAGCAACTTATTATCATCAAATACAGCTTTCCATCCTCTCTTGCTGCTGAGTCTTTCTAAAATGGGCTGTAACAATTGTTTTGAATGTTCTCACAAGGTTGTAGAAATGTCAACTTGGTCAAATTAATAATTTTCTAGGGGCAACTGTGACTCCCCTTGTCCATTGCCTGGTCTGCACTTTGTGTTCTTTAGTCTTCACTGATTTTGTTCTTGGCATCTTGAATCCATGGGAGTCCTAGACATGCAGGCTGGAAAAGACCTGATAAAATCATGAAATTCTTCCTGTGAACAGGGGTAGCATCAAGCATACCTAGACCATCCAGTAGACCATACCTAGACATCTTGACAATGATTTGTCTATTCCTGTTCCTGAAGATCCTACATGAAGAGGATTCTACAATCTCAGTTGAGTAATGCTTAACTAACTTCATAACTATGAAGTTTTATTGCAATGGTTAACTGAAATCTTACTTATTATAAATTTAGTTTTTCATATTCTTTTGCAGGTGGATAACAATTTGAACAACATTCTTTAGTTTAAAAAGGTTACATATTTAAGTTGTTTTTGCTGTATCTTCCTAATTTTGTTACTGGGAGGCAAAACAAGTGCATTCTAATTTTTTCTTTATTATAATTCCTAAACTATCAATATTACTCATTTTCCTTTAACTAGATCACATTTTGGGTGAGAGAGAATTGTAAGAGATTAAAATTCTGCTAGAGTAGAGATCTGTAATTGTTAGAAAAACACTTTAATACCAACTCATACAAACCAGTTCAGTCCAGTGTCAGGTGTCTCATATGGCCAGTAATTAATAGGGAAAACATAAAAATCGAGGTATGCTTACTCCATAAGGCGCTCTCAGCTTTCAGCAATCAGTGGTTTAAAAACTTCCTGAACTGGAGGTTGCATCTCTATCACCACATTTAATAGACCCTGATGGACTAATTCAATTGGCTGAAAAAGAGGTTAGACAAATTTTATGGTTAATCTTCAAAGCATCTGGTGACATTGAGTTCCTCAATTTACGTGCTATCCACACAAAAAACATATTTCCCGCAGCTTGTCTCAGATGTGTTTGCCTGGCAATTTAACTACTGCTCCCACCCCCTTTATCCCCCATTAGCTCTTGCATTGTGAGAAATAGCAAGTGTTCTCCATATCATTCATGTTTGCACAGACCAGTGGCAGCATGTTTGGCTTTTTTTCCTAGTACCAAATTTATATTACTTCTGGGGTCCTAGAATAAAATGGACCTTCTCTAGACAAATTATGGCAATTGGTCTGCACTCCTGGCTCTTGTTTAGTTTGTGGTTTAGTTCAGGTCTTTTTCTTCAGTGCCTGGCCTAGGCAGTTACTTCCATTTTTCAATAGGCTTGTTTTTGATTTATTATTTTCCCTCTCCCTCTTTAGGGTAGCCCCTCTCACTTTTCTTCACTGAACTTTGTTTTTCCCAATGCAGGCATTTGTCCTGCGGATGGAGACCACTGGAAGCAGTACTGTGTGTCTTCATCAACGGCAGAGGCCTGTGCCCCAGCACCAAAACTCTATGTCTCACAAGATATGTGTGACCAACTTTGGAGTTGTTTACTTCTAAAACATCTTTGTTTGCAGGAACAGAAGCAGAAGCTTGTCTTCACAAAGAATCTAAACTGAATCATTTCCTCTGTGCCAGGGAGTGAGAGCATGCTTATGGACAGTTACCGCAGGTTAGGTGGCACAAGGGCCATGAACTTTGAGAATTCAGGGTTATTGGCTCTACAACTAGACCAAGAACCTCTTTCGTGCACTTTGATTGCTGGTTCCTCAAGAGAAAGTAAACACTAAATGCTGGGCCCTGGCCAAATTGGTCTGCCAATTCTTGTGTTTCACCTTAGCAGTTCCGTCCAGCTAAACAAATAAGATGGTCACTTAAGGATCAAAGCTTTCATCTGAAAGTTTAAGGATGAGTAGACATGCTGGGAAATGTGACCCCTAACAACAATTGGAAAAAAAAAACAAACCTCAATGGAAATTCATGATTTCTTGAAAGCTTAGGGAGGAGGTAATGCAGAAATTTGAGTAAATTGCATGTAAATCGCTTAAATCCTTGTTTGCAAGGACTCACTACCAGGAGCCTGTGGCTGCCACCTCGGCACTTGAGCTGTTGGGTCCCAGCAGTTGGCTGTGGAGTTTGGACAGTTTGATAATCTGCCTTCTGGTGCCAGCCTCAGCCTTGATGTCCCCATGCTACGCTGTGCCACCAGAGGAAGATGGAGGGCAAACTTCTCAGTGGACTTGGTTTGGGTTCTCCAGCTTCTCTGTAAGCTTTCCAGGGCGCTGCTCTACGCTGAGGACTGCCCCTGTGTGCTGCCCCAAGGATGGACAGGTTCTGCTGCAGGTATTACACGTGGGTTTGCGCCTGTGCACGTTGAATTATAAAACAAGGTGACCTAAAACTATTACAGCTGCAAGAGATCCCCAACACAGGCTGTCATGATGTCTTACCATTCTTCCAAACGTGACCTGATTTAATGGCATTGGTTGTGACCAAGTAACCTCTAGCACTTGGTAGAAGGGAGTTCTTGTGGCTGAACAAAGTGTAGCAGTAATTTAAAGAAACGTAACAGCCTCTTCTTTTTTTCCCCTTTCCTTCCTGGAAATGGTGGGTCTTTCCTATTCCTTCAGTGTGTTTTATCATTCACCCTTACTTGCACGTATTTAATATATATATTTTTCAAAAACGGCAGAACTGCAGAATCTGGCCCAAATGTCAGCAGGGATGGCCCTGCAGGGTTGTGGCTGGACTGAAGTGACCTGCAGGCTTAACACTGCTCTGGAGGACTGAAGTACTAGTATTCTGTGCCAGGACAAGTCCTGCTTTGTAGGCTGTTATTGGAAGAACATGATAAATATATTTTATGGGATTTTACAAGGTTTTAGGGAAGAGGTTGCACATTGGTTAACTTAATGAGAGTAATAAAAGATCAAGAAGGCTACTATGATTACAGTTTGAAGTCACCAAACCTTTGTAATTTTTTTTTTCTTGACTGTTCCTTGACCCATTCTAAAACTTCTTTCCTACAGAAAAGTGTCCCGCATGCTTTCCTCCCAAAATAGAGCAGCAGCCGCTCCTGCCTTTCTGCAGCCCCACAAATCTCCTGCTGAAATAGGAGGTGAGATGCAGGAGTTTCCTGCACAAATTAATTGCAGACATTTGAGCTGCTGAAGCAATTGCCTGTGGGAAGGGACTGCATGTAATTTGAGAAAGGATTTTGCCTCTCCTACTGTGTGTAGTAGAAACCTGCCTGGTGCTGGGAACTCAGGAGGGCTGGGGAATACGGCTGCACCTGCATTCTGTAGCCTCCGTGTGTTCACATCATCCTTATCCAGGCCTGCTCACACACCACTTCTTTCACCTCCATCGTTTACTGAAGGTGCTTCTGTATTAAACCTTTATTCTGAGGTGGTTACATTCCCTGATAATTCTGTTTCAGTAATGTTATGGGTCTGGTTCAGTAAAAAAGAATTGCTATACAGATGTCTCTAGAAATATAATGAAAAGGTTTTGCTCCTCTTCCTACTTTTTCTACATATCTGATCTTAGAAAAGTTACCAGGAATCTTCCAGAGAGCACAGCTGGGTGATGGAGATGATATGTGCAGGGAGACTTAAAAAACATAATAATATAGAGGCCCTGCCTCTATATTAAAGGGTAATATAGCTGTGTGTAACACAGGAAATCATAGGACAAATATTGACCACCGCATCCTATGTAGATTTTGCTGAGATTGGCTTTGATTACCAACTGGTGGCCAGAAACTCTCTCTGACTCAGTCATTCCCTAAGGCCACCCACCTGGTGGCTCAGAGGCACTGGAGTAGGCAGATTGCTTGTGGCCACAGCAATGCTCCAGCCAGAGGTCAAGTGAGCATCTCCTGCCAACGCAGACGGGCTGTCCTGATCCTGTCTTATTGGTAGGTTTGTATTAGGCAAGAAATTAGGGAACCTTCATGAGCTGTGGTACTAAAATATATTTATTTATACACTCCCTTCTACTGGAAGAGTGCAGATATCAGGGTTTGACAGTAGTTTGTGAAAATCTGCTGGGAGGGTGGGTAGGAGGAATTATTTCCAAACCATCCCTCGAGGGACTTCTAACAGGCTCATCAACTCACTGCAGTAAATTGGCCAAGAACCCTGGTGGGGAAATGAACTTTGAGATACTTGTGGATGGGGCTGGGATTGCCATACTTAAGAAAAATATAGCTGCCGGTACAAGCTCTAGCGCATCCCATGAAGGCCGGTGTTTGCTACTTATGGCCTCTAGGTATCCTGGTGAGACCAACCTTCCTGGGATATCTGAGTGATTTGCTGATTGTCTGGGGTAGGGAGGATGCAGCAGGGGAATGACGGCTCGGTGGTGCATGATCTAGTATGTTGCCTACGTCGCAAAGCTGCTGGGCTGAGAAGGAGAACCAGGTAGGAGTTAAAAGGCAGGAAAGCTTGTTCTTTGGCTATCAGGCTGAGAGAAGACTTGCCTTTCTAAGCCTCAAGAATTCTGGTGCTATGGAAATCAGTGCCTGAAGATAGCTTGCAGGAGAGCAGGCCTTGAGGTAGTCTTAATACACCCTGGCTATTCAAGAAGTAATTCCTCAATAAGGGTCTTATGGGGGAAGAAGCTGCTTTTTGACCTTCCTTTGCTTGGCTTTGCTTTCAGAGTCTCCCTCACTTGCTTGTATAATGATAGAAGAAAATTTGATAACTTAAATTGCTGGCTTGGAGCTCAGACAACTGGTGCAAAATGGTCAGGAAAGAAAGTACAGCGCTACCGCTTTCCCCTGGCTGGTGACCACTCCTTCTCCCCATCACTGAGGCTGTTGGTAGCTTAGGTTGTCCCTGTTCTTGTTACAAAGACTGCTGGACAGGAGAAGAATTGGGCAGCAAAAAGGCAGAGAAGACCTCAGCTTTGCAGGAGCATGTTTTAAGGCTTGGTCTAGACTAGGGGAGTGGACACGGCCTGCATAGGAAACCCTCTTTGCAAAAAGCTGCACAAATCTTGCCAAACATACAGCCCTGTCCTCCCCTTACCATTTCCAGGCTGCAGTCTGTGGCTGCTGGAGTGGAATCCTGCTTATGGGAGGCTTCTGCTGAGCTCCATCACCTACCTCGTCCTCAGCAGTGGCTGAGAAGAGCCTTACACCTCTGATGGTGCCAGTTGCTGCTGGGGCTGAGGAAGAGGAGCAGCATGGTAGTGGTGGGTGCCAGTTATCAGCTATGAGAAGAAAGGAGGTGCCAAGCACGCTGTTGGGAACCCTAAAACCTATCTGAAGCCCCTGAATGGCAGCTGGGGGCTGCATGGGACTCAGGCTAGTTCGTTCCGAGATTATTCTACTACTTAAAAGTCACCACATTACAAGAGAATACATTGACACGTACTGCTGGTGCCTGAATTCATCTTGTTAAGTCTTGGCTATGTCAATGGCTTGTGTATAGTTATTTTTTCCTCTTGTGAGTAGCAAAAATTATGGATGATAACTCACTAGGGTTCATGGAGTGGTTCAGATCAATGCATGTTGTCCCCAGGTTTCTCAGAGTGCAATCTACAAAAATCAATTTAATTGCTTTTGTGCTAGCACAGACCGTTCACGACTTGGCTTTCACAGCCAAACTGAGGGGGTGAAATGCTCATTGGCCTTTTGTTCTCGGTGTGCACATGTCACTTTTCTTTGTACTGAAACCTCAACTGAATCACCCAGACTTCTTCAGTTTGCAGAACTGGACCTGAAATATCCCAACCCCAGTCTTTCCCTCTGAATTTGCCATAGTAGTTTCTGGGCAAAACTGACAGCAAATAGGATGCAAAGTAAAACACGAGTAAGAGAGGAGAGGTGTTCACCACCTGCCTGTTTTTAAAGAGGGGTCCACCTGATGAGAAGGTCTGGTACAGTTCAGACGGATTCTCATTGCGCCACAGTGATTTTCCTATCTCTGCTTCAAACCACCCTCTGTGGTCTTTTTTGGGGAAGGAATAACGTTCTACTCTGCTCCACAGAAGCTACTTATAGCAATGTTCACGGTGCTGGAGGGCTGTCAGCTTCGCTAAGTGGTGGGGCAGGGGGGAAGCAGGGACTCGAGATAAGAATAGTACGTGAAATCTTAAATTTGATGGGCCTGTCAGGGAGGAAATTACAGCTTGGAGGAGGAAAAGTGGCTGTGTTTTGAATTTTCTGTAGTAAATATAAAGTCTGGGGGTTTTGGCGGTGAGGAGGCAGTTCCACCAGGAATGTGTAAGGCTTTGTTTGGGACATGCCTGCCACAGCTGTTTTTCATTATAAGAGAGCAAGGAGGAGGACTCGGTGACAAGGAACCCTTGCATACTGTGGCAGAGCTGATGTAAAAGATGTAGGAAGGCAGGCGTGGATGAGCACGGAGGGAGACGGGATAGATCCTGGAGGACACTAGAAATGACTTAAACAGCCCAGGTGGTACCTGAATGAATTTGGCATAGGGTTGCCCTTTCCTCCCCATCTTCAATGAAACAACAAATTGCTGACCTCACCTGGCAGTAACTGCAGTGCAGTTCCCAGCTGTGCCAGGGGCCGGGCGCTTGTCTCTTTATGGTCTGTATTTAAGAATATGTTGCTTGCTTTTTAAATTATATTTTAAATTCTGCTCTCAGGCCAGCTTGAACTCGTACTGTGGAAGAAGTGCTAGCATTTATGGCTGCTCTGCTGAGTTTCTGCAAAGATTTCTGCCAGAGGGAGCGGAGGGTGAAGGGGAGGTGAGGGATGTGCAGAACATCTTTGCAGGTCCAATCTAGAAATGTGCCAGCACGCAGGCATGCGCTATCACCAGCCGTTCGCAGGAGAAAGAAAGGTGAAATAATGTGTCCAGGGCCACGCAACCGGCTGCTGTCAAAGCACAAGCAGTACAGCCATGTCTCAGCCCTTCCTCTTGGACTTGGCACTTCTCTGGCTAAGCTGTCCTAGCCATCCCCTATTCCTCCATGTGGAGTATCACCTCCTTTTTCAGCAGAATGTGTCCATGTAAACGGAATGCAATGTGGAATGAAAATAGGAGAGAGATACACCTTCACCCTTTTCCTCCCAACCAGGCTACCGAGAAGGTTTGATGCTGTACTGGTAATGCCACCAGCGATGTATTTGGCCAAGGGTGGATCTGGGGCACCAGAAATGACAGTACTGCAGTCAAAGGATGTTCTGGTCTCAACTTTGAGGCAAACTCTCAGTGCATTGTCCTAGTGTTGGAACAAAGTTTTCCAGCAGGGCTGACACTGAGACACTCCGTAACAGTGTGCTGTACAGTGTCCTCTGGACGGGACCCCTGTTTGCCAGCTTCTCTGCAGCTGCTTCACCGGAGTTCAGTCTGTGACCTGTCTGTGAGCCATCCTCGCCTCAGCAGGCTTGGGCTGGCTTGGGCCGTTGGAAGGACCTTCCCCAAGGGAAAATGGGACATTTCCAGATAGTGCGCATGTTTGTGGAATGGGGCCAGGTATCCTAATGCTAGGAATACCCAGCAGCTGGGCTTGTGTTTCTCAAGCATCACCCCCAGGACCAGTCTTTCCATGCTTAGCGCACTGAGATGTTTAAGAAACCCGGCCCTTTATTTCGATGCTTGTCTGACTGCCAGTCTAATTTCACCGCCTGGTCTCAAGAAGTGAATGCTGAAGCATTTCTGAAAGGTCCTCTTTCAACAAGTCACTCTTGGATTGCTGTTTTAGTGTGGCTCTCAGACTGTGGTTTATAAGAGATCTAGCTCATAGTTACCTGGGCAGAGGTGAGAACGACGCTGTTTTCTTATGGATCATGGAATCATAGAATCATAGGGTTGGAAGGGACCTCTGGAGATTATCTAGTCCAACCCCCCTGCCAGAGCAGGGTCACCCAGAGCAGGCTGCACAGGAACGCGTCCAGGCAGGTTTTGGATGTCTCCAGAGATGGAGACTCCACCACCCCTCTGGGCAGCCTGTGCCAGGGCTCTGCCACCCTCAAAGTAAAGAAGTTCCTCCTCATGTTCAGGTGGAACTTCCTATGCTCAAGTTTGTGCCCATTCCCTCTTGTCCTGTCACTGCGCACTGCTGAAAAGAGCCTGGCCCCATCCTCCTGACACCCACCCTTTAAGCATTTATAAGTGTTGATAATGTCGCCCCTCAGCCGTCTTTTTTCCAGACTGAAAAGACCCAAATCCCTCAGCCTTTCCTCATAAAACAGGTGTTCCAGTCCCCTAATCATCTTGGTAGCTCTCTGCTGCACCCTCTCCAGCAGTTCCCTGTCCTTCTTGAACCGGGGAGCCCAGAACTGGACACAGGACTCCAGGTGCGGCCTCACCAAGGCAGAGCAGAGGGGGAGGATGAGCTCCCTCGCCCTGCTGGCCTGCTGGATCTGTCTTTTACAAGTGGAATCTGCAGTGCCTAGTAAGAGAGAAGCTCTGTTTTGAAAAATTACATAGACATGGGACTCCCAGACTGGATCTGGTCCTGTATGGATTCTCCGGTGTCTAAGAAGAGTTCAGGTCCTGCCTCTCCCTTCCTTTTTATAGGAATATTAGTAAGGTTTCTCTCCTCCATGAGCCATCTATTTTTATGAAGCTTGTGCAAATTTGGTATCTTTGAGCCCTATTCTACCAAGACGGGCAAACAGATTTAAAAGATTTGAGGAGGAAAGGAAAAATGATGAGTAGCAGACAGGCACAGGTAGAGCATTGTCACATAAAATGAAAATACAGTTCTGTTTCTGAGCACTTATGGCTCTTTAAGAGGGCCATGATGCTCCTGCAATTGTGCGTATAAGATATCAGGATGTTTCACTTTACTCTTCTTAATTGCCCTCCTATTTTAAGGGAGGGGGTGAATGATTTTTGCTTCTTCTCCAAGACTCTCAGTTAGTACTGATAATATCCCACCATACAGGAATACCAAGTTACCGATGAGCTTGGTCTTTGAATTCAAAGGTATTTGTTCTCACCTCTTCCAGAGTGGATTGTGCCCACAATTTGTAAACTCTTTCAAAGTGCTTTTGGATGGTTCTTTACAGTTACAGAGCAAATAAAGGAGAGTTGTAGCGCAGGCAGCAGGGAAATAAGAAGGTTAGAGCCAAAAGCTGGCCTGCTTCCTCTGGACGCTGGTGTGATAATGGGGCGCAGGGTAGCTGATGACTAACCCATGGTAGTGCCAGAAAGCCAGCCTGATGACCACTGCTCCTACCAGGGGTCTGGTGTTGGCTTTTTACGGTGACATCACAGCACCAAGAGCCTGGGCCAGGGGCAGTCATAGAGCCAAAGTAAATGTTTAAGCAAAGGCTGATGAGCACCTCTGTAACATCATGGGTTTCTTGGAAATTTGAGTGCCAAGAACCTGAGCTTTTTTCGTCTCTGCTGTAACAACAAAGTCAACTGCTCAGACGACCTTCTTCCCTCCCTCTTTTCCCCCATCCTTCCTCTTCCAACTTCCCCCCCCCCAAGGTCCCAAATCACCATTATTAATCACTTACAAAGACTAAAAATAAAGGGGAGAGATGTACTCCTCATATCCAGATAGTTTGGGCTGGAGCAGAAGGGCTTCATGTCCTTGCTCCTGGCAAAGGCAGCGCAGATAGGATGTGCCAGTGATGTTGCCAAAGGAGAGGGTGGTGATAAGGCATTGCTGAATTGCAGGAACATAGCTAGAGAGCCTGGCTGTTGTTTCTCTAGGTCTCCCTTCCTTTTGGCTCCCCAAACAGGTTGCAATACTTGAGAACAGGAGCAGGTCTGGCTCCTGCTTCCCAGTCAGCTGAAATGCCACAGGATGTGGCTTTTCTGTTTTTCCTCTCTAGTCCTCTGGGGACAAGACCTTCATATTCCAAATACAGCCACTTCAGAGAGGAGGCACGGGCAGATTTCCCCACGCCCGCCTCTCTGAGCCAAGTGACTTGCATGGTCTCCCTTTGACCAAGCAGCAGTACACCGAGTCCTTTCCACAGCTTCTTGCTAAAGTTAATTGCAATAGATTTAGCTATCACTTGCCTTCTTTCAATTTCAAGTTATTCACAGACTAAGACAAATCTGTTAGTTCAAAAATGAGGAGTCCTGATATTTTATACTAAGTAGACTCATGGTCCTATTTCAGCCTGCAGTTTTTAGAGGCTTGGAAGTAAATATTTGTTTTTTCTCAAAACCAAGCTGCTTAATAACCTGTTACAGCCTACGCCTCCTAATGCTCTCAGACAGAGCTGTTGCCCCTTTAGAGATGTTTTTTTTTCCCTGGCATGCCTTCTTGAGGGTGATTTTTTCAGTGTTGGCAGATAACATGCAAGCTCTTTGTTTGTGAGTAGCCAGTTTAAACTTTCCACTTTGGCTTGTTATTGCTCAATTGCTAAGAATCCTTCATTCCTGTTGTGTTTTCCCTTTGTTTTCCATTTGGTTTTGCGTAGTTCCTGAGTTATTGGTGTCTTCTCACAATAATAACAGATGTCAGCACAGCTTCTCTCATGTCACAGACTGGATGAAGCAAAACAGTATTGCCCGTTGTGCCCCATTCATATGAATTGTCCACTGTGCCCACCCATATGAGCTGGCAGTGCATCCTAAAAGTCCTTTAGCGCATAAAAGAAGGTAAAGATAGACTGTGATTTTAATGTGAGGAAGCTTTTGCCTGCCTCACTGATGAACTGATGGAACTGGCATGTAGCTGTTATGTAGTGGGCTTTAATGGTGGACTTGAAAGCTTTTCAGAGGAAAGCAAGATTAATTCCCACCCGTTTATAGGTGGGAAAACCAAAGCATGTGGAAAAATTATTCAGCAGATTAGCTGCTGAACTGAGAATATCATCAGAATACAAGTCTCCAGCCTCTCAGACCAAGCCCTACTCATTAGGCAGTGCTGCCTCTATTGCCTCTATTTTCATTCCATTCCTATTGAAATCTGCCTGCTGGTGGCAGGTCTCCCATTACACAAGCATTATGTGGGATGGCAGGACCTCCCTGGCATTTCCCAGAACATCCCGTCTGCAAAGCCCTCTGGGAGGTCTCACTGGTTTAGGCATTGGCCCAAACTTGCCCCCTGTCGAAGCTGGGTACAAATCCATGATTAGACATATGTGATTCCAGGGCAGCGCTGGAATCCTGGCCTCCTGCTGAGGCCGTGCTGCTGGTTGGATAGGGTTTAAAGAGCAGCCGTGGAGCAAGGGGGAGAAGACAGCGTATAGGCAACAAACAGCTATGGGAGATGGGAAGCCCAAAATCAAAGGGGAAGAGTGTGTGCCTAATCCTGGATGGACATCCTCTCAGCATGAGCAACACCAGCCCTTTGGAGCATAACAGAGCTCTTTCTAACCCTGCGGCTTCTCCCACCCCTGTGTGGAGAGGGTTTATGCACAAGGATGATTAAAAACGCCAAAAAACTATGCCTTGTCTAGGTTATTGCCTTCATGGCAGCCAATGTTGACATCTGCTGATTTTTTTCCAAGGCTTACATAGCAAATGGGGAGAAAAATCCCAAACTATAGAAAGGACTGGAATATGTTTGCAAAGTTATAGCAGTGATGACGGATCAGGGCAACATGGTAATATAAGCAGAAATCTTTTTGAAGGGGAAAAAAGGCTTAAGAACTGCTCAGATGGAGGAGCACGATGAATCCTTCAAGAGGTTGCATGTAAAGGCATGGGATTACTTGCAGGGGGTAGAAAATCCGTCGTAGAAAAAGAAGAGATGCTGGGGAGATCTGTGGGGCACAGGGAATCCTAGGTCAGGCACTACAAATCTCATTCTCTCACAGAGTCCTGGACCCATCAGGTGAGAGGAGCCTTGAGAGTCGGACGGGGAAAAAGCAGCACCAGGTCACTTCTGGCAAGTCCTGGGTCACTTGGGAGAGGAGAAGGGAGGCTCGCTGGTCACTGGGTTGGGTACCCGTGTGTGGCCATTCTGGGGTGCTTACAAGAAAGAAGGATGTGTTGGACTTCCAGATCATCCACAGAAATGGAGGAAAGAAATTATGGCAAGGTAAGGTTAGGGAGTCTTGCTTTTTCTTATCGCTCCCTGCCTTGAACCTCCACTGTCCTCTAAATGAAAGAGAGAGTTTCTGAAAACACTGAAAACTCTTTTTCTAACAGGATTTTTAAGAGATTGTATTAGTAGTTAATATTGCCCTCTTTAAAAATGTTTGGCTTTCTTTTTCAGTTTTATCTTAATTTTTTTTTTTTTTGGTGAATATTTGAATATTTTCAGCCTGGACAAGAAAGAGAAGCTGGTCAATTTGTACTTCTCTTCATTAGCACTGGTCTACCTCTCTGTACTACTGGACATCCTAGAAAACTAATGTAATTCTTTTGTATGGAAGTTTTAAGATTAAGGGACAAAAGGGACCCCCAGAGGTCAGCTGCCCCATGCCGCAGCCTCAGGACAGAACTGAGTGTGTACAGTAAATCTGAGAGGGTTTTGTCTTCCCTGACCTCCTAAAATCTCTGGCAGGGCTGATTCCTCGGACTCCTTCAGTATCTATTCCAGCTATCTGTGTCATTGTAATATTTTTCCTTATATCTAATCTGGACCCCCTTCTTGCCATGATTTGATCCCTGTGCTTCTTGTGCTGTTTGCCAAGGGCATGGAAGGCAGGTTATTCCTTTTCTCTTCACAGAAGCTAATACTGTTCTCAGCTCTCCTCTCAGCCCTCCGTCCTTGAGACTGCCGATTCTGATGAATATTGCAGCTACTGCTGCAGTTTTATGATGAATATCGCAGTTACTCTGTAATATTTTCATTGAGACCATGTCTTTCCTAGTTTGTTTTTGCCAAAGTCACGTGAAATAGTGTTAAAGCCCTCAGCAGAATCCGTGTATGTAGTTCCTTGTGCTTGCCTTGTCTCTGTACAAGGTCTTTGTCATAAAAAGAAAATTAAGCATGCTCCATTGGACAGATGTGGTTTGGATGTTACCTACCTCCCACTTACCTGGTAGGTGCTCCCAAACAGTTTGTTAGTTTTGTTTTTTCTTGGAATTGAAGTTAAATGAAGCAAGTCATAATTCTGACTCCTCCCTTTCCCCTTTTCAAAGATAGACACTGTCTTTACAACTCTTCTAGAAACATGTTAGTCCTGCACAAGTTGTCGGATACCACTGCTGATGGCTTGGAGGGTTCCTCTAAATTTCCCTGGGTTAATTTCATGCAACTAAGAACTATGTAGCTCATCTATTCTCTTCTTTCTGAATTCTAGCCTGAGGTTCTCCCTGATATTGCTGATGTTAATTCTGTTGACTGCCTGAGCTGCAGTGATTTTTAATAGACACTGCAGGAAAAAATTCATTAAACACTGCCTGCTTGGCATTGTCTAATAAGAGCTTTCACTGCCTCTTAATGGATTTGTTCCTCACTTGTTTCCCTTTTACTAATATTGTACCAATGCAAGATTTATCATCTTTTTTCTCTGTGCTAGTTGGATTTTACTTTTTGCCATGGCCTCTCTGATTTTTATCTCTATATGTCTGTACTATCGTTGTTTGTAATTTTTATCTCTTTTCCCACAATCTACATGCTGCTTCTCTACGGGGGAGGTTGCTGAAGAACATCATGATCTAGTCTTTTTCTCCCTGCCACTTCTGCATTAGGCCAGTTTGTGTCTTAGATATGCTTTGTTTAAGGACTGGAAACTCCTATGAATTTCTTTTCCAGAGATCTGAATTCTGTTCATTTAATTCCATATTCTTTACAACAGCTTATTTTGCTGTTCTCACTCTTTCCTCTCCTAAGACTCTGAGACTTTATCATTTGCTCCTTCTCGACGAGCTTCCTTTTCTGCTTTGCTGTTTCAGCGTGTTTCAATGCTTTCAGCATCAAATAGGGAGGCCTTCACTCCTCGGTGATTTCTCAGAATTTTGGATTTGCAGCATTGCTCCTCACACATGGCTGAACAACCTGCAGAGCAGCCTGTGGCAATCCCTTCTGTGGCATTCCTGTCTCTGCAGTCCCTTACTTCCCTTGGCAATTACAGGTAACCATTTTCATGTTTCAGTTTGGCTAAAGTTTTGTAATTTGTTTTCTAAACTGTTTTATTATGGCCTGAGTTTACCCCATCCATCTCTGCACTGTCTGTCAGATCTTATTCCAACTTAATAGCCACACAGAGTGTAAATGCTTGTTTTACAAAATCCCTCGGGGAAGATAGCAGCAAGGAAAACTCAGGAATGCTGGATGTGTGTGTGGCTGATAACAGTGGAAACTGGTATACCAAAGCTAAATTCAAGGCTGGCCTGTTTCTGAAGTGAAGTCACTAAACTGAAGATAGAGCTAATAGAAGTTTCTTGTAAAGACCCCATTTTCCCCTGGAGCGAATCATGGAATCATAGAATGTGTTGGGTTGGAAGGGACCTTTAAAGGTCATCTAGTCCAACCCTCCTGCAGTAAACAGGGACATCTTTAACTAGATCAGGTTGCTCAGAGCCTCATCAAGCCTGGCCTTGAATGTCTCCAGGGATGGGGCCTCTACCACCTCTCTGGGCAACCTGTTCCCGTGTCTCACCACCCTCATTGTAAATAGAATCATAGAACGTGTTGGGTTGGAAGGGACCTTTAAAGTTCATCTAGTCCAACCCCCTTGCAGTAAGCCGGGACATCTTTAACTAGATCAGACTGAAGAGGATGAAGATTTGGGCATGTCCTTGTCCTCCTCTTCGGCAGAGTGCTCTACTGTGTTGGCTGAAACAATGGTTCTGATCTTATTGATGTCCAAGAAGTAGAATCATAGAATTGACTAGGTTTGAAGGGTCCTTTCAGATCATCTAGTCCAACCATCAAAGTAATGAAACGTTAACCCTTCTGTTTCCTAAGCAGAATATCATGTGTTCTCTATTTTAATTGGATTGATGTTACGCTGGTACTTCATTAGTACAACTAGTAGCCTTACATAAATTCTTGTGCATGAATTCTGAACGCCTGAATGGTGCTTCAGCACCACGTTGCTGTGCCTGTGTATGTGCCTGCTGTATCATTCTGTCAAAATTCATATCTATTATGTGTATGTGTTGTGCAAATATTGTATGTTTGATGCATACACTTAGTATCGGAGAAAGATGGGTGAAGGAAACTGTGGAGTCCAGAATATGCCAAGTATCTGATCATAGAATCATTTGGGTTGGAAGGGACCCTTAAAGGTCATCTAGTCCAAGCCCCCTGTAATAAGCAGGGACATCTTCAACTAGATCAGGTTGCTCAAAGCCCCATCCAACCTGACCTTGAATGTTTCCAGGGATGGGGCATCTACCACCTCTCTGGGCAACCTGGGCCAGTGTCTCACCACCCTCAGCGTAAAAAAAGTTCTTCCTTCTATCTAGTCTAAATCCACGCTTTTTTAGTTAAAAACCATTACCCCTTGTCCTATCACTGCAGGCCCTATGAAAAAGTCTGTCCCCCACCTTTCTTATAAGCCCCCTTCAAGTATCAAAAGGCTGCAATAAGGTCTGCCCAGAGCCTTCTCTTCTCCAGGCTGAACAACCCCAACTGTCTCAGCCTGCCCTCACAGCACAGGTGCTTCAGCCCTCTGATCATTTTTGTGGCCCTCCTCTGGACCCTCTCCAACAGGTCCATGTCTGTCTTGTACTGAGGGCTCCAGAGCTGGACAGAATACTCCAGAGCAGAGTAGAAGGAGGGAATCACCTCCCTCGGCCTGCTGGCCACGCTTCTTTTGATGCAGCCCAGGATGTGGTTGGTCTTTTGTCTTGCAAGTGCACATTGTTGGCTCATGTCCAGCTCCATCCACCAGTACCCCCAAGTCCTTCTCCACAGGGCTGCTCTCAGTCCCTTCAGCCCCCAGCCTGTATTGACACCAGGAGTTGCCCCGACCCAGGTGCAGGACCTCACGAGGTTCACATGGGCCCACTTCTTGAGCTTGTCCCAGTCCCTCTGGATGGCATCCCATCCCTCAGGTGTGTCAAGCGCACCACTCAGTTTGGTGTCATCTGCAAACTTGTTGAGGGTGCACTCAATCCACTATCTACGTCATTGATGAAGGTATATTAAACAGTACTGGTCCTAACATGGACCCCTGAGGGACACCACTCATCACTCATCTCCATGCGGACATTGAGCCGCGGACCACTACCGTCTGTATGCCACCATCCAACCAGTTTCTCATCCACCAAACCATCCACCCATCAAATCCATATCTCTCCAATTTAGAGAGAAGGATGGTTTTGGGGACCGTGTCAAAGGCCCTACATAAACCCAGATAGATGACATCCATAGTTCTTCCCTTGTCCACTGATGTAGTCACTCCATCATAGAAGGCCACTAAGTTGGTCAGGCAGGACTTGTTGGCTGTCCCAAATCACCTCCCTGACCTCCATGTGCCTTAGCATAGCTTCTAGGAGGATCTGTTTCATGATCTTCCCAGGCACAGAGGTGAGGCTAATAGGTCAGTAGTTCCCAGGGTCCTACTTTCTACCCTTTTTAAAAATCAGTGCAATGTTTCCCTTTTTCTAGTCACCAGAGACTTCACCTGACTGCCGTGACTTTTCAAATATCATGGAGAGTGGCTTGGCAACTACATCAGCCAATTTCCTCAGGACTCTGGGATGCATCTCATACAGTTCCATAGACTTCTGTATGTTCAGGTTCCTCAGGTGGTCACAAACCTGATCTTCTCTTACAGTGGGAGGTATTTTGCTCACCCAGTCCCTGCCTTGTAGTCTGTCCACTCAAGAGGTGTGGGGAGAAAGGTTGCCAGTGAAGACTGAGGCAAAAATATTGTTGAGTACCTCAGCCTTCTCCTCATTCGTTGTTACCAGTTTGCCAGTTGCGTTCATCACGGGAGTACACTTTCTTTGACCTTCCTTTTCTGGCTGACATATACCGGTAGAAGCCCTTTGTATTATTCTTTGCATCCCTTGCCAAGTTCAGCTGCAGCTGTGCCTTGGCCTTCCTGACCCCATCCCTACACAACTGGGCAACATCCCTATATTCTTCCCAGGATACCTGTGCCTGCTCCCACTGCCTGTGCATTTCCTTCTTGGCCTGTAGTTTGACCAGCAGGTCTTGACTCAGCCGTGTTGGTCTCTTGCCCTCCTTTCCCGATTTCTTACCCCTGGGGATGGAGAGCTCTTGTGCTCTATGGAAGGCGTCCTTAAAGATCTGCCAGCTCTATTCTGCTCCCTTGTCCCTGAGGGCAGTTTCCCAGGGGTCCCCTTGACTAACTCCTTGAAGAGCTGGAAGTTTGCTTTCCTCAAATTCAGGGTCCTGACTTTAGTCTTCACCTGACCCATATCCCTCAGGACTGCAAACTCCACCAGTGCATGATCACTGCAGCCCAGGCTGCCTCCAATCTTGACATCACCAATCAGCTCACTTGTGTTGGTGACCAACAGGTCCAGTATTTCATGTCCTCTGGTGGGGCTGTCTGTTACCTGGCTTAAGAAGTTCTCTTTGATACACTCAAGGAGTCTCCTGGATTGCTTACAGCTTGCCGTGATACTTTTCCAGCAGAAGTCAGGGTGGTTGAAGTCCCCCAGCAGGATGAGAGCCCTGATCAAGACTTTCAGCTTCTCTTCTGGACACTAAGGGTTTGTAAGGTGCAAACCGTGTGAATAACTGAACAAATGCTAGAAGCGGAAAATCTGGCCCCAAAACCAGTTTGTAAGAATGAATGGTTAGAGGGTAGAGAAGCTCACAGAAATAGCGTTGTCATGTTTGTTTACCACTGTAGATACAGTCCAACCTGATCAGTTCCCCATGCTGTTTGCAACACAAATTCAACAGCCATCTGCTGGCGCAGGGGAGTTTGAAACTGAAATTGACTCCAAAGTGAGAACAGGTTTTGTAGTTCTGTATGACCAAAAGTTTGTTCATTTCGTAATTAATCTTGGACTCCCTGCAAAAGAAAATGTACACTCTTTAAATAGTGTGGACAGACAAATAGGATCTGAGGTTTTTGCCTTCACTAGACTTCTTGTGAACTACGACTCCTCCAGGAACAGCAGCAATCCTTATTATAGCTAGATAGTGCCCATGGCAGAGAGTCCCTTCTCACTGACCAGAGTTCCCATGAGCTGCTCAAAGAGCCTTGACTGTTCGGAGAGCTATTGCTGCCAGGCCAATGTGCTTTGTCCAATAGGGATGAGAGAGAAAATACTAACTTTTTAAAAAGGACGAATTGTGAAAAGTAAATTAATGATGAAAAAACCCGTGTTTGCCACAATGGAAGATGCTACAAAAACTCCCTATAAAATCGCGGTGTTAGCTCGGGTACATGAACTGCGGTTTCACTAGTGATGCTCACCAATGCTGCCATCTACAGGTTGTCATTCTCTGTTCCGGACCTTCAGGCACACTTCACGCTGTTGCACCACCATAGAAATAACTTAATTTGTCTGTACAGGCAGAGTTTCAGTCATCCGATTTGCCGCATAGCAAACTCGGTACAGGCATATTTATATATTCTTATATATTACCAGATACTTTTCAAGAGGATGTTAAATGCAATAAATTTGTGTGTGTGTCAACGTCTAGTAATACATAAATCCTGTAGGAAACTTTATCAGGACTCTTTTTTTTTTTTTTTCCCCAGTTACACCTGTCTGTAACTTTCCCCCACAGGTAACCTTCCTTTTTTTCCTCCCTTAATTTTCTTCGACTTTCTTTGGCAGCCAAGAGGAGCACACAGCGTGATCCCAGCAAGAACCACTCCCAGTGCTGTCAGCAAGCAGACGGCAGGCAAAGTTCACGTAATAGATTTCATTCAGGATGGATTTCGACATCCACCATTTTAATATCTAAATAGTCATGGCACTGAGCCATATCACGGGGCATTTTGCACCGTGTACGAGAAAGATTCCCATCTTGCTGCGACAGAGCAAGTCTTACCTGGCATCTTCACCACCCACAAAAATTAGTCAGATGGTAACTAGTCAAGCATGGCTTCACCCCTGCTTACAACATTCTTTATCTTGAGCAGCTTTCAAAGGTAAAAGAACCTTCTTTTTTAATGCTGAAAACGCCACAGAAATTACCTCAATCTGTAATTACCTTGTGTGTAATCGAGTTAAGGGAGCACCTTGCCACCAGGCTGTTCTGATAATATTTCTACATCTTCCAATCCTACAGTACTTGACTTGGTGATGCTTTTAATGGTGGAAGTGAGCTTTGTCATTTAAGGTATGAATGAATATGACAGGCATGTACTAGTGCTAACAGATCACGGTGTTTTGCAATGTTTCTTCCATACACCCAAGTGCTCACTTGAAGGGTAATCCTACTATGGAGGTTGCATGCCCCGTGGCGTCCCGCCCAGATTGCAACAAGGTGCTATTATTTTACATGTGCGTATCGACCGCAGTTGGTTGGGGTGTATAGTGAGGCAGGAATTGGCTGCTGTATGAATAAACGTTGTGTTTATACTTCTTTCAAAAAAACCATTTCTTGCTCTGCTCGGTACCCGGACTCCTGCGCAGTGCAGAGATGCTTGGAGCAGTGTAGCAGCATGTAAAGATGCTACCCTAAACCACATCACTTCTCCATGACCCATTCACCATCTGTTCTTGCATCCTCACTATGTCAAGGGCAGCTCTGTCTGATTACTACTGCATTTGGAGAAGGCTTCTCCTGTTACCCTTTTTTCCATGTTGTTTAGGTCCCTGCAAGCTATGGAGAAAGGGGAGTGCCTCACTTTACAAATAGGCTTGCTTTGTTGGTTACACAGATGCAGCTAAGGCTAGACAATGACCTCACAGTCTGTGGAAAGGAGGAGGAGGAGAGAGAACATGTTTTCTTGCTGTGTTCAACCTTTTATTTTAATTTCTCTATAAGAAAAGTATTGCACAATGTCTTTCTCTCTAAATTGAGAGGTAAGGATTTGATGGATGGACTGTTCAATGGATGAAGAATTGGTTGGATGGTCACATCCAGAGAGTAGGGGTCAATGGCTCAATGTCCAGATGGAGGTCGGTGACAAGTGGTGTCCCTCAGGAGTCTGTAGTGGGACCAATACTGTTTAATATACCTTCATCAATGACATAGATGGTGGGATTGAGTGCACCCTCAACAATTTTGCCGATAACACCAAACTGAGTGGTGTGGTTGACACACCTGAGGGATGGGATGCCATCCAGAGGGACTGGGACAAGCTCAAGAAGTGGGCCCATGTGAACCTCGTGAGGTTGAGCAAGGCCAAGTGTAGGGTCCTGCACCTGGGTCGGGGCAACTCCTGGTATCAATACAGGCTGGGGGCTGAAGGGATTGAGATCAGTCCTGTGAAGAAGGACTTGGGGGTACTGGTGGATGAAAAAATAGATGGATTCAGACTAGATATAAGGAAGAAATTTTTTACGATGAGGGTGGAGAAACACTGTAACAGGTTGCCCAGAGAGGTGGTAGATGCCTCATCCCTGGAAATATTCAAGGTCAGGCTGGACGGGGCTCTGAGCAACTTGATCTAGTTGAAGATGTCCCTGCTCATTGCAGGGAGATTGGACTAGATGACCTTTAAGGGTCCCTTCCGACCCAAACCATTATATGATTCTGTGGTTCACTTAGGGATTTTTTTTGCAGTGTTACTTCCGTGCTGACTTCTTAATTTTTTCTATTGCTTTAGATTGCCACAGAAATATTGGCCTTACTTGTAATAAAAGCTGGTCCTTCACGAGGAACATAGGGCAAAGGAGCTCTGAGGAGAGGACTCCTACTTTGAGACACTCCCTCCTCCGCAACCGAATTTCCAAGCCCCAATATTTCCTTTATTTGATACACAATTTCGGTGACTAATACGTAGGCATAAGGTACATCTCCAATGCCAAGAACTGTTAATTTTACCAGCAGCTTTGCAAGGATGGCTATCATGGAGGTTTTAAAGAGAAACTCTTGCTCGTACAGTGCAGGGAAATGCGATGACTGCGGTTCTCGTAGCTGTAGCAGGGAGTTTAGTTGTAACCAGAAAAGCATTCAGAGTCCAAAAATCACCACCAAAAAAACCCCACTGAACTATTTTTATGTTTTCAGAACTTTTTATGATGAGATATTTCTCAAGCAGTGTCAGCCTCTCTGTTCCCGAGGTGGCTAGCCAGCAGGAGGCTTTGGGAACAGGCTCTTTAACCTCACCGTCTCACTAACTTAAACATTGTTTCAAATGGTAGCAGAGGGACATTTTTCACGCTTTTTTCAATATTCGTTTTCCTCTTGCAAACCTATGTGAACCACATCTCTCCTTAAACTCACTTCTGCCAGGAAGTCTCTGTCCTGTAGCACTCTGATCCCTTGGCTTGTAACGTCTCCAGATTTCACTGTATTTGAGTTCCTGGCATGTGTGTCCTACTTGTCCCTGTTGGAGAAGAAGCACTTCGCAGATTGGCCCTGGGTATTATGGAAAATCTCAAGCACTGGGAAATACTGAAAGATTGCCATTCTCTGACTTTTTCCTTCTGTAGTCCCACCTAGATCACTTGCAGCACTTCCATCCCTTAAAATAGTGTTAAAACCCACCATAACTATTTGACAAAAGCAGGATGGGTTTTTTTTGCAAGCTCCCAGCCCGTTTGTGATTGCCGTAACCAGCCTCACTGGGGTCGTGACACTGGAAATGGCTACACTAGAAACGCTGAGGTGGTAATTCCAGGTGCGGCACTGAAGCCCTGTCTACGCAGGGAAATTCTCCAGCTTATATATTAATATAATATAATATAATGCATTTTGGTCTCCAGTAATACCTATAACACACCTGTGCTCTTTCGCATGGCTGCTTAGGCTCTGGAAGAGGAGCTTGCTTTGATATTTAACCTTAACCTTTCCCTGAGCATCCTAAGCCTTTCAACCTTTTTCAACCCTTAAAGCTTTCCCGATAAGCATAAAGAGTCCCGTATAGCAAATTTAAATGCACCAAAGTTTGGCTTGCCTGTTGCTTTTAGGAGTGTCTTAAAAGTAGCATAGAAACCACGGGCTGAAAGATCACCGATTTTTGTCTAAACTGAAAAAGCCTCTCCTTTTTGTGCCTGCGTGGCAGATTGTGCTGGTTTAACTATTCAGTTCATATTAGAGTTTATCTGGGGAAGGCAGAGAAAGAAGAGAAAGAAAACTGCCATGTATTTGGGTTGCCGAGGTATTTTGGGGAATAACTACTTCGAACAAAATCTGCTATTATCCTTGTGCAACAACGGGGAAGCTGCACAATATAAATAAAGGTATTATTTGTCTTACTGTCACCTTCTTGGTGGATAAGGAGGTGGTGATGGTAACACTTTCCCACCATGTCAGGCAGCTTAATGAGTGGCAGTGCAGTGATTTATTTTTAAACATTAGGTATTATTCAGCACTTAAGAAGCCACCTTTCTCAAAACAATTCCTAAAAGCCCCAAGCAGCCTCAGGCCACTATTGGACTAGTTTGTGCCGAGAGGAGTGTTCTGAATGGGCAAGGCAGATAAAAGAAGAGTGAAAATGCTACCCGAATGGGACAAACATGACCATCTGATGTTGGAGGAGAAGCCAAGTGGTGTCTATAGAGTCTGTGATGGATGGACCTGGAGACTAAACCCACGTTTTCTGAAGCTTGTCCTGGTGAGTCCATGACCAAACCCATCCCTTGCTAAGATTACTTCAGGAGGTGTAACCTTAATTATGGCTGTTGTGTGTATATGTTTTCCTTAGTGTGTCTAGTTTTTGGAGGAGGTGAGGGAACCTGTGTCCAGATGATGCTTTCTTCTATAATTTCTGACTCATTCTAGATTACCTGTAAACATTTTCTCTTGTAATACAGGGTGAGAAGGAATAGGGGTCCCTATATGTCTTTAGTTTGAGACTGCTTCCTAGTTGAAAGCTGAGAGAGGAAGTGTGAAGAGGTGGATTTGAGACATGGGGAAAGGACAATTATTTTGTCCTATGGCCTTAGAAGTAGAGAAGGAAGATGTTTTGATGCTGTCTTTGTTTCTCACTGTTCACTTTACCTTCCCTTTGCAAAACACCAAAGAACATCCTCAGCCCATCCAGGTCTAGTGACTTCATCTTGACTAAACATTGCCATCCCAGAGGAATAAAGATGCATGTCTTGGTACTGATATTCATCATAAAATAAACCTGGGTGTCATTTATAAGGCAGTAAATTCACTTTAGGAGCTTCTGCAGTTGTCATTAAATGTTAGCTCTACAGGAGCTCAGGCTGCAGCTGGGAGAGAAGGATGCTGTAAACTGGAGTAGGAAGGAGAAATCCAGGAGGAGTAAACGTGCAGAAAACATTTGGAGCCTTTCAGTCAAGCCAAGTTTCCCAGCTGTGGTGGGATGGCTAGGTTATCCTGGAGGACATCTCTAGGTGCTCCAATACAGCTGGGCTCTTTGTTTTCCCTCCTGTGTCTCGTGTTTTCCACATGTGTCTCTGCATGTCCCTCCTTTCTCCATCGGTGACGGCAATGGCAGAATGCAAGAACTGGCCTGCTTACAGCTTAGCAGGGGAGTGCTGGGCTCCCAGTCCGGATTTCTCCTTTTCCTGCTTCCTATAGCCAGGCCCCAAACTTGCTGCAGCTTCCTTCACACTGTACACAGAAAAGATGAAAGTCAGGAAAATTATTTCCCCCACTCCTTATATTGTAGGAGAAACTGAGGAAATGCTAGACTGTAACTTGCCCAGGATTACACAAGAAATTTTAGGTGAAATGGGGTATTGGCTGTGTTTTTGGGGTCCTACTTGGGCTCTGTGAGCATACAATGGTATGGAAAAGGATCCCTCCCTCTTTCTTCCGCTAAGAGGAATGATAGGATCATGCTTTTGCTATCCTGGTAAGTTGTGGGTTTGGTTGTTTTGTTTGTTTTGTTTTTTTTTTAAACTGTTTTTGACTTTCTTACAGAAATGTATATATCAGATGTTTCAGGAATGCCATAGCTTTGCCCCCCCTGGTTTTGCTGGAGGAATTTTTGCAGGGCTGGAAAACAGGTGGAAGGTGGTTTTCTCAGCACATGGGTGAGACTTCTTTTCAGAGTTGCCCAACTTTAAATTTCCTCCAAATTTCCTATGACATACCAACTTAGTTTAAGATGGCATCTTCTGGGTTGGAGGAATACTGCGTTCCTGGCTGGTACTAGATTTGCCATCGCTTTAGATCATGATTAATGGCTATTTAGCAGAGGCGTTATGGTCAAAGCCCCAAAGATGCACACTGGTAAGACTCTCTTCCCTAGTTGCCTACCTCCGTGGCCTGGTCTCTCTCCTCATTTTGTTTTAGCTTTGAGCCTATCACCCAATCTGCTAATTGTGGTAGACCTAGTCAGGAAGGAAAGGGGGTACCAGGCAAGAATACTCCACTCTGAAAATGAACTTTTACACTAAATCTGTGCTATGGCAAAGAACGAACTTCAACGTGGTATGAAACTCCGCAGTTTACGCCTATGAACAGCCATCCATCACAGCAAGGTCAGCGTGTGGCTCTGATCAGTCACCAGTCTCAACGTCTCCTTTTATGGTGGGTACCTTCCTTTGAAAAATGTTCTGTTCTGAAATTTCTCAGTGCAAATCCCTTTGTCAGTCAGCGTCATTTTTACTTCATTTAGCCTCCTGTATAAAGTACTACTGCTTTCTCGGGTGTGGCCACCCACATGCTGCTATTTCTCCCTGTTGGTATAAAATGCTGCCAATCCTAAATTGCCCGTGCAGTCTGACAGGGTCAGATAGGGAGAGAAACAAGCAACACCTGGATGGATCGGGGATAGCAGCAGCCATGTTACATCCTAGTGTGGGACCTCAGACCCAAAGATACCAAGTGCTGGAAGCAGCTGCCAGCCGAAAGAGAAGTTGCTGCTGCCCTCGAGCAGCCTTATGGGCAGGCTCACCCACCCCACGGGGCTTGATGCTGGCTTTGGTGCTATGGGTAAGTCATCTCAGTAACCGCTCCCTGGTCCTGTTAGGGTGAGGGGGAGGACAGTGTAGGGAGCGCAATTGCCTTGTTGCCACCAGGAACTCGGGTGATGCCACTGATGCCATCACAGGATAGCCTGGCTCTCCGTGAAGGCACACAAACCAGTTTTGTATATGGGTGCTGCTCTTCTCCCAAGCTGATGGGGGTCTGGGATATCGGTCTCCATGCACCGCCATTCCCCACTGCCTGCTGCAAGTGCAACTATTTCACGTGCCCTTTCTCTGTCTCTGACTCTAATTATCCCCAGTTACTGCGATGCCAGGACTACTGGGTAATTTCCACCATGCAGGAGGTAGGACCTATCAAAAGTAAAGTCCAATCACTGTCTTCAACAAAGAAATCTTTCTTCCAGTTATTTGTCTGGTGTTGGGCAGATTTTTTAAACAGGTCCAAAACAAAACCCTTATTCAGCTGGTGTTCACACGAAGTTTTGCCATTAATGATTTACAGCAGCCCAGATTTGGGCTCCAGTTTATTACAGACCTGCTAGCCAGAAAGACCAACTTCTGGTTTTCCTGTCTTCAAGAAAGTTGAGATTTTTTTAGGTTTTAAATGCCACCTAAAATGAGCCCCTCTTTAAAATACATGTTCTTTCTACATTAAAGCTGCAGCAAGATAGAGAAGAAAACTTTATTTTCCTTTGCAGGTCAATTTTAAGGTCAGCACTATAAGCCTTTTGTAACTCTAAATTTTAAACTGCTTTCTTAGCTAAGTTGAATACCACTGACTTTAAAATCAAAACAAACCACTACACCTTTTTCCCTTCTGAGGGAAGTCTGAGGGGAAGTCTGCAATGGAGTAACCACCAGGGCCTAAAACAAATTCCTGAATATTTGATCCTGGTATTTGAGATGGGCAGGGATACATGGGACACCAAGAAGAAATCTCCGCTGCCGCTGTAGCAGATACAGTAGTACATGGCAACTGGGAAACCTGGAACTTACTCATCTCTAAAGTGAAATGAAACTATTAAGCTTAACATCCATTTGGGAAGTACTTGCTTGTGATTTACAGCTCCTGCTCTGAGACTCACAAAAATGGTCTAAGGGGATGCCAGGCAGACAGACCCTTGTTGCCTCCGTCTCCATACAAGGCCATCTAGCAACTTTTTTTCCTATTGTAGAACTGATGTCAGCACAAGGGAAAATGGAGACTCAAATGGAAATTCTTGACTTGTGCTATTTCTTTTTATCCCTGCTAGGGAGGTGGGGGCAGCACCTGACGTGCAAAAGGTGCAGGGTGTTTCAGGGTGAGCTGGGTGCCGCTCAGCTCCCGGCTGCCCGTCCCCAGCGCTGCAAAGGCCTCATGTCATGGGGCAAGAGTTTCTGCCCCTCTCCTAGTAGTAATGTGTTTATATGAGCAGGTGGCACGTTTAAGGGAGGGAGGGGGAAGGCAACAAAAGATTGTTGTTGAACGTGCCTTTCTTTGAAAAGTAATGTTTTGTAGAAGAGCAGCTTTATAAAGCCTTTGTTTTGGTGGGAGGAGGAAGGGAAAAGCGAACCTCCGCCTGGGAAGAAAACAACCACCCTTTTTTCCTGGAGACAGAAAAAGGGGCGGGCACCCCCACGCGTAACTTCTCAATCCACCAGGGAAAGGTTGCTTTTCGGACACGCAGCGAGCCATCTTCTCCCAACCTTCCCGCCTGGTTTTGGAGTAACAGCTCCAGATGGAACGAGAAAGGGAAAAAGAAAAACAACCCCACAACAAAAAAACCAAAAAAACACATAAACCCCCTGAAATCCCACCTTACACCCCACCCCCGCCCGGCCAGGTGTACCCACGCGTGGGGTGCGGGACGGCGCTGCGCCCTCGGCTCCTCCCCGGGCTGCGGGTGCCAGCGGAGGAGCCCAGCCCCCTCCCTGGCGGCGGCGGGAGGAGGAGGAGGAGGAGGAGGGTCGGCTCCAGCACCTCCCCCCTTCCCCGCCTCCCTTCCCTCCCCGCCGAGCGCAGCGCCCCGAGCATGGAGCCTGCCTGAGACGCTCCGTGGGCTCCGGCAGCTGCTGCGGCCGCACAACATGGAGGCGGCGGCGGCCCCGCCGCTCCCGCTGCTGCTTCTGCTGCGGCTCCTGGCCGCTTCGGTGCTGCGGTGCGAGCCGGACTCGGCCGGGGGTAAGCTCGCCGGGTCGTCGTTCGCCGTCGCTCGCCCGGGTCGGCGGGGAGGCGAGCGCCGCTGTCCCTTTTGTTGTCGGACTTGGGCAAACTTTTCCCCCGCGCTGCGCCGGGAGGGCGGCGGGGAGCGGGGCGGGAGCGGGAGCCTGCGGGGCGGAGGGCGCGGGGCAGGCTCCCGCGGGGGGAAAGGACGCGCACATGGAGGAGACGGAGACGGGACGGGGCGGGAGGAGGACGGGAGGCTGGGTGCGTCGTCTCTCCCCCCCCTCCCCATTCCTCCTCGACCCTCTTCTCTCCAAAAGGGGAGCGCAGGAAGAGGAGGCCTCTCCTCCCGCTTCCCTCGGGACGTGTCCCGCCGGGGGGTGGTGAAGCGGTTTCCCCCCGTGGGTGGCTCAGGTAAACCCGTACAGTTGCAAAATGAGAGACAAAAGTCGCCCCCCCCTCCCTCCTCCCGTTCCCACTCCCGTCCTTCCGCGGTCCCGGGCAGGGCTTTCTCTGAGGTTTGGAGAGGCGGGTGTTGGGTGTCGCTCATCAAACTCTTGGCAGGGCTGGCGAGGGGACGGGGGGAAGGCGAGGGTTGTTGTCGTCGTCGTGTTCCCCCCAGCTCTGTTTAAAGGCTGTAGGCGAGCGACGGAGGGGGGGGGGGCTGTGTGTGGGTGGCGCTGCGGCGGGAGGAACCGGCCGGCCCGGCTGGAGGCAGCGGGGGTCGGCCCGGCCCAGGGTGCCGAGGTCGGGGTCGGCTCGGGGTGTGGGTGCCCAGGTCGGGGTCGGCCCGGCCCGGCCCGGGATGCAGGGGTCGGGGTCGCCCCGGGCCGGTCCGCGGGCGTCCGGGCGAGGGTCGGCCCGGCCCGGCCCGGGGTGCGGGTGCCCGGTTCAGGCCAGGCCCGGCCCCATCGGCGCTGCCGGAGCCCGTCTGTCCCGGGCCGGCGGCGCGCTGGGCCCCTCGTTAACCCGCGCTCCGTCCCGGACACGGAGCCTGCCCTTTGCTTTCCCTTCGCAATTACTGCTTTTAATCCTTTAAAAGCACAAACAAACGGAGGGGATGCCCGCAGCATCCGTGGGGAGAGAGCCGGCGTCCCTCTCCCCATCCTTTTCTCCCTGCATGCTGCTTCTTGTCCCGACTTCGTGTCACCCAAGATGGGGAGTTAGGGCTGCGCGTGTGTAAGACTTCTGGTTTGTTGCTGCTGCCTCTGGTCTGCTCGAAAACATCACCCCGGTGCTTAAACAAGCCGAAGCCTAGCTGTTGCAATTTCCTAGGTAGTTTAGAAAACGCGGCAGTGTGACCAAGGCTGTCAGAACATCACCTCAGGGCCTCTTTTATTAGGCCACCCACCTTTTCAAACTGTCTGTAATTATTAGAACTGTCATTTAGGGCAGGAGAAGTGATCATTTTCTGCTGGCATCATCGTTCTATATTTTTAGCTGGAGCTCTCTGTAGGTATGTATTACATGTTGCTTATTCGGTCAGGATTGCATGAAAAAGATGGCCTTCGCACCTCAGGATGCACCTTCTCCATACACATTGCCTCGATCCTTTAAAAATGTTTCAGAAAACCCTAAGTGTGGCTTGTTCCTTTCTGAACACTTATGTTTGTGTCAAGATGTTCACATTCCTGCTTGACTGAATGAAGCTGTGTAGCTTTGGGGCGGGGGGGACAGAAATCAACTTACAGGAGTCTAAAATGAAGAGACAACAGACTGATAGTGTTCCTTGGGGGTTTCCTTATGTTTTTCTTAACAGATTCGAATAGAAAGGAATACTTTAAAAATGGGATAACTTTGTGTCCTGGTTGGAGTGACACAGGATTAGTTTCTCTTTCAGTAATTTTACTTTTCAGTAAGGTCTTTTCTAATGCTTGGGAAAACTGCATTTTTAGAAGACTCTAATGTCTGAATTAGCGAGAATACTTACTTTATAGCCGGCTAGGGTATGTGAGTTTCAAGGTCTCAGTGTTTTCAGGCCTTGCCAGGTGTGGGGATGAGGAGGAGCGAGGCCTGGGCGCTTGACCCAGGCCACCCAATAGGATTATTTCCTACCATGAACGTCACATTCAATATAAATTAGAAAGTTTGCTGAGGAGTTTTCTCTCTTGCGTGATGTCTGCAGTCCTGAGAACTTCTTGCCCCGGTGCCGGACCCCTGAGCCCTTCCCTTCCTCCTGAAGCCGTAGCACTTGCAGTGTCCGACACTTGCTGTCCACTGCTGGGAGCGCACAGCTTCCTACGGATAGAATTGGCTGAGTATAATCCTCGTATCTTTTATATTGATATTGGAATCAATATTGGCTCTTTAATATTATTAATGTTAACTATTTAGTCTTATTCTATTAAATCTGTTTGCATTTCAACCCTCAGGTTCCCTTGTTTCTTCCTGATTCCCCTTCCCAGGTGGGGAGGGGTCATCAGGTGATAGACTAATTGTCTAAACCACAACAAATTGTTGTGGGTTCTTCAAACCATAACACTTCACATTTGGAACTTTTAGGAAAATAAGAGTTTGCAATAAAACTAAGAAATAATTTGTAACTTGGAGTTTGGTTTTCGTTCACTTCATTTTAGGGACCGTGATTCTTTTAATACAGCCTGTGTTCTGTACCAATAGTCACCTTCCTTAACGTGTATGGAAAAACTTCTCTACAAATGTAACGTTTTTTTTAGGAATTAGCTAAAGAGTCTTGGTTGTAAATCTTAATGACATTGCTTTTGTTCTGCCTACTTAGTGGGAAGGTATGTGATTCTGTTGTTGGGTTGATCTGGACTGTACTTTTAAGGACAGCTCATCTGTCCTTTTAGAAGGAGCATGGATGTACTATGAGAGGCTCTGCGTGACGTTATTTCCATTCCTGAGAACCCCCCCTCTGTAAGCAGACACATGACTTTAAGGGACTTTTACCTCTTAAAATTATTTTGATGTGCTTATCTTACAAATATGTAAATACATCTCTGCAAGATTTGGGATGTGCTGGAACTTCTGCAGTGTTAAAGCTTCTGCAAAGTTTGGCATGTTATGATAGACCCGGAATACTTTGGCTGTGAAATAATTTTGCTGTGGAGCTAAGTCCTTGCTCTGTATGTGGGGGTGTCAGGCGCAGTTTTATTTACGTGGCTTGAAATAATGAGAAACCTGTTTCAGATATGGACTATACTCGACTCTCCTTTCGCTGAGATAAGACAAAATGATTGTTGCACTTGGTAGTTTCTTGAAGGGAGGAATCTCTACCTGTGCAAAGTATTCCGGAACAAGATGGTTATGACAATGGCATGTTTTTGTCTGAAAATATTGTATGTTCTGAATGTTTAATACTGCACAGCGGGTGTTTTATGTGGGGTTCTCAAAACCTGGAAGTAGATGAGATAATTTTTGTTTAAGTTCTTGTTTAAGAATTAATCTCAAGCAAGAATTATTCTTACTTAAACTCACAAAAGGTTGGTTAGCTATTGCTTGTTGCATACTAGATTGTTTCCCAAAATTGTGGTACTGTATCTTAGTTTTCTTTAATAGAATGACTATTTGCCTGATGTTAAGAAACACAAGATAAAGAAGGTCAGCAGAGAAGTGTGACAAGATGGTTACAAAAGTTTGAAACTAGGGATGCAGGATGAAATAAAAAATGCATTTGAGCACAACCCTAAAATGCTGTTTATTCCTGAGATAACCTGAAGCTAATGAAGCCTATCACTATGTTCAAATGTAGAATGTAACAGGAAAGAACACTTGCTAATTTCATGACAGAGAAATGTGCTCTGTAGGAGTCCTTAACTGCATTTGGGTGCCATTTCAGTCAGTCCGTCATTGATTTAGGGGGCTGTTTTCCTAGTAACTACTAGTAGCACGATGTGAGGGCCTGTCACAAATTATGGTCGTAAATCCTCGTGAAATAGTGAGGAAATATTGAAAGTCCAGACTGACTCTGAAGTTTAAGTTGATACTTTTAAAGCACTGAATCTTCTGTCTCCGGACAAAGGATAATGGCTTTAACTGTCTTTTAGGCATGCTGTATGAATTAATTTGTTACTATTTCATTTTAAATTAAATTGATTTAATTTTAAATTCATTCTAAAGCATCCAGAGATGCTTTAAAATGACTCATACTGTAGATGTGTGGTTGATGTGCTGGAGGGAAGGGATGCCATCCAGAGGAACCTGGAGAGGCTTGAGAGGTGGGCCCATGCCAACCCCATGAAGTTCAGCCAGGCCAAGTGCAAGGTCCTGCACCTGAGTCATGGCAATCCTAAGCGCAAATACTGGCTGGGTGGAGAATTGCTTGAGAGCAGCCCTGAGGAGAAGGGCTTGGGGGTATTGGTAGATAAGAAGCTCAACATGAGCTGTCCATGCACGCTTGGAGCCCAGAAGGCCAACTGTGTGCTGGGCTGCATCAACAGAAGTGTGGCCAGCAGGTCGAGTCGGGTGGTTCTGCCCCTCTACTCTGCTCTGGTGAGACCCCACCTGGAGTACTGCATCCAGCTTTGGAGCCCTCAGCACAGGAAGGACATGGACCTGTTGGAGCAGGTCCAAAGCAGGGCCACAAAGATGACCAGAGGGCTGGAGGGCCCCTCCTGTGAAGACGGGCTGAGAGAGTTGGGGTTGTTTAGCCTGGAGAAGAGAAGGGCCTGGGGACAACTTATAGCGTCCTTCCAGTATCTTAAGGGGGCCTGCAAGAAAGCTGGAAAGGGACTTCTTGCAAGAACATGAAGTGATAGGATGAGGGGGAATGGATTCAAACTGTGAGAGGGTAGATTTAGATGAGATATCAGGAAGAAATTCTTTACTGTGAGGGTGGTGAGCCGCTGAAACAGGTTTCCCAGAGAAGCTGTGGCTGCCCCATCCCTGGAAGTGTTCAAGGCCAGGCTGGATGGGGCTTTTAGCAGCCTGGTCTAGTGGGAGGTGTCCCTGCCCATGGTAGGGGGGTTGGAATAAGATGATCTTCAAGGTCCCTTCCAACCTAAACCATTCTGTGATTCTATGTGTCTGTAATACATACATGTATTACATGCATGACACACAAAGTCATACTTAGAAGGGTATGAATGTATTTCATCAATAGCCCGGTATAAATTCCATTACTGCCTCTTGCTATTTTTGAACCTTTTTTCCAATCTCAGCTGCTTTAACTTTTATCTTAAGAATTGTTTTACTTCTTTGTAATGTAGTTGTTAGTAAAATAGGCCATGGGTTTTGTTCCAGCTGTAAATTTTCTCTGTCCTGCATGTTTCTTGAATAAGGCAAGCCAAGGTAACTTTTTAGCAAACACAGAGATTGTTTTTGGGAACTTGTTATCAGTTGTTTTTATGGTAAGGTCTGGCAGCATAACAACAAATAAAGGTTACAAAACCTCTCCTAGAATATAGACGCATGTGACTTACAGAGAGTGCCTAATGTAACTTTCCATCTAGTTAAAATTTAGCCAGGAATGTAGAGTGAAAAGTAGTTTTCTCTCTTTTTGTCAAAGCAGAAATTGTGGTGCTCGTAAATAGCTTTAATGGCAAGGTTTAGTTTCATGTTAGATCAGTATTTTTTGTGAACATACTGTATTGTATGAAAGCAACCTGCCATCTTGAGGTCGAGAACAATAACTAGGTTTAAATTCCTTGTTAGAAAGAAGCTATTGTAGGTAACTTTATGGCTCTTCATTCTAAGAAATCCTCTTAATTTTTCCATATGTCTTTAACCCAGGGGCTATTAAACATTCAAAATGTTTGACTTTTGTATGTTCAGAGTTTCTCATGGGAGTCGATACGGCTGAGAAAAAGCACTGAGAACACTTGAAGAAAATAGTTGTAATTTTCTGCTCAATGACCTTTGTGAAGAACTGAAATAGGTATCAACCTGAGCCTCGAGGGAAGAATGGTGGTAGAATAAGTATCCCCCCCAGTTTACGGCGCAGGCCAGCAACCGTGCAATTCTGCTATGCACAATGGAGTCAGCATTTTGTTTAGAGATTTCAAGGCATGTGGATTGTTTTCCTTTTTTGCTATATTGCTTTCCAACAGGATGTGTCCGACAACATTGCAAGCTCATTTAGGGCAGAAGCAAATAATTAGGGTATTGGCTGGTGACGCTGGCTGGCCAAAGCCACGTGCTGTTTGGATACTTGAGACTTTCGGAAGAAATCAAAGACGTGCCATCTCCTGACAGCCCACAGCTGGGATTTCTGAACTGGAAAAAATACTTCTGGAGAATCCCACCCCTATTAAGTTAGGCCACGGAAAGTCTCACAATAGAGTCAAAGGATATTTTGAGGAGTTTTTGAGATATTGAGTGATTAGACAGTTGTGAGAGGAGGAGAGGAAATGGGAAGTATGTCCCACAAAGTATTGTTCAGTACAATTTGTTAGGAATTTGTGGGCCAACAATTCTTTCGGTTCCTTCTCTCTTGGAAAAATCAGAACGTGGAGCTCGCCAGCACTTCGTCTTTGTGGTTTCTGTTTCCTAAAGATTGAAAATACCTGTTAAGCCACAAAATTCTACTGAGAATCTCCAGAGTGTGAGGAATGGGTGATAAGTTGGTTAGGGTGTTGAGGGTTCGTGTAATAAACAGGATTTTTAATTCAGCTGTTGTTTCCTTTTCTCTTGCTTGACTGGCACATTGCCTGCCAGCATAGGCAGATATAAGGTGTCATTTTGTATTGATGTTAAATCCATGGGCGACTTTTTCAAGGACTTAAGTGAATTGACATGTTTGCTTTAAATTGATTTGTTTGCTCTGGATGATAAAAGAGTTAAAGCAACTGAAACCACTTTGAAACCAATAAATACTTTATATGAGTGTATTGTGTTAGATTAGCTTAATGGGGACAGTCTGCTGGGAGAAGGAATTTCTCAACTGTGAACAGGCTACAGAATTGTCTTCACTTCGCAGTATGAAGGTTTATTGCTATTGCAATAAACAGCACTGACACCAGATGCAATAGGAAGTTCGTGGTGCGATTGTCAGTCATCTGAGAACCTCAAATGTTGGCATGTGTATTTAAAAATGGCCTTGCTTAATAATATAATAATTGTTGAATACTGTTTGGCACTTTGGCTTTCTGTGCTGTATGAGTATTAGCTAATTCTGAATATTCTGCTAACATAGCATCTATTATTTATCTTTTATACACAAGGAAATTGAGCTTCCCCAGTTTAAGTTGGTTTCCTTTAAACAGTAATAAAAGTTGTCTTTGTACACAGAAAGGCTCAGAAGTCTGTATTGGTGACTTACCTGGATGTGTCTTTCGCAAAAGATGTGAAAGCAAATTAAACTTCTGTGTTAGTATTCATGTTCTCAAGTCAGAGCAAGAGGATGAAAATTCTGCTTAGAAGGTCTGCCCAGCTGTGGATGATTTAAAAAAAAAAAAAAAAGTCTATACATTATCTTCATTTTCCATAGCGGAGTAAAAGAAATTTGTAGTTACGGAGAATTTTTGCCTGTCTGGGTTTTAACAGCATGTTTTTTACTGTCTGGATCAAGTTGACTATTACTTACCCATGTTCTAAAACTCAAGTTTGCAGGTGTTCAAGTGCTAGAAAGTGTATACCCAGGAAGAGTTACACATCTGGACTTACTTAGACAAGCTGCATTGTGAGAGTTAGGTAGGGTGTGGCTAATGCAGGCAAAACTATAGTGAAGCCTCGATAAATTGAACTCGAATCATTTGCCAGTCTTTCCCTTTTACCTGCCCCTAAAACCTGGATGAACCTGGCTTTTAATCTCATCTAATCTTTCTTCAACACCCACCCTATCCTGAGCCACAAAACCACACTACGCTCCATGTCAGCTGTGACTTTGGAATCCACGCACAGGAGGAGGAGAAGGTTTTCTATGATGCTGTTAAAAAGGTGCATTTTTCAATGCAATCTGCAAAAGTCAGATGTGGTGACTACTAGAAGGAACCATGCACCCCATAAAGAGTCGGGGAATATTCCTGGAGACTTTTTTCGAACAGAGTAAATCAACTCTTAAGGGAGCTCAAAACTTGGTTTATGTGAGCATTGTAGCTAACGGTAAAGTTGGGAGAAATGCAGACACACCAGCAAAAATTTAAGTGAGTATGGGGTGATATTTGCCGTAAATAAACCATTACCTGCAGGTGTTCCATAAGAGTTGCAGACGAATAACCGAAGCGAGCTCTGTAGCTTGCGTGCAGAACTAATCCATACCATTTGAGCTTTGAATGGCGTGCTTGACACTTAGACTGTTAATACACTTACTGCCGCTAGATCTTATTCGCCTAATAAACTTTGACAAACAAGTTCTGCAGATGGTTAATATTTTCAGAGGAATTGCTGTCTGTTCACAGCCAGTTTGTGGCCAAAACCGTGATACACGTTTTGATTAATTTTCTTTCTGAAATGTTTTCATGGCCGTGGTCATTCCACTCATTGTTATCATCGCATCTGACTGCAACTGAAAAATTGAATGCTCAGCTAGGAAGACTTTCAGTTTAAATTTAAGGGGCGGAGAGTTGGCCGTGGAGTTATCCTGGCAACTTTTGAGCTTGCCTTCCTCTATCAAAGCAACAGCAAACATGATGTTTGTCAGTGTTGGGGGTAGTAATTCTTCTACGTGAAGGAAACCTGGGTGGTTGTGGCAACATGCCTGTTGATGCTGAGGTGATTCTGCTATTTGCAAATTTTAGTGTTTTAAAGAGCCTTCAAGACATTTGTGGAAAGTGAAGCCACTTTGTGTGAGCCAGAGAAGTGGAAAATGCCTCGATTTAACTTAGTGACTGGTAGTTACTCGGACTTTAAATGTGCTACCAGGACCACTCATTTCCCTGGAGCAGGGAGGGATTTGCTCGTAGTGCACAGAAGTGCTGACCCAGACAGAAGTAATCTCTTACAAAGTCCTGGCTAGTTTATGCTGAAGTATGTACATGTGGAAGGGTATCAGATATTTGGAGGGAGGGAGGGTATTCAACATACGTGTATGTGTGAGTGAGTTTTTTCCTTTCTTTCTAGTGGTTGTGTTATTGAATAACCTGCTGTTTCTGGTAAAAAAGCCGGCTGCATTTTATGTAGACTTTAACTCCTGATGTTAGATCTTGATAGATAATTTTAAGGAGGAAAGTTTCACAGTCACTAGGTATGGGACTGGAGTTCAGTATACCTGGATTTGGTTTTGGTGGTGTTGCTGAAGCATGCCCTTAAGTCTGTGAACTCCAGTTTTTCATCTGAGAAAAGGTGACAGTGATACATAAACAGTCTTTCCTCTGAATGCATCTTGGAGTGTTTTACACAAGAAGCACCTCAGAGTAATCTTTTACTATACATGTGCTTTTTAAATAAACCTGCTTTGTTTGACTCTGTTGTGTTACTCTCTCAATGACTGGTGTTTCATTAGAGAGAAATGAAGCTGCAAACGGTAGGTAAAGTATCCCTGAAAAGGTAGGGCAATGTGTATTTTATTAATCAAAATTTTATGCCTGATCAATTTTGTGCACCTGAATCTTTGATCTTGCTAACCACTTTCCAAACATTTTGCAGTCTTTATTTTAGTTCCTGCAATTTGTATCCTTCTCCTGTGTTGGCAGTATTTCTTCTCAGCTTGAAAGCTCTTCTAGGCAGGGATCTTGTGTATTTTTTTTCCTTTTACCTGCTTGCTTTGTGTTGTGGTGCCGTGTCGTCCCCCTCCCACCACCCCGAAGAACCAAGATTGCCAAAGGCTGGAATGTCTGTAGGTGGGTAATTAAAAACAGTGGTCAAGAGAGCTGTTGGAAACTTGTTGGGTTACTTCTTTAAGTAGGATGATGAGGCAGCATCATTGAATGGAAGGAAAAAAAACCCACCCCCAAACCGCCCTCCTGTTTCTGGGAGTTTGAAGAGGCTGCCTGCTGTCCCCTCGGCATGTGGCTCCGCTAACGTTATCCGCCCATGGCAGAATTGGTAAAAGTGGAGAAGCTGCAGCTTAACCTGGGTTTGAGGATTGCTGCTTGGCATTCAGCCTAGTGCGCTATGGAAAGAAGATGAGCAGGTAGAAGTACTTTATGCTTGTGACCTCTGTCCCATATTACAGCTCAGCTTGTATGGTCCAAATTAAGGTTGTCACTGTTATCTGCAAAAGATTTAAGTGATCTAGGATTCATTTTACCTTGGGGATTACCACCTTGACACATCCAGCCCTTCTCCGTCGCGCTACAGTAATTACAGCTCATGGAAAATAACTCTGGTTGCTGATCCCCAGGGTGTGGGACTCCTGGCATCTGGAGATAGAGCACATCTGGCGCTGGTTCTCACAGGCAGAATTCAGCCACCCCAAAGCTCATTATTGCAGTGGGGAATGATGCAAGTGACTTGTTTTCTCTGAACAATGGCTATGGGATCTTTGTAAGCATTGGCCTCTCGCCTGGTTATTCCGAGTTGGCTTTTTTTGTTGGTTTGGTTGTTGGTTTTTTTCTCTCCTGAGGAAATCTGTGTGCAGTGAGGGAGGATGTGGAGTACTGCAAGTTCTCCATACAGCTGACTCAGTCCTCCAAGCCATATTTGTTCCTCGACACTGATGCTGTTACGTACGCAGAATGCATGTGTAAAAGCTGCTGTGCCCATCCAGAAGGCACTTGGTAGATACAGGTAAAGATTCTGGCATGCTTTCTTTGTGCTTTTCTGATTCCTGGAATTCTGTGGAGTCAATGTTGCAGGGACACAGGAGAAAGTTTTCTTTTTAAAGGAGATGTAGTGCAGTGCCCAACTTTGAGGGATGTTCTTGAGACCTGTTAGTATCACCTTCCGTATACAGCTTTTGTAGGGTAACAAAACTTGCTTTGTTTGAGATAAAATATGAATTGGAAAAACCTAGCAGCTATTCCACAATTACTTCCCTGAGGGTGCATGTGTTTTAGAATGGTTTCACCGGGAAGATCTGTTCTGGAGTACTTTATTATGGTTCCTTTTCAGTATTAGCCTTAGAGCTCGTTTCGTACTGTAGGGATTGGGACTGTGTGACAGGCGCGTGTTACTTAATCGGACCGTCTGCTGGTCACGTCTTGGTATAAACTGATTCATTATCATGGTCGTTTATAACATGACACCTGTCCATATGCTTGCTGACAGACCCTTAGGACCTTCTTGTCCACAAATGCTAGTTTCTGAGGGAGGATGCCTTCTTTTAGGTATTCCGTCTCTTAGCATATTGCCAAGAGCCTATGAGAACGTTTCAGATCGTGTGGCAAGAGTGTTTTCCAGACATGTTTTTGGCCCCTGGTTGGCAATGAACCAGAGGCAGGTGCGAGGACTTGTTTCAATGGACAACAGGAAAAGTAATGATTTGCTTGGGAGCTCGCACTGCAGGACAGGTACACTCAAACCAGTCTACTAGGATGGGGTAGGAATTTGTTCTTTCAATTGTAAATTCTGCTGTTCTTTTAAAATTACTGCTGAATTCTCCAGGTGTTTAGTTCCCTGGCCATTAATTGGGAAGAAGCTGCTTTACACATTCTTTCCTTTCTTTTGAGACTCTAGCAGCATTTCTTTTTTAAATTGTTTATTTTTCTTTTTGTAAATAAAATCTTTGTCTGTGTCGGAAACTAAAATGACTTCAGGTCTCTCTTCCCTGCTGCGTGACTGTCGTTGCTGCTGCAAACCAATGGGTGTTGTCAGGAACTCATCATTGGTTCAGTAAAGCTTTGTAGCAATTGAGAGACTATGTACCAGTGCTAATGAAAAGCCTTTGCCTGGTTTCTGGAGGCTTGGGCATCAACAGGCACATGGAGAAGTTGCAGGGATAAAAATATAACTTGTCAGCTGCTGTGCTCTGAATTACAGCTGCATGCAATGCTTTCCCTTGTATAACTTGTCTGCCACTTTATTGTGAGGCAGAAGCAACATACCAAATTCTACAAAAATCTTCCGCTTTTCTCCAGGAACTAGAGGTTTGATAACTTTTTTTTTTCTTTTTTAAACTGAGTCATAGAATCATCGAATAGAATCATAGAATGATTCGGGTTAGAAGGGACCTCAAAGATCATCTAGTTTCAACTCCGCTGCCATAGGCGCTGACACCTCCTACTAGACCAGGCTGCTCAAAGCCCCATCCAGCCTGGCCTTGAACACTTCCAGGGATGGGGCAGCCACAGCTTCCCTGGGCAACTTGTTCCAGGGTCTCACCACCCTCACAGTAAAGAATTTCTTCCTAATAGCTGATCTAAATCTCACCTCTTTCAGTTTACAACTGTTACCCCTCGTCCTATGGCTCCACTCCCTGATAAAGAGTCCCTCCCCACCTTTCCTGTAGACCCCCTTTAGATACTGGAAGGCCGCTTTAAGGTCTTCCTGGAGCCTTCTCTTCTCCAGGCTAAACAACCCCAACTTTCTCTGCCTGTCTTCACAGGAGAGGTGCTCCAGCCCTCTGGTCATCTTTGTGGCCCTGCTCTGGACCCGCTCCAACAGGTCCATGTCCTTCCTGCACTGAGGGCTCCAAAGCTGGATGCAGTACTCCAGGTGGGGTCTCACCAGAGCAGAATAGAGGGGCAGAACCACCCGACTCAACCTGCTGGCCACACTTCTGTTGATGCAGCCCAGCACACAGTTGACCTTCTGGGCTCCAAGCGTGCATGGACAGCTCATGTTGAGCTTCTTATCTACCAATACCCCCAAGCCCTTCTCCTCAGGGCTCTGTGTTTGTGTGCAAGAATAGAGCAGTCGAGCACAGTGGGAGATGGGTAAGCGTTATGTGCACACACTTAGGATTGCAAAAAGCAACTTTAGCACCAGTTTGTTATTATAACGTCTGAACTAATGTTGGCTGTTTATAAAAAGGAATGGACTTTGCAGGGTTATTTTCCTATTTAAACATCAGCAGGACGCTGGGAACAGATTACTGTGAGTATTTGAGTAAGTTGTGTTTGCTTAGTGTGCTTGGCAACATTTCTTTCAATGAAAGTTTAACTTTTTAAGCTATCCAAGGTCTATTTCAAAGCTTTGGCCTTCATCGGGAAGGTAAGATGGCTGGAAAAAAAAAAATCAGTGTTGTTTTTGCAGTTATCAATGTGTATGATGTCAGTGATCAGATCACTGTTGTATATATGGCCAGAAGTGAGTGTGCTCTATTACCTTTATGTAGAAAAGCTTTGAAACATGGAATGGTAGTTTACTCAAAGTGCTGTCGTAAATATTGCTTATTTCGAAGAGGATAATTATTGCTGGGATGATCCCAAAATATTAACAAATAGATCAGTGTGAAGCAGATAGCACTCAGAGCCTGTCTTGCTCCCACGTTTGGCTGAGAGTGTGCCAAATGTACGATCAGGCTCTCTTTGCTGGATACCACAGATCTTCCAACTTCAGCTCCACCTGTTGCACTGGCTTCAGCGATGCACTGGCGAAGCACTAGTGATTTCAAAAAGCTTTCCAGTGTCTGAAATGGCATGAGACTTTCTAGTTCTGACAGCTGTAAACTCATGTTAAAAAAACAAGAATTCCTGAAACTTGTCCATTAGCAACCTCAAAGCACGTCTTTCTGTACAGTTGTAAAATTGGCACTAACAAAAAGGGCTTTATTTGGATAGTACACAAAAGTTTACATGCAAACCCCAAATAGCCCTGAATTCGGTTTATCTGCAGCTTACTGCTTAGATTTTAATTATTTTTATTTTCTTCCCTGGAGGCTGATTTGATACTTAAATTGAACTCAACAAATAGTTCTCTTGTTGCTTCCTAAGTCCTGGAGAAATTGTGGGGGTTTTCTTTGGTTTTTTGTTTGTTTGTTTTTTGTTTGTTTTGTTTTTCTTTTCCCCTTTTTCTTTTTTTAGTTATCTTTGTTTTGGTTTGATTCTTTTAAAACAATTTGAACAATATTTAGGCACAAGTCACTGCAAAGGAGGTTGCAACAGCATCATGCCATTCGGCAGATTTGTTGATTTAAAATGTTATGGATTCTACTAGGAACCTTTTTTGTAACTAATGGTGTTGCTTTAATCCTGTGAATGAAAAGGAGTTTATTTGCAACACTTGGCATAGATTAGGAAGAGACTGTTTCAAAGGGAGTGTTTTGTCCAGTGGTTTTAGTTTAAGCCACATCCACCTTCCATACCATGCCCCATCCAGTGAGAGCACAAAAATGTGTGGTTGTGTAGTAAACTAGGTTAGAGGACTGGGCTGAAAGTAAACTCCTTAGTTACCTTCCGTTTTGTGGGATGTGTTTTCCCTGCTCAGTATTTTTTTTTTTTAAATTATTTTCTTTTTTTCTCTTCTCCGTCCTCTCCTCTCTCATCAAATGTGTTATTAATAAAATACCTGCACCAGTGAGGGGGGAGAGAGAGGCTGCTTTATGATATAGGGTAAAATATGATTTAAATAATTTTCTCACTAGTCTAATAAAACTGTGATACTGCAAGATCAAGGGTTGGGTCTGATATATTCAACTTTGAAGGAAGGATAATGCCACATGTTTCCATGCAATTCAGATGTTACACAGCCTATGATGTTTTTTTCTCGGAGTTCTCTTTTGTTTTTATAAATAAAATCTAAACTCAGTGTATTATTTTTGTAAATCTTTTAATGTTTGTGCTGTACCTCATTAGTGACAAGAATAGTATCTTGGAGAATCTTGTGAGCAACACAGAAATTGAGCATGTGTTCGCATTTGTAGTGTGATGTGATAGAGGGTTAATTGTATGGATTAACTGTTCTGCAGGAGTAGACGGATGTTTTCTGCTTTGATGTTGTGCAGTTCTGTGGTGTCCTTGGACAATTACTGCATGAGATGAAGTTTTTCATTTGAAAGCTTCAACTTAAGTAGCCTTTAGAAATGTTTGGTGTCACTTGATGTCAAGTCTTGTTACCTTATTAAGCGTGTGTGTATGTATGTGTGTGTGTGTATGTGAATATATGTATGTACAAACATATTCTGCATTCTAGGGGTTTATAAAGGAAACAACGTAATGCTGTAATCAGCGGAGCACATTCTTGAGAGGTTTTGGATGCCCTAACTTCCTCCAAGTAAAACATAAGAAGGTTGATGTTTTTCACATGTTGATAACGTAGAGGAAATAAAGTGCATCTTCTCACTTCAGAGCTTCATGGTGCGATCATCGAGAAGTAGTGGATGGATCAGAATGAATTCTAGTTATTGGCTCCTCAGTGCCTTTTCTAAAATGAGCCGGTCATTTTGAATCTCATTCTTCCTTAGTCAATAATGCATATCGCACAGTGCTGCTCTACATTGCAAGTATTAGTCGTAGCAAAGGAGACAAAAAAAATCTGAATTATTCTCAAAAGTGAGTTACTTTCTGTCACCCAAGTGAGATCTGTTGATGGCAAGGTTGACCGGTATTGCACGTGGTAATTAATAGAAGACTGATGTGAGCAGTGATTTTAGGTCCCCTTTTTAAAGGAGAAAGAAATCTTTGTTTTTATTTGCATCGTCTTTAATTAATATCTGCCCTAGATGAACTTGATTAAGGAGTTATCTGTTTCTACTTTGTACTACTTTTATTGGTAATGTTACCAAGCTTTCTATAAGTAGAAAGCAAGTATTTAGTAGTATCTGAGCAAGTATCTAGTTACAGAATTGAGGTGACAAAGTTTAGTATAGAAGTGAAGGACTGCTGTCGGCTGTGCTTCAAGTTAGTGCTTGTTTGGTGTGGGTTCAGGGTGGTTTTTTTGTTGTTTGGAGATTATTTTTTTTTGGTTGTTTTTGAGGAGAAAGTGCTTTTGTGGTTTAGTTTACAACTAGTTTTTAGAGAAGGTAGGTTGTTCCTCTGTTTTAACAATACTGTGCTCTGTCTTCTCTTTCAGACGCTGCACCAAAGGCTAGATGGATGCAGGCACCATGTTCACTTTTCTTGCAATTCACTAACAAAATTTAAGGTGTCTTCTCTCTGTTTTTAAATTATTCATATAAGGCTAACATTTGGGGCATAACATTTTTTTTTTTTTTTTTTTTAAGTAAGACTTCCATCTTTAGTATGTAGGAAAAACAGCCCTTCTCCTTTGCATATGTGGGTTAAATTGGGTTCTTAAGCCCCTGTTGTATTTTAGGAGGGCGGATGTCTGCTTCTGTATTTAGTCATGATTGTTCATACCTGGAGGGAGTTACTTAAGTGCATGTGGTCATTTCTTGCATGTAATTCATGTTTATTAACTATCCACTGCAGGGTCTCGTTTATAAAAGGTTAAAATGCAGTTGTTAATTGCTGACGGCGTGCTAGTGTCTGTCATATTGACTGTGCTGTGTTTGTCACGTTTCTGGATTGGAAATGTGATTTTGGGCTGTGGGTGGTAGCTTTTTGTATTAACATTTGCCGTTTGTGGTGTTCTAATAAGTAAAAAAAATATGTATATGTATAATAGGGAGGGCAGAATCCAGGACATTGAAACTCCAAAGCAGTCTGTGACAACTGGAAATAGAATAGGTGCGAAAACTGGTTGTAATAAGTTTACTGTGCTTAAAAGGCACAGTGACCCCAGAGACAGGACATGCAGCACTAATATTTACTCCAGGTATGAGTGTGTTAAATGCTAGCCGGTGCGTTGCAGTGGTGAACGTATTAAGTGTATTCTGCCTTAGCCAGGCTCCCAGCCTGGCTCCTGCGGGACGACAGTATTTATTTCTTTTTCTCAGCTATAGCATAGGGTTGGAATAGTTGTTTGGAATATCATTTCATCCGAAATGCCCTGCATGTTTTCCAGACAGAAAGGGAGAAGGCTTCCTGCTCTGAAAGTCCTGGGTCATGTCTTCATTGCTGAAGTAGGTGTAATTATTACACTGATATTGCAGTCTTGACGTAAAAATCCTGATAGAGTCAGTGCAACTCCATGCAGCTGATGAAATCTCAGGTGAGGAGTGAAATAACGACACTGGCTTTTTACTTGATGTAAAAGTTTCCTTTTCTCTGCTGGCATTTTTTACGTCGAAATAGCTATCCCCATGTAATAATTACATCTTTCTCTTTAGCAATGAAAACACAGCCAAACAGTGCAAACGAAGGGTGGAGGAAAGGGATACAGTGCAAAAAACAAGATAATCAGATCAGTGATGACCACACATTGCTTGAGTTAGTTTTGTTTTAGTATAAACAAGCGCAGTTTGCTCTGCCCTCTGTGATACTGCTTCCTTGTGTAATAATATAAGCTTGTATCCTTCATTCTGCAGAAATAAGGAGTAAGTTTTGGACAAAATTAAATGAATAAAAAACTCCATGAGTGTGTTTTGTCACCTGTGTTCCAGAAGCAGTTTTAAAATTTGTATATTTTAATTTATATGTGGGGAAAAGTGTCTGTGTTCCTCTTTTTCTGTCTGCCCTTCTAGTGTGCTGCTTTTTTTGTGTGTGTCCCTCTGATTTTGGAGATCAGCTATGTGTCTTTCTGACTCCCCAAAAATCACATTTCTCGTTTTCTTTGAACTGTCATTGTGGCGTTTGTGTCCTTTTTTTTGTGTCTTTTTTTTTTTTTTCTTCTGTGTTTCAAGTATTTGCACTGTAGCATAGCCCCGGACTTATTTATTTTGGCATTTAAATTCACTGAAATTGGAGCGTAGAGAAGGTGGAAAAACATTCAGTCGCACCTCTCTAGATGCGTTGTATATCAGGAGTTCAGTTTCTTATTTGCAATACACCTTGTCTGGGCTGCCAAAGGGATAGCAAAGGACCGGGGTGGCTGAGATCATTCCTAAACCATTTGCCATAGTAAAATGTATGCCTTTTTTTTTGTTTTTTCCTATTAAAATTTGTTTGTAAGGTAGCCTGACGGTATGAAAAGGTAGTAAGGTTAGGCTGTCTTGTAAGAAACGCTGGTTATGGTTCTGCTTAGCACACTGGGGTCTCGTCCTGGCTCTGCCATGGACTGCCTGTCTTGCCCATGAGCAAGGCCCTTCATCTTGATCTTCTGTGGGCTTCCTTTCATCCTTTCCCTTGTATATCTAGACAGCAAGCTCTTCAGGTGTGTCAGTCCCTCACAATGTGTCCGCATCGTGTCTTTCAGGGTGCGAATCAATTCTGGCTTCTAGGTGTTACCGTAATATGGATGATGACAGTTCATGTTGTGTAAAGCTTGTGTTGTGGGTTTGGTGTTTTTTGTTTTTTTTTATTCCCCCACGTAGTTCCTTTGTAGGGAATAGATTGACTTCCTTCTGGTTTTGGACCCCTTTTATGATGAACTCAAAGCTTTTTAGACATTCATTTCCTTTCTTGTTTGGGAAAGGCAGATATGTGTTGGGTTAAAACAATAATTAGGCTTGGCTGTTTATACAGGTGGGGAAGCCATGGGTAGAAGAAAACTGAAGAATTAGGTCTCAGAGTGAACTGGGAAGAAAGAATAATATGTTTGTGGTTTTTTTTCTCTTCAACCTTCTGCTGAAGTTAAAGTGCACTACACTTTTCTAATACCTCTCCTAATTTGTGTTTCTGCAATACAAGAGTACTTGACATTGTTGTGGCAGCTTCTTTTGGGTATGCATTGCAGACAGTTAATTTCTTATGCCAGTGGGATGTTATTGAGACTCACGTGAAAATTTCAAGAGGTAAAAAAGCCTTACTTGAAAAATAAAGGGTGGCTAATAATTTGTTGTAGCTCTACATGAAAGTCTTTTGAAATCTTAAGTTGGTGACTTTGTGGATGGCTAGGTCTATGCTTAAAGCATATGAGTAAAGCAAACCTGTGTGTGCCACCGTATTTTATTTTTTTTTTTTTTAAAGCACGAAACCATCTATAAAGTTTCTTCCCCTGAACATCGTGTGTACAAGACACAGCAGCACAGAGACAGTGCTCTGCAAGTCTGCAACTGGAAAATACTCTGGCTGCAGCTGAGCTGGGCAAATAAGTTGCCTTAGTACTTTTTCTTTTTTTTTTAATCTGCTTGCCTTTTTAAACCAAGATCCCTTGACAGGATCGGCTTAAGGAAGGCAACTATGTGTACAGTCATGCTGGCAGATTTCAGGGCACCAAAACGTCTGTAGGAGACTTGGGGATGGGCAGGAATGGGGCGGCGGGGGGGGGAATAATAAAAAAAATTCAACCAGACTTAGCTTCAGGCAGAACAAAACACATCTATCCCAACCCAATACAAAGGGCATATTTAAATCAAGATCCCTCCTAATGCAACATAGCTGGAGCTCAATTTGCACAGAGTTTATGGTTTGGCCTGGAACGCTGCATTTGTCGGGGGGTATGTGCTACACCCTGCACTGCCCTGGGAGTGGGGGAACCCCTCCGGCTCCTCTGCCTTCTGCAGAGCATCACCACTTCTTTAATGATGTTTTTAGTCTCCTTTTTGCCTTTTTGGGATCTTTATCCTTGATCACATGTCCCACTGTCACATACATACATATCATGCAATTCCACAAACACCAGAATTCAACAGACACTGAGGAGAATCACCAACTAATGACTGTGAGGTTGTACAGAGCGGTAATTAGTCAGCTCCAAAAACAACAGAACCAAAAATGTTAAACAGCTCCTATGTAGCTCATCTTTCAAGGCCCCAAGTTTCCATTCTCTCATATTTTTTTCAGTTTTAAATAATTATCTGGACTCCAAACCTTTTCCAAGAAAGCAAGTAGCCAGCAGGTCGAGGGAGGTGATTCTACTCTCGTGAGACCCCACCTGGAGTACTGCATCCAGTTCTGGAGCCCCTACTACAAGAAAGATATTGACGTGCTGGAACGTGTCCAGAGAAGGGCCACGAGGATGATCAGAGGGCTGGAGCACTTCTCCTATGAAGATAGACTGAGAGAGTTGGGGTTATTCAGTCTGGAGAAAAGAAGGCTCCGAGGAGACCTTATAGTGGCCTACCAGTATCTTAAGGGGGCCTACAAGAAAGCTGGTGAGGGACTTTTTAGGATGTCGGATAATGGTGGGACTAGAGGGAATGGATTAAAACTAGAGATGGGACGATTCAGACTGGATGTTAGGAAGAAGTTCTTCACCATGAAGGTGGTGAGACACTGGAATAGTTTGCCCAGAGAGGTGGTGGAAGCCCCATCCCTGGAAGTTTTTAAGGCCAGGCTGGATGGGGCTCTGAGCAACCTGATCTAGTGGGAGGTGTCCCTGCCCATGGCAGGAGGGTTGGAACTAGATGATCTTTGAGGTCCCTTCCAACCCGAACCATTCTGTGATTCTATGATAAATGAGGCATTCTGGGGCTGAATTCCAACACACGTTTCCCTTCTTCTACATACAAACTACCAGCCTATAAAAATAGGTACAAGGAGACTGATATAATCTGCTTTCTTTTGAATATTATCAACACGGGTCCAAATGTGGAGAGCCTCTTTTATTCTGCAGGTTTGGAAGTGACGACTGTTTTTTCTGGAAACGTCCTTAAATTCCACATTTTGGAGGAACAAATACCGCAGACGATTATTTTCCGTTTCTTCAGTTAGGTTGGCATTTGTACTTTATTGCCCTCTGTTAGGGACCCTTTGCACGCTTAGATAAAGTAAAGCACAATTTTTGCCAGTTTATGATCTTCACTAATTTGTGATACAGCAGAATTATGAACGAGCCACCTGCACCTCCAGTTTAAAGGGAAAATAATTTAATGGGGAGAACATCACTCAAGGTCTTCTGTCCAACACTGACATACTACGAAATCTTAGTTTGGTACTAAGAGTCCTTGGGACTCAGTGCTGAAGTAAATATAGTCACCTTGCCAAAAATTTTTGGACCCAGGAATAAAAATGTATCACAGATGCAGATGCTGGCTGCCAGGTAAATGATAACAGAATGCGGCCTACCCTCTAAAACGAAAATATAATCAGTTAATGAGCAGTATGCACTTACCTGCCTTACTCAGACAGATCAATTCAAGCTAACCACGCACTTGGCAAGTATGTGAACTGCAGTGCCGTTGAAGATAATGCTGGCGTTAATTTGCATGAACAGCAGAGTGCAGGCATGCCCCAAAGAGCATAGGGTCCTATTCCATTGTGTCCGTAAAAATCATACACCGATCACCAAAGACACATGAAATCAGTTTATCAAAACAGCTGTATTCAGTGGCATTGCGACACCTCTTTTAATTAACGCTTCCCTTCAGACCTTGGAAGAGCTGAATCTTCGACTCAGTATGTAATATACTATGATCATTTTAACCCCAAAGGAAAGCAAGTCAGATTATTATTTCTGTTCTGACCCTTGGCCAATTTTATGACAAAAAATGGAAGAAAAGTTATTGAAATTCTGAACGTGCTCTCTCTTCCGGTAAATCTACTCTTTTTGAACAGATATTTGAGAAAAAGCTAAATTATCAGAAGCGCGTGTCTTTGCCTCCAGAATATTGAAAAACATTTAGATTTATAGAAAAATAACAAAGAAGAGAGCAGAACATCTTCCTTCATGTAGTTCCGGCAGGACAGATGCTCCAGATAAGTTGCAGGACAAACGCTGACCTTAGAGAGACAAAAGGAGCCATAAGGAATGAATTTACTTTAATCAATGTTCCTGGCTAAAGCAGAATCATCTCCAGCAAGGAGAGATTTACAAAGCTTGGAGCAGATTACTGTATTTATTTGCTACATATAAATTCAAACACAATATTACAGTTTTCATTATCTTAAATAATCCTTTTCACCTCATCATCTTTTTGCTCTCCTTCCTAACGAACTCTCCAAAAACCCAAATCTTGACTATTTGAATGGAAGACAGTCACGAGACTTGCACAGAAATCAGAAGTCCCGTCCACAACTTGGCGCTATAAACTTCTCTGAACTTCACACCCTCTAAAGTGAAGTATCGTGTGGCAGGTTCCCTTTAACAAGATGGCTTTCGATGGAAAGATTCTTAACTGTTAGGGAAGACTCAAACGTAGGTTCCACAATCTGACATGGTTTTCTTCTATCTGATTTGAGTAGGCTTTTGTTCCAACGAGTAACATTTGCCAGCAACTGAATCCAGCACATGCTATTTCTGAGTCATTTTCTGCATTTTACAAATATATTACATTTTCGAGGGTACATATTGTATGTTTGGTTGAGATAGAAGTAAAAAGTCTTTTTCCAGCTTTCTTAAGATTTGCGTCTTTTGGAGTTAACGGAACATCTGGAACTGGAACTAGAAATTGGAAACAATTCAGATCAGAAACAAGCATACCTTTGTCAAGCTTGTATTTGTTCAAGTCCTGGAGAAAACTTGCAAGCCAAATTTTCCAAATGATGTAGAACCACTACTTTATCCATTAAAAGTTTGGAACCATCATCACTGCATAATCTACTATTATTGGCCAGACAGCTGTCTGCCAAACCAAAGACGAACAAAATAAAACGGAAAAAAAAAAAAAACCAACAGAAAAGAACCTTGCTCCCATTGGTATCCAGAATCTAAAAAGGGGACACTGCAGGGTTTTTTTCCATTCATGGATTGACCTGAACTGTTACTTACAACAAAAGTTGTGTTTAGATGTTCAAGGTAGTCACCTCTTTGTCTGCATTCTTCTAAACCAACTTATGCAGAAATAGGACAAATCTTCAGTTTCCTCTGCAGTTTTAAAACTCATAAGACGAGGGTGGGGGGGAATCCATGCCTGCTGCATTTACAATAACAGCAGCAAAATTATTGCTATGTGCTCTGCATCACAGAATGTGAAACATCCAAGTATGGCTTTTTCCTGCCACATCCCCCATCCCTATTTTTAAGCACTTCCTTTGCACTTACCCACCCATTTTGGCAAAGCCCAACAGCAATACCACGTAAGAGACTACTTCAGTGCCACTTCTGCTTATTCTAAAATCAGAAAATACCAGAAATGTCAATGGACAGGCTGTTTTCAATTTTTGTGGGTACAAGCAGAGTGCCATATTAATTCTCACAAAGAAAACCGTCATGAGTCAGCTGACAGATAGCTCCAGTGTGGTTTGAATATGGTAAACACTGTTATGGAATTGAAACTAGTGTCCCATGCTATTAGACAAAATACAGTTTTGTACTTTAAAGAAGCCTTAATCATAACATGAATGCTTATCATGGTCAAGACAATGCAAGTATTTGGTAGTACAGAATCAATGCAAAGAGGAGTGATATTTGAAGAGGGTGGTCTGGTAGAATGCAAATTGAATTCTCTTTGTAGCACCGTGCACATGAACACCACTATTCATACCAAGTTTAAGCCATTCATTTCTTAAGTTCCACACCAGAATAGGTCAATTAGTATTCAAGGATTACCTCCTCCAAGCTCAGGAACGAGCATCCCAACAAAAAAGAAGTCAGGCACAAAAGCCAGGGGGCCTGCATGAATGAACAAGGAGCTCCTGGACATGCTCAAAAGCAAAAGGGAGACCTACAGAGGGTGGAAGCCAGGGCAGGTAGCCTGGGAGGAAGACAGAGAAACTGTCTGAGCATCAAGGGCAACAAGAACAACTTCTATAAGTATGTTGGCATAAAGGTAAGACTAGGGAAGATGTGGACCCTCTCTGGAAGGAAACAGGAGACCTGGTGACCCGGGATATGGAGAAGGCTGAAATATTCAGTGACTTTTTTGCCTCAGTCTTCACCGGCAAGGGCTCTAGCCACACCACACAGGTTGCAGAAGGCAATGTCAGGGGCTGTGAAAATGAAGAACTGCCCACTGTAGGAGAAGTTCAAGTGTGAGATCCTCTAAGGAACCTGAAAGTACACAAGTCCATGGGACCTGATGAAATCCATACCTAGGTCCTAAGGGGACCGGCAGATGAAGTTGCTAAGCTGCTTTCCATTATATTTGAAAACTCCTGGCAGTCCAGTGATGTTCCCGCTGACTGGAAAAGGGGACTGATCATCAGCAACTGTGTTTTTACGATGATATCTTCTCGGTGACTTGCTGAGTAACTTGCCTCGGAACATGGTCCTCGGAGACTTCTGAACTGAGCTTCTAGCTGAGCCAGGGTCACTGCAGGCTTTTGGGTGAGATAAACTGTAAAGCAATACTCTACCATCAGTGCAAGTAATTTGTCATTAAAGTTTGCCCATACAGTTAGATTTTTGGACCCAGGGTTACAAATTTTATGCGCTTACAGCATCTTCCACTCTTACGTAGGAGAGCATAAAATACCATAGCTTTATGTAGCTGGAGGAGGTGAGCATCCAGTGTGGCAGTCTGTGAGGGATCTGGAGAAGTTTGCCCGTTATGTCTTGAGACAGCAGCTGGTGTGTGAAGCCTGTGACAGCCTTCCTTATATCATACCGTTCTTAATTTAACATAGAGGAGGTTTGGAGGCTGGCTGTGGTGCCAGTCAGTAGATCGCCCATGCGTATGTGATGGGTCTCCCTCTGCTATCCAATTCCTCTGTTTGGACACAGCGTGGGACTCAAACATCCCAGCACAAACCTGTGAGGTGCTGCGGACTAGTTGCTACTAAAGTGTGGGAAAGTTTTCACCTTCCTTGTGGGGTTTACGCTGTACGTTTAGACTGGGATTTTCAGTGGACCTTGGGAGCTTTAGCAAGCTTCACTGAAGTTTGGAAGTTCAGTTTAACCTTCCTTGGAGTTTAGTGCAGGTTCTAATTTCCAACCAGCACCAAACTCAAAAGTTGACTTTTAAGATTGGAGGATGTTAACAGCTGTTTTCAACGTGCAAGTTTTCAAAGCTTGTTGTTGGTGTCTCTCTGGAGCTAAAATGCCCTAATCCCCAATGGATAGCTTATTTGCATTTAAGCTGTTATATGCATTGTGATTCTTGAGTAGCAAATTACAGCGGGATCCTCAGAAGAATAAGCAAATTGTTGTGAACGTATACTTCTGCTTTTGGGAAAATCCCATGTATATTTTAACCCCTGTAAAATGCTGGGGTGAGAACCTGAGGTCAGGAAGCGGTGGGGGTTCAGACTGCAGAGATATTATCTGTTTAGCATTAGCTAGTCAGGATTGCATGAGACTGCCGTCCTCCCAACTGTTTGGCTGAACACCAGTTGTGCATTGCACAGGGAGAGATTGCCAAGAGCCAGTTTTGCAATAATGTTTAGAAATTTCCTCTAACAAAACAGACCAGATGAAAATTGCTTTATGCTCTAGTGAATCTGTGTTCTCCTCTAAACATAACGGTTAAAGTGCTTGCGAGTCTTATCTAACGGGTATCTCAGCAAACTGATGCAAGTGTCCCCAAATCATGGCTGATACTGGTTTTTGTTTAGTTTTTCAGCGGATCTCTCAATATGTTCTGTATGCTGCTTGGTGGTCCGCATAGGGTTGGCTGCTCGCATGGACTTGGCTGTCCTCCTTTCCAGCTGCTAAACTGTGTTAAAAGAAGATGAAATATGCTGTTCCATGTAACCAATTTCAGTATTTGCTACAGGGGTATTAAGGACAATCTGAGAGCGCTGTTGCCTTGTGCACCAGGAGGGGAGTTCATGTGGCGTGCTTAATGGGTGGTCTGTGGGAAAAGACAGAAAAGTTTGAGGAACCCTCAATGGGGTGTCCCTAGAAAAGTGATCTTGAACACACGTAGCTTGCTTCCAGCCTCTACAGAGATGGAAGTGCACTGAACTATGCACACTGAATCCAATCATTTGGCTGTTCCGGTATGTGAAGATTTTTCCTTGAAGTAGGTAATATAACTAGAAACAGGACAAAATAATAATAAATAAGTTAAGAGTGTGCAGGTAGAGAGTTTTGAAACATTTTATTGCCATCCCAGACAATCTGAACAAATCCTAAATTTCATAATTTGTATAAAGCACCTTTGCTGGACTTGTTCAGAGCATGCTCTTCAGACAAATCCTTCGGCATCTCTTGACTGAGGGAAATGAACTAATTCAGGCCAATGGAGATGGAATGGTATATAATCAGTGCTATATTTTGTTGTTACTGCTAACATTATTAAAAAACTGTAGGCTGCCGAACAAAACCAACAGTCTGAAGTAAATGTCTCATCTTCGTAAAACCCTGTCATTATAGGGGGGAACCCTACACAATCCAGAAAATATAACAATATTTTCAAAAAACTTACTGCTTGTTTATTTAAAAACATACAATAAAAGGTAGCTAGCGGTTTATCTAACAATATTTTAACATTAGTATTTGATAAAACTATTAAATGCATCTGATTCAGGCAGGCAACAGAAACAGTGATGTGAGTGTTATGTTACTGGGAGAGTTTTTAAAATTGTTTTGTGTAAAACCCAGCATAAACACAAGCAACACTATACCTTAAAAAAACCAGATAGCCCTGTATGCTAGGTAGCCCTGTATGTTAGGGCGTGTTTTGGTTGTCTGGAATTTAATGATGGTGATGATAGGGTTGAGTGTTTATGGGTAAGAATCAGGGAGCAAGGCCAGCAAGGCAGATATCATGGTGGGAGTTTGTTACAGACCACCCAACCAGGATGAAGAGGCAGACCAAATATTTTATAAGCAGCTGGGAGAAGTCTCACAATTGCTAGCACTTGTTCTCGTCTGGGACTTCAGCTTACCAGACATCTGCTGGAAATACAATACAGCAGAGAGGAAACAGTCTAGGAGGTTCCTGGAGTGTGTGGAAGAGACCTTCCTGACACAGCTGGTGAGGGAGCCAACTAGGAGAGGCACCCTGCTGGACCTGTTGTTCACGAACAGGGAAGGACTTGTGGGTGATGTGATGGTTGGAGGCCATCTTGGGCGTAGTGATCATGAAATGATAAGAGTTTTCAGTTCTTGGAGAAGTAAGGAGATGGGTAAGCAGAACTGCTGCCTTGGACTTCCGGAGGGCAGACTTCGGCCTGTTTAGGAGCCTAGTTGACAGAGTCCCTTGGGAGGCAGTCCTGAAGGACAAAGGAGTCCAGGAAAGCCGGACATTCTTCAAGAAGGAAATCTTTAAGGCACAGGAGCAGGCCACCCTACAGGCTGAAAGATGAGCCGGTGGGGAAGAAGACCTGCGTGGCTGAACAGAGAACTTTGTCTGGAACTTGGGGGAAAAAAGGAGAGTTTATGACCTTTTGAAGAAGGGACAGGCAACTCAGGAGGACTACAAGGAAGTCATGAGGTTATGCAGAGAGAAAATTAAAAGGGTCAAAGCCCAGTTAGAACTTAATCTGACTACTGCTGCAAAAAAACAATAAAAAATGTTTCTATAAATACATTAGCAACGAAAGGAGGGCTAAGGAGAATCCCCATTCTCTGTCAGATGCAGTACTATCAACAACCGTTCCTTTACAGCTCACTGACCCACACTCACTCCCCGATTCACAGAGAGGAGAGGTCTTAGCCTGTCAGGAATGAAAAGCTGAGTACATCATGGAGCCTTCTGCTGGGAGATCTTCGAGTGCCTTGCTCGAGCATCAGTAGGCTTTATGGCAACCCTTTGAGATAATTAACAGCAGAAGGAAGGGTATGTTGGTAGCGGGTGGAATGATTTTTACAAATCACTGGGCTGAAGCACCTGCTCAAGTTCACTAAGGGGGTATATGTGGGAGTGAAACGGAGGAGCCCTGATTTTTTTAGTCCTGTGCTCTACAAACTGCTACCACCTACCTCTGTGTTGCAGCAAGAATGTTCTATAATTTAGTAATTATACTGGGAATTCACCTTATCTACAACAACGTGTTTTGAGGATGAAAGCAATATCTCTCTATTCTTTGGAGGACCATACCTGGCAAGTTTAAACTCGGGTTGGGTATGTGCAGTTAGTACAGGAAGATCAACATTTAATCTGTCTTTTGAAGTTGGTGGTTTCAGGTTCTCTGCAGCAGCAGCTGCCGGTAAAAAGGACTGGGGTCCAGAATGCAGAGCTTAGAGTATTTAAGAAAGAAATGTTTTTTTCCCTGCTAAATATGTAATAGTTGCATTAGAAGAATAAAATGAACTTATGTGCATCTCTGCCATATTTCCTTCTTGTCTTGCAAGACTGGGTTTTTTAGTTGTGCTTGATTTTAGGAGACAGGTGTGGCAAAACTCTCGATTACCTTGCTTTCTCTTCCATGCCTGAATCTCTTTCCTTTTTACCTTATTTCCTCTGTCCTTATGGCACCAGTAGTGTCTGTGTGTCCTGGCATGTGAGCTTCCTGCTGCCACCAGCTGCTGCCTCTCTCCACTTGAGCCAAGCCATGAAAAATGGGGATAATGCCCCACAGGGTGACAGTATGTGGAATAACTTCCTTCCCTAAATGTTTGGAAGGGGCCTCATGCTACACATCAAAGGTCTAAGCCTCCTTATGCTCCAAAAGAGTTAGAGCTGGACAAGAGGGATGGCTTTGTGCTGTAGAACTGGTTTCTCCAATTAATTTATGGCTGCTAGGACCCTTACCTATGTGGTCTTGTTTCTGCATAGCAGATATTTTTAAGAATAGAAAGCTGATGCGTGCTTACTCCATATCCTGTCTTAGAGTTTCCAGAAGACTGTGCACCCTTGGGTGCAAAAGTTTTGACACGCTTATTTTTTACCATCTTGTGTGCCTACATCAGGGGTGTGGGGGTTGTTTTTGTTCCTGGGTAGTGAATGTTTTTGTGGTTTGGGACATTGACTGCTGCAAGAATTCTGTGCTCTTCTCTCTGTGCAGCAGTACAGATGGCTTAACCACAGAAGTCCCCTACTCATTTGTTCTGTTAAGAATTGAAATAATATTTAAAATATAAGTTGTTGCACATACTGTAATTTTGGATGGCTATTTTAGCTTGTATGCTTATTAAAATGAGATCTTCATTTTATGTCGTGTACCAGGCTCCCAAGATCCTTGGTCAGTTTTCTTAAAAGCTCAGTTAAACCTTTCCGTGACCTTCAGCCTAGTTAACTGGTTTAAGAATTGTTAAGTATGGCTTTTCTCCTGTGCTATACATAGGATTTGTGTGTGTTCTGCCCTTCTGGTGCTTTCAAGAGTAGGAATCGTGCACGTGCCCCAGTATTCTCATGTCTTTCTATTTTGGCTTTAAGGGGAAGGAGACAAAATGTAGGCGTGTCAACAAGTATGAAGCAGTAGTATAAATATAACTTTTTAAAACTCTCTTGCTCGGCTTGTCTTAGAACTGTTGCAGCTTTGCAGCTAACCAGCAACTGATGACAAATGCTCAGTTGATCATAATTTGTGATCACCTTAGTCTTAATATGTAAATGAGTTGGGCCCTGTCAAACTGGTTTTCAGAACTGTTACTGAAACTGATAATAACGAAGATCATACAGTGCAATTTTTAGTTGTTTGTCCCATGTCACTTTCCTGGGGCTAAAGGGTGCCCCTGAAGCACTTCATAAAATTTCAGTGCTGTAGATGGGATTGGTACAATTTAAACAAAAAGTGAAAGTTAATGGCTGAATTCAGAAGCAACATACTGGCCTGTTCTTTTGGAAGGTAGTTACAGCTGGGCAAATGGCATCAGACCTGCAATACTTCATGGAGCTTATGTTTTTAACAGAGATGATGGAAAGCAGAGAAAAAGAAAGATTATTACTGCATTTTTATGTATGGTGAAGTGCAGAGGAGTCTAAGCCTCAGTGCATTTAAACAAAAAGCTTTTTTGTGTTGCTTATGAATGTGATAGAGGTGGTGGTAAGGGAACTACGGTAGATGTGCTAGAACTGATTCTATTCATAGTGGTCAACCAAATGAATCATACATAAAGTGCACGAATCCTCCAGGCTTATTTTGTGTCTGCACAAGACAGCTTTCCCGATGCAGGTAAAACAATTAATATTCAGTAATTAAACACAGACAAGGCCCAGAAGATGTGCTTAAGAGCATTCAGGAGATCAAGAGCAAAGCTGGAAATTGAACCCATGTTTGATTCCAAACCAGCTTGATCATGAGTGTTTCTTTTTCTCTAGTTTATTAACTGATGAACAGCTCTATTTTCACACTGTTGTGCAATAAGCCTCTGTGTAGATAGCTCCATTGTCGAGACAAGGGTGTGTTTTCCAGTTAGCAGAAAACCACTGGAAAATTGGTGTTTTTTTGGATAGAAATAATATGTGTTTCTAGAACGAAGTAGTGTTGATCCAGTACTGCATGATCCAAATGAGATTGTAGAATTGCGGCAAGGAGTCTGTAACTTTCTACAGTTTAGGCTGTTATCTGTTTAGAGTTCATTTGATAGTTTGTGGGATTTCAGGTTCTTTTTTTTTTTTTGCTTTGTCAAAGGATTGTGAACTCCAGCTATGTACAGAGGTTTCAAATACTGCCTATTATGGAAAAATATGAACTGTTCTAATTTTACTGAAAAAGAATAGAGTGCTTTTTCTTTTCTTTTTTTTTTCTTTTTTTTTAAACTACATTAAAATGTTGTCCTTTCAATTGGGTGGTAAATAGACTGGATATAGACAGTTTGTCCTCTACATTCATCGTTCATCCTGTTACTGTTTATTCGTTTCTCTTTTTAAAATAGAAGCTGGTGTTTCCCTTTTCAAGCAATTTGCAGTTGTTGGGAGCATTGCTGATCAAAACAGAGCATAACACAAAGTGTTCTTTTGAGAGTCTCCTAACTTTCTAACCATGGAATAACTTCTCAAGCAGAGGATATTGCCTCTTTTTGTGTAACAGATAAGCTCATTTGCGCGTCAATGGTAATCAAAGTTGTTGCTAGATTTTTTGGATGTCCTCCATCCCTCTCCTCAGAAACTGTTGTGAACTGGTCTTCCAGTTTTCCTTGTTAAGAGCAGTGCAGTAAAGAATTAAATGCACCAAGGATAAGTGTGTTCTCTGGACCTTCACACCCAGTTCAGGATTGAGAAGACAGCATGATTTGAAAGGAGATGGGTCCTGCATGTTCTTGGAACTGAACCTTTGGTTCTGCGTACAGGTGGGATTCAAAATAAACAAACTTGCACCGTTAATCGGTGGGATGATCTTGAATCTCTAAGTTGGTTTGTTGATGGCACAGCAAATCAGTTTTTGGTCAATACCATTTCGGCTTTCTTAGTTTCTCATTCTAACGGCTTAAAAAAGCTGTTGATTATAATCACATAGACTATGACTATGTCTTTTGAATTGCTAAACTGTTGAGTTTAGTAATTCTATGAAACTAAATGGTATGCATCTGTCCTTCTAGAAAGGCATCTGCTTTCTTCGTTGCCCCTTTCAGATTTACTGCTTACTAATTGGGAGTGTTGGAAATCTGGAAAGTTCTGTGACCTTTTCTTGCCATGTCTTGGAGGTTGTATTTAGTCGAAGCTGCAGAGTTACCAGAGCTAGTTTTGCCTGCTGTTTAGCCATCACATTCTGACCTCTCATGATAAATGCAAAGCCATGGAAACAGACCATTTAATTGCTCTTCTGACTTACGCATTATTTTTAAAGTTCGAGAGTATGTGTTTCTTCAGCAGCATTCCACGCAAGAATTAGTGTTGAGAACGAGTTACTTGTTTTGATCACTGTTTTTTGCTGGTGGGTTGTTGGGTTTTTTTGTTGGGTTTGTTGTTTTTCTTCATACCAGTAATGCTCTAAAAGGGCTCTGCACTTTTTTTATAAATTTGGACTGAATAAAATAGGCTGGTGGGGAGGAGCAGAGAAGTGAATAAGGTTTTCAAAATCAGGTTTTCTGTCTTATTTCTTTTATTTTTTCCAAAGGAAATCAAATACTCATTTGTGCTTAAAAGGGATGAACTCTGGCCATTTTCAATAATCAATCAGTTTACATCAGTGTATAAATGCAGTGAAATTTTAACACGGTTGGAAGCAGGGCAGTGTGATTTCCCCGCTGGGTGTTTATAGCCAACACAATGCGGCTGCACTTCAATCAGGACGGTTCCGAAGCACAGAAGTGACAGAGAACACAGTGGTTAATGTGTTATCTGTACGCTGTTGCCCTACTGTGTGCATCAGTGGGGAAGAAATCTCTTGAAAGGGATGGGGAACTGGGATAATATTGATTCTGATTGGATTAGACATTGTTCGTGTCTGATCTTTAGTTAAGAAGCTGTTGAGTTCCTCTGCTGTTGATTGGACTTGATATTTCAGGTTTCTTTTTCCTTTGTACTAGCATTAATAATGGATTCAGCGTGGAAATGTCTAGATTAAAATCCGTCTATTCATATTCCTCAAAACACATTTTTGGGACGATATTTTTTTAAAAATTGTATATAGACTTCTTAGGCTTTGATCTTTGGCTGGATGTGGGGCTGGTTTCGTGGGGCAACGTGCATAACTTGAGAAGTTTTCTGCCTCAGAAAACTTGTGACTTAAACAGAGCCCGCTAACATCAAACTTTCCAAGTGTTCAAATGGTTTGGTACAGTGCCACTTAAAATAGACATGGCTATGGGGAACCAATGAGTTGCAGAGAAGAAAACAAGCACTTTGCATTCTAGACATTTTTTCTTCTGTTTTCAATAACTAACCTGTTGGGCTTTCATGAGACTATTCCTAGTGTTTTGAAAGATGACAGAGAGCAGGACTTGGCAAGTTAGGAAATTAGATAGGAGTGATAATGAGACTTCATTTCTTAACAAATAATTCTCCTCAAGCTGTATAAACTTTCTTGAGTTAAGTATTGTAGAAAACAAAGATATTACATTTTCAGTGAAACATTCATGATAACAATTGTCTGTGTGTGTGCTGTCCAAGATCCTCACTAAAACCACCAGCTGATATAAATTTTCCTTATTACTTTCATCAGCATAGACTTCCTCCAAAGAGAAAAATAAAGCCATCTCTTTCCTGACTTTGGCGGGGGGGGGGAGGGAGATAAAATGGCTGATTTTTTAATGCATGTTTTTAAGTTCATCTGAAGCTGAGTTGTAGGTTCTAACTGAGGTCCTTGGCCGGCATATAAATACGTAAGCTGTTGTCAGAGATGTGCTTCACTTTGGCATACTCTCTCCAGTGAGCATGTAGCTGGAGACAGTTCATGAAAAAGGCGATAGCGTGCCAACATAGCAGAGCAGCAACTCAGACCTCGTATAAGCTGTCTTCTTTTAAAACTGCTGGAGGAATTGCATCTGAACAACGGTGTCAAGTCTCATATATTATATACAGTAAAGGTATTTATATCACAGGCTTGAAGCCATAGAAGGTTAAATAACGTATCTGTTGTTGGTGCTTTGTTCTGTGTGTTGTTCCTTGAGTTGAGTGGCAAGTGTTTGGACCTCTGCTGGGTGCGCGCTGGAAGCAGCAGAATTGAGTTGAATGATTGTATATGAAGCTCGGAGTCAGCAGTTGACTGGTGTAGAACTCCAGCAGCTGCTGCTTGAGTTAGAGGAACTGGGGGGAGGAGTGGGAAGGGTAGTGGGGTTCAAGGTGGCAAACAGAATGGGCAACTGAAAATAGCTCTTCACTTGATGACATAAGACCCCTGCCAGACTTTGGCAATCAGAGGAGAAGCTGAGGGAGCTCCATTACTTCCAGCATTTGTGGCTTTTTCTGGAATACTGGCATTTTCCTTAGCTGCCAGTGGTGTTCACAGCTGTGGCCGTTCTGGTGGCTTCATTGTACTTGGCTGCTGCCTTCCCAGCCATATCTGTAGATAACTATTTTTCTTGTTTACTGATGGATAAAGAAGCAAGCCTGCACTTTTAGGGGAGAAATGAAGTGGTTAACTTGCCGTCAGTCTGGCTGGTATGGTTGGGAAGGAATGTTCTGCAAGATATCTACTTAATGTCCTCTTCTGGGAGAAGCAGTTGAGCCAAATCATGACTTTGTCACTGTCTGAATTGTGCCTTCTCACCCGATAGTGGGTCCTTCAGAGGATCTTTACAATCTCCCTCTGCTCGGGTTTTGTAATATTCTGTGTTGGGAATTGTAGGACTCAGACCTTTCTCTCCGTTGCAGGGTGTGGAGGGACAGCCTCAATTGGAAGCACAGATTTATTTCTCTCCGAGTACAATGGCAGATGAGATCTGGTATGACAGAAAAGTCATCTCGTCTGTGCTAAAATCTCTGCCACTGTTATTAGTGCTTCTATTTGTCTTACTGTCAGATCCAGCTCAGCGAGGTTAATTTCCTTGCCTCTCATGAGTCGCTCTCCCCACCATTCTGTCTGTGAACACCAGTGTCATCTGCCAAGGTCCTGTCACTGACCAACTGAACCTCACACACAAGAGATGTAGAACTCATGCAGATACTGCTGGAATATCTCTACGGCTGTCATTATGACATGTCTTTAAGCTTCCCATCCCTCTTGCATCAATCATAAGTTAGCTCCCCTTTGAAAGCCTGTTCCCTGTCATTCAGTACAAGCACTCCAGCTTCCACCACCCACTTAGAGCTTCAAATAGAAAGAACTCTTGTCCTTTTGCTCTGGCTGCCTCTACCAGCTAACAGCAGTCCCCAGGAACTTCCACAACCCACATCATCGTCTTCCTTCAAACTCTTCCTCGAGTTTCTCTCTTGTTGTGGTGCAGAGGAGAAGACGGTAGTTCTGAACCTCTGTCACAGTCTTTGCTCTCCAGGAGGGTACTTGGTAGGAGCATTTCAGGGTGTGGTGTCTAGTACTGTTAGCTTCCAGCCTGCTACTAAAGGGTATCAAAACTTGCCTTCTGCGTGTTGTTGCTACTTCAACTTGGTGAACCAGGCTTTCAGACTGTGAAGACTTAATTTTTTCTTAACCTGGGTGTATGGATTCACAGAAGGTATTGTTGAAGGGTCTCAGTTTGAACTCTTAACTAGTGTTGAAGACACTATCCATATCCCTCAGATACATAATTGGGTCTGCTCTTCCCTCTGTTGTTTACTGCTTTTTCTGACATGTGGAAGGAAGAGGTTCTTGGGTAGCATGCATTTTTCTCTCGTGAAACTTTGATGTACCTTCTGCTCTACTGCCTGCCCCACTGATCTAGGAAAAGAAATCCTCCTCTGCCATATTCATACTCAGTGCTTTAACATCTCTAGATGACAATAACACTAACGTGTTTCTGTTTTTTTTTTTCTTCTGTAGCATCTCCCTTTCTGCTTTTTGCCAACCGGCGGGATGTTCGACTCGTGGATGCTGGAGGCACAAAGCTGGAGTCCACTGTGGTGGTCAGTGGTTTAGAGGATGCTGCTGCGGTTGACTTCCAGTATTCACAAGGCATCGTTTTCTGGACAGATGTGAGTGAAGAAGCCATCAAGCAAACTTACATTAACCAAACTGGGAGTGTGGTGCAGAATGTCATCATTTCTGGTCTGGTTTCCCCGGATGGCCTGGCATGTGATTGGATTGGGAAAAAACTTTACTGGACGGATTCAGAAACCAATAGGATAGAAGTAGCTAATCTCAATGGAACATCTAGAAAAGTCCTCTTCTGGCAAGACCTTGATCAGCCCAGGGCAATAGCTTTGGATCCTGCTCATGGGTAAATATTAATTTGACTTAAATGCTTAAATGGATACGGTGGTGTTTTATGTTCAGTGTTTTGTTCTGAAAAAGAAACTGTCTTTTCTTTCAGTTTACATTTTCCCAAGGTATTTTTCTCAAGATCTGTAGCCGAACATATGTTTGAGCTTAAATATTTTGTGGCAAGAAATGACAGCCCAGAAATAGAGCCAGAAAGAAAAATACAGCTGATCTTAAATGCCAAGCCAAATATTCTACCAGTATGATTGCCTAACTTATTCCGTTGCACTTCTGAAAAGTAATTAATTTTCCGAGCCTTTTTTATTGTTATTTTCTCAATTATCTTGTCTGGTAACTTAACTTTCATTTGAAATGTGATGTCTTAGTCAGCAAGGTGTGTAGATCTGCATGAGTTGAAACAGGAATTCTCACTTGCTATGCTCTGGTAAACAAAATCAGGATATTCTTAGGTGGTGATGTCGGATAATCATGTTTGTGCCAGCAAGTAAAAGAATCCAAGTGAAAGCAGAGACTCTCAATGCTGTACGGTGGCCAGGTTAGGAAGTAATAAGGGAGCAGGCTGGATTTGTCACTTTGAGTGCTCTTGAAAATACCTGTGTCTCTCTATCGTTCCTCCCTCCCTCTTCAGTACTCCCCATCATTTCACATTTGCTGTCCCTGTGCACAAATAGTGCTGGCGCTGTGCCATTTGGGCCCTGTATTCATTACAGTGGTGACTGAAGATCTGCTGTGCTAGATGGACCCCCAGGATAAGGGGAAAAGAGGAGTGAGGTGCAGTTCCCTTGTGTGCACAAATCCACACAAGTGAGGTGGTTTGCCACTAATTGCTCACAACTCTTTCTCAGGGATCACTTCCTCTTCTCTGTGGTCTGCGTAGGTAGTTTTCTCATCTGTAAGAAAAATCTGGCGTCAGGAAGTGTGAGATTATTATTTTTAATGAAAACTGGATTAGAACAACTGGGGGAGAAAATATCGTTGGTGTAGGTCAAAAGGAGAGGTTTTTTAAAATCGTCAGTGGTGATGGTGAAGTTGCAGTGTTTCTGGAAATCTAATCCTTGTTTGTGTTTGGAAGAAGGAGGGGTGTAGGCATGGTTTATTTTGTGTGACATTGAAAGGCAGCTCTTTGCAGCAATACACTGTGCAGAACAGATGTGTAGCATTTCTGAAACGTGCACAAAATCTAGTAAGTGTAACAACATAAGACACCTTTTTGGTGTTAGGTATTTTACCTTGGTTTTGCCTTTCCATAAGTCTGTGGTAGCCTATTCTTTCTTTCCTGGAGGACTTGTCTACTTCTAACTATCTTGCATTTAATCCTCCAGGGAAGGGTGCAAGTATGAACAGTTACTGTGGAACAGACTAATATAAGGAATAAGATTCATTTGCAGTCTACAGGTTTTTGGGTTTTTTTCCATTGGGAGCAGGATCTTTACACGAAACACCTCTATCATTTTTAGCTTGTGGCCAACGTTTCTAATTGTTAGCCTGTTTGTGGCACTTCAGGGCATGCTCTAGTGGCAGAGATTGTAGGTTGTTTGGTTGGACTCGATGATCTTAAGGGTCCTTTCCAACCATGAAGATTCTGTGATTTGTGTATTAATCCAATGCAACAAAGCAACATAAATAAATGGTCTGTGAAAATGCATTATTAAAATACATGTATCCTTATAACTAACCAGTTCATCCCCACTATAGTCTATTAAAATCAGCCTCCACAGAGCTGTTCTTTTGAGTAAAAGTGACAAAATCCAGTATTACACAAGGATCCTATTGAATTAAATGCAGGTTTGCTCAACTAACTATCTAATATAGTAAACTTAATAAACAAAAAAAATCACACATTGTGTATATTTGTGGAATAAAACATTCAAATTTAATCTGCTTTTACATCCACTTCATTTCACATGGTAGTTCTGAAATATTTCCTAGGTGCGTCTGTGAAGTAGTGATCATTACATTTGATTTAAGCACAGCAAGCTCTGGGTTTGAACTCGCCTAGAACCATTTGTTCCCTGTTTACTGGTATTTTCTGGGGAAGGAAAGTGGATGACAGTAGGAAAAAAGAACCGTTTAGTACCTTTTCATTTGTCTTTTTGTTAAGAAGTTTTTGTGATCAGGTGCTAATGCAGTTATTACAATTGGCAGAAGAGTAAGAATTTGTGCTCAAATAGAAGAGAACAGATTACAGCATTTAAGTAAGTATGTGGGTTTTCTTCCAGATAGTGAAATCTGATGAAATTTAGACTAGGATTCCTAAAACTGGATGATGCGGTCTTGAAGATGCTAAACATTGGCTTTCAGTCTGGAAGAATTTCCACAGATGTGATTTTTGCCTTTTAGCAGTTTCTTCTAGAGAAGTGGGGGAAAACTTAGAAAATGAGGAAGAAAACTTCATTAGGTATAGACCAGTCAACTTCAGTTTCCAGAAGAAAAATGGACAAGTAAGCAGTTTGTAAATGTTTAGCCGATGCTAGTAGTAACCAAACATGGGCTTGTCAGGAATGCTTGGTGTCAAACAAATCTGATTTATTTTGTCTGTTGACAAAAAAATGTGTCCTTGTGCACATTGGTGACACCTTCTCTTCTCTTTTAGCTTTAGTAAGGCTGTTCTGCAGAGATGGATGGAGGACTCCCTTTCATGTTGTGGTATTCGCAGTGGGATATTATGCCCAGCATGGCGTTTACCTAATAAATAGGTTTTATTCCATTTTGAGTGTAATTCTTCCATACATAGACTAGTTCGAGAGAATAGAGACGAACGTATTGAAGATACAGTGATCATCTCTCAGGAACAGTATAGGTGTAATGACCAAGCCTTAGGGCATGGGAGATGGACCAGCTGACTTCTAGAGGTTCCTTTCAAAGCCTATTTTTCTGTGATTTCTGGCTGACATTCAAAGCTATGATTTTTTTTTGGCAGTTTTTGGCAGGCTTGCTTAATAGTTAGTTGGATGCATTTGACATAATCACATTTTTACGGAGAGATTCATCGTTTCCACACTCAACCTACCTTCCTTCTTTAAAAGCAATGCTTATATGAAGGTTATAACACAAAAGAGAGATGCACTTGTTGTCTCCCCTAACAATCATTCAGAGCATTTTAAAGTTTATTTCTTTTAAAGCAAGCTGTGAAAGGCTAATGCAGATCATCTGTGGGTCTCTACTCTTCCCAGAGCTAGTGAAAATAATTAATTGTTCTGGATTTTCTGATGCTCTGAGACAGTATCATAATTAACAGGCAGCTGCTTAATACGTAACCTGGCATTCTTTCCCATACACTTTAAAGCTTTCTTGCTGAATCCACTGTGTATTCTAGGAATAAAAGGATTGTGATAAACCAATATGTGTGCTCCCTTGATATTAAGGAATATGTGATAAACCAATTATTCTGCTTCCTTGATATTAAGGATAAACTAGACAGACAGAGGAAAGTACAAAACACTTTTCTGCAAATTCACTGCCGTTTTGTTCTGAACATCCAGATCCCAGACCTGGTGTTGGTTATGTGAAACTGAGTTTATTTAATTGGAGACATTAGGCTAAAATTCTTGGCGCTGTTTTGGAGAACATCAGCATTTATATACATTCTTGCTAGGTGGACCACTGGTGGGGGATTCAGTAGTGTTGGTATTTTATTAAGTTTGAGTTCGCAGCTTTTGCGTGTTTCTGTGTTTTGGGGACAACAAAACTGAAGTTAGTGTATGTAAAGATTTTACTCGAGCCCAACTAAAGAGATAGCTCAAATTCTGTGCGACACAGTGAAAAGAACCTAAATATCATGAACGTTGTGTGAAGAAGCAGGAATGCATTTCAGAAGCAAGTCCTTATTGCGTATCACAAGCAAACTTTGGTTTCCTGAAAAGAAATTTTCAAAAGAATGCATGAATGCATAGCCAAAACAAATGAGTTAATTCTCAGTCCTGTAGGGAAAGTCTTAGATCTGAACAGCCTAGAATGTGTGTTGACAAGGGTCATTAAAGTAGGACCTCTAAATCTGAATCTCAAGGCTTGTTACTTTCAACCTGTAATACAGGGCTCTGATTCGGAGGAGCTGTAGCATATCCTTAATCCTTATACCTGATTTTCACTGCTAAGTGCTAATGAAGTAGTTAGTTCACATTATTAAAGCATACAATGTGTTAGAAACATCTGCTTTGGCTAATACAAGTATTGAGTTTCTTCCTGGTTGTGTGATGGCTGCTGCGATATCTTCTGGAGCAAGCCTACTGTTCAAGTTTTAGCCATATTTTCTATAATTTGGCTTATTCAGCAGACAGTACTGCTTGAGAAGTTTCTTCCCCCTCTTTTGCCAAAGTACAGAGAGCTGAGTCAAACATCCATGAAATGGTTATTTTAAAGAAAAGTAAAAATGGATTGCCTCCAAAAAAACCCCGTACTGTCTTGTGGGCTTGGAGTCATCACTGGGGTTGTTGAATTGGCCATACCTGAGCTGGCATGTTAAGTCTGGTGGGGTTTGTAGAAATTATATTCAGGGAGGAGGGAGAGGAAGGATCTTTGAATTGTTTTGACTGGGTGAAGGAAAGCTGCAAACCTCTTCCTACATTTCCTCGCCCATTTTAGTTCTTAGAATGTCTTTTGAGATGTGGTGTGGGTCTGTTGGGCAGTGGCAGCGCCAGTGGACTAGCGCAGAAGCCAACTTCATGTATGGAGCAGTCTTCCCCTTTGGAATAGCAGAGGCTTTGAGGGAAGGAAATAAGATGCAAATTAGAAAACAGCATTAAAAAGAAATACTGAGTACAAAGGATAAAGCTATTGATCATAAGTTTTGACATTCTGCAGAATGGCCTTTAGTTTAGAGGTTAAAACAAGTCTAATTGGGTTCTGAACAGCGTTAGGGAAGTGTGTGCCATAGCCCAGCCTGACCATTGCTTCAGGCAAATTAGCCAAAATCTGCAAGCAATGACTGTCATTGACCTAAGTAAGGAAAGGATTGGATGCGTAAATATGACAAGTGGGATATTAAAAAATGGATTTAAAAGGGACAGCTATCAAAATTAGAAAATGCTCGGTTCAGAGCCTAAAATGAAAAGCCTCAGACGTGCCTAGTTGTTATATACAGCGTTCCCTCAGTGTCACAGCAAAACCACGAACCAAACCTATAGCTGTTCTTACACGACTCACAACCGTATTCACAGAAGCACTTAAATAAAACTGCAGTGGTGGTTACTGCTGATTCACCCCGACCTTGGTCCCACACAACAGTATGTCGTGTGCTTAAGGTTAAGCATGTTGGCTTTCTGTGCTGAAATCACTGGGTTCTGTATGCTGAAGCCCGATCTGTATGAGCTGCAGTAGGCTGAAGCTTTGAATATTTTGATTTAAATGATTGTGAATGGTCACATGTTTTTAACGGTGTATCATCTGATCTTACCTCCTTTGGAATAGTTGAGAGGAGGGGGAATACTGAATAAAAACTTGTGACTGTTGCGAGTACTGGAGAAGAAAAACATCAAACATGGTATGGGTAAGGATTATACATTTTAGCAACTTCTGCTTTCACTCATGGCTACTCAGTTAAAATGCAGAAGATGCCCCAGTTTTGAGTGAAGCATGATTATTGCTGCCTTGAAAGCTAGAGATGAGTTTATATCTTGTGTGTCTCTGGTAGTTAATTTCAAGTATAAAATTGTTTTGAAGCTTTTGGTTAATTATTTGAAACACTGTAATGAGGATGAATATAGGAGTAGCACAGTTGTTTTCTTAGGATGTAAGAAAAGTACTCAACCGTAAAATTGGTTACAAGTCATATCCAGTATCTTGGTATGGCTGTAATTTCTGGGAGTTGGAAAGCTTTTGATATGTTCTGTGGCCAAATAGCTGCAAATAGTCTCATGCATGAGAAACTTGAAGTTCTTGTGGGAAGTGTTATTTACTCTAATTTTCAGATGGATGCCCTTGATGGTGACAGCCTTTCCATAAATGTTTCATCGGTCTCTTTTGCTTATTTCTCCCTTTTCCTGCTCATAGACGTGACTAAAGAGCATAAATTGTTCAAAGACCATTTGATTCATTTCAGAGCAGAGCTGCTTGTTCAGAGATGGCAGAAAAAAGTGGTTTACTCTTTTTTCCCCCCCATCTGGGATTGCATGGGGAAGAGGTGGAAATGTGTAGACTTCCTTAATAACCCCATTGAACTCACTCCCCTGTTAGCACTCTTTTTCCCCTACAAATTCTGTGATTCTTCATATCCTGAGTTCTGGAGACTAAGGCTCCATTGCCCTGTACACATTTAGTCTTCTTAAGCAGTTTGGGAATCACGGTATTCTTAATTTTTTAATTTCTACGCCATTTTTAAAGGGAACCGAAGGAACAACAGGATGGCTTTGATTGTCTCAGTGCCAGTGTGTGTTGCGTTGGTTTCTCAGGTGGTTGGGAATGTAACTTTGGTCTTGTAGCTTTGGCTCTGGGACCAAAGAGATGGTAGAAGCTGGGACTCTCTTTGATTAGAGGACTTGATGGGTCAGTTTATAGTTGCACAGAGGCAGTGTGGAAATCATGGCATATACAACATGTTGGTCTGGCTGGACTGGGACCATTGTGTTTGTCATGAATTGGGTGGCTTTGGTTTAACTCAAAACACGTTTCTAATTTTTTCATGTAAAATTAAGCGATATTATAAGCTGAAGTAAGATTTTTTTTTTTCCACATAACCTGTTGAATGTGTACTTAAACAGGGTTTCTTTTGTTTGTTAAATTGTCTTCAAAATTATAAACATGCAAGTGAGCATGCTTAGATTGCATGGCTTGACAAATTAGTGGCTGTCGTTCCAGTGTATTGTTTTCCCAAACATTGAGTTAAACTGCATCAGCACACTGAAATAGATAAAATGCATTGGCTTGAGCTAAATGTTTAAGGGCAGTTGTGCAATCTGTCGGTAAGACAACAACCAACACCTTACTTGCACAATTGAATTACCCTTGTTGAATATGTTGGCAGGATCCCTGTCCTCCATTAATTCAGTACAATGCGTAGACATAATTTCTTGGACTATCCTGACATGCATTAATCCAATGTTTCTTATGGAGAGAGGAAGAAATCTAGGTTTAACTTTAGGTGGAGTAGTTAAGTCAGAGGTTAAATCATGACTGGGTCTACCTATAAGCAGCAGAAGGTGGGAGGTATCTCATAAACTGGCGGAGAGAGTTTGACAGTTAATTTTGCACCTTTTGATAGGAGGATCCCCTGACTTCTGAGTTGCTGGAGCATGTCGTAAAATGGGTTGAATGTAGTGAGATTTGGACTATTTTTCCTTTTCCTAAAATAAATCATATTTTTTGAAAGAGGAGGAGGACCTGGGGTCAATGAACTGAATATGAGCCAGCAATATGCCCTTGCTGCAAAGAAAATCAAGAGCACTCCTTCATTAGAAGGAGCATTGCCAGCAGATCCCCTCTACTCAGTGCTGGTGAGGCCACCTCTGGAGAACCGTGTCCACTTCCGGGTTCCTCAGCACAAGAGAGATGTGAACATGCTGGTGTGAGCCTAACAAAGGGCCACAAAGACGATTAAGGGATTGGAGCATCCACCACAGAAGACAGGGGGGATTGAGTCGGGACTGTTTACCCTGGAAAAGAGGAGGCTCAGGATCTTATCAATGTGTATAAATATGTGACGTGAAAGGAGCAAAGGTGATACTCTTCTCAGTGGTATCCAGTGAAAATAGAGACAATAGGCGCAAACTGAAATAGAGGAAGTTCAACTTAAATGAACGAAAATACTTCTCTACTTGATAGGGTGATGAAGCACTGGAACAGGTTGCCCAGAGAGATTGTGGAGTGTCCAACCTTAGAGATACTCAGAACCTGACTGGACGAGGTCCTGGGTAACCTGCTCTGGTTGACCTTGCTTTCAGTGGGGGGTTTGCAGTACACAATCTCCAGAGGTCCCTTCCAACCTCAGGAATTTAATGATTCTGTGAAAAAGCAACCTTTTTTGGTGCCTGGGTCATGACCTCACGAGGTCCTTTCTCTATCTTGTTTTCTGCAACATCCCTGACCACCTTGGAGTGGTGGTATAATGCTGAGTTGCTTGTGAAGTGCTTTCAATATGAAATCATTTATTTGTATATAGTATTTCTTCATATCTCCTCTGAAATGTCTGGGAAGAAAAAGTTATATCGCCTTGTCTCTTCTGCCTTACCTAGTGACCATAAGGAGCAGTTATGAGGACTCATTTTACCTTCTTATAGTTGTTTTTCTGTTTTCTGTAGAGTTTTTGCATGCGAATGTGCCAGACATTCTTTTAGAGGGGAAAGCGCATAACACACAAAGCGTGTGCAACTCCTTTTTTTCCCCAGGAAATCCTACCGGCGTAGGTTCTTTTTCTCAACACATCAGAGGTATTTGCAGTAATATTGCATTCCAAGTTAAAAATCCTCTTCCTAACCCCAATGAGTAGTGCTGCAAGCATCTCCTTACTGCTGCCCTCCGTCTGTAGCTTAATGTGTTTGCAAATCTTCTTGCGTCCTTTTCTGCGAGGATTCTTCAGCTTCACGGTGTCACGTAACCTGACTGTTTAACAGGCTGTTGAAGCTGTATTGAATACTTGCGTGTTTACCTTTGAGAAATCACGAGGGTGTCTTACTCCTTTCCATATGGCTGAGCAGGGAAAGATGTGCTTTTTCCTTGCAGGCACTTCGTTGCAATAATATTTGAGCATCCATCAGTTGACAGGCAATTATGTTTTTCCTCTTTGTTCTCAGTTGCCAAATAGTATACTATATATATGTAATGTATGTATTTCAAAAGAATAAACCTGTCAGAATAAAAGATGTAGGAAAACTATAGTGGAGAAGGGTGGTTCTTGGGGGTTTTGTTTGCTTTGCTTTAAATACATGTCTTTGAATACAGTGTGATGAGTTGTGATGTTTACCTGCTGGTGCATATTTTTGGGTTTGATGTAATGTTTTTTTTTTGTCAAGAACATCCAGGTCTCAAAGTTCAGCGCTTGAAAAACAAAAAGAGGTAATTTGAGCAAGTAATTTTCAGCTTAATGCTATGCAAGATAGCCATTCTTTTCCCTCCTGTAAACCATTGGTGCTATTACATTTCGCAGTTGAGATTTTGTAACTTTAAAGGTGGGACGGGGGGAAGTAAGCTTTAAATGTGCAGGAATCTAAACTTCGTAGTAATTTCCTGTAAACTCCTGTTTTGTGCCCTGGGCTTGTGTAAGTTCGAGAACATTGTTGAAATTGGAGAAGTTTGTGCTGATTTACATCATCTGTACAACTGGCCCCTTTTGTGTAAGCAGGTTATGTAAGGTTTGGCAACTGTACTGCATTTCGGGAGGTGGAAAAAGCGTTTGGGCAATGTTGGCCGCTTTTTATTATGTCCGTGATACCTTCCAGCTCAGATGGCTGATCGGCTGGTCTTTGAGGGCATGGCCGGGATTTCTAATGTTTGCAAAAATGATGACAAGAGAGATGAAGCGCCAGGAAATAAGAAATGCCCTGCAGCTTTAAAACTGAGGGGAAATATGGTCTTCATCCTGTTTTTCCTCCTGCACCTGGAATTTTAAAATGAGTTAGGCAGACAAAAAAACAAGAGAAGACCACTGGGGTGCAGTTCAGCAACTTTAAAATCTGTTTTATTTTTGCAAGGTGGCTTTCAGTCCCATTCTCCTGATAGCACTGAAGCACCATTTAAGCCCTGATTCAATGTGGTAATTAAGTATGTGCCAAAACCCAGTAACTTGCTGACTGCGGTTGAACTACGTTTGTTTAATTGCCTTTTGACTAGAAAGCTTGGTAGCGAAGCTTGCAGCTACTGTGCTTACTAATAGAGCAGTAACTGAATCTTACAAACTCTGTGGAGTCCAGTACTTCTGGGTACTGGATGAACCATAGAATCGTCTAGGATGGAAGAGACCTTTAAGATCACTGAGTCCAACCATTAACCTAACGCTGCCAAAGCACCTGCTGCCTGCCGAAAAGGGTGGAAACCTGTTGGAAAAGGGGAGGAGGTTACATGGAGACAAGAATTGCTTTTTCCATTCGATTGCTTGGCGTGCTTTCCTGTGATGGACCACAGGGGTGCTTTGTAGCACGTGAAGGGAAACGAAACCATTACTTCAGTAGGTGCTTGGTTGCTGCAGAGACTTGATGTATTCTGAAAAGGTCACCAGGAAGATCAGCTTTATGATACTTACGGGATTGCAGAGACACCCTGCAATCAGGAGAGGGTAATAATAATCTTTTATATGTTGTGTTAAAAAAGTCCAATTGGGAGAGAAGTGCTTTGGGAGAACGCTGCCTGCATTCAGATTGTTCTACATGTTGTCTAAGTGCATCTTCATCCTGCCAGCCTTCCTTTGTGGTACAGTTACTTTGCTAATATTGCATAGTTTTAGACCTTTTAATGACACAGGCATTGCTGAGGATTGAGCTTGGTACCTGTTAATGAGCTAAAATGTAGGGATGCCGTTTTCCTGCGGCAACTTAATGTGCGAAGTTGAAAGTACTACCTTTGTCCAGCAGTCTCTGTGTGGACAAGGATAAACACACATCATCTATGAAATTAGGCAACAGGGAAGAGGCTCTTGAGCTGCAGCTCCTTTAATATCATGAGAAGCTCACGAGCTTACACATGAGCTTTTGCTTACAGACTTTTTTCCTTTCATGAGAATGCACCAAGTTTCAGGGCAGGCTGCAGTTTTAATGGGAGGCTTGAGGAGAGCAATTTTGCTCAAAGGTAATTTTGGGGATGTTTTTTCATCCTTTTTATTTTAACCTGTTTTGAAATAAATTGGACTTACCTAGTTTTGTCTCCTTTGTTTTTTGTTTTTGCTTTTGAATAACTGTCATGGGATTTCAGATTTTGGTCTAAGCTCCTTTTTAGTCTGCATTTATACATTTCAATGTATGAATAAGTGCCACAGCCATATGATATAGCCCAAAGTCACCTTTAATAGCCAGGTTTTTCTTAATTCGACTGTCCATCTTTTGTCCATCTTCGTTTCTATAGAGGTGGCTCAAGGTGTCCTTTGAATACTTGAGGCTAGTGCAGGTGAGACAGATCACAGAACTGATTTGACCTGACCAAAAATGAGTATTTGGCTGCATCAGTTCCACAGCCTGATTCACCAGCTGGTTGCACAGTTTCTTTCAAGTCTGCTTTTCTCTGGCTTCCGTTGTTTGTCAATAGCTGCTTCCCCACACGGTTTGAGCTGCCACAAATTACAGCCTGACTTGTTAAGGAAAACCAAAATGAGTGGCAATTTACATTCATGTGAACTGGGGCAGCTCAGCTACTGCTGCCACTTCTTCAGGAGCAGTCAGTCTGTCCTGGCCGCTCAAGCTGAGTAGTTTTGGGGAAGGCATCTGGGGACACGAGTCTCCTGCAGCCACTCTGAGGTGAGCTGTCTTAGGACTCATCTGCGTGGAAGCTTTACTATTTCAACTAGAAAATTCCTTGTTTAACCCTCCCACGCACAAGCGTATGTGTATTGTGTTACAAGTGACACATTTCTGTCTGTCTATCTATATTTTTATCTATACTCCCCTCTTCAGTGGGATAGACATGCTAATGATCATATATGCTGCTATGATCAGAATGCTCTAAATAGTGCTGTGACTGCGCTGGAACTGAAGGTACGGCTGAATCAGGGTGCAGTATGTACATGGAGATCACAGCATTTTAAGCTGAAGTGAGTTGTGAGGGACATGTGCTAGGGGTAACTGTACTGCTGCCCGTTCCTCCTTGGCTGCAGCTCTGTGCAGCTTCTGGCTGCACCTCTCACTGCAGCCAAAGTGAAGCCATGTTGGCTGTCACCCATCACCTCCTTAACTTCCACGTTGCCTTAGCAGAGTTTCCAGGAGGATCTGCTCCATGATTTTGCGAGGCACAGAGGTGAGACTGACTGGCCTGTAGTTCATCATGTCTTCCTTTTTTCCCCATTTTAAAAATGGGGGTTATGTTTCCCTTTTTCCAGTCAGTGGGAACTTCAGCGGACTGCTAGGACTTTTCAAATATAATGGATAGTGACTTGGCAACTTCATCTGCCAGTTCCCTCAGGACCTGAGGATGGATTTCATCAGGTCCCATGGACTTGTGTACTTTCAGGTTCCTTAGAGGGTCTTGTACTTGATCTTCTCCTACAGTGGGCGGTTCCTCATTCTCCCAGTCCCTGCCATTGCCTTCTGCAACTTGGGCGGTGTGGCTAGAGCCCTTGCCGGTGAAGACTGAGGGCAAAAAGTCATTGAGTACCTCAGTCTTTTCCATATCTCAGGTGACCAGGTCTCCTGTTTCCTTCCAGAGAGGGCCCACGTCTTCCCTAGTCTTCCTTTTATTGCTAAAATACTTATAGAAGTTGTTCTTGTTGCCCTTGATGTCCCTGGCCAGATTTAGCTCTGTCTTGGGCTTTAACTTGCCTAACCTGGTCCCTGGCTGTTCAGACAGTTTCTCTGTATTCCTCTCAGGCTACCTGTCCTTACTTCCACCCTCTGCAGGCTTCCTTTTTGCTATTGAGAGTGTCCAGGAGCTCCTTGTCCATTCATGCAGGCCCCTGGTTTTTGTGCCTGGCTTCCTTTTTGTTGGGATGCATCGCTCCTGAACTTGGAGGAGGTAATCCTGGAATGCTAACCAGCTTCCTTGGGCCCCTCTCCCCTCCAGTGCTTTATCCCATGGAACCCTATGAAGCAGATCCCTCAAGAGGCCCAAGTTTGCTCTCCTGAAGTCCAGGGTAGTGAGCTTGCTGTGCACCCTCCTCGCTCCCCTAAGGATCTTGAATTTTACCATTTCTTGGTCACTGCAGCCAAGGCTTCCCTTGAGCTTGACATTCCCCACTTACTAGTTGGTAAGGACAAGGTCCAGAATAGTTCCTCTCCTCATTGTCTCCTCTACCACTTGGAGACGGAGGTTATCATTGACGCATTCCAGAAACCTCATGGATTGCTTATTCCCTGCTGTGTTGTCCTTCCAACAAATACCGGGGTGGTTGAAGTCCCCCGTGAGGACTAGGGCTTGTGAACACGGTGCCTCTCCTACCTGTCTATAGAGGGCCTCATCTGTTCCGTCATCCTGGTCAGATGGCCTGTAGCAGAACCCCACTGTAATATCTGCGTTCCCTTTAATCCTGACCCGTAAGATCTCAGTCGGCTCTTCATCCATCCCCAGGTGAAGCTCCATGCACTCCAGCTGGTCACTGACATAGAGGTCAACGGAGAGAAATTTCAGGGCGCTTGATTTTATTCTTTTTTGTGTATAGACTTGCAAAAGGAAGTTCAGCTGTGGTCATTGCCTGCTTGGATAAATAATTAGTTGCTTCAGAATGTGATTTAGGATATTAACTTGTAGTAACTGGCCATGCAGGGGTGATCTCAGTTGTAAATGCTTATGACAATCAGGTGCTGCCCAATGTTGAAAGAGAACGCTAATACATTATGCAGAGTCAATGTTTGTGAAAGATGCTGTCAGGAAGGACTTTTTTGCGCCCTCTAGAACTGTGGTTTGATTTTCGTTAATAAGTATATTAGTGAGTTAATAAGTATGTTAAAGTTTTGGGGATATACATTTGTGTGTATACGCCACTCTGTGTACACACTTACGGGCTTTGCTTAAAGCTGCTATCCCTTCTGTTCCGAAAGCTAACCAGCATGTATTGTGATTTAATTTGTGTACATCTCTTGCTTTCTTTTTCAGATACATGTATTGGACTGACTGGGGTGAAACACCCAGAATAGAACGGGCAGGAATGGACAGCAGCACCCGAAAAATAATTGTCGATTCCGATATTTATTGGCCAAATGGACTCACGATAGATCTGGATGAGCAGAAACTTTACTGGGCTGATGCAAAACTGAGTTTCATTCACAGGGCAAATCTGGATGGTTCCTTTAGGTAAGTTTCCTTTAGTCAATAATATGGTGTAATTTATTTATAATATGGTGTAATTTATTTATAATATGGTGTAATTTATGCACTTCCTGCATTCATTTTGAACTAAGGCATTTTTTTCAGTAATCTAGAATAATGCTAATATCATATTGTTCTTTTAAAATATAATTGTTAATAGCCTCGCCAAAAGTAAAATAGCCTCACATCCTATAAAATCGGTTTTAAAACTAAGATTCTTTTTATCAGTATTTCGCTATGAACGGTTTATAGCCTTTTTGTACATCAGAATTTTTCATTTTTAGGCTAATATTTGTCTTGAAGATAGCTGGAGATGTTTATCCTTGGCCCTAGGCAAGCTAACGTTTAACTAGTGACTGGGATTTTACGGTATTGTTACTGTATTTTTTTTTCAATAGGAAACATACATGGAGATGCACTTGTCCTTGGCCCCATCCGAAGATGTCCTTTGTGGCATTCCTATAAATTAACCAAATTCAGCTTATTTCAGACTGCAAGGGAGAAGGAAGCAGATTTTCCTAAGGCTTGATAGAAAGCACAGTATGGAAGTTTTGGTTGGTGGGAAAGCACACTTGGAAGTTTGTCCAAGTGTGCTGTTGAGTTTTGGGTTTTGTAGACACAGAGAGGTGACCCTTCAGACAGCGCAGACCTAGATGTTTGAGATTGCACCTTCAATTCTGCACGGTGTTCGATGGGCAGGTTGTGTTGGTCCTTGAGGGTGAGTGTCATCTACCAGTGAAATGTCCTGCCGAGGATGGCAAGCCTCTGCATTCTGGTCTGGCTTTGGTCTTAAGGGAGTTTAAAGTGACATTTTAATTTTCCTGATTTCATAACATTTTAAATGTCTGTGTTACGAGACCATTTTGCTTTGGTAAAAAGTTGGATGAGTTTTATTTTACGCGTATCTGTGTAATAGAATAATATGCCCCTCCCCGCCAAACACTGCATTCTCCATGGTGTTTTTCAATTTGTTTTACCGAGGTGCATTCTGTGCCTGATTTTCACACTCATAAAAGAGGAATAACAATATTGACTTCCTTTATAAAACACTCTTAAGTTCCTTTGAGAGCACTGTGTAAGAGCTAGATAATGGTAGCATTGTAGTAAGTGACAAGTACTGACTGACAGTCGGGAGCACAGACAAGGGAAAAGGCCTTTGCAGGCGGGAATGGTTGCTCAAAGCCTGGGTGCAGGTTCACAGACAGAAAGAAAATGCTGTCTCAAGATTCAGAAATCTAAGAGAGATTTTTCATACGATACAACATGAATATATTTCTCTGATTTGGGTGCGAGTGGCAGAGGGTAAGGTTTCCAGGCTGATTCTGCAGTTATCATGCACATACAAATTATATAAACTTTACCTGCATGCGTGTGTGAAAACTTGAAGTTGTAATGGGTGAGTAAAATTTATTTTGCTCATTTTAAAGTAGAGAAAGGCCACCTGAAAGGCAGCAAGCCTTTGAATGCACTAAAACCAGCAATCTGTCCGAATTACTTTGTGATGGATTAGTGCATGTCCACCACCTCCCAAGCAGTTTTCTATCGAGCCATAAATGAAACAGTATTTAAGGAAAAAATGAATGTATTTTGCATTTTAAAAAAAAATTAGCTCACTGGTGTACACTTCTTACATATTTGACTCAACTGCTGGAGGGTGTAAATGCACACTTGATGTCAGGATATTCCTGTGCAGGATGCATTCTGGAAATTCCTTGTGTCTGACTGTACGTGGACTTTTACGCGTTGCCCAGTTGAATAGCTTGATGTCGATTAGCTGTGTATATTTTATATTGTTGCCATAAGGTAAACTTCCTTCTTAAAATGTTATGCATATTAATAAAATTTCATGAATATTGATCTCAATTTTAACTCATTTAAAATTAAATTTTTATTTATTCTGACACACACACACACACACTCTGATTCATGTTGAAACAGAAGTCTGTGAAGTTGGGACTTGTAATTCTGGTGTCAAGGTAGACTTCAATAGTGGTTCAAACTAAATGATCACTTTGGAGGTTGCTTCTGTTCCTTAAAAAAAGAGCAAAATAAGTTTCACACCGACTTGTCAATAAAGAAATCTTACGCTGTTTCAAACGCTTCTACCCCTCCTCCTGTCCCAGAATCACTTCAGAAGTCAAAGAAAAAGGAAATTTGCATTCTGCATCGTGGATTAATCTTACTGGAGCAACCTGCCAGTTACATCTTAGCAAGCTTCAGTTTGCAAGCACATTGGTTGGAACTGTTTCAAGGGATGTAATTACAGGAGAAGGGGAGACTTGATATCTAAGAATGATGGAAATAGGGGCAATATATAGTGGAAAACAGCTGCTACAATACTAGAATACAGCTACTGCTGTTACTAGTAAAGAAGCAACAAGAAAGGTGAGAGTGGAAAGAGGAAGAGAAATCACTATTTCTATTTATTCTGTCATATTTTATGGTGAGAGAAGTAGTAATAATTTGAAGGACAGAAATTTTAGAGCAGTTTTGATTTTATCTCTAGCACAGAAAGGAGAGTAATAATAATTTTGTTTTCTTTTTTCCTCATTACTTGCTTTGTACACGTATGTGCAAATACTTGTTAGCATGTGTCAGTCTGTTTCAAACTTGTCCATGTCTGAATACATATGAAGAAATTTTGGGGTACTTTTTATATTCCCCCCCACTCTGGAAAATGCAAATGGTGCCTATGCTGCTCAAAATGAAACAGAATAATTTCCCTGCCAAATGTTAACTGGTGTTTTTTTGTTTTTTTTTTTTTTTTTTTAATCTCTTCAATGGAAATAATTTAAATGCAGGTCTCAATATGGATATAAGAAAAATCATAGAATCATAGAATGGTTTAGGTTGGAAGGGACCGTAACAATCATCTAGTTTCAACCCCCTGCCATGGCCCGGGACACCTCCCACTAGACCAGGTTGCTTAAATATACGCTCCTCACTTTCCTTCAGGATGATGCTGAGATTTCAGCTCTCTCAAAATTGTATGAGGAGAAATTTTGAATACTGGTTTGCTGTGTCAGAACACTGGCTTGGAAGGTGTGTGTATGCCTTTGTGGGTACATAAAATGCATGAATTTTGTGAAAACTGAGTTCATATTGTTTTGACTGAGGAATTGTCAAGTACACAAGTAAATGTTTCCAAAACTACTGAATATAAATTACACAAATTTATTGCAATATGTATACATTTGGGGATCCTGCAAGTTTAGAAAACATGGTGGAAATGTCATGTGTTTTGTAGCTTTCCGTTCAGCTGATAACCAGTGCGAAAATACATGCAGCGCCAGAAGAGAAGTGTGGCTGAATGAGGTTATTGAAAAACATTTGAAATGGTTCTGATTTCTGTTGATTATAAATATTGAGTCTTAGAAAAAACATAACTGACCCTTGCTCTGCATTTAAAAAGATAATCTGAAAAATATTTGTTTCTGCTGCTGACCAAGTCAAGAGGGGTAATTTAAAGAGACTCTTGGGTCCTTTCTTCCTTTTCTTGCTACAAGAAAGGACTGAGTGCAACTGAAGTCCCAGGCAAAGATGTCATATGTTGCATAGGGAGACAGAAAAAGTAGCGCTTTAATTGGAGGAGCGCTCTTTGGACCCGTGTTTTCTGCAAAAGGCAATTGTGTTTGAGTATTTGCACAGCCCTGTTAAGGAACTTCGGTGAGGCCTTTCGGAGATCAGTGTGGAGCTGAATCAGATACCATGTCTCTATGAAACCCGGTATATTTGTGTCCTTATTGCTATGAAGGGGCAAAGTCTTGTTTTACATTTTTCAGTCTGATTATCACTTTTATCACCAGGTTAATCTGTTGATCCAGTGAATTTCTTAAAAGAAGAATTTCTTAAAAGACGATGATTCCTAAATGAGTTTTGACAAAGACAGATATTTTTCTGCGTGGTAACAAGTGGAAGCAATTCATTTTTAATCCTTGCTTTTTCTTTCGTCTAGGCAAAAAGTTGTTGAAGGTAGTCTTACTCATCCCTTTGCACTGACGTTATCTGGGGACACTTTGTATTGGACAGACTGGCAAACGCGCTCCATTCATGCCTGTAACAAAAGGACGGGAGAGAAAAGGAGAGAAATATTGTCTGCCCTATATTCGCCGATGGACATCCAGGTCTTAAGTCCAGACCGGCAGCCATACTGTATGTTTTACTTTTCCCTGAAACTTTTTATGTAACTGTTACTTACCTGTCAGGAAAACCATTAATCATAAAAATGGTTAGTGTGAAGGTGTAAGGTTTTGAACACATGTCAGGGGATTAGTTGCTAAAGGTACAAGTACTCGAGTCCTGTACTTTTCTTTGAAAATTCCAGCCTGAATTGGTATGCGCTCACTCATCATCCCAGTTGGTAACAAAATCCAAAATCCAGTGCACTACTTCAGTGACATCTTTTCATTTGGAATATCTGAATGAGAATCATAAAGACTCACCCGGCGTCTTTTTAACACCATTATTTTAAAGACAACTGAAAAACCGCTTATCGTATTTTTTAAAAAATAAATAGAATTACCATAAAATATGTAAAGTTCATGTTGTAATTGTAAGTGCTGTTTTTGCAGTCCAGACTTAATCATGTTTATCTTCAATATCTAACAAATAGTTTATAGATGTTTCAGTATGGAAGGGATTTAGTCCTCAGCATTTATATGAAGCATAGACATGCCTCTATTCCTTCTTTATGTATGATGCTGCTTCAAAGGAAGGTGTACAGAATTGAAGTTAAATGAAGCTGTATATATTTTGTGTATGCATGTGATTCCATGTGGCAGTTGGTCTAGGGTTTTTTTTAGTATTGTGAGAATGGGACTTCAAAGCAATGGTGTGTAATTGAGTAGCTATGGGAAGAATCGTGTCCTGCCTGGGGGAGATACTCTTGCCGTTTGGGTTGGCTTCTTTATTTATGCCAACTATAAAGTCTGCTTCCCTAAAGGTAACGTTTGTTATTCCAGTAAAGTTTGGAAGATGTCAGTAAATAGGCTTGAAAGCAAGCAGAAGGAGTTTGGAGATCATCTTGGTGATGGAACACGTGCGAGTTTTCATTGAGGTTGTCGGGTGTGCGCAGCACCCTGGTTTATCTTGGAGCTCCAGATAAGAGTTTGTCTATGCTGAATTCTTGTCATTGACTTTTAGCTCAGGGAATGTCCCACCCGTGGGTCACAGTATTTCTGGGTCAGTCACAAAGAAAATATGGCGCAGAGGGAAATGGCATACGCTGAAAATAGCTCAGATGCCATTGACTTCATTAAGATCAAACTTGGATTCCTTCCTCTCCCTTTTTTTTTCTCTCTTTGTGACTGTCAGTGGAAGTAACACAAGCCAAATTAGCCAGAAATCTTGTGGTTTTGTATTAAAGCAGTTCAGATTCAAACTATGATTGATTTTGGGGAGATCTTGCACAACTTGCCTTTGGGGTTTTTTTTTTAATAGCTGGCAATATTTTCCATAATTATTTATGGTTACAGTTTCATCTCCTGCTGCCATTTTTTTCCCATGTAAGTGAGATAGATGCGTGTAGTTGTTGTGTGTCCCTCCCTGTCCTGTTCCCCCCAGCCCCCAATTTTTTTTTTTTTTAGTGTTTGCAAACTTGCTGACTTTACATGTTGCTTCTCTGTATTTCCTGGTAATTCAGGGCTACATCTTGCTATGAAAGCTTTGCAGTAGGAAAAGATGTTTCCGACACTCAACACTACTGTAATGTAGCAATTGTACAAATTGTTGTTTTCCTTTCTTTCATAGAACTGGCCGCTCCCCCCCACCATCACCACGCTCCAAACCCTGTCTTCTATTTTCATGATGCTTAGCAGACCTGGCATCCACAAAGTAACTGATGTCCAAAGCTCTTAGCTGTGTTCAGCTTTAGAGCATTGAAAGAACTGTATAGTGAGAATGTGCTGAGCTGTCAGCTCTTTCAAAATCAGCTTTTGAATGCATCACAATTTAGGTGCCCCAAGAAGTAAGATGCTGGGGAGGGAGGAATCAAACACTTAATGATGTGGGTCTTTTATCACTAAAGCTTGTGCCAGTCATTTGAGATCTATAATTTCTTCCTCATGGAGAAAAGAGGGCTTTAGGGGTTCTCAAAAAATGATAATCAATTTGTTTGGTTTCTTGAAGTTCACACTCCATGTGAAGAAAACAACGGTGGTTGCTCCCATCTGTGCCTGCTGTCTCCAAGAGATCCCTTCTACAGCTGTGCCTGTCCCACTGGTGTGCAGCTAGAAGACGATGGCAGGACGTGCAAATCAGGTAGGAGCTTTCCTTTCCTACAGTGACAGTCTTGACTCGGTTTGGGTTTGCGTCTTAAAAGTTAAGCTGTGAAGAAGTGAGGTGAGAAGAACTGCCTGACACACTGAAATGTCACTCTTGTTCTCATGAAGGTGGCAGAAATTTTTCCCCCAAATCTTCTGCCAAAGATGGTGATTTTTATGAATTAATCTCTTGCATCAGAAATCAGAGAATTTTGACTGCATTTTGTGTCTTTTGACTGTAGTTTGTGTTGCCAGTTCTGTGTAGGAATGTGGAGTCCACAGCAGAGTAATTTTATTAGAAGTAAGCTATTGTAGGACATCTTTGCGTTGGGACAATGGACCGTGGACAGACTTCTTCTCCCTCCCATTCGTTGTCCAGTAGTGGTCAATGATGCAGTAGTGGTGTCCAAGCTGTTGCCTTCCAGTTGCATCTCAAAGTCAGCGATATGCTTGAGACAAGTTCTGCACATGGATGTGCCAAAAATTTGTTCAAGGCCATGTCCATGAGCCCATGTATCTTAGAGGTAACATAGTGAGTTGCCCCTGCTTCAATTAGTTTTATAACTAATTGAAATCAATTAGCTTTATAATCTGTATGGAAAATTTCAAAATTAAGATTTAAACTAAAAATACCCCTTTTCTGCTTCTGAAGAGTAATCATCCCTCTGTTTCCCTTTGGGCTGCTCTGTGGGAAAGATTTATGAGAAAATTGCAACAAGAACTTTTTCTTCCTGGGTCTAGTTTATGGTTTTTGGACATTATATTTAATTTTAAAATGTGAGGCAAGGCTTTGTGCGAAAAGGCTTATAACGTTTGCTGCTTGAGATAATTGAGCTAGAAAATGTTCTAGGTGGCTGTTCCATGTGACTGAGAAGTAGGAGAGGCTTGTGTATTATCGCTAGAAAGCTGTTTAGAGAATAATAGGTGGAGTATATGCTTTAATTGAAAAGTATAACTAGATGCATATTTTGTATCCATAAGATGAATGAGTCTAGTGGTATACTTCGAAAGCTTTGTTTTATCATGAAGCCTCTTTTAAAAATGCATCTTAGGAAAGCGTGCCTTAACACTGATGCGGTGGTAGGACACTGAGAGGCAAGGTTTTGGAGAATGTTCTGCCAAGACACTACAAGACACTCTGCTGCCTGTCTCCGATGTGTTTTCAACAAGTCTCATCAAAGAGTACAGTTATTTTCTGATGTGGCTTGATTCCTCTGACTACTAAAGCAAGCATAATAGATTCTTTTCATTTGTGAACTTGAAGCAGAATTTGAACACTGAACCTCCAGGGTTTAATGGCCAGCTTTAATAGCTCATCCTGCTGCAATTGAAAGTCTTATAAGGTAGTTCTTGCAGCTGCAGAAAGACCTTTCCCTTTCCTCCTTCCAGCTTTGGAAAGTTTCCCTTTCACAGCTTTTAGAAAAACATTGCTCAATGCTCGGGACAACATTTTTAGATGCTCATATTGACCTCATGTTTCTGGCAGTGGGAGTGAAGGTCAGCCTGCTTTTGGCATTTTGGTGGATAGCACAAGCAGGAGTGACTGCTGATACTGTGCTTTCACCTTTCCATTGTCGGGCCAGACAATCTGTCAAGGGTGTTCTGTCAAAGGAGGGCAAAAAAGTGGGATGGGAACAGGAAATCTGGTTTTGCATAAGAATGTGGCCTTTCGGTTCAGTTTTATGGATTATTTCTTTCCCAAGCTCCACATCTTTTGTTGTCCTGTCTGCCTTATGCCAACATCCATGTGCTTCTCTTTCCCCTCTTTTAATTAACTCCTTGGTTGCGAGGAACTAACTTTTTGTTCTCTGCACGAGTCCTTTGTAGTAAAGTTGCATCAGGAACTACAGATGCAACCATGTTGACCACCTCTCCATTTTGTTCCTTGTTGGCTTGAGCAAAAGTGCAAATGTACAAAGTCAATTGGACATATTGGCCTCATTGACATTAGGCGTTTAAGTGAATTATACAATTATTAAGTGAATGATACGTTATTTAAGTGAACGCCGCTGGGAATTTGTTTGCAAGAGGAAAAAGCACTCTGTTCGCAAAATCGGTGTCCACATGGGGAGTTTACTAGGGCAAATATAACTATATAATGTTATCGTATATCTCTGTCAGAAAGAATTCTTGTGCAGAAAAGCCCTGAGGCTCTTAGGCTGTTTCAGTTCTTTTGGATACTGAAGAATACATATATTGGTAATGTAGAGGTATGAGAGCTCTGTAGCGCTCTGCAAAGAGTGTTGAATAGTAATGGGCCTAGGTAATTAAGAAAACATGAATTCAAGGACAGGCTGTGTTTGCTTTGCTGTGGGTTATGTCTGTATGCACTGAAGCTCCAAAACTCTGGATTTTTACACATTTTCTAAACATTTAACTGTTGATATGCTGAAGCCATAAGTGTTCTGTCTGTGTTAATAGTTCGTTATTCTGCAGTTTTGGCTTTCACTGTTGAATCATTCTTGCTTTCTCTCTGGTTCTAAGCAGTCGCATAAATAAAAAAAAAATCAGTAGATATCCATCGCTAATAATGGATATTAAATATATGGATAGATTGCAACTGGCATCAAGTATAAAATACTCTCAGGGAATAGGTACGTGTTTTGTGCAGGTAGATATTTTGTGTTGCTTCCCTCCAGACATGTAACATTGAGTCTGTTTTCCTCTGTTGGCTATGCAAATCCTTTGGACTTGCTTGAAGTTCCCATCTCAACAAGCAGAGAGGGGTCATAAGTTTGGGAAATAAATCAGCTGCACGTGACTATGTACTCTTAGCAAAGTCAGCATTCAAGCTGTGGTCTTTGGAATTACTCGAGAAGTTGTGTTGGACCACTGCTGTCTTGGCGGATGTGTCCAAACACACGATTTTAGGCATCTGAACCCAATCTCGCCTGCGTTGAAGATAATGAAGTCACAGTTTGTAATGGCCATCAGGGCCTGATGGCTCTAGTCTGAAGTGCCAGCGGAGGCTGGCGTAGGCAGTAGTAACTCTTAGTACCTCGTAAATTCCAGGAGTGAGTGACCTCTGTAATTTCGTGTTTCAAAACAGAGCTTCGGTCTTAGACCAGGTGGCTTTCTTGATTTGTGTGTGTGTGTGATGTGTTTTTTTTTTTTAATTTGCTTTTTTTTGTTTGAAAGTCTTCTCTAAAGGTCCTTAAGCAATGGCATGAATGTTTGAGAAAGAAAGAAAGGTTTGGTTGCAGTCATTTAAAAGGGGTGTGTAATTCTGCCTAATTATTCTCTCTTTATTCATTTTATTCATGCAGTCATAAAGTTTGTAAGCCTGCCTTAGTTATCTTCAGTTTCTTGCTTTAGATGCTTTTTGATGCAAATAATCAAAGTCTTAACACCAAAGTAAAAATTATGTGTTTTCTATGTATGTTTTCAGGGAAGCAAAGCTTGGTTTGATCAGCAATGGACAAGCAAATAGGCCAGTTTAGAAAGCAGAGCAGAAGTGTGAAAATTTTGAAAGCTTGGGGACCTTCTTTCAGTCATGTTGCTGACTTAGGGCTATCATGAGTTTTTTCTTTCTTTCTTTGTTTAAGGATCACATTTATCTTCTTTATGAACAGAATTATTGTGATTCATGAGTCTTTTGTTTTGCTGCGAGGGCTCCTTTCAGGAAGCTGTTCCTTCTTCTGTCCTGAGGTTCCCTTCCTAGGATTTAGTGAGTTCTGTTGTTGGGCTAGTAGTAGTTTGAAGTGTTGTGAGAAAGACAAATGCATTAATAGCTAGTGTCATGTCTCCAACAGTAAACTGTTTGAACCTTTCTTACCTTGAAGGGCAGACTCTTCACGTGATAACTGCACGTCATCTCCTTCGAGCAGCTTCACCATCCTCATGCTTCACATTCTTGTTTCTTTGGTGCACGGTGAATGACATGAATTTATCTGTTTCTGACTACAGCTCTGATGCACCTTTGGTATAATTTGCACCGCTTAATGTGAATGTTTCCAGGCAAAACAGAGCCAGGATCTTTCCATGGAGCAGGTTTGCTTTGCTCTGCTAGGTGGAGGTGCAGTCTCAAAATGTTGGATGACTCCCCCGTGCTTTTTCCTTCCCTCTTTGACTGCACCATATGGTTCAGTTTAATCACATTCAGGCAAGTCTAAAGGTTTGTTGTTTATCTTGTCAGCTAATTCTGATTAAACCCTCGTCCCAGTCTCTCAAACAACAGCTATCTGTATGCATCCTTCCAAGATTGATCTGGTTTCTGTAAATACCGTTCAGCAGCCTGTTTCTCTTATGTTTCTGGGAAATATGTAATTTCTTGTTGCTGTATTCAGTGTTGCTGGCACACAGCTATTGCTGCAGGCCTTCTACAAGGACGTCAAAAGCCTTTTTTTTTTTTTTAAGTGGATATATTTCCCTGTAAGTGGTCACTCTGACTTCCTAAATTTCCTCTGCCTGTTAGTGTTGCATTCATGAGAAGACACTCCTTTCCTTTGAGGGTGGCAGAGCACTGGCACAGGCTCCCCAGAGAGGTGGTGGAGTCTCCAGCTCTGGAGACACTCAAAACCCGCCTGGACGCGTTCCTGTGCAGCCTGCTCTGGGTGACCCTGCTCTGGCAGGGGGGTTGGACTAGATGATCTCCAGAGGTCCCTTCCAACCCCTACGGCTCTGTGATTCTGTGATTCCCAAAGAATCTAACTCTTCATTACACGTAGTTTTCTGATGTCGTGGTACCATGCAAGTCAATTGTATATGAACTAAAATTAATTTGACAGAATTTTATAACCTATTGTAGTGGGTTTGCATGGCAAGGTTTTGGTAGTGGGGGGGGCTACAGAGGTGGCTTCCATGAGAAGCTGCTAGAAGCATCCCCCGTGTCCTGCCAGCCAGGACCCACTGGCCAAGGCTGAGCCCGTCAGCGATAGCGGTAGTGCCTCTGTGATAACATATTTAAGAACGTGGGGAAAAAACCTTCTGGGCAGCAGCAGCCGGAGAGAGGAGTGAGAATATGTGAGAGCAACAGCTCTGCAGACACCAAGGTCAGTGAAGGAGGGGGAGGAGGAGCTCCAGGTACCAGAGCAGAGATTCCCCTGCAGCCTGTGGTGAAGATCATGGTGTGAGGCAGGCTGTCCCCCTGCAGCCCATGGAAGTTAAGGATGGAGCAAATATCCACCTGCTGCCCGTGGAGGACCCCACGCCGGAGCAGGTGGATGCCCGATGGAGACTGTGACCCCGTGGGAAGTCCACGCTGGAGCAGGTTTGCTGGCAGAACTTGTGGTCCTGCAGGTAACCCACACTGGAGTCTGTTCCTGAAGGACTGTACCCAGTGGAAAGGACCCACGCTGCAGCAGTTTGTGAAGAACTGCAGCCCCTGGGAAGGACTCACATCGGAGAAGTTCATGGAAGACTGTCTCCCATGGGAGGGCCCCCATGCTGGAGCAGGGCAAGTGTAAGGAGTCCTCCCCCTGAGGAGGAAGGAGCGGCAGAGACAATGTTTGATGAACTGACCACAACCCCCATTCCCTGACTCCCTCCACTGCTCCAGGGGAGGAGGTAAAGTTAAGCCTGAGGAGAAGGGGAGGGGTGGGGTTGAAGGTGTTTTAAGATTTAGTTTTTATTTCTCATTTTCCTACTCTGATTTGATTGGCAATAAATTAAATTAAAGTAATTTTCATACTTGCTTCCACAAAAAAACCACCAAACCTTTCTGTGCATTTCTCTAGGCAATTGTTGACACTGAAATCTCTTGTAGATTTATTTTACGCTGATTTATTTCCTTTGTGTTGGGAAAGATGATGAGCCTGTTTCCTTTCTTGTACTTGAAAGCAAGACTAGAGACCTCTTGGTAAGAAGGCATGTGGCTGGTTGAGGTATAGGTGTATTTGCATGCCAGTAGATGACAAATGTGAGATCAAGTGCAGCTTAAGTAAGTATTTGGCAGGGGGAAGCATTTGGTGGCAAACTGCACCAGCAGTCTTTCGTCATAGCTACGCTACTCTTGTCTTCTAGTGCTAAATCCAGGCTCTGGTCTTTAACACCAGTAAGAGCTTGACGTCCGCCTATATGAGATATCCCTTCTCTGTCCATGACCTCCAAGTTTGCCATAGTCTCAGAGAAATGTTCTTGGTATTTTGAAACTTGCACAAAGGAGTGATGCCTGGAAATAAGGGCAGTGCCAGCTAAAGTATGTTCCCTTAATATGCTGAGTGTTGCTCAGTAGAGGTCTGAGTCAAGGAGCATCTGGACGACGCTTAGTCATATGGTTTAGTTTTAGGTAGTCCTGCAAGGAACAGGGAGTTCGACTTGATCATCCTTACGGGTCCCTTGTAACTTGAGGTACTCCGTGATTCTAAGTAGACAGAGCACCACCACTTCTAGCAAGGGCTATAAAAACGTAAATGATTTTCCGCAATAACTGAAAACAAGTAATTTGGCTGCAAAAGCAACAATATAGTAATGGTACATTAGCTTCTGTTTACCTCGGTATTATTACTGAACTGGGAAAAAGTAAATGCCTATACTCTGTGGACAGCTTTGTGAGCTTGATTCTATACTTGCAATCCTCGGTAACAGATTACTTCTATCAGGGCTCTCTTCCTAAAGGCTGCCTAAAAAAATTCAGCTGGTTAATATGTTAAGAACAAATGTCCGACATTACATTTACTCCTACTAGTGACTTGCTTTAAGATTTGATAGAGGGGAAAGTATACAGCAGAAATAAAGGAAATTTGGGCATTTGCATCCCTCTAAAGAGCAGGACCTATTAGATAGTGCAGCTGAATTCAGATATAGAAAATCCTCTGGTACAATGGCAAGCGTCTGCTTGGTCCCCTACATGGATAAATGATGCTGTTTTGGTTGTTGACACATCTTTTTTCTTCTGTGACTTTTGGTTCTTTCTGGTTTCCTCTTCTCGGGTGCTTTTATATATATTTATACAGAAACAAGTGAGATTTTTAAAGGACCCTTTCAAGTTTAAATTTCTCATTCTTAAACCAGAGATAATCTTGAGGTGAGCTGATAAGTTGAGTGAAGTACACTGAAATGTGGTTTGTCCGTTTCATGATAGTAGCGAAAAACTGGCCCTACTGAGAGCACAGGAAAGTAAGTCCCTGTAAGTTTCCAGGGGACCAGGGATTGCATCCAAGATCCTCTCTGGATATTTTTTGATTCCCTTTAATAACCTTAAAGTGTTGTTTTTATTTAATAAAGATTAAATAAATTAATTGATAAAGAGAAACAGTATAGACTAATCCAGAGTTTCCAGTTAAGTAGATGAACTGCTAATTAGAGATTAACAGCCTATTTGCAAAAGGAGACATTTGTTATTTGGGATAATTGCTGTAATCAGCTCTTTCAAGTACCTGAAAAAACTTCTGCTGGCATTGTGTGAATGACCTAAAATAACAGTCGGGAGTCTTTTAGCACTTGGAAGATGCTGGAAGAGAAATCTTGCGTATCAGTAGATAAACTGATTATATTCCAGCATTGATTTGGGGCTCTTTTGTGAAGGAGCACTCATGTCCTAATCTGTTTGTCATGAGAGAAATAAAAATAAACAGAAGGAAAACTTTATTTTCCCTTATTTCCTAAAACCTTGACAGCTGCCTAGATGCCTGTCTCTTGCCCTTGCCCACTCTGTGATTGAAATGCGACTGTGGAAAACCACGATCTTTTGGTTGCGAGATGCTTTGACTTCATAAGTGTCTTCTGTCCTGTGCCTGGTGTCTGACTGCCATAGGGAAATGTTATCCAGAAGTTCTGGAGGACTTTTTCCTCGTTTCCCCTCTCCCTACTCCACTCCCGAAGGTGTATCATGCTTCCTTTGCTTATCAAGGAATTGTCATTCTCATGTTTTTCCTTTGTTAGGCTGAGATGGGACTTTTTAAAGATTACTGTGATCCTTCTCTGAAGAAAGGATTTGTGTAATGGGCACCTCCCTCGATGCCTGCAGCCCCCTTAGTTCCCTAACCATAGCAGTGTCTTCCCTCCAGCCAGCAGATGATCTACTGAAAGGACTTGTGGGTGCTTTGCACCAGATGAGAGAGGAAGTTTGGATGACAGATCAAACGTACAAGTAGTCTACAGTGTTTCCTGTAAGGTGGAGAATTTTCCGGATCCCAGGCTATGAAAATGAGATGCAGTGGGTTGAATGAGGAAATGGCATTTCACTTGCTACACCTGGACCTGTGTTATACTGCCTACTCCAAACACATCCTATTGATTCTTTAGCACTAAAGCAATGGGCTAGGGGGTTATTTACTCAGTAAGAAATAGTACTATGTGGACCTATATTTCACTGCGATACCTTTGCAGTACACCAGAAAGTGTTGTAAAAAGTGTCCAGCCATGGGTACCTGACAGTCTAGGAAATCTAGAGGCTACCTCTTCTATTTCTACTCCATTTCATAAAAATTTCATGAGTGGTTTTTTCCTTTCATTCATTCATGTGTAGATCTTGTTTATTTTGAGTCTGTTCTCCCTTTGCTTTTGTTAGTATGTTGTGCTTAATGATTTTATTTGATCTGTATGAAAAGATTATATTAGTTTCTATTCATAGCAACTTCTGCCCTCCTGAATGGGGAGTACTTTGCGTAGCGACAAAATGAAATAGCCTCATGTGGAAATGGCCTTGTTTATAATTTCATTGGATAAAAGCCATTAGAAACATGCTGCAAGGAAGAAACCTGGAGGGAGTGAGGAGCACTCTGGAAGGTCTGCCTTCATCTTCTAGCTCTGTTGTCGGTTTTTTTGCCGGGCTAGTGAATGAAACCCTCTTTTCGGGCTTCGATGCGTGTTTCAGATTGATGACTGCTTCCCAGGACTCTGAAACACTGTTTAGTTAGAGATGGTAACTAGCTCCCTTTGTGTGTGGTTAGGGTTGGGTTTTTTTGTGTGTATGCATGTGTATAAAAGAAAAAGCCACGCTCTCCTGTTTCAGCAGTATTGATTCCGGTTTTATGCAGGAGAACCACGCCCCGGGTCTGCACTGAAAAGGTTTATGTGTAAACTTTGTTATCTTGCATTCACCATGGGCTAGGTACATACACATGGAAAGTTACCAAGACCCAGTGATGACTTGTTAAGCTGCTGTAACTTGACTGCCTCTTCGAACATTGGGTGACCAAGCTCTATTTTACTGCACCAATGCAGCAACAGTGAGGTTGAGACGTTCCCTAGATTTGCAAACCCTAACTTAGAGTTGTTTATAACTTTTTTCCGTGATGTTTACCCTTTGACAGCTGATTGTGTTAGCTCGGAATTGAATTTTCTGTGGCTCCATCGTACTTGGAACACAATAAATAATGCTTAAACTTCAAAGCATTATACAGCTATCAGCCTCAGAGGCGGCCTGTGGGATGTAGAGTATTTATTTCTGTTTGTGTAAAGGAGGACAGCAGTGCAGAGGAACTAATATGTTCAAGGGCTCTTGGTGAGCGGTAAACGCCTGCAATTAGAAGTCAACAGAAGTGGGATTGTAGAAGAACTGTTGTAAGTGATTTTCTGTTATTTTTTTAAAAAAATATATTCATTACGTATCTTGTTGGGTTGTAATGAGTTTTTGATGATCGTCTGGGTGTATTTGAAGGTGTCACAGCCAAAACTTTGTTTAACAGAAACTAGGTGGTAGAATGGCTGTCGCTTCTAAAGTCAGTGATTCCTTACTCTGAGCCCGCAGGGTTGTATATCTCCAGCAGAGAATAGGTGAATTCAAACTTTAAAGCCATGCTTTGCAAGGAAATACCATAATCCAAGGACTGTACCCTTTTTCTAGTGGTGGGGATGTCTAACAGACTTTTTCTTGGCCCATTCTTTTTCCTATGGCTTACGATGAGCTGTTATTAAGAATTCTGTGCAAAGGGGTGTTCTTTTTTTTTGTTGTTGTTAATAAAAAGTAGAAGCTGGGACTAGGATTTCTGTAAGCTAACATTCAGATTTAACGCTAAACATTTCCAACTTTTTTTTCTCTTCCTTTAAAACACATAGACAGACGTTGGGGATGGGGGAGTAAGACTTAGTTGTTCAATGCTTTGAGGTCTTTGGATGAAACTTCTGTATAAGGGCAGATTCTTTGCTTGATGCAGCGATAGCCAGACAATTGTGCTGATCTTTGATTCTGGTTACTACAAATGCAGTTACGACTGTTATCGTAATGCTATTTTGAGAAAGTCTTCATAAGAGTTACCTACTCCTCTGTCATTGGTAACTTTACAAAGCTTTGGGCTTGCAAGCGTAGTACTGGGTATGTACAAACTTAATGTGTCTCACAGAAGCTCAGTCCTAAATTAGAGTAGGGTAACTATGACTTCTGCGTTGCAACAGCTTCCTCTGGAAGAAATGTTACTTTTGTCTTAGTCAGCTGTTTTGTGCTAATGATCTTATCAGCCGCACAGTTTAATTAATATTAATTAATATTCTCCTTGTGGGGTTTTTTTAGTGGCTGTATGAATTTGTCAAAACTCTAAATGTTAGGCGTTCTTTTCTGGTTCAGGCAAAGTAGCTGTTAAAAGTCTGCTACTGAGATAATGGAAGAAACAGTAGACAATAGCTTTTCACTGTAACGCGCAGACAGATATGATGTAATTTATGAGTTACGTGAGTGCTCTGGTATTTCCTTTCTTTGTCACAAGTGTTAGTTTTCCTTATGCCTACTTACCTTTCAATTAAACCAAGTCCTGTCTGAATGTGGGCACTCAAAATATTCTTTCAAAGAAACCTTTCCTGTTTGTTTTTGGTGCGTTGCGTACTCCCACCGCACACCACTCTGGGTTTTAAATTGGTAAACCTGATGTGTGTTGCATCCTCTCCCCGGTCCGCAGTGTCATGTAGGAGGGTACGTCGCCAGCTTTTCCCAGCCCGTCGCCATCACACAGTATGAAGCAGTGCTCTCTTCCTCTCAGACTGGAAGGTAAATAAAAAATAAAGACTTGAACTGGGATTCATAGTGCCGTTCATGTTGCAGCTGGCTCTGTTCAGATACCCAAGGAGAATGTATAACAAGAATTTCCATTTATTTCTAGGTGTTACCAAAGTTTGTTTCAACTCTTTAAATAGTTTTATTTTCTGTGGAAATTGAATAGCAGGCATGGGGTTTTACACAGTGTTGTTGATGTAATCCTCTCATAGTGAGTTAAAAAAAAATTACAAAGAAATTAATGAAAATTAAAGAAAAATTACATCATTTTTCCTGTGGTGTGAAGAGTGGGTAATGCTAAACCCTTGTGCAAGATGTAATTGTTTTGAATGTTGGCAAGCTTATTAAACAGCACGGCAACACTGCCTATTTTCATACACTCCATACAGAATAATGAAGTTTTCTTCCCCACCCCCAACTTTTTGCCATACACTGAAACTTTGCCAGGTAATTCACTGTATTACAGCAACTAGCAAAAGAAAAAAAAAAAATCCCTTGCTTTTCTGATAAATCTTTTTAGTTTATCAACAGTGCTGAGATAGCTGTACTCAAACAGCTCGTAAAAGAGTTGCCTGCAGTCAAAGTACTTCTAACGCACTTTTCAAAAAGCGCTTACTATTTTGTTCTTTGGAGAAGAGCTGAAAGCTTTCTCATTTTTTACAGTTTATCTGATTTATTTCCCCCCACCACCAAATACAGAGATTTCCAAAGTTGCCTGTAAATAGACTGAGTCTCTACGTGCAGATGCATGCACATGCACATACATAAAACTGGGGGAAGAGTCCCACAATGGAGCATTGTTCTAGCCTAATTAGCAGACAGACAAATGGGAAAGGAATAGCACGGCGTTTTCTGGCATAGATTAGCAGAGACAGCCACTGCAGTCTACATTTGTTTAGGTTGGGTGAATAAATTGGAGCATTTGTTACTGTATTATAGATGTCTTGTCACTTGTCAAATGTGAAGTGGGCCAAGGGAAGAATAAAAAAGGCTCTTGTCAGGCTGGTGAGATGGCCTGCTTCGCTGCTGTCAGCTCTGATTGCAGTTAATTTTGCAAATGGAATACAGTTGCCATTTCCAGCACTGAAGCATGAATTTTTGATAACGAGAGCACACACCAACCAAATCAAAGCAAACACTATACCTAGCATGGATATTAAAAATAACTGATTACTGGATATGCAAGGAAAGCATCACGTGTACGAGCAAAAAAAAAGTCTCTTAACCTGCTTCTGTAGGATTTCTTGATTGCAAAGAGAGAATATAGTCTTCAGGGAGTGAGAATAACTGCCTTGGATGGTATTATTTTGTTTTCTGTTCTGTTTGGTTTTTTTAAATTCAGATATTGCTCTGCATGTTAACCACAAGAGTTGTAGTTATGAGTTATGCTTTTAGACCTACCGAAAAGTTTAGTGGAAGGTCTGCAGAAAGCTTTTGCTGAATAAAAAAAGACTAGAGAAAAATAAGCAGTTCAAAGTTTAAACTAGTTGGAAAAATAAACCAACCATTTGAACTTGGATTTTTTAAAATGCTTTCTAAATGGAAACTTTAGAGGGACCCAATTCCTTCTGTTTTTCTGATCTATGATTTGCAGAGAGGACTTTACATAAACTTCTGCTAGAGTGCTTGGTTGCTGCAATTGTGATGTTGGAATAGCTTGCATTCCCCACTCCCCCTAAAAAAGGCTTTTGTTCATTGTATGGTGTTATATACGACCATGTTATAACAGTTAGCAATTCTGCTGGGAATCTCTTAATCATGTGGTTACAGAAGTGACTGTGGTGAGAGAGGGTTTTGAAGATGAATTTAATTAAATAAATGCAGCAGCACTTTAGCACTAGGTAAATAGCTAGCTTTAATGTATAAGGCAGCTTCTAGGGTATCTAGGATAACACTAGGCAAGTCACAGCATAACACTTCTGTAGCCTTGAAAACATTCCTACCAACATTAATAATCAAAATACCTCCATGATACAGATAAAACTAATGAGCCAGACAAGCGTGTTTGTCCAGGTTTTTAGAGAGAACCAACGTCAAGTACTCATCTCTTAGTGATGTGCTCAGAGCCTGCTGCCAATTCTTTTTTCTCTAACAGAAATTTGTTAATAGAGTCAAATAGGGTTATAACCAACACCGTGATTTTAGACTGCGTTGTAATAAAAGCCAGGAGTTTTGCACCTATCAAAAATTACCCATGATAACAATCTTTTAACAACTTTCTAGTGGGGGACAGAATGCAGTGAGATAAGCTGTGATAACATTTTCTCTATTCACATGTTTTGTAATGTCCAAGGATGTAGATGTGTGTCTGTCAATAGTCTTGTTGTGTAATAATTTGACTTAATTTTAAGCATCGTTACAGTAGAAATTGCCAAGCAGCCAGAACTTTAAATTGGCCAGGTAGCTCGTTCCCCTTACTTTTTCCCATAAGTCTCAGATAGACATATGTTAGAAATTAGAAGAATTTCCCAAGAAGTATCCGGTTCAACTACCAATAAACTGTCCCAGTTGTCAACTGAAGGTTTTTTTTCTGGTCTGCTAGGTCGCCGGAGTAAAATTTTCTTCTCCCTGTTTGTTTTCAGCTGTGTACGTCCGTGGGACAGAACTGAGGTGGGGAATGTCTCTACAGTAGTGTTTGCCTGCAGAAAAAGCCAGAGCAGCTTGAATATGTCAGAAACAGGATTGGTTTTCTTACCTTTGCAAGAAGGTTGTAGTGATCATGTAGCTGCTGATTCAAGGGGTCCTGGCTCTCCTGTTCTAGGTCAAAATATTATTTTGTATGCGAGTGAATGATCATATGCACGGGTGAACATACGACAGAGCTGCATGAGATAAAATTGAGTCCGATCATTGCTGCTGTGAGGAATGGAGGACTGTTTTGGTATTGTGAATTTTAGAGAGGGTATTAGCAGTGTCTTTCAGCATCTCTAGGCATAATTTGGGCCTTAGCCCGCTTCCTCCCTCTGGTATGTTCAACTCTGACCACGTTCATAGTGAACCAAGGTGAAGCTGCAGCCAGTTGTGTAAAGAGGCAAACATACGCGTTTGATTCTTATCTGTCTGTTTCCGTGCAATGATGCTTGTAATGTTGGTCGTCTTAGAAATACATGTAATATCGGTAATTGCCGTGTTATCAGTTGCTAGGCATGTATTTGATGCGCCTCTGCTTCACACTACTCGCACTTTAGTATTATCATTGCAGGCACATTAATATAGTAGAAATTCAGAAGGACATGAAACTCGGAGTGCTGTGGGTGACTAAACAGCTGCAGCGCTGCTCAATTTTTGAGACAGTTGAGCTAAAATAATTCAAAATTAATTTATAATTTAAACTCTTTATGTGTCCGTAGAGCACTTGGATGACGAGATACATCCCCCTTCCCATGTTGAGCTTTAAGGCCTGAATTTTTACTTAATTTGCACTAAACAGGAGGTTTTATTTTGACTCCCACAAGTGACATGTTTCAGAAATATAGAAGCAAGACATGGAACTTTGTTACATGAGGTATTTGTTTCTACTGTAGTTAGTATGCTGTTGTAGCTTGCGCTCTGACCTCTGCAGTTACAGATCGGTGTCCTGGTTTGCAGGTGCTCTCTCTAACAGTGTTTTTTTCCTTTGGCTACTATGGTGCAATTTTAATTTGCATTAGAAAATAAAATTAATTCTGTGTGTTTAAATGTATTAAAAAATAGGACCTTTTGGAAAATTTTTCCTGTAAAGAGACTCTGTGGTGGTGGACAATCTGTGCTGTTGGAGGTAATATGGAGGTAATATTAATCCATATATAATATGACCCGGGTTCCTTTTAATTTCTGCTGTTGTTGAGCAAATGTGCGCTGGACAAACCAGTGTCTGGTGACACTGTAAGTTCTTTGGAGACGGTAATGTCAGAAAAAAACAAGTATGTTTAATACTTAGCACCATGAGACTTGATACCAGTTAAGTACTTCTAACAAAATGTCAACACAAATAAGTTAATGAAACAAGAGATCTAAAAGCCTTTCTGTTTGAACAGGCTCCATAAAAATGTCATTTTTAACACTGCATGGATCAGTTTTGAATACAGCCCTTTTACTATTTTTGAGATCCTCTGTTTCTGCTTAAAGTTGTTTCTTTCCATATTATGTTGGTTTTACCCGTTTTCTAATCCAGAGATGTCAGTGTAGCCTTTAGACTGCTGTTCCTGGGGTAATCCTTGATGTAGAGAGCAAGAACAGCATCACAGATTCTGGATGGCTTTTGTTAGAATCATACACTGGTTTGGGTTGGAAGGGACCTAAAGATCATCTAGTTTCAACCTCCCTGTCATGTCCAGGGACACTTTCAACTAGACCAGGTTGCTCAAATCCCCATCCAACCTCGCCTTGAACACCGCCAGGAATGGGACATCCACAACTTCCCTCAGCAGCCTGTTCCAGTGTCTCACCACCCTCATAGTGAAAGATTTCTTCCTAATATGTAATCTACCCTCTTTCAGTTTAAAACCATTACTCCTTGTCCTATCACTACACTCCCTGATAGAGAGCCTCTCTCCAGCTTTCCTGTAGGCCCCCTTTAGGTACTGGAAGGCAGCTATAAGGTCTCCCCGGAGCCTTCTCTTCTCCAGGCTGAACACCCCCAACTCTCAGCCTGTCCTCACAGGAGAGGTGCTCCATTCCTCTGATCATCTTTGTGGCCCTCCTCTGGACTCACTCCAACAAGTCCATGTCCTTCTTGTGATGAGGACTCCGAAGCTGGACACAGTACTCCAGGTGGGGTCTCACCAGAGTGGAGTAGAGGGGGAGAATCACCTCCCTCGACCTGCTGGCCATGCTTCTTTTGATGCGGCCCAAGATACAGTTGGTTTTCTGGGCTGCAAATGCACATTGCCAGCTCCTGTTGAACTTCTCATCAACCAACACCCCCAAGTTCTTCTCCTCAGGGCTGCTCTCAATGTATTCTCCACCCAGCCTGTATTTATACTTGGGATTGCCTCACCCCAGGTGCACCTTGGCCTTGTTGAACTTCATGAGGTTAGCACGGGCCCACCTCTCAAGCCCGTCCAGTTCCCTCTGGATGGCATCGCTGCCCTCCAGTGTGTTGACCACTCCACACAGCTTGGTGTTGTTAGTGAACTTGCTGAGGGTGCACTCAATCCCACTGTCCATGTTGCAGACAAAGATGTTAAATAGTGCTGGTCTGAGTACCGACCTCTGAGGAATGCCACTGATCACTGGTCTCCACTTGGAGAGGCATTGACCGCAAGCCTTTGAGTGCAGCCATCCAGCCGGTTCCTTATATACCGAGTGGCCCATCTGTCAAATCCATGTCTCTCCAATTTAGAGACAAGGATATTTGTTCACAGATAGCTTTTTAAAATAGCTATCCGGGAACTGTCTCACATTTGATGTACTCTGAAGCAGTTACAGTGAAGTAGTTGACAGTGTCACCTTTAGTTCATGCTGTTTGCCATTATATGCAGTTAATCTCTCAAAGATGATTTGTTGGAATATATATCTAGCAAAGAGGCACACTGGAAGAGGAGGTATAAGCTATCTATTGGACTTCTGTCCACCATGGTCTTTTTTAAGAAAACAGTTGATTGATGTATTTTTCACTAATCAGGAAGTAAACCAAAATGTTTAAGCATAATGTAAAATATCAAATACTGGTTTAGGTATCTCATTATTTTTATTTAGTAAAGGTGCTAAAATCCAGGAGATTCATAAAGCTTTTGAAAATGAATACTCTTGCTAGCAGTGCCTTCTAAGGATTGGTGATGCATGTTGTTCCCTTAACAGAAGGAAACTTGAAAAAACAGAATGGTTTGAGCCGGAATGGCCACTGAAACGAATGGCAGATGCTCTTTCACCTCTCTCCCTTCAGAGGAGGGAGAGGAGGAAGAGAGAGAAAGAGACTTAGGAGTTTAGAAAAGAAACTATATTACTTTAATGAAAATATTAATAAAATAATAAAAAGAAAATAATGAAAAAATATATAATATATACAAAACTGTATCAAGTTCCCAGGATGATGACCACATCACCAGTAGGCACTGGGAAAGTCCCAGACTGGACTCAGTGACGGGTGGGAACTGGATTCCAGATCTGGATTCAGTAATGCCGGGATCGGGGTCAAAGGCAGGCGGACAGAGAGAGTCCTTCTTGGACGCCGGCCACTGCAGAAAGAGAAAGCTGACCCTTTGATCCCTCAGTTTTTATACTGAGCACGATGCAGATGGGATGGAATGGAATACCCTGTTGGTCAGTTTTGGGTCACCTGTCCTGTCGGCTCCTCCCCACAGGTGTGGCCCCTCTACGCTTTTCTGCTTTTGACCCTCCATATACCAAAGTGGGCTGACCTTGGTTGTTATAGCAATAAATATAAGTAAGAGCCTCTCTGCGTACCACCCCTTGGAATAAATTAGAAACAATCAGATCTTATTACTCTGAGAGCGGACGCTGTCGGAAAAAACATGCTGTTAATTTCAGAGAGTTCAGTTGGTTAGAAGAGGCTTAGCTGCAAAGTAAAAATACCAAACAGAAAATTGTTTCTGTTTTACCTCAAACCAGGACACGGGCTTACCTAAGGAGGCAATGGAGGAAGGAAGTCTTATAAGTTGTGTGGTCACCTGGGGCAGTTCCCATCTGAACTTGGGCAACAGGTTACTAGTTTTGCTCTGTCCAGAGAAGGGAGCAGAAGCTTCAAGCATAACAAACACTCTTCCTGAAAAGCTGTTTTCATTTTGCAACCTTTGAAGTTAGAGAATCTCTATTAAGGAAATTTGATGGTAGTCATCTCTCTTGCTTTGCTGTCACGAATGTATGGGCTTTCCCTCCCTTTTTCTCCATGTGGTTTTTGAGCTTCGAGTTATTGTTGCTTTCCTTCTACCCAAGCCTTCCTTCAAAGTTTGTCGGTGCCACTGATTCTGTAGTTATCAAACCTTGTCAGCATATGCTGACTGGAAGAAGCATTCTTGCTGGAGTCGCTCCCCATGCCAGCACAAGTGCTTGTGGAGCTCTGCAGTGAACCGGTCTGGTTGTTAACTGAGGCTGATGGCTTTATTTCTGTTGAGTTAGTTTTCGTTTGGGTCAGCTCTTTAAAGTTGTTTGCAACACACAGCCATTCTGTGCTTGCATGTGAGAAGGGATGATACAGAGGTGAGAACAAGCAGCCCATGGCAAGGAGAAGGACACCACCACTTCATTCAGGAACTGTGGTGACTTGAGGTCATTCAGAGTGCATATCGAACTGTGGCCTCTGTGCTGTGTAGCAAACCTGTTTGGGTGATGTTGCAACACTGCTTTTCTAGATGCTTTCCTTTTGTTATACGCTTGCAGCCTGAGCACTGTTTCTTTTCAGAGCTTCTGAGAAACTATTTTGAGACTAAGCTCTGATTTCCAAACGCAAAAGCAAACAGCAGCACAATCCAGCTCCCAAAGTGAATGTGAATTTTGTTCTGATGTGCAGTAGATTAAACTTCTGAGTCTCCAGAACTCCATGTGCATGCCTAGGTGAGAATTACTTCTGAAAGAATATTCTCATGAGGATTTGAATTTCTGTTCTTCTTAGCAGGCTCGAAAGATACGTGTCCCATGTTGGCTGTTTTCATTCAGTCTGGGCTGTTGGTTACCACCTCCTGCTGGTGTTTGCTGGTCTGGATGAAATGCGACAAGTGATTTTTGTTCTGGTTTCCAGTTCTCTGGAATTTTGCTAAACGACTAAAAACTCCTTGTCAGTTTCCAGACTACAGAGCATTGTTTTATTAACAGAGTAGGAAAAAGACACTCTTTTTGTGCTGAAGTGTGCATGGGTGAATGCAGGGAAAATGTGTTAAGCCGCTGGATGTTTTACTGTCTGTCCTGTTTTTGTACTGATGAGGGAAGTTGCCAAAAAGACGACACTGAAGATGCCATTTGTCTTTGAAATGCGCTCCAGGTTGTTGTTTGTCACCCTTTCCACAAGCAGTGAAACTTTGCAGTGGCGAGGAAGAAGAGAGGAGAAAAAAGAACAACAGTCCTTTTGCCTTAAAATTATTTTTGCATCAACTTTTGTCCAGATGAGAAATCCTTGCTGTAGTTGCGACTTGCTTTCTTGTTGGGTTGTCCCAAGCAAATCGTTAGTGTAATTTGTTTACAAAATGCTCCAGTTTCCTGTTAGCCCTTGTCATTTATTGTGTACGGCTTGTGTGTGAAAACCATGTCTAATGGACTGATACAGCTAGTGGGAAGTTTGGCTGAGGTGAGGAATTCTGTGTAATGTGATGAAATATTTAGACCTACTCCCACCAAATTACTTTTTTTTTTTTTTTAGACTCTAGATAGAGATTGCTGTGTTCCGTTTTAGTTTAGGAGGCAGTGAGAAAGACGCTGTCATTGTGAAATAAGAGTGCCAGCACAAGTAGCTAGTTGAGAACCGATTAGGAATAACTCCCTGCTCAGACAAGTTTGTATTTCAATGGAAGTTTTATGTCCTTCTTTAAGGAAATCTCTTCTTATTATAAGGATAGTGGTAGTTCACAGCCTGCTGTGCTGTATTGACTTGTTCACATCAATAGCAAAGGAAATAATACCATGAATGGTTTTCTCCCCAGGTGCTGAAGAAGTCTTGCTGCTCGCTAGGAGGACTGACTTGAGGAGGATTTCCCTGGACATGCCAGATTTCACTGACATTATTCTGCAGATAGACAATATCAGACATGCAATTGCCATCGACTACGATCCTGTGGAGGGCTACATCTACTGGACTGATGATGATGTCCGGGCAATTCGTCGGGCCTATCTTGATGGCTCTGGAGCACAGACTCTGGTTACCACAGAAATCAACCATCCAGATGGTATTGCTGTGGATTGGGTGGCGAGGAACCTGTACTGGACTGATACTGGAACAGACCGCATTGAAGTGACCCGGTTGAATGGGACATCAAGAAAGATCCTTATCTCAGAAAACCTAGATGAACCTCGAGCAATAGTGCTCAATCCTGTAATGGGGTAAGTTTTGTGTTTATTCATAGTCCTGTGATAGGTCTTTGGGTCCAGTTTATGGTCTCCCGAAAATGAAAATCTGCAAATTGCGAGATGATGCGTGTGTTATTTGTCAAATGTTCTCAAAATAACTCTTTTTAATACTGTGTAGTGTTCTTCAGTAAACCTATACATTGTGTGTTTGGTTGAATTTTCTTTTCTCTGCATCTTCAGTATTAGAGGTGTGAAAGAATTGGGCCACTGCACGTTTTCAGTCGTTTAATTTACTTAATGCTCAAACTTCATATAGTCATTGCTGATTACAGTTCAAGTTGGCTTGTTTGCTACAGTTGGGAAAGCAGAAAGTTAGTAGGTTCCATTCAAGGCCAGGCTTGGTGAGGCTCTGAGCAACCTGATCTAGTTACAGATGTCCCTGCTTACTGCAGGGGGGTTGGACTAGATGATCTTTAAAGGTCCCTTCCAACCCAACACATTCTGTGATTCTGTGATTCTATTCCTTCAAAAGCAGGACAGATCTTGACACTTTTTTGTCTTGCGTTTTATGTGCATTGACTGTTTCCCCTCTATTTTTTACAGCTACATGTATTGGACGGACTGGGGTGAAAGCCCGAAGATAGAATGTGCTTATTTGGATGGCTCAGAAAGGCGAGTTCTGGTGAATACGTCCCTAGGTTGGCCTAATGGCTTGGCACTGGATCTTGAAAAAGACAAGCTTTACTGGGGAGATGCAAAAACAGATAAAATTGAGGTGAGTTACAGAGCCATACTTGGGTGCATTCTTAGAAAACAAGTGCTGTTCTCATGTGCCACTTTATGTCCTGCATACATTTATCCATTTTTTGAGGAGTCTGTTGTTTCATTAATATTAACATGATATTTAGCATAACAATACATATTTGAGAAGAAAGGAAACACATTCATGTGGTTCAGAAAAGTTTTGCAAGAACTGTTGTGTTTGTTATGTCTACATTGCTACAAGTGCAATTTAATTGCTTGAAATCTCAGGTTTTACCTGAGGCTTTTGCAACAAATTGGGACACTCAGGTACAACCTCTTTAAAAGATGTTTTGACTTGCCTGTGGTGCTTGGATGCTAGTAGTATCTAAAATTGCTGCATGTGAAAGACTTCATGCAACGTTCGTCTACAGGAGAAGGTGGATGTGGGGGCCCTAGAGCACCATATTTCAGGACCTTAACGATTACGTGGTGTCCAGATGTATGGACAAGAAGTAATTTTTAATGTGCTGCCTGCTTTGAAAACAGCATAGGCGTGTTCTACCTCTGGATCTGAGGAGGGGAAATCCTCTTCACAATGATGTATAAACATTTATGACAATATTTAGTATTTCTTAATTGTTGAAAGAATGTCTGATAGAACACAGTGTGATTCCCTTATGCCCTGCCTTTCTTTGGAAAGAATTTTCTTAAAAATGCAGAAAAACCATCCTGTCTATCTATTGTTCAAATGCTAGACAAAATTGGACAAATTATCTGCTCATTTGTTATGATGTGCTCCCAGGAGTAAGGTAGTGAAGTGTCTCTGGAGAGTCACTGCTTTAAATTTAAAATACAGTCAAAGCAGGCGTCTGTACTGGTCTAGTCATGGACACTGACAGTTGCACTGGGGAGGCCCGAGATGTTTCAAGAGACATTCTCCTAAAGGAGATGCCTTTTCCCCCATTGTTTTTGCATTATAATCCCATGATTAAATCTTAATCTAAACGAATATTTGTGCTGCCACAGAAGAGAAATGAGTCGTAGGTATCACTGCAGAGAACTGAGTCTTAAAGTAGTTTCACTCAGAGCAGAAGGTGATAAATGAAATTACTGAAAGAGTTAGAATGAAGGTTTGGGGCAAGGTCTTTTTGGGCTTCTGGGTGTGCGTTCGTGAGATTCTGAGGTTTCAGTGAATTATTAACAACGGTATTCGACTGAGAGGAAACTGAGCAAATTGGTAGAGCTTGATAATATTGTGATGTAGAAGGGCACATGGCTTTTGTGTAATCTAGAAATACTGATGAACATTTTTGTTGTGGGTGTGTTCACGGAGTTGCTGAAGACCTGTGTGTAGTAGTGGGCTAACTTGCACGAGTGTGTTCATTTAATTTGAGACAGATGAGGATATGGATAGATAATATGGATATAGCCAGACGTTGTGAAGAAGTCTCAAACAGTTGCTTAGGATCCTGTTGTGTTCCCCACCACCCTCAATGCTTAGTTTCTAAATAAAATAGTTGTTTAAGAAGCGTGTCTGGTTACTGACCACTTGTGCTCATATTTCTAAGAAGGAAAAATTGGATTTTGAACCTCAATCTAAAGTTGTTATAGTAGGTTATGATTAACACAAGGGTTTGGATGACAGCATGAGATGTGACCTGAGATCAGGCAAATTCAAAAATGCCTACTCTGTTATCGTTAGAACATTAGATTTGTCAGCCAGACAAATCAGGTAACTGGTGGCCATAGGTCCCTTGACCCGGTTGTGGTACGTTGTTAGTATGACATAGTTGTTTATCTTCCACAAAGATGCCAGAAGAACAGTTTGAAAATTAAAGGTGCTGAATAATTAGCTCTGAGTATTTTAATTTGAAAAGGGAATTCTGCAGGGAATTTGAATTGGCTTCAAAGTAAGACGGGGGGAATAACTAGCTAATTGAAATCAATTCATAAAAGTAGTTATCAAACCGGAATGTAAGAGTAAACACTCAAAAAAAAGAAGTTTTTTCTCTTTAAAGCAATAATTAAACATTTTCTTACTATGGTATAAGCTAGTTTGCTGAAGTCATGTTTTGGCTACACTGTTACAACAGTCTATTTCTGTACCAATACCCAAGAAAAGCAATATAGAAATTTTTCCCTTGCTCATGGCCTCTAAAGTCAATTGAGATTTCATGTTTTTTGGGGGAGTAGCATATGCAGCATTTTTAGATAAACAAATTTTGAGGAATGACTGTGCCCTCTAAAGGTTTTTTGCCCTCAGGAAGAGGGGGAGCCAGACAGTCTGCTAGCTCCAGAAGGGTAACTTCAGTGTTTGGTAGTAGTTAAGTACTGGGCTCGATGACTATCAGAGGGGTCCTGTCTCCCCCTTACCTTTCAGCCTTCACGACAAGGAATGTTCCAGATGCCACCTTTTATAGCAGGGACTGTAGTTGTGCAATGCGTTTCATGGGTTTAAGCGCTCTATTTGGTCTGTCTCACTTCATTGTAAGGCAGCAAAGCCAGGGAAACTGTTTGGTTTGGCATCAAAGTTTAGGAAAATCGGAGAAGCCAAAGTAAGGGCTTTTTATTCCCTCAGTTTTTCTTTTGCTTATTATACTTGCTTTTTGTGGTTCTCTTCTATTTGCAAAAATAGAGAGAAGAGGGTGGTTCACTTGGTCTTGCAAACAGAAGATACTCTTTACGTGAAGTGGATTATGACATCGGTAGATACATTGATTCCTATATATTGTGCAACCCCGTTTTAATTGTTAGCACAGAGAGTGAAATCTCAATCCTCCTAGCAATGGATTCCACATTTTCTTAGATTAAATAAAACAGGTGTAAATATTCTCATTTTAAGTCTTCCCCCCTCCCCCACCCCTTTTTTCTGGACTGGCAGGAGTTAAAACGGCACTGGCATGTTGTCAGTAGACATTAGATGTCTGTTGCAGAACTTTCATTAGAAAAAAAATTTCAATTTCCATTTTGGAATACGTGCCAGGCACTTTGTGTATTCTGCTCATTTGGGAAAGAGTTGTGTAGCTTAACCAGTCACTGACACAGCTCAGATACTGGCCAGTTTGAGATTGGTCTCTAATAGAGCTTCTTTTCATTAATGCTCCTCTACAAGATGAAGAAAGTGCACTAAGGAAATATTTTAGAATAGAAGCAAATTGATCCAAGGGATTGTATTCCACATTTATTGTTCGTCTTGCTATATTTGTAACCTAACAGCGCTTTCCTGCAAGATTTCGGTGTTTGAGAGGTTCTGTCGATACTCTAGATTTTCCCAGTGAGCAATAGTTTGTGCTACTCTGCTGGCTCCAGCCCACCTGAAGCCTCTCTCTGTGGTGTATGTGGTGGGGCATTTCCACTTTTACTTGTTCTCGAAGTTATTCAGCATAAACTCATTCTCTCATGCATATGTTCCGTTGCCAAGAGCGTGCCATTTAAGTGGCTTGCCAGTGCAGCTGGTGTCTCAGTGGTGTGTTCTGTGTGTGTGTATGGCTGCTGCATCCGCAGCTTGTCAGAAACAAAACCCAGCTGACTGCAAGTTGAGGATACGCATTTATATTTTATACTGGGATACATGGAAGGGCTACAGAGATGATTAGGGGACTGGAACACCTCTCTTATGAAGAAAGGCTGAGGGACTTGGGTCTCTTCAGTCTGGAAAAAAGACGGCTGAGGGGGGATCTTACCAACACTTATAAATACTTAAAGGGTGGGTGTCAGGAGGATGGGACCAGGCTCTTTTCAGCGGTGCCCGGTGACAGGACAAGAGGTAATGGGCACAAACTTGAGCATAGGAAGTTCCACCTAAACATGAGGAGGAACTTCTTTACTTTGAGGGTGGCAGAGCACTGGAACAGGCTGCCCAGAGAGGTGGTGGAGTCTCCATCTCTGGAGACATTCAAAACCCGCCTGGATGCGTTCCTGTGCAGCCTGCTCTGGGTGACCCTGCTCTGGCAGGGGGGTTGGACTAGATGATCTCCAGAGGTGCCTTCCAACCCCTACCACTCTGTGATTCTGTGATCTAGTTGGGTATTAGGATTTTTCTCTTTCCCAGGAAACACTTAAAACTACCTTAAGCACGTTACTAGATAAATGTAGTTTATTTTAACACCTAAAACCAGCATATATGGGATAGTAGATAGTAAGCTGTAACTCTATTTTGTAACTCATTAGGAAAAAAAAAAAAAAAAGAAAGTTGATGAAGGTTTGAGTGGTTTGCTCTGTGGCTACATGGCAAGGAGAGAGTTCTTGCTTAATCTAAAATGACATTCGGATTTATGTTGAGTGCTCCTGAAGGAGGAAGACTTCAGCCAACTGGAGGGCCCCTACGCGTTTCAGAAAGTGGCACTCTGCAGCTGTGCTCCGCTGCAGAAGGCAAAGAACGTGGCACGTGGATCACAGCGTGCTGCCTTGTACGTGCTGAAGATGGGAGGCCAAAGAGCTGTTAGACAGTAATGGAGAGGGACGATGGCTGGGCCAGTATGTTGCTCTTCGTTGGAGTAGCTGACCGTTAAGGCGCATCCTCTAATTCCATCGCCTTCTTTTCAGAGCAATTAGTTTCTCCCGGGCTTTTGCAGTGCTGTCACTTGGCAGTTTTCTCATCTAAAAACTGCGGTCCCAGATTTGCTGGAGCAACTGGGAATTTTCCAGAGACCAAAGATCTGTGAAAGGCGTAAGGTAAAGGAGAAAGTTCCCATCTCCACTGTTTTCCACTATCCATCTGGTTTCACCTGCCGCAGAATGTCCCAGCTCACTGTGCAGAAGTTGCAAAATAGAATAAACAGAAACCATTATCTCTACTACTCTGCAGGGCATGGTTGGACTTAAAGCTGTCGGGAAAGAAGTAGTATTAAGACTGATGCCCAATAATGTAAAAAGTGCACTCTGTAGGCTTTTCTGTAGCTTTCTGAGAAACGGCTTGTAGATGAGAATTGCTTTCGTCACATAGCATGCCTTCAGCTGCTTTTCATGTAGCAAAAAATGAGTGAATATAGCTTGTGCATAATTGTGCCTATCTCTGCTTGGTATTCCGTTCTGGTTTCTGGTATTTTAGATCTGCAGGGATCTTACTCTCCCTGGGAAGGCCTGTTCATATACAAAGTTTTTAAACAGTGACTGAACTTTGTACAGCTTGGAAATTTGATAAGCTGAAGACATCTGTCCTATTTTTGCTGGACCTCGGGTTTGAAACGTACGGTAAAAGTCTCTGGTTTGTTTCTTTTTTGTTTGTTTGTTTTGGGGGTGGTGTTGTTTGGTTTTGGTAACACATTTTGACATTACTTTTGGGTGCACTCTTCCACAGTTTAGAAAAGAAACGCTGCAAAGCTGTTAAGGGTCCCAAGCAACGCCCTGTACCAGGAGAGTGTGTTCTTACTTGTGCCTGTAAAACTTCACGGGGTGAAAACAGCAGTTCCCCTTTCCTGGCCCAAACCCCCTTTCCTAACCTCCCCATCTGCAGCATTCAGCTGCAACACAAAGGGCCCAGTCACTTTGCAGGCAGTTTGCATCCTGAAGAAACCATTTGGCAAGGCTTGTCAAAATTTTGTGTGACAGGAGCCTATGGGGCTTTCGCTGCAAATTTGGCACCCTGTGGTAACATTGTTCCCAGCTTTTAAATTTTACTTTCTTTTTTTTTTTTTTTTTTTTTTAAATTAGTTTGTCAAAGTGTACAGCCAGGAAAAATATATAGCAAATTTTGAGTCGTGTCCGTTGAAATCATGTGTTTGTCTGCCCGGCTTCAGCTACGAGTGAGGGCCATGGATTAATCCAACTGAACTCTGGATTTTACTGACGGTGAAAAGGTACCTTCCAGGAGCAAACAGCAGATTAATAAGGATTACAGGGTTCCAGCAGAGAGAGAAGTAAAGACCCAATGGCATCCACGTGTAGAGTTTCCTAATTCTCCTTAAAAACAATTTTGTGGTTAGCCAGGTTTTGCCATGTATTATTTCTTCAGCATTTGCTTAAAGTGCCTAGGGTATAATTGCATAATGAGCAATTACTGAATTCTCAGGTGGCTGTTATTATGTATGCATTTTACTTAAGTTTGTGCAATATTCTTGGAATAAATGTTATGCAGACTATCCCTTCTGGCAGCTTCCCCTCATTCCCACCCCCGTCCCCTCTATTGACAAATGTCCTTCATTTGTCTTTGCAGAAGACTCATAATTACGTACAGTAATTCTTTGCAAGTTTGTAGGGTCTTTAAGTCTAAAGCGTAAGTCAGCGCCAGATGACAATCCTGGAGTTCGCTGAAAAATTTTTCCAAGATGCAGTTACGTGGGCTGTCCTTGAAATTTAAGGGAACAATCTTTATAATGAGTTTGTTGTTGATTGCATTCTGCATAAATAGTGTAAAATGACATTTGGAACAATTTGCTAGTTAAATGGGAGTAGGCTTTGCAGAAGTCAGTTGTACTGGGGATAAAAATTAACAACTAAACTGATTTAAGGCTGCTTTTTCTAAACAAGTGCAAGTGTACTTCACATATTACACTTTGTTTTCCAGTCATTTGAGGTAAAAAATGCAACATTTAATTTATACATTTTCTCATAACCGATACATTTGTGTGTGTGTTTTTCTTTGCATTGGCATTTTGCAGGGAAGGGTGAAAAAGACTATGTAGTATAATAAACTGCTTGGGAGATATTCTGGACTGATTTACTGAAGCAGACAAATCTCATAGAGAGCACAACTAATTTAAACTTATCACCACATGCTAATTAGATACAAAAAACTCAAAGCACCATTTTTCTATAAATATGAGTCTATTACAGAAGACCCACTTTATTTATGTTAATGTAAACAATCCCTACACTGCATATTTGTGTTAATGCGTGAGAACAGAAAAGTGAAATGGATATAGAAATAAGAAATCCAGGATCTCCTTGGTCTAAAGAATAGATACCAGTCTAAGTACACGGCTGTAGTACTAAAATCACGTAAACTGATGATAGTGAGGGAGCCTGAATTAAAGTGATTTTTTTTGAAACTTCTCAGTGACATCTGATTTGACTTAGAACTGTGGCAGAGAAATGCCAGCTAATGTAATTGTTACAAATAAGTTATTAATTGAAGCTTATACTATGTTCCCTAGATGAAGTGTATGTACACTATATCCTATACTTTTTGCTTCAGATGCATTTATAAATTGCATCCTTTCTAGATGCAAGTGCTGCATATTTAAAGTGATACAGATCATATTATATTGACGTATGTATTAGTGTTGAATAGCACATGTCAGAATTGGGCTAGCAAACCGTGTATACGTCCCAGCTGTTCCTATAGCTCTGTTCAGCAGGGTATTCCTGCAACCTGGGCTGCTCCTTCGAGTGCTGCCGTTGTGCCACTTCTGGTTTTTCTTTTTGCAACGTAGTACTCTCCTGCCTGGGATTCAGCTGTGTTGTTGGGAGAGTGACATGTGTGCGTGTTTGTGGCCATTGGGTATGTTTTTTTTTTTTTTGTTGGAGGCTGTATTATGTGGCTTGGGAGCATTAAATATGATGTTTTTATTAGTTTTAAATAGCTGTCAGGTCTCTGTGTTGCTATGTGTTTTACTTGAAGAACCGGCAAGTACGAACGCTGTTGTAGGTGGATGGGTTTTTTTGTTTTACTTGAAGGGAGCTGCTCAGCAAACATTATTGCATCAGAGCTATATTTGTAGCAGCGTCCAAAGACCTGGTGTATAGCTAACCATGTTTTAAGATTCTGAAGGAGAATAATCTATACAAGTGAGCTTGGGACCAAATTTTTACCAGCAGCCAGATAGTCATTGTAGAATAGATAGGAGGAGTCATTTGGAGGAAGGACTATCTTAAAATGTTGTCGCAGGGTTCTGGCAGTTCTTGGACTTTGTTAAAAGTGATGACAAATCAGTTATGATTGCTTTTCCCAGAGGGACGTTGCTGGGATGGAACATAACATAGGCTTTTTGGGTGGGAAGAGAGATGTATCTTTGACTGCAGTGCTTTAACGATGACAATTAGAAATATCTGCGGAGAGTTGCATAAAAAATAAACCAGATTCTCACTAATTCTACGAAATTATATAAAGCCTATTGGCGCTCCTTCAGTGAAAAGGGAGCGTGCACCTTTAGGAAGAAGCAGAAGGAAACCTGGCAGCTAGGGGAAGAGGGTCTTTTATTCTCTCCTCTTCAGGAATCCACACTCTCTCATCTTCTTGTTGGGTGTGTTTTGTTTGCGCCATCAGACTCAGCACCAGATTTGGAGTCAAGAATAAGCACCTCAGTTCAGACTGGCAGGGACGTTAGTGGAGTCTCAACTTCCTCTGCTGAAAGAATCTAGTGTTTTGTGATCAGGCATATTTGTAATGATCTTTCGTAATTATTTTGCTACTGTAGAAATGATGTTGCAGTTGGTGCAGCCTCATACACACCAGCCTGTAGTGGGGAACAGAGCCTGCTGAGATGAAATGCAATGATCTGTAATGTTCGGCAGGTCAGACTGCTGACTGATTTCACATCCTAATGGTTTCTTATGAATTTAAACCCTTCTGGCTGTGTTACATGTTTCTAAATCCTGAACCCTGGTTCAGGATTTCCTGGTGTGAGACTACCTCTTTCTGGAGCACAGAAATATAGCCAGCCTCTACCTGCTAACACAATGACCGTATCCTGTTTAGGAGCATAGCACCTTCTAGCTCCACACTTCTGATTACACAAGTTTTCTGTATTCTGCTTACTATTTAATTAGGAATTTTGTTATGTTATACCTTCCACTACATGAGCTTTGTTTACTTTTAAGAGGACTGTTAGCAAGTGTGGGAGCTGCTGAAGGAAGTCAGGTCCTGGTTGACAAAATTTTGCTTTTGCTGATCAGAATGCAAGTGTCACACCTTTCTGCTCTGAGCTACGTAGTAAGGAGGTGTTCACAGAGCAGAGGGACTCATTGACCAAATGGAAGAAGATTAACTTATCAAGGTGGATTCACTCCTGTCCCTTTTCTGAGTTAGCTACCAGGTGAACTTGTGTATTTGCCCTGACCAAGAGAAAGGTATGACAGTGTTGAAAAGGAAAGTGTTAGGTATAAAGGACACATCCAAACTTTTGCCAGTTCCATCAGTTCGGTAGTGCTCTTGGAGATACATAAAATTTTCCATTCTTCAGCAGTCTTAAAACTTTTTCGGTCGTTCGGGACGGGATGGGATGGGTTGGGATGGGATGGGATAGGGGCTGCCTCTGCAGGTGGATGGTGACCTAGCTTCAGTTAGTCTTGTCTTCCTCACCTTTTGGCTGAAATGCAGCAACCCAGTAGACAGGGGTGTGGAGGCTTCAGTCCTCAAGGCTTTGCCTTGAGGTCCAATGAGGTCCATTTTGAGGTCCAATGTCCTGGACCGAAAACATTGTACTGTGTCTCCTCAGCAGCATGTGGTGCCACGAGCACATTCTTAGTTCTCTAAGCTAAGATTTCCCAGATAACTTCAAATCAAATTCAAGACTTCAGTTCTTTTCTTTATGGTCTGGGCCATGCATATGGAAAAGGCAGCTACGCGTCTGAAGTGAAGACTGCTGTCTGGGGTACTGTGGAGCATAAATGGATTTTCCACAATAAAGGTGAATGTTTTCTGTAGTAAAGAGAATTTTTTTTCTTAAGGGTTGTGCTGAGATACTAGATTAACCTCCCCTTCTCCCCCCTTTTCCCAATTTCCAGGAATTAAAAAAGAGCAAAAAGTTCAGTACTGAGTGCAAGGTTCCAAGTGCAAGGTTCATATTAGCTGACTGTGCCTTCAGCATCATAAATAACCAAAAATGATCATCTGTCAAGGAGCAGAGCAAAACCAGCCTTGCAGCAAAACCCCATTGTGTGGAAGCAGTTGCAGCGTGGGCTTCTTGTCCCAAGTAGAGGATACAGGAGATGATGCAGCCTGTGATAGTCATGCCACTTAATACACTAGTAGAAAAATCTCAAATAATCATAGAATGGTTAGAGTTGGAAGAGACCTTAAAGATCATCTAGTTCCAACCCCCCTGCCCTGGGCAGGGACACCTCCCACTAGACCACATTGTTCAAAGCCCCAGAATAATGATTTGATTGAATGACCCTCCATAGGACGCTCTTCATCGGAGATTCTCCAAAACTTTTATTGCCCAGCTTGATAACTGTATCCATTAACTTCGAAGTGAAAAATCTACAAATACTGGCAGCTGCCAGTTCAGATACTCCTTTGAGGCTTTCCACAGTGGAATCTGTACCAGTATGAACTTAATTTCATCTGCAAGCATGTATGATTTATTAGGGTTGCTGTATAGTCATAAAGACCTTTAAATCTTGTTGATTTTCCAGGGACTATATTGTTTTGTACTACTTTTTTTAAAGGGACGGCTTAAAAAACGAGCAACTGACAGACAACTTCTAAATTTGGTCTTTGTGGAGTGCTCAGGAATTACTTCTGTATGTGCAGCTTTTGCTATATTTATCAAGAGGAAATCCTGAGGATGTATTAAACTACAAAGTTGAAGAATTATTTGAGTTTTACATGCTTGAGGCTCTCCTTTCTCCCCGAAGAATTATTTTAGGATATCTGATACCAAATCACCCTTTTCCTCTTGCTAGGGAGAGAATTCTGCTTCACTTCCCTTGCTGGGATCAACTTCCTGCATTTAAAGGATGATTTTGTGTTTAGCGGTACGAAGACTTCTGTACCTATGAAGTGTGGAAACAGGCTCCCCTTTATGAGAACCTGATGTCTTTTCTGGTGCAGAATATATATGTCTTTTCCCAGTTGCTGGGAAAAAGGTGGCTTCTATGGAAATTGGCGTAGCTTTGTCAGACTAGCGGGTAGGATAGTTAAGAGAGTTTTTAACTTAGTAACCTTCTCGAAGTTACTTGCTATATTGTTTGCCAACAGCTATAAGGGATTTTCTTTAAATGCTGTTCCCCTTTTTGCTTTTGTTTTCCTACTTTCTCCTGTTCTCTTCCAAAATAAACCTGAGCTTTGCCGTACAGCTTACCTCTGACCTAGGGGGAAGGTGATTTGTGCTGCCAAGTTGTGATCCCAGGAATATTGTCTTATAGAAGTGTTGAGAGAGACTTGTTTCTCTGATGTCAGCATGCACAGTGTACCCTATCAGGTAGGCTGATTTGTCACCATAGTTTGGGAACTAACTTTTCTCTGGGAAAGCCCTTCCCCTGCTCTTATTTTCCTATTGCTGTTTGGGAAGGAAAGTATTGGAGATACTTGACCTTTCAGTTCTGGAACTCTCCTCCGTTTATGAAATCCTTTGAACCCACTGGGGAGGACACCACACCCTTCTTGGTGTTTAGTGATCTTAGGTGTGAGCTTTTCAAATGAAGAATACAGAGTTTTGTGCCACAAACACAAATTCTAGTGGCCTTCTATTTCAACTTTGCTGGCTTTTTTAAGGCTTCTGCATCAGTGATGGCATTTCACAGCACCACAAGAAGAGAAAGTTGGAAAGCATCAGCTGGATTATCTTGGGCAACGCCAGGAGGTTCAGGTGGTGGTACCACACATGCCCATCAGCAGAAATTTCTGCAACCTTTGGTTGTGAAACATGCTGACCTGGATGCTGTTAGAAACAGAAGACATTATGTGATGGGCTGGTCTGGTGGGGTTCCTGTGATTCTGAAGAACACACCCTAAAAATAGAGGTGTAGAACTTGTTTTTCGTGCCACGTCTTATTAGTGAAATTTTGAAAGCTGTCAGTACCATTTTTAGACTCGTGTCATGTGGCCCTAACGAGAAAGAAATCTAACAGACATACATGACAGCCACCACCAGCCTACCCGACTTCTCCCAAGATTGCCTGCAACGGTGGGAATTTTTTCTGGTAAATGTCAGTGGTGTAGATGAGACCAAAGGTTTTTGTGTCTATTTAGCCTTTCTAAAAATTCTTCAGTGCGCTGATGGGATAGCAGTCACTCAAAGGAAGACTTCCTTTGCTTGGCTTGATTGACCAGAGTCATTCTGTGGGAAAGGATGCTAACTTATTCTAAACTGAAGGTGACCCTTGCCTTTTTGTGAGCAATAAAGACATAATAGAGGCCCAGTTAGGGTTCAGTGGAACCCCCACAGCCATCTGCACACTTCATTGGCAGAAGTGGCTTTCACTTGAACTTGCATTTGACAAGTGTTTTCTGTCTCTTTCTCATTCAGAAGGGTCCTTCAAAGCCAAGTAATTGAAATGCTCTCACCCCTCGCTCCTTTTCCTCTGTCCCCCAGACTTGCTTAAATTGCAGGGCAACTGGTATTCAACGTTAATGAATAAAAATGCATGCGCTTCCAAAGCTTCACGCTTTTCTCCTTCCCATAGGGAAGTTTCTAAAAAATCCCCTTCTTTTCCACACTCTCCAGCACCAGCTTCATAAAGGAAAAGTTGGGAAAAAAAAAAGTGTTTCTGTTGCGTGTTACGTTGCCGTTTCTCTCTCTCCCTCCCTCCCCCGCCTTTTTTTTTTTTTTTCTTTTTTTTTTTTTTTTTCATCGGGCTGGACTTTTTGAAATGAAACACAAATCAGGTCTCTGGAATAAAAGGTTGTGAGTATGCCTTGTGGCATTTGGAATGAGACTATTCACTGCCTGAATGACTATAAATAGAAAGCAAGGAGCTGCGTATTTCTCAGTTCAGGCTCCCTGCAAAGAAGCGCCCTTCCCAGTTAAAGGGTGACTTTTTGAAAGAAACCTTGTTCCTTGTGCTGAATTGAATTGCTCTAGGAATTCTTCTCCTTGCAGCTTGCATAAAAAGGCGTTACTCTCTAATTTATTTCTCCTTTTAAAAGGCGGTATCCTCCATCATAAATGCGTATTCGTAGCCGTGTCGCCAGATATGCCTGTCTTGTCTGTACAGAGTTGCATGTAAAAATATTTCTGAGCGAAGAACAAACATTGTTCTCGGCAATTTTTGTGCCTGAAAGCTTTCTTTCTGGCTCGGGGCCAGCTGTCGGCTCCCTTTTTATCTGGCAGTCATTCTTCAGTGAGAAGGCTAAATTAGCAGCACTCAGGTTTTGGGGTTTTTATTTAGGGATTGAGGAAGAGAATGGGAATTGTGATTGATTTTTATAATAAAAGATTTGATTCTCTCAATACACTTGTGATGTTGCCGGCGGTAAGAACCCCAATAGCTTACTGTTGCAGTTCTGCAGACAATTTGTTTGGCTGATTTGGCTGTTAAAAAATGCTCATAAATCTCCCATGTTGTGCAGTTATGCAAATTTAGTGCAGTCATTTTTCTTCTGCCTCCCCTTTTCAGGAGGACTGTGGTATTAAAGAAAGAAGCATAGTAGATGGGAGGAAAATGTTTGATGGATTTGTGAGTTGGTAATGTTAAAGATCCTAGCACTCAAACTGTTGGATTAGCTTTTTTCTCTTTTTTCCCTTTTTTTTTTCTTTTTATTTTCCCCTTTTTTTCTTTTTTTCTCTCTCCCTTTTTCTCCCCCCCCCCCCGCCCTTCCCCTTTTTCCCTCCTAACACAGTGGTGTTTTGTGTGGTGTTATTTTGAAAGCTGCTTCCAATTTTCTCCTCAGACCTTTTGTTTCACATTTCTTTCTGCCTTCAAAAAACTAGCAAGGGCAGCCTTCTTCATCAAGTCTTCTTTTCCCTGTTCATAGTTTTTAAAGAATGGGTCCATAGATTCCTTGCATTGCTCTTTCCGTTACTGATGGATTCCTCGTTGTGTGGGTTGTGGTTTTTTGTTTGTTTAACAGAGGAATTAAAAGGCTGACAAATACCCACCTTAATTTTTTAAAGCTTAGCCTGTGCACGGTTTGCAGTGTTTTTTGCATTAGTGCTAATGTAAAAATGAGAGCAGCGGCGAACAGACAGGAAATAGGGGAGTAATATGAAGTTGCTGTTCATATTTCTAATAAAAGGGGGGGAAAGCAGAAAAAGAAATGTACTCTTCAGCAGCAAGCCCAGGAATGCAGATTTTAAGAGGTTGCCAAGCAGGCTAAGGAGAGAAGAGATTCTATAATATTTAATTTCTTTGTAGTTTTCTAAATTGTAATTTTCTTCACTTAAAGCTGACAGTCAGTGTCACTCTTAACCGGATTTTTCATAGCTGGACACGAGTAACAAACTTTATAGAGAAATGTATTCAAGTTGGTCATTTCCTTCTCTTGATCCCGACTATTGGGACATCTTGATTATCCTTGTCATTTTACATTTTGGCTGCATGCTGGTTTCTGTCTGGGGCGCCGTATGTTTTCCTTGTCACCTTTTATTGTGTGACGGACTTCACCTACGATGGGCCCCTGCCGTCCTTTTGCCTTTGCAGCTAGCGTAGGTATTGCTGTTGCCTTTTCCCTTTCCCTCGGGAGCCTCTTGTGAGCCATTGTGTGAACACATCGGGCTCCTTTTCGTCTTGTCATGCCTCCAGTGACTTTTGTCCAACATTTAAAGCCACTTTGTAGATGTCACCTACTGTCCACTCACAGTTTTAAAACCTGGCTGCTACTATTCCCGTCTTAGCTCATATTTTTGCAATAAATTTTTTCCTGCCTCTTAATTTGAAGTGACTTTGCTTCATGGGATGTTTTACCTTTAAATCTCCATGAGCAGAGCTCTTAGCTTAGAAAGACAGGCAATTGCTCGGATTATATTTTGCCAGTTTTTCATCTGAGTTGCCTTCGAGTTCTTCACTTGACTTAAAGTTACTTTTTAGCTAAAAAAAAACACGTGCAATTTTTCTTAGATCGAATATCGTACTGGCTTATTTTTAATTATGTTGCCCACTAGTTCATGATGATATGCAATTTTGGATCATGTGCTTTTTTAACTTATCAGTAAGATCTTCTTATATATAGTGTTTTTATATATATATGTAAAAATGTATATTTAAAAATTATAGATGTATATCCTGTTGAAAAGGAAAATACGACAATTTGCAAAATGGGTGCTGAGCACAGAGTGCACTTTTCTTCTAGCTATGGGTCTTTCTTGTTAAAATATCAAGCGTTTTTGGTAGATTTAAGGCAAGAAGAAACTTTCCAGGAAGGAAAAAACAGTCAGTCTTCTACTTCACATCCTCAGGTTTCTCTGTGCTTTTGTCATGTGAGTTTTTCCTAACCCAGAAGCAATGGATGCTTAAGTCTCTTCCAAATTCTGTGCTATGTGTGAACAATAATAGCTACGTAATTACCTTTTCTGGTGAAGTAAGATATAAATAAAATTGCTTTTACTTTAATACTGCTTTTACTGGATTCTTCTGTATGTTGCTTTTTTTTCCTCTTTGCTTTACTGTTCTTCAGTCTAACCTCATGAGGCAGAATTGTTATTAACTCTCATGGCTTAGGACTCCAGCTGTTTCCAGCCTGTAGGAGTCCGAAGATATCTGTCTCTCTTGTATAACTGAGAAGACCTATTCAGCTTGGCCACATCTGGAGGTATGACACTGCATCAGTGGGGCTGAGGTGATGATGCAGAAAATCCTTTCTTAATAGGTACTTGGTGTGCCTTCTGTATATGCGCAGAGTCATAAGGATCTGGAGTTAGGAAGGAATATTCTCTAGAATATTCTCTGGAACGTGCTGTCCAGCCTGAGATATGATCCTTGTAGTCTTAGCATTGTATAGAAGTGGGATCCGCGTGTCTTTGGGGCAATATTGGTATTGTGCACTTTGCCTGTGCCATGCTGATTAGTCCTCTTCAGTGCAACGAGAGGGAGCTCAGTATGGAGAAATGTGTATTTAAGTGGACCCTGTTTTCTTAAATGGCTTTGAGATAGAAGTCTATGAACCATTTAATGAGTTGGTAATTTTAAGGGCGGGGGGGGGGGGGGGGGGGGGCTGCTGTTTTCTTTGGAAGGCAAAGCAGTTATGTTTCTTTTTGGCAGAAATAGTTCTCTGCTTCTCACTGATTAATGGTGCCGTCATATAGCAGCACAGAATAATCTACATATTACCTGTTCTTATTTGTAACTGTTTCTGAATACTAGATTTGCTGGTGCACATTCATACTCACTGGAAATAATCCAATAACCCAAGTCTGTTGTCAGAACAGAATATTAATGGGCAGCATATTATTAAATCAAATTAATAAAAATGCTTAAAAGAGAAGCTGCAGCCAGCAGCTGAATGTAGAGCCGGTACTACCTGCATGTAGCAACATGAAGCGGGACCTGGATTGAAAGCACAGAAATGCGTGTCTTTGTTAAAGTGTAAGTGAAATATTTGTCATGAGCATTAAAAAGAGAATAGCTTGGGTTTGTTTGCGCAGCACCCACAAAAATAATGTCAACTTAAGCAAATTTTCGACACCTGACTTGTCACGACCTGTGACAGCTGGTGTAGAAATGACTGCAGCTGGGAAATCTCTTGTCTGTGAATTTATGCTTAGATTGAAAGCTACTCCTGAAGACTGTGCTGTGCTTCAGAGATACCATTTTTCTAGTCCAAACCGATACAAGAGATGTACTTTGCCCTGCTGAACTCCTACGCTAAAATGGCAAGGCCCAGCCTAAGGTCATTCAGAAAGATTGGGCACAAGAAGAATGAGCAACTAATGCCAGGTTCCATGGGGAATCTGGGAGGTGACAGAGGTCAGAATCAGGATGTTCTGAAGATTCTTCCAGAGCAGTAATTACAAAACTCCTGGGTTGTTTGTTTTTGTTTTTAAAGGCTGGTTGCGTTCTGATGGCCCAGCAGAGGCTTCATAAGGTCCAGCCTTGGGTTTACTCCCCTAGGGAGATACTGTGTTTTGCAGCGACTTTTCAAGAGCATCCTGTGAGGCAGTGAAGCATGAGTACTGTCCTTTTAGAGGAATCATAGAATCTTCATGGTTGGAAAGGACCTTTGAGATCATCGAGTCCAACCATACACACACAAAAAAAGCCCAAACCCCTACAATCTCAGGATAGGAGGATTGAACTTTGCGCCACCCACTTCTAGAAAGTTGAAGAGCATGAAGAAGGGAGCATCGTTGCCCTTCATGTTACAGATGATTAAGCTGAGACATGTTTCAGTTAAGTGAGCTGCCTGGAGGCAGTTAGGTTTGGGACTCAGGCCAGGTCTAAGAGTTGGGGGGGTTAGGAGTGCGGAAGGAGTTCTTGCCCCTCAGCCTGTGCTAGAGCTGGGAAGGCCATTTGCTCAGAATGCTTACATCACCCAGAGGGCACCAGCACTCCTTCCTTCGGTATGAGATGTTCCTCTGCTAGTGGGTGTTTCTGGCAGAGCTGTACTGGGGAAATCTTCCAGCATAAAGTAAATCCCCAGGGGACAAAAGTAGGTTGTACTTGTACTGACTTGCTGCAAGACCTGGGGTTGGATGTTTCAGTATCATGTGCCCCTGCAGTGGAGGAAGGTTAGTGTTCTCCAGCTCGTTGAACCCTTAGTAATTTAAGGTTTGTGAAATCATGCATAAATGCAAACTTACTGATGCCAGGAAATGGGGAGATTCAAGGCATCTTTGTGGAGTGCCACTGCCTCTCCTTTGGCCTCTCCTCTTTCCTCCCTGTGGTTTGTCTTATGGTTTTAATGTTCTGATCTTGTGCATCTGCCTTTAAGGATTCAGTAGTAGACCAAATGTCAAAATTGTTCTTGGTACAAGCATTTGCCTTTTGTCTTGATTTATCAACGGCTTCTGGCATGGTCATACAGGCACCAAGAGGAACATGTTCTCCTCCTGGTCTTTGACATTTCACTTTCATGGCATTATGGAATGTAGGTCTGGAGACTTTGTATAGTGCTTACAGATTAACAGGATCTCCTTTTGGTGTGAGCCTAACACCCTCATGACAGTTCTACCTTGTCTGTCACCTGGTTGTTCTTGCTATGGAGATAGTTCACAGGAAGGAGGAATCGCATTGGTTCCACAGCACTTGATGCCACCCTTGTGTAGTCAAGAACTTCTCATCTGTGTTTTTTGTTGTCTTCTACTTCTGAGATGGGAAGGATCTACAAGATAATTGGCCTTTTTTTCTTTCATTTTCGTAGTTATCAGTAACCTGTTGATCATGATACAATGTATGGAAATCAATGACAGCTGTTACTGGACATTTTTAAGAACAAAGTGAAGGTTGCATCAGTTTGTGCCTTCATTATTCATTTCCTGGATTTTGAAAGTTTGAATTTGTGATTGTAATAGGGCACCCAGTAGCTCAGGACAGTTAAAGTTGATTTTGTTGGTGAATATCTCAGCTTGCTTAGATTTTGTGAAAGAAGTTGAAAACAAATAGCAAATTATTCTCAAAAGAGAAAAGATTGCCAATGAGGTTTGGGAGGGGGAAGATGGGCTGAGATCAAAGATAATTTGCTGCCACAGACTGATAATAAAACACAAAAAATTTGGTTTTGGAGTAACAGACTGAGTTCTTAAACATGTCAGCCTCCAAAGTGGAGTGGGATACCTTATGCTATGAATGAATGCTGGAAGAGTTGAGATAATTTCTTTTTCTCCAAATTAAACTTGTTATGAATGTGCTTTTTTTTCCACTTTTTCCATACTGAAACAAGCATTTGGAGGAGATGCATAGATAGAGTGAAGAGGCCCTATGCATCTCTATACTGTGTTAACATCTGACAAGTTTATGTCAGCACATGAGGCTCAAACGATTTATTCTGATACCATCCAGGTGTTTGCCCTTCTTTGAGTCCTTCAGCAACTAATGCATTGGTGAATCAACTTGAGAACCACTGCCTTTTTCAGCCTTGGTGCTTTAAAGTAAATAGACTTCAGCTTCTCCATTAGACACCCCAGCAAAGAGTGAAATTAAATTCATTTCACTAAGTTGTCACATTTCTTCTGGTTTGGAGAGGTGGGTACTAGGCAAGCCAAAGGCATGTCGCTTGTCACCTTCTCACCTTTCCACATAAGTGGGTGAATGTTTTCACCCTAGATTTTTGCAAGTGTTTTTTTCACCCTGTTACAACTGGTTTTGGCAGTTCCTTAGAGAACTGAGTGGGCAGTGCCAACTGTTCACGGTCAAGGGGTAGGTAAAAGTCTCTTGTGTTGAATGTACAGTTGGAACTCACACATCATCATTAAGATACAGGCAGTGGAAGGTCATGGGAAGTCTCCTATTTCTGATCCAACCATCTTCAGCTTCCTTTTTGAGAGGAACTTCCTTTGAGTGTCTAATAGTTTACTATGTAACAGCTGCATAGTCCAGGCGTTCCCAAATTTTGAAATACTTTTTGTGTGGAAACGACCAGTTCTTTTTAAAAAAGGAATTGGGATTTGATGTACTGAATAAATTCACCACAGGCAGTGTTTGATTAAATTAATTGATCTTTTTACTCACAATCAGCATAGAATTGACAACTATAAACACTGTGACCCCAGTCAGGAGAACGCCTTATCCCTAATACAAACAAACAAACCAACCTTCCCTCTGTCCAGAGAAACCTCTCGAACGATAAGGCATCAAGTCTAAATATGGTCCCAAATTTAAACAGGAAACTGATATTTTTGTAGTTACACTGGCTGCCTCCTCCCATGTCCTCAGGCTTAAAAAAAGCATACATTTCCAATAGACACACAGAATGGTTGTTATAAATGTTGTTCTTCTATGTCAACCCAGTAACTAGGAGTAGAAAATTAATTTTTTTGGTCTGTTTAGATTACTCTCTCTGGTTTTCAACCTCGTTTAATAAAATCAGGGGAGAGGTCCTCCATGAGTCTTTACCTCTGCTGACACACAGGGTTCTCTGCAGCATCCTTGTGAGCCGGTTTGTCATCCTTTCTGTCTGTGAACTGGGAACTAAGGCTCGGACATGGCTTTAATTCATTCTCTGTAGCAAGTAAGACCCTATGTGGTCAGCTGGGGGTATCCCAGTGGCAGGCACGCCAGGCTGGATGGGTGTCCGTTTGTCCTTATCCCCTCCGGTGAGGTGCAGTGCCACCTCATCTTGGTCATCTGAGTCATAGGAGAATGATACGGTTTAGTCCTGTCCAGCAGCAGTACTGGGAGCTTTTATTCAGATGGAGTTTGCATTCCTTAAATAAATTGAGCAATTGCAGCAGCTTTCTTAGTGTGTAAAGAGCGCTTAGAATATGGGCCCCTTGCTGGGTCAGAGAAAAACTCCAGATTTCTCACATACCCGTGAGTGACGAGTGCAGTTCTGGCAGCCAGAACCATCCAGGTTCTCCATATATTAACTGTAAACCCTCTTCCTTCTGCAGTTCTGCAGTGAATCTGTTTCCAGAAGATGCTGAAAGGTCTGCAAAAGAGCCTTTTCTACGAGATCTGGAGTGTTGTAACACTGTCACTCTCCTTCCCCCTCCACTTTCACCCTCGTAATTTCTTTCCACCAGAGTACTATAATGATCATAAACCATTAAATCAGTCAAAACAAAGCATTCAATAAATAGGAAGAGACAAAGAGGTACCCCAAGCAGAAGTTTCATTCTGAAAAAGAAGCTCCGGAGAGCCCACAAAGTACTCTGAAAAGCTCTCCCGTTGCAAGTGGTCAGATTTTGTAATTTTAAAAGATCCTCATGCTAAAATTAAATGTTGAAAAGAGGCTAAGAGGAATTTGTGAAACTGAAATGATAAAAGCCCCTTCAGCACTCACAAAATGACCACTGGGAGGCAAAACTCACTTTGGCATGTCAGATTTGTTTTCCAGGCTTCCGTAAGTCCAGTAAGACCTAGTACTCAGTTAGGCTTTAATTTACATGGAAGTGAGCTCTGCCAGAAACTCCATTTAATGATGCTTTTTTTTGTTCCCCAGAACAGTCATCTCCATCTTGGGTACTAAGTACTTGACCTTGGAAATTAGCATTGAGATATCATTTTTCTGTATTGTAGACGTGTACTTTCAGTCTTGCCTCTGGCATAAATGCCTAATTTCAAGAGTCTGTAGTAATTTGTACATGGACTTCGAGCTTCTGAAGGGAGAAAAAAGTAGTGCAGTAGTTTGTGGTCTCAGCGTTTGGAAGCCGGAGGAGTAACAGGAGCCATACATACTCCCCTGCTTAAATTTTTTGTATTCCTTTTAAAGAATGTCTTCAGCCAAGCCTTCCCCTCAACTTTGTTCTTTCTGGCCTCTTATGCACTGCCTGTCAGGGATGTGAAAATTATGGATCCTTATTTCTGGTAGTTCCTGTGTGTTTTTTCAAAATGTGTGGGTGGCAGTGTCAATCCGGAGGCCGCAGTGGGTCCTGTGACTCTTCTAATGCTGCATTAACCATCCCTGTGACCTACAGCAGTGTGTGGCAACGTCCTGACTCGGTTTCCTTGCAGGCAAGGTGGGGATAACTGATAGCTTTCTGTACAAAGTGTTTGGATCCGTGGATGGAAAGAACTGTGAAAGAGGCTCAGCGCTGTAGCTTGTGAGTGGAAAATTGACCTCTGGTTAGCCTCCCCCTTCTTCTAAGTATACACTGTGTTTGTTTGATAGTGGAAATCTAATCCTTTGGGAAGCACAAATTCCTGTAACAACTCTGATATGTATAAATAAAAACGTATTCCTCGTTACAAACAACATCAAAGCAAATCGCAATATGGATTAAAATACACAACCCCCCCACCCTCCGTACTAATATGCAGCAATGCAGAGTTCAAATGAAGCCATTAGCAGTATCTCCAAGTATTTGGCAAAAGCAACCACACTTGTGTAGCTACAGGCGATGAAAGTCCCTACTACAAAAAGGGAGGGACAGGGGGGAGTAGCCTGCATTGATCTAATTAGTCAATGAGGCACAAAGTATGTAAAATCTCATTATATATCACCAGGAAAATTTGGCTTGAGAAGTAAAGAATATGTAACTGATTTGTCCATGGGTGGGTTAGTCGTGTCTTTGCATCTTCCAACAGGAAACAGGATTTCTGAAAACATATTCGAAACACACACATACGCACTTACATGCACACGCATGCAAATATATCTATATATCTGTGTGTATATCTGGTTTTATACACATACACATGCACACACACACATGTAGCTAGATCCTGAAACTCTTTCGCAGCCCTTACTCAAGACCTGCTTGCATGAGAAAGTTCTTGATAGGGACAAAGCGAAGATTATTTTTTTGATTCCTCATGGAGACAGACTGTGAATCTTGCTAACAGCCTGAAAACACACTGTGTGGCTGTTCCAGTCTTACTGAACCCAGACGATGGGTTTGTCCCACTGCCCCAGGCAGTGCAGCTCATGCATGAAACGGTTCTTCTCCCTAAAGAAGATCTGCTTAAAAATGGGGATTTAAAATGACTTTATATAACTTGCCTTTTGCCCTTTTCTTTTAAGCCTTTCAGGGATTCACGTTACATTTTTAAAATTTCTCTGAAACCCAGAACTCTTAAAACATTTATATTAGAATGTAAGCCAAGATTCCCACCCAGTCAGCGTCTCTCAAAAGCGGAAGATTTAAGTAAAATACCAAATATAAGTTACAAAAAACCCCAAACAAACAAAAAAAACCACAACAAACAAACTAACCCACAACACCCAAGCAGCCACCCACCAAGCCCCAAAGCTAAATAGACAAAACAAAAGGAGAGAGGGAGAGACAAAGGTGTTGAAATGAAGAGACTACTTCAGTTTTGCAGGTGACCAGTAGCACACAAAAAAGGACTTCTTCCCACTTTATCATCCCATTTCTTCCACGCATGGGGTGAAACATAAGGTTTGTGAGTCTCCAGAAGTTTGCAGAATCAGAAGAAGGGATGAGATTTGCGGGAAGCGATGGGTGTTATCACTGCAGGTGCAATTAGCGATTTCGTTCTTGTTTGCAGGGTTCTTTAATAAATATTTAATTTTGGGTATGTTACAACCACATTCTGTTCTGCCCTTTCCCCCACTTTTCCATGCTGACAAGATCATTTGTTTAATCCCATTCTTGAAGAAGTCGTTCCCATTCTTTAATTCGGATGTTAAAACCTATGTTGACCTAGTCAAGTTCTTATTTATCGAAACAAAGCAGAGGTCATGCTTTTTCCTTGTTTGCTTTCTTGGCTTTCCAATGCATCTCTTAAATATGGGGGATTTGGAGGTGTCTTACATGCTTCTCCTTTTGTCCTTTATTTCTACCTACCCTGCTTCAAAAAACAAACATCATTCTGGGGCTGACGTACCAGTGCACTGGGAAATTGGGATTTTTCTTCTCTCTTTGGTAAGTGAAGAAGAGATGAGAAACTTCCCCAGTTTCCACAGCCTTCAACATTAGAGAGTACGTAGAGCCTCTGTGTTATATTGATCCTCATCCTTGTCAGTTAAAGATGGCCTTACCTTTCCCATCAGGTCAATAAACTATTTTCGTAGAAGCAGCTTTTTGTCCTGTTACGCAGCCTGTTTTTCAGGAGATGTCATCTTCTGAAAAGCAGCTCCAGTAGGTGGAGCTGATCCCCAAACTAGACAGACTGCAGCTGCTTAGCATGTGGCTGACTGTCTTCATGTCTTTATCTTCTCTGCCCCAGCCAGACCGGTAGGCTCATTTTGGTTGGCCACCTGGGCAGCTGTCACTCTGGTTCTGCTTTGCTTCCCTCCTTAAGCTCTGCTGGGACAGACTCCTCCTTTTACTCTGGTTGAGGAGGTAATGTGGATCCTGGTCATACCAGAAGTGACTTGCTGAAGAGGAGAAAGATCTTGCAGCTCTCAGAAGTCAAGCTGAGCACAGTTAGATTCCACAGTTCTGACTGGGTGTTGCTTGCAGTAAACTGGCAAAACAACCCTTCTTCCCTTCTCCCCTAAACAAGAGGCACATATCTGCTGGCCCCTCTGAGGGACTACAAACTAACCAGGTCCCGTCTTGAGCTCTTCCTGACCAGTGACCGCAACTTACCATAGGATCAGAGAATAGTTTATGTTGGAAGGGACCTTAAAGATCATCTAATTCCAACCCCCTGCCAGGGCAGGGACACCTCCCACTAGACCAGGCTGACCAAAGCCCCATCCAGCCTGGCTTTGAACACTGCCAGGGATGGGGCATCCACAGCTTCTCTGGGAAACCTGTTCCAGTGGCTCACCTCCCTCATAGTGAAAAATTTCTTCCTGATATCTAATCTAAATATAGCCTCTTTTAGTTGAAAACCATTACCCCTTGTCCTATCACTACATGCCCTTGTAAAAAGTCCCTCTCCAGCTTTCTTGTAGACCCCCTTTAAGTACTAGAAGGCCGTAATAAGGTCTCCCCGGAGCCTCCTCTTCTCCAGGCTGAACAACCCCAACTATCTCAGCCTGTCCCCACAGGAGAAGTGCTCCAGCCCCCTGATCAGCTTTGTGGCCCTCCTCTGGACCTGCTCCAACAGGTCCGTGTCCTTTTTATGTTGGTGAACTTAATCGCTGGAAGGCTACATGATGCGATGACTTTCTTCTTTTTAGAGAAGGAATTCTAATGTTGATGTGTATCACTGTTGAAGCTCACATCACTGATTAATTACTGATAGTTGTTTTCTCTCTATAAACAGTGCTAAGCAGAACTATATCAGGATGCATCTGGCTGTAGGTTTCTCCTTCCCATAGGATAATGGAGGCCTTAAAAATTGTGTTTCATCTGTAGCTATTTAGACAAGTCGTCTTTTTTTTTGGGTCCCCAGAGAGCCTTCTGAACGGTTTGTCTGATGGGAGAATGCCTTCCTGGCCACCTTATTGCAATAAAGAGTGTGTGGTTTTTGGTTTTGCAGATATTTGTTTTTGTAGCTATTTCAGAGTGTTTTACAATGGAGTTGTAAACCACTGCTGGGGAAATGTGTACAGAAATTAATCCCTTTCAGCTAATTATAAACAAATAATAAATAAATAAACCCGTGAAAAACAGACGTGCAGGTGGACATCCGAGGACCTAGCTTTTTGATGAGGCTGGTCTCATCCCTGAAACTCTTACATCCTTTCATTCAGTGCTCTTTCCACTGAATGGCACATCCACCTTCAAGCCAGCAGTGCCGCGCAAGGTACGAGATCAAAAGGATAGCTGGAGCTAAAGCAGGAATGCCGAGCCCTTTTTGGAACAGGAGTAGAATGCTTCACAAGTGCTTGGAGCCAAAGTTTAAATCTAACCTTCGGAAAGAAGCTGAATGTTTGTGTCCATGAAAACTAAAACCATTTTTTTTTTACAGGCCTGCAAACATGATGGAGATTATCATGTGAAAAAAAAAACAAACCCAAACCCAAAACATTGGCAATTACTGAGGTTGCTAAATGAGCAATTGCTACCATGTGGGGTTGGCAGAGATCCCTGGTAAAGGATAGAGGGGGCGTCTCCACAGCCTGTTAATCTATTTCAGCTGGTAGTTGGGACCTTATACCTAGAGCCTCGCAGGTGGCACGTCTCCTCAGAGGTGGACCTCAGCCAGCGTTCTCTGGAGCTGGACTTGACCCTTGAGTGAGAGGCCAGAGGGAACGATTTATACGCGTGAAATATGAATGTAGCACAGCGTCTTATTCTGAATAGCTGGTATGCTTTTGCTGCAGACTTCTTAAATGAAAAGGCAGAAGGTAGCTAAAACAGCCTGTCTAGCCTTTTTATGAGCTGCTTTGTTTTAAAGTTGGCTGAAGGAATGAGTGGAATATTAGCTGTGATATGTTGAGGAAGACTGCGTGGTGACTGAACAACCCAAAAAAAAGGAGCTTGACTCCTCGGTACAGTTTATGAAGAGAATAAGGCAAGTGCAACACCAAAATCAGATGTTACACTTTATTTTTTTAAGTATGTTTGTTTCCTGATAAAAATAGACCTCTTCTTAAAGGAGATACATTTTTGTTGTCAACAAGTGTACGCATAAAGAGGGTGCGTAACCCTGCAGAGACTGGGGGAAATAAGTCCTGTAGTGCAATGAACAGGGCACTGGGAGCCAGTGAAACCATGGTCTTGTGTTAGGAAGCTCCCCCCTGCCCCCCATCATGTGCTTTTTCTGTAATTTGGATCCCAGGGCCGCTAATTCACTTGATTTCATTAACCAGAAACTCTAGGAAGAGCAAACTTAGAATATGCAAGTGGTTTCCTAAAATTAATCTAAAATACGTGCTAAGAGGGGGGTAGTGATGTATCTGAGAAATATTTGTTAACTAGTAGGCTGTTCTCTGACCTTTCAAAAGCTGGATCTGATACCCATGTCTCAAACTAAGATCACAAGAGTGTCCTGAGCCCGCGCAGTACCGAGGGAGAGAAATATGTTTGTTTTTCTCTTTGGTACCACTCTGTTGCTGTCAAGGGTTTTTTCATTACAATGGCAAAATGAGTTTTAGACCCAGGACATACTTGGTGTGAAGTATCCTGCCAGTTTACCATGTGGCATGTAGATTTGCCCAACTACATCAACAGTTCCTCATCTTTTTTCTAATGAGGTGAGGTTTTTAATTGACTGGAGCCACATAGATGTGACAAAAAGGAAGTCTTGATTAAATCTGTGATAATAGTGCAGAGGTTCTTCCTCTTCTACTACAATATGGTTCATGGAGTGTATGAAAAGATGGGGGACCATGAAGGGAAATAAGATTTCAAGAGTGGGTGTGTCATCTGTTATGGGATTATTACTTCAAAATATGCTTACAAACACTATCTAGGAAGATGCAGCTTCTGGCTACATATGGGAGGCTTTACACCTATGGGATGGTATTAACCCCTAGATAGCAAAACCAAACAGAAATGATATATTGTTAATGATACGTGTATTTTAAACAATGCCCAGAAAAATATCTGAAATCTACGTTTACCTTAACAAAACGAGGTTTTAAAAGGTACTTTTTTTTAATCTAGAAGAAAAATAAAAAGTTCTGTAACTAGACTTACCACGGTGGAGATTTTTTTTTTCTTAATCTAATTAAATCAATTTAAAGAAAAAGAAAACGCTGAGAATTTTTTTGTTGTTGTTATGGTTATGTTTGCGGCTTATTAACATAATTGCACCAAAACTGGGATTGAAGTTTCTTGTTTTATAACAGTGTTGCGGTTCTCAGTCGCCACCGCAGCTGGCGGATTGTCTGTTCGCAATGCATTCCATATGTGCTGGAGACCACAACATGGAGTGATTTACAGGGTACAAGATGGAGTGCAAATAATGGAGGTGGGAAGCACTCATTTCTGCTTATTTTTTACAATAGAAAGGCTTCACAAAAGAGCAGTCACACAGAATCACAGAATGGTTGAGGTGGGAGGGGACCACTGGATGTCATCATGTCCAGCCCCTGTGCTCAAGCAGGGCCACTTCGAGCTGGTTGCCCAGAACCATGAGTTTTCGGTTGTTCAGGACCAGAGAGCTCAGAGCAGCTCACTCTTGGGTTTCCTTCCTACCTACAGCTTTCAAGTGTTTCTTCAGTGGGACTTTAGTGACACGGGCCCCAGGTCAGCTGGTAGCATACATCCTGAGTCAGGCAGGAGTGCTGTGTTTCGGATGCGTTACCCAGAGTACACAACACGGGTGGAAATTCCTTACTATGGCAGCTCTGGGAGGACGGCACGTGGTGTGGTATGAAACTCACTGATACAAACTCAGCGCTTTCTGAGTAAAATCAGTGGAAAAAAATTCATAGGAGCGCTTTGCTTCAGGTGACCGTGGCATTCCTGATTTGGAGACCAAAGCCTTCAAACCAGATTGACCCCAAAGTGTTGAGATTGGTTTAAGTCAGCACTATAGCTGAGAGAGGACAGGAAAAGAAGTTAGTTTTACCCTGAATCAAATCCGTGGTCTAGCTGACAGTACAGCCACAGAAATGCACATGCTGGCTTAGGAGGAAATGTGGATGAGCAGCAAAGGCTGATGTGTAGGAAAGGTTCTTGGACCATCTCTTCCAGTGGCTTAAAATTCTCATCAAGTTGTGGGGCTACTGTGTTAATAAAATTTTAACCTCATCTAATGTTGAGAGAGGTGAATGAGCAGCTTAAACCTCTGGCTTCAATTTTCTCAAGTATGTGAAGCGAAGCATTCACCTGGGGAAAAAAAAAAGACTTTAACCTTCTCATGGATACCTGTCAAACGGCACCGGCTTTTGTAGCTCTTAATCCAAAGCAAAAGGAACATCAAATTGAAGAACTTTTTCCTAGGAAGCATATCAAATAGTTTTGCACTGGTAGCAACAAGAGCCAGGAGAAACAGTTTTCTTTTTCTTGCCTTCACGTACCTCTGAAAGAAGCAGGCAAAGGGAATTGGGAATCTTAATACACGTTTCTAGAGGTACTAACTTTAGAAGAAACAATACTGTTTGAATACTGTACTTCAGTTTTTCTTGGCTGGAAAATGGGAAGATTTTTTTTTTTCCTTTTTTCACAAAAATATTTTCAGAAAACATTCTTTGATTATTTAACTGGTTTCACAGAATAAGCTTTTAGGTTCATTTTCCAGTAGAATGTGATTTCTTTTCTAATATTAGACCTCTGATTCGTAAATGGACCCTTGCGACATCTTTCAGTTGTGCCATTGACCTCTTCTGAGCTAAGAATAGGCTCCTCTCTAATTCCTTGTTTAAAAAATGAGAAGAAAATTGTATTGCCTTCATTCTCTGTACTGAGATGAACTGCTGCTTTCTTTTTGAAGCCTTAATTCAGGCAAGGCTGACACAGGTAGGTTGGAACCAAACTCAGAAGAGGTGAATACTTCTGTGTTAGTCAAGCAAGATCAGCGCTCCTCATAGAATAACTTAAATTATAGTGTCCATCCCTCAGGACCAGATTAATGTTTTAGTATTCAAGGAACCAGCCTGGCAGTTAAGTTAGCTGGGGATTTCTGTGAAATGTTGGTAAAGGCTGTCATTTGCAATTAAAGCTAAATCCTTAAGGCATTTGTGTTAATGGATGAGGCCAGTGAAAGAGGCTGAGTTTAAAATGACCTCATGCTTTTTTGCTTTGTTACGGTTTATAATTTTGAGTATGTGAAATTTGACTATTTTAACAAGGTTAAGATAATTATCTGTAATGTATGTTGAATAAATTGCCTTTAGGATTAAATTAAATGAGCATATTTTGTTTGCAAATCTAAGTATTTGTGGCCCAAATCCTTGTTCAAGTAACCCTTTTTTGGTGATTGTTCACTTCTTTTTTGTTTCAAAATAAATGCTTATTGCAGGAATTTAATGCAGAATTTTAGATTTTTTTTGTGTGTTTTTGTAGGCAGCTTACTGGTAATTCCTTTAAGCTTTCTTTATTGTTGTCAGAACTTCCAGCAGGTTTAAATAAAGCTTAAGCATATGTTTCCGATTAATTTGTAAGCTTTCTGTAGGAATATTGGAAAGTAGACCGATAATATGACTACAAATATTTTTGTTTCATTTAGAATACATGCTTTCATGCTGCTTCCAAAAAAACAAAACCAAAGCAGTGTAATGCTGTGTATTCTTAAAGACACTCACGCAAAGAAGTGCTGTAGTGGGGTTATGCATTTATGTTGCAGCAGCAGATAGAAGTTGCATCCAAGTTGAATGCTGTTGTGCTCGCTGCTGTACATGCATATTATATTTGGCAGAGTTCCTCCAAAGCCTTTAATAATGTACAGTATTTGCATTTTTTTCCAGTTCTCCCTTCCTTTCCACCTCTTATTTCTCTGTCTGTTGAAAGTATTACGAACCAGAAATGTCACGTCCGGTCTAGATGCAGACTCTGCCTACTACTAATGAGAGACACAGCTTTCGGTTTGAATTAATCAGTTCCAACTATCTATATCTCTGCTTGTTCTTGAGATTTGCGTTGTTTGAAGACACATTAATAAGATCTCGGCAAGAAGTGGGTGCAGCTGATTATCTCCTGTGGTTCTTCCCTTTTATTTGAGAGCGTGAGTACTGCTAAAATCATACTTGAGCTCAGGGGCTGAGAGGATTCTAATTTGGAGACTCTTCCCCTCCTAATTAGGTTCGGAAGGTAGGAAACACTTTGCTCAGATGATCATTCCCAGTCTTTCTAAGGCAACTTTTACTTCTTGTTCCTTTCAGGACTTCCTATTACATTGTTGAGTTAGAACTTAAAAAAGGGCATCTGGGGTCAGACCAAAGTCCATGTACTCCTAGTATCTGACTCCGACAGTGAACCAAAACAGGTATCTGCAGAAGAGGAGAAGCTGGATGTGCACACGCTATTTACCTCAACTACTCTCTCATCTTTCAGATATTTTTAAGCGCAGGATTTTTCCCTTGACAGAGGAGGGAAACAATTGATCCATACAGTTTGGGTGCTGCTGATGTACTGTTAGAAGAGTGTATTTGTGGCTCACATTAAATGCTTTATTTTTTTATCTACTACCCTGTCACTGTTGTTCTAGCCTGTCGAATGCCTTGCACAAGTCCGGGTAGATGATGTCTGTTGCTCTCCCCTTATCCACCAAACCTGTAACCCCATCGTAGAAGGCGTTATTGCAGGAGAGAGTCATTGGTGAGCAGATCACAGGTGCGAGGTGGTGTTGGGTCAGTTTTTATTGCTTGGCTTTGCAGACTTGCCCTGTGGGTGACTGAGTCACGTGCGCAGATTCTATTTTGCCCATTTCACCTGGGACTGAGTGTCTTCAAGTCATGCTGGTTTCACATTAAATAAGAGCTTTTGGGACATTTGCATAGGAATAAGAGAGCACAAGCATTATGATTTGTTTCTAATTAACTGTCAGCCCTCTAAGGTACAATTATCAACTGTATAACATATAAGTCTTCAATTATTTAATGTATTTATTATTTTAGAATACATCCACCAATTAATTTTAAGTATAAAAGCACTGCTACTGTTTCAAAAGGAAAGAACTCGTCTTGTTACCCAGTGAGGCACACTGTAAAGACATCCTTGTCCCGTGGGTCTGTTACATGGCTGAAGATGGTGTGATACAAGTTCTTTGCATCAGTGCCTGCAAGCGGTCCCTGCCCTCCCTCTCTCATAGCCTGTTCCCACTCTGTTCCGGCTGGCACAGCAGTTTGTGCCGCCATGTGGAAAACCAGAGCAGGGATCTGATCCAGCTGAAAAATAACCAGCCAGAATGGTTTATATTTTTCTGTCTCATACGTTTTCTGCCACACAAGTAGTTGTGCTGACATGGCAAGAAGGTGTCAGTGTGACTAAGGGGCAGGAGGGAAGGTGGCATCTGCTCGGACTGGTCTGGCACTGCCTGCCAAATTTTAAGCTGTGCTCTGAAAGATATATTAGTTTGGCTTCTTTCTTTGGTGTTGAGAAGTAGTTTGAACAGACAAGGCAGGGTTTGGAAAAGAGGAGGAAATTTTATCCATGCTGTGCACATGGAGAAATAGTGTTTGGAGAGATTTGGTGATTTACTTTTAGATTCATTTTGCAGTAGAATGTGATTTCCACCTAGGATCCATTTTTGTCTGATATTTGAGCTGTAAAACCAAACCAACCTCCCAATACCTGAGTTAACTGCTCAACTTTGAATAGAAGGGACTGTTAGGTACTTTTGGAGTGGAGTTCTTAATTATGATCTCGGACCAGCCTGATAAAGGCAGAGAAGACTCTTGCAAGCTGGAGCTGACTGTAGCTAACTCCCTGAAGACATTGTGTATGTCTGCTCTTCTGTCTTCTCTTAGATGCTAAATATACCTCTTTTATTTACTTATGTTGGGGTACAGGGAATCATGCCCTAAAAAATCTGCCTTGTAAGGTAAAGGGACATCCTAAATTTCAGCTAATCTCTTGACTCCACGATTTCATATTGGTTTGATCTAGGAAGCTCTTGATGAACAACCTTACTTAGATCTACTCTCAGTAGCCTTCTACATATCTCTGACTCTCTGCTGATTAGGCCTAGGGCCTTGGATTGAAAATAAGCTGTATGACGTGGACTGAAGAATTTTTATTTTCTTGAGTGAAACCAGACCTATATACGAACCATGGGGAGGCTATTTTTTTATTTATTTTTCTTCCAGTAAGTGGAAAATATTGCACATTAACCTCACTTTGAAAGGTTATTCCACCTGGCAAATGCTCTCACTTAGCTGAGCATGGGAAGGGAGGTATGTTGTGGTGAATCCAATGTTAGATTGGCCCTTGAGTCTTGACTTCTCAGTGTTGCTTGATGATTCAAGGCAGCTTCTTTCCTATGCCTCCGTTGTCCTGTCAAGAGAAGAGGAGGGTGTTATTTTCCTTTTTGTTAAAGTATACTGAGCTCATCTGGTGAAAACGCTGTTTAAGAACTAGCCTGGGACAGTTAGCTCATACAACTGTGACATCTACATCAAAAATGTAACATTCTGAGCAATTCCACTGATGGTCTGACCTCCAGAGAGGGCTGCTGAAGAGAGAGCAATGTAATGGAGCGTCTTCCTGTGTTACGTTTACCGCACAAGAGAGTTTGAGTTTTGGTTGCAGAAGTAGCGGCACCCTCCCTGCGCAGCACCACAAAACACATTCTGTACCACAGTTATCAGAGACAGGGCCTTCAGCAGGACTTGGTTTCCTGTGGTGAACCTAACGGGCTGAGCTTCAGAACATCCTCTAAGGGTGTCTCCATCCTGCCAGACTTTGGCCTGAGAAGGAAAAGTAGCTTTATTTGAAAACAGATCAAGACTGTGCTGGCCAAAAGTTTTAGTGTGTTTTGCCTTTTAAACCGCTTGAAGGAATGGAGACCATCTGGTAACCACATTTTGTTGATGACTCGCTGAATGATACCTTGCCTAACTTAGTAATATTAATTGTGTCTCAAATAAATATGATTTATAGTAGTGCTTACCTGAAGTGACAGTGGAGTGCAGGCATCTTATCAAGGCAGGAGAAATTTTGCTGTGATTGGTTCTTTCAGCAGATGCATTTGAGCTCTGAGAGGGCTTGCATGTCTCAGATCGTGCTGTGCTGAAGTACCCGGCTTAGTTCTGCAGGAGCCAGCGATGCAGTTGTGTTAGCACAGTATCTTAGCCTGGGCTCTGTACGGCTGCTGATACTCCAGCTAACTGTGGACAGCCTAGTTCAGGTTTCTGTGCGTGGCTTTTACTTGTGTTTTGTTGACATATGCCCTACATGGTGGTATGTAAGACTGGATTTATAGGATTATTCTAATGCAGTGCTTCTTTAAATGGTACAAAACAAGAGAATCATGATCAGAAATTGCTGTTTACTTGGGCCAGGAAGCTTCATGATTTGACGAACTGAATGAATATTTGTAGATGCATACAGGAGTCCTTGGACTTTCTTTGCCTCCCTCCAAGAAGGCATTGTGTGTCCACTGCCTTTGGTTGTATTTGTATTGGATTAGTATTTCGTCTGTCTTCCTCTGATAGAAATATTTGTTTGATGAGACAACTTTGATTCATTCAATTTCTGAGGAAGAACTAAGGGAGGTACATGAGACTTGGCTAATCGATTACTAAATGAGAATAAAAGCATCCGTTCTTCAAGGTGTGGTGCCATGAATAGATGGACACATCAAATAATCTAGGATCTATTCTTTTACCTTTGACTTCCAATGGAATTTCCAATTGACACTTGGAGCATAAGGGATTCATCGTTTGGCTCTCTGAAGCACTGTACGTAGGTATCACAGTATGAAGAGGATGTGAAGAGCTACAAGTGGCTTCTGATAATTGCACTGTGGTGAGGTTAAGAAAATGAGAATGTTAATGATTCTCCAAGGCAAGACGAAGAAGCTGAGTTCTGAGCAAGAGGTCCCACTGTGCTGGTCAAAACACTTCTAGCTTAATCTTAGTTTACTGTGGACAGAGGTTGACTGCATGAGACCTAGCATTGTATGCAAAACATAGGTAGAAAGACCACAAGTGGGAGTCACGACTAGACCAGTGTTTCTCAATCAGTTGTGCATGCACCTCTCATTATCCGTAAGATCAAAAATTATTTAAAAAAAAAAATTTAAATCCATGTATATTTGGGTAAGCAAATAAAAAGGAGGAAAACAGGAGTAGTAAATACCACGTTCAGCTTAATTTTTATTTCGTTGCAAGTTAATGTTAGCTTGGTAAGACTGGGCAGGAGGCAAATCTTTTCTTTGGAAGGGTTGACCAGCACTGGTGCCACTTCCTGCTTCAAGATCAAGTGTAGCTGTTATTCTTGACATCCTTTTGACTTTTTAAGGAATTCTAGTTGGCTACTGAAATTGCAGGTTTGGTTTTTGCTTGTTTACCACAAATTTTTTCTCACATCAAGCTAATTATTTTATTTTTTGGTCTTTATTTCATGTTGTACATATAGGTTATAAATGTGCTTGCAGTCCCAATTTCATCAGCAGGAGTACAACATAGTAAATATTTATATGATGTGTTATTTCCACAGACTTTTAGCTGTTTTTAGAGTTGGGAAGATGTTTGGATTTGGAAAGAAGAGGGTAAAGATCTTACAGGACTATTGAAATCCCTTTGAAGAAAAGATAAATCAGGAAAGAACTGAGAAAAATTAAGATATGTGCATTTTAAAAATATTATTGTAAAAAGTTTAAGTTCTTCACCTTTCCCAGACTAGTAAACTAGAAGTTGGAAAGGCATATTGTTTTCATAATGGATGTTAGCTAAATTTCAGAGTTGTCCCATGCCTATGTAAACTTCACTGATGGTGGTCAACATTTCAGAGTGAAAAAGTGTTTACAGGAGGTAAAATTTCCCTGAAGTGTATTAAATAAGCAAATTCTACCTAAAAATAAAACTGAAATCGTAATACAGTAGATCCTCTATGCTCTAGGGTCTAGCCACCAGTTTCCATAAATTATTTTGAGAATGTTTGTGTTTAACTTTTTCCCCTTTTAAGGAGTTTCGAAGCATGCCATTGTGTTCCTGCTTATGAAAGATAAGTTGCAGAATCGACCAGCTGCACCCTTAATCCTTTGATATCCTGTAAGCAGAACAAAGTTTTGGAAATGTCAGGCTGATGTAACTCATATGGAGAACATTAGCTCCTCCTAGATGAGGTTTGTAAAATATAAGTGGGTTAAAAATCACAATCGTGTTAACACAACCTTTCCAACAAGAAGAAATTTATCCATCTATCAGTATCTGTTAGAACTTAACTACATGTGCTCGTGTTTTGAAAGTCTGTCTGAAAATGCAATACTCTCTCTGGAACTAATAAGATTTTGTGAAGTCCTAGGAGAATATCAGGTGTGGTGGTGATTTGATATGGAAAAATATGAACAGATCAACACTGCAAATAAATAACCACTTCACCTAATGAAAATAAGAATATATTTTGTTTATATTATTCCCAGAGAAAATGGGAGATCATTATACATATTATTTTTCATAATGTAAATTTATACTCTGTTGAATTTGGCATCTTTGTAGGTGTTGTATTGTTGGTTTTTTTAACAGGTCACTACTTAACTGTCTTACATTCATTCGATTGTTGAGAATTTTATGTGTGTGTGTAAGACTATCAGAAAAAGTTTTGAGTATAGGCTCTTACCAGTGGCTTTAATTTGGTATTACACACCAGCTACTTTGCTTTGCCTACCTGTAGGACAGGCAAGGCTGCTCTACCAGCCATGGCGTACCACCACAGCTGCACGATAGAGCCTAGCAGCAGGGGATGGTTTGCCATTACTGCTGGGTTTTGGCTCTAGGAGGCTGTAGAGGTACTTGTGAGGGAAGGCTGCCAAAAAGAGAGTACTGACGTTCAATAATCCTCCTCGGAATTCTCTTTACTGAACATCTCAAAGTGGCTTTTGCATTACGAGTGAAAATATGGCCCACATGCGTAACCATAGAGAAGTATCTTGTCATGCTCTGTCCTCAACAAGCTAAAATGACATGTTCTGCAGTGAGAAATGAGGAAATGTCTTTTAGAGAAAGGAAAAGAATATCTAGGAAGAAGGTGGTGGTGTGTCATTACATGCATTTGCAAATTGCAAATTGTTATCCACAGTTCAGTAGGAGTGTTTCGCTCACAATGTTGTATAGATTCATCCTCTGTGCTCTCTTGGTTCGTAGCTTATTCTAAATGTAGGTGGGTGCTGATCATAGAATCGTAGAATTGTTAGGGTTGGAAGGGACCTTAAAGATCATCTAGTTCCAACCCCCCTGCCATGGGCAGGGACACCTCCCACTAGACCAGGTTCCTCAGAGCCCCATCCAACCTGGCCTTAAAAACTTCCAGGCATGGGGCGTCCACCACCTTTCTGAGCAACCTGTTCCAGTGTCTCACCACCCTCATGGTGAAGAACTTCTTCCTAACATCCAGTCTGAATAGTCCCATCTCTAGTTTTAATCCATTCCCTAGTTTGCAATTGATAAATTTGCTTTTGATAGTTTGCAATTGGCAACCAGCACTAACACCTATGCAATGTGAGAGTTCAGAAAATAAAAATGTACGCCGACATCAAAACTTACGTGAAATGAGAATGATCTGAAAGAAGAGCCGCAATAGTACATGTAGGATTAATCCATGAAGTATAATGAGACTAGAAACCTGAAGAATTTTATTTATGAGTCAGCTTTTACCAAGTAGCCAGGTATTGTCAAGGTGGACAGAAATTATTGACAACCTGGAGGAACTGCTTTCTAAATTCTCATGTCTTACTCAAGTGTTTGAGGCAACAGATTGCCAAGAGACTCAAGTATTCTTTTTTTGTGGAAAATGGCCAGATATATCTGTTGTCTGTCCATCCCCACCCTTTTTTTGATATATGGGTTCTGGTACCCTTTGTTTTAATGTTATTCTCTTTTCTGCTTGCTAGTGTCTGCCAGTACATGCCTGGCATTAAGCCCCTTCAGACCAGAGGAAAAAAAAGGAGTTCACTTTTATCCTGAAGCATTGGTGAAAGGTGGTTGTGCATCAGCTGTTGGAAGTGTTGACAAATGGCTTATACTCAGCTGAATATAGACTGTGGTACAGACTTCTCACAGCTGCTTTGCTGTTCTCTTTTGGGGGCAGGCTTCTTTACCCTACAGAGTTTTCCACTTCTCTCCATTTTTCTTTGTCTCTTTCTTTCCCTGTTGACTGCCACCCACATGATTTGTCTCACAAGTTCTTTCTCCAGCCAAATAAGACTGAGCATTGTTCACTTGAGATGCCTTTTTAGAGTCTTCTGGTGAGAATCATTAGAAGCCATTCACAGAATCACAGGATGGTTGATCTTGGAAGGGACCTCTGGAGGTCGTCTGGTCCGACCCCCCTGCTCAAGCAAGGCCACCTAGAGACAGTTACCCAGGACAATGACCCAGATGGCTTTTGAATATCTCCAAGGATGGAGACTCCACAACCTCCCTGGGCAACCTGTTCTAGTTCTCAGTCCCCCTCATGGCAAAAGAAAATGTATCTCTCCACTTTCATGGGGGAAGAGGAATAGATCCCCAAGAGAAGAGTCGTAGACCCACAAGTCCACCACGTGGGTCTTCTAATCATATGGCAGTCATGTCATTTTACCATCGCCAATCTGCTGTGTCTGCTTACTGTTCACATAGTGATTTAGCTCAGCGCAAGAATTGATTTCCATTTGACTACAGCTTTGTCTGTAGCAATTGAATAGATTTTGTTTTATCTTAATGAATTAAATATAGGATCAAGGTGGTTCTCTTTATTGTTCTGTCAAAAGACATCCTATATATATGCTGAATAGTTGTTTTTTTCACAGCTGCGCCTGAAATATAATTTGACTACACGAATCACACTGATATGTAGAATTTAATTGCATTGTTTTACTTTAATCTTCTTCAAAGAGCCAAGAGCTTTTGAGTGTTATATATGGAAATACTTGTTAAATCATTTTGCATACACTGCAGCAGCATCTAAAAAAAAAAAAATCACACTTTATCACCTTATCGTGGGTTTTGTGTAATTCAGTTCATTAAGGCATTTGATGTTGATTTCCTTTTGCCCACAACAGATTTTAGCTGAGCTTGACGATGCTTCATTAAGAGATTTGTCATTGAAGTCTTAAGACTAATCAGGGGCTTTTAGTGTGTGCCTCTGTTCAAGGGAGGCTTTCGGTGTTTCGTATGGAAAGCACTGCAGATTTAATGTTGCGTTTGTCCTTTGACGCAAGTCGAGATTCATTTATCAGTTATAGAAAGAGGATGAAAACCATGAGTAGAAAAAAGCCTATTCTAGTCTCTTTGTCCTAAATGATAAGGAGTGCACCTTTATGGCTTCCCTTTGGCTGCGGTTGGCAGGCTACACACCATTTCAGATACTAAATGATGAGTTAATATAGTATTTTATTAGCTGCGCTGTTTTAGTGAAAGGAGTTGTGCTTTCAGCCATATTGTGAGGCCTGCTTGTGGGGTTTTTGCATCCTCATGTTTTCGGTTAATATGCTAGAGTAGAGGTGAATCTCTGGGAAGATGGATGGCAGCAAAATTTGAAGGAAAGACGATGTATATGTACCTATAGTGAACTGCACATGGCAGCTCACTGTTGAGGCTTTGCCCTGGCTGCTACTCGAAGATAGCGTAATGGTTAGTTAGCATTTCCCGCCTTGTTGCCAAGAATTAGCTACCACTAAGAGGGCTCGATTACCTACGGCACAGAAAAATACTCCCCAGTCACAGCTGCCCTTTGCCTGCTTGGATTCATAGGTGTTCAGCCCGCACGACTCGGGGGACGTATGTTTGGGAGAGAGAGAGCAAACACTTAATCCATCGCTGCCTTAGCCAAAATATAAGCCATTAAGCGTTTTATTGCTGTCTGATTCCACATTTGTTATCTCCATTCCCACTATGCTTGAACAGCCATATAATGTAGGAATGCCACAATAAAGTTTCCCCGGAGCCTTCTCTTCTCCAGGCTGAACAACCCCAACTCCCATCCTTTCTTCATTGCAGAAGTCGTCCAGCCCTCTGATCGTTTTTGTGGCCCTTCTATGGACCCACTCTAATAGGTCCATGTCTGTCTTGTACTGGGGACCCCAGAGCTGGATGCAGTACTCCAGGTGGGGTCTCAGCAGAGCAGTGTAGAGGGGGAGAATCGCTTCCCTTGACTGCTGGCCACGCTGCTTCTTGTGCAGCCCAGGACATGATTGGCTTTCTGGGCTGCAAGTGCACTTTGCCAGTTCACGTCCGATATTTCTTCCACCAGTATCCCCCGGTCCTGAGATTGAGGAGGGCTGCTCAATCCATTCCTCCCCCAGTCTATCGATAATGCAGGTTGCCCTGACCCAGGTGCGGGACCTTGCATTTGGCCTTGTTGAGCTTCATGAATTTCATGAAGTTCAACAGCTTGGTGTCATCTGCAACATCCGCAGATGCACATGGATTTAAATAATGTGTGTTTCTCCATCCTTGGATCCACTCTTCATCTGGTGTATTTTAGTCAACAGCTCTAGTATTTGAATTATACTTTTACTGTCCATAGCTGTAAGTAGTTGGAAACGTGGTAGTTTGATCATCATCCTGGTGTCTTCTTTACTTAGTGTGGCACCAGTTTGGCTCCAGCACCTGAGAATGCATGATGAACTTTCGAACCTGCAATATTGCCTGTGGGATTGATACTGTTTCAAATAAGTGAGCATTTGGGGTTTGCCTGGACATGATGTAATGAGATAATTGCAGAACCATTTGGCTTCTAACCGCAGATACAGCCTTTTTTTTTAATGTACTCTATTTAGTTTAAAAAAATGAAAAGACATTAATCTTCAGTCTCTGCTACTTCTTCAACTAGTAGTAGAATTGTAGGTTGCTGGGCTGACACAAAACTCCCCTGAAACGTAGTTTTCAGAAGTGCCGGTGTAATTTTTAACTGTCTCCAGCAGGAGGCTTTTTTGTCTGGAAGGAATCCAGAGGTTTACAGTGTAGCATTTGTTCAAATTCATGTAAGCTGCTAGATAGTCTTAAAGTTCTCCTGAAGTTGTTTTCCTCTGCAGTTGAAGACATCTGCGCTCTGGCATTGCAAGACAGACTATGTCCCAGTGATGATTTTTGTGTATAGCGTAGGCAAATATAGGATGCAGTAGTTGATGGCTCGCCTCTGCTGTTTGGCTGGTGGTGGCTGGAAGGTCTAGTGCATGTCCTGGGTGTGTGTGGTGGGGTGACCTTGGCTGGAAGCCAGGTGCTCACCAAGCTGCTCTGTCACTCCCCCTTCTCAGCTGGACAGGGGAGAGAAAATATAGCGAAAGGTTCGAGATAAGGACGGGGGAGATCGTTCAGCGAAACAGACTCGACTTGGAGAAATTAAGTTTATTGGCAATCAAATCAGAGTAGGGTAATAAATAAATAAAACCAAATCTTAAAACACGCTCCCCCCACCCCTTCTTTCTCCCGGGCTTAACTTCACTCGTGATTTTTCTCTACTTCCTCCCCTGGAGCGGCGGTGGGGGTCAGGGAATGGGGGTTGTGGTCAGTTCATCACACGTTGTCTCTGCCGCTCCTTCCTCCTCAGGGGGAGGACGCCTTACACTTGCCCTGCTCCAGCATGGGGGCCCTCCCATGGGAGACAGTCTTCCATGAACTTCTCCGATGTGAGTCCTTCCCAGGGGCTGCAGTTCTTCACAAACTGCTCCAGTGTGGGTCCCCCATGAAATTACAAGTCCTGCCAGCAAACCTGCTCCAGCGTGGGCTCCTCTCTCCATGGGTCCACAGCTCCTTCCAGCACAAGTCTTATGAGGAGCGGCTGAGGGAACTGGGGTTGTTTAACCTGGGCGAAAGGAGGCTGAGGGGAGACCTTATTGCTCTCTACGACTACCTGAAAGGAGGTTGTAGCCAGGTGGGGGTTGGTCTCTTCTCCTAAATACCACGCAATGGGATGATAGGAAACAGCCTCAAGTTGCACCAGGGGAGTTTAGGATGGATATTAGGAAAATGTCTTTACTGAAAGGGTTGTCAAGCATTGGAACAGGCTGCCCTGGGAAGTGGTTGAGTCGCCATCCCTGGAGGTATTTAAAAGGCATGTAGATGTGGTGCTCAGGGACGTGGTTTAGTGCTGGGCATGGCAGTGCTAGGTTAATGGTTGGACTTGATGATCTTAAACATCTTTTCCAACCTGAATGATTCTGTGATTCTATTCTATGATTCTATCGTTGTAGTAATTGTTATGAAATAATTAACCAATAGCATATATATACACACATACATCTGTGGGGCTTTTCCCTTCTCCAGTATTACTTTGCCTTCTCTGCAGTTTTAGGAATACAAATTTATGTAAGTCAATACATATTCCACATCTTAAAGATCTTGCTTATCAGAAGAGTGAGAAAAACATAATTCGTTTTTTTGTAAAAATACAAAATTTCAAAAAGTGCAGATTCTACATGGTTGTCTTGTGCCCTGAACAAATTCTGATGGCTTCTGTTCCTTGTGATTGAGTGCCAAAGGTCACTTCAGCAATCCCTTGTTTCTGGGGAGAGAGATCACTAATGAGACCAAGACATGAACTGAGATTAAATATCTCCTGAACCTCACTCACATCCCAAAAAACATTCTCTTTGTGGTGGTCTTTGCACGTTTGAACTGAGGCAAGTTAAATTCATGTTGCTTAGCTTTTTCAGTAGAGAAGGGGTGAGACAAGGCACTTTCAGTCTTGTCATTCCAATGTGTTTCTCGTTCAACAAACCTAGCGGTATGTTCTTTTGAAAGAAGCATGCTATGAATTTCAGGAGATTATTGTGGAAAAACAGAGGAGTTGTCAAAATAGGATTGATATTGCCATTTTAATTGTACCTGTCTTAGAGAAGATTATTTTTGTCCTTTTTTCTCGTGCATCCCACAGGTCATAAATGTTGATGGAACAATGAGGAAAACCCTCCTAGAGGATAAGCTTCCACATATATTTGGTTTCACACTGCTGGGAGATTACATCTACTGGACTGACTGGCAGAGACGAAGCATTGAAAGAGTTCACAAGATAAAGGCTAGCAGAGACATCATTATTGATCAGCTGCCAGATTTAATGGGCCTTAAAGCAACAAGTGTTACCAAAGTGTTTGGTAAGCATGAGCAATCATAGGATGGATCTATAGTAGTTTCTAGATGGGCTTGCTTTCGTTAAGCAACTGTTGATTACTTGTAATGAGAAAAACTGTGGTCTCATATGTTTGAATCATTTTAAAGAACTGCACCTATTGTTTATTAAGTTGGCAAAATACGGTGTTGCAAAAGAAGTATGGGCTTCCAGTTTTAAGTGACATTTGACATAAGGCTTCCACGGTTTCCACTACACATTTTGAATATTTGTGAGGAGAATTTTATTCCTTCCTCCACTCTATAAGAATCCTTACTTCTGGTGCTCACAGAATTGCTCCATTTTCTGTTGCCTCTTCCCTTACAGTACAAAGTCCCAGTGATGTGCAGTTAGCAGAATGCTTTTAACTGTGTCGGGTGGGCTAGGCAGTTAGTGGCCATTACAACAGTGGCTCAAAGCATGTCACACTTAAATATTGACTTTAATACCTAAAACGTACTTAAATCTTAACAATTAAGTCTTGCCCATAGCATGGGATCAGCAGCTGGAGCTCCGTGTTCTTCCACTGCATCTCCTGAAAGGTGCAGCCAGTCTTTTATGTCCTCAGATTGCATTCTGCAGAAGTGTATGTTGCAGGACCTCCTGGCTTCAGGAGTAACTCATGAGATGCGTGTGTTCACCACAGAGCTGTCTACTACCTGGATCTGGGCATAGCAGTGAACAGATTTGTTGTTCAGCTGTTAAAATCACTGAGAATAGTTGCAACAGAATCACAGAAAGTAGGTTGTCAAATTACACCTTGCCTGGTATGTGGATTTCCAGCCTTTCAGGAAGCTTTATTTGAAGGATAATCAAGTCCTCAAGCTGCAAGTTACGGCATCAGCCTGAAATATGTATGCCCTAAAAAGGGAAAATTAAACCTGGCTGAGGCTGATCTTTGAGGGTTTTTTTGTGGTAACAGTCTCTAAATACCTAAATCCTTGGTTCCAGCAGGTGGAGAAAGTCACTCTCTTGGTCCTCACCTGCCCCTCCACATTGGGTCCCCATCTAGTCATGGTTATTCACACGAAAAAATAAGTGTGAGGTTGTGGTGATCTTGTTGGAACTGCTTCTGCTAATGAATCTTCTCAGCTTTAAATTAAACGGCTGGGAAAGAGCTGCATTATCCAGCTGTTTTCTCGCCATTTTGTATGGTTGAACATTTGTAAAACTTGGTTTCAAAGAGATACAAAGATGGGATACTTGGCCAGAAATAATCAAGCTGAACATGTATGTAATTACCTGCCTTCAGTGAAGGAATTTAATCTTTGAGGAAACTAGAAGGATATGTTTGTAGCTGTTATTTGTACTATAGGAGGGATAGGACCAGCTTCCTAATCCTTGTGTAGAAGGAAAGAAACAGTTTTGAATGTTTTTTTTTATAGAATTTACTGTTGACAACCCATAGTGCTAACTTATTTTGAAAAATTATAATTACACTGCATTTTTGCTCAGCCTCCCCTTTCCCCCCTGCCTCCACAATGCACCAATATCTGTTTTGTTTTGTTTTGTTTTGTTTTTTTCTTAAAGGAACTAATTCATGTGCAGACAACAACGGAGGCTGCAGCCACCTGTGTTTCTTTACACCCCAGGAGGCCAGGTGTGCCTGTCCCATTGGCCTTGAGCTTTTGAGTGACATGAAGACTTGCATCATTCCTGAAGCCTTCTTAGTTTTCACAAGCAGAGCAGCAATTCATAGGATTTCCCTTGAAACCAATAATAATGATGTTGCTATTCCTCTAACTGGAGTCAAGGAAGCATCTGCTCTGGATTTTGATGTCTCTGATAACAGAATCTACTGGACTGATGTTAGTTTGAAGGTATTACTGACGCGTGAATTCCCTGAATATAGAGCCACAGAGCAGTTACTTTGATCTAGCAAAGGTCTCTGTTACATGATCTGTCCTGCAGTTGCTAATGTTGTCATTGAATTGCATCCAAGGAGACTCTTGGAGATGAAGACAGTTGCATTGTTGAATGCACAGTTGGGTGACAGGCATCTTCCTGCTTCAAATAAAAATCCAAATTGGTGTCTGCTCATACCGAATGCCTAAGTCTTGGATGTTGCACGTGTTCCATCCATATATGTATCTATTGTAGAAAAGCTGTTTTCATGTCACATAGTAGAGTAATTTAAACATCAACCTTGGCAACCCCCTGAGCTTTCCATCCTCTTCCACTTTTGACTTGGAAGACAATCTTACTCAATAATAATATTTGGCAAGTGAACTTTGGATGGGTTGCTGTTAGTCTGTGGCTCCAGCTTGGCACAGGAAAGGCCAGGGAACTTGTCCAGTCCCCTCCACACTATGTTAAGCCCCCGCCTGCCCCCATTTCTATCTCAGTCTGTTCCCCGGGAGTTTGACGTTTCCTGTGACATGTTTGGTTCACGTCCAGGTGCACGCTGAAGTGAGCACTGTGCTGTTCATCAGCGTTACTTTGCTTTTTGAAGTGAATTAAGTAACGGTAGAAAATGACAGATTCACTTCACTGGAACCGAATCCCTCTGTTTAGCCTCTTAAATAGGTTTTCCAAGAGCAATGAAAGCATCCTTGCCAACGTGCCTAAGCCGTAATAGGGAAAAGCTCAGTGGTAGTGACTGCAGGGCATGTGCAGTTTCCATAGCTTCTCTGTGAAGACTAACGAGGGCTGTGCTTCAGCATTAACAGTGCTGCTTGTGGTGTGGATGCTTTTCCTTCAGGAACAGTGCCAAGGTAATAAATTAGCGTACTGCAGACACGGTTACTAAATAAATCTCACGCAAGCACGTGGAGAGCTGGAGCTATGGTCGCCTTAACCATTTGTAGTGGAAAATACATTACTTCAACTGCGTCAGTGCGTAGATCCCAGTCTCACTCTGTGCAGAAACCTTTTACTTGTTTGTGGCCTCCTGAACTATCCAGCATACTGTCTTTTCACATACCTATCGGCGTATGTTTCAGCATGTCTGGGTTTTCATTTCCCCTGTCCCCCCACCTCCTTCCTGCGCCTCAGCAGCAGGTAGCGTAACTTCAGAGCCCGTAGACATCTCCCTTCCCTGTGGTGACCACCACTGCCCTGATCTCCTCCTGCCTCTGGTTATATGAGGACTCGTTTTCAAAAAGGGGTTATGCTTTTTCTGAGGTGTGGGTTATATCTGTAACAATATACTACATGATTTCTGGTTTTGACATTTGCCTTTAAAAATATAAAATATCTCTTACCCTGATACTCTCATTTATCAAATTACTAAGAAAATAATAGCTGAAATATTAGCAGGCATGTAGAATGTTTGCTTAGTGTCGATAACAAGGGTGGGTAATTGTACGTTGGTCCTGGAAATTACCAGTGATTTACCTGGGGGTTGTTTCAGTGCTCCCTGTTAGAAGTGGCTTATCTGCATGTACACAGTCCTTGCCCTGTGACTTGTTTTGTTGAGCGTGCATAACTGAAACGTAGATAGGATCAGCAAACTTGCTCCAAGTGACTGATCATGAGAAACAATTTAATTCCGATTTCTCTGAATTGAGATGTGTTGCTGAGACTTAAAACGTTACAGCAAATTAAGTAAGTTTAAAAAAAAAAAACAACTTTTGTGTGCAAATAGAAGAGAGCAAGAAGGGGCAAGGAAGAATCTGCAGACACGTAGTGCTTTCTGAAAATCATATCCTTTTAAGATGTCTTGGACTCATCATCAGGAATCACTAGCGTTCCTGAAAATTCATGTCTTTTCATACTGTGAATTGCTGTATCTTTTTTGACAACAAATTTATTTTTAAAAATGTAACATTGGCTGATATTTTTTTTTACTAATTTCTTTTTGTACACTAAACTCCATAGTAATTTCTCCTTTTTATTTCAGTGGGGTATCCATAAACGCTGTAATATTTTCACACACTTGTTTTCCAGACCATAAGCCGAGCTTTCATGAATGGGAGCTCTGTTGAACATGTGATTGAGTTTGGGCTAGATTATCCTGAGGGAATGGCTGTAGACTGGATGGGAAAGAACCTCTACTGGGCAGATACTGGAACCAATCGCATTGAAGTAGCCCGCCTGGATGGACAGTATAGGCAGGTCCTTGTGTGGAAGGACTTGGACAACCCGAGGTCTCTGGCTCTTGATCCTACCAAGGGGTAAGGGACAGCGTTGTTTTTCGAAGCTTTGTGCGCATATTCTTGTACGTGACAAGTTAATTGTCAGTTTATACAGCTCCGTTTATTCAAGGTCTTTGAAAAGATGGTAAACGCTCCACAACCCTAGGGGTTACAATGAAAAATTATGACAGTTCAGTCATATTTTTCTGCTTTTGTCTAAAACAGGAGTACTGTAATACTGCGCTTAACCACATGGGTTATTCCTTTTTTTTATTAAGGAACTGAAAATAAATTTAGGAAAGTCAAAGCATGCAAGTAAATACAACCTTACTTAGCTGATGTACTCTTTGTTCCACTTCTCCTTGCAGATACATGTACTGGACGGAGTGGGGAGGAAAACCTAGGATTGTTCGAGCATATATGGACGGAACAAACAGCATCACTTTGGTGGATAAAGTGGGTCGTGCCAATGACCTCACTATTGATTACGCAGACCAAAGGCTATATTGGACTGACTTAGACACAAGCATGATTGAGTCATCAAATATGCTAGGTAATCTAGTGTTATATTACTCCATCCAGTACAGAAATATGCCCTGACCGTAGTAAAGCAATTGAATAATATTAAATCGGAGGAAATGGAGCGTTAAACGTTTAAGGAGATAAAAAAAGCTTCCTAAATTAATAACCATATGATGATTTATAATGATGGTGAGATATGATGTCATTTCTCTGTATTGATGTGAAACTGCCTGTGTTTTACCGAAGCAGAGATAACCTCTGAGTTTCTCCAAGTGAGGACAACTCATAAGTTGACCTAAACCACCTCAGACTTTTCAGTCTGTACGCTAACTTTCTGTTGAAGTATTATCGCTGTTTCCAGCTCCAGACTAGTTGTATTAGTTCAAAACCAAAACCAAAATACTGCTTGCATTTCCTGCAGTCTGAGAGCTTCTGCAGCTGCTTCTGCAGTGTATCGTAACATGTGAGTAGAACTCTATCATGCGTAAAGTAAAACAACTTTACACATTTTCAGATCTTCCATTGGAATTTCGTTTATACATTCAAGGAGCGTGCTAAGATTTACTAAGCTTTCACATTGATATTGGCATGATAACCAACTGGATACAAGAAGGGAGTTTTGTTTTCTGCAGCTGACATAGAGCTGGTTTATGGTCCAGGTGTTTTGTAAATATAAAGCGGTCCTCAAGGTTTTAGCTGAAGCAGATATGATTCCTTTTTGAGAAAACGCAGTTTCTATACATTTCCAAATGCCACACAGTGAATCAATGATAGGATCAGAAATGGAATACAGAAGTTCCTGACCTGACATTCTGTCCTTGTTCCATTTCCAAGGAGAGGCCTTTGTGACATGGGAATTAATGCCTCTGGGATTCCAATGTAAAAATCAAAGTTTGTGTGGCAGAATATACAGTATTTAAGCAAACTCATACAGGATTGTTGCAGCAATGCTCTGATTGATGACATATATGATTTCCCTGCAACTCTTTTTTTTTTTTCTTTCTTTTAATCTGTGAAAAGCTATCATTACAGTGAGATTTGGTTTTTTAAGGTGTTATTGTGTGTGCATATCTTCAGAGTATGGAGAATCTAACAAGCTTTCTCTAAACAGAGAGGGCAATGCAGTTTTGGATTCTGAGGCTATTACTGATTTTGCATTTCTGGTATTTATTGCTTTGGGATGACAACTAGTGAATGGTTGTTACTGTTTAGAAATTGCAGTAAGATTGTTTCTTTATCTAGAGTAGTGTTCTTTCCATCCAGAGTGCATGATCTATCAAAGCTCTCACTAAGCTTCTGTGTTATACTTAGAGAAACGAAATAGCCAGAGGGAAGCTTGAACTAGGAACTGATTGTGGCATTGAAAAGAAACACAATATTGAAATCATCTGGGGTAAATTAAACTGGTTCTAAAGCTGAACCTGCTGTTAACATTTATGTGTGGTGAGAAGGTAGAAGGATGAGTGCTGAAGCTAGCAATGTTGTATGATGTCTCTTTAGTTAGCAGATTATAAAGACTCAGATAGACTTCTAGCAAGTGGGCCCATCGGTTAAGGAAATGTTATTAGGCTTGGCCTACGTTATGTAGCGCCAGTCTCCTTGCCAGGAGCGATCTGAACGAGCATTGCTGATAGGAACGTCTGCCCCACCAGCAATGAATAAAGCACTCTTAAGTGGATGAATGAATGCCGTTCCAGATCAATCTTGGGCATTATAAACGTTACCCAGCAGGAAAAAAAACGCTCTTTTGGGAGATTTTCCTCCATCACAATTCAACTAGACAGCTTATCTGCTTCCTTTGAAAGAGCCTATCCCCTGAATTCATCACTGTGTACCACAAATGCTCTAAGATATGTGCAGGATGCCTGTACCCTAACTTGGATACTTTAGATGCCTTAAAGTAGTTGGGAAGGTTGCCTCTATATTTAGTTCTGGCGGTTTGTAGGGAAATGGCTTCATGTTCTAGTTTTGAGGTTTTTCATTCCTTCTCCAGTTTTGGCCAAATGGGAGAGGGTATGATGGACACTAGGGCAGGGGAAGAAAAATTAGGTGGTCTGTAGAATCTAGCCTTGGATGTTTGAGGCAAGAGATGATGCTGGTGGTGCTACGTGTTCATTTGATGTAAAGTGGCAGAGATTCATAGAGGTTTACGCTTGAAAATTATTAGGAAGGTGTTACTTAGGATTAGGAAGGACTTACTTCCAGTAAGTCTTTATCTACTTTAGTAGTGCATCTCTGTCAGAGGCCCTCTAATGCTCTACAAGGTGTTAAATCTGTTGTGAATGTTGCTAACTGAGCCACTGAGGGCGGGGGTATTGGGATTTCTGCCAAACAAATGGTTTCCTAATCTCTTGGTGTAGCTGTATGTTAAATTGCATTGCAAGAGATTTGTGTTTCTTGAGTGAAACACCGTAATTTCTCATAGCTGTTTCTCTGTGAATCTGAAGTTTGGTTTATGTATGTTGTTGCTTTCATGCATATTAATTGGGTTTTGTGTTGGCCTGAGGAATTCCTGGAGCTGATAGTATTCTTGAATGCATTTTCCAATATCTATTTGGGACGATAAGCATGAGACATATACAGTAGTATTTATTTAAATGGCAATACGCTGGCACAGTTTCAAATTGCTCTACAGGCAAGAGGGTGTCAGGATAAGGTTTTTGAATGCAAGCGTTTAGGTTACCTCTTCAGCAGATACTGCTTAATAATGACTTCCATAATGCTGACTTGGGAAATGAGGTACTACTTTAAAAAAGGAAGAAAAAACTTCTTGATGCCAGTCACGCTCTTCATTTCATGAACTGGGAATTGTCCTTCAGTTGATTATCCTTATTTTTGCAGGACAAGAACGAGAAATCATAGCAGATGATCTACCTCATCCATTTGGATTAACCCAATACAGTGACTACATCTACTGGACAGACTGGAATCTTCACAGCATAGAAAGAGCGGACAAGACCAATGGGAAGAACAGGACACTTATTCAGGGCCATTTGGATTTTGTGATGGATATATTGGTCTTCCATTCTTCACGTCAGGATGGCTTGAATGATTGTGTGCAAAATAATGGCCATTGTGGGCACTTGTGCCTTGCCATACCAAATGGATTTAGGTGCGGCTGTGCTGCTCATTATACCTTGGATCCCAACAGCAGGAACTGTAGTTGTAAGCCTTTTTGTGTGCTTCTATATTCTTCGGTGCTTGTGGCTCCCAGGTGTTTGTGATCCCTTTCAGTTTAGAAAGGGAAGGGGTATCACAAGTCCATTTCAAAGCTTCTGGCTTTAAAGGTGATCTTTAAATATGAGGACAGAGTATTGAGTTTTATATCCATCTTTGTGACATGAATTGGGGCTGAAGATTTTTATTTCAAATCTTAGAAATAACAGTGCTGTCAAGTCTGGGCTTTCTTGTTTTACTAGAAGTGCTTTCTAGGTGATTCAGCTGTGTGATTGAAGCTTTCCCAGTCCTTACTTAAGTGTGTAGGTGGGTGGATTAGAAGTTCTAAACAAAAAATGTCTTTTTCTCTTAAGTGTTTAATAAAATTGGCAAAAATAACATCCGGTATGACAGCCTCCTAAGCAGGCTGCACAATGTGAACATGCACTTGAAATTCATATAAGTTTCTTTTCCCCCCTGTGTGTGATATTTTGAGCCTGACAGTTCACTGATTGTCCAATAAGAATTTAAGTTTCTAGTAAAAACAACAGATTAATAGAAAATGGACTGTTGACTTTAAAAAAAAACAAAAACAAAACAACAAAGATTCAGGCATCCTCGCACAGTAGCGTATAAGGAAATTTTAACTGGATGAAAGGACGAGGTTATGAAAGGTAGGTCCTGCTTGACTAATTAGATCTCCTTCTATGACAAAATGACCTGCTTAGTCGATGAGGAAAGGGCTGTGGATGTTGTCTACCTAGACTTTAGTAAAGCCTTTCACACCGTCTCCCACAGCGTTCTCCTGGAGAAATTGACTGCTGAGGGCTTGGAGAGGTGTACTCTTCACCGGGTAAAAAACTGGCTGGCTGGCCAAGCCCAAAGAGTGGTGGTGAATGGAGTTAAATACAGGTGGGGACCAGTCACAAGTGGTGTTCCCCAGGGCTCAGTACTGGGGCCAGTTCAGTTTAATGTTTTTATCAGTGACCTGGATGAGGGGATCAAGTGCACCCTTGGTAAGTTTGCAGATGACACCAAGTTAGGCGGGAGTGTTGATCTGCTTGAGGGTAGAAAGGTTCTATCAAAGGGATCTATCTGGACAGGCTGGATCGATGGGATGAGGCCATCTGTTTGAGATTCAACAAGGCCAAGTGCCAGGTCCTGCACTTGGGCCACAACAACCCCATGCAACGCTACAGGCTTGGGGAAGAGTGGCTGGAAAGCTGTCTGGCAGAAAAGGATCTGGGGGTGTTGGTTGATGGCCGGCTGAATGTGAGCCAGCAGTGTGCCCAGGTGGCCAAGGCGGCCAATAGCATTCTGGCTTGTGTCAGAAATAGTGTGGCCAACAGGACTAGGGAAGTGATCGTCCCCCTGTGCTCAGCACTGGTGATGCCACACCTCAAGTACTGTGTTCAGTTTGAGGCCCCTCATTACAAGAAAGACATTGAGGTGATGGAGCGTGTCCAAAGAAGAGCAATGAAGCTGGTAAAGGGTGTAGAGCACAAGTCTTATGAGAAGCGTCTGAGGGGAGACCTTATCGCTCTCTACAACTACCTGAAAGGAGGTTGTAGTGAGGTGGGGGTCGGTCTCTTGTCGCAAGTATCAAGCAATAGGGTAATAGGAAGTGGCCTCAAGTTGCACCAGGGGAGGTTTAGATTGGATATTAGGAAAACGTCTTCACTGAAGGGGGTGTCAAGCATTGGAACAGGCTGCCCTGGGAAGTGGTTGAGTCCCCATCCCTGGAGGTATTTAAAAGACATGTAGATGTGGTGCTCAGGGACATGGTCTAGTGCTGGGCATGGCAGTGCTAGGTTAATGCTTGGACTTGATGATCTTAAAGGTCTTTTTGCAACCTAAATGATTCTATGATAATATAGGAGAACCTGCGACTGTGCATTGCCCACAGTCACTCATGTTACTTAAATTCCACGAGAGACATAGTTATTTTATAATATGAAAAGGAAATACTTTCTGTGTGAGGGTATGCACGTTTACCTCCAGCAGTACACAAAGAAACATTTTCAACTTAACAGCAAAAATCTCCAATTATTAATTACCTTAATTTTCATTGTGGATATAATTGTCTCTCTGGGATTTTGTCCTAAATATTCTTTGTCTTTTGTGCGGGTGTATTTTTGACTGTGTGAGCTGCATTTTCTTACGCATTCCGTTTTGGCTTGTTTCAGCCCCCGCCAGCTTCCTGTTATTCAGCCAGAAATCTGCAATCAGCCGAATGATACCAGATGATCAGCAAAGTCCAGATATCATCCTGCCCGTGCATGGTCTCAGGAATGTCAAGGCTATTGATTATGATCCCTTAGATAAATTGATCTACTGGGTGGATGGACGTCAGAATATTATAAAAAGAGCCAAAGATGATGGCACTCAGGCAAGTTTACATGGTGTATGTAGTTCTGCGTCGGTCTTTTTGTGTGCTTTGCACTTTATGCTCAACTTTCCCTTTCTGTCCTGTGCACCAAGGATTCATTGATTTAAACTTTACTCTTGCCAGCACGTATTCATGTATATTCTATTTATATGTGAAAACTACTGAAGGCTTTTAGGATCGTGATTTTAATTTATACACAAAGAAGTGTAATGGAATAACAGCACATCATACGTATCTGAAACTCTAAGGCTTGAATCGCGATCTTTATTTAAGGATGGGCACTGAAGTAAGCCAGACCGACTGTTCATACTGATGACAGATAAATTATATTCTGAAATCAATATTGTGCATGCCAACTGTCTGGTAACATTGTCATCGTTGTAAAAGGCTCTCAGAATGAAAACTCTCAGCTGTCCAAGCTGTAGTTAAACCCTGAGTGAATGTAGAGTTGAGTGCTGTGCCAGGTAGGGATAGGCATAGCCGCACGCTTAATTGTTTTACTGAGGTGGGGGCATTATTCTTTTGCACTAGTTATTCACACAACAGTGGAAAGAAATGTCCTGTTCTTCCAGGCAGCGTTATGTGTTAACAGAGCTTAACTCCTAGGTCAAGATAACAGACTCTTTACAAACTATGGTTTGAGTAAGAAAAACGAAATGGAGAATGGACAAGTTATATTTTCTTAGTTCTTGGGCAGTCCTATCTAAACAATATGACATATCAGTGGAAGTGGACTGGTCTCTTCATGCATCAGCGGTTTTACGGTTTCCTTTAAAGGAAGAGATGACAATTTTATTTTTTGGCCATTACTGTTAAGATTGGGAGGAGGTATGTTGGGATGAGCAGCCACCTGGGTTGTGGATGAATTTTGAAGAAGCTCTTGCTTTTTGGGATTATGGTAGGTGCTAATTGTTGTAGTCTAGCTTCTCTTTGGTACTTGCTAGGTGCAAATTGCAATGGAGGCTCATTTGCTCTGTGCTTTCCTCTGCCTTGGTCGCACAGCTTTGAAGATGCAGATCCCCTGCAAATTTTGAGTTTCCAATTTTCACCAACTATATTTACTTAATTTTGTTAAATCGTGCTGCTTGCAGGTGATGCATATGAATTTCATACCTGGGTAATGTTACCTTTGATTTCAGGAAAATAATTATTTCTTTTTATTTCTAGGCACACTGTCAAGAAAAAATAGGGGTAAAGCTTTATATAAAAAGAAAAAAGCCTGTATATCACTACGTAGAATTTGAAGGCTTAAAAACCAAATTGTGGAAATATAACTTTCCCAAATAATGCTGTGTTGGGTAATTCATTTGGCTTAAGCTGAGCACAGAATGGTGTCTTTAGCTTTCTTGAGCCATATGAACTTTTTCTGGTACTGTTCTTGTGTTTGGATTGGGAGTGCTGCATGAGGACACTTAAGGAAGCCACTGCTTTCCCCTCACCGTTATCATGTCACCAGAAGCATTTCACTTCTCAAGGCTACTTTGGTGTTGGGAGTCCTGCCGGCAGTATTGCTATCCCAATGGCACTGGGATTGACTGTTAAGCTAGTGGAGCCTGTGTAACATTAAACAGAAAGATTATTTTCCTTTAGGGATTTTTTTATACACTCTAGCGCTCTTCACAGAAATAAGGTGTTGAAGTCTATGTTAGTATTCAACGTAGAGTTAAAAAGTGTAGTAAACAGTATGTTAGTTAGATTGGGAGGGGTTGAGGGTAACGATTCCAGGAACTTGGCAATAATGTCGAGTTTTGTAAGTTCCATCATAAAGACATGAGGGGCAAAGCAAGGTAATGTTGTTAGTATGGGTGTGAGGCAGAGAGGTAGCTGTTTGACGTTTAAACGAACAGAACCAAGTTTCAATAAAGATTTTAATTTTTAAGAGAAGTCAGGACTTAAAGAAAATCAATATTTACTACACTACAAATAATAAAGTTCAGGAGGCTTTGGCAAGAGATAGAGATTTGTTCATCTGACTGTATAACACTGCAGGTCTGGCCAGAAGGCTGCCTTGTTTCTTGCATTGTTTCATTCAAGATCGTTCCATGCATAAACATTCACTATAGTTTTCTTCCGTCTCCTGCTAGTTAGTTCTACTTATAGGAGGCCCCACAACTGCTTTCTGGGGAGTTTTGCATAATGGTACAAATATTGTCCAGATATTTTTCCTCTAATCCACAGTTTGAGTCAAATCCTTTTTTGTTAAGCTTTATTGCATTTCTTGTATTTGTTGTTTCCTTGTGGGTGGTTTTAGGTGTTCCTGGACCATCAAGTGGGTCTTCTTCAATAAATAATAAGAATAATTACTGGAAATTGTTCCCTGTATGTTTTCTTGCAGCCTTTCACTGTTATGAGTACTCCAAACCAAAGCCAGAACCCAGAGAAGCAGCCCCATGACCTCAGCATCGATATATACAGCCATACCTTGTACTGGACCTGTGAGGCCACAAATTCAGTCAATGTCCACAGGCTGAACGGCGAGTCAATTGGGATGGTGCTGCGAGGGGATCACGACAAGCCCAGAGCCATTGTAGTGAACGCAGAGCGAGGGTGAGATTGCTTTCTGTACCTTGTACAGAGCACTCTTGGGATGTATGTCAGCTGCGTGTGTGAATCTTGTGTTGCATCTGTGTATTTTAAAAGGGAGAATTTTTGCATGTTTGTTTATTCAGGATGTAGGTGACTGCTTGTCCCGTTCTGGCTTTTAGAGGTATCCAGCTTTCTCTTCCTGTTCTCTCCTTTGCTGCCTGCTCTAGTGTGCCGACTTAGAAGTTCACACAGCCACGTGGCTGGTTACAGTGAGGAACTAACCCCGGTGGGGAAGCGGGGCAAAACCACCTTATCCCGTTTGCTGCGTGAGTGCACGGCCCCACCACCTAATAGGAAAATCAGGAGAGTTTACACTGTGTTTGTATCAGCTGGGGATCTGTCTCGTAAATGTTTGGTCTTCATAAAACATGTTTCCGGGAAAAAAAAGGGATCTCTCATATGATACAACTATTCCTGCTAATGTAACAGTATAAAGTTAAACACACAAACAAACCCCTTGTGTTCTATACATTTTAATGTTAGTTCTGTCTTGATGTGTATCTCAAAAACTTCTGAAATGAATTACAACAGATAGGATGCACTAACGTGATTTCCCACTGGATGAAAATAGGTTGTTTTGCTGCAAGGCAGCAGACCCCACCTCCACTTCAGGTGGTTGGTAGCTTCATTCTTAGAGGTCAAAGATGGTCCTTTACTGTTCTTTTTAATGTTAGATGCTTAAATCCCAATTTGCTACTAAATGGCTTACCGTGTGCTTGCCAGATGTTGAATGACAATATTTAGTAACTGTGTGGATACAGTAGTACTCAGAGACTCTGTCTGGAGCATTTAGAAGATTGGTGTTTTATACGATACCCAGTGTACTCTGCACAGTTCAAAAGCTGGTGTGGGGAGAGGGGGATTAGAGGAAGGATTCTAATCTTATTGGGACTAAGTCACTTGGACATAGTTTGTATTTATAAAAGCTTATCTGCTTTCTCCATTAAAATGGGTGTTTGGGTTTGTTGATCTCTAAAACTCTCAAATCTTCTAGTCAGGTTTTCAAATGATTTAAAGATAAATCTCTTTATCTTTAAGAAATTCTTTACTCAGGAAAAAATTCTTTACTGTGAGGGTGGTGAGGCAGTGGAACATGTTGCCCAGGGAAGTTGTGACCGCCCCATCCCTGGAAGTTGTTCAAGGCCAGGCTGGATGGGGCTTTGATCACCCTGGTCTAGTGGGAGGTGTCCCTGCCCAGGGCAGGGGGGTTGGAACTAGATGATCTTTAAGGTCCCTTCCAACCCAAACCATTCTGTGGTTCTTTTCAAATTAAAGGAGGAAAAGATGGAGGAGAGACTGTTCTGAACACTGTGACTACCTGTGAGAGCTGAATGAGCGATCTGCGTACTGAGCTTCTGCCTTAATTCCAGAAATCCTTCCCTCCACCTCTTCCTTGGCTACAGGTTCTGACTGCTGCCTCTCCTCCTTGTTTCATCACTGAAGGCCATGCAGCAGTGTAGCCCACTGTATTAGGGAGTTCACCCAAGTTATGCACCACTGAAAAAATGGTGGACTTTTCCCTGAGGGAGTTCTCAGTTCATCATGTGGGTGCGCAACCCCTTTTTTACTATGCAGGGGGAGCGCAGAGACTGCTTCTGTTTGCAGCTGAACTGGCTTAGGCAGATAGAAAGAATTCTTGGAACTTGGACATCAGGAACATGCCATCCTCAGTTGTTCTTCCTTCTGTGATCTTTGCTCCTCTCGAGTTTGGTAGGAACTTTTGCTTACTGAGAAGAAAGGCAACCCAGAAGGAGAGGAGGTGACGGTTAATGTTTTTTTTTGTCAGAAAGAGCTGCTGGGCTTTGAATCGCAGGTGGGGACAGCTTTATCCAAGGACAGTTGCAGAAAGCCTGTGCTAGTCTCTTATAACCGCCTCCTCCACTGCAGGTACAGTGCTGCCGGTGCAGCGGTGCTGGCTGCTGAGGCATTTTATGGCCTGGTGTTTTAAGGACAAATGCTATTCATTTCAGGCTGTCTCAATATACCAGTTAGCAAATGTTTGGGGTTCTGCAGCTGACAGATCTGGATCTTTGGAGCTGGGAGCAGCAGTCACTGCAGTCATCCCTGCGTAAACTATTCCCACTTACAATGTAGAACCTGTGTGCAAAGGTGAGTTGCCTCCCTTGTGAAGCTCTCAGTTCAGCGGCGGGTGTCTCTATTCTCAGGTACATGTACTTCACCAACATGCAAGAGCGAGCTCCCAAGATTGAGCGTGCAGCCCTTGATGGCACAGAGAGAGAAGTGCTTTTTACAACTGGGTTGATCCGACCGGTAGCACTGGTGATTGACAACAAACTTGGAAAGCTTTTCTGGGTGGATGCGGATCTGAAGCGCATCGAAAGCTGTGACTTGTCAGGTATGTGGTATGCAGTTAAACATTTGGAGCGGAGTGTGTGTGTGTGTTTAGGACATCGTTCCCTCTTTGATGCTGACCCCAGTAATTTCTGTCCCCACTGTTGCCAGTTCTGTGTAGGCAGTCACAGATAACAGTTCCTGGTGGGCTCCTGTCTTTGATGTGATTGGAATAAACATGTCTGTAATGATCACCACCCTCCAAGAGAGCCATTTGACTTTTGATATGTTCTTGAAGGCAATTCTTGCAAGATCAGATTTAAATAGGTGTTGCCAGTCATGGAACCCCTAAATCACCCACATCATGCCTTTTTGGTTTTCCTTATGGTTTGAAAAGTTTGCATAACTCTTCAATTTTTCTTTCTCTGGAGTTTATAGCTTAGTAAATCAAGGTAGCTTGAAAAACAAACAGAAAGAAGGGGAATGGCTTTCTTCCAAGATGGATGATAAGGCAGCTCATCTGGAATACCAGTGTTGCAGAACAGTGGAGAGAGGTCAACTCATTGCAGTTTTTCCATATTAGTAAAATAAAGCATTACTCAATGTCCATAGCAAAAGATCTTAGAGATCACTGTTCATCGTTGACTTTTAAAAGCACTTGATAGTGCTGAAGAAGTGGAGAAATGGGATCGCTCATCTGGTGAGCAGTACAGCACAGAGGATCCAATGGCCCTACTTTCTGACTCGTGATTTCTTCTCTCATCAGCATCTGTTTATCAAGAAATGAAACTCCTAAAGGAAGTGCAGAGAGAAGTGAGCAAGTATGAGGGAGTAGAAGCTGGGCTGTTTTAGTGATTGGCATCTGCCATAAAATGCTGATTCTCCAATTTTTTGCAGCTCTTCTCTTCTTGCCATGGAGTCACATCCTTCCCTTGTAGTGAGACAATGAACTAAAACAGGAGAAAATTGTTCACTTTTTTCAAGGACAGTTCACTTTTGAGCACCTAAAACTGACTCAAGGTCGGACTCGGGTCACTTCTGCCAGACAGGTCATAAAAACATGAAACTGGAGCTGGGAAGGTAAAGCAGCCCATGTCTTTCCTCAGTTATCAAGCTGGATAGGGGGGTACTGGCAAACGGCCTGTGTAGCCACAAAATGTCCAATCCAGGATAGGCATCAGAGAAGCTACAAAAATTTGTAGGTGAAAAGAAGACAGGAGGGAGACGAGGCTTGACAAACAACCCATGTGTGAGAAGGAGAGGTTGACAGAGTGGGACACGTAACACAAAATGCATCAGAGATACTGAGAGGGGTTTGTCTCGTGATGAAAGGAGAAGTGCTGTAGGAGGAAATCCAGAAGTAAAAGGACAAGACAGAAAAGCAGCACATCATGCAGGTATTGTAGCTGAAGTGGTATCCACAAACGCAAGAAAGAGAGACGAGGCGCTAAAGAAGATTGTGTGGAAATCATACGGTTTGGGAGAGCGGGAACATACCAGGGAGAAGTTACTGAATTGAGGAGGGAGGAGGGGATCAATAACTAGTGCTGCTACTGATAAAAAGGTGACCCCCATGTAATAGGAAGCCATATTACTTAATGAGGCTGTAGCATACAGTGGACCTAGCTATGCATATGTCTTGTACGTTCATAAGCATCCTTTTTTCCCCTTGGATTTAACAGGCATGCAAGGTTGAGTCACAGCTGGCAGATGGGAGCGGGCAGGGGGCAAGTGCTTCTTGCTTATCACGTTGCAGGTTGGAAGACAGACTGTGTCCTTGCATAATACAGAGCAAAATGCTGAGGAGTCTGTTTAATATTGTTTTAGATCTAAACCTTGAATGAATAAGACCTGACAATAGGATTTAAGTAAACCGATACGTGAACAAATCAGCAGCTAGGCCATCACATGCTGGTAGTTGTATCCTGTGATTGCAGTCTCCTTTGTATGCATTCTTCCTTTTCGTGACATTAAAACTCCATGTAAGGTTATATTTCCATACTTGATGCATGTTTTAATCCAATTCTTTGTGTCTTTTTACAGAGAAGACTAAACTTTCTCCGGTTAATATTGAACCAAAGCTTTTAGTGCACATTTATTTGATTCACAGCTAAAGAATCAAACCCTATAACTAAGATAAAAGCAGGGGAAAGATACAGGATTAAAAGAAAACAATGTTTATTAGCTAGAAGATATGTATCATGTAGCCAGAAGACTATTGATTGTATTTGATCTAGCTGAGCTCACTGTCATTTGATTCACTGAACTGTTGATTTTTTAAATGAGTTAACCGCGTGTTTTTATTTTAAAATATTTTGCAGTCTTGCAGCACAACTTTAGAAAAAATATGACAGCCAAAGTTACATTGCTTGAATTAGTTCCTCTAAAAAGTATTTTCTGAGCAAAATATTTTAAAATGGGCACATATTAGCAAAAGGATTTTAGCGTAAACTGAAGCTGCTGAATAAATTGGACCCAAATTGTGTATAGCATCCTTCATGGCAATTTGTCTAGTCTAGACAACCTTATTCCCTTTTAGGCTTGGAGAGATGACGTGATTATGGGGGTTTCTGAAGCTTGCAGTACACCCTGATTACAGCATCCTGCTAAATCAAGGAATAACTTCAGGTGTCCAATGCCCAGCTTCCAGAGAGGGACGAAAGAGCTATAAACCTGTCTAACAGTTTTCTCTATGAGATTCTTGAATTTTTTTCTTTGGAGTTGTTGATGCTTTTTAGACGTTCATAAACTATTTGCAAATAACTTGTCTGCCACACCAGTCAACTAAAAAGTAGTGTTGTACATTATTGTTGAAGTGACAGGAAAAGCTATGAAATGGTTGCAGTGAAAACATAATTTGTTTTCAATTAGACTTCAAATAGCGGAATTGTGTCCTTCCAGCTTGCTGTTCTTTACGTTTAACTATTGATTTCCATCTTGAAAAGACTACATATCTGTTTCATTCTAGGAATCAAAGTATTTAATTACTATGGAAATTGGACACTTCTTTACTTGTAACATGTTTTCTCTTCTTTTTTCTAACAATATCTGTTGAAAATATCCTTTTGTTTGTTCAGATAGAGTTTTTCGTTTTGATCATTCTTCTAAACAACAATTTAATGGTGTCATCCAATGCTATAGGTGCCCTTTGCCTCTCCTTTTAAAAGTATTCATTAGTAATTTGGACAGTTGTTTACTTAAGATCAAATCCAACTTAATTATAGTATAGATTAATCACCTTACGCGTGCTATCTCCAGCACCTTCCCAAACCACCCATGTTCAGCTTTTTGCAGATGAGGGAGAAAAAAGATGATGCTTGATGTACACCCCCAAAAACTGTATCCTGTTTTAGGCCTGGATTTGGGAGACTGTTCAAACAGTCTAGGATTCTAGCAGGACTGCTGTCTTGCAAGCGTCACCTGACACCTCATGAAGGATGCCTTCAGGATATCCTTCAGGAAACCAGCTTGCCTTTTACATCTAAATGGATGAGCAATTTAACACTTAAAAAAGTCAAGAATGTTGAAGGAGTTTGCTTTATATCAAACTGAAATGAGGCTTTCCTATTCTTGTGGTATCTTGAATGCAGCTGACAAGTGTGCTTTTGGGTCAAAATGTGAGACTTAGTCTGGCAGAAGGACAGCCGTCTTTGAAAATCCGGTGACACTGAAGTTCATAGGAGCTAAGGGTGCTCAGCAGGATGGAGGGCAGATGAACAAAGTGCCCTGTGCTTTGTTCACCGAGAACCTTCTTCTGTCAAAATGTTTCCTAGTATTTCTAAATTTTCTTTCTAATGTTCTAAAAGAACATCTCAGGAACTGCACTGCTTGAGAGTAGTACTAAGGGTCAGGTTTAGTGCCCATTTAGTGAAATTAGTGCAGGTGCATCTCTTCTGTTCTTGTACTCTTTTGAAGAGTAAAACCCGGTGGTACGTTGGAAATGTGTACAATAATAGACACGTCAGCCTCCACCCAGGACTGTACTGTCACATACAGTTCGTGCAGGTTTCTTCGGAAAATGAAATGAAACAAAGACGTCTTCCTCATGGGTTTGGAAACAAAAGAAATTCAGGGCTAAAGAACTAAACCCCCTCCCCAATTCCAAGTCCAAGAATTTCTGATGTCTCTACAACTAAATTTGATTTGAATGCACACTGTTTCTCAGTGACAGTCAAGTAAGAGTCATTGCAGGCAATAATTTTATGTGCAAAACTAATAGAATCTGTAATTGAAATAAACGTTACATTCTTATGCTTGGCTGAGCTCTATGTAATTTATGCAGCAAATTAGTTGAATCCAGTGGTCATAGCATTTTTATTATGTATCCAGATTCTCTGATCTCTTTTTGTGTAGATATTAAAAATGTCTATTTTTTACATGCAAGCAGACATAAGGTCTTTATTCCAAAATGAAATACAAGAGCAGAAGAAGCACCAAGTTGTGATTCTCTTTTGATTCCTTATCTTTAAAATCAAATATATCCAGTATACGTAGGCATACACAGCCTGAAAATGGTTTCTGTGAATTAACAGAATAATTTGGAATCTCTTGTTCACCCTAGACAGCAAAACAAAAGCAACACTTAAATGCCACTAAGTGTAGGGCAGCACACAGTGGAAGACTGCAAGCAATTGAAGTTAAAAGCGGTCATAAGTGCATTTGTACTTATACTGGTTTTCACATGTTGGCTGAGAGCAGATTTTTACACGTTTCTGTAGAGCAGAAAACCTGAGCATTTCACAGTGTTCCTGTTTAAGAGCATATTGAGATACTTGGAGCTTGGGTTTTCTGGTTGGTTACTGAACTAAAAAGAGAAGATGAAGGAAGAAGTGTGGCTGTTAGAATATGAGCTTCTCTTTCATGACCATATCTCTGTGGTTGTGATACAGCATATGACAGGGTTTGTGTACTTGCTTCTGCCTTTGCATGATGAACGTGTTTTATTTGAGTAACGGCAGCAAAGCTAATAGGTTGTATTTCACTCTTGCTTGTAGATTGCAACAAAGGGTACAGCTTGGTGTGTGAATGTATTGTAAAAATTTTGGCCCAAGAGCCGAGTCTGTATCGGTGACACAGGCTTTTAGGGACTGTACACATATAACAAAGCACGTCAACGTGAGGCTGATCATGGCTGGCTGACCAGCCAGCGTATGAAAGGATGAGCTGTGTTTCATGTTGTATCTGCTTGCCCTCATAATATGACAACTGGTCGCATTTACCTGAGGTGAGGCTGAACAAGCAGAGCCTTGGTCTGCATAGGCAGGTAAAGACAATGTCTGTATAGATAACTATTTTCAGCGTTTGGTTTGCTTTGCTTTGCTTTGCTTTGCTTTGCTTCGGTTTTAGTTGGTTTTTTTTTTTTTTTTTAAGATATGAGTTAAAAGTCAACTGGTGTAAAACTAGTCTTTGTTTTTGTTGATCTCAGGTGCTAACCGCGTGACCCTGGAGGACTCCAACATCCTTCAGCCAATGGGACTCACTGTGCTGGGGAATCACTTATATTGGATCGATCGTCAGCAGCAGATGATTGAGAGGGTGGAGAAAGTGAACGGGTACAAAAGGACTAGAATTCAAGGCCGAATTGCTCACCTGACAGGCATTCATGCTGTGGAAGAGCTTGATATGGAGGAATTCTGTAAGTTTGTTTCAATATCTGATGTCTCTCAGTCTTGGTCACTGTCTCTCAAGTCCTTATCCAGCTGAATATTGTAATAAAGTTGGCCAGTGGTCTTCAAGTAAGCCATGGAGTGCTTTCGACTTGGCCAGTCGGGATCCTAGAAAAGGAGGAGAAACAAGTTCCTTGTTCTTCTCCAGAGGAGTATTTCTGCACAACTAGAATATGTGATTTCATGACGCTTAGTTACTGCTTTGTGCAAGCTCATATGATACTGAGTTTACTCTAAAAGCTACTTATAATTATGGCCGTTAATTTTTTAAGTACAACCAAATAATAAGAATTGGAAAAATCTTTTAAAAGAAAGAAAAGGATTGTACTTGCCTTTTCTCCAGTGGTTTCTGACGTCTGTGTAAAGCACGACTGGTTTGACTCAGCACGAATGATGATTTAAAGTCCTCCAGTGAGGGAGGGAGAATGGGCAGGAAGCTCCTGTAATGAATTATTGTGGATATGGAATTTCTTTTCCATCAGAGGTGGAGCCATTTTAGGTGCACTCTTCTGAAAGGGGTCATGCATGCAGGACCTTCTTTTTCTGGACTGGTGGTCCAAGTTCCTGTGGTCTGAGGGAGAGTGCAGAAACCTCTTAAAGTAGTCACTCCTCAGAATGACAACTTCCAGCTGCTACTGCTTAACAGGAATATAAAAGAGAATATAAAGGCAGAAACAAGATGTGGGAAACAGAGGGCTAATGCCAATGGCCTCTTTAAACTTTGTTGCCTGTGATGGGTTCTCTTACATAGGGAGGGTACGTTTGCATATAATGCTTTAATTTTCAGAAGAAATTACTCCACAACCCTCTGTGCCACATACATTGATTTCTGTGATAGCTGAAAGTATTTTCAAACTTGCTGTTACGGTTTGAAAACCCATAACAATTTATTGTCATTAATTATTCTATCACCTGATGACCTCTCCCCACCCAGGAAGGGGAATTGGGGAAAGCAAGGAAACACGAGGGTTGAAATATAGATAAATTTAGTAGGATAAGACTCAGTATTTAACAATAATACTAAAGAAGCAGTATTGATCCCAATACTAATATAAGATGTACAGTAATTATACCCAGCCAATTCTATCAGCAGGAAGCTGTGCGCTGCCGGCAGGGACAACAAATGTTGGACACTGCGAGTGCAACAGCTTCAGGAGGAAGGGAAGGGCTCAGGGGTCCAGCACGGGGGCAAGAAGTTCTCTGGATTGCGGCCATCAAGGGAGAGAGCAAACTATGCAGCAAACTTTCTAATTTATATTGAATGTGATGTTAATAGCATAAAATAATCCTGTTAGGCGGCCTGGGTCAAGTGCCCAGACCTCGCTCCTCCTCATCCCTGCACCTGACAAAGCTCGAAAACACCGAGACCTTGAATCCCACATAGCCTAGCTGGCTAGAAAGTAAATATTTTCAGGAATTCAGACACTAGGATCTTCTAAAAGTGCAGTTTCCCAAGCATTAGAAGAGAAATTAGTCCTGTGTTGCTCAAACCAAGACACTTGCCTATGTGGGTAAGCTGTAACAAACACGGTAGCATCAGTATTTAAACCGTAGTAGATTCTTTGTGCTAATCCTCATCCAGATGTCCTTTTTCCTTTTACAATACTCAAGTTTTCCTTCTGTGCCATTTCTCATATTCTTAGTGTACTTCAAAGGTAATAATGATGCAGAAAAAAATTTTTCTTTAATTCTCAGCACTGTTAAAAGATTACTTTACATCCCACGTGGGTTTTTTTAAAATGTTTATTTTTTATGGCAAGAGTACTGTTTCTTCTGTACTGTTTCTTCTAAGTCACGCTAAAAAGAATCACTTTTTGCAGCTGAAAACTGTCCTACATAGGTGACTTCTGTTACAACAGGGGAGTAAAAATACATATACACAAGTATATACGCATGCACTTTCTCTGCTAGCAACCCATGTCTCGAACAGTAATGTCTCCAACACTGGATTAAATTAATGGATTTGTTAAAGGCAAAAGCAGGTTGCTGAGAAGCCTGAACAGATGGAAAACAACTTCGGCACAGAAATTATGATATCTATACCATTTCTTCCCCGTGGAAGTTTTTGGTCCTTACTAGCAGTAAAGAACGCATTGCTCAGCAGCGTCACAAATAACACAGGCTGTAGCCCCACAGATCGCTCCAGCAGATGCTCAGCCGTCAGCTCGAATGAGCAGGCAGGAGACCGGGTCTCTGCTGACTCTGTTGGGCTGGGGTCCTCAGACAGTGACCTTACTTCTCTGTGCCTGTTTCTTACCCACCTAATGCTCATTTACAGTGATTCTATTAGGAGCTCTCAGGTACTCAGTGCTTCTGGGTAACTGATTTGGGAATAAAACCGTGTAGCTTCCTGTCTTTAAAAATAATAAAAAAAAACCACCTGTGTGTGCTTATATTGCAGTTTTGTGAGTAACAGGGAAGCGGAGGGGCTAGATATTAAGAGCTCTTTAAGATTAAAGGAGAATTCCTGAGGGGTTTGGGGGTTGGTATTCTGTAGCAACGTATGTTAATATGGCTACCTTAGAAATGCAGGTGGGACGTCTAGATATGCTGTAAATGCAGCCTTCTCAAACCTGCCTTCTCATTCCTCTTCACCTGAGCGCCCGAGTTCTTTTCAGGAGTCCTTTAAAGGTTTCCACATCACCGTGACTGTGAGAAACACAATCCTTACGAAGTAGTAAATCAGCTTTTGAGCACTGAACTGAAAAATCCTGCATTTATCTTCCTGTTAATTTGTAGCGAAATCTTGGTTACTTAAACAGAAGTGGTCTGCAAGTGTTTTTGGGAGTTTGCCCTAGCTAGGAGTAGTTACAATTTCTTTTATGCTATCTAATACTCTTTCCTGTGTGTTTCTCCAGCTGCACATCCATGCTCCCGTGACAACGGTGGGTGTTCACACATCTGCATCGCCAAAGGGGATGGGACTCCACGATGTTCGTGCCCTGAGCACCTTGTGCTCCTACAGAATCTCTTAACATGTGGAGGTGAGTCATGTTTAACAGTCATGAGCAACATTTTATATCAGAAAAGATAAGGGTTGAGGTTGCATTCCAGTCCAAAATGTGGATTTACACACAGTGTTTTCCTACACATGGTGTGTTGCATCGTGTTAAATTGGCCTTTGATTCTCCTACCAACTGCTTTCTGCTTCAGTTTTGGGACACGTGTGACACTTCGTTGTAAGCGGAATATTCCTGTTTGACCTTAAAATACATACACCCTCTACTGAGATTTTTATAATTTTATGATGTGACAGGTTTGTGCTTTAAACAAATGCTTGTAAGATGATGTTGCGTCAACCCGTGATTACCTAGCAGCGTATGATTCCCACAGTGTGATACTCCAGTCTTTCAAATGAATTTGGCCTCGTAACACGAAACACTGTACTGTCGAGTTATGAAATGTAGGCCAAAAGCTCCATTCCAGTCCTTTTTATTAAGGTTGCTCTCCTCTTTCCACGTGGCAGACTTCATTTAGACTTCCCTTTCACAATCCCAGGATTTTTGAAAATGGTAACATAACACTTGCAGCAGGGATTAAAAACAAAACAACAAAAAAACATTGTTTCTTTTTGGGAGTCATCATGTCTTAAATCATTCGGCTCTCTTGGTCCTTGTGACTTCTTTTTATGTATTCATCTTGCTGTGGATTTCATTTTCTGGCTGAACTCTGACCTCCCATGGGACAGTCTTTTCCATTATAAACGGTTTTCTTTTCCATGACCACAACACGCTATGTGGTTTTAGAGCAGTGGTGATTACATCTGCGGAGGGGGTGGAATCAATCTACTTCCATTTCTTGCTGTACTGTTGTTGCGCAACGTAGGCAATGAGAGATTCTGCCATCCCACTCCTTTGTTGTCTTCAGCTTTAAATCTAAAAATTAAGGGGCCTCTATTTCAGCATCTTGTTTTTTTATTCTAATCCTCACCTAAGCCTGCAACAACTTTTTAACCTATCTTGTCTGCTGTAGCAGCAGCCAATAGCCAGTATTTCAAAATAGATTAATAGCTATTTTGTCTGGAGAACATTTGCCCATGTACCCTTATGAATGCTCTTGACGAGTTTTTAAATGCGAGCTTGTGTCAGCTGAGTGCAACCGTAATGCAACATTAAATATGGCTCTAAATGCAGGAGCAGTAATCTGTTGAATTATCTAAACAGCGCACCTATATCAAAATTTAATTCAAGAATTATCTTAATATGTGCATCTGGCATCTTTATCTTACCTACAGCTGTCAGGTCACTGGCTACATTTGTAATTCTCAGATTGCTACACCAAATACTCATAAATCAGAAACTTAAAAATCATAAAATTTTCAAAAAATCAAATGCATTTGGATTTTTATTTGCATTTTGTTTTTCAAGCTCTTGACTATACTTGAGTCTCGTTCTCGAACATTTCTCCCTAATGAAGAAATTAAGAATGTAATTGCATGGATCTAGGATCTGTAACACCACCCTCAGGAGAAAAATACTCATCCAAAAGTCTTGTCGTTGGTTACAACTGAGAAGCTTTCCTTACGCTGGGTTCTCTGTGAAGTCCATTCCTGAGCCTGAATGTTAATAAAAGCTGATTGGGTTTCCAGAGGAGTGTTACCATCCAGTGTCAGAGCACCCCTCTGGCTTGCCCGATGTTGTTCACAGACAGGGTACGACGTGGTACTCTGTTAATCCAAGTGGTAAAACGTCTACTTAGAGCATTAGCTGGCCACACTTGCTGTGGGGGCTAGTTACTGCCTCTGTTAACTGATTTAATTACGTCACAGGGATTTGACCCAGCAGCTTTGGAAATCAGTGGAAAGGTATCTGTTTGCTGCAGCGGTGTTTTGAGATGGCCCCCTCATTTTGAACATAACTAACTGCTACTGATGGGGATGCTACTAACTGAAGGGACTTACACATCGACTGTTTCTTTCATCGATACTGATGGTGAAAAAGTGTGTGATTTGCTGTATGTAAGAATTAGAAGCATTTTTTTGCAATACATTCTTTATCTGGATTGTCTTTTGACATTCTGAAGAAAGCAACTACGAATGCCTTATTACAGCATAATTGTTGCACCTCTACATGAGGTTGTAGCTGCTGCTTCATGCTATCGATGTGTGATTGCAACCTGAGCAGCAGTATGGAAGTGGAATGGATCGATGCCAGGATCTTGGGGTCCACGAAAAGTCAGATTTGAAGGAAGTCCTAGCTTTGTTAGGTCCAGCAAACATAAAAATGGCTGCGCACAAGGTCCAGGGTTCTGTCTGCGACCATAGTGAAAGAACGTAAGATCAGGGCAGGCCTACAGTGCTCCTCAGACTACTCTCTGAACCTCCACTGACCTGCAGCCCAGAGACTTTCTAGCAAGAGGATTTAGCTTAATGTTTAACAGGCCTTTACAGATATTTTTTCCCCATTCATATTTTTCAATCCGTATTTGACTCGGAAATTTGTTTGTGGAGAAACCACAGGAAAAATAGAGAAACAGATATTGTGAAAGCAGATGTTCTATGTTTTAGGGGTATGCATTGCCAATTAACCCAATGTGCCAGGTTTTTTTATGAAGAATTGTTCCAGGCTGATATAATTGCAGGGATTAGAATTGTGTAGAATGTGCTTTGCAGTCAGAAATTGAGTATTCATTTGAATTTATGTGTATGACAGTGTCTTCCAAAAGGTGGCTGTTAGAGCCAAAGTAAGTATTTGTAGTTCCTGTCCTTAGTTCAGTGCTCACATGCTAGAGCAAGTTTCTTCAATCAGCATGCATCCAGTTTTTGTTATGAAGTTGGCAAAATCTCATTCCCTATGCAAAATCATGTTTTCGTCTTTGCTGGAATCTTAATATTGTCACAGAAGAACTTCAGTCCGTCACATTTTTACTCTGTTGCGAGGGCTAAAATTGAGTATACAAATGGGATTTGTTTTCTCTTTCTCCAGAACCTCCAACTTGTTCCCCAGACCAGTTTACCTGTGCAACTGGAGAGATCGACTGTATCCCAATGGCATGGCGGTGTGATGGATTTCCAGAGTGTGATGACCAGAGTGATGAAGATAGTTGCCCCATATGCTCTGCATCCCAGTTCCAGTGTGAGAAAGGACAGTGTATTGATGCACACTTGCGGTGTAATGGAGAAATTGACTGCCAAGATAAATCAGATGAAGCAGATTGTGATAGTAAGATTAATTTTCCCAAACTCATGGGTCTAACATAAGCATCCATTTGGGATTCTAACAGTTCTTTTTATATATATATATATATATGAATTTTAGTTTCAAATGGTGAAAAACAGCCTTAACCATAAGCCTAACTAAGCTATCCACTGATTCTGTCTTTATTTCCCTCTTTCTTACTCTGTTGTTCAAATTAAACTTCTCTGTAGCTACATAAATTGTTGACCATGTAACTATAGATATGGGGGAGGTTGGGGAGGAGAGTATCTTTAATCCATATTAAGAATGAAAACAGGAAAGAAACTGGCGGAGCATACTTTTTTTTGCTGCATAAATACCATTTTGACTTCCACTGTTTCCACTGTGTCTACTTCACCTTCAGACAGTGGTCACTGCAAGGTGCCACAGGGAGGAAGAGGTGGACTTAAACCTGTGGCTGAATTGGCTGTTCTGAGAGTTCGGTTTTAGCAAGCTGATGCTTGTAATCCTGGATGTATCTTTCTATGAGAAATCTGTGGAACAACATCCAAGGAACTCTTGCAGCTAGAGCTGCTTTGTATGCAGTCAGTTGTAGGATGTGGGTCCAAGAGAGAAACATGGACAGGTGCATTTGTATCATCCCTTGGTTGATGGGACAACGTGCATGTTCTGTCTTTAGGACCAAGCGATAGCTGAAACAGACACTTGACTATGAGCTGGCACCATGGCATCTTATTATTATACAAAATTTCAGGAGCCTATACAGTAGCATCGCTCTTGCCCTGTGAAGCCTCAGGACCCTTGGCTCTACCCACTCAGTGGCTAACCATTGCCACTGGGTGTCATGATTTGGGCTGGACTCGCCAATGACAAGATGACAGATGCTCTCCCCCACCTCTCGCTCCAAGGAGAGGAAGAAGAGAGATAAGAGAGATTTATGAGTTTAGAAAAAACTGAACTACTTTAATGAAATATTAATAATATAATAAAAAGGAAAATACTGAAATAGATACTATATATGCATACAAAACCGTACCAAGTTCCCAGGAAGATGTCACCGGCAGGCACTGGGGAAGTTCCAGACAGGATGGATGAGAACTGGATTCCAGAACACACTGATCGGGATCAAAAGCAGACAGGGTCTTCCTCAGACGTCAGTCATTGCCCCAAACCAGGACGCTGGGCCAGCAGAGTGGATTTTTTTGGATTTGCAGTGTCTTCTGTAACTCTGATACCGGACACCAGAACATCAGTGCCTTCTTTGCAAACAGGTTCCTGTCTTTCTTGTGGGAGGTGATGCTTACTACCTGTACTGCTTCATCAAGAGGCTCTGCTTTGTCCACCATGGAGCCCATATGCAGTGTAACGCTGCCGTTACCCACACACGGTCAAAGTGCAATGTGCATTTGGTCATCTCCCTGTGAAATGGTGGGCACTGCTAAGCAAACTTAATGCCAATGTTCCTAGTACTGTGTGAACTGTAGGCACCTGCCTTGCCCTGCACAGCCCCTTTGAGGGCACAGATGAGCTTTAACATCTAGTCTAGAATAGTTGAAGACATGTTTCTTCAGCAGTTGAGTACTGAGTGGTTGTATCCCTAGTCTTCTGCGAGCACTTGGGCCACCCATGGTTAGACTTCTGTCCAGGATGCTGTCTGACTCTTCCCTAGAAGGGCTATGAACGTACGCAGTGTCCAGGAGGAGGGAGGGAGATGTGGCAAACATGGCCTCTATAGTCCTCAGGAATCTTTACAGGCCAAGGCCAAAGTTCCTAAGAAAAATAAAACCCCTAGGCCTTTCTCATCCCTTAGCATGTGTCAGCCTATAACCCACTGTGTTGGGGGAAGGGAAGGTGGTATATAGTACGTTCTTGTTCTTTAGGTGAGGTTTATTAAGGTGGTGACGCTAACTGGGCTTAACAGAACTTTTCTACTATGCCTTACGCATCAGAGGAATTGCCTTCTGGTCAGAGCAGTGGCAATCACTGTCTTTCCATAGATCTAAGTTCAATGCCTTGATTCTGTCAGAAGCTGCTTCTCCTGTCCCCTGGTTTCCCAAGGCATGCTTTTGAAGAGTTGAATCTGAAGCATTGGCTCTGGGGTTGCAGACTATGACTGGAAGTGGACAAATAAACATCCCTGGATACGTTCGTGGTTCTTATTCCACATCTTCAAGACTATGACTTTCATCTTCTTGAATTTACCGTGGCACTGCTAGCTGGTCCTCTCATACCCAGTGGAAGTCAGAAGGTTAACAATCTTTTGATACTGCAACTGGATTACCATGCCACTGAAGAACCTTCATCTCCTGGACAACACAGGTTCAGTGTGCCGAGTTGTCCATTGTTGGATCAAGAAGAAATAAGGAGTCCAACAAGGCAGGACAGCAAGAGAAAACAAGGCATCTAAGAAGGGAAAGGATATTAAGACAGAAATCTTGATGAAAAACAAAGGAGCAGCAGACAGTTGCAAGAATAAGTAGAGGGCTGGCAGTCATTGCCAAATAGGAAAGTGCTCGCTTGCTCACTTGGCCCTTCTCGTAATGCAAGAACCTAAGTGGTGTGGTGGGAGCTCTAGATGCTTTTAGAGCCTACTATAAACATGTGTGTGTGTTATATGCACTGTAGGACCTTGTGGAACCGCATCCAGCTTACTAGGGGCGTAACAATCCAAATCGGGAGCTGCTGCATTTGGAGCTTCTAGCTAATAATAATTTAGTTCTCTTAGACAAGAACTGCTCTGCAAACTGGACCGTGGCAAAGTATGTATGGCTGTTCAGGAGGTCCATTTCACAGCACCACCAGTGCTGTGATACAAAACATGAACGTGGATCTTCTCCTCCAGAAGGAAAGAATCTTTCCTCTTTTTACATTAAACAACCTATACTGTGAACCTAGCAGGATTGCTGGTTACTAGCCCTCGTAAAACAGTATCTTTACTGATGATTTAAAATGCTTTGACTCGACAGAGATTCCAAAGATAATTAAGTTTTTTTTTGCTGAAACAGGCTTCTGCATATAGGTAAGAAATTTAGTAGTTATTTAGCAAGGTTATATTGTACAGGGCTACATAGGATAGCATAGACTATATAAGGCTTTATAATATGCCAAGTTACTACATTTTTGTTAACATGTCAGATGATTGGCTTCACTTTGTTAGTTATTGTAGGAGATTCTTGCTGATCTGATCCTAGTTTTGCCCTAGCAGGACCAATTCGACAAAGGATGGGGAGTTACTGGGATCCGAATTTCATTTTAGCCCCACTGAGTAGGATGTATAACAACAAGAAGGAAGAATCAGAGACGTGCAGACTTGCATTTTACCCACAGCAGCAAAGCAGGTGTTCTAGTGCCTATCTGGTCATAATATAAAATGCAATGCATCTTCATGTCTTACTTCTTTTGGTTTTCTTAAGATGCTCAGATGCTCCCATACAAGTAGTACTTAATCTTTTCTTTCTTTCTGTGCAGCAATTTGTCTACCCAATCAGTTTCGATGTGCAAGCGGCCAGTGCATCCTCCTGAAGCAACAGTGTGACTCCTTTCCAGATTGCCTTGACGGTTCTGATGAGCTGATGTGTGGTGAGATGTCTTTCCTTGAGATTCAAGCGCTGTATTCAGGCGTAATGTCCTACATCCCTATGCAGAGCCCCAGTCTTTGCATAGCAAGATTCTTTCAGGGAAGCCCAGTGAATCTTGGCCAGATACTCTCACAGCTGTATTTGGCTGCTTTTCCTTTGGACTGGGCAGCAAAAGAGTGTGAGCTTGCAGCATGGTGTAGCAAGTCTGTAATGCTGTTATTCTAAGTAATGCAGGAACAGCAGTAATGAAGATGAACTGAAATCCCAACGTTACTGCAAGCTAGTTCTAAAATGTTGTGTGGGATACAACACGGCCTTGTTTAAACAGGCCTTCAGATCTATACACAGGGGGACCTGATTCTACTCTCCTCGGATAGTAGAGTAGAGCTGCTCTACCTGCAGAGATAGCTTGGAGAGCTGCTGCCGTTCTTGGGGTGGCTTTTAAAAATGTGCATCCCTATCCACTGCAAGTACAGGGTCAAGCTGAAGGCTAATTATGTGGAGGAACTAGCATGCAGTAAGCAAGTGTCTACATGTGACTACAAGCTGGTCTCTTACAGTGCAGGTAGGAAAAGAATATAAGGAGAGACCTTTCCCTTTGCTGGAGAAAATGTTACTTTGAATTGTCACGGCAGTAGGTACATACAAGTTACAGGCATGCTAACAGCAGTTGCTGTATTAGTCCGTAGCTGAGTCTGTTATTTTGTAGTCTGAAGCGGACAGTAAAATTCGCTCACTTATGCTTTGCTCGCAACTTCCCTCTTCTTGCACCATTGGGGTGACTAGTGCATGAAGTTTTCAGGGAATGGGGCAGATAAAGGGAGCGTTTCTGACCCTCTGCTGTGCTCTCATGAGACCCCACCTGAAGTATTGTGTCCAGCTCTGGGACCCCCAACATAAGAAGGACATGGACCTGTTGGAGTGCGTCCCGAGGAGGGCCACAAAGATGATCAGGGGGCTGGAGCACCTCTCCTATGGGGACAGGCTGAGAGAGTTGGGGTTGTTTAGCCTGGAGAAGAGAAGGCTCTGGGGAGACCTTATAGCAGCCTTTCAGTACCTAAATGGCGCCTACAGGAAAGATAAGGGGGGACTCTTTATCAGGGAGTGTAGTGATATGATGGGGGTTAATGGTTTTAAACAGCAAGAGTGTAGATTTAGATGAGATATTAGGAAGAAATTCTTTACTGTGAGGGTGGTGAGGCAGTGGAACAGGCTGCCCAGGGAAGTTGTGGCTGCCCCATCCCTGGAAGTGTTCAAGGCCAGGCTGGATGGGGCTCTGAGCAGCCTGGTCTAGTGGGAGGTGTCCCTGCCCATGGCAGGGGGGGTTGTAACTACATGATCTTTAAGATCCCTTCCAACTCTAACCATTCTATGATTTAGTAGCTCACGAGTGGTTAAGCAAAATAGTTGCAACATAGCCTTTTAGAACAAAAGCAAATAAATGTGCTGATCTGTCAGTAATTTGTTCTGAACAAATGCCTTGTGTTGGGTTTGTGTAAAGAAATGCTGCACTTTGCTTTGTTACATTGCCTATAGGACCTTGCTAATTGCAAAGTTTTTAATATCTTAGAGTTTTGTCAGGTTTTGAAGCCCCATTTGTCAGAAGCTGTGCCGCTGCTGGGATGAGAGGAAGGATCACCACGTCTGGTCAGGGTATCCTTGTTCCTTCCTTCCATCCTCACAGTGGGTGCAGCAAAGAAAAGTGTATTTCATGAGCAAGAGTGGTGAAAGAATTCCAAATGGTGAATAGAAGAAAAGGCTAAAAGAATGGCAAAAAAAATATGTTTATCTCTCCTGTTGGACATTTCAGACTGAAGACACTTCTCATGCTTCTCCCACAATTTCCATTTATCTTTCAGCTCTCATCCAGTTCCCCCAATTCCCTGGATAATGTAAATAATGTAAAGCCACTTCTTCCTTTTCTTTTTTTTTTTTTTTTTTTTAGTCTATTTTCACAAACATTTGTGCTGCTAAGTTAATGCACTTGTTTCCTGTTTGCACTTTGGGTCCAGTCCTGCAATTAGGTCTTAACTGATTTAAATGTGTCTTTACGTAGACAGAAGACTGTCTTCTCTGGAGTCTCTTTGTGGAACAAAGGTGGTTTCTTGCTTGACTGAGGGAAAGAACTCAAGTAGGGAATAAAAATGATTGCTGCTTTCTAGATAAGGATCTTGCATTCAAAAGAAGCTAGGTTTAACAAAAATGAGAATTGTGTGGTTTAAATTAGCTAGAATATGTTTTAATTTTGGCTTTACTTTTTTTCTGATATCATACCTGAAATAATCTGACTCTTTGAAAGTTAGGGCTGTAGCTGACATAAAAGCTGTCATGCACTAATAAGTGTGAAAAGTAGATAAAGACTTTAAGACAGAAATTAATTCTTGATGCTGAGCTGTTAAGAGTTTTTTGGTAGATCTTTGTATTTCCTTTATGTTCCTTCTCAAATTTCAGTTGTTTTTCCCCAGAACCACTGGGGAAAAATTTTATGAAGTGAAGGCGTGAATCTTACATGAACCATTTCGCTTCTTACAACTTTATTAAGGGGGGAAGGGGTCTGTAGTTTGATCTGAACATGTAAAATTGATAGATTTTGGACCAGTTTTTTTGATTTTTTCGCTTTATGAATAAATATATTTGTGTACGTAAAAAAATAAGATTATAAATGTTGTGTGAATCACGTGGCAAAATCATTTTCACTGAAGCAAGTCACATATGCAAAAAACATAGAGGTCCCAGGTTTATTTGGCAAGAATTTTGAATGTGTTACCCATAGTCAGAGGGAGATGCCATTGAGCTCCTCTCAAATTTTGCAGCAGTTTTTATTATTTAACATTGGGCTTATATAGGAGAAAAAGAAATAAGTAGAAAGTATTTGAGGTATTCTGGATTGTGTTTTCTTTCCAATTTGTAAGGGTTTTTTTGGAGAGCAAGTCATATTTTAGGATGGAAAAGTGTTCTATTTTAAGGCCCATATTAGCTAGGAAGACATTCACTGCTTAATACATACGGTAGTTTTCCTACTGGTAAAATCTTTTAATTTTTTTATGTTATTGGCCAGCTCAAATGGCTTTTGAGAGAGCAGATTCCTCTCTGATTAAGGACTTCATGTATATAAGTAAACCTGTTACGAGATGAAATGCTAGACAGAAAGGAGAGTACCTTGCTAATACTGCCTTAAATACATGGAGGGGAAGAGGAGGCACGAAGTCTTGTGTGTTGAATCAGAATATATGGAGTTACGGATGCCTGGGTTTGATGCAGATAATTTGAAAGACACTGCCTGAATGACTGTGAGCTGACTGATTTGCTGCACAAGCTCCAGGCCAGCAAAATATATATTGCCCTGTCTCTAATGACCTCTTTTTTTTTTTTTTCTCCTCTTTTTCCAGAAAAAACAAAGCCAGCCTCAGATGAGTCACAGCCACACAGTAGTGCCATCGGTCCTGTCATTGGTATAATACTGTCACTTTTTGTCATGGGAGGAATGTACTTTGTTTGCCAACGAGTGGTGTGTCAGCGCTACGCTGGGCCCAACAGTCCTTTTCCACACGAGTATGTCAGTGGCACCCCTCACGTCCCTCTTAATTTTATTGCTCCAGGAAGTTCTCAACATGGCACTTTTACTGGTAAGGATGGTAAGGACCTTGCATCTAATCAGTACCATTACATTGTCTGGATTTGGGGTTTTAAAGGTTATGAAGAGTGCTAGATGCGGAGTTCTCAAAGAGCAGAAATTGGATGTTGTTGATCTGCTCGGTGGTTTTGGTACGAATCTGTCATTTGGATTAGATATGCAAAAACTATTAGATGCATTTCATTAGGCATCTTGCCAGATTTTCAAATGCAATTTTCGTGCTAGGCTGCATCTGCATAGGTATCTATCTTTTTGATAGAAAATCTACAGTATTTTGCCAGTGAAAACATCCTCTTTAAATAGTTCATTCTGGTGTATGTAATAAAGCCTGGGTTTTGCATAGTACTTCTCACCTAAGGCCTGCAAAACACTATGAAGAGTCGTGAACCATGTGCAATATTGAAAACTAAAAAAGCATGTGCCGTTCAGTGTTCTGGTGAGAGCCCTGTTGAGTTTTTCTTTGTTTCTTGTACTCAGATGTCCTTGTTTCTGTCCTGCCCGTTAAAGGTCTTTACACGGTTTTGTCCTGTCTGCTGCGGATAGATTGGGTTATTCCACAGTGGAAAGATGCAGAGGAAAGAAGGTGAAGCAGATTAGGTTACTATAATACAAAAAAGCAGGAGATAAATGTCCCTCCCCAAAGTTACACCAGCAAACGTGGAGGAACACAAGCAGTTTGGGTGTGTTTTTGTAGAATGGCTGCTCGTTGCCTCAAGTGTAATGAAGACATCCCCGTTGGTTTAGCCCATCTCTGAGACAGCTTTCCTGTTCGCTTTTGGACAAGTATTTATTCTCTCTGTGTCTCAGTCGTTCATCTGTAAAACAGCAAAGCTTCTCTACGTCGCAAAGGACTCAAAGCATCCATTCAGAGAAGTGCACGCAGCTATGATGCTGAGATCGAAGGAGGACTTGAAGTATACATAAAAGCTTCAGACATTCAGCTAATAGATAAGAACCCAGAAACCTCATATACACATCAAAGTAAACACTTAAATGATGTACCTCAAATTATTTTACAAATGTAAAATATACTTTTCATAGAGGAAGTAACAAATTCTTAACTACAAAGCCCTGAGAAGAAAGAATATATCTCTTCTTGTTATTCAGGAAGCTGGAAAGTAAATGTTCACCTGATAACCTGCCAGGCAGGGTCAGAATACAAGAAATCCATAGTTTGGAGTGCTTGGAGTCTGCTTTTCATTCCAGATGAAAATCAGATAGATGATAAAACAAATGAAAAGATGTAGCACTTCTTCATATTAAATAAGTTTTTGAGATGAGCTAATTGTTGTTTTCTTCTAGCCATGGCTTTGAAGATAGCTAGATGCAAGTTAGGTTTAGCCTTTCTCGCACTTCAATGACTATGGTCAGCTGTTCCTGCTTAAATTATGTTTTTATGGTTATCAAGAGATTTTTGTGGTAGGAAATAAAATTTGAGGATTAAATCATTGCAGGTGAAATCTTTGCAGTGGTGTTTTAAATTGGACTTTTTTAATTAAAGCAAGTATCAGTGTGTTTTGTCTGTATGTCTTTAGGTGCTAAACTTAAGATTTCATTTTGATTCTCATTCGTATTTTTTAGTTTTTTCTAATCCATATTGCCGTGACAAGTTACAACAGCTGAAAATATTACCATTGATTTTAATTCTAAAGAAAAGACATAGATTCCTAGTGTCGTGGCATTTCCAAAAAAGATAAATAGTCATGAATGATGATCATAAATAGAGTCACTCTGCTTGTAATAAATATTTCCTGCGTCCGAAAAATTTCTGAAACTTCCCAAACTAAACTCTTGCATCAGCACTGAATAGTCTGACAGGAAAAAGCTGGAAATGTATTGTCTGATTTAAGTGTACATGGAAGTAAAACAGATTGGAGAATGTTGTCTTCCCTTTTCCGGTCACTCAGGTTTCCTTCCTTTTGCCTCTGCTGATTTTCAGTTTAAGCAGTGATTTTTTTGCAGCAAATTTATTGAGTAAATTAATTTTTGCTGTTGTTCATGTACTTACAATTGAATTTCTTTGGATGTAAATGAAAACTTTGGAGGTCTCTAGCTTGTTTTTCTTGGGCAATGTATAATGGGTTTTTTTGCAAATGCCTGAGTTTGGTTAATTGGAAGATTTCTTAGTTGATGATTTGGGTGAAAAGTTTCGGTCAGCTGTTCTAGAGATTCCTTTCTCAGCAGAGTGTGGGAGCAGGTTGTGAGGAGTTCAGTGCTGCAGTAAGACTATAGGTGGTCTGGGGGTGAGATGTTTTCTTCACAAAATGTGTTGTTCCTTGTGATCCTGAAGTTTTTACATAAAACACTGTTCCCAAAGTGACAACCAGTAGCATTGCATGGGTTTGCCAAGCTGTGGATTTGTTTTCTGTTTTGCATTGGTAGATAAAATTGTGGTTTACTTAATGTTGTTTTCCTCTCTGTCTCACTGCAGGCATCTCTTGTGGAAAGTCCATGATTAGCTCCATGAGTCTCATGGGAGGAAGCAGTGGTGCCCCCTTATATGACAGAAACCATGTTACTGGAGCCTCTTCGAGTAGCTCATCAAGCACTAAAGCCACTTTCTACCCACAGGTATGTCTTGAAAATATACCTGTGAGTTAGGTATCTCCCACTTCCGAAGAAAAGGAAGATGAAAATTGGTGCTACTAAGTAGAATGTTAATAACATTTTTTCTTGGGTGTTACAGTCTGACACCCACTGAAGTTCACGAAAAGGCTTTGTTGTAGTCCATCAGGATTACACAATGCTATATAGTGTCCAAAATGTTTTGTTATTAGAATAATACTCAACGGGGTTGTTCCTTGGCACTTCTTCTTTCTTCACTCCCTTGGAGATGGTACCTCTTTGTTCTTTGTAAACTCTGATGTCAGTGGCCCAGTGACATTTTGCACTGCGTAACGCTGCAGGCACACAGGGAATAAAAAGACAAACAAGATGTGACAGGACTGGAATGCAAACCCATAAGGAACAAGCTTGGCTTGCTGTTTAGATAAAGCGTCGATTGTTGATTCAGAAAACCAACTGCATGCACGGGGAGAAAACATTGGTACCAGCAGAGCTTTCCTTGCTTGGTTTTTTTCAGCTGTATTTTAGCTCCATTTCTGGCTTTCAGCTGTTGGAAGTGACAGGTTTTTAGTCCCCGTATCAGTGTTTCATGAATTCAAATATGTATAGTATGTTTCTCTAAGAATATGTAAAAGAGACATACAGAGGTTACAGTTTGCCGGTATTTTGTCATATGATGGTTTTTTTCCTTAGTGCTTCTGAGCAATACATACATTCAGTCTTCTGTTCACGCAAGCTTGCGTTACCTTCTCGATGAAGCCATCAAGCAGCTAGTCACAGATAGCAGATACTTGGAACTTGGCAGCCCTCCTAATTTTGCTTGTCTCATGCTTCACCGGTGTCTCTGTAACACGCTGAACAATTTCATGCTAGTACCTGATTGATGATTGATGTGTCAGTGCCAAACTAGAAAGGGATGAACAGAAAAAACTTAGCTGAATTTATATTAAAAAAAATGTTACTTAAATAAATCTGGAAAGAGGAAAGAAGCCCAAGAGCTGATCTGCCTGTGCCATTCTATGGGATCTATGTTGGCCTAAAGATCAACTCTTCTGTTGGACTTCTGGTTTAATCTAATCTGGCTGTTACTGGGAATTCTTCTTTCACACTTTCCACTCCAGGCTATGTCAGCAGGGCCTGCAGGGATGATACCAGCTTTTCCTTCAGGAAAGGCATGCGGAATTCTTAGAAGGAACTGAAAGTAACTGAAGTTACTGCTTAATCCAAATATTTTGGTCAATTCTACCTAGTAGCTAATTACCCAGCTTTAGGTAAATAATAAAAAGAAGAGATCTGGGCATCTAGTTGTCTTGGCTTTTTTGTTTTGTTTTGTTTAACACATCTTAGGGGTACTAAGAGATGGTGCAGTGAATAGAGACTAGGAAAGAATTGATGTCACTGGAGTTATGTCAGTTTATACGTCTGAGAGCCTGGCTGACACTCTGCTGTATTTAATCTGAATGTGAAGTGGTGGTGTCGCAGCTCAGGGTGCCAGTAGGGGAGAATCCAGAAGTAGTATGGAGTGCTCCTCAAAGGAAGAGGATTTCTGGGAGATACTCTTGGGGCAATTACTCATCATTCCCCACAGCTGGCAATGCGTGGTGTTCAAGCTTGTCTGCCCTCACGTGAATCTGGATACAGGGCTTGTCAATATTAGTAACAACAAGCTCAACTCAATGGCCAGGGAATCGTTTTGCTAGACGCTGCACAGTGAAGACCAAAACAATGATCTCCACTCCAGTGATTTCACAGTATTATTATGAGAGAAGAGCAGAGGCAGAGGCAGGATGCTATCATGGTCACTGTGGCAGGCCATGGCTTGGCAGAATGCCCAGGACAGGCCGTGTACCAGATGCTCACATCAGTAGCAAGGCCCTACCATCAACAGCAATGCTGTAATTTTCCACCTTGGAAGGGATGAAGCGCTCTCCTCATTTTTAGGCCAAAGTCCTGCTGGCCATATCAGGGGTTCGGCTTCCTGCTAGGGAATCCGAAAGAATTATGAAGCATAATAAACTGTTTTCCTAGTGTGAGGGTTACCAGCAACTGTGTATAAGCATGCAGAGGCTAGTGCAGACTATAACTATTTGTTAGCTCTTAGGCCCTTCGCATTGTGAACTGTGCCAAAATGTTATGTTTACAGAATGGCAGTAAAAAGGAAGTATTCAGGGAAGGAGGAATTGTATTAGTTATAGTAAAGGAAGTTGGTCTCCTGACCCTACTATTGACTGGGACTATGTTTAGGGTCTGGGAGTGGAATAGACTTGTATTTCCCATTAGCATCTGTTGAGGATCATATCAGTCCTTGTGTCCAAGGAAGCGCACTGACATTCAGCAAAACTGGGTCTAATTTCCAGCTTTACCCGAGCCTTCCAGCATAACAACGGATGTGGCAAGGAAGAAAAGTTCTGTGCTTTGAGAACTTTGAAGCCCAGAGTAAAGTCTCCTAATGAACTTCGGTGATCTTAAAAAATGCTTAAACCCACCCAAGCAGCAAGGAGAGGAAACTAAAATAAGGATGAGTGACAGGGTGAAGGTATAAATAATATTTTCAAAACAAGTAGAGTTGTATAATTAACCCAAACTTTCGTGCTGTTTTTTCCTCTTCTTCCTAGATCTTGAACCCACCTCCTTCCCCAGCTACCGATCGCTCCCTGTATAATGCAGAGATGTTTTATTCCTCAAACATTCCTTCAACAACGAGATCTTACAGGTACAGCTCAAATAAAAAAGTTTGATAAATCTTCTGTTTATCTGTCCTTTAGTTTTGAATCTTAAGCAAAATGTTCTTGTTCAGGCTTTACCTTGTTGGAAAACCTTTCCCTGTCTTAATAAATGACCGTTGAAATGGAGGGGGTGCCAGTTTTGATGTTAAACATTGATTTAGCACCTTTCAATGCAGTGTCGCTGAGTAGTAATGCAATATATATAGGTTATACTGCTACGTAACAGTCACTTAGCATCCTGTATAGAGAAGGTTGGTGTTTTCTGTTCAGTTCCTCAAGCTTATCTTAAAACTCTTTGATGAACCAACCTATTTGTTAGGAACTGGGCTAAACAGTCACGGTGGTCTCCTGGCTGGTCAGGGCCTGGAAGAATGCACTAATGGCTGAGGGTAGTTGTGCCCTTCAAATTTAACACAGTTCGGGTACTTCTTGCTGGGTTCCTATGAAAACCTGTTCATTTTCAATCTCTTTCTCTTTCTTTTTCCCCCAGATTGCAACTAATGCCTGTGCTTTATTGTTTTTGTTTTTTTAGGCCATACCTTATACGAGGGATAGCTCCACCCACAACCCCATGCAGCACAGATGTTTGTGACAGTGACTATACTACTAGTCGATGGAAGGCAAACAAATACTATATAGATTTAAATTCAGACTCAGACCCTTATCCCCCTCCGCCCACACCTCGCAGTCAGTACATGTCGGCAGAAGAAAGTTGCCCTCCATCTCCTGCCACGGAACGAAGCTATTTTCACCTCTATCCCCCTCCACCCTCTCCTTGTACAGACTCCTCATGACCTCAACAGAAGGAACTTTTCCTGTAAATATTTTAAAATATGAACAGATTTAAAATATATATTTTATGATTTAAAAATAAACCGGGGTGGGAATTAAAAAAAAAAGAAATGTGAATAAAAATGGGTTGGAGGGATGGGGCTGTGAAAAATTGTACAGAGGAAAAATATTTATAAAATCGATTTTTTTAACTTAATTTCCATTCTTTTGTGCCATATTTGCCTTTTTGAAGTCATGAAAATGACTCAATCTCCAAAGGATTTGGGGAGGGAATGTTGAGCCTTTTTGCATTTTTAAGTCACTTTTTACATGGAAAGTGTATGTAATGCTTAATGTGAGACAAGAAAGAGAAGTGGCTTGTGGGAGGAGGAGTCTAAAGAAAGACGTAAGTTTATTCGCAGAGAAGAAAAACATTTAAATAAAATTGTCAGTATCTCATCCCTTCACCACCACTGGGAGAAACCATGCAGAGATCACAACCCTCAAACGCTCCTTTTTGCAAGTGAGCTGAATGCTTCACAGCAGAACTCGTGTGCTGAGGCCTGGATTTCAAACCTTAGCATCGAACTGGAAGAACACTTCTTTTGGCCAAACCTTCCACCTTAACTAGGCCCACAGGCATCATGCCCTGCCTCATGTCAGTGCCACTCTGCACATGGCCAACTCTGGAACTGATTCAAGCTAAAAAAGATACCCAGCCCTAAAAAACTTGGTTTAGCTCCAATCAGTTCCACACTTGACTGGCTGAATGGTAGCAGAAGCAGATGTATTGACCTGTGGGTGAGAGCAAGGGGCAGGTTTAAAGTGGTATTTAAGCTAAGAGAAACGCCTGACAAACTGCAGATTTGGTCAGACTCACCATTTTAATTGTGATGAAATCAAGCTACTTCATCCTTCCTTGTGAGACTTTCATGACTGCCTGAGAAGAGGCTGTAGTAGTCGGCTGCTTCTCAAAATGCAGTGCTGCTTCTCTTTTTCCCAAAAGTTCATTAATTCACTGTGCCAGGTGTCTGAGATGTTTGCCTGTGTTGACTTGATCAGAGAATTGCTTCATCTCTAATGTTAATTTTCCAAAGGGGAATGATATGGTCACTTGTATTCATTTAAATGAGGAAAGTTGTTTGGTTTTTAAGCGGTGTTTGTAGAAAATGGTATCTGCATAGCTCAAAACAAAAACATCTGCCATTGGAACAGTTTAGTCATATCTCATTAAAATTTGCCACAAAATCAGTTCAGGTTTAGAAATAGACAGAAAAAGCACAGGGGAGGAAGGAGAGGAAACAAATCTTTCTAATCGTGTTGAAATAAAAGAGATAAACTCTTACACAAACTGCTGTAACCTGAGGATGTTATGATCAGCAAAGTGCTCATATTCCAAGCTCCTACCAAGAAAACCCCTTTGGGAGTGGGGGGCTAGGATCAGTTCCTTTCAAAATGCAGAAGATAAATTTTTGCTTTGATTGCTCTTTTGCTGTGACAAAAGGGACTGGGTATTGTATGGCACTTTATAAATTCAGCTCTGGTGATGATAATGTGAGTGCCTACTTGGGACGTCTGAGGGAAGTTCTGAATATGCATACTCGCACCTGTTTCTGCAGCTGCTGAATAACAGATGTTTTGGGTCTTTGACAGCCTTAATATTGTTGGCAATAATGAAAACTTTTTTCTTGTTTGAACTTAAATTGTACTTGCTTTGGGGTCTTTTTATCAAGTTATTTGAGAGCACATCAGAGGAACCCTACAACTCCAGGACAGAGGTCTTTGTTGTGCTGGTGGAGGGACTGGGACCAGTGTTCTCATCCACTTTGTGTTTTCAGATTTATTAGTCCAGATCTGTTCTTCCTGTCTCTATAGTTCAAGGGTAGGATTTGTGCTGTCCCTGGTGTGTTACTAAAACTCTTAAAGGAGCTTTTACTACCTTCGTGTCTAAATTTTCACTTGAGAGATTGAGCACAAAGAAGATGCCCACCATTTTTCATGGAGAAAAATACAAAATTGGAGAATACAGCATTGGAGTTTAAGAATGGGTTCTTTCCCCATCCCCTATCAACATTAGTAATTCTGCAGTATGCCGAGAGGTATGACAAGGTCATAGTTTGTTACTCTTAGAGTGACTTGGCAGATCTCTGAACAAGTGTTAATGATTTGGTGAAACAAAGCAATTCTCATGTGATCAAGTTTCAGTGAACTAAATTAGGAATATAGATCCGCAGGATATTTTATGTACCGCGTCGATCATATAAAGGAGTACTTGTTCCGCATTACAGCAGTTGGTAGTCCATTTCGTATCATATGTAATTTTGTGCATGATAACTATTCACCATTTATAATGAATTCATTAGTTTAGTTTTGTTACAGTTCTAGCTTGGAGACATACTACGTTATTTTCCTGTATTCCTGTGATGACACTGGATGCAAAATTACATTGATTTTTTTTTTTCATTAAACCACTGATCTTTTTAAAGAGCCGCAACTAAAACAATCCTAACCACTTCATCTGAAGACTTGTATCCTATTACAAAGTTTGGAGTTGGGTCCAAGAAAATTAGCATTCTTGCTGAGAGCTAAACTGTCTTAAGAGTCAAATTCTTTTGGAGCCTGGGTATTCAGGAGGAAGGAAGCACTTGCTGAATGGGGTGAATTAAGCATGTACATTTTGATTTCAGTTGGCCATTCATAGCCTCTTGCTGCTGATGTTGCTGAGAAACTGCCTCCTCTGAGGCACTTGAAGTTTGGTGATCAGAATCTAAGCCCCACACTGCTCCATAATACTGACTTTAAAAGCCTCTTCTAAAAAGTATTTGTATACAAATTTAGCGTCTTAACATTTAAATACTAAATACTACTTTTGATTGCTGTAGGCTATATACTTTAAAAGGGTTACTGCACTCCCGGTGCTAGAAAAGACCAGAAAGAAAATATGAGTGACAGGAGCTACTTGTCTCCAGAAATATCCTCAGTGTGCTCTTAGTTGTTTCCCTCCTGTGAACTTTCAGGCTAAACCATAGAAAACAGGTGCTATTTTCTTCTAGATCAGGATGAGAGAAAGTGTTGCAGGGAGTTGGTGAATGCATATGACAAGTTGTGGCAGTTCAGGGTGGAGTAGGAAATATGGGGGGGGAAAGTTGTGTTTTGGTGAGGTTTAGGCATAGTTTTAACAGTGCAAAAGTTTTCTGTGAGAAAGCTGACTGAAATGTAATAAGAGTTCTCCCCTGAGAACCCGAGGGAGATGCATGTGACTGGACTGCCTGTGTGAGCTTGTGAGTACTTGAATCAGTGTTTTCAACCACTATTTTCCAAGCCCGTTATGACTGCATATTAGCACTTGAAACAGCTCAGGGTGTGATGTAGAACTGTGCCTGGAGAGCAGCTCGTAATGGGCGAATGATTTGATCGATTCTTCGTTACATTTAAAGCACAGATGTCCTAGCAGAGAGCAGCTTACCTGCCTTCCAGTGCCGTCATGAAAGCAGCTACTTGGGTTGTCTTCTCTTTTGTAGGATTTGTCCTATCTGCAGGACAGGTTGAGGCTGGAAGGTAAATGGACAAGTCATGATCTTTGACAGTGAAGTATTTAATTTCAAGCAAAAGTTTTGTGTAAATTACAGATTGACTTTACTTCAGCTAGACTGGTCAACACCCACTGCACCCTGAAATTTGCAGCGGAGGTAATTATTGCTGGATGATTTTGAGGAAGCTTCGTTAGCATTATCCCAGCTGTCTTACTGGTTCAGTTTTTCTCTGTCTGGACAGATTGCATTTAGCCTAAGATTAAGCTAAATCTGTATGTATGACAGATAATGTTTTCTTTAGGGTAGTGTCATAGTACAAAATACCCCATGTCTAAAAATGAGACTGTGCTGTTATCAGCATATTCTAAAGAGGAAGGCGAAAATGAGCGGAAACAATTTTTTTTCGTTTCAAATAATGGGTTTGATTTTCAGTAATAAACCTTGATCTCTCTGGTTTGCAAAGGGTACAAGCACTTCCATAAAAGTTCTGATTCTTTTCAAAGTAACAATAAAATGATGTCTTCCCTCAACACCTGTTCTACACACCTAGGATGGACCTTCTGGAAATCTCCAGGCCCATTTATCCTAGATCTATTTTCCGTCTGATATCCAGGTCATACGCTAGATCTAGGACTCGTCGTGTTCTCCCCATTTTTATGCCAACTGGTGCCTCTTGGATTCTGGGGCTCTTGAAATTCTGAAGCTCTGCGCTCAGCAGTGAAAAAGGGTTTGGAAGCAGGAGCACTCCGTAAGGGCTGCTCACACTGGGCTGATGTGCCAGTCACGAGGACATTGCTCCATTGCCTGTAGGGTCAGATGCCTTTTCTCGGGAGAGCTCCTGTGCTGCTACCCTTCACCAGAACGTCTCGAGCACGTTGTACTGCTTTACAAGTGGGGCCAGTCAAACTTCACAAAAGTTGTGTGTCCCGTTTGCTTCAACCATTTTCGGAAGCAGATCTTTTCTGATGTCAGTTATTTCATTGGGGTATATGTTGAGTCAGTCCAAATGAGTAGCTGTGCTTATAATTGTACTACAAGTGATATCCATTAATGTCAGGAAATGAAAACAGAAGGCAAGCGTGTTCCCAATAATTAATAACACACAAGAGTGCCTGGCATGGAGCCCTGAATTAGAAGTAACGTATTTGCTGTGACAGTGCTGAAGGACATTTTATAAACGTCCATGTTTGGACAGAGCCTTAAATAAGCTGCAGTCAAAGGTGATAGTCGTTTACGGATCAGATCCATTTGTTTCTATGTTTTTATTATGAGTCCTTTATGAATTATGAGTGCAGTCCTCACCGTAAATTTGGCTTGTCTGTAGGAGATTCAGGGAAGGCTGAATCCTAAATTCTGAGCGGTATCTGCTGGTTCTGCTGCTATTCCCTTAGGTATTGCAACACTTTCTGTTCATTAAATTTAAAAACCCCTTTCTTCAGCTATTGTAAGTTTAGCTAAACAGCTTAAGGTATTTACCACATGTTAAATATTAATATACGTAGATGTTTTCAACCCTGTCATGTCCTGTAGCTCGCCTTGCTGAGAACACTTACTCCAGTTTTTTTAAAGGGTGTTTTTCTTTAATTTGTTTATTTTGAGGTTGGCCAACTGTGTTGTGGGCCTTCTCCCATAAGATCGTACTCCCTGGAGGGAAAAAAGGAAAAATTGTTTTTAAATCAATGTTAAGCCTGCTGATAGGAATGATGGAAACCAGCCTGATACAAATGGCTTCTACATTCCACAACAAAATCCTTCAGAATGCCATGTCCTGACATACTGAGAGTGCTCCCAGCCCCCCGTGACAGCAAGCTGCCACGTCCTGGCTGTTCCCAGCATGAGCCACGGCCCTCGCAGCCCACCTCTGGAGTCGGGGGCTGGGGTCTCTCCAGCCAACGCAGAATCCTGGTGGATGGAAGACCACAATGGCAATTCCTAAATGGGTCATTTCATATTGACAAAATACGTGCAGAGAATGTGCTTAGAAGGACTTGCCAGAGGAGAAAAGCAAGTTTGACAGCTACAGCGAGTGACAGACTAATTCACCGACATTCACATCTTTGAAAAACAAGTACTCCCACTGATGCACCTTTCTCTACATAAGAATGGCGCTACTCCTGTGGCAACATGCCCAGGGTAGCTTTGTTTGACAAAGGGAGCGATGTTCCAGTTCGATTTGTACGAAGATCCCGCAGTGTGTAAATAAGTACGAAAGTATTTTGGTTGCAACTACAAACACGATAGTTGTAATTGGAATTCATCAGCCTACGGAGGTAAAACAAAAGCTGTTGAAAATGGGAGGACTGCTTTGCTGTTGTACATGAAATTTGGAAGGCATCATAAACAAAACTCTTAACCCAGACCACTTTCTTCCTTACACCTAATTGTATCGCAATTGCTGCTATTGTAAATGTACATGAATATACAAAGAGTACCAAGAATTTTTATGATAAAACCCCCACACAATCTTTTTTATATTTATATTAAAATGTGTATTCTGCAAACAGCCTAATAATTACAGCTTTATATGTGTATCATTTCGTAGCATTTGTTACTACAAAAGACAACCAAACGCAATACTGCAGTGCCTTGCGTATTTTAACAGTTCAGCATATTAACTGGGGAAGAAAGTAAAGCCTTAAATCACAAGTGCCCCCAGAATCATATGTAGATCGTACTCCACTGGTTTTAACAAAGCTTTGTATCATTGTTAGGGTTCTCACCAGTTAAAATACATACATCCTAAGTTGTGGAACTAACTGAAAGGTGACAACTTAATTTTTTGGAGCATGCATGTCTTGAATTTGTAATACATTGGAATTTCTCTCAAATGCATTATTTCGCGTGAACTTTGATTTACAGATTCATATATTTTTTCAACAGAAATATTGATACCTGTCAAAAATACATAGCATTTGAAAAAAAAAGCCAGTAACTGGCACTTGCGTATTTGGGGATTAAATTGACGCTATTTTCAGATTGTCACTACAGTACTTTTCATAAGAGCCATAACATCATTGTTGTGTTACAGAAAGACTTTACCAATTATTTTTCCAAGCATGGCCTTCTAGCATACAAATGAACTTGGTTAAAACTGTCTTAAGAAAAAATTCTTTGAGTCTTTCGTCACTTCAGACCATTATGACAATTTTCTGGTCATGAAACTGCAATGTTTCTTTATGTTAACAAAACCAAAGTCTTGTTTGAAGTAACTGGTATTTTGTATAAATATCTGTACAGATAACAGACTCTGCATTTGTACTATAGATTATGTGGATTTTGTTTTATAATAAATACTTTTAAAAGATTTTATTAGCAGCCCTTTTTATGAATGAAGCTGTTTCATCATCTACAGTAGAAACAACCAGCCAGTATCACAGTTGGTTTAGATACTGTTTAAGATAGTGTTGCTGTCTCCTTTTTAATTTTAAAATGTACAATAACAGGAAGAGCAAGGAAGTGAAGAGGTTCATTGGAAAACTGATTGCCTTTAGAATTGCAATTGTTAGCTAGCTATAAAACTTACCAAAAGTTTGTTAGCATCATGACCTTATCAAGAATGTTACGCTCCATAGGAGTAATCTCTGTTTTGACTAGACTAGAGCAGATCTGTATTTATTTTTTTTTAATTGTGTGGTATCTTTTAAATTGACACGGTAGGATGTTAAAGTATATTTTTTAACTAATGGCTTCTTTTTTTTATGGTGAACATACTTGAAAACTAGTTCCATTGAGCCTAGTTTGGTCTTGATTTCTGCAGGCAACAAGAGTGGTCTCAGATTTCTGAAATTTACCATCTTAGCCTAAAAGTCAAAATAATCTTTAATCGACATACCCTTGCTCCTGCGTGCTGGTTAGATGGGACTCAGAATGAAGGAAGCCTTTCTGAGCAGTCATCAGCAGTCCTGGTGATGTCCAATTCCATTTCTTTGGATTTTTCCAGGGTAGAAAAGAATGTGGCATACACACTCAGAGACATGCTTCTATTTCCTGCAAAGTTCTTTCAGGTTTTGTATTGTCCTGAACCAGAAAATGTCGACAAAATTTTCCTCTTAGCCACATTACCCTTGCCAATAATACTTCATATAAATGGATCCTGGACCAGGCATGTGATGACTGTGTAACACTATTGATTTTTTTCCATCACTATGACTAAGATACATTTGTAGTTCGAGGAAAAATACTAAAGGATCTGGACTTCTGGTGCTGCGCACAGCTTGGAACTGGCCATCCACCATCCTATTGAGTTAGAAAAGTTGGACCAAATTACCCAGAAGAACAGAAAGCTTTTTAGGATTTCGTATGCCATGAAGCAGAGTGACCCCACTCTTCTTTCCAGAACTCCTGGCTGTAGCTGCACTTTTCGCCTGAGAAGATGCACAAGGTCTTCATCTCTCAGAGTGGACCCTGACGACACAGAAGCTGGTTGCAGGGAGGTGTTTGATACATGTATCCCACACAAGGAATACAGATTTCTGCATCATACCTATCATTCCTGCTCCTCTGATGCCTTAATCCCAGGTGTTTCAGGGTCTCTCTTGAAACTGGAGGAGACAGTATTTTCTTTTTGCTCCAGAAAAGCTTGCTCAGCTGTCTGACTGGATCTTTGTAGCCTTACACTCCCACAGCCGACAGATTCCTTAATGCATTAATTGGGAAATACAGCTCTGTTGCATCATTTGTCCCAATGGAATCTGTTTGTGTTCCCAGGACCAAACCTGCACTCACAGGGAAGGATGCTTAATTCTAAATCTACTGGTCCTGATCTTTCATGAAATTGCCCCAGCTGTTACTGTCCATGGCAAGGCAGATCAAGGTGTTTGGCTGATTCAGTGCATCACTGTCGATTCAAGTGGATAACAAATTGCATCTGGAGACGCTAGGAAGTGGCTAAAGTGGTCAAAATGCATTCTGCCAGAGCGTGGGTGACCCACAGCTGTGCTGAAGAAAAGCCTGATCCCAAACTATGCAGCTATCTGGATCTCCTTTTCTGCTTTATGCCAGCCCCCAAGACACTAGGAGTGAAATGCTGCTAAACAGAGCAGTGTGGAAGGTAATTAAGCATGAGGTAGCTGTGGCCACTTGCTGCCAAAAAGCCCAAGTAGAGTTATGGGGAGAGGAAAGCGCTTCATGCGAAACTAACGCTTTTTAGGACAGGCATTCCCCAGGTAGGTTTGCCTTTCACTCACCAATGCTCTGGGTTGTCCTGTAAGTGAGGGGCCAAGGAATGGTGGTGCACACTGCTGTGGAGAGCAGGGTGGAGGGAAGGCGATCAAGCGTACATGCTCTATGCCTTCCACAAGAGCAACTGACCCCAGCAGGCTGCCCACAGCACAGAGCACTACGTACCACAACGTTTCTCCAAAGAGTCCAGGTGGCTGCTGGAATCTGCCCAGAAAGCACAGATAGGAAGAGGGTTAGAGTGCACAGGACCCAATGCTGTTGTGGTTTCAGGCAGTATGAAAGGGCCCCTGCCTATAATTTAGACTGGAGACAAAGCTATCGTTTGGGAAATGAAGGCTTGATGAGCCAGGATAATTGCTGGACTCTGAATATATTGCAGAAATGAGATGAGGATAGTGACTGCGAGGGGTACTGCCAGCTCAGCTGGCTAAAATCATAACCACAGTGAAGGTTAGGACAAGCAATTTACTTGAGTCTGCCCAGATTAGGTTTTTGATGGATTTCTCATGGAACGCAAGAGTGGAAGAGGAATGGCAGGGGCAGGATAAGATCTTGAATTTCCTCTTACAATTAGTGATTGGTCTCCTGTCCATAATTAACATGAATAATAGGCTTAAGGCTAGAGTTGACTTTTGGGACGGGAAGACACCAACAGCTTACATACATTCTGGACAGCCCCCAAAGACAGGATCTGGGCTTGCCCGAATTGAGGCTAATGCCTTCTGTTACAATTTCCTGAAGGGAGAACTACTTTGGCAATAAATCTGATTTAAAGGATAGCAACAGCTTTAACAATCTATTACTTAGGGAGTGAGGTTTGTTATTGAACTTTGTATGGCCTAGAAGGGTATGAGAAGGGCTCATGCAAACAGGGCCAATGCTTTCTCTTGTGTTTTAATTTAGTTCATTAGGCTATTGTTACAGGTTTGGTTAGGGCTTAATTCTTAGATACTGTCTCTCTCATAGAGATCTGAATTCCTCCTATGTCGTAGGGAAATAGACTTAGTGCTTACATTCATTTTACTGTAGGCAGTCACTAAAACTAAGAAGCATTCAACACAGAATTTCAAAATCTTGGGCTCCAGAAGTTACGGTCAGTTCCCACATTATACATAGCCTGCAGCTAACATTAGGAAGGGTTGGTATCCTTAGTTTCTCTTTTCTATTGTGGGTTATAGTTCAAAAAGCCCATGTATTAGGAACAATAGTGCGACAAGAGTTCAGTTGCTAGATTCCCTGGAGCTAGAGTTGGGAGAAATGCTCATATAGGCAACACTGTGCCCTCAGCTTCTCTTGCACAGCAGGTGTCTATCCTTTGCCTATAATTACAGGGGAGGGAGCAAGTTTAGGGATTAAAATAATAAACCTACTGTTTGATTCAGCAGGATCCTGGGGCCAGGAATTGTGCTGAGTGATAGTGGCAAGCAACTGGTCTCTCCCAGCTTTAGGTTCCCTAGCCCTACGCTAACCTAATCTAGATGTTGAGAACTGAAGAAAACAGCTCACATTCAGTTCAAACATTCTTTTTAATTCCTGATATGCTACAGGAGCCAGTACTAAACTGAAGCCCAGGTGTTTTACGTTTCTCAAACTGAACTCTGGTCCTGTCCCTTCCTGGAAGACTGACAGGAGATCCTGGCAGAGAGGTGAGCATCTCATGGGCTCTAGCCCTCATTCTTACCCCTCTTCTCTGCCATTCTGGCAGGTGTATACAGGAAATACTGAAATATAAAGTTAAGGGAGAGTTCAGAGGACCTGTTTGTCACATACTTTTACCCAGTTCGTGGACAACAATGTTTTCCATGTTTGTTCCCATACAGCATTAACCCCCCAGCTAGAATTAAACAGAGTTAGGGAAAGTTCAAAGTTTGGGAATCCAAAATGTAGAGAGCGTCCTGCTGTATCTGTACAGGATCAGGCAGCACTCTTCAAATGAAAGCTAGACAGAATGGAACCCACTTCTCTTTACTTATAGACCTGCTTGGGGGATCAGACCTGAAAAATCAGGAATTGGTGATGAAAGAGATTGAGGAATATATGCGTTCTGGAGCCCGCTGTCCTAACTTGGGCTTTGTGAGAGATAGTGTTCACTGGCACAAGCATTTTGTCTTTTTTATAAGATGATATCTTTTTTCCACCTACAACTAAGGCTGGGTTTTGTGAATTAAGCACTTGAAGGATCCAGTTTATTTCCTGTTCCTGCTGGATTTCTAGAGATGCAGCCAACGAGGAAATGCTTAGAATCACTGGGACCACTATCTTCAGTCTTGCTCCAGAATTGCTTCTCAGAGGTCAGGCATTGTAAAGACAGCAACAGGTGTAAGGACAAAAGCTTCTCAGTCTCACAACAGAAGATTGGATTTCATCGCCATAACTTCAGTAACAATTATGATTGCAGTTAAGGTTGGGAAAAAAAGACTTGAAGAGGCATAGGATAGCTTTCCAGCTTGCTCACAAAACAAGGGAGATGGCAGGTGTCAAAGGGCCAGCACCTTTTCTTCCAATTTTGCTAAAAGGTTATTTTTCCTCTGGCTAAAGAAAAATAAGTGACAGTCATTCTAAAAGGAATTTTCACTGCCTTCATATGTTCTGTGTCATTCAAAGTTGTTTCAAACACTTTGAATTACTTCTTTTGAATACGGATTAGTGATTTTTTAATATTTTTTAATTGGAGCCGTATGTTTTCTCCCACATTTTTATGTCAACCACTTTGAACTCTGTTGAATTCTATTTCTTAAGATTTATAACGAGAACAGGATTATTCTGTGGTATTTTCTCTGCAGTGCTGATATTCTGCCATGTAAGAGATCAGACAATTCATACTTCCCTTCCACATGCATGAACAGAAACACAGAAACATCCACCTTCCAAAAAATCAGTATCTTGCTTGTCTAGAAAAACTGAAATCCTCAGTGTTACCAACTATTTGTCTCATTTAAGCAAAGCAGTTTAGTTACAGTCAGCTTAAATTCTATATAACAACTGGCCTCTTGCCTTATTGGTCCCCTTTCTGTCTTTGTTACAAAGCCAGTGTCTATCTGTGATGTCTACATAAATGTAAGTGAAGTGGCACTGAAACTCAGTGCGGCTGGTAAGCTTTGACAGGGTAACACTGAGATCTCAGTAATAACATCACCTGTTTTCCAAAGGCCTCAGCGTGTCTCTGATTTCATGGAAAATAGATCAAGTATTTATGAGAATACTTAGTTCTGGTTGATAGTTTTAAACTGTGGAGTAAGGGAGAACTGACTGTAGAACAAAGCCTAGGGAAAAGACATCAATCAAAAAGGAAGACTGAGCAGATGAGGCCCTCTATAGACAGACAGTAGGAGCAGCCTCACAGTCACAAGCCCTGGTCCCCATGGTGGACTTCAACCACCCTGATATCTGTTGGAGGGACAACACAGCAGGGCATAAGCAATCCCAGAGGTTCCTGGAATGCATCAATGATAACTTCCTTCTCCAAGTGATAGAGGAGCCAACGAGGAGAGGTGCTATGCTGGACCTTGCTCTCACCAACAGGGAGGGGCTGGTGGGGAATGTTACGCTCAAGGGCAGCCTTGGCTGCAGTGACAAAGAAATGGTGGAGCTTGAGATCCTCAGGGAAGCAAGAAGGGTGTGTGGCAAGCTCACGACCCTGGACTTCAGGAGAACAGACTTTGGCCGCTTCAGGGATCTGCTTGGTAGAGTACCATGGGATGAAGCCCTGGAGAGAAGAGGGGCCGAAGAAAGCTGGTTAATATTCAAGGATCACCTCCTCCAAGCTCAGGAGCGATGCATCCCAACAAAGAGGAAGTCAGGCAAAAGCGCCAGGAGGCCTGCATGGATGAACAAGGAGCTCCTGGACAATCTCAAACACAAAAAGGAAGCCTGCAGAGGGTGGAAGTAAGGACAGGTAGCCTGGGAGGAACACAGAGAAATTGTCCAAGCAGACAGGGATCAGGTTAGGAAAGCTAAAGCCCTGATAGAATTAAATCTAGCCAGGGACGCCAAGGGCAACACGAAAGGCTTCTACAGGTATGTCAGTGATAAAGGGAAAATTTTGTTTTCCACTAGGGAAAATGCAGGCCCTCTCCAGAAGAAAATGGGAGACCTGGTTACCTGGGATATAGAGAGAGTTGAGTTACTCAATGACTTTTTTGTCTCAGTCTTCACCAGCAACGGCTCTAGCCACACCACCCAAGTTGCAGAAGGCAAAGGCAGGGACCAGGAGAATGAGGAACTGCCCACTGTAGGAGAGGATCAGGTTCAAGACCATCTGAGAAACCTGAAGGTGTGCAAGTCCATGGGACCTGATGAGATACATCCACAGGTCCTGAGGGAACTGGCAGATGAAGCTGCTAAGCCACTATCCATCATATTTAAGAAGTCTCGGCCGTCTGGTTAAGTTCCCACTGACTGGAAAAGGGGAAACATAACCCTATTTTTAAAAAAGGAAAAAAGGATGAGCCAGTCAGTCTTACCTCTGTGTCTAGCAAGATCATGGAGCAGATCCCTCTATAAACCATGCTAAGGCACTTGTGCAAGGCCTTTGATGCTGCCCTGCATGACATCCTTGTCTCTAAATTGGAGAGACATGGGTTTAACAGATGGACCACTCGATGGATAAGGAATCGGCTGGATGATTGCACTCAAAGAGTTGCAGTCAACAGCTCAATGTCCAAGTGGTGACTAGTGATGAGTGGCGTTCCTCAGGGGTTGGTACTGGGACCAGTGCTGCTTAACGTCTTTGTCAGTGACATGGACAGTGGGATTGAGTGCACCCTCAGCAAGTTTTCTGACAACACCATGCTGTGTGGTGCAGTCAACACACTGGAAGGAAGAGATGCCATCCAGAGGGACCTGGACAGGCTTAAGACATGGGCCTGTGTGAACCTCATGAAGTTCAACAAAGCCAAGTGCAATGTCCTGCACATGGGTCAGGGCAATTCCAAGCACAAATACAGGCTGGATGGAGAATGGATTGAGAGAAGCCCTGAGGAGAAGGATTTGGAGATGTTGGTTGATGAGAAGTTCAACATGACCCAGCAATGTGTGCTCGCAGCCCAGAAAGCCAACTGCATCTTGGGCTGCATCAAAAGAAGCATCGCCAACAGGTCAAGGGAGGTGATTCTCCCCCTCTGCTCTGCTCTGAGGGCTACAAAGATGATCAGAGGGCTGGAGCACCTCTCCTATGAAGACGGGCTGAGAGAGTTGGGATTGGTCAGTTTGGAGAACAGAAGACTCCAGGGAGACCTTATATCAGCCTTCCAGTACCTAAAGGGGGCCTACAGGAAAGAAGGGGAGGGACTCTTTATCAGAGAGTGTAATGATAGCTTTAAATTGCAAGAGGGTAGGTTTAGATTAGGTATTAGGAAGAAATTCTTTACTCTGGGGGTGGTGAGACACTGGAAGAGGTTGCCCAGAGACGCTGTGGAAGCCCCATCCCTCAAAGTGTTCAAGGTCAGGTTGGACGGAGCTTTGAGTAACCTAGTCGAGTGGTAGGTGTTCCTGGCCATGGCACGGGAGTTGGAACTAGATGATCTTTAAGGTCCTTTCCAGTCCAAACCAGTTCCTGGGTGCCCATAAGCTAGGTTCCTCAAAGACCAGTCAGCTAAGTTAACAGGCTGGAGAGAGCAGACAATCTCCCAAGACACACAAATAACATCCATCTGAGATCAAAGCCTGCAGTTATAGCAGAATCGTTCTTCTAAAACAGATATAACTTCTCCCATTTCAAGGACTGGAATCATGCAGCAAAAATACTTAAATCTGCTTACAAGCATTTAACATTTTAGATAATAGTGTCAGCAAGTTGCATGTATTTAGATAGTGAGCTTCTCAGGAGAGTGATTTCTTCTTCATCTTTGAAAGAACACTCACAAATTAACATTATTCTGCAGTAAAAATAGCTTTTATCCTCTCACAAGTTAATAGTTCTAACAACAAATGACATGTTTGTAAAGTCTCTGGGTGTCAGCAATATTTGGAGTTACAGAGCTGAGAATCTGTATTTGGATTTCAAAAATCTCTAGCATCATAGCCATGTTCAGAGATATAAAAGTTACTTAAAAGGCTGTGGAGGGGGATGAAATATGTGAGTGGGAAAGAACAATTTTTTTTTTAACAAAAATCGAGTTACAGGGGCCAAAAGGGCAAAACCTATCTAGGCCAGAAATCTACAACCAACCTCCCATGGACCAAATGTGGTAGTTCAGCAGGTGTAGGGCTGGTCTGTGCCATGTACAGGTATACAGAGGTTCGGTGATTTACCCAAGATCAGGTAAAAGAGGAATACCAGGAACAGAATCCAATCTCCAGGGTGGGTCCTGATGCAGAAAAAAGATAATTTCTCCTTTTGCTTAAAGGCTGCATCAGCCTTGTTAGAAGGACCATTTCGTATTGGCACAAGCAGCAGGGGTAAACTTGTGATCACCACAGAGGCTGTCCACTAGTGGGATTTAAACCCCACAAGTGGTTCCAAGTGATCTTCGATAAAACTTCCAGTGTGGCTTTCAGTCTGGAGAAGGACAGTGGGAGGAAACTAATTGCGTGAAGCTCCTAGACATCAACGTGTGTCAGTGGGAGTCTTACTTGAAAGTGGAAATTTTATCAGTAAATTCTGTAAATCTTTAAACATCACAAGACAGGTCTTGTTCGAAATATATCACCCTTTAAAGCCTCAGCTGCAGTGGGATAGATACATTCATAGGTCAGTGCACAGCTGCTCTTCTGACTGGCTGTGACACCTGGTGGCATCTGTTGATGTTATGGGGTTTTTTTCTCCCTACAGTTAGCTAATTAAGATGAAGAATTTCCTCCTCCTCTTAGGGAAGTGTAGGAGTAGGGGGTTTTTTTGTTGTTTTCATTTCAGCTTTTCCTTTTTGCTGCTCTTACTCTCTGCAATCAAAGTTGCAAAGGGCAGCAAAGCCCTCTGGCTCACTGTCTGGCTGCTTAGTTACCTAAAAAACAACAACAAAAGGAATTAATGGCAGGTTAATTCCTCCTGCCAGTCTTATGTGTGTCAACACAACTTAGGACAAGCCAGTGCCACATTTCAGAGAGAAGAGATTGGTCTTTGAGCGTTCAGTACAATTTGGTAGCACTGCAAACCAGGAGACCTGGTGGCTTTCCTTCATTTTGTGATTGATCTGGATCTGTGACCTTACTTCACAGGTTGCATCACTTCTGTGTTTCTGCTGGCCTTTCCTCCCTTCAACTGACATGGAGATAGGGCAGACTGCCTCTATCCATGCCCAGAGTCTGGTCCCAGGGACCCTCCACTTTAAGCTCAAGGCCACTGAAAACAGATGCTGGCCTTTTCCTTACAGAGGTCTCCATCTGTGCCCTCCCCAGATGCAGCAGGATCCAGCTGGTGCAGGCAGGTTGGGCACCAAGGATGCACCTGCTTTAGCAAAAGCAGCACAGAGATGATTTGTGATGGTGCCTCCATTGTTAAGGTGCTAGAGTTTCAGGCAACTTCTATTAAAAAACAACTGCAGCGGTCAAAGATTATCTGACCTTGAAGATTTCAGGTTAAGGAGTACCAAGAATAAACTGCCCTGCCTCCAGTGTAGCAGACAACTACTGATTTAAAGTCTTTGCCCCTCCCTTTAGGCTGGTGGGTTGGGTTGGGCATATGGACAGACTAATATGGGATGGTAGGAACAACAGATGTTAACTTATTAGAGCTGACTCTTGACTCCTACTGCCTTTCTCGCAGTACCGCTGGGCATTTTTTCTTGCTATTTCACTAGATCTGGCATTTGCAGGGAGTCGTCCGTGTCAAAATATATAAATACTTTAGAGTTTAGCACTAACCAAAGCCACAAGGTGGCACAGTCATCTGCTGTGAAGAGTTGCTCACCGAACTTCATTTCCCAAAGGAAACACATCTCCAGAGCTGCCCTTTTCGAGAGGGAATTACCCCGTGTATCCCCTCCCCTTGCACTAGGTTTGATAAACACTGATGGTGGGAGTAGCTTTTCTCAAAGTGAGATTTTTATTATAGAATAAAGCCTTACCATGGAAATAATTACACGGAAATAAACATTTTGCTGTCGTTGCTAAAAAATCTTTAACAGTAAAACCCCCTTTTTTGCTGGTGGAAGCAGCATCTCTGCTAGGCAGCTTTATCAGTGTAGGTATGGCAGCAGTTTGTTTGGTGCCTGACTTTGGCTTTAATACCATGAGACTGATGCAGGTTTTTAGAACTAAGTTTATCATCTATTTCCTGCATTTCCTTCTTCAGAGGGAAACATAGAAGGTATGAAAATCCAGAGATGAGAATCAGGAAAAGGCAAATGCCCAGAAGGATTAAAAGATATTTGGGAAAAAAAGGGTCTGTCCTTATATCCCTTGTTTGCAGAGACACCTGCATGGGGCGGGGGCGTGGGGAGGAGTTAGCATGGCCAGGAAGAAGCAACACAGGAAAGGGAATCATCAGCATGTCTGTCTTTTCCTCTAGTCTTCTCACCAACCACAGGGTAAGTGCAAACACTTGGAGCTACTTTTGTTTGCAGACTGTGTGCTGTTTGACAGCAGGTGGAAATAATGTCTCGTGTAGACAGTTGGTTTTGCTTGTCTCTAACAGGAAATATGCCAGCGCCCGACCTGCCCATGCTCAGCCTGGTCCTTTGGCCTGGAACAGCCCATGTTTTGCCATTCACTTCTAACAGAACGACACCCGGCAATGGTGTGTCTCTTGACTAGGGCTTGGTGTTTAAACAGTTCTGACATCTGATCCTTCAGTGTTATTGAAAATAGATATCTATCTGTCTATACACATATCTATCCGTTTTGGTTCCTTGTCCCTCACTTCTATACTGGCCCTTTTTTGAGGTTACATATCTAATATCTCTACATATATGGTATCTTTCTGGGTATTTATTTATAATTTCTACATATGCTTAGACGTGAGTGCTTGGAAGTCCTAGGGACTTAACTAACTCTGCTTGACACTGTTCAACTGAAATCAACTCCTGCATATACCCCAAGCCAGACTCCTAGGAAGAAATGGTACGTTTATTCTACTATCCCTTTTTTGAGTTTTGCTCCATGCCACAGGCTTAAATGTCTGTGCTGAGCCTCCTGTCCTTTGTGAAGGCTTCATGCACGGGGCAGATCAGGCCTGAGGGACAGGAGTATGATTCTGTGGGGACCAAAGGCTGCTGCCAGAGCTGGCAGAGCTGGAGAGACCCAGACTCAGGGCTGGGTGCTTGCAAACAGTCTGTCTAAGCAAAGCCTGTTCTAGACTGTGCTGTTTATTATGCAGTTGCGTAAGCCCAGAGTTTATCTCAACAAAAATGAGATCAAATTTCTGGAGCTGCTTTGCTTCTGCTGTCCAGGGGTTTCCTTTGAGTTGCCTTTCTTTTTCTAATTGATGAAATGACTGGAGACTTCCTTCTCCTTGCATGGGAAATCAGAAGCTTGAAATGTCTGTGAACTCACACCCTACACAAGACATATGGGGATGCAGAATCCAATTGATTGCTTAAATGAGAACACATAACTAATGAGAGCCCAGTGTCTACTCCTGACCCCTATTGTTATTTCCTTCTGTGCTTTGTGTGGGCTTTCACCATCAAACCCCACTAAAGCTCTAGAAAGCAACAGCAGTGCATCCGCACTGCACAGGCAAATTCCCACTGCTGCAAGGGGAAACGCTACCCTTCCCCTCCTCTTGGAGGGGAGGCAACAAGAGGAGCAAGAGGAGGCAGGACTGCCCTGACAGAATTGACCTTTTCAGTGGCAGCTTGAAGTTATGATGAAAAAATTAGTGAAAGGGCCTCTCTACTGCATTATTTCTTTCCCAAACCCTGTGCACCTTCGCCTGTCCCCCAGAGTCTGACAGAGCATTTACATTCTTGATCCGAACGTGCCACCTGCTGTTTGTCAGAAGGAAGACATTGTATAGTCAATAAAGCCAGTGCATAAATGAACCAAAATAGAATATTTGCATTGCAAAACCAGACAAAGGACCTAGGTACCACAGGTTAGAGTCTGCTCTCCACCACCATGAATCACCATGCGACACTACGCTCTTGACCTGCAAAACTGCAAACGCCGTGGAGCAGCAAGACCAGAGCCTGGACAACCTTACAGACTACCACCACATCCAGAGCCAAGGCACATAATTGGCACTGCCTGAAAAAGCCGCAACACGAGCAAATACCTCTGCTGCCTCCTGCTGCGGGTTTCTAACACAGGGCAGAGAGGGCTAGCAGGGGCAGGGCAAACTGGTGTTGATGCGGATTGCAAGGCAGACACTCAAGGGCTGCTTCATAAGAGCGGTGATAGCAGAAGGGGCCTCTGGGAGGAAGCAGTGCTTCCGTAAAAGGGAAAATTCTGAATGGAGCGACTTCATAACATGGTTTAACTTTTGGTCAGCCCTGAAGCGGTCAGGCAGTTGGACTAGATGATCACTGTAGGTCTCATCCAGCTGAACTATTCTATTCTATTCTTGAGAAGCAGGATGAATATTTAATTTTTACCTCATGGGTGCTGCTGACCAGGCTGCTGCTGAGCAAACACAGCATCCCTGTTCAGCATGGGGAAAGGGTGCCTAAGAAGTTCGTGGGGAAGCAAAAGTCTCTCTCAACGCTGAGCCCAGGAACCTCCGTTCGGGAGGAGACTGTCTCAGGGTCTGGGGGCTTATCTGAACCAGGGAAAGAGAGCCCTTCCCTCATTCCTAGCCTGCAGCCAGCCCTGTGGCCCCCTCCTGCTCCCCCCCCACCTCTCCGAACAGGCAGCAGCCCTGATGAGGGAAGGAGGGAGCAGCAAGGGGCTCCCTGTGGTGGTCTCGAAACGCAGTGGGAAGCCAGACGTGCCCCGGGACTCCCACTTCATCACCCTGGCCCCACCACTGCTTCCTGCTGAGCCGGGCCTGGGAGGAACCCATGGCTGCTGACAGGCTGGATCCAGATCCCCCAGGAAACTTGTACAGTGGCCTGGCTGGGTCACCCACATGTGAGGGGCAGGCTATGTGCCTCTGGGACTTTCCAGCTGGTACCTGGGACCGACCAGCTTTGGGGATGCTACTGGGGTGACAAAGAGGCAGAACCGCAACCTTCTTTGATGTTGTGCACACCCCCACTTCAGCAGTGCCTCCTGGATTATCTACCCATTTCTGCGGAGGGCCCCCCCCCCCCCCACCCTAAAGCAGTCTGCAGGACAGCCACAGCTCCCTGGAGGGCTGGATGACTGGCAGATGCTCTGTAGAGAGGGGGGGAGGGAAGAAAGGGTTAAAGGACAGAGGGAGGGACAGGCTACAGTTAGCAGATGTCCAGGGATGAAAAGTAGGTCACCTCTTTCTGCCTGGGGGGGGGAGGATCTGAAAATCGACACTACATCAATGCAGAAACAAAGCCAAGTAATACAGCAAGGAATGAAACTGAGCCTTGGAAGCCTGACAGAAATCCTTCAAGTACACATGGCTCCTCTAACACACCATATACCGCTACTAATTACAATTGTCTAATTAAAAAAAAAAAAAATGTATTTTTACCTGCATATACATACAATCAGTCACATAAGAGGAGAGGCTAATGGAAAAAAACAGTGAAATTAAAAAAACCTACAAACCCAAGAAAAGCAGAAATTCTCTTACTACCCATGTGCAAGGCTTGGACAGATATGAACTTCACTCCGGGCTTTTCTCAGCAGCCTTAAGCATATTATTTAGGCCTAGATTCTCAAGGCTAAGTACTAACTCCTGTTGATGCCTTTGTGAGTCCTTGGAAGACTTGGAAGGACTTGCAGAGACACTTGCAAATACTTGTGAGGTTGTGGCCCTTGGTGTGCCTGTGTCTCTCTTTATATAAAAAGGTTTAAATAGCATCACCCAAGCAGGTCATGAGGTCACTGCAAGGCATTACCTATCTCAGATGTTGGAACTACATGAACAGTTAATTGCGATCACGTACACTTTTTAGGAACCTAATCCCTTTAACTGGCATTCCTCATGTTTGCATACGTGTACCATGCTGTGGGGGCAGAGGTCAGGAGAGATGAGAAAAGAGCGAGATAAGATAGACTGTTAGGTGGGTTTCTCTGGCCAGGTCAAGGTCATTCAGTAAATATTTATAGTCTCCAATTTACTCAGAAACAATAATAAATTTGAGGACAAATTCTGATTGACATAAAAGCACCCTCCAGCACATACTAATTGCTCCTGACACCACATTGTTACCAAAGGATGAGAGATACTTGACTCATTGCAACACAAAAGATCTTTCAAGTAAAAAAAAAAATAAATAATGGACTGTGATTACTTTGTATAATTTCCTCAGAAAACAGAATATTTCTTAACTTCCACAAATTTTTAAAAGCAGTCTGGATATTAATGAGAAACTTTGGAAATATTTCAAATGAAGGGTCTGGCTGGAAAACTACCCCTCACATTCTGGTACCTGTCCTAATCCATCCAAAGGTTAGCTAAAGCTCTATTCAACCAGAATATGGCATCCTTTGTGTGCCTGTGCCTCTTTCCTAACTTAAAAGGTGTTAAATAGCATTGCCCGAACGGGTCATGAGGTCTCTGCCAGACATTTCCTATTCAGAGGTGGGAACTACCTGTGCAGTTAATGGCAATCACTTGCACTTTTTATGAGCCTAATCCCTTTGACTGGCACTCCTCATGTTTGCATACATGTACCATACTATGTGGGCAGCACGTTAGGAGGGAGAGGAAGAGAAGGGGGCTGAGATAAACAGAGCATCTTCATTTTCCTAGAAGTATCATGAAGGTAATTTCTCCACCTTATTTTTCCTGTGCTCATTTAATCACCCAAGCTACCAAAAGATGGGCTGGCTGATCATAGCAGTCCTTTCTGGCCTCCAAAGAAGGAAACGTCTCTTTCTTCTGTTCCTTCCAACCCAGTGGAACAAGGGGGTAAACCCAGAGTTTGGCTCTGTGTTTCAAGGTTGCGGCACTCAAACTCCATGCAAGTTTCCACCTTGACCAATTTGGGGGATGACACGTCCTCTTCCATGATGGAATTGAAGAGGAAGAAAGAGAAGGGAGAGGAAGGCTTAAAGCAAAAATAAATTGCAACTGCTGCTTATGACATGCACCTGATTAGATAACTAGTCCCTGTGTTCACAAGTTTGCCTGGCTGATCCAGCCTATTTCCGTCATCTCTTTCAGTCCTGCGCTACAGTTTCACAGAAATGTGAACTCAGTAGTTACTAGGCAGCTATATCTTGGCTGGTTGGGAAATGACACATGATATATGCACTTTGCACGCTTGGAAACCACCTTAATTTTCCTTGGAGAAGTACTATGAAGGTAATTTCTCTAACTTGTTTTTCCTCTGTGCTAGTTTAATCAGCTTAGCTATTAAAAGATAACATGGGTTTAGGACTATCATTAGCCCAGAGTAGTCATGTGGTTGTGCTGGTAATTAGCACTGCTGCTGAACTCAGTGTTACTTTTTTTTTAATAGGTAACTACATAACAAAACCAGTACCCACTGCACATCTAAAGAAGCAAAAGAAAAATGAACACTCTCTCCCTGAATCTGTATTCAATTATTTGTTTAGCAGATTTCTTCCCCTTTTTCTCTTCCGTGATACTTACATCCAAAGCATTTAACTACTTGAAATGGGATTAAAACACTCCAGTCTAAAGTTGCAATCCTGCAATCCTCCTGCTCAGCTGCTCTGTAATCTTTAAGGTATCAAAAATCCCTGGGAGGGCTCTGAGAGGGTCAAGCAGCTCACATCCAAATCACGATGCAGAAACTCTGTATTGCTTGGCCTGGGTCCCCAGGAGTTCAGTTTGGTCAGCATCCCCAGTCCTAGACATGCTTCCAGGATACTGGACTCTTCACAGTGCACAGTCTTTAGCCATGTTTTCTTTTGAAGCACAGCAGTGGGAAAAAGAAATAGAGATGGGTACTCCTTATATACAACAGTCTAGGGCTTAGCCCATATAATGAGGCTGCAGGATATCAGGCCCCCATTCCCTTCTTTGCCCATGGGAATTTCAACCTGCACCTCTCAACTGTACCTATAACCACCAGATTACAAGCTCTCCTGGGGTGGGAATGTGCTGCCAACCTCCTGTCAGGCCAGTAGGACTAGAGAAAGATGAGCGCTGCTGTAGTCCAGTCATGGAAGGCAACTTCTCTGTGTCTGCTCTGGGTGCTGCAAGTGTGTTTTGTCTGGTGAGTGTTTAATGGATAGTTAATTAAGTTCTGCTCACCTTTATCCCTAGACTTAGGGCTCAGCCTCAAATGTTTGTTGGAAACTATACTTCATTATTTCTTCTGCTTACAGTAAAACCTGTTTTATTATTAGAGTATAATTTGGTTCTGATGTTAATAAGGGATGTAACCAGGTCTTTGCCTGTTCACCATGATTTCTAATTAACAGTGTTATGTTTCAAGGGAAGATAAACTGTAAACATCCAACCCTTTTATCTGGACAAAAAAAACCACAGGTCATTGCTCAAGGGAAACCACTCTATAACACACACACGGAGTCAGTGGCAGCACCAGGGAGCAATGTACGGGATCATCAGGCTTCCATTTCTGTACCCATTTTACAACGTAATAAAGTACAAGAAGCCTCCAGCAAACTACGTCAAGTTGCCTTGTGCTTCACAAACAGCTTTTGACCATGCTCTGCCCATCACTGTTTCCTCTGCTCTTTTAGAAAACGGATAGGAAGAAGTCATAAGAGGTACTCAGCTAAATAACCACGCAAGAAGGACCACATATACATATGTGCATATAACATCATGGAAACACAAAGATACCTCAAAGAGCTTCAAACCATTTAAAAGGACCATATGCTACACATGTAGCAATAGGACAGAGTCAAACCTGACCGAAGATTTCTCACAGCTCTCTACTACAGTCAAATTCGCTGTTCCTAACACATCATGCATCCCTTAAACTTATCAGATAAAGGACATCACGGTCTCTGGTCCTCTGAGGATTTTCTACAGGTGAATAAGGCACGCTTATACACGCATGCCTTTATCAATGGCAACATAATTGCTGTCCATCTGAATGCAGTTGGAGAAGCGGGGCAAACACAAGTTTGAGCAGCCCTTTAGCTCCCACTATGGAGGTTTCTTGCCTCTATGGAGACACAGTCCTTTTGCAGAGCTCAGTAGTTTTTCCTGTATTCTTCACAGTTAACAAACTTTTTATTTGCTTCCTTGCAAGGCAGACTTTCCTCTCCTACAGGGCTCACTGTAAGAATTTGATGCTAAAACAGGGATATGTTTCTCCTGATGCACTTGTGAATCTCTTCACTCTTTCCTGTCAAAGCATCCCTCTTGATTACCGCAATGCTTTTTTGGAAGAGAAGGCCAGCACCTTCTACTTCCCCATGTGCTGCTCATCTATGAGAAAGTTCGAATTTCCCTACCACCATGTGCAATAAATTCCTCTTGATGGCTTCATGGCACTTGGACCGTTAACCAGAATCTGCCTCGAACTCACTTATCCTCTCAATAAATCTCAGCTGCCAACTTCACTGGTCCTTCAGCAATGTCCAACTTTTCCATTTGCAAAACCTCCCAGAGAGAGGGCGTACATTCCCACTAACCTCATGCAAGCAACAATCTTGTCCAGTCACACCCCAGACCTAAGGAATGTATAACCCCTGTAGGTTATTTCCTTTTTACCTTCCCTCCACACACCTTACCAATCTTTTTACAATTAGGTATTACTGCTGCTCCCTCGCTCCCCAAAACTGCCCTTTCCTACCCTCACACCAGTACCTCCTCCAGCAGGAGCAGCACAGAGCTCATGCTAGTGAGCCCAGTTAAGCTTATTAGGGATTTGCTCAGTGCTTTACCCATACCACCGGCACACTTTGCCAGCCTCCAGCATCCTCTGAAAAAGTGTGAGAACCATCCTGGCCAGAGGGATGGGGCTGGTTAGCCCAGACTGTCCTGTGGGGCCATCCCACTCCTCTGGTCACCCAGCAGGCTCACACAGCCCATCAATCCGTACGTTGTGCCTACACTGTGCGCCTCGCTGGCAGATCACCAGAGCTAACAAATTCTGTTTGCTTTTTGCTCCCAGGTGACATGTCATAATTGCTAGTGCTGGGCAGGTGGGAGAAAATATGTGAGGACAGAGGAGGACAACCAGTATAAGCACTCCCACAAGCACTCAAGGATCAGGTGAAAATCAAATGGGTTGGTGCCAAAGTTTCCTCCCATGTCTATGCTCTATCTAGCAGGGCCACGGTAGGTATGGAGGTCCCATCCTACTCCCCAGCAGCTTTGCCTTAGAAATACTAATAGGCTCAGTGCTGGGAATGAGATTATAAAACTGAATTTGAACATTTTGTTTCAACTAAATGGATTAATTTGTGGGTTTGGTACAGCCAAACATCCACGTTTGCCCTCAGGAGCATAACCATGAAGTCATTGTTCAGAAATGCGCCTTCCCTCTTCTTAAAGCTACTTAGTTTTCACAATTTTAATAAGATGTTGGGCTAAACATTAAGTCATTAAAATTCTTTAAAGGGCTTTATTCTCTCCTGAACTATGAGGGGGATAAAGGATGTTGTAAGGGCTATGGTTAAATCAGAGGTGTTTGTGTCTCGGCTGACCTTACTCTGCAAATATTCATTTAGTGTTAACACAGCTGTTAACCCTTTGGTGCAAGGCACCCAATTATCCCACTCTTTCTAGGTCTGTTTCCTAAGTGTAACTTGTCAGTGCTCAGAAGAGTTAACTACAATCAGATTAAAACCGGTTTAGACTATGGCTTCATTTTATGCTTGAGGTGATCAAACAGCCAGATGTCCCAGGGGGGAGGTTCAGCTCCAGACCAGTAAGAAGGTTCTCCTACTGCCTTGCGGGCACTGGTTCTTCTCTGCTTCAAGTCTGCAAGCTGGGCAAACTGGAAACAAATAACTCTTCATAGGGTCCCTCAGCTAGGTCCCCCCCTGTCCTGGAGGGGCAAAGGGAAGACAACACATTGGTAGGGACAGGAAGCAGAAGCACACCGCACATGCTCCACATGCTTCAATGGTATGACATTATGGCTATGGAGCAGAAGCAGCTAGTGGTGAAATGCTGCTGGAAGGGTAGAGTCTTGCCTCCCCTCCTCCAGTGTCACATCTAGCAATTGCAGAGCCACGGGATGAGCTGGCTTGGCAGGCTATACAACAGCTTGGGAAGTCAAGCTTGTTCTCCAAGGTGTGGCAGAGCTGCTGAGTCACAGCAAAGGCTAGCAAATGCTCCCCCTGGCACCTGCGCAGTGGCGTCCACCAGTCCCCACCACCTTCAGGAGGTGGTAGCAGCTATGGCTGAGGAGTTAGTGGTGCACAGGGAGGAAACATGCTCAGCATTGGTTGAGCGAGTGATGGTGACTGAGCAGGCCGATTTTTTTTTTTTATTTGCATACCCCTTTATGTTGAGGAAGTGTCTGACTCGAATGATAAGAGGAATCCATCAGAAGTGGCTGCCTCTGGAAGTGCCCCAGGCAGCAGCCATCACAAAGTTAAGATACTGACATTTGCAACACTAGCAACAACCCACTTAGTAAAACACTATCAAGCTTCAGGTCACAATCCATGCCTAAAATTTCTCAGAGTTTCCCTGCCAGCAATTGACTACTGCCACCCAAAGCAGGCTAGGGTTTTTTTCTGATTTGCCTGTAATCACAGGTATAGAAATGGTACGGAGGTCTTCAGATTTGCACACAAGTCCCAGGGACAAAGGACTGGGATTTCAGTGTTTTGCCCCTGGTTCAGTATACTGTGTGACATCGGGCAAGCCACACGACCTCCTCATTTCCCCTAACTGTTCAGTAGTGCATTGAGATCCTCCTTGTAGGCATGAAATGTTTCTACTTTGAGGTAGTAGCACCCTAGCATTACCAACTTATATGGTAAAGGTAGTATCACCTGGACAGTTGTAGTTTTAAAAAATAATTACACAAAATCAAGATTTAGAAATATATTGACAGGAACTCTGTAAGACAAAAACAGTGCCTGTGATGTCCCAAACCTTTCCAGAATTGAGATAGCGGTCATAAAGCCCTTGAAAATCAGATGTGTGACAGTGCAAACATAATCCTGGCCCTTCTGAGTTGAGATCTATCCCTTACATCCAGCGCACATTTGCTCAGGATATAGGATGTGTCAACAGCAGCACAGTTTAACACTACTTTGTTGTGAAGACAAGCTTTACGCTTACGGAAAGTAAGCATAGGTAGCTAACTATTTTATTGTAGTAGCTGGTCTACGCTCAAACTATTAATACCCTCTCCAGATACTGCCTCTGGTGCTTCCTAAAGATTATAGCACCATCATCCCTTTAACAACCTAGTTGCTTGTCCTGAGAATGCCATTTAACATTATGCTCTCACTTATCCATTACAGGGAAGACCATTCTTTTCTATTATCTCCCTGCTCAGAGTTTCCAGCGCAATGTCTTTCCTACAGAATGTCATTGACAATGGACAATACAATGAGAACTGCATCTATATACACTTTATATTGTGAAATCTCCATTTGCTGTAGTCATTGCAGGTACTCACTGCTAGAACATGCAAGTGGTATGACAAACAAAACAAAACAAAAAACAGATACAGTGAAAGAAAAAGGAGACAGCTAAAATAAATGTGGAACAAATACAGTCTAGCGATCTTTCTGGACTCAGCACCAGCTGAAATAATGAAAAAAAGAAACAATGTTCCATTTCATGTTGATAGTTTTGAGGATAAACATTTTTTGTACATTTTACTAAATAAATCTGGTTGCATGAAAAAGAAAACAAAACCAGGCTCTACACTCAGAGACCTAACTGCAGAACTCTGTGGACCAGCAAAGACATTTCATGCTGCTGTGTTTTTACCATGTGTTTGCGACACATTAAGATCACATGCATCATAATTGCTGCAGCTCTACTAACTTATTCAGGCAGAAGACGATGGTCATGTGTCTGAGCTGGCAGCCAACAATCTCCTTCTAATGGAAGCAACCCACTGGGCCCACAGCTTGGGGAGGGCTTCTGTTCACAGAGGTTTTGTGAAATAAGGATGTGCCATCATATACTGAAGGGTAACATGAGCAAGGGTGGCTCTTAGTGTAAAGCATGCTGTGACTCAGTCTTTGGGAGAACCAGTAATGCCTACAGAAAGCACAGGAGCCAAAGCTTGGTCAACTGGTAGGAAAGACATAGGAACAAAAAGAAAGCTGACACTGTGTCGAGCCTTTTATGCAATGGGCATTATGAAACCAAGCACCTGAGCAGCTGGCAAGTTTCTGCTGTGTGAGTGCCTGGACAAAGCACAAAGGCCAGGATGTGTTGGCCTGTTTGCAGCTATTAAATCTGATGGCCACCTTTTCTTCAGAAGCAAACATTTTAGCCTATCTTTCTGTATTTAAAGCAATAAAAAAACCAGAGGAACCTCAAGCAGCCTATATCCTACTTTAAAGTTCCTGAACACAATACCAGTATGAAGTGAAAGATGTGGACTCCCTCTGATCTGCAGGCAAAATTCAGTCCTTACTCTAAAAAGGAGGCACACAGAAAGATAAGCACATAGCTTTACCTACTACATTTTCCCTTTGTCCACAAACAACTTGGAGATGTTCTATGCAGAGACAGGCTCCCACTAAGACCTTACTCTTGTACCCCAAGATTTGAGCCCATTTCTAGCTTGCCTCACTGTTTCTCTCCTGAAAGAGATGCTGCTTTCTGCAGCAGCACCCTCAATATTCATGTCTCTTTGTAATACCAATTTTGTTTTAATGGGAGCAGGTCTGCCGAGTTGGTCATTGATTTGCAATAAGATGTAAGTACAGCTGTATTGAGCTTTACTTTGTATGTCAGATGAGCGTGTGAAAGACGTGAAGATACATTATTCAAAGTGGAGTTGCTGAGTTGCTTTATCCTAGACTGCCGAGTCATAATGAATTCAAAGAAATGTATTGTTTTCCCCTTCCTTTGGTATATGAAATTAACACAGCAACCTGTGCTACCCTTCAGTTTTCATGTGCTTTAAGAGGTGCCCGCAAGAACTACCCTATCACTAAACTATCTTTTCAGCTGTTTTTTCTTCCCTCATTGTAAATAAATAAATCAGTTCTCGCTTTAACCGTAACATACCTGTTTCTCTTCTTAAACACAGTATGGCCGCTAACTATCAGAATGAATATATGTGAATATAAAAAAATTACCTCATGCGTGATTCACACCTACTCATTATAAAACTGACCTCTCTGCCACCATGCACAGAAAACACACGCTACCCTCATAATGGACAAGGCAAATGCTAGCATGATGGAAAATGAGCTTTGGGGAGCCGGAACTGCACCTTACCCCTTTCAGCTACTTGCTTACACACATTGATGAAGATCCACTAACGCCATGCTTTCGTGGTGCCACCGTGCCCTGGTGGAGCAAGCCCTCTGAGAAACGGAGTGTTTTACAAGTCCATGATGTCAATTGATAAGGACAACAGGCTTCCCCGGCTCTGTTAGTACATTGGGAAGAGACGTCGAGGAGATGGGAGGTGTGAGAGCTAGGACTCACAGATGGCTTCTCCCTTTGCTCTCGGAGGTGACTCTCCCCTCCACACGGCGGCCCCTCCACGTGCCTTCATTCACAGATAGGCAGATATTTTATAGACATAAACACCATCGCCAACCCTCAACTTCTTAAAACCCCCCGCCCAAACACACAAAACATAAAGGGAAGAACTGCCGCGCTGGATGAGGCTCCGGCCCCGCAGCACCTCCTTCACCCACACTTTCCCTTCCAGGAAAACTGAGGTGGGTCTGCGGGACCAAAAATAGTTGTAGTTTGGGACCAGGCCAGTACTGCTGCCCCGGGATGCAACTAGACATTTTTGGCACCCTCTGCCTTGTGATGACAGCTTCAGTCAGCAATCCTCCCCCTCAGCTCTCCAAGGGCCGCGTGCAGAGGAAACTAGTTGAAAGCAGTCAAAACCCCATTGAAACCAGACGAAACCCCATTGAAACCAGGCAAAAACCCCATTGAAACCGGGCAAAAACCCACCCACACCAGACACAACCTGTTGAAGCCAGACAAGCTCTGCTGACCCCAGGCTGTTGGCCACAGTGACATTTTGAAGCCCTGAGGGCTGCCTGGAGGGGCGACGGCCATTTTGCATGAAGGTAATTGGGGAGGCTTTGTGAGGGAAGGCCGCGGGCGTCCTGGCTGGGCAGAACGTGTTTGTGCCTCTAAGACACAGGGCGCAAAACACCGCATAGAAGATGTTTTTTTTTTGCCAGTTGTGGGGCACACAAGGCTGCCCATTCAGCTACTTGTCGCTCAAGCTTTCAAGCAGGGGTTCTCGAGCTTTCAAGCAGGGGTTCTCACCAGCAGGGTTTGGCCAAGGCGGGTTGTGAAGCTGCCGGCTCAGGCAGCAGTACCGCAGGCAAGCCACAGGGGAGGGTTGCCAAGGCCAGGGTGCAGGACTTTCCCTGGTTTTCACACATGCTTATTCTGGTGCATTTTGGTTAAAACACGCTGCCAGTTCTGAGGTGGAGTTGGAGGACCCACGGGCGCCCGCATGAAGGCTCAGAAAAAGAAAAGCCCTAATTGCGGGGAATACGGGTATCGATCCCACAACCTTTCACATGGTGAGCTACCGCTCTACCGCTCGAGCTAAGCCCCCCCCTCGCTAGCTCTTGTTGCCCCCCCACCCCCGCCGCCAGCTTCCGGAGGCGTCCACATCGCACCCCCTGCGCGCGCGCCAGCTACTTGTTGTCAGGCAGTTTGGCGCCCGCGCCTCACCCTGGGGGGCGGGGCTCCGCCCGCCAGCCAATGGCGAGGCGCGGAGGGTAAGGGTACGGGGGGGGGGGATCGCCACCACAGGCGCCCACCCCTCCCGCTGCGGCCTCCTGCCGGCTCGAGCGCCTCAGCGCCAGATTGGGCGGAAAGGGTTTATTTTTAAAAGAAATCTCCTCTTGCTATTGGGTGAGGGAGACGCCCGTCAGGGTGACGTTTGCTTGTTGCCAAGTCGGGAAGGTGGGAAGAGAGGTGCACCCGCCCCGTGCGCTGACTGGCCAACAGGAAGCCGAGAGCCCACCCCCACCCCCCGTTCGACCCTGTTGCAGTCGCGCAGCTGAGTGACTGACACCCAGCGGACTGCCAGTGAGAGGCCGCGCTCCGCACGCCGCCCAATAGGAAGGCGCGAGTCGAGGAGGAGGGTGGTGCCGGGGCGGTGTGATTGGCAGGCGGGGCGGAGGGAGAGGAGGGCTCGCAGGAGCTGATATGTCCGCCATCTTGGAGCGTCGGTGATGGTGGCAAGCGGTGGCTTTCCCGCCTAAGCAGAGGCAGCCTGGGGCCTGTGGCGGGGGGACGCACTTGCCGAGGTATGGGCGGGGTAGCGGTGAGCTCTCCCTGCTGCCGCTGCGAGCGGAACGGCGCTCCGGTGACGGGTCGTCTTCGGCGGCGCGGGCCTGGCGCCTGCTCCCCTCCGCGCGGGGGGCTCTGGACGCTCCTCAGGCGCCGCTGGGCCGGGGCCTGGTGGGGTTGCAGGGGACCGTTCTGTGCGGTGCCCCCTCGCGCGCGCACCACTGAGCCCGGAGCGCCCGGACGGGCGCGGTGGGCCGCGGCGCGGTTGCGGGCTGCCACGGGCCTGGGCGCGGCGGGGAAGGCCCGGGCCGCGCTGGAGGGAGCCCTGCCCGCCCGCCGCCTTTTTTCTTCCTGTGGCTGTGACGTTGGGTCCTTCGGCTGCTGCCCCGAAGCTTCTTCCTAGCGCCCGTGGCGCTTCGCCCCGGGTGGGGAGCCGGCTGGCAGCCGTGGAGGGGCGGAGACGCCGCGGCCGTTCCACGGAAGGTTTTGGTGGCGGAGTGTTGGCGGCCTGGTGCGGCGTGGAGCGGGTCGCGGCGGCGTTGGGTATGGTGGGCGGTGCATTGTTCCCTCGTACACCGGAGGAGCTCCAAACCGGGTGTTTTGCCGAAATGGGGGAAGCTGTCTGCACTACTCCCTCCTCCGGCGGTCACTTGTGCTGTTGCTGTAGCTTACAGAACTTTGTTCTAGCTTCACTGGTATCTCTTGGATAATAAAACAGATAAGCCTTGCTGATAGCTAATTCTGCATTCATTTTCGTTCTTTAAAATCAGTGCCTCGCTATTCCTTTGAGGACGCTTCCCCAGCCTTTTCTTTTTTTTTTTTTGTTGGGTTGTCTGTGGGTGGCTTGTTATTTTGTTTTGGTTTTTTTTAACAAGGCAGCTTCTTTCAGTTACATTTTCTTAAAAGCATAGCAGTGTTTGGGTAAGCTTTAACTGCTGTTAAATACATTTGTTATAATCTGATTTTGAACCTGCCAGTTCTTTTGGTTTTGTTTTGCTTTAGTCACTAAGAACTTCTCAAAGTGTAAGAGGGAATTAGTGTTATAGCCTTGTGTCTTGTATGACATAAGTACAACTGAGGCTAAAGATCATCTCTTGTCAGAATAAATTTTATATAAGTTAAAACAGTAGGATAGTTTGAATAGGTGTGTTGCTATTTTTAAAAAGTGTCCTGAGTGGAAGAATATAGAAAACTTAAGAGTGGGTGGATAGCTTTAGAAAGCGTTCCTTGTGAGATCTTGAGAACTTAAAAATGAAGAAGTTTAAAATACGTAGTCTAAAAGTACTGTAGCACTGTGGTGCGGGTTTGGTTTGGGGCTTGTTTTTGGTGGTTGTTGTTGTTTGTTTATTTGTTAGTTTTTAATTTATGAATATTAAGCTGGTTTAAAATTTCCAAGTAATATACAAAATAGCTTGTGAACTGCACAAATGCATGTGTGCTTTTTTTTTTTCTTCTGGAATGCTGAAAGATGGAAAGTCTTCCTGTTTCAGTGTTCCAGATAGATTACTGCAGTTATTTGAACTGCTATGTGTATTTGAAAATACACATACATGTACAGCATACATTCTAGTAACATTCTGTGATTACTTAGCCCTGTGTTATTTTTTTTGTTTTCAGTAGTGAGACATGGACTGACTGTAGCTTGTGAGAGTCTTTATTATCCAAATATGAAAGAACACTACAGAATTACTACAGAATTATTTTTCAGTATATAATTTGTTAACAAGACTTCGTGCAAACGTGGTACTCAGTCTGCATGTTTATTTCTTGACAGTTTGTAATTCTAAGTAATTACTTAAATTCTCTTAAGGGACTGGTTTCCTCTGTCAGTGATACAGCTTGAACATAGGTGATACTTCTTATTTGCTTTCTGTGTGAAAAGCGGAATGCGTATGTGGTATTGAATCCTGAGTACTAAAGGAATTTACCTTCTAATACTACTTGAAGATTTTTATTTTGGCCTGAAGAACGGAGAGGTCTGTTTACAATGAACTTAAGGAAAACACTGAGCTACAGTGAAATTTGTGGTTTAGAAATTCAGGAAAAGCAGACTGTTTAACAGGAATGTCTTTAAGTAGGGTAGTGCGTTATAGCTTCTTTTCAAGCAAGTTAGATTTATATATATGTAAACTGCTGTGACTAGTATCTTTGTATTCTTTTAAATATAAATCAACTAGCCATTATTATTCCCTTATGGAATTAAAGATACTAAATAGTTTGTGTGTCTTCTCATGATACTGCCTGCAAACTCTTCGCCCTACTTCTGTTGACTTGCTAAAGTGAGGCAATGTGACTGTTTCCTTCACAACCCTTCTCTCTTGCACTTAACAGAGGTGATGCTATAGCCTGTATACCAATCAAAGAATCATATGATGTTCTAAGGGTGGAAAATCAAGTGAATTAATAGAATGGAATCTGAATTTAGCAGTATTAAAGCAGAAAATTATGTATGTAGTTTTAGTATTAACAGATAGTTAGAGAGTGATCTCTATTGTTATGGCTCAACGTCTTTGCTTCTCTACTCAGCTTAATCTTGAAATGCATGAACTATGAAATTCTAAACAGCTGGATCAAAACCAACCAGTATGGGATTGAATCAGTCAGAAGGGAGAAATGCTTTGAAGAACTGTCTGGTCCACTCTCCTTTCTGTCTGTTGATGTCCTCTTTTGTCCAAGTGCGTAAAAAGCCTTGAAGTATGTACTTAATTCTGCACTTAGTTAAGATTACTCTGTATCAGTACACTGAAATGAGGCTTTTTCCAGCTTCAGTGTTCCAGCGTATTACACAACCTCTTTATAGGTAGGAGGTTTGCATATTCACTTCTTGTATGTAACTGGGTTAATTTATGGCCTTTGGAAGTTATGATGGAAACCATGGCTTCTGCTTGGGCAGAAGAGGCATTAGTATGAGTATGGTGAACTGTTTCTGTAGTAAGTTAGGATGTCTTAAGCATATTGTCTGACATCTAGATTCAGCTCTCATAGTAGTACCTTCATCCGTGACCCGTAAGATTGCTGTGTACTCTATGTTATTTCGTATGCCAGGTTAAGGAGTAGTGTGTTATCCCAAAGTAGGTAACACATCCAAATTCTAGCAGACTAGATGTCTGATTGGATTATCCTAAGAGCAAGATGTGCAGCCATTGTTTTTGGCAAACTTTCCACAATAATAAAACAAGTAGGGATAAATGAGAAATAATATCTTGCTTGTCTCATCTTCTTTTGTCAAGTTGGAGGAAGTGAGCAAAGAACTTGAGAAACTATTTAGTGATCACATTAGATGCTGGTATGTTCGAGGTGGGCAAGCCTGAAAGATCAATCAGAAAATACGTAGAGAATACAAAAATAATGTTGAAATCTCTGCATAGCATGTTTAATTGTTTTTGTGGTGTGTCAGTGTGCCAGCATCTGTTTTAGAAACCATATGCTACTAAGCAACTCAAGTAAAATGTTTTTCTACTCTTGGCTATTATATGCAGCTCTGTAGCTAGCTTGGGATGCTTCTCAGGAAATGGGATAGACTGAATTGATAGGATCGGGAAGACATTTGGTATGAGCTGTTAACAGCTTTCTTGTTTATGGAATAATTCTTCACACAATATTGGGAAAAAATCTGTTACTGTAAAATACAAGACTTTTCATGACCTTTGTTTATTTCTGTGAAGTACCAAGAAGCATGTTTGAAGTGGTGTAAGTGATTTGGAGTGGGTGAAAAAGTTCCTGACTAACGCTTTGACTGTTCTTTCTTCTTGATGTTACTCTGTATAGTCCTCCCCTAATCCTCTTAAATGGATGTATCTTTTCCTCTTCCATGGGACTTAAACTTCAAATAGTGACAAAATCTATGGAATGTGTTGAATACCAGCAGTGGAAAAGAGTACCAAAAAACCTCAGCGTGCAACTGCATGGAACTGTAAAGCTGTAATACGCTCTTCTGGAGTGGTGCTATATGCTGTTAGGCGTGTTAGGAAAATAGCTAAGAAGAGCACCTATGAAACTGGTAGTGAGGATTTGTGTGAAGACATGAAGGGAGGCAGAATTGAGTAAAATTGAGTAAAAAAACTGAGTAAAAACTTGAAACACTGAGTAAAAAAATTGAGTGAAAACTTGAAATCTTACTGAAAACGGTTTAGCTGCTGTCACCAAATATCTTGAAAAGGGATGGAAAGTCTAGAGACTGCTAAAACAAAGCTGTAGTGGTGGCAGGAACAGACTCACTTGGGGGTAGGTGGGTTTCCTGCTGGTGTTGTAAGGGGCTTGCATCTACAGGAAACCAACTTCCATTTAATGTTGATGTTGGTCAGTGTGCATTCCAGATGGAAGTCCATTTGAAAATTGCATCAGCGTAGGGGTTGTACTCCCATCTTCCACGTTTGTCTTTCTGTGTTCTTTCTGGCTATTATGAAGGAAGAGTTTGTCATTGCTTATGGCAATTCTGAGGGTTAATAGAATTTTGGTGTTTTTTCCTTCCTGTGAGTGACAGCTTTAGAAGTTAGACTAAACTGGCTATGAAGTAGTCAGTTCTTCCTTTTGGCTGTGAGAAGCAAGCATTCATCAAAGGATGTTGTACTTGTTGCTGATGGTGGGCTCTTTGTTATAGCTTCAAGCCACACTTAGTGGCAAAAAGATGTTATGTTGAACACTGTGTTTAGATGAAATTTGTCTGATAAAGGAGGTGGTAAAGATAATGTTAGTGAGAGGTCTGCATTTGTTAATGGTCAACGTAAAAACCCCTTAATGTATCTTTTCATGCTGCATGCCTTTACTGTAGTGATTAGTGTGCTGTTTTCATTTTAACTAGTGGTGCTTCAAAGAAGGGAAATGGAGGAAGATTTAAAGGCAAGGCAGGTAGCAATCCAGTAGTTGATGAAAGATGGTGTAAGACCACTGCACAACTTGTTGAGCCCTTCAGGTTCTAATAAAAGATAATTGCTGTCATAGCTGTGAGTTGATAGTAAGTAGCATTCAGTGCTTAATTTTAATTAACTGTTACATACTTGTAAAACTTTACAATTCCTTTTGATATTACTGAGTCCTTCCTGTTGCTTTACCAGTGATGTTACGGGATGCCTTTCCTCAGTTTAAAGGGATCTACTTTGCCATCAGATCATGAAAGCGGTGTCTGTAATTCTGTAGCTTTATACTTTTTTGGGCTAAGACTCTCTTGTAGAGTTACTTATAATCCAAAAGCTTATAAATTTCGCTGAGAGACCAGTAATGAGTGATTGGGCTCTGAAGTTAAAACTTTACTCTTTCTCAACCCATTATAAATGTTTGATTGTTTTTATTTCTCAGTAGTTGTGCCAGGTGTGCTTGCCTTATATTATATATCATATATATTATATGATTTCAGTCATACATGGGCACATTTCTTTTTTCTGTGGCTGGCTGTTCCAGTATGCTCTCCTGCTGTACTTAAGTATTATTTATTTATTTTGAGAGCAAAAAAATAAAAAAAACCCAAACTGACATGGCTGAACTGAGTACCAGCCACAGGTGGCTTGGTTGCTCTACTTTAAAAATGCAATTTATGAATACAAATTAATCCCTAACTCTTTAGTTAGTTGTCAAGATTGAAATTGTAGAGATGGGGTATCGAAGGTGGACAAAAAAAAAATTCTGTATCTCTTATGTATGTGGGTGTCTGTGAAAAAGAGTCAAAGTCTGAAAAACTCACAGGTTGTTTGGTATCTTTTGTAATATAGGAAACGCCTGTGGGTGTCTGATACCTTTTCCATTCTAGGAAACTGCCTTACTTTTAGGGCATAATAAAAAACAATGATGTTAATGCTTGTACAGTAGCTTTTTCAAAATACACTGGTCCAATCCTCTTGTTCCCCAGATTTGGGAATTCTGAAATTTAACTCACATTCCTCAGAAAAATATGCTGGCTGTAAAGCTGGGGACTAGAATGCAGTGGGGTTGCTTTTTTCCCCTCCCAAGTTGTAGCCCCATGCAGCCGAGAATTAAATTATTAATAGATACAGTAGAAAATTTGTAACTATGGTACTGATCTCTCCCTTATGAGAGGGAGGTATTATAGATTATTTCAAGGTCTATACTTTTAATTTATTGGAGATTATGGGTGTGAAGACTAAGGTCTTCTCTGGAAATGTGAATTGGTAACTATGATGTTATATAGTGTAATACTAAGTGGCAGAATGCAATTAAAAATGGTAAATGTGTTTTACTGTTAAGTGGGTTTTTGCGGAGAAAAGTGTTGTCCATTTTTTATTATTGGAAAAACTGCAAGCAACAGCCAGTGAATTCATCCCCCAAAACTAAAAGCAAACTGGCAGTTGAAAATAAAGAAAGTTGGAGAGGGAAAGAGGTGAAGTTGTCTTTTGTTATTTTTTAATTGCAGATGCTCTCCCCTGCCTCTCCCAGAAGGGAGAGGTGAAAGAGAGAGAGAGACTTATGATTTTAGAAAAAACTAAACTATTTTAATGAAATATTAATAAAAACATAAAATGAAAATAATGAAAAATATACAGTATATACAAAACCGTATCAAGCTCACAGGTTGACAGTCACATCACCAGCAGGCACTGGGCAAGTCCCAGGCTGGACTCAGCAATGGATGGGAACTGGATTCCAGATCTGGATTCACGAATGCACAGATTGGGATCAAAGGCAGATGAACAGACAGAGTCATCCTTGGATGCTGGCTATCGAAGAAAAAAAAAAAAAAAAGCTGACCCTTTGATCCCTCAGCTTTTATACTGAGCATGATGCAGATGGGATGGAATACCCTGTTGGTCAGTTTTGGCTCACCTGTCCTGTCCGCTCCACTCTATGCTTTTCTGCTTCTGACCCTTCAACAGGGCACGCAGGAAAGTCGGCTGACCTTGGTTGTTATAGCAATAAGTATAAGCAAGAGCCTCGTTGTGTACCACCCCTTGGCATAAATTAGAAACAATGAGGTCTTATCACTCTGAGAGTGGACACTGTCGGAAAAAAAATAATGTTTGAGAGTTCAGTTAGCTAGAAGAGGCTTAGCTGCAAAGTAAAATTATTGAACAGAAAATTAGTTTTGTCTTGCCTCAAACCAGGACATACGGGGAAGGCATATTTCTGTTCAGTGGAGGCACCAGAGACATCTGTGCCTGAAAAATGTGGTGTAATTGCAATGTGCATGGTTTGTAAAAGCACAGCGTGGCAAAACTCTGATTACTGGAGTGATTTGCTCCAAAATATAAATTGCCTGGGGGATGGGGGAAGGAGGAAGAAAAGTAATTGCAAAAAATGGTGAGTAAAATGCTTGTGGAAGATACTGAATCTCTATTCAGTTGCCTTAATCTTTGGGCAATAAGATAACTTAACTGTTTGGCATCCAGTACTTAAATGACTTTTCATATGTATTAAAATATTTTTCTTTTCCAACTATTTAACTTCATCCTCAGGGTATCTGCAGAGATGGGGAAACAGTTGTATAGACTATGTCCCCTGAATATGCAGTGTGTTTTGTGAAGGAAGGGAGAGTGTTCTTACTTGGTTAAAGGCTCAACTAAAGCTATAGCATTGCACTGAGCTAGGGAAGATTCCAGATGGCACCAAGGCATCTGTCTAAATGCAGATACCAACATTTAGGTCAGCAAGTATGGTAAAGTAGCATCACTTCTCTTGTATCCAGGTGCTGCTGCTGTATTTTATCTCGCTTGACATTGGGATAACTTTCCTACTTTTGTCCTAGGGGTTGTATTCATGAAACATTGAACATGAAAATTTAGGATTGTAGAAATAAGTATAGGTGGGGCTTAAGCTTTTTGGTAGATGAAGTCAAATCAGTAATCTTTCCCCAAGAGTAAATCAAAATCAAAGATTTATTTTAACCTGCTTAAATTGAAGATTAAAGGAGGAAGTATCTTCAGTTTTTCTTTTAATGCTGTTGGATCTGTACATGCTTTGAAGAGTGCTAGGGATTCCAACTTTTCAGTTTGAAAAGCAAACCATGTTTTTGATAGTGTCATGTTAGGGGAATATTAGCCTGTGTATGCATGCAGGGTGGGTTGATTAGTTCTGTCAGTTTTTGCAGGATCTGGTAGCACTGAAATCATAGGTAATATATTTAGTAGCTCAGTTCTTGATGTCCTAATTAAAAGGGCAGTCTTGTCTGACATCTTGAAAATGTGCAGCTGTCAAAACTTATTTTAATAGTTCTGTAAACCTTAGCATGAAGAAAAACAGGAAGATAATCTTGCCCATAGCCTTTAACTAGTGCAGTTCAGGTAACACGCACTGAAAGTGCAGATTACTCAAACAACAGGTCCAAGGAACCTTTAATGAAAGTCAAGAAAGAAGTGACAAACAGATTTATATTTAATTTTTAAGTTGCTATCTTAGTGCAAGAGTCCGCTCTAATTCTGGCAGCAGCTATAGCTGACTGAAGCTTTAGGAAGTAAAACATTGGCATGCTCCTAAAGGCTGCTGACTTCCACTTCTGAACCGTGGATGATCTTAAGTACTCTTTTTAGCAAGACTAAGGTTTTGCATAAAAAAGAAAGCTCACAGCAGACTTGAATGCACTGTCTATACAGAAATAACACTCTGGTGTCCTGGTTAGAAGTTGCTGAAGTAAGCTTTCTGCTACCTCCAAGTATTTTCATGCATCTCGAAATTTCATTTGCATCCGACTTCCAAGGTCTAATCAGTGAGGTGAAAAAGAGGATGAACTTGTTTATCTGAAAGGTTGTTCAGAGAAAATGGGTACGTTTACGTGGTACGCTGCAGTGCCTTGCTAGAAATGTCCAAGCCAGTTATGTATATGCTTTTGTTTAGCATGCCCCATGCTGAGTAGTGATTTGGGTTCAAAAGTGGTGTGGCCAGTTAGCCTGCTGTTGTACTCGGGCTAATTAAGGAAAATGGGAGACAGGGCTGAGTAGCTTTGGTACAGCAAAGCATCTGATGCAGTTGTATTGCCTTCTAGTAGCACTGCTTCTGGTACTAACCTTAGGGAACTCTTTATCATACTGTTGCCAAATCCTGGTAAGCATGTTCAAACAGTAGTCTTCTCATCTCTAACGTGCTCTTTTTCAGCAGTGTTCCAGGTGGTTGGGGTGGAGTGGGGCAGATTAAGGCAGATTGAGTGAAATGCTGAAAATTAAAGCTGTGGCTAAGTCATGGATAGTACCTGTGAAGCCATGGTAACTGTGCCCCTGTGATCTGATAGTAGTGTCTTAGACTTGGAAAAAAAAATATTTAAAAAAATATCCAAACTCACACACTTTTTGAGAGTACTTACTGAAAAAAGAAACCTCTGCTAAAGTTCATACCTCTAACCTTTGCTTTCTTAAGTTACAGTATTTTTTCCTTAAATGTTGAAACAAAAAAAAAAAAACCCACAAAACAACTGTACTGCTGAAGCAGTCAGTCAGCATGACTGATTTTTACATTGCCATAGTAGTACAGGAATTCAGGACTCATTTACACTTGCAGGTTATCAGGTGGTTGAGAATACAGCAGGCCTAAGGTGATAAAATTTGGTTCCAAGATGGAAGAGACAAATCCTGGTTGCCCTGTCCCTAATGGTGTGTTCCCTCTTCCTTGGCCATGCTGGCCCTGGTGATGACCCTTTGTTTCAGCATCTGGACTTGGTTAACTTCTGTAGTAAGCCCCAAGATGTGAGTGTTCTAAGGAGGACACGTTATTATTTTTATTTTTCCTACCAGACATTTGGAGAGGTGTGGTAAGGAACAATGATGATTCTTAAATGATGATTTCACAGGGCTCTGCCTTTAGCATTAGCATAAACAGTTTTGTATTGCTAGACTGTAACTTCACTGGGGAATCTCTCTGGGCCAACAAGCCAGTGGAAAAATGGGGAAAAAAAGATTACCTAATTTGTACTTAAGCAGAGTGTTGTATAAAAACACTTGCACTTGTTCTGAGTACAATATGGCCCAAAGAGGGAATTAACCATGCAGTGGCCTAGGCTTCCCTTTCTTGTTCCCGAAGAGATGCTGGTGGTTTTGTCAAACTGCCCCCATGATGAGGGTCTGTGAGCTATGAAATGAAACTGGAATTTTTTTTTCACTGAGGCTTTATGCAGCACAAAAAACTCATCTTGTATAGCAACTTTATTTCAGATATAGTAGGTTATATAAATTACTGTTTCAAATGCATGGAAGGACTTACTGTAAGAGCAGCACTATTCAGTGCTGCTCTTTACACTATCAGTGCTCCTTTACCCATGCTGCAGGTCCTTTCACTACCTAATCTGTGTTGTGGAGGGCAACAGTCAGAGACAATAAACCACCCATACCACTCAGTGGAAGTCATTCTTTAAACCAAACTCTCTACTCTTGTAGATTTTGAGGTGGACTGAAAAGGTCTTCATTGACCAGAACAGGTTTCTGGTGGAACACACTTCCCAGGGTATGCTATAATACTTGCACTGCTAGTATCTCGTTAATTTTGATTACACTAGTGTTTTTATTTTCCTATATAATACTACTGTATTGAATTCAGAAGCTGACTGTTCTGGTGCTAAAAATGGTATTTAGACAGTGAAGGTTTCTTCTCAAATAGAAATATCAGAAAGACATCCTTGTAAGCGGATTAGTAATAGTGGGTTTCATTTGGATAGTTTTACTGGCAATTGAAATCTCTGTGGACAGTATCTTAAGAATTTGTAAACTCTTCTGAAAATGCATTAAGCTAAGCAGGCTGCTTCTTTTGCTCCCACACGACATAATTGAGGAAGTTACATTCTTCTCCCTTCTCGGATGTCTATTTCTGAACGTAGGTGTGCGTTTGAAATGCAGAAATGATAACGAAGGAAGCTTCAGTAAAGCAAACTAAGTCCAGTAAACTTGTTTACTTTTTCTGCTCTATTTAGTCACTTGACTCACAAGGGATTGGCTAATCTACTTGACATATAGACCTTAAGGTCCAAGGATAAAAAACACATGTGACCTTTGAAAGTATTATGGTCAATGTATTATGTTGACCTTCAGTTCATGTCTATGTTGGTTACTAAAATATCCTTAGAGAAAGCTGTATTTAGTCTTTGTGTACATTAAGGCTTGGAGTCTTTGTGCTGTTGTGAATAAAATGTGGCGGCTTTTGGTTCCAGAACTGTTGGGAGATAACAAACAACATGGTATTTCAAGCCACAAAACTGACTAGCCCTAACAAAGCTAAGAGAAAATACTCTTTTGGGTGATTGTTTAACTAAAATGCAAGAGTGTCTTTTAGTTCAAGGGGAATTTATTTGTAGTATAGGCAGTATTGACAAAGGCTATGTATGAAATCATCTGCAAAGATCAGGAAACAGCTTTGAAGACACAGCTTGTTATCTTTAACATGGAAGGTGTAAAGTTAAATCATTCTTCTCTGGCAGAATACTTGAAATGCTTTTGAGGTGTGTGGTTTGAGGTTTTTTTTTTAGCTGAAGATATATTTGTGACAAACTGATAGCAGAGCTTTTCAGCCAAATACTAGGTCGTCACAGACATGAATTAATGAACATGCGACTATATTTGCTACCCTTCTTAGCTGCTAGTACTTCTGCTTTTTTGCCATTAACAATATTACCTATGTTCCCAAAAGTAACAAAGGTCTTGTCTGCCTTGAAACCTGTGTTAAAAAGCAAAACCAAAAAGCCCTCTGTAACTGGTGGAAAGGGAAGGTGAATTTTTATATTAGGTAGTAACCTTAAAACTGCCAGAAACAGCTACTTCAGGAAGAAGCATCGATTGATAGGGTGCATTTTCTTGACTATTTGGTGTTGACCAAAGCACAGACAGGTAAGTGTCACTCTGAAGCCGGTTTTGGATATCTGATTAAGCTCTTCAACGTTACTTTGCTTTACATTGAAAGAACTAAACTATCAAAAGCAGAGGTTGTCTTAATGATGAATTTTAGGTGACCAAATTCTGTCTTAGAAAAGCTGGTTACTCTGTAAGTCTGTATGTGGACTGTATTGGGGTTTTTTCTGAAGTTAAACTGATTTCAAATTGGAACTGGCAATATAGTTTATACAGACTTATGCCAAAGTAACTGACATTTTTAATGCTTGTATGTTTCTTTCTGTGCAGGTTTGTGGATAAATCAGATCTTAATATAACAAGAGAATAGTTATGAGGATAGAAAAGACTGTTGAAAAAAAGTCTGGCAACGGGTATTTTAGATCTTCTAGATTTGAAGACGTTACTTCATATGAAATTGCTAATAGTTTATAAAAAAAGGAAAAAACTCTGGATTCATGTTAGATTCCAGAGTCAAGTACAGATTATAAAGGCAGTTCTCTTTCACTGAGGCAATGAAGCTTCTTCCTTTGTCCCCTAAAAGTAAAGAGGGATGTTTAATTAAAGTTGGTTTAAAAATAAGTCTTTCAGATGACAAGCTGCTTTTGAATTTATTCTTGGAGTATGCTGCACTCGTCTTCCTAGCAATTTGTTTCCTTCTTCAGTTCGTATGTCTTATTCCATGCAAAGCAGTGCTTAGTATTCATGCAGTTGTTGACCTGTTGAATCGAACCTGTTAACAACAGTATTAAATTATAAAATGTTTTTTTTGTCGTTGTAGGAAGAAATCTGCTTCATCTAATTCAATCCTAATTCAGTCCTGCTAATCTGCTAATACTGTAGATTGAAAGATTTTTTTGCTGTTGCCAGGATACCCTGTAATGGGCAAGGAGCCTGAGAGAATACAAATCGTTCTGTTTTTTTAACTTTAAAAAAAAACTTTTGTGTTCAACAGGTAAGAAACTATTAAACTTCTCCTACAGCAGTAGATTTAGCTTCTGCATCTATAAAGTCTTATCTTAAATTTTAAGTGGTTCCTGAATGCTATAAGTTTTTCATGTCCCTGATTTTCACTAAAGGCTTATTTACATGACTTCTGTAGGTTCACACTTACCACCTTCTAAGCTGCTTCTCCTTCTGCAGTTCAGACTCTGTGGCCATTCCTTTCCTTTCCTTGCAGCTTTTTTTTGACTACTTTCTAGCTGGCTGTTTCTAACTTGGTCTTTTAACCCAGCTTGCTGTTGCACTGTTTTCTTTCTCTGCCACGCTTTGGTCTTACAGTGAGAATCTAGACACACTGTTGTGGTTATTCTATTTGTTTTACAGGGAACATGTTTTAAAGTGTTTTGGTTTTGTGCCAGGAGGTGTATCTGCTGCCCAGCCTCCAATTCTTTGGAAGAGTTTCAAAGCAAATGTGTTCATGAACTGACATGTATTAGGTATGAATGATGTTTAGCCCTATAGGTTATTATATTGAAGTATGGTAATTCTGAGTTCTGCAATTGAATTTTTGGTACTAAACTGCATGCTTCAGTGTAAATTTTTTTTCTGGGTAGCAATGCATTGTTTAGCTTTTTTGTAATATTGTGGGACCATCTGCTTTTCTCAGTACATAGATCTCTTCATTTCTATTTTGAAGATAATCGGGAGAATTCAAAATATGAAGGATCTAACTGAATTCTGTGACCAATGAATATTTTAAATGTGTAAGTGTTTGGCTGTTGATGTGGAGTTACTAGAAAATGATTCATCTTTTCTACTTGGGCAGGGGAGAACAGTGGCAAATTTGTAGTTATTCCAGCTAATTAAGATCTATATTTATTAACACTTACTAATCTATGGTTTGAGATAGAGTGTAGGAATTGACGAGGATGCACTTGTTGCTTGGTATAAAATTGGTCTTGTAAATTAATTGCAAACTAGACTTCAGCTGATTTTTGTACTTTTGCTGGAGGTTATGACCTCTTGAATTTTGAGAGATTGGTGTCTTTGAGTAAACATTAACTAGTTTGGACTTAGGTCCTTCAGCATGTCAAAGCAATTGATTATTGGGCCATTCAGTCATAATAGGGAGTGTGTGTATGCACATGATGGGTGTGTGTATATATATAATCTATATATTATGTAAAACCCCACACATTTCTAGTTCTGATTGAGATAGAAGTGCAGCTAGTGTGCATAAAAAAGGGAAGCTAGTGTGCATAAATAAGGGTGAAAGTGATTTCATTTCTACCTTGATTCCTAACTGTTCTGCAGCCATATCAGACTCCCTCTTCCCTTGTCTTATAGGGGAGTGAAAGTTCCTACTTATTAGATAATTTGCCTCCTCATTAGGAGGAGGAAGCAGCAGCTGTTAAAGAGGGTGTTATGAAAATTTCTGTGTCTTCATACAGTTCTCTGGTGTGTTCCTCTCCCAGTCAAGAAAGGACTACCACATGGTATCTTTTGCTTGCATTTTGCTCAAGAGTATGCAGTTACCCTCTGAAAGTATAGGAGTTAGCTGAGAAGCATATGTGCTGTAAATGGGTATAATGGCTGGAAGAAATTACATCTGCAGTACAAGCTTAAATTGTGCAATAGTCAATGAACATGCTAAAGTGCTTCTCTTGTATTCTGAAACATTGTTTGGTTACACAGGCATTCTTGATGGTATTTGGAAGAAGGTGCAGTATCTTGTGTTTTGGTATGTAAGTGAAATTTTACCTGCAAGTAGTTGAAAAGACTGAAATGTTGCTAGCTTATGTACAAGGAATACTCCCCCACAATTCCTGAATCTTACAACTTAATGATGGTAAGGTCTTACTAAGATGATTATAGAATCATAGACTGGTTTGGGTTGGAAGGGACCTGTAAAGGTCATCTAGTTCAACCCCCCTGCAATGAGCAGGGACATCTTCAACTAAATCAGGTTGCTCAGAGCCCTGTCCAACCTGACCTTGAATGTTTCCAGGGATGGGGCATCTACCACTTCTCTGGGCAACCTCTTCCAGTGTTTCACCACCCTAATCATAAAAAAAAATTTTTCCTTATATTTAGTCTGAATCTCTCCTTTTTCAGTTTAAAATCATTACCCCTTGTCCTATCACTACAGACCATACTAAAAAGTCTGTCTCTATCTCTCTTATGACCCCCCCTTTAAGTATTGAAAGGCTACTATAAGGTCTGCCTGGAGCCTTCTCTTCTCCAGGCTGAACAACCCCAAGTCTCAGCTTCAGGGGAGAAGAGTTCCCTTCCTCTGATCATACTCATGACGCTCCTGTGGACCTGCTCCAGCAGGTCCTTGTCTTTCCTGTGCTGAGGGCTCCAGAGCTGGATGCAGTACTCCAGGTGGGGCCTCACCAGAGCAGAGGGGCAGGATTGCCCCCCTTGGCCTGCTGGCCATGCTTCCTTTGATGCAGCCCAGGATATGGTTGGCTTTCTGGGCTGCGAATACACATTGTTGGCTCATGTCTGTAAGAAAGGCAGGTATTATTTTTGCAATGGGGAAGAGCTGTTTCCATCAGAGGTGACATGATAAGGGAATGACTAGACAAAGAGGCTCCAGCAGAGGCTTGTATAACATCTCTTATCACATAGACAAAAGGACAAACTGATTCATACCAGATTAGTGTCTAGAAGGGTAGTCAAACATTTAACCAGGGCTAATGACATTGAGCAATTTTACCAAAAAGGAAAGAAATAAACTAGTCAGATAATCCCTTTAGGTGTAGCATAAGGAGAAGTAAACAGAGGCACAACATCTGGGAACGGTTTTAGGCCCTCCAGACAGACTGTGAGCCCTGGAGTACCTAACCAATGGGAAACAGGGGAGGGAAAACTCAGCTGGGATTAGGAAATGAATAGGTGTGTTTCAAGAACCAAAAGTGTGCCTACTTGCTAGGTCACCCGTTCTTGCAAGGATGTTCAAATAAAATGTGCTTTGTATCTTTCACTGCCTGAGCATTGTTATTGGATAAGGAGCATTTCCCACATGTCCAGCTTTTCATATCCCGTATGTGGGGTCCCTGGGACAAGATGGTGGCAACAGTGTTGTATGAGGGTCAGGGGTCCTTGGTGACCTCCCCCACCAACCCAGCTCCCTGCAGGTAGCACAGCCCCCTGTGTCTGACGGTGGCTGGGAGGGGGCAAAGCATTGGCCGACCTGCAGGCAGGAAAGGGAGGTGCAGCAAGCCTACGCAAGCTCTCCCAGCACTCCATAAAAGAATTGTTGATTGGTTTTGTTTCCCTTTCAGTATCTTTTCTAGTTTGCTATGCGCTTTTGGAAATGGGAGGACTAGAACTGTGCACAGTACTTGAAATATGGGTGCAATATGTATTGAATTGTTGACGTGAAGGTGTTTGTATTTTGTGTTCTATTTCATTCTTTTTAATTTCAAACCATCTATTGGCTTCCTCCTCCACAAAGTTTCTTTGAAACTTCAGTAGCATATAATCATAACAGTCTAATTGTCATTGAAAGTAATGGAGTATTTCTCAAAAATGAATTTCTGCTAGGGTTCACATTCATGGCCTGAGCAGGCTGTTCTGACACTGAAGAGACTGCTACATCTTACTCTGTGTTCACATAAGATTTTTACTCTGTCAAATTGATTTTACATTTGTTTAAGAAATGTAGAAACTGTACCATGAAAAACCTCCCTTATTACTGTTTTTGGGGGGCTTCTTATTTGTGATTGCTGGATGTAACGTAATATAGTTAAATCTTGAGACTTGGAACAGTAACTTATGTCTTTCTAGCTAATAACAGAATGAACCTCACTGCTTTAATGGAAAATAAATTTATTTTCAAATAGGTTATTTGGTAAGTATGGTCTCTATTGTATCATTTGAGGTATTTAGAAATGAAGGTAAGGAATAGTTAAGAGCAGAGTTCTTAGACTATTTGAAAACCATACTATTTTAATGGGATAGAAGAGAAAGAATTCCTTATTTTTCCCCTGAATTCTCAATGCAGAAGCAGCAATGTAAGTGGTGCTGGATATGAGAGATTCATTCTTGCATTTATCAAGAGGAAAAGTGGGGAATTCAGTTGTAGCTTAACTGTGTATTGCTATAAATTACCGTTACTTTACAGAAGAGAACTGTTTTGATCTAGATCTTCAAGCTAGAATGCAGGTGTCTTATTTTTTTTTTATTATTTTGTTCAAATTGCCCTCAATTCCAGACTAAATGTATAAGTACTTAATTTTCACATTTAGTAGGTCTTGGGATATTTAATGCTTTGAGGAATTGTTCCCCAGCCTGCAAAGGACAGGCAGTTGTAAGTAGCAGGTTCACAAAGAGTGATGCTCTGGCTGAGTGAAATAGGCAGTTTAAGAAGTAGTCACTGGAGTGTCAATTTGGGTGACTGGTAATTCTGTTTAGTGCTAAATTTTTTCAAACATGCACTCATGCTTAGCTTTGTTTTGAACAGATGGTCCATTTCCAGTGTCAAAATAAACACTTTATAAATGCTAGTATGGTGTCTAATTACTTGTTCATCATTTGGAGAAAGGAAAAAACCAAACATAACTGGGAATTAGTTAAATATACTGAGGTTATGTGAAGGTAGCAGAAGGGCATGCTTAGCTTTTTAAAGCAGTCAATGCATTTAAAGATCTTAAAAATGTTGGGAAATACTCTTTTAATGATAAAAGCATTAGAATTTATCTTCCTCATTGCTTTGTCCTTCCCCAAACCTACCTATTTGGTTTTTAGAAGGCAGGATTGTTTGCATTGGAAATGCTTTTATCACTAAGAAACATAAGACCTTCTTCAAAGTCTGTCACGGTACCAAGGACTTCTTTTGTGGTTGCTCTCTTTGCATCCAACAACTAAGTTTTCTTTTGCTAGTTGCTACACAGGAGTTGTAAAAACATGTTTTGCTGAAGTAGGCTACATAATTTAGGATGTGTTTCAATCATGGAAAAATTTGTTGTTGCAGAAGTAACTGATTTTATCTGTGTACTTGAACCCTATAGTAAGAAAATATATGATGAAAATTGACAGTCAACATTCTGAGTTTAGTTTTTTGTAATGCAGTCCTTGTTATAACTCTATGTAGCATTTCTCAGACTTTCATACATTACACAATCGTCAGCTTGATACTGATAAACTTTTTTTTTTTTTAAAGAAAGACTTTCTCCTGCTTGAAAAATGAAACTAGGTGTTGCTGTAAAATCTGCAGAGTTTCTGCCAGAAGCTCTGTGTGTATGTTTTTAACATCCAGTTGTCGGGTAAAACAGCCTTCAGCTGTCTAGCTGAGGTCCTTTTAGTTTTCTTTCTGCATTGGTCTAGATTCCCGTGTCTGCTTGTAGCTACTAATACTCAAGTGTTAGGTGGGAGTATGAGGTACCAAGTTGGAAGTAACTCCTTGCAAAGTATGTTTCTCATGTATGTTTTACCTAAGTATGATGCGTAAAGGTTTAATTTAAATGAGCAGCTTGCTTTAATAGTTTTCTTATTTACTGAGGGGACTTCTCAGTGCTTTAAAGTAACAAGTCTGTTTTGTAAAAAGTTCAATATAGGAGACATTGTCCAAAGTTAAGCTATATGCTTGTCTGACTGGAATTAATGTCTTTGTCCTGTAGCTTGAAGAGAGGCATGTATGTGTTCAGGAAAGGTGTTGGACAGCTATGTCAACTGGAGGCTAGAGAGAAACTTCCTGAAACAGTTGTTACCAACTGTTTTTTTGATGGAGATTCCAATTAAGCGTTTGGCCTCTAGAGAGAACCACCATGTAGTAGGCAGAAGACTTCAATTTTTATTTTTTTTTTCCTGGTCTGAAAAGATCGCTTCTAAGCTTTGTTTCTTCACTTTAGCAAACGATTCAAGTGATAATTTCAGTTACCTGTATCTCAGAGCAGTTGACGGGTTTTCTTCATTTTGGTGAACTGCTTTCTTTCCTTTCAGATTTGTCAGGTGTTTACTTAATAGAATGATATTTTGGCATTCATTCAGAGAAGAATCTGTTAACAGTATTAACTAAGAAAACAAAGCAATATTTTTTTCTGAATGCGAGGTGTTCCTTAGGATCTGGAATTGTCCTAACTTCTATATCGGCAAGTTGATGTAAACTTTCAGAAGTACTGTTTACATGAATTGGAAGTCTGTTAGTCTTGCTTACTGGGAACTTCCACTGATTATGGAAAGCTAACTCAAGTTACAAATGACAGTAAAATATCTGCAGCAGCTTTAGTGTCTTTAACAAAATTTTTCTTTCCACATCTCAGTTTGCAGTATTATCTGTGATTATTTTCCTTCATGTAGTATCTAAACTTGAACATGTCTCATATTTGGCAATCTTTTGCATCTTGCATTGAATCCAATTGTTGTGATTTTTCTGCTCATATTGGCAATGGAGTTGAACATTGGGAGTAACACAACCCAACTGACCTGTGGAATTTATCATAAATTTGCAGATAGTGAGATTTTGGGCGGAGCGCTCCTGATTTCTGGACATAAGGCCTAATTCTGACTCTGTTAATGGGACAGAAATTTGAAAAAGCATGAAGGTAATTCAAAATTTCAGAATTGGTAGGTTTTGGGAGGGAGAGTAGAACAGTAGGCTGTGGGAAGAATAACAGTAAGCTTTTGTTTTTAATACTTCTAATCGGAACTCTGGTAGGCTGATTCTAGATTATCGCCAATGATAACACCTAAGAAAATTCTCTTCTCTTCAGGGTTCCTGGACTTCCTCTTTGGCACATTTTATGTTGTTTATTTTTCCTTATTTCAAAGGACCTGGGCTCCTGTTGAAAAGTGATGGAATAATCTCTGGCCGGCACCTGACATGTTGAGGGAGCACCCCCTAAAAGAGCTTGCCTGGGAGACAGTTTGTGAAATAACGCAGTAACATGTTTGCAGTAGTATGCCTCTTTTCTTGTTGTTGCTATTTTCCGTTGTTGAATTTCCCTTGAAATAAGTAACTGAGAAATACATTGAAGCTACTGAAATGAGCTTTAATCACTGCAGGGGGATTTACATCTGGAATTAGCATTGATAGTGGTTACTTGCAAAGATGCTACTTTCACTAACTGGGACAAAGGAAAGGGTTTGATCTGCTTCCTAAAGGATTAAAAAAAAAACCCAAACAAAAAATATCCGGTGACTTTAATAATGCACTAGTTTCATTTGCTTACAGTAACTCTTTGTGCAGCCTGAATACCCGCAAGCTAGCATTTTTAATAACAACTTTGTGTAATTTGATCTAAGATAATTTCTGAGATCAGTTGTTCTGAACCCTGCTTGTAAGTTTACTAATACTTTTAGTAGAAAAGAATGTTTTTCTGTTTTTTAACCGCTTAATCCTTGCATGGAATCTCAGATGATTATAAGTACTGATACTGCAATTGAAATTATCTGTACCTTTTCCTGATAGCTTTCTGTTTTAAAGATAGGGGAGTCAAACAAAATCAATGTAATCTAGGAGCAGTTATGTATGCTTGCAACACTTGACAGAAGGCTAAGAAAAGTAAGGTTGTATTAAGTGATGAGTGTGTAATGGTTAAAGTAACAATGAAAAGCCTAAAAACAGTTAAACTTCTCTATAGTGAGTATACCAGGCTTTTCAGTATTTAGGCTAAATATTGGAAGTCTTGCTAATGAAGAGAGTCATAAGGGTTTTGCTGCATCCTTGGACTTGTATCTGTTTTCTAAACTGCTGAAGTACTGAATTTGATACTTCACTGTTCTAAGTAGCTATAGTATGCATGCTGAATCCAGTTTAACTTGGAAAAAAATGCTTATAGCTGTCTACCTCTTAGTTTGCAAAAGAATTAGATATTTATATTGTAGTTCTTCTAGGTTTTTATAGGAGTGTATGACAAAAGCATAGTTTGATTATTGTCTTTAAGCTTGCTCCTGCATATAACCTGCAGCTTACTTGCTAAAATAGTACTATTCACCTACATTCTCTGTGGTAACTACATGTCCTCACAGCTGGTGTCACTAAGGCCCAGCAGTAATTAACATATTGAATCAATCCTTCGCACTTGGAAAGCAGTTATTAAAGGAGCAAAAGGAGTGCTTCTTTCCGTATTTAAATCAGTACTGCTCAAAACCATGCTGCTTCCAATTGTAAGGAAAGAAAAGTTTCTCCTACTGTTCTCTAATATTTGTAGTATCTCTTTCAATCCACTTGAATTCCGCATTCATGGAAGACCAGCTGATACTGTGTCAGAGGTTAAATGTCGTGTAAAAGCCATGTTTTGGAGAGGGGGTAATGGAGCCAATGCTTCTGTTGAACTTAATGAGAAGCGAAAGCAGGAGTTTATTGGATCTATCATACATTGAAATATTATTTTCTGATAGCGCAGTTGTCTTCAGTAGCAACTGCTTGCAAGGTGTCATAGAGCAACAGAATTAACATGGAGGTGCCAAAGCATTTTATAAGGAAAGGTTAAGTTGCTCATCCTTATATGCTTCTGTTATGGCCTTTTACAATGTTTCAGCAGTTGGAGCCACTGGCCTTTCGTGTGTTTGCATAAGATACTTTATTGTCCCTTGTTCTTCCTCCTGTGTCAAGTTTGTGGAGGGAGGTACAATGAGAGAGTAGGTTCTGTGTTGAAATTAGCTTCAGCACTTTGTGTGCTGCCTGCAAGTTAAAATTCTTATAATTCTTCCACCTTTATAGGCATTTTCTTCAACAGCAAGGGTGGTACTCTAGGTCATTTATACAGTGCCCATTTTATCCTCTCCCAGCTCTAGTAATTGATGAGCAAGTTCTGAATCTGAGACTTGGTGCATAGATTCATAACAAAGGTTGGGAAGAGCAAATTCAATAAATTAAAAACTGAAGATATGCTTTTTTTCTTTAATGCAGATTAGCATGTTCCTTTCATGTAAGTAAACCCTGGAGCTTCCTAACTTTGTCTTTGGATGTTAGAATATTGGCTGTTGCTAAAGGTACAAAAATTACTAGAGTATTCAGTTATCATTTAATCAACCCTGATTTTGTAGCTCTTGATCATCAGCATCCATTGTTGTATCTTATTCAAGTTCTAGAAAGCTTCTATGCATGCAGGCACCTTTGGGGTTAGGAGCTATGAAATACTACTGTGAAGTGTTACTACAAATACTGCATGAATAGATTTGTAACCTTAATGCTCTGTGTATATTCTTCTTATCCAGACCAGCATGTTTTGGAAATTTGATCTCCATTCATCATCCCACATAGATACGCTTCTAGAGAGAGAAGATGTAACACTGAAGGAATTGATGGATGAAGAGGATGTTCTGCAAGAGTGCAAGGCTCAGAATCGCAAACTTATAGAGTTTCTGCTGAAGTTAGAATGTTTGGAAGACTTAGTTTCATTTATTATCGAAGAGCCACCTCAAGACATGGATGAAAAAATTCGATATAAGTAGGAAAACTTTTGGGGGGTGGGGGAGACTTGGGAAGGTTGAAAGAGGGGTAACTTACTCCCGCTAATTTGATAGTGTGTTTTGAATCCCTGCGTAATGGTGTGTAGTAGAATACTGGTATCTTTAGAGTAAGTTTGTTTTCAAGGGGCTTTGTAGAACTTTTAAATAAATAATTCTGATACTTGCATATTTTTCAAATGGAAGCCTGTTATCCACAAATTCTTCCAAAACCAATTGCTGTCCAAGGGAGACTTACAAAAAAAGATAATCAGAACTCACATGAAGACTCTTGTAGTTGTGATTATTAAGAAAATAGTTGAATGAAAACCCCTATTTGGGTAGTGTAGTTAAGTGCTTAGCTTTGTTTTATTCATGATTGGTAAGATGCTTTGAAAATGCTTATTAGAGGGTCTGTAGCACTCCTTGCTACAGTCTAGTTGATGGTGTTTTCTTTTGCAGAGCTAGAACTGTCATAATTGTGTATGGCTAAGGCTTGAGCTAGTTTGCTGGGAAGATTCAAACTCAAAAGTCAACGTGTCAATTCGTATAAAAGCACTTTTGCCGTTTTTGGCCTGTTTTAGAGTTGTCTATACAGAAAGCTGATGGTTTTTTCCTTAAAGCATTATGTAAAAAAAAAAAAAGTTAAATAAGCTACGCTCTTAGTTGCAGCACTTCACTGTTTCTGGTAAACCAAGTCTCTGGTAAATGTTTCTAGTAGAGTTTGAAATTGAAGCATCTTTCACTTAGAAACCTTAAGATGCTGATGCTGTCAAAAATTACCTTTATTGTTGAGCGGGTGATAGTACTGTCAAATGCACGAAATTACTGGTATTGATGGCTTAGTGTTTTGTCTTAGTTTAATTACTCAGTGTTCTGAACTGTACTGGCTTTGTCAGACTGACTAGTTTACCGAGTTGCAGTGTGTGTGTATATTTATATAAAAAAAAATCCTGAAGCTATTCCTTTTGACCTTTTTAATGTAATCCCTGTTATTAGAAAGGGATAAGCACACTGCTCCCTCGCCAGTATTGGTCAGTACTATCAGTCTGTTTAACTTCTCGGTAACTAACTTTTTCCCCTTCAAAAAAAGAAGTGGTTTCTGGAATGAGAGGTCAGTACTTGAACAGATGGATTTAACAACAGATCTTAAAATCTTTCCCTTTCCCCACTTCCCTAGTGTTGTCCTGTTGCTACTGGAGAACCAAGTTGTCCATTTCTTAAATAAAAGAACAGTTTGTAGGCTGAATGTGCAGTTATGTTAGCTTGCAGTAGTTTGCTGTTTTAATTAGTGCAGACCAACCCTGCTTGAAAACTTGGTCAGAAGCCTCACCAAGTTCTGAATTCAAAGTTGGAAGTGTGACAGCTTTGAAGTATGAGTGATGGATTATTATTTTTTTTTTCTTTTCCCTAGATATCCAAACATATCATGTGAGCTGCTCACATCAGATGTCTCACAGATCAATGATAGGCTGGGAGAAGAAGAATCCTTACTTATGAAACTGTACAGCTTCCTCTTAAATGAATCTCCTCTAAACCCTTTACTGGCCAGTTTCTTCAGCAAGGTGCTAAGTATACTTATAAGCAGAAAACCAGAACAGGTAAATACTTAAAAGATCTCTATTTTAACAAGTGATGTAATAAAGTTGTAGCATTCTGCAATGCTGCTTTAAGACTTCATGTTTGAGGGATAGCAACGGAGTCAAAAAAGAGCATTCAACTTCCATACTAGTTGAAGACACTAACTTTTTTTTTATGGTATGCACAGGATTAAAGAAATATTTCTGGATGAGTAAGATGTATCTGATTCAGCTTTGCCTGAGCTATTTGTGCAATCAGTGTGTGAGTGCTTACTTTTGGCTTAGCTCAGTATTTTATATGGTGATATTTGCATTAGTTGCTGTTAGAGGTGAAGGTAAGTGTCTGATTGGGTGTGAAGAATTCTTATAGAAGGTGAGAGGTATTTGGAGTCCTTGTTCAGAAATGTTCTTGTACTCTGTGTTCGTGTGGCCTGATGCTGCAAATGGCTACAATGACTGGCTCTTGCACCTGGGCACACTAAGTTTGTGACTCTGTTCTGTATCTTTAATTTAGTAAGCTCTGTATTTGCTTGTATTATGTTAGGGTTTTGCTATGTTGAGCTTTACTCAGTAAGCAGGGATGAGAGTAATTCATACCAAAAAGGAAGGCTGACTGTGCATTGGATTATAAGTAGTTTAGGGTCATCAAGCTGGACTTGAGAGGAGGCCCAAGACACTGCACATAGTATGGATCTGTCCTGTGCCACTGTTGCTACTCCATACATGTGTATTATTTTTTTTTATCTTGCCTTGTCCTGTAAACTTTAGGTGGGAAAAGTGTTTAAGAAGTTCTCATTTATTTTCTCCATTTGGTAGGAGAGAGAAACTAGACTGGTTGGTGTCATTTACCATGTAAAATATGGGTAAGGAAATGTAAGCTTACTTCTTTTTAATTTCTAGATTGTGGATTTTTTAAAGAGGAAACATGATTTTGTGGACCTCATTATTAAGCACATAGGGACCTCTGCTATCATGGACTTGTTGCTCAGGCTACTGACTTGCATAGAACCTCCACAGCCCCGGCAAGAAGTATTAAATGTAAGTAAAATGTCTCAAAGGATTTCTGTCTGACGTGTGAACTGTAAGATGGCTTATGTTCTGCTGGTTTTACTAAGTTTATTTGGTAAATGTCCTGAAATCAGATGTGTGGGGGTTTTGGGGTTTTTTTGGGTTTTTTGGTCGGTTGTCTTTTTTGCTTGGAGCTGCCATTACATTTCCAGTGGGGCCACAGTGCTGGTGTGGACAACTTAGAACCTGATTGGCTGGTCTCTTCTGGTCTTTAATAGCTAACCTAAAACTGCCATACACAGTTTTAAAAATGTTTTGGACCCTACTCAACGTTGGGTTTTTTTTTTTGGTACCAGAAAGTTTATTTAAAAATTAAGGCTTTCTTTTTTAGAGTTGCTCAGAAACACGAATTTTACTTTTTTCCCTTTTTGTGAAATACTGTTAGTCCTTGTTTAGAAATATCACAGAATGGTTTGGGTTGGAAGGGACCTTAAAGATCATGTAGTTCCAACTCCCCTGCCCTGGCCAGGGACACCTCCCACTAGACCAGGTTGCTCAAAGCCCCATCCAGCCTGGCCTTGAACACTTCCAAGGATGGGGCAGCCACAACTTCCCTGGGCAGCCTGTTACACTGCCCCACCACCCTTACTGTAAAGAATTTCTTCCTGAACAGTATGACTCGTGGCAATTGTCAAACAACTTCTTTTAATTTTGTTAATTCGTTTAATTCATTCACTTGAGTAACATTCTTACTAACACCCACAAACACTTTTACAGTGGCTAAATGAGGAGAGAATTATCCAGCGGCTTGTGGAAATTGTACATCCGTCTCAAGATGAAGATGTAAGTATCAGTCTGACACTCTTATGGGTCTGTCTATTCAGCAAGTTGCTGTACAATCTAGTGTTAGAACTTCTAGTTTTATTGTTTTCTGCTTGCTTTATTCATTAAGCTGATTTCAGTATTTAAGTGTGGTCATTTCCCCTTCACCTTTTTGCGTAGGAGAGACTCTTGTCCAAGTTGAAACTTTGACCTTTTTAATTGAAGAATTACAGTTCAGCATGTTATTACTCTTATAGTGAAAAGCTATGTTTTTCTGTTCCAGAGGCATTCAAATGCATCACAGTCACTCTGTGAAATTATTCGTCTAAGCAGAGATCAGATGTTGCAAGTACAGAACAGTTCAGAACCTGATCCACTGCTTGCAAGTCTAGAGAAGTAAGCTGGTTTGCTGAATTTCTGATTTTATTTTCCGTTCTTAAAAAACCATAGTTTTTAACTTTTGACATTGAAAACCTTACTTTTATCCCCTTATTAATTTTACATGGGCAAATGGTAGCTACTTCTGTTAAAAGTTATATCCTGAAGTAATGTTATATCTGATGCCAATGCTCTTCTTTTTAGACAAGAAATCATAGAGCAGCTGCTGTCTAATATTTTTCATAAAGAAAAAAATGAATCTGCAATAGTCAGTGCAATCCAAATACTATTGACCTTACTTGAGACAAGACGACAGACGTAAGTGTTCTTATTTCGCTTAAATTATGTCTGCATAATTTAACTAAACTACTGTTGAGCAGTAGCAAGTGTCTTCCATGTACTTATGACTGAACTGTTTTTGTGTCCTGTTGTAGCTGAAGTAGTAAAAGAGCGAACCAAGTGATTGCGGTTGGCATTACTGAGCTTTCACCAAATTACTCGTCTTTCTGCATTTTTTTCTAGAAGCTAGTTTAAATGCCACTTGACAGATCAGACTAATTACATTCCATCAGTTTGTTTCTGGATACAAGGAATAGAGTAAATATGTACAGTGCAGTGATTGGGTATTGTCTTTTTAAAAAGTTTCTTGGAATTTTATTACAGCTTCACTTTGAGAAACAACTGTACAGATCTCTGTGGTACATTCAGCTTGTTTATATTGCTCAGGATAGATGAGTGAAGCTCTTTATCTGCCTCAAAAGAGGAAGTAGAACAGCTGTAACGTTTTATCTCAAAACTGTATTAGAGATTTCAGATACAATAGACTGAAAAATACTAGGGCTAGTGTTTGGGAAAATTTTGTTCAACTATTATTTCACACTTAATTTATATTTGTAACCTTGTGTTTTTACTTGCCTCTTCATTCTTTTCACATGCCGTCAGAACTGTGACACTGTCAAAACCATACCTTAAAGATGTTTTAGAAATAATCTTGATATTAATTATCAGATTTTGCTTCTGCATGTTTTAGATTTGAAGGCCATATAGAGATCTGTCCTCCAGGCATGAGCAATTCAACATATTCGGTCAACAAAAGTGTTTTAGAAGCCATAAAAGCACGACTTTCATCCTTCCATGAACTCCTACTTGAGCCTCCAAAAGTAAGTGAAACCTTGTGTTACCAAATTAATTGAAACAAGGCTGTCACTGTGTGACTGTATTTTAGGCAGGTTATAATAACAAACAAAACCCAGTTTGACAACTTTCGGGCAAGTGCCCAGGCTCCTTTCCAGCCTGTTGTGAGCTTTGTTGTTCATTGTTGTTGCTTCTGAGCCAATGCGTTGTGCTAATTGACATGCTTTTCCAGCTTAAACTTTGTTTAATTGGCAGAATAGCCTTGAAGCAATTATTTCTTTCTGGAAGCAATGAAGAGATTTGCTATATATTCTTAGGGTTAAGTCCTGTTTTCTGCTTGGAAATCCTATCTGGATAAGAAACATGGACTATGGATGCTTCAGTTGTTTGGAACTTTGGCATGACCAACATGAGGCCTGCATGGTTCCTCTAGACTTGCCCAGAACCCAAGTAGACCAGCTCCATGGCATGCACCCTGCACTCTAGACATGTTAAATTCTTTGGGCTTTTTAACTGATTTAAGCAGCTTATCTACGTCACGCTGTTGCGAAAGGAAATTACAAGATTTATAAATAGGGGGTTTACCTATGATCCATTTATATTTTTCGACTGAAATTTTCACTGGCAGGATTTCGACTGAAGTACTGCACCCTGAACTGGGTGCCACAGTCCATAAGAGGACCTGTGGGCCAAAATGAAACTAAAGACCTAAGGTATATAAAATAGCAGATGAGGAAGTCAAGATAGTGTTAAAGTTTTTTTGTTTTTTTTTTAACCTAGAGAAGATCAGACCTCAAGATTTCCAAATGCGGGAGAGGTAATAAAATGCAAAGAAACTGTCTTATGTTTCTTGCAACAGCATGACAAGATACAGGTCTATATTACAGTAAATGCAGGGTCACATAAGATACTTGAGTATTTTCTGATGGTTGGACATAATTAGTACTTGAATAAGTCATCTAGTGAAGTTACTGAATCTGTTGCTCATTTTGAGCACTAGTTAAAAGAGCATCCTTAGATTTCTGCCTTACATAAGGAATGGACTAAATAAACTAGCAGGATATCAGTCATCTTTTTTCTGATGCGAGGGTGGTGCTGGTCAAGCATAAATGACATCCAGCCTTACAGAAGGCAGTAGCAGTCTCTTTGTCAAAGTGTGTTTGTGCCTTAAGATAGGAAGAAGTTTTCATTAATTCCTCTTCTCATTGCATATTTGCTAATAGATTATTTATTATTTTTTTAGCTCTTGTGGTATCTAATACCAGATTTGTCTCACTGTCTGGCACTTAGCTATGTGACAACAGTTCTGGTTTGTTAACCAGCTAAAATTTCAATGTGAGAACTTTGAAGCTTATGATTTGTAATACAAGGACCCCTTAATGCATGGAAAGGAATTCTTGCTGTGTTGCAAGTAACTCCTTCAAAGACTACAGATGGAGCTTGTTTCATGTGTAACATTAGAATAAGACACCAGAGTAGCTTGTTGCTTAATGAAATTGTTTCCAAGTGTATAAAGTTAGGGTTGTTGAGGCATATTTAGAGTCTGTCCACCTAGCTGTTTGGTGTATGTTGTAGCAGTGTAGACTATAGCTGTACATGGATTAACCAGTGAGAAGTATTTCCTAGAAAGTATCTCCTAATTCTATTCAAGGTTGGGTAAAATGCATCTACTTTGAGATCCTGTCTGTAGTTAACAATTTTTACAGTGTCATTGGTTTCATGTAGCTGTTCAGTGCTTCCTGTCTATGGAGTTAAAATAACCTATAGTGTTCAGAACTAAAAACTGTTTTTTTTTCAGGGTGAAGGTAAGACTGCTCAAGGACTGATTGTATATATTTTTAAGTGCTACTCTGTCACTGTGCGTAGTAATGATGAGCTGGTTTTTTAAAGGTATTTTAGTGGGCTTTATGTATGTACCTTTTTTGTTTTTCAGAAAAGTGTCATGAAGACAACCTGGGGTGTATTGGATCCACCTGTGGGAAACACGCGTTTAAATGTCATTAGATTAATATCTAGCCTTTTACAGACAAATACAAGCAGTGTGAATCAGGAGCTTATAGAGCTTAACAGCATAGGAGTAATACTGGTGAGAACTTCTTGCTGCCTTTGTTTTTGTGGATTGCTATTAAAATCTTGTCTGTTTTTTCTGTCACTGAAGATAGTTAGGCTGGAAAGTATAATACAAACTCTTCAGCCTGTTAGCGTTGTGGTTTCTATTGCACTGTTCAAGAACTTCTAATATTGGATTTTACTGTGAAATTCATCTGTATGAAGCCAGCGTTTTCCTCTGATCATTTGAGTGGTTCTTACTCTCTACACCTTCAAAAGTATATGAAGCAGTCTTGTGGTTTAACCCCAGCCAGCAACTAGGACCATGCAACCGCCTGGCTACTTCTGTTCCTCTCCAGTGGGATGGGGAGAAGAATCAGAAAAATAAGGAAAACTTGTGGGTTGACATAAAGACATTTTAATAAATAAAGCAAAAGCCATGCACACGAAGCAAAACAAGGAATTCATTCACTACTTCCCATCAGCAAGCAGGTGTTCAAACATTTCCAGGACAGCAGGGTTCCATCATGCTCAATGGTTACTTGGAAAGACAAAATGCTGTGACTCTGAATTTCCCTCCCTTCTTCCCTGAGCTTTATATACTGAGCAGGAGATCATATGGTATGGAACATTCCTTTGGTCAGTTGGGGACAGCTGTCCTGGCTGTGTCTCCTACCAACTTTTTGTGCACCCTGAGCACATCTGTCTGCAAACCCAAGTTATGCAGAGAAATTGAGATGAAGACATTGCAACCATAGCTGTATTAATTAACTGTATTAATCACTGGTGGTGGGGTGATGTGAGGAGCAGAAAATAAGTTGACTGCTTATCAGCAACTAAAAACATTAGTGCATTATCAACATTATTCTTGTCTTAAACCAAAAACCAGCTGCTAGTAAGAAAATTAATTCTATCTTAGGCAGAACCATGACAAGTTATTTTCTGAACAAACTTATTTTTTCATTTCTGTGTTTACAAGCTTTTGGCCATGTTCAAGGCTTCTGTGCTATTTTCATTCTTTTCCTATGTTGTTCCCTCAAAACCCCTTTTCCTGTCTCTATATATGGCACACCAAATGGTATCTCAGCACTGTTCTATAAGGGGACAATTATTGGTAGCTCATACACCTTCAAACCTCCGAAAGCCAGATTTGCACAACAAAATTTTGGTCAGTTAACTCACGCTTTTTGCTAATGTGGAATCCCTTTTTCCTTCAGGTAATTAATACAGCTATGGTTGTAATGTCTTCATCTTAATTTCTCTGTGTAACTTGGGTTTGCAGGCAGATGCTAACTTGTATACAAATAGCAAACTTCACTGTAGTTGAAGTTTTTCCTAGATGCGTTGTCTAAGGTAATGTACCTGCCATGAACACTTGCATGTTCTTAAAGTAGATTGTTTTGTAAACTAAATTCAGTGAGGTTTGAACATGCTCTTCTGGTGCGGGTTTACGTAATGGAGGGGAAAGAAAAAACAATTATAGCCATATAAACTTCTTAGGGCTTTATGCTGTTTACTGAAAGTCTACATATGCTCTACTGTGCAGACTTGATTGTTAAAAAAAGTAATTGTCTAGTTCCAGTAACGTATCTTTATGGGAGGATGTCAGTAGTTTAGGAGGACTGAAGGAAAATTGGAGATCTCTAGCTGTAATAAGACTTGCATTGTTTAATACTGTTCCACTCACTGCATGTACTTCCATAACTAATTTCATTTTACCAGTGACAGCAATCATTTGAGTTTTGCAGTAAAAGTAGTCTAAAGTAACGGGACGTAAAGCTTGAAAAAAATCTTTCCTATGTTTGAGAGGAAAAATGTGGAGAACCAGGAGCATGACTAAATGAACACCGTTCATTGTATCTCAGCCTCAGTATTTGTCTGTCTTGTGTAAGGTGCTTAGTAATCTTAAACTGTGTCTAGATTATCTGAGGTAGCCTTCTGTAATAGAAGAATAAAATTAGTAGATGACAGGTTCAAAATAGGTAGCTATGATTTTGTAAGTAGCCTCACTGAAGTGAGGAGCACATCACAAACAGTACTGTAGATGCTAGAAGGTTAAGTGAACTCAAAGAGAAATCTGTCAAGGGCTGCGAAGGTCATAAATAACACTTTTGACTCTGGGACTCTCTGGGCTGTGGCTAGCAGAAAGAATGTAAGCGGGGAGCGTCATTCTTCCCTGTCTTTGTTCTCTGCAAGTGCATTATTGGTTAGTTGCCCTTGGGATAAATGCAGTTACAGCTGAGTTTTTGTTCTGATCCAGTGTGATGGTCCTTGTGCTTAGGTAATAGCAAGCACAAGAATTAACTTTTTTTGTAGGTCACAAATTTTCTCTTGCACAATAATACTTATTGTAAAACTCTTCCAGTGTAGTCGTTCAAATGTCTTGCTGGGGTGAGACTGTTGGTTATGTTCAATGAAAAGACCTTGGCTTGTGTAAACCTTGTTGAATTTGTTTTTCAGGACATGTTCTTTAAGTATACATGGAATAACTTTTTGCATACTCAAGTAGAAATCTGTATTGCATTGATTCTTGCAAGTCCTCTTGAAAGCACAGAAAATGGCACAATTACGGATCAGGATTCCACTGGGGACAATCTCTTACTGAAACATGTAAGTTGTGTGTTTTCAGGACTTTGAGTTTTCCTGCCTCCAGGGTATTGTAGCAGCTGTTCTTGTATAAAATATACCCCTGTATATACATTACATTACCCCTATACGTTACTTCATGTACAGAAAGAACAGGAATATTTTTCTGTTTTTTCTTAAAATGTTACTTCAGGGTGTTAAACCTGAAAGTCGCATAGAGTAGGCTTTCGCTGCCCCAAAGTGAACGTGTGTGCAGAGCTGCAAGTATTTATTTTCGTTGAAGGAGAAGTTCCTCTTATTTTTAAGAATTAAAATTGCTACTTCAATAGCTTTATGCTACTACAGCTCAGCAGGTATAGAGAAAAGTAGAATTAATGTAGGCTGAGCTGTTAGGTTTCTGTCTGGAATCTCACTGCTGCTTCTGAACTTTAAATCCTTTAATTAAAGTGTTTATCCTGAACCTGAAATTAGTTGTCTTGTATAAGACTGTAGTATTTGTTAAAATCAACTGTAAATGCATAGTTCCCCTTTACTGCTGCTGAGGATATTTTGCTTTCTTGACAGCTCTTCCTTAAGTGCCAATTAATAGAACGAATACTTGAAGCATGGGAGATGAATGAGAAGAAACAGTGAGTAACTAGTTTTCCTCATTCCTGCAATTTTCTATGTAAGACTTGAATTGTGAAAGGAATGCATGACCAATTCATAATTGATCTTGCTAGTTCTAAAAACACTTTTATGTTAATATTTGGATTAAAGCTTTCTCTCATACTACTTTTTGGTAGCATTCTAATGCTTTTTCCTATGACCATTTGACAATACGATAGTTTGTCATTCTGGCCATGTATAAGATATTACTATGACTGTACCATCTTCAAGTGCAGAAACATACCATAAGTTTTGAGGACAGGAAATGCTCTTCTCCAGTAAGCAATTGGAAATTATTTACAAACACATCAAAGCACGTTACATATTGGGGAGCAACAGACTCCTAAGTAGTAAAAGCCAAGTCCTTAGCAATGGAATACCTTCTAGAAGTATGTGTGTTTGAAAGGGTGGAAGTTTCAAGTAACTGACGTCTGAAACTGTTCATATCAGGAGGAAAAAAACTCCTCAGTCTTCGCCTGAGGTGGTAAAATAGTTTGGCTCACCAGAGGTACTGAACAATAAATGTTAGCTGTAACTTGTCAAAATACTGAATTATCTGACTAGGAGAGAAAGTTACTGGTTTTCTGGTGTATTATTTGAGACAGTTCTACTCCGCAAAATATTCCTGTTCGTATTTGATGTGAATCAGATAGTCGATATATGGCTTATGTAACTGACCAGAAAATAAGGAAGTTGAAGTAGGTGAAGAGGGTGGTACAAAGAAAGGGCATGTGCTTTTACAGTGGGAAATTTGTATTGTATTCTCATGAGGTTATAGAGAACTGCCAACTTTATCAGCAATTAGATACTCATAGGAGAGAAGTATGGAAAGTTATTTCCATAGATCCAACCTAAAATTATTCTTTGGTTGGATAAGAATGTTCTTGATCCAGTGCTTACCACATGGATGAATTAATTAAATACTTAGTCTCACGTTTGCAAATACTAAAGCAGAAAATATTGTTGTAAACCTCAGATTGTGCTTTTATCTGGAAAGAATTGATTTTTATTTGTGAGAAATGAGGACTGTTGTAAGTAATTCACCCCTTTATCTAATTTTGTGCAGGTATGACCCCAAATATAAAAGATAAGTTCTTAAGATAATCTAAAAGTATTTTTAGCTTAGCTGCTTCAGGAAATGGATTTTTTTTTATGCTTTTGTATTCTGTCACTTAATGTTATTGCGAGCAGCTCTAGAATTTTGAGGGTGACTGCTTTCTGCTGGTAAAAATCTGATTTAGTAAAAAGCTGTTTGATATACTGCGGTTAATATGCATGTGCTAACAGAAGATACAGTCATATTCTAGACTTTTTGGCTAGGCAATGGCAAATCAGTCCACTTTGTCAAATACAAGCACTCTTCATTGCATCTCCTGTATTAGAAGTGATAACCTTCACCATCATCACATGTTGCTTGTGTTACCTGAGCAGTTGAGGAAATAAGACAGGAATCTCTCAAGTTGTTCCTGTGAACAATGTGATGCTATTTAATTCATGATGTCTGGCATTAATGTAACATCACTTCAATTACCTTGCGTTAGATGATGACAGTGGAAAATCAAGTAATGTGATTTGTTTGCACAACATAAGCTACTTCCTGAACTTCTGTCACTTTACAAAGATTTCAGTTGAGCTCATTGGGGGTTTATCTAGCTAATTGAGTGGGTCTTTCTTGATTTTTTTCTTTTTCCCTCCATTTAAAAAGCACAAAACCTTAAAAAGCTGATAACAGCAATCATCTGATTAGCTTGCAGCTGAATGCTAGAAATTCAGTCCAAGCCAGAGCTCTCAATTTAGCTCTTTGGTCAGATCTAGAATGGATCCAGGTGATAATAGCTATTCAAAGCATTCCTCTAAAAACTGGTGATTCCTGTTTCTACAAAGCAGTTTATCCTGTCCCTTGTAATTGTACCTCTGGTGTGCACTTAAATGTCATTCTTAAACTTCAGGAAACTTCAGTTGGTCACACCATTCCAGCTCTGTAAGTTAAACGTAATGTAAAGAAAGTCTGCAAAACTAGAGCACGCTTAGGATTTAAGAAATTTTTTTTCTCTTTTGATCATGGACTTAAAGCTCCAAGAGAACGTTCAGTGTATTGGGGTTTTGAAAAATACTCTCAGCAACAGAAATTTCCTAAAAAATGTGGGCCTGTTGTTAATTTTGTCTTTATCTTGTTGGTGTGCAGAGAAAAGACATGAAAGCAGAAATAATCTCTTCAGATACTCTGCGCTTCCTCCTTGGTAGTTTACATGCTTGTTAAGTCTTCCAAACTGGCTCAGTGTAGTCAGTGCAGTTGGTATCTTAAATTCTTGAGTATTTTTGTGAACCTTTGGGTTTAGAATGCAACTCTTCTGCTTAAGAATCCCTATGCTATTTGTCTTGTGTAATTGCTAGACTCTGGTAGAGCGTTTTATAACAAAATATAGTAGCACAGTTGCTCCGAGTGTGGGCAGTTGAATTCTTTTTTGTCTCTTGCAGGGCTGAAGGAGGAAGAAGACATGGCTATATGGGTCATCTGACAAGGATAGCAAATTGTATTGTGCATAGTACAGATAAAGGGCCAAACAGTACACTAGTCCAACAGCTTATTAAAGGTAACGTTAATGGTCTTAAGTTTGTCTTCATGGCTTTCGTTATCAAATTTTGAAGAAATGAATCAAATTAAAAAGCAACTGTTGGGTAAAAGAAGGAAATATTGCTTAGTTCTGACGCATTCAGTTTAAAACCATCCATCCTTAAGTCTTTTTTTTCTAACAGCATCAAAGCTCTCTAAAATAAATGCAAAGAGATGCTGACCTGCTTAGTTTGGACTTGTTTGCCAAATGGAGGAATCCTTATGGATTTAGGAAGATGTATGTGTTCTTTGTAGTATTTTTGGTAGAGAAGAAGAGAACAATTAAAAATTAATTGATGCTCTGTTGTCGATAGTATCAAATTGAGGTTTTCCTGTTTCCTATGCTAGAGCTTCCAGAGGAGGTCAGAGAGCGATGGGAGACATTCTGCACAAGCTCTTTAGGAGAAACTAACAAGAGGAATACAGTAGACCTGGTAAGTTGTGATGGGTAATCAAAATTGCTCGTGTTTACTTGGGCTCAGTTTCAACAAATGTCAACAAATACATCTAGTTGCTGAGCTATAGAACTAACAGTTTTTTAGTTTACTTTTCAACTAAAGCCATATCACTAATATTTTGTACGGGAATCTTGCAGTAGCTCATCCGAGACAATCACCAAGAAAGAAGATTTCTTTACAGCTTCAAGTTAGTGTCCTTGAAAGGTCCTGTTTGCTTGAAGAGTACAAACTAAAACTGCAGGAGCTGGTGTTAATTGCTTTATCTACAGTATGTAAATGAGCCTGTGTAAGTTCAACGGGAAAATGCTACCGACATCCCACTGCATGTGTTACTGACCTTGCTTAAGTCAAGGAACTCTGCATACTTTTTCAGTCAGTTCAGCTCAACTAAGCTCAGGTGATCTCATCTTTATGTGTATACATACTCTTATGAAGTTCATTAAGAATTATGTAAATAAGTTAGCTGTGTGGAGGCTATGGAAGTAACTGATCTTGTGAGTACTTTCAATGCCTCAATCGTTTGGTGCTCAACAAAGAGAGCTCTTTTACTATAATTGAATAAGGTATGTGGTCCTTGAGTCCCATGCATAATGAACTGCTGCTGCAGCTGAGACTATTCTTTTTCAGTTATTTTACATCAGGAATGTTGATTCTAAATCTATGAACGCTTTATCCCTTTCATTCTCTTCCTCACTCTTTAGGCTTTTCTGTCTTTCAAACAAGTTCTTGTTACATTTCTTAAAACAACAGTAACTGCAAACTTAGAAGCGAGCATGTAGCAGAACTGTCTCAGAGTTTCCCCAAAACACTTCATAGACTTTACAGGGAGTTTATTTATCCACTGCTAATTGTCCTTCTAGTAGAAGGCAGGCAGTACTTCACTAAGCTTACCTACTTAAACTTACCTAGCTAAAGATTAAACAAATGTGGAGTAATTGTTCTTTTTCCCTTTAGACAAGCTGCATTAATGATGCTGGTACAGTGAAGAACACTGTACAAGTTGTAGTACTAGGTTTATACAGGAGACTTTTTATGACTTCAGATATGTTCCTTTATGGCATCCTTCCAACTTTATTCATCATATTGAATGTTTGTGGGGTATACTTAAAGACTAGGTGAGGAGAATATACCCTCCCTAAGCATAAAAGTAAGTCTACAGGACAAATGGCTCATGATTGCCTTAAAAATCACCATGTAGTTCCTTTCTCTTAAGGAAGATCGTTCTCAGTATTACCAGGAAATGAGGCAGAAAATGCCACGCATTAGAACGAGTTATTTGTGAAAAGTACCTGTGTTAGTGTTAGGAAGTGACTGGTCTGAACAGTGAGGAGCTTTCTTAAGTAAAGAATGAATTGCTGAAATTTGCACTGGTCATTCTCACTCCCTTCCCTGGCATAATCCTGCCGCTTATTTTTTCGGGTAGAGTAATGCTGGTTTCTTCTTTCAGTTTCTTCTTTCTTGTGCTTCAACCAGAGCAGCTGTCAGAAAACAAGAGAAGCAACTCATGTGTCTTAGGCCTTATGTCCTGTTGGTTCCCAGAGGGAGAGTATGGGGGAGGAGACGCTATGTCTAGCTATGAGTCCTGAGCTTTTTTTCTGTTACAGCAGTAAGGGTAAGATTTCTACTGGGGATTAACTCATAGTGGTAACTAAATAAACAATTTCTTATTTGGTTTTGGGTGTCTCTTCCCTCAACAAGTTGCAGTTGTGAAAGGAGTAGGTATATTAACTTTTGTCCTCTCAAAATGTGCCCACATGAGGGGGCAGTATCTGGGGCAGCTCAGATTGTGGTTTGGAATGCCATATAATTACCTTGAAATGTGTAGACTTCACAAGCATATTTTCATAAATGTACACTGAGAACTAGTTTTCAATGGACTTTTTCTGTCATTTGATATAACAGTTCTTCTCCAGACACGACAAGCCCAGAGATCACTTTGGTGCATTACTATTCTTCCCCACAGTTTTAGTGTTGATATATCAGGTTTCCTTCAAAAATTCACTAACTTTAAGACAGGGTGCTTGTAGTACCTGCAGTGCAGGGCTGAATGGTAGATGTGCAAGGATAAAGCACTCCCAGTTATTAAAGTAAGCACTTTCTACAAATAGAGGAAAAAGCATGAAAGCACAATATACTTCAGGTAACAACTTTATTTATCTCTTGCACGTGCGTCTGGACTGCAGCATTGTCCTGTGATATTTGTGGGAGCATAGAAAGGTGACTGTCTTGTATGAAGACTTGTGTGTGTTTCAGTACTCTTGTATGGAATTATATTTTCTTCAAAAAATGAAAAGAATCCATGAACCACCTGTCTTCACTTGGGAATCTGTAACATGGAGTTCTAGGAGTGTATATTATAGTGCAGTATAAATTTTGTCATCTGTAGATGTGCTTTATACTAGTGTTCCTTCATAGAGTATGTGTTAATGGTCAGCTGTCGCTCCTGTTACTTTATGGCTAATTGCTGTCCTTGCTAAAAGTACTTTTGGAGTGCTGTTCTGACTGAAGATGAGTACTTCCAAGAACATGTTGCTTATATAGCAGTGTCACTGAACAAATTATTCCCACTAGTTCTATCAGATCATCATCAAAAAAAAAAATCTCTTCTTTCAAGGGTAATGTTTAAAACAGCAGTTGCTGTGGCAACAGCTCCATGCTTGTTTCTGCAAGTACACCTTGGTTACGAATTTCTGAAGTTTGATTATTTTACCTTTTTGTAAATACTGTAGATCCCTAAGACAGTTTCTCTTTAATTCTTATATCTTATATATAGGAAAGGAGGATGGTCTTGGTATATACTGCTGGTGACTACTAATTCACTTGTGCAGTACAAAGACAAGATGCAAGTTTTGTCTCATTTTGGTTTACATAACTGTCAACTGTAGGACTGGCTTTTTTGTTAAATAGTCATTCTGAAATAGTCAAAAGCTTTGGCTTTTTTTGGGATACCTAATACTCATGTGTGTGTTAATGCTATTGAAATATTTGAGGGGCTTTTTTATGTGGTATAGCAGCTGGGAAAACTAAAAAAATAATTTAGTTTCTTGTTTTGATATGAAACTGAAGATTCTGCCAGAGTGTGGGTATACTTGAGTGGCTGTCGAATATGAAGCAAATGACTAAATTTCTTTGAAATTTCTTTGTGTAGGTTACTACCTGCCATATTCATTCTTCTAGTGATGATGAAATTGACTTTAAAGAAACCGGCTTCTCACAGGATTCTTCTTTGCAGCAGGTATGTTGAATTCTTTCAACAGTGCAAGTTGCTCTTTCTGTAAAAACAAACTTTTAAAAAGTATTGGAACTTGTGTTTCTCTCACAAGCAAGTACAAATCTGGAAAGCTTAAAATAAAACTTAGACACGTGTGCATGCACACAACTGTGTCTTCTCAGACTCAGAGGTATGGTTTTTAACAGAAGTCAGGACATCTTGGTGTGCCTTCCAGCTTTTAGTCTTTGATCATGCTGTGTATGCAGATCTCTTTTTATTACGCCTGAGAACAGATTTTATATACCAGCTGTCTGGTGAAGTACAACACAGTTTCTATATTAACTTTAGTTCTTACTACATGTAGAAGTTTGAAATGGTGGCTCCTAATTGTATTTTCTGGGAAGTCTGAATTGCTATGAAAGCAAAGATGGGTTTCTGTTTGGTTTTGCTAATAGATTTTTTTTTTAAATGTTGACCCTTATTTTGATGAGGAAACAAGGAGGATTGGCTGTTTGTTGTTACATGCTTTTAGTTTTTGGCAAAATGTCAAACTGTGCAGCTGTCACAACAATATAAATGAAGACCTAAGTGCGCTCCTGTGATGGGTTGTATCCAGCAGCTCCAATGTTTTTAACTTTATGTAGACCCTTGATACCTGGCAAAGGTACCTAGCCAAATCTTCCTGAAATAAATTTACAATTAACTTGATAATTTATTTTTAGATTCAGTATATGCTTTTGACGGCTCATTTGTGAGTGTTTCAATATCATTTGGTCTAATGCAAAAAAAAAAACCAAACTTGAGAATGCGTAGGGAATTTTCAGATCAACCAGACTGAAAGCTTTTAGTCAAAGCTGTGTCCACCTTGAAGTTTTAATGCTTTCATAGCTGTCTAATGATAATGATACAGTGTTTAATATTGTTATGATATTAGAGTATTTTTGTCATGAGTGATTATGAGAACATTGGTGCCATTCAGATGAAGAATGACAGCAGTTCTGTAATAATACTGTCCTATCTGCAATATACATCTCAATTCTTTCACTGCTGGTGAAAGAGTGGCAGCCACGCAGCACAAGACTGCTGGTAGATCCCTTATATGGAACATATTACTTATCTGTGTTATTGAACAAAATCTCTTGGCTCACACTAACAGCTATGTGGTAACTGCCTAGCCTAAGACTGGCTTTGCTACTTTATGCATTTTCTATAGTTTTTATGATAAGTAATTGCTTATTGAGTTTGAATTGTGGGTGGTGGCTCAAGTTTTAAGAATCTGATACATTTTTTTCTGATTCAGTGATTTAGATGCGTGCAGGGTACAAACTTGATAAATTGGGTGCTATCGGTAGCAGCTCTAGTGAGAAAGTAAGATCTTAAATATCCCTGTGCTTTTCATGCACCCCCTTAGCGACCCACTGCGCGTAGGCAATCCCAGCAGTTCCAGGTAGTTAATCTGGAGAAAAGCATACTGTTGCTTTCAAGTTTGTCACTATTTTCTTAATTTTTCTTTTTTGTTTTTTTGCTAAGCTAGTAAAATATACTTCCTAAAGTGGTCTTGTGAGAAAAGCATGATACTAGACAAGAGAAATCACTGATGGGAAATGCATTGAAATTACTTAAAGCATTCTCTAGCTGCACAAATTCATTGATAAAGGTGCCTCTGGCTTCAGCTAGAATACCCTATTCTAGACCACTAGTTAGAGGAGGAAACAGGAGGTATATTTCCAAAATTAAAGCGGACAAATCAGGAATTAGACAAGGGAGGAAAATGCTAAGGAGCGTATTCATCTCTGGATTATTTTTGTGAAATTTAACTTCTGCTGTGCAGAATTTCTGGTTTTTACCACCTATAACTTCATGCTATTTTGAACAAAGAGAGCTTTTTCTTTTATCTAGTATATGGTGGTGTTTCACTGTTTCTTTGGGGTGCATTTGGAAAGGTGCTGATTAACACATGGCTAAACTAGAGATTTAACTTTCTTATTAAGAGCTGCTACTAGACTGGCTTTCAAGTCAGCAAATGTAAGTAGGTGTGTAGTTAGTGTTACCATTTAAAATTCAAAGGTTAAGACAAATCCTTTTCCTGTCCTTTGTGTTTATATTAGAGAGACTTTTATTTCTTTGGAGCAAAATGGGCAAGTAGGATTTAGAGTATTATTAGAATCATTATATCACTGTCGTTGGTCCTGGGGTTGCCAGGCCTTTTCTGATTATCAGATGCAACAAATGACGTCCAATTTTATTGACCAGTTTGGCTTCAACGATGAGAAGTTTGCTGATCAAGATGACATCGGCAAGTGAGTATAACATTATACTGGTTTTGACTATAGTTCTTGGGAGTTTCCTTTCTTATTGTATATTTGGCTGTGGTTTTGCTGATGATAAACGCAAGCTTTTACTGATGCGAGGCAGTTGCCGATTAGTCCTGTCTTTTTGTACTGTCGGTGTGCATTTGATAGAAGCCTTCTCAAACAGTTTACAGAGGAGAGCAACGGCTTATCTTCCATTTCTATTGTCCTGGTTGTGCCAACATGAGAACACAGTGCTTCTGAATAAATAACGAACTCTGCTTTTAAAAGCTATGTCTGTCCAATGACATGGCATTGTTGGGGGCACTTTCACTTTCTCTGTGCCTCAAAGTGAATTTTTTTTTTCTTCCCTGCTGAATCTGTGTACCAGACCACATGAATAACTCTACTTTTAAGTTTTCCTGGAAGAGATGATAGGAACAACACATCTGTGAATGTACTTTTCTGTAGGAGACAGCAAGAAAGGGTATTGTAAATCCACCTTTGTTGTCAAGATAGTTAAGACTCATCTCTAGAAATAGAGTAAGTGATGAGGAAATGAGAACAATCTTGGTCAGGTTGAAAAAAAAAAAAAAAAAAAAAACAAACCACCAAACAAACAAAAAACCCAACCACAACAAAAACAGCCCACACAAAAACTTTCTTCAGTTCTAAGTAAACTGATACCATAATGGGAAAGGGAAAGAACGGGGATTCTTGCTGAAAATAGGCCTCTTGATTTTTGTAAGAATTCATTGGTTTGGGATGCAGGAACATACAGATAAGAGTAAAAAGCATTACTTGAAGATGGTTTCTAGAAGGGTAAAACATGATAAAATGTCTCAATACTCTTCTGTAAAACACGTTTAGTAAGTGATGGTTGACTGAAGCTTGCACGTGCCATCTAAGAAGCATTGCTGCCTTTTTACACCACTGCTGAGATTGTAGACAAAGGTGCGATGGGAAAGGAAACAATTTAGGATACTGTAAATAGAAGCAAGTGGATTTTGGCAAGGATAGGAGTTGGAATTCCTTTAAGGTCATGCTTTTGGTAGTGTATGGTCTTGGTGGAAAGAAGATGACTGCTTGTGTAAGCAGATCTCTTGAAGTTTGTGATAGGTATACCGATGATATAAGTTGAATTAACATGTAGGTAAAGACACTTCAAAGTTATGCTTTTTGTGCAAGAATCAATTACAATTTAAATTACCTGCTTACTGTTGTACAGTAATTCAGATGATAACTTGCACAGTAATTCAGTCACACGAAAACTTAGGTTTCTTTAGACCACTTCCCTTGTTCCCTACTTTGTAATGCAGTGAGGATTAGAGGAAGAGTAGTACTTGCTCTGCGGAATGCATTGCTGTATGTGGCTAGAGAAAGAATAGATTAACTCTTCTGAAAGTCTGGTAGTATTTTCCATCTTTTCCTCCTCTGTTTCTTTTTACTTCCCCTAGAGATTTAGTTTGCCTAATGCTACTTTTAGTCTAAGACGTGTTTATAATTACTTTAGTGAAACTGTTTAGTAGCTTAATATCTGAAGATAGTGTTTGGTTTGGAAAAAAACTTCAGCAATGGGTTAAAAAAAATAGAGATTAATTTTTTTCTTTAGGAAACAGAAGTTGATAATACCTCTCTCACTTTCTCTATTCCTGTTGAGAAGGTCCTTCTATGTAGTGGTGAAACCAGCTGGAGGGTTTAAGAACTGCTAGCCTGGATCTTTGCAGGATTTTGAGCTGTATCGTGTTAGGCCATAGTCAGATTAGGCATTCTTTAGGCCTGCCTTTTTTTTTTTTCCAGTGCATAACAGTACAGCATTTGAGATTTGCAGACATTATTTCAGTTATGCTTGTTTAGGCTTATTGCATCTTCACAGCTAACTATAGGGTAGAGATGACATTGTTTTGTATTTTTGTTTAAAATGTTTCACAGTTAGAAAACTCACATGAATGCCAGGCCTCCTCGATGTGGAATTTGACAGTTCTATGTTGGAAACTGTGTTGTCTTTAATCTTACATTTTTAGATTATTGGAAAATGAGAAACCTAAGAGAAATGAAATGTCTTCATGTCATAATACAACATCTTGTTTTATTGCATACATCTCATTTTTTGTAGTGTTTCTTTTGATCGGGTCTCGGACATCAACTTTACCCTCAATACAAATGAAAGTGTAAGTATGTGTTCCTGTACTGTCAGAAAAATTACTGTCTCTTAAACTTCGGTGCAACCTCAGAGTTTTGGTGGTAATGTTTATGTTTACTTCTTTGATGTGTAATCCATGGAAGATACTACCCTGCCTTGTTCCTGTATCATGAGACTTTCTAATTGGAAGACATTATTGTTGTTCTTTGATCAGTGTTAGAAAGAACTGCTTCAAATTTGTATGGCCAGGTTCAAGAACAGGCTTGGATCTGATTTGTGCATATTGCACACTTGTGTTTTATAGGTAAAAGCTGTTTCAGTCATCCAGTGAGATTGTGGTGACAGAGAAGTAAGAACAGAGACTTTAACCTAGATATTATTTGTGAGTTGTGCTGAAATGAACCCCACTATAGAAAATAAAGCTAGATTACTTGGTGGTGTGGTTATCTGAAAAGCTCTTCAACGCCATGCAGTTCTCAAACATGATGGAAACTCCTAGCTGTTCTTTGACAGTCCGCTCAATTTGTTGGTAGCTGAGTGAAACAAGCACCACTGAATGTTTTATTGACAAGCCTTAAGTTGTTAAGACATTCTGGTCTTCTGCTGCTTTTAGAGAAATGTTTGTTTGGTTTTTTTTTCCCCCACTGCTTTAGGATTCTCTTCAGAATAGTCATGTATTTTCAAAATGTTTACTAATCTAAGTAGAAAGATTAATCATAAATACAGATTTTTACTTTTGCTGTATTTAGGGCAATATAGCCTTGTTTGAGGCATGCTGTAAGGAGCGGATACAGCAGTTTGATGATGGTGGCTCTGATGAAGAAGACATTTGGGAAGAAAAACACATTGCATTTACACCGGAGTCCCAGAGGCGTTCTAGGTAAGAAACGTGTTTTTCATCCAGTATAGTGAGCCCTTGATAGTGAACATATCTTTTGGTTCAGGCTGGCTGTTAGCACAGGCTGTCCAGCATAACTAGCTATTTCTGTTCTGTGGAGAAATGAGTAGAGGGATGGCTCTAGTGTCTGTCTGCCAGCAATAACTTGCAGAAGATGGCAACAGCTGCCCTGCCTACTCGGCTCTTCCTGCACTTCAGCTTTTGTAGCTTGTGTTTTTCCTGCTGTTTATTCTTGCCCTCTGCTTTTAAATCCAGTCAGCCATTCTTGCCTTGGACAAGGCAGTCCAGTTCCACACCTTTGTGTGGACCTTGCTGTCCTCTCTACAGTACCAGCGTGGTTATGGACAAAACTGCATAGGAAGCTGCATTGAGGGGAAGGAGCATCTGGTCCCCAAAACTCTCAGGGCTGTGCAGTCTCCCTTAATATCTAGTGAATTTTGTCCCAGGGTAGTCCTGGCTTTTCTGACCTTCTTGTGGCTTGAAACACAAACCAAATCTCTTCTTCCCTTGCAACCTTTGAAATGCATGTTGCTAACACCTTCTGTACAAAACCAATTCTTTTGTCTGATGATGCTGTGGTTCCTTAATGTGATGTGTTTCAGGGGCATCTTTACCTTCTCACCTTACCTTGCTTTTTGTATTGCGCTCATTAGGAAGGGAGAGATTACCCATAGGGTTTAAAGCATGTACGTATGTAAAGATGATTGAATGGAATACAGTTGAGGATATTTTAAAGTAGATTTGTTACATCTGTTGTTAGATTTTAAAATAAATCAAGTTATATCTTGTTAGATTGGTGTTGAAGAGAGTTTTCTATTTCAGTGCTTCTGTATAGTGTGAAGAGACCAAATAGACTAACACAGATCTGTACACAGATCAGATTCCTTACTTTTCTTTTCTCCTCCCTTTCGCATGGCAGGAGTAAAACCATTTTTTGTTTTCCGCTTGCAAAAGTGGGGGGGGAAATAGCCTCTTTACATGATCAAGTGAAAAACCTTAAACCTTTTTCTTTTTCAAGAGATAAATGAGGAGAATGCTAACAGTAAGAAATTATACCTCAGTTACTCTATCAGGAATGCTAGCTGTTGTAATTCTCTTCAGCCTCAAACTCTCCAGTATTTCATTGTGCCCAGGGTCTGATACTAAACATAGAATGTAAACTATCTCTTTGTATTTTAAGTTCGGGCAGTACGGACAGTGAAGAAAGTACAGATTCTGAAGAAGAGGATGGAACAAAACAAGACTTGTTTGAATCACACACCAATACAGAGGACAAAATGGAAGTAGACTTAAGTGAACGTATGTAGCTCTTCTTCCAGCTACTTTGAATTATAGGAAAGTGTTAGATCTAGCAGTCTTACTTTGTAGGAATATTCCTTGTTTACCACTCTTATTTCAACTGTCTTAATAAAGTAGTCTTTCCTACTGTAAAGAATGCTTGCAACAGAGCATGCAGATGTAGGGAAGCTTGAGTTCTCTACGTGTCTTGAGTCAAGTTACTTAGTCTCTCTAAAATTCATGTTTCTACTCTTCAAGAAGAAAAAAAAAAGGAGGAATTGGAAAGGGAAGGATGAAATGTAGTCACTTATAGGTGTTGAATGCCTGTAAAACTGATGTTGTTAATCTCCAAACCTAAAGTATAGTTATTTTTACTGGAAGCCTTTCAGACCAACTTCTCATCCAACAATGCTCTTTTAAAAGACTTCCTACAAAGTGAATTTGCATTAGTGTGAATTTTCATGTGTGAACGGAAGATGCACATCGGTAGACTTGTATGTGGAACTTAACTGATGTAATTGGTTTAAAAATGTTCACGTTCAAGTCACAGTAGACTAAACTGGCTTTGGTTAAAATAGTGCTGTCTGTAGGTAAAAGCCCTTTGTTTATCTAGACTGTAAGGAATTAAATTAAAATAGAAGGAAAAGTTAAGGGTTTTCTTTTCTTTTGTCAGATTGGTGTCGTTGGCATCTGTGTGTCAAACAAGTTTTGATCCATGTGGGTCTCCTCCCATATCTGCCTGGGTTGGAATTTCTAATTGCTAGTCAGAGCTTCCTTTTCAGCCTGTTTTTTTGTATGTAAGTGTTAATGAAAAACATGTTTCCCTTGGGTAGGTGAAGTATTTTGAATTGACCTATCCTAAATTAGATGCTGTTAAGTCACAGTTGCTCCAAAATTTAAAATACCAATAAATATTTTCAGTTGTAAAAAGCCTTAAACTTTTCTGAAACTTAGCAGTGGTGTTAGTGCATGAGAAATTCAGAGACTGCCCATACCTAAGTTGACATGCTCATTTTCTATGTTCCGGAAAATGTGCATAGGAGACCGAAAAAAGGGATGAAACCTCTTAAGACTTTTTTTTTTTACATTATCAAAATTAGTTTTGAAATAACAAATATTGATGTTAGCCTAAAGAATAAAGTGGGGTTATACTCGTGATCTAGTATTGATCTAGTATGGCTTATTGTTTTTGTTCTTCAGATAAGCTGTATCGATTTCTAGCAGAATAGTCTTTAAAATTCTGTCTTACTAGCAGAATTTCCCTTCTAGGGAATGCGTTCATTTTCTTACAGTATATAGCGGATTCTTCTGCATGCGCTTGAAAGTCTAGTTATGGATTTTGCTGCTTTTTTTGGAATGTGCATATAGAGAATGAGCGTGTTAGGCATATGTGCACTCATGTTCTTTATTTAAATTTGTTCCTAATGATCATCTTGATGATTTTCCAGCACCAAACTGGTCAGCTAACTTTGATGTACCCATGGAGACTGCACATGGTGCCAATCTGGATTCTGTTGGGTCTGATGTGTGGAGTACAGAAGAACCTATGCCAGCAAAAGAAACTGGCTGGGCTTCCTTTTCAGAGTTCACTTCCTCTTTGAGGTAAGAATGTTAGTGATTCTGGGCAAGTTCTTCATTACTAAATGTAATGGCAGCTGCCATTTGGTTTCCTTGGGGTGTCCATCTCTGCCCGAGCCCATGTTGGTAGTGTTCTGGTGGAATACAAGGTGTGTAGTGTCTGAAGGGCTCCATACGTTATAACAGTATGTCCTTGTATGATCTAACTCATAGCAGGCTTTTGTAGGATAGGTGGATCCTATAGTGTCATTGCTTTTTAGGGCTTTTAAAGAATATTTGTGTCCTTTAGTCCTGGTCTCAGACCAGAATTTGGGCTGTGATTATTTTTTTTGTTTTTATTTTTTAGCGTAGACTGAAGCCAGTGAAGGGTTGAACAGGGAACTGTTGAATGGAAAGGTCATAAAATGTCTATGATGATTCTGGTTTATGGATGTTGTAAAACCAAATAGGTTTTGGGGTTTTTTTGTTGTGTGTTTGTTTTTGTTTTTTTTGAAAACTTGCATGGTTGTGCAGCTCTGATATCTAGATTAAGGAGTTCTGTGTTATTTTGAGAATGCCTGAGATACTTTCCTTTCTTGGCTTGAACTCTACTTAAAAACAATAACTGAATCCTCTGTGTAAGTACCTAATCATATAGATGTAAATTTTGAGTTGACAAATATTAGCAGTTGAGAACTGATCCCTTCTCCAATTAGAAGACTTTTCCTTTTATACATCTAGCTCCCAATTCTCTGTCTGGGCATTAAACAGCTCTGATACAAAAGCGTGATTTTTCCAACATAAAACAGTATAGTGTTCATGCATGAGGCAGGTAAGTTGATAACAGAATTATGAATTTAGAAAATGAAGACGTGGAGTTGCTACATCAGTGTATAGAAAAGACATTATTCTGTAAATGGTGAGAAGTGTTTCAAGTGGCCAAATCTTGTCTTTTGAGTTCCTTCAGAATGCAAAACTTGTAGCCATACTGTATGTATGATTCAGTAGTCTGTAGTGGATGATGACTGCGTTGGCAGTCTCAGCAGAGAACCATCTTTTAAGTTGCAAAGAGTGCTTTTAGAAAGTCGGTTAAAAATGTTGGAAACACTACAAGGAGCCAGTGATACTTGTATGCCTTATTTACCAGGGACATGTCCACTACTACTTGTAATCAAACCAAATAAAACATGTAAACGTAAAACCACCACCAAACATCTACTCAGTCAGCTCAGTTCTGGTGGATTTTTGCATTACTAAATGTCTTTCCAAGACTCCTGCAAATAAGCTTGCTGTCATTCAGTTTCAGTAGAGTCCTAGGCCTCATAGCTTTAATACAGAACTCAAAATACTATTTTAAGAACGCTTCATTCTGCTGTTCAGAAATGTTTCTAAACATCTTTTACTTTGTATTTGAAGCTCAAAAGATTCCTTAAGAAGTAATTCTCCTGTGGAAATGGAAACAAACACAGACCCGGTTGATCCCTTGAGTGCAAATGTACCTGCTCTTGCAGCACAGCTAGAGAGTAAGTACGCTGCAGTCAGAAATGCAAACAGATTGATCTTAAGAGTTGTACCTGAGAAAAGATCTCCCTGAACTTTAAAACGCAGGTTGCCAGAGACCTCTCATCTGGCTCTGCTGCTGTTCTGCCAGATAATGAAAATGACTTGTCAAAGAATTTCTGGACTATTTGAAATAGTGTCCTGTTTAAAGCAGGAGCCAATGTTACTGTTAGCTGTAAAGGCCTGCTTATCAGGAACAGAAAAGCATTACAAAGAAGCTAAGTGTGTTCCGTTAGAGAATCCTCACCCGTGTTAGCACTTAGTTAGCTGAGCGAATGCCTGAGAAGAGTGGTAATCTCTTCCTATGTGGCAATAGGCCAGCATGCTTAAGGTGTTCAAATTTCCCTTTCCTGCTCATTCTTTTCCAAGTTATCTTCACTATGCATGCACAAATATGTGCTGGTTAGCTTTTTGTATATATTATTAACAGAGAGAACAAGAAGTGCAGATGAGAAGTCCAGGGAGACTGGACTTCCCAAAGGCTTGTCTGTACTTAGAAATGTACTGTCAAATTTGTACTGTGTGGGCTTGTGTAAAGAATGCGACTGTACAGAAGAATAATACATCACTATAATCCTACTAAAGTCTTGTTCAGGCAAACCTGTTGCAGTAACTGTTGTCAATCTAAATCACTAAGTGGCTTGCAAAATAAAAAAACCATAAGCCATCTGTAAGAAGTACTTATGCTCTATATATGTATATAGTCAGGGTTGCAGAAAGGTGGCTTTCTCTGGAAGGAAGAATTCAAGAAGTGTACAAAACTGCAAAATATCTTTCTGGTCATATTGGCTTGTATGCTTGCTCATGAAACATAACCAGCCATGTACTAAATCACTTCTTCGTATCTAGCCCCAGGAAGTGTTGCTATGGAGGCCAGTTCGGATGGGGAGGATGATGTAGAAAATGCAGACAAGGTAACTGAAACAGTAATGAACGGCAGCATGAAGGAGACACTGAGCCTTACTGTAGATGCTAAAACTGAAACGGCTGTTTTCAAAAGGTGAGAATATCTATTTATTGTCTTCCCAGCCTTGTAAAATAAGCACTGTTGATGGAATACTACATGTCATCAAAAAGAGTTCTTTGCGAGTCATAATTCCTGAGGCTTTAACTAGAAACCTGCTTCAAAAGTATTTTTTTAAAAAAACCTTTACTTCCAGTTGGTTGCTATAACATGAGATTTTCCTTATCAAGCCTTAATATCAGTGGAAGACTGACTCAATAACTTTTGATCCTGATGCATGTTATTGTGCATTTTTTTTATGTACCATTATTCTTTTAAGACACAGTTAATTGCGTGTCAAAGCTGAGCTTTTTAAATTTTCTACAGAACTGTTAGATTTGGATTGGAATTCCATCCCTCTCATCCAGGAGGATGGAGGACAGAAGTTGAAGGCCAGCTGGTCGCTGCTCTTGAGAGTAACTTAGGGTGATCACTGTTGGTGGTATGGATGATGGTGTCAAATCTGTTCTGGGCTGCAGGTGCCGCAAAGAATTCTGGAATAACCAGAAGAACAAACTCCTTAATTTTGGTATCTTCTGATACAAAGTGTTTGATTCAGGAATAACTGTCTTACAGTATAGTTATATTCCATATTACATATGCCAACAATGTGATCCTTCTATAGGAATAAAACACCTTTCCATTTCATGAAAAGATCTTGTAGATCTTGTCTACTAAGATCTTCTCATCTTAGATTTAATAATCAAGTGGTTTTTATTTAGTATCAAATCTTTATGTAGGGAAACAGAGGCTACAGTCTGACCTGCAAAAATAATTTTGTCTTTATTAATTGAAGCTGGTGTGTTTTTTTCCCCCCTGCCCCAGTCTTGACAAATCTGAACATACTACTAGCATATTGGCATGCAACCCTCTTCTCATTCTTTTAGAATAACTTCCTAGTATTTGTCCCTATTCTAGTTTTAAATATTGAAAAGAAATTGTCCATATGCATTGGAAGCTGCTTAAAAAAATCACAATCCATTTCGGTAGAAAAAACTTCCCAGCGTTAGTCCTTACATTGCCCTTCTTTTAAATTCATTTTACTTTGTCCCGTTAGTGGTAGGAGGTAAGTGCTATTCATTTTGGATGGTTCAGGAATGGAAATGTAACAGCTTTTAGTCAGTCTTGCTTCTATCCTTTTGATTATTGAAGCAATAAATAACAACTCTGATCTCAGATGTTAACAACTCTAAACTTCTGTTGTTTTTCAATATGGAGGAGGGAGCATTTATGGCTGCATGGCACTTACGAATCAAATGGTATTGCTAGAGGAATTGAACCAAGGCAGTTTAGAGGATTGTGACACAGTGCAGACTCATGTGGCATAGAACCATGGTGCCTTGCTGACATAGTAAATGAGGCATCTGCTCTCCGGTTTTTATTCGGTATTTTGGGCAATGTTTTTATATGGTCTGCACTCCTGTTGTGTTGGATTGTTATCCATGGTGTTTTGGATAACTTAAACTGCTTTAGTTCCCATGCACTTTAAAGCTCTGTGACTTGTGATTCTGGTGCAGAAACTACTGTGAGGAGCCAGCACGTGGTGGCAGTTCCTGCTTGCCTTCATGGAATTATGTGCTTGAACTGTGGAGTAAGCACTTCAATTCTTGTAATTAAAGGGACACAGAGGTGCAAAAGGAGGCAGTATCATAGAACTGCCCAGGTCAGAAGGGACCTCAAAAGATCTTCTGGTCCAACTTTTTGTGGGAAAGGGAGCCTGGATGAGACTATCTAGCACTCTGCCCAATTGCATCTTGAAATCCTTTAGCAATGGGGACTCTGGGATCTTGATTTGGAAAGGGGAGATTAAGGAAATGTAGAAGGAGGCTGAAAGGTGAGGCCTTAAATATTGACACTGTTCTACTCTGATAGAGGTATGTGGTCTCATGCTGAGTCAATGCTCACACGTCTGTCTTTAAACCGACTTTTAAATATGCCAAAACAGCAAATGGGAGAGAAAAGTAGTATTTCCTTTGGAATAAATATCTAAAACAGTGCGGGGGGGGAGGTCGAGATCAAGGGACAATTTGAGTAGTGAGAGGAGGTCCTACTCTGTGTACCTGGCAAAGTGGATACTTCCAGGCCTAACTTTTATATAGGATTTCTGCCAATAGAAAACTGATGGTGTTGAAGTCAGTGTTAAGGGGAGGGAGGAGCGTTATAGAATGATTAGAGTTGGAATGGACCTTGAAGATTATCTAGTTCCTACCTCCCTGACGTGGCCAGGGACACCTCCCACTAGACCAGGTTGCTCAAAGCTCCATCCAGCCTGGCCTTGGACACAGGATGCCCTTGATGGGGCATCCACGACTTCCTTGGGCAACCTGTTCCAGTGTCTCCCCACCCTCACAGTAAAGAATTTTTTCCCAATATCTAATTAAAATCCTATCCTCTTTCAGTTTAAAACTGTTACCTTTCATCCTATCATTACAATCCCTTATAAAGAGTCCCTCCCCATGTGTCCTGTAGGCAGGACAGTCACATGTGTTCCCTTTCAGTACTGGAAGGTCACAATAAGGTGTCCCTGGAGCCTTCTCTTCTCCAGGCTGAACAACCCCAACTCTCTCAGCCTGTCTTCATAGGAGAGGTGCTCCAGCCCTCTGAACATCTTTGTGGCCCTCCTCTGGACTCACTCCAACAGGTCCATGTCCTTCTTATGTTGGGGGCCCCAGAGCTGGATGCAGTACTCCAGATGGGATCTCAGAAGAGCGGAGTAGAAGGGGAGAATCACCTCCCTTGACCTGCTGGCCACACTTCTTCTGATGCAGCCCAGGATACAGTTAGCTTTCTGGGCTGCAAGTGCACAATGCCGGTTCCTGTTGAGCTTCTCATCCACCAACACCCCCAGGTCCTTCTCCTCAGGGCTGCTCTCAATCCCTTCATCCTCCCAGCCTGTATTTGTGCTTGGGATTGCCCCTACCTACATACAGGACCTTGCACTTGGCATGCACAGTAGTTAATTTGTGGAAAGCAACAAAGGACAAAAATGTGGTTTCTGAACTTAATTCAAAATGGAGGATGAGAAGGGAAGAACTGACAGCAGAGACAACCCCTTTTTAAAAAACAAACCAACAAAAATTAGGAGACCAGTTCTAATGGTGATGGTGACAAGTATTTTATTTTGAACAAATACAAAGAGTATCAAGGCAAATGAGATGGGGACATTAGATGGGGAAAACTGGATCTTGATGAGAGATTACAATGCAAAAGACAATATTCTACAGGCTCTGTAGCTGTAAGGAGCCATGGGAGGAAAGAGAAGGATTTATTGAAACTTAAAAGGATCCACTGAAAGGAGAACTCTAAGAATAGGAAGAATAATCAGCAGAGGAAAGTATGTAATAAGACAGGAACATTTTGAAGCCAAATAGATTTGTTGCCAGAGAAGTATAAGACTGATGTTTGTGTCTACTTCAGAGCTACCTTATAACTATCTCTTGCAGGTATATGGTCAAACTTGTGTTTTAGTGCACTCATAATGGTGTGACTGAGGTGGCAGAGGGTGGGAATGGAGAGGCAGAAAAGCGCTAATTTAGAGGCAAACCACAGGTATTTGATAGCTAATGACTTGAGGCTGCCTAGTTGCATGGTAATGTCTTATATTGTGTGAGTGTACTGGTTTTTCACTGAACTATGTTTTGTTTTGTCTCTTGAGAGGAAGTTCATTAAATAGTTTGGGCTACAGTCTTAGTACTGCGTAACCCGTACATTGTATTTCACTGTGGAGTTATTTGGGAGTTTAATAAAGATGGTGATGAGTTAATGATTCTGCTGATATGTTTCATGGACAGGCTTTATTTATGCCAGTTTCTGAGGGAATCTTGAATTTCTTTTATACTTTCTTCCTTCCATTTTTGCATACTTCTGGCTTCAGAGTGTTGAAATCATATCGGTATGTATAGTAAAGGATCATGACTGTGATTGTTACCACTTCAGGCATCACACACATTCCTTATTTCTTTTCTGATCTTATTTGTAAACACTGTGTTTCCTGCCCTTTTATCCAGTCAAGTTTTAATGGATGTAAACACTGATGCATTATTAGGTGTTTGTAAAGTCTAGAGCCATGTGCTTGATCTTCATGTTGCAACTGTAACTTTAAATCCATTTGCATGTGAAATATGGACCCATCTCCCAGTTTTCTCCTGTTGCCTGAAATTTCCCTGTAAGTAAACTTAAAAATTAAATAACTTCTTTCCTTTTTTTTTTAAAGTGAGGAAGGAAAATTGTCTACCTCGCAGGATGCTTCTTGTAAATATGTAGTAGAAGAGAATGCGGAGGTTGCAGAAGAGACTCCTTCAGCTCTGCAGCCTACTAACAGCAGTCCAGAACAGAGGTAACTGCGATCAAGGATGCTTTCAATCCTCTAAATAGCAGTTTGCATGTTTTTCTAATAGGATGTCTAAAGAGATTAATGAATTCCTGTTAGTTATCAGCTCTGAGTTTAGCTTGATCTAAACAGGTGCTTGCATCTATTTTATAAAATTCTCACAAGTTAGATTTTTTTTTTGTTGATTCTAAGACTCTTGAGTTGTCAAAAATGTATTTGCCTTGTACTATTTTGTCTTGCAGGGGGTTGTAAATATTCCCATTCTGTTTCATGATATGTTATTGAATTAGAATAGTGAATTGATACACTTATGATAAAAAATGATTTAAAAAAAATGTTAAGGAAAGAAGTTTGACTTTATGCTGAAAATTTACGTAAGTTAGGTCAACCATTTTTTTTTTATTTTATTCTGTATTCTATGCTGCAGAAGAGTTTGGGGGGAGTTCACTAGTGCAGCTGTACGGAAAGGAAACGATGCCTTAAGTTACTCTTGTTTGCTTGTGAATCGGTTATTATTTGCACCCAGGTATTAATCCGAATGCTTGCAGATTTGGAGAAGATTTTTCAAAGTACATAAATTTGTTTCAAATAAAACTTGCCTGAAATATGGAGCAGTCTGGATTGCTCAGCATACTTATTGGAGGAGAGAAGACATTTTTCTTTAGCAGCTTGGCTACTTCTGCAGTCTTGGAGAATAGTAATTCGGGATACAATTCTGAGGGGACCAGCACCAAACGGAGAAAGCTGCTCTTGCATAAATTTGTTTCTCTTAAATTGTAAATTGTCAGGTGGTATTGCTTTCTCCAGAAAATAAAAAAAAGGCATTTGACAGTATTTCTTCTGCTTCATTTGTTGTTGAAGTACTTGTTTGGGTTTTTTTTTTTTGCCTCCCAAGTTACAATGGTATGGAAACATACACAAGCAACTCTTAAGTATAGTATGGCTTCACCAAAATCAAATGCACATAGTGACGTTAATCACCAAATGCTAGAAGTGCTTAATGCAGATATTTCATATCTGAGCTGGTTTCTAGACTTCCGTCAGAGCAGCATTCATCTTTATCTTAAAAGCCTAAAACAATGAAGGACTTGAAGTAGGTGAGAAGACTTCCATCCTTGAAGGCAGTATTCAGTTGAGACTTTGCTCTGGAACTTAGGTATTCATAAGTACATTAATATCTAGGCAAGAGTTTACTGGTTTCCTAGCACATCAAATGGCTTGTTGAACATCAGGTGCAATCCCGCAGGCTTGATTCTTGATGTAAAGGCAAAGGGTGCTGTGCTGCCCTTTCTTGTTTTAGATGTAATGCAAGGGTGCCCAGAGGAACTGTGCTCTCTCAGAGAAAACCCTTGTAACATGAAAATCTGAATGTGAATGTGTATTTACTAAACCCTCAGTAATCCGTAAGGTCTGCTGCTTTTCCTGCAGTGCAGGGTTTGGGGGGCAGAGCTGTGCATGCTGCCGCCTTGTTGAGGAGCTGAGGGCGTTCTGAATGGGAACACGTTCTGAAGGGAGAGAGGATTTATTAAAAGCAATTCCAGGAGTCACTTCTGCCTTGTATAAGCAGGGATATGATTCTGAAAATCAGAGATTTTCAAACTGTTATTAAACATATTTCTCACACAAATCCTGTGAAAGTAGTAATCACTTTTAAGACTTTGTGGACGCTATATTAGATACCTAGCTTTGTAGTGAAGACAAAATTGAAATGCTTTGTTAGCAAAGATTTGGACTATAGCTATACAACTATACATGTATATAGACTATGCAACACAGAACTCTGCTGCATGTTGTGATTATACCGTATGCAGACCAAGAAAGATGCAACGTGTTTGACAAATTTAGATTCTGTTTTTTAGACTTGTTTATGAGCTAGTATGTCTTACCTCTATGGTACTGGGTGCTATGCTAAAACACTGCTACCTTTCCTGTAAGCCAGAACTTTCTACTCTGCATAAATTCCATAAATTTAGTCAAGAAGTGGATTCTAATCAGAAAAAAAAGCAACTCTGTATACTAAGTTAAAGTGGGAAACACAGGAACTGACTTTCACAGCCTCTTCTTTATCTGGAGGAACTGTTTTTATCAAGACAACATTTTTAATGCTGATAAGCATTAAATTGTGTGGAAGAAGTCTCTGGGTACGAGGTGATTGCCTTTTGAGTAAAGATGTGTCTAAACCAACAGAGGGCTCTCGGAGCTAGCAGTTTGTTAGAGTGCTTTTTCGGTTGCAGGAAATCTGGAGGAACTCCTTTCCTTGAATTCCGGCTGGCTTCGTTGAAGCTCAGTACTTTCTTTCTCTAAAGGTGGCTGTCACAGCAGATCCTCATACAAGCGCAGTATAAATATCAAGATAAACGTGATTGTGCTTTTGGGGCTCCATGCATGTATGACTAGTGGGAGGAGTCCCCTAGGTAGGTCTTTGGCTGGTGGCCAGCAGTAGTAATCTCTGCTAGGAGCCCTCTTCCGTCATGGACCTTTTTCCAGTTAACAAGTGACTTACTGCTGTGTGTCAGACTTCCTGTCCATGCAGCACTTGTTTCTTACCTTCCAGGTTTCTCTAAAAAGTGTTTACTTTTGTCTAGTGCTGTCTGTCTTTTGTCTAATGTGTACATTATTTTTTTAAAAAGTGTTTTTATAGCTTAGCAGCCAAAGACTTAGCTAGGGGACTCCTGCTGGTCATGTGCATGTAGAGCACGGACCCAAGAGTGGCTTCTCTGTGATGTACACCATCAGAGAACAGGAGTTACAGGTAACTTTTCTCATGTGTAGTTCCAAGTGGTATTTATGTTCTTTAAGGGGAACTTCAAATGTATGCAGTAGACTTGCAGTGATTGGAAGTTGAGGGTTTTTTGCCTTTTTTGTTTGCAATTCTTAATGTTCTCATGCACTACTGACTTGATGGTTTTATTTGTGTTAGTCCAGAGCAGTTTGAGCCCACACTTACACTAAACTTCTTATCTAGAAATGTATATGCTGTCATTGTTTTCACTTTTGCAGGTTTGCTCCTTATTTTCCTCCTTGCTTCCTGAACTTTTCATGCTAATGGACTGACATTCAAAGTATTTGTGAAATGGCAGTTTGTAGATTAGATTAGTAACTAACACAGTTGTTTTTTGGTTTGGGTTTTTTTTAAGACGCTTTTGTTTTTCCTGTTGTGTCTTAGCTGCTTATTTTCAAATGCAGTCTTAAATACTGATGGTATCACATTTTGCCTCGCAATAAGATTTGGAGAAGTATCAGAAATGTGCTTTTTATTAGTGATTCTCTTGGGGAGATGGTGCATCTCTGGAGACCACTTAGTACCTCAGCTAATAAAAATCAAACACTCTTCAATGGTTTGCTCAGTTAATTAAAGTGCTGTGCTTAATTAGGCAATAAGGACTCCAGAAAATCAATGGGATGAGCATGTTATTAGCTTGCATTTCTCCTCTTCAACTGAGAGAGGTCACGCTGCACAGGATCTGGGGTTGTTGGTTTTGGTGTTGGATGTGTATGATGGGGGTTTTGGTGTTGTTTTCTTTTGCACCTACCCAAATTTAGTTTGGACCTTTTCTTGTTTCTTGTATACTTACCTCTTTTTTTGGCCTCTTAGGACTGATCAACACACCCATTTAGGAGAGGCGTCTGTTAATGGCCCTGTATGATGTGTGATGTCTGCTACCTTGGCTGAAGAAAATGAACTGATATATCCAGGTGTTTGAGTGTTTCTTGAGGATTTCATCTAGACCCTGTTGAAGCCAGTCACTGCTGCACTAATTTCGCAAGGGATCAGGACCAGCAACATTTATATTCTAGATTTTAAGACATTGTACAGAAATTCATAAGTGTAAAAATATTGCACATTGAGAAATACCAATAATTTTTGCGTATGTTTATATTGTATTGTTCTAAATAATGGGTGGCCTGTGAAATAAGATCCTGCTACCCATGTAATGATGACAGTAGTGTTACTATAGTTAAAATGGCTGTAAGAATAGTTTTATAAAAAAGTGAATACACAAATCTAATGTATTTGAGACATAACTATTTGACTATTAGTGTGACCAAAGTATTTAGCAGTTTTCATACATTTTTCACCTTGTAAAAAGAAAAGAAAAAAATGAATTCATGTTTCTTCTGAAACTGAAATGCCCTATAAATGTTATTTTGGTTGTTTTAGCTTACAAAAGTGATTTAAATAAGAATTTTTTGGTGTTCAGCATTTTACAACAGGTTTTTAAATTGGTAATTGTTTTCTGTATTGTTTAAAACAGATCAAAAATGTAAGTCTATTGGTAGAGATTTTAAGTATTTATTGCTACAACTTAGTTGACAAATTGATGTTACTGTAAAGCCATATGTTCTGTTAAGTCTTGTTTGCTTGAAACAATACCTTACAGGTGAAACACTAGAATATTTGAAGTGCACATGGCTTGTTGTGTTTAAGTGATTCACCTGCCTTTTAACCCATTCACCAAGATTTAGTTTAACACCAAGCATTATACGATGGAACATTTCAGAACAATCTGCGTATTTAAAACGCTATAATCCTTTTAGACAAGTCAAGTAAATGAAATGCCTGTGCTGCTAATGTAATTACAGTACATGCATTTTAAAAGTATATAGTGTTTTTAATACAAATTTTGGCAGCAGAGCATGTTGATTGTTACTTTCACTGTACTGATCTGTGTGAGGCTTTCATTTGTATGTTCTAAACCAGTTTTTTTCACAGCTGGTTTGTGTATATATAGTGATTATGAAAACTAATTCTGTGTAATTTATAATTTTCTATGTCAGTGTAAAATTCCAACAGCCTTCTCAAACAAACAGAAGCAATATAATGTATATTGCCACATTGTCTGGTGAAAGGGTTAAAGTACTTCACCTCCTGCACTTTTAGATGCAAATCCATTTTTGTTTCTGTAATAGTTACATTCATTTATTTTTTACATCATTTGTTTTCCTGACCAGTATTTAAAGCCAAAAGGATACTCTAAACAATGGCCAATGTTTTATTTTAGAAGGCATCCCAAGCAACGTGCCTAAACATTACATTGCATACAGAAATAAAAACCAAACACATACGTATAATGGCATTGCCCTTATTGCTTCCTCTCTTGCACTTTCTGCATCAGATTTCAGTGGCACTCATCATTGCAAGCTGTTACAAACTGAGCACTTGTGTGAAAATGGTGGGGGGAGGAAAGAAGTAGTGTAGGTGGAATTGGTAACTGTGGTTGCCCTTTATACATATATATTCAGTATAAATAATGGAATCCAGTCAGTTTCTAAGTTGTTTCTTCTTCAATTCAGAATTACTTCCAGATCAGCTTGACCAAAAATGTTTTGTATATCAGCTTTAAGGTTGGCTGGCAGCTGTCCTTTTATCACTTTCTGATCTGTTATTCAACAAGCAGTTTTGGAAACAAACCCCCTCCTTTCAACACATGAATTGCAATCCAAGTAGAAAATCCAAATCCAGGAGAGCAGTGTGTTGGCTTACATAAGTTTGATGCTTATAAGGAATAAAACTTCTGTCCTTTCCAGTGGAGCTACTTGTCCCTTGCTAACAAGTTGAATGAACTAGCTAGGTAGCCAGGAAAAGTGAAGGAGATGCTGGTAGCAAATGAGTTGAAACTGTATTTCTGCCCCGTTCTGCCCTGCAGTTCAGCAGTCTGTAGCGTGTTGTCCTTCCTTCTATTAATGAACTGTCCCTATCAGTGCACTATCCAGTTCATACTAAGCTCAAAATTGAGGAGGAGGGAGTGTTTTGTCCCCCTTCCCTCTGTTCCTGAGAGGTAATATCAGTTGAGTGGAGATGTGAGAAGTGGTGGTGAGTGGAATTCACCCTTCAGTGTAGTTTGCATTCTAATTAAAGGGTGCAATGGAGGTAAACTAAGTTGGCTGATGCTAATTCCAGTGGTCTTGAGGGTTCTTCCTTACTGTTGCCTTTATTGTTAGTTTTCACAGCTTGTGTGGGAGATGAGTTACGCCTGGGATTTAACCTAGATTGGAGGTAGCGTGAACGTACTCTGGGGAGGTGTAGGGTGTGTTTTACCCACTGTATTACTTGTACAAGGAGTCCTCAACTTGAAGGGAAGGCTTGGGAGTTGTATTTTTGGCAGGGTGTACGGTGGTATGTATGCATAGACACGCCCACCTTTTGCCATCTTTTCCCAATGCTTTATGCTGCTCACGTAGGCTTACGAAGGTTTGGGCATACTTCTTCTGAATGGCTGCGTTACCCAACCTCTTTAATCAAATTTGACTTGCATGCAATGGGATTTATGAGTCGTCTTTATTAAAAGATAGCTTAGTGCATTTGTGAGATGGACTGAAGTCTAATAGCCCTGTACAGGTTTGATATGTTACACCGTATTTAGCAGCAGTTAAGGTGAAGAAAGCTTGCTTGGAATGGCTCCTACTGCATCCGTGCTTCGCCGCGTTTCACAGTGCTCTTTGGAGTGGCTAGAGGCTCAGTCACTTGAAACTGAGGAATAGTGGGCAGTCGATATCAAAGGGCAGTGGGTGTAACCTTCAGGACTTCTCTGGGAAAGGATTTTTCACTTGAGCAAGTGCGTGTTGCAGAAGTGGCTAGACCAGCAATATTCGCGGTAGCTCATTGCCTCTTCAAACTCTGTCGCTGTTACCTGGCAGAGCGGATGAATCATGCCTTCTTGACCAGTTAAACCATTATTTTTAAGTGTAAGCCTTGTACTGGATTTTATAGCGAGATAATTCTATTTAAGTAAAAGTGTAAGCCGTCGTCTTGACTAACATTATTATTATTTAAGTGAGCACTCCTCCTGCTCAGTGAGTTGACAGGTTGTCACTGAGAAGACACCGGGATAGTTGAAACAATCTCATTCCATCGGCGTAAGCGCAGCCCAGTGTGACCGTGCTCTTGAGCGAAACCTGCCTTCTTGCCTCCGGTAAGCCTTGGATCTACCTCTTGGAAACAGGGAGTTCTGTATTGTCATCTGCGTACTCCTGGGGAAGCCTGCTGTGACAGTCATTCTTTGTGTGAAATCCACTGAGGAGTAACGAAAGACTTATGAGGAAGACGAATCAGGTTGTTACTATCATTCATTATAAGCTTATCTTCCTGTTTAAATTAGCTTTAATTTCCTTGGAGATTGTTTTGTTTGCTGACATGCGTCTTACACAGTTATATCAGGAAGTATTTATTGTATATAATTGACGGGTATATTAATATACTTAAACAATCGCTTCCGACTGTCTCAGAATAAATAGTGCTTTCCTCAGTGTAGTACAAGTGCTTCAAGTTTCATTATAAAAGTGTCTGTGTTGTTTCCTAAACCAGGATGGAAAATGGAAGTTAATGCAGCAGCAAGAAGCCTTTTTTTCTTTTAAGTTTTTAACTTCTGTCTTTTAGTTTCTGCATCTTACTTCCTCACAGGTAAGGATTTGGCATCCTTCTGTTCCGTTATTGTTTGAATATGTAAGGTTACAGCATGGAGAGGAAGACTAAGGCAATAAAATCAAAATAAAAAAATACTCTTGGCGTAAAAATAGTCATCTTCCTGCTTGCTTTAGCTAAGACAGTTCATGAAATCTTTTGGTCTTGCCCAGACCTGGCTTGGCTTTCTGGTTTGCATTGTTCCCAGCCTGTGATTTGCCCCGTGCTTAGGCTTGGGTAACGTCTTGTGCGTAATTACACTTCTCCTAATGGCAGGGCAGGGCAGGGCAGTCAGCGTGTGCTCCCTGCTCTTCTGCCACAAGCTGAAGCCGTAACCAGAACTGAACTTCAGATTACGTTTTGCTAGTAATATCGTTCAGAATTTCTCTCTCGTAGATGAGCGCGGGCTTAGTGTTTGATGCACCTTTTTCCATTGGGGCGGGGAACTTTTTCTGCATTTTTATCTTCTCTAGATCGGTAAGTACCTTGCAAAAAGAGGTAGGATTCCCTTTAGTTCATCGTTCTGGCCGTACCTTAAGTACTGTAAGTCTGATTCTAAGACCTTCTTCAGAAGGAGTGTTCTCCCTTCCTATTCTGGATCTTTTCTGAGTGGCGTGGGTGCTTTCCTGTGGTCTGTGTTCTCTGCGTCTCAAAACGTGGATTCTGAAGACTGTAATTTATATCACAATTATCTGTTGGCATACAGTCAGCCGGAGTAAGAGAGCCAAATCTCGCCTAGCTGTGGTTGAGTGGATTTGTCACTTGTGACTCATGAGATTCAGCTTACCCTGAGTAGAGGTAGAGTTTATCTGGTTGTCTCACTGCTTTAGTGTGTGGAGGATAATCAGCTGGGTCGGTGGTTGATTCTCAAGGCCATAATAGAGACACTTCACTTTTTCAGGTGGAAGCTGAACCTGTTACTTACACCCCTTTGAGACTGGTTTTGAACTCCACCATGTGCTGCTCTCGCTGTCTGTCTGAACTGGGAGGGGTTCTTCCCTTCCTCTCTTAAGCTACAGTCACCTGTCAAAGGCCGTCACAATTTCATCTTGGGTAATAGATTAACCTGGTTCTTTTGCCGGAGCACTGAAGCCTCACTGCATACACTGCAGATAAACCTGCTTTTCCTTACGCCAGACAGAATTAAGTGTTTGGAAAAACCTCTCTTTGCTATTTTTTTCAAAATGAAAGCTACAAACAAAGTGATGACTGTTTTCTACTGGTTCGCCTATCGGGCAATGGCACAAGGTTGCTAAAGTAAGCCTACGGACTGTCCGCTGAAACTCAAGTGGCCTTGTTTCTGTTCTTGGAGTTCTCCAGAGCACCTGTCCTGCTATATCCCTACAGAAACACTTGTTGTTAATGCTGTATTTGTTTAAAAGGGTTGTTCTCCCGTAATCTCTGCTAAACCATCGTTCTGAAGGGCTTTCAAACGAGAAGGGTTCTGCTTTGCAGTGAGCCGTAACGGACTGTGCGTATTCATCAGCCAGCATGCAAATGAGAAAGGTGGTAACTAGGAATCATGAGATGTTTGTGGGACTGTGGGGTCCTATTCTTTCTCTGTAGTCCCTTCACAATTAAGTAGCTTGGAAAGATAAAAGGGCTGAGGAAGTGTGCAGCTCTCTTTTCTTTTATCTTTTTTTTTTTTTTAATGCTGGTACTGTGCACATCTAGTTTGAAGTACTCTAAAGCCGATTCTCTGCACTTGGGAAGTGGTGGGTCACTAAATGGTTTCAAGTTTGTTATTTACATGATTCATACATAATTCCTATCGATGGCTCTGTCCAGGCAATTAAGACAATTTTTAACTGAACTGTATAAATAAATATTTATAGAGAGAGATACACACTTGTGCGCGCATCTGTCAATGGGTAGGCTACGTTCTCTTCTTAACCCGGCCAGCTGCAGTGTGCGTGGCGCATTCCCTAAACGCGCTGAGCTGTAGAATATAGGAAGAATGAGGTACTCGTGTATGTGATACAACCCATTCTGAAGCACTTCAAGTAAACCTAAAATGTTTTTAAGCTCCTGTCTCTGCATGCGTAGACACTGTCAGTGGTCTCCAGCCAGCCTGGGTGTAATTTGATGGGAGGAGCATCTGGTGCCTCTGGTTTCTGAGGCCAACTTCAGCTTTTGTCAATGAAGATTTCTCTGCTTCTCTCACAGTCCGGTTACTTGATATATTTGAGCCTTTTTGCTCACGTCTTTCCAGCTTCCCAGAAACTGAGGCAAGAACTTGTGTTTGTGATTATTGAATCAACACTCTCTGCTTCAGCCAAAAGTGGTTCATCTGTCAACTTGTACTGATGCCGTTAATCTACTAACTGCTATGCTTCTGCATGCTGTGTTAAATTCTCCGTAATACAGTGGTGAGATCTCGCTGTTTAGGCAACTCTCACCAGTACTATCCTCAAGAACACACTGACAAGGTTGATGCAGCTTTGAATTTGGTGTTGCAGAGAGGTAAACCATCCTAACGGCCTGTGTGAGAAAGGTAGAGGGTCTCTAATGTGGTGGAAGAAGCCTCCGGCTGCTCTAAGGATTGGTCTAATGCATCCTGACAACAGTCCAAAGGAAGTAAACTCGGCTGGGTGGTTACCTGCACTTCACTAGGAGCTTCCTGGTCGCTGCTGAGGAACAGCCTGCCCTTGACTTCACGTTAAGTCCAGAGAAGAGTGGCTACAGATGGTGCACACAGGACCTCCTGCCCCTAGCCATCCCAGTGCCTGGGCTGAGCAGGCTGCAGAGAAAGGTCTTCGCGGATGACTCGGCTCTGAAGGAAGCTTTCTTCATGCGGTAAGGCAGTATCTCAGAAGAAGGCTTTCATTGTAAAACTGGGTGCAGGTTGATGGGTATGTTGAGCTTGAATTTGCATATGAGGGTGCTTGGTGCTCTTTCAGCTGAGCTATTCTTCAAGGTGCCTTTCTGTCGTATCATAGAATCATAGGATCTTCATGGTTGGAAAGGACCTTTGAGATCATAGAGTCCAACCATACACACACACAAAAAAAAAAACCAACAACAACCAAAAAGAGAAAGTATGGACTGTGTTATACATGACTAAGTAACCAGTTCCCTCAAGGAGAGGGGTAGCTGCTACTTCTAAATGCCTTCTTGTGCCGAGTGTCTGGAGAGGAAGGAATAAGGATAAGTAGTGTTGGGGTAGTATGACTGATGCATACAGAAACTACATCACCCAGTTGCACTGAAACAAACCTAATTGGGAGGAAGAAATTCTTCATAAATGCGCACAGTCTGTCACCAAAAGGTTATAGGTAGGTAACAGAGTCAAATGGGAAGATCATCTTCATTGCGCTTGTCAAGATACTGGCTTGAAAGAAAGAAAGCAGGTAAATGACCAAGTTAAACTTTGAGGGCAGGGAAAGGGGATCCGGAATTCTTAATCTCAAGCAAGCTCTTGTTTCTCGTTTTGGTTATTGCAACAGCTAAGTGAGCTAGCAAAAGAAGGTTAAATCTTTCTAGCTGGCTAACGGCCTGCAAAATAACGGACTGCTGTAAACAAGAACCTCTGAATGGCCTTGTGCTCCCGGGAGAATTGTCTTCAAATAGTTCGTGGCCACGATGCCTGTGTCGAGTTAATCACGAGGGAAAGAGATGAAGTTGTGAGATGCACTAGAAGAAGGAAGCAGGATGCACGGTAACTGAATCCTCTGAGTAAGTTGTCAATATGAGCTCCAAACTTACACTGATGGTGTGGGCTGAGGATTGTGTGTGGAAATCTGACCCTTTGGAATGGGAAGATTCAGAAATTCAAACGATTGCTGCTGCTAGGCAAAAATTATTAGTTTTCTATTGACATCAGTTGTCTTGAGAGACTTGATCTTCCGTCTAGACTTGCTACGAGGACTGCAGATTTAGCCTTCGCCTGCATGTAACAATATGTCATGTTTGAAAGGGTAATTAGTAAGTTTTTAAGATAAATATTTTTGAGACTGTAGTAACACCCAACCATATATATTGTCAAGGTGTATTCCACAGGCTCTTATTTATAAGAACTGTAGAACTTAATACGGCCTCTGGACTTTTTATTTGCTCCAGCTTTGATCCAAACTAGTATGTCTCTGCTTGAATGCTGCTACCTTTGACAATCTCCGCTGCATGTTCTTGACAAAAAAAAGCTCTTTTGACCTCAGAGCGGAAAGGGTAATGTTGCAAGAATGATACATTTTTTTTTTTTAATAAACAGCGTTTGGCCTTGACGTGCACTACAAACCTCTAATAATGTTTTAAAGACTCAAAAATGAGCATAAGCTTTTCTATTAGTTACAGCTTCTCTGTTGGGAACGATGTTTACTACTTTCACTGCTTTGCTGCTGCCATCGCGGCTTCTAGAGCGGCTGCGGATGGACCCTGTGACACACTGCAACAACCTGATGAAATGCTGCGTGTTCTAGTGCTTGAACTTTGAAACAGACTGCTTCGAGTAACGAAGAAGTGACGGAGAGAGCAGAATCTATGTCAGTGCTGCCTAATACTCTTCATTATAAAAGATTATCCCTTCTGCGTAAGAGCTTTATCAGGATAATTTCTTGCAGAACTTAAGGAAAAGGAACAGTGCTAGAAATGAGGGGTTTTTTTTCTACGTTCAAAGGACAATTACAAATAGAGTGACAGATAAAGGACTCCAGCGTTGAATTACTTTTACCGCACAAGTAGCTCTTGCTTTCTATGCGTTCAGAATCCCGGCAGCATTGCATTTGCCGTTCTTTTACCTGATGGCTCATGGAGGATTTCACAGAACTAAGCTTTGGGACCGTGCAAAGATAGAATGATCTGTGATTAGAACTGCAAAAACCACATGCTCAAAACATAGGTATGTATGAAGTAAATGTTCCTTTTTCATAGATGTTAGACGCTAAATAGAGACGATAAAAGCACGTATGTCTAAAGCTGAATGAGGTGTAACAAAGACTGGAATTTCTCTTCATTCCTGTTGCTTTGAGTCCAGTAATTTGCCTTGAGTCCAGTAATTTTGACAATTAATAACATTTTGTTAATGTTATTCATTGATAGCTTTTAATAGATCGGGATAAAGTAACTTCCTTGTAGCAATCAAAAAAGCACACCTTTTTAGTAGTCTAGTTTGTAACTGGTAATAGGGCTAAAATTCAGAAGTGGTATATATTATACAAATGAAGGCGTTAGATCGAACTGAAATGAAAAAGCTCTTCTCGCCCCATATCTGAAGAGTTAACTGATGCAGAAAAAAGATTTTACATCTTAAGTCTTCAGCTTACTAGCTACTTGTACAACTGCAGTGCCTTGCCTCTGAAATCGGATTTCTACAAAAGCAAAGACTAAGTCCATCCCCACATCTTCGGTGTGATGCATCGCACCTACGCACCTTTCTCTCGGATATCACCACGTTTACTGCGGTGGTAATTGTTTTGCTTGCCACGGTGAGGACGTAGGTCAGGACAGCTTAGCTTATTTCTAGTAGTAATGTGAAATAGCATTAACTGCTACGCACTGATTGGGAGTCCCGTAGCAACGCAAAACTCATCTGCTGCCGAGCCTTTAGACTCAAACTTCTTGTTGTTCTGTTTCCCTAGGTGGGTTTTTTTTCCTTTTCACCCCCTCTAACACACTTTAGCACCCTAAATCAGCTCAAGCTCTGGGTCTGTCGCATGCTATGTGAATAGCTCCGCTTAACTTAGTGATATACAGCATCATTCCAGATCATCTACGCTTAAGTTCTTGTTCTATTTCTCCCCCCTCCCCTTGCCCACTTCTTGAGAACTGGCAAGATGGTAGAAGTCCAAATAGGATGTATTTTTCCTTGGAGGCACTGAAGCCTTCCTGTTTAAGGAGGAAAAAGGAGCCTGTTCTGCTACAAGAGGAGTGAGAGCGGACATCTGGGCAGTGAGAAGAGGCTTTCTTGAGATCTGATGCCCAAGATGACGCAGAACACTTGAGGGGTGACAGAGCCCCCAGATTTCCAGCCCCTCTGGCTGTCAGTGCTCAGCGTGAGTCTTAGTTTGTAGAGTCCTCAATGCCCTGCAGAAGTTGAGGATCGGTGAAGTTCAGTGTCTCCCTTTGGTAGCAGCCAACACTTCAAAAACCTTCTGAGCAGCACAGCCACGTTGCTTTGTAACCAGAAGGGAAAACACAACCCTTCGTCCCATGTTGTTTGTTGTTTTCCCCTGTGCGTTTCTGTCTTCTTTTCGAAGGATTTCAAAGATGCTAAAGCATTTCCTATAATACGTTTCACTACTGTCAATATCTTTAAAGGAAGACATTCGTTCAGCTTAAAGATACAAACTTGTTTGTAATAGATTACAGGTGTTAAATAAAAAAAAAAAGAAGAATACTTAAAAAGGTTTGAGAGTACAGCTTTTATTTTCATCAAGTTTTACAACTGTTTATGACTTCAGAGAATCAGTAGTGGTGGCACGTTCTCAAACAGCTGTTGATGGGATATTAAAAGGCATAGCTGCCCTTTCAAAAACAGCACAGGGGAAAAATGCCCCCTTTTCATAGGTTTGAGCACAGCTAATAAAACAGCATAATAAAACCCCTCAGTTACATGTATCGTCCGTCACATCGTAAGCGCTATATAAATCTGACTGTTGTGGCCATGAGAGAATAAGGAACGAAAAGCTCAACAATTTTATCTTACAAGAAAATTTTTAAATTCTTAATGAAGTACACCAGAACCATCTTACCAGTGTGGATTTCAGCTCCATATTTAAAAAAAAAAAAAAAAAAAAAAAGGTGGAAAAACCCCATAAAAACAAAAATCGGTGATCTTGACCGTAATATTGGAATTCTGTCAGGGAATTTGTAATGCTCTGTGTGCACTTAAAATAAAAACTAACAAATCATTAAACTGAGATTTAGTCAAAATTGGTCTCTTTTGTATTGGTGAAACAGTTGCTGTAGAAATTGCAGTTGAATGGTGACCAGGATAAGACTCTTTTTTTTGTAAATGACAGGTATTGCGTTGTTGATGTAAGATTAGCATTATTAATTGATGTAAGACTAGCTTGCATTTTTAACATCTAAAACTTAGATTGACTGTACCCATCTATTAATACCTTCTCATATTTATTGAGTCTTAATTGGTTGGTTTTTTTTAATATTTGAGAAGGCAGCGTTCCTGAGGTAGATCCAGAGTCTTCCTCTAGAGGAAGCTGCCTCTCCAATGATTATCAGGAGTGCCCAGGGAAATAGCTGGCTCATGTAAGCCCTATAGTTACGTTAAACAAAATTGAAGGATGCAGGTAGTCCTTTATGAAAAATTATTTGGATTTTCTTTCCCTAAAATACTCCTTACGCCCATTCCATTAGCCTTTTGATGATAGACTGACTTTGTATCTATGGTGGGGAAGGTGAGAGAAAGACCAACTTCTTAGTTATACTTGCAAATTTCTTGCTTCCTGGTCAAAAGAACAGTAAAGACAAATAAAATTTAAGCGATATTCTTTGACATTAGACAGCAGTTACATCGGTAGCAACATTTGTATTTCTTTCTTGGGCAGGTCAACTTGCCCGTTCCTGGTCTACTTAGCCGTTAGACCAGTGTGCCATAATTTTGTAGGATGTACAATCCAAAGTGAGGGCAAGAACCATAAAGCTTTTACATGACAAAAAGACAGAACTTCAAACAGTGAAGGGTAGCCTGAAGAAGCAGTGACAAGAAAAATGGTAAGGAATTAAGTAATTATCCTATGACTTCTTCAAGTAGCACCATACCAAGGAAGTCATAGGATGCATATCAATTCTGATCAATCACTTAAAAAACCTGAATTGAAAAGTATGTTCCATTTCTATTATTAGGATTAGCTTTCCAGGGCACAACCCCATTTGTAACACTGTGCCTTGTGAGGCACAACTTCCCTTTAACTTCCCATGTTTGCCAAAAAGATCACATTTATCTACTTATTTTCTAATTTTATTCCTTATTAAAATCTATGCTTGCTTGTTATTAGCTTGGTTTCCTTAAAAACACCTTAAAAAAAAAAAAAAAAAGGCCCTATGTTTACAATTTTCCATTACTCTGGTACGAAGTAGCATTTATCATCTTGTGCTGAGAACAGTTATTCTCTATTCTGCCCTTCATAGGCAGCACTTCTGCCAGAGGACTTCTCCCTTGTGTGAACCTCTTAGAGGCAAATACATCAATATGGACATCACTGTACTGACTGCTGCAGAGTCTCCACGCAAAATCCCCGAAGGCAAACATGAGAAACTTCGATTTATTTATTTATTTGGTTGGTTGGTTTTTTTTCCTTTCATTCCTCTCCCTCCTTTGGTTACAAGGTAAATGGCTGCTTCTCATAATCAGTCCATGAGGTCTCAGTATCTTTTTTTCTTTTCTTTTCTCTGTGGTTGCGCCATATTTCATCATGCCCACTCTCTTCGTATCTTCTCAGAAACATTCTCTGTGGGTCTTATGGCAGGACATGAGCCACCTGCCGGCTGCCCTGACCATGTAGCTATAGTGTATTCCTGGAACTGAGATGAAAGAGCATCTAAACCTGGGTCCTGAAGTCTTGAGTTGTAATACGTTCTTGCAAAGCTTCTATGCCCAGTCATCCACAAGACTAGGAGTCCTGGCTCTGCGCCCTGGGAAGGGTTTGTAAGCATCTGAGCTCACCGTATTGGATAGAAAGGGTGAGCTGGTTTTTAGTGGTGGTGATGAGCTTTAAAAACGTGGTACTCTTGGGTATACACAGGTAAAAGCTTGGGGCTTTTTTTTTTTTAGAGGTTTCAGAGGTGGATAACTGACTTTTATATGCCCAAGCAAACAGGAGGACCGTTTCTTATAAACACGAGTACTGCTGCCACTAAAAAGGAGTTGGGTACTTACACAATTATCCAGGCTGTCAAAAATTAAAAATCTCCAGAGTCTGTTTGGGACCACTCTGACATCTCAGTAATGGGAAGATTTTGCCAACTAAGCCATCAAAAAGTTAAAGAATATTTTCTGAAATCTAGAGGCATAGGTAAAAGAGAGCCAATACGATCACTATCCTTTGAGCTCACGAACAAGTCACTCGGATCTTTTGAATAAGTTATCGTGAAGTCTGTGTTGTCAGCTGATAAAATGAAGGTTAATACCTGCAGTTCTAGATATTAGTTCAGATTTGTATCTTTGATTTCTACTGGATGTCTCAAAAAAAAAAAACCCAAACAAAAAACCAACCAAACAAACAAAAAACACCACAAAACCAACAAACCAAAACCATTTGTGGTCTATATAGGCAAAAAAGAATCCAAGAAAGTGAATCTGATTAAGAATTTTATGTTTTGATACTGGTAAGGATCAGCTTTTTTTTTTAATATGTTCAATTAAATTATTTTGTGAAACTTAAGACTCTTCTACGGCAGAATGCAGGTACTGACATCCATGTCACATTAACCACAGAGGCGGGTCATAGTGATGCATATCATTCATATGAGTAATACCATGGCAAATTTATGAGGATTTTTATGAGTAGATCTGGAACTTACTCTTAGAAAATGAAGAATGATGAGCAAATGTCATGACCTGATCATACTCTGAAATGGGATTTAAAAAAAAAAAAAATAAATAAAAATCACAAGCAACTGGGTAACTTTTTGACTAACGGACATACACCTGAAATCTGAAGTGGAGGAAGGCAGCTAAATTGCTGTAAAACAAAAAAGGATCACCAAAGCTGTTCAAAGGCCAGCTTATTCCCTTTAACCTTTATCTATGTATCTCTCTGTGTAAGTTGAGATCAGTTGATTTGCCTTTACTGCTCCAGAGATGATACGATAGCTCTGCGTTCTTATGTAGTCAATGAAGCTGTGAGGCATACGGCCAAACACCAGCTAAACATAAATCAGTAATTCCAAGCAGATGGACAAAAGCAAACTAAGAAGTGCGGCCAACGGGGTAACACATGAACTAGTTACTTCATCCAGCAAAAAGCCTCAGCTGGAGACTTGAGAACACCTTTGTGTTTTTAGAAAAATGTACCCATTTGGACAGAGAACACAGAAAGCTCGTGAATTAGAGCGGTCTAGTGAACGTAACTTATGAAAAACACTTGTAGAAATTATTGGTTAGCTGTTAGGAAACTGAAGGGAGAAGGGAATCTTTAAGTAGGAAAAAAAGACTGCTGCAAAAAAAGCAAGTACTAAATTTTGGTCTCCAAAGCTGCATATTCAGCCACCTGATTCTTGGTAATTTAATGTCGGCCCTTTTGGATTGACACAGCAAATTATTACTGTTCTACTTCCAGATAAGTGTTTGTCTGTAATAAATGGTGCAAAAGCCTGGAAAGTTTGTCTTCCTGATCACAATTTCTTGCAACTTTCCAAACCAAATACAAAATGGATCTTTTGACTCATCTATTCTACTGCGAAACACAGCTTGTGGTCTAATATAAATAATCTACATCCTGTAGAAAGGGATATCAGACTGTAGCAAAAAGAAGGAAAATGCAAATTTATTAATTTAGCTGAAATCAAACCCTTATTTCAGAAAAAGTGACTTGGAAATGTTTCATATCTGGTTCTCTATTGTGCAGTTCTTCTTGTTTGAAAAAGAGAATCAACTTTTCTATCATCCATTGTAGTGAACGAATCTTTGATACAATAATATAGGAAAGAACACCAATGCAGACAACAGACAAGTGATTTAAAACAGATGTGAAATTCCCTCTATGTAGAAAATTATAGGCACTGGTGATGACATTAGATGCATATGACTAATCACAGTTAATGCTTGCTGTTGTCAATTAGCTTTATTAGCACAAGCAATTTGAGCACAGGATGACATTACTTTAATTACCGTAAGCAGCTTGTTCATTTATTGAGTACTGTGCATTTACAAAAGGGTTATTCTATCTGCAAATTAATCATAACCCTCTTATCATTAGAAATTCAGGAACACCGAGGAAAAAAGACTACCATGCAAATAGAAAAAAATGGGTGATGAAAGTCTGGCAGTAATTTTAGTATTTTACTACTACTTTATTTTTTGATAAAAAGACAAAAGCTATTGTATGATTTCTGTCTGAAAGCTGGACACGAGTGAGACAAAATTACTACCATTAGAGTGAAGGCAAGACATTATGACCATTAGGTGGTAGCAATGCAAAAAAAGTCCTGTGAAAGTGTACAGCAAAAATAAGGCTAAAGGTACCTAGGAAAAAACCCAACCCATAAGCCGAACTGCACAAGAAACACAGAACTTATTTTCTCCTTTTTCATCATATGACGATACGTGTGTTGATCTGTGGCGTGCGTATCAATTTTTCCTACAAATTTGCATATGGGAATATAATCTTCAAAGGGTTGAACGTGCATAATTTCATTAGCAAAATGCAAAAAGGGACACTGTGCCAGTAAATTTACTCAGAAATGCTATAGCAAATGAAATAGAGCTGCGACTATGAGCTGATTTCACTTGCACCACCGCACTGGCTCACAAACTATTGCTGCAGTAATGGCAAAATCATGTTGATGTTTTGGAAACAAGAATTCAAAATAAGGGGTTTTTTTTTTCTTTGTGGGTTTCTCCTAAGTCTTTATTATATACTGTAAATCGTCAGTTCTTAATTGAAAAGGTAATAGATTCAAAGACAAAACTTACCTTTCCTGTATTTTAAGTCTGTAGATAATTTCAGCTTGAATCGGGAATCATATTCTCCATGTTTTACAATAACTATTTGCAATTTTTCTTTTAAGCCGTCTGTTGCAAATCTTGTTTCGGACAAGATATCCACTGTTCAAAACTGAAATTTGAGGGGTCTTAAAGAATGACAGAGTTCTTTGCAGTTGTTGACTTCTGTTCTGTTGTTATTCTTCTCTTTTGTTCATCCATAACTCCTGTAGAAGCCATACTGCTAGGGAAAGTGGCCGGGCTGTGGCTTGTGCCCTGTGGGCTCCTATGGCAAAGGCCACATCACAAAACCAACTGTGGACTCTGCTATATACAGGCTGCTAGGGCATGGTCAATCCCTGCCATGGGATAAAAAAACAAATGAGTCAAGGCCAGCAAGGCTGATAACGCTGGCTTGCCCTTGGCGGTGCAACCAGCTAAGGCTGGTGAGACACTGGAAGAGGGTGCAGAGAGGTGTGGAAGTGTCAGGTTGGATGGAGCTTTGAGCAACCTGCTCTAGTGGAAGATGTCCATACCCACGGTAGAGGGGTTACAGCTAGGTATTCATTAAAGGTCCCTTCCAACCCAAACCATTTTGTAATTCTATCAGGCAAAGGTTCATCCTGCAATGGCGTGGAGGAACTCTTCAGGAGCCACTGCCTCCTGCATGTATGCTGCTTCTAGAAGTCTCCGTCTCCTCCTCAAGGTAATACCTGTGCCTTGCAGGCCTCTAAATAACTTTAATGCTAAATGATTTTAGTAAGCAAAATGTCAAGTAAGGAAGGTTGGGTGACTTAACAGTTTGGTTTCCCTGTGTCTGCAAACTTCCTGTGGACTGTCCTTAAAATGAGGGTGCCAGAGCACTGGAACAGGCTGCCCAGAGAGGTTGTGGAGTCTCCTCTAGAGATATTTAAAACCAACCTGGACGCGTTCCTGTGCAGCCTGCTCTGGCAGGGGGGTTGGACTAGATGATCTCCAGAGGTCCCTTCCAACTCCTGCCATTCTGTGATTCCGTGAAAGCACACGCTCAGGTTATGTCACTGTTTTCCACTGCATCAGCTGTGTGCAGTGTCCCATGTCTGTCCTTCAGGCCCAGGACAGCTGCAACTCAAAATTTCCACCGACTTCTGACAACACTGGTTTTACCAGCCTAAGTTCCTTTTCAGCAGTGCAGATGGCTTTATTGTACTGGGATGAAGGTTTAACTCTCCTGGTATACCTGCGTCCACAGAAGAATAATTTTGCTGGTGGAGCGTACTGGCAGGGTATACTGCTACCCTTTGTTGTAAGCCATCGCACTAAGCAGGCTGGTTGATCCTCAGCCTGAAGGATCTAGCCTTCAGGCCTACCTTTGGCAATAGTCATCAATGATAGAACGTGAATTGCTTAAAATGCACTTCAAACAGTCTTTTCAAACTTACCTCAGTTGAAAAATAGCTGATCTTCTTTCTCCATAACCTTAATATCACTTTCCACACATTCTTTGATTCAAGCAGAAGTCTCCAGCATGCATGAACTCCCTGAAAAGCAACAAACCCTTAGTTCTCTTCTAGCTTTACATCTGTTTTCAACTTACCTGAATGCATTCAGCATTCAAAAGCTTTGCAAATGCAGAGTTATAGTTGTCCAGACAACGTGCTCTGCACTTCCAGAATGCCAAGGGTACCAAGAGTTGAAACCGCTGAAGACACAGTCCGTAGGTTTGAAGCGTACAGTCTTCCTAGCAGGCACCTTAAACTAGCCCCAGGAACAGAACCAACAGAAGAGGAAGATACACTGCAAGCCTAATTCATATACGTCGCCCAAAAATAAACACAAGAAAGTAATTTATATTATTAAATGGTTATGTGAATGTTGAGCTTTGTGATGTGTTTAATCTCACGCTACATTTTGTTGGTCATCTTCCCGTGCTCCAGTTTCTTCTTGGCGCATAATGAACTTTTTTGCTTCTTTCTGGAGCAACGATTGCTTGTGGCGGACTGTCACAACTTATTCCCAGGATGAGTACGTTTCTACCCAGAACGGAGGCTGCCTTCTTACTTCCGTGTGGAGGATTATGCTGTGGAGCTCTCTAGCAATAAATACAAATGTGTTAAAGGGCAGCGGTGTATATATACACGCACAGCAATGATCCAAGGGAAATCTTAGGATTTCAAAAAATGATAGCATTTGGCTACTTGTGTCAGGCTTGTCAGATGCTTCCTCATTTATTTTATGTTTGTTTGGGGGGCGGGGGAGGATTTTTTTGTTGTTCGTTAAGGTCACAATTTTAAAGCTTCTTTCCTCCAGGTGCACACAGTGTGCGATATTGCCTGAAAGGTTAGGTGCTCGTCAAAGACTGGGATCACAGCATCATTCTCTGAGAACAACACTAAAATAGTTGGGAGACAAGGGTGAGTTTGCAGAGAAAATGCTCTGTCTTCCTGGCTGCAGAGAATAATTTTTATTATTCACGAATTCTTTGAATTAACTGTTACTTACAAAAATGAAAACAATCCTGTGTTTTAAACATAATACCATGCTGGCATCCTGAAGGATAGAAAAATTGCAAAGCATATTTAGCAATGGCACACATTGATGGGCAGTAAATTTTCCGTTGTTGTTATTTTGGGTTTTTTTTTTTGAGAAGCAATGAGGATACCATTGCATTGGCACTGAGCGATTCTGATCTTGTTCTGGACTTCCCACATTTCTGCTGGGCCACAGGGATTATTAAGATAAAAAAAAACAAACGAGGAGGACTTTGTCAACATTCTTTGAGAGCAAAGCCCGAAGGAGAATGAAGCGGCACTTCAGACGGGGTAGCGTATAAGCCATTTCAATAGGAAAGGGCAGCCATTGTCGGCGGTGAAGAGACGTGGAACAGCACGTTCATTTCAACAGAGGGTCTTCGCTGTCTGTGAGCATCCCAAACTGATGAAACACAGCTTGCCACAATAGCTCTGAGAGGATAAAACAGGTCTGTTCCGCAGAAAACATTCCTCTTCCCCCCGCCCCTCCATTTCTTGTGACATACCACTATTCAGAGCAATCTCATTTACGTAGGGATTTACAGCATGTTAATGACCCACGAAGATGCAACACTGTGTGTGAGCAGCCCAGTGAATCTGTGACGCCGAATTTGCATCACTGCAGCGTTCCCCCCCCTTCCCCCATAGACTAAGGGATATTGTTTCCATCAGATTGAACATTTTAGTTGGAAAGTTAGAGCTTGCTAACACTTCATACCCTTTCCTTATGCTTGAGTTTAATAGCTACTTAGATTAAATCTATATTGTGATAGTAAGTTAACTGTGACAAAATTTGGATAAACTGGTAGAAAAGCTGTTTTCAAAATACTGTTTCTTACCCTTAAAGTTTCCCCATGCTTTATGTCCTCTCTGAGACTTTAAAGACTGGTTAGAATTTGGAATAAATATTACAATATACGTCTTTATAACACAGTCCGGCTTTATAGCAAACCACACAGCAAGAACCGTTATTTTTTTTCCTATTGACAAGGTCTGTATTTAAACGAGACTTACACAAGGCTGATATTTACACAACAATCTTTTTTCTGCTTTTCTCAATGTGTGCATTAACATGCACACACCTTTAATGTGCAAATACCTATGTTTTCCTTTTAAAAATACTTTTTCATTTCCATCTACGTGACACAACCACAACAGATGTATTACATATTGCTGTTCAATTGACATGAAATATTTATTATTCTGATATGCTAAATTGCCAAACATTTTTACAGACAGTACCCTGATATATTTAATATCATTTAATATTAATATTATCTGCTATAATTAATATTTACCTAGGTCATAGGAATAGCTGTAGTTTATGAAGATCAACCACGGAGTAGTGGAAAGAATTTCCAAAAGTTTTATTTAAGTATTCTATCCCTTTTTCTAGAAGCTATGTTTCTGGGGAGTAGGAGGCACTTCTGAGGGTTAAGGACTAGGCAGACCTATTTTTTTTATATCCATCCTGTATTCAGCACATCAAAAAAATTAATATTCCTGTTAATTAAATTATTTGCCCTCTTTTTGTGTATTGCATTTATACATACTGTGTAACTTTGAGTAAGTGAAAGTGTAATCATAAATAAAAAACATTTCTAGGAAACTTGGCATCATTCATTAAAATGTAATTCTTTAAGACATTACTACAGAATAAAAGGAAAATATTCAGCTATGGCTGGGAAGGAAATACGCTGCCAAGAGCAAGTGTAAAAACAGATGACAGCTAAACAAAAAGGAAGAATGGGTCAGGATCTAACCTGCAGTCTGGAAAGTGCTGGAATCAGTTGAGGAAAAGGAAGGGAGGCAAGAAGGAAGGAAGGAAGGAAGGAAGGAAGGAAACAAGGAAGAGAAGAATGTAGGAAGCCACCTGTATCATCTTGAAGTCAGGGATGGTAACCTGCCAGATTCTGGCAACCTCTTTTTAAAAAAAAATAAAAAGGAGTAGCACTAGCATCCACATTTTTTTTTTTTCTGAAGAATTATGTCAGCCCAACATACTCCAATTTCATCCTGAAGCCAAGTGATGTAACTACACTTTTTTTATAAACTATTTCAAGAACTATGTATTTAGTATTTACTGAAAGGCAACGGACACAGCCTATTTACCAGTTTAACAGAATAGAGGTAGCCAGGCCCTTTGGTGTCTAAGCAGTCATCACACATGAAGCCAGGGGAATCATTGCCTGGTTCTGTGGACCCAGCTCTGCTCAAAGAGGTTAATCGTAAATGCTAGTGAAAAGCTGTAAGCAGCAATTAAGTTGCTCAGCATTTATGACCTGTCCTGGGGGGTGGGGGTGGCACTGAAAAACAGATATACATCACACAGGGTCTCCAATTGGAGGAAAGAGTCTCAGCAGACTTCTAAAAAAAATCAGGGTTGAAGGGGGAATAAACACCAACTAGCCATCAATAGAAAGGAAATAATCACAGCTGATCCTTCACTGGGCAACTACTCGTCATGAGATACAAGTAACCCAGGATCAGAGCCACAAACATTTTCTCTAATTTTATAAGCCATCCAACAGGCATGCCATGAAACGGAGGATACTGGGGATGGAATAATTGCATTTCCAGATTTCTGTGTGAACAGATCTGGGAATAGGCGCAACAATATCGGGGACTGGAAATAACAAAGTTAAGCCTGAAAGCTGTCATCTGTTACTTTTTATGTACCTGAATGGCAGACATACGTCACAGAACAGTACCGAGACTGTAGATTTTTCTCTCTGATGAAGCTTACTTATGGAAAAGGGAGATTGAGAACTTGTCATAAGCCGTCACCTTTGTCACCGGTATCTGTTACAGGCTAACGTGGATGGACAATATTGCGTCTCACAACTCATAGCAGCGAGGAATATCAGCCTGTTTTGGGTTACAAGTTGCAGGAAGTTGGATAAAAATAAAGAAGGGTTCAGTACTGGTGCCAAGAATTGTTGACTTTTACATCCCAAGATATTTCTCAAAAAGGTATTTCTGGATATGTACCAAAAAGATTTTAATTTCCTGGGATTTACAGCACCTTAAAGGGATCTGAATCCAAATCCTCACTTATACAATACAAAGAGTAAAAATGAACGTCTGTGATAGGAATATGCCCATGACAGAATGGGTGAAGTTTGGAGATAGATACATATATAGGAAATGGAAAAGTCAGAAAGCAAAAGACAAAATTAAAATTTAAAGAAAAGTGTAAAATGAAATATATCTAGCAAAAAATGATAGAGTAGAAGAAAACCAGCATGGAAGACAGGAACTAGAGACTCACTGTCAATCTTACCAGAGAAAAAATGGTACAAATAAAAGGTGTATGGTAAAGGCAGTTTTAAGGGAAAGGGACTGTTTGCGAGGGCATGTAGCGACAGGACGAGGGGCAATGGTTTTAAACTAGAGCAGGGCAGGTTTAGATTAGACATTTGGAAGAAGTTGTTTACAATGAGGGTGGTGAGACACTGGAACAGGTTGCCCAGAAGGTGGTGGAGGCCCCATCCCTGGAGACATTCAAGGCCAGGCTTGATGAGGCTCTGAGCAACCTGATCTAGCTGAAGATGTCCCTGCTTACTGCAGGGGGGTTGGACTAGATGACCTTTGAAGGTCCCTTCCAACCCAACACATTCTGTGATGCTATGATTCTATGATTCTGCAATACAGCAGAATGACTGGAGGGAGCCCAGGACCATCTATCCAGGGTACGTGGAGAGGCATAGCTTCACACCTCACAACTCGCTGCTAAGGTGAAAAAGCTTCAGCCTGGCTGCCTGCTAGAGAGTGGGTAAGCGCAGAGCAGACACCTAAAGATGAATTGCTGATGTCGCCGCTTTCCTGAATGAGCTGTTGTCTGTGTGCCTGCACCCATCAGCGTCTCATAATACTCATCACACAAACACACCACGGATTTCAGTGTCGCACTCAAAGGCCAGTCTGAGTAATTATAGTTCAGCCCAATTTTCCTGTGCAGTTCCTACTCAGATATGGTTGTCATTAGCCTAACAAAGATATATTATGAAATGATGTGCTTTTATGCATGTGCTACATCAAAGCAAATGTCACAGTTGAAAAAGCAACACCAGTCGATGTAATTTATAACATATAACTACAGAGGGAACTGTATCCCCATCTGATTTGCCTTCTAAAAATCTCTGCAGGAGGGGAAAGTGAGGAAGAATGGGAGATTCTTATGATGCCTTTCCTTCCAAAGCCTTTTTTAGGGAAGGAACAGCAATCATATATTTTTGCTTAGACCTGACTGTAGCAGTTTTCAATTACAGGAATTATAAATGCTGACCAGTGTTACAGGGGAAAACTGCTTGGAGAAGTTTCCTAAATAAGGTTGGATATATGTTGAAGGTTTGGATTTTCTTAGTCTGAACCCAACTAAATATATAACCACAGATAAGAGGAATGACACATTTTTGAAAACCTAATATTACAGGCAAATGGCTGCAGAAGAGGCTAATTAGAATTTACAGATAATCAAATAATATATTAAGGTATCCAAATACAGAGTTAGAACCCTAAATTTAAGGGTGTACTTTTCTTAAAATTTAAAAAATAATTAAACACTGCTTAATAAGGAAGCTTGGTGGTTAACAGCTCCACCTACCGCACTTGGTGTAAGGGTAATGTTTATTTAAAAAGAACTGAAGTATGACTGGGACGATAGTTCCACATCCCCCACCCCTAACCAGCGTAACTACAGTCTTAAGCCAAGCTCCATTCCCTCAAGCTTTATGAACAGTTTAATTGGCAGAGTGGGGTTGGGGAGTGGGGAGGGAAGAGTTCAGAATAAATAAGAGAAAGAAAAAGGCAAAGGGCGAGAATTATTTCAGCAAAATTCAATATGGAGAATATCCAAGAGACCAGGCTGAGCAATAAAACAGTATCTAGAAAACAGAATGATAAGGACACATGGAAGTGCACACAAACAAATGTAATTCATATTGCTTACAGTGCAATTATTTTGCCGATGAGGGGACTATTTTACTATTTAATATTTTCTGAATAGTCTATGAATTAGTACTTGGTTTTAAAAATGCTGTCTTGAGAAAAGATGAGTCTGCTTCTTAATAGCCCAGAATGACTCACAAGGCTTCATGGTTGACACCAATTGCATTTTAAAGGTCTTCGTTTACAGAAGTCTAATAAAAAATATTTTAGACACCTCTAAATATTGAAATGACTCTCAAAGCATTAAAATTTCCCTAAATATCACATACATTCTTCAAATAGGAGTTAATGCAGGAATAAAACGCAAATAAAATAAGCAAGCTAACCATAAATATACACAAATTGAGTAAATTCCATTTAGATAAACTATGAATGTCATTTTCTAACTGTAGGCCATACTGTGATAACTGACAGAAAAATGTGATGCTCTCTACAGATACGGTAACAATTTCTGAAACCAAGGCCAAGATCTCTGTGGTGACAGAAACCACAGAAAAGAAAATGATCTAGCTATTTCTAATGTCTGAGGGTCAGATCAGAAAAAAGCAGAACTGCCACTTCAAAGGGTGAGTTTTTTTCTGTCTTCAAAAACTGCAGTAATTACTAGTATTATGCACACAGTATCTATAAGACCTTTGCAATAAAAGAAACTAGCTATAATACGTGGCAAGTTGTGCTGGTTTATGCAGTCAATGAATCTTCCAGCATTTTTTTTTTTCATTAGCTGATTTTTTCATACCTGAGTTACAAGTGAAAAAGAAAAACATCACATTTTAGCGAGCGTACTTTAAAATCTGAAAATAACATTAATGAATTGAAACAATTCAATCAAACCTTAGGACAACACAAAATGAGGCTTTTCAACTTCATGGTTAGGGTTTTTTTTGTTAGCAAGGCAGTTTTCTTCAGGTTGAAGTCTGTAACAGAAATAGGATTTAATCAACAGTAACAGTCTTCAGAATTACTTTGCAAAGGTATTACTTATTGTTGCAGTCTCAGTCAACTTGCATGGTAAATGAATAAAATAAGGAAAAAATGATCACTCATAGTGTCAAATCAAAGACATTGATGCCATTTAACAGATGGGACAGTGATCATTCTTCCGTTCTGTTCCTCTTCTTGAAGTGTTTATTTTTCCCAGTGAAAATCTGGATTGACCTAATTCAAAACTGAGGCATGTCAGTTTTGAATCTCAGAAGGGGAGCAAATGAAAAGTGCATGTCTCATTCTTACCTTGCAGCAAGGTCAAAGAAAGTTCTTCAATACATTCAGAAGATCAATAAGGCAGCAAAAGCATTTGCATTGTTTCTGCACACTATACAATGAAATCTTCCAACCACTTCTGCTCCCAGTTCAGCTCTTAAAATACCAAGGATTTCAGCAAGTCCTTACCAGCTCTTTGCCAGTGGGACTCTAGGGACTGTTTTAACGTTAATACACAAAACTCGAAAGATTATAAGCTAAATTGAGAAAACACCCTTTTCAGATTTCTTATTTCATCATCTCTCATGCATCTTCTTTCTCCACAGTCAGATGAAGTCCAGTTTCACCTCAGTCTTCAATTCATCAGTGAGAATAAATGCCTATTTAAACAAAATCATATAGAGCGTATTTCATATAGCAGTTGTCTGCTGCACTAATTCTACTTACAAGGGTAAGTATATTACCAATAGGGCAATATACAGGACCAGAATATCAATTACCAGCAGAATTTTTTTTAAAGGTGGCTATGTTTACATGAACTAATCAAACTCAACCAAAATCGTGAAACAAAGTCATTAACGAAGCTGGTGCAGGTGGTCTGCCACACCAGTCAGATATTAAGGATATTGAAATACATTGAACATAGATTAAAGCTGGGGACAGCTCTGCCAGCTGTGTCCCCTCCTGACTTCTTGTACACCCCCATGGGGCAACAGGAGAAACAGAGGAAGCCTTGGTGCTGTGCAACCACTGTTCAGCAACAGCTGAAAAATTGGTGTGTTATCAACCATATGAGCTGCTATGAAGAAAATTAAATCTATCCCAGGTGAAACCAGTACACCTATAAAGGTGAAAACAAGTCAGAGTAGATAACTGAAAGCTGATGAAGCACAAAAGTCCTCCCCTTATAAACAAGCATTTTATTCTAATTTTCCATAAAGTAACTAGATTCGGCATGTTGCAAGATATAATTTTGACCACTTGATATGTAACTACCTTTCCACGTCCATAGTGTAGGTGTTTACATAAGAACAAGTTGTTCAAGCTGCCATTATAGTTGAAAGACAGCGAGTCAATGGAGTCCAGAAAGTGACCTATCTCATCTTAAAGTACACAGTTATCTACAGTTAGATGTATTTGCACTCTAATTTCCAATGGCTTTATTGAAGAGGTCTCTCAACTCTAATAGAGCTAATATCACTGACTAGCTCATATGCAGCTACCTAGAAGTAGGTAGGAGAAATAAATCATACCCCCATTTTTTTTCCACATATTTTGACAAAGAAGATTTTTAAATGTATTTTCCTTTAGCCTAGAGAGATGTCAACAAGTAAAAAGACTTTTTTTTTTCTTTTCTTTTCATTTTTTTTCCTCCCAAATCTACCTTTGCTCAGCTACTGTTGTTCCTGGTTCAAATTACCAGATACAATTTTTACAACCCTCAGTAATTTAAAACCTCCTATTGGGAAATCACTCTCCTTCCCACACAACATCATCTTGTAGCAGAGACATCCGTCAAAATGTTTTCCAGTATTGTATTAGGGCTTTGATTATGAAACACTTCCTCTTAACCTTCACCAGGGTGTGTACTGACTAACTTTTCAAGGACTACAGAAAGCCATTTTGATTAGCAAACGACAGACGGGAAAGCAAGGGTCTATTTTTATGCATGTGTGCATATCTTCACCCAATAAGGGAGGCAGTCCTTTTGGCCACCCATGCTCTTATATTTATTTGTTAAATTGTATCATGTGGGTGATACCAGGTTCTGCAACTACTGATATCAATTCTTTTCACAAAGATGTATTAATGATACCCAGGTCATATAGAGAAAAATAAACTGGAAACAGAATAAGCATAATTATTCCTGTTTTTATCAAGATAGCAAAATATACCCCGATACAAGTGTTTATTACAGAAATGTTTATGAAATTGCTTGTTTTCTTCTTGAAGTGCTAATGCACACCATTTACCTTTTCAAGACAGTAGATAACTAATGAAAAACAGGCATAAGTATTTTAACAGTCTATAATGTTTCTTGGTTTTTTTCCGTATATACAAAGCTTATTTGATAAATATTATTCAATTATACAAGAAAACTAGTAAGCTAGCTGTCTGCCAGGCATATTTCTGCTTTTTTCTGGTTTATCTAATTTGCTTTATTCGATTATTTAGGGAAAATGGAGCCTGTAAATTTTCAGTAATAATTTAACTGCTGTGCTGTGAGAAAGAAAGAAAGAAGGAAAGAAAGAGAGAAAGAAAGCGCATAGAGAAGTATCTAACCATTGAACTAATCTGAAGAAAAACTACCCATTTGTTTTACCTCAGCATTTGTACATTTAGAGAACTAAAATTTCAGATGAAGAATGAACTTCTTATATTCTACGTAAAAAGAAAAAAAGTACAGTCTTACAGCGAAGACTGGCTTATAAACTCAGGCATTTGTGGCTGAAGTTCTGAAGAACAAACCTATACTTTTGTAAAACTTTTAAATAATTTTTAAAGGTTTCTAGGTAATGTGGGCAAGTGTAATTTATTTATTTATTTATTATAAAGAGGCATTCACACCATCTACCTTTAGCATTTAACTAAGACTTTTAAGACAAGACCTTAGCTGCGCGTATTTTCAGCAGAGAGAGAGAGAAATTACTAACAAATATTCAGAAACACTTTCTTGAGACCTCACTGATTCCTAATTTAGGTACTTACACACCTGGAGTTAGACGGTGTGAAACTCACTTCCTGAAAAACGTAATGTTATGGTTCTGAATACAGCCATCAAGATGTATGCAATGATGTCTTCTTGAACCTATAAATAGCTTGAAATAATAGTTCCAAAAGGGGTATGAATCATTCTTATTTTAGTTTTATTGCCAAATGAATATAATATCATAGACTAAGACGGTAATCATTTTACTCTGAGTTGCAACATACAAAAAAGTGATCTAGTAGGGGTGACTTGGAAAGTACTAAATTCAACATTTTTTTCCGGTTACATGTCTAAGCAAGATAAATTAAAAATGAAAATGCTGGTTCAAACTCTGCAAAAGTATGAATGCCTAAGCTTTCTGATGGCATTCTTACACTGATAATAAAGAGGTGAAAGCTGATTAAAATATGCTTATAGAACAGTACTTCTAAACTTTACAATGCAGCTGAAGTGTTCAACAAGGTAACGATTTTCTCTACTTGACAAATAGAATAAATGTTTCTTTCCCCCAAGTAAAAACAAAAAATCCCCAAGTAACTCCTAGGAAACACAGAATTAAGATAGTAAACAGAAATATGGCAACATATTCCCCTATGGCAACAAATCCCCACCTGGATTTGAAAATGTTGTACGTTTATTCCTGTTTGCCCAAAGAACAGACAAAAGTAAATGGATATGGATAGTGAAAACAGAAGGAATAAAATGCAGGCAAGTTAGAAGACAGGGTACTATGACAAACTCATTCGTCCATGAATGTCCTTTTTCAAGCATTCTTATTCTTTCCTTCTTTCAGAAGTACAAAACTGGGAGAGGGAGCAGATCCAATATCAAACCAAGAAACTAATCAGAAACACAATTTGGAGAATTTTCTGTGTGGTGTTTGCCTTTGCTGAGCTATCTGGATTTGCTTGGTGCTATGGAGTAAGACTGTGTGATAATTCCAAAGCAATTGCAACCCAAAAGATCTCATTAGATATTGCATTATTTTTTTTTCTTAAAGAGTTTGCAACTATTTGCTGGTAATTGATAGAAACTGTTAGCTAACTTTCTTTCAAAGCAAATTAGTCATTTTGTTCTTCTATAAGTTTAAGTCTTTTGAAGTAATATCTGACAAGATTGCATATAGTTAACATAACTTTTCCTCAGATAAAAGTGGGAAGAAACAATCAATTTGAAGTCTGCAAATTCATGTTTGGTTACCAGCAATAACAGATAGTTTCCAAAATGGCATAGAATCAAGATGCTCATATAATATGATTACAGAGTCATGGCAGACCTAAGACTAGATTTAAATCTCTCATCTCTTTCCCACTGGCAACCCTTTCTTATTTGATACGAAAGAGTTGACATCTAATACTCAAATTTGATGTCTAGAAGCAGTTAGACAGCCTCTTTCGCTTCTTTTTCTTGGGATGATAAAGTATACCGAACAAATCTGTGAGAACCTGTAAGCCAAAGAATAAAGCGTATGATTTTTCCTGGACCGCATAACAGAAAGTGGACCATCATGATCTGCCTGCCTGCACTGCTAATAGAAAAACAAGCCCTTGATACCGTGTGACCCCTAGAGAAATGAGGCACTACTTAAAAAGTACACGTGGAAGTCAAAAGAAAGTGAGAGAACATACTTACGCTCATACAAACATATGACATTAATTCGGAATTGATCTACAGACTTAACGAAAGTATTATAGAACTTATAGAATTGAAAATTTTGCAAATCTTTTTTAAAAAAAGATGCAATAGCAATTATTATACAAAACCTGTGATAATTCTTTTTTTATATATTTATCTGAGGAAAAGAGGAGCTTAATGGAGGCTATGTGCTCTGTTTCATAGAAACTCTGGGTCACACAAAATACTATCAGCAATTAAACTTTCCTCTGTGCTACAGCTGCACACAGTCTAGGATATCCACAATGAAAGGCAACAGATACGAGTTGCAACACAGGAAATTCCAACTAGATAGATAAAAGGAAAAAATAAAACCACCTTGAAGATAGTCGAACACTAGGGCAGGGACCCACAGAAGTGGGGGAATATCTCCACTTTTGGAGATTTTCAGACCTCAACTGTTTACAGCCCTGAGGAACCAGACCTAGTTGGACGTGCTACCAACAAGAGGCTGAACTAGATGACCTCTAGAGGATTTTTCCAATTTTGTTACTGTATGAGTCTATGAACATAAAAAGAAATTCAGTAACTCAGCCATCATTAAAGTTAATGAAACTTCTTTTGCTACAGATTATGCCTTATGATTGATGGCATGCTTCACTTTAAGCTTTTTTTTTTTTCCAAAATCACGTGTGGGAAAAGGACAAAAGTGAAGACAGAAGACTAATATTATAAACGCTATTTCTTTAGGAAAACAGACTAAAAAGAGGGGAAATAAAATGAGACAGGGATAGGGAGAATATGAAAAGGAGTGATGATCCCAGAGCAAAGCAGAAGAATGACAGAGAAAGTAACGAGGGAGATAAAATGTAAGCTGACAATACGTGAGGGAAGCTAGAGAAAGATGATGAATACTCTGGGAGAGTACACAAAGTTAAAATGCGCAATCAAGCACAACAGTAAAAATCCAGATTATGTCATAGCATAAATAGAGCTGAAATAATTCTAAGAAACGTGCTGTCCCTGAGTTTTTTTAACACAGACAGAGACTTACAGGTAGAATGGAGAGATCAGGTAGTTGAAGTCCTGTGCTTCTGGAGTATTAAGCATACCTGCGTTATTCCTGACTCATTCACTGAACCTGTTCCTAGTGAAGCCTCCACATAAATCCTCTACCATTGTATTCCTTATTACATCCTTTTTCTAACCATATAGTTAGCAAGTTTTTCCTAATAACTAAACTCAACATTTTTTCTTGCAGATTAATCCAGCTCTACCTTCTTCTACCCCCCATTAAGCATAGATAACAACTGACCACTGTGTTCTAACATTTTTTTATTGTTTGAAAGATTGTCATCATGGCTGGAAATATTTAGGTCCCTACAGGTGAGCTACATGTCAAAGCCTCCATAACAGTCAATGCATAGTTAGCCTAAAGAGTCACTGGAATCTATAGTGCTAGTCAACTAATGGCATGTAGGTACTTAAATTAGCTTAAGCAGGGTTACTCTTGACCATATAGATTGCCCCTCCACTGATTATATGAGACCTCCATGTCTCACTCATTTGTAAGTTCCTAGAGCTAAGAAGCTGAATACCATCCTGTGTGTCCCTCTTACTCCTTCTTTCTCAAGCTTCTTCTTGTGGGTGGAGTGATTACCTCAACCCCTCATTTATTTTCTGTAATAAGGAAACTTGGGGGCCGAGGGGCACTGCTAAGGAACCGAAGTAAATTTGGTGGGAATTAACCCCCTACACAGACTTGCACATCAGCCATGGAAAATTTTGTTCTCTACCTGCCCTGAGTTACTTCCATTTTGCCAGGACTGTTTAGTGATTGCTGGTGAATTTTTTTCGTTTGCTTGTTTTTAAAGCTAGCATTTCAGCAGACAGTGTGAGCCCTCTCTACACCTTAATAGCCTTTTATTTGTGGCTTTGGCTTGCCAAGAAACCTTCAGCTTTCTCTTATTGCCCCCAAATGCAAATAACCTGGCAACTTGCATTCTCTTAATCCCGGTCTAAATTAAGAGCATAGGCTCCCTCTGTAGCCAGTGGAAAGAATAGGCACTTTACAGGGCAAAAATCCACGTGCAACAGCAGCATGTAAACTGTTTTTTTGATATTGAATTCATAAACTTTCCTTTTTCAGCAATAAAACACCATTGCATGGGCATCTTGTGTGTCTATCTTGTGCATGACATCATTGGCATTTTTAGTCTGCAAAGCCATGGAAAAGGTCACATGCAGCAGACATACTTACTTTTCTCCCCCTTATTCCACTGAAAATACTAAAACGTATTAAGAAAAGATTTTCAAATACAAAAAAGGCCAATACATCCACCTTTATATGTCAAAAAATATTGATGGAAGCTAGAATCTTGAAAGATGTTAAGCACTTCTGTTCCCACTGAGAATCAGAAATGTTGTGAGTGTCCAGCACGCATCAGGATCTCAGCATATATCCTACCAAATATAACAGAAGTTTTGCCTCCATATGAGTCACAGTTGTGAACAAAGAGGGGTTTTTTGCTTGTTTTGCTTTTTGGAAGGTTTTTTCTTGACCAGAACAACTTCTGCCTCATAGTTACTACTAGTTAAGAGAAGCAGCTGACATTGTTGCAAGGCCACTCTTTATAATGTTTGAAAAGTCATGGAGATCAGGGAATGTCTCTGACAACTAGAAGAGATCAAATGTGACACAAGAAGGTCCCAACAGAGGAACCAGGAAACTACAGGCGCATTAGTCTTGCTTCAGCCCCTGGGAAAATAAGGGAATGAATCCTCTTGGAAACTATTATAAGCCAAATCAGGGGGTTGTGAAAAGCCAACACAGATTTACAAAAGGCAAATCACTAAGCTGATCATATTCTACACAAAAACAATGTCTTCTGTCAACATGGGGAGACCTGGAATTCAGCAAAGAGTTCAACAGTGTTCCCCATAGCCATCCTCCTTGACAAATTGGCATGCTACACATTGGGTGGACAGTCTGTGAGATCCGTAGGAAATTGACTAACAGGCCTCACTTAGAGGTTGGTGATTGATGTTTTTTACTCAAGCTGGCAGCCTGTCACAACTGGGTTCCCCTAGGGATCAATATTGGGTCCCATGCTGTTTAAAATCTTCATCAATAGTCTGGACGATGGGATTGAATGTGCCTGTTGCAGCTTTTACTGGGTGCTGCTGGTGGCGTTTCTCTATGTGAATCTTGCTTATTGGCGTTGTTCACTGCCAAGGCTTCATATCTGTTGCTGGTTGGTACATACAAGGAAGGAAAGTGAAGTGTTAGCCTGGTCCGTGGGTCACCAAAGACCATGGTGCCTCATTTTCCAAGGTACTGTCTCTTTGCTTTTGAAACTCTTTGTCTGGTAGTCCTTAGAGGTCAGTGCCATGGAGCACTAGTATTTCTTCTTGCAAGGTCTCGAATAATACTCTATCTATTTCTTGTTCACATTCCCTGATACAACACAGCCTGTTAATTTCCTCTTGCGGCTCCTCCACCTGCTGCCTGAGGGATTCCACCAGAGCACAGCTTGCGCTACCGCCCTCCTCCACCCAGGAGGAGAGGTGCAGTCTTTGCAGCTCTTCACCTGGACAGCAGCTTCCCTGATAGGAAGCTCTGTCTGGGTGGCTGCTTCTACTCGTCCCAGGGCAGCTGGGCTAGCTCGTTGATTACTGTCTGCTGTAGAGCACAGTCCTTGCCTGGTCTCGGCCACCACGCTTCTGACAACTTCAAACCACTGCCTAATAAGCCCTTCTAACTCCTTGGAGACCTCACGATTCTGGGTAGGCTTGCACAGCCACCAGCTAGCTGGGGCGGCCATCAGGGCTGCAGCCTGAGCCTGTGGGTGAGCAGAGCAGGCAGCAGCCCAGTAACTGGCAGAGCATGTAGCCCTTCCTGCGTGCCTTTCTATGGGAACTGCCGCACGCTAATCTAATGTTTAAATTAATGCATTTTAATCTCCATTCTAAAATACAGTTTAAGAAAATGTGTGGTAATTATTTATATTTTGCAGGCTTCATTCATCCAGTGATGCTGAAATAAAGTCCCATGCAAAAATTACAATAAATGCAAAGCTATGATTTAATAATAGGAACCTTTCACATCATGCTTCATAAGCACCTTTTAAGAGCTTTCAAAGCCACTACAGAAATTCTAATTGAGTTACGATGATGTTGTTTTCAAATAAGGAACTAATATTATTTTTAACATAGCCAAGATTTTTTAAAAGTGGCAAATCTTCAGATTGTTTAACATTAAAATGCACAAAATATGCAAAGATTATTTCATGTGATGAAAAAAATATAACATATGGCGTGATGCATCTGTATAGAGCTATTCACATATGTACCCTCAGTAATTAAAATGAGAAACAATGTAATAGGCATATGATTTCACACTGAGGCGGAGGCTGAGACAAAATACTTCATATCTCTGCTGCATCTAAACAAGAAAAGCTTCTCAACCTTTGTGACCTTAGAAGTTGCTCACCAGGAGACAGGTAGCTGTCATCAGCTGCTCCTCACATCATTTCTCTTCAGTAGATAGGCAGTAATTCCTCCTGAGATCTTGCAGAAGCAGAAACAGCTCCCTTGTGTTTGGTAGGTGTGAGCTTCCACTGAATTTACTGCTCAAAGGAGAAGGAAGTCATTGGTGAGTTAGGAATTAAATGGAAACTTAAGCCAAGAACCAATTTCCTTCAGGCAAGCATCGGAATTCAAAACTTGGGAAAGGAGCCTCTACATCTAGAAGTCTTGAACCTGCCTCTGAGTCGGAGGGTCATAGCAGGACCCAGCCAGAGTTGCTGCCTCCAAAAAAGCTGAGCTCTAACCTTAGCAGGAGCTGAGCGCCAAGCTCTTTTGCCTCTTACAGAGCTGAGATACTGTATTTGCTTCTGAAAGAGACAAAGGCTCTGAAGCCATCCTCCTCCTTGCCCTATCAAGAAAATTGCTGGTGCAGTGGGTCTCCTGGAATTTCAATAGAGGCACTTTACCTAAATAGCAGAGATCTGTAGATGCATAAGACAAGAAATGGCAGCAGGGTGTGAAATCTGTATTGATCCACTGTTGTCAGAACTGGAAACCCTTGCAAATGGTATTTCTTAGAATATTTCAAACTCTCGGTGCTTTTCTCAGATAAACTCTCACCAAGAGAGCCTCTGGTTTAGCCTGACTTCTTTAGGATATGAAGCTTATGTGACTGTGCTCGCTAGCAAGCTGTCCTTGATAGGTTTGAACCTATTTTAACCAAATGGAACAGATACATTATTGTCCTGTAAGTATTATGAAGCAGGAATCAAGACTAATTGTTTTTTATCATTTCTCACAGTATTATTAGTGTGTATAGTAATAAACTTTCAGATTCTTTTCTCTGAAGTCTAAAATCAATGTGCTTCTTGAACCAAAAAGAGTTTTTAAAAGATATAAGATGATATATAACATGTGGTAGTCACAGTTTTGTTGCAATGATATATGTTGTGTGAATAACAACTCTGGTAGCACACTGATTGATGTAATAACAGGAAATTATTAGTTGATATCAGTATAATTCAGAACAGAAAATAGCCCTTCATTTGGAAGGTGTCTATATTTAATTCTATTTGACACTGAGCTGCAGGTGGTAAAATGGGCAAAAGATTCACTCAGTGAAAATTGCCTACATTTTACAGAAATTACCAAATAGGAAAATGGGAAGAAAACAATAGCAAAGGTCTTGGAAGAATGAAGAAAATGACCTTCCTCTTATTACTACTTTTTTTTTTTAAAAAAAAGCATGTTCTCTGATCTACATCCGTTAAAGAAGAAACAAGTTCTATCCATGTGAGGAAAAAAATAATCAATCAAGAGGGTTCTTGAAGACTTAAAGAGCAAACTACTTCCAAAATGTTAGTTGCATATTGAAGTCCTTCACATCATCTTCAGATAAATGCAGTGTATCTTCAATTTATCTCTTAGGTTAACAACGAACAGCTGAGATGCAAATATTGAAGGGTGGGGTAATGCTGTTGAACAGAAAGAAAAACTCTAAATAACTTTTCAGCTCTGTGACAGTGTCCTCCTTTACCACCAAAATAACATTAAATCTTTAGATCAGTGAGGCAATTCCCAACCTTGTCGGCAACTGGAATGCCTCATTGCTTGTGGATACTCAGATTTGCCAGTGTCCATACTCTGTTGCTAAGAAATTTGTGCCTTTCCCACTCAGAATTAGATTTAGCCACAGAAAGCCTTGCATTTGTGATCTCCATGCCCAGTTATGGTAAATCGCTGTATTCAGGGTTAAAACACTGACCTCAAAAATATAACGTTGTTTCCAATGCAGAAAACCCGGTAACACGAGTTACTGGTGTCACTGCATGTTAGTGGTCCCCTGGTAAATATTGAGTTAGATTCAAAGATAGACATCTTCAAACTTCTGCAAAGAATCATTGCTAGTTAGCTGGATGATGACACTCCCCCCACAAAGCATTTACTTTCTGTAATGTCAGTATTTCACTGGAATTACTCCAGTATATGGGAGACAAATTTTTCTGGTAACTTATCTCCCAAGCCTAGAATTCATTGCCATCAATCATGTAATATTAGAGATTTTGTGTACATACTTGAGGATGGTCTAAAACAATATGTTCACGCTTGATATTACCAGGGAAGAAGGAAAAAAGCTCACTCATTTTTCATGCAGATGGACATCACTCTGTGTATGCGGTGGCTTTTAATATTCGATTTTAATATTCATTGGTGAGTTGCAGAAACCAAACCTGGCTATACAACTTCAACACAAAACCAGCAGACACACTTTTTCCTGCATCGTTCATTATTTACCAGTAAGCTTGACAGTGAAGGGAGCCACTGCAACTCCAGACCCTTCCAAAATATGTTTTTATTAAAATGTTTTTAGTTAATTAAAAATAAAATAGGTCATCCTACCTCATCAATCTTATATAAGGGAAATTTTTATCTTTAAACACATAGTAGAATCCTTAGGATTTACTTGTTCTCAAAATTAAATATCCAGTGACAAAAAAACAATTATTTTTTTTCCTAAGTTTCAACACTCTCATTTGTTTAATCCATATTATCATTTCCTTAAAAATTTGAAGCTTTTTACTCTGGCTGAAAACAGTATTCTCTCCTGTGTTTTCATTTAATTATTAGGAAATGCAGTTACAATTGTAGAACAGAGTACATCTTGTTGTGTGAGACAGCCAATGGTAATCCTGTTTCTCATGTATCAATTTAGAGATATTAGAGACAGTTTAGTTATCAGTGCTTATTGTTCTATTGACTTGAGTAAATTTTAGATGAGCTTCATTGTGAATTTGTCTGATGGTGAACCATACAAAAAGTATGATGGTCAAGTGATGGATTAAGACTTCGCATATACAAAGAGGCTTTCTTTTGCATCTGACTCTAGTGGCGATGAAGAGATCATTTTACTCTGTAATTTGACAAGATGCAAGTATTGTGCTGAAAAATTGGAATAAAAATTGCAGGTTAAAATACATTGTTTCAAATACTTTTTACAGGAACCCAAAGAACAAACTATAGTCAAAGATAATGAAATTAACACATTTTTGTAATATTGTTTGAATGCAAATTTTGATATGTCTTGATATAACTTCTGTGTTTTTACTCGAATAACACAAAGAAAACATTTTGTGTCATGGAGAAGCTTCAAGTTTCAAAAATGACTTTTGGGGAGTTAACAGCTGAAAGCAAGGAAATTTCAGGCAGAAGTGCATTTTTGATAAGGTAAAGGGAAACAACACTTTGCAAAAATTATATTGTTATTTTCCAGATCTATCTAGTCTGAACTGTGGGGATCATACAATGGCTGATAGAACATCCTCAGCAAATGATAAAGTGCATGAAATAAAATCTGAAAAGTTGAGCTTCCCATTTATGTACATTAGCATTTAAGTATTGTACAAAATAAACTTTATTCAAGCAGTTTTAGATCAGCGATCCAATGACATGGCTAGACTATTTTAACTCTACTGCTCCTGACAAAAGAGCGTAGGAAACAGGACTACAAGACAGAGCTTCTGCTTCTAGCCTGGATTATTTATGCTACACTGAAGTAAAAAAATTGTTTGCTTTTAAACTGGTGAACGATGGCTGTATTGCATTGTTCAATAGCTGTCTCGGCTCCACATTCAAGTTCACATGTACACCGTGTAAAAATTTGCAGAGAATCTTCAGCGGCTTCAGAAAAAGGAGCTGGAAGTCTCACTCTGTGCAACATCTGTGATGTTTTTGTAACTGAAAGATGAATTTGAGGGACTTGCAGTGGATAAACTCATCTGTTGCAGAGAAAGTACAATCTGGCAGGGGAAAAAAGGGAACTAACCTCGGAATCTCTGCCTTGCAATTCAATTTTGCGCATCCTGATGCCAGCTGTAACTGCAACTAAGATAAGTAAACTGGTGAAACTTCACTGGTGGTAAATTAATAGTCACTGGGGAGAGCTACATCCCTAGACTTTCACATATAGCCTAAAAAAAAAAAAAGAAAAAGTGCTATCTCAGATACAAAGCAGCAAGGAAGTATGATAAGAGCTTTGCCTTGGCTCTTTTTGCTCCGATGCTAGAGCAAAGGGCATGAGTTAAAGGGATTTTAAGGGACCACAAGTGGCCTGGACCACAGGGAGCTCCAGGGACCACAAGTGGAGCTGTGGTGTGTGAAATCCTCAATATTCCCAAACGCAAAGCCCGAACGCTGTGAATCCCGTTAGCCAGCATCACACGCGGACGTTTGTGTTCAGCCCTGCTTCCATACCCGAGCCTCTGAAGAGTCATCTGCATTCACTTTACTCCTCCTTATTGCCCACCACCAACCCAAGCCCGTGAGAAGCTGCAGGCCAGGCTGCCCGGACCAGAGCTCCCCTCGCTGCTCACCAGCCCGCCCGCGGCCGCCCTAATCAGAGGTAATTGCCCGGGCTGTTATCTCCCTGCAGCCTGCGTCGTGCTTCCAAATACCTCTAATTGAATTGCTATAATTTTTGCCCTTCCTAATGCAGTGGGTTTGGCGAGGTAGAAATGATCCAGGGGAGGCAGGAGGGGGGTGGAAGGGGGTGGGCGGCTCCCTCCTCCCCCCTCCCGCCGGGCGCCCCTCCTGCGCGGCCGCGCTGCAGCCCATAAAGAGCGGAGGGAAGAGCAGGGTGGGCGTGCAGATCCGCGGCCGCGCACCGTGGCCATGCAGTGAGTGCCCGCCGCGGGCAGGTGGGAGGGACACCGCAGCCAGCACCGGGTGAAACGCCGTCAGCGAGAGGCCGTCGCGCCCCGGCTCAAGGTAACTCCCCTCCTCTCTCCCCAGTGGGAATCTGGGTGCCAAACTGGTGGCCACAGCCACTCCGCCCCGCGGAAGGAAGGTTCACCCCCACTTCCCACCCGCGGCGGGGATGCCCTGAGGGGGATCTGTAACTGGAAGGCAAAAAAACTCAGAGCATTTACCTCAGTACGGTTTCTTCCAGATGCAGAGGTGCGCAAGTTTCCTGTTTCTGTCTTTAATCCTTTGTGCCACCCTGTCAGAAACATTTGGACTGGTTTTCTCAGTAAGTACGAATTTCACTGTTGGGGGCCCTATCCGTTGGGCAGCATTCGTGTCTCAGCTGGCAAGTGACAGTAAACCTGGCAGTGATGTATGTCTAGGTACAGGGGTTGGACAAGATGCATCCCCCAAAAATATTTTGGTCAGTAAACAGGTTTTTAGTTAAGAATTTGTGGTTTTTGAATACTAGCTCCCTTGTAACAAATAATATGACTACAGCAGGGGGAAAAGACTTTCTAGTTTATAGAACAGAATTGAATGGATGTCCCACCTAACTCAGAAAAGGTGGTGTACGTATGGGCTTCTTTCTCTAAGGAAAAGAGGCATGTAAATCCAAACGATTAAAAGAAAAAATTGCTGTTTAAGATGGTTATCATGTGGTAATTGGAGTATAAAGTCAAAGTTTCTGCTTCCAAAGTGTGATTTGCAGTTTCACTTACATGGTGTGAAATCTTCACGCTGTGTGGATGTCAATAGCAAAACTATCGAGTTAGATGGGCACGAGGCAAGAGTTCACTATTAATATTTGCTTCAGTGTTATTTACTTCTATCTTTTTCTTACAATATTTCTTGATTTTTAAGCCTTCAGAAGACACTTTCTGCAAAGAAAATGTCTGTTTGAGTGCTGTTTGCCTTGCCTTCAGGAAGGACTGTGTAGTTCATTACTTCATGCAATAACATACTTGCATTTTTTCCTTTAAGGCAAAAGAAAAAAGGGGCTGGACTTTGAATAGTGCTGGTTACCTACTTGGGCCACGTAAGTCAAGCACTTGTTGGTTTTTTTTTTTTTGGTCATTATTTCAAAATACAGAAGACTTTTTCTCGTAAACCAGTTTGCTGGAGTGTGCTCCTAGCTTCTCTGCTGAACACAGTAATTTTGTCTAGACCTGCAAAGCTGAAGAAACTCGTTTGGGAAAATACTTGTTTAGATATTTGTTACATGCCTGTTAAAGAACTGAGTTGTCTTAGACAATAACTGTAATTTTCTGAAGCAGAGTTGTGTGTGCCTTTACATAGAGAAGCACATCTGGTCACTCTTTGTGCTTCTGAACTGTAATTTTCCTATGACAAATACTTCCCTTCTCCCCCTGGAAGCGTTACAAAATCTTATAGCATCTTAGATGCCAAAGGAAGAATGACAAAATGTGACATTTTGGCAATTCTCAATGTTATTTCAGATCTCACCATTAAATCTATTTGAAAATGGCAAAACAAATTAAAATGTTAAGATGCACACTCACGACTGTAAATGTTAACAGTTCATTATGTGAAAAATATATAATATACAAGGTATTTAAAATACAGGAACACATTAGTTTACAAAGATGGAGCATCACAAATGTAGATTATAAGAAAACTGAAATGCAGTGCTAAGCTGTCTCAAATATCTGTCCTTTACTGTTATTTCTTCTTGATGTAAAAACGCTCATTACCAATGCTTCTATATTTTCAGTCTCTGTAATACGTGACAAATACTACACAACCTTACTATGACTCTCTTAATTCTTTTTAAGTAACTTCAAGGATACCTTAAAGAAAAAAAAAAAGATTAATGCATCTTAAATGTATTAACTGGTTCTGCAAATGTCTGGAAGTATATTTGCCCCAAAGCAGATCTGTCCAAATTGGCAAAGATACTGTGGGGAAATGTACTTGTCAAAGTGCCATTTATCTAAGACTGGATAATAGGAATCATCCTTTGTTGCAGGTCGTATTGATCAGCTTTTACTGATAAAGGAAATGCCCATTGCAAGGGGGAGAGAAGAGGCACCAGGGGCATGTAAGATAGTTTACATGAATAACCTTCAAAAACTATCTGCAGTTTTCTTTTAAGCAAGCTCATTGGCAACATTTTCTAAAAATAGAAGAAAGAGTAGCAAAACCTTCCCAAATTTCATGTGAGTGCACAAACTTATATTTTCTTTAAAACTTCCTATGAATTAAATAATAGTTTCTGCAAGTATGTAGTACAGGACTGGGTCTCTAGATTACATAAATCATAAGCACAATTTCAGAAGAAAGGTTATTTTATTTAGTGACATATTAATTGCTGCTTTGTCATTTTGTATGTCAAAAGTGTCCATCATGATCTTTTCTTTGAAATCCATGAAAAGCAAACAATATAGTAAAGGTTGTTGTTAAGTCATTTAACTCCTCTGATTTTTAATTTATTTATCAGATGCAGTAGATAACCACAGATCTTTCAATGACAAACATGGTTTCACTGGTAAACGTGAAATACAGCCTGATGAGGATATTAAAGCAGGTAATGAAATTCTGAAAGCCAGTATTGAGTTGGTTTTTATGTTTAGTAACTTATTTACTGTTACAGAGTTAGCTAACTGTCTAGATATAAGGCTATTCCTGTACTTAACAAAAATCCTAATAAACAAATGAAAGGAAGAAAAAAACGAATTTGTTCATTTGGTGTGCTCTTTGGTCATAGCTTAAAACATCTTGGTGCCTAGGGAACAGTACCATGATTATGTTGCTTTTAAAGCATAATAGATCATATTACTTTGAATAAACCAAGTTGTGTTTTTCTTTTCATATGCTATAATAATTTCAAGTGTCATTTTAGACACTCAAGAGTTAACTTTTTTTCGAGCAAAGAAGTGAGCACAAAAGGCAGTCTTTCAGTAGGGAAAGCTATAGAAACTGGCAAATATATTTTATTTATTAATATTATAATATTTATTATTCTGATAAACCAGAGCTGAAACTAGACCTCAGAACTGTATGGCACTCCTTATGTTGTAATCAAACAAATACATAAAATATTCCATGTTAAGTCTCACAATATTTCCTATATTTAAGCAAGATGGATTATCTTCATTAAAAGATTGAGAACCTGATCAAAACTGAAATCAAGTCGATGTATTGTTTTGACATTGCATGGATCACAATTTAGTAAATGGCAGTGAAAAGTATGCAGCCTTGTTCTGGATTCATCATCCAAAGCTGGGCCCCTACAATATATGTCTAGATTCCCTTTATGAAGAGAAGCTGGCACTTCTAGGATTTATTTGGAACACCTACTTCAGGATAAGATGTAGAAACTTCCAGAAAAATCTGCTTCTCTCTCCTGAAGAGAAACTAAATCTGCTGCAGACATCTAAAGTGAGCTGGGATGGATCTCATCTTTAGACTGTCAAAGAATGACCTGTTCCTTGCTGTAACAAAAAAAAAGCAGTACTTACTTGAGTGCTATTGCATTCATCACTGCACTAATGGGGGAAGACAAAGTCCCGGCCCCAGAGCTCTGGAAGGCTATTTTAAACCCACCCAGCACAATGGAAACGTAGCTAACACTAAATCAGTTCAGAAATAAAGGAAATGTGCTTAATTACAGTTCCGTGGACATAATTACTCTGTAAGTAGAATAGTAATGCTAACACATTTCTCTGTTTTTTTACATTCTCAGAATGACTGCCAGTTTACTCATGGTACATAGTCACCTAGTAGGGTTTTGTGTGTGTGGTGGTGTTCAGTTTTATGTTTTGGTTTTTTCTTTTGGTGTGGGGTTGTTTTTGTTGTTGTTGGCTGGTTTGGGGTTTTCTTCATTTTTAAGGAAAAAAAAAAAAAAAACAAACCACAAAACAAAACCCACAGGGAGAACCTAATTCCTCAAACACTGGGGTAAAAATAGTATTTTGCCAGTCAGAAGCAATGTGAAAGGAAGGCATTTGTAATCTTACAATGCAGCTCACATTGGAACGTGTTGCTATTGGTGGATATACTACTAGCTCCTTTACAGAAATATGATCTTTAAGAATTATGGAACTCTTTTGCCAAGTACTGCTCCATCTCCACAATTACAAGTAAACCCAACCAAACTAGTCTGAATGGGACCTGAAAATTATATAACTGCCTCTGTTAGGAATATCACTTTAGATGCTCTTCTCTCATAAAAAGTTTTCTTTGAAGCTGAAGTTTATTATAGAGTTCCTATTCAAGGGAGGTTTGAATATGCAAAAAAAAAAAAAAATGGATAAGGTAGTCTGATTTTTTTTATTTTACTTCAAAATGAAGGATATTTTTTTAAGTTAAATTCTGCTGAATATTTACAAAAGTGTCTTAAAATGTCAAGATAGATCAAAGAGGAGTATATTATCTTAGGTACATATGCAAAAACATACCTTTTGGAGGTTTTGTAAAGTCCCAGGCCTAGCTTTTGGGCTGCAAATCATTTCTATATTGCTTGAATGGCTTATTGGGAACAAAGTTCAACTACATGAAGAACTCCTAACTGTTTTGCAAAGCTGATGAATTTGTTTGCTAAATTGATCTTTCCCTTCAGTCTCAGGCCAGTGAACACAAAGAAGAGAGCTGAGAACGAAAGATAATTCTCTTCTGCAACAGAACTCATAAGGCCTTAAAGATCATGACCATAAAGGTGCTTTGAAGCAGCTCCTACGCAGCAATAGCATATGAAGCTGGGCAATTTTGATTTGAAGAATTGCAGTTAACTACTTAAAGTGTCTTTACTCTTCCATGAAATGAGGTTTTCTATTAAGGATTTTCAGGAAAAAGAAATTTCAGATAGCTTTTTTTTTTTACAGAGTACTCATAAACCTAGCCACAATGTTACATACAATAGATCGTTATACCATGTTAACATTAAGCAACAACTAACTTATTTTATAGGGAATCTTGGAAGACCACTGGTGGATGAAAACATTGTGCGTACAGTAATTGAATTTTTGACTTACTTGCATCTTAAAGGTTAGTGAATACCTTCTTAATCTTTCACGCTTTCTGCTGTGAAATTTACTGAGAAGATAGGACTGTCCTTGAATGTACAAGTCTGCTATAGGTTTGAGCATGCAAGACTTTGTACAGCATCTCTGGTTGGAGGGAGGAACTGTCAATTCCATTTTAGTGTGCTTAGGAATAGGTCTGATTTAGGCCAAACTGTTTGTCAATGAATATCCAACATAGCAGGGTTCTAATACCACCTGATTACTCTGGGCACTGTGAAAATAATAACGGCTACTACCAAAATTGTATGGACCCAGCTTTTAAAGTTGAAAACAAACTAAACATGGTCTGATTACATGGGAGTAAGTATAAAACAATTCAATAACAAATTAAATAAGTTCTCGGTTTAATGCTAAGAAGAGTTTGTTGAAATTCTGAAACACTTGTTAGTGGCAAAAGAAATACATCTCCCTTTCTGCATGTATTCTACATAAAGTCACATCATAAAATTGCAAAACCACCAAGCTGAATGCTGGCAAACAGCTCAAAGTACTGCTAGTAAAAACTCTGTGGAGTCTCAAAATTGTGACAATGATTGTAAAACTGAGCTTAGAGCTGATTCTAGAAGAATGGTAACTTTATTATAGCATTAGGTGAAGAGGAAATCTGGGTACTTCTGAGTTTGCATTACTTTTGCTTTTTAAAAAACACACCATAACTCTGAGCTTTTAAGAGCCTCTTCAGCCCCTCTAGAAGTGTCTACAAAATGTTTGAAAACATTATCTATACTTGGGAAGAAACAACAGGAAGGAAAAAGTTATTTTTACTGCAAATGTTTGAGGAATTCTGTCTCAGAAAGCAGACAATTAAATACATCTGTAACTTCTACATTCTTACATCCAAATACAACAAATTATAAGCAATTTTGTGGCAAGTGTGTGCTGTGAAATAGTAACAAAGAACTGTGTGTTACATTCACATTTTAATTTCACTATTAAAAGAGACTTTCAAGAGATCTATTAACTTGCTGCGTATCTAGGAAACAAAATTCTGGACGTCTTCGGCATCATTTTCTAACTGATTTGCATCTGCCCAAGCAAAATAATTCTCACCACTGAAACTACCAACCCAGTGTTTACTGAATCAACTTTGCATTTGAAACCCCTTATGGTTAGTACTAAGGGCCTGAGATAATTCAAATATATATTTAAAGTAAACTATTAGCATGTATATTTTCTCTGGACAAAGTAGTAGCCTGTTTGTTGTGCCATTGTGAAGGAGTCCTAAACACTCCTTTACCCTGCTGGTAAACCAATAACTGGACACAACAGAAAAGGTGTGAAACCTATTGAGCTCAAGGATGCACTCTCTGATGAGTAGGCTGAGCTGCTAAGTTGGACAAAAAAATAAAATACATCTCATACAATACATACATCAAATACAAATTGCTTCTTTCCTGGGACGAATGAGCAAAAAAGGCTGCATTGTAACTCTAAGTAACAACTCCTTGTTTAGGATAGTGATGACAAACAGCTGGTTTTATTCAGAAAAGTTGGTATTGTCTGTCATAAAAAAAAAAAAAAGGAATCTCCAGATCATAATATCATATAAAATGGATGATATAATGATATGATTCTTGTATTCCTAGGTTTCGAAAGACACAGAATGTTATCATATTATCCCGTAACAATATTTATTGGCAAGACCTAGTACAAACTCTTACACAAAAACAGAACTGTAGGTTTAGGAGGTAAAAAACATAATTTATTATGGTAGAGGCACTTTAACACTTTTGCTCAAATGGAACTTTACTACATTAAATATATTGGTTTATATATGTTCCTTTGGGGGGAGAGGGAAAACTCCCACTCATGAGATTCAGATTCAGGGAATGGTTATTCAATCAGACATACACTTCAATCTGCGAGATAAAGTAAATATTTTAACTGCTAAGAAGTATCTTGGTGATAACTAAAAGTGTCCTTCAGCTCTTTCTCTTGAAAATTGATCCCTCCAGCTTCAAAGGCTTCCTATATAGAGCAGGGTCTAGGATGGCAGCCATAATTGGATTATATTAAAACTTTTGAGATTCTGGGATCTAGCAATATCAATTGACATAATAAAATTGATATAATTTCATTGTTATTCTGTCACTGCTGTTTCTAAAAAGGATTATAGCAGGAAGGTATTATTAACATTCAAAAGAAAAAAACCTAATAGTTTAAAAACAAAAACATTAAAAGTTCAAGGATTTGCCTCTTGTAGTTGAGGGAAGAAAAATATAAAAACGTATGTTACTGAAATTGGATTTCATTATTTAGTTGCTAAGATTAGTATTCATAGTTACATATGTGTTAATTCTCTCTTTGTTTTTTCTTTCCTTCCCCCCCCTTTTTTGCAGAGGTGGGAGCACTTGACAAACTACCTTCACCAGAGGAAACTAACCAGTCTTGAAGAAGAATGCATTCTTATTTTGTTGTAGTGTAGATTTAGATTGAAATTTAAACAAAAGATCCAAATGAGCTGAAGATGAGAAGTATTGTTTGCATTAATCTGACAAATAGCTTTCTGCCCTCTGGGTTGGTTTGTTTGGGGATTTTTGTTTGCTTTTTTTTTCCCCTCTCTCTCTTCTGTGATGTTATAGTGTAAAATTTTGCCTTGGTAAAATTTTTCTGTAGGTAAATGATAAAATAAAAATAAAGAGCAACTACGTTGTTTCATTTTCAAATTAAATATGCACTAGCACACAATACATCATATACAAAGCCCAGGTTAAATTGTAAGATTATGCTGCACCTATATTCTTCAAAATTACAGTAAAATAAAACATAAATACTACATATTGTGTACTTCAAACTGCTGCCATGCAGAGTCATCTTCACAGATGTCTGTACTTTTATGCTTCATGGGAGCCTTACTTCCTTTTCCTCTTTTCATAGACTTGAAATAAACTCATGTTCACTTTAAATTTCATATTATTCACCTGTAACACACCAGCCCACTGACTGAAGCATACCTTCACGCAATACAAATTTAACTGTTCGGTACAGGTAACAGGTTGGCACAAATCCTATGTGTAGGATTCCTATTCCTATGCTGTCAAGAATACTGGGTCTGTATTCTTTAATGAAGAAACTCTACTGTCCCCTCCAAGATAAAAAAAATATTTTATTTTATGAGATACTCTAGTCTGAATCCAGCAAAGCACTTGAATACATGCTTAGTCCCTGTGAAAGAGCTTTGATGTACTGGTCCCAGACTGCTAGACCCATACACAACATATGTCATATCAAGAATGAGGAAAGGTTTGAGAGAATACAGCATCTTAGAAAGGTTTTTCACATTCAGATGACCTTCAATCTCTGCATAGGACAGTGAAATATCATCCTTTCAAAGTGCTGCTGTGCACCCGAGTGCACAGACTGACAGAAATTTTGCAGACCATTATTCCATAATCTGTTCTTCACTTTTAGCATTGCAGAATACATTTTAGATGTCAAGCCACTACTGTTTAATTTGAACCCATAAGGTTATCTCACCTTGTCAATCAGCCTGTGCTTTTCCTCTGATAATTACTCTGCCTCTGATCTAATATCTGATGTTCGCTTTCCAAAGTGTACAAAGTACACTTTTCATCAGCTCCAACGAGCTTTTGAGCAAGTCCTCCAGACAATGTTGTACTGTTTGGGTTTTTTTTAAAAAAGAGTAATAAAAAAGTGTACACTGCTGGTATACCTGCTGCTAGTTCAACATTATTTGGTAAATTTATGGATTTCCAAAAAAATGAAAAAAGAATGGAGTGAAATTTAACTTTTGCACATTAGTATAGTTCAGTAATTCCAAACTCTCATTTCCCTAGTCCTTCTACTAGTAGGACTAGTAGACTAGTGACATTTCCCTAGTCCTTCTACTAGTCCACATTTCCCATCATAAACTTGAAGCAGAGCTCACTAAAATCAAAAGGCATTCTTTTTATTGACTTTCTTGGACTTTGGTTCATTGACTACTAAGAAGCAGTATCCATTTGCAGAACTCAATAACAAGCCATCTTTCTATGGCAAGGCAGCTGAATCTATGATCAAATAAAAAGAGCATAATCTTAGCATTGAATTTCTTCTCTTTTGAAATAGGATAAGAAATTGAGTTTAAAATTAGAAAACATTTATTACTTAAATCAAATTAGCATACTGTCAGCTCGTTAAAGTTGGAATGGTCTTGTTACAATGTTTATTTGAAATTCTGAAATTTGAGATTATTTGAAATACTGAAAAACTCATAGGATCGGGTTCTTACTCATTGTGCTGCTCTGCTATAGGCATATATTATAATGAAACACAAAGGATCATTATACTCTAATTACCAAAAGCAGTCCACGTGGTTTCATTTAGTAATTACTGCATTCAAACACATACTGGTAATATTCCAAAATACAGAGAGAGGTAAAATTTTCAGACTGTTTCTTCACCCTCTACAGCTCTTATCTTTGCAAAAACAAAGGGTCAAAAAACAATAAAGGGTCATTCTTCTGGATCAATTTCAGTAACAGTATTTTATTAACATTCTTATTTTATTTAAAGCATTTCTTACATCACTACATCTCAGACCTAAATTCTGCAAATATCTGGAATGACATCTCCATAGTTGGCATCTCAGAAAACACCTGATAAAAGATGGCCTTTAAACCACAATTTGAAAGCAATTAGTTTCAACGGGGCAAAGAGACAATAAAAAGATGTGACAAGTTTCAGCAGAAAACGAAAAAAAATCCCTAATCATTTCCTTCTCATTTCATTTATTTGCTCATTTGCATACATTGTATTCCGCTTTTGTGTAGGATTAGATCAAACACATCTGCACTAAAGACAAAAGCCAAAGACTAAAAAAAAAGAGTAAAACCTTTGTTGTAATGTTTGCCAATAATAAGAAATTACCCAGCATGCAAATTTAACTCTGACAATGAACAGAAGCCTTACATGATGCTGAATGACTGGACAATAAAATGGCAGATGAAATTAAATGCTGATGCAAGCAAAGTAATATGCACAGAGAAAAACAACTCTAATTTTACCTACACATAATGATGGTCTAAATTATCTCCGGAAAAATAGCTTAGGCTCGTTGTACATGGTCCTCTAAAAATGTCATTCTAAACCTCAGCAGCAATTAGAAAGGAAAATGGAATGTTAGGAATTATAATGAAAGTAGCCAAAACCAAACCAGAAAACATCATTATGAGACCATTCCCAACTTTGACACCAGCTGCAGTTCCAGTCAGTTCATTGCAAAAAAACCCCACACTGTAGAACCATAAAAGCTGTTGAAAAAAGTGATTAATATCTTCAGCGACAGCGAACAACTTTTATACACAGAGACACTATATAGATTGTGACTTTAGCTTGAGAAAGAGACTAGCAAGTAGAGAGATGACAGAGTCTTAAATGTCATGGTAAAAATGCTTAGCGAATTCTCTTCTTGTAACCCAGGATTTAATGATTACTTACTAAAATGATCAAGTAACATTTTTAAACCTCGCTCTCAGTAAAAGAAGTCTTCTTCTATACATGTCATGATGAAGTTGTGACACTGACAGGCACAGGACATTGTGGACGCCATAGGTTCTGGAAGGAAACTATTGTATTCACAGAAGAAAAGTACTTCAAGGTCCAAATGAAACCACTACCTCAAAAAGCCTAAGTAAATTGTTTCTTAGAACAGATTATGGACTTGCGTGCACAGAGGGATTAATTGAAAAGGGCTTCTTCATCTACACATCATCTGATGCCAGTTTACAAAAGAAACTTGGAAATTACACATTTTTGGTTAAAAAATCTGCAGAAATGAATACTATCTATAACCAAAAAGGTATAATTTTATACCTGACAGTGCTTCACCTGCCAGGTAGTCTCACTAAGACTTGTTTAAATGCAGGTCAGTCAGCATAAAAAAGGGAATTTCTGGTGGCACAGTTGACATAAAACAGTCTAATCAGATTAGGAAGTCATTAGGCAGCTGACAGGATACATGTGTTTTCCCACCTGTCTACTCAGGTAAAGGTCAGGCTGCAAAATTAGCATAGAAAATTAGACAGGACTCAGAATACTGAGGACATTTGAGGGGCCTTGATACTGGGGTTGACAATTCTGCTTTCAAGTTTAATGTTACCATAGTTAAAACCAAACTACGGCCCTTTTTGCCTGACGAGCACACTAACTTCGTAAGATAACAGAGAAGCTCGGCGTGAGTTAGTTTACGAAAGATTCTGTCTAATTTTCAACTCTTCTTTTGCCTTTCAAATGAGACAAGGAGATATCATATAAGATAGTATGTGAAGCAACACATTAATAACTCACAGAAAAAGTGATGAAAGTATTTTTACATTATTTCAAAATACATCATACAAAAAAGCAACAAGTTAGAAATGGACACCAGGAAATAAATTATGAAGATATAAATTAGCTCAGGAGATTTCTAAGGCAGACATGAGGATTAAAGGAAGGTTTAGAGATGAATATTATTAGCAGAACAAATGATTTTTCACCAATTAACAAAGTACACTGAGTGCAGTACTTCTGTCACTATTTTGTGTTCTGTCATTTATTTTTAAAAAAAAGCAAATAATAATTCTGATGCTTAATTTTTGTGAGGACTGAGCATGACATGGACCAACCGTAGAAAACTATGGCAACTCACAGATGGCTCTACTACTCAGATTCAGTATCTGGGTATACAAATGTCAGTTGCTAGGACTTTTAATACCTCAGAGCATAGTGTATTTGCCAATTCGTGTGCAACATTCAGCACCTCCCAGAAATCATAGAATCATAGAATCTTCATGGTTGGAAAGGACCTTTGAGATCATCGAGTCCAACCATACACACACACACACACAAAACAAACAAAAAAACCCAACCAAAAAACCCCAACAACCTACAATCTCCGCCCTTCAGAGCATGCCCTGAAGTGCCAAATCTAGCCGTTTCTTAAACACCTCTAGGGCTGGTGACTCAACCACCTCCCTGGGCAGGCAGTTCCAGTGCCTGACCACTCTTTCAGTAAAGTAATTCTTCCTAATATCTAATCTAAACCTCCCCTGACGCAACTTCAGACCATTTCCTCTGGTCCTGTCATTATTCACCTGGGAGAAGCAGCCAACACCCACCTCTCTACAACCTCCTTTCAGGTAGTTGTAGAGGGCAATGAGGTCTCCCCTCAGCCTCCTCTTCTCCAAGCTAAACCTGCCCAGCTCCCTCAGCCTCTCCTCATATGACCTGGTCTCCAGACCCCTCACCAGCCTGGTAGCTCTCCTCTGGACATGCTCCAGCACTTCAATGTCCCTCTTGTACAGAGGGGCCCAGAACTGAACACAGTACTCAAGGTGAGGCCTCACCAGTGCCGAGCACAGAGGCACGATCACTTCCCTGCTCCTGCTGGCCACGCTATTCCTGATACAAGCCAGAATGCTGTTGGCCTTCTTGGCCACCTGGGCACACTGCTGGCTCACGTTAAGCTGGCCGTCCACCAGCTTTCCAGCCACTCTTCCCCAAGAGTGGGAGCTTTAAAAAGCAGGAGTTGAGCTGCAGATGAGAATTATTTTATCTCCTTGCTTGTAAAGCACTACATTATTCCCAAATACCTGACCAAATTCTCTTGAGATTCAACTCGTATATGTTCTGTCATCTGTGGTATTTCTAATTGAATTGATCTCTGCAGGTTTTCCACTAATTAAGTACATGCAAATCATACAGCCTTTCTGAGTGCTGAGAGACGTGAGTCTCATATGGAATGTCTGCCTGTGTGTAAATTCTAAAATAACAAAATACAATCCATCTCAAATCAGGATAAAATGCTACCATTCAGTTTGCAAAATATTTTTTTTTGCCTTTGGTACAGTTTCTAATATAAATGTTGACTATTTATCACTTACAAACACTTAAATAATTAATTCAGAATGGATTCCTTCTATAATTTCCCCTTCAGAACATTTATGAGGTCATATGTTTCCTTGAAAGAATCCTATTTTATTAAAAGTCATTCTATCAGAAAATAATTGATCCAATTTATGAAAATTATGGCTATTATTACATTTATCAATATTAAAGGTGGTATTTCTTGACAAGATTTAAAACTGAGGCTCTGATCATTTACGTCAATGTAAATTCCTATGTCAGATTTGTAGAACAAGTATTCTTTGCTTAATATTTATTCAGATGTCAGTGTACGGAAATCACATTCTGCTTCCCTAAGCTCTTTCTGCACTTTCATAGGATTGTCCTATTGATCATGAACTCCTAATCTAAAAGACAGTAGATTTAGGAATCATTAGCTTTCTTGCGGTTTTCACATCTACTGTTCTCTGCAGCTATTAAAACCCTACTCAAACTAGTCTCCAAAGATTTGCATGAGAATTTTATGCACCTCTTCTGCAAAAATATATTGGGTAACTTCTTTTAGGACTCTTCATAGGAGATTTAGTTACTTGAAATAAAGAGGGCAGTTTGCTAAGTGAAGATCTAAATCACCTTCTGCTCTCTGCTAGCTAGAGAGTGAGTGCCGGCTGTGAATCCAGAGTAATCCTTTAAATTAGAGGGTGAGCTCTGGCTCTGAATCCATAATAATCTTTTAAATTAGGCATTTTGGCTTGCTTCTTCAAATCAAGCAGAATGAACCCAGGCCCTAAGACTTAAAGAACCAGTAGGAGCGGACAGGAAAACTAACCATGTTTTTCCAGCTACGAGTTACATTTCTGCACCACTTTCCAAAACCCAGTTTGCATATTGTGACTGTTTGGCTTTCATGCTGGTTACCTACTTAGTCACTGTTTAAAAAGACAGCTCTTCAAAGACATCATATGGGGGCCATATCCTGACCTATGAAATTCAGTATAGTGGTACTGATGACCTTGAAAGTAGGTTTATTTATATCAGTTAAGATCTGACCTTAACCAGTGGACCAACATCATTAAAAAAACTCATTCTAATAAATCTCAGGTCTTATGCTGAATATAATTTCAGAAATAAAAGCTCTAGTCACCCTCATTCCATACACAATACTCCTCCTTCCCACTTGCTGCAAAGTACATTGTTCATTAAATCCTTCTGTCACTTTGGGCCTTCAGAACCATCTACTGATTTTAGCCATTAAAGAAATCATACTGTGCCTCTGTATTATTTAGAAATGTCTCCACACCTGTGAAATCTTAATTCATTTTATGTAGTTCAAACTACACAACACTTTTTTATTCAAAATATTTACATTTTCCTCTGACTTTTGGTGCATTTTTGTTTGAATTTCTTTTCAGTGCACATTATAGACAGTATTTTATCTTTCACCACAGCCCTCAAACATCTGTTTCCAAAATTCAGTTTGATTAAACATAATAGTTTTGTTGTGTTAATCATTATTTTGGTATTCTTCTCTCTACTCTAGCTATCTATTAGCATAAAACACAGTAATTACCAATAATTCCTATTTTGTGACAGTGTTGACAAGCCAGATATTCTTGGCTGTGTAAAAGGAAGCAGCTGTAACACATTTTTTCCTTTTATGATCTGTAGTAGCTATTATACATATGCATTATTCTTTGTTTCAGCCAGATAGAGAGGCTGCTTTCCTTTGTGTGAAAAAAACATATCCTCACTACCTTCTGTGAATTCAAAGTGGAATCACATCTGTGGACAGACTTGAGATATATTTTGCAAAAGAATCAAAGCAATAAGGGATTATAATCCCCTATTTTCAGAAGTTATTTAAGATTTTTTGGAGGCATTAATTTCTTTTGAGATACAGAAACACACTTCACTAGATTTATAGGAGCATGCAAGGAGGTTCAGGTGTTGAACTATGTCCTGGTTTGAGGTAAAACAGAGCAATTTTCTGTTCAGTATTTTTACTTTGCAGCTAAGCCTCTTCCAGCTAACTGAACTCTCTGAAACTAACAACATTTTTTTTCCGACAGTGTCCGCTCTGAGTGATAAGACCTCATTGTTTCTAATTTATGCCAAGGGATAGTATGCAGAGAGGCTCTTGCTTATACTTATTGCTATAACAACCAAGGTCAGCCCACTTTCCTATGTGCCCTGTTGGAGGGTCAGAAGCAGAAAAACATAGAGTGGAGCGGACAGGACAGGTGAGCCAAAACTGACCAACAGGGTATTCCATCCCATCTGCATCATGCTCAGTATAAAAACTGAGGGATCAAAGGCCAGCCCTCTTTTCTTAATGGCCAGCATCTGAGGAGGACTCTCTCTGTTTGTCTGCCTTTGATCCCGATCCATGCGTTCCTGAATCCAGATCTGGAATCCCATTCCATCCATCACTGAGTCCAATCTGGGACTTTCCCAATGCCCGCTGGTGATGTGATTGTCATCCTGGGAGTTTAATACAGTTTTGTATATATTGTATATTTTCATTATTTTCTTCTTTTTTTTTAAAATAATATTTGCATTAAAGTAGTTTTGTTTCTTCTTTTAAAACTCATAAGTCTCTCTTCTCTCTCATCCTTCTGTCCCTGAAGGGAGACGCTCTCCCTCCTCTGAAGGGGAGAGGAGTAAAAGAGAGCATCTGTCATTCATATCTGTGGCCAGTCCAGCCCAAACCTCAACAAACTGCCAACAAGATTTTAAATTTTAATTGTTTATTTGCAGCCTGAACCATTATTAAAGCAAGAACTTGTGTGGACTTATAAATTCCACTTGATACTAATCTGAATTTTAGGATGCCAAAACACATTCAAAAAAATGACCCTTTATAGCTGAAAGCCTGGAGAACACTAACTTGTCCTATCAAAAGTTGGTCTTTGTTACTATTGGTTTACATAAATCTAAGCACAAATGTGACGTTAGCTAGCAAATAAATGACCTCATCAACATCTCAAGGCCCAAAAACCTGCTAGCAAAATGTCACGGTAAATAACATAGCAACGTTGTAATTATAAGCTCTGGGCCCATGTCTGGCCCCACATCTTTTGCTTGCACACCACAGAACACCCTGCACTGGCAAATACAGTCAATCAAGCGTGCATATCCTACGACAGCGCCTGGGTGCCTGCAGCTGAAAATGGACAAAGGTTTGGCCAAATGGCGTTTACGATGCAGGTATTGCCTACATTTCCTCTGAAAGATTATAAGACCATATGCACCATAATGCTTAAAATTGTGCTAGAAATTGGGACTTGCATCTCCTTCTGAAAACCATATCCTTATGCTAGGCAGTCTGGGAAAAAAATTTGCAGAACCTCCAATTCTGCTTAGCATTAATAATACTAAAATCCCATAAAAACTTAAAAGTAGGCCTTGCAGCAGGGAAAATCTTCCTTTAGAAGAAGGAAAAGGTAAACATAAAAATGAACACTGAATATACATTCATGCTCTGACAAAAGCCAGAAAGCCCTGTATGCACAACTGTGTATATGTGAATCCTTCATTGTTACCTGGTATCATGGCACTTCTTTTCTGAGCTCCCTAGTGCCACTTCCCAGCAAAATCGCAATCAGAGGGGACATGTATTGTATCTTCCTGGGACCGTTTTCTGTTTGGTTGTGCCAACCCTGAAGCAATATTAGCAATTAGGGTCCTAATTCAGCCATGAGTTGCTCACACATCTCAACAGCATTGCAGTGTACAGAGCTTTAAAAGTTTGATGACTGCATGTTTTTTATTGACTTTCTAGATTTGGAAATATTAATTGTAAAAAGCTCCTTTTCAAACTGGCAACTTGTCACAAGTGGGGTCCCTCAGGGATCAATACTGGGCCCAATGCTGATTAATATCTTCATAAGTGATCTGGATGATGGGATGATGAAGTTTGATGATACCAAAGTGAGTGGGGAAGTGGAAACTTCAGAAGGAAGAGCCACCTTGCAGGAAGACCTGGATAGGCTGGAAGAGTGGGCTAACAAGAACCTTGTGATGTTCAACAAATGTAAGGTCTTGCACCTGGGAAACCATAACCCAGGAATGCAGCACAGGCTGGGATCTACCTGGCTGGGGACCAGCTCTGTGGAAAGGGACCTGGGGATCCTGGTGGACAATAAGCTCAAGATGAGTGAACAGCGTGATGCTACTGCAAAGAAAGTCAACAGGATGCTGGCTTGCGTCAACAAGGGCATCACCAGCAGAGATAAAGAAGTCGTTATCCCACTCTACTCAGCACTTTTCAGGCCACACCTGAATACTGTGCTCAGTTTTGGTCCCTGCTACACAAAAAAAGATATGGTCAGGCTGGAAAAGGTCCAGAGAAGGGCCACAAAGAAGAACAAAGGACTGGGAAGCCTGCCATATGAGGAAAGGCCGAGAGAACGGGGTTTGTTCAGCCTTGAGAAAAGAAGGCTTAGGGGAGACCTTATCACCATGTTCCAGTATTTAAAGGGTAGCTACAAACAAGATGGAGACTCCCTTTTTACATGGAGTCCCATGGAAAAGACCGGGGTAATGGGTACAAGTTACTCCTGGGGAGATTCTGATTGGACGCAAGAGGAAAATTTTTCACAACGGGAACAGTCAGCCATTGGAATAATCTCCCCAGGGAAGTGGTGGATTCCCCATCATTGGACACTTTTAAGATTCAGCTGGACAGGGTGCTGGGCCATCTTGTCTAGACTGTGCTTTTGCCAAAAAAGGTTGGACCAGATGATCCTTGAGGTCCCTTCCAACGTGGTATTCTATGATTCTATGATTCAAGACAGTAACTATACCCTGTCTCACAACCCTTTTGGATTATTTTCCTGAAGGCAAACAATCACAACTTGCTAAACTTTGAGGGAAACATGGTAAGGGTTTCCAGAACAAAAGTTTCAAATATATGCAGGATCGAGGTTTATAGCTTTTAAAGAAATGGTTTTAGTTTTAAAATAATACAAAGAACATGCTAGGGTTGTTCTCTAATTTTTGTGCATCCAGGTGAAGGCAAAGGACAACTACAAAGCAGAGAAGGCTGCCAATTCAGAAGACTGCAGTGTACCAAGTCCTATTCTTTTGAGCATAATAATAGGTGGACTAAATGGCCACAAGGTGGTAACAGTGCTCTACATGAAAAAGCTCAATCGTGTTTAACAGAACAGGTTTAAATCAATACAATCAATATTTGTATTTCGTTAAAAAAAAATGAAGTGTAGTCCATGGGAGAGAGCTGTGACAGCCCTCAGAAGTGATCAGTGAGCGTTGCCTGGGAAGGAAAGGGAAAACTTTCTGCTTCTGTGTTTCTCATTACTTGGTCAGCTACATGCAACTAAATCTTACTTAGAGCCAAACAGCATCCTATAAACTACTATGCCAACTCACCTGAACTGCTCTGAGGTCCCTCTCTTTCTGAGACAACAATCCCAGGCTGCATCTGAACAGGGCAGTCTATCACCAACAGCAGAATGTAGGGTTAGTGATTTGGATGAGACAGAAAACCTCTGGATTTAGGCATAACTTTTTATGACAGTCATACCTTTGACAATTGTTCTCTGAATTATGTCACTTACTGTTCTCCACACTAAGGATTCACAGATTTACTTTTGTGGACTAACAACACAGACACTGAAAAAAGTTCAAAGTTGAGCATTTGCAATAAAAGGCTTCAGTTTCAGGGACCCAGTTTGCACATACCACTTTCTGGTAACCACTGATCTGCAAGAAGATTTGGGAATGGGGATAGACTTCAAAAGAGAATTATTATAGCAATTTTCAAAGCATACTGAGCTAAATAAAATAAAACAAAAAGGTGTTTTTTGAAGGTATGAAAAACAGAGATGTCTGCAAGAGAGAATATCCCAGTATGGACGGACTTGACTTGTATTGCTCTGCAGGGTTAGGAGTTCAGGACAGGACTGATGTATAATGAAATAAGGAGACAGGACAGATGTGACGCCCCTGCAGACTCCCACACCGAAATTCTGTCCCAACTGAAACTAGCATTACTCTCCTATCTGCAGAAGGTGGTTTTGACTCATTATCTAGGAAAAAAAGGAGGGATGAAAGAATTTGGTCTCTAAAAGTGTCTTTAAATCCTTTCTCAAAAAATGAGTTACAAATAACAGTAACATGACACTTGTAAATATAAACAAGGTGGTCACAGTGTGAACACCACTTTGGGTATGGTAGGTAATCGCACTTAAAAAGGAATTATGAGCTTTGAAAATGAAGACACAGAAATAATGTGGGCCATTAACTGAAATAGCTAGAGAAAATAAACAGAAAATCGTGCAGCTGGCACCTGAAATTTCATTCAAGCTATCAATCATGGATCACTTAAGTGCAAATCTAGACCTAAATTCACCCACTAGCCAGAGGCAGAAACTATTGTTTGACTTACTTAGAGATCCTTCTTAACAGTCCTTTCTCTATTACCCCACTGATTGCGGTGGGCTATTTGATGTCTGTAAAACAAGTTAGGACTACTCATTGAATGCAAAGAATCGTAGCTACTACTGTCATAAATAGGTCTCAGAAAAGGCAATCTCAGCACAGAGTCCAAAGAAGAAGTGGACATTAAGAGGTCCTGTCTGGGTCTAACAGATGATCCTGCAGGTCCCATTTGTGAATCTGGAAGCTGCATGATTGCAGTCAGTGCCAGGAAACAACAGGGCAAAGATGCTTTGTGGCAAAGAGGCTTTAGCTTTTGTGTTTAGGTCTGACATTTTCTGGCTGTGTCTTGAGGTGTTATAAATCCTGTAATACAGTGATTAAGACATGATGTGACTGTAGACAGCACACAGGTTGTAAATAAACAGAGTGAAGAGATAAACAGCATCCTGTCTGCTTACTCACTACAGCCTAATGTGTTAAAGACATACCGGTGACTCTGAGTTACCTAACCTGGAACAAGTACACTCTCACTTTGAGAGGCTTCAAACCTGAAATGCAGGATATGAGACACTGGTCAGCCAACAACCTGATGGACCTAAAGGAGGGAAAGGCTTCTGAAGAGTCATTTTTTTGTGCTTTGAATCACACAAGGACACCGACCCCCAAAGCTGTGGTAGAAGAGTGGACTGAAGGACAATCGGACATTCATCAAGAGTGAATTAAGCCAGTGATAATCAGAGTTATTGGTAAAAGAGACAGACAGGCTTAGATACTACTGTGATTTTTTACATGTAAGAAAAGAACCATCTAGAGCAAGCTCTGTTCCCAACTGTAAGATTTCATCCTAGTTGCCAGTGCAACTCATCCAAGGAAAAGGAAATTAATTAATTGTCATTGACTGAGATCATTAACACAGAGTTACTTTCTCTCATCTGAGGGAGAATCAACCCATCAGTTTTATGTCTGCCATAGTTACCTATCCTGATGTAAAGCAGAAAAAGGGATATTCTACTTTGTAATAAGTAAGCTTGGCTACTCTAGCAATGCATGCCGTACTAATGACTCTATCCTTGAAGAAGAACTGAAAGGCTGATAAAGAACTAAAGAGTGATAAAAAGAGAACATCCTACCCCAGGAGGCGCTGAAAGATGGATAATTGCAAAAAAAAAGCATGAAGTCAGCAAAAGTCAGTTTTAACTAGGGGAAGGGTAAACGTGTCAGGGGGAGACTGCAATCACTGACTCCATTAGAGACCAAGCAGGCTTATCCCCCCACACACACTGTATTGGAACATGCACACATCAATTAAAGGGCACTGTAACTTTAAATGAAAGTGAGGAATAATACTAACCAAATAAAAACTGTTAAGATAAGGTACTAACCAATAATCATAACTAAAGGCACATACTTCTATGTTTTGAATCATATAACTGCACCGAAGATTTTGTGAACCGGAGTGTTAGCTTTGTGGATTACCACCTGGCACCCACTTCTGCACAGAAATGATTTAAATAAATACCTCTCTGCTCTGTGTCTTGCGCACCAGGTAAAAGACCCCGCTTTGAGACAACAATACTACCAAGGTAATATTAAGTAGCAGCCTTTGATTTCAGGCTGCTGCTTATGTCACCTGCCAAATGAAAGGGCAAAGGAAAGTGAAGCCTAAACAGTCATTTCTTTCTGAAAAAATAGTCAGTCTTTGGAATTATATCGCCATATCTTGAGGGGACACCAGTTCTTCCAAATCTTTGGGGTGCTACTTTTAGTTTTGTTGTCTCTAGAGTTCTGTTTAAAGTTGTGGGTCCTGAAGTCATATGATAATGTGAGAATTTCACCCTTTAATAATCCAAAATGCTAAACTTGTCTAATCTTAGTGGTCACAAGGAAAAAATCCATACTTTCAGTGCACCAAAAGCACCAGAAAAAATTCATATATATATATATATATATGTATTATTTTAAGGCAAACATACTAACTTAGTCATAAATTTGGATACTTGGGTTTGGAGACAGTGTATCAGTCCCAGGAAGAAGTCAATTGTCTGATCATTCAGATAAATCAGCAGAAACATGTTTCTAAAACATTGTTTATGTCTGTGGACTCCAAAGAACGTATTGGTGTTAAAGCTTCATGGAAAAAAAGAATTTCCCAAAGATGGAGGTGTCTTATATTCATGCATAGTAAAGTCTATGACACATGCAAAGTAACACTTCATTTCTAATCATGGAGCTCAGCAATTATTATGTGAGGAAACATTTTTATTACTACATTTTACTGACTATAAGCTGATACGTGAAAAACAGTTTTATAATTTAAAATTTATTTCAGATCAATGGAAGCAACCATGTGGGAATTTGGATCTGTAATTCTCCTCCCACTCCACTGAAACACTGCTAACCACAGCAGACTTCACAGCGTACAGTGTTCTACATAGGCTGTTCCGTGTGAAACAAAAGAAAAACTATGAATTTGAATTTTACCAGAATTTAAATTTTACCAGAATTCACCACCTCTTAGTCCAGACTTGGAAATCAACCCCTGCAAAGTCAAGGTACTATTTGTACAAGTAAAGATTACCTCCATTAAAAGTATCAGAATCAGGCCTTTTATCCTTGGCCAAATGAAGTAGAATGATTGCATCAGTTTTCTGTGATAATTAGATGATTGAATCATGTGAGTAATAGTTCACTCATCTTCTAGCTATCTAATTCATGGTTAATGAGTGCTCTTCATGCACTCCTCACCATGAGGACTCAACTCATAAATCACTCCCTATTCATGTGTGAGTTCAGTCTGAAGAAACAGATTGTGTAATGATGTGATTTTGATGCTTGTCATCTCTTCAGAAGGTAGCAGATCAGTGAAAAAAAATAAATATGAATCACCCTACCTTGGCTCCCAGCAATTTCCTTTTGTCTTGGTACAAAGAGATTCTCACTTAAGCATATTACAGGAGAGAATCTAGTGTACTTTTTCACAAGGCTTTCTTTTTTTCCCCTCTTCTCCTTAAAAAGAACTCATATATGCTGTTTCTCTTCAATCATATTTTTCTCTCTTAAGATTTAATAATCATTCTGTAACTTTGTTGTTTCCCTTCTCCTGACCTTATCGACCCATTTAGAGATCTTGGTTTTAACCACTCTAAGGTTTACAATGCCTTTTCCTGTAAAATAGGTAACAGTGCAGTGGCCTTTCAGCAGGTGAACAGGGAGAAACTAGATTAGATTACCTATGTGCTGCCCCACACTTGGATTTGAACTCTGTGACTGATCCTCAGAACAACGGCCTCTAGTTCTCACCAGAGCCAGTTGCAGCAAGAATAAACAGCTTTTAAATAGGCCAAGGCAGAGTCAAACATTAGTACTGGGCCATAAGCATGCAGAATTGCACAGCAAGGTTAAAGGATTTGCTTTCAGGGATGGTAGAAAACACAAATCTCTTGGCCCATCAAGTTCAGTCCTTTGCTATTGTTAGCAACCAGATTATATAAACCCTTTGCTACCTAGCAAAGTATCAGATGCTTGTTAATAAGATGGATTTTTTCCTAGCATATGAAGGCACTGTCAGGGTAGGTAAAATCTTCAGTCTTGTCATGTTGGAAAATTACTCACTTTCCAACAGCTCTGTGTCAGCGAGCAACACGGGCAGGCTGAGCCTCAGCAGAAACCAATTGGGAGGTAAGGGTGACAAGAAGGCAGGCAGAGGCAGTCTCCACACTGAAAAGGGCACAGTCCCACAGTACCTCAGCAAGAAGGGCAGAGCAGGTATAGTCATGGTAACCAGGTTCAGCCAACAGTCCACATTGCCAGAGAAGCTCAGAGCGATGAAGCAGGTCTGAGATCAACCCAGGAAGTCAAGATCATGGGTCAAAGTCAGGGCCTGTATCATCCAGGCACAAGCACAGATTAGGCAGGGGCCATGTATGAAGGCCTCAGATGAAAAGCTACTCTTGAGCAAAGAGTACCCACACCGTAATTAAGCTGCCTTCAGCCCAAAGAGCCAAATCCACAGGAGTGGGGGGTGTGCACTCTGAGCACTGACACTCTGTAGGGGTCTTGATCTCCTGTTGTACTACAGGTTTGTCTGCACTATACAATGAAGTGCTATACAGAGACATCTGTTCCTTACAGGTGAATTGGCCCTGCTTCTCAGCTCAAAGATTTCAACATGCTAAGGCAATAACTAGAATTAGCTATGCCCCCTGGAATCAGTGCTGTACACAGATGAACGCAGAACCTACATGGACAGAGCTGCCTACACGTTATTCCTTACTATGGCTACACATGCTCAAGATAGACTACCTGGAAAAGGTTAAATCAGCTAGGAAAAGGTTAAACAGCTCTGCAGAGTTCATTCAAGACATGACATTTCTGACAGAGATTAAAGGAGATGTGGGTGCCCTCAGGTCTTTCCTTATAAAAAGCATATACTGCATAGGCAAATGACATCTCTCTTCTGTGCAGTGAATATAATTAGTGCTATTATTAGTGCTATTAGAGTTCTTATTGTTCTGAATGGTCATCACAACGCATTTGTTCTGAAGTAGACAGTTCACAGAAACCAATATAAAAAGTTACCATCTTCCTTTGTCATAACTCATCTGATGTTCCTTTTGTATTCATCATAAAGATAATCAAAATCCCTTCAATCCACCATTAAGAAGACAAAACTCAACAAGGCAGAAAAGAATTTATGAGTGGGTACTGTCGAAAATCCTGCCAATTCCATTTTAAAATTAGGCTAGTATTAGTGCATGGGGTGGATGTGAATGGGTTTAAGTTTTTAATAAATTATCAGAGCTATGACCGAAATGGCACTGGGCGAGCTTGCTTGGGCAAATTGTTACAGATCAGTAACAGTTTGCTTAGGAATAGATGGAAAAGGAAAAGAGTTTTGGGACTGTTTGTAACAACAGTGCGTCTATTCCAGGCTGAAACCCAGGAGGAGGTGTGTGGAAAACTTATTTAAAACATGCATGGGAAGATAAAAGGAGCAGTGATGTAACAGGATGCCGATTCAAGAACTCTTTCTCAGGGAGAGAGGGCTTTGTGCAGTACCACACTGTGGTGAGTTGACCTTGGCTGACTGCCAGGTGCCCACCAAGCCACTCGATCCTTCCCCCTTCTCATAGGACAGGGGGAGAAAGACAGGCTGCAAAGCTTGTGGGTCGAGATAAGGACAGGGACATCACTGACAAATTACCATCACAGGCAAAACAGACTTACTGACATAAATTGCCTGTAGTTTTAATGATTCAACTCACAGCAGATTTATGCAAAACACATTCCTGTGTTTCTGGCTCTCACATCACCTTATAAGACAAGTAACATCTGCTTCCAAACTGACATTATTTCTCCCTTAAGAAACAGCGGTCTTTGACAAGCCACCTGCAAATCTTCATTTTATCACCCATAATACAGGAAAGACTTGTCAGAGGCTAGACTTCATCTCTTCGAGGAGTTCTTCAAGGACGGGTTCACGAAATATCATCCCAGGTTTGTTCAATAAAGAAAGAACTGCTCAGTAGCTGCAATACAATAGACACAATAGAAATGGGGCAGTCTGTTTACGTTTATTGTCTATACCCCAACTTCTGGAACTCTGTAAATCATTCTCGTTGGTTAAAATGAACCAAAGTTTCCCTCAGGGATATGATTTTTCTCTTACAAATTTTCCAAATTCATATTGCCACTAAGGATGGGCAGACAAGCTTTGGAAAAAATAAGTTCTTCATTTTCAGAACATCAGCTAGAGAACACTTTTGTGGCATTTTTGTGAGGAAGATAGTTGGATAGGAAATAACACACATTTCTCATAATGCAAAATTTGGGAAGGGCAAGTTAGAATCAAGCTAATGGAAAAAAAAATCACACAGCACACCACAGAACTCATTACAAGAGACTGCAGCAAATATATAAGCAGATTAAAATGCAATTAGACAGATTCCGTCAGGGATTAGTAAATGTGCTTTTCTAGATGCATTCTTTAACTCTGGTGATCTCCTGAGTCTTAGAGGATAGAGGGAAGTCATGTTTCATAAATATATTTTTTCCTTGCAGTTTTCCATAAATATCTGCAACTAGCCATTGTAAAGCACAGGATAGTGCGCAAGATGACTCCAAATTTCTGTCCTGAGAACACAAGAGTCAAAGTTTTTCATGAAATATATGAGCAGCTCAGATTTAAGTTCAACGATTTGCATATGTTTAAAGTATTACTCGTAATTGCAAAGGAAAACACCTTAAACTACATATCTTTAAAATTTTAAGGCAAGAGGTGAAGCCATAAAGCAATTAGATCTTCTCACATGAAATCATTGGTTTGAACTGGTAAACAGTTGTAACACTCTACACATTTGTCTTAGAACACTTTCAGTAAGTTATTTATCACACAGTGGATAATAACTCTCTGAGACTGTAACTGAACATATATAATAAATAAAATAATTTGATTAAAGCCTAAAAACCACTGTAATCACTTGTACACAAAAATAACATCAGCTATAATTTGATAAAACATTGCCAGTTTGAGAATGAAAGAACACATGTATCGATACATTCAGTCTTTGAGCAGATACAGATTTGAAAATAACACTCCCCTTCCTCACCACAAGAGATTATATTTAAACCTGGTTTCTGCTGCATAGGGATGCATCTGCCTTTGTTTTCTGGACCTGGAGAATATGTGACGAAGCGAGGAACAGAAGAGGAACAGACAGCTAGCTCAACTCCACATTACAAGAGAGTCTCTGTGAGGGTTCAAGAACACTGTTGGTTGCTAAACGCAAACGCTGGGGTAGTTTTCTGAGTGCTAGCCAGGTCATGTGGACACACAAGCCACTAACCCAGCTGCAGAGCAGGCACACAGGTGCTACTGAAGCTTTTGGGTTGTCACATCCCTGCATGCAACTGCAGTGGAAGTCTGTTTGCCGAATATGCTCACCTCATCTCTCTCTCCCTCATTGTCCTGAATAATGCAATCCAATAGAGGCAAAAGGCAGCCTTGAGCAGAGAAATGCCTAAATACCATGTACAGTGAGACTTCACATAATTTCTTTATCTGTGTCTAGTCACAAACACAGTGAATCTCTAAGTTGACTGGTTGATGAGCCACTGCTTGGTAACACAGCTTCTGAGATCCTAGGGCTCTGTTTCAGTGTTGGTTTCCACAAGGTATACAACTGGTTACTTCAATACTGTGCAAGTTAAAATCTGGAGCAAAAATTGGCCTGTCTTCCCTTTATTCTTTCAGCCCTTTCCTAAATTCCATTTAACTACAATGGGAACTTTAATCTGAGAAAAGCAACACAAAATCAGATTCTATCCTCTTCATCTTATAATAAAAACAGTCCTTCAAACCATTGTGGCACCACAAAAAAAGTTAAAAAGAGGGAACTGGAACTTACATCCATTGGGAAGCCTTTTGTAAGGTCAGAAAAGTGAGAAGTGGCCTTTCTGCAAACGAGGCATAGACAATGGTGCTTAGCAACTGGGGAACTAGAGAGGAAAACATGTTCATGCGGTCATAACCAAATCTCATTCTTTCAGGCAATGCTTCTAAATATACTGAACAGCAAAGCAGGAATATTGGATGTACTATAACTTCCTTGTCCCTTAGTTTCACTCTGGACAAAATATTTTTCTATGACCCTTAGCTTCATTTTCATACGTGTGTGTATAATAAAGGAACCTTTCCTTTGTGGTTGAAACGCATTTTAATTTTGGAGACTTCTGTAAGAGTGAGATGTTAAATAAGTTTTTGCCTTTTTTTGTCTCATCATTATTAAATCTAGAAATCATAACAATAACAATACAGTTACCATTATTGATCCTATGTGATCAATGGGGCACTTTTAACAGAAACAAGCTACTTTCCTGATGAATCCTACTATTATAATAGTCACTTAAATGCATACAGTCATTGCTTTTGCAATCAAATTACCAAAGGCCTGAAGCAGGAATATCAAAAAAGTGAAATAAGAATGTATTTTTATATAACAAGCCAGGGAGCAATATAAACATAAATAATGGCTGCAATGAATGCATTGAAAAATACTTGAAAGTAAAATAAAATCTTTACAGACACATGAATGCTATAATACTGCATAACTAATAAAAACTGAAAATAAGAATGGGACAGAAAAATCCACATATAATAAATAGGGTCATTTAAGAAAGAAGACATTTCTAAGAATGTGACAGAAAAATCCACACATAATAAATCAAGTCAGCTAAGGAAGGAGACATTTCTTTTAAATCTTTTTATAGTCAGTTGTTTGTTGTAGTAGAAGACAGGACTGAAGATGAAGATTACATGTATGCGCTACCTACTGAGAATACTTAACATTTAGTCAAAAACTGGTTGTGTTTTTTTTTCTTTCAGGTACAGGTTGTTTCCAGATCTCCTGGGTCCAACTATCATTAACTACCCTGATATAAAGGAGCCTGACACATAATTTTCTAGCTTTAATCTGAAAAGAAGGTAAATACTTCATACCTAATTCTCACAAAGTAATCTGCATGCAAACATGCCTGTAAGACAGCTGGAAAGGACCATGACCAACTGAACTGAGATTTGTATATTTTATGATCTTCAGCTACTTCAGCTCTTCACAGGTGAAAGAGTTGAAAAGCAAACCTTTGATAGTATTTGGATGACAATATCCAAATACTCTGAGAGCAGCCATGATAGAATGGTAAGATTATAGTGTATGCATGCAACTGTTTTTCATACTCACTGATCCTTTTCGTTAACTGCATTAGGAAAAAAAAATAGAATTATTGTTATTTTCTTTCAGGAAACTAAAACTGATGTGCTTTGTGCCTGTGCCATCTTCATGATTTTTCTTATAACTGAAACCCGGTGTACTCCAAAGGTAAACACTGTGCTAAAAATATCTTCATCAAAAGAGAGGGTTCATTTCTGGTGAAATAATACCTACTTTCTTTCTGTTACTTGCAAAGTAAAGCCCTACTGAGAAGCTGGGGCCCACAATCAATGCTATATCTCAAAGGATGCTGTAAGTTATATTCAAAAACTTGTCCTGGGAACATTGAAAATATATGCTTATTCAGAATAAGACGTTAAATATGTTAATAGATACTTAAACTGTCACAGAAAATCAAAGCATGTTAGTCAAATTGTTTATGATATTACACCTATGCTAAATGAAGTTATGCAAATCAATATATTCTATTAGGAAGTGGCCACAGGAAAGTTCTTATAAGCATATTTGTATTATGTTTAAACAGCTTTTAGCAGTTTTTTTTTTTTATGTTTAGGCCATGTATTATGTATTCAGATACATGTATTATTTATTCAGATACATACTTATTTTACACGTGCCTCCCATGGAGAAAGTGTCCAGCAGTTTTTGCGGAATTACAAGATCCTTAATTCATGTGGTAGCTTGATGGCACGTGGTTAAAACATATCTTTGAACCTACATGGTATGCAATCATCATCTTATGTCAAATAACTGGAAAAAAACAAGTGTTTGTGAGTAATGATTGAGTGGAATGTGAAGTTTACTTCTGTTTGACAACAGAATGTCACTGAGTAGGCAGTCCCTCTACAAATATCTTTGAAAACAAGACACTTGAATTAATAAGGTACTTAAAGAACAGAGAATGGTACACCTACTCAATGTCTTCAGATGTTATTCAGGTGGCGTTTGCTGTAGACATTGTGGACTATATCTGACCTACTCTTGACTTTAGGATTTATGTACAATAACTCAGGAACAATTTAAAAGAGTGATTGGTGACCCAGGAGTCACTGCTATAATACTATATGCCCTCTGGTATCTAATTTCTGAATTCAGCCTTGCCTAAGAATTTTTATTCTAGGTTGAGACGTTACTAGAATGATCTTGAAGATCTTGGGATCTTGAAATCAAAGCACTTTGGAGATGCATTAGGCCAAGGTGAATTTAACCAGTCACAGGGTTATTCTTCAAAGTAGGATAACCTTTGGCTAGCGTTGAGATATCATTATGCCATATTCCAGTTGCCTCTCTTTCACTGGAACAGTGAAAGGCAAGATGAGTAGCAAATGATTCTTACACAATTATTCCAGGTGACAGAATAGCTTTATGGAATTGCAGCAAGTTCTATCTTCTCCATGTTTTAGAACCTGTGCTGGCAGAAAACAAGTGCAGGCCAAGAGCATGTAGTCAGTCCATAATCAGAGGGATAAGAAGATGGATTAAAAACTACTTTTGCTTTCCTAGTCTATCTAGTTTGCATTAGATTTGCAGCTAAAGCCCAGCATTGGGTCCACTGAAACGGAACAGTGAAGGCCCTAATGTAAAACCTGGTCACATTGACTTCTTGGACAAAAAGGACTATGCTTGAAGAAGTACAACCATATGGACCATTGTTCTCTTTTGAGTAGGTGGTATCATTTGGGTAGGTGGTCAACGAGTCAGTGGTCGTGATCTCCCTCTGCTGAAATTGCCTTTTACCTACTTCTCCAATCCTGGCAGTTCCAGCTGGTTTTCTCGGTTTCCTGACTAGGCCTAAAGTTCATTATTCTCTTGACAGGGCATTTTGTTGTGCCCATGGGGCCTCCAAGTGCCTTTCTATGTGGCCCAGAGACATCCTAGTACCTTCCAGTGAGACCTGCACAGCATCCTGTGCCTTTCCATGTTGTCCAGGGGCCATAACATCCTTTTTTGTGCACCCCAGGCACCTTTGAGCGTGTTTTGGTGCATTGCTGAGGCTTCCAAGTGCCTTTCTTTGCAGTCCAGGGGTCTCCAAGGACCTTTCTGTTCATATGTGAGCCCTTTGTGGCACTTCCTTTGTGTCGCCAGGACCTCCAAATAACTTTAATTTAGACCCACAAGCCTCCTTGGGCCTTTCTGTGTGCCCCACGGGCGAGTGTGTACATCTCAGTGAGACTTTTGGGCCTCCAAGTGCCTTCTGGTGCACATGAGGTACCTCCCAGTGCCATTCTTGGATTCCCAGAAGCCCCTGAGTGTCATTCTATGCAGTCCTGGGGCCTCTGAATGCCCTTCTTTGCACCCCATGGATGCCTGAATGCTCCTGTGCTCCTCTGAGTGACTTTCTGTGCACTCCAGTGCCTCTGAGTGCCTTTCTGTATGACCCAGGATCCTCACTCAGCGTTTCCTAGGACAAGGTTGTTGAATAGAAAGCACCAAGAGCTCGGGCTGCTTGTGAAGACATGCCAGGCATGCAGCAAATAAATTACAACAGCTTGAGACTGCCACAAGAGCTGGCTCTGGTTGTTTGCTTCACATGCCAGTCTTGCTCTCCCCTTTTTCAAACCTTGCGAGGTTTTGTCTTTAACCTGTGGGATTTTTCTGTGTTATAGTCAACTTTGTTCAATTAAAGTGAACTAAATATTTCTGGGAACACTTAAGTGCTTCCAGGAAGTAGATAACTAACCAACCCCTGTAGTCCATAAGCACACCTTAGTTTAATAAGTCAACAGTTACAGGAGATTCTTGCACAATTTTCTGCCATTGGTGCTGAGTCTGCATGTCTCACAGCAACTTGTTCTGTATCTCACACCGTGTTACTTATTTTCCCCATACCTTAAATACATATATTTTTGTGAAAATTATGTCTGAAAATTAACTGGTAGTGGCATCTAGCAGAGAAGGGTATTTCAAATACTAGACATGTATCAGAAATACACACTCTTTGACTCTTTGTGTCTTGTTTGTTACTCTGGTTAGTGGGGCTGGTCATCTTGGAAGTTGAACCCTAGGTCCCATTCTCTGCAGTTGTGGAAAAATCTAGATTGCAAAACCTAAAAGCTGACTTTAATATAAAAATGACTGGTGAATGTAGTTGTTTGAGCTGAATGAGTTGAATGTTTGAGGTGAATGAGTTGTTTGATAAAGTTCAGCACTGTCATTTAGATAAAGTGAGAAGTTCAAATACAGTATTTTGTGTTAATGCTACTCTTGGTGTTAAACATTACACAGCGTGTTAAGGACTTGGCGTCCTCTCCAGCAGCCATCAAAATGGAACCACACTGTTCCTGATACTGGCCAGGATGCTGTTGGCTTTCTTGGCCACCTGGGGACTAGTTGAACAAAGTCCCTCCCACTGTAAGAGAAGATCAGGTTTGTGACCACCTGAGGAACCTGAACATACAGAAGTGTACGGGCCGGACGAGATGCATCCCAGAGTCCTAAGGGAATTGGGTGATGCAGTTGCAAAGCCACTCTCCATGATATTTGAAGAGTCACAGCAGTCAGGTGAAGTCCCTGGTGAGTGGAAAAAGGGAAAAAGTGCACCCATTTTTAAAAAGGGTAGAAGGAGGACCCTGGGAACTACCAACCTATCAGCCTCACCTCTGGGCCTGGGAAGATCATGGAACAGATCCTCCTAGAGCTATGCTGAGGCACGTGGACAACAGAGAGTTGATTTGAGTTAGCCAGCATGGCTTCACCAAGGGCAAGACCTACCTGACCAACCTAGTGGCCTTCTGTGATAGAGTGACTACATCAGTGGACAAGGGAAGAGCTATGGATGTCGTCTATCTGGACTTCTGTAAGGCCTTTGACATGATCCCCCAAAATATCCTTCTCACTAAATTGGAGAAATATGGATTTGATGGGTGGACTGTTTGGTGGAAGAGGAACTGGTTGGATTGTCACATCCAGAGGGTAGTGGTCAATGGCTCAATGTCCAGATGGAGATCGGTGACAGGTGTCCCTCAGGGGTCTGTACTGGGACAAGTACTGTTTAATATCTTCATCAATGACATAGACAGCGGGATCGAGTGCACCCTCAGCAAGTTTGCAGATGACACCACACTGAGTGGTGCAGCTGACATGCCTGAGGGAAAGGATACCTTCCAGAGGGACCTGAGAAGTCTGAGAAGGCTTGAGAAGTGAACCCATGTGAACATCATGAGGTTCAACAAGGCCAAGTGCAGAGTCCTGCATCTGTATCAGGGCAACCCCCAGTATCAATACAGGGGGATGAAGGGATTGAGAGCAGCCCTGCCGAGAAAGACTTGGGGGTACTGGTGGATCAAAAGCTGGACGTGAGTCAACAATGTGCGCTTGCAGCCCAGAAAGCCAACCACATCTTGGGCTGCATCAAAAGAAGCATGGCAAGCAGGTCAAGACAGGTGATTCTGCCCCTCTGCTCTGCTCTGGTGAGACCCCCACCTGGAGTATTGCATCCAGCTCTGGGGCACCCAGCATAAGAAGGAGATGGACCTGTTCGAGCAAGTCTAGAGGAGGGCCACAAAAATGATCAGAGGGATGGAACACCTCTCCTATGAAGGCAGGCTGAGAGAGTTGGGGTAGTTCAACCTGGAGAACAGAAGGCTCCGGGAGACCTTATTGTGGCCTTTCAGTACTTAAAGGGGGCTTATAAGAAAAAAAGGAACAACTTTTTAGCAGGGCCTGTTATGATAGGATAAGGGGTAATGGTTTTAAACTGAAAGAGGGAAGATTTAGACTAGATAGAAGGAAGACATTTTTTACAATGAGGGTGGTGAAACACTGGATCAGGTTGCACAGAGAGGTGGTAGATGCCCCATCCCTGGAAGTGTTCAAGGTCAGGTTGGATGGGACTCTGAGCAACCTCATCTAGTTGAAGATGTCCCTTCTCATTGCAGGGAGGTTGGACTAGATGACCTTCCAACCCAAACTACTCTATGATTCTATGACTTTGGTTCTGGTCTTGATAAGAATCCATCATTACAAATCATAGAATTATACCAGGTCCCACTGGTAAGGGCCTGCCCCAAAAGTCAGACAGGACTACGGTTATTTAAAGGTAACCAGGATGTAGGTGCAGTAAGTTCAAGACCTGTCATTTTAATGAAGCCAAAATGAGTCACTGCAACTTTTCATTGTTCTAATTGCCATATAGCTACAACACGGATTATAGTCAGAGGACCAGATTTGTAGCTCTAGTTCCCACAGCCTAACATTTCACTCACATTGGAAGAAATGGGGGTAACTGTACAGTATTGTGGTCATCAGTGGGAGCCAGCAGGCAGTATTTGGCCATAATAAACATCACTGGACCAACTTATTTGTGAAGGAATCCATCTCACAATTTTAGGTGTCTAAGAATTGATTATGTATGTGTAAGGCAATGTTGCGGGCACCTTTCTTAGCCCTGGAGTGATGGCAAGATGCCTGTAAGATGTGCTCCAGCTGCCTGGAAGATGATATGTTGTCACTGCTCACAGAGGGACTTGGGATGAGATTTAGTAAACTAAGTATTCAGAGAGCCACCATGAGGTAAGACAAACTCTGTCTTGATGGCAGATTTATTTGGGGCAACTGATGGATGATGTAACATTTTCATTAAGCTGAGTTGCTGGGGCTGAAAAGCAACACCTTGGTTTTACATGCCCCTCTTTTTATTATCAGGCTTCCCACTTTAGCCTCCTGAATAAACTGTGCTTTCTCCTTTCATAGCAGTAATCATAAGCTCCCCATGTACATGAAGCCACCAGTGCCCTGCGTAACCAGTGCAGACTAGGGTGTGGGGCCATGTGAAAAACCTGTGCCACCTTGGAGAGCCCCTGAGAGCTGGGCCACCAGCAATGACACTTTCTCTTGTTATTTTACCAACCAAACATGTTGCTTGGGTTTCTTTTTCTTTTGACTTGTAATAACAACTTCACTAGTTGTTAAACCACTTCCACCATGTCTGGTTGGTATTTGGCGGGATTCTGCTGAACAAGATGCGATTGAGCCACACTCGTCCACCTTGTCTGTCAGCAGGCTGGAGTGTAAACACCAGAGTAGTTGATAGTGTCCTAGCACCAGTATTTACAGAGAGAGAAATAAATAAGTTGCTAAATCTCAAACCATATATCTTGTCCAGTTCAAGAGTCCATTTTGGGCAAGGGTGCCAAGTGTTTTTGTGCCTGCGGCCTTCTTTTGAAAGGACAGGCTGTTTAAGAAAGACTCCCTCCCTCTATTTGTTCCCAACATTTGTTTTTAAAGGCAGACTCAAAGGTCTCCACTGTCTCTTGACTGCAGCAAGAATGTCTGGGAGGGATGGGCAGGAATGGAGAGCACACCTAGATTTTCCCAGTAAAGTCAGGTTGTATATCTGAATTTATCCTACACATATACTGCCGTATCCATACCACATGTGCAACTACACATGCCATATGCATTACTTAACAGGCCTAGTTGAGGTAAGAGGTGTGGGCAACTGACAGTACTGTACACAGGGAACTCCAGGCAAGGATATCTTTGGTGGGAAATGGCCCTCATGCAACGCTGGCTTCTCATTACATTAGAGGGTGACATTTCCACTTGGAGGCTGCAGGTATGATGTGGGAAGGTCAATCATGAGCTCACAGGGCTAATAATGTGATCAGTCACAAAAATTATAGGATGAAAAAATGAATCCATAATTTCCTTCCTGCCTCCAAACAGAAGAGCTAAAATACCTCCTCAGATTTAGAAGAGCCCAGAAATAGTCAACAATATAAGATCACTGTGTCTTTTATTCAAGGGCTGAAGTATAAGGCGCAGCTGCTTCAAAGGCAAGAAGACGAAGTTTCACAATGAGGAAAATGTGCAATCTATGCTTTGTGAGTGCCCGTTCCTAGTAGCTATGTTGGATTAAATCCCAAAGTGTAAATTTTCCAAGGCCTTTTTTTTCCTTTTTTTTAGCAATAGCCACACGAGGGCAGTAAGCCCCATTTTCTACTGAAGGAAATATTTTTTTCCTTCAGGTTCTGACCATGTTGCACAAAGGTCAATAATGTATGCAGCTGACATTTGCACACTAAGGACCTAATGTGAGACAGTGCAGTACCTCACCAAGTTTTCAAAGTGTATCAGATTCAGGATTCATGAAAATAAGAACATTCATTAGGTACCTATTATTATGGCCTTTTCAAAACAGCATTATCCTAGAGCATGTAATTTTTCTACATGTATTCTTTATACAAAGTTATTTTCATGGTTTTTTTTCTAAAACCAAAATCTGCCTGCATCAAGTTCATGATTCAAATCATATTAGCTTCCTAGAAAAGCCACATAAAGTCGCTGTCAGAGTCATTAACACTTTGCTACAAACATTAAGCCTGCATTAAGATATCCCGAGAAACGCTGTTTTACTATTTTCATGGACTTTGGTAAAAAACAGTATTTCCTTGCATTCTGTGATGTTTCACAATATTGCTTTTCTCCACTATTCTTCATTTTAAATCATTCAGAAAGGTATAGTCTTTGAAGGAGAGGTGCAATTTCAGTCCCTCCTCCGACCAACTCAATTTCTTCTATATTGTCATATAGAAGAACACTGAGACTTCTTGGCCCTGTATGCCTATAATGCCCTATATGCCCTATAATTCCACATAATGATGGCATTCCTATCTTAGCCATTTTTCCCTAGATCCTTCTGTTCCTTCATTAAACTGCAGGAACATATTTATGTGTGGTGGTATTCTAGTAATACAGCAGGCCATCTGTGCAATTCTTAAATTCATTAGCTTCCCAGGCACAAATGTAAACTACACTTATTCTCACAGACAATGAGAGCGTAAAGCTCCAGCACGCAGAACATGAGGCTTTGCAATAGTCGTTCCCTGGCTGACAATATTTTGACAAGCAGCCTGGCAGATACAGCTTAGCTAGGAAGCTGACCTGCCTATAGGTTAGTAAATAGCCCAGAGGGTCATCTATATTATATTTCTTCAGGTTCAGGAAAACTTGTTTGTGAAACATGTTGATGACCTGTGCTTCCAGTCACCTTTCCTTATCTGTTCTCAGCTCTTTATGTGGTGTTGACTTGTGCTTTATATACGTGTGGGTAGAATTTGTGCTTGGTGTACGACCACAAAACTGAGCAGAATTACACTGAATTGAACTATTCCATCAAAAATATGGACAAAGTTCACTGGATGCTTACGTCACTTCAAAGAATCAGCCAAACAGCACAAAAGTACCTGTGCACTGCTTGGTTTGCTTTCTGCTGCCCATCTTGATAGGAGCTGAAGTTAATGTTGCTAAATAGGTTAGTCAAACATTTTGCTTTCTGTAACAATTTTTATTACTCATTAGGATGGTTTGATAAACACGAGGTCATGAAACATGACTAAATACTTCTATTTCTACAGAAACCGAAAAACATTATGGTGCTTTTCTTAGCTATTTACCCACAGAGATAATCTTTCACCTGCTTATATTTTGGTGAAGAGTACCACAAACTTCACTGCCTCCTGCACCAAGCATAAATCACTTTTTCCAGACTTGCTTTGCTTTTATATATGTAGATACATCAATGCACTCAGGAAATATTAAATTATAAAAATATAAAGGCAATATATTCTGCCAATTAAGTGAGGAAGAAAGACTAACATGACAAACCGTTTGTTCTGGAGGAGGCTTCCTCATGCAAGTAGAAGAATAAATACAAACAGCAGAACACAAGACTATAGAATAAAACAGCCCCCAAACTAACTATGAACCTAGCAATTCTCTGGCCTTTAAACAATTTTCCTCTCTAGTAAGGCCGTAGCGCTGAAAACTAGCCATTGACTTTGTTGGTGTTGGTGTCAGTTTCTGATGGGGAGAAAAAAAGGCCAAAAAAATCTGGCTTGATGTCAGAGATTCCACGGCAGATGAAAGGAAGATTTGGGCTTCCAATTTAAACATTCGTGAGCATTAACCAAGATCCTGATTTTGCAGCTTCCACTTTGACCATTGTAGTTGGGATCCATCTGTTGTAACACTGTATTTAAAGCACATTACTGGACAGTCTGCTAACTAGTTCATCACACCATACTGCTTCACCCTTGGAGAACCAGGGCTGTTCAGGGTGTTCCCATTGCTTCATAGCTGTCTTAGGTTGTTACGGAATCTCAGCATAACTGTGGATGCTGCCCATTTTGGGTACTATTTGTGAGCATCTGGCACTGCTTTGACAGCTGTGCTGCCCCCCTCATCCCCACAATGATCCTAGAGGCCACTTAAGAGGTTATGGCAACGTTTGCCTGCCTTTTAAAGGCACGTTTCCTCTCTTTCCAGTAAGGATGCAAGAAGATTCAAAGTGTCATCAGGGCCAGCAAAGGCAACAGGGCACAACAGGAGCTGAAAGGGAGGAAAGCGAATGTCGGAATCCTGCAACGGAATTAATACGGGCAGACTGGGGAATTAAAATATCTTTATGCAAGGGTTAGCACCATGAATCCACAAAAGAGCTGTGATGTTTCTTGCCACAACAAGCACACAAGTGTGCCAGAGTACCTGACGAGGAAGACAATCAGATGCTGAGTGCACAGAGGGTGAGGCCCAACAGTCATGGCAAGGACAACACACAGAGCATCATGCCACACTGGACCTGTCCCCAGCAACAGCCTACACGCCGCTGCTGCAGGTGAGGAGCTGCATCAGTAACCTGGATATGCTGTATAACTATGCAGGGAGATTTTAAACTGCTTTTCTTCCTGTGCAAACATCGACCATGCCCAGGCCGCCTCACACTTGCTTTCTCATGTCCTGATACAATTTCTGGAGGATCTTCCCTTCTTCTTACCCACTCAGCATTCTGCTTTATTTGAGTTGGTGGTACTACAGAAGTTAAAGGAAATGCATTGCAAATAAATTATGCTTTATTATGGCTGCAGATATAGAAAGATAAGGAAATTCAATAGAAAAGGTACAAAGGTAGATTTTAATCATATGTGCACATTCAACTCTGACTAAGATGAGACTTGCATACACTGCAGATCTACAGAGCCTTAAAATCTCTTCATTATGGATTATACATCTGAAAAAAAGTCTATGGAATTGAGCTCATATGGCAGCCTGTTTATGGAAATCTACTGGTGCAATAAGAGAACAACTACAGCACAGACAGTTTTTACTTTGGCGTGAACATTATAATGAAAATGAGCCCTCTTTCATGATTTTGCGTAGTTAGAATACCCTTCTCTTTCATGAAACAGTGGTTGGGGAACAGTCTTTGTAAAGAGTAGCACTGTGGATCTGAGTTTGATGGTGTTCAGTACTGGATCCTTTATCTGGCTTAGTTTGGAAATAGCACTGATGTGAGATGCCAAGAGAAGTTTGATGAGAGCAGCGTTGGTCTGATCCAAATTTTCTTTATTTTCTGTGAGGTATTTTGAAATGTAGACAAGAAAATCACAAAGCGCTAGGCAGAATTAAATATGTCCTCAAACAGCTGCAGTCATCACTAAGGCCTATCTGAGTGAGTATGACAATTAATAAGGAAAATGTGATAATGAAGTGTGGATGTGCTTCAGTCACCTATGGATGAGCTGCTGGCATTCGAAGGGAAAAGACTACACTGACACAGCAACACTACATAACCAACAGCAGTCCTAGTGAGTGTTGTGATGCTTTGGGGATTTATTTTACTTGTTCAAAAGCTATGAAGAAAGTGGAAGGAGAATCTTTTAATCCACCGATCAGGAGGCACGTAGTCTTATCCTGTGCATTTTTTCGTTCTGTCTAAAATGGCAAAATTGTGTGAAATAAAGGGAAGCTTCTCCTCCTTACTCTCCACCTGCACAGATTGGTTTCTGCATGGCCTTCCCATGTGCTCTGCTTATCTTGAACTATGAATACCAGGAATTGAGGAACTCAGCTAATATACTTTGTCCCTAAAGTAGAGTAGCAAGGAATTGAACTCACTTCCTTCATTTTAGGCTTGGTCTCTAAACAGCACTTTAATCTCTGGGCACAGTCTGAGAATTACTGTAAGGCACATAATTGGTATTCTAGAAATCAAACAAATAGTCACAAATAGTTAATACCATTGTCCTTACAGACCTATGTGGGTAGCAAACAAACAATTCTTCTTCCATCCAGTAGATTGCAGTAGGAAATAGTACATACAATATCTGTTGCCCAATGAGCAAAAAAATCTGCAGTACAAACCCCTTTAGTTATGCCTCACCTTTGAAACTGTTAAGGGAAACTATGCTATCAATATCTGAGGAACTCTTAGTCTGAGTGACAGATTTTCTATTGACAGTGGATTATTTTAAATATTTTACGACGGACATGACAGTGTCTTCCCAAAAGACAGATCCTTCAATCTGAACAAAAAAACCTCTAAATAACCTTCCAAATAATCTCTAAATAAAACTCTACTTTTTGCTAGAAATGATGGTGTGTATTTTCAGGCCAGAGGATTTTCTTTCTCAAAATTTTGCAGAGTTTAGGCAGTGTCACAAACACAACCACTATTAGGTTGCAACATTTACTGTGGCTTTTTCTAATATACATTGACCTTTAGTATTGTATTTTTTACTTGTTCCCTTACCTTAGAAAACTTCCAACTACGTACTTTCCTTTCAAAGCTTGGCCAGGCTCCATTTTGCTACTGTTAACATAACCTCAGGTATATGCTGTGAGTCTTGTAAGTAATGCCCTTCGCACCCGGGATGTCATCCACCTTCTCACATCCAGGATGGTTTCAGGAGATCCATATTCCTCACCCAGTGTGACTGTGAAGGATGAAGCCAGGAGTCATAAGTATGCAAAGTAAGAGAAAACAAGTGAAACATCAGAAGAGAAATGAAAACCAGGAGATCTAAAAATCTGTGTGTGGGGCAGATCTGTGCACTTGCTGTGAATGTTCCTACCGAATGGTCTCTTGACATATTTTTCTGAGTGGAGGATTCCCTACAAGCTTGCCTGGAAGGACCATCTCATCTATATGCCATGGTAGTACTATTCATTTCGCTCTTACTGGTCAATATGTATTAAAAATAACTTGGAGAGACAGTGAATTGGTTGGAACATAGTGTTTTGAGTATGCAGATGTCACTTAATTTCTTTTGGACTCTTCTGCCAAAGACGCTCAGGAACTTTTAGAAAATCTCAGTGAGGTCTAACCATGGTTACTTGATTGTAAATTTAACCTTTCCTGAAAAACTTAGGTACCTGCTAAGTTTATGCACATTTTAGTCAGCAGCATATTAGACTTATACCTATCCACTTCTCAACGGACATTGATTAATCCTTCTGTTCACTTGGTCCCCTAGTCATCTCTTCAGTGATAATGTTACAATAGGTAAGATTATCTCACGTGTACAAAATAGTAATACCAGACACTGCATCAGATCTGGGGAAGTTAGGTGGGTTTTCACCACCTGAAAAATTGTCATTGTGTCATTTCTTAAGCAATAATATATTACTTACTGATTAAATGGCACTTACTAGTGTTTACAAGGAGACTGTGAAGTCCAGCTAGTTTGACAGAGCACTGGAAAGGTATGCTTGTTTTATTTTGATTTATAAACTCTACGCAAAACCTGTGGCATATTCTGAGTGAACATTTTGCAATTCCTTAATCAATGAATTAAAAAACAAAATGCTTGTCCCACTCCAGAAAAATTAATACGTTAAATGTGAATAATCAGTTCTAAAAATGATATTGTTTAGGAGAAGAGGGGCATATTTATTTTCCCAAAACATTCCGCTGATGCACACTGTATGTTCTCTGCTAGGTCTGACAGCCACAGGATAAGCTGATAACTGTCGACCACTCAGTCAAGTGAGGTTAGTAGTATCCATTAAAAAAGGCAGGGCAAGACATGGCAACTCATCCTGTTCTGTGTAAGTAATTGTTGAATTGCTATTGTATCTTCATGAGAAAGTATTTAAGAATGCACAAAGATGAAGCTAGATCACAGTTAGAGACATTACTGTGCTGGCAGAGTGTGGTGTTACTCAGTACAACAACAGTGACTGGGATGGTTGACTCATAACAACAAGGGCTTGGAAGACAGGAGTAGTCTGCAACATGTAAGAAAAGGAGGATGCAGCAAGGCATACGCATTATTCATGGTATGCAAAATCACTCAGTGATTTTCACTGGTCAGTAATGTGCACCATACACTTTTGCAACATTTTGTTCTTGACAAAAAAATCCTAAACCCTTTTGGACATTGCATTCCGTAAGGACCTTCACTTTCCTGCATCATCTCACGGAAAGGTAAATGTGGCCATTTTGTGAGCCTGCACACGTGTATGAGTGTACATTGTCAGGGCCCTGAGGATATCCTCCCTCCTGGGCTTTTGGCTGCCAGATCTCTGGGCCTGCTTAGACACAGGGTGCAAGTGTTTGGCTTGAAATTAGCTGCTGGGGGAAGCTGTGCTGCAAGGCCCTTGTGGGGTAACGGGTGAATAGAGCCTGACCTAGGTGTCAGCATCAGGCCCACTAGGAACTAGTCACAGGATTATCTGTAAGGTTTACATTTGCCAGCTAAACAAAGCCAAGTCAGATTTGGCTAAGTTGCAATCATTGCAGCCTTAGGTAATGCAATACTTTTCATGTCTTTACTAATGTTAGCTACAGGGGGCTTAGAGTCATGTTAAAGTAAGCACTCTACCTTGATGCTCCCTAATTCATGACAGCTTGTACAATTATTTGGAGAACAAATTAATTAACACCAACATCTCTTCCCTCCTGACTGATTCCCTCCTGATTACTGCATAGATGAAAATATTGCCTGGGGACTAAGATATGTACGCAACTCCTGGCAGAACGAGTGAAAGCAGATTTGGTTTATTTTTCTAATATTTCAAAGGTGAAACGCATATGGAAGAAAAAAAAAAAAAAGACCTAACAAGATATTTTAGGTTGCCTTTGTGCATAATGAAAAACATACACGATTTTTTTCCTTTTTAAGCTGTTAATTACCTTCTTGTAACTGTCCAAATTACATTCCTATCTGCTATGGCTAAAATATGTAGATAGAAATGCTGCTGAATCTGGGGGTGTAGCTGTGTTTGTAGTTGTTTATTTTTTTGTTTTCTTTCTCACCCTGCTAATTTAATAGATCTAAATCCCTCTTCTTTTTCTCTTCCTCCCCTTGCTTTCTTCTAGGCTTTATGTTTCCTTCTGAAAGAATAACATCTTAAAATTGCATCACTAGGCACAGAACACTAGAAGGAAGAGTTCTGACCACAGGCGGGTGTTTGTTTTTTTTTCATTGACATTGCGTAGTCTTAAGGGTAAGGGAGAGGCTTAGTCTGTAGTATCCATGCTTCTCGATTTGGTCATACGTTTGTGTGCTTTGGAGCTTCAGCCACATCCTGGAAATTGCAGCAAGCAGGAGTGTGTGGCTGGGCGGGTCTGCCCACAAGGGAAAAATGTACGAAGCCCAACTTGTACCAGTTCAAAAAAGAGACTTCATAGTGACACCACTGCAGTGCGACAGGCCATGAACTCCTTTTGGGACAGAGCAGTCTTCCTGCTGTTATCATACTGAAATCAAACAAAGCATCAAATATTCAAGCTCTGAGCTCTTGACAGCGACCAGCCCATTACAAATTTTAAAAGTATTCATTTTAAATGAGTAGTTTTATGAGTCTCAGGGCCATTCTCCCTAAGACTGACACATATGCTTTTGTTTGAATTACTTTAATGATTTTGCACTTTTTAAAAGAATGCAATTACTTTTGCTGAGATGTATGGAGTGTACTTACTTCCTTCAAATTCTAGTATTTGCTGGAGCGGAGTGGGCTGGCTGGACCCTCCCAGGGAAGCCATCTTGGCTCCACGGTTGCACCCCGAACAGGTCCCACACACACAGCACTTCCCCAAGATGTGCCTTTTCCCCTACACATTTACACCCCCAGGGCCTCTCCTCGCAATCCCTGAAACTTTTTTCCCCGAGACGGCTGTAAGATCACGGAAGACCGTGTCTGGCGGCGACTCCAGCAGCCGACCTCCAACACCTCAACCTCCCCCCACGACTTCCCCTCAGGTGCCACTGGGCCTCCCTTTGGCCCCGCCCCGAGCTCCGCGCCAATCACAGAGCCCGCCCCGCCCCTGTCTCCGCCCCTACCCCCGCCCCGCCTATCGGTGCCCACCTCCCTTCCCGCCTCCGCTCCGCTCACATGGGCCGCGCCCTACACCCCCTCCCCTGCCCCAGCCCGGTCCCGCCCCCCTGCCGGCGGCAGCCAATGGGCGAGCCGGCGGCAAGCCCGGCTCCCGCAGGGTGCGTGAGGGAGCGGCAGCTGCTTCACTCACTCCTCGCTTGTGCCGCCGCTCGCCTCGGCCCGGCCGGCCCCGCCTGAGCCCCGGTAACCGCCGTTCTCTCAGCAGGTGAGCGGGAGGGGGGGGCCCGGTCGCCGGCAGCGGACCCCAGGCAGATGTGGGGCGCAGGTCCTCGATTACCGGCTTTCCCGGCGCGGTTCTGTTTAGCTCTGGGGGTCCCAGGGGAAGGGGGTAGGGGGCAGCGACGGGCCGCGTTCCCCTGGGTCCGGCTGATTCACTGCGGGCCGCCGCTCCGCTCCCCACCGGCCGGAACGCTCCCGCAGCGCACAGCCGCCCGCGATGCGGCTGAGGGAGGACGGACGGACGGGACTGGGGTTAAAGCGGACGGGCTCGGTTGGTCTGGTTTTGGCTTAATTATTATTGTCATTAGGGCGAGCATGAAGTTGTGCGGTGTGGTGGGGAGGGGAGGGTGGTGGGAGCGGGGCCGGGTCTGCCCGGGCGGGGGCGGGAGAGGCCTGGAGAGGCAAGGTGCCCTTGGCATCCTGCGTGCGCTTCCCTGTGTCTTGAGGGTTGAGAGTGCGTTACTGCCGCAGATGGGGGGGGGGTGGATGGAGGGGGAGCGGTGTTACACGGGGAGGGTCACTAAATGTGCCCCGCGTTAACGAAGAGGACACGGGCGACCGGCTGCTTTGACCCATCGCCAGGGCGAGTTTCAGCCCTGTAGAAAGAAGCGCACAGGCGGCTTGGTGTCAGTGGTGGGTGTTCAAATGTGCGTAAACTAAATAAATACTTAATATTGTGCGTATGTGTGTGAGAGAGACAGACTAGCCGGTATGCTCATGGGATCGCAGGCTGCGAAACCTATAAAAAACGCAGTCGCTGCAAACTGCTCTTGAGATACACAGGGACTGAAAATGTTACACTTTGTTCACGGCATGGCAGGTTTACTGCATGAGAATGCTAATTAGGCTTGTTGCAAAAGGTAGATTAAGATCTCTGCAGCATCTCGGAGCTCCATTTTCTTGCCTTGTTTTCGCACAACTTTCTTACTTTGCATATGTTTTCTGGTTTAAATAGAAAAATCAACCTAAACCGTGACTTTATTTATAACAGATCTATATAGTGTTGATGGAACTGTAACAGGAAGCACCTTTTCCGGGGAGGGAAAAGTGCAAAGTGGGATCGAGACAAACATCTCATTCTTCTTATCTGGCAATTTGTCAGCACTTGGAGGACGATTGTATTGAAACTCTGCAGTCTAGAGATTACTGTACAGAAAACAAGTTGCTTCCTTACCACGTTTGTAGGAGTGTAGCACTGAGAATGGGGGAAGATCTAATGCCTTCGTTTGCCTTTCCTTAAACAGTTATGTTTTTCTAAGTGTCTGACCTGTTCAATTTCTAGATCTACAAGCTCTTCTATGTGTGTTCTGACCATTGTGAACAGATGGTGTATAAAAAAATTACTGTAGTCTTCGGTAGTAAGTAGTAGATTCTTGTCCTGGTGTGAGCATATTGGTCTAGTGATATAAATTAATAATTATCAGTTTATAGTAGTACAGGTGATATTGTAGGTAAGTATGATGTAGATATCTATTAGTTTAGGAAATGTAAATTTACATGATGACACAAGTATCGGGCTCTGTCATAGCTGTGATTTGGTTTGAAAGTTAAGTTGGTCTGAGGGCTCTTTAAAATTTTGATTTGATTCAAGAGCCTCTTCTAGGAAGAAAACATTGCCCTTGGTTAAAGAAAACTGTAATGTCAAACAACTGAGGCTTTTTAGCACTGAGAACGAGAACAGAAACTGTTCAGTTGCACGAGCTAAGCGCACCCCCTTCTTTTTTTTTTCTTTTCCTTTTTCTCTTCGCTTTGAGATGCACTTTGCTGCTTTCAAAGAGAAGGACCGCGAGCAATGGAAACTGGTGTATGGGGTCGGCAGCGCTTTCACGGCTCCCCCCCAAGAAAAACCTGCGGTGGTTGGGGGGTACCGGCAGCCCGGGGCGGGGGCGCCGCCTCCTTCCCCCCCACCCGGGCCTGGCCATTGATGGCGCTGCGGCGGCGTGACCTTTCACCCACTTCTCGGGAGAGGTCACGTGAGCGATGCCGGTGAGGGGCGGGGCGCCTCGGGGCGGGGAAGGTCCCGGCGCTGCTGTATCCGCTCAAATACGCGTATCCAGTTCTCCACCTTGGCGTGAACCACGGCATTTGTTCACTTTCCACACGTGAGAAGTCCTTGAAGACATTCGTAATCCCAAGGGAGCGCAGCTGCCGGCTGTAGGTGAGGGTGGGAAGGGTTGGAGCCCATGGCTAGCAGTAACCAGAGATGAGAACTTGAAATTGTCGTGTTGGAGGAGAGGCTTCTGTCTCTTTCCAAGCCACTTCAGTTGTGGCTTAAACATTCCTTAAACAATGTAATTGTAAATGATTTAGTATCACTCTTTTCTCCTCACCCCTCTCTATTCCTATTTGAAACTTGAGCGCTAAGCTAAATTTTGAAGTTGTAAGTTTATTTTAACAAAGGAGCGAATAATTCTTCAAGATCAGTTTTTCTGGTTGGTTTGTTGGGTTTGTTTTTTTTTTTACTTTTAAGCTTGCTAGTAGGAGCTTGGCAGGAATCAGAAGACAGCACCTACATGATAAGATGCTTCTCGTTGCTTTACTGGTGGTACCTTGCATCTGCATGGAGTCATGAGGGCTTCCAGGTACTTCTAAATTCAGAACTGTCATCATGCTTCAAGATGCAGCATGTTCTAGCTCCTAGCGCAGGGTCATGTAGTCTGCCGACCATCTATGAACAGACTGGTTTGGGTGCCAAAGATGTCTATCTGAAGGTTCTAACAGTACGAAACCTGTGTGGGGCGGTACATAGCAGTGTTCTCAGAGAAGGTGTATGCAGCAGTCATTGCTTTCCCATGAAAACTGTCAACCATTGGTGGTCAAAGTAGAAGAATTGGAGAGAATTGTTTTGTGAGCTTAGTTTGGTTAGTGACAGGTGTATGCTCTGTATAGAAAAGCTAACCTATAAATAGTTTGAGGGTTTCATCACAGATTTTTTGACATCTAAATTGTTGAGGTAGCTTGCAAGTGAGAGTCATAGAATTAAGTCTTTCACCAAGGTTTTAGCTATTCTGGCTCATGGGAATAGGACTTCTCTCCAGTTTTCCTCTGCATTTGTTAACTTGCTTCCTTTGCAGGAAAAGGAGCTGTAGATGTGAAAACTACATTTTAAAAATAAGTCTCTTTCCAGTGGATGCTTGGACTCCTGCCAAGGAGAAATGGTAGGGTTTTCTCTATTCCAAGAGGAATAGGAAATGGGGAAAAACGGATTGCAGGAGCCAAGCAATGTATGGGAAGCAAATGGCAGAGTTCTGAGATAAGAGGTGACATGGGTATCCCCTTAAAGCAGAGGAGTTGCTTTTTGTGAGGTAGAGGTGGTGACTTTAGTTTTTTAGCATTATCATTTTACCCATATAAAACTTATGAAATCTACAGAAACATGCTCAATAGCATTTCCAAAGTAACTGCTTCAGGAATTAATACCTTGTTTTGTGCAGTGTACTGTAATACATTTAATTTTTGTATCATGGCTTGGTGCTTTTTAAGATGCACGTGGTAATTTTTTTCCACTGTCTTTTAGACATTGTGTTATGTGCTTCAGAGAGCGATTACCAGCCACAAGTGACTTCTTGCATGCCTGACTAAATGGAAGCATCCTGCACATGGGATCTCTTTTAACTTCACATTTTCCAGAGCTGAGGCCCTCATTCCTTCCATGGCTGTAGGAACATGCAAGCCCTAATACAGAGTTGCCTGTTCAGTGTCTGCAACCTGAAATCATAAGGTCTGTGAGCAGTCTGAGAGTTAAACCTCAGGCTTCATAGTGTAAATGTCCTCCAAGTGCAAAAATAGCAGTCTGAGGAGACTTTATGCATAGTAGGCATAGCTGCGTAGTTTTTTCAGACCATCAGGGCTTAGTCCTTACGTGTGTTTTCTTGACTTAAAAATGACATCCAACCTAGCAGTACTTGTTTATAACAATAGGAAAAAATTGTGATAAGTTTCGATTGGCTCAAGCAGAGATGTGAGAGGGAAAGAGGAAAAATGTCTGCAGCTGTTACGCTATGTTTGAAGTAAAACCAGAAAAGAGCAAGGAACGGGCAGCTTTTCCTTTGATTAAAGCCAAAAAAAAAAAAGAAACCAAGTTTTAAGGGGCAAGTCTGTTTTTTAAGATAAATTAATACTATGAGAGAACACTGAAAGGAATGAAAATAGCCATTTCGGATTACTTTTAGAAATTATTGTGCTCTTTTTTTCCCCTTTAAGACTTGGCCAAACTGCTGAGAAAATCAAAAGCTCTTGTTTATGGCTCTCCGTTGGGAATGAGGTTAATTAATATATGCTGTACAGAAATATTTTGCTGACCAAAATGCCTGAAGTTAGAAGTTATTGTTTCAGTGTTAGTTAGCTGATTGATGTGGGTGCTGCCTTCCTAACATTGGCAAGTCAATTTTGTAAGTCTAACGCATGCTCCTCTGGCCTGTGCCCTTTTACCTACTTTGCTAGCAAACACGTGACAGCAGAGGAATGCAAAGGAGGGGAAGTGTACAGCAGCTTATGATTAAATTAGCTTTTAAGGAGGAAAATAAATGTTCAAAGAAAGGGACTTCAGGAAATCTTTGGTGTTCAGCCATCATAATTCAGAACAGTCTTAAAGGCTTGCAGTTTTCTTAAGTAAAGGAAAAGGATATGAAAAGCAACAAGCCATTTGATTGTTTCACGTCTTAGAGTCAAGTAATACAGTCCTGGAGGTAGACTTGTCTTTGTTTTCTGGGCTTGTTTACTTGATTCAGGATTAATTCTTTCTGTCTTAATTTTCTTCATTTGGGAATAAGGAATATTTTCCTTATTTAAGCTTATTTAATTTTATGATTGTGCTAAGTTTTAATTTATTAAAATATCGGGTTGACTGTTTATGATTAATACAATGTATGATCTTTTTCTACCTTGGACAGTAGACACACAGTTGCCTGAAAAGGGAAGGGTCCCTGAAATTCTTTCTTTTCAGAAACAGAGAGGAGGATAGTTACAAATTCCCAGGCTGAGAAGTCACAGGGGAGTTGAAGGGTAACAGAAACTAGTTGACCAGGTACTTAAGACACTGGTATTCCAGAACACAAAATTCCATGAGTGAACTGGAGAACCTATTGGCCCTCCTTGAGAAAAATCCAGGTGCCTGATTCTCTGTATGGGAATATGGTTGGTTTTGCTGTGGTTTGGTGTGTTGTTTTTTCATCCCAGCCTTAATAGTACTGCTAAACATATGATGAATTTTAACTTTGAGTGCTTTCCTCGTTTGGAGACTTCCATGTATTACTGCTGCCTGTCTCTATTTTGTTGCTCTTTTGTAGTTTTGGTCTCAGTGTTGAGCTGGTGATGCACAATTTAAATGAATGAATGCGCAGCTGACTTACAACTTCCTGATACTTGTCTACAGCAAGGCCCCTATGAATAAGCAGTTGTTAGTGACAGAGTCATTAAGTACTACAAATTGCAGTTGTTACTAGGGCATACAGGGCTTGTCTTAAAGGTTTTGAAACTGGTGTTCAAAGCAGATTTGGTTTCTTTGTTGTCCTAATTAGACACTGTACATGCTTAGATCAAGTTGCATACTATCTGTATGACACTGTGAGTTTTAGCCATCCTTCTGGATACCCAGAAGCCTGATTCACCCAGGAATCAGCTTCTAAAACTTGAGCAGTGGCTGATGGATTTGGGAGATTTATGAATTACCATCAGCCACTGTAGCAGTAGTTGTATTGCAGAGGTTGATCATTGCAAGCTGGTCTAGGGATAGGCAGTTTAAATATTGTAAACAGTCACTACCAATAGTCAGCAATCTTACTAGATGCTGCACAACAGCACTTATCTTGTTCATCTCTGTCTAATGTTCCCTCTCTTCCTGTATTGTTTATTTATTTCCTAAGCCTACTATTACTGCAGCATTTCCAGTACTTACATTCCCTAGTTGTCTACTCATGCACCTTTGCACCTCTTCTTTGTTCTCCAGATGACTTTGACATAGTAGAATATTTGCAGACTAGAGGAGCATCAATACAGTCATAATAAACTGTTTTTGAAGTGCCCAGCTAAACTGCGCTGGTTAGCTCTCACATGCCGTTCAACGGGGGATGAACATCTATCAGAATTTAAGTTTAATTACAAAGTCTAAGCTTCAGGTTTGCAAAAGAAATGTAAATTTCAGCCTTTGGGATTCAAAAGGCATGAAGTAATTGTACTTCCTTCTGATTTTGCTTAAATAGAAATGCCAGTGCCACCTTAAAACACTTAGTATTGATAACATGTTTTGTACCAGTAAAAATGTGAAATTAAAACTTGTCCTTGAATCCTGACCTACAGGCGGTATTATGGATTCCTCTACCTTTTTGACATACTTCTAAGAGGATGTTGTTTTTAGGATTATGCACAGAAATTTTGGCAAGCTAATAAATGAATGTGGACAAAAGACTTTGGAATCACAGTGGTCTCCTCAGGAATATGTAGTTTGGACAATTTCAGTGTTATACATAGAGCCTGTCTGCAAAAATCTATGTTCTGATTGTAAGTGCTCAAACAACATTACTCTGAATTAATGATGAGTAGGGGGAACTTCCAGGATATTTATATAGAAATGCTGGTTATGGAAAGAAAGAAGCTATGAAGATGAGCTGATAAATATAAGCATACACTTCAGTTTGAATTGGCTGTATCCTCAGAGTTGAGACATAAATATGTAAACAGAATCACAGTTACTTTTCTGTTTTAGCTTCCATTGGTTTTTATTTGAGGCTGTTATGCCTGCCCATTATGATGGTCTTTTGTCTGTATTGGCACTGCTGTTGATACTTATTTGGGTAGTTAAACTGAGCTGCATTTCAATTAAATTTCCTCTTAATTTCACGTTTGTTTATGTGAAGGTCATTTTTCTGACCATTGTAATTTGACTTCCTCAACTCTACATAGTTTTGATTTTGCACTTATTTACCAGTCAGAACGCAGAGCCACAGGGGCTCTAGTATTTTATTGCTGTGACTAATCAGCTTGAAATTATAATAGAATCATAGAATTATTAGAGTTGAAAGGGACCATAAAGATCATCTAGTTCCAACCCCCCTGCCATGGGCAGGGACACCTCCCGGTAGACCAGGCTGATCAAAGCCCCATCCAGCCTGCTCTTGAACACTTCCAGGGATGAGGCATCCACAACTTCCCTGGGCAACCTGTTCAGTGTCTCACCACGCTCACAGTAAAGAATTTCTTCCTAATATCTAATCTAAATCAACCTCTTCAGTTTAAAACCATTGTCCCTCATCCTATCACTACATGCCCTTGTAAAAAGTCCCTCTCCACCTTTTTTGTAGGCCCCCTTTACCTACTGGAAATCTGCTATAAGGTGTCCCTGGAGCCTTCTCTTCTCCAGGCTGAACAGCCCCAACTCTCTCTGCATGTCTTCATAGGAGAGGCGCTCCAGCCCTCTGATCATCTTGCAGCTTTTCTGTGGACTTCCTCCAACAGGTCCATGCCCTTATGTTGGGGGCCCCAGGGCTGGATGCAGTACTCCAGGTGGGGTCTCACGAGAGCAGAGTAGAGGGGGGAGAATCACCTCCCTTGATGTGCTGGCTGTGCTTCTTTTGATAAAACCCAAGATGTGGTTGGCTTTCTGGGCTGCAAGTGCACACTGCTGGGTCCTGTTGAGCTTCTCATCAAACAACACCCCCAAGTCCTTCTTCTCTGGGCTGCTCTCAGTCCATTCTCTGCCCTGTCTGTATTTGTGCATGGGATTGCCTTGACCCACATGCAGAACCTTGCACTTGGCGTTGTTGAACTTCATGAGGTTTGCAAAGGCCCACCTATCAAGTCTGTCAAGTTCCCTCTGGATGGCATCTCCTCACTCCAGCGTCTTGACTGCTCCAGACAGCTTGGTGTCGTTGGTTAGCTTGCTGAGAGTCCACCCAGTCCCACTGTCCATGTCGCCAACAAAGATGTTAAACAACACCAGTCCTCGTACTGACCCCTGAGGAACGCCACTCATCACTGGTCACCACTTGGACACCAAGCTGTTGACTGCAACTCTTTGATTGCTGCCATCCAGCCAATTCTTTATTGACTGGTCCATCATGTCTCTGCAATTTAGAGACAAGGATGTCAAGTGGGACAGCATCAAATGCTTTGCACAAGTCCAGGTAGATGATGTCAGTTGTTCTTCCCTCATCCCACCAGTGCTGTAATGCTGTCATAGAAGGCCACCAAATTTGTAAGGGCATAATTTGCCCTTAGTGAAGCCATGTTGGCCGTCACCAGTCACCTCCTTATTTTCCATGTGCCTTAGCATAGTTTTCAGGAGAATGTCCTCCTTGATCTTGCCAGGCACAGAGGTGAGACTCACTGGCCTGTAGTTCTCCGGGTCCTCCTTTTTTTCCTTTTCAAAAATGGGGGTTACATTTTCCCTTTTCCAGTCAGCAGGAACTTCCCAAGACTGCCATGACTTCTTAAATATGATGGATAGTGGCTTGGCAACTTCATTTGCTAGTTCCCTCAGAACCTGTGGATGTATCTCATCAGGTCCCGTGGAATTGTGCACCTTCGGTTTCCTTAGATGGTCTTGTACTTGATCTTCTCCTACGGTGGGTGGTTCCTCATTCTTCTGGTCCCTGCTTTTGCCTTCTGCAACTTGGGTGGTGTGGCTAGAGCCCTTGCCAGTGAAGACTGAGGCAAAAAAGTCATTGAGTCCCTCAGCCTTGTCCATATCCTATGTGACCAGGTCTCCTGTTTCCTTTCAGAGTGGGCCTACATCTTCGCTAGTCTTCCTTTGTCACTAACATACCTATAGAAGCTGTTCTTGTTGCCCTTGATGTCCCTGGACAGATTTGACTCTGTCTGGGTTTTAGCTTGCCTAACTTGATCCCTGTCTGCTCAAACAATTTCTCTGTGTTCCTCCCAGGCTACCTGTTCTTGCTTCCACCCTCTGCAGGCTTCTTTCTTGAGTTTGAGATTGTCCAGGACCTCCTTGTTCATCCATGCAGGACTCCTGGTGCTTTTGCCCGACTTCCTCTTTGTTGGGATGCATGGTGCCTGAGCGTGGAGGAGGTGGTCCTTGAATATTAACCAGCTTTCTTCAGCCCCTCTTCCTTCCAGGGCTTTATCCCACAGTAACCTACTAAGCAGGTCCCTGAAGAGGCCTAAGTCTGCTCTCCTGAAGTCCAGGATAGTGAGCTTGTGGCACACCCCTCCTCACTGCCATAAGGATCTTGAACTCCATCATCTCATGGTCACTGCAGCCGAGGCTGCCCTTGACCTTCCCATTCCCCACCAGCCCCTCTTTGTTGATGGGAACAAGGTCCAGCATGGCACCTTTCCTCATTGACTACTCTGTCACTTAGAGGAGGAAGTTATCATTGATAATTTAACTTAACTTAATTAAGATATGGAAAAAAATTCAGAGGAAGGTATGGCCAGAAGCAGCTTTGGTTTGCTAGCTGAGGTAAAGACTTCAAGTACCTTTTGTTTCAAAATGATGAAAAAAAAAAAAAGTCTGAGTCTCCTTTATCATTGCAGAGTGAGATGTTATGTACCTGTGATATGCTTTTTCTAAATATTATGGCTTCAATTTTCTGCTGTGCTCTGAATTTTTATATATTGCATGTATGCATGATATTGAGCTTGCTGCAATCCTGCCAAAAGACCTAAGTTACATGAGAGTCTTTTGCTTCCATTTTCAGCTGTTGTGGTTAGAAGACGTATCTTAATTAACATACTGGACGCTCAGACTGAAGTGCAAGCATAAACCTGTAAGGAAGAGGCAAGTACTGTTTGTAAACTTTGCATACTTTGAATATTTCCCAAAGTTATTGTGTAGAAGATATCTTGTTAGAAATGGACTAGCTCCTAGGTCCTTTGAACAAAAAGGAAATAACTTTTTAAATTTGCTTTTTTACAGAACTCTCTCTGAAAATGGCAGAAGCTCATCAAGCAGTAGCTTTTCAATTTACAGTAACTCCAGATGGCATTGACCTGCGAATGAGCCATGAGGCACTCAAACAAATTTACCTGTCTGGTGTCCATTCATGGAAGAAAAAGTTCATCAGATTCAAGGTATTTTAAATTAGTCAAGTCCACCATACTTCAGGGTTATTTATTGTTTTATAGATTTATCAAAGTTTTGTTCAGGCAAAACTTAGTTTTTTGGCCTTTATAGTGAATCGGGTTCCTTATTGTGAAAGACTTGTGTGGTTTTTAGTTAAGACAAAGGATACTGAGGAAGATAGCACTGGGTGATGCTGTAAAAGGGTAGAACTTTCTGATTTATTCTATGGAAGCAAGGTGAAACATGTAGAAATTCAATAGATTTAGTTTACTTCATTATTTTCATAATACATTGTGTAATTAACTAATCTTTTAGCATAAATTAGAAATATAACTCGTGATCTTTAGTGTCATATCACTTAGAGGTACAAGCCTACAGTCTTGATTTTATGTATTCTCTGCCAAAATTAAATTTTAAAATTAAGGGGAATGTTTGCTGTTTTCAAAAAGTTACCTGAACATCTGTGTTGTTCAAGTTATGCTAAGTAGTAATGTTTCTGATGAGGTATTTGATATAGATTGTTGTGAATTTATTGTTTTGTTCATGTGATCATAAATAATAAGTATCTATTTTTTTAGTAGCAAACTAGATAAGTTACGGACTATCTTCAACATCTTTGTAAAACATACTTTTAACAGTAGTCTTAATAATATCTCCTTATAACGCTATGAGAGACTATTTAAATGATGTATATAAAAAAAAAACCAAATCAAACCAACAAACCCACCACTTGATTCCGGTTTTCAGTGTTTTGTTCAGCAGAATATTTTTGCCGTATGTTCATTTAGAGAGGCCTAACTCAGTGTAAGTGGGAATTATTTGAAGTGTCATTTGTTCCAAAGTAGTTTGCTAATTTCAATATTTTTAGTAAGACTTGCATGTGGATCAGTGTCTACAACAGAACTGAAAAGTTCCTTTAGTTCTTAATAGCATTGTGACAATTTTCTGTAGCAGTCCAACATAACTAAATCCATTCCCTACTGCTGAGTTAAGCATATGTAAGAAAATGTTGGATAATCTTAACTTCTTGTTTAAACTAAATGGCTTAAATGTGTTGATTTTTTGTTTCTTTCCATGGTAATATGAAGTCAGCCACTTTGGTATGAAAAAATTATGTGAAGGCTTTTCTTTCCAGAATGGAATTATCACTGGCGTTTATCCTGCTAGCCCATCTAGCTGGCTTATTGTAGTTGTGGGTGTGATGTCAACAATGTATGCCAAAATTGATCCTTCTTTAGGAATAATAGCTAAAATCAACCGAACACTTGATACAACGTAAGTAGACTGAAAAGTTTCTGTTCCTCTAAAGGAAATCAGTTTCATTTGCAGCTACTCTTAAAGCTAATCCTGTTAAAGTATATCAGTTTTTGAACAGTATGCTTGTGACAGAGTAAGCCCAATAAGCAGATGTATCAGGGGATGAATAGGTATTACTACACTGTTTTCTGAGTATTTAGGAAGCACACTTGCCAACTTCTGTGGCCTTTGAGCTTGTTGCATGAGAGGGTATTTGGAAAGCAGTTTATGAAAAAGGACTAAACAGGCATGAACCTTGTGTAATGCCTGCCTGTAGTACCATTAGATTTTGATTTGCAATATTAGGTTCTCTTTAAAACTTAAACTGACATTAACTGGTACGTGCTGGCTTTTGTTTTTAATAGTGGCTATATGTCAAACCAAACGCAGAACATTGTGAGTGGAATACTTTTTGGCACAGGGCTTTGGGTTGCCCTTATTGTCACAATGCGTTACTCCCTAAAAATGCTGCTTTCCTATCATGGTTGGATGTTCGCTGAACATGGCAAACTTTCTGCGGGCACCAAGTTTTGGATGGTAAGGATATATTGTCTTCCTCTTTTGTCTTAACTTCTATGTGATCTGTATTCAAAGCCATAAAAGAAAAGTTTTGCAGGTTTTTCCTTGCTTGTGTTTTCTGTGTCATGGGACAGGAGGCTGTTAGGTAGATGTTTCTACTAATTACTGTCATCCTTCTGATGCTATAATTAAACTATTCAGGATGGCCTTGTAGAAGGAAGAGTAAACACTTCAAGAAGAACGTCTAAATTTGCCAATGCCTTGGGACTGTGTGAGTCAAATTCCTGCTTTTTCTCTGTGTGCACAACTACAACTTAAAGAACTTGGGCTGCAGCACCAAAGAATCTTGTCGTCCCCAGAAAGTGCTACCCTAATTCTTTGTTGAAATATTAGGATTTCTAGTCATCCGTTATGAAATTAATCTTATGCTTGAAGAAAATAATACTGAATGTCCTTTCAATTGATTTAGTGGTATGCCTCCAAAATGACTTGGAGAAAAAGCTTAAGGTAGGTAGCTTGTTATGCAGTTTTCACATGAGGATAAGGTGGGAATGACCCGTCTCCTGTTGATTATTGTGGTGCTTTGGAAAAGGATCCTTAAAGGATGTGATAGATGTTAAGTGAGGAAAATGTACGTGTAGGTGGTCCAAGAGATAAAGTGGGTTTTTGTTACTTAGTTGTTTCAACTCACTTTTACCAGTATTGTTGTAGAAATAACTTAAGCGCGATAAAATTAGTCTCTGCAGCCTCAAAAATTAACTGACGTGCTTTAGATAACAACATGTCATAATTTATTATGAAATATGTTCAAGAACAGGTATCCAGAATGGTACACTAAAATAGAATTTAATCTTCATCTGTTACAAATGAAATTTCTAATTGATAGTTTCTCCTGGAAGCGGTATCAGGAGCCTCATGACTCGAATTTGTACAGTACAGGCTCTGAATGGTAAGGCTTTCTGTCAATTGCTTGAAGCTGTAGTTGTCTGGGTTTTCAGCATGTCCTACCAGATAGATATTTTAAAGCTGTTAATATTGCATTATCAACCTTAAACACTATGAACTGTAACGCTACTTACCATGCTTTGTTGCATATTGTATTTGTAAATTTTTGTTTGTTGTATGTTGCATACATATTTTGTTGTATATTATACATGTTTTAAAATACAGAACACTATAAAGGTGTATGCCCAACAGTGTCTCATCTATACTTAATATGAAGCTCTATTTTAATACCTTATTATTTCTTTAGCTAGTCCCAACAAAAGAGAAGACTGGTTTCCCTAGTAAAACAGTACCAACTACCTTAGTTTTCTAGATTTTTATTATCCTTTAATACTTCAATTTTCTGGAGGGGTTTTCCTGTTGTGGTGTTTGTTTGGGGTTTTTTTTGCTGATTAACAGCATGAAAAACGCTATTGTTAATACACTGTCTTCTGTTCAAATAGTCATGCAGATAAAAAACCTGAACTCTGATTTCAGGCACAGTACAAAGTGACTTTCAGACTGGTTGGAAGTCTGGTGGTACTTCTAATTAACATATTTCATCTTCTAAAGTCAAATGCCCTGTATCGGGGTTAGTGGAAAAATCCAAGTACTAATTACAGTTTTAAAAAATAAAATAAAAAATAACACAGATGCAATGTATGCTAGAATGAGATTACTTGCTGTGTCTGCATATGAAATCAGAGATGTAACTAAGTATGTGTGTGTCAGATCACTTTAATAGTCTCAAGCTGTTATAAATTCTCTACTACAAGTTTACTTAAGAGATAAATACTGTGAAGTTTTTGTCAGGTGAGCAGGTACTCTCTCTCTGAAGGTAATTTCTACCTTTTCTGGCTTAAGAGTTCTAGGATAAAATTGTCTCCAAGTATGGAATTAGATTTTCTTATGAAAAGATTAGCTTTTTTTTTTCTTACCTGGCTTCAAATTTATCTTGTCACGAAGCACAACTAGATTTCATTGGGCTGATTACTGTGGTGCATCCATGTGCACCTGACAACTCTGATACAGAGCTGTTTGCAGGAAGACGCTGGTAATACTCTGCAACTCTTGAAAGTTTTGTGCTGCCTAAAACAACCTCCTCTAGCTGTGCTGATGAAGGAAATTGAGGGGTGGGGAAGAAACTCCACATTTTAACAAGTTTTGTCAGATACAGGGAGGAGAGAAGGGAGTATTTATAGGAATTCAGTACTGAAATGACATCCTTTGTTTTCTTTTGTCTTTAGTCTATGGGCCTATGTACAATATACAGTATAGTATATTGGACCAAGATTGGATTTTGACAATAAAGGTTCCACCAGATCATTGGTGTAATACTTGACCTTACTTTAATGCTGAAATAGGGTGATAAGGTCAAAATCCTTTCATATGTAGCCTAGAAGTTGCATGGTTTAGACTTTCAGCCTAGTGCGTGTCACAGCTGAGAAGTAGTTGTAGGCAGAAATGCTGCTCCTGTCTTTAGTCTCCCATGGAAAACAGGAGATGCTGTAATATCTGAAGCTAAGGTGGGAACTGTCATCTCTGGCTCTTTTGTTTTGTTGGGTTTTTTGGTGGCACAAGCACTGAATAGAACACTGGCATGCTTGCATAATTTAGTATGTTCAAATGATGCAGTAGACCACCTGAGATAGATTCACGCTTGAAGGATTATCTAGAATCCTTAGCTGAGTGATGGGCTTGATAATGATTCCTGTTTTGAAGCATGATATAGATATTTTTGTAGTATCTACTACATAGCAAAAGGATCAACAGGCAGACTTGCTCTTATAATCTTTACAGAGGGAAGTGTATGAAGAAGTGCTAAGTAACTCTGTCTTTATTTTCTGTTGGCATCAAGGTTGCCATTCATAAACAACAATACTGCCCAATGACCAGAAGATTTTCTGGGATGTCAGGAACGGCTATGACTGTCTTTCTCTTCCACTGACATGTTGTTTAACCTTTAGGAAGTTAGTTCATGTCAGTGCCTTTTTTGTTTGTGAAACAGTGATAAATACGATAGTTTGCTAATTTGAGTACAGTATAATTTACCAGTGAAAAGAACTACGAGTTACATTACACTTTAGTACTCTGTCACTTTTCTTTTGTTGAACGTAATAATTTGAGGTGTGTATTTTGTTTTTGTTTTTCTTCAGACGCTTGTAAAACTCTTCTCAGGACGTAAGCCCATGTTATACAGTTTCCAGACATCTTTACCACGATTGCCAGTTCCAGCTGTTAAAGACACAGTCAATAGGGTGTGTACATTCATTAATTCATTTTCTTCAGTAACAATGAATCTATATTTAGATGCCCTTGTGGGTTTTTTTGGTCATGTCTTGCATGGTGGTATTAATATGGTGTAAGGTATTAAAACTTCTGCATAGAAATTAAAATATAGGCTATGACAAACCACCAAAACTGGTGACAATTTGAAGCTGGTGTAATTCATATTGGATGATGTGATGTCCGTTGATATAAGACTATACAAAGAAGTGTGATTTCCAGGGCTTTTGAAACATACCGGTTTTGTTATCTTCCACAGCTTGAATGTATAAATGTGTATTTTATGACACAAAATGTTCTGGCAAAGTTTGTAAGTAGGACAGTATGTCACAGAAGCTGAAGATTTGATTTTTTGTTTGAGAGGGGAAAAAAAAATAATCTCTGCTTGATTTCCCTTTTGAGTTGAAAATGTGTCTTTAGAAAAGTAGCCTCATCCACTTGTGATTTGCTGACGAACGTCTGGAAAAAGATCTCATTTTTGTAGTTTGCAGGCAAATGTTTAGAAAAGTGTATACTCTTATTTTAAGAACATAGTTTTTGCAACTTTATAAATTGAGTCTGGATAGTCTTTGTCTACTATCCAAATGCTTTATGTAGGAATGGCAAGAAGCTACATATTAGTTACTGTACTGATGCTGATTGTTTTCCTGTATTCTAGTATCTGGAATCAGTTCGGCCACTTATGGATGATGAAGGGTTCAGAAGAATGGAGGGTCTTGCCAAAGATTTCGCATTTAATTTGGGACCAAGGCTTCAGTGGTATTTAAAGCTAAAATCCTGGTGGGCCACAAACTATGTGAGTAGATAAATAGGAGGCTCAATCATTCAAATGACACAATTTAATTTGTTGCCTTTTTGGCTTCGCTTTCATTCTTTCTGAAATATAAAAGAAGGTAATTGAAACTGCCTAATATTTTTGTAAAGTGCATTGAAGACCACCTGATTTGCACAGAAATAATTTGTGTGATTTGGTAAACAGACAGTGTGGTGAATAGAACTTGAAATAATGAATCCTCATTTTGTGTTTGTTATTCTGGAGCAGGTGATTTAGCTTTTGCTGTTACGATCGCTTTTGAGGTCTGTTTATTTGCTTGTTAAGCTTAATAACTTAACAATGGGCTTGGCCACCCAGGCAGTTTAGAAGACTGATTTAGTACAATTTTTTTACATAGAACAACTAGAGCATATGGAAGAGAAATAAAGAATTGTAACAATAAGTGTTTTTTTACCAAAAAGAAAACCCGAACCCCGACATCATAGTAAGAACTATAATATAATTCCTTCCTGATATATTATCTAACATCTAGCTGTATCCAGTAGCCTAAGCTGAGCTATGGTGTCCTGGCAAAGGCTGCAAAACATTCAGGAGATCTTATAGATTTTAGATACTATCTGAAGATGATGACTTCTTCAGAAGTTGACCAGAGAGCTACAGCTGAATTTAATTTAATTCTCTCACCCCTTTTTTGCTGTTTTACCTAGAGTTTAACACAAATTAGGGTTTCTTGTTTGTCTTCTTTTAAGCTGGGGGGCAAGCTAGCTGTTTCCTTCCTGCTTCTTTATGGAATGTTATGTTGTGGAGTCATTAACATTGAAGACAAACTGGAAATTATGAGGTTTTAATGCTTTTGTTTTACTTCCTGCTACAGGTTAGTGATTGGTGGGAAGAATATATCTACCTTAGAGGACGTGGACCAATTATGGTTAATAGTAACTATTTTGCAATGGTAGGTAAAGACTATAAACACCTTATGTGTCAAAGAAACACTGTAAAATTTCTGCCAAGTATCTTATTTCGCGATATCTTTCTGTTTAGAAGTCCGTTGCTGCTGAGTATATGACCTTTGCTTTTCTTTCTTCTAGTATAACCTGCAGCCAATGTCTTCAAGTGCAGTGCTATCTTAATAATAAACTTAGTACATCTGCCACTTAGGCAGACTCATGCAGTAATGATTTACGCAGTTTTGTGCTTACTGCAGCAAGCAATCTTTCAAAAGCTCTACGTAAAAAAAATTTCATAGGTAACACAATTCAACAAGGTGTGTGCTTATAATTGCAAATGTCTGTATGAGAAGTAAAATTGTAAAAGACCCTAAAATTAAAAACAAAAAGAGGAAATACATAGTCATCTTGGATTCAAGTTTTAGGTAGCATTGTCTTTTCTATTGGGATGATTTAACAGCTATCATGTTTGTTTTAGGGCTGATGCTGTTTAAGGAGATTGTGACTTTTGGAGAAATTTTAGTTTCAAGTCATCAACTCGCTGCACAAGTGCACTTCATATGTTTTAAAGCCTTTTCTATATTGACCAGAATAAACTCTAAGAACATGGATGAGACTTACTATCAGTTGGTTTTTTTTGGTTTTGGTTGTGGGTTTGTTTGTTTGGTGTTTTTTTTTTTTTAATGTAGTCTGGTAATCATTAACTTATGATTCTTATGTACTTTACAGGATTTCCTTTATTTATCTCCCACAACCCTGCAGGCAGCTAGAGCTGGTAATGTTATCCATGCCGTCCTACTCTATCGGAAAAAACTGGACAGACAAGAAATCAAGCCAGTATGTATATAAGTTTAAATGGCTTTTGATCTTTTTCCAGTACAGTCTGTAAGAAGTTGATAAGTTTTCAGAATGGGAGAGAAGAGGAATGTCTTATTGTCAGAACTACTTGTAAGATGTAACTAAACTTGTGGTCCCAAACATCTTGGTTATCATTTGAATTGCACATGGGCAGAAACTAACAATCAAAAATACAGGATTCTGTCATGACAACTAATTGCAGTATGTGAAATTAAGATATGTATTTGCCCAAAAGACAAGTAGAGGCTTGTATTTGAGTAAGTTAAGTATTCTGTATAACACATGTTATTGGTATGGGCTAAGCATGTAATGGTACTTTTGAGCCATTGAAGTCTGAAAAGTCTGTGGAATCGTGTAGTGTGAGCACAAGGGGTGGTTAGGACAAAGGACTGGACCTTGAGGCCAAGCGTGGGCCAGTGGCAGCCTATCTATAGATAGTGATAAAATCCTGTGTTGCACAATTTCTAGGTAGCAAAGATAGGCAAGGTGAATCCCATTGTGAATTTCTGTTCTGTCTAGCGGCTGTCTGTTGTAGCGATGAAATGTTGTTTTGTTGAAGGTCACGGCAGGAATGGGATTAGTTGTATGTAACTACAAATCTGAGAAATGTGAACTTTTGTTCCTAAAATGTCAGAAATAGCTTTAGAAGAAAAAATTAAGGTGTAATGCATGCTGCACCTTTAAGTTTTGCACCTGGACTGGCCATTGAGAGCTCCTTGAATTTCAGATGCTAGCTAGCTTCAGTCATCCCTCCTGAAGGGTGAGCTTTTGGTAGGATGGAAAGAAAAAATATAGCTACTGGAATGTTAGTGGAATTTTCCACATGTAGTTTAAGGAAAGAAAAAGGGGGGAAAAAAACCAACCTGTGTTGATGTATTATAAATCTTACTGTTCTATACTTTGTCTTTAACCAGATCCTGTTTTTTCTTTCCTTTTTAATTTCCTAATTGTATATGCAAAATTACACTTTCATGTACTTCTGTGGCACAGATTCTTCTGATGGGATCTACTGTTCCACTCTGCTCAGCTCAGTGGGAACGGATGTTTAATACCTCTCGTATCCCAGGAGAGGAATCAGGTAAGCAGGCCAGCCAAGGAGAATAAACACCTTAATGGAATTCAGGTTTTGTGGTATTTTCTGCTAAAATTCTGTTTTTGCAGATAAGGATCTGACAGCCACAAGGACACACCAATACTGTGTTCTGATACTCAGAAAGTAATGAATTGCTATAGAGTGCATAGATGTTTTTTCTTTTAGGGTGATTTTTGAAGCTTCTTCAATGATTTTTGTCTCTTCCTTAAATTAAAAACAAACTTCATGGAACTGTTGTCTGCTCTGTGTTTTTACTTTATAAATACCTTTGTTTTTCTCCATTGTGCTCTTTCAGGATCCTTTGATGTGCATGTTTTTATCTTTGTAAAAGTTGTGTTTTCTTATCTCAACCATTTAAAAACCATTTGCTTGCTTGACTTTCCCTTTTTCCTCTCGGCTTATGATTCACAACATCCCAATGTGTTCTTCTTAACACTAGTTGTTTACCTTGTTTGGAGGCAGGTACAGTCTTAGTCCTGTCAAGGTTCTCAATGCCGCTGTTACCTTGACCTTTTGTATGCACTGTAAGACATCAGCTAAGTCAAATCACCTGTAATAAGGACGGTGTCAAAAACTTTCTCTGTAACACATTAAGAAATACATACTCTGAGTTTTGTTGGTTCCTCCCCTGCCCTAACTCCCAGCAATGGTCTGATTATCCTAAGCTATGAGTAACTAAGTTTTCACAGTTTAATGTTAAATAGAGGGGTGTGTACCCGTTGACTTACAGTAGGGTCACTTTCACCCGAGTCTGTTTCTGCACCTTCTGCTTATTGTGGGAGACTAAGGATATGTTTACATGATCTCAAGCAGTCATGTTAGCTCAGTAAAATAGAATTGTATCGGTAAGTGATAGTTCATATACACTTTCTCACTGTCAGTGTACATATGCTCTTATTGCATGCACTCATTAACACTGTCTATAAACATAAAAGCATTTCACTTTAGACAATGGTAGACCTTTGATAAATTGTTTGTTGTTTTATCTCACCATAAAAATATCATCTTTTTTTTGATGATCAATACATCATCCAATATCTTGAGGCTAACTCTTCACATTAGGTGTTATTTTTCTAAAGGTAATGTATCCCTAAAGGTTCATCATGGATTTCTTCCCAAGGTAGCCTCCAAAGATCTCCATCAGCTTATCCTAAATTTTCCAGGCTCAAGAGGGTTTTTATGATCTTAATATTAAGTGGCGTTTTTGGTGGTGTTTGGCTTTTTTTCTGAGATCTGTCACTGTAAAAGGAGACAGACTGCATCTAGAAATACTAACGTTTGTAGTCAACAGGTGGGAGAAAAATGTTGCTATCCATTTTCTTGTTCTTTGAGAAGCAAACTTACAATTTCACAGCACATTTCAGTAGAGACTTCTGTTGTTGTTGCGCTTTCTACAAAAGCTTAGGCTGTATCTAGTTTTCTCTGGTCTGATTATATGCTGAAGAGCCCCTTAGACCCAAGTTTGCGTGTTTATCCAACACAGTATCATTGTGTCAGCATCAGAATGAAATATGGCATTTGGCAGAGTTATCCTAACAGTCATGATTAGCATGGGGGACAATCACTAGGAATTTGGGATGCAAGGGTTATTGGTTAGTCATCTCCATTTGGAGTGTATGTATGGGCTGTCACTTGAAGTCAGGATTTTCTTTTATTTTCTTTGAGATCTGTAACTCACCTTACATTTCAAGCTGCCTTTGAGCATGTTAGTCCCACTCAACTGTAGAATGAAAAACATAAAGAGTTTCTAAACAGACACAGGGATGTGCCCATTCCTCCCTGCTGGAGGTCTGATATTTGCTGTATGCGGTTGGATAAGCGGTGGGGGGAAGTGGCATTGGCTAGTGGATAAAGCAGTAGTTGCATGTGTCAGATAAGGATTTTACACTCAGTTCTGCTGTTGGCCTTTGGTGGATTATTGAGGAATTATTTCCTAGCTATGCCTCAGCTTCCTTTATCTGTGAAATGGAGAAAAACATATTCCTGATATGATCACTCCCTGATGATGAACTAGTAGCTTAACTAGACTAGCAAGTTTTAAAGTCTCTATTAGAAAACTGTGGTGTATGAGCTAATGTTATTTCAAGTACTGGAAGTGCTATTCTCGCCTTTTCTCTCCTAAATAAAATAAAAGGTATGAACTGCTTGCATTTAGCTTTGGGTTTGGTGTTCTCTCAGTCTGAATGAGTTTTGCAGAGAAGTGTAGAAGAGGCCCATTCTAACTGTAACACCCGATTAAAATATATCCTATATATCTTAGTGGTTCTCCTCAGTTTTTCCTGCTTAAAGTCTTTCAAATTAAAGTGCAGTCAGCATCATAAAATTACTGTATTTTCCTTGTAAGCACTTCACATTTCCTAGTTTACACTTTCAATTTTTAGTTGTTTCTATTTTTCTAAAGGAAAAAACAACTTTTGTCATTCTGTTTGTGAGTGAGTTTTAAAGACATTTTTCCCAAATTCTCATGAGTAGCTTGATTTCTTGCCCCCGATTTCAGTTATATTTTAAGTATTTTATGTATGTTACAGTTCCTAAAGGAGCAGCATATTTTTAAAAAAATAAAAAGAAATAATCTGTGGCATGTTTTCATGTTAAATGGTGGTAAAATCTTAATGAACATTGTATCTTGTCAGTTTAGCAGTTGTTCAAGCTTCATGTCTTTTAACAAAACACATCTATGGAGTAAACCACTTCTTTTTAAGTAGGGAAGAGCCTTTATGTTTTTCAATACCCTTTTTTCCTTTTTTTTTAATAGAAAACCCATGCAGCATGTTACATAAATGATTTCTTGAACTGCCAAGAAAAAGGAAAGGATTTTTTCTATTACAGCAAATCTGTACTTAGGCTCATAAATAAGGTGTCTGAAAGGTAATTGCAAGGGCTCAACAACTGTTCTGAAGTCAGTCATTGATGTAAATGACTAATGATCTCACTTTTGCTTTTTCCACTCAAGAAGCTGTCTTTTTTTGTATGGACACATCATGTATGTGAGACAAATACTTAAGGTGTCCTGACTCAGGTTGGGAATATAGAAAAAATTGCATCACTAGCTGATGGCTGCTGCTTTTCCCCCTCTGTGGGGTTTCTCCTCAAGTCACAACCCATTGTATTAATTACAAGTTATTAATTACTTGACGGTTGGAGTGATGCTTCTGCCAATCCTAACACTTCTATTACAGGCATCCTATCTTTGGCTGAAATGTGAAGTGGACAGCAAAAGGCATGATTAGCATAAAGCTACTTCTGATCAGTAGATACCTGCCAAAATGTTATGGATAGCTGAGAGCACTCAAAGTACAGTACTCTCTCCTGGTATAAAGCTTCTCAGATATCTCAGAATCATGACTTTTACTCGCGCCCCTTACTTCTGACATCATCGTTCTTCACCACTTCAGTAATGGGTTTTTTCAGATTCACAGGAATATAACAGTTCTTTGGAGTACTGAAGGGATTCAGTTAACAGTTTTTATCAACTGGGGGCTTTTCCTGGCTGCTGTAGAAACCTTCATATGTGGTTGAAGGTTTCAGTAAAGTTCAAGAAGTTCAGGCTTATCCCAATTAAGCCATATAAATCATAAAGTGAGGAAGAAATTGTGGCCTAGGTTTCTGCTTCATTGACTTTTATAACACTACAGTTTTTGGCCATAGATGGAGTATTCACTTTGCATCTGCCAGAGTAAATCTGAACAAAAGCTTATGGTACTAAATTTGGGCACTCTTAAGACTCCCCAGAGCTTGTACTATGAGTTGTCTAGCATTTGAATGCAGATGATTTAAAAGTACCTTCCCTCAGACTCGTCTAGCGTGTTCTTTTGCTGACCGCTTAGTCAGACCACACTACTAGTGCTTACTTTTCAGATACAGAAATACAGATTTAGTTTCTTAATATTGGCCTACAGTCTGGAAATTGGTGGTGCTGTGTATGCAAATGACTATCAAATCTGCATATTTGACTGTTTCATGCAGGAATCTTTGTGCTGAAATAACGTGGGGGAGCAGTTTATTCCACACTATTTATTATTTTGTTAAAATAAGTAAGCTGTGGCTAACTGGCAGTGCATGCAGCAGGCTTTTGACGTTTAGTGCATTATTATTTTGAGATTTAAGCTTTGTTTTCACGTAAGTTATTGTAATTCTAGATACTCTCCAGCATGTGAAAGACAGCAAACACATTGTTGTGTATCACAAGGGCCGTTACTTCAAAGTGTGGCTGTACCATGATGGTAGACTGTTGAGACCCCGAGAAATTGAACAGCAGATGCAAAGAATTCTTGATGATGATTCAGAGCCTCAGGCTGGTGAAGAGAAGCTAGCAGCTCTTACTGCAGGAGACAGGTATCGTGGTTATTATTTTTTAAATTAATGTTAATATTTAGAAATAGTAGCAAACATATTAATTGAGTAATGGCTTTGGAATTTTAAAATAGTCTGCAGTCAGTTGATTATACCTTCATCACTGATTTTGTATATTGCTAACATGTAACAGCTCTTCAGTCGTTTAACTACATGGAGTTAAAAGTAATTTTGCAGGGCAACCCTGTATACAGATTACCTATGACAATTGGTTTGATTGTGGTTATCGTAAGAGTAGTAATTGGAAGCTTTACAGTATTACGCATATTGAACTACTTGATTTTTATCTACTCTGGGGTTCACTGGCATTTAAAAGAATAACTTAAAAATTAAAATTGAGAACGTGGCTTCAGTAACTTACTCTGTATTCATGACTTGCACCAACAAAATAAAGCAATGTCCTGGGTTGAGTGACACAGGACTAACTTCACTTCTAATGCTGGGGAGAACTCCACTTTTGGAAGACTCTAGTGTTGGAATTTGTGAAAATATTTACTTTATAGGCAGCTAGGCTATGTGGGATTCAAGGTCTCAGTGTTTTCAGGCCTTGCAAGGTGCAGGGATAAGGAGGAGTGAGGCCTGGGTCCTTGACTCACGCTGGCCAACAGGATTATTTTATACTGTGACGTCACTTTTGATATAAATCAGAAAGTTTGCTGCATAGTTTTCTCTCTCCCTCGATGGCGGTGGTCCAGAGAACACCTTGCCCTGGTGTGGGACCCCTGAGCCCTTCCCTTCCTCCCGAAGCCATAGCACTCGCAGTGTCCAACATTTGCTGTCCACTGCTGGGAGTGCACAGCTTCCTACTGATAGACTTGGCTGAGTATAATCCTTGTATATTTTATATTAGTGTTGGGATCAATACTGGTTCTTTAGTATTATTGTTAATTATTTAGTCTTATCCTATTAATTCTATTTATATTTCAACCCTCGTGTTTCATTGTTCTCCCTGATTCGCCTTCCCACGTGGGGAGGGGTCATTGAGTGATAGAATAATTGTGTAAATGACAATAAATTGTTACGGGTTTCTCAAACCATAACAAGCAGTATGTACTTGCTTGGTTCTAGGTGCAAGATGATTGAGTTCAATGAAATTGTGACAAACTTGGTTCAATCTCTGTGTAGTTGATTCTGGACAAAGGAGAGAGCAAGCTGTGCGCTTTAATGTACTTTATTACTAGCAGTTCTTCCTTTCTCTCACTTCCTGGATTAAAACAAATGAAATATTTTTTCATTGAGAAAACCGCATAAATTTACAAATAAACATGGTGCAACCATACAGAAATTACATTGTTCAGGACTAACTTCAGATGCGTTTCAGGCATTTACTATGGGCAATTGTCCAGACTCTTAGGTTTGGGTGTTACAACAATGGATATTAATATCTGTTGATTGTTTTTAGTGATATATGCTCTTTTCTCCTTCCATATAATAGACATTTTCTTTTGTTCAGTTATAAACGTAGATGATCTATATTATACGTATTGCATGCCACAGAAACGTTGAATTTCTGAGCATTAAGCTTCACACATGCGTGATGATATGTTGAATTGATTCCTAGGATTACACTGTACGTGTATTTTCAGAACGTTTCACTGCTGATATAGTTTAAATGCAATGAAAGTAGTTGCCTCAAATTTGATAAAAGTAGGAGGAATGTCTCATAGTGGTCATAAGGGTGATAAAACTTTGACAAATTCATGTAATCTGGCTACAAACCAAATTCTTTTTGCAGAGTACCATGGGCTAAAGCTCGACAGGCTTATTTCAGCCGTGGAAAGAACAAACAGTCCTTAGATGCTATTGAAAAAGCAGCATTTTTTGTGACATTGGATGACACCGATCAAGGGTACAGGAAAGAAGATCCAGTGAAGTCACTGGATGCTTATGCAAAATCCTTAATGCATGGCAGATGTTATGACAGGTACAGTATTGACTCTGTGGAAAATGCCTTCTCTTTTAGAATTCCACTAATTCACGTGGCTAATACATATGAATTATTGACTTATAAGCTGATAAATTTTGTGGAATCACAGAATGGTTTGGTTGGAAGGGACCTTCAAAAATCATCCAGTCCATCCCCCTTGCCACGGACAGGGACATCTTTCACTACATCAGATTGTTCAAAGCCCTGTCCGACCTGACCTTGAACACTTCCGATGATGAGTTATCCACAGCTTCTCTTGGAAATGTGTTCCAGTGTCTCACCAGCCTCGCTGTAAAAAAAAAAAAAAAAAAAAAAAAAAAAAAAAAAAATTCTCCCATATGACAAATCTAAATCTAATCTCTTTCAGTTTATAACTGTTGCCTCTTGTCCGGTCACTACAGGCCCTGTTAAAAAGTCTTTCTCAGTCTTATAAGTCCTCTTTATATATTGAAAGGCTGCAAGAAGGTGTCCCAGAGCCGCCTTCTCTCCAGACTGAACAAACCCAACTCTCAGCTTTTCTTCATGGGAGAGGTATTCCAGCCCTCTGACCATTTTTGTGGCCCTCACCTGGACCCCCTCTAACTGATCCATATCTTTCTTGTACTGGGAACCCCAGAGCTGGACACAGTATTCCAAGTGGGGTCTCATAAAAGCAGAGTAGAGGGTGAGAATCCCCTCTCCTTGACCTGCCAGCCACGTGGCTTCTTATGCAGCCCAGGACATGATTGGATTTCTGGGTTGCAAGCACACATTGCTGACTCGTCCAATTTTTCATCCACCAATGCCCCAAGCCCTTCTCTGCTGGACTGTTCAATCTATTCATCCACCAACCTATTGATATTGGGGATTACCCTGATTTAAGTGCAGGACCTTGCACTTGGCCTTGTTGAACTTCATGAGGTTCACGTTGTTGAACTCCGTGAAGTTAAAATTTACATATATTTCTTTAATTAAAAATAATACTATAAAAAAAAAGCCAAGAACTAGTGCATTTGAATGTGATTCTTTTGAGAGATGAAGTTACCATATAAAAATGCTTTTGAAATGTACAAAACCATAAAGCAATCTTAATTTCTTTTGTAGGTGGTTTGATAAAACATTCACTCTTGTAATATTCAAAAATGGCAAAATGGGTCTGAATGCAGAGCACTCTTGGGCAGATGCTCCTATTGTTGGGCACCTGTGGGAGGTAGGTATTTAGTACAAAAAGTTAATGCAGAAGATAATGTGATATGGTCCATGCAACAGTCCTGAAGATCAGCAGTTACTTTCAGTCCCCTGTATTCATGTTGCTGATGAGTGATTATGGGCCTGCATCTACAGCAACTGCAGAATTTAAAAAAAACAAAACCAAAATAAACCAACAAAAAACCTAAAAAGCAACAAACAAACAAAAAAACACCCCACAACAAAACCCCTCAAAACCCCTTGCTTAAAAGAAAACATTGCTGTCCTTTAAATTAAATGTCTCTCTTGCATTTTAATGAGCATAGACGTCTTCATAGAAAAATGATACAGCTCTCCACCTAACTTGTTTATAATATTCTAAATCAATAGGTTGTTGCCTCTTTGATAGGGCATTGTTTTTTGCATATATACACGCTCCTGAAGCACTTAAGTTTTCTTGTGCTATAAAAATCTTTGAAAATACTTTAAGAGTACCCTTTGAGAATGTAAAGAAATGATACAGGCTTTAACTTTTCCTCTAAGTCATTGTTTAATGAGCTGCAGAATGATATGCTGTTTATCTTTTGTATTTATTTGCAATTAATGGAATAAATGCACTTTTTCAGGTTTGTTAATCATGAATTTAGTTTATTACTTGAAATCCTATTTGATTTTTTTTCTTTTTGAAGCTTAAACCTGTAAACAGTTACATGACTCAATCACTCAAAACTATATCAGAAACATTGGCTAATTGTGATTTCATTGTGTATTTGTGCAAATGGGTCTCAGGTCTGACTGCTACCCCAAGTAACTTCCTAATTTTATTATATGAGTGTTTCCATGTGTAAGAACAAAAAATCCTCATTGTGTTCCCTAACCAGGGAAGGAAGAAGGCCAAACTGATGTAAGATTGATTTGGCATTGCAGTTTAGACTAGCTCAATGGAAGAGAGTTACTTTCTTTTAATGAATAATGTTATATGCTTTAATTCATATCTCTGTACTTACTATTAGTTGGTTCACTTTCAATTAAGATGGCTAAAATAAACTAAGTAGCTAGAAGTTTCGTTTCCTAAAATGTTATTCTGATTTCTTTGTACATTGTCTATTTTTAGAATAGAATAGATTAAACTTTCTTTCATAGTTGGCATGTTCTGACCGCTAGTGAGCAAACTAAATTAAAATAAGAGATTAGAAATACATATGTAGAAAATGCAATAGTGTTTTTGTCAAGCTTTTTCTTTCCATACTGAGCAGATTCAAATCACTTTTGATGATTCTGTATTTTCTAATTTTTTTTTTCAGTTGAGGATATTGTTTGAAATCTTGTAAGACAGAGCCTTTTCTTTCTGTTGTTCAAATTGTATTGTTCATCTTGGAAACATTCTACTTCCCCACCCAAGAGCTCTAGTGCACATATAAAAAGCAATTTTGAGTGGAATGCAAATCTTAAAATTATTAAATTCTTGCAGGGATATACACTTACTCTGAAATAAACTATTTCTCAATGAAGTTTTGACAGGTAACAAACTTGCAGAAATTGTCTAGAATCTAAATTGAACAAAGGTTGTGAAATCTAAGACTCTAAGACTGACTTCTTTTTTTACTACTAGTAAAGTCTGAGGTGGGTTTTTAATTGGAACATTTTGATTAATTCAGTAGCATCTAACAAAATGCACCAGTGCGATTGAATAGGTCTTTGTGCGTATCTGGTGTTCTTCCCACTCAGAACACAAGTAAAAATGCCTTAAAATAAGAGGTAAAACCGAGGGCTTCACTTGCATCCGTTTTCAGTATTTGGAAATGGATTGTATGTTGTATTTCGCTGTATACCGAAAATGTGTTATATTGATTTCACAATGAAATCCTAATTCTGCATTGAATGTGTTGCAATTCTGAAGAAGTGTTATTCTTTGCAGAATGTAATGACAACTGAGTATCTTGAACTGGGCTATTCAGAAGATGGGCATTGCAAAGGGGATACCAATCAAAATATTCCTATTCCTACCAAACTACAGTGGGAAATTCCAGAAGAAGTAAGTACAGAACAGCTAGTGGTTTGAGGAAGAAGCTCCTCTTTTCTTGAGCAGTCAAATCTTTTAAGTAATTACTGGTAACCCTATAAATCAGCTTTAAATTCATTTGAGTCCTGTAGGATGTGTATTTCATGTGTGGATATTACTCAGTTTACTTAAAAAGATACCAGATGTTTTTAACATCACTCTTCAAAAATTCTGGCTGGGAAATGCCGTCTTTTTACTAGAAATTTTCTTGGTTGGCAACATGTTGAAAATAAGTTGCCACCTGTTTTAAATAGTAATTAAAATGAAGATTAAGTTGCTGACATTTCATTACTATTGTCAAAACAAATGCTACTGTGTAACAGTTCCTTGAGATCAGCTGTCTTTTTTGTGTTTAAAATTCTGTATACTTGTCTAATATGGTTTGATTTTTTTTTAAATTTTTTTTTCCTGAGTTCAAGACAAACTTCCATTACTTATTTGGATTTTAATTTTGAATAAAAAGGTAGTGGTTGGTGATACATTTAATTAAGCATGTATGGCAGATTGGAAGCCACAAAACTCTTGCCATTTTATCTCTGTGGGTCATTATTTTATGTTCTAGTGATCTGAACAGTCTTAATGCTGGTGTCTTCTTAAAGTGTAATTTTTGGACTCCCAATGTGTATTGGCGTAAAACTCATTTTGTATTAGCTTTTTGAATTTTAACTTTCTGGCAAAGACAGCTTCTCCCCTTTCTCTAAAGGAAGATTGTTTAGATAATGATGTTCCTGGCATGCATAAAGGCGGCATTTCTTATTTATCAATTAAAAATACATGCATTTTTTCAATAGTTCTCTCAAATGCCATCAACTGCACGCATGTGCATATATGTGCATATAGATATTTATTTCTTTGTTTATTTTAGTGTCAGGAAGTGATTGAGAGGTCTCTGAGCACTGCCACAGCTCTGGCAGATGATGTGGACTTCTGCTCATTTTACTTTGATGCTTTTGGGAAGGGGCTAATAAAGAAAGCAAAAACCAGCCCTGATGCCTTCGTGCAACTTGCCTTGCAGCTTGCTCACTATAAGGTAAGAACATACTGTTTCTGGCTTATAGAATCTCATTAAACTGGGTATAGCATGTTTGTGCTTAAAACATGCAACTGTGTAAAGTACTTTAGAGTAATCTTGCTCTGCTGTGCAAGATTATTAAAGACAATCCGTGGAAATTGGTAGAAACTCTAAACAGTTTACTACCTGGAAATTAATTGTTCCAAGGTTGGCCTATTGATGTTTGTGCAAATTTTTCTCTTCTGCTTAGTTGGTCTGTCCCTAGGCATTTTTGAACTTGAAACAAGTAGGTATGAAACTTCTAGTAGCTCTGTTTATAATGGGATCAATATTAAACTCATAACAGATGTATTAACAGAAATGCCTGCCTGTGTTTTCTTGTTTGTTCATCTTTTCTATAACATGCTTTCAGAAAAATGCCAGTGTAGCAACTTGTGTGTTTTTCATTTTGCTTTCTAGTTGTCACTGTTGAGATGCTGTTCTATATTTTTTTTTTTGTTGTTTTTGTTTTTACAAGCATCCAGATTTCCTGGCTGCTATCACCACTTACAGTCTTTCTTACCATTGGTTAGGGTAGCTACATTGCAAATAGTTTGATTACCAGCCCACCTCTTCTATTTTGAACACCCATCCTCTTAATCTAAAACTGAACAGACCTTCACAATTTGTTCTGATGTATATCTTAGGTAGAATTGCTAAGTGTATTAGATAAAATTCTATTGTTTGGCAATTTTTAATCTGTAGATTGTGCACATCTATAGGAAATACGGAAGCCATACTTTCTGGATTTTGCAGACTGTTCAGTTCTCACATTCTTGAAAATATCCACACTGGTATGCGTCTCCATGCTATTAAACTTTCAACTGAAAATATTTTTAAGGATGTTACAGTTTTCTTGATTACTTACCACAGCTGTGTTAATTAGGAAGCCACTGAACTTTCACATGGGGTTTTGATAGCCTCTCAGCTTCTGTTGTAAACTGAAAAAGACTATATAAAATGCAGAGGGTAGTCCTTGCTAGTTTAGTTGTCCTATTAGCATTTATCAAATCCTGCTACTAATTTAATTTTTGCCTTTATTATCTTTAGGTAAGACTGCTAATGGTGGGCCACTAAAAACTTAATGTTGAGTTTAATTTGTGGAGTGATTACTTGTGCTTACGTTAAACTGTTGATTAAGAGGGACTAAGTCTGGCTAAACTTTTTAGTTCTTATTTTTCCCTTTTCAAGGACATGGGAAAATTCTGTTTAACGTATGAAGCCTCTATGACACGCCTGTTCAGAGAAGGCAGGACCGAAACTGTTCGTTCGTGTACTGTTGAATCATGTAATTTTGTTCGAAGCATGGAAGACCCAACTGAAAGTGTAAGTTCACGGTGGTATTGCCTTATACAATCCATGATCTGTGAATCTGCAAGAAAATAAATGCACAGAGAAAGAGAGAAAGTTTTTTTCTCCCTCCTCTTCCTGGAAGTTCTATTTAGGTAAAATCCCCCTGGGTTTCTCAATATGCTGTGCCTAGGAGCTGTGATCAGACCCAGCCCAAGTCTGGAAATCCAGCCGTGTCAGCATGTCATACATAACTGTGTGGCACAGCTACTGTATGACTACCCTGTGTATAGAAAGTAATTTTGACATAGTCCTAATGGCAGAATTAACTGCTATTACATCTCTGCATTTTTGTTAAAGGAGTAAGGCTGCCCCGTACATGGCAAGATCACATATATAGCAGACTTCATTCTGCTCACTTCTTGTGGGTGTTGGTGTGTTGTTTTGTGTTTTTTTTTTTTTTATATGGTTACTACAAATATGATGTTTTTTTCAGACTTGTTGATTCACAGAATTGGAGAATGATAGGGGTTGGAAGGGACCTCTGGAGATCTAGTCCACCCCCCTGCCAGAGCAGGTTCACATTCATCAGGAATGATCAGCTGCAGAGCAGAGGAACCCTGCCTTCATAATGCAATTTTTACGTGTTATGAAGATTATACTATATGCATTTATATATTATTTTAAAAAGAATTGTCTGCCTTTACTGCTTGCTTCTATTTTTTATGGGTTTTTCCTTAGAATTTTTCCTGAGCATTTGTATCCTCTATGGACTACCCACAAATCTTTACTCCTGAATACCACTGGTAGGCATGCTTAGCATGACTACAAGTGATTTATTAGTAAGTGATTTATTAGTTTCTCATGCTGGAGGCAAATAGGCTGCTCACTGTGTCCCAAATAAGTGGTATAAAATACAGTGATGCTGGAGATAAGAAGTGTCCTGGTTTGAGGACACAAGAAGCGACAGGTTCACATATACTCAGTGTGTTGCATTCCACACTATAAAATTTTAACAGAATAGCTATTTGTTTTGAACACACTTTTTCTTTGCATTCCACACTATAAAATTTCACGCTTTCTTTCAGCCCTTGCAACATTCATACAGTGTTCATAGAATCACAGAATATCTCAAGTAGGAAGGGATCCATAAGGATCATCAAGTCCAACTCCCTGCAGGACTACCTAAACCATATGACTAAGAGCACTGTCCAGATGGTCCTTGAACTGTGACAGGCTTGCTGCCCTGACCACTTCCCTGGGGTGCCTGTTCCAACGGCTGACTGCCCTTTCAGTGAAGAACTTTTTCCCTAATGTCCAATCTGAATATCCCGTGATGCAACTTCATTCCATTGCCTGGTGTCCTATCACTGGTCACCAGAGAGAGGAGATCAGCACCTCCACTGCTCCTCTTGAGAAAGTTGCAGACTGTGATGAGGTCACCACTCAGCCTTCTCTTCTCTAAGCTGAACAAGCCAAGTGACCTCAGCTGCTCCTCGTAAGTCTTGCCCTCAAGACGTATCACCATCCTGGTTGCCCTCCCCTGGACACACTCCAATAGTTCAATGTCCTCCTTATATTATGGCACCCAAAACTGCACACAGTATTCGAAGTGGGGCCACAACAGAGCAGTGTAGAGTGGGACAATCATGTCCCTCAACCAGCTAGCTATGCTGTGCTGGATGCACTCCAGGACGTGGTTGTCCCTTTCGGCTGCCAGGGCACACTCTTGACTCATATTCAACTTGCCATCAAGCCAAATACACAGATCTCTTTCCGTAGGGCTGCTCTCCAGCCTATAGTCCCCCAGTTTGTAGGTATAAGCAGGATTACCCCACCCCAGGTGCAGAGTCTGGCACTTGCTCTTGTTAAATTTCATATGGTGATGATTGCCCAGCTCTCTAGTTTATCCAGATCTCTCTGTAAGGCCTCTCTACCCTTGAGGGAGTCCACAGTTCCTCGTCATTTAGTATCATTGGGAAACTTAATGCACCTTTGACTCCTGCATTCAGATCCTTTATAAAAACAGTACAGAGCACAGGCCCTAAAATGATGTAACCTCATTTACTAGAATTCTCTGAGCCCAACCTGTCAGCCAGTTGTTCACCTGATGTATTATGGACTTGTCTAGTCTTTTGTCCAGAAGGATCCTGTGAGAGACAGTTATCAAAAGCTTTGCTAAAATAAAAAAAGAAACCCCACATCTACTGGCTTCCCTTGGCCAACTAGATGAGTGACCTTGTCATAAAAGGAAATTAAGTTAGTTAAGACCTTCCCTTCATGAACATGTGTTGGCTATGACTGATGACTACATTATCTCTCAATTGTGTTTCAGTAACTCCCAGACCAACTGTCTCCGTAATTTTGCCAGGCACTGAATTGAGACCGGTAGGCTGTAATTACCAGGGTCTTCTTTCTTAACTTTCTTGAAAACTGGGACAACATTTGTCAGCTTCCACTTGACTGGAACCTTTCCAGATTCCCAAGACCATTGAACAATATGGGGAGAGGTCCCATGATAACGTCGCCAGCTGCTTTAGTACCCTGGGATGAATCCTGCTGAGCCCCTAGGCTTATGTGCCTCCAGCTGGAGCAGCCAGTCTCAAACAAGTTCAGAGCCAGCTGGGAGTTTCTCATCCCCCCAAGTCACAGTCTTCCAACACTGGGCTCCAGGTGTCCCAGGGCCATTCATCAGTGTTAAAGACAGAGGTGAAGATATCTCTGCTTTGTCTATGACCCTATTTGTGAGGAGCCCTTTTTGTTGTCCTTCACATTACTTACCAGCTTGAACCCTAATCAAGCTTTGGCTGCATGAATTTTTGCCCCTACAGTGGCAAAGAGCATCTCTGTAGTCCTCCTGCATTGCCTGTCCTTGATTCCAATGTCCATACCATTTCCATTTCCTTCTAAGTTCTAGGAGAAGATCCCTGCTAAGCCAAGCAGGCCTTCTTCCCTGCTTGCTTGACTTCTGTCACTTGCGATTTGCCTGCTCCCAGGCTCCTAAGAGAAGGCTTTTGAAAAATGACCAGCATTCATGGACCCCAATGCCTTCAGCATTGTCAGTTTGCCTTCTGAAATGGCTCCTGCAGTTCCAGCTTTTCTTAAATCATGTTGAGATTTGCTCTTCTGTACCTTTTTAAGACCAGTTTCTCTAGAAACTAAATATATAATGTGCTAAACTTCAGTTGTAATCCTGTTTGATTCTAGGGTTAGATCACGCATTATGCACCGTTTACAGCAGGTAATAGTTGATACTTTGTAATACCTGAAATTGAATACCTGAGGTTGAAAAGCCAGAGGATGCTAGTATTTGGTGTTAGTTGCTGTAACTTAGTTTCTGCACCTTGATCCACTACCCCGTTCACTTAGCTGATTTTTCTTCAACTTTTTTTTTTTTCATTGTTAGAGTGAAAATAAGCTTAAGTTGTTTCAGCTTGCTGCTACCAAACATCAGCACTTATATCGTCTCGCCATGACTGGTGCTGGCATTGACCGGCATCTGTTTTGCCTTTATGTTGTGTCCAAGTATCTGGCTGTAGATTCTCCTTTCCTTAAGGAAGTAAGTGACTCTTATTGATAACTATTAATTACAGTAAATAATCCTTTGTTTACTTAGTGTTTTGTGGTAGCTGCTTACATGCTCGTAGAACTCTAGTTTTCCTAAGAAAAAAGATAAGAGTTTAGCTAGCATTGCTTAATGTCTGCTGGTAGATTACAAGTTAGTTTCATTTCACTTTATGTATACACTTATTAATAGTCCTGTAGTAATGCTTTCTGTGAGCTTTGTAGTATACTACATGTTATTAAGGATTGCAAGACAGATGTAGTCAGTATTACGAGAAAAGTGTATTGGCTGCTTGTGGTTTTTGTGTATTTTCAAGGCAGCACAACAGAGGCTGGGTGTTTTCTCTCAAGAATGTTCCTTTGGAACTGTGACAAAATCACTTTCTTTTAAGTTACTGTGAGTTAAAGGAGCTGTGTATTGGGACTTATTACTTTTTTTAATGCACAACATTATTGTCACAGTTTATTACTGTGACAAATGCTTTATTGCTTAAACTATATTTTAAGGTACTTATTCATGTTTTCTGATTTAATATAAAATGTGTTCAAGCTTGCCTCCGAATTAAGCTATTCACATTTGTCTGCTTGCCCTCCTAAATGCGAGTAGCGGCTAAGTCAAGAATAAAACAACTTTCTGCAGCTTCTGTAGACTTTCAAGATCCATGTTTATTGTTAGACATCTTACAAGCTTCTAACTTAATGTAGTATGTTACTGGAATTGGAATATAGCCATTAATTATCTTGTTGTTAACACCTCTCATGCAGAATTTACAGGCTGTAGACCAGATTAATCTTGTTTTGAAATAGCATTTCTATTGAAAGAACTTTTATTCTCTTTGAGGAATTGATGTCATGACCTCATATGTTAAAGGTTTGCGTATCAGGACAAGTTTAGCTGTTTCTTTTAACCTTCTTAATTGTTCATTCCATTGAAATGGGAACTGGAGTTATCCTTCTTATTCCTTTATTAAGTGCTTTCTAACTTGACTGGTTTTTGAGAAAGTTGCATCTTCTTAAACAGTATATTATACTTGTTTGCATCTTTTTCATATCTAATAAAGGTTTTGTCAGAGCCTTGGAGGCTGTCAACGAGTCAGACACCACAGCAACACATTGATCTAAAGAAGAACCCTGAGATGATATGCTGTGGCGGAGGATTTGGACCAGTATGTTTGCTAAATACCCCTTTAAGTACCCCTTTAAAAACCCCTTTAAGCTAAGTACCCCTTTAAAAACAGTTTCATTTTGAATGTGCCAGTCTAACATTCTCAGATCTGTAATACGCAATCAAAAAATCATCTGTAATTGCACATCAAAGGTGCAACACATGCTTTTAAATGCACGTGTTTAATGCTTTCCCATGACGTGGATGTGCTCAGGAAAATTTGCATCACCTCTTTCTCATATCCCACTACAAGAATTGATTATTCTTAAGGAAACACACAGTTTTCAAATGTGGTACAGGGGTTCTGTGGCAAAGAGATCTGATACAGTGGGGGCTTTTATCACATTAGTTATGCACAGAACTTCTGTGCATCAGGCTGTTATTACAGTGACAAATGCCTTATTACTTAAAGTAGACTTTTGGGTTGGGATTTGTAAAAGTAGTTATACTTGACTTGTTCTTCATATTTCCTGATTAATTAAAAGATGTGTTCATGCTTTTCTCCAAATTAAGCTACTTACATTGTTCTGCTTGCCTGCCTAAGTGTGAATAGTGGCTGAGTCAAGAATAAAACCACATTCTGCAGCTTCTGTAGACTTTCAAGAGACTAGTGTATTGTTAGAGATTTTACAAGCTTCTGACTTGCTGTAGTATTTCACTGGGATTTGAACATGGCCATCGATAATGATATTGTTATTAACAAGATCTGGTAAGCAGACTTTATGGGGCTATCGACTAGATTAATCTGTTTTGAAAAAGCATTCCTATTGAAAGAACAATGAGAGGGGTCACAGGACTGCTCTTTGCCACACAGAAATTGTGATGACAAGTACAACGTATTTTGCCTGGTTTGTCAAGCTGCAAGTTACTTTTTTTGGTGGTTTCTTCTCTCTCTTTAATTTATTTATTCATGTTTCTAATGCACCTTTCGGTAGTTCTTGAAGTTGGAATGAGTTTTAATTGCAGTATCAAGGAAGCCTGGCTATTGCAATGCTGCTCATTCATGAGAAACTGGCTTGCTCCAGCAGATTATAAAGTCAATATTTAGAATCCCCCAAAAAAGTGTGATTTTGTAATAGGATAGTTTTTGGCTGTGGAAATTTCTAACACTTTTTTTTCCTTTTGTTTTTGCTAATGCTACATTAACTGCTCCCTTCTTATTATTTCTTTAGTCCTCTAATTTCCTTCCTTCAGTGGTCTGCCTTTCCAAATAACCCTGCTTACATTTCCCTTCATAATTTCTTGTATCTTTACAAAAGCTGTGCTTCAGTTTGCTGAAGTAGCCCAGAGATTCAGTACATCATGCTTTTTATGTGTATGTGTTACTGGTTTTGTTTGGGTTTTTTTTAAACACGCTGTAGAATTTAGCCCTGTAGCACTAATGGAGAGAAGACTATCAGTCTGCTTAGCAGCAGTGGCAGCAAAGAGGTTATAATCCTTTGAGTTAGGAAAGAGAAGAAGGAAGGTGGCAGCAGGTTAGCCTGTATTTACTAGGCATACTTTAAATATAACATCAGACTGAAACTTGGGACAGGTAGTGCTGCTAATGTTGAAATCAGACCAGAGCTCTGCTCATGATACAGGTGTTCAGAATCATACTCTTGCTGTAGAGTTGGATGACTGCCTTAGGGCAGGTTTTCATAATACAAGACTCGTATAGTCTGTATTTGTGTTTCTTTAGATCTTCAGTGATCCCGTGAAATAGGATGTTTAGGTATACAACTGAATTATTTTATTCCTTTCTACTTAAGCACTTTCTACTGTAGCTGCTTAGGACCAGACCTTGATAAGAGAAGGTCTTTGAACAAGTATTCTATTTCAAAATACTAAAGCTGGGAAATATTACAGACATATATTCAGAAAATGTTAATTCCGTGAACTTTAGATGAGACTAGTACTGTTCCCTTAAGTGGAATCTTCAGAAATGATGCATTAAATGTGGAAGCTTAATTTTTGCTGGAGGAGAAATTGCAACTGATTTTAAAAACCACATAGTAAGAATCGTGTAATTATATATATAAGATAATTTAGGAATGGAAAGAAAAATAAAAGGTTTAGAACTTGTTTTTTCTCTTCTTCCTTCCTCTAGGTGGCTGATGATGGTTATGGTGTCTCTTATATTATCGTGGGTGAAAATGCCATCCATTTCCATGTCTCCAGCAAAATATCTTGTTCTGAGACGGTAAGAGTCGGTCCTTTCCTATGGTTTAATAAATCTGCTTTGATATCAGTTTATAAAACTGATCCAGCCGTTATCTAAAAAGTGTAGTAGCACTTGCAGCATACAGTTATGTTTTTTCTATCTCAACGTATGCTTTTTTGGTTTTGTGGGTTTTTTTGTCTCCATTTCTATAAATTTAATAGCTTTATGAACCAAGGAAACAAGTGAAATGTTATATTTCACTTATCCTTTCAAGCATACAGAAAGCATGAGGCCCAAGGTCATCTTTACACAGGTGTAGTTTCCTGTAACTCATGTAAAATGACTCATATCTGTCCCATAAACAGCAAGATGGGTGTCTCCTGTTTTTATTGCAGTTTTACTTTGGTTTGTGTCTGGCTGCAGTTGTAAAGACAGAGTAAAATGTATGCTCCCTATTATTTAAATCTTCTTGCTTTAAGTAACACTGAAAGGAGCTGGTCCATAAGTTGTAATCGGTGCTTGAGAAACATAATTAATCAAAAACTTATTAGAGTAACACCTGTTATTAGAATGGAGAAGATGTCATCTATTCAGTGTCCTGCTGTTGCGGAGACCTGCTTTGAGAGAGCTTCAGTTCATCCTTCCCCTTTAGACTTTTATGATTTAATAAACATGCTGAGTTTGTTCAGAATTACATAGCTGAACTAGTTTTCCTCATTTGACCTTAACTTGTCCGAGATATCTTGGTGCCTTTGGTTAATCATTAAAGATTAGGAAATAAAACTTTGTTGTCTCATAGTTCAAGTTGTTCTTCAGATGCCTGTCAGCTTGTAAGTTAAATTTCCCAGTATTTTTTACTTATTAGTCAAGACAAATGTCCATACAGAAAAAGCAGCATTTTGTGTGCATGGCCTTGATATTAGTAGGGTCTTTATAGTAAGTCCTGTAATGGAGCTAATAATTTGTATTTTTAATCTTAATTTTTTCCTTGTACCACTCATCTGATGCTTAGAATGAACAGAACAAGTTCATAGTTTGTTTATACTTAGATAATTGTGACTTTTATTTTCAATACTTCATGTAATTTTTCAATGGCAAAAGATTCAGGATTCTGATAGGAACTCAAATACAAAATGTTTTTCTTTGCTCTTTGAGTACTTCTAGGTCATTAGTAATACACTTTCTGAACTCTTTTGTTTTCTGAAAATTAGCTTTTGCAAGATCTTGTATAAACAGAACAATACCAAAGCTCATTATTTTAAGTAACAGAATGCTATAGAAGCATCTGATTTCAAAAGGAGATGATCTCAGTTCTCTCTCTGGGAAAGTAAATGCATAATGAAAAATTCATTAGTCAGTAATAGCATAAACCTGGATTAATTTGTGTGGCATTAAAATTTTTGTGGTTTAAAATTCCCATTTTATGGTAAAATACATGCCCTAATTCTGTAAGTTCGAAAATAACAAAATGTTAAAAGGTTCCTTCTTTTGCCTAAAAGATAAGTGTTGATTGACTGTACAAGTCTTTGGTTTTGTGTTGTGTTTATTTGTTTTTAAAGGATTCTCATCGTTTTGGAAAAAACATCCATAAAGCAATGGCTGACATCATGGGTTTATTTAACGTTAGTAAAAACTGTACCAACTGATTTGCCTTACTGGTGCCAAGGAATCTCCTGTTGTTGGGATGAGAACTCTTCTGAACAGTGAATGAGAGCAAGGTTTGTCAAACAGTAGCTGGCAAAGAAACTGAGTCAATACCACCTTGATCACCTATGAAAACCTTAGCAGTGTATCGAATGTTTCATTATTTTTTTTTCAGTAGTTTGGAAGAGTTTATTTCCACAAAGGATGACTTTTGAAATCTTTTATGTTTCTAGGGATGACATATAGTATCATGCATGAAGTCATGTATATTCTAACTCCTGCAGTTTTCTCTTAATTTGTATACACTTGCTCTTTTTTTACTTAAAATTAGTCTACTTGTATTTCAGAATCCAAGGGATAAAACACACCATCTTAAATACTAGAAAAAGTTTGATTTGCTATGTATTAATAGCAGAATGTTCTTCAATGTATTTGCTGCTTTACGTCAATGAATGACAAAACTTGTGGCTGTTTACCTTCATTGGTTTTTGGGGTTGTGTTTTTTTTTTTTTTTTTCAAAGGTAATTTCTGTAAAACATACCAAAAAACCCCACCCTGATATAACCCACCATAACATACCAAGTTGTAGAAATTTTTGTTTCTCGGGGAAAAAAAACCACTGGGTAGTGCTACATTAGGTAATAAAATGTGCTGCATTTTTCTTATTACTTATAAGCATTTTTGCCACATCGTTGATTTTAGTTTCATCTAAATAAATAGACCTGTGTGCTTGTTCATGCAAGTGCCTTAGACAAGAAAGATCCTAAACCCAGGGAAAAAAAGCTTATGCTGGGAGTTGGTTTTACATTGTCTTAGTGGTGAAGGAGGTGAAGTATTAATAATGCAGATCTAGTTTTCAAACTGTAAGTTAGGGTGATGTGGCAGAAGTAGACTTGAATATGTTGCCATGTGGTGCAGTTCGGTTTAAAGCTCTAATGAAATGCTCCCATCTTAAATGGCAAAGATCAGTCCCCATGAAATGCAGGAGTAACTTTGTTTCAGGCCTACAGATACTCATGTCTTTATTTTGGTGAATCGTTATTGGTGGTCATTTGAGATAAGAGTTTCTGGGTCCCAGGGAACGTCAATTTATTTAAATGCAACCTCCTGGAGAGTGTACAAAGCAAGGCTGCCTGTAAAGGCTGATCAATGGCAGTTTGCCTGCTTTCAGCCTGGAAGGACCGACTACTACATTGCCAACCATCTGCATGAGAAGGGCAAACTGTTAAAGCTGTGGAAAATAACTCCAGAATGGGAAAATCCTGTCCTTCTCAGATCCCTCCTGGGAGACACTCTTGGTCAAGCACAGTTTCTGAAGGATACAAGGAGGAAGGCGAAAGATAATGCACTTGAAATGGAGCATAATGTTTCCAAGTGCAGAAATAAAATGTCTTCTACAAAATGGAGTAACTTTGTGTGTGATGCTTCTCTTCCCCAGGCGTTATAGGTGTGGTTGTGTTTTACATCCTGCAGTGCAGTAAAGTGTACCTGTCAGCGCAACAGTTTGGTTTTTTGTTTTGTTTTTTTATTATTTTTTAGATACAAGGTACATGGTGTTTAGTAATATGGTGAATGCTGCTCCAGAGCTATGCTGATTTTAAAAGGTCTTTGGGCGCTGATGTAAAACTTCTCATTAGACTTTGAATGTTTTCTGGCCAGTATTTCTAACTGTCTATGCCTCTTCATGTTTGTGTTGGTTTTTTTAAACTCTGATCAAGCTATATTAAAACACCTGCATATGTATGTTTGAGGTGGGAAACCTCAAAGATCCCAGATGCATACTCAAGCAAATGCGTGCTTACATAAGTGTAGGGGACCATCACAAGAATTGGCCAAAGACACTCGTTATTTGATTAGGTACAGTGTGTGGGAAAGGAATCTTGGAAATAAGCCTTATTGCGGCTGGGAGGCCTGGCATTTATCAAACTACTGCAACAATTTTATAGTGATCTGTTCTTTTGGAGCTGCAGAAATAATGCACTGTTTTTGCGGAGTTTTTTTTTATTGACCACTGACCAATCTGTGCTTAAATTAACATTAGGGCATATTAGCTTATAGGGTTTTCTTTAAAAAAAAAAAAAAAAAAAGCTTAGATTTGACACTCAGGTTTTAAATGTTTCAAGTTTAATTGTAGTTAGTGCAGTTATCAATGCAATTTTACATTCTTAGAGAGTAAGTATAATTGGCACAGAAAGCTGTTTTGTTTATTGTCAATGTTTTAAACATATAGTGGTGTTAAATGTATCTCTTTTTTAAATTTGGGATATATCATAATTCCTAAACAAATAAGACTTTATTTCATTTACTTTAAAATGTCAACAGCATGTAAATAAAATATGCTTTTTGGATGTAAATCTTTGAAATCCACAGTGAATGTAGGCTATTAATAAATAATTAATTTAAATCTTAGTGTTTAATATTGTGTACATGCAGTAAAACTGCTTCCTTTTTGCTCAGAAGCCATAGGAATGTAACTGCAATTACCTAGATTTGAATGAACCTTCTAGTATGGTGTACTTATAAAGTAAAATGTTCATATTCCAGAAAAACTATCAATTTACTACTAAAACCTTGAACCACTTATTCTCAATTAGTGATTTGAGAGCTCAAAGTTAGGGTTGAGTAGGTGGTAAAAGTCAGGTTGGATGATAACAAATTGACCTGTTTATTAAATAGCAATGTGGAATTGGTGGAATACCTTGACTGCGTTTTCAAAACTTCTTATTTCAGCTATTTGATGCCAGAAATTGAGAGCGCATTAAGTGCATTTAGAGGCTACCATTGTCCAGGATTAACACCATTCCAAACTAAATATTCCTTTTAGGGTTGGGTTTTTTTGAGGCACTAAGGAAGTGTGTGCCTGACCTTGAAAACTGTGGTTCTAATTCAGCCTTTGTACCAATTGTTTTCTCGTATAAAATATATTAATTTAAGTTAGTTTTTTTATCTTGTTCAATTACTCTACATCTATGATTGGTTATTTACATCCAACACTCTGTCTCTATTTTCTACCATCTTCTGTGACTTCAAAAAATAAAATAAAATTTCACAATTAACACTACTTCGTACAATGTTTAATATCTTTTTTTATCTTCTTCCCAGCTCCCTTGCTGCTGTTTTGGGACTTGTGAAATCATTACTATTAAATCCAGTTAGGAATGGTAGTAGCAGTTTATTTTAGCAGTGACATATACATTTCTTACTAGTTAATAGGGAATGTGTTAATGAACAATTTTCCACGTTCAGTCGAAAGAAGAAACAATAGGTCTTACTTTAGATGAGGTTTTTTCATGAGATCCAAGTAAGTGCTGAAATGTTCCTGTGAAACGGTCTGTCTGCACTGGTTTGATGTTTACAGTGAATAATCAATAGAATATGAATGGTAAGGCAGTAGAGAGATAGTTCAGGCACAGAAAGCTAACATTGTTAAAATGTGATGTGCTTTATCTGAAGATTCCCAATACTTGAAAACACCTTTGAAATTGCATTAAGACTGGGGACTACTTTCAGACAGTTAAAGAAGTTTTTGTTATGGGTTGATTTTTTTTTTTCACTTTTTAAAGGTTCATGTGCTGTTTTTTGAATTGCCGTTTAATTAAAAAAAAACCAAACAACAATAAAAAAAAACATACAAAACCCACCAAATAGACTTATGTGGTAGACCATTTTCACAGTCGTTTAGCTTGCTGCTTTTCTGGATGTTGCAGCCTTCACTACATGAAAGAAGACAGTTATTCCAATTTCACGCTTCCTCTCTTAGAAACTGCTAGTTCCTGGTTGTATTTCAGACATCTCCCACAGAGGCTGGATACTGAAGTTGTAAATTGGTATGTTCAATCTGAACAGAAATACTGTATGGAAACTTTATAGGCACAGAAATACTGATTCTATTTTTTTGTTGTATTTTCCCCTCTTTCCTTTGCTTGTTTTTAAGGGTGGCAATTAGAAGATGCATTTTATACTCAGAAGATGTTGCTGTAGTTGTACATGATGCATGGGATTAATTGGCTCTGGCTGAGATTAATGAACTCCTCTTGGGAAGTAGTGGGAAAAAACAGCTGTTAGATGAAACCTTTGAAAAGGGAGGAGAAAGTGTGGTGTTTCTTTGTTTTGTTCTGTTTTTTTCCCTAACTTCCACCAGCAGGGTGGAAATTTGTAACCAAAAGTGTAAGGAAAAAATTGATTCCAGTTTCTTCTTGGATTAATTGTATGGCACCTTATGGATGAAAGATAGCTTGAAAATTTTTGGGGTGCTTTTAGTTGCTGTGGGGTTTTTTTAACACACAAAATTTCCTTAAAATGAAGACATTAATACATAAAATTAAAAGTTCAGGTTCAATTTCTGCTTTAAAGGAAACCATCTTTTATCTTAAATAGCCACAGGTTTTACAAACCTGGTAAGTTTGTAGCGTTTTCTAAACTCTGCGATCTTAGTGGCACCAGTGTGTCAATTCCAAGATTTACAGAGTGAGTTGTAGAAAGGGCTCTAACAGCAGAATTGGTTGAGGTTGGAATGGAATGGTTGAGGTTGGAAAGGACCTCTGGAGGTCATCTGGGCCACCTCTGCCAGTGCTTGCTCACCCACACGGTGGAAAAAGTGTTCCTGATATTCAGAGAGAACCTCCCGTGTTTCAGCTTGTGCCCATTGACGCTGGTCCTGTCACTGGGCACCATGGAAAAGAGCCTGGCTCTGTTGTCTCTGTGTTACCAAAGACGGGCCTCTGCTTTGTTTCTAAAATGATTGTTTCTTACAAACCTTCTTACGGTGTGAGAAAATAGCTAATTAGTGACCTTCTTACTGTGTTTAAAAAAAAAAAAAGTCACTGAGCTGATGTTACAGGTAGTGATAATGAGGAGACAACCAGAAGTAGTTAATTACCAAGGATGGAGTAACAAGAAGTAGTTAAAGTAGTTAATCTATACATCAAGTATGTACTCCTGTACCAATTAGGATAGAGTTATGGCTACTTCAAAGAACATCCTTATTATCTTCAAGAAGTTGGCAAACTTACAGTAAACTTTTACCTGTTCTGAGATGACTCAATACCTTAAGAGGATAATGTGAGGAAGGGTCTCCTTACCCAAATGACCACCGAGACACTCACACTTGTGCAGAAGTGTTTTGCTGATGCAGCAAAATTTGATACACATGTGCAGAAAGACTATTCAGTCATCCTAATGAATACGTAAGCCTAGGTGGAGTTATGTATTAGGTAGGCAAGATTATGAGCCTATTTTGTGTATAAATAATGGGTGAATATCTCTGGTAAGGTGTGCTAGATGTGTGGGTTTTTCCCCTAGCACCTGATGTCAAATAAAGCAGTATCTCCTCTCTAAACTACTTTTGGTTTCGAGGGCTTTTTCCTAGCCTTTCCTCATAGAGACCTGCTCCAGTCCCTTAGTCATCTCCATGGCCCTTTGTTGGACTCTCAACAGTACGTCCGTGTCTGTCTTGTCCTGGAGAGCCCAGCACTGGACCCAGTACTCTGGGTGCCGCCTCACCAGTGCTGACAGCGCCCTTATGCGTGGTTTATGTCAAATAACCTCTTAGCACTGGGCCCCTGGTTAACCTTTGACTCCTTGTAACGCGAGGTAACTTCCAAGGGAAATTATACTTCAAATACAGAACAAACAAATGAAAAAAACAAACCCACCCCCAAAGCCCCAACCGAATGCTGTGTGGGCTCGCTGCCGCCTCGGGAAGGCGGGGAGGGGCGGCTGGAAGCGGCGCTCTGGCGCGTGCCCGGCCGTAAAGGGCACACGCGCTGTCGGTTAACCCGCCTCTGGCTGAAGGGCGGGCGCCGGCCATGGAGGAAGGTGAATTGCCGGGGGGAAGAGACAGAGACACGTCCCTCCGCTGAGGACGCGGGGCGGATGGGGGTGGGGGCCTGTCCCTCTCCCTTCTGCCCTGGAAGCCAGCGTGGGGATAGCGGGGGCGGGGACGGGGGCAGCTGGAGCTTCTGTGAAGGGCCGGTCTCCCATCCCCACCCTATGCCAGGGGTGTCCCAGAGCTGGCAGTGGTCGATGTGCGTGGATCGGAGAAACTCGAGCTTTCAGAGGGTTGCCCTGTCTCAGTCTAAGTCAGGGGGACACGGGCAGCTTGACCTTCCCCGCGTTGCCTTGGTGTAAATCCAGAAGCAGCAGTGATGGCGGTGCAGGTGCATCTTGGCCTATGCCTTTTTAACGGTGGCCTTGTGGTACTCTGGGCAGAGGTGCTTTGGCCTGCGCTGTCTATATCTGGCAATAGTTACACGGAGAGTACAGATAAGGTTTGGTCTCAACATGCTACTGACACAAACTTAAAACAGTGTAATTATAGCTATCTAAGTGTACTATGTCGAATTTGATATTTTTTTTTTGACTAGTAGTAAAGCCAATTAGCAAAATTCGGATTTACATCTGAATGCCCTTAATGTGTTTTAAAGTCACAAAGAATGTGTTCTTATAGTAAAAGAAGCTTGTTCGTGTTGGCATGGTGACCTGTATTTTCTGAAAGTTAGGTTCAGAACCCTGATTTCTTCTAGCGTTATGTTTTTAAGTCTCACAGGTACATATGATTTGGGTTAATCTTCAGTGCTATATATACATGGTATTTTGGTTATGACTATTTCCTTCACTTCTAGATAGAAAAGCTATTCTGAAGAATACCGAAATGGAAAATTTAATTACCTTCAACGAAAAAAATAAATATGAACCAGTTGGCAGTCTGTCCGTGACTATGGAGAATCAGATATTGCTTGATATAAGATCAGTAATAGACAGTGGACTTGTAACTGAAGTATTTAGTCAAAATAGTCCTGTTAGTTCTGAAAACTTTAGTCTGGAAACCAAAGTCATTAATAACCCCATTGAAGAAGGATTGCTATCTAGTCAAGACAATCATTTATGCACTGTAAATGTGGGAGAGACTTTGTTAGATCACTTCAAGTATCCACTTCCCATTGAAAATCAAAATACAATAGCAAAAGTTGAAGTACAGCCACATGGAAACAACAACTGTGATGATGAAGATCTTGAAAAATACAAGGAATTAAATCTTCCTGAAGAAGCTGAACATATGCATTCACCTTATCTGCCTTCAAATGGTCTCCACTTTCTCTCTTCTGTAGCGATGCAGCATAAAAATTGCCGTGTTCCAACTTCAAGCATTTTCTCTCCAGAAGGAACAGTCCATCAAAACGTCAGAATGTTACCAGTAAGATTAAGTGAAATAGGAATTTTTATATATCCATGCGTACTTGTGACTTAAACGTGGGGAGTTGCCACATTAAAATTTGTCTGCATAATGCTTAAAATTATGTCATAAATTTTATACTAGAACAAACTTAGTAGTAAATACAGAAACAAATTTGGTTTGTATTGCCAGAAATAGCATGCAGTATGAACATACGGTTCTGACTGCTGTTCCTTTTTTGTCCACATTATGAGCCACATTTTTAAATGCCTAGGTGGCTATTTTGCTCATTAAAAAAAATCTTACCGTGTCACAAATGTACCCACTTTGGTCTTATATATTACTGTCTTTATTAGCAACTATTTGGTAATTGCAAAAAGTACAAATAGGATATTAACTTTGGTTCTTTAGTTCCACAGGTGACACACTTGCCTTCTTAAAATTTATAGTCTGAATGAGTGAAAAAGTAATTTATTTGCAGCAGTAAACCATAGCCTGTACTGTTTAATGTCCATGGGTAAAGCAGTTTGTAAGAGAGATGCTTACCACTTTTGGCAGTTTTTCTGTATAGTCTGAAGTTACATTTTCTATGTTGGATCGATTACTATCTAGAAAGGTATGCAGCATAAAACTTCTTGTGATGCTCACAGGACCAAATCCACCTGCTTAATGCAGACTATTCATATGTAGAATACTTATGTGTTCTTGCATCTTTCTTTATGGCTGTAGAATATCATCTGAAAAAATCTCCAAATTTTAAGTGTGCACTGTGGCTGCTTCTAGAGGGGCATTGAGGTTTCCTCTGAGAAGTTATCTTGAAATAATTGAACATATCAGCTGATATTTTTTCCCATGTAAATACTTTAACAAACAGTGCTGTTCACAGATTCAAAAACCAGATTAAAACAAAAAACCCCCAAACTCACAAAAATCACTTGGTTGAAAGTAAGGTCTGATTTTCCCTTGCGGTATCCCACCGAGTTTCCAGGCTGAAGCCAGGCAGGAGCTGTGGGGCTGTCTGTGCAGGAAACTTCCTACCACAGAAATCTTTGCTGACGCTACCCAGCCCAGTGTGTTTCCCAGTGGCATTTCATCCTGAGATGCTTGAGGTTTACCGTGACAGTTACCTTACATGTTTTGGTTTTCAGGTTACAGTTATAGTTTAAAAGTATCATCTCTGGCTTGGAAGGTTGTTTACACACATGCTCAATATTATCAGTAGTTCTTATAATTGAAAGGGTCCATCTTTTGAACGGTCAGATTCAAAAGACTGGTGGAAGCCTCTAGAGAATAAAGATGTGATTAATACGTAACGGTTGCTTTCTTCAAAGTCAAGTTGAAGATAATGAAAATTTGTTAGTCTCTGTACCAGGAGCTAAAAATGAGATTTAGAAAAAATCTTTCCGACCGGCTCTCTTCCTACTATCCTTACAGTTTATCACACTCAATCTGCATGTTTCCTTAATGTACCCTGTTTCTTGAACGTATTAAAACAAAATTCTGATCAGGTTATAAATAATTTTATTGAAATAAAGAAAGCTGATTAGCTGTTTCTACACTGCTTGCTTACTCTTTTAAACTTCTGTCTATATAAAGAGGAAGCACAGCACACACAGATAGAGAGCAAATTGTCTAGTTTGAACAATTTCAATTCTAATTTGAAACTAGAAAATAGTTGGTTTCTGTCTTTGTTCCATTTTCTGTTTGTTGGTTTGGATTTGAAAATGCAAATGTAGGTAGTAAGTATGATGCTATTATAGTTGTAAATGCATTAGATCTGTACCATAACTGTACATTGAGCAGAAAACGCAGAAATAATATTCAAGGTATATAACAGTATCTGGTAATGCTGAATAGGCCACAGCATTTATGTGCTTAATTATGTCATGAAAATGTAAATAATTTCCAAATTTCAAGGTCACTTTAAATCAGTTTTTTGTTTAATCATTTGGCTTTTTAAAAATGAATCATTTAATGCATAAAATAGTTACAAAATGAAACATTCTTTCCTTCAGGTGTTCAGATCATTCATACCTCCAGTTGCAGGTGAGAATAAATGTATTTGTTATGATCAATTTAAAGGAATCCAAAACAGTACTATACAGTTACAAAACTTAATCAATTGCTTTAATGGTAAGTGTCCCAAGTGATTGAGGAGAGTGGGGTTTTTTTTCCCCTTCCTCTTACAAGCTTAGGGAGGCATTTAAATAGCTAAATAGATTAATTTCTGTATTTGGCAAATTGCAGTATGAGCCTTTTCTGATAATGTTAATATAACTAAGAATGCTTGAAAGGAGAATGGACCACTCTGTTCATGTAGTTCACGTTGCTTCAACCACATACTTCAGTGTCTTACTTTTGATTTTCCCTTCTTCTCATACCACCTCCCCATTCCTTCGAGGAATGTGGGAGAAGGGACTGTGAAGAAGATATTCCTTGCAGCACAATTTTTTATTTTTTTTTTTTATTGAGTTGACCAGCTTTTTTATTTCACTTTGAAATTTGACCACCGGTTATGAAAGCTATGTGGTTTGCACTGACGCTGTTGATGACAGTAAGCTTGTGAGCAGTTGTTTGGTGTGTTCTGCCCATAACTTGTTCACAATCCTATTCAGGGTTAAAATGATTCCTAGAATTGATCTTACAAGGTAGTTTATCCTAAAGCTAAATGAATTTTACCAAATGGGCACAACAAACCTTTTGAAGACATTGAAAAGACCCAGACTGAAGTCTCTTTTCCTCAGCAAGCCCGTTACAACAGAATATTTCTTTCACAAAAATGTAATGCTGTAGTGACATCAAAATCTCTTTTATTGATGCCGTAAAGGAGTTCTTGGTATAAAACACTGATCCTTTTGTAAACAAAACATGCTTTATTTTATGTACTAGAATCTTCCAGTGATATCTGTGGCTTACCTCAGACTAGTGCTTCTGTCTATGATGAAATAGTAAGTATGCATGCAAGATTTTATTATTCTTGTAAGAATCTGTCCACGTGTTGAATGTCTAAAGTGTTGATTTATTCTAAGTGCCAGAGGGTAAAAGGTTCTTTCAAACACTGTCATATCTGATCTGTTCACAACAGAGAGGGAAAGAAAAATGTTGCTCTGTAGATTTCCTACACTGCTACATGGTGGAGGAAGGAAGAATAGCATCTGGATTTTTTGCTTGTTTCTGTTCCTTTTGGATCAAGTCTAGTTGGCTCCTGTCTTCCCCTTGCACGTTCTGATTCCAGCTCAGGCCAGTTAGGGAGGGGGCTTCTAAGGCCACCTGAACACAGATTTCCTAGCGGGATTCTGCCAAATACCCTTGGGCAGCTGATTAGTGTTTGAGCCTTTATCACATGTGCATAGAGCTGAGGATGAAAATCTGGCTTTAATGTGAGCGTTGCCTGCCTATGGAGAGATGTTCTTTGCAACTTAATTATTCCCTTAAAATGCTTGAATTTTGCAAATGCAATTTCCTAGATATGTGCAAGACAAACTATAGAAATGTAGGTATTTCATGAAAGGGAGATTTCTGAATCTCAAGGTTTTCCATTTGGTGTTTTAAAATGTGTATTGAAAGGGGCAAGGCTTCATCTGGAAGTGTGACTTTTGTGAAGATGACACTGTAATAAGTTAATGGATCGGCAAGATAGGTGATAAATTGGTTTTCAACAAATGCAAGTGGCACCGCATCTATGATGGAATGCCGTGACATGCAGTAGTTGATTGTTGTAACAAAAGTTCATTTTGGAACAATCTGATTTAGGTATAATTGAATTTGCAGTCCAGTCTCAGATGACTCCTTCTTGCTTAGACTAAATCCCAATGATCCCCAACCAAGTTATATAATTCAAGATTAATTTTTGTTTTGCACAATTTGCTGTGACTGTTGCCTAAATTCTCCAAGGCGCTCTAGAAATCAGTTGATGCTTCACGGTGTTGGAGAGACTGAACACCATTGTTACTGTGAAGTATGTTACTGTTCATTGTTACTCTTCAGGAATATTTTTACTTGAAATATAAGCAAAAGTCATTCTGCTATTGACAAGTAAATTAACTATTCTCGGTATTACATTTGAACACAATCTTTGCTTTAAAATATATGATTTATGTGGATAAATTTTTAAATTTATTGTATTTGCTTGGAATTTAAAGTAGATTTTAAAGCATGCCTGCTAAGATTTAAAACTTTATATTTCAGGCTGAGGTAAGAGAGGCAGTTAGTAATGTTATCGAGAATCACCAAGACAGAGCAATTTTTCAGAGTTCAAATGTTGACCAGTCTGGCTGCAAGTTATTAACATTGCACAGTGTACCAGAGGAATCCAGATGTTCACATAGAAATGATTCCAAACCTGTGGTAATTATATCCTGTAATTGATAACAAAATTATATGCTAGAGAAAATTAACTTATTTGTACCACACTAGCGTCAAGAATTCCCAATTAGTAAGTGCTGTGTCAGGAATAATAAGCCAGTCCCTCCTTGGACTCACAGTCTAAATTTTATCTAGTTATAGTGTGACTTTATATATGTATAAAACATATTATTTTCTATTTAACAGCTGGAAAAAAACCCCAAACAATGTGAAGATTACTTCGTCCAAAGGAAAAGTCTTTATTTAAAATCACAGCTAAATAAATGAAATGAAACATGAACAATTACAGTGGCATGTTCTGGTTAGGGAACTGACTCTGAAGCCAGCACACTACTAAATAGCTAGAGTACGCTCTGCAAAGCCCCGTGGAGCAATTTAGAGAACCATGAATCCATATCACCTAGGTTGAGGAGCTACAGCTCAATAGCTGCTTCCGAAAATAAATTGAAATTAAGGGTCAAAAAGCAAATATTTTTATGCATAACGATCCATTTGTTTGAGCGATTCCAGCCTGTGATTATGAAGCTTTATAAGACAGCTGTTACTCTTATGAAAACCTTTATAGCTATATGCTTAGAATTACAATTTCTTAGATGAAAGCTAATCATTAGTTATTCATTCCAGGTTATTTGCCAGTTGGAAGGAAGTACTCAAATACTCTGTATAAACAGTTGTGGCACACAAGAACTAAAACCAGTTCATCTAATTCCTGAGTACCACGACCAACATCATAATTATCTTCAATCAGGTACAATGAAAATGAAAATTATCTCTAGCCTGTCAGATAATATTTCACAGATTGTTAACGTGCAACTGCATGTGTTTATGTTCTTAAGCAGCAGCTGTTGGAGAGAAGCCAAAGCTAATGTAGCTATCACCAGTCGTTATTTTATTTTATTTTATAACTGAAAAAATTGCCAGTCACTTCGGTGTAATAAGAATGATGTAATGGATATGTTGAATTTATGGAAAGTTTTTAATATACAGATTAATTTCCACATAAAGCACAGTTAGCATGAGCACCTGCATACATTTGCCTTTACCCTAGCTTGCCACCAAGTGTCACTGTTTCTCTAGAAATGAAGAGCAGCGTTGAGGGCTATCGGTGCACTTCAGCCTTGGGATTCAGAATGTCTCACTAATATTTACACAATTACGTGAACTTGAAATGCCATCAGTTTTTAAAGAAAGTGGTTTCTGAGGACCTAAAGTTAATACCATTTAGAAGGAGTAACACATTTTCTTCTGAGTGACAACAAAGTATTTGAGTGTCATTTAGTTTTAATTTAAATAAATATTTATTTACCTAAATATAGCCTCCTCTGAAACATTAGCATGGTTTATTTCGTTATTATAATATTAAAAATATATTTTATAAATTATATATTTCAAATATATAAATTATATAAAGTATTATAAAATATAAATATATTTATAAATTATAATTTTTTTACAGTAGTGCGTTTTGATGTCCATGCAAAACCAAAGCCTTTTAATATTAGGCACCATACAAGCATGGATATTGCTCTAGATATCAATAGGTGCTGAGTGAGAATATCTCTCAGCAGATGCTCCAGGTATGAAGCCTGTTTACTTCTATTTGTCAGAAGCCACCAGAAGAGTAAACCAGCCACATTTAACTTAAAGGTCATGTTCCTTTATAAAATTCAAACTCTCATTCATTTGCTGTAATGTTAGGGAAGAAAAAGCTGAGGAGGAGTGTGCTGGCAGATATGTTTTTTAGTTTTTATTTGCCTGACCTTTCTTCTGTTTTACTCATCTTCAAAACAAGTAAAAGAAGTAGGTCTAGAAATTACATCTAAAAGTTTCTGGGGACTGATCTCTTCAACTTCTGAATTAAGTTGCCCTTTGCCTTCCCTTTTTTTTTTTTTCCTTTTTCTTCTTTAGATGGGAAGGAAGGAAGTACAGGCATAAGATTCATCTCGTAATCTTACTATGACTGATGTTTACTTTTTTCCATATAGGCTTACATGCAGTTCTTCACCAGCTATGGTTTTCTCCATGAGTTTTTCGTAATTTTTTTCATCAATTTTTTTTTTTCTGTTCCAGATGTTCCAGATGCTTTCTCAGAACTCTGGAAATTGTAAAATAAGAACTCAGGATAAATATATTTAATTGTTTATGACATTTTACTTATTATATCAAAATATTTTAAGTCTGTGTCATTTGAATTTAAATGTACTGGATGCATAGATTGAAAACATCATGTGCTCAAGTTCCTAGATGACAAATTGGTGGTGGGTTCTTCCATCAGGGTTATTTTTGTGTGGTCAGGTTTTTGTTCTTGGGTTTTTTTGCAATGGGAAAAACATTTCTGGAGAGAAAACTTCTAGGTCCTTCATTGGCACTATTTATTGCAGAGTAAATTGCAGGAGAAAGTGCGGTTCTGCTGTCTTCAGGTAAATGTCTTCTTTTCAGATGTGGACAACCGTGTAACATCTGTACTGGGGCAGTTTTTGCCTATTCCAGGTGAACCTGTTCTGAATGAACAAGAGGTAAAGAAGCTTTGTTCTTTAAAGTTGTGAAGTACAATACACACTCTTGCGTACACTGTAAGCATTTTCTAAAGACAGTTTAGCTAATTTGGACAGATTAGTTCTGCACTCTGTGTACTTTCTGCATATAAAAGTTTATGATTTCAACATTTTCTAGAAGTAATACCAGGATTAAAAATACAGTTTTCCATAAGAAAAATAAAATTATTCCAGTTTTGAAACCTTGAATTTGGTATTATTCCTTTCTGGCAGAAAAGGACCTGGGGGTTCTAATTGACAAGAGGCTGAACATGAGCCAGCAGTGTGCCCAGGTGGCCAAGAGGGCCAATGGCATCCTGGCTTGTATTAGAAATAGTGTGACCAGCAGAAGGAGGGAGGTGATTGTCCCCCTGTACTCAGCACTGGTGAGGCCACACCTTGAGTATTGTGTCCAGTTCTGGGCACCTCAATACGAGAGAGATATCGAGGTGCTGGAGCAAGTGCAGAGGAGGACAACGAAGCTGGTGAAGGGCCTGGAGAATAAATCTTATGAGGAGCGATTGAAGGAGCTGGGACTGTTTAGTTTGAGGAAGAGGAGGCTGAGGGGAGACCTCATCGTTCTCTACAACTACTTGAAAGGCCATTGTAGAGAGGTTGGTGCTGGTCTCTTCTCACAGGTAATTAGGGATAGAACAAGAGGGAATGGCTTCAGGCTGCAACAGGGTAGGTTTAGGCTGGACATAAGGAAAAAATTCTTCCAGAAAGAGTGGTCAGACACTGGAATAGGCTGCCCAGGGAGGTGGTGGAGTCACCATCCCTGGATGTGTTTAAGACTTGTTTAGATGTGGTGTTAAGGGATATGGTGTAGGGGAGAACTTTGTAGAGTGGAGATGATGGTTGCACTCGATGATCCCAAGGGTGTTTTCCAACCTAAATGATTCTATGATTCTATGATTATATAGATTATGTTATTTCTGACAACCATTTTAAGACCCTTTTGGGGTGAAGGAAAACGCATTGACTTTTACCAAAAGGGGAATATTTTCTTCCAGTAGGAGTTTTTACAGTCTTTTCTCTTGATTAGGATTTAACAGTAATTAAGTCTTTATAAATTTTTTCAATTTTTTTTTTTTGTTAATGAAAATTGAACAGAAGACTAAAAGTCTTTGCAGATGTTTGGCTTCTCGTGTTATTTCCAACAGAGCTGGTAGCAAAAATCACACAAATTTTTAATTGTTAACTTTTGATTTGTATGAAGTGAATATGTGATATTGGTACAAACATAGCAAACAGTTTGTGGATAGCAGTTACTATTATAAAAGAGGGAAGAAAAAACCCAGGGGCCAGATCGAACAATGACCTAGGGAGTCTTTCATCTCTACTGTAGTCTAAACATTCTGGAGCAGTGACGTAGACAGGTTTGTAATTTTTCTGTAACTTTATTCCAAATTAGTCATTTCCTGGATTTCTTCTCTTGCTTTAAATGTATTAATGTTCCTCTTCGTTATGGTCAGATAGATTAATCAGCTATTAAAATAAGTTATTTACAATTATGCACTGTCCCTCCATAATAGGTAATATCAGCATAATACTAGTTGTTCTTCCCTTGTCTCTCTCCATAACCAGGCCCTTATTAATCATATGTCTGAAGAGACAACCGATCTGCAGTGTGTTTTCTTGACCTGTGAGCTGATTCTCTTTTTAAATTTTGTGTAGTCATCAACCAATTAGTTGTCATATTGCAGCAGAACATAACGTAAATCATCAAGTCACTACCCAGTTTCAATTGACTACTGGAATTAAAACAACTGAACCTAGAATTATCAGACAATTTAAAACAGTGCACCAACACTGCAGCACAGAAAGCTGGTTTTCATTCTTTGCATGTGGAGAAATGTGATTCCTGACATACTGAATGGTTTCCAAGAGGAGATGCATGCCATTTTCATGACTCTCTACTTCCATGAGTTTTTGTCAGTAACGTCAGCAATCAAATTATCCCTGAAGTGTTTTCTTTGTTAACTTGCAAGAGTATTTTTTTAAAAAATTAACATAAACAGCATTTTATTTTGAACAGTTTGAAAATGGACCCTTACAACCAGTAGCTGGCACCACCACATTCCATCTGGAGTCACATCTGCATGGGCCAGTGACAATGACCTCAGAGGGGTAAGATGCATGAAACATCTTACATGCATGATGACTTTTTAATTTTAAACTCCAATGACTCCTAGACATCTTAATGTTGCATAGCTGCTTCTCTCTTGTGAAAAAAATGCAGTTCTCTATGAATGCTTTGGGTATATATCTTGGTAGTCATGATGCCAGTTGCTGGTGGTCAAGACTACGTGGCATAGTTTCAGGTTTTCTCAGGTCAGTGCAATTGTGCTGTCCATTTCCCCGAAAAACATTTAATTTTCTAAGTTAATTGATATGTTTCCAAATCTAATTAGCATGTGTTTAGTCTGTATTTCTAACAGTAATGGGATTTTTAAAATAATATTTAATTGCAGCTCATTTTTAAATAAGAGGCAGATGCAACCCAGTGTGAAAGGTGAGAGAGCTTTGCAGTTCCACAACCGTTACCAGGTTGTAGAACTACGGGCAAACCTGTCTCAAGTAGTGACATCTGGTGGATAGAGGGAGATTATGCTTATTCTCTTTTTCTCACGTGCTCTGTGAGGCCACACTTACTAAGTAGCACCGATATTGATGTAAAAAAATAAAATCAGTATTTTTTCAAAACTATAGAATAATTAGTTTTCATTGTAGCATTTTGTATATTTTGTAATTTTTTTTCTAATTTTTTTCCCTTTTCAACCTGTGTAGCTTACCTTTTGGTTCAGGGGTCACAAAGTCTAAGAAACCATGTAACTGCACAAAATCTCAGTGTCTTAAATTGTAAGTAATAATTTATCAACACTCAGTAAATCCTAATAACAGTGTATAGATGAAAGGACAAACATACAAGAAATGTGTGCTTTAAAATGAACAGTACTTACGTGTCAAAAATTACTCATCTGATACTGAGTTAGAAAGATCCACAGTTGATGTAAATGAGTGTCACACAAGCTCAGAATTTGGTGCACAGGTGTAGATGATTGCATATAATCCAAGTATAAAAAATAAAAAGAGAAGCTAGAAGAATTGTTCAAAGAATATCTGGAAAATCCTACGTAGAATGTAAATGCTGTATACTAAAATATAATTTCTCTGTCTTGCTGCTGCTCTCATATATAAATAATATGCACAGAGATGTATACATGATAATTAAAGTTTGATTCATTGGTGGACTGGGTGTATTTTACAAAACGTAAAATTAAAAGAGAGAGAGAAGCTCTTTGCCTAAGTTTGGATGTGATTAAATTACAAAAAAAGGAACATCTTTCATGAGTAGAAACTGAGCATTCTGCCTAGACATAGAATTTAAATTTAAAAAGTTACACTTAAACCAGTTAATGTTTTCATTTCTTATGTAATTTTACACGTTAATCATAGATACTGTGATTGCTTTGCCAATGGTGAGTTTTGCAACAACTGCAACTGCAATAACTGTTACAACAATCAACTTCATGAAAGTGAGCGATTTAAAGCCATTAAGGTAAAAAAAAAAGAACAAAAATTCAGTACACATTGGATGAGCTTAATGTATGAAAAATATAGCAGTATTGTTTTTTCAACTAGTTACAGTATTTGAAATATGTTATTTTTAACCTAATTAAAGGTAAATGTTGCCTCTGTATTATTCTTACATAAGAAAATCTAGGGATTTCTTTTCCTTCCTTTTATAGTACTTCTGATACTTTGGATTAAAACTAGTGATGCGTTAACTGAATGATAATTTTTATTCTTGCAAGGAAGTATTCAAACACAAATTTAATTTCAGAATTTTTTTTCACTTGAAGGAAAATTTATTGTATTCGCGAAGTCAGACAGTAGTTACAGGAAAACAAATTATTACTATCCAAATTATTATTCTCATTGTCAGATCTTCTGCAGTTGTCTGTGTTAATCTTTCTGGTTGACCCATGCAGCAATGCAAAGTTGGCTTTCCTCGCAGTGATGCTGAATCTTGCACTAGTGAGAAGCAGGTTGCTTCTATATTTGGAGAATGATTTTATTAGTGGAATAAAGAATAATATGTGGGCTAATTTTTGTGTGTATATCAAATTGCAACAATATGGGCAATAATTTAATCTAATATATATGTTATGTTTTGTAAGTTTAAAAGTGATAATGTAAAGTCTTATTCTACTGCTGATACTTTAAGGATATATTAATGGCGTTGTGCTTCTTGTATGCAACTCTCCAGAACTCTTTTTGTATCATTCACATCATGTTGGGATTGTACAAAATGTTGATCTAACTAGAGTTAGAGCTTTGCCACATCCAACTGCCACAGAAGTTTCGGCTCTCAATATGGAACAACTAGTTTTCAAATCAGATGCTCATCTGTAGTTCAGCTGATGGGGTTATTGGTGTCTAAGCACTCCTTTCACTGCCGCAGATGGCATCTTGTACGGCATAATAGATCTTTTTTGTCACTGATGAAAGCATACCTGCGCCATCCATAAATATTGTACATAAAGAGCATATAACCTCTTTAACCTGCCTTTTCGTAGTCCATGGCATTGTGAGGTCTTGGGGCCTAATTAAAACCTGCTGTTTCAATCCAATGCTGATTTCAGTAAATGGTCTTTGTCTTGGGCCATTAATAAAACACGATATGTTTAAAACTTCTGAGATGTATGTAACTAAGTATGCAAGGGTTCCTTCTTCACGGGCAACTTTCTATTTCTGGTGAAAGTAGTGTCAGCAGTGAAAGACCTAAGTAGTAGATGGGTCATTTAGGTTATTCCATAAAAATAATGTAAGTTGCTTCCTGTGGTACAGCCAAGTCAGGTTACTGTTCTGGAATCTTTGAAATCCTGCTGTCACATGCCATGGAAGACTCCTTTATCCATGGGCTTCATACCACCGATAGTGATAGTGAAAAGTAAGAACTTCTTTGTTAAACATTGGATCACAGTCATTCAGGTGTTCAAAGACATTTCTTTGAATTTCTCATAATCTAGCAATTTTTGATTTAGGCCTGTCTTGAAAGAAACCCTGAAGCTTTCTTACCAAAGATTGGGAAAGGGAACCTAGGAGAAATTAAACCTCACCATAATAAAGGATGTAATTGCAAGCGCTCAGGATGCCTCAAGAATTATTGTGAGTGCTTTGAGGTGAGTCATGTGAACTTTCGTTAGTTTCTACCTTAACATTGACTATATTCTGTAACTAGTGCTTGCTGAAAATAATCAGTTTTCTTCTTTCTTTGAATTTTTAATCATAAAACTTTCTGAACATAAGAAGCACAGTCTCTTGTCATGTCTTTAAAAAACTGAATCTGGCTGAAGTTGATCAGCTAAAATTTTCTGAATCAGTAGCTCTCAGCTAATTCCTTGCTCAAAAAGAAATGAGGAATGTTTTTTTGCTAATCTGGGTAGTTTTTTTGCATCCGTGATATTTTGTTACCTTGCAAAGTTATCCACAAATTCAGCGGAGGAGTGATTTGTCTACGCACAGAACATAAATCTCCACATCTAGAATAAGTCCCTGGTGGAATAGCTCCAATGGTTGCTCAAATGTATGTTTAATGTAAGATATATACAGTTTTTATTCTAAGTATTCTATATTTGCCAGGCTAAAATTATGTGTTCCTCTATTTGCAAATGCATTGGTTGCAAAAATTATGAAGAAAGTCCAGATGAAAAAAAACAGCTGAATGTGCTAAACTACATGGAGACTGTGAATAATGAAGGAAACAGCCTGGTTTTAGCATCAACATTCAAAACGTTACCAAAATTGAAGACAGACAGGTGAATATTTGGAAATAGCAATGCATAATCCATTGGTTTGACTTGATTAATTTTTCATATAACCATTATCATAATCATCTAAGAAATAGTGACTGAAATGAAAGATGGCTTATATACAAGGAATCACTTCACATAACATTTGCCATCTTGCTTCAATAAATAAAAAAAATATCTAAAGGAGAGGCTATAACTATTCTTTAAGAATACAGTTTACAGAGTTCAGGGATATGCATATTAGTCCTGCTTACAAAACAGAACTTATTTATTAATTAAACACTTATTTCATTCTCTCAACTCTTTTCCCCCTTTATGTTTTTCCTTCATTTCTCTGTTCATTCTTTTTTCCAACGTTCAAGCATTCATTTCTAACAAAACCTTGACCAAAGAAGTAGTAAGAAAATTATGTTATCAATATGTTTGGGATGTTCAGTTAATGTTTATATCACTGCTTCTTTCCCATCTTTTCTTCCTTTGGTCCACCTCCTGTCAATTTTATTTGTGTTGGCAATTTGGATTGTAAAATATTCTAAGAAAGCTGAACTATTGTGATGTTATGCTTTCTAACATAGTTGTAGCCTAATCTCTATTTTTGATTAGTTTATAGTAATTTGCCTAATAAATAGAAACACCTGTTAATAACAATTAAAATTAATTAAACCACCTCTTAATCGATTTTAGGGAGCTTTACTCCAGGCTCTAAAACTTTCGGTTTGCATACATTATTTTCTTTGCTTCTTTGTATCAACCATTACCTTGAAATTCTTACCTTAATTCCATTTTTAAAATACTTTCTGATGATCTACTTTTAAAATGCTTTAATAATTTCCACCGTTGGTAGTGTATTGATGGGGTAAATGGTGCCAAGCTATGCTTTTGCTTGAATTGCAGAGTAGGATGAGGTACATTATTAATATAGTAGAATGAGTTATGATGTTCATGACTGGTAGTTTCAAGAGTTTACTCAAAGCAAGGCTGTTAAGGTGACATTCAGGGAATCCTTGAGGGGCTTGATGCTGTTTTCTTTAGCAGCAGTAGACTGAGTTTACATTTAGTACCTCCTAGACCCTGACTATCCCCTTTTAACGCATTTCCTTGTAGATGTAGCAGGATCTGACTATTGCATGCAGATGGAGGAAGAGGCTTGTTGTATAACCTTTCTCTGTCTGCACCTGTTGGGCAACATTTACATAAATTAATTATGCAGTGTGAACACAGTCTTCCATGTGATAAATTAGAAAATCTTGGAAGCAATCTGTTAGAAGTAGAAGCTATTCAGTGTAGATCAGTGAAATTCCTACAAGGATGTATTTCACAGTAATATTGCAGGTACTCTGATTCAGCTCTGTGCGTTCCAGCTATTAACTGGGTTTTGCAGTTTGTCTTTAACATTATTTTGTGTATTTAAAATTAGTTTCTTTTCCCGTTAGGCAACGAGCTGTATGCATACCTTTGGAAGAAGTGAAAGCCACATGTGCGTGTCTCCTGGTGCAAGCTGAAGAGGCAGAAAAAAGAGGTTACTCTGTCTGTCTAGCTGAGCAGATGATCATGGAGGAATTTGGGAGATGTTTATCCCAGATCCTACATGCATAATTAAAATTTAAAGGACTGAAAGTTGAATAATGTTCAATTCATTATAAAGCCATTAAGTGTAAGTATTAATATTGATATATGTTGCTATAGTCTCCACAACTTTGCTACTTAATGATCTTACTTTGATTTTTCATAGGAATAATTTCATTGACTTCAGCTGAATTATTTCTGAATTATCCTGGTGTAAGTGAAACCAGCACCATATCTGGCATTTTTCTGAGTAACTTAATACTATAGAAAGCTAATTATATTTTCCACTAAAATAGATTTTCTCTGTAGTTAGGGCTTTCTGAGATGATTCTTCAGTCTTTACCTAGACTCTTATTAAAAGTAAGTTTAATTTAAAAGGCTTTATTGGATGTTTATGTGAGTAGAGATTTACTAAAAACTGAGTAAGAATTTCCTATCTTAGTTTGGTTATTTTATGAATTGTGAAACAATTTAATTTCCAGTGGTAGTACCTCAGCAAAGTTTAGCTTTGGGTCTTCTCTGTTTTGGCAACTTATTTCTGCTGTCTGCAGATGTACTATTTTTAAAAACCAGAGCAACGTTGTCAGTAGGTTTAGTATTTACTGTTGGGAAAAAAAACCCACACCAGACTTTGTTCAACATTAGATTTGTTAGATGGATAAGCCTCATAAAGAATAGGAGGAAGATGACCCCATTTTTACTCTTTGTAAAGTACAAGAATTTGTGGTGGGAAAATCTTTTATACACATAACATATAGGATTGAAATTTGCTGAATCCTACATTTGCAATCCAGTTTCTCTTAAAGCTTGGAATAGCTTTTGTTTAATTATTTTTTTTTCTTATGTGGACTTTTTCTCTGTGACATTTTATCCTCTTCTCATTCTCACTGTTAGTATAATAATAGATTTTGTTTTCTGTAACAGGAGTAAACTATTTGATGCCATGTTTCTGGAAAAGAAAAAAAAATTGTTATCTAAATGAACTGATAGATTATATAAAAATTAATGTTCTTTGGTTTTAGACATTTTATGCTAAGTTAATAATACATGCTTAGATATTTTTGGCATTTATGCTTCACAGAATAAAGATATTCTCCATGAAAAATTGCTGGTGAGACTGCATGCTATTTTAAAATTTTGTTTAATAAGAAGGAGGGCTTCTTTTATTAGTGGTAATTGATATGAGAATGCATTGCATTTTATATCTTTCTTTTTAACAACTGTTGCTGGAGGTTGATGAAGGTTACAGGTAAAAATGGATTCTCAAAAGTGATATGACACCATCTGTACACTTCACCCCTTCCTGGGCTCTCCAGTTCCTAAGATGATTTCTCTTGGGTTTGGAATTAATACGTACATAAAGGCATCATCTTAAATATTATTTGTCCCCAGATAGAATTACTGTGAGGTCATAAATCAGAAGAACACACAAGGGCTGTATGGTCAATAGAGATTCCATAAGGACGCAAAGCATGAAGAAAAGAAGAAACCGGCCTGTATTACTAAATCATGCCTTGAAATCAAATCTCAGAAATCGACTCACTAAAATTCCCAGTGGAGGTGAGTGAGGGTCAGTAGGATTAACATTAGTAAACAAGAAACTAAGGTTAGGACTTGTGATGTAAGTATGGATTAAAAATAGCAATTAAGAATATAAATGCAAAAAAAAATTAAAAATTATTCAGAGGAGTAAAAAAAGATAAATATATTGTAAGAGGAACTGTTAGAATCCTTGAAAAACTGAATTTAGTGTAATACGCTCTCATCTTCAGATGCATCCTAATTTGAATACACGCAGCAGGAGACAATGCCATAATATAAAATGACAAGTTATTAAGCCCAAAAGAGAAGTGAGCTCAAATGGTGAGGAAAAAATAAGGAAGAAAAATGATAACATTTTGACTAGTCAAGAGGTTGGAAAATAAGAAAGAAAGAGGAAAAAATCACAGGGAAAATGTAAAAGAAATAATACAGAGAAGTGAAATGGAATTAGGGTGGGAAAGATAAGAAAAGTAAAGGGTAGGAGTGCAGGGGAGAGATACAAATAGCATAGTAATGGAAATGAATGAAGAAGACATGAGCTACAGCTTTGAGCAACATCCTTAGACTCTCATCTCTGATAAATGTGATATATATAATGCTGAGACTTTCACCCAGGCTGCCAGCTAAGAAGCATTGAGGGAAGGTTTCTGCATTTTTTTCTACACAAATTTTGAAGTCACTGTATAAATAAGACAGGCATAAATGAAATTAATATCAATTTGATAATAAAAAATACAAGGCAATAGGATATGTAAGAGTTTACACTGAAGCAACAAAAAAACCCAACAGCTAGATGTAAAAAGTTGAAATTAATTATCTTTTTCATTATAGAAAGGTAAAACCTGTTTGACTTAACATTTTTTATATTACAGAGGGTATAAACTCATTCTGTAAAAACACTCCCAGGCTCCGTGGTGACAAGGGTTGTAATTATATTCTGAAAACAAAAAAATAAATACAAAGCAGTAGTTGGTAATATAGAATGCAATAGACAAGCCTAGCAGAAGCAATTTCTGTAATTGTTAAGAAACTGAAAAACTCTGTCAAAGAGGGTCATATCTTCAACAAAGAAAGCTAAAACTAGCTTTTTGCTCTTACAAGTAATGCTTTTTGCAATCAGTGGTGAAATTATTTGAGAACAACATTGACACAGCCACAGATTTCTTCCTGAAACAGTAAGGTAGGAAATATGTATCTGTTTTCTTACCGAAGTGCAGTCCTTTTGTACTAAAGAAAGATTTGGTTTCATAACAAAGGTGAAAACTGAGTAGTCAAGACGTTGACAGCTGTACAAAAAAGATTGAGAAGAAAAACTTTAACTTAATAGAATTGGAACATCTGGGTTATTACGGAGGAAATAGCTTTTCAAATAAGTTGATAATTTGGCTTTCTGTTTCATACAAGGATCTTGGAAATTAGATACTGATGAATGGAACTTCTTGGCTTTACATGAACAAGAAGAACTAAGCAGAATTGCCTTCAGGCACTGCTGCTTTGTCTAGAAAAAGAGATCCTGGCCCCAGCAAATAAATAAATAAAAAGGATAGCTATGAGATGAAGACTGGGTAGCTTTTTTTATAGCAGCTACTGTGCCGTTCTTGGTAACTGATCTTCTTTTCTTTTTACAGTATTTTATAATTTGTTCAATTTCTGAATATGGAATTATGATTGTCAGAAATATACATTATTCATGTTTCTGAGGAAACAAGCAGGAATAAACACGCAAGCTCATGGATTCATAATTCCATGAGCTAATTACATTTTAACCTTGCAGATAAAACACAAAGACCTTTTTGAAACTGGCAATGTGTCAGTCTCATCTGAAAATAACAAGAAATACTAATCTTAAAAGTAGGTAAGGATAGGGATTATTTTTATGGGTGCAATTGCAAAGTTACTTAAAGCAAATGTTCTCTTCAAATGTCTTTTTTCTATTTCATTTTTTACCTATGGGTATATCAGACAATACTCTAAAGGCTTGGTAAAGTGTTGTCAAGATCTTCAGCGCAGAGACCAGGAGTCAGCACATTAAAATTATTTCAGAGAAGTCTCTGAAATTCAGAAGTTCAGACACTTCTAAGAGGTCTCTCTTGGCTCATAATCATGCAGTTCAGCTGAAGGATAACTGAAGGATATTGTAATCTGGTATGTGAGATCTTATTTAGAGGTGTGGATTGGTACAGAATAAAAATTATGTGGGGAACTGAATTTCTCAAATATTGGATGAGAAGCAAAACACAATACAATCCACCCTGTGAGATCTTTACATAAAAATTGAAAGTTGCTACCTCATGCCTTCCCTATTATTAGGTTTGGAGTTTGTCCGTGTTTCGTTAGGGCAGGTGTCATCAAATTCTGTCCAGTTCTAGCTCCCCAGTTCAAGAAGGACAGGGAACTACTGGAGAGAGTCCAGTGGAGGGCTACAAAGACGATCAAGGGACTGGAGCACCTCTCATATGAGGAAAGGCTGGGAGATCTGGGTCTGTTTATCCTGGAGAAGAGAAGACTGTGAGGGGATCTCATCAATGCTTATCAATAGCTAAAGGGCAGGTGGCAAGAGGATGGGGCCAGACTCTTTTCACTGGTGCCTGGTGACAGGACAAGGGGCAATGGGCACAAACTGGAACACAGGAAATTCCATCTCAACATGAGTAGAAACTTCTTTACTTTGAGGGTGGCAGAGCACTGGAACAGGCTGCCCAGAGAGGTGGTGGAGTCTCCAGCTCTGGAGACATCCAAAACCCACCTGGACGCGTTCCTGTGCAGCCTGCTCTAGGTGAGTCTGCTCTGGCAGGGGGTTGGACTAGATGATCTCCAGAGGTGCCTTGCAACCCCTACCACTCTGTGATTCTGTGATTCATTACAACTTTGCAGTGTGGCAACCTGCTGTGGTGTACTTTATGTTGCTCATTCATTATACTTCTTTTTTACACTCATAGTCAATAACTAATTAAGCTATGTCAGACAGGCTCTATTTACAGAAATGATGTGGTTTGTGGCTAAGGAGCTAAAGGGGGAGTTCGGAGACCTGAGTTTACTTATAAGCTCTGCTACATGCTCCCTGGCTGGTCTTGAGAGAATTTCCATGGACTCGATTCAGGAAAATATTTGAGTGAATACTAAACAATAAAGTCAATCATGTTGTCAAAGACCTTCTTGAATCAGGCTCTTGGAAGCGGGATGACAGGCCCCTCCCTCCCTCTTTTTTTCCTTTAGTCTGGCAGTTATTTAGGGCTCAGCCCATAACCCATCCAAAGTCTCTCCATTTACTTCCGCAAGCTCTGAGTCAGGCCTTTAGAAAGAATAAGGAATATCAGACCCTGAGCAGGTACCTAGCAGAACAGGGCCGCCATCCCAGCTGGGGCCTCCACTACAATATACATTATAGAAATACTGCTAATATTTTTGGGAGAAAAAGAGGTGTATAGTGAATTTGCAAAACCCAGTAGCTATCCTAAAAGCGCACCCCAAAATAATGCTTTCATAAATGTTCATTATAGTGCGGGTATTTGCCATTCAGTATTACCCGCTTCAGGGACCAAATGTGACTCATTAAATTACTTCAATCTGTGCTGATGTAGAAGCACCCCTGAAACATCTCTTTGTGAGCCATTTCTTCAGAGTAATTGCATTAGTAATAGCCGATTACACGGCAATCGTATGTTCCTACGAAATTAAGGTAATTGCTGTAGCTAGAAACACATCCCTCTGTATTCTGTCCTAGCTGGTATGAGGCAATGTAATGCTTCAATTCTTTGTAACAAGAGAAACATTAAGGTATAATTATATTATTGATGGAGCATAGAAGTTTTCATATCTGAAAGGTGCATGGAAACAAAATCAAAGTTTGAAGCTACAACTTCCTAGTCCATAAAGGGGGAAAAAAGATCTTTTGTGTTTAGGTTCCTTAACAGGTATGGAGGAAATGTGTTTGAAATACGTGAATGAGTTTGTGTTCTGTACTTTGACAGTAGTAGATGTCTGTCTTTGAAGTAGATTTATTATGCAAAAGATGCATTTTTCTTTGAACTGGATTGTCCAGAGAAGGTGGTATTGATTTTTCTTTATCCTGAAGTAAATAGATACTAATTTGTTCTGAATACTAGGGTCAGCTTCTAATTAGCCGGCATGCTATAGAATTTAATTTGTGTTTTGATTTTCACCTTTCTTTATGCCTTTGATGGAAAACTGACGTTTCACATTTTCTTTAATACAAATTAGATGTGTAATGTAACAGCTGAGGAAGAACAGACAGGCCATTCCCTTTCTCAAAAATTTCTTCTGCTGTGTTGCCCCAAACGATGATGTCATCAATGTATTGCAGATGTTCTGGGCCTTCACCCTGTTCCAGTGCAGTCTGGATCAATCAATGGCAAATAGCAGGGCTGTGTTTCCACCCCCGGGGCAGTGGATTTCAGGTGTACTGGGCACATGATTTGATGGCAATAGGGTACACTGTGCACCATTGTCCATTGGGGCTTTATATTTTTGTGCTCTAATGTGTCAGGCCATCGAATCCACACAGTCCAATAAACTTGGTTGTCCCTCTTCTCCTCCTGGCTGGAGGCAGGGCCCCTCTAATACTGAGCATAGGACCCACAATTAGCAAGTGAGTTCCTACCCAGACCAGAGAATCGCTCACCGTAGACTGGAGCAGCCATCCTGCTGGAAGAATTCTTTCTTCTGTCTGTTTTACTTTGCAACTCATGTACTCGTGCCTGTAGGGCTAAGGTAGATTGTCCATCCCACTTCCTTTTGTCCTCTCCATAGTCGCAGAGGCAAAACTACAGGATATCTCGTAGTGTGCTCTGTTTCTCTCGAGCCGGTCTGAGGAATGGTATGCAGAGAGGCTCCTGCTTATATTTATTGCTGTAACAACCAAGGTCAGCCCACTTTATTATGTACCAAGTTAGAGGGTTGGAGCAGAAGAGTGTAAAGGGGTTGCACCTGTGGGGAGGAGCGGACAGGACGGGTGACCCAAAACCAACCAAGGGGGTATTATTCCATCCCATCCGCATCATGCTCAGTGTAAAAGCTGAGGGGTCGGGCTGCTTCTTCAATGGCTGGCCTCCAAGGAAGACTCTGTCCATGTGCCTTTGATCCCAGTCCCGGCATTCCTGAATCCAGATCTGGAACCCAGTTGCCATCCGTTGCTGAGTCCAGTCTGGGATTTTCCCAGTGTATGATCGTCATCCTGGGAGCTCGATACAGTTTTGTATATATTGTATATAGTTCATTGTTTTCTTAGAAATACTATTATCTTTTATTTTTATTATTCTATTATTAGTATTTCTTAAAAGTAGCTTAGTTTCTTTTCAACTTGTTAGTCTCTCTTATAATTCTCTCTCTTGGGAGAGAAGTTAGAGAGCATCTGTCATTGGTTTTAGTGGCCAGGCCAGCCCAAACCACGACACCAAACTGAACTTCCCCTGATGCAGCTTCATTCCATTTCCTCGTGTCCGATCGCTGGTCACCGGAGAGAGGAGATCAGCACCTCCCCTCCCCTGCCCCCCTTGAGGAAGGTGTAGACTCCCATGAGGTCACCCCTTGGCCTTCTCTTCTCCAAGCTGAACAAGCCAAGTGACCTCAGGTGCTCCTCCTAAGTCTCCCTCAAGGCCTTTCACCATCTTGCTCGCCCTCCTCTGGACACACTCTCATAGTTTGATGTCCTTCTTAAATTGAGGCACCCAAAACTGCACACAGAACTCAAGGTGGGGCTGCACCAGTGCGGTGTCGAGTGGGACAATCACCTCCCTCCAACAGCTAGCTATGCGGTGCTGGTGCACCCCCAAACGCGGTTGGCCCTTTGGGCTGCCAGGGCACACTCTTGACTCATATTCAACTTGCCATCAACCCAACCCCCCAGATCTCTTTCTGCAGGGCTGCTAGGCTGGACCAGGGCCGGGGCAGAAACACCAGCCCCCCAGGGGGGTGGGTTCTCACCCGGCATTGAGGGCCCAGCCACTGGCGGGAGCCCCTTGGGCTGGGCACGGACCTTGCTGCCTCCCCGCTGCCTCGCCCCTACTCCCCCCACCGCCAGCTCCCTCCCTCCCAGCCCCACTGAACCCCTTCTCTCCCTCCTCCTACAGGCCATGATTGGCAATGTTTTCCTCGTCTTCCTTGTTCTGCAAAGCATCTTCCAGTTCCACCAGATGGTTGGTGGTGAGCCGGACGAGGCCACACACGAGCGCATGCAGCAGCATGCAGAATATCTGAGCCAGAAGATGACTCAACTGCTGCAGGAGCTGCAGCAGGGGAGCCAGGAGAAGATGAGCCTGGAGCAGTGGAGCCAGGAGCAGTGGAGCCAGAAGCAGAGTGGCAATGACTGGGAAGCCCTGCTCTTCACTGCCTTGCAGCAGTAGCAGTTCTGGGTTGCTCTTGGACTCCTGGTAGTGCTCTTCAGGCTCTGCTGGTGGCTCAGTAAAAGGAGCCACCAGCCAGACAGCAGCGGTGAAGAGGACAGCTGCAGCAACAGTAACACAGAGCAGGAGGAGGAAGAGGAGGAGGAGGAGAAGGAGAAAGCCAGTGAAGGGGAAGATTCTGATGATGGGAGGCAACTGGCCAGGATTTTGTCAAAGCGCATCCAGTGGTCAGAGCAGAACCTGCCCTACAGGAGTCAGGCGGTGGAGGAGGTGGATGATGACTTCCTTGGCGACTCCCAAGACATGGAGCTGGTGCATGCAGAACATGGAGAAGACACTGCTCAATCGGCAGTGGGAATTGATGCTGCACCTTTCCTCTACAGCAAAAGCGCGCTCTGGGGAGTCAGCACCAATGAAGCTGAAGAGGATGTTGCAATGAGGTTCTGCCCTCCCTCTTCGAGAGAGTCCATTCCCTCTGGGAACTTTAGCCCGTACTAAGATGTAAATAAATCACTTGTTTGAACAAAGGCTGTGTCCGTGAGCGGCCGCGCATCACTTTGTCGGGGAAGGCGGGCATAGGGTGCTGGCTGCTCAGCTGCCACAGAGTCAGGGGGCGTTTTGCAGAAGAGCTGCTGCCAGTGGGCTCTGGTTTCATGACTCACTGGGCTTTGGCTTCCCAGGTGGTGTGGGTTAATCCCAGTAGGCAGCCTGGCATCACACAGCTGCTCAATCCCTTGCTGCCCCAGTGGGATGCTGGAGAGAATCTGAAGTGAAAAAGTGAGAAAACTTGTGGGCTCAGCTGAGACAGTTTAGTAGGTAAAGCAAGAGCTACTTGCCTAAGCAAAGCAAAATAAAGAATTCATTCACTACTCCCCTGCTCTGCCAACCAGACGTGCCTTTTGGGGAATGATTCTGCCTCCCTGGGGCCCAGGTTACCATGAAACTTCCTAGCCTTGTATGGCCCTCAGAATATTATGATAGAATCATAGAGTTGTAGCACATCTCAAGTTGGAAAGAACCCATAAGGACCAACTCGCTGCTCCTTGCAGGACTGCTGAAAATTAAATTTTAGAGCTAAGAGCATTGTCCAGACACTCCTTGAACTCTGACAGGTTGGTGCCATAACCACTTCCCTGGGCCTGTTCCAGTGACTGGCCACTGTCGTGGCTTGTGTTAGGCTAGCCACTAAGATAAATGACAGGTGTTCTCTTTAATGTCTCTTTACAACTAAAAAGAAAATGATGAAATAGATACAGTATATACAAAACTAGCATCCAGCTCCCAGGATGATGATGATCACGTCACTGGCTGGCACTGGGAAAGTCTCAGACTAGACTCAGCGATGGACAGGAGCCGAACTCAGGAACTGGATTCAGGAATGTAGGGGTCACGATCAAAGGCAGATGAACAGACAGAGTCCTCCTTGGACGCTGGCCATTGAAGAAGGAGCCTGACCCCTTTGATCCCTCAGCTTTTATACTGTGTGATGCAGATGGGATGGAACACTCCATTGGTCAGTTTTGGGTCACATGTCCTGTCCGCTCCTCCTCTAACCAGGACATGCCACCACATATTCCTTACAATTTGTGTCATGCTCAAATCACTACTGCTTTTTTTTTTTAATCTTCAAATACGTATATGCAGAAACAGTGTATCTGTGTATATTTTTTATCTCTAAACACAAAAGTTTGTTAGGTTCATTTAGTTCATAATTGCTGTATTCCATCTATCATAGCAGACTCTCTGGGCAGGAACGAAATTTCCCATTTCAAGCTTTTCCTCTTGCATGTTCACAGACAGTTTTTTTGGTTCTCTTTACTTATTTCTCACCTGCAATTGAAGTATATAAGCAACATATACAATCAATGCGCTACCTATCTATCTACTGAAATCAGACTTGTTAGGAGGGCTGTCCCCAGACACAGTGATACAGGTAATATTGTTGAGTTTGGGTGAACTTAGGCTTTCACTACTTGTACACAAACATGGGGTAACTTTGGCTTTGTACATGTTTGTCAGAGATAGAGCTGAGTTGCGAGCATTCCAGCTTCTCTTGGTCTTCAGGCTCAAGAGGTTCTACTAGTAAAACAGTGTCGTTTCAGTTTGGAGGTTATCCTGATACTTTTCGGAACGCTGATAGCATGGCTTTATGTGGTGCATGCTACCAGCAATACCAAAATGATGCCAAATTGTCCATAAATGTCTTAAATCTACAAAGCAATGGATGCATTCTTGATTAACTCTATACAGATATAAGCTGCTACTACATGCTTGTTCTATGTACCAGTAGGTGTAAATAAGTCATGCTCGCTTTTTATTTGACAAACTTTAGGTAGAAAATTCAACCCTCAGCTCCCAGAGTGCTGCACTGATGGCCCAGAATGCTTTACTCCGAAATCAGCAGACAGCCAAGGAGAATGAGAATGAAAAATCTACGGAAACAGAAGGAGCAGCTGAAAGCCGAGTATGAGTCACTGCTTCGGGACCATGAACACCTTGCTTCACTGCATGAACCACAGTCCGCAGCATATCAAATGCTAATAAACTAGCACAGCTGCCTGAAAACATAACACAAAAACCTGTATCTGGAGCACAAAGGTCTGGGTGAGAGGTACACTCACTGCTCAGGGGTGTAGTGTAGCCCGAGTGTGCCTGGGTTACAATCTTAGCCTTATATGTTGGTCTCCACTTACAAACGGAAACTACTGAGTAAGTTGTTCCCCTGAAAGTGTGTCTTATCATTCTTGCTATCATGAGGAGATGAGATGAAAATATTTGCCAGGTTGTAGAGTTTAGACCTCTAAAGGTGGCAGACCAGAGATGGCTGATGATATTTAGCAAACACGGGCTTGGGGCTGCTTTGTCAGAAGTGGCTTAAATGTCTTTACAACATTTAAGAATCTGTGCTATAATAACATGTAGCCTTAAAAAAGATTCTCCAGTTCTATTGCGTGGGGTATCTTTTCTAGTCATACATTAAGGTCTGAAAGTCACCTAGGTAATCACCCAGGTGTGAGTAGTATGTATCTTGAGAAATGTAAATCATAGAATCACAGAATGTGTTGGCTTGGAAGGGACCTTTAAAGGTCATCTAGTCCAACCCTCCTGCAGTAAACAGGGACATCTTTAACTAGATCAGGTTGCTCAGAGCCTCATCCAACCTGGCCTTGAATGTCTCCAGGGATGGGGCCTCCACCACCTTCTGGGCAACCTGTTCCAGTGTCTCACCACCCTCATTGTAAAAAACTTCTTCCTAATGTCTGATCTAAACCTGCCCTGCTCTAGTTTAAAACCATTGCCCCTCGTCATAAAGCATTGAAGATTGTGTGGGCCATCAATCTCATGACAAAGGAGGTTCTCTGAAGGAAGCCATATTGAGCTACCTATGAGATAGTGTTGTATGATTTATTTTCTTCTAGTTCTCACAATCTAAGGCTTTTGCTTCAGGCCTTTCAATTGAATTGGCAAATAAGAGTTATCTGTTTATTGTTTAGTCTCTAGTCATTGTCATTTTCTGACAATTGTGCATGTATCAAACAATATCTATATAATGTATTACTACATAAATGCCACTCTGCCTACCCCTCAAAACTTTTCTTATCCAATTCAGTGATTTTCCTCAAAATACCTGTATTTAGGTTCAATTTCTGGCAAGACCATGACTTGTGTTTAGAGCAATTCAATGGTGATCTTTGAGGGTGGACCACGAGCTGGCACTAAACTTTTTTTTCCCAAAGACTGGCAATACAATGTGCTGTAGATTTTGATAAAATACAGAAATAAATCTATTTTGATTAAAATATACACTGGGCTGTGTGACAGAACGGCTGCTTAGCTGTCAACTAAATGAGCTGTAAGTGATTACACAGCCCCTGCTCCTGCTTACCAAATCTCTCGCAGGCTGATTAATGGTTCCCATTGATCCCGGCTTTGCTTGAGATTATCACACCGTGGCGTGTGGAGGCAGTGTCCTGGGTTCTTTCTTTCCTTGATGAGTACCAATTATTAAACAGTTCTAGCCTAAGGAAAAAGTAGTTTTCTAAAAATAGGTTATGTCTAGTGATAAGTGCCCAGATCACCGTTGAAAACATTAACAATTTGGACTGTCTCTTACCGAGATGCGACTGCCACTGAGAGGTGTTGCAGGGGAGCAGATGGTGGCCTTTTCTATACTCTTAAGCAGGTTGATTTTGGCAGTTTTAAGAGTGCAGTGTCCTCCTCAGTAGATTGGTCTCAAAAGATACTTATCAAGGTGATTTGTCCAAAGGCAGCCTGTGTCTCTATTTGGCTGTCAGGAAAAAGAGACAAGTCCCTTTGTGTGTGCGTGTGTTTTGTTTTCTTTCCGTCATGTGCTATGTGCAGTTCAGCTGGCTGAGGGAGCAGAGGGGAGACAGTTAGAAAAACAGCTGTAAGAAAAGATCTCTTTTGCCACTCTGAGGCATTTAACTGCTAAAATGAAATATCTCGCTTCCAATTTCAGCTAGAATGCACCACCTGCTAAATTTTCCCTGAGCAGCTCAGTGCAGCCGAGAAGTTTTCTTGTGCAGGATCTAAGAGATGGGTTTTTCTTTTCCCAGCTGCAAGGTAATTGATTTTTTCTCAGTTGGTGGCAGCCGTGTAATCATAGTTTTGTTGCTTAAGGCAGGATTGCACTCCTGCACGATCTTGTGGCGGCAGCTCATCTAGAAAAAATCCACAGCAACTTTAGTTAGCTTGTGGACTCCTCACAGCCAAGGTCCCCCAGGTTTGGGGGGTTCACTCTGATGCATTCTAACCACAGAATATTTTCTGCACCTGAGCAAACTTCATTAATCCTCTCTCAGCTCTCTCTGCACAGTGCTAGCACTGCAGTGGGGATTTAATAATGGTTGTGTGAAACTGCAGTGAAATGGCCTGTCATAGCCCAGCAAACCACAGACACGTGGGTTTGAGTTAGCAAGAAAAGGAGAGTTAGTTAGTATATTAGGACCATTTACTATTAATAGCAGTTTTTTACTTTGTGGTGTTTGGCTGCTGGTCTCAGTAAGGGCAGGTAATAACTTAATAGCTACAATTGATTAGCAGATCCTAGAGTATTTCTTTGTGTCTCACTGGAGAAGTCTAATCCTGCAGAGACGCTGGAAAAGCTCATCTCACTGGAAAAACAGGATCCCTGCTGTGGAGGGTTACATACTGCAGGGACATACACTATGTTGTTACCAAGGCTGTCTGTTAATTATTTTTCTGGATTCCTTTTGCCACGTGGTTTTTATCATAGCTGAGCATTTTTAAAATTCTCTCAGTCAGAGTTATCTACCCACAGTATTTCTCCTAACAAAGCAGCAGGAAGAGTGAAAGCCAAAAAGGAGTAAAGAGGAATGGGATTGTTCAATCCCAGGAATGGACTGCATCAGAGCCAAAATGGATTTTATTTGCATGTATAAAAATATGGTTTTAAACCCCCTCTTTCCAAGTGCCTGATGCCTAAAGAAGCTGAGTGACCATGGGTGTTGAATAGCCTACAGGATGGGTATCCTTGACCCCAGTGGTAGAGCTTGTCAGGTTGCACAAATCCTGCTTAAATGGTAGACTCCGTGCTCAATCCGGACTACAAGAAAATTTTGCCTGAGGATTTCATTAGGGCTCCAGAGATGCAGAATCACTTGCGTTTTTGCAGACAGCCTCTTCTTTCTTATCTTCCACCTAATATCTTCGGGAGCAGCTGTGGTCTGCCTCAGGGATTCTCATGCTCAAAGGCAGCGTGTGGAGCTGGGCCAAGCTGGTAAAAATGGCCCCGTATACTGCTTCCCTCTAAGTAGGCCTCTTCAAAAAATAGAGGGCTTGGATAAAAATGAACAGTGTAGCCCTATCGTACAGAAATGGCAAAAGAATTCACAACAGAGTTTCTGCAGAGGCGGACGTAGTAACCCTGCCAAGGGACTGACTGTGGAGTTTGTCTTCTCAGACTCTGGATTGGCACGCAGTCTGTCTTAAATCCTCCTTGGAGCTGGATGCAAAACCTCCCTCTGCTTTCGGGTTCTTCCATTTGTTGTACGGACATTGAATTTGAAATGTCCTGGAGCTGAATGGAGGACGAAAACAAATGAATAAGGTTAAAAAACTCCACTGCTGTTACTGGGAATGAATAGCAAAAAGCAGCTTTTGTCTGGGAGACGGGTCCTTTTCTGTGTGGCACTTCAATGGCCTGGAATTTGGGACAGGCTGTAATTTGACCCCGGGATGAAGAGAATTGGTAGCCTGAAAGAAAAAACAAGTTGGCAGGAGTCAGTGTATTTGGTGCTGTCTGCCGCTTTTTGGTTTTGTTTTGAAGTTTTCATGACCGTGGAGTAACTGTGCTTTGCATTCATCTCCGCTGGGATGTGTCGCAGATAGATGATGCTTGTTCTCTCTAGCTTTTTCAAGCAATGCTGCACTTTCCACCTGGTTGTTATTTCAAAATTACTTAGGAGGATATTTCTCTGTGACTGGCACAGGCGTATCTGCCCTGGGATATTTCGGGGCAATATCCTTTTATCACAGTCACAGAAAAATATGCTGGTGACTTTTGGCATGGTCAGATGGTTCAGAATGCACCTTTCCCCCTCACAGCGATAAATTGAATGCCTTAAGGAGACACAAGGAAGCACTTGAAGAGCAGATAATGGATCAGCACAAGTTTTATGATCCTACTCTGAAACCGAAAGCCCTATATGGGTTCGGTTCTGCTATTGTCATATGGGTTTGTGAGGGTGAGAAAGGGCTCTCTGTAACTGGATATAACAGAAATTTCAGCTGAAATAAGAGACATGTCATCTCCAGTTGTCTCTCCACTCTTACTCCACAAGCCGTACGCTGAAGCAGCAGGCTGTGTTACAGCAGACTGTGTTAATGTAGAGCACAGTACTTCATGTGGGGCCCTCTGTTTTAACACTGGAATCTGAAACAGTATTAATTGGAAAAGCAGTAGGAGCTTCCAGAGCTGCTCTTTCAAAGGGGACAAGCAGTCCATCGGAGAGAAAGAACTTAAAAAAATTATATTAAGAACAACAAAAACGATCCAAGCTAATTCCACCACACATAGTTCAGCAAAGAAAAGGATTCATCCTTAAATCACTTTTCTCATCTTTCCTTCTCAGTCTGTTCCTGTGGTAGAGCTTTTCAGGCTATTAAAATGTCGTATGTGGGTCTGTATGTGTAGTTCAGATTTCCAGCAGAGGGAACAGTTGTCTTTCTCACATTTCTCATGCTGAAGAAATATTTCTGTAAAATAATTTTGACTTTGGGAGAGAAGTGGATCTCAAGATCTGTGAAATTCATGCTGCCTCTTTCCAACCAATTCACGGCAGTAAACAAGACAGTAGGATGGCGTGGTGGGTTTAGCACAGCTGTAAATTCTTCAGGGAGTATTTCTTATAGTGTTTTATGAATCCCGTTCACAGAACCTGCTTTATCAGGAAAAAACACTGGATTGGAGCCAAAGCCTCAGTCAAACTGATCAAGCCAAAGAAGGAGACTACAAGGGAGCGGCTGAAAGCAGCAGCAGCAAGCCCTCCACGGCATTCTGAATCCCTGGAGACAGTAAACTCTCCATCTGCCTCCCAAAAACTGAAACATCGAGAAACTCAGGATAATACCTCTCAAGGGTCAACCTCTATGGAAGAGTGAGACAACCCTGGGGGTTCTTCCAACAAAGGTAAGGAACGCCCAGCCTAAATTCATGAGCTGAACGGTATTTCTTAAAAAGATTTTAAAAATATTTTTTAAATTATTTAAAAAAGATTTTTAAAATATTTAAAATATATGGCATGTTAATAGTCCAGCACATTATGTTTTATATCCCTTTCTTTAGTAAACTAAAAGTTTTAGTAAGCAAAAAACCCCTAAACTAAAAAGCTGAGTAAACTAAAAGGTGAGGGGGCTGGGTGTGTGCCTGTGTTGTTTGTGGTGTGGTTTGTTCCTTTTACCTACTTCTTCTCCCTTCGGCTTTTGTATATAGTTTCTTGGTTTGCCTGAATGTATTGCATGTTCCTGAATAAGTTGGTGGAAATACTTCATTTACTGAGGTTTTGCAACAAAGCAGTTTAAAGTTGGACCAAATAATGTTATGGTTCATTAGCAACTATTCTTCAAATAGGTAATAGCTGGTCTTACAGCCAGAGCCAGGAGATGGCGCACGTGCAAAAGAAATAACGTAGAAAATGCTAATTTATTGTAATCTCATTATTTTGGAGGATGATACCGTGTCTTGACTTTGAATCAAACCAATGATTTCTGAATGTAAATTGATTAAATGAGTTTTCGAATGCTTTAAGGCAAACGTAAGGAAGATGGAATGATTTCTTTTTCTGTTTAGTTAGTTCATCCAGTAAATAAGGTGTTCCTGATGATGGGAAATTTTAAAGCAAGCTCCTCAAAATAAATACTCTGTGATCTTTATTAAAGGTAATATGTATCCCAAGCTTTGCTTATTCTATTGAGGTCACTTCTGTCAGCTTCTATATAAAGATCGTTTTCCTCCAGGAATACTTTTCAAGAAACAGTTTTGAAATTCAGCCTTAAATAATAACTCCTGTCTTCCCACTAGGGAGTGTGGGAAACAGAAGAGCAACTGAGGAGGGTAGACCTCTTGTTATAAACCACTGTGAGTGTCTGTAGGACTGAAGGTTTTGTTTTCAATGGGTTTTATATTTTCCTTTCTCCATTCTAATTCTTTGAGGTCGGTGATTCACTTAAAATAAAAATGTATGTCTCAGATCATCCATGTGATTCCGGGAGATGTTAAGTGTTTAACATGCATCCAAAGTTCAGCTTGGGAATTTGGGCTTGGGTTTCCGCAGAACAAAGCCCTTGTGGAGTGCCAGAGGTAACAGAAGGGCTCTAGGGCTTCATTCTTTTTGATGTTGTATGAAACACTTATGCCGAGATGATGAGCATCAGTATTAAAGCCTAGAAGACATGTAGGAAATTTGAGTATAGTATCACCAAGTAACATGTACACCTATTGGTTTTACTTTATTAAGTAAAAACCTTTTAGGTGACCTAACTAATTTCTCAATGGACTGGTTTATATTTTATGTATATGTGTTAATCTATGCATTAATCTGAGTCAGGTTAACAGTGATTAACTGCATTAATCAGTCCTCTAAATATACGTGTTAGTCTGCTGAGCCTTTTTTGGTTTTATTGGTTATGTAGTCTTTAATCTGTTTTAAGATGCGTTAAGTTTTATTTACAAGGGTTCTTTTACTTTTTTTTTCTTCTTTTTGGGATACTTGGGTGATAACAATTTAGGTGCGCAGTGCAAAAAGATTGCCTTTTTGAGAAACAAAATCAAGGATAAAAGAAAGTCTCCAGAGTCTCCATCAAATCATCACTCTCTCTAATTGGCTTTTATTCTGATCTTGTTCTGACATCCCATCCTCTCCTAATGAACTTCTTTCTTTCCTGGAAGTGGGAGATTTCTAGCACCTTCTCTTTAGCATTTATCTTCATTTATTTCTGACAAATATTTTAAACCAAATAAAAAAAAAAGCCCATGCGCTTAAAAAAACACACACCTTGACAGAAATACTTAGCATGTCATTAAAATACTCTAAATACAACCACAGTTTAGTGAACACGGACTTAAGTTTTCCTGTAGAAGAGGAATCACTATTGCACACTGTGGATTATTTCTTCAATGATGTGGCACATTTTTAGGGGGCCTCATGGCATCGAGTTTGCGTATGTATATTGGCTGTGGTGCATGTTAGAAGTAAGTGAAGTTGCTATGCATTTCGGTATTTTTTTGCAATCACGTACTTGCATCGTGTCCAGTGATTTGCTGTTGCTATGCTTTCTACAATGTTGTAGTCCTACTAAAATAAAAATGTAATATATAAGCAGTCTCAAATCCTAGAGATTTTTCCAATATTCTGTGCCACTAAATGCTAAAACTGGCAGGGTTTTTAACATCTTTGCTTTTAAATAGTCTAGCTTTGAATATAGAGTGGAAGCTACTGGGAAAATTATTCTGTGCCAAGTGTCTTGACATTTGCATTCAAACCTGCTGTTTAGCAAGGTTTCACACTTCCAGCTATGAAAATTCATCTTGAATTGAGCTAAAGTTTCTGTTTCTGCTGCTTCAGTTTTGACAAGTTTTTTTGGAAGAAGAAAGTAGATTTGTTCTCTTAAGATTAGGAGTAACCTTCATCTATCACCCAGAATTCTTATTGCCTGCGAGTCACGACCTGGTGGCTTCTGAAATGAATGTGTGGGTCTAGTCCCCACTCAGTGTTAGAGAAATGCGCGCAGCACGGGCAATACGCTACGGGGAGCTCAGCAGAGAGGCCAAAAGATCTCATCTCCGTTCTTACTCTGAGAAGTGGTCCTTCTGCAGCACAACCAAGGACACTGGCACAGCGGCCTGTCACCGCCCATTTTGGGATTTGTAGACAATGTTTGTCTCCGGGGCAATTCATAATTCTGGCGTCTATGGGGGGCGTTAAGTGCATCTACGAAGTCAAACACAGATTTGCATGGCAAGCTTTAGCTACTAATTGCCCCTACGGGTGTGCCATAAACTTCAATTCTGAAGAGAAAGTGCCAACCATGTGCTATGGAGCCTCCACAGACTGTGGGACAAAACGCTGTCTCTGAAGTCGCCTTCCAGGAGTCATCTAAGATGACAGTAACTCGGTCCATTTCTCTAATACAGCTTTGCCGCTGCTCCGTGCTTTGAACTCTCTGTCCGTTGTCTCTGCAAGTTGTTCGTTTTGACCACTGCACTCTGCTGTGTTTTCACCATTTACTTACTATTAGTTAAGCAAGTACTCCGTAGAAATATAGAGGATCTTCATCTCATTAAGGTTGTTTCCTACAGCAAATTCTTTAAATTTTGTTCTATTTTATGTGTGCTTTAAGGAATTACATTTACCTTACAAGAAATGAATTAGCCTACCTCATGGCTAGGAAAGATGTCTTCAGCCTTCTGAATCTAAGTAGTATTCTAGCAGGTAGTTTTTGTTGTTCTCATGCTAAGATCCTAGGAATTCCACTTAAAAACCGTTGCACCAGAGCATCGTAAGAGCAGTAGAGTTTTAACCTCATAGAGACTGAGCTCAACACAGCAAAGATCTAAAACTGAAAGCAATTAGCTTATGTGCAGATGATGCTAGATAATTTCCAAATCAGCATTATTTCTCTTCAAATAAGAGCGTGACTTCTGTCAGTCTTTCCTTATTCTATTTTATTACTGAAGTAAGTGCTTATAAAATGTACCTGCAAGGAATAATGTTATGAGAATTTCACACCTCACTTATCTTTTCTGCATTCATGTCTTTGCTCCTATTCTTCCTCCTTTCACGGTAATTGTTGCATGTATAATATCAGCCCTCCCACTGGCACTAAGCAGCCCTTGTCACTCCCACACTTTACAGAGAGCACACATGATTGAAAAACTGGTGGCAGAAGTTTCCTATCCAATACTGAGCTGTTTATGGAAAAGCTTGCAAAACTAGCGCCTCTGATGTGTAGTTTCTTTGTGCCTGCTTGTCATGCGTGTATGGGCAAACACAAATCTCCCAATGCTATTTTTCATTGACTCGCATTTATTTACCTCTCTCCCCCTCAGTGCTAATGGACCAAAACCAAAAAAGGAATTCCCATCACGGAGGCAGCAACGATAATGTTGAAATCTCAGCAGACTGCGATAAAATGCTGCTGTGTGGAGCTGGGTCCCAGGACTTCCTCAACCTCAGCTGTTCGTCTGCACACTTCCACCCCCATCTCCAGGCTCAGGGCAGACCAAAAGGCGTGCGGTGCATTTGGTGTGCCAGCTGTTAGTACCAGTCAGGCTACTTCGTAGCTCCTGCTTGGGTGATGCACGGCTTCTGGTGGCGTTCAAGAACAAAAACAGAGCACTAATATTTTCATTCCTACTTTTTTCTGGTTTAATTGAACAGATACAGGGTTTCCTTACTCTTGTAATGTTATCAACTTGACAGACCACGTTTGGATGTCAGTTCTATTATGGTTCCTTGCACAATGGTTCACAGCAGTGGTTAGAAGATGGCTGCTTCTACTCTATAGAGAGTGTTGTCTCTATAAAACCCCCTTGATCACCTCAGTCTTGCATAGTGCTAGAACGCATTGGAGACTGACCTGAAGGATTAGCCTTCCTGTGTTTAATTGCCTTTTAAGTTTTGTGTTATTTTCAGGCTATAATTCAGAAAATAATCTATGTCAACAGTACCTTGAGGTGGAGTTTGCAAGCACCAGACAGCATGGTAAGCTTGTAGCGTATACGAATGCCCTAAACCTCTACGTTAAGACTTTTTTCATTGCATCCATGGGAACTGTCCTGGAGCCTTTTAGTTAAATTAACATGATATAATGAGATGTAGTGACACAACACCATTTTGGGAACGTGAGTCTAAGTACTTCTGTTTTTCTATTGAGAAGCTTTTGATGGACATTTTCCCCAAAATAAATTATCAAAAACAATGCTGACACTGAAACGAGTTGCCTTGCCCCAGCAACAGCCCGTTGAATGCATGTCCTGCAGATCTGTTGCTGATTTTTCTGGACAATGTTCAATTCCTTCCCTAAGGGAGTGAAACAGCAATAAAAAAAATTCGGGGGGATATGGGAGGGGGGGATGATGACTGTGTGGGGAGTGAGTGGGTGCATGGTGGGAACACTGGTGCAGCAGCAGCACTACCTGCTTAGAAATTTGTGGAAGACTTAATTTGCAGGCTGGTTACCAGCTCCTTCCAGAGAAACAAACTGAGAAAGAGACAGCAACTTGTTGAACTTCTTCGGTATTTACATTACTTTGTTTACAGTTGCTGCAAAAGCAAAACCCAGAACATATTTCTTTGTGCAAAAAGTAAGTGGGAAAAACAATGTGGATCCTGAGCAACTTGACTTGGAAAAGGAAAATGGTTTCTACTCTGTCCAGCCTTTGGCATCCTGTGTATATTAAGTTGTTAATGTTTTCAAAGTGACTTAGTTGCACAGGTCCTATTTTCAGAAGGCAGACTGTAGCCAAGTCTCTTAGAGAATCAGAGGAACGTAAGATCTGTTTGTTCAATGCTTGTTTTCTGTTTTTCAGTGTCCAGGCCCAGCAGTTTAGAGAGCAGTAGAAACACTTCCAGCAGTAGTTCACCTCTCAGTTTGAAAGGTAAAGCTTTTGCAGCTGAGTTCTGAAAAACGGTAATTGAAATCCCATGAAACTGTGGGATTGTGCAAAATGCCACTTTCCTTCCAATTAAATTTGAAGACTGTTGTTTTGAAATTGTTGTGTTATGCAATCTGGACATGGCTCTCTTGGGAATCAAAACTGCTGGCAAGAAGCGTATTTCTAAGGCTGATTCTGGCAAGGGGTGGCTTTTAAGGCAGGCAGCCTAGTTTTGCTTCAGTCTGACTGGCATCGTATTGTGGGAAGTATCACGCCACTCCTAGGCTCCTTTTACAACACCAGGTCTCTGCTGTTCTAACTCTGTAGGCAGCTTGTGTATGGAACCAGTGTGCTCTGGAGATTTGCTTTTGCTGAAATTGAGCATCCTTGAAGGATGCCAGGACACTGGAAAAAATCCACTTTCTGCTTTCCCACTGGCAGGTTCTGGCTCTCAGGTCACACACAGCCAAGGCGGGGAGATCTTATAGTGGCACAGAGATGGTAAAGAGGCCCCCTTACTATCTGTGTTATTCCAATTCTTTGGACAAGTAGTTGTGCTTGTTTAACACAGGGGATTAAAGACTGTAAGACATTTCCTAGTCCTGATTTTTCAAAGCTCTGACTGCCTTGAGTTCTGTGGGAGAAGAAAGTAAGGTCAAAAATGCCAGCCAGCCTGTGTGGAAATGGCCCTGGGTGATGAAGTTCCTACCTCAGTGAGAAATCTACTGAAATGAGGGAAGAGCGGTGTCTTTAATGGTATTTATGCTTCTCCTCAGGTTCCTTAGATCATATCCATGGTAGAACCGAGAGCCTCAGCAGCGAAGATATGGTGCCAAGCGGAGAGGCACCAGCCTTGCTCTGAGACACCCATCCCTTTCACTCTTCTGCCTTCACCCTTCACTCTTCACCCTTCTGCCATCCGAAGCCCTAGCAGCAGGTGTGAGTCCTCCTCCCACAGGAACGGTTTGATCTCTTATGATACACCTCAGAAGAGTACTCCATCCCACCCTTACGCAGGCAGGCAACGGTCTGCCTAACCTGGCAGTGTGACGGTAACTTTGGAAGGGTTTTTGGAAGAGAGCAACAGGTTGCCTCCACCAAGTGTAAGTAAACAGAGCTAAATAGCCCATCTCAGATGTCAAAATGTCTCTCAATGTCAAGATGTTCAAAGCTGATTCAGGGGGATGAGGGGCATAAGGAAACATGGAAGGATGAGAAGATCCTTGTTCATACGTGTGGAACTTGCAGAGAATCTTGCAAAAATGAATGAAACAGTTCCAACAACTAAGGCAAGATTAAGTTTCACGCAGCACTCTGCTAGTTTATTTTGGTGTATTAGCAAGCCAGGCAGATAATGCACAGCAAGTACTATGTATTGGACTGCTAGGGCTTTTTAATATCAAACACTTGTGGTCGAGGTTTCGGATTATATCATCAATTCTCAGATCCAGGTATTTTTATTTGTGAACTGATAAGTTCTCTGTGCAATTTTCAACTGCCGAATCTGTAATTAGAAATGAAACCTAACAGCAGTCTTCAATTGAAGTGCAAAATACGCAGTTGTTAAAACCATCTCCTAATCTGAAAATACCATCAGTGCATTTGAGAGAGAAAAATTTTCTTGCGGAAAGAAGTTCTCGATGCTTTCACCGTGCTGCCTGTTTGTGTGCTGACTGGCACCGTGCTGTTGGTTCAATAACTGCAAGAATACGTTGCATGCTGAAGTGCTTTGTCAGAAATGAAATGTTTGTTTTCTAGATGGCATTTGTCTTTTATTGCTCAGACAGTGCAGTAGTGAGGCAGTGCAGTATCGAGCATGTTAATATCTTAAGAACAATTCATTGACAGTGTAAGTGAACAGATGTTTCTGTTTCGTGAATGCCTTGGTAACAGTATTGAAATCAACAGACCTGTACCATTTTATGACATCAGTAAATTCTGGCCCTTGAATTTTCAGAGCAATATTTAAATATACCTCCTATTCCCTCATAATCCTAAATACAATTCTTAGCTTTCAGAAATGTTTAAAATTTGATTTATTTTTTTTTGTCTGTAACTACCTGACCATGTCTCCATTTTCATTCTTTCTGTGACCCATGTTCCTTTTCAGCGTCCGCACAGTTTAAATGAGACTGCAATGATTTCATTGCACTGATTTCTGTTAGAAACTGATGCACTGTATCCCTCTTGCTACTCCTTATGTCCTTCTCTCCATCAGGAACCTTCACAGTCACTCAAATCGATTCTCAGTCATTCATGTCCCGATAGCATGAGGCACAGAACAGGCAGGGGAAATAGATCTACTTCACTGTATATCCCCAGGGTATCTGTTGTTCTTGCTATGAAGGCAACAGCTCCCAACTTACCACAGCTTTTGCAAGTATATTAATACCTATCAAAGTATCCTGTAACTCTTAGCTGTTGTTTTAAAGGCTGCCAGGTCACTTGCATTAATTGCTCATAAAGTATTTCCAGTGCTTGCTCATAAGCATGCGTGGTTTTGGAGGACTAGTCATTCTATAATGTTAATGTGCGTAACAGCAGTTTAAAGTGAAGTTAAAAATAACCCTAACGCTTTAACATTTAGTTGAGCATAGAAATCTTTCCGCTGCGCTGTTACCATTGATGGTGTTCACTTCTAGAAAATGAGTTTTGTGACTGGAAGAAAGATTTGGAATGCTAGTGAAATGAATATATTAAGCTTTAACATACTCCCCAAAGAAAAATAAAGAAATAAATTCCATGAGCTTGTTACAGCATGTTTTTCATGAAGACAGCATGTTCCTTAACTATTCTGAGCATGCCTCATACTAGTAAGTCCAATGGCAGCTGATCAAACATCACCATTTTTGGATTGCATGGACCATCCCCAGGAAATATTCATTGTATATTTTCTTTTACTGACAGGTTAATTGTCTGACTTGAAATTTGCAAGTTAGTTGTGGGCAAGCAATCGTATTTCCGTTTGTGTAATGATTTTTGGTACATTTCATTAGATTGTACATGCAACTTTAGACATATACAGTATATTGACTGGGAGAGGTGAGGAGAATCAATGGAGAAGCAAAGAAACTTTCTTGTAATGCTATCACATCTCCCCAAGGTATTCTCTCCTGTTATATCCCTGAAGTTACAGTAGAGTGTTACCCAGATGAACTGTATTCTGGAAGATGACAGCCCATCACTGATGTTTGCTGATACCAATGGGACTGTGGAGGAGCCCGTGAGAGGAAGCAGCTCCAACATCACTCCCGGGTCATCGGGCCCCCAGGGGGATCAGCAGGTGGTTTGGTATGAGTATGGGTGTGTGCAACCCACGGATGCAGCTAGTAGTATGTGTGTTTGGTGTTGCTGATGTCTGGGTAGCATTTGTCTAAACACTGTGCCAGGTCTTAAAAGGCACCACCTGCATGCTGCTCTGAACGTTCTCCAGGCAGTGTTTTCTAGTAGGACAAAGTATGATTAAGAGAAACAAGGAGCAAAACCCCAGCCCTTCTTCTGACGCTGTTGTGCCTAAAACAAAGTGGAAGCCTGACCTAATCTCACGGCAGGCTTGGCACCTGATTCTCACAGGTGCTGAGCATTCCCCACTCCAGGAGAAGCTTAGCAGGGTCCTCTGTCATCGCTGCACTATGCACCCCTCCTACCTACATTAAAGAAGATTTTCACAGGTCACATGTGCGTGCGCTGAACCCAGACCCACTATTGATAAGTAACCATAATGAAAAGCCAAACTTCTCTGCCAAGGACAGAACCAGATACTTGGCTTAAGTAGCTTAATGATAAAGCTGAAGAGCAAAAGTGTGTGGCTTTAGCCATGGAGCTGTTAAAAACAATTCTTGCCACAGCCACACTGTATAGAGGTAAACATGTAGACTTCAAGGGTCACATCTCAGCCTTCCGTGCTGGGACTGTGTAAACACAGAGAGGCCAGGGTAATTACCCACTGCCTTCACTACAGCTGCAGCTCAGTGGATCCTTGACTCCGCAAGCCAAGTGGTGCTGCCTTTTGAAAGTTGTTTTATCTTCCATACAAACACTGGAAATAACGCAGCCTTTCAGGGGAGATGCCATTTCAGTTGCAAAGGTGGCATCTCACATACAAAAGTGCCTTCTAAGTATGCATATAAGAAGCTCAAGTATTGTATAAGAATGCTGTGTAAATTGTGTTATTACATCCTTGCGTGCATGACAGCCCACGTCCTAAGCGATATATGTGGGATTTTGTCTCTTAGAAATCCGTGTTTATGCCTCCAAGAACTTTGCTCAGTATAGAAAGCAAAGTAATTTTGTATAGATGTGAAAGAAATATACTTTTTAAAATCCATTTATCTGCAAAGAATTTCCTCGTATGTTTCTGTCCAGAGTGCCATCGTCTACTTATATATATATGACCAAATGCGTATCTTTAATTCTATTACATGTTCGTAAAGCTGTTTTTCTTGCAATAGACTAAATCCTTAAAAACGTACTTGTTTTGCTGGTTCTGATTTAATCTAGTAAAAGTTAAAACCGATTCAACTGAGGATGTTTTTGTTACCTAGTATGTAGTAATCCCATTCTGGAAACTACAAAACTGCTTATAAAAAAAAAAAGACTGAAACAAAATACATGGAGAGAAATTATTCATCTTTCATCATGGGGAGAATGGCAAAAGGAACTTTCTGCCTTCTCTGCAATTTTAATTGAGAACCATAGTTGTGCAACAATTTTAAAATTATGTGGCATACAGTAATTTTAGAACATACTGAGTGGTTTTGCTAAATGGAAATTCTCCCAGAAATTCCCTCTCAATATGGATTCTTGGCCAGATCACTGAAGACTGGTGTGTCTCCCTTGTTTCATCTCCTTTTTGGAGGCATGTGCTCGATTGCCCTGCAGGCTGGACTGCTGAGGAATGGACCTGTGAGCCATCAGTTACTCTACATCTGCTTTTGCTATAAATACCTGCCCAGTCACTTACATCTTATTTGTTGTTTTCCGAGTTATTTGCAATTATTTACTTTCTCAGTTCTAACAAGTTTGAATAAAAATGTACTTAATACTTACATAGTGCCTTTCAAGTACGGGATAATTTTAAACACAGACATTATAGCATGGAACAACTTTTGAAGCACACAGTGCTGTGGTGCTTGGGCCTTCCTGAGAACATTAAGCAAAATTTTGGTATTGGTGCCTGTCCTGCCACGGCAGGTGCAGTCATTTTGCAGTCTGCTCAATTCGTTAATTGTTCTCAACCCTTCTTTGAAAGATGCAGTGTCTTCCAGGCAAGAGCCACCATCGGGTAAGAAGTGAGGTGGGAGGGAAAGCGAGGCCTGCCCACAGCTGCTCTTTGCCTTTCTGGGCTGTCCAGAGCAGTCATCAGTAGGATAAAAGGATGTTTCTGCGTGTCAAAGCTAACACAGGGGAGAAGTCAATTGTGTTTAGAGAGACAGAAATCAGAAAGTCCTCCCGCCTTTGGGCTGGTGGAGCTGGGCAGGTGGAGCCGCTCTGAGGCAGCAGGACTGCCAGGAGAGGCTTTTCTGTGAGGGAAAAGTGGAGGGGGCAGAGCTGACAGACCATTTTCGGCTTCTCCGTTCCTTCCGAGAAGAAAAGAGGAAGCGTGATGAAATAGCGGCTGTTTCGATTTGCACAACTTTGAAGGCTACAGAGACAGGCTGTGCGTGGGGCAGGTGGCCGAGCCTGGCCATTGGGAGTGCCGGCAGCAAGCTGGCGAGCCGCCGGCTCCAGCCGTGCACCGGGATGTGTTGAGCACCAGGGAAAAGGGACCCTAGGATTCGGCACACGGGCTTTTCCCAGCTCTGCCTGGCAAAGGGCCGTAGGATGCTGGTGTTTCCTGACGAGGCGTGAGCTCTCTGGAGACTGCAAATTACGTGTGCTAAATAATTCTGTGAATGGTTCTGGACGTAACGCTTCAAGTAACGTCGTTCAATAATGGAGTGCCTTGGTTTGTATACGTGGCTCTTTAATTCTCTAGACCACGTTTTCTACTAAAGGACAGATTTTTGAAGGGGATCCTATCCCAAGGAGGCAGCAAAGTAGCCGGCAGGTTTCTGGGAAAGCCAAGGGCTGTGCTGTTGGCAGCACCCGCTCCCTGCAGCGTGCTCAAACTCTGAAGTCAGTGAAGATGTTTAACGAGAGGAAACAAATTTTTCTTAAAGTTGCATGCACTGCATGATGATGGTATATGCTTGAAGTAAAAGAAATGGCTGCTTTGGCAATTGCCGCTAGGGAGTTGCGTGCTCTGCAGTGACAGAGTATCTCCTTACCAAGGAATCTGAAGCCCAGGTCCATTAGAGAGACACATTGTCACGGAAACATTTTTCCTATTAGATATTCTCCAGCGGTTCCTCCCACTTGGAAGCTGATCATGAAGTGAACAGACCTTTTCTGAGTTCAGTTAATTGAGTTCAGAACATAAAATCTCCAGAAGAATTGAAAAATAGAATTTACTTTTTTCTGTAATGAGGGAAGTTCCAAGTGTAAGTGTATTGTAAAACTGGCTAGTACTTAGCTTAGAAAAATGACACATCAAGAAACACCATGTGTTTGGAAATTATTTCTGATCATCCAGATGTTTGGGGCCATATTAGAAGTTCATCCAAAGGTAAAAGACTTCAAGACAGAACATGGAAGAAATGCTCCAGAAATCATTGAGTTCATGTGAAATGACTACAACCTGGATGCTAAATGGATGTAAAAAAGATTACACAATTTTTTTATTTTTTTTTCTAGCTAACATGGATCCCGCTGTGCTGAGAGCATTTGAATTGTAGTTCTGCATTTTTCATGGGGGATGAATCAGTTGTGGTAAGCTTCATAAAAAAATTTTATCCTAATCATTGCTTCTCTGCCCACCAGAGTCATGGAATATCAGATCCTGTCAGCACTGGAGATGTTCAAGGCAAGATTGAAAACTTGGAATATTTTTACAAATTGCCAGTACCAGGCAGAATTAACCTGACATAACATTGCAGAGTCAAATAGGTCAGTTACTAAAAATAACAAATGAAATTATTGTTATGAAGGGATGCTAGACTGAGGAAATAGGCTGGGTCGTGAAGGTCTATCTTCAAAGCTGGTATTAGAGGCTGCCATAAGAACTAAGAGAATGGCATCAGCTGGAAAGCGGTGAAAAAATTATGATTTTGATAGGACTGGCAGGAGTCTAAGGTGACTGGGAGAAGCTATGGCAAGTTTCGCAAAACCGAATGGTGTTTTTCCAATCACAAGGATTTCTTCAAAAGTATGAAGACAACAGTATACAAAAGGGAGCTGCTGTTAACAAGCTTCTCAAAAGGGAAAGTCCTTAAAAGGCTAACTTGGGTCCTAAAAACAGTGAAATGTGACTTGGTGAAGTGTAACACAAAGTCGAGGTTAGTCCTGATGTGGAGGATTGTGAAGAATCCCATCAAAGAGTAACATGGATGAGCGGGCAACCCAGTGGCAGACTACCTGTGCTTACCCCTGCTGAAGCCGTGGAAGGGACAGTTTGTTGACTGTCGGGGTTTTTCCGGGGATAGCGGTAAGGGAGTGAAAGTAGTTTTTACTGAGAATAGGAAGGTGAAAATGTCATTATTCCAGAGAAACTAGGAACCTAAAACATGTCCAAAACAAAACACAGAATGCCGTGGAAATTAACGACAGCTCTCTATCATTCCCAGATGCTGTTCCGATCAGCTCTAGTTAAAATACTTGCATGTTTTTAACCAAAGATTATCATAATTGAGGATTATGTAGCTCTAATTGTGAGGCTATGCCAAAATACGTAATGCATGTGTTGCGTACCAGAAGGAGGAAAAGCAATAGGTCTAAGCATTGGCATTAGCCTGTGAAAAGCGTGTATTGCACAAAGGGAAAAGAGAAGGAGCCTGGCTCCCAGGTGTAAGAAATCAAGCAAGTGACAACCCATGGTGTGATTTGAAAGTCATGCTAAAGGAGAGAGTGCTGAGGAAGGGAAAAATGAAGCTATTGGTGACGTTCATTGCACCAGGTGCTTATGGAATCAAATAGATTAATATAATATCATAGTGTTTTAATGCATTTGATTTATGGTATAAGAGTTTATGGGAGGGGTGAACAGCCTCTCCTTTAAGAAAACACCATCCGGCAAAATATAAGAGGCTCCCACTCCTCTCCAACATCAGGTGCTGGCTGCTTTCAGATTCAGGATGGAGCTGGGCTACCACACTAGGACCAGTGGGCACCTTCTCCATATGAAAATCCCAGAAATTTTCAAGTCAAAGATCACCTCACTCACTTTTTTCAGTAGTTGTCATGCTCTGAAAGTGTGAGACACATTAATGGCAAGTAAAGCATATTTTGTCTTTGGAAACACACTGCTAAGCAAGAACATGAGAGTTTGAGAAAGATATTCCAGCTGGAGAAGCACAGCTCCCCAGTGGACTGCTGAGGCATCTCGAGAGACTTGCCTTGGAGGGAAGAGGGAGTTTTCTGCAAGAAGTAAGTAGAAAAGTATGTCTGTGAAGGACTGAAGAGAGCATTTTGTAATGCTTCTACTCTGATTGTTTTACCATTTGGCAGGGTATTTCGAAGGTTATGGCATGTGGAAGTCTATGTTCCCTTGCTGTTTTAAATATATCTGACCAAAATTATCCCATTCTTGTTAAACCCGTGCAAAATGCTTCCCTGCACCTTTGCAAGAGGATTTTTTTCTCTAGTTATTTGAAACCTGAAATTTGTGTGCATGCGTGCACTGTGAGCCCATAAAACACCTAATCCATAGATCTGTGTGTTTCAGAGCTCTTGGTTACCTGGGGATGTTCAGCTGCAGCATGTCAGCCTTCTATACAGAGAGAAAACTCTGAATCAATTTGAGAGTGCTCCTGTAGGACCCTTTGGCTATTTCTGAGTGAAAGTAGAATACTGAGAATCAGGGAAAAGTCTGTGAAGTAAAAATCTTGGGAACTTTTTTTAGAACTGCAATCCTCTGAATAAAGATTGCTTGCTCATAGAGTTCAAGGAGCATCTGGGTGATGCTCTTAATCATATGGTTTACAGAATCACAGAATCACAGAATCTTAGTGGTTGGAAGGGACCTTTGAGATCACAGAGTTCAAGCACATAAAAAAAAAAAAAGCCATACAAAAAAAAAAGCACCCACCAACTAAACTCCACACCCACAACCCCACACACAACACTCCACCACAAACCAATAATCTTGGGCACTAGAGCATGCCCTGAAGAGCCATGTCTACACGTTTCTTAAATACCTCTAGGGATGGTGACTCAACCACCTCCCTGGGCAGGCTGTTCCAGTGCCTGACCACTCTTTCAGTAAAGTAATTCTTCCTAATATCTAATCTAAACCTCCCCTGCCACAACTTCAGACCATTTCCTCTGGTCCTGTCGTTATTCCCTTGGGAGAAGAGGCCAACCCCTGCCTCTCTACAGTTTCCTTTCAGGTAGTTGTGGAGGGCAATGAGGTCTCCCCTCAGCCTCCTCTTCTCCAAGCTAAACCTGCCCAGCTCCCTCAGCCTCTCCTCATAGGACTTGTTCTCCAGACCCCTCACCAGCTTGGTGGCTCTCCTCTGGACACACTCCAGCACTTCAATGTCTTTCCTGTAGTGAGGGGCCCAGAACTGAACATAGTACTCGAGGTGAGGCCTCACCAGTGCCGAGCACAGAGGCACGATGACTTCCCTACTCCTGCTGGCCACGCTATTCCTGATACAAGCCAGAATGCTATTGGCCTTCTTGGCCACCTGGGCACACTGCTGGCTCATGTTAAGCCGGCTGTCCACTAACACTCCCAGGTCCTTTTCTGCCGGGCTGCTTTCCAGCCACTCAGCCCCAAGCCTGTAGTGTTGCCTGGGGTTGTTGTGACCAAAATGCAGGACCCGGCACTTGGCCTTATTAAACCTCATCCCATTGGCCTTGGCCCATTGATCCAACCTGTCTAGATCCCTCTGTAAAGCCTTCCGACCCTCAAGCAGATCAACACTCCCACCTAGTTTGGTCATCCGCAAACTTACTGAGGGTGCATTCAATCCCCTTGTCTAGATCATCAATAAAGATATTGAACAAGACTGGCCCCAAAACTGAGCCCTGAGGGACACCACTGATGACCGGCCGCCAACCAGATTTTGCTCCATTAATCACAACTCGCTGGGCACAGTTTAGCATTAGGTAGTCCTGCAAGGAACAGGGAGTTGGACCCAATGATCCTTATGGGTCACTTCCAACTCGAGATATTCTATGAAAAGGCAAATGGAGAAAACAGGCAGACACGAGATGGGTGGGATAGACATTGTATCGATTTAGTTGTGATTTATCGAAAATTAAGATAAGGTTGGTAACCTTCAGTTTCCTTAGTCTCTCGAGCTTGCTCACAGCTTTTTTGGCCCATAAGTAAATGAGACAAATACGCTTTAGAGAGCAGTATTAACAGCATTGTGTAAGCAGAAGGACTGTACAGCTTATGTACTCCGTTTCCATTAGACCTCCCAGCTATCTGGTAAAGTTGCTGCTCTTCCATGTAGACTAGTTCTACATCAGTTAGGGCACAAAATGTTTAAATCAGCATACGCTGAGGGCACCAGTATGTACACTCCAGAATGCAGCTTTGGTACCTTCGTTGACACAAGGATCTCTCTGCTGTTGCTACTTGCTCTTACTTATGTTTCCACTTAGTAGTATCTTACTCCTGGATAGCTGAGGCTTAAAGGGGGTGAGTAATGTGTGTTTGATGTTTTGGTGTGTTTTTAATGTTTTGGTATGCCCTTAAAATCTCTTCTTCCAAGAACAACCACATGGTGCGTTAGCAGAAAACTCTTTGCATGAAACGTGCAAACAAAGGAGCCTTCTTGCTAGATCCTGTCCTACAGTTCAGGTAGCGCAACCAGCTACCACAGTCTGGTCAAGCCCATCTTATCTGCAGCAACTCTCCTTCCTTTAATACTTCTCCTCTTCAGCACTAGAGACATTTCTGTTCTTCAAAACAGAATGTTATCTTTGTTTCCTTGCCCTTGAGTTCACTTTTTGTACCGTTTCCCTCTAGACCTAGTTCCAGCTTTCTCTACTCTTTCCACGCCCACTCCTGTTGATGAAGGTTTTAGTTATCTATCAGCCATCTCTCACCTTTTTGCCATTTTTTCTTGCTGTTGTCATCTCTTTGTACCTCTCTGCCCTTGCCAGACTCTCTGTTATGCATTTGCATTCTCAAGTCTTGAGGTCAGTTTGTAGTCCTGCTCTCAGTATCTGTTCTCAGTGCTTCCTGACGCTTCCTTAGCTCTTCATCCACCATTGTCTCAAACATTCCCCACACCCCCTTGCCTCATCCTTGCTCATCCTGCTCAAACATATTGCCCAAATACACCAGTGCCATCAGTTCACGGGGCGGGGGGCCTTTCCTCCCTCACATCTCTTCATAGCATACACTGCAGTCACTGTCTTCTCATCATGTCTCTCCCCCACATTCTCCTTCAGCTCATGTGTCTTGCTCCATTTCACTCTGTGTTTGAGAAAAGTGATGGCCAAGCCTTGAAGCAGGACATACACCATGTGCTATGAATCACTGTGGGTATTTGTGGTGTAGAAAGCTCATGTTCATATGAAGTCTACAGCCAGTCTTGTTTTCAGATTTCAAAGTCTACGTAGTTATTAAGATGTCTTTCAAACATTTATTCATCACAATAGAGAATTCTGCTATCTGTAGCAGGGTTTTAATGCAAGATCTTACAATAATTTCTAAGCTTGTTTGTTATATATTTTAGGCCCAGCAGATATCTTTGATGGTTAAAGTTCTGTGAGAATTTCTTAGCCCTTAAAAATACTAATAGGATGATAGACGCATTAAAGAAGGTCCGTATAACTTTTTACGTATTGAGGCAATTTTGTTTCTATTTAGTCTTAAGTATTTTTAACCATATGAGTTTCCACATCATTTTCATTGTTTTAGAATTTCCTTCCTTGTTTATTTTGGCTTATTTAATTGAAAAAAAAACCCAACTGAATTCTTGACGCCCAGTCCTATTATCCACATGCAGCTCCCATGAACACAGATCCTTTTCCTTGTTTATTTAACCAGCCATAGCAGTGGTAACAGAGTCACACTTGGCAGATCCTTGATTCCCTTCAATCTCCCACCCTGTCCTATACGAACACGTGCTGCTTTTCTTCTTCTGTAATCAGGCAATTTAATGAAAACAGGTACTAATGAGACTTTATTGGACCAAATTTCACCCACGTGAAGTTTTATAACTAAAATCAAAAGAAATATTCCCTTCACGTGTTAAACTCTAACAGGTTATATCTGTTTAACAGACAGTGTTTATTGGGGAAAGGAGAATATACTTACAAGCAAATCTAAAACCAAAAGTGAGAAGAAAAACAAACGTGAACTAACTTGGTAACCCCAGTGTATTGTTTTTAGCTCAATGCCTTTGTAGCAATGTTTTATGGAAATGCCAGTATTTGGAGACCTATGTACATTCCTGCTTTGACTAACCATCTACTGCAGTTACTGAAGACCAGGGACTTTTTTGCTCTTGAACTATTGGTTCAAGGGCATTCAGGTCCCATCTTTCCCACTGCATTGGGGCAGCTTGTGACCACAGTTCTTCTCAAACTAAAATTCCCAGATCCACAGTAACAGGGGGAAGCGCAGCAGCACAGGAGTTCAAGTCCACATGGCTGTCCATCTTGAAGAACTCCACTTACCTCTGACCAGCCGCCTTTTCCATATCCGAATGGAATTTCATGCATGCAGTCATATTGGGTCTACTGGTTACTCCCAACACATCCACAATCATCCATGGGACCTTCACATAACCTGTAGTTGCAAGGCCACGCAGCAAAGCCAGTGTCTCCTTAGTGGCGTAATAGCTGGGGGAAGGATGAATTCAGTCTGTTGGTCTGCAGAACAGCAAGAACAGAGGTATTCTAGCCTGGACTCTGGAGTAGCTGTGATGACTACAAATTATTTCACTGCCCCTGCCTCCTAGATTTTGACAGAACTTTTTATTCTGATTCTGAACTATCATTCTGATAGTCTTTGCATAGAAATTCCTGCATTCTCAACTTTCTCTGTGTCTTTGCATTGTTCAGTACTATGAATAGAAAGAGGCAGAGCTCCTGGAGGGCTGTGTAATGCTCATATCTGTAAGACCGAGGCCTTTCTCCCTTGATGGGCAAAGGGGAGAACCAGGTACCTGCAGCTGTACCACAGGGGCTCACTCTAGGACAAGCCAACTCACCCTCTGCAGGTCCTTAATTCTCTGCAGACCATGACTGCTAATCCACATGTAGAGACCCTACAGCATTAGTTCAGCCACATGAAGCCCAACTCTAGTGTGTGAAATGAAGTTCTCTCTCTTGGATGTTTGCAGTCTAGGTGCAGAATTACACTGTCAGTGTAAATGAAACATGTTCCCTGCCTCAGGAAGAAACTGGAGAGGTATACCCTATCTGGCAAAAAAACCCAAACCCAACTGTGGGGATGTCTTGCTGTCTACATCTAGTTTACTGAGTCTTTGCTGCCCTTCCAAGTTCCTAACTCTGCTGAGGTGGGCAGACATGGGAAATCATGAGCACTTCTGAATTTATATGTTGAAGGAGCTTGAGAAACAGCAGTGTGGTGAGGACAGAGAGAGAATTTCCTGCTGGTTACGAGGTGTGGACACATTCCTGTGACAAGCTGAGATGGTCTCAACCTGTGTTGCCACGCTAAGCTTTAATCTATGGCAGAAGATCCTCAGGTTTTCTGAGTTCCCAAAGGTGTTGCCAATCTTTTTTCCACCTTCCAGAAAGTAGCTGCTGAAGGTGCCAATTGAGAGCGAGTTTGCTAACCTCTGAGCTGGGAGAGAGTTTATAGCTGCTGAAGGACACTATCACAAGGAGGATCCCCAGAAAGGGATAAGGTAAGTTGAATTATGAAAGCATCAGTACCCCAAGCTAAATTACCAAGCCCCAGATTGCATTTCTAGCCCTGCAGAGCCTGGCTGTTAGCTGGCCAGCGTTGTGCTAGCCGATGTGAGCTAGAGCTGAGGCACTAACCCACCAAGTCAGACAAAAGGTGCTGCTCGCTGGCAGCGGAGGCTGCAAAAGGGGTCCTGTACGTGTCCTGACTCCACCTCTTCCTCTGTGGGGCATGACGGTGAATGGGATAAAAGCCTGGTCAACAGACACTACTAGCAGAACAGGAAGTCTTTAAAATAGTTAAGGATTGGGAATATCTTCAGAGATTCATCGTTTGAAGGATGGAAGCTCCCAAATAGCCAGTGTCACACATGAGAGACCTCAAGAGGATAATCAGGGTGCTGCTTGCGGGTGACCCCGACCACAGGTTCGCATATTGTCATGATATCAGCAGCACTTCTCCAGGCCACTGCTTTTCATCAGTGCTGGCTTTGTCAAAGCCCCCTCGTGCTGCTGGCAGAGCACTGCTGCACATGGTAATTCAGAGACCAAGCTAAAGCTCTAAAGGAGGTAGTCCAGCTTTCCTTATTGGGCCTCAGAGCAAGGAGATGGTCTAGATGACTTCCTTGCTGCTGTGTTTCTGTGGCACCTGTGACATTTATAGCACCAGTTTAACTTCATTCTTTTTGAAGCTTGCTGCTTCTGATTGTGACACATGCAAGCCAGGAGCTATTCAATTCAGTGGAGTTACTTAATCATCACACACATTAAAATGATTTGACCAAAGCAAGTGAAAAGCAAGAATTGCCACTTGCACCGAGTAATAGCTATTTGTCAGCTTTAATAGCTGCTGTATAATTCATGGAGATAAAAGCCTACAAAACCTGTCACTTCTTTTCATTTTTAGAGTTTTAAATATGTCCCAATATGTAGCTGCTGAGTGTGTGTGATGGAGGCTGTGGTCTGCAAAAGACACTGTTCTACCCCCTTGGAATTGACAAGGCGGGGTGATCCGAGCCACCAAGTCCCTTTACTTCAGCAACCTGCTTTACAGCATCTGCATGCTGAGACAAGCAAAATATAACGGATGGATGAAACAAAAGCAAACCATGATTTTTCTGGAGTTTATTTTGCTCTGTAATTTTGGGAAAAGGAAGTTTGTGGAAGTGACTCTTTCTGCTCCACCTGCGAGGCCTGATTTACCAGCTGCGCTGGTCAAGTGCTGCCTTTTGAGCACACTCTGATAGACATGTATAGTGTCTGATGACCAAGGCTCTGCTTTCTGGATGTTCTGGCCACCTGTACTGTACCTAATATGTGTCTAACACATCTTTGAACATGCTTGCAGTTCAGCATGGCAGAGAACTGCAGCCGAGGTGGGAGCTAGGAAAGAAATACTGCCCATGATGTTACTTCCACCAGTGTCTCTGCTTTTCTTGGTACCCAACGGGGCAATCGCTGTCTGTGGATCTTCTCAGGACTCGTTCCCCATCTGCAGCCTGGACCCTGCAGGAGGTGGAAATGCTTTCCCTGCAGCTACCAATGAGACTGGATACCAAGGCGATCTCTGCCCCTGGCAAGCTCTCAGGGAAGGCAAGCAGTCCAATATAACGCCCTGTTGCTCCTTGTTGAAGAGTAGTGCACATATTACTAAGGAATTAACTGCGCTCCATTTTCTTATTATCATTTTTTAGGAATTCCTTAGATCTAATAAAAGAGCAGCGATATCCAAGGGTACACAACTATGGATTAAAAAGCACCGGAACTAATGTTTTACTTTGCTTCCTAAAAGATCTCAGTCTGTGTGCTTTTGTTGATACATGTGTTCTTATATGTGTGTATATAAAAATACATAAAAATACTAAATAAATACTAAATGTGTACTAAATAAATAAATAAACAAAATGGAGGAGGGAGAATTCCAAGAAGCCCTGATAAATTTGATACCAACCCTTCTTATTTAATATTGCACGGGGTGTTCAGCCTCTGACTGTGCTCCCACAAGCCTGTGCCTTGGCTGTTCAGCCAGGTATACTGTCTGTATGTCTGCCATCCTCGGAGCAGCATGGTGAGCCTGCAAAGGGCTGTGCTTTTTGCAGCCTTTGCTGGCCGCGTTCAAGAATTTCCTATTTTTTCTGCTGCATCCCTCCTCAGAAACTCAGAGAGGTCCCTTAATCCCACAGATAATTTTAGATCTCTGGTTTGCCAGAAGACCTGGCAGAGGAAGGGCTCTGCCATCTGGTAGAATGTCATACCTGAAGAGCCCTCTGCCTGTGTCTGGAATGAGGAGTTATTTTTTGATGCCGGTTCTGACGTTAGCCATGGGTAATCCTGGAGTATTTCCAGGTTTTGTAAATGTCATTGTATCCTCTCCATGGTTTGGGTTTTTTGGTTTTTTCTTTTCCTGTTTTGTTTCTCTGCTTATGTCACTCTGTTTTCTACCAGGTTGAAAATGGAGAACGTGTCTCGGAGTACGCCGCAGAAGGCTTCTATTTCCAGACTTACTGTCTCTGGCCGCCCTTGGAGCACTGTCACCCCATTGCAGTGAGCAGAAGGCAACTCTTGTTAGGTGCTGTACGGAGCGCGCAGTGTCACTGGTGTCTCTACAGAAGCATGGCAGAGTGCTACATTGGGTGAGTCATGTACCAGTTCAGAGCCTGAACTGGTAACAGTTTTTTTTTTCCAGCTTCAGTGGTGCAATTTGTGTCTATTTGGTTTTTTTTAAAAGTAGCGCATTTCAGTTTGAATGACAGACACTTTAATACCTATCCCATAGGGGAGCTTTCACACCTGCAGGAATAAGAGTAGTGGCGTGAGTTAGCAGGAGGTCAGCTTTTACATCTGCTACAGTCTTCCTGAATGACCTTGGACAAGCCCTTTGGTCTATTTATGCCTCAGTGTGTCTCGCTGTGTAGATGAGAGAGGAAGGAACCCCTCCCTGGCAGCCTCTGCTCTTGCACGCCCAGAGAGGACGCTGCCTTGGTCAGAGATCAGCTTCTGCCGTGTTTGGACATAATGAAGGTTTGATCTCAGCAAGCTCTAGAAAAAACTTACTGTAAATAACATTAATAACAACACTAACGCTCTGTATACTGTGCAATACGGCTGCACGAGGCAACATCTGTGTGTGTTTAGATAAGCTGTAAGCAGCGGTATTTGGTCTTTGCACCAGCTGCTGTGATGACAGTGTGGTTATCTGCTGGCTTGTGTCTGTGACGGTAGGTACAGGTGCGAACACCGCTCTGCGTGCGTTGCCATCTCCGTATTTAGTGTCTGTTTTTGGCACTCTCATCTCTTTCATTTATGAATGAGTGGGTGAGGGAGGAGAGGGCTGGGCTGGGCTGACTCCTTCGCAGTTGAACCGTAAAGAGCACAGGAGCTGAAACACAATCTCCTCCTCCTCCTTCCCTGCACTGTTCCACCGACAGCCTTGCTCACAGCTGGGAGGAGGACAGCTGCGCAAGCAGGAGCTGGGAGAAGGGAAGTTTTGCGCTCTTCACGCTGCAGGGAAAACCTCTTTGCATAAACTCTGCTCACAGGTGAGTTTCTTTTTTACATATTCACTCTTAAAAGCAAATTAATTTTCCATCATTGAGCCAGGTTATACAAGGTTATGACCCCAGGAAAGGTGGCAGGACAGTTTTTTGGCTAGGTTGTTAAAGCAAAACAACGAGGCGATCCAAGGACTCAACTGAAGCAACACGTCCAAAAAAATTCACAACTTCAAAATTAATTTCCTTGGCAAGTTCCCATTAGTGGGAACTTTGAATAAAAGTTCTTCCAAAAAAGTTCCACTTAGGCATGAGGAGAGCTGAGTGTTGAAATTATATTGATGAAAGGGAATTGTTAAGATAAACGAAGAAAAGTGTTTCATGTTTGCAGCAGGGAACCAGAGCAATAGCCAGTAAATAAATTCCAGTTGTCACTTTCAGAGAACTTAATAGGACTGTATAAGTTGACTAGATATAAGCTATTTTGAATGACTAATAAGCGATGTAAATATTTCATTTTGCCTGAGAACACAAGCCAAAAGTTACACCTAACACGAAACTGCTAAATCACATACCTTGGTGTGCGGGTGCTCTGTGCACACCTATATAGATTTGTCCTTGTATCTCAAAAGTATGCCATCGCTATATTTTCCAAACAGTAAGCGACTTTTCTTGCTGCTGTTCAGAACCTGACTTGGGAAACTTGAAATGTGAAGGTTTGTTTCGTGCAATGAAATCCATTCGGTCAGAAAAGAATCTATTCTTTTTTTTTTTTTAACAGGATTAAAAACCTTTGTTCAATATTGTAGGTTGCCTGTATTATAAGTCCATTTCTCTGCTTCTTGGCAGTCTTTGTAAAGAAACAAGAGAAGTACATCACTGAGCGATCAGCTTCATGTGTGCTTGGGGAGGGGAGCTGAGAAATAGAGGATTTAGAAGAATATAACAGCCTTGTCCTCTCCTTTTCTGTTCAGAACACATGCAGATATTTATTAATAAAAATTTAAGGAAATTAACAGTAAGGCAAGGAAAAATGGCTACATGTAAGCTCATAAGACACGACACTGTCACTGTGAGCATTATGGGACTTTCTGAGCAATCTGTTAATCAGCTCCCTCCGTGACTTTTTCCACATTAGCACCCTGTGTTGACGCTGGCTCCAGAAGACAACAGTGTCTGACCACTTCTTCTTTCAAGTTTTCTTTAATCAAGAAGCCAGTCAAAGTGAGTCAATCCGATGTATTTAACACCCACTTTTCCATTCCTGTTCTGAGGAAACAAAATATTTTACTGTTCTCACCCCTATCCTTCCTGCCTCCCCATCTTATTGCTCGTATGTCGTTGTTCCCCCATATCATGCCGCTTCTACACATGCAATTGTAAGGTCTTTCTGTATATGAGGGAAGAGGTAGAAGGTAGCTGTCCCCATCTCATTTTATGCTTGGTCCTATACAGCTGTTGTTTAGATGATAACATAGAAGGTGCATCCCCGAAGTTTTCGGAGTCTTTCCAGGGTCTGGGGAGTACACCGGGAGAAAATGTTGGACGTATAGGATCAGACCAGTATGTTGTTCTGGGATAGTGGGGTACAGCCAAGGGGGTGACAATGTCTACATCACAGCATTGTGATTTGAGTATCGCAGTTTTAAATGAAGAAAAATGTGGCAGTTCCAATATCTCATTTGAAAAAACCTCATCTCACTTGACATCTGCAGTGAGACGTATTTATCTCAATTTGTGGCTGGAGGACAAAAATTGACTTTGTTCTGGGACCTAAGGAGTGTAAGCAATCAGAGACAGTGGGGGAAAAAAGAGAAGGGAGATGTGGGGAAAGCAAAGAGAAGGGAGGAAAATGAGTCCCAGCTGAACTAGGTGTACATAGGAGTCATCATGCCAGATGTCATTGAATAGGGTGAGCCTGAGGGACCGCTGGTTCCTGAGGTCGGACAGACTGGAAACTTTTTACCTGTTACACGGGGCCAGGTGTACAAAAGGTGTGAGCATTAATGTAAGTTTTCTTCTCCTAACAAGCTCTTTGGATGCTGGCACTCAGATTAACCCGCTGATGCTGTAACAGCAAGTTTTCTTCACATCCCATTGAAAAGGTCACAGAGAAGACAATTTTTTCCCTGCCTGTTTTTCCCTGCCAAGTTTTTCTAGACCTGATTTGAGGGTGCATTCATGCTGCCCTGGGGCTTCATTGCTGCTGACTATTCTGGTGTCAATGTGGTGATAACCAAAGAAAAAGTTATTTTGGACTCACAAGGACATTTACACAACTTGCTAATTATTTTTAAGTGAAGAACTGTGAAAAGAGAACTCCGGACATGGCTGCCTTGTGAGCCTCATTACCTTATAATTAGCTAAATGTCTCCTCTAAGAGGTTTGTTTTTCCTATAAAGCTTATTCTGAGTGGCTTTTAATGCTTGTTATGAATTATTCTGCCAGCTGAAGCATTTGCAGAGCTGCTGTCCCTGGTGTCCCACAGACAGCTGGTGGCAATTGGTTTTGAAAAGTCACAGAACAGCTTTAATGTTTAGAAGAAACTGGCCAAAAATTTTAAGTAATCAGCAGCATTTAAGAACAACATGGAAGTTTATTCTCTGAGGGATGCATCCACTGTAATTTGTTTTTCTCCACTAGAAACCACGCTCTAAACTCTCTTAATCTACCAGATAGCAAAAGGAGTTTTTAGGCACTTCACCCAGAAGCTGTAGCTAATCTGTCTGAAAAAGAAAAAAAGACTAAATAATAGGTTTAAAACACAGTTAGAGAAAGATTGAGAAATGGGCTCACCTCAAAGTATATTCTGTTCCTCTCCATGGAGTCCTCTCACCAGAATTTTTTTCTGTGGCAACAAATTTGCTTCCAGCTGGGTTGTCTTGGAGTTTGATCTGGGGTTGCTTAGGCTCAGATCTGTCACCATACCAGAGGCAGATAGAAATGCAAAATGGATCTGGTCTACAGGTGATGGAGAGGGCATTCTGCTGCTGTTACAGTCGCTCCATAAGAGATGTCCACCTGATATTCTCCACCCAAAAATTTGCTAGGGACAGCTATTGCAGCTAGGATGAGCCTAGCCTCTCATTTCTGAACATCGTTGCTTTATTGCATGAGCTTTCAAGCTTTCTTTCTCTTACAGTGTTTGCTATGGGTCGACATGTAGCTTTGAAGATAGCTAAAGATAGCTAAAGGAGGAAGGGGAGATAAAAAAATTAAATTGCAAAAGCAAATGCAACCAAACTATCAAACTTAAGTCACTTTAATGACACCTGAATAAAATGCTAAATTGAGCGACATCAGTAGGTAAGAATGCAAATATTATTACGGAGATCTCTTGGTTTGGCTTCCTCGTAACTCAATATTTTAGTAACAATTAGAATTTGGTCATTTTATATCTGGAAACATTTTGTCTTCCATCTGCCAAGGGAATAAAGAGAGTTTTTACTCTGTGATGGATAGTGACTTGGTATCTATGCACATACCTAATTAGAGGATGTATCTGTTTTATGCATCACATTTAAGAAGTGATCAGACATAGGTTTCAGAATTAGAATTGACATTTAAAGTAGGAAGAGGCTTAAACTAAGATCCCTTAACTTAACATGTCAGGACATTACTATCTGGAATTTGAACTTGTGTCCAAATCTCAGAGATGGTCTTACACCTCCACCACAGAGCAGGACCTGGATTTCTGAACAGCTGTCAAGTTTGGAATCCCACATGTCCCGTGCCAGACTTTCCATCTCTCACCCAAGAGCTCATCAGCACTCCCCTGTAAGGAGTGTTTGATTCTCTCCCTTTTCTCTAGTCAGATGCCTACCGGGATGTGAACCGTTTACAGTAAGGTTGTTGCTTTTGCTGTGAGTTGCTTTTCTGATACTATAAAAGAAGGGGCAGGGGTTGTTTCTGTAAGGTCATGGTCCTTCAACTATTTTTTCAATGTTTGTGTTGCACCTTTTTTATCCAGATTAATACCATTAGTGTGGGCAGGTTGTTCCTCCCAGTTTTCTTTAAAAGAAGACTAGAGAAGGGTCAGTCCGTTTTCAGCCACATGGATGGCTGAGTTTGCGCCTCCAGGCAGGGTGCTGGGATTTGTCTCCCAGCAGAGAGGTGGCAAACCTGACAGGGCTCTGGCACAGGGGAAGCCAGCAGTCACTGCTCATGCGGATGCCAGTGTCATCCAAAGGTGGGATGGAGAAGTGCTGGAAAGAACATTTAGGCTCTTAGGCGGGATGCTGAAGTACAGGAATTCAGGAGCACTGCACTGGGGAAGGCTTCTCGCAGCACATGCGAGGCCAGACAGAGGTATAGAGAGAGGCAGTTTCAAGGTATGACAAAGAAAATAGAGGAATGAAGCCAGCCCTCGTATACATCAGGGAAAGAGGGCACTCAGGAGTAAGAGAAGGCCAGACTGTTTAAACCTTAGTGAAAGCAAGACACTAGCACTTAAAATCATGTGAGTACTAAAAGAATTTTTTAAATTAAAATTAAGGCAATTGAGGAAATGAAAATTCAGGAAATGAAAACGTAAGCAAGCCTGCAAATACAGATGCCAGCACTTTGTTTAGAATGATTTATCCACTGGGGACTAGGTTGTTGGAGTCCTGTATCCTCAAGTTAAAAAAAAAAAAAAGAAAGGCCCAAAGTTTTCAATAGTCACCTAGGGAGCGAGAGCAACAATGAGGGAAAGTGCAAGAAGGAAAACCTTCTGCAAGGCGTGCTGCTTCCACACAATCGTGAGAAGTCCGAGAAATAACACTGGAGAATACGCCTTACATGTGAATATTGACTTAGAGCTACAGGAAACTTGGTTAATCTCCAAAAGGGAAGCTGCAAAAACGGAGGAAGATTAATTAAACGTAGCAAAAAGGGATAGCTTAGAAGAGTTAAATCTCTACAAGCTAGACGGGGACTATTTGAAGACATGCAAAAATACATGTGCACACACACCCCCTCCAATGCTGGATCCAAGGAAGAAATACAGAAATACAGAACAGAGACCAAAAAAGACACAACTGAATCTGAAAGGAAATGCGTACAGCTAAACAGCAGCATGTGGAAGGGCGGATGGTGTGCTAGACTAGAAGGAATTGGATCTAGAACAGAAACATGTTTGAAACACACAATGGGGATCAGCGTAAGCCAGAAACACAAACATAGTACAAAGGCACAAAAGAATTATTTCAGTTTTAAAATGGTGACAATGCACGCGGTGTTAGGTGCTTCAGTCGAACAGGCTCCTATCCTATGACAAATGTTGTCTCTTTGATGAAAATAAATCCGAACAGAAGAAAAAGAGTGAAGTCAAATTAAAACGAGGGAAGGAAGGGAAAGATATCCAAATATTGTAAACAGTTTTTTCATTACCATGTCTTAAAACTTTTGCTGTACAAAATGAATTTTATACTGAATCACATTTGCAGAAACTAGCATTTAAGAGAGAGGTGATTTTATTGAATGTATCATTATTTGCCGACGCGTGGAATAATGAAAATGTTAACATTTTCTTTGAGATGCGCTCAATCCCTTCAAACACTGCAGAGTTTCAACCACATTTCGGTTAGACCTAGCAGGCAAAATTTTTCTCTCAGACAGTCTTTGCTATTTGTCAAATAATATTAGTCAAACATTGATTATTGATGTCCCATGCTACCGCTTTTCAGCAGCGATGCAAAATCAGTTCTATCTACTGAACTATCAGTAAAAGAGGAGAAAAAATTGTAAGGATGGATGTTTGCTTGCTTTCCAAACTACTTCAGGTTAATGAGGTAGTTTTGTTTGGAGGGCATGATGTGCTGATACTTGGGTTTAATTATGCCTTGTTCTGTCTGGAGGCAGTGGTATTATAGAAGATGCAAGGAGAAAGAGAATTTGGTCCCTGCTTTGGATAGTTTTTTTGTTAGTTTTTGAACAAAAGTCTTCCCTTGTAACTAGTGAGTGATGCTGGGGAGCTTGACAGAAGGGACTGCCTTGCATGTTGTTGGCACCCCTTCCCCTTTCTGTGAGAGCATATAGGCACAGAGAGCAAGTTCCTGTCAGTATACGCATCGGCTATGTCTGCATAGCGCCACAAGCATCTGGGCGAAGACAGAAGATCTGGGCGAAGATCTGACTCGCTCTGCCTGGCCTTGGTGCATGTGCTGACCAGTACGGGATGCCCGCAGTGTGCGATGGTCCACATGCTGTAAATGGGTGGCCCACGCTCAAGCTGCTGAGAAATCTGTGGCCCCCTTTGGGCAGTCACTCTGTGCTGCAGGGGCTGTATGGCAGTGCTGGGGGTAGAGGGGCATGCTGGCAAACCAAGGAAGGCAAAAATCATTGAAATGCAATACAGATGTGACCTAAACCTTAAGTCACTGATTTCTACGCAAGACATCTGGTGTTGCCTGATGGAGCACAGTGCTGGTGTCAGAGCAGGCTGCAGCATCAAAAGAGGCAGTAATGCAGAGTTTGGGAAAATGAATCAGAAGAGTGGTATTTCCCCAAGGCTGTTGATGGTAAAGTGAATCAGAACTCATTTAGTTCAGAAGGGTGAAGTTCCTATTTCTCAATCCCAGGCTACAAGACAGTTGTTTCAGTCCTTGTTCGTTACTGGCAATATTACATGATGATCATGGCTTGTGTGGCTTCTCATCAGTAAGACCTGCGTAATCTTGCCTTTTCTTGCATTGTTGTTTTAAAGGAGGATCAGCACAGAGATTCAGGACTATAAACAGTTCTTTTGTCAATGATTGATTGTTACTTACTTGTCTGTTGCCTATGCAATAGAGACAGGACAGTGCTTTGGCTTCTGCGTCAAAGATGTTTGTAGGGGAGAGGGGAGTTGAGTTGGTTGAGGTTTCAGTTGGGGGGAAAGGAAGATTTGGAGTTGTTCTCTGAGGAATACAGAGATTTAGGATTTCTGCAGAAAGTGGTGTGATGTGTTTTCCTCCACCCACTGTCCTGTACTCGAGCAAGTCATCCACAAAGCCTCAGGGAGATATCCCCTGTGGGTAGGAGCTAGTCACCATAGCCCAGTGGTGAAGTACTTGGAGGGTCATGTTGTCCACCTGGATGGCCAGCAGGAAGGAGGGGGCATATGAGGATAATTCTTACAAGCTTTGAGGCAAGTACGGTATGACTAATTCCTGGTATGTGATTCACCTCCCTGACACCACTCGAACTGCTTGCCTGAAATTACACATTGTATGAGCTTCTTATTACCATAAATGGGGATTTTCCAAAGTGTAGTTTCTTTTCAGCACTTCCCTGTGCTCAACCAGTTTTTCAGACCTTGCATTGGCAAGAAGGCTCCAATGCTAGATAAAGAATAGTAGTAGTCTGAGATATTGAACTAACTGTCCTTATTATGCTATCTGCCTTCCTTACCCTTCCTGTCAAGTTGTCCTTCGTATGTGCAGCCCTCATCTAAGAAGTCCAAAGTCGTAAAAACCTGAAATGAAATGGTACAGCAGCAGGACATGGATTTTTTTGTATTTGTTTTTGTGCCTGTGAAGTCATATACATTTCACTTTGATATAGCTTTAATTTCTAGGAAAAACTGTCAAAATGAAAAACATTTCATAAAAATAATTGGAAAACAATTTGTTTTAAAAAAAAATCCCTTGTGGAAATTATGTTACTTTATGTCAGATTTAAACAATTTGTTTCCATGCTATTGCATGTCACTAAGAGGGATGAGTTGTATCACAACACCTGGCAAACGACAGTGGAGAACGAAACAGAAAGGTCCTGAGAGCTCCCCAGACATTTCTGTGCCTTTAAGGGGAATCAGCTGAACCATTCTCAAGTTATTTGCCAAACTCTAAGACCTTCTGTGATGACAGCCCTACATCTCATGCACCACTTATCCCAGTGCTCCGTTTGTCTTTGTTAGTGGAAGGTTTTTCATGATGTTTAACCCAGCCTCTCTCATCTTTCTGACAATCTTTAACATGTTTGAATGTTGTTAATGTATTTGCCCTCAATCCGGGCTTCTTTAGACTAAACAAGCCCAACTCCCTCAGTCTTCAGCTTTGCTAGACCTCTGACCTTTCCCCTGCACATCTCCTGACCACAGCCAGTGGATCCCAGACGTTCCGTACTCTGCTGTAGAGCCTTGCAGAGATGCACAGGATGGAAGGGTAGTACCTACAGCCTGCTGAGACATCCCAGTGTGATATGGGGGGGCGGGGGTGTGTGTTCTATTAAAGGTGTGTTGTTGATTTCAGTCCAGTATGTGACCCCTGGAACCCCCACATCCTTCCCGGTGTTCTACTGTAAAATAGCATATGCTTTATTACTGACTTCATATGGAATACATAATATGTCACACACAGCAGTTTGCACATCAGGTAAGAAAGAAGCTAGATGCTCAGTGCTCTTATTAAAATGACAAATGTGAACCTAAGATCTCTCGGGTTATTCAGGGCATTTTTTTCTGAAATATTGACATTTTCCAGGAATGTAAATTTTGTGTTTCAATAAGTCGTCTGTGTGACCTCTCCTAGTGTAGCCTACAGGGTACTGTGTTATTGCAAGTTACTGGTGTGTGGTAGCTTAGCTCTCTTATTGCCATTCAGAGGTGCTTAGCTGCTTGCTTTCTAGGTGGCTTCCTGCTTATTTGAGGCTGAGTTTGTTTGACTTACGAAGTGGGTTGAATAGAGAACGTTTATGTTTGTGATCCATAGTGATTCACCTGTTCCTTACAGAGCTTCGCAATCTGCGGCCCAGGTCACTTGTAAGATTAAACCACATTACCATGTCATTACTGGTGGGAAATGAGCATTGGAACTAGTTTTAGAGGTCATGGAACTATTTGAATTAATTACGTGGCTAATATACACGTGCTATCGTCATTGGCTTCTGGCTGCATTGCGTTCATCTACCCACACTGCTTATGTTAGGCTGCATAGGTCAAATTTCTCAATTTAGGGTGATGTCTAACCTACTGCTTTCAACCAGCATCAAATTCACTATGAGGAAAAAAAAAAAGAGAGATTCATAACTCAAGTATTTTAACATGAACCTGCTACTCAAATCCACACCTAACGACAAATTTACAAGTTGAGGGCATGAAACCCTCAGCTACCCCACCACTGTGGGTCAGATCACATCTGAAGTGTTAGCAATGAAATATTTAAGGTAACTAGCTTACTTCAGACTTAGGAGAAACCTGGTAAGCAGAAATGAAGAAGTTGGGAGAAATTCCCAGGATATCAAAGTTCGAACAAGTGAAGTCATTTACCCAATGCTGTGAATAATTGCATGTCTGTGTTAGGGAAAATTGGACATCAGTGACTAATTAGTCTTTTGTTTATGTGGGTTCTGAAAAAATGTTGCTGGCTTCCTTCTTCGACAATAGGTTTATAAATGGAGTCATAAAATAATGACAAAAGTAAAGCGATTTGTAAGTTACAGAATACTTTTATGGTTTCCTCCCACTGAAACAGATACACAGAATAATAATTACTGTACACAGAGGTTCATTAGAGGTTAGAAGGGTCCATTCATGAGTTAGCGAACACTGAATGGGTTGTGTATAGACCTAAATTAACTTCAGAGGGGAATTCAGTTTAAGGAGGAGGAGGAATTGAGTTTTTGCCTTTTTTATTTTTCCAATTTATGTAAGATGGTTTCAGAGGTTTAAGAAGATTACGGTCCTTTTTTTTACTGTATGACTCTGTAAGATTCTCTTGCAAAGAGGATGTACAGAGTTTTTTGCTCTGATGCAAAAAAGCAGACAGAAAAAAAAAAAAGGAAAGTCAGTATAGCGAGAGGTAGCCTTTCTGCTTTACAAAGAACAAAACCAGCAGAAAACAAAACTCCTTGCAGACAATTGCTCTTCACACAGAAGTTCAACAAAACCAGTATTTCTGTGCACTTTCTCTTGTTAGTGACTTATAATTTATACTCTTAGAGACCATGTATCTGTCTTTAAAGTGGTATATGTTTATTTCCAGATTCACTGAGAATGGTTTAGAAACTGATCCCATTAAAAAATACATGGTATGGTCAGCAGAGAAATTAACCCGATGCCTTGAAAAGATACATTGATGGTGCACATCAAATAAGCTGCACTAAAAGAAGGTGAGCATAAAGTTCAAGTACACTGCCGTCAGGAATTAGAAATCTTAAGGTCTCTAGTGCAACCTAATTTTTAGCCCACTTGTATGTTTAAACCAGGCTATGATCTTTAATGAGTAGAATCATTATTTCTACTGCGCTTTTGTCTCAATATGAGCCATGCCAACTCTGCCTGAGCTTAACAAAACCAGTGCCCTGGTGAGATGCTTGAGCCAAATCTGAGCACCTTTCCTGTAGAAACATAATGCAGTAGGCTGGAATTACTTTTGTCAGATCACTGCAGCTTTGCTGTTTCTTGTCCCTGAAATAAGTCAGGGCTAGTTTGAGTATATCTCCATGGTTTTGCATTGTGCCCCTCAGATTAGCTGTCTAATATGTTGCCTTATCCCAAGTGATGAACAAGGATAAAATATCTTATTCACTAAAATTGTTTCCACCTCTAATAAATGTGTCTATCGTCCATTTATTTGTTTTATCTACAGCAGTCACTGGTAGGACATTTGAGTGCTTCACAAGCAATATCAACTTACTTTCAGGAAACTCCTGTCTGTAAGGGAATACAATCTTGAATTTGTGAAGGCAGAGAAATGGGGATTATATAGTTTGTTTGCCCAAAATATTTGGACTTTTTCTAGTTTGCCCATGTATCTCTTAGAGTGCAAAAGGTTCCAGAGACTTTATCCGTGGTGAGTAGAGAGGACACCTGACTTTGTGCCCTTTAAGTACTGCATCCTAGTGTAATTCTTTTCTTCTCAGCAGAAACTGAGTGAACCTAAGTACATTGTTATTCATCTTGCTTCATAGCCAGGTATTCCCCATTGCATACTGACAATCTGATGGTTTTTCTTTCCAAGAACAATAATTTTGCATTTGCCCTCAATGGGTTTTGTTTTGTTTTCAAACCAAGATTATCTTAAAACCAATTTGTGTTATACACTCCTTCCCAAGTCAGTATCATTTGCTGATTTAGTAAGTGCATTTTCTGTCCCATTCTGAATGGGATAGAAATTATGAATAGACGAAAATGCTGACTAGCATCCTGAAAAGGGCAGATCATTGCACGCTCAACTCAGTCCATCATTCCAGATCAAGTGAACTACAGGTGGCTGCTTTTTCACTGTGGTTGTGTAACACATCTGGCAGTACATAATGTCTTTACAATTTCCTAGGTGTTAACGAGAATGTACATTGGGATGTGTCATATCTTCATAAAATCAAGATGTATTGCCCTTGTTGCTTCCTGTCTAGCTCTTCAGCCGCATACCTCATCAGAGATGGAAATGAGATTGGTCTGACACTACTGTTTCTTTTTTAATTGTGTGTCTCTTATTGCAGCAGCATCTCTGAAGCAGCCTTTCAAGCTGTTTGGCTGCAGCTCTACTGACCTTGCTGCCTCTACGTCTTCTCCCCCTGTTCCTTCCTGGGCTTTCACAAGCCCTGAAATGCAGCTGCTGACTCGATATTGCCCTCAAGACCTGCCTTCCCCGTGTGCATCGATAGCCCTGGCATGGGGCTGTGTGAAAAAGGAATTGTTTGGGTATCATGGGAGTTAAAAGCTGTTTAGAAGGAGCCTATCATATCTGATATCAGGCTGAAGAGGCTATGAGGACAGGGGTGGCACTGAGCTGTGGCAGGCAGTTTCTGGAAGCTTGGGTACTGAAATGACTGGGGTGATATTTGGGTTGATGCTGTGTGGGGCAGGACTGACAACAGGGAGGGGAGGTAACAGGTTGATGGATTAATCAGAGTATTAAGTTTCCACTGATGTCCTTTATCCCTTCCAACTCTCCTTTGCTTTCTGCTCACTGGAGGAGCAACAGGATCTGCAGCTGCAGCCTGGTAAGGCTGCATGGTGGAGGGAAACTTTCTTTAAATCGTGTCACAATTTAAATCTTAATATCTGTTAGCCTTTGCTTATCTATTTTTTGTATGCCTCCATCCTACTGTTAAAACCAATTTTGTTAGATCCTGGGTCACCATTTTAGTTCTAAAGATTGAAATAAAAAATAACAGCAAATATTTCAGCTATTTTTAGAGCTATAATTTGTGCTTCGTATGTAATTGTCTTTCTTTACCCTTCCTTTTCTTGTGGGTTAACAGAATCATCCTTCGTTGCCTTTTATGGCTTTTTCTACTTGTGACATTTTTAGAATCATAGAATGTGTTGGGTTGGAAGGGACATTTAAAGGTCATCTAGTCCAACCCCCCTGCAATGAGCAGGCACATCTTCAATTAAATCAGGTTGCTCAGAGCCCCGTCCAACCTGACCTTGAATGTTTCCAGGGATGGGGCATCTACCATCTCTCTGGACAACCTGTTCCAGTGTTTTACCACCCTCATTGTAAAAAAATTTCTTCTTTCTATCTAGTCTAAATCTTCCCTCTTTTATTTTAAAACCATTACACTTTGTCCTATCGCAACAGGCCCTACTGAACGTCTGTCCCCATCTTTCTTAAAGACCCCTTTAAGTACTGGAAGGCTGCTGTAAGGTCTCCCCAGAGCTTTCTCTTCTTCAGACTGAACAACCCCAACTCTCTCAGCCTCACAAGAGAGCTGCTTCAGCCCTCTGATCGCTTTTGTTGCCCTCCTCTGGACCCACTTGAAAAGGTCCTTCTTTTAAACCATAATTCTTCTGATTGATTCCAAACATCACTGTGCCATTTCCTCATAATCAGTCATGGCACAGTGATTTCCACTTTCTTCTGCATTTATCATTTTTTAAACTTGCTCTAAGGATACTAGCCATTTTCTGCCCATTTTATAGTGCTTGACCGGTCCTTAGTCTATGCTGCTCGTCATCACTTCCCAGCCTCCTTACCTGGCCTTACTCTTCTGGGCTTTGTGAACCAGGATCAAACCAAGCTGAGAAACCCTCAAGTGCTGGGGGAAGCTTAGTGTGTGAATTTAAGGTCTGGTGTTTGTGTAGGTAATGATCTGAATCAAATCCTAAACTGAAACAACCTCAGGTTTCTGTTTCCAAGATATGCGGCACAGTCTGAGTCCTCCTATGACAGCCCAGTGACTCAGGCCTGCCTGAGGTGTAGGACAGATTAGAACAGCGAAAGCTACTGTCACATAAAAGCACACCACCACATTACGCTCCCTGTTCACCGAAACGTGTGCTTTGCGATTGAGACAAGCTGTGTGCACAACTTTTGCAAATGCCTACAAGGAAGTCCTTTGGCATAGTCCCATTTGTCTCTGCTGAAAATGTGTAGGTCTAATTGCAGACAGATTTCTTATGAGGAAAATTGTAGCCACGTTCATTGAAACTAAAAAGCCACCCAGGCTCCATGTTAGTACTTGGTCTGAGCTGAAGAGGCTGTTGTTCTAAGTGGCTCTGAGCTGTTGCCTGTGCTGAGGCCAGCAGACAGTGCCTAACACGTGAGCTGCCCCATGGTTCATGGTGCGGGGGGGGGACTCATGGTTTTTGTCAACAGTTAAGACACAAAGGAGTTTGGAAAGAAAAGCACCCGTTGCTGAACTGTCCAGTGAGTAATGAAAGTTGGCTTATTTAAACCAAGAAAAAGTGAAGCTCTCTGAAGTCCAGGGATCCTTGGCTTTATTTTTCATCAAGGAACAAGAGAATGGCTTAAAGCTTATGTAGATGACGAGAGTCTTCTAATTTTCTTTTCCAAGACTTGGGCTTAGATGGGCATCATCTAAAAGATGTGGGCATATATGAGAGGGAAATATTGCCTGGCAATGTCTCCAGACTCGTGATACTGAAGGTGTTACATAAACTATTCCCTGAGTAATCACCCAGCTGCACTATTTCCATACTAAAGCTGTCTAAAAGGAATGCCTGTGTGTTCCCGCTTGTAACTGCTTTCAGCTTTATGATTATCTACACCCCAGATGTTTTCCGTACAGCAACTTCTTTTTCATTTTTCTCCTCCTCCTACCCAGTCGAGGTCAGTAAGTAATGGGGGAGCAATTTGTCTTTTCTTTCCCATACGCTGCATCACCTTTCCTTCACTTTCCACTTTTCCAGAGAGCTTGTAAGGTATTGCGTATTATGGGCTTAATAACAGGGAGGGCTCTTCCACACCCATTTGTTTGACACTGCCATTGCAGTACTTTGATACCAGGTTTGTTGAAAAAGCATCATTTCGCTTCCTGGCCCATGCAGAGCTGTGTTTAGTATACCTGGTGCTGGGGGAAAGGTGAACTACCTTTATATTTCCCATTTGGCTACTGACCCTGTCACTAGCCAGGCACGTGGGGCCAGAGGGCACAAAGGTGTCCCAGACCCCCTGCACAGAGGAGGCTGAAACGAGGGAAGGATTTCCTGGCTCACTGCTGCCGCTGATCAGAGGAGCAGTGTAAGACAGATATTGCACAAGCAGGAACCTGGACCTTTTTTTCTCATCCCCATCTTTGATATCGAGGAGGGTTTGGTTTTTTTTTGAGTACACAAAAGCATACACTACAACCACGCATTTTCTGGGAAGAGATTGCAAGAAATACATTCTCGCTGTTCTGCGTCATCAGGTAAAACATACACCCCCTTAAGACTGGGCGCAGTTTGCCCTGCTGTTTTCCAGTCCTGAGCATTTGTGTCAATGTGAATATATCACATGAGGTGACAAAATGCGGAATGTGACACCTCGTTTAGTCTAGGGTTTAATCACTGGGAGCTGGCTCAAGGCTGAATGCTTGTCCTAGTTGAACTGAGTGCTAACCCGTTGTCAGAAGTTAGTGTCTTACGTAGTAATAGTATGGGAATGCTTTGTATAGGTATGTGCTTGGATTGCAGAAGATTCTTCAGGTGAAAACAATTGCATTCAAATTCAATGAAGATGGAAAGGAAAGATACAAATGTATAGGTAGAAACAGTAAAATTATTGTTTTTGAGAGTCGATAGCAAATAAGGAATCTGTAATAGCATGTCCTGTAGGACCAAGACCATGGGTATACGTTGTATCAGATTTTTACAGTGTCCTTCCAACAGCTTGCTTTCAGGATTGTGTTTACAACTAACTGTAAGAAAGACCGATAAAAATTCCGTTTTTTATTTCATCCTGATGGGTTGAACTGCATATTCCATACTATCTTATATCTAAAGGGCAATTTAAGAAACAGAAATTTAAAAATCAACTGTTTTGTGCACCGTGCATCCTCTAAAGAATTCTGAGTGGACTGCTGGTTTGCCAGAGATGTTTTTTCCATTGTGGACAAATCAGATTACTGGTTTTGTGCCTCATCTGCAAAAGAGAGATGATACTTCACCTTTTAGATACTTGCAAAGTTAAAGCAACATGTATTTGTAATTTGCTTCTCAGACACAAAATTTTCTGGTATTTTTCTGGTAAGTACTAGGACTTACTCACATGAATCATGATTTCCCAGACAGGCTTTATCTTCTATCAAAGACTATAAGAAAATTTAAGGCTAGGGAAAGGCAGCTAACTGAAAACCGTACTATATATTTGACAATTGTATCCCTTCTGAAGATTTTCATGTGTTTTACTTTCAGGTTATTAACATCCTGCAGCAAGTCGTCACATCAGCCTAAAGGTTTGTGGAAGAAATAAGCAATACATGAAACTGGATGAAATTAAGTTTTCCATCTATTCATTTGGGACCCTGATGAATGATATACGGGGAGAGGTAGAAGATGGTGAATTTGACAGAGAATGCAACTAAGTGCACTATTAATCATGATATCCACCAGACGTTATCCCCTGTGGTATACATATTTGTATTTATATTAGGCTTGCCAGCTAACTGCCTGTCACTGTACTATGGGTATTTACAGATCAAGGCTAAAAATGAATTGGGTATCTACCTTTGCAATTTGACTGTAGCAGACCTGCTCTACATATTTTCTTTGCCTTTCTGGCTTCAGTATGTTTTACAGCATGACAATTGGACCTACAATGAGATGCTGTGCAAAATTTGTGGCATCCTCTTGTACGAGAATATCTATATCAGCGTGGGCTTCCTCTGCTGCATCTCCATCGACCGCTATCTCGCAGTAGTGCACCCTTTTCGATGTCAACGGTTTCGGACGATGAAGGCTGCTGTGATTGTGAGCATCATTATCTGGACCAAAGAAATAATGACATGTTACTTTGTCTTTACGCACGGGGAGATCAGTATGGATGCCGAGAGCCACGTGGTGTGCTTCGAGCATTACCCCATCAAAGAATGGGAGCACAATGTCAATTACTACCGCTTCTCTGCTGGCTTCCTGTTCCCCTTCTTTCTGCTGGCCTTCTCTTACTGTGGGATTTTACGAGTTGTCCACAAGAGTCACGGAACTCAAAAGAAGAAGAAAATCCAAATTAAACGACTGGTTTCAAGCACTGTTTTCATTTTTTTAGTTTGCTTTGGACCATACCACATTCTACTTGTGGTTCGCAGCTTGTTGGAGAACAACTGCTCATTTGCTGAGAAAATATTTAATATTTACCACGTTTCTCTCCTGTTGACTACTTTTAACTGTGTTGCTGATCCGGTATTGTACTGTTTTTCCAGTGAAAGCACTTACCAGAACTTTGCCAAGATGCGAGACTCTTGTTTAACCTGTTTAGGGTGTCTGAAGACTGAGACGAAGGAATTGTATCCACTGAATGCTCCAGAAACTCCCAACAGGCCACAGCACGAGCAACAACCAGGGTTATTACAAATATCACATGATAGTACTGGAATGAAAGACTCCACAACTAACATGGTCAGCCTATAACATTCATCAAAAAAGGACGCTAATCTAAAATTTGCAGCTATGGCCATGTTTGTGTATCCATCTGATTTATCCATGTATTAGAACTGTGTTACCTCCCAAAGGCTTAATCGCAATGCAGCACAGTGAGGTCGTTTCTGGAGGTGCTTGGACCTTGGCAATAGTGAGGAAAGCACATGCTAAGTCAGTTCAGTTACAATCACGTGTCTGTTGTCATTGTGGTACCACTCAAAACCTGTTGTCTTGATGACTGCATCGACTGGAATAAGCTAATACTCATGGTGTGTGGTTCTGTTGAATTTGTTTTAACTGCTCTCTGTTTGCCATCTAGAGAAAACAATTCTCTACAAGCTGTCATCATCTGTTGAAACGGTTGGAGGCAGAACAAATTAAATGTCCGCACGTGTACTTTTAAAAAGAAAAAAGAAAAAAAATTGCATTTCTGTAACATCCCTGTAACTCTCTGACATAACTTCTCCTTCAGCCAGTTTCAAGGCCTGTGGAGACTGTGCCAGAACCAACCTCCTAAAACAATCCGATAACATGGGATGTTCTGGGAGAACATGCACAAGGAACTCAGCATCTGCTGGGACCCTCAGTCTGTTGATTGACTGTTGAATCTCGGACTGTTGAACATAATCATAAGGCTCCTATGGACTTCCAGAGGTATGAGAGAACTCTTGGCTCCAATGGGGATAAAGAATTTGGTCTGTTGACTTCTGAAAGAACAGGAGGTTGGTAGTACTTGAGGCATTTTGAACACATGTGCTTCTCTGAGTCACTGTGTTCAAAGACAAATTTAGTTACAGCTGAATTCTACTGACCCTTGCTAAGGTTGAGTTGTGTCCTACAAAATTTGTGTGTCTTGTGCAGCACAGACCATGCAGGCAATTAAATACCAATGCATTTGTCAGGGAAACTGTTATACGGATTCTGTTTAAACTCTCTTTTCTCCCACAGATACTATAGCTTAGGGTTTGGTCATTGTTCAGTAAATACAAGATCAGAAATATGATGATCTATGTTTCCCGGTTTAGACAGAAACAAAATACAGGAATAAGTGGAGATAATGGCAGTTAAAGATGTGCTCTATCCGATTGTTTCTACCACTATCTCCTCTCTAGGTTGGTTTTGTTTTGTTTTGTTTTTTTCTCTTTATTATACTAATGAATCCTGTATGATTCTTCTTTGTGATCTGCTCGCCATACCTTCTTGTATCTGTAACTGTTACACTATGACTATTGCCTTGTCCTTTCATGTCTCTGGTTTCAAATCTTTCTTGAAACACCTTTCTCTCTGCAACCTGCAGCTGACAACTTGCAGTAGTATTATCAGTTTTGTTTATTTTTTTTTTTTAAATGTCAAAAGAACCTCTAGGCAGATGATCTAGTCCTGGTATCTGAAGTATGTCATTGTTACACAGCCTCGCTTGTCACCAGTTTCTAAAAGGCAATATATTCTAACAGTTTTCTGGAAACCACCTTGAGAGTGCAATGTTAGAAATAATTAGGGGATGTCTTTAATAAAGAAAGTTTTTATTATTTTCTTCCTATATTTGTTCACTCTGTGTTTGAAGTAACTATCTTACAGCTTTGGCCCGCAGTTTCTCTTTGTGAGACCACAGATCCTCTCCTCCCTCCCCTTGCAGAAAGGATTCACGTCCCCACTCCCAGGAGGGGATTAGGTTTGCTTAGGTTAACATCTGGCTTGTTTAATTATTTTACATTTCTTTATACTTAGACCACTCACCAAGCTGGATTAATTACTTTACACGTGCATTTTTTCTTCTGACTATTAGTGCTACTTAGCTTTATTTTCTCCTAATCTTTCCTCTGATCTCTGTCTCTACCAATGGGGGTCATAAGGCAGGGACTCGCCACAGCCGTAATGCCGTGCTTCTGTGTTGTTAAACACTGAGACAACTACTTGGACTCCCATGACCTGGCAGGCTGCAAGACACACACATGGTTTGTTCTAGGATGAAATATTTCTTGTCCTGTTTATGCTTTGCTTCTTTACAGTAACCCACATTGTTTAAATTAGATCGCTGGAATGCAGAGCATGCCATATTACATTGAATTATCATCTGAGGGATTAGGGCTTCTTTGAGTTGGTACTTTCATGTGGTCAGCTTTTGGTCAGCTGCTGCAGTTGAAAATCAGATGGAAACTTGCATAATGGAGTCCAGCATTCTGTTACAGTTCTCAACATTTAACCTGCTAACCCGTAAGAGAAGGGGAAGGTTTTTTTCTTCTCCTTTTTTTTCCTTTTTTTTTTCTGAAGTCAATGTTTTATCGATTCTTTCTATATTGTAACTGTTAGGCTTAGGCTGCAGAACTGTAGCCAATACGGGAGGAAGGTAACTCTCACTCAGAGCTGTTCTTTCCGTCTCAGCCAGAACATAGTCAATCGAGGGTCCTGCCATGGTTGCTAGAGATACGCTACACATTGCTATCGGATTAAATCCAGCCCTTGGAACTGCACAGGCAAAGGGATTTTAAAAACGCGCATTAGAGAAAAAGACAAATAAATTATTACATTTCATATTTCTTAATGAAATCTGATTGTTAAAACTTGTATTTCTGGGGGGAAAAAAAAGTGCAAAACTTAAAAGTGAAGTTTTTTTGACAGAATGTAGTGTTTGGAAAGAATAATATACATTGCACCTGTTAGTGTAACATGTCAGTAAGCTACTGAACACGTAGCACACAGAGAAGGAAATCAGCTGCCTCTTTTCCCAAACAGACATTTTTAAATGATGCTAATTTCATTTTGTGGGTTCTGTGCAGCCGTGAACACATGCCCTCCTGCGGGGCTGCTGGCTTTGGCAAAAACTCAAGCATTCGTATGAAACATTTTACTTCATATTTATAGTTTGGAGAGTTTGGACACTTCTAAAGGAGCTATTTTCTGACTGTGAAATACAAATACAGATTCACTGCAACATCCTTCAAGGCAGCTTTAAATAAAATGAATCAAAAAAAATGAGTGATCCATAAAATAACCATTGGGAGCTTTGGTGAGTCTGAATATCTATCAGCAAGTATGGCATTAAGATTTCTTTCTCTCACATGTGTTCAACTGTTTTAAGTTTTTAAAGGCTGTGTATCCTCAAGGACTTCAGAAGATTAATGTTCAAAGTACACTGGTGTTTGTGGTACAAACTGATTTTTCTCATTCTCAAAAAGTGTTGTGTTTGTCTTACATAAAGAGAAGGAAAATAAAACTCACCTGCCAGAAAGAAAAGTAGATACAAGGCGTTTCTGGCTGCTGGAAGTCCACTGTACTTTGGAAAAAAACAGTGGCTAAACACAACTGCCATTCTCATCCTGTTGAAGCACAATGGTTTGATGCTCGCCTTTTGTACCATTATAATTATTTAATGACAGCTAAAGCATCAGTACCTGAGAGATGCAGTGTCAAATATACCCTCTCCTCTCTGCTGCGAGGGCTGACAACTAGCAGAACTTCAGCCCTGACACTCATCTGGGGCTAAAGTAGCTTTAAACAGCAAAGGTCAGGCACTACATTCATCTTGCACTGGTTCGGCATCAGTAGGCCTTTGAGACATAATTTAATTTTGCTTCACTTAGTCTCGTCATGAGCAGAATTTCTATAACTGGAATTCATCTAAATGTTCATTTACATCATTTTACTTTATACGGAATGCAAATGTTCTTTACTTTCTAATTATGCTTTAATTTCTAAGCATTAATTTTTAATCCCTATTTATGTATTTAATTCATTTATTCTTTACAACAGGATACCCTGAAATGTCTACAGCCTTTCTGTATCACCCAGAAAGGGACAAAATATATAAATTTTTGACAAAATTTAGTGTTTGGAAAGAATAATATACATCGCACCTGTTAGTGTAGTATGTCAGTAAGCTACTGAACTTGTAGCACACAGAGAAGGAAATCAGCTGCCTCTTTTCCCAAACAGACATTTTTAAATGACTACTACTACTGATACGAAGGAGGCAAACGAAAGCCTACCCTTTACATGGAAGCTCTGCAAACGCTGCCCCTGTTTTCATTAGCTCAGTTAAAGCTCTCCCCTTATCTCCTCGCACTTCCACAAACTATCCACCACCGTAAGAAGACAGTGTTAGAGGGCCTACAGGAGGTGTGCAGGGGGACTGTATTTATCAACTTTCACTACTGTAACACTTCCTGGGTTTTTTTTTGTTTTGTTTTGAACCTCCCATCTCCACTGCAGCTGTTTTCCCCACCACGAAGTATTTTTAAATCCAAGTTGCTGCAAGAGTTACTTCCTCTTGCACTTACGAGCTTAGTAAAACAGGAACAGCAATGCAATAACATTCCATTTTAATGACAAGCTTTCTTTGTAAAATACAGATCACCTCTAATATATAGTATCATTTAATATCCAGTACCCATTGTAAAATTAACAGAAAAGAAAGGCAGACCAAATCATCATGATGATATCCCCTTCTTGCTTCACAGAGATGTTGTAAAGGTAACAACGAAAGGTTGTGCGCAGCCAAGGCACCGGAGATGAAAAGTCATATTTTTCTGATCTTCTATACCTTGTGGGAGCCTAGGGGACAAGGAACTGATATGGGAGCAACTCTTGACATAGAAATCATTAGGACGGTCCCCGCTGCACTTCTTGCAGCAGCTTTTCAATCATGACTGAATGGGTGTCGTAGAAGGGCAGCCCGTCCACTTCCATTTCTAGGCTGGCAGTTTTTCCACTGCGGACCCCGTGCTGCACAAGTGTTTTCAGAAGATTTTCTTCCTTAAAAACCAAAGAAATAGAATGGAATTAAAATCCTGAATTAGATAAAAGCATTCATTCAAGATCTTTATTTTAAATGCAGGGGAGGCGAGGCTCTGACCACATCCTCCATATTAATTTTGGATAGCAATTTGCTAACACTATTTTTAAACTGTCCCAAAGAATATATATAGGATCTGGAACTTAGGGACTGACAAAAGGCTTAGATTCTTGACTACTATTTGATTACCGAATGATATTATTGTTCCCCATGCTCCTTCAAACAAGACGTCGGTAAGAATTCAGCAGAAATGAATCCTTTCTGCCTGGTTTCAAGTTCCCATATTGCACAAAACAGACTCAGAGGACCCGCCACCCAAAGTATCTCAAAAAACTACCTGTTGTTTCACCAGCGTAGCAGCTGGCTGCAGATGCACTTTAAAAAAAGAAAAAAAAAAAAGAACAGAAGGGAAATGTGATCTCTGCGTGCCTGTTGCTTTCTATCGTCATTTTCCTATTGATTTTATGAGACTTCTGGTTGCTGAGAAAAGGGAGGGGGAAAAAGAAAACCCTGAAGTTGCACTTGCTTGGAATTCTCTGAAATAGCATTTACTTTCCTTTGTTTAGAACTGCAACTCAATTTCATGTTTACAACAGTTATTTTCTTGCTTAACAGTAAAGTAAGCAGATAACAAAGCACGTTCCAAGTTGAGCTGTTAAAGTACACAGAGGGAACAAAATCCTGGGTTGTGAGTCATGGGCCAGTGAGCGCTGTGAGAGGAAAAGATGGGCTAAAATCAACTCTGAAAACCCCCTAGTTATAGGAATGGTGAAATTAGAAGACCTGGTTTCAAACGGATGTATCTTTAGCATAAACTGCTTTGCTTTTCATTTCACGTGAAATGTACACAGTAAAACTTTTTCTACTGTCTTAGAATTACTATAAGAAGAATTTATTTCCCTAATTCTGCTAATAAAAAAAAAAAAAATCAAAGAAAAATAAAAAGCCTGGTCATGTCTTAGCTTCTCCCTGCCCCAACCCTGTACTAATTTATATACGATTTTGAAATAGTCATACACCTATCTTTTTTTTCCCCCTTTCTTTGCTAGGAATGCCTTTTCTGGTCTTTGATCTACTGTTCTGTTTCCACTGGTGTGAGACCCTGCTTTGATGGCAACTGCTACTGAAACAGCCCCACGAGCATCCTTGACAAACAGTTCTATAGGCTGAAATACTTCTTGTTTGGTAGTCCTCCACCATAACCTCCAGCAAAGGCATTTATCTCCTGCACACAAATTAATGACGAAAAATTTATAAAGGTAAAATGCCTAATATTCTTTTATTAAATTCTAGGAAGACTGCTAAACCATAAAGAATACAATACCTTTAGATCTGAATTTACACACAGTATGGTTGTATTTTACGTAATACAGTATACAGCCAAAATATAAACATTTCTGAAAGGATTAAGGCATGCCTTGCGTGCTCAATTAGCAGATAATTTAGTTTAATTTGGTAACCTGCTGACATGTTAGAGCTCTCGGATCTGCTTACGTGGGGAAAAAAGGCTTGCTTGCTTAATAGTATGTAACTATGGCTGATAAACCCTATTCCATGATCAAATGCTATTGTTTCCATTTGTAAGGAACACGCACAATGTGCAGTATGCTTCCTTACCTGAAAAGTGCTGCAATTTGCTCACAGTTCTCTCTTTAGCAAATGATTAAGTTGGGAGTGGGGTAACCAAAAAAATAATCAAATGACTAGAAAAAGAACTTGGTAATTTGCACTTTATTCAGGGAAAAAAACCTCCCTTACGAATGACAAAGCTAATAAAGAATACGAAAACAAATGTCACATCTTTATATATTGCTCATTTGCAAAGTATTTCATATTCTTATAGGTCACAATTTCAAAATAAATACTAAGCAGTCCATTTCTTACCATTAATAAGGAGTTCAGTAAAAGAACAACTGCCTGACATATTAACCTGGCTGGGAGACGCAAGGACACGCAGAGTTGACTGTACGCTGCTCAGCATTAGCTACGTTTGGATATGTATGAATTAATGTATGTCTCTACACTCACTTCAGTATACAAGTACCACAAACACCTGAAAAGTCAAACCAATACTGTATTAACCAACATAATTATGCTTCAACTCCACAACTTAAAGGCAAGTAACGATTGTTTAGATCAAATTGTTTCTTGCTCATCACCTTCTCAACAAGGAACAAATGCTTTACAGTTTCTCTTATTAAAATATACGTAAAGACTAATCCATGCACTTAGAACTACCTCAGTGCGATTGTGTTCATTGGGAATGGAGCGCTCCACGGGTCTGGGGATTGCTGCAGTGCAATCCTTACAATGCGTGAACACAAGGCTGCAGAGAAATAACCCTTCTGTTTCAGGGGAAGTCTTCATTTAGTATATATGATCCACAGTTTTCATGGAAGGAATGCCATTTTGGGACGAAATATAGGACATATTATAAGAAAGGTGTGTGGTGCTTAGGCACTCCTTCAAATGTCGTCTTTCCAGTTACAAACAGACAAATACAAACACCGAGCTGCGCATGTGTGATGGTGATCTTTGTACTACGGTAATTATTATGGCATTAAAAGAAACTGGATTGGGCAGAAAGTAGCCGTATAAACATAAACGGTCTGAATGATTTTTTTATACTAATGGAGTACGTGAACACTAACGTGTTCAATCTTCTGCACTGTTTACTGTTGCATGATTTATAATTAAAAGATATGACATTCTCTTGTCAGACACTTTGTAATTTTCTCTCCTCCACAAAACTGTTTCCATTAATTTTATCTCAATAGATTTTAGTATTGCACTTTCAATAGCCCATTACTGGATCATTATCAATATTCCCAGCTGTGTAGCTTAGTAAAACAAAACCAAGAAGGATTTCCTGTACACAATATCACATTTAATTACTGTATCTCATTACCAGGAATTTGATCATAGTAGTTTTTAGGGTATGGTAGTTTAAAGGGCAAAAATAGAGTAGATGTAACTGGAAAAAAACATTGAAAAGTGAAAAGTCATGGATCTATTTTTGGAAAAGATTGCACTGAAAGTTGCCATATGCTTTGTTAAGTCAAAGGATATGTGGCTATACGGCTATGCCAAACGTTGGGATCAGTTTCAGTTTTATGACCTTTAGATGAAAACCGAAAATAGCAAGAATTAAAAAAACGTAAGACCTACTCTCAAATACTTAAGAGGTGCTTTGTTGGAATTTCACACAGCATGCACTGTCACCTCAGGAGAAATACTCCACTGCCGCGGGCAATACCCACGGTGGATGGATTACATTTTGCCTAGCATTCTTGGAGGTCACAAACTTACTGGTCTTGTCCAAGTCTCTGTAGAGGTACTCTGCCAATAAAACTGACTTGAAGTTCCTAAGTTATCACAAATACAGTGGAGCAAACATTACTCGATCGTTGAGTGTATATATACTTTTTTTTTAAACACTGCCAAGTTAAAAATAGAGCCACGTGCTTAGCAGGATGAGCACAGATCACAGTCATTTCTCACTCCTCTCAGTTATTTTACTTTTTCTCAGTCTGAAACCTTTGCATTCCCAGAATATGAGCTGCACTAGTCAAACCACATTTAAAAACATGCATCTGCAAGTCTCTCTCCAACTTTAATTTGGAAGCATTCAAAACTAACTATAGGAAGGTTCTAACATAACTAGAAAAGGTGGAAAGATCATAAGTAAGGTGCAAAGATCAGAAGTGCGGAGTGGCTTCTGTGTTTGGACTGTGACTCTTGATTTTGGAAGAGAGACATCTGACGGAGGACACAATAGAGATTTATAAAATCATGAACGATGCTAAGGAAGCGAACAGGGAATTTTAATTACCGTATTGCAATAGTAGGATTTCTTGCACTGCCCATAAAATTGTAGCACGGTTTTGTGCTTGAAGCTGCAGCACACGAATACATTCATTTTTGAGGACTTTTATGTTCAATCTGTCTTGAAGACTTTGCAGAATAGTCTAAGTACAGTGTGGCTGCCCATTCACCAGGGATTCCCAAACGTCACCAAAAGACCACGTGAAAGTAAGTTATTGAACTGGACTGGGCAGCATTTAGTGGCTGGTAGCCAATTCCATCTGCATGTCACAAGCAAGTCACAGCTCCCCGGTCCTACAGAAATTACCTTGGTAACCGATGGAAGTGCTGACAGCCAGCCCATCTTCTTGGATATCTGTGGAAACCCAACAGCTTTCCTCAGATAGCGGTCATGTATTTCACAAGTGCTGAGAATATACAGAGCGCAAGCGATGGCGTAGCCTCCCCAGTTAGAAACCCCTGCAACAGAATGCCACCATGAAACCAAACTGTAAAAAAATAAACATTGGCTATTCCAAAGATACCTAACCTGCATAAGTCATGAGGCACATACAACTGAGTCTCATGTAGCGATGTCAAAATGGAACTTGGACATGAATTAAGTATCGACATGACTTTGGAACATTTCTTTCAGAACTAGACAATTGCTTCACATATTAAAATGCTTTCAGTAATATTTCAGATTGAATTCCTGCAAGTTTCCATCTAGCTTAGTTTGTGGTTTCTCTTTCGAACAAAGCAAAAACTCAAATGAGCATGGTCTATAACACAATTCCACTTGGCTCAACGTAAAGTCCATGAACTGTGAGAAGCCGTGCTACAGCCCGCTGTCTTTTGCTTTTAACCACTGATAGGTAGGAGATTTTGAAAAGCATCCCAAATCAGGAAAATTTTCACTGGTGTCAGATTTTATAACAGAATGCTGCACCATTGCCGAGAATCCCTTTTTTGTTCAAATGATGACTGATTAAAGAGTTCAGCCATTTTATAAGGTATGAAACCTTGGTGAAACTAATTGTCTGTGTCTTGATGATGTGTCCTTGGTGTAAGTAACACATTCAAAAGGACATTCTAACAGTTAATATCCATAAATTTTCAAATCAGTCTACACAGTCTTGTTTGACAGCTTCTTTGTCAAGACTATTATTGGAGTTCACTAGATTTGAAACTTGCTGTGAGAAGTTATCTCTGCTGCCTGATACCTTTTCCAGAGATGCAGAATATAAAAATTTTCAAAAAAAGTGTGGAAGTTACTTTAGTACGTGTAGTTTTCCACACTTAAACATATCCAAACCTCTGCCTCACTTCCCGTCGCAGGGTCTGGGTGTGACAGCCGCTTTCAAAGTAAGAATCACCAGAATTGCCAGAACAGCCACCATAGATACTATACACGCGTAGCCGTAAGAAGTAGATGTAATTAGTACCACACTCTCATTTCTCCCAAAAAACTGCTGAAAATTCATACGTGCATAGACATTTTAACTCCCACACAGGTCACTTCTGCAGTCTTCCTTGTTATTTTATGTGAAGTGTGATTTTTCAAGAATATTCAGGATTTGCCCAACTATTTCCAATTAAACGCGCTTTCTTCATAGAACACCCTCAATTTTCAGTCATTCCTGCTGGAGCCGTAGTTGCTTAACTATTCAGAAAACGGAAATAATACAGAGATAAATTTTTTTGCCAGTGATGACTTGGTCATATGAAGAAAGGGCCGATATGGATTAGTTGGAAAGACAGATGTCTTCTTGTCAGTTGTCTTCTCAAATATCAACAATTCTCACCCCCACAAAAAAAACTCCTTACCAGCTACAATAGTAAAATCAGCTTCAACATCACAAGCTATAACATCTCCATTTTTTATGTGCTTCTTTACAGCGTCTTTTACTTTGCCCATTCCTAATTCATTTCCTCCATCTCCAACACCTTTATTAAAAGAGAAACAGACCAAATGAAAAAGACCCAGCACGTAACTAACAATCCATTTAGAAAGCATCCTGTGTCTTCCCCAGAGTCTCTGTGACAGTTCAGAGAGAACTGTGATGTGAGAAAATATGAGATGACTTATCTTTTTTCATCAAAAGTGTGTAAAAACAGAATACTGTGAATGAAACAGCTGAAAGCATCACCTACCACATACTAACACGTAACCGTATATATATGAATGCTGTACTGGTGCACGCAAAAGAAACCAAAATTACCAAGTGCTCATGAACCGCAGACAGAATTAAGATAGTAAACTTTTCTTGTGGAAGGCCTTAAATGAGTGTTCTATATAATGCATAAGTACATTAGCACAAACAGAGAAAGAAGACAGAAAATGAATCCCAAATAAACCTGAAAGCCTACGATTCCATAGTAAAGCAAGCATAGACAACTTTTAAGTAAAAAAAAAGAGATTAAATATAGCAATTATTGCAGAAAAATAAGCAAAAATATACATAAGGACTTTGGCAGAAGTAGGCCTTACTGCACTGGCAATCTGTTTAACACGGTCCACTGTCATTGTGCCAGAGTGTACAAAGAGCTCAATCCTGTCTACTATTACTGTTTTCATTTTTCTAGTAATTTTTGAAAAAAATAGCTAATCTTTTTCTTTTTTTTTTTTTTTTGAAGTGTTCTTATATTCAGGGTGTGGGGCCTTGATTTTTGTTGGTCAAGTAGAAACACTATGTTTTTGTCTGAGTGGTTTCAGTAAAATCAATGGGACCTATGTCATTTCAAGAAAATTCTGGGCAACCCTGTGTTTGGGACATAAAAATGTTAGATGACGTTCAGAGATGTGGAGATGAGGCTAACACATAAACTAGCAGCTTACGTGAAAGCTGGATAGTACCTCTAGTCTCTTCCTAATGTATTTAAAAAAAACCAACAAACCCCACAAAAAATCCACCTATTTAAATGGAAATTAACATTTCTCTTTCACCTGTCAGTCTAAGTGGCATCTTCTCAAGTTTGAAGATTTCATAGAAAAATCCTAGTTAATATCTGTGAAACCGAACAATGAAGAGCTCCGGGTCCTCACTGCAATGTATCATATTTGAATTTGAAATGTGACTGCGCTCTAATGCATAGCATGTGTTAGAGGAGAGAAATTACAGTATTTATAATTTACACTTCAAACCCTGGAAATTTATAAATTTAACACTGAGTAACTACACAAATATCTCACATAAGTCTGTAGGAAATTTCTTCTTTAAGTGAAAGTTATTTCTCAGCAGCAATTTTTTATTTCCTTAAGTCTAAATAGTCAAGGAGAGCGTAACTGAGTGACACGTAACTTACATAAAAGGATTTGCCATGAAAAAGCTCATTTTTTTTCTTATCTGCTTTAACAATCTGTTCAAATTTATTCTGGTGTTGGGAATTAATGGTGCTTTCTAAAACCTGTTCGTCGGTAGTGCTTCTCAAATAGGTAATGACATAATCATGGTGCCTCTACTATCACATATAAATATATTCAAAAGCCAAAATTTTGCTCCTAATAGTCTTTTAAAAGGCTAAAATGAATTCTTGTCCTTCGAAGATCCTCAACAGTTTCTTTAACTGGAAGATACTAGTCGTTGCTTGGGGTTTTTTTGTATCAGCCTTGTTTTGCTTTTTCTTGTCTTTGGGGAAGTCCTGTCCCCAGGATGGCTGCGCAGTTCGTAGATGTACTGCTGTGGATGGATCCCGTTAGCATTACACTGGGAGAAAAAGAACACCGCACCAAAAATTTTCCTGTACCATCTGTTTTCTTATTCCTCTACACGCCAGCAGAGGACTGCATTTTACCTTTGATTTGTAGAGTAAGGTTCACCTGACAAAACGCAGCCAGCCAGACTTCTTTTAAAGCCAGGAGAGAGAAACAGGCCCTTCAAACATTCGGTTCCTCTCACCCCAAGGCAGACATCTCAAGTATAGATGTCTCAAAAAAGACAAGATGAACCCTCTTCTCCTGAAGGCTCGAGTGTTTTCCAGGCAGAGGAAAAATAGTTCTGTCGGATCTTCCACACGAGTTTTGGCTAACTACATTGGTTTCTGAAACTACACTCATGAAAAATGCAGGAAATGTCAGTCTTCTGCACTAAAAATCATATGTACGGAAAGGAAACAAGTGTGACCGCATTTTTTCATGCAGTACTTTGGAAAGCTTTTCATTAGCTCCTGTAGAAATAGCATATAGCTATGTCGGTTGCATGACAGCTGAAAAGGATAGCGTGTGGTTTCAGTAACATCTCTTAAGCTTTTATTTCCAACTTTTTCGGAAAATGAGTCCTTCCAACCTCAGACTTTCATGTTTTCTTATTTTGTATATTCCTGAAGGTTGCTGCTTACTCCGTGACTTTCTATGATATCAGTGCTCATACAATTGTAGGCATTGTTCATGATTTCTCTGTGGTCGGACTCCTAGATCGGATTTTTTTTTTTAAACACAGATCTTATTTTAAATGCAAAACTTGACAGCAATTAACCAGCATGTAATAAATGTTCTAATATTCCCCTCTCCACCTCCTAACACGGTACTTCTTGCCACTGAGCACACTATTTAAAGACTTCTGTGAGGCTGAATACTTGATCTTCCTAGTAACCTTTTCTAGTCTATAAAGTTATCTGAGTCCTCCGCCCTAACAGGTACTGTACAGTATTTGCACTTTATTTTGGAACTAGACGTATGCCACCTAAAAAATTTATCATAATCCATAGCAATACATTATCATCAATAACGAGAGACAAGACGCAAAGGCCACAGCTCAGATTCGTGCCTTGTCAAGCTCGGCTTTGCAGAAATGCATTGAAAAAGCGAACAGCTATCCCAGGAAATTGTAATCAAATTAAAAAACAGACCAAAAAAAGTTAGCGTGATAGGCAAAATAAGAAATGTTAACTAGGTATCAGACAATGTAAGAAAAAATTACATTGTTTTTCTATAGATACTCAATTAGCTCTCCAGCATAGAATATCCCCGTACTAAAATTCCATGGGAGATCAGGGCAGATAGATACCTTCATTGTTTTTTGAAGCCTAATGACTTGTTAAATAATTTAGAGAAAATTCATGGCAATGGGACACGGTGAATCTGGATAACTGCTTCTTTTCCTCTTCAGAAACTCCTGGTATTTTTAATTAATGACATTTCATAGCATATTTGAATATTCAGAGAATGTACAAAACAAACTAAATGCTTCTGAACAGATTCAAATTCCCAGAGCAGAACACTCCAAACTCCACCAAATCAATAATATACTTTGAGCTGCTCTGGGAGATATTGTGAGAGATTAGGGTATTTTTAGTAAAATAATAGGGATGTGATGTTACGTAAGTAGCTGGAGAGACCAAGTCCTTGTATCAATAGTCTAAAATCAGGGACAAAATAATTAAAATTAACTGCAGCATAAAGCTCTCAGGCGTTTTGCTAAACATCTTTATGAAAGAGAGCTTTTTCTATCCTTATTCAGTCAATCTTCGGCTTCTCTGCTGAGATTGCCAACAGAGTGCCACCTAGAGTGCTTCTTTCTGAATGTTGGCAGTTACTCCTTAGGAATAGGACAAAAAATTGAATTAAAACTAAGTAAAATGTATTACAGATTCTAAGATAATACAAAAAATACCAGTGAACTCTTCTGCTATACAGCTTTTAAATGATTCCAATACAGTGAAATCAGACTACTCATTATCTCTGCAGGAGCTCTCTAAATTCTGTGGAACCATTTGAAAAACATCACTGCTGAGAAGTCAGAAGTTCCAGTGCTTTTGGTAATACCTAGGAGTGAATCCACAGCACTACAAGAAGAAAAAAAAAGCCAGATCAGCAGACACGGTCTGATGTGACTGAAATCAGCCTGGCATGGACACTTATGTCTGGTTTTGTGACACTTGCTTCTAATTTTGTTTCTAGTATTCATATATTTATATATTTCCTAACTACGTTTTGGGCTATGCACTGTAGCAGAAAGCATTTGATTCTACAAGCATGTTGTACAACACCTTATATATACCTGGGAATCCTTGACCTGTGCTGTATTCTTTCAAAACCAGACACGAGTCAGTTTTCAAGACAAAAAGGATAATCAAGAAAAGAGAGGAGCACCGTGTTGACAACAGCACTCTTATTAGATCTATTAGTCAATGCTAATGTAGTTTTGGCAGGGAGGACAATGTACTCCTTTAAAGATTATTATTGTATAGATTTGTTTTGTTAGAGAAGGCACTATTGTAATAGCTGTAAATAAACAATCCCTGCTCAAGCGAATGTACTGCTATATGGCAATATACACTAAGATTCTAAGCAGACTGCTGTTTTAACACAGGTGTAACAATCATAACTATAGTATTTTAATATGTAATGTTTCCATTCAGTAGTCATTTGCTTTCTATGCTGCCTTTCACACATAAAATACAGAATAAAGTCAGTGCCAAAAACTACACTTAGAGAAGTGCCTGTACACACACTGATGTATAGATAATACGTACATCTGGGCTTGTTTTTTTGTCCTTAAATAACCCTGAAATCAACTCCTTCATGTTTTTTCGTTGTGAGAACCCTTCAATAGAAGCCTCTAATTCTTCTCCAGCAACAGTCTCTAAATTCAACCACGACAAACACCTGTAGCCTACAAGCAGTTACTCAGCACCTGCCTCTTGCTCCCCTTCGCTTCCAGGAAGAGTTCCTGTTCTCTCCTTCTCTTGCTTCTGAGAATATAACACAAGCTCACGCGTACCTGTTGTCGCGACTCCTGGAATGGTTTGTGCAGCTAAAAATAGTTCATCTATGGGATCCACTAGGTGTTTAATGTTAACTTTCCTGGCATTGTAATAATTGCCATCAGCAGCCATCCCAGCACGCTCTATTGCTACCAGGTGATCAAATCTGGTTAGAGATGAGTGAAAAGAGAGAGGAGAGGAATCAAAGCTGTGATTCTCACATAACAAACTCTTCTGTTGGCAGCTTCTCCTGTTGCGTTTGGTTCTACTGCTTGACTGTTTGGGATTCAAGGTAAAACTTGGATACTGTTTTGTTACTTCTGAATGTAGTTCTCTATGATTTATTTTCAAAGCTTACTTGTTTCTTATGGCTTTAGTGCAACTCAAATCACATTCGCCACCAAGAAAAGAAGTTCCTGAAATCCTTCTAACCAGCAGTCCTTTGAGTCAGCCATCTGGCCTTGCTCTGTTTCATGTTAAAATACTTGTTAGACATTAGCTTCTCTGAGTATTTTTAAAGAAAACAAAAAAAAGTGGCCAACTAATGATCACCTAAATCCTTGTTAGTGTAAATATAGTCTCTGCCTAAGGTATATTGCTTAGCAAATATTCATTCGTTTCTAGTTAGGGAGTTTTTTGGTTTGGGTCTTTAGATTTGGGGGATTTTTCTTGAAGTCTACGGCTATTTTGCTAGTTATGAGAGCAGACAGACATACTGTAGATATACTACGTTTTAAGCAGAATTTTACTACTCAGTTCTGCCACTGTATGTTAGAAGTAAGTTATTTTGCTTCTGTTTCTCCAGTTTTACTGTCAAGAGATTACTAATTCTGCTGAATTACTTAATGTTTTTGTGGGTGGGTCTACACTGACCCCAGAGACCTTCACAAGGTTAGCTGTCTACTTCAAAGAAATGCTTGCTTTAGCTTTTTGGGACTGTGGAATCAAGTGAAATAGAAACTGGCTGTAATTATATTATGTATAGCTATAAACCACATTTTTAAAACAATAAATAAAAATTTAAGACAGAATCATGCATACTATTACAGCACATAATTATAGCATACACTAACCCATGGAAAAAAAACGTGACTTGAGTAAGTTGATGAAGCAAATACCAGGGTGGAAGATCTTTTTATTAAAGAGAACAAACTGAAGGTTACCACATTAAAATGCTTTACATGGAAAGATCAGTAAAAGTGAGTAACGTATGCCTACTCAAAAGAAATATAAGTTGCCTGCTAAGTAATGAAATGTGTGTACAGCTACTTAGCAAATTCTCCAGGCCGTTAACCCCAATCACACACTTTGTAAAAATCTGAATTTTTGCCCAACACTGTATACTCAACAATGCATGTGCACACAGTTCAAACTGATATTGAGAAGTGCATGCACACACCTATAATTTTGGCTTTGGCTGCCTAAAGACAATAGGATGATCACTTTCGCACTGTTACAAACATGTGACATTTAATTAAATCAGATCAGATTCCCCTGTTGGCAGACTTGAGCCAAAGCTCTAAAGAGTGAACACACTCCACAACTCTCTTCTGAGCTTTCACTGACTCCAACGTAATACTTTCCCTTTCTGACTTTCTCACTGATTTAAAAACTGGCAAAATAATATATTGGGAGTGTGTGTATACATATCTACATCTATGGAATACCAGCTGAAAAGCTTTTAGAAATTTTTCAAAGGAAAAGAGCTATTGCTACATGAAGTATCATTTCTTTTTTGTACTCCAGAAATGCTTAATTGCAGAATAACATGGAATTCTGTACTCCACATGTGCTCCAATATCAATGTTGGGTTTCGGAGTTGGTTCTGTTCATTCCAAGTCTTGAGGATTTACTCATAACCATTATGCCTTCTTAGATCACAGTCCTTATTTTTATTAGAACTTTACAGTAGAGGTGTGACCCGTTCTCAAAAACTGAATACACGTACCTAGGTCTTCCAGGATTCCCACTCTCACACAAAAACATTAAAGCTGAATCAGCACTTTCTTTTTGATAACTTAATAGAGGGACAGGTCTCTTTAGGATTCCTACAGGAAAACAAAATGCAACTCAGATACTATGTACCTTTTTTTTTTTGATGTGTGTTTGAGTAACTTTAAAAAGGAAAAAAAAAAAAAAAAAGGCAAGCAAAAAGAAAGCAGAACAGTTCCGATAGTAAGGGCTCAATGTCTTTACACAATTCCTGATAAGCTCCCTGCACCCTTACATTAAATTAAGCTTGTTTGGATGTTAGTGCTAGTAAGTGGGAGCTTGAGATGGAAAACAGGTCTACAAGAATATGAACAGACATCCAGAATTCATAACAAACAGCTAATCCAGAATCAGTACCCAGACACGTAAGCATTCATTTGATGCCAGCTACGTTTAACAAAATGTTATCATAGCAACACTGATCAGAGCTTAGAGGATGAACTCTGGTTCGTTCCCTGGAAAAAAAAATAAATCCTGTACTAAGTGACAGCGAGATTAACAGAAGCAAACCTCGGCTCAAATTGTCAAGATAAAAACTGAAAAAACTTGTGTCTTACCTAGTTGAACAGCCTCTTCAATAATCTTTTTATTCAGATTCATGGCTCTCTGATCTGTTACTATGGCAACCTCTTTCTCCAAGGCCTGCAATACAGCTGCAATAGCGAGGGCTCCTGGGGGCCCATCATTTTCTTCCGGCGGCTCGTAAGTGAAGTGGGTAGGAAATCCAGTCGTTATCAGCACCGACCGAGCGTGGGAGATGGACAGGCAAGCCTTCAGCAGCTCGTCCTGGCAGTGTAGATGAATTATACCCCGATCTCCTATAAAAGTGTTTTTAAAGAGAGCAGTACATTTCAACACATCATTCTCCTTTTGAAGTTTCTGTGTGGGTGAACCTGCATGCTTTATTGACGTAAAATGGGTTAAAAAAAAAAAAGACAAAGAAAAACCTCTGGTCAAAGGCAGGAATTGGGGTAATTTCCTCAGGAAACCTAGGAAGGTGTAGGATATGAGTAATGGAGGTAATGGGCTGTGCTTCCAGGTTAAGAATTTCAGTTAACCGGATTTTGAAAATTACTACACCTAGCATTTCTAGGTATTGGTGTAAACAGCTTTTTCTTTTTCTGAGAGCTTATTGCATATTGTTTCCCTTCCTTTGGCCCTCTGCCTTCCTCTGATCTGTGGTGACAGTCACGCTAGACCACGCCTAGCTACTGAAGCTAGATTGCAACTCGGGCACCCCAGATCTTGCAGAAGTTTTGATGCAGACTTCAGACGAGTAAGCTGGTCCTTTTTCTCTGTTTAACTCTATTCCCTTAGAGAAAAGCTAACTCCCAAATAAATTCCATTTAATGAAATGATTAACCACAGAAGTGAGGTTTCAGAGACACTGTAAGTTACCAGGGGACTTTATAAACTCAATGAATACAGCGGTATCCGTGTGACTGCTAAAAGATCTCGTAACACTTCACGTAGTAGAGAACCACGTTATCCGACCATGAGAAATAGGTGAATATTAACAGATGTCTCTTCTCGTGGGTCAGTCCCTAAAAAGGTAACACCGCGTTATCTCTGTATGTCTTTCATTGTTCAAACCCTTCCTATCCCCCTCCCTTCCCTGGCACTCGGAAACACAAGTTCACTGCACAGTCCTTTTGCTTTGCCAACACTCCTGAAAAACACAAATTCCAGCACGATGTGCTGATATTCATGGGCTGATAGCGAGAGGTTAAGTCCTCCCTACTGTTTTCTAGCCTCCTCACATCTTCATCTTTCTCACCATCCTCCCCTCACCCCTGCGCTTTCCTCTTTTTGTCCTCAAGTTCCCCTTTGCCGTTTCTCCCTCTGTTCCTCCTCATAAGACACAGGCAATATATAGACAGTGAATCATAGAATCATAGGGTTGGAAGGCACCTCTGGAGATCATCTAGTCCAACCACCTGCCAGAGCAGGGTCACCCAGAGCAGGCTGCACAGGAACGCGTCCAGGCGGGTTTTGAATGTCTCCAGAGTTGGAGACTCCACCACCTCTCGGGGCAGCCTGTTCCAGTGCTCTGCCACCCTCAAAGTAAAGAAGTTCCTCCTCATGTTCAGGTGGAACTTCCTATGGTCAAGTTTGTGCCCATTACCTCTTGTCCTGTCCCCAGGCACCACTGAAAAGAGCCTGGCCCCATCCTCCTGACACCCACCCTTTAAGTATTTATAAATGTTGATAAGGTCCCCCCTCAGCCATCTTTTTTCCAGACTGAAGAGACCCAAATCCCTCCATCTTTCTTCATAAGAGAGGTGTTCCAGTCCCCTAATCATCTTGGTAGCTCTCTGCTGCACCCTCTCCAGCAGTTCCCTGTCCTGAACACAGGAAAAAGTTCTGAGCAAAACTTAAGTAATAGAAGCAGGGAATATTAGTCTCTGAGACAGTGGGGTATATTATCTGAGATAAAGTACTGTACTCTCCTCTAGCAATGGAGCGAGGCTAACTCTTAAGTTAGGTCCTGTATTTCTGCAGAGTATGGCATTGCGCCAAGCTGAACTCCAGGGAGTGGGAAAAGGAGAGGCCTTGTGAGTAAAAATAAACAGACCCAAACATATGCACACAGCCCAAACCAGGAGCTTGGGAGAGCTGGGCGTAAGCTGTTTTCCACTGCTGCCTACAGAGAATCTCAGAAAATTTATGGGAAACTGAGATCAGAATTTACAGCAGGCAGAGGGGACTAATTCAGTGTGTATTTTAGGAATGGTTGCGCTATTCAGTTTGTCTTTATTTCCCTCTCGTCTTCTTTGTGCACACTTGCAGCCCTACCTGTCAACTTGCTGTGGTGATCAGGTCACTTCGGTCCATCACACAACACCTCAGTGACGAATACGTTCAGCAGAGCTTAATGTAATTCCATCCATCCGAGAGGGACATTTGAAAAGCACAGGCAGCTACTAGAATTTTCTGGTAGTCATGAATACATGTAAAGACATGTGCTATTCACTCAACAGTGAATTCCCATGTAGCAGCTACCAGCACGCCGACGTGCCCTGTACTTTACGCACCCATTTCAGTTTTATTCAGTAAGAGTTCTTATTCCCTGTGGACTCTCCAGTCTGCTGTAAACCTTGCTGCTTCTGTGTACTTTGGTATTACACAGTCATCAAGATCAGATATTCCATTACCCATAAGGTTGAATGGTTTTGGCCAGACTCTGATATCAAGTACAGTAACAGAAAATGTAAGACCTAGTTACAGTAACGCACCGTATTCCACAAAGAATTTTTTAAAATCGCCTTTAGATTCTTACTGTGTTCTTGAACTTTACGAATATCTATAAGAGCGGGATAGGTCATATCTACCTCATAACAAGTCCACTAAAGGAAGAGAGGTTTTGTTTTTACCTGGATCTATTCCAATTAAGGTCTCTAGATTCTTTATCTTTTGGGCTGCTTCTGCTGAGACAATACTATAATGCAGAGGATCTTGAGAAATGCAGTGGACTTGTGGGACTTCTCTTGAGGATCTGACTGTGACGTTGTCATTCTTTAGGTCGGTGATGAACATGCAGCCAGGAGAATGAGTAAAAGCTAATGGAGCTCCTAAAACATATGAAAAAACTTCAATTAAACATGTTGTTATTGCAATATATTGAAATATCAGACTGATAAAATAGCAAAAAGCTATTTAATTTAACAACACAGAGTCCTTGCTTGATGGCACTTATATCATAACAACAGGTGATACTTTAAGTTACACTGCAGCAATTAAGACACTTTGAGAAAGAAACGTATGCGTAAACATCTGAATGTTTTCACTTTTCAAAAGCTCACATGAGTAGCTGAGATCAGGTTTTTCTACAATATCTCCTTTGGTATAAACTTGAGGCAACTTAAGAAGTGAACACTGGTACCCTCCAAGGAAATCTGTCAGGAATTGGCAAGTCTGAAAATTGGGTTTGACACGCATGAAGAAATTAGTGCATTGATGTAAGAACAAGTTAATGTTTAAGTTTGCACAGTGTGTTGGTGATATCGTTTCCATGGGAATAAACTAATTTTTGAGGTTCTAGAGTGCTGCTGAAAGTTACAGTGTCTCTCTCCTACCTTTGAATATCCTTGTAATAGAGATATCAAAAAACTATGCCAAATACTGCCTGATGGCTAGTAGTAGTCCTTTATCAGATTAAGAAAATGGGGAATAGCATCTCTGCACAGTGTCTTGCTAACCTAACTAGGAGACCTATAAACTTGCAGGGAAAAATGACAAAAAGTGACCAGTAAGCCTTAGCAAAGGGAATCTGAGTAGCATCTGAAACCCTGGTGAACAATATGCTTATTTAGACCTGACAGCACAGTAGTTCCCTAAGCTGAAAATATTTGCTGTCCTTATAATAATTCTAGAAATCTTGATCTGAACGATCATTGATTTGGCAAAATTGGTATGCTGTTGAATAAATCACAACTGGTACAAGCAAAATCTTTGTTAGGATGCTGAAAAGGAAAGAAGTATTTCTTAAACAAGTATGTATGTGCTTGGTTTGTGCTAGATCTGTTGGGAGTTTACGGCTAGTCAGTTTAAAAGCAGCTGGGGAACGTGGTTTTTGAGGTTTAATACACCTCACCAAACCATGCAAGTAGACAATATTTTTGTGAGAAGCTAGCAGATTCATCTAAAGTATGGGTACTGGTGGTATGTCAGAATTTTAACTACTTAGATGAGAAAGGAGCACAGAAAGATACAAACTGACAAAAATTCCTGGAATGCATTAATGACAACTGGTTTTAATACAGAAAATGGAGACACAAACAAAAGTTAAAGCCAGTTCCAGGCAAAAGCAGAATAGACAGCTGCTTTGGGCAACAGATTGTGGAGAGGTTGGCAATTTTTTTCTCCTCTTTCCGTGCAACATGGATGTATGAGGAAGAGGAATAAAACTGCTGGAGAACACAGGAAAGAGCGGGATTTTCAGTTTGGATTGGAGACTGAAGAAAAGGGGTTGTATGTAAGAAAGGAGAAAGAAGTCTGCTCCAAGTGCTGAACACATTTACAGCAGGCGTTGAGAGCAGTTTAGCTAAACATCTGTAAGAAACCACAAGGACACGGCGGATCCTGCAAAGACAGAAGGACAAGCAGGTGACCACCCAAGGCTCTCCCAGTTAGCTTCTTTTTCAGTAAGAGCTATAATATGAGATTTCGTTCTACACTAGTGATTTAGAGCAGTATATAATGCTGTCACTATGGTTTAGTTGCTTTTTCTTGCCCTTTTTTCTCATGCCTGTGCTAAACGACTGGGTAAAGTGCAGGACAGCTCTGTGTGGAGGGCAAACTTTCACTTACGTAAAGTGTGTCACATTTACTTCATTTTAGAACAAAACCTAAAAGCTCAAAATTCTTTTCCAGGTCAATCAATTTGCTAGCTCTTAACTACAATTTGGAAAGATTTCTGGCTGCTTTTCTTTTTTTTCTTTTTTCCCTTTATTGTTGTTTTACTGCGGTGTAATACCAAATAATATTTTACAAAGAAGAAGCTTAAAAAAGAATGCCTTTAAACTCCTAGTTTTTAATAATACTTAAAGAAGATGTTTTGATGCAGCCAGAGCTTTAGGTTTCTGCCTTTAAAATACTCAAACAAAAGTGATGGAATTTCAGTAAGAACTTCCTTGGATGTAGACCTGTATTTCACAACGGAAAATGGTCCTGCTAAAGGTTTTCTTGTTTGGCTGGGGTGTTTTTTTACTCGCCCTAGAATCAAGCCTGCCAGTCAGCCAAGTCATTCAGTCCACATTTAAAAAAAACCAAACAAAACCAACCAACCAAAACGGGGGGGGGGGGGGGGTTGGGGGGTGTAGAGAAAAAGAGATTGAAGGATTATTTTTAAAGAGTCTCCAAATACAGTACGTACTGCAGTTGATGACTGCTTCTACTCCCGTTACTCCACAGGCCCAAAACACTGGAATATCACCAGGGTGAAGGTGAACTGGATCTCCATAATCTGGTTTGGAAAGATCTTGTATTCCCAGCAGACCTGGAATTGATCAAAAATGAAATCATGAGAGATTCCAATGAAGCAGTACTACTGGGGAGCCGGGGGGGACACGGGACCCCAGAGGTCACTCAGTGACACTAAGCTAGACAGACACTAAGCTTGCAACAGTGACAAGGCCCTGACACTGAAGTGGCACGTTTAGTTTGCCTTTGAGTGCATGTCCCCAGAACCTGAGCTGACTTATCTTTCCTTTTTGTACTTGATGACATCAGTAAAAATGTATTCCCTTTATTTCTGCGACAGAACACAAGCTAGACGTGCGTGCTGAGCTTCCAAGATATTATAAATCTTCTCTGTCAACAGAAGAACCATATTCACAACACTGGCAAACGTGGATAAATGACTGTAATGCATAATGGGTTCTTTCTAGAACATGTTTTTCTACTGCTTTAGCTTCCTACGTTCTTCAGCTAGAACAAGCAACCGTTCTTCTACCTCTCTGGGTTAGATAACTACATCTGACTCTAGCCCAGCTTTCACTAACTTGTCTTTTGCTTTATTCTAACAATTACTTGTAATATTCTGGGACATTCTAAGCACTTTGTCTCTTCCCTTAGTTTTAAATTCTTCAGACGCTTTAATATACCAGTCTTCCCCGCAATTAATTTATATAATCTGTATATATAATCATTTACTGTTTTCTGTTAAAAATAAATAAATAAATAGTGGAGTCCCTTACTTGTCCAATCATCTTGTTCCTCTACTCAAAGTAATGACTTATTACTAGTTCCTCAGATTTAAGGACTCTGACCAAATATATTACTGGGGTGTACTGGTACCAGTGACATCTCCTTCCATGCTCTGCAACGTGATCCTTTGGTGTATGCAGCCCATGAGTCTACTGATCGACAAATTTCTGTCAGCAGAGGGGAATCTTTTTTTATTGTGATCTATCTTCATCTTACAGGTGTTTGGTTTTGGTTTTTTTTCCAAAGAGCCTCCTGTTTTACAATTTTTTTTTCAGTCTTCCCTTGCAAAGAATAGGCCTATACTTGTTTGAGCTGGATTTTTAAAAAAAATATATTCTTTTCGTATTTCTATTTATTCTGTCTTCAGTGTTGTGCTCGAATGTATCCTATTTCAGTATTTTTAAAAATTATGCAGTATTTACTTTCACAGTCATCCGCTAAGACACAAAATGCATCCACACATACTTCTCCCCATGCTGTCAATCATCGCCACCCTGTCACTGGAATCTCTGACAGCAAGAAAGTATTCACATATAAATGAAACTGCATATATTTTAGAAAAATGCGATTACACTCTTTTACCAAAGCCACCCCTGCTATATAACTTAATTTATCAACATCAGACAGCTATCTTTTATCCAAGAAATCTTCAAAACCTACTTTTTTCTTTCTTTCTTCAATTCAGGTTTGTGACCATTAGAAAGGAATAAAGCACAATAAATTTACTGGTGCAGGTATTTCAGTCCTACCACTTCCCATGGTTCCCCTCTTCATTTTTATACAGAGTAAAGTACACGCAGAGCGAAATACGAAAAGCACTGACCAGGGTCACCCATGTGAACTGGTGCTCCGTGGGCTTCTTTTAATTTGGATGTTGCTAGTACAGCTGCTTCCAACTTGCTTTCAGGAATAGGTCTCATTGTGACTACTAAGTTGCAGCAAAAAGTAGAAATGCTGTAGCACGGCACAGCTGTCTGGTAGTTTAAAAGAATCCAAGGTGTTAGCAGGGATATTGAATAATACTTCTAAAGTATTAGAAGAAATAAATCTAAAACTTTGTGCTGTACTTGAGTTTAGAAGGGCTAAGTACTAACATTCATTTTAAATCCTTTTAAAAAAAAAAATACCCCATAGTAGTTGTGTTTTGTTTTGTTTTAAGATTCAGCAGTGCAGGAATGAAACATTCCATCCTTGAGCTTCTTCACACAGATCACTAAAATTTTCAACGTTACGCATTTCTTGCTTCGGTACATGCAGCATACAGTGTGGTGAGCTCAGTGTATTCTGAATGTTGTCAGGCAGCAACAGTGTGTTCCCTATGCAGAAAGGGGAAGAGCTAAGAAAAAGTATCACACAGCGACAGATCTGCTTCGTCTGAATCAATCCTCCATATTTGAACTCAGGGGAGCTACAGTGCTCTGTAATGTGGAAGGGTCAGGAACTGCTGCTGGCAAGACCCGCACCTGCAGAACCAGCACGCGGGTTCCACGCGTACAAAATCTTTTTGTGCCCCTAGAAAGGTTCCATGGAATTCGTCGCCCTCGCTGACTGGGTGCTGAAGCACCTTTTCTCTTCAGAAATAAAGCGGTTCGGCTTTTTAGAATAAAATGTCTGATATCAAAGTTGCACTTGAACATAAACAAGATACGTAGACAGCTAGGACTGCATAGAAAAATGTTCATTAACAGTCTTTATGATAAAAACCATTATACCTGTCACTCAAGAAATACACTGTACAGTTCTTCACAGTATTGATGTTCTATAAACTATGAAATTTTCCTAATTCTGAAATGTTGTAAGCAGATACATGGTTGTATTTTTTTTTCTTTAAGCTTGGTAGAAGGACTCATAAATGAGATACATTTGTGCCTTCATTTTAACCAGGAGTATAGCAAAGGGATTGTGAAACAATAACACTGAAAGCAGAAACAAACTTTGTCTGGTAGAACAGCATACACGCGTATATGAAAAAGGCACGCGGATGTGTATTTAAGTGTTCTTAATGCTAAAGGGTCTACCTACTGGAGCCAGAATTATTCTAGGATTTCTGCCGACACCAAACTCTGAACTATAAACTTTCTGAGCACAGTTATAATTTTCAGTGCTACAGTAGATACCTGAAGTTTTTAGGAACAGCTTCTGTCCACAGATCTGGGTTCATAGTAAATAGGCAGTTTAGAGGCTCTACTGTCACCGGAAAAAAACAAAATGTGGCTGTCATACGTGCAGAAGAAACTGCTACCGTCACGGCTCATAAAAGGAATATTCCTGCTGCAAGCCAGAGCTGGTATGGCGAGCAGGACGCGTACAAAGGCACGGTCAGAACAGTGCATGGGGCATTGGCTCAAATGGAGAAGGCAAACCAGAACAGAATCCAAGTGAAATGGCTGCCGTGGCAGGCAAGGAAAAACTTTGTCACCATAAATGAACAAAAAATCCGACTGGCCTTTCAGAAAGTTGAGAAAAGCACTGAACTGAGGCTGAGCGCGTTTTCCCCTGTATTTTTATGCACTCAGCACTAGCACATGCCTGAAGTTATTACGTATGTAGGAAAAAAAAAATTCTGATTTTGAGCAATAGGTAAACGCACATAATGTGAACATGGACAAATACTCAAAGGCAAAGTTAAGACAGAGACTATGTGTGTGTACATGTACTTACCTTATACATGCTTACGTTACGTTTTTGCTCAACATTTCTTACAGGAATGCCAGCGTTTTGGACTGCTTTTTCAAAAGAGAAGCTGCAGCCTAAATAAAACGTCACCATGTCCTTAAGTTGTTCAGAATACTCCTTTAGGCTTTTCAGTGTTCCAGTGCAAGCTCCATGCTCATATACTCTGTACTGTAGGCAGTCAGTTCTAGTGAAATAAGAATTTATCACAGCTTTATCACATGTTTTGAAAACAAGGTGACTTGTTTGAATTGACATTATTCAAACCACAAGATACAGCCTACGTTATCCATTTCTTTTCTTTCTGAGTAACAACGAAACAAACACTTGCAAGAACTCCAGAACACTTTATTCTGCACAAAAACAAGACAGTAAACAGAAAATGTTAGAGTTTGGCATTTGTTAGGCTTTATAGGAAAATGTCCCTTATATGTATCTTGTCTCAGGGCTTACAAAATTGGGGAGCTGTTTTAAGTCTTGTTTTTAGCGTTTACTCCAGGAGTACATCCTTTAAATTTCAGAGACCCTACAAATACCATGCAGTCACCATGCCTGCGTTACTACTAAATAAAACAAAGGTAAAACCCTATTATTTCATTCCGCTGGCTCAGACTGCAAAATATTCAGAAATTACACAGTTTCACTTTTGCATTAGAGAAATACTTGTAATACTTATAATTATCATAACATGCTTCTCAAGAACAAGACGATCAGGCTGTTATACCCATGCATAGTTTTCATGCAAAGGTGAAACTCCAAGAAAAGAAACTTGTTCAAAATGTACAACAGTGTGAGCAGGCTGTTCCCTGAAGCCCTCCTAATCACCACCAGCGTTCACTGCAGAACTTAGAGAAGCAGAGTCGGTCCGTAGTTACCTGATATCAGAATCACTACTCAGAGAAGGACATTTCCAATCACCTGGTTTACTTCTGTACAGCAGCGGCAGGGGTCCAGCGTTCGCATGGCAGAACTTCTCGAAGTCATCAGCCAGGGACTTGTGCAGAATCACGACATTGGCCTGTTTATAGCCTGAAATGGTGAAAGGTAGGAATGACCAGTTATTAATTCAGCTTTTTGTTTGTGAAACAGTAACTTTTCTTGTATAGATTTCTTCAGATGGTCTATAAAAAATTGCCTTAAGGAAATTTTTGATCCTAAACTCCGTAATTAAATTAAAAAAGGTTTTGAAATGTTTTAAAAATCCTAGCTAGATTTACTCTGTATGTGAATTTGTTCACAGCTAAAATAGTTGGCAGTCAAGGGCAGTACTACAATATGAAGACAGCATAATTACTTTAATAAACACTTCTATGAATTTATATATAAACATAATCTATTACCTAACCTGGAAAATTAGTATTCTATAGGAAAATGCTTTACTTTGCAAATGTTAGCACAGACCCAAAGAAAGGCTATTGCATACCACACTTTCACAATTTATTTTTTTTCATTTAATACCTAGCTATAAATCATGGCTGATCCAACAGTAAACTGGTATCTTGACATTATTTAGACCATTCTTTAGAGTTTGTTGGCTAGGGAATTTTACTGTAGGCTGCGATTTAACAGACATAATTATAGCTCAGGAATAAACCCTTGCCTGTCACACCGAATCTCAGTCATTTCTACTATTTCTAATTTAAAAAACTAAAATGAACAGAACTGCTACACTTTCTTCATTTGGAATCATCTTTGATTTAAAAGGTTAAAAGCTTCTAAAGACATTGACATTTTTGCAATGCGTATCAATGAAGAAAGTTCACATTCATTTATTTAGCAAAAATGTATCTTCTAAACAGTAGTAGTTAATACCAATGCCGTTTTCATTTTCCTGCATGTAAATACCAACTGTTCAAATACAGAGAGGAAATCTGGAGTACAGCTAGTCTGTGGTGTATAAAACTGCCAATTGACAGTCCCTGTATTGATAATGTCTTGAAAAGTTATTACCGTGTCTGATATCAGATAGGTAAGAGGCTGCACAGAAGCTCTTACTTTCTTAAATACTGCAGTAGTCTGTCATCCAAGAGGCAATCATTTAGTTGAAACCAATGATCCGCCTTAAAAGGCTGTAGAAAATCAGCCAAATCTTACTCTTGACCAAAGCTAACAAAGAAACCAAAAGATAAAATTCTATTCCCAATGGAAAAATGCAAAGCAAAGGCTGAGGTACGCATGTATTTGCATACTGAATGTGCCCACAAACTGCTCTCTTGGGAGTACTCAGCACAAAAATCCATTTTATTACTAGCAAAAGTTACTAAATACAGAAACAGTTTCTTGCTAAATACAGAAATACATTTTTGTTAAACAAACATACTAAATTTACCACTGAATAAAATACTACATTCAGCTACGCCTCAATTTCATTCCCTCCTATCCATATGAAATCCACAGGCACTTTCTACTTTGCTGGTGATATTCACAAATTCTTAAAATTATGCTTTTAGTCAGTGCACTCAACTCAGACAACACTGAATTTAAAATACTAGTCACAGCTGTGACTAGCTGTAACCTGTAGGTAACATTCAGGTATTCGATAAACTCAGGAAGCTTTGTTATAACTCTCTGACAACTTTATTGCTCCTGCTGACAACTATCCTTACTTTCTTTATAGATGAAAAGATATTTTTCCCTTTCCATATCAGCTTACATATATACTTGCAGTATGTATCCATCATTATGACTATATTCACGAAGCTGGACGTGCTGATCAACCCATGCATTAATCCAACACAGTCATGTTCCAGTTCAGAGAAACCGAGCAAGAGGTTTTAATTTCTTTGGTGAATGACAATGAGGGCAGTAAGAAATAATTATTTAAATAGTGTATCACCCAGCAGCATAAGACAATTTTAAGGATTTTGAGACATTCCAGTTACCTTAGCTTTTTTAGTCTTTGCATAATGGAGCTATATGCTCATGGCTAGAAGCCTGAACTTGTTTCGTATATAAACAACATCTTTTTCAAGTGTTAAAACTAACGCATTTAAAACTACTGCAGTGATACATGCACTTAAAAAGACAGTGGGGGCAAACTGCAGATTATATTAACATTATAACACGTATTCCATTAGTATTTTTTAAATTATGTACCGATGCAAAAAACCCCATAACTTCAAGACTCACTATGCTTCTATAAAATGACCCTTAATGTTCTTATGTTATAGTAATGCTACTACATGAAGCTTTGTTGATCAGCTACTTGCCACAGTATTTTTAGTTAAGTTCCATTTTAAACTTGATCACAACAATGACACAGACTTCTCTGCTTCTGTAAAAGTCCAGCTATGACGGGCAAGACAGGAAGCAACTTTCCAGAATGCATTCAGTTATCCGAGTATAAAACTATTTTTTCTTGCTGAGTCAGTAATTTCCAACTTCTGCAACGAATGAAGCAGAAAACCACTTCTGTAACTACACATCTTTCATTCTTCCCCAAAGCGTATCCGACGCACTAAGTAAAGCAAGGTCTCTGTGAAGAACATAGTATGTCATCCTACAAATGTGGTGGTAATATATGCAAGAAAAGCCAGATTTGGTTAAAGATTTTTCAAATATTTTCTGCGTCCATAATTTCTCAATGACATAACTGGGAGCTGAGGGATGCACTGCAAACTTTGAAAACAAAGTCCGTGTACTTTGCACGGGTAGGATATATTTTCCCTGACATAGCTTTATGATTTAACAACACGGTGTCAGGTGCTTACAATAACACCCAAGTGACTTAAGAACATTAGTCAACATTTTATTCTGTTTTACTTCAGTGCTTTTGATATTCCTACATTCCTCCACAAACAAACAAAAAAAAGAAAATACATAGCTGTGAATCTAAAATGGAGTCAGTTTTGCACTGAAGAGCTGTTAGGTTTACCTACCCTCCGCCATTCCAGAAGTATTACTGATACTGAGTCTGTTGCATCGAATTATTCTTCTTAGCACATGGGGAAGGAGAGATTTCAAGCCTCCCGCCACAAACATCTCTTCAGCCTTAACAGAAAGAAAATTAGAAATTTAAACACAAAGCACTTTTTTTTTTTTTTTTTGACATTTTAAATTCTGATTTGCTGGAGAACTTAGCTTAAGTTTCTTCCTTGTGCTTCACCACAGATATTATCACTGGGAAATTCTAAGTTATAACCCAAAAGGCAGATCAAAGTCAAAAGGTTATTTCACTGATATTTTATGACTAGATGCAAACCGAATCTTTCATTAAATTAGCCAGACGTGTACTTTAGCATTCGGGACAAAATGCAAAGTTTTGCTGGCCTGTAATGTAAGAAACAGATTTCTTTCCTCCCTGATAAATATTAATTTCCTAGAGTATTCGCTTTTCCAAAATTCCTTGTAACTTTAAAATTGCAAAAGCACAAATGAATTAAACTACCAAGCTATAATCTGTAATGCTGCTTCTCTGTTCAAAATGCTTTTAGACAATCAGCAATGCAATCTTGCAGTAAAGAGAGAAATATATTCACAAAATGTCCTTCTAACACATTCCACACGTATTATACTTTTCAGGTATTAATTATGTAGAAGTGAATACTCCTGTGGCTATTCTTCCACTGGGAAAGCAGGCACATAGATGTTTAATTCACTTGTCATACAATCTGGAGTAGGAACAGAGATAAGTACCCTAATTACAAGCAAATCTGACTCTTTTTATATCTTTTGGAGATTTAAGATATCTTTTTCTGCAATCTAGTCAAAGTTCACCCAAAGATTTCTCCCGAACCTAAACTACCTAATAACTAAAAAGCGTTTCTTACATCACTATTAGGAAAAAGTAAAAGATAGCTCAGGGTAAAATAATAACCTGGCTGCTTATGATTCTAACCTTGGTCACTTTTAAGTAAAAAAACTAAACTATCCTCCAAGTAATCAGTTTACCAACCTCCAAGTTTTTCTTTGATTCAGAAGAAGCCATTCTTGATGTCATTCATAAGAAGTAATAAATATGATAGAAGCTGTGCTGCTGTTTTTAAAAGATGCTGGTAAATTAATATATGATGAGATGTTTCAACCTTCTAGCAAAAGTTAACTTTTCTGTTAAAGGTCCACAGTTTTTGTACTATAACTACGATAGTACAAAGTGTTACTCTCACAGTGGAGTGGAATATAAGTGAAACGCTTTATCATGAAAATTTATACCTCTGAGCAACTCATTCCTTAATTAACTTGAAGTAAAAGTGATATGTTTTGACTGAAATCACACTCTCATCATAGATTGTCTGTCCAAAATGTTTCCCAAAGCTTGCAGAATTCTGAGAGGTTAAGTTGGTCTATTCTTAGTTCTGAAATTTTTATATAACATTGTCAGCCAAAAGAAATTAATTTGGATGTTTTTTCTGAACACTAACTACTTTCTAACTCTTCTCATCTTTTCTGCTTTTACATTATCACTCTGTATGCTGCACAAAAAATTACAAAATCATGAACAATTCCAAACACACGCTTTAAAGATAACAAGAAATTGGATTTAGAATTATAGCTGAGCTCTAATCCAGGCCTCTAAGTGTCAATTTAAGAGACATTATTCTTACTGCAAAGAGAACTTTCTAATACCAGTCTGGAATTATTCATTCAAGAGGTTTCAAATTAAATACAGTGATCCTAATTAAAAATTCCAGATTTCTTCATTAGATTATTTCAGATTGTTTTTCTTGGTTTCTGAGCATCTTCAAAACCATTTAAATCATCTGTAAGATTTATGGCCTTAAGAACTACTAGCTGACTTGGATTTGAAAGGCAGACTGAAGTTCAGGAAACTAGTCTGGGACAAAGGCTGTCTTCAGCTAGGTGTGTTACCACAAATGCCCTGGTCTGCTGTTGGGCAAGCCTGATTCTCCCCTCATAAAGTGTGTGCCCAGTAGCAGAAATGGAAGTACCTATAGGATTTTATCAGCAACAATTTAGGCGCTGAAAAGTTTTAGGTTCATATGACAGCAAGTGGCTAACAAGCTACAGAACTGTGAATATCAGTAGTGACGAAATGTTGGCTTTAAGTACCTTACAGAAGTACTTGGGCTTGTAGCTCCTATCTGTGAACCTAGCAGAGGTTTTTTAACTCCTTTCGATTTGCTTGGAGATACCTACCATTATCTGAAACCATCAGCTATCTCATGGGGCTATGTTGGATCATGATATAGATAAAGACAGGGTGCAGCATAAGTGTTAAAAAGCCCTTAAGAGAAGATGCTGACAGAGCTCATGAGATGGCTGTTGTACCTGAGGGCATCCTATGTGATGTCCCCTCACTGAGGGACTCTAAGATCTGGCTTTCCAGTCTGCGTTGCCTTTAATGGAATGAAGCTCTAAAGCAGACTTGATAGAACCCTGGGTAACTAGCATTTGAAAATCAGTTCATTTACTGGCTGCATAATGACAAACTTCATACTTAAAGCACTTGGTCTGGGAAAACCCTTGTTCTAAGTCATGTTGCTCACATTGGACTTCCTGACTTACAATACCAATAACCAATATTATAAAGCTTCATAGCACTGAAGTGTCAAGATCAGTCTTGAAGAATCTTTTCTTCCACATTAAAAGCACAAAATCCACTTTTCTTTCTTTTTAGAGGTTTACATGAACATTCAATGTATTTCATGTGTATTTTGAGTTTTACATACTGAACGTAAATTAATACATATTCAAATATATTGCTGTCCAACACATTGAAATGACACTTCCCCACTATTGATTCATGGGCACCTGCCATATCCTGAGCTGCACTTCCAGATCTTGCCAAGGATGATAGAGCTTCAAAGCTGGAAAGAGATGATAAAGTACAAGAACGATCTATAAGAATGATGTAGGAAGCTGTGTGATCAGACAATGATGGCGGTATGGCATATGCCATATCAGTAGTTCAGAATAATGAACCAACTTGTCAGAAACCATATTGTATTGAAATTATTTTATATTAAAAAGATATAAGTGTTCAGGGAAAAAACCTTTCTTTGCATCAAAGTGGCAGTCAGGAAGTGCAGGTATGTACCAGCTTTGGTAAAAGTTCTGAAAGGATCTTGGGTCTGGTTTTAATAAGTAATGCAAAACTGTTAGGTGACATCTTCATTTAGCATATACCTGCATGGCACCATCCCAATAGACTTAAGCAGATACACACTCCCTGACTGATTTGGTCCAGCTGATTTGCAAAATACCCCATTACCTAGACAATAATATTTTCAGGAAGGCCAGATTTGGAGGGTGAATATTTTTTTTTTTTTATTCAGAAATTGTGATCCATTGTTGCCAGGTGAAGCTCTAAGTCATTCACCGTTTGTAGAGGCTGTTCTCAGCGCACTAGTTGAGTACGGCTGAGTGGGTGCAGTGAGGTGCTGATCTTTGCTGAGGTGACTGGTTCTAAGCCTCAACTTTATAACTGATTGTAAAGAATATGCACTATTTATTTCCCCTGAATCCCACAACTCATGCTAGGAAAAATGCACGTTGTGAGGAACGTTACTGTATCTTGTTGAAAACCCCTGCTGCTCTCAAGAGGCGTACCCTTGACTGTCGTACCACTTAGAGATTCACTAGTTTCTATCTTTAAGCCTTGCCTGATAAAAAAGTTAGTTACTGTATATCAAGGTAACAGTTAAATATTCAATAGTAATGCTTGGAAAAAGTGACCAATACCATCCACCTTTGCCAAATAATCTGCAACTCAACACGAAGCAAGAAAAATGCAGCTCCATACAGGATGTAATAAAGAGGTTGCCTTGTCTTTCAGAGGACTTCTGTGATGGACAATGTAGGCTCTTTGCATCACCCTGTTGTTTGCGTGTCTCAGGCTATTTCTTGTTTCCTCCCTCTTTCTTTTGTCTACAGTGTGCCTCTGTCTCTGTCTTTTTCCTCCCCGAGTTCAGACTTCTGTCTCCACGAGTCCAAGCTGGACTGACCTTCATAGGGCTTGCTTCCTTGGTTTGCCTGGCAGCATCCTTTGGCACTATAGGAATTCAGATGCCTTCTCTCCTCTCACTAGCTCTTTGTAATTTATGTACTTGCTGTATCTCTCAATTGTACCTTAAACTCTCTCTCAATTTTAAGCCTTAAATAAGCTTTTCCTGTTCTCGGTCTGAGACAAAATAATCTACCTTCAGAAATCATAAAACACAATAAATGCACAAATGGTTTCCTAGACTTGTAAGACTCCTCTGAACCTCAATACCTACACCTACACGTAGAGAGACATATACACACACCTTTTTAATATTACAGATAGGCTTGGATTAAGCATAATTTTTCTAATTATTTCTTCCTTAATTTTTGACAGTGGAAACACCAGCTAGCCTTGCAAAGTTATGTACCTTTACATTAAATTGCTGATTGAGCTATAGTTTATAAAGCACTTTATAAACTGCAGAGCATAATCTCTTTAGAGAAGGAAGTAATTCTGTATCACCTGAGAGCTTTCAGAATGAAAAAGCGAATCTGTAAATTTCGCAGATATTTAAATATGAGCATAGACTCTTTTCAGGCCCACACTGTAAATTATTCATTACCCAAGAAAATGGAAAAATGTCATTTAAGTGTCAGAAAGATTACACTTTGAGATGCGGTGGGTGTGTCCATGCCGCTGTGCTAAACCACGCCAGATAAAAATGAATCAAAAATTTACATAATAACACAAAAGGATTAAAACACCCTTGAGAAGTGTCAGTGGGACTGCTTTGCCTTTACAGGTGTGAGGTAAATTCATGAAATAAAACCAAAACCATATAGTATTTCTGTGGTTTTAAAGATGGACCACCTGAGAATAAACAGCCTGTAAAAAGTACCGCTGGTAAGAGTCAGTTTGAAGACTGCGAAGTAGTTAACACCAGTTTCTGATGCCACAGATTACAGGTTTGTTTCTGCATTGGTATTGATACACTAATAAGAATATGGTTTAATGCAGCGACTTTCCAAAGTGTAATGCAGAGACTTGCTTACAAGGAGCCCAAAGACTGTTACGAAATACAGCCTTGCATTGTTTCTATCACTTTTGTCCTAGTTTCAGTTTAAAGTTTGACAATAAGAATGGGTGATGGCACGTACAGGTTCATTGGCCAAAAAAGTGCAGGGGTCACCATTTAACACTGCTGGGCAGGTTTTTTCAGATACTGTCACACAGACAGCTCACCCAAAGCTACTGCTGCACCAACAGGAACAGCAGGGTAACGTGAAACATGAGCCAGCCCCACAGGCTGCCTTTACTGATACATAATAGAAAGCAATCTGAACTAATTATAATCTAACAAACCCTTTGTGTACTATGCCTTGCCCTAGTATGAGTATGGTTACAGAGGTTTGTTAACGCAAACATGGTTTAAAATGACCTGTTGCTTAATCATCAAGCTGATTTGAAATTCTGCCAAGAGACTTCTGTGAAAAATACAAACCTCTGAAAATTTACTCCATTTGATTTTCCAACCGGGTCTCTCAGTTATACTTGTGATGTTTTATTTGAAGAATCAATTAATGATCCATTTTCTCCCCATCTGCTATGAATCATTTCAAAGCACAGAAGTGCTTCGTGTATCATTCCAAAGAGGAAGTGCTTTGTGTATTTTCAGACAGGGGCTCATGCAGCAAATTAAGATTTAACTTTACACTTGAAATACAGGGCATCTGCCTTTGAAGTTTATGCACCTTTAGATGAGGGCTGCAAACAGAAATTTAAATGAGTTTCCATTAGTGTTCTCTGTGCTGCTTAAAGCAGCTAGCCTATACTCAAGATCCTACAGATTGTGTCAGGATGAGAAACTGATGATAGAATCAATGAATCTTTGATGCAATCTTGTTTACTCGCAAAAAAGACACACAACGTTTATTTGCTCCCAGTATATTAAGAAAAAAACAACAGAAAGCAATTACCAGCAGCCATTTCAGACAGCACTGCCTGTTAGCGTGACATGTCTTGCACAGGCTCCCTGAACTTCCACCACCGCGTTTGTATTTTACACTTGACTTCTGCTCTGGGACAAAACAAATTGTTTCTCAGGTGGCGTAATATGGGCAGAGACTAGAGAATAGTTCACAGCGGGGCCCTGCCCTTGCATGGCCACAATCTGTCTAAGACGTCGATTGTTTAGGCTTTTTTATCCTGCAAAGGATGAGGTCTCACGACTTCATGCACCCTTCCAACCCCTTGGGTCATATCCTAATACCTGCATACCTTGCCCCATCACCTTACAAAAACACAGAACTAACAAGCTTTAGAGCAGCCACCTCATTTACACGCAACTTTGGCAAGATACTGTACACAGATAAGAGGAGATAAGGGCCTTTATCGAGATTTAAAAATGCCACTTCATGCCTTTGACTTTGCTGAGAGGAATACTCACCAGCTGCAGTAAGAAGAGACAGCAAATGATCTACCAGAGGTTGTTTTCATATAAGATGACAAGAAGCGCTTATTCAAGAAATTGAAAAAAAACATGAGGGCGGTATTTAAATATAGTTTCCCAATCTACACTGAGCTACGGATCTTTAGAATTGCTCCACAATTCTCTGGGCTGGGTCCAGCCACCAGTTCTCTGTCTTGGCCTCTTCTGACGCTGAGACAGCCCAAGGGTGCAGGAGGACCTTGCCTGCAGGCCACCAATGCCAGCCTCTCGCCTGCCCTGCAAAGCAGCACTGCCCAGCCAGCAGAGTACTGCACGCTGCAGCCACGGTGATGAGTATTGGCTGGATAAAAAATTCCTGAAGTGAGGAAATTTTTTCTTTCCACTTCTTACTTGTGTAGAATGAAAGTGGAAGTCCAAAGGACAAAGTACAGTGACTTGCATTGCTTTGTTTGCAAGGCAGCAGCCACAGGTGCTTATTTTGATAAGAAAATATGTCCCCGCCTAGGTTACACCCAGTCACGTCATGCACGGTCACAGGGCTGACAAGGTGCCCGTTCCTCCCAAGGAATTCCATCCAGAGGTAAGTAGGTGAGTGATGTTCTGCTCCCTACACACCATAAGATTAGTACCATGCTCCCAAAAAAAAACGTGCCATGCTCCTGCTGTCATGTCATTCAGGCTACTCCCAGGATTACGCCATTTCTTTTGGGTTCACATGTCTGCCAGCAGGTGCTAAGTCACTGCATCCATTGCTCCTCGCTAAGCAATTCTCCTTAGATATGGTCACTAAAGGAATGATTGCAGCCTATGTATTTACACAAAGATAGTGTCCTGGAAATGTGGATGTCTTAGTAGGCTGTGCCTGGGGAACCTCCAGTGAATTTTACCTCTCCAAACACTACCAAGTACAAACACCTTTGCCTCCACAAACACCTCTCATAGAGACATACTGACTTTTGTTGTTCCACTGATTCCTTCAGCTCTTAGACCAAGAAGACTGTGAAGAGCTCAAAAGGACCAAGCATCATTTCCCTGATGAAACGCCTGGCTTATGTGGTGCCGTTTGGATAACCAGGTGAATCGATGGCAGGCTCTGCAGGAATACCTCACTGCAACTGCCAGGAGTAAGTGTAGACAAAGTGCTGTTAGCAACTGTGCTATGTGATGGTGCTCGGACTGCTATTTTATCTTGGAGTATCCACTCTGCGCATATATTAAATGTTAATCTGCGTCAAGGATGCCTGAACAGCTTTGTTCTGCAGCATCCATTCCAACTGGAAAGGCTCCATGAAGTTTCAGACAAGTTACGGCTGCACTACTATGTTTTCATTACTGCATACCTGACAACTATGGTATTACGTGGCAACTATAGTTGTCATGATGATCTGGAAACTGTCCCTTGATGGTCTGTTGGTGCAGCCAGGTACCTGCAAGAGTTCAGGGCCTGACTGGCCAACACTGAGTAAAGCAGCATGATGAAAAGGAATAGTGATAGGCAGTAATATCAATCATCAGACATATGCTCTACGTCTGACAGTGACCGCAATCCCTATGGAGAAGAGAGTGCTGCTTTGTCCCTAGTGAAGATGTCCAAGCTCTAGAAACCACAGATGTTACACACTTATTTGGTAGACTACATCACAGAGCACATAAATCATCAATGACAATGTTCACCATCAATAACAATGTTCACCAACTTGTGAACAAGTATTTGCAGAGTTAGTGAGTTATAATCCTGGACAGTCAAAGCACCTTGTAAGCACCTTGTAGTGGGAGCCAAATGAAGATCTGTATGTAATTCATAGCTCTTCTTCCCCTGCCTATACTGAGATAATATAAGACTCCATGACACGTGAACCTTTGAGGACCTCAGCTTGGCAGTAACGTGGAGGATGGAAGACCTCGGATGATGTGGCAGTTCAAGCAAGCAAATGAGAGTGTTGCTACACTGATTGTTCAGTTATCTGTAGGAATCAGGAATGACCTAGTTTTATAGACAAATGGCAATCACACTAACCATGGGAAGAGAGGTTCTGCAAGCGGTGTGTTGGTGCTGCAGAGTACCAACAGTGCCTGAACTCATAACAGTCATTCAAGACCAGCATATGATATAATTTCACTGGGCAACTGTCCTCATCCACCAGAATAATCCTTGATGACGCAGAGAATGAGCTACCCTATAGCCATACGCTGCAATGGTGCCTACTGTCTAGAAGAAAGATGGGCTTGAACTGAAGCATTGTGTTCTGAAAAGGAAATCCCCTATTACCTTCCACTTTTAAATTGAGGGAAAGGATACAGGCCCTTACCAAACTGTCCCATACAGCCTGACCCCGCAGCATGGGGATGATTCAGATGCAGCCAGTCTATCATGGTAACCTCAGAGCGTCACTGTTGGTGGCAGCAGCACCATGGCTGTGCAGCAAATGCAAGGGAGAAGCTTAGAAATTTTGCTAGGCTTGGGTCCTAACACAGGTCACGTGAAGAACTCATATAAATTTCTGGTTGCAGACTAGATCAGGTATCAGATGACTAAATGCTGTCACTCTGTTAGCTAATTCAGCAGCTAATACAATACACTACTGTGTTCAATGCAGTTACAGCAGAGAGAGTGAATATCTCAAACCGCTGCCTTCATCTGCAGTTTCAGCAGAGAACTCAAGATGTTGAAAAAATACACAGTTCACCTCTCTAGCTCATAGAATGCATCCTGAACTTTTACTGCTTTTCCCTGTTTCATGGGTAAATAGAGCAAGACCTGTAGGCCTATCATTGTCATACCTTTTATCACCGTTAAAATACTTTTTTTTAAAGCAGCTTGGTGTTAAAGATATGACTCATAATGCTGCAGCATCAGTTAGCTGACTTGAAAGAGATGTTAATGTCATAATTTTGATTTTCATTACCAACAATAAGAAGGTAAAGGGCTGAAAATGTCTTACAGATCTATCACCTCATTTTATATTTTTAAAATATAAATAAGCTACAGAGGTTGGTGTGCTCTACTTCCACAATTCCATTTTAATACAGATTTGAGCCCATCTTTTGTATAGAAGCAACACAGAACAAAATTTAAGCTGTTTTATTTATTTAGGATTTTGTTCCCAGATACAGTTGAGCTAATAGGCATAAAACTTTGTCTCAGAGCTTAGAGTTTAAGGACTCAAACCCATAGTACTTCTACGAATAGAAGTAACAGAGATAAGTAGATAAGTAGTCCTATTGAGTTCAAGGACAGATGAAGTGCTTAAACATTTGCTGTATTGTACTTCATCTGCATAAGTGTTTGCATACGAGCCATATACTATACACAGATGTAAGTAAAGAAAGATGTGACAGAAAAGTTAAAAGTAAGGACAAAAGAAGATACAAGCAACACACAGAAGCAATACACATGCTTTTTATAAACACGTGTATGGAACAAGCTAACACCCCCGGTATAATTTAATTAGTTTTGATGAACCATGCAGTTCTGAAACAAGGTTTAGCTCTTTGTCTGCTTAGGAACTATTGATCCTATTTTCTGTGTACGTGCCAGATAATTGCAATAATGTACCTTAAAATTCCATAGCTTCTGTTTAGGAGGTGCTTTAAGATATTAAGTTTTGCATAACCATTTTTGTTCTTGGATTTTTTTTCATGTAACTTACTATATATCCTAAGTATGGAGAGTTTTGTTTTATTTTGTTTTCAAATGGGAAAAGACTCTTGGCTTGTTTGAGCATTGGGTTTTGATCTGGCTTAATTTTCCTCCTTCTCTGAAATGTATTTTCACTTTCCATTACATCATAGTGCTTTAAGAGTTTCATGGTGTGGATTAATGCACAAATAAAGTCCAAATAATTAAAAATATTATTAGAACAGTATTCTCCAGAGGATAGGATTAAAGCTACATCAAGCCCAGTATCTTGACTTTGACAGTGGCCAATAATGCATACACAAGGAAGAGTTTAAAATCAGAGCAAATATTGACAAAACTTAGCTGGTAGATTCTTCCGGCATTCCATGACCCACTGTGGTTCAGGAACTTCGAAGCTAAGGGTGATTTCTTTGTTTGCAGAGGTTAACATAAAAACTGATAGCCAAGTGGACTTTATCCCATATAACTGCAGTTTGCAGCACATCATATGGATTCCAGTAGCTACATCCTAAATTAATTTACTTGGGGAACTGTCTAGATGCAAAAGCCAAGAATCTTGCATGGATTGTTTTATTAGGCTTCCAGTTCCAAAGCTAACATATTTAAAAGTAACAAAACTATCTTTATATTAGAATGCAATCTACAAACACAGACATTCCTTTAATCCTAATTCCATAAATATATATCCTCTTGAGACAAGCATCTTAGAAGAGTGTTCCAAAAACAATTAATTAGCTATTACCAGTAATATCTTCTCCCAAAGAAGGGTAAGACTACACAGTATATGCAATGAAAAAAGACAAGACATTAAAAGCACTCCGCAGCTTGCATTAATGGGCTCCAAATCTCCAAATCTAAATGTACAATTAAAATAGAGCATTCACATTTGTAAACACTAAACTGTGAAAAATCTATGGGATTTGTCTCCAAAAGATTAGTCAAATGTGTGGGGTTTTGATTGTGGGGGAAAGGGAGTAGTGAGTTTGGCTGAAACATAGGCCTATTCAGCTAGCTTCTCTTTTAATATAATTACTGTGCAAACACATTTTTGGGACCACCTAAAATTTTGAAAATGGAGTGAGTATCCAGGATCAGCATTTCTGGACCAAAAAAGACAAATCCGCAAAACAGGTAATTGCTTGGCTACTTGGAAATAAAAACAAACAAACAAAAATCATATACAGCAGGATATATTGCATGATACATCGTTATATCATACCTATCGGGGAGTATTTTTAATAATAGGTGAAGACGGAAATTTATCATTTGAATATAGGCTGAAGGTGTTTCTCACCACAGAAAGAAGAGAGGGGATTTTAATCAGCTCAAAGGAAGGTGAACAGGCTTCAGTTACTAGAACCTGCTACAATTTCCAGTCAGGCTGATGGAGCAGTAGAGGACTGCTATTAAAAAAATAGTTACTACTACTAAAACATTTGAAAAGATGATGGTAGCTAACGACTTTCAAACTCCATTCTCTCCATTTTCCCTAACGGAAATCTTTTCTCCATTCTCATACTACTTGTCTTTGTAAATTAACTGACTTTGACATTGGCAGTTTGCTATACAAGGCTAATTTTAAATCTCTTAAGCACTTCAAACTGCAGATATGTGATATATACAATCATTGTGTCCATGGGAAAACTGTCACAAATAATGCAAGTTCACTGGAGCATGAAATACAAGACTGGAAAGAAGTGAGACTTTCTTGCTTGACATCAAAAATATAGTTTACCAGAAGGCATATAAAAGAATATGAAACAATATATAAAAATTAGCAAGTCTGTGTCCTCCTGATCAAACAATAAACATGCTTTTTTTTTTTCCCCATTTACTGGAAAGTTTAAAAACTAAGCATTCTGAGTAGATCCAGCTTCCGTTTGGAAAATATTACACAATATTTTCCAGTCCTTTTGAAGAAGGAAAGCATTGCAATCAGTACATGGTTTCAAACTCTAGGCAAAAAAAGTGTGCATATGTATATATTTAATATATATGCATTCATTCCATCGCTGATCATATAAAGCAAACTGTTTTCAATTACAGAGAGTTATTTCAAGACTGCATAAATTTAACAGAATAAAAGACAGTCCCAAATGGGTATCTTATAGTTTAAAGAATAGAATGATCTGTATGTGAGTTTTCCATGGTTACTAGAGTATACGAAAGAAAATATGCAAAACAAAGTATATTAAGCAGGCATTATTTAGGATATAATCTATGTATATTAAAAATAGCTAAGAATATTAACAGACATTGGGTTCACGAGCTCTGCCGAAGCCATACAACTCAAATGTCTGTCATAAACAGGAACCGAGAGGCTACCATGCTTATAGATGGCCCATTTTGTTCCCTATAGACATGTATTTTTGATGGACCACCAACTTCTGATCTTTAGAGTAACTATCAGCTTCAGTGAAAAAGTCAAAGTTTTCCCAGTTCTCAGTTGTGCTCTAAGGGCTTCCATCACAGCGCATTAATGAGAAATTGGTGGTGGGGCCGGGGGGGGCACCTTTCTGTTCTGGGTCTGGCTTCCAGGCTACAGCAAGAGCTCTTCAGCATTAAAGAAGTAATTCTGTTACTTTGGTATTTGCTGTCCAAAAGCAATTACTTTATCTTATGTATAAAGAGATGTCATCTCTTACCTGCACTGAACAGTGCAGGTCCTATGACTAAAACCATAAGCGTATGTCTCTCAATTTAAACTTCTGCTTGAAAACAACCTCAGCACCACCTATAAAAGATCATTTAGAATTAATTCATTAGATCTTTTTTGTAATAAATCAGAATAGATCTTTTTGTTATAAATCAGAATGCCTTTGTGGCTTCTTTGAAACAGCCTATGAATGTTGTAGGTAGCTTGACTGCTGGGATATTTACTGTATGAAGATGTGGATTTAACAGGTAGATGCAAGAACAGCAAAAAAACAGGAAAGACAAGAGAGAAGCCTCTCTTAAGTAAATAGCTAAAGATTAGCAGTGAACATTCTATGAACGGGGGATGGTAAGATTATTAATCAGATGGGTAGGCAGACTTTCTTCAAATGTTTTGGTTTTATCGTTATGCTAGACAAGGCTCTGTTTTAATAAGACTACATGATTTCTGTATTTGTCACTTTTAAGAATCTCAGCAGGAATGAAGTTTCCAAACCCGAACAGAACAACCGAATGAACAGGGCCCAAACTGACTGAATTGTAGCCCAAAGTTTCGACTATATAAGAAGATGCACTGTGAAGCTTCAACCCAGAAAGGTAAAAGCATTAAAAGGAAGAGACGAGCGATGATGTGCAACTATGACAGTAACATCCCTGACTCTCTCACTGAAGACAAGTGAACGCTGCTGCTCCTGTAGCAGAAGCACGAGTGGGGGGAAGGCTGCTCTCCTGGGGCCTGTAGGTGGGTGAGAGAAGGCAGTTACTTCTGCAGAGAAAAAGAGGCACTGGGAAGATTAGGCAACCGGTGCCTTACAGGAGGAATGATTACTTTTTCATGGGATATCTGAAGTCAGAAAGGGTACATAAAAGGCTACAGAAAGCATGGTCCTGCTCTGGCTTGAAACACAAGATTAAATAAAGGATTAACACTTGCTCTGGGTTTGACAAAAGCAGGGAGAGACGCATGATTTTTGCAGAAATCCCTTTCACCTCCTCCCTATATACCCATCAAAGGATAGCGCTCCATGACTGCAGTGGGTTCATGTCCAATCCCGAACGATTTATAATTCTGTTGCTTTAGTACTTGCTATCCAAAAGCAATTATTTTATTGTATGTATAAACCAAACCAGGACCTCATGCTTGTCCACTGTCTTCAATCACAGAGCTTTCTAAAGAAAAATACTGTCACACAGTGGAACAATTTAACCAATTTATTATCTAAAGACTTAGGAAAATAATGGAAAACATCTCACAGCAACTCACTACCACTCAAACCCAAATGCTTTGGTGGGAAGACATCATAAGGCCATGCTGCAGATATATGTTACTCAGAAAACAAGTGATTAAGCTGAATTCATATCCTAACTTCTCTGCATATTACAAGTAATTCTAAGAATCTGTGGGGTTTGCCCCATTTGACTTCCCATTTTGAAGATGCATCTCACTAGCATTGTAGGAAGGTAACACTGAGTCCAATGGGAAGCAAATCACTTACTACAGAGTTTCTGTAATGACACAGTGGATTTGGTGTAATAAAATATGGTTGAATAGGAATGTGTTCTTTTGAAGCTGGAGAAATATGTGATATTAGCGTAAATCTTCATTAAATCCCAGAAAATGCTGGGGGGCCAGGGGGTTGAAGTAGCTCAGTGTTAATGGAGCTATTTACAATGTCAATAATCTGCACTGCTGTGATGTTGCTCATCAATATGTTAACAAGCAGTCACAACAGAAAAGTAACTTTCAATGTGACATGTTGTAAGGAGCAGGATGCCAAACCTCACTCTTAGCCAGACTTAATAAATGACAGACACAGGAAAACTGCTTAATGGGACATCTCTTTGCATAGAAGTCTAACACTTCAGAGAAAACGCAAATCCTGAGGAACTTACAAAAGAAGTGTAAAATGCCTTTTGACCAACTGGGGTTTTGATATCCTCTTGAAAGACTGTCACAGCAAGCACTTTAAATGAGAAGAGAAAAGAAGCGTATTGAAACTGATGGTTCTAACATCTGAATAACCTAGGTTTCCCCCTGTAAGCCCTTTACCTAAGAAAAATGAAAGAAATGAGGCTGTGCAAGGATTACTGAAATCTCAAAGAACTGCTAGTACATAACCTCTACCTACAGCAAATATTTTACTGGCCATTTTGAGGCAGGGGGACTTCTGCTTCACATTATGAGTTTGCCTATGAAATAGGGGCAGATCCAATAAATGCATGGAGGACATAAAAGGCAGCAATTATTTGCTCTCTTTTTTAACTAAATCATTATGGGGCATCACATGAAACCAGCAAATAGCAAAGTTAAAGCAAACACATGGAGGTCTTTATTTATAGTCTGCGTAGTTAAACCTTAGAAGTTTCTTACCACAGTTTGTTGTGACACTACACAGCTGCTAACGGCCAGCCCTGGGGACCGGATGCTGAGCCAGACATACCCTAGGTTGTATCCTATCTCTGAATAAATCAGTACGGGATGAAAAATTTAAGAAAAACAGTAATGAAATTATAGAATTGCTGAGCACCAGTTACCAGTTAGCTCTAGTCCCAAGTCATACAGTTTACAGTGCCAATGTCAACTATGCAACTTCCGTTAAAACCCCCCATTTTTTTAGACATACTGAAAATTTGTAATTTGTTATTATAGATACTGGTTTTACTACATGATTTTTCACAGTAGTATGTTATCTCTGGTTTGTGTTTGTGTAATCATGTTTATCTACTGTTTTTATAATCCATTTTAATTTTTTTTCTATTCTTTAAAATTAAGGGTAATTTTTCAAATCTTTCCTCAAAACATTTTCCCGGTCCTTTAATTTTTTTTTTTAGTTGTAATGCTGCTTATATTAAATCATATTGTATTTTATTATATTATATAATATTATACTACACTACATTAAGAGATGCCTTCCAATCACCTGATATAGTACTTGAAACTAATGGGAGTTTTCGTATTTTTTCTGAGGAGCTCCAAGTTCTGTCCAAACTCCAAGAGATATACCACCTAAGTCTGGAATATAATTCTCTTAATTTATCCGCCTGTTTCAGGACTTTCTTTTCTGTTATTTCAATTCATGGGAGCATCGTATCTTTTTAAATTTAAAAGAGTAGGTTCAAAATCAATAACCATACAACTTTCGTCAAGGTAAAGGGAAAAGGAAAAAAGGAATCTCTGCAACATTGTTCACTTTGTTAAATCTCTTTTTTGCTCTATGGTAATTTAACAGATGCAATATCTTTAAATACATCAGTAGAAAAAAAGTTGTGGAAATTAAGTTATTAGTTTTCATTTACGCTTTTCAAAAACTCCCTTTCCCCCTTCATTTTATGTGGCACTTTTTTCCCTTACCTCCTTTTCAGTAGGCTCTCTTTAAGAACTACAATGCATACCTTTAAGCTCTGCCATTTAATAACTTTTTTTCTCATGTTTTTGCTTCCTTCTGTGGGGGTGGAAAGCAGATGCATGGCTTCTGCAACTATCAGGATGTATCATGGTCTCCATGCTGAGTTACAAGTTTTAATTTCCTCATCTCTAGCTTTCAGATCATCTTGATTGGCTTCTCCTTTCTAAAGTCCCTTTCTCCAGAGTTTACAGCCAATTTTAAAAATAGTGAGAATTCACATGTGAGTCTTCTGAAAAGGATTTTGTGTTTAATTACACTGCAGTCGGTATTACTCAGAGGTTTAATGAAACCATTATGTAGAACAGCCCTCTGTGTTTCTTCCAACAAATTTGAAAATAATTTCAAATTATTACGAGTGAGTGAGGATTAGGATCCAAAAGTCTATTATTTGTATTAACTAGAAATTCCATCTCTGCCTAGCTTTAACATTTTAGCAGATCAGAAATTGAAATAAACCCCTATTTCTGTTTTAATACATAGTGCTGCTTCCTTTCCCCTCTGGACAGTGTTCATTCATTTTCCTTTTCCTCATCAGAAACCGAGTAATGTAACAAATATTTTTATAGTTTCTTTTTTATAGCCATGTAGATTTTTAACAATTAAACTTTTGAAAGTGTTGCTGGGAATAGTAGTTGTAACTGTACTGTAACTGAAGAAAAAATAAATGAATTTTCAGTGAAAAAATGAATACTAACTGAAACAGGACTTAAGTTTAATCAAAGATGTAACCCTAGAATCAGTAAAACATCTTCACTTATTTGCACTCTTTCAAGAAACGATCCATTTCCTGACAGAGTTGTACCACTTCCGTTAAGAGAATTATTAGGTTTGGATGCTTAGCATAACTTCTCCTTTCATGGTAAGACATTAAGTGGTTTTAGAGAGATAAAACTGTTGGCCAGAGCGGTTTCATACAAAAATTCTTTAAACAGCAAATTTACCTACCCGGTCTACTTTTCTGACAGTTACCAAGCACAAAATGTTAAATTGCAAATTTTAAAAAAAAAAAATATCACAGATACTATATGTAAAGTAGAAACTAGAAACAATACTGTACTAAAATCTCACACAAAAGCTGTTTCATGTCATGACTGTCTTTCACTGGGAGTCCTTCCCTAAATTCATTTCTTGGTTTCCAAAATTTGATCTTCTTTTTCCCTTGCTGTGCAAGTGTTCTCCGTGGAGTGATTAAGGGGAACATTTTGTATCATCTGGCTTTCCAACATTTGTACTTTGAAAATAACACCTATTTCTGTAACAATTCAATGACCATAAGAAAGCGACAGACGCCTCCAACTTTAGCTCCATAGAAACTACATTTTTCATATGCAGCTCCCCTTCAGAAAGAAAGTAAATTAAGTACCTCGAAACTGTAAAGCAATGACACCCTGGAAGTATGCAGCTACAGCACTCATTTTTTTCTTTTTTTCTCTCTCTCATTTCCTCTCTGAAGTCTGTACACTGAGCATTTCAATTTCACCTCAGCCCTCAAACCAGCTTGGCACATCCCCTCTTTTAAAACCAAAAAGGAAATGTTGTGACACTTTTTCTTAAATGAAGTTCAATAATGTCTTTCCATGTGGGTATTTCCCACAAGATTTTTTCCCTCCCTCTCTTCACAATTAGCAATGGCAAGTAAATACACATATTTTTGAACAGTTGTGTTGTGGGGTAGAGAAGGGACATCTATCTTTAGAACTGTGTTACTCCATGTTCCCAAACTTGCAGCTCAGCCCAAACACTGAACTGTTGGTTGATTGACCTGCGAGGTTGTTCTTATTGTACACATGAATATGAAAATGCTATTTAAAAAAAAATACATTTACACTATGGAGGGAGAGTGGCTCTGCATTACCCCATGGTTTTTAATTGTTTTTACACAAAGTATTTTCCCTTCTAACACTGGAGAGCTAATTTATTGAATGCACAATTATGCCAAATATTTTTTGTTCAGTCTCACACACATAAATGAGTATTTGAAATGCAAAGAACAGTCAGTTAAATTGCACTCAGAGCTGCACTTCTAAAAGCACAGTTTACATAGCAAGGGTGGTTTTACTTCTCCAAACTATAAAGGAATCTCCTGCAGACCATTCTCTACTCCGTGTGGGTCTGTAGCCCATCATTGTTTCTGTACTTCCACTTGCCTGCTTTGGCTGCAGGCTCAAGTCAAATTTCCTCCCTCATCTGACCCTATGACTGTCTGCATTGGTGATTTAAATGGTACAAAGGCAGATTCTGACTGCTGGCATGCTTTCAGGAATGGCTGGGCCCCTGACTAGTCCTCTCCCAGACAATGTCCTCGTACAAGTTGGGGTCTAGCATGGCTCAGTAACAGTTTGCCATCTGTATAAATCCAGCAGGCAGTATGGAAAAGGCCACCCTGTTTTGAAGGGGAAAGAATTTAGCTGTGTGCATTCAAGCTATGCCATGCCACTTGCCCTGACACATAAAGACAAGGCCTAATCTGCTTTATTTTCTGGTACAGATGTAGCCTGTATGCTTCCACCTGCCTGTAAATCCTATCTACCCTTAAGGCTGACAAAACTGCATCCTTTTACAAACAACCACAAAGCTATGTGGTGCTGTTTCAAAGACAAAGGTGAGGGAAGTAATGAAACCAGCCCACTATGCCTGGACCACTCCACTGAAGGTCCACTCTTAAATCAAGCACACGACCAAGTTTAATCCTCCACTGCTCCCAAAAGTTCGGTTGAAATAAAAACTTGAGCATAGTCATGTACTCATGGACTACTGACAGGAGGTTTAGGATTTCAGTATAAGTATAGCTCTTTTGTCTGTCAAAAGGTGGGATTCTTTCCAAGCATTCCGTAGGGCTGCTTTGCTGTTTCTGGGTATGACACAAGAATCCAACTGCAAAAATATTTTGTTATGTGAAAAATATCAATTTTTTTAAAGGAATGACCATGTTGCTCAGTTACTTTTCCCAAGGTGCAAGCAAATCAGCGGGTCCCTCAGTCATAACAATGAACTTTCAGTTCATGCAATGGTACTTGCCAAGCCCAGTCACAACTTAAATCTAGATATACAGGGTAATCACTGTGTCTTGCTATATGCATAGTCAGCAGCTACCACATAGGATCATTAACCTTGGTTCAATGTTTTAGGGTTAATGCCTCACTCTTTATAGCTGCTTTAGCTGAAATTTAAAAGGAGAAAAGAGAAGGTTTCAGGCTGAGGCAAATTAGCAGATAAAGTCTGTTAAGCTATGAACATCTGAAACCGAGACTACTAGCAACCACAAGATTCATTGCCAGCTTCACTCACACCGAGTGCTAGTGAGGAACAGCGTGGAGTCAGATTTCAGTTTCTCTCTTCTGCAGCTGCCAGGGACAGTTAGTCCAAAGTGTAGGCTAGTAGAGCCGCTGGATGAAATATAGCACCAGTCTCTTCAAAATGTAACATCTGGGACAGAATAATCAGAAGAGGTTGTTAATCTCTGTAAAGAAGAAGTAAAACTGACACTCCCCACTAGTTGTTCAAAGGAGCCATTAGTTACAAAGATGCAAAAATTTAATTGAACAATGAACTTTATCAGCTTATTTTGTATTTTCATTATTTTTCCTTTTGTAATTTAATATTACACTGATGTAGCATTTACTGTCTCTGCAATCGAGAGGCTTCTAAAATCAACTGACAAAAGTTACTGAATCAATTATTTTTCAGTTTGAAAACATCTTTGTGATCAGACTTTCTATATTTATAGCTTTGACGTGATACTGTTGGAAAGGCAGTAACTGGATGGACATTTCAGTGAATTTATGTGTGTATCATATGCTACAAGGAGATACCTCAACAGAACACCTGCAGTGCTTTGTGCTAAACTCCTTCAAAAGTTTTACCAGGAATACTATGAAGCCCTTGGATAGTATTTTTAATTTCTGGGAAGCAAAATAATCCCTAAAGCGCCCTAAAACTGAGGTTTGGTATTTAAACAATTCTATAGTAGGAAGCTCTTTTCAACTTTAAATAGTTCAACCCAAACTCTCTACAGGAAACTGTAGAAATGTGGGTATGTATATATGTACATGCATTTTTTTTATACTTATGTGTACAAACATATACAAAAATATATAATACTGGAATGTAAATAAAAGATTAACAGAAGATGTTAACAGAAGACCCCACCTGGAGTTCTGCGTCCAGCTCTGGGGCCCCCAACATAAGCAGGACATGGACCTGTTGGAGCGGGTCCAGAGCAGGGCCACAAAGATGATCAGAAGGCTGGAGCACCTCTCCTGTGAAGACGGGCTGAGAGAGTTGGGGTGGTTCAGCCTGGAGAAGAGAAGGCTCTGGGGAGACCTTATTGCGGCCTTCCAGTATCTAAAGGGGGCCTACAGGAAAGATGGTGAGGGACTCTTTATTGGGGAGTGTAGTGATAGGACAAGGGGTAATGTTTTTAAACTGAAAAAGGGTAGATTTAGATTGGATATTAGGAAGAAATTTTTTATTGTGAGTGTGGTGACACACTGGAACAGGCTGCCCAGGGAAGTTGTGGCTGCCCCATCCCTGGAGGTGCTCAAGGCCAGGCCGGATGGGGCTTTGATCAGCCTGGTCTAGTGGGAGGTGTCCCTGCCCATGGCAGGGGGGTTGGAACTAGATGATTTTTAAGGTCCCTTCCAACCTAAACCATTCTATGATATTTAAGGTCCCCTCCAATGCTAACCATTCTATGATTTTATTTCACTGATGTTTGATGTACCAGAATCAGACTCTGAGTGAACACAGCTGTTGTATGTGACATGGCATCGTGAACCAGCATCTTGTTATAGTGTCAAAGGACAGGAGGCAACCGCATCCAAAAGCGGCAACTCAGAAACTACTGTAACTAAGAAAAGGGGAGAAAAGTGATTTGCGTGACCTGTCTCAAGGAAATGTTGACTACGTTACATGTATCAGATTGCTTCCGAAATGTAACAGACTGAGAGGCTTAAGTGAGATGAACAGGTCTAATATGATTCAAAACACATCTTCCTTAAAACGGGAATCAAAACCGGCTGTCAGGACGGTGTGTCCCAGGCAGCTCGCAGGACCATGTAAAAATGTCCCCAGCGGTGCCCTGTGAGCCGGGTACCTGCGCCCGGCGCCTCCTCCCGCTCCCGCCTCACGCCGAGCCAGGCAACCCCCGGACGAACTCTCCCCGAGCCGCCACAACCAGCACAGACCCTCTTTGCTTTGTCACCTTCCAGCCATCACGAAAGTTGTTTTATCTTCCCGTAAATTCCGTCTCCGCAACCTCCCAAGGCGACGGCGCCGCTGGCTGCCCTGCCGCCGGGCCCCGGACGCCGCCCGCTCCCCCAGCCCGGCCCGCTGGCCCCCCTCCCCGTTCCCCACGAAGGGCGAATGCCGCCTCAGGCGCGCCCGCTGGCCGCAGCCCCCTCAGCGCAGCCCGGCTCCAGGCCTTCGCCCGCCCGCCGCCCGCGCCCCCCCGTTTTGCGGGGCCCTGCGCGGCCGGAGCGCGTTATCGCACCGCCGCGGGGCTGTCACCCGGCGCCGAGCGCCGGCCCGAAGGCGGACATACCGACGTGCCGCATCGCACGGCAGCTCTCCGGCTGCCCCAGCCCAGCGAGGCGGCCGAGCCGCGCCGCACGCACGGGCCGCCACTGTGGGCCCGCACACACCGCCCGCGCCGGGCGAGGAGGCGGGGGTTCAGCGGGCGGTCAGGGCCCCGTGGGAACCCCCCCCCGGCCGTCCCTCGCTCCTCCCTGCCCCGTGTCGTTCCCGCGCCCGGGGATCCCCTGCTCCCCCAGCCCGTCGCCTCCCCCTCCTACCGCTGCGAGTGGGTAAGCCCACGGCTGCTCCCCCCCCCCAAGTAAAATGGAACCGGCCCGTAAGCCCAGGGAGGGGCGCCACCGCCCGCTTCCTCGAATGATTGACAGGCCCATTGGTCAATCAGCACCTTCCCTTTTCTCCAGGCAACCCAGCGCCCGCCCTCAAGCGGGGTCCGGGAGGGAGTGGGAGAGGCGGGCGGGAATGTTTACAAACAAGATCAGGGAGTAGAGGGATTGGGGGGAAGCCGGGGGCGGGGCCAGCGATTGGCGCAGCAGCTGACCCAATGAGAGAGCGCGCCGCTCGGCGGAAGGGCGGGGGGCGGGACCTAGGGCCCTCCCTGCCCAACAGCTGCTGGTGTTCGCGGGCGCGATTGCCCAATGAGCGCTCAGTGGAGGGAGGGAGGGGGCGCCCTGAGGAACGGCTCCTGCTCAGGCGCTGGCGCCCCCTCCTCCCGGCTCGCTGAGCCTATCCCGGTTGGGCCGCGCTCGACTCGACTCGGCTCGGCTCGGCTCGGCTCGGCTCGGCTCGTGTCGGCTCGGCTCGGCTCCGCTCCCTGCCGCTGGGCGGGGAGGGCGGCCGGAGCAAGGGGGAGGGGAGCCGCAAGGACATGGGCCGGCCCTGAGGGCCGGGGAGGGAAGCCGACGTGCGTGTGGCTCCCTGTATCTTAATAACTGTTTGTTGTTGGGTGGTGTGGGGTTTGTGGTTGGTTTTTGGTTTGTTTTTTTTTTTTTTTAATCCCGTTTTCCCCGAGGCGGAAGGGAGAACAGCCGCCCCCCTCCGCCCCCGGCGCGCCTGCATGGCTCCGCTGCCCCGGGGCGCCCCTGGAAAATAAAATCCGCCTCAGGCCAGGTGACGTCCCCCCACCCGCCTCCGCGCGCACACACACACAGGGGGAGCGGCAGAGGCGGGGGAGCGCCCGCCTGCCAGAACATGGAGGGACCCTCGGGCCCGGCGGAGGAAGGGGAGCTGCCGCTCCTCACCGTCAAGCATGAGCTGAGGAACGGTGAGCGGGGCGGGCCAGGGCGGAGGGTCGAGGCGGGGTGGGGGGCGGTGAGGAGAGCGCTGCCGCCTGAGGGGAGGGCGGCGGGAAGCGCGGAAGGGGGGCCCGGGCTGCCGGGACGTGGGGAAGAAGCGCTGAGGAAGGAGGTTGAAGGGAGTTGATCGGGACCATGGGGGCCAAATCTCCGGTGCGGGGGCAGAAAAATGAGGGTGAGCTGGAAGACACAGGCAGGAGCGTGTCAGAGGGGGGCCGGGAGGGGAATGTCCCTTCTTTTATTTCTGAAAAAAGTATTTCGGTTGGACTTCTGCGCATTTGGCTCCCCTGTCCCACTTCCCCAGTGGTGTTTGACGCTTTTAAAGGAGATAAGGGTTAGCCATTCTTTTTTATTATTATAATTATTTTATTTGTTTTTATTTTTTTTTTAAATTGTGTGTTTGACTTTAATGGCTATGTCCGTATTGGGGGGGGACGGGGACGGGACTGTTTGCTACACTCCTAAATGATGTCGGTTTATGTGACAGCTTTTCTCTGACCTCGGTGAAATGCCGGAATTGTAGGGAGGGGAATGTGCCAACATGTAGCCGCAGAGTTATCTGGCTTTTTAGTCTCTGTATCTTCCTGTAGCTCAGTAGTTACTTGGAGACCCTCTGGAGAAGTAGTTCAACACGTGAAATAAATATGACCTTTCAAGATACAGCAGAAATGCTCAATCGTAGGTTGTTGTGTTGGGGAAGCTCTTTATATAATTTTTTTTTTTAATAGGGACTCTCTGCTTCTCAGAAGTTTCCAGGCAACTTGAATACTGCAGTAAATCTAGATTTTACTGTTCGTTTAGAAGCGCTTTTAAAACATGATCAAGATGTAATAAACACAGAGAATATACTAATTGAGGTGCTATTAACCCGTGCCCTTCGTTCCTTTTCTTTCATCTTCTTTTTTTCTTAATGATGAAGTAAAAGAAAGTATATGATGCTGTTCATCTCAGGAGTTTGGGGGAACACCTCCTCCCTCGGGTTACTGTAGTCGACATTGGCTGATGGGCCGATGGGGAAGGCAGGTGATGGTGCTGGGTCTCTTTGGTTGCACTCAGCCTACTGTCCCCCTGTCACTCGGGTCTAGGGGCACAGTGGAGGTGCCCCAGCGGAATGTAGCTATCACTGCAGCTTAAAAAAAAAAAAAAAAAAGGCGCCCTTCCTGATAGCTACGCAGAAACCAAACGGACTGTAGTTTCCTTCTTTCAAGAAGCAGCAAGAGAGCTGGTGGAAAACATACTTGTCTCTTCGGGTGTTGCTAGATTTCAGTGTGCAGGAGAAAAAGAGGTAGGGACAAGGGAAGTGGAACACATTTATTGTGTGTATTTACCCAGCTACATCTAGGTTTCTTTTATAGAAGTTGAGACAGCACATATCCTCTGTGAGATAGTTATTTAAAGATAGTTTGAAGAATAAACACATTCATATAAACTAGACAAAGAGCTGTCTAATATAGCCTAATGAGCAATTTTCATTTTGATCCTGATTTTAAAGCTTTGTAGATTCAGGAAGTACCACTACTTGCTTTTAATTTAAAAATTCTTAAGCTTGTTCATGTCTTCTTAAGCTTCTGAAGTTCAGCTTAATAGGAATCAATTACTTCTCCCCTTCTCATTCTCTTCTCCTTATTAAGTATTTAGAAAACTCTGCTTTCTGAAAAATGCTTTCTAGCAATGGCTTTTCTATTTCTGGTGCATTAGGGTGGAGGAGGGAGCTGCTCTGTCATGTACTCCTGGGAGACTCCTACTCCTGAAGGTGTCAATAGTGTCATCACTATGCAAGACATATCAAGATACAGTTTCAGAACTTGTCTCTATACAATGCACAAAGATATGATAATTTGAGGAGAAAAACTGCAGTCAGCCTCTGTTGATATAGAAATATATAAATAATCTGTAGAGTACTTTGGATATTTTTCTTAGGTTTTTTTGCACTGGGTCTGGCTGTGTGGGTGCCTAGCTGCTGGCTAGGGTCAACCTACCACAGTTTTAAAGCATGCAGCATGATTATTTACTTTTGCCTCATTTTGGGAAAGAGGGTAAGGGGACATGCAAGAACTAGAACTGGAGCCACAGGATCTTTGTTGTTCTTAAATACTGAGGTTGTATACCATTAATATCCTTTTAATGTACGATTTGTTTAGATTCTAGTGTTCCCCTCCTCTCTGCGTTGTTTCTTTGATGTTGCTAGCTCTGTGACTAATTGAATGATTTAGAATTACATATCGAAAGCAGCTGTCATCGGATGAAAAAGAGGTCAGTCTCCACAGTGCTTTGAAAGAGTGCACTATTGTGGTAGAAATAATGGCTTCTTTGAGAAGGGAGTGTCTCATTTTCATGTTGTGGAAGTTGTTGCTTGAACCTCTTGATAACAAACTCAAAGTACAAAGAATTAGGCATTCAGATCAACTAAATGCGGGTGAACCTACAGTTATACTTTGCATTTGGAATTATGTGACCCTTGGAATTGCTCTAAAAATATTAAACTAGTTAGAGACAGACATTGATTATGGTCAACCGAGTACGTGAACATACTATAAAACTTGAATTTAAGATTAAATGAGTGTCTTCAAGAATGAAACAGATGATTGTTGTTACCTTCCAGCAAGTATTGCAGCATATGAAAGTACACAGTTAGAGCATATGCAGTGCTATTTCTCCCAGTTGATTGTTAACCCTGTCATACCATGGTTTGACATCTTTTAAACTTTGACTTTGAAATTACAGTGCTGGCTTTGATTTGTAGGGTCAGCCTTAATTTTAGCTCTGCATCCCATATTCTTAGGGCCCTGAGACTCTTCTGTTGCGTGACCAAAAAGCAATTGCAGAAAAAACATCACTTCATAGGCATGTAGATTGGGTCCATGATAGGGAAGGAACTGTGGTGCATAATACTTGAGTGCCTCTATGAAATGCCATGTGATTTGCTGTATTACAAATACTGGGCACGACTCTGTGTATATCTATTTTATTTCAATGATGCAAAGAATCAGAATGTCGGGAAACTGTAAGCATGCACGTGCTTCAGTGATTGTTCCTTCAGTTGGTTATTTTGCAGATTAGATACAGCAGTGTCTTTTAGGACACATTTCAGTTAATAATGATTTTCTCCTAATATATTTAGCAAGCTGGTTTTTTTTTCCTTTCTTTTCCTGTCACACAAATCACTTCTTCCTTGACAGAAACCTCACAATTTAGCCACTTCAGAATAGTCACCATCTTTCTCTTCTCACTTTGGGAAGGAAATGAGATTTTTGGGAAAGTGGAATCACCTTTTCTTTTCAGGAAGAAGAAGAAGAAAAATATGCCAAAGATCAAATAGTAGGAAGTGGTAACTTTCTCACTGAAGCTCTCCAGTGAAAATAATAAGAAAATTAAACTTTCTGCAGCATCTGTTTTTGGAATCTTATAAAGGGAAAGGTTTTATTTTTGAAGGCTAAACTCAGAGTTAGTACAACTTCTAATCTTTTTGGAGACCTAAGAAGTTATTATTTACAGTGAAAAAAGAATATTGTTGCCTCTTCACATTTTGTTTCCTAGTAATGCCATATAACTGAACAATAGCAAATGTAAAGCCTATTAGAGGAAAAATTTTTATGTGATAGGGAAGGATATGGGTAGAGAGAGAAAGACTTGTGATGTAGGAAGGTAAGAAGGAAACAGAACCGTTAACAGTGAGATTTCCCCCCCAACACACACACCTCCTGTTGGTTTCTGTCTTAGCTCTTGGTTTTGGGGTGGGGGGAAGTGATCAAAGGATCCTGAGCCTTCAGTGTATGTGACTAGGCAGCGAGTCGACCATCTTGCAGCATACATGTGCGCTCTCTGCTTTGCCCAGTGAGAGGCAGAGATTAGCAAAACTGGGATCTTGAAGGGAACTTTGAGACATTCCATGAATGTGTGGGCGATAGGCAGTATATATGTTGTTTGCTTTGCTTTAAGATGTTGTTCTTGTCCTTTTGGCAAGTCCATTTTGAAGAGGATACTGGATTCATTTTAATGCTATCATAAACTTTAGACTAAAGAACTTGTTTTACTTTTCCATTTGTCTGACTGTAACACATGACATGCAAAAAGGCATATATAGCCCAGAAGTCAATGTAGCAATGGTCTGCAGGGCTCCAGAGGCAGAGGAATTTGGAACTTCCGCTTGGGTCAAACAATCTAACTTATAATTCAGTATGAAACTATAAAAGGCTTCAGACAATAAGTACAAGGACTACCTGAAGGATTTAATATTGCAAATTTTTAGTTACCCCTTCTTGAATGAGAACTTAACCTAGAATGGATTTATTTGTAAACTGTAAAGTTCATGTTTCATCATAAGTCATTGTGAAAATTCCTATGGCTAAAAACCATGATGAATCAAACATTAAATAGAGTATTCAGTGTTTGCTACAGAGCTACACCTGGCAGCTTTACAATATTCTATTTTTTAATTTCTTAGAGGAAACTTTTTTATGAAAGTTTAAAGATACTTCTTTAATGATATTTTCAGTAAGACACATTTTTTTTTATATGACTCTGTACTAGTTCTGTATATTGTTTAGAGATCAGGATATATTAATAGTTGAATATTTCAAAGCTTGGATTGCTTTTACTTCTACTCTTCTCTTTTTGAGCACTAAAATATATATATGTTCTCATATTGCTGTGGTAGGTATGAAGAGTGTTTTAAGAGAGTAAGTTCATGAATCATCCTTAATAAAACTTAAATCTCTGGATTTTACTCTTTACAGAATCAATATTTTTAAAAAATGTTTTGTAGTCTAGGAATTTGTTGTTATTTATCTTCTGGTAACTATGATAAGCGTTGATTATGGAGGGGAGGAGGAATATCTCCTCCTGGTTATGAAGAAGAATGACTATTGATCTGTTGTTTGCTTTTTTCCAGGCTTTGGAATCTAACAAACCTGGCTTAAATTATCTGTAAAAGGGTCTGGTACCATTGCTCATTTTGCTCTCATTGCTTCAGTGACAGTCTATGAAATGTCTAATGTAAATGGGGACTAGTAGTTGCAATCTTCCTTGTCAGCCTGTTTAGCTTTGTTCCAGTGAACCATTCTATGATCCTATGATTCTAAATATGATGGCTTAAAAGCTTATGCTGAATTCCACAAAAGAGTTAGGAGAATTATATGCCACTTAAGTGCAGTTCGGGATTTTATTCAGGAGGCAATTCAGAAAACATTCTCTGAAGTTGCTTAGACTTAAAAGGAAGCCTGGGTATCTGAGGGTGTGAATTTCAGCTATATGCTTCATGTAAATATTTCTATTGGATCCCCTCCATTGCTTGGCATCATTTGATGTCTTATGGTAAACATTCTTTCTTTCTCTCTCCCTCTCTTTTTTTTTTTTTTTTAACCCTTATACAATCCTAATGATGAGGTGCAAGCTCTGCTAACATTTCTTTACTTCTGACTCATTCTGTAGATAGGCAGATGGCCTGGTTTATGAAGGACTCGCCTTATACACAGTCACTTTACTTGTTTTTGTGTTTTGCTTTGAGATCTATTGTGACTGTTTCCTCTTTCCAATTTTTGTTGACATCTGTAAATATTTTATGCTGGCTTCGACAGATGGTTATAAAAGCTTAATCTGAGAAAGGGTAATTCTGAAGATAATTCTTAAATTTCCCGGTTAGTGTCTGTATAAGCTAATATGTAAGTACGCTCCATCCAAATTTAAATTGTCAGTTGCTCTTCTTTTGTTCATAAATTAATCTACATTCTGTTACTTTCAACAGTGTGTCCAAAGTGCCTGTGTTTGTATAAAGTGTATTTTTTTTTTGAAGTGTGGTACTGATTTCTGGTGATCAAGAAGATCAAAGTTGATTCATACCTTGTACTTAGATGTAATTTTTTGCTTGAAAAGGTATGCACAGTCTTTAGATATCTGTTGTTTTGATCTGACTATTTTGTCTCTGTCCAGCATTAGATTATATATAGCAACTTTATTCATTAGCATCTTGCCTAATTACACTTGGGTTTTTTTTGGCTGTTATGTGATCTATAGTGTTACTGTACGTTAAGCTTCTAGCTAACCATGGAGGTGCTTCTAGGTTGAATCTTAGTGACCTCATAGTGATTCATCTCACAGTAATGAAAAGCCTCATAGCAAAATTGCCTCTGAAATAGCAAAAGGGCTACTGCTGATGGATGCAAATGGATCTTAACATGGAATATTTTCCAATTCTGACTGCTGTGGGTCTGGATTGTTAATCTCAGATGTCCACGCTTTTATCTTTAGTTCAGTTTCTGATGTACAAATGATAACTTTGGTGGGATAGTCTTCTGCAGCTTCAGTCTGTTTTCATAATGGTAATGATTGTTTCCTGTCATGTTTCCCACAGCATTTCATGCTTCTGAATTTCCACATACTGTATTCTGCTTAGCTAGTACTTCATAGGTCTTTGTCATCTTTAGCTGTGCAAAGTTTTGGCTTTCAGGCCTTCTAGAATGGGATCAGCAGCTTTGTGAGATCATCAGTTTTTTTTCAGTTCACATGGTTTTCTCCTTAAGCATCTTATATTGTAGAGAATGAACACTTGTCACCCTGCCTTAGTTGAGAGTTCAGAGTAACATGAATTGCATTTTCTCTTCTTTGATGCGAGTTCAGAACTGTATTCATGTTTTATTTTTGCTCTAAATTCCTTTTTGGCCTAAGAAAAATGCAGGTAGTCCTTGAGATGATACGCTTTTTAAACTCCATTTTAAGTTTGTAGGATAGTTCCCTCTCCTGATTAAATGGTACTCTTGTTCAGGGACCTGACAATTACTAGTTGGTGATCTGTCAGATTTCAAGGACTCTGGAATATTTTTCACTTCCCTTCACAAATAGTTCTCTAGATGTATTTTCTTCAATGTCTAACAAGCAATAATTGTGTGGTTTCTGTTATGCGGTGGGTTTGTGGTTTTTTTTTTGTTGTGTGTTTTTCCCCCCTTTCCCCTCCCCAAAAGCAATGTGCTAGTTTTGCTTAATTTCAAGGAAAAACACCCACTCTTCACTCTATGTAAGGGATAATCTCAAGTTTGTGTTCATATAACTTTCAAAACAGCATCGTTCTTTGTTGCTGTGTCTTAAAAAAGTACATCTGTTATGTGAGTGGAGATGGGCTGTTCTCGGAAGTAACAGGTTAGAATCAAGTCAATCTTGGTACCAGGCATTGGACACGTAATTGTTTGAAATATTGCACAGTGTCTTTTCTCCTGTTTTCCTTCTTGCTTTCTCTATTCTGCTTTAGATTGCCTGAGGTTCATTGTTCTGTTCGATAAAATGGCAGAGCTGGTCTCATGTTGCAGAAAACAGCAGAGACAAGTCACAGCTTTCAGGCAGAGCTTGTCTTTGAAGGTTGCTTGATCTAGTTCAGTAGAGGAAGCTCTAGTTTAGTCTGTCTGCTTCCAAACCTATCTGCAGCGGAGTCCAGAAACAGAGGGCACGGTGCATTTTAACTTGAAAACAATACTGTTGAAATATTATTTCTTAAGATCACAAAAGTACAGTTAAAAGCAAATAGAGTCATTACACAGTAGCAGCTTGCATGGCTCTTAGTTCACACTTGGTTGTCTTAAAGTTCAGGTATAGCGCAGGCAACAGTTGTGTTTATTATGTCGTCTGGAGATCCTCCATCAAGAAGAAATATTTTGTTCTGGTTCCCAGAGTTAAACAGACTGTCCTACTTCCAGGGGGCTGAGAATGACAGTACTGATCTCCATGCATTAATGTCCCTGCATGCAGGGGTTTGCCTTCTCAGTGGGAATATTTCTAGATATTTGCTTTCTTTTTGCTTTCGGAGGTGATAATTACAACCAGTACCACTATTTCCTCTTTGTTTTTTATGGATGCTGTGATGTCTTGGCCTTTCCCTTTAGTCTTTGTTTCTGGGTTGATCTGTTGTATGCAGCTGAAGGCAACAGTGAGATACTCTCCTTCTAATGTTGGGCCAGTGCTGATTACTGTGGACTAGAGTAGAAAAATCTATAAATGGAAGCTTTTTCTAATTGTGCACCTATGCAGTTAACTTATCTCCCAGAAGGTGCTGTCAGCTTACTGCTTTTTTTTTTTTTTTCAAGATGTACCACCATCCTTTATACTGCTATGTCACGTGTAACTTCAGATAACTTGTGGAGAAACTCTCATCCTGTTGACTTGGGCAGTACTTTCTTCCTGTCCAACCTTAATTCCCTTCCTTGGTACTTTTCGGCTGGTGCATCAACAGACTTGAAGAAAAAGGGCATGGAGAAGTAAACTTTCTGTTTCCAAAACGGCTTTTCTTGTGCTCAATTCTTAAATGAGGAGCTTTCCCAAAGCTGCTATTTCCAAGTGACATATTTGCATACACTGATGTGTTATGGTACTGATTGCCAGAAATACTGTTAGCTAGATGCTAGAGTGTTCATCCTGTTGAGCTCTTGATAGATACTTGTCTTCATGCGGGTTGCACAGGCAGTTGCTGGGTCAGTTTCTGACACCTGTGCCAGCATGGTGATGCCCGTGGGGTGGGAGAAGCTTTTCACTGTCCTGTCAGTGATGGTAGGAGTAGTGGCCTTCTTGTTGCAGTCCTTTAAAGCCTCTCAAACTTGTGGAAAGTGTTGCTTGTGAAAGGTCCTCCAGCAGTGGTCATTTGGGTTCCTGGGGTCACTGGAGAATAGAATAACTAATCTTTGGGGATTTATGCTCCTGAAAGCAAGTTGAAGAAAATGTCAGTATAACAACTTTTGTTCTGGAGAAACTGTACCTCAGCTAAAATGTCGAAAAGTGCTGTGCCTGGTTTCAGCAGATGAAGACAAAGAACTGCTCTAGCAGTGTCATTGGAAAGAATGTGGCACAGACACATTCAGCTTGCTTTTCTTGGGGTATGACTTCAGAGATGGACTGAGTGCAGCAACTGAGGTTGCTGGAGCAAGCCATTGCCAGCTGTGGGAACACTGGGAGAAGCACTTTCTGGGAATTGTTAATCTTTTCTTGTAGCTTTGAAGATCTAGTTTGGTGTTTTGTTTTTGTTTTTATTAAGGATAATTCTACTTCTTGCTGTATAGGGAGTAATTCTGAGAGAGAGTTTGAATGTCTCAAGTGTCCTGTCATACCTCTACGTGTCATGCAACACCTTTTAGCTATCTGATCTTGTGGGATGGCTCTTTTCCTCAGTCTAATGCAAAAAGAATGAGGCGGGATTTATTTTATAGTGATCACATGTTTGTTTTTGATGTAGTTTTCCCCTTTTACTATGAAAATAATGTTACAGTAACTTTAAAGATATTTAATTTTGTTTTTTTTAGGATAAGGCAATTAAATTTCCTAAATGGGAGTAAAAATGGGATTAAGTGGATCATGCAAAACTACAGCTCACATTGAAACAAGTACATAATAATTCAAACTAGGTATCACTCAGCTTTTTACTGTGTAACCTCATTAAAGTTGGAAAGGTTTTACTAATGTTACTGAATATGCAATGCAAGTTAAATTGAGTTTATGGTACAGTTTAGATTAATGGATTGAGTTTAGGACTTGATCTCTTTTTAGGACTATGTACAGCACTACAAATCTTCAGCATGTTATCAGAAATGCAATATTTCTGTGTTCCACTCTCTGTCTTCCTATTCAGTTCCAAAAGTATGGCAGAATTAAATGACTATTCTGCTTTCTAGAAGAGTGTTTAATGGAAAAGCTTTCTGCTGACAGCTCTTAAAGGATGTGAGATGGTAAAACCTTTCTGGAGTACTCCATAATGGAAGATCCAAATCAGTAGATTTTTCAGTGAAAAATTTCTTCCCACTCTGAATTCACCACTTACTTAGCTAGTATCCAGAGCATTTCTGCGTCCTCAATCTCTTCATTGACATCTGCTACTTCATTAAAACTGTGGACGCTCTAGCCCTGGTCTCTTTAGGGTAGTCCTGAATCCTGCTGTCCCTGTCAGGAAAGACACTGTTTTGGAACTGTGTATGTTGAGTACCATTCTCAGCACTTGTTAAGAAGAGTAATAAGTAATATTAAGTTGCTTCAAGACAGACTGCTATCTGACTGTGACACGATTTACGTAATTATATAGACACTAACTCAGTCTAGCCTTACCTGCTATTACTCCTTTCTTGGCACACGAGTGCATCTTCCTTACTGCTGACTTCAGCGATGACTGTGATGTAGCACTAGCAACAGTATTTATTCTATTTGCGGTGAAAATTGTACAGTAAGCTTCACTTCACGTTGTGTGATGCACGTTGTCTCATTGATTTGTTAATGATTCTGGTACTGTCTTGTCTAATATGCGTTATTAAAATGGAACTGATCACAAAAGTAACATTTCTCTAGTAAAAATTTCACTGTGCTGTGTGTTGGGGTTTTTTTGTCTCTTTTTGTTCCTGTTACATCAGTATTAGAAAAGCTTGTAGATTCCCTCAGATTTGCAAAAATTGTCATGTGTACTTCTGTTTGTACAAGAAAAAATCCTGAAAGCTCTTTTAGACTTTCTAATCTCTCAGTAATTCCAAGTGGCCTCTCTGCACTTATTCCAAGATCGATTAATCCCTAATAAAGATGAATGATAAGAACTGACAATAGTATTTTAGATGAGATTTCATCCATCAGTGACTTGCATGAGAGCACTAATGTTACCCTATCCCAACTAGATGCATTTTGTGTATGTGTATAGATTCCTAGGATTATTGGAATAAGGCACGAATTTGCTTTTTCATTTATTTAATGCTTGGATTTTTTTATACTTGTTCCTCCTTTGCAGAGAGATATTTTTTTGCGAAGCTTTAAGTTCTCGAGTTGTTGAGTTGCTGCAGTTCTGTGAATGGAGATAAACTATACATTTCAATAGTTAATTCAGGAAGCACACTGTCTTCATAAAGTTTCTTAGAAATATCAAACCAAATGAGAATTTCTGTTCAATGGCATCTCCTATCAAAGAGTTTTCCTCTCTTGGTTAAGAGATCCCTCCAAGTGTTGAAGGCCAGGTTGGATGGGGCTTTGAGCAGCCTGGTCTAGTGGGAGGTGTCCCTGCCCAGGCAGGATGGTTGGAACTAGATGATCTTTAAGGTCCCTTCTAACTCTAACCATTCTATGATTTATACTTGAAATCTGTGGTTCTGTTCCTGAAAGCATCTTGCACATCTTTCCTAAGCTTTTTTTTTTTTAAACTAGCCTTTAAACATGCAGTTTGGCTTGAAGTTGCTCTTTAAGAGGTATTCTTTTAGCAGCCATGCCAGCTTCTGCAGCTTGATGCTGCATCCTCAATTTTTCTAGTGAAACTCTTTATGCAGCTGTGGATCAGGGAACTGAAATTGATTAAGAATAATCAAACTTAGTTGCTTTTTTGCCTTACTGCTTTTGACTTGGATCATTTTAATGAGCAACTTTGCTGAATGGCCTGCGGTCATATTGTTGCAAATGGATGGATAGTATTAGGATAGGAATGAAAGAAAAAATGGGAACTGCTTAAAGCTTTCTTTTAGCAGCTTATGAAAGAAAAAACCCCACCCCAAAGCAACAACACACCAACCTACCACAATTCCTTTTTAAAATAGGGCTCTTTACTTTCCTGCTTAGAAAAATGTCCGTTAGACAAAAAAAAAATCCTCAGTAGTATAGATTAGTACAAATGTAGGACCCCCTTCCTCCCAAACTCACCAACAAATGAAACAACTTTGTAGCAGTTCTGATTTTTAGAGACTTGTTGGTTACATAGACTCAAGGTCTTTCCTACTTGATAGCAGTGGAGAGTCTTTATAGGTTTAGGAATCCCGTGTTAAAAGCATGTGAATAAGTTATTGGAGCTCTGTTTGTCATCCCGGGCACCATATAATCCAAGAACACGAGAGTATTTAGGCTGCTATGGGTAAGGGATTACTTGATTGCTGTCTATAGCTATGCGATTAGAGATTACAGACAAGGTGAAATTTGACTCTTTAAAGAGGTGCCCAGTGATGAGATGAAAGTCAGTGTATACAAGCTAGATGGGCATCAGTTATTATTCTGTGATTTTTATACTTCTGGGAACACCGATGGCAGCAAGAAAATTGATCTCCCTGGCTTTTCCAATTAAAGGAATACAGTATGCGAGTGGAATGCCCTTTTAGTGTTGCTTATGTGGTTCATCTTGTTTTTTCAAGTAAAAACTTGTTTTTACTGAAGCTGTACTAAAATGTCAGAATGATGTTTGTGTACTACATGTCTGATGTGATTTTTTTTTTTTTTCCCCTTCAGCAAATTTGACAGGCCATGCAGAGAAAGTTGGCATTGAAAACTTTGAACTCCTGAAAGTTCTTGGAACAGGGGGTAAGATGCACTATTTTTTTCTAAACTGAATGTTGGAGCATTACTCTCAAGTATAGTTTTTTTTTCTAGTTGAGATTTTGGTAATTGGAACATTCTTTAAGAAGATATATCACTTTTATATTGCATAGCATGATTTTCCTCACTTTTTTTCTCAGAAATATTGTGCAAAATTAGAGGTCACATGTTTTAGCTTACAGCACTTCTGAAGATGCACTTTTTCCAAAAAAAAAAAAAAAGGAAAATAAATGTCTTGAGATTTGTGACAATTTAATACAGTTTGTGAAAAATCTGGTCTAAGTTAAGGCATGATCTTGATAATTTAATTAAATTTTCAGACTATCTTTTCATGAATTTCTGGAAAAAAAAAAACAGTAATGTTTGTACATTGTTGAATAGGATGCTCCACTCATTAACTGTATGTTTTAGAGTTGGCATTGGCTCTTCTAGTCTCTTTATGTCCTATTCAAATACCAGTAATTTTTAAGATGGAAAATACTCACTTTTGTATTATGGATTTGAGCACAGTGTTGGAGGTTTGTAGGATTTTGTAGGATTGCTGACTGTAACCAATAAAAAAAGCTTTCTTTTCCCCTTTGTTGAAGGAATACACACAGAGGCCCATACACAGACCAAAAGTAATGGCTTTTATACTTCTTAATGTGTTTACACATTTTTTTTGTCAGTATTAACATTGGATGCAGTGTTGAGTAGATTGGGATAATCATGAAGGTGGACTATCATCAAAGTCTGTAGAAGGTATAAATTATGATATTAAATTTTGGGTATTATCAGCCATTAATGGTTATCAGTGAGGCTGTAATTGCACGAGCTGCTACATCACGAAAAGAGCAAAGATTTTTGATTTTTCACATTTAGATTTCATACAAATTCTGTCATAAATTCATTAAGTCGTTAAATCACCTGAGAGTATATTTATCTGTTTCTGAAGTAATTTTTTTAAAATATAAATTTAACAGGCTTAACAATTCAACCCTTGCTGTTAAATTTTAGTAGTTAGTGGCAGAGGCAAGGAAGCTTTAATATTCATAGATATATGTTGCATATTCATAGGTAGAAGCAGCTATGCAGTTCTGAAGTGGTCAGTATTGGTCTGAATGGGGTTGACAAAACCAAAATTATTTATAATTATGCATTTTTGTGAGGATGTCTTTCTTTCCTGCTGATGGAAACATCGGCTGGATTTTACTTTTAATTATACATCTGTGTGTGAAAACTAGCCCCATACCTGATTTTCTTTCTTTTTTTCTTACCACTGGCATTGGTCTGAGATCACCTTAATATTACTCTGTATTCCAAATGCAACAGCTGTAAGTTTTGGTGGTTTCATAACTGTCAGTCTTCAAGTTCAGACTAGTGGTAGCCCAGCCTTCTCCTAATGTGTTTAGGCAGTGCCTCTGAAATGCCGCTTTGCAGCTGTTAAACTGTTGTCTGTCATTCATTGCTACCTTCCACGTCCTCCCTTCTTCATGAACAGATTAGCTGAATTTCTCTTAACATGGAATACTCTTAGTCGTAGCAGGTAGTCCTTAGTCTCCTAGTCCAAACGCTATCCTATTCACTCAGGTTAACAGGATAATTTTTGAGTGACCCCTTTCAGAAAAGGCTACTTCAAAGGGTTGACAATGGGATTGACAGTGTGTGTACACATGAAGAAAATAAAAAAGCTGAGGAAGCATGCCTGTCTGTCTTCATCCTGTTCTAGTAGTCAAGTTGCTCCAGAAACACTTTCTGTCTTAGTAGACTTCTGACTATTTCAAGAACTGACTAAAAGATTCCTACAAGCTTTAGGCATCCTAGGACACATTGGGTATCCTGGAATGGTATTTGTAGGAAGAGTAGTATTGTTTTTTGTCAAGGATACGCTAGTTGCACTTTTTAAATATGTAATTTCAATCATAGCCTGAGGTTCTTGCTTTAGAAATCTAGACCATCAGGGCAGTCTAGACGCTTTGTTCAGTCTTAAGCGTATCACAGCTAAGACTAGTGCATTAGGTATATCAGAGGTTGTTGCTTGCCAATTACTGGACAGCATTAAATGCAAACCACCTGTTCAGAATGGAGCTAGTTCTGTTTGCTTTTGGGGAAGTGACCATCTGTGACCTGTCAGTGTTTGCAGTAACATGGAATTGTTGAAAACAGGACTGGAATGGACTTGAAAAGGTCCTCTAATTGCCTGGCCCAAGACATGGTCAGTTATACCTGCATTATCCCTGACAACAATTTGTATATAAAAGCCTCCAGTAGTAGAGATTCTGCAACCTTCCGAGATGTTCTTGCTGTGGATGTGTAATATCCTGGCTTGAGAAGCATTCTGGGTATTGTAAGAAGCAAAAATGCCCCCTCATTCTTGCAAGAGGTTTATGAAAGAACATTATTTCACAATAGGATATACCTGTGTTAAGGCATTTCTTCTCTAAATATCATCCAACAAAATTTTGATGCAGGCTTGAACACCATCTTCACTTTCAGTGTATTTCTAATTGTTATGGTCAGAAGAGTTTCTGTGTCCTTTTCATCGACTCGACAGAGCAGAATAGAAACTAAAGCAAGATATTGGCCATTTGGCTAAGATGATCCTGAAATTTTCTTCTATGAAACAAATTTTCGTGAGTGTTGGGCCTGCTGTTAGAGAACAACAGAGAACTTGTACAAATTGCCTCTGGTGCGGTTAGTTGAATAACATACAAACCCCTTTGTAAAAACTTAGTTTTCAGGAAGTTCTGGAACTGCCTTGTCAATAACAAGAATTATTGTGTAAGCACTCCATCTTAAACGTGGAAAACCAACTTAAACGTCATAGACCTCACAGTATCTGCTGCATGTGAAAAGTCTGGATCTATACATTCAGTTACTTAGCTATCCTACTGACTGTATGTTTTTCTTGTGCAATGTACCTTGCTTTTTTCCCCACAACTTCCATAGCAGAGAGATTATTTTTCAAAAACTTCATAAGACTCTAACCACCTGTATGCATGCAAATTTTCCTACAAGATCTTAACTGTGTTATGTCATGAGTTCTGGGGTCCTGTTTAGGCCTGCAACTTCTTGTTCTCATACTTGAATTGAGGTTGGAGGAGTGAGTATGACTACTCTGACTTCTCAGTTCTTTGTACCAGAATATACATTTACTTGGGGGAATGAGAAGAAGCATAAAGACAACCGTCTATAATCACAATAACATAAGTCAGAAATATTTGGATTAGCAGGCTTTTATTGCAGACTTGTCTTAAATGATACTGTTCAAGAGTAAGGCCTCATTTAGAACTTGTACTGTCTTGTACAAACCTACTCATCTGCATTTCAGTTGTCGTCCTTAGGCATGCTCTCACAAAAAAAAATGGGGAAAAAGTTCAGAAGATACTTGCATGCCTTCTGTATTCATAGAATAGTTCGGGTTGGAAGGGACCTTTAAGGGTCATCTAGTCTACCCTCTCTTGCAATAAGCAGGGACATCTTCAACTAGATTAGGTTGCTCAGAGCCCTGTCCAACCTGACCTTGAATGTTTCCAGGTGTGGTGCATCTGAAAATCTCTCTGGGCAACCTGTTGCTGTGTCTCACCACCCTCATTGTAAAAAAATTTCTTCCTCATATGTAATATAAATCTACCCTCTTTTAGTTTAAAGCCATTGTCCCTTGTCCTATTGCAACAGGCCCTGCTGAAGCGTTTGTCCCCATCTTTCCTGTAGGCCCCTTCTAAGAACTGAAAGGCTGCAATATGGTCCCCTTGAGCCTTCTTCAGGCTGAACAACCACAACTTTCTCAGCCTGTCCTCATAGCAGAGGTGTTCTGTCCCTTTGATCATTTTTATGGCCCTCCTCTGGACCTGCTCCAACAGGTCCATATCTTTCCTGTGCTGAGAGCTCCAGAGCTGGACGCAGTACTCCAGGTATGGTCTCACCAGAGTAGAGGGGCAGAATCACCTCCCTTGACCCACTGACCACACTTATTTTGATGCAGCCCAGGATATGGTTGGCTTTCTGGGCTGCGAGCACACATTGCTGGCTCATGTCCAGCTGTTCATCCACCAGTACCCCCAGATCCTTCTCAGCAGGTCTGCTCTCAATCCCTTCGTCCCCCAGCCTGTATTGGTACCAGGGGTTGCCACCACCCAGGTGGAGGACCCTATGTTTGGCCTTGTTGAACTTCATGAGGTTCACATGGGCCCAGTTCTTGAGCCTGTGCAGGTCCCTTTGGATGGTATCCTATCCCTCAACGGTGAGAACTGCAACACTCAGCTTGGTGTAATCTGTAAACTTGCTGAGGGGCTGCTCAATCCCACTGTTCATGTCATTGATGAAGATCTTGAACAGTTAGAACAATTTAGAGAGAAGGATGTTGTGGGGGACTGTGTTGAAGGCCTGACAAAAGTCCAGATAGACGACATCTGTAGGTCTTCCCTTGTCCACTGATGTAGTCACTCCATCATAGAAGGTCATTAGGTTGGTCAGGCAGGACCTGCCCTTGGTGAAGACATGCTGGCTGTCTTGAATCACTTCCCTGTCCTCCGTGTGCCTTGACATAGCTTCAGGGAGGATCTGTTCCATGACCTTCCCAGGCACAGAGGTGAGTCTGACAGGTTCCCAGGGTCCTCCTTTCTACCCTTTTTTAAAAAATGGGTGCAGCGTTTTCCCTCTTTCCAGTCACCAGGGACTTCACCTGACTGCCATGACTTTTCAAATATCATGGAGAGTGGCTTGGCGACTACATCAGCCAATTCCCTCAGGACCCTGGGATGCATTTCATCAGGCCTCATAGACTTCTGTATGTTCAGGTTCCTCAGGTGGTCATAAACCTGATCTCTTACAGTGGGAGAGACTTTGCTCCTCCACTTCCTGCCTTGTAGTTTGTCCACTCAAGAGGTGTGGGGAGAGAGGTTGCCAGTAAAGACCGAGGCAAAAAGGTTGTTGAGTACCTCAGCCTTCTCATCTGTTGTTACCAGTTTGCCAGTCTTGCTCATCAGGGGGGTTACACTTCTTTTGACCTTCTAGTTGACATACCTGTAGAAGCCCTTATTATTATTCTTTGCATCTCTTGTGAAGTCCAGCTCCAGCTGCACCTTGGCCTTCCTGACCCCATCCCTACACAACCAGGCAGCATCCCTATACTCTTCCCAGGATACCTGTTCCTGCTTCCACTGCCTGTGCATGTCTTTCTTGCTCTGTAGTTTGACCAGCAGGCTTCGACTCAGCTGTGACCATGTCTTGCCCTCCTTTCCTGATTTCTTACACCTGGGGATCGAGAGCTCTTGTGCTCTATGGAAACTGTCCTTAAAGATCTGTTCTGTTCCCTTGTCCCTGAGGGCAGTTTCCATGGGGGGGTCCCATTGACTAACTCCTTGAAGAGCTGGAATTTTGCTTTCCTAAAATTCAGGGTCCTGACTTTACTCTTCCCCTGACCCATATCCCTCAGGACTGCATTACCTGGTTTAAGAAGTTAATTGGTGCACTCCAGGAGTCTCCTGGATTGCCTACAGTTTGCTGTGATACTTTTCCAGCAGATGTCAGGGTGGCTGAAGTCCCCCATAGCTGGAGTAAGAAGGCTTCATCAATAGGCTCCCCTTGATCAGGCAGCCTGTAGTAGATGCCAGCCATGAGGTTTTCTTTGTTGCCTCCGTCTCTTATTCTTACCTATAGGCTTTCAACCTGCTCATGGCTGTTCTTCAAAGACAGCCCTTCACACTCTATCTGTTTCTTGATGTAGAGGGCAATGCCTTTGCCTCTCCTTTCTCGCCTGTCCCTTCTGAACAGCCTCTAGCCATCGACAGCTGCACTCCAGTCATGGGATTCGTCCCATCAGATTTCAGTAATGGCCTAGGTTGCCATTTGTAGATTTCAATCAGCACGGTGGCTTCCAACTCCTCCTGTCTACTGCCCACGCTGTGTGCATTGGTGTAGAAGCACTGGAGCCGGGCTGTCAGCTGTGTCACCTTCTTAGAGGAACATCCGTTAATTCCTTTGAGGTGTTTCACTGGTGTTGCCCCTCTTGGCTCCTATTGCCTCAGGAGCCCCTGTCTCATCTCTTTAAGACTTCAAGTGTGCTCCAATGTAGCCAGCACATCTCACAGTAACAGGCTGCAAGGTATGTGGAAGGTACTTAGAATCAGAAGGATATATTCATATAAAGGGAAGAAAATTGATAGGATGAATGTCAGATTTAAATAAACAGCTCAAAATCATGTTATACAAGAAGGTATCATAAAGTTCCATCTAAGAGGTCAGAAAGTATTCTGATAAAGTTAAGACTGTAAAATTAAGTCTTTCAAAGCACAGTAAAGAAAAGAGAAAACATTCTTCTTTCATAAAAGGAGAAGAAAGAACGAACTGTGGTTACTGTGCTCAGGAGAGTAAGCCACAATTAGGGAGTGTCTAAAAATAATTCCAAACTCCAATAATATTTTACTTCAGTTTCTGCTGTGGAAAGTTATGATGAATACTGAATGGCAGGTGGGATGGACAATTGGAGGCTGAGTTTGGAAATAGGAAATTATTTTTCTGTATGAAGAGCAGACTGAAAAAGGGGTGACTGTGTTCAATCTGTGAACCTAGAACCTGGATAAATTTGTCCCATTCATCCATCAGAGAGTTCTGCAAGAATCTGGATGTTAAATTGGAGATTGGTAGCCAAGATTTTTTACTGGAGTTAATGTCAGAGATGGTTCCGTATAACTGGAGAGAATAGCAAATGCAATCCTACATTTAAGAATGAAAGAAAGAGGTAAGACAACGATCCAGGCAGCTTATTGGTTAATTGTTCTGACTTCAGCAGTATGCAGTGACTTCAAATAAACTTTGAAGAAAATAATTTACCTTAATTTTGTAATAATTAAAAATGAATGGTATGCTTATTGGTAGATTGTCTTACATATGAAAGCTGCCTTCTGAAAATTTACTTTCTTTAAAAAAGAAATACCTATTTATTTTAATAACATTTACTTTTTTAAAAAAGCTAAGAGTAGAAAAGCAAAAAAACCCACATAAGCAAAATGCCGATAGAAAGCACCTTACCCTCTACTGTCACTTTCTGCCTTTCTTATTTGCCTCTCACTCACTTGTATAATGGCACAGGGAACTTGGTCTTAGAGAAATGATGATGTTGAAAAAAGTCCGTTAAAGATTCTTCCCTACCTGATATTTAAGGAGAGATGACAGAGAATGCTTTATCTTTGACAGTTTGGTGGTGGACAATAAAAATTGGAAATGCTTGTTCAGAATTCTATTATTTGATTTTTAAGGGTTTTTCTTTTTTTTTTTTCCCCCCGCTGTTTTTAGCTGCTAGACCTATTTACCTGTTTGTCTTTCTGCCTTTGCCACATCCCATATTTTAATTCATATGGACAGATACCTGCACAGTGAGAGTTCTGCCTCCAAATTCTTTAGGAAGATTAAATCTAAAGGCTATTTTAACAATAAAAAATGCAGAGGAAAAAGGTTATTAGGCATATATCATGCAAGAATACAGTGAAATTTATTCAAATCATTAAGTATTTTGTACCTCTGAGCCTTTTCCTCTTGTTGTCTCATGATTATTCTTACACTGACAGTAAAAAAAGAAAGTAATTTAAGAAAGAGGCATAGCTTATGTTAGCACTTGAAAACATTGCTTTAAAACTGTCTGTATACAAATGTCAAGTTTGGGTGGATTTGGAAGTCCACATAAACCATCCTGTATGCTATAAACAATATGAATTGCTTGCCTTTTTCTCTGTAAGAATTAGCTGGCATGATGCAGTGGCTTAATGTGCTTGCATTTATATAGAAAGGATAAAGCAGCAAAGAATACTTCGTATTTTTAATTTGTTGTCTTTTAGCAAGTGTATACTTTAGAATATTCTAATGACTTGCTGAATTGTTACTTACGATGATGTGTATTACTATGAACGTGTATTCATGAAAAAGGCAGTATGAAAGGAAAGTTTTAACCCCAATTATATTTTTCTGCCTCACAAATTAGGTGTAAATTCAGTATAAATTGCTGGTATCAGATCTCTTATTCATCTTACAGGCCTGATATCCATATCAATCTGCAACTAATAATTGTTTTAAACTTTTATTTTATATCTCTTAGTGAACTGCAAGGTCAGTCTAACATGGCGGGGTGTGTGTGTATATATATATAACGTATTATATAGTCTTTTAGTTCTTCCATCATTTAAAATGTTAATAAGATTATCAGGTAAGGGTATTCTTACAACTAGCTTTTGTGCCTTCTCCTTGCTGCCACTCAAATGAATTGCTTTTGCAGTGTTCTCTTTTAAGTAGATTTCTCGTGGTGATATCAGAGATTCTGGTGTTGAATATATCATGAGTCATTTGATTAAAATACTGCTACTTAAGATTTACTCTCATCAAAACCACTGAGAATCCTCATCATTCTGTCAGTCCTTTTCAGATTTCTGAAGTAACAATTTGTACTATGGTAAAGCTCTATGTTGCAAATTCTTTTATGATAATGCTAGTATAGTTTCTAAAGATTTCGTTACAGCTGTTACACTTCCCAGATAATTTTGCTCTGTGTAAAGTTGTAGTAGATGCTGGTAATATACTGCTAGTATTCTGCCACTTAAGATGCATTATCATATGTTTTTATAAAGCGTGATCAAAGTTATGGGTAGCCAACCATTAAAATCTAGGGCCTTTTTAAAATTTTACTTCAGCTTTGCTTAAAGTTCTCCAACATTTCTGGTAAAACTACTGTTTCCCAGGAACCTAAGGAAACTTCTGTTTAATGCTTGAGACTCAGCTTTTCAGAGGGGCACAAGGAAGTTTCAGCATCAAGCTCCAGCTGAAAACTGGTGCAAACTAGGGCTGCTCCCGTAAGCAGTTGAGAAATGCAAGCTAAGGCCATTCTCTGTGCTGTTTTTGTTGCGTGTTAGTAGAATGCAGAAGTGTTACCTACATTTTTTGAGAAGTAACTCCTTAAAAAGTTGTAAATACTACTTTTGGAAGCATTTTTTTTTTTTTAAACCAATGCTCTCAGTAGTAAGGGCCTGTTTTTCAGATGCTAAAAATAATTTAACATCCAATAGTGGAAAAATAGGTGAATAACACTGAAATTGTGTATATGCATAACAGTATTACTGTGGTCACAATATTATGGACTGTACAACCTTGATTCAGATCACTTGTGTTTGTCCATCATGACAGGATTTATGGCCCATGTCTATTTTACGGAAGTAATCTTGCATCTATGGTTATCCATTTCTTGATGACCAGCTGGTGGCTATTGAGTCCAACTTGGATATACTTGGGATCTCATAACTACAATTAAAACTGGAAAATGCAATATACTGAACATCTTGAAAAAGGTTGTCTTGGGTATCTCACATTTGTCTCCCAAAATAGAAAGATATGTTTACACTAACCTATTCTGCCCCTGTTTGCCGTTCTTGACAGATATTGTGAAAACTTATTTTATGAAAGCTCTTATTGGGAATAATGGGTTCTGTAAAGAAGGCAAACGTGATTCCTTAGGGTTTGATGAGTCAGGTAAAGAACTTAAAAAGAATTGTTCATTTTATGAGCAGTATCACTTTTGTATACTGAATGAAGTAGAACTTGTTGTAGGAAAAAACCCACATGTCATTTGATAATTCAGAGCTCTCTTATTACCTGTCTGGAAAAACCAGGAAATATCTGGAGTTGCATGTATGCTACAGCATTTTGAAATACCAACTATGTTTGAGTGTCTCACATCAGGGCAGTGTACTCTGTCTAGTGTATTTACAGTTTTGAGGTACTTGAGCATTCTCTTTGAGAAAGTAACATGAAGATAATTATAGGGGGTTGGACAAAACACCCAGCTGGTTCAGTTTTCTGTCTCTCATGATGGCTTAAGAAGACCCTGCAAGAACATGGAGAGGCACACAAGGATGATGTCCGGAGTGAACTTGCAGCAGCCTGCAGTTTGGGCCAGAGTGTGTCTCCTGTGTTTTGCAACACTTGGTATATTTTCTTCTCCCTCAAGTATTTATATAGTCTTTTTGAACTCATCTACATTTTTCACATCTGCAGCATAATGTAACTGTAGTTCCACAGCTTAACTGCATCTTTGTTTGTGTGGTTTGGGCAGTTCTTAATCTTGATAACAAATGAAATCGTTAGATATGTTAGGTTTTTTTTTTTCCTAGAAATAACAAAAAACCTTTCTTTACTTCATACAATTTTTGATTTTTAACTCTCTAGCGCCTTCTTAAGCACTCTGCTTTTTCAGGCTAAATAAAAAGTCTAAGTGTGTTTAGTTCCCTTCATAATTAGAAGAAATCTTTTATCTTTTTCTGTATTTTTTTTTAATGTTCTATACTTTTTTTTTTCTGATGGGGGCATGCTATTTGGGGACAGAAGAGAGGAGAGACTGAAGTAGTGTGATTCATTCAAAATACGAGCACACAAAAGATTTCGTACCACAGCTTAAGGCATTTCTGGTTTTGTGTTGAAAGTTTGGGGTACAGTACAGTTATGTCATTTTTCAGTACTTTCCTTGAAGTTCTAACATTCTATTTGTTTTTTGGATTACCACTGGTTTTTCTCATAAGGTTATCTGTGGTAACTCCAGGTATTTTTTTTTCTTAGTTATAACACTATGCACAATTAATTATTATCATACTTCATGTGGATTACTCATTTACCTATTTGGAATTTTATCTGCCATTTTATTTTCCAGCTACTTAATATTCTGATAGTGTGGTAGAGTTTTCAGCAGTCAAGTTTGATTTCTGTTGCAGTGGATAACTTACTAAACCAAGAACCCCAGCTTCCGCACTGTTCACGTGTGACAGAATCAGGCAGGATGAATTCTTGTGGTGACCTCCTTTCACTGAAAAAGCTGAATATTTATTTTTAACCTTTTGGGTTTTTTGTCTGCTAACATAATTTTTCACTCATAATAGGACCCCGCTCTTTGCACCCATGATTGTTTAGTGTTTTTAAGACCCTTTGTAAGGGAACTTAAGTACCTTGGAAATCTAAATAAGTCAACCATATCGCTGTTCCTCCCTCCTCATTCCTTTGAGTGATTATTAGTAGAAGTAATTATTACTATCTACAGAAGTAATACTGATTCTTTCATAGTATCCTGTCTGTGTATTTACTAATTCTAACCTTTACTGTTTCTACAGGTTTGCCTAGTAGAGGTATCGAATTTATGTGTGTACAGTCCCCAGGAGCCCTTTTTATTTAAAAAAAAGATAAAAAAGGATGTCCATGTTTGCCACTTATTACTCCACTATGGAGTGTATTTTTAATGAAATATGTAAACAATTAGTTAAATAATTTAAAACTCTGGAAAGACTACCTCTTGGTCCTGGTGACTATTTCTTTACTGTTTGTGTTCAGCAAACCTTCTTTTTGAGGCAATTATTCTAGTTTATTCTCATTTAAGTCCAGTATGGGAGCGTCAGAAAGCTCCTACGTACTAAATACTGATGGGAAAAATTTGTTGGCTTTTCTATGGGTGTTTGGAACTTTAGTGCTATAAAGCCAGTAATGAAAGCATATAAGTTGTGCAAGTATGGGCAGACTGTTTTGAGGACAAAAAAATAGCATCTCTCTTCCTCTAAACTCTTGCTAAATTCTAGGTATGGGGGTTTTAGGTTATTGCAAAGGAAGAAATCATCAGCTTTTAAAATTGTTTTTAAATACAAAAACTCTGATTGTTTTTCCCCGCTATTACTAAGCTCATTTGGTTGAAATTTTGCTCAGAAAAGGTCAGTGAAACAAAAAGGGTTCTGGAAGATTTTAGCCTGGATGGTTACTGTTTGCCATAACAATGAGTAATTGAAAATAATAATGATATCAGCCACACCTGTAGTACGAGTAGGTGACTGTTGTTTTTTTGTTTGTTTGTTCCCCATTTTTTTAAGCCTATGGAAAAGTGTTCCTAGTAAGGAAAGTAAGCGGCCATGATGCTGGAAAGCTGTATGCCATGAAAGTACTGAAGAAAGCAACGATAGTTCAAAAAGCCAAAACAACTGAGCACACCAGGACAGAACGTCAAGTGTTGGAGCACATCAGGCAATCACCATTTTTGGTCACGTTACATTATGCCTTTCAGACAGATACAAAGCTTCATCTCATTTTAGGTGAGTAGTTTTCAGGATTCAAGTTTTATGTTAATGGCAAAAAAAAATCTGCCCTTTTATCTCCTTCATGTTTTGTAGGTGTTTTTTTCATGTGGTCTTAAGTACTGTGTGTTTGGAGATTGCATGAGAGACCATAGGAAGTAAAATACTGCTCATCTTCAACAGTGTCTGTGTTTCTGTGTTTGTGGTTTTCCTGTTTGAACTTCAGTGTGCTACTCTGACTGGCAGCGGGGAGGGCAGGGGGAGAGTATTATGCAGCAAAAAATATATAAGACCATGAGTACCTAAAGCAGAGAAATGTCTTCTTGTACTTACCTAGAAGATGAAATTTTGATCTGCGCTTTTTAAACCATTGTTATATGCTGCATTAGGTTTTTTTACAGATTTTCAGACAAACTGCTACTGTGAATGAAAGAAGTTCTTAATCTGTATGAATATGGGTATTAAAGTGATTCATTGTATTTTCTCTGCGTGCTGCCTTTGCACATGTGGCGCAGAGGTTATTGGTAAGGTGGGATGACAAAACATGACTTTGTTACTGGCACTAGTTGGTAGGAAAGAAGAAAAAAGTAAGGAAATATTTAAGTAGCAGAAAGCCTTCTAGTTCAAACATACTGCATGTTCCACTCTAAGAACAAGTTCTATATTGCCCTCAATGTGATCAGTGTTTTTGAAATGTTGTCATCTGTCTGAGAGGGCAGAGCTACCTGTCACGATGCTGACTGGTCAGTGTGCCATTTTAGCACTGAAATGCTGCAAACTGAAAGATTGTATCAGACAGGTCTTTTTTTCAGAACAAACGTACTCAGAACACGGGTGATGCCAGTGTTAAAGATGATTGTGCTTTCATTTATTTCTGGTCAAATGCCTTACAATGTTGGAATCTACAAGTTGTTGCTGTGGTTTCCAGCTGTAAAATGCTCATGAAAACACTAGTATTGTGGATCAGTTTCTTGGGTTTTTTTGGTTTTTTTTTTCATTGTGATACTTCATTTTGATGTGTAAATAAGGGCTTTTTGTTTTGGTTTTTGCTTTCCCACAAAATCTACATGAATCCATTACCAGAAAGGTCCTTTTTTTCCTTCTTTTTAGCAGAAAATGGGAATAATTACAGGAGGCTTAAAAATTTCTTTTAATCATTTTTTGTAATGGTGAAAATCTCTTCTACCTAACATGGCCTAAAGCTACTTTATAATTCACCTGGGCTTCACACCGTCCCTCATGAAAAAGCCACAACTGTTTGTTGCAAGTTTTTTATGTCTCATTATGTAAATCTTCGTAAAACAGTTCTTTGATTTAGTTTTGGAATTTATGTGTTTCAGAGGCTTCTGAATTCTTGGGGAAACCAGTCTCTGCCTTTGTTTTTCTGCCCGGCTGAACTCAGTGTATGAGCAACATGTCATTTCAGTTTCAAGAGTTTTTAGAATTGGAGCCTCAGTGCACTATTTAATACAAGTCTTTGTGCCGTCGGATTACATAGCCGTATGAATTTAGTCTGGATCAAGTGCAGACATGCAGCAGCATTTCTGCCAAATTTCCAAAATACGGAGTTTGGAGTTGATTCTAGTTTTTAGGTTGACTTTAACCTCTGATTGAAAGAACAAAGTGTTGTATCTGTGTGAGTACCAGTTCTACACAAAGCTTGTCACATGAGGTTAACCTACTAATAATTTAAAAAAAAAAAATCTGAACTGTCAGATGGAGTTTATATTGAAGTAAGAGAATTCCGCCCCCCCGCCGCCACATTATGTCAGTGGTGCAGTTGATCTAACACCAAGAATTTGAAGGCTGGTTGTTTCATTGGGCTGTGGTTAGGGTTATAAGCTGAATAAAATTAGGTTTATTCTGCCACTCCTGTGGCAGCTTTTGTTTGTATCTGTCATAGTCCTTAGAACAGTGCCTGGGAATTCAGTTCTTATCTTGTACTAACTTAGCAGTTCTGATTAGAAATATTTTAAAATTTTTTTTCTGTTATCTCTGTTTTCTTCATGATTAAAATGTGGAAGGTTTTTTTGGAAGAAGGAAGCAATTGTAAAATACGGGTTACTTATGCTTTATTATAATTTTTTCATATACTTACTGATCTAGGTAAATAGCCTTCCTCACATTGTTTGATTACACTAATGTTCCTTCCAAAACAGAGAACTGGAGAACTGAAAAAAATGAGAGACATCAGAACATCTATAACTTGTATATATGCTTCTCCTTCAAAGTATTAACTTATAATAGGATTGGACCTTTTTAATGGATTTATGTGCTATACCAACGAATCTATAAAAACCATATTCAAGAAAATGTTGAGTAAGATGTGGGGAATGTTCCCTGTCCTGTATATGTAGACCTCAAATACAATATGGGAACTGTGGGCCTGCAAATTAATGGCTTTAATGTACACCGCTAGCATAAACAGCTCTATCTCTAAAATGTTTGTGTTGCAGTGGAGCTCTGTTGTAATAATTACTTTCCCCCCCCTCTCTGACTGTGGGAAAACCCTTGTGTCATAGCCTGCAAAGACTGAAAGGGTGGTTTCCATGAGGGAATGTATGTGGAAGTAATCTCCTCCAGTAAGTTTTGCCATCAAAGTTCCCCTTGCAAAGGGTAAAACTTACAATTGCTCGTAGTTGATTATTTCACCTAATACCTGTTTTTTGACATGTCTTTCTTGAGGTCAGTCTGCCTTGTTGCTCTTAAGTATTTCATAAGAATGTACAAGTATTCTGTTTGTAGATATCATTTGTACTCCTTTCTTCTCATATTTCTAAATAACTAAAAGACTGACTTTGCAAAAAATATTCATCTTTATAATTTATGGATATTTGAGGCTTATTTTATGGTTTTACTGCTTATTTAAAAGTTGGTTATGTTATTCTGTCAGTTCTCTAAGAATGGAATTGAGTATTGTACAACATGATGAAATATTACTGAATTAAATGAAGACAGACCATCTGATCCCAGAACATCTTATTAAATAACTTAAAAAGTACCTATTAATATTCTAAAGAGAAAAATCAAGTTGTCAGAAAGTGAAAACATAAGGTTTTTTGTTCTACTTTTTAGACTATATAAATGGAGGAGAATTGTTTACTCACCTTTCACACAGAGAGAGATTCTCAGAAAATGAGGTGCAAATTTATATTGGGGAAATCGTTTTGGCACTTGAACACCTCCACAAGGTAAAGTAACTTTATCCTAGTGCTGATTTTGTGGAACTACAACTATATACTTTTTACATCATATGAAGTCAGTAAGGAGAACTATTTTTTTAGATTATTTTAAATTCAAAGTAACTTTATCTAGCAATGAGACATTAGTTGTATAATTAGAAATACTTCCCAATGAAGTGTCTGTTCACGTGCACCAGATTAAGGCTACAAGTTTTTGTCTGCAGTGTGGAGAGTGTTGTTGACAAGTGATTGTTAATTTTTAGCAGTCTTTATGAAATGGTGTATTTCAGTAAAACTAATTTGTAGTCAACATAAACTGTGTTTGGGTTGCACTGTTTTTCAGCTGTCCTTGTTTTGATACAATTAAACAGCAGAGTTTGAAAATTTTGGCACAACTGTAGAAGTGAAAAGTGTTATGGTTTTCCGAGGTAGTAAGTAGATTTGTAGATGATTACAAAGCATGCCTATATGGTCTAGAACATGTTACAGAAGCATCCATTTTCATTCTTAATGAAAGCTGAACTGAGTTTTGCACTAACAGCAAGTATTCGTCACTTTTAGATTCAAAGGATATAGTATGTCCTTTAAATTTTAAGACATTAGTGCACAGTGTAATTTCTGAGAATTAAGTTGCTCCAAGTTATTTCTTCAAAGGCATTTTAAAGTTGTCTTTTTTGAGGTGCAACTTTGAGGTGTCAGGTTACTTTAATAATGGAAACTTTGCTAGCATCGTATTTAAATGCATTCAATAATGTCACGTTGATGTGGTTACACTGATTTGGAAATACTTTTTCTTACATTCTGTTTGCAGTTGGGGATTATATATCGGGATATAAAACTTGAGAATATTCTCCTCGATTCTGATGGCCATGTGGTGCTGACAGACTTTGGTCTGAGTAAGGAGTTTCTTACTGATGAGGTGAGTATTTGAATCTCCAGCAAGCGTGGGCGGAATCCAGCAAGATCACAAAGTCAGATTCTGTCTCACTGAAATCGTAAACGCATTTGAGAGGGGAGAAAAACTGCTTTCTAGACTCTTGATGGAACAAAATCTAGTAGTCTGCTTTACTGGATTTTGATTTTTTTAGTTCATTGGTCTTTGGCCTGCCAGTGTTGTCAGACATTTTTGTCTCTTCTAGTTTTTCCTGAAATGCCTCTGTGCTCCCTCCTGCTGCCCTGTATGTGAAAAAGGAGAGATCCATATAAGTCTGAAAAGCCACTTACATTATCATTTTCAGATGCCTTTTTAAAAATGCTTGACTGTGCTAATACTTTGCAGTGACTAGGCAAATGGTATGCTATGACTCTTCTCTATGCTAATAGTAATTAATGTATTATTATCTTGTCTCTTTCGCATGTCTTTTGTGTCACTTTTGATAAGCTTAATTGCAAGCTTTTAGGATAAAAGCTTATCTCTTAATATGTGCATAGTACCTAACATAGTGATCTCTGACTGTTGACGTTAGTTGTTAATTATTTGTAAGGTACAGTTGTATCTCCAGATATGTTTTTTAGATTTCAGAGAGTCAAAATTGCACAGGACTTTACTTCAGAGAGAATTTTAAAATGGCTATTTTTTTGGCTTTTGCTTTAGGTATCAGAGGCTGAAATCTAGGACTGCAGAACTAAAAGTCTTTGTTAGAAGCAGCAAAGGGGTGTTCTAAAAATAGATAACTGGTAGTTTCCTCTACAATATTTGCATTTCAAGTGGAGTCTGGTAGGATTTGGGAGGTACCATTTTAAGAGATATGAAATATTACTTTCTGAAACAGGGAAATAGTACAGATAATGTCAGTAAATTCATCTTAAATTATAGCGTGAAACCAAGAGGAGGTTCAACCGGCATGACAAGGGATTAGCAGCAGATTGCTAGACCCGTGCAAGAGAGGAAGTACAGAGAGATGCATTTTTCAGCAGGAAAAAGTCATAGTAAAAGGTGTGGCTTAAGGAGTGTAAAACCTGCTTACAGTTGTGAGAGAAGCTGTGCTGGGCACAAGAGACAAAGTAAAGTACGTGGAATGGTGGTATTGTAATGATGGGAGAGAAAAGGAGCAGTCCTCCAGCCTTTGACCAAAGTTGAACGAAGCCAAAATCTTCCCTGTGATACAAATGTCGTAGTGACTCAGGCTCTTCTTTAAGTCTCAAAACAGATGGTTTAGGAAATATAGTTATTTCTCATCTGTGCTCACCTTCAGGACATCATTTTCAAGCAGTGCAAGGAAATGGGAGGACTTAGACAGGCATCTCTGATGCTTATCTGCTTTTCTCACCCTCTGAATTGGATTCCTCTGTCTGCAGTCATTTAGCAAAGCAGTCTTGCTGCTTTTGTTGCTTGGTCATCATCTATTGTTGGTTCCTCTGACTCTAATCCATTCTGGTTTTGGTACATACCTCAGAAATCTCTTCATTTATCCATGTTTTTTTCCTCATATTCTCCTTCAGATTTTGTATTTGTCTTCCCTGTCAAAAACGTTCAACATTTGTAGTGTTTCTTTTAAGGAAAAAAGTAATTGCAATTGTATTGTTTGCTTTCAAAATCTTAAGAAATTGTCTGCACTTGACTACAGTCTCTATGTGTGCCATTGTAGTTCAGCTACTGAACTTAAACATGATTAGAACGACCCATTTACACACAGAAACTGACATTTCATATTTTATTTTCTGTAGACAATTCAGCTACTATTAGAACACTTACAGTTCATATTACAAAAGGTACTTAACTTACACTTCCAAACCAATGTACTTACAAGAGGTAAAATTTGCCCGTATAACTGCATAGCTTTATAGCTGTTTTCGTACTCATTGGCTAGCACTTTTAAATAAAATTGCACAACTGCATAAGTCAGATAAAAGTAGCATTTGCAATTTAATAAGAGCAGTGTGCTTTCCTTTCTCCCCCTTTCTTCAGGCTTCTTCCCTGGCCCACCCTGCTTCTTGCAAGAACTTTGCCATTAAAAAAGTGTACTTCTGCAAGTGGAATTTATTCTAGTAATCCCCCTATTTGGATTGTATTTTCTGAAACAAGATATTATATTTAGGTTATTAAGAATGTATAAAAATTATCAGCAATTACAACCGTCTACTATGTCTAGAGTTCTTATTAGAAAGAATTCTTTACCATGCATTTACGAATTTTGGATAGTCTTGTAGTTAGGGATACATCCTAGGAAACATCATAGTTCAATGTTTTCATTATTCATGCTTTAATATGATGGTTGTTAAAGATTTCCAAGTACCTGAGCAAGTATAGAATACAACAGAAGTAGTTTTGTAATAAAAAGAATGTACTATTTCTTGGTTATAAGAACTATTGTGGATTAATTGACTGTTCAACAATGAAGAGATGGGAAGCTGCTTTTCCTAAGCACTGTTTGAGTGAAAGAAAGCAAATGCATGTGACTTCTAGAAAACAGAAACCTATTGACTTCTGCCATGCAGCTGCTGAAGCATGAGTGTGAAGAGTGCGTTGTCAAGTATCCTCTTTGTTTTACAATTATTATGTGAAAATGCTTATAACATGCAAGAATTACAAATCCAAGCTGAAAGTAGTGCGGTTTTAAGAGCTCTAAAGCTTTTTACAGTACTGTTTTGTTAAAAACGGAAATTTGTCTTGTACAAGTGAAATGGCAGTCTGTTTTTGCCTTTGTTTTATCTTTAAAATGAAGTCTGTAAACTTGTATTTGCATGCAAAAAGAAGAAATAACCTGACTGGAATAAAGTAGTTGAATAAAAATGAATTTCCACATAGGATGAGTCAATATCACAAGGTATTTAGGTATGAAATGACTTCTCATATTCAGATTTTATTTAATATCTCATGAAGACCTATAGTTTGACTAGCCTAACCATAGAATGGCTTTAGGTAAGAGATTGAGATTGAAATTAATCGTATCTTTTTAGTATTAAGTTTTATGGCATTTGCATTATTAGCCCTGTGATGAAGTTGAGGCTAGTCTTTCTGATGTTTAACTCTCAACTGAATTGCAAAGAAAATTGGGGTAAAAAAGACGCTTTTTAGCCTTATGCTTTCATGCATCTCATTTATGTTCCTAACTGAGATATAGAATATATTTGCATGTGACATTAGTATAAATTATTATTGATAGGACTGACAGACTTTGTATTGAAACTTCTGCAGCACAGTTTTGTTCGTTTCATAAGTGCAATCGCTTTGGTGTGGAGTCTTGCATTTCATTTACCTTTTAAAAACCAAAACATATAAGTTGGTGGGGCTTTTTTTGCCATCTTATTTCTCGTGTAGTACCTCTGTCTTCTGGATTTGTGGTTTAGGCATATTCTTACCTTTTTATCTAATTACTAGCTCTACTTCTGTGCTGGAATTGTTTTGCTTTAGTTCATGTCAATTTAACCTAGTCATCAGGTCTGGTCTTCATTTTAATGTTTATTGTTAAAATGCTACTTCATTTTTTTTTTAATCTTTCTTCTCCCCACTCACATTTCCTTTAGTTCTATAACTAAACTAAAAATCATACTTTAGTATATACGGAGATCTTTACATCTTAGAAAAAAAAAAAATCTGAACACATTCATTGAATTACTGTAGTAGTAATTTATTCTATTGGACCATGCATAACAATTAACACTTTTCTTTTTAATTAAACCCATAAAGTACACTTTCTTCCAGAGCATAGTGAAATGCTCAATTCTTCTGCATTGGTATGCATCTTCTCCATTAGTTTACTTGTTTTGAAGTTTTTGTGTTTGCTTAACGAAGTTTAAAAAAAATTATGTAGTGAATACTGAACGTTGTCAGTCTTCAAACAATGTATCTGAGAGCGTACAAATGCCTTAGTAATAAATAATATAAGAGTAGATATTCCGTATGAGGGATGATTGAATTGTTATCTGAGTCAGTTGGATGGATATCTCTGTAATTCTATCTGCAGAATGAATAGTTCAGATACATTATTGTTTTCCCATCTGAAAATCTCTTGATCAGAGTTGCAAATTTAGTTATAACTGTCAGATGTTTTTCACTGTTGAATTGTTGTTTGTTTTTGTTTGTTAGCTGGTTGAGCGAACATTTTGTTCTGGAAAGAAAATTACTATGTTATTTTAAAAGACTTTAAAGGAAATTTCATTAAAGGAAAAATGATTAAAAGGTGGTTAGTCCACTATGGATTTTGAGGTTTGTACACATTCTTAGAGCAGTTTAAAGGTAGTCCAGAACAGAGGGAAGTGACTACAATTTGACTCTTGTTTAACACTGTATGGACTGTCATCTCACTTGAGTGAGCTGGTAGATTAGCTACGCACTTAACTTTGAAAGATGCTTTGTAATTGTTCAATTAATGTAACAATGTCTGATTGTGGAAATTTGATAGTGCATCCTGTGAACACTGAGCATTCTCTAACGAAGATGACTGATGATAGTCCGTTCTGCGGATGACTGTTACTATATCTGCTTGTGTTTTAGTTAAGCATTTGTAAAGTAATGTAGACATAGCACATTTGTAAGGAGTAGATTTACATTTCTGCAAAGAGGGAAAAGTAAGAAAGATTAAACTGGATAGTGAAGTTAGTCCACAGAAGTTAACATTGATTGTATATCTGTCTGGACAATTAATCGTTATTTCCCTTATTTTGGAAAAGGAAATGGAAGAATGGCAAACCCTTTTTGCTTTAATTGTTGTACTTCTGTTGGTGTGTTAAGTGTCCTGAAATTGAATATTGAGAACATACTAAACACTCTTAAGGCACATAACTGAATTGGACTCATTTAATTGCAAAACCAGGTCATTGGTGATCAGATGACTGCTTGTGCCTTAACCCAAGAGGTATCCCTTTTTCGATACTTATCACAAAGATGATTGTGCTTTCTCAGCATGGAACAGTAATGCAGAAGCTGGAGCACAAAATACATTCTGTACAGATTTTGATGCCAAAAATCTCAACATGCCATTAAGAATATTTGCAAGACAGATCATGATTTCTTATGGTGTCTGTTGTAAGGGTACTGTTTTCCTATTGTAATATACCACTTATAAATCACATTTTGGGGAGAAATACTGATCTGTGTGTTAAATAGCCTGGTATCTTCTATTGGATCTTAGAGTAATATGTTTATAGTCAACTCTAGAAAATTCTATTTCTGTTTTCCAAGGGGAAGAAAGTAACTTTTTGAGGGCAAATGCTGCCGTCCTCATTGATCTTTTTTTCTCATAGGTGTTTTCTTTTTTTTTTTTTTTACCTCTTGGATTACTGCAAATACCTAACTTCAGTGAAACTTGGGCAACCACATGTGAAAAGCTTACACAACCAGAGTGTCATGGCCATATGAAAATGAAGTTAGAACTAAATGGATTGCATTTGAGCAAAACTGTCTGCTCATACTCCTCTACCTCTTACATCTGGTGCTCTCTGATACTATAAATGTTTATTTGGCATCTCCTATGCATTTTTTTATTTACATTCTCTTTTTTAAAAATAAATTTTTGCAGGCTTGCAGTGGCATCTAGTAGAATTCTTCCCAGAATCAGTACTCTCTTATACCTTATAATTTTCCCTCTCTCTGAAGAAAGGGGATTTTTTCAGTTTTTGCTTTGTATACCATTCTTTTCTCTTGGTAGTTACCTCTCTTATCTCAAAAGATGATGCTTTAGAAAACAAGTCTTCCAAAAATCAGAACTTTGAGAAAAACCTAGTATGAAATGTTCATCTGGGATGACGGTGTACATACTTGCATTCCTCCCACACAATAATGTGCTGTTTCTGAATTTTTTTGCCTGCAGAACTGAGACTTTTGTTGTCTTTTCTCTTAGTTATTTGCTTTACAAATCCATCATCAGGAACTGGTTTAAAGGATTCCTTGCAGAATTGCAATTGCATTGCACTGCAAAACCAAACATAGCCACTTGTATAAAATTGTGAAAAGGGTTTCTTGAACCTCCACTCAACATTAGATGAGGGCTTAGCCTTGCATTGAGTTATGTTTTGGGCCACAGCTGTAGAGGCCACAAGTTTCTTGGCTGGCATGCAGTATCAGGTTTAGCTGTTCTTGCTCTGCTTTTTAAGTGCCTGTTCTCATGGTAGCTGCTGGCAGGCAAATCTCATTCTTTCTTGAAAAATTCAGTAGCCTGATTCCGTGTCTGTTTTGGAAGCAGAAGTCATTAGTGTGTCTGGCTCTGGGATGAGGTATAGTAACCAACATGGTATTTTGACTTAACTAGCTGCTTCAAGTAGGAACAGCCACCAGGACAGGTTTTTTAATTCATTTCAGATGACCTTATAAATTTTTTTTTTTATTAATTCTTCTGAGATGACATTTCAAACTAGTGGACCCCTTGATCTGCCATATTGCAACCATTCTTGGTCTAGTCTAAACCTTTACTTTCAAACTATGCTCTTCATTATGACTTTCTTGAATGCAGCAGAGCAGTCCTAACTAGTGTACTACGCAGCATTTTTCCTGTCTTTGTTCTTCCTCCTATGTCTCCTACAGAGGTCATAGTTTTGGTCCTGAATAGAAGTTACAGCTACAGAAGCAACAGTCTGCAACTGAGAGATCTTTGGGTGAAGCTTTGGGTCTACACCAGAGAGATCCTTCTGATGTGGGCAGCTGCCTTACCCAGTGTTATGTCTGGGTATTATGACCAAAAAGGCTCACAAAAGAATGAAAAATATTTAAAAAAAAAAAAAGTGAGAAAAAAGAAGAAACCGGTCAGTCTGGCATGTACTTTTTTGGAATAGATTTTTTGTTTTTCATTTTACATCTGCATCACATCTTTGAATCATGAGAGGGACTTTTCGATCAATTTTCATATGCCCTCCTAAATTGAGACAGATCTTATTTCTGTGGAAACAGGTTTTTTCTTGGTGCATTTTTATTTTTGAGGTAAATATCAGTAAAGTGACTTTTGGATAGGATGACCTCTAAGGTTCGCTGAAGGTACAAGGCCTGTTTCTACATGGAATTTAGTCTTTTCGTTCTTTACTTGTGATTTTCCTGAAATGCAAAAACCTTTCAACAGGTCATCTGGTTAGTAACACCTCTGCTATGTGGCCTCTACAGCATTGCAAGTACATTTCCATTTATGACAGCAATCTTTTGATTTATCCTATGATCTTGGTTTTCTCATTAAACTTACCAAGAGAACTCTTATGGCTTACTTAGTCGATGACATGGCATCATAGAATATCAGGTTGGAAGGGACCTTAAGGATCATCTGGTCCAACCTTTTTTGGCAAAAGCATGGTCTAGACAAGATGGCCCAGCACCCTGTCCAGCTGAATCTTAAAAATGTCCAGTGATGGGGAATCCACTATTTCCCTGGGGAGATTATTCCAATGGCTGACTGTTCCTGTTGTGAAAAATTTTCCTCTTGTGTCCAATCAGAATCTCCCCAGGAGTAACTTGTACCCATTACCCCTGGTCTTTTCCATGGGACTCCATGTAAAAAGGGAGTCTCCATCTTGTTTGTAGCTACCCTTTAAATACTGGAACATGGTGATAAGGTCTCCCCTAAGCCTTCTTTTCTCAAGGCTGAACAAACCCAGTTCTCTCAGCCTTTCCTTATATGGCAGGCTTCCCAGTCCTTTGTTCTTCTTTGTGGCCCTTCTCTGGACCTTTTCCAGCCTGACCGTATCTTTTTTTGCATAGCAGGGACCAAAACTGAGCACAGTATTCAGGTGTGGCCTGAAAAGTGCTGAGTAGAGTGGGATAACGACTTCTTTATCTCTGCTGGTGATGCCCTTGTTGACGCAAGCCAGCATCCTGTTGACTTTCTTTGCAGTAGCAGCACGCTGTTCACTCATCTTGAGCTTATTGTCCACCAGGATCCCCAGGTCCCTTTCCACAGAGCTGGTTCCCAGCCAGGTAGATCCCAGCCTGTGCTGCATTCCTGGGTTATGGTTTCCCAGGTGCAAGACCTTACATTTGTTGAACTTCATAAGGTTCTTGATAGGGTGGAAGAGTGGACTAACCAGGTCTTTCTGCAGGGTGGCTCTCCCTTCCGAAGTGTTAACTTCCCCACTCAGTTTGGTGTCATCAAGGTACACTTGATCCCATCATCCAGATCACTTATGAAGATATTAATCAGCATTGGGCCCAGTATTGATCCCTGGGGGACCCCACTTGTGACAGGTTATGAGTTTGAAAAGGAGCTATTTATTGTCACCCTCTGGGTGCAGCCTGTCAGCCAGTTCCACACCCACTGCACAGACCCCTTGTTTAGACCAGAAGGCATCAGTTTCTCCAGGAGGGGGCTGTGGGAAACCGTATCAAAAGCCTTAGAGAAATCCAGGTAGACAATGGCCACCACTTGCCCCACATCAACTGAGCAGATTACTTTGTCATAGGTGATCAGGTTTGTCAAACACAATTTGCCCTTGATGAGTCTGTGCTGGCTTTTCCCAATCATGTGCTTTATTTGACTTGTGATAGCTCCCAGGAGGATTTGGGAAAACTATCAGTTTGCTGATAGCTGATGTATGAGATACCCTGGGTGATACTGTAAAACTCTTCAACTGCTTGAGTTCTTCAGTCTTATAATCTGTTTCTAGAAGAACTGTGGTTCTTGACTAGTTAGTCAGGGAAGAACAGGATGGGGAGGCTGCTCCCAGCATTAGTGAGAGCTGGGAGCTAAGGGTGACAGCAAGGCAGGTATGGATCAGTATGCTCACTGATCAGTGACGGAATCCCACGGTTGCCAAACAAGAAGATCAGAGCAAGTCTAGTGGCAGTAAGACAGGCTCAGACAAAAGTCCAGTAGTTATTAGACAAGCCTGTTTTGAGGAGGGAGGCTTGAGGTCAAGCCAGGATTTGAAGCTGGTGGATCAGGATCAGTGAGGTACATAGCCAAGTACAGGCATACCTATAGTGTAGCTGACACAAGGGTCAAGAATGAGAGCCTGAACTTCAGCTCCCAGCTGAAGGTGGAGGAGGCCCCTGATAAGGTTCCATACAGGTTACTCAGCTGCATTCTGTCAGTGTTGGTATTGAGCACAGATGAGCGAGACCTTCTGTGGAATTGTAACATGCAGGTTTCACTTGGGACGACTTGTTCATCACTGGGTGAAGTGTCACGGTCCTAGCCAGGTATCAGTTACAAGAATTTCTGCAGAGTGAAAGAGTGTTGGGACTTCTGCATGTTCAATTTAAACTGGTGCCGGAACCCTTTAACACTCTAAAACAAAGTTAGATACTTGGTATCTTTTGGGACAGCCTTGCTCTTCAAGCTTTTTTTTTTTTACTGAAGTCTTCATGAGAGCATATTAGGGATATTAGTTGCCATTGTTGAACCTTCAAAACGGAGTGATACGATCTATTGTATGTCTTTTCTTTGACGCAACTGACTTTTCTTCTGCTAGACTTGTAGCTGATGCAAAAGAAAGAGCAGGCTTCGCCACACAAAGTTAAGACCATGTGAGAAGCATGTGAAAAGTCATAGAAATGTTTCTTTGTGTTTCCTATTTAGCATTTGTATTAAGCACTACTAAAGAAATAGAACTTTTCTTAGGTACAGTTAGTATATTGATAATCATACCACACAAGGAAACAGTCATTTGAGGAACTTGACAAGTGGTTCTGGATTTATCCAATATAACCTTGTAGTCTGTGACGGCAGCCAGCACAATGCACAGGAATCTTTCGGCAGATGCCAGAAATATTTGGCAAGGCCAAATCTTCTTGAAGAATCTGCTGTATTAAGTCCCCTTTCTTAGTTTTGTAAAGACTTGTGAAGCATTCTCTATAGCTGAAGGTTTTCATACATAGGGGAAATGTTCCTTGGCACAGTTGAAATATGCTATGCTCCCATCCCATTGAATCATAGAATTGTAGCATATCCTGAGTTGGAATGGGCCCACAAGGATCACGGACTCCAACTCCTGACTCCATACAAGGCCACCTAAAAGTTAAACCATAAATCTAAGACCACTTTCTTGAACACTGACAGGCTTGGGGCCATGACCACTTCCATGAGGAGCTTGTTCTAGTGCTTGGCCACCCTCTCAGTGAAGAATTTTTTTTTCCTGATATCCAATATGAACTTCCCCTCAAGCAGCTTTAAGCCATTTCTTTGCTTCCTGACACCAGAGGGAAGAGATCGGCACCTTCCTTGCTGCTCCCCATCAGGAGAACATGTAGACAGCAATAAGGTTACCCCTCCATCTCCTCTGCTCTTAGCTGAACAAACCTAGTTTTCTCATCCGCTCTTCAAAAATCATTCCCTTTAGTCCTTTCACCATCTTTGTTTCCTTCCTTTGGACACATTCTAATATTTTTATATCTATCATATAGTGGAGCCTAAAACTGCACGCAGTGTTCAAGGTGAGGCTGCACCAATGATGTGCATAGTGGGACAAGCTATAATGTGCTTAATGCACCCAGGATATTGTTGGTCCCTTTTTTCAAACTGGGCACACTGATAACTCATACTGAGCTTACCATCAACTGAAACCCTCACATCCCTTTTTGTAGGGCTGTACTCCAGCTTCTTGTCCCCCAATCTCTCCATTGATCTCTCACTGCAGGAGAGGTTAACTGCCTCTGGTTTCCTTTGTTAGAGGTGGGTTGATGTGCCTGGGAAATGTTAATGACTTCGAAGGATAAAGGTTCTCTCTATGTGTTTCTCCTCCTTGTAGTTTGTGGTATCCAGCAAGCAATCGTATTGGCTGAACTTGAGAGCCAAAAGCACAGCATCTCTGTGGATCTTATTTACTCTAAAACATAAGTTGGAAATGCACCGTCTTGTGCAAGAACTACAGTACTGTGGTGTTAAAGAAATTTTAACATCTGCCATTCATTTCTGTTCCATGTGATCCCTTCCCCAATGTGAGCCTTATCCCTGTGCAAAGACATCTTTTTTTTGGCATATTTATCTCCCACGAAATTACCAAATGCCATGCATCTGGTAATATAAGATGACTTACCCTCCATCAGAGAAGAAAACTTGAATTGTAAACACTCACAAATAACAATCAAGATTACAGATTTTCGTGTGCTAGAATGTTTATTTGCTAAATAGAATTCAGAGCAAGGTATATTGATCATAATTTTACCTGTACCAAAAGGTTGATTTGAAAATTTAAACCTTTGGAGACTGGCTTTCATTTTGTCATCTATATTACACGCAGACTGCTTCCAATTTATTGTAGGTGAGAGACATTTTCACGGAAGAGTGGTGGATTTTACTTGCAGCCCTGAGTATTTTATAGAAGTTGGAAACGTAATAGTAGTTCATATGATTTACATGGTGTGCACATTCACATGAGGTATACCTGTTAAGTGATTATTTAAAGAGAAGTCCTAAGATATGCAGAGTTTTAGCTAAAGTGTGTTTTTAATGAGTTTGATTTTTCATCTGTATGCCTGATCTGAAAGTTGATATGGAGAATTTACTACCCATGCAATAAGGAGGAATTGTCCTTGACCTTAAGTAGAAAGACCATATCTGTATTGGATTAGAAACCTTGTTTGAACTTGCTAAGCAATTTCAGAGTACCTCTAACAACAGTTAAGCATTACTTTTGTCTTGCTAGGTTGTAACATTTTGAAACCTTCATAATGATGAGGTCAGATTAATTGAGTACAGCAATTTAATTTGCTAGCTAACAAGTATGGACAAGCATAGGAATCTCCTAAGGCTGTTGCTGAAATCTGTGGAAGAACCCCGCCAAAACATGCATGGTAATTCTATTATTTCTCCATAAGAAAAACGTGACAAGAACCACTAAATCGTTCTTGTCTGGACAGGAGAATTTTTCAGCGGACTTGGGGAGAGTCAGTCCTGAGAGCAGCCCTGAATGCCTTCAGTGACCTTCTGTCTGGCTACCTGGTTCCCTTCTGTTCCTTTGCACCCTCTCCCTCTGCGTCACTACATGCTGCTCAGTCGCAGAGTTGTTTCTGACAGATTAGACACATGCTATCACAGACTGTGGCTCTTGACTCTCCAGCTCTAGAGGCTGTCTTTGTCTTCTTTGGCCCAACAGCACTTAGTGTTTCTAGGTTTTGGTTTTGCTGTCATTTTTAAATATTGAATACACTATAGGAGTAATTCTTAAGCTATTAGATTATGTTCCTAGAATATTTTGTATGAATACAGAATGCAAAGAAATTAAAGTCCAAGCCAATTTAATAGCTGAGAAGTGCCCTTTCCCTAATACTGTGTAGTTTCCATTTCTTGAAATTCTTACACTAGAAATTATGTACTCTAGGGTTTAACCAAGCCTTTTGACCATATCCTACTGTCACTTCTATTAGAGAGTACATACACTATTAAAGAATATTTAAAGGAGAGTAGCTTTGGTTTTATTTATTTTATTTTATTTTTTTAAAGCTGCAGAATACATTTAAGAAGTCAAATTTTATGGTTCAAGGAATATTTAGAATGTGTCATATCTGATGTTCAGGGTAGTAGTCCAGCTCAGTTAAGAACAAAGTATTTGTGTATTAAGTAGTTGGAGAACAGAAGCAGCCTGTTCCATTTCAAAGGTGACCTTTCATGTAGTTGGAGAAGTGGGTCCTAATTGTGAATGCTGAAAAGAATGGTTTCACTGAATACTTGGCTAATTCTCTGGCTAAAATATGTTTGCACAAAGACTGTTGTAACTAAAATAAGCCATAGGATTGTAGGACCCAAGTGTCTGAGCAGTGGCACATATTGTCTGAATGCAACTCGTCAAGTTGAAGAAGTACTTTAAAGGCCATATATGGGCCATATAAACATTAAATAATACATCTTCAAATGGTAGAATGACTGTCTTAAGACACTTGAGTGCTCTCCATATCTACATTCACAGTTTGGAGATAAAAATCACAAATGCTCAAGTTCTGAAGCATTTTCCCAAAGCAGTATTTGTATGGCAAATAGGTGTCTCCTTAGGCTTGGTGCACACGTATAAAAGAGTGTACTTGGAATATGCCTGTTGTGGTTTAAGCCAGTGGGCAGCTAAACACCACACAGCCACTTGATCACTGCCCCTCCAGCGGGTCAGGTAAGAGAAGTGGAAGAGTGAGAAAACTTGTGGGTTCAGATGAAGACAGTTTAATAACTAAAGCAAAAACCGCACACGCAAACAAAGCAAAATAAGGAATTTGTTCACCAGTTCCCATGGGCAGGCAGGTGTTCAGCCATCTCCAGGAAAGCAGGGCTCTATCATGCATAACGGTTACTTGGGAAGACAAATGCCACCATTCTGAACATCCCTTCTCATTTTTTTTCTTCCCCAGCTTCATATGCTGAGCATATAGTATAGAATATCCCTTTGGTCAGTTGGGGTCAGCTGTCCCAGCTGTGTCACCTCCCAGTTTCTTGTGTACTCCCCAGTATACTTGCTGGTGGGGTGTTGTGAGAAGCAGAAAAGGCCTTGCCTCTGTGTAAGCACTGCTCAGCAATAACAAAAACATCCCTGTATTGTGAACACTGTTTTGAGCACCAATCCAAACCAGCCCCATAGCAGCTACTTTAAAGAAAATTAACTCAGCCAAAGCCATGACATTCTCCACCCCTTATTCAGTAACATTTGCATCATACTCAGGTCTCACGCTATCCAATACATCCTCATTAACCACCGCCCCTCTTCCCATCCTTTGATAAATACATGGATATCATTCCCTTAGTCTAACTAAAACACCCCTGTATTATCAACGGCTTTCAGCACAAATACAAAATGCAGCCCCATAATAGCTCCTACGAAGAAAATTAACAGTATCCCAGCCAAAACTAGCACAATGCCTCATTATTCTGAGCCAGATACTCTAGATAGAGCATCTGTTTTTTCTTTGCAGGTGTGGGGGGTTTTTTTGTGTTGTTTTGTTTTACCTATGTTAGTATTCTGCTAGCTAGCTTTATCTCAACTCCTTCTTTTCGTTCACACAGCGTTCACACTTCTGTAGTCTTCTTTCATGTTTTTGGGTGCTTTGCTTTGATGTGCTTTTGTTTTGTTCCAGAGGCCTCTGAAACAAAATCTTGTGGATTCTTAAGACTTCCTTTGATCTTTTTCTTTGTTCGTGTTTTTGCTCCCATTTTTCCAATGGTCAAATGGCATGCTCCAGTTTGCTCAGTCTGTCTTTTGTACAAACAGCTAATTTGGCAACAAATGGGTGCGTTTGTGCTTAATGTTTGTAGAGATTGTATGTTTCTCTTGATGTAATTACCCGTAGTAGTCACTTGATGTAGTTACCTGTGGAAGTCTAAACAGAAATCTTATTTTCTTCAGTACTCAGCGGCAAAGTACTGATGACACTATTGACTCAGGAGGTACTCAACACATCATCCCTTGCCTGCTTGAGTCTTGAACCTTTCAATGTGGGTCATCTTTTGCTCTGGGGCTGCTTTGGAGCTCCAAAAGCTGTTTTCTGTACTTTCCTTCAAGATGACTTGGATGCCCTGTCTGCCATGCTATAAGTAAGCATGACAGTCACAAGATGCGCTTTCCAATTATGCAGATCTCGGTTTCCAGAGGGTATGGTTAATATGGTTTTTTTTTTTTGAGTCCCTTGACTAATGATGTTCTCTGCTTTTTGAAGGAGTTGTAAAACTGTGGAATAGTCCCCTGCTATCTTGTCCTCTGCTCTAAGAATACTTTTTTTCTTTGTGAATACTAGTTTACATTCAGACAGTTCTCTAGATATGTCCTCCTAGCTGAAGATGTCTTCAGCCAAGTATTTAAATGACAGTTTGTTTCTTGGATGTGGATCTTTGGGTGCATATGATAAAATAATGTAGGCCTTCATCCTTCAGGTGTTGGGAAACACCCGTCCTGAATCTGTTGTTTGTATTTCTTTGCCCAGTTCCCATGCCCTTTTGGATGTGTTAGGACATTGAAACAGATGTTTTCAGTGCATCTGGTCTGTGTGAGTTTTTTGTGGCCCTGGAAACTAACACCATCCTTCCAGCACATTCTGTTCTTAAATCAGACATTGTGGAGTGGCCCTTTGTCCAAACAGTTGGCTGCCAAAAGGCAGTTTGGCCCAGTAGAGATGGGTCTTTCAGGACCATATTGTGTGTATGTGATTGCTTGGCTCTCCTGAAGTCTCATTTAATTCCTGTGGTTCACACTGAAATTACAGTTCTTGTCCCATGTACCCTGTTATGACCTGTTGAACAGTTACGAGGCTTAATAAGTGAGCTACCGTTGCATATGTTGCTAAACTGAACTTGTATTGCTGTAGACTAGGACTTGTACTCTCGAGGGCATATCCTTGTATTAGAGTAGCGACCGTTTCTCTGTCAGTCAGGCTTTTCCTGTAGATGTGGTGAGTTTCATTAGTCTCTGCAGAGAAATGGAGTTTTTTCCTTTTGCTTTGTTTATGCTGTTAATGTACTTTTTTTACGTGATGAGGGATCTCATTAGAGAACTCTGAAGGTATAAGTCCTCTCTGTCTTTGAGGAGAGGAGTTTACACATACGCTTTCTACAACTTCAGGTAGTTTCAAATGCCTGCCCGGCATTGGTTATAAAGCAGGGCCAAGTGACACCACAAGATCATCAAGTGCATGATGATGCAAGACCTCCATCCTTCTGTCAGCACTTTGGATTGAATTCTGGAGCTAGGGTTTTTTCACCTCTGGAAATGATGTAATTGTGGTCAACCTGCCAGGGTCAGTGAACATAATAGTCTTAGCAAAGAAGCTGCTGTTCTGAGGTTTTTTTTTCTTCGGTGAAGTGTCAGTCTTCCAGGACAAATGCTAATCCACATTACACCTCTCCATCTTGGACAGTCACAAAATTCTAATTGTCCTAAAGCTGCTTGGTGTATATGTGCTGTCAGCATTTCCTGGTTGGAAGACAAATTATGCCCTTTCTTTTTTGATGAAGGAGAACAAAGATGGGATGCTATAATAGATAATATGGAGAGAAGGCTGCAGGGATCATATAGACATGGTACTGGAAGTGCATTAGCAAGTTAAAGCAGTTGTGTTTCACTAGGATCAGTCAGAATGATTGCAAAAGAGGGCAGTGCACTATCTTTTTTTATATTGCCATAAGTGGAGTGGGACAAGTTAAAGTTCTACGCTATGTGTAGTGCTAAAGTATTTATTAGAAACAGTCTGGTAATACATGTAGGCACATCCACAGTGTCAGTGTGGAGCTCATCTTGAAGATTAAGTGTTAAGGGCATGTAACGGTTTTCTAATTTAACAGAGGGATGGTTTAACAAAGTGAACAGCCTCGCTGTCCAGGTGAACCTGTCCATGTTCACTGATCAAGAACTCAAAATTCTCTTTGTATCAGCAGTTTCATGAAAAGTTGTTGCACAGTTAAGTAGTTAACCAGTTTGAAGTAGCCGCTTTGTGTACCTAAACCTAAAAACTATGCTATTGCATAAACATTCAGGAATGATGTTGAACTTGGTAAAGAAAAAAACAGAAATCAAAACCAGCTGTTGTGTGCTGGAAGACTGAAGACTATCTCCAAATTATCTGTAAACATGGAAGCACTGCTGATTGGGAACAAACATAATGATACTCTTGCAAAGACAAGGACAACATTGTGATATTGAGTTATTAACGATGGGTTAGCCGCATTTCCGTTTCTTTCCATTAGTGTCTGTTTGCTTCCTGTTCTGCAACTCAGAAGAGGGAACCAAAATGTTTAAGGCATGCATGCCGAGTGAGGGAACAAAATGAGCATTCTGCATTATGCAAAAAATTCTTAAGCTTGAATATTTGTAAGATGTGCATGTTCAGTGAGAATTTACCTGTAGGTAATCCAAGTTCAGTTCTTGTGTAGCAACTTCCTTTCTTGTTTTACATTTCATAACATGGAATTATTAATCATGTGTTAATTGGATTCTGGAGTTTGGATTCATGTTATAAAGTTGATTGAAATGTAGATTTGGGGGGAGAGGCAAAATACAACATGGGGTTTGGTTGTGTTTTTTGAAATTTTTGGGGGGACTGCGTACTTGATTTGTGAGTGAAATGTGATTTCACAAATGAATGGTGGAGTACAACTTCCAGTGACTTTTTGTCACGGAATCACAGAATGGTTGAGGTTGAAAGGGACCTCTGGAGGTCATCTGGTCCAACCACCTTCACTCAAGCATAGTCACCTAGAGCCAACTGCCCACTACCATGTCCAGAAGCCTTTTGAATATCTCCAAGGAGGGAGACTCCACCACCTCCATGGGTGGCCTGTGCCAGTGCTCAGTCACCCTCACAGTAAAAAAGTGTTTCCTGATGTTCAGAGGCAACCTCCTGTGTTTCAATTCATACTGATTGCCTCTGGTCCCATCACTGGGCACTGCTGAAAAGAGCCTGGCTCCCTCTTCTTTGAACCCTCCCTTCAGGCATTTATATCCATTGATGAGATCCCCCTAAGCCTTCCCTTCTCCAGGTGGAACAGTCCCAGCTCTGTCAGCCTTTCTTCATTTACTCCAGTCCCTTAAGCATCCTTGTGGCCCTGTGCTGTTAATCAATTTTGTGGCCCTTTGCTGGACTATCTCCAGTATGTCCATGTCTCTCTTGTATTGGGGACCCCAGAACGAGACAAAAAAGGAAACTGTTATCAGAGGTAACATTCTTTGAAAATGGTTTTAAACCCACATGTAATGCATAATAATAAAGACTATTAGTGACTCCCTATAAGAGGCATATTTAATATTGACAAATTTACATAAGTGCTCCTAGTGAAACGTAATACCATAAAAACTGTGTTCTGGAAGTAACAGCTGGTGGGACTTGTAGTTTCAATAAACCACAACAGAAACAGAGGTGTCTAACAAAGAAGTATCCGGACTTTGTGGCTTCAACTCCCTGAAGTTAGGTCTTGCCACAACATCTTATGAAGGCAAATCTGTGTCAATTTTCAGTCGAGTCAGAATGCTTTGCTTTCAGACAGTTGGTTTTATTCATGTTCTGGGGAGTGCTGTGGTCCTCTGAGTTTTTATGTGTGGTTAAGTAAGAAACTATAAATAGTTGATATCAGAGTGTTTTTTCTTAATGGTCACCCTGTAGCAGTTGTAAACTGGTTCCAACAGGCCGTCTGGAATATGATGCTAGTATATGTAATGGCAAATCAGTGTTGATTGATTATGAAGAAAATGCTCAGTGTGTCCATTTTTTTCCCCCTACCTAATGCTGAGTTCCAATTTACTAGATTTCTTGCTAAGAACTCTGCTTGTGATAATCATCTGCTTTGTTCTTCTTGGCTCTGTTCAGCCTTGAATTTCAGCAGTAGACCACTTCTAAACTGAAAAGGAAGCAAGAGCTAAAGGATACAAGTACTTATCTATGTGGATGAGAAGTTGGGGATTCTATAAACCTTTTTATAAACATATCCCAGAGTGTTTTCAGTTTATAAATGCCTGTTTGTGACTTACAGTATGAGTTTTTCATATTGAAATTTAATTATAAGAATGATACAATACCAATTTTTTAAACTTCCAAAATTATTTTGGGGGTTTTAAACACTGAATTTTGTAAGGGACAAAATATACCTCAGCCATGAATTTAGGAAAGATATAAAATTAATTTTCTAATACTGTTTCAGAAAGTCCACCTTTCATGTTAAAAGCTAAAATGATTGTAAAAGGCAAAAAGTAAATATAATTGAAAATCAGAACTACCAATTATGTTTATTAAGGATTGTGATTGTTCCTCAAAAAAGCTACTACTAATATTTGTGCATGTTTTGAAATGTTTTTTGTGGGCCTTCTCACCAGCAAAAGGTACCTGAGATCATAAGGGTTCTGCTGTACCACTGTATACTTTCCTCTGCAACTCCCCAGTCTATTTCTTGTCACTGGAGTATCTTTTAGCCCAGCTTTATTACACAATGTGGAGACAAAAAAGACATTATTTTGTAGATGATTTGCTGAACTTGCAGCTAACTAAATAATAGTTTTCACCTATTTCTTTTGATATATTAGCATTATAAATTGCTTTCGTAAATCTCAACTTGGCTGCATTATCTTTATTCTTTGGAGAGGTAGCAAATGAAGAACAGTTTCGTTTTGTATTTTTCACTCCCGTTCCTTTTCCTTCTTCCCCTTCTTCCCCCTCCCTCCTTCTCAGCTGAAGGAAAAAGGAACAGAGGGATATATGGATAGCTTATGCCAGGATGGAGGGCTAGGAATTTCTGAATTTTTTTTGTTTTTGCTTTTTATCACAATATTTTTCTTTTAGAAAACACGTGCTGGAAAAGATAATCAAAGAGGAACAATAGTTGTGTCAAAAGAAAGTGGAACCATGAAAAGCTTATTATTTTATGGTTTTTGTCTCAGAAGTTAGTATTTCAAGTTAATATTTGAACAACATGAGGCTTATAACTATTTTGTACTCAGAATTTTACCCCCCAAAACCAGTCACAGTATATGTATTTAAATACAGTTTAATAATATGCTGTTCGACTGTTTTTATGCCTCAGGGCAGCACTGAGCACTGTTTCTACTTCTAGAAGCTTCCTCTCATTAGTGTAGTACATTCTCTTATATAGCACCTGTTTTAAATTCCAAAGCTGAATCTTCAAATGTAAAACCTGACTTTTGAAATATTTGCTTTTTTGAACACTCTTCTTTAAAGGACCTATCAGGATCTCTCCCCAAAATGCTAGAAGCTTGAAGGATAAGGGAGGAACAATCTTGCATGGCCCAAACACATGTGCTTTCGTCATTAGCAAGGTACAGCATGACCTCATGTTGACCTCAAAGGTAAATCGCTAACAGGGAACAAATATACATGCCTGTGAAAGCAGCTTAGTTTTGAACATAATCAAGACAATAACTTCAGTGTGTAGAATAAAATTAAATTTACAACTCTGTCTGTCTGTCTGCCTTTCTCTTTCTCTCTTTTGTCTCTCTCCAAGTCTCTTCTTGAGAGAATGTTGTGTTTTCTATCTATGTGTGTGTTGCGAAAGAAAACTACTTTTCTAGAGGTCATAGTAAATTCCTAAATGTGGGGAACCCGAAGGATCTTGTATCCAATTTAGTCAAATTGTACATCTGACAATGAAATGCTCTTTGTAATGGAAAGGTTTCATTTGTTGTCTAGAGTATTGATATTGCAGCCTTCAGAACGTGTGTCTGTATTACCTTGGGGAATCTTGAGTAGTTCTGAAATGTATAGATTGTTTAAAGTTATGGGAAAGTTTTAAAAATATCAATATGTTAATATTTGTGTGTCTATCTTAGACTGCCACACAAACCTATAACTTTTTATTTTTTCGTAGAAGCCTGTAAATATTCTGTAGCATTATGTGATACATCTCTACGTATGATGGAATATGATTTAGCTAGCAGTTCTGAGCTATTTGGAGAAGAATGCTGCCAGCATCTTGGAACTGTTAGCCATATCTGTCCCATGTGATTTGTATAATATAGTTGTTTGACATGAATTTTATTTTCTTTTTTTCACTAGAATGAGAGAGCATATTCCTTCTGTGGAACAATAGAATACATGGCTCCAGATATTGTAAGAGGAGGAGACACAGGACATGATAAGGTATGTTCTATCTAAGTTTATCACTGAAAAGAAATTAATTCTTTAGGCAACACTGTTGTTCAGCTTGAGGGGTTTTTGTAAAACATGACAGTGTCTTATTTAAACATGCCTTATTTCAGGTTGTCCTAAAATAGATTATTGCCAATATTTAAAAATATCAATATGATGTATTTTCGGTTTACAATCTTAAGTAAAAGGCATACTTATAAAGGTATTGAGGCTTATTTGTGTTGTATTGAAAATTTGTTCTAAATGTGCAGTGGGACAAAAAAACTTAGCTGACACTTACTTCCTTTTGATTAACAAACTATTTAGTTCAAAGTGAAAAAATTACTGTTCTGTGCCTAATTGTGATATATTTTTTTTGAATTGTACATCAGGGAAATCTATTGCCTTTCTTGAAATCTGGAGTGGGTTATTAATGTTATAATAACATTAACAGTGGGGTATTAATATTATAAATGTTATCAGATTGTAAAAATTAATTCTGTTTAGCTTGAGGCTCAAGTTTTATTACAAATTCAATTGTCAGTAACTGATGGGAAAGATCAAGACTTGGCAAATATTTAGTCTCTGGGTTTTTTTGCTGTAGATTGAATTGACTTGTCTTTCTGTTGGGGGTCATGGAATACAGTTGATCACAGCTCCTCTTATAACAGCCTTTTTAAGCACTGGAAAATGTTACGTCACCCTCCATCTCCTTTTCCCAGACTAACTGGAGTCTGTCTGACTTTGCTTGAGAAGATTCTTTCTTCTCCTTCTCTATGCATTCTGCTTCTCTCTTGGTCTGAGTTTGCCTGTATATTTCTTCAGGTAGGGAGCACTGTAGCAGGCATCGTGTTTCAGCTAAAAGTTGGCAGTTTGAAGTACAGCAGAATGATTACTTCCGTGGTTCTTGCATTAAACACAAAATGGAATGTGCTTTGTCCTTTCACTTAGTCTTTGTCTCACATCTACTTTGTATTCCACTATAACCTCTGCATCTTTTTCTACCATAGTGCTTGCCTAGTTGTTACTAAAAATGGAATTTTACAAACTCATGAATTGAAGCTCTTTCCTGCACTCTGTTTCTTAGTTTAGTCTTGCCAATTTCAGAGCATCTCTCTGATGTGTCAGTCACTTTGAATTGTGATTCTGTCTTCTCCAGTGCTTACAAATTCAGTATTGTTGCTGATTTAAAGGGGAATCTCTGTTTGTTATCTTTGATTGGTTCTGTCTGATACTTTCATTAGATGTAGTGCAGAGCCATACAGTATTCTACAAGAAATAGCTTCACAGTTTGATACCAAATGTTAGCTGATAAATAAGGGTGATTTTTCAGTTGCCTATATAAAGGTAATTGTTTACACCACACACTCTTTGCCTCACCATTGGCAATGTCGTCTGATCCAGTGTTAGAAGGTTTTTAGTGTCCACTACATATCTAGCAACTTAAAGATCTTATTTAAAAAAGAGGAAATGTGATTGCTTTAGTATGCTGTGCTCTCATTAATCAATGTTTTTGATTTGTAATCTCTTCTAGATAGCCGTAATGTTAGTCTAAAAGACTGGCTCTAGTATTTCAATATTTAGTTTTCTAAAGTTTGATTTCTGATTCCGCCCATCCTTCTTTTCTTTTGGAAAAACACATGCCAAGAAAAAAAGTTCTTTTGGTGTTTTCTCTGATCATTGTGTATTTGCAAAGATGATTACTAAGAGTACTGAGACTTCTTCATCTAGTTCTTCTGGACGCTCTTGGCTGAATATATGAAACATTAGATTTTGTGTATCTTGAAACAAAAAAAAAATGAAATATGAGGCCAAATTGTTATCATTTCACTAGTTGTCTTCCTGTATTGTATTAATGTTTTCAACATACGTAAAGCAGAACTTGTTTCATTGATTTGCAAATTTCATGGGAGTAAAACTGAGAAGTTCAAACACCTGTAGTTAAATTAAATTTGTTGAAATGACTAAACTGCTTCCTTTATTATTCATACCAGCATTTTTTTTTTTTGAAAGAGAGAAGTATTTTGTAAGTTATGAGATATCAGGGATATGACTAATACGATTAGTATATGGAAAGCCAAAGATCATGTGTCTTACCGGGGAATATAAGATAAAATTCCATAGCATTTTCAGGTGCCCTGATTAACTGTGACCAGTACTCTTAAATTGCGCTTTTTGAAAGTTCCTTAGTTTCATTCTCAAGCTCCTAAAAGCTCAGGTTCCACTACTTAGCAAGGCCTAGGTTCCCCTGTTATTTCGAGTACGTTTTAGAATTCTTACCACTTCACAAAGGTAAAAATAAAAATGAATTCTGGGGGTGAAAAAAAAAAAAGAAAAAAGGAACTTCAGTAGTCAGTTGAAAGAGTTCAACTTGAGAAATTAGTTGGAGAAGCTAAGTAGGGAGATTTCAAAATAAAATGAATTTATCATAGAAAATACCTCCAATCAGTACTGCAGTTGTTTATGCTTTATTGTGTACACGTTTGCCTTTTTATTGATAGGTGGGCTCTTCCTTTACTAGTTGCTTTCTGGGTGCATTCTTTTGTTCCTTCTTTTGTTAACAATTTTACTTCAAGGTATCATAATGTACATAATTATTGTTATTCTATAGGCTGTTGATTGGTGGAGTGTTGGTGTTCTTATGTATGAATTATTAACTGGGGCATCACCATTTACAGTTGATGGAGAGAAGAACTCCCAAGCAGAGATTTCCAGGTAAGGTTCAAAACAGTGAAGTACACATGCTTGCTCACAAAGTGATGCTTGTGCAACAATATATGTTTTGTGAGAGTTTTAATCTAAAATTTAGGAAGAAAGTGCTGCCAGGGTAACACTTTAGGTGCTGCAGTTCTGTTTAACACAATGACATCTGGAAGCAGATAGGTTTTAATAACCTCAGCAGGTTATTGAAATAATAGAACTGGCCTTTACATAAGACCTATTTTGTTTAAACTACAGTGGAATAACAGCTTTGTAGATATTGAACCCTGTTGCATGTTTACTGTTGAAAAGGAACACAAATTAAATATGAAACTAATACGTATATAGAATTATCACATTCAAAACCTTAATAGATAATGAAATATATATTTAGCTAGGGAGACTTTTGTCAGCTCTTGTTAGATCAGTCCATCAGACTACGGATTTAGAGTCAGATGTACCCTGCTCCCACCATTTTGACACAGGTAATATTTATTTTATTAGCATATAACATGAAACAAAGAACGTGATCTTTTCTAGCCATACTTGCATGTCTGAGAAGAAATGAATATAATACTTATGGAAATGAAACAACCTATACCATTCTTATATTTTTCATGTAAACTTTTCCTGATTGTCAGCTTTGTTACCTTCAGTAATCTCTAGACTCTGAAGGTTTGTTTTCAGTACCTATGTAACAGCGTTGGACCATTTTAAAAAGGTGTTGCAATAAGCTTGCTCAAAACACATTACTGAAGTGTCCCCCAAATTGAACATTTCCTGTTACTGGATAGTTCTTGGAGCAGGGAGTTGAGGGCTAAAATTGCACAAATTAGTAACAGCTGTCAACAAAGGTCTTGCTCCTCCTATTGGAGTGTATTACCATGGTTCTGACCCTCACCTGAATCACCTGATATTTAAGGTTATAATGGGCAACAGAGCATACATCAATTATTTAGATAATTTATTTTACTTCTGTTTATAAATTCAGGCAACTTCTTGGAAGGTTGAGACCTGTTTATTGGTTTCTAGGTCTCTACCAGAACAGGAAACTCAGCTGCTAGAAAAAATACGGTGGGGAGGAGAATCCATTAATAAAACAAAATTCTGAACTTTACCTTCTTGGTTATTATGATGGAGTTAACACTTAAAATAAGTCTTTCTGACTATTTAGTGTTAGAAATTTTGTTGATTGCTTACTTATGCCATGTCCGAACTGCTAATTTTGACTTCCAAGATGTACTAAATGGAACTCTGAAGGAGTTACAAATTCTTTAGGGAGAACCTTGACCTGAATTTTACAGATACTTTTTTTTTTTTCCCCAGAAACTGGTAAACTTCTTATATATGTGTTCTGTAGGATTTGATTGTCTTTTGGAAGGTCCTTATGTGCTCTTTAATATCTTTCTGATAATTTAAGATTAAATGCAAAGCTGAGAAAGTGCAAGGTTGCTAACACCCATCCTCTGATGGCTAGTAACCTAATTTCTGATCTAAATACAGGAGTAGAAAGTTTACTGTGGTGTTGCTCATTATGCTTTTGTTCTGGTTGGCTTTTATGCTACACATTTATAGACTGCAATCCTGTTGTCTTTCAGCTTTTATTTTGATAAATTTAGAAGGTAAATTCCTACAGTTTTCTTTACTTAAAGATGTTCCCCAGTCTTCCTGTTTCCTGAAAAAGCCTTTTCTTAACTCAGCTTGTGTTGTTCTTTCTTACATATGGACAATTTATTCCTGTTGATGTTTCAAGAGGATCTGGTTTAAGGGAAGTAATAATTCAAAATCTGAACAAAAAGATATTCCTTCCTTTTTTTCTTGACTTCCTCTTGTTGATGCCAATGGTGGACTGATAGTTCTAATTCCTTCTTCTTTTCCATCACTTCCAACTGATAAGCCCCTAGTTTATTGCTGAAATTTCATTAGTCCCAACTATATGACCACATTTCAGACTTGACATTTCATCTGTCTTCTGTTACTTCAGTACTTATAGGACCCGTGGTTTCTGAATCCTTTCTATTGATAGTAATTTCTGTGCCGGATGACATGAGTTTTGTGTGTTTGCATTTGATACTATGTAGTGAATGTTATGTTCCTTTTAGGAGTGTGGCTGAGCATATGTGAACATTGCTGTTTTCTCTGTCCTGGCTGCTGCCCTGAGTCACGTGGAACCTTCTGGAGAATGGTGGTTCCTGTGTGCCTTGGGGAGCTATGGGCATATGTTTGGGCCTTCGCCCTCTTGGGATAGGGTAGAGCAGGTGGCATAGATGTGAGATATCAGCAGACTGTGGTGCTCCTGTGGCCAAGGCAGGGGGTGAGAAGAGTAGGGAACAAAAGTACATCTTAGAAGTACATCTTAGATGGAAAGAAAACCTTTTTCTAAGGATTAAAGGGGACTGTGTAGAGTTTGCTGCAATTTCAGAAGCTGTTGAGCTACTTGCTTGAGAGCATGTCCAAACAAAAGGCTTGCTTGCTAAATTTAGAAATTCTTGTTACTATATTCATGGCTTTTCAGAAATACCCTCCTTGTATTTATCTCTAGCGAGTACTCTGAGGTCTTCCAAGAAATAAAAGCTGAATTTTCAGTACCAATCTCTATCTAAACCTGTCTGGCTAGAAGCTATGATCTTTATTTCCTTTTTTCTTTGATAATTTTGTCACTGAAGATAAATTTGCAATTTACACTTAACATCCTTTTAAAAAATATATTGTTAATTCTTTTGATTATGTCTGCAGCCTTTTCTATAAAGTTTTCTATTGAATTGGGATGCAGAGTCTAGATAATTTTACACCTATAAATAAATGGGTTCCAAATTCTCTCTGTGACTATCTTTGATCTTTCTAGTTTCATTTCCTCTAAACTGATGAAAACTGAATTGCAGATAACTTCATCAGATATTTCCAGTTGCCAGTGATAACAAAATCACTAGCACAGAGATACGAGTTGGTACAGATTTCTTTCTTGATGGCAAATTATTCTAAACAGAAATTGTATTCCCTAACCTAAATATGCTTTAACTTGCCAATTGCAGCAGACTTAGATAATTCAGTTTCTTCTTACTCAATCACAAGCCCTGAAAGCATAGTTTCCATGGCCGTTGATTTTTCTGAGTTTAAGGAAAAAAGTTGTCTTGTAAGTGAATCCAGGTCCTTCTTTTGCTTTACCTAGGTGGAAAGTAATCTTAGATATTTTTAGATAATTTTATTCCCTTGTGTGGCACAATGCCTATCTGCTATTAAATTTGAGCCCAAAGTTTTGTTCTGAAATATCTCTCTAATGGACAGTTCAGTTCTTCTGTCAGAAATAGTTACCCTGTGGTTTGTTTATTCTTGACTTTTTCTGATGAGAGATTGTGCTCAGTTCCTTTATCATAACATTTTAGACAACACTGGTTAGTTAGACAACACTGATGTCTCTTTCATGGCAAGTGCAACTTAAGTGTATACTTCAGTTTCCCTTATGTCTCTGTCTCCCTGTCTCTGAATATTCTTTTTGTTCACATGCTTGGTGTTGTGGGTTATTACACTTCATAAAAAATTTTCACAGACTATTGAAGTATGTCTACTTTTCTACGATGCCCCGTTCCCTTTCTTCTCCCTTCTTCCCAAATCTTGCTTTCATTTTTGAGAATTATGGATTTCCATTGCTGCAGAACTGTGGATGGGACCCATCCTGCAAAAGCATAGGCAAGGGCTGGGTTTGATGACAAACCCAGTATTTTTAGTTTGACCGTGAGTGATTTGTAGTGCAGACTTTTGAAGATGCAGAAATCCATTGTAGGATGTTGGATTTTGAGGGTCTTGTCATACATACAGGGATTTAAAATGAGCATAAAGTTTTGTAAGTATTATTTTGCTGCTGTGCAGCAGCTTAGAAAAGCTTACTAGCTTTGGGGTTATGAATAGATAGATATCTATCTTTTCCCATTTTACACATACATAAGTCTATAAAATAATCTGTAGAAGCATATGATGCCATAGTAGCATACTAATGCGAATAGCAACCTGTGCTCTTTATTTGACATAGTTGGTTAGACTTTATTTAAACTTCATGGAGGATGGCTGAAATTTGACCATCTTTAGATGCTATTAAGATATTTTATCCATGATTCTGCAAGAAACCTTTTCTTGATAAAAGGGTTGGCAAGATGCATAGCAGGTGTGTACTGGGATTCCTTTCTTTGTTCTCTGCCTGTGAAGACTCCCATAATTGCTAGATCTTTAAAAGGACTGAGGACTTGTAATTCGCGCGGTGTCTTCTGGAATTCTGTCCTTGAGTTTACAGCTGTCTACCTGGAATGCACTGGTTAGGCAAGAGTCCAGAGTTCAAGAACTGATAGGCAATAATGTAGTGGTGCTTTTCTAACAGATAGCAATGAGTTAGGAAATCTCCGCCACATGAAGGAAACCATTTGATGCTAGGCTTAGTGTTAAGCACATCACGCCAGTGACTGCCTACAGATTAGCTCAACCTTTCAGTAAAGCAGATGGTTTTAAGAAAGGCGTAAGTATTGCATCAAAGTCTCCGACTTGCCCAGAACTGGGGATGCACACATAGATCTGACTGCTTAAAGCTGGAGCAAAAGAATCTGGCATTAGTAGTTCTGAGATGACAGGGCATTCAGTAGAGTTGTTCTCAAATGTGAAGATGAAAACTCTGCTTTGGAAGCTTGTCCCTCTGCCCTTTAATAGGGTTACAGCTTGGGATTGCTTTCTCTTGTTCCCTGAACACCAGGATGGATACGTATCTTTTTGGTGATGCTTATCATACAGTTCTGAGGGCGCTGATAATAGACTATGGTAACAGTTCTAGCATTAACCTAATGTTTTGTTGGTCAGCTGTGGTGATCCTTTCAGTTTTTTGTGATCTGATTGTGTCTTTTACCTGGTGGAAGCAAAAAAAGCTTCAGGTTCTGCACTTTTTGTGTTTTATTATCACCTCTTCCACAGTCAGGTTCAAGCATTTTCTTTCAGGCTAATCACAACGGCAGGTGAAAGGTGGCTTCCATCTCAGTATTGCATATTTTATGTCTGCATCGTCACCAAAATCGTTGGTGTTTGCTTTTTGCTCTATCTAGAAAATCTTTCTTTGGTTGGCACCATTAGGTTACCACTTCCTAAACTTTTCTGTCCTCCTTCCTTGTAATTAGTTTTGCTTCTCACTGCTACTATTTTAAACAAGTTACATAGTTGTGGTTTCCAATAATGAATTGCCATTAGTTTATTCAAACACCCCATCTTCAGCTAGTTTTCTGTAGCTTATGCTTTACTTCTCAAAACGGTCACTCTGTGGATACATTTAATAGTAATTTTTACAATATAGTTTATAGATTAGTCAATCTAATGCTAAATGATAAATTGGTCAAATAGGTCAATAAGTCAAATTGCTAAATTGGTGCTGTTAATAAATGTTTTCATATTCTTTGACATAAATTGGGTTTTCTCAGCTGTGCAGTGCATCAGAATTTTGACTAGTTTATCTGTTTACAGAGGTAATTAAAATGAAAAATAAAGAAAATATCTTTCAGCTTCTGACTAATAGCATATTTTCCCTTTTCATTTTATCGTAACAATTGGCTGTAATCTGCTGTCCGGTTGGAAAACTCCCAATGACACTGTTTGCCTTTATAAGGCTTTTATTGAGCATTGCAAGGACGTTCCTGCTTAAGCCCTTAAGACTATCACCCTGGAGTGAACAAGGTCAGAATCCTCTTCGGATTCTCTTTAAACTGACATTGTAGTATAAGCCTTTGGCACATGGTTTTGGTATTTCTGGTTGGTTTAAAATACTATGCCTTCTGTAGAAGGATGTTTTATTCAGCCAGCAAACACATATCCCATCTCTACTACTTTGGTAAAGAACAGATAAGAAACCTGTTGTCAGTCTGTAATTTTTAAACTACAAGCTAGCATAGATCAGTGATGGCAACTTTATGAATTTTTCATGACAAAAGCAGGAAGTTCCTTGGCTGATTTGTCAGGCTCAGCACTTACACAGGAGTGGCTCTGAAGATATTGATAAAGAGGAGGAGCATCTAAAGCTGAAGGTGATGTAGTATTTAAGGCAGAAACTCATCAAAGCTTAAGTTCCTGCAAAACACCCACCAACGGGGTTAGCTCCTAGCTCTGCATAGTCTGCCATAGAGAAGGGTAAGATGGAGATGATTCAGGACTTCAAAGTAATAACCTCCTTGACCTATGCAAGGGATGGTTTCTCTCAAAGTGTTTTCAGTACGGCCGGAGTGCTCTCATCAGCAGGGGTAATCTCAGGTCATTCCAGCTCAGAGGGGTTGTACTAGCCTGGGAGAAGCAGAAAATACAGCAGAGTAGTCCAGTAGTCCTTCAGCACCTGTGTGGTGGTGTGCTCTCCCCTTCTTCCCCCCCCCCCCGGCTCCTGCTCAAGCCATGGCCATCAGCAGGAGTTGTTATGAGTTGCACTTGAACTGTGGGAGATGGCTGTTGACTGCAGTTGCCACTTGGGATACTTAATTCTTCCTGCTTACTTCTGTCACTGTTACTAGACCGCATAAACATGTGGTCCAGTACAAGAGGATGGAGGTGATTCGGGAAAGGAAAGGGTGGTTGATGCCAAAGGTCATAGCTTCTTTCAGAAGCACAGAAATCCCGGGAAGGGCTTTGACTCATGTAGCTCCCTTCCTCTGAACACTTTATGGGCTACTGTTAGAGCCTTGAGTGACTTACCCTTCAGTGTAACACTTCACCAGTCTTGTGATAGTGATGCCAGACTGTCTTTACTTGATCAAGCTGGTTGATTAGTCTTCACCAATTTCTGCTCTCTCACATCTTGGTCCCATATGGTTGGTCTTTTCTGTCAGCTTGCTTTCCATCCTAATTAGTGTGTATACAGCTTCACATACTTCAGTTCCACGATAATTTTAAGTAGTTCCTGGAACTTCTAAAGAAATCAGCTTTGTTCTTCACTACTTCTGTAGTGTGGTTCTGTGAACCAGTCCAGAGCATCATTAATATTTCATAGTATCAATCAACCTCAGAAGTATTTCTGAGTGAATGCCACTGGCACGTATAAATGCAGCTTACATGGTGTCTGCTTATAAAGCATAGCACAATACTGCCTTCTCCGCAGTGGGCTCTAGGAGGGTCAACAGATGGAAAATATCCCTCAATATAATTATAGCTTACTTTTCACATAGCTAAATAGCACTTTGTTGTTAATTCTGCCTATAAAAAGAAATAATTTAAAACAGTAATGTTGGGAAAAAGCAGGAATTACTGATGCTGTTGCAACAGAAGTTTTCCATTAGGTAAAATACAATGTTATACTGAACTATTACTGGCAAAATATGTATGCTAATTTTTTTGACAGATATAATCTTCATAGGGGATTCCTTCCCCCAAGAATGTAAGGAGTGGTTTCTACCCAAAGAGAAGAATGTCAAGTAATACGAAAAGTTTTATAAACCTGTCTCAGCTTCAGCTGGAACTCTGCCCAGTTACCATATCAATGGTACAACTGGTTGCAGTTCTCATGCTAAATGAAGATATGCAATATGTGACTGGAAATTTGCAATTAGCAGGACGAGACTTACTAGTGTTGTTACTGCAGGAGTGTTTCTTTTGGCTAAGAATTTTCCGGTAACTTTGCAGTGCAGGGTTCTATAAAAGACTTTCCACTGCTTATGTTTGTTCCACTCTCTTTTTCTTATGTGAATGTTTGTATTTGCATCAGAAGCCTGGGACAAGGGCAAGAATCTTATTGCTAGCACTCACTAGTAGCTTCACTACTACAGAGACTGATCTTCTGAGGCCACATGGAGAAACTGTATTCATTTGTTCTCATTGTTATCCATGTTACCAATCATTCCAATTCAGCATCTGTTTTCAGAGAGCATTTTCAAATTTTTATCTGACTTGGCCATCTTCTCAGACAGGAAAATGCTCTAGAATTTCTCTTCTGGATTCTAAGGACATCCCAGAGTCTCAATCCCATTGCTTTAGAAATCAATTTAAAAACATACTGACTTGGGGTTTTTTTCCCCTTCTGAGAGCCCAAAGCGAACTTGTCTCTTTCCAGGATCTTTGTTATATACCTTTCTGATTCTGTCATCATAAATACATTTCCTTGGACTCCTTTAACTGAAGTGATTTCAAGCTAAAAAGACATTGTAGATTTTGTTTGCCCTCCTGTAAATCAAGCAATTTTGCTATCAAGATGTCCTGTGTTCTGTCTTAAACAGGAAGGTTTTCTAACTTCCTGACCCGCTTCCCCTTTCTGAAACTGGATGATTTCTGAAGAGGCTCAGTCTTTACTTCTCCACCAGTCCTACTGCATAAGATGTTTAGAGATGTTTCAATTTAGTATTAACATTCCTAATTAAGAAACCATTTGGCAATAGTGTGCTTTCTTCTCCTTTTCCGTAAAGTGAAGTTGAAGGCAAGGCTTATGGTTGCTGTTACTTCTGCTAGCAGAGTGGCTGCGATTTAGACCCTTATTGGCAGATCATCCTTACATCACTTAAAGATACAATCTGTCTTAAAACTCAGACTGTATTTTCCTACCTCATTTCACTGTTACTTAAACCAACAGGTTAACTTGCTTTGTCTTTTTGTTTGCTTGAAATGGAATACTACGTCAGTAGAAACAACCCCTGGGATATGTGTATATTGAACTTGGTTTTGTCCTTCCACACTGGCAGGACAAGACTATTTAGGAAACAATCTGTTTGCATCTATTTTTGGAGTAATCCAAGAAGTTATGTATTTCAAGATAAAAAACTTCCCATGGGATAGCTGCCTCTAAGGATATGTCATCAGAAACAAACAGATTTAGAAATGTCCTGCAGTGATCAACTTAAGCTCTATCAGAGACAGACAACAATTGAGGTTTTAGTGCTGCCACAACCTCATATAATTTCAGCCTCATAGTCTGTCATAGCTTCAAAATCCTTCACTCTGTGTTTAGCAGAGGCACTCTAAGTCCTTCTTCTGTGTATCGTGAGAGTGTGCCTATAGATACATAGACACCAAGTGCTACACAAGCTATCAATATGCCCCTGTGTCAAGGGCAGCAAATGGTATCCTGGCCTGCATTAGACAAAGTATTAGGAGGTTGAGGGGGGTGATCCTTGCTCTCTACTCAGCAGTGGTGAGGCCACGCCTGGAGTACTGAGTCCAGTTCTGGTCTCCCCAGTACAAGAGAGACATGAACATACTGGAGATAGTCCGGCAAAGGGCCACTGAGAAGATTAAGGTACTGAAGCATATGAGGAAAGGCTGAGTGAGCTGGGACTGTTCCACGTGGAGAAGGGAAGGCTTAGGGGGATCTCATCAATGGATATAAATGCCTGAAGGGAGGGTTCAAAGAAGAGGGAGCCAGGCTCTTTTCAGTGGTGCCCAGTTAGCCCAGTGATGGGACCAGAGGCAATCAGTATGAATTGAAACACAGGAGGTTGCCTCTGAACATCAGGAAACACTTTTTTACTGTGAGGGTGACTGAGCACTGGCACAGGCCGCCCATGGAAGTGGTGGAGTCTCCCTCCTTGGAGGGAGATATTCAAAAGGCTTCTGGACATGGTAGTGGGCAGTTGGCTCTAGGTGACTATGCTTGAGTGAAGGTGGTTGGACCAGATGACCTCCAGAGGTCCCTTTCAACCTCAACCATTCTGTGATTCTGTATACTAAAAAGTTTTATGTGTGTATCTTTTTAAACCTGTTGACATGTCTTTGGTATGTGTTGTCTGTGTGGGCATTCTCAATTTTCCTTCAGATTCCTTAGCTTCAATATCTACGTTTGGAGTAACTGAAGGAAAACTTGCCTTCCTCTTCATATAAAACTGTGGGAGCTACACATATAAAAGATAGGTACTGAAATGTGATTCTACTCAGGCTTCCAAGATTTTGAACTTCCACTGGCTTTATTTGATGGCTTCTAGTTCTTGTATTGAAAGAGACAGTGAGGTCCCTAACCACTTTCTCTTTACTGTTTGTTGTTTGAGGGCAACACTATGCCCAGTCCTGTTAAGTCCCCTTTTCACTAAGCTGGATAGCCCTAGCCTTTTTTGTAGATCTTCCTGTGAAACACGTTCTGTATTTCTGATTCATCTTGTTATTTTTATCTAAAACTTTTCCAGTTATAGTGCCTCCTTTTGAGAGTAGGGCATGAGCACTGCACACAATATACAAGGTGCAGGCAAATCTCAGATGGCCCAAGTGTGTTTTTTTTTCTTTTTATTTCCTAATAATTTTTAACACTGAAATTGTTTTGGGTTTTTTGACTGCTGTTAGGCATCAGGTTGATGTTTTTTGAAGCTATGAGATTTCCTTTGAGTAGTAAGAGTGAGCTCAGTATGTATGAAATGAGAATTGTTTTTCTTTTGTGGATTAAGTTACAGAATGTATCTCCTCAGATGTCATGTTTCATGTCCACATTTCCTCAAACCTTTCTTTATTTAAAAGAAAAAAAAAAGTTGGTTTCATATTTGTCATCCTCCTGTCTTTGGGTACAATAGAAGTTTAAGTGAGATGTTAAATGCTACCATTATTATGGTAACTCTTTCATTTAACATTCAACACATTAAGTAATTATCAAATAACTGTTATTTTGTCTGTTTTACAGGAGAATATTAAAAAGTGAACCACCTTATCCACAAGAAATGAGTGCACTGTCTAAGGATATAATTCAACGTCTTTTGATGAAAGATCCCAAGAAGAGGTTAGGTTGTGGTCCCACTGATGCTGATGAAATCAAACAGCATCCCTTTTTCCAGGTAAAACAAACAACAAAACTCCCCAGATACCACTTACTCTATGTTAGCACCTTTGAAATCCAAGTCTAAAGAAATTCTGTTGTTTTGTTAACAGAATAGCTTAGAGGCATGTTAATTACATGACTAATTGCATTGAAGTTAGTAAGAGTATCCATGTGCTTATGTATATGGATTTTGTGCATACTACAAGAAGGGCATGGTAGATAATTAATAGAGTCTGTCTGTTTCTAACAGTTACTTGAAGCAGCCAAAACAGACACTGCTTAAAACAGAAGGTTTAATGGAAAACACTTAAATTGTGTGTTTTGTGTTGTGTTTTTTTTTTTTAAAGAAAGCTTGCCACTAACATTGTTAGTAAAATTTGAATGTTGATAAAATTTACCATTAGTCATAAATGCCTCTTCTGTATTTTCCTTTGTCTAATTAAATCTTTAGTCTTGTTTGGTAGATTTTAATTCTGTTCAGATTTCAGTGCATTAACATTTGGTTTCAGAAAATGATGAAGATCATAATTGCATACAACATCTGTACTCTTCCATCCATTGCAGTTAAAATTGTTTGTGTGCTTACTTAGAAAAAATTAAGTATGTATTTCCGGTGCTTCTGAAGTATCTGGAGTATTTAAAGTTGGTAGTATAAATTAAGCCTTTCAAATAAATACTGTCAGTGTAGTTATCATACCATTCAGCATGGGCAATATCTTGGCTTTTTACCTTCTGAATTTCTTCTCATTCCTTCTGCATTTTTTTCCTCTTATAAGAGAGTCTGACAAAGTAAACTTCCTTTCTTCATTGTCTGTTTTGGAAGATAAGTTTTTTCTTCATACAACACTTTCTAATCTGACTTCATTTGGGATCTGCCTCTTTACAGTAATAGGTCCATTTTCACATAACTACCATATCTGTGCTTCCTACTTCTAGCCATGCACTTAAGTAGGAAACCAGAGTTGTCATGCTCTCAGAACTCTGGAAGCTGAGATTAGTAATTAAGCACAGAAATCAGCAATGAAGAGCTGAAGATACTGCAAAAATATGTGTTGTTTCCTCTGAAATAGAGGAGGAAACTTAAAGGCTGTCACACTAATTGTTTGGTTTATCTCCACTGTTAAATTTCTTTGTGTTAATTTTTTTTTTAAAATTTAAAAACTGGATTCTGTCTACTTACAAATAAGTATGATACTTATTGCTTTTACCTAAGCAAATTACTAGGGCATAGTTTGTATGTCTTTCATCTACCTGTGGAAAATAGCAAATGGAGTTAGGACTGTTTCTGGACAAATCTCTCTTCTCAATATCTGTTTCTGTTAAATTTTCATTTGGTCCAAACTTATTTTCCGTTTTTTGGTTTAGAATATGAATTGGGATGATTTAGCTGCCAAAAAAGTATCAGCTCCATTTAAACCGGTTATCAGAGATGAGTTGGATGTCAGTAATTTTGCAGAAGAGTTTACAGAAATGGATCCGACATATTCTCCTGCAGCAACCCCTCAGACTTCAGAAAGAATATTTCAGGTATTTTAAGAATTCACATTAATTTTTAAAAAGTCATTTATTGAACAATTTCACGTGTATAGCTAGCTTTTTTTTTTTCCCCCTGCTTTCTAAGTTATTGGCAATTAACTATGTAATTTCCAAGCCCAGTTCCCAGGGCTGTTTGTTCAGCAGTTGCAAAAGGAGAAGGGTGGGCACAGTCCTACTGCAAACACAGAATTCCATGTCTCTCCATTCGCAGCTGAATGTCCTACCTGCTGGACTAAAGTCAGCCTGTCCTTTGTCAGTTCTTCATACCTTATGATTCTTGTCGTCTTGACTCCATCAGCCTGGGCTACCAGCTTTGACAACAGCAGTGTAGTTCACCCACGTCCACATTATGCTGTAGTTGAGGAAGTGGGAAGCTAACTGCAGAGCTGAAAGTAGGTCTTCCATATCTTGTAGGAGTGCTCTAATTACTAGACTGCTATATACAGATCGGTAACAAAGCTTTCCTTACCATCTCCTCCGTGCTATTAAAGAATAATCCCTTCTTGGACTGCACAGTCTGGATGTCAAATGGGCAGAAACAGCTCATGTGCAGCCTTGAACTTGGTACCAAAGCTGCAGAGGTGAACAGCAGTTCAAATTGCTTTCTCTCCTCCCCCTCCTTGTGCTTTGTTGGTTTTTTTTATTGGCAGTTTTTGAGCAGCTTAATGCTTAAGTGTACATGAATACAGCATCATATTTTGGAAGTTGTTAGATTTGTAGCAAGACTGTAGCAAGCAATTTATGCATGTCGTAATACAATCTGATTCATCCTGCAGTGGTAGTCACAGCTGTTCTTGTTACAGTACCCAAACTGGGCACATCATTAATATGAAACTTATTTTGTTTTGCCATTTAAAATGATTTGATGCTTACATTGCAACATAAAAACTATTTCATGTCTTAACTTAAAGGTGTTCTGTGAAGTATGAGTCTTTATCACTATTGCAAAACAATTGAGTCTGAGCCAGATTTTTAGCATTATTTACCAGCATTTTTGTATTATTATTGTTGTACCTCTAACTGTGGAGAATCTCATAACTAATTCCAGGTAAGATGCCTGTTCACATTGAACAGAGTAACACCTACCCATCAATGAGCCATTACAGTTTCTGTATTATGTTATGAAAATTCTGATTCCTTTGAAAAATTCTTCTGAAACTTCTAATGTTTTGTATGCAGCATGGTAGTTTGTGTGCAATAATTTCAAGTCATGCCCTTTCCTGATGTCTTAATTTCATAGGGGTATTCTTTCGTTGCACCTTCTATTTTGTTTAAACGCAATGCAGCTACAGTAGATCCTCTTCAGTTTTATATGGGGGATGAGCGACCTGGAACTACAACTATTGCCAGAAGTGCTATGATGAAGGTAATAATAATATCAAGAGTTGAATTAATTTGGTTAACTTGGAACTGCATATAACTTTCAAAGCAGCAATCACAAGCTAGGCTACAGATTACAGAATAGTTATTATTCATTTATCTGTCTTCTGAAATGGCTCCTCAGATGATCCAAGCATATAATTTGCTTGTGATACTATTAAAAAGTGGTTGAAGTTTAATCTGAAAAATGAGATGACTGTCTAGTTTTCCAGAAGACTGTAGTAGTAATAGTAATTTGACTCCTGATAGTTCTTATTCAGCCAACCGTTGTAGATATTTTTAAGGCTACTTTAATTATATTATATTATATATTCCTTCTATGATGTATTTGCCCAAAAGTTGTGTGAAGCCTTATAAGAACACATGCTATTGTGATGTCTTCAAATGAGCGCATAGTTCTGTGGATAAATGTATGTACAGCCATCTTTGATCCTGTTTGTCTGAATATTTTGTATCTTAAGCTATAGTAGCAGTAATGATTTATTTAGTGATTATGTTTGTTTAATGTAACATAAGATTTACTGTTTAATCGTTAGAATAAAGTTTATGCATTTTATTAAATAGAAGTTAAGATTGTATTTTATCAAAAAGAGAGCTCTTTTATAATTTTAAATGTAGATGAAAAATTCTCACAAACTTTACTCTTTGTCTTTGACTGTGTATACTAAAAGTATTCTGCAGAACTAAATACAGACAGTTTCCTAACAGGACTCTCCATTTTATCATCATTATGAACTGGATCTGAAAGAGAAACCATTGGGAGAAGGAAGTTTTTCCATTTGTCGAAAGTGCTTACACAAGAAAACTAGCCAAGAGTATGCAGTAAAAATAATTAGCAAAAGGTATAAATATTCTATAAGACAATAAAAATATTTTCTTTGCGTACTGTCACCCATGGATTAGAATAATGTTCGCTACATTTTTAGAAGTGGAAAAATAACTTTAAAATAATCTCCTATTTAAAGAATCTACAGAAACTTATAGTAACCTTATAACCTTTAAAAGATTCTGAGGGTCTTTTCAAACAAAATGTTATTCTTGCTGGGGAGGACACAAAAAAAAACCTAAAGAGTACTTTTCTGGTTCCTAGTTGTATTCTACCCTAATTGCCCCTAATTTTGCTCCCAATCAGAGTAAGGTAGAAGGCCCTCCTATCTTTAGATCTAAGTGAACTGCATGTAGGCTTATGCTAGTTCCCTTTCCTAAGCAGCCCCATTGATTCCCTAGGACGTTGCTTTTAAGAAGGATCTGTGTGTGGGTTGCCTCAGATCTAATTCAGTGTGTGTGTTTGTAAAATGGAGTTAGACTATGGAGTTGTAAGTTACATCTTGTTTCCTGGGTGTTCTGAAGAGAACACCACAATGAAGGCAGCTGACTTGCTTTGTACCTGAGGACCGTGTGGTCCTCTTACAGAATAGGTACCTCTGGCAGTTTCTGCCCGGAGAAAAATCAGGATAAAGGGATGCTTTGAGGGGTGGATGGATTTGTAGCTTCACTTTGCTTTGTTTATTAGTAAATATGTCCCTAGTGTGTTGTAGAATGCTGACAGGAAAGGAAAGTGTAAATGTTCTGCCATCGGAATGATAGTTCACAGTGATCTCTTCTCCAAGACATTTGGCTGTACCTCTGTTTTTCCAGACTCTAGAAGTAACTGTCAGCCAGATTTAAGTGTTTCATCACATGCTTTTTGGATAGAATAAGTTGAAGAAATAAGACACCTAAATATAGATGTCTCAGTTTTCCAAGGTCTGCTACGATTAAGGGAGGCCTACTCAAAACTGTCAGTGGAGCCTACAGAGAGACTTGAATGACCAGGCACTAGCAGTGGGATTCAGTAACTTAAACATAGGCATCTATGTAGTGCCATTTTAGCATCTGTTGGTGTCTTCTCTGTCCTCCAGTTCCCATCAGTCTTGTGACTACTACCTTTATGTAGATGTCTTCATGGCTGATGTCTTCCAGGCTCTCCTATGCTTAGGCCACTGAATCCTACTCTAGGTATGTATTTTACAGTGAACTAGTTCACCCTGTAAGATTCATTAACTACAGTTTCACTCATTATAATGAGACCATAGACAAGTAGTATGCAATAGGTACCTACGTTGGGTATTTTAATCTGGAAATCTCTGCCTTATGTCTACATTCAAATTTTTTTTTTCTGTGATGCATGCAGAGCTGCAGATCAGTGCTCCCATCTCATCTTAAGCTCATGGATCTTTGTTTCTGGATAACAGTGAGCAAACTAGTATTGACTTTTCCCATAGAACTAAACTTCTAGGAATTATGTCCCTAAATGATATTACTCACAGGTTGTTTATCCTTCATCTTGGTGGACGAGGCTAAATGAAGGTAAGAAGTGATCTGTATCCAGAGATTTTTTTTTTTAGGATTGCAGGCTGTGAGCAGACTCAGAGCATGGCTGTGTAGTATTTAGAGGTAGCAGTAAACCCACACTTTGAATAGCTGGACACAAATCTGCCTTGAATAAGAAACCGTTAAACCGTAAATAATATTCCTCTGAGGACCACACTAGTAACTCTTGCTGAAAGAAAATTATAATAGATTTCTAGTACCTTCTTTGCCTCAAAGTCATTCACTCCTACCCATCAAAGGTGCCAAAAAAGTGAATCCTACACCTGGGCAAACCTTTTCATGGTACTTGAAGTGAAAGCTCAGATCAAGAGTTCCTCTGTGGTGTTGCTTTGTTGGTAGTGCTGGACCTGCCTCCATCCAACAATTTGAGGTTTGTCTGTGTGTCTGAAGGCCAATGAAACAGTGGAGTCCTGTAAACTTGGTTGAGTTACTGTTTTAGGGGTTCCCATTTATTTTTCATGATATAGTCTGTTTAAAATCTGAGATGGTAACTATTTATAGAGGGGAAATGCTCAGAAAAGTCCACACACAAATTTCAAAGGTTTATGTTCATGATACTGAACCTTTATCATCTGTTTCCTAGGTCCACCTTCTCCCGATAGTAGTTTAGGAGGGAAAGACTATCTGAGTCATTGTTTTAAATTTCTTAAGGACTTGAAATCACTTTCAGTTTAAACAACAGCATCAGCAGAGGTGCAGGTGGAACAGCTTAGTTTACTTGTTGATTATATGAAGCCTGCAGAAAAACAGAATTCCCTTGCACAAAATTCTCATCTCGGTGCTGGTCCTAATTAGGAAAAAAAAAACAAACCTGCAACCAGAAGTTAAGAACGCGTGTGGTGAGAGAGATTCTATCTGTGTTATCCATAAGGCCATTCTCTAAGTCAGTGCAGTATTAGCCTTTCTTGGGGAGAGTTTTGGCAAAAATTTTCAGGCATTATTTGCCCAAAATAAATGAACATATGTATTTAGTGGAAAACAAAATGTTCTGCTCTGTCCCCATTCACATAGTTTTTGTAATGTTCACCCTGTTCACTTGAAAGAGAATCTGTGTGATGATTTTTGCTCTGAAGCTAGTCTCTTCTTATCTCTTCAATTTCAGATTTTTACAATGGCCTGTTTAGAGGTTCATTTGTATAACATAGTTCATACATAGATGATGTCACTCCTTTCTAGTAGGAGTTCATAGTTTCAATACAGCTTTAGAAGTACTTACCTCCTGTAAGAGTGGAAAAAAATTGGGCCAGTAATTTGAGGGTTCAAGATAAAGCTGAGCTAAAAAATATTTGTAGGAACAGAGGTGAAGTCAAATTGCCCTGGACTAAGGGAGAGGTTTGTTTTAGGTAGAAACTATTCTATAATATCACTTCAGGTTTGCTGTAGCAAGTTGCAGTTGCATCAAAAACATTTTTTGATTTGGGTGTGGTTTTTTTAATGTTCTAGCTTGCAGGGTTATGTGGAGAGTTTTGTTCAGCTTACTTTGAATATGCTTTTAATTGTGTTCAAGCAGTCGTAATATTAAAAAATTTGGATTGCAAGCAATTAAAAAAATAGGTGTAACTCTTTGAATGTGCAATTTGCTCACTAGAATGGGTATAAAATGATTGCTCAATTTTTCCAGAATGGAAGCCAACACCCAGAGAGAAATAACAGCTCTGAAACTCTGCGAAGGACACCCGAATGTAGTGAAGTTACATGAAGTTTATCATGACCAGGTATTTTGAGGAAACTACAATCAGCAGTTGCCAAACACATTGCCATGTGTTTTCCCAAGAACTCATAGGAGTTAAGCATACTGTTACGGTGGAGGCAACTTTTTTCCTAGGTCTTTTGTCTGGTCAGTATAGAGGATGAAGCAGTAGTTCTACATTCAGGGAAACTTGCAGTTACTGTAGCAAATCAAAAAAGTATTTGGAGGAATTAGAGTCCTGGATTCTGTTACTGGTTCTGTCCTTGTTCTGCTTTGTTAATCTTCATACAATATATTCGTGGCCCAGTTTCCATATCTATGATACTGAGGTATCTAATCACCTTCCCTTGGGGCTGTCGTGAATCTCAAAATATTTGTGAAATAATTTGGAAATCTTGCATATAAAGATTACGTATCTAGCTTTTTTTTTTTTACATATTAGTAACTTAATGGAGATAACAAAGTAGCTTGCTAAATTACCTAATGTGAAAGTAGAGCCTCTGTTTGAAAATGTATTGAGATCAGTTTAGGGTTTATTTAGAGACCTTAGTTATCATTTCCCTTAGTGTAACGCAAGCTCCACAGCATGTAATAAGTCATAATTTGATATAACTTGGAGGTTGGCCCTTGTTTGAGCTAGGGCTTTGGACCAGATGTCCTGCAGAGGTCCCTTCCAGCCTAAACTACTCCATGATTCTACTGTATGATTTTGTAAGGGAACATAGGCTTTCTTGCCTCCCCACATATCCCCGTCTATCCCCATCATGCTGTTTATACAAGAAGCAGCAGAGCGTTCACTTGGAGCACTTCTAAAATGAGCTGAGTGGATGAGAAGTATGTACGGTAATCTTTAATGATAAGGAAGCCTTTTTTTGCATTTATGTACAGTATGAGTACATGTGTGTAGAACAGGACACGTTTTTCACTTTCCTTAGAGGAAAATGACTATACTCAGGAATATCTAAAAAATATGTTCCTCAGATTGCTCTGCAACTGAATAGGCTACTCTCAGCCAGCCAAACCATTGTACTTGTAGCTGCTTTTGGTGGCTCCTAGGTGTTATCTTCCAGATGTCTCATGCACAATATTCTCAAAACTAGAACTGGTCAAAATTTTCTAGTTTCGACATTTATGCGGTTTGTCTTAAAAAAAAAACAAAAAAAACCAAAAAAAAACAGTTCCCGTTTTTAATTTGCTCTAATATCAGTCTGATCAAATTCTATGTTAGTATTCCAACCGTAGAATATTGGGTTGCAGTCTCTTTTGGTAAGCCACAAGAAGTTTTCTGGCAGAGAAAAGTCTCTATGCTTTCCAACTTTCCCGCCAGCTATTCCCAAGACATGAATAAAATTTGCAAGCACTACTAGCAATGTGACTGGTAGACACCTTGTTTGTTCTAAGAAGTGTTATCGCTTTCTGTCTGCATAGCTCTGCTTCTGTTCCTTGGTTTCTAAATACTGTGCATATTCTGTTCCTGCCTATTTCTTTGAATTCCATTTTTTCACCTATTCCAGAACTTTTTTCTTTGCTTGCAAATACTACTTTTGTTACTGTCATTCAGGGAAAGGAAATGCTAGAAGCCAGCATGTGCCTACATCCCTTGCCTTTTGAGAGTGCTAACTTCACTTTCCTGTCCTGAGAAATGTTTGTTTAATGGCAAGACATTTGAATTGCAGTTGATTGTGTGCTAATGTTGTCTTATAATCAAAGAAGTCGCTGCTTATTGATTGTCTTAAAAAGAAAAACCATCTAAACAACGATTATGTTTTTAATTAAAAAAATAGTCTTTAACGTTTGGCAATATGTCTATTGTGATTCTAATGATAGAGTAGCTTTGGCTACTGCTCTGTAGGGGATGAAATCAGAGGAAGTTCTAGATAATTTTTGATTTCACAGTAAAGTTTCAGGATGCTTTTAAAGGATTTGGTAACATTAAGTATTTAGCTCCTTATACATATTAATAGAAATGTATCCCTATGTCAGAACAGGCTTAAACAGCAAAAGTCTAGCTTTTTCCAGCTTTATTTGTTAGCCTAACGAAAGGTATTTCATCTCCCTACAAATCTATCCGTGTACATGGTGGCATTGCATTTTTGTAAATAAATATGGGTGGACATGGGAAAGACATCAACATCCTTCAGTCTCAGTGAGATTCATGGAAAAAAGTCATCTGAGATGCAATTTGGTGCTTCTCACTGGCCTTCCACATTGGTATGAGCAGCAGTCGTCTTTCTTCAAACTTTGAGAATCGGAATAGCACCTAGCTGCCGAATGAATGTTGGTCTGTAATGTTAAATTTCTAACATCCCGTATTTTTCTTTATTGTTTCAGCTTCATACGTTTCTAGTAATGGAATTGCTGAAGGGAGGAGAATTGCTTGAACGTATTCAAAAAAAGAAACATTTCAGTGAGACTGAAGCCAGTCATATTATGCGCAGACTTGTTTCAGCGGTGAGCCATATGCATGATGTAGGAGTAGTCCATAGGGATCTGAAACCTGAGGTATAGTGGTTTGCTTATATATGTTTAGACATTCAGTCATTAAATATCCGGAATGTGATGTATTTCTGTTGCACCAGCTTTTTCTACTTCTCTATTTTTAATAAAATGTTACCGCTTTTACTTAGCAAATCCTGTAGGTATTTTTCTGTTCATAGGTAAAAGTAACTGTTAGGAAACATTTTTAATTTTGTAAGCAATTTACACTCCAACTTGTTCAAAACCATTCTTTGCCTATTTGGGGACAGTTTTTACTAGCAGTAAGTATATATTTATTGTATGAAACAATTCACAAGTAGAGCTAGGTTGTACCTGTACATTTCCACCTTTTGTTTCATTTTAATTCCCTCAGTAGCTGCAACACCCTTGTACTGTCTTCTGTCCCAGTTAAACACAAAATGAACCATAAACTAACATGACCAACTAATAAAGATGTGTGATTTGAGTTCAGTTAGTAGTTTCTGAAGAAAAACAATTATTTCATATGTATTTTTCACTAATTACTTGTTCTGGTATTTTTGTTGTGCAGCAACATCTTGCCCACTGGCTTTGTTCTGCTTCCTGGAGCCAATATTTGCTCCTTTTTCTTTGCCAACAATGGTCTTTGGATATATGTTAGTTTTCTTTAGCCCAAGAATAGCATAAATTGATGTTATTTTGTCCAGTAAGGATGTTATATTGTATTGGTGATTACAGTTATCGTACCTCAGGAAATAGCTACTTCTTTTGTATCTGGAGTTTAAAATGATCCACTGTTCCTACCAATGTTTCATCCTTTTGTAACATACCTTCTGGTGTATTACAAACCTACTTATTTTTTAGTAGTTCCAGTTCAACAGGTAAAGAAGTCTGCTAGGTGTTAGTATTAAACTGTTTTTGAAAATCAGTCCAAAATAAATGAGTTTGAAAACATCTCTGTACTGGAGTCTCTGTACTAAATAAACAATTAAATAAAGAAGGAGATATTGTGAAATTCTAATGTGTCAGTTGAAAATGTGGCTCTTGGAAGGAGTTTCTCTGCTGACATCATCAAGGAAAGAAAACAGCTTTTGGAACAAGTCATTGTTGGAAGGAAAAAACCCAGAAATCCTTTCTCTCTTCCTATTCTCACCATTTTAGTCTTACTACCATCTTGAATGTAAAGGCCAGATTCTATAAAGCAGAGCTTCAGCTGCATGGTAAATTAGGCAGTCTTCAATTCTACATAGTGCTCAAGAACAGAAGTCTGGGAAGTCCAAGTAATGAAGGGTTAGCAAACAGCTTGCAGAATGCATTGCCTCCACAAAGTTGGACTTAACCAGGCTGTCTCCTTCCTGCCTGTTGTTTTGAAAGTTACTATTTTAGATTCAGACATGAACTTAGCATGGGATATGCAGGCTTCCCAATATAGATGTGGTTAGTGCACCTTTCTGTAAAAATACATATAGGAAATTCCATTGCTTTTCTAACAGTTCCAGTCAGATTTATTTGATGTTCAACTTTTACATCTAATGTGATACTGATAAGTCTATTTTAAAAAATGTCTTGTCACTAAGGATGGGGCTTTTTGTAATTGCATGGACTTGGAAGAGTCTTCTATTTCAGCAATAGTAATTAGATCACATATACTGCTGTCCAAAATAGAGAAAAAGTACTGGATAGAAAATAGAGAATTCACAGAAATAAAGAATTCGTGTAACATATGTGACCATTTGGAGCCTCTCAGTAGAGGATTTGAGGACTGTTTCTGTGAAGTGATCATTAATCTTTAAACTGAGTTCTAAAGGTACTAGAAAAAATATACCAAGGCAGAGATAACATTGTTTATATATCTTTAAAATATACGTGGAATACAGCTTTAAGTGTGTGTTTTTGTGAAACATGTTTTATTTACCTAATCAACAAAGTAGGGTGAACCCCACTTAGGACGTTTGGACTGGACCTTTCTTTCTGTACGTAACCAATTTCATTTTTGCCTTAAGAAAGGAGGTCTTTTTAAACCAATGCTACTGCATAGAAAAAAGATGATTGTATTAATCACCTATCCTCATTGTAATAATATTTTTGCTGAAATTAAGCTTTCTTCAGATCCATTTTGCACAGTTTTAATATGGAACACTGACTTTTCTGACTGTGCATTAGGCTATGACAGCCATACAGAATGCAAAAATACTGTTTTGTAGGAGTTATTCTCTTTTATCCATAATGAATGCTGACAGGTTCTCCTTATTGATCTACTTGCAGTCTAGCAATCATTTTTTCCCCGTTCTTAATGAGTTTGAAATTAATTACTTTGAGTCATTCACCTTTTGTATTACAAAATTACATAGGGCTATAGGATTTCTAATAAGGATTTCTTCTAGCGTTGCATAAATTAAACAGCAGAGGCAACAGCAAAATTTTGCTCTCCTCTCTTCTCTCAGAAGTTCCACACACAAGAAAGCAACATGCCAGAAGGAAGTGGAAGCTTAAGAAAATTTACTTTTGTTTGAGGAAGAAGGCAGTTCTCCATTTATGTTGCTGTCTTTGCGTTTTTTCTTGTCAGTGTTTCCTGAATTATTTACCTCACTGTTCTCTGCTAAAAACCCATTTTCATTAATAGTCTCAGACAGAATTATCCTGTCTTGCAGATACACAGGAGGCAGATAAACATATGACATTCTCTTACATCCCAGAGAACTGTTACTTCTACTTTTCCATTTTTTTCCCAGTGTCTTCCAGTTCCCCTTTCCTCTAGAAAATGGGAAGTTTTCTGTAGTAATAAATGTAGGAAAAAAAATAACTATTAAGTATTCTAACCAATTTTACAACTGATGCTGGTATTGATTTTTTGTCTTTGCTTTTCAGAATTTATTGTTTACAGATGAAACTGACAATTCAGAAATAAAAATAATTGATTTTGGCTTTGCTCGTTTAAAACCACCTGATAATCAGCCTCTTAAGACTCCATGCTTTACTCTTCATTATGCTGCCCCAGAGCTCTTGAATCACAATGGTTATGACGAATCTTGTGATCTGTGGAGTTTGGGGGTCATTTTGGTGAGTAATTGAGGTTTTTAATTGTAACTTTATTGTATGTATTTACTTGTTAAAATGTGAAGGACATAACACAATGTCAGACTTGAGTTGGGTAGACGCTGAATTCAAGTGAGGTGAAAATACTGCGGCACAAATAATAGGTTCCAAAGACAGATGTTTTCCAAGGGTGGAGATTTTTTTCCTAAGCAGTAAATTAAATTCAACATTTCTGGGAATGGAAAAAATACTTGATACAGTGTGGTTATTTAAAAAGAGATGTTAGGAGATTTTGCAGGCATGCATATAATCTTCCCACAGTTCTGTACAGACAAGGAGTCAGCCTGCATTCTGATTTACAGAAAATTAATTTCAGTAGATATAAACTGGGTAGAAATACCATTGTTTTGTTTGTAGTTTCCTGAAACATGTGAATGTTTTTTCTAACAAGGACTCCAGAGAAAGTCTTGCCTATTTTAAATTTTCTATAGCCTTGAAGTTATGCTAGGCAAAGTTCTATTGTATAGTGCTGGTGATGCAAACAGCGGCATTCCATATTTAGTAACAGCGTTGTCAATAAATATACTGTGTTTGTTAATACTGCTTTTGTTCTCATGACAGTATACAATGCTATCAGGACAGGTACCATTTCAGTCCCAAGACAAAAGTTTAACATGTACCAGTGCATTGGAAATTATGAAGAAAATAAAAAAGGGAGAATTTTCCTTTGAAGGAGAAGCTTGGAAAAATGTTTCTGAGGAGGCTAAAGAGTTAATTCAAGGTATGTATTCACAAATATTTCATGTACCTTATTTTTATCTCAAAAGATAAAATTTAGAGAAATGTACAATATCTGGATGCTGTGAGAGTGCCTAACATAACATCAGAGTGCCTAACCTGACAGAATAGTATCCACAGCTTGAGCTATGTACTGACCCCTAGTACAAGTTATGGGTAAAGGTGAACACATCAGAATGGCATTAGAAATTGCTTGTATGCCTAGCAGATAGCTTTCTAATGCAGTGAGATGCTGATAGAAGGTTACCGGGGTTAGAAGTAACTGAAGAGCTTCAGAAAAAGTGAAGTCAGTCTTATAAAAACATATTTAAAAGCAGGGTTATTTTTGCTTTTGTAAAAACACTGGGTTACGAGATAAACGTTTTAAAAGCTGAGCTTTTGCAGAAAATGAATGTATTACTGTCATTTTTTCCTTGGGCTGTTTTTAAATGCATGCACCAAGACTACTGTATTTCTGAGCTACTTTATATTCACATTTGTTATGCTTTGATTCTTCTTAAGATTTTGAGCATCTAATTATGTTTTCAGCATGAGATAGACACCAATCCTAGTTCTACTAAGATGGAGCTCTGAATTTCTGTAGAAGCAGACTCATAAGGAATTTTTCTGCCAAAATGTAGGCATTTCCAGAATCAGACTTCAGTGGATCATGCAGAGAATCTGAGGCTAACTCTCTTGAACTTCATCCTAGACAGGTTTTAAGTGAAGAAATCATTTGTTAGTTCTGAGTTTGTGTGAGAAGAGATGTGAGTTATCAAACAGTTAAACAGCAGTTTCTTGCATTTAATAATCCTTCTGGAGAGGATGATAGTATAACATTGTGTAAGCCTTATCTAGGATAAATATTGGCCTATCTAGGATAAATATTGTCATTACGTACTTATCAAAGAAATGCATGAGTTTTTCTTAAAAAAAAAAAAGTGTTTTCTATTAAAAGAAGATAAATAGCTCAGAATTTTAAGAGAATGTAATATATTTCTATAAGGACTTCTGACGGTGGATCCAAACAAAAGAATTAAAATGTCCAGCCTGAGATACAACGAATGGCTTCAGGATGGCAGCCAGTTGTCATCCAACCCTCTAATGACTCCTGATAACTTGGGCTCTTCAGGAGCTGCGGTGCATACGTATGTTAAAGCCACTTTTCATGTAAGTTCTAAGAAATCTTATGTCATGGCGTAATTTTTTTAATATGTTAATCTATATTTATGTATGTTTTCTCTGAATTAAAAATACGTATTTGTCCTTACAATTTGGTGATTGCGTATAGCTGCCATTTTTTCCTCCATATATAACATCTATGATTGAGTGCGCTGAAAACATGAATGATGAGGCAAGAATAAATTTCTTGAAGACATTTACACTAGTGGGATTCTGGGGACTGAGACACAGCTGTTCCTGAAATAGCTGTTATAAATATTCTGTTTCTTTGAGAAATCTATTAAAAGGTCTTCAAACTTTTATAAATAAGAGAAGAAACTTTCTATTTAACTCAAGTAACTGCTTGACTTTTTGTCCTTTTGGTTACAAAATTGAGGTAAAATTTCTGGAACATACTCAGTTCATGTTTTTAATATCATGGATACTTTTTATAATGGACTTGTCTACCATTGTATATTTACTAACAATGTTTGAACTGCAACTATATTATACAAATATAGTGTTGATTCTCATGATTCCTTCTGCAGAGAATAAACTGGAATTGAGCAGATTTATGCTGAAATACTTGTAGACGCCTATTAACCAAGAAGAGAAAAAGAAAGGAATTGTTACTTGGAGAGGTCCTGATAATGCAACGTAATTTGGGCTGAAAGAAAAACTAATTTGACTAAGTAATTTCTGAAAATGTAGTCTTAAATAGGCTTAAGGCTTAATAAAAAATACTTCTAAATTAAAAAGAACAAGGAGGGGAAGATGGCGATTAAAAATGTCACGTGTTGGCTGTTAAATACATGTAAAGGCTAGTAAAGTTATCGTTAACAGCTACAACAGATTTAGTAGGAATCTGTCAAGAGATTACAGTTTATTTTATGACTTACCCTAGAACATTCTTAATAAGCTATGAGCCATAAAATGTCTTAAACCTCTTGAAAAGCTTAGAATTACCTTTTATTTTTTAAACAGGCCTTTAACAAGTACAAAAGGGAAGGATTTTGTCTCCAGAATGTTGACAAGGCGCCTCTTGCAAAGAGAAGGAAAATGAAAAAAACAAGTACAAGCACAGAGACACGTAGCAGCTCCAGTGAAAGTTCACATTCTTCTTCCTCTCATTCTCATGGTAAAACTACACCTACAAAGACACTGCAGCCAACAAACCCTACAGACAGCAATAACCCAGAAACCATCTTCCAGTTCTCTGACTGAAAAGCAGAGAATGTCCCATCTTGAAGATTTAAGTGGTTATAAACTTGGGCATACCTATATTGTCTTCTCCCACGCTTCCTCCGTGTGGCTTACAGGCTACAGGAATATGTCTGTCGCTTTAAAAATGTATTTCAGTCATACCTTTTTAGCTTTGTATTTCAATAAATTTCTTTTTAGCATTAAGTTTGGTATCACTGGATATGGTATAATACTATTATACAACCAACATTGTATTCTCTTAGGGCTAAATTACTAGCGTGCAGTCAAGCTCAATGTAAGGAGCTATGCTGCTCATGGTGCAGCTTCGAGGAAGACTGTTTCTCAGTGTCTTCCTCCCAGTTTCTTCCCCGCTGTTGAAAGAAAGGAGAGCTCTGTAATGTGTATAGAATTGTTGATCTTCTGCTTTTACCCAGCTCTGTGAAGAATGTCATAGAATTTGATTCTTCGTGCATGTAAGGAACCATTGGTACAGTGCACCAAAGCAGTATAGTACTTTAAGGCCTTTTAAATTTGTGGTTATGTTCTATGCCGTTTATTTGAATTTTAAGAGCAAAATGAAGCATTATGGAACTCTTATGTTGTTTTAAAAAGTAACTCCATATATCTTGTTCTAAACAACTCGTAATGTAAGTCTTAGATTATTTTTTTATTTATTTAATTTTTTAAAAAACATCTAGGGTAAAAGATGTCTGATAAGGTGAGGTGTCTAGTACTGTGATACAATAATTTTTATTTCTACTTTTTGAAGTTATTAACTTTTAAAATGTTTTACAGATTCTAAAATGTAATGTTGTAAGAGAAAGTGAAATTTCCTATTGAAAGCTTTGGAAAATTGTCACATGTTAAAATATCTATTTCAAGAATTAATTATAATTTATATTTTCTTTTTGTATTTACACAATAACTTTAAAATACTAAGATTTTTTTAAAGATGCAAAAACTCCAGTTTCAACATCTGTTACTATAGGGTCCATACAAAATGTATACCGAGTTCTTTGAATTTTGCATTGTGCTAATATGGCAGTTTAATAGTGACTGTAAAATATTAGAATAATGTTTTCCTTTTTGCACTTTATAACATCAAAAAGAGATGTTTTATAATAAAGTGCACTCAGATGTCTCTTCCTACAAGGTGCTGAGCACTGTTTTACTGGGTTGAATGACCTGAAATCCACCGTACTTGGTGGTTGTGGTCGTTGTGAAGGAGAATTCTGTACTTTGCAGGAGTGAATCCCTGTATATTACCCACTGTTTTCATTCCTTACTTTAAACTGCAAAGCTCTTTCTATCTTGCTTTTACATTGTATATAACAAATACTAGACCTGGGCACCTTGTGTAGTGTAGATGTTAACAACTTATGCACTGGGAATACTAAAGGGAAATTATATTGAACACTGTGCTTCACAACTTGTTCACTGTGGTGTTCTACAGTGAAGCATTTCCTACTGTGATAGTATAGTATGTACATAACTGTTTGGAATCATAAATGTGACTTACAGAAACATCAGCATAAACTTTTAAATCAGTATATTTTATAAATTTATGGAGAGCTTTTTTATTGCTCATATTCTCAATGACTAGGGATAACTTAAGTGCTAAAGATGACTCCAGTCTTGCAATTGCTTACCTGTGTAAGTTTCCACTGAAGTCAGAGAGACTCCTTGTGTAAAGTTAATCGTATGCCTAAATTTGTGTGATGGAAGACTAATTGACTAGGGATTTTGTTAACAGCTTGCTCTATCTTAAAGTAACCTTAATCCAAACCCTATGCAAGAAAGATTATACAAATTGTTTATATCAGTGGTTTTATTTATAGAATTATATCAGATATCAGTATTGACAAATACAATACATCCATGTTTACAGGGATTGTGTGTATCAAAATAAGGCTTTGAAGCCCAACATGTTTGTTCTGTGTTTCTTTAATATTAATAATGGCATTCTGAGGTTTTGGAATTGCTCATGTGAAATAGTTTACTACTTTCTTGATGTGAATGTCAACAGTAATTGCAGCATTAATTTCAGGTTGATGTGAATATTGAGGTTTGCACTGTTTATGTAGAAGTAGTATATTTAAAGATCAGTATATGTGCTAATAACACAACCAATTTTAAGTGGCCGATGTTAAAATATTGAAAAATAATTGTCAATGTAATATATTCAGGTTTGCTTTCTGAATGCTCTCTTTGGAAGTAATCTCAATAGTGAACATGGCTCATTTGTAAAAGAATACTTTCCCTCTCCCCAATAAACTTGCTGTAAATACAACAAACAATTCACCATTAATACTTGTTTTGCAGACAGTACAAGTGAATTGGGAGGTTGGAGAGCAGCTTGCTTGTAAAGTTTGCACTTTGAGGAGTTCTTGGAATTTGTTGTCGTCAGGGGGAGGACAACAAAAAGCAATTTTTGGTTTGATTTCATTTAACTGTAAGAAACTTTTGAATGCGAGGTGGATTTGGAATATTGTGACCCAGCTGAAATAACTTCTTAAAGTCAGAAACACAGTACAGTTGTTTCCCTGTTGGGAAATTTAAATTGCCGCTTGACAAACTGATGAAACAAGAAGAATGCTTGCACAAGATACTAAATGCTAGATATAATGGCTGTATTGTCAGAGGGTTTTGTCACACCGGTTTTGAGAGACTGTTATGAGACTGAAATTATTAGAATACATCACTTGTATCAAAGACAACCTTTATAGATGAATATTTCTGTGTCCTGTTCGTGCTCTAGCAGTAGTTATTAAATAAAAATTTTAAAACAGGGTCATTCTTTTTGGCAGGCGTTAAGTACATTTAGATGTCGCCTTGCATTTGCTTTGAACCAGTTACCTGGGGTAGCTGAAATGTTTATCACCTCTGACTTTCTGCTGCATCCAGGTAACACAGCTCTTGAGGAGGTGTGTTTGACGCTAACCTGTCTGAATTGTTAGATTAGCGTATTTCCATAAAACAACTGCAGATCTCCAGTTACACTGATGCAACTGAGTTGCAAATGAGGCAGCTCAAGAGCAGGTTCGCTTCTTGTTTGGATGTCCCTGCAGAAGACCGGTTACTTTCGACAGAACGATGTCTCAGCTTCGTCTGTTGCCCAGCCTGGCACTCTAGGTCATATAAAGACCATGGGCCAAATTTATCATACTCGTACCACTATTTCAAATCTGAAGTGGACAGGCCAGCCTTCATTAGTACTATAAATACTTTGTATTGCCTTGGTAAAGAGGTGTTAGACTGTAAATTATGTTAATACTAAGATTAAGTTTCCTTCATGGTGCTGCTATGTGTCAAGCAGCTTTAACGTCTAGTAAAGATATCTCTCTATTGTCAGAAATGTAATGCAGTCGGCAATATTGTGGGCAGATTTGCCTGAAAGATCAAATTTCATATCAGTAAAGATGTAAATAACTAGTGTGGTTATTAACCTAATCTGTAAAGTACTCAATATTCTGTAAAGCTGTTTCTTTATAATACTTTTAAAAACACAAATATTAGTAATTAGGAGGTAATTCTAAAGGATTTAGAGGAGTACAAAGGAAGTAACACGACTTACTGTTCCTCTTGCTTAGTGAAATTTCTACACTTTTTATATAAAAGCCACTGAAGTATTTATTGTCTCTTAATAGAAGGGTCAGTGCATTTGGCTTATGTATTGTTTACTGCTCTGAAAAGAACTTTATCAAATGCTTTATTAAACAGTTTGGAGAGGGGGGAAACACAAAAATCCAGTATTGCATCAGAATGGGTTGAGGCTTCAAGTTTGCATTGCTGATGGACGTGTTTTCTCAGCCCTTTTCCGTGCCCACTTTTCTGAAGAAGATAACGATACCTGCACTGCCACGTACCCTACCACTCATCCAGGAGCAGAATAATTCTTGACAGAAAATATTTGCAGAATGACGATGTATGTTTATTGGTTGTGATGAAGTGTTGCACAAGTGTCTCACATTTTTAATATGTGCATGTATTATGTGCCTGTATGTAGATACACGCTGTATTGCATGTCTAGGCCTCAATGTAAAGTAATATGCCTTGTTTAAGAGAACCTGTACTTAAAAGTGAGTTCTCGACTTGCCCTTGTTCAGAGGACCAGACAAGGGGGCAGCCGCAAAAGAGGAAGAAGGTTATGGGAAGTCAGAGATGAGAGGCTTCTGAGAAGACATTTTCAGGGGTAGATTTCTCCCCTTGCCATCTCCATGTGCGTGCAATACTCACTGACACTGAGCTGCAAGCTTTCTTGCCAGTTACCCAGCATAAATATATTTCCTGACTCTTCAGGTCTGTGAGTATATGTGTGTGTATCTTTATATGACATTTTGGTCTTCAGTTGGAATTTTTTGTTATTTCTCAAGTATCGTTCCAGGTATTTTTACCAAGTTGGTGGTCTTCATTCTTTCCCCCCATATATGACGTCTTTCTCAGCACTGTTTTTTACATTGTGGAACATGACATTGCCTTCTTTCAGTCAAGATAGTTGACTGAATATTATGGATTGAGAGAACAGGAAATAATGTGCCTGTTTCTGCTGTAAAGAGATAAAAGTGTTTCGATCTTTGTCTACCTGTGAGAAACACTTCTCAGTTTGCTCCTTTGACCCACAGGGCACCGGATTCTATAAAAAAATAAGAAATGCAGAGCTGTTGGCTAGCTCTCGCCTGACATTCAGCATTTTTATATATTGCTCGTTCAATTGAGTCTGGATGTTCAGAACACCTGTGTAGAAAAGAAAGCTTAGGATGATTCCTGTAGTCTGCACTAGTAAATAAAGTGATGCTTTCAATTACATAGACCAGCTGGAGCAGTCTTGTTTGTTGTGCTTGGAAGCAGCGAGAGCCGAGAAATGTGAGATGCCTGCAATAATGTAAATTTGAAGAAAACCCATGTATTTTGTCAGCCTTCATGTTCTGTGCGATGGGAAGAGGAGTCTGCAACTGCCTGGGCATCAATGGTAAGTGTTAAGGTAGATGAGATGGTATGGGCTGGGCTGACAGCTTACTGTCACCCAGCGGGCCATTCCTCATCCTTTCTTCTGCCCACATGCTACACCCTTTTCTTGGTTCTGGTGCTTGTGTTGCCTCTTCAGCCAGCAGAGCCAAGGGGAAATAAAAGCGTTCTATTAACTTAGTTAAGGCATTTTGGTTAACACTAGACTAACTGATTTCATAGTTAATCCAAAGTAAAAGTAGTAACGATGCATTGCAGAACCTAATATGCTATAATGCTATGATTTTTGAAAACTAATACTTTATTCGATGCTAGAAAGGAATCCGTGCTATTCACGCGTAAAATCACGTTTTAAAATTGGCAGCCAATCTGGCTGTATTCACCAAATTCACGCAGAAGTCTGCTAACTTCCTTTGAAATGCCAACAATAAAGCAGAGAAAAACAACTCTTCTGTAATTGTTCAGGAACCGCTCAAAAACCTGTCACAGATGAAACCACAAACTGATTGCAAACTTGCTGCATTTTTCTTAATACAAAGATAATTTTACTTAGTCGGGAAATCAAGCTTCAAATCTTAAAATTGGCATCTCGTTTATGTTAACCTGATTTTCCGTGTGGTTTTTTTTTTTTTTTTTTGGAAATACATAGTTGTGTTAGTATAATTGTGACCGAAGGTTTATTTTCGTAAGTCAGAGAAAACCTAAGGATTTAGGCTAAGGCCTTGTGAATAACCAAAAGAAATCTGGGAAAAGTGATCACTATATGTAGTTAGTTTAGTTCAAAATATACATTCATATTACTGATACTTGCTGATATAACTACATCTAACCAAATATATTTTGCATCGGTTATGGGTGTGATTTTGTGTGACACATTCAGCTCCGCTAAAAAAGCTTTCCAGTGTAAACTGGTCTTTGGAATTACAGCAAAGTGAGAAGAAAGGGGGGAACTGGTATTTAAAGACGATGATGCAAAGGGGACGATGCTCAAGCTTTGTCTCCAAGTTACGCAGACAGAGGCGACTAGGCGATAGTATCATCATATTGGCTGTAGAAGCTTACTCATTAATAGCAGTATGTATCCTTTTTTTGCCTTTAAAATCAATACATGGTGGAGAAGAGAAACTAAATTAATTCACAAAAGCAGCAAGTACCTCAAAGCTTTTCTCAGATGTCTCCTTAATGAGTTCTCATTCTTTAAATATATAGCTCAGCTGTACAAAATGTTACTCTGAAGCTATGCCGACTTGAGGGAACAGGATCCCACTGTCTAATGAAGCATTCATTGTACGGTGATTGTACAAATGAGAACTCGAGGTGCTATATCCCTGCTGCTTTTAAGTTCAAGTGTTAATACTGTTCTACTTAATATGTATCGCCACGTCAGTCCATCTGTATGCAGCCCTGGCAGGTCACTTAGTTCAATTTTAAAGCTGTCAGATTAAAAGGGAAGCTTGAGATCTACTTCAACACCAAAGTGAGAAGAGGCCTTTAATCTTAACCTACATCTGGATTACAAAAAATGAATAAAAGCTTGGCATTGGCTTTCAACCTTGACAGTCTTATCATTAAGATGCTACTGCAGCTAATTTGGATGCTTATAGGTATCTTTACTGTACTGATCTCTTTCACCTGTAGAGAAAGAACCCTGCAAAATTACTTCCTGTCAGAAAAAAACTGTCTTTTGCTAGAGTCCCAGTAGAAGATATCATCTGCAATTTCTACCTTTACCTCTGAAGCTGTAAAGGCAAGAAACGAACTGGTGATGGATTCTGACAGCTGATTATAAAGGAGCGGGCTGTGTTAATTTGCAGTAAGTAGAACAGGGCGTGCTGTTTCTTCTGTCAGTGTGGGCAGGGAGGGGGGAGAGGGAAAGAAACGGGAAGAAGGGAATGCTGAGCACTTTGCCTCTCTGTAACGCACAGGACACTCTGGTTGCACATCACTGTTTTTGAAGAAGCAACGGTCTCCACATTTAACTTAAAGTCTTTACGGAAAAAAAACGTTCACTTGTCAACTTCTTTTCTTCGAGGGAGATGGTAAAGGTGGCAACATGGACACTGATTTCCTTAACTCACTATATGCCAGTTATCAACAGATTACAGTGAAGTTTTCTTTCTGACAAGCACGCACTTCTCGAAAATTCTTAGTCACATCAACAAAGTGCAAAGCCACGTGCCAGAAGCTTACCAAAAAGCAAGGTAAGTAATTGCAATGGTTTATTTTACCCAAGATCAGGATATTCAGAAAATGAGCGAGGGTAGGATTCTGATTTTGGATGTGGAAAAGCAGTAGAAGTGAGGATCATTTTGTGAATGCAGTGGTGGGAGAAACAGAAGAAAGCTATTTCCTGGAAGACTGCTGGGAACTCATCAAAGGTTTGCAGAACCAGATGGCAGCTGCATCCTCCTGTCTCTAGAGCTGTTAGAGCCTAACCATGCTGATCTGGAGGATGGTAAGCCCAGCCTGTTGTTGGCCAGTCCTCTCAGAGCCACAGCTTTATGAAAATCTGTTGTTGGGGCTTCTGTCTTGGAGGTACTTCCCCTCATTTATAAGTCTTGCCAGACACCAGGGAATGAACAGCGTTTGGCAAACCTGGTTCTTTAGCTGTGTTGGAATGATAACTGTAATGAAGGTTTTGATCTTCAGTCAGCCCGTTTTCTTCTCCAGGCCATGGCATTCAGCAATAGGAAGAGTTTTTTTTTGTTGCCCTAAATTGTGTGGTTAACCACTGTGGTGGCTTCAAAGTTAATGCAAAGCAATCTGGAGAAGTACATAATGTGTTATTAACAAGTCAACCTTGGTTTCCTTTAGGAGAGATTCTTGCCAGAGCTGTGCGCAGCGCAGAGCAGCAGCGTGGGTATTCCCCTTGGATAGCTAGTGTTCTGCGTGTCCGTTGTTCTTCTGACTTTTGAAGTTGTGCCGGGAACTCTTCTCACAGAAGAATTAAAAAAGTAAGCTGAACATCTGAATGCTAGGCAGATGATAACTTGGGTGAAGGCAGTTTTGTAAGTAATAACCAAGGATGTTTATTGGCTGTTACGTTATGCACAACTTTTCTGGCAGTAGGGAGAAGTAACTGAACAAGTCTCTAAGGCAGCCTGATAGTTTTTGAGCTATTACTGGTCTCCACCACTGTCAGGAGCTTGGTTTTGGAGAAAAATGTGTGTATATGCCTATATGTTTAAGTCCTGTGGTGTAATGCTATCAGTATATCTAAAGAATCCCACGTGCTTCTAGCATACATTTGGGTTAAGTAGGTTATAGAGGTTTTGTTTGTGGGGTGTTTTTTCTTAATTATTTTAATTTAATTTTACTCCCCATATTGTATACTTGGTTCTGTCCCTTTCCTGAGCTTTCTATTTATGTTAACCCTTTTAACTCTTTGATTTCTCTAGTCTTTCTGCTTGTCCCAAAAAGCAATGCATGGATCCTTCTGCCCAAAAAGAAGTGTAGATTCAAATGTCCAATATATATAAGGAATAAAAATATGAAGGAAGGCTATGCAACAAACCCATCCCTTTATCAGAAGTGTAGAAGGACCAACCTTAAAATACACTGGTCAATGAACAGGTATCTTACTCTTCAGATAACTGTTATATTTGATAAACAGAATGAATAGTGTTAGAAGTACAAAAAGAACACTCTTAAAAATATTAAAAAAAAAAATAGTTGTTTTTTTTTTTTTTAAATGAGCGCAAACCAAAAGGTACGAACTCAAATAGCACCTTCAAATTTGGATCTAAACATACTCTGAACAACAGGTGTGAGATCTGTCTGGCTGATTTGCCTTCCACACTTTGAAGTAGGGTAAAGTCAGAAGCGTGCAGCAGAAATCTGCTTTGTCCTACAAATGTGAAACTTCAGATTTTCAAGAACCTGTACTCGGACCCAGCAGGAGCACTAAGAGGCTGAAAGCTGGCAGTTATTTCCCAGAAACTTTTCTCATGAATCATTTGTGTGAACTGAGGATAAAGTCCACAGAATGATAGTTCACATCCATCCCAAACCAACTATAGTCACAGTAATGTTATTGCTTTCTACTTTAGTTTTTATCAAGCAGCTAAAAAAAGCGCATACGTTCTGTTGTTACCTGGTCTGAAGATCATTCTACCTGTCAACACAGGGCAGTGAAGCAGACTGGAAATGATCCGTTCTGTGGTTTCAGGCAAATGCTAGACCTTTTGTAGACTTCTTTGATCATCTTATTGTATTTTAAATAAACTGCAGTTCAGTCCTAATCTTCCCTGGAAACATCTAGTTGAACTTTTCCTAGAAAGGAGCTATGACATAGCGGAGTACGTGAAGAGGAAAAACTTTGATTTCTGGAGAATCTCAAAAGACACAAGCAGAAATTGTCTTTCTGCCAACGGCAGCAAGTGTTAGACAGTGGAGTTCTGAAAGGTTGAGAAGGGCCAAATTAAGTTGCAGTGTGTAAAGCCAGCTGAATATTGCAAGACCATAAGAAATATCCTACCGAGTCAAACCAATGAGAGCAGAAATGCATGCAGCATTCAAGATGCAGGTGTGCCATGGTTTACAGAGTGGCAGAATGATGCCCGCTGCTTTGGTCTCAGAAGCCTTCCTGGGGATGCCTGGTGTTTTGTAGGCTGCCACTGCACAATGCAGCAAGGGTTTTCAGGAACTGTCAGTGATTTCCTAATGACATCCTGGCTAGAACAGGGTATCCAATGTAAATCAGTTAGTCTGCTGGAAAGCGAATAACTTGGGTTTGACCAATTCATGATACTGAAAAGCATCCAGTCTTGTTTTGGAGACATACAGACTTGAAGAATCCACTGCCTCTTTGGTATTTGACCAAAGAGTTAATTATCCTCATAGCTTTTAAAAAGATCTAATTTTTTATATAAATTTATCTGTCACAGGTCTTCCAACTTTGTGTTCTTATTTTATTTTCTCTATTAATCTATTTGAAAATGCTGCTTTCTTTACATGAAACTTAATTTCTGAAACACCAAGCCAGTTTAGGTTTTTTTTTTTGCTTCTGCCAGTTATTATGGCAGAAATAGACTGTTGATTGGCTGGGTCTCTTAACTCATATTTGCTATGCAGGAATAGCAGCAAGCGTTCCTGTTACTTGGTCCACGTTTTCCGAGTTCTTAGTATTTCTGCCCAGTTGGAGTACAGATCTCTTGGAATTTGCCCCAGCTGATCCTAGGAAGTCTCCTTCTCCCCTCTCTGCTAAGGACCTTGGTTTTGGAACATCGTAATGTAACCTTGTATGCAAATTCCCAGGATTTTCTCTTGGGGTCACGTCAGGCTAGGCAGGCTGTACTCTGCCGCTGTCTTATCATAGAATGATAGAATAGTTTGGGTTGGAAGGGACCTTTAAAGGTCATCTAGTCCAACCTCCCTCCAATGAACAGGGACATCTTCAATTAGATCAGGTTGCTCAGAGCCCCATCCAACCTGACCTTGAATGTTTCCAGGGATGGGGCATCTACCACCTCTCTGGGCAACCTGTGCCAGTGTTCCACCACCCTCAGCATAAAAAAATTCTTCCTTATATCTAGCCTAAATCTACCCTCTTTTAGTTTAAAACTATTATCCCATTACTTCTGCTTTCCTTTGGCACATAGGCACAAGCCCAGTGTCCTCATGATGCCTCTGGCATTCCATGAGTGATGCAGAGGGACGTGATGAGACCAAAGAAGGCAACCCTTTATTTTAGGACTTTTGTATACTAATTCTGGATCTATGGATTTTTAAGCCTTCTCTCCAATTATTAATGTCATCGAAAAAATCTAATATAAATGCATGATTTTCATTCTTTCCAAACACAGAACAAAAATAGTTGCTGAATGCTCCTTTATCTGTATCACAAACATTTTTCTTACCTCTGGATAGTAATGAACTGATGAGGTTGCTAGAATTTTTTCACTAACTTTATCCTTAGCAATTCCCAGTCTCCGTGGATTCCTCTAATTTATCTCATTTTTCTTACCCGTTTGTGTTGTACTCACAACATACAGCAATTTCAGTTAATCTTTTAAACTGTAGCCCAGCGGTTTAGAAACTTTCAGAAATACGTAGTTTTCGACTCCCTCTGGTGGTCTGATAATGTGGTTGGCAAGTGGTTTAACTGCTAATGCTGCCAGCACCGATGGAAAGGTTTGAATGCAGTATAAGACTGTAGATGCTTCAAATTTAATCATCGTTGTTTATCCCAGACGCATTTAAATAGCAATGGGGAAAATATTTATGTTTATTAATAATACAAATAATTTTTATTACCAATGAGTAGCTAGGAACAGTGCAAAAAAAAAAAAAGAAAAAAGAAAATTCAAAGCTTTTCTTCTGTGTAACAATTTAATTAATTCAAAGGGATTGAAGTTAGGAACTAAAGAAGAGATTTAACTCAACTGCTGCACTCAGTAAATTCAATGTAAGAAATACTTGATCTTCGTCGTCTCTTAAGCGGTCACAGAAGTGCAGTTTAAAACAGCAATTATGTGAAGCCAGTGATTCCTGTGTAGACAGAAACTGATCTGGGAATAAAACCTAGGTATTATTTTAGCCAATAATGTAATGAAATCAAACAATTGTACTACAGAGAGAAGAGCTGCCGCTATTGCTTTGCCAGCTAAAGAGACTTTATTCACATGTAAGAGGAGGTTTATATTTACTAAGCTCTAGTTTTCTAATTTCCTAACATGTAATAGGTATCTTATTTTTACCCTTAAGAAATAGTTAAAAATGGTACATGGCTTATTTTCTTTGCTGGTGAAACAAAAGGAACTGAAAACTGACATTTCCAGAAACAGTATGACAGTTTTAAAATGCAGTACGCAACATTGGGCAGTATGATTTTAATATATATTGCCAGTTGAGTGATACTCTTTTTTGCTTTTTCATTGGCAATGCCAGTTTCCATTTAGCATGAATGGGTTTGGAAACGATCTCTTTTGGAGTCTGACTTTTTCTTTTGCAGCTCTCTATTATATTCCAAAAGTCATGGCAGTCTGGTGAAGTCCCCACTGACTGGAAAAGGGGACGCATAATCCCCGTTTTCAAAAAGGGAAAGAAGGATGAACCAGGGAACTATAGGCCAGTCAATCTCACCTGCATGCCTGTTAAGATTATGGCGCAGATCCTCCTGGAGGCACTGCTCAGGCAGAAGAGTAACGAAGAGGTGATTGGGTACAATCAACATGGCTTCACCAAGGGCAAATCGTGCCTGACAAACCTGGTGGCCTTCTATGAGAAGGTCACAACATCACTAGACAAGGGGAGAGCAACTGACGTCATTTACCTGGACCTGAGCAAAGCCTTTGACACTGTCCCGCATGAGATCCTGGTCTCCAAGCTGATAAAATATGGGCTTGATGGACTGACAATTCAGTGGATAAAGAACTGGCTTGATGGCCAAACCCAAAGAGTGGCTGTCAATGGGTCCATGTCCAAGTGGAGGCCAGTGACAAGTGGAGTGCTTCAAGGATCAGTACTGGGACCGGTCTTGTTTAACATCTTCATCACCAACATGGACAGTGGCATAGGGTGCACCCTCAGCAAGTTTGCCAACGACACCAAGCTGTGTGGGGTGGCTGACACACTGGAGGGAAGGAGTGCCATCCAAAGGGACCTTGACAGGCTGGAGAGGTGGGCCCATGCCGACCTCACGAAGTTCAACAAGACCAAGTGCAAGGTCCTCCATCTGGGTCGGGGCAATCCCAAGCACCGATATAGGCTGGGCAGTGACTGGCTTGAGAGCAGCCCTGAAGAAAAGGACTTGCGGGTGCTGGTGGATGAGAGGCTCAACATGAGCCGTCAGTGTGCACTAGCAGCCCAGAAAGCCAATCATATCCTGGGCTGCATCAGCAGAAGTGTGGCCAGCAGGTCGAGGGAGGTGATTCTCCCCCTCTACTCCACTCTTGTGAGACCCCACCTAGACTACTGCGTCCAGTTCTGGTGCCCCTACAAGAAAGATATCGATGTGCTGGAACATGTCCAGAGAAGGGCCACAAGGATGTTCAGAGGGCTGGAGCACCTCTCCTGTGAGGACAGACTGAGAGAGTTGGGGTTGTTCAGTCTGGAGAAAAGAAGGCTCCGAGGAGACCTTATCGTGGCCTACCAGTATCTTAAGGGGGGCTTACAAGAAAGCTGGTGAGGGACTTTTTAGGATGTCAGATAATGGTAGGACTAGAGGGAATGGGTTAAAACTAGAGATGGGACGATTCAGACTGGATGTTAGGAAGAAGTTCTTCACCATGAGGGTGGTGAGACACTGGAACAGGTTGCCCAGGGAAGTTGTGGATGCCCCATCCCTGGAGGTGTTCAAGGCCAGGCTGGATGGGGCTTTGATCAGCGTAGTCTAGTGGGAGGTGTCCCTGGCCATGGCAGGGGGGTTGGGCTAGATGATCTTTGAGGTCCCTTCCAACCCAAACCATTCTGTGTGTGATTCTGTGTGTGTGATTAATATGTTAATTTGAATTGAAAGGTAAGAAATTGATAAAATAAGGATTTGTGCTGAGGAAAACTTCTTTTTGACTTTTTAATTCTATTTTATGCTTTGTGGAGATAAAATATGGACTTTTGTGCTGTCTTCTGTAACACTGTATTTCCCTCAAAATCTTTGTCTTTCTGTGATGTATGCTATAGAACCTCTGAGGAAGAAAATAGTTTTAAAAATCAGCACTGTGATTAGCACCTTCGGACAAACTCTACTTGGAAAAAACCCCAAACCATTGGCCAGTGTCCCAGACTAAAAGCAGAGTAGTAGGTAAACTTGTATATTAAAGACTTTTTCTGTAAATAGTGACATGACACTTGCCATTAAGCATTGATAGCCTTTGACACAAATTGAATGATAAGCTTTGACTAGCTTGTTCTTTCAAGGGCCTCCATACCAGTGAGCTGACTTCAGCAAAGCTGTCATGAAAATATAGTTTTAAACTTTTTTTTTTTTTTTTTTTAGAATAAAGGAAAGCTAGAACAAAGTTGAGGTTTGGTTCCTCCCCTGACGCTTCAGCAGTGAATGTTATTTGCTTAAGAAGCCAAAAACTCAGTCTAGAGTAAAACCCAGTGATATTCTAAGTTGTCTTTTGGGGTTTTTTATTCACGTGAGTTCCTACCGTTTGATTTGAATATGTTACCTTTAAAAATACAAGTACTTTTTAAATTGGTTTTTCTGATTCCTTGTTATAGAATGTTTAATACCTTCGTACGGATTAAAGCGTTACTTTATTTAAGTCAGCTTATATTCTTTATAAGGTTTACATTTTTAACAGTTTAACCTCCCATCACTTCTATTTCTCATAGTTCTGTATAGAGTACTAATACAGAAAACTTCATCAGGTTTATTTTCATGTTACCAGAAGTATCAGAATTGCCATATCGGTGTGTTCCTGTGTACTGAAGGTTCCTTTTTCTTCATACCAACCTCATGAAATTGCACTGAACAACAAGCCATTATCTCTCTTGTCGCCCTGCGTTTGGGGAGACTGGAGTGGGAGAGGTGGCGTAAGGCAAAATGGATGACCAATACATATTAGTTATTTTTCCTGCACTTTAATTTTCCATTGTTTTCAGACACCTGGTATCTCTCTATATCTTCCAGCCTAGTCAGCTACCTCACCTTGCAAGCAGACTTCCTATTTTTAGCAAAGCGCAGGTATGCTTCAGTCTGTGCCAACAGTTTGCTAAATAGGTTATTTCCAGAAACCAACACTTTGTTTCAGCTCCTAAAAGTAAGTGGCAATTGACAAAATATACAGGATCTTCTTTTCTATACATTTTTATGCTGTTCATTCCATATCTCTTACTGTATAAAATTATGGGTCATCCACAATGGAACCTTCCCAGAGCGGTCTCAGCTGTATGAAGTTTCATCAGTGTTAAAGCAGATTTCCTAATTGTTCCAACGCATTTCAACATATACCAATTCCTTTTGCACAGATGTCTCGCTTCATAAATAGTAGCTATTAAGATAATAAACCTGATGAACTGTTATGTAAACATTTTAATACTACTCTTTTGCTGGTAGCTTTTACTGAAACGATGTGATCAGTGCTAACAATGTGTTAAAATTGTTGTGAATAAATATGAATAATCTTCATAAGCAAATTAACTCTTTTCCGAAGTTGAAATTTTAGTTTTCATAGTCTTATGTGTAAAAGAACTAGTAGTTATGGTATCAAAGATTTTGAGTTTCCTGCCTCATTTTTAATTTAATCGTCTTTTATCTCTCCAGTAAAACACCATGCTATAATCAGTTTCGTGTTCTCTGGATCTTCTAGAACCTTGGGTAAGCAAAAAATGCTTTATCACATATTTCTCCTTTTGCTTCTGTTACAGTATCAAATCTTCTTTCCACTCTTACTGTATTCCAATGGATTTCTTAAATACTCTTACATTCTGCTACTGTTTCTATTTCACTTTTTAAAATCTGAAGTATACTTTGTTTGAAATTGTACTGTAACCTGAAAGTGCTGTAACAGACACTTGCTAAACGGGCAGATTACAGTATCTGGGTGGTGAGACACTGGAACAGGCTGCCCAGGGAGGTTGTGGATGCCCCATCCCTGGAAGTGTTCAAGGCCAGGCTGGATGGGGCTTTCAGCAGCCTGGTCAACTGGAAGGTGTCCCTGCCCGTGGCAGGGGGGTTGGAACTGGGTGATCTTTAAGGTCCCTTCCAACCCGAACCATTTTATGATTCGATGAATTTTCCTCTTCCCCCCCCACCCCGTGTGTAATTGGGCAGATCGTTTTAAAGGCGCAGTTCCTGCCGGTGGCCGCAGGGGCCCGGCTGCACCGGCCCTGTTCCCAGCGGCACCTCCAGCAGCGCGACTGTCCCTTTTGTCCCCTCAGGACGCCTCGGATCCGGGCCCAGCCCATGCCGAGGAGCGGGCGGGCCCTGCCACCCCCGCTGCCGGGCCGCCCCCGCACCGCCCTCGCCCGGCCCCGCCCCGCGCTGCGCCGCCGCTGCCCGCCAGGTGGCGCCGCTCCCGCCGCTCGGCCGCCAGCGCGGCGCGGGCCGCGGCCCTCGAGTTCCGCCGCTCCGGTCGCCGCCGCCGCCCAGGCGCCCGGTGCCGCCGCCGTCCTTTCCCCTCCTTCCCCCGCCTTCCCCTGCCTTCCCCTTCCCGCCGCCCCGGCCCCTTCTCCCGCCGGGGCCCATCGGCCCGGCCCGGCCATGGCCACCAAGAAGGCGGGCTCGCGGCTGGAGACGGAGATCGAGCGGTGCCGCTCGGAGTGCCAGTGGGAGCGGATCCCCGAGCTCGTCAAGCAGCTCTCGGCCAAGCTCATCGCTAACGGTGCGGCGCGGGGCGGGAGGCGGCAGGCCGCAGTGGAGGGCCCGCGGGGGGCGGCCGGCGGGGCTCCGGGCCGGCAGGTGCAGCCGGGCGGGCCGGCGTGAGGGGCCCGCCGGCCTCCCCGCGGCGCCTGGGGAGGCGGCGGGGCGGTGGGGGCCGCTGGAGGGGCGGGGAGCGGGTCGGGGCGACGCGGCCCCGCCGAGCAGGAGCCCCGAGGAGGGCGGCGGGGACGCGGGTGCTGCCGAGGGCCTGGCACCGTCGTGCGGGCGCCTGGGAAATGGGCCCCGGGCGGTGAGGTGGGGCACTCGCCCCCCGGCTTGGGCACCGCGCCGAGGTCCGAGGGAGGCCGCGTTTGTCCTCGCGGGCAGCGGGGCCCTCCGGGTTTACGTCCTGAACTGCTGAGCAGTCCTATGGTTTACGATGAGCGTTGCAGTTTTGCAGGCACACGCATGCTGACAGCGTGCAGAAAGTCCTAAGTGTCCTTCTGCCCACAGACGGAGTGCCTGTACACGGCGTGTTGTATGAAGGCTTCTGTCCTTCTTCTTATAAACATACCTCAGCGGTACAGTGCAGTGCAGCTTCATTTATTTTCTTCTAAAAGCTATGAATGGTTTGCTTGGTCCCTTATTTCTTATATCACAAACTTCTGAAGGAAGTTAGCTGAAGGAGGTGAGCAGCAGTGCTTCATTCTGAGGTTTGGAAGTGCCTCATGAACAAGGGAGATGCAGGGAAGTTCTCCCTGGCGTGGATGCCTTCGTTCTGCACGTGAGAAAAGGCGTGGGGGTGGTGTCTACCACTGTGGGCTCACTCATTTGCTTGAGGCGGACCTGGAGGTATTTTTAGAGAGAAATCAAGTAAATTCAGAGGTGATAAATTAACATAGAGAGAAGATGAGGTATATGATTGGCATCACTGGGAGCGTGTTGTGAAGTCAGTGATAGCTTTGCACATTTAGGCAGGGAAGGAAACTGCTTGATTTAGATCTATAGAAGTACAAATAAAAGAGAAGTCTGAATCAAAGTAAAGAGAGAGAATTTAAGAATAGATGGATGAGTACTAGATAGCCTTACATGCGTTGACCTTAAGAACAACTGGGTGATGATCCTGAAACACACTGGTGTTATACTAACTAAAACTAAACACAAGTGAAAAGGTGGAAGGTATTAAGTTTAGTTTAAGGACACACTTCATTAAGTTATAGACCATGAACTAGTTAGAGATCAGTTGAAGCAAAGGCAAATGTTTTTTGGCTGTCTGGTTGAGCAGCATGATCATCATAGTTTTAAGATGTTCTAAAGTATTTCAGACAGGTAGGGAGAGCTAGGCAGAAGATGTTAGTGACAGTTTGACTTAAAATTCTTTGACCTGGGTATTTTTAACCGAACTGAATCGGAGAAGGTATGTAGTCTGCATAACTTTACACTTCAGTGATTTTCCTATTATGGTATCTTCTAGATTCTGTACCAGCCAAAATACAAATTATTGGAGCATTTCCTGATCTCTAAAACATGGGAAAGTATCATATGTAGATTTTATCTCTTTCCGACAGTACAGGAATGATTAAATCAGTGTCCATGGCTTCCAAGTTCTAGCTAATTGAGAACATTATGAGCAAGCTAAGTGACCATAAGGAACTCTTCTTTTAGGGGTGGAGTAATGAAGGAAGAGAGTAATTTATTTAATGAAATACATGCCCCTGCTGTTGAGAGAGTCTAAACCTGTAAGTTTGTGTTCTAGATCGTGGTGTACCTAGCAGGTTGCAGGCCAAGGTTATCAGCTAGTGAGACTATAAAGAGGCAGTGCCTCTGTTCCACCCGTGAGGAGAGATATGAACTGAAAGGCGCTCCAGTGCACATACCTGTTGTTAGTTAATCTGAAGCAACTGAAGAAAAAGTACTCAGAACTTTACTGCTTCTTTCTGTAGTAATGTTCAGTTTTACAAATCAGCTAGGGAATGGATAACAAAAGATCTGGTTTTTTGGCTGAATGTGGAATAATACGTCGCAGGAATGATTTAAAAGCATGAGAAGAGGGAAAAGAGGGAGAGGATCTTCATTCTGTCCGTATATTGGTGTGTAGGGAATTGGCTGTGACTCTTCAATGCTGGAACATTGTAACTGAGGATATCAACATTGCTAGGAATAGGGTTTATTGGTCTTTGAACACAGATGGGGAGGAATCCTTTGGGGAAGCCCTCTTGTAATCTCTTCAGTCTTACACTGTTGCAAAAGAATAGACTGTTACTTTACCAGGACTTAACTACACCCCCTGTTTGGAAGTGGGGATTAGAGAATTTGACAGAAATGTTAATGGTCCAGGTTATGGTTTGGGCTTTCTTGCATTGATATAGTATTTACTATTATCAAGTTCCCATCCCTTGAAGCTTGCAACCCAAATTAGATGAATGAAGAAAAAGCAATGACAGCTCCTGGGATAGAGGTCTGTGTAGATGCATAAGGCAATAGTTTATACTTCTGGAGAAGTGCAGCACTTGAGAGATGCAGTATTTTGACTGAACTTGGTTATTGTGTTGTTTATTCTGTTTTGTTCTGCTGATGGAGCCTATCTACTCCTTCATAGAATTAGGAGTCTGTATAAAACCTGACAGTGGATCAAATATAAGTGACAGTTTATATAGGATTTTGGATGCACAAAAATGACACTAGAACCAATTTCTGTATCTGATGGATTTTTTTGAAAGGCTTTGTGAGCTTACTGAGCTTTAAGATAAAGTGGGAAGAGAAATGTTAATAGATTGGTCTCTGCCTTTGCTGTTCTGTATTAGTCACAATTTGGATCATGGAAAATGTGTGCTCTGTGTCAAGCCTGTGACTTGCATTGTTTTTCACAGAGGATAGATAGATGAAAGAAGGGTCTTTAACCTAACTCAGAATTGTTAGGCATTTATCCAGTTTGTATTACATTTCTGTCCTTCAGAACCAGGGCTCAGCAGCAGTAATAAGATTCGTGCCATGTAACACAAATCTCTGTTTGAGCTCTTGCTTCATCAGCACTCCCACAGAAGATTGGGCCAGAGCTGTGATGTGCAGGTGTGGTGGGTTACCCTTGGCTAACACCAAATGCTCACCCAGCTGCTCGGTCTCTCCCCTTCCTTCATGGGGCAGGGGCAGAAAATAAGATGGGAAGACTCATAGCTTCAGATAAAGACAGGGAGATTGCTTGCTAATTACTGTTGTGGGCAAAACAGGCTGGACTTGGGGAAAATTAATTTAATTTGTTGCCAATTAAAATAGATTCAGATAGTAAGAAACAGAAAAACAGACATGGAAGCAACACTTTTCCTTTCCAAGGCTCAGCTTCGCTCCTGTGGCCCAGACTCCTCTGCTTCTTCCCCGTATGGTGTGGGGGGCAAAGGGGGGCGATAGTCGGTGTAAGGTGGTTTCTTTCTGCAGCTCCTTCCTTCTCATGTTTTGCCTCTGCTCTGGCGTGGGCTCCCCGCTGGCTGCAGTCCTTCAGGAAAAAAATTTGCTCTGGCACAGGCTCTCCATCTGCCGCAGCTCCTTCAGGGCATATCCACCTGCTCCAGCGTGGGTCCTTCCCAGGCTGCGGTGGTGGATATCTGCTCCAGCACCTGGAGCACCTCCTCCCCCTCCTTCTGTGACCTCGGTGTTCCCTCTGCTGTTTGGCACTCCTTTTGTTCCCTTCTCTCTGTGGCATTTTCTGCCCTTTTCTTAAAGACGCTTTCCCAGAGGTGCTGCCAGCATTGCTGAGGGGCTCAGCTGTGTCTTGCTGGGGGTCTGTTGGAGCCAGCTGGGCCTGGGACAGGGCAGCCTGTGGCCTCTCCCACAGGGGCCACCCCTAAAGCCCCCCCCTGCCAGCTGCCAGCACCTTGCCCTTTACACCCAGTACAGCAGGATTTACAAGAACTATAGCAGCTGGCATAGAAATCGTTGTGTTACTCTGAGGTTCACAAAGATGTGGGGCTTGGCTAGTCTGTAGGCGGTTTGGTTGCAAGAAACCTCCAGTATTCACATCCTGAGTATTGCTTCTCAGATGGGACTGAAACAAACCACAAGTTGTTAGAAATAAAATCTTAAAGCAGTTTGCACTAATAAACTTTATGAGCGCTCCCAGCTAGTTTAACTAACTGGAAAAGGTTCCTTCTAAGAAAATGATCTGAAGAAATTTTGATTCCATTTGTTGAATTTTGTCTAACGTTGCAAATGAACATCGTGGTGGTGATGCCTGGTCATGAGAGATAGCAAAAGCGCCAAGTAAACGTTGAATATCTGAAATTAATGTGAATGTATTCTAAAGTGTGCCCAGAATTTGGAAGCATTGGTTATAGGATTCTTTTCTATTTTAAGCCAGTCTGAATGGGCTACTTACTAAATAAAGGCCTTAATCTGTAGAAGAACTGGGTGTAACTTTGTTTTGGAAAACTTGTTTGGCATCAAAACCACAGCTGTGTGAACAAAATGCACTGTGCCATAGGAGGGAGTTTTTTCTCTAAGAACACAGTTCACTGTAGCAGTGCCCAAAATATCTAGTGATGACCTAAACACTTTGATGTTAATGATCACGTATATTTGAAATGCCCGTTATTCATTTTTTTCATTAAAAGCTTTTATTTTTTAAGAGATCTGTAAAGTTGCTCTTCTCAAATATTGAAAAATAAGACTTATGAAATACCAGTGATGATTCTTTTTTCAGTAAGTTTATCATAACATGTTGGTTTTACAGGTGACTCATGTATTTTACTGAAGTGTTCAGGTTTATGCGGATTGTGTTTTGAAATCTCTCTGCAAGTTTTAATGACAGTATCATATCATTCATAGATTTGGGAATTGGGATTTTCAGGGTGCTTGGATTTTTTTTGTGTTTGAATGATAATTTTTGGAAGCCAGCAATCACATTACAAAGCCGATAGCACATCTGTCAGGAATCTTTGATTGAGCAGTAGCTTCTCAAAGGAAGTGGCTACAATGGACTTTAGTATGAAGGTTGTGTCTGCTCAGAGCATTCTCAGGACATCAGTGCTCTAATGTTTTCTTTTCTTCCTTTAGAAACACAGTGAGGAAACCTTAGGTCAGTTCAGCGGCAAGCTGAATGGATAAAATAAAAGATCCATGAATTTCCATGGGTATTTCCGGCCATTCATTGTGCTGCAATTGGAACGTGACCTTGCTCAAGTTCAGTGAGATGTATGGCTCACTCTGGAAAAGCACTGAGGAGGCAATTTTTTTATAGTTCAAGTGAGGTAGAATGATGTAGTTCTGTAGAAACCTTAGCCAGTGTGAAATATTGCATTACTGTGGGGAGAGAATGCACGCTAACAAGAGCATTGTGACATTGCCATGAAAACAGAACGTTACCTGCAGGTATCAAATTTGCTGATGGAAATACACCAGCCTTTTAACACATTGCTTTCTTACCAATTGAATTTCTTACTAGCATTACTACCCCATTTCTGGTTGTTGTGTTGTTTTGTTTTGTGTGTGGTCTTCTCTGACTGCCTTTCCTCTCAACACCTTGTTTCTATAGTTTCTTATTCTATCTTTCCTCATGTTTAGCCTTGCAGAATAAGGGAGCAGAGTAGCAAAACCAAAGGATCAGGAAATATTTTACATGTCTCTTTTTTGTTTGTCTCTTTCTGTGCTTCTGCTTTAACTGGGTATAAGTAGAACATAAAAATAGGAACATCCTACCAGTTTTCATTTGTTTCATGGCCTTGTGAAATACAAGACCTCAGATGTATGGTTAAAGCTTATCCTCAGAGTAAACCAGGGATTTATAAACCTCTTAGGACTCATGCCCTACTTAGAAGGTGTTTATCAAATTTGTTTGGTTTTTATACATACAGCTTGTAATGCAATTTATAGATGCAAAGCTTTCCAATGAGATCTCTACCAGAAAAGTTTGCAGACTGTGATGTGGCGTGCCTTTTTGTATTTCTACAAAAGCGGAAATGAAGCGTACTCTTCATTTGTTCTTTTTTGTTTTCCTTCTGTTGTGTTCACTATTATATTTACAGGACAAGTGTCTTCATTCAGAAAAAATGTGTGTCCTTAGCACGAAAGGTGGTGACAGTACTAAGATGTGTTGTCTTATTTTTGACTGACAGCTTTGTTTCTTCATATAGCCAGGGGTGTTACAACAGTGTAAGCGATGATGTAGGTCTGCTGCTTGTATTCCAACTGACTTGTCATCTGGAAGAGAAAATGCTAGCGTAGTCAGTGTGGTTTCACAAGTAACCAAGCTGGTCTAACACCTTGCTGCTATTGCGTGGAGGAGCTCTTTCGTCCTGCCTTTACTCAAGCTGCTCCTTCTCTATGCATTTTCTCCCAGTTCCCTGTTCCTGGCCTCTCCCTTGTGTTGATGAACACCAGAGGTGGGACTTACTGTGCTGAGCCAGCAGAAGGCTCTATGCTCCTCTTTCTGCGGTTAGTTTCTGCTGGCTTCCTGAGCTGATTTGCCTCCCACAGGGGTCTGAAGTGTGTAACAGCTGGTGGATCATGAGCAGTGTCAGCAGCTAGTGAGGGGCAAAGGTGAGGGGAACTTTCTTCTGCCACGCTGAGGAAGCATGTAATCGGTCTGAGTGGAACGAACTAAGTAATTCTGGGTATTTGGAGTTTATAGCTGCTTATGTTTATAATGACACTTCCATATATTATGAATGTAATTATTTTAGAAATTGAACATCTCACATATTAATGTTGGGTTGGTTGCACTCTGTTGCTTTGTTTAGAAGTTCTAAGAAGAAATGGTAGCCTGACTTATTGGTGTATATACTGGTATATGTCTGTACTATAGCTGCTTTAAGTTCCTTTAACCTAATTTCAATGGTTAAAGCTTAGTATTAACTTTCCTATAGGGAAATAAGTTCACTAGAATAAATTGGGATCATTGATGCCACTTTTGTTTGAGTCTGACTTGCATGGTAGTAAAGAAGGGGGCAGAAAGTCCTTAACCATGCCAAATCTGGGCCATTCCCCCTCCCTGTGTATCTGTCTTGTAAATAATCAAATTTTAGAATTTGATGGTTAAATTCTGTGCAGTTTTCTCTGCACTGAACACCATTTAATTGGTGATCTGACAAGGAGTGACTGAAGACAATAACTTTGTAAAAAGCAAAGTGGCAGGGTGTTGAGATAAATTGGAGAGAGTGAGAATGTCTGGCTAATAATGCTATGTTTGTTGGTAGCAAGACCTTTAATCATTGGAGAGCATTTGATCTCTGCTCCAGGCTCTGGAGGAAGAGTGCTGAAGCTGGGCATTTCTCTGGTGTCAGCAAATGTTTGGCAGAATGCATTGTGGCAATTATTAGTAAGCTGCTCTGATCAGAGATGTTATCAGTTGCTCTGGTGCTTCAGGAGACATTGCATGAGTTTCTGCAAGTTCCCACCCCACTGGTGGCCTATTTGTGATTGCTGTGGTTCCACTCAAAATCTCTATGCATAAACAGAAATCCTGTACTATAATCTCATGTTATCTTCAAGAGAAGTGAATGCATAAAAGGGGGTGGGTTTTTTAATGTAGTTTTAAAGTAATTGCAAATCTCCTTTTTACAGATTTTGCCACAGCTTTATAGTGTGTATGCTCTTTTTTTCCAACAGGATCTTGGTTTATTCAGCTCACAGAATAGACCAGCCTCTGGAGACAGAATCATAAATCTTAAGGCCAGAATCAAATATTTCATCAAATCATTTGTGCTGTCCTTATAATTATCTTGATCACTGCCTGTGGAATTATGACATAAAAAAAATAATCTGTAAAATCTGTAATGTTGTAGTAGGGAGAAAGCTGCTTACCTTAAGCACTCTGTTACTAAGTTTGTCACCCATATTAGTATTCTGTAGAGATGACATATTAGCAATGATTAATCAACAGCTTGAGTTTTGATACAGCTGCTGTACAGCTGATGTTTGTGATGTGTAACATGTAAAGGGCCATAAAGCAAAGCACAAGATCTTTGAAACGTGTGCGTGTATTGTCTAGAAAAGAGGAGAGGGTCAGGATCTATTCTAGCAGATACTTAGTAGTTGCTTCTTTGATAATGAAAGTGTCTGAATGTTTAGGCTGCACTGAAACAAAGGAGGAAATTCAAGAGGACTTAGGTGTTATGGTGTTTGGCAAATGCTGCTCTTCCACTGTCAAGTTCCCTGTTTAAGCGTTTAATCTGAAATTGTGTATTGTTGTTCTGTTTTGGTTACTTCCTTGGCTATATGAATTAGAGCTTACCCTTTATTAGAATAAAGGAGCAGTCTTTTCCGCCTTGAGCTTGGTCGGTGCTGGAGCCCTGGTGCAGATGGCTCCGTGGGGAGCTGACACCTCTTAGGTACTTACGCAGAGTTCTGAGGTGGAGGGTGTTGCCAGGTTTCACAGAAGACTGGTCCTTCCTTTTCCCAAAAGGAGGTGTAAACTCTGCTGCTTTCACGAAAAGGGGGTGGGAAGTCACTTTTGGCTCCACACAAATCCTGAATGCAGCTCACCTGAGCCCAGCAACTTTTTTTATCTCCATAAAACTTTCGCAAAGGCAAGCAAGATATGAAAACGCCAACAGCTTCCAGACTCTCCCCTGTTTTTCCTGCAGTTAATTATGTGAACAAGTTGTTGCTTATCTTTCAAGTGTGCCTTATTTCAAATTCAGGCTTGCCTGGGCTCAGCTTCCAGCCACACTTCAGTTTTTCTCTTTACCGTTTAATTGCAGTCTCTTTACCTTAATGGGGAGAAAACACTGTGCATTAATCAAGGCTCCAATGTGATTGCTTTAGAGACAGGTTTAAGGAGAGGTAGAAGTAGGGGATCTACTGCTTTTAGAACAGCTGACAGAATTTGAAAAAAACAGAAGCAAACAAAAAAACCACCCAAAGTTGCTGAAGGATGCTTTCTGTCTTAAAACTGGTGGTTATGTACCTGAGACAATAATCTCTGAGAGGTACAGGTGTAGCCTACTGTCTTTCAAGAATTTACTTGAGATTTCCTGGGCGGAAGCAGGGAAGAGGACAAGAGGCAGGTTTTTGTGAGTGAGTGGCTTTTGGAAATGGTAGGGAATTGCAAGATCTCTTCTTTTGGGGAACAGAGGCTGTTCTGCTTTCATCTGAGCTTTGAATCATCCAATAGATGAAAAATGTCCGTCTTCTGACCTGACAATCAGTGATTAACACAGAGGGATGTCCAGGGAGTGAAGGTGCAAACCAAAATCTCTAGATGGTGAGGTTTAGGAGTAAAGAAGTGTAATTTATGTATAAAAAGTTGGGCAGAGTCAGGATGTCTTCAGCCTCTTATTTCTTCTTTTTTGTCAACCAGTTTCTTTACCTTTTTGGGAGAACAAAAGTTGGATTCCATTGTCATCATCTGTCAAATTTGCACTGTGCTGCAGTGTAGCTGTTTGGTAGAGCGTGGACAAGAGCCACTGTGCCCATGAAGTGGTTTGGTTTTGCCTTCCATCTAAGTAGTTTCTTGTCTTTTTGTTGTTGTTGTTAGTAGTGACAGGAAAACTGGTTTGTCCTTTGAAAAACAAATCATAGCAAGAAGCAAGATTGAAAAGAATTCCTAGCTGTCACAGCATGTGCTTTTCCTGTTCTCCAAGTCACTCTTTGATCATCTTTGTAAATTAAACACAACGTAAATGGAAAGAAGCTAAATTTTGATCATTCTCCCTCAGTGTGGTTACTAGAACTGTTCCCAATTAAATACCCCAAAATGATGGTGATCCCGTTTCCCACGCTGTGTTTCCCAGTCATGGATATGGCCTACATTCTTATTTCTTGTTTTTACATTTAATTTGATTGAATGGGCCAAGTTTAATTCAAACATAAACTTATCAATAATCTAAGTGATACATTGTGGCTGTCCTGGCTTGATTACTTACTGTTCTGATGGTCTTAACATTTCATAGAATTTGGGAGCTTGACTATTAAAAAAAAAAAAGCCATAAAAAAGTAATATAATTTGAAACAATTGCTGCAGTTTTCTGTTCTTCTTAATATGTGCCCTCATAAAATAAATTTCTGTAGTAGTGATACTTTGGAAGTAAATTTGCATATGCATAAATAGTCTGGTAAGCCTATAATAATTTTGTTCAAAGCAAGTTTTGGTTGTCAAGCAGGAAGATGGCCTAGATATTGCATAGCTGCACAGTAAAAGGGTGCCATGCCCTCTGTGTACCTAAGAGGCAGAGGAGCGAATGACTGTATAATTAAAGGCGTTAATAAGTAGAATTAAGTTTCTTTGAGCAGCTGACTCTGTATTTTCTGCTTCTGGTTTTACATGTGTATCATCTGCATCAGTCTACAGCCTTTCTGACAATGGTGCCTGTTGGACTGCGTATGTTCTTTAGCTGCTCTTCTGCTGTCCCCAGAGACCTGACTGGACAAGATCCTGGGCAACTTGCTCTAGTTGATCTTGCTTGGAGCAGAGGTGTTGGACTAGACGATCTCCAGAGGTCCCTTCCAACCTCAGCCATCCTGTGATGTTGTGAATTCTTGCTACTTAGTAGTCAGTGATGGAATCAGAAGTGACACCTGTATATCCATATATTGTTTTTCTTTTCTTTTATGTAAACCATCTATAAATCTAAGATTAGTTTTAGCATTCATTTTAATTTAAGTAACTTCTGGTCAGAGTTACTTGAATGAGTACTTGGAAACATGTTGATGATGTTCTTCAGGTACAGCCAATGCTCTTAATGATTGTTAACGTGCATCATGAACAAAGCAAATGTTTTTAAGTGTGTGATCAACTTGTTCCCAGTTAGAAAACACATGTTTCATGCTGTTTCTGCGAGACGAATATGAAATCAGCTCTGGATCCAGGATTTCCTGATCTTCCTCTGGAAGAAAGCTACATTTCAAAACGGCCTTCGTAATAAATGTTCTGTGGGATGATGTAAGATTTTTCTTCTCTTCAGATGTTTTTACAGAAACTTTAGTCTGAAGTTTTTGTCCGAGTACCATATGAAGCAGTTGACCCCTTTGGCATCTTTCTTGGTGCATTCCACTCCTGGATAAAATTTCCTCAGTTTGTTTTTTAGATTTAAGCATAACAGTAACTCAATGTGTTTTTAGGAAGTCTGAAGAAGAATCCTCTCAAAGTAACACAACATGCTGCCCTTCAGGTACTCTGAGCCTTCAGTTTTACCTTTAGAAAGAGTGAGAGTTTTAGGGATTGAGTAGGAGGAGTTTCCTTTCTCACTCCCAAGAAGATGTGAAGCACCACAGCAGAGATTACAAGGCAAGTCTTGACTTGCAGGAATCCTGCACATCAATTTATGGTCCCATTGGGATACTGGAAATCTCATACTTGTGTTCTTTACCCCTTGACTCTTTCCTCCCCTGGGTTTTTTTTTGTGGTTTTTTTTTTGTTTGGTTGGGGTTTTTTTATTTTTTTTTATTTTTAGCCCCGAGTTAAGACTTGAATTTTTTATTTCTTTCTCTCTCTGAAATCCAGTACAGGGCAGGTGAAGCAGCAGCATCTTCTGTTCTCACAACTCCTTACTTCATCTAACTGATCTCACTTCATGCAGTATCTTCATTTGGAACTAATGATAACCGTGATCTTTCAACTTCAATGCATTTGGACAATTGTGCTTTTTAAGGGTCTGAAATATGTAACCTAAAATACTGAAGATTTTGGTGGAGAGTGGGTGAAGTGGTACAACATGCTTCTTTCTGCTTGCTTACAAGGAAAGATTAAGGTTTGTTTGGCCAGTCACCTCAGATTCTGTAGCTAGTTTGCTCGATATTTCCTCTGCCTAAATACTTCCCATTCAAATTCAGATCCTCAGGGCTTGAGTCTGAGGTTGAGCCTCTTTGCTTAAATCTTTGTGGTAGGAGATTTTATCCTAATTCTGCACATTTTTCTTGCAGCTGTGTAATTCAAAAGAGTGGAACAAAATACTAAAAAGCTAAATACTAAATATATATGAAATACTAAAAGCTAATAGTAGTATTCTTCATCATTCTTGACCCATAATAAGTGAAGATTAATCCTCTGTTTTAATTCTCTGTTTTTCTATGAATAACTGCTTCAGATACCAATAGTGCGGTAACAATTTTGCTTCAAAAAGGAGATGTTAGAAATCAAGTAGCAAAGCAGCTGTCATGATATTTTTAGATGCTATTTTACAAAGACACGTCATCATGTGTCGTTTCTCCCCCACCCCGTATTTATGCCAGCCTTTATTCTCATTTTGAAGATGGTTAGGGTTGATCCGTATTGCAAAGAGGAATAACCATGTCTGCAAAAGGTTCTTCTCAAGACATTTTGTATGACTGTGTTTTAGCTTTCTCTAAGCTGAAAGAAAACAGCTAGCCTGTGTAGAAGTGTCTGGGTTTTTTGCTTTCAGTGCTAACAGGAACATGTTACTTCACCTAAAGTGACCTTAATTTTTTCTTGCAGTTCCAGGGTGCTCAGTCTTGTCTTTGATTATAGGCAGAGAACATCCTATTAGGCAGGTGGATTATTTCAGTGATACTGTGATTTTGTGCAAGCTAGACTGTCCTTCTCCAGTTAAGAAATGGTTCTGCATTGCAGTTGTGATATAAGTCGTCAAATGACCCCTAACTCTACTAAGTAATTGTTGTTGATGAACTTTCAGTGGAGGAATGGATGAATAAGAGGGACTCCTTTGATTAAGAATTTTATATTGATCCATAACTGTCTCAGTTTTCTGAAAGTGGGAATCTGGTTTTCATGGTATTGAAACTGTTCACTAACAGTTTTCTTTTTTTTTTTTTCTTCTGAAACATCTATTTAGACTGGCTGGAAGAACACTAGACTTCAAGGTATCTAAAAACTACACAGTTTAATTCTGTCTTTATAAAGTGTCTCATAGAAGAATATAATCTAGATCACTCATACTGTGCTGGAAGAAAAAGAAAAGCAATTTCTGCTCAAACATTACTTACATTATTTCAGGATGTCTTAAGGGATAGCTAAAACTGATTAAAAACTCTGCTAGAGCTATGGTTTCATAAATGGTTTCTTGCAGAAATGTCCATATAATTGGAATTTTGTTATAAGCACCATTGAGGCTCAATCTTACTGGCACTGAACGGTTGACATGCCTAGAGCCAATGCTTTGTTAATAAAGCACTCTCTCAGTCATAATTTGATTTAAAAATTTATTGCCAATGTCTGGCCCAGACCGACTGACTTAGCAGATGAGTGACTCGGTAAATAAGAAAATCTTGCTTTGCAGTAACTTTTGTGGTTTGCATTCTGTGACCTGTTGTCTTCCAGTGTTAGTCACCAGCAGCTGAGGGAGTGCAGCACTTCTGTGATGGAAGCCAGTCTGACAGTAACTGCTTCTCTTACCGTGCTGTGTCTCATGAGATATAGCAATGGTACAGGGAAAGGGTGAGTTGTGCTGTGTATCGGTGACCTAGAACAGCAGCTTTTGTTTTCCTGCTTGATCTGATCTGTGTGTAAGTTGCGGCTATTGTTTTCTCTTCTCCCACCTTTCCTCTGAAGGAAAGTATGTGCAATACGTGTTGCTGCACTGTGACTGTCCCTAGCTAGTGGATGGATCATTAGCTCCTCTAACTTGCATCAGTGATGGGAACAAAATATCTGGGTGCTATAGACTACTTTGATTTGCATCTTAAGGTGTCTGGATAGTTTCAGAGTATGTGCCAGCATGAACTTAAGGCTTTGCTCTTGCTTATGTCCTGTCTTTAGAGACAATATCATATGTTTTTAAGTCGTCGTCAGAGAGAAGAAACTTATCTTTGGGTGTAGGGGGGAGGATGAGAGAGGAAAGAGACAGCGGCTAAATTAAATTTTCCAGAAGTGGCGTCTTGTTTCTCTCCTCTTATGTTCCCCAGTGTGAGAAATTCTGCTGTGTACAAGAGAGGAATAATCTTACAAACTTTCTGCAGAGTCCTAGTGCCTGTCTTGTTCTACTGTGCCCCCACAAATGGGTGAGAATTGGAGCTTCTAGAGCTGGTCTTCCTCTTTCTGTGGTGCAGCTGTTGAGCACCTGGAATATGGAGGGGAGTACGGCCACACTCTGCTCTCACATGTGCCAGTGCTGTTCTTTAGTTATAGGCAAAATGATTTTTTTTCCCCCTATAGTAATAGGGATAGTTTCAGCACTTCATTTTAAGAATCCTCATGCCTCAGGCAAGGCGTTTTCACACCTGACAATGCAAAGTTTATTTTCTTTTTCCTTAGTGTCTAACCTGTTCTTCAAGATATCCGCTAATCTGTTGTAGCCATCCAAACTAGGTGTTTCACATGCTTCTGTGACAATTTTGCAGTTCATATAAAGGAAACACCTCACAGTCTAGCTGTGTTTTTTACCTGTCTCTCCATAAAGGTAGATCTTCTGTATTTAATTAAAGAAATGCTTGTTACAGGAGTGTGGGCCACAAGAATTTTTGAGAACTGCTTAAAGGAATGCATATGAGAGGGAAGACACGTATGATACTTTCTTCTTTGGCACGTTTGAAGTTTTGCTATTTGAAGTGTTGAAGAATGTCAATGGTAGACCTCACTCTTTTCATTGCAAACAGCCTTGATGATATTTCAGCTTCTGAACCAAAGCACTGGTTTTAGCAAGTAATCCAAATGACTGTCTGTGTTTTACGTTTGTGTTTCCTCGACCTTCTTTGGAAATGAAGTTTGCTCAGCGAAGTGTTAAACTGAATAAAGGAAAGAGGAATATTGCTTGTTAAATGAAATACTTTGTTTTTGATGAGTACAGACCAGGGAGGAAGCATGTACTTGCACATGTCTTAAAACAGTTTGACGTTTAATGAGTTTTTAAGTCACCACTTAGCTTTAAAAATACAATTAGCAAAATGAATCTTCATTGCTCTCCCAAGTAGGACATTACTATGCTTACCTCATGTTTTATTTTCATGACCCACTTTTTTTTTTAATCACCTTTTTAAAGAGGCTCATAAATAAAAAATGTGTACTCTGAACACTCTCTGGATTCTTCTGAATATTATTAGAAAAATGCCTGTGCTGAAGGAACCCCTCAGCAACCTGTTCTTTGCAAGGCAAATGTTTGCATCCTGCGAATGTGTTCTGAAGCACAGCTTTGTAAGTTTGGAGGGGGCCTCTGATCTCTGAGACCCTTTCAACACAGCATGTTAAACTCCTTACACCAAAAACTAGCCTGTCTTGCATTGGTGTACAAAACCAGCTGTCCTTTATGTGTGTGCAGTTTACGCTCTTTGATTTCCGGAGAGATGGAACAATTGCAGAAAGTGCAATCCTACAGAGTGCTGTGCTAAAGCTGTCTTTGAGCAGGGTAGTGTTAGTCCTAATATCTGACTTCTCTATTTGTTTATAATAATACCGTGGCTTACCTAATGAAATGTGGAATTTGGAATAAGGCTGTAACAAAGGGGATTTGGTCAGATTTGGATTTGGTCAGTGTAATACCTTGTTTAGTTTGCAGCTTGAGACTGAAGATTTGCAAGCTGTTTATTTTTATCAATTATGCTAAGATTTCTGTTTGAAGGAAAAGAAAGAACATGCAGAAAATAAACTGTAACAAAATAGATACTCAGTATCTTTAACAATAAAAAATCTAATTTTAACATATTGCTTCTCTTGAAAAATGTGATTTATTGAAGCAGGTGACAATTGTCTGTACCATTTGTGCTTTTTAGAATACTGTATCAGCGCTTGCAGAAGATCTGTTAATATTGATGGAAAATGACTTCATTTGATGGAAGAGTCTTGTAGGGTAAAGCATTATGCCCTGATAGAGGATGACTGTGTTAGGCAAAGGGGATACATGCAGGTCTCTTGATACCCAGGTGGGTTGTGTCAGAGTGCTGAAAGAGCTGGTCAGTGTCATTGTGAGGACACTTTTTTTTTTTCCCCCCCAAGGTCTTGGTGGTCGAGGGTGATTCCTGGCGACTGGAAAAACACAAATGTGGCCATTTGCAAGAAGGTCAAGAAGGAGGATCCAGGGACTGCAGGTTGATCAGGGTTGACTTCAGGTCCTGGGAAGATTAGGAAGCATGTCCTAGAAACTTGTTGGAAGGACAAGGTGGTGTTTGGGATCAGTGGACATAGGTTTATCAAGGACTAACCAACCAGATAGATAGCTTTTGATGTTGAGAAGTGACTGACTGTATGGATAAAGTGGGGCAGTGGATATTGTTGGCTTCAACTTTGTCTAGCCTTTAGACACAGTTCCCCATAGTATACCTCGTAGCTCAGTTGAAAAGACAGGTGGACTTAGGAGGTAGGTGGAAAACTGTCTGGGCTCAGAGGTTTGATCACAGGTTTTAAAAAAATAATAAATCCAATCTGTAATGTATTAGAAGTGGGGCCTCTCAGGGGTTGATACTGCAGTCAGTACTGTTTAGTATTTTTCTTGTTGACGACGTAGACATTGAGAATGCCCCCTCAGTGGTTTTGTGGGTGATAGAAAACTGTGGGGGAGTATATGACTGTTGTTTAGAGGGATCTCAACAGGCTAGAGAAATGGACTAAAGGCAAAAATCATGAAGTCCAGCGAATGCAAATGCCAGGGTCCTCTATTTGAGAAGGAATAACTATAACAGTATACTCTGGGGATCAACTGGCTAAAAAGCAGCTTTTCAGAAAAGGATCTGAAGGTCCTGGTGGACGACAAAGGGAGTGTGAGTTGGCAGCAAACCCTTACAGCAATGAGGACCAACCGCACACTGCGCTGTATTAGTAAGACTGTAGTCAGCAGTTTGAGAGAAATTATTATTCCCTACTGTTTATCACTTGTGAGACCACATTTGGAATATTATGTCTAGGTTTGGGCTCCCCAGCATGAGAAAGACATTGGTATAATAGAGTCAGCCCTGTGGAGGGCCACCAAGATAAGGGGACGAAAGCATGTGACCTAAGAGAACCAGTTGAGAGAGATGTGTTTGTTAAATCTTAATAGGGGAGGCTAAGAGGGCATCCTACTGCTGCCATCTCCCGCTCTCCAGCCCTCTTGAGTATGGAGGTGGCTTCTTCTCAGAAATGCACAGTGAAAGTATTATAAGCAATGGACAAAAATTGCAACAAGGGAAATGTTGTGTGGCTTGTGAGGAAAACATTTCCACAATGAGAGCAGTCAAATGTTGGAAAAGTTCCGGAGGAGTTTTGTAATCTGTGGAAATGCTCAAAACTGGGTTGCGTGCCTTAATGTTGAATTATGTTTCTTATTTCTTTTTCCTCACTTAGTACATTGAAATATGTTTTTATTTTGTATTTTTGCTGAACAGACTTCAATGAAAGAGTAGCAAAATGAGTGTAAATTTCTTCAAAAATTCCTGGAATTATATTGATAATATTGTGACTCTATGAGAACAAACTGGGTCCTTCTCTACTTTTATTTCGTCAGATGATTTAAAATTTCAGGTATAATATAATAGAAGAAACTTCAAATGATAGGAGTTTTGAGAGCTTATGAAATTAAAAAATGGCAATTGTGCAAATTACAGATGAGTGTTGTGGTCCAGGTCGATGGTCTGGGTGCAGTAAAAGGGCATGTTTCTAGCTGGCTGTCTTGCTCTTCTCCAGGGGACAAATCATAGTTTTTGTGCCTTTGGACAACCTCAACCCAGTCTTCAGGCAGGCTCCGAGCCTGCCAGAGTCCTGGTCTATGACTAGGGGTGGGAGGCAGCCTGCCACCTCTGGCTTGGGTCATTTCCTAGGAGATCCAGTTGACCGTGACTGTCAGAGGTGGTGGCTGCTGCTGCTGCTACGGGGAGTTGGAGCTATAGAGGCTGTGGACAAGAGATTTCAAAGCCTGATGTTGGTCCCTCCAGGTGCTTATGCTGAGAGCGTCTACTGCCCCTTTCCCTGCTTTCTACTCTGATATAATGTATGGGTAAAACTCATGCTGTAGTGAAGAAATTCTTTTTTCTCCTTGTTTTCTGAACACAGGAAAGACTCTGCAAGCCGTGTTAAGTCCTAAATGTGCTCAGTCCCGATAGACCAAGTGCTAAAGTCCTCTTTAACTCACTTGTTTCCTGTTGCAGCTAACAATGGGTTTCTTGTGCATTACCAAAATAATTCTTATTTACTGTAGAACCTTCTCATTCTAGTTCTGTTTAGAAATGTTAAATTTCTGGTGTGCAAGGAGATTAGCTGACCTTCAATGCAGTGTACCCTAAACTGTAGCTAAAATACTATAGTGTACAAGCTTTGAGCCTTTATGTTTATCAAAACTTCTCTTATTTGTTTTGTTAAACTATACATAAGGTGCTTGAGATGAAAACATTTCAGTCACGTTTTATAAACTGACCAATTTCTTTGTTAAGGAATGTGCAAATTGCATGATGGACTTACTGATGCATGTCAAACTGTGCCATTCATCCAATGAGCATTAAATAGGTAAATAAAAACATGATTTTGGTTGGCAATTAGTGGGTAATAAGATTTCATTGTTATACCGTAGCTGTGTTATTGAGTGGTAGTAATTTTTATTTTTTTTTTTAAAAACTGGGAATTGTACACCTTTAATATGAATTTGAAAGATGATGAGTGTCATTGTTTTTTCAAATGTCTCTAAAATAATGGTGCACCAGGGAGATAGTTTCAAGACATTTTTGGCTCACGTGTATCTAAGCTGTATCCGGAGTGCATTGTTGTCACAAGGATAGATTGAGCAGAAGGTCACAGCTAAGGCACAACAGAACACATGTGAAGAGGCATAAAGGTGCTCTTAAGAAAGCGTATGTAGAAAGTGACACTTCAGATTATTCAGTGCTGTCTGATTTAGACATGAGATGAGGATAGCTGAAGTATCAGGAGAAACTTCGGTGGGCAAAGGAATGGAACTATTATTGCAAATTTGAGATCAATGAATTTGACGGCTATGGTCTGAAAGGCAGAAAATTAAGCAGACTGGTAACCTGGCTGCATCTGTGGCGTGGCTTGTCTTCATCTGGATGCTAAGATCTTTCCCTTCTGCAGTAGTGTTTAAACAGTAAAACATGAGTGAATGGTAGTTGAGAGCAAATAAATGTCCAGATTACCATGGATATCTTTCCCAGAACACCAAATAAAAAACATAAATGGAAAAATAAGCACTGCCTTGATGTTTTTGCTGTTTGTCTGGTCTCTTAAACTCTCTGTCGAAGAAATTGTGGTTTAAGAATCAGCAGTTAGGTGGAGGTTTTAAGGAAAAAAAAATATTACAGGTTTTTGTCTTTCTACTTGAGAGGACATATTACAGGACAGCACTTGTCCTTACACCTTACTGTATAATGGCATTGTACATGGGTCATATACTAGTCCAACTGACACAAGACTGAAATTGGTTGTACTTAAAAGGTGAGATAATGCTGATGCATTTATACTTCCTGAGGAAAAGCTTTTCCTCTACAGTAACACTGAGTTCTGCATGACCTGGTCTTTCTGTCCCTTCCCATAACTTCTAAGGACAGCACTAAAGGTTATAGGGCAGTGAGCACTTTTCTGATTGTTAGCTTTTTCCCTTTCTCCTTTTTTTTAAAATCTATTTTATTTATTGTTAGTTCAAATTTGGGTAATTCAGACATTGTTTGCAAGACATGATCTGGTCTTTTTCAAGTCCCAGAGAGTGAGGTGATGACTTTACAGCTCTTTTCTCACTAGAGGAACTATTCAACACGTTTCAGTAAAATCAGCTTAGTGGTCCTGGGTAAGGGGAAGGTAGAGGATGACTAATTTCTTGAATTTCAGCAAATGTGCTAGCTGCAGCTTTTGCTGGGCACCCTGGTATTAACGTTCTACCTTCCTGTCTGAGAAGTCTAGTGAGTCTCCTAAGACAGGGGGAGAAAGATGAGAAAAGGACGTTCACACTGGTGACCTGGGATGGCTGGAGTCTTAACAAGGTTAGAGCGATATCTACATGTGGTGATCAAAGACATCATGAGGGACGTGTAATTTAAAACTAGTTGCATAAATTAATCCAATATCGGTATTGATATTTGAAACTACGATAGGCATTTTGTGAAACACACCCTTTTTTTTTTTTTTGGTAAAGTGAATATCTGAAGTGTATCGTGTCATGTTCAGAAAGCTACATAAGGCTTTTGAATCAAGTGCTGCTTTTTAAGGAGGAAGGGGAGAATACTGACTTCGGGTTAATGTTCTGATTCATTATAGCTTAGAACACAGGAGACTTGATTCTACAATGAATCAGGCAGGTAAAAGATAAATTATAAAGTAAAACAAAGTACCAGATGACTTGTGTTAAATCGAAAAACTTGACACTGTTTTGGTTAGTTTCTATTTAAAATTCAGGCAATGGATGCCTCCACTGAAATGTTAGTGAAATAAAATGATTTCTAATATTTCATGTGTTTGCTTTTTTTTTACAGATGACATGGCAGAACTACTTCTTGGGGAGTCCAAACTAGAACAATTTTTGAAGGAAAATGCTCTTAAACAGACTAGTAGTCCACGGGGCCCGCGGCCAAAGCTGACTGAGGTCAGGAAACACCTCACGGCAGCGCTTGATAGGGGAAACCTGAAGGTATGTCAGTCAGTCAGAGCAAGAATTAGAAAAGCTGAAATTGACTGGAGTACCCTGCTGATCATGGAGAAAAATCTGGAAAGTGCTTGTGTGGTGTTTTATCATTGTTATTCCCAGACCATCATCAGCACTGTGCTATTTCATGGCTCTTTGTTTCTTCATAGATTTTTATTCAAATAAATTTCTCAAATCTTCTTTCATTAAAAGAATAAGAAAATTGTTGTTGACCTCTGGGATGCTTAAATGAAGTACTTGCAACCTGTTTTGTGGAAATTTTTCTTGAAGTATATAGCTATATGGTTCTCTGTAGTGCATTAAATAAAACTGTTAAAAAATGCAAAATACTTAAATTTCTGTAGAAGTCTCAAGTATTCAGGAAAGGTTCTTTAAGTTTTGTTTGTGGGTATGGAAAGTGAGGTTAATACTTGAGAGTATTTTCTCTCATAACCTTTTGATATTCTTAACTAGTCTAGCCCTTCTTTTACTTGACTATTGTTGTAGCTACTACATCAGCATATCTTTTCTGTACTCAATGTCCATCTTTTGAAAGATCAAAAGGACCTTGTTTTACGGTCATCTGAAACGTTTTGTTTCATGTGATTTGTGGGAGTATTAATTTCTCTTCCTTTTCCTTCTTTATTCTTCCATGAATCCTTTTTTCAAGTCATTTCTTCTGCCCTTATACTTTGAAATTGTGTGAATCAAATATGTAGGCTGTGGAACATACATCATTAAGTTTTGATGCTATGTTATTTTCAACTGTGCTTGTGGTGTTAGGAAAAAATCATTGTAGGGGTTGTAATGATAGGCTGCCTTTAAATAGTTTTGTCACCTGGCAAAGCTAGGTTCTGACTGAGAGGTATTTCTGGTGCATGTGTAGATGAATATATAAAATGACCGGTAATGCTTTTCAGTAGCTTGGTGGAGTGAGGTTTTGTGGATTCACCATTTGTAAGCTTCCCACATGTTACACGAAGACAGAATTTTATTGCTTTATTGCCCTGTTACAAGTAATATCCTGAGGGTTTCTACAGTGAATATATACAGAAAACAGACCAAATAATTATCAGAAAGAATTAGGTGTATTTTCTCAGGAAAAAAAACCTTTCTTATTCCTCTTCCTTCTAGCCAGAATTCCTACAAGAAGCTAACCTAATTATGGCCAAGTTAAACTATGTGGAAGGTGATTACAAAGAAGCTCTGAACACTTATGCCAGAGTTGGAGTTGATGACTTGCAGCTAGCTGCAGTGCCACCGTATAGGCTACGGATGATTGCTGAAGCGTATTCTACTAAAGGTAAGATTGCTCTTTGCAGTATAATACTGTGGAAATAGTTTCTAAAAAGTTAATTCATAACTTGTCCAAAGTTAAAGAATTTTTTGCTTTGTGTATCAGCAGTGATGGAGTACCACATTTTTAGATAAGAGGATGGCTTGGCTCCTTTATTCAGAGTTTGTGCTAGGGTGACAAGACTTTTACCTCAATTAATATTCTGACTGCGCTGTCACCCAATTTAATTTTTTGATGTGTGTATTTAGAAGTCCTTCCATATGTAAATATCATAATAACTGTGGCTAGACACTATTGCTGAAAGTTAAGAGTTACCAAAGAAGTGAAGTTGCTGTGGCCAGAATTGGAGAACCCTGATTCACTATGATGCCTTTTACTGAATGTTAAAATGTTCAACCTAAGCCAAATTGCTACTTAATTGAGAAAAATAGTAAAAACATGATAAAAAGACTTAAAGCAGTGCATTTCTTGCACAGTTTTATTTTTGAGTTTTTCTTACCTGAATATCTTTTTTTTAAAGAATTCAGAAAGTGAAATTAATTTTGAAAAACTTTTTTTTTTTACTAGTCTTGTAGTGAAAATTGCAATGCTGGCCTTGTGTCTTAAGGTGGCAGTGCCACTTCAGTTTAGAAAACTCATTAACATTGTAAGCTGTGTCAGTGTGTTGAGGAAAGCGGCAGTTTGTATGCTGTAGGTTTATTAGAATTTACTGTGTCTAAATGTTTGCTTTGGTCTGCTGTGTTTAAGCTTGGGTTTAATGTACATATGGACTTTTTGTTATGGTAAGAGGAGTGTCAAAGTCAGCAAACACAATTTAGGAGAGACTTAAATAGCATTCACTGACAACTGGTCAAGGATTGTTTCTAACATTAGTCTTGGAAGAGAGTGACTGTTTTCCACCAACAGAGTCCTCTAGTAAACGTTAAACAAGCGTGAATCAATCTCTACAGAGATGTCGAGGAAATACGGGAACTAACTGGTAGCCAAGACAAAAGGATGCTTCCTAAATCTGGGCAATACTTAAAGAGGGAAGGGAGTACACGGGGAGTTCTTACATATGATGTAAATCTACCTGTTTCTCTCATACAGCGTCTGTGTGGGCTTTTTGGCAATGTCTGGTACTGGTAGAATTCCACTCAGCGTTGTGTGTTTTGGTTGTGTGTTGTTTTTTAAATCTATGAGGATGTCTGTTGAATTTGTCATGTTCTTTCCATGAAAATGCGATGTTAGGCTTGATCAACTTTTAAGTACCTAAATTTGCTTATATCTCCAAGGAACCCCAGTAATTTAATCAAATCTTTTCCCAGACCTCAACTCTTCTGTCTGTTTTATTTGACCTCATAAAGATATATAACAGTCGAAACATAAAGGCATCAATTTTGCAGACAGTATTAGTAATTTTACTTAATGTAAAAATAATTTATTAGAAAATTGTAAAATATGTATCTTTTCTACCCTGTAATGTTTTGTAGGCTCAGCTTAACAACAAAAAATGAGAGAGCGAGCGATGCCTAGATGTCTTCTGCCTAGGCATGACGGGGGGCTTTTTGCTTCTGATTTCAAGTTTTGTACTTAAACATTGAAATCTGTCATATCAAGCCTGATCTAATCTTGATCAGATTTCATTAGTTTGGTCATTTCTACTGGGTGACTGGCTACCACTTTACCTGAGCAAACTATTGCAGTTTTGTTGTTGTTCTGTTCATGTTCAGAATCATCTCTTTTTGTTATGTTTCCAGTTTGAATGGAAGATTAATAAAAGTTAATATGCCTTTTTCACAGGGTAGCACGTTGCAAGAATATTGTTTTCTGCATGGTCTAGAATGAGGTAGAAGTCACAGAGCAGTCTTAAATTTTACTATGCAAAGTCTAGATAAGTTTAGAGTAATTGACAGCTAAATAGCATATGTTTCTATCCAGTAGTGTACATTTAATTCTCACTGTCTTCCCCCTTCACCCTGGAAATTCTTCTTTCCCCTTGTAAGAGTGGACTATAAAACTTCTCAGTCTGAATTCAGAGTCTCTTCAGAGGTGACTGAGGCTTGTAGGTATTACCCAACTAGATACAAGTTATTCTTACAGGGATTTTGTGCTTCACTGGGATTTGTGTTTCTGCTTGCAAGTTCAAGGATAACCTGATAATATAAAGATAAAACACTTCTGAGTATTTAGATTTTATTTCTTTGGCAGTCATGAACATAGCGCTGTGTTATTAAGCAACGGGGGACTGTCTGTGCTGCCTGTTTGCAAGCATCAGCCCAGCTGCACTGTTCAGTGTGGCAACCTGCACAGAGGCAGTTAAAGATTCCTGTTTTAGTTGCCCCATTTCAATCCCGTTTGGGGCAAATCCGGTTCCAGTGGATTTGCAGTCTTCTATGCTATTGTATAGTGGTCTCATACTGATGTACTTATTTCTGACAAAGACATAGGGCAGATAACTAATGGTAGTTTTTAATTGCCTTAACACTTTTTTTCATTATTTAAGGTGGGACCACCTCCAACTGCTTACCTTCTCGCTTTGAGGTTTCATTCTGTAACCTCAGAGGTGACAGATTGAGTGGGATGATTGAGTTGACGTGTTTCTTCTTCTGCAGTTGTTACAGGGTACTTAAGTGCACATGTTGTCCTGTAACCCTAGACATTTAATAGTTCGTAACAAGGCCTTAGAAATTACCCGCTTTCCATATGTTCCATCCTACTCTTGCTTGAAACCTTTTGGTTCTTCATAGCAAAGGAAGATTCAGCATGTGTGACAGATGCAACAAAGTGCAAAAATGGGTCCAAGGTCAGGTTCAAGCTAAATTTTGCTGGAGTTTTATCTGCTGGTGGGTAGAAAGAAGGGGAAGAGGAACAGTAGTGACAACGGTGGGGAGGGAAAATGGAATTGGACCATGGCAGGGAAGTGAGATCTCTAAATGCTTGCTCAACTGTGGAGGGGGTGTGTGTGTATTTATATATGTGTGTATATATATCTGTGTATTTACACATATATAAATATATTTTTCTATGTATTTGTGTTAGAAAGTAAGATGTGACAAAAGTCAAAAGAGGAAAGTTCTCACTGCCTCTTCAGACTCTCCAGAGTGAGTGTGGCTGAATGTATTAATCCATCAAGGTTGTTTGTAAACCTCACTACAAAATATTCATTAAATTACAGTAGTCTTCATTACACAAGCCTTATTACAGTAGTCCAGGACATGAAATTTAGTGTCGTCTTCAGTCTTCAACTTGGAATAACTCTGTCATTAAACCAAAGAAATAAAGCCATCTACTCCCTGCAGTGCACTCGCAAAGGGGGTCCTCAAGTTTTTTATTATGTAAACGAATTAAATGCGTATATATCTTTAAAAGAATGCTGTTAAGTCTCCATGATGCTTATAGCTTTAGCTGAGGACAGCATATTTACAAGAATGTAAGTGAGAAGCATAATATGGAATGATAGCAAGTCAAGCAAAGGATTCGAAGGCTCTCAAACCCAGCAAGGAAGATTAAATTATTGTTATTCTTTTCTTGGAAATGTCTTGTTATTGAAACGCTGCTTCAAATCTTCCAAAGAAAGCTTCTCGATAGATTTGTCAAAATGCAACATTGTAAAACGTCAACAAAATTCTAAGAAAAATCCTATCGAATTACCTCTGAAATCTTTTGTTTCCTTTACATGTGTCTCTCTGCCAGTCTGTGGTGTGCGGGGAATCGCAGGGCCTCAGTGCCCGAGCAGTGCTGGAAAGTGGTTCCCGTCTGTCGCTCTTCCTATGGAAAATGTTCAAAATTGTTAGTCTGGTGATAAAGGAACTGCTTTATTTCATCAGACTGAAAATCTCATGGGCACTTAGTTATTTATAATGGTGAGCCAAAAAAAAAAAAAAATGGAAAGAAACTTTCTTTGGAAAGAAATTCAAGGAACAGGAGAACTTGTTTAGTTTTGGGGTTTTTTTCTGGCTTCTGTCAACAAAAGCCACTTGCTAGTAGTGATGTCTTATGCCTTAACTAGAAGAGGATGTAAGTGTGGTCTGATGAAAAGTTATCTGTTACCGTGTGCATTAAAATGGCAGAGGGTAGACTAGCCATCTGAATATGCATGAGGCAAAGCCTCAGAAACTTGATTAGCATAGGTCAGGACTCAGCACTGTTTAGAGATCCCTCATGCAAAAGTTGCGAGGAGGTAACAACCACGCAGTACACTGATTGTAGTGTAGTTCTGATATTTTCCTGCCTTTCTTCACCATTTCCTCAAATCCACAAGCTAAAAATGGAAGTGTAGTGGAGGGCGATCATGTTTTATGTAGTTAACTTTGTGGACAGGCATACTTTTTTTGACCATACACTGATTTATTTTTGTGTGTGTGCCCATAGAATACAGTTCTGGATTAGATCTGGTGTTTAAGAAAAGAGGTGATTTTGATGCTGTGCTTCTGAGTAATGACTCTATATGTGTATGTAGAAGGTGTTGTGTGGGACAGAGTATTAATAAAATCATAGTTTTCATATTAAATACAGAATTTTCTTAGATTCAAAGACTTGAAGAAATTGAGTGGGGCAATTTTTAAATGTCATATAAAACATAGAAATGAAAAGATGGAGCTTTTCAAATCAATTGGGCTGCTTAGTGTTTGGAAAACCATGAGAATACTTATTTGAATCTGTTGGTTTAGATTTTTTTCCCCCATCTGCTTGTAGTTACATTTGACATGAAAGCGGAGGAGAAGCATCCGATAAAACAGTTTTCTGTAGTGAAATGTCTATGTTTGGAGGTGCCAGTGTATTTCAGAAGAGTGTGACAAGCCAAAGAAAAAGGGGCATAAAAGAAGGACATTGTTGAGGAGATGGGCAGGTTTGCATGACTCTTGTGGCAAAATGTTAGCCTGAAAGTAGGTGCATGAGCGTTCCTGAAACTGGCTCCCTGAAGCTGTTGCCTTTCCTTGTTCTGTAGTAGCACTTATGAACCATTCCTGTGACCTCTTATCTTACCTTTAATACGAAGTTTTAAGAAGCAGTACAGAAAAAAGCAGGTGTGTTGGGGTTTTTTTGTTTTGGTTTTTTTTTCTTTTGCCTCAGGTGTAGCTTGGCCATCGGTACCGATTATTTGAGCTGTCTTATGCAGCAAGAGCAAAGCTCAGAGATGAGGCTGGGCAGGGGGAGGAGGAGGGAAGGACAGTCTTGAGATTGTGGTGGCAAGTCCCGGCTCAAAGTAAATTGTAGAGGGGTTTTGCACATTTTTGGCTGTATTACATACTGGATATTTAAGTATCTGCTCAGGTATGACTACCTTCTGATAAGATTCCCTTGTTACAAGAGGTTAATTTTGTCTGCATTTGTTTCCTTTTCTTCACTAGATCAGTTTAATTGGCAAAGCTCAATTCTGAGACTGAGGAAAATCTTAACTTAAGAAGAATTGAAATAAGACAATTTATGAATCTCTAAAGAAGTAGTTAAAGGCTGTATATGTCTTTTTTTTTTTTTTCCCTTTTCATGTTAGGCTTGTGCAGCTAGCTCCAACTTTTCCTGCTCCCGTCTTTTACAAGACCAACCAGAAAAAATTCTGTATATGCTGTTACCATACAGAAGCTTATATTTAGAATCCATTTTAATAATGGCTGAAGCTAATATTCTCCTAGGGATATGGCCTCTGGGAACAGGACAATTAAGTTCCTGCAAGTTTTCAGCAGTATATGAATGAGGTAATATTCTAGAAATATTGTGCATATCTGTGCATGGCAATATCTCCTGTGTTTCTAAGCAATTTTTGTTTGCTTATGGAAGCAGAGATGAGATGCAATGCACAGTGGGATATCGAGGTGTTAATTTGGGGAGGTGCAACTTGTCAGTAGTTCTGAAATAACAAGTATATATTTAACTAGGAAATAAGCTTATTGAAATCTTAGGTAACATGATTCTGATACTGCTGCATAAGTCAAAAGACATAATTGAAAAATAATTTACAATATTTTGCATTACAAGTTAGGGAATCTTTCTACAAATGCTTATAGATGAACATAGCAATTTAGAAGTCTTGACATTTCTTAAAGTCTGCAACTTTGTAAACTTGATTTTAGTAAATAAATTGTGTTTGTATTTACTGTGGCGTATAGATTAATAGACGACTCCGGGTATCTGTCAAGATGGCTGTGTGGTATTGCAGTAACAAATTCTTGTTAAGTATGTGAGGGATGTTGTCTGTAAGTTAGCCTGTGACATTATGGGATCGTAGCCTTATTGCTGCAGGCCAGTTTACATCTCATATTGCCTGTTCAAATAACTGTGTTTATATTTAGATGATATATGTTGAGTAAGGTGAGACTGTCTTTACTGCTGCTGACCCATATTCAAATTTAATGTTGCATTTACCAAGTTAAATGATTGGCTATTAATTAGTTCTATTTATAGAAACATGGAAATACTCATTAGGTTCAGTAAAGGGTCAGGTGCATGTGAATTGCTGCTTTGCAGTTAGCAGAAGATGCTGCACTTAACTTTAATCATGTACGATTGTAATGGGATCTTGTGCACTGCTGGCCTGTGTCAGCAGACACCAAGCAGCTCTTCATGGAAGAATGCTAAATGAAAGCTGGTTTAGTAATTATGCCGGGGATCTCTAGCCTCATTAGGCAATGGGTCAAGAACTCATCTTAAGTTCCTTCCTCCTATATTGCTGTGCAAACATTGCAGCCCATCAGCAAGCAGTTTGCAGACCATGTCTAGGAAGCCTGTGCCATAGATACTTCAAACTTTGTTATAGATGTCTTTCCCCGCTCTATTTTTATGACTTTTGTCCTGCTGGAGCAGGGACTTGGGGGTGGGAACCCAGGAGTTTGTCCTGCTTTCCTCGGTGCTACTTTTAGCTCCGGTATTTGAAATCCAAACACTGAATGAAAATAATATACTTCTTATTAAAATAAACTTCTTTATGACCTGAGTATTTTGGTGGTGTGTTTTGCTTGTTCTTGGTTTCTTCCAAATCATTAGAATTTCTTCAGAATCTTGCCTTTGGCAGAGTGAGGAGAGGGAGAAAATGGTGGACCAAAATTAAAAATTAGTGACTCTGGCCTTTTTTCTCATGCCATAGGAAGAACTGGTGTCACAGTGGAGCATGGTGTTTTTTCCTTAGAGGTGCCTGTAGGAGTAATCCTGTCAATTTACAGCAAAACTATAAATTCCATAGTTAAACCATCCTTTCTCCTGAGAGAGCAGCTTCCTTGATGACCACTCCATATACTGGTGTGCAGCTCTTCTGCTTTGGGGAGGGTTCCTCAGAGAGAGATTCATTCACTCCAGGATCTGCAACAATTATCAGTCCTTTTTCCAGCTTTTATCTCTAGTTTGAGCTTTTTCAGCCCCTCTAGAAGGTGCTTATCTGTCAAAGGGATCTACTGTAAAGCAAGAATTGGCTGGCACATCGTTCTCAAGAAACAAGTACATACATGAAAATGCTGATCTCTCTTGTTTAAAAATACTGTAGAAATCTATTTTGTATTCATAAGAAAATACGAAGGCTTGAATGTCATTACGTTTAGAGGAAAAGTGTGACCAATCTTTTCACAACAGTTATCTCAGATGATATTGTAAGAAATCCAAAAATATTGTTATAGTTCCATTGACTGCTTGGATTAATAAGTAGGTGTTCACTTCAGAAGAGAGATGAGTGTTCCTGTTTTTTTTTTCCTTTTCTCTGTTTAACTTTGAGAAACATCAAGACACTTAAAAGCACTGGCATAACTATGGCATTAGAAAAGCTGTACTAATGAAATGACATTGCAGTATGAGCATACGTGATAAAATGTTGTCTTCAGCTCTGGAAGGTTGTGCTTATGTTGCCCCGGGTGTCATTTAGAATGGAATTTAATTCTCTGTAAGTAGTTTGCGTTTAAAAGAGTGACTCTCTTTAAAGAGCTGCCAAAGCAGCTTCCCTTAAATTCAAGTATGCTGAGAGAAGTGGGTATTGACCTTCTTTCTGATGCCTTTTCTGGAAAGCCAGTTGTGTATGAAACTAGCCATGGAGGAGATCCTGCGTCCTGACAGTTGTTGGAGACTTTTTTTCCCTGGGCAATACAAGGTACTTGAAAAGTCAGAGAAATTAATTGTGTTTCCTTAGATTGTCTAAAAAAGTAGGCAATTCCTACTAAGACAGTCTATCTGCAATTAACTGTGAAAGTAAGAGGTAGTTTGTTATAAATATATTTCCCTATTTTCTGTTCTTACTTTTCCTCCATTCCTTTATAATAATTAAGTTACAAATACCAGTAGGGAATTGAAGAGGAAAAAAATTCATGCTTTGCTTTCTAAAATAATTCTGTGCAAGCAAGTCACAATCTTTGATTGAGGGCTTCTGGAAATAAGTCCATCCCTTCAGTGAGATTAGCAGTGTTTGTTCTAAGCTCAGAAAAAAACTGTGGGAGTTCCTTGATAGCAGTGATTCGGATTGTTTAATGTCCTCTTTCAAAATTACTAATAAACGTTTGCTGTACTCTATATAATTGTTCTAAATATATAAGCTACATATGAAGTTTCTTTAAAAGGAGAGGAAAGGTGGGGTTTTTTCTGTTTACAGCATCTAGAACACTTGCCAGTGTTGCTTTGCATATTGTATAGGGAAGAACAAGTGCTGTATACTCAAACACACTTGGATTTTATATGTCCATTTAATGAAAACAGGAAGCAAACACAGAAATCTTTATCTGTTGATGTGACTCTCTCTCTTGCAAAAGTATATTTATTTACTTAAGTATAAAATAGTCTTTCACTGTTTTTCCTCTGTCCTTTGACTTACCTACTGAAAACAGTAGATAAACTGTTGGGTCCATTATTATTTGTGGTCTCCAAAATTTATATAGACAAGGTACTGGCTGGCATCATGGAAAATCCTCAGATACACAATGCAGTAAATGTGATACACTTTTCTCAGCCTTCTGTTTTTGGTTTTGTTTTGTGGTGGTTTTTTTTCTTAATGGTCGCAGTAGTGGTCTGGGTGGTAGGAGTACTTGGTAAAGATCTGAACTGTGCTGTGGATTTCCTTTTGACCTTAGAGTAATTTTTGTTTTGTATAATGAATGCATCTGTATAATGAAATGGGAACGTTAGTTAATCGGTTGTCGTACAGGACTTAGAAGTCTGCTTTCTTTGCCTTTTTTTTTTTTTTTTGAAGTGGTTTGTAAATGAAAAGTAATCAGTGTCATTGTCCTTAACATAAAAACTGTCGGTTGTCTAAGAATAAGCAAATATATTGCACGGAGGTTTCTGAAAAATTTTTGGTTTGTTATTTGTTCTTACTGAGGAGTCCTTTCTTTTTGGGTAGTGATCAGTGTGCATATGTGGTGGTAGGGCTGGTCTACTCCGGTATTTGTAAAAAATGAAATACTTTATTTGGCATAACCTTGGCCACTGATTTGAGACCATAGACACAAGGAAGCTACCTGGAATAAGTGACAAAGCTATCTACTATTTGGTTTCTGAATCTTTTACAAAATGCAGATAATTTGTAAAGTTTTTGAGGATTTAAAGAAAAACTTCGCAAGTTATCATGTAAATTAAATATCAGGCATACTCTTTTCTTGTCCAAATACTGGTTTTTTGCTGTTCTGCTCTTTTGACAGCAATTTTAGTTACTTCGCAAAACACGTAAGCTTAACTAGTACAGACTCGTATTCATTTCACTGCTTCTCACTTTCTTTTCCCTCAGGAGTCATCTTGCTTGATACCAGGACTAGATATGTATGAGATAAGTGTCTTCCCAGAATAAAACTGACCCAGTTTGTTGGAAGCTTTTACTTGGAGGTGATTTTGACTGGAAGGGCTTAAACTTAAAAGCCATGAATATCAAAGTCAACTTGTGGTACCAATTGACGTGATATTCTTGAATGCAGAAAATAACCAATAGAAGTTAAATAAACCAATAGCTATAACCTTCACAACAAACACAATAATATTTTATAGCAGTAACACATACCTCTTTTCTGAGTATCTCAAAGAAGCATATGAACAGTTGAAAGAAATTCCTGCCCTTTTGAGGGAGAATAGCAGAGGTTCCTGCCTGGCGGGTGAGGTAACAAGCATAGAGGGGAGAACTGACTTGTTTGAATATATGCAAAAGTCTTCAGCAGATAATTTAGGATGATTAGTGTTTCTTTGAAATTCACATTTTTCTCAATTCTGTATGTTACCACTTGCTTGGTCTTTTTTCAAGGGCCTAATATAATAATCCCTTTTTATCATCTCTCAGTACTCTTGTGAAGAAGTGGCCAGTATATTGCGTGGTTATTGCTGTGTTGCTATTTATATCTATTTAAAATTGAATAATACTTTCATGTACTTTAATACATTATTTCTTAAACTTCATCTGTACTTAAGAAAAAAACTAAATGAGTAGTCTGGAGTGACTCTAATTTTAACTTGTTAAAGAAAACATAATTTATTCAAGGTTTTTCTTCTAGGTGATACGTTTGAATTGTAATTATTCCTTGTGTCATCAAAAAAAATAGTGTCCAAACCGTCCTGTTAAGTGGTCATTTCAGGATAGTTCTCCAAATGAAGTTCCTGCTCCAAAGCATTGTATGCTTAAAAAGTACATACTTTCCTGGGTTGTAGTAAACATACCAGGAAAAAATACAGTGAATACTAGTTGTATAATAAAGTTATTCTAAGAAATAGTATTATCTACTTCGTCAAAGGACACTTAGAATTTTGTACTTCCTTCTGCATTACTTAAAGTTCCTGGCAGAGCATTGAGGTACTTTCATATCTTAAAGAAAATTCTCAGCTAAAATGAGAGAAAGTTCTTATAGTGAGTTTTTCAGATTAACAAGATTATAGTTGTGGCCATAAAGTATAAAAATAGAAATAATAAATCCAAGTCAAATCTACAAATAACCAGCTGAGTAATATGTTTCATGTAGTGGAGGATTACTGTGGGGCACTGACTGTCCTTGTCATCGGAGAGAAGGGGTGGGGAGGAGTGATCCGCTTACCAACTATCTGGTGCTTTCAGTCATTCAATGTTTTTATTACAGCTCATTTGTTGTATTTTATGGTCACCTCTAAGGCTGAGTTTGAAGGTGTTTGTGTAGGTCACTGCAAACTTTCTGTCCAACATCAACCTTACATTTGGATCCTCTTCCCAGAGGATCCATTCAAGTCTACTGCAGTAGCAGGGTAACTGACCTTTTCTGTAGTTTAATGTTGGTGCTTTTGGGTCTTTCACTTACAGTTAACAAAAGAACTTCTTGGATATTTGCTATTTGATTGAAAATTGAAAGAAAGATTAGCATAGGCTACTGTAGACTATTTTCAGTGAAAACCGTAACATGTCAGAAAATCCAATGTCGCTTGTACTCGGGTTTGGTGGGTTTTTGAGAGACCGACCACTTGTGTGTTTGCTGCACTTTAAGAATGTGTAGGTTTTTGAAAAGTATATTGAATTTTATTTTGTCTTTAGCAGAGCATTGAGTACTGGAGTCAGCATTTTGTCTTAACTGGGTATATAGCTAGCAAATAGGGCTGTAGGGATATGCGTTGTTTGTACTGGTAAAAGGGTGGATTGGAGGGTAAAGGTGGCCAACAAACTCTGATACAGACTTAAGGCATCCTCTCAAACCAGAAATATGGCTTGATGTGTTTTTATACAGATGAGTTATACTTCTGTAGGGAGATATTGAAACTTAATAGATGTTTTAAAAGTATCTGGAGGTCACAAATATTGCATAGTTTTGAGTTTATCAGTAAATAAACTCCAGATTCCATGGCTTCGTCTTCCTAAGTTGTTTTAGTAAGTAACTAACTATTGTAATTCCAATGAAACATACTGTCCCCACCTTACAGTATTGATGGACAGAAATCCTTTGATAAATTATTCTCTGAAGTGGGGTTTTGAACTACCGGGCATTCAACAGACATCTGCCCAATATGTAAATATGTGTTTTGTTGGGTTTTTTTTTGTTTTGTTTTTAGTTTCTCCGGCAATGGATTCTCAAACCTTTGGATGATGAACTGAGAATATGGTCATTTAAATTGTGAATTATGTTCATGTGGGAAGAGTTGAAGGCACTTTAGGATCAGCATATACTGCTGACAAGCTTGAAGAATGACCTGAAATAAATCTCTTAAGAACATGTGGAACGTGCTACACTTCAAATACAAATCAGTATTTAAATAAATATGAGATGGGGTAACTGATGAGGCAGCATGGCTTGCCAACTGGCTTACAGAATATGAGCTGATGATCTGTTGCAGATCATAAACAGAAGAGAATGTCTTACTAATATGTAAGGAAAGGCACTAAAGTTTTGCTGATTTGTTTTTTGGGTGGTTTTTTATTGTTGTTTTGGTTTGTTTAAAACTTTTACTCTTTTTAAAAAGTATTCTATATCAAAACCAGGAAGTCTTTCCTCTTCTCTGCTGGGTGCTATTGAGGCTCAGGTGGAGCTGTGTATCCAGTTTCCACAGAGTGAATCAAGATAGAAGTAACCAGTTGCGGAGTCTCCAGAGGAGATAAAGATGATTAGCTGCCAAGGAAGTGTGAAAAGAAACATGAGTGAGAGTTGACATTTTTTGTGACAAGCATGTTTCTCTCTCTCTCTCTAAACATTGAAAAAATCTTTTGTAAAGAAAGGAATTATCTCTCTGTGAAGAAGACTAGGAGTAATTAATCTAGGGAGGGAGATCTAGTAGACATTATGAAAAAATACTTATTGTGAGAATAGTTGAGCTCTATAATGATTTGCATAGGAAGGCCAAGGCATCCCTGTCATCAGAGGCGTTTTAAGAACGGGTTAGACAAGTGTTTGGGGTTGGTTGATTCCTTGGTCAGATAAATGGCTTAGTATTCTTGAGGTCCTTTCCAGCTGTTTTCTCTAATTACCTTGAAAATAACTGTAATAGAGGTGGCTTAGTAGGAGATGGCATCAATTAGTAAGAGTTGTTGGGTTTTTATTTTAGACAAGCAAAGACGTTTTTGTTTTTTCTTCAGAGCACCAGATAGCATATTTCTTGGATAAGTCCTGAGAGAGAAAGACTTGTGCCTTGATGAGAGTGAGCCACCCCTTACTAAATTTAAATACAAAAATTGCACTTCTTAACCCCTTCTTTTTTTGAAAATATATTTGTTTTTATATGTGCTTCTGCCTTGCACAGTTACTAAGTTTAGTATTACCTTGTGTGCCATTCGTCACCCTGCCTTGGTTTCTGTGATCACTCTGGAAAAGCGAAGTATTCAGTAATTTAAAACTGATATAGAAAGACACTAGGTACTTTGGTGGTGGATTGTCATAATGTCTTTAAATCAAAATGACATTTAAAGAAATGGCTGATTCTGGTTTTATAATTATTAAGGAGGAGTTGCTGTTATGTATTTGTTTGTGTCTGTATCAGAGGACCATACCTGCATAAGTTTTTGAGTTATTTTTTTTCTTTGCTTCTTCCCCTGACCAAAGGGACTTAGCCTGGACCATTTTTTAGATATAATATTATATGACATTAGTTTTAAATGCTTCGTTTGAAATTGTTCCTTCCTTCTCCCCCCTATTCTCCCCCCCAGGTCTCTGTCTTGAGAAGCTGCCAATTTCTTCTTCGGCTAGCAACCTCCATGTGGACCGTGAACAAGAAATTGTTACATGCTATGAGAAGGCTGGGGATATTGCTCTTCTGTACCTTCAGGAGATAGAAAGGGTAAGCTGGGATAATTAGCTTAATCGAACAATTGTGTGGCTCATCTTTCATTGATGTGGTGTTATCAACACTTTGGTAGCTCCACTAAAAGATGTCTAATATTTGTTTTCTTAGGACTTCAATGTACGCTTCCAATTGGACAATAAATTAGTGTGTGTTAATGGAAGTCTGGTAGCTGTCCTTCTGACTCTTCTCTCATTCTGACCTCTTAGAAAATAGTGATAGTAGTCTAAAAGGGACAGAGCTCCACTGAACTGCTGTGCATATTCAAGATGCTGATCTTTGGCCTCTTGTTATGCTATGGTAGTTAATTTATGAACAAGGGATTATGGTGTCTTTCAAACACACGTATCGGAATATGTATGTTGTATGTATATACTCACTAGCTTTTCAGATAATTCTTAAAAATAATTCAAAACAAAGCTACGAAGATTGAAAATTGATCTTGTTGATGTTTATTTGGAGCCAATAACTTAACTGCTCTTAAATGCTCTTCAAAAAGCTACTTGAAGGTAAAATTCTGAAATAACATTGTACTTGTCAGCAAGACACTTGCCATATCAGTGGGGTGTCCAGAATAGTAACTTGAAAGTGTGTTTGCTTCAACTAATAGGCACAATCCTGGGATAATGAGAAAATCATCAGATATGATAGCCAGATAAACATATGATTTTAAAAAATAGATGAACTTCAGATAAATATTAATAGCTCTATAAATTGGGTCAGGACAATGTTCTCAGACTTGATAGCCCGTTTGTCATTTTGTCTCATTAATATATTACTTGCTGTATGTATGAAACTACAGCTGCCTTTAAAATCCGAGGTACTAGATATGTAGGAGACCTGTTTCCTATAGATGAAAGCTGATATGGCTGAGCTTCTTAATGTTAGATAGATATAACCTCCTAACAGCTCTGCAGAATATTAGCCAAGTTACTGTTTTCTTTCCCCACCCCCCATTTTATAAGTTATGGATTATGAATTTATGGAAAGTTAAAGTTAGGCTCTTCATTTGTAAAGAGTGTAACGCTTCGTGATTTGTAAGCTTCAGGCTTTATCTGAGTTTAAAGGGATACATAGGCTCCTTTATTTCCTCCTGTTGTTTTCATTTCCACTGCTAAGCTTGTCTTCTGTTTTTTACCATTTAGCAGAAACCCTTCTGGTGTTATAAATACTCTTTTTAAGAAAAGAAAATTTGCGGTACCCTTTGTTTCTAGGAGTTACACACTATTGCATTTTATTTAGACTTGGAGATGTGTCTGGACAAAATCCAATACACTGGGGCTCTATTCTTTGGCTTGTGAATACTATTAAAATATGAAGCAAGCTAGCAGTATCAGTCTGACCCTCTTTTTCAGACGTATTGCTTACAAGCCTCAGGCTTGTCATTTGACAGTTATCTTTGAAAGGGTTATTAGATACAGTTAGGGTCACGCAAGTGAAAGAAAAACTCTGATGTGATGGGAGAAAGAAAAGTAATTCATACTGTTTTTTGAAAACATACACATTTTTACTTTTCTGAGAGCTTTTTGCTTGTTTTTTTTTGTTTTGTTATTGTCTTTCAGTGTCTGGTAGACTACATGTGGTGAATATGAAGGCAAATGAAAGCTGACAGCTCTCCATTTTGAGAGATCATTTTAATGTTGATGTAATACAAATTAAGTTATTTCTAAATTGTTTTTTGGAAATCATAGAATCAGAGAATGGTAAGGGTTGGAAGGGACCTCTGGAGATCATCTAGTCCAACCACCTGCCAAAGCAGGTTCACCTAGAGCACGTTGCACAGGAACCCATCCAGGCGGGTTTTAGATATCTCCAGAGAAGGAGACTCCACCACCTCTCTGGGCAGCCTGTGCCAGTGCTTTGAGTGAGTGCTTTGCTCCATCACTCTGGAGATCACTTTTAATCTTACTGCTTCTTGCGGCAGTCTTTCCTAACCTAATAGAGTTTTAGATTTTTTAATACAGTCACCTCCTGCTACCGAATAAAGTTGCAAATATGCTTTTTCGTATATTCCTTTTTTGTATACCATTCTTCACAACATTTTCTGAAAAAGTGTTATAAAATTTTTCTTAGTGCAATTTCTGTTTGGTGAATAATTTACCTTTAAGGGTATATCTAAGAGCAAAAAGATTTATATTTAGGTGGGAATGGAGAAAAGGATAGAAATATTCTACTAGCCACCGCCTACAATGAAAAAGATTTTTCCAACATTAAGTATTCTGTGTAAAAGTCCACAAAACTTGATTTTTATTTTTTTTTCTAAATACATTTTTCCCTTTTGTTCTTTTAGGTAATTAATGCCAATATACAAAACAGAAGCCCTAAGCCAGGGCCCACTGCACATGAACAAGAACTTGGTTTTTTCCTGGAAACAGGACTTCAAAGAGCACATGTTTTATATTTCAAGAATGGGTAAGGGTTGATTCTCCTTTTGTGTGTTTGCCTTTTTGTTTAGGTTTCGTATTTGTGATCTAACTGGGCATAATCATTTTTAGCAATTGTGAATTGTGTAATCATGAGGCCTCTTTATTAATAAAGTCGTAACATTTTGATTGAAATAGTAAAGCTGCCCATATTGTATTTATTTACATATTGTAAAATCATTTAATCAAAGTATATTAAACAGAAAGCATTTTAGATTTTTACTTACTGAATGTGAGAACTTGAAATACCTTAATGATTTGAAATTTCTTTTACTTTATTACTAGACACTAATAGAAAGTAATTGACAACATATTGAAACTCTTGATTTTTATAATTTGATTTTGTAATTTTTTTCCAAATCTCTTCAGTTATCACTTATTTTAACATTATGCTGCAGGATAAATGTGCATGAAGATCAACAGTATGTATACAAGTATACAATCTCCATTGTACATGCTCTATAGATCCTCTTAGATTGTGCATGGGAGATCCTTTATAATTTATTTTAAAAAAGGCTTCCCTTAAAAGCCTAAAAATAAATTCAGATATCACAGAAAATGAAAAAAGGAATACAACGCTCCATTTTTAAGAGCTTCAAAACTTGGCACAAATGGTTTTTAAGTACATTTCTGACATTTGTTGAAATCACATAGTTTAAAATTTTTTTTATAATTTATGGATTATGGAAAGTTAGGCTCTTTATTTGTAAAGAGCATGACACTTCATGATTTAAACACTTCAGGCTTAATCTGAGTTTAAAGGGCTACATAGGCTCTTTTATTTCCTCCTCTTGTTTTCATTTCCAGAAGCAGGGCTTCTTATTTCACTAGGAAAATGTGGTTTGATTGAAATATTGGAACTCTTGATAGGGCTACTGCTTTGTACCAAAAATGTTTCTTATTCTTTCAAATACATGAACAGGAGATGAAGGGGAATCATGCAGTGTCTGTAAAGAGTTCGAGATTTTAATGTACTGATGGTAGGGTGACAAAAGGCTGTCCAAGTTCTCAAACTGTTCCGGGACTTCAGCATGGAAATGGTCACTAAGCTTTTGAAATCTCATTCTTAAAGTAATGAAGTAGTGCTGCAATAGCACATGATTTGAGAGTTACATTTTAGTTCTGTTTTCATCATTTAATTGCAGGAGGAACGGAATGTTCCGAAAGTTAATTTTTTTTTTTAATTTACCAGAGCTAAAAATAAAATATCTGTTTTCATGCCGGCACAAAAGATAAATAAAATATACTTATTGAAAAAATCCCAGTGGTAATCATGGTTAAGAATAAGCTAAAAATTCCACATTTTGAAGAATTTTGATTGAAGGCCAGGAATGAAAATGGTCTATTTAATCTGAGATGTTGTGCGTAAAAGCAACCTGTAATTAACACGGTAAATTGAGATTAATTAAGAAAACAAAAAACAACTGCACCAAAAAAGTCATGCAGTAGGTTATTAAGGAACCTCCATCCCATAGGAATGTTTTTCCTAGACCATATTAGTTGGTCTGGTGTGATCTTTGAAAGGTTGATTGTATTCCATGTGCACTTTAATCCTTCATGGTGCTGGTGTTCCTGTTAACTCCTACATAAGCATATAATCTTTTTTGCAGTCTTTATTACAACGGTCACTTGGAGTTTATGACCTAGTTGCACATTATGTATTTAATTTTAAATTTCTTCTTCCAATTTCATTGGCCAGTGCTGCTACTTTGGGAGGTATGAGAGGAAGCGAGGTGTTACGAAAAATAGCTCTATGCCAGTCATTATTTTACATATTCCTGCCATTATATCCTTTAGTTTCCTTTCTTAATTTAGAGCCAAACCCAATTCTTTCAAGATTTCCTAATATGGTCGTTGTTCCAGGCTGCTAGTTATCTTGTTGCTTTTATGGGTCCCTTCTTTGTTTTGGTTTTTTTTTTATTTGTTTGTTTTTAACTTGGGTTTACCAGAACTGAACAGAACTTTAAATATATACTTTTCTAATAGTCACAAATTTATAGCATGTATTTTAATACATTTCTTTTAAGGATGCTTTACTTGGTTTTTAAATTTGTCATCTCTCTTAATGCTAGGTTTATAGAAATTAGATTCAGGATCTTTCCATTAAGCTTTGCAACATACTTCAAGTTTGAATTCAGTCTAAGATTGTAAAGATTATACGAACATTTTTAAGGAGAGGAAATGTAGGTATCTTTAATATAGGCAGTTTAGAAACTGAAATTTTTTAAAAAATGAACTCCCTTTTGCAACTGAAGCTGCGGATGTTAAGATCCTGTGGAGGAAGCAGGGAATCACCAGAGTTTTAACTGCTTGTGAGTGCTGGGGGAGAGGAGGAAAAGCCTATTTTCACAGGCAGACTAAATCTGCTATTCATATTGCAGTGCAGTGAAATCTATTTGTGTATGTTCGTGAAGTGAGGCTTACACTCAGAAGAGTTGAATCTGAAATAAAATTCCTTTCACCAAACTATAGCCTGGCGTTGGTTTGAGTCACTTCAAATGCTACCTTGTTATGAGCATAGGGGCTATAGTAATGTATGCATTAGAGCATGTTTAAAGATCTGAGTAGGTGTCTATGCATCAATGGTACGTATTTTTTGGTGGGTTTTTTTTTTTAGACTTCAGTTCCACTCCAATATGTACTATCAAACATCTCTCAAAATCTGCTGGAGATTTGAATTTATCTGAAGTCCTTTTGCTATGGAGTGGGTTTTTGTTGTTGTGTATCTAGGGGTCAGTTAGCTAATCACTGCTTTTAATTACACTTCTTTCACTAGAAGTAGAAGCATCATTTTTGTGCATGTGTCAGTTAAGAACTACAAAAGCAAATAAGATAACTTTTATACTAGCTGGAAGAGCATAATTTTAGCAGTAATGTAGGGAGTATCGCTGCCTACCCAAAAAGCCACTTGATCCACTTTAAATTTCTTCTTTGTTCACTCTCTGTACAGAGATTTTCTTTTAAGCCAAGAAAAAAGGTTTTGTGGAGGATTAAGTGACTATCTGTCAGGTATGCATTATCTTGTATGAAAAACTAGAAAGTGTTTGAAACCTAACTTAGCCTAGCTGCTAAGTGCTGGCATTTTGAAAATACATGGAAAAGCAATTATCTAAAAAAAATAATAAAATAAAGTGGCAATAGTCTGAATGAAGAATGTTATTTTAGTGTTCTATTAAGACACAAATCTGAAATTAAGGTTTTCTTCCAAAATGTACAGAATTTCGGTAAAGAATGAAACTACATACCCGTTTTTCACTTAGGAGCAGAAGAACGTTCCAGCGTGGAATGAGTAACAAAACTTAAGTTCTAAAACTTAAAGTAGAGTTTATGTGCTGTTTAAAAAACATTGTGAAATATGTAACTTTAAATGTCTTTCAGGCAGATTACGCAACTCCCATTTAGTCTAGTAGGTGCTTTGCAATTTCAAATTGAAGGAGTTCAAAGTCCTGACGTTGTTCCAAGAAAAGCTACGAGCACAGGAACTTTGACATTAGTACTTTAACGCAGCTATTTTCAAGTAAAATGCCCCTGAGAGAGATAAGACAGCAGTTATGTACCCAGTAATCCCTTCTATCCTAGTCTTTGCTATGTATTCACATTATAAGATAAACAAGACCAACATAAATTGTAAATGGTTTTTATTTTTGAGCTAGTCAGGTTCCGAAATATACTGGAAGTGAAATATACTTAAAGCAAAAGAGCTTTCTGGTTGGAGTCTGAAATCAGGTGGCTGTCATGTGAAAACTAGACTTAGCTAGCTTTCACAGCTCTTTTTTTGTGGCTTCTCCTATATTCCACACCCTCTCCAAGGATATTGCTCTGTTAGAGTCCAGGATCCAGGCTGCAATTTGGTCTAATCTCCATCACGGGTCACATGCTGAATCAAAGCTTGAGGAACCCGGACCAGTTCTGTGCTCATCATGGTGCCATTACCTGTACTGGCACAGCTGCAGCGAAGCACAACCTTGCCAGCCTTCTCCATGAAGTTGTTTCTCAACTGGCTGTTGTTTTTCAAGAGGCTGGCTTTTTCTCAGTAGAAAATTAACACCCAAAAAACCAACCAAACAAAAAACCAAAAAAACCCCAACTAGTTTTTCTGCATGTAATTTGATTTTTATCGGGTTACAAAATGTATGACAAGCACAACAAAAGAAAACCCTCCTTAGAGTTACTCATGTAAAGGACTTGTCTATGTAGAAATTGTTTCCTCTATCTGTTTTTCTTTTTCCACCGTAACATAAATAGGAATAGCACAGGAATATGGCTTTCATGTTAGTAAGTGAGGAGGCGTGGATGGAAGCCAGTCCATAAGTGCCTCCGTTTTACATATACAGTGCTCACAGCTGGAGATTTTACAGTGATGAAATCCGTAAGAGAAGGATTTATGTAAATGCTTGACATAAATCAAGACACTGTATGACCAGCTGTCCACTGTATTAGAACACAGTGTTAGCTATCCATCGCTCTCCGAATCTGTTGATGTCTTTTTGCATAACCCACATTAGTCTCAAAATGAATTGGTGGTTAAATAAAGAATAGAAAGTAAGATGAAATTCAAAAACATTGAAATCCTATGAAGTATCACATTCTTTATGTGTGAGATACTACTGCTCTACTGGAAATTACTTTTGTTGCAGTTTTCGAAACAACTTTGACCTGGAGATAACTGCTTTCATGTTTGCATGGTTAGGAAACGCAGGCAGAATATATTTGAGACAAAAAATCACTGTTTTGTGCTTGCTAACAAAAATGCATTTTCAAAAGGATACTTTAATATCTGTCATATCAGATGCTTTCCTCGTGTTTATTTAAGATACTGTTCTTACTCTGTTAGTTTTCACTGAAAAACCAGAATCTATTTGAATGTGAGGGGAAATCATTATTCCCTCAGATATTCAGAAAAAAATCATCCGTCAACAATGCTTTCTCTTTCAATCCATGTGTTGCGTGTTTATTGCTCAGAGTTGTGTCTTAACATCAAGAGTTTCAAATAAGGCTCCTCTGTGAAGTTACGGGTAGAATACATGGAGGACTAAGGTGGATATAAACATGAAGGAATCTCTTTTATTCAAGATAATGTCAAATAACCTTTGTAATAATTAGTTATACAAAGCGTTATACAAAGACTAATGTTAGTATCTGAGTTGATCTTGAATTTTGAGAATTTTAATAATTTGCAGTTGGAATTCTGACTCTAGCTCACTTTTTCAGAGAAGATACTTAGCATTTTTTAGCCCATGTACAAGCCTTGCTGATTACGGCTGTTGCTTGCATTTGCAAGCATCAAATTCAGGGTTTTGGTTTTGTGTTGTGATGGGTTGGGAAAAAAAATGGTATTGGAGCCTTAAATTGGGGAGGGAATATTTAGTGCACTCAGGATCATACAAGTTAAAAGGCACTCTGAGAGGCCATCTGGGTCGAACCCCTGCTCAAAACATCGCCCATGTTTAGAAAAGCTTGCACAGAGCCTTGGCCAGTTGTTCTGCATGTCAAATTCAGGTTCAAATTCTGATGAAGTTTGGGGCCTAGGTGTTTTGTGGACAATATTGATGAGATATATCACCTGAATGTCTGCTGCACTAACTTACAACTAACTAAGTCTTTCAAGTTTCTTTCTGTTAATACTAATTTTTCTCTGAAGGGCAGTTAGTTGCTGTACCTGGATGATAGTAATTTTCACCAAGAGAAAGATTTTTGTTCTATGAATGTGGCATTTGGCCATTTCTTTTAAAGCTTTAGTAATAGTTTAACATGGAGCTTTTCAGTATTTTGAATTACTGGTTACTAATTACGAAGGTTCTTTTTTCATATTGAAATCCTGGTTTTGAACTGATTAATAATTATAGAAGCTGCCAGTTCTTAACTGCAAAAATGTTAATTGACCCTGTTAACTTCAAAAGGAGGAAAATTAGCAGGTAGGAGGACTAATTTGCGCTACATTTCCTTATGATAGTAGTAGAAAGTGATTTGCTAGGCGTTAAGGTAAGTTTGCCAAGGGAAGAGTGCGTGTATTTTGGTCACAGTGGTGATAAAAGGAACTGTCTCTTGGAAGAACTAGGAGACTAATTATCTACAGAGCTTTAAAAAGAGAAAAAAAAAATACTAGTACTAAAGGATGATCCATCTTTATTTTAAATAGTAATAACTAATAATAAGCTATTTTTGCAAAGGTTACCGGATTACGTTGTTTGACTCTTCAACACTATCCTTTTAAGCTGTAGGCAGTGTTGTAGCAATCAAATTGTTGTAGCAATCAAATTGTTCTAGCGTGTTTGTATTCCAAGGTCAGTGAAGACTAGTACGGTGCTAAGAAAAGCTGAATACCGTGCAGGTGTTTGAGGCTGTGCGTGTCTGTGTTCATTTGTTACTGAGATTAAAAGTATTTGAAAACTCATCAATTCTTTGAAAGTGTCCATTACTCAAATTATTTCCTTGTCATTGTCCAGGCAATGTACAAAGTTGTTTTTAATTTTTTAAGATAAATAGCGGTATTAGACTGACCACCGTGAGTATTCACTGCTGTGAATACCTTGGAGACATAATAGACGTTACAGAAATGCTAGCCACCAGTTGAATCTTGAAAGGCAGGCAAGCTTTACTTTCATGTATTCAAGTGAATACTGGAAAATTCCCCTTCCCACCTCCTGATTTCCACATCCTTTCCTTTTAAAATATGTAACCACCAGGATAATGCGTTATATACAGGTTGCCCAGAGAGGTGGTAGATGCCCCGTCCCTGGAAACATTCAAGGTCAGGTTGGACGGGGCTCTGAGCAACCTGATCTAGTTGAAGATGTCCCTGCTCATTGCAGGGGGGTTGAACTAGGTGACCTTTAAAGGTCCCTTCCAACCGAAACCAGTCTATGATTCTATATCAAGGAGTGCTTGTAATTATTTTTTTGTTGTTGACGTGCAGGCATTTTGGTGTTTGTACTGAAATAGGGTTTTTTTGGGTTTGGTACACCCCTTAGATCTACCTTTTCTGCCTCCCAAATTCTCCTTCCAATGCTGGCCCAGTGTCCCAAATGACCTTTTTTTGATACGCTGTATTTTAAGCACGCAAAGGTGAAAGTAACACTTCCTTTTCTGGGTGTGTGATAGTGCCCTTGTGCATTTTATTTCTCTCCAGTGCATAGGCATAGTGTGTATGTATAAATAATTTTGACAAAATTTCAGTGTCTTTTTGTTTACCAAATCCCCACTTTACTGCAGTGTGGGTATTTTAAAGCAGAGTTTCTTTGGCAACAAGTAGCTCCCTGGAGATTACATTCAAACAGATGCATGTCTGGTAAGCAACTTAGCAGTGAGGTAATCTCATTTATTTCACTGTGATATTTTTAAAAGACTATTGGCAGGATGTTTTAGGGAGGTGGTCTTATGTTCTGCTTTGTGAAAGAAGTGTTGCGGTAAGCCTCATGCTTAGGAAGGCTGCATAAATTTTTACCCACAATGAATGAACAGCAGAGGAGTATAAAGAAAGGTGATTACTAATAAATATTCTATAAATATGAAATATAAAACTATAAATATATAAATAAATATAAATATAATGCTTGTGCATTTCGAAGTATTTCTACGGGCTTTGCTTTCCAGAAAGTGTTGTCCCTATTTGTAGATGCAACTCACATTTTGTGTGTTGTATGTATTATGAATTTAGGGAGTTTTGGCTCTCTTTCCCTGCCTTTCTCCAAGTTAATCTATTGAACACTGCTTTGTTATTAATTTGAAGAGTATAAAAATAGAAGACAGCTTAGTAAGCATTTTCAGAATTGCCATTGTGTGCAAAAGATGAAAGGAAATCTTGTCCTCCATTCTACTTTGTTTTAGTACAACAGTGTGATAGCAAATACAAGAGTTGGCAATAAAAGGACTCTTATTAACTATGCTGATGAATAAATGTCACATAAACAACTTAAAGTAGTGGAAAACCGTGTGTTTTTCCAATTTTAATATCTCTAGCTAACCAGAAGTGTTGGCTTCAAAATTAAACATCTCCAGGGGTTACCAAGAGAGTTACAAAACCAACAGAGGTTTGATAACCTCTTATTTTGTTGTTTTTTATTTTTTATTTTTATTTTCTCTTCTCCCTCCCCTGGTTCATTTTTGCTATTGTTTTTCACAATGTATTTCTGTTTTCATTCTACTGTCCAATATATTATACTTTGGCTTTTGTGTTGGACAAGCATACAGTGTCTGTGAGTCCCCCCTTCCCACTTTATAGGTGTTGCCCCTAGTTTGCTTTCGTTGCAAAGGTGGCTCTCTTGCTCCTCACACCCTTTCTCTTCTTGGCTGTCACCAGTGGGAGGGCTGAACCACACGCAGTGCTCAGGGTTTGGCTCTTGTTTGTTGTTGCTCAGCTCTGTCTCATCAAATATTTGATCTGTCCCTTCAGATTAGCTCTTTGGGTTCTACCAAATGTTACACTTCCATTGATTCATCCCAGCTGTTTTGTTGCTGCTTAAAATATTGCATCTTATCAGAGTATACTTCCTTTGTGGTTTCTGCTGCTGATTTCTGACCTTTGAATTTTTAAGACAGGTTGTAAAACCATTCCCATGTTGGTCACTCTGCTGAAGTTCTCCATGTTTATTAAACTGAGTGGCCTCCTAGGTCTTCAGTTTGGTGTTCTAAACAAAATCACTGTTGGTGCTGCACATTCTTTCTTCTAGTTCTGTAGGAGTTTTTATATTTTCTTTTTAATATAGATAAAATAACTCTTTAAATTTTTGACCATACAAATTGACTAATATGTAATATAATATTACATACTTACCAGAGTAAATTCTATTTACTTTATTCCCTCTGTTAAGTTCTTTCCCTATTAAAATTTCTGGCATGTTTAGCACTTTTTTTCTTGTGAATTCAAGAATGGGCTTTTTTTGTTTATCAGTTTCTTTGTCACCTTCTTAATCTGCCCCCATTTCTTCCTTTGACTAGATCTCTGCTTAAAAGGCAAATATAATAGGAGGAAAAGGGCAAGGTTTCTAGTGCACTCTGTCTCCAGTTACTGGAGAAGTCCTTTTGGGAACTTAGTCTTTGTCCCTTAATAGTTGAATCTGGTACTTAGTGTATACACACACATGTACATAGATGTGTTGTATGTATACACTTACATAAAAGAACATTCTGAGGAGGAGCTGAGGTGGTAGTGCCAAAAGACGCAGTAAACAAAATATGTAGTGTCCTGACACTGTAGTGTTACCTGCTCTCATCTTCCCCACACCTACACCCCTGGCGTGCATTTTTCTTGTTTGCTTTTTGCTGGTTCAGATACCTGTTTGGCTCTTCTGTGGAGTCTTGTCATTCTCCAAAACAGCAGAAAACGAACAGCAAAGACATGACAGCTTTCTGTCATTTTAGCGAGGTGAATTGATTTATTGGAAGGTGTGATAATGGCTGGTGTGCCTGTGAGAAAAGAGGCAGGACCATGGAACTAAGAATAGGAAGATGTGAAGAAGGAACAATGATGGAAAAAGGGAACAAACCCCGAAAGAATGGGGAGAATGAGACCTTCCTTTTTAGGTAGTGAACCATTAGGTAGACTCAGCTACCAGTGGAACCACAGTCTAGGCAGTAAGTGTTTTCATTTTCAATGCATGAATGCAAGAATTGCTGCTCGATTGGGCTGTTTCAAGTGCTTGGGCTTGTGTAGCTGTAATGGCACACTGAAGATGTTTCATTTATAAGTCCAGACATCAATCAAGAACCTTCAGGCATCAAGCAAGCATGATCTTCTGTAATGAATTTGAGATACCTGGAATTTTTCTTTCTGCATGAGTTAACAATGGGTGAAATGAGAAGTGCATCATAACAGTTTTTTTTTTTTTCTTTTTATTAAGCGTGCTTAAAAAAAGAGTAGTTTAGGTTCTGACAGGAAATAAAGGACTTCCTACCTATAATTCAGAAAGTAATACCCAGTAATAATCAATGTTTTGTGGAAATTATACAGTACTGTGAGAATATTCAGAGTATAAATATGAAAGGAAGAGAGGGAAACCTGAGAGGGAAACCAGAACTGTCTGAAGTTGCAACTGTGTTGCCTTTTGGAGATAGATACCTAAACTTTACCAGGATGTTTGCTTGAGGTGTCTTGTATTGCATTAGATCCATCATTTTTCCAGTTGTGGATAAAATTATGCTCACCCACCCTTAAACCTGAGGGAAAACAGACACAGACATTAGTCACAACCATCTGATGCATCATCAGTTGTGCAGAAGACTTAGCGTTGTCCATTTTGTCAGACCTTTAATAAATTTATTACAGAAAGCCATAGAATTTCAGTCCTTTTTCTTTTCTCTTTTTTTTTTTATGTCATCTTTGTAGGGCTGCGTAAAACAATTGCTCCAGTATAACAAATGGCATGCCATAGTACTAGGATGTTGTTCTGTTACTGCCAAAGAGTTAATCCCTTGATTTGTCAAATTTCTTGCTTTTTTGGCTCATATAGTAACTTGATTCAATGTAAAATAACTTCTCTTAAATTAAAAAAATAAATTACTCTTAATTGTCTGAAAGTTATTAGCTAGAGTGTATGGCTTTAAATTGTTTTTTTTTTGTTTGTAAACATGTCAGTCATACTGAAATTACTGACATGCCACTGTTCTGATTGGCACGTGTATCAAGAGTTTTGCCTGCCCTTACTCCTTCCCTTTAGAACAAATACCTTTCCTTGCTTTGCTATTTGACTTCTTGGGAGAAAACCCCAAACTTTAAAACTTAAAATGTACTGTTGAGTTTACAAACGTTGCATTTCTTGTTCTGAATATAAATACAGAGAGAAAGGGAAAGAGAATGTGTATTTGGGAAGTGGGCTCTTCAAAAGCAATTTCTGTTTCATCACTTTGATCAAGCAGTCTAGATTTCATTGTTCTTTGTTTTTCTGCTTTTAAAACATGAATATTTTTTAAGTGAGATATAGTAAGCCTCAGTAATGAGGTAATAGGCTGGTGTAAGTAAGTTAGCATGTTCATTGGAATGGCTCTGGATATATTTTTCTCTCTTAAATAGGAGAAGTACTGACGAAATTGCAGGGCAAGTGAGGTTTGTTCTAAGCTCACTAAGCAAAAAATTACTCTAATTCCATTTTTCATCTATAAAAGACAGACTAAATATTTGGGGGGTTAATTGAAATGCCTGATGAACAAAGCCATTCTCACATTAATGGAGAAGATATTATCAAAATATGCTGTAAATATAAAGTAAGTCAATCTTATCAATCTTTCTGAGGTTAAATTTAAAACATTTCTTTTGTAGCCTGTTTTGAGTATATTGTGATTAAATCTTACTCCCTTTGTTATGTGGAATAGTGTTTGATTTTTTCTTATATTTTTTTTTTAATCCTAACATCTTTCAAATATAGACTTTTTCTCATTGAGCAGTTTATTTCGTTTTTTCTACTTTTTTCCTGGTGTATGTTTAAAAACAACAAGATAAGTATTTGTCTGGGTTGTGAGATTTATCTGAAGCACTAATGCCAAAGCACTGTGTTGTCAGATGCCAAACAATGCTTTTTAAAACCAAGAGACTCCTTGGTGGTGATGGTGACAAATATGCTTGTGCCAAAAATTTGCTTCTGATGGCCTGCACGCTTGTATTCAGGTCTTCTGATTCTGCATTGAAAGTCTGTCCTTACTGCCGCTTCATTTTCTTCTGGCACTTTCCTTCTATTGTATCTACAGTTACTGATTTCTCTCTCTCTGTTGAGGGGTGAGCACCTTTGCATAGATGCAGTTAAAATATTTTCATTATTTTAAACAGAAAAGCTGCCTGAAGTTTTCAGAGGAGCATAAAAGTTGATCTTGCACCAGAAAAAGCAATTAAGTTCTAACATAAATTTTTGGGGTTTAGGTTGTAAACATATAGACAAAAGGATGCAAATAAGCCCTAAGGGCATCAATTCGTGTAGACTATTAAGTAGTAGATTGTACCTCTAAATCCTGATTCTCGGTCTTTAACTGGTATGGTGCGACTTAAAGAGTCAAAGTAGCGGGGGTTTTTCTTGAAGATCGAAAGCAGCAAACATTTTAATTAGCCTTTAAAAACTAGGAAGGTGCCGTTCAAAGGGCTTGACTCGAACATGTTCTGATGGAAGGTAGTCATATAAACACACACAGGTAACTAGCAGTGTCTATCTGTGGGCTGTCTTTGTCTCCTCTGAAATTACTGAAAATGCGTCAGCACTGAGTGCATGTTAATGTACCTTAAAATTCCTTGTCTTGAGAATGGAAGGCATCTCAAAGTCGTTTACAGACACTGTGGGACGTTGTTTTCTAAGTTAACCTGCCCTTTTGCTCTGGCATTCGATCAGCACAGGTGGAACTGCTAACATGAAGGCACATCGTAGTGAAAAGCAGGTAAAAGTCGTGTGCTTCCTAGGCTAGGCAGGAAAAGTATGTGCCAGAATAGCCGCCACCCTCTTCTCCCCTACGTTACAAACTCTTCACAAATACAGGAAATGTACTTTGCTAAAAGCAGTGCAGCGATCTACCATATTTTTCATGGTATATTTTGCTTCATTACTTGGCTCTCAAAGCATTTAACTCAGTTTTGGGGTGATTTAGATTGTAGTTTTGAAGTGTATTTTATTAGTAGTACACTTCATGTAGAAGATGCTCGACGAATCTGTATTGTGTTTGTGTTCACTTGTGCAGTGGATCAATGTTAAATGCTTTATGAAGCAAAAACTAATTCTATATTTTTAAGTTGTTTTTTTTTCTAGTATGGTCTTACTGCTTTTTCCATGATACAGTAGAACTTCAGTCACAAGTTTCAGTACCTCGTGGATGCTTATTAAAACTGTAATAGGTAACCAATAACAACCTGCCATGAAGTTCTTAAGGACTTTTAAAAGTTGCATACTTTTTCATAAAGTATTTTTTTATTCTTGTAACACATCAAAAGACATAAACGTCATATGGAAAAAAAATGCTAATTCCTAAAATTTCATAAAGATTTAAATTACTGTGATTTGAAGTTCTACTACATAGTACATGTTTCGCTTGTACTGGGAAATCGGTGTTTCAAGCTGACAAGTTTTTGCTCTTTTTTGACAATTTTGCAGTTTTTTGGCAAGTCTGTCTGTTTGGGTTTTTAAATCTTGTTATGAGGACACATCTGTGACTTTGCAGTACAGTCCTTGAGAGAAAGCTCCGTTCATGGGAAATATGCACTTAGAGCAGAGGACTTAAAGCTGGGATTCCAGTGGTCTGGTTTTGACTCTCTAAAATATTTGGCATGTGGTATTACAGAATGGTATGTATCTTGGCTTTTCAAAGGCGCTGAAGGTATTGAGCTTCCATTGAGTTCAGAGGTTTTCTTAAAATTTGCTCTACTGACTTTCTGTACTTAACTTCATTGGTATATGAAGTGGGTGTAATATTCATTAGCTATTAAGAGGCCTGCCTGCATGAAATGTATAAATAAATATAATCTTTCATGCAGTTGTTTCCACGTTAGATGTATACACAAGATTAATTTTCTTTAAAATGTAGTGACTGCTCACTCTATGGTCAAGCTGTACTGTAACGTGGACTTTTTATAAGCAATCATTATTTCTTGTGTGACTGGTGCTTATTTCTTTTTAACAAACTGGTGGCTGGCTTTGCCATAACTTTCAACCTGTCCATACAGTTTTTGTTATTTGGAAATGCCAGTTCTTTTTAAATGAGCTTTTTTATAAAAATGCTTTAGAAGTTGAACTTGTGCCAGTGCAAGATGTCTGTCTGTGCTGGAGACTAAAGTTTCTGAAATATGCTGATAATCCTTTATTATATAAAACAGAACAGAGATTACTTCTGTCATGTAATCTGAAGAGTAAAATAAATGAGTAGGTCTCTAGGTAAAGTGGTAAGAGTTCTTGCATCAAACACTCTAGTTTTGGGTATTCTGCAACTAAATTTAAAGGAAGTGTGTAAAAAATGCTGGCATTTTTTGAATTTTTACAAAGTTGCAATTCAGAAGACCAGTATTTTAAATATATATGTAAACAGAGACATCAGAGTAAGGAAGGCAATTTCAACGTCAGCTTTATAGTGCAGTGCAATAGTGCTTTACTTATGAAAAGCTTACACAATATGTAATATTTCTTTTCACTTTTGAGCCCATGATAGGTAAATGTTACATAGCTTGTGCATAAAATCACATCTTAAGATAATGCAACTATATGACATAACAGCAATGTTTTAACACAAAACGCACTTTTGATCAAATCGTTTTGTTTTGCAACTAAACTTCAGAGAGTGAAATGACCGTCCTGTGTAATATGTTGAGGTTGCAGAATTCAGTTGTTCAGCTCAGCAAAAGGCAAGCCAGTCCTTCACCAGTTCAAAGACAAACTGCATTAATGTAAAATAGAATATCCTCAACTGCTTTTAAGTGTAATAAAAAACCAGATAGCTGAGATAACTGATACAGTGATGAGAAAAATATAAAGCTATAAGGTCATTCAAAATAATCTGTTGTTTGAGAAGAAAGTTCAGATCTGCTAAAATTGTTAGTGTGAGCAATGCCCCCTCTCTGAGGGTCCTGAATCTCTGCAAAAGCTGTTTAAGCAGCAGAAGTGGAATAAGCATGGATGAAGAAACTTGAGTTGCAGAAGCCACACCAAAAGCCAGCTGGAGTCGAGACCAGAACGCTGATCCCTGAGTCCTCTTCTGGCCATGCAGTGGGCCTTTTGCTCTGTTAGTGCTCTTTCCTCTCTGAAAAGGAGTTTAAAATTTTACATTACTTTCATTGAGGATTACAAGATTTACTTTTTTTTTTTTAATTTCACTATTTTAAGGTGCCAATAGGCAGCTAAAATGGAATGTTTGGGTGTTGTTTTTTTTTTCTTTCCAAAGTTTACACTTTGAAGCCTAATATAACTGAAAATTACAACCATTATAGTAGTGAGACCGACATCAGTTTAATTTTTTCCCCTTCTTGGGGTGGCCACTTCTTACATTTTTCCTTGCTTTCTCTTGAACTATCTACTGATAATGAAAATCTTTCTTTTTTTCAATAAACTGTCAGGGAATGTTGTTATAGTAGTCAGTGGTAGGGTTCCTAGATGAATATATATCTCTCTCTCTCTATCTCACAGAAAGGTGATGATGATATGCAGGGGAAAAAATGATAGCATGGATTTTAACAACTTCATAGAGTAATATATTAAGGTGTTACTACATCCAAGTTGGAATACTGTCAAATTCTATGTTTATATACAGGAACTTGACGAGAGGAGTTGGTAGATTTAGAGAGTTACTAAGAGCTGTCGAAACAAGAACTACACAAAATCTGCGAATGGTAAGTTATATTAAACCACATTCCTATTGCAGCATCTGAATTTTAGTAGGCAGGTAAAGCATAGATATAGTGGATGGGTTAGAGACAAATAATCGGATACACAGAATATTGATCAGGATGTTATCCACCACTTTATAAGGTTACACTTCCTGGCTTAAGTGAATGGTTAAAATAAAAAGGAATGTTTGATACCCAGTCTCTCCCCTATTTCTCTTTCCTTTTTGTGGTTATGGTTAAAACCTAATTGATCTCTGACTGACCATACTTTCAACCTTAATCATTATTGCCCTATTTATGACTTACCATAGTTTCGCCAGGGTGTTGTTTCATGTTTTTGTAATGTAATGGGAGTGAGGACAGAGTGCAGTGTCTTTCTGTGTGTTCTAGTAAGTTGGAGGTTATCAAGTTGTCATTTCTTTATTTCTGTGATAAAGCCTCATAAAGGAAAACAATAAAAGCAAAATCATGCAGACTTATTTATATTGTCATAAAACCTTTACCAAAAGTGATGTATCTTTTTTTGCATCTTTATTATATAAAAGGAAAAGGCTTATATCTTTTGCTCTAATGTCATGATTTTCAAAATGTCCTAGATTTGTTTCCTATTACTAGGCCCTTAAAACTTCCAAAGTAGTAATAAGGAAGGTAATTGGTTTCTTAATTCACCTAATAACTGGTTCCTAGTAAGGATATTAAAATTATTAAATGATGGACTTTCAATGGAGAGGGATAATATTGCAAGCTTTAATCAAATGAAAGATTAAGTGCCTCTTATGATATAGGAATGAAGGTGTAAGATACAGACCATACGGTGCTGTTCGTGGCTTAAACGTTACGCATCTTTGCTGGGAAATACTGACAATTCTGATGCAAATGTAGATCTTGCTTTCATTCTACTGCCCTGGTACTAATTTCTGAGTTTTTATTGTCATGATGCATAGTTGTGCAGCTTGTATGCACGTGTATTAAACATTAAAGAAGAGATTAACCTGATAGCTATGGATTATAGGATAACTTCAGAGCTTTGAATAATATTTATGTAAGTATTTCTACACTTAAATATACAGTGCCAAGAATAGTTGGTGAAAATAAACCTTTTCATGCTGATCTACAACCTCATTTCACTCTTGCTGAGCCTTACCAACAGTAGCAAACACCAGCACCTTTGTGTGCAAGTTGTCAGAAGCCCCAGTCAATTGGGGTTTGGATTATAAGTGTCTGTGGTGGATTGACCTTAACTGGCTGCCAGTTGCCCACCAAGCTGCACTCTCACTCCCTTTCCTTAATACAACGGGTGAAAAATCGGATAGAAAAGCTTGTGGGTCAAGGTAAAGACAGGGAGTTTGCTTACAAGTTACCGTCATGGGGAAAACAGACTTGGCTTGGGGGAAATTAATTTATTGTCAATTAAAAGAGAGTGGGATGGTGATAAACAAAGACAAAAACTAAAACACCCCACCCCCTTTCCCCAGGTTCAACTTCAGTCCTTCATTCCTGACTCTTCTACCTCCTCTCCCTACCCCCCCGCTCCCTGACTGGTGCATGGAGGGTGGCGGGTTGTGGTGAGTCCATAACAGTTCCTCTCTCTCTGCTGCTCCTTACTCCTCACGCTTTTCCCCTGCTCCAGTGTGGGGTCCCTCCCATGTGCTGCAGGTCCTTTGTGGAATATCATCCTGCTCCACTGTGGTCTTCTCAGCAGGCTGCAGTGTGGATGTCTGCTCCCCTGTGGTCCTCTCCGTGGACCACAGGGAAATATCTGCCCCGCTGTGGTCTCACCCATGGAAACATCTGCTCCAGGCATGGAGAGGCAGTAGAGGTTATTGAGCACAAAAAGTATTTGAAAATATATCTGGCTGTGCTCCACTGTTAGGTGCAACAGTTGCTGTCGTTGATACTTCAGACGTATCTGGATTTAACTGATAAAATTGAAAAACTGTTTGTTATTGCCATTTTTTTTCCTTTGTGTTTAGAGACTTGAACTGGGTACTTGTACCTTTCAAACAGCGGTATGCCTGTTTTTTTGGATGTTTTAAAATAACAGAAAATATATTCTGTGTGACTGTATTCATTAGAAACAAACTAAGCATTTTTGAAGAGTTTGTATTCAGCATTTCTAAGGAAAACATTTATCTTACACTTTTACAGACGATAGCAAGACAACTGGCGGAAATTTTGTTACGAGGCATGTGTGAACAGAGTTACTGGAATCCACTGGAAGATCCTCCTCACCAGTCACCCCTAGATGATCCACTTCGAAAAGGTTCAAATATTAAGAATTACGCGCTCAGTAGAAGACCGCGGGTATACACTGGAGAAAAGTATGACTCAGTTTATACCTCTCTTGTTTCTATAATTGCAGTTGTTATGGGTAATTTAGTTTATATTTTTGAAAATGTAGAAGGAATCGGGTGATGTGAATGTTTCCCATGCTCTGTGTGTGTATATATATGTATATTCCCGGAAGAGAACTAGGGAAGTAACATGCTTTTCCAAGCAGAAGTTTGCACTGTATGCAAGAAATCTTTTGTTCTTGATTCTCAAAATATTTTTGTTTGTTTGTTTTGGGGTATATGGTAGAGTCAATATCTCTTATTATATCTGGGATACAAAAGAAAACATGAACTGTGTAGCAAATCTGAGACTGCACATTTTAAAAGTTGTGTGCTTTTTCTAGACCTCTATTCTGCTTTATCATAGAAAGGAGAGAGTTAGCAATACAGAGATTCAAATTCATCCCTGAAACACTATAAAAAACCAAAACATCTAACAGTTTCAAAGGTAGTTTATTTCTCAAGGGAGCTACCTTTTAATCTTCTTATGTTAGTTTCTCTCTATGATGCCACTGTTTTGTTGAGTTTTATTCTTTCACTGATTCAGATAAATGGTATGCTGTGGGTCATGTTTGTGTAGTGTATCCCATGGTTAATTCTAGAGCATCTTTGGTGCGTATCCCTTCCTTCCTGAAAATGTGGGGGTTTTTTTCAAAACTGTCACCATTTGTATTAGTAATAATGTGGACAGCCATTTCCTTGAATTTGAATTTTTTCTTAGAAGTTAATAGCTTGTTGTTTGTTCGTATCTGATCAAATGAAAAATGGTTTCTAAGGTAAAGTTGTTTTCCTTAGACATGCTCTGACAATGCCAAAAATACCTGTTGACAAAATTTTGCACTTTATTACAGATTTTGGGTGTAGCTTACTGCCTGAAAGTAACATGCTTGTGTCAAAGCATACTGGTGAAATGTTAACCATTTGGCATTGTCTTTTTAAATTAATTTTTTATGTCATTGATACTAAGTTTGATCTGATGAAACTTTGTTATTGCATGCTTGTTTTACATAGTCTGCAACCTTTTCACTGCTCTACTTGTATTCTACACACAAGTCCTTGTGGGATCTTGTATTTTTTTTTTTATATATATACACACACACACATAATACATTCAACAGCTATTGCTTGCTTGTTTTGATACATGCTGGAAAGCACTGTGAGCCAGAGAACTGAGAAACAGATCATAGCACTGGAGATAATGATCTAGCCAAGACTGATTTGTTGTAGCAGGACAGTGCTACGTAATGCAGATGGAGAAGACCGAAATTCGGTTTAAACTTAAGAAAAACAAATTACAGAAGAGTTTGTGGAGTCTGGAGAATATTACTGGACATATTCAAAATCTAACTGGATATGGTCCTGAGCAACCTGCCAGTTGACCCTGCTTTGAGTGGTGGGGCTGTACTAGACAATCCCCAGACGCCCCTTCCAACTTCAGCTGTTCTGTGATTCTGTGAAATCAGTGTGATCTGGGAACCTCTTTTGAGGAGCCTGTTATCTGTTCCATATGAAATTGTTGACCCTTTTTCTTCAAAGAATTGTTTTATACTTTTTTAAAATATTATTGTCCAGCTGCATTAAAACCCAGATGTTGTGAGTTCTTTAATTTCAGTCTTGTCTGACTATGTCTAGGATGTGAAGTCATTAAAAAGCAGTCTTTTGAGCTTTAGGAAAAGTTGCAGGCATAGAGTTGAACATTCAATTTGCCAAAAGAACTACTGTGTTTCTCTGTAAGTACATAATTAAAACTGTACATGCAGGCAACCTTTTTGCTGAAAAGGAAGTACCTGGTTTGGGGATCACTGTGGATCACTTGATTACTGGACTTGCAAAGTATTCATTTATTGCCCAGACATGAGGGAATCTCCTTTATGCAGAGTCACACATTTTCTCATTCAAACTGCTTGGTTTCACACAGCAAATCATAAAGAACAGGCTGTTCCTCTCCTACTAGTATATATGCCTTATTAATTAATATGAAAGCTTTTTTCCATAATGTGACCTTGTTATATGAAAAGAGTCTGCTTCTATGGTAGATTGCTTATAGAAGTGGTCCTACCTTAAATTCTGAAGAGATGCTTTGGTTTACTTTTCACAGTATCTTTATATTGTGACATAAAATGCTGTCATACTGCAGGCATTTGAGTTGTTTATCTGCATTTATTGCAGAATTCCATTAATGAATACTTTATACAGTAGCAAGCCCACATAATTACGGTGTCATCATTACTGACAAGTAGAATGGCCTTTATCTTCAAAGATTTCTAGCAGTTCTCCTTTCTTGATCCAGAATACTTACAGCAGGTTTCTCAGGCTCAGTCTCTCAGACTTATGTTCTTCATTCTCAATTCATCCTTTGTAGAAGCATGCCTCCTGGCAAAAGTGGGGCTTTGTTCAGTGTAATTTTCATGTTCTTGGGACATGCAAGCGAGGAGTTCCACAATTGCAACAGAGCATATAATAAAGGCCTTGTCTTTCATCACATCAGAGTGATGAATACCAGATCAGATAAAACATGTCTAGCCAAGTATCTCATCTCCAGCAGTTATTGATAGTAAGTACCTAAGACATTTAGGAAACTTCTTCCTAGGTGTTCGTCTGACCAACAACTCTGAATTGTACTGGTTTTTTCTAAATGTGTTGCCTGATATGTTAAGTAACCGCATTGTGTTCTTTTGGGGATGGTGAATGTGATTTGGCTGACACCATTTATGATTTTGTAGATCTCTGTGTTACTGCCTTGTCAGTTTTCTTTATCCTCAGTTGAAGATCTGTTAAACTTTTTGGTTTGCCTTTGGTTGGTAGCCGTTTCACGCTTCCAGTTGCCTCTTTTGATCTCTGCCCTGTTACCTTGGGATTACTTTACAACTATGCCTGCATCTGTCAGGAGACACAGAAGAAGTCTGAGTTCAGTCAACTAAATTGACCTTTTTGCATACACAGCTCAAAAAAATTTCCCAGTAATTTCTGCATGAAGAGGATCTTCGCTGTTTTAGACAAACATCAACTTATTTACCAAAGTATATTCGAAGTTGTAGGATAAAATAATATTTGCTTTTGTTTTGATAAGTGACTTTTTAGTAGTTCCCTTTGGGGCAGCTTCCCTTTTTTCCCTGAGAAAGTAATTTCTCCAGCAACTATTTCCAGTCATTATTCTGCTTTCTGGGAACTGCTGCCAGTTGGTCAGGTTAAATCTACGTCCAGGTTGCTAAATTCTGCATTGAAGACTGGATAGGTGTATGGGGAATGCTCTGATGCTTCCTCTTCACTCATTCTCTGTCCTGGGTGGTTCTGTGTTTTGAAATTTCTTGGTTATGTAAAAAACAAAAATGTCTTCTAAGATTTAGAATATTCTTCAAAATCTGGTGAGCAACTTGCATTGATTAAAAAATAAAAATCCAACCACAAAACAACTGCCCTGGGGTCTTAGCTGCTGTAAAACGTTTGCAATGTTGGTTTCAAACCCCCTGGAGTTCAGGTGTGGTTTAGTTTCCATTTTGTTTCAGGCATTTAATTACTGCTTAAATTTCTAGTGCATTTAAAAATACACAAAAGATGTTTGAATCTCAGACAAGTTTTGTTTCCTGTTTGAAATATGTTGTAGTTTAAGCACCCTTGGGACTATAGGAATTGCTTAGTAACAACAAGAAATTATATTCCACATTTAAACAGTTAATTGTGGAACTATTGGTCTGAATTAACAGGAAATAAATATTACTTGTGCTAATTCAGAAGCAGTTTAAAGAAATCTGAAGAGTTAAAACAGTCACTGGCTGAGTTTTCATGTGTGTGCGTGAGAGAGAGAGAATGAATGAATTCCTACCGGTCATGTACCCAATGCAGACTACTGTTGTCTGTCCACCAGCGAGGAAATGGATTCAGAAAGCATCCAGTGTTCAGAGAAAACAGTAAAGTTTGCAAACTAATCCTATGGAAACCCTCAGTATCAAGTCATAAGGAAGTGTACTTCATTAAAAACAAATATTTTAACTGCCTAGAAGTAGCAGTGGTTATGGCAAACAGGCAGAGATTGCCATGGCTCTATTTAAAAATATTCACAGCTATTGAATGCATCAGGAAAACAATTCTCAAGCGTAGCTGATGAAAGATGAGTTGAAGTATTTATCCTCACGTTGCCTAAAATACAAAAGTTATCTTGTTCTTCTGAGAGAGTTTCTTGTTGCTGACCTTTGAATCGGTGATGTAGATTCAGCTCAGGTAGATTAGGTGTCAGAGGCTAGTTGAACTATGCATACAGTTTTTACAGTTGTCAAATTATGTGTAGTTTTGGGATATTTGAATGTATTCAGCTCTGACAGCTGTGGTGGTATTGTTCTCTTACCGTGTTTGGACAACTTTTCTGAAATGCAAATTTAGAGCATTGCAAAGAAAAGCATTTTAACCAATCATTATTTCTATGCAAGTTACTCTCTGTTCTCTTTTCTGGAAATTTTCCAGTTTTTACAGTACTCTTACTATATTTGTGTAAGCTACTCCTAAAAGTAATGTGTCCTGCTTAAATAATTAAATTCTCGTTTTAAACAGCATCTTTTGTCCTCAAGAAAATACAGAAGAAGCCTTACTGTTGCTGCTTATTAGTGAATCTATGGTAGGTAAAATAGAGCGAATGTGCGTGTTCTGTATGTGTGTGTTTTCCTTGTGTTTTTTTTAAATGAAAATAGAACTTCTTTTGTCATGTCTTTACTTTGACTTGTGTTTCGTTTTCTGTTAGGAAAGCAGGCAGTTACTTCTGAAACTCAAGCTTCTGTTCCTCTGAGCCAGCAAGATGAGGTCTGCAAGTGTTATGAATAGGAGTTTTTCTCCTTTAGCGTGGCTGAGCCCAGCCTCCTCCTAACCATAGGCAGGTGAACGCAAAGCCAGGTCTTTCATTTGGCATCACTTATCAGTATGAACCACTGTTACCCCAGCTGGTTGCCACTCAGACAGACTCAAAATGTAAGTTATTTTTGTTGTACAAACCAAATCAAAGACTACTAGATGAGCATAATAAACATAGACAAAAACTATGTTCGATTATGCATTAAACCTCAGATGTCACTCAGCCTTTGCTACTGGATTTTTTTTTTAATGTCCTCATTCTCTCGATAGGCGATTGCCTTCAGTGGCGTGCTTGTGCCTTTTACCAGCCTTTCATGTTTTCCTCTAGTATGATTTTACTAGTCATTTATCAACTGCCATGTACTGACGTTCCCATACCAGGTCAGTTATATGTTCTTAAATGGCAGAAATGAAAAGCTGAAGCTGGAATTTTTGATGTTTTTCTAACTGGAGGCGTGGAATCTCTAGAATCTGAGGCATCATATAGTAGTCTGTCTGACTGCACATCAATGAGACCTTAGTCTTTTAAGTTCTGTAGGTGGTTCAGATGCTTTCATGCTGTAGCATAATTTCTGTTTTGATACAGTTAAATAGGATCTGAACATATTAGTGAACAATGTCCTATTTGAACTATTTTAAAGTGGCAAACATTTATATTGTAGTGCCAACTACTTTCCTCGTTCCTAGTGAACTGCCTTGTTCATGACAGAATCTGTCACCAGAAAACAACTGAGCAAACATTTCCCTCTATCCCGTGTTGGTTTTGCTGCGGTATATACTTAAGACTGAAAGGGGCCGCCTCTGCCTCTGTAAGGTGCATGAGGAGATATACAGAATTCTGATGTGAACTGTGGTCATGGTGTGAAGTGGAAGGAGTCCCAGTTCTCCAGGATCTGACTACTGATTACTGTATTTGCATGTGTGCTTCCTTGCATATCAGCATTAAGAAGCCAAAAAAACAAATTAAAAGTTCTGCCCTGTTAAGTCTTGTTCCAGGTTACTTACACCTTTTCCTTTGTGAATTAGATCTGCCTAATTGTATCAAATGCTTGTCAATGTAGAGCATATACCCTTAGCAAGCTTTCAATATTTTTTTCTTTATAAGTAAATATTGCAGGTTATCTGAGGCAAAAAAGTTTGTTTTGGGGGTGTATAAAATCTTTTACATGATTGACTTTGGCTAAGTCATTTGTTCAAATTAGTTTTGGAGGAGGGAAAGGGGAAGATCGAGCATAAAAATATTCATCGCTACAAACCTACCTTTCTGAGAGTTGAGAGCTGTTACTTCAGCTTCAGTACATGCTAACTTTCTAGCTGTAGTAGTTATGAAGTAGTATGTGACTTATGATTTTGAAACCAGTATTTGGGGGAAAAATATGAACAGTTACAGAAGATTGAGTAATCATTGGTGTTTTGAGACGGCATTGTGTTATTAAAATAGTATGATCCCTTCCTTGCATTGTCTGTGAATTAGTAAAAACACAGATAAGGTGTCAAGACTTCTGTCCTTCAAGAACTTAAGTAAGTGTTGAAAAACAGAATGAGGATCTGACATAAGTAGCATTTTATATAAGTAAAAGTAATCAAATCACTCTGTATATACCATCCCTAAGTCATACTGCTAGTTTCAGGGAAGTGATGCACTCGAACATTCTAACTTCTTCTTTGGATTAGATCTACTGCGATATATATCCAGAAAATTGAATCTTGCAAGTGGATTACAAAGGCTGCTTTTGTCTTACCTTGAGTTCCCTTAATTTCCGGATTCAGAAAGGATGCTTTGAGTAAGGTTTAAACTGTAGTAGTTACGAAAGAAATGCGCTGGGAAAGATAGTTCTGTGCTTTTCAAGTGTTCTAATTCTCTTATAGGGACATTTCAGAGTACAAAATGTTTCTTTTAGCCACATGACTGCTACTACAGTGTATGGTCATGCCTAATGAGGAAAGTCAGCTGCAACTCTGCCATGACTCTTACTGTAAGATGTCCTTGTATTCTAGCTGCTACACTTGTGCAGACCAGCCTTTCCTTATCTAGACAGGAATGAATAGAAAGGCGGCACCTGAAGGACTGACATCTTCACGTTACAGTGGGTGTACATGTTCCTGTGTGTCAGCTGAGCTGTGGTAACAGAATCACAGAATGATTGAGGTTGGAAGGAACTTCTGGAGGTCATTTTGTCCAACGCCCCTGCTCAAGCAGGGCCACCTGGAGCAGGCTGCATCTGTGTCCAGATGGCTTTTGAATATCTCAAAGGAGGGAAATTCCACAACCTCCCTGGGTAACCTGTAGCAGTGCTTAGTCACCCTTACAGTAAAAAAAGTGTTTCCTGATGGTAAGCCTTTCCTTATAGATGAGATCGTGTTCATTTGTTGGACTGTCTCCAGAAGGTTCATATATCTCTTGTACTGGGGAGCTCAGAACTGGACCTAGTACAGCACATGTGGCCTCACTAATGCTGAATAGAGGGGAAGGATCACATCCCTCAGCCTGCTGGGAACACCCCTGCTCATGCAGCTTGGGATACCACTAGCCGCCTTTGCAGCAAGGGCACATTGCTGGCTCCTGTTCAACTTGGTGTCCACCAGATCCCCAGTTCCTTTCCTGCCAAGCTGCTTTCCAGCTGGGTGGCCCCAGCATTTACTGGTGCCTGAGGTTGTTCCTTCACAGGTGCAGGACTTTGCATTTCCAAGGCTTTCTTTAAGCCTTTGAATGACCTTCCTGTCAGCTCATTCCTCCATCCTGTTGAGGTCCCTCTGGGTGGCAGCGTAGCCCTTTGGCAAATCAGTTCCTCCTCCTAGTTCTGTATCATCAGCAAACTTGCTGAGGGTACACTCTGCCCCATCATCCAGATCATTAATAAAGACTTTGAACAGGATCAAGCCCAGTATCAATCTCTGGGATACACCACTAGTTACTGGCCTCCAACTAGACTTTGTTTCACTGATAACCACCTCCTGGGGTCAGCCTTATGTGCTGTTCTTAGCCAGTGGTAGAATGGCTGGGCATATCCTTTCTTCCACTGCGGGTGAACTAAATCATATACTGCTCGCATTTGCCTTAGGCTTAAAGTGTGTATAGGGTAAGTGTGGCCAGCTGACACATGGTAGTTTAACTAATTGTTACTTTCTTGTGTCTGAGACCATGGCAGTTCTGCAACACTGAGCACTTAAGTTTGTACATACATTCAGTTTTATAATTATTCCGAAGATTATTGTTCAAATATATAAGACATTTTTAATACTTACAAGGCATCCTCTCCTATAATACTGCTTTGGCATTGTCAGCCTTTCCGCCCCCCCCCCCCCCCCCAAGAAGTACTAGTTCATGGCTTGTTCTGTACTTGCGAGGAACTGAGTCAAATAGTGATTAAATGTGGAGTTAAAAAGGAAGAAGTTCTTGAAGCTGGCTAAATATTTATGTAATGTAGAAAGGAAAAGCCAAGGAATTCTTGATCAAAAGAAAGCAAAATGTCTGTTTTGGGGTATGTGTGCAGGGATGTGTGTTTTCAAACCAAGCAGTGGATTATTCAGTTGATAATTCCTGAAATATCTGTGCATTTTACGTTACATGTATCTCTCTGAAAATTTCTTCCAGTATTAAATTATTCTGATTTTAAAGATGTATTGAGTATGTTTAGAGATTAAAATGTTACCCTGTTAAAGCAGAGAAACAATTTATAACCCTTTAATGTGTGTCATTCCTTGCCTCCGAAAAAGGGTGAAATAAGCTACCCATTAAAATTTAATGTATTTAAGTAAATTTATTAGGGGGGCCATGCCCTGTGTAATTAAAAAAAGAAAAGGAGGGAGGAGGAAAGAGAAGGATCTTTAACTTCTGACTTCAAACTACCAGATACACTAGCGCTTGTACCAATGGGAATATTAAACATCAAGAAATCTAGAAATAGATAAGATATCAAGCTAAGGTATTTTCAGAGGCTTGATGGTATAGTGGGAGAAGTACTGGGTAGTTCAATATAGATGGTCTTAGCTACTGGGAGATCCGAATTTGATCCTTTGCTCTTTAACAAGATTTCTCTATGAACATGCTCAATTCATTCAACCCAGGTCTAGCTCAGCTTGCTTCCTTCTCGAAAGGAAAAGTTTAATTAAGGAATTAGGTTTGCAACGTGCCTTTCACAAAACAGGATTGAAAGTACAAAGCCGTACTGCAAAGATGGCCTGATTCCAAACCTGTGCTCAGAACTAGGGATAGTTTTTCCTTCTCACTGGTAACTCCTGACGGTGAGTGTGTGGCTGTCCTGGGCAGGGGACAGCTCACAAGCGAGAGAATAGTGTCATAACGTTAGGAAGAGAAAAGAAATAGCTTACCTTATTTTACAAAAGCTGGAATAGAGGATTTGAAGATGCTTCTAGTGTGTTTCACTAGCATACAAAAAAATAAAATTCATTTTTAAAAGATGAATATACATTATATGGAAAAAAAAACCCAAAACCTTATTTGGTTTCTGAGAACTCTTCAGTAATTTTAAATACATTACCTAATATATGTAATAAGAATCAAGTAATTAAAAATAGATCCGTGTAGAAACATAAATCTTGCCACTAATGTATAAAATTGGTGATTTTTGCTGTCTGTAAATCAGTAGCAGAATACTATCTCTCTGTATGTCCTATATCAACTGCTGACTGTCAATCTGAATAGAACAGTAGTTACTTGAGAAAAAATATAGTTTGGATTACAATGACTGATTCTGTTTCTTTTTTCCTGGTATGTTGCAGGCTAACCGTGATGCTGTACTGAGCAGAATACCAGAACACAAAAACGACCGTATCATCAGTTTGCAAAGCGCATCTGTAGTCTACGATTTACTTACTATAGCCTTGGGAAGAAGAGGCCAATATGAAATGCTCTCAGAGGTTTGTCAATAATAGTGAATTATCAACTGTGTCTTTGTTGCATATTTCTGTTAATCATATTAATTATGGTAGTACTTAAAGGCTAAACAAATATAGGACACTGTCATTCTGACTACTGTATAAATACAGCAGGCAGCTTACACCCCAAACAGTTTACTGTCTAAATTTATACAAGTGACTTCAGGTGGTCAAGCACAGAAATTGTGTGAAAGTGTGGTAAGTGTTTAATGGCGCAGAAAATCATGTGGGTTTTAGGTGGGGAGGCATGGATCTGCTTAAAAGGATACACATTAAATGGAGACAGCAGGAGGAACAGCAAAAGATTAAAGTTGTGGATATAAATGATAGATATAAATACCTAGGAAAAGGATTTTTGTTGTTTTATTTCAAAAGAAAACTTTCTTTTACACCTCATGATATTTGGAGTGCTCCAAAGTCCCTGGAGTTTGTACAATGGCTTTGAAGTTAACGAAACAGAAATGTATTACTCTTTCAGGTCTGTAGGAGAGTGGGTTCTCTATCTTAAATGTCTTGTCTTTGATTATGCAACTTGCATGTGTTTTGTTACATTGTGGCAACTTACTTCTTCAGGAGTTTTTCAGGTATCATTAACAGTTTTATACCTGAGAAACAACTACAGCTCTTTGGGCAGAGCGAATCTCTCTGCTGCTCAAAGCAGCGCTCACCCAGCAGCAGGAGACTGTTGCTGACCATGATTAATTGTTGGTATCCAGAAGGAATACTTCAGCGTGTGTGGTAGGAAGGCATAGATTTGCTGAGAAATGGTTTCTGTCTACCAGAATAGAGGACTTTTATTAAGATAAAAATGAAAAAAAACCAAGAAGCCCCAGTTCTTCTCTGGTGTATGTTGATAGTCACTCTTTAATCTGCATCTCCTGTGATGTTAAGCTCTGAATTTGTGTCGTTGTCTTCTTGAAAGTACTTCATAGCTGCAAGTTGTGCATACAAGTCAGTTTTAATCAGTACAATAGAAAGGCTTCTGAGACGTGTGAACGCTCATATAGGACTGTCACCCTACAACATAATCTAATCAGGAATATTTCCTTGTACTTGCCACTTACAGGCACTATCACCTTCATGGAGTTTTAGACGGTTGCACCAAAGCTGCAAGAGATGACTCTGTTTATACTTTAGTCTAAAACTTTTTAAAGGATAGACATCGATAAGTATTGTAAAAAACCAAACCAAAACAACCCACAAACCCAACAAAACTCAAAACAAACTTGAAAAGGTAACTCTGATTTCTTTTTTTCTTTAAAACAGCTGGCAACCTTTCCTTTTTATATACTAGCCTGGCAACTAGGCAGTAGTATAGCCCTGGGTTCCAATTCTGATTCTTTCGTCTGTTGTGTTTTGTTTGGTTTTTTTTGCTGTGGGGTTTTTGTCTTTTTTTTTTTTCTTTTTTTAAATGTTAAACCACCATTATATTAACAGGAATATCACAAGTTCCTGGTATTCCTCTACTGTCTTCTTTGGGACACTTTGGGTAGTATTTCTGTCACAATACTTGCAACTTCTTGTTTGCAGTTCTTCTCGCCTTTCTTACTACAGAAGTTTTTTGGTTTCATCAGGAAAGCTAGAGGTGTCTCTCTTCTTAGCCATGTATCTTGAAGTCTAGAACATTACCCTTAAGGGTGGGAGGAAAGTCTTGTAGTCACTTCCCATGGAAAAGAGCACAGAGCTTACTTCCCTCACTGCTTGTGTGACTGGTTTAGCCCCTGTAGCTGACAGATGAGTACCACTACCTGTTCCTTTTCCTTCTGTGTTTTGAGCACAGCAGAACGTTCTAACTAATGGAAGATGTTTTAACTGGGCTTAGATCTTTGATTTCAGTGCTTCTTACAAGTTGCTTGTGCAGGTGGTGATGTTGGTTACAGACAAAAGCAGAACCACATGTATCTAGAAAGTTAAAGAGCCTCCATGTTTGACCAGCTTCTTAGTTGAGGGATTTTAGCCACTGCCTTGGGCTTTGTCACCTGAAGTCTACTTAAGAATTGTTTTAAGGCCTTTTCTTATTCTTTTTTAATCTGGGTCTAGCATCTTTGTCGTTCTATTCCATCAAAACTGTATGTATGTTCTTCTGAAATGTTCTCTTTGAAAAATAGAAAATAATTCTTATATGTTTGAAAAATTATTTTCAATACAGATTAATTAAAATGTATTTATTATATGTCCATGAATTATCTATTCTGAACATGAAAAAAATCATCTTATGAAGACCTGGTATAATAGACAATACTTATTTTAGCATACAGATACTCTAGATATACAGCTGCAGCAGGAGCTTATCAGGAAATGGTCAGAATAGCTTACTTGTTCCAGTTCTTGTCATCCAAAGCACCACAGGAAACATAGACTTCAAGAAAGCTCTTACAGTTTTGTAAGTGGTTAGAGGATATCTGCCCTCAAATCCTGCAACCCATAGTCTGAAAGTTTTATAATTTAAAGTACTACAATAAACACAAATTCAGAAATGTAAAAACATTCTATTCAGTTATATAATAGGCATATAATTTTTTGCTGGCTTCGTTCTCTGTGCGCTAATTATGATTGCTCTAGTGCAGCTGTTGTAGCTTTAAGTCAGAAAGCACCATTATTCTAACTGTGGAAATGGTATTCACCCACCAGTTCCGATATCTTGCTATCAACTTCTGGTTTACTATAGCTTATTGCTTACAGAAGTAGTTAGTTGTGGTATAAGAACATGAAGTGATAAAAAAAATCTATCTCATCCTTGTTAATCTGTTCTCATGCTGAGTCATGTTCTTAACTGAAAAGGTCTCATTTCTTTACGGAGTTTGTATACAATGGGCTTTCAATTTCTTACGCCTTCTTCAACTAGATCAAAGAACTTTCTACTGTCATAATCCTTTCCTAAACAAAAGTACTCTGCTTGTCATCAAGTTGGTTTTTAAGCTTTGTAGGATATGACATACTGAGCTTATCAATGTCCTACTAGGAGAGATGTTTTCCAGACAAGAAATTTTCCTAGATACTCATCTTTCTACTCTCTAACTTCAAGCATATGCTTTTCAGGAGAAGACCACAGGGCTACGCAACAAAATGCAGTAATGGAATCAACATTACCAGTCCATATAGTGATTTGTGATTTTTTACAAGGCAATATCAACAGTTGCATTTCTGCCTTTCAGGAGAGGGATTGTCCTGAATGTGTATGCAATTAGTTAAGTCAATTGCTATTATCCTGAACATTGTCTTAACCTGCAGTTTTCCAGGGTACTATTGCTTGTTATGTATTTCTGGTTGATTTCTTGATGCAGCCTGTTGCTCTTCTTGCAGCCTGCAGCCTGTTACTTGGTTCAGAAGAACCCACTTTATAAGATGTTCATGTTGTTGCCTAGGTCATAGGCGCATATATGCACGTATATCCCTCATGCCTGCACATGCTAACCACCAGTTCTGTAATCTTATGAAGAAAAAAACCTCATGCAACTTGTCACGTTTCATGCTGAATGAAGCCAAGTAAATAGAACTAGAAGTTAAGGAAATGGTAGTAAATAGATCATTAGTACGTTGAAACTCAGGCCTTTTAGAATAATCTACAGTTGCATCCTGTGTCCCTATACTTACAAAATTATAAAAACCGAAAGTATCAATTTCTCCAACTTCTTTATTTTCTGCCAGTTAGAACTGGCAATTAATTTTTAATTAAGCAAGGCCGAGAAGATAAGATTTTTATTTTACTAGTTGTGAACAAGTACCTCTGTATAATTAATGCATATATGTATGAATATGTAAAAATGGGAGAAGGAAGTATGATTAGGCAGCCTAAAAAGTTATAAACATATTTTGACTTCAAGTATTAAAGTTTCCATGCACCACTTGTTTGTGTGAATCTCTGGGATTATACAGCTGCTGTAGTTCAGCGTTCTGGACGAAGTGCTGGAATTACTTAAATCATATATAAAACACTGGTATCAAAACAGGTAGAGTGAATTGCATTTGAAAGTGTATTTGAAAAGATAAGCCTGAATTAATTTTCCTTTATTTCGAGGCACTCAGGTTAGCACCACAGCTGTACTGATTGCTGGGGAGGGAAAGAGGGATTTGGCAACTTTTGTTTTCTGCCAAATTCATGGAGGGAGATGGAGGAATGTGCCTTGCCTAGGCACTTCTACAAAGTATCCAAAGCTGTAGGAGAAGACATCACTATTAACTTGGTTATTTGTCTCTTGCTGTGATCTTTTTGTTTCCACTGATGGAAAGCAAGCCCAATGGGAAAATAAATCCTGTGTTGGTTTTCTTAATAGACATTTAATTAACTTACTACCCATACAATCTGATGATGAACTCTTAAAACAGTATTAGAAAGAATTTGGTTTTAGAAAATCAATTCCTTTATAGTAATTTAATAAAAAAACCTACTCAGTAATAGTCTTGATACTGGACATTGTGTGGTAGGAAAAATTCTAGCCTACATTACTCATATGTAGCAAATAATGTGCTTCTCGTATTTGTTTTGTTTCATCCTCAGGGCTGTTCTTTGCTTCCGGTTCTGTTAAAGTGTGTGAACATGCTACACACCTGGCTGTGCTTTCTGTAACGTTAAGGCTGAGCTTGAACGTGAAAAATAATTCATGGTATTACAGTTTAGCATATACGCTGTAGCTATCAGAGCAGAAAAGATGCTTCATGTAATTGGACTCTGCAGACTAGAAAGTTAATTGCTAAATCAGTTCAGTCCAGAAAAGTGTTGCACCTTTTGACTCTCTGGAGCTGTCCTGATTAGGAAAAATGAGCATAACAAAACAAAATAATTCTTATTCACAGTATGAATAATGAATGATATGAAACGTTCAAAATTAGCTTATAATGCTAAATGCTAATTTAATATGTTTAATCTCAGTATAGTAATAATGACTTTCCTTTTGGCATTCTGTTGTTAAATGGAAAATCTCAGCAGAATATCGAGTGTGAAGTTAAAATATTAAAAATAAAAATAATACTGTCAGGTTAACCTTCCCCACCTGCTCTTTTAAGTGGTGCCATTGCTTGCTAAGTATTCACAATTTAGGAAGAGTGTGTGTACGATTTTCCCTTCCACTTAAGACTTACCTCCTGCCTTTTGCGGCTGGTACCTTGAGTAAGCTAATATTTATCATTCCTTCTTTCAGACCAAATAGGACAGTACCAGCAGGGTACTATTTAAACAAACGCAATAAATGGGAAATCAGTTTTCTGTTCAATTCTTTTTTTCCACATAGAATCTGGCAGCTGTTTTCACGTAATTTATTTGACTGATTTAAATTTTTAATTACGTGTATTTCAGGTATGAGTCTATTGGAAAACTTTTATACTGGTATATCTTCTTAATAATTGAAGAATGTGCCCTTAAATAACTATTTTCCCCCCAAAATTAGTGTTTAGAAAGAGCCATGAAGTTTGCGTTTGAAGAGTTCCATCTCTGGTATCAATTTGCATTGTCCTTGATGGCTGCGGGAAAAGTAAGTCTCAATTTTTTTATGTAGTTCTTCTCTTGATGGCTTTCAATAACAACATTTCGCACTTCCGTAATTTTCATCCGTAGTGTTTTTGAAAATAATTCTAATCCTTAAATCAGCTAAGTACACTGTACTCCTGAATTTATGCCTAATGCTGGTATTTCGATAGTTTCTAACTCAGGGAGACTGGAAGGTGATGGTAAGAACTATCTTGCCAAGAAGCTTAAGCTAAGCTAATTGAATGTAACTATTGAATTATACCAGATCATGTGATCCAGTAACAACTTGTTTAAGTGCTGTTTTGATGAATAGATTTTACACTTAGGTACAAATTAATGCTGATTCATGATGCTCTTTCCTTTTTTTCTTTTCTTTGGGAATTTCTGACTGTGTCTTTTTAATATTACTGTCTTTGAGACTGTGTATTCTGCAATTAAAGTGAGATGGATTTTTTTTTTTTTATTTTATATAACCTAGGAACTTGTGTTATCAGTTGCAATCTTCTATTTTCAGTTCTTTTTGCTTTTCCCTGTCATGTCATGGAAAATAAATCATATTCGTTATGTAATGTAAATAACACTCATTTTCTAAAAGATCATTCTTGATGGGGGTAATTTGCTTATCTTCAGTATGGGGGAAAGGAATGATTTGTATTTTCTTTAGAACATTGGTTTAGAATTTAGAACATTTCTTTAGCACATTGGTTCTGAAGAGGCTTGATTCTTCTTCCCATTCTCTGTTTACTTTGAGTTATCTTCTAATCTGTGATTGGATTGGAGGCAAGTGAATTAAAAAAAGAGGAGCAGTGCCAATCTGTTATGCAGTCTTATACTAGAGCTTTTCCTAAGTGCTGTTGTAATTCCCAAAGACCACTAAAACACTGCTTGTTCTGAAGACTCTCCTATTCCTGCTCTTTCAGTTGCCTGGCTCAAATGTTGTGAGCTTACGGGCCTGGCAAAGTTTTAAATGCATCTCACAACTGTTTTCTGAGTCACGTAATGTCAGAATTACGTTCTGTGCAAATGTTTTGCGGGGGACACTTAATGATAGTTCATAGGGGTTAAATAACAACAGCGGTGCCTACAGTCTTGCGTTTCACTTGCATGAGGAGTTGTGGCAACTTGTCAACAAAATGTTTAGTAATGCCTCCTTCGCGTGGGAAAAATAAAGTAAATGATGGAAATAGGAATCTTCTATTTGTTAAACGTATTTATGCTTTTATTAATTTCAATGGAAAATGTTTTTAACAGTCTGCTCGAGCTGTTAAGGTCTTGAAGGAATGTATACGTTTGAAGCCAGATGATGCAACTATTCCACTCCTTGCTGCAAAGCTCTGTATGGGATCTCTCCACTGGGTAAGCTTTGCCACTCCTTGTCTTTTCAGCAAGAGCTGTGCTAAAATGCAACAAAATCTTGGTTTAGGGATGTAGCATATGCTTTTGCACAGTGACTGCATCCACTTGGTCATCTCTAAAAATACAGCACAGATGCGTTTATGCACATGTACTTCCCTGTTTGCATGCCTAATTTAAAATGTTTGACAGCAGTGGTTACGTTTATCAAGGTAGCATACCTTGATACAGATCTAAGACATAGCTAAAAATTTATTAGAAACTGAAACATTGTTGGCGTACAGAGATTAAAAATGCAGTTTAGACTTCTGTTTCCTCTGTGCAAAAGAAAAATAACTGCGGAATGAGACACATCTCTTAAATATAAGAGACTCTTCTGGTGACACCGTGTTTGCAGGCAGCTGGGGTTTATAAGTTCCTAGTAGGGATAGTGTCTTTTTAAAAACTGTTACTTTAGTTGTATTTTAGATACACCAATTTCAAAGTTTATCTGTACAAAAAACATTAAGGTGATCGAAGATCATCATGTAGTTTTCAAGATATATGTGTAATGAGTACAGAGTAATATGAGACACGTGTAATGAGGAGAATGAGGATATTTTTGAAAGGATGAAAAGAGGAGGGAAAAGTCACAGTCAGAAACTGAGAAAATAGCGCAGTAGCAGAAACATGACTGTTGAGGCTGACAAAAATACAGTCTTAATAATTAACATAGATACTGGTTCTGTAAATTGTTCCCTATGGATTGACTCCATATGGAGTAGCTTACTGAACTTAGCATTTACATTTACTGCAATCGATTCAAATGTTGCTTCTTTTTTTTTTCTTTCTAGGTTTTTAAATAATGTGCTAGCATGGATGTGCAGTTAAACCTTGATCTTTTACATGTTTTCTTTATTTATGAGTTTGTATACATTCAGCAATACTCTATGTGATGCAGAGTTCTGCATGGCTATACTTTTTTTTTTTCAGGGTTGGAGACACAGTTCTTGTAATTGATTTTCCTAAAGAAATAGTTTATGGGGCAAGAACTCTATTTGAGAAACGCAAAAATGGTAGATCATGGAATAGTTTGGTTGGAAGGGACCTTTGAGGGTCATCTAGTCCAGCCTCCCCTGCAGCGAGCAGGGACATCTTCAACTAGATCAAGTTGCTCAGAGCCCCATCCAACCTGACCTTGAATTTTTCCAGGAATGAGGCATCTGCCACCTCTCAGGGCAACCTGTTCCAGTGTTTTACCACCCTCATCATAAAAAAAATTTCTTCCTTATATCTAGTCTAAATCTACCCTCTCTTAGTTTAAAGCCATTACCCCTTGTCCTATTGCAACAGGCCTTGCTAAAAAGTTTGTTTCTTATTAGCCCCCTTACAGTAATGAAAGGCTGCGTAAGGTCTCCTTGGAGTCCTCTCTTCTCCAGGCTGAGCAACCCCAGCTCTCTCAGCCTGTCCTCCCAGGAGAGATGTTCCATCCCTCTGATCTTTTTTTGTGGCCCTCCTCTGGACCTGCTCCAACAGGTCCATGTCTTTCCTGTGCTCCTCTGGAGCTCTCAAGCTCCAGAGCTGGATGCAGTACTGGATGCAGGTGGAGTTTCACCAGAGCAGAGTAGAGGGGGAGGATGACCTCCCTCAACCTGCTGGCCACACTTCTTTTGATGCAGCCCAGGATACACTTGGCTTTCTGGGCTGTGAGCGCCCATTGTTGGCTCCTGTCCAACTTTTCATCCACCAGTACGCCCAACTCCTTCTCGTCAGGGCTGCTCTCAATCCCTTCATCCTCCAGCCTGTATTGATACCAGGGATTGCCCCGACCCAGGTACAGGACTCTGCACCTGGCCTTGTTGAACCTTATGAGATTCACACAGGCCCACATCTTGAGCTTGTCCAGGTCCCTCTGGATGGCATCCCATCCCTCAACCACACCACACAGCTTGGTGTCGTCTGCAAACTTGCTGACGGTGCACTTGATCACACTGTCTGTGTCATTACTGAAGATATTAAACAGTACTGGACTCCTAAGGGAGACCACTTGTCACCGATCTCCATCTGGACATTGAGCCATTTGGAGTGAAGGATGTTGTGGGGGACTGTGTCAAAGGCCTTATAGAAGTCCAGACAGATGACATCCGTAGCTCTTTCCTTGTCCACTGATGTAGTCACTCCATCATAGAAGGTGACTAAATTGGTGAGGCAAGACTTGCCCTTGGTGAAGCTATTCTTTACCAGGTGGCATATATGGACCAGAAATGCCTTTTGTATTTAAAAAAAAGAAAAAAGGCAGAACCAGAACTACAGTAAGTTTGAAATGATCTGTGTATTATGTACCAGAGTTTCTCTCAACTGTAGGAACGGGTGCTTCAGCTTAAAATCTGCGTTCTTTACTTAGCGTTTAGCAGGAAAACTAAGTCTAATGAAAACCAAAATAGTCCTTTAAAGCAATCATGGCTGAGATTTCACCAGACTCAGTGTGCATAATACAGTTGCTGTGCATTCTTCTTGTTATAATCTAAGATTTAGCTAGTTTTAGACTTACATGGATGTTTTATAATATTTTCAGTTGGAAGAAGCTGAAGGATTTGCCAAAACAGTTGTTGATCTTGGGGACAAAACATCAGAGTTCAAAGCAAAAGGCTACTTGGCACTGGGATTGACTTACAGTCTGCAGGCTACTGATGGTAAGATAAGAATACACATTTACATTTGCAGATTCCCATGTTGTCTAAAAAAGGATACCCAGTGGAATGCTAGACATAAAATTAAAGCTTCTGTGTGCAATCATTTTTTCAGTCAATGCATTAAAACTTCTTCAGTGAGCGTGTGGAATGAAACCTCTTGATCTTGCATATCACTGATTAAATATATCCTTTTTAGCATCTTTGCGAGGGATGCAAGAGGTCTTGCAGAGAAAGGCTCTTCTTGCATTTCAGAGGTGAGTGGGTGTTAATCTTTTCATTTCATTCTGTTGTACATAGTGAAAAGCTTTTATTATGTGTTGAAAAGAGGGACTTGTAAAAGACTGTGTAATGAGGATTTCAGCTCTGGGAGTCTCGCTTTATGAGTACGGAATGTATTTCTTCAGCATTTACTTCATCATCTTCTGTCAGAAAAATCTAAATTGATTTCTAAGGATTTCCTTTTATTTCATTTTAAAGACATTTGTGTTGCTCTCCAGTAAAAAATATTTGCTCAAAGGAGTATTCTGTTCTGATCTAGAAGGGAAGATCGTATGATGCAAGGTTTCAAGTTATGGCTCAATGTGATAGTGTTTCCAGAAGAGTTGGGCACTGATCAGATTGTATAGGAGGCTTTTGCAATTATCTTTGTAGAGGTAGAGCAATAATTGAGTCCCTGCTGCTGTGGATGAGGGGCAAAATGCAGGTAGTAACCTAGGGGGAAAGAAAAAACTCTTATCTTGAGTTTTAACAGCATAGGCAGTGACAATGCAAGTGCCCCGTCGTCCAAGTTCCTTACACAGAAGTAGTACTGTTGGGGATGCCAGTAGTTCATTCGCAAGGATTTGACTTTGCAAATGAAGTGACAATAAACAGGTGAATGAGAACATCTCTACCCTAATTATAGAAGAAACAAATATTGATGGCAAAGCTGGCGGAAGTGCTGCAGCCTCTAAAGATATCTCTTTTTACGTTTACATACCCTTGAAAACCCTGCTTCAGTGAGATAGGCCCAAATGCTTCAGGGAAACAGATTTGTGCGTCAATGAATTTGTGCATTTGTGAATATGAAATCTCAGATTTTTGTTGGTGAGTTTGTATCTGAGGGGAGAGGGTTGAAAAAGTGTTTTGCAGGTAACTTTAGAGTGAGGCTGTTCTGTATTGTTCCTTCCTTTTTCTGTTTTATCTTAACTACTCCTCTGTACGTAAATATGTTTCAGCATATCTTTGCTCTTCCTGTTCCTTAGTGGTTTGAATAGTTTTTATTACTTCAGCGTTCTTTCTCCATGTTGAAACTGAATTTTCTGCCTCCTCCTTTGTACCTCAGTTCCTCACCCATCCCTCTTACCACTGACTTTAATCATCACTGTTTCAAAAATACTGTGCTAACCATTTCTCGCCATTTCTACCCATTCACTATTTTTGAGGTTCTAATAGTGAATTGCTTTCTTCTGCTGATTCTTTGAAACAGCAAGGGATGAAATGAACCATAGCCTGAAGCTAATCCATTCTAGTTCAGCACCTGTTGACTTTACCTTCCAGTTTAGTATAGCGATTCCCAAAATTCTGAGTCATTCCCTGCTATCGCTCTGTCTGGAAAATTTCCATTTTCTAAGGTTTGAGGTTGTGCAGCATTTTGACCACCCATAAATATGAGGATGCTTTTATAGGTAACATAATTACTGTAGTAATGTCTTATTAGGTTGCTCTAGAAAAAGAATAGGTGGTTTGAGTTAAAAGAGAATAAGCAATACACAGTAGGTTGAGAGAACTATTTTTCAAATTATATTCAGCTTGTCATCACTGCTAAATTACTCTTTCACGGTCTATTCAAATATTGTTGCTTGGTTGTGTGTTATGTCGTCTTTCGCCCAGGAACTTTTCTGTTTCATTCTCTACAGCTGAACAATAACTCTCTTGATACCTTCTTAACTGTTCCGTTTCAAAGACTTCCTAGCAGTGAATAAGTGCCAGCTGAAATCTGAAACCATATCTAGCATCTCTTCAGCGAACCATTATAGATGTCCTTTAGCTTTATACATTGAGCGTAACTTCAGTTTTGTAGTGATACGGAGCTTTGAAACATTTGTGCTAACTAGCAGAATATAAATTTATACACAGAAAGTCTTGGGAACATGAGGGTTAATTGTCATCTGCTTTCTATGCATCTTTCTGATGCTTTGGGGTTTTCTTTGTTCTTTTCTTCTAGAAAACCTCCTAGAAACAACATTTTGTATTTTTAAGTGCATGTTCCAGGGTATTGATGTTAAGTTATATATTCATCTTTTCTGCTGGCCTTTCTCAGATTGAACTTGTACACAGGCTTTTAATTAAAGAATCAGAGGTCTTAGTAATGTGCAGGGAATATGTTTTAAGAACTCTAGTAGTTAGTGATATTGCTGATGTGAGTAGCTTGGGCTCCACGCAGAATCTTGAGTAGAGTGGTTTGGCCCTCGAAGAGAACAGAGTTTCTGCATCTCACAAATGCCATAGCTACCTTCTAAGAGAAAGGGGAAAAGCATGTTTTGAAAGGTGGTTTTTCTGCATATTAACGTTTCCCCACTTGTGTTCATAGAGAGACTCACACCTGCTAGTTCAGCTGTGCTGGAAATACACTTCAATATGGTTGATAATGTTGCTGGTTCCTTGTGTTGATAATGTAGGTATAGGATCTTACCAAAAATTTGTTAACACAGAGAGTATGCTGTGCTCAGCGTACCAGAGTCATGCCCATTTTCTCTTCCCACATCTTAAAAATAAATGTTTTCTGGGAGGTGGAAGTTGAAATTCTCCATTCATCTCCTACACAGTTTATAAAGCCAGCAGCTGGACTGGACTCAGTATTTTGATGTGCCAAGTTTGTTTTGGTTTGGGTGTTTTTTGCAGTTTTTTTAATCACTTACCTATGAGACCAATTCCTGAAGAAATAGAGGCCCTGAAGAAATACAGTTATTTTTGGACCTTTGCCTATGCCAGATTTCAAGACTACTAGTTTGTGATAGTGGCTATTTGAGAAGATGCTTGTTTCCACCTTAACACAGTGCTGATGGGGTGTTTGTTTCACTAACTTTTTTTTTTTTTTTTCTTGGAAGACTTTCAGTGCTTTTCCTGTGGTTGGTGTGAATTGGATTTTTCACAGAACTCACCAAATGGTTTATAGATAGTAACAGCTTTATTCTTTCACTAGCTGAAGCTTGGGTGACTGAACAAATACTCTTTAAATTAAAATCTCTTGTTCTCCCTTAGTTTTGCTTAATTTGTGTACTTAGATTTAAAAAAGGACTGGGCCTGGACCCTGTTAGGCATTATATTTGACTCTAGGTAAATTAACCTTTATTTAACAGTAGAGTTAAAATATGAAACTGTCCCGTAATGACTTAAACTGCTTTGATACATCTTGGGTGTAGTTGCTAAACCAATAGAGCTGTCTCTTTGGACTTGGGAAGACAGAAATGCAAAAATTGGAAGGAGAAGTTTCCCGTTGTGGTTGTAATGGCTTAAAGGTCAGTTTTCTTCCTCTCTTCTGATGGGGACGACTCATTAGATATTCCAAAGATTATTATTACTCATCCTATTTCTAAATGAGCCTCCATTAAAAGGATGCAACAAATATAAAGAAAAAATAATAGTTCCAGGCTTGTTGCCCAGCATTTACTAAACACATACAGCCATAATTTTTTTTCTTTTTGTCTTTATGCTCAGGCATCCCCCCCCAAAAAAACCTTATCTTTCAGCAGAAAGATTGTATAATGGGGGAAAATAGTAGAGTGTATTACAAGAACATCTTCTGTAGGATAAGCATTAAAATTAATAAGACAAAATGTGTGCATTTGACCAAAACGTTAAGAGCAAACAAACACAGTTTCCAAAAAAGGTGGAAAAAAGTTACTTCTTTGTTTTAGTAATTGGGGTTACTTGCAACAGTGGTAGTTACAAATACTTTGAGAGTGAATAATCACAAAATGCTGCTGCTATTGGGCAGCTCAGCATTTTTGTGGACAGAAGTTATAAATACAAGATGACCAGCATAAACTTTGTTATCTGAACTTCAAACATGGGTTTGTGATGAGTCAGATTTTGTGCTGCCTTTTACTATAATGCTGTTATAAAGAAGCTGTCCATCCTAGATTTCTTTTATATTGCTACATAGCAAGCTGCTCTGCTAACTTAATCTCAAAGCAAGTCAAAGCAAGAAGTAACTGGCTTCCTAAGAGGCTTAGTACGCTGGACTGAAAATGTGCTTAAACTTTGGGAGTCTGAAGAATAAACAAAACTCTGATGTGCTTTGCCTCTACTCTTCTGTGCCTCAGAACCATCCTGGCCAGGGTCGGTGTGATTGCACGGGTACTTCTCGTGCAGATGACATAATTCTTCTCATTGAGGTCATGTCGCTTTGGGGTATTTTTTTTTTTTTCCTCTTTCTGTAAGAAAACTCTGCTTAATGAATTTTTCTTATAACTGTTCTTAGGTAATTACATCTAGTGCTTGTTTAGGAATATATTTTAATTGAAGAATCATTTTGTGGTGCTCATTTTTAAGATTTATACTGAAATTACATAATTAATTTCTATTTCAAATGCTTCTTTAATGGCCCAAAGTGCTTCCTTTAAATCAAGAATGATTGAGAAGTATGAGAAAAGTCACTGGAATGAACACTACTTATATCAAAATATGAGCATGCGGGTAGTGAAGAGATCTGAATATGGATACACGAATATATATGCATTTGTGTGTATGTCTAACCTGTATTAACAGGGGGAAAATTCACTGGTTTGTTTGTTTGTTTCTTTGTTTCTTTGTTTTTAAGGGCTCACAGTTTATCTCCCACAGATCATCTGGCAGCATTTTACTTGGCACTGCAGCTTGCCATATCCAGACAGGTTAGTTGTGTTTGGAAAATGCAGCCTCACGCTGTCATATGAAGAATAGAATTTGTTTCTGTTGATGGATACGGATTAAGATTTCTTCAATAAAGGCATGGTTTTCCTTGTGAATATATGCATATATATGGAAAAAAACAAAACCAAAATATTCTCTCTGAACACTTTCAGTCTTGTACACTTTTCCAGAGTTCTGCCATAGTATTTCCAGCTCTAGGGTCAGAAGTAAGACATAAGTCATTCAATTTATTTGTTTCAGCATTTACATTGCTGGATGGAAGGGAAAAAAAGTCAATTTTTGCCCTGTTTTTACATGCAGTGTGTGCAATCTGTGCTCAGAATGGTTATCTGGAGAGTGGGACTCTGGACTCTTGAAACTAGTCTTTAATAATCTTGACAGTGCTTAAATCTTGAGTATCTGCTAAGATCCGTGCCTTTTTTGAATACTTGTAGGAGGTTTGCATTTTGCAAACAAAATTATGAAAATGTGTTTTAAGAAAACTGGAAAATATTTTAAGGCTATAAAAGACATCAGAGCTCAGTCCAACTTGTACAGCTGTTATATTTAAGGGATTTAGGATTATGCCATATATTACGTGAAACTGGATAATGTGGAGCTGCTTTGTATATGTCACGGTAAGCCTTTTCCTGTGTCATGTTTATTTTAGGAAGTAGTTTTGAGCACAGTAGTTTACATACTCTAGGTGACTACTTTTCATTGCTAATGAGTAGCAGAGACATTGGACTATGTCACATTAGAGTGGAATGGATTGTCACTTTAATAGCACAAAATATTTTTCAGTAGCAGGCTATGACTACGGCTGCATTCCAAACTTTTCATGTTGCTTAATTAAATTTCCTGTTTTTAACACTTAGTGTACTTATCTTGAGCAAAAGCATACGCAGCTGAGGAGATCTTGAAATTCCATGTGAAAGAAAGTTACTGCTACAGTCTAGCTGTACATTTTGATTAATGTATTACAATTAAAATATTTTCAAAATAATCTAGAAATACAACCAATACTTGAAAAAGAACAGTAAGTGAGTATTTTAAAGGGCTGAAGGGAACTGTTTTATTAAAACATGTATCTTATTTTGCAGGGTTAATATATTACTTAATTTTTACTGTTCACTGTAGACCATCAGGTCCATTTGAAACTTCTGAGCAGTGTTTTACAGGGGTCTATAGAATTCTACATGGTATCTGGGTGAATATTTTGAAAATTTTATGGATGTGCGATCAAGTAATAGGCAATACTTCTAATAGTGGTGCTTTCTTTTTTTTTTTTGTTTGTTTTAAATCAGATACCAGAAGCTTTGGGTTATGTTCGTCAGGCTCTGCAACTACAAGGAGATGATGCCAACTCTCTTCATCTCCTTGCGCTCTTGCTATCAGCCCAGAAACACTATCACGATGCTTTGAATATCATCGATATGGCCTTGAGTGAATATCCAGAAAACTTTATGTGAGTGAATGCCATGTTTACTTTCTACGCTTTCTCTTGTATTTATTTTTCTTAGATTCTCATCTCATTCATTTCAAGAGGGGATGGACTTGAAGATTGGTCTGAGTTTTTTTTTCCCAACAGTCTTCTCCCCTGCCCATTTAATGCAAGTCTGCTTTTTATTAAAGTCTTGTTAAATGGTGATTAAGGGTTTGGTTTTGGAAAGGAAACTAGAGCCAGATAGTTGATCTTTTTTTGTTGTGTTTTTTTTTTTTCTGCAGGCCCTTTGTTTAGACAATTTCTCCCTGTTGCATGCTTTAAGGTAGTTTTCTGTTTGTATGCAATATTCTAAGAAAGATAAATAGGACTTTACTATTACCTAGGATAGGTTTATCCCATCCTACAGATAACTCTGCATATTGTATGGAATGTATTCTGTAAAATACATCATAACAGAGGATCTCCTCTTTTGCCTGTATAATAACCAGTCATCTGAAGTTGGTTGATTGATAACTAAACAAGTGAACAGAGAAGCAGCATGTTTGGTAGATGTTCTGTTGTTGTTTAAGAAAGAAATCATTCTTTGTTCTTTGTGTTTATTCTTCTTGTTTAAGTATATCTTAAAATACATTTGGATTTTGTACTTTTATAAGGCTGTGGGGTTTTTTAATTTATTTTATTTTATTTATTTTATTTTATTTTATTTATTTTATTTTATTTATTTTATTTTATTTATTTTATTTTATTTATTTTATTTTATTATGAAAATCCAATTAAATGCTTTACAACAAAATATCCATTAACTTCCGATGTTTTGTTCCCATGCGGTACGAATAGTCACTAAGGTTGTAATCCATAGTGTTAAAAATATCCTAAATGTTTATTTAGACAATTTTTTGAAGTATCTCAATCTTACCTTTTAAATGACTGGCCTGTATCATAAATCGCTGCTATATCAACATACCAGAAAAATATGATCTCTTTAAGAATTATTTGTTTGGAAATAGAGATTATAGTGGTTTTACTTGCTGTTCTTTGACATTTCATGCCTCCTTTTGGCTGCCTATGTAAGGTACCGTTGCCTTTTTCCTCATAAATCTGCCCAGGACCTCTGTTGATACCACCTCTCCTCAGAACTCCTGCGGCTTGCAGCCAGCTCTGTGCCACTGCTTTTGTGGCCTTTTGCTGTTTCTCACTTCCTAGTTCAGCCACACATGTGTAAGTTGTCTCTGTTCTTATTAGGGGCTTCTGCACGTGCTTCACAATTTCAGAACTGTCCTGCAGTTCTGCTCCCAAACCTGTCTGTGCCTTCCTCTGGTCTGAGGGTCCTGTCAGTAAGTCATGGTTTGAGAGGCAATTGAAGTATCAGCTACCTAATTTTATCTTCTATTATTTTTAAAACCAAACATGTTCAGAGCACCATGATCTTTCATCTTCTATCTGTTCTTGTTTCATCTTCTGCCACTTCGTGGCAATGTAAATGACAAAGAAACAGCTGCTATATCTCTCAGAATAATAATAGTCTAGAAGAAGTACTTGTGAAACTGCAGTTCTCTCTATTGTAATAACAGAACAAAGGATCATTCAGCAAAATGTTTAAAATTACACATGTGAGCATTCAAAAGGTATTTATGGGTTTTTTGAATATGATTCGTGGCCTTTCTGTACTTGTTTATGATTGCATCTTGTGGTTAAACATGTTGCCTGAGTTGTTTTAAAAAGTAACAATCTTTCTGTTTATGTATGTATATTGATTATATGGGTCATAATAGTTCTAAATTGTTAGTCCTGTTGTATAATACAAACACTGTGATGATACAGTGTACTTTGTTACAGCTTACTGGTACAGATCAAGGAATTTGAGAGCAATATCTTGGCAGTAGGGAACACCATCAGATGTGGCAACAATTGCTGAAGAATCCAAGGTGAAACACAGCTACATGTGTCTCTAGACAGTCTTTTAGAGTCTTGTTTTTAGTGCTGTCAAGTTACTTCTGGTTCCCAGAGAAGTCAAGGATATGATTGAAATTCCTTGTGTGCTCTCTGCAATTGACACTGACAGCCAGACAGACACATCTGGTCAATAATACAAATTTGGATTGATTCCTTCAAGTAACTGGGTTATTTTTTCCAGGATTTATCAGCAAAACCTCAAGTTTACAATCTCTTCTTGCGCACCACATCTGGTACTCTCGAAATGGTTGACAATGTGTATGTGCATATATATAACGTGTAAAACACAAGTGTGTAGTGTATCTTTGATTCCATGTTCTTATTCTGCAACTTCTGTAAAGGATACAATCTCATGGTACTTCCTAGCAGACTGGGAAGAGATCCTTTTGTGTTTATCTAAGGCTTGCTAATTTTTAGATATACTGAAACATTTGATTATTTGCTAATTATTGGCTTTTGTAAACACTTCAAATATCATCACGTTTTACGTTTTATCTTTCAGTTATGCCTGCAATCCCAGTAAGATAAATAGTACAAGAGTTTTCTCGGTATTCTCTGTATTTCTTTAGAATCCATGACCTCAGCCTTATGCAAAGTGATACTTCGGTGGCTTTGCAGCATAATAAATTTCTGTACTTGGAAAATATTAAAGTAAAACATAGGGCTTGCGATTTATGTTATTTCTTATTTCTTTTATTCTTATCCACTGTAATTGCATTGCTGCACTGAATGCTGGTCTGCCCTGTTCACAAATGGTTCACAAAAGCTGTACGTTCTTGTTGTTTTGCTTTTCTTTGAAGCAAATTTTCAGAAATTTATAATACTACATCTTCGTAAAATGCCAGAGGTTACAAGGAAGTCATAGAACACACTGCGAGTCATGCTGGGAAGTGGATACTTTCCAGCACTCTTCTGTTGTAATTAATTAGTAAATATATTGTTGGTCAGTTCTTAACATTTGAAAATCTGATGCATTTCTGGAATTCATGTTCAATATTCGGGCCGTACTGCAAGTATGTCTTTCTATCTTAAATAAGTGTTAATCTTCATGCACTATAGAGCTAGAAAGTTGCTGAACAAACATGGCCAATCAGAAAATGATTTTGCCCCGTGCACCTCTAGGTCAGCAAGTAGAAAGAAATTCTTCACAGGCAAAGAATTCTGTCCCATCATTATCTAAAGGAGTGGAATGAATGAGCAAACATTACATTGTGCTGTTAGCAGCATTGTATAGCTTTTTCTTTGAATAGAGAGTTGATTGTTCTTGCTTTGCTTGTTACATTGGCAGCACAAATATGCAACCTGCTCTGAGACCTTAAGGGGTATAGCAAAAACTATTGGTGAAAAATCTAAGAAACCTTTAAAAGTGAAATAGGTACGTAGTAACGTTTTCCAGAAGTAATGCAAGATATTTCCTGAATATGTGTAGCACTGTCAGTTCAAACTTTTTGTAAGCTTAAAGGGCTAGGTTGTAACAACTCTACTTCTAAACAAGTTAGCTGTATTCTTCAGAGCAATACAATCAATCTACTTTTAAATGTTAGCTAACCTCTGAAGCCTCCCGAGATCCGAGGGTGCTTTGATCCAGGGACAAAAAGATCTCTAGACAAAAGATTACTGAACAGATTAAGATTACTGAAGAGATTATGAATACCCCGCTCTGGTGAGATGCGTGGGAGTAAGGTGCCAGCACCAGAAAATCTGAACAGTTAATCTCAGTCAGGTCCTACTGCATTTGAATTCATCCAAAGTTACACTGTGTTTTCCCCACCTTTCATTAGACAACTCGTCCCTGTAGTAGAAATGTGAAGTTCAGTTCCTCTCCAGCTTGATAAAATTTGAACTCGCACATGATGCAGCTCAGAGTCCTAACCCATCAAACTATGTGGGAGACTGGGTGAGATGATCCATTTCTCCTCTTACAACAGAAGTAGGGACATGCTGCCCTGAATGCAAAGACAGTAGGCAGGAAGGAGCCACAATATATCCTAAATTACTGGAATGCTTTAACTGTGAGGGAGGCTTGAGGTCTCAGCTGCTTGGGTTTTCCCTGAATTCTACTTCATTTGATCCAGTGATTGCTTACTCTGAATATATAAGCAGTCCTGGAGGTGTGTATTCAGGTCGATGCAGAGTAGTGGTGGTTGTGTTGCATTGGTTCACACTGGGCTTGTACATGGTTCATACTGGGCTTGTACACCTCGTGCAATATATATAGTACAGTTATATGTGCGATTACCTCAGGAGCCTTATTTGCAAACTCCTTTCCATGACTCTTTCCTTGTCTTTTTATCTGTTTGTTGCGAGGAATTTATATCTTAGTAGTCTTTTGAATGATATGAAATCTTGAAACAACACATTTATATGTTTCTACTTCACAGTTAGTCAAAAGTAGATTCTCAGTCAGAAAGACAGAGTTAGGTTTCTTAATGAAATACCTGTGATATTGTTTTCTTAATCTTAGCTGTTTGGGGTTCCCTCGTTATTTCAAGTGTTGGGGGACTTAAAGACGAGTATAGTGCCTGAAATTAGTGTAATTAGGTGAAACAAATTATAAATATTAATTGCTAATTTAATGCTGAAAACTGGACTGCACTGGATAGCAGCTGACAAGCTTTTACAGTAGCAGAAGTAGGGAACAGCAGATGGGTTATTTGAGGAGTGCAAGTATGTTATTTTAATGTTAAGCACACTCAAAAAGGAAAGACATATGGTAACAGGTTTGAAGACAACTGAAGACTAAGTTCACAGTTTAAACATTTACATTTGTTGAAGTGTTATGGAAAATTTTTTTCTTCCAAGAATATTTCACAGAAGCATCAGGCCAATATGTCACTCCTCTGAAAACTATTAAATCTTTTCCTTCCTGACCCTCAAGGGCTCTTTTGAGCTACAGTAGATTTCCCAGAATCACAGAGCTTTTTAACATCCCTCTCAGTTCATTGATTAACAAACTTCTTTCCTTCTGGGAGTTGTCTGGGTGGGCATAGCAGAAGAGCTGGTTGGTACATGCAGTGTGTGATGATGTTTTGTGGGACAGGGGCGGATTTATCAATTAAAGGCAATAGACTACACTATTCTGTTTTCCCGAGGTCAGTTCTAGTTGCACTACAGAGTGTGGTGCTGGTTAAATTTGGACTTTTTTTTTTTTTTTCCCTTGATAAACAGAGCACTGTGAATTATTTGAGGAAAGGGCAGTAATACATGATTGGACAAGAAGTAGCGATCTGCTAGGCTTGCCAAAACCATGTCTTTCAGGTTGGTGTATACATTCTTGTCACCATTTGACAACATGCTTTTTCAAATCCATTCCATTTTGATCCTGTCTAGCTCAGGAGTGAAATGAATCTTGTCTCAAGAGTGATTTTTCTTAAGTCATGAAAGACAGTATCAATTGCTTGTGTTTTTTCCTTTCATGCTGGGCTTGTCTTTCTTTTTTTTGTTTTTTCCCCCCCCCCCCTCCCCCGGTTGTTATGTGCTTTTACAGAATGGTCCATTAAAAAGAGATTGTTGATAGGTAGATGGATATTACTTTATATAAAAAATTGGTCATTGGCCTCAGGGTCTTACCCCTGAATTATATTTGCGAGGCTGTAGATTCATCTTTGAAACTTGATTGAAAGAGTCCCAGTTTGGGTCATGAGCTGGCTGCCACAGGGTGTTCAAGGCAGGAAAACAAAAAGTTTTCAAGTATAACTAATTTGTTCTGGCTTTAGTCAGAAACTATCTTCATTATAGTTTGCAGATTTTCATTTTCTTAAGGACATTGAATTCATAAGATGGAATGCAGTATACATAAACTCCACCAAAAGTCACAGGACTGACTGCTGTTTTTCCTTGCAAAGAAGCAATGCTACTGCTTTGTGAACAAATATATGGGGAATAATATTTCAAAGGGAGCAGCAGAGGCCATTCAATGCACACCAAGGATACCTATTCATGGTTTCCACAAAATTGTGTTATTTGGGGGTTTGAGTGCTGATTTTGTTGCATCTTTTGCTTGTTTGAGAGTCAGGCTTCAAATAGCAATCTGAACTGCCTATTTTTACTTTGTCTGTGTTTCTGTATGTATACGGACTTCCCACTACTGCAGATCTGTGCAACCAAAGTTGAAGATGACCCTTACGACTAATGTTGGCACTCTAGAAATCTGTCACTTTTCCTGAATCACGGGTTCACATCTTTTTGGTATGCTTGGTGATTGTTTGAGAAACCGTTTAGGAGACTTTTTTTATAAATGATTTTCTGGAGTTTTTACAAAAACTAGATTTGGGGTGCTTGACCTCCTGTTGCTGGTGTTGGGCATCCAGTGATTCAGTCAACTGGATTTCCTGAAGGAACTGGCTTGATAAAAGCAGATGAAAAAAATACCTAAGTAGACATAGCCGATAGTTGTGTTGTTAGCTTGCAAATGCAGCTTGGATAATTGAGACTCATTCCTGACTGTTTACACTTCGAACAAAAATGAGAAGCAGATGTGATTAAGTCGGAAAGAGGAAACTGGCCTCGGGATAAGGCGAGAGAAATTGATTGGGTAGCAATGTCATGGGAATTCAAAAGAAATCACCAGGAAATAACATTAATCTGTTTAGTCATGCAAAAAGTTATCTCAGGGTACTTACCAAGTGATGGTTTTTCATGTTTTGTAATGAACGATTTATGTTTATCCCTTTCATGATAATAAAGCTTTCCTTGAATACTCAAAATGGAGTAGACTGACTGCACAAGGGTTCACTTTGCAATTGCAGCAGACACCTCTATGAATGTCTTTCTGTAATTTAATTATCATGGTGATAGAAGTGATGCACCTAAAATCACTGTGTGTGTAAGTAAATCCTCTATAAAACTATACGCATTTCATGTTCTATCTAGTTTCATGTTGTCATTCTCCCTGTAGGTTAAATTTTTGCAATTTTGTCATTCTGTGTTTTGATGATCATCCAGATGTTCTGGAATTGACTAATGCGAAGCTGTAAACTTTCTACAGTAAGCGTTAAAGGGACAGCTGTCAAAAGAGGATGCTCAAATTAATAGATTTTGAAGCCAGGAGGACCAATTTTTTAAACCTCTGACCTTTTGTATATCAGAAGTTGCTAAATTTGCTTTAGTTTTTCTATTAATATAGGTTTGGCTAAAGCATAACTTCCAGAGGACGTCCAAGCTTGATAAGAACGTATCAAAAACTGAAGAAATCATTGCAGCATGTGGTGGCTTGTTTCAGTTGCACTCTTCCTTAAGACTGTATTTTTGTTCTTCACTTGAATTGATCCCCTATTTGTTTCCAGCCATTGGTTTTTATATCATTCTTTACTAAGCACTCTGTAATTCTAGTGACTTCATATTCTGATGGTACCTTCTGTAATCAGGTCACCTCCAAGTGTCCTTTCTGATAAGAACATCATGGTACTTGCCGATAGTAGGGCATGTTCTCTAGCCTTTCAGTTACCCGTTGCACTGTTGAGCTGTATCAATTTTCATCACATGTAAACAAGAACCGCACAAAATATTTCAGTATCATTTATCACTGCTTTATATGGAGAATCGCCTGCAATGTGTCTGTTGGAAAGGATTGTGAGGTTTTCTTGAGTGTAATTGCTCCGATGCAGGCTTATATTCAATCACCTGCTTGCTGGCATTGTTATTTGCTTCTTGGCAGTTATTTCTATGATGCATTTCCACATTGGAGTGCAAAGGCTGTATTTGTTCCTATGGCTATATGCTGGGTTTTTAAAAAGAAATACAGCTTTAGAGCTATTAAGCTGTGCAGCTGAGCAAATTGTTTGGGAAGTTTCCTACTGTGCTGTTATAAGGATCTTTTCATTAGGAGAGTACATTACACATATATTAGAGTTCTCTTGGATTCAAGTGGAATTCCCAAGTGAAGGGTCTTAAAGCAGTGAGCCCTACCGCCTCCTTTAAAAGAAGCTACAAGGTTGCAGACAGTAAACTGTTGTCAAATTCTGGACAGTGAATGAAGTAAATGCTGGGAACTCTGTGATTTTCCTTTTAATTTTAACCTTTCCTTCTAAACCATTTATTTATGATCAGTTACAAGACTGTCAGAAGGACACTTTCAGTTTCTCTCAGTCAGTACTACCAGAATTTGCTAAAGTTTGGCCTCGTCCTATTTCCTCATTTATTTTATGTTTCTTTTCTCTTACGTTCTTTTATGTTTCCTGTAACAGTCATCAGAAGCTTTCCCTATATATGTACATATTTCCTACATATGTACATATTAAGTGCAAGAAGTGATTTGCTAATACTTCATTCAGGAAAGAGGAATAGATATAGATTGTTTCAAATCATCAATACAGAATAATATTTGTTCAAACTTAATTTTATGCATTCTACGTGCTGCTTTCCCACTGTAATTACTCTGTGGGCTCCGTCAGTAAACCTGACTTAATTTACACAAGCAATTGACACTGACAGTTTGTAACAGAAATGAGATGCAACTCTATGAAATATGCATGTAAATGTAGGTCTTATAGCAGCGTGGTTATTTTTTCCCTTAAATTTCAATCATATGAAGAGAAGCCTATGTTTTCTATTAAAAAAAAATAGTTTATTTTCAGACACCGTCTTTGTGGTTTTTTGTTGTTTGTTTGTTTGTTTTTTAAGTACAGGATCATTGTCAGACTAGTTAGTCTAAGATTTCACAAGACATAGGTTTAGGCTTGGTGAGGTTTTTTTTGTGGTGGTTCTTTTTCTTATTATTTTTTTAACATAGTGCCTAGATTTAAAACCAGAACAACTTCTTTTGAATTTTCCTAGTGTTCCAGGATTTGAAGTTTTGGGATAGATCAAATGAGCACTTAAATGTGAAACCAAAATGAAATATTATATAACTCTACACAGAACGGGTATTTGTCATCTTTCTTTTATGCTCTAATAAGTAACAGGCTATCTATCAGAGTTGATTATATATAAAATTTATTCTTGGGTTTAAGCTATTGTAAAAATTCATGTGCTTGTCAGGGAGCCCAAGCTATTGTTTGACACTTTTCTGCATGGCTTATTTGTTGGTTGTTACCATATTTATGGGACTCCAACTATATTAATTACTTTCATACCATCTTTTAATAATTATCATGTAAAAATACTGTTAGTTGAAGTTAGAAATGCAAACTGTTAAATTACTTTAAAAGGTTCTCTTAAAACAGTAAGTTACTAAGTTTACTCAAAGTAGGTTAAACGTAAACCAAAAAGTAGTTGCATTTTTAATTCTGCATTGTAAACAAGAGGATTTGATGCATCCTTTTAAATTTTAGCTTCTTCAGGTGAGATATGTGTTCAGTGTTGTGCAGAGTGTGCTTAGATTGACCTCACTGCATACAGAAGAGTCCTTAAAGGATTCCCAGCAAGGCTTTTGCTGTGTTATGCTAAAGGACTAATTTTTCGAAGCATGTACCTTCAGTGTTATGCACAGCTCTTCCTTATGTTTGTCAAGCCCTAAACAATGTAAAGATTTATATAATAAGAGAATAATAATGACATTTACTCCCAATCTTAACTGAAAATAGAGCATTTTGTTCAGTTTTGATCAGGATATGGGGATACGGACCCTTCAGAAAAAGTCTGTTGGAATTTAAAGTTTGCTGTAGAAGGTTTCTTAGTCTGAGGGACTTTAGGGAGATTCCTGATGACCGCTGCGTTGAATGACACTGCTCTAACAGGCATATCTGGTGGAAGAATGATAGGTAGCATATTATACTGCAGATCTGAAAAAAGAAGTGGGGAATGAAAGGCAGGTCTCTTCCATGCAGTAGCATGTGGAATACAGATATCCAGCTATGGCTGATCCAAGCTGGTGTGCTCGTAAGGCGCACAGTAAGATGCGAAAATTGCTTACTTGATCCCCAAAGTGAAGCAGCTGGTTTTAAAAGGACACCCAAGGTGAGCAATACTTGTTTACTGAAAGAACTAAGAGTTCTCAATACTAATTGTGTTACTTGTCGCATAGCAGAGCTTGGTCTTCACTGCTTTGAATTTTTGCTTCATTCTACAGAATAGAAATATCCTTAATAACTTAAGCCGGTATTGGACAAACTGACTCCTCTTTATCTCCTAACATTATAAGAGTGTTGCTATAGAAGGGAATTGGTGGTTGTAGCGTCTAGGTATTTTATTTCAAAAAGTGAAACAGGCTGGCTGAGAAGGAGGCATAATTAAGACAGCAGTTTTATTTTGGAGATTCACAAAGTCTTACCTATGCTACAAATTACACTGGGTGGCTGGTGGGGAAGCTTCAGATCGTGATCTCATAGATGAGCTTGTACTGAGTAGGGAATAAAGCAATAGCAAGAACCTCAGAAGTCACAAGGCTCCGTTTATTACAGTTGTTCTGTCTGTAATACTTTTCATCAACTTGCCATCTGTATTTTAAGAACAGTTAGTTTAATTGCTTCACCTCTTCTGCAGTCTATCCAAAAAAACTGTGAGGAAACAGTCATTTCTACAGTTTCATTTATAATCTTGAGACATAATTTCCACCCTTTATGTTTTAATAATCTGTATGGCCTTTATATATATTACTTTTTGTTGGAGACATTATCCTCTAGATAAAATATTCTTTTCTCTTCATGGTTCTTGTCTCATCTGTATTTATAGATAGAATCTGTACCTCTTCTTGGCTTTTTTTTTTTTTGCTAGCCTGACTAAATGAAGTATTTTTCATACTCTACAGTCTCCAGTCAGCTGATCACCCTCGCAGCCTTTCTCTGCAGCTGCTCCAGTTTGAAAGTTCTCGTGTGTGTCTTTTAAACTATGATAATGAGAATTACATATAACATTCCAGATGTGATCTCACTGGGGTATAGTACAGTGGCACTGCCTCTTTCTCTTTCTGCTCCAATGAGTACGTTCCAGAATCACACCTGCCCTCTTCACAGCTGCCTCCTCTTGATGAACCTGGCTGTTCGGGAGCTCTGGTTTGGAATAACTGTTACACAGGTTGTTTGGTACAATCTCTTTATTAAACTTGAACTATAACCCATTTTTCCATTAACAATATTAGTTGTTAATGATACTCTAATATTCCTTTCATTTTTGGTATGCTATTTTTGTATAAATTTTTACATGTTATTAAGATGGTATATATTCGTTTGTGCCTTCCCTCTTGGAAAAAAAACATTGGTGATATAGTTGCTGTTCTCCAGTCAGTACAGAAGCGATATTTTCTTTGAAGTTTTTACTTTAGAAAGGACAATCTTATGTGTCACTTTTTCCATAATTCCGAGAAATGGATTATTTCTGACTGCATTAACTAATCATTTTTAAAGTGTTCCTATTCTCTATTTATCATTGTTTTCATATCTGAGACAACATAGATAAGGATTATGGTGGACGTTGGCAGTTCATTCCTGAATATCCTTAATCTTTGTCCCATTGCCCCTGTCTAGTATACACATTTTCATGAATTTTTTCCTACTTAGATACAAAAAAGTCTTTAAAGACTGTAACTTTTTTTTTTTATAATATTCTGTTCAGGTCTAGTTTAGCTTTACATTTCACTATATACCTAAGATGCAGCTTTCTGTGCTCTTGTCTCCCCTTTCTGCCCCCTCCTATTCTTGATAGGATCTCTGCGTGTTTCTGGTGTCTTCCTTGGACAATGTTATCAATGATTGGCTTGTCAGACATTGAGTTTTACCCCTTCAACTTGAGACGCGTATCCTTAAACATTTTAGCATCTTTGTGTTAAATGCAAGGCTTCTACTGTATCTTGGATATCTTTGCTAACCTTCGCTATCAAATTATTTGGGTGTATGCCACTGAAATTCAAAGATCGAGTTATAATCCCGTTTGGTATTTCTCATTCTGTATTTAAATAAAAATCCAGTAATATATGGATTAGGTTACAAGCAGCTGTTTTATACTGTCCTCGTTAGTTAGGGAGAACAGTCTTGAAGTAATAGTCATTTGCTGCTTTAGTAACTATTTCATAAATTTATCAGCTATTAGCTCCAAGAATAACTAAGCCCTTCCACTTAAGAATTTGATTTGTTCTCCATTTTGTGTCTGGGTAATTAGTCTCCTAAAATGATACAATTCACTTTATTTTTATCTAACGTTAAAGATCTGCATCTGATGCTGGAACAAATGCCCCATTAGTCTAATGTCTTTAACGGAACCTGTTTTACCTACTTGTCTTCCCCAAAGGATTTGACCCAGATGGATTTCTGTTCTTGTTATCTGTTATATTTGTTCCCGTTTGACACGTTGCTGACACCCATTGTTCTGCTCTTCATTTCTATTTTAAATATTGTCTGTTCCTCAGTAATCGCATTCTTAGTCATGAGTGCAGTCCCCCCGTGCTGTGGTTACTCTGTCACGTTTTGGTCCGCGCCGTTTGCCGGTAATTTAAGCCTCTGACTCTTATGAACAGACACAACCAGGTAATTTGTTATACTCGTAAAATGTACAGCTTGATTTTCATCATCCTATCTCTTGATAGCTTTTATCCATTCTTCACCATTTTTAATAGCGTATTCAAAATGGGTGTGAAAACATCCCTGTAAAGTTTAAAATTCTCTGTCTCAGTAATGCAGGCTGTATTCCAGAAGAGTTGTTTCCACAGATGCTTGAAGCTTACCTTTCAGAAAATCCTTTTTCAGATGATCTACTTCATGGCTTCTAAAACCTTCCTGATGATACTTGTCCCTGAACTGCTTGTTTATCTTGTTATCAACTCGTACCTCCAGCTTGTACCTTGTTATCAACTCGTACCTTTCATGTTCAGGGGAACTTGAAAGAATTAAGTTAATTTGAAAGACCCGTTTGTTACATGGTGTTTCTCCTGCCCTTTGCCTCCTTCCTCTTTCTCCCCTTCCTTCCCCCATTTATCAAGTAAGGGTTTAGTTGACAGGTTTTCATTTTGTTATTTAACATCCCATCTCAGTTTTCTGAAGTGTCTTAGTTATTTTGTGATTTATCATCAAAATATTTCTTGGACGCAGGGAAACTGCTCTGTGTGACTTTATGAATGCAACCTTTTCTATTCAAAAGATTATTTTTGGTTTAGTGTGGATAATCCCACGCAAGTGTACTTTTCTTTTTTCCCCCATTAGATACAATTGCCTAGCCTTTCTTTAGTAGAATTATGAACATTTTTCATTTTTCCATCATACTTTGTTTAACATTGTTTGTATTTTGGGAAACCTGCAACTATCCAGTCCCCTTGATTGCCATAATGCATAAGAAACAGGGATGATGTTATATGTATACCAAGTGCATCCAAAAGCGTCAAATTCTGATCTGTTGCTTTAATTCTTACAAGTATATTTCTGCTATCTTGCCCCTGAATCCACCAGTAGTAGTCCAGGTTCTTACATTTTTGTTGCACAGACTCCTGCTACTTTGTACATGTGTTTAACTAATTTCTTAATAACCAAATCCCCTCCCTTTCTATCTCCTGCTCAATTTTTCTTTTAGCTTTTACATGCTGAATCTTAGTGATTTACTGACGCTGTGCCTTCTCTTTGCTACAGAATTCCTGAAAGTCTTAAATGCTTGAAGGCTGTTAGTGTCAATTCAGTCTATCTGTAAACTGTACATAATAAGGTATATATCATGATTATAATATCATTCTGGGATACTGTGATTATGATTATCTTCTTTCTAGAATGACTTGCAAATTCAGTGCTGCTGAATATATTACGTTCCCTGACATTTGTGAAGTGCTTTATGATCACAAATTTTAAAAAGCTGAACTTCTATAGGCTCTTCAAACTGTAAAAATTACTCTCTTCTTTTTACATACAGAGAAAGAGGAACAGGATTGTATGAGATAGATCCTTGTGATTTGGGGTTTGGGTTTTGATCCCTAGGTCTTGTTGTTTGGCAGGGGGTGTGTGTGCCATGTGTTAAGGGTAGAATAGGTGTAGTAGTGTGAGGGAAGGAGGATGTTACTTGTCATTTTTCCTTCTCTCAAGTAAAATGATAGACAGACCTGGATATTTTTTCTTCCAGTGATACAGTCACAGTTAAATATCTAGAGAGGACTGCTCTGCCAAATTAAATACGGCTTTAAATTGTGTATATAGTTCCCTGTATCCTCAAATCCAGTTTACTGATAGGAAGAAAGCTAAACTAGTGTAACTGATACTTCTGTTCTGCATTCCTACAAAACATAAGGTTAGACTCCATATGACCTTATTTACCTTGCTTATCCACAGGTACTCATTCTCTTAAACTAACTCGGCGACCTGCGTTTCGTTTCCTCCTCGGTCCCACCAAAACACACATTGTACAATTAAGGTAGCATGATTCATTTTTAGATTGACATGCTGGGTAGTTTCTGCAAAGGACGTTCAGTGCAACACTAAAGCTTTAGGTGCTGTAACTTGCTGAGGCGCTTCATGTCATTTCTTATTCTTGAGAAAACCCTCTGGCAGTTTGCAGTTACGATTAGCAGCCTCGAAGTTTGTATTTGGGATAAGAAAGTTCTGAGATTTCACACATGCCCACTTTCTACACCCTTCTCAGCCTTCCCACACAAACCATATGACCAATCATATAAATTTTTCACTTAAGATGATTAAGGTTGCACTGGAATAAAATGCCAAAACACACCTGGGTTTAAAAACAGAAAGTAGGCTAGCAGTTTTATATGTATCCTCTCCTCCTCCTTTGTGCTCTTTTATCTTGCAATTTATTTAAAATTGTTTTTAAATTAGTAATTTCCCCAGCGTATTATCTGCTCCCAGATGCTGTGACTCCTATAAATGTGCATACCAATTGACTAGCACCTTTATTGTCATATTGCCTTTATAGTCTTTAATTATCCAGGAAGGTGTCTAAAGTTAATCTCTGTGGAGAACCTTCTACTGATACATGGAATGTAAAAGCAATACGCAGGCATCATCTTATGAGGCTATGTGCTTTATTTGTCTTGGTGCCATTAGAAACATCAACTTTGCAATCAGAATTAATTTCTAGTGACAAACGTATTTGCTTCCATTATGAATAGCTTGCTGCGTATTTGATGACTGATGGCTTTCTTCAGGTTGTCACTTGTACATGTTCCAAGTGTTCAATATTCAAGTCAAACATCACTTTTAATACCTGCTGATGGCAACATAATATGGAGTGGAGCCACATTTTCTTGTTGACCTTACCAGTGCCAACCACCTCCCATTAATCTGTCTGGTCTAGTGGTTTCTTTTTCAGTGTAGCCTCTTCCATTTCCTGTAATAGAAGTTGATGGTATAGGGGAGTAAGTTGCATGAGTACTGAATTGTTTTCTTTTGTGGGTTACATGCTAGACAACTATCATCTGAGCCAGTTAATGGAAAATACTTTTCTTTCTCATAAAAGTGGTAAAGATTTTCTTTAGTGAAGATGTCTCTTCTCTTCGATGTATGAAGTACTGTTTTTAGTCGTCATGGTAATTTCACTAAGCTATATTGTCTTGCTTAACTTTTTTTAAAAAAAACTTTAAAAATCCTGACAACTATTGTTTCTGTCCAGTTGAAAAGGTCATCTTGTAAAAGCACCATTATTTTGACGTTAGATATTTGACTTCATTGTAATTACTTCATGAAACAATTATTTAAATTAACAATGTCTTTGAAGTTATGTTTTCTCCAGTTTGGTGTTGAAGTTGGCTATCTTTAAAAACGGTTTGCTTGAATTGGAATCTCTTTTGTTTTTTATTTTCCTTTCCCTTTTCACTAGATTACTGTTTACAAAAGTCAAATTGGAGTCCCTGTGCAGAGGCCCTGATGAAGCACTCCTTACATGTAAACACATGCTCCAGATTTGGAAATCCTGCTATAATCTCACTAACCCAAGGTAAGATGCTATAGAATTCTAGGCTGCGCAGTACCTTGCTCAGTAGCCTTTTATAGCAATATTAGGTCAGCAGTCCTGCTTTTACCTGGTCTGGTATTTCGTATGAACAAACTCATCCTCTGGGAATCTGGAGACTGAAGTGCAAAGATACCAGTTGATGGACGCACAGAAGCTAGCCGCAGTTCTGTGAAGTACACCAAAGCTAAAGAACTCTGCAGCGACGAGGACTGATCACAGAGATTGGGTAACTCTGCCATTCTCCTTGATGGAGCTCAATGTACTGGTATTGTCTTGACTTTTTTCCCTGTTCTGGGTTATAGAACCTTTTATATTGGCTAGCAGAGAGATTACTGTAGTGGAAACTTAGTTCAAGGACTTTCACTAAATAAAATGAAGGAGGACTAGACAATTAAGACTACAGAAACATCAGAGGTCACATGGATAAATATGATGTGCTTGCAAAGTCAGCATGGCTTTTTTTTAAAGGGAGGTCTTACTTATGAACCTATTTATGTTCTTCAAAGGCATTAGCAAGTGTTTGAATAAGTTGATATAATCCTATTTGTGTTTCCAAAATGCTCCTGAGAAGGTCTTTTGCCATGTATATTTAGATAAGCTGTGAAATTAAATGGGAAGGCCACTTTGCAGAAATCCATGCTGGTACTAATCAACATATTGATCAAGTACCTGGAGAGGAGGACACGCAGAATTTCCTGCTATCTGGTTGTTTGAAGGGTTGACGTTTTCTGGAGAAGAGCTACTGCAGCAGAAGAGCTTTGTACCAGGTGGCATCAGATACTTGTATAGCAGCGTGGTGAACGTTATCGGTCAGCTTTTGCTCTTTGTTTGATCTCGGTTATGTAAACACATGCATCTCTTTAGAGAAGGTTGAAAGAGTTGGCATAATGGCCAAAGAAGGAAAATTGATTCTCCCCTTAGCGAGCTAGTGAGCAGTTCAGAGCAGGAAAGTTTGGAAAGCGTGGCAAGAAAAGTCTGAGAAGGAACCCGAGTCAATCACAGCACATGGAGAGAGACTCCAATACTGTGCTGTGGAGCAGGGCCCAGGGATTATAGAAGGCAAGTACATCAGCAACCAGGAACATTTGAGATGAATTATTTTCAACTCGTACTCATTGAACTAGCAGCAGGGACCTGTGAGACAATTCCTCTTCTAATTTAGTGGGTGATGGTTTATTTTAATTGGCTGGCTGTGCGTATGGGGAGGGAGGTTAAGAGTTTACTGTCAGGATGCTGTGCTGTGCAGAATAGTTACAATTTCTATTTAAGATTAATTTCAGTCAAGCTTTGTGTGTACTCCAGCACAACTTTTCACCTTCTGTCTCTGCTGTTACATTCTCTGCACAGAACAGGGCCCTAATCATGGCTTGTCTTTACTTTGTTGTTGTTGTGCTAAGAGCTACTGTGCCATGATTAATACACATTAAGTAATGCTTCCTTCAGACATCAGCAGTGACTGTGCAAACTTACTCTTGGTTGTGTCAGCTTCGAACAGCAATGTTTGCTGACTCTCAGGTCACTGTTCTCCTTCAAGAACACCTAAGTGGAAAAATTAACACGGACTACTTTGCATCCAATAGCTTTTACTGCTTTTTATCTTGACATTTAAAGCTTTTCTTGAAGTTCTGGTTTATGGTAATAAATTAAAATCAAATTAGGAATGGAATAGACAGGAGCTGTGGATAAGTGTCATGATGGAAGGGGACAGGTTTCACGAATCACATATTCAGAGTTATATCAAACAGTGAATATGGATACCAAGCTGTAACCTTTCTTTGGGTGGCCCGTGTGACATTTACAGACTGAATACCTTCATATTTTATCACGGTCATCCAGATCTGCCTGACTGGAATAACGATTATCACTCAGGCCCGAAATATGACCGGGAAGTTTTGTTCACCCAGCTGTACTCCAGATGTAGTGAAGAATGATGATGCAGGATTGTTGTGAAAACTTAAATTTTCCAACCTCTGTAATTTTAACACACTTAATTTTTTAAAAAGCACTGTTTGAAAAGTATGTGTCCCACTGGAAATAACTGAAGCTTTCTTTTAATAGTTCTTTAAGACAATAATCAAAGATCTTTTAATCATTTGAAACTTTTTTAGAATGTTGTTTTTCAAAGATTTAAATATCCTTTATGCTTATTTGAAACATCTTTTTCTATTCTGATTTAGACTGAGAAGCAATTTTGATGTATCATTTTCCCAATGAGATAAGAACTCACTTTTTGTAAGCTGTGTTTTACGTTAAATATTTCTTCTTGCAATTAATCAGATTTTGTGGAGTAAACTTGGGTTCAGTGTCCTCAATAATCTTTTAATAATGAAAATAAATTATGTGTAACTAGATATGCCACACAAAGTAAGGGCTAAATGCAACACTGCCTTCCCTTTGTTCAGGTAATTTAAAACTATTTTCTTTTGTCTTTAATCGGCATACAAACATCTTCCTCACGAGATGGTTAATATGAATTTAAAACTTATTTTGTGGTGCAAGGCTTGGAAGCTTTAAATGTTTGTCTTCAACCTGCTGCTTGAATATCATTAAAAAACAGCTCAGTTCTTTTCCAGTTCTTAGTTTTCATTAGGAAAACAGAACAAACAACAACGCCAGTGCTTAGAAGATACTTATGCTAAGCCTGGCTCTCCTTGTCAGCAACACTTGGCACGTCAGTGCTTGTGGATTGAGGAAGTAATTAATAGAACGGTTACCAGAAAATATGCACCAACTGATGTAACAACTATAGCCGATAGTGTGTGTCCCAGAAAGTTCCCTTCTGTTTCCTGTGGATTTCTATAATGGCATCATTTTGTAAGGAAATCAGTCATGCAATAGTGTTCGGGTAATGCAAAATTTTATTTATACCATTTTTAGTAACAGCTGTACAAAGAGAGGAAGTTGTTTCACTGTTTTTTGAAGTGTGCAACTATAAAGAGATGCTGAAAGGCTTCTTGCCCTTCTCTTAGTTCAAATTTGGAAGGTGGGGTTTTCAAAATTAAGGCAAATGGAAAGATGTACTGAATTCCAGTCTTAAAGTTTACATTACAGTCCCTGAGGCTTTACTTTAAGATAGGAATTTTGAACAGTTTTTTCTCTTTGACGAGAATCAGACAAACACGTGCACTCTGCTAAGTTGGGCTAACAGCCCAATTGCTTTAAAGTTTAATTATTTTTAAGTTTGTGGGGTGCTTTTTTTTAAATGAGGCTTTTAAAAAAAGTATTAATTGATAGTGAATAGTACCACATTTACAATCCTAAAAATGAAATTACTGAATTACCATAGAATTACCATTCTCTTACCATAGAATGTTAAAGAAGGAGTGCCCATATGTGCTTCCTCACTCTGTTCTGTCAGTGTTGTCTCAATACTCGCCTCACCTTAAGGAGAAAGAGCGCTTAGTCCTTCAGTGCCTGTTCTTCTGCTGAATCTTCAGTAGTAGTTCTGGAAGCAATTGGTTTTCCATCAAGTACATCAGCAAGAAGCCTGAGGGACGGATACTGAGTTACAACTGATGTAGAAATTAACTGCATTTGTCCACATGAACAATCAGTGAAAACCACTGCTACTGCCTAGGCTCCTGAAGTGTTGGAAGTGTTCAGAATGTTCTTATTGCACTGTTAGTATCAAATTCAACATTAGGCAGATAATATGTATATGTGTGTGTATGAAAGCAAAAAACCCCAACACCCTGCAAAAAAACAAACAACCCACCCCCTCAAAAAAAACCAACAAACCAAACCCCAAACCTCTAGAGGTAAAAGTGATAAGTGATGCCTTTTTACGTGAAATGTAGTTATGGCATCTTTAGAACATCTTTACCTAAAATTAGACGTCCTGAGTTCAGTGTTTCTCTTCAGCCTGGGAAAGTGTGGATTTTCAAACTTACATCTGCCATTTCAGCTTACTGTGAGAGCTGTACCTCGTGTTATATAAAAGTTTAAGGTACAATAAATCCTTTCTGTAAAGCTTTTAGCTATGAATCAAATTAAATGCCTGTATTCCCTTCATGGTTGTATTAATTATGAAAACAGAATTGCTGAAGTAAATATGGATTTAGTTTTGCTCAGCTTACTTCTGTTGTAATGCAGCTGGCTTAATGCACTGTGAGTGGTTACTGGTGCTCGGTACTAAATCTGTTCATAGCAAGAACTTTTATAGTAAGAACTTTCGTGGGAGGAGGGCAGCGTGCAACTTGTATCTCAGTATATAATTTTATATTTTAATAGCTTACAATTTCTGTACTTCATTACAGTGATTCTGGACGTGGGAGCAGCCTGTTAGACAGAGCTATCGCTGATAGACGACAGCTTAATACAATTACATTACCGGATTTCAGCGATCCCGAAACAGGTAAGAACTGCATTTGAACAATAAAATCGGTAAAATGGTCTGGCCATAGCTAGATTTTTGCATTAGGGTTGTTTTTTTTTTATTTTGCAAAATGAAATCATATTTTCATTATTGTCATGTAAGTGGAAATAGACTGTGCAATATAAGCTTTTTTCTTTTTTACTCATAAAGTACTTGCTGACCACATCCTCTGTAAATTAAAATACCTATAGTATGGATCTTACGGAGCTTAGTGGTATTTTCTTATGCAAGGGCTAAAAATTAGTATGCTGAACATGCCTATTTGCCAAAGTCCTGTGCTTTTCTGTCCATTTGGTATTTGCATGTTTTCTTTTTAAAAGCTAAATCAGAAAAATTTCAGAAAACTTTTAACCTAAAAAAACCTGAAGACGACATTGCTAATTAATTAAAATCTCTAATATATATTAAAATATAATTACATGGGTGAGTTGGCTTACTGTAGACATAGCTTTGACATAAGCAAAATTTATTTATTACAAATGATATATACTGTGATATTTTTATATACATACTAAAAATTATGATGCTGAGGTGCACTATATAAAAGCTAAGATTGTTACATGTCAGTAAATATTTACAATATGTAATTTGCCTATTTTAATGTGTTCAGTTATCACAATGCAAACTGATATGCCTTAAAAGTCATATAACCAAAAAGCAGGTGAGCCGTGCATTTTGTGAAAATTAAAGAAGGAATTATCATGACGATGCTAGTTCCAAAAACTTTTACAGCATGTTACTTGCATTCTAAATATTGAGAGTTTTCTGTTTCCTGGGTTTTATCTCAAAACTGTAGCATGCTTTTCCTGGCACCTTTCAGATGTGAAATTCTGCTTAATCACACTTTGACACAAACAGCTTATGGGAAAGTTTGCCAGTCTATGAATTAGAACACACTGACCCATAAATTCAGATACATTGAAATGTGTAATGTATCTCTTTGTTTAATATCAGAATTGTGCAGTAGAGAAAAATCCAATGTAGTTATTTGACTTGTGAACGTTGAATTTGGACTGAATGTTCACTCAGTTTTGAAATCGTGTAAGTAAATAGAAAGTGTTTTGTGCTTGCTATAGTGACAAACAGTTTTGATTGCAAAGATCAGGTCTCCTGATTTCAAAGAATTGCAATATGATAAGGGCTGAAGTATGGCATAATTTAGCTTGCTGCTCCTAATGTGGAATTTTCTGTTGCCTTATATTCATATAATTAAAATAGATAAGATAACATTATATCATTCTATAGAGACCATTCTGTATTTTAATCTAGCTCATTGTTTCATTTTAATGACACAGCTAGATTTTAAAGGTTTCATATACGTATATAGATAGTCATAGATAATTTATTTTATGCCTTCAAAAAGTGCTTGTTGCGGGGTGGGGAAGTTTTTTTTGTGGTTAGTTTTGGAGTTTTGTTTGTTTCTTCTTATGGGGACACATAGTTCTTGATCTGCACCTTTGGGGTATCCTATTTTATATATGCCACACTTGAGAGCATAAAGAATTGGTGATCTTAAAGACATATTCCTTAACACTTTTAAGTAAAGATGAACCCTCATCCAAAACAGTGAGCTTTTCAGGAAGCTTGCCCCAGATTCAAATCCTACAGCCAATATCTTGGTTGTAAAACAGGATCTATGCATACATTCTGATTTTTCTATAAGTTCCAATTTATGTTTTTTTCTGAATCTCCGCTGTCAAGGAGGTCAAGAGGGGAAATTAAAAATATGGGGTCCCTTTTTGATTATTTTTCTTATAAAAGGTAATTGTGGAGGATAGGTTGGGGGTGGTCTCTTTTTTTTTTCTGGTTTGGGTTTTTTTTTTGGCAGGGTTGGGGCTGGTTTTTGTTTGTTTGGAGTTTTTTAATTGTTAATTTTAGCAGAAGAAACCTTGTTTTAATACCAGTACTCAAATTCTGATAAGGACTAGAGCTTTATTAGCTATTGTATCTATACAGTAATATACATATAAAATCTCCGTATCCAAGTTTTGGACAAAATTCTTCATCCAGTAAATTATCTAAAAATTTGGCAGAAATTAAAAGGTTATGGTGCCATAAGAATAAAAGAAGTCAAGCTTTTCATAGTGTTTGAGTGAAAAAACTTTAAGCAGGCAGTCAAAAAAAACGTTCACAAAAGGTAGCTGATAGAAACAATAGACAGTTGAGATGTTAGACCTTTATAGGCTGAAAGAGCTCAATTGCAAACTCTGTGGATCCCCAGTGTTTAGAAACGCAGAAGGAATTTGACATTTAAATAAGTAAACAAATGTTAAAATAGGAGCATGAGGGAAAGGTATTGCGGAAAATCCTCTTAGGACAGAAATGTTTGCTCCCCTCCTCTTTATACAGTATCATGCTGCCATGTGTGTGTTTATGTGTGTGTATACACATGAACAATTGGAAACTTTCCTCTTCCTAACTTTGCGTGCCATCTATGATGATAATCCCCTTTGCCTGTCTAGTCTGAGTTTGGCCAATCTGAGTACCAAGAAATGAGAGCTAAAATTCAAATCTGAAGTCTTATGCACTTGCAATTTGAATTTTAAAATCCTTTAAAAAAATATATCTAGCTGTAATGGGTGTAAAAGATTTTTTTTTTTTTTTTCCTCAGATGTATCAATTAAGCAGAAGTTGAAATTTGGGGGAAAAAAAAAGTTTAAAAAACAGTTTTATACGGCGCTCTTACCAATCCCATAATCAGAAATGATTAAATGATTCAAGTTTAAATTTGTGCGACATTTGTAGTATAAAAAAAGTGCATTGTGGATGTCTAACAAGGCTAGACTGTTAAGTCTAATGCCCTGATCAATAATAGTGGCAAACCTACTTGAAGTTTGCCCTCTGTTTCAGCTGGTTTGCCATGAGTCGTGTGCACCCATATTTGTATGTATTGATGAAGGAAATAAATAGGGAGGGAAAAAAAGAAAGTTTTGATGAATCAATCACTGAAGTAAAATCTCACAGGACGGCAGGCACATTTCCTATCCATAGATAGATATGCATATGCAAATCACTTGAGACTCAGTTGTCTGTTTTGGTTAAGGTAAGTTGCATTCAATCTTTTTTAAAAACAGATTATTCAGTTTGTTGCATATTGGTGGTTGCAGTCCACTGAGTTTATCTTAGGAAGAAACAATAGTAGCTGAGTTTTAAACATTGGTCTTCATTTTTCCTTAAATATATTTTACAAATTTATGGATTAGAACATAGGGAAAAAAATCTTTTACTTGCCTTTTCAATCTAGTTTAGTATGGAAGGAGAGTACATAAGAGTAAAAGGTTTTGTGGTGTTTTTTTTTTTAATGTTGCTTTCAGAAGTGATACTTATTTTATGTAGAAGCCATTTCCATCTTACTGAATGGTGAAATAAATGCTTTGCATTTTTTGGCATCCACGAGTCCATTAAACCCTGTTCTTGGATCTTTTTTTCTTTCCCGCCCCCCCACACCCTTATCATTCTCTTTGTTTCGCTTTTTAGCCTCTGATACTTCCTCATCTTCTCTCTCAAGAACAGAATCTCCTCTCCAACTGTTTGTATCTTCTCATCTTCCTCATCCTCATCCTAAACCAGATACCTTTGTCTGGCCCCATGCAGCCTCTCCATACTGTGACCAAGTTCCTGAGCCCTGTACACCTCCTCGCTGTAAATTGGTTTTCTATTCCTGATGGGCGTGTTAGTTTTTGTTGTATTTTTTCTGATAATCTTCATAACTGATAAACCGTGTTTAAACAGTTTAAGTTTCAACAGAGCGTCAGTGAAATCTGGCCTTTTAGATGCACTTCACTAAATGCTGAACGGGTTTTAAGAGTTTTGTCAGACTGAACTCTTTTATTGATCCCAAAAGAGGTAAAGTTACAGATATATTTAATGCTCCGTTCTCATGATTGTTACAAAAAATGACAGGTGTTTTGTCAAAGAGGTTATTGGTCAAGACTGCTTCGTAGCATTTACTGCTGTAAATTATTTCCATTGCTGGCATCTGTTGCCTAACAAGACTCTCCTTTCCATGGAATTTCCTTCTTATCTGCACAGTTTTTATTGGCGTAATTTCAGAAAGCCTTAGTTAATTGCATCCAAAACCTTCCCTGAAAAATCACACGAAAGAAGAAATTGCCTAAATATCAGTGTATATTTTCATATTGCAGGTAGGGCATCTTGGAATGATTCCAAGGCACTAGAGCAGTGAAAATCAGCATTGTGCTGTTTCCAGTCGAGCCGTTCTCTTCATTGAAATGATGCCAATTTAAACACGCTGTAAGATCATTCCCCGTGTTGCTTGAATACAAACTGTACAGTAATGCTGCCAGAGTAGCTCCGGTGGCAGGGTAAAACCAACGTAATTTTCCAGCCATTTCTTTTTAACTCCTTTTCATTTCTCCTAAAATGTCCTTCATTCATAGCTTTATGCATAGTGCTGTCTTTGTCACTGCGTTTACTATAATCCAATCTTAAGAAATTCATTTTTGACACCTAGCCTTTAACTGATATTGTGTCAAAAGTGTTAATTCCTAACAAAATGTAGAAAATAAGTATTACAAAAATTCACTTCTTAAAATAGCTGACATAAGACTAGAGTTTTGAAAACAGTAGCTCCTATGTAAGCCTATGAACTGGAAATTAAGGAAAGCACTTCCTTTAGACTCCAGGAAATCTGTGCCCTACCCAAGTTTAACTAGTTGAAGTTTGACTTTCTTCTAGAAGCATTTGAATGGCTGATTCATTGCTATTACAGGTTTGGGTGTTGTTCAGTTGAACTTGCTCAGACCTACTATATAAACAGTACATCCCAGTTAGCATTAAATGACTTGTTCTTTGCAGAGTTACAAGTTAATAAGAGCCCACTCAAGAATGAAGGCAAACTGAAAGAATGCAGAAGTCCAAGCACGGATTCCATTATGTACCATTTCCAAGCTACTGTATCCTCAGGGAAAGGCGCTTCCACCATATACATGAGAAGTAGTGGAACCATGAAAAAACCTCAGATATTGAAGTCCTTTGTATAGTGTAAATAATTAATGAAAGTTAAAGCGCTCTATCTTTGAGTAAGTAGAAGTTTGCCTGGATGCTTATAGCATGTTAGTATAGTTACCAGGGCTGAAAATCTCATGTTCCATATCTTACTCAGTTCAGGTTTTTTTCTTGTGAAGGAAAGAAAAGGCACTTTGTATTATTAATTTACTTCCAATTTCTTTTGAAAAGGAACATGATTTTAGAGGTGTAGCAAAAGCTCTATGAAAATATTTATCAGTGATCTTCAGTAATCTTCTTATTTAATTTTTTTGTCTTTTGAAACCCTGTAAACCTGATTTACAGTTTGAAGATTATCAGAAATCCTCTGGCTTTCTTGGAGTTCTTGGTTTTTATATATATATAATTATTTTTTTCTCCTTACTTTGGATTTTAATGTGTGGTTTGATCTGTTCAAAGGCAATCCATCAGATGCTTACTTTCATGGTTTTTACTCCCTTTTTTCAGTTTGTAAGTAGTATTCACTGTGCAGTTCTATTAATTTCTTAAGGACTTAAATCACCTTTTCCTTTACCACAAAACGTACATGTTTTGTCCATCAGTAGTGGAAGTTAGACAGTGTGTACAGCAAGGCTGATGCTCTTTGCCCATTCAGTCACCCCAAGGGCTGTAATCTTACGAGATCTGAATGCACTCAACTAACACTTGCATTTAATAATTAAAGAGGCAGTATTCATTTCTAGAGGACTGCAAATAAAGGTATATTAAGAAGGTCTTGCATAACGTAATGGCCAGCTGCCAATATGTTGTATTAGAGAAGATTTTATGACACTGCTGTTCCTAAGGAGTACGTTGGTCCAGAATGCAACGTTACAACTGCTGTCACGAGTCACAGTAAACTACTGCTTTCTCTTGTGGCACAAGATTTTGCTTGTAGAACAAATGTCTTAAGAGAGTACGCTTTAAAATATTGAAATGACCTAAATAAGCTAAATAAGAGAGAATGAAGAATATAGATCAATAAAAATAACTGCTGCTTTGACCAGGATATGAAATAATGCTCTTTTTCTCTAACTAGTTACGTTATAAAGCTGTATGTTTAGCCTTGAACAGTAAATTATGGGATTGTTTTTCATTTATTACTTTACTTTTTATGACATAGTACAGGAGACCAATTTGGTGGAGGAGAGAAAAGTAAGAAGATACATAAAACAGTATGTTTGGCAGTGACCAAGCATGGAAAATCTTTTTCAGTGAGCTGAGAGGATGCTCTATAAATGGTGCTGTCCATACCTGACTACTAATATGCATAGTTTCGTACCAAAAGATAAGCTAGCTTTGTAATTTGTGATTGTGAAAGGTGTCTCGGACGATTACTTTTACAGGAAAAATTGTTAATTTTTGCTAAACCTAGCAGTCTGTCTCACCAAATGGTGATGTATCAGTCCTGCAGAAGGTGCTGCCTCTTTGTATCATGTGATTGCTTTGTTTAGCACAGTTCTCTGCATGTCACACCACTAACGTTCTTACTGCCAGCTTTGTGTGCATGTGAAGTTGAAAGTCGTGGGACTTCTCTTTTCTCCTGCATGAGCATTGCTGCTAAAGCAGTTTTTTCTTTACGTAAATGTTGAAACATTGATTGAAAACATGATGAATGTGAAACTTTTTAGTAATATACTGTTTTATGGTATAAAAAGAAATCCTGTTATAGTGGCTTTGTCAGTTAGTAAATATGAACGTGTTTTATGAAGGATGACAGTCCATTCTTTTACCCATTTTTCAGAAGGAAAATTTGATGAACATAGCAAAGGAATTTTGTTTTTCTCCAAGCCTGCCCGCCAACTAAGTGCTGATAGAGTCCGTGTCTTAGTCCGTGTCTTAGTCCGTGTCTTAGTCCGTGTCTTAGTCCGTGTCTTAGTCCGTGTCTTAGTTCATTAGGCTTCATTGTTAAGAATTTATTGGGAAATGACCAAGGAAAGACCTGAAGAAGTCATGACACGCTTATTTACATAGGGTGACTTATACTTGCTACTTAAAGATTGGTTGCGTGCAGACTGTCCTGTAATATTTACCTGAAGAGAATAAATTGGACACTTTGGTTTTTCACAGAACTTGAACTGTAGGTGTGACTTGGAAAAAAAAGGTTTCTGTGAGATAAGTTATTGGTTAAATTGTGTTTGTACCAGGCTGTTGGTAGGTTTTCTATTTGAGATTGAATTGAAATATTGACATAACCGTAGGTTGTTGCAGATCCTGTGTTAATATGGTGAGTAGAAACTCTGTAAATTCTGGACAAATGTCATTATAGGAAACTTGAGTGGGAGTTTATACCTTCTTGGTTTAGAAATATTTTGTTATGATTCAGACCTTCTGTCATGCTTTCCAGTATGCAATGTGATTGTGATTCCAGATGTTAATCAGTAAGTAATTTAAGTAGTGAATTCTAGATCTTGCAAAGACAGTCCCTGTTCTGCACTTCGTCTTTTCAGTATAAACAAGCTTCACAACAAAACTAAACAAATTAAAGCGAGTAGCCGGGATCCATTTTGGTGATATATTACTTTTCCAGACCTCATGCTTTTGTATTTCAAAGTAAACACTCTTTGCTGCTTGTAGTATTTTGAGGGAGTTTATTCTTAAGTGTCACGCTATGGCAGCAGGTCTGCAAGTTGTCTGGGAAGAGGCAGTATATTTGTGTGCGTGAAAGATACAGTAAAATTTTAAACCAGAAATTATTGCTATTCTGTCTGAGCATCTGAAGGAAGTTACAACTGAGTGAATTGTAACCCTGAAAGTTTTTTTGGTTGAGCATACTGAACACACACCAAAGAAAGAAAAAGAGCAGAGCTTATGACAAAACCAACAGGGAGCCACCAAATAAGTAACTGGCTACACAGGGTCTGTGAGGCCTCGAGCAAACTCTGAGCCCCTCTTAGCCTCCAGCTTCTCACAAACCGCTATGTATCTTTACCAGTTGTAACTGAAATTACTATACATTTTATGATTGTAATGTGACTATAAAGATCTGAATCTGGGGACCCCTGGGTCAGAACAAGGAACAAATAGTTCTAATAAGAAAAGAGCAGAATAAAATTTGGAGGAAGGTCAGAAAAACCTTTTTAGTACACAGGATCTGTAAATGGTCTTTAAATGACTTTTAGTTGTCTGCAAAATGAAAGCTTACTAATTGTGTTTTAACAGAAGGAGCCAGAAATGAGTCAGATGGCAGTTAATTGTGGCAATACTAAAGAAGCATTTAGGAGTTTATGGGTTAGAGCTGTCAGCATGACAGCAATGTACCTGAAAATGCCTGATGGGGCAGTGCCAAAGACTACTGTTATTTAAAAAAAAAAAAAAAAAAAGAAAGAAAAAAGGTAATAATAAAGATGTTAAAGTGTGATAAAAGTTACAGTGGCTGTGCTCGTTAGATATGCAAGGCTGTACTAGAGGTACCCTCCTCCTTTTGGAAGCAGTACAGCCCTGTGCTTAATATCTCTCTTAATAGCCACTGCAAGGAGGGTTTTTAAAGGCACAAAAACAAACAAAAAAGCCCAATTATTGATGTTCTTGTGCTGTTTCCACAACATCCTTAAGTTCTCTCCATTTTAAATAAGACTGAAGCACGAAGGATTTCAAAGGCAGGGATTTCCAAACAGCCCTGCAGCAGATTACACCAAGATTCTTTGTATGCTGCTTAACGTTGATCTTCAGACTTAAACTCCAAGAATCCACTTATTTGGGGTGTTGTTTAGAGGCAGCTTAAATTTAGTTGATTATGTTGAATAATCTGCAGTCTGAGTTTCTAAAACAGTTAAGTTACTTGGTCCACATTGAATTTTGGATTGTTAATATTCATTATTAATTTAGAATATGCTTTTATATCAGCTGTATAAATGTAGTGAAAGACAGGAAGTAACTGTTTCTTAGTAGTTTGATTGGAATAAGGACACTTGAAGACTATTACTTAGTATATGTGTGTATTTTCTTCAGAGAACTAATTGCTGCAATATGTTAAGGGATAACTTCTTCCAAAAATATAAGCAATTTGAATAACAACACTTTGAGAAAAATTCTCTAGAAATATTTTTTAACTTTTCTTTCTTTTTTCTGCCACTCAGAATAAAGTCCAGGATAGGACTTAATTACCATAGGAAGCATTCGTTATTTACCCCATTTTAACTTCAATATAGGTGGCACTGCAACTCACAAGAATTTTATCCCAGCATGGTTCTTTTTTATGTAGAAATTGATGTACAAAGGGTTTTAATAATATGTTACCATATGTGCTTTATGGTTAAGTACTAGAGGCTTAAAATCTAACAGTACACTTTCTATATGAAATTACTTGTGGCCTGGCTAGCGGCCAGAGTCCTTGCTTTACATAGTAGAAGATATAGGCCCTTGTTAATACTAAATTGGGTACTTGCTTTTCAGAAGTAAGGGACTAGATGATATCCTTCGTGTCAGTGAATCGCACCCTTTCTTTACAAATTCTTCTGGGGAGATGAGGAAACTCATTCCCTCTTTGTCCCTGGAAGGCTAACAAGGGACAGGCTGCAGTGACGTGCATTTACAGAAATGGATGTCAGACAAGGAAGGGATTACTGGTGACTCGTGCTTATTTATGGTACCTTTATGGTATTTTTCTTGGAATACGCTCCATGTGCTTCTTGCGTAGAGTTCCCTTTTCTTTAGATTTCTTTAGAAGTTAAGCTTTAAAGATAAGACACACAAAAACTTTAGTGAATGTTCAACTTCGCAGGCTGGAGTTTGAGTTGTTTCATCAGCCAGTAAAGGAAAGCAAACTCCACAGCCAGATACTGTTTCAGATTTTCAAGGCAATTTCTTGTTCATGATGACATATGAAACGTTAATTATGTCCTGTGTTGCTTTTCCCTTGTTTCTTTCAGTTAAGGGAAACACGATGCACATTTTCAGAAAAACTTCCTCTTCCCACTCATCGGTGTACTAGGGATTTCTTCTGTTTTTCTGGTCGTCTGATGTATCTTGTCACACTTAAGAATGTATGTTTTATGCAGGAAATCCCTTGTTGTTAAAATTCTTGGAAAACCTGTGATATTGAGAGTGAAGGTTTCATTTATTTCTTAACTGCTAGTGATGAGGCTGAGCTTGTGGGGTGCAGTTCAACCTGTACAGGATTCAATACTGTCTTTTGAGGTACCTGCCGTGTTGACCATTACAGATATGCTGATGGGCTTAGACGACTTCTCATCTGATCCTCTATGGAATATTTCACTTCCATTATTTATTAATCAGGCCTCATCAGTCTCAGATTTTGTACTTTGTAATTATAAAACAACTAGAGATACGATGAAGCTTAGATGTCAAGAAGCAGTGTAGTTTAAAATATTCATGGTCTTGATTTAAAAAAAAAAAAAAAAAAAAGGACTAAATACGCTGTCAGTAATTGGCTTTCCAAAGTAGTGTTGCCATTAGCTATTCTCTAGTCATAGAAGCTGTTTCATTTCCAGTACTTTGAAAAGGGTAGTATTTGCCAATGAGATTCTAATCTCACTTGTAAATGCTTCATTTTAAGACAATTATCCTTTACGTGTTATGCTTAGGGAATGTTCTTCATGCAAGGGACCTTTTTGCCACAAGGCGTTTTAACTCAGCCTTCTTGATTAGCTAAGGTTTACATTCAGCAGTTTAATTGTGTATTTGGGATGGGGTATGTTGTGATCGTCTTGCATATTTTAGTTCTCCTTTTTTGTACTGTTATTAGTCTTAAAATAGTCCTCTAATTGCACTCTATGGAAGGACATAGCAATTACTAACATCAAAGTGCATGCAGCAACCTGAAGATTACAGTGTATGATACCATCACAAACATCACAAACCTTTTTTTGGATCGTAAAAAGATCCAGAAAAGAGGTGTCAAGTTTAATAGTGTGGGTTTTGTATAGTCTTTCAGACCGGTATAAAAGCTTTCATAACAAGGAATATTAACCTTACATTTCAAAAAACTTCTCCAGAACAGTACATGTAAATTAAATCTAGAGAAGTTTGGGGTAAAACCTCTTACAAAAAGGGTTACGATTAAATGTTTTATGCAATGTGTATGGCCTTCATTCTTTCTCTGATTGTAATTTTTTTTTTATTACTTCTACAGGTTCAGTCCATGCCACATCAATAGCAGCTTCCAGAGTGGAGCAAGCACTCTCTGAGGTTGCTTCATCTCTGCAAAGCAGTGCCCCTAAACAAGGTCCCCTGCATCCTTGGATGACTCTGGCTCAAATATGGCTTCACGCAGGTACTGTGAAAGTAAAATTCTTTCTTGTTCTTTTCCTTTCCCTTTCTTGCTAGCCTAAGGACTTTGCAAAAATCTATTGGTTTCATTTGGAATCTGTTATCGCTCATCAGGTCAAACATTTTTCCAGGTGTGTGTGTGGCACTGAAGCAAGTCAAGAAATAAAAAGCACATCAGAGTTGCTTGTGTGTAAGATCATTTATGTAAGATAAGTCAGTAGTTTTATAATGCAGCTGTTATCAGTGGAGTCATATCTTCTGTAGAACAGAGGCAACACTCTCTCCCTTATCCATGAATAATTTTGTTTCTGAAGTATCTTGAGCATCTTAGGATTTGGAAATCTAGATGCCCTAATTCCATTGGTTGGAAGAAGGTGTTTGTAAGATTATTGAATAGAGTTCCTACAACTAGAAAAGCTTTATCATTGAAAATAAATAACTCTGAATAGTTGGGGGGGGGAAAGGGGTAATAGTGCTATTGAGCAACCTGTCCCTTACAGCTGTGATAATGACCTCTCATTCAGTTCTCTTCTTTCTAGTTTCATTAATGTAAAAGGCCCAGAACTGTTTTTCTAAGTGTGGAGTCATCTTCAGTGGATTTAGTATTGTTATGCTGCTTCAAGCCTCAAGCTAAATGGCATATCACAAGTAGCTGTTATATAAAATTTTAACCATAAAATGATGATCCAGTATATTTTTACACATTTAAAAATGTATATTGCAATTGTTTTTATTGATACTTGCCTCAAAAAGGCGTAATTTAGAAATCAGTCAGCAATTGTTCTGTTTTGGTCTGCTCTCAGACTTGAGCATTTTTCAGTGACGTAATTATTTTTTTTCTTCGTGTTTACATTCAACAAAACACTGGTTTATTTCTTAGTGTTTTAATTTACCTATTTTGCATTAACAGTTTTATTGTGTGAAAGTCATTACAAGGCAATGGCTCCCAGTTATTAATTAAGGTTTTAGAGAAAAAGTCTAGAATATTGGAAAGAGTGACCAATGATAGTGATTAATAATAGTGACCTTGTTGAGGGGGGGAAGGGCTCCTTGAAAGCAACAGACATTAGAACAAGGCAAGGTTCACCAGGGCATAGCGTAGTCACCTGCACTGCTTGGTGGCATTGTTGATTCTAAATATTTATAAAGCATCACAGACAGCCATCAACAGTAACTCTTAGCATCCGTAATGCTGATAATTCCTCAGCCTTCCGTGACAGCTTGTTCCGCTGCTTATTTTCTGGGTTTTTTCATTTTTGTTAGTCGTGTCCTGTTGCTGCTTATCCAGTCCATGCAAGTGGCTGCTACTGTTTCGCCCACAAAGGAGGGGTCCAGACGCCCTTTGCTGATTCTGTTTTAGTTCGCAACTTAGGTTTGCATCCATGTTGGTGGTCTGCTGCTGCAGTCTGCTGCACAGTCCACTTTCATAGAATCATAGGGTTGGAAGGGACCTCTGGAGATCATCTAGTCCAACCCCCCTGCCAGAGCAGGGTCACCTAGAGCAGGCTGCACAGGAACGCGTCCAGGCGGGTTTTGAATGCCTCCAGAGTTGGAGACTCCACCACCTCTGTGGGCAGCCTGTTCCAGTGCTTTGCCACCCTCAAAGTAAAGAAGTTCCTCCTCATGTTTAGGTGGAACTTCCTATGCTCAAGTTTGTGCCCATTACCTCTTGTCCTGTCCCCAGGCACCACTGAAAAGAGCCTGGCCCCATCCTCCTGACACCCACCCTTTAAGTATTTATAAGCATTGATAAGATCCCCCCTCAGCCGTCTTTTTTCCAGACCGAAGAGACCCAAATCCCTCAGTCTTTCTTCATAAGAGAGGTGTTCCAGTCCCCTAATCATCTTGGTAGCTCTCTGCTGCACCCTCTCCAGCAGTTCCCTGTCCCTCTTGAACTGGGGAGCCCAGAACTGGAGACAGCACTCCAGGCGCGGCCTCACCAAGGCAGAGTCGAGGGGGAGGATGACCTCCCTCGAACCTGCTGGTCACACTCTTCTTGATGCACCCCAGGATGCCATTGGCCTTTTTGGCCACAAGGGCACATTGCTGGCTCGTGGTCATCCTGTTGTCCACCAGGACTCCCAGGTCTCTTTCCGCCGAGCTGCTCTCCAGCAGGTCAGCCCCCAACCTGTACTGGTGCGTTCCATTCTTATCAATGTCTGTCTCAGCAAGTGTGGCCTGTAGGCCATATTCTTGATTCCCAGCAGGAAGAAGCATGGGTGGGAAGTAGGAGAGGGTTGGGTTGGAGAATGAACAAAGTGTTAAAGATCCAGGGGAAACACACCACGAGGTATGAAGAGTGCTCTGATTCTTTGTGTATGGGGAGCAACGAAAGAAAAAAGCAAGAGAGGAAAGAGAGTTTCTGTCTGCCTTTGGAGACGGTACTGCAACCAGAAGTCTACTTCCTCTCCACTTTAGAATGATCCTGTTCTCAATACTTCAGGCTAGTGATTTGTGCTGCATTTCAGAATGTTTAGGTATCCTGCTATTCAGCTACTTGTCCTGCTACAGTAAATGCCCTAAGCCTTGAGAAAGGCTCTTTACAGTAGGAACATTCAAAATAAAGTTTTCTTCCAGAAGCACAATACAAAGCAGATATTCTGGAAGGTATCTTCATCAGTATATATGGGTTACTTGCATAGAGAACAGCGATAAAATTACTTAACGCCTTACTTACAGCACATGTTCTTTAAATAAAAGTGAAGATTTACTATTGGGAAATCGCTTCCTTTTTGAGACTCGTGCCACATTTAACTGTTTGACTCCCTGTATGCTTGTGCAGTGTTTTACTTAGTTTGATCAGGAAGGGGGGGGAATCTTTAACAAGCTTTAAATCTTAAATTACAAAAATTGAGAGTTATTCTTCTTGTTAGATTATAGAGACATGGAAAAGTTACGTAGATAAGTTCTAATACATGGAAAACTTAATGGTATATATTAATCCAAACTAAAATATATGATGTGAAAAAGAGAGAAAATGCTTATTTTTATGGATATACAGTATCATTCCAGCTGTCGTTAGTGGAAATGAGCATGGCTTTCAGGCCAAAGAAGTTGATTTTGCACACAGCAACTGGCTTTTAATTTTTCACCTTGTTTTTATTAATGGACAGTTTCAGCCTTTCATTTCTGGGCGTACAGCATAAAGGTAGAAAATCAGGCTTATTTTAAATGTGAAACAAAATGATTTTTGCAATTAGTCCATTCTTCAGTAACTCGCTATTAAAAACCAGACGTGTCCCTAAATGATCGATGGCTGTGATGGTCCTTCAAGAAATGCATCAAGACTGAACTCAATATTGCTGTGCGGCTTGGTTGGAAAATAGACTGATTTCTCAGTAAAATGCAAGTGTAAGCATTGGAAAGGTTTGAGCCAGAGGGCGTTCTCGGCATTCTCTAGGTGGAGATATTGAGAAGAGCACATCAGACTTGGCACCTGGTTTCTCTTTGAACTGCTGCTCCTCTCTGAGATTTTCCTTCAAAGTCTGCTGGCACTTGTCAGTTTTCCATAACTGATTTATTTGAATTTTGCCATGTTGGTTTTTAACATTTTTATTCAGTTTGAAGTCATTATCTGAGAACGAACAGCTCTCCTTCAGTTTCAGAAATTTCTTGAGTGAACTGTCATGCTTTACATCTAGCCACAAGTTCAACTTTCTGTTCATTCTTCCATAGTTTTTCAACTCTGTTGGGGTGGCATAACTTCTGGTAGAGAAAAGGAAATTTTATTTTTAAAATAAAACTATATATCTTTCAACATAAAGGAATTATTTTGTTTAAATTTAATACTTTTAGGAAGGTCTGTTAATAACTGTCAAGTTTCTCTGCTGCAGTTAGTAAGCAGGACAGCAAGATTTAGTATCTCTTACAGTAACGTAAGACTAATTTATAAGCAGTATTGCAGCTTCTATTGCCTAGTGTTAAAAGCCATCGCTACCTTACTTGTTTCCCCACAAGGAATACAGAACTTCAACTGCAGTCCGTTAAATTAGTCAATCTCTGCTTATTTTTAAGTCTAGGATTATTGTGGTAACAGATCACCTACTTAAGTCAGGTGTGGGAGTGTGTATGTAAAATGATGTTTCAACCCTAATGATGCTGGAGAAGACATGATAAAACCAGGGGAGCTTGAATGGTTAGCATTTAAATGGCATAGTGTATTTTATACTCGCTAAAATCTTGTTTATCACATAGTAACATTGACCACGTAGCTTTCAGAAAAGCACTCAAGAATGAAGTACCCAAAGCTTTTCAAAAGTATTTTAGGGTTTTAAGAAAAAAAAACTTCTCAGTACAATTCATATTTTATGGTGTATGTCCAGCTCTCAAATTATGGCTACAACTTGCTCTTTGGTTTCTACCAACAGTTAGTAAAAGTAAAATCCTAGAAAACTTTAATTTCTCCCAAATTTAGATTTTGATTTCAAAAGTTTATGCCTTCATTGTCTTCCAGGTTTCCTATTCTTTATCTGACTAGGTGAGGTGGTTCTTTTAGGGTTAGGGGGAAAATAGTGTCGCTGGATCTGCAATTTCACATCTTAGTTCTTCATGTGGATGAGACATTTTTCCATCAAAAAGCATTTCATAAGTTTCTAAAAATATATTGCATTAATTCATACATCTACATGGACGTACTATTTATTTAGACAGAATGTGTTCTGTGAAATCAGAGTCAACTGAGAAGCAAAATAATGCTCTTCTGGGGAAAAAAAAGTCCGTTCTCCCATCAATACGATCAGGTCTTAGAGGAAGAAAATAATTTACTCCAGCAACCCTACAGAAATCAGTTTGAAAAATAGAAAATGAGTAAGAATGTTAAACTGTGCTTACTCACCAACTGCTACTGAAAGTCCAGGTTTTGTTAGTCATTGTTGTAAGTTGATTTTGATGAAAATAATTATGAATATTCATAGCAGATGTCACCTGTAAGATAAGGCTTGTACACTGCAGTACTGATGTTGACTAGTTAGGAATACTATTAAATCTGTTTGATGCAATTATCTCAGAAGGAAGTTCGTTTAAAAGCACTCAGAGTGTTAGGCATAACCCCAAATCCACTCCTGTAGTGTGAGATTCTGATCTGACAGCCTTTACACCAAGATGGGTGGCCTGTTCTATACGGCGAGAAGCATGTCATGAACAGCGATAGATCACTTTGCTGTTTTGGTGGAGCATTTTGATTTAAACCTTGATCTTTAAAACTCTCATACAGTGTGATACAATAGAATGCAATTCTACAACTACTTTGAGGCTCAATTTTTCTAGGGTCTATACCAACGTAAAAGAAATAGATAACCCAACTCAGAAACTTTAACATCTTTTTTCTTGCATTTAGTAACTCTTTATTCCTCTCTTCTCCCACTCTTTCAACAAGAGATTAAGATAATCCAGCAGGGTGGTAAAATAGTGGTGTTGAAGAGTGTCATAAGAGCTATTGAAAGCAAATACTTCTTCTATTGTTAGTTGTTAATCACTTACTGAATGAACCTTTTATTTCCTCATATAGTCAATCTGATTTAGACAAGTGTGTGTCAGGCTACACAACTGCTTTCATCAGGAGTGATTTATGTTAAATCAAATATAGTGCCTTTTTTTTTTTTTTTTTAAACTACAGAGTTAAATGTTTGTAGCTTCTGGAGGCTATCTTAGATAAAGTGCTTGGAAATACAAACAAATCTTGTCAAATCGGCATTCTGATAAGCATTTAATGTGTTCTGCTAACTTAACTAGGAAACCTTTCATATCAAATAACATTTTTCTTTTAAAATGCTCTGAAGTAGGAAATGTAGAATGAGGCTTGCCATTTAGTGAGTGGTAGCTGGAGCAATTGCTACTGCTTCCGTAACAGCTGACACATAAAATTCAGAACCTGTAATTAGTTGTGTTCTCTTACCTGCTGTAAGGATCTCTGTGTGCTTTTTTTGTGTTGGGTTTTGTGTTCTTAAATGGTACTGGAATACTCTGGCATGCTCACCTCTTAAAAATAAAGCTAAAATGAAAAAATTGCTAAAATGAAAAAATTCCAGACTTCAGTTAAAAATAGAATGCTTAGAATGAAACTATTTACAAATACAGCACATGTGACATCTAGTCGTGGTATGATGATGCAAGAATTGTTCATTGGTCCTCATGTTCCTTCCACAGCTGAAGTCTACATAGGAATTGGGAAGCCTGCTGAGGCCACAGCGTGTACCCAGGAAGCGGCTAATCTCTTTCCCATGTCGCACTATGTCCTCTACATGAGAGGTCAGGTGGCTGAACTTCGTGGAAATATCGATGAAGCCAAACGATGGTATGAAGAGGCCTTATCTATTAGTCCTACTCATGTGAAAAGCATGCAGAGGCTGGTAAGTCTTGAGTCCACCTTCATAAGTACTTTTGTCTCAACTTAGGATACTGTGTTGTGAAATCGTAACTTGGTGCGGGGAACACATAGCTTATGAGTTTTGGATCTATATTCTTATTGGCAAAATAGCTTTGGAAACTCTTTTCTGGCTTTTTATTCCCTCTTCTCTATGTGTTTGGACATAAAAAGGATCTGCAGGCAATAAGACTATTTCAGTCCTAACAGAGACTGCAGTAAAAGAAGTAATTTGCATCTGCCTAATAATCAGTGCCTTTGGGAAATAAAGGTGGTAAGAGAAGAGTTGGATACTGTAGTCTAGGGGAAAGACCAGTCATTCTGGTGTCTAATTCCAAACTAAAAGTTGAATTCTCCATGTTGATTGCTTACCTTCATGCTATGTGATTTCTTAGATTTTTGAAAAGTAGAGAATCAGTCTTGCCCTCAAAGGAATGCGTAGCTTTAAGTACAAAGGTGCTTTCCCCATTATAAGTGCAGAAGGTTGTTTAGATACTTCATCTACACATACATCGTATATTCTGTGCTTACTATGTTAGGAAAATTACTTTCTCTTTTTAATCCAGTTTTCTTCCAGATAGAGCGGAGTGAAACAGCTGCAATCCGCTACTTACCCAAACTTTTTGTTCTGAAGTAGAAGCTGGTTTCCGCCTAGTTGCTTATGAATTATGCAGAGAAATTTCTTGTACATCCCTGAGGGGAACATATGAGACAAAAGATCAGATAGGAAGGCAGCACAGGGAAAGTTTTTTGTTTCACCTTTTCAGCATTTCGAGATATTTTAGCCTACTGACAAATGCCGAAAGGTTCCTTTTCCTGAAGAAGCAGGCAGTTGACCTAAAGCAGTGCAGCTTAGTGAAAATGAGGGCTTATGTTTTTCTGGGTATCTTTTTGCCCCTCCTCTGAATCCACCTTTCAATAGTCTGTAAACACATGATGCTTTTCAGAATGACTGAGAAATTAGCTGCCTTTACGAGGCATGTGAGATGAAAAATACGGTGCTTCCGATCTGGGTTTGAGTGCAAGCTGGAGGAAAACTATTCATTTTGTTGGATCGGCCAGCCCTTTTTAAGCATTCTTATGATATAAAATTTTGGGTTTTTAAAGCTTTCTCTATTGCAGTAGACCTTTTCTGTTTTGAAGAGATGCTGAGAGATTTATGCTGCTTGAATACAAATATTAAAGATGTATGCTATAAAAATAGCTGTCTGTGTAGTTCCATGAGGGGAAAAAGTACAGGATTCTGTATCGTTCTTGATCTTTTGACTAATGCAAAAAGCGTTTTGAGGAGGAAGTTTGCAATGTTTACTCTTGCCTGTGTGTATAGATGAATATCTGTACATCTCAACACCGTGTGTGTATTTACCTTTTTATTATAAAGAGATATGATCTCAGTGGCAGGGGAGCTATAGCAACAGCACTGTGGAGGTACCAGCCTCTATAACAACAGCTGAAACATTACTTGTAATATTTGTATTCACAATTCTAAGCTGACAAGCTGTTTGTGAACCAAAGTTCTGTGAAAAAATACCTTGTTTTCTGAGATTAATTTGATATTTTAGATTATTTGTTATGGCTTTCTAGCAATGCTTAGAAAACAATATAAAGTGCTACTATTTCATCATAATTTACATTAGAGCTTAGATTTACTTAATAAGCTTTGGTGAATTTCTTTTTTTGGGGACAAATACCAGGTATAGATCATAATAATTTTATATATAAAATGCAACAAAAAGGAAATAAGATTTAAGGATGGCACAAGTTCTAGCATGTAGCAGATGTATCTAGCCCTGCCTGTCCAAGTAAAATTATTTGAAATAGCTGAACTTGAAATCAATTTTGAAGGATTTTTTTTCTTTTAATTAAAATTTTAGCATGAGTGACATCTGACACTCAGTTCAATCTGAAGACAAATTTTCCTGATGCTGATGGTGGGGAAATCTGGATCTTTGATTTGTGATATTATGTGTAGTTGTCCAGAGAAGAACAAAAGTTAAATAAAATGTTTATTTGTGTTTGTATAAGCAAGAATGGCTTATTGGGAATAGGCAAGATTTCTTCTTTTATAATCCATCCTTTTAATGATGATACATCACTCTGGTAAGAAGATGAAAAAGTAAGCTTTGAAGCTTTGCTATTTTTCAGTACAACTTTTTTTTCCGTAACTCTCTTCAAGTACTTATTCCTGAATACGATCTACTGTTTCTACACAGAAGCAACCTTATTAATCTAAATTACTGAAGAAATGTCTGAAGAAAGACTAGAAAGTTTAGTCTTGTGGCTTGAGAACTGATGTGCTTCCTCCTGTGAGTTGTGGCCTGTCCTGTGCTTTGGAGTTTCTGCATAAAGACTCTTGCATTTGTCTCAAGTGCAGACTCCGTGTTCTGTTAAGGTGACGGTGAACACAAGCTCTTAGCAGAAGTCTGAGGTATTGCCTGAATGCAGTTACCTTTTATTGGCTGGCATAATCTGTTAAAATACTATATTTGTCTAAAATTACCATTTTCTAAAGAAACAAGTTGTTATTAATCATGCTGCTGTCTCTAAGGTCTTCACTAAAATAAAAAACAGGAGGACTTGGTGATGGTGTGAAAATCGGAGCAGTTAAGAGTGATGGAAGAGATCTGTTCACCAGCAAAATGATAATGATAAATGGGAAAGTTTGGAAGGAGAGGTTAACTCTCGTCTTAATAATGAAATGCCTAAGACAGTGAGACATCAAATGGTGGGGGCATGGTCCATGAATAAAGGACAATTTGTTCAGCTGTATTCAGCTTAATTAAACTTCTTGGGAAATGGAACTGATTGGGTTATGCTGTTGTATTACCTAAGACGTGAGATATTCTAACAGAGACCTGGCTGCAGGGGGCAGTGTGTTTGTGTTCATGCTCACTGCTATTTCACTCCCTTCTAAAATCTTGGGGGTTTTATTAATTAAATCAGCTGAACAAGAAAAGTAGTTCTTTCAAAGAGAAACGCTGTTAAAATTCTCTTTAGTTGCTCGTGCAACTAAATTATTCCTCACACAGTTAATGTTTATATCCATACATTTGCTCACTGTATTCTCTTATGCAGTTCTCATTTGAGGATCTGCCTTGTTCTCAGGTGCAATTTTTTACTGTTTGTCGCTAACTGAAATTTTCTCCAAGCCAGGGGTTATACCAGCTTGTTCTGTGGCTGGCTCTAACTGCTCACAAGATGTCAAGAGTGAAGCAGTGACGTGTCAGTATCACTCAAGTGTGCTTCACAGAGCGCAGCAGCAATGCTTTTGAAGAAATGCAGCGTCCTTCCTTGCTTTTAAGGGTTGTATAGTGCAGTGGGGGGAAACAGTGCAAATTTGCGTTTGAAATACTTCAGTGTGTGTTCCATATTTCAAATCGCTTTTTATCACATCCAATGAAATTTAAAATTTTCCTTAATGACTAAATTGACAAATGATGAGTCGCACTTCGATTGACTGAATGTCATATATATTTGGTTGTCACCTGCCTGATTTTGGCCAGAATGGATTTATTCGAACAACTTTCTCCATTCTCCCTGCCCTTTATCATCACCTCCAGATTTCTGCATTACTGCTGCCTTCCTGCTTTTGTCATTGTTTTCCTCCCCTGTGAAAAAAGAATAAACAGTCTTTTATCTCCTGCAGTCAGAGTGCTGTTGTGGAAAGTAGCCCTTACTGCTGACGTCTGAAAAGTCCTGAAACGGGCCATCATTCAGTAATGCCTGAAATGACAATGAATGTTTCAACCCATTGTCCAGGAAACAAATCCGTGTATTCTCTCTCAGGCTGAAGATTTCTTAGCTAAATGTAGCTTTCACATGAAATAGTTTTTCCAGCATCTCTATATCATTATAGTCCTAGAAGACTCGTAATATTTTTGAATATTAATTCATCTTAGCACTTGCCAGTTAATTCTATTAGTAGCTCAGCTTCTAAGAGATGAAAACTAAGACAGAAAAGGAGAAATTACTTATCCGAAATTACTGATGTAGAAATTCATTTTCAAAAAGCATTATCTTAAAGAATTACGTTCCCCACTCCACACTGCTAGATATCTGTTAAAGTTTCCTATAATTATGTAGAACTAAGTCAGATCTCTTAAGGCTTAGATTAACTATTTGCACTATATGCACTTTACCTCTCAGTTACAAATATATTTTTATTTATTTCTAACTATATTTACTACTTACACTTTTTTTTTCAACCTAAAGACGCTTTGCCAGAAAGCAGCCTAGCAGTACATATGGGTAGTGTATGCTTATGAGCTGTCAAGGGTATTGGGCTGACTGAAAGAAAGGGAACACAGAGAAGACTTCAGAAACGTGCATCCAGACCCTGTTGGAAAGGGTCGGGGGAGTTAAGAAGAGAAAGACTAAACACTGTCACCCAAACTAACTTTTGCCTTTCAATGAGGCAGTGTTCTCTAGTATTTATTCTTCCTTTCATAACAAGGACCTCCTCTGGTGAACATTCACTAACTCCTTTGATTTTCATTGTCAGGATGCTATACTGTAAAAATGTTTGGTCTAGGCCACGTAGGCTTGTCCTAACCTCTTTGTGCTGGTTCTTGTGAGTCATTTGTTTTGTGACCGATTACCATAGAGCTAAATTCTAATGCCAAATCTCAGTGCTCGTTTGACTCGCTGAGTGCATCCTTATGCATATGGTGGTGGAAGAAGAATGGAGAAATAGGAGTAGTTGGTTTTGTTAGATTTGTTAGTAGATTGTTGTGGGTTTGCCCTTCAGAAACTTCAATGTTATTTCATAGGAAGTACAGAAAGCAAAACATATGTTCAGCCAAAAACTCACTGCTCCTTACTGAAGGCATTTTACTGTGATTTGGCCACTGTCATATCTAAATATTTCAAGGAGTCACATTCTGAGAAAACAATGGCAGTTCTACTTGCATTTTAACCTGGAACACTCCCATTAAGTTCAAGTGAGTCAAGGACCATTTCAATACACTTGAAATTCTTCACTTGCCATGTGGTATTCACAGGCTATATTCTTTGCTGCCTTGAAAATATTATTTCCCATTTTAGCCTTACAACAGAAAACCATCGGTGCTTAGTGCAATAAAAAGTGCATAACACCAACTTGCACAGTCATTAGCTTTTGAAATATAACAAAGTGTGAATCAAGGTGAATAAAAAAGTTTGGTTTTTCCCTGTTTGTCTCAAAGTTATCTCCTTTTATTTTTAGTGTTATTGAGCTCAAGTACAGCAGTTAACCATTTCATACTGATCCGTATCTTAAAGATTACCATTGGGGGAAGATCAGTATAATTTCTTCATTCCTGGTTGCTTTATCTGAGTTTTACAGTAGTCTTTTAAAGCAGACCTATTTTTGTTCCGTATTTGACAACAATAATTGCTACAAATTTGAGTTTAAACTAGAATTTAGTTGCTCTTTTGGAAACAGAAAGTGACTATGAGACTTTACTGCACTAATTTTGTTTATAACTTCAAGCAGTGAGCTCCCATTTACTGAGGCAGCGCTGTCTGTGCTGGTCCCCTGAGAACTGTTGTCCTGAAAGCGGTATTTTGGGGCTGTTGAAACATAGGTCCTGCTTCAGAAAAGAATTTCTTTTCACATTACCTTGTATTTACTCCAAATGACTTAAAGCAGCTGTAGCAGGAGCAGATCTTTCAACAAGAAAATACATCCACTCTTGGATGCTTTTTACCACCTGAGAGTGAGCTCTGTAAGGACTGAACAGGTTTCAACTTGTCTGTGCTGTCCTCAGCTGACAACTATTACAAGAGGAATACTGCAGTGGGGCTTAAATAAGTCATTTGGTTTAGACAATCTGTGAATATCTGAAGATGCAGAGGTAATCTGATTTTGTACAGCATGCGCTGTTGTTGCACTGAAGGGCACTGGAGAAGATGCAGAATCTAAGCCATTGAGGTGTAGTATTTATTAATAATCTAGTAACAAAGGTTAAGGCAGCTTTCTGTAACTTTTTCTTAGATGTTTTTTAGATATTTCTTTTTAATTAACTTTCCAGATAATTCTATTTGATATTTCTCTCTGAACTGAAAAGTGGTTTCTTTTTTTTTTTTCTTTTTTTTTAAAGTAGGGATTTTTGACGGGCACGCTCAGCTTTAACTATCTGTTTTCGTCTGTTTTTGTGTTATCCGTGTGATAGATTTTTCCACAGTTTACCAATTCAGTCTCAGCTTGCCAGAAACCATTTTATCACCTCTGTTTGTTCCCATTTAAAAAAATGGAAAATTAATTAGTAGTAGATGCTGGCAGAAGGAAGGGATGCTTTGGCTAGGGTTACTCCTCATTATTTGACAGGTCACGAATCATTCCAGTGTGTTTATTGTATTGTGTGGAACTGATAAAATTCCACCCATCAGATAATTCATCTCAATTGGCTGTTGCAGCAGGTCACTCTACAGTGTGCAGTATTACTGCAAAGTTGCTTCTCTTTGCTTGGAAGATTTTAAGAATCTTTGTTTTCAATTTTCAAAATACAAGTAGTCTTCATCTCAAGCTTTGATTCATGTTTCATAACATAAAGTTTTTGAACTGATTCGGTTATCAAAACTGAGCTATTATTAATTTTTTTTCACATACAGCAGGTATGGATTAAATATCATAATTTGTTAGGTAGCAACCAACTATCATTTCAAGTTCAAGGAATAAAATCCAAAGATCACAATGGCCAAGTCTGGATTATGGCTTTGGTTTTGCCAGACATCATAACAAAGCATCTGAGGAGGGATTCCCTGCCCTATGCTGTCTGTGTCAAGTAATTGACAGACAAAGAGCTGGGGAACAAGAGCACAATCACATACTGTTTGGGTAATCCTAGAATGGTTTAGGTTGGAAGGGACCATAAAGATCACCTAGTTCCAACCCCCCTGCTGTGGGCAGAGACACCTCCCACTAGACCAGATTGCTCAAAGCCCCATCCAGCCTGGCCTTGAACACCTCCAGGGATGGGGCAACCACAGCTTCTCTGGGCAACCTGTTCCAGTGTCTCACCACCCTGACAGTAAAGAATTTCTTCCTAATATCTCATTTAAATCTATCCTTTTTCAGTTTAAAACCGTTGCCCCTCATTCTATTGCTTCATTCACTGATAAAAGAGTCCCTCCCCGTCTTTCCTGTAGGCCCCCTTTAGGTACTGGAAGGCTGCTATAAGGTCTCCCTGGAGCTTTCTCTTCTCCAGGATGAACAACCCCAACTCTCTCAGCCTGTCTTCATAGAAGAGGTGCTCCGGCACTCTGACGTTTGTGATGTTTCTCTGGACTTGCTCCAACAGGTCCGTGTCCTTCTTATGTTGGGGGCCCCAGAGCGGGATGTGGTACTCCAGGTAGGGTCTCACAAAAGAGGAGTAAATGGTCAGAATCACCTCCCTCACCCTGCTGGCCACGCTTCTTTTGATGCAGGCCAGGATGCAGTTGGCCTTTTGGGCTGCAAGAAGACATTGCCAGCTCATGTTGAGCTTCTCCTCAACCAAGATCCGCAAGTCCTTCTCCTTGGGGCTGCTCTCAAGCCATTCTCTGCCTGGCCTGTATATGTACTTGGGATTACCCCAAATCCGGTGTAGGACTTTGTGTTTGGCCTTGTTGAACTTCATGAGGTTCACACAGGCCCACCTCTCAAGCCTGTCCAGGTCCGTCTAGATGGCATCGCTCCCCTCCCGTGTGTTGACTGCTCCACGCAGCTTGGTGTTATTAGCAAACTTGATGAGGGTGCACTCAATCCCACTGTCCATGTCATTGACAAAAATGTTAAACAGCACCAGTCCCGGTACCAGCCCCTGAGGAATGCCACTTGTCACTGGTCTCCACTTGGACATTGAGCCGTTGACCACAACACTTTGAGTGTGGCCATACAGCCAATTTCATATCCACCAAGTGGTCCATCTGTCAAATCATTGTCTCTCCAATTTTTAGACAGGGATGTCATGTGGGGCAGTGTCAAATGCTTTGCACAAGTCCAGGTAGGTAGGTGATGTAAGTTGCTAATAATGGTGACAGTAGTATTTCAGATACAGGCGTATGATACATTCACTTGCCTGGAGAGGTTGTGGAGTCTCTCATCCTTGGAGCTATTCAAAAGGACACAGCACTTGACAACCCACTGTAGGTGACTCTACTTTGATTTTGGATGTAGAAAGTCTCCAGAGGTCCCTTCCTACCTCAGCCATCCTGTGATTCTCGAAATGCAACTAATACAAGCTTTGTAGATAGAGGTAATGATTTCTTGTTAGACAGAATGATGGAAACACTTGCTTGTGGATAAAATCTGGTTTCAGTCTTCCTAGTATACAAGACTTTCCTTATTTCTACCAGTGGTAAAAATCTATAAAGCACAAATTTTGTTCTTTCTTCCCTCATTTCCATGCTCCATTATCCATAGTAATCATAGAAGGAAGGTGCAAAAGATTAATATCTTTCTCAACTCTATTCACTTGTCTTACATACATGCATGTGTAATATACACATATACATATATATACATATATTCTCTGCAACAAACCTGCCTTAATATTTATGGTGCATCTGATTGTCTTTGCACTGTAGAAGTGAAGTGCTGCCAAACCATGTGCCATGCAACCTTGTTATCCACTGGTGGTTGTGTTTCAGGCACACAAAAAGCGTACCCTGCAGTTCCATAAAATGGCCCATTCTGGGATAGCTAGTTAATAATGATGCATTTCTTACTGCTGCCAGTCTGATGGGTTTATATGCTTGATTTGGCTGGGGTTCTAATACTTGAGCTTTTTAATGATTTTTGTTTTTGTTTTTTTTTTAAGTATGTGGGTACAATGCAACTGCAAGATGGCCAGTTGATTCCAAAATATTTCCCGTCATGCTTCTTATGCAACCTGCTTGACTGGGGAATGTCCATACAAAAGTGTCAGTGGCAAAGCAATACAACTGAAAAGCCTCAGTTGGGATCTTCGCAAATTAAGTTTTTGGGCTTCTGGCTCTCTGGTTTTCTCATTGGAGGTTCAAGTATACCTTAAAGGTGTGTTCTAATGACTGCTTGTAAAACTATATATAGCAAATGCACATGTCATCTTTCAGTGGCTTTAGGTGCCTATTCCATGTGTTACCTGAGTCTTGCTAAGTGGTTGAGTCACTGTCCCTGGAGGCATTTAAAAGACGGGTAGACATAGTGCTTAGAGATACGGTTTAGTGGTGGTTTCTTGTCAGAGTTAGGTTGATGGTTGGACTAGATGATCTGAAAGGTCCCTTCCAACCTAGGCAATTCTATGATCTGCCCTTGAGGCTTCTAGAGACAAAGGTGTGTCTAGTATTATTTAAAGAACACAAAATATTTATGACTCTTTACAGCTATTTACATGGAAAGAATCTCCTTGTTGCACAGTACTAAGTAGAGGCGATGAACAGACCAGCAAGCTAGTAAAAGCATCTGATCACAGCATAATGAAAAACTTACTTTTCAGGCTTTTTCTGTAGGTGTTAGAAAGGGTAATTCCTATTAAAAGTCTTTCCAGAGTCCTTCCATCTCCTTACGCATTTTACCCTCTAAAGGGCTAAGTTGTCGACATCCAAAGTAATCTTTGCCATTTCCTCCATGCCTTTTGATGGGTAACTGGCCACCTAAAAGAGGATGGAGGGGAAAAAACATGCAGATTTTTACTAGTGGAAAAATACTAACAAGCAAGACTAATTTAACAGAATGAAAATGTCAATAGTCTTAGTCCCAGTATTTCAGGATATGGCCAGGAGGCCTCATGTCAGTAAAGTGCTAATAGTTGCTCTTGATATTTAAGTTCTCCTTGTTTAAAAAAAGAATAAAATGGAAATGAGAAAAGGCCTGGAAGAAAATGAAAATGCGTGCTATTCCCTACTGTCCTCTGTGGTCTCTTACATTTTGTTTAATATCTTTATCAATGATCTGGATGAGGGGATTAAGTGCACCCTCGGTAAGTTTGCAGATGACACCAAACTAGGTGGGAGTGTTGATCTGCTTGAGGGTAGGAAGGCTCTACAGAGGGACCTGGACAGGCTGGATCAATGGGCCAAGGCCAACTGTATGAGGTTTAATAAGGCCAAGTGCCGGGTCCTGCATTTCGGTGACAACAATCCCAAGCAACGCTACAGGCTTGGGGAAGAGTGGCTGGAAAGCTGCCAGCAGAAAAGGACCTGGGGGTGCTGGTGGACGGCCAGCTTAATGTGAGCCAGCAGTGTGCCCAGGTGGCCAAGAAGGCCAACAGCATTCTGGCTTGTGTCAGGAATAGCGTGGCCAGCAGGAGTAGGGAAGTGATTGTGCCTCTGTGCTCGGCACTGGTGAGGCCTCACCTTGAGTACTGTGTTCAGTTCTGGGCCCCTCTGTACAAGAGGGACATTGAAGTGCTGGAGCATGTCCAGAGGAGAGCTACCAGGCTGGTGAGGGGTCTGGAGACCAGGTCATATGAGGAGAGGCTGAGGGAGCTGGGCAGGTTTAGCTTGGAGAAGAGGAGGCTGAGGGGAGACCTCATTGCCCTCTACAACTACCTGAAAGGAGGTTGTAGAGAGGTGGGTGTTGGCTTCTTCTCCCAGGTGAATAATGACAGGACCAGAGGAAATGGTCTGAAGTTGCGTCAGGGGAGGTTTAGATTAGATATTAGGAAGAATTACTTTACTGAAAGAGTGGTCAGGCACTGGAACAGCCTGCCCAGGGAGGTGGTTGAGTCACCATCCCTAGAGGTGTTTAAGAAACGTCTAGATGTGGCACTTCAGGGCATGCTCTAGTGGCAGAGATTGTAGGTTGGTTTTGGGTTTTTTTGTTTGTTGTTTTGTTGGGGTTTTTGGGGTTTTTTGTGTGTATGGTTGGACTCGATGATCTCAAAGGTCCTTTCCAACCATGAAGATTCTATGATTCTGTGATCCCTTTTCATGGATACTTGCTGCTGCTTTTTCACATGGATCTCAAAAATACTGGTTTTATTTTGTTCTGTGTAATTGCCTTTCAGTATGAGAATTGCTTTGCAAAACACTTTTTAAATTAGGTCATTGTGCTGAAGTATGCACTGGGCTAATTATGATTACTTTGCTTCCCTGGGCATTTTTGTGCTCACTGAATTTATTAAAGTATTATTTTATAGCGAGAACTTACACAGCAATCAAAACTATGTGGCACCTGGTGTGCGTGGCTGTCTTTCCTGTAGTCTCTAAGGGCTTTTGCTTGTAGGCAACATCTGGCATCTAATCATTTATAATTGAATTTCATATAATTAATAAATATATTTAAGAATTTATTTGGGGGTAAATCTAAAGAACATGAAAAAGGCTGGAGAGAGCAGCCATTCTTAACTTTAAACGAACAAAAGGGGTTTTATTTTCTTTTTCCTGAGACAGCTTTTGTTGTAGAATTCTGTAGAATTCGTTAACTACAGGAAGATGTTTGAGACATGAAGTCATCTACATGTGTTGTTTGGGTTTTTTTTCTTTATTTTCTTGTGCTGCGTAACTTTGCATACTGGTGAAATATAACTAAATGCTACCATCAACAGTGATCTGAATGAGATGAACCATTCGATGTGGTTTAGTTGTGGTCAGTAAATGTGTGTGTGAGAAGCTCACAGTGCTGTAGCCAAGTGTCTGAGACCCAGCTCTTCAGCAGTCTCTCTTATAATAATGTATTGTTACATATTTTGCTATAAATCTCTTGCAGTTCTCGGGTGCATTTTTAGTGCATTGGTGAAAGTACCTTTTGCTTTACATCTGTCACAGGGGAGCTTGACTTGCTTTGGCTTAAGCTGTTTCCCAAGACAACAGGCTGCTGTTGAGAGGACCAGAAGTTACCTAATCGATTACGATTCCTTTTTTTCTAACTAGGAACTATAAAAAAGTTGTTCTCAAAAATTGTGCCTTGTCTTATCCTCATCGAGCAGAAAGTGCCCTACCTTAATGCAAAACAAGGTATCTGGAAGCAGCTGTCCCTCAGGAAATGATTTTAATGCTTGCTTTTGCCAGGGTTATGTCAAACAGCTGCATTCCCCAGATAAGTTGTCTACTCTGGTACAGAGTTTTTTCTGCAAATCCCCAGTCTGGAACAGTATTTTTATGTCTCTCTATCTCTCCAACTCGTCTCATTTTAAATTTTATTTGAAGACCTCTTTTCCATTTGCTGAAGCTTTACTTCCCTGCTACCCAGTATTGTACTTAGCAGCCCTTCCCCTGCTCATGAGTCTACAGTTTAAAGATGAGTTGAACCTTGCACTTTGGAAGGATTCAACCAACTTACTATGTATGAGGAGCATAATATAATTTCTCCAAGATTAGTTTTCTTTAAACACAGACTGTGTTTTCTGGTAGCTAAGTGTTTTTTAGATGGAGTTACAGAATTGGCCTTTAAGGTTAGTGCCAGGTTATATTTTTACTTCAGGATGTTTTTTTTAACGTAGATGATCAAACTAACAGAGAAAGCAATTCTTTCAGTGACCTTTAACTTGTGGGAAAATCTGAAGTGTGTTTTGTCTGACTCTCAAAACTCTGTTCTTTTCTAAGGTTTGCTGCTTATTTTTCCATTATTTTTCATATTAGAGTATATTTTTTCAACGAGTAGCAACAAACAGTGTGAATAAAGTTATGTGCAGCTACTGTTCTTCAGAAAGCTGCCATCTCTTAATTTGTCAGTAGGGAGGGAGGTGCTGTTTGGCCACCTTGTGTACTGCATCTCACTAATTAAAAGGCCAGTGTTTTCTCCGAAAAAAACTGACTGCTGTCTTCTGTAACTACAGTTTGGGAACAGAAGTTGAGAATGGTCGTTCAAGTTAAAACTATTGTGGTCAAAGCTGTGGACTGCAGGAGCTCTTTACTAAAAGCTTTTGGATGGCCTGTTTCTGTACTATAACTTTATTGCGATCAAATTTCATCGGCAGTCTTGATACCTGTGGGCTGAGACCATAAATTAAAGTAAGATATAGCCTGAGGCCAAACCTTGAAGTCTACTCACCATCATCTGTCCCTATTGGATGGATGGACTGGTGGAAACTAGTTCTTAACTCATTTTTATATTCTTTTGCTTCTCTATGCCATCTCTAGTTTGATTTATATTCCTATATCCAGCTATATTGAAACTTTACTGAAATCCAGGCCAATTAGTTCTACAACTTCCCCCCACCCCACCCCCAGCATTAATCTCTCTAATCAAATACTGTACAGGCTAGCTTAGTGTCTCACCAGTGATAAACACGTACTGTACTTTTATTCCACTTTTCCCTCTTACCTTACTGCCAACCATTCCTTTCTTCAACATTTGTTCTGAGGCCTTGCATATAATTTAAGACAACTGAAATAATAATTTTCTTTCTGAAATACAAACAGTATACTACTATTTGGTAGTAAAAATGCTTCCACTATTAACTTGCTACCTAGTCCTTGATTTCTTTTATTTTTCTTTTCTGTCTTTTTCTAGGATGGAGATAATCCAGTTCTCACAAATTGATTATCTGGATCTATCTGGTTTTGGTTTTATATTGGCTTGGAAAAGAAAATTCCTTTACTTTGAAAGTCTGGATGCCTTTTTAATCTGACTTTCTGCTGAGCATAAAGGATCTTTTCATGCTGTTGCTATGATGTGATGTAATTTTAACATCAACACTAAAGTTACGAGCCAGTGTCTTGGTAAACTGGTATTGGTGCTGTACAATTGGCATTGTGAAACAATGGTCTGAGTTTCAATTTGTGTTGGTTTAATTGGGTAATGATTGAAAAGTCTGGTCAACACTGCAGGCTCACTGAAGCTGTAGTAAGCCAACCACGTTTAACCTGGGACTGGATACACCTATACCAGAGGCTATGGTGTACAGTTAGTTTATTTGCTTGAGCCCAGTTATCCATGTGTAAAAGCACAAGGATCAATGCTTTCTAAAACCAGACTCTTTCCAATACTCTGCTGTCTGCAAGTAAACATGCCCACCGTGTGCTTAATCCAGCTGCACTCTACATGAAATACAGCGAATGCAGATTTAGAGTTGTTAACACTTTTAGTGCCGCTTCTGTCATGGTAAGCTACTTGGCTAAACTGATAGGAGTGGAAAAATACATCACCAGTGAGACTTAGTAATGCTAAACTTGAAAACAGAAAGCTGTTCTGGGCTTTCATCGCTTTTTCAATCGGCAGTGCAGTGTTGATCTGCACCTTTTTAATTCTGATATTAATATGCATTGACTTTATAGAGAGAAAAAAGAGCTTTTCAGTTTCAACAGCTAATCACATATGTACAAATCTAGCCTGTACATTTTGTTATAGTACTGAATTTACAAGCAACTATTGGCTTTTGAAAAATACACCATTACAATCTTTTTTTTTTTACCTACGCACTATCAATTTTTACATTCTTGAATCAATAGCTGATGTAAATCTTGAATGCAATATTTGATACTTGGTTGCATAGCTGCATTTTTTGTTTCAGCTCTTACATTTTTAAGCATGAATATTTAAGCATCTGAGCAAGTTTAGAGGAATAAAAATGTAACTGGCTGAGGTGAGTGGCTGCAGATAGTATGGCAAAAAAGGCGGTATGGCACTTAGTAAGGCAATGACTGAAATTTCTCGATATAAAGACTAGATGTAAAAAAAGGTTATAGTATTTGTTTTCATAACAGCTTTAAGTGGTCAACATGTTGAGTTTCATATACGTTTTGCCCTGAAGTATGTATTATTTATTCCCAGTCAAGAAATGGGGAAACTGAGGCAGAGATGCTGTGACTTACCTGGCTGTATATACAATACAAGCCTCCTGATTTCTCATCTGAGTATCACATTCATGGGACTCGCATTTAATTCCTGTGCGTATTCTTTCCAGTGCACTTGGACTCTGAAGAAAATAATTTTCCCCCCAGGGATGTCCAGTGTACCAGTGAATCTGGTACACTTAAGGCAGCAGCATCAGTATTCCCGGTCCCTGCTGAAGGGAGCCTGTGGGGTCTCTTTTGTGGGTTTTGACTTGCAAATGATTGTCAGACTTCAGGAGGGTTTTCCCTGATGATACTTAAATTTAGTACTGTCATTGATGGACCTCCTATTAAAATGTAGACGATTAAAACAGCTCTATCAGTGAAAATTATCTTTTTGATAGTTACTGCCTTTGCATGCAGTTTAAGTGAAGGGATATGTGGCGGCTCCTTGATAGCCATTTCAGTTCAGCCAAGTAAAATGAGACCCTTGTCTCTAATTCCCTGCAGAACTTTCAATACTTATAAATAATAAATCATTTCGTTTACCGACATCTCTCTTCCCTCCAACTATCTTCCTTTCTGGTAGATTTTGTCAGTGCTGTCTTGGATTTGCTCAGTGAATGTAATATTTCCCAAGTCGTTGCAGCTGAGATGGTTGTTGGAGGAGGTAGCTGTTTGGATAGCAGACTTTCAGAAGTGTCTGTGGCACCAGTACTTTGTTTCTGTGATTCCTTTTTGATCTGGTTTTGAGAGCTCAGTTAAACTTAGCACTGTGTCATAGTGATGTACTTTTATAGGTAATAAAGGTAAAGTACTTCCATAGATCTTTGTTTCTTATCTTACGTTATTACTTGGTAGAGAGTTCAAACTTCAAGAAAAGCTAACTTCAAACCAGCACTAAACATGAAGTCTATGGATATAGAGATCTGAAGGAAAAAGGATTGCTGCTTTCATTATAATGGGTTGTTAGTTTTTCTCAGATGTTCTGTTCAGGTCTATGCTTTGATGCATCCTCCTGTCCTACAAATCAGACTCCTACCTGGGTTTGAACAAAAAAGAACTAAGTCTTGTCTTATGTCCTTGGAGGAAGTTGGAGGATATTATAGCCCCTAACATGAATTGGTGAGCACATATGTAACTCTTGCGTATTTACTTATTTGTAGCACATGTCAGATTCGGACAACGAATGTCATAAATTTCCTTTTGCTGTTATGTTGTTTGTGTGTTCATATAATTACCGTTATCTGCAATAAATAAAATTTTGAGCAAGACTTCTCAGGCCAGCTTTTTCCTGCAGAGGGGTAAGGTCCTCTGGGGAAGGAGCTCAGTTTGGCAAGACATGGCAAACCATAACTCTGTGCTCCCACTCTGTGATTAGTGGGAGGTAAACAAGAGAGGGCAGTTTAATACCTTGACGTTTGTCAGAATGGTTGTAAATATTTATTATTGTCCAGATGTTGAAGTTGAATGTAGTTTTGTACATGCATTTTTTAAAAAATGTGCTTATTGGAGTCTTGGGAAAATACATGTGTCTGACTTTTGCACAAATCCGAGAAATCCTGCATTACAATAGATGCTGTTGTGGTACTTCAAGGAAGCTGCCTGTCAAGAAAAAGCCCTTACACTGAATTTAAAGTTGCATTTAAAAACAGCTTTTCTTTCTTAAGAACTGGCATAGAACTGAAGGGAAAAGAAGTATTAGCAAAACATAGAGATGTTAAAATGAGTGCTCATACTCAAGAGCCCCATATCGTCACATAAAGCATTTGACCTGGAAGGCTCTTCAGTCTTTTAGTACTGCTCAGGTGAATCAAGCAAAGCAATTCATTAGCAAAGTATGGACTCGGCAGAAATATGAAAATGCTAACATTGCTCATGCTGTTAAAAGCTAAGCACTGCAAAGAAAGAGTTGCCCAAAACACTTGAGCAATATAAGGTGGTTTAGTAGGCTCATTAGAATGCAGACATTTGATTCTTTCAAATTTTTTTCTCAATACGTTGATGAAAAATCTGAAAGTTTTTAAACCCTTCCCTCTTATCCCAGGAACTAAACTTCATAAGTTAAGTTATTAATGTTTCTTTTATAGATGTATCTGAAATTAACATTTGAGTTCAGTTTTTTTCCGGGTTGTAGTTCATTGATTAGTCTTTTTAATCAGTGATGCTGGTGAAATGATTTGTTGCAGGTCAGTGTGTTCAATCTCTCTCAGCCTCTACTGATACGCTGTTTATATCACACACATTGAACTTGCTGCTTCAGACTGATATCAGCAAATCAGGATTAATAAATCATGTTTGTTTGTGTGCACGTTTGTCAGCTTCATACTTTTTCACAACTTTTAAAGTCTTTACCTGGTTTCATCTAGACAGAGGAGGGAATGTTGTAAAAAAAAAAAAAAAATTAGGCTTGTGCAAGTATTAAAAAAAAAGAGGCGGGAGGAAAGGCTACTGAGGCTGTTTCATGATTTTAAAATTATTCCAGAACATAACATAACGTATTCTGCTACGTTAGGTTAGTTAGCTACATGACTTGACAGCATAAAATATTTAGACAAAATAGTGAATTGTGGTTGTTATAAAGACCTTATCAGTAAAGGGCTAAGGAAATAAAAATAATAATTTAAAAAAAAATCATACATATTCAAAATTTCTTCTGTACAATACACTGTGAAAATGGTATCAGAGCTCTTAACTTACATGGACAAAGGTTGTGTTAGGTAGCACTTTGGAAAAATACTTGCCTTCTATCAGAGGAGATCTGACCTACTCAGAGAGAGGACTGCTTTTGCCTTGGTTTCTGAATTAAAATTTATCTGCTGGTAAGTTGGTTTTACTACTTTAAAATATGTAATTTTAAATATAGATGTAGTTTTAGAAGTACATTCTCTCATTTAAAAACAGAACCCTTTATTTTCTAAATGGAGGCAAATAATAAATTACAGCAGATGTTGTCAAGTGGTTACAACTCTTCAAAAGACGAGCAAGGGAACCTCTGTCAGCTGCAGAGACATCTCAATTTCCATGTTTTTCATGGTCCTTGTTACAGTTTGTCCTGACAGCTGACAATAGCTTCTTTGGGATTCTGTCTGGTTTTTAATTTATGACCGTTTGAAAAAGTGATAGCCACAATGGCATCGGAACAGATGGTATTAGGGGGGTCACAGACCCAAAGACTTACCAGAGGGCTATGAAATGGTATGACATAAATGCAGTCTGTGATGATGCTTTGTCATGTTAATTGAATGCCTATCCAGAAGTTGGTAGGTTACAGTTGCCAGAAATAACTGTTCTTGATGTAAAGTCAAAAACAGTATGAAACGCTGTCAGATCTATTAAAGTAATTGACGCGTCAAACTTAATTTCCTTTAAAATTGTGATATGAGAATGTGAGCAGTTGGTGATCTCTGTTGAAAAAAAAATGATGTATCTTTAGCCTGGGCATCTGAAGTCATCACACTTGCTACAGAATCAAACCCTAAGCTTCCTTCCCTAAACCTTCTCCTTGAAGGAGGATGTTTCATTAGTAGGTGCAATCTTTCTGCCATGTGCATTACATTCGATTTAACCTAACATTTGTATCTGAATATTTTTGCTGAAGATAAAATCCATGGATGTTTAACACAATAGCTGGTCGGAAATGTTTGTATCTCACCCCACACTCAGCGGCTGCCTTAAGTTCCAGAATTCCCACCTTCCCCACCAAACCCACGCTGTTGCTGTAGTTCTTATCCTTGAAAGTGGAAGCTGCCACTCTCCATTTCAGCTCTTCACTCAGTGAGAGTTAACTTCCCACTTTACTTATTCTGATCAAATCCTAGCTTTGTGTGGGAGTGCCTTTTCTGCCATTCTTGTGTTCTTCCTGCCAACTGTGCTCCAGTGAACCAGAAAAGTGACTCAAATGGACAAGATTCTGATGCTCTGGGAAGCAGGATTCAAATCTATTTCAGCTGCCTGTCAGCTGACCATAGTAAACCAAAAGAAAGGACTGAGGGAGAAACGGTGTCTGGAATTACACTTTCCCTGCAGATTCCAACCTTGTTATTATTCCTAACTTATTATCTAGTTTGGAAAATGGATTTCAAGAGCCATAAACCAACCGCAGCGTATGATTTAACATGCTGTGTCAATTAGTGCAGTGATGGATAACCAATTATAAAAAGTCCGTAACCCCATTAAACTTGTGTTTTGCCTCAGTCTAACAGGAATCTGATGCTCATCATGAATGGCAAAGGTAAAATTAGTAGTGGAAATGAAAGTGTGGAAATGGTGTCAAGTACTTGCTGGTGGAAGAGTATGGAGGAGTTGGCCAGCATTCTGGAAGAACTAGTAGATGAAATAACAAATCATTAGTCCAGTAATATTTAGTGAAACCTAAGTTAACAGAAGATTGTAGGATAGTTAATATGCTACCTATACTTGGGAAGAGCAGTTGCAGGAGAAAGGCATCAGTTGGATTAAAAGCGAGATGTGGAGACCCTTCTAAAAAAGGAATACAGTGTCTTTCACAAATACAAAATGCAAGAGCAAGTGCAAAAGGGGAGGGCAAAGAGCTGGGGTACTAGTTGATTTGAGCTACATCTTCATTGTTCATGAGCTGGCCAAGCCCAACATAAGACATCACGTTATCCCATTTATCAATGTCATCATCTTGTCAAGAGTGTAATCTCACCATTAATTTTGTAAGCCCACAGATTTGTCCTTCCCTTATGGAAGGTGGTGGTGTTCATGCTCCACTTGCTTGCTTTATGTCCCCAAAATATGGAGGCTGCCATGGCCAGTAAAACTGGTTGAGGCTGGCCAACAGGGCACGTCTACCCTCAGTGTGAACTAAAGCCTAGGTTTCACTTGGGGTTTCCTCCCAGGCTTGGCCCTGTGATCCTCTTGGAATCCCAAGTCGTGTGGCTGGATGACAAAACTGGCCTGTGGCTTCGCATCAGTTTTGTCCTTGTGCTCAATGAGCAGTGATGTGATGGAACTGTAGCACTGGAAAGTCTCTGGAACGTTTCCTGGGAAGAATAGGAAACTTTTAATAATAATATATGCTCCATGTAAACATGAGACAAATAAGCATAAGCAAAATAAGGCTAGGTGACATTGGCACTGGAACAAATTAAAACAGTCTAGGGGAAAATTTGGGAAGATGATTTGAAGAGGATTCCTAGCGCTTATAGTCTAAACATCGTGTAGAACAAGAAACCAGGTGCTGAGGTTGTGGGTAACAGCAAGGGAGCAAAATGAATGACCTAAGAAGGCTCTTCTGGTCTGATGTTAATTAAACTGAAAAATGCCTTATTTTTGGCAAGTTGTTAAGTAAAAAATTAAAAATGATCCACAAGAAGACAGTTGTGAGAGAACCCAATAGGCTTATATGGAGTTCAGTTATAAAACGTAGGTGAGACTTCAGTTACATGTATCTGTTTGCTTCTAGATCAGTATTAGCAAAAGCTGATATGTTGAGGGACATTAATGTTATTTTTAGCTTTTATTTAAAATTATTTTCACTGTATTTTGTCCAAAATACTACTGTTTGGGTTTCTGTCTTTAACTGTCCAAAGCGTTTTTTCCTTCGTTTTCAGTATATTCAACTTCTTCAGGTTTTGTGAAAGGTAAGTCAGTATGCAAAGAAGTGTTTTGTTTTCTTTTACTGAAAAAGCGCTAAAAGCCCTTTCTCAGCCCATAGTTAGGGTTTGGCTCTTCTGATCTCTGCCTGATAGTGCACGGGTGGGAGGGTGTATGCCTTCCCTTCACACCGAAAATAGTCTTCCCTTAAAGATGGATCTGCTGGCAGTTGTCCTGCCAGACTGACAGGGTAGCGGTGTACCTACGGCTTCTGCCTTTCATTTAAGAATCTCCCAGGGGGAGAAAAGGGGGTGTATTCCCTCTCATGCCAGGAGGTTTTTGCAAGATGCCACGAAGACGGATCTTCCCATTTTGTAGTGCGTTGAGCCTGAGGAGCAGATGGCAGTTCATCGGCTTTGGGGGTAGAGGGGAAATGGTCTATTTCCTGGGGATGCTATAAAAAATATATATTTGTTAATGCTTTATTACAAATCTTTTTCTTGGAGATTATTGCAATTCTAGTCTAGTATGTGCTGCTGTGGTGTCATAACACCTTTGAAACAGTGACATTAGCCATAGTTATAACTTATGTATGTACATGCTTCTATACGCAAAAGTCTCTTTGGCTAAGGGCAAAAGGAAGAAAAATGTGAATAATGTGCTTTAATCTTGGCATTTCTGTTTTATTTTAGTAATGAAAGGACTGGTCATCTTTTATCTTATACTGCAGTTCTGACTCTGAATATTTAATACAGCATTTGTCAGAATATTTGAGAGAAATGCACATGCATAAATGCAAAAAAAGGTACTTCAGAAAAGTATCATTCACTTCTGATGCCTTTTCCATAGTCTCAAAAGTTCAGACAAGTAAGTGCTGGTTTCTGTAATATTGAGTGTGTACAAATATGGACTGCAAGTTCTAGCCTTCAATATAGTGACAATCTAGCTAAAGATCTCCAAAGTACTCAATTTGAACTCTGGCAGTTCTATTAATTACAAATTTTAACCACAGAACCTAGTACTGGATATGCATGTCTGCTTCTTCTTTGATACACAAGTTATTCCCCTGACTTCAGATTGATTTCTTCATTAGAACATTTGATCAATTTTTCTAATTACTATTTCCAGAAGCCACATACCACCAGTACATTCATTGTGATTTTATAGAAGAACTGCCATTAATGAAAAACAGCTTCTTAAAAAGCCGTGCTTGCTATTTCTTACTATTTATTCTTTAATTCTATTGCTGCTTGACTGGTGGGCAGAAGAACATGAGTTTCTTGACATTAGTGATAATTTTGCATGAAGCACAAGCTTTCAAAACCAGGAACCTTCAGATGTACTAAATTGAAATCTAGTCTTTAGGCAGTGGAGTAAGGACACTGAATTCCCAGTATCCTCAGTTCCTCTGAAAAGTCAAGCTTTTGCTCAAATGGTTGAATATTGACTCACTGGGATAGCTTTGCGGCTCATCGTTTCAACAATGTTGGTCTGAGGTTTTCAGTTTCTCTAGCCTGTTCTGCACTTGTGCCATTTTTGGAGGATTTTGGCTATTGAAAGCACTTAGTCCTATGTCCTGAGTAACAGAAATACAATTTTTCTCTACGTCTGACCTTTTGACTCAGAACTTGGAAAATAATGGCATGTGTATCAAACAGTACCTAGGAGTAGGTAGGTGGTAGGTAGCATGGTGATGCAGTACTAAACCCAGCCTTGCTTTTGAAACCAGGCAATAGTTCAATGCAGCCACTGATTAGACTGATAAAATGGCAGGATTTCAGTAGTGAATAAACTGTAATTAGGTCAAGGACGTGTATCTATAAAATGCCTGCATAGGGGAAAAGGGGTGAGTATATGAATGACAATATACAAGAATATACTGAATTAAGGAAATTACCATGGGCCCATTTCATAAACAGCACTGTCTGTGGCCGTGATCTCCAGCACCTGTTTTCATTGTGGGTGTCTGTATCTGAAGGATGCTCTACATCTGGGAAATCCTCTTTTCTCATTTGTGGGAAAGGTTGATGTGTGCTGGGAGGGCAGACGGGGGAGATAGAGCGCTGCTGAGCTTCCGGATGGAGGGATAAATCCCCTACACTTTAGTGTCATGGTGTCACAGCTGGGAGGAAATGTAACACGGTTGCACCAGATGACAAGAACTCCAAATTCAGGACTGGCCATCATCTGGGGACTAAGGTTGTATTTCATTATTCCTTTATACTTGCCAGAGCTGTAGCCATCTGACTTCAGAAGGAAGGATTGTCGTGTTTTTACTGTATTGGTAGATACAGCATATGAAATAAGACCTTCAGTGTAATTTTCAGATGGAGATAAAAAGTTAGATAATCTCTGAAGTCACTAGCTGTTTCACTCTATCAATAAGGTGTTTAATTTGCTTCCAGTGTGCTTGCTATTGTCAAATTAGTTCTCACAATATAGCGTGGTATGTTGGCATGTCATGCCATGTTTTTATCATCTGATACGACATTCACATACAGTGTAAATCAAAATTACAGCAGACTATTGCAAGATCATGTTGTCTTAACAGGAAAAGAAGTCTCCCAAGAGCTTCCATCTTGGTGGAAGGCTGCAATCAGCAATTTTAAAACCCCAACTTCAATTTTGAACCTTTCCGCCTTATGGGCTGTGAACAGTAACGAACTAAAAGGCAAGCACATCCCTGTTGGAAGGGGTCGGTCATTTTCAAGGGGGTTATGAACACACAGATGCACTAACAACCACGCACGTTCGTTATTTCACGCCGGCGATGTAGAGTTCAGTGAGCAACAGAGCCAAAGTTGTTGTTTTAAAAATCTGTTGCCAAGCAGTAGGTTTTCTCCTAGCAACAAGTGTTTTGCAGCAGGGGAAGCAATCGGATACCTTAGGGGGGATGTTAGCACTGGGGGAAGGGTAAAAAAATGACAAACTGGGGATGGGAGCTTGCTTCAGCGGTGACGCAGAGCACACAGCTCGGTTGCTGGGTGCGTTGGGATCGAGGAAGGCAAGTGAGGGGGACAAGGCAGGAAGGGACACGTAGAACAGGCGATGCTTTGGGACGGGCAACAAACAAAAATGTTGGCTGCAGACGTGGGTTCATGTTTGTTCATCAGTTGGTTTGGCTTAGTGAGTGATCAGCTGTAGTAGTATCAGCTGGTTGTCCTCATTTAAAAAAAAAAATCCATAATGAGCTTCTAGGAAGCTGTATTTTGAGCATATTTGAAGAAACACACTTTTTATTATTCAAAAGAATTGCATCATTAGAGAAAATGAGAGAAGCAGTTTTGTATTCTGCATTTTGGAAACAAATTGCATATACATTGCAGTTTCTTTTGCTGTTCAAAAAAACTATGTATTTATTTATTTTATGGAAAATTATCTTTACTTGTAAGTGTTGGTGGTCGATCCAGTTGTTTTTAAACCTTATAATATGATCACCCTTCAAAATCCCTGCACTAAAATGCATCTGTGTTGTTGCAGACATAGAACTATATTTATCCATCATTTTTCTGATGGAATGGCTTATTTCGAACTGATATGCCATGTCACAATCTTTTTGCACTTGCAGAAAATAGTTGCTTACATGCAACTGGACTAAACATGCAACTGTTTGTGGTATATGTCTTCGAAAGGAGAATTTAATAAATGATTTCTTGTGCAAAGTCATGCTTCCATTAGAAGGACGTGTTTCAGCACAAATTCATCAGCTAAAAGGAAAATAGGAGAGCATAGTATATAAATAACGTGCCATTTCACTCTACATAAGTGTAAAATACTGATTATGGAATACATTTAAAACATTGTTTTTATCACAGAGAATGGGAAATATCAGCTGCAGAATTTTACTTATTTTTCCAAATATCATGACAAATTCTTATTGTTTTCCCTCACTAACACTTTTTCTGTTTCATTATTATGGCATAACACTGTCAAGTCTCTGGAAAGCCTTCAAGTTTGATAGATTTGTTTGAAAATAGCAGCCACCTTAACACATGCAAAACAGGCTGAAAAAGCAGCATGTAACGAGGGGCAGTTTTGTGATGCTAAAATTACAGTGCATATGGATTTGCAATGCATACATTGCATATTAAGTTTTGTAACTCTTTGTGGTCGTAATCCTTGATTTTCAAGTTTTTTAGATAAGATGGGATGTTTCTATCACGTCTTTCTGCATACCACGGTTGAAAATTGATCCTGTCTTAGGCAGGCTGGGACTTGTTAAAAAATAAAAAAAGTTGTGATCGGGGAAAACTACTGAGGAGTTGGACGTCATGAGTTATTTCGGCATTTTATTGTAACTTTTTTAAAAAACCATTCTTTTCCACATCTGTATAGCTCTGTATCTGACTATACATTTGCAGCTGCTAGCTTATTGGGCTTCAGCAGGTTATCAGTGAACCAGGCGAGTAGTAGTTCCACTGTTCTGTCTCCCCGCTCTCATCGTGAAAAGCAAAATCAGTCCATTTTTTATTTTCATATGCTTACAATGTTTTCTTATAGCTGTTGTTTTTGCAAGGAAACTTTTCGCTCTGAGGGGTATTTTTTAGCTAAATGAGGTCTGCATCACACAAATTTAGAAGCTCTTTAGCAAACAAGTAATGTAATAAACCTACTGGGGAAAAAAATCATATATTATCTGGTAGAACTCAGATCTCTGTAGCTGAGTCTTTTGCGGGTCAACAGGCTGCAATTCCTAAACATGGAGGTTGGCCACGTTTCTCCTTCTGTTACTCTTCATTTCTCCTAGTTACCAGTTTCCCTCTCTGCAGAGTTACGAGGGAGCTCAGTACTAAGAGTTCAGCATCCTCTCTGAAGAAGGCAAAAGTGCAAATGGACTCATGGCCAAAGTTCCCATCATATTTTTTCTACTTTTAAATAAATTTCATTGTTTTTTAGAACAGCTCCCACCTATATTCTGTATTTTTCTTAGAGAAAATAAAATTGTTCCTCTTGATATCAAGTGAATAAAGGTAAAAATCTCAAGTGGTGCTTCTGTTGAGATTAAGAACTGTTTATTTTCCAGGAGGAGTGGAATAGTTGTCAAACGGTTAAACCTTAAGAAAACCTCCAGCCCTCTTAAGCAGACATTTTTAGTCACATTGAAGAAACCACAGAGATCTTTGTAGTGTTGCCTTTTTACCTTTTGTTAGTGCAAATCTTGTTTAGCACGTTACAGCGAAGCTCTGGTTTGGTGAGACATACGATGGGTGATAATTATGGCTTTAATTTTTAAAAATTTAGTTCCATGGAAAAAAATTTAATGGTAGCTTCTCATTTGCCTAAAAGCAAATAAAAAAGTGACCTTACTAGGCTCTACTACTAAATGGCTAGTTTTAATCATGTTTTCAAAAGCAGAAATTAGTTAAGTAGTTTTCCATTTCTGTCCCATGTTTATTTTTCTAGGTGTGTGTTTTCCATTGACTGTTTGGTTAATCGTTATGACAGGTAAATTTGCAAGGAGTGAAAGCCTGTTTGCAGAAAAAAAGGATACCTTTGCAGCGAAGACTACACTACATGCTTATTTAAGCAATTATGGCATTATACAGTTGATTATTTTATCATGTTGTTCGGATTCTTAGTGATGATATTTTATTAATAAATAATGATGCATTTGCTAATTGAAGGTTTTACTTGGAGACTATGTAAATCTGCATTTGGAAATTAGAATTCATTGGAACGTTTTCCTCTTAAAAATGCTTAGCTTTAGCTAATGAAAAATAACTTTAATATGTTGAATTGCAAGGGGAAGAATAACTGCCAAAATATAATTTTGACATGTGCAAAATATATCAAAATATCATTCTGGCTTATTGAAGACGGTATTAATTGAAGTTATTGGTTTTATTGTGCCATCACCATAGAACAAATTTTAAAAGTATCTTGTTTATCTAGGATACAGATAGATCTATAATCACATACTGAAAGTTATCTAGGTGGAGTCCTGTTGAAGTGAATGCTGATTAAAACGCCTTGTCTTACATGCATTTGAAAACTCCATTATGCATCTCTGTGCTCAAAAGTCTGTGAATATGGTGTGGGCTTTGTTGTTTGTTTGTTTTTTAAAAATATGCCTCATGCATTTGAAGATTTCAGAATCCATGCATTTTGTCATACTAGGCTGCTTCTTTCAGAAAGAAGCTGGATATACCATACTGTAATTTTGCTTTTTTAGTCTTTGTATCCATTAGTTGCACATTTCTCTGCACCTGCTGCTTCAGTGTAACCCAAGGGATTGAGAGAAAGTTGTTCTTAGAACAGAAGCATCAAGTTTATGGGCATCAATTATGTAGGCATGAAAATGTTGTCACTCTCTTTCCTCTCGGTGCAGTTGAGAGAGAACCTGATATTGGAACAGGAGTAGTGGAAGCTCCTTGGGCCCTCTAGACAAGTCCCCTCCTCATAACCAGCAGAGCATTCAAGCTGTTGCTGTAGGACTCGGTCTTAACACTGTTTTGCACCCTGCTACTGCAAATAGAAGGCTGATCCAAAAACTTGCTGCTCCAATTGCCAGGAATGTTTTCACCTTTTTTTGGTAAACTTACTCACAGACAATTTATACACATGTATTCTTGTGCCAACATTATTCTCTAACTAAAATAGTTTTTCTCTGTTCTATTCTCTCTACTGTTTTTACAGCAAGTAACTTCATCTCCTCTCAGCTTTTGATTTGCTAGGTTAAACAAACCAAGTCTGTTAGTCTCCTCTTGTAAATTTAGATTTCTATTGATCGTCTCAACAGTAATTTTCTGAGCCTGTTGCAGTTTGACCTTTGTTGAATAGAGCAGACTATGCAAGGTGCCCAAGGAGGCCGTGCTGTAGCTGTGTACGGCACAGCTCTGAGACACTGTCTCTGGTGTCTTTCTCTCTACTGGAAACCTCTCCTGATGTCAGCTGCGTTTTCCTCTTTCACACCAGCACATTTTCACACTGTCATCCTGTGGTTGCCTGATATAAAATCATAGAATTGTTAGGGTTGGAAGGGACCTTAAAGATCATCTCGTTCCAACCCCCCTGCCATGGGCAGGGACACCTCCCACTAGACCAGGTTCCTCAGAGCCCCATCCAGCCTGGTCTTAAAAACTTCCAGGGATGGGGCTTCCGCCACCTCTCTGGGCAACCTGTTCCAGTGTCTCACCACCCTCATGGTGAAGAACTTCTTCCTAACGTCCACTCTGAATCGACCCATCTCTAGTTTTAATCCATTCCCTCTAGTCCCACCATTACCCGACATCCTAAAAAGTCCCTCACCAGCTTTCTTGTAGGCCCCCTTAAGATACTGGTAGTTCTTCTCCCAAGCTGCTTGATTTACAGGCTTCTGCCACGCTGCAGAACTTCTCTGTTACTGTTGTGTTATTTTCCACATTGTTTTACTGACTTTTGACTTATTCCTGTTATCCTAGATCTCATAATCCGTCTGCTGCTTTCTATGTTGTATGCTCTTAACTTTTTCTTACCTAATTGTATCATCACTCTCATAATTCTTGTGATGTGTCACTAATTAAAACGCTAAACGTGATTAGTCCCAAGACAGCATCCAAAATACAGAAGGTATAATCCCCTTTCTTAACGCATGCAAGGTAAGTGTAAATGAAGGTTATTCAGCCGAGTGTTTTGGAAGGTACATTAAGCTATTTCTGCCTATTCAGAGTCAATAGCTGTTTTTCCGGGCTGTATTTGTTATAGGTACCTAGGAGATATTGAGTAATAAATAACAAACCACTTCTGTTTTGACAACAGTGCCAAGAGCCTTCAGTCAGGGGTTGGGTCCTGTTTGTCCGATCATTATAAAAACAATCATTGGGCAGATGCTTTGACAAATTAAGCAAAGAATAGCAGGTTTGTATGTGGGGCAATGTAAAATGAAGTGTAATGGAGGAAACACATGTGAAATCATCAGTCAAGTAGAGGGAGACTTTGTGACTCCAGACTGGATGAGGAAAGAATGAGCAAGAAATTGCTGGTTGAAATAGCCTGCAGCAGAGAAGAAAGTTGGAAGCACTCCCCCCCCCCCCCCCCCCCAGCCTTTTTATTAATTTCTAGAGGGTTTTGTTCCGTTGTGATGTGAAGCTTGTGTAGAACCTTGTTTGTAGTGACTACAGTACCGCCCTCTTGCAGGCAGTAATACTCTTTTTTCAGAAAGCCAGCCCCTGTAGGCTCTCGAAATTGAAAAGTCCGTGTTAGTCCCAGCTCTGAGCCCCGGCGATGGCCTGGGCGCTGTAAAGGGCTTTTGACCTTTCCTTGAGCAGAGAGCATCTGAGCGCCACAAATCTGAGTACTGTGGATTATTCAAAGTGACTGGTATAAATATCAACACATCGGGGACATGAAGCGCCGCTTTCATTTCTTCTGATGATGGCACAAAAAAGTCTCTTTGTTTCTTCAGAGATTCCCTTCACTTTCTGCCTGTGCCATTTCTGATTAGAGTTTTCTCTTGGAGTTTTTTGAGTTACAAAATCAACCTCTACAACGTAGAACTGGCTAAAAGAAAAATAAGATTTGCTTAGAGAGTTTACAACATAAAGACATCCAGAACAGACAGAGGCTGGAAGCCTAAATGTGCTTAGGGGAGATCAGTGGTTTGTCAAAAAAACCCAAAACCAAAACAACCCCAAAGGAACACCAAAATTCTCAGCAAACTAAATATGGGGAAAAGTGATAAACAAAATCTCTACTGAGCTGCAAAATGAAGAAGCCCACACACAATAGAGGCTTTTATAAGTGTGTTAGAAGCAAATGTCATAAATTTATCGGTCTTTCATGTGAAAGAACTAGTGAAAGAGGTGCAATAGCAGGAAAGGTCCTGCTTTCTCCTAGCAGGATGCCAACAGTTGTCTTAAACACCTCTGTCAAGTACCGCAGCATTTTAAAATGTACAAAGAACAAATAGATTGCCTTAGATTTGTGTCATTCCTTAGGAACTTACTGTTTTCATCATCTTTTTGTAGAATGGGTGTTTTCCTACTAATATTTATTATTATTTACTCAAGTGATTATATAGCAGTTTTTCTAATTGATTCAGGTTCCAAAATCCCTATGATACTTACTTTTTTTGAACTTTGTGTCTGTTCTGCGGAGGATAACATGCCAAGCCTGAAGGTGTGAGCCATATGTCACTTAGGTGTCCCTCTGTGTTTCTGCAGAGTTGATGTGTTGTTCAAGCCCATCTCCAGCCATAAAGTAAGAGACGTAACATTATTCTGCAGATAAATGTTGTCTGGACATCTGCTGCTAAATAGGAAAAGGCCAGAACTGGTAGCTTCGAGATTTTGTTTCCAATTAGGAAGCAAAAGAAAATATGCAGTGAAGGACTAGGATAATTTGTATTGATTTCTGGGAAATCTTAGAAGAGTTTTGGTTTGGAGGGGGGGATAGGTTGGGGTTTGTTTTTTTTTTTTAGTGGTTTGGTTGTTGGTTTTTTGGGGAGTTATTTTTTTTTTCCTGAAGGATTTAGTACAGAGAGCAAGCATACGCTGACAGCTGGTAAGCTGGAGGTCAGTTTTCTTGGATGGGTGATGGTGTGAGGTCACTGAAGGATGTTGCTGCGTGATAGGCGTTCCTGCTCCTTCTCCCTGTGGTCTGTAGCGTAGTGCTTAATAGAGCAAAGTCAGGCAAGGACCACAAACAATTTGAAATGTTCTGTGCCTCGGAATTTTAATGACGTGATCCGGGAAGGAGATCTACAAAGTGGGTACTCACAACATATGACCATCATTCTGAGAGAGTTAAGGAATCGGAAGGTATTATGTGAGCTCAGCCCACAGGTATAGTGACCAAATGTCACCGTCCTTTTGATGCTCTGCCATGAAATTAGTCTGATTTTCTCCCCATTGGTTCTTTGGAAGCAAAGCTCATTGCCCCAGTGCTGCTACCCAAGGCAGAGTCTTTGTACTATCCCAGCCTGAGACGTCAGTGAAAGACTGACTTCTGGGAGACTCTCCCTCTAAAAAGCCATGCCCTCAAAACCTGAGGGTACAGGATGTGACCCGATGGCCCATGCAAGAGTGGTTCCTTCACTAGTGATAAATAGCTTATATTCTTAGAAAAGTATAATAGCAGGCAAACAACTAGTATTTGCTCTAGTTCTATTGCCTGGAAAATCTCAGCTACCCTTTTGTCCGTACAGAATATGGGCAGATGTGACATAACGTGTTTCTCTTCCCATCAAGAGGCTTGTATCTGCAAAATTTGGTTGTTTCCTTTGGTCTTGAAAAGAACAGCTTGTATCCTTAGCAAGCAGGGAAAATAGTCTGGCATGTTTGGGGAAAAAAAGTATTACCAATATTCAAAGAACTCATATGTTTAATTAGTATAAAATATACAAATCAGTACAGAAAAATATGAATATTTTTGAAAATTAAGTAGACAATCTTGTCTCAAAAATTAAGAACACTTTAATTCTATTAAGGTTAGGTGCATGCAGCCAAACCACCTCTACATATTCCACCTCCTTGCTTCATTTTTTATAATTTCACATCTGATACCTACCAGTCACTGACACTTTCCTGCAGGGAAAAAACACCGACGCTGTGAGTTATCTGATTTTGGGATTGGAAGCACTCTTCGCTCACTCTGGAAATGCTGACTCACTTGACAGCTCAAAAACAGTCCAAAACCAGAAGAGCCCTCTAACACCTTTATGTGAGAACATCTGTTAGGCTGATAGAAATTAGCCCTCGTTGCATTTATTTATTGACTTGCCGATACTCTACAGCACTCTTTATATCGTTCTTCAGAGGATGGTCCGCCCCATTGCTCTGTAGGATGGAGTTATCAGTCTGCCCGTGCTGAAAGTCAGCCTGGTGGGCAGAATTGCAGAAGCATAGTGTGGATAATTCAGGGGTTGCATAGAATTTCAGTACTTTCTAATCATCGGCACTTGGGTTGAAAAGGATTTGAGGAACAGATGTACGAGGAGAAATAAAAGAAGTCATGGTCCAAGGAGTGGGGAGCTGGGAGGGGAGAAGTCACAAGGAATCTGTAAGCATGTAAGCAGGATCCCGCTCTGGAAAAACAAAGATTTGTGGTCCATATTCATTTTGCAATACAGAATCACAAGGTAAAAATGCATAACATCATTAGGATTACTATAATCCCAGAATAAATCACTCTTACTGGGTCATTCCATGACTTTTCTGGCACAGTAACATAGCTGAATGTGTTGGACGGAGATTTCCACTACCTCATTCAGCCCATATCCTAGCAGGTTTGGACATCCTCTTGGATCGTGTGGTGTTGAATTGGATCCCATCCCACGACATACAAAGAATCTGTGTCTAGGAAGCTCCTGAGGAAATTATCTACCTGCTGGACCTTGATACACTACTGGTGCAATATTATTCCCAGCACACTTCCCATTCCGTGGGTTGAATCAAATGCCATGGCCGTTGCCCTTTGGGCTGAACTCGGTTCTGTCATTGCCGTCCCTGAGAGACGATGGTGCCGTGTGCGTGATCTCAGATGTTGTAAGACATGAGCTGGGTGCCGAGATGTGCAGGCAGGATACAAACGCTTCAGGGCACACCCCTTGGTGGGACTTTAGACATGGGAGCTTGCAACAAAAGCTCAGGTACTTCATGATTTTTTGGTGGTTGGGTGGAGGTTTTGTTGTTCAACTCCGTTTTTTGCATTTCAGTGTCTTTGTTTCTTGTCCAAAACCACTTGACTCCCTGTTGGTATGGAGTAGCCTGCTCCAGTCCTGATTCAGTTTGTTTCTTTTCTTTTCTTAAAAAAAAAAAAAAAAAAGAAAGAAAGAAAGGAGTCTTATATAGTCTATAACACTTTGAACCCAAGAGCTACATATGCTTATTTCACTGTTGCGACATACCATTTGAGCTTCAGGAAAGTCCTACTGGCAATCTCAACCATTTTTCCTTTGTTTTCTTGCAGGCTCTGATACTTCACCAGCTTGGGCGCTATAGCTTGGCGGAGAAGATTCTCAGAGATGCCGTCCAGGTGAACTCCACGGCCCATGAGGTCTGGAACGGCCTGGGAGAGGTGCTGCAGGCTCAAGGCAATGATGACGCTGCCACCGAATGCTTCCTGACGGCGCTGGAGCTTGAAGCGAGCAGTCCCGTGGTCCCTTTTACCATCATTCCCAGAGTCCTTTGAGAGGGCATCTTGATCAACCCATTTTGGTCTGACTTCTGGGTGAGGAAACCCAGGTGTGTCAGGCTTGCCTGGTAACTGGTTAGTTTGAAAAACTTTAGAGTTACAGGTAATGAACTCCAGTCTTTTGTGGGAAAGTGGCCAAAACAGAGACGTGATGCAATATCTTGTTGTTAGACTGAGAGGACAAAATGGCTAGCCAGAACCAAATCACTCATATCGCCTACATTTTTTGCCCTGGTAGTTTTAAAACATCGTTATCTTGTTCATGGATGATGTGCCATATTTTGTTAGTGATATTTGAGTGTTACATAAAATTATAATGGAATCAACTACCAAATGTAGAATAAGTTAAAATTCAGTGGCAGAGCAGACTATTTTTAACAAGGCTGTTAATAAAACTGTTCTCTTCCTGCCTCTCAACCTCTTTTGGCCCGAAGTCAAAATGTGAATTTTCTGTTTCCATCTCTATTTTAGTCCAGGCCAGAAAATCAGTTGAGTTCTTGTTTTCAGTTGTTAATAACTGTGATGTGTGGCTAACTGTTACCTCTATTTAGAGCAAAGGCTGAGTACAAGAATATTTATATTTTACCAATGTATGCCTGTTACAAAAATATATTAGTTATTTAAGTTTAACTTTTTTATGTGAATTCAGAGTTTATTTATCAATGGAAATATGTAAAAAGAAGCCTCAAATGGAATATTTACCGACATTCCTTGTACGTGACCCACACTTGGCTAAATGGGAAGATTATGTTAATAATAAAATGATTTTTAAATGGAACCTTTCCTGTGTCCTGGTTAAGTACCCAGGGGGCTCGTGAACATACTTTTGTGATGTGGGGCCTGTGGCCGGCTGGCCTCAAAAAGGAACAACACCAAAATGAAATGCCCTGAGGCCAGTGTAGGGAAAAGAAGCTGCTATACTCTTTGCCAGTTGTATTGTTATCTTAGATTCCAGGTTTCCGTAAATCTTCACTTCTCCTTTTTTACTCCTTCCACGCCAGCTTTCGATGAAGCCAGATTACTCTGCCTCTACATAATACATGAGCAGTTACATATACTTTGGTAGTGCTTGGGAAGAGCATGTTAAATATTTACACGCTATTCTTCAGTTTTCCTCGCCTGTCTTCAGAGCTCTTTCTCAACATCTCCTGCACTTCGCACCCCTTGAAGGAAAAGTCAGCTGGTAACCTACCGCTGCCCTGTCAGTAGCAATAGTGCCAAATGTTTAGTAGACAAATACTTGCCAGGGTTTATCTGGGATGTGTGGAGAACGGTCACTCGTTGCACTGAATATTCAGGGTGTGTGAGCTGGGGTAGTCTGATGTCTGCTTATTTACAACTCTGGGCTTGTATGGAGCCTGGGGAGAATTCCACGTTCCCCGTTAGACTGAGTGCTCCTTGGGATTTGCCTGATTTGTCACAAGAAGTGGTTTTAAAGTGCTTAGCACCAGATAGTGGATGATTCAGAATAATAACGGCGAATGTTCTTTTTCGTCGCTCACCAGAGAGCTTGCTCACCTCGAGTGGAAGGAGGATCTCAGTGCGACACAGCCTCTGCGTGCTCCAGTGAGAATCTCCAAATGGCAGCAGACTGAAACTTGGGGTAGCTCTTCATTTTTGCCTCTCTTTTTCCTCCCCCCCGTCCCCCTGCCCCAGCATTTCATGTGCCTTTTAGGCTGAGGCTACTTTCAAATTGTATCTGCTTAGTGCTTAGACCATATGTTCTCTGTGAAACGGACCAAAAGGCTAGAATAGGTAGTGTTTTCAAATCTATTTAAAAGCCAGTAGAAATTGTGTCATCTTGCTCACTGCGAAAACATCAAAGTTTTCCTTCCCTTTTTAAAGTGCCTGTTTTGCATGTTTTCTTCCTACTGTCCTTGGCTTTTTTCCCCCCGTATTTTCTATTTGCCAACTGTTCTCTCTTTTCTAGTCCCAGCTCCTAATACATGCTCTGGCCCTGCTGTCTTTTAGCATCCACTGTATGGTACCTGGTGTACTGAAAGATACTGTGACACGTTTATTTGCTTAATTCAGTTCCTCCTGAGCTTTTCTGCTGTCACAGTTCAGTTACTTAAATTTGTAATACCTTTCACAGACATGCTCCTTCACAATATGTATTCACCTTTTATTATAATAGCAAAGATTTTCTAGCAAGGCAGTTTGCACGCAGATCTGAGACTGGTGGTCTTCCTCAAGAGAGCTTCAGGCAAAAGTGGAGAATAGGAGAATTCTGTAATGGCAGAATTTATCTTTGATTCTTCTCGCTTAATTTAAAGTCCTGGCCTCTTTTGATAAACTCCCAAAGTGGAAAGATTAGCTGTCTGATTGTGTTGTATCTTTTATTAGTGGAGAAGTGGCCGCTGTTGTGTATATGGGGTGAACCTGAATATTTGTTTCATTTCTCTTACACTGGAATCGGTTTCACTGTAAAGCCACAAGCTGCCACCTCTTGGGAATAGCCTCAGCTACCTATTTTTAAAAAGGGATCGGTGCTGTAGGACTGTACATTCAGGAATTTTCAGGCGGAAGTGGAAATCCTTGCAGCATACGAATTAAACAGCAACACTTGTTTAAACATAGTTTTCAGCTTAAAAATAAAGTCACTGTGTTTCACAGCTGTAATTTTGCATTTTTTAAATCAAGTAAGAAGGCCAAGAATGTTTTTATATCTATTTTAGTTGATATACAAGAAAGATCTGCCTTTTGCAATCTACTTCCAGCCTGCTCTGGTGTCTCAGTCACGGAGGCGAAGCGAGCGATGCCAGTGGGAACAGCCCGTCCCGGGGAAGGACTCTCCTTGGCGCCAGTGGGTCAGTGTCAGCTGCATGAGGGTCGCTCCTGGACTTTGTGGCTGACCCCATCTCCATGTGGACACACAAGTCTATGTGTGCTTCTGCTCCCCCAGCCCGTGTCAGAAATAATAGCTGTTCAGATGAATGGTGAGAGAAATCAGGGGCTGATCCAGCTGAAGACCAAGCCAACCCCTTGCTCCCTTGCCCCAGGGTTTTACTAAGCTTCTACCCGAAGTAGTTCTTCAGGTAGTTCTTGCATCTGATTTACTGCCCAAGGAGAAACACTGACATGTAGGAGAGGAGACAGGCCTTCCCCTCCACACAGCAGCCTGTACTTGCACCAGTTTAAAATGGTTATTAAATTGCGTTGTCAAGCACTCTAACTGTATCGCTATAACGACAAGCTGCACAAGCTTGAGATCTCCAGCCTTTCAACAGGGATCAAATACACTTCCCGTCCATAAGACTGGAACAGCAGGTTTCAGAGGAGACTTCCCTTCCTCTGCCGTGCTTGTGCCACTCGAAACGATTAACATTTGCTGTATTAAGCATGTACTAGAGTGTAACAGCAATCTCTCTTGCACGGGATAAAAAGTCTGACTCCACAGTGCTTACAATAAGAAAACTTATCGTTCAAGCAATTGGTTCAGTTAATCTCTAATTTTGGTGGAGATAGATAGCCATTTTTACTCCACGAATTACTTCGTTTCTTTTTTTGCTTTCGTGATTGGTAGAGAATCACAGGAAGAAGAGAACCAGTCCAAGCAGAACTAATCCAACTATCTCTGAAAACTTTTGTCATTAATTATATGCATTTTAAACATCAAAGGCTATTTTAAAAAAATGCCATAATTTTCCTTGAAAAACTGTTTTTTCCTGAGTAGACTGTTCTACTCTGGAATGATAGTATAAGCCTGGGTATATTGGAGTTCCAGATTTACCTCACTAATTCTTTGTTTGTTCAGTTGTCAGTTAAAATGACATTTTTCTTAACTGTCAATCTGGTAATCATCCTCTCTCTAGCATCTAGTTAAAAGCCTTGTATGCAAAAATACGCTTTCAGCAAGTACGCTTCGCCAGCACTTGGTCTGTTTAACCTCCTCATCTCCAAACTACCTTCTCTGATCCCTCTGTTGGAATGTGCTGCGCTTCCACGTGCATCTGTATTACCACAAAAACCTAGCTGCCAGGAACCCTGCTTGTGGACAATAGGGAAGAGGGGGAATGTTCAGCTTCTGGCCTGCGTGGTTTGTCGTCGCTGATTATGTGAAACTTGATGGGACAAGTTTCTCAGACTTGCAAAGCCAGCAGCTGGGCTTGAAGAGATGGGACAGGGAAGTTAAACCTGAAGAAAGAAATCAGAAAGAAGAACCAGAAGAAAGACCCCAGACTTTTTTGGGAAGAAGGGTGCATGTGGGGTGAGTGTTGGTCAGACTTCATTCTTCCCCATTTCAGGGATACGTGGTCCTGAGATGCTGGTTTGCCACCGCGTTGGTCACTTGGCCTTTCTAGTTCCCAGTTTAAAGCACCTTTGTAGCCCAACTGCCTAGTCTCCCTAATTATTATTTCAAAGAGACAAAACTGTACCTTTTAATTTATAAATCCTTTGAAAAGATGTAACTACTTCTGTCGGGGTCCTGTTACATACCCAGTGATGGGACAGAGAAGCGCTAGACACCACTGTACTGTCATTTTTGCCCAGACGTTTTCCGAGTACAATGGCTGACAGATGCTGTCTTGGGGATGCAGTCCGTGAGGCACGGCAGGAGCACACAGCAAAGCTCCTGAAGGTAGAAGAGAGAGTGCTTTTGCCTTTCTAAGTATGCCTTCACTTAGAAAACCTATTTGGAGGAACCGAGTGTAAAACCCCAGTTTGGCCATTAAAGGGCGGATGAAATGCATTGCTGTTACGCTGAATTCTTTTCCTTTGTGTCCTTGCATGAGACGGGCATCTCTGTAGGAGAGATTACCCTCCTCTGCTTCACCCAGGTATGAATCTCTACAGCCTGCTCCCCCTGTCTGCACCGGAGTTGCGTGACTAGCTCTTGGCTCCCTCTCTGCCCCCAAAATTGCCCCCCCAAGAAAGTGACACTCTTCAGTAGGAAATTACTGAAGGTGCCCCCGTCCATCTGTGTTGAAAAAAATAATCACTAGACATAAGGCATAATAAGGTAATGATAATATTTATTAAAGCCATAGTGATGTGGCTTTAAAAGGTGTGGAGTCAGTGCTTTTCTGTTTGTTTTTACAGCTGAACCCCCCCCATCTCTGCGAGGACGGTGAAGCTGGGGCTCCCTCTGGTTGGTACAGCCGAGGAACAAACATCTGGTCGGCGTGTGTGCCCTCGCGCTTGCCACCAAAGAGAAAAAAGGACTTGCTTACGATATTTTAAGTGTAATATTTTGCTACGCACATGCATGTGCGTGCTCACAGGTTACAGAAAGCCAGGTTACAGGGGCTTTTTACCTTTATGGCAGTAAGTTTTGAGAGGACTTGGAGTTCCTCTGCGAGTTCACTTCAGCGCCTATAAAGCTGTCTCCTCTATAAAAACAGGCTTTGCTTTTCCGATAGAAAGTTGGCAGTGCCAGAAAAGGAAATTCTGAGCCCAATTTTCACTTCGAACACATGTCAGATGTATATCAAATAACGAGCCTGAGACATTATTATTAGTGCAGGTTTCCACAGGACTGTTGTTTTCCAAACAGCACCAACTACTAATGTGGGACTGGAGGGGGCAACAGAGGCCATAAAACATAACAAATTGCTTCCCTTTTGACTGCCCTACAAAAATAGCTCTTTATCTGGAGTAAACCAGCAATCTTCTGACTGAACATTTTATTTTTTTTTTAAGGGTCCCTTCCAGAAGGTTTTTTTCCTTTCTTTCTTCTTTTTAATCTTGCAAGAAAGCATTTTGGGTAGCGAACTCCTGGGTGCTGAAACACGAACCCCGCAACATGCCGGGCAGGTCCTATGACCAAAGCACCCAGCGCCTGCCTTCACTGACACAGGACCTACACGCTCTTAGGCTTCAGGAATAAATCCTGCTCGCTTGATGACCCCGTTGCCCTGTTTCTGTGGTGCTCCCCCACGCTGGTGGTGAGCCAGAGAGGTTTCTAGGGCAGGTGCTCCTGCCCACTGCCCCTGCGCGAGGTGGCAGCACCATGTGAAGCAGTAAATCACAGCACATCTGTGTGCGAGCAATCGCTTCGTGATGTGTGCTGAGTCAGGAGCATCGGTGTCTGAGAGATTAAAAATAAAAATGGGAGGAGGCACAAGCTCCTCTGGCTTATGAAAAGCCCTGGAGAGGGCCCACCAGCAGATGCAAACAAACCTTTGTACAGTTTCCCTCTTCTCCTGTCAGAGAACTCTGGTGTGTTCTTCATCGTCTGTTTTGGGCTAGAGGCTTCACCTGAAGGAACATGTACTGCAAGGCTGAGCTTCAGCAACAGAAAGGGTTAATGAAAGCATGTCTTGGATGCCAGGTTGTGGTGCAATTTCATCTTATGCCTGACCCAAGCCAACAGCAGCTGCTGTTAAACAGAAGACCTTGTCCCAGCATTTGCGTTGCTCCGATTGCGTTAGGTCTGGTGAGTGTGAGGCCGCAGGGTGAGTCTGACCAGCTCACCATGCTGGTGGCCTTTACTTTTGGGGTTGTTTTTTACTGCAGAGGAGACAGTGGAAATGGAGAGGCGACGTGAGCCCCTTTCAGAAGTGGCCAGCAACTGGGTAGGTTGGATTACGCGTGTTGAGAACCTGCAGTGTTGTTTCCCTCACTGTTCTCATCAAAACAAAGGCTGAAGTAGGGTGGCAGAGCGCAAGTTAGTTGTGCTGGCAGTTCCCAGCTGGGTCTCACCCACATGGACTCGCAAGGTAGTTTTCCCACCCTGGCTGCAGAGCACCACACTTGCCATAAGAAACACAATCGGCAAGAGCATGGTGGGTTTCTGTTCCCAGCTGAGATGCCTTTGCTGTGAATAGTAGCCTGAGGTATTACGCTACTGATGTCTCTTGTTACATTATAGTTTGAAAAATAGAGACTGGGTGATAATAGATCTGCTCAGGAAAGTCAAAATGCATTCATTACAACTGTGATGCTGATAATCTGTAAGATAAAAATATGCTATGTCTTATGTGGATGTTCTCGTTCAAAAATAACGTGGACTTTGCTCACTGTAGCTCACAAATGCACCACGAGAATTCATAAGTTGGTGTCTAGCAGTAGCCTAGACCCACAGCTCCCAGCCTTGCTGGAAGTGCCGGAGGAAAGGAGGCACCGATCATATAGGTCACAGCTGAGAAGACTCAAAACAACTCTCATGGCCAACATACCTCAGTGCGTATCAGCCTCACCCTGTGATTCTTATCTCAGACTTTGATACCCTGTCTGTAGAGAATTTGAATAGGAAGTGATGCTATTGCACAACTATTTCCTTTTCTGGCCCCAAAATGGACTTAATTTGTGATTCTTGGCCAATACCACCACCAAACATTCAGTGCTGCATATCGTGGGTTGCAGTTTTTTAATCATTCTCTCGCTGTAGGCCCGAATTAGGCCGATAGTAACGTAGAGCTCTGGCACATGATGGACTGACTGTCCCAGCAGTTTCGCCGTCCTCATGAGATAGCTCTGTCAGCATCCAGCCTTTGCCAACATCTCTAATAGGATTTTCACTGAGTGTGACACACTGCGGTATTCAGGACGCAGCCTTAGCTATGCTTAGAGAGCAAGGCCGCCCCTGGATCCTACTCTTCTTTGAAAGAGAAGGGACCTGTGCCAAGCCTTGCCTACACCAGAGGTGTTCCACAGGTGATAAACCTGGAGCACAACAAGCCCACACTGTTGTAACACCCAGAGAACAGCAACGAGATGGCTGTGGCTATTGTGAACATGCAGCAAGCAAGGGCTTTGCCCAAAAAGCCTCGCTTTATCTGTGAAAATGAGGCACTGAACGTACTTATCCACCCGGCAGCTAAATGCCTAAAAGGCTCTAGCTAAAGGTGAGAAAATAATACATTTTCAGAAGTATTCAGTGTCAGCTCAAGTCTTTTCCCAGTAATTTAGCGGGGACAGTCATAAGGCAGTTAATGAGTGCTCCTGAGGGCTGGCATATGCTCTAAGAAAGCTGGACTTTCCACCATCCTGGAGGAAGTGCACGTTAGTATTTTTTTTGTGAGTGGTTCCAAAGCAGACGTAGATTCTGCCTCCTTTATATTCTACTCCCCACTACGCGTCTCTCAATGCTCTTCTCATGTTCTGATGTTTCAGCTTGCTTTCTGTGCAAAGGGCACCGCGGATCAGTGACAAGCGCTGCCTCCACCCTGCTCTCCGTCCTCGATTTCCCGTTTCACTGGGAGATGCCGAACAATACGCTCTGACAGCTTTTGTGTCCTGATTCCTAGAAGAAAGCATCCTCCAGAGAGCAGCTCGCTCGGCCTGAGATGCTCAGGCACAGCGGCAGCTGCAGCCTACGTGAAGTGGGGGTGGTATAAATAGCTCGCAAGAAGAGGGGCAGGAAAAATTACAGGGTATGGCACCATGGCCGGAGCTGCAGCACTCGGGTTCAGCTTGGCGCCGCAACAGGCTTTGTTTTAGCCAGCATCAGAGTTACGTTGGGTGGTCCCGAACTTGCCAGTATTCCTCATTTGGTAAAAATTCAGGTTTTCTGAATCTTTCGCAGCAATTTTACTGTAGTATCAATGACTGTGAGTTTTAGAGCTTTATCTTAGTCACTGACTTACACAAAAGAAAAAAAGCTCATGTTTTCCACAACTCGGGGACTCTGCGCTCACCAAGCTTCGCTCTCCAGGCTGCTGGTGAGGGCCTTACGCTGTGCACCATCTAGCCTTTGTGAACCCTGTCTTTCTCCTCGCAGGACAGCTAGCTTCCAAAGGGGAGCGTTTTCTCCTAAATTTCCCTCCTTACCCTGCTGATTGACTGCCTTCCTCCACGCCGTGGGAGCTGTGGGTCCAAATGCTGACAGCCCAGATTGGACAAGACCCGAACTATCCTATTGACCGGGCAGAAGCTGTAACTTCTGGACTGTTGTAGCCTGGCTAGAGGCTCCAGCAGGGCCTGCGTGCTGTTATTGCTGTCCTGATGTCCCATGTCAGACATGGTCCGGGCACATTCGCACACCAAGCCCAAGGAGACTGCAGCAAGGCAGTGCTGAAGCTTTAGGGGTAGGAAGCAGACATCTAATGGGCCCAACCTGAGCATCTCCGGCTGTGTGCGGTGCCCCATTTATATGACACACAAACTTCACGGCTGACCAGCAGAATGCTCAGGGAATTTTAGTGCTTCGAGCCTGCTGGTGAGGGGTCTAGAGGAAATGGCCTCAAGTTGTGCCAGGGGAGGTTTAGATTGCCGTAGTACAAAAAATTTCTTCACTGAAAGTGTTGTTAAGCATTGGAACAGGCTGCCCAGGGAAGTGGTTGACTCACCATCCCTGGAGGTATTTAAAAGACGGGCAGACGTGTGGCACTTAGGGACATGGTTTAGTGGTGGTTTTGGCAGTGTTAGGTTAACGGTTGGACTCGATGATCTTAAAAGTCCTTTCCAACCTCAACGATTCTGTGACCTCGGGAAGTGCTGGTTGCTCTCCTGAACGGTCACCTATGTTTGATTGGTGTTCCCAGGGCATTCAGCTGGGTGGCACTCCAGATTACCATCTGGGGGAGAAGAGGATTTGTTAACTAAACTATAAACCTCGGGTGGGGAGTAGAAATGGCATGGAGGGTCACAGCCTGCCTGGAGCAAATCCACAGGCTGTCAGACTTGAGAGGTTTCACAAGTTAATGCCGGGTACGGCCAATGGTAACCCTCATCCATTGCCCCAGCATGGAAACAGCAGCAAAAGCTTGGCTGAGGCCTTGCTTGTGTCCCCAAAGGAAGGTACTTGCTAAACCAGGAGCCAGGTCCTGGCTCCTGAGCCAGAGGCAGACCCGGTGCTGGAGCATTGCTACCCACTGATAGCCACAGCTGTTGACAATTTGTGACTGTCACCGCTCTGTGCAGACCACTGTGTCAGATAGATACACAGAACTCATAATGAAAACTCATGCTGAGGCCATCCCTTAGCAAGAAAACTCTTACAGTCCTCTTACTGGTGCAACGGCTGAAGGCTGGACACCCTCTCTACCACCAGAGGTGGAAAGTGGTGCATCGCAAAGATGTCCCACATAGTGAACCTGCAGTGAGGTGCTGCACCAGGAATACTGACTAACGTGAGCTGCCCCTGCTGTTGTGAAAGAGTTCTTTGGGTATCATTCTATACATAGGCTTATCCTTAAATTATGTTCTACAAGACACATTTATGTCCTTCTTGGCCGTTATGGCTTGGCTGCTGGCTGACCCCTACCTTGGATAATCAAGCCTGGTAATCTTGAAAAGCACAACAACTAGTCAGAATCCTAAAGAAGCCAGAGTGACACAGTGAAGCCCTTCAACCTCCTAGACCTGAGGAATAAAATACCCAGGAATGAATGTAACCTCTGGCAGGAATAAACAGCTCAGCTTTTGCCCAGGTCTTAGCTGAAAGCCCCAGCAGCACCGGCACTCTGGGTGAAGGCCATGTTATGATGGTTCTAGTAACTGTTTTCTGATAGTTTCTGATGTGCAGAAGTCTGGAGCATCCTGAAAGAGCAACACCACAATGATTCCAGTTATTGGCCTCCAGCAAGATTGAGAAAGTCTTCACCATCAGATGCCACCAGCATTTAGATATATATATTGACTACATGCTCCAGGTTCCTTAGTGTCATTTACTCCAACAGCACAGACCTCCTGCACTCGCTAAAGGTGAAATTACAAGCCAGGAAGCCTGAGTAAATAAAGAAAAATCACAAATACAGTACTACAACTATATCAACCACTTCTTGCACATGCACAAACTCCCGTTTCACTGCTATTAGCAGAGCACTCAGGCCCTTACATGCTAGGTATTTACTGTTTTCTCAGCTCTAACTAGAGGTTTTATAGGATAAGATGGAAAACACTAACCACCACCTTTAATCACAGTTGACCACCTTTGTGTGTCCACGGAAAACTCCCCGAGGGAGCTAACGCACAGTAACCAGGCCAGGGTGCAGCGTGCTGGCCGTGGAAAGAGGCCTACTGGCAAGGACTGAGCAAGGAACTCGGAAGAAGTGCATTAAGCCACCTTCTAGAACAAAAGCTTAAATTTCATTAGCCCCATAGGGTGCAAGTGTGCTGCACCTGGTGGGCTGTAAATTCCCCGTATGGCTTGCTAGGGAAAAGTCTCCCAGAGAAAAGATCAAAGCAATCAGCCCTTCTAACAAACGGACTGAGAATCAAAGGCCTGCAAGGGAGCTCCCCGACTTGCACAGGGGTGCCGAGGTGTGTTACCGATAGCCACCCAGCATTTCAAGCAGTTACTGCCGAGCAGCAGACGCTTTCTGCAATGGCTGACATTAAAGGAGTCCCTGAATATGCATGTTGCCCTCTCTGCTGACAGCTGAGTCTCTGATGTAGTGAAATGCAGAACATCTGCCAAAGGAGCAAGCCATCCTGAATAAATCAGCATCCACCCGGGATATGAGCTTGGACCCCTCAACTGGCTGAGACCAGCTAAGAGAGCAGCAAAGGGACATGGGGGCATCCACGTCTCACTTCCCACGTCTACAGGAGGCTGGTGAAAGTCAAAACCGCATCGCATGCAGGAAGCACACAGGGGAGCCCCATGGGCCTTGCTCATGTTCAGGTCCTGCTCATGTTCAGGTCCTTCGTGGCAGCCTGGGACTCAACCATGGCAATTCCCAGGTGACCACAAGAAGAAAAAAGACACTCCCCCAAGCGGAAGGAAGGAAGGAAGGGAGGGAGGGAGGGGGGAAGGGAGGGAGGGAGGGAGGAGAAAAAGCTGTGTCAACCTAGGCTAGAAAATATAATTCCTCCCGCACGTCATCGAAAGCCCACAGGTATTAGCAGGCACACTGCCGGGAGCACAACCCCAACCTCTCCGTATGCCGTCACTTGCTGGTGCCATACTCCTCTGCATCACAGGAAGACAGGAATAACAGAGAAACAAACTCCCCCATATCCAAGGTCTGCACCAAGTAGCTGAGCAATTCCCACTTGGTCCCACAGGTGACCAACAGAAGCCCTGACGCACAGACTTAAGGCATTTCAAGAGGGTGCAGGCAGGATCAGCAGAGACATATTCGCCTCTTCTTCAGCTTGTCCTCCCTTGATGTCAGAAATCTGATGCTGAAGGAGACCTTGGGATATCACATCCCTTTTGTCCATTGTGGGGCAGCACTGCCTTTTCCTTGCTGAAGCAATGCAGAGGGGTCCTCTGAGCAACAGGCTCCGCAGACCTTCTGAGGAAACAGGCTGTTCCTGGAGGTTTGCATCTTCCTTCGCAGAATTTATCATCCAGGCTACAGCTCCGGTCACAGCCCTGGCCGGGCGGCTGCCTTTGATGGCTCGGTGGGAACAATCACTACCAGGGACAGGAGGAAAATCACTGAATTTTAATCACATTTTTGCTGCCAGTGCCAAGGCCAGGAAAATACTTGTTTACATGATTAGAAACAAGATGTGTTACATATACATGGCCTCATCAGCAATTAGTGCCTGAGCATAGCGGACAATAACCTCCTGGCTGAATACAACACAAATCCCTTGGCCATGACCTACTGGTGTGACTTTACCTCCAGGACCTCGATGTTGTCAGAGCTCACACAAGGCAATGGCACCTCAGCCAGATTCCTGGTTTGACCAGGAAAAAGAAAATGGCCCGGGGAGCTAACAAGCCCTTAGCCGTAAATGCAAGTAGAAGAAAGAGGGAGCCTATGTGCATCAGGCATAGCTGCGTTTGGTGAGGAACAGTTTTAGTTCTCCATGAGGAGCAACTCAGTGGGAGTCGGTGAGCTACAGTGGTTCAGAGGAAAACAAAATTGAGTTCTTCATGTCTGCGCAATAAGGCTCAGAGGAGAGACTGTAGGCAGCCACAGGCTGGGTTTAAAGCACTGTTCCCCTTCCAGGGGGGTCCTGGATCTCAAACAGAGGTGGGAGCTCTGTGAAAGCCTCGGGGTTGCTCTTTGCAGAGCTCAGGATGCAACTCGCTGGTGGGTCAGGCTGGAGAACGGAGAGGTGCTTAATGGGGTTGGGAAGGGAGCCGGCCTCAGGCAAGGTTTTCACCTGGCCTGCCTCTAACACCAGCAAGCCCTCAGCAAGGAGACTCCTGCTGCCTCGTCCCCACTGGATCTGTGGAGATCTTTGCAAATGGTAGAGTGCAGCAGGGGAGGGTCTGGAAATGCAAACCGCCTTTTCAGCTGCAGCCCAATTCATTAATTTCTGAGCAGTTACACAACCTGTGACCTCAGCTGCAGAACTGCACATGTGTTGGGTCTCTGTCCATCTCCCTCTGTCTCTCTCTTTAACATTAGGGAGGCAAGTGCTTCAGCTTTTACTTGAAAAATCTTTCATGCAACGTCTAAAAACACCCTCCCTTAACAACACTGCCTATTTAGTATCTTTTGCAGCTCATCACCTGTCACAAGAAATGCAGCACATTTGGTTTTTTATACTGCAAGAACTGGCAACACCCTCTGCTTCCTAAATCTTCCAAAATAAGTTGCATGCATCTCCGGATAACTTGCAGACAAGCTAAAAATAGGAAAAGCCAACCTCTGAATTTCATTTTTTGCTTTTCAATTTTTTCTTGGATGTGCTCCCTGTGTTGAGCAGTTGCACTTCCCGTTAGGTCAGGCACTAGACAATAGTTTTCCAAAAGCCTGGAAATGAGAGAAACCCATAAAACAATTCCACATCCAGCAGCACAGAGCTGCTGGCACTCACTGAAAGGTCTGCCCTGGAAGTGGCCTGGGTTGTCTCTCTCCTGTCTGCCTTCTTTATACTGACGTTTCTCTTCCAAAAATCTTCCCAAGCTGTCTGCTTCTATCTGCTCCTGCTACTTACTGAGCCTCCCTGGTTTTCTCAGGCTGCGCATCCCTCAGTGTCTTGCTCCCACTCATTGCTGAGATTAATGCTGTGTAATATTCCAGAGCTATCACATTCTGTTACTTGGAGCTCATCTCGTTCTTTCTCAAAATCAAATTTAAATTAAAACAACCACACAGTTGAAACCCTGTATATCTAAGTGGATACACAGATCTAGGAGCAAGTAGTGGTCGGGGGGGGGGGGGGGGTGATGAAAGGAGGCCATGTCAGACAAAATGGGTAGTCTCTTTGATGTGAAAAAGGTTCTACATTTTGTTTAGATGTAGACATGCAACTTGTATCAGCCAACATTGCCTAGCATGCAGTGAAAAGCCTGCCTAATTTGGAGCACCCGGGTGCTTTGGATTGCCCTCCGCAGGTTTCCTGACCAGGTCAGCAACAAGGCAGGGACAGCACCAGCCCAAAGTCTGAGGGATGTTAGGAGGTGGCGTGAAGGAGCCATCCTGCTTCATGGAAATACTGTTGGCGCTGAGGGATCGGCTCAGGGCAAGTCTGGCGGCAGGACGGTGCTGCTGTGATTCACCCCCTCGGGCAGGGAGCCAGCTAGGAAACAAGACAGAAAATCAAATTCTCACACTTCTCAGGACACAGGCAGGAGGTGGGTGGGAAACTGGGCAAATCTCGCTAGTGAATAACTGCAGAGTCAACTGCGGAGTCTCTTGGCCCATCTGTCTCCAGCACATGCCAGGCCGTGTCGGAAGACGAGCTCACCCTGCTCATGTCTGTTCCCAAAGGGGCTGGATCTGCTCTTCTTGTGCTCGACACATGGACCAGAGGATTTGCCTCCCTCTGCCCAACCCAAGGGCCAGCTCCAGAACACGGCAGCTGACTTCACCACACATGGATAGAGGAGGCACTTTCTACCCACACTTGCACTTCCCTTTGAAACAGATGTTGTTCCTTCGCCTTTCAGTGGAATAAATGCTGTGAAGCACTACAATGGTAGTTAAAAATGTACTGGCGTACTACGTCATGGAAGAGTGGGCTAATAAGGTAATGATGACTAACTCCGGTGTTTCAAACTGGGGGGAACTGAGTTCCTTGGAAGAGCAAATTATGTGGCATGTTGTGGTGACAGCTCCTACAGCGGCCCAGTCGGGTACATGGCAGACAGGTCTCCTGACCCACAGAGCAAAATACTGATTTACGTGGTACAGAATGGTGTTTTTCCTCCTAGGAAGGGCAGTCTCTGCGAGCTGGAGCTGATGAAATCTGCTCTGCTTCATACCTTTTGTGGGTACCGCTTGGCTGGAAAAAGCCTCTCTTCTGTGCCTTTCTGGAGGAAGAATAAACCACAATATTCCTGCATGTATTGAACTTAGCCACCAGCCATTTTCAGCTTCTCGCAATAAACCGAGAGCTTCTAAACTCTGGCTGGTTTAAGAGTCCAACAGCAAAGAGGTCAAAAAGGAGAGAAGCATTCTGTGCTTTGAAGAGAGCTGGGATATTTGCCAAAATCAAGCACAGTTTTTTCTCTAGCCAGTCAGGGGACACAGAAGCTTTTCCAGACGTTGTTGTCCAATTCAGAGCAGCTTGGCCAAAAGCAATATTCTGGAGGAATCCACTCTGGGCTGAATTTGGGGTTTATTTTTAGTCAAATGGTCTGTCCCTCGTTGCAAGGAGGAAAATACCATACAATCTATGTTCAGGCACCCACAAAAATACTGCTTTGAGATACACTGCAGTAAGAGCAATCCCCACCACTGATTCTCCTTCACATTGGAGTACAGCCATGGTGCCGATCATTGATTTGTATGGTGTCCAAGCCATTCCAGGCTACAGAAACATTGATGTCCTGTCAGCGGGGCTCATTCCCTGGCACCCTTTACCCAAGCCTGGCTCCTGCAGAAGGACACTTTTCTGCCACCAGCGCTTTTGGGTCAGAAGGCAGCAGCAAGCAGCAGACTGTCCCCTCTGCTGTCATGGTCCAGGTGCCCAGACTGACCTCCTCCCTGCCTTCAGGCTCTCTGCAGGAACACCTCCTTCTTCTTCACCACCTATGACACACTGTAGGCATTTCTGCTCCATGCCTGTGACTAATTGGTGAAAATAAAGAATGAGATTGTAGAAACAGTAGGAGGAAACCAGAAATGCTTCTCAGTTTTCATGTGAAGTCTTCTGGGACATGTCACATCATCCCAATAAAGTCTACCAAGCCAGGGCTCCCTGGTGGCCAGGGATTTACCCCAGTGCAACGTGACATCCTGGCATGGATCCTGTTCCATTGCCATTTGCATCCACAAATGCCATCTTTCTCCTTCCTGCCCCCTGCCCTCTGTCCCTCATTCAAGGGTCACTAGACCCTGAGCTCATGCCTCTCAAGACAATGTTAGGAAAATCATCTGACCCCTGAGAGTGGTACCTGGCTGCCCTGGGAGACTGCCGTGTTAGAGCAGCTCATTTGGCAACATAATGAGGTCTCCCCAGAAATACAGTTTTAAAATAGATTACCTGGCCTCACAGACGAGCTGCCTCTGGTCACAAACTAATCCTGCTTAGGGGAACTCTGGGCACAACCGCAGTGCGCAGGGATATTTCTACTCAGAATTACAGTAAAACCCGGTCTGAGATTTTTGTCTTTTAGACCTTTTCTAGATACTGGCTTGCCAATTGCTTTCTGTTTATAGAGGGCTCCATCATATGTAGACAACATGTGGAATGACAAACTTTTCATAACCTCCTTGCAGAGGCATCCGGCTGACAGATGCAGAGTAGGCATTGCCTGCGCTCAGTGCTGCTCAGTGACAGCCCCCTGTGCCCATTGCTCTCAGAGACGCTGCATCCAGCCTGACAGACCAGACCGCACACCAATGAATGAAAGACAAGGTTTCAGAAGACAGACTACAGGTGTCCCCTGGACTTTTTGGTGAGAACTTGTGTTACACCCAATCCTTCAACAGGCAAAAGAGATTTAGTTTATCATAACCTTATTTTTTTGCTTAAAAATAAGAATTTGGAGCCTCCTCTCTCATTCCCTAATAATATGTTACCTGTAGGTATCGGCATTTGCAGACAATAATAGGCTTTCTAATTTTCTATTGCAATTCAATAGAATAATATAAAGGTTTAGCTAGGAGGAGAGTTTGACTTCTCAGCGTAAAAGCTGTCACAGTGAAAATAAAAAGGAATCCAGCAAATGGTGCAGCTGAACAAACCCACGCTGCCTCAGTCGCAAGCAGGCCGAGTCGCTGCACCGTGACTGCACTTGGGCACCAGTGCCGGCGTGCAGGCGAGCTGCTGGGAGCAGCCACCATGAGCCCGGAGGATGCGCCACTGCCGTCTGCGCAGCACGGAGCTGCCAGAATTTGCCAGAGCCGCCCTGTTTTCCACAGTTGACTGTTGTCCACTCTGTGCCCTGGAGGCTGGAGCACCAGGGCCATCAGCCCGCCACGTGTGGGGCTCAGCAGGAGAGAAGGCACAACACCACCTTTAACAAAGTAAGAACGAACATCTGCAGTTGGTGTTACTGAAGCTCTCTGCTAGCCTTGGATAAACGTGTCCTGCAAATGCAGGAAGCAAGAATCCGGTTTTGTTCCCTCCTCACATCAGTTTAGAGAGCCAGTGGTACTTCAGCATGTATAAAAATTAACATTGTTTTAAATTATTTAAAAAAAAAGATAAGGTATATATGAAGGTATATATAAGGTATATATATGAAACTCATTCTATTACCTACGTACTTCTAGAAGGCACCGGTTTAATCAAGGGCTGCAGACAGCTTTCGGAACCCTGGATGAAGGGTAACATACACAGGGAATTAGGTATGGCAGCCAAAAGCACTCAGTGAGGGCACTGACATGACCAAGGCAATGAAGACACACGTTTCCAAAGTGGGGATCTCTCAAATGTGTGGGCCTCCTCTAAATCAGTCAGAAAGCTCCCCTTCCTATCTTTCCACCCCACCTCGACAGGGCACCAGCAGTGCTTTTATTATTACTGGGGCAGCTAAGCCGTTTCTCCTTGTCCAGGGTCTCTCCTTAGCCGGACATGGCATCCAAGCTGGGGAGGCCTCCTTTCTGTCGGCGCAGAGGCGGTGTCCGCTGGAAACTCCCCTGGCACAGCTCCTGGCCCAACTCCAGAGGCACATGTGGAGTCACATCCTCCCTGCAGCTTGCGAGCCAGCTCTACCTTCCACCGTACATTATCACCACTGAGTTTCCTTCCTCCGTGCGCTGAAGGGAGGAAGCACTGCCTCGAGCACTACTTACGAAGCACGCAGGCATCCAGCTACGCTAAGATGAAAGTGTCCTCAGCCATTTCCTCCTTGGTAAGCTGGCCCAAGAATTAGCCCACTTCTTCACGCAGCTCTTTGCCACATCCCTCCATGGCGTCACTTACAGGAACAGGCCTAAACTTTCCCCGTTTGCAAAATGGGATTAAATCATAGTTGCCTCGTGTTATGCATCAATTTACTAAGCAGTAAACATTCAACTTGCAGCAAACCCAATAATAATTAAAGCTGACAAAGTGCTTTGGTCAAGTCGGCGTTGCTCAGGCATGGTGACCCAGGAGGAAGAGGTGCGAACGGCAGGGCACAGCCGTGGAGAGCTCTCCACCATCTTCCAGGCCCTCAGCCCAGTGTCCCACAGCTGGAGGCACTTTATTTCTCACCTTTCCAGCAGCCATAAGACACACAGCAAGGAATGGGCATGAAGCTGAGAGTAGCCAAGAGTTCACAAATACATCTTAGTGATACCCTGCAGCTTCACCAAAGGAGGCATCTAGTGGGGTTTGGGAGAGGCCGTTTTTGGGAGCGTTTCACAGGCTCCTGAGGGAGTTGGGGCAGGTTTCACTCCCCAGGCAGCTCAGTGACAGAAAGGCGGGAGGGAAAGGATTATTGAGATCTTCTGGAAAGAGGCAGGAAGGAAGTGGGAGTACAACTTCCTACTCAGGACAGTGAGACTTGACCCCTGCTCAATTTCCCTATGACTCAAATGGTATTTCTTAAAGCAGCCCTCCTTCCAGTGACTAAAAAATAGCAACTGCTGAAACAGAGGAGACTGCTGACTAATGCTGTACTAGAGGATACATCTTTCTCTTGAGAATAAGTTGGTACAAGCACCAGTGTTTGGATGAGGTAGACAGGACCGCCAGGGTTACCCTGTGACAGCTGACCTACAGTGCAGACTGTTTTTAGATGACTAAAACTATTCTACAACTGTATTACAATCTACATAAATGTAATTTCTAAGGGTTCTACATTTTCAGAAGCAAAAATTTTTGCATGAAAAGGGCATGAAAACTACCATCAGAGAAAACTACCACCAGCGAAAACTACCACAGGCTTTCCCTGAATCAACTCCACTTGAATACATGCACATCATTTTGGAAAAACATCCCATCCCGATGCTAAGTGCCCAGTGATCACAACTTTTGGCAAGCTGTAGCAAGGAGAGGTTCCTCTGACCATGAAAAATCTGGACTTTATTTCCAGGCTGAATTTGTTGAGATGGAACTTCCCCCCCATTTGCTGTTACTGTGCCCGCCAGACTGAGGACCCCTGCAACGGGGTGTTTCTGATGGGAGTACCTCTAGATAGAAAGCTGGATTTAACCAGAGGGACACAGCTCTCAGAAGCTCCCACAGCCAGGCAGGGCTTTCAGTGCATTTGCCAAGCAGATATTTCACATCGTGCCCATCCTACTGCCCACTCTTAGCTGCGCTGTATCAGAGAAGCACATCTCCTCCTTCTTCACCAGGATCCAACTTTTATATCGCTTGCAAAAGTGCTCAATGCAGGATTCGTGCTGTTGCCCTTCAGACCCTTGGAAAAAGCCATTAAAAATGTGGGATCAAGGAACAGCCACTGTAGGCAGGTGCAAACCCACCAGGAAGAGAGGTACACACTTACTTACACAAGCACACACACACACAGAGAGCATGAGCCACAGTTAATGCAGGAGAAGAGGCAAGATTAACACTGCAGTGGCCCACAGGACCCCACTGGAAACCAGCCTGCCAAAACAATTCTCCTGTTATGGTTACGTGGAAGCTCTGGCAGTGAGCCACTTTCTGAGCCACCAAACATGCTCCACTTTGAATTATGTATCACTCTGTATTTTTTAATCAAAACATTGTGTTTTCCCAAAGAAAATGTCAGGATGAAAACTAAATTTAGACACGTAAATTTTTTTACCTTTACCCACCAAATTTATAATCTCAACAAAGAAGAGATCCCTGGTTAGTTTGACAACGATGACTAGAATTAATTAGCCCCCTTCTCCTTCATTTTTTAATAAAGAATCCCATTCAGCTATTCAATTATTTTGCCTGGACTCGAAGCTCATGAGCGGACATCTCATTTACACTTTTTAAATATTAGTAAACCCATCATCTTTCTTTCACTTTTCTGGCATTTCCCTAGTGCTCCTAGTTACCCTGCAAATCAACATCTTCCATAGTTTCTGCTCAAAAGCCATTTGAGTGACTTTTAGACTTCTTGTCATGCAACATTTGCATCTTCATCTAGCTTTCTCCATAGCCCTTGACCTGACCAGGAACTGTGTTGAGTATTGGGCTGGCATCACTGACATAATTAGTTTTGTCCCCAAATATGTTTAACAACATAGAAGCACCTTATTTTTCTTTACTTCGCTCTTACAGAATTACAGAATCATTTAGGTTAGAAAAGACCTTTAAGATCATCAAGTCCAACCATTAACCTAACACTGACAACTCCACCACTAAACCAGGTCCTTCAGCAGCACATCTACACGTCTTTTGAGTACCTCCAAGGATGGTGATTCAAGCACTTCCTTGGGCAGCCTGCTCCAATGTTTGATAACCCTTTCAGTGAAGAATTTTTTCCTAATATCCAATCGAAACCTCCCCTAGCACTACTTGAGGCCCTTTCCTCTCATCCTACCGCCTGTTACTTGGGAGAAGAGACCAACCCCCACCCCACTATAACCTGCTTTCAGGTAGTTGTAGAGAGCAATAAGGTCTCCCCTCAGCCTCCTTTTCTCCAGACTAATAGAATAATAGAATCATTGTTCAGACTGGTTTCTGTCTTTTGGATTTACCTATTTGCCACCATTCTGCTATTACGGGATGCATCTATTCACTGCGTTTCAGCTGTTGCAGAAGATTCCAGGTGCATTCTGAGCATTGGTGAGGTGTCCATTCCGCAAGGAGTATCCATCCAACACCTCAGAGGAGGTCAACAGGTACGGGAGATGCCCACTCTGGGGTCATGTCAGGAAAGGGAGAAGCCTGGGATAAGAAAGCATCAGGCTGACTCAGCATCCCTCTGTGGCAAAACACTCTTCTGGTTAAAAAGAAGCAGATCTCCCTGGAGAGACCAAATTAGCAACCAGTATCTGACACTGTTTGTCTTTCTTCTGACGGACGAGCCATTTTTTCCTCTCTTTCAGAGTAATACTTGGCTGTACTTTCCTTTTAATGAGCTTTTGGACCAAATCCAAAAATGGATCAAAGCCATTGGAGGGAGGGGCGGGGGGACATATGATCCAAACCTTTGCCTTTTTTCTCTTTTTCTTTACAAACAGAAGCTGCACCTTTCATTATAGAGGCTAATGTCGAAAAAGGGGCTGGGTGCCTTACTTCTGGAGCAGAGGGTGACCTGTCTGCCAGTTTACCAGTGACGGACATCAAGCAGGAGGCGGCTGCTGCTGCCTCCCTGCTGGGAGAGCCCTCCGGAGAGGGGCAGAGAAAGGGTGGCTGTGCCGATGGGCAGCGCTTGCCTTTCTGAGCAAATGCATCCCCGCCTGAACAAACACAGCAGCTCCTGGGGGAAAAACAGGAAGAAGATTAATGGGTGATTTTCTACTTCTTCTGTGACACGAGGGCCCTAGTCTCAAGGTGGCGAGAAATTGCAGCTGTCAGGAGAGACAGGAGCAAGGCAGGGCAGGCTGGAGATCATGTCACAGCTCCATTCTTCCTTCCCCATGTCCCTGAAGTGCGATTAGCGAGAGTCCACCACTCCCAGCTTTGAGATCGTTGGGTGGGAAGCACCCCCACTGCCAGGAGCTGTTGCTGCTCTGACAGCCCAGTAAAGAGCACAGGCCTAAAAAGCGGAAATAAATAGTCGTGCACGATTACGGCCATCAGGGCTTGGCTGCACTTTTTGAGCCATTTTTCCCCTTTTCTAATAGAAAGCTTTGCCAGGAGTCTGAAAACTTGCACTTGCCTACACGTGCCTGCCATAAAAGAGAGGTGAGCACAACTGGGATGCTGATGAAGCTGGGAAAGGACAGGAGAGACAAAAAAAGGTATCATCCAGCAGAAGCATAAACAGCAATAGCTGTAAAGAGCCTGCAGAGACCCCTCACCCCACTGCCAAGAGAGTTGTGGCTGCTGAAGAGTGGGGGACAGCGGGGGCCCCATGGCGCTGGGCCAGGGGAGAGGCACAGCCCCCCTGGCTCAGCAGAGATGGAGGGACGCCCAGGGGCTCTCCAGCTGAACTACCAGGGCTCTGCTGGCTGCCCTGCACCAGCACACAGGGCAACTGGGGATGCTGGGATGCTGCTGGCTGGGAGCAGTGAGCGCCACGGGCAGCTGCTGGGTGGGTAAAAGGAGGATGGCCAGACCCCAGCTGCCACATGGCCTTCGCCTGGTGTTCAGACAAGAGAAAGGCCATTTTTAGCACAGCGGGAGCCACGCATCCTCTCAGCAGGTTTCAGTGGGTTTTGTTCGCCGTCGATATTTCTCCTGCTCTCTGAAAGTCTCCCTGACGCAGGGTGCTAGTGCCGCTCCGAGCAGCGTGCTGAGCGCCATCCCGCTTTCCCAAACTGTGGGAGGGCAATCCTGCTGATACGACACAGGCTCCTATTTCCAGGGGACCTCTCACAAGAGGCGGTTGCCCTTCACCGAGTACATTTTGTGTATTAGGCTCCAAGTGTGGCTGAGCAAGAACAGCCCGTGGCTGCTGGCAGGCCCTCAGTACACTGCCCAGCTTGTCGCAGGCTTGCAACACCTCTGTTACACAGACCTGCTCATGGCATACTCCAGATGGCAGCTCGGGACGAGGGGATTAGCTGCATGGAACACACTCGTACAGAAAATGAAGGCGCTGCCAGGCTTATTTGTTGGTGATTGTGTGCAGAGCTCTGGAACACGCACGCTTTGTTCTCCTCGTTTCCTACCTTTGAAATGTCCCTTCCCAGTAGAAGACAACTGCCATGCCTTGTTCGGTTTCAGGGCTGCTGTTGGAGGGGGCAGGAAGCTGCACAGACTCAAATACATAGTTCTCTTCCTCTTCATTTAGTTTTCTTTTTCTTAGGGTAAAATAAAAGCCATTTGAGCTGGAAGCATAGACCTGCTTCTTATTTGCAAATCTCCACCTTCTACCCCAAAATATAGCAATTTAAGGGTTCTTTAAAAAAAAAATGTTAAAACCTTTCATCTGTCCTCCTCAAATATTAGCTATGCCGAGCATCTAAATACAAAAGAAACCTAATGAGGTTGCATAAGATTCAGAGTGTGAAACACACCCAGGAGAAACCCAGCGCACACTAATGGGCATTCCCCAGAGCTTCTGACTCATGGATGTGTTTGGTACTATTTCTGCAGGGCAAGAAGCAAGAGGAGGAAGACAGCCACGAGCAGAGGTGTCTGCAAGCTGACTGCAGAAGTCAGGAGTGCCAGAAGACTGGAGAGTGCCTAATGAAGCATCTCATTTCAGAAATGACAAGGGGAGACTCCAGGGAAGTGCAGTAGTGACCTACATAGAGCAGAAGGATACAACAGAAAGGCCTGGAGAGGTGAGGACAGCCAGGAGGAGGCAGAGGAACTATCAGGGCAACACAAGGAGACTCTATCTGTATAAAATAGGATGTAATGAAGCAAAGGAAGGCATCTTTTCAGCTATGAGATAAACAGGCAAGATGCACTCCGAGCTGTGCTAATAGCTGATGTTTTGTTTCCTTCAAGTTAAAAAAGAAAAAATAATAAAACTGGATCTGTGTTGGGAATTCAGGTCAACCACAATGAAAAAACACAGGCATTTTGTGCAAACCAAAATGTGGGAAAAATTATTTATCAATGCAAAGAAACATAAAAATGACCCAGAACGGGTTTTTTGAGCCTTCAAAGCAGTAAGGAAAATTTCTAAATAAAGTATTGCTTCAAATGAAAAGAATATTTGAAAGCATCTTAGCAAAATACTTTTATGTTTTAAAAGGCTTTTTCAGGGTTCCTTACCACTGAACAAATTTAGTAAAATTGAGATTCATTTACAGAATGTGCTGCTTTACCTTACCCTACATATTCTAAGGGGGGAAAAAAGGGAAAAAAATGAATTCAGCTACAGCCAACAGCTGTTTCTAGAGTTGACATTGACTATTGCAGCTCCCAGAGCAAAACAAAGTATCTTGTCTTCATTGAGTTAATTATTGTGGGGAAAAAAAAAATATCACCTATTGCTCAGCAAAGACCACATCTGAAGGTGTGTTTCCTGAGGAACACAGAAAAGCAAAGCGAGATCTCTTTGTGGCAGACTAAGCACAAGCCCTGTGTCAGTATGACCACTGGCCCGGCTTTCAGAGCTGGTTTAAGCTGATGAGGAGGAGCAAGGGAGTTAAGGTGGGAGCAAGTAATTCTTCTCTTCCACTATGAAATGGCAAGTCCTAAAAAAGGGGAAGCCACAGATGGTAAAGTCTTAAATTACCATGGCGAGCTTTGCTGGAGAGTGTCTCTAGTCCCCTTAGATGGAGCCCGTCTACAGCTGATTCACAGAAGGTCACGTCTGCCAGTCCTGCCCGACTCCAGAGCCTACTCATCTAGTCAGCGCGGCTGACAGGGGTGAAAGAGTGGAGCTGGTTGAGAACATTTGATATAGCTCTAGACAGGCAGACTGATTTGCAAACTCCAAGCGCAGGAGAAACGGAGAGCTATTGCAATGGATTACAAATTAGCTTGGAAACACAGACGCGAGGCACGAGGAGGGAACGTGGCTGGAGCTGGGTGGGTGAGTATCCTGATGAACTTTCCAAACCTCTCTGCCCCTGCCAGCGTCTGTTCCATTAATAATTTGCTCTGTCAATTGATACCATTTTGCAAACCCAAGTAACTCTGCATGCTCAGCAACGAGGTATTCCTGCAGCTCTCAGGGTATGTACACACGCATACCTCTGAGGTGGGACTGTACACCAAATTTGATTTTGAATGTAAGTGTAGTGTTGTGGCACACTGGGGCATGGCGACTCCATCCGGAATGCCTGCAGGAGCCCAGCACCAGCCGTTGCGAGCCCCTGTGACTTACCCAGATTTATTTCTCACTCTGGCAGTGTACTGCCCATCCTGCAGGAATCTCGCTCTGCTGACAGCCAGTGTCCCCTGGGCTGCAGGATGCCTTGTCAGCTCACTGACAGCAGAGCTGGGTTACGGCAAGCCCAGCTGAGCGCTCAGTGGGATCTTCCATGCTCCTAAACAAGAGGGCAGGATCCAGCCTCCCTAATCTGGGCTACTGCTGGGTCACAGACTGGTCACTGTCTCACAGCCACAAGCCAGGGCTTCTTAAGTCATCACCTTCTTGGGGCTGAGCTCAGTTTAGAAACAGAGGCCCTGGGAGTAAGAGAAGCCTTCACCTGAAGGGCAGGCTGGCCCCTGCCAAGCTCAGGGTCTGGCCGGCGCTGGGAGCCAGATCTCTCGGAGGCAGCTGCTCCCTTCAGACCTCCAGCTCCTGCTGATCTCGGCAAACCTGCCCTCCCATAAGCACCGGGGAAAAGCATAGGAGCGTGCTCATGATGTGGAAGTCTGGTGTACAGCTGCAGCTCCTAAAAAGGACCCTGAGCCGTGATCCTACCAGCCTGGTTCAGCCTTGTTTTAATTGTGTTCCTCCTTCTTGCTGCTGCAGGCCCTTGCTTCTCTCCCTGCAAAGGGACAAGGAATTTATCTTGGGCAGGAGCCCAAGAAAAGCTCCGTCTGCCCTTTGCCTAGCTCTTCTCCCCTTTCTTGCCCATCTCCCCTTTTGTCCTACCTTTCCCTTTGTCAGGAAGGTCTCTCCTTTCTGAAAACCACATTTATTAGGCATGAATGGAGCTGGAGAAAGCAGGGAACTGGGAGAGATGCTGAATCAGAGGTCCCAACTGTTACAAAAAGCAAAAAAGGGAGCAAAAAAAAAAGAAAAAAAAAAAAGCTATCTGGACACCGGTAAAATCTGTATTGCTGCGTAGGCCCACAGTAATCGGGAATCCAGGAAAATCTTTTCACTGGTTAAAAATCCCTTTCAGCACAATTATAAAACACATCAGTGTAGAGAGAAATCACACTGAAACGTCAGCCGTGTGGTTCAGCTGTGGCACTGCGCAGAAATCACAGCAAGACCTTTGTTACAATAGCAAAGTGCAAATCATGGGCACGTTTCACTGGAGACTTCGTGCTGTTGTTGCCAGGAATTTCTGCCCAAGCTATCAGGACTGTGACATCTATAGACATGTTTAATGCCGTGGGTGGTAAGCTGAATAGATAACTACGGATAGGATCTGACTATAGGTCTGTCTACCATCTATCTCTTGCAGTCTCCAGCAGTTGTCAGGAGAGAATGCTCAGGAAAGAGCAAAGTGAGGTGTGGACAGAGCAATCCCTCTGCGGCAACAGCCTCCCAGCTTCAGTGATGAGCAGTTTGGGAACTTTCTGAGCTGGAGGCTGCTGCCAGGCTTTGATGTTTGATAGGCTGTGACAGACCTGCCCTTCCTGAAGTTGTCTAATCACTTTCTGAACTTTTGCCCTCCACAACAGTTCATAGTAATGAGTCTCATGGTTTTAATATCGGAACTATTGTGTGGGGATGGACTGTGTGGGGAAAACAGACTTCATTTTGTTTGTTTTATACCTGCCAGTGGATAACATAATTAGCTCACTCATATTGCTAGGGCTAGTGAATAATCATTTTCCACTCACTTTCTCCACAACATCTGTGATAATATCAAGTCTATCAACCCCACCCCAGTTATCTCTCTTTTAAAACAAAGAACAGGAGGCTGTTTGATTCTCCATGCAGAAAGCTGTTCCCCGTGTATGATCTCCCCAGTTGCTCTTGTTGGTGCGCCTCTGCGTCCCACTATTCCCCTTGCCAGGTTGCATGACCACAGCCGCAAGCAGATGTTAATCCAGACGCCAGCAACCTATGGATTTATGCAATGGTGTACTAGTGTTTTGTTCCTAGGTCCTTCTCTACAAACATTATGTGTATTTTTGACAGCTACTGAGCTGTGATTTTCAGAGAAATATCCACTGTGTCCCAAAGATTTCTTTCCTGAGTTGTACTTGTTAATCTAAAGGTCATCACTGTCCATATAAGGCTAAGATTATTTTTACAGGATACTGTCCTCTTAAACTATCTGATGTTAATCTCCTTTACCATGCAAGGTAAATGTTCCTGTTGACAAGCTGACGTGAGAAATTGATTCTTAAAGGTAACAGCTAGAAAATTTGGTATGAAATCTCTCTTTGGCATGAGAATGGTGTTCTTAAGCGGAACATGGTAAATCTTGGAAGCAGAGTCTTTCTTTAACCTTCTCTTTTATGGGAATTTCTAATGCATCCAGGTCCTTTCTCTTCTATGAGCTCCATATCAAAATGCAGCTTAGACTGATGGCTGAAAGTCATCACTGATGGTTGTGAAATCAGTTGCTATTTTTAGACCATTTCAAAATTCCCATTAGTCCATCTGAGGCACGTGCTGAAATCCTCAAAAAGACAAGAATTGAATCAGCAGAGAAAAGAAATTGTTCCTGCTACCCTAAGGTTAAATCTCTGAATGAAGGAACATCCAGGGTGGGAGACTGTATACGTGCTACATCTGCTGTCTTTGTCTCTGGGGATACAAGGATAACACCATCTAGTTGCTACAGGCTTTCCACAGACTTATTATTCACCAAAAAACCATGAAGAGTACAGCTAAGTCCCTGAGTGTCTTACAGATGCTCCTAGACCCCAGCAACCCATTTTTTCATCAAACTTATGGGCTGGTTCAGAAATTACGTTTTTTCTTTGAAAAATTGAGCCATCGTCTTCGTAGGTATTAATACCAAGCTCAAATTTTCCTCTCAGCTTCTGTCCCAGCAGGAATAACATAATCTTCATTGGTTTGCAAATTGCAGACAGCTCCCCTACACCTACTCTAGCTTCTCAACTCTGTTTTTCATACTGAAACTCTCCTGGAGAAGGGATGGCGGGGGGGGTGTTGTTTCCCCAGAAGAAAAATAAAACAATTTTTGCATGATAACACTGATGCCTGTTGCATGGTAGTTTAAACAAAAGAACCCTACTGTGGACATTTTCTTCTGTAGTGCAGAGCAGCTTGCAAAGCTGTGTAATGTGTCTTGACAGCAGTACAAATCACTAAAGGTCAAGGGCTTGGGGATTAACCGCATCCCCATACAAAAGGCTGATATAGAAAGGGCAGGACCATGAGGGTTCAGCTTTAGAATGAAAGGTTTTGAATAGAGCTGATGAAAATGGATTTGTGGAAAGCGGGGAATACCAGCTCGCACCCTTCCAGCCCTCAGCCAGGCTAAGAAGATCACAGTGCAGAGGCAAATATAGTGCTCTCCCCATTCTTTTTTAACGCAATCAACATCTGGTTATGGGAACCCTACTCCTGGGATATCTTTTGCCTTTCTCCTCAAATTTACTTTAGCTGCAGATGCTCCATTCAGCTACAGATTTCCAGAGATCTTTGTCATTTTTAAAGCCTAGATCAGGTTAAGAGATGGGAGGTCCCACTCAAAACCGGTGTTCATCTGCAGTGACAGGCAAGCTGCTTGATTCATCTCTGTCCTTATATAAAATGGAAATAAAGAATGATTCCCCTCCCTCAGAAATACTGCTAGGTTTAATTCTTGCAGAATTTCTTGCAATTACAGTGTTACAATGTACCAAGTGTTATAAACCAAACGTCTTGTGTTGACAACTAAGGTCTGTTTCTGGCATACTGTTGAAAATGAAAAAATCATAAATCCTAATCACTGGTGGATTTTTCAATTCAATCCCATTAAGTCTGTTCTGTAGGTAATAAAAACTGGACCACACCTCAGGAAGGTGATGATTTTTTTAAAAAAACCCCTTATCACAGAATCACAGAATGGTTGAGATTGGGAGGTACTTCTTGAGATCATCAAGTCCAACTGCTGTGATCAAGCTGGGTCAGCTACTTCACATTGTCCAGGACCGTGTCCAGTTGGGTTTTGAGTATCTCCACAGACGGAAGATTCACAACCTCTCTGAAAAACTTCTGCCAGTGTTTGACCACCCTCACAGTAAAAAGCTGTTTTCTTGTTTCAGAACATCTCATACATTTCTGTTTGTGCCCATTGCCTCTTGTCCTCTCAGTGGGCACTACTGAAGAGTCTGGCTCCCTTGTCTTCATTCCCTTTCATCAGGTATCTATACACACAGATAAGATTCCCCACAAGCCTCCTCCAGGCTAAACATGAGTTTAACAAAGCCTTTGGATTTTAAAATCAGATTTGAAAGCATTAAGTCACTCCTCTAAGATAAGCTGTGGGACTGGAAAACTCGTAGCTTCAGATATTTGATCCCTTGAGAAGAGAGGTACATGAAGTATTGCTTACATAGTCACATTAACACTTATGAGGGTTTCGAATTAGAGGGGTTTGGGTTCTTTTACTTCACCTTTGTGGTTGTAACATGTGTCAACTGCATTGTCCAAGTTTTCTGTGGCATGCATGCAGAGCAGACACAAAACACCTCAGTTCAAACCTTTCCTCTTCTACAGGAAGAGAAAACATCAGAGATTGTTTCCTGTATAGAGATCAAATGAGAGGAATCTGCAGCAGAAAAGCCTATTGAAATTACTTTTCCCCCTCCCATCAATAGAAGTATTTTTCCCTGGAATCAGCAGCAATGACATTATTGAGCATCAGCAGAGCGTGGAAAGGACAATGAAGCTTTCAGAGGACACTCTTCTTTTAGCTGTACTCACTGGGTAATGAATAAGTTAGCGTTCTTTGCCAAAGGGCAGAGCATTTTTTGCAGCTCTCATTGCAGTAATTCTGCTATGATACTTGTGCTCATTTTTCAAAAAAAGCAAGACAAGTAAAAATACTATAGGCTACATAAGCCTGATGAGCACATTGACAGGAAAGATGTCACTGAATGCCACTATTTATTAGTAGCATGGCTCCATGAAAAAATTATTGTGTAGGATTTTTGTTCACTAATTATGTGCTAAATTACATTAAATTATCACAGTAGTGCCTCGTAATTACAGTTATTATGACAAACACCAAACAAATGAGTAAAGGAGTGACCTCTTTCATTTGAAAATAGGCAACATAAGTCTCTCACCAATGCCAGCTTTCTGAATATGCAGCATTAGTGTCAATTTTCATTTGTGATTTGCAATTGGAAGGACTTCTTCAATTAGCTTTTCTAAAACTGACTGCTCAGTGAAGGTCTCCCCTGTTTAGCTTAGACAGGAATGCATAAAACTGTTCCTACTGGCTGCTAGTCATTTCTTTCTCTGCCTTCCAGGTGGCCTCCCGTTGCCTACATAGTCCATGGTGCAGCATTCCACAAGCCTCCTGTATTTTAAAAGCTACATTAAAGTTAGTATTAAACATATTAAATATATTTATACTTGATGTTAAATATAAGCCCAATATTAAATTACATCCAAAATGTAAAGCTAGGACCATTCTATATATTTATTAAATTCATGGTTTACCTTTGATGCCAGTAACTAGCTACTACAAATCCAGATTAGAATTAAACTCCACTTTGCCTTCAGTGCATTTGTCACACCTTCACCTTTATCCAAAATGTCTGATACAAGAGTTTGTCAAAAATAGGATGCTGATTTAGATGGACTGAAAATATGATCTATTGTGGTAAGTTTTATGTTCCTCTCTTCCTTCAAAACCTGTCAACGAGGGTCTCCCATTCCATATCTCATCCATAGAAGGTTTAATGAGTCATACTTCTTATAACAAATCAAGGAAGAACCATCATTTCTATGTAGCTTCTAACAGGAGCTTGCTGGACACACACACACAAAGCATGTTACGTTTCCATTCTATTCAATGACCATCAGTAAAACAATGCATAGTTTACTGGCAGACTTGTTTCAGCAAATTGTGAAATTCCAGTGTATTGTTCCTACTGCTAAGATAAGCTTAGGTCACATAGTAGTTACTGGCACTAATAAAAATCTCGAGACACACAGATATTCAAGTACACATTATTTCGAACACCCAAACACATACACCGAAATGGGAGTTCTTACGTATTCATTTAGTGCAGGCAGAGAAATGCTGTTGTTTGCTCGACCAGTCATCATTAACAAACAATTCGAACTGCAGTGATTACTGGTTGACTAAGAAGCTAACCTGGAAGAAACTGACGCAGCACAAGTGAAAAAAAAATGAGCTAAACTCATCAGATGACATTTCTTAGGAAAGATTTTGCAGAAACAATCAACTACATAAAAATCTAGCCAGATTGAACGATAGGCTCAGAAATATTCTATAGCATACACGGCTGGGCTATTTTGTATATTAGCTGTGTTTTTTTGAGAATCCAAAATGCTGTGGAACGTTATGTTATGGCTGCTTTGAGATTTTGAAATCCATTAACCAAGACCTTTCAGCAAACATCCTATGGCCTATACTCATCTAATTCCAAAGAATATAACTATTTGTATTCTTTAACAAAATTTTAATAGAGTAGTATCTTCCAGTTACAGGGCACCTTTTATCTCAGTGCTTTATAATCAATATGCACATAGGTGTGATTTCATCCATTCTTAAAACACAGCTGCATTTTAGCTGAATATGTTGGCTATTCAGGCAGCGCAAATCTTGAGGCTGTGAAGCAAGTCTGGCATTTAACATTATACATTGGAATTTGATGAAGATTCGAAGGCTAAGGGTACAGTACAGAGAGCTTAGAAAACCAGCTGCCTATACTGTCAGAGAGGAATGACTGTGCTTGCGTTTTGTTTTTTATCCACTTCATTACTTGACAAAAAGACAGCAACTCTTGAATGGCACTGCCCCTTAAAAGCATGTTGAACTGAATCAAAGGAAAGAGGATCCAATAGTGTTCCTGTCAGTGCCCAGTTTACCCATTCCTGACTCATTCAGCTACAGATCTAATTAATTTTGCTTAATCCATCAAGATCAGAGCCCTAATCCAGTAGCTCCAATCCATTTTGGTCTATCATTAACAGAAAGGGGAAACCTCCTTCTTCCCTGGTCCCTTCCCCTGTACAATATTAAAGGTATCTGGTGGTCACATTCTTCAAGTCATAAGTATCTGTGATATCTGTTTGTTTGCAGAAAGGTCTGTCTGAAGCAGAATGGATATAGAGTGACCTAGAGCTGAGCAAAAGAGTATAGATGGGGCAATAGCCAGGGTATGTGGTACAGTTCCTTGGAGAAGCCAGTATGGAAGGTTTAGTATCTACTGTTTATCAATCTGTCTGAGCTATTTATTTTAGCTGTACTTTTTATCATCCTCACACAATCCCAGTTGGTACATGTTAAAAATACATCCCTATAGCATTAAGGTATTTTGTGCTTTTATAGGACTGAAAGGGAATTAGACTTGTAAATAACAGCAAAATCCAAGAGCATGCTTTGCTTTTATACTGTGAGGTAGTATACAGTACTCCTTATGTACATGCACGTAGTTTTTCAGCTTGCTTGTCTTATGGGTAGTGCCTCGCTGCGCTGAACTTGGCACACCAAACCATTTCTCCTTCCAGAGATAGTCACTGTAATTTCCCCACTCAGAGTAAGTAATACCTTCAAAGAGATGTTATTCTTGTAATAAAAGATGCGACTGAAAACACACCTGGTATGCCATTATCATAATCATGATGAGATGACCCAGTCATAACCCCCCTAAACTCCGCCTGACTCATCACTTTCTTAATTGGTTTCATCTACTGCAGTGCTATTATCAACAACTTTTTATGAAGCATGGGTCAGAGTTACCATGTCGCTCAACACTGTACTGCTACATTATCCTGATCTAAATATGAATAGGGTTCATCCTTCATAGCCTCGTTGGTCTACCTCCTTATTTTCAGGTCATAATCACATTGTATTGCATACCTTGCTCCAGACTGGAGTTCCAGGTAACTATTCTGCTAACAGTCACCTGGAATAGCTATATAGAGAGCCTGTTCTCAAACATTTATAATATGCACTTCCTGGTTAGTAGAATATTGTGTATTAGAAAAATCTTCCCAAACCTACCTTTGTTCAGCCTGCTGCTGTCTACCTCAATGTATTGCTCACTTTTAGGAAACGAGGAGCTCCAAAAACTTTTAGAGCAGTTCTTTTCCTAGTTCGTCTGATTTTTGTACTGATAATCAATCTTAGTCCAGCTTGCTTACTATCAGATTTTTTCTAAATTCTTCCTTTTAGCATCCATACCTTGGTCACAGGCAAGGGTAGCATGCACTGCATTTGTCCACACATTGTAGTGTTGTCAAATAACTATTTGCTAAGAAGGACCCATCTCTAATCTCATAAAGAAAGTGGTTTGTTCCCTGAAACATGGCCAGGAATGTATTTTTTATAATCCATTCTGCAAAGCTACTACAGGAGCCAAGAGGCAGGTCTGTCGGTACTCAGGTAGCTGGAGAGACTTAACAAGGGGAAACCAGCTCTATCGTGCAGCAGTAGCAACCTTGTTAAGTGACTCAACAGGCTGTGCGCTCTCTGAATTTGTGTGGTGGCAAAGCAACAGCCTCCAAAGGGCTAACCTGGAAGTACCGCAAGGCAGGGTGTTAACGATGTCAAGGTCTGACTGTGCTTGGGTTACTGCTCAAGCCCAGAGGTGGTTCACTGCAGGGCAGAGTCAAAGCATGCCATGGAGGGGAACAGGGGAAACTCACCAGTATCTTTCTGTCCTGTTCTGCTGATAAAGATCACAGTCCCTTTTCCGTCATTTTCTACCTTTCAGACTAGTTGCCTGCTACTGTTTCTTAGCCATTACCCCAATCAGCAAATATTCTAGGATAACAGAACTCATTACAGCTTATTGAAGAAAGTTAGACTTCTATGTATCAGGAACCTTCAAAGGAAACGATGCAGAATAGGGCCAGTCCATTTCCAGTGATTTTGAGAAACTTAGAACTAGCAGGGCTGTGAAGTCAAGGCCAGCTGGAAGCTCAGGAAGCAGAAAGTAAGGAGATTGTCTGGAAGTAGTGCACTGACAACTTGTCAGCTGAAGCTGTGCTAATGTGTCTGTGCTTGTGGACTGACTGATGTTTTCATAGCAGAAATCATTGACAGAGTTGACATTGTCCACGGCTTCAGGCCTCACTACCACAGGATTGATTTCAATAGCTTTAACTCCTGTTGAAACCACTTTGTTCCATTGCGGAAGACACTGATCTATCTGCATTTAGCTACCACGTTTTAGGCTACTGTAATACTGTTGTTTGGGTTTTTTTTAATCGGAAATTCACAATTTGCTAGCTTGGAAATTTCCTTGTCATTCTCATAAATAATATCAACACCTGAACTAAGAAAAAATCATAAAAAAAAAAAAAGAAGAAGAAAAAAAAACATGAGAACTAGACTCTTTGATAAATTTTAATTTCCAGTTCCCTGGTAAAAGTCCAAAGCAGGTTGAAAGGAACCTCCCTACCCACAGATAAATGGTAGGTGAATGACACAGTAATGGATGTATTTAAGGTTTGAAGACCATCTGTTCTGGAACATCCCTATCTACAGCAAAATATGCAGAGAGTTGTTGTCGCAGTTTAGGGTAGGAAATTAAAGAAAATAAAGCTTTCTTCCAAGTAAAACTGCTAAGGAGGGTAGGCAGGAAAACAAAAGCACTTTTCAAATTGTCCGGCACACCAGGCCTATTGATTTTGTAGCTGTGAACCATGCATGGTTCACAAATCTCAGCGAGTACAAGCAGACAGACCTCTGTGTGTGTGTCTGTGTGTGCGTGTACACCATTTTAAATATTGCATCCCAAAGATAACAGGCACTTACAGCATCAGACCCTACAAACACCATACGTGACGTTCATGTAGGACAAACTCAAAAGCACTACTGCTGAGGATTTAACATCGCCCTTCTTTCTTCCAGTACTGTTCTCACACCCGCCTCTGCCTTTCCCCTTGGATTTTCATTTATAATTGTGCAAACTGGAGGTTAAAAGCTTGCACACGCTGCAGGAGAGATTTATACTCCTTCCCTGCATGAGTGGCAGCAGGGGTGCCGAGCGAGGGAACTGGCAGCTCAGGTGGCCATGAACAGGACATCTGGTGAATTAGGAGAAGCAGGCTGGCTCACTGGGGGCTGAGGGCTTGGGGAGGCAGAGGTTTGCTTCAACGGGGGGAGATTTAGACTCATCTTGTGCAGCCCCCACCTCTTTCATTTCTTCTTACACAGATTCACTCACCTTTGATCTTGCACAAAATGCCAGGGCAGCCATAGAGCAGTGTCAGAGGATAAAGAGGGACACACAGCACTTGCAAATCCCAACTGGCCTGTGGAGGAGACATGGGCTTGTGACACTAGGGAGATGGGTCTGCTCCACGTGTATAAATATTTGGGATTTCTCACCTAGTTTTTGTCTCTTCATTCTGCAGATCTTTTTCCTCCTGTGTTCTCATAGCTTACACTTTCTCTGTTGGACTGATTCCCAAGGAGTGGCCTTTCTGCAGGTGCAGTGTTGTAACAGCTCTGAAATGTTAGTCACCATTTTATCAGTGTTAAAATGTTCTCAAGACGATCCTTTTAAGAGAACTGTCACCTAACACACTCTCTAGTAATTCTCTCTGTTGCAGCAAGTCAGAAGATTAAATAAAACCTTCCCTTCATGTTACTCATCTCACCTTGTTCTGCACTCAGGACCAGAGTGAGTCTGAAGAAAGGTGTCCCCGTTGTAAGGTGTTTACATTGCAACAGTTCAGTAAATCTGTTCAACTTCCAGTAAAAAAAGGTCATTGTTTGTGGCTCTCTTACAACACTCTGAATAATGCTCAAAGCACTCTGCAGAGATTTTGTTAAAGATTCAGTTCTGACTTAACTTATGCCATTGTAAATCAGGAATAGCTCCATTAAGCTGATTTTATGCAAGACCTAGTTCTTATTTGCATGCAGTAGTGATAGGCAACTTCTGAGTACTTAGGTAGAGGAGTTAAGAAAGAATTACAACAAGCCCTATAGAAATATGATAGTTCATTTATTGGAGATGCTGATGCCTGTGTCATCTTGAATAAATCGAGTAGTCCATATTATATTCTAGCCCCTCTGAAATCTCTACAGATATTGCCATCAACACGAACAACTCAGGATTGCACAGAATATGTATTTACCAGGGACTGCTTGCTAAGAAAATTCGCATGCGTTTTAAATCATTCTGCAGTGGTGAATAATTAACAGCCAGAAAAGGTTCAGTATTTCTTTCTACAAGGAGGCCAAGTCAGCAGCCTTCTGGATTTGAAGATGCTGCTCAAACATGAATAATCTCCTGTTGCAACAGCATTCCCTGCGCCTACAGAAGAGGAGTCCACACTCCCTCTCCCTTCCTTGCCTCTGCAGCTTCTTTACCATGCAAAAAGAGCTTACACTTAATAATGCCACTAAAAATGGGAGTTGCAGATATCATATCTGTCTATACCAGAGGCAGCTGCTGTCAGAGTAGAAGAGGAAGACGGGAAGGAGGTGACGAGATCCCACACTGCCCTGCAGAATATGGATGCCAAGAGGGAGTTTTTATCCAGAACAGTTCTTCAAAGAGGAAGGCATGGGAAATGAGAAAGGCAATGAAGAGGAACATGAGACAGAGACAAGACAAAACATAATTTGAGCCAAATCTCCAGTAAATACTTTGTGTCTGTAACTGCTGCTCATGCATATCCGCATTCCCTGCCATAGCCAAACTGGGTGAGCGAGGGGAGAGCTAACCTGCACGACTGTGAGCAGAGGCAAGCACTAATAGTCCCAGTTCAGATGAGCTTCGTCTTCTGAAACCAAGTAGGGAACCCTTCCTTTAATGAGTAATCTTTTGTAATCAGCCCCTCACATTTAGGCCATTGACAGCTAGCTTAGATCCTTCAGGTTCAGAATCAATGTCTAAAGCTCCGTAAAGTTAAACACACACCGAAAACACAGTAAAAACTCCAGTAAAAGAGTAAAAATCTTTGACTGACTTTTTATAGGACTAGAGAGTGCAGTTGTAGAGAATCCATGTGTGATCCAAGGAGACTACCGTGCTGCCTTCTAACCGAAGGATTCTTCACCAGGGTCTTATCTTGTTATGAGGCAGCCTTTAATTGGCATTTGACACTGCCTTTCAGATATTCTATATTATGCAGCAATGTGATGGTCTCTTTGGACCAGTTCACTGTTTCGAAATAAATAATGATTCCAAAAAAGCTCGTCATTTTGCTTCCACTTGTGGCTCAAACGACATACCAACCCGAATATTTCTAAAAACCAAACATTATATGTTGTAATTAATGGTATGGGAGACTAATTACATGTGAGAAAACAGAAACGACAACCTGTCATAGAAATCTCTTTACCATTATCGAAAACGACAGAGCATCATAAAATATTAGTCAACTTTCAACATGACAGTTCAATAGTGGATAAATGGTGATGAATGTGCCAGAGTTGGCTCACCCTGACAAACTAGACTGTTCAGGTACTGAATTAGATGAGTGACTGAGGTGTGCGCGTGTGGGAGGGACGTTTTCCAGTTACAGCAAGAACATAAAACAATTTGAACAGGAACAAGAAAAACAGTGAGTGAGGCTGCCTTTCAGTTTAACAGGGTATCCTGAATGCAAAATTACCAAAATATTTTTGCCTCTCAAACCACAAGATATCAGGCTATTAAAATGGAATATACGTATTTCTTCACACAGAGGTGTCATAGAAGTCCTTGTGCCTTAAATATCCCAGATCACATCGCCAGATTTAAACACCCAATTTACTTTCAATGCTTTTAGATCATAAATTCCAGAGGACATAGCTTTGGGTATGTTTTATATTTACCTTAACAAGCTCAACTATATATACTGTTTACTTGGTTTCTTGGTTGTGTTTTTCTGTAATGTCTAAAACACAAGACTAAACTGTTCAATTCCACTTCCTTGTTCTCATTTGTTAACATACAGTCATTATAGAATCATAGAATTGTTAGGGTTGGAAGGGACCTTAAAGATCATCTCATTCCAACTCCCCTGCCATGGGCAGGGACACCTCCCACTAGATCAGGTTGCTCAGAGCCCCATCCAGCCTGGCCTTGAACACTTCCAGGGATGAGGCTTCCGCCACCTCTCTGGGCAACCTGTTCCACTGTCTCAGCACTCTCATGGTGAAGAACTTCTTCCTAACGTCCACTCTGAATTGACCCATCTCTAGTTTTAATCCATTCCCTCTAGTCCCACCATTACCCGACATCCTAAAAAGTCCCTCACCAGCTTTCTTGTAGGCCCCCTTAAGATCATCGTTCAAACTGACAGTACTTCAGATGATAAAAAGCCACAAAATAAGATTTGATTATTGTCCATCTAGAGGGAAGCTAGGGAAAATCTGAGGTGCTTGATGCAGCCCCTCCTGCCTTGTATGCCATGATCCTATCCTGGTCCATCACCTTTGCGGGTCCAGGACCGGGGCAGTTTGCCAAGACAACGAGGCTTTTTGGGGACATAGTGAGCTGCCCTCATAGTGCTACAAACAGTCTGGGTGGCAACGAACAGGTTTCCAAGCAAGAAAATGTGCATTTGGTTTGCAACTTAAAGATTCTTAATAAAAGTCTGAATGATTAAAACATTTCCACCCTCCCTATGGTAAATATTTTACAATTAAAAAACTGTATCAAAGCAAAATTGGAAACCCAGAAGAGAAAGAGGCAAAGTGAGTCTATGAAGGAGTTTAGTTCATGTGCTTCACAGCATTAAACTACAATTAAAACTCTGCAGGGAACAGTAATAGACATAACTATATTTTTTAATTATTAGATACACTAACATATTGATTACATGAGCCTCAAGTGTACTTAGCTTGCCCTGGCGGTTTGGAGTTCACTGCTACTTAGCTTGCGGATTCAGTGAGAAAAAAAAAGGAGGTGATTCTTTCTGAAGCAGGTGATAAAGCTCCAGTAAATTTAGATCACTCTGTACATAAGGTGAGAGCAAACTCCAGAGAAAAAGGGGCAAAGTATAAAGCTAAATTTGAATGAGGTCTGCAATAGGAGCTCAGCACTCATTGTGAGAAGCATATTTTGCCCCAGGTAAATAATACTCAGGATGTAAAGAATTCAAAAGTCATGATTCAGACTCAAGTAATGATTGCCTCCAAAATCACTGGAGTTATGCTGGTTTTATGTGGCTATATTTTGGCCAGGATCTGTCTTCTGAATTCTTTACCCAGACCCCTCATGCCCTTAACTATCTGTCAGTTCAGTAATCAGCAGGTGTCAACTTCCAGCTCTGCAGATCCCTCAGATCCCAGCTCAGCCCTGCCAAGACCTTGGCTCTCACTCGGTCCCCATCACTGCCTCTACTGCAAGGAGCCCCGAGGGCTTCCTTACTGTGTCACTCAAGCAAGTAAGGGCTCACTCTACACACACATCCATGGCACCCATCCTAGCAAGGTGAGTATATGGCACAGTGAACCTGGAATCACAGAAATGCCTGTCAAACAGTTCATGCATTTTGGGTGATGCATTGCTAAAAAGGCAGTGCCATGTGTCAGGCCTGGAGTTCACTGGTCAAGCTTATCACCCAAATACCACTTTGGAAGCAGCACTACTCCCATAGGGAAGTGGGGATGAAAAAGGACACATGCTGTCCTATTCCTTGGCAATTCTTCTATAGGAGCCAAATCCTCACCTGATCCTACATAGGAAACAGATCAGCCAGTGAGAAGTGACAAGTGCTGCTCAGAAAGTTGGAAGAAATAACCAATGACTAGTGCAAATGATCACAAGGGTGTGCAGAATGAGTTTTAGGAGTAGTCTAAATATGAACCGACATATTTGCATCGTATTTCACACCCTCCCACGGAAGTGACTCTGGCAATGATAACACTAAGAAAGCATCCAGGATACAGTGAGACCAAGGATGTTCAAATATAAGGCCGGGACAGCAGGGTCCCACTGCCTTAAATTCACTTTGCTGCAAAGGGAGTCTGTGAACACATATCTCCTACAGTTCAGAGACAGCAGCAATGTCTGAGAAGCACAGTGCAGTGAGTTAGGCCAAAGAAGCTTCATTTTCCCTAAATTTCCTTTTTGTCTTAATTTGTTAAATTTTTCTCTTATTCTGCCGCCTGACTTTGCTGCAATTCTGGACAAATTCCAGTTGAGTAATTCCCTTTTGTGTTTCTGATTTCTTCCTCTAGAAACTGAAACAGCTGCAGAGTTCTACCAGACAGAAACCTACACTTCTGAGAATGTATCTCAGAGGTATGTTGTAAGAAAATTACATTGGTAAAGAAGATCAGCATCAGGGGAAAAAATAGCCTTTATTTCACAATATATACAATTTCTTTTTTCTTAAGCTTAAATGCATCTTGTTTATGGGTATTGCTTACTGTTATCAGAGGTCCAATGATCTTTCCTACTTTATGGTCTTATTTTAGTAGCTCTCAAATCTTCAAGAACTCCATAATCCTATGGTAAATTACTTGGAACTGGTCTACTGAGCCATGTTAAACAAAGAAAACATGGTGATCTCCGTCAAAAGCCTTGTCTAAGGTGAATGTTATCCAATAGAAATTCCAAGGGTTGGTACTAATTTGGGGGCCAAAAGGTTCAGAGAGTTTTATATCAGTAAAATTCTGACAGCTTCAACAGGATGTTCTTGATTTATGCTGGAATAAATGAAAAATTAATCACATCTCCAATTTATCAGATGAAGAAAGGAGAAATAAGCCACCTTGGAATTCACAATTCACTGTATTCTGAATCAGAAAAGTCCTTGGAGTCACCCAGTCTAAAGCAATGCTGAACCTTAGCACAGCCTTACAAAAGAGAAAATATCCCTACACTGCAGACCAGCTGATATTCCGGAGTTGCCTCACTGTTGAAGCACAACTCGCTTTGTTATTGCGAGGTCACTTGTGTATGTGGTTGCTGGTGTACGTAGATCTTTCAGGAAAAGAGTTAACAAGAAAAACTACAAGGTCTTGCTATATGAATTCTGCAAAAGCACGTAGAAGGGCTGCGTATGCCGCAAACATGATGAGTTTATATGCAGTTGCTGTAGCCAAAGTGTTGGAGCAGGTCACTGTTAGCGCTTTGTCCTCAATGTGGTGAGATGCATCTCCTTTTCACAACTGAAAGCTCCCTGGTCACATGAACGTTGTGCGGCCAACCACAAGGGGTGCGGGATCACTGGCATGCCAAGATGTCCTGTGTTTCACCTAAAGAATCCGCCTCGCTGCAGAAGCCACTTTCCTGCACATGGATAAGGAGCTGCTGGGAGCTCCATGGGGCCCCGTCAGCTCAGGGCTGCCTCCCCACCCAGCGCTGCTGTGCTGAGCACCCGGCTTCTCCCACGCCTGTTGCGCAGCCGGCGGCAGTGGAAAGAACCAAATGCCGCCTTGGATTGAACGGTGAACATTGGACTGGTGCTTTTTTCCAAAAATTAGGATTTCCCCTACCGAAGCTGCCTTCTTGATTCTCTGGTTCATATCAATTGTTTATGTTACTTCCTCAAACAGGTTCTGCAAGGGCTTTCTAGCAAAAAAAAAAAAAAGTGTCTATATATGTATTTTTATATATATATACACATGTATATACACAATTATAGTGAGAGTGTGTGGAGCACGGCTGACTTATGCACCCACGCATTGGCCGCTCCCTTCAGACACTGCTGCCAAGAAAAGAGCCCAAAACGGTGCCTGTTTCCCTGTCACCATGGCAACGCTGGGTGGGAAGCAGCATTTCCTACACAGCATTGCAAGCTGAGCCTCTGTGAGATGCGTGGCGAGCCGGGGCCAGAAGCAGTGCCTGCCGTGTGTCGCCCTGGGAGCCGCCGTCAGCCCTTGGCATCCCACAGCCTCCCGCAGCCACCCTGCTGTGCCGGCCACCGCCACGACTTCTGCTGGAGGCCTGCGGTCAGATGTCCCAGTGTGGGGCTGGAGGAAAGCGTGGCATCTGCCCCTGAAGGCTGGTGGGTGTGGAGGGGATGGATGGAGGGGTCCCAAGCGTCTGCCCTGCTACCTCCTACCTGCACCTGCCTCACCCCGACCCAGCTCGATAGGCTTTGTGGTGTGGGGAACATTTTACCTGAAAACAAGCCAACCAAACCTAAAACCCCGAAGTGTTGGCAAGCTTTTGACCCCATGCCATGCCTAAAGGCTGAGCAAGACTGGACTTTCTCTGAAATAATTGGTTTCCTTCCTGCAACTCTGGCAGCTAAGACTAATGCATTTTAAACAGTACGTAGGTTCACTCAAGTTATTTTTTACTTCCTCCTCTTACTTCTGAGTAACATCTGACCACAGTAATGGAAATTTAAAACCTGATGTTATACTCACTTTAAGGCATGTGCAGAAGTCTAAAACCTGGGTAAATAATGAATAAAAGCTCATCCACTCTCTATTATACCAACCCACTTCTGTGTCCTTGAGAATCTGATGATTACTGTGACAGCGTAAGGCTGACACTCTGTGTGACTAGGTATAAATACGTTTTTTAAAATTTGGATATTTCTTCCTTGTGTGAGTGTGTCTGGGTGTGGATGGTCTGGTATTTGTGGGCAAAATGAGTGGTGAAGTAAGAAAATGCATTCTCACAGCTACCTTAGGCACCACTGCGGAGAAAGCATTCGTAATATGAGGTGTGGTCTACAGAAAAACGTCCAAGCCATCCAGTGACTAAACATAAATTACCTGCTCAAAGCAAACCAGCACTAATGCACTACCTGTCAATCCTCTCTTAGACCTTGCTCGTTCTCCCACTGAGGAGTGCTGAAACTGAAGCTGAGTCCTTGTTTGGACACAGGGAATCCACCCAGGAAAGACGCACAGTGGATTCCCAGCTTCTGGGGAAAAAAAAAACCGGTAAGAGGTTGCACTGGAAAATTTGGTGCCAGGGAATTCAGCTGCAGAACACAGATCTAAAGGATTTCATTAACCTGTCACTTTGCAGAATATTTTGTTTCTTTTCTCAGACATCTATATTTATTCCTTATTTCATTAAAGTAATTACCTCATTTTCTTGCCTCTCCTTCTCCATGCTCTCCCATCTCTTTTCAGCAAGGTCCTTCAGCATGCTCCCATGCTCCTGCAGCCCAGGCTCCAGCCTTCCTGTGTTCTTGCCCATGTCCTGCTCTATTTACACTGGCGACTACTCTCTCCTTAAACACAACTTTGCAAACATTACCTGGAACAACTCCTTTGTTAGAGGAGGAGAACACAACTGTGATCTTTGCTTTACTGCTCAAAACTAACAGTAGTTCTAGAACACAAAACATGATTTCCGAGGGATTTGTGCCTCATGGTTCGTGTTTCTCATGCCTAATAGGTACAAACTCTGAGCAAAGCTGGCTCCAGTTGTAGGAAATTTGTGATTGCTTTTGCCTGTGTGAATTCTCAGGTGTATAAAATCAGGGGCTTAACAACACAACTCTTCTTCTCAGTGGAAATGTTGCCAGTGTTTCTCCCCTCTACCTGCATGACAAATCTTGTTGGGAAGTCACAATATTTAAATTCAATGTCAGCTATGTCACACCAGCTGCAGCCTCACATGGATTAAAAAGCTAGACAAGGTGGATCAAAAGATAGACACCTTCCTGTCCCAGCCTTCTTTTACTTAGGAAATCCAGCTGACGTCTAAGTTTGTCAGCTTGCCTAATGTGTCCTATAATAGCAAAAGCAGAACTTAAACAGAGTTTGATGAAGGGGCTGCAGTAATGGCACTCTTGTGCTGAGCTCCAGTAATGCCAGTCTTGTTACCCTCCCACTGAAACTTAAGCTATATTGTTCCCAACTATTATGGATACTCTTCAGAAAAAGTTTGTAACAGCACAAAGGGCACCAAAATCACCACAATCATTTTCAGGTCAAAATGGTCAACTCTCAATTCCTAACGTTATGTTTGGTCCTGAACTCAGCGGGGGAAGAGATGAATTAATCATGAACTAGGCTCTCTACAGATCACGGAGTTTACCTTAAAATCATTCAATTTGACAAATAATATTTGTATGTTATTTCCTGGGTTATCGGCCTTCAACTTTTAGCCTTCCTTTTTCCATTATTTTTCCTCCATGATTATGAAAGCTAAATCTTTGTCTTAAAAAAGACAAAATTCTCCACAATTAAATTCCCAGCAACTTCATGGATGACTTTGCCCAGTGCATCTGCAAAAGTCATCCTCTTAGATGTCTAAATATAGCTGAAAGCTCAAGAATTAGAAAGTGATTTTCTGATCAAAGATGCTTTAGCCGTTTCTGAAAACAGACTTCTTTTAAACTATCCTTTGGCAACCAAATCAATTTTCAACTTCTTTCTCAAGCTGGTCAGACAGCTAAGAACAGATTCTTTAGTCATTTTCAGAAACCTATGTTATAAAAATTTAATCTTTGACTTGCTATCAGAGAAGATTTAGTCTCACAAATCAGGAGATTCTGGTTTCAGCAAGTCCTAATCATTCCCTGCCCCTGCCACTTTACAGATGTATTTCTGTGCTTCTGTTGGGGGGGGGTGTTTTTCCTCATATGTTTAAGTTCACTTCATGTCTTTGCCAAACAGGGAAGTTCAGAATGCGCAGTCAGAGTCATTATTTCACTGCAAGAGGTTTTTGCACCTTTTGTTTTAGATATAAAAGACAATGAAACCTAACCAAGGACCACTGACAACCGTCTATCACCAAAGTGCCTGTGCTGTAAATGACAAATCTATAGAGAGAGAGATTTTTTCCTTACCCTAAGGATCGCTTGCATGTTTTTTTTAAAACTGGTGAAACATCGAAATGCTAGATCCCAACTCTTGGCATTAGACAAAAATTCAATGCAGTTAACTGTCAACCACATCTTAATGGCAGCCAAACCACAGCTTCTTCAGTCAGTAGTGCCTATTTCCTGATTTCTACCCCGGTCCATCATCTTTCAGTTATTTTAATGAGAGAACAAAAGGGTCAAAATAAAATATTTAAAGGCAGGTTACTGTGGTAATAGCTGCTGGCTGCTTCTCAGGCAGAGGAACACCTCTAGCATGCAGTTGGGCACTCGTTTGCCTGTCAGAACTTACACAAACCTCATCACAGGAACCACAAAATTTGTAAAGGCCAATGAGATTATTAGAGCTATTTAATCTTGTCTCACGACTAATGCAGTTGACGCAATTCCGTCCAGGTTGCATTCAGGTTAGTAGCCTACGTCTGCATGACATTAAAAACACATCCAGTTTATCACTGGGAATCTCTTCATCAAGTACATTTACCATGCCTACATCTTTCCTGATTCTTCCCAAAAACCACAGATCCCAAACAGCATTCTTGTTTGGTGCCATGCTCAGCACAAACTGCCCCGCTGTTCAGATGCCTCTCTTTTTATACCGTGGTTAGACTTTCTGCCGTGTGTTCTTCATAGGAAACCACATTTAGTTGGCTATCAGTGATGACTCCCAAGGGCCTTTTAATAATCAGAGCTCAGGTTTCAGTCCTTCTTTTTCTAATCATGGCCTTGCATTTAAAATCAAAGGCAAAAGATACTAGAGCAGTTGCAGATTATATCCCGTCTGCTCGCACCTTCTTCAGATGTTTAGGGATTAAGGGTAATCCCTTGCACCCCAATAAAAGTCCACATTTGGCGAAGCTACAAAAATAATCAGTTAAACATATTAATCATCTTTTCTTGTATAAAAAGGCTTCCTATCTTGCTCAGTGCTATGCTGAGAAGCACTGATAACATACAGTGGTTAGAATAATACAGACCAACTCAGTATTGAAAGAAGTATCTGAAGGCTACTTAATTTTGTTGCTTGAGTGCAAGAGCACAGACCTTTAAACAGGTTTCACTGTAAGGCATCAGGCTGTCACCCCACTTTCAAGTAACTGTATCCTTTCAGATGCCACAGTGCAAAGAATATTTACTATGTTTGAAGGGGGGAATTGTTGTAAAATAGATTTGCTGCAACGGGAATCGTGCAAGCAGGTCTGTCCAGTAGGTCTCATAAAGGAAACAACACACTTGGTTTTGTGTCAAATAAGACTCCACTTGTAGAATTGAGTAAAGGTGACTTAAAGCTACCACTGGTGACAGGAGAGCCATCACTGTGGCATGACAGTGTTCCAACATCCGTGGCTCATGTAGCAATCCCTGGTGACAGCTGGACTGGTACAGTGGCCTGTTGCTTTGGCTCCAGTCTTTCCTGCATACTGGGCACGAGCAAGGAAAGCTGGTAATATTGAAGTTTCGCTCCCCTTCCTTCCTCCTTCCTCTCCTCTGCTACAGAGCCCTGATAACCAGGACTCAGGCCAAGGGAAAGACAACTGTATTCAGCAGCAACAAGGACAAACTTTGTCTCCTTTTGCTGACACAGAACGTGACCAAGAACAGCAGTGAGCTTAAGAAAAATCCCCATGAAAGTTGCATAGCTGCAAGCAGAAAAATTAAGAGCATTTTCCATCTAGCATGCATTCAGCTCCTCAAGGAGCATAACACCACACTGATGTGTTGTCAAGAGTGTGGCAGCTCCTCTGCGGAGACACTTGGGTGAGCTGAATCAGTAAGTTTTATTTAACTGTCAGCGCTTCCTACGGCACTGTATCAAAGTCAAAAAATGAAGCTTCATTCTCATCTGACTCTCGACAAATACTGGCTCCTGGGGTACATCAGGCAGGGAGAAGTTGAGCCAGGGTTTGGACGAGCACTAACAAAATTAGCAGCATATCAATAATGTCTGATTTTTCAGAAAGGGCTGAGCCCATCCTAAGAAAGTGAAGCCCCTCCATGGAGCCGAGCAGGAACAATCAATGGAGGCAACTTTTGTAGTTTTTCTCTCTGGAGGTTTGTGTACTGGCAACTGAATTCTCAATGTTTGAATTTGGTCTTTGAGGCCAAAAATATGAACTCACGTTGGTTTAGTCAGTCTAAACTTGCTTTCTGAGCAACCCATTGAGACTCTTTGCCTCAAAACGAAATACAGGATGGTGATAGTCCTCCATATAGCCAGGTTATCCTGCTGAGAGGCAGAAAAATAGACTGTGCTTTCCCACCAGCACTTGAATCTATTTCTAGTGATTTATTAATAGGTGAAAAGGAAGGAAAATTGTCCTCCTAGCTCCATTCGAAAATACCAATTGGCTATAAATGTTCCCAGCTTTCCATCAAGGGATTTTTTTCCCCTCCTTCCACCTGCTCTGCAGTTAGTGCTATCTTGTCCTGTCTTTCTCTAGATGTACCCATTGCAAGGGTATGTTGTCAACAATGAAGAAAGCAAACACTCTGACAGGCTGTTCTCCATCCCTTTCCTCTATTAGGAGAGAAATGCTGGTTATAGATGGGTTAATTATTATGTTCAATGGTATCCTTCTGGGAAGCAATGACAGGTTTCTCTCGAGACTGTTATTGCAGATAAACCCTTAGGGCTTTCCCACTTACCCTACAGCTAGAAGTCCTTGAGTGGTTCCCTCCTGAGCAGCCTTTCTGAAGAATTTTTCAAACATAACTTCCTTCATTTTGGTGAAACCCTTTTCTTGCCAGTTCGGAAAGTTTTGAGTTTGGTTTAGTTTGTTTTCTGGGTTTAGCTGGTTTACACCTCTGAACTGATGGCCTGCTACAGCCAGTGACATTTTTGAGACTTGATTCACATGACACTTTGCAAAACATAGCCTCTCTTCTTCTGAAAATTCTTCTTCTGAAAATCTTCTTCGGAAACTTGCTCACTTGTTATTTCTCTTCAGGCAAAACATAAAGTAATTCATACTGCAAATCTGAAATTTTTTATATACATGAGACACAATGTTAACCTTACGATGTTTCAACATCTAGATATGGATAACTTGCCTACCTCAAAGGATTTTTGAGGCAGAGTGTAATTATATGCATTACCAACATTAAAATCCCTTTTAACTTAAACTGTCTCTGGCCCCTCCAAGTAGGCCCTTATCATAACTAAACCATTCAGACACGGTCATTCCTTGCCTTCTGCTCTGACTTCGTAAGTGATCTCTGGGAGATGGTTTTGTAGAAAGAGAAAAACTACCTAAACCAATTTTAAGTGGCTATTCATTGATCTGGTACAAGTTTGGTAGCATTTTCCTTAATACTGACCCAGACCTACATGATTACATATATAATAATTTATTATTAATAATCAAATATTTTCCGTGCTTTTACCTTAAGCAGGTATTGGGTATACGTGCCTGCTTCATTTTGTCTTACAAGGTGCAGGACAGCAAAAAAGGAGGCTCTGCACCGTAAAGTACTACATTTGCAGTAATGTTGAACCCACAGGGGTTGCACACACCCTGCCGACAAGCCGCTGCATGAGACCCTGCAGCTCTGAGGAGAAGGACCTGGGGGTCCTGGTAGACAGCAAATTATCAATGAGCCAGCAGTGTGCCCTTGTCGCCAAGAAGGCCAATGGCATCCTGGGCTGCATAGGGAAGACTGTGGCCAGTAGGTCGAGGGAGGTCATTCTCCCCCTCTACTCTGCACTGGTGAGGCCACAACTGGAGTACTGTGTCCAGTTTTGGGCTCCCCAGTTCAAGAGGGACAGGGAACTACTGGAGCGAGTCCAGCGAAGGGCAACCAAGATGATTATGGGACTGGAGCACCTCCCTTATGAGGAAAGGCTGAAAGAGCTGGGACTCTTTAGCCTGGAGAAGAGAAGGTTGAGGGGGGACCTGACTAATGTTTACAAGTATCTAAAGGGTGGGTTTAAGGAGGACGGAGCCAGGCTCTTTTCAATGGTTCCCAGTGACAGGACAAGGGGCAATGGGCACAAGCTAAGACATAGGAAGTTCCGTTCAAATACACGGAAAAACTTCTTTACAGTGAGGGTGACAGAGCACTGGAACAGGCTGCCCAGGGAGGTTGTGGAGTCCCCTTCTCTGGAGATTTTCAAGACCCACCTGGATGCAGCCCTGAGGGATGTGCTTTAGGCAATCCTGCTCTAGCAGGGGAGTTGGACTAGATGATCTCTAGAGGTCCCTTCCAACTCTGAAGATTCGGTGATTCCGTGATTCTGTCACCCTGCAGCCCTGTGGCTAGACATGTCCCAGTGCTGGTCCCCCAGGAGAGATGGGGAAGCTACAGGCTGCTGCGGCTCCCCAGGCCTTGCACTGTGCTAGCATGCCTGTGCCATTGCAAACCCATAATGGTGTTTCCATCATGCCCTCCTCCTCGCCTTGGCCCTTGTGGCCAAGGACAATGGCATCCTGGGGCGCATCAAGAAGAGTGTGGCCAGCAGGTCAAGGGAGGTCATCCTCCCCCTCTACTCTGCCTTGGTGAGGCCGCACCTGGAGTGCTGTGTCCAGTTCTGGGCTTCCCGGTTCAAGAGGGACAGGGAACTGCTGGAGAGGGTGCAGCAAAGGGCTACCAAGATGATTAGGGGACTGGAACACCCCTCTTATGAAGAAAGGCTGAGGGACTTGGGTCTTTTCAGTCTGGAAAAAAAACAACTGAGGGGGGATCTTACCAACATTTATAAATACTTAAAGGGTGGGTGTCAGGAGGATGGAGCCAGGCTCTTTTCAGTGGTGCCTGGGGACAGGACAAAAGGTAATGGGCACAAATTTGCGCATAGGAAGTTCCACCTGAATATGAGGGGAAACTTTACTTTGAGGGTGGCAGAGCACTGGAACAGGCTGCCCAGAGAGGTGGTGGAGTCTCCGTCTCTGGAGACATCCAAAACCCGCCTGGATGTGTTCCTGTGTAACCTGCTCTAGGCGACCCTGCTCTGGCAGGGGGTTGAACTAGATGATCTCCAGAGGTGCCTTCCAACCCCTACCGCTCTGTGATTCTGTGATTCTGCCTGTTCTAGCAGCGTCGGGACAGGCTGGGCCCTATGTAATACCGAAGTGACCCTGCCATGAACCTTGCTCCAGGTCATAACTGGAAATCACTATTTCTGCTGGGGAAGGAAGGTGTCCTCGCACCCCGTGTGCCCCACACCCTCCCCAGGGCACTGCAGCATGCCAGGACAGGCTCCTCCACAGCCTGGGGGAGAAGAGGGGTGATGTGGGGCCACACAGTAGTGGGTCCCCAGAATGTCCTTTTTGACTCTGCTGGCAGAGGGAGGCAGGAGGGAAGGCAACCCAGCGGGGCGGCCAAGCTGGCGCAGTGGTGGGGGACGGAGGCCATCATGGGTCCCCTCTGCTGCTGCTGCTGCCTGCGCTGAGTCATTGCGCTCCCACCCCTGCACCGACACGTTTCTTAAATAGATGACTGGGAGTATGTGATTTCCATACCGATGAGCCTCCCTCATGCAGCCTGCCCCAGCTCCTCTTTCCCCTCACGTTAGCAGGAAACTCACATGACATGAATTATTAAAACCTGTATTAAAGGCACCTCAGGAAGGGCTGCCTCCTCCGCCTGAAGCAAACATGGAGGGCAGTGAGGCAAAGACTTGGCTGCCTGCTCTGCGGCCTTCCCACATGGTCCCCTGTCTCTGCCATGCCGCATGGCTGGCAGAAGCATGGCACCACTGCCCAGGGTTTTTGAGGTAGGTTGGAAACGCTTTTTCTCCTTCCTCCATGTGCTTTTTCAGCCCAGCCCCTCTGACGGTACCTCAGCCCATGGGGCAGACCCCACAGCCACGGCCTCCCACCCCAGCCCCAACAACTCCTCTGTCTTGGCTTAACCTCTCTGTCTTCTTTTTTCCCCCCCTTTTTTTCAAGACTTATCAGCTAAATATCAGCTTTTTAACACCTACCTGTGTTTTTTGACAGGACAAGAACTATCATGCCTCTTGGTTTCAGATGTTGTCGATGGAAACTGGGTTTTACAGGTCCCTGTTTGGTTACAAAGGATGTCCACAAAATCCACAATCACAGTAAGATTTAATAAAAAGGCAGTTTTCTCAGGTTTCTTGCACAAAAGGCTTCTGCATGCTCCTGGCTTTCTGCCATAGGTAACTATTAATTTGAGTTTTTCCACTGCTTACAGTACATATTCTTGCTCACAGAAAACAGATCCTCACTCATATTTTCCCTTTGGCCTCTGCTTTGGGCAATTGCTTCAGCTGCTTAAATCATCTTACTCAGCAGAGGGGCTTTGATGCAAAATGTCAGACAAATAAAAAGGCAGAGGACAATATTTTAAAAATACTCAGGTTCTTGTGGATATGAAATAGCATCAAGCAGAATTTCAAAGAGAAAATGGTTAGAGAGGAGCCTTGTTCCTGCATGTAGAAAGCCTGAGTGCTTTGGTGGGACACAGAGGTCGGGTGCAAGGTCCCCATGTTCTGCTAGAGCGGGCAAAATTGTTAAAGAAAGGTTTCTGGTGTGATTTGGACAGTTATGAATAGGAAACGCACTTCTGTGCATATTCTGTATCACTTCATTAAAATGAGCTATTTTTGTGAACGCTTTTGACCATGAACCTTTTTCTTGAATATTCATTGACGATGGGAGGAAAAGCATGAGCAGAATTTATGGAAATTCATTTAAAATTGGAATGTCTATGCTTGAGAATTTTTTATTATATTCATTACCTAGTGTAAGTTTTTTATTTCTAATGTTGGTTTGATTACCTAAAGATGGAAGCAGATGCACGGCCACACACACACTGCGTAACAATTGTTTAGTTATGACCATAACTAATTATTCATGTTACATGAGATCCCTCTAGATTTTTTCTTTAGTGAGTTTGCATTGGTCACAATTTGAAAACCATTAGAAATCCAGCCGAACAGAGGCAGATTCTGCCCTACGTCGCGTCCCAGTGTACATTTCTAAAGGCACACGTGGACTGCAGCTGAGTAACTAAGGGACAAGAACAATCCCTGCTGTGCCTCCAAGACTGATGCTTTATGAGGCCCAGCAAAGATGGCAGGGATGAAAGGAAAAGCAGTAAGAGCAGAAAATACTCTAGCATATGCTGCTCTAGAGGCTGTGGGCTGATTTGGACTATGGAAACTACTCTGATGTATGCCAGTGGCTCCTCTGGTCCCTGATGTAGCTTGAAATCCTCAGGCACAATGATGCCTTAAACTTCCTCCAAATCCCTAGGCAATGAAATGATTACCCTAAAGCTTCTTTGCCTCTGGAGATGAAGCATGGTCCCAGCTCAAGAGTCTTCCCTTACAGCACTGGAATAATGTTTAAAAGAACTAAGCAGAAATCCCAGGGCATTTGAGCAGATCCTAGAGGACTCAGACATCAAGTTAGGACAAAGACAAAGCTTTCTGATCTTCTCACTCTATTAAACTGCACTCTTTCCGAGCCTGAAATAGCAGAGCAACGCCTGAGGGTACAATGGTGAGGCCTCTACTGGGATTACAATGCATCAGTTATTTCATTATTTCTAAAAATATTTAAAAGAAGACCAGTCTCAACGCAGCTTGGTATAAAAGAGGGAAAAAAGAATGAAAAGGGGAAAGCTTTATATTTGTGCTTTTATCTTATATTTCTATATTAAATGTATCAGTATACACATTGTCTATATTTCTCTTAATTCATTATCCAGAGACTATTAATCTCTTTAGGTGACAGTATAGTACCTCAGACATCACAGAACTATTTAGGCTTGGTTACGTGTCCATCAGACCCAGGTTTATAGGAAGGTCCAAGGATGCTGCGGTGAGCAGGGCCACAGGGTGCTGGCATTGCATTAGCAATAATAGCAGTTCCCAAAGGGAGCCCATCTTGGCGTTTGTTCATTTACTTCATTTCCAGAAAAGACTTTTCATGCAGAACAAGAATTCAATACAAAACTAATAGACCAGAGTAAAATACAGCACCAGAATGGGGACTTCACCTGAGACTATCTATCTGCCTCATTGGACTTCTGTCTGTTGGTTTCTTTATGTTGCAAAGGGATAGCAATATCTGCTTCTCCCAGTGCCTGATGAAGTGTCCAAAGTTATTAGACTGAGAAAGGTGCCGTGGCAGGACAAGGTGCTGCCCTGCTGCTCCTGCCCTGGCAACAGTGCCAGTGCCTACACACAGGATGGGAATGGATCAGGAGCCTGGGCCTGTGGCATTAGTAAAGCTTCAATTCCCTTCTAGAACTTTCGCCACTCCTGGTCCCATTCCCATGTCATGAGTAGTTGTCCTTCCCTGCAGCAAGTAGTCGTGCAGCCAGGCTCTGTGCTTTAGTTTCTCTGCATGGAAAGAAAAGAATATGGCATGGCAAGAATGAGAGGTTGAACTCAGTGAGATGGCCCATATTAACTGTAATGCCAGAGGCAGACTTTTCTTCCTGAAAGGACAGAGAAGATGAATTATATTCTGATATGAATGACAAAAAAATATCCACGATTGCATTAGACGGGATTAAAAATATTTTGAAGGGCAATTAATTCCCGTGTTTTTAGTCTAGGCTAAATGCTAAGTAGGAGTAGAAGAAACCTCCCCTGTTGGCACGTTGTTCCATAGACATTCGACACATTTTCTTATGGCTTCCCCTGAGGGAACTGATCTTTGAATGGGGATAGTCCCAGAAGCAGGATACTGCCTACCACGGGCTCTGCTGGATGGTGAAAATCCTTATTTCTAAAACCAAAGGGGGTGTCATTATTTATCTACTGTTTCTGTCCGTATTGTACTGTTCAAAAGTCAAATCACATAGTTCATCAGGCTGGTGGGCATACGTTCACGTGGGCGTGATGGTTACTACTTAAAGCCTTTCAATACCCAGGGATGAACTGAACACATTTACTGAGGTTAGATAGGTCTGACTGCTATCAGTCTATCTGCCTCTGACATGTTACAGCATGGCAAAAAATGCAGAATGTGACTTTTTATGTATTCTAGCACCCCACTATATATATACTTACTCCCAAGCTCAGTAGATCTTCTCACAGATGGATGCATACAAGGAGAAACGCACAGAAATGTGGAGCAGCTTGAACTCAGTTCCTGCCTTGCACACCTGCAGCTCTAGCGACTACAGAGTCTGAACTCTGAGCCCGTTTCTGGATCTGTATCTTCTGCTCTCCTGTACCTGCAGCCTGTGACAGGAGCAGTTGGGCATTGAGGGGGCACCTCAGAACTCTCTAGAAATTGAAGCATCCAAGTTGTGTAGTCACTTTTGAAAATCCTGGCACGGGAGGAACTGGGAATACAGCAAGACATAAATGTAGAAAAGGAATAGAGACTGGGAGATGTGGCTGCCATGCAGAAAGCTTCTGGTTCTGAACTGGAATGTCCTTTTCTATCAAGATACTCTCCAAAACAAGTATGGTTAGGACAACTTGCTACATCCTCAATAAGGTTATACAGAGCACTTTTAATCAGCTCCCTGATTATTTCAGTGGCTGTCTGATTAAGCATAGCAAATAACGTCATCTAAGACCCATGTTTTATCAATACAAAAATATCTATCTTAAATGTGTATTGTCCACTGTACCACATTGTTTACAATCTTTTGTATTCTTATTCTAACAAAAACCTTATAAGGGAAATTTGTCTTTTACTAGTGCTTAGTGGTTAAGTAACATATCCAAGGTCACCCAATTCTGTAGCTGGCCAGGAGCATTTTGAGCATCCAAGTTAGTGCTCTAATCAATGAGCAGCTTTTCCAGAAAAGCATACAGCCTCCTAAACTGTGCAAAATCCAGATTTTAAAAATGTAATAATCTGCAAATGCCTCCAGTTGCTGTTCTTCTTCACCAGTAATGAAAGCAGGTAAAACAGAGGTAAATTCCCTACAGCCAATTTTCCACAGAATCTGTTTTAGGAAAAAGAAGAGCTGTCCAAAGGAAAATGAGACTTCTAGGAGCTTCTGGAAGCTATGGTTATATGCTTACATTATGTGTTGCTATAGTAATGCCCCTTTCCCATTCAAAATTCACCCTGTGCTGAGATCCACAGAACAATAACGGGCTTTGTGAATGCTAACCCTTTGTCTTTCCATTTTAGAAATAATTGGGTAACCCAATGCCAAATGTACTGTACCTATCATCCTACTAAGAACATACTGCAGAAAAAGAGAAGTTATTTCCTTCACAAACATGGTATTTGAAAACTAGGGATTTTTAGGAAAAGGAGGCAATACCCAAAGATCAATGGCCATTTACTGGCTCACTCTACCCAGCCAGTCCTTCATTTCTGGAAAATTCAATCCACATCCTATTACAGGGATGCAATGACGGACACTCCAAATCTCTATAGCTGCCTGGCACTGACAGCATGTTCTTACTCATCCTTGCCTGCATAATGCGTTGCTGTAGTGTTGTTAGTGAGCACTGCAACGAATGGCAGAAACACCCTCTACTTTACTGAGCTGCTCTGAGGTGATGGGGAAGAAGGTGTCTCCCCAGACCAGCATGGAGCCAAATGTAGCCAGTTCCTCTGACTGCAGGATATCCACTGTGACTTTGGTCCTGTTGCAAGCACTTCTATAATCTCTTTTTTATTATTTAGGCCCTGCCTGGGGACTGTGGTTGACTCTAAGGCCTTTTGACTGACGGGGATCCCTGCTGAGGGGTATTGTGCAGGCACAGTGCGCTTCCCCTCATGGTGTGCGCTTCCCAGTGTGGCGAGAGATGGCGCTGGGCTTGGTGCCAACATGTGTGCTGTCCTCACACAGCAGAGGTGGGGATATGGCACAAAAGGATCCTACTAAGTTTTGTGTCATTCTTGTGAGGATGGACCCCCCACCATGCCCAAAGTTAGCTGTCCCTGGTGGGTAAACATGCAGGTTAAAGTACAGAGATTAGCTCACAACAGAAATTAGCTCACAACAGAAAATGATACTTCAAAGAAGTACTGGAAGTAACTGGAAGCTTGCAGACCTCATATACTTTTCATCTAAAAAAACGTAACCTTTTGGGTTCCTTCTGTCTATGGATAGGTTTAGCCTGAATCTCTTGTGAACAGCTTGTATCAACAGGGAGCTTGGCACGGAGTGCTAAGAGAAGTATTTATATCACTTAGTGGCACTGTGCGGATGCTGTCCATGCACTTTGAAGTTGCCACGTTAGCTGCAGGATGTACCATACCCCTTCTACTGCTTCTGAAAGGCTCTGACTGATGCTTTAGTTCATAAGGATTACATTATTAATGTTATTCTTAGATTTTCCCCAGTAGGATACCCAGTGTTCCAACTAATCCTGTCATTGGCAAAAAGCTGCAAATATTGGGCTAATTTTCTCATGGAGACACCAGAAGGAAATGTTTACTGCTGATGGAGGCCATGGACAGACTTGTCAGACCTTGGTGCTGCAGAATTTCAGACCTTCCAGCCCATGAGGGCTCACAGGTGGGTTCAAGCCCCAGCAGACCAACCTTCTTCAAAGAAAAACTTTTATTTACCTGTTTCTCTTCACTACAAATATTTCCTTGTCGCCTTGACTGCTGCACATTGGTGTCACTGTCCCCTCAGAGACTGTCACTTATCTGCTGAAGAGCAAGAGCTTTTTTTATCAATGAAGAGCATGCCATGCTGTGACTTGGAACAGAATAACATACTGGAGTTGGGTAAAACTGCCATAGGCAGATTATTACCACTTTGAAATGTGACCTGTACACCAAAACCAACTGCTGGACTTAGAAAACTGCTTTGCATATTTAATATCCTTGGGTGGTCATGACCTCAGTTGTGCATTGCATAGGTTATAAGGCTTTACTGCTGCCCAAATATTCCTTACAACTTCAGGTATTTGATAGCAACTGTAACACTCTACTACTAATTACCTACAACTCGGTCTTTCAAAGCGCAGTTCACTGTGAATCCCATGCAGCAAAGCACATCTTCAACTTCAAGCAGATGAATAAGAACTAAAGGATCTAGTATTACAATGATTTTACTTAAAGTCAATGGAATTGCTCCTGTATGGAACGCAGGAAACAGTTTAATGGGTCTCTGCTTCATCATGGATCTCAAACTAGTTTTGCCTCTTTCTTGTAGCTTCTTCCTACAAGCCATTTGTCTTGTAAATCTGCCTGTTGTTGAGACTAAAGTCCAGATAGCACACTCTAATATTTCAGGAACTTTTTGTGTTTAAAAATCCTAGTTTATGACAAGGGCACTTTACTAAATTAAAAAAAGAGAGAAACAGAAAGAAAGAGAGAAAGAGAGAAAGAGAGAAGGAAAGTGAGAAAGAAAGAAAGAGAGAGAGAGAGAAAGAGAGAGAGAGAAAGAGAGAAAGAGAGAAAGAGAGACAGAAAGAGAGAGAAAGAGAGAAAGAGAGAAAGAGAAAGAGAGAAAGAAAGAGAGAGAAAGAGAGAAAGAGAGAAAGAGAGACAGAAAGAGAGAGAAAGAGAGAAAGAGAGAAAGAGAAAGAGAGAAAGAAAGAGAGAGAAAGAGAGAAAGAGAGAAAGAGAGACAGAAAGAGAGAGAAAGAGAGAAAGAAAGAGAGAGAAAGAGAGAAAGAGAGAGAGACAGAAAGAGAGAGAAAGAAAAAGAAAGAAAGAAAGAAAGAAAGAAAGAAAGAAAGAAAGAAAGAAAGAAAGAAAGAAAGAAAGAAAGAAAGAAAGCAAGCAAGCAAGCAAGCTGTCAAAACCTCTTTAATAACTGGGTATGTCCCTTTCAACATATTTCTTTCTACTTGTCATCTGGGGAGGATAAAATATGGCAGGTTTTTTTATTTGACACACAATAGGCTCTGAGTGACTTGTTATGTAAATTACATTTCATTTAAGTTCAGCTTTAGAGTAAAGAAAGACTAAGTAACTACTTAGACGAAGAAGGAAATGTACAGGCTTGTGGGAAATACTGTTCAATGAATACGACCCCCTAGCAGAGAGAGTATAGTATGGTGCAGGGGGCGGGTATTAAAAATCTGACCAGAAATGCAATCTGTGTCATGTGTTTTTAGTTGAAAAACACCAAATTTGGAGTGCAACAGGAAAAAAAAGTGTCCTCAAAAAATAAAGCCTCAGATCACCCAATCCAACCACAATAAATTAAGCTAACAGCTTTAGCAATATCTCCGAGTCTGTCATAAGGCTGTGTTACTAATAGGTTGTTGAGACAGGCTTTTTCTGAGAAATCTTTCATGAACCCGCTGCACAAGCCCTTTTCAAAATAAGAAAGTCTACATCCCTGAGGACACAGGCATTAGACAGCACTGCAAAACTGCACATTGAGCTCAGCATTATCCACAGCCCACTGACACATCCCCCCCACCCCGTCCATGTTTGCTTCTTTGTGCCTGCTTAATGCTCTCCCCAGGATGTCTGTGCTGACGGTGCGGGATGAGGGGAGGCAGGAGGACGCAAGGCGCAGTGCATGCCCCAGATTTGCCGTTCTTCCCACCAGAGGTTCATGTGCTGTTTACTGCCATGGTAGCTCTATGCATGTGAGGCTCTACCGTGTAGAGTAGACAAGGCTCCTGATAAGAGCAACTGGCAGAGATTTAGTTTCATTAATCATAATTGGTGTCAATGGTAAGACTCTTCCTGACCTCAGTGGAGCCAAGATTTCAATCCAGACAGTCTAAGCCTGATCAAAGCAAGTCTACATGAGACATTGCTTAAAGCATCAGCAGAAACCAGCTGACTATAAATCCTTCTTGAATAGATGAAAGAAATAGTGAAAATTTTGGGGTCAACGCCTGTAAAGGCAAGGGTTCAGCCTTGTGCTCTGTCAGACTCGGGCTTCATGAATTTCCACTCAATCCTGCAAAATGAATCATTGTGTGGCATTAGGGAACCTACTGTTAGGTAGGTTACCTAACCTCCATCTAGTACAATTTTCCCACCCATAAAGTGGGAATAGTCAAATCTGAGCACTTTGTTTGCTGCTCTGAGAATTAACAACATGGCTTGAGCCATGTCCGGTGTAGCTGAAGGGCTATGCGGGATTCCTTCAAGCCATGTCTTTAGTCAGTACCCTGCTGTTGAGATTCAAGTTCTGTAGAAGATAGAGCTATAAAATACCTGTGGATTTCAATTTGTAGAGAAGGCAGCTGTGCACGTACCCAATATTGTAATAGAATTCAGGCAACATTATGTTAGTATTGTTAGCTAACCTGGTCTTCACTCAACAGTTAATAAAAAGTCATGCTGGAAAGCTACACTTCCACTGCCATTGGCTTCGAGATTCTTTTCTTTCTGGTTCATTTTGCCAGCATAGTCTAAATGTTTGAGACTGTGTATGCTGGAAGGAACTGCAGCTGAGAAAAATATTAAAAATACCTTGACAAGCCCTGATTCATTATCAACTTTTTTTGTACAGAATTGTCAAAAGTGAAAGAAGACTAGAAGCTAAAGTTACAGACTTAAACCTCATTTTCTGTCTTTATCAACACACCAGGTACAGGTGGTTTTTGCACTACAATGGTCCATGGTCCACTGAAGCGAAAGCTTTAATAGTGTTCAGTCGAAGCCCTAAATTATGTATTTTTGACTCTTTACAATGCACATTTACTGCTCCAAAGCAGGCAACGTGCTTGTATTCCCATCTGTTTTTGTTTATCAATAAAGCCCTCCCCTTTGATAGTTTAGGAATGACTGTGAATTCCACAGTCATTTTCCTTGTCATTTGTTCTTCGGTCTGAAAGAGGTATTTAATCTGGCATAAAATAAACAGACTCAGTTGCTCTCAGTTACATACTATTATAAATTCTCCATATCTCACTGAAGCCCAGGGCCTGTTTTTTTCTGCATTTACGACAGTAATTACTGGTATTAGTGGAGATCTCTCCTGAGCTGCAGCAGGGTCACCAGGAGCCCTGCAGGCTCAGGTACCACATGTGAAGAAGGATTTCTCTCTGATCTAAATCAAATGCAGACCAAGATTAACACCACTGACAGTAGCTAGATTATACATGCGCAACGACACCCCAGTCACTCACAGTCATCTACACCGTACACATAACAATACAGCTCTGTCAATTATATTTCAGTAATGTATTATTGAAATACTTTCTACAGTACACAAAGCGGGAATGAAAATAGCATGATGTGCAAGGGAATAAAACTGTTAAAGATTTACATTAGCTGAATATTTCTCGAATAATCCTGATCCTAGAAAATGATGGAAAGACCTCTTTTTTTTTCCCCAGAGCTTTAAGCCCTCCATCTTACTCCTCCTTTGTCAACAGCACTAAAAAAGTGAGTGAATACCCAGAAGTAGGTCACGATTGCTAATATCCAAGGATACCATGTTTCTGTGGTTACCTTAGCGCTCCCTCCCTTTCTCCCCCTCTCTCCCTCTCTCAAACCAGAGCTCAGCCCTCATACCATCACTCCACGCCAGTGCCGCATCACCCACTTCGAAAACCGCTGCTCCTGATTTACACCCATGTTACCACACAGGGTCTGCACCACAGCTCCGGGCTCGGATCCCAACCTGTGATACCCATGTGAAGAGAGCTGGGAGCTGCAGGGTGCCGGGGCCGGGTGCCACACTGGGTCTGTCAGGCTGTCTGTCCCCTGCCATGCTGCATCAGCGCCTTCCCCAGATGATGGACAGGATGCAGCGGCAGAGCTGCCAGAGACTGGCACCCCGGGATCCATGGCCCAGCCGCACCTGATGGGGTGCTGGGTGGGAATAGGCGGGCTGGGAAGTACGAGGACACCCCCTCGCCCCACAGCAGCACCCAGAGTCAATCAGAGAAACGAGGCGTGATTCTGCGGTGTCGCTGCAGCCCCCATGCCCTCACGTGCGGCTGAAGGGGACGTTTCTCTCGCACGCGTTCCAGCCAGGATGACATAAAATAGACTGAGGCTGCGGGCACAGAAACAGAGAGGCAAAGCTTGAGGCATAAACACAAAGCAAATCACACCGTGGCAGCTGTGTACAAAACGGGCCGGCTGTGCATTTGAAAGCGTGAGAAAGGAGCAGGCTGTGCACAGAACGACAGGCTTCTGAGATGTGACAATTTTAGCACTGATTCATCATGGGGTAAATTTGCCACAAGTGGGGCTGGGCCACCGTGTTTAAAGGGCTTTGCATTGATTCACATTTGGGCAGGCTTTGTACCAGGTTTTTGCTTGAATGGGATGTTCTTTCCCTTTTTTTTTGACAGCAACCGTGGGGTGGTAGAAGATGCTGAGACAAACAGCCTGGCAGCTGCGGTTCATTTTCAGCAGTCCTATAAAGTACGGCGACTATTAAACTCGCTGGCTCTAAATCTGGGACATATTTGCCCTTACGTGTGGTTGACACCAAGATTCATGCCAACCAGGTCCCTTGTTAGACTACTCAGGGAGTCCCCATAGCAATGGGGGACACGCTGGTCCAAAAAAAGGTGTTTGCAGTGTTTGGATTAGAGCTCCTGCTGGTGTGCACCAACACAGCCAGCGGCGGGTGTTTTAGGACCATATGACTACAAGTGACCGAATTACTGAAGCCAGTCATGACTGCAGATTTCATGTAATACTTGTTTAATCCATAAGAGTCCAGACATCATCTACTCTACACCAAGCAGTTCCCAGCACCCTATCAGCCACCCTCTGACGGTACTTGCAAAGAACCGTGGGTCAGTTTTAACCATTTTAGGTACCTGCTGAGTGCCAGATTTAAGCAACTTTCCACTTTGTCAAATCAACACTTCTGTCCAATTTTCACCCAACTCATATTAACCTTCATATCTGCCTTCCTGTTGCTGTCAGTCCATGAAAATACCCTTGGAAGTCAGTCTTGATTGGAACTGAGGCTGTAAGTGTTTTCACTTTTAATTACGTTTAGTATTTAGCATGTGAATTGAAGGATCTCCAGGATTTGGGCTAACTGCTATGCAAATGCGTACAGATCCATCAGCTTTCTACCTATAAACTGGTAAAGAAGGAAGTGATCAGATAAAGAGGGTAGGGTAAAAAGATTTGAGGTCTTGTGGGTACATGGTCTGTTCGTGGAGTTCTAGGCAAAAAAGACCACCAAATTGTATCACAAACCGTCAGCTTTCACCCAATATCATCTGCAGTGAATCACAAAAAATGCGTGTTTAACTGAACGTTTCAGAAAGGAGCTTAGTTCTCATCTGACACATCCAGAGGTGAAGCATTTGGCACTTAAAATTTGTTTAGTCAGAAATCATTCCTACTGTTAAAAAACAAATTATGCCTCAGTTCTCATTTAAATTTCTCTGGTCAGCTTCAGTTTGCAACTATCGTTTCTTATTATGCTTTTCTCCGCTAAATTAAAGAGTTCTTTAATACCTGGTATTTTCTCACCATGAAGGTACTCACACTGTAATCAAGCCACTTCTCAATCTTCTTTTCGATAAACGTAACAGGTTAAGCACTCTGAGTCTTTTACTAGAAAGTATTATCTCAAATTATAATTCTAATTTCTCAAAGCCCTTTTTCTGCAACCTCACTTTCTTTTTCAATATTCTGCTGAAAACGTGGACACGTGAGCATTATCCAGTTGTCCCGGTTTGAGGTAAAACAGAACCAATTTACTTTTCAGTGGTTTCACTTTTCAGTTAAGCCCCACCTAACTAACTGAACTGTCTGAAAGTAACAGCATATTTGTCCTGGTTCCGGTGGGGATAGGGTTAACTTTTCCTGGTTTCCATGCCATGTGAGCCACGCCCACCCTGAGCTGCCGGGGGAGGGGGCAGGCAGTTGCCGCTTAAAAGCGGGCTGGGGCGGCCCGGGTCCGGCCGGCGAGCGGCGAGCGGCGGGGGAGCGGCGGTTCCGTAATCGCGTTTGTATATTCCCCTGTCCGTGTTGTTGTTGTTGTTGTTGTTGTTTGCCTGTTCCCTTTGCTGTTCTGTTAAACTGCCTTTGTCTCAACCCAAGAGTCTTGCCTTTTCTTACGATTCTTCCTGTGTTTGGAAGGCACGAGCGAGCGGCACGTGGTTCTTTGTTGCCATCTGAGGCTAAACCACGACAGTCCTTTTTATACCCTCTCCTGAGGTAATCTATACCAAGGATGCATGGAGCCTCTGGGCCAGTCACAATGGGATGCTTTTGCCACTCATTCCCAGTTAGGCTCACTTCTGCCTCCAGTACAGTCAACTCTTGGGATCCCCCTGTCACCCCAGAAATACAAATGGGTTCTGCCCCTCTATAGCTTGATGGTATTAAAGTACACTGCGCACCCGTGTCCACTAGAGCCTTATACTCCTGTGGGTCTGATGTGCCAGGCCATCGAATCCACACCGTCCAATAAACCCGGTTGTCCCTTTCCTCCACCTGGCCGGAGGCAGGGCCCCCCTAATACTGGTCATAGTATCCGTTACTCACTTCTTGCATAAATGACTTGGAAGTTCCTTCAAGAGGATCAGAAGCAAGATCAGGCCTTCTGCTTTGTCTGGGGAATGGCCCACTGGAAACTGGGGCGGCGCTTTTCCTGGAGGGATCCCAAGAGTTGACTGTACTGGAGGCAGAAGTGAGCCTAACTGGGAATGAGTGGCAAAAGCATCCCATTGTGACTGGCCCAGAGGCTCCATGCATCCTTGGTATAGATTACCTCAGGAGAGGGTATTTTAAGGACCCAAAAGGGTACCGCTGGGCCTTTGGCATAGCTGCTTTGGAGACAGAGGAAGTTAAACAGTTGTCTGCCTTGCCTGGTCTCTCGGAGGATTCTTCTGTTGTGGGGTTGTTGAGGGTCAAAGAACAACAGGTGCCGATTGCTACCACAACGGTGCATCGGCGGCAGTATCGCACTAACCGAGACTCTCTGATTCCCATCCATGAGCTGATTCGTCAACTAGAGGTTCAAGGAGTGATCAGCAAGACTCGCTCACCCTTTAACAGTCCCATATGGCCGGTGCGAAAATCTAATGGAGAGTGGAGGCTAACTGTAGACTATCGTGGTCTGAATGAAGTCACGCCACCGCTGAGTGCTGCTGTGCCGGACATGCTAGAACTCCAGTACGAACTGGAGTCCAAGGCAGCCAAGTGGTATGCCACGATTGATATAGCGAATGCATTCTTCTCAATCCCTTTGGCAGCAGAGTGCAGGCCACAGTTTGCTTTCACTTGGAGGGGCATCCAGTACACCTGGAATCGACTGCCCCAGGGGTGGAAACACAGCCCCACGTTGGGCGCCAAAAAGGACTGTCGTGGTTTAGCCTCAGATGGCAACAAAGAACCACGTGCCGCTCGCTCGTGCCTTCCAAACACAGGAAGAATCGTAAGAAAAGGCAAGACTCTTGGGTTGAGACAAAGGCAGTTTAACAGAACAGCAAAGGGAACAGGCAAACAACAACAACAACACTGACAGGGGAATATACAAACGCGATTACGGAACCGCTGCTCCCCCGCCGCTCGCCGGCCGGACCGGGCCGCCCCAGCCCGCTTTTAAGCGGCAACTGCCTGCCCCCTCCCCCGGCAGCTCAGGGTGGGCGTGGCTCACATGGCATGGAATACCAGGAAAAGTTAACCCTATCCCCACCGGAACCAGGACAATATTTTTCAGACAGTGTCGGCTTCTAGCAGAGATAAGGCCTGGTGTTTATAATTAATACCAAGGGATGGTATGCAGAGAGGCTCTTGCTTATGCTTATTGCTGTAACAACCAAGGTCAGTTCACTTTGCTACGTACCAAGTTGGAGAGTCGGAGGCAGAAGAGCGTAGAGGGGTCACACCTGTGGGGAGGAACGGACAGGACGGGTGACCCCGAACCAGCCTACAGGCTATTCCATCCCATCTGCATCACGCTCAGTATAAAAGCTGAGGGATCAAAGGGGTCAGGCTCTTTCTTCAATGGCCGGCGTCCGAGGAGGACTCTGTCTGTTCGTTCACCTTTGATCATGATTGTGTGTTCCTGAACCCAGTTTGTGAGTTCAGCTCCCGTCCACCGCTGTGTCCAGCCTGGGACTTTCCCAGTGCCTGCCGTGTAAGCTCGATACTGGTTTTGTATATATTGTACATATTTCATTATTTTCTTATTAATATTATTATCTTTTCTTTTTATTGTTTTATTATTATTATTCCATTAAAGTAGTTTAGTTTCTTTTCAACTCATTAGTGTCTCTCTCTCTGCCTTACTTCTCTCTCTCTCTCTCTTATTTTCTCTTTCTCCTTCTGGGGAGAGAAGTTAAAAGAGAGCATCTGTCGTTCATTTTAGTGGCCAGTCCAGCCCAAACTACAACATCAGTAGCCCAATAGAAGCGTCACCAATGCCATTTGCAAAGGAAAAATCACATTACTGCAAGTTATCATTCCCCTCTCCACTCATCCAAGAATCACATTTAGCCTTCTTTTTATATTAACATCTGTCAGCTAATGAGTTGCCAAGCCAATTCTTTATGGAGATTTATTTGTAAATTGTCCAGATATACTGATTTAAATTGTTAGCTAAGTCACACACACGGTTTGAACTCTCCAGCTCCTGGAAGTCAAGCAGTCACTTCAAGGGTTCATTTTTCCCTCTGTATGCCTGTAACACACAGGAATGCAATTGTACATGCCTGTCTGTCATTTCCTTCTCAGGTCATACAGTCCACTTTCCCCACCGTGCCCCAGAGCATCCCAAATCTGTGTTTTCCAAACCTGAACGTACAATCTTTAGTGCTGATGCAGCTTTGCAGTTCCCATGGTTCTGGCATTACACTCAGTCTCTGCAACTCAGCAAAGATTTCCAGAGAGGCGGCGACAGGCTGCCCTTTCACAAAGTGTGGGGTAATCCTCCGAGCCCAGGAGAACACGGCAAGCAGGGAAGGAGGCATCTTTTAGACAGAGAAACACCGTGAGGGAATCAGACAGAGGGCCAAAATGTGCAGCAGCAGCAGACAAAATGGGCAGGAGACATGCAGGCAGGGAGGATATGCTGCGCTGGCTGCCTTTTTGAGCAAACCCTCCTTTTTTCCCCACTGTCAACCTCTGTTCTTCAGCTTGTCACTTACTGTTTTACCTTTTCCTCCACCCTGCTTTCCCCTACAATGTCCTTTCTGCAGCTGCTTTTTATTCCCAGCTGGCTCATTCCCACTTAAACTCACCCTCCCCTGCCAAAGCTCTTCATGGAAACAGAATTTCTCCTGCTGCTTTCACACCCCTCTTTTGTCTCCTGTGTGTCACTCCCTTGTCCCTTGTCCTCCTCCTCCAGGAGGTTTGAATGTCTCTAGGGAATGTCTCTAGGGCAAGGACCACCAGGAGCCGTGTTCACCCAGTCCCTTGTGCAACTGGGCCTCTGCGCTTGCTCTTTTTTTTTTTTTTTTTTTTTAGCCGCTATCCTAATAAATGTGACTAATCGCAATAGCCTATGATGTCTAGTAGGAGAGACTGATGAAATAATTGTGTAGCAGGGATGAAACAGCCGGGCTGATGGCGAAGCAGAGCAGGCATTAGGCTGTGCCAGCCTTACATAACATTGCAGGCTGAGTGAGAAGCACCCAGAAGGAACTCACTTCTTATCTCACCCCTTCCTCCTGCTTTAGTATGAAAAAAAAAAAAAAAAGGGGGGGGGGGGGGGTGCGTGGAAAGGGTAAAATTCCTTTACTGCTGCCGCATGCCTGGGTGCAGGTCCCTCGGCTTGTGGCGGGGCGGGAGGGACAGCCGCCGCTCTGCGCCAGCTCGGACTCGCTCCAGCTCTGATCCCACATGGTTTGCTGGGCACAGAGTCAGGTGTCACTGTTAAAAAATGGTTCTCTGCCTTCTGATTCATGATGGCTTTTTTCCCATCTTGCAGTGGATGCGAAATATAATTTGAGTTTCAATAAATGGCTGGGGGTGCCTTTCTTCTCTCGTTAATTAGTTATAACCCTTGCCTGGTACTGACGCTTATGTAGCTTTAGATGGCTGATATCTGCTAACCACCTTTCTGAAAGATTACAAAAGAGCCATGAAAATGAGAACGGGGAGATGGACGGATGGATGGACGGATGAGGGATGCCTCTATTACAAGACGCAAGCACAGAAAGCTTGGATTAGGGTGAACAGCTGGTGCGGATTCAATAATCAACTGCTCTGAAAGAAAAGCCTATTTTTTCTCATCCCATGGCATTAGAGAACAGGATACCAGAGCTGCCAACCTTACAATTGAAATCTGCCCACACAGAATAGCAAATTCCCCTTGGCTTGCATTTAAATGCTCCTGGCTCATTATAACTCCATACAGCCTTTAATACATACATGTGGTCTGCATATTATCCTGCAAACAGAGCACTGGACCGCTTCTCTCAGCGTGTCTCTGCCTTCATTCCGGCACCAAAGGGAGGGACGGGGCGGGGGGAGAGAAGGGAGGACGGGGAGCTTATCGAGTTTACAGCTGCTGTGGAGAATATTGGTTTGATTCTCGCTGCTGGTCAGGATTCATTTCCACAAGAGGCAGCAGGTTGGGGCGGCGAGTGTTGGTTTAATAGGCTTAGGAGGTCGTTCTTCATGAGACTCCCTTGGGAATAACACAGTCTGCCAAGGAGCCGGCTCGCAGCTGGGAGCCATCCCGGCGAGCCATGGCGCAAGGAAGGACTGTGGCACCTTCGGCTGTCAGTATCCACAGGGGAACAGCAGAACCAGTATATAAGTCTCCAGATGAAAAACAGGGAGGCTTGTTGACTGCTGATTTTCCCAGGTATTTTGGTGATGCTAAACATGGCAGGGCTGCCAAGACTTTCCCCGACACTATCGGCGGTGGCAGCAGTAGCTGTAATTCACTCTTCTTTCCCTTCCTGACAGCACATCTCCACCTCAGCCTGGGGAACCGGCCCTGGAAGGCCAAGTTAAAGCCCCTCTCTTTGTTCACGCGGCGCCTGAGCCCTCCTCGCAGGCTGCAGACCTGCCCAGGTGCCTGGGGACGGGCTGTGATCTAGAGAGCAGAAGCCCACCTGCATGTGATGGTGACAAATGGGACAGCAAACAGCTGCCAAGTGGGGACATTTTTCTCTTTGTTCTGCCAGATGTGAATAAGTGGTTAAAGGCTCGATACATCACACTTGATCCCATCAGCCAGCCAGTCTCTTGGCTTTTCAGTAAAAGTAGAAGAAATGTTTTGCTCTTAATGCCTTCTTTATTTTGGAAGATCAGGATAACAACAGTGACCAGAACTCTTGTTACCAAGCAATTTTGATCCATAGCAGAGTACTGAATATTCAAAGGGAGAGAGCCCAAAAGCTTGGGCTGCGGTTTTGCAGCCGAACACCCTATTAATAGTCACGTCATATTCCTGCTTATTCAGTGGCCTGTTTTTTAAGGGAAAACACGGCTTGTCCCTGCTGCCCCAAATGCAAGGAGAAGAATGGAAGGGGCTGCATGAAAATGTGTCAGCCTGGGTCCCTCCTGTGCTTCTTGCAGAAAGGAAAGGAAGATATTAATGCAGATGATTTTGTTACATAAATACATGTTGTATCAGGGCCATTTTTAGCATTTGTGGGGGTGTGAAGAACTTCTCCAAGCTGCGTATCTATTTCATAGGATTCAGCTGAACTGAGGAAAAGGACAGAGAGTTTTAAGGTAAACTATCAAGATACATTTTATTTAAGCCCACGCAATTCTGCACAGGGCTCCACATGACAGAAAAAAGATTTTGCTACCACCTCTCTGGCCTTAGTAGTGCTTTTTAATGCTTTGTAGCAGAAAGACCTCTTAATATAATTGGATAAAATTAAGGACAAATTCTTCATCAAATTTCAAATAATATGTCTGCCATTTGGCTTCAGAGAGTTTCTGTTTCTGTAAATTCCAAAGGGCTGCAACTTTCAATTAAAATTGAATTTTAAAATCCAGAAATCTAATTTTTAGTTTAATCTCAAAGTCATTTAGACTTCAAATAGATAATTTTCTAGTCAGGAAGGAGCCCGTTTTTGAAAGAAAAATAAAATCTGGGGCTAATTTAACAAATCACATTCATAACATAGAGAACTTCTCTTGATTTTTGAGCAGTTTTCTATTATCCCTTCCATTTTAGCCACATGCCCCATCCATCCCTGGGGTGTACGTGTGGCTCATTTCACTCTCCCTGATGTGTCCATCCGTACTGATGGCGGAGAGCAAACTGTGGCCCTCGGCACAGCCGTGTCAGCTGGGGACGTGTTACACCCACCCTAAAAAAATGGGCCCAGGTTCTGCTGTGGATGTAGGCTGAGGGTGGCTGGGACTGGCATGGGCAAAACTGGATTTTGCCCTCCTTCCACACCGCAATTGTCCAGCAACCAGAGCAGCACGGAGATCCTAAACATTTTTTCATATAATGTCCATGGCCATCTGACAACTTTTTCCTTCTGGAAACCGGTTTTGGGGGACTGCGTTTTACTTACGAGAAGGCATCGCCAAAGGGAAGTTTTCATGGGATTAACTAGTGCTGCAGTTTTTGTTTCTCATGCTCTACAAGGATCTGATTTTTTTTGAAAGGAAAAATTTTAAAAAAGGACACAAAAAGATAACTTTTTATAAATCATCTGAGCTTGGCAATGTGGCTAATTTCCAAACAGTATCTACACTCGGTATTTCTCAGAGCTCGCCATTCAATATTACATGGCAGATCCTAGCTGGGTCACTGGTAGCTACAAGATGCCCAAAACTAGAGGGACGAGAAGAAGGTTAAGGAGGAGAAGGGTTACCTAAATAAGTCTAATTTAATACTTGGCACATCCATGGCATCCTTGATCCAGAGTATTTTACAAACATGGTAAAGAATGTTAGTCGCATTTCATAAAATCAGACAGAGATATGAGTCCATATTTTGGACACTTCACAGTTTAGGAGCTCAACTTTTCTGCCACAGGGGTCAAGTTTCTCAAACCAACACTTTAAATTCACCCCGAATCTGCTGCCACGTGTGAAATACTGCTCTAAGAGATTCATTTAAAGCCTCCCTCTGAACTGGTGGAAATTGGAAAAGAAGTAAAGAATTAATTTCACTGGTTACAATAGTGCTTTTTGGTGGTATAATGACAAGGAAGACCCAGAAACCCCCTGTACCTCCCATATTTGCTCCTCAACACTCCATTCCCTCATTCTGTTGATTGTCTTGGATTTATTTTGGGGACACTCAACTCCAGATGAAAACCCATCCTGCTATTAAGGGAAGAAAGGTTTAAAATTATTGCTCAGGATGGATTCATCAAAGAAGGAGACAAGATAAATGCAATATATCATAATGATAAGGATTCCTGGGTGACCCCTTAGACTGTAAAGCCCAGCTCTGGTCACAGTGTTAATAGTAGGAGGAGGTTCAGGAGTTCAGAGAGACTTCGAGAGCTCGTAATCTGTGGGGAACAATAAAACTGCTAAAACTATGCTGTACACAGGCTGACTGCCCAAAGCCATGGTTTCTCTTTCTGGAGCAGGAAATAAAGTAAAGATCCATCTTGAGAGAGAGAGAGAGTAAAATTCATTTGCGGTAATAATGCATTCAACATGAAAGAAAATAAAATAAGGGAAGTCTCATCATCAGGAACACTTGAACTTGCTTCAAAATAAGATATACACTGGAAAGAGGCATCCAGTACCAACTGTGAAGACAGCTGAATGGAGAGAATAATGCAGAGGCAGGTCTTTTCTACCTTTTATTTCCATTAGAAACATAGTGTTTCTCCAAGACATTTGTCTAACTGCTTGCCACGCAACACCACCACAAAAGCACTTTTCAGTGTGTGGCAGCTGAGACTTAAAAGAAGTTTGCAAAGCCAAGACCTCACCAAACAATCACAGTGGCAAGCAGGTTAAAAATTAACAGGACCTGTACACGATAAAACCAATGAAATCATCCTCTTCGCCTGCCGCTCTGCATTAAAAAAGAGAAAGTAAGGAAAATACAGGAAAGAGGGAAAATGCAGTTCAATGCTTTCAGCATGTGGCTGGGAAGCAGGAGTAGATCAACATGGGATTTTGTGAAGATTTCACTGAATTCAGTATCTGTACGAGCAGTCCCAGCTCAGATACAATGCCCCTGGGCCAGCTGGGAGCCACCACTGCGGACACAGGGGTACCCCCTGGCACCAGGCACCTCACCAAAATGTCGTTCTGCAGTCACAGCAGTAATGGAGGCATCGCTGGAGAGAGAATCAACGCAGCGAAAATTTCTGTGTGACTGGAAATGCCTATTCTCTTTCACCTAACTAAGCTGCTTAAGTTAGGAGCTTTGAAGTTCTGGTGTCCTTCTCCAAGAAAGAGAAATAGGTTGCTTCAGGAGGTGTTTTTGGCTTTGTTCCTGTGGCTGTTTTTCCTGTCAGCTAAAGCAATGTAATCAGACATCTCTACCTCCTCTTCTCCCCATCGATACCATCTCAGGTAGGTAGTTAACAGCGGAGCAGCAGGGTGAACTGGGTTTGTGACCCTATCTGGGTTAAAAGAAACCTTGCCAAAAAACCAACCAACCAAATAAACCCCACAGATATTAGATAAACCTAATCAGTTTAGTGGAGGAAACAAGCAGTGCCCCGACAGTGGGAACATTTGTCCTCCAGAGACATAAATCGCTCTCGTGGGTTTACATTAAGAATACAGAGGTGCACAACCGGTACTGAACCCATTCTGCAGAGCCTTTTCTCAGGGACCAGGAAAGTTTGAAGGGTTGCATGAACAGACACAAAAGGGAAAAAGTAAAAACAGGTAGGTCACAAATTCATAGTAAATCTACAAGAAGTGGAACGACCTTCATTCACTCTTCTTCTGTCACCTGTCATCCTTACAAGGAGAGAGAAAGAAAGTTGATTTTACTATGTTATCTTAGCTCTTTTTCAACAGACACAATAGATTGTATTTTGTTGCTGTAAACCTACTGCCAACAAAAGATATATTTGTCCTAATGTGCTGCTTTGTTCACAGCACTGTACAAAAACTACATTGTAAGGACACAGACACAGTATCTATTTAATCACTGTAATACATTACATTCCTACTCAGTGATGTTTCAATATAGACACAGGAGTTTGCGACTGGAAGTTTCCTTCGATAAAGGTCTTCCTCTTTATTCTTATGCATCTATACTAGACCATTACCCTAGATGTTAACATATACGTATAAACATATATCATGTGGTTTTCCTAGTGCTGTACATGGTTGTATGCACACATCTCTGCCTGCTCAAACAGGATTTGCAGCCCAGCTGTATTTGATAAATATTGCCTAACTCTATTTGATAAATGCTCCCTTTAAAATCTTTCCTCTATAACATGAAAAGTCAATGCCCTAATTTTAAGTTGCCCTTTGAAAGCGAGCCAGTATTCAGATGGATATCGACTCTGGGCCTGCTGGTTGTTCTACAGCAGTGGTTGGAAGGCTGCTGTTCTAATGAATGTGCTAACATTTGATACACACACTAACAAAATCAATAGCGCTATTTTTAAAAAAGCATGTGGCTTTACTAAGTACACTGTCACTACCCCGTCGTGCAGAAGTTTACTAGAAACCTCCCTATATGACTAAATTGATGCATCTGGCTCATTTCTCTACTTGCTTGCCAGAATGCATAATACCAGACTTCAAGGACATTCAAAGTGAGCCTCTGCAGCAGAAACTCTGCTTATTTAAGTTCGAAGCGTATGCGGTATCCAGGACCTGAGACTCCCATGCAGGTGTCAGTTTTTCCTCATTTCTGCCCTGCGGTTGGCACAGAAGAGACCTAGGGGACCTAACACAGCTTTTCATATCAGAAATTCCTGCTTCTGCGGTTTCTGGATGAATTGGGCGACTATAGGCAGAGAACAAAATGTGTTTATAGTCACTGTTGAATAAATTAAGCCCTGCTCTTTTGCTCCTTGTCTTCAGTAAGTAAACACACGGAGAGGTTGTTGAATCTAAACCTTAGATCTGCTGCAGCCCATCTAAGTCCCCCTGTTTTCCAAGCAGCTACTGAAAATATCCAATCCATGTGAGCGAACAGCCTAGAAACCTGCAAGGGAGAGGAACGTCTGTAAGAAGCAAACCCAGATGAAATCCAAATGCAGTGTATATTCAAGCGCTTCTAGTCACATTGACTTGATTCCAGCTCTGAAAACGTGTCTTCTCCTTAAGGTATGTGGGCATATTCTTGAACCAGAGACTAAATATAGCAGTAAAGAAGTCAACAGTTAAGGTAAGATAGAAGATCAAACAGGTAACACTCTAATATTATGTTCAAATATGACTTCGTTCTCTGAAAAGTTTCATAATTTACAATTATAGAACTATGTGAATCAATCAAAACTAGTTATTTCCATCATTTGAATCTTCAGTGCTAGTTAGTTGCCAAAACATGGCACCATCCTCATTAGAAGGAATAGAAATTTCTTCATATGCATTTGTATGTGCCTGTACCAGGCTTAGGTTGGCTGAAAAAGAAGCAAAGCAGTTACACAAATTTTAAGTGAAAAAAGTTTCCTTTTACTTCTAGCTTCAGCAAGCATTGGCCATGGTAGGAAAAACATGACTTTGTTGTTGTTTTTTTTAACTTTACCATATCCCACTTCAACGCTAAGGCTCCAAAAGAAAACATAACACTGGAAAGTTCTTACAGCACATGGGTATCCTTACGAAATTCTGTAGAACTGATACAGAAAAGATAGAACATTCTTATCAGAGATTCAAAGGATATTCACTAACTGGAAAGTCTGGTAATTCAAAGCCTTTCAAAGAATATTTTTTCATACAATGGATAATTAGACAGGGAAACTCATTGTCACAGGCTGTTATCCAAGTGGAGAGTGGAATCAAAGTATATGTTCAAAGGGAGACCAGACATCTTAATGGGTTAAGAGCACGTAATAAGCACAAAACCAAAGAATTTTGGAGGGAATATAAATCAAGTTCCATGTAATATCTCACCATGGGGTATTAGGAATGGGCTTTTCTTGGTGGCAGGTTACCACCGTTGGCGTTCTGTGCTGCTGCTTGCCTTGTCTTCCCAAATGCCTGGAGGGTGTCCCTGCCGGACAAAATGCCAGGCTAGCTGGGTCGCTGTCACCAATTCATTGCAGCAACTCCTACCTTTCAAAACGCTCCTCTCTTTTGAGAAAGGGATAACTAAGAAAACACGGACAGTTTTAACAACCGGTTCTTGCTTCTTTTACGAGGAGCACCAAGATGCTCTGGGCTACGTTGCTCTCCAGGCTGCCCACAGCCCCACAGAAACAGGCAGGGCAGGCAAGCCAGCCTGTGCCATAGCTGCACCGCTGCCTGTGGCCACAGGCAGCCACATGCAGGCAACCTGCTGGCAGACAGCAGTTAGCAGACACGGGCTTCAGGGCAAATCATAAGAGTCTTGTGGGCATCTTGGACCATACTTACGTGAAAGCCTGGGTGAAATCTCCTGCCTTGCTACCAGTGGTAGTGAGCTTAAAGCTGTGATGGCAATGCCCGCTGCTGCAGCAGTCAGCTCTGGCCTGCTGTGATCCTACATATCTAGATGTCATTATCCCCATTTTAAAAAGACATTTAAGATAAAAAAGAAATGAAGCAAATTATACAATTTATCTATATATCAAGTGAGGAACTGATCCCGGTGTTCTTGAGCCCCAACGAACTGCTTTAACCCTACCTTCCCTCCTACAGAAACACTGTAAAATTAGACCAAAGTGGCCTCTATGCATCTATAAATGTCTGATACTGGGAATGCAGAGAAGAAGAAGACTATTCTGCCCAGCACGCATAAGCAGTATCATGTAAACAGGAAAGAGTGGGAAGGCAATCTCCGCTGCAGGCCTTTCTAATGAAACTGTACTTGTGAAGCTACAATCCAATAAGGAATAGGCAAGAGAGCACAGGAAACCATCTATAGATCCACAGCTCATTCTGATCCCACGTTATTCAAACAGAAACAGTAACCTCATGCAAGAAGTCCAGAAGCTGGTGGCTGAAAAGGCACTACACGCTGACGCCATGCCGACAGCGCAGCTGGGCAGTCAGGTTTTGAGGCAGCATTGACCATGTCTGGAGAAGACCCCAGAAAGTGAAGGGAAGCCTGCAGAGGCAGAACAGCCATGAACTTGACGGCAGGATGAGGCAGCAATGAGGTCTGCAGACAAATATATCTATAGCTTTACTTAGCACACAGAGCTTCCACAAACATTTGCTGAATTCTTCCCCACATTCTTCTGTCTCATATTATTTAATCTGCCTCGGTAAACACAGCCTTTCACCAAAAAGTCAAACTATCACAGACTGTTCTGTGGCTTGGGCATCACGTCAGGGTGTCTAGCACACAGATATTAGGTTAGCTTCTGGGTAGTTATTCGTCAGGTCTAACCTGATAGAGTACCAGCTATTTTTTTCTCTTCAGCTGACATGCCTTTTCACATATGAGTAATATAAATGTGCACATTTCTGCGCAGATCAGTGGGCAATATTACTTTGCACCCAGAACATGGGCTCTGCTGACTTTTCGAGCTCCTTCCACTCGTCGGGCTGTTCGTTCAATCATGACTCATTTTAAGCAAATGATTTCTACCATGTTAGACAATTTCTTCCTTTTTTATTACATGATCCCACCAACTACAGAAGATACTTTGGCACTGTGCAAAATTTTGTTATGTGCATGTATACATCCTGCAGGTTGTAACAATACCTCTGGATTATGATAATCGAGGATGTACCAGAAAGGGAAGAACTTCATTACTTATAGGCTCAGATTTTTATCAGAAGTACATCACAGCTGGTAAAGTGTTTCTCTAAGATCTGATACTTTATTTATTGCTGCAAGAGAATTAATAGTACCGGAAGGCATTAATATGTCTTACCTAAAATCATACATCTGATTAAAGCACTAAGAACATTTCCTTCAGGCTCAGTTAAGACCCTTTGTAGAGTGAAATACCTGATAAAAGTAACAGCCATCCAACGCAGTGGGCCAGAGTCTGGGCCTACAGAATACAGGCAGGTTTGGGGAGTGAAAATAGTCTGGGTGTTTTTTATTTCTATTGCAACCAGACAAACAAGGTTCTGGGTGCATTAGCTGTAAATAAAATGTTTTTGTTTAAGATTAAACCTCATGAGAAATTTCTGAAGGGGAAAAAAAAACCAAAAACCTGTAAAGGCTCTGAATATTCACTGGCTACTCAGAGGGACCATGGTGCCCAAAGGACGCCTGGTCACATCCTCCTGCCTGTGTTACGGACACCTCCAGATGGAAGCCCTTTCCCCTGTCACCTGATGGTGAAACAGGTACCAGTGTAGGATACCGACCTGTTGTTAGGTTCTGTGGGACTGATGGAGCGTGGGCTGCGTTAGAGTGGGCAGGACGACAATGCGCATCTCATGCCGCAGTGCTGACTGTGGAATCTAAAATCTACAGGAAAAAAGAAAGGCCCAGAGTTTCCTGTAGATGAAACATTTTAATTTACACAAACACAAGTGACGAACACTTTGGAAGTTTCCACTTTGTATTCTGCTTTCATCTTAATGTGTATTAACTTATTTTTCCAACAAGGGAAAACCCAGAGAACACTGATAAAAAGAGGGAAACTGCAGTATTTCTAATATTCCCCTTCACTCAGCCGGTTATACTGTATTTAGATGGGTATGTACGTAGGCGCATATCATCTCTAATGGCCAGGTTTTACCAAAAGGAGCTAAATTCATCACTGTGGCAATTAAGGAAAGCTCCAGCAGGATCACACTCAAGCTGAATTAAGCCACAGGACTCCTTAAATCTGTTGCCCTCAAACTGTGAGCAACACCTCAGCAGCCTGGACCCATCGGATTGCCGCTTCCTCAGGCTTGGCTGCTCTCTGGCCAGCTCCCGTGACTTTGGGCATGCCCCCTTTGGCCTGGCAAAAAAAAGGTGAATAGCTTTCTGCCCGTTTGGTATGCTGAAATGGATGGGCGCCAGGGCTGATTAGTACTGGAGCTGTTCGAGGGAGATGGCAGGGTCCCATGGCCAGGGTGGGACAAAGGCTATGACCATGGCAACTAGCTGATATATGGCTGAGGTCCTCATGGAATTACAGCCTGAACTGTGAAAAGCAACAGTTTTCTTTCTATGAAAGGAAGGCACTAATGCCAACTAACAGAGGCATGGCAACTTTTCAGATGACCACCAGCAACCTAAACATCTGCTGCAATAGTGCAGTAGAAGAAAAAAGTGACTTGGTCTATCTAGCATCTAAATTACTAGTTTTCATGTTAACTGATCAACTTCTTGCAAGATATGCTTACTTTTTACAGAACAGCATATTGTGAAAACCAAGAAATTCTTTCGCAAGCTGTAAAATACAGTCACTGCAAGTGGGTGCCAGTGCACATGAAGGAGCCAGTGCCAGGAAGAGCCCCTCTTTGTATTTATTATATGTTGAAACAAGCTGCTCTCTCCAAGCTGAATTTCAGAGCCTGGAGGTGCAGGATCGAATCACAGACTCTGATGGTGCCACTAGAAGCCTGATACCATGCTGCTTCACTTGCCAAGCGCAGGAGGACCGGACCCCAAAAGTGATGGGTACCCACAGCTAATGCCAATGGCAGGGCACAGCTCAGCTGCCCAGCAGCTCCTGGCACCATGCTCTGAGGGCATCTCCTGCTTCTCCCCAACAAGTGCTACCTGGTCAGCCTCTCCGTATCCAATTAAACAGAACACCATGTTTACAGTGATGTTCATTACACCTATTCATGTATTTTTGACCTTTCTGCTCCACAGAAACTGTAGTTTATGCAGGCATTTGGACATCTCAGGGCACATCATCTTTTAAATGAATTTAACGTCTCACTACCCTTCTTGAGTAGATATTGTGTCATCAGTTTCCCCAAGCAGAAAACAAGTGCTTTTCCGCTGAGTGGCCTGCTAAGGCGTGAGCACGTCCATGGCGCAGCAGCAAGGTGAACCAGCTGTGCACCGAGAGGGCAGGGACTCTGCTGTGTCATCAGGGCACCATGGCCTCCCATGGCCCCAGCTCCTGTGCCCCGAGGGTCAGCCCCATGCTGGCTCTGCCTACGAACTTCAATAGGCCTATTTAGATGTACCAGAGCAGGATTTGCCCCTGCCTTGTTCTGCTGAATTAACGTAACAGCAACAGAGAAAACGCATAGAGAGGATTTTCCAGCCTGTCATCCAAGTAGAAAAAAGGAATAGGAAAAAAAGAAGTAGAAAGAAGGGTAACAGAGGAAGTCAAAATGAAAGCATGAAGGGGAGATAGGGTGAAAATATATCTCCTGGGTCTTTGGCCCATGTTCCTCACTATCGCAGCAACTGTGTCACGTAATCTCCTTAAATTCAATCTGACACTTGTTTGACTTCCTCTGAACCCCCCTATTCCCATTGGAAAGCTATTTTGGAACCCCGCTCCTCTCGTGGCTAGAAGCCTTTTAATTTCCAGCCTAATTTTATTCATAGCCATATGTCCACCTGTTCTTGTGCCAGCCTTGTGCCATAGCTTAAATAGTTCTCCCTGGATGAAGTTAACCTCTCTGTTCTGGTTTCGTGCTTAGCTTAAGCTGACTCTATGCGTGAACTGCTGCCAAACAGGCATTGCCTCACCTCCCTCCAGCCGGGGCACAGGCACATCCTGCATCTCTGCTCTTCACAATGTGGTCACACTCCCTCCTCCGTACCACGATAGTGATCACACTATTGCTCACCTCATGGTCAGCCAGTCTTCGAAAACTCATCTAGCTGAAAATTATGTCAGAAAAGATTCCTGATCCCACGGTTATCCAAGCATATGCACTGGGCCAAGGGAGGTGTCAGGACTACGCAGAACAGGCAGAGAGGGGTCAAAAAACCCCGTGCTAACAGCCTGGACATTGATCGGTTTAAACCAATTATGAGTCCACATTCAAAGAAAGCAAGACTTCACTCCTACCCTTTCATATTACCAGGTAATAAGCCACACTTCTAATTTCATAGCTTCATAGAATCATCGAATGATTTGGGTTGGAAGGGACCTTAAAGATCATCTAGTTCCAACCCCCCTGCCCTGGGCAGGGACACCTCCCACTAGACCAGGCTGATCAAAGCCCCATCCAGCTTGGCCTTAAACATTTCCAGGACATCCACAACCTCTCTGAGCAACCTGTTCCAGTGCCTCACCACCCTCACAGTAAAGAATGTCTGCCTAATATCCAATCTAAATCTACCCTTTTTCAGTTTAAAACCGTTGCCCCTTGTCGTATCATTACACTCCCTAATAAAGAGTCCCTCCCCATCCTTCCTGTAGGCCATCTTTAGGTACTGGAAGGCTGCTATGAGGTGTCCCCAGAGCCTTCTCTTCTCCAGCCTGTCTTCATAGCAGGGGTGCTCCAGCCCTCTGATCATCTTTGTGGCTCTCCTCTGGACTCACTCCAACAGGTCCATGTCCTTTGTATGTTGGGGTCATCAGAGCTGGACACAGTACTCCAGGTGGGGTCTTGCCAGAGCAGAGTGGAGGGTCAAAATCACCTCCCTCGGCCTACTGGCCATACTTCTTTTGATGCAGCCCAGGATATGGTTGGCTTTCTGGGCTGCGAGCCCACAATGCCAGCTCACGTTGAGCTTCCCAACAACCAACACCCTCAAGTCCTTCTCCTCAGGACTGCTCTCAAGTCATTCTCCACCCAGCCTGTATTTGTGCTTGGGATTGCCCCGACCCACGTGCAGGACCTTGCACTTGACCTGGTTGAACTTCATGAGGTTCGCACAGGCCCACCTCTCAAGCCTGTCCAGTTCCCTAGGGATGGCATCCCTTCCCTCCAGCATGTTGACTGCTCCACACAGCTTGGTGTCATTGGCAAACCAGCTGAGGGTGCATTCAATCCCACTGTCCATGTCACCAACAAAGATGTTAAACAGCTGTGGTTTCAGTACTGACCCCTGAGGAACTCCACTTGTCACTGGTCTCCACTTGGACACCAAGCCATTGACCACCACTCTTTGAGTTATATCGATTGCTGTTCCCTTATCCAGCAACACTGTAATGCCATCATAGAAGGCCACCAAATTTGTCAGACACAATTTGCCTCTAGTGAAGCCATGTTGGTTGTCACCAATCACCTCCTTATTTTCCATATGCCTTAGCATAGTTTCCAGGAGGATCTGCACCATGATCTTGCCAGACACAGAGGTAAGACTGACTGACCTGTAGTTTCCTGGATCTTCCTTTTTTCCCTTTTTTTGAAAATGGGGGTTATGTTCCCCCTTTTCCAGTCAGTGGGAAGTTCACCAGACTGACATAACTTCTCAAATGTGATGGATAGTGGCTTGGCAACTTCATCTGCCAGTTTTCTCAGGACCTGCAGATGCATCTTATCAGATCCCATGGATTTGTACACCTTCAGGTTCCTTAGATGGTCTCAAACCCGATCTTCTCCTACAGTGTGCGGTTCTTAATTCTCAAGGTCCCTGCCTTTGCCTTCTGCAACTTGGGCAGTCTGGCTAGAGCACTTGCCAGTGAAGACTGCAGCAAAAAATCATTGAGTACCTCAGCCTTGCCCATATCCCTCATAATCAGGTCTCCTGTTTCCTTCCAGTGAGGGACCACATTTTCCATAGTCTTCCTTTTATCACTGACTTATCTGTGGAAGCTTTTCTTGTTGCCCTTGACATCCCTGGCCAGATTTAGTTCTATCTGACTTTAGCTTTCCTAACCTGATCCCTGGCTGCTCAGACAAATACTCTGTATTCCTCCCAGGCTACCTGTCCTTGCTTCCACCCTCCGCAGGCTTCCTTTTTGTGTTTTAGTTTGTCCAACAGCTCCTTGTTCATCCATGCAGGCCTCCTGGAATTTTTGACTTCCTCTTTGTTGGGATGCATCACTCCTGAGCTTGGAGGAGTTAATCCTTGAATATTAGCCAACATTCTTGCCTCCATCTTCCTGCAGGGACTTCATCCCATGGTACTTTATCAAGCAGATCCCTGAAGGGGCCAAAGTCTTCTCTCCCGAAGTCCAGGGTAGCGAGGTCATTGTGCACCCTCCTCACTCCACCATTTCATGCTCACTGCGGCAAGGCTGCCCTTGAGCTTCACAATCCCCACCAGCCCCTCCTGTTTGTTGAGAACAAGGTCCAGCATGGCACTTCTTCTTGTTGGCTCTTCTATCACTTGGAGAAGGAAGTTATCATCGATGGATTCCAGGAACCTCCTGGATTGATTATGCCCTGCTGTGTTGTCCCTCCAACAGGTACCAGGGTAGCTGAAGTCCCCCATGAGGACCAGGGCTTGTGAACGTGACGCTGCTTCTATCTGTCTATAGAGGGCCTCATCCACTTGGTCTTCCTGTCAGGTGGCCTGCAGCAGACCTCCACTGTAAAGTCACCTGCCCTCCCTTTAATCCTGACCCATAGGCTCTCAGTCAGCTCCTCATCCATCCCCAGGCAGAGCTCCATGCACTCCACATAGTCATTCACATAGAGGGTGACACACACCCCCCATCTCCCCTGCCTGTCCTTCCTAAAGAGCCTGTATCCTTCCATTCCAACATTCCAGTCACAGGAGCCATCCCACCATGTCTCTGTGATGCCAATAAGATCATAGCGCTGCAGGCGTGCACATGCTTCTAAGTTCTTTTTTTTATTCCCCACGCTATGTGTGTTTGCATAGAGAAGGAAAAAGAAGGCTTGTCCTACTGAGGTTTTGCCCTTGGGAATATCAGAAATCTTCCCCTTAAACTACGTTTGCTTGGTTACAGAAATGAGCATTTCATGAATAAAAATCAGGAAAAAAGTAGGAAATAAATAAGAGTTACTTCTAATACTGTTTTAGAAAACCCTACAAATATAAAAATGACCTAATCCTTACATTAAAGCCATATTAGGAACCGGAGGAATATATAATTGCTCTGCTCTCTGGATTATCTGATGGAGTAACACTCACAAGTACTGCTTGCCAAGTGCATACATAAACCTGGTTTATCGCATCCCCAACAAAGTAGATTATGTTTTTGTGGTGCCCTTATCCACATGTTCAATCAACAGGACTGCATTACTTTCCTCAGTGACCTTCATATTGCTCTTCAAATTTAAACAGCCAGGCATTAGTCCCCAGCTCCAGCTAAGGTAATTGATTGTGGTGCGAGTGATGAGACCTGGGGCAGAGCTTCATGGTGGCGTCAAGGTCAACTATCTCAGAAGACAGAGGAAAAGCCCCAGCAGAGGGGACCTTCCCCTTGAACCTGCTGTGCGTCACCAGGAAGGCTCAGCTGCCCTGAGCACTTTGTGCTGAACCGTGGTCCTGCCAAGAGTGGCATCGAGCACCAGAGAGAAAGGGAAACCAAACAGCAGAGTTCCCCCAGTGCTGCTCTAATTAAGCAGTTAATTAGGTGTGAGTCGAGATGGATGTGTTGCTGCAGACTATGGGTTTGAGGTCCTGGTCTTAGTCAGAACAAGGGCAAAGGTACAGATTTAGGCTCAGCTGGAATGAAGCTGGGAAATTATTATTTGATCTAGCAAGATTTTCTCCACTGCTGAAGGACTTTACCAGCTTTACAGGTCATACGAACCTGTGTTACAGCAACCTGTCTCCTTGATCTCGTTTGGCATTTCAAACGCTGTCAGATCTGAGGGACTTCTGTCTTCCGTGTTTTAATCCACCTGCCTTTGGCAGCCTGTGGCTTTCCCAAGGCAGACTTCAGCTCCAGGAGAGACCCTCTCAGAGACCTTTCCTGCTTACCTGAGTCCTGAAAAAATGACAAAGGGAAAATATTTTCTATTTTACAATATTTTATCATGCATTAAAGAAAAGAGGTATATGTTTTTAACTGAGCTAAAAATGTTTAATGTTACAGTTTGCAATTATTGATAACTATCTTAAGACAGAAATCCTTAGATATTTTAAAACTCTAATCATATTGTCCCAGCTGTGTTATCCATAGAGCACGTGATACAGCTATGTAAAGCTGCTATGATTGCTAAACGTATTCAATTATCTCTGCTAGTTTTGCGTGTGTGTCCCTATACTCTCCATTCAGCTCAACATTCACTAAATATTTTAGACTTAAGTGAATTCATGCATGCATTACAAATAAGCACTTTGGGGAAAAATATGGCTACTTTACCCACCTCAATGCATGGGCATGAATGTACCGCTAATCTGCACAGAGCTGTGAGACATTGTCCCTTTTCCTCTTACCCTCCCCCTTCAGGAAAAAAAAAAAACCCAAACTTTGGAAAATGGGTCATGCAAATGCAGTGATTCCTATAGGGAGCCTGTGGAACAATGCACGCATTTGCCGCATGTAGTGGGCTCCCATTGTCTCGTCTTCCCATACATAATAGTGGCTTTGCCAGTGGGGAGGCTAAATGGAGAACAAATGGATGGACAGTAAAGATGATGTTGGCAGAAAGTGCAAGAACCTCCTTCTGCTTCTATTTCTTTCAAAGCCTTGCGCATAGTAATTCCTCTCCATTGTGGTATATGTAGCATATATATTCATGATGTGCTTGCTGAAGAAATGCTGGCTGTCCTCAGCAGAGAGGCCTGTATAAGAGCCTTTATTCCACCAGCCCCTTGGACTTCAGACAGTATGGCATCCATGAGTGGGGAGCAAAACACCAACTCTTATGTTAATGGAGATTACAGTGAAGAATGGAGGGGATGAAAGCCCGGCTGCTTACCCACTGACAGCGATTCAGGGGATTTTCCCTTACAACACCGGAGTACTCAACTACAGCTAAGTTTCATCAGAACTTTCTTTACAAACCATTTCAGAGGTTTCACCACCGGGCTGGAAAAATTTACATGGCGATAAACCCTTCATGTCAGGCCTCAAATAAACATAAAAAAAGGGCTGTTATCTTTGACTGAAAGACCCAGAGATGAAACCAGTAAAGCACTGCAAATACACATACAAAAAGCTATATTGTTAGAGTCTGAGCTGGTATACATTCAAAGAGTTGCGGAGAAGTCAGATTAAGTTAATTTATGCCAGCTGATAATTTAGATTGTGAAAATTAACAGATCTCTTTTCTAGCATTTATACAAATCTGAAGCAAAAGAATTATTTTCTGTTAAATTCTGTGGGATGACTCAAGAAGCCTGTAGAGAGGTGATCAGTTCCCATTCAATTGCAGAGGACTTTTTCCCCAAGGATTTGAAGTGGCAATCAGCAGCAATGGTAGTTCTTCCATCCCTTCCTCCACCAGTTTCCTCCACAAAGCACAAGCTGTGAGATTTTAAACACTTGTATTACTACAAGTGGAGAAATAAAAGATAGTGCTGATCCATCACTTTTCAGACCATTCATCAGTTCTCAGTATATTTTTGGTCTGGGAAAATAAAACCCACCTACATTAATTCTTTTTTCTCCTGAACTTTTGTTTTCGCAATTCTTGATAACAAGATCCATTCCAAGCTCTTGTACCAAGAATTCCTTGAAAACTATAAAAGGTATCTTTCCATTGATAAAGCTGGGCACTGGTGGGAAGATGCAGTGTTTTCAACCTGTGTATCCTCACCGGCTCCACCTTGGGCTAACAGAGGTGGAGCATCTTTACTGCTGAAGGACACAGTGGTGGCCCTGCATAGAGCAGGCTCGCAGCCTTCGCCTTTGAAGGCATGGATCTGAAAACTGGTTTCACCACGGAGAAAACAAGGATCACAGAGTGGCTGAGAGATCTCTTTCCTCATGCAAGCCGGCCCCTTCAAGGAAGGGAGACTGTGGGGAAGCTGGCAGCGCTGCCAACATGCTACCTACTGTGAGCCTTCAACCTGTCTTAACCAGAGGAAATGAATACCGAGCACCTCATTTAAATGGCATCTCGTTTGGGACAAAAGCCAGGAAATATAAACGTTGGTTTGCTCTGCTCATCACTCACATGACTGTGCCTTTTGTTTTTCAGCGTGATGAGCGGCAAGGATAGAAAATCAGCCCCAGCTCTGAATTTCCTGGCTTTTGTCAGTTGATGTCACACCCATAACATTATTCAAACGGAGGGTTTTGTGTGTAACTGATAAATGTTGACAAAGCCCTGTCTAATGCCTTTTAGGTTGCTAGGAAACCCCGCTCTGTAGCCACCACAGAGATATCTCCGGCTAGGGGCTTAGATAAGCTCTGACTTGTTTTGATTAGGTGAGCTTTATTGCAGAAAAGACAGCAGCATGCTTGACATCACGAAAATATGACCTGCTACAAAAACGATGGCCCAAAGATCATTTATTTCTCACAGTCGCATCCATGGGAGGACACTAAGAATACCTTTCTAGCCCACCAAATCACTTCCCTCCAGAAAAATCCACACCTCCTAATTAAGGTGTCCCATGGTCCCCTAGGACTTGGGGCTGCTGCTGCTAACACCTCTGTGTTAAATAGTACTGTGGAGAAAAATCATTATTACCCTGGCTTAATTTCATGTTTCAGGAGAACGGTGGTATTTGTGGTCTAGTGGGCAGAACAGATAACTAAGAATTAGATCACCTGCACTATTCTCTCAGCTCTGTAGTTGAATGATAGGTCTGAATGAGCTATATCTGTGGCAGATATTTATGAAACCTACCTTAGAAGATAGGTCTGAATGAGCTATACCTGTGGCAGATATTTATGAAACCCCGCTAATGGAGGAGCCAAAGGGATGTGAGTTTCTCTGCTGTTGCTTGTGGTGACCTGGGGTCTGCTCAGGGGTGCTGGGTCTCCCTTCAGAGCCAGCCTGTCTCTGCTGGCTTATGCCACGCCAATGCCCTGCCCTTGCCTACAACATGCCCAACAGGCAATTGGTGGAAGGGTGGAAATGCTGTGCCCATCTGATAACTGGTTTCCATCTTTCACCTCCTTACCAATAGGAAGTTTTTCCCTTGACCTACCCTACTGCAATCCAAGCACTTTACTTCTTGCCTTGTCCATAGCACATATAATGAACAGGTTATCCCTTCCTCTCTGCAGCCACCTTTCTTCCTCAGTCAACCTTTCTCTAAACAAAACAAGCTAAACTTTCTCAGTCCTTCCTCATAAAGCATATTTTCCTGAACCTCTTTAACTCCATGGTGTATTGCCTGTGAAGGTAGGGCAGATACTCTGCAAGCTATAGACAAAACCAACAACATGGAGTTGAAAGCACCAGTCTGACCACAAGCTTAGTTATGCCGTACCTGTGAGCTATGCAGTTTTTGCCCAGGTTGCTGGCAATAGCTTGGGATCACATAATCTACTCTTTAATCAGGAAGGGATGAGGCAGACACATCTGATGATGTATAGGGTTGCCAGGAGGTAGCTGTGTCCAGCTGGACCAGTTGAAACGACATGACGGATCCTGGGTTCATGCCAGGATGTAAGCAGACTCAGGACTTTCAGTTGGTCTGATTTTACATGTACATATTTACATCTGATAAAGTGCACAGCTCAATGGAGTACCCTCGTGTGACAGATGCAAGGCGTACCAGTCAGAAGAGACAACCCAGCTGAATTGCTAATGGAGTTTAAAAAGGCTCTCCCTAAATTCACGCCCAATTACACAAAAAGTTTAATTCACACAGAAAGTGTAATCAGCCTGTAATCATAGCATTGTTAAAGAAATCTCTGCTCATCAATCTATATCAGGTAAAGCTATTACAGGAGTTAAAATGTGATCCAAAAGGTGAAAACAATCAGGCTCTTTCCAGCTAATTGGGAAAGCAAGTTTCAGAATAACCAGTTCTGCACCAAGAACTCTGCAGATGAAGCGTTTCAGTTGGAAGAGCTCGGTACAAACAGGTACTTTCCAAACCACCCAGTATATAGGTTAATATTAACATTAGGCATTGCACATTTAACTCAACAGTCTAGGAAGCAATGATCTGGTATGCTTCCCTGCACCCATGATTAAGCCTTGGCTTTGCATACTGTGTTCAAACACACCATTATGTACTGGGACCCTGCTATAGAGCAGACAAAAAGCCTGTTAACACTGTCTTTGCAGCTCACACTTGGAGCAAGCCCTGGTCCCCTGGCTGTCCTGTACGATTTGTCCTGCGTTCCTCAGGAGCACGTGAACCGTGACCACGCTGCAGTGCTCTGGGAAGAAACCTTGCATCCTACCAGTCTCCACTGATGTCTGCAATTAGGGGTGAGCAACCCCACACCTCCCCAGCATCGGGGTCAGAATGCACTTGCCCCATGCACGGCAGAGGACCACACACCAGCATCCTCCTCATAAGGTGACCAAGTTCAGGAAACAAGTGCAGAGGCTGTTGCAAAACCACACTGCCTGCTTCTGCTACAACTGCATCTGCTGCCATTGCTTCCTCAGCACACGATGTCAGAGTCCCACCACAGAAAACCTCATGTGTTGGGGTGCAGGCAAGGCCAGCTCAAACTAGGGCTATGGATGGCTACACACAGATGCCTGTTAGAGCTGATTTAGGCCAGATGGTGTTTGTGCACTACTGTTGCCCCAATTATGTGCCTGGCTCTTAGCTGCCAGCCAAGCTGTGACATAGCAAGTTGTTATATGGGAGTGCTCTCAGGGCCTGGATGTCGCTGTTGGCAAACAAGGTTGGGAGGCTGCTGGTGGAAAAGGCTGCTCATGTGTGTGTGTGCATGTGTGTGAGTGGTAACCAAGGCATGGGGTGAGATGACTCTCTTTTGTCCTGGCCCCTGAGTCGCCCATGTCTGCTGAAGAATGCCCAAATCACACAGCGTACCTTTCCTAAGCATAGTTGTACCTAGACATTACTTTTTACTCTCATCTCTCCAGTAAACATAACTTAGGCGAGACACCTACCAGAGCTAGGGGCAATGCCAGAGGCATGGCCTCATGCTTGGGGCCCCTCCACTTCTGAGCATGGGAATAAATATGGCAGGGGTGAATAAACGTCCCCAGCGAGTCTGACCTGTCTCAAAGCTTACCAAGGTTGTAGAGCTCTCAACCTCAGTGTGATGGTCAAGTCTCAGGTGACGGTGAAGCACAGAGCTTCATGATAAAGGCATGTATGTCAAGCTGCACCAGCATTATGGTTGACATCAGAGCTCTTTCTATGTGCAGCCTTTGGTTGGATGAATCTGAAGTCAAATTTCTTATTGCTGCAGGACAAACCCACAGCACGAACTGGCCTTGGTCAGTTCATGGCATGTGGACAACCTGGAAATCCTGAATATGGAAGTCCTGAATTTCTTTTTACAGCTGAAAAACTTCTAGTTTTTTCAATCACGAGATTCCGTATAAAAACTCGAGTGGTCAAATAATGAGAGGACTGATTTACAGCTCCCCAGTTTTGTACTATTCATGCCAACTAGGAGTCTTGTGAGCATAGCTGAGTGACATTTGTGTGCATGAATATAAGCCTATGGGCGCTGGAGAATGCTTGTGGGGGGAGGGAGTGAATGTGCCCAGGTCTGTGCAGGTAGGGTCTGTGGTGTGCAGATCCTTGAGAAGAACCCTCTCAAATGCATCCAAGTTTCTTCGCAGAGGTAATTATTTAACTTGCTTCAGATAGGAGCTGGGCTGATGTGGTTGCATGTAGATGACTAGGAGACCAGGGCCAAGTAGCAAATCTGACTACAAATGGACTGCATGGATGTGCCCAGAATCATGGATTGCATTCACAAGGTCGGAGAGGAACAAGAACAATTTTTCCAACTGTACTCTGCACAGTAGCAGTTTTGGCAACTGCATGCAGTTACAACTCTTACACCTCTACAAATAGGTACTCAGAAATACCCTGGATGCACTTGCCTACCTCATGAAAGAAGAGAGAAACCAATCAGGCATATGACAACCAATTTTTTCAATTGACTAACGACACTTTGTCTAGCTTTAAAGTCCACTGTTTTGCATATCTTGTTATTGGAAAACTGGGACTCTGTACCAACTGGAAGCAGTGGAAATGAGTTACTGATCTGTATATCAACCATATATCAACCAGGAACTCAACCCAGTTCCTCGTAGGCTGTGGTTCCAGGAGAGATGAGATGCCTTAGCAATGCTTGGCATTGCTGCCAAGGACTTGTCTTGCAACCCAGCCACTTCCTTGCATTTATTTCCCTTTCGCATTCCTGTTCCTGACCATTCACTTCACCCTCCACCTCGTGTGCAAGCTTGGACACTTGTTGGTCTTATCCATGAGCTCATGCAGCTCCATAAGCCAGGAGAAAGCTATCCATTTTCTTTTTGATGGGTTAGGTTTCTTCTGGATTAGCAAATGGATGTAGATCACAGGTGCATCCGAGAAGCACCAGATCTGACACAAGGTAAATGACAGGCAAGAGCAGCTGGACATGCAAGAAGTTGGGGGACAGCAGGACTTCCCCCTCCAGTGGCAGATGGTCATCGCATCTCACAGGATTGCATCTCTCTGTTTGGCCACACGCTAAACAGATGTACTGACAAGAAATAGTCTAGGGGATATTAAGCAATTTCCCCTCCAAAAGTCCAGCATCTAACAAAAAGGACTCCTCACAACTCATCCTTTTTATATGAAAGCCCATGGTGAAGACAACAAAATCTTCAGCTCAGTGATACAATAGCCTCTGCCATAGCTAAAAAGACCAACATGAACAACTGACTTTCTTTGCTGTCTGTCATATATCATCCTCCAGAACGATGCAAAATCCCTGGATTCACAGAAACACAGAAAATCATGGTTGTCTGTGTACTCCCAGATGCATTTCCCAGCCTGTTGACCGATCGCCTCACCTAAAGAGCTTGGACAGCAGAGCGGTCTGTTGTCAAAAAGATCCCAATGTTAAGAGGTGATGTACCATGCCCATTGATTCAGCTCTTCCTTCCCTAACTTGAGTGTTATAAACACGGCTCAATAACAGGCCGGATACCTTCTGGATGGTCTCCACAGGCCTTAAAGGCAGTATCTGGCGCAGAGTAAATGGCTGAAGTTGAACTAGAGTCAGTGAAGGGTTTGCCCAATTTAGAAATGGAGCTCTCCTCAGGGACGCCAGCCAGACCTGTTTGAATTTGTGAAAGCATATCTAATTTACACACTTTCAGTGTGCCTGCTATTACTTCTGCCATGAGGCTGAACTTTTTAATGAGATTAATGATCCATGGGTCACTGTGATCAGTGATTGATGAGGTTCTCAGCAAAATCAATTTACTGTTTCTTTCTACCAAGGGTTGCTGCCACTCTACTACATCCCAAACTGGGTCACAATTAAGACAACGTAGTTTGCTCTGGCTTTCCCTGACCAGGTGCTTCAATTCAGTGCCTACAGTTTGTTGAATACAGTTTTCTGATAACCCCAAGGGAGCCTAATGGCAGCAGCGCATTAACTCACTGATGCTAATCTGCAGGATTGGGTATCAGGATATGCAAAGGAATTAAATTAGATGTTGTTTTCAAAGGGTATCATAAGGTGTCCCTTGAGCTTTATGTGCTTTTGGACATGATTTGATGCATTAACATTTAATTTCTGCCAGGTGTGGTTCACCTTCCTCTGAGGGAAAGCGTTTACAGTGTGACACAGATCTTGTGCCTCCCTCCTTGTTCTGCTAATAAGAAATACAAGATCCAGTTTCTCTCTCCTCTTCCTTCCCCCACTGCTTTCCTCCCACAGTGTTTTAAAAATCTGACAGTAATGTGAAAAAAAATTGGTTTAGGGCTCTGTTTTTGCTCAAAGTGAGTGACTCCCGGATCACTTTTGCTGCCTTGATGTGCTAGCACTGTTGGGAGCTGAACAGCAAAACTGGTTTTTTACTGCTGTTCTTCACCCTTATATTGCCCCGGGACAGCTGCTTTACCTTGACCCAAACATAAGAACAACTAAGAGGAGATTTTTGCCAGAGTCCTGGACTCGTGCTGATCCAGTCACCTGCTGGGATGGGATTTGGGGATATTAGTCAGCCCAGTGTGAATATTTGCCCTGTGCAGGCCCTCAAGACAGTCCATAGCTTTGCAGCTCACTGTGCTATTTGATTTATGGAGTTCCAAGTGACCTGGGACATAACCACTGCCAATATTTAAGATGATAGATTTTAAAGGTCAGCAGGGACCACTGGCCTTCATTATACCAGAAGCCAAATAATTTAATCCAGTAAATCCTGCCTCAAATCCATATCTTGTGGTTGAGCTGGAACATATATTTTCAGAAGCTGCTCCAAACTCAATTTAGAGATTTCATTTTAATGAGGTATCCCACAGAGCTCTCCGTGTCCCTGTAACCCTCCATGTGTGCAGCGCTCTGTGTGGTGTGCTCACATCCCCATTCTTACAGTAGAGTTTTGCTTAAAACGTTGCTGATTTTGGTTAGAGCAGCATTATTTACTGAGGGCTGCCCATGCGTTCTGCCTCGCTTAAGTCTCGGTTTTATGATGTAAATTAGACAGATAATACTGTCCGTAAACCATACTGCACGATCAGATGGCAGACTAAGCTTACCGAGATAGAGATTTCCTTTTTAATTAAAACTGCAACACTTCTGTGTGGTGGATTAACACTGAAAGGGTCACTGGAGGAAGTGAATTAAAGTAGGATTTGAATGATGAGAAAGTGGCCATTTTTGAGCAATTTAACAGCATAACAACTGTGTCACTTCCCAATGTCTTCCTTGCAGGACTCCTAAGATTATATTATCTTTCATTAACCCTTAAAAGGTAGCAAAATGTCATCCTCATTTTATTGGTGTGAAATCTGGGATGTGGAAGGTTGAAAGAGTAATGAAATCGTATTTGGCTTTTCTTTCGCGATCTTCATCTTGACAATGAGACGGTGTTTTTGGAAACACCTGGTACCCCGTGCTCCCACCAATTTCTGTGGGAGTCAAGGGATCTTCAACAGCTCCAAAAAATCAAGCTCCGGCAGTCCTTTTTGGGTAAATTATGTTTTTCCCTCAGACAGCATGTGCACTCGACAGTTAAGTTGCCATACGAACAGGGAGCTTTAATTCCCACGATACCCAGCCCTGCTGGCCAGCTTGTCCCAGAAGACTGTCAGTAACCAGTGCTGCCACAGATGTCACACTTGCACTGAAACATCCTTGCTTTTCGACAAAAAGCAGCCTAGAATATTTTTTTTTCCCTAAACTCTCCCAAGCTACAAATTCTTGAATCAGACTGATGCGAGCCCACCTTCACATAGGCCTCAAGATGAATTTTTCCCTATTAGACTGTATCTGCTGTTCAGCTGACATCTGTTAACAAAGCCGAGTATAATGGATGGTTAACTTCAAATCTAAAACTTGCACATGAATTCTTTTGCTAAATACTCTGCAATTAGACATAAGCTGAGTAAGGCAGAGACTGCAGTATTGTATCACTAGGAAACATACAGGGAGAAGAAATCTGAGCAATCCTTGTTCCATTAAAAAAAAAAAAAAAAAAGGCAGCTATTTCCCCTTGTATTCCTCAGGTATGTAAGAAACCCTGAATCAGCTCCTCACAAAGAAGAAAATTATTGTAATTAAATTTCCACGTGTATTTACAGCAGTAAATTAGAAACACCTAACAATTCTTAAGCAAATACCAGCTTTCTTCCAGAAAAAACTGTCTGTTGAAAACAACAAATCCAATGTGGCTTACAGACATTACAAAACAGACCAGCTATTTGGTATTAAACCTCAATAAATGATTTGAATAATCAAATATTTCTGTGCTGGCACAAAAGGGAAAAAAAAAAACCATAACCCTGCAGATGAGATTTTTAGGGGGAAAAAAATGAACTGAATTCATCACCTACAATTTCCTACGAAAGTGACTTCATCCTGCTCCAGCTTCTGAGACAACCTATAGGAAAACCAGAAAGCCTCTAATACTCAGGCTGCAAGCTCCTTGAAAGGGAGCTGAATTCACTTTGAATGCTTCAACAGCACAACAGCATCCTCAGCCTTACAGAGGGCCTCTGGGCAGAGGCAAGGTTAGTTTATAACAATAATAAATAAAATTATGCTTACCCCATCGAGTACCTCAAAGGAAATTAATTTTTAGTTGTATAGAATAACTGTGAATAAAAACCACATTAAGCAGCACAGACCACACTCGAGACTAGTAAAAGCAACGCCAGCTATCCAGGCATTTAGGAGCTGGAAAAGAGAGCCCTAAACATGCACACTTTGCCCCCAGCCTTCCTCGTATCCCCTATTACAGAAATCCATGAGATTGCAGATGCGGGCGGGCTGAGGGAGGACCCAACCCTCCACCTGCGATTACCTACCCCCATCATTTTATGCCAGTAAACTCTGCAATGCAGCAGCGAGTACTCTGCACTTGGGTAAGTGTTTGCTTGTCTCCCGATGTCTGTGCCAGTGAACGTGTACAGGCAGCAGGGAGCTTTAATAAAGCAAACTCCGCAGTAGACTGCAGAGCAGGCTGATTAACAGTTTCAGTGGTACTGGGGAGCGTGGCGAAGCGCTCTGCCTCCCCTCCTCCACCCAGCCTTAAACCTGATAGATCAAAGCTTTGACCAGCATCAGGTGGTTAAAACACAGTTCATTAACTCATGGTGCTTTCTGTCTGCTCGCCATAGAAAGGCTGCAGGAGCTGCTTATGATGATCACATACTAAATGTGTTTACTGGAGTTCAAAACAGCTTGTCTCCCTCATGCCAAGACCGCCCTTAAAATGATATTAATTAAGCAAGCAGCTTTAATACAACAGGCAAATGGCATGTAATCAGTGATTATAGCAGCAGGCAAGGACATGAGTTCCCAGAGATTCAGCGAGAAGGGGACAAAAACAAGACCTTGTCTTCCCCGCACAGCTTTTCCCAGGGCTCTGACCTGACCCGCTCCCCCTCCGTGTTCTCCCAGGTCCCATGGGTGCCCTCCACCTTGCACCAAGGTCTCCAGGGGGACATCTGAGTCGGAGGAGGGGACAAACAGTTTCCCTTCCCCTTCTGTACCCAACCAGAAGGAGACGTGTTTCCCCAGCCGGGTTTTCAGACGGAGGGAAGGCGAGGTGACACAGCGACAGCAGGGTGCAGAGCCGCCCTCACCCCAGCTGCCCTCGCGGAGCAAAGCGGGGGGCAGCCAGCCGGGCTCCGTGCCAGCAGGGGAGGGGGATGCTGGCACGCAGGGGCAGCCCTCGGCACGGAGCAGGGACCATGGCCCCAGCGCCAGCAAAGCGAGCGATCGCAAAGCGGATTCACCCAGCTGTAAGTTGTTTACCAGAACGAGATGGAAACCAAATTAATAAACTGTCCCAACTCCTGTCCCCACACTCCCACTCAGTGTATTTGCTTTTTTTTCCCTTCTGTCTTTGCTCCTGCCCTCCCACATGAAAAAAGCAAAGTTATTTGTTTATCTTCCTCATAGTGCTTTATAATGCCTTATAAAACCATTACCCAGGCTTGTGGGCCAAAACCCCATTTTACAGCTGTAGAAAACACAGCTCGGAGAGGCAGAGTGACTCAGTTGGGGTTTTATAGCCAGCCCGCATCAGAACCAGCTTTCAGTATGCGTTTTCTTTGCCTCCTAAAATGAACCTTTTTCCACCAGCACCGGAACTTTCCGCCAGAGCCGGAGTTACCCATCACACTATCTTTAGCCCCTCGGCCGTGTATTTATTCTTTGTTCTTCAGAGTCCTGGATGTTGCGGGACGTAAAGCTGAGTGTATACTATTGTTCACTTCAGCTTTGTGCTGGTGAAAGGACAAGCACAAAGGAGGGAGAGGAGAAGAGAAAAGGGGGCACCTTCTTGTACAAAAGGCTCTGAAATCCCATATGGAAAAACTCCATAGAAGTGAATAAATGTGATTCTAAAAGCCTATTGAATTTAAGAGAGAATGTTCTCCTTCCACATGGTTTTCAAACACCATATAGACTGGTGCAGTGTTCAAGCAGCAGGAAAAAAGAGATCAGTCTCTTATCAATGCTATGGAGTTATCTGTATAAAACAATTGCTTTCATTTCCACTAAGTACCTTGTGGAAAAGGCCTAGGGAAAAGGATGAAAAGATAACTAGGAAAACAATTTTGGTTGGTTTGGTTTGGATTTCGAAATGGTTGCAGAATAGCAAGCATTACTGTTGCTTTCTTCTCCTGATCCTCAGTGGTATTGTGTTTGTTTATTTTGTTTATAGGCTTTTCTGTGGCAATTGCCACTACAGCATCCGGCAGGGAGTTTTTAAAATAGTGTGAATGCTTGCCTAGATGTTTTTTGAGATGAGTGGCTTGCCTGAATATTCATCTTCGCTACGCATGGAGGAGGCTGTGCTCAAAGGAAGGCAAAGTGAGTCTTCATGATCCTTTATCTTGCTGGATGAAAAAGCAGGAGCAAGCGAAACAGTGGTATGTATTGTATCATCTAAAGCCTCTTAGGGGAGGGAGAGGGCTGCAGAAGGCAGCAGTGCAAACTGAAGGCCTTTTCCACGTAGCTGCTGCAGGAGGCACAGGCTGTTGGTCTGCTAGAGACGGTCACAGCTGTGACAGATGTGCGGTGAGATGAGCGCAATGAAATCCAACACGGCATTCAGGTAGACTAATTTCTCCACACAGAATTCAGCTAAACTGTTCCCGAATCCTCCTGCACATATGTGCATGTGCGTAGGTATGTTACATAAAAGCAGTGTTTACCCTGGGAGCCTGGAGGAGACATTAAGTGAGCGCGTGCACTGCTGACGATGGACACTACAGTGCCCAAAGGCAGCTTTTCTGTGGTAAATTTATGTCAGCTTTTATATGCTACAACATCTGGGCCCAAAACTGGAGCTACCAATCTAATAAGACAGCTTGGTTATGAGCAGTCACTCCAATGTCTTGACCCTGATCATCTCCCTTTTTTCAGACGATAAAAAGCTTGGCCCGCTCACTTACAGACCGCTCATTTCAGCTATCCCCAAGTCATGCGATTTCGCTGGCAGGGGAGAAGATGGCGCTGAGAGTCCTGGGTACCAGTCCTCAGCCACAAAAAACTCCCTGCTGGTGTTGAGCAAATTGTCTGTCAGTCGACACGTGCGGTTTTCTCTGTCCCGGTGAGCGGTCCCTTTGCTGCTGGCACGTGTGTGATGGGACGCTCAGTCCCATCCCTCCGGGGAAGCCCTCGTGTCACAGTGACAGGCAGATATCCCAGGGCTGCCGAGCTCTTTCCTGGGAGGACAGCTGGATTTGGAATGGTCACGCAAGAGAAAAGGGGAGGTTTCCTGGCCCTGCCTCTCCCCTTGCCCACTCGGGCGAGTCTGGGAGCAGTCAGCCTTTCATCTCCTCAGGCCTTTGCTTATCGAGCCATAAAAGGTGGATAGCGATCACTCTTACCTCCCAGCGGGGTCTGGGAGCTTTGTTTGGTAATGCTTATGAAATGCCATGACTGAAAAGCAGTGCAGAAGGGCAAGGTTTTAATTAATTATTATTGGTCCTCTAAATGTGTGGAGGGAAAGGGCTGTTGCGGGAAGCGCAGTGGCACCTTGGTAGGTTACAAGACCGTCTGGTGCCGCTTTGCTCCTGGGCAAGCTGGTCCCTTACACTGTGTCCTTGCACAGCAGCCTGGGCTCCCCGGGAAACCACAGGGTGAAACAACGTGTTGAATCATTTGCAGCTTCTCCCCTTTTGGGTGGCATTTTTTTTCCACATGCTTGCATGTTGTTTCCATCTTATCCTGGGCCTCATGGCTGGCAGAGACACAGTCTGCTGGCCCGGGCTGAGGCCAGCCCTGAGCTGTGGGGCCAGGCTGACACCGCAGGTATGGGCGGCACGTAGGGCGATGGGTCCTGTCATGGGTTATCCCAAACACACACAGCCGTAATGCAGAGAACGTGATGGCAATCACACCGTCACACAAGAGTTAGAGCATTTTTTGCCTTATGTATGGGGCTCTTCCCACAGATTTCACTGGGTGTCAGGTCAGCTCCCAGACGCAGCTCCTGCTTCCAGGCTGCCCCAGCTCTCCCAGTGGCTTTCAGCTCCCTTACAGGCGACAGTGGTGAGCGCACCACTCAGAGACCTTCCCGTTCCTGAGCCCATTTCGGTGCTGTCGTGGAGGCTGCCCAGATCCACAGTGAATTCAATTAGGTGAGATTAGGGCTCCTTCTCCAGCATCGTCATCCACACTGTGGGTGCCCAGTATGCCTGGACTTCAATGAGTCAGTGCTGGGTTTTAATTAATGATGAATTTTCAAGGTTATTAATTAACCCTGCTATTTTTGCTGTTCCATTTCTTAAAGAGAAAATCCAAGTGAAAGTTTCTGGACTCTTTCCTGCACCGGCTTTCCTGTCTGCAGCCACAAGCAGCTGCGTTGTCCTTGTGGTGTGGATTCATGGGTTTGTGCTCTGGCTCTAACCCAGGCGTGCACGCCGGTATCCATCGCTTTGGTATTCACCTCTTTCCTTACCTTGGCTGGTTTTATGAAAGGCATTGATGGAGCACTTGTCAGCCCCTTTCATGCACTCTGACAGAGCCACTTGTGTCACAGTGTGAGCGTTTCTTCCCACCTCTTTGCTCCTCTGGTGTTTTGCTGTCTGCTTGCAAAGGCAGGGGTTTTATTCTAAGCGTGCATATTATTGTCTCGCTCTTGGCAAACTCCAAAGGATGTCTGTGTATCTCATCATACAACCTGACACAATATCCTTCCCAGATGGTCCAGATACTGTTCTGTTTCATTAACATGTTTCTCACTACTGCCAGAGCCCAATAGAGTTGTAGGAACAGTGGCTAGAGAGTGCAAAAGGCAGTAATGAGATTTTTTTTATGTGCGCCTTTGTGGTATTGAAGAGCTTTATTTATCATCTCTCCGTTCATCGTTCCCTCTCAGGCTGCTGCTGGTGAACATGTTCTGTCTGAGTCCTGCGTCAGCCACACCGCGTCTTGATTTCCACTTAAATCAGTCTCCTACCATTTTTACCCCAGCAGCCTTTGAAATCAGGAGGCCACTGGAACAATAGGCAGAATTTATACTGCAGTTTTCATCTTCACAGCAATTTTCAAACAAGAATGAATCAATCTTTAATGCTCCCTTATGTGGGACATGACAAAAGACTGCAAGGCTGATTTTACGGACTGGGCTCAGAAAACCTGAGGGACTTGCTGAAAGCCACAAGAAAAAATACGGCCTAAACTGCAAAAAGAACAGATGAGTTTGCCGTGCCCTGTGCTACTGAATTTTTACATCCACATCATGTTCCCAGACAACACCTTTTAACTACCAGGCAGTTTATTTTCTGCCTGTGTCCTACATTGCACCAGTAACAGCAGAACCAGGACATTCGCGGCCACCTCACTGTGTCAATGATATTCATTAATGTAACATATTCTTTCGGTGGAAAGGGAAATTAATTACTGGAACTTATAGGGCATGTGGTGACCCAATGCCTGGCAATGCTGAATGCCTTGGTGGAGTGCAGGATGTACTCAAGGCTGTACACAGGGAAAGGTCTTTGTGTGGAAAATGATCCCTCAGGCGTCGGAAACACACTCCCTCCCTCCCCCATCATTACAAAATGCTACCAATTGGTTTCCCTGTGCTGCTGAACCTGCTGCTACCTGCTCCCCTGTCTCTCTCCTTCTGTTAATAGAGCTGAACAATTTGCAGTTTCATCACTGGACCACGACATATCCTGATTTTAGTCTAATATTAGTAGGCGGCTTTCTCATTTTGCAGACTGGGGTTCATCTGCACCTTAGAAATTAGCCTGGAGTTTGGATTATCCTTTCCAAACCCTGCTCACAGAATGCTTCTTTTTGGTAAAGATAAATATGGTTTAAAGTCTAGGAAAACATGAAAGGAGCCTACTACCTCAGCCCCAGCTCTGACACCAATATGCTCCTTGAGCATGGATAAAACAGTTGTTATGCTTTGCTGTAATAAGCTTTTGAAAAATGAGTTAATTTTTCTGTAGTTCAAAGGTGGGTTATGAGAAGAAATTATTAACCATGTAGAGTGTTCTCACCCTGTAAATTGAAGAGAGGATAATTTTTAAAAAATGTTAGCTTACAGGTCATTGAGAATCCCCACAAAACCAGAAACATCCCCCCAAAGGAACCAGAGCAGGTTTGTAACACAGCTTCTGCCTTTAGGCAAAAAGGACACACATAGAAGAATGCAATGGCCTCTCCCTGACCCTGAGTATTTCCTGGATATTCCCAAAAGATGGGGTCAGGAAGAGCCAACAACGTCCAGAAACTGCAGGGGCATCTTATGTTCTGGTACAAGTGGAAATAGTCTGTGAAGGGTTCTGTCAACACGGTTTTTCCTCACCAGATGTGACCCTATATTTTCATTTGGGCAAAGGGAGTCATTCTAGAAAAAGACAGGGAATTTAACAAATGCTCCTGGACAAAGCCACATAATTTGCTAGAAGCAAATGAATCACACAAGGTCATGCTTCCCTTTGGTTCTTTTTATTAGGGCCCACACCCATGGTACACCTCACTTCAGTTTATTAAAGATCAGAGACCCTGTTTTAACTTCAAAGTTGAGGATATTAAAAAGACCCAAAGCTGTCAGAAAATCCTAAAGGAATGGTACTGCTTTTCTCCATTTAAATTTTCACTTGCTTTTATTATTTTTCCTAATTCCCATCAAAGCCGTAGGAGGCAGTGATGCCTTTGGACTATTGCCCTATATCTTTTCATTCTGCCTTTTTCTTTCCTTTCTGGCCCATTCTGGAACAGGAAAACAATGTGGGTGGCAGAAGGGCAGCTTCCACCACTTCATTAAAACATTTTTTTTTAATTGAAATGTCTTGCGGAGGCTCTCATTATACCTATTAATATACGACTTCACACCATTCTTAACAGCATTCGGCTATTATTATTTTAGATGCACTTTTGATTTAATACATTAAAGCTATCTAAGTCCCAATATATATGTTGTTGTTAGCCAGTCGGTAGCTGAGTAATATATATCTCCATCAATGATGTTTTAATGATGCATTGTTCTAATATATCACCAAAAAGATAGTGCTCGCATGATAGATTAGTGCCATACATCACTGTAGTGAGGCGGTTTTTATGATGTATTGCCCAAACAATGACATTGGAAAGGAAGAAGAGACACATAAGAAATGGTAGGTTTTAATTTACTACATTTTTAAAAACACTTCTAATATTCTTAACAGAGTAATAGCTGACCTAGTCTGAAGTGGAAGAGACATGATATTAAAAGAGAGGTCTGAAGCAGATATCTCAAGTGCAATCCAGTGGGTCAGAAGGCATCACACAGACTCTTAAGATATGTCCTGCATCTATTTACACCAGCAGACAGAAAGGCAAGGAAATGCAATGAAGGGGGAACCTAATTTTTTGTTTTCAAAATGGGCATACATCTGATGAGAGAGGTGAGGCCCCTTTGGCTCCAGACAGGATGCCTTTGTGGTACAAACACCAGCTGATTCCAGCTTCGTTGATCCGTGAGACGCCCCTCCCTGGAGCTGGAAGTGGAAGGAGGTATCATCTTTGATGAGGTATTTCTTTGCTGCTTTTTTTTTTTTTTTTCAGTCAAGTAAGGCTGATCCACCAGAAAAGCAAAAAGTTCAACAGGAATACGGCTGTGTCGATGAGGCATAATTTCAGGCTAACTGTTGGCTAATTAAGAAAGATTGATATTTGGGCGTAAGGCTCCTGCCAAAATCCAACTGGCTTGATCCAGCTCTGTTGCTATTTGGCTTGGCGTGACGGGCTGTGCCCTGATACATGTGCTGGTTTTGTAGGGAGGAAGAGGTACGGAGCTTCCAGCTACTCACCCTCTTATCTCACAAACAGCTGCCATGCAAGGCTCAGGGGTTTGCAGCCATGGACCATTGGTTTAACCTCTGCTGGACCGGAGACTGCAGAACCGCACGCTGTATGTGCTCTGGCAGGCATGTAAGGTGTGTAGCGTGTACAGCTTTTTGGCTGGACGAGCACCCCACCACCTGGGAGGAGTGGGATCTCAGTGCGAGCCGGCGGCTTCCGCAAAGGCAGTGTTTCAAGATGGCTACTGAAGGCTCTGGTAACTAGTCACGTTTAGCAAGAGTGCATACTGGGGCAGCAAGAAAATAAAGGGGGAAAAGGAGACAAAAGTGAGTGAGCTGAAAGCATCGAGCTGGCGAGGGCAGCCGCGGAGTGAGCCATCGCTAATTGTATGCCAAGTAGGACTTCTGAAAACTGCCATGACCAAAGCGTTTCTTTCATCCCATGGCTGCATATACCCTAGCACTCCAAATGAAGAAGTTGCAAGACAAGAAATCACATAAGTCTCCTAAAAACTAAAGCAAAAAGCATTTGTTTCTTCAAGAAAAATACTGCTGCACACGAAATACAAAGTGCATTGAGTTGTCTGATCACGCTTTTCCTATATGTGTCCTTCCACTGACATCAGCTGGAACAGTGAGTGAATAATAAGGAAAAAAATAGAATTATTGGTATTAAAGAACAAAATCCCTGTTTGCTGTTAATATCCAGTTATGTAGTTAACATGTATCTAATGTAGAAAAAAAGCACTAAGTAGGTATTGTACTCCAGGCAGAAAATATTAGACTTTAATTAAATGAAGTAAACATCTCATTAAATGTCTATTTTTACAGACACTAATGAACATTATTGCTGAAGGGGCAAAGGAAATAAGACAATGAAGAAGGCAAAATGTATTCCTTAACAAACTTGAGTAGTAAATATTTCCTGTGATCTAACAAGGTATAATAAGAAATCCTACTTTATTAAAATACCTTTAAGGATGTAAGAAAACCTATCTCCGATCAACTCAGCTAGAAATTAGACCACACATTTCCGCTTGGCTTTTTAAAAACTCCTACTCTGATTATAACGCACCATTGGAGAAGATAGCGTTATTTATTTTAAGATATTTCACACTAGGAGAGCAGAAGGTCTCGACTGCAAGGCAACCTTGAAAAAGGTATAGAGAAATGTGAGCAATAACGACCTCGGGTTTAGAAGTTTTCTTTAGCTTCTGATTATTCTTTTCAGGCAGTATCTTTTATCCTACCTCTTCCCGCAGGTTGCATGGTGAGTTTTGTACTCATCGTGTTCCCCTTTACCTGCAAAATTCAGGGCATGCAGCATTTTTCCCCAAAACCTGCCTCGTACCATGCTGGGCCTAGCGAGGTGCTGTCATGAGATGGGGCTTATCCCACCTCATATCTGGTGCCTCCAACACAACTTTGAGAAGGGCTGTACTCACCACCCAGGCTGTCTCCTGTCTCTTCCTCCTTTCCTGGTTGCCTGTTCCCACCCTCCCTGCTGATTTCATGACATGCCACCAGACCAGGGAGCTCCCTGAAGCTGCCGCGTACAAAGGGTAGGTCTGGACCAGGATGGGGCTCTTTCACAGCTGCTGGGACCTTCTTCTGCCCCATCAGCTTTCACCTTTACTCTGCTCCTCAGTTGTGGGGAACATGGCTTTTGCTCTCTGTCTATTTTTCCCACATCGTACCCAACACTGTCCACAATTTTAGAGTTTCCAAGGCATCGGTGAGCCATCTGCAAGCCCGGAGAGCCCAGGAGCTGTGTTTATCCCGGTGCCCTGCTGCAGGCAGTCATTTCTCCTCTCCCCGACGTGCTGCAGCACCACCAGCTTCAGCACTGGGTTTTGATCAGCCGTAATACTTCTGTACAGGAGGAGGCACGGCTTTGTACATACATCTCGCATTATTCATTCATCAGAGCTCGCCTGTGTGGTTGCTGGTTATTTACAGGAGACCCTGTCTTTCTGTCATGCCCAAAGTTGTTTTTCTCTGAAGCGTCGGATACGAGGTGTTGCTGGAGGCAAGATGCCCGGTGTGGGTGATCAAACCCGCTTCGCTTCTGCCCTGGAAATCAAGATCAGTCATGGTTTACGGTCCTGTGAGCCAGATGGTTAGCAGGGCTGTTGAATTCATTTCTTGGTCTTTCTGTGCATAAATCCAACAAAATGCTTTTACCTTCCTACAGCTGGCACGTGTGCCTAACGATTTGATCTTTTGCATTTTAAATATTTATTCAGTATTTAATTTAAACCCCTGAGACTAATCCTGGTGCTGTAACTTAGCCCTCAACTAGTTTCACTGAATCATCTCTATCACAATTCAGCGATCTTCAACAAATTGGCTTCGCATACTGGTAGGGCACAAGCCTTTTTCTATTTGTATTTTGGGGGTATTTTGGAAAGAGCTACGGGTGATTTTTTTAAGTATTACAAGGCATTAAACTGTTGTTTCTGTCTTTTAAATTATAGATGGTCTCCATAGAGACACTGAAGTTCTACATTGCTCTCTTGAATTGCCTGAAGAAGTGGCACTTAGAATTACATTCGGAACAATGCTAATTAGCAAATGCTGAATTTTAAACAAGCTTCACAGCAAGGTTTTTGTCTGATAGGAGCAGCAACCAGCAATTGACTGACCGAACTGACAAAGCTGAATTACAGACAACATGCTATTTAATTATTCATTAGATATTTTACAGGGTTAACTACAATAGGCACCATTCCCTTTCTGAGGAATCACCGAGCCAAGCATAAGTGCCTTAGAAATCCAGCATAATAAACAGTCGGACAGAATCAGCAAAATGAAATCTGCTTCCCAAATAGCAGATTTATTGAGGAGGGGGGAGGCAGAAACAAACCTTTGCAGCCATTTGATGAGAATGCCCCAGCACACGTACGGAATAGAAATAACTCGTCGGGAGCCCAAAGCTCCGTTAAGAGGGTTTTGGTGAAGGGGACCATTGCTGAACTGGGAGGAGGACAAAACACACGTCCCCGGTCTAGAACTGGGCCTGGACAGTGCTAGGTGAAGGAAGATGGAGCAGAGCTCCTCATGGGCCCCCAAATCTCCCATTTCTGTCCAGACCCGTGGGTGTCTCTGACTCAGGGAGGGGGTGTGTAGGGGCGCAGGCCCCCCAGCTCCCACCACAGCTCTCCTGCATGGACGCCCCACTGCGCAGGGGGCTCATCAAAGGCTGGCTGGGAGATAAAATCAGGTGGATATTTGCACCACAGCAGAGCTCAGAAACTGCCAGTAGCAAAAGGCAGATGTTGGTGCTAGAACTCGTTGACCTGGCAGGGTGCATGTAAGGAGAAAAAGAAAGCCTTGGAGAAGGCTTTTATATTAGCCAAGACCTTGTCACTGGCAGAATGAGCCATGGTCAAAGGAAATGGTTGCAAGAAGAGGGGAAGATTTGTGGATCCATGCAGAAGCCACAAAAGTGCGGGGAAAGACCGTAGATAGATGCTGACCTAAGCTCAGACACATTTAGGAAATGGAGCCTGGGAAATACATGTGTATTCCGCTATTTGGCTTTGATCTATGTATTTCTTGTGCTAGCTAAAGCAAAGACCAAGTCTGCTCCAGCAAAGCCAGTGAATGAGGACAATGTTCTGCGTCTCCCAAGCCAAAGGAAAGTGAAGAGGAAACGCTGCTCACTTGTGGAGGCCCAAACGCAGGAGCTGCAGACAAGTCCCTGTGGGCAGCACTGCCAGGGCTGCTTCAGGTGCCACTTGGGTGACTCTGGTTGTCCGCGGTTAGATGCACCACAGAGCAGGTGAATAATTTGGGGCCACACTATGTGCCAAGATTTATGCTTGGAAGAGGACAGGCGGGCTGCTGGCATGCTGTGTCCTTTCGCTGGAAGGCAGGGGTAGTAGTGACTGCCGGCATTGCAGGACGCTCAGTCAGCGCGGTTATACGGGTTGGTGTAACTGATGTTTGCGGAGGAAAAAGTATTTTTAAAGAGTACCAAAGTGACAGTTCAGTTTCGGTAGTGATGCAGCAAAATCTCTCCCCATCCTGTATCAGTCTTTGTTGTGAAACGTGCGTGCAAAATGGGACGACTTCAACACAGTGCACGCACCCTTGGCTGGGACCATGCATTATACATCAGGTATTTGCGTAAGGTGATTATGCTTTTCGAGATGAGACAACTGAGTGAGTAGGATGAAATCTCCTATCTCATCAAATGGAAGCAAATGTGACTGGTAGTGCCATTCACAGCTGTGGTGATACTTCACCATCCTTATTATAGTATAGCTACCTACATACGGGCTTAAAACTCAACTTAGTATAATAAAATCTATCTATCTAAAGTGGTTCACAATCTGTAGTCAGTTATTTTCCTACTGCCGCTTTTTCATATCAGCAGTCACTGTACTTGCCACAAGCATTTGAATGATCTGTCGTAGGAGAGACTTGCCCTGCAAAAAGGCTCTGTACACTGCGGTTCTGGTAAATAATACCTGTACTGAACCTGACTACAAGAATGATCTCACCCTGTGCATTGTTTTCTATGCTATGTCCACCATTATTGTGACTATATCTCCCAAAAACACAGAGAAGGGCTCCCATAAGGGTACAATTATTTCCCTTTTCCTTTCAGCCTGCATATTTTATTCTTGCTAGTTTTGTCAGCGGCATGAAAAGGCTGGGTGCTGAAGCCTGCAGACTTCTTGTTCTCTCCTGGCACTGAATCCCACACGCATCTCAGAGAGCAATCGGTCTCCTTTCATGTGTCCACTGAGCGCAGCACTGTGGGAGTATACGTAAGGGAAAGCCTGAAATAGGGCCTTTTAATTTGACAAATGGGAAATACAAAGATGCTGGGTTGCCGCTGTTGCTGGCTAAGACAGCTACTCTCAGCAACACGCGGGCACATGAGCTGAGCTCAGCACAATTATATAGGTTTGAGTGAGCATGCAGTTTCTCCTAGTCACCAAAGGGTTCAAAGTGATCACGTAGAGAGATTAAAAAAAGAATCTGGTGTTTACCCACACCTTTCTCTCCCCATTTGTATGGTGCCAGCTATATAAATACCCACTCCTCTCATTGTGTGATTGCTTTCTAATCTAGGGTAAGAGCCTGCCTCGGGGATGGCATCCACAAGTGGATTTGCCCTGCTTGCATGAAAAGGTAGTCAGGCACTTTGTAGTCACCCTGAGTCCCCAGACTCCCAATGCTATTTCATGGCCTGAGATGTTTGTGTAGAAAAAGAAAAAGGCCACATGAAAGAAGGCATTGGCACGCTGATCTGGGAGCACTCGCTGAATCTGCGCTTGTTTGGGGTTGTGCAACCCGAGGGCAGGCGTCAGCAAAGCAGCCCTGGTCCACACGAAGCCAAAGCAGCCCTGGTCCACACGAAGCTGGGGGTGGGCAGGGGGTTTGGAGGAGAGGGTCCCAGGAGGCCGAGAGAGCAGAAAACACAGGTGGGGTGTGCCACAACCAGGGTCAAGGGCCCTCGTGAGCTCTGAGGCTTTTAAGGGTGTAAAACCTCCCTGTGTCTCGTCTTCCTCCAGTATTTCCCAGGGTAGGAAAAGGGGGATCTGGGGTTGGACCACTTGGCTGAATGAAATGAACAGAAGTGAGAATGAAATGTTTGTTGAATAGTTTTATTCGCTTTGATGTGTTTTCCTGTTACCTAGGAACAAATTAGCAATTACTTCAGATCTGATATCCAAAGAATGTACCTCTGGAACTGACCTGACCACATGGCTCCTGGCTGCACCTCAGGCTGCATGTGGCTTTGAGCAGTTTGGTCTGTGTCGAAAAATAATTTGAATCCAAACAGTGCCTGTCATTTTATAACAGTGGCTCTAATTGCTGAATTAAACAGAAGTGAGAAAAATAAAACGAAAGTGAGCAAAGGAATTTTTAACTGCAATATAGCCCATTTGACATTTCTCTATTTGTTATTGTAGTGATCCATCACCTGGACCCATCGTTTCAATCTGTATTGGTCCAAGAACCATGAAGCGACAGTACTTTCTATGAAAAGCTGTGTTACAATACATTAGCAAGAGAGCTCACTCTCCCAGAGCTGAAGATGTCTCCTTAGACTAATGTTCAGCTTCTGTATTTTCTGGCTTTTGGTTGATTTATCCACGCAGGATTATATCACAATGCTGCAGGCTTTTATGTTTCATTTCCTAGCTTTCTAAAGGAAACAAGAAAAATAAAAAGGTAATTTAATGCACTCCACAATTACTATTTAAGCATTACATCATCAGAAAGGCTGGCACTAACTAGTAAGTTGTCCCAATGACAAGACAGCATTACCTAGCAACTGCAGAGAAGTCATTAACCCTCTTGTGAGCACCGTATCCACCACTGAGACTGGAAATATGTTGCAGGCAACAAATGCACATGCCCAAGTGCCTGAAAAAAACCCAACTTCTTCCATCTTGTGATTATGGTGTGAACATTTTGCTCTGTAATTCTGAAAAGATGCCCAATTCAGTTCTGTGAAAGAACATATGAAGATCAAACGGCTGGGAAGGCAGCTCCTGAGAAAGAAGGGAAGCGTACTGAATCATACTAGTGCTATGTGTGCACACACAGAGTGAGACAGGTTTTTTTCTCTTGCCTGAAGAAGGACAATGGGTTAAAATACTACCAAGAGTGTCAGGAGGTTTACAGTTATTATTCATGCAGCTCATGGCTCTTTGCGGCCCTCCGGAACATCATCTGATGTTTTAGGGAACGTGTTATGTTCATCCTGTATTCTGCATAGCAGAAAGAGGTAGAGTTAGCTATAAGCTTCAAATTTAAGTATGATTTATGTGAAGAAAACAAAATTAAATCTGAACTCTGCCATGATTTACTTGGGAATGGGCAGGTCCTGAGGGATGAAGCACCTGTGGGGCACCTCTCCTGACAAACTCTACCAGCCCCTGAGTTTGTGCACCTCCCAGGAAACTTCTGGATTGCTCTTGCTGCAGCACTGAACATCTACAATCCACACTGAGAAACAGAGCAAGGACCTTCCCTGCAGCTGCAGCTCATACAGCCACACGCCAGGAGATCGGCGGCAGAAGTGAGCGCTGCCCACAGGAGGAATCTGGAAGAGGCACCAAGACCCAGGTCTGCGTGCTCAGGACTAGACTGGCTGCCAGCGGGGCAGCATGTCCGTGGGCTGTTATCCTCTTAAAGACCTGTCTTTATTTTCAGGAGCATGCCGTCTTTTCCTGTTGTGGTCTTGCACACAATGTTCATGTCCAGGAGATTGCCAGACACGGACAGAGCTCAAATCCTGATGTTTTCTGTGTAAATGAAGAGTGGAGAAAAAAGGTGTGCGTCCTCCTGTTCCCCTCTCTACACTAGACAGATTTCCAGGCCGTCGGAAAGACCTCCATAGTGATGTCAGCAGGCTATATCTATCTTCAAATGCTGCCTTTTATTTTGCTTGAATACAGGTATATAGTAACAAACACAACAGTTCAATTTGTAGGTCTTTTCTTGAATTGCATGGCTTGCAGTAGGTGTGAAAGCAAGCAAGCCAAGAGATTCAGAAAGCATGAGGAGAGAAAGAAAAACCCAAAAAAGAGTAGCAAGAAGAGCACAATATTTTCTTTTTGTGTCCAACAAAGACGGTCTGGACAAATATCACTCTAATTGGAGCCATTCTTTGGTATTTTATTCCAAATAAATAAACTGTCCAACTCTATTATATATGATGTTGCATATTTTTTCCAATGATCCTTAAGTGGATACTGGGACTGCACTTCATTGTGTGCTTCCATTCCAGATGACTAAAACAAGCTTTGTAAAATCTTCCCAGAAAAATATGATGTCCCACTAAATCACTACTTCGATACGATTATAAGAAAACTGACTTTGATTACTCTGTTACTTTTTCATGAGCAATAAGAAAGCAGAGCAATAACTAGCCAGCGTGAAAGAGCGAGCATTTTCAGCAGAAGTGCAGAGAAGCAGACAGGAGCTAATTTGTGTTCTGCAAAGGCTCAAGCCAGCCAGGAGCTGACAGTCTGCCTCTCACTGCCTTCACTGGAAATCTCTCAGCATCTCGTAGGTTCGCTGAGCATCTGGTAATATTGACCCCATCAGTACAGTTCCAAGTACTCCATGTCCACATCACCTGTTAACATAAATTATAGTCAAGGGAATACAGTATTTGTAGGAGCTGGTCCAAATACTGGTGAACACCTTCACTATTTTACCAGGTTAAAAAAGCTGCACCTACTCAAGCCATCAATGAAAGTATCATCATCAGTGCCATGAAGATCAAACCATGTAAAATGATTTTGCAATATTTTCATATCATAAAATATATACAGACATTAAAGCTGCCGATCTTGTTGCCTACAAATACTGCTGATGCCTAAGAATTTACTCAACTATCCACAGAGCTTTGTGAACTATAGGACCTGAGCCAGGTCCCAGACTCTGCTCCTTCTTTGAAGTAATGACCACTTTTATAGCACACAATTCCAATTGTTTTTCTTATTTTTATTAACCAATTTCTTAATAGCAACAAGACGCTGTATGCATTTCGCTGTGAGGAGATTATTACAGTGTAAGTTTGTTAAATTCATTTGGTCTATGACCTTGTGTCCTCTAACACCATCCAAGTAGGCACTGGATTTACAGAATAGCACGGTATTGCCTGCAGCATCCAGACACCTAAGCCCTTGCGCCTCACACAGAGAAACTCATTAGAAAACCAGCCTGAAGGAGTGGAAATAAAATTAAAACAAAACACGGAAACTGTTGTTGCAAAGTAAAAAGTGGCCCAAAAGAGGGAAATTCCATTAGTACATTCGCTAACGTAAGGCAAAACTACAAGCCTAATAGAGACTTTCAGCAGAAATCATAAACGGGCAATGAAGATACTGTTCTTTTCGAGTGCCACATGGTTCAGTAGAGAACTCACAACCGTTTAATGAACAATTTGTTAAAGAAAAGACAAGTAACAAATTTTGTCCTCAATTAAAGTCAATGGGATTGCATGTATAAGTCAACTGTAACTCCAAGTGACATTCTTATAATATTAAATATTCACTGAAATTCTGTATTAATACATGTATTGTTCTAATGGATCATTTCATTCTCCGTGAGTGCACAATTCCCCCTTTTTCAGCATAGCGCTGTGTATTACCTAATCACATTGAGAAAACACACACAACTTCAAATTGGTGCACTGTAGAAAATTTTGAAAACTCAAGCTGCACAACCAATATCATCTCAGCAACTTTACTCGGAGGGGCAAACTGGTGGGAGAGCGATACCTCCTCCACTCATCAGGGGAAGCCTTGACTGCCTAAGAAAAAGGCCAGATTTTTTTTCTAAAATATTTGCTGCCCTGCAGTTCCTATTCTCTTTTCAACTGAGCTATTGCTGACTTTGAAAACCTGACCTCCTGATTAGTCTGGAGGTATCAGTTAGACTACATATATTATTTTATTTAACTTTATGTTAAATCTAAGAAAGATAAATACAAAATGCAGTGTCAGACATTGAGGTGATTAGAAATTTTCCATACCCAGCCATTTGTTAACTTGAACACTTTGCATTTAATTTCTGTGTTTGTTTTCTTTTTAGAGGAAAAAAACTTCTGGATGAAGGCAAAAAGGTGATAGTTAAACTTCCCCTAAATAGAAATCTTGGGGAGTGACCAAAGCAAATATATTTGCTTCAGAGTTGTTGTTTCTATTTTTATTGTATTTTCTAAGTTAGAAACGCGTGAGAAAAAGAGATTGTAATGGAAGCTGGGTTTCATTCTTGACCATAGCAGGTACTGGCAAGATCTCACTATGATTTATGTGCATACATCTTATATTTCATTCCCTTATCTTTTTAAATGAGTTGTGAATAATTCAGAGAATGGCTGGGTGGATAACAGAGTTTGTGCACCCCTGAAGATCGAAATCTTCTAATTACCCAGTAACAGATACAGCTTGGAAGTGGTAACACCAGGTTTCCTTACCCCACTTATCTGTGGCCCAGGGCTCATCCCTATGCATGAGCCCCTTGCTATCCAGCTCCCAGTTAGTTCTCAGCTTGTCCTTCAAGACATCCAACAAGGCTGACAGTGAAGATAGTGTTCATAAGAGACAACTCGCCCCGGGGGAAGTCAACTGTCACTATCAAACTTGTTCCAGCAAAAAATTAAATATTTGGCATATGGTAATAACGTACCCGTCGCTATTGCCTCAGCCTTACCAAAAAGAGGCTCATAAATCCTTATAGAGCTCTTGTTATTTCCCAATAAGTCCTCCTCTTTGAGCATTAGCTCTTGAGCTCATTGACCTGAGTATACACTTAAGAAACTTGGTTAGTTATCTAAAAAAAAAAAATAAAATGTAGACAGGCAGAAGCAGAGTTAATCATTTGGACATTTGGAAATAATGTGGTAATGTTGTTTATATGCAGGCAGGCAGTTCACTAATAACATCGCTGCAAAACACTCAGAGGTTTTTAACTGGAAAAAAAAAAAACAAGAAAGCTGCAAAAGATACCCAGAATTCAATGGATTTTATTGAAAGCTCCTCTTCTGCTTAGTTTGCTGTGGGCATAATGAGCAGGATCTGTAATTGCTAAACAATATTAAAAAACTACAGCAAAATGCAAACCAAAAAACAAGGGAACTTTTCAGTTAGGAACAGGGAGACTGACAAGATGGTGGGAAGCCACCAATTTTGCCATGAAACTCTTCCTGAAATATACTCTAATAACGAGTCCTGGTTATTTAGCCCCACTGCAAGTGCCATTAGGAAGACAAGCCTTGGGGTTGGCTTTTGGGAGATTCAGGCAATCGTATCATCTATTCCCTTTAGTAAGGCTTGAGCAAAAATTAGCCAATCCTTTTTCTCCCATGTCTCCTTACAGAACGGTGTCTCCAGATCTGCACTCCTCTGATGCCAGGAAACATTTAATTTCCAACGTAGCTTTACCCTGGGCCCCTTCCTACCCATTTGTCCTTCTAGAGTTGTCCCTTGACTTAAATGACCCTTCTTTTCTGGCATTTATTTGCCTGATAATATTTACAGAGGGTAACCATGAAAGTGTTAAAGGTGCTCATACTGATCCAGAAAGGAAAAAAGAAAGGAAGCGCGTGTCTGGCATGCTATAAGGAAATGGGGAGTGGGGTGGTTTAAAGGTGTGAAATTTCTCTCTGCGTCTGAATTTCAAATGTGCTGTGTTTGGGGTTGAGTAGGGAAACGGGGGTGTTCGGTTTGATTAACAAGATAGAGGCCACTTACAAAGTTTAAATCTGAATTTTCCAAAAGTTTGGGGGGGTTCAGCTGCCAATATTTAACGCAGGTCACTGCGTACAGCCCGCATCCATTTGTAAGATGTTTCCTTCCTTGTGTTTATATCCCAGGTGACAGCGATGGGAGCTGCTGACCCGAGACCAGTTTCCTCCAGTCCCTCCAGCCTGGTGACATGTAAATGTCCTGTCACATTTCCCTGGGCCGGGCGATCGGGGTGGCCTGTGCCAATGAGCCCCAGTAGCTGGGCTCGGGTCGGCTTCCAGCTGGCCATGCAGGATCCGGCCTGGGGGCTGCTGTGCTCCCGTGGGCACAGGGAGGTTATAGAATCATAGAATTGCCTAGGTTGGAAGGGACCTTTCAGATCATCTAGTCCAACCATCAACCTAACTCTGACAAAAACCATCACTAAACCGTATCTCTGAGCACTATGTCTACCCGTCTTTTAAGTACCTGCAGGGATGGTACCTCAACCACTTCCCTGGGCAGCCCGTTCCAATGCTTTTGGTGAAGAAATTTTTCCGAATATCTAGTCTAAACCTCCCCTGGCGCAACTTGAGGCTGTTTCCTCTTGTCCTGTCGCCTGTTACTTGGGAGAAGAGTCTGACCCCCACCTTGCTACAACCTCCTTTCAGGTAGTTGTAGGGAGCGATAAGGTCTCCCCTCAGCCTCCCTTTCTCCAGGCTAAACAACCCCAGCTCCCTCAGCCGCTCCTTATAAGACTTATTCTCCAGACCCCTCACCAGCTTCGTTACCCTTCATTTTGTCTGTGTGGGAAGGAACCGGCTCCATGTCTGACTTCCTTGTGCAGGGCAACAAAAAGCAGTGGGCGAGGAGCTCACACGACTCTGTTGGTTCGAATAATGATATTAATAATAACAACAAATCCCTTTTTCCAGCACAGCCCTGTGGAGGAGACAGAGTCCACTTGGAGGATGTAATCCCCAGCAGCCAAAGCATTGTGCAGGGCTCTCCCGGCAGGTTGAAGCTGGGTTCATCAGTGGCCAGCGCTGGTGGGAGCAGCAGAACGCTTGGCATCAGCTGCAAAACCTGCCCGGAAAGCAGCAGGCACTCAGCAGGGAGCCGAGCCCCAGCCAGGCCGGTGTGGGTGCTGCTGCAGCAGCAAGCCCCGGTCCCCTGCAAAGGGCAACGACAAAGATGCCTGGGCAGCCCAGCAGCCCTTGATGGTCCAGCAGCCTCCAGTCACCTCTGAGACACATGGAGACTTGGCCTCCACTTGCAAGGTGCATGTATTTAAACTTTGGAGCTGTGTGTGCTCAGCCCGCTGAAAATGAGGGTGACTATTTAGCAGCTGGAGTACCACCAGTCTGGGAGACTGAGTATTGTCCCCTGCCATAGCAGCACCTGTGAAGGGGAAATCACAGAATGGTAGGAGTTGGAAGGGACCTTCAGAGATCATCTAGTCCAACCCCCCTGCCAAAGCAGGTTCACCCAGAGCAGGCTGCACAGGAACGCATCCAGGAGGGTTTTGAATATCTCCAGAGAAGGAAACTCCACCACGTCTCTGGGCAGCCTGTCCCAGCGCTCTGTCACCCTCAAACTAAAGAAGTTTTTCCCATGTTGAGATGGAATTTCCTGTGTTCCAGTTTGTGCCCGTCACCCCTTGTCCTGTCACTGGGCACCACTGAGAAGAGTCTGTCTCCATCCTCTTGACACCTGCCCTTTAAGTATTTATAAGCATTATTGAGATCCCCTCTCAGTCTTCTCTTCTCCAGACTAAACAGACACGGATCTCAGCCTTTCCTCATATGAGAGGTGCTCCAGTCCCTTGATCATCTTTGTAGCCCTCCACTGGACTCTCTCCAGCAGTTCCCTGTCTTTCTTGAATTGGGGGGCCCAGGACTGGACACAGTACTCTAGATGCGGCCTCACCAGGGCAGACTAGAAGGGGAGGATGATGTCCCTCAACCTGCTGGCAGCATTCTTTTCAATGCGACCCAGAAGACCATTGACCTTCTTGGCCACAAAGGCACACAGCAACCTCAAGTGCTTTCACAGGGTGAAGTTACAAGCAGCACTCCTCTGCAGACTGCCAAGCTGGCATTGGCTGGCAAGAACTTCTGTTAACTTCTTGTAGGTGGCATCTGAACTGGTGAACTTGGGCTGGATGGCCCTGCACCATATTCCTTTTTCTAGACCATTTGCTAAACTGCTCAAAATGAGGAAAGTGTTTGCATTTGATTTTGCGCTAAGTGTTAATTTGGAACCTGTTATACCTTCTCTGTAGTCATTATTTCATTAGTTTTAAAACTGATGTGATGAAAGAAAAAACTAGGGCTAGAGGCTAAAGAAAGGAGCTAGAAAATATTGTACTAGATTTTAAACCCTTCATAGCTGTTCTAGGTACGCTTTAAAGATCTTGTCTGACAGTTTTCAGTCAAATAGTCCATATTCAAGCTTAGGCCTGTGTGAGGCTTCAGTCCTAAACTGCAGTCTGCTAATATTTTAAAAGTTGAGGAGAAATGCATGTGGGTAAAAACAGGATAGAGAAAACACCCTAAAAATCAGCACACAGTACCTAGCTTGGTAACATGGACTGCAGCACAGGAGACAAGGTGAGTTTTAAAGACCAGATGGAAAGCCAAGCCACCACTAGAGTCATTTCTGGGACTGGAAACACAAAGGACTCTGTCTCACTCCTCCTAAGACACAGTTCCCTAAACTCCTGTTCAGCTGCTGCCTAAGGATTATGGGCGACTCTCTTTATTACAGTGAAGTTTCCTGAGTTCTTGGACATGCCTGTAAGCTCCTTGGCTTCAGCATTTACAGCCAATATAGCCCATGCAGCAGGGTCCCAAGTCCGTTTCATACTGGCTGCGGTGCACGGGCCTGGGCACCAGCCTTAGGCCCCCTGACAACTTCTCTATCCTGAACCCAGCATCGCTGGAGCAGAGATTTGGGATGGAGCTTTCCCCTCTCCAGGGAGAGTAAGAGATGAGAGACTCGTTGTCTCATGCATGTTGTTTTCCTCTGCACCAAGTGATCATCACTCCTTCTGAGCAAGGTGGGAAGCTGTGCAGGGATGGAGAGAAGCTGTCCCCTGTATCACAAAGGACAGCTTGGCCACCATGGATGGCCCCGCCGGCACTGCCCTTGCTGCAGGCAAGCTCTGAGCACTGACTCCTCTTGCCATGGAGATGCCTTTCTGCATCGCTGCATGAAGCAGTTAAACCCTGGAGACTGGCAGGGCATAAGGCATGGTCTCAGGGCTGACCACAGCGATGCCTGGTGACAGCGACCGCGTGGTCCTCTGCTGCTTGCCTTCCAGACCAGTGGGAACAGGCACGGCACTGCACAGAGCTTGTACAGGGGAACAGCAGCACGTTGGGTTGTCACCTCTTCATACTTTTTCCCCAACATGCCCATTAAACAGGTCCCTGCTGTGAGCACTCCCTGAATCTTCTCCCATGCATTGGTTCTTCCCCTCTAACCCGTGCAGGGAGTCTGGGAGCTTAGTGCAGGCAGTGGAGGCTTTGCTTCTGCAGCAGGGCTGCTATAATTTGCAATCCCAAGGCCATTTGCATGTTTCACCTTTTTTCATCTATTTCAGATCTTTCCTCAAACACTTCTGCCCCCACTCGCCTCTCTTCTCTGCAGGGATTCTCCCGGAGATGGCTCTACAGAAATCTCTCATCATCCCTAGCAGAGCTCTTCTGTGCGAGCGCTTTGCCAAGCACACTCATCTTTTATTCCTCCCTAAGCCCATCAGGCCGGCTTCCCTGCCTTTGTTTATACCAGTAACACCTTTTTCCTTTTAAACCTTTTTTCTTTTTTATAGAGGGTATAATAAAAAATTAAATGAAACCACAAAACCTCATTTTGTAAAACTTGGTCTGACCTACATCTCCAGAATCAAAGAAATTCTGAGCTAATGATGAATCTGCCTCATTCAACTAATCCCACCTAATTGCCAGAGTTCATGGGCACTGAGCTGGTAGTGCACGAACAGAACACAATGATCTAAGAGTGACGCTTTCACTGGTTTTCGTTGAAGAGAGTGATGGAGTTTTCATATTCGGAAACATAAAATTGGGAGAAAATCTGCTGTTAGGTGATAAATTTGCAAAATGGGCCAAATCCCCAATGGAAATATTTAACAGCAATCTATTCACTCAAAAGGAAGTATACTCAATTCATTAGAAAATATGTATGTAAAAAGACCTTACCAATCCAATAGAGTAAGACTGAAGAGATTAAATAAGTTCCAAAACTAGCAGTCAGCGGTGTGCAGCCAGAAATAGCTCTCAAAAAAGGTTCAGTTTTCTCACCAATCCAGCCACGTGACCTTAATGCCTCCTCCAATTATTATTGTATTTACTCCAATTATTATTGTATCTACTATTCAAATTAATTTAATCTGGAATTTGGTCAACACAATGCCTTACGAGTTGTAAATCACTAAAAATACCTATGTTGCCATACAAGTAGATTCTATAACCTCTGGGTAGTAGCTTAGGAACTAAAGCTGCATGTGAGATTCGGTATTGCTATAGTAATTAACAATCCACAAACAGATTAGTTTCATACTTCATTCTTGAAGTAACATCATCATTTGCCTGGCACCGTGAAGCCACATGCACGCGATGGACATTAATTGGGAATAAGAACCTGAATTCTTCTCTATCCTGTTAAAATGAGAAGCACTACACTATATTCCACTATTTCATAGTAAGCAAGGTACTGCAAAACTCTGAAAAAAAGTACCTGGCTATATATATTTTATTAGATTTTACTTCTTCATTTATACATATTCACTAATGGCAATAGCTTTCGTATAAGGAAGCTTTTTTGCCTCATCAGAGAAGGAAGGTTATTTTTCCCAGATAGTAACTACCTACTGTATGGAACCAGGTCTAATGTGTCCAAGTACAGAGTACTGAAATGGCATTATTATAACTATTGCTTCATAAAACTTCAAACTACCATAATAATTTAATATCAGTGCAATCAGACTTTTTCTGCAGGCATACTTCTGCAATTGAGAGCTTTCTACTTGTACTTTTCATGGGGGGTTACTCCTGCAGCAGTTTAGCAAATAGTACCTGATCTCCTAAGCTAAAGCTGCCTATTAACAGAATTAAGTTCAGTTAGGTGCTCTTTGTAGAATAGGTAAATTGTGGCTCATGAAGCCTAAGAAGAGATGGAGATTAGGTTAGAAGGGAAGAGAGAGGGAGAGGAGAGTAGGTGGGAGAAGAGGACTGGGAGGGATCCCAGTCTCTTGGGAGAGTCTGTCCCTCGTCCCACTTTCCTTGCTGTCTCAGACCTACACACGTCCTGCACCACGTTATGGTCCCAAGTCCAAAACTTGATGCATTGTTCTCCTCTGGAAATAACCCTTGTGCAAAGACGATTCTTAAAAAATCTAGTACTTTTCAGGCTAAAGATGGCTGTATGTATCTGATTCTGCTCAGGAGAAGTGGATGGCAAAACTCTTCTTGAATGCAAGAAGGTATGTGTGTGTGTATATATAGGAGAGTGGTGCACTTCACCTTTTCAAAAGTAATAACTCTTCTGAGAGGAAAGCAGCATTTCAGGAAAGCCAGTGAGGCAGTGCACCCTCACAGCCACACTCATGGCCAAGGTAGACTTCCAACAGCTTACCTCCCCCCAGACCAGGTAACCCCCGCTTGAAGCTTGGGGGCAACCTGCTCTGGATCTTTATTTTGCAACCACAGGTCTCTGCTGCTGCAAGCCAAGCGGGGCTCAGGTCCACATCTACAGCCTGGGACCTGAGCAGAGCACAGGAAGACTTTCTTAAGAAGGACATGGACCTGTTGGAACGGGTCCAGTGGAGGGCCACAAAGGTGATCAGAGGGCTGGAGCACCTCTGCTATGAGGATGGGCTGAGAGAGTTGGGGTTGTTCAGCCTGGAGAAGGGAAGGCTCCAGGGAGACCTCATAGCAGCCTTCCAGTACCTAAAGATGGCCTACAGGAAGGATGGGGAGGGACTCTTTATCAGGGAGTGTAATGACAGGACAAGGGGTAACAGTTTCAAACAGAAAGAGGGTAGATTTAGATTGGATATCAGGAAGAAATTCTTTGCTGTGAGGGTGGTGAGACACTGGAACAGGTTGCCCAGGGAGATTGTGGATGCCCCATCCCTGGAAGTGTTCAAGGCCAGGCTGGATGGGGCTTTGATCAGCCTGGTCTAGTGGGAGGTGTCCCTGCCCAGGGCAGGGGGGTTGGAACTAGATAATCTTTAAGGTCCCTTCCAACCCAAACCATTTTATGATTCTATGATTCTATGATCTTTAAGGTCCCTTCTAACCTGAACCATTCTATGATTCTTCCGCGCCCTCACTCAAGTGATTGCCCCAACTCAGGTAACACAGAGGGGAAAGTTGCTTGGCAAGAAATAGGCAGGTTAGAACAAAAAGTTGGTGGGTGCTTGTGGGAATGGAGATCTGGAAGAAGATGTGTCATTGATCAGCCTGAACTGAGAGCAGCCCTCATCAGAGGGAGAAATTGATGGCCTGATGTACTGGTTTGGGTTGGGATAGAGTTCATTCTCTTCACTATAGCTTGTATGGTGCTGGCTTTTGGATTTGTGACCCAAAGAGTATTGATAATACAGGAATGTTTTAGCTACGGCTGAGCAGTGCTTACACAGTGCCAAGGCCTTTTCTGCTCCTCGCCCTGCCCCACCAGCGAGCAGGCTGGGGGTGCACAAGAGGCTGGGAGGGGACACAGCTGGGACAGCTGACCCCAACTGACCAAAGGGATATCCAAGCCCATCTGATGTCATACTCAACAATAAAAGCTGAGGGAAGAAGGAAGGGGGCACATTTGGAGTTATGGCACTTGTCTTCCCAAATAACCACTGTGTGTGATGCAGCCCTGCTGTCCTGGGGATGGCTGAACACCTGCCAGCTCATGGGGAGTGGTGAATGAATTCCTTATTTTGCTTTGCTTGTGCATGTGGCTTTTACTTTCCCGATTAAACTGTCTTCATCCCAACCCATAAGTTTTTGCACTTTTACCCTTCCACTTCTCTTCCAAAACCACTGGGGAGGGGCGTGAGTGAGCAGCTGGTGGGGCTAAGCTGCCCACTGGGGTTAACCCACAACAGCGGAGAAGATGAAAAAGGGGCAAGGACTGATGGACAAGGAAAGCTAGAAAAGTCTGAAAGGCACAAGCTGGGCCTGTTAAGGGTAGAAGATAAAAGGGAGAGGAAGGCAGAGGCAGGACAGGCAGAGGACAGGAAGGTCATGGTTACAGTGGGTGGGTGGAAGAACCTAGGACCAGTAAATCACAGCCTCCTGCAGAGCCCTGAGCTGCTCCCACAGTCCCCGAATCCACCTGTCCTCTGCAAACCCATGGGCAAAGAGCTCCCTCCCCATTTCAGGTTGGCTGAGAAGCGGCAGAGCTTTGCTTGCAGTCCCTCTGTTACCTCGAGAGGTCACGGTCTGTGCCGAACCCAAAGGCAGCGGCTCGGATGATGACTCACGGGGGTGTCACCGTGATGCCACACGATGGACTTTCCTGTGCTGGGGTGTGGGTCTGCTTTCACTCTTGCAGCAGTAAATTACAGGATTAACACAGCAGCAAAAGCACAAACTTACGCCTCAAAGTTAGGAAGCGCCAGAATTGCGTTTCTTTGCCACTTCTATTCCCCTGCTTCCCTTCCATCCCCATATTTTGTGGCCCTAGAGTGAAATCATTGTTTCAGCTCCTTTTCTTCCCTTGCACAAGGGGAGCTGCTCTGGGCATTGATCAGGGTGGTGTAATGAAAAATGTTGCATGCTTAACCTCTTTTCACAGAATCACAGAATGGTTTGGGTTGGAAGGGACCTAAAAGATCATCTAGTTTCAACCCCCCTGCCCTGGGCAGGGACACCTCCCACTAGACCAGGCTGCTCAAAGCCTCATCCAGCCTGGCCTTTTCTTGTGTTGCAAGAATCAGGCAATGAGTAGTGAACAATACAGGGGCTGGATGAAGAGAAAAGCTGATCTGCTGGACGAGGCAGGCTATTGCTGCCCCGGAAAACCAGTGCTCGTCATCTCTGCGTGGAGTCCCTGTGTGGGGTGGGTCGACTGCTAAGACTTGGCTGCCTATAGGCGTTCGCTCCCTCTAAGCACGTCGGTCGACAAGTGCCTGACCCAGAGACTTAGATTGATTTTCAGACACAAAGGACACTCACTGTTACTGACAGGGTCTCTTTGTACCACACATAAGGCATGACTGTGATTCTAACAAATGAAAATGTCTCAAATGGAGCTCTCAAAAATACTGCCTTGGACTTCAGTGACTGCACCTCAGCTCTTTCTGTTTGACGAGGATAAAGCATGTCCTTGCTTCACTGTGTGTCCTAAAAAGAAAACCGTATTTGTGAAGCACTCAGATACTCAAGTGCCATAGGAAAAATTGAAGAAACTAGTAATTCTGTCTTCAGAACAAGAGCTGGGTAGTGGGGAATGACCAGGGTATGGAATAATACGTTCAAAAAGAAAGTCACAATGAGATATCTAACATACTGACGCAAAGATGCTGTGGGCAACATAGTATAAGACAAGACAGTGTCATAATGTTTTGCAATCCCATTTGCAATAGGCCAAACTGGAGTTTCATGGATAACCTGAATTGGGTATTTTTTTGAGTGCTTAGTTTTGTAGCCCTAAGACCATTCTTTTGCCATAATATTTTCTGTGTGTGCAAGTTTTTAACATAGAAAAGAGTAGCAACCTGAGCTAGTGAAGAAATTGCCTACCTTTCTCTACAAATTAATTTGATGGAAAATAAATCGGCAAGGCGATTCTCACAATTTAGCTATGCTTTTGTAACTGTGCTGTAGAGGAAGGTATCTTCTTTGGTAGTGAAAAGATGTTTTACTTGTTGACTTGATTTACTGATTGAATCTACTTGTCTTTAATTCAGCTACATAGGGTGGACAGCATCATGCGCACTGATTAATTGTCAGGGCATCTGGTGTATGTGCATAGGAATTTTTACTCTATTAATATCTAAATAAATAAGTTATTAGGAAATATCCATCAAATTTTATGTCAAAATCCTTGAGAAACTAGTTTTGATGATGTTGCACACGGATTCCTAGGGCCCTAAATACTCTGGGCCAAAATGTTTTACTTAACAAAAGGGACTCAGCAAAAACCTATCTGAAATCGTGGTTGTATTTTGTCTCCTTCCAGAATGTCCGGAGGAAATTATTCTTTTTAAGGTATTTGTAAAGAAAGCTCAGAATAAGCAGAGCATGTTTGGCAAGTTCTGAACCACAGCAGGCTTATAACTAACTTTTCCAGGTTGTATATTTTCAGGTATACGTAGAGTTAGCATGGGGGGAGCATTGGGGGGCAGGTTAGGAAAAGCGGACAAACTGAGTGACGGCACCGCTGCTAGAAAAACTTAATGCCCAGGGAGCTCACAATCAAATATTTATAGCTTTATGGGCAACAAATACTCAGTGAGACAGGACTACAAAGCAGTCCCATGCTCAGGTATTCTTTTTGCTCTCACCCTATCCATTTCTTTCACCATATCCTTTTTCAGAATACTTACTACACTGTCAGCAATGTTATTGCCAACCCCACTGCAAACTAGTAAAATGGGGAATGCTATTTAATGCCTTTTTACGGATTTCTCAGTTGATCCACTTGGTTCCCATTCAAATATCGCGTTCATTTCAAATGATGCAACTGGCAGGGCAAGTAGGACTTTTGTTCAAGAATCTGTTTTTCAAATACATCATATTCAGAGGTCTAGAAATAAAAAAAAAAAAAAATTTCAAAAAATCCATTTTTAGGTGATTAGCCCCGTTTTCGTATTGTACTTCAACCACTAATTATCTTAGGAGATGTTTTTGCCAGGAAAAGGCCGCACTATGAATAATTCTTTCAGTATTTCTGCAGATGCTGACTTCTGAGGCAACTGAAAGTGGCTCTTCGGAGGAGATCTGTACAAGATTTCCCAGCTTCTATGAAAGATCAGAACAAGAAGTCACCACGTATGAGGCTGTGGTACTCATTGCCAGCTACAGCCAGCTTTGCCCAACACCTACAGAGATGCTGGAGAGGGCAACTTGCAACCTCTTTAGTAGGGTCTCTGGTGGCAACGCTGGGAGACCTGCTTCCCAACTGTGTTCCCGTAACATCGCTATACGGTGCTGGTGTCTCTCAGCACCTCAGACTCCAAAGGGGTCTGGGAGAAATTTAACCCCCGGCTGCAATACACTTTTTATTTTTAAATCAAATGTGATCTTTTTGCTCCTGGAGTTTAGTAGTTTTGACGGTGGAAAGGGTCGTGCTGTGTTCTTGAAGCACGTTCTTGCCTCGGCAGAACAAAGCACAGGGAAGTGAGAAGGGGGTCCTTGTCGGAGCTATGGGGAGGAGAGCACGACAGCCCACTCTGCTCCGCTCCTGGTTACCACCACCAGCAGGACAGAGCGCAATGCAAGCACTCATTTATTGCTAGATACCAGCTGTGCTTAATCGTCCATGGGACTACAAGAGATTCTCTTCAGGTCTACCTAACCAGCACCTCTGTCATTTATTGGGGTATTTGGGCACTTCAGTTCAAAACCAGATTTATTAATATCAAATTTAAAGCAAATTATCAACTATTACAAATATCGTCTGAATGCCTCCCTGGGATACTCACTGATAGGGGTTCTTAGAAAATATAAAATATCAACCCCTTAAGCACTTGGGTCTTCAAACAAATTTTATAAGGCAGATAATGTCAGGAATCCTTGGAAGTACAAATCCATATACAATTCATCGTCTACTTGCAAATCCTGTGTTTGGATTTAAAAACCCCACCCTTTAATATTCTGGAATTGCAATGCTCTTCCTTAAAAATCCCCACATAACTTTATACGCATTTGTCCTACTGATTTTAAAGATCCACCCGCTCTGTTTGCAAGCATACCATTTGCTTTCCTAAATGTCAGTCAGGAGAAACATGGCATCAGCCTTCATCTCTTATCTTCACTTCACGGCTAAATGTCTGTGGTGAGAAGACATGCCATGGTCCTGCCACAGCCCCTTCGGTCAGATTTCACTAAATTTCATTTATGTCAGATTTTCATGAAATCTTTTTAAAAAAAAAAACACCACCAAAAAAACCCCACCAAACAAAAAGAAAAACCTAATTGCATTGCAGTAAGACAAGTGTTCCAGTTAGTTCGACGGTAGGGGAAATGCAAGCTGTATTTAGTCTGTTGTTTGTAAACTCCAAGACTGTGCTTTTGGTTTAGGATGGTGTAACCTGGGCACAGGGAGGGACCTGCGTTCACATCACACGCGAACCAAAATACAGGGACCAGGATACATCCTCGCCCCCCTCCCCACTCACCTGGGCAGGGTGCAGGGGCTGCAGCAGCACCGTACGCTGCCCACGGATCAGATCCGCGCCCATGCGTGCGTTTAATGCGTGAATAACATGTAGGGTAATTTCTTGATCGGTTTTTGACAGCATCTGCGTTTCCGAAGCTGCACAAGTGTGACAAATGGCTGGGGGGGATAAGAGCCTTCCACCACATCCGTAAACCCTCCCCTTCGCCCCACCCCACCCCAGCAAACAGAACAAATGCCCCGTACCTGGAGACGTTTCAGTGCCTGAATTATTAATAAAATAAGCATGATAATGAATAATCTATGTTAAGCATTTTCTTACCCTTTATTTTTTCATTATGATCAGAAGAGGAATATGATTAACAGCAGTTTAAACTTTAGCAGTACAATTTCAGTATTAAATATAAAACTACACTGCAAGTTGATGTATTTAAAAATGGTTATGTATACTCTAGCCTTAAATTTATGTATCAAATACAAGTAACTCAATTGTTTCTTGCCTTGACAATTAACATATCTAACAAATTTCAACAAGCCAGACATCCATCTTTTCCATTAAAAAAAATAAGCAAGCACACCAACTCTTATTCATAGCAAGGGGGTGTAAAGATTCAACACTTTCCTGAGTGTTGTGCAAAGAATAACAGGTTCGAGAAAGTCAGATAAATAAGTGTAATGATAAACCTAAAGCTAAGCTGGAGGACCTTTTGATTAACTTCATATTTCATATATTACTTGCATCAGTTGAGAGCAACATGAGTTACAGAACTTCCATGAAAACAAGCCACTTACAAGCAGGTGGTTAAGCTTGATCAGTTTATTAAAAGGATTATATGACACGGTTGCCTGCAATAGCAGGGGACTGGATCTGATGACCCAGGAAGTTCTTTCCAGTCCCATGTTTCTAAGCCATGCACCAAGTGTATCCAGCCCACACTTTCACATTTGGAAAAAGCCAAAGCCACACACACGCACACTCACAGAAAAAAAATTAAAAAAAAAAATAAAAAAAATAATCCTTGATGACACCACTTCATTTCTCTAGATATTCACTATGCAGAAGGGAACAGAGCTAAAGTCCTGTACAGAGGATACATTTACTCGAGGTTGATGTGGTACTGAAGTCAGTTAATAATTAGATACCTCCAGGCAGATTCAGTTACAGGGCATACCAACACTGCACACTGCCAGACAATTTCTAATCAAGCCAAGAACCTCTTGCAGGAACGAGGTCTCTTTGCTAGCAAGCACAGAGCACACTGAATAAGCTAAAAGCAGCTGTTCTTAAATGAACTACCCTACCAACCGTGAGTGAATGACAGATAGATGGTAAGAAGCATTTACCTACTAGACAAGATCTCTCTGCACACTCAGGCAGAAGAAGTAATTAGTTCAGAGCAGCAACCATTGCTCCTACCTTGTCTGTCTCTTGAGTACGTTCTCTTTAAAAGCTGGTCTACAGAATCAGTGCAGCCTCTCTCAAGCACTACCGAAGTAGCCATTTGCAGCTGCCATGCAAGACTCTACTTTCAAATGGTAGTCGGACATTCCCATCATGGTGGCCACTTTGCTAAGACAGCATACACAGCCATACCAAGAGCCTTTACAACCAGAGATCTAAACAATTGCCTACATTCAGCCCATCTAACTTTTAGGCACTTGGTTAAGGTGTCTGGGTCCCTAGTCACCCAGAAATCCCCCCACCCCCAGGAAAAAATAAAATTAAAAAAGGAAAAAAAAAAAATAATCACTGAAGGCAGATAGTCTCAAATGCCTTCTGAAGGTGTCTCTTGACCCTCGCTGAGCAAAGCTGCATTTCAAGCAACCAAGTTCTTAACACAGGCACCTCAGTTAGACAGGATGAATGGAGACTTGCATCTCTTTCAAGAGATAGTATCAATACTCTCCAAAACCAAAGGCAATTAAGCAATTAAGGTTTGCAACTCCAGTTACGTTTGGAAACAAACTTACAGTCAAGTAATTAAGCTGTAGTCCCTCCCTCCCAAGCATAAAAGCCTTCCACATGGAGGCTCTGCTATTTAAAAAAAAAAAAAAAAAAAAAAAAAAGAAAAAAGCATTCTTCTTTCAAACAAAGAAGAGTGGACATGGCTGCTTTGCCACTCATTCATGGGGAAGCTGAAGGATCAGAGAACACTTACTCAGAGACCTGGAATGACTAAGCACTGCTAGTGCATGCAAAGCAGAAGTAACAAGATGGTTTTTAAATTAACCCTAGTCCTCTTCTCCACCCCACAAAATTCATGCAAGTGTTTGAGAAGATAGTCAAGACATAATAGCCCCAGTTTCCAAAAAGGCTTAGTTTTGTTTTTTTTTTGTTTTTTTTACATATTGTAAAAGAAATGTCCTTTTTTTTTTTTCTTTTTGTGGGTAGAGAAATGCATTTTTGGCATGTTTGAGAATCATAGATATCTATGAAGTCCATGCTGTTTAAATTCTCCAACTAGTTTCTATAACCTGTCAAAAAAAACATAAGCAACCTATACATGTCTCCCCAGTATTGACATGCATGCTCAGAGCTCTCCACTTTAGTGAAATGAGGTGTTACTTCTGTGCTGATAGTTGACGAGTCAGCATTGCACGACTTTAAGACCAACTAAATTAACATTGTCGTAATATGAAAGGCAAGCACAAGTTCATTTATTTATAGCAAAGGTCTTGGGTTACAGGAGGTCAGTTCTTGCCATCTTGAAAAGATAGGGGATAACTTATTGCATACATGTGCATTATAATTTAGCAGCAAGTCATTCATAGAAACACTTCCCTCCTACTGCTTTTTTGGTTTATTATCTCAATTATATATATATTTTAGCTTTACAAAGCATTTAACACCACCTTTAAGTTAATGGTCTTTTATTGGAAAAAAAGACTAGCATTTACAACTTGGAATGGACATAAATTGTAATATCTTGAACAGCAATGTTGATAGTTGTGCTGAAGTCCACAGGCTACTCCGCCAGCTCCAAGTCATGGTACAGAAGGTTTTAAAAATATGAGAGTCCAAAGATGCTCCCTTGGTGAAAGTTTCTTTTAAAAATTTTGTGAACGGTAACAGCCCGACACCCGTTTCACTATAGTGCAATGCAGACAATGTTAAACCAGTATTTTAACACAGACATGCCATCCATAGTTAAGATCATCATATTTTTGGAGCACACTGCTACGTACAGGAGAACCATTCAACCTTTAGGGCATTTTCTCTAAGTTTTGCATCCTTCAACCATTTTGCTGCATACCATCCTGAGGTATAAACCAATTTTAAAGTAAACCAGCTATGACAATTTATACTACAAATTGAACTAGAATCCACCGTTGAACAAAAGAGTGGATCCTTTCGGTTGTTTTTTTCCTTTTAATACAAATGTCTGACTGTGCTCAATTGTCAAGCTGCATGCATGAAAAACTGGCCAGCCCAAACAGTGTAATAGTCATTAGCAAATGGAACTTTTGAGTTCACTAAGTGCTTCCTTTTTTTTATTTTCAAGGTAGTACAATTATTTATATTGTAAAACTGATGTTTAACTTTATCTTTTGGGGACAGGACCACCAACCATTACATGCAGTTTGTGGACAGAAGGTATTTTGACATTCAGTTTTGCTATACAGAAACAGAATGAATAAATGAACATTTTTTTTGCAAGAGGTAAGTAAAAGATTCAATTTGATTCTTCTAGAGGAAAAAAGGTGTAAAGGAGGTCTCTTCACTTTGCAGTCATCATCTGTACGAATTCTGAAAAGATAAAAAGTCACTGTGATTTATTGTCTCCAGAGTACTTCAACTGATAAGTCTTGTAAATGCACTTGGCATAAAAAAAGAGCCCTTTTCACTGCATCAAAGTTTTTGTCCACAGAAGTGGACAACCAAATTAAACTGGTGTCTCAAGTACTAGAAATTAATGCCCTACACAACAGGCTTTCACTCAATCCAAATAATGGTTTTGAGTCAAGACAAACATCTCTTTACCTTCATAGTTGACTTGCCCATCCCCGTCAATGTCTGCTTCTCTGATCATTTCATCTACTTCTTCATCTGTTAGCTTTTCTCCTAAGTTTGTCATAACGTGACGTAGTTCTGCTGCACTGATATAGCCATTGCCATCCTGTGAGTAGAGAGTTGCACAAGATCATGATCAGCAATCCTGACATTGATTAACTCTGAAACTACATCTAGGTTTCCAGTAACTGCTTCTGAACTAGCCTTACTGCACTCGGGACAGATATACAGACGCAGCACACTGTATAACCCTACAGTATGCACTAGTTCCATTGCATCACAAAGCACGCATGCCACCGCATCCTTCTATGCAATTACTATACTGCAAGAATAACTGCATGCCTGATTTCTAGCTGTGATAAGGTATTTTTAACACTTTTAAAGAGCTTTCAAAAATAAACCCAAAACCACAGTGTTTTTTGTTTAGTCTCTGCTGCCTAAGCAAGTTCCTCCCTCCTTCCCCCATCCCCCCCCCCCAGAAAAAAAAGCCAAGACCAAACAACAATTTCCCCACCAGCAAGAATAAAGTCAGCTTTCTCTTCTGGATAATACTACCACTACAACCACACTGCAGGTGGCTAGGTTAGGCTTCTTAGGCAAGATGCTATAGAATAAAACTTCAAAGAAAGCATTTAAATTCTACTCATAAGGAGTTGTGAAAAGCTTCGTGGCAAAAAAATGAAAAAAGAGAGAGAATGACACTTCTAAGTCAGTATTCCCATTAGTAATATCCAAACCTAGTGCTCATCCCTTGCCATTTCAGAAATTGTCCTCTTCCATCTACAGGAAGAATACACTAGCTTAGAGCAGGAGTTCATACGGCCATCACCAGTAGATAAGCTACCTCAGTGGGTTTAAACACAAATCTACTCTGCAGAAATAACCCCATGGGGTAGATAAAGTACTAAACAAAACAAACAATCAAACATTTCTGTTAGCATGTTTTCCAGCAAAGTACTGGAGACTGCCACTTTTTTTCCCATAAAAGGAGAAGTAGTAAGGCTTTCTTTCACACATACGTGTGCATCAACTTAGCACCTGCACCAGTCATTGCTCAACGTAATTTTCTTCTAACATCTGTCATATCCAAGCAATCCAAAGAGGGGAACCCCTGTTCTAGAAATAATTAACCTTCACCATGTATCCCCAGGTATCCTTAAAGACAACAGAGGGAGTTGAGCTCTTCTGTTTCCCTGAAAGCAACCTCAAAGTCCACATCTTGAAAACAGAGCATGCAATATTTCACAGCCCTCTAAATACTGATGACATCATCTTAGCTTCAAAAGTTCCATAATGAAGAATAAAACCTTGTGCATCCATGCAAGCATCCCCCCATTCCCCTGAAGTCAGAAGGTACAGAAAAACACCACCTCTCCTCCCCACAAGCATCAAGTTCTGCTCATCTCTGCTCCTAAGGAAAGGCCAAAAAGTTTTCCTCTCATGGATAAGCCTAAAGCTTAGACCTGCTACATAAGGCAGGTAGAACCAGCCTGCAACAGTCCTGGTTCTGTTTCCAGAATAACCCCTGCTCTGTTTCCAGATCCTCTGCTTCTATTAGAGGACTTTGTTTTCCTCCTAGACAAGAGAAAACGCTGCGGAAAAAGTGGACACCATTACTGCCTCTAAAGAATGTTTGTACTTTTATTAATACCTTGTCAAAGACTCGGAATGCCTCACGGATTTCTTCCTCGCTGTCTGTGTCCTTCATTTTTCTGGCCATCATGGTTAAAAATTCAGGGAAGTCAATAGTGCCATTGCCTTAATGAAAAGAAACTTCCAAAAATTAAACTTCCATGCTTTTCTTTATACAAAGAAAATAATCTGTCATTAATTTAGCCAGGGACAAGACTGACAGATCCTCTGTAAACCATTCCTACAGAGGAACTGAATCTTCTCCCTTAATGGCTACCACTGCCTTTTTGCTATTACAATGCGCAGTAACCACTGTCACTGCAGCGTTTCAGCAAAACAGAAATCAACTGTTGCCTTCTCTCCAGGTTGAATCATACCATTCGCCACCCAAGTTGCAAGTAAAACACCACTCTGATGCTGCAAGGTTAACCAATACTAAGACTTGTCTTTATTTCAAATCACTCCACAAAATTAATCGTTTAGTTTCTTTAGAATCTCCCAATTGTTGTGGGAGACTCTACAAGGTAATGTACTATAAAGCTGGCACTACAAATACAGGATATCTAAAGTTCGAGAAAGTTACACTTCACTAAGCTGCTCATAAACACTTGTTCCATGTTAAAAATCAACTTCCTTCATAGATGTTGTACACCACAGAAGTAATGCACCGTTTTAAGGGACAACAAGGATCTGCAAATTCCAGTGACATGAGAAAAGCTGCCATTATTTGGTATTTCTGATAAGCTTAGCAGTAGGTGTTCTTACAGGTACTTCACTGCAAAACTGAAAATCCCTGGTAACATCCAGGCCTCACCCCGAAGATTTTTTACGGTCTTCATTCAAAGTAAGGATTCAAACTTCAGGCTGCTCAAAGCTATGAGAAAAGTGGTGTGGTGAAGAAACAAGTTCTTTAAAACAGCAGAAACTATATTACTATAATCAGGATTCAGCCCTATGCACCAAAAGAACCTGCATGAAATAGTTCACTGTGCAACTAAGATCTACTCATGGCTTGAGGGAAACATACAAACTCATTGGGCAAGTATAGCAAAGAAGTTAAATAAATGCGGTTTAAGAAAACCTTTGCATCTTAGGGATTCCAGATTGGGACATACACAGCTACTTATCATCATGGCCAGCTTTATCTACCAGCTAAATCTGAATACACGGCTTGTACTCAGCTCTGAAAAATCCTCCATGAACATGCAGAGCAACAGCAAACCATTCTGCCATAAAACAAGTTTAAACAGATGGGCAGGCATACCTATCTGAAGTCCTCAGTCTCCTTTCATTTTTAATCCACCAGTGCAGCATTGTGGCCTGCAACCTAGAGAAACCACTATATACAAACTCAACATAGCACTGCAAACCCTGAAGTTCTTCAATATCTGCATCCAGGAGTTAGCAACTACAGTCAACTTACACTTTTAGGACAGTAGTTGTAATTAATGCAGCCTGATAATCAGATCATCTGTACTCTTGCCAATACAATTTCACTCTTCTTTTAGAGAAATATCAGAGAAAAATCACTATGACAACGAACATACAAGTTCAAAGCCTTGACATCACTGAGCAGGGGAAAGCATTTTCCCTTTTTATAACTGCTAGCCCATCTGGAGTCTCAGAAACAAAATGTGCCGTTACCCTTTCTAGCATCCATTTGAAGTAATTCTGATAGACTTGATATGGGAAGGGTTTTTTTTTTGCCTCCAATCCCCCCATCTATTAGTAAACTAATATACTACAATAGACCATACAGTCTCTCCCTGTTGTGTTTTGAATTCTTGGAAGTTTAACACTATTCCACTCCTACCACATTTTTGGCCTTCGACAAAACCACAGACATTAGTACAGCTATTAAGACCAACACGGGCTGACGAAACATGTATAGAAAAGCTGGGTGGAAATGCAGGTTAACAGCAGGTCAGGACAAGTCCGATAGCAATAGGAAGCCTGTGATCCATAAAATATTAAAGACGAACAGCGTAACTTTGTCTCTGCCCATCTCCTTTTTTATATTCTCACTAATACTGCTAGGATCTTTGACTGCTGTACAGAGAGCAATCAAAAAATTGACATCCCTCTGACTTTAGATTCTATGGAGTATGTTGAAACTGCTTCAAGAGAAGATTCTGTGATATAGATCTCTATGCGGTCCAAGCCCAGGTATGGAGGTCATACATGCTTAAGATGATCACAGAGCTAGTAACTACCTTTCCAACACTTACCATCAGCATCTACCTCGTTGATCATATCCTGCAATTCTGCTTCTGTTGGATTTTGACCCAGTGATCTCATGACAGTTCCCAGTTCTTTTGTTGTAATAGTACCATCACCATCTTTGTCAAATAGGGAAAAGGCTTCCTTGAATTCTAGAGGCAGAAACAGTCCCAGTGTTTAGTAATATCACCAGCATGAGAAAACTGCATACTAAAAGTGCACTCCACTGACAATGCCTGGTATGATTTTAAGATACATTTTATCTAATTGTCCACATATCGAGAGAGTTAACACTCTCAACTATTAATACAAAATTACTTAACAGTACCAAGACATAATTTGCATAGTATATTCAAACTTAATTCATGTGGCTACTATCTGCATTACAACTCCATAATGCATTTCAGTATCATCTTGCTTGAGGCACAGTTGCACCATACAGAGCAGCTGCTTGGCATAAGTGGAGGAACCCACTGGGTTCCCTTCACCATTAACAGACTTACAGGAACAATAAGTGTTGTCATTCACCACTTATTTTTAAGGCTACAGACAACAAGAATTAATGTCAGCCAGAAGTGGGTGACTGATTTTCAGAAGGTCAAATAATGCCCCTTCTCCTAACCAGTTTGAATTACAGACACTCTGTTAGAAGTTCTTTAAAATGCACTGGCTTATATTAACCTCTAATAAATCCATTTTAGGTTTATTTGTTGCCATTTCATTTCAAGTTTATCTTCACTTTTAAAAAGTGAAGATATTCACTTATTAAAAAGAAAAGAGTACCTAGGTCTGATTTGACTCCCAAGAAGTTCACGTGAGTCTAGCAATTGTTTCTGTTTGCAAGAAATCTAGAAGGACTTGGCTCAAGCCTGAAAGTCCAAAAAAAGATCATCTGTAGTCCAAGGAAGAAGCAGTCTAAATTAAGAGGCAATGAACCAGTAATCTTCCAGAATTTTTTTTAAGAAGTGAGTGCTTTTTAAAAAAGTGTCAGTACAGATCTGGATAATGTATTTTCTTTTAGTCACAAGGAGACAGCAAAAAAACAATAACTTCTCATCAAGACACTTACCAGCAATCTGTTCTTCAGTCAGCTGATCAGCCTACACGAAGAATAGAACATTTTAGAATATTGTTTACCTCTAGCTATGTCAAACCATGAGATACTTCATTTAGATTTATCATTACTTTTACAAAGCCACTGTCAACCCTGGGAATTCTGCCTCTGCAAGGAGATTCCACTCACCTACACCATGCAGCCATTTCCAAAAGCATACAAGCTAACTTGTTTTGAAACTGCAGATGAAGAACCAGACATGCCATCCTTCAACTCGGAGAATCTGATTTGGTGAGATGAAGGACACAGGGCAGGCTCCTTGCGTTTGGTCAGAGAGGCATGAAATCCTTAATCACATGTGTTTGGGGTTTCACATCCCATCAGATGTAATTTCCAGCAGTGTAGTGACCCTAATACTGCGTGGGGGTATTTGTACATTAGTGGGCTAATGGCAAGTGCGCCACCTAGTGATCTAACGCTACTGAAGTCTGCCCTCCCCCACCACACCGCATCAAGTATTAGCCTACTGTTAGCTTAATAGAAAGGTCTCTGCTGTGATATTAAGAGGAATTACTACCCGGTATTATGGAGACTGTTGCCATCTCTGACAAAGAAAACGCCGGTTTTCAAGTGTCACATTATCTTTCCATTCAGCCAAGCAGTTTAAAGTGACTCCCTCTGACATGCAGGCTGGTTTATACATAATTTTAAGTAGCAAGATTTAAAATGCTTGCCTGTGACCTTCTATACATCAAGAGGCCACTGATGCATCCAAAGGCATACAGCTCAGTGGGCAATTAAATGTGCTTTCCCAGACCTTAACTGTGCTAGCTGCATCCTTCCAGAAGCCTCTCTTTTCTGTATGGATAGAGCATCACAAAAAGCTCCACTGTTTGGACTCAAAGAAGCTAATCACTTCTTTATGGAAAAATATGCATTTTCCTGATCATTAAAAAGAGAAAAAACACCTGGATTTTACACACCTAATCGTAGATACTGGAGAATACAAGGTACTAACTCTTTTTAAACTAATTTTATTGGATAGCTTTTTTGTAGGTCAGAGAAAGCAGGCATCTTGTAACCCTTTTGTCCTGAAATACCATTATTCAAGTATAAAACCCATTAACTGCAGTAAAGAGCAACAAATACAATGGAGAATTAACAGGCTATACAATCTGTTAAGCTCTTGCACAGGGGAAGAGGGCAGGGTTGAAAGCCTGCTGTATATGTTAAGTGACATTCATAGATTTCACCTGTAAATAGTTGTTAGGGGGTTTTTTTGTGTTTTAATGTCTGTATGTAATGATTAAACAATTCCCCACATGCACAGCAGGTTGGGGGGAAAAAGGGTACAAGTGCTAACGGTTAAAGACACGAGTTCCAATTTAATAAATCTTCTTTCATAACAGCAGAAAAACTTGTGTTCAAAATCCACTTCGACTTTCCACACTCTTTTTGTGATTTTTCCAGAATATACGAGGTTTTCCTTAGAGATTATCTAAGGAATTTACATAACAGACTCAATGCCCTGCAGAAGAGGAAACAGAGCCACACCTCGGCAAAAAAAGCCTCCAACCCACAGCACCGGCTCCTTGCCCCATTAGTCGGGGCTCACTGGGTCGTTTCTAAAAAGCCGGATTTCGAATTAAAACCAAACCAGCCTCGCACACGCAGCGGTGCCGGGAGCAACCCGACCCTAAACCGCCGCGGGGTTCACCTTCCCGAGCAACAGGCACCACCGCCGCCCGCCCGCCCCAGCGGCAGGACAAAGGTACCCAGGGCTGGAGCCACCACCCCACCCAGCCAAGTCATCAAATCCTGTCCCGCTGATGTCAGCCTTCCCCGACGGGAAGGGGAGATGGAGAGACAGAGCCGAGGAACACCCAGATTGCCACAACGCGATTAAGAGGTCAGCCTGCAACCGCCGGAAGCAGAGGGGAAAAAAAAAATAAAAAAACGCCGGGAAAAAAAATCCCAGCCCTTCCTCCTGCCCGCTTTCGCGGGAGCCCGCGCCGGCACCGCAGCGGCCGGGGGGGTGGTGGTGGTGGATGGAGCCCCCGGATCCCACCAGCGATGCCTTGGGGCAGGCGAGGCGGAGGCTGGCATCGCCCGGCCGGGCAGCGGCGGGCTCGCAGCCCGCCCAGCGCAACAGGCGCCCTTCCCGGCCGGCAGCCGCCCACTGCTGCAGTGCGGCCCCCCCCGTCCCCTCCCCTCCCCGGCCGCGCCGCGTCCTCAGCCTTCAGCGAGGGCGCCTCGGCTGCGCAGCCCGCCTTCCCCCGCAGCCCCCGCGGGAGAGGGAAGGCGACGCTCCCCCACCACCCCGAGACCCCCATGGGGGCGCTGGGCCGTTTCCAACCGAGCAAAGCGCACTGCGCCCCGGTCCGCCCCCCCCAAGCCGGGGGGTGCGCGGGGGCCGGGGAGGAAGAGGAGGAGACATGATGTAATGCAGACAGTGATGGGCTTCGCCGTGGCTGCTGCGGTTTTTTGGGGGATGGGGGGGGCGGGGGGGCGAGGCCGCAGTAGCTGCAGCGCGGTGCCCTCCCCCGGGCCGCCGCCGCCGCCGCCCCCCCCCCCCCCCCCCCGCCCGCTCCCTGCGCAGTGCAGCTGGTGCCGGAGCCCAGCGGGATCCTCGCCCGCAGACCCCCGCGCCCCACCCGGCGCGGCCCCCCGCCCCGCAACGCGCCCTGCCCGGCCGTAGGGCCGCGGCCCCGGGGAGACGCGCCCGGCCCTTTCCGGAGGGGAGCGAGCGCCGCATGCGGCGGGGAAAGGGGGGGGGGGAGCGGGAGGGGGGGGAAAGGCGAGGCGGGGCCGCGGCGGGAGGGCGCGGGGCCTGGGCGCCCACACGGCAGGCCCCGGGGAAAGGGGAAGGAAGCGGCGGAAAAGGAAGAGCCGCAGCCCCGCGGCCAAACCGCGCAACTCGGCGGCGGGCGGGCGGGGGGGCGTCCGCAGCCACCAGCCCGCTCACCCCGCGGGGACCCAAGCGGGAAGGCTGCGGCCTCCCGCCGCCCTCGCCGCCCGGCGGGGCTCCCTACCCCCAATCCTCCCTAGGGAAAGCCCGGCTCCGCTGACCCGACCGTCCCCGGCTCCGCAGCGAGCCACCAGCGCGACAGCCCGGGCACCCCGCGCCGCGGTCAGTCGAGCTACCTACCATGGCGCGGCGGCGGCGGGCCCGGCGGCGGCTGCAGGAACTGCGCGACCACGAGCGGCGGCGGCTGCTGCCTCCTCCCCGGCGGCGGCTGGGAGAAGTGCTGGGGCTGTGAGCCTGCGCCGCCCCGCTATATATGTAGGGCTGTATCCCTCCGCCGGAGCGGGGCCCTTTTTCTCTCCTCCCCGGCGCGGTATGTGTGAGGGTGACTGCGGCGAGCAGCCCTGCCCCCTCCGCGGCCCGGCCCCTCCCCCGGCGGGCCTGTATTCCCCTCCCGGTCCCCCCCACCCAGCCCCGCGGCCGGCGGCCGCTCGCCCGCTGCGGGAGCAGGGCCCAGCCGGGCCCCCCGCCCTCCTCTCCCCTTCCCCTGTCTCCTCGCCCCCTGAGGTAAGAGCCACGCAGGGACAGGCGGGTGAGCGCCCCCCTCATCCCCTGCTCCCGGGGCGACATGGCTGTCGCCCCTTCCCCCAGCCAAAGCACAAGGGGCGAGTGGCCCCGGCCGTGGCCATTTTCCGCCGAGGGATGGTGCTGGCGGAGCCCGCGGGGGGCGGCCGGGCCGGCGGGGAGAGAGCTACCCGCCGCGGGGCTGCCTTACGGAGGGGACCCCGCGTCCCGGCCTCTCCCCATCTCCTCCCTTGCTGTCCAGGCCGGCACCCCCGGCGCTGAGGGGGATCTCGGCCGAGCTGTTGTTGTTTTTATTTTCTAAAGAGCATCCCCGCGGGTGGGCTGCGCTCCCCCGGGGAGCCCGGAGCGGTACCTGGGAGAGGAGGATGGCACCGGGGGCCGGGGTCGGGTGGGAGGCGTTAATGCTTTATTAACGTTCTTCGGGGAAATCTGAACGACAAGGGGGGTACGACAGCGACTGTAAAGCTGTTACGTTGAAGCGAGCACAGCTGCCTTATTTTTTAATTGTAGGGCTCGTGTCAGGCACCAAAATCTAGCTGATGGTAAAATTCAATCCAGAATCAGATGGTCTACAACCGAGGTGTCCCCTCAGCCCTCCTCAGTGGAACGGCTGTAGCCTGCAAGCGAGAGGCTGATGTCAAATGTTTCCTTCATTTCTCCTCTGTCTGCTCTGGGTTTGAAGGTTTTGTCCACCAGCTGATAATAACCCAGGTAAATATTGTAGCATTCACACTGTACCTCCTTTAATAGGTATGGAAGCACAAACATGGACCCACACTGGAATCAAGAATTTTGGTTCCATTCATGACAAGTACCCTTAGATTTTGAGCTTCCCTGGAGTTCAAGGTATTTTTAGTTCAGGTTTTAGTTTGGGCCTCTCTCTGGATTGGGAGGCTAGCAGTACTTCCAGTGTGGTCATACTTCTGATGATCTGCCTGCAGTATAGCACTAAATCTTTTAAAATACATTTTTCTATTTTACTGTTTTTGAAAAATCATGCATGCTTTCAGTATTTGAAATCAAGACAAAAACAGTTGGGTTCTGTTTGTTTAAAAATTTCAATAGCTCTGTCACTGAAGTTACAATTTATTTGCTTGCCTTTCTGGAACACAGTGATAGGTTGGCAAACACAGGTTACCTGTTTATAAGGGTTTCTCATAGCAAACAAAATAGCATATTTAATGTGACATAGTTTGGTCCCCAAATCATCCTAACATTTGTGTAGGAACTAGTATATGAAATGGTGTCAGAAAACTGATTTGCAGCTGGCTAGTCTGCAAATGATAGGTTTATAGACAACTTCCATTTTCGATGCAGACTGCCCAGCCTCCTATTTTTAATATACTTTTTTTTTTTAACTACTAAGCAGTGATGTTGGAATTCTTTAATTTTTATTTTTGCTACACAAGAACACACAAATTGATCTTTTCTTTTCAAACCAGACCAAGAATTTTAAGCTCTTATTTTCCCAGCTTAATTTCTTTCTGGAAAACATGGCACAATGTCCGATCGATGTGGGCTACAAGAGCTTTTGCTTGGATAAGTGAATTTTGGAACTCCCTGAGCCTCACAGGGATGTGCAAAGAACAATGTTCATGTACAAATCATTCACCTCGTTGTGCTGGTCTTACACAGGTGAATGTCTCATATAATTATAAATATAAATATATAAGTATATAAATATTGGGCTAAGAAATTTGCACAATTATCTCACAAAGATAAATAGCTAATGCAGTCTCATGGTCTTTGGCCAGAATGTTTCTAAAGTGGAAGGCTGAAGGCATTATCAGGGGAATAATCACGTTTAAATGTGACAGTTTAGAATGTGGGTGCCTTATTTCAGTCTATTTAAAGTTGATTTTAAGTGCATGTAATATGTTCTTCCATTGATCCAAACCTTTGCTTGTTAAAGCGCAGGGATTAGATTTATCTGTTGAGGAGAGACTATGACACAAGTAATTAAAATTTATGTAGATTCTCTTACAAACTACCAGCATTACAGCGCTTGGACATACGTGAAGAAACTTGGAAATGTGAAGTAAAAAGCCACTCAGTAACATTCAATGAATGTCGCCAAAGATTAACAGGGCCTTTGAGCAGAAGGATTGTTGTGCTTCCATTCTTAGTTCTTTTTTTAAAAACTTCTTGTTTATACTTTTGCTAACTCTTGATGGTTCATGCCAATAATTCATTTATATTAAAAATGGAATTTTAAAATAAAGTTACTTTTAAAGTAGTTTGGAATATACTTATCTTGCTTTATTGAAGAAAAACCCAGGATGATCAATTAAGGTGCCACAGTTAGGTTCTGCAGTAGTTTCTGTTAAATTGCATCATTCTGTACTTGAAAATATTTCACAGCTAATTCTCCAAAATAACATTCTGACTAAGGGGATTTTTTTTTTCTTAATTTGACATATGGCAGTGATAAATGTAAACAAAACAGAATACTAATGTTTTGCAGCTTATTTAATGTAGAAAAAACCCTCATCTAAACTGGCCTCTGCCTGCTCCTTGTAAATTTGCTTTCGCTCAATTGTACAGCTAGATTTTGATCAGTATTCTTTGTTCTCTTAAAATTTACATTCAGTTGTGGGCAGGCAAGAAATGCCCCTGTCATTCCAATGACATACAATGTCAAATGATTTGCCAGGATCTTCTACAGTCTCATTCAAACTCTCCTGGATCTCAGTGGGAGCTGGACCGGGCCATGGAATTACTCAGTATTTGTGCCTACAACCATAGAACTTGGCCATCCCATTGCTACAAAGCTTTTTTATGAAGAGAGGGCTATGTGATAGCTGTTAAGATGAATTTCTGACTGGATAGATTTACTGTTCTGAATTATTTTACTCTCTATCACTAAGCATCCTTTTGTTGACTCATGTTTAAGCTCAATATTAACAAAAGATTATTTTATGAATGTATTAGTTGCAGTGAAAGACTTCCAACCATTCTACCTAGTATTACATTTCTAAATTTTGCCTTAATATGATAGTAAGGTTACAGTGTTGGTCTCTGTTTCTGCAGAGACTTAACACATCCATTCTTTGGGAGCAGCCTAAGATACAAGGAAAACCGTTTAAGAACTCAGAAAAATAATAAACCTTACTACTTATATGCAAGGTGTGCTTTTCAACCCTGGCTTTGTTAACATAAGCACTGAAGAATATGGCCTCACACACAGGAATTGTTTTCTCATATTATATATACATAAGTTTTAAAAAAATCAAAATTACAACATCTTACAGACATCTGCCCTGGGAGAATGGATTTGAGAACAGATGGACAGAAGCTTGTCGTATCATTTAATGCACAGCTGGGAGGCTGATATTATGGCCATAAGCATAGATAACCAGTATATAATAGGTTAGAAGTTTAAGAAGACAAAATCAAGTATATACATGCGTGCAACATCTGTGCAACTGGAACAAATTTATAATTAGTTTTCATGGCTATAATGTTGCCAGTTATATGTGTGAGCTACCCAAACTGGGTTTGAATTTGTTGTACTGCTTTTCAAGTCAATTGGAATTCTGTTGGTATTTCAGAAAATAGTTTTTTACCCTCTCTATAAAATTCTGTTCATATAGGCGATGTTTTTTTGGGCAACCATTTTCCACAAAATTAGTATTTCTAAATGCCATTGGCAGCTGTGAAAATCTAAGCCAGTATCCTTGTAAAAATACTCCATGAGCTTCACTAAGATTGCAAATAAGTGGGTGGAACTCCATTGAAATAAAAAGCTAGAACAGAATTGAATTTGACCACATTTATACAAGATGTGAAAATTAAAATTGCTTTAATCTTAACATTTAAATTTCCAGACCTGGTAGCCCTTTTAAATGGGAACATACATGTTCCTGTAGATTACTGTTTCTTTTTTGAGAGAGGGAGAAAAAACCCAAAACTCCCCAATCTTTTACATGCTCATGATTTCTTTTATATTTGCCTTCTTCCCACAGGCGTGTATCAAAATCACCTACAATTATCGATTTTCACTGAGCATTAAGTGTTAGAAGGCCATCTATGTAATTGAATAATAGTAGCTGCTGCCTACGTTGAGTGTCTGTTGTCTTACAAAGTTTCAGATGGTGATATAAAACTGATGCAGCCGTTGGTTAGAACTAAATTATTTACGCATTGCAATTAAATTAGTGAATCCTTTTCTATGTAGCTATGTAAATTGGTATCCTTGAGGCCAAATAATTTTACAAGTTTTGTGTTTTAAACTTTGGGCAGTTTGAGTTGGGAACCTTAAAGATCCTATCTTAAAAAGACTTGCACAGATGGGAATTACATACTTGCTCCCATACATAAACTCAGCCATGCATCTTGGAGATTAAACATTATAAAATAATTCTTTTAAACCAAGGTGCTTTTCCCTACTTTTCTACACTTGAATGTAAAATAAATGAAGAAAGAACAAACCTTTTTCACACAGTCTTAAAAAACAACCTTTCTTCATAGTCCTGTGAAGAGTCTCTAGAAATACTGGAGTAGGTGAAAACAGGATTTTCCTTCTCAGTTTTTGTAATTGCCAGCTTCATAGGAAGGTAAACACTGGATGATTCATGATATAAACAGAAGTTACTCGTTCCATTTTTCTGTTGTTTATGTTTTGTTATCGTTAGTGTTTTTACGGATAAAGGCAAATTGTATCCACTATTTTTCAAGAATAAAATGCAGAAGAGAACAGAATATTTATGTATGTGTTTGCTAAATATTTCATATTTTTACATAACAATTTCAAGCATACCTAGGTCACGCTTCTTCACTGTTGGATACATGCATATAAACTATATTCCCTGACGATGATTCCAGTTAATACATCTGTCAGAGTAATTTATTTTTACCACAAATATATTTTAAAATATTCTGTACAGAAAGATACATCTGGGAACTGTCGTTCTAATCATATGAAATGTTCTAATTTCAGTAGACGGATTCCTCAAAATTTTAAATGATACAATGTAGCAATAAAACAATTCTTAGTCAGATTCATCATATTAGGAATGGCTTAAGTTTGCATTTCATTTCTTAAGAATCTGCTGGAAAACTGAGTGGGCCAAAAATTGGTTTACTTTATAGGTTCAAATTTCTGTCTTAGAACTAATAGATAAATGCGGAACAGCTGTTGCTGTTAGCTACAGATTTTGAACCAATATATAGCTTATAATGGTATAATAAACAATGGTAAACAAATATGCTTCAGAATTTAAGTCCTGAAGAAAGGTTATAAATCAGTTCATGCAACTCCAGTATCGTTGTTTCTCATTTCAGTTTGTCCTATTTAACATAGAAAAAAAAATCTTCAAAGATATTCAGGATTGCTTTTTTACATAACAGAAATTATTAAATGAGATGTTTGCATTGTTTTTTACACCTTTCCTTTGTCCATGAGTAATTCATTTTCATGTGAATATTCCTGTGGGGCAAACTGGGACGTTAATTTTGCAATAAAAGTCCCAGCTAAATTAACAAATATATATATGATAATATATATGACATAGGCAGACAGGTATGTAAAATCCACAAATACATCCTGTAATGGCCAAGTCTCCCTTACTTGACCCCAAATTGTAATTTTGTAGTAGGTCTACGTTAAAAAAATTTTCTTTGGGTTAGGTAGGGCTGTTGTAAGTCTTCATGCTACAGCTAGACGTAAAAAATTCAACAACTCCACATAATACACAGTTCAAGGGCAATCATAATTTTAAATCAGAATTGTAGTTTCTGGTACAGACTCAGCAATTGTAAACATTCCCTGAAGTCAGTAAATCCATGTTAATTGGCATCAGTTAAGGATTTATTCTTCCCTTCCTTTCTCTTACACACCCAAACCGAGGAGTTTCTATCCGTTTGTCAGATTCCTTGGGATAAGAAGCTGTAAAATCAAAACCACCCAAGTTAATGGATCTCAAATACTGCCATCCAAGAGACATCCAGTATTCTAATCCCCCATACTATGGAGCTAGCCTGAGGTGAGAAGTATTACACATACATCTCAAATTACCAATGCTGGAAGCCAGAACCATTGCTGGCCAATATTCTTCTTCATTTGTCTTAAGTACATGAAGAAAGCTATGGAATCGTTACACTTCTTTGGACAGCTATTTTATGTTGTTTGTGCCTGCATCAATAATAAACCCACCTCATAATGAAATAAGTTCTCCAACTGCCTGATGACCATTTTTGGGGGCGGAAAAAAAACCCTAAGTTTTTCAACAACCTCAAAGAGAAAATTCATTTCTAGTATCAGTTCCGAGAAACTGTAAAAATAAATCCCAATCTCCGCAGCCTATTGCCAGAGAGCCAACAGACTGCCTCTCCCCTGGGAACCTGGCATGGCAGTACCTAGGAAACCCTCTACTGAGGGTTGGTCTTTTTTAAAGTCTTTAATAGTGAAAAGAGTTTTTAAAACAACAGGAACATCTGATGCCTCCAGAATATAGGTTCTGATATCCCCCTTAAGGTTTCTATTTGATCCAGTTCTTTGTCTAGAACTTCAGGTTCTCACCTTTGGGGGCACTAGCATGCGTGAAGTCCAGCCTCTTAAAATCTCTGACCCTCAAGAGTATGCATGTGCCTCCATCCTTAAAGCACCTCACATCATTATTGAAATTCCCAAAATGGCACCAAGAAAACCCATCTTTCTTTGTAAACCTGGAAAACAGAGCTGTCCCCCGGGGCCTGCTATTCTTCCCAACATTTTTGTGAGGGTACAGTTCACATCAGCTACCTAATTAAATCTCTGTTCTGCCTGCCTTATTCTGAGGCTGTCAGCTTCTGTGAAATAAGAACATGCCTAAAATCTGGTCTGTCCCAGGCATCTAGCACTTCGTGCACACCTTTCCTGGCAAGCAGCATTGACCTTCCCCACAGTATGGCTACTTGTTATTATTTTTGTGGTAGCAAAAGTATGCTAGATGCTAATGTAGTACTTATATTTAGTAAGTGCACTGTTATGTGCTGGCTGTGAAGCTGTCAGCAGCGCTGTTAAAGAGCACAAGCCTAACACAAAGGTGCACTGCACTGAGAATGGGGATTTTTATGCTATATAGAAGGGAAGTACATTTAATGAGTTTATTTTGGTTAGCCTTCAGTTTAATTTCAGGTCTGCCAATACTGACATCATTTTTCCAAGCAGGCAGCACCATCCAAGACTTCTCTGCATCACTATCCTTGGGGTGGGCCTGTGTGTGGGCTGATGCAGTGCTCAGCACTCCAGATCATTTCACTTTGGCATCCATTCTGCTTCTGCTGTCTCTATCTCCATATTCTATTTTAGGTGGTTACAGAGCACCAATCTCCTTAACTAAAATATAAGTGAAACAAGATATTCAGCATCAAATAGGCAAAAAGCAAAATACTCAAAATAGACTATTTTGTTATTATTATTATGGGGTTAAATCACTTAAACATAGCTATCTTCCTACTCTTCCTCCCACTTCTTTCTTTAGTTTGTCTAATCTTGTTCTCTCCTCGGGGACATACTGCTGGCCCACAAGCTTCTGCAAAAAAAATGAACTCTGTTCTGTGACAGGTCCATGGGTGCCAACTAGTCATCTAGCTTAATTCTTGCAAAAAAAATTATCGTTAAGAGTTTCAGCTGTCCTGAGATCCTTGCCTCAATCCCTCAGCCTCCAGTGGGGCCTGGGAGTGTCCTTTAGAGAGCGAACATCTTTAGATACCCTTGCCAGGCCCTTGATGTTTGAGAAAGTACAGGGTCTCGCACCGCTGTCCCAGCCCAGCAACCGCAGCACTGCCTTGGTATGAAGACACAGGAGCCTGCACTACAAAGTAAAGTGTATTTCTTATTTGGTCTGTGGGTATGGGGTGTTTTTAACCAGGCACCCCAAAGGAAGGATATAGAGGGATAACTGTCACTATGCTGGGGACTTAGACGAGCGCCGAGTCGTTTGGTGTGACACCAGGCGTCCCGTATCGCCTGCCCCTGGGTAGGGGCCTGGCGTCTCTCCCCGGTGCTAGGCGCTCAGAGGCCACCGCCCCGGCTGCTGCTCAAAGGTGCCATGGCCGACTCTCGCAGTTAACGGAGCGCCACCGCAGGGCTCTCCGCCGCGCCTCTAGCAAACGCCATTTGCCGGCTTGGCACCGACAGCTCTGGAGCTCCTCTGGAGTCGCTTCAAAACTCGCCTGACGTGAGGCTCCGGCTCTGGCGACTCCCCGGGCTCCCGCTCCCCGCGCAGGGGCTGCTGATGCCGATGAACGCTGTAACCAGCAGCGGGGGCCCGGCCGCCCCGGCCCAAACCGCCTCGCTTACCCAGAGCCTCACGTAGGAAACGGTGGGGTTTGCCCCTTTTCCCGCAGGCAGCGGGGTCGGAGGGCTCTGTGCTGTGCTCGGCCGGGGCGGCGGCCGTTAGCTGCCCGCGAGAAGGCGGCCGCCGCGCCCTGCCGGTCCCGCCGCGCTAGCCGGGGAGAGGCAGCGGCTGAGACGTCGGGAGCGGCGCCGGGGCAGCCTCCCTCGGCGCACAACCAGCGGCAGCGAGCCACTCGCCTGCGGTTTGGCGGGCGGCTGGGCCTATATTCTCTCGCGGAAGGTTACGGCTTCTTGGCACGGCGGATCCCGACGGAAGCGGTGCTGAAGGTTCTGAGGCAGCGCTTTGTCAAGGAGCGCCTGATTGGCTAGAGGGACTCTGCAATGGTTAGCCGGTAAGAGTCAAGCCCTCTGATTGGTTGCGTTGTACCTGCAATGCGTCAAGTGAAGATGCTGGAGTGCGTCTACTGGAGGGTTTCTGCGGGGACGGTCCCCGCCGGGCGTGGGGACGGCCGCCGCCGGGCATGGCGGCGGCCGCCCTGGCCCTGGCCCTGGCCCTGGTCCTCGCCGTCGCCGCGCCCGCGCTCGCCGAGGCTCGACAAGGCTCGCCATGTCCGCAGGGTCCTCGGCGGTATCGGCAGCCCTAGCGCCAGGTTTCCCGCCTCTTCATGCTGCTGCGGCTTTTGCAGCAATAGCAGTTGCTAGTCTCTTGAGGCAGAACTGGCAGGAAGAAGCTTTTCCTCAGTCAATTATCTCTTTAGCAGCAGGTTTCTGTGTCAAAAAGCAGCAGAAAGACAAAGCCTCGTTTCTCATTCCTTCTCCGTAACACAGGGTGCCAGCAGCACAGAATGTGGCAGTGCAGATTTGCTTATTCTGCCCTTCCGCTATTGGTGTGAGAAGCGTTTCTTGGACTGCTGCTTGAAGTGACAGTTTGAATGGCAGTTGGAGGAGGATACGCGCGATAAAGTGATGAGTGATCTCTTAAATATCTTGCTGAGACGCTGCAGAATCTTTCAACACAAAGAGATGCTTCTACAGAATGAGACCTGAACTGCCAAGCGGCCGCAGAGGCGTGCGAGGTTGGCCTGCTTCCATCTGGGACTTCTGGACATTGTTGGGTGTCTGGGGGCCCCTTGGGCCTAGCCAACACCCACTGCAGCCCTGTTGCATAAGGAGCCGCAGACATGCCGTAACCACTCGTGTGGGGTTTTTATATGTCTCTAATTGAAATAAGCATAGATAAAACAGAAGCAAGCAAATAACAAAGCCTTCTCTGCACCCGTAAGAGCCTTACAGGACCATTTTAAAAACGATGGGAAGTTTCAAACCAGCAAAAACTTCCTGGCACATCTATGGAGCTGGGTACAATAACCGTCTGAACATAGAAGTAGGGTACAGACGCTCATAATATCTAAATTCTTCAGTATTTCTGTTATTGGAGTGTTTTCGTTGCTCTTTTTCAAAATCCCATTCTTGAAGAGTGAGTCAGCAAGAAGTCTGTGAAGGTGTCAGGGAGCAGTATTTTAAATAAGGTTTCACTGCTAAGCAATTATTAAAGATCATGTTTATATATGAAAGAAATTGCAAATTTGCATATGAACATAACGGCCCACTTTCTTGACTCTAGTGAAAGTTTTCTTTCTAACTACAGTTTTCAGGATAACATTCCTGATGTGCTGTTGGAAGGATTTCGAGTTAAATTCCATGGTAATTTGTTTCCTTTATTCCATTTGCTCACTAGGAAGTAGAACACTTTTTATTTTAAAATTATCGTGATTTCCTTTTCACAGCCGTACTGGGTACAAATTGCTTTCCTGCTAGCATGAACACTTCTTACTGTCTTTTTTCCAAAGAATTCTTTCAGCATATTAAAAACAATCTAGCCACTTTTCCTTGTAGTCCTAGCCAAGTGGAACAAGTGCAATGAAACCTTTATGGGAAAATTATATGCCTGTGTAATTATAATTATAACGTTTATGAGTGAGGGTTTGCTAAAGTGAAACATAAAAGCGAGATTGCAAGCTCATTCAATTTCTTTCTTGGTCATTTAAAGCATGATAGCATTTTTGAAAAATTCACGTTTGAAAATCTGAAGTCTAAAACAGCTTGAGGTCTTAACAAAGGGAAAAGAAATGGGTATAAAGCACTGGTAAAGGCATCACACAGTATTCTCCAGAACAACCTTAAACATTGTATATTAGTCATAAAGGCAATTTGTTATATTAATTTACTCTAATGACTGTACAAATAATAGAACTACATTAATTTCAGAGAACCTGAAAAAAGGTTTTACAAGTGACATCATCATTCAATGGGAAATAAATATACCAATTTCAGGGTTAACAAGTAAATAATTGTTGCCCCAAATATTCTCCTGTAAAGCAGACTGTTTAAAAGATGAACTCAAGAGCTTTAATTTGTTCAGGACAGCAATTATATTCTAAGAATAAGCTTACTTTGAGCACAAGTTGCTAGAATGAATCAATGTGAATAAATACCAATTACCTGTTTATTAGCAAGAGTTACATTGTTCAAGTTCAGGTAGTTCCAAATCATTTCACTCTGAATGATAATGCTACATTTTATTTTTTCACTGCTGCTGTATGTAGGCCATGTCCAAAGCCATCAGTGAGTATAGAAAAGGTAATACGGAGTAGTAAGCAGAGTTCGTTACAGTTCTAAATATATCACATTCAAAACATTCTGACTAAAAACATTCACCATCCATTTAAAGCAACCATTTTAAAAGCAGTGTATTTACAGCAATGTCATTACACTAACATCTGTTAAATATATGCAGGTCTGCCATCTTATGGAGCCTGAATGGTACTACCAAATAACAGAATATGGAACTACATGTTCATGTTAGAAGAATCGATTGAATTTTTTCTTTTCAGGTAATGTGTTCTTTCTTCTAAAATTTGCACCATTTTGACTCATTGTTTCTATTTGATATGTATATTTATTGCATTTATGTATGCATGCAAGTGTACACGTGTAAGCATACAGTCAAATAAAGGCATTACAGTTGCAAGTTCAAGCATGGGAAGCATTGAAGTTGGTTGTTTACATTATATGACAGCCTTGAACAACAACATCGTGCTATTTTTTTCCTTCGGGGCCGCTGTCTGATTCAGGCTTCAGGTTAGATGGTGCTATTTAATGAATAGCTGTTCAGAATTTTTCTTTATCCTCTTCGTTTGGAGTGTGAGTATGCTGTATTTGCTGCAAGCTAGTCAAGCTCTATTCTAAAGGCAAAATTGTTAATTTCTATATGTGCTATTCTGTAGCTGTTATTATTAGAGTATTATTCTGAACAAATTTGAATGAAGTTTGTACAGGCCAAAGCAGACAATCATCATGGAAATTTTCAGCCCAAGTTTGGCAAAGCTACTGAAGTTGCTAAAATGATGCTTTTTTGTTTCTTTCTTTCTTTGTTTGTTTTTATTTTCTATTTTAATAAAAGCTGATGTCAGATAAACTTGATAAGTGACTTTTGGGTCAGCCAAGAACAAATGCACAGGAACACAAGAGGGTTATAATTAGTACATCAAGTATTATTATACATTATTTTCTCTAACTAGTGCAAATTTATTTTTACTTGAAAAGGATTCCTCAGGAAGACCTTATTACTTTGCTTGTGAAAAGTTTGAGGTGAGTTAGGAAAGTGGTTGATCTAAGTGGTTGTGACACCATCAGATGTTTTAGTGGAGTGCTTAAGAAAAGCAAATCATCCAGCATTCAATGACGTTTGGCAGAGTTTTACCATTTGCTGGAAAATCTTGTAGAGCCTGGAATTTAAACACTTAGGAGGATGTCTGATTTCACTCAGTTGTAGCTGTACTAAAAAATACATTGTATTTTCTCCATTTCATGTCATTTGCAAATACTCATATCTACCTTGATACTCTAGCTGGGAAAAGACACTGAGCACAAACTGCCATTTAGATTACTGTCAACTGAATTGATGGTGTGAAATGCTACCTACCACCACAATAAAAGTCTTAGCATAATTGGTTTTGTGTAAGAACAAATGGAGTCTTCACCTTTTCCGTTATTTCCCACTTATAAGAAGGGTTTTCTCCCTCATTTGATCTTGCTTGACTGTAATAGCATAATTTCATACGGGTCAGAGTACAAGACTTTCTGACCATGTTCTTTTAGATACTCCACATGAGGGTTTAATGTTTAATATCAAATTTACTTATTTGATATATTTGGTGTTACATGGGATTTTGATTTAGAAGGGTGATACAGCAATGTACTGAGATCACAACACAAGGAAAAAATACAGGTGAACCACCGTAAAAATGTAATTCTTGTTATGGGGCTCTGTGTGCCCACCATCATGATGCTGGGCATCCCCAGTCACCAGGAAGGAGTATGTGGGTTGATGCCAGCTCAAGCCTGTTGCTCTCTCCAAAGTGCGTGTTGTTGGTTGCTCAGTTTCGATACTCTGTTTTTGGCTGAGCCACATATACGCTTCCCTCCTGCCATGTTGGTTTGGCTAGCTCAGGAAGACATTATTCTCTACTAGTTATCTCAGGGAAGGCTTTTTATACAGCGTGATGACCCACTGGTACAGCCTTCTATCTAAAACAAAGGTTACCCTCCAGTCCCCTTTGTGTTGAGATAAGTTCAGCTTTGGGATAACTGGTGGTCATTCTCTACAGTCTTCCTTGAGATAATTTTTTTTTTTTGCTCATCTCCTCTGAGCCTTAGTCCATTGTAGGAGGGTGTAGGCTCACCGCATTCTGCTCCTTGGCTCAGCCCAGCATTCAACAATTATTGGTGCTGCACAGTGAGCTTAATAGATTCATCATAGGAATTGCCAGCCCTCTTGCCTGTGCACGCTGGGGGTGAGAGCATATGGGAAACTGATTATTTACAGGTTTAGTATGTGATTTAATTTGAGTTAATATCATGTACTATTTGATTTTTCAGGTAACAGGCCAATATCAAGGTTACAACAAATAACAGTACAATGATTATGAATAATACAAGCATAGATGTAACACAAGTTTCAGTACATTGGTAGCTTTTGGTAACTTTTATGATATCTTTAAAGATAGAATACAAATGGTGTTCAGTAAGGCTGGTTTCCACTTTCGCTAATTGAATCAGTTCATTATTACCATCTGCCATTTTTACTTGTCTTTCGTCTAAACATTTTCCAGTTTCAGATAGATGTTGGGTAACCTTGGCACTTTGTTTGAGAAAGCCATCTTGTGGATCAAAGGTCACTCCACGACCAAAGGTCACTCCAGATGTTACTGATATCTTAAATGGTGCAAAATAAGACATCTGTTGTTCAGTCAACAAGAAGTTAACCTGTAAATCTGGTTGCTTATTTAGTCAAAAATATATGTCATATTAGAGCAGCCAATGTTGCCACATTCAAAATTTACATCATCTTCGAAGTGGATAGTATTGAAGGTGGATACACACACACGCATCCAAAACCGTTGCCATATACTGATATCTCATTACTGTAGACACTCTGCCAGATGCAGATGCCAGAGGAATGTTTCATACTGCATAATTCTGGAGCTCTAGGCATGGTAGGGCAGGTCCATCCTCAGCTTGATAGCCAGCAGGTGTAGTGTTTACTAATTTCATATATGTCACATGTATTACAATGCAAACGATCTCCTGCTACTGTAGGTATCCACATCTATTTATAAAAGACGTTAGGAATGACAGCAAATAGGCATAAGGGTATGATTTTTGTATGAGTGGCGCTCATCTCTCTGGTTCCTAGCAACTGGAATATTAACTCCTCTGTAGCTGCATTACCGTAAGAGCCCTCAATAGTTTTAAGCCATCCTCCTCTGAATTTGTCTTTCACCAAGTCGGGGAACTAAGATTTCAGGAACAGTTCTAAGGTTTGTCTTTGACTACTTTCAATGACTACCCAAATCTGATTAACCTGATACATACTAGTTAATTGAAATAGAATACAAGATAAAGCAGAACTGGCTTCTCGTAGTATGGTTTTGGTGGTTAGTAACAGGGACCGCAGCGATACATTAGTTTGTTGCCAAAGGTGACAAGTACCTTGCCAGTCTCATGTGGAAGTGTGTAAAGCTGTTGGTAGCCAGCTTGCAGTCATTCTGGTTACACCAGCTTTCATTTCTTCCAATACTGATAATTTATTTGGTGGAGTTTCAGTATCAAATGAACTCAATATTCCTGATCCTGTACCAATTCCGCCCAGCAAAGTTGTCATTGGCATGATAGTTCTTTTAGTTCTGTGTCCTATTGGTATATGATTTTGTAGCCACAAATCACAAATCTTGTTCCATGCACTAGTGCTTACATTGGTTAAGTTCAAATGTATGTTCATTGTCATTAATTTTGGAGCCATAATCATGGGCTTTCATCTATCATGCAATTGTATTAAGTAAAGGAGCACCATTGTTAAGAGGTTGTTTTGGTTGCTTCATAAGATATGCAATCAGGAACAAGTGGTATCTTAATTTTGTCCATTCACATCGACTCCCTATTGATTATTAGCAGTGTTTATGGAAAAATTGCTGTATATTATTACATTGTTCATTTGTTTACATTTCAAGCGTAATTCTTATGAGCCATTAAGGTACAATTGGTTGCCTTACGGGTCTGTAGTATCCACTTCATTTTATTGTTAAAATCGTTTGCAATTTCCCATCGAGTATTACATGTAGTTAAAGTCAGGTTAATTTTAGATCTAAGGATTACTGTAACATTATCACCTACTATCAATCCTAGACATTGTGCTAATGCAGACAGTATTCTCCCTGTAACTAGTTTCAGAGTTGGGTTCCAACTGATGTTCAATACCTGAACTGTTCCAAAGGCAACGTGAAAAGGCAGAACCTGTTAGAGACAGGTCTCAGGCATACATTCTCATTGTCAGCATTCCCGTGGTGATAAGGTAACCCCATATTTTCCTGCAAAAGACGATATCTAGGTCTCAGACATAATCCAAGCCCCAGTTCTTGTTAACTCACTCCCTGTAGTGAGTTATCCCTTATTCCCGTATCCCTTTTCCTTTGTAAAACTTGATTTTTAAAATGTTGATCCATTATCAGATTGTATTATTCTGGGCAAGGGAAAAGTAGCAAACCAGCGGTTTAAACCAGCAACCATTGCTGGACCTGTCGCAGCTGGGGTGGGGTGCACATTCCTTACACCACTGTTCTACTCCTGTGAGGATGTATTTCCAGCCTTCAGGTGTTCACTTTAAAGGACCAATATAATCTACTTGACAAGTTTCTCAGAGTAGTTCACTTTCCGTGCAATTGGCAGACTGTTGTCCTTTTGACAGGTACTGTACCATTGTTTGAAAAAAAAGGCACGCGTCTACAATATGTATTGCCAAAGCTTTTGTCACAGGCCATCCTCTCCTTGCAGCTCCCAGTGTGTCCTAGCCATTCCTGTAGCCACTTACTAGCCTTTCTGCCTCGACTTTTGCAATACATTTATTTTAGCCAAATGATAAGCCATCTGATTCCACTTTGACTCAGGGTTTTTAGTTTTTGGTGGGCAGATACATGTCCTAAGGATATGCACTTAGACTGGTCTGTATCAAAAGTCTTTTTCCAGTGTGTTTTCCCCCATATGTCTCTACCATATACTTGCCGATTATTTTTCACCCAGTTCTCTAGCCACGGTGAACCAAACTTCTTCTATCTCACCTTCCCAGGGAGGTGCACCAGTTACTGGAGAGGAGGGCAGATGAGAGCATTCAATAGGCATCCCAATTCACTCTACATCTCTAATAATTTGTTTTCTTTGTTCATCCCATCACTTGTCACCTGTTGAAGTATATATAAAGCCCATTGCTTCACGGCAGTTTCCTGGGCTACCATTAAGGGTAACAGCTTACCAGATAAACTAGATAAAAATTGGTTTTAAAAGAGGAATGGGTGCACATAACTTCTTTTCCGTTTCTTGAATTAATGGCTTGGTAGTTAGCAGCTCTTCATGTGCAGCTAACAGCACTTTCTCAAATGGAGTATAGTTGGGAGCCTTGCCACAATTTAGGGCAAACCATAATCGGTAAGCTTTTTTACCGTGCACATCTTGTGCCATAGTCCCCATTGATGTCCCTCATAGCCTAGGCCTATAAGAAGTGTAGTTGGGTGTGCAGGGTTAATGGGTCCTATAGATTGGTAAGTAAAATTTCATCATTTAAAGCATTAATGTTTCACGATGATTTTGTTCCCAATTCCATATTGCGTTTTTCTTCAGCAAATTGTAAAGATCCTCCTAAAATACTGAATCCAGGAATGTGTGACCTCCAAAGCCCAAAAGTTCCTATTAAAGCTTGTAACTCCTTTTTATCAGAAGGTGCTTCACTGCTTTGTATCTCTGCTAATACAGATTCTGGAACAGTTTTCTGTCCTCTTATCCATCATGTACCTAAAAATGCAGCTTCTTGACTTGGTCCTTTCTGTTTCAACTCAAGAACCCTAATATTTAATTCTTGTAAACACTGGATGATAGCATTCATAATTTGGTGAACCATTTCCTCATCATGTCCTCCAATTAGAGTATCATCTGTATATTGCAAAATTGTTGTCTCGGGAGGATGACTGATTCTAGCTCTTTAGCTAACATGGCATGGGCAATAGTGGGGCCAGGTTTAAAACCTTGGGGTAGGCGATAAAACTATATTGTCTTCCACCCCAAGTAAATGCAAACTGTCATTTTTCTTGCTCTTGTATCAGGATCATAAAGACCATACCTTTTGTAGCTGACACTCCCAGCCACAGAAGAGCACATTCATATCTACTATGCTGGGAACAGGGGCTGTTAAAGGGCCAGTTGCTTTGTTTAAAGCCCTACAGTCAATAGTCATGTGCCATATCCTGTCTGGTTTCTTAAAAGGCCATGCTGGGCTGTTATATGGTGGGTGAGTTTTTTCTATAGTACCCCATTGCTCTAATTGTTTGACTAATTCTGTCATGGGTTTTATGGCAGGAGTTTATGGCTCTGGGCCTTCTTCCATTGTGAGGGTGTGTTGATTGGTCACAACATGATTAACTTCCTGGGTGTAAACTTTAACTTGCTTGCTATCTACCCTAGCATACGTTACATGACAGCAAAACAGACTGATACAGAGCCGGGGCTCCCAGGCTTGATCCACTGGAGACGGGCAAGTCTTTGGTGCAACTGGTAGCACCAAACTTCTCTCCCCAGACTGGTCTGCATGGATGTGTAGGAAGATACCTGCTTGCACACCTGCCCTCTTATGCCAGTTCTGTACCTGTCGCCATGGCTATCGAAGCCCCAAAATTTAATTTACCTCCCTCATAGCCACAAAAAGAAGCCAGCTCTGTTCCCACATCCACCTCCACTCCACCTATGTCACATTTCCTACCTTGCGTTGCTCCCAGAGTCTTGCAAAAGGTGGCTCTGGCTCAGCTTCTCCAGCAGGGGCAATGATGGTGGAGAGGCAAGAGCTGCTGGCCTGGACAGCAGCAAGTCACTGCCCATCAGCTGGCTGGTGCTAGCTGCTGATCATACAGAACTCCAGGTGTAGATGAGTTTACTCATGGGTTACACATGCTGTTTTGGAGTAACTGCTCTATGCCAGAGCATACTGGAGACACAAGGAGACTTTTCAGTGTGAACAGGTAATGGCTGCTTGGAACTACTTTTGCGGCGGTGATTGCTCCACAGCTCAAGTGAGTACGTATCTGTCACTTGTGTCATTCCTTGCAATTTAAAGAGTGTTATAAAAGCAAAAATGATGTTGCTAATTAACAGGATTATTAATCTTGTCTGAATCTGAGAGTGCTTCAGTTCTTAACCCCTCATTGCGTTGCCCTGCTTAAATTGATCAGAAGCTGGTCTCAAAGAGGAGTGAAAGCAGAATGTGGATCAAGTTTTTGTCCAAAGCTGCATCTTAAAAAACCTCAGACTGCAGAGATTAAAACATAGTTGAGTTGGTACGTTGAGAAAAAAAAAAACTGTATTGTGGTGTCATTATTTACATGCTTCATACTTAAAATGGTTGTTGCTAATAAAGCAAAATGGCAACAAAGTAACTGAAATTGGCACTCACCCTGCTTTCTTCAGCTCCCAAACAGCAGGGATGTCACAGAAAACTCAGAGGTTGGTACATAGAATATTCTGGATAAGACTTGAGATTCACTGGGTCTTTCTACACCCATTGCAAGATAGGTCCTTGAGCAAAGTACTTGCTGCTGGTAACAAGAGACAGTCTGTCCCCATAAAAGATTGTATTCTAAACTGTAACATAAGAGATTTTATTAAATTTGAAGCATGACATGTAATAAGGCTTCCAGAACTATTGCGAGCAACTGCAGCTCCGGGTAGTTTGTTATTCGTGTACAGTTTTAGAATTTACTTGTTTCTTGACCTCAGTGGGTTTCTGTAGCAATATGTTTCACCATGTAATTACTCATTGACTTGGCCAACAGTAATCAAGTATATTATTTCTTCTACAAAAATGATACAAGATTTTATGTACCATTACAAAGGAGGCAACATTTCAGCTCTCATGTTTTGTCTGAGAAATCAACACACAGTAAACTGTCTTCAGCTGACTGTATCTTTTAGCTTAAGAAATCATATAGGGATTCTGATGTTAATTTGCAATGTCAACATGTCTTAAGCTGGATTCTTAGTGTTTTACACAAATGTAGTGTTTTCTGGGTTTTCTAATAATTCAAACCAGCTTTTTCTAGTTATTTTAATCTTTCCTAATTCTGTGTATTTTTTTTTTACCTAAACGCATATATAAATGAGTATCATTTAGCCCAGAATTTGTTTTATTCCTGTTTAACAATAAAAGCTTGCACAGATGGCTGCAAAACGGAACCTTCAAACACAGCCAGATTTGTACATTTGTGCTGATTTCTTGCTTAAGGGAACTCAGTTCAAAATGCTGTACTGCCAAATCCATCCCTGCAGTAATTCTCTTGGCTTCAGTGGATGGCCACATGGGATTGCCTGTGATATCTGGCTAAGCTAAGAGATTCCGTGCAATTCCAAAGGGATTTGTTTGACAATGCGAAAAAATGAAGTCTGAAGAGCATGCTACTGTATTCGGCATTGGACCTTTCAACCATTTTGTTCAAAGTAGTGGCCATGAGAGCCACTTTCCATTCAGAAACCACAAGAAACAATTAAAACTTACTTTGATTTAGATAGCAGGCAGTAGAAAATGTTGTCCTCGCACTGGGTCACATGCAGGTACAGACAATAGGAGGGTCAAGCAGTACAGGCGGTTTTCTGAGGATTTAGAAATAATTTCAGAACAGAGGAAGTGATCTGGAAGCTGCTGTAATTCTGTCTGTGTGGCATCAGAAATGCTGCAAGGAAGATTTTTACAATACAGCTGCCTATGGAGAGTCTGGGAACTACAGGTAAATAAATTGCTTCTGCTGATGTGAATTTCTTTGTGCTCCATAAATCAGGATGTTATGCCCATTCTTCCTAAGTAAAGGGGATCGTATCAAATTTCATCAATTTCTGTTCCAAACGGAAACAACCTTAAAGATGTGGAAAGCTGGCTGACTCTTTGGGCCAAAAAGAATTGGCATTACTAGCAAATATAATATCACACAAGATTGCAATATGGGAACGGGGCAACAGCCTGCTTGGCACTGTTGGCATTGCTTATATGGGGCAGACAAAACACATAAACAGACAAAAATGAAAGTCCCAAAGCTAACTGATTTAATGAAATTGTGCACCTTATCTGAATATTTGCAAAGAATTAAAATAATGAGGTTTAAATTTTTGAGGGTCTGCTAAAGGCAAGGTGATAGCTATTACATTGGAGTAAAAATGTGTGTGTTCACGTGGAAGCTGGCTTGCTTTACTATGGCAAACTATATTCTGTTAAATATTACCAAAATGGTACACACATTTATGGCGCAATAGAAATAGTATAGAATAATCAGCTGCAAAGCTGCTAGCTAGCGCTGAAACGTACTTCTGCACTGAGAGGTGATAGTTTTGTTGTAGTTTGTAAGAAACTACTGTGCTTGGAAGCTTTGTGTTAGCACTGTAGCAGACAACCAAGAAATAGTCACCTTATAACTTCAGCTGGATCCTCTCTGTCATCCGTGCTCGGACAGGCTGGAGCTGAGCCAAAGACGGAATGCTTCTCAACATCCTGCTCCTAATTGTAATGTTTCCTGTTTTCTTTTGCAAGTAATACTTTATAGTGTAAATGCCTCGCTGGTGGTGTCACCTATGACATTTTGGCCTTTTCATTCTGCTCCCATACTTTCCTCCAGAAAGCGGGCAGGCTTCTTGCGGCGGATGTTTCACTGCTCTCTCTCCTTGGTTCCCTGCAGGGGAGTTTGTTGGGTCAGATATCCACACTGGATCCGTGCATGTGTATCGTATTCACCTGACCTAAAAGGCCTCCCACAATCCTGCGTGCTGGGGATCATTTCAGCTGTCTCCCCGTGAAGTCCGCTGCCTTTGGCCTGGAGCCTGGCTGGGTCTGAGCTGTTCCTGATGGGAAGCGGTGAGGTGTGACCGCAGCACGCTGTCTGTCACTCCTGCTTCTGGGAACGCGGTGAGGAGAAGCCTCAGCTGTTTCTTCAGCAGCAGCTTTGGTTGGACAGAATTTATCATCTCTGGCTCTGCGGGAAGGTGCACGTATTGTTTCCAGGCCAGGCACAGTCTTGCAAAAGATGTTTGTACAGTGGTCGGCCTCAGCTAATACCTATGCCGGAAGCAATGCGGTTTTACATCGGTGGCACAGATAATCTGCAACATAGATAATCTAATCATAGATAATTGAGAATTGGCTCAATGGGTGTTACAAGCCTGCTCTCGCTTTTATTCTTGCATAGGCTGTTACTTTGCTGCTGTCCAAGCAGCAGTATCAGATTGAGGTATTCCTGCTCCCCTTTTTTGTTCCCTCTTCTGTCTGCGGCATGCCAGCCATTCAGTTGTGCTAGCACAAGTTTTCAGGCTCAGTAATTATTTTTTTTTTAATCCAATCAGTTCCTTGACTTAGTGTTGACGACCTTTTAATGAGCCTTATTTAAGAAGCCCTACAAGCAGTTGTGTTGCCACAGCTGAGGGGCAGAATGGGGTATTAGAAGGCTTTAAGCTACTATTACCATTTTTTATCATGAAACAGTAGCCACAGGGCAGCTATACTCCTGTAATTCCACTAATTCTAACAGCTGTACCATTGTAATTACAAGTAATCTCAAATAAAACAAAGCTTCCAAGATCACTAAGCATGTTTGCTCTGATAAGGTGAAATATTTAAAAATGAAAAACAGTGGTTGGGAGCTGGAGATTTGAGGAAAGGCTTTTTCTCCCCTGCAAATAAAATAATTTAGGAATGGCATTAATAAATAGAATTATTTAATTTTAGCACATAAAAACAGTATTCTTTGTTTTAGTACTGAACCACCACTTAGACAGGGTTGCAAAATTACAAACCACACACAGTACTCTATGAAAAACTGGATGGCTTCACCGAGCTGTGTACCACTCTGCACTTCATGGCTTGTTGGGAATGAAAAACAGTAGAGCCTCGGTTTCTCAGACATCTTTGTCAGCAACTTCAATGAGGAAAAGGCTACAAAAAAAGTGGCCGCAGGGGGCTTTCCGCCCCACTGGCATGATGTCACAGGGCCAGAAATTGTGGAGAAATAAATCCCTGCTTGTCTTTGCTGCTGCCTCCTCTTGCTCAACCCCACTTGTGGGGCAGGAAAATGGTATGGCGTGGGGGGAGACAGACAGGCTTCAGAAGTCACTTCTAGGAGTGGCATATGATAGGTCTAACCATGGTTTTCCTTGGGAGGGTGTGAATCCTCATGTCGTTGAAAAGGAAAAGAAATCCAAACAAAGGGAATAAATACAGAGCGGGCACTTTGTCAAGGAGCAAAAAAATTCCCTTGACAAGCAAAGGAGCTGACGGCTGTTGAGCTGTTTCCTCAACAGGGAAGAAAGACATCAGAACCTGCTGCTGGAGAAATCTCCTACCCAATCTGGCTATCTAAACACAGATGGCAACCCTAAGGAAAGAGGTCCCTGAACAACAGAGATCACCTGAAAATACTGTATTTCTCCTGACTTGAGATGAACAAATTCTATTACCAGGAAACTCTCTGTTTGGCTACAGCTATTAATTTACAAATGGCATTCAGTGGCTCTGATTTTCTAACTCTAGCCTTTCCTATTGCTTTCCTCCCTCCCTTTCCTCTTTAGTCTCTCCTTGCACCCCTCCCCAATTTATCTGTGTTCCTGACAACTCACTGAACATATTGTGCTAATTATCTGAATGTGTTTATCTCTGGCCTTGTCTGCAACTGCTGGTCCTATTAATTTACCTTTCTCAAATAGTTATTTACTGAACAGCAATAAAAAGTAATTACTTCTAGCAGTTGAAGAAAAGCCTTGATCTTAGCATTTTAAAATGGGATGCTTTCTAGACTAGGTCTTGAAGTCTTCAGGGTTCATATTTCAGTAGTGGTACAGGGCCTCTCGTAATGATTAAGGCTGTTCAAGCACTTCTGTAATGTCAACGTTTGAGGTTTTTTCCTTTCCAGTATATTGTTACTGATTTGTTTGCTAACAAATCTGGGATACCAGCTCACAAACCCAAAGTACAGTCTTCTATAAATGAACTTGGACAAACCTAGCGGAGCCTGCTTTATGCAGCTCTTCCTAAAGGAAGGCTGCTTTGACAGTGTTTAGAGATTCCACAGTTCATACGAGGCTACTGCATGCTTCTGCCAAAGGCCGTAACATAGTTTGGGGTGGAGTGCAGCTTCCCCTTTCAGTGTGGAGGTGCCAGAAGTTTTTGATTGAAGCATATGGTGTGCTTTCTTCATTAAAGCAGCCATATGCTTAGCTCAAAAGAAGTACTTCATTCTAAAACTCACTGGCACCCTTTTGGAACCAAAGGTGGTAGAGTACCATTTCAGCTTTATTTGTTTTTTAGGACTTTGAACAGTCCTAAATATCAGGAATCAATTGTAATGATTCGTGGGAAATACAGATGCAGTGTTTTATCACTTCCAGTACAAGATTGTCTACCATGGTTGGCTAAACTTTAAAGATTAATGAAGTTGTTCTGGATATACTGATGAACACTAATAACAATTTCTTAGTCATTAATAAATTGTGTAAATATGGTCAGGTACATATTTCTGTTTTAGCTGCATTTATATTTATTTACTTCTATATGGATTTTTTGGTGGTTTGTGGTTTTTTTTTTATATATATATATGATTTCTAGTTTGGAATAATAACCTAAGGTAACTGCTAGGCTAAATTATACAGAGAACAGCTCATAGTTAATATGGATAATAATGAAAAGAGTAGACAAATTAATGGACTAAGGCTGTTTATTAAAGTGAAGTGCATGGACTAATAAACTGTCACTGAAGCATTTTAGAGGTTTCCCATATTTAAGTGATAGTCTTCCACTCATACAAGAAATTTTGTACAAATAATAGTAAATGATACAAATTCAGTAGATTTTTACATTTTTCTCACTCATTTACCCTTTTCTGTCTTGTAATTATTTTTCAGATGATCTCACACCACTCTTGCAAAAGACTTTATTCCTATTTCTACATGCTCCTTACTATTCTTTCTCTGGTGGCTTTTGATCAAGAGGAATAATACACTTGGGGTACTGAGATTTTATTGGTAATTTTCCCAATACTTTTCCCTCAGTAAAGCAAAGCTTTTCACTTGTTTGAAGGGGAAAGGAGACAATATCCAGCGGAGGGCCACAAAGATGATCAGAGGGCTGGAGCACCTCTGCTATGAGGACAGGCTGAGAGTGTTGGGGTTGTTCAGCCTGGAGAAGAGAAGGCTCCGAGGGGACCTTATAGCAGCCTTCCAGTACCTAAAGATGGCCTACAGGAAGGATGGGGAGGGACTCTTTTATCAGGGAGTGTAATGATAGGATAAGGGGTAACGGCCTCAAACTGAAAGAGGGTAGATTTAGATCAGGTATTAGGCAGCAATTCTTTACTGTGAGGGTGGTGAGGCACTGGAACAGGTTGCCCAAGGAGATTGTGGGTGCCCCATCCCTGGAGTTGTTCAAGGCCAGGTTGGATGGGGCTTTGATCAGCCTGGTCTAGTGGGAGGTGTCCCTGCCCATGACAGGAGGGTTGGAACTAGATGATCTTTAAGGTCCCTTCCAACCTGAACCATTATGTGATTCTGTAAATATTAAATGGAGCTTTTAATTATTTTTCTGGTCTGGTATTTTAAGTCATGAGCAACCTTGGTCCTATGAAGTTCTGTGATCAAGCCTCATAGGTTTCCAGACGTGTTTAACCTTTAGTAGGATAAAGGTTAATGTTTCCTTCCTTTTGTATTTTAACCTGCCCCCACAGAAGATCTCAAATAACAAAATGAACTATCTTTCTTCAAATCTATAGTCAGAAGCAAGATAACCTATGAAAACAACATCCATCAGGTGTGTGTGAGGAATTAATCTGTTTGAATGGAGGTGCAGAGAAGCTCATGTTCATTACGGTGGAAAGACAACTGTGACTTCATAGTTAGAAATACAACCAGAACCTATACCTCACCAATAATCTATCAGATGGCTAAGCAGATGTTAAGGTATGTTTAGATGAGTAGAAAATGCCATTGCTTTCCTTTTAGTCTAATGGAAGGACTCTCTGTATTCAGAAGTTCAGCAACAAAACATGTTGAGAGGTATCTACAGTGGTCCTATATGTCCTATACAGATCTGTCTCTGAACTTGTGCTGCAGATCAGGCATGCCTAATTTTTGCTTTGAGCTAGACACGTTGGCTTACCTTGTCTGTTGTTTAATCTCTCAGAAACTCTCCAGCTTCTGGCTAATTGGTAGTGTGATTTGGACTGGTAGATAAGGTTATTTTTTTTTCTCTGCAAATTCCGAATTCCTCTAACAATGGACAGTGGAAAAGAATCCAATCCCCAACCTGGCAGTGGTTGAAGGTTGGAAATGCTTTTTTGGGAAATGGGAAAATCAACAATAGAAGACTGATGGAAAACATAATATGGACTGTGTGCCTAAGCTTTGTTATCTAAGTATTGTTTTCCGTGAGCAATTAATATTCTAGGGGAAGCACTAGTTAAGTTCTTTATCAACCTGGACCATAGTTACAGCAGTAGTTTTCTAAGGCCTTGAGCAGTGTCAGAGAGTCTTGCAGTGAATGTGCTGCCTGTGAGCTATGTGCTGAGGAAAAACTACAGCAGATCACACTATATGTGGGATTATGTTTTATAGAAGAAAGATTGTTTATATATTTTGTTTGTTAATATGACCTGTAAATGAGAAATTGAGCTTTTTGTTTGCACTCCTTTTCCACCTAAGCGAATAAGAAATGCTTTAGGTTGGCTATACTGCTTTTTATCCTAAATTTGTTAACAAATGAGACCACCACAATAAACTGAAGAGGAAAGATCTGTCGTGTTTTCTATGGTGGGAATCTATAGTGAGAAAAGAAATGCTAGAACCACTCCAGTTACCTCAAAAAGGTAACTGAGACTGTGTTATTTGACAGGGGTCAGCAGAATGCTTGATGTATTGACGTATGTATTGAAAATTTATTGGCACATTGACTTAGAAGAATTTGAGGAAGAATATTCCACATGATTTCAAACAAAACGTAAAATACTTCTTAAGCAAACAGCGCTGGTTATAGAAATCAATCTTCTGGGGCTTCTTCATTCATGGAGTCACTCGTTACAAGCTCTGTAACACTTTTTGTTGGCTACGGGCTTTGGTGTCCACTGCTTGACCTCTCAAGAATGATTAGGTAATTAGAGAGGTCTTATCTCTCAAGGCCACTACAGCTACCTCCCACCTTGCTGTTTTGCAGAGATGTGCACAGTATTTGGGAAGCAGAGTGTAATCACAGGCAGACTGATAGACACAAGTGAAAAAGGAGAAGATATTCTTTCACATTCCATGTATTTATCACATTCCCTCACCCATCTGGACTACACATAACACTTCTTTTGCCAACTATTGAGGTCTAGCCTGGATCAATGCAGTGGTGGTTGTTCTTTTGCCTTACTAATGCCTCAGTTCCACCCCAGTGATAGGTCCAAGCTTGTATTTCTGAGGGTGGATTTCACATCCTGCCAAAAGTGAAGTCGTAAAAATAGGTGAGAAGTCCTCTGACCAAAAAGGACTTATAGCCAGATGGGTAGAGAGTATTTCAGATAATGGCTGCAGTTGTGAAAATGGGCTCAGGGTTCATGAAAACCCAACAGCTTTGAACAAAACTGATGATCTTGGAGAAAGTGATGAAGAATCTGAGGGGAATTAAAAAAGAAAGTAACATTTAATAAGGGGGGAAAGAGTATTTTGCATGGACAGTGAGATAAATGAGTGTTGTGCAATGTTGAGTGAGTAGAAGAGAAGGAACAGTATCTGACTGTCCATTTGTGAGCAAATGGTCATATGCGTTGATGATGATCTTCAGTTTGGGTACCAAAAAGGAAATATGTATATATGGGAAACAGATTTAGGCTGCGAGCTATTTGACAAAGCGTTATCATCTAGTTTTGTGCATGCCTGGATGTGGAATAGTGGTTGTGAGAGAGAGAATTCTAGAGGGAGGGAGAATTCATACAGCATCATAGCACAGGTCAGCTTGGAAGAGCCTTCAGAAGGTCTTCTAGTCCAGCCTCCTGCTTACATGGGAAAGAAGATTGTTGCAAACATTTGGATGAAGCTGTGCATATTCATGTTTGTGGTACAGATTGAGTAGCAGATTTTTGACATACTCAATTTTCTTGGAAATTATTAAATTTCAAATTGTTCCACTTCTGTGTACGTGTATAAAATAAGCTATGAAATACAAAATTGTATAGACATATAATTTTTTTTTCATTCATACCCTAATGAAGGTACATGGACATTCAAATTATTCTGGCTTAGGCTATTTTATTGCACTAAGAACTAGATTTGAATTACCATCACCCTTACTTTTCCTCCTAAGACATTTAATGCATGTACAGCTGGTTTTTTTTTCCAGCCTTCTGAGCCAAAAGAACTGCTTTTATACAATTTAATGGGTGTAGGAGAACACTGAGGGACAGATAAGGTGAAAAAGAAGTGCATGGAAGTAGCGCGGTCGTACCTGTGAGGAAGGACCATAAAAATAAAATTAATGTCCATTCTTCTCTACATGAAAATTAAATTTCCTAAAGCTATTATAGTGCTTACCAAGTGTTCTTGCCTGTCCATTCTCCTCTTCTCAAGGTTGTGCAGCATATTGCTGCTATTCAGGTCAAAAGTAAAAGCACTTCAGTAGAATAACTGCAGTTTATATAAAAGGACTTTCACTGCTAATAAGATAGAGGATTTCATTTTAATAAATATATAGTTGATTAGTCACAGTTAATATATTATTGTGAGTTAGTGATGCCATCCATAATTTAGGTATGTTAGGTTGGTGGTTTTATAGGCGTAGTAATCCTTAGTCTGCTGAAAGAACAGTGTAATCGTTCAGGACAGCAGGATTCCAGTTCATTATGTTACAGTTTTTGTTTGGTTGTGGTTTGTTTTTTTTTTTTATTCTGTATTTATCAGCTAGTTTCATTGCCTGTCATATTGGTTGTCTAGTGACAGCCATCAGCATTCTGTCAGAGAGGTGACATTGCATACAACTCAAGCATTATACAAATTGTCTGGTAATAAAGCTTTTCAATACCAATAATGGATACCTATGTGATGTTATTTACAAATTGAAATTTTCTAGAAAGCTCTGGAGGAAAGTTTGTGACCTTGATAGCAGCTGAGTTAATGGGATTTTGCAGCACAAAGGGAGACTGGAGGAAGGAAAATCTCCTTCAAGCATCCCAGCTCAGTTGTTGGTGAAACATGGGGGTGAGGGAGATTTCTGATGAGGTTGAAGAGAGATTAAAAAATGCAGATGTACAGTGGAAAACATAAATTACTAATACCAGTACAGCCCAGATATTTGTGCAAGTGACAACTGAAGCTTTTTTTTTTTTTTTTTTTTAACTGGGCACAAACTAATGCTATTTTAGGCTAATTTTAGGTAGGCAGTAATGATAGGGAGAGACCTGGTTGCGTTTAAAGTAAGACAGAGCAGTCCCCTCTCCATCCACACCTGGTTGAAAAATCCAAATTAAATGGAAGAATAAACAAAGCTGTTTCAACAATTAAAGTTTATGAGGGCTTTTTTAACACCATAAGAACAAATGTTGACAGATTAGACATAGTAATTGAGGTATTTGAATAGCCTGAATAAATCGGAGGTTTAAACATGACAGAGATCTGGAATTTATCTAACTCAGAGATGCAAAAACCGTCTGGAATTTACATTCCAAGTATGGAAGCAGGATGAGTAACCTCAGCAGTCAGAGCAAAAGCAAGGAAAAGGTCTATATGGAATGGTGAAGGGAAATAAATGAATGAAGAAAGCTATGACTTGGAGACTTGGAGGTGCAGGAATCAAGGAAGATTTGCCAAACCTAACCCAAAGCTAGATCTTGCAAAAGAGTAAAACAAAAAGCAAAGACTATTTAGTGATGTAAGTAGCACATTGCAACTGGCACAAAAAGCAGGGGGAGCCCCAAAGCACTGAGGTTATATATAATCTAGCTACATTCCCCAGCCTAATGAGGAGTTTTTGCAGCTTTCAGAACAAAGATGTAGAAAGGAAAGACAAAGCAAAGTTTGCTGTTAGAAGAGAATATACACAAAGTCAAAAGAACCATGGCTTGGAAGCTAAACAAGGAGAGCTCAGCTTGCTCAAATGGGGAAGCATTACTGACTAATGAAAGAAGCACGGCATGAAGTTTTACGGCCAGTGGTAGAGATTTTAATCCGTCTGTTGTATTGTGTTGGTGCTATATGGCAAGCTTCACTTTTCTTTTTATAAACATTTAATGTATTTGCAATTATTCTGTTAGTCTACAATAACACACAAAGCTTTAAAACAGATGTTGAAAATAATGAACACTATGCATATAAATGGAAGATGGGATAAAAGGCAGTTCAACTTTACTAAGACAGATCATGAGTGTACTTTAATGGCAACAGAATTTTTATGGATGGAAACCTGGTAAATCCGATTGATTTTTATCTCAGTAAAGCTCTTGACAATGTAGTACTTGTGCGATTATTAGTTGAAATGGGAAATAGCACAAGGAATGTATGTTAGATAAAGAACTGGCTAAAAGAAGGATGACAATAGGTCTGTGCTGCAAAGGGCACTATGAGACCAGAGAGGGTTTTCAAGTGGGGTTCCTTATACCAGCAGTTGGCCCAATCTTATTTAGTAAAGGCAATGGCACAAAAATAAGAGTGTGATAATTAAACTTGCTGATGGCAAAACCTGAGAGGCCTTGCTTACAATGAGCCACATCAAGAATTTCATTCCTAGAAAACAGGTGACCTAGCAGCCTGGACTAATAGAAATAAAGTTAAATTTAATACAAAATACGAGGCCATGTCCTTAGGGATTAATAACAAGATTTTCTGGTATAATAGGGGCATTCATCCAGGGGAAGCGATAGATTGGAAGTGCCCAAGTGTAATAATTGATCGTGGTCATTATGAGCCACTAGTATGATTCAGCCAACTAAACGATAAACGCAGGGGGATGTAGAGAATGAGAAGTAGGCCATTCTGTAGAGTACCACTGCATCTGGAATACTGTGTACAATTCTAGTTCAGAACACGAACTGAGAAAAGTGCAAAAAATTCTGTGGACTGAGCAACCAATCTTACAAAATTTTAAAACTGCTTAATGGAAGAAAGGCTGAGTGGCATATGGTTACTGTCTGTGCATAGATTACACCAGGTTAGCGCCCTGGTGAAGCAAAGAGCTATTTTAAGCCATAAGAAAATGCTGGCCCAGAAACAGATGGATATAAACAGAGCATGAATGAAATTACGAAGGAAGTCAGGATGTTTCTAGGTATCGGAAAATAAAGGTTCTGTAACTGTCTTGCCACAGGAGTTGTGGGTAGAAAAGCCCAACAAATTTCAAAATGGAATATAGGAACAAACTTATGTGGTACGGTTTTCTGCAGAGAACCCCGGCCTCAGTCTCAAATTATCCCTTCCAGACCTATGCTCACAAAATGTTAGAGACTAAGGATAAATGGCTAGATAAACTTTATTTTGGGGAAAAGTCTAATGAGAAATTAGCATGGATTTTGGATAGGAAATCACAAAACCCAGAGAAAGGCAGAAGACTTGCTAACTGCTTCCAAAGGAATGTATAATAGAACATGGGAAATCCCATCTGTTAGACAGTGTAGCCTATGTGTTTTTAAAATACTGATTATTTAAGCATGCTAACTGTGTTTCATAGACTGCATTTTGAAAGATTCATCAGGGATATTACCTCTCCCCCAAATTAAAACATCTGATCTTATGATCCCAAGAAACCAATAAAAACCCCATTACAGTCACTGGAAGCCTGCTGGCTGCAGGATGAAGCCACAAAGCCACCTCACAATGCATTAAGTTGAATGTTTTCAGTCCAGATGGCATGTAACACTCACTTGTTTTCATTTGAGAATAAAAGAAGTATGTAAAATTAATTTTTCTTACAAGAAGATCTATTCCTGTGTTGTTTTAGAAAGACGTATGGTGGGCCTACAACACAGAAGATACAAAAATAAGCCAAAAATAAGGGTTGGAGGGTGAGGTGGTTTTTTTGGTTGGTTCATTGGCTTTGGTTTTTTTTTCCAGGAATCAAACTCCTTATCTCTGTTTCTCTATAAAAAGAAGCTGTATAAAATTGCATGGGTTTGGGTAGATAGGAAGTTCTCTAGTCTTCGCCCTGAGAAAGCATGTATAAAATGCTACTGGGCACCTCTAGCAAACAGAATGCTCTGCTCATGTTTGCAAAATACATTCTTCCTCTTCTGGGTGTAGTTTTTTTCAGAGCAAAATTCTCAGTAAGTGTACGAGGAACAATACCAAGACCCTCATTTTTTTGTACTCTATATAGAAATACAAATTTATATTCACATATGCATACTTGAATGCACAGCAGAAGTTAAAATACTTTCAAAGTCTGAAGTTTATGTGTAAAAACCTAATAGGCCTATCTATCTAGTGTATGGCTTTGAAACAAAGGTTGTTGATATTAATTTGGTTGCTGTTGCTGTTTCATATTATGGAACGGTGTATACGTATTTCATACATGCATACAGGGTCAGTCTGACCATGGCTTTAGTTCAGAGTTCAAGGCCAGCGCTGCCATGAAGCTTCAATAATTAAATACAAAAATCTCCTCTAGGTTTTTAAAGCGTAGAATCAGAATGTATATCTGAACTAAACCGGTTATCATTATTACATATGTCCATCACAAACATACCTGCAATTGCTGATCTCCCCAGCAAGCACTTCATACAATGCTTATCATAACTTAAGATTTTACAGATAGAACTTGCATCGGTAAATAAATCACCAGATTTGTTAAAACATTAGAAAGATGGCCTGACAGCCTTTGTAAAAATATTAGCAATAGTGCGTCTGTGAAAAAGATCAACTTATATATGCTTATTTTCTATTCAATTTTATCTATTGAAGGAACAATGTTCTGTGTGATTTTATATCCCTGTTTTATTAATAAACTGCTAAGATTTTATTCAGGTATTTATTTAATACATTGTAAGGAGAAAAAGGCAGTAGAATTGTATATTTTCAATGAGCAATAGCATTATTTTCAAAATCTGTATATAAAAGACTCTAGAAAGTATACACATACTGACCTGCAAAATGGGTACTTTGGGGGCAAAATACGATACATCAAATTAATTAGCAATATTATGCAATCTCCTCACCTAGGATATTTACTGTACGTGTAATACAATATATAATTAAAAGTTGAACAGAAAGTTAGTAATTGGAATTTGCTGCTAAATATGAATCAGCTCATTTCCCTTTAAAATATAATAGAAGTGTTTTTGAAAGTCAGATGCAAAATTATTATATGTTAGAATCAAACTATGTCCAGTTTTGATCTGTCAGTTTTGAGGATTAGAAGAATAGTACCTAGACATTTAAGAAGAATTTTTTTCTTAGAAGACGTCTACTTAAGCTACCTCTCTCAAACAACAGCAAAGTGTGAGATGATGGAGAGCTCTGCGAAATGTCCCAGCCTGATGCTCACGGCATGAATCCAGTTACCTGGGAAAGAGCACGGAGGAAGGAGAGCCGGTGGCATGGCAGCGGTGGCTGACAGGCCACATCCAGCTATGCCCCTGCAGGACATCGTCTCTTCTGCCTTGTTCCCCTGGTGAGGCCGGCCATGGGACAATGCTGAGGTTGCTCAAACCGGAGCTCTCGCCTGCCCAGTGGGTGTCAATAAGAAATGAACCCTTGGTAAAATTACTCAGTGGAGCACAACACATCTGGGTAGCGTTGGCATAGACAAAAGTAATTCCCAGTGAAAGAAACCTGACAAAGGGCTGGGAAAACGTAGAGGAAGGCTGGAAACTTGGCGCGCCATCACATCAGGAACCTGTGTTATTGGAAACCCCGCCGTGCTCCACAGGCCTCGCTGTGGGGAGACAGAGCTATAGCACCCTCCTCTTACATTTGCCCAGTTCCTTTCACGGCTGGAACGTGCTAAATGGGCCGCATTAAAACCCATTTATAATAAATGGCTTATAGAGCAAGCTGCATAAGCGTTCTTATGATGATACAAGTGCATCACCCCATGATGCTAGCAGCACTCGGCACATCATGGAGGTTTGGAAAGGCTGGTGGAGCACAGAAGTGGAAGCCTGCTAATCCACCCCAGGGGGGCGGCACACGTGAATACATCCAATTGTCCCTCTAGCTTTGTGGTCAGAATTCATTTCATGTCTCCCCTCATGCAACCTCTGCTCTTACAGCCTTACAAAATTTTACCATATTTTAGCGATGCTTATTTCTTTAAATGAGTGCAATGTAGCCCTTACTCAAAAAGGTTGCCTTTATTTCTGATGCTTTTATTCAAGGTACCCACTGTGAACGCGTTAAATTACACCATTTATAGTGCTGTATTATACGGCTTGTTCTGTAAGTTTTTGCATGTGAGAACAAGCCCTCCTTTGTAAAAAGGATGGTCTCTTGATATCTTACGGAGAGATGAACCTGCTCCTAGCAGGGGCTCCTTGATCATCAGAGCAGAAGGAAGAACTACCTACAGGATTTACTACAGAGGAAGTAGAAAGTGTGGAGAAGCAACAGAAAATGTGAAAGATATGAGAGGCATGACATCACAGGCTGTAAAGTTCAGGAGTGGAGAGCACGACAGAATGAAATGTGAGTGCGTAAGGCCAAGAAGCAAACTGGCCCGCTGTGGCCCTTCAGGGTCTGGTGAAGGGCCATGAACTACCGTGTCATATGGCACCCATTTCACCAAAGTCAGATTCACAAATATCTACTGCAATTTTCTTGTAATAAGGAAAATATTATGGACCTGATGAGAGGGGATGTTCGTTGGTCCCTTAAGAGAATGTTTTGATTTTTGTCAAAATCTACAAAAGCACTCAAGTCTGAAATCTACTGAAAACTATCACTCTCACATCTGCTTAGGCAGTGCAGTACATTAATTACATAAGACTTTCCAAGGAAAAATCCTTATCAAAGAAGAAAAATCCTTAAAATGGATTATTAATTAAAATATTAACTATACCAGACTTTAATATGTTAAATAGGTAGATACTATGTAAAGAGCAGACCAGAGTGTTCGTAAGAAAGGAACTTGCTAGTTCCTACAGTTAATTAGTTTGTTCCTTCTTATTAACAAGGAATTCTTACTGTATACAGCTGCTGTGGTTTTGTCCGCATTGTAAGTTCCGATCAAATATGAGAAAAAACTTCTTTATGGTGAGGGTGACAGAGCACTGGAACAGGCTGCCCAGGGAGGTTGTGGAGTCCCCTTCTCTGGAGACTTTCAAGACTCGCCTGGGTCCTGAGTAATGTGCTCCAGGCAATCCTGCTTTAGCAGTGGAGGTGGACTAGATGATCTCTAGAGGTCCCTTCCAACTCTGAAAAATTCCATGATTCTGTGATTCCATAAGAGGCTTGATGATTTGCTGTATTAGAATAGAACTGAAGAAAAAATGCTGAGTGTTTCAGGTAACTTTATTCTAGACATCAAGAGGTGTTTTAGTCAGGTTCTTCACTAAATCTTAAGAAAAGGCTTGGCTCAACTGGGTTGAGGCAAACAATTCATTTATAATACTACTTTTTGCCTGTAAAGGCTTAGTAAATTATTCATATAACGTTATTAAAATGCATTTTGCAGAGTTTTAAGGCAAAAGCTGCAAAATAAAACTTGTTACACGTGGGGCTAAAGACATTGCAGAAAACTACATTTCATCAGAAGGAGCATTGCTCACTCAGTAAGTCAAGGAACTGTCAATGTAGAAGATTTTACTACATAGCCAATTTCCACTAATGATAAATAGGAACTACTTGTACAAATAAATGCAGTAATCTAAAAGCAATGTTCACACAAATTTAACTTCCACTTGTGATAATGGGAAATATTGCCTGTGTTTATGTGGTAGTGTTAAATATGGTGGGTAGGTTTTTTTTAATGTCACAGTAATATATGTATGGCAACAATGATAACACCCTTTGTTAATTTATCCCTCTTTTTATCCATAATTGTGGCTAACTTCCAGTGACATGGGGCATAAATCTGTATTTAGGATTCTTATAAACTCTCTCTTTGGTCATTTGCTTTACTCTCAAAACACATTTTCTGTATTCCCTTTGTTGAGAAGTTCTTAGCTACCATCACTATGAGCAGCCGAGAGACAATGTGAATAAGGACATTCAGGAAATAAACTGAATGCTTTCGTTATGAAATCCATTTAGTTTATCCTGCATCTAGAGCATTAGTATCTTGAAAGGGCTTTGAGTCTGGTTCGTAAGAGAATAGGGAAATAATTAATTTTCTGTAGATAGGTGGTAGTTTTCCCAGTGCTGAGGTATGCAGAATAAACACATTTACAAATTTCAATAAAAGTCCAAATAAGATTAAAACAAATATTTCCATAAGCAGGAGAGCTCTGACTCAACTTTCCCAGTAGGTTAGACTCCCAATATGAACTGCACGCACTGGAGTTTTCCTCCCACTGAAAATCCTGCTCTGTGTTGCCACCTGTTCTCATGTAATTTGCAGTAATGTAATGACCTGTAACCTCCCGTTAAATTTGTTTGAAATCGGTCACGAGTACTAAAACTACCTGGAGAAATTATACCAGGCAGACAGAAAGACAAATGCTTGTTCAGGTAGCACAATTACAAAGGTTTTCTCTTCTCAGTAAAAAAGCTAAAATGTGCATGTGGCAAGATAATTTTTTTTTAATTATCTCTTCAGAATTTGGTCACAAATTCGTAATGTGCTGCTTTTAGTTTTTTTAAAGCCCATTCTTTCCCCATTGGCAATCAGGCCCCACTCATTTGATGACTTCCAGACTATCGGTGTCCATGACCACTATTTTGTTCTGAATCCTGTTCTCTCTGTACTTATATTCTGCTCTCCTGTTGATAAAAATGAATAGCACTTTATAGATTAATAATAAATTAAAGGTAGGAAAGAAGGATTTAGAAATAGTTTTATAGTTTTCTATAGGAAGAAGTCACCAGCGGGATTCCTCGGGATCTGACTGTTCAACATCTACAAAAAGGCTGCAAATGGCAGCGAACAGAGTTGAAAAAATCCACAGATGGTGCAAAAGTATTCAGGATAATCAACTGGAAAGCTGACTGAGAAAGGTCATTGATGTATTTCAGAAATAAATTATAAAATGACCAAAAAAACCAGCTCGATAAGTGCAAAGCGGTGTGTGTAGGGCAGCTAATCCTAAAATCTATACGCAATAGTTACCTATTATCTTTAGCCACTCAGGAATGGGCTCTTAAGAGACATCGTAACTCGGAAGAGGCCAAAAGCCAAACGGAATTATCAGAAGGTGTTGGGAAGGAAGCAGAGAACAAACCAGTCATTGTAATTCCATATAATCCCTAAACCAAATGTACGCCTATAGCTTAATCACTACATCAAATTCAGGTCATGCAGCAGTATTAGTGTACGAGTTAGAAAAACTAAAGAAATTCAACAAGGAGAACATTACGGAGTGGTTTTAACATATGAAGAAAAAAAGCAGACTTTTCACTCCAGAAAGGAGAATACTGAAGTGAAGTATCTTAACAGTGTATAAAATTTTGCAGAGAAAGTGAATAGGATCACTTATTTTCCCGTATTAAGCCTTTCTACCCCCAGCAGCCACCGAGCACCGCCGCCATTTTGGGAAGTCGGGAGGACGAACTACACCTCCCAGGATGCTCAGCGTCGCGGCGCCATCTTGCCCCGCCGCTCCGCGGGGCACTTCGGGCAGACAGTAGTGGCGGTAAGCTGAGACATGGCGCTGTTCCCGGCTTTTGCCGGTGCCGCCGAGCCCGGGGAGCCCCCACCCGGCAGCAGCGAGGGCTCCAGGAAAGGTAAAGTCCTGGGGGAACGCTCTTTCCCCCAACAGCCCTCCGCGGCCCGGCCCTCGGAAGACCCTTCCGCTTCCACTCTGCCCCGTACCGGCCCTTCCGCGCACCCCCTCGGGCCTGCTGCGACCGCCAGTTCGCCCGGCGGCGGTGGTCTGTGCCCAGCGCCAACGAAGGCTTAGGAGCACGGTAGAGGCGCCGGTCTGCCCGGCCAGCCCCGCCGCTGAGCGGGCTCCGTGAGGTCCGTGTGAGGGGGCGGTGAGCCCCTCAGCCTGGGCTCCTCCCTCACGGGCAGCGTACGAGCACAGGCGTCCTCTGCGCAAGGCATGTCGTCGCCGGTGTGAATAAAAGTTAACCATACTTGCGAATAAAGTTACTTTCCCTGAGGTAATTCTGAGGAGAACCCGAAATAGGGACACCCCGGCAAAAAAATGGTGCTGGCGTCTCGTTGATGGGCTCTCAGACGTGTTCAAGTTTGCTTCCAGCTATCTGCTGGTAGATGCTGGGGGCATGGCTGTAGAAATACTCACCTCTGAAAAATATGTCTATGTTAATTTTCTGTGTGTGTTGGTGAAGGTTTGCTTTATGCAGAAAACGAGTTTTTTTTCTTCTTCCCCTGCTACCCTTGGATAACTTTAAAAGTGTTTTCTCATTTCCTTGCTTACAAAGCCACATTTTAGTTGTAAAGGATATTTTTTGTAAGGTCATGAGTGAGATTGTGATTTGGTTTATCATTTGGCCTCTCACGGTTGCTGACTAGTAGTTACACCTTTATTATACGAATAGAAGTATTGCCAAACTCTGATGTATGCACAACATTTATTAATTGTACTGGAGGTGTTTTGAACTATGCTTTTTGCTTGCCAGCTTCCACCACACTTTAGTCTGCCCATCCTCTAGACACCACAGCAGGGGTAAACTGGAAGAGAATTGTTTACCTAAGCTAAATTTCTTGTATATTTGGCCTAAGCGGTACGGTGAGTTTTTGAAGCTTTTAGCAATACAGGCTGGGGTTAGCTTCTTGTTCTAACCAGGCATTACCCCCTGATGGCGTTGCAGCTGTTGATACTCTGTCTGCCAGTACAGAGATGTTGTAGCCACATGCAGGAGCCTTTCTGGTAATGACATGTGGTGCAGGGAACAGATAATAATATCGCAAATTATAGCCTCTAGGAAGAGGGGAGCTGCTCTGCCAGGCAGAGGTACAGTAAAATTCTCTAATAGTAAGATCTTGCATATATTTTAAAACTCTGGGAATTTTAGCCTTTAGGTTGGTTATGCGTAGTCTGTGTCACTGCAGACCACCTGTCTGGAAGACCAAATTACACAGAAAAAGATGTTAAGACTGACTTTTGGAACTAAAGTTCAGTTATTAGCACTGTTTATGAGTTACATTTTGGTCTACTGGAAGATTTTTATTTTTTTTTGAGCATTATTGACAAAACTTTCAAGAACATAATTTGTTTGTTTTACGTTTTAGCCAATATTGTGCTTTGTTTTTATTTCAGTATAGTTATAAAAATTAAGTATTAACTTAGAACCATGTTTTTGGTGGCATATATCAAATTTCACACATTCAGCTTGTGAGAACTTGGGAACTTCACAGGCAACTTTGGTATCTCTCTGATAGATGACTCTCCTCAGAGCTGATATGAAGCCAAAGTCCATCATAATACAGAGATCATGGAGTATGTTATATTTAACATGATATGCAAAACTGAGCTGTCTTTTGCAGTCATTTAGGACTGCTTCATAATTTTACTGTGAAAGTTGAGGTAATAATGTAAATATGCTGACCGTATTTCATTACTTCAGACCACCTCTGTCTCTTACAAACCTTCCTAAACCATTTATAAATATAAGTGTTGCCTGAAACAGAAGTATTGCTGTACACTCTTCCTACCCTGCTAGATTGCGGAGTTGCAGCAGCCTCTAGAGTGTAAAGTAGTTTTGTATATGGTTTCTTACAATTATGTTGTCAAGCTTGACTATTTTTGGGTAGAAGATAAATTACAAATTTATCAGTAGCCATACTGAACAGAGCAGTGGTAATAATTAACCCTGCTGACAGTAGTAAGCGTTATGCACAGCATTAGTTACAATCTGGACTATTCTATAGGTAAGGCGATGCAGTGATTTTTGCTGAAAACACATTTTCAGGATTCTGAGAGGCAACAAAAGGATCTACATAACTCTTAAAAATTGTCTCTGTAGACATGCACTGTAAATTTTATTTTTTTTTTTCTTGGGAAGGTATAAAAAGAATGCCATTGGATTACTTCTACTGTTGTGCCCATGCATGTGGATAGTAGAGTAGAACAATAACAAGTACATGCATATTATCACAAAAGAAGTCTTATGTATTTTGTTCTTTAAGAATGTAAATCTGGCCTGAGAAAATGATAAACTTTTTAAACGTCTAACAAGAGAAAATAACAAAGAAATGAAAGATAGAGTTTTAAAGTGGGGAATGGATTTCGATGTTTGAAATGTTTGTATCCAGCTAACTGATTCACTGGAGATTATTTACAAGGAGTTTTGGACTTGCATGTTGTGTAATGGAAAAAATTGTTCAGTTCTTTCCAGAGTATTAGGTCAGTTTGATTAAATTGCTCAGAAAATACTGTAGTTGGAGAATTCTAAATATTTCCCTGGGGTATCCACAGAGGCATACTGACTGTGCTACAGGGGTTCGTTCTTGCAGTGTGATTCTTCAATGTTTTAAAAAGGCAATTTCATCTCATTTGCTCAGGTAGGACCAAGCTACAAGAACAGTCAGGGGATTAATGTTTATAACTCCATTTCTCAAGGTGAGTTTTCCTTGGAGGCCCTAAAACAATACTTTAAAATATAAAAAATAAACCTTATTCTGCTTGTGCTCACTGTTGTAATCATATTGCACCAAGTTAGTGACTTCACATCTGTAAGGGAATAAGATATACTTTCAGCTAAAGTTAAGTCAAAATAACATTTCGAAGTTTGTTTCTAATAGTTAATGGTGATAGTAGGCATTATTTTGCTATAGTTAAGACACATTTTTCTATGGAAATCGATTTCCTGCATGCTTGCTGTGCATTTGTCTGCCAGCCTACTTAATATCTCTTTCTCCTCGGAAGTTTTAACCCTTTCAGTCAAATTTGTTGTGGTGGGAGAGAGAATTGGCAAAAGCAGAGGACGTCTCTCAAAATCCATATTTGCTTAGAAAAAAGAAACCTAGGTAAAGTGCCGCTGCTGATAGAGAGACTGTAATGTGAATTGAACTGCTAACCAGGATAGATGGGCTTGGCAATGAGCACATGTACATTAGCCAACTAATAAACATCTTTGGAGATCATAATCTGGCACAGCGCAGGCTGCCTTTTGCCCAGGGATATGGCAAAGTACTGTAGAAGGGTCCAGAGAACCCAGATAATTCCTGAAGCTGTGGTGACGGTGGAGGGTGTAAAGGATGGAGGACACAACTCAGAAGTCCAGGCTTCATCTTTTTGTGAGCTGCAGGATTAATTTGCTGGGAGCAGGGGGGTAATGAAAATTTTGCCAACTCTTTTTATTTAAGAATGTTATTCTGGTCTGAGAACAACCTTTTAAACACAGAAATATAAAGATAACTGTTTTCCACTCTTCCAGTTCAGGTGTAGCCTCTTTTGTTTAAAGTTGTGTTTTGTGCCTCAGGGAAGTTTATATGCTTGGTCAGCCCCATGTTTTATTTTGTATTCTAAAACAGCTGGAGCTTTACTGCTTGCTTTCTTTATTTTCTTCTCTGTTCATTTTGTCGATGTGGTCAATAATGCCACTTCAAAAAAAGAGACGTATCAGTTGATTTATATTTTTCAGTTCTTAAGACGGAAGCTCTTAGTGCTGCTAAGGATCTGTATCTCCATTTGGAAGTTATTTGGCACTGTAGTGCCATCAGGCTCAGGGTTATAAAATCTAGCATGCCTGTTTTCTGCAAACATTTTTTTCGGAATTTGGGCTGGTCTGTATCTAAGGTGTTTACAGTGATGAATAATATTAAAAAATGCATTTTCTGCGTTAATCTTTGGAGAACCTGATATTACGTCCTTGAAATCAACGAAAAGCCTGTTCTGATGTGTAGAGCATTTTAAAAGACCTTAGATCAAGATCTTGAAAGTTAAACATCTTGGACTTTTTTCCTAATGGTCTGAATATTGTAAGTCTTGAATTCTGAATTTTGCCATCAACAGCTCTTTATGACTGAAGGCAAATGAGTTCATTCTGCCCTCAAACTTACTTTTTAAAAAAACATAACCCAATGCTTTATTGCATCGTGAGTATTAGTATTGATATATTTCAAGTGATTTTTGAGCCACAATTCTTCATTCAAATCAGTACGGAACTACCTTACAATAAATTTATTTCCACCAAAAATAATACCAGTACATGATTTATTATGCATTACAAAGTGAAACAATAATTTATTTAAAAAAAAAAAAAAAGTAGCTCAAAGGCAACAGAGAATATCTTTGTGCCTGAAGTATGTTATTTGAGATCAGATCTTGCCCAAGATAAATTAGGTAAGTTTTGTATATCTTTGTAACAGATATAATAATTTTAAGGAGATCTGTCTGGCTAATAAGTTACAGTTTTTTGCTGTTATGTGATACATCTTTACATTAGAGACTCTGCTAACCAGTGCATTTTTCTGTTTTGTTAAGTGCATCTGGGTAATACAACTCAAATCAAAACAAAGATGTATTTTTTTTTTGAGGGAATTAAATGTCTCCTTTATTTCTGTAAGTATATAAAAGGCTTTATGCACAGTTTAGTTGCATTTATTGAAATCTGGAGTGCTCTGGGCCATTGTGCTTTCTCTGAATTTGTCTGTGTTCAAGGAAGACCAGTGGAAAAACATTGTAGGGTTGCAGTTTGCTCCTGCATTCCTTTACACCCTGTCATCATTACCAAAATGAACAGAAATGATTGAATGTAAGGAAGATAATTTTTAAAATCAATGTCATATTTAATAAATATACCTAAAAAATCTCAGGTATGAAGCGGCACTTGGTGCATTGCCTGACATATATTGAATTATTAACTGCAATTTGGTTATGCAGTTATCAAGTGTATGGATTTATTTAACTCCTGTGTGTTTTAAATATGTGATGGTGACGGAATTATCCATGAGAAACATTTTGGTATTTCACGGAATATACTAAATACAATTCTTCTAAGAAGTAATTCTGATTTTAGGTTTGTTCTTAACATACCTCTTACAAGATCGAAATAAGAAATTAACTTATTGTTACACAGCACTTTATTCCCCAGCAGGGGAAATAATTATTTTGATAGGTGAGTTAAATGTTTCTTGGATATTATCCAGCATAAATCTTTCTCATTTAAGCTCACCAAAGGTTTTGGAATAATGCTTTGTGGTAGATTTACAGTTTTACAGTCATAGGCACATACTTAAAATGAAGGTGTTTGTGCCAGGGTGGATTAATTTAAATTAAATAGTAGATTTTTATCGTATTTTAAATAGGCATGTAAAGATCACAGGTTTAAGGTTTCAATTTTTATTCTAATTTTACATTAATATATCCTGAGTATTTTCCTGGAAAGAAAAAAAAAAAATATCGCATGTTCATTTGCAGCAAAGTAGGGTAGTGTATTTGCCTTAGGTTTGGTGATTCTGATTGCCAGGCGGAAGGTTACAATAATACGCATATATATTATACATCTGAATTTTTATTTTTTCAGTCTACATCTTACGTCTTGGTGAGCCGGGCAATGGTGTATGGCGGTGTTCTGCAGAGTATTGGTTGGGATGCTGGTGGGAAGTGTGACTTGGTCTTGAGATTGCCATGAACCCTGGGTTCTCCTCTGCGCAGAGGAGAATCGTGGGTTCTTCTCTGTGCAGCAGTTCAAGGAACCACTGGGGAAGGTGTCCTTGCCCACGGGGCCATGGGTCTTTGGTAGCAGGGGCAGTCTCGTGGGAAATGGGAACCGGAGCTTTCCTTGATGGTATGTACTACTTGACAAGTTTAACTTAGGTTAACGAACTGTTTTGCAGCCTGCTCCGTTTTGTGGACAACAATTCAGGCATGTGAGAAGGAATAAAGAATTTTGGTGTGAAGAGCTATTTCTGAAAGAAATACTTTAGAAAGAGGAGAGATGTATGGCTTGGCAGACAATGAGTTCATGCTATTTAAGGATTAGAGGTCAGTGTAGTCAAAAGCACAAAGGCAAGAGTGTGACAGGAAGAACACTGAGGCAAAAGTGGTTGTAAAGAGCATGGAGAACAGGCAGGGAGACCAAATTTCTTCCTTCCTCCTTGTTATCTCTTGTGGTCTGGCACCGGAGAGGCTGATGTTAAATTCTGTGCTTATGTGAAATAATGTTTGTTGCTTAATATGTTAGAAAATTTCACATATTTAAAAGAATTCTATAAATGAAATCTCTATGAAAATCGTTAGAGAAGTTTTAATACCAGTAAAATTATGGCAGAAAATTCCCCCTCCACGTACTGTCAGTATCTGATCTTATCTGATGACTGAAATGGCTGAGGTCTAGATGCAAAATGCTTAATGCTGACTAATATATCAAAATTAGCATCAATTAGCCTTTTTTCACACTATTTAAAAGTCTAGTGGTATTTTGGTGGTTAGATAATTGAGAATCCAGTGACACGTTTTGACCTTGTGTAAGACGCTTGAGTATTCTTATTGGTAATGTGTATCCCTATCAATAAAATTGTGTTAAAAATATTTTCCATACACTGAGTAAAGTACATTTTTGTAAGTTTGCGTAAGTTGTATTGCATTCATTAACTACACCTTTCATTTAATTATGCCCTTCTGTAATTTTTTCCAATTTTACTATTTAAATATGTAAATATTATATATTGTATATAGTAATTATCATTAATATATACAAAATATGTGAAAATACATTGAAGATCTTACATAATTATGCATATATAACATATAGTTATACAACATAAATATATAAAGTTAGAATTTTTACATGGTAAAAATTAATAGTGGACAGATTTGGTTTTTTTTAAAGTATATAGCAGTGTATGAAACATATTACCTGCTTTCAGTATGAACTTTTAAGTGTTATTGTATAGTGGGTTTTTTTGAAGCTTAGGTTGATTTCAGGGGAAGATTCCAGCTCCTAAATATTTTACCTCATTACAACCTAGTGTTCTGCTAAATGGAAATTTCATGGACTGCTTTCCAATATGCTCAATTATTACACATGACTTAGTGACATTTGCTGCGAATTTGGCTGTCTGCTGGCTAGATTAACCCCCAAATTTAAAAAACACAACATGCTAATTTGTACTGATCTCACACTTTTCTTTACCTGCAGAATTGGACTGGCTTAGTAACCCAAGCTTCTCTACGGAAGATGCACTATTACTGCATCAGCGCACTACAGAAGTTGCAAATCTCATCCCGGAAAAATCACCACTAATAAGGTAGAATATACTTCAGTATCTTTTAAAATAGCCTCTTTCTTTTGTCCTGCTTCTCTTTTGTTATGTGAGACCAAAATCAGGAGCTTTTAGGGCTGCTTTTTATTCCCCTGTTCAGTATTTAAAAAGGCCTGAACTGAGTCATATATAAAAGTATGAATAATGCTTCCCTGTCCTTTAACTTAAAATAATGAGAAATTATACTTATGCAATTACATTCCCATTTCCTTTTTCTCACAGCTGCATTTAAATCATTGTTATTTCGGAATGGAAAGGGAACTGAGTGATCATGATTCTTCATTAGTTTTTGAATGTCCTAAGTGACCCTTGAAATAATGTAAAGATTAAGCATCATCTTTGTGATTTCTCTGTGAAAACCAGTTCAATCAGCCAATTCACAGTTGAGTTTTTTACTCTTTAAAAACTCATTGAAGATGTGAATTAATGAAATATTACTTGTATCAAGTTGTGCGGCTGTGTAGAACATGCTGATCACTGAAGTGGGTGATTATATTCTTTTACAAAAGTGAGTTTTAAGCAACCATGTTTGCTGAAGAACTAGTTTTAATAGCTTCACTAGAATAGTTGCTATACTTGGCATATCTACAGTATAACTAGCACTTAATAATTAATGGAATCAAGTTGCAGTTGCCAAGTTCAAAAACTTAGTTACTTTTAATTTGATACAAGCTCCTGTATTGACAATGACTGGTGGTGGTTATGATAGAGAATGTCTTTATAAAAACAGTCACAGCTGAATATCTGTTTTTGTATACTTACTCTTACATTTACATGTATTGTGTGAGTGAAATACGATCACTGTTCTGTTTATCAGTCATATATTCTGCTTATATTTCTTCAAATCTTTTCAAGACTTAATTGTCATAAAACTAAGGAATTTACAAATTACCATTCAAATAGAATGACATAGTAAACCTACCATATTTAATTAATCTTTGAAAAAGAATTTGTCAAAAAATAATGTACAGGAAAATGTTCGATCTTTTTGCCTATTACTAGGGTACATTCTCAGTTCAATAAAAACTAATTACTTCAACGTAGCTGCTGGGTTTTTGGGATTCTGGGGTTGTTTTGCTTTGGGGGAGTGTGTGTGTTTGTTTTAAAGGTCTGCTAATGGTTCTCCCATGGCTCCTATTTTCTTAGTGCCCTTAAATAAGTTGTGTAAGGGTTGGTTTTTTTGAGGTGCCTTGCTTCTGAAATGCATTTTCTTTTATTGGCGTATTAGGAATACCGAGACTTGTCACTCCTTTCCCTTATTGAAAGATTCCAGAAAAACTGCTTAAAAAGAGCTTGTGCTTTAATTAAGGGTTAGAGAAGACCTCCGTTATTTCAGTTGATTATTAAATATGGCAGTGTATGTAGTATGTACAATGATATACATGTGCTTTACCAAAACTATCAGTCCTTTGTGTGATCTCTCAGTAAGTCAGTTATTTGTTTCATGTAGTGTTTCTTACTACATTTTATTATATGATAACATTAATTCAGTAGTCATCAAAAATTGTTCCTTGATTGGTGAGATTTGAATTTATAATCTGGGAGTGATTTTAAAAGTATGGTTTTGATATTTCTTGTGTAAATCATAAAGATACATGGAAAAACGTGCAGACTTTTTTCTTTCGTGGGTCACCCGGAAAGATTTCTTGTCCCTTTAGCTTGTCTTAAATCGTCTTGGCAAAGTTAGGAAATTTTATCAGCTCAGCCATCTTATTTAATTTGGTGATGGTAACGTATATTTATACAGATCACACATCAGAATGCCTTTGACAATTAAAACTTTAAGACTGGTTGTCAGTAATGCCAGCAGCTGAAAAAATAAATGCAGTTGTTGTTTAATGCAGATTTATATCACTTTCATTCTGTGTGTTGCTGCTAACTCTACTCTACAAAACTAGAGGGAGAATAAAGGTAAAGGGTAAAACGATTCTGAACTTTATTATGGTTGGATTTCTTTACATTAGATGCATAGGGGTATATAGATATATATGCTTGTTTTCAAGCAGGACTACTTCAAGATCAGAGTTGTCAGGGGAAAGTGATACAGATGAGAGTCTGAAACAGTCAAGTAAGAAAAGGAAAAGGAAAAAGAAAAAACATCACCACTATAAGAAGACAAAAAAGAAAACCAAAGGGGACTCCAGTAGCAGTGAATCGGACCTGGACACTAAGAACATCAAGGACAAAGCCACAGGAAGTGGCAGAAATCACGAAAAGGAAGCAGCAGCAAAGTATGTATTTATTAATACTATGCAAGATGTAAATTCATTGTGTTCTTGTACCTGTCTTTTCAACTTTATGAATGAAATTCTTACTACTGGTGGGTCATTTTTTTCTGAGCTGTATATGACTAAACCTGCATTCAAAGCAATGAAAATAGAATTAGAACCACTTGTTTAATCTTATCTGAAAAACTGACTAAAACATTCTGTGAAGTAGTGTTCTGCAGAACAAAGCATGGTATGGTGATAATGAAATATATTTTTAAAAACATGTAGAGGCTTATGTTGAATTTTTGTAAGCATCTTGTTTCCGTTCAAGGTTCGCTTTTGGGAGAGCTTGGAGAGGGATTGCATTAAACATTATTCTTAATTAGTGCAAAAGTCTTAATATACAGCTGTGTTTGCCTTGTAATATAACTTCCTCCTCAGAGTTAACGTTGCCCTTTTTTCATATTAAGACAAAGTTTCTTGAACAATTTCACATTTCTTTTATGTCCAGCCATGTATTGCTCAATGCTGTGTGCTTCATACTTCTTGCTTATGGTACACCTAGATGGGTATTTGAACAATTGAAAATGTTTTGCGAGATCTTTTTTGTTAATTCCAGGAGCTCTAAAGTACTGTGTAATTAGTGGAGGTGTCATTTTTTTATGGAAAAATAAAATAGGTATCTAGTGACTAGCGTGATATTTAAGCAGTAAAAGAGGTTCTGTGAATGTACTGAGTGTTCAAGTTTGGCATACCTAGCTGTGCTTTTCTCAGTCTGTTGGGTTTTGATCATTTAATTCAAAGTGTCCCAATCTAACTGGCTGTGTAAGTCACCTTTCCGTGTTTCTCAACATGTTTGCTAGTTTGATTCCCTAGTTCCTGTTTTTTTTCTTTAGCATCAGCAGCTCTGGCTCTAATTCACAGCACTTGCAGCTGCTCCTGGGACAGAGTGAGGATTTGGTGACATTGAGGAATTGTTGTTACAGCTGTCCAGGCAGTCCTTGACTTCCTCCAATTTACTAATTTTCCCAAGGCAAATTAACCAGGAGCTGAGAGCAGAAGCTTGTGGGCATGTGTCTATGCCAAGGGATCTTAACATTGTTTCCCTTTGGAAGAATGGCAGTGATACTGGAGGTATTCTCTGATGCCTCTAACCACACTCACCTTCCGTATGAAGACTCTGTTGTTGGCTTGTGTCGGCTAAGGCTTACTTGTCTGTGAGGAAGCACAATAAAAATCATTGGGATGCTAAGACCATTGTGCTCTGCCCAGTCACTCTTGTGTTTGCTGGGAGGGTGTCTGGGCTGGATGGAATGGGCTTATGTGCTGAACCTGGTTCATCAGCTGTTTGCTGTACTGGGCCAACCAGCCAGTGCTTTGCCCGAATGAAAAGGTTGAAGTTCTTTCAGGATCTCTGTTTTCACTTCTTTCCATAAATTGTTGGTAGTGAGAGAATATTGAGTTTTCAGGTGACTGGTTTTGAAACCTGAACCACAAAATCGCTCTAAATGCAATAGGTCTTGTGAAATTTTACAAAGCTTCTCAAGACCGTAAAACTTATTTACTAGGTTATGTATGAATTCAGATTGGAAGTTCATAGTTGTCTACAGTTTGGAGGCACGTGGCAATTTCCACTTAAGTATATTTGTATAACTGCAATTCATAAACCACTTTGCACACTGTTTTATCAAATGCATGGGTATAATTACAGCTAATCAACATAATCCTTTTAAAGATCATCCTCTTTTTCTTAATTGTAGCATCTTTACTAAAACAAAAGTAAATTTTAACTGTAGTAATATATGGCTTTCAGATTATGGTTTGCCAAGCAATTGTTTGGTTAGATCTGGTTGTTACCTTCCATAGTCCTAAATGCAACTTTTGCAAGCGCGAGGAGTGTTTGTGTTTTGTTTCGATAGTCCTATTAGTGTATTTGTAATTACTTTTTTCCAAGTGTGTGACTGACTTTGCAATAATGGATCAGGTACCATGACTTTGAGTAGATTAAATTATCATGAACTACAGAAATGCAATGTTTCCTGGGTTTTGTAAATGCTGAATACGGCCACAAATGTTTAGAATATACTACTTCTCCTTTTCTTCAGTCTAGATAAGAAAACATCAAATCTTGCCAGCAGTCGCTTTGTTTGGCTTGATGATATCCAGGCTTTCACAGCAGAAACCTACAGAATAGACAAGAAACCAGACCCTGCAAACTGGACCTACAAATCTCTGTATCGAGGGGACATAGCAAGGTACAATGTGTTGGTTTCTATTGGTATTCAAACTATCACAGAATCACTATCTCAAGATTCATTAACTTGAGTTTGGCTCTGAAATTTTTATGTAGAAGATAAGAAGATAAGTGAATAGTTGATTTCAAAATTTGACTTTGCGTTGGGCAGAAATATTTTAAGAGGGCAAAAGATGCCATGAAATAATGGGGAAAAAAGTGCATTATTTTCATTTTTTCTAAAAACATTCTCTGTATAGTGGACTGCAGGCATGTGAACTTTTAGAACTGTCATCCGGAGGTGGCAGCATGGGGGAGATTCAAAAGCATGGTTTTAAGGTCAGAAATCTTGGATTCTGTTGTAGATGATCTTTGGGCGAGTGCCCTTTTTGATCTCTGTTCTGTTTCTGTGTCTGAAAGGGAAATGAAGGTACTGATTAATTCGTAGTAGATTTGTCAAGAGGTTTACTTACTTGGGTAGTTTGATATCCTTGCAAAAAAAATTTACAGGTACTTTCTTAGCACACAGATTCTGTCTTAGATCACCCAGACATAGTGCCAAAGGGTATCTGTCTTATGCGTTGCTACATTTCAAATGAGTATTGATGAAATTGCATATCCAACATCCTTTGTGGGTTACTGGTACTATGATGACCCTTAGGAACATTTTCCTGCATTAACGGAGAATCTAAAGGAACTTACACTGAGCTCATGCATTATGTATGTACACTCACTTGTTGATGTTCTCAAGGAAAATTGTTTACAATATATAAAAAGTAATTATTTGTGGAGGAGGGAGGATTTATGGTTTTTATTTTTGTAGTGTTTAAATGTTTGCAGTAAAATTGCCTGGTTACAATTCATTCCAATTTTCTGCCACCTTTGGATTCTCAGACATTGTTTGAGATGAAAAGTGTTATTTTAACATTGCACGTCACTCTGCCACTGAAATTACATTCTTGGTCATATTTTAAGATGGTATTTTCTTTTCTTAATCAATAGGATTATTGTGGCCTTTATGAACCTGGCCTCTCTTTCCTCTCCCTCAGCTCCTCCCCGCCCACTTCTTGGCATATAAAATGTATAGAGGCTTAGGGATACAGAAAGATATTATTAGACTGAACCACTGGTTTCTGATTTTTGAGTTTCAAATAATCTAATCTAAATAGCCTTAAATGATGCTGTCTGTTGTTCTTACTCCGAGTTTGTCTACGTGGCTTAAAATGATAGGAGGAAAAATAATTTTTCTTCTGCTGAGTATGAAAGATACTGTTGAACTCAGAGGAGGCTTAGTATGATAACAAAAGTTGTGATGGCACTGAAAAAATGTAGAAATTGAAGCCTTAATTAAGGAGAAAGTTATGAAGTTCTTCCACTTTTGAAGGTCTGCCCATACATTATTTGGGTCAGTTTGAATTAAAGTACTTCTTCCATGCTTTATTTCAGAAATGGAGGTATCTTTTCAAATGTTTATTTTGAAAGATATTTAATTTTATTTTTCCTTCTAAGATATAAGAGGAGAGGAGAGTCCTGTCTTGGAATAGATGCAAAGAAACAGTGTATAACTTGGGACACTTCTGCATCAAAAAAGAAGCAATTACAGAGGCGACCTGAGCGCTACTTCACAAAGAACAATGTGAAGATGCTGAACACAGATGGGATTCCTGTTTGCAATAAAAGTTCTCCGTCTGACTCAACTGCTTTTATACCAGTTTTCCAAATGGAAACTGATGATTTTTCTGACACAACGGAGGTAAATCCTCTTGGGATTTATGATCCATCAACTACAGGGTGGCTACAAGGAAAAGAGTGCAAGGGTGCAGAACATGAGCCTGTAAATACGCAGCAAACAATGCAAAAGCCTGGGATAAACATTAACTCCATTCTAATGACAAAAGTGGAAGAACATAACAAGAAAGTTAGAGAAAACCCAAGAGATATTAATGCATGGATGGAATTTGTTTCTTTTCAGGTATGTTTTCTGATAGACCTGGTTGCTTATTATAAGTAATAAATAGGTGAGCATTATATGTTTAGGACTAAATATCTTCTGCTGGTAAAGAAGGAGCAGTTAATTCATCTTCATAAATGTCAGCATTTTTCTTGTGATTCTGGTGATGGTTCTTCCTAATGTTGTCATGATTTCTCTTTTTGTTTTAAGGATGAGTTAATGAGAGGACCTAGCCCTTACGCCAGTAAGGGAGAGCAAGAAGTAAGAAGAAAATCACTGAAGTTAATATTAGAAAAGAAACTGGCTATTTTAGAGAGGGCAATTGAAAGCAATCCAAGTAATGTTGATCTGAAACTCGCCAGGTTGAAGCTTTGCACAGAATTCTGGGAACCACCAGCTTTGATCAAAGAATGGCAGAAGCTAATTTTCTTACATCCCAATAATCCAGAACTGTGGAAGAAATATCTCCTGTTCTGTCAAAGTCAGTTTACTACATTTTCTGTTTCAAAAATCAATAGCCTCTATGGAAAATGTTTGACTACGTTGGCAGCTGTACAGGATGGCAGCATGGTATCACATCCTCTCCTGCCTGGTACAGAAGAAGCTATGCTAGGTAAGGTTCTTTCTGTTTCATGTCATGGTCAGAATGGTCTTCATAGGAGCTGACTACATTCTCTGTAAGAATAGACTTTCCTGTGTATTGCAGGAAATTTTTATTCTCTTCAAAATGCCTGGCATCCTCATCTCTTAGCTGAGAATTAAAGCAGATATTCCAACCAAATATGAGTATAGCAGATGCTTTTCTTCCCCAGGGGAGTTTGTGATATAACATCCAGTAAGGTCTAATGTGCTTGAGCGGTTTACAGTACAAATGTCAAGGCTGGAGAATAGCAGCCAACAGCCGAAAGATGTGCTTTTATCTTTGAAAAATGTTTATTAACAAACAGAAAAAAAAAAAGTTGGCTTGTTAAAAAACCAATTATCTCTTGTTCAAAAGTTTTATAGTTAATTATTTTAATCCAGAAAAGAGAAGGGACATGGGAATTCTGATGTGAAATTTTCTTGAGCATCCCAGTTCTTAGATGGAGAATTCTAAACTGTGATACCACTGGATCATGCCTTTTGTATTTATTGTATGCATATAACTACCACTTATAATTTATTATATAATTACCCCTGGAAGGAAAATTAGTCAGATGGTTAGGATGCTGGACTAGATCCAGGGAAGAAACGAGTTCATGCTCAGTTCTGGCATGGGCTTTAAATTTATTTGGAGCTAAATGACTTAACCTATCCCATTTGAATTTTACTTCTCTACCTTGGAGAGTCATTGTGATTATTAATCTATGAATACACTGAGGAGGGGGAAATACTACTGTCACCATGAATATCTTTGTTGTTTGGTTGTTGTTTTTTTCATTTAAAAATTTGTTTTAAGTTTGTTTTAAGTCTAGAGGAGACTATTATGAAGCAGTCCACATTTCTTCATATGTGTCATAGGCCAAGGAACCTCTATTTTTATTCAAGTCCTGCAATTGCTGTTTGAGCAATGATGCTATCTGTTTATGCAATATCCAATCTGGACTTACAGATCAAGATTCCGGCTTACAAATTGATTTCAGTTATTCAGATGTCTTATGGTCTTCAGTTAATTCATCTTGGATCAAGCACTCGAAAAAGTGCTGTGAAGGAAAAATCCTGTGCTGGCAGGTGGATATTGTACTGCCTGATAGTTTGTATTTGCTTCTGCTGTCTCTGATTTCCAACTGTTCAGTCACTTTGTACACAAACCACAATGAATGTTTTTCATGAAAAATATATTAAGACTATAATGATTTGTTTATGAATGCTGTTGAAGGGTTTGGGTTTTGGTTTGGTGTCTTTCCCTCTTTGGAATTCAAATGATCGGAGTCGAGAAATTTCCAGTGGGGAGACTTCTTGATCTGAGATTTTTATTTTTTTTTTTTAAGAGACTCAACTATCTAATTCTTGGGTTGAATTTGAACTGACAGTGTACTCATTAGGGAGATTACCAAGTTGTTCATTAAGATAAATATACAAAGAGTTTCACAAATTAATTATGAGGTGCGTGGCAGTGTAGGTGTATGGTAGGCCTGTATCTTCAGCCTTTGACCTTTGCTAATGACAAAGTGTAAGAGCTAATTTTAAATAGTGGTGGATTATGCCATCTAGTGTTCAGTTCAGTACACAGTACTATCTGCTTGGAAATAAGTGGGTGGTTTTTTAAACATGAAATTTAAGAAAGGTTAAAATCTATTTAAAATTATAGATCAGTTTTTACATAAATTTTGAGATAGCAATTTGTAATATTTTAATTTTACTAGAATCTGCTAATGTAAAGCAAATGAAGGCAAGCATTCTCAAATTTTGCTGTGGAAAGGGAGTCCTGTCTTTCAAATTATACCTACTTGCTGGGGAGAAACGTCCTTATCTTTTAGGTCAGTTCAGCTGCAGAAGTGTCTTAGCATCAAGGACTGAATTAAATATGTATTCATGCGGTTTTCAGATTTTCGCCACAAAGAAAATGCCGATCTTTGCATTTCTTCAAATATAGTTGTTTTTTTTTTTGTCATGCCAAAAATCTTACGCTGTAATTTATTTTTGTTTCCAGTTTGACAGCAAGTCCTGGTGAGATATTCTCTACCTTCAGACTATTTTAATCAAACTTCCTCTGTTTGAAGCTGAGAAACTAGGAAAGGACAACTTTTTCAGTGTCATTTAGATACCAAAATTGATGAAAAAAGTGCCTAAATTGGTTAAAATACTTTGGAAGGCTCTATTATATACTTAAACATACTTTTTTGTTGTTTAAATATCTTCAGAAATCTCAGAGTCTTTATTATCAGAAACAATCATTGACTGTGTGGGAAAAATCAGATGAAATGCCTAGTTTGTGTGTTCTAGTTGAATTCAAATTTTTACGTGTGCTCATCGGATGTAAATCAAAATACAAGAAAAAGGAGTAAATCATTTGCTACTTAGTATTAAAAACTAAGATGATCATTAGAAGCAATTGATGCGAACCTATGTTGTTACCCATGTGTGTATCTAGGCACTTAGATATTTTGATTATGTAAAACCCTCCAAAGCCAATGCATTTAGTGAAGAAATAATAGTTCTTGAAGAACTGTTTTCAAAACTGTCAGTGACTTATTTAAGCCTTGATGTATGGGGTTTGGGTGCAAGCCAATTAAGATTATGATTTAAAGCAATTTGGTTTTTGAACAGCTATTGTTTTGTTAAGACTTGAGTGTAATTTGGAGTGGTGGAATATCTGTGAGATGTCCTTGAACTGCCTCGTAGTAGAGGTGTTTATAGTACCTGCTATTTCTTCAGCTCTTTCCATTAGGACTCTCATTGAGAATATATGAATAAAAAATCTGGAGCTTTGCTTTCCTTTTTAAGCTGAGACTTGAGGCTCAGTGTGCAGTATGGATATGGCAATGATTACAGAAATAATTTGTCGAAGAGCAAGGGATAGGACTCTTCTCTACTTTCAAGCAGTAATACTTTGGCCAAAAGACTGTACATCGCTTAACTGAGTTCTTATATAAAGGAAAAGAAAATGAGAATGACAGTTGGAATGAAAATGTTATATTGCCAACATACTACCAATGTAACCATCTCATGAAAAAATTAGGCAAAAAGGATTTGTGTTGTAATCACTTACAGTGTGAATTATAATAATGCCCTGCATCTTCAAAGAGGGCTATGACCCAGTCTGTCAGATGTTGAATAAACTGCAGTTGGGACCATTGTGTATAAGTTTTATTCGTCAACAAGGACAGTGCATGTTTGGCATGAATAAAAAGTCATCGGTTTGGTGCGTTTAAAGTTAATTAAGTTACGACAATTTTGACATGCATTTATGCTAGTTACTCCGAGTGTTTTGGATTTTGATACTGTTCCAAAACAATTATGCTCTACAGCACGTCTTTTGTGTATTTGTGGGCTGTAATAAAATACTTTGCAGCAAAGTGTATTTGAAATACTAAAATTTTATCTTCTTTACTTTACAGCTATATTTGTTCAGCAATGCCACTTTCTGAGACAGGCTGGCCATTCTGAGAAAGCAGTGTCTTTGTTTCAGGCTCTGATTGACTTCACCTTCTTCAAACCTGACAGTGTAAAAGATCTGCCAACAAGGGGACAGGTAGCAATTTCCGTTTAAATGCATGTATATGCGTGTGCACTACAGAGAATGCTGTAACAGAAAAATGTTGATGAATTTTTAAGAGCATAGGGAAATATTTTTAATCACAACTTACTTTGCCGTTCTTCAAGGTGGTGCTTGCATTGGAAAAATGCTTGTGGGTCCTCTGGAACTGTATGCCAAATGTCTGCTTCTATTGTATGTAATAGAAGTGTGATAACTAGTCGTTTCATGTCCTCTTTTTTTCTAATTAAAGATGGAAAAAAATGAGCTGGCTGACCAAAGTCTGTGTCTAGTTAGCGCTTCCCCTGCTGCTTTTCCCCAAAACTGCTGTTGTTTTGTTACTGTTGTTGGAGAAAGCTGATAGGACCTATAACCTCTTTCTGTTCAAGACAGTTCTTGCGAATGTTTCTTAGGTTCTCTGTTACCATTTTTTGTAATTCTTTGGCTACATTAGGAACACCTTCATGCTTTAAAGTATCTTTTATTTGACCCTTGAGATTCCATTCAGCTTATTCTGTTAAAGTACTAAATCACTTATTCTCTCAGTTTGCTCAGGCAAATGTTGGGCATGCACCCCAATATTAATCAGTAAGTTAATATTCAGAGGGCGCTGTTGCCAATGTAGCATCATCCCACTGAATTGTTGGGAGCTGCTTCCTTTTCAATGAGTGGTGGGAAGGGCCACCAGTTAGGCAGCTGGGCTACCGTAGAGGACAGAAATTAATTTTCCTTTTATTACCTCATCTTCTTCCCCAACAGCTACTACTGAGACTGCTTTTTTTTTTTTTTGCTCTCTGGATTAATGTTGTTACCCACTGGTGGAGCAGTCTTGTAGTTCAAATAATAGGGGTGTCCTCCTAAAGAGCCAGAAGTTTAGGGTTCAATCATAATTATCATGCAGGATGGGAGATTTGGTATAGTTAAACAGATAAAGCTTGAGTTATACTTTCAGTCACTCGAAAAACCTCAAGATCATCTGATGTGCTTAAAAACTCTTAAGAAAGCAGGATGGAAAGGAACCTCAATTTAAAAGGACAGTGTTTAGTTTGCAAAGTGCAGTTCTTGAAAAAAGGAAAATGCCAGATTTACAGCTGATCACACATCCTGCCCTCTCACAGAAGCATTATGACTCAATCTTGAATTACTTGTTTCCGTACTGTTTTCACAGTTCACTTTCTCACTTGGAGCAAAGAATAAATCCATGAGGAGCAGAATTAGGCTTTGCAGTTGCTGTAAGCCTTGCATTTTCTGATACGTTGATGCTTGATTTTTCTTAGAGTAAATTTTATTGTTAATATTTGTGTTAACAGTCATATCTCAATGTCCAAGCCAAGGTTTGGTACACAGTAGAAGCATGTAATAGGAGAGACATGGTCATTAGAGCTAAGTATACAGAAAGCAGGGGAGGAATTGATGAATCTAAAGATGACAGATTGCATGCAGGCAGTGACAAAGTCAGAACTAGAACCCTGGACTTCTATTTCACTGGAAAGTGCCCTGAAGTTGTTGAACAACCAGAGACATGAAACACCTTACTGATCTTTTCCTCTTGTCCTCAGTTCAGTCATATTTATGTCCAACTGTAATATTTTTATTTGACCGTAGGTGTATGATTGTCTGAATTCTGTTCTATTAGCCAAATTCTTCATGGTCGCGTGGAAGATAGGGAGGATAGGAGATTTGCTTTCTGAAAGCCACATCTTGGGGACTTTGGCTGCCTATCCTTGAAGGATCTGTATAGGACGTTTGGCACAAAAGTCTTTTGCTTTCTTTAAAGCTTTAATACCTTTTAAAAACAATCTTTGTGTTCACGAGAAGAGCTGACAACAGTCTTGCTATGCCACAGGCATAACTGAAGTAATTAGCTGTTCCTGCTGAGTCTTAAGTCTAACAAAGTCTTTAGCTACGGAAGTTGCACCCAGATAGGTGATTTTAGAGTCTGGAAAACCTGAGTTGACTTTGTACAGACTAAGTGTTTGTACAACAGCAAAAATTATTTTTCTGTATGTTTTCTTTTGGTTCCCCCTATCCGAAACAACAGGTGGAATTCTTTGAACCCTTTTGGGATAGTGGAGAACCACGAATTGGAGAAAAAGGAGCAAGAGGCTGGAAAGCCTGGATGCACCAACAAGAAAAGGGTGGCTGGATTGCTCTTAAGCCTGGTATGTCTATTTCAGTATGTGTAGTTATACATCTGTGTATTCTTCTAAACATTTTGGTTAGAATGATACAAATTGTTTCTTCTCATGTTTTTGCATATGAATTTAAAAAAATACTTACCAAGATTAAGATAAACCATATCACACTTCACAGGGAAAAGCATGTGTTGAGTGTTCTATGTATGATATCGTTTATGGAATATTGTTGTCCTTCCTAGGGATGAGAATTGAGGGAGAGGATGGCATATCCTCCACTCTGCGATGAAAAGGCTAAAGGTGTGAGTACTTTGTTTAGACTTGTGCCCATGTAAAGTTGAAAGAAGCTACTTCCCTCAAGAGCCTTTCATCATATTGGTAGACCAGGTGGAATTACAGTGTTAGATGCTGGTTGCCTTAAGGGTTCCTAGCTTAATTATTCTGTTTCTAGAATCAGATTTCAGTGTCTCATAGCAAATAATATAGTAGAAATAGGAGGAAAACCTCTCCTTGCTCTTTGTGATGCAGAAAACAAAGGAATTGCATCTTCACTTGGCTGGAGTGCTTCTGGGCAAGCAGGGATGCAGAAAACACACCTTCCTGCTGCTTAGTTCCACCTTGTCTTCTGGTGCACAATGCTTCCCTTAAGGACTATTTCTCAAACAGATAGATCTTGAAGGGAAGCAGGGGGCTGGAATGCGTCTGACCAAAGATGAGCTGTCTCTGCTTTTGCTGCTCCTCTGTCGTAACAACTCTAATGAAGCAAGTTTTGTCCTGCTTTTAGTAAAAAAATGGAATTGGAAAATGATGCTGTGCTTCCTTTGTCCCTGGATTAAAATGGAATTTCCTTGTTCCTTAACTGAGGTCAGCAGTTCCACTCCTGATGGTTGTAGACATTTTGCCCACAAATTGAGAAGACTCATTATAGAGAAGAGGACCACTGCCAGTCTTGGGCAGGTCCAGCATATATCAGTGCTTTTCCCCATTTGTGTCAAGCCCAAAAGTTCAAATCTAATGTATAATCGGGTGTAATCTCTAAAACTCTCAATTTTTCCAAATTTTGGTTAGATCATGGAAATTATGTCATTTTTCACAGAGTTGCTGACTAAAGGAGAGGCTATAGATCACAAAAAGTAAAAATCTTGCCACCAGCTGTTTGTGTTTAAGAATTGGGAGTGGGAGTGTTTCACCTATTTAATGGCAAACATCAGGAAGAAGAATTTGGAGGTGGCATAGAAATGGCATGATTTTTGTACAAAAAAAATACTGCAGGTAACTATAGATTTTGAGGACTTTTTTTTCCACAACAAGAAGAAAGAAAAAGGTATTTGAAAAATCTCTACAAGCTTTCCCTTAGCCTACAGGTGCTTATCAATTTCAGCACAGAATTAATATATTGCTGTAACAGGAAAAATATGCTAATTGCATCTAACAGTCTGGAAAGATCATCATAAAAGTGAGATGTGGTTAAGTACTTCCTTTTGTGTGTGCTTAACGACGTTGGTTGTCTGAATTGCACATTAATTAAAATGTTGAAAATGCCAGGTATTTTAAAGCAACGTTGTGAAGCTTGGTTTATGATGTTTAACATTATAGTGTTACTTGTTACCTACAGTGGTTTTCTCAAAATGTTTTATGCACATGAGTATTGATAGAGCACGTTTCCAGTTGTGTGTTGAGGTATGAAGAACCTAAGTTGCACAGAAAGGTGACTGACTCTTGTCTGTTGCTTGCAAACTGCACCTCATAAAAGTGGTCCACAGCCTGTCAGTGTTTTATTTTCTCCTCTATGAGAAAGCTTGAGTCCTGACACTGATTCACTGGTTCAAGAAGTTTGGAAACCTCCTACTCTTACAGACTTGGTGTCAAAACGGAGAACTGTGACATGGAAATTTGCAGCTCTGTCTTGTGTCTGTTTTATTAACACTGTGTTTGTTTACATTTTTAAAGTAGTTAAATTGTGTGTTAAGTCTGGTCTTTGGATTTGGTGGATTAATTTTTCTTTAATAATTTTGGTGTGGTGGGTGTGTCTTGATTTGGTTTTAGATGATGACGATGATGAAGAGGAGATAGATGAGGATCAAGAAATAAAGGATAAAACTCTCCCCAAGTGGCATATTTGGTTGGATATTGAATATTCTCGTGAAGCAAGGCATTGGTTACCTTGGAGGCCAGACAAAACCAAAAAGGAAACTGAAGAAGATTGTGATGATCCAGAAAGACAGGTCGCTGTGATACAATAAAACAAGGGGAGATAAGATGAATTATCCTTTCATTTGAATTCATTGCCAATGGATATTTTAGAAGAGTAATCCTTTTCTTCATTTGGAAAAAATTCTTTTCATTGTTTGGAATTCAAAATTTACCTGGGGTTTTCTGCTGAAACTGGTGAAATCCATGGGAAGCTCCTGGTGAACTTTGGAAGGGCTGTAGGCAAATAGTCTGTATTTGCTGTTCTGTGATTTCTCTCATCTATACGTGGAAATGTCACAGAAATCTGTGTTTAAGAAGATATATGCATTAAATGAACAAAGGTTTTGTTGCCTTCAAGTCAGATAGTTGGATTTATTTTTTTTTTTTCTTCTTAGGAGCTAGGTCTAATCAAACATTGATTTTCAAATAAAAATGTATTAAATGGTCTAAACAATAATATCTTTCATAGCTTCATTGTATAAGTTTTCTGTGAAGATCTCTGATATTCCAGGGCAAAGAAATCTCTTGATAGCAAATTTACAGTCTGACTAGAAGAACAGATCACCTGTTTAACTTGTTTTGTTTTAATCTGAATGACATTCTGTTAGCATTTAATAGTAATAACAAATCTTTATTGACCTGAAAAGGTTTTTCAATTACATAAATTATATAAATGCTGATTTTATTTGATTGCATAAATTAATGGAGTTTGTTTTAATTTGGATTTTTTTAGGTATTATTTGATGATCTTGGACCATCTTTAATCCGTCTTTCTAATCCAGATCTTCAACGTCAACTACTCTACTCATTTTTGCAGTTCCTGGGGGTTCCATGTACAAGCAAACTCTTTCCTTCCAACCTCTATATTGCCATGGATGAAAATAACATCTTTGACAGTGTGCTTTCTGATGAAAAGCCACTGACTTCTGTTCATTTTCCACTTTCTGGATTCAACAGTATTGGTCATATGGACACGATGCTGCGACGGAGACATCACATAGGCCACCATAAAGAAGGAGAGGAGTTCGTACAGAATGTTTTTCATGTTCTGTTCCTGCTGTTTTCAGGAAAGGAGAAATGTAACCTGTCCATTTGTTGGTTACAGTATGAAATATCTAAGGTAATGAGGAATTTGCATAGAATCACTTTTGTGATGTGTGGCTTTCTTGTGTATTAATGTTTATATTAATTAAAATAAATATTGATGAAAATTAAGTCTTGTAGGACTAAGTGTTCAAATCAGGAAATGCCATTTAAGATTGCACTGGGGGGGGGGGGGAAAAGCCCAAACCCTTTCCTTCAGTACATGTTACACAGTAGCATACATATAATGAGTTTTCTTGCAGTCTTGGATAAATGTTATTATATGGTATGTTGTATGGTAGACAGAAATGGATGCAAGTGATTTTTTCCAAAGCAAAGTGAGTCAGACAAGTACTTGTACCAAACTGTTCTACAAAGTGCATAATCCCCAATACCATGATATGAGCACCTTATCAAGAAACTTACTACTTCCTGTACAAGTTACATTTGTAGTGTTATTGAAGGAAATAACGCCTTGTCACTTGAATATGTATTTATTTAAGTAAAACTGCTCTAATACATGCCCACAGAAGGAAGAGAGTCCAGGTTGTCTTCCTAATGCTTCAGAAAGTTTAGTATTATGTTTCCTTACGGAGAAGTTCCTTGTCTTTTACCCAAACACTACCGACCAGAAGACCTCCTGTCATCTTCCCATCCAATCTCCACATTTGTCTGTCAGCACATTCCCCACTCTGAAAAGCTACTTGGAGGTTTAATTGTGCTAGTTAAAAGCTGCATCTGGCCAGACAGGATCATTTGTTTTCCTTTTCTCAACCATTATAGGTTAGCAGCTCTTGTTTTGAACAGTTGGCCTTTTAAAAGAGCGAAATTTTGTATTACTTAGTGGCAGGGGTAAGAATGATAAGACTGTGTAATTTGACTATGTTGGAGGGAGCTGACAACAGGCAGTTGTGACAACCTACAGTACTCTGTAGCAACAAATCTGGCTGGTGGTGAAATACAGAACAATATGGAAACAAACATAGTAATGAAATCAAAAAATGCTGTGAGGTGTTTTTTTCTTCTCCCATCCCTCTCAAAATTCGTTCTGTTTATTCTCCCTTGCAGGTACTTCAGTGTCTCCAAAGAAAAAAGAAGAAGAAGCTGAAAGCGCAAGGGAGGAAGAGTAAAAAGTTGGCCAAGAATCTCCTTAAAGCACCTGACAACCGAAACCACCTTTCTCTCTGGAAACTGTATGCCTACTTAGAATGGCTGCTTGGTAACATCGATGATGCCAGGAAGGTATTTGACACAGCTCTCGGCACGGCAGGGACAGGAGGACTGAAGAGTCCCCAGCTCTGCAGCCTCAGTCTGCTTTATGCTCAGCTGGAAGTGGAACTACTGGAAAGTCTAGAAGGAGCAGTTATGTCGCGTGCTGTTCATATATTGACCAAATTGGCTGAAAGTGGACCATATGTGCCATATAGTGGACAAGTGTTATCTGTGAATGTCTTGAAAGCTCGTAAAACGTATGAGCATGCACTGCAAGATTATTTAAGTAAAACACCAGTTTCTGATCAGGATCAGGTCAATGATGCTAATCAGCTGGTTAACTTGGTTGGTTGTTATGCACTGTTCCAGTATTTGACTGTTGGGATTGATGCTGCAGTATTAATATATGCGCAAACTTTGGAAAAAATTGAAGCTCCTGGTCCACAGAAATGTGAAAATACTGAAGAGAGTTTTGGCATTCAAAATTTTCCCACTGCTCTTGAAGCTGTCACACTGCTGCATACAAATTTACTCAGATTCCACATGAAAATTAGCGTTTATCCTTTGAATCCTCTGCGAGAGGCACTAACGGAGGCTCTGAAACGGTATCCTAGCAACCAGTCTCTTTGGAGGTCATATATCCACATCCAAAGGAAGTCTCACAGTGCTAGCAAAGCACGAAGATTTTTTGATGGTGTCACAAGGTCTACTAACTCTTTAGAGCCATGGCTGTTTGCAATCCAAGCAGAGCAGATGAGAAAAAAACTCATTGAGAATGTCCAGAGGTAGTATCTTGCAGCTCCTTATGATTATGCTTTTTTTCGATCTGTCTAATCACTTAACAGAGGAGAGAAAATGCTATCATAGTCCTCATTTTGCAGATAAAGAAGCTGTGGCTAGGGAAGGTTATTTGTTCAAGACTGAACAGCAAGTCAGTGGCAGAATCCTGAATAGAAGTAAAGACCTAGGTGATAGTCTCACGTCCTTTCTACTGGATCAGCTTGTGTGTTGCTTTGTGTTTGATTACTTGCTACTGTCATCAAGATGGTATGCATTTCTTTAAATAATTTTTAAATAACTAAGAGCCTGCTTAGATGTCCAAGGCAGACACTGTGAGCTTAGAAACTGCTGCATTTTAATACAACAGCAGTAAGGAGGGTAATACAGAGCTACGCTGCAGTTTCTGGCAGCTCACCGCCCTACTACTCCTGGATCATAGAATACAGTCGTGGCAGATCTGTTTCCATAGTGAGTACTTGAGAATTTAATTTTCATATGGGGCTGTTGTTACGTAGAAGAGGCTGGAAATTTCCTGAATTTGCAGCATGGTCTGGGCTCAGATTTTTTTGCTCCTGGGAAAGGTGGAAAGGGTAGGAGATGTGGAGAACAGAGGTATGTGTTCATTCTTGAAGCTTAGTCTCTAACTGTTGTCTAACAGTTGCTTGGAGCTACCTATCCACAGCTACCTACGTATCTCTAATAACATTGGCAGCTTGGTTCTTTGTGTCTGCACATAGCAACAGAGATTTCTAGGAAAATGTTATCTGGAAGCTTTACATAGCTGTAAGCTTACAATGGTCACACTTGATGAAATTACAGAATTATCAGTATACTTTAAAATGACGGTGCACCCACTGCTTTGATTGCCACAGTCTGGTAACAGGCGTGCATACGTGATAGTGACATTCAAGAGCTGTCAGTGTATGTCATCCTAAATTGTAATAAGAATTCAACAGCCACCAAAAGTAAAGGAGGATTGTAATTTGATCTACTGTTAATTACAGACTGACACTATGCTACATTTTCATTATTGTTACTGGAAACTGATCTTAAAATTCCAGAGTGATGATTTTCTCTGTGACATTTAGTTCCTTTCCAGATTGTTCTCTGCTAGCATAGCCTTTCCTGTAAGTTGTATTTGTGCAAGGATGAGTTGGATGTTGCAAGAGCAGAGCTGAACTACTGCAACAGAGAGATAAATGGCCTGTCAGTCATGCATAAAAGTAATGTTTATGATGTTGTGACAAACTAAGAAAATGTCTGTACTGTGTGCGACTATTTCCTATTCTGTTTTGTATTTCTGCCTGTTTAAGTGCATGGAATTCATTCAAAGAAATGAACGTGAAGGGTAAACCAGTAGCATATGTAAGTCAGTGTGAGGTACAATGCTTCAAATGTCTGACTCCATGCAGAGTAGATTACATCATTTTCCCTCATGGCAAAGGTTAAGATAAAATGAAACATGACCTGAAAAACCCTTGAAAAAAGAGGCAAATTAAGGGCAAGTATTAAGGGTGAGTGGAAGAAGCTGGCAGGCTAAGAGAGTGCACGCAGACAGAAGTAATGTTGCCATGAGTGCTACAGGCTGTTTCTTCAAGGTCAAGCATCAAGAATAAGACACCCTGTATCAGCTGTAGATAGAAATCAGTGCTTTGGAGAAAAATACCTGCCTGGAATTTAGGGCATTTGAATCACTAGGTGAAAAAGAAAATTTTTATTGTAATCATGGTTGAGATCCAGAGCTGTAATCTAGGCCTTGATCCAAGACCAACACAGAGCCTTTCAAAGGCAACACAGGTAAATTTGAACAGGCTTTCCTGGGCACCAGAAGAAGGCGTGCTCACCTAGACTTGAATTTGGTTTGAGCTGCCATGCCAAGCTTGGAACAAAAAATGATCTTGAATGAAGACTAAGATAAGTGTTTTAAGATCATATGATAGTGGATTATTGTACTCAAAGAGAAATTATCTCCTCCACTTGGACAGGGTTAACTTTTCAACATACTAAAGGAATTTTCACAATAATACCTCATTTATCTCTTTTTTTAAAAAAAAACCCTGATTTTCCTATTTAGAAATCTGTTGATTAGATTAGCAAGTGCTAAAAATGTGGTTTATAATGTTCAGAGTTTGTAGCATGAAATGCAAAAATCTGGCTATATACGGTGCTGTGTGTACAAAGACAGTACATTGATCTTCACCCTCTCTTACCTGGATGTGGTTCTTTAGCTTGGGTTTAAGGGATTGTGGTTTCTTTTTTCCTCTGTGTTTCAGGGCAGATGTTGGTGAAATACATTCTACTATTCCTGAAACTGGGTTAACAAATCGGATTATAGCTCTATTTGAACACGCAACTCAAAGTGAAAATGGCACCCATTGTCCACTGCTGTGGAGAATGTATTTGAACTTTTTGGTAAGAAAAGAGTATCACTTTTATTATTTTTCTTACTATATTTGGAATTTTTCATGAACACAGCTACAATACTGTATAAAAAAAGGAGTACTAAATGCTGCCATACCTATACCATTTGCAAGGTGCTGTATTTGAGTTGTAATGCTCCTTTTTGCTGGGAATATTAGGGAAAATGTAATTCATATGGATTAGAAGGAGTAATAGCTTCTGACAATGTAGTTTAGATATAGATGCAGGCAAGTTATTGTGGCTGACATCTTACATAGATAAAAAATATGTCATAAGATGTCAATAGATGGATTTCACCCAGTCTTACTCACAATATAAAGGTAAGTGGGCAGGGGAGCAAAATTTAATAGAAGAGGAAGCAAATTGTAGACACTTAAGATTTTATTATTGTTGTATAAGTAAAATCAGCAAAGATGACTTGTATTTATGTTTTAGAACTACTTTAGGGTTCTGTAAGGAAATATTTCTGTCAAATCTAGATCCTGATTCTGTATAACTTCACAGAATCACAGAATGGTTGAGGTTGGAAGGGACCTCTGGAGATCATCTTGTCCAACTCCACTGTTCAAGCATGGCTACCTAGAGCCACTTGTCCATGACAGTGTCTAGATGGCTTTTGAACATCTCCAAGGATGGAGACTCCGTAACTCTCTGAGCAATGCCCAGTCACCCTCACAGTAAAAAAGTGTTTCCTGATGTTCAGATGGAGCTTCCTGTGTTTCAGTTTGTGCCCACTGCCTCTGGTCCTGTCACTGGGCACCACCGAAAATAGCCTAGCTTCCCTCTTCTGTATATTTTCTGTTCAGGTATTTATATACATTAATAAGATCCTCCCCGAACTTTCTCCTCTTCAGGCTAAACAGTCCCTGCTCTCCAGTCTTTCCTCATAGGAGAGATGCCCTAGTCCCTTAGTCATCTTAGTGGCCCTTCGTTGGACTTTCTCACTGTGTCCATGTCTGTCTTTTACTGGGAATCCAACAACTGGACATAGTACTCCACGTGTGACCTTACTAGTGCTGAGTAGAGGGGAAGGATCACCTCCCTCAACTTGCTGGCAGTACTTTGCCTAATGCAGACCAGGATACCATTAGCCCTTCTTTGCTGCAAGGGCACATTGCTGCCTCCTGTTCAACTTGGTGCTCACCAGGACCCCCAGGTCCTTTTCTGCCAAGCTGCTTTTCAGGTGGGTGGCCCCCAGCATATACTGGTGTACGGGGTCATTCCTTCCCAGGGGCAGGACTTTGCACTTTTCCTTGCTGAACTTGTTGGTGTTCCTGTCAGCTCATTTCTCCAGCCTGTTGTGGTCCCTCTGAATGGCAGCATGACCCTTAGGTGTATCAGCCACTCCTCTCCATTTTGAGTCATCTGCAATCTTGCTGAGGGTATACTCTGTCCCATCAGCCAGGTCATTAACAAAGATGTTAAATGGGATTGGACCCAATGTCAACCCCAGGGGTACACAGCTAGTTACTGGCCTCCAACTAGACTTTGTTCCACTGATCACCACGGTCTGGGCCCAGGCATTAAGCCAGTTTTCAACCCACCTCACTGTCTGCTCATCCAGTTCTTACAGCAACCACTTGTCTATGAGGATCTTATGGGAGACAATGTCAAAGGCCTTACTGAAGCCCAGGTAGACAGTGTCCACTGCTCTCCTCGTCCACCAGACCAGTCATTTTATCGTAGCAGTTTATCAAGTTGGTCAAGCATGACTTTGAGTGAATTCACACTGACTACTTCTGATGATTTTCTTTTTGTTCATGTGCCTGGAAATGGTTTCCAGGATTAGCTGCTTCATGCCCTTCCTAAAGATCAAGGTGAGGCTGACCGGCCTGTATTTCCCTGCATCCTCCTTGCCCTTCTTGAAGATAGTAGTGACATTTGACTTTCTCTAGTCTTCGGGCACTTCTCCCAATTGCTGTGATTGATCAAAGATTATCAAGAGTGGCCTCACAATTACATCTGCCAGCTCCCTCAGCACTTGTGGGTGCATCCCATCAGGGCCCATGGACTTGGGTATGTCCAGTTTGGTCAGGTATTCCCTGACTTGATCCTGGTGCATCTTCCTTGCTCCATGTTTTCCCCCTGGTTTCTGGGATTTCTGAAGGCCAGTCTTGCTACTAAAGAGTGAGGCGAAGAAGGCTTTCTGTACGTCAGCCTTTTCCATGTCCTGTGTAACCAGGTTCCCTGCCTCATTCAGCAGTGGGCCCACGTTTTCCCTATCCTTCCTTTTGTTACCTGTGTACTTAACAGAAGGCCTTTTTGTTGTTTTCGACATTCCTTGACAGGTTCAATTCCAATTGGTCTTTATCTTTCCTAACTTCATCCCTGAACAACTTCCAGATCTGAATTAGAAAAAAATTATGCATGAACATCTGTATGGTTTGGATTTATGGTGGAACAAAGAATATGGTAAAAACACTATTTTATGTGGGCCCTTCAAATATTTTCTTCTGTTTTCTCCATACTATAAAAACCTTGCCAGACCAAGATTTTTTGATTGATTGACATTGAAGCAAGCAAGGTTCAGTCCACATCCAAAATAACTGCATGATAGGGAAAACATAACAATAGGTTTATAACTTGCCTTGAATTTTCACAACCTTTTTGAATCTTAAAAGCTGTATACAAAGGTTATGCTAACTAGCATTGCAGAATAACACCAGAAGGCAATAATGTTCATTTCTTCATAGTTCACTGTGGAAGTACATGAACAAAATCAACTTCACATAGGCAGTTTCATCATCTTGGTTCTTTTCTTGCTTCTCCAAAGTGCAATATGGAAGATTAAAACACAAAAGAAATGCTTGGAACTCCTGTAAGGGGAATTTCTTTCCACAGTATTACTCCTCTGTTCATGTCCTCTGGCATAATAAGTTGTCAGAGGAGAACAGCAGTTAACAGGCTGTGAAATACAGAGGCAGCAGGGGAAGGAGAGGCTCTGGTTTTGTGTTTGAGAAGATCATAGAATCATAGAATCACAGGGTTGGAAAGGACCTCCGGAGATCACCCAGTCCAACCCCTCTGCCAGAGCAGGGTCACCTAGAGCAGGTTGCACAGGAACGCGTCCAGGCGGGTTTTGAGTGTCTCCAGAGTTGGAGACTCCACCACCTCTCCGGGCAGCCTGTTCCAGTTGCTCTGCCATCATCACAGTAAAGACGTTCCTCCTCATGTTTTGGTGGAACTTCCTATGCTCAAGTTTGTGCCCATTACCTCGTCCTGTCCCCAGACGCCACTGAAAAGAGCCTGGCCCCATCCTCCTGACACCCACCCTTTAAGTATTTATGAGGGGAGATCTTATCAACACTTATAGATGATCTCTTGTGTGGGACTATTACTGTGACCATTTCTACACAAATACGTGCTTGTAATTACATTTTATACAACCTTGTATATAGGCATGTCCAATTGGATTCCTGTTAGTCTTTACAGACTCCTGATGAGACTCTAGTATGCACAAATGCTAAGGTAAAATCACCCAGTGTGTATTTTATCACTAATGATTCATTCATAGAAAGCATCTTTTTCACAAGAACAAGAAGGAATATTTATTAGACGCTAACAAGACAGAGGAAAATACTACTTTTACAGTAACAGCTTTGAATAACATTGTGCAGAAAAGCAAAATCAATTAGAAACATTAAAATTTTCAGATATAATTGTAGAAGAAGTTGTGATTATCCAGTATTACCCTAAGTTCTGCAGATCTCTCCCTTTTCTCTTTGGGTGTGTCTAGATATTTGGTCTTCAGTATTTTGGGTAAAAGCCTCTCACTGCTTAAAAGTGCAAAGCTTTCATATAGATTTTGAAACAAACTATTTATCTTAAATTCCTGTTTATATTTTCTGAAATCATGCTTGACCAATCTGGTAGCCTTCTACAATGAGATGACTAGCTCAGTGGATGAGGGGACAGAAGTGGATATTGTTTATCTCAACTTTAGCAAGCCTTTTCCACTGCCTCCCAGAACATCTTCATAAACAAGCTGATGAAGTGTGGATTAGGTGAGCGGTCAGTGAGGCGGACTGAAATCTGGCTGAATTGCTAGGCTCAAAGGGTTGTTGTCAGCAGTGTGAACTCCTGCTGCAGGCCAGCCGCTGGTGCGGTACCCCAGGGACTGATACTGGGACCAGTGCCCTTTAATATCTTCATTAACGATCTGGACAGTGAGAGAGTGTACCGTCAGCAAGTTTGCAGATTATACAAAATCAGGAGTGGCTGATGTACCACGTTCTGCTGGTGGCTTGTCCAGGTCCCTTTGAATAACCAAGAGGCATGAAGATGAATAAGGGGTTGGAGCATGTGTTGTACAGGGAGAGGCTGGGAGACTTGTGATTTTTCAGCCTCAAGAAGTGAAGGCGCCTGGAAGATACTGTCAATGTATGTAAATACCTCACGTGTGAAGACAGAACCAGATTCTTCTCAGTGCTGCCTAGTGACAGGAAAAGAGGCAGTGGCCACAAATTGAAATATAGAAAATTCCATTTAAATGTAAGAAAAAGTTGTTTGTTTGTTTTTTTACTGTGAGGGTGATGAAACACTGGAACAGGTTGTCCAGTGGTTGCGGAGTCTCCATCCATGGAGATATTCAAAACCCAACTGGAGATGGTTCTGAGCAAGCCTGCTGTTGCTGACCCTGCTTTGAGCAGAGGGGTTGGCACAGGTGGAGCAGTTGCGTACCTACCACAATATATAGTAATAAGGATTCCTCATCAAAGGAACACTGAGCAGTAATTTCTTTGTCTCAGAGATAATGTTTTATTGTTTTAGCTATTACTGCATTGGAGCATGAACATTTCTTTTTCTCACTCAGGCTTCACTAGGAAAAACAGAAAAAAGTAAAGGATTGTTTTATAAAGCGCTTCAAAACTGTCCTTGGGCAAAGGTAAGCATAGAAAAAATATAAACCTGTCATCATACTCTAATTTTTGAAGTTCTGTATTAAAAAAAAAAAAAAAGTTAGGATTTAGTAGTTGTTGTGATGAGTTATATGCAAATGAAAGGAGAAATTTCTGAAGCAGAAGCACTGTTAAGATTTTCTGCAAATATGAGATGCACCTGCAGTGGAAACAAACATGGTTGTCAGTGCCATTTGTGTTTCAGAACAGAAAGGTGTTGCATTGCAGGAGGCAAGGAGATAATAAATTCCTTTCTGTGTGATGTAGAAGTCCTAGTGTCTTTTAGATCATGTTTTATTATGAGCAGGGTAGTAGCAGAAATATATAGGCAAATGAAAATGTACTTAATTAATAGTATAAGAAATTATTCAGGGACGCCTGCAGCTCCTCAGGTAATGTCTGTATATGCTGCTCTTGAAATTTGATCTTTTTTGAATAAAATTATTTAGTAAGAGTTGTAAAAAAACTTGATTAAACATCTGTCACTGTAGAAGAACTAGTTCTGTTTTCATATTATTTTAAAGAAGTGTATGATATTTCTTCTGTTCTTGTTACAGAGTCGTTTGCATATCTGCAGACTTCTTTATACTGTGTTTCTTGCTAGGATAGAAAGATGGCACAGTAAATGTTCTCGTTCTCTTTCTAGGTACTCTATATGGATGCGGTAGAGTACTTCCCTGATCAACTGCAAGAGACGCTCGATCTAATGACTGAAAAAGAATTGCGAGTGCGGGTACCTATGGAAGAGCTGGATCTACTATTAGAGGTTTAAAAGAAGACTGTAGACAAGTGGAGAAAGTACAGAAGCTAGTTCAAAACCTGTCAGTTAGACCTGTCTCTCTTCAAACAGGAACTCTGTTGGGTACTGTGTACTTTTTTCTTTTTTAAGGTTGAGTGGTTTGTTTTGTTTTTTTTTAAGGTTTTATATAAATTGCTATCAAAATGGAGTTCTACTAGGTGTAGCTATTCTGGAATCAAGTACTGCGTTTTGCCCACAAAAATGAATCCATTTCCCTGAAGTGTTGCTGGCTCCCACAGAAGGATACCCTCTTATAAATAGCCTCCTGTTGAATGCTGCCCACATTTCTTATTCTATTGTTTGAAATTACATTCCCTAGAGTTCAGTAGAGATTCAGTACATGCCAACTATGGTTTGGTGAGCAGCACAGGAAATAAACATCTGCCAAATGGATGCTTCACTGTTCTCCAGTTGGCGGACTTCAGTAATTTTCTGCAGCTTGGTATGCATGCGTGTGTATATTTAACTACCAAGTCAAACAGTCATTACATCTGTACATAAACTCTTAGTAGAAGCTAAATCTTTGCTTGAGCAGGCACCTATTTTGGACTTGTATTTGTATGTTTTGACAGATGACTGTTTTAATACGAATATTTATGGAAAATATATCTGAACATTTGAAAATTCAAAAGGAACGAATTATTTTTTTATTTCTTAATTTAATAGAACTGTGAGTGTATTAAAAATGAAGTTGTATCCATAATGCACCTCTAAGCAGCTAATTTTCAATCAAGTTTTTGTGATTGATTACTGTCTCTTGACCCAAATACAGGCAATCATCTTAAGAGAAGTCGAGGTCTGTTCTGCATTTAATCCTCACCAAAGAAGGCAGAGTAGTCAAAACATGACTGTTTAATTAGTAGCTTCTGTTCCAAGAGTCTTTGGGCAAGCTCCTAGAGAAGTAATATGAAATACAGGAACGATTTAAATACATAGTTCTGTTATATATTTATTTTATAAGACAGAATATGCTGAAATATGTGAAAGACTGTTTAGCATCCCTGCTCTTGAGACCCAAGTACTCAGAAACTGGATCTTCATCTGGAAGAAGGTACCTGCAGCCACTGAATGTCCAAAACTGTTTCAGAGGTTTTTCAGGAGAAAACTAACAACTGTCACAGCACTAAAACAATTGGGGGCGTCCAGCTGGGGAGATCTGATTACACGGAAAACTATGTCTGGACAAAGCCGTACAGCCTATGGCTTGGTTTTGCCTGTAGCAGCACAATGCAAGATATAACACATTTTAGCTTAGGCTGCACTTTGTTTATTTTTTTCTAAAATTATTTTTAAGTATTACAGGGAATATGCAGAATTTTAAATGGTGTTACACCACTTTCTAAGAGCTTTATAATTTCACTGCGTTGCAGGTGATGCTATAGAAGTAATTAATAAGGCTTTGTAAAAAATACATATTTTATTTTTAAAATCACAGCTTAAAAGTTTAAAACAGTTTAAAAAAACAGCTCCAGAAGTGAACTGGAGGTCAGAGTCACTCCTCTGCACTGAAAAGTAACATCACAAATGGTGTGCTTGTTTTTGCTCTCCCATGAAAACAAAATGCCGTTTCTTCTAAAGACCTGAAAGGGACATGGAGAAGGGGAAGCTTGGTTGTGCTCCTGCTTGTGTTTCTGGTAGAATCACAGAGCGTCCCAGGCTGGGAGGGGCCTGGAAAGATCGTCTTGTCCAGCCTGTCGTGAGAAAGGGAGCCCAGGTCTATCTGGCGCCCTGTCCAATCGCATCTTGAAAACCTCCAGTGATGGCTCTTGTTTTAGTCACTTTTCCACGCATCCCCTTTCCTTTGCACAGCTTCTCCTCACGCTGCGGCCTTCACTTGGGATGGTCAGAAGCTGCTCATTTACTGCAGGAGCTCCTGGAGTCCTGCCTTTTAATTCCGATTCCAGTAACTTTTTCGGTCCCAATGGGGAATATACTCACTGTTCATTTTCTCCTCATCTTTATTACTTTTGTATTGATCTTTGTGACTCGAGTTCAGAAATGTTGGAGGAAGTGGTGGAAGTTAATTTCTGCTGCAAAAGGTAAGAATTTAATTTTCAAATGTGTTTCTTTTTCAGTTGCTGTGGTGGTAGACAGGGTACCAGAACACAGTTCTTGGTTTAGCTTAATCTATCGCTTCTAGATGGCATTACAGCCATGTCCCAAAAGGGAAGGGGAAAAAAAAAAAAAAAAAAAAAAAAGCGTTGCTTGCCACACATGTCATAAAGCTCTTCAGCCCCTCAAGCAATGATGAGATCAACTGCCACGATTAGAAAGTGCTAAAAAATCACTGGCTTTTTGTGACCTTTCCAAGGAGGCAGATCTCATAAGGTTTACAAGAATGGGTAATAAAACTTTGCTTCTTGTTTTTCTATCTCCAGATGAAAAACAACTCTATTTCAGGGTTCCTGTCATCCAGATTAAATAAAAGACTCCATGCAGCTGTAGGGTTTGCTTTTAACAATGAACCACATAATTTTTACCCAGAAAACCAAAATGTGCTGGCCTTGCTGCCACCATTGTTGTTACGGCACTGGCAGTTAGCAGAGGGATTTGCGCTGTGTTTAACTCCACTGTCTCTTCCTGGCCAGCGTTTGCTCCTGCAGAAAGTTTCCAGAACAAAGACTGCACATTGCTTAACTGTGGTCTGTATATGGAACTTTATATAAACCTTAAAAATCACATGGACAACACTTAGAAAGTAATTAATTAGAACTTAACGAGTCCTTCACAAAAGTACACTGCCCAGAGTACTTAATAAGCAGTATCTGCATCGTTACAACTTGGCAAAACAGAAATCTAACTCCTGTGGGGGTGGGGCTGCAGGCAATGAATGTGTTTAGAGGGGAAGAATTCCTTTTCAGATTACGCTGCAGAACAGCAGGCAGGTGACTCACAGTTTGAGTTTGTCCCTGTGTGACAGACCACGCACCTCAGGTGTTCCCTGCCTGCGCTGCGACAGTCCCTGCTGGGTGGCGCAGGGCTGTAGAACTCCCCACTGTGCTGGGTGCCTTTTAGAGACATTCTCTGACTCAGAGGAGTGAGGAAAGCATGTTTATGTAATGAACAAATCTATAAACTCTATAAACTGTTACCTTATTCAAACATGTTTAGAGCTTTAGACTGAGACTACTAATGAGTGTTCCCCTTGCTTTCACGTAAGCACACGTGCTAGATAGAGCTGGGTGCTTTTTAAAGTGTATCGGACTGTTACTTAAGGTTGCATGTTTTTTCATTAATTTTTACATATAGATGACTTAAGACACTGAGGTTTGTCAAAAGTTACTTTTGTCCTTGTTACTTAAGCCATTCAAAGAGATAAAGAAAAGTAATTACTGTAAGAAGAGCTGCAATTAACACAGCAGCTGTAAAAGACTCACCTCCCAAGGACCAACAGGTGGGGAACCGGCGCAGTGTGTCCTGGCAGCACAGTGGGGTGGGTCATGGAGAAAATAACTCCTGTAGCACCACCATATTTTCTTGGAAATAAGCTCAACGAAAGCAACAGACAGTTCCACGTAAATAGCAGGCCTTTGCCACCAAAACTGTTCGGTTCAAATAAAAGCTTTATTGGGAAATTAAGTATTACACTGACTGAGAAATCACAGCCCACCAGGATTTAACCTCTTCAAGAATGAAAATGAGCCAGACTATGTGATTTTACACAAGACTGTCATCAGCACGGAAACAGCTTCTGACAGTCCCCAAAGAGACAGGTGACTTAAAGGTACAGTCCCTCGGGGGTTCCCTCCTGCTTCTTGTAGAGAACATTCTCTTTAGACTTTTTGAAGTCTTCATTTGTAACTTTCATTCGCCGTTCCCTCAAAGCCATCAGTCCAGCTTCCGTACAAATTGCCTGCAACAGAGAAAGCCAGAACACATTCCTATCTCTGCACACCTCAGAAGGTGGCAGCACCCTCATACTGCTCCAGTTGACTCTCCAGTAGAAGTGAAGAGTGTTAACAAAACTTAATTCTTAAAATTCTTAAGTTTGGTATTGTTCAGTAGCAATCTGGGTAAAGCTAGATGAGCGTAACGCTTTGGTGACAGGAATGCAGCCTCATAACAGCTGCATTATCCTCCTGCAAGGGGATAAAGTAATGCCATGTTTGGTCAAGCCCATTTGCGTGGTAACTCTACCACGTGTGCCATCTGCTTTAGAAAAGCAGACTAAGTACAGCTGAAGCTTCTTCATCTACAGTTGCATTTTTATCTGCTTGCAACGGAGTCTCTAAAAATGCTGCTTATCCTGCACTATCTTAAATAATGTTTAAGATATCTTGCATGTTTGTGCAAGATTCCACATTCCACTCCTCATTTCCACTTTGCTACTTTTAAAGTTTCTTATTCAGATAAGACAGGTGCGTACTCTTACCAAGACAAGCTACCTCATAATTAGAGTTTTGATAAGTTTCCCATTTGTAAAGCTGAGTACGTGTCACTCAGAAAAGGTTATTTTTAAAGCCACACAACTGTCCCTCAGTGATGTAACCACAGGTAATTTGAGAACAGTTTCAATACACGTTTTTTGGATGCAGTAAAAAAAAGTGAGGCTTAATTTGCGTTTTGAAGTATAAACAATGGTGATGTACACTGACCTTAATATCTGCACCACTGAGATCATCTTTTGCCATAATCAGCTCATCCAGAGTCACATCGTCTGCCAACGTCATCCTGCTTGTGTGAATCTGAAAGATTCGTTTCTTGGTCTTTTCGTCGGGTAGAGGGAACTCAATTTTCCTATCAATGCGTCCTGTGCAAGAGAAAAGTTCAGTCGTAGGATTTTTGCATGCAGCTACTGGAAACAGAGCAGGAAGAACATTTCAAGGTTAGACTGACGGTAACAGCTTCTTCACACCACGATCGTGACTTTGAGTAGAAAGTGAGATTGGACTATCCTGTCCACAATAAACAGGAAGCTACTACAGCTGAAAGATCCCGTGCTGCTGGAAAGGTCTGTGTCACTGCAGGCAAGACAAGCCACACCTGGGAAACATGAGAAACCATTGGCTTCCTTGAGCTGCATATAAATATAAAAAAAGCCAATGTGTCATAGCGCAGAAAGGTACTAATGAAATACTTACATTCTTGTAGTAAGTTTTATTCTACTCTAAAATTACATTTAGCTCTAAAGTTTATTTAGCCTGTGTTTATGTGGCAGAAAATTAAATCACTGTGGCAACTTGAAGAACTTCCTCCCTATATAACCAGCCTCCTAAAAAAACTGCAAGTTCTTCCTGAAGAAGGAAGGTTTTGCTGCAAGTCCCTACCAGAGGTTTCCTTTATGTCAGTAGGGACCTTTGGATGTTCTGATACTCTTTGTTCCAACTTTAATGAGTGATCTTTTTAAACATATTTCCATCCCTGGATCACTCTTTTCTTTGTTTTTATACTATCATTTCTAAAGAAGGGTTGATGGCACCACGTAGGATATTCCAGACTACCCCACACAATGGTAAATCAGTCTGCCGAGCTGCTAGAAGTGCCTTTGTTGCTCACACAACAGTTATAATTTAAGTACTAACCAGTGTAGGAAGTTTCCTTCCAACAACTTTTAGATCATCGTCGTTTGTCTTTTAATACCGGTACAGTATTTTCTCCTCTGTGCTCCAACAGCACCTGGTTTTGACTTGGAGGGGTAAGGTAACAGTGACAAAGGGTGACAAAAGCAGACCTTTTGAAAACAAACACTCCTCAGCAACTTTGTACTGTGGAGGTGTTTTCTAAACTCCTACAGTCTGGTGACTGTTCAGAGTAGGTCTTTGACAAATTCATCTTACCTCATTACCTTTGCTCTCCATCTTACCTCTATTACTTTAGATGGAGTATCTTCACAACCTCTTCAATACTTACGGTTTACTTGAGGACACTAACGGGAGGCTTAGCTTATTCCTTTGCTCTCCGTGTTGCTTTCTAACTTCTGATTTAACAGACCCCACAGAGGTGTTATGTTTTGGTACATTTTTAGTGGCCATTGGAAAATGTGCCTGTTCAAGCTCTTGACTCATCACATGATACATAAGTCAAAATAAGGTATTTCTTCTCACTCACTTGTCCACCCAATGACAGCAGCGTGCCTGGTCAGTAAGGAAGCAGCTGCTTTCCTGGCATCAAAATCCAGCTCTCGTTGTTCCAGGTGTAAGTTCTCATGGATGGAGCAGGAGTGGTACCAGCTGCTGCAGACGTTAACGAAACGCTGCTGCGGCACTAGAGCTTGCCTTAACAATAACTTTAAATAGCTGTGCCTTCTTAATACAGAGGAAGAATGTTCAAATTGTTTCTGTATATATGAGAGGAACGAACACATTTCTTCTCTTCCATTGTTTTTGGAAACTCGTGAATGGGTTCCAATTTTAACAGATGCACCAACACAGATGAGACGGTGAATAAAGACAAACCAGTAACTTGCATTCTTTTTACCGGCCCGAGTTTGTTGAGTTATGACAAGTCCTTTCATAAGAAAAGTGACTTAAGCACACACGGTGGGAAGGCTCTTACCTGGCCTAATTAAAGCTGGGTCCAGCGTTTCTATTCTGTTTGTAGCCATGATAACTTTAACATCCCCCCGCGAGTCAAACCCATCCAGTTGGTTCAGCAGCTCCAGCATCGTGCGCTGGATCTCTCTCTCCCCACCTGAATTTGAGTCATACCTGAAGAAAATAATATACAAATTTAAGAACATACTTCACACAACTACCATAAACATATAAACAAAATAGTGTGGTGTTTACTTTTTTTCAAAAGCCGTAACAGATTATTTTTTTTTTAATTTAATGTTCACCCATAGGAAACAAAAAGCAAGTTTTCTGAATCATATCGCGACGTCTAGGTAAGTAAAGAGACACTGAACTATTCTTGTAGCTGGGGAAAAAATACAGGTTGTCACTCATTTTTCCATGTCAGAGCGTTTCCCAATGCAGGCAGCTCTAACTGCGCAACTTTTAACCTTACTCATATGGATCCTGGTTTAACTGCACTTCTTGAAACACAGGTACCAGTGGCTGTATTCCTCTGCTTTGTAGCTCAGCCGTTTCATTTTGCTGATCTCAGACCAAACAATCTACACCCAGAACAGCTCACCCACGTTTAGGAACAGTTTGAAGCAACATAATATTTATGAAGAATTCCGTGTGTTACGCACTTCACCATCGGTCCAATCCTTTCCACATACAATGAAATACACGGGGCAGAAGCTGCCTTACCCTGGAACTTCAGCCGTGTAGTAACATGTATGAGCACCTTTTTATTTATTTAAAAAACATTTGACTACTTTAAAGACAATTTGTATTGGATAGTTCCAACCAGCCTACGGAATTTGCAAAGTAATACGACTTGCACACAGGCTGAGCAATAGTTTAGTGTGGCACAAGCAATGCTTCTCCGTGACATCACACTCTGTAACTTACCACAGAATATTCTAAGAACTTAAGTATTTAGCCACCAATCTGGAGAGGCAAATGATAAATAGATATCTTCTCTATGAAGTACACTGCTTCAATGCAGAATCGCTAAAGCCAATTACGGTATATTTGGATTTGCACTTAAAGGATACCACAGGAACTTACACACAGTGCCTCTTTCTGTTTAAGATATTCCACCATAGAGATGCTACCAGGTAGACAGAAGAGAGATTAAGTCTCTGGTCATATCTACTTAACATGAAAAGGTTGTGATATATTTTAATTTCAAACAAGTTCTTTGAAGTTTTACTTGTTAAAAATGCTTACATCAAAAAGAGTATTATGAAAATGGCAGCAAAGCTAAGAAATTGAATATCACTGCGGTTGCAAAAGCAGTGTTTCTAGTAAACCTTTTATTGTCCCTGGCGATACTCGTTTGTGAGGTGGGAGCCAGAATACTGTACCTCTTTGTGCCGATGGCATCAATTTCGTCGATGAAGACAATCGACGGAGCGTGCTCTTCAGCCACACGGAACAGTTCGCGCACCAGCTTTGGACCGTCACCCAAGTATTTCTGTATAAGTTCTGAACCAACCACTCTCAGGAAGGTTGCTGAAGTTTGGTTTGCCACTGCTTTGGCTAGTAAGGTTTTACCTATTTTTAGTTGGAAAGAAATACTGTTATTAGTTTGCAGGGAAAAAAAAGAAAAAGTGCTTTAACAAAACAGTCATATGAAATTTGTGACAGACTTGGCAACGGTTCAATCCTAACCAAGCACAATTTCACTCATGTTAGCTCAGCAGAGCTGTTGCTGTACTGTAAAATACCTGTGCCAGGTGGGCCATACAGAATGACTCCTTTGGGTGGCTTTATGCCCATCTCTTCATAATATTCAGGATGGGTGAGAGGAAGCTCCACAGACTCCTGCAGCACAGGAAAAAATGCAACTGAGGTTTTTATAAAGAGCGCGCACTCTCCACAGAAGTGCTGTGGGCATCTTGAGAACAGCATTAATAAAAGTACCAAAGGCAAAAAGAACTTAACTAATTTCAGGACAGACCTTGAAAAATATGTAAATACGTGTCTCTGCTGCCTCCAATGCTAAGGCAACTACTCTATTTGAACAGGTCTGCCTACCGTTTCCACTTGACATGTGGAAAAGAAGCAGCGAGTGTTCCCCTTCCTCCAACCTAAACGCATCATCCCGAGTTTGGAATGTGGGGGTTCCTGACTCCCAAACACTCATGCAGGATCTTGGGGTAGGGAGGCCCTTTATGAAACGATGCCTTCCACCAGGAGTTACTGGATCCTACAGATCAGTATTTTAAGAGCATTTGTGATTTTGGATGCCTACCCAAATCAAAAGGGTTGCGTTTTACCAGAGTTCAGACAGAGCTCTGCTGGTAGTTAAAAAACAAAAACACAGAACCAAATAACCAACAAAAGCAAACAAAACAAACCAAAAAACCCCTACCCACCAAATATCCTCAGAATGCAAGGCATCAGACCCTCAAAACAACCTCTGTGCTTGTTAGAATTTAACTCTTATCTTGCAACAATCAATAACTTTACAAGTTACATGTTGCAAAATACTAAAGTTATTGCAGAGGTTTTATGAGAGCTGCGAAAGGTTTGTGTGCACAGGCGTTGTGAACGGGGGTGCCACCCGCCCACTTAAGTGAGTTAGGCCTGTAGGTCTGCCCAGCAAAACCAAATGAAGAAATGCGCTACAGCACGACACTACAGGAAGAGCAGCTGGTCCCGTTGTTAGACTGTTGAGCTCCCAGCACAACAGCTATTTGCTAGCTTACTTAACAGTGTCAATTAGTACAACCGAATACCTTGATTTCTTGAATCTGGTTGTCGAGGCCACCGATGTCAGCATATGTTTCTTGAGGCGCTTTCTCCACTTTCATCACAGTAACTAAAGGGTCTGTGTCATCCATCAGGACTCCTATCACAGCATGAACCTAGTTCAACCATTAAGAGTTGTCAAAGAAAGCAAGCACCATTACCAGTACAAGCTCAAACCTAAACCCAATGCTCATCTGTTCAGGTGCATGAAATAAACAGCATTAGCTCTCAGACCCTACGATCCTGTGATTCTCAAGAAAAAAGCACAGTTAAAAACAGTACAAGAACTCGTGCGTCGTTTTATAAAAACAACTCGCCTTATGATTTAGCAAAACTGAGCAGCCTGGCTCCAGCAGATCCTTGTCCACAAAAGAGAGAATACTGACGTAGTGTTCCGATCCTACTGATGTGGACACGATAGCGTGGTTGTCATCGATGATCTCCTCCAAGGTACCCACGGACATCGGCGTTCCTCTCAGATCATCCACCTTTGATCTTTCTTCCTGTTGCCGAGAAGAATCCAAGAAACAACTCAAAAACAAAGGCAAAAACATTCTTGTACAACGCTGGCTCAACAGTTCGCACCCAACGGAACAGAACCAGCCTTTGGTATTGTTGTTTCACTGCCCTAAAAAAGGCCTAAGAGCATAGGCCAGAAACTAATTCCACTATTATTTTAGTTCTATGCTATGGCCGCTATTACGTGGACGCGCATAGCTAGAATATTCTTTCTTTCTGTATTGATGGGTATCTGGGAGCTACACTTTGACAGACCACTAAGAAACAGAAAAACACTGTGGCCTCATCTCATTAAACCATGAGAAAAAAAATCCTGTTTTCTGGACAGTAATTGAGATTTCATGAAGAACTGTAATATACACAATATGTACATTCATGGCACTTTATTTCCATTGCTTTTGTATGAAGTAGTTTACATTAGAGCATTTATTGTATTAGAAGTAACAGTTCACTCAAACCTCACCTCTTGTTTTTCTTCCAAAGGTTTCATCTGTTCTTGATTTCTGATAAATTCTTCCTCCATTAGGAGGTAATCTTTAATTCTCTCCAACTTCAACAATTTGAGTCTGCACTGTGTGTGAGGAGTCACTGTAATCAGAGTAGAATCACAATATTTTAGACCGAGTTTGACATGGTACCAACAATTCACTAATTCATTACTAGAAATTCTGCTTTATTTTCCAACACTAACTTCTATATGAACAGCAGTCACTATTTTACTTGTCCCATGGTAATTCTAGGTAAAAGACATTTTTAAAAGATAAAAGTTTCCCCTGCGTTTCTCCTCATTTCAATCTCTCTCTGTCTCCCTCTCTTACCCAGGAATTCATGGGCATAACAATAATCTTATTTTGTGTTTTTATGTTAATTAGAAATAAAATTACATTTGTCCTTCTGTTTAATCATTTGTGACCTACATCCAGACAGATCTAGAGGACAGGACGGCTCTGCACTTCTCTAAGAGCCCACAGGGCTGCCGGGGCAGGCAGAACGCTTACCCAGGGGGAGTTTGCTGGCAGCATCTGGTCCCTTTGTTTTCTTCTTCTTTTTCCCCACTCTGGTTGGAACTGGAGGTTCATATTTCTTCTTCTTATCCTTAGTCGTAAAAACAATTCCACGAAAAAAATAAAATCAGGATATTAACAACGAAAAGATACAGACAGATGATAGGCACACAAACAGAGAGCGAGCTCAACTTAAGCTGAATGACTACATAACAAAATTGTCTCCTTTATGATATATAGCGAGAAGTCCAGAAGAAATATTATTCTTATTTTTTAAAAAAGTTCAAAAATTTATCCTCCTGCTTATTTTACATCTCTAATTTAGATTTCTACCAATTTTCAATGAACATAGAATGGGGAAGGCTAAAGCCTGAAGTAAATCACAAACAAAACTCATCCATGACAGGATGAGGAAAATACTGAATCTGAACATTTCTGTTGCATTTTAATCAATAGGTAACGCGCATTCAGTTTGCCAGCTTAGACAGAGCTTGCCAGGAACGTTATACTTCCATCTCCAAAGGAAACTGGAAAGGCCTCTAATGGTCCACAACATGAAGTACTGACCTCATGTAGATGACGGTATGATGTCATTTTCAAACCAAAACCAGTTACTTAAGTGACAGCTCAAAGGCAGTCTTTCCTGACCCAAACAGATTTATAGTTTTATTCCTTTTAAAAAGAAATTACTACTGTGAAATAATTTCAGTTTTCCTTTACAGTCAAGACCCCTTTTCTGTTTTTGAACAGCAACCTGTTTTCTCCAGCGTGCAACCAGAAGAGAGAAGACATTTCACCAAAGCTAGCAAGAGTGTAATTTTATGCGTTTCAGAGTACAAAACCAAAAAAAATAAATTGTAAAACAAAGCCTACGGCAGCCAGCCTCTATAGTAGCATATCTGTACTTCATTCTTTAAGTAAAAGCACTTCTTTTGTTTTTAGTTACCTTGTCATCCTTCTTGCCACCACCAGGACCATGTCCACCACTCTGACTTTGACCCTAAGTAGAAAGAAAAATAAACCAACAGCCAAATGTAAGTACACCACTATGAATCTTGAAACCTTTCCATGGAAAGAAATGCTGTAATTAGATTTCTCCTACCTAAACAGAGTACTAATATATTCCAATTAATGGCCAAAAGTCAGTGACTAAAGAGAAGCGTGGACTTATGAGGCAGGGAAGGGCATGGTCATGGGTCTGGTTTTGACTCCTTCGGCACGGCGCTGTTTGACCACATAGCAGTGTAGCTCATTCCGCGCCACTGTAAATTAACGCGCAGCGCTACGCGACGCGTCTCACAGAAAGTTCTCCCTCGCTCTCCCGTCGGCTGATTTACCCGCCCGTCAGCACCACAGGCCGGTCCCGCTGCGGCAGAGACCCGCTGCCCGGGGGCAGCCCGGCCCCACCGGGGCGCTGCCCAGACCCGCCGGGCGATGCCGCGACCGGGGCTGGCGCGGCCCTGCGGACCCCGGCGACAAGGACCGAGGAGCGAGGCGAGCCTCCCGCGGCGGCGAGCCCCGCCTCGCCCACACCCACACCCCCGCCCGGCCCCGGCGCGCCCGGCCGCGCTGCCCCCTATAGGCTCCGCGCCTGCGGTGACTCCGCAAAACGCCGAGCGATGGCGGTGGGATGCCGGAAGAGGCCCGCCGCCGCCACCCCCCGCTCCAGCTCCGCGCCGCCGACCACCCCGCTCCGCGCCGCCCCGGCCGCGCTGTCGCCGCCGCTGCGTCGGGCCGGCCCCGAGAGCGGGCCGCCGCCTCACCATCCTGCCCCGCCGCCGCACCGGAAGTGCTACCCCGACGGCGCCCGACGCAGCGGCGGCGACGTCACTACGGGGCGCGGCAAGGGCCAAGCGCGACAGGCGGCGCGGGCGGGGCGAAGGCGTTGCGGGACGCGAGGCAGCGGGTCACGCGCGGCGGTCGTTGGCGGTCGCTCGTGCCCCCTCAGCTGGGCCCGCCGCCGCGCCGCCCCGCGCTCGGTCCGTGCCCGTTTGCCCCCGCGTTGTCGGCCGTGAGGCGGCCCTTCGGGGTGCCGGGCCAGTACCGAGCGGCAGAGGGCTCCGCGCCGCCGCAGCTGAACGCCCGGGAGGAGTGGGAGCCGCAGCGGGCAGCGTCCCGCGCCGGTGTCTGTGTTTGCTTTGAGACCCCTTTAGTTCCTCAGACCTCCGGGTTGTAGGCCGTGGATTCGTGTGTATTGATACAAGCGAAAGCCGCCCGGCTGTCGTTCCACCTGCGGGCGGTCAAAAGCGTGTCTAAATCAGTTCTCTTGAGTGCAGTGGAGAAAAAGCAGTGTCTGTGGTGTTGACAGATGCTTTGTGGTCACATTTCAACTACTACTTAAGTTGCAATAGCTTTTGAATAGAATTTCAGATAAATAACACTTTTCTTTACAGAAGAAACGTGTAATGGCCAAGCAGAGATGATATTTTCACTGGTCTGCCAACAGCAGTGTTTGCTTCAAAAGTGTGAAACTGCCTTCTCTGCCATAGAAACCTACAAGAAAGAGTTGTTTCCCCATGAGATATTTCTCAGGTGTTCATAGAATCACAGAACGTGTTGGGTTGGAAGGGACCTTTAAAGGTCACCTAGTCCAACCCCCCTGCAGTCAGCAGGGACATCTTCAGCTAGATCAGGTTGCTCAGAGCCTCATCAAGCCTGGCCTTGAATGTCTCCAGGGATGGGGCCTCCACTACCGATCTGGGCAACCTGTTCCAGTGTCTCACCACCCTCATTGTAAACAACTTCTTCCTAATGTCTAATCTAAACCTGCCCTGCTCTAGTTTAAAACCATTGCCCCTCGTCCTATGGCTACATGCCCTCGCAAACAGCCCCTCCCCAGCTTTCCTGTAGGCCCCCTTCAGATACTGGAAGGCTGCTATAAGGTTTCTCCAGGCTGAACAACCCCAACTCTCTCAACCTGTCTTCCTAGGAAAGGTGCTCCAGCCCTCTGATCATCTTCGTATTCTTATAGTTTAGTTCACATCAAAACAAGAAGCTCATGATCCCTATTAAAGTGCATAATAACTAGCTGACGCAGTGTTAATATCCATAAAAAAAGATATTAAAACCTCTGAATATGCTGGGAAAGTATGCCTTAATCCTGGTAGTTCAAGTTACCTCCCTTAAGCACTGCTACTTAACCACTAAGAGATGGGTCTTCCTGGAAAGACCAAAACACTCTGGTTGTGTTGTGCCACACTTGGAAATGTTAAAGAGCATGCAGTTCTTGGCGGCTTGGGGAGTGGTCCTGCTCCTGTCGGGTGTCATGGGATACGTCATATATGTCACGTCATATGCCATCATGAAGAATTCATGGGTCACAACTTAGCCTCGCACATACTGCAAACTCTGCTTTTTCACAGGCCTGTGGAAGAAGGTACGTGAGCGCTGTAGAGGACAGCAGCTCTAAAGCTCAGGAGAGTAGCCTGAAGTAGGGAAAGGAACAAAACCAGAGCTAATGTTTTACAACATGGATGGAAGGATCTTCTACTGAGACTGTGTCTGGACTAGTATATTGTGCTGCTTGCAGCAAATGTTTTCAGAGTGCTACCCGTGCTGGTTGTTCTCCACCTGTAGCGTGAGCTGCCATGTATTTTGCCTGTTCCAACAATATAAACAGACGTTCATTCTGTGTGTAGTGTGCCAGTAGCTCTTCTTCCAAAAGTTTGTTTTCCTGTAATGTTTTTCCATCTGTGTTTTCAAAATAAATGAAGGCATCCAGCCTTGGTTTAAAGTTATTTGCAGAGGGAGTAACCAGAAAAGCTCTTGGTAATGAAAGAAGAAATGGAAATACAAAGCAAAGAAAGTGAGGGGGGGTTTGTTTATCTGGGAATGAAATCTCAGCTTCAGGAGCCTTAACTGCCAAGAGGGAAGAGACACTGTGACCTCTCTGTTAGGACTTGTTGCTGTGAGCTGACCTGTGTGGGAGCGTAGAAGCAGAGGAGGAAGAGTTGCAAATATTCTTTGTGACCTGTATTTAAAGTTATGGTTTTTTTTTTCCCTGGATCTGATGCTCCCTTTCATCTCTTGCATCAGCCAGTCAATAAAAAAGCATAATATTTTTGTGTATAAGAAATGCTCTTCCCATGGGTAGCACTGTAAGAACACTGGTAAAGTTTTCAGGAAATCCCTCCCTCCAGATAAACATAACATTTATACCTACAATGAGCTCCACCAGTCTGTGACATCCCTGGGGAGATGCTGTAGAAACTTCCAGTGTCTGCTTTTGTCATTCCTGAAGGTCAAGCACAAACTGGACACAACTGTGTGCTCAATCCAGAACCAAACGCCTGTTTTGGGTTGAGTCTGTTTTACACTGTGTCCTTGCACCAGAGGCCCCGTCCTTGCGCCGTTTGCGTCCCGCAGTGGCTGCTCCCGGCCTGCCCACCCCACGACAGAAGCGGCTGCCGGCTCTGCGGGAGCGCTGGCTGCGTGATGGAGGAACTTGGGGGATCTGCAGGTACTTTCTCTTCTTTGAGCTGAAAGCTCCGTGATGAGATATTGCGGGGTTGTGCGGGGAGTCAGTATGGAAGGACGGGGTCTTTTGTGAGCGTCACTATCAACAGAGAGGTTTTAATCAAGCCGAGGGTGTAGTCTAAAAATCCTTACATTCTGCTTTCACCCCGTTAACCATCATGTAGATTATATTTACACCTGTCACTGTTTTCAGTGTAAAGATCCGAGCAGTCATGAAAAGGGCCTTCACTTCAGAGCAATCAGTAGGATGTGGAATATGTTTTGCTCTTTGCTTTGATGTTGTTTTTTCTTTCACGCTTTCTCTAGAATTCGCATCTGAGTAAGGAACTTGATTTATTAAATATTAATGTAACTGTCTGAGCTGTGTAGAAAGGTGTGAGGTTTTGATCATTTACTTTGGTTTGGTTCCATTTGTTCACAAGGGTTACTGTTGTGCACTGTGGCTTTAATCTGACTTCTATTATTTTTATTCTTTTATGAATTAGCTGCATTTTTGTCATGGTATCAGCTGTTCTGTAACTTTTAAGGACACTTGGAATGAAATAAAATGAAAACAGATGTTCTTTGCTTTAATGACATTCACTTTATGGAATTTATTGTCTTACAGGATTGCATCTGTATTTCTTTTAACCTTAGGGTGTACAGATGCTAGAACGTCTTCTCCCTCAAATATATGCAATTTTCCTCTCTTCAACCTCACTTTAGATTCAGACAAACCCATATTTATTTAGAATTATACCTGTAATTGGAAGTACTGGTTATGACTCAGATTTCTTGTCCATTTTTTCTTATAAAGCCCTGATTTTACTGGCTTCTAGCTTTGCAGTCATTTGAGGTGTCTTGAGGGATATTAGTTGTTTAGCATAAATAACCAAGTTTTAATTAGAATAAATTACTTAGGATTGTAGTATGGTTTGATTTGTGCTGTTTACTTAGCATGAGTAACTAGATTGGCTGAAGTCTGCAGGCCACTCCCAAGACACATCTGTGACAGCATACCTGGTTTTGTAGCCTTTATAAATATTAGGGAATTACATATGGGAACAACAGTAAAAGGGTGTTGTCAAGATTTTCTCCCAGCTCGTTCCCTTAAATACATACTGTGGAACAGCTGCGGCAGAAAACCTGAATCACGGGAGGGAAATGCTGTGGGTTTTGAACCAATTTTCTGATTTGGGGTGATTTGGTTAATGGTTTTCAATTCCTGGGGCTGGTAATGCTGGCTAACTGCCAGCGCTATAGAAACGCGGTTCTGTAACCTGGCTGCTTGTCTTAACTTTCCACATCCAGATTTTTGGCTAGGTTGCAGAGTATGGATAATGTCAAATTAGGAACTTTAAACAATAAATGTGTTTAATGATCCAAGTGCCTCTGATTTTTTGTGTCACCCTCACTAGAAAAAAAAAAAGAGCGAGCGAGCAGGGGTAAGAGAGAGGAACAGACAGTCCTTGTTTGCTAAAGATGAACATAGCCTTGGGGGTGTCAAAAAGCTTCTCTTCATATCAAAAAATATTAAGAGTTATTCAGGGAGAGTGGGGGTTTTTTTGTGCTTTGTTTTTCTTCGTGTTTTCTACTCCCTCTTCTTTACTCTGAAGTAAGCTTACTGCTGATCTTTTAGGCATATGGTACAGCCCCCATCTGCGTTCCCAGGCTTTTGAGGAAGAAGAGGGCAGCTGAGGGCTGGGGGAATATTGGGGTTGGGATTAGTACATAGCAAAGAGGTTTATTTTCCCTTTGCACATAGAGGAAATTACTGGGATTGCTTCTGTTGTTGATATTAATTTGTCTTTCTTAATATATGTCTATGTGCCTGGAGCTTTTTATGTTTCCATAAATTTAAATAAACAAACCTACAGACATATAAGAAAAGGATAAATCTTGCTATTGTAGCTACTTATAGTGGGTTACATTTTCAAAACTTGCAATTTGGACTCCCTCTTTTCATAAGTGGGTTATGAACTTCCATCCCCTCCAATAAATAAATAAAACTGCAGGTTATTAAGGACTGTTCGGAAAAGATGGGGTGTTTTTTTAAGTGTGTATGTGTCTAAAAGTACCCAATTAACCGTTAAGTTTCTGTGCTGCTTACAAGTTGTTCAAATATTTTAGCAGTGGAATGTATTCCCACCTCCTACTAACTGGCATGTAACTATGTGAAGGGTCGTTATTAGCAGGGTACTGACTCCTTGTAGGCTCCCAGCAGAATCCAGTAGGAGAAGTTTCTCCTCCAATTCAGAACAAGGCTCATCACCTGCTGGAAGAGTCCTTTACTTTACATTTACTTCCCATCCAGGGAACTAGGGACATGGCTTTTTTTAAACTAGGCTGCTCAAATAAGTGCCTTATGTTGGGCAGCATGATTGCCCCCTCCTTCTCCTATCACTGAGACTCAAATACGATGATTTTTAAAAATGGGAATGTCACCTTCACCTCCATCGTTTTCCTGAAGTCTGTATTATACATTTGCACCGGTTCATTTTCAAAAAGGAGTGGAAGCCTCTTGGCTTCAGCCCTAACTGCATCAGTGGCTCTTAGCTACAACCCATTTGATTTGAATTATTGGGTATACACAAAGAGAATGTTCCCCAAGAAAAGATTCACGTGATGTTTCACAACTTGAATCATTAGTCATAACTTCTGTGACCTTCCTTGACACAGTGTTGTGTTTCTAAACCGTGAACAGTGGTTCTTATGCCTTCCTGGTCCCCGGGGTGTTCTGTAACTGCCTTGCTCCCAGCGTGGAGGAGAGCAGCTTTCAGCCTGCAGTGACTCTGCTGCGTCCCTGTCGGGGATGGAGTGACACAGGACTAACTTCTCTTCTAATGCTGGGGAGAACTCCACTTTTGTAAGACTCTAGTGTCTGAATTAATGAAAATATTTACTTTATAGCCAGCTAGGCTATATGGGATTCAAGGTCTCGGTGTTTTTGAGCCTTGCCAGGTGTGGGGATAAGGAGGAGCAAGACCCAGGCGCTTGACCCGGGCTGGCCAACAGGATTATTTCAGACCATGAATGTCACATTCAATATAAATTAGAAAGTTTGCTGCATAGTCTGTCTTTCCCTTGATGGCAGCGGTCCAGAGAACTCCTTGCCCCAGTGCCGGAGCCTTGAGCCCTTCCCTTCCCTTCCTCCCAAAGCTGTTGCACTCACAGTATCCAACATTTGCTGTCCACTGCTGGGAGTGCACAGCTTCCTACTGATAGACTTGGCTGAGTATAATCCTTGTATATCTTATATTAGTATCAGGATCAATACTGGTTCTTTAGTATTATTGTTATTTATTTAGTCTTATCCTATTAAATCTATTTATATTTCAACCTTCGTGTTTCCTTGTTCTCCCCAGTTCCGCTTTCTGGGTGGGGAGGGTCATCGGGTCATAAAATGATTGTCTAAATGACAATAAATTGTTACGGGTTTTCTCAAACCATAACAATCCCCAAGGCACAAAGAGCTCTTGCCCTGCCTTTCTTTCCCTGCACATAATCCCCGTGCTATTACTCAAGAGAAAAGAGTAAACGGGAACAGAAGGCAACTTGCCAATTCAGTGTGGAGCCCCGAGATGGATCCCCAGCTTTAGTGCAGGTTTATGGTAGTGACTTAGCACCAAGCGGCTGCAACAGAATGGAGGATTAGGACTGTCACTGTGGGCTTGTCCCTCCAAAATGTTAATGTGTTCCCACCTGTGGTACCAAAGATTCCAGTGAGACCGTTTACCTGCTCAAATTGAAGCAAATGCTGAATTGGATAGATTCTACTGTGTGTTGGAAAGGAGATGGTAAAATAGAGAAGAAATCCTTACAGTCTGATTTCCTGAAGAATTAGAAAAACCACATTTTCTCTGCATGGTTAGGAATAATCTGTGTGAACTTCATGTTCTTGCATATGAAGCCATCCATTCACACAGCCTGGGTTGGCATTTATTATATTCCTAAACATCCTTATCTTTGTTTTCTGTTGTGAAATTTTATTTCTTGACTGCAACCACATTAAAGAAATATTTAGATATACTAAAAATTATATGTCTTGACAGCATTACATATAGACTTGCTTTGAAGCTTTGATTACTAAAGTTTTGTTCAGAAGACGGTCAGATAAGAAAGGTTACTGGGACCATTCTTTAAAAGCAGCTGATAAGGTTTTATGCACTTAATTTTTGCAATAACTAGCTTAAGAGGTTTAGTTCTGAAGCTTGGAGTATACTGTAGGATTTTCTGTGAACACAGAATTAAGGTTTTTTTAATCCTCATGGAAAAGAAATATCTTACTGGCCACACGGATCTTAACCCTCCACCGAAAGGGAGGGTCATTAACAGACTGTGTGTTAAACTTCAGCAGGCACCTAAACAGATTGTGTAAAAACACTAATAGTGCTGCACGCGTTTCTTTGGTTTCTTTGGTCATACACTTTGGACCACACTCTGCCACCGGGCTGGAATACGCAGGTCTCTGGAAGGCTGCAGGGCTGCAGAGCTGAGTGGATACAGGAAGGGCTATTCCCAAAACGTGGAGCTTCGGCAGAACTTCAGAGCTTCCTCTTCATTAAGAAGTTTTAAATCACTTCTTAAAAAAACTCTTTTTATTAGTCATGAAGTCTAAGGACCTAGTTAACAATTTAAATTTCCAAGTTGCTTGTGTTTTTGAAATAGGAGAAGTTTCAGATTATTTCGTGCTTCCAACAAAAGTGATGATAAAGAATAAATTAGAAAAGTAGAAGAAAATTTAGAAAAATTCTTAAGTATTTATTTCATTTTGACATGTTTATTTTCCACTTTTTAAATATAAGCTAAAATTTATAACCAGAAAGGCATTAACAAAACCCTCTTTGTTTAAAAAAGCAAGTAGAATGGGTTGAAAATGTTGAATTTTATCCACAAGCTTTTCTTGAGTAAAGAAATTAATTGTAACAAACTCTTTCTATAGTCTTACTTTTGGGAAAAAAACCCAAAACAACAAAAAAACAAAACCACAACACAAACCAAACACTTCCCAAAGAAAAATGTCTAACCAAATATTCCTAATTAGGTTTGGGAAGAAGTGACTAGTTTGTTCATTTTCCAGATCAACAACAACTTTAAATAAAGCTGAGCAAGCTGGTTTTGGTCCTCTAGCCAAAAAGATCAAGTTTAATACATCAAAGATTTATTTGAAGGGCAAATGATGCCACGTTGAATGGAGGAAAAAATTTCTATATGCAAAGGGCATACAGTTGGAGGAAGGTATTCCACTTAAATGTCTATATTTGAGAGATGGAGATCAGGAAATAAGGATCAACTGCTGAAGCAAGAACCATAAAGAAATATAAATATATTTTTCTTTTTTAGGTTAATAATTATTAAGGGGACAGCTGAGCTGTATAGCAAGTGTTCACTCTCCGGAGCTGGATTAATTACACTGCACTTAACTGCAGTGTAAACAGGATGCCATAATTTTTACTTCCCCTTTCTGTTCTAGGAGTTGAAGTGTGACAGCGTGTTGTAAAATACCTGTCCCATCCCATTTCCCTGCTGGCTGTGCTGGGGGTTGATTAGTGCCACAAATGATACGTTTAAACCTATTTTTCTGCGGTATCTATTCATTTGGATCGCTCACCTGAGTTTCCAGCTACTGACTCATCTGCATTGCTTTATCTTCAAGTACTTGTTCCTCTGTACTACAGCTCCTGCTGATAACATGTTGGTGTTGTGAAGTCTGAGCACCACTGAAAAGCAGACTTCTTGGAGCAGGAATCATTTGGAACCGGACAAGCAGAATTCAAAACATCTGAAGTGAATGGATGCTTTCAAAAATTTTGATAATAAAAGTCTTGGAAATCTTTCAGTGCTGTAGCAAAGTCTGACACCTTGAAGACTGACTCATACATGTTTTCGGAATACTGCAGAACACATCATTATATTAAAAGTTATGCTTGTAATATACTGTGTCTTCATATGGTCTCATTTGGAAGTCTCAAAGCAACAGGCGATTCCCCTAAGTTGAACTTTGTAAGTCTTGCAGGCAGGCAGGAGGTGAAGGAGACTGTCTCAGTCTTATCATCCAACAGCTGAAGTGAAATTACTTCTCCGTAAGTGTAAGCAGTATCAGATTCACCTCATTCACCTGCTGGCAAATACATTCCCATAAGTGATGGCAAAGTTTGGCCCAAAGGATTCCAGTGAGTGAAAGCAGCATGAGAGCAAAGTGGCATCCTAAACCCAACTGAAAGTGAGCGTAAGAAGAAAATGCCTTTCTCCCTGTTTTTGAAACAGTGGTTGGCAAAATGCTAGGTAGTGTGGCTTACTAGTTCTCGTATTTCTGTAAGAAAAGAGCCTGTGGTACTTCAGCAGTGAGTGAAGAACGATGTTGCTACGGTGACTTTTTGTTGCGTGGCAGGCAAATGTAGTAATCATTTGATTTGTTCGTAAGATCTAACATATTAGCCAGGCTGTATTTTATAGGGCTTTTGGTAGCTTTATGAAAGCTGATACAAAAGACTGCCTGATGAGAAAAATTGCTAAGGTTGGGGAAAAGAGAAAAAGTGGTGAATTATGGAGATATCATCTAAACGGAATACAGAGTTCTTCACCTGCCAATTAATAGTTGCTGATGTTGAAAAGGTGCCATCACCCGGTGCTCCTCAAGGTCAACCCGTTGATATACTAATAGTCTAGGATGGTTTTAACAAACTGAATACTTCATCATTAATTACATCACTAATCACATAAATTTAGTTTGTTGCAGAGCCACTTTGCAGGACCCAGTCAATTAATGAAGAGACACTGAAATAATTTTCATGGAAAGAGGAAAACATGCAATAGGCTTTCCCCCTCATTTCGCAGAAGGTAATATTTCTAAAGACACGTATGAAGGCTTTCTAAAGATGATACTAACTACTGATTGGGCTGTGAGTCTGAAATTCTTGGACAGTACCAGGTGTTTGCCAAGTCTGCGTACTTGATTGAATTATTAACTGCTAATGTTTCGTATATTTTTCCTCATGCAAGGGCAGAGTTGTTATAATTATTTATCTAACGCTGCAAGTGCTCATGCTTTACAAAACCCAAGGAAGGCGTTGTGTCTGCTCCGCGGGGCTTCTCTCAGCGCCATGCAGGAGGGAGGCCAGAAGGCAAAGCACACCAGCGCAGATACACCAGCCAAGGGTTCGTTAAGGACAGTAGTTTTGAGGAGAGACTTGAAGTCAGAAAGCACTTAGGGATAGTCCCGAAGCCCACCGAAGCAGATGGAAAGAAAGGCTGAATCTGACGATGAACAGTGTAAGTGGACTGAATGCACCGGAGCGTTAAAGGGAAGCAGAAAGTAGAGAGAAGGGAGAGCGCTATCCTCAGTGCAGGAGAATGGAAAGTCATTGCCTGAGACATCAGAAAGACAAGTGGAAAAATCTTAATGTTCCTAGTAACCTACGAGTCCCTAGCTCGCCCCCTTGCCACTGGAATGGAGATGAAGATACGTTGGTTTTAATTGCTGTGGTACTGGGGATGCATTAATCTGTTGGCAATAATGTAATCACTCCCCGCTGTCATTTCCTGCAGCACTGTAATCTAATACTGCACAAGCACCTCGCCATGTTCACATCCTCTATTGAATAATCGTGGCTTCAGTTTCATGATGCGTAGTCTGTTCAATCAGCCTGTAATTGCAGCGCTCTCTGGAGGTATGGTTGATATACCTATGTAATTATGTTTACTGTTAATAGTGCAAATTGAATCTGTTGAGTTAGTCAAATCAGTCATCCTCACTTGCATGCAGCGGTTTCTATAGATGATTTCTTCAGTGGCTGCGGGACTGTTTTTTCTAGTTCTACTTTGCTCATTCAAGCAAAAGGTACTCTTATTGAAAGATAACTCTGAAAATAAGAACCAAAGCCCCACTGTGGAAGTGTCAGCACTTACTGTAGAGGCTGTGCAGAAATCTTGTCTATCCAAAACAGCTGGAGAAGGCCCCAAGTTCAGTGGAATAAGTGTGGTGCTGGCATGCGAAGTGAGAAATGCAAAATGCATTAATTCCTGTTTGCTTTGGGTATTGCTTCATATGGGCTTTTCTAACAATGGGCAGGGTGATGAATTCAGGAGTATTTGGAGATGCCACTCTCTTCTGGAGCCATGCAGGTGCCATGGCTCTGAAGCTGTATTTTATCTTCTACAAAGATACCTGTTGAAAAGCTTTGTCCCTCCCTGGTACAGGTTCTTTCCCCACCACCCCTGGCCCCCAATCCCATATAAAGTCAGCTTTGTCAAAGGTTTTCAGATATGGGTTTATAGCTTGTGAAATTGTCCGTATTCCCTGCTTTAAAAATAACTCTCTACTTCAATTTCCTTCTTTTTCATTCACAGCAGTTTCCTTCATACTCTATTTACTCATATGTTACATCTATCAGGATAATATATTTCATATTCTAGTGTGAAGTGTTTAGAGACCATACGAGTTCGATTTGTAGGATTATACTGCTTTTCAATAACATCAAACTGCACTGAGGTCATGCTATGACATTTTGGGTGTCACCTCTTCTTTCATAATCTTCTGTTTTAGAAGCTATGCTATTTACTCTTAACTGCATTTGAAACATATAAAATCATCTGTTGTGTTAGTGATTTCTTGAATGGCAACACGATGAAGTTGTAATGCTTTGGCGACAAGCTGATGTGTGCGGTTCTTCACATCAAAAGTATTACACAGCATCAGTGCAAGGATGGCTCTGTGCTCTGAACATTTGGTAGGATTTGTCCGTATCCCCTCTAACACAAGAGAAAGGCTTTCACCAAAGATATATAGACGTTTACAAGCTAGAGGTAGAAGAGACATTACTTTTTGCAGAACGCATTTCTCAATCTGCAGAAAAAACTGATGTAAGCTATGAGAGTACCCCCAAGCTGAGTCTGAAGTGACCTGTCTGGCACAGGCTACATGTGAATCAACAGCAAGATGCAAAATTGTCTAGTCCATTATCCTGCTTTCATCACTCTTAACACCTAAAGACAGCTTTCTGCAGCAGCAGTATATTGCTGGCAGGTCTCACATCCAAATAATGATCCAGCTCACACATATTTATATATGAAATAATTGCATCATGGCACAATCGTAGCTTCAGGAACTTCATAGAAGTGTTCCAGTTAATTAAATATGAAAGAGGGATAGTAGTCACAACAACGCCAACATATTCTGCTGTCACCTCTTAAAAGGAGAACTCTTTAGCTCGTGGTAAACCAAACCTCCCCAGCCTGAGAATGAAAAAGGCAGATGGCCACTCAGAGAAACAATGGTACTTTGCAAAGTTGAAAGAATTCCAGCTAAAATAGTATGTGAAACACAGTGCACCATTGGCAATAATTATGCAGGACTGTATCTATCATTGGATCTAGGAGTATAATTTAATTTAGAGAAAGCAATGTCTTCCCATGACTGAATGTACTTTTATTATCAATATCTATCTTTGTGAACGTATGTGCTCCATCCACCTGTGCTTTGCTGGGATCAGCTTTAGAGATAACCTGGTGTTTACCAAATATTGCCAGGATTCAGGGTAGAAAAGCATTTGCCATTTGAGAAACTGTCTGGTGCTGGTGTCAGATTTAAATTGTTTCTAATTAATTTCCTGGAAGTCCCTGGTTCAGCTCAGGGCTAAAAGTAAAATAAGTAGCATGTTTCTGTGCTTGTCTCCCAAACCCAGACTGTGTATTCTGTGGAAAAAAGCAACAGCAAACAACGGATCTGGAAGTATCAAAGACAGGGTCTGCCTGTAAGATTAGTTTTATACTTTCATCAGGTAAATTTGAAAGACAAAAACATGGTTTAACATGTAGTTAGCTTACTAAAGATGTTTCTGACCGGTGGAAAAAAATATGCTTGATTTGAAGAAAGATTAACAGCTCGGTTCATCTAGATGTGGTAGGAGTGTGTCTGCACGTGCAAAGGATAAAGTAGCTGTGCCACTCTAGGTCCAGGGATGGAATCTGAGAGGAGCTTATGGTGGGACCAGTCGGGGAGGAAAGGTAGCAGTGCCCAGGCAAGTATTGCAAGGGAAATGATGGAAAACAACTGCCTGGACCTTTCAAACTACATTAGTGGTATATTTAGTAGAAAACACACATTAAGAACAAATCATGCATTGTAAGAAAGAATGCCATGACAACATGATGATATTCCTCCACAAATGCCCAAGTGATACTTCATGGTTAGAAGTAAAATTCATTAAGCAGTTTAACATTTTTAGACTCTCAGCGATTCGCAAATAGAGCTTGCCAGCAGAGGTCTTCACGTGTATGTGTGCTTCTGTCTTCATGAAGAGATGCACTTTTTGCTGTAGGTTATCATCTTTTTCCCTTTTGGTACTCATTTATTGTTTGCTGTTGCTCTTATTGACACGCACATCCATGCAGTGGTCATACAATCGAAGTAAACAGTCTCCCTACGCAGAAAGGTCACAGCTGCAGAGAAAAATAAGGGAGACGCTTATAGGCCAGGTTAGGTCGATCCTGGTACATAAGAAGGTGAGAGACGAAACAGTGACAAAATGGGGTGTGATGGTACAAATCACCAAGGAGGAAATATTTAACATTGCAAAACCAATTATAAGTAGAAAAGAAAAAAAGATCTAGGTGGTATTTAAACGTACGTCAGGGTATATATATGGCAAGGGTTGGGAAGAATGAATAATAGAAGAATATAACCACTAAGAAGTGAGAGGTAAATAGGAATACTGGGATGACAGAAAGAAGCAAAACATAATGTTACTTTACAGAAAAAGCTGCTCAGAGGTGAGTCTGTGGATTAGTCTTCTAAACAGAGTATTGGAATAAAGACATTTAAATGGACAATGAGCCAGATGTTTGGGCACACACCGCTGGCGATGTCCCGCCCTGGCCGTGAGGGGCTCTGGGTATGGGGCAGGGACTTTCTGCTTCCCAGCACTATGTGACACGTCGTTTCCTTCTGCCGAAGCCTGCGTTCTTGAGACCTCCTTGTCAACAGGAATTACTCACTTCATGGTCTTTGCAGCTCAGGATGCTCCTTTTGTAAATAAAGAATTGGTCATACATGTATGAAAAACGTTTGAAAATGGATCTCTTGAGCACATTTAATTGAGACTGAATACAGCACTGTTGCAATGAAATAAATCCAGTTCAGCCTCCAACAGCTGGGAATGCTGCATGGTTTGTGCCACACAGTCCCACAGTTCTCCCCCCTCTTCTGCATTTAGGTGGTTGTTGGAAACCATTTGTTGGTACTATATTATAGTTATGCTGGGCAACTGCATTGCCTACGGCTCTGTAAACTCCCTAAAAACAATTATTAATGACTCTGACTATAGCTATTTACACGGTGACTGTGGAGTTTTCTCAGGAAGTGCCCTCTGAACATGAAAATCTCTCCTCATGTTGCCTCTGACTGACTCCAAACATCACTTCAGCTTCTCATGTGATGCAAAAGTGCACAAAGGAAGAACTGTCAAAAATGGATCTGTCAAGGGGTGGTGTCATTTTGTTTACACAAAACTCATAAGTACCCCTCAGGGCGCTCTCCCTCCATCCTCCTATCTTGCAGCCGGCCGGCTGGGCCCACAGGTATGGGGCTGTGGCCAGACAGAAGAGTCTCTGCCCAGCTGCTTGGAGCTGGCCCCAGCCATGCAGCAGCTCTGATGGGGGAAGAGCCTTGCTGGCTTCTGTGGGGCAGGGTTGCAGAAAAGGTTATGGAAAACAGTCGAGGGGAACCTGCCAAATTTGCTGTTTGTTCCTTAAGAGCACTGTCAACCTGTTTCATAGTTCATTCTCTGTCCAATTTAAGCTTTGAAGTTTCAGGGTGTTAGTCAGGACTTCAGTGTATTTTCCTACTATACAAAGTTCAGGCTTTACTTTGTGAATTAGAATTGTGTTCAAATTTATGTTACAGCAATTAAATGGGAATTATCACTGTTTCCCTAGAAGCTAGACAAGAACTCTCTCCCATTGGTTTTGATTTCCACTGTCACCTCACCTCCACTCTGCTCTGAATGTGGGACTTCATGTGGAGATGAAATGGTTTTCTTCTCTACAACATGAGTGACAAGTAACATTCTTTTGTCTCTTCGTTACGTCGCCTTGATAATGAGACACTCTTTGCCTTTTTTTTCCCCTGAAGCATTGTTCCTCTGAGCAACACCTGAGTCCTTGGAAGCGAGCATCCCAACAAAGGTGAGATCCCTGAGGCAGGACTTGGGTAAATGCAAACTGTATGATCTAAAAACGAATTGATTTCACAGCAGAGGTGGCTAAGCAGGGCACTTCTCTAAAACCTAGACACCAACCGTGTATTCCCAGAAAGCCAGTAAGTCTCAGGAATCAGCTCTGATCACGGGGTGTGAAAAATTCTCAATTTTTTATCCTGGTCTATTTTTTAAAGATGCCAGACTTGTATAACAAGTAGTACACAGCATATCTTAAACACAGCACACCACCTGTGAATCTTGTTCTGGAGGTCCTGACTTTTTCTATGCATTTCCCAGGGGAGCCCACACACTCAATTCAAGGTCATGATTTCCAAGAGATGACAAGGGAAAGAATTCACAGTCATGTGATTCCAGAGGATTTTGGTGGGTGTCTGAAGCCCAACTTGGCATTTACTTATTTGAGGATCTAGATTGATGGCCTTTATCTCTATACTAACTGTAAGTTGCCCTGTACTAGTACGAATCATACTCAGGCAGAGGAGAAGTTGGCATGTTACTTCAAGTAATTATGATAACTGTCGAAAAGTCTTAATATAAAATATCTGTTCTTTAGCCAAAAAAATCTGTAGCCTGTATAGCTATGGTCCTTTTCACTTATGCTAGATACCAAACTATTAATATGCTGTCTTTAAAATATAAGGGAATTTAAAAATAATCTAATATGACTCATTGCCTTGTAAGGAAACTCTCTTTATATTAACTAACTGCCATCTGTGTCTCCCCGAGGTATTTGGAGCAGTTGATCTGACTTTCACCTCATGATTAGTTATTGGTTATATCACAACAGGATAAATGGTGTCAAAATAAACGGTACACAAATGATGCCTTTGTAGAGTGAATGGCAGCACTGACAATTATGGCTTGAGTGGACTTCATTGAAAGTCTGCAAATTGTTCAATATCTTAAGCAAGACAAACTAGAAGCAGGAATGTCTAGCGCAGGTGGATTTACTACCCCAACCAGATGTATTTTTCAGAGATCCTACTGCCAGTTAAAAAGTGACTGGCTATGTAATTACGGATATGATTATGAATATTAGATCAACAGGCTGACAATAGTCATGGTAGCCAGATTTTAGTCTCTGGCAGAAATGAGATTAACAATTGAGAAGTCCTCTCATGGAGACTAACCAGATTTCCTGTACGACATAAGACATTCGTTATTAAGCTTGCCAAATGAAAAGGCCACAAGACATCCTGAAATAGCAGTTCTAAGAAAACTATAATTTCATCTATTTTTCTTTCTCTGAATAGGTCAATGTCTGATGTTCCTCTCAGTTTGTTCTATAAACTACTCGCGCAGTGTGGAATGGGAGCCAGGTTTGACGAGTGATCCAGACCTGGCAGGGAAGGTAGCAGAGGTGGATCACTTCTAGGCGAGGTATCTCATCTGAATGTGGAGCAGGGCAACTCACGCAGGTTCTGGACAAGCAGCAGGAGGCTGGTTCATGGGCTGGGCTGGTCTGGGCAGCAGACAGGTTTGAATTGCAGTGTCAGAAGTCACCAATGTCCCATGCCAAGCAAGCAAGGGTTTTGACTGAAGGCAGTGCAGCCCCTGGGGAGGCAGCCAGCACCATTCACTTGAGGATCTGCATGTTCATAGCACCGGGTATCTTCTGTTCCTGATGGTTTGCAGAGTCCAAACATAGAAGGTAACTCCATGTTACCCCTGGCACTGCGGAGAAGGTCTCAAGTCCTTTGTCTACATAGCTAAGTGAAAATAAACCACCACTGTCTAAGCATGAATGAAACGCTCAGGACCAGAACTGGATTTGGTCATTAGACTAATTCAGCTGTCTGAAAGTAAATAAACACCAGGGCTGACTGTAAGAGTCTGCCTGAAGTAAGCAGTGGCCAGGGCTAAGAGTTCAGGTGAAAGTCCAGAAGCAGCAATAATACAAATATTGGAAGTTTTCTCACTAAAAAAGTAGAGCTTTGTTACAGTAAATTCTTTTAGGTTAGCTTAGGTGCCTGGGACCAGAAACATTTCATGCTGCTTAAGGATTATGTTGTTGAACAGCTATTGTTACAATTAGCCTTAATAGAAAAATCCTCCTGAAAGCATATTTCAGTTTTTTCTGAACTCTGCCTTTACCTCAGTTATTCATTTCCTATCTAATTACCAAGTCATATTTCCTCTTCATTACAAATCCCCTGCTATTTTATCCCTTATAAAGAGCTAATCGGAATTTTTACATTCTTATTGCTATATACCTAACATGTAAATTGCTTCAGGAATTCACTTGGGGCAGTCTGTTAAGCAAAGCTCATTAATTTACTTGCCTGGATTGCCTACACACTCCTCTGCAGCTGGGAGCGCAGGTGCACGCAAACACTGGTGACCCCACATTACGAGGTGCTAGACACTCCTTTCCCTGCCTTCCCTGCATCCAACCTGGTGCCGCCCGGCAAGCACCAGCGCAGCGAGTACCTTCATTAGCAGCCTCTTCAGAGAAGGAAAATACCAAGTTAGCTTCGAGCCTGGAGTTAGCATCAATACTGTTGTTTCTCCTGAATGCAGGATGGCACAATGTTTGGGAACTACGTGAGGATTTGCAGGACTGACGCCGATCTGCAAGCCAGAATATACCGTTTGTCACTCTCCTTTCCACTCCTTTCCTCCTTTCCACTCTCCCTCTAAGTTACACTCTTGGACTCATTTTCTTTGCTCCTTTTCCAAATTACTGGGACACGGGGTGTCTCTTTGTAGTTTCTGTTCCCTCAAAATCTGTGTGGAAAATCCTGAAGTAGAAAAATCCCTGGAGGATGAAAGGCTGTATGGAGACACTATTGCCTGAAGTCCCCTGGATTTCTGCTACTGGCTGCTGTTGGAAACGCAACTAGACCTTTGACCTGATGTGGCACAGCTTCATTAAGGCATCTTCCATGGATGTTTTTTTTCTTAGCTTTTAGTGCATTGTAATATAGAGGCTCGTTTGTATACAGGAAAATTTTGAAATGAGCATATACTGCTACCCCAAAGACACCCATATCTATTCATCTGTGCTTCCTGAGAAATAACAGCTCATTCCTAGCCACAGAAAGCACAGCACCATGCAATGAAAAAGCCTTTTTGTTCCATTAACAACTTTGTTTTAGAAATGTGTTGGGGTAGCACCTCTTTAGTGAAGGGATGCCCAGGAATGACCAAACCCTGTCTCAAGAGGTCTCTGGTTTGCAGGCTGTTTCTGGGGAGCAGAAGACAATTTGCGGGACAGGAGACAAAGTAGTATGTTTGCAGAATGTGCCCGATGGCTTAGTTTCCTACAAAAAGATTATACGAACACAGGAGAAAGGAGGGAAAACACCACCTGCCCATACCATGCAGGCTTATGAGGGGGAGGAGAATGGGTTTAAGTAATCTAATCCTCTCCCTGGCTGGCACTGGTGAGTGAAGCCTGTGCTCACTTAACTCGCCAGAGTCTGCTCAGAGCAGAGCCACGTTCCTGTCTCCTGGGCTGGCAGCCACAGCACCCGTCTGTCCTGAGCCAGGCATGGCCAGGGCTCGGCTGCCTCTGTCCTCAGGAAATTTAATACTGGAGTCAAGAAAAACTTTACCTTGTGCTTCAGAATCAAAGAGCTACCAAGCACATAACATATTCCAACAAGTTCAAAAATCTGGAAGGGGCCGTTTGGGTCATGAAACTCAATGCCTACAATCCCAGGTAACCACACAATAGGCATTTCATGCACTGCATTCTCCAGAGCATCCCCTCCACACCATAGCTCTGGGCTGGAAATATTTCCCCATTTCCTGTGATAAGTGTAACTTCTTTTGTACACACTACCAAAAGTCCACAAGACTGTAACGTGCCATGGCAAAAAGGCACAGGAGATACGGAGAGAGCCACCACAGCCTGAGGTCCCTGCGGCAGTGGGGCTTTATTGGGTGAACATGCCAATCTGATCTAGAAACTGATGGCAGCTCATCTGCCCTTCAGTTTGGGTTTTAATCTACAAATTCTTCCTTTTGTCACACGGGGACAAGGAATTTCAGTGACTCTTCTCCCTGTAAATTGCATGGATGGTTTTATTACTGTGCCTGATGCCATCTTTGTGCCTCTGGTTAGAAGCTGTCAAACAGCTTCTTACCCAAGCACTGCTGCTTGCAAATTCCAGATTGTTTACTTGCATTTGATTTGGTTTCTTACACAAAGCCACAGCTAGAAACCACATCCACAAATGAGAGAACAGAGCTGTGTTACTAATTAGCGCCCCGCCAATTTATCATATTTTACCGAGCCTAAGCTCCTGGCACAAGTGGCTACATGTTACACTCTAAATTTGCCCAAGAGATCAAATGGAAACTACAGCCGCTCTCTTTCAAAAAGGGGAAAATTAAAATTAAAGCATATGTCAAAGATGCTCTGAGGCCCTTTGTCACACTTAACAGCACATTGTTCCTATTGATTGATCTAGAGTGCATGAAGCATGCCTATGCTGCAGCACGGAGTGGATCTGAAGTCTGTCAGGGGGAAACTGGTCTGTGGAAAGACAAAATGATGGCCAGATGAGCGTCAGCCCCCGTGTTCCCCGGCGCTGCAAGCAAACCACAGGGGCAGCCGTTGCCCAGGCAGCTAACGCTGGTCTTTTGGCAGAGGCTGTGCTAGAATGCACATGTGTGGAGAGCAAAGAGCCTGTCACGAGCAGAAGTGTCTGTAAAAAAGACCACCCAGAGGAAACTACAAGACAATGATGAAGCCTAACAAGGACAGTCACAACACTCCCAACCTTTGGGTTGCCTTTATGCTTTATACATTAGCCCCAGAGAGATCAGCCTGAGCTTCCCAGGTAACACGCTCTTTCCCACAGCTGGGGTCAGGGCAGCCAGCTCTCCCCCTGCAGTGGCTGGGTGTCTTCTTCTCATTAGGATGAAAAGCACAACTGTGCTTCTATATTTTGTTGACCCCTGACTTTGCAGCTGCTGCTACTGCCATAGCACCAAGGTGCAAACTCTGAGCTAGAGACACAAGCTGAAGAAATAACTCATTTCTGTAGCAGCAATCTCCAAGTCTTCAGTGTGGAGTGAGGCACGAAGGAAGGAGCACGCCACAGGAGAGCGGGTCCCAGGATTTTGTAGTAGAAGATATCAGTGCGTCTGCCTGTCCGTGGGAGATGTGAGAGTGCTTTGGGGTTAACTGTGGTGAACCACGTTGTGTCTTTTCCATACCTCTAGAAATGACTCCGAGAAGTTAGCACAAGTACATCCCAGCATGCGTATGTGCTACTACTGTTCATGATGCCAGCTGGGGAGAGCATTTGGATCTGAAACGCTGAGGAAGGGCTGAACTGCCTCACAAAACTGGGACAGCCGTGTCATGAACATCTTGCACCCCAGGTCCCCAGATGCTCTGCAACATCTGTTAATTCTCACAACATGCTATAGTGTCGATTTTTATTGCTTTGTTTTTACAGGGATAAACAGCTTGAAGAATGGGTGACCGATGCTGGAAAAACAGTTCTGTTTTGTATAATTTCACCAAGTTTGTGGATGTCCTTAAACATTGGAGGAAATTTTACGTACAGGTGCAGAGCTCTGGAGCTGGGGTGTGGACAAGAATGCCAAAAAGGGATCATCAGGATGCAACCCCCCCACCCCCAAAGTGTACATTGAAATTGGTAGCTAATGGTGCCATCCATTGGCACAGTGTGGAGAATGGGGGCTTTTAGAGAGGATTTCCCTGCTCAAAGGCAAAAACACTCACTTAGATAACTAAAAAGAGCATTCATGTCAATATGATGTCGTTATGTTTAATGGAGCTGAATGTGTGACTTCTGCTGAAATAAAATAGTCTTACAGCAGTGGGAGGAGAGAGAGACACACATTTTACATTGTAGCAGCCTCATGGGAAGAACAAGACTATAGATGCTGAGAGCTTAATCACAGAACTGTGGTTATTTTGTGCGTTGCAAAAGTGAACATGGGATTGATATTTACATAAATTCCCTGGGGGAGCTGAGCAAAGGCAGAGTGACTGGCTCCCCCGCCAGCACAGCCCAACAGGCATGCATAGCTCTGGTTATCTCTCCTCTCCTTCGTGATTTCTCTTTTCTTCCAGTGTCATTCCTTTACAGAGCCTTTGTTGTGTGGGTTTGGTAAAATTAACCTTCCCAGCAAAACAACTTCTCTCCTAAAAATTCAGAACTTTTAAAATGAATAGGTTAATACATTGTTGTTCATTGTTGTTTGGATTCTCTGGTCAGAGGGGTAAGTATGAATTTTCCTTTTCCATTCCCATACACAGTCTGCATTGGACTGAAGCACAGTGGAAAACTGCACTTTGCACAGATGTTGTTAACACTGGTTTGCCTTGGATGTCAAGCAGACATGCTCTTTTTCTGCCTACCCCCAAAAGCATAAACAAATCTGTACTCGCAGAGGAGATGATGGGTAAGAACATAAAAGTTACCCCAAATCCTGGTATTTATCGTCTGCAGATTATGGATATGCTGTTGCTCCCCTTGATCAAAATCCGTCGTAGCCCAATTAGCAATTGTGGCCTTGCTTTTAGTGCCACGTACATGGGCTAGATCAGTAGTGATGTTGGTACAGGGCAGGAAACACCCCAAACGGAATGCAAAATAGACATTAGCCTCTGGTCATCTTCCAGAATTGAGCAGCTGGAATCAAACCACATGATTTGGACTGTTTTTGGAGGAAATAACATAGCTATCATCTGGGTTTGTATCATGGCTCACTACAAGGACTTGTTCCTCAGTGCATTTTTTCACTGTACCATTCAAGTAGATTTTGGAACAGTAGATGATAATGTAGTAGTAATGAATGTAGTAGATGAAAAAGTCAGCTTTTTCCCTTCTGTTATAGTTATGGGTCTCTGTTCAGTTCCTTATTACTCAAGGAATCTTTGGTTTTTCATGACTATTTAATTAATCCCATTATTTTCTGAATTACAAATCACATTTTCAATTTCTCCTTTTATCAGGGTGGCAAACCACTCAATTAGTTTTACAGTACAGAATTCCCGTAAGGTCTGATTATTATAGATTGACTGTGCATCACTGTGTTGCATCTGTCACTTGAGGCTCAATCATTTCAATAACCAGCAGGAAAAGAAAGCATTTTGTGTATAAACGACATCATTTTTGTCCCAGTTCAACTGACCATTTAAGCCCACACTCCTGGGTTAGGAGGTCACCAGGACTCAGCATGTGTTTCAGCAAATGAATGATGCATTGCTGTGCCAGAGAAGGACCTGAAAGAGCTCAGCTGTATCAAAACAGTGTATCAGCCCCTTACAGCAGACGCCACACAGGAGAGCTGCGATGCACCTCCAGCAAAGCTGCTTATCTTACAAGTATTACACAGATGCTCTCTGCAGGAGTTAGGGGATGCCGGTAGAGTCAGCAGCAGCATTTTTGTCTGATTCATGTTTCTGAGGGTCTTGGCCCCAGGTCAGCGCAGCAAGAACACATGCTTAAATCTCGCTGCAGATAATTGGGCTGAAATCCATGCCAACCTGAGGGTACGCGCTTGCTGGTATTCCTGCCTCCCACTGCAGCCCTGCAGGGCTGTGTGTGACCCCTCCTGTTCACTTCAGTGGGAGCTACTGGAGCCCTGTAGTGCTGTAGTGGCTCACTCCTACTCTGAGGCTGACAATCTTAACACATTTTTTTTCAGAAAAATATTTGTTTCTTTGCTAGCTTCTGTTCAAAGGAAGAAGGGAGAGCCATTAAAAGCTGCTTTGTGTGTACCGTCCACAGCATCGTTTTATCCAAGTGAGATGTACCATGGCAACTGCCAATGTGGATCTCGGAGTGCAGGGGATCTGCTGAGGACTGGCAAAGTCTGTGAAAACTCATCTATGCCAAAAGGTACCAAATTCAAAACCTATATCTGACTGTGGCAACCTGTAAAAGACACAAAGGATGCCACCCAAATTAACTCACTGTTTTATTAACAATTATAATCCTTGGAACTTATTCAGTATCTTGTAGTTAGTAGGCTAAAATGCTATAATCAAATTAAAATCCCCATATTCCTTTTCTACAGTATGCAAAGCAAGATAACATGTGAGTTTACAACGTGTAAGTGTTGGGGAGCTGGTTCCTCAATGGCAGGTTTAAATGATGTTGCAGTCTGCAGGCTCGGCAGCTGGAATGGAGAGCTGCATGGCTGCGTGTTCATACCCCAGCATACTCCCTGGTAATCCGCCTGCTCTGCACCGGCTGAGCTGTGAAGGAGCAACTGTGACGCTCATGTCATGGGAGCAAACCTGGGAACAGACAACCAGATCTACCAAACCCTGCAACTCTCTCCTTTGGACCAAAGAAGACAGACATAAAAAGTTTTCTTCTGAGAGGATGACAAAAATGTTTTTTGCTTTGTTTGTGGGTTGTTTTTTTTCTGCCTGTAATACAAAGTTCTAACTTTTTTTCTCAGGGAAATCCTCATTCAACCTTGCCAGGAGGTTCTGTGTCAGTATAGCATTATGAAATCAGCTTGTATTTGATAAGTTGTCTCCAGTTCTTCAGACCATGGGTAAATGTCCTATCAAGAATGGAAACTGTACTTTTTTTCCCCTTCACTCATTTGTTAGTGGTATGACTTACTGTGGGTATAAAAGCAGATGACCCACTGGCACAAAGACTTATTTAAACACTTAATCTGTATCAAGATATGGGTCAGTCGGTGATTTCATCCCTGTGAATTTCAGCTTGACCTTTCTTGTGAAATTCTGTCAGCTCCAAGGATCACTGTGTGCTTTGTCTGGGAGCTTGTTGCTCCCATGTGGTGTACTTGTGCCTTGAAGATTACAGTCAGGTGCAGAAAATGCTTATTTAACATACTGTATCCTGAGCCAGATCCTGCAAGTACACCACGTGCCCCCACAGCTTGCTGAGATTCTCGTTTTGTAAATCTCTCAATGGAATCATACGACAGCTGCAAATTTAGGAAAAAAAAAGTCTGGTTATTTGTAGTCCACTGTGAGCCTTTTGCAGGTCTTGGCTTCATTGGTCTGACTTACCTCCCCTCATTTAACGAATCAGAGCATCCACTTCATAGAGGAGTCCTGGCACAGTGCCACCAAAGCTGTGAGATGTACTTGGGAATAACCGGCTGGGAGCAAAGTGCTCTGACTTCTGTTTGGTTACGGTCGACAGGTCAGTGTGCTGCTCCTGCCATTCTGAACAGCTCCAGAATGGAGGGCTTTTACTTTTGTTCAGAGACTTTCAAAACTAAACTGTTGCTAAAGTAACAGCTACTATGAGAAGAGTTTGCGCCCCCGATGCTTCAACAACTAAGCACACTGATTCCTGAGTGAAATGCACTCACTGCTGTTGAATCACGTAGGCTGTATTACCAGGGTTTCTCCTGGATGAGGCTGCATTTCCTACTCTCTTCAGCTTTTACATTTATTAGTCTTAAGAGTCTCAAAGTCTTCAAATCATTGGACAGCACAAGAACCCACTGGAACGGAGTAGAAGTTAATATACTGTCTCAATAATTATACTCATTTGGGAAGACAATTTTTAGTTACTTTCAGGTCCATAAAGATAAATCAAAAGTACTTAATGCACAACTGCAGTGCATAAATGCTGGTTATTACCAGTGCTTTTCTTCCGTACGTCTCAGTGCATCTTACAAAAGTAAGCTACTGTAATCCATTCTACAGGTGAGAAAACTGAATTATAGAGAGCTTAAGCTACCTTTCCAAACTACTGCTCTGAACCAACATCATCCAGACAAAGGCCAGGCTTTATAATTCCATAGCTGATGCACCACAGTGCATGAAGTACTAATCACATATAGAAAAGCAATAAAGTTGTGCTGCAAGCCACAGATTTCACATCTCAGTTTGGAGCCCAGCCTACCCATTTCCCAAGCCTCGGGTGCACTGGTGTGTTTGTGCGTGCAGGTATGCTGGAATTTCCCAACCGAAGGCCACGAAATGCAAAATTCAGTGCAGCTGGGGTGCCAAGGTCTGAATTTTTCCAAGGTCCAAAGGAAAATGAGAGTGAAACTGGTAGTCTGATTTGGGTCTGCACATCTAGAAATGATCGATTAAAGCATCTAAAGACTCGAGATTCATCTGGACTGAAAGTGTGCTGGCATCAGAAGATACATCTAAGGGTGTGGTTTTGCACCTTCTCTGGCACCCACAGGGCCTTTTGGTGAGGGTCAGCTGGGATTTCTGCTGCTCTGTTGAACAGATCTTTCCTTTCTCCAGTGCTTGGAGTGTGGCCAGGAGCCCTCCCTTCCTCTGGCAGCAAGCTGCTGTTCTGGTCTGAGTGGTCTTGTCAAGCTGTGTCCTGAGACAGCTTGCACTTTGACTGACGATGGTTTGAGGATCTCTAGAGCTGGCTATATTGTCTCATAATGCAGAATCAAGCATGAAGCAAATCACCAATCTGGTAAGAATTTACTCAAGTAGCTGAAGTTCCTTCAAAGTATTTTCATAAATAAATTTGCACTGGCAGGCTTGCCAACCTTGTATTTTCATCTCTGTGAAGTCATGAAGCTGGTGTAAACTCCGTATTCTGTGCTCTGGCTGATTTCATAAAAATGCAGTTGCATGTATTGTTGGTCAGTCCAGGGCTGAAGTATTATTGTGTGATATATGGTTCTGCTGTTAATGATCACAGACCATGATAGTGGGTATGATTACAAGAATGCTTCCTACAGTCTCTTACAGCTGCAAGGGTATTCAACAGCTAACCTGTTAAAATAGGACAGCTATTACAAACTCAGATAACCACAAAAACATAACATATTGCTGCATCCTCACTGAAGAAAGAAGTCAAATAACTCACAAAAGAGAACCATGAAAAAGCCACACAGCCAAAACATGTACACTGACTTATTCATCGTACACTGGGAAGATAAACACTCATCTGCTTTTACACCTCAAGTACAACAAGCCTCATTAGAAGTCTATACACAGTTTATAGCAAGCTGTAGACTCAAAAAGAGTCAGTGTACATCAAGGGAGGTGTAAAGGCCATTGTCAGTCAGCAAAGCTATAATTAATCATGATCATATTCTCTGATGACTAATTGGGAATTAACTTATGATTTTATTATTGTTTTTCCAACAAAACGTATCACCTTTAAATTGCTGAAGGGAAATATTAGCTGTGATCTTAAGTTATTGAAATGCTGCGATATATTCTGGTATTTGGTGCTATTATTTCTGTATTTGTTTGAAATCATTTACGGCATATGGCTCATTCCTCAACAGATGGCAGGAATTTTTGTTTCTGAATGTTGCTCTGATGGTGGAGGGTCAGGAATCCCTCAGTTACAGCAAACCATTGCAAAGGGCAACAGTGATTGGAAAGCAACTATGGTTGTTTTCCTTCCCTGCGGAGGCAACCAACCAACCAACCAACCAACCAACCACTCTCTGCGTGAGCCAGTGATTATGGCGAGACAGCCACCCACTGCCACTGGCCATGCACCTCTCTGCTTCCCCCTGTGGTACTTGCGGGAGATGGAGGTACAGTTAATGGGATAAATATGTTTTGGCTACACAAGTAAGATGTCAATTCCAAGGTTATTGGCTTGATTAGAAACATCTTGTTGGGCAACACTTGTTTTTACAATTGAAGATTAACTGTGTCAGTCACAATAAAATCTTGACCCAGTCACAAATATGCCCAAATATAGACCCTGAGAAGAGGATTCTAAGGCTTATAAAATGGGACCCAACAGGTGACTCATTTGTGTATTTGTTAGAAAAAATCGAACATTTCTGTTTAAAGAACATCCAGTATTCTTGGTATTGTAGGAAATAATTGCCCAGACAGGCCCAGTGGTTTGGATCAATGCAACAGCCAGTATATCACTGGGTACATTCTGTAATTATTCTATATTTAAACAGTGGCTAGAGTCTCATCCCCCCCACCCCATCATCCTGATCAAAGCTACCTACATATAACGAGATCTCTCAAAGTCTCTCTTCTCCTTACCATACACGCTGCCAGCAAACCCTGTTGTCCCTTTTTTCACAAGCCCAAGTATGCTTGCTTTTTGTATCAAGTTAAGGTTTCTGCCCGAACAGAACACAGCTGCTGCACTGTGGCCTCTCGCCTGAACCCGCATGAGATGCTGCTCTCACACTCCACCAGTGCTGCACCATCCCACCTGCACAATTCAGCTCCTGCTCCTGCTGCCTCCCTCCCTGCACTGCACAAAATCTGCCCCCGTGTCGCAGACTGCCTCCGTTCCCCAGCTCGCACAGCACAGGTGTTCGTGTACTTTTTAGACCATCAGCCTCGCTTTTGTTCTCATGGTACGTTTTAGGAGAGAGGTCTTCCTCAGCTAAGAGTCAAAAGGGACTGTGGGACTTGCTCATGACGCAGAGCCTGCGGCACACATAGGCTGCTTTGAGGAACTGGTTGTGCCAGGAGTAACCCGTAAAAGTGATACATTTTTCCCTCCCCGCAATATGCCTTTCAGTGCAGGTCACCCTGCTCATGTCTCACCACAAAGACTCACAGCAGAAGAGGCCACCATGCTGCTGCTGCTGCTGCCGTCACTCACTCACCTCTCAGGACAGTGAGGGAAGAAAGTAAGAGGCAAAGCAAAGCCAGCTTTTGCTGTGTCCCAGTGAGGAAGCTGTGCCTTGCAGGGCACTGCCAGAGCAGCAGAAAGGCTACTGCAGGGAAGGGCCTGAGCGGGGAAGCGGAGGTGCACCTACAGCAAAGTCAGGGACCTGCAGCTGTTAGAGGTACTGGTCAAAGCACCTCACTGAAGGGAATGGGGTCAATGCTGTCACCAGTGTAGGGCATTTCGGTGTATTTGTATAAGGACAAGACTTCCCCTTTTTCAAATTGCCATAGAACAAATTGCCCGCACTAAACAAGGGGGTTTGGAGGCTTTACTCGGAAAAGGAAGACTTGCTTCTTGTCAAGCACACGTAGCTTTTACCTGCATCGCCTAATTAGTTTCCTACAATCCAGTCTGTGTTGTTTCAGAACCTGATATATCCCATATCCGACAAAGTCATTCCTGTTTCTATGTCATGCTTCAATTGCTCCAGTTTGCAGGAAGTATTTGGATGTTAAATTTGATTTAAGCCATTATGTTTCATTTTTATTGAGAATCTTTGACTCACCATTTATTTAGCTGCTTTAGTTGCTTGTATGGCAGGTTGCCCATTGCCACGGCATCTGAGCACTGCATCCCCAGTTTAAAAATCAGCAGACTGACAAGCCCCAAATCCTGAGAGATTGGGCCAGATTTTACAGGGCGTGATTCATCTTTCAGTTGACAACTTCCAGCTGCTGATATTGGGAGGTTTAGTCTTCTATATTGACAGCACAAATGTCTCAGCCAGTCTTAGCCACTTTATGCGATATGAAGAGATATTGTCTAAACTAGCTGATCCCTGATGCGAAAGGGCCTGCCAGTGTTTATTGGTAATATCACGAAGGCTGTGTACTCTCTCTTAGCACCACTGATAGCCCTTGATGTCAGTGACACGGAGCAGAGGCAGAGGTGTCTGTGTGTGTCCTTTTCTTCATCCGTGGTATCAAGATTATGAATCAAAACTGAGCGTGAGGCGTCTTGTAATGAGGCAGCATGGCTGGGAGCCGCAAGGAGGAGCGTGCATGGTGCTTTCCTTACAGCCTCAGAGACCCCAAAATGAGCGAGTAGGTTGTGGGAGATCCTGGGATTGATTTCTAATGATCCTGATGGCAGCCTACTCTCCAAACAGTGTTGTTGAGAGGCAGAATCATTTCACCAGACTGCAAAATGCATGAACAGCAGACAAGATTTATGACACATTGTGTGTGAGCAATGAAGTTGTTTTAGTAGATACAAACATTGTCAGATACAATGAGTAACTAAGATTTTCCAAAATTTAGGGTATTTTTTAAAGTTATCCTTAGAAAGCCTCAGAACCATTAAAAAGAACTGCAAAAACAAAGGAGGGACTTGAGTGTAGACTCACAAAGCATAGTTAATGTTAGTTTTAGACAACTATATAAAAAATTTAGATTCTCAAAGTGAATGTTCTGTTACTAACCAGCCTTTGAGGACATACAAAACAGATCCAGTAAACACACAGCCTATGGCCACATGGACAACAACCATGGTCTGAGTGGCACCCAGCCTCTTCAAGCCTACGAACTGGTGGTACACTGAGCACTCTCTGACTCACACCGCTTGCAGAACCTTCATCCAACAAGCTAGGAGCATTACAATGTCAAAACACCACACAAATGGGAAAAAATAGTGCCATCCTTTTTGGGCAATGCTTAGGGCAGTCTCCATAAAGATTTGCTACATCCTTTGAGAGTGTACTTACACAAGGTATAAAGCACATGGGAACATCTGCACCAAAACTGCCAAGCACTCCCAAGACATTGCCTGGTGTTTCTGGTGATTCCTGTGCTCCTCACCAGCTGCTGTGATGGCTACCCCAGAGTGTCAGCCCTGCATGGGGCCATGATCTGAACTTGGGGCTGCTCCTGTGCCGCATCCTGTCCCCACCAAATCTAACTTTTAAGACAAGGCTGACAAACAGGCATTAGGGTTGTGGATGCTGAGGGGAATTTGCAAGCTGCTATTTGCATCTGTGCCTGCCCAAATACCTTCGAGAATCGAAGTGTGAGGCTGTCCCCTGCTCACAGGGCGAGATACACCATTTCAGCCTCAAGAATCAATGTCGCAGAAGACAAAAAATCAATAGGATGACCGAATAGCAGGCTCTGGGTCCTAAGAGTTGCACAAATTTTATAGCACAAGTGACTACCGATGTAAGCAGCTGCTGAGTTGTATAAATCCCTGCAAAAATGTTTTAAAGGATTGGGCCCCCAATTGCCTGCTTAGTGCCAAAAAGCTTGCTTGTCACACACTCAGACTTCTTTCCTGCACATTTTGTTAAATTTCATCACTGTATGTAAAATAAATAGGCAGAAGATGCTTTAAAACTGTTTACATTACTATTTGAAGCATAACTAATATTAAATTTGTGCAGGATGATGAAATAGAGCAGAATGTAACCCTGATTTTGGATAAATTAATTTCCTAGCACCTTCAGTTAGGGAGGGAAAAGCCAGTTTTTTTCTGTTCTACAACCTTTTATAGTGTTTTATTAAAAATCCAATTTAATCACAGCTACATCCAGGCACATAGTCTCCATAGAAGCCTGACTATTGCTAGCAAAAAGTGAAAATCCGTTTTCTGGCCCCCTCTCAGGAAGGGCTGGTATAATCGGGCTGCAGGGGAAGGGTGTGCTCTTTCTTAAATTTAGTTCTTTCACTAGTTATTCCTAGGATAGCAGTGTATTTTTTTTAAAGTTCTAGTTCAAGGATATTAAAGTTACCACAGGGGAAAATAATTTTTATTGGGTAACTATCCAGCAAACAACTAAAGTGATTTTCTGCCTCTGGACCTGCCTACTTGCCTTCCTTAAATTAACAGCTTCTCAACTCGAATCAAAATACTTCCTAGTGTAAAAAACCACTCATCCTGTTTATTCACACCCAGCAGGGTGAATAGTTCACTTAAGTAGGCTCAAAAGGAAATAGTTGGAAGCATCATCTGCAGCTGGAGCAAGGTTGCCCCAGGGCTCTCTAAAAAGTCTTTCCCGTCTATGTCTTTCTGAGTCACAATGTGCCCAACACAGCCAGAAGGTTTCTGGCAGTGGCAGAGCAGACAGGGCAGCAGTCCATGAGCCAGGAGAGCCAGGTGCTGCTTGCCGCAATTCACCTGTTGTGTGGCCCTGGCCAAGACACTTCTTGCCCTACCTCCTCCATGCGTTGTCTGCTGCTGGGACAGGGTGTGTGTGCAGCAGGGGCTGGATGCAGCAGAATGAGCAAGCCATGGAGCAGAGGAAGAGGTTTACCTTATCTGTCAGAGCTGGAGGAGGCCTTTCCACCTCTTGGAGGTGTTTACAAACCAAACAGTAGCTCATGAAGTGAGACTAGGGACAGCTTTCAATATCCCCTAAAGGCTGGGATGTTCATCTGAGCAATTCAGAACTTCCCATCCTACAGGACACAGACGGGCAGCACTCAGTGTAACATTGTTCTCTGCAGTTTGTATGTGTTAGCAGGATTAACTCATCCCAGGTGCAGAATCTGGCTAAATTTCGTATGGTTGGTAGTTGCCCAGCTCATTTTATAAAACACACCTGCTTTGGTATGTACAAGTGAACAGTCCCATTTTGGATTAATTTGTTAATGCTTTTACTAATGTAATCATCATCTCGCCTAGGCTGTCTGATTTACTTGTAAATAGGAAAGTCTGGGCTAATACTCTGTTCAGAGAAAATAACACAAGTGTAACTTGCAACTATTTTTATTAGGCAACCCGTGAATCATAGAATCACAGAATCATTTTGGTTGGAAGAGACCTTTAAGATCATCAAGTCCAACCATTAATCTAGCACTGCCAACTCCACCACTAAACCATTTCCCTGAGCACCACATCTACACGTCTTTTAAATACCTCCAGGGATGGTGACTCCACCACTTCCCTGGGCAGCACTGGGGAAAAGAGACTGACCCCCACCTCACCACAATCTCCTTTCAGGTAGTTGTAGTGAGCAATAAGGTCTCCCCTCAGCCTCCTCTTCTCCAGGCTAAATAACTCCATTTCCTTCAGCTTCTCCTCATAAGACTTGTGCTCTAGACCCCTCACCAGCTTTGTTGCACTTCTCTGAACACGCTCCGGCACCTCAATGTCTTTTTTTGTAGTGAGAAGCCCAAAACTGAACACAGTATTTAAGGTGCCGCCTCACCAGTGCTAAGTACAAGGGGACAATCACTTCCCTAGCCCTGCTGGCCACACTATTCTTGATACAGGCTAAGATGCCGTGTGCCTTCTTGGCCACCTGGGCACGCTGCTGGCTCATATTCAGCTGACTGTCAGCCAACACCCCCAGGTCCTTTTCCGCTGGGCACCTTTCCAGTCACTCTTCCCCAAGCCTGTAGCGCTGTATGGGGTCGTTTTGACCCAAGTGCAGGACCCAGCACTTGGCCTTGTTGAACCTCATACAATTGGCTTTGGCCCATCAATCTAGCCTGTCCAGATCCCTCTGCAAAGCCTTCCTACCCTCAAGCAGATCAACACTCCTGCCCAGCTTGGTGTCATCTGCAAACTTACTGAGGGCGCGCTCAATCCCCTTGTCTAGGTCATTGATAAAGATACTAAAGAGAACAGGCCCCAATAATGAGCCTGGGAAACACCCAGTGAAGAACTTGGAGAAGAGAACATACCTTTGTCCTAATATTGTTCTAATTTTCTTGAGACAAATTACAAAAAATCACAGAAAGGGCATTCAGATTGTAAGGGCAATCACACTGTAAATTCTAAGAAAATTTTCCCATTTTTTGTGCCTTGGAGTATCTTTTAAAGCAGAATGTCTAATGCAAGTTCCATTTAAAAATACCTAACTGAATACCTACTGAACCTGCTAAGCCAAGCATAGAACTGTCAGAAATTCTAGGCTATCTGATCATGATTTTGTCTCCTCATTCAGGTGCATTAGGCTACAATTTTTGATTTTATATGAGTTTTGGAAGAGTTCAATAGACCCAGTCAGAGCCCAATAAAGTCCTACCTCTGCAAATAAACATCCAAACTGTCTATAAGTACTTATAAAAACAAGCAAAGAGCAAGCCAGTCCCAGTCTCCAAGAAGATGAAGCATACCTACATGGGTATGTCAACAACTAATTAGGGCAAACCAGTGCAATTCCTTTCTACAAGAGGGGACCTTCTAGCTAAGGGAGAAGGGGTAGAGACCATACATCTTTGCAAAGCTCTGATGCCATCTTTACACAATATTTTCATAAGCAATCTAGGGAAATGTGGCCCAAATGAGACTACTTAAAGATGAATCAGAACTGACTGAAAATTGTGTCAGAGACATGGTTCACCATCAAAATGCAGGAAAAGGGGCTTGGTATAATTCCACGTTGTCCCCAGTGAAGAGATCAGAGTTATTACTCCCTTTTCTGAGATGAGCACTACAGATGTCATGGGATGTTTCTGAATGGCAGAAGCATGGCAGAAGCAACCAGGAGCTGAGGGCAGAGGCATTGAGAGGGGTCAAACTGCGGCTCCCTCACCCTAAATTCTCTGGAAACGGCATCATGAGGCTTTCTGTCTTATGGAGAGCAAAGGTAGCTGTTGCCCAACCAGGACAAATCTGGATTGCAGAAATAATTCTAAGACCATTATTTTATACTTTCCTTTGAATACAAGAAAAAGTATGCATCAGATGTCAGGAGTGATTACGTTAATTAGATGAATGATTAGGTCAGATCAATGATTGCAAACCCTCACAGCAGCTTACTGATTAAATGGAATAAATTTTGAACCTAATTTTCCTCCATCCGTCTTCAAAAACATAGCTAATATTCTATGTAACTGTATTCCTTAAACTTCGGGGTTTGGGACCTAGCCAAATATCTTTAAATTAGACTATATTAACTAACAGTATCCTAGTACAGTTTTGGAGTGCCAGGTTTATACTGCACATGGAGCTGTGCATGTAACATTAATAGTATGCAGAACATTTCACGGTGGTACATAACTTGCCCTACACTGCAGAGCTCCTGTTTGTGATGGTACATAGCTAAGACAGTTTGGGAACCCCTGGTGTAAAATTAAGGAGTTAAAGTCCAGAGTAACAGTCTGTAACACTAATGATGCTCATTAACACTTCTCACTCATCATTTTGCCTACAGTAAACTATGACATACTGCAAACATGGGATTAAATTTTAATGAACAAGTGCCAAAAACTCCCCCTTCCCACATGTTAAAACTGGAAAGCTGAAGTGGTAAGCACTGACTATATAATTGCTGGAGCTCAGGGGAAATATGCCTTTCCCAGACACTGTCACATGAGCTTAAATTCTTCTTATTCGACTTAGCATTAGTCATCTGCCAATTTCGTTACCCATGAGGAAAACTTGGAATTGTGTGTGTAGTTAGGGCATTAATATAAGGAGACTTTGTAGCATCGAACAAACAATGCAGTATTAAACTACAAGTATTTTTACCAAGAACTTTTTAGAACAAGAGCCAAAGCTGAGAAAACTTGCTTGAAACCAAGTAGTGATGGCAGACTGACTGGAGCACACCAACATTGCGAGTGCCTGTGCCAAAGCAATCTTGTGCTGCCTTGAAGTGTCTCATACTACAGCATCAGCCCTTCAGCCCCTAAATTACCCATATAGTGTGTATGTGTGTTCACATTTCTGTACTTCTTGACAGTACTCAGAAATTACCTCTTTGGTTTTTTTACGACACCAGGGTAACACTGGGGAGGACAAAAATACAGCTTTTGTTCTGTGGCAGGTTACTATGGGTTCCTCCAGGAGCAACGGACACCTTCACATCCTGCTGAATGGGCCACCTGCACCCTTTTTGTATATGTGGAGCAGTGTCCTACTGCTACGCAATGTATGGCTTTGCTATACAGCTCTGTAGTGCAAAGAACAGTTTTTAAGATGAACGTTTTGCAGGTTCAAGAACTGATAGCCTCAGATTGCATGGGACCCTGGGCAGCTCATCAGTGCACTGAAGGTCCTGTTCACGGCCATAGAAGATGATGCTTCTTTCCCCTCTCAAATGCTGTGATGGCAACTGTTACCAAGAAACCAAACCAGGGGGAAAGCGCATAAACATCAAAATCAGTTCCAGCTTTTCCTAGCCACTTAAAAGATTACATAAATTAGTATATTGCTGCTTCCCCTTATACTTGAATCTAATGGTTTCATGCCCACCGTACTATCAATTTTAGGCCCGCTAGCACCCCTAAATGAGCTGAGCTGTGGCAGAATGGTAACATGCAGAAGTCACTGTTTCAAAGCAATAAAACTATCCTTTGGATGAAGGATGTGCGTCTATTATACTATGAGAAATCAGAAAGCAATAACTGAAATCCACTGTACTGTCAGACACCTTAAAATGAAATGATTAATAATTTAGTCAGAGTTCATAAAATTTAGTTTTTCATATGAAGGATGTTTTATCAGAAGACAATGAAATATCTTTGTTCTTTTTACTACTGCTGCTATCACCTTATTGAAGTAGTATCATATGTCATCTTGCCTTATAAGAAAAATGAGTACTTTGCCACCAGCTTTGCAAAGTGTGTAGCTGAAAGGGATACAGGTGTTTTTGTAGGTGTAATAGAAAATGATTTATTAGAAATGAAAAATGTGTTCTACCTGGAAATTTGGATGATGGGGAAACAAGTAAATCAGTGAGACTTTTTTGGACCAGCTACAATATCGGATAATAAGAGTGAAGATGGTTCAGTGCTTAAGGTCTTGGAGAGTTCTGATCAGGAAGTTTTTCCACAGAAACATCCCAGTTTAAGTAGCACTGGCCTTATCCTCCACTGCTTTTCTCTTATGCACTTTGTGTAGATGTTTAAAATGGTGCACTCAACCCATAGAACTCCAGTGCATGGTTTCTTTTACACGGAACAAAATAAGATAGTAACATCCATCTGAACGGGAACATTCAATATTAGACATGACAATTTGCTAAGCAATATAAACTGTACTGTTTCTGGACATAAAGCTACATTCTAAGTGAAAGACATTAAAGACAAGTTTCCCAGATAAGCAGATTATTTCATAGTTATCCATTAATAGAATTCAGACAGTCTTCTCTAAGGCATCTTGCACTGGTTGCTGCCAGGCTTAGATCTGAATACACCATTCATGTGATCCAGTATTATATTCTTCTCTCCCCATAAAGATAAATGAAAGTCCTAGATGTTTATTCTGGGATTCTTATGACGTGTGCATGTAATGAGACAAGGAGTTGGAGGATTTATGGTTTCGAAGTTTTTGCCTCAGGCTGCTCCCTACTATCTCTTAACTTCAAATGCATTACATTTATAATAGAAATAGTTTAGCTGCACTTCAGGGGAAAAACAAAAGAAAATTATCACCAAATCCAAAGTATTTCAACTGTTAAAGTCATTGGAATTTGGAATTTAGGTACAGCAAAAGAAAAGAAAATTATTACATTGCGATAACATTTTACCTATGCAAGTCTTGACATTCTTTACAATATTGATTCTGAAAGGCATTATTTTAAAAGAGAGACTGACATGACAACAGATTTTGGAGCCAGACACACATATGTTGGAGTTGGATAGGATCATCATACCCAGGATGCCTTTATACAGCTTAATTGAGTAACAACAGAAGCGAAGCTATGACAGGCACCAGCAATAACTGCACAAGCCTGCCAGAAAACTTTGATATTAACTCTTGCATCTCAGGCATGCCACAATGTTTATACTGAAATTGTTTTTCAAACTCACTGGACTGAGGGGAAAAGGCGTCACTACAGTGGCTGCAATGACAGAATTGGTAGCAGACCTCAGAATCAGTGAACTACAGCCCTTTAAGCATGATCTCATCATGTCCAGCAGTGAATGAGAGAAAAAACAAAGCACAGACAAAATGTAAATCAGCCTTTTTCACCGTTCAATAACTAGCTGAAGAACAATTCAGAAAGAAGCGATGGTTCTGAAGAATCAGAGGCCTGAGATATCCCATCTGTTGGAGCGTAATCTAATTACCAGATGACAGGCTACTCTAGGGTAGGTCTTTTTCTCTCTCTCTTTTATTGCAGCTGTATTACATATTATATATATTAATATTTGTATAGAATATTTGAACAGTCACAGTGCAATAACTTGACCTTTTAGGTAACCTAGCAGATATTCAGACCCAGTTCCTGTGGAAATAAGTGTCTATATATGAAAACTGTACTGTCACAAGATACTCCTTGGGAGAAACCAGCTTGAACACTCGGGTACAGGCGCAACTTTTCTCGTCAATGTGCTGTTCTCTTAATCTCCCGTTTAATTCTCAGGTAATTAAGGAAAAAAGTGAAGTACTAAGCAATAGATCACTATGATACCAGGAGTTGGCTCTGAGCAGAGGAAGGCCTAGGAAGAGCATTCTCACCCAGTTGGAGCTGTACAGTGAGAGCACAAACACAGCTGCAGAGGTGCCCAAATGGACAGCCAAGCTGGTAGGGTTGAAAGCTGCACATGACAAATGAGGGCAATGTAATACACTTTACTGCTGTGAACATGACATTTAAGTCTGGCTTAGCAACATCCTAATCCAAACAAGGAGGGACAGAGAAAGGATTGGAAGTTACATGGTGAGAACAGAGCTGGACTAAAGGGCTAGTCTAGATATAGTTGTCAGGACCAGGGAAGGTTTGTTTAGTTCTGCATAATCCCTAGCTCAGAAATGTCTCACTAAGCCCAAACGTTGCAGAAGTGTTTCCACATCCATTATGAAATGTTGGCACAAGTGTAGAGCACTTGAAGGAGAGAAGGAGATGGCACATCTGTCCATTGGAGCAAAATGGAACTGAAGCAGACAGTGGCCGCTGTTTCACCACAGTTAGCAGAAAAGAGTGTCTCCAAGTGACGTCAGAGAAGAAATGTTGTTGTTCAGTAAAACAGATTTTCAAACTCACAGTTCCAAGTAGCCTGTGTTGACCATAGGCAATGTAGCACTTGCCGCTATACTTCAGCTGCCTCTATACGAATACACATTTGAAGACTCCAGTTAGTTAATGGGACATCCATAAGCAAGAGGAAGAGGGAAGCAACAGTTTCCTTCTGAAGAGTTTATCTGAGGAGCAGAGAACACAAATGAGTGATTTAGTAAGAGATGGAATTGCCTCCCTCCCCTTATGGGCCCCATTTTGTAATTGTCAGAGCCAGGCTGCTCTCTGAAGGCCCGAAGTACCATCGTGTCTTTTCCTCTAGTCTCAGATAATTTTTGCCAAGAAAATATTCCGTTGAGCCACTTGAGATTGATGAGATTTCAGAGTCGTGTCAGGAAGAGATGTAGCTTCTATAGTTGGTGAACTGAAATTGCAGGGTCTTACTTTGATAAGCAAAGACAGTCCCGGCTGCTGGGGAAAAAAATAATTTCTACAGCTCATTGTCTTCAAAATGCTTCATTAATAAATACAGTTTTGAATTTCACTTGTTTCACTTGTTTCACATTCAGAAGAGATGGCCTGGCAAAGCCTAAGGATGTCTAACCAGTCTCTGTCTTTACCACAATAAATCATTACTAGCGTAATGATTAGCACAGAGCCACTTGGCTGTTTCGAGTTCTGATCCTTGCAGACATGACCTTTACTTTTAATGTCTTAGAAGGATCTTCCTCTTCCCTCCCCACAACTCAACACCCAGAACCTTGTCTAGCATCCCTACCCATAGCCCAGTATATCTGCTAGAACTGGAGTTTGATTTAATTTCTCTCAGATGTGTCATTTTGTTGGCTTGAATGATTCCTTACCAAGTACGAACACAGGAAACTCCAGAGAAACACCAATAAGTATGATGTAAATACAGAATACTTAATATACTTTATCCAAGTATGGATGCAACCCATTATTGCACATGCTTAAATTTAATTCTCCTCCCTGAAAAGAGTGAGGTAGAGTGGCCTGAAAGGCAATGTTCTCAGAATAGATTCATCAAGATAATTGCTAGTGACAACAAAAGAGAAATGTCTTAAATACACGAGGGAACCACCCGCACTGTGGTGCGTTATTAAAGCAAGCGCTAGTAAGGTGTCTAAAACAACTTGTCAAGAAGCAGAATATCTAAAAATTACCTTGCAGCTTTGTGGCATATTCTCAGAATATCAGAGCTGTTATACATCAAAGCTATTTTAATAAAATGTGTGCTTAAAGTAGTGCTGCTTTGGGGATAATTGTGCAAGTACAATAAGTGTCTGATTATACACTTAATGGCAAGATACAGGTATTCTTTTAATATTGGAAAGTGTATTTGGCTTGCTTTTACATTTTTGCTGCAATTGGAATTGCTCGAATTTGTGCTATATTGCTAAAGCCGGAGCAAAGTTACCTGTTGTTGTGCTACATTTCTAAAGCTGCAGCAAAGTTTAATCCCATTGCTTGAATGAAAGGTAAGTGCTTTAGAAGCAGGAGGATCAGATTTTTTTCCACTGTCACTGAGAAATTTCAGATAACCATGACATGGTGCATGGTGATAACCACAAAGTGCTAGGTGGACACAGGTTTCTCGAAAGGCTTACAGTTAAATGAAATTGTCATCCTTTTTTCTACTACAGATACATCTGTTACTTCTATCTCCAGGACATGAAACGGTAGAGTAAATAATTTTACATATTTTTACCATAAAATTTGTCTGCAGCCAAGTCATTGAGAGGCAAACAATTCTGAAAGTTTGGAGGAGAGCTACACAGAAGTAAAAACAGTGAATGCATGGAAAAGGATTATGCATGGTGAACATCTTAAGATTTGTTTAGAGCTAACATAAGGCACACGCATACATGCAAGAGATAAATCATGCAGTTTTCAAAGGAAGTTTAGCTGAATATGTCTCTGAAACATATCATCTCAATCCTTCTTGCACAGTCTGGGCTATGAGCTTAAACTGGGGATTTCAGTTCAGCCTCATTTCCTAGACTGCTACAGATACAATATGAAAAAAGCATTGTCTTACTAAATAGATTGAATGGCAGCACTATGTATTACCATTCTCTTAACTTTTGGCTACCATCCCAGGAAAAGCACACAGATAAGGGAAACATTTGCAAAATAAAAGAAGAAGAGAAGCCTTGGAGGAGTTAATTCAAATAAGCTAAACTGGATTCTTTTCTGCAGGAATCTTAGAAAATCCACTTGCATAAATTCAAGCAACTCTAACATCTAGGAATAAGCTGATGTTTTTACTGTAGGTATGACAGTACCATGTGCAAATAAACCCACTGCTAGTTTTTAAATTAGCTATCTTTACAACAACGGCAATGAAAACACAACCCTTTAGCAGATTGCATGTACATACAGCAATTGCATGGGCAGAACCCCTGGGCACTTTGTACTCTGGTTCTTGGCTCACAACAGAATCCTGCAGTCATGCCTGAAACTTCGCATCTGAACATACTGCAGATATCCTCAGTGTTGTTACTTTTACAGTTACTTCTTCTTGGAGGGCAAGAAAAAATATCCATGGTGTCTGAGGCTAAAGACTTGAGGTAAAAATCACATGACTCAATATAACTTTTTCCTGTAGCTGTTCCCAGAGAAGACAGAATGAAGTATTCTGTATTTTCTACAAATAAAGAATGGAAAGGAGAAAAATGTTTCCTTGTTCTTTTTGAGGTCACGTATCCCATCACAAATTCCATTTAAACAGGCTACAATAACCCCGGTGTAATAATCAGGGACAAATGGAACCTTCAATCATCTCCTTTTCAATCAAACATTTTAATTTAGAAGCAGAAGACCGCAGTACAGAAAGATATGGAAACTCATTCTGCTCCTGTATATCAGATAATTAATTCATAAGGGTGCTACATCTGCTATATGCAGCGGGAAGAGGGAGTGCCATAAATGCAGAGGAAACTGCCAGTGTACTAAGTAGCAAATTTCCATGAGTGTCCACTGATTTCTATCAATCTGCATATGCAGATTTCCTCTGAGCACAGCTTCTGACATTCAGATCAAAAAATAATGGTCAAGAAAGGTAAATGAGACCACTTACATCTATTTTCATCAGCAACAAGTGGTTTTAAATTATCACTGTGGCACTGGCATGCTATGAAAAAATCTCTGAGTCAATCAGGAAGTAACAGAAAGTAACCAGTAAATTGTGGGAGTCTTAAAAGTAAAAAAGAGGACAAGTTTAGCAGAAAGGTCCATGAAACTTGACATGAAGGACAATTCTCCTCCCAGCTGCTCTCAGCGTTGGTAAAAACAAATCCATTGTCAAAAGTTAGTTTAATCTATTTGACTACCCCTTAAAGTAAGAATAAGGCTTTCAGATGTGATTAGAGTAACCAGGCAACGTAGAAAACATACAAACTGAAAAAAACAACATCCAAAATCTGCCTCACTGCTTCATTAAGACTATGCTAATAAGCACTAAGAGAAACCAGTCACCCAATAAATGTCAGAAGTAACACTTTTAGTTGGAAAAAAATGACAGAACTTGTGGTTATTTCATCTGAAGACTGAGATTCTTAGAACCCGAAAGACTGGGGGAAAAAACAACAACAAAAAAGGTTATTCACTAAAGGAAGCCAAGTTAGAATGCAAACAAATGAAGAGTACAAAAGCCATTGCATAGCCTCTTATATTATCTTCCATTATCATGCTAGTGCACTGGCCTTGGCTGAAGATCTAATATTTTGGATAGGGTTACAATTCCAACTCTAAAGTTCACTGGAATTTATGAAGATTCAGTGTCTGTGAGGCAGGATCCTAAATTTAGTATTTGACCATACCAAAAAGAGTAAAGGGGCAGAGCATGAATCATCAATACCTAGAGCTTCCCAGAAGCTCCTCTAGTCTTATTACCATTGATATGAGGGAAGGGTAACATCAGCTAATGACAAGCTAGTGTCATGTACTCAAAGCTATTACCATCATACAAGCCTGCTGCTCAATGTAAAGCACAACACATTCTTCAGACTACTTTTTGGTTGGTATCGATTGCACTGGAAATGAGGAACAGGGAGAGGAAGTGAAAATAATATTAAGTTCAAAGGTACTGAAAGGCAACGAATAACGAAAAACCGGATTCACACCAACATTTACAAGCATTTGTCCTGTCTCAGCACAGTAAGTATTTATCTGCTCCATCATCAGTCCATTGTGCCATAGACAATACGCTACAGTCAAGATGAAAATGGTGGGGGGTTTTTTTATCATCTAGCACAGCAGAGTCTTTTGCCACTTCAGCTATTCACTAAAACAGATCATGTAGAATTTTATGCCTTAGAACAAACCATCTCTTGGTAAAAAAAAAAAAAAAAAAAAAAGATAAGAAAAAGGCAGTGGAATAATGTCTCTGCTGTGACATTGCCTTTCCTCTGTATAATTGTGCTGGAAAGATAAAGAAATCGAAGGTGTGAAATATGCTAAGCAGAGGCTACAGGACTGAGCTCTTCCATGACCTATGCTATAGCTCCGGTCCCCCAGCTTTCTTTGGCCATGCATGAGTGGCACACCCAGAGACTGGGCTTGAGATCTACACTTACCTCCAAGTTTTCTTCAATAGGAAGTGGTGGCATAAGTGAAGGGAGTGATCTGAGCTGCTCTCCAACAAGCCTCAAGGAAAGCCTGGTGTGGAGGGAAGGGCAACCTGAACTGTGGGACATACTAGGGAGAGCTCTTATCCCACCATGTAGACTCAGCCTCAACAATGATCACAGCAGTATCACAGAGGTTAATTTTCAGATAAATAAGTACCTGGAAGCACCCTTAACAGACCTTTTCCCACCAGTTTGCCTAATTCTCCTTTGAAACAGTTTGAATTTTTTTGTCACTTACTAATTGGAGAACTTTTCAGGCCTGTAGTAACATTTTTCTAAGACAGATATAACCCAAAGAAAGCAGTCCATGACCCTATGACTGAGACACTAACTTGGGATACAGGAGTCTGCTCTTTAGAAGAGCAAAACTCAGGTCTTATCATTTGTTTCCAACAGGTATTTCAATCTGAATATTTGTTCTCCACTTACACAAAGCCAATGCATTTTCCTGCAGCATTTGTTATCTTACACCAAGCAAAGCAGGAGGAGAGGCCTTCAGGAATCTGTAAAACATAAGCCTTGGGTTATGCTCTGAAAGCAACGTAGATCATTTACTTCTTATGTGGGAACTGTGTTCTCCCCCGACTCACCACTGATACTGTATTTGTCAGGAGCACAAACTAAGCCACAAGAATAACTTTTAAGAAGTAATACTGAAGAAATAAGAATTGTCTTAATTATAGCAAGTGAGTTTCAATGAACAGAAACATCTGCCTTTTGGCAAACAGCATGCGCAGGAGCTGTATGTGTGGATTTGCTACATCGCATAAGAAGGGACAAGTATTTCATTTAGCTGTTTGCTGAGACCATGACAGCATTTTGACAAGCTGTGCTAACACGCTAACAGACAGGGTTAGGGACACTGTTGCACAAAACAGCCCGGGTCCGTGACAGGCAAATTAGATTAGAGTGCATTTAATTGACAGGCTCTCGTTTTGGCAGTGAGCACTGACCGTCCCTCCTGTCACAGGACATGGTGGGGCCTCACAGCGCTGCGAGGGAGCAGCCATGTCGTGCTGTGCCATGCTGAGCAAATGGCTGTCAGGGTATGGGGGGGAATCACTGCTGGGGCTTCTCCGGGGAACTGCAGCTGAGATGAAGCAAACCATGAACCTCATCATGCTCTCACTGCGCCTCGAGAAGCTCCTGCCTAAAATGGCTGTTCCTCAGCTGTACTACCTGAGAGTCCCACGCCTAGGGGCAGCCCTGGCCATCTGAGCCCGAGCTCTTGCCCTTGCCAGGGCAAACCCCACACAAGTCAGGGCTCTGAGGGCCTCAGTGGCCCTGAGCGGCCTCCCCCATTCTGCCTGCAGCCCAGAACCCCATGTCAGCCCCCCAGGGCCACCAGCCCCTGCCCCAGTGACACCACAGCAGGGCTGGTCTCCAGATCCCCACAGCCCTGCCCTGCCCAGCCATGGGCCTACATCCTGGCCCAGCTTTGGCCCAGTCCCAGCCCCACGGCCCTGCCTGGCCATTCCAGGCCTGTATCTGACCCCGGTTCCCCTCAGCAGGGGCTGATCCAGACTCACCCTCAGCAAGATGTCAGGCAGGGGTCTGTCATAGTGCCTCACAAGCCAGGTTTTCTCCCCAGCCCTCCCCGCTAAGCACAGCCCTGCAGGGCACAAACCAAGGCACACTGCTGCCCTAAGGGACCAACTCACCACTGGCTTTCATCCTGAGCATCGCGGGGATCACCTGGTGCCTTCCCAAAATGGCTGGCAGCTGTGAGGGGGGAGAACAGGCCTGCATGTGGGGCTGAGAGCAGACCTCTCCGTGGGGGGCTGCTAGGGGGCCAGGCTGTGTCCCGTCATATGACAGGAGCAACAAAAAGCCCTCTCGCTTGAAAGGCTTGGAATCTCTGCTTATACAGCAGCCTTTTGACCTCTGCAAATGCTTCTCTTTCGTGTTGCAAAGTGCCAAATCCCAGCATCACCCCAAACCACCAGCTGTAAGTCTCTGTGCCTTGTAGCAGTGCCGCTAATCCTGCCCTCACACCCTCTGAAAAGGTGTTTAGGAAAAAAACAACATGTTTCCTAATGTCTCCTGGTTTGTAATATTAAGCAAGTAGTCATTTTGGTCAGTGTTACCTGAAAAAAATTAATCCATGCACGTACAATAACATTGCGATCTTTTATTGAATAGAAAAATACCAGTATCTTAATTTTTAAATAACTTACAAACCATTTCTGGTCACGAAAATAAATGGATTGCATGCTGTTAATACTCTGATAGCTTCTCGTTTGTGGGAGCCAAACTTCGTGACGATAGTGCTTTTACAGGGTCAGATTTTATACCTCCTTATTGCTTTCAGCATGCTGCAGCAATCTTTCTGGTCAATAACTGAATACCTCTCAATGAGAAAGTGTCATCAAATGAATAGGTAATTCAAGAAATAATAGGAAAAACACTTCAAAAGGCTTGAATTTCATAAAATGTGAGTTTTGAATGATATATTATCACAGTTGCCGATCTTCATTGAACATGAACTTAATCCCTGATGCTAAGCTTATGTACCAATTCCCAACCTCTGCAAAAAGCAAATAGATGTTAAAGTAGACTATGATAAAATAGAATATGGAATATGGCACTTAAAATGCCATCTAAAAGATGTATACAGCTACATATATAAGTCACACTAGTATTCATTTCCTTACAGGTCTTTTAACATAAATATACTTCTACACTGTACCCCTAGTGTTTATTCTAATAATCTAACTGCTGCAAGAATCAGAAATGTGGGCACTCCAGAAGGCTTTAGAGAGAGCAGTACATTATTTTAATGGGAAAGAACTGCCCTAATATTTAGGCACCACAGTGCTAAGGGGCAAGTCTCTCTTTGGTGTAAATCTGTTAGTTTACCCCAATCTGAAAAATCTGTTCATATAACTGCTTTGCCGTTAAAGAGTTCACAGCATTTAATAAAGCTGAAAAGGAACTTGGTAGTTTGCATCCATCTGTAACAAACCTGTTGCTTTCCTGAGCATTCATCGGTGGAGAAGAAAATCTTTGTATGTATGATATGGTTGCAGTATATAAACATACATTTTGCTTTTTCAATAGATGTTCTGTTACGGGATCTCTATTGCTTTTAGCACAGATATATTTCTAAAGTAAATTTGCTTTGCTCATGTACTTCCTGAGTAGTAACATGGGAAACTGTTCAGAAGAACTGGAGAGGTTTATTGGTCTGATTGCAAGTCCTTAATGCCACCTGCTAAAGAGAAAAGTGTAAAACCTTCACATGCAGTTTTTATAAAAATTTATGTTTTGCAGGAGAGGGCAATTTTTTCTTAACATTATCTGCCTGGAAGAAAAATGATTCAGAAACAATATTTTGTATCAGATAGCACAATTACTATTTAGGTAAACATCCATTTTTTAAATTCTGCTGCATTATTTACATGATTATTGTTCTGTATTAACCAAACACAATCCTGAAAGACAAAAATCTTTTTATTTGCCTTTTTTTTTTTTTTTTTGCATTTTAGTCCAATTCAATCCTTTTTAATTCTTTCAGTAGAAATAACCAGATGGGTCCCAATATTTATTCTGTTCCTTCTATTCTGCAAGTGGTAACTCTGCTGGGCACCCTGGGACTGGAGTGAGACGCGTGAGCCTTGCTCCTGTTGTAGCTGCACAGGAGGGAAGAGCTGCCCTCCTGAGCACCCCGTGGAGCTTGTGCTAAGGACTGGCTTTTTTCAGTCGTGCCCTGTGCCCCTTGTGTTTCCTCTTCTTATTAGACACAGTATAAGCAAGACTCACACTTCTTTCATGACTCAGATCTGCAAATAGTCTCTCGACTTTTTGTTTTCCTATGCGCGTGCTTTGGAAGGAAGTATTTAGGGACGTCTGATTTGAATGTTTTTAATTGCTTTATCTTGGGCTTTATTTTTTTATTTTTGTAATCATCTTTTTGTTGAGCTATTACAATAGTAACCAGGATGAGGACATATATCCAATCTATACAGCACAATAATACATCTTCTTAATACAGTTTAACATGCTACTTGTTTTTCACTTGCTTTGCACCTTGAGCAGATGTCATCGTTCAGCTGCCTCTGTAGATACAGGCAATAGCTTTGCTACTTGTCTCTATAAATATCATTCAGAACCCATTTGAGGCAGTTTAATGTTTTCCCTTTAAAATGGAATATACTCAAGAGGTTTGTGGTATTACATCTGCTAATAACACAGTGTTTCTGGAGTGCCTCAGAGTTATCTCTAGCTGTATGCGTGTGAAATATTATTCTTTGTTCAGATTTTTCCCCTGACCCTGAAACATTCTGATATTCTTTCCTGGAATACTCTCATTCTGATTAGTTATTACAGTATTTGCGCTGGCAGCTGGACTGAGTCAAATGCAGATTCCTTTCCCTCCACCACAATACCTGTTTAGTGGTAGAGGTTTGTCATGGTTACAGCCTCCTGCTCAAACCTTTTGTTGATAATGAGCTAGGAACACAACAAAGTTTGGACTCTTTGAAAGCCTTTTAACCTCTTGGTTATTTTCAATGACGTTTGATGCAGGGATAGAAATATTAAATGTCTACAAATTTTGTGAATATAAGTGCCTAGGAGAGAAGTGTGCCTGAGGGAACGGCGGGGCAAGCTGTTGCCTGACCTGTTAGCAGCTTGCCCAGCCACCGCCAGTGCAGGATGGGCTGGCCAGGGGGCGATGCAGGAGACAGGGGTAGTAAAAATGTGGAAAATAATTAGGATATCACAGTGAGCTTGCTATGGCTACAGGAATGAGCTAAGACTATCTGAATATTGGATATTGGATATCCAACAGGGGTATTGGATTAGGGTTTCATTGGGAATAGAAAGAAAGGGGCTAGATTGCTTTGCTGATCATATAGGGAATATGTGGATGTTACAGTCATTGCAGGGAACAAGTATAGGGGACATCAGACATAAATTTGTATGCAAACAGGCATTGTTAGTTCTGCTGCTCACAGGGAAACTTGCTTATGGTGATTTTTGCTAGCTATGTTAGTAGAGAGACTTTTTAAGTAAAGGAACATCTGAGCAGAATCTTACAGTTTCATCATAAAGCTCTCCCAAAACTGCCCATCCCCTGTGAACATCTGCCCCAGCAACATGCAGGGGGTCTGGGCACCCAAACTGGTGTCTGAGCAGCGAAACCTCCTTTGGAGACCGGGCAGAGCCTGAGGCACAGCCCTTTCTGCTGCCGCCACCGTGCCTGAACACGGGGCTGTGGGTGGGCACCTGTGGACATGGTGCCTGGGTGGCCCCCAGCCAGCCTGCTCCCGGCCAGCCTGCTTCCCGGGGAAATCAAAGCTGGATAACCATGAAAACACACCGCAAGAGCCGGGGAAATACCTTGCTACTGCAAACACAGCAATCCTCATGGGATGGGGCTGGGTGTTTTGAACCCTCCGGGCATGGAGGGGTCCCAGCTCAACGTGCGGAGCAGGCAGCGAGTGCTGGCCATGTTCATGCCGAAGGAGGCATTTTGGGCTGACATGACCACATTGACCACTCTTTGTGGAGCTGTGGTATAAGGGGACTGTCAAAGCAGGCTGGTGTTGGAAACACAGCCGCTGTTTTAAAGTGGCCTACGGAACCTGACTGAAAATAGCTCTGATTTGAGGCTCAGCCACCTAAGTCATCTAAGTCTTTTGGAAATTGTATTATTTGGTAATAGCCTTGTCCATTTAAGATACTTAAGTCCTCTTCCCTTTGGAAGACTACTCCATTCCTGTAATAATAACGCAAACATGCTTTGATTATCATGTATTCCCCTGCTGCAGCTCACTATGGCAATAGGATTACCAGGATGCTGCATGCAGCAGGCTCTTTTGCTTACACACTTAGGGGCAACTTCTTGAAAAAGCAGCCCTAAAACTTTCCCACTTTACTATGCATCTGAGGGGAGACCAGTGCTTCCTTTCTAAAAGTCCCAACCTACATCCAGTCCTCATCAACATCTAGCGTTACTTCCTAACAGTAGTAAGAACATGGGGAGCATGTTTAGTGAGTTCTGATAATTTTCCTCTCTGTGGTCCTGTTCCACATTGCCTCTGTTGTTTGCTATTATTACTAACTTATATTTGCTTCTGGAGGCCCCATTTAGCTCTGTGCTGTTCTGTGCTGGAAAGTGCTTATTGCGGTTATTACTGTTGCCAAACAGTTGTGATAAAACTCCCCTCATGAGCCCATTCAGTTTATAAAAATCAAGAGCGTGATGGCTTTACTCTATTGACCTACTTCCTACAAAGCGGATTTTATATATTTGGTATGTAACTCTCTGGTGTTCAGAGAGGGAGCAGCACGACTTCCCTCCATCGAGCCTTAGCTCAAGCCAGCTTCCCTGCATGGAAGATTTCCTTACGATGGGTATCTGATGGGAACGCAGAGTACATTTTACACCTTTTTTTTCGGTCAGACAAGCATTTGCCAGCAGACCATAAGCCAAGATGCCTTAGACAAATGAATAAGGAACTCCCTCACCTGCAGCACATTCATTATAAATCCACAAGGTTTGTTTGGGGATTGAAGCAAGGAAGTTCCTATGATCTGCTGGTCACACGGCTCTATTCCTGCTCTCCTCACAGAGATCAACATTTCAGAAAGATAAGCAACAGCCTGACACATCAAAGGAAAATCATTCTTGAAAAACCTTTTTGTCACACCAAAAAAAAGTCGTTCCGTGTTTCGGTACTTTTAGCCGATCACGTTAAATATGTCTAGCATAATTTAACCTAAACTAGGATTCGATGAGCAAACTTAAATTAAAATTGAACTCATATTTCTAGAAAAATATTCTGTGCTGATGTTTGACTTTTTTTTAATGGATTTTAATCAGTAGAACAGAAATACATGGTATGCAGGAAGAAACCAACCTAAATACTACCATGTATTGCCAAAGTACTTTTGTATTTTTCACATTGAATTTTTCCAGGTAATCTTTCAAGTAGTTTCATCTACTGATGTAGCTCTGGGAACACAATTATTTTATAAGATGTAACTGTAAAAGGACAGAGTGGAGTGTTGTGTTGGAGACTTGGTAAATCAAGAGTTCCTTTTGTTTAATTTTAAATTTTATCTATTTTTTACCCTACTGATCAGTGGTGCAAACTCACTTGGATCTGAAAGCTAATAATTTTTGGCTCATATCTCATGGCCTGGAATAAAAATAGTGCAGTTGCAGCTTGTTGTCATTTACACTTGATGAAACTAACACAAGAGGAGTGCAAAATTGATTGGGAAACAGTATTCAGACAACAGCATGTACAGAGTGATAGTTTAGTTTCAAACTGGAAGAAGGGATCTACTAGTTTCTGCAAGACTGGCTCTGGGTCAATATTTTTATTAATAACTTGGATGATGCAATAGAGAACATAATTTTTAAGTCTGAAGATGATGCCAGGCAGTCAGAGGTGGCAAAGATGCTGAAGGACTAGGATTCAAACTGAAATGGATATGGCAAAGGGATCTGAAAAAATAGAAGCAATTCAACAACAATACATGTAAGAAGGTACAGGTTACAGTTTTGAAAAAAAGAATATTGGCATTAATAGCACATAACGAACTGAAGATGAATCAACGGTGTTTTAAAATAGCAAGCACTGACCTAGAACCGAAATGAACGGGATGTTGTATGTAAGATGTTGAAAATAATCATGCCGCTTCGTGTTCTATTAATAAAATATTTTCTGTGTCACTGTATCTGATTTTGAGCACCACACTTCAAAGGAGAAAGAAAAATGGATCAAGCAGACAGTCTGGAGCACAGTAGAGCAACTACTGAAAATGTCACATATGGAAAAGGATTTTTCTAGTCTGGGTAGCAAAGACCAAGAGGAGATATTGTAAAAAAATACCTTCCTTTGGAAAAGGAAGGGAATATTCTGTTCTCTGCATGGCTACAATGCAAACAATGTGCCTCGGCTGTAGAAAGGGGGAGTGAAATTAAGCATTTGGAAAAATGTTTAAAAGTAAAATTAATGATGCTCTGCGATGAGTTGCCTGGGAAAACTATGGAATCTCAGTGGAAATTCATTAAGAGCACAAGAAAGTTCTCCATTTTCTTATCTTCATAAACTCTGGTCTGCAGACACTAATTCTTGCCATTGCACAGACCTGTTAGATGGTGTTAACCAAGGACCAAATCTTTTGCAAATATGGTGAGGCATTTCTGTAGTTTCAGTTGTTCAAGCACAGGGCCTTTAAGCCTTGGGCAACCAAAGAAGGTAACAGAGCTCAGGGCAGCTAGCAAAGAAGCTGACAGAGCTATAATTAAAAAAGTTATAAACCTGGCAGATTAAAGGGATCTTTTTTTTAGCGATGCTAGAATATCGCAAAACTCTTTTTCATGCTTTGCAGGAACTGGCATTTCAGGAATTTGTAGAAAGAAGGTCAGAAGATTTTACCGCTGATACAAGAACAATTTCTCAATCAAAGGCAACTACTTTTACCAAAAGCCAGATACATTATGAGACAAAAGCATAGGTCTGTGATCACTGGAGCACATGAGCCTGTTTTCCCTTTGGATCTGTGCTGCGAGTCTGGGGAGATCAAAGCTCTGTTTGACACTTTCTCGGCTGACAAGACATTCAGAACGTCATTCTCTCTTTGTGCCTCATTTTCTTTCCCTCTGACCTGCTTTGTGTGGCTGTTCTTGTATCTAACAAGTTGCGAGCCTGCCTCTCAGACTTCTTCTCAGGTTGGGTGCTAACATTTATCAAAAGGTGTAGGAAGTCAATTCTGTGTGAGACCTCTCCCCCTTTGGCAATTTTGTTTGAAACTGGGCAATGTTTAAAACAGAGCATAAGCACACAGACACATATGTACAGTCTGATCCCATGCACTCTGTTTCCACAAGGCATGAGGCAAAAATGCTTTAAGAACATCTTACTACTGTCTCTGGTACTGGTGGGAGAAATTCTACTCAAACGCCAGTGAAATCATGTCCAAGAAGCTGATGAGATAAAGATCTTTACATCTATGCTATGGTTGTATTTTATAGTAGCCATGAAGATTAGTCCTTATCAAAGGAAGAAACCTGAAGTCACTACTATTGTTTCCTAATGCGTGGAAATCTGGAGTGTTACTGATTGTTACTGTGCTCACAGAGCAATGCAGTATTTATAAAAAATATAGTGAGCCAAAAGCAATAAATAATGATACCATGAAGCTGATTCCACTCACCATCCTTTACTGAAGGCATCTGTAGAGAACATAAGTGTCCATGCAAGTTGCAGGCCAATTGAATGTACAAAAAGAGGTAGAATATCCCTTCCAGCTGCCGAAGAGTCAAAGACACTTCTGCTGCTCTCCATCTAAGTACCTGTATGTGACACTTTAATTCTAGCTTCCTAAAAACTGTCTTGCTACTTTTAGTGGAAGTAAGAATGAAAAATAATAAAAACACATCTTTGTCATTACATTTAATTGATGTGCTATGGCTCTGAATCCATATTGAGTAGAGAGGCGTTTGTTTTACAAGAATCCTTTCTTGACAGTGAGTCCACTTTTCAAGCACAATATTCAACAGAGGCAAACACCACAGTATATCGGACTAGGAGACGGATTTGATGAACTTAGACAAAGATGAATGGAAAGAAAAAAAAAGAGGGAAGAGAATCTTGCAGGTATGGACTGAGAGAAGAAAGTTGAGGGAAAGAACAAGCTGACACAGGCAGTCAGCACAGAGCAAAACCTGCCCTTGCAAAACTGCAGGAAGTTTCAGGGAAAATGTGGTATTTGTCAGTTTTTCAGCTGAGGAAACGAGTGACTACCAAACAATTCCTGGAGACAATAATCTGGAAACTTTCAATTTCAAATAAATCTTCCTTATAAGTAGAGTATTATTTTGTAGACCAAATAATGGTCCCTGGTGCAGAACACAGTACTGCATGAGTAGAATTAGCATTTGTACAGCTGGTGGTAAAAGCACAGCAAAAGGCTAGTCAGCATTTCTTCGGATGATTTTGGGAAGTGAAAGTAAGTCTTGTGAAAAATGGCAGATAAAGAGCCCAGTAGCCAAGTCTCTGTTGATTTCAGTGAAGCAGAATCAGTTCCCAAATCCAACGTGCAGAGCCAAGCCAAGATGGAGCCTAGGCCTGACAGACTGGCTGACCTTTTCAGTTCTTGCCATCTCTAATAAGACCGCCAACAATAATGATACCTAGGGATCAAAATACCCATCTGCTATGAGAAAAGCAGCCGCCTAGATGCTATTTACAAAGAAATGCGTCTAACTTAGCTCTAACTATTTGCCCAAATGCAAATGCAAAAGTGCTGTGACTTCCTCTTGGTACAGGCTGGTGGTCAGTATTTCATGAAAATGGCACTTTCAGCACACTGAGAACAGAGTGCGACACACAGAAGCTGCATCACCCAGCAAATTACAGGTATTTGCACTGAGATGGGCAGGAACTAGCTGGACCTGCTTTGGAAAAGGGTTTGGAGACTAGATGGCATCCAGAGGCCTCTTCCAGAGTAAATTATTCTGTGAATTTCTGAACCGGTGGTTCTGGACAGCTTTATCTCTCTTTACTTCTGGCTTTGTATGCTACATGCAGTCAACATGACACCCAGAGGTTAATAGCCAACAATTGCTGCTACTGCAGCAATATGGACTGTACTGGTCACAGAGGGTTTCCCCGACCATTGCAGAAATGAGAGCAATGGTGATTCCAGCCTTTTTAACGCTAACAGACTTAGCACGGCACCCACTCTTCAGACCATCAACTCATTTCCAGCACTTAGAACAGATAAACAAATCCAATTTTAAAGTTCTTTGATTTGAACTGTGACTATTCACTAATATGACCAAACCTCTTCGGTGAGCTGGAGAAATTAAACTCTGATGCAAACTTTGAGTTAGCAAAAGGAGGAGGATTTTAGCAGCTCCAAGCAGTACGTGTAAAGATTATGTAACGTTATTTTAATTTTCCTTTGTGTGCATCTTTTTCTTGTAAAGATATCAAAAAGCAAGGTTAAGTTTTCTCAGATAAGACCACAAACAGAAAACACTGTCAGTGTTCCATTGCTTTGACAGGGGGAATAGCTTTGAAAGACATTTCAAAAGATAAAGTTTGAAAACTAGGCCATCTTGCCTCTCTCTGGGAGCTTCTGCATGGACACCTAGTAGGAAATCCATTTGGAATCCAGAAACTGGCACACTTGGTTGGAAAGAGAGCCCGTTAATTCTAATTTTAATCAAACTTTCCCTTGATAAAAAGCTAGGCAAAAAAGCTGAGGAAAAAGATACTTCATTTTAAACAAATCCCGCTAGTATGCATCTCAAAATCTCTGTAAATTTATATTCTTTATTCTGTTATTGCAAATTACTTCAAATAATGAAAACTGTAGGCAAATGTTAGAGTGGAACTGTAGAAAAACAAAATATAAATTAGTGTACCTTTTCCACAAGATTGTTCTTACATTTACTAATGCTTTTAAAAGTCTGCAGTGACAGGGTTTTTCTCTGGTTTGATGTGAAGCACCTCTACAAACATGAGACATATCAAAAAGCTTTTGACTACTTGGACCTGAAGTGTCATTCTTTGTGTTCACACTGTGTTTCTCTTGAATCTGATAAAGAATAGGACTGTGTTGGTCCACTTAGATGATTGATGGCTTTAGCTTTCCTAGTGAAATGTGATCTTTTAAGCAGTAAGCACAGAGTATTGCATGGGCATTGTTGACAAGAGATGTTTGGAAAATAAGAAAGAGGCAAGGGATTGTATTCTTATTTCCTGGATTAAGCAAAACTCTACCGTGAAAGTTCTCAAATAGACAGATTGTACTGGTATATTTGGCAGTATTTTTAGCCCAGGGGAAAGACAACACTTGGTGATTCTCTGCAGCTTGTACATGAAATTGCGCGAAAGAACCGTACTACTTCTTGAAGAGTCCAAGGAATTACAGTATTAGCCAAATGTTAGTAACCTAACTCAAACCAACAGACGATGCAAGCTGTATTGATTGAAATGCTGACCCTTCTCTCAGCTAAGGTTCACTGACCTGCTCTTCCCAGAGCGGAGACATTGGCAGGTCACAGCAAACAGCTCCACTTCCACAGCTGTTGGAGAGGAGTCATCCAAACAACTGAATACCCTCCACCTCCAGAGGAACTTTATTCAAATAGAATGTTAATCAGAAAGCTTCTTCCCCCACTTGACCTCTTTCTCTTGATTAATTCAGTCTGAGAAATGGAGCTGGTTTGTTTTTCATGCCCAGCCCAACCTTCTCTTTGTTATTCAATTTATAAATGTGTCAAATATAATTAAAACTGGCAGAGGCCAAGATTAAATGAAACAAACTGTAAACATTGTTTGTGCTATTTGGTTGATGCAAAGCTTTCACTGTAAAAGGCTTTTAAATAAATGAATTCAGATTATTGTACTGCAGGACTGAAACCTTGCTCCAAGTGTTCGAACTTTTCAGGGACACTGTCAGGTCAGCTTAGATTCAAAACTTAAAACATGGCTGGGATTCTGAAATTGCCTAAGGGAATTAGGTACCTGACTTCAACTGAAAGTCAATGTATGATGGGAAGTGAATTGACTTACAGCAGGAATTAGATGCCTTTGAAAAGCCTATTCATGTCCTCACAAACAGAGGACCATGTCCTTCATGGAGATAAATTAATGTAACTCCTCTGTCACCTACATCCCCAGCAAAGCATCTGATACACAAATTTTACAAAACCTAAGACTAGCCAAAAAAACCCTAAGAGCTACCTTTACTTATTTGATTGTATTTTGGTTAGCACTAAATATTTCCTTTCAATATGCAATAATTATGTTATACAATAATGAGATTATTAAGGGGTGGCATAATTATAAACCCAACTTCCAAGAAATTAGTCCATTAAGTGCTTTCAGTTTCAGTCTGCCAGGCTGCAACTTGCATTTTAATCCACTGATTTTAGGGGTCCTCCAGACCTGTTGAGTGCAGATTCAGAGGCTCGGTACACCCAAGGTTTTCCCCAAAACATTTTTGCATTAAAAACCCCACACCTGTATCTCATTAGCTGTCATGCAAATTCATAGCAGGCATTGGGGAAAGTCAGTAATTTTGAAAGCAAGTTTCTGTCTTGTTGACTGAGATTTTAGTGCTAAGCAATATGTCATTAAAATTTAGATTCCACATCTTTGAGAATAGATTCCCCGGCTATTTGACACTATTTCGTCTAATTCCTCATGACTACTTTAAGTAATACAAGGAATGTGATGTTGTCTGTATTTTTATTGTATCTTATTTTTCACACAGGATGGGCATTTTTAACTCCTATGCTAGATTCTGTTTATTTTGGCACGTGTATGTTTACATCTCCACATCTTTCATGACTTTAATAAGCTGATGCTACATTATGAACTGAACTTTTTGGGATTTCTCCGTCCAATGCCATTAGAAAAAACAACTGTAGTAGTACCATTGGACTGGAGTCAGAAATTTCCCTTTCCGATCTTAAAGGCCTTCTTATTTATCCGCAAATATTCTCTAAGAATTCTACTGGTCTCCTAGGTAAAGCTACCTCACTCAACGTTCAGCATGGCTTCCAGAGGGGGAACTCAATGACAAAGTCAGAGGTCTTTTGGGGACAGGATGACATCATGATACAAGATGGCACAGTCACAGAATGTACTGGTCCTTCATCTCTGAAAAGGCAATTCATATCTGAACAGGGATGATTAGACAAAATTAGTGCACTTATTCCCTCTTTATCTTCAGCAGATATGAAATCAGATCACAAAGCCGCTGCAGAGAGCCTTGCAACTGGCAGGCTTGGGTCATGAGTAAGCCATTGCTTGAGAGAGTAGAGGGTCAGGACTGATCAACGAAGGCAGAGCTAGTGTACACCAAAGATCTCATACAGCCTCACTCAATCTGTTTGATCAAGACTACATATTAGTCCCTTGCTTTCACAGACATGGATGTTTTCAGATCTATTGAAAGTCGCTGATAAACATTCCTCTGTCGTGATAAGTAAGTGAGGCTTGGTATAACAGAGAATGGAAAGGAGCAATGTAACCTTCTCATGTCTTGGGAGCAGTTGAAAACATCCGAAGACCATCTTAAGGATCTGCTACTGGGATGTGTCATATTCTAAAAGCTAAATAATCAATGTTGAATTGACTACACAGATTGTAATGTTTTATGTATTTCCCTCAGCATATATGTTTTTCTCTCCTTCAATTTGTTTTCTCACCTATTTGCTATGAATATTGCCCTGTGTTTAGACTTCCAGAACCAAATTTTGAAAGCTAATTAGATATGGAAGGATTTGAGTGAAAATCCTGTATGGAACCCAGATCCTTCATTAATGATGACACAGAACTATATAATAAATGAACTAAAGAAACTTGCTTACTTTGGTTATTTGCCTAAGGTGATAATGTGCACTGCCTCAATCATGTGGAAAAGGGAGCAGTGTCGAGTAACTTCTGTGTTCAGCGGTCAGCAAAATATGACATTTGCAACTAAAAGTTACTAACTGTCATAAATGGAGAAGTGAGCTGCAGTTTTCAAGATCGTGGCTGTTCTGACCAGAATGAGAGCCCTGCTTAAGCAACAAGTCAAGTTCTAAACTCTTTCTGCTAGTTGGCAGCATGAGGAACGCTTCTGTAAGGATGAGATCTGGGGCTTACAGGCAGTGAACAGAGGCACTGCTGAACGAATTTGGAAAGAAGGCTTCACAGCAGTACTTTTCTCTTTTTATATCCAAGTATCTTTATTCAGTGAGGTTGAGACAGGGAAGGTCCTGGTAGAAAAAAAAAAAGCAATGCAATGGATCTTGGGTACTATAATATCACCTAAAATAATTCAGTAGCAATTTGTGCTAATGCATAACCCCCCCTCAGAAACAAGTCAGACTGCTTTTCTCGCCAAAGCTAGGGTTTGGGAGCTGATTTGGATTTTACATGGATGCAAATTATGAAGGGATACTATTAGGGATATTCCACTGCTGCACAGCTGAGTTGATATCAAAATTTGGACTAATGGCTTCAGCTTGGAGCTCTTCTTGTAACTAAGGACAGCGGGTTTGACTTTTAATTGGGACATTTTAACTGTAATATGCCAAAGAGAGTTTGCAATACTTTTCACTAGTTAAGTAGAGTTGTTTAATCTAGTATCTGGTTTTACTTTATTATATGAAAGGATTCCAAGAGGTATGTTTTTGTTTTCAAATTCAAATATTGCTTAATATGAGTATTAAAAAGTTATCCTACAGTATCAGGAACCTAAATAAAAGAACTTTTGGCCACAATGAAAAAACAGGGTATGATATTAATTAATACAAATTATACTGAAGAGGCTATCTGTATTGTTCCGAATGAGAGAAATTAGGAACTGCATACTGGTGTTTTAAATTCCCTAAAATTGTAGTATTCTGCAGGGTTTTCTAGCTGTGAGAAAAAATTTAATCCTGATGTCTCTACTGTTCTCTTGACGGGGAATTGGATCAGGTCCTTTGTGACCAATTCTGCTTATTTACACTTTCATATACCATTTTGCTTTAATGCACTGCATGGTTGAAGGAGAATCAGGAATTAAGCCCAGTCTTCCTTCAATTCTTGCTAGACTTTATGTTAATTTAACCCCTTATTTCTCCAGTTATCTAATACAAAGTCACTGTCATTAAAGATCACGTTGTTTCCTGTTTTCATGTTTTTCTCACTGTTATTATTCTCACCGAAGTCTCCTTTCTAGTCATAATGAACACTTGGAGCATTTCATTGAGAAAAATGAGGAGTTAAACATTTTCTATTTCCCTAATCAAGACCCTGTCATTATCATCACTGAAAGCCAGAAAAACAGGTGAAGAATGACAGAATTACATGAAAGGTAAAAAGGACACTGCCGAAGTGATTTTGTGATCACAGTCACTTATAATAATACACTGAATGTTGGCATGGCAATCTAATTGCATACTAAAGCCTGTTGCGTAAACTCAGTTACTAGTTGCATTACATAATGATGATGCTCAATTGCATCAGTCACAACTGAGCATAATATGAATAGAAGTTTGGAAAAGTCTCTGGTTGTTATTGTGGAATAATTCATACAACTCGTCAGTAGGACAGTTTTCCATTTAATTTGATATTTTTGAAACAGAAAGCCACAGTGATTCAATTCTAGAAGAAAAAGTAACCTAGAAAAAAAATCTCACGTTTTGCAAATGAAGAGAAGAAAACAAAAGTAGGATAAATTTTTATTCTATCACTTTTGACAGTATCCTTTTAAAGGGAAGACTAAATTAAATTCTAAAGACCAAATTCTCTTCTCATTGACATCACAATAGCTCCAGAGCAGTCCTAACAACTTTCATAGAATTACTCCAGATTTACAAAATATTAATGTCAGGAGAAGCTGGTTTTCCAAGCCTAGCTGTTTCACAACAGGAATACATTTTAAGAAGTGATATATAAAAGAAAGTAGTTTGTTTGTTTAATTCCATTAAATTAGATCTGCAATATCACAGAGAAAGGCTGATTCCTCTTTTTGTCTCAGATTAGCTACTTTCAAAAAACAGGTATGAGGAGCGTAAGACAGAAAGCTCAGAACAATCACTGAATTAAGAATGTGTTCAGTAGACACACTTGGTTTTTTCCCATAGCACAGACTTCTTATCCCGAAATCTGTATTTCACATAAATGGAGGAGAACAGGACATGGAAAACTGATCGGAAGGCTAAATTAAATTTCTCCTGCAGTGACCTGTGTGAGGAACAGAAGGAAGGTGAAGAAGGAAGGCTGAGACTGGTGTAATTCAAAGATCAAAGACACTAACTGACAGCCCCAAAAAAGCTTCAGAGGTTTTCCAACAGGAGGCATGCCGTTCACATCCATCCTACCCTCAGGCGACACTCTCTCCCTAGCTATTTCCACTTGATTCACGTTGTTTCTCTACTTGTTGAAATGGTTCACACTGTTTCACTGTTATTACTGTTATTACTGTTATTATTTTACCTATCCACACTTGTCTCTGCCAGTCTGTTATTCATAATTGCTAGGGCTCCAACCCCACCAGAGAATCCATTTTGCTTTGAATTAGAGCTCATTTGCCTCGGATAGCCATTAGCCGTTTCCGACAGCTGTTTCTGCATGATGGCCAGCGAGACTTTATTGGAGGCCAGGAAGTCTTTCATAGAGATCATCTCGCCTGACAGCCGGCGTCCGTCTGTGTCGCTTTCATTGACAACATCAGTCTCGATGGAGATGTTTCTCCGGCTGCGCACATTTCCCGGCATTACCACGTTCCTCCGTGAACGAAATAATTTTCTTTGGCATCTGTGACAGCACCTGCAGTCCAGCTTCTTTAATATCCAGTTTATGGATTGTTTGATGACGATAGAGATCACGTTAAATAAGGAATAGATGCAGCACACCCCCATGAGTATGAAGACAAAATTGCCAAAGCGGTAAAGGCCTTGGCTCTCGTATTTCATGTTCTGGCTACTGACCAGATCACCAAAACCAATGGTACTGAAGGCCACGAAGCAGAAGTAAAGCGAGTCAAAGTAACTCCACCCTTCAATCGGTGTGTACATTGCAGAGGCACAGCAGGAAATTATGAGCGATGCTACACATAAAATCAGCATGACGTAGTACACGGAGGGCTTCCAGCCTGCCAGGCTATCCACCTCGGAGGTTCCCGAGCCCCGCCGGCCATTGTGAGGGAGGACCCCTTTCCTCCTCAGCTGTCTTTCGTGGCAGGACTTCATGACGTAGGCTATGACAGTGATCAAGCGCTCCAGGAACAGGTTAAAGAACAAAATGGTCCCTGCACATCCTATAAGGCCATAAAATATCAGAAAAATTTTGCCTCCAACGGTGGCTGGGGTGGTCATGCCAAACCCTGGAAGAAAAAACAGAACAGTTGAAAAAAATAAACCTGTAGCTATCGTGTCAGGAATTTTGTCACATGCAAAACTGAAGAACTGGCAGCAAATCCCTCTTGTACAGCTCAGCTCTGGGAAAAAGAGAGGACACTCTCCCCAGCTGTTACCCACTTGTGCCTGACCATGTCCCAGCAGTAAGGGGAAGGAAACTCATGCCAGCATTTCCTCCAGCATCAGAATGAAACAAAAAGCAGAAGAAACCACACTGGAAAGAAAAGAGAGTTTAGTGGAGGTCTGAATTTTGATCTGGTTGCTAGGCCCGCTCCATCATCCTTTGTGCCTTGGATCACTTCCAGGCTTCAGGGTTATCCCACCCGCTTCCTTCTCTCTGATGCTGTTCTGCATCATGGGTCTGCCCCAGGGGTGGCTCTTGCCTTGCAGGGTTCCGTCCCCACCAGATCTTTGTAACCCTGAAAGGTTACCTGAAGGTGAAGGTGAAATTTTTCTGAATCTCACTTAGCTCCTGCCATAAGCGTGAGTGGCACATCAGCCAGCACCCAGCACCCACCGCAGCCTGGCTGGGGAAGCCCAGGCTGGAAGTGCTTACCGGAGGAATCAGCCCCTCATGGGGGTCCCTAGCAGATGTTAGAGCTGCCCTGTGTCCAACCCTGATGCCTGTCACCCATTATCAGCCCTCTTTTAAATCAGCATTGCTGAAGTTTTCCTATTTCTCTGTGTCCCATTCCACAGTCTGTATGTGAGTCTTAACAAAAGTCTCCTCCAGTCTCATTCCCTCTTGTGGGATTTCTCAGGTCAGAGGTGCTTCAGTCTTCTCTCAAATCCCTCCCGTCTTAAAGCCTGCAAATAGCAATTTTGTTTTGGTTAAAACTATTGATAAGACAATCTTGTTTTAATAAGATATTACTAAAGAATAAAAAGTATGTCCAGAACATCATTGAGCAAATTGCAGTAATACCCATGATAAATAACTTTGCTGCTGTTTTATTAGGATTAATAAGGGGTTACATAACTGACCAATTAAGCCAGGGCAATCTTGCCAAGAGGATAGAAAAATCATGTTGTACACAAGACACTGTTATTTGTTTCCCTCTTTTTGTAATTCTGAGATGCTAATTATGAAATAGAGGCATTAGGCTCTGTGAAATAAAGGAAATAATATGCGGTGTGATACCCTTGTGCTTGGAAGACCGCAGTGTGAAGAGACCATGTTTCCAACAGCACTGACCTGCACTCATCTTCCCTTCACTAGAAACCTGGTACCAGCACAGATTCCTCTCTAACAATGCTCTTGCCTCTCATGGTTAAGTGACAGCTCTCACCGTCACCCCTCCGGCATGGCCCCGTCGTAGCAACAGCCCCAAGCGTGGGCTTTCGAGAGTGTCCGTGTCTTCATCTGCATCCACAGCTAAACCTCAGCATCCAGACGACTTACAGGAGGCTCAAGCCTCCTCATCAAATTTCTGTGCTAGAGAGAGCTGGGCTGCAGCTCTGCCCTGTGCGGAACAGCACCATGAGACAAACCACATAGACAAAACGTTCTTTGTGACAAGAATGTTTTGCCATTGTTCCCCTTGGCACTCAAATGTTCCCACTCACTTCCTACCTTCCCCTTCTGCTCCATGACCTGATCCCCCTATAATCCTAGTTTTGATCCTTATTTTCTGCACAGTCTGGTTTATATGCAAGTCATGACCTCCACCCTGTGGACAGACCCGTAAAGACTGACGGACGATGGGAACCGCTCTGCAGCTGGTGGCATCTGCCCAAAGCAGACGGTGGGGAGGGCGGTGGGGGCTGACATGTCCCTGTCCCACCCTGCGCTTTGAAGAAGAGAAGTGGCTGCAGGCTGGGCAGAGGCGGAAAGCTGGGTAAGGGCAAAGGGCATCTCTCACAGCATAAAGCAAATGCCTTGGGAAGCGAAACGTAGTTCAGGGTCACATCTCTGGTGTGGCATTATGCCTCTGGGCTGCTTCCCACAGGCCCCTCTCGGGATCCTGCTGCTGGCATCATGGCCAGAGCCTGAGCTCCTCACGTTCCTTTGTTTAGTCGACTGGATTTTGTCTTTCAGCTCAGTTGTGTGGGTAAAAACCCACTAGCAAAGCCTTTACAAAGGCACCCATTGGGGGTTGGACTAGATGATCTTTAAAGATCCCTTCCAATCCAAACTATTCTATGATTCTATGAATCTATGATTTTGAAACAGGCATGATGGGAAATGCATGATGAGCTATCAATACCAAAATATGCGAAACATTGATTCAGAGAGGCAATGAGGCTCTGACTGTGTCTCCACCCCTTGTCAGCTCCTCCTCTTCAGCAGAGGCACTGTTTTGACCTCCTGGAGTAAATGTAATTTTTTGTTCATTTTTCTATTTACAAATCTCAATATGTAGTAATCAATAGTAACATTTCCAAAGAAGCACTAAAATGAAAAGCCTAAAAGCAGCATAAAAATATGAATTTAACAAGTATTTTCCTTCAAAGATTATTTGTCTTAAATGAGCTATAAGCTTTTAGTTCCAGAAATAATTTAAATTCTTGAAATGCTTTGTGTTTCCACGTATTGGGCCACACTATGCCTGGTTAACTTTCACCATCACAGTATTACACCTGGGATTAATTTGGGATGCTCTATTATAGAATAGGCGTTGTTTGACAGTAAGTACATTTTTCTCCAAATGGGCACATTTGAAATATTCATAAATCCAAGTAAATTTGGTGAATTGTTTCAGCCAAGAAACGCAGGAGGGCAAATTTGTAAAAGGCTGAAACAGTTGAAATGAAACTAAATGTTCTCTTTTGGCATTTTTGTTATAAAACTTTTCATTTCGATTTATCAATCACCTTTTGGTTAAAAAAAAAATTCAGTTGGAAGTAAAAAGAACGGAAAAAAAATGCTTTGAAAAATCTTTCAGACTTTTAAAGTTTCATAAACTTGAAGTGGAACACAACATTTCACCAATGATCAAACCAAACCTATCAAAAATTTCATTATATTTTATCCTTCTGAAAGACCTAAAACAACTCTGTTCCTATACAACTTCAAATCAAGTTTTTTTTCTGTTTTTTCCCACTGGTCATCAAATGAGAAATGCACTGCTTGTTAATTTCTACTAAAAAGTGAATTATTTCAAAAACCTTTCTCATACAACAGCCCTGCGAACACTAGCTGGAAGTAAATTGTTATCTTTGGTGGGATCTACCTCTTTTTTCCCCCCAAATTTCTGTAAGGAAAAATGTGGCTTATTCATGGACAAAAAGGTAGGGCAATAGGATTTGCTCTTGTTTTAGTAAAATTACTGATGATCTTGTGCTGTGCAAACACAGAGGCTCTGTAAGCCAATTCTTCCATGAGGTCAGTGAAAGCTCTCATACCAAAACTCTCCTGTGTAACCTAAGGACCCCAAAATAAGCCTGTTTTCTCCGTGCTGGGATCACACACGTTACTCGAGCATCAGAGGAGCCGTGAGCTGTTCTCTCTGAGAGCAAAGACAACCCTTAGCACAGCAATGTCTGTCCTAGGGGCAGGTATCTCCGTAAGTCCTGGAGGTATGGACATATCTCCCCATGTCCCCTCTGTGTCCTGGACCTGGTCAGGGCTTGCGGTTGCTCCTTTGCGCGGAATGACGTGAGCGAAGGCTGGCGCAGAGCTGGGTGACATCTCCACATGAACCTGAGACATGCACCCAGAGCTGGTAGCTGCAAAGTGCACCTGTGTTCCCCCCCCAAGACACAGCATTAGTGCCTCACCATGTATTTTCCAGAAGATTGATGAGACACTATCAAAAGCTGTATTTATCCCCTCTCTTCCGTTTCAGATACTCTACAGGGCAAGGGACTAAAAAAAGTCGATTCCCTACTTTGCTTGTAAAATGCCTTTTTTTCCTTCCACTATAGAAAGGGAGAATGGAGTCTGGGGTGCCACTACAGCATTTGAAAACTGAAGTATTGCAGCATTTAAATATTTTTTTTTTTTTGCAAAAATGTAATGTGAAAAAATGCCTGGCAGGTCTCTCCGTAGCAGCTGAGAGTTCCTCTGACATGCCACATGAGATGCTGCCTACCCAACAAACTGAACCAGAGAGCAACAGGCCACGAGGTACCTGAATTGCTGTTGATATGCTTGATTGAGGATGCATTTTTAATCCAAAATATTTAAATTTGCAGCTCAAATATGTCCGTTGAAGTCTTGGCACTATGGTAGGACACCTATTGCTCTGTCTATTGGTGTCTTTCTCCAGTCCCTGCACCATCCCAGGAGAATCGCGCTTCCCCTGCCTCCTGTTGGGGTACCTCAGAACCGGAGCAGCAGCCCCCATTTCCACACCCGTGACCTGTACAGTGCATACTACAGTTGTGTAGCTAAGCCTTCCTAGTTGCTTGGCTTTTCTTACAGCAAAAATGATGGGTTTAGAAGCAATTGCCATCTTTTTGCTTTCCACCTACTGCAGGCGTGGTCATCCCGGTTCTATCTGCCAGCTGAAGGGTGTCAGCTGCCCTGGGATTAGAGACCTCGGGCGAGCAGGACCAAGCTGCAAGGACACAGCATCGCCGTACTGGGTCAGACCGCTGTCTTTGACAGTGAAAGAATATGCGAAAATGTGAATAGGGAAGAAAATACAAACAGAGTGATCTTTCCCTGGGGTATCCTCCCAGCTCACAGAAACCACCAGTTTAGATGCGCTGAGGACATGACGTTTAACAATTTGATCATCAATCTTGTCAAATCATTTTTCAAATCATTTATACTCTTGGTATCCATTAAAGCTGAGGCAGTAAATTCCACAATGTAATTATGCTTTGTGAAAAAGAAGCCTTTGTCTAACCTGCTGCCTGACAATTCATTTCAGACTTCTCACTTTTTGCAGTTAGCTGTAGCAATCATCATTCTCCACGCACATTCTCCCTTTACCTTCCCCCTTCTGATTTTACAGACTTGTATTATTTCCTTCTCTTTCATTTCTTCCCCAGTCTGAGGAAGTCTATCACATTCATTCTCTGGTTTTCAGCTTGCTAAGACATACTTCTAACCAGCCCTATTACCTTTCTTGTTTCTTTTCTACCTTAATAGTCTTTCAAAGATAAAGGAGCAGGACCAGAACCATATACAGTATTCGCAATGAAAAAGTACTTTGAATTTATGCAGGGCATACTGATGTGTTGTGCTTTGCTCTCTTTTTCATAGGAATTGCTATTGACCACTGAACTGATATTTTCAGCAACCTATCCACAGCCGGTCCGAGCTCCCTTGATGGCTGTCTTGGAGCTCTTCAACGTCTGACCGTAGTTACATCTGTCTTTTTCCGTGTACATTACTTTGCGTTTGTTACCACTGAATTTCATCGCATTTTTTTACTTAATTATTCAGTAAGATGAGATCCTTCTACAGTTCATTATAGTCCTGAATACTTCTCTGTCCTAAGGAAATGTTGTTATCTATTTATTTAGCTCTTTTCTGACATTGTTTGTGACTGCTGAAATGTGCAGGTGTCAGCAAAGAGCCTCAGAGGCCCTGTTGCTAATCTGCTTCCATTTTGAAAACCCAATATTGATACCTAGACTTTTCTTCTATTCTTGTTAAACAGTTATTTATCAACAATAGGACTCCACTTTTCATCCCATTAGAGTTTTATTTCTTTAGAGGCTTTGATGAAGATATTTGTGAGAAAGCTTTTTGAATGTGCAGGTACGCTGTCATTTTGTGAGACGTGACTTCCTTCTACAAAGGCTGTATCACTTTTTTGAGCATCCCGACTAATTGTATTCTTGTTTACACTTTCCTAATGTGCCTCTGTGGAAAACAGACTTACTGGCCTATTGCTTCTAGGAACATATTTGCAGCCTTTTATAGAAATTGTTGCTACATTTGCTATCTTTCCTTCTCCTTGCACCAAACCCTATTTTAGGCTATAAACCACACTAAGTTAAGCAGCCGTTTCATGTTTGACTTCTTTTATAAGTCCTTGAAAGCACAAAAAACTTCAGTCCTGGCAGTTGGAAAGAGATTACTCAGATATGAGAAATAGAGAAGAAACCAACAGTCAAATATATAGAAGGGAAATGACTTAGCGAGCAATTAGCGCAGCAGTCTGATCCATACAGCGTAACAGTGAAAGAGAAACAAGTTCAACTGGCAGCCCGGGAATCAAACACAGAATGAAATTATGAAATCGTACAAAAGAGGAAATAAAAGCAGTGGCTGACACTTGGAGATTATTTGAAAATACAAGATCTCTTCTTGTGATGCAGAAATAAAAACAGGAAACAACTGCAGGGGAAAAAAAAGCTAGCAGGTTTTTTTTTTATGGTATTAGAGAATGCTGATGAAATTTAGTGAACTTTTTTTTACAAGTTGGGTGACATTTCCGGAAAAAGCCTAATTTCAAGTAAAAATTGAGATTATAGTTAATCAAGTGGGAATCACATCATTCTGAGTTGGGAAAATTGAATGTTTTTAAGGTACTGAAACATGTTTCAATTGATTTGTTAGATATGTCTGCAGATATGGCACTATATTATCACCACTGATAGATACGCATGACAAATTCTAATTTACCAGCCCAGCAATGAAGAAAGCCTTTTTGGTAAAAATTTCAGATTTCTACTCTGAAATCAGTATGATACAATTTGCCTGTGTCGCATGATCCATTGACTACTATAAACTGGTGTTACCTTTCCTAACATTCAGCTGAACTGAGCAACTACATTCCTTGTAGCTTCAATTTTTCCTTCGACTATTGTGGTTTGGTTTTTTTCATATATAGCTCAAGCAAGAATTCAGATTTGTTTGCTGAATATTCATCCTAACTCTGAATTTCTCTGTAGCAGAGCTACATTTTCAGACGTTGCAAGGAATTTAAACTCCAAATAGAGTCAATAAAAGTTTTCTAAAGCGCTGCACACCTCCTACGCAACACAATTTTGCAGATTTTGTCTTGGCAGCAACACTTCTAATATGAAGACTCTCACCACAAAGTGCTCTAAAATCCACCTGTGTGTTCAGGTTATATTGTGTGCATATTCCAAGAGCATACAGGTTACTTATACAAAGGAACAATTAAAAAGTGCAAACACATTGATAGTATAATATAACCATGCTTCATGATTTCCTGAAGCAAGTACTGGGTGTAATCAAAGAAAAGCAAGCAGCTGTTAATTCTTATCAATAGCCAGTTTCATAAGAAGAACTGATGTTCAACAGGAAGTTCTCCTAAAGCAGAAGGTAAATATTGACTAACATTAAGCAAATATTGGTCTCAATCTACCAGTAGCATGCTTATATTGAAATCTAACAAGAGGAAACAGGCATCACTTTTCTATAATTAAGCAACTCTACAATCTAGTCTCTCTATTTTCTTTTCTCAATACCTTGATGCATCAGCCTCTGAAAATCCAGAAAAGCTGAATTAAAATGAGCACCAGCCTCCAAAAGCCAGACCCCTGGGACTTGGCTATGCAGCCGTCCCGCCCAGCCCTTCTCACTCTGCCCAGGTCCCCCAGCCCCGTCACATCCCCGTTCCACAGACACGTCCAAGGGGGCACGGCCCAGGGGACTCCTGGCATGTCACACACACAACACACAGCCTCAGGGAATCCAGCTGCCTACTCCAGGCTGGTTTTAGATAATTTCATCTTTTCTATTGTAAACTACTCCAGCACTACCAATTGCTGTAAGTGTTTCTCCTGGATCTTTACCCACGCTGATGTCCCTTTGCCTGGTGGCACACGGCTCAGAGTGTTTTAATTCTAGATGTCCTGACATTCACAGATTACATTAGTTCATTTTTCATTTCCTAGTACGCTTGATGCCGTGAACCAGTGTGAGAAACAGTTCATCAATCCTAATCCGTCATGAATGAAGCCTGGCGCACCAAGTGTAACATGTCTGTAGGAAGACTAGGACCAGACATATATATTTTACAGTTAATTTTGGATCATGAGATTGGATCTTTCTATTGTTCTGCAAAACATCTCTCTTTTCTGAGAGGTTTTGTTTCCTTTTTCAATGTCTGCAGTTTGCTGCTTCTGCTTTTCCCACAACGAGGAAGTGGGTAGAAAGAGGGGGAAACACTATAGCAACAATAATGAATCATTGTGATGTTAGAAATATAAATATCACCGTGAAACAGCTTTGCAGTTTAACCTACGATCAGAGCTCTTTGTCTGTGATGTTGTGGCTGTATTCCTAATGCATTTTCTATTTATTTGATTAACTCTTTTCCTTGTTTTTCTCTCTCAGCTCTACTTTGGTCATGACTCACTGGGGAAATGATGAATTTCACCAGTGGAACAATCACTAGAAAATGATTGAGAATAATGACAGGTGTGAACCAAGCTAAACAGGACCGAGACTTTCAACTGCAGTGAAAAGATCATCAAGAAAATAGTAATTAGGAAAGAGAAATACAGAAAGACTTAGATACCTGCAAAGATGCTGACCCTCCTTCCCTCAGATACATTCTGCACTGAACTACCCACATACGCATATTTTGTGCTTCTAAAAGCAGAAGAAACAACTCTAAGAGAAGCTGTACTTCAAAGTCTTACTGAAAAAATGTCCTGTACTGCGTACTGTTCCTACAGTGTGCAGACATCAATAATTTGGCAAAATTCACTTCTGCCACAATAGACTATGCTGGTGCTGTTGGAGCGCAACAAGTAGTCCTAGGAAAATTCTAGCTCTGCTGGAGTAATTGTTACCCATAGGAACTCTTGTAGGAAGAGCTAAAGCTCTCTCAAATCATCTCACATCACTCCCCTTATGACACTGCTATGTCAGCAAGCTTATAACAGAGTCCTGTCCAGGAAAGGAATGGGGACATTAAGTCCTCCCCAGGAAGAGAAGAAAAAGACACATTTATGTGAAGACGACTTTCACTGTGTGAGAGCAGATGTCCATGGAAGCAGACACGGTGCTGTCACAGCTACCTGACAGCAGTAAACTTGGCCTTGGGTTGAATTTCTGATATGAAAAAAAATGTCCAGTGTGGTTCGTTTTGCTAAGTGCATGCAGTAATCACACACACACATGCACGCACACCCCTCTGTGATTTCCCATCAGTGGAAGCTCAGCATCTGAACTGTGTGGCTGCCTGGTGAGACAAACTTACATTCATGGAAGTGGTCAGAACCATTCCTTTCAACGTCTCGACCCTCTCTCTGACTACGAGGGCAGAATGAGCTAGCTGCCTCCTGAAACTCTCCTTTACTGCAACAATTATTTGACAAAATTATATTTTATCAGGGACAGCCTGGTGCGTGGCAGCATTTACTTCATTGGCAATGCTGTTTTCTCATGCAGATGGCTACATGGTGGCGAAGGGCTCAGCCTGCCCAGGAAGGCAGGGGATGTGGGGCTGTAACAGTGCTCCTTTGTGCAATACGCTCTTCTGTTTCCAGATCTCCTTGCCCAACCAAGCTCTGTGCCTCCCGCCCGGCCGTCCCGAGCACTCGGTGGAGCTGTAAAACCTAGAAATGTCTCCAGGGCTATTAGAGCTGAGTCACTGCCGCAGATACACTGCTTCGCTGAGTGACCGGCTGCTTGGTGACCTGGGACCCTGCCTTGAGCAGCATTGCTGCTGCTTCCTTCTGCGCCCGTCTGCACCCGCAATGTCGTGTTCCGCCAGGCTGAGAGAGATGTAACCTTCTGCAGAGCTCCTGGCAGGGTTAAGTCCATTCCTAAAGGGCAATACTGATGTTGAAACTAATGATATTAGATGTTCTGGTGAAAAAATAAGTATAGTTACCCAAGTACATTCTACACTTTCTTGTATATATTGAGATTTTTTTTCCCTCTCGAACTTGTTTGGAGAGTTCTCAAACCTGGCAGACAGCACTCTCGCCACTGTTTCACTGAGGCTGAAGGACAGGAGGGAGATGCTGCTTTGAGGACTGCACCAGTCCCGTGCACAGTCTGTGCCACCGTGGGGATATAAAAGACCCGTGTAAGAGATTGTGCGTAAGAGCGTAGAGTAGAGATGATGTAGAGTGGAGATGATCGTTGGACTCAATGATCCCAAGGGTCTTTTCCAACCTAAATGATTCTATGATTGCTTTGCCCCTGAGAAAAGCCTTCTGAGAACCCAATCGTGTAACACAGACGTAGGTTAGTGCCATGCCAAGTGTGTGAATGGGACTTTGAGGGTAGAAATAGCAAAATCTCAGGGCTTTCACCAATTTGTTTTTTGGAGAGCGTAAGAAAAGCTGGTTTTGTTTTAGTGTATGATGTGAGGCAACGTCTGTATTTAGCACAGCGAAGTTCAGCTCACAGTGAGTCACTGTTAAAACCAGAGTGGAGAGCTGGATACCTGTTACTGCCCTTCTCTCGTTTCAAGTATACAAACCGCATGTTGTGGCTTGAACAGAAACCTAGCTTAAGAAAAGCTTCCAGTGTTAATAAATCTCGAAGACGAAAGTAAAAAAAATGCTAAAGGGACAAGACTGGATGAAAAATATAATAAAAATTCAATTTTAATAGACAACATTTTTATGGGTCTGTTGACACCTCTGTTATAAAGTCTGTATAGCCCTTAAATAATACATAACTCTTTGTGAGAGAGAGCCTCTATAATTTTCATTACTGTAAGTTTCTTGTATAAGGTAATTTATGAGAACCCTGCCATTCTGCTTTATATAATTAAGGTTATATTTTATTTAAAGTTCATTCAAGGTCTTGTGTAAGAAATGTACACAGCCTTGCTACAGCTCCTGTGCTATCATAAATTCAATGTATAAATATTTTACACCTACATTCTGGTTTCCCTTTGTAATTTTTATGTTGTTTTTGAAGCCTGAGGTGCTATGCCCGGTGCCTTTCCGTCATCCCTAGATAGATCTGCAAGTCTGTACACCTTTTGTGGTACTATAGGGATAGAACAGGACTCAGTTTTGAAAACACCTTATTATTGTTTTCAAACTTTTTTGTGACTTGTTGAACAGTCATTTAAAGGTTTGTGTAGTTTTGATTTAGTCTTAAAACATCGAATTTTTTATCTATCTAATGAAATAACCTAAATTTTAATGACACATTTGTATTGAATATTTAATTAAGTATGAATATTAATATTTCGTATGAAAAGGTACTTGAGCCTTATACAGGGGTGCAACACCACATCTGGTCCAGCCTTACCACTCATCAGAGCCAGACATCAATAGTCTGGCAGGCTCTAAATGGCAGAATAATATCGATAACTCCACTGGGGCTACAAAAGTGTTTGAGAGCTCAATTACATCTACACCGCTACTTCCCAGCCCCGGGGAAGGCAGCCCGGGTTCAGCCCCCGCAGCTGTTTGCAAGCGCGCTGCAGAGGCCGGCTTCCCCCTCTCTCCTCCATAGACACCTCTGGCCACCGTGGTGACACCAAGCCACCATCCCCTTTTGGGTGCAAACCTGCACATGTGCCACCCCAAGACGACCTGAAACCCCATGTGGAAATGTGTTTAGCAGCTCATACCTTGGTACGGGTACTGTAATAACGGCGAGTGTTAGTTCTGCGTAAAGTGGCGGAGAGCGCTAACAGACAAGTAGCACCAACTACAATTCAGCGAGCAAAGTTGTTAGTGCCCCTGTCCCCCTGCTCAGGCCTCTGGTGGAGGATGCAGCCCTAAGGCCAGTCTCTGAGCCTGTTGGGAACCAGCTTTTCCTCTTGGGAAACAGGTTTATGCTATTTCTTTTTAGAGGAATGAAAGCCCTACATTTTACAATTTAAAAAAATAAAGTTCTGTTTGATGCCTTGATCAAAGAAGGATGCTAAAGCAGTAGTGTTTCTCTTGTTCAAAGTAAATAAATTAAAAATAATTAGATTACTATGTGCTGGAGGGATCACAGAATCGCAGAATGGCAGGGGGTTAGAGATGATCAGAGGGCTGGGGCACCTCTCCTATGAAGACAGGCTGAGTGTTGGGGTTGTTCAGCCTGGAGAAGGCAAGGCTCCGGGGAGACCTTATAGCAGCCTTCCAGTACCTGAAGGAGGCCTACAAGAAAGCTGGAGAGGGACTTTTTACAAGGGCATGTAGTGATAGGACAAGGGGTGGACAAGAATCTCAACATGAGCCGGCAATGTGCCCTTGCAGCCCAGAAAGCCAACCGCATCCTGGGCTGCATCAAAAGAAGCGAGGCCAGCAGGGCGAGGGAGGTGATTCTACCCCTGTACTCCACTCTGGTGAGACCCCACCTGGAGTACTGCGTCCAGCTCTGGAGTCCTCAGCACAAGAAGGACAGGGACGAGTCCAGCGGAGGGCCACAAAGATGTTCAGAGGGCTGGAGCACCTCTGCTCTGAGGACAGGCTGAGAGAGTTGGGGTTGTTCAGCCTGGAGAAGAGAAGGCTCCGCGGAGACCTTATAGCAGCCTTCCAGTACCTAAAGGGGGCCTACAGGAAGGATGGGGAGGGACTCTTTATCAGGGAGTGTAGTGATAGGACACAGGGTAACGGTTTCAAACTGAAGGAGGGTAGATTCAGGTTGGATATTAGGCAGCAATTCTTTACTGTGAGGGTGGTGAGGCAGTGGAACAGGTTGCCCAGGGAGGTTGTGGGTGCCCCATCCCTGGAAGTGTTCAAGGCCAGGCTGGATGGGGCTTTGATCAGCCTGGTCTAGCGGTAGGTGTCCCTGCCCAGGGCAGGGGGGTTGGAACTAGATGATCTTTAAGGTCTCTTCCAACCCAAACCATTCTATGATCCTATGATTCTATATATATACACAAAAGTGAAAAAAAAAATATCTGCATCAGATAAGCATTTGTATGTATGATGAATACATATATGCGTATATAAACCTTTTTTTCTGTTGAACAGTCTAGTTTACTAACAATAAGCAGTAACTTCAAGCCATAATTCATCTTGTCAGGGTAATACTTTGTCTGAATTGTGAATGTAATTAACAGTGTTTCAAGGGCTTGTTTTCAGTCAATCAGTCTGCGTAAACATCATTACTTCGGCTATTGAGGAATAGGAACATAATGTTGTGTACTAATTAAGCTATAGGGGAAGGGAAGGGAAGGGAAGGGAAGGGAAGGGAAGGGAAGGGAAGGGAAGGGAAGGGAAGGGAAGGGAAGGGAAGGGAAGGAGAAGCTGGACACAGATAAGGAAAGCTAATTTTTGGTAACATGAAAAAACAGTATGTGTGTGTGTGTTGGTGTGTGATTACATTTTCCTAAGGAATTTTGAGCCTTATCTTGATGGCAGAGAGGAAGGTTGGGAGCCAAGTGCCTCAGCATTGCGACCTCCAAGGAACAGAAAACCTCACCCAGAAAACGAGGTTAGCCTGATGCTTGGGTACATCAAACTGAAGGACAGATCAAAGGAGCATAGCACATAAGACAGCACAAACACTGCTTTAGTTCCTTGGAGACTGGCAGACAGCCCCCAAAAAAGCTAAGAATAAGGACAAAACATTCACAGTTCCCAAGCAGGTGCTGCAGGGACTGCAAATGCAAAGCAAGGACCATAAGCTCACATCATATAGAAAAGGCTTTTGGTATGGTATGTAGTAAGGCTTTTGAAATATTCTGCATAAAAGCAGAAGCAAATATGAATATTTTGATTAAAATTACAAAAACTGGTAGACAATGCTGATGGCAAACATTATCAGAGATTTCAGCAAATATCTATCATTGGAGAACTGGTGTCAGAACTGACAATTCGGTGAGCGCTTGTGATGAGTGTATGATGATGAACTTTGAATTTCTTATGCATTAATCTGTGTCTCAAAAGCTAGGCGTTATGAAGGGGACAAAGGGTATTTCTCACCCTTTTTGACATTTCGAAAGCAAAAACTTATGCTGGGGGGTGCTGAAAGATGGACAGTTGGGAATAAAACCTGAATTTGTGAAGTAATCATAGAATCACAGAATAGTCTGGGTTAGAAGGGACCTTTAAAGATCATCTTGTCCGATCCCCCTGCCATGGGCAAGGACATCTTTCACTAGATCAGGTTGCTCAACCTGAATAATGTCAGGCTACACCGAAGAATACATCACCTACACAAGAAGCGTTATTGCTAGCAGATGCAAAAATACCCAAACTTAGGACAACACCATAGAGGAGGAAAAAAAAATAATCAATGAAATGTGACAGCAACAGAGCGCATAGTGAAGTCTGGCGTGGAGAAAAGAGTAAGTCCTTGCTGAAACAGTGTGCTGGCTTCTATCCGCATGACAACAAGGTGTATAGTTTTGTTTTAAAGAATGCCTTGCTTTTTCAAAATGCAAGGACTTGCTAAGTCCCTGGCTCGTGGATATTCTAAATGTACCGCCTGTGTCCCTTCCTGTGACACCAGAGACGCTCTTTGAGTGACAGGTCTAGTGGCGTATGTCTGTAAGACAAGCCTAAGATCTGTGACCCAGCCTACTCGTATGATTTTACAGATCCAAACATTTATGTAAACAAAAGGACCTCTATGTAAACTAGGACAGGGAGGTTCACACTGTGCTACTCCAAATCCTCCATAGCAACTTTAGCTCACTGTCAAAGTATTGTGCCATTGAAAATGTTAAAAAAAAGCCCAACACAATACCTACTGGAAGGACTGATTCTCTGCTTACCTATCTGGATGATGACCCATCCTGCTCTCAGGCACACTCAAAATCTCAGCCTCAGCTGCCTTACCCACACAATTAAACAAGAACAAGACAAGCACGCAGAGGAGGGTAGAATTGAATGAGATTATAACACGATGATAAAGAATGGTCAAAAGCTACAAAGCTGGGCATTTTCAGATATAACTGGACAAGTTCCCATGCAACCTGCTCTACGTGAACCTGCTCTGGGTTGGACTGGATTGGTTGGACTGGATTATCTCCAGAGGTCCCTTCCAACCCCTACCATTCTGTGATTCTGTGACTCTGTGTGATCCTGTGAAGTGATGTAGGAAGGATGTCCCAGAATCAGGCGGAGGGCCTCCGGAGACTGGCCAGTCCAGTCCCCCAGCTCAGAGCAGGGTCTCCCAGGCACAGCAGGTGTCCAGTCGGATGGGACTTCATCTAGAGAATAAAAGGGATGCCAGGCTTTCCAGTCAGATATTTATAGATTTGTGGAAATAAAATCATACTTTAATGACGTTTGGAAACGGAGACGTTCATATATGCAAAGATAAAGCTGAAGTGAATCCTTTCAGAAGTAAAACTGTGAAACCATTTTTGAAACACTTTTGATTAAACACCCAACCGTAGCCTTTGAGAGACCCATAAAAACTCGTTTATTTGCTTTCTCTCTGCTTTATGAGATTTCTTTCTGCAAGTTTGTTAACTAAATTAACAGCTTTTGTTTGTGAGCGAACACTGCGCTGCCGTTGGGAATGTGAGCTGTTTCAGAGGTGGTCTCACCTCTGCCCACAGGTACCTGCAGCTGCCAGGCCCAACAAAGGAGGTTCCTACCAGAGCTCAGTTATTTGTGAGCTTCCAGGAGACATGAGCTCTTCTCTGAGCGGTTACTTGAAGACAATCACTGAGCTGAAATCGTAAGGCTGAAAAATGTAAGAGTAAAAAAAAACTTTGGGGGGAAATGCCTGGCTGAACTTTATAGAGATGACATGGACTTGGGAGTGCAAGGCACCACCTCACCGTCTGGAAGTCTGAAAGCTCTAACCCAGGGCTGCGTCCTGGCCTCTGCGCTAAGAAACAGTCACTTAAGAAAGGCCCACCATTTCAAACATTGGTGTTAAATGAAGGAAAGATTTAAAAAAGCACAGAGAGAAAGTTATCACAAGAATCGCCCTAGAGATTTCAGATTATTTTGGAAGATAGCTTTTCCCAGGCTTTCAGAAGCTGTTAAGCCTGGAAGCAGGGAGGTTCGGCTGTTGGCAGCCTGTGTATGAGGCCCTGCTTTGTGAACACCTTTTTTAAAGATGTGCCGTGCCTTACTTGGTCCTGTTAATGCTGATCAGTTGAATGCCTACATATAATGAAAATTATTTTTCACATTCTGCTTACGAAAATGGTGAAGCTGAGAAAACTTTTAGTACATATGTTTATCCCAGGAACTGAAGTATCAGCCATTTAGTTCATGATGTATTCTGCCAGGGGAAGAAGAAATGCACGAATAACTCCAAATACAATAAACTTGGTTCATTTTAAAACCCTTGAAAAAATGACAAAGTAGTCTTGGCTCTTTCTAGGAGTTTTGAAGACGTCACCTGTACTAGTATTAGGTTTAAATGCTTCTAACCTCATCATGCACAGTGCTTATTCCCCAGCTGAACAGCACGTTTTACTTTGGAAAAGCACATCACTAAATAATAGGATTTCTCAGGATTTTTAAGTGACCAGTGCCATGGCTAACTGTGTGAAAATAAATCCAAAGGGTTTGAGGCCATTTATCAAGTGCTTTCTGCACTAAAAGAACTCTGTACAGTCTTTTGTCTCTCTATAATGGCCTCCTGGAAGCCACGTCCAAACCAGTTTGCCATACACGAAAAGGAAATAGTGCTTTGATGCAGTATATAATGCACATGCTGGAAAACAGGTGCAAAAGCCTGTGTCACAAAGGAATCTCTTTTAAAAGAAAAAGCCTGTCAGTGAAGTAGTTGAAGAGAAGGAGTGTACCAGAGTTCCATTAGAGGCTCATTTTCTTCTGAAAACAAGGCTTGTGAACTACATAGAAAAAAAAAAATATTTTTTTTCACCCAGCGAGCAGCTGAAGAAATTAATGGTTTCAAAGTCACAGCAACTTTCTTAACAGGTAGAGAAATAAATTACATTCTCCAAAGGACAGTTTTAAATGAACGGGAAAAGATTTATGGTTTTTTGTGTTGTTGTGTTTTCAAAAAATTCTAACGTGTATGATGCAGAATGATATAGACAGAGAAAAGTCACCACATTTCAACAGAAAAGGCAAACCATAACTGACAAACTCCCACAAATGCAAAAGAAGAAAAAAAAACCAAAACCACCACCATGCTGTTGTTGGGAGTACAGCACGGTTTGAATACATACTAACATAAAAATGCTGCAAGACCAAGGTAGCTGGTCCAGTATGAAAATATTTTCTGAAATAAAAAAAGGGAGCTGTGGACCAAAACTTGGTTAGCAATTATTCCAACGCAGTCAACTTCATGAAGGCTATTAGAGCTCCTGGGGTGCTGATGCTTTAATGAAAACTATGCCTGACCTAGTGATGCCATATTTTGCTGAGTGTTGCCGCCTTCCAGGATCTCTGGGAACACCTGAAAATCCGTATCACACACACTGGATTTGAAAAAAAAACCACATCACTATCCCTTCCTCTCTGGCCTTCTAGAAAGTGAAAATTGGCTAAAATATTTTTTGCTCAGTATATAATTTTTTTTTATATTTTAAAGTTGGCTTTGAAGAAAATTTTACTTTAAAAAATGTTACAATGAATGTTTTCTTAGAGAGGTTAAAGCAAAGCTAACAAAAAATAAAACCAGCCACCAGCTGTCTTGCAGTCCCAAGAGTGATGTTTTACTTAAAAACATGACAATTACGATCTTTACCAGATGCATGTCTGGCCTTGCTAAAACATGTTTTTAGCTAATCTTGACATGTTTGTGGCTTTATGATTTATCTTTTACAAAATGCACCACTAAAAGTCCTTTTTAACAGAAGCACTGAAATAACAAGCTTTAAATGTATTCAAATGATAAATCCTTCTGGTTGAGGTAAGAAAAAAACATCCAATGCTGCCCATGAGTTAAGAGGTGTTTTAAGTATCCAGTGCGAAACACAACATAAAATCATAGAATCACAGAATGGTTTGGGTTGGAAGGGACCTTAAAGGTCATCTAACATCTTACTTGAACATTTATTGACTATTCTGGAACAGCAGGTACTCTTCGGGGAGAGAGGAATGAAGATGTCCTGACAAGCGAATAGCAAACTAAGCCCCATCCATCTCTGCGAACGTGCACTGATGGATGAGTCCAAGGACATTAAGACAACTTGCCACCCCAAGGAAATTTCTTTTGTGTAAAACATCTGTTAGTCACCCATGTAACAGCGATGGTGAGGGCAAGGCATAATCAGACAGATGATCTGCACACATTCAGATAGCCATTGGCTAGTAATGGCAGCTGTTTCATAGGCCCGTTATAGCTGATTCATGTGCTCTTCCTCCTATCTTCTGACCTCGAATTGTGGTTTTGAGTATCAGGATCTTTTCAACATCCACTTACAAGCCTCACAACTGACAGCACAACTGAAGTTGTTCTGGCAGATTTTGGTCCTGAAGATGTAACCTTCCAAAACCTGACACCTAGCTTAAACAACTACGTCAAGAATTGCACTGCTGGTAACTGGTCCAGCTGCTTGAACATCTGCCTGTCATTGCCATATATCCCATGCAGTATTTATCAGTGAGGAAGGCCTAAGCAATGTCTTCATCTCCTTCCCAAATCCTGGTCTGGATCCAGCCTGTTGTTTACCACATTTGGTTAGATCTTCACTAAGATGAGCTTATTGCAAGTCATTCTAATTTCCACTCCCATATCATTTAGTAAATTTGTGATCAAAAAGACCTGGTTGCTCAGGTAACCCAGAAACTATTTTTTTTTTTCTGTGGCAACGAGTCTTACTTATTTCTTAAATCCTGTTTCCTACCGTCCACTTCTGCTCTTTTGTGTCCCCAGATATATTTCTAAAATAAGCCAGGAGAAAACTGATAGGTGAAATACTGTTGCTTAAGTTAATCATCAGTCTTAGAAAGACACTGCATGAGCAGTAGAGGCCACAGAAGAATCCAGAAAAGGAAGAATGGCAACATTCTGTTTAAAACCATGTAATTTATGCAATTCCCAGGAAAAAGAAAAAAAAAAGTCAAACAGGTGGAGGATGTGCCCAGCCTTTACTTTACAGTAGGTTTCCACGCAGTATAATCCCTATAGATTTTTAGGAGCGCAAGTCTTTGGGTTTTAAAATCCAAAAATTTGCTAAAGCAAATGTGCCTGTCCTGCTCTTTTCCGAATGGTGATTGTGTCAGGCTCCTGTCTACTTACAGACACAATGCAGTTTGCCATAAGGGTTTACCATGCAGTCTAGCAATGTACTTCGTGTTTATCCTTTAGATGGGGAGGCAATGCAGTAGCATACAGAAAATAATCCTCTATAAGTGGTTGTTACTTGATTATGTACAGACACAACCAGTTTAAATCTGCGTTCATTTTTACTGAAGATGTTGGATAATCCCTACGAATAAAATCCACGGACAATACTAAACTGTTAGCTAACAACCCGTTGTATAAAAAGCGTCACAGGATTGAAGTCTAACCTCATGATCTCTGTGTTTTCTTTCATAGATATAATAATGCAGGGTTGAAAGGCTTCCCCACAACTGTTGTATCTATTGGATCATCCAAAGTAATTAATTAAGAAGCGCTTTTAAATGGTCTTTCCTTCTCAGCTGGAACATTAGAATCCCTGTCCTATTTGGAGCTAAGTAGTTCTTCAGTCAGAAACAAGATATGTTTTATAATCATTATACCTGTATTCAGGACTCAATCTCTTGCTTAAGATACCGTTCATGATGAACAGTTCAGCAGTAAACATTCGTTCACAAACCTTTCAAATACGCCTTTGATTGCAGGAAGAAGCCTCAAATGATCTGCCTTTGAAAACGGTTACAGACAGGGCAAACAGCCCTCACAGACTCTTTCCTTTCTACCAGAAAATTTGTAGGGAAATGTCAGTCCATATATGACAGACATTTGACAAATTTTGTATTAAAAATCTTCAAACTCCAAACTCCAAAATACTTCCTAGCAAAAGGTGCTGTGGATCAGAAAATGCATCTAAATCCTAGAAGTTCAGCTTTGTTTTTTCTGTGACTGATGAAGCAAAAGCTTTAAAAATTTGCTTCACAAGTTATTAAAAATGTTCTCTCTCTGTTTAAAATTTTTTGCATCTGTGTCTTCTTCTATAAGGGCTTTGAAGAAATTGGGTTTGTCAGCAACTCTTTTGTCTTTAAGACATAAGGACTGAGTTACTTAGAGAAAACATGTAAAATTTCACCCAACATTTCAGACTGTGTTAGGTGAGCTGCCACCATAGCTGCCTGTCACTGAACATCCTTGTCTGAAACACTCTTCCTTTCAAGTGTATTTGTGTTGGTGCTTACAGTGGAAGCCTCCTGGCTCGGAAACTGAGTTGTTACTTGCCTACTGTTACAGTAAGTGCTTTTTGGCTGCTTGTAAAAAAACCAAAACATTCACTACTTCAAAACTTCCACTTCATCTGAGAAATGGTAAATTTTCTTTAAAAATGCTTTCTATATAAATGTATCTGGATCTGAAATGTTGTCGGCTAGTGAATACATATTGGTTATATAGATTATAAAAATATTAAATAATACAAAAAAATTATTAAATGAGGAGATAATATATAGTGTTTTACAGCTGTTTGGTAAAAGCAACTCCCTTCCAAGCCATGGTAATATAGTGTTTGAAATGATTTTTATATCATTTATTTCATACTCTGAGTGTCCTTTTAAACATGGCATGACCAACGATGGAGGGTGAGCAATACATTCGCCTCTGCAGGACTGCCAGTGTGTAGTTTCTGAAAGGCCTTAAAAGTCATCCTCCAGCTACTGAGAATGAAGAGAAGAAATAAGAATATATCACAGCTGCTGCTTTGCATGCAATTGATCAGTTGTTCTCCCAGCTGCACACTTTCACTTTTATCCCCTTTTGTTGTTTGTTATCTATTTGCCCGTGCCTTTGTTCCTTGGTTCAAACCATTATATGGATTCACGGATACATTTCTCCAACAAGGGTTCAGACCAAGAGCGATCTTTCCCCTTGCTGTCTGGGTAGCCATCACTGACTCATTGGGGTAAAGTCATGAATTGTTTTTAGCAACTGCTTTCTAGACATCCACGTTTCCACATTACATTCCAGCTCCTGGGGAGGATCCTTCTGTTTGAAAATGGCTGCTTTTGAGTACAGCCCCAGCCTGAGCAGCCCGCTGCTGTCTTCTCTTCCAAGTAAACACACAAGGAAGGGCAAGTTTGCCAACTTCAAAATATGTTCTTTTCCAGAACTTACAAAAATTGATTTTCTCATCTCCTGTAAACCAAACCTAATCCTTATTCCTACCTAAAAGACTGTCTGAAGACAGAACAATGCATTTGGCATTCCTACCTCATTTCCAATCACTGCACATAAGGTCTCACACCCAAAGAGTTCTTATATTCTAGATAAAGAATGTAATGTGATAGATACACACTTCCCAGATTTAATTTAATAGAAATGTCAATGTCATGGGGAAGGTAAGTGAATTAAATAGGAAGACAGAGCACGGGTCAATACAACTATATGCATATGCAAACCTTTCCCCAGAAACTTACTGGCAGTAAGTAAGAGAAGAAGCGAGTTAAATTTTTCAATTCAACAAGACGCTTTGGCATTAGCAAATATTTGTTCTGTGTTAATCTGAACACCAAGGAGAATTCTGAATTATTAGTAGTTCCTTTCACATTTGCAGCCCCTTCGGTATTGAAGCCATTCCATATAAATTGTCCTTGCCATCTCCTCCCCGTCCTCACAAGAAACACCCTTCCGTTTCAGTAGGATGAAAGTCAGAGGGAGTTAATCAAATTGGATCTAATCAGTTTGGGCCGAAAATATGTTAAATGCTTGAATTTAGCTGCTCGTTACATGAATTTCCAGTAGGCAGGAAAATCCAGTTGACCAAGCAGCAATTATACAGTATTTTTAGCCAGATTTCTGTACCCTATGTACATGACATCATATCAGAGAAATTCACTGGGCAATCAGATTTTGGCCTTGATACAAACCATATTCTACAAATTAGACGTAAATCTATTACGATAAATGGAATTATATTGGTTTTGCAGCACTAAGAGTAGGGTAAAATTTGATCCACACCACTGGGATTCATTGGGAGCTACCTATTTATAATAAAAATATTTTAGTAGAGGGAAGCATAAATGCTAAAAATATAACGGTTACTTTTTCCAGCATTTTATCTTGTCTAGAAATTGGGGGCTTGCCTGCTGCTATTGATGTGAAATTGCTGGAAACTGCTCCTAACATCTTATGAAGTGAAGTTTTGTCATTAATTTTTGTGATGACAGCAGATATCATATCGCAGAAACAAACTATGGAAAGCAAAGGAAGAGCGTAGACCGAGAACCATACATACTGATGTTGCACGCTACTCTTGTCTTTCCCTAGGTTCGTATAACCTTGCCAAGATCACTCAGCTTCTTAAAACCTGACAGCTGATTCTGAGGAATGAATGGAAAAGCTACATGGCACCTGATGATGATTTGAGGACTCTGTGTAAAGCAAGATAAGTAAGTTCAAAGGTAAGTTTGCAATTGTATAAAATTGTCTGTCTCGATATGTAAGAACTCAGCTTTGGGTCGACACGTACCAAGTTCCTCTCTGGAGTAAATAAGGAAACAGAATAAAACAAAGAACTTGACTTCAATAACCAAATTCTGGGTAGCTGATGAAGATGCCAAGCAGGGTCTAAAGCTAGAAAATAATGTTTAATTCCTTCCCTGAGAACAATGTGTAATGGCAGGTCCTGCAAAGGAACAAACAGAACTGTTTTAAAGAGAAAAAGACAAAGGCCGTCAGAAGAAGAAAGGTCTTCAAGTCCCCAGAGAACGGGCATTTCTGGGGAGCAGGAGGAGACATGTTTCTCTGTAGGAGAAGCCACGATGAGGAAAGAAGTCTAAATTAAAAGATGAAAGATATTGGAAAGATAGTCCACCTTAGCAAACAGACATTTCAGCTCAGTTTGAATATTTCTTCTGCTCTTCAGAGAGAGCTGTGGTTGATTTTGAATATTTGAAGAGTTTATGAGGGATGTGGAGGTCACCATGTGGTCCTGGAGAGGTAAACCACATGTCAGAGCTCCCTGGGCTCGGAGCTCTGGGAAGGGCGATGCTTACACTGACAAGGTGTCTTATGGGATTGGTATCTGTCCTGGAAACCATGGAAGCCAAACAGTGAGATCCATGAAATGGGAAAAATCAGTCCTCTCCTAGAAACATGCTACAAAGACCAAAAAGGTTTCAAACTCAGGAAGCTAAAGCACAATTCCCAGGAAGTTGGGTGCAAGCACAGAAATTTGGTGAGAATGCAAAGGAGATCATGAAAAGAGGGACTACACATGCTGATGATTTTTCTTGGTAAAAAAAATAAAAAGAAAGAAAAAAGCACATAACCTTTTCATTAACATCCTCTGGAAATAAACACAGCTGGGAATCCACTTGCTGAAGTAAAAACTCCTGTGCTGTGAAAAGCACCCAGCAGTTGGGCGTATGTCAAAGGAAGAAGACAAAAGGATATATTGATTGTAAAGCAAATCTTTAAATACTTACCAAGAACCGAAACAAAAATAGTACATCAGCACCTAAAGTGGTCTTCATGAAAAATTTAGCTGACAAAGTTTAAGAAAGAACTGCACAAAACTCCAGGTACTGGAAAGTCTGTGGGTAATTATGTTCCCTCTCCTGTCGCTTCTCTAGACGCTTAATTTTGCTCGTGTGTGCCTGTTGGTGCTGCTACCTCCACTGGCCTGAGCGTTTCTGGGATGCAGAGGTGAGGCATCTCTGCCGACGTCCCCGCAGTGCTTGGATCGCTGGCTGTACTCTAACTGTGGCTAACGCGCGGCAGCAGGGCTGCGTTTAGCACGAACCACAACAGCTACTGCCGCTTCCCCTTAGCCCAGCAGGCGATGGCTGCCTCTTACGGGAAGTTGGATTGGGATTCAGTCCTCTTGACATCGCTCCGTCCTGCAGAGCACCGGGGTGGAAGCAGCGTACACGGACCTTGTGTAAAGCCTGGCATGGGATTCCCCTCCATGCTGAGAGGAGCGAAGCTGGTGTTGGGAGGCACGGCATCCCAGCCCAGCTGCTTTCCAGCACTCCCTGCCCCGGCACAGCTACTTAGAAGCTTGCAGCTGAAGCCGTGAACGCTGTAATTGCCCAGCTGTGGCTCCTTCTTCCTCTGCCTGGCACATAGTCTCGGAGCACACCCCGACAGGGAGCCCCTACTGATGCTGCTCAAAAGGATTTACGGGGTGGCTGCTGCAGGCAAACCCACACGTGCCTCCTGTGCGTTACCGGCACCCATATCTTAGAAAATAGCTACTATGAACATCTCAGAAACATCTAATTAATCAGCTTCCAGCATTTCATAGACAACAAATGTGATATACTTACTGACACAATAAAAAACAACACTGAGATGATGGAGGCTGGGCTGACTGACATCATGCACGTGATTAAATTTTGGGCACCTCCTCCCAAACAAGTTTTAATGTGAGAACTAATCTGTTTTCATAAAACTATTAAGGGATATTAGCAAACCAGGATTACTTTACTGCATGTCAATTTAAATTTGAGTACAAAATTCTATGGCTAAAAATATATAGTTTGAACTGCAAATCACTGTAGTGTTTCCATACATTATTAAGGTACGTATTTCCCTTCGATGCAGAATAATCATGACTACGTGTGTTCCAGCTTTTGTTCACAACTCAATTACGAAAATACAGAGTGCTGTGCAGATGACCTCCTATGTCTCTTGCCACAGTCGAAGCCTTGGAGCTTGTGAGGAAGAGGATGCACGGTTCTTGCACTCTTATCTTTTCGCAGAACATTCACGGTTTCAGTTGAAGACTTTGCTATTTTTACCTTGGAACAATTGAGTCTGAGATCTCTGATGATTCAGGCAAAGACACCATTTGCTTTGCAGCCCGTTCAGCGTGAGGAACAGTAACTGCTTTTCTCAGGGACTTTGCTCACTGCAGGTTTATTGAAAGCATCGATGCCTACAGTGTTCTCTAACTTTGGTACCTGACAAAATGCAAATTAAAAAAAAAACAAACTTCCACCTTTTATATATCCCCATAAAGAGCAAATGATAAAAACCTGAGTTCATCCTTTTAGGGAGACTGTACAGTTGTACTTCTTACACTACAAATGAATATTGCTTCACTTGTTCTACTCAGATTAGTAAATTCTGAGTCTTTATTATGGCATCCTCCAATTAATTCTAATTTAAATAGGCTGAAGTGACTGTTTATAAACTCAGTGGTGTGAGGGCAGCAATTCAGCACAGTCACAACTTAATGCTGTGAGCAGTACGTGGAAACGACAGGTTTATTCCAGTGCTGTAGGAGTAGGCACATGCTAAAGCAGCCTGCTCAAGGATCAAGTCTTCCACAACGTAACGATACCGACTGGTAGAGCATAGATGTCTTTAAAATGAAACATCCTTCACTGCTTTGGCTTGTAACATGTTAGTACATCATTTAAAAACTTCTGAACCCCCCATTTTACACAAGCTTTTGTTGCAGCAATACTGTCTTTGGAGTGAGGCAAAGCATTACAGCACTGCCTGTACTGATCCCCAGAGGGCTGGATCAGGCACACAAACAATTTTGCTGGCTGAACTAATTTAAAAACTTAAAACATGGGTTGACGGCTTTGAGTAGGAGGGTATCTGTGAGTATCTGAGCTTTTCTACCCACCGCACTGGCTAAGGAAAATCTAGGTTCCCACTACCGTTTCCATAAGCTTCTCCTCCGGGATCTACATACCTACTATGTATTTTCCAAGTGCCTCTAAAACACATGCTTTACATAATAAATAGAAATCCACTTTCAGTTTGAAAATCTGTCATGTACTTCTGTATACCATGTTTATTACAGATCTGCCACATCCACTTCTTTTCTAAGTTGTATTCGGACATGAGAACAGCCATCGCTGTAAGAACAGAAATAAAAAACTCCCTTCTGTTAAGATAAATTCAGCCTAATGCACACCAAATAACAAAAGGAAGGCATTATTAGCACTGGTGAGGGGCAGGCTCCAGGACTTTGAAGCTTCAATGCCCAGTTTTGAGCTGCACCACTGTTCCGAGTTACACAAACCAACTTCAGCAGCTCTTGCTCGGAGACCTCACTGCATCGAGCCTTGCTAAATGCTGTTGCAGTTTTGCTACTTGAGTAAATGGAATTTGTGTCATCCGATGATTAAAAGCTACAGAGCCATGGTTTCACATAACTGGCAGGTGGTGGCATGTGTTGGGGAAGCAGGAAAGAAAGAGGAAGCAGAAGGAGCTTGGCATGAGGATAAATGACCTGATGTAGAGAGCTCAGCTCTGAGCCCAAACATCCCAACGTTAAGGCTGAAAAAGACTGGGACTTGGACCTCCAGAACACAGAGTTGAGAGATTCTGGCTCTATATCAGCATTGGCAGCTTTTACCAAATCCTTTATACTTTCAGGTGATGGCAAATTTGAGTGCAGGACTCCAGGGCAAGTGGGTCCCACTTACCAAGTTCTGTCTGAGTCCTGTTGCTGCAGCTACACCAGCATTGCCAGCAGAAATACAGAAGTTGTCAGCTAAACTGACAAAAAACGTAGCTTTCTCAATTTACGCTGAAATTTGATAAGCATTTATCTCAGTGGCAATGGCAGCAGAAGCAGCTTTTGCCCACTTAACCCTGGTGTTGGCTTTCTTATCGTGCCAGTGCAATTGTCTGTGGCTGCACATTGATCCAGAGGAGAGGTTAAAAATAACCCTTTTGTCAGAGTTGTTTTTTTTTTTTAACAAGCTGAGTTCCCTTATCCAGCTAATTGCACAGCCCCCCAAGGAGCAGGCAGGTGGGCGAGACGTGGTGGTGCTGGGCGTTGGATGTGGAAGGGATTTGGGGCTGTGGGGTGCAGCGCTGCCTCTGAAGAAAGATGGGCAACGTTAGGGATGTGGTGTTTCCACCAGAGCAGCTCCTCAGTAAGTAAGTGATTCATCAGATGCTTTTGGTTTTGGATATGCTGTCTTCTCATTCCTGGAAACTGTTGTTTTCTGAAGGTATGTTTCCTCTGGTCCCTGCTCACCAGCAGAGGCACAGGTTGCTGAGCTCTTCCAGTGCTGCTGCTGGCGCTGGCAGAGCTCCCCTCCAGAGGACCAGAGAGATAACACCAGGGGCCTTTTCAAATGGGTGTTGCTATGGGCAACTGTATATGGAAGAACGTAGGCAGAGGCGCAGAAAGCCAGGGGGATGAAGCAGAAACACCAGCCCAGCAGGAACAACTCTCAGAATGGGTATAAAACCTGATACAACAGCAACTCAAGCGGTCTGCCAGCGATTGCAAAAAATCCCAACCAATACACCACTGGGCTAAAAGTTATCACTCCTGGCAGAGGATGTGAGCTTTTATGCTTCCTAAAATGAGGGGGCAGAGATGCCTGCTCCTCTGAGGACAGGGAGCAGATGGCGAGGTGCAGAGACACAGCAAAGCAGGCAGCTCTGCACCTTCCGCTGCTCTCTCCTCTCCTCTCCTGAAAGATGAGGAGGAGCTGACGCCTGCGGGAGGAGAGTTGTCCATTGTGATCAGTTTACCACCTCCCTCACGCCTAGCTAGCCACAAATTTTTTAAACTTTTTTTATTTATTTCGGAACCATGAGGGAAATTCCTGTTGAGTTTCTCTAAAGGCACTTGCAGAGTGTCTGACAGGCACTTGTACACTCCAGCTTAATCTGAGCAGTTTAGCTGCCCAGGAAAAGAGCTGGTAACCTTCTGTGCAACCCTTCATTGAAAAAAAAAGCATTAGTTCTTTCCATTAACACAGAAAGTATCAGAAACAGCTACTGTACACCTGAGTTTAAAAGCTGATTTTCACCTCCAGTTGCTTCACAATTGCATTTAGGAGTCTAAGATGGACAACTCCATGCATGCCGCCGTGCCTCACCTTTCGTAACCTTCCCATGCCTGTATAGCAGCAAGCCAGAAAGCTCCGTGAAACCAAGATATCAGGTATGTCAATGCTACTGCTGGAAACCCATGCCAGAACTGGTTTTCCTCTGCGTCCTCCAGTTTGCCGTCCCCTGCTGCCCTGGTCCCACCCTCGGCCACTGGCGCAGCGGAGTCGGGAGTGCAGTTCTGCCGCTTCCATCTCAGAGGCCACCCGGACAACCAGGTAATTGTTTTTTCTTAATTTAATATTCCATCCTGTTGCTGTTGTCTTTCTCTCCCCAGGTCCAAGATAAAGTACTACCTTGCTTGCCTGTTTTACTTTTCCTTAGGCACTTCGCTGATGGAGGACCAGCCAGCCCAGGAGGAAGGGGCTGAACCAGGACGTGACACAGCTAGGCTCCTTTGGGACACACCTGGCCAGATGAGACTCCCTCCACCTCTGTTTTATACGAAGGCAGTTTGGCTAGACCAACCTTTTTTTCAAATATGGCAAATTACTCACTTTTTAACACAAACTCAAATGAGACTGAAGTCTCCTGGGATCTCATTCAGCCAAACGCTATTCATGCGCAGCTTTGAGTTTCACACGTTATGACATTTGTTTCTAAGGCAAGAAATCAATTGCAAAGTTATACAAGAACTTACCCTGAAATTTGCAAGCAGCTTTTAAATTTCCTATCATTTATTTCAGTATTCTATTTTGCGGAGGATAGAAGCAAGCTCTATGAAGAAGTCAGAGTGAAATAGTCCTTGCCAGGTTATATTTCATTACCATTTTTTTCAATGAAGGATGATTTTATCCAACTTTAATAAATTGAACTAAATCATATCAGGAACTGTTACATCCTCAGGTCTCCAATTATTTTCTAGCATCATTAAACAGGTACGGTAAGAAGTCTGCTAGCACCTCATGGAAAAACCTGAGACATCTTCCAATTAGGTGTGATTCCACCTGAAGAAAACATCCAGCTTTCATGCCCCTATTTTCTTCTCTTCTCACCTTTGATACAGGCCTAGTCTGCTAGAAATGAATAATCTCACCTTCTTAAGATTTCAAGCTTCTCTTCCCTGCTATTTCTGTGCACGTTAAACTAACTGGAATGTTGCAAGAAAGAATTCTAGCTTTATACAGGAAAAAGAGAACGGGACAAGATTTCACTTTAAAGCAGAGGTACAGCACAGGCGCATCCACAGATGAAGCACCGTTTTTCAGCACACTGGATAAGATGCAATTGTTGGCACCAATAATTAAGAAGGAATTGCTAGCATTTCCCACTGTAGAACAAGCGAACAACTCCATTAATACAAGATGGGTCTTGCCAATTTAAAGTAAAAAGATGCAGGAAACTGACATATTTGCTCTGCATGGAAAGTCAAGATATCTCCATAGACGATGGACAATTTTGAGCCTTATTCCCACACCTTAAAATTTCTCTTTTTCTGACAAAGTTTTTTCCTTCCAGCCTCCCAGGATGAATTCCAGTGAATGTCAGTGGGCAATACTGAGGAGCTACGAAAAGATGCTTCCTTTTAGCTCAACAAATAGAGCTGTGCAATGAAATGTGCACAGATGGTGGTGGGGCTTATGCCTTGAAAAAAGTGAAGTGGTGACAGGAAACAGGAACTTCAATTATTTTAAAAAGAAAAACAGTTGTTGATGGCACATGCAGATAAGAAGTGAGTGTGCAATGTGTGCAGTGAGGCTGAGTCTCAAACACACAGACTTCCCCTTGGGCTTCTCAACAAAAGGTGAATGACTAAAAATATTATCACATTTGCTTAGTTATCCTATGGTGGGAAATTACTGGCTTGAAGCCACGAGAAATTGAAGTACATGGGTCTGTATGAATAAATCGATGGATGGCCATTCAATCCCACTGATTTTTTAGCGCCGTTTCAGTTACAAAATGGATGAATCTGAAATTTTCTTTCAGCGATACCAATATCTGATGCTCTGTGCTTTTTCTTTTTAATGGTTTAAGGTGATCCTGATAAAATCACGATTGGTTCTCCCAGAGATAAATTTTGTCTCTAAAATTCAAATCAAGACCAACTCAAAAATCAAGTATTTCTTTTTCTTCTTCAATGTTAATAACACGGTCTTCAAACCAGGACAACATTGAAAGTGAGAAAAACAACAACAAAGCATTTCCGTAATTGCCATCTGAGGCCCTTCTGAGGGGGTTTTCAATTATTTCGCAGTTAGTGCAAACAGGTATGAGTTCTGCTCTTATATCTGGGCAGACAGATTCTCAGGCAGCGGTATATAATGCCATAATATTTTGCCTGCAAACACTGCAGAAAAATGATTTTAAAATATTTCCATTAAATAATCACCATGCCTGCCACAATAATTTGTTCACCAGCATATGGAACTGTAATTAAAGGCTAGAAGAAAACATTAAATTAACTTTCTTTCTATGATTTAGACTGTCCCTGGAGACAAATACCTTCCATAGAGCATCTTCTCATGTATTTCGATGCCTAGAATGCAGAGAAATATGGGAGGAGTCACTATTTTTCCCATGTATCACATTAAGTTGAGAAACCATGGCAAATAAAAAAAGGAAAAACTATTCATGTCTGAAAGGGAACATATTATGTAAGATAGATAGAAAATTATGTTTAAAGCAATATAATTATTTAGATTAAGAAAAATAATACATAGTTGTTTACTTCCACTTATATCAACATTCTTGCTGTGAATTCTTCTTGACATGGGAAGGTAATGAAATCTTCAGCAGGCAAAAAATAAAAATCCTTCTTCATAAATCCTCAATGAAAGAAACCCTAACTGTAAATGCTGATGGACAAATTCTGCCTTAACTCCAACAGATAAAATGAAACATTGAAAGCCTGAGCTGGCCAAACCATACAAACCAATCTGCTAGACTGGCTACCTCTAAAATCAGTTTTCTGTTCCTCACGCAGTCACAAAAGCATCACACACCCTACTTACTCTCGAACCAGGTGAGGCAATAGGCACAGAATTTACAAAATGTTTCGCTGTAAATGTGCATCTGTACAGGGTAAGCTAAAGAAACCATTCCGTTGGGTTAAATGTACAAAAAACCCTGCACTTGGAATAAAATCACAGCTTGGCTGAAATCAATGGTAAAGCATCGCCTTGAAAACCGAGGAAGTTAATGAAAATGATGATTAACAAGGCTTCAACGCCGGTATTTATTTGTACTTTTCATAACTCATAAAGTCAAATACTACATTCCATTAAGTGTGTGATTAAACTGAATCTCGCTGCAGTTGTATTAGATAATTAAGCATTTTTGCCTAATTTGGCAGGTGTTTAAGCTGAGGCACAGCAGAGGCAAAGCCTGTCTATCAGTTTAGTGGCAAAACCTCAAATAGATGCTAAAAGTTTTTGACTCCCGTTTCTTTAAACAACTTACAGCACTCACTCCTTGACTAAGCAGCTGCCCCACAAGTATAAAATGAATGCTTATCAGGAAAACATATTAAAGTACTATATGCAACGAAAAAACTTTGCAATTCATATCACCTAAGAGATTAACCACATTGGCATAAGGCACCTCATGGTAGCGCACGGCTGACTGCTAACTCACTTCCCATGGACAATTTATTCTATGTTTGTCTCCGCGTACACTCCCATTGCTAAAGCTTCCGCACACTGTGGCTGTGGCAGAAAGGATGAACTGCAAAAGGCCACAAAGCGCAGTGGCCTCGCATCTTTCTGGTCTCTACACCGTGATATTCCCACGTTTCCAGCCTCCCTGACAAGGCAGCACGGTAACCCTGCAGCACAGTTAATATTTCCACCTATTCAGGTCTGGAGGCCAGTTTTGGTGTCTGCCCTCACCCTTGTGTGCCGTTCCCCGTGTTAGCATCACCTAATTCCACCTGTGGTTTTAAAAGAGACCCAGGCACTGATGTTCAAATATTCTGCCTGTTACACAGTAGGAGGCAATACGCTTGGCATGGGAGCTCCGCACTGGCTCACCAGCTGGAAAAGACTGTAAATGGCATTAAACGAAGGCGAGAGCATGTTTTTAAAATTGCGTTCGTTTCACCGCTCTTGTGCTACTGTTTGGTTTCCTGAGGAATGTCCCATATGGCATTATAGTCTCTGAAAATAGCCAGATAACTAGTCTTCTTCAGAAAGAGAAGGGCTGCTGCTGACTGACTATAAGACAAATTGTTCACGGAAAGTTTCCTTCTGTCTATGTCAGTCAGAGAGCAGTTTAGACCCCAAAGTGTAACTATTTGCACAACTTATTAAAAAACAAACTCAAAAAAATTGTCTCTACTTGTGTTTATTCTTATTAGCCGTGCACAGATATTCACAAAGGAAAATTTTACACTAGCAAAAGAGTTTGGTCTAGTGCTGTGTTACTCCTGTCTTACGCCTTTGTAACTCCATTACAAATAATCTGTTTGCGCTGGGGAAACACAATGATGAGTCAGACACCAAGATGGCAAATTCAGTGACATATAAATGCGCTGTAAACAACAGATGTAAAACTTTGCACAAATGACTCAGTACCTAGCAAACAAAATAAGTATTATCTGATAGGGATGACAAAAACTGGGGGGGGAAACCATCAAAACCCCCAAATAATTTTAATAGCCTAGTTGAGTAATAAGCCACATAATATTTCATCTGCATTTCTTTTATGTTGCATAGAAAAAAATCCAAAGAGTTAGTATTCTGAAAGCTACCTGTTGGGCATAGCTTTTCCATTACAATAAAGTTATACGGTATTCCAGAATTTAAAGTGGGATCCTTATCAAATCAAGACTTCTAACCCACTGAAGTTATTAAATTGGCTAAAATATATCATGTAGTAGGATCTACATAACCTCTAATAAAATATTCCTCATAGAGTCAGAACAGATTCAAAAATCTTTTCCTGTGCAAGAACCACATCTTACTAGAAGGGATGTTTCATAGGTGCCTCTTCTACTCGTGACTGAGCACATCAGTTCCCTCAGCATCTGCAGTCGTAGTCCATCCCCATGCCCAGCTTGGCACAATTGCAAACTTCGAAGGAAATAATAGGAAGAGATTTACAGGGCTTTTAATTGCCTTGAACACAATGTAGCAGATCAAAGTAGCTAGAACACTTAACAGCAAGCATCATCTAGACCACTGCGGATTCAAAACCACAATCTGACAGCTAATGGTTAATAAAATTTCCCATTTCTTTCCCTGATACGCATCTGAAACTTTTTCTTACTCAATTTTAGCCCATTACTATTAATCATACTCTTCTCCATGCTAAGTAAATCCACTCCTCCCATATGTTTATATTGTCAAACATTTATAGATTGTCACCAGTTTATCCTGTACTATCAAATATTTACAGGCTGTTACTTAACTGCCTCTTATCTTGCGATTAATACATTCCTTATTTATGCTCTCTCATCCATCTGTACCTTGACCCCCTGGAAATTTGTGTGGCTCTCCCCTGAACTCCCTTTAGTGGGTAAAAATTTTGAGTTTCTAGGCTTCAAGAGGCTTGAGGGTTTACTGAAGAGGCTCCGTGCTAAAGAGGCAGCACGAGAGCTGGTGCTACCTTGCTACTGAAATAACGGAGGGTAAGAGGTGCTCTAGGCAGAGCTCCCGACTACAGACATCTGCAGAGCAAGGAGAAGGACATCTCTCATTTACTCATCATCTCCACAAAACTCAATGAACTGACCAAGCAATAACCGAGTTTTCTGATTTCTAGAAGTACAATGGAAATACATAACCTGACTTGCAAAAAACAATTGTATTTTCCTTGCCAACAAAGCATTTATCATGAGGCCATGCTATTACTGCTTTCGGTGTCCATGACTCAGAAAGGGAAGGGAACTGTTGAGTTGTTCTTTAAAGAAAATACTTGCTGAAATACTCTCTTAGAAAAGGGAGGGTTTATTTTAAAAAGTCTGCAAAAGTCACTTAAATTCCTCACAGTTCTTTCAAAATTACTGAAATGTGAGATATCTTCATACCTACAATGTCATGACTATGTTTATTAGGAAACTCATGCTGTCTGCAACCTAATACCATCATTTGCTCTAAAACTCAGTTTCCACTGATGTACATGTTCTGAACAATGAACTATTAGCAGAGTTAACTCTGGGCAGCTCTAACGAGCACTTAGGAGACAAGTTTGTGTGTTAAAGCTGTTAAAGCTTGTGGTGACTCTCCAAAATCCAAACACAGCCTCCGCAATAAAATGCACAGTTAACAGTAAATTTATCCCTCAAGGTGGCCTGTGTTTTAGATTAAACGGCATTTTTTCAGGTTTTCTCTGATGAAGACAGGTTCTGAATTAAAACTTTATTTCCAAGTATTGATTTTAAACCACCATTCACACGGATGCGCTACAACCACTGACAAGGGCTACTTTAATAGACTGTAGCCTTTCTGATTTCATTAAATAGCCTACCATGGGCAAAGTTAAAAGGCATACCAAGTGCTAAAACAGCAATAATATGAAATATACAGAGCCTAAGTTAATTTTACCACTAGCAATTTTGCTGTTACTATGGCAAGTGTGAAAGCATTTAAGGCAGGATTTTGCAGTGCTGTTAAGTCCTCATGTTGCTATCCTCCCAGTTCTGTAAGAAGACACCAACCCAGAGATACTTAAACCCCTTTTTCATATACGAATCACTTCTACATCCAACTCTGGCTTCTCTCTTGTGGAAAAGCATTGCCAGCCCATGTCCCCTCACATCGGTAGCAGCTCTGAGGCTTTCGTGGCAGCTTCAGCACAACCCCTGGCTCTGGTCCTGTCTAAAACTGCGCGCACGCACTGGTTCTCCTCCTGATTTCATCCTCGGCCAGGAAGACCACAATTGGGCCTTGAATTTTACCGAGAGAGGAGTTCAGTAAAAAATCCTCCTGAAGAAACAGAAAAAGTCATCAGACTGCGGAAAAAAAATAGGAAAATATATATAGAAGAAGAGGCATAAACTAAAATAAGAAAAGAATGGCTAATGAACTAAATTAGTCTAATACAAACCTGCCTAATACTAGTCAAATACACACCTCTGGAAGGAATGATGAGAGAGGACACAGCCTTCCACAATAAAAAGAGATCCTGATTTTCCACACCAAACTATATTATCATTAAAAAGGAGTAGATCTGAGCGATAATCAAAATAACTAACAAATGCTAGAACATAAAGAACAGGAGATAAGATTCACCTAAAATGCAGTACAGGCTAAGGCACTATATATATAATTAAAGTTAAGCACTTAGGTAAATTGCTGGAGTTGGGGGTCCGAGTGTGCAGCACTGCAAAGCCCTAGTCCACATCACTGGTGTGATCTCATCGCCGTTATTATCCTCAGCTCGGGCTTCTCTCAGTGTATGAGAAAGAGGATTTGGGGTAATAACAATAACAATAATGATGAAAAGCACGGGAAAACTGCTGAATGAAGAGAGATTGAAAAGGCTCTGGCTATTAAATTTAAAGGGAAGATATAGTATGACAAAATGAAAAAAAAATTCTTAATGGTATAAAGAAAGTGAAGCATTCTTCCTTATGTTTTCTTCTAACCCAAGAACAAGAGAGTGTTTATTTAAATGCAAATACTGATGAAGAGGAGAAAATATTTTCACGCTACATGTATCACCTGAGACAGGGGCTGTCCTTTACCACACACTTGCATAAAGCAACCCAGAAGTGGGTACATCCTCTGGATGTAAAAACTCTACACACGACTGCAATTTAAATATGAATAAACCTAATCAGCAATAATATATTACAGAGCAATACCATTAAAATAAATAAGTCACTCTGGTAAGACTGCTGCAATACCCACTGCTTTATGATAACATCAGGTCAGCAAGAAACCAAAAATTACGTTTTTACTGAAACAAATACACTGTCTTATGAAAATGTTTGTAAAAAAATGTGAAGGGCACATGAATTCCGATGCTTTGAGGAACAAGCAAAATCATAGACCCATTGAAGAGGAGAAAATAAGACTGGAAGGACCCAAAGGATCATCTCATCTATTACTCCACCCAGAGCAAGGCTGAGTAAGGTTGTCTGGTTGCTTGGTAAGATCCAAAAGGCACTGAAATAACGTTTCTCCCAACATCCAGCCTGAACCTTTCTCAGTCCCCCTAACACACCTCGCCTTGCTCACGGGACAGAGAGCAGGCTGCTCCCTCTGCCTTTGCAGGTTCCTTTCACGTAGCAGACGATTCTCGTCCCATTTTCCTGCCTCTTTCTTTCTTCAGCACCATCTTAAATCTCCAGGGTTTGCTAACAGATGATGTTTTAAGGCTCCGATCATTCTCAGCCATCTCCTCTGGACTCTCTCCCATTTATTTCCACTTCTTCCTCGAGACGCAATGCCCAGAACTGAGGAGTGCACCAGTAACTGCAAGCAGGCTCTGAACACACGGCAGTGGTTGCTTTGCACAACTTCCAAGCAATATTCTTGCTTATATGCCACAGAGAGGGATCTTCCTTTTTTTTTTCCCCAGCTTTTCATGTTCAGTTCATTAATCCTCTATAATGCGCAGGTGTTGTTACTGAAGAAATTCTATGTCACGTGTTGTCCAGCTTCTGTACTTGTGTCTGGCTTCTGTACTTGCACACTTGGCCATCCTCCAGAGCAGGATTTTGCATTCCCGTGTATTAGATTTTACCCCATTCTTGCAGATCTTCCCTCCAATTTGAGTTCTCACCCTGCCATTCAAAAGGCTTACACCCCTCCCACCACTATGACAGCTCTGAGTTCAATCACTAAATTACCTCCTTTTTTGTTGCAAGAATTCCAAAATTGCACTGGGACCAGGTCCCCCTGCCTTAGGAGCAGCACCTGGTATACGTACGCACACTCACAGCGATGACTTCCATCTGAACAGAGTTTTGCAACCAGTTTATACCCACTCGACAGTAATTTAACCTAGACCATGTTTATGCAGGATGTGCACCAACAGCCATGGGAGACCATCTCAAAATTTATGCTAAAATGTTGACCTCTCTCTGTTTGCCCACTGAAAAGGCCCGTTACTTTGTCATGGAAAGAAATGAATTCCCGCAGGCCACCCCTCATACACCAGCTCTCACGTTTTTGCCCCTCATTTCCTTCCTACTCAGTTTTTCTCAGCGTATAGGAAAGAAAATGATTTTCTTTCTTTTCCATTTACTGTCAGTGTATCAGCATATATACACACACACACACACACATATATATTTTGTCTGAAATGTGTTTCTGCTGTTCCATATTACAAAAAGAGGAAGAAAGAAAACATCCAGTGCATAGAGAAAAGATTCTGGCTGTCCTGTAGTCCCTGTTGATGCAGGGATCCAAACGTCAGGCTGCCCTTTCCCCTGACTTTATAATTACAGCGGACTAGGAACTGGCAACACACCTGACGTAATCTGTTTTTTCTTGAAATGGTCTAAAATTGGCATTATCTAAACCTAAAAATACTGAAGGGTGACCAGGCAGGGATTTCCAGGGGGGAGGGGGCGGAAGAGGGGGAAGTTCAGAGAAGCAAAATAGTTATTCACAGAAAGCAAATGATAAAACAAATAACGGCTAACTAGATGAACTGCCACCCAGCATGCCTCCCTCACCTGTCTGATTCTCAGACCTTTCTTCTTCCTACCTGAGATTCATTGTTCTTAAAAAAAAAAACAAAAACACAGCAATTTTTTTTCTACAGAAGCAGCTTATTTTTTAAAAGGATATTTTCTAATTATTTCAGTGGAACATTTTCCTTCGAAAAAATCTAATACCAGCAATAAAGAGCTGTAACATTTCAATAGCTGTAACCAAGCCATTTGAATCAATGACCATGCTCCAATTTGTTCCAGATATCTTTTCAATCAATTAAAAAATGTTCCTGAAAATTTGGGACTTTTTATTGAAATGGCCCATTTTTGTTTACTTTTTGGTTGTTAACTGGAAAATGTACTTTTTACTGAATTTGTTTCTTTTTATTCCAAAGGGGCAATAAAAATTTGAGCTTTTTTTTTTTTTTTTCCAAATTAAATAATCCATATCTGGCAAAATTATCAAATATATTAACAGTATACAGTCTTATCTACAGGCTACATACTATGAAAGAGTACACAGTATAGCAGAGCACAGTATATAACATCTCCTGAACTAGGTGCTTAATGATCTGTTTTATAAAATAATCCTAATTTAATTAAGAACATTTTATTTTCATAGAAGTCGGTCAATTGAAGTCCACTTGTATTTATCACAGCTTAATTTGCCAATCATCTCTTGCCTAGTTGTTTCTGGTATCTTCCTTTTTAGTGAAGTTACCATCTGATCCGTAACCACTTGCTGTATTTCAGATAACAGTAACTCTCCGGCTGTCTGTCACTACAGCAGTCACTGGTCCACTTCAAACCTGTCTTTGAAGCTGTTACTAATATTCTGGTATTTTCTTTCTTTATAACTGCCACTGTGTATTTACCTAAGCTGCTCATTGTATGTCTCTTAACTAGCTCATGATTCCTTCCACAAACTATGCCCAGCTGTTCCCTGCCAATTTCTTAAGTCAAACTCCATCCTTCCTCTTCCAGGAAAGCAATTGTAAAATATTCTTTCCGTAGTTCCCTGGTGTTCTTCTAAACTTCTCCCTGATCATTTTCAGTGGATAACTTCACGGTCTTTTATTGTCTTTCTATTGTCTTTAGGTTCCAAGCAAACGCGTGGTTATTTCATACAAAGCAAGCAGCAAAGCTTTCACAAGAGGTAAGAAATATTGGTGAGTCGCAAACCTCCAAATCTCCCGTTTTGTTTGCCTACCTGTCCTTTATGGGTATACCGCGAAGCAAAATGCTTCATCGCTGCATGGGAAGATGTGTGATGGCAACCGCATGAAGGTGAGCGTTTTTCTCCTGATTCCTTTTTACCCTGGCAGAATATCATGAGTCATTTCTTTTTGGTTAGAGAGCTTCTTAGGGAAGCAGGGAAAGATAATGCCAGCAGATGATTATTCCTATTGCAGGAAAAGCCTAGCAGCTCAAATCAACAGCATTTATGCATGGTGCAAAACAACATGAAGAAGGTGTGTCTAACACCAATGTGTTCACCCTCACAAATACTTCATAAACACCATATATAGATATATACACACATATACATGTATACGTATCTTACATATGTCTTACAATATATATATACATATATTATACCTTAAAAGCACGTAAGCATTTTTTTCTTTCTATTTGCATTATGTACTTGGCCGATTCATAAAATACATTCTCTGACAATCCCTGGGCACTTGGCGTAACATCTCAGGTGTGCTCAGGTCTTGCCCCAGCGCAGAGCTGGACCTGCACCCGCGGGTGGGAATCACTGCCCGGCCTGCGGCTCAGCCACAGCCCTCCCGTCTCCTCCAGGAGACCAACGCAACTCCCCCAGTTCACACCGTGGTGATGGTGGGGCATGTCAAGACCATAAACACAACTACTGTCTTCATTTTTAGCAGAGATATGGGGCAAAAAAATAAAAATAAAAATAAAATAAAAATAAACAAAAACAAAAAAAACCTGTTCCTGCTTTTCACTTCTAGCAAAACAGCCTGTTATGTCTGCTTAAATTTCTATGGCATCTTCTTTTGCATACTCATCTTTGCCTCCTACTGACAGTGGACTTTGTACTTTCTTCTCCTTAGTTTATTTAACCCTTTGGGATCCCACGCTAGCCAAATTTTGCATTGAAAATTTTGTTTCAGTGGTATTAACAGGCTATAATTACTGAACATGCTGGCTCTGTCATCATTTGTAATTGACGGATTGTTTTGCTAATAAACTCAGATTTATTCAGCTGCATGTCAGCCCACAAAAGATGAGCTAAACTTAGCCCTTTTCGTTTCAACAATATTATTGCATGAACAAACTCAATTTTCTTTCCTTTTCCTGCTCACATGGGTAGGGACAGGTTGTATAGTGCAGCATGCAAGACCTCTATGGTATGGCCAGCTGACATTATATAGCAGCAAAGACAGAAATTTCTGAGCTGGAACTGTATGACAGGCTCTCCTTTTTATGCAATACAGTTAACAACAACTTCCTATTGAAATAACACCAAATACATATACTCTTATTAACGAGGGCATAATCTGGCAAGCTTTAAATGAGGCAGCGATGCAAAGTATGGTGTAGTGTGGAATCTGTGACAGCGAGTACAGGTTTCTCTTGCAGGATTTAACCGCGCTCTTCAGCTGATGAATATGAAGAAAAAGATGTCAGAAAATCTTGGGTTCGAGTGTCACTAGCACAACTTTCCTACGTGATGCAGGTATTCACAGGCTTTGGTTCTTTACAAAGAAATCTTTAGGGAAACAAGATGTTCTTCCACTGAAGTCGATCTGCCTCCGTTCCTATTTTGAATTACTCCTGCAAGGAAAACTGAGCAGAGCTTATGTAAGGCCAAAAGGCAACAAATGCTGCTCCTCACGCTGAGACGTTAAGCCAGTGTTTCTTTTATGCATGCATGGTTGCTGTGGAGGAGGGATGCAAAGATCCCACACCATCGAAAAACCGTGGGGAAGTCCTGCCATCCTGATCACATTCCCACCTTCCCATCTGCCGAGGCACGGATCCCTTTCACTCTGAGAAGAGGAAGCCCCGAATATCACTACAATACAAGATCAAATTCAGAAAGACAGAAAAATCTGCAGGAAGACATCACTTCAGAGCTAACTGAATATTAACTTTCAGTACCTTGCAAATCATCCTTGAATTTATACAAATGGGAACTCTGAGCTGTCTGAAACACAGATCACAGCAGTGTCCACTTCAATTTTAATGTTCAAGACCACCTGTAACAAATCGACAGCAACACCTTGGCTGCTACATCTGTCCAAGTGTGAAAACTAGTTTCAGAGTCTAGCCTTTCATACCAAGCCCATATAGTCCAAAAGGACAAATTTATTCTAATTTTCAACTTAAAATACCTTGTCAAGGGAGGCACTTTTGCAAGATGACACTGTTTGCAGTATCGTAAAGATCTCAGTCGTAAAGTATTGTAAAGTATCGTAAAGATCTTTCCACACTACCTGGCAAGCACAGCTTGCTGATTTTTCCCATTCCAAAGCACTGATCCAATCTTATGATATTACGGGATTAAATACCATTCACTACGACTAACCCAACTGGATGCATCACCACGAAAACATTAAATCATCCATCACTTAAAGCCATTTTTTCCTTCCAGATCACACATTTATTTTTAAGAACAAAACACCACTTCTCAAGGAACAGATCCAGTAGTAGAAAGTTTAGAGGTATCCAGTAAAAGTGAAAAAATACGTAATCCAGACTTGCGTAGGTGATAAACCGTGATAACATTTCCTTTTCCTTTCTTCCTTCCCTATTACGAATTGACTACCAAGAAATAAAAGTGTTGCTGAGTTTCCAAATTCAGGACTTTCTGGACTTAGATAATTCCCACCAGGCTCTAATCTAAGACAGCAAACCTGTGGCTCAAAGCACATTCAGCTCCCAGCAATAATCAGTGGTGCTGCCTCTGTCAGCGAGGAACTAAAATCAACAGTAACAGCTAGTTTCACATCCCAATGTGCTAAGCAAGAACATTAGCATTGTAAAATGTGCAATCACCATTTTTTTTCCTAATGGCAGAGCTACTACTTTCATTGCTATACGCCGCCTGAAGTGAGGACAGAAGTCTTAGCGTGATTTGCATTTCAATACGGAAACCAGAAGAACCTGAGAGCTGCAAACTCAGTTTCATAAACTCATACTGCCATGGGTACAGGACTGCATTAGCAGTCATATGTTCCTAGCAACTAACAGACATTATCAGGACAGCGGGCTTTCTTGCCTGTGTCTGCGATACTGCTCTTTCTAGTTGGCGCTATATGTTGGTTCTAAACGATGGTTCCGCATTTTTAAAGTTATAAACACCTGAGTGAATCAGCGGATGGTTTCCATTATTTGCATTTCATGGCTGGTTATTCATCCTGGATTTTCCTTACTGGGTATTGAAAGTTCTGATAATTTATGAGCCCCAGGATTATATTGGGGGATGGAAGAGTGAGAATCTCCCCTGCAGAATTTTCTTCAACTGACTCAAAGGCTGCTTTCTCCAGTAACTCTTCTTGTCTTAGGCTGCTGAGGAACATCCATCATGCTCCTGATTTTCATTAAATGTCATCATAAGCACTGTGTAAGAGTCAAAGATGATTCACTGGATTTTAGGGGCGGGGGGGAGGAAACATGGCTGTTCCATTTTTGCCCAGCAAGTTCTTTCATTGCCACAGCAATGAGGAGAAAAGGAATTTTTCAGCAGAAAAAAACGGCGGATGTAACAATAATGATGTCAGATTATAGTATTTGAAAGATGAAAGTAAGGCTTTGTCTTACTCATTTTCATAAAAGATTTCAGTTTTGCCTTACTCATTTTCATATGCTGCTCGGAAGTTGCTTAAGTTTTAATCCAAGTGTGTGAACGTCCATGGTCTGTATCCTTCCAGCTCATCCTTTACATTCTAGTTTATTTAGAGATTATTTACAAAGCAAAAACATTTTTAGGCAAAGACTTTATTTTGTAAAGATCCAGGACTGCCTAATTCTGCTACGAGAAGCCCTCTGTACTTCTGTTGAACCTACGTATGCACACATAAAACATGCAAATGCAAAAACATTCTTACTATGCCTAGCCAGGAATTAACTGCAAAGCAATTACACCCACAGACATGTTGTGAAGCTCAAAGCTTTCAGAAATCTAAAGGAAGGCTTGACATTAGAAAGTCTAGTAGTGATAGCAACTGAAGAAATAAGCACATATATATAGTTTTGAGTTGGGCTCTGCAATGAAATGGAGCTTATGTGCCCACCTGCCCATCTCTCTGATTGTCTGTCAGTCATATTCTGCTTGAGTAGTTTTTGGAACCGTTCATCAGTCTCTGTCATATCTGAAACAGAGTTAGAACTGCCTCTGAGATAATTATGACCCTACAGATTTTCTGACAAAAAGAGTCTGGGTAGCAGAGAGAGATGCTAATTCATGTTATTCTAAAACAAGAGCAGCGTGAAAAAACTTCTATATGTTTTGTTTGACAGCGATCAGCACATACACATTTCCCAGCATTTAGCAATGTAGCTCCTGATAAGACACAGCATGTGGTGACTTTTGTGAGATTAAGGGGATCAGAAGACACCCGACGGTTACTGTAGAGCGAGGTGGCTGAGGGAATAAAAGGACCAAAGTCAAGGAAACGGAGTTAAAGTAAAAAAAATCAAATAAATAAAAAATCAAATATAATGGATACAATTTTAATAAAGTGTCAATAGATCCTCACAAACTTCTAGGCCAGTTGGGAAGTTACACGCTCACAGTTCAGCTGAAACCCGTTATAACCTCAGCTTTGTTTCTGGAGGTTACTACCAGATGTGTGAGCGCACCAGGTACAGACAGAACCATCTCCAAAACCATCCCTAGACTCATTTCCTCTACTTGGACTTCACAGTCATCACTGGTCTCCTCTATGACTTTGGTTAGATACACAAATTTTGATCATAGAATCATAGAATCATAGGATGGTTGAGTTGAAAGGGACCCTAAAGACCATCTAGTTCCAACCCCCCTGCCATGGGCATGGACACCTCCCACTAGACCAGGCTGATCAAAGCCCCATCCAATCTGGCCTTGAACACTTCCAGGGATGGGGCAGCCACAGCTTCTCTGGGAAACCTGTTTCAGTGTCTCCCCACCCTCACAGTAAAGAATTTCTTCCTAATAGCTAATCTAAATTTCCCCTTTTTCAGTTTAAAACCATTACCCCTCGTCCTATTGCTACACTCCCTGGTACAAAGTCCCTCTCCATCCTTCCTGTAGGCCATCTTTAAGTACTGGAAGGCTGCTATAAGGTCTCTCCGGAGCCCTATGCTCATTACAGGAGTAATAAACAGTCAGCTAAATTATATGTGGTTTCTACTGGTGTGAAAAGATGAAAATCCCAAACCAAACACTTGCGAAAAACTCTGCGGATACGTTTAACTTCTGTTTATTATTTCACGTGCTTGTGTGTAAGTGTGCAAATGAATGCAGGTCTTCCGTGACACGTTCTGCACCAGACAGAGATGTTCACATAGAGATGTCCCAGTAGCCTGGACAGCCCTTCTCCGTACCTTTTAAAGGAAGCATTCTGTAAGATTAGAAACCTTTGTTTCTAAGTGCCGTTGCACTGCAAAAAAAGTAATTTCTACCCAAGTCTAAGGTAATATCACAGCCCTGCACTCGCGGATTAGCACAGTTCGTAGGCACGATGGCCCTGGCAGTCAGGTTCCTGGCGGCACGTCAAGGCAGCCCTTGGCAGCGCAGCATCTTGTGCCCAGACCTTGTGATTTAAGGGCAAAAAACCACGCAGTTTAGGTTTCACACTTCAAGCATACAGTGGACTAACGACCACGAAACTGGTATTGTCATGGTTCAGTACGTTATGTCAAAGGGGACCAAGATTGCTTTCCCAACAAAGCGCTCTTAACTTAGTGAAACTAAACTGGTATCAATTACAGTACAGAGAGGTTCAAAGGAGATAATAATCTCTAAAATGCTGCAGGGTTGCTGTTTTTTTATTGCTAATTTGTGCAAGTTTTGACAGTAATTGCTGAACCCTTTGATGTTTTCAGAGGTTCCCATGGTGCTGTTTTGAGAAGTTTTGGCAGATTCTGCAGTCCTCGGATCAATAGCAGGAGGATTTATTCAACAGCAACTATTGGGTTTATTCTTTTACTTCAAACATCAGAGCTTCAAGCCTACATATTTTTGTCATAATACCTTAAAAAGAAAATTTAAAATGTAAAATTAAATGGATACTAAAAACTTGAGATCTAATTAATCTAAAAAATAGCTCCCTTTTGCCCTTCTGAGAATTGTTTGTGGTTTTACAGACGACTTCACTTGCTCTTGTTTCACCTTGCTGTAACAAATGCCAGTACAAAGAAAACTAGCTATACTTCACTGTCCTGTGGGATCAAAAGGCAAAAAAGAAATTTCCCATACCTTCATTAGATGTTTTATGTGTAATTGCAGAAGAAAAATCTAAAACTCATATCTGCAAGTTTATATGTACTACTTGCCCAGAATAAGAAAGTAAGTAGTTCCATTACTTCAGGGTGATTACTGAGGATGTGTAAGATAAAGCATGAGCATAAATCTGGATTGTATGTCAGACACCTGTCTACAGCACCATCTATTTTAGGCATATTTTCAACACAAAAGTTCAAGAGCGCTATTCAGACTCTCTCCCCTTTGCAGATACCTGACTTACAAAATTGGAGTCAGCAACCTCGTCGTTGCTCCACAAAGTACCCGAAGCACCTCAATATGACTTGCCATGAGCACTCTACAGCAACTCAGCCTGATCAGCCAACACTTGCATTCCAGGAGTCATGCAAAGACATGTCTGAACTCTCTTTACGTCTCTCACCTTACATTTGCTGACTTTAATAGGCACTGGCAATTATGAATTATGTTCAAAATCACTAGTGGCGGTGCCTAATTCTATTGCATATGACTGAAGTAGCCTATCACCTGGGAAGTCAGAAGCTTCAACACTAAGTCCTCCTTGGCCACAGGGAGGTTTCATGCCTTGCTCTCATTCCCCAGAGCAGTATCTGAACCACCACCTTGAACACAAGGCCGAGACAGAGCCTTTTCTCTCCCTTCTTAGGGAACCTGGGTCACGGCGTAGAGCCGTGGACATAGACGCTGCCAGGGAAGATAATGACTGTGTCACATCTACTTTTTTTATTTTACCAGTGTAGCAAAGTCCTGACGCTGATTGTCACCACTTATGAATGCTGTTAAGGGCTCACCTTTCGTATCTGCCCTATGAAAATGAGATTCTTTAGACGAATCTGCTGCCAGAAAAACTGCTCCTGTCAGCCCCTTAGCTTATCACATTGGACAGTTGGCTCAGGTAAAGGCCCCTGGGGGCTTCTCCAGGGCTCTGTCCTAGAAGAGCACTCTTCAGAAAAGACAAGATCCATCCCAACGCAGCCTGAAAGCCTCAGTCACGCCTGTGTTGTCATCAGGGACAAGGTAATGGTCAGGAACGAATGAACAAGTAGACAATAGGGAAAGAAACGGGGGAAAACACGAAAGGTCAGGTGCAAAGTCTGTGGCAGTTGGAAGCGATTTTATATAAAGTGGAAAAAGCATCCAAATGAAACTGGTATCTGTTGGACTCTTGCTGTCATCAGACCCTACAGCTTTACGGAGTCCTGAAACAGAAAACAAGACCCAGAGAGGCTCTGAGGGAGATACACTTCTCTGAATGGACAAGTTGTAAACACCACATTCTCCACTTTAGAAATAAACTGCTGAACCTAAAAACCATACTGCTACTGCTTCTATTTGGCCAAAACTGAATTCATGATTTTAGAAAACAAAACCTAAGCAGTTCAAGGTATTTCAGGGCCTGACCCACCTTATAGCACTAATTGTGCAGTGTTTAATTATCCATCTATTCTGTTGAGTATCTTTTTTCTATTACATTGCTTAGCTTTGTGGGATCTTGCATAGATTTACTTTTTTGGATGTGTTCTGAAAGGGCAAGCGCTAAAGACAGTAAATCACCAGAAAATCAATAGTCACATGGTTCAAAACTCTTTGCCTATTCTAAGTACTACAAAGTGGTATTTTATGTAATTGAGGCTTTTGCTTCTATCTATTAAGTCTTTTGATCACTTCCTAATTAATGAAGTAATGACAACCAATTGTATTTACATCTGACACAAAGCATATTGTTAAAGGCTGTCATACCCACTTAACTTTTCTTGCATGTTAACACAATGTTGTAACCTTACCATTTTCTGCCTTTCTGCCTTACTGCTGCTGGGAGCATTAATCAGTAAAGTTATTCCATTTTAACGTTTTAATTAAGTGGCAATTAAATTGGAAGAACTGAAATGTCTGCGTAACTCAAGTCTCTCAGGATGCTTCTTCCAATTGAAGTCTACAAAAGACTGAAAACGCATTAGGATTCTGTTTTGCTATGGACAAAGCCTCATTAAAGCCACGAAAGGGAGCTACACACCTCTCTGCAGGGCTAAATCCACGTTTTCTCACGGATTTGAGTTATCTGTTCTCTGAGTCAGAGCCCTGCAAGAGCACAAGCCTCGGAAACGGTGGAGAAGGCCCACTTCACTTTCTTACGTTCACATCAATCGGCACTGTCAGATTTTTTGCCAACAAGAATTTGAATTTGGCTCTGTGGTTAGGGCAGAGGTTTCTGACATCCTCTATGGAACAAAAAAGTTTGCTTGTTTTCTCTGGATTCAAGTAAGATTCTGTTGGCCACCGCAGATGAACTTCACCAGGCAGAACAAACTGACTGCTTACCAAGTCCCAAAATAGTTACTTGACATGAAGAAAAGCCCATGTTGCCAGATGCTTGATTCTTTTCTAATTTTAAAAATAGAATATCTTTTAAAAAAATGAAAAACAATAAGGGAACAAAGAAAGAAAATTACTTATATTCTAATTGTTTCTGTGTAGTTGAATTAAATAGGAATTTTCTAACAAAACATTTTTTCACAGGGAACTAACAAAGCATCAAACCCAAGCACTCCACAGAAACATTATGGTTTTTACATATTTTTCCCAAAACAGAAACAGGATTCTGGCAATTGAGAAGCCATCTTCCTCAGTGGTCTGCCAAAGAGCCCTGGTTTCCTTGCATGTGGCTGAGAGACAGCCCCACGCTGTGGGTTGTCTGGTGCCAAGGGACCTGTAACCCCAAAACAACCTGTTGTGGAGCCAGAGGTTGAGGACAGCCTGGCTGTACTGGTGGCTCTCGGGCTCCCTTCCGCATGGGGATGAACTGCCCTTATTCTGGGAAAAGGTCTCCAACTGTCCCAAGGCCAGAAACTTTCCAGAAACCACTCTCCTTTTCAGATTCAGCGAGCGGAGTCCTTGGTGCACTTGGCAGGGTGTGAAATCCCTGACATTACATATCTGGCTGCTCCATGTTGCTTTGAAAAACGAGAGGGGAAAAAAAATATTCCTGCAGACAGCTTTTTGTATATGATCTGTAGAAACTTTTGGAGTCTCTGTGCAAATGGTCTCTCGAGCCTGAACCAGCTGCACCGGGTCACCTGCTGCCCCTATTTTGAACATGCTGCTATTGCGAACCATCCTCTAGCACTCTTAATCGAGCACTAACACTGTGTCCTGCGACAGTTCCAGAGTTCCAGCATTTATTCAGTGGGCCAATCACCAATTACTATCTAGTTTCTTCCTTAATAAAGTTGAGCGTCTGTTTTGCAAACAGTTCTGCTAAGAAACACATTCTTATTTTATAACTGGGTCTGTAATTCTGAATTACGCAGTAACGCTGCAGAAACGAAGTCACAGATATCCTACAGACCAATTTATCTTTTAAGGGTAGATAAAATGATGACCAAATGTTTGGATTTACATTATTCCTGGTCAGAAGCTGAAGTTCAGCTGGATTCAGGAGGAGACTGCCCCCTTAATATCCACCTCTTTGTAGCTGGTTATCTGCACTCCATGATTTTGGCATTACAGCAGGATACAGGGCTAGGGCTCACTAGGCATTACATGGAATCTAAGACTAGCAGAACAAAATGGAAGAATGAGGGATAAAATATTTTTGCAGAAAGCAAGTCCTTCCACGGGCCAAGAGGCGCAATCCCCTGGCAGTGGCAGAATAGTGGGCTCGATACTGTGGGACAGCAAGACAGATCCCACATCCCTGGTTACCGGAGACTCTTACAGCAGCCAGTATTAGATAAACGCTTCTACCTACTGCTTTGCTGAGAGCATCTTCCTTCTGACAAATTGTAGGCATCAATCAAGGCATAAAGGTTCAGTTTTTCCAGTTACAGAATTTGGGCAGGGTTCTGGTTAATAGGGTAACTGTCAAAACAGCACAGGGAGAGAAAAGGGGATGGCATTTCCAACCAAGACGCTGTTTAAGATGAAAGGGAAATAAATGATCTGGTTTTAACGTTTCAGTCCAATCAGATGAGACTCCCCTGCTGTGGATACTTACTGTTTTCCTGTAAATTCATACCCCTTTACATTTATATTCCTTTCTTCCATAGCTATTTTAACGTACAGCTTAGTCACCCAACCTTTCTAATACCACAACAAGGCAAAAAGCCGGCTTCTGATGCCCACTGCCTCCTCACTGCAGATAGTCGTACCACGGACCACTGGCCTGCACTGGGAGCACATGCTGGGAAGTGCTTTACAAAGTTATAGAATCACAGAATGGCTGAGTTGGAAGGGACCTTCAAGATCGCCTAGTTCCAACCCCCTGCCCTGGCCAGGGACACCCCCCACTAGACCAGGCTGATCAAAGCCCCATCCAGCCTGGCCTTGAACACTGTGGGGCATCCACAACTTCTCTAGGCAACAAGTCAGAGCAGCTCTTCTTCTCACCCAGATTTCTTGCTTTGATTTTTCTCTATGCTGATCAGGTGCTGATTCTCTGTCAACTCTAAGATATCTCAAACTAACACTTAAATGTGTTTCGTGCTTTTTTTTTTATTATTATTATTATTACTCATTATGTCAGGAGTTGACGTGATTTTGTCAGGATTGCAAACACTTGCCAATGCTCCCCCTTCAATCTGCCGGGGAGGCAATTCTAGGTATGAGACTGTTGTATCTCACAGCTCTAGCAGCAAATAAACACATCAGAAACTGAGCCGATATTTTTGTATGCTTCTGAGCTGCTCATTTTCATGCTAGATTTGGGCTACTCCCTATTACACTCTTCTTGTGCAACATGTTCTGTCATGGAAAAAATGATCCATGTGCAACTGAAAGTGCTGATATAATGCATTGCTCTAAGAAAAAAAAAAAACCAAAACCAAACATAGATTAAGAAACACTACTTTATTCTAGCCAGCACTTGATTTACCCTAGTATGGACAGTTATACCCCAGATAGTTAAAGACCTTGCTCTACTGCAAGGGAACATTCTCCTGAGCGACTGGGTGGGGGGAGTTGTGTGTGAACGGCAGCAGGATCACCCCAGGGACCCCATTGAATTAGAGCAGTTTTGAATTCCAGCTAGGATTGCACAAGAGACTATGAGAAAGGATGCCCCAAAAGTATGCCGAATCAGTGGCAGTTAACACACTTGTTCTGCCCTTTCCTCAGCCAGCTTTGGTGACTGCTTAATCACCAACCTGACTCTCTCGGAGCAACGTGGCTCCTTATCCTGCAGGAGAATTTTCTGCCACCAAGGTAGGTCCTGTCAGCGGCACTCACGGCGCAGCTATAGAGATGTGATCTAGGTCTCTGCAGCAAGGATTCTGCAGAAATCTGCGTAACTTTTTAAATCCTTGGGGAGGTTCCTGGCATGCTGGGACAGCATGGGAGAAGGTTCTGAGCAGGACTGCCAGGCTGAAGCTGAGACAGAGGGAAGCAATGTATATAGAGAGATCATTTTTACTCTAACTAGGTTCCTGGTTCACGTTAGTTCCTTATTCAGGGAATTCTTACAATGGTCACAGGATGGGTCCCATCCCTATCCATACACATAGATGAAGTTTTAACTTCTGTGCACTTGATCAGGATGAGACTACGCAAATTTTAAGCCTTTGCCACAGGCAAAAGAACACACCAACCGTGCCCACTCCAGGTGACTATATTTTCTACAAATGCTCAGAGTGATTAAAATGCTTTCCACTGAGGCGGTGAGAAGAAAAACAGGCATTCCCTGTGTGAAATAAACAGACAGACAGCATTAATGAATGGACCCTTTCATTACACTAAAGGTCTTTCCTCTTCAGGAACTACAAATATGCCAGTTATCAACAAAGGCTCAAGCTCTAAGTCCTTAATGAAGAAATGAAATGGCGTAGGAATGAGCAGCTGTGTGATGCCATAATTGTCATGTGCAAGGGGCGAAATCTACCTTAGGACTCATTAAAGCAGCCAGTCCAGGAACAAGCAAGCCAAAAGACTTTGGAGCATAGCTTCATTGTTGACAGTCAAGTGTCTACATTTAACATGCTCTTTAGCCAGATGGATGTCTTCAAAGTATCTGGAATGCCTGCAAATAAGGGACAAAGGCATTTAGCCTGAATAATAGTCGGTGGCACTAGTAGACAGCTAGATTGCTTCAGTTTGAGCAAGGGGCAGTGATACCTGTGCTGCTGCTAGTGACTCTAAGCCTGTGACCCTCATCCTCAACGCTTGCCAGCCCACTAGCCCCTTACGGGGAGGTCCTTTTTCTCTGCAGTTGCCTTGATCACTTCTGCTGGTCACCTCCCCCTCATCTCTGCCTTCTTGCTGCCCAGGCACCTGCTCTGAAGAGTGGTGATACCCAGCTGACTGCAGCTCTGCCTTTCAGCATGGACGGAAGATTAAATGTAGGACCTTCCATCTTCTTTTCTGATGGGGGATGTAGGTTAATGAGACTCGGAAGTAACGGAAAAGAACTTTAGGAAGAGCAAATACATAAACTAGTATGAATGGATGATATTTTATGCATTTTATTCAATGGGGGCAAAAGTTGATTTTTAAAGTGCAAGTCTGCTCTGAAACATGACTTTGAAATCCCCTGGTAAACAGAGCAGATCTGTTCTGTGTGTATTTTGAGTTGTGCCAGTGTTTTCTTTAGGGTGAGAATGCTCTGTGGACAGGTGGTATAAAACATTGAATTCAGCCCCTTGAATGCTAGTAAGACAAAAAATTAACCTTAAAATTATCCGCCCTTCAGTGCAGCAGCCTCTTCAAGTTATGACATAGACTTGTAGACTAAATAAAATGTTATTTCACAAAACAGTATTTTGTCCTTGATTTGAGTAGCCAAACACTTTACAATCCACAGAGAAATACACTGCAAAAGACGGCTTTTAAACTGATTGCAAACTCACCCACCTTGTTATTTCCATGCTCAACTTCAAATACAGCAGGAAAGCAGTTCCAAAGTTTCTGCAATAAAACCTCACCCAGTTAATTTCTTTTTCCAATACCCTCCTGAATCAGTTCTCTAAGCTGCAGACAATTCTTTCGGGGGGAGCGACAGAGAAAAAATACTGCTAACAAACAGGAGCGGGTCTTCTTGTAAAAGGACAATTTGCAAAGCAGTAACCCAGCTCTTGCTCCATAAATTACAAAGTATTTAGTATCTAGTTATGACAAGACTGTTACACGCTACCTCCTATTCCTCTGCTCTTTTAGATTCCAAAGAAAGAAACTGGAAGGAGCAAATGTGGGGAAACTTGAAATTGTCACCAATGGCCCTCAAGAGCAAATGAGCCTCAAGAGTAAATGTTTCATTTCTTTGCAGTACTTTAATACTAATAACTTCTGAAACACATTTCCTTCCAAAATCTTTTTTTTTTTTTAGATTATCTAGGATATTGTCACCAGCACTGAACTATTGCAGTCCTGCCATAAAACAAGGCTGTAATGCAACAGTGAACAAAAACCCATGAGGTATCAGAGAATGGCATCAGAATACAGCGTCCAGCTGCAAATGCGGGGAGAATTCCTTCTACGTACCTGTACTGGGGAGCATCCAAATTAGAATATGGGCAAGCCTAAAGTCTTACTCTTACAGAGGGTGCCAGGACGGTTCCAATGACACGAGGCTTTGGTTTACAGCCCACCTGGCGGCATCCCTTTCAGCAGAAGGGTGTTTGAATTTGTGGTGAGGCAGCACTTCAGAGGAAGGAACGGCCAGTACTGCTCCCTGGAGCACGCAGGACAGTCTTAAGAACCTTCTCATTAAGCTACAGACCAGGCTTGCACCTGTTTACTCTATGAACGAGGAATATTACAGCCTCAGACGGACAATGCACACTGTAGTTCTTTGGGCAGATGAAAATTCCTATTTAAAGCATTATACATAAAAGATGAAAGGAAGAAGGGCAGCCTGTATAACAAAATTAACTCCTACTTAGAAAAAGAGAGAAACTGGCCATTACAAAATATAATTTTTCTTACAAGAAACAGCACCACAGTGCCACTGCACAGCATACAGGGAATGGAAAAAGAGATGTGATGTAGGGAGAATACAAAAGAAAGGAACAGAAAAAAAAAAAAAGAAAGGAATTAATCCGCAATATGAAAGAAAAGTTGCATTTAAAGAGAAGAGTCAACCCTAACAGCACTATCCCGTTTATATTTTTACAGAAATAACTTCAGAAAAAAAATCAGTTTCTGCTTCTAACTGAACTAGAACATCTCCTTATTTTCCAAGCAATTCACGGAACATGCCAGTTTTGCCCTAACTACCTTTAAGATTTTTGAGATTGACTATACAAGTAACTTTATGTATGCGCTTAAGAACACGGAATTCAGTTATCATGCCTGTTTGGTGGTAAGTATGATCCTCTACCAGAGAGAATGGGCAAAGCTCAGCTGTCTGTACAGGCTCCACATAAACTGCTGGCATAAATAAGAGAACCATGAGTACGGATGTACACAAGGAACAGTCTATTTTAGCAAGAAGGCAGGACAGCTGTTGTTGTGAAGTTCTGACTAATTACGGCAAAAGAGTGTTGCAGAAAAGTACAAAATGGATGCAAATACATGCTTAAAATAGAAAACTTTTTTAGTCTGCATCTTTAGTACATTTAAACGTAATGTTTTGCTACTTGTTTTGCTTTTTTATGATGTTACAGTTTTACACTGAAGCAATACATACTTTCCACTTCTTTAGTTTTCTAATAACTAAAGACTATCAGATTTTCAGCAGAACTACTTTTTATTAAAAAGTGTCACACTTAAAATAGTCATCATTTCTTTTGTGTGAATAAAATCACATCGGGGGTCTTATTAACATTCTTACTGCAAGAACAAAATCACCTCAAACTCAAAATTGGTTTGAGGTTGCAAGAAGCCTGGGCTATATTTGCAATCGACAGCGCCTTCTGATATATTGAATTTTCACAAGTCAAGAAGACCGAAACACTTCCACAGGCTATATTCTTCCTTCAGGGATGGCAGTGTGAATCAATGGAACACTTACGCCACATGAACTCTCTAAAAATCCCAATCTTATAATCCTAAATATTTTTTTTCTGTCTATCTAAATAATACAATAATATTTCAAAGAATACTGTTCATATATAAAAGTATTTTTTTTACTTTTAATATTGAAACAATTCTGTTTTGAAGTATCTTTTACTGTGCTGAAAAAGCTCTAATATATTAACTGATGGTGCATCAATCCCCTGAACAAGTGCTTCACTTTATCAGCTGAAATAATTCCGCTGAATAAATACTCTTATCCATATGAGCAAACATAAACAGTAATCAAAGCCTTTATTTTCAGTATTTTATATCTTGACTACAATATTCTAAAATCCAGTTAAGACAGTCAGCTAATACTGGGATTTAAGTTTGCAGCCCTTCATCCCAGTGTTTATGATTTAATTAGCAAAACTTTCACATTCTTTTTACGTAAGTGGGCCAATCCAAGTTAAAATAATTATTGTATATGAATAACTATAATATAAATCATTAGTTGAACCAACTAGCTTTTAATCACTTAAGTCAACATAGTCTGTCTCTTTTTTTTTTTTTTGAACAATCTCACGATTTGGTATACCTGGACCCTCTTTACTTCTGGCATTCATCCACTGGACAAACTAACACTGCTCCCATAATCAGCAACTAATTTGTTTAAATTAGTGTTTTCCTTTTCTCCATCCAACTTACCACAGAATCATAGAATAGTCTGGGGTTGAAAGGGACCTTTAAACGTCACCTAGCCTAACCGCCCCCAACTTATCCCACTTCATGGCACGTCTAATGTTCTCAGCCCTGATAATGCTTTTGCTTTCAATTAAAAAAAGTAATTTTCCCTCCAGGAAATAGGAAATCTTAGTACTGCATGTGTCACCAGTCAGAAAACCCTCATTTGCTCTGTGCTCTAACATACAGAATTAATCTCCAGCTCAGCCTGTGGCACGCTCCTCAGGAAACTTCTGGCTTGGAAAATTAGAGATGATCAGAGGGCTGGGGCACCTCTCCTATGAGGACAGGCTGAGAGAGCTGGGGTTGTTCAGCCTGGAGAAGAGAAGGCTCCAGGGAGACCTTATTGTGGCCTTCCGGTATGTGAAGGGGGCTACAAGAAAGCTGGAGAGGGACTTTTTACAAGGGCATGTAGTGATAGGATGAGGGGTAATGGTTTCAAACTGAAAGAAGGCAGAGTTAGATTCGGTATTAGGAAGAAATTCTGTACTGTGAGGGTGGTGAGACACTGGAACAGGCTGCCCAGAGATGCTGTGGATGCCCCATCCCTGGAAGTGTTCAAAGCCAGGTTGATGGGGCTTTGAGCAACCTGATCTAGTGGGAGGTGTCCCTGCCCATGGTAGGGGCGTTAGAACTAGATGATCTTTAAGGTCCCTTCCAACCCAAACCATTCTATGAGAAGTACGTATTAGGCAGAAGTACCTAGTACCTATACCAAGGAGGAGATCTTTTCACAAGGTGAGCAGACTGGAGAGTGGCCTATCTGGAAAACAGACACATTCGCCAGTCATCCCACTGGGAGAAAGCCAACATCTACCAGAGCTTTCCTTTGCCTGGTATTTGTATGCTCAGTCTTTGCCAGGGAGCTGCAAAAGCAGCCATGAGCACGGTGCATTTCCTCATCTACTCGCCTTTCTGCAAAGGGCTGCAGTGTAAATAGCTTGGGGATGGATGCTGGGCAGTCCAGCACTGCCTGCGACGTTCCTTCCAATGTTCCCCTAGCGAACTCAAAATATCTCCTTCGGACACACAGATATCCTGCAAAGGTCCCTGCTGCGTGCCCACTTGAAGGACTGTGCTCCATTTTCAGCCATGCTTTGTGCAAAAAATGCCTTGGCTTGGGAGTATATGGACTTTTAGAAAGTTTGTGCTAATTCACTTCTGAATATAGGATTTGGCCATCCAAATAATTTAGGCCTTTCAATAATTTCAAATTTTGAGACTTATCTGTGTCTGAAAGGTGGGATTTCATAGCAGTGGTCTCAGACACGTCCCGCTCTTATGAAGGCAAGGTCTGGGCATGCCTGGACACCTTCTTCCCTTTATTTCCCCCCATGGCTTCCCCTTGTTTTTTCAGGAAAACAATGCCAAGTGTAGAGCCCCAAAGTGAGCAGTGGTTTATTTTGTGAAGCCTCTCTTTTGACCAAGTGTCAGATGAAGGGAGGACTGGAGGACACAGTGGACAATATCCACTGCCCAGTTTAAATGGAATTTCATTGCCTCAATTCTTCATCTGCTGAGGACGGATAACAGTACTTCCCTCCTGCTCTTTGTGTCTAAGTCACACTGGTATATATGACACTAGCAGAAGGAGGTACGATTAATTACAACTGCCAAACTAGACACTTCCAGCAAAGTACTTAGCTCCTTACTTATCTCCGTACAGTTCTTCAAAGTAAAGATCTGTTTATTTTTAGCTATGGTTTTGATGGATCTTTTGGCACCCAGTTGTTCGTTGTATTTTTTCATTCCAGCGGCAGTAAAGATATTGTTATATCTGATTTCACTGCTTTAATTGCTTCTCAGTGCACGATCATTTCTATTTCAGGCTGTTTAAAAGTTTATTTAATTTGAGATGTATGCTAAGCAGGGTAACATAATTGCACACGTCAAAGCCTGTTTCATCCTAATATTAAAGCGTTGCTTTGATTTTCTGAAGGTTTAAAAAAAATAAAATCTATGAAGTTACCTGTAAATTTGTCACAATTTTTTTTATCTGTTTTCTAAAAATACAGGTGAAAAATTGCCAAAGAACAAGACTCTATATGCAGTGTGCTGAAGGATTATTATTTTTTTTGAGGATAACAGGGATAATGAATACATACTACCATAGAGCCTGGGGGAAAAAAGCTCTGACAGAGGCATAAAAAACGTCGTCTTGTCCATTCACTGCCCAGTGATGGAACTAAAGATTCCAGCGTCATTCTTGCGGGGGGTCTGGTTAACCTGGGTGTAAAAGACGCTGACGATAAAGTCTCTACAGCATTCCTCGGGAGACTGCACAACTGCTTCACTTTACTTAGTGTTAGGAAACTTCTTCTAATGTACAACCTGAATCTTCTTTGTTGCAATTTAAGCCAAATAACCTACGTCCTAGCTGTCATGCACTTAGAGAATAGTGTATTCAATCCCTCCTGCGTCGTATTTTCATATATTATGTTCTCCCTCACTGATGCCCTTCTTTGAGCTGTGCAAGTTCCTTGATTTTTTTTCCAATTTCTGCGTAAGTTCTGTTTTCTAGATGTCTGATGATACCAGTCATTTCCTTCTAGACCCCATTTCTACAAGTGAAGCAGCCCAAATCTGAAAACTGTATTCCAGACAATGCTTCCCAGTACAGCATACAGTGGAAATACTAAGCTGCAATCTTCCTCATACATTTCAATGTGGGTTTTTTTTAAATTTTTTTACAAAGGCATAGCAACAGTTATGGACCAGACACAGGCGGCAGGTCCCTGCAGGACCCCATGAGACATCCTTCTATTCTGACAGAGATCCAGTGAAAACTAGCCAATGAATACCATTCCCAGCTGGTTCCATTGCTAATTCATCACAACCGCATCTCCTCAGGTTGCTTATCAAATGTGAGGCAATGTCAAAAGTTAGGCTAAAATCAAGATATCTGATATCAGTTGCTTATTTCTTATCTACAGGGCTAGTTACCTTGTCATACAATGAAATAAACTAAATTTAGCAAGATCTACTTTTGGTAATTTCATGTTGATCATTACTTGACTCCTTGTTTCCATTTTTATGTTTACAAATAGTTGATCTGATAACCCATTCAAGTAATTTTCAGTGAATTGAGGTTAAGTTGTTTGAGCTAGAGTTTTCTTTTTAAATTCCTTCTGTCATCATGCCTTTTTGAAAAACTGGCAAAACAGTTGCCATTGTAAGTTGCCTGGAATTTCAGCCCCTTCTATGAGTTGCCAAAGAGCTCCTTATCGCTTTAGTTATTTCTTTGAATATTTCAGAATGCAATTGAGTTGGCTTAAATGATTTGAAAAGATCTGACAGATTTAGGGATTCTAACCCCCTCTTTTACTTTCCCCTTTATCACAAGTGTTAATTGTACCACACCTCAGTTCAGAGTTGACCTTCTCAAGGAGACTGATGCAGAAAAAGGCATTAAACATTTTAGCCTTCTTGGAATCAGGAGTTGAGAGCTCTTCCTCTTTTCTATACAGCAGACCAATATTTTTCTTAGTCTTTCTCATCAGTATTATGCTGATGAATGAGTGAGTTCACATCACCCTTGAAACCCCTTGCTAATAGCATCACGTTTTGAGAGGCTGTTCCTGCATTTCCATATTATTCCTTTCACTTGTCTTCACCAATCTCATTTTCTATCCACTTCCTATATGCTTCCTTCTTGTGACTCAAATCAAGAACACTTAAAATTTAGACATGTTGGTCTTTTGTTACAGTTCCTGTCCTCCTTCTACATTTGGATCGCTTGAGCCAGCATCATTCATATCTTTCGTCCAGAAAACTGCTAGCCTGCCTTTACTAATTTTTTCTTTAGCTTTGCTTCCTCTGAGATGGCACACTGCAGATCTCCAAGTTGATTAAAAGTTTTTCTCTTGAAATCCCCTGGTTTTCTGTGCTTCCTCCTCTTCTAAAGAATAATGAACTCTGCCGCTCTCTGGTCACAGAAGTTGCCTTCTGCACTTCCACTGAAACTAGGATAGAGTCAAATCCAGAAAGGTTTCCTTTTAAGGAAGTTGCTTTTATTTTTCAAAAACTTCCTAGAGAACCTGTGCTCCTCTCCCAGTGCATACACCTGTAAATAGATAAACCCCCTATTATGTTCAAGTCATGCCCTGGACAATCTTGCCAGCTCTTCACAAAAAACCTAATCCAAATCTTCTTGAGAAGGTGTAACTGTTAAAATAATTTCCTTTACAGACTTCAGAGTGCTTTTAATTACTTACTGACCTCACTTAAGAGAGAGAGAACCTGTGGCAGAGAAGTTATAGTCAGTGTTGCAAAGTGCTGTGCTGACTTGGTTCTGCTACTGCCTGGGTGCCCACCTCCAGATTTCTAGGGTGGGATTTATTTCACCTAAATTTTGACACCAGCAGTATAACCATCTACCTTTGCACTTGGCACCTCAGCTTTTTTTTTTCTGGTCAGGGCAGGGGAACAGACACATTAGGATGTATGAATTCATCCGACCTGGTTTAGATATCTTCTGTAAAATTGGATGTGAAGACTCTTGCACTAACAGAAGTAATAAAATTTACATGGGAGAACTGACTTGGCCTTTCCCCTAACCTGGTGGGTTACAACCATGTGGTTTAACCTTGTGTTTTAACCACTGTCCAAGAGAGAACATGCTAGGCTATCACTCCTGTACCTTTTCTAGATCTTGCTTGTAAAAGGATTTCCAGGTTGATTTAATTCTGTACTTCCTTTTTATTATTACATGGCTTACTTTGAAGATTTCTACTTCATTCTGCGTATAGCGGAGACTGGTGGCCATCTGGTCATTATAACCGCCGTTCTCCTTTTCGCATTTTTTCCTACATTTTTGCTTTATACAGATCTGTCATATATTACAGAAACCTTTCAGTAAAGTTTATAGTGAACCTGCAACTTCCCTAAAGCATCAGCCTAAGCACCCCTTATTGGCAAACACAGTATCAAAGTATCAAAATGAGAGAGGAAACATGCTTCCGTTTTTTCCTTTTTTCACTGTGCCAGCTCCCTGCAGGTCAAATAAACCTCCTTGTTCTTCGCTGCCCCTAATTTCATTGTTTCTGGCTGCTGTCTGTTTCCTCTTGTTGGCACGGGGCAAGCCTTGTTGTTCCTCTTTCTTTTCTAGCTCCACTTTTAAGACATCTATTTCTCCTATTGTGGGAGAACATCAGACAGACGTCCTAAGACATCTATTCCTCCTCTCCTATAAGACATATTTTTTTCATCTTTAATTAAAATCCTCTGTGCAGTCCTCTTAAGGCAAATGCTACATTATTTGGAAAAAAAATTAACCCTGTTCTGTTCTATTTACACAACGAAGGACAGCAGGATTGTTTCAATACCTTCTGAAAAAAAGCCTCCAAAGCAATCAGGGTAACATACTTTTTTTTCATTTTGTTTCTTGCATATCTGTGAAATATTTCAAAGCACAATGTTCCCTTCTAAATTTCATCTCCTTGCTCAACGTTGGTTACTCAGCCAGATGCACTTTTCACTTTTAAGTTATCACCATACAGTTGTCGATACATCATTACTGCAATGACATTTTTATGAAGTTTTCTTGTATACTATTTCTGCCCATCAGAATTCCTAGTCTTCTGCACTGAAACTAGAGATCTCTGAATGTTTTGTCATCGTGGAAACTAATTATCATTTTTAAGGTATCCCAAAAGCAGACATGACATTCAGTAACCTGTATTCCACTTTTTCAGGCTACAAGTAGAATATGCTTGTCAAGTCAGAGACTGCAGGATGTGGTACATTAAAGGGAAAGAGAGAGTGGGTGTCACACTAACTCAAGGAGTCATGACGTGCATTGATATTTGGGGTATTCCTATACTTTTGGCCACTTTACAATAGAAGAAAACATGGAAACCATCAATACGTTACCTCCAACAGAGCTTGCTGGAACTAAATGTTTTCTTCCTAATTGTTTATCTGAAAGAGAATCTGAACATCCTGGTGCAATCTTTGCTCTTCTGCTGATGAGTATGGCAAGACAACAAAATGGACTTTATATCCAGGAAAGGACTCAAGAGGCTTAGTGGCTCCAGGAATGTGATCCAGTCCTTGCGTGCTCTGATTCCGTACATCATACCAGGGAGAAGGGAGGCACCTCAGAAGGAGGTCTTCACAGGAATGTCTCCATCACTGAGAGTAGCCTTGGTGACAAGCATCTTGGCATAAGGAAAGGATCCATAAAACTGAACATTATGTACACATTGCCCTCCACTAAATGCAGCCTTCATCAAGAACCACCAGAATGTGAGAGCCGTGGTCACTACAGGGAATCAAAACCCAAACTCCCCTTCTTGTGGCAGAACTTCAAGCACTATGCTTTTATTCAACAGCTGCACACCACTGTTCTTAAGGAAAAGAGGGATCTCTTTAAAACAAATGTACAGGGGGTTGCATCTGGGACAGGATTCAGGGTTTGATGGTGTCTTCTGAAGTTTACGATGAGGCAACTGACAGGGACAAGAACGACAATACATTTTATGGGCATAAAAATTAGCTTAACCTCTCTGAGTCAAAGAACAGTTTTATTCTCACTGTTGGGCTGGATAAAGTAAAGCAGAGAGATGACACTTACACTTTATTAATGAATGAGGGGCACAGCTAGAAGCATTACTAAAAGCACTGACTTGTATTGCCTTCCTCTAAATGGCAGGACACACTTGCCGCATATGTACGACCTTCTTGAAGTGTCAGCTCACCAAGAGGAAAGAGAAGACCAGAATCTATGATTAGAAAAAAACAGCAACTGAATGAATCCATGAAAAAGAAAATGCTAGCTCCTGGGAGCTTATCTCATTGTCCCACCTGGGATTACAGAGGCCTGGTTATGGCTCAGTGGCTAAAGCAGGTCGTTTTGAATTATTAGGGCTGCTTGCAGCATAAATAATATTTAAAGAAGAAAAATGTTAGCTAGGAGAACAACGCAGTTTGTGCTGTACAAGTTCAAATAATTCAGGCATGGTACGGTTAGGTAATGGCTCATCCTTTGGTCTCTGTGACACCAGGAGTAAGCCAGGCCCTTGGCCCCGGGTGGAACATTCAGCACAGCTGCCACCCTTTGTTCACTCCACGTATGGTGAAGACGAGGTGAGATGAAGGCTACATGCAGTAGCCCAGCTCCCTGGTGGTTTGCTGGGCATTGTTCCACACAAGCCGTAACTCCACTCCGTAGCAGGTACTGCATTTACACAGGTGAAAATGAGGGAAACCGGCCCTTTCTCCGGCACTGATCAGCGCTCCCTCCTTCGCTCCGCGCCAGACCGCTGTAACGTGGGCAGTGCGGCTGCCTCACCCTGTGAAGAATTCCCTGTAAGCAAACGACGCGCCCCTCAGCAACCCTCTCCAGGCTGCTTAAAGGAGATGCTGCAACTCCTTCTGCCCCTTCTGTACAATACGCCGTGTGGCTGCTTGTCACGCTCTACAGTAAAAATCTCACCCTTCGCTCCAGGAAATTTTACCTCTTGGGCCTCAGATTTGTCCATCGGTGGACAAATCTCTTTTCTCACCTTGCACCAAGACTTTATAGCCCCAGCCCAACATGCTGCAGCTTCCCGCAGAGAAGAAGGATGCAAATGTTGATAATTTCTCCAGAAAATGTACCTCGTTTTGCAAAGATGGCAGAATTTCCTCCTTTGCCTCACTGCTTATAAACAGCTCACACAGAAAACACAAGAGGCAATGAGCACATTTCTACGCAAAAGGGACACCATTTTATGTGACGAAGGGCTAATCGGAAACCAAAGCGGGCTTACAGAGGAGCCCGCTTACACACATCGAGATCCTCCCTGCGGGTTAGAGTTAGGCATCTGCCTCCATGGGATGAAGAGGCTTCAACCCTGTCTTCTTCCTTTGGTTCACTACCTAGTCAAGGTAGTCTCCCGGTTGGGCAGGTAGTATTTGTGGCTACCTTCTTACATTCCTGATGTTTCCAGTTATCGTAGGTAAACTTAGTGCTTACTGCTGGATCACACCAAGCAAACGGCACATCTAAATTCGGCCGTACAGACTGAGCAGTGATAGGAATAAACACTTTTATGGAACAAAATCTGAATTACTGAACTGAAAAAAAGACAAGTTATTTCTTCTTTGTTAGTTAAGCTCTGTTTAGCTTTGTATTCTCTTGACAAATGAAAATAGGCTGGTTATATATAGTTTTGACTTCTTGACTTGATGCACTCATATCATGCTCTGATATCTAGGTGACAAACATTTTACGTGAATCCTGATTAAAAAGACAGTATTATTCCCTTAGGTATTGCAAAGCTCTCTTCTTTCCTCCCAAAGCCAAAAATACGTGATAGTATTTCTCACTAGCTAGAGTACAGAAGGCAATTGATGCTACAGGTAATGTCTGAGTAATGCTTTAGCAGTATATCGGAGTGGTTAAGTTCACCTTATTTACTGCAGGAAAAAAAAATACTCTGGTAGAGTAGCAAAATAATTTCCACTATGTAAAAGAGAAAAAAAAATATAAATTTTACAGAAGAAATAAAAGATGACTGCTTTTACAACAGTTTAGCTGCTAGATCAAAAGCTTCTATACCAATATATAGTATTGAGAGTGGAAGGTTAGATTATATTAGGAATATGTCATAAAAGTACGTATTCCTGAACAAGTGCTTTGAATTGAAGGCACCAAATTTTCTTTAGCTGTAGAAATGTATATAGCCACCAGAAGTACTGACTAAATAACACATGAAATAATCCTTCCACTTTCCTCAGGACTAGCAAGGTCGCAACTGGAGTAATACATTAATTTTGGGGCACTGTACTGGGACACGAAAGAAGATGTGGACCATTCGGAAAGGGGCCAAGAAGAGAGCAAAAATATTGATTTGAGATGTGTAAAACAAAATCTATTCTTAGGACCTCAGAATGGTTGATAAAAACGAGTGTGTGGTTGCAGAGCCTGCAGAACACCCCTGCCTGGCACAGCTGAGGGGACGTGGCCAAAGAACAGCAGTTTTGTGAATGTCCGGAGGGCCCAGCCCGCCAAGATAAAGACCCGAAATGCACAATCAGTCCCACAAAGCAGCAACACTACTGAGACTAAGGAAGAGGGATGCCGCGATTGAAAATGTGCAATGCCACCGACGGGATTAAGAAAGCACGATGGAATTGATAAAAGACACTGAGAAAGTGACACCATTGATAAGGCCAAGAAAGAGCAAGGTCAGGTCAAAAGAAGGGACAAGATGTAAATCCCCAAAGTCTCCAGACCATACACAAACTGAAGGGAAAAGGGTTCTTGAAAACATTTTCTGCAGAAACATTGATGAAGCTCTAAATTGTGGGCAACGGAAATCGGTAAAACCAGAGAAATTACCAGAAAGTGTGCGTGGGTAAGTGGATTGCTTGTGTTTGCAAGCAGATACGGTTAATAAGACCACAGATACTCTTCTCCCCTTAACAATCTCACGTATATAAGATAAATATTAATGCTAAGAACTACTGATACCAGTTAACACATGTGAGAAGTACCGCAAAGGGAGGTTACAACATTGTGGCTTTCTGAATCGAAAGAAGCCTGAAGGGACACAGGACAACGGCCTTTGAGTACCTAAGAGGCCCTTCTCTAGGTATGAAGGATCGTAAGACAAAAAAAAGGCAAGCCACTGAACTGCAGTAAGGTAGTGTCCTGGTTTGAGGACAATAAAAACGATGACAAACCAGGACAGGTAGACGGCAGGAAAGCCTTTTTTTCTGGTGAGGATAATAATGCACAAGGCTGGATTCCTTGTGGAAGTTGTGGGATCTCCGACAGTGCAGGTTCAAAGTGGCAGCTTGGGCAAACATCTATCAGGAAAAAAAAAAAAAAGTCACATATAATTGACCTCCTCTAAGAACAGAGGTGGACCAGGTAGACTTTGGAGATCTGGTCCCAGCTCTCTTTACTACGATTTTATGGCTGTAGCAAATGTCAGCACCAACGCTGTATTTTGATCATACAAGAAGGACACCATGTTACAATGGCAAACAAACTACAGCAGTTCGCAAAAATGAGCTAAACAAAGTTATAAGTTACTTTAAATTACCAGATCAGCAGAACTTTTAAGCATAGTTCTTAAGTCTGACAGACTTAAGGTGTAAGGACATAAAAACACACAAATCTTGATGCCCCGAGGAAATAAAAAAGCAGCCTGATGACACCTTTCACAAGAAAATTAACTCCAGACCTAAGAAACTCAGTATTGGGGAGAGGTTGAGCAGAACGAACGGAAAGCATCAGGTATTCTACAAACTGCAGGACAGCACAAACTCTCACACGTCCCACATACAGCCAGGCATCTCAAACCTCCTCTTTAGGCAACAAGCGTCAACGGAGATTTCCCGAAGAATTGCAGTTGGTAATTAGTTTCACACGTCGAGGGAGACTGATGTGAATTGGAGATACCATCACTAAGACTTAGTGACCCCATTTGTCACAGTGGTAAATGCACAGAAGATTGCCTGTCTTTTAAAGAAAGCAATCTCCGTTTCTCCGGGGCTTTTAGCTGTCCGCAGCCGCCTCAACGAAGCCTGTCTGTTGACACCCCCGGGCTCTCTGGGGTGCTTATGTCAGTTCCTGGTGCTTGTCCCTTTTCATCTCCATGTACTCTCGTCCACTCCCCCCCTCCCGGAATGTCTATTCAATATCACCTTCCCCTGAGGGCTCCTTCAACCTGAACAAACTTGGGGTTTTTTTTTCAGAACCGAAATAAGCAGCGCCCGCCGACTTGTTGATTCTGCCTCAGAAAGCCAGAAGAGCGAAAAGGTGAGTGGTTTGAAACGCAGCCTTTCCAAGTTCTACACTTTGCAGCTGGACGCTACAAAATCTATTTTACAGTTCTTGTCAAGACCAGACTAGATCCTCAGAAAGGTCCCTTCTGAGCTTACAGCCTTATGAAGCCACCTACCTCCAGATCTAAGGGACTTCCCAGAATTTAAAGACAATACAGCGTTTGTTTAAAGCTTTCGGCTTTGGGTGCGACTGTTCTCTCACAAAGTCTGCCACCGCACGCCGAAGCCAGGTTCCTCCGCTCAGGCAGGCGAAACTCCCGGGGAAAAGCCTGTCAGCCGCTGCCCTGCCCTCCCGGAGGGCGACCATCCCGCCGGGCTACCAGCCCTCGGGCTTCCAAGCGCTTCTGGGGCGCTGAACAGGGGAGCGCTTTCACAAGCGTAGCGCTTCCCTCTTGGACGGGAGGAAGGGGGGAAAAAGGAGCAGCGAGGAGACAGGACCGTGCCCGGCACCGGCACGAAGCCCTCTGCCAACGCGGGGAGCCGGGCAGGAGAGAGGGGGCTGCGCACCCCCGGCCGCCCTCGCCCCGCCGCCGCCGCCCCGACCCCCGCCCGCCCCTCCGCGGCCGCCAGCGCGTCCCGCCGCTCACCGATCGTGGAAACGACGGTGCCCACGAAGTAGAAAGCGCCGGTGAAATCCCACCGGGGTCGGATGTCATCGACGCGGATGCCGGCCACGCTGGCCTCCTCGTACTCCCGGAGGAAGCGGCGGAGCTCGGCGCGGCTGAGGTTGTGGCGGCGGGTGAAGTTCTCCAGCCGCTCCTCCCAGCGCTCCTTGGCCTCCCGCTCCGTGGGCAGCTCGATGGCCGAGAAGACGGCGGCGCCGCACAGCATGTAGAGCACGATCAGCACCGCCAGCAGGAGGAACCGCGCGTTGTCCGCGTTCAGGCGACCCGCGCTGGAGCAGCAGCAGCCGCCGCCACACGCCATCCTCCGCCCCGCGGGACCGCGACGCCGCGCCGCCACCCTACGTCGGGGCCCTCCCGCCGCCGCCGGGCATCACGGCGCCGCCCGCCAGGCGTGCGCGGGGCCGCGGGCGCTGAGCTCAGGGTGCCGCCGAGGCCGGCGGCGGCGAGCGGCGCTCCAGGGAGCCGGCCGGTACCTCCGCCCCGGGGGCTGGGTGCTGCCCCGCCGCGCCCGGCACGGCCCCGCGGCGGAGGGACTGCGGCTCATCCTGCGGGCGAGGGAACAGCCCGTCCCGTCCCGCAGAGCCCCCTCAGCCCCGCCGTCTCCGCCGGTTTCATATCCCCCTTCCTTCCCCCGCCCCGAGCACGTCGGAGCGGGGCGCAGGAACAGGCACCGCCAGGCGCCTCCTGCCTGCCGGGGGGGGAGAAGGGGGCGAGGCGGGACCGGCGGCAGCTCGCCCCGCCGCAGCTCGTCCCGCCGCCCTCCTCTCGCCCCGGGCCGGCCGCGCCATGGCCACCCGAGGGCAGCTCGGCTCGAGGCGCGGCCGCCGCCCCCGAGGGTCCTCCCGGGGCTCCGGGCGGGGCGGGACGGGGGAGGGCGGCTGCCCCGCGGCTTCCACCCCTCAGAGGGCCGGCCCGAGGCCCGACCGCCCGCGGGGGGCTGCCGTCCGCCCCCGGCCCCCTCCGCCCAAGGTGACGGGGCGTCTGGCAGCCACCAGGAGTCAACGAGTCAAAATCTACAGGTGGTGACATGCCCCTGCTGGCGAAGCAAGAAAAACTACCCCCTTTTGCCAAAAGAGGGCACCTCTCTCCCTACAGGTCCGGTTGCTGATCGCCGCCTCGACCATCTCCACCCTCCAAGTCTGGGGAGTCGAAGGGGAATTGTGTGCGGAAGACAGCGGCGGCTCTCCGGCTGCAATGTGGTGGAAAAACGCGTTGTTTTCAGGGTCAAGGAGCTCTCCATCCAAACCTTCTGGAAAAATCATTGTTACTATAAAAAGAAAAAGCTAAACTCAACAATATCTGGCAATCACTGCAGTGCTGAATTCTATTTTAAAATGATTGGGAGCTAGAATTCAGCTCTGTAAAACATATTAGTGTATAAACATTCTTTCCAGTGAAAGACAACCTACATGTATTTTGTTTTAGAAAGCAGGTTAATGAGGTACTACTACAACATTTACTTCCCCTCCCCCCATTTTCTATTAATTATGTTGCAGTTAAAATGCAATGGGAACTAACAGTAATATCTTAGTAATTACAAATCTCCCTTAACTGTAGATAATCGTATACTTAGTGTAAGGGCAACTGATGGTCTCACAGCCTGGGGTGTGTTTGTATTTTGGGTATTGGTCTGACTCCTGGGGGTGGCCTGTGGGCAATTCTGCGCTGATGTTCAAGAGATGACCACCAACGACACGGCAGCGAATCTGCACGGCACAGAGAGAAGCCAAGTCCTTTTCCCATGTTACACAGTACACCAACAGCCGAGGATGAACGGGACTCACGCTTCCTCTTTGTTTTTTCCTATTTGTTGTTGTTGTTCACAGGTGATAGGCAACGCACCGTGTTGCAGCATTTTATTCCCTCCTCATTAGTCTTCAGCATAGACTGACATATGGCAATTAAAATTAGCAGCAATGCTGGGAAACAAACAGCCAAAAGAAGAGGAAGACGAGACGCCAGTCAAACTAACCAGACTCTGTGCCAAGTGCTAAAGGTAAGCACACGCTTCCGTAAAAAAATGCTGGTGTATCTTTAAAATTATTGATAGTTCCTCTTAGAGGAAGAAAACCCCTGTCTTTCCCTGCTTTGCCAGTCTTTGCCAGCCAGAAAGAAGGTGGATCTAAATCAGCGCTCTCCCAGCCAGCAGAGGCAGCAGAACGGACTGAGCCCCCTCAGTCCCCAGTGACGTCTCCATCCATCAAAGTTGTTCTTGGGTGGCTTGGATTGGCACCGTGGGAACGGGAGCCTTTAGCTGCTTGCAGCCATGGCATCGATGTGATTGCCCAAAGGACTGTGAAGAACAATCACGTTATCCAAAGAATTATCCAAGGAAAATTATTCAAAGATACTGAGTCCTTCTTATTATTTACATATTTATTTTGTTAGTGACGAGTAGTTATTTTTGTGTTGGTCTTTGGTGTTGAGGGAGCATTACATTAATGCAGGTAGGAACATCTGGCATGGTTTTGAAAGGTAATGAAATATACTGCTGTCACTGGGCATCAAAAATTGCAAGTTCTCTTAGTCTGTCAAATCTGATCTTCACCAAACTAAAACACTATAAAGGACGTGCAGTGATTTAATCTCTTGAGAAAGCGGCTTTTAAAGGAGATGCTCCCTTTTAAGGGATAGAGCAAGTGTGAGTTCAAAATGAGAAGATGGCTGACAAATTATCACAGGTGTGGCACCTTTTATTGTTTTAAGCTCCTTTTCTCCCTTTACTTCCCCTGTTTTAATTAAGGTTCTTATCCTAAAGAATACTTTCTGTAAAAGAGGTCACTGTTCCCATTGCTCTTGGGTAGATAGCTGGACAAACCTGAGCGTGTGGAGAGCACGAACAGCGTAATGATGCAGTTGCCCATTCAGAGCATTTCAGCTTGAAGAAATGAATGAAGAATGAATTGAATGAAGAAACGCAACATGCTCGCTGGCATAAGGAAAAAAAAAAGTTATCTTTTAGTTTCGGGTAAAAAACCATAAATGGTTAAACATGTTGCTGATATTTAAATTAACCCCAAATCGAAGTTAACATCTTGTGAGCCCGAACACTGAATGCGTTGCCATTAAGCTCAGTGCGGTCACTTGGGGCATCACCATCAGGAAACCTGCCACGTTTGCCCTGCCCCTCTGCACCGCAAGCACGCAGCTCCCTCGTGCAGGTAGTTAGTGACAAAAAGATTGGTGGTGGTGAGGCTTAGCATGGTTGTAAGTAATAGAAAAAAGTCAATGTATTTACTAGTTCTGTTGATAACGTTACATGATAACCCTGTAATTAAGAAAGCTAAAGTCACTGAGTACCCTAGTAACGATTACCAACAAACATCTGGTGAGAACAGAGCTATTATTAATGCATCAGCAAATTACTTGGAGGACTCATGCAGAGATTTAGTTACACTCATTGATAGCGTCAGTACTTTTTAATTAAACACCTCCTTTGGAAGTGATAAGCTGGTACACTTAACTAAAATGCACTGCTTATCCTTGGAGAAGCTCTGGAAGAGCTGCAATTTACTTCTGAGCAATTTTATACATAGTAAAACATCTTGCTAGAGGAGCAAAGAAACCAGCCTTCTATTACCTTTGACACCGAACAAAACTTCTTCTGGAACTTAGTAACCTTGATGTTGACAAACTACTTGGACAAAAAAAAATCCCAAACTTCATGAACACGTGACACGTGGGGTATCTAGAATAGGCTAAACTTTTCAACATCTATGTTGCTTTACTAAGAGTTCCAAAGAGATTGCATATCTGGGGCAGCCCTCCTGAATGTGAAGTAAGGAATCATAAAATCATCTAGGTTGGAAAAGACTTTTAAGATCATGATGTCCAACCGTTAACCTAGCACTGCCAAGCCCACCACTAAACCATGTCCCTCAGCGCCACGTCTATACGTCTTTTCAATACCTCCAGGGATGGTGACTCCACCACTTCCCTGGGCAGCCTGTTCCAATGCTTCATGACCCTTTCAGTGAAGAAATTTTTCCTAATATTCAATCTAAACCTCCTCTGGTGCAACTTGAGGCCATTTCCTCTCGTCCTGTCACTTGTTACTTGGGAGAAGAGACTGACCCCTACCTTGCCACACTCCTTCCAGGTAGTTGTAGAGAGCAGTAAGGTCTCCCCTCAGCCTCCTCCAGACTAAACAATCCCAGTTCCTTCAGCTGCTCCTCGTAAGGCTTGTGCTCTAGACCCCTCACTAGCGTTGTTGCCCTTCTCTGAACACGCTGCAGCACCTCAATGTCTTTTTTGTGGTGAGGGGCCCAAAACTGGACACAGTACTCGAGGTGGGGCCTCACCAGTGCCAAGTACAGGAGGACGATCACTTCCCTAGTCCTGCTGGCCACACTGTTCCTGATACAAGCCAGGATGCTACTGGCCTTCTTGGCCACCTGGGCACACTGCTGGCTCATATTCAGCCAGAACGCTTCTTGCGTTTATCTAGTGTACTCATCCTTCACAAAGCAGAAGATGCGTAGCAGTAAAGATGACTAAACCTGTCTGTATAAAAGAAACGTTCAGGAATGAGAAATGTGAAAACTTTTTCCATATTTTTTGCATCAGTTACTAAAATGTGGCTGATAGAGATAATTGTGTTCCAGTCTTCTTGGGGAAGACAATATTTCTTTTCTACTTAGAGAATACCCTATAGGGGTATTTTTATTTGAAGATATTTGCAAATTAAATTTTACAATTGGGAAAGTGAGACAGAGATAGACTGGGCTTAAAAGTCCCTGCAAGGGACTCCTGAGGAGCTGCCCTCAAGAACAACTTCCACTTTTGGAAGCCACTTTGCATTTTTATGCTGTTTATCTTCTAGCATTTCAACAGGTAAGGAAACCACGGTCAGGTTGATAGCTTAGTTTTCCAAACTGCATAACAAAGCGCCACAATTCAGAGCAAAGTTTTTTGTTTGTTAATGCTTATTCACGTTGGTACTAGAACTGTGTGCCATGGTGGTTTGTATGTTAAGGGAGAAAACAAGAGACATGAATCAACCTGTATAAAGTCAGATTGGAGTCAAAAAAGAGAGTTAGTAAAAGATTCCAGGAGCCCCCTTGCATTTCTTCATTCTAAGCACTGGAAAATACTTTCAACCTCCGGATGAACTTTTTACTCTGATTAATAAAATGGGGTCGCAATACCTTGAAAGCGCTACAGCAACATTCAGAAAACAGTAACTGGGAATTAGTTTGAGTAGAGATAAAATTTTGATAAATGGAGAAGCAGAAAAGCTAGTCTATTACAAAAAGGAAAAAAAAAAAAGCCAAGGATATAAGGACTGTAGATTAACATAAGAACTTACTTCTCCGGATTTACACAGCTCCTTTCAGCCTCCAGTACTTTTTGCTATGTTTCTTTCTTTTGCCCTTCAGGATGCCAGTTGCTCAGATTAAAAGAAACTCAGAGATAAGAGAGAGGGAGCAGTGTGACTGCTGTTAGTGTTCGGCTACAGTTCTGACATCCTGGGTCACAGTGATTAATTCCACAGCTGTAAGATGTCAGAAACTTTATTGATGTCAACAGGAATATCTACAGAATTAGGTAGCATCTAGCATTATAAAGAACATTACATCTCCATTCTAACTTTTTCAAATACACACATTGGAGAGCCAGATAATGTCACAGTGACTATCTATATATTACATTAATTTACTGATCTCAATATCTAGTTCTTGGTATCGAGCGCTATTAATTTTCATTTACCTGGAATTTTGTGCACAGTTATTTCTGTCGCTTTGTTCGTATTTGTTTACCGGAAGACAGGCTGGATAAAGCCTTAGCAGAAGAAAGTACAAGGAAATAACGTATCACTAATTGCTGAAAAAAGCACATCGAGGCATTTAGGAAAGCCACCAGACAAGACAGCTTGTTGCTTCTTTGCACGCCTAGTATGGCACAAATGCATGGTACCTTTATGCCTTTTTACCTTCTGTGATAACTGGATTTAGTCTCAAGTGCAGTGAAATGACTACAAATACATCACTGTATCATGGTCTTGAACAAACCCGAATTTGATCATTGCTTTACGGTGTGACTCCAGTAGGAAACTGCACAACATTACGCTGCCCTAGACAGAAGATTGAACCTTTTCAGAATCACAAGCAACCGCTTATTTTCCTTCCTTGTCTCAGAAAGGAGTAAACTGGTATCATCCTGTTATGTTAGTGGCTACAGCAACGCAGCCCAATCCTGAAGTGCCATTGTGAACCCAAATTTCCAGTTGTCCACCTTGATCCCTCCTTCGGCAGGGCGTGTGGCAGCTCTGCAGAGCTTGCTTCCCTTCCACGCTGCCACCCCACTGATGGATGGTTTCTAACACCAGCATGGGACCTCGTGCGGCTGGGCGGTGGGAGTCAGTTGAGCTTTCACAAGACACAACCAATTGCACTGGCCACTACAAGCGGCTAAGGCTTCATCAAATTGTTGTAGCCACTTAGGCACAGAAAAATGCCCTACTTCCTTCTTCGCAACCTAATTAGCAGCACCGCAGAAAGGTGTGTGCAGCATTTGCACCAGCACGTACTGACATGCGTTAACGATAAACTCTTACACTGTTGTTACAATGGAAAGCACTTAGTTTTGAAGTGGCACCAGAACAGATCCATTCTCAGCAGTAGCGAGAGAAATTAACCATAAGTTTATTGAGTAAAAAAGGCATTCTGCTGAATAACAATTACTTCTGCAGACAAGGCTGTTGCTTTTTTTTTTTTTTAAATTTGGACTACCTTTTAAAAATAAGGGAGAAGCACATGAATTTCAGACCTAAATATCACTTTAACCAAAGATCCCAGAGCCAGGTCCAGTTTCATATGTCAGGTATTCTGCTGTGGGTTGGGCTAAGTCGCTTTCTCCTTCTCTTTATTCACAGCTTCATATTCCAAATGTTAGGGCTCCTACTTTTCCTCAGACAGAATTCTGGAATCCGCTGATCTTGTAGAAAAAAAATGATTATACACACGTGAACTGCTTACCAGAATTAAGTGAAATGGGAGTGAAAACAGGAAAATTGTGAAAAAACGACATGAAGCAAAAAATGATCAATAAAATGGAATTTCAAAATATACTGCACATGAGGAATTTAAAAATTTTATTCTGATAAGAAGTGTTCTTACATCTGTCTTGGCAGATGAGAGGCTGCATATCTAGAAAATTGTGATTAAACAGCATTTCGGAAGAGCAGAAGTTAGAACTACGCGCGTCTCTGTTTAAACCAGCCTCAACCTTTATTTGAACCCTGAGTTGGCTTCGCATCTCATACGCCCAGCAACCCAAGCCCCAGCTTTGGCTCTCTCCTCACCTCTGCCACCAGCCGTGTCTCAGCTCCACGCTTACACCACAGCCCAGGTTGCTTCGGGTCACAGCGCTGTGTTGGAAACATTCCCTGGGTTTTCCTAGCAGAACCGATCACTTGGGTGTATTTGCTCCCACCAACGGACTTCGGAATGGTCTTCTGACAGTGCATTTATCTCAGCCTTGCAGAACTTAAGTTAAATCCTACCAAGTTCCTGGAAACCAAAAAATTCCAGCTGGAATTTAACCAGGAATCCCTTAGAGCCGGTCAAACCACTCTATGCCAAAAATAGAAATACATATCTAGCATTAATAAATTGTAACATTCTTCACAAATTCATTATAACTGTCTATTAATTGTTATTCAGCCTTTTAGAAGCCGTAAAGCTTTCCTCAGACATCTTTCTACTTAGAGCTTCTCTAATCCTCACAGAATGAAAATAATTAAAACGAGATCATCCTCTCTTAAAAAGCATAACAATGGCTGTGAAATTACCTCTGTTTTCAGAGCACGCTGCTCTGTTTTCATGTTACTTTCCCTGATCCCAGTCTTTTCAGGCTCCTCAGGGATAGAGCTGAACAGTTTCTGCATGCAGTATAAAGCTTCTGTGTACAGAATCGAGGGAAGGTGGAAAGCAGAAAGCAGTCTTCCTCTCTCTTCTGTGGCTGTCCCGGCAGCACTCTGACCCGTACATTATTTGCAAAGTTCTCAAAACCAGATAAAGCAATAAAAACGATTACCAGGCCTCTAAATTGCTAAGAAACAAGCACCCTAAATAGCTAAGTTCCTGGTACTTGCTGTGAAGGGTGAGAGTAAAATTCCTCTGTGTTATAGGGAAAATATTCCACTATGTAGCTCCATTTACCCTTTGAATAAGAGACCGTACAAGAATTTCCCCAACAGTAATTGAAAGTCATAACCTTTTTAACTTGAAAGACCATTTCATAACTGCACCACAGAACTTGAATAGAACTAGAGAGGGTAAAACAACAGGGAATTGGTATGAAAGTGGAAAAGAAGCAGTACTTCATAGTGTTTCTCTGTGGATTGGACAGTGTAGGAAAACAAAGGAAAACTCACTAACCACATGCCGTGATGATTTCCTAAATGCCCACCTTTTCTATGGTGACTTTTGAATGAAACAATGACAGACATTAGAAACACATTAGGAAGTACTCCAGAGCATCTCAGGGAACGACACTGCAAAATGCATGAAGCAGCCCTGGAACAGCTACGCAGTCAGGTTATTTGGGATCCAGAAGGAATTATGAATCATAGTATCACAGAATCATGGAATGGTAGGGTGGGAAGGGACATTTAAAGGCCATCTAGTCCACATCTCTGCAATGAGCAGGGATATCTTCAATTACATCAGGTTGCCCAGAGCCTTGTCCAACCCGACCTTGAATGTTTCCAGGGATGGGACATCTTTCACCTCTCTGGGCAACCTGTTCCAGTGTCTCATCACCCACACTGTAAAAAATTTCTTCCGTGTATCTAGTCTAAATCTACATTCTTCTAGTTTAAAACCAATACCCCATGTCCTATTTCAACAGCCCTGCTAAAAAGTTTGTTCCCCTCTTTCTTATAAGCCCCCCTTAAGTATTGAAAGGCCGCAATAAGGTCTCCCCAGAGCCTGCTCTTCTCCAGGCTGAACAACCCTAACTCTCTCAGCCTGTCCTCACAGGAGAGGTGCTCCAGCCCTCAGATCATTTTTGTGGCCCTCCTCTGGACCTGATCCAACAGCTCCATGTCTTTCCCGTGCTGAGGACTCCAGAGCAGGACACAGTACTCCATGTGGGGTCTCACCAGGGTGGAGTAAAGGGGGAGAATCACCTGCTGGCCACACTTCTTTTGATGCAGCCCAGGATACAGTTGGCTTTCTGTGCTGTGAGCACACATTGCTGGCTCATGTCCAGCTTTTCATCCACCAACATCCCCAAGTCCTTCTCGGCACGGCTGCTCTCAATCCCTTCATCCCACAGGCCTGTACTGATAACCAAGGTTGCCCTGACCCAAGTACAGGACCTTGCACTTGACCTTGTTGAACCTCATGAGGTTCACATAGGACCACTTCTCAAGCCCGTTCAGGTCCCTTGGGATGGCATCCTGCCCCTCAGGCATGTCAACCACACCACTCAACTTGGTGTCATCTGCAAACTTGCTGAGGGTGCACTCGATCACACTATGTCATTGATGAATATATTAAACAGTACTTGTCCCAGTATGGAGCCCTGAGGGACACTACTTGTCACCGATCTCCATCTGAACATAGAGCCATTGACCACTACCCTCTGGATGCAACCATCCAACCGATTCCTCATCCATCAAATCCCTATCTCTCCAATTTAGAGAGAAGGATGTTGTGGGGCACTGTGTCAAAGGGCTTACAGTAGTCCAGACAGATGACATCCGTAGCCCTACCCCTGTCCACTGATGTAGTCACTCCATCATAGAAGGCCACAAGGTTGGTCAGGCAGGACTTGCCTTTGGTGAAGCCATGCTGGCTGTCTTGAATCACCTCCCTGTGCAGTATAGTGTGGAATGAAGTACCACACTACACTACAAGATTTCCAGGACCAGTTGTTCACACATCCCAAAGCACTATTTAAGACTATTCTTCTGCATTCAAGGCCATCCACTTCAATGTAGTGTTTTGGATAGTACCTGGATGTCTGCTAGGGGGTGGAAAAAAAAAAAAAAGAGGATTAGGAAATAACTGATGAGAAGCCAAATACTGCAAAAAGCTAAACCAGCAAATATTAGAGCTTGCATTAGAGGTGATAATTGCAAAACAGAAGTTCAATCCAACTTGAAATGCACACACTTAGTAGAAGACAGAACAAACTATATATAAACAAGATTGACTTTATTTTTATTTAAATTTTACATACAGTAACTTTTACTACAGCCACTGAGGCCAACTGACAGTCTCACAGAACAGTAGATTTTAAATTTGTTACAGCTAAAAATGCAGAGAGAATCTCTGAGAACAGTCTACACTTGTTTTAATCTTGAAGAGCATATTAGGGACCACAGTAAGGAAACAGCATATAGAAAGGTATTTAAAAATGCAGTGTTACGAGTCCGTTTATAACAATATGGTTACAGATTCTCCAAGAATCTTCCTGTTATCGACACGTTAATGTTTCTTTCAACAACAAATTAGCCATTATCGCAGACATTACAGCTTAAAAACCAGAAATAAGCACTCTTGCATGTAACGTGGCAGGCTCAGTGTCAGTAGGTGAAACATCACAGAACACTGGAAACATTCATGATGGAACCCACATATTTCCATGTGTATCAGGGGCGTCAGTGTAAGGAATGTTCCAAATCCACGGCTGATCTGTAAACCAAAACCAAAACATATTTATGACAAAATCAGTTATTAAATGTAAAATTTTGATCCTCTTCCTCCCCTCCCTTTGGAGGAAGAGGAAGGTCGAAATTCCTACTGGTTTCCACACAACCTCATGTGCAATTTCAGTTTACTGGAAATTTTTATTCAGCTATTTTGTAAAAACAGTGAGATTTAGAGTTTTCAAAAGGCTTTTCTTTTCCCCCAAATATTATTTTAAGTATAATTATCGTAACCCAACATAATTCCCCACCAGCCATAAAAGAACTGTATTTCAGACAAGTATACAAGAACAATTATGCAGCCGAATTTGGTTTGGCCCATAGGCGGCAAGATTTGTGCTGCATATCTCTTAACTCAATGGAATTAAAATAAGTGCTGTAATGTATTTTTTTCACAGGGATAGGGAGAATCCAGTATCTAAGAATGACCCTGCATGAACTCTGTGATGTTCAAATTCACACCTTGCTTCTTCAAACATTGTATTTTTCGATGAGCAAGAGGTTTGCAACAGACAGTTCCCTCCCTCCACTTCCCAGACTACAGAAGAAGTTCCTACTCTTGGGAAGGATAAAAGGCAACGCAGCAGGAGCCAACTGCTCTGCAACTTACTCTAGGCTCTTCCTCCTGCCACATACATGTTGCAGAAAAGCAGCTGGTCTGCAAAGCCAAGCTATTGTTCTACTTCTCTCAGGTTACTCCTACTGAAATACACAGAAAACTCCTTCAATCTTTTCCGTGATTTTTCTCATATAAGAAGTTTACATAAATCTAGCCCACTTTTTTTCTCCATCTACAAAATGAGCCCTGAAGGAAGACAGTGACATTAATCTGTACAACACATAGATTAAACGGAATTGTACCAAGGATGATGGGAATATTTCTTTTATCAAAACCAAGCTACTCATCTACATGATATACCATGTATACTTGCTAAAGAAGATTTGCTACATGCTTGTCAATTGAAGTTTTAGATAAACTATTGATTATGATTACTGTGGTCCAATTTTAAGTTTACAGTATCCAGTGACAGCTCTCACAATATATGAAGTGAGGATTACCACAGCAAGAAAAGGAGAATAAGAAATTAACAGAAGCAGTAATGAAGTGATGTATAAATTACGCAACAGCACACTTGTGACAAGTACCACATCAACTAAACACGGGGCAGGGAGAGCATTCGTACCAAGGACTCATTATTACTTGCTACTAGACTGCATTTAATTCTAGTGCTGTAGTTCCATATGTTGCAGTGAAACATATCCCAGCTATGCAAATGTTTTACAAAAGCGTCTTTTTACAATACTAAGAGGGTAATAGGAAAATGTTTTAAATTACAACAAATTGGATCTGCTTGACTTGAAAAAAGACTTTACGTGTAGTTTATGAAGACTGATAGGGATGTTACAAGTCACAGGAACGTGATCAGAGAAAGAACAGCTTGTGCAACAATGCCATCTTTCACATAATGTTATTACAAGACAATAGAAGCAAACATCCGTATCTTCCCCTGATTTAAAATCATGATAGAACTTCTAGGTTGAAGAAGTAGTTGGCTAGGTTTTGGTTACAGTGGATAGGTGCACAAAAAAATAAACGGCATCGGAAACGGGAAGAAGCTATAGTGCTTAACTCACAGTGCAATGCCAAAAAATGTCTCTAGGTTTCTGGGTCAACTGCAGGACATCTAGACTTTGAGTGATCTCTTAAAGAACCCCACAAAACCAAACAGTAGCACCGTTATTTCCCTAAGCTTCTTTATCAGTCTCCTGCCTGAAAGCCATGTGTACCTTTTGTATTTTAGGTAAATACCTTACCACATAGTAAACATTAATAGTTGTAAGGATGGGTACAGAATAAAGCAAATGTCAAAAAAAGCATTGAGGAGTTCAAGCATACATTCACATTTGACTGTTGACGTGTATCTATGCCATCAGAATAAATCCAGTCCCACTCAAGCACTGGAATGTGTCACTTGGAGAACATTATGCAGCTTGGACCTATCTATCTTTGCTACCATCCACCTGTTTCATCCAGCAAAAACATACAGGCAGAGGAAGACTTAGATGTACAGAAATAGCTTCAGTCACCCCTAATTTAGTTCTTTTTTATTGTGGTTATCTTAATAAAATTTTCTTAAGGTAGCTATCAACATACTTGAAACTTTGTTCTATTAATGGGATGCTGTTGGTTTACTAAAACACCTGATAATATTTTACTAATCCACGTGTAAAACTACTACTAAAAAAAAATTATACAGTTACTTTTAAAATGTCGTATCCATTTAAAAATTATTTATAACTTAATAGAAGCTATAGCAGTAAGAGAAAGACAATGACTGTCTATAAATGCTGTATGACCACACCTGCTTACTGTTGCACACTAAAATGACTGCCAAACGTTTGAAAGTTAAATCCTTTGATTGGGAAAAGAAAAAGGTTAACTGCTCCCTATTTATAGTCCCACTATATATATTTTTGAAGTGTGTTCAAATTACCTACCTTCCAAGTTGAGTTCTTCATTTCTGATAACACTAATTCTAAGAAGGTGCAGTTGAGACAAAATTAGGGTATGTAGTGACCCAGTACCACCGTTTCCTCCTTGCCTCACTTATAAGCAGAACTCTAGCACTAGAGTTATCACACAGTAAAAGGACCAGGGCCATTCCTACCCCACCGCTACTTTAAGATTATCTGAAATCTCAGACAAAGCACTACTTCAGTTATACTCAGGCAGACTTTCGAAGATTCTCTGATGACTGAACAGACTACCACATTTCATTTAAAGATAGGCAGGCCCTGGAGAACAAAACAAGTTTTTTCAAGTACACCTGATTAATCACTCAAAGAATCCCCCACATTTTTAGATGATGTTACAGAATATGAAAACGTGAGCTGACAGTGGTACAAGGTTGTTTTGCAAATTTTAACAATAGTATTTTACAAATGCAGTATATTGTGTAGGTCAAAAACTTGCTGGCAAGACATCTCAAAGCTTCATGTTCTCATTAAGTATGACAGATGGCAGTACAGTATGTACAGCCAAAACCAGAAAAGTTTGTGAATTACAGTAACATGCAATTGAATAGTATGGTATAAAATATAATTAAAGCATCTTTGTGATCCTCTTTCTACAGTTTAAAATACAAGTGTCTTTTGCACTGTGAGTGGAGATCTGGAAGAGAGCTATTCCTGATTGATTTCTAAATGCAGAGACTGGATTCTTACTTCATCTTTCACAGTATTTCATGAGTCTACCAACTGAAAAATATAGCTTTGAAGTAGTGAGTGCTCATATACGTAGAAAGGTTAGTCACAAATAACTGGAGTTCTTCAAGTCATTCTACATATACATTCTAACATGGCAAACTTACTCCCTGCTGCATGAGGCTGGGAAGTTTTCCCTTTCACACAACAAATGGTATCTGCTCAAAATTAATGAGGTCCTTTGTCACTTCAGAGTAAGAACAATCTTAATCTTTATTTTAAAACTGCCAGATATAAAACATGCATGTTATTCCCTGCAGCAAGAGAAAGATGCAAGCTATGTATATCTTGTGTAGTAAAACTCTTTTGTGCTGGTAATTTAAAACAGCTGGGAAGAGACAGACTAAAGGAAAAATGCCCACGTAAAAGTTCTCTGTGCAACCTTAACTCTAATCTGTTAGGAAGACTTATTGTTACATTTCCGCAGACTTCAACTACAAATTTTGCACTCTGCAGAAGACTGATCAAGCCACAGGTAAGTTTAACAACTAGACTGGGCATCATACATCTATCCTGAAAAAGAATAACCAAAATTAAATGCTTTTTAAAATTCTTGGGTTGACCAACTATTAAAGCAAAATACTGACTATCTGGCAAATTTGCCGTCTCATGACGATGCTCTCAACTAAGGATCCGAAGTGTATTTTGGAAGATTCCTCTTAGCCAAACACAAGCTCTGAGCTCAAAGAAACTGGCTAGCAACACGTGGCAAATCAGATCAGAAAACCTAGTGGCTTCTTCTGGTGTTCAAGTCTGTAACACTATCAAAACAATACATAGAAGCAGGCAAACTAAACGGTGACTCTGTAACTCGAGTTTCTTCTCATACAAAGTGTTAGTTTCTTCATGTTGTTTGAAGGAAAAAAAGCTTTGCTGTGTACTCAAATGTTACACTTGAACTCGGGGAGGCCACCTGGTGTCACAGAATCACATCAAGTTGTCTTAAGAGAGCATCTATCTGAAATGGCAAGTTTACCAGTCAGTAACAATGCTTTTGGTTCCACCTAGGAAGGAAACAGATGCCAACACAGACTGAGATTGGTTCCAACCCCTGCACCCTGCCCCGGTACATGAACTACAATGACAATGTATACTTGCTGCTTGAAAAAATGGAAAGCTAAACTTCTAAACATACTCAGATTTACATTTACCATTGCTCTGAGTGTTAAATAAGTGAAATATTTTCTATGCAATGTACTACTATCACTAGAAACAAGACTAGGTTCTAGCTGTTATCTTCTCAGTAGAAAGGGTATTAGAGTTTGTGCCATATTAAGCATACTGAGAGGACTTGAAGTTCTCTGAAAATTCATATAAGAGGCTGCCAGTAGAATTTTTTCAAACTCTAGAAAGTAGGTTCCACGTAGCTATGCAATATTAATCAGAAAAAAAGGAGGTTATTGAAAAGTGTGAATGACTTTCCCAGAAGTCTTCTTTCTTAATTTCTTCAAAAATATTTGAATTACTTGACAGAGAAAGTGGAGAATTCTAGAACTTTGGACAAAAAACAAAGGTGGGAGAAAGGTAGAGACCACATATAGTGACATTTTCCCAGAACTTATCTGACCTCCTGAGGATACAGCAGGTCCCTGTAAGGGCGCTCAGAGTAATAAAGGATTCCTCTAGTTTAGCTGGACAAAACACTGATCTCTTCTTTTATGCACTCTGTCACTAGTAGAAGGCAGGGTAAATGGAAATTATCCCCACTCTTTAAATAACAGGATAAACACAAATATCTAAACCTACCAGAACTGGAGGCAAATATGCCCTGATATTTTTCTTGTTTTTATCCAACACAACAGCAGTTTACGTGTAATGCACAAAATGGCGTGTTACTAGTTTCCTGAAATCACTATAAATATTTACCAAGTGTAATTTCACCATACTCTCAAGTCACTCTTACAGTCACTGAAAACTAGACAAAATGTACAAGCACTCAATATCTGAAGTTACAAGGCGAAGGACAGATTGCTCTTCTATGTAGGTGTAGCAATGGAATATTGAACAGTGAGCAGGGCCCTTCACAAGGGAGAGAGCTGTTCCTGTAAGACATGTTACAGATCCTTTTGTGCATCCTTAAGAAAATGAAGTCACAGTTGTCAGAGGCTGAAAACTTCAGCTAGAGAACTAATGAATTGTTAAGTGGATTGTTCATTTCTCCACAATGCTTCAACTTGAGTTAAAGCAAATTTTCATCTCATTTGTCCACCATTCTTCCAGCCTCTCATAGCATGAGATTTGACAGCTTTAGCACCCAGTTACCAAGGGTAAAATAGATTTTCCCACTGGAAAATAATGAAATACATTTTTAATGCCTTTTAACAAATAGTTAGAATAACTTGAGGGAAGAAATCTTCAACAAAGAGCAAAATATCCAAAGACTAATGTAAGTCATATAATTGGCATAATAGAGAACAATATGTAGTTTCACTCCAAGTTTAGATTAATCTGAACTGAGCTGGAACGTATCTTATTTTCTTGTATATACATTATTTTCTGTATACTATCAGTCAACTGAATAGACAGTTTCTTTCCTTGATTTAAATAAATACACCATAGAGAAAACTGAATGAGAAATAACTTACTTATCAGAAATTACTTACCCTCCCTAATTTACAGGGTTCTCTTCCAGAGGGTTTAAGCAGTTCCAGAGCATTTTTAACTAAGAGCTCAGAAAAAGCTTATATAAATTCCTGCCTTGTAACCCAGTAGTAACTCAAAGAACTGTTCATAAATGTATTTTTAGCTCATCCCCTTTTCAGTAGCGCTGTAAGAGAGTTCCGTAACAAGTGCATGAAATAAATAAATCTGAAATCTGTCATAATAATAACGCAGAGAAACATTTCAGAAATGTTTCACTTCTTGAGGTCTTCCTAAAAAAGCAGGAAACAGAGCCAATTAAGCAGACACCTAGTCACACTTAAATGTAACTGGAAAGTTAAGTGCAACTCACTAGGAAAAAAAGCAGATGAAGTAGTCCAAAATACTGAAGCTTACTGTAATATGACAACAATATGGTTTACAATACATATCTGACAATCTTTTTAGGTCCAAAAAGAATTTTTTTGAGCATTACGCTGTGGTTTGTGTTGGTGGGTTTTTTAATTTATTTTTATTTTTTAATATCACCCTCTGTAGTTAAAATGAGCTACTTCACATGAAAACATTTCTGGTATGATTTCTCTCACAGAAGAAATCTTACAAACTTCTCACCTCAACTTGAGGTGACTATGCTGCTACCAACTATGGTTTGAGATCCAGTTAAATTTTATTCTTTGTTCTCTTCAGGAAGATGAAATGACTCTGGTTGGCACAAGCAGATGGAGTTTATCTGTCCATATATAGTAAAATGTAGCTCTGTGCAAGTTTGAAATACAGCTAAAAACTAAATGAAACCAACAGGAAAATTTTACATATGTGTCACAGAGCTGATGTGTCATAATTACACTAGCAGTGACATATTAAAGCACATCAATACATTCTTCAGTGACTACAGCTTAGCCTATGATTATGTACTAGTGAAAGATAATCCATCGCTCTCTGGGAGAGAAACACAGTGCAAAACCAAGAAGTTATCTGTCTCACAATGATCTCAATTTATGTTCTTTAGAAATCTTTGGAAGAAGAGGAAGAAAACCTTCATGATTGTTTCTCCAAGAGATCCTATTTTTCTGTTTTGCCTAAACTTGAGTTTTAGAATGAAACCCACTAACTAATGAGGGAGAGGTGGGCAAGTCTTCTGTGCTTTTTTTTCCTCCTGTTACATGGGATGAGAGAAAAGTAGGACAGGGACCAAATTATTTCATTAGTATTGATCTTAATGGACTTCAAGAGACTGCAGATCAACCTCATGAATTCTTATGGCTGAAACCAGACAGATTATTTACATTGTTTACTGATGAGTTTATCATTGTATGCCCTTAGATGTATTTTATTGCTTTTCAAGATGCATTTACTCCGCTCTAACAGTTTTCACGCTAGAATCATGGAATTTTTCAGAATTGGAAGGGACCTCTAGAGATCACCTAGTCCAACTCCCCTGCTAAAGCAGGATTGCCTGGAGCACATTACTCAGGGCTGCATCCAGGCAGGTCTAAAACCAATTAATATGACAGAAAGCCATTGTGACAGAATGCCAAAAAAATCTCTGCAATTAAATTGTCTCCACAAACTAAGGAAATGTTTTTCTTTCACTTTGTTACATTATATAATAATACAATTCTCTAACATTAAGTATGTCTGATCCGAGATTTGAATTTGCACAACTACAAGAAAAAACAGTATATTTTGGTATACTTATCTTCTACTTAGAACTTTACAAGGCAAATGTATGGCCCTGCTCCTGATCATCTGTGCAATATTTTGCCTGTTCCTCTTCCTTCCTGCTCCTGATAGGATTTTTCTGATTATATGAAAGTGATGTGTACTTTGCTTTCCCATGGTTAGAGAATATGAGTTCGTGGAAAATGCCCCCGAGTCTTTTCCCCTTCAATTATAGGGATCAGTCAATATGGTTTCTTTAGGGAAAGGGTAATTACTGCATTTCTGCTTCTCAAGACTTTATTAAAAATAGGTCTATTTATATCACTCTCCAGAGACTTTGGGAGTTGATTAACTGTATTGTTAAGGACAGATTATTTCATGAGTCCATCTCGTAACATGGGAATTCTTTAAACATCTTTTCAATCAGGAGGCTGAGGAACTGAAACAGAATATTCAGGAAAGAGACGCGAAAAGGCACAGGCAGCTGATTTTGCTTGCATTGCTAAAGCCTAGACAACTTGAATTCTGACATCTGTTCATATCACGGGAGAAAGCTGAGACCCAGAAGCTGAACTACAGACAAACGAGTTCTCTACTCATTTGTATAAGCTTTTGATAAGTTTTGAATAAGGTTTGATAACTTTTGATAAGTTTTGAATAAGGTTTGAATAAGCTTTCCATGCAAAAATTGAAAAAAGTTATTTGGAAAAAAGTCTTTACATTTAGTTGAAATATGCATAAAACTCGCTGACAGTAGGTTAAATGCAGGAATTAAAACAAGAACTATAATTATGTAACTACTTTTTTTGTACAAGGAAGCTAGTATATGTAACACACTTGAGAATACACATGGATTCTAATTTTTAATTTTGGTTTTAAAATTTCCAAAAATTTAAGTATGGCCTTTCAGGAAAACCTTCCAAAAAACAACAGTTTGAGCATTAGTTACCAAGCAGACAGGGCATACACATCCCAGAGGACCACAGTTAACACTGGCTGTACGTAAGAATTCATCCACAAGTGTAGATGTTCACAGCACTTACTGGAACATCAGCTGATACCTGACCATTTACATTCTTAAGAAGAATTGAAAGCCAAGTCAATAATAATAACAACGATAGTATGTAATATATTCTCCCCCTTTAGTTAGCTAGTAACCCAGGCACAACCTGCCATCCCTCCTCCCTGAAACAACATTAACAGTACTTCAATGAACAAAGTGTTTTATACTAAAAAAACCCCAGTATAATAGATTGCATTATCATTTCTACATTGAACCAGTATTTTTTCTCTAGGAAAACAGAGATAACATTTAAGAATTCTTTTAGGTAAACAGTAAGCTCTTAAAGCAGAAAAATCATCTTTGCAAGTTACAAAAGTAACATGCATCGTATTGAACAGGTGAATGCCTGGCTGTGTAGTGGTGCCATACTCAAGGATCTACCTGTGAGAAGCCAGTTTTTTTGGGAGCTGATGGGATTCACCTGATTAAGTGAGGCAAGTGCCCCTCCGCCAACAAGCTGGCCAGATTTGTAATCTGGACTCAGTGGCAGAAAGGGATGGAATTTTGAGCAACACAGACGAGCCAGGGGCAGCTGATGCATTAGGAACTGACAGGGAAACACCTGTGAAATGCTGCAAAGGAATTAGTGCTTGTTCCTCTAAAAAAGCGACAGGGTTAACAGCCCAGCTGAAGTGCCTCTATACCAATGCACACAGTATGGATAACAAACAGGAGTTGGAAGCCCTCGACAGCTAGGAAGCTGTGATCTAACTGATATCACTGAAACCTGGTGGGATGAGTCACACGACTGGAGCACTGCAATCAATGAGTATAAACTGTTCAGAAGTGACAGGCAAGGAAGACAGGCAGGGGGGTTGCCCTCTAGTCAATCAGTGGATTGACTGCACAGAGCTGTGTTTGAAAAACAGCGATGAACAGGTTGAGAGCTTACGGGTGAAAAAAAATCAGAGGTCAAGCCAACAAAGGAAACCTCATGGTAAGCGTTGACTACAGGCCACCCAATCAAGAGGATGCTGCCAAAGCATACTTACTTTCACTACAGGAAGTATCATTCTAGCAGGCTCTGATCCTGCTGGGGGACTTCTTCAGTCACCCTGAAGTGATGTGTCTTTGCTTTTATTTACTATATAAGACTCTGTAAGTCTATTTACTTCTTAGCTTTTAAACATTCGTTCTCCCCACACCATTTGTTAGTTCAAAAATCTAGAGGAAGATTTGAGTTACTATGAACGCTATCTTTCCTGAACTCTTTGTTAGTCTCTATCATTTCAAGCTCTGCTACAGATGTCTTTTTTAGATCACGGCTTCTCAAAAAAAGTAGTTAGTTACAATCTTTTTGTACTAGTTTTAAGGACAAAAATATAAAAATGTACTCTTCCCAAATATTGCAGGTTGCACACCAACATCATTATCCTCAATGTGTTTTTAGGTTTTCAAGCCATCATCACCCCATAGCAGCACTTAACTTATCACTTTTCTGATTTGCATGTTCTAGAGATAGTCTCAGAAGCTGAAAAGGTTGAGATTTGGTAAATCTCTTCAAGTGTTATGAAATACATCCCCTCCACCCCTCCAAGGAGGATTCCAACACAAATCTTAAAGAAAATTAAGTCTGAAACTACAAAATACAGAATGGTTCAAAAGCTACTCTTCTTTCTTCTGATTTGCAGCAATTCTTTCACATTTGCTCTATGCTATTTCTTTCACACCCCACTTCCCAAGGATTGGTTTTTTTTTTCCTCACATCTGCTCTCTTCCAAACATTCCTCTTTCAACACCCCTTTCCCCATTAGTTCTGCAGAAAAACATTTTGATTCCATAAAGAGTATCTATTTTCCTAATACATACAAGAATCCCAGAATGCAAAAATAATATTTAGGTTGTTGATTCAAAACTTAAACAACAATACAGAAAAAAATAGAACCAAAAGACTATGCAGTAGCTTTCTTTGAGGTCGTAAGCAGAGCGTGGGACTGATATAATCTCAAATGCAGTCATACCACAAGAATGTTAAAATAATGCTTTGGAACATAGCAGTGTTCAAATGACTCAGTTACTCAAATTAGTTTGCTCCATATATAATACACCTACTTTTCTTCTGAAGTCACACCTTACCTTTGCTTCCGTATTGTTCTGGGGGCAGGTCATAAGGTACAGGAAAATATGTTGCTGAATCTTTACTTTCTGAAAGCATTTTCCCTCTCACACGGAAGTAACCTTTTTCCAATCCCTATGAAGGAAGAGAAGCATAAAGAAGACAGACTTATTAGTTTTTGGGGAAAGAGACAAACCTAATCCACAATAGATTCTTTCGCAATACGAGTTATTTTAATAAACAAAATGTTTTGCCTCTGTTACTGAGATTAGATACTTCCTAAAGCACCTTCCTGTCTTAGGAGCTCAGCTTCTCTTATTACTGCTACTTCAGGCTTTTCTCTTTCTTTTTCATTCATTGGCTTGGCCCCACGTTGTATATACTCTACCTTCTCAATCCCTTACATGTAGTTCACTAGGTAAACATCCTTGAGGCCTTGCTTGTGTGAGCAATTTATCCAAATTGCCTGCGGTCTTTGCTAGGACCATATGGGCAGCATATCCCAATACAACATAATGGTTTTTGCATAAAAGCAGACAGACATTGAAATCAAATTTTAATTATTAAACAAAATATTAACACCTTTGGTGTTTAATATTTAACTAAAGGGAAAGGTTTAAAAATTTTTTCTTTGCTGTTTCATCCTGACCATATTAGTGAGATGTTCTGTGTGCTTCATTAACTGAATTAAAATTAAACTTGTGATACACAAATATTCAAATGTATGCTTGTCAGATATCTTGGGTAACACCGTCCATGTACACTAAAAAAAAATAACGAAGATTTAAAACAGCTTGCATAAAAGTTCCAAAGACTACACTCATATTAGAATGACAGTGGATTTCAAACAAGGTTAAGGACTGCAAAAAAAAAACCTATAATGCAATACAATACAAGGACAGATAGATTTAAAGTGATTCAAGTAACTTTGGCAGATAATACTGTTTAGGCACTTCTCCCAAGAAATTGGATCCCATTCATGAATCGTAATGAGTGATACAAAAGCAAATCTCCAATACTGAGATTTCCAATAGCCTATTGTCAATCAAGTACAATTCAATCAGAATACACTAAGAGTTTAAAGGCCATAAAACTTTTATTATTTATTTCTAAGACATTACTGAACAACTGTATTTTTCTTTCTAAAAATCATAGAATAGTTTGGGTTGGAAGGGACCTTTAAAGGTCATCTAGTTCAGACCCTCCACAATGGGCAGGGATATCTTCAACTACATCAGGTTGCTCAAAGCCCCATCAAACCTGGGGCATCTACCACATCTCTGGGCAACTTATTCCAGTGTTTCACCACCCTCACTGTAAAAAAGCTTCTTCCCTATATCTAGCCTCACTAGTTTAAAACTATTACTCCTTATCCTATTGCTACAGGCCCTACTAAAAAAAAAATAATCTGTTCCCATCTTTCTTATAAGCCCCCCTTAAGTATTGAAAGGCCGCAATAAGGTCTCCCCAGAGCCTTCTCTTCTCCAGGGTGAACAACCCCAGCTCTCTCAGCCTGTCCTCACAGGAGAGGTGCTCCAGCCCTCAGATCGTTTTTGTGGCCCTCCTCTGGACCCGCCCCAACAGGTCCATATCTTTCCTGTGCTGATGGCCCCAGAGTGGGACACAGTACTCCAGGTGGGGTCTCACCAGAGCGGAGCAGAGGGGCAGAATCACCTCCCCTTGACCTGCTGCCCACGCTGCTTTTTTTACGCAGCCCAGGATAGGATACAGTTGGCTTTCCGAGCTGCAAGCATACATTGCTGGCTCATGTCTGAATATTAACATACACCATCCAAGCTGTAGGATCCGTCACTCCAAGTTTTACTAGATTACTGTTTTGTGACAGTACAAACACACTTCTTAATTACACTTCTTAATTAAAATTCCATTTTACCCAAACATACATGCTGCTTGAATTGATAGTCCCATCTATATACAATACTTTTACAATACTTTAAGTTCTTCTTTACTGAAGTTTTACTTCAAATATTAGCATTGTAAGTTGGAGAAAGCAACATTCATATGACCACATAAAGGAGCCTTACACTTTTTTCTTGAATATTCGAGAAGCACAGTAACAGAAAAAAGGGAGAGCTGACAAGGTCCATCTGTATTACAGTGGTTCTAGCAAGTCAGTTCAAGAAGCTCTCTTGTCTCATAACCCAAAGTAACAGGGAACAACCAGTTATGATATAAAAAATACTGGGTATTATTTCAAGGACTAGGTAAAAGCCACTACCTTTTAAACAAAAGAAGAGAGGAAACAAACAAGGTCCATGCTGAAGGACTGTGCAAATAAAAATCCATTTTAAACTTCCCCTTCTTATACCATTAAAGTCAGTAGAATTTTAATAAAACCTCATTAAAACCAGGCAACAGGCTTTTGTAGAGCTTAGCCTTTAAGTAAAGTATGTTTAAAAGAAACCAGTGCAAAAATAGAAGATTATTTTTTTAAAGCTCATAAATATCAGTTCAGTTGGTGGGGAGTCTGGGTGGTGTGCAGCCCTAGATACTGCTCATAAGGTGACATTTAAATTGCAAACTAAAACGAGGTTTGTATGAGGCTTGATTGCCCTGAGCGCCTGTGAGCTTTTTTCTCTTGTCTTCTACATGCAGCTATGAGAGAAATGTGGAAAGGCAGAGGCGGCTTCTCTGCTGTATCGTGAGTTGGCTCTTGTTCTACAATGAACTTATGCACACCCCATCAAGAGCACCAAAGCTGCACGGCTGTTGCCTGGCACCACCTGAGTTTGAAGTTTGTATAACCATTGCTATCAAAGCACATCATGTGGAACACCACCTACGTAGGCCTCTACGTACATACATAGTAATCTCAATTTAAATCAAGAACTATGCCACATGTATTCCACTCTGAATTCCATAGCAGTGTGCAGTTTTCATACAACATGAAAGAAAAAAAAAAATCACCCCTTGTAAGACATTTTACATCTCATTTTCTTTCCTGTTACCCATCTTTTTTTTCAACCCGGTAATGTTTTCATTTCTGCTTCATTTCTTCTACCTCTGGGCCCTGTTATTACCTCAGTGTGTTTCTTTTCAGACATTTTGTTTCCTTCTCTTGTTCTACACTTTTTGCTTTCCTCTTCCCTTGTTCTGCCTCAATAGTCACCAGTTATATTTTCCTCTCCTCTGAGAGTCTTCTTTCTTCTCTGATGCTGTCCTCCAACCCTGCTGGACTCTATCAGTTGGTCCCTGTCTGTCAGAATTTAACCTGCAGAGATCTTCCATTCAGGAAATGCTACTCTAAAAGATACTTACGTTTCCTCAAAACATCCTAGAGTAAGAATCTAGGTTATGGAATGCATTCTTTAACAAGGCTCTCTGAGGAGATTCACATGCTTTTAAAAATAACTCTCATGTGTCTATCTTCACACAGAAATTGAAAGAAGTCACAAATTTTGTCTGTTTTGAGCATTTCCTGGCTGTTGATAGCTCTCATCACCATTTCCAAAAAACAAAACAGCAGGATCTTGCCAAAAAAAAAAAAAATCTGCCTGCCTTGTAAATTTTCCTTAGCCATATTCTATTCTTTCAGAATTTTTCCCTCTGCAGCTATGTTTTGTTCTTTGACCGCTGCTCACAGGAATACATTTTGAAATGTTAAAGAGATACATTTCTCAGTTGGGAAGGCTTTTTTTTTTTGTACTTATGAAAGTTTAGATGCTGTTGTGGGTTCTATTATTGTCTTAGCATCACACATTGTCAAAGCAGGCACTGGGAGGAAGAATGGGAAAAGGAAGTAGAATGGCTTTTAAAATTCTGCTTCCCAGCCTTTTTTTTCCCCAAACACAAGGCAGATTGCGGCCTATAAAAAAAACATCATACACGACAGAGGTAAGAATTGCTATCCCTACTTGAGTGGGAATTAACACTGATATCACTACAGTATTTTGATATTGCTGAAGTAACTCCTACAGGAGACAGCAGATTATTCCACTGGATGATTACGGGTCAATCCTTTCCCATGCCAGCAAACAGAAAAAAAGCCCACCCACTCTTCGACAAAACTATTTAAAAACATCACTAGTTTGGGCACTAAAGAATTAAGGATGCACACAAAACTTTTACAGTGACCATGCTCCTCCGGCCAGGAAAATACACAACGAAGTTCTTCCTCAACATTGAGGTGCATTTATTCAAAACAGAGCTCTACTCAACTATATCAGAACCTTTTTTGTAAGAAGCCCACAGTGACAAATTCAGGTATCTAACCCCAAATTTCCTTGGCTTGGAAAGCATGTCTCTGGGTCTCTTTACCAGTGGAGTTTGAAAACCTTGTAGCAGTTCTGTGAATGCTAAAAGAAAGGTTTAACATCCTAAAGTCCACATGTAAAATCTTGGTTTACCTACATTGTATTTATTTCCCCAGCCCTACTCTATTTCATACAGGAAGATGACTTCATCTGAAACTAGAGAAATCAAAGCAGTAAGTGGTTCTACATTACTTTGGAAGTTAATGTTACAGTCAAAGAGCTTAAGCTACTTTATTTTGCCTCTGGTCTACGTTGAGCTATGGTTGAAGGTGCTACGTTCAGTTGTTTTGACTCAGCAAAAATTTAACAGTTCAGTTCTGATGATAATACACACACAATGGCTGGCTGCTCTCTAATTCAGATTCACCTCATTACACCCATGCAGCACAGGCAACTATTAAAGAGTATTTCACTCATTACCAGTGAGTATTCACCATCAAATACAGCATTTCAGAAACTGAAATGCTATTGTTAATTGTGATTGATTATCTAGACATAACTGTAGCATCTGATAGCACTAGGTAGGCAGTAATGGGTAAGTTCTCAGTTTAATAGCAACTAGTATATTTCTCTGAGTTTGTATTTCCAAAAGCTGACTGGCTAGTACCATATTCTTAAACAGACCTTTTAGAAGATTTAAGTATTCACAAACTTTTTATACCATTTTACAGGTCAAGCTCAGTTTATCTGACAACCTTATCAGACATGGAAGCTGTAACAACGAACTATTTAAAATCTTTAAAATCTTTTTTAAAAATCTTTCCATTAGACACTTCCAGGATTTTTCAAACAAAATAATTACTACAATGTGCTTCCCAGGACTCCATACTGTTAGGGGTTCTCTCAACATGTTTTACATGTTAAAGATGCAATTTATTTCAGCCTCTGGAAAGGAACCCCCAGCAGCTGAAAGAGCAAGCTGAACTTGAGTGAGAGTGAAGATGCAGGAGGTGAGAAATAGAAACGGAGATAGAAAGGGAAATACAGTTCAAACACAGGACATGATCATTTTTATAAACGTTATTTTTTAATCAAAAGAAACTTGTGATCCAATGTCAGCATCAGCTGATTTTTCCCTCAACTAAAATCGTAAATGATGAACAGCTGCTTCTATGTTGAGAAGAACCATTCAGCATATTTCTGAGAGTCTACATTAGCACACCAGGCCAAGACCCAACCTCAAAGCATAAGTTCTAGAAACATTTTAAAGACCAGACAAAAACTGGCAGTCAACAGATGGCAAGCGAGGAATGATCCACTTCCAAATTTGTATTTAGCAGAAAATAGAAGGCACAAAACACAGAGCTAGTGGAGTTTTTAAGATTAGGAATATTAACTGTGTGCTATGCAAATCTTAAATCTTCTACCAGATAAGTGTCATTAACTTTGTGATCAAAGTGCATGAAACAACCTGAAGAAACAGAACTATCAGAAATTGTATTAAATTGGTATTCCAATAGCTAGAGCATACTGAGTCTCTTGAGGCCTAGGAATGCCCAGTTATGTTTTAACGTACTTCATCTAGTTCATCTAGCACTGGAACAGGCTGCCCAGAAAGGCTGTGGAGTCTCCTTCTCTGGAGAGATTCAAAACCCACCTCGGTGCGATACTGTGCAACCTGCTCTAGGTGACGCTGCTTTAGCGGAGGAGTTGAACTAGATAATCCTGAGAGGTCCCTTCCAACCCCAACCATTCTGTGATTCTGTATATTTCTAATTGCAAACTAACTTTAAAAATTCTGTTTCTAAAAATGTTAGTCTATTCCTAGTTCTCCCTTATTTTCACGTAAGACTACACTGCCACATTATATGTTAAAGCCACACTGAACCAACAAAAGTCTTGACAACCAAACTAAGTTATCAAAGAAGCACTTCTTATAAAGAGTTAAGTGCAGGGCATATACATAAGACGGATCCACAAACTGAGCACTGCAACTTGAATATCAGATGACTGCATGTACATAAGGCAAACATTAGTATTTGTCTCTCTGACTACCTCCTTTTTATCATGTGTCTGCAGGCACTTCCCAGTGAAGAAAGACAGCTGCAGTCTCCCCACTTTGCTCCCGTATGCACTGTATCACGTGGCAACTGACAGGTGATTTTTTTTTTCTGGTTGCTAGTCTTCACAATTAAGTATCAATATGAAGAAAAGGACTAAGTATTCTCTTCCAAAATATGTGTTAAATGTTACATATTCTTGCAAGTTTTAGACGAGCTTCAATTAAGTTGTGTTCTGTGTCTCATGTTTGAGTTTCAGACCTCTGTCTCATGCAGACTGGCAGATTTTAGTACAGCCACCTGTACAGGAGCATATATTTGTGAGTTTTCTATAATTTATGTAACAGGAGAGTTGAGGGCTGTAAAGAAAGCCTCGTACTCACACAAAGCATCTTTATACTGCATACTATTTGACAAAATCAAACTAAACTTTATCATGAAGTGTGATATTATGTTTCTCATGTTACACATTTCTGTCAATTCTGGACAAAATTTTCTCATTCACTTGTTGAAAAACAATCAGAGGCTAACCTTTTACATACCACTTTGTAAAAAATACAGCAGGCCAAACAGACTCAGTGAGCAAGGAGAACCTTGAGAACATCAGTGTCAGATTTATATCTGGATCTATTTTTCCAGCTTTATACCCGCACCTCACACACACCATTGTCCCTCCACTCACTACCCTTCCAACCCAAATAATAAAGAAAAAAAAAAATAGAGAAAAGCAGTAAGAATGATCAAGCAATCTCCACCCCAGGAGCAACTGAGCAGGCTAAGGATCTTCAGCCTAGAAACAGAAAGAGTGGTACCGAAAAGGTGAACAGGGATCACATGCTTATTGCATTTTTTAATGCAAGAAGAAGGGAAAGCCATCAAATGAAACTAATTTTCAGAACAGTGTGCTTCATGTGACATTGTGAAGTTGTGGAACTCAGCCAGAGCAGGTTGTGAATTCTAGAAACTTACAGGCATTTAAGAGAAGACAAGAGACATTCACAGAAAAGGCTATAGCCTCTAAGTCAAGAAATCTTCACAAATAAACTGCTACATACATGCCTGCCCATTATACTTTTCTGTAAGCATCTGTGTTTGGCCACTGAGAGTTTTGAATTATGCCTTTGATAGGACAGAGTAAAGCCTTCTACTCCCGCAACAGTGGCTACTTTAAACTAACCAGTGTGACAAAAAGGGAAAGATCTGGGGGCTTGGCTCTACCAGTGCACAATGCATTTTCCTCAGCCAGGTCCTAGCCGTTTATGCGTATTTTCATCCAAAACTTCACTGATCAGCCTTCTCCATAGGCTCTGGTTCTAAAGCCAAGCCAAAAGAAGGTTATCTCAATACGATCCTACACACCTCCCTGCTCTCTGCCCCCTTGAACTTGTCCTTCCTACTTCTTCCTTGCATTAGCACTCACCTGATCATATTGAGCTGGTTCATGCAAAAACACTTCGAAAACTTGTGCAATTTGGTTTTGGCCAGTCTGAGCTGGTTTAAAGCCCAAGGAATCATCCCCTGAGCACCAGTGCCACTACAACTAAGGAAGCAAGAGAGAGTCATGGAGAGGCTACAATCATGGTAGAGCCACCTGATGATGCAGTTCCACATGTTAAGTTAAAAGCTCTATTGCTTTGACATGCTTGAGATAAGCCAGATTCCAACCTACCTTATCAGGTGTTTAATTCTCTAATAGATTGATCTGCTGAGTCAGACAGGTACAGCAACCTACTTGTCACCAAAATGTGACCTTGAGCTGCAACAAAGCTTCACTTCTTCCTAGATGGAAAGCCTAAGCCTGCAGCAGCTGTAGGTTTAAGGAATAGAGGCCTTGAACATCAAACAGAAACGACTGCCACAATTCTAAGAGTTTCAGCGTCCTTTCTGCAAATACAAATTTGTCCTACAACTACTCGGTAAGATCGAGATCTTGGCCAGGTTTGTATAAGTAACTGTTGTTGTTTTGATCTGATGTACTGAAATCGGATTAATTTACTCTATTGAGTAACTAATTACTTCAATTCCTGCTGAAGGCTCCTTTTTTACTGAATATAGCTATAAATTTCCATAGACTTTTATGAGAAAGGATGGCCCAATAGTCAAAATTCTCATCTCTAAAGGCTAATGACACTTTTAAAATGAATGATTTTTGACAGATTGAGATCCCAAGGGTCAGATCCTATCACTAGAAAGTCTACTGCAGAGTATCATTAGACTGAAACAGCCTTAGAGCAAGTTATCTCAAGTTATCGACACCAAATTAAATCTCGTTTAAAGATACCTGGAACCATCTTCTTGAAATGCTGACTCCTAAAGCTGCATAAAGGAAAAATTTTGTCAAAAGCAAAGCGTCTACTAAAACATTACAGATGTATTTAATTAATGAAGGCCTGTCACTGTAATGACAGCAGCTTGTACAGATATGCCCGAGGCAGTGGACACTAGCAGAGTGATCATAACATGCTACTTACCATGGCTCTGTTTTAGCTCCAGTTCTTGGACAGTTTTGCCAATTTGTACTGAACTCTACTGCTATAACCATCAACTGGCAATTCTCAAGAAACATACATCTTGTGTGCATTAAGCTATTGTTTGGTTTGCAGATATAAGATCGTGTTATGCATGCATCATAACGATAAATTTACGCTGCAATAGAAAACATCAGCCATTCAAATCCTTGATGACTACAGTTAAGTTTGTTGTCAGCAGTTTTCATTCACTTGCTGGCAGTGACTCACCTTCCCAATATGTTTCCGCACTCTCCAAAAAGCCAATGGGTTCCCAAACAACCACACTACACTCCACCCCCCACCCATGCAGCTTGCTTACACTTCTATAACCACATTAGGGGTACAAGTGAAAATTCAGTTTTGAAAATACTGGCCCCTAGCTTTTGCATTTGACTATGTTAACATAAGTTATGTTTATTTTCAACTTTAATAAGAAACGACAAAGCAGCACAGATACCGTATTTTGTTATGACAATTTTTTTCCCCATTAGAGAAGGTAGACACTTCCAAGGTGAAAACTAGAACTTCATTACTGCTTTAAGGTTGACAAGTCCTACAGGTGTTAGATAAGACAGCACAGTAACACTATTACAGTCTTAAAGCCTGAAATCTTTTTCTAAGGGACAGTCACAACAATCAGATCGTAGGGAGCAGTGGAGTAGATTGGCAGCGGACAAATCCTACTTCTCCAATTAATCTGGTATTACCCTGCAGGCATACTATATAAGATTACAGTTCCTGCTTCCAGTGTATGAAATATATTGATTCTCCCTCCTTTTTGCTACTACAAACATTAAAACCAAAATAAACATTTTTCATCCCCTTACGTAATAGTCAAATTTTCAGCAGTGACTCTTTTACACTGCAGTAGGTTTCCACATTGCTTGCTACTTCAACTATTGTCAAAATAACAGAGTGCAAGCAATATAGCAATAGGAGAATTTGATCTTTTCCTGAACATAGAGGGGATTAGAATAGGAACATCCTTACTGCCTTTTCCAAAAGGCTGATCAAAAGGAAAAAAACTGAATGCCTGAAGTCCAGGACATAAAAAACTAAGTGTCCTCCGGGGTTCATTTCATTCACAAATTTAGAGTGTGCATAAGAATGTAGAATGCAGCAAGAATTGCTGGAAAGCCTTTAAGATTCAAAGCAATGCAGCCGTCTCACACCAAGCAAAATTATCTCTAGTCCCTAAACAGAGGTTTGGCAAAGAAGGGAGAGAAGAGGTCGTACTTGTGCAGTATTTCAGTGAATCCTTCCCTCTCATGAGAGCAGACCCAACCAATGTCTTCTTTGCTTCTCACCCTGATGACTGCAAGGCTTGAGCTTCATTAGGAACTGTTTACCCAAGAGTATTCACCAAAACTGCTCTTTACTGTTGTCATTACTAGTAGAGTAAGTACTCATTGGATTTATAGCAGCATCTGTCTCTAAGTTTTCTTGTGTAACCAGGTCTGCAGGCTTCTGCTAAAGGCTGGAGCAGATGCTTAAGTATCCAATGTGTTTTTAATCATCAGTAAACTTAGCTTAGACATTACATTTAAATTCCAGTTATTTTGATGCAATGCAAGAATAAAGATACACTTCCATTTTTAATAATTCTCAACCCCTTAAATGGCTAAGTGCATTTTACCCCAACTGCTAAGATTGGATTGCGAGCAGAAACAAAAACATTAGTAATTTTGGTCTAAATAAACGCTCAGAATGATGACAGAGTCATTAATAGCAGAAAGGTCTAACTAGTTTGCAAAGAAGGTAAAGTTTTAACTTCAGATTGCTGAAACTTTCTAAGGGTCAAGTGCTTCAGAGTATTTTCTATTTCTGCCAAGACAAATTAGATGCTCCTGAACAAATAATTCTGTTCATCAAAATGAAGTCTGAATTTAGAATGAAACTGAGGTAGTTATAGAAAACCTTGTAAGAATAAGATCAAAAACAGAGACTTACAGTTTTAGGCTTGGGGAAGAAAATTCAAGTTATTTTTACATACGTTTTGGCTCTCTACAAAACGTTCTGGTGATCTCCCCCCTCCCCTGCTCCACATGCAAGAAATCCTGCATAGAATGCAAGATTCAGGATGGAATGCAAGCCAAACGTTCTCACAGAGGTTTTTTTTTTTTGGGTGGTGGTAGTGTAGCTTCATGGTTTTGGTTTTTTTTTTGTTTTGGTTTTTTTTTTTTTTTTTAAGGTGAAAATTTTGCAGATCGCTCAGATCTGAAAGAAGTATAGTCAACTCTCGGCAAAAAGACTAACTCAATTATTCCTGATTTTCTACCAATTTGAAGTATGTTTTCCAAAACTAGCAATGCATGGAAAAGCCAGAGTCAGAACAGGAATATTCAAATTATGTAAAACGACTGCACAATTTGGTGACCACTTGTGTTCATACAAAAAACTTCATCAACTAAGTACAATCATGCCAGTACTGTACAAAAATTCTGTTTGGCAGCATTTGGAAATCACAATGGACAACTTTTTAGAACACTATTTTATCCTTTGAGGTCAGTTGCTGTTAAAAGTCAAATATTTTTGCACAATTTTTTTTGCCCAGCGATTCATTATTCTGTTATTAGTAGCTGTTTACACAAGTGACTTTTTTTTTTATGAGTGCAGTGATATCAAAACGAATGCTTCCTACTATAGGAAGTTGTAGGATTTTTCTTCTTTCAGAATCTGATCAATGCATTTTCTCTGAAAATTTTCTTCCATATAAACCATGCTGGAGAATGATGTTTGAGATTGCCTCTAAGGTTCACAATATCAGAGACCACACTACTACATAAACTCCTTAATAAATGTCAAGAATGAGATACAGGAGTTCGGTAGCTACAGCCAGAAACCATCAATCTTAATACTGCAATCTTAGGAGACTGCAATTATACAGTTATGGTAGGTAAACATTTTTACGATGTCATAATATTAGTGAATATTCATTTGACAGTACATCACTAATCAACAGAAATGAAGAAACATTACGTGAACATCTGTGAATGTTATCTAGGAAAGATGTATTCTTCATCAGAAAAATACTTCTAAGGACTTTTAGCATACAAATGCTTTTTCAGAGAAACTTACAATTTCTCCTCCGGAAAAGAAGAAGTTTCAGAGAGGAAGGAGTTTGAATGGTTTCTGGTCATAGACTAACTGCTGTTGATAACATTTTGGTACGAAGAGGTTCATCAGACAGAAGGAGGAATCAACAATAGGAACAAGAAACTCACATTTCCCCACTATCAGGCAGTAGATCTAAATAAGACAAAAAACCAGATCTAAACAAAAAAGGGAAGCTTTTTTCTTCAATACAATGCACAACTAAATCACAGGACTCAATACCACAGGATTCTGTCGGGGGCTAAAAACCAGCAAGAGTAGTTTAATAAGGAACTTGATGTGCTAAGAGAATAAGCCAAGTTGTGACTCCTAACTATCATGGACAGACTTTAAAATGAATAATAGGGAACATATACTGAGGAGGTATAACATACATACTGTTTATTGTGCTAATCCCCATGGCATCTGCTACAACTGCACTAAGACTAGACTACAAGCTAGATGGACCTTAGTTACCATGAAAACGTTTCATGTCTCCCAATCCTCTGCTCCACACACTAGAATAATACTTATTTGGGGTCAAACTTGTGTCATCTACATACTGAGAGTGCTATCACATAGGTTAGGAAGATACAATCCTTCAGCTTTTAAACAGCCTTTTATGTTTCCAGATTTGTACTGGAGATTTTAGAAGATGCATTTGAGAACTTGTTAAAGCAGAAAATTTTAAAAGACGTGGTCATATGGCTTTGCAAATGAATTTCAGGGAGCAAGAACAGCAATCAATGCAACATTAGGAATTGTTTTGCAAGTTACAACCCATATGCATCACTTCAATGAGAATGCACTCACAGCCTAGTTTTAAGAAGCACAAAAGAGATTTGATCATCCTTTCCAGCAACATGTAGCATGTATTACAATTTTAGAATGTTATTGCTTTTCAGTAACATGACAAAAGTCACAACAATACCAAATCCATACTCATCGTGTAGGAAAACAGACTGTTTCTATTTTAAAGAATACCTTGTGTAAACTCCACTTGCTATGAGCTTTCTAACCTGGAAACACAGAACCTAGAGAGTAGATTATTCAGTCACATTCGTATTCGTCAATATTTGCAGATTCTCAGCATATCCCAAGATTTGTACTTGAATTACAAACTTACAAATGCTGAAGGCAAGAAAAGGACTCCAAGTTCATAAGAACGGATCATCAGTTGGGTGCCATTTTTCTCCAGAGCTCCCCAAGCTGCTTTAGATAGATTGGCACTGCGAAGAGAAACAAATCATTTCAGTGAGGCATAATCTTTACAGCAGAAGATGCTTAGAGTACCACAGCTGTGGCAACGCACTTTTAGCAGGAGAACTTCAGTTCAATCAGAACAGTTTTTTCATAAAAAGTGATTTGGGTGTTATTCCTTATTGCTATTTTTACAGCATAGTGGGAGCAGCAGAGACAATATATAGAAGGGTATTCATACAACCCATGTAGGTAATTACACAAGCCTACTTGTGTCATACAGAACTACAAGACAAATTTAGCCTTTTGAATCTTCTCTGCACATTCCAGAAAGGAACTTCCAACCTCTCAGTCTCACCTCTGTGCAAGGGATGATCATGGAACAGATCTTTCTTGAAGCTATGCTAAGGCACATGGAGGACATTCAAGGTCATTTGAAGCAGTCACTCGAGACAGCCAGCATGGCTTCATCAAGGGCAAGTCCTGCCTGACCAACCTTGTGGCCTTCTATGATGGAATGACTACATCAGTGGACAGGGGTAGAGCTACGGATGTCGTCTCTCTGGACTTCTGTAAGGCCTTTGACACAGTCCCCCACAACATCCTTCTCTCTAAATTGAAGAGACACATATTTGGTAGATGAGGAATCCAATAGATGGTCGCATCTAGAGGGCAGTGGTCAATGGTTCAATGTCCAGATGGAGATCAGTGACAAGTGGTGTGCCTTAGGGGTCCATACTGGTACCAGTACTGTTCAATATCTTCATCAGCGACATAGTGTGATTGAGTGCACCTTCAGTGAGTTTGCAGATAACACCACGCTGAGTGGTGTGATTGACACATCCAAAAGATGGGATGCCATCCCAAGGGACCTGGACAGACTTGAGAAGTGGTCCTATGTGAACCTCATGAGGTTCAACAAGGCCAAATGCAAGGACCTGCACCTGGGTTGGGGCAACACTGGTTATCAATACAGGCTGGGAGATGAAGGGATTGAGAGCAGCCGTGCTGAGAAGGACTTGCAGGTGTTAGTGAATGAAAAGCTGGACATGAGCCAGCAATGTGCACTCACAGCCTAGAAGGCCAAACGTATCTGGGCTGCATCAAAAGAAGCATGGCCAGAAGGTCAAGGGAGGTGATTTTGCCCTTCTACTCTGCACCTGGAGTACAGCATCCAGCTCTGGAGCACTCAGCACAGGAAAGATGTGGACTTGTTGGAGTGGGTCCCAAGGAGGGCCACAAAAATGATCAGAGGGATGGAACATCTCTCCTATGAGGACAGGCTGAGAGAGCTGGGGTTGTTCAGCCTGGAGAAGAGAAGGCTCTGGGGAGACCTTACTGCAGCCTTTGAATACTTAAAGGGGGCTTACAAGAAAGATGGAGACAGACTTTTTAGCAAAGCCTACTGAGATAGGACATAAGGTAATGGTTTTAAACTAAAAGAGGGTAGATTTAGACTAGATACAAGGAAGAATTTTTTTTTTTTTTAAAAACAATGAGGATGGTGAAACACTAGAATGGGTTACCCAGAGAGGCAGTAGATGCCTCATGCCTGGAAACACTGAAGGTCAGGTTTGACGGGGCTCTGAGCATCCTGTTGAAGTTGAAGATGTCCCTGCTCATTGCAGGGGGGTTGGACTAGACCTTTCAAAGTTCCCTTCCAACCCAAACTATTCTATGAACTTGGTACTGATAAATAGCTTCAATTTGATGACTTCGGAAGATTAAAGGCTAGCTCAATTATGACTAGTTACACTATAATACATTTAGTACAGAGTATTTTTGCAAGTGTAAGTTTTTTTGCTCCTGGCATTTTGTTCTTTTGACATATTTATGAAAACAAGTGTTTACTGAAGAGGTATTTTTGGTTTAATGGCACCATGTTACAGTTAATCCTTCATCAGTATCTGATACATAAAGTCAGAAGTCAAAAAGTAAATGCATGTCAAAACCAACTTCTATAGCAAAATACAAAACTTAAACATTACGTTTTAACTGACAGACATAGTGGATGCTTTTTGATAGTAGCAAATGGTGGAATAGAAGAAACATAAGAAAAAAAATAGAAGCAACCATGAATTTCTGTATTAGGTGGACTCACCATCACTTTTGAATGACTTAAATCCTTTAAAAAACACCTTAATCACTACCATTGCAGGCAACAGTATCAATGAGTGATGAAATTTAAAAAGCCAGAATATAAAGAGGGAAAGAAAGATTAAAGTAACTGAGCATTTAAAAGTAAGGATACGAAGATCACGATCTCTAGTACATAGGGTTGCACAAAAATCAGTTTTGGCAAAACTGAGAGATATCTGTATTTTTCATTCACAATAAAACATTCTCCCCTCACATCAAAATTTATCGCTCCCTCTTTTGTCTTCCTTAAAAAAACCAAAGAATAGAAATACAAAGCTAGACTATTGAACAACTCAATCTGACAAAAGGTCAGATTCCAATTATTAGGTATCTACATGTTTCATAACAGTAAGGCAGCGCAAGGATAAATTTAGGCTTAACTCATATCTATTTTGTACAAACCAGCACGTTCGTGTACAGCATACGTTAAAACTCAACCCAAGGTTTAAAAATACTTATCACTTAAATTGATGCCGAACCCCAAAATTGGCAGTTACAGCTCAGACAAGATGTTGGTGCGACTGCCAACAGTTTCCGACATAATCATTTCAACTTGCAGCCCCAAAAGGGACAGGCAATGAAGAAACGTTAAGTGAGAGGTGAATGGTTAGTTGTTTACCTTGTAACTAAGAACCACGCAATCTTCTGGAAATCAGGAGAGGGTCTCATGTATGTCTTAATGTGAGGTATAGCATGACTTCGACCCGAGACTTCTGCTGACCATTTGCTAGCAAAAGGAAAGGAATTATTTTCATAAAAAGTTTCATTTTGAAGTCTAAAAAAATACCATACTACAGTGCCATGTTTTCAGTAATACTATCCTATACTTGTCCCATTTAATACTTGTTGCCCCTATAGAAAGGCTGAAAATGCTTTATTTAACTGATTTTTTAATCCTGAAATCCAATCTTACTAGAAGCCAGAAGGGCAGGATTATTTTATTTTCTTTACAAACAAACCAGACAGATATTCTCTCCTCAGTGTATCAGGCTCTCCTAACAAGTTTTTCCATTTCTCCACTCCAGCTATGCCTTTAAGCAAAGGAGCTGGCACCAGATTAAACCTAGCAAGATTTCCTCAGCTCATTACAATTTATTACGCATGAAGTAGAAGCAAGGAGCAACTGATAGACTGTTGACACTACCCTTCCTCTTCCCTTTTCTGTGCCCCTAAGCCACTGAGAAGTTTGAGGGCTTAAGAGAGTAGCAGTCTAGCAGTCATATCTATGTGTATGTATGTGTGTATATATATATAAACTAGTTTAAAACAACAAGCCATTGCTGGAGCAATTCAGCACCAATGTTCCCAAACTAACCTGTACGCAAGCAGTAAATGCATGTACATAACCGAAGGTATGAAATCCTGGTATTTAGAAGCACATTCCACTCACAGCTGTCAGTCCTCACTCAAAATCAGGAAGAAGGCTTCCAAATACACCTTCCTCCACCCAGAGACTTTTATTTCCTCAGTTTGTAATATAATAGGCTCTGGTTTTGTTTGTCACAATTTTGTTTCCCTAATTTAGCATTGTCTTCTAAAAGACAAATCAACAAGAATTGATCAGCTCCAGAATACCTCTGAAGTGAACGGTGTCCATTTAAAAACATATAAAGATTGAAGTGGAAGGGCTGTAATTATTTACCTAAGTTGACTTTCAGGACTAACTTTTATGTGAATTAAGTCAAGAGACTTTGTAGTTCAGGGTTAAGACCTACTTACTTTAACAACCCTATCCTCTGATGAGGGAAAGAACTGTTTCTGAGAACTGGTCGTGTATTCCTGAAGGGCAAGAGCTAAAACACTATATGCATATTTGGAGCAAACTAGACATCTTTGTATTTTGATGCTAGCCACACGGAAGTCTGTTTTTGAAGAACAGACTAAGATACATATGATACAGAAACAGCTAACTAAATTTGTGTTCTCCTACAGATCTCCACACATTACATACATACAGATTGTAAGGTTATACCATAAGTCAACAATTCTTGTTAATAGCTTTTCTCTCACAACTAACAGTTTAGGTAAACATCTTTAAGTTTAAGGCACAGAAATAATTAGGTAACTCCAGTAACATTGCAGAAATAAAAAAAAAACAAACCAAAACAGGAAAACCAGTAGAACTGGGAATTGAACACAGATTCTATTTAGATCTATCTCACTGCCTTTTTTGAGGACAAACATCTCCCCACTATTAACTGCAATAATTTTGAGATACAACCTGTCTACTGCTTTTTTGCCTCCTTATCTTTGACAGATACAATTAAGTCCTGTTTTATCAAGAGTACTACCACTTCTCTTGCATTCTACAGTAATCTAATTGCAGTTGGTTTCAATTACAAATGATTGACACTGGTATTTCAGAAAGGGAAGCATACATTTTGGCCATATTTTTTAATGGGAGAGAAATATATAAGGACAAAAAGGGAAAGAAAGTGATTATGTTCTTTGATCAGGTTTGGTTGGTTTGGGGGTGTGTGTGGTTCGTGTTGGTTGTTTGTTTTGGTTTTTGTTGTTTTTTTTTTAAAGTAATTACCTCATTAAAAAACTCTGATGCTTTTAGAAAAAGCAGTATTATCAAAGAAGTATTTAAGAAATGTCTTCCATTCAGCCTAAAATAATAAATGCAATGATACACCAAAAGAACTGGAAGGGGTTTCAGATGGGTACATTATCTCATTTAATCGATCCTTAATACAGCTAAATTTCAACTTCACCATGGAACTTTCCTGGCATATTTTAGAATAAAAAAAAAAAGCCAAAACAGATTACAAAATGCCTAAAGTAAAATACAAGAGCGGTTGCTTTACACAGCAAGGATAAGAGCATATGACAGCGTAACAATTTCAAGCTACTTCTAGTCAAATTGGCTTAACACATTCTAAGCTGTAAACTTCATGAGAATGCAGCTGGCAGAGGACATATGCAGGCCTGATCTCACCATGTTGCAGTAAACTTCAGGCATATTCAGTCTCATCAGCGATAATTATGGTAAGTTAAATGAAAACAGCTTTGAGAAATTTTATGGAGCAAAACCACAGCTTGAAGTAGTTATTTTTTTGACAGTTAGAGGTCATGGTACCATGTAAACTAAAAGCTCAAGTGTGGGGTGAGGAAAAGGAGTTACGTGAGGAGGTATTATCAGAACTTGAAGAGTAAAACTTGAAAGCCTTTCTGCTAGGTTTTTTAACTCTTTTACACCTCTAGAACTCCTTATCACTAATACAGCTTAACTCTGACTTTAGACCACTAATCGTGAAATTTTTTTTACCAGTAACATGTTGCTACTTCCTCCCTCCCTCAGAGTCTTCTGTGGCATTTCAGTCAGCAGCTTTTCTTTTTAATTACACAGCCTCTAATGTGATGATTAGGTGCACTGATATAAAGAGGTAATCTACTTTCCAACTCAAAACGTGACAGTTTTTGCCTCTCCCATCCCTCCATTTGTCCAATAGCTATTTTTGAGTTTCACATAACTTGTTTTTTGGGGGAAAGGAAGAGAGGAAAAAATGTTCTCTACCATGAATAAGGTATCTTTTGCAATATAGAAAATACTTTGCACTCACTTGCACTGCACTACAAATGTGAATGCTTATGAGTTGTTGCTTTTATATGTACTTAACCACTTGCAGAATTTCAGAAGTATGCTTTTTTAAAACATTTGATAAATATTTGTTTTACTCTGCAATGAGTTTTTGTGTTTGAAAAGCAGACTACACTGTAATCACAGTGCATTTAGCTGGAAGACACAGAGCAAGTATCAATTGCCACCAGTGCCTGATATTTCTGGCACAAATGAGGTAAAGAAGCAGACACAGGCCCCTTCACAAGTGGAGCCACTGAGACAGGGAAACCAGATAATCCCAACATCCTGAAAATTAATCTCTCCAAACACACTCAACCCATAAGCAGCGCCAGGAATAACTCATTTTCTACACCATCATCTCTTTCATCATTTAGTTCTTACTTCAAATACTGAACGGGCTTTCCACCTCAAAATACTGGCAACAAGGCTTGAACATAGTTAAAACAACTCACAACATTAGTCTCAACCATAAGAGAACAGTAGGTCCTCTGTGTAAATGCTACGTATCTCTCATCTTTTTTGATGTTTGAAGAACTACAGTGTTGTTCCTCTAACTGAGAAGGGGATTATTCTTCAAAACTCTACAGGCCTAAAGAACACATAAAGCTCTAATACAACTATAATTAGGAATTTTCAACAGCAAGTCAAAAAAGCTCTTGTCAAATCGACTTCTTACATTCTTTGAAAACAAAAATTTGACAAGGTAACTGCACAAACATAATGCATGTGGTATTAAAAGTCAATGAATTAAAAAAAGCATCAAAATACAATGTTTTACGTACTGTTAAAGATGATCAACTGTTTCAAAAGCAGCAATTAACAGAAATCACTAAGCATTGCAAATATCTCCTTATCAATGAGTGATACTAAAAGGAAAAACCAGCAACTCTACCAGAGAGAAAACTGAGCCAATTGCAGCATTTACACAGAAGCTAATCTAACAAAGCAGTCTAGTAATCATTTGCTATGATCAGAAAAGTGAAATCAATATTAAGTTTACTCATTTTATTCTTTTGTGAAATTACTTCAAGAAATTTGAGAAATTACAATTAAGAGCTGCACTACAGGTTATTTAAATACCCTCAACTGGCAGAAGAGATAGAGAAACAGCCCACAAACATTATAAAAATTATATGCCTGGGTTAGAGGTTCCACCTCTTGGGATGAGACTATAGGACACTATTTTCCAACTCCATTAATCCCTCCCTACTTGTAAAAAGGAGCTATTCTTCTCCTTTATTGTAAGTATAAAGTATTTATCTTCTTTCATATCCGGTAGGATCCCTAGTTTCTTGCTGGTTTTGTATTATTTTCCAGTGAGGTAAAGACAAATTCCTCTAATCTCTCTACTACCCAAAGCTTTTTATTATGGCAAGTCTTCAAAATACCTCATCTTATATTTAACTCTATTGAAACAGGACCTACCATTTTCTGTGTCTCTCAGATTACCATAGATAAGAAGCTGCTGTATGTCATCTGCTCTATGGTAACAGCTTATATGCAGGCTCTTCTCGAGGGCTAGTATCCTGTATTACTTCAGGGTACGAATCTGCATCTGGGTAGTCACTACAGAGCAATTATGCAGGGCCACTTGTCATCTGCAACCAATTCGACAGATGAATTTAAAACAGCCCTTTTGTTTCCAGAGCAGGATCCTAATATGCCCAATGAGACAGGTATGTGGGTGTTTTCTCACTGAACAGGAGCAACGAACGGTCTCACCACATAATGTTCTGTGCGCTAAATAAGAAACTAACCGAAAAAAAGGTTACGTTTTTCTTACAATAAGATTCTCATGAGGTATATGCTTATAGGAGCTGAATTAAGGCTGCACAAACACCCCTACTTTTATGATCTCCTCAATTTGTAAATCACGACTGAACAATCTTGAAGTCTTGAAGGTGTTTGTAGCTTTCTTCCTTTGCTGAATGTGCTCAGGGGCACACTTCAAAGGCAGGAGAGACAAAATCTCACATACTTTCTGTTCCAGTTCCATGCCTTGGACATTGACCAGCAAGGCTCACAGCAGCAATCATGTTCGCTCCAGAATGGAGGATGCTCTGTGCAACTAGCAATTGTATTTTCAAGCCTCTGAATATATACACGACTTTACAAACTCGGGGGCAAACTCTAAGGGTAAAGTATTTTACCAGCAAAACTTCCACCTGAAAGAGTTAAGTTTCTGATGAAAGGAATAGGGAGCTGTGGTCTTCTAAGAGGTTACCAATCTAAATTTGTTGTTTTGTTTTTTTTTTTCATCTGTGCAAAACAACTTTTCCCTATTGTTCTCAGAACACATTTAAGTTTTTAAAGATTCAGCCTGAGGGAGACATCTGGCATGGAATGCGTTAGACTTTGGCAAAAGTAGTAGCAAGTGAAAATAGAAGTTCTTAATGGAAAACATCAGGCACCTTTAACAAAAGATTGTATTACCATAAGGGACACGAATTTTTGCAGCAGGACTGCTGAACTCAAAACCCAAACAAAAATAGCTTTCCTAACCCTGTTGTGGCTCAGTTGAAATCCTGTTAAAACCGAGGCACAAATAGAAAAGTGAAATACAACTGTCAAAAAAAAAAAAAAGAGGAGTAACATTATTCTAGTTCAGGGAAGGAAAGCTTAAATAAAAGTTTACAGAATCCAAAATCTGGTAGTGTCCTCCCTTAACAACAGTATTCCATATCATTTTTACAGGTAAATAGCACATTTTGGCTATGTTTTGGAGATCAGATCAGCAGATAAGAAACTAAAGGCTTTTATTTTAAGGACTACTTCCCCTTAATTTGCTTTTAGCACTCAAACATTCCAGCACCGTAAGTTTAAATGTACAGTCCAAGAAAAAAAAAGCAAAAACCAAAACATAAACAATTGAGTTCTACTTACTGAAAATAGGAATGCAACCACAGCTGTTTCTGTGCTGTCTGTATACTGTACGGAAGTGAGCCACCAGCTTAAGGAAAAAAAAATAGAAGATGTACATTTGTTTTTTTGAAAGACAAAGCATCTTGGGGAATACATTATCTGTACTATCCTCATGAGTTACTTTCAGAAAATGGTTAGTATAAAATGGTATACAGGGGTGTTTGCAGTTTTGGGGGTTTTTTTTATTCTTATAATTTGGCAAGTTCTTAAACACCATGTAAGAGATTTACAAGAGGAAAAAGAGAAACAGTATGTAGGGTACGAAATTAAGTCCTCTTAGAAGATAGATGTTTATGGGTAATTTTTTGTTATGATACCACTTGATATCAACAGATTGGAATCATTACCCATACAAGGTAGAGGGAATAAAATAAGCAGCTTTTAGAAAAAAACACAACCAAACCTAAGGAAAAAGAAAACCACCACAAAACCATCAAACAACATTATTTTAAAGAGCAAGAACTTCTCTGATGAAATTGTATTTGTATTGATTTTGTCTTTGGCTAATGCATGTTATGATTTCTTGAAATGAATTTAACAAAGAAGAATCAGCCATGGCATACTGAGTTGTATTAGTGTTGTGTATTAAAAACATGATGCAAAACCTACTGCATTCAGCCTGTCCTAGAAGACACCGTAAGACCCTGTCACAAAAGCTTTGCTACTCTCAGGGATGCACTGACTGCAGGAGTCCACAGAGATGTTCATTTGAACAAATATAGAGGTATGTAATTCACTGTTATTTCACAATATAAAAGAAATTTAGTAAGGAGTCATTGCGCTGATTGCATCTCTGACTTTCAAGAGTATCAGCTTTGCTAAACAGATGCTGTAGACAACTAGATGTATTTCAGAAGACCCTGCCTTACTTGTAGAAACACAGATACATAGAAACTGCAGCCAGTGAGTTCACAGGTATGTCCAAACACTGCTCAGTTCAGAGGAAAGATAAAGAGAGGTGAAAGCATTCCCACTTGCCCCTGTGTTCAAATTCCACCAACTGTTATTAAGAGCTCAAGAGCTACCCTACTTCATACTACATAGGAGCGTAGGCTTAGAACAGAAACAGAACAGAATCCAAAATTTATGGATTCAGCAATGCCAAAGAATCACTGAAACGCTGAAGTTGGAAGCACACTCCGGAGATCATCTAGAATAAACTCCTGCTCAAAGCGGGGTTGAAGAGAGCACCTTGCTCAGTACAGTGTCCTGACAGGTTTTGAGTATCTCCAAGAACGGAGACTCTACAATATCTCTGAGCAACTTGTTCCATTTAAACATCAGAAAACTTTTTTGCTATAAGGGTACACTGGAACCTCCTGTATCTCAATTTATGTCTGTTGCCTCTTCTTCTTTCACTGGTCACCATGCAAAGAATCTGCCTCTGCTTTGCATCCTCCTACCAGGTATTTATACACATTGATAAGATCTCACAGGAATGTTCTCTTCTCTATGCTGAAGAATTATCCAGCTCTCAGCCTCTCCTTGTGTGACCGATGCTCCAACCCGTTATTTGTCTTTGTGGCATTTTGCTGGTCTTGGTTCAGTATGTCCATGTCTGTCTTCTGCTGGAAAGCCAATAACATAAGATGTGGTCTCACCAGTGCTAAATGGAAGAGATGGGTCACCTCCCTCAGCCTGCTGGCAACATGCTTCCTAATGCAGCCCAGGATGCTGTTGGCCTTTTTGTCACAAGAATGGCTGGCTCATCTTCAGCTTAGTGACCACCAGTGTTCCCAGGTCTTTTTCTGCAAAGCTGCTTTCCCCTGTCAATGCCCAGTGTGTACTGGTGCCTGGCGTTAGTTATTCTTGCCCTAGCACAGTACTTAGCAGTGCCCTCTGCTGAACTGCAAGAGGTTCCTTTCAGCTCATTTCTCCAGACTCCATAGTCTCTCTGAATGGCAGCAAAATCGTCTGATGCATCAACCACTCCTTCTGAGTTTGTATCGTTTGCAAACTGACTGAGAGAGTACTTTGCCCCACCATCCAAGTTAATGGATTAATAAAGATATTAAATGCATGGCCCCAGTATCACTGCTTGACACACAGGACCACTAGTGGCTGACCTCCAGCTGGCCTTCATGCCATTGATCACAGCCATTGATCACAACCATCCTAGCAGTTCAAACAGTTTCCAATCTCCCTCACTGTCCACTCGTCCAGCCTGTACTTCAGCAGGTTGTCTGCAATGATATCATAGGAGATGGTGTCGAAAGCCTTATTAAAGTTGAGATAAACAACATCTCATTCATCAAGCCAGTCATCTTGTCGCAGAAGGACATCAGGTTACGTATGCATAATCTCTTCTTTATAAATCCATGCAGACTACTCCCGATCACCTTCTTGTCCATCTTATGTTTGGAAAATGATTTCCAGCATTCTTGGCTCCATCACCTTCCCTAGGATCAAGGTGAGGCTGCCAGGCCTATAGTTACCCAGATCCTCCTCCTTACCCTTCCTGAAGGCAGGAAAGATTTCCTTTCTTTCAGAACTCATTAATCTCTTCCAATTGCCTTGACCTTTTGAAGATTTATCAACAATGGCCACACATTGACATCAGCCAGCTCCCTTAGCATGCACGGATATAACCTGCATAAGTGCTTGCTTTTGAGATACAGAAACTTCACCGCATCAGAATACTACAGTACCTCTTCCTCTTTCAAGTTGGCTGGGGCTACGCTTTCTATACAAATATATTGACTTCATTAACACAAACATGGGAAGAATGAACAGAAAAATTGCATATTGCAATATTAAAAAAATGACTAATGAGTAGTAAAACATCTTATTCTCCATTGTATCTGATGTGCAGGGTGACACTGCAAAGAAAACACAAGGAGAACTTGGCACACGCAAGCCTGAGTTTTCTGCCAAAATGAAAGTATGACTGGAGTTAGAACAGTGAGCAAGAGCTGTTTTTTCCTATACTGTGATGTATGAACATGGCTATACAGACTTAAACATTACGTACCAATAGCCACAAAGCTTTTCTGTTCAATCACAATAGGAGAGCTGGAGTCAGAGCTCCAGTAACAGTAATAAAAGGATTCTACTGCCACCTATTCTACCAAGTTCTCAGCAAGATGACAGCTTCAGGTTCATTCAACACTGAAGTGATTTTGCAGGACACCACGACCACAAAAAGCTAATAAATGGGGGTTCATTTGCTTACCAGGATAGCCTTCCAGACTTTGCCTCACATTGTTCACAGTAGGATAAACCTTCATGGAGGTTAGGAAAAAAAAAAAAGAAACATAACTTTAATAACACAACTCTAAATACACAAGCCATCAATTTTCAAACAAAAATCACCTTCAAGAAAACTTGAGAAAATAAACCCAAAGCATTAAAAGCTTCATTTTTCAGAATGAATGAAATTACACTCCAGCTTAAAAATGGTTGTGTGCCAGTAACGGTCTTTAATACTTCTACCTCTCTTGCAGAGCTTACCAAAATTAGCTAGCAAGACTCAAAACAATCCTGCTTTAATCACTTTACATGGAGGTCAAAGTAAGCTCTTAACATTATCTTATGTTATTTTAGACTCATATCTCAAACATGAGTATGCATGGGCAATTAGCACATGGTAAGGGTGTAGCATGAAAATATTTTGTCCTTGATCTAACAAGCTTCTGTTACAAACTTGTTTCTGCTCGCCCCCCTCATTGTGACCAAAATAACCAGGTTAGAAAATAATTTGTTTTAGGTATTAATCACTCAGGGTTCAGTTACATCTCAGTAGCAGAAACAGCTGCATCTACAAAACTCAACTGAAGACAAGCTATAGAATGAGAATATAATTTTGATAAGATTATATATACTCTAGTGTCATGCAGATGGAAATTAGAGTACGTTTTTATAGTATACCATCCACAAGTAAGTGTCACTAAGTGGCATCCTAATGATTTCAGGATGAAAACTACATTACTGTTTTCTGAAAGTTAAAAACAAACCAATGACTACGATTTAAACAACAAATAAATAAATGTTAAATAAAGGTCACTAGCATCTAGAAAGACATACCAGATGAACTGGAACATCGCATTTAAGGAGAGTTGTCACACTGCTGCCTGCAGCCACCAGGCTCTCCTGGAACTCTGAGCAAAGCCATTTGGACCCATCAGCTCCCATTGAGCCAATGCTTGAGAACTGTCCAACAACAGGCCAGGACTCCTGTGCTGGTATCGATGAAGCATGCTCTTTCAAAAGCTAGTGAGAGCAATTAAAACATTGTTAGACTTCAACAGGCAAAGAAAACCTTAACTAGGGGGTTGATATTGCTTCTGATATAATAAATCCTCTATAATTCACTTCTGACAAATAACACTCATACTATCTATTTAACTTTGCAATAAAAAACATCATCAGGCTTTCCAAATAACCCACTGTTCCTTCAAGAGAAGATCAAACATTGCAAATTTTATCCAAAAGCACTGAAGCCAAACATTAAATAATGGGTAAAAAGAATGCTAGCAGCTCTTCCTAAAAAATATCAAACGTTAGCTTCAGAAGTCACAATAGAGTAAACAACTAAATTTGGTGGTTGTTGGCCATAAAATTCCTCTCATGTCTTAAAGCCCCAGCTACAACAGAAGCCCAGAATAAGAGGGGGAAAAAGAACAATGAAAGAAAATTAAAATAATCCTTTCAGTGGAGTTCTTTAGCTGTGAATGGAATTTAAAGTCATATTAAAACCAGACGGATATAGGCATATATTGAATTGTATGTAGCAGCTACCTTTCCCCCCCGCCTAAAGAGAACACATAACTAAATGGCTTCAGTCATCAGTGTAGCATCACCAGGTCTACCTGCATTGTCATCAAAAAAAAAATCTTTTTAATCACATGAACATTTGCCACAAGACCATCTTTATCCTTTACAGGCTTTTTCTATTTTATTTGTTTTTATTCAGTGTCTTACTAGGCAAAAATCATGCAGATGCATACACATCAGAAAGGCCAAGCTCTTTATAAGTGAAGGGAGGTCTAAAAGAGGAACCTTGTCTTGAAAAGCAATGTGATTAATAGACATTTTGTATGTCACTGAAGTTTGTCATGGACAGCATTAGAATTCCATGTAAAATGCACAATGAAATTTGAAATAATGCCACTTCAGCAGGAGATGCAGGTTGAAGATTCCCCAGTTATGAAAGGCATTTAAGAGATGACATACCTTACCTGATTTTAAATAAATACTGAAGAAGAAGGGGCCCTATGATCTTGAGATACGCAAGTGAATGAAGATTTACCGTTATGGCCTATCTGAATAATGCTCGAGGGTAAATAATGCTGGAGAGGGTTGTGGTAAAAAAATAATAATCTATGTTTCTAATTATTCAGTTAATTAAAAAATTAATAAAAAAATCTAATCAAGGTCTTGGAAACACAGTAGAACAAAACTAAAAGCCTGACTGAATTGATGACAACAACTATGTGCAAACTGGTTTTTAATTTGATGGGTTTTTCTCACATCATAGGAAAAGAGGAACTGTAATAACCCTTAACATGTAAGTAAATAGAATAAGCCTGTTCCCTATGTGCAGGCAAGTCTGTGTCAACACATCTTGTCTCAGTGAGTGCCTTTGAAAAAGGCAATATTTTGTTCCCAGTCACAGCAGACTGGATTTTGATAGTCTCACGCTTGTCAGAAACACCAACAGCAGACAGGAAGTCCTTTGAGTGATGCTGACTGCTCAGGTATCTGTAAGCACATGACAACTCAGACCACAAGCTGACCATGGTAATAATGCCCAGGAATATTATGTGCAAAGTCTACACTGTCATAAGTTGCAAGCTTATGTTATTGCTAACTTAAACTGTAACAATGTATTAAAAAAGACTGCTGATCATAGCTGGAAGAATTGAAAGAAACTAAAGAACGCTCTCCAAAATGATATTTACAGTTAAAAGGATATTAACAAAAAAAAAAAAGGTTACAGTTTTAGTACCTTTCTGAGCCTAAGATGACCCCACTTTTCTTTATCACTACCTTGGTATCGTCCAGGGGTAGAACCAAGCAGATACACTCTACAGGAAGAAAAAACACCACCAAATTATTTGCAGCTCTGGAGTGTTTGGGTTTGCAAAATATTAAGGCATTTAAGTAAAACCCATGAGCAAGGTTTAACATAGAAGTGCAACCAGAAATACGTAATCTCTCACATTTAAGATTAACAACTTAAAGTGGATTTTCAGGTGTAGAGTTTATTATTAGCATCCTATATGGCTGTCATGCATCACCAGGCTGTTCTATAGCACAGACAGGAACTGCATCTATTTCTGTGTACAATAATGCAGAACATAGATGACATCAGCAATAAATGCAAATGGCTTTTGCTTGGCACAGAATTGGGCATGTAATTTTGAGTAAAACCAATCTATTGCCACATCCAAATAAGCAGACTGAGGTACAAGACTTCATTTGGGCACTTAATAGCTCAGATGCAAAGTACAGTTTTTTCACCTGTCTTCCTAATACTTACTACTGTCGTACTAAACCTGTTTGACTTTGCCCTGAAAGCAGAGAAGAGACCTGTCCAGAATCACAACAAACAGATGGTTTAAGAAGCTGTTCCCTACTGCATCTCATGCCCAGCTTTATCCATGAATTAATGTCCCCTACATATTTTATATGGCAAGGAACTGATCCTTATCCTAACAAGCGGCTCTTCCCTAACCCATGCATAAACTTGCATCAGCTAGGGCTCAGCCAACCTGACTATAAGATACATAATTTTCCACCCCCTCCAATCTTGTAAGACTCCACGTAAAGAAAAAAATCCACTTTTTTTTTTCTTTTATACATTAAACTAGACAAAGTTTCAGGCTATTTCCACCACAGTTCATGACCTCTTTCAGCTTTTTTTTTTTTTCTCCAACAAATTTTTGCCAGCTTATAAAACTGCTACTAATCAGTTGAGGAGATCTACACTTTCTGAACTAAATACCATATTTCAGCAAAGATTGGGACGCGTATAGTAGAAGCATCCTGAATTATTTTAAGTAATATCAGCTTAGAGAAGACTGTTTCAAGACAAAGTATATTATTGCTTAACATAACATTGCCTACCAGACACAATCTATGCCTGCAGTGGGAAAAATTCCATACATACATATACAGATTGAACTTTGCCTTAAAAGTATAGAAGCCTATTCTTAATAAAAACCCCATTACAATACCCTTTGCTTATACGATCCCTTTTACGTGAAAAGCCAAACACAACTCGGTTTTTCCACTGGTAATTTTACTGGAGCAAATATTTAAGCCAGACTGACTTAAGTGAAACTCTGAATCCCTATTACTTATAGCTACCTTCTGTCAAGTTACTGCTGATACCGTTTTTTCATTCCTTTAAAATGCATGTTCATAAAAGTAGAAGTTGGTCACTTCAACATAATCTGGCACAAGATAGATTTAAAAAACTGCCAGAAGTTAGACTCATGTTTGAACACTTAAGCCTGAAACAAGGTAAGTTTCAAAAACAAACCCATGGTCTAACAGATATGTTTAATTTTTTTGGATAAAAAGCATGCAAGTTACTATAAACACAAGATAACATATACCTTGTCTCTGATAAATCATGTTCTTGAATCAGATCTATCCATTCCTTGAGCACAGGAGAATTGTAAGCCATCAAGTAACTTATTAGGTCAGATTTAAAATTAGTTTCAGATTCACCAGCAGAACCAGTTGTTCCCTGAGGTAGCCTTGGATATAAAGGGCTTATCCATATTCTAAAAACAAAGCCACAAAAACAAGGACACCACACATAAACACATGGTTTTCATAAGTGATTGAAGCACATCTGAAGGTCCCGAATGAATACCAGACAGATTTATTGTGATACTAACTATAAAGTGACTTGCCTTTACTTTACAATTACGGAATAGTCAAGTCTTATACTCAATACCATAAAACTAATACTTTCAAGTGAAAACAACAATCTCAACACATTTATCCACGCATACGTTTACAGCTTTCACCACTGTTAAACAGACCAGGCTCAGACTTACCAGTAAGTAGTCCGTTCATCAAGATTTTCTGTACGAATAGAACACTGCAACGTGTTCTGCTAAGCTACTGACTTGTTTAATGATATACAAAAACACCAATTAGGATGTCTGAAAGTTCTGCATAGTTTGAAGAGTAGCCCACAATGATAACTTGCCTCTCCAGAACTTCCATCAGAATAAAATAGGGTGGGCACTATGCAGGGAAAACATCTAGAGTTTCTTTCCAGTCACACATTGTTGTAGCGATGGAAACCAAAGGTTCTGCATTATCAACTTTACAATGTGTTGATACTATCCTTTGCAATTCAGAAGCCTATAAAACAGAGAAGCCAGTGAACCATCATATTGGTGATACGGCATATTACTGCAGCGTGCAAAAGCTAAAAAGAAAAACGTTTTTCATGTTTGACAAGTAGGGCAGCTTGTTAAGCATCCCAAATACATATTTTCATGCCTTCCTGGCTTTCTGAAAAGCTAACTGCCAAGAGATACTGAAGCCATCACCAAGTAAAAGATTTAAAGGCAGAAAATCAGTGGTTATATTTTTGCCACTCAAAAAAAAGAGCTTGCCTCAGACAAGTGAAAAGCCTCAAAACCTTGCCCTGTTTAATGGCAGCAAAATGGACGTCAGGGTGACAGTAGCATTCTAGATACAGTCACAGCAGAAACAGAACATTTGCACATTCACATTATTCTTGCAGTTTTAAGATAATTTTCAAATAGCTGCTTCGGATTTGTATAAAGAGTACTTTATAGCTAGGTAGTTTTCTTTTCCATAAAGAGACAGCATGGCATAATAAATGATCTTAAATCAGTCAGACTGACTTTAAGGTAACAGCCAGCTCAGGGCATAATTTTGTTTACAGTAGAAAGCAAGTAGAGCTCAGGCTTAGACACATACCACCATTCTAGGTTTAATTTTTTTTTTTCAGGATAGCTCTATCTTAGGAGTGTTAAGACTTGTAGCACTGGATCATCTGACTAGTATCCTGTCTCCAGCAGTAGTAGATACCTAAAGTAAACATATACCTGCTAGAGATTGCTGCTTACCCCTGAGTTTTCTGGTGCCAATCTTCAGCAATAAGATTGGATGTATGTATCACAACTCGAAGACCTTCTTCATATGACAACAACATCATTTTCCTAAAAAAAAAAAATAAATATAAAGATATATAACACTTCATCTGTTTCACATACACTGAGTAGGATATAAATTAAGAATTCATTAAAATGCTCCAACATAATTATTTTCAAAATATTTGCTCTGCATAGGGCAAACAGACTTCAAACCACGTGCATTCCAAACTTGCATGGCAGTCATTAGACTATTCGCATATATTTTGTCAGCAGCATCATACAATATGTTCCAGAGTACAGCTCAATATCTCATTCAACTGATTTCCCAAATCACAAATGAATACCCTCAGAACACTTTCTGTATTTGCTACTTTCTTCAGATAAACTTATTCCTATCCCATAAATACTTTCAGACATGAGACACTAATTACTAGTCCAATTATGGTAAGTGCATATACTAACTCTGTGGTCATCTTTAGAAGTAGAACTTTCTGCTTCGTAGTGTTACTTACGTATGGTGAGTTCCAAATGCAATATCCAGTTTAGCCTATAAAATTAAAAAGTTGATCATTAAAAAGTCACATTGTGCATTCCTATATGCAAGAATATTAATGAAGCAGCACCTCTCATCCTTTTTGTTTCACTTCACTGCTCTCTAGTGGACAGATCACAAAAAACGTTATTTTTCCCTTCAACACTTTAAATGTACTCTCTAGAAGTTAAGACTTTAAATGGCAATACAACTCTTTGCTGAAACTGCTCCAGCAGAATTGCTGGTCTCTTACCAGCAATATTTTGAGAAACAGTCAGCCTTGCAGAAAAGGACCTGAGGGTCCTGCTGGACACAAAGTTGAACAGGAGCCAGCAACATGCCCTTGCAGCAAAGATGACTAGCAGTGCCCTGGGCTGCATTAGGAGGAGCGTTGCCAGCAGGTTGAAGGAGGTGATCCTTCCCCTCTATTCAGCATTGGCGAGGCCATGCCTGCAGTACTGGGTCCATTTCTGGGCTTCATAGTACAGGAGAGCTACAGACATACTAGCTAGAGTCTAACAAAGGTCCACTAAGATGATTTAGGGACAGGAGCATCTCTCCTATAAGCAAAGGCTGAGAGACGGGACTATTCAGCCTGGAGAAGCGAAGGCTCAGAGGGTATCTGACCACTATGTACAAACACCTGAAGGGAGGGGGCAATAAGGGAGCCAGGCTCTCTTCAGTGGTGCCCAGTGACAGGACCAGAGACAGGTTCCGTCTGAACATCAGGAAACCTTTTTTTACTGTGAGAGTGACTGAGCACTGGCGTGAGTTGCCCAGAGAAGTTGTGGGGTCTCCTTCCTTGGAGATATTCAAGATATGTGTGGACAATGTCCTGGACAACCGGCTCTAAGTGACCCTGCTTGAGCAGGAGAGTTGGACCACATGACCCCCCAGAGGCCCCTTCCAATCTCAACCATCCTGTGATTCTGAAGCATATGATTGCTGTTACAAGTAGCTTAATGGCTAAAATTGCAAAGAAAGGGACAGAAGTCAGACAGAAATGCTTTTTAATAAGAGCAGAGCACTGGTAAAGAGTACTTACAGCAAAATTTCTAGGGAGAGAATGAAACATGACTTACAGATGTTAAGAAAACACTTTTGGCCAGTGATGGCTCCAACATTCTGCTTACTTAACATGGGCATGGAAGAGAAGATCAAAATACTTGCATTTCATTTTGGGGTACTTACATAATGGAATGCATGTAGACTAGCACAACAATCTAAAGAAGTATACCCAAACAGGAAAATCATCAGAAATGCCATTTTGCCCCACTACTTATTATTAAGTACACTGACAAATCTATCATATGGGACATATTACATTCAAATTCTTGTTGTGTGTGAATTCATGCAAAAGCATGAATTTATTGCTAGTATATTTGAAATCTTCATCTAAAATCGTTGCTACTCCCCAACTTAGTGCAAACACCCAATTAGTATAGCACACAGCAGCCCAGATATCTTGGCCTTGAGAACTCACTGTTTGGCATCAGTACAGCAATCTCTAGGAAGCTCAGGATTACCAGACTGCCTGAGAAGGAATAAAATTCCAGGATCATCCTCTTCCTAAAATATCCCCATGATCAGTAACATACTCCACACAGCGAAATTCCAAAACGCTGTCAAGTTGCCATAGCCACATCCCTCCCTGAGGTTGAAGCCAATAACTTTATGACTCAGAGACAGTAAAAGAGTAAGCATAACATCCAGAGAGAAAGTGGCATATGCCAGAAAGCATGCTGATAGTGATTTAAACAGTATTATGGAGGATATTTCTAACAGCATTTTCTTGTGTAAAACATATTTGGACAAATAATAATTCTTTGATGAGAATAAAGATTACAGTGACGCTAGGACTAAGTTCCACACTTTACACAAAAGGTGCTTCCTTTTCAGACATTACAAGAATTTGAGCACAACCTATTAGCGGAGAAGGTGTACAGCTCTTCTGTGAGCCCCATGACATTTTTGCAGGCAGCTGTTCTGAGCAAACTTTTTGTAGGTGACAGTCTACCATAATCACAGAAGACCAGGAATGTAATTACCATGTTCCTACGGTTCTGGTAAGTATATTCCTTAAACCGTAACATTAAATTTTTGACTTCCCATAGAAGGTGTGCCCCTCTCCATCCGTATCAAGATTTTTGAGTGCAACAGATTGTTTAATTTCAACCAGAGGATGATACAAATGTTGATTACCTGACAAAAGCTAATGTTCTCATAAGGGCGTGCTTGTGCAAGCAGTTCAGCTTTGGATTCTCTCTTTTCGCCATGAACTATCAACAATGGCTTCTTCCTTAAATAAAAAGAGATTACTATTAAAACATCAAGTGAATTAGTCAGTCTAAGGTACTCCTTCACGTAGCTATGACTTCTGGCCCCTAAATTCAATAGCCCAGCAGGAAGATGGCACTAAAATCTACATGCCTTATTAACTAACTCAAACAAGCTGTAACCACAACAGAACCTCTAAGAGAAAGACACCAGAAAACTTTAATGGGGGGGAAAAAAAAAGGCAAAAACAAAACAGAAAGCGTGGAGTAAATCAGACACCAAAATAGAAACTAATACTACAAGATTTTGTAAGGAACAAGATAGAGAGATCTGTAAGCAACAAGACAGATAAAAGCTCTCAAAAGTACTGATATACACAGTATAGATCAAAGACAATTTAGTCATTGAGAAGATGGGAAGAATGAGAGGGAAGAGGAGAGGGCTAGGTCTGCTCTGGCAGTAGATTCCCATTCACTTCCTAATACTCTGTTCTACCCCATTTCCAGTAAAATGCAAGCACTTCATCTGCAGTAGGTTGCAATTATCAGAATGGAATTTCAAGCAAACCTAAAAACTGCTTTCATAATAATATCCAGAAACTCCAACCATATCACATCCATGACATATCATCCTGATCATTTTTGCATAGTTTTCTTGTGCCCTTCCTACATTTTCTCCTATCTCTTGCATTACCTTGCTCTTGGCTCAGTAAACTGTACAGTAAAAAGCTTCTTGTTCCATCTTTACAGGTCATCTACTGCATTGTCACCATGGCCCACAATGGGACCTCCTAAGCATTAATTAATAAAAATCAGAAACCAGCCATACTGAAGCTATGACCATTTAACAGTCTAGAAAAGAGGCAAGAAATCAATAGAGAACTACAACTGGAGTAAGCATACAAGACTCTACACATACACAATTGGTAACAATGATTTACAACTGTAAGCAAGCGTTTATCATTCAGTTATTCAGAACAGAATGATTTGGAAACTGCATCATTTCATCTTCATAAAATAAACATACCTGAATTCCTGCGGATACTGTCTTACAAGCCATCCCACATCTATACAGTAGTTAAACTTGTACATAAGGAAAAGAAAACAGACTTGTTAATACGAAAAAGCAGAGTTTGTCAGAACAATGAACTATAAAAAAGCTTTCTACATTAAGTCATCACTCAATACGGCTTCCATCATACACAGCGTGTTCTAAAAACAGGTGTATTTTTGAATTTCACATGCTTTCTTTCATGTCTCTTAGCAATTCAGGAATTAATTTAAGTTACTCAAAAGCGCGTATTAGCGTCAATAAAATTTAACATGCAGAAAAAAAGAATCACGTACACATAATGTAAAAACTTTGGTCAAGAATCATCTCTCTGACATGTGCTTTTACCATGAATGATAGCAAAAGCTTCTACGCGATAAACGAAATATGTCATTCCTAAATTGCAAGGCTTTTTTCTTTAAAAAAAAAAAATCATGTACATGCACACAAATACGCATTTTTCAGTTACCCATTTCCCCAAAACAGGAGAAAGCAGTCTGAATTCTAAGCAGAACACGGAATGACTTTTATATTTCAATAAACTGTTGTACAGTTGAAAACATTTCGAGTTCCCTCTGTATTTTAACAGAGTTCCCTGCTAGTATCAACTACCTGACACAAATGTGGATTATCAAGTTTAAGTTTAATAAAGTGAAATTAGCAAGTGAAATCAATTTGGCAAACAAGAAACTCACCTGAGCAGAAGATATGAGAGTCCCAAAAAGAGGAGATAAAATATCTATTAAAAACATTAAAGCATAATTGAGTAAAAAAAGGTTCAAGTAAACATTTCACATCTTGAACAGTTTGGTAACTACCACAAGTGCCAGATTGTTCACAGACTCGGTGTAACTGAGGCATTCACAATTAAGTTTACTGTTTTGACTATTCGAGTGACTTATAGTCTTATGTTTATAGAAAGCATTAATCCTCCCAAAGTAGAAAACAAATTTTAAGAACTCATTAGGAGAAAGACCAAGATCATATGGAGAAACGGACATCAAACTACTCTCTCCCCTCTAGAGCAGGCTTGAAGAACTGTGGCAGGGTAGAAGTAGTAAGGGCATGCTTAAAGATTTAGCTGTTGCAGAGTGATTATAGGATGTGGGCATCCTTAATTCATTTATGGTAAATCCAACTGAATATTTATAACCTCAATAACTGAAGCACAGCAGCAACTTGAGAACATATCCTACAAATATGTTTTAGGATAGACAAAATATTTCATGCCTATCTCTACAGAAATCTGGTTTCGCAGATTAAACAAACAAAAAAATGCTCAGCCCCTCCACCAGCTCAACTAGTCACCTAGCATGACAATTACTCCTGAGAGGGCAAGCCAAAAGCCACAATGAATTCACAAAGCAAATAAAAGACATACAGCAGTTAAGCAATTGAGTTCTTTAACACCAGGCTCCCACCAATAATCAGTGCTCATAGCGAGCACATGAAGTTCAGGAAAAGTTAGAATCTAATTGAATAGGTCTTCAGTCATTTGTTCTCCTTCAAAGGACTACCTCATTTTACTGTATTTTTGTGCATAAATCTCCTATTAATGCTTGTTTCTGATTCTTTCTTGTGATGTGTAAGATTTCATTTCTGAATGAGATAATGTTTACAGGTGGACAGAGCTGCTTCCCATTAAATCAAACCACAGCTACACAGCGTTCCTGAAGCATCAGTATTGTACACCGAAGACTTCACTGCATCTTGGCTTATGCTCACTTCTAATTGAATTGAAATGGGCCCATGAATCCCAGCCATGGAATTTCAGATATACCACCTTGTACTGCATCAAGTAATAGAGAACTACTAGGTCCAAACTACTCGGCAGCATGAAAACAAGCGCTAACAACTACTCAGGGAGCATGATTAGGCACTTAAGTATCCCTTTAAGAGCCACGAAGGCAAGCGGTTTTCACACAGAAGTCAGCACCTTATGATGTGTCTTTGCTAAACAAACATTAGATTTGTGCAGCATAACTCAGAAGTTACAACAGAATCAGTATCAGCAAATTAATGCTTTATACACTGTAATTCTGAAAGAAAACGGCAAAGATAACAGAACCAATTCCTACAACTTGCACATTTAGAATATGAAGCCTCAGCCACACCAAGGGATATATGCATTTAAAAATACCCACAAACTAAAAATAAGCATTCTGTTGGAAACAACTCTCCCAAAAGCCCACTTCCATAGAAGCCACTTGTTCACCTTTTATGTGCAGGGCTCCAGAATTATAGCTCTGTTCAATTCCTTTGACTTTAGTGAGAAAAAACCTGAAAGGGTTTCCTCCATTCAACAAATCCCAGGTATCTTGGGCTTCACTGGGTGTTTCATCATACTCCTCTGCTTTCTGATTCTCTGGGAGTTCATCATCTTTGCTAAGATTCAGAGGATGTTCTTTGGGCGAATCACACTTTTCTTCTTTCAGTGTTTCTTTGTGGGCATTCTTTTCCTGATCTTCAGGCTCTTCATCACTACTAGAAAGACACCAGCCTAAGCCTTCTTGGCTAGCTCTCTGTTTTTCTGCTGGAGGTATTTCTGTAGAAATTTTTTTATCACTGAGCTTCAGGGGAGAAGCTTTTCTCTTGTGAGCAGCTTTCCTAGCGTCAGAGCATGGATATTGTGGTCCACTCGTTCTGCCACGTGTAGCATCCAGTAGTGAAGATGTAGACGGTTTTTCACTGTCAGAATTTTCCTCGGTACTTTCATCACTGCTAGATACTGTCCATTTTCCATGCGCACCTTCCTGAAGCATGTTCCTAGGGATTAAAAAACAAACCAAACAAAAATTGTGCATTTTCACTATGCTCAAGCCTGTTTTCCTTCGTATTTCCATTTGCTCATTACTACAGAGCTTTGCTTTTTGTATTTGGCAGAACCTCCACACGACTTCTGACTCGGGAAAATTTCCTAGCGCACAAAGGCTTTTTCTGTGCCCAGGAAACAAAGGACCACGTGCAATGGAAGCAACCATCAAGCAAGAAGCAGCTAACTGCGCATGGAAAAGCGGCTACGAAAAGGACACGTACAAGACAGCATTTCAAACGTAAAGAGAGCACTTTGCATCACACAGCTGTTTCTCATACCGACCCTAACGCCTAGAGGAGACACGGGAGCACGGAGCCGAGCCAGCGCCGCTCTTCCCGGCTGCCTCTGCGGGACCACAACCCCCCTCCCACCACCTCCCGGCGAGGCCCGCAGCCGAAAGCGGCAAGAGGCAGGCCTGCCTACCTGCCCGCCGCCCCGGGTCCGTGCGGACGGGACCGCTGCTCCCGCCGCCTTCCCCGCCGGGAGGGCGGGGCCTGCGGCCGGGGCGGGGCGAGCAGCAGCGCGCGGCAGCCGCCACCATCCCCTCAGCCACGGCCGCGCTAAGGCCCCACCGGCCGCTGCCGCCCGCACCGGGACCTCGCGGGCTCCACCGCTCACCCCAGACGCCAGCGCCTGCCCCGTCGCACTCCGGGGCGGGACAGCGGCTTACCTCCAAGCCCCGCCGCCCGAGCAAGAGCGCCCGCAGCCAGGAGCACAGCGGAGAAGGCCGAGCGCCCGCCTGCCCTCAGCGCAGCGCAGCCCCGCCCCCTCCCCGCCTCCCGAGCCAATGGCGCGCTCCTGATTTTAGCCAATCGGCGCCGGCGCTGCCCTTGGCCCGCGGGAGCTGGCGGCGGCGGGGGCCTCTGGGCCCCCATGGCGCCGCGGCCTGAGGGCAGCCGTCCCCGCCGGTGGGGGCCCGAGGGGCGGCGGGTACCTCCCATCGGTGCCTCGTGGTCCCTGAAGGGCTTCTCCGGCCTCCCAGGGCCATCACGGGCGTCGAGGGGCAGTGAGGCAGCTCTGGCGCCTCTCTCAAATGTTGCTAAACCGGCGACGGAGTCACGTCTTAGTGACCGGAATTAATCTAATAAGCCATTATCTGGCCTTAGTATTTGTTGAGGGCAGGTGCGGTATTTGCATAATCGTTCATTCAGCCCGTTGTTAATTACTGTGTCTGAAGCGCCCCGCTAATGAGATAACTGCGTGACAACTTCAAAAATGGAGTGGGAGGAAAACAGGTGTAAAATTAATCAAAGTAAGAGCATAGACCACATCAAAGCTTGCTCTGTCTACCAAAATGAACTGCCTTAGTATTCGGTTCTCATTAATTTATTACAAGCTTGTTAACTGCAGTTAACAAATAATGTGTCTTCTGTCAGCATGCACTAAAATCGGCAAGCTACACCGAGAAAACCATTAATGAAATTTCAGCTTGTTTATGTAATTTATTGTCACTTTTCTGGAGTGTTGCATGTAATGCTTCTTCTTGAAACAATCTGTGGATATACTCTTCAGTACCGTGAGATTAAATGTTTTATTACCAACCCTTGCTGAAGGTCCCACAGCTGAAGCTGTGGGAAAAGCTCTTAGGAAACTTGCATGGGTTTCTTATGTTATGTGCATAATATCTTGTCTAAATATAGACTATGGAAACAGTATTTATTTTCTAAAAGTACTTCAGAAAATTTGGTGGTTTCTGACTATGCTTGCATTCCAGTCTCTCATAGTTCCTGTCTATATAATGACTTTACTGAGAGAATTAAAGATGCATTTTTCAATAAAAAAAATCAAGATTTTGCAGAAACAAATTTAATATACAAAGTCTTTACCATATATTCTAAGTTTGCAAAAAGCCTTTTCATAATAAGCACATAAAACTTAGAAATAGGAAAACTTAACAAGAATTTAAAATTAAATGGACACGTTTTCAGCTACTGTAACAGAGTTAATGAAGAGTTCTGACAGAGATGCGACTAATCTTCAATTTTATTTTTTTTTAAATAGCATAGATTATTTGGCAAATGCCTATTTTATTCTTCCCATAACAATTATTCAAAGTAAAAAATATTAGGTCAGGTTTATTGTTTTTTAATGCAAATTGCTTTCTTTCTCTAGGTTTTTGAAGTGTATGATGAAGATAACAAAGTCAATTTAAGCAGAGAGGGCTTTAAAGTTGCTGTAGTAATGTTGTTTGGTTATAAACCAAAACAACAGTTATAAACTCAAAGGTATTTATTTTTTCAATTATATTCTGAAGATCTAGCTTATATTGATGTCTCAGTATTGAGAACTCTGTGTACTGACTGGTCCACACTAATTGGAGTGGATTACGCTAGGTTTGGTAAACAGAAATGCCTACAGATTCTTAAAATTTTCTTATCTGGGGGTATTTATTTCAAAAGAAAATAATCAACCCCCTACCTCTCCTGCTGCAGACTGTGATGAGCAAAAGGTTGCATTGTATTTCACTCATGTACAAGATATATGAAATAAGTGACTTGCTGAGCTTGTTACTGATCATTTATTGGTTTTTATTAGTGGTACACTCCATTTCTTTACTCAGTGGTTTCAGTAGATGTGAAACTACTGCATGTCCTAATAATAAATGTGTTCTCAAAAATATACCTATTTTTGGTTTCAAGTAACAGTTGGGCATTTTAATTTTGACTAGTATAAATCTATAGCTGTACGAAAATCTTAACAAAAGAAAGGTATACTGAGAGAAATCATGTGTTGCATACTCACAGGAAGACACAGGATAAATTATATGGCTCAGTGTAGTTCTCTAAGTTATGTTTCTACTCTAGTAGGTGATCTCAAAAGAAGGACACACATGCAAGATTTCAAAATAAATGCATGTATGCCTGTGAGTTTGTCTTTCTCATGGCAGGTCGATACAAGCTTGACCAATATACCATAAAGTCTATTTAGCATAGAAATTATGATACGTCTTTCTTCTCCAGTTTGAGAAGTCTTCCCCAAGGACCACTTGTGAACTAATTATTTTTTTTTACTTAAATACGTATTTTAGGCAAATAGTCTTAACAAGGGCATAAACAAAATTTTCTCTATGATAATTTACAGTAAAAACCACAGAAATGTTTTATTAAACTGAAAGTAGTCATCTCTGATACATTTCAGCTGTGGGTAGACATTTTCTCAATGAGGTACGTCCAGATCTAAAAATAATTTTGACTTCTAAAATGAGTCTTAACTGCTGAATTATGAATCTGAAAACGCTCAGCTGACTCTTATCCATCTTCACCTATCTGTTTTTACTGTGGTGTAAAAATTAGCTGTTCCGTTAAATTCCCGGAATGTTTCTTCCAGTAGGAGTACTTAAAACGTGCTTAAGGCATTCAAACAAGTGCAGGTTTTGTGCATAAGTCACTGATGGCTCCTGCTTGAAAAGAGAATAGAAGTGGAGGACTCTCGGGAAGAAAGGAGGTGCAGGTTTTGTTATTTCTTCCTGAAAAGGTGCCAAGTCACACCTGCTGTGTCTCTAGGCAGTGCTGTGACCACCTGGCTGTAGACCATTTTGCGTGTGCAGCTGCACAAAAATTAATTAAACAGTGTTTGTTCCAGGAGTGATTCTGCTGTCTAGTGGTTTTGCTAGCTCCTTAAGTGGGCCAAGCTCCAGCAACTGTTGGTCTTTACCCAATGACTGCTCATTGTGAAGTACTAAAAGATCCCTGGGTAGACTGATACTTTCATTTGTGGCTTTTGCTAACATGTATTAACTATGGTTTATGGCACAGCCACAGCTTTTGCGTTTGCTGATGGCTAGGCCTTGTAAGTGTTCCTTACGACGTTTTGGTACTTTTTTGTCTAGTTCTGAGAAACGCAACTTTTTACGTGCACCGGATAGAAATCAAACACAGAAGTTACAATCCTAAAAGTTAATTATTAGAATCCAGTTCTTGATCATGTTATTGTGCATTTCGCTTTGTTATCAAAATGATTAAAATCAGAGGCTATAGTAACAGTCCTTGTATTTCTTTGGAAGTCACTGAGAACAGCCCTGGCAAGGAGAGTACTTTCAAGAGTAGGGAATGGTGTGCACACGTTTCTTATTAAATTAAGGTGAAACTGTTTCCTCAACTACACGACATACTAACAGAAATTTTTCGGTGGAAATGGCAGTTATTTAGCATCATTAATTGCAATCAAGCAACTGCATTTTTACTAAGTTTTTGCTGCATCTTTTTTTTAATCATGTTTTCATTTATTGTATAAATAGAAAGTAATTCTGACTTTACCCACTAGATGTCGTGAAAGAACTCTTTACTAGAGAAGGCGTGACCTAAGACTGAATTGCATTCCTGCTCCACTTGCTTTTTCAAAATAATTTGTTATAACAATTCTATATTATTTTTCGTAAAATATTGTTTTTACATGGTTATTCATGGAGGTTCTGTACTTACTGCAGTTTAAAATTAAGCCTTCGGAGACAAGTGATTGGGAAAACATGAAAATAGAGATTAACCTGATTGTTGGACTGATACTGCATGTATATTTGATATATTTATTAGCATATAAAAATCATCATTTTGGGGAACTAGCAGCATTGTGGGAGTCATTTTTGTAGGACTTACACTTTTTCCTGTGGAAGTTCGTTTCACTGATCCTCTTTTCCCTAAAATTATTTGAACTGATCTAAAATGCTCTCAGATTTTAACAACCATTCAGCTAGCTAACTGCACATTCAGGTGTTCAGTGTTTCAAATGAAAAGTGTACTGCAGAAATAGTAGTCATGACAAGATGTCATTTCCCCAGCTGGCGTTTCATTCCTGGTACTGTTATATTTCGACCTAACTGAAAGCACTCCCTACGCTATGCCTAGGAGGCCAGGCCCCCAGAAATGTCCAGTGTTTTCCCTGACCCAACTCCCTGCCTTCCTATCAGGACACCAGTAGGTTGGCGTCTGCCGCTGGATAAGATGCCAAGAGCAGGGCACCCTGACATCCAGAGTACAGAAAGGCAGCCTGAGCTCAGGGCTGCTTAGAACTTCCAGGTGCTCTTTTGGCACATCTTATCAAAGCTTTCTAAAAAGGACTCCCTAGTCTATTTCCATGCTTGACACAGTCACTGTGAAAAGTGTTGCAGGACAAATGGAACATATAGTCTTAGGTTAACTGGCCACGGCATGTTTGGCTTGTCCGTTCTCCAGAATGGAGCGTGCTTAGGTTGCACCAGAAGCTGCTAACACGTCCTCTCCTCCCATGTAGTTGTCTCAGTGCTGCAACTATGTGCAGTCTTGTATTCTGATAACACGGATGCGAGAGTTTGGACTCATAAGCACTCAGTCATGCTAAAAAGCAATATAAATATTATATAAATATACAAAGCAGACCTGTGCTTTCTTGGGTATATGCTCCCTTTCTGTTCCTTACATTGTTCAAAGATCTTTTCCAGTGATCTCTTGGTCCCCTCCTAATTCAGTTCTGCAAAGTCAGTTTTTTCATTTTCATCATGTCATCTAGCTTTTTGCTTTTGTATTATAATGAATCTTGGTAACACTTTAATCTTAGTGAGTGTTAGTGATCTTGGTAACACGCTAATCAACATATGTCAGTCTGTTCCTAACAGATAAAATTGTGAGGTACGATCCTATCAAAAGACAGTAAAGGAGACACGTAATACATAAAATGAGACAATAGTGGATTGGTTTGAGGATAGTTGTGGAAGCTGGATGATGCAAACATTTTTTTTTTTAAATTTCCTTTTCATTCTTTTATTCTATACCTTTTTATTAAAGTTTTTATTTTAAACAGATTTACCAAATGAATTTTGATCAAACTAGGTTTCACAAAATAGCTCGTCTCCAATCTAAATATTGACACTGGAATTTCTTTCATTGTTCAAAGGAAATAATGAATTTGGGGGCTGATGCTCCAAAAGTTATTTTTTAATATTACAGTTCCTTTTTGTGTAGTTGAACTCCAATCTGTATAAAGTTAAGCATGTTTGTTTAAGCATACTTAGTTTAAGGTTTGGATATTGATTAGGATTCTATTAGGGCTACATATATGCTCAGATTACTGGATGAAAGAGAGATGGGTTTATTTTAATTAGAATAAAATATTTTCTTAAATGCCATAGATGATACAGTTGTGTAATATGTATTATTATGATATCATTGTTTAATGAAATCACATACTATTGATATAAAATGGAAATCATACGGTAGTTCAGATTTATCACTTACCCACTGTGGCATATCTTCTGTGTTCCAGGTGAAGGTGGATTCAGTAATGTCTTCTGTGAGACCACAAAATTCAGGTAATATGCAAACATTTACCTGTCAATGATTTCTACTCCTTTTTCATTCACAAATTTAAAAAAATTATGAAGCTTAGACTCTTCGGAGTTTTGAAGAACCTGATGCAGATTAATGATAATGTATATAATTGTATGATGTTCAACAAGGTCAAGTGCCAGGTCCTGCACTTGGGTCAAAACAACCCCATGCAGCACTACAGGCTTGGGGCAGAGTGGCTGTAAAGCTGCCTGTTGGAAAAGGACCTGGGGGTGTTGGTTGATGGCTGGCTGAATGGGAGCCAGCAGTGTGCCCAGGTGGCCAAGGAGGCCAATAGCATCCTGGCCTGTATCAGGAATAGTGTGGCCAGCAGGACTAGGGAAGTGATCATCCCCCTGTACTCAGCACTGGTGTCGTGGCTTAACCCCAAGTGGCCACCAGGACCACGCAGCTGTTCACTCACTCCACACCCATGCCCCAGTGGGATAGGAGAGGAGAATTGGAAAAAAAAGAAAACCTCATGGGTTGAGGTAAAGACAGTTTAATAGAACAGTAATGGAAGAGAAGATATCAATAACAATAATGATAAAAGAAAATACAAAATAAGTGATGCAATACAATTGCTCACCACCCAATGATTGATTGCCCAGCTCATCCCGAGCAGCAATCCCAGATTCCTGTCCCCTGGCCAGACCCCATTTATATACTGAGCATGATGTCTATGGTATGGAATATTCCTTTGGCCAGTTTGTCTTTTCTACGCTCCCACTCAGCTTCTATGGGAAGCTGAAAAAGTCCTTGACTTTATATAAGCATTACCTAGCAACAACTAAAACAATACGTGTTATCAACGTTATTCTCACACTAAATCCAAAACACAGCAGCTACTAGCAAGAAAATTAACTATAACCCAGCTGAAACCAAGACAACTGGTGAGGCTGCACCTTGATACTGTGTTCACTTTTGGGCCCCTCGCTGCAAGAAAGACATTGAGGTGCTGGAGCGTATCCAAAGAAGAGCAATGAAGCTGGTGAAGGGTCTCAAGCACAAGTCCTATGAGGAGCAGCTGAGGGAACTGGGGTTGTTTAGCCTGGAGAAGAGGAGGCTGAGGGGAGACCTTACTGCTCTCCACAACTACCTGAAAGGAGTGTGGCGAGGTGGGGATCAGTCTCTTCTCCCAAGTAACGAGTGGTAGGACAAGAGAAAATGGCCTCAAGTTGCGCGAGGGGAGGTTTAGATTGAATATTAGGAAAAATTTCTTCACTGAAAGGGTTATCAAGCATTGGAACAGGCTGCCCAGGGAAGTGGTAGAGTCACCATCCCTGGAGGTATTTAAGAGACGTGTAGACATGGCACTGAGGGACATGGTTTAGTCATAACTTGGCAGTATTATGTTAACAGTTGGACTCGATGATCTTAAGGGTCTTTTCCAAACTAAATGATTGTATGATTCTATTCTATGATTCTATAAATGAGCTTACCATGGCTATTAAAGAGGATCATATGATTTCATTTAGTTTTGTAATATTTTTAGTGCTTCTATGTTACATTTATCTTGAACTTATTCTTGCTTCTCTAAGTGGCATTTCTTACTAGCAACATGGTATAGATTAGTGATAGAGTAGTTAGGAATTTTTAGTGTTCAAGTTGGTAAATGATGAAAAAGGTTCTATCCATTTTTTGATGTTTTTCCACTGTTTATTTGGTCAAATACTGGAATCTTACATCAAAGTTCAATAAATGTCTCTTTCTGTAACACCCTCCCATTTATATAGTTCTTTTTTTTTTTTTTTTTATTGTCCTTGACCTTATCAATTATGCCCATACATCTCTTTGTGGGGTCACGTGGCAAGTCTTATTGGAGAAATTATTCCTATAAAAAATGAAGTGGCAAAAAACTGTGGCTGCTTTTATCAGTAAGTTCCCCCATCCCTTTTGCCATATGGCCCCACAAGTATATGTATGGATACAAAGGCAGTGCAGAGGCTGGTTTTGTTTATTCTAGCATTGATGCCAAAACCCATGTTCATAAAACCACACCCTTACTTGTAAATCTTTCATTTAGGCAATAAATACAGAATGAAGATTTTACTCAGATTTTTTTTCAAGAGGACAACCACATATGAATGCCTGAACGAAAAATAGTGAACTAATATATAAAGATTATGGATTTGTTAATACCTAATTGGCTTGAATATTTTTTAAGATGACCTTTTTGTGTGTTGAGATAGCTTTACAACCTGTTCTAGTAGCACATAAATTGCCAAGCTTCAAGATCAATGAATAGGCGGCACTCTATTAGAGGAGTCATTCTATAAAAGGAAAATTGTATACTACAATTTTCTGGGCTCGTATGTTACTCTGAAAGAGAAAAAAATAAATGGGTGGAAAGCTTATATTGCTTTTTATCGTTTCACTTCCATAGTTACCCAATTGAATGGAAAGCTGTTCATGCAGGCAAGTTCAGTATGTTTTAGGCAACCTCTGCTATTAAAGAAATTGTGCATGTACAGAACCTAGCAGTTGAAAGCAGCAAGTCTTTGTAATCCTGGAAACTGAGACTGTAACAGTTCTTAATGTATGATTTTTTTCAAGAAGAAATAAGGAAAGAAACACCGGAAATCCATAAGCTTGTAGTTTAATATTTGAATTGAGACAGCAGGTGGAGCTGAAGGAGTTGTGCTTTTGAACCACTGCAGAAAGAATAGGATATGAATGAATCAAAAGAAAGAAGTGCAGAGCTTTTGTTATATTATTTGATAAAGAAAAATTCCTGCAGGATACAGTGATGTTGCCTTCTAAGGAAAATTATTTTTTTTAAATGAGCATAAAGCATATATTAGAAAGTTATAAGAAAGGAATATTTGTCTGTTTAAATATTGAGCTGAAATGGGATTTTTTTTGCCCAAAACATATGTATCTGCAGAATTTTTATATCAAGATTTTTGCACGTTTCATGGGGAGGCCTGAAGTTTTGAGGGGCAGATTTTTGTTTCTTAATTTTTATGTTTTACTTTGATTTTAGAAGAAACGGTCAATTAAGTACTTCCAAGCCATGCTTGCATTTCAATTTCTTTCATTTTCAGTTCATTAAAAGAACAAGATAAATGTACAAGTAAAGACTTTCATATAGTGTGCAGGAGGAATAACCAATCCAGTTTTACATTCAATTTTATTAGAAATGTCATAGGAATCTGTATCTGAGGCTATAGATTATTTCAGAGTTCTCTCATTCCTGGGAATGATGCCAGATAGATTGTTTATGCAGCATGGATCTTTATCCATGGCATGCAAGTGCTATTGACTTAGAAAAGTCCATGTTTCTCTCCAAAGCAAAGAAACATGAGATGGCAAGTAACAAGAAGGAAAACGTAGAAGTAAACAGAAGCATTATCATAGAATCATAGAATGGGTTGGGTTGGAAGGGACCTTTAGAGGTCATCTATTATACTCAAGTATAGAAAATAAGTGAGAAAATTAAAACGATATTGAAATGTTTGCATGATCATGATCTAACTTTGAAGACTACTATTTCAGTTTTATTTTTGTGTTTATTTATATAATTAAAATTATTCGTAATTTTTAGACCACAGTTGTACATATTTTTAAGGAGAAAAATAAAACTGACTTTTTTGCAGGGGTACTTATTTATATTTTGCATCTTCCTAGGTCTATTATTTGAAAAGTTTTAAATCTCATGAGTGCAAAAAAGGCTGCACAGTTATACAGTAACGAAGCAAGGCAAATATTTACAGATTTTGATGTGCAAGGTAATTTTTTTTCTCCTAAATATTTGGAGTATTAATTTAACTCTAAAATAATTGAGCAAAACAGAACACCTGCAGGAAATAAAAAGAAGTTAAGATGATGTTCTGGATGCTGCAAAGTTAAGTAGAACAGTAGCAGAGTAACAAAGATCATGATGGTGTTAATATAAATGAAGTCAAGGTCAGTAGGCTGTGGCATTCTAGATGGTAGCTCTGGATTGTCTGTTGTACTATGAGCTCCTCCAGCTGTTAAGAGAAGTCTCTAGCCATTCACCCTACCTAGTTGCTGTTGCTACCTTTCATTATTTCTCTGTTACTCATACTGATATATTTCCACTCATTTATGCCACATAGTTTACATATTTCTGTCCCTGGTGATGGATATAGATCGTTTTGACTTCTCGTGATAGACCAAGGAAGGGAAATGAAAGTAACAAGGATTTTTTTCTTGTTCTTGTTGAGAAGCAGATGTGGTGATTCTTTTTTGTTCCTGCTAGACAACAGGGGATCTCCCATCATCAAACTTAAAAAACCGAAAACTTCACCAGGAGCCTCTGAGCTGATAGACATTCAAATGATCCTTTGCTTTTTTCTTCCTGACCTGAGATAGGACTATGGTCCTTGAAAAGAGGGAAAGTGAAACGTATGGCAAATCAGATGTTGGGATGATCAGATAGGCATCCACTCAGCTTTTTGCCATGAACTAAAAGTAGCTTTTGAAGTGTTATTTTTAGTGAGTTATTTCAAAGGACTTAACTGTTTCAAGCACTGTGCTTTTGTTTGTCTTGTGATCTGCTGCACACAATCTGCTGTAGCCCTGTTTGAGATGCTTTATTTTCCAGTTGGATCTGGAAGTGAATTCATAATCTAAGTGACTGATCGGTTGATATTACTCTGATATAAAGTATTCAGGATCTTATGTCTGCAGCACGATTAAACTGAAGGAGAAATTTTTTTATGCAAGAAAATTTTTGAAACACAATGTTTAGAATAACTAAGATGTCAATGAAAATGATAGATTTGAAATGTAATTTTGATATTTTAGAGTATATGTTTTCAAAGTTTTACAAATCTGAAATTTACAATTCAAAATGTCTACTTTTAAAATTAAAACTTAAATAAGAGAGTTGTAGATGTTGTAGGCACAGTACTTTTGAACAGGGTTCACAGTGGCAAAAAGGAATTGTCAGTATAAAATCTTTCTCAGACTGTTCTTCTATATAATGTAGCCATCCTAAAATATTTTACAAATACAGTAACTTAAAGGGTGTATAATCCTTTCAGAAATGTGAATTGATTAGCTCACATGCAAACATAATTGTATTAAGCAGTTTAAAAAAAACCTTAATTTACATTATTTTTCTCTTGCCTAATCTTGATTTAAAAGATAGAGGATTTTTAACTTTTGAAGACTTCAAGAAAGCCTTCAACTCTGTTTCTGCTAAGTTATTTGAAAGAATCATAGCTGAAGCCTTCAGGTAAGATTAACAATGACATCCGTATTCCTGGATAGCAGGCTTTGTGTTGTATATATTTCAGTTAATTGAAATGATTAGATTCTATCATGCAACTGAAGATATAAGCTTCAGCACATTACTGTTTCAGTGCCTTATATTCAGTATATTATATTCAGTATGTTATGAAGATAAATAATGTATAATATAATAATTAATATAAATTGTATAAATATAAGTAATAAAATAATTATAATTAAAATAATTATTATCAGATGCAGAAAGTAACTTGTTGCCTGTACTGTTTTTTAAGAAGCCTAAAATTATTTACTTTTACATTTTCCTCCTGTAATTGGGGAAATCTGTATTTAAGAGCTATATCTTGAAAAATTCACTTAAACTGTAGCGCATATTGAGAGGCAGTAGTGGTGAGATTTCCTGCAAGGTAAGATTGGCTCAGAAGTGGAAGAATAAAATTTTGAGAGTAATTTGCAGATCATAAAAAAATGATCTTACCTCTGCAATTGTCAGTAAACATTATTTAAAAACTGTTTTGGAAAACATTGCATTGCAAAATGTAAAACTTTCTTTTTGTGATGTGAATGATTTGTTTGGAAGTAACTCAGTCATTGAGAGAAGTCCTTCACTTTTGAAGACATGGCATCAGATAGCTTGCTGAGCACCATCTTTAAAAGGTGGGGGTGGATTTTGGGTCGTTATTCTTTTTTGTAGTTATCTGGAATCATGGTACAAAGCATTATCGCAGAACAGGAATTGGTCTGTACATCTTTCAAGCCACTGGCATTCAATAACAAAATAAAAGCGTAGAGTGTCAAAGGTCTTAGATGATACTCTTGTGTTTTTGCACTAAAGATGTAATGTATTTTGAGGAAACTAATTATTTTAAGAAGGATTGAAAAGTTATGTGGTATGTTTTTCTTGATGTCCAAGTGATTTTACTATAACTTTTTGGTATATTGTAAAGAAATGAATAGGAAAATGTAAGCAGAATAGCTTGAGGTGTTATCCTTTTTTTAAATATTTTAAGGACTTCTATGAAGGGCCTAATGTCCAATTTTTCTGTCCAGTGATTAAAATCTTTGTCTTGAATATTAATCCTTTTTAGGTCAGAAAAGCATATGTAGTTGTTGTTCATACTGGTTTATTTTGCATTTTTACATATGTTGTTACATTATCTTTCTCATTTGAAAAACTGTCAAATAAATGAAGACTTAGCTTCATAACGTAAAATAGTTCTGAAAACTTTTGACCCATCTTTCTGTCAGTGAAACTACCCAATTTTGAATTTAAATTATAATCTTGGTGAATTTATAAATGAAGGAAAGTTCAAGCAAATGTTATGGTATACGCTGTATCTAGTAAGGAAGACATGTCATTAACAACATCAACAGTAGCTCTAATGCTAGCATTATCACAGTCCAGCAAATGAAACTTGTGATTGCATATTTATGAATGAGGTATGGAACCTGAAGAGAAACATAGGTTCTTGAAAATGAAATTTTCAAGAAGTTTGCATGTTTCTTTGTCTACTCTTGAAAGAAATTACACAATAGTATTGTGTAATACGGATTTCTTTTGCATTGACCAGGACAAATCTGCAGAGAACTCTTCAGAATTTTAGTTTGAAATTAGAGTTGTCCTAAATCCTCTTTTAGGAACACATCCTTTTTGGATATTTCTTGATGGGTATGTTGAACTTTACATAGGGAAACAGAGCTAGGAATTTTGTCCTAATTTGAGCTGTACAGTTGGATTAAGACTGTATGAAAAGAAAGACAGAGGAAATATTTTTAGCATCTTCAGATTTAATGACTCTGATCAAGTGTGAGTTCTAAAAGTAGGTCTATGTTAGCAATTAATACAGCACATAGGGATCAGGTCTGTAGAACAAGGAAGGGAGAATATCAGTAATTGTTTTGCATTAAGAATGAAGGACCCCACTGAAGTAATTTAGCTTTCAGATCAAGTAGACTTGATTTGTAGTAGTACAAAATGCTCATCATGAGGCATCCATACATGTTGAATTAACAAACTTGAAGCTTGAAAATGGAATTATTGTATTTATCATTCATGTATTTTATTAATATTAAAATAGTCTTAAAATAGAATAAGAAGCTAAAGAATAACAAATTATTTTTCTAACCTACCTCTACAACAGCTGTTATGCTCAAAATCTCAAAATCTTGTTATGTCTACAAAGGAGGCACACCCGATACAAAAAGCCAAAATTTACTGTTACTATATGGAAATCTTAGCAGTCTAGTCAAAGAGTTATTACTAGTACAGATTTAATAATTACCAAAAAAAAAGAAAGAAAACTAAAATAAAGAATACTATGCTACAAAAAGTCGCAATGCAGTTAAATATGTTATACACCTCCGAACATCTACCTATTTTTCTGTTGTTATTCTCAGTCTTCCACTGTCCCTCTTGGTTCTGAGGTTGACAGGTTCAAGGCAGGCACAGTAGGGTGAATTGCCATTATCCTGACTTCTTTACCAAGAGGAGTATGATATTCGTATTGATGTTTTCTTCTCTCTGACTCCAGCACCCACTTTGGGTCATTTTTACATCTTTTCCAGCACAGTTTACATCTTCCTCTTTCTTCATTGATTTGCAAGCCCGTGTTGCATCCAAATTTACTTTATATAGCACGTATTACATATTTTAGATATTTGTTCACTGCTCTCTTTGTCATCCATGCAACCACTTTTGTCCAGCTCCTGTGTCCGCGGTTCTTTAACTGATCATTGGTAAGTTGTTTCTTGTCCTGGTCCTCCAGTGTTAGCCTGTGGCCTGTATCTTAACATCCCATGCCTGTCCTCCTCTATTCTATGTGCTGTGTCTTTACATATAAAGGCCTCTGCTGTCATGCCATGTCTGTACTTCTCTACATCATTATCTTAAACTCATAAACGTTTCATTTTACATAGAAGAAATTCTTGTTACTTCTGTCTATATAAAGCTATATTTATACTGTGTAAAGATAAGAAGAACAAACTAGGCATAACCGCCTGGTCCTTAAAAGAACTGCTGTTACAGGTAAAGCAAGTAAAAGCTCCAGGCAGGTCAAGCAAATTCAGACAAAGTCTGACAAACCTCAGTCTTCAGACCTTGCAAACTCGGTACAGAGTTTGCAGCCTGTTACTAGCAATGGTTGCACTGTATTTACTGGAATACAGGGTTATGAAACATACAGTTAATATCCCTGCTTTACTTTAACGTTGTATATTCTTTTATTAATGTGTAAAGATGTAGTGAATGAATTTGAATTGGTAGAAGAGCTTCAGGATGGGGTGGTGTTAAACGCTCTATTTTATGAAAGAAAAAAGACACCTCATTCAACAGTGTTTCTAAGTACAGTAAGTGGGTAGTTTGGGGTTTTTTTATTTATTTCTTAATTCCATGGGAATAGGACCAAACAAATATATTTTCATCTCATACTGATAAAATAATATTTAATGGAGACATTCTTTCTCCTAAGGGATTATTTTCTTACGAATGTCAGTAATATACTGCACTTAGCTGTTGCTAAAGTTTGCAAAATGCATGTGAGTTTTCAGTTTATATTTGATTGTATTAACTGACCGTAATCTTGCCTGAACAGTAGTGTAACATTTATTGTTTCTGAGCTAATATTGCAGTTATATTGAACAAAATGCTGAAGTGCTTATCATGCACCTGGTGTGTGCCTGATTAAAATGCCTTTGTACCATAAAATCTCAGCATTCTAGACACAGGTGTTGCAGCAGTGCCTGCTAAGGTAAATGGTGTGATGATATGTTCTTTCATGATGGGGCTCTTTTTAATGGGTAGCACACACAAGAATTTCTTTATAATAATGCTGCTGTTCTGCAGGTAGCTACATGGATATGAAATGTGACAAGTCCTTTGCAATAATAATTTGTGATAAATGACTGTCTGTAAGTGAACATGTTGTCTTCTAAAGTGGGATTCAAATTCTTAAAAAATATTTCAAGTACTGTTTTCCTTTTTTGTTGTGAATATGTCATATTCAAATTATACAATATTATTAATTACTGCTGCTGAGAAAACATTTGTCTTAGCTGTGCCATTTGTTTAAGAAACATAGGTTATTTGTATGCCAAAACCTTAGACCATGATAATGGAAATAGTAACAGAAGCAAGCTGAAAACCAATCACATGTGAATGTGAGTGAACCTATAAATGATGAAAAATGTCTTACAAACCAAAAGTGGACAGAAAAGTCTCATACAGTTTTTAAAGCTAGCAAGCATAAATCAGATCTTAAGGAAGAAAAGAAGGCATTCATGATCCGCATTTTATGCTGCTCTGCCTTTAGATTGATAGGATCACACACTAGAGGTATATTAGTACTTTTGTATGTATTGGTACTTTCCATACAAAAAATGACCTAATTGTCTCGTATTTCTTTCATGTAATTATCTAGTAATGAGAAAATAACCTGGTTTTCAGAGCCACCCCATGGAAGAAATCTTATGCTCTTTTATGCAAGTTTGATTTATAGACATGTACTGCAGAGCACAGTGAATATGAGACATTCATCTTCCTATGGCTAGTTGCCATGGAAACATAGTACACAGTACAATGTCATTCCAGCTCTGGTGGTGCCTGCAGTAGTTTATTCCTTTGTTGTTCTTGTTTCTTAAGCAACTGTCTTGCAGCCTTTCATATTATCACACTTCATCACCTATACAAGTCTTTTCCCTTATCTCTTGAGAACCATCTCTAATAGAAAAGATCAATTTTTTGTCTACCCATGCATATCCATGTATGTACTTTTTTTTCAAATCATGGGTTAAAAGCTTATCCCATGCCCACAAATAATATGCCATTGCCCTAAAATTGGTAAAAGAAGATGGTAAACTGAACATCAAAGTGTAAAGGACCTGCCTCAGTATCTTTATTTACTATCTCTCAACAGGGACTGGAGTTAGGATTATTATTCTGTAACAAGTATCTCACTCCAGGAAAACAGAAAGATTCTCCTATCTGTCCTTAGCTGGCGTTTGTGAGATGGACAAAAATCCAACAGCTGTCTTATAATATCCACACTGTTTCACCCTTGTGAGATAAGAAATTAGAGGAGCTGGGGAAAAAAAAAAAAAAAAAGAGATCCTCATAATTAATCTAAAGAAGTACTAAGGATGTTCAGGGGGACAAGAGTCAAATTGAATGATCTTTATATTGCAAAGCTGTACCCTAACACAAGTTCTTCTTTTTAAGGCTGTACCTATTTCATGATTCATTGCAAAGGGAACTGATACACAATTAAAGCTGTATGCGTTTCAGGTTCTGCCTAAGTGGAGTGATACTTTGTGAGAAAGTATCTGCTGCTCCCCACAGGTGCAACCCCTTTATGCTCCTCTGCATCCAACCCTCCAATGAGATGACCTTAGTTGTTATAGCAATAAGTATAAGCAAGGACCTCTCTGTGTACCATTCCTTGGTCTTATCACTCTGAGAATGAACAGTTTCTCTACAATATGCTGTTAATTTCAGAGAGTTTCAGAGAGTTAGAAGAGGCTTAGCTAAAAAGTAAAACTACTGAACAGGAAATTGCTTCTGTTTTACCTCAAACCAGGATGCAAGTATGTTTGAAAACATTTTGTAGAGAATCCTAAATTAACACCTAAAGATAGATGTATTTTTTGGGTCATATTAGTGATTTTTGGTTTGCTTTCCCTATCTGTTACCAATTTTGTAATCCAATTACTTAACAACACACATCATTGCTACTTGTGGTGGGTTGAGCCCGGAGAGCAATTAAGCACTCACCCAGTCACTCACTAACTTCCCCCACAGCGGGATGGGGAGAGAATCAGAAGAAGAGGAGCAAGAAAACTCGTGGGTTGAGGTAAGGACACTTTAATGAGTGAAGCAAAGCTGCACATGCAAGCAAAGCAAAATATGGAATTTATTCACTACTTCTCATCAGCAGGCAAATGTTTAGCTGCTTCCTGGAAAGCAGCACGCCTAATGGTTACTTGGGAAGATAAAGACCATAATCACAAACATCCCCTTCTTCCTCGTCCTTTTCCCAAGCTTTGATGGCTGAGCATGGTATCATAGAATCATAGAATGGTTTGGGTTGGAAGGGACCTTTAAAGATCATCTAGTCCAGCTCCCCTAGATCAGGTGATTTTCACTAGATCAGGTTGTAGAAAGCCCCATCCAACCTGACCTTGAACACTTCCAGGGATGGGGCATCCACAGCTTCTCTGGGCAACCTGTTCCAGTGTCTCGCCACCTTCACTGTAAAAAAATTTCTTCCTAATATCTAATCTAAATCTACCCCCTTTCATTTTAAAACTATTGCCCCTGTTCTGTCACTTGGTGAAAAGTCTCTCTCCGTCTTTCTTGTAAGCCCCCTTTATATATTGCAAGGCTGCAAAAGGTCTCCCTGGAGCCTTCTCTTCTTCTCCAGGCCGAATGGCCTCAACTATCTCAATCTTTCTTTTATTGCAACGATATGTAATATCATAAGTCTCTTTACAGCACGAGCAACAAATTTCATACGGTATGGAACATCCCTTTGGTCAATTTGGGTAAGCTGTCCCAGCTGTGTCCCCTCCTAACTTCTTGGCTACCTCCAGCTTACTCACTAGGGGAGCACAGTGGGAAAAAGAAAGCCTGGGGGCTGTGCAAGGACTGCTCAGCAGCAGCCAAAATGCTGGTGTGTTATCAACACTGTTGTTGTTCTAGTCACAGATCCAAAACACAGCAATATTTGTGCTACTGTGAAGAAAATTAACTCCGTCCCAGCCAGAACTAGTACACTACTGTAAATTCAAATTATTCCTTCATTCTAACACTTGTCTAATAAAAAACATCACTAGGAAATCCTGCAGAAACTGGGCACACTGTGCTGCTCCTATGGAGCAGTAGGCCGTTATACATCTATTTCACATCTAGTGGAAGCATGGAGCTTTCACTACAAATAAATCTGACACCAAATCATCCTAACAAAAATTTTAAGTAGAATTTATAGCAGATATGACCCAGGTCTAGATATTTTCCCAATCCTACAGAAAATTAATTTAAAATATTGAACTTTTTTTGTGTATCACTTTATCTGATGAGAGAGGGACTGCTAAAACAATTGCCATAAGCACACACATGAATTTTTGCAGGTTTCAGAGCAAAACCTAGCACATGAGTGTTACACAATATGCCACACATTTACGTGCTTATTCCTTCTAAATAGTTCAACATACTTTTTTCTAATTTGGAAAAAAAATGCTACTTGAAATAAATCTTAAAAAATTTCTTCAAGTTAGTAATTTAAATTAAGTTCATGTTTAAATTAAAAATTTATGCTTTTTCTATTTTTGAGGGTTCCAAACAAGAATTTGCAGTTATGTTAGCAAACTGAAATAAGTCACTGGTTCATGCCTCTTAGTTATCACTCCTGCCATTCGCACTGGCCTTCTCTCATTGGTCCTTGAAGTGCAGAGTAAGTTGTTTTAACATAAACCGCTCTTAGTTCATATGAATCCATTTTATTTTGCATTGCCATGGAGTAGGAATATGCACGTGGTCAGTCACTATAATATATCCATGGTAATATTAAAACGTGTTAATGCCGCAATAAGTGCTTAGCTGGTCATATCCGTGGGACTCTCTTTTAAAGAGTTTCTTTCAGATGGGATAAAACTTTGACATATAACTAAAAATATTTGAATGTGGCAGCTGTAAAATAGACCAAATTCACAACATCAAAGATTATTTTTTTTTATTATGAATAACATCTGGGGTAATAGCAGCACAGATACCTTTTTTCTCACCTGCCAACATGCCTCAAGTGTGAATCAGTTCTTTTAGCAGTAGCTTATATTTATTCAGTTTGGTGATCTCTTTACAAAGACTACCTACACAGATGCTGATTATTTTTTTAATTGCATTGGATGATAGAAACTGTGAAAAAGACTGGCCCCACCAAACTAATTTCAAATAAACTATTAAACAGCCATTAGATGACGTTAATTCTTGTTCGTTTTCATCCAAAGCTGAACATCTACCCTGAAGGGGAAAATGTTCCTTGAGCTCTTTCAGAGGATACTTTTTATTAAAAGTAGATTTTTCTCCAGTGTTAAGAATGGAAGATTTTTAGCAAAATGAACTGCATCTTTTATTTGAAGTGTAATCTGTGATGTGTACTGATAGACTGAAAATATATTCAGATATGTTTGGATTTTTTTTTACTTTAATCAATAGAGTAGAATAGAATAGAATATTTCAGTTAGAAGGGGCCTACAACAATCATCTAGTCCAACTGCCTGACCAGTTCAAGGCTGATCAAAAGTTAAAGCATGTTGTTAAGGGCATTGTCCAAATGCCTCTTAAACACAAACAGGCTTGGGGTCTCAACCACCTCTCTAGGAAGCCTCTTCCAGTGTTTGGCCACACTCTTGGTAAAGAAATGCTTCCTCATGTGCAGTCTAAACTTCCCCTGGAACAGCTTTGAACCATTCCCACGTGTCCTTTCATGGGATATCATGAAGAAGAGCTCAGCACCTCCCTCTCCAGTTCCCCTCCTCAGGAAGTTGGAGAGCAATGATGTCACCCCAAAGCCTACTTTTCTCCAAACTAGACAAGCCCATAGTCCTTAGCCACTCCTCATAGGGCATTCCTTCCAGCCCTTTCACGAGCTTTGTTGCCCTCCTCTGGACACATTCAAGGACCTTCACATCCTTCTTAAATTGTGGAGCCCAGAACTGCACAGAGTATTTGAGGTGAGGCTGCACCAATGCTGAATACAGCAGGATAATCACCTCTTTTGACCAGCTGGTCATACTGTGTTTGATGCACCCCAGGATGCAGTTTGCCCTCTTGGCTGCCAGGGCACACTGATGACTTGTATTGAGCCTACTTTCAATCAGCACCCCCAGTTCCCTTTCTGCAGGGCTGCTCTCCAGCCACTTGTCTCCCAGCTTATGCTTATTCCCAACATTACTCCGTCCTGTGTGCAGAATCCAGCATTTGGACTTGTTAAACTTAATCCCATTAATCATAGCCAAATGTTCCAATCTGTCTCGATCCCTCTGCAACACCTCCTGTCCCTCAAGAGAGGCAACAGTACCTCCCAATTTGGTATCATCATCAAACTTGCTAATGGTGCATTCAACTCCTGCATCCAGATCGTTGATAAATATATTGAACAGAACTGGCCTTAGAATTGAACCCTGAGGAACACTGCTGGTGACTGGTCACCAGCCAGGTGTAGCCCCATTCACTACAACACTTTGAGCTCTGCCTTACAGCCAGTTCTTCACCATAGGCCTGCGCATCCCACAGCTGGACAACTTGTCCAGAAGAATGCTGTGAGGGACAGTGTCAAAAGCCTTACTAAAATACAGAAAAACTACAGCCACTGCCTTCCCTTCATCCACTAGGTGGGTGACCTTATCATAGAAGGATATCAAATTAGTTAAACAGGACTTTCCCTTTGTGAACCCACGTTAACTGTGCCTGATGATTACATTATTGAATGCATATTGAAATGCCTTTCAATGGTACCCAGTATCATCATCTCCATAATTTTTCCAGGAACTGAGGTTAAACTAACAGGTCTGTAGTTCCCTGGGGAACTGACAGGTAGCTCCTTCAGAACTCTGGGATGAATCCCATCAGGCCCCATGGACTTGTGAATATTCAGCTGATAAATTGGTCCCTTACAATTTCAGTGTCCACAAATGGAAAGTCACACACTTGTGGTCCTCCAGCTCCGGGGGACCGGGCAGCCCAAGGTCTATCAGTATTATTAAAGACTGTGGCAAAAAACACCATTGAATATAATATAATAACATACAGTAAGAATTGTAGATAATATAAATAGCAATAACTCTTCGCAGTAGCAAAGAAGTGTTTGCAAAGTCTAAGTTCCCCTTATAGTAGAAAAAAACTGTGACAAAACTAAAAATGAACCAGTCTATGACATAACAAAAGAACAGCCTTCTGTCAAATTGTTAGCCAGTTTTAGATTTTGTTCTTTTTTCTTACAATCTCTGCTGCATTTTGAGAAAGCTATTCAGCATTAGAATTGTAACACAATTGAAAAGGGGATATTGTAATATTACATCTATATAACAAAAATTAATAGCTAGTTTAAAGAAACACCTGATGATAGAGCTTCTTTTTAACATGACAGACTAAGTTATTACTTGATTTGATAAATGCTCTCAAATTAATTGGTAGCATATACTGTTTGTGACATAGCTGCACTGTGTCCCTTTACTTCACCTTTAGTATTTTGTTTAAATTAAAGATAAAATATTATTAATAGCATTTAAATGATGTATGTGCTGTTAGCAATCCTTATATTCCTGAATTTGACAAAGTTTATAAGCGTTCGTGTTTCAGCTTTACAAGAATTTGTTTGAGTTTTTTAACTGACTTCTTATAACGCTTGTAGGATAACGGGTGTCCTCTTGCTGATATTTTTGGAACTTACAGGCTGGTTTCAGCTGGTAGCCCAGCTGAAGTGCTTATACACTAATGCACATAGCATGGGCAACAAACAGGAGGAGCTGGAAGCCATTGTGCAGCAGGATAATTATGATGTAGTTGCCATCACAGAAACGTGGTGGGATGACTCACATAGCTATAGTGCTGCCATGGATGCCTATAGGCTCTTCAGGAAGGATAGGATGCCTATAGGCTCTTCAGGAAGGATAGGCAAGCAAGGAGAGGCAGGGGGGTGGCCCTGTATGTTAAGGAGTGTTATGAATGCTTTGAACTAAATGATGGTGATAATGAGACTGAATGTTTATGGGTAAGAATCAGGGGCAGGGCTAACAAGGCGGATATCGTAGTAGGAGTCTGTTATAGACCGCCCAATCAGGATGAGGAGGCAGATGAAATATTCTATAAACGGCTGGGAGAAGTCTCAAGATCGCGAGCTCTTGTCCTCGTGGGGGACTTCAATTTGCTGGACATCTGCTGGGAATACAATACAGCAGGGAGGGAACAGTCTAGAAGGTTCCTGGAACGTACTGGGGATAACTTCCTGACACAGCTAGTGAGTGAGCCAACTAGGGAAGGTGCCCTGCTGGATCTGTTGTTTGTAAACAGGGAAGGTCTTGTGGGGGATGTGAAGGTTGGAGGCTGTCTTGGGAACAGTGACCATGAAATGATAGAGTTTTCGATTCTGCGAGAAGCAAGGAGAGGGGTCAGCAGGACTGCTACCTTGGACTTCCGGAGGGCGGACTTTGGGCTTTTCAGGAGCCTGGTTGACAAAGCCCCCTGGGAGGCAGTCCTCCAGGGCAAAGGAGCCCAGGAAGGCTGGATGATTTTCAAGAAGGAAGTCTTAAAGGTGCAGGAGCAGGCTGTCCCCATGTGCCAGAAGACAAGCCGTCGGGGAAAAAGACCGGCCTGGCTAAACAGGGAGCTAGTGTTGCAACTTAGGGGAAAAAAGAGGCTCTATGGCCTCTGGAAGGAAGGGCAGGCCACTCAAGAGGACTACAAAGAGGTAGTGAAGCTATGTAGGGAAAAAATCAGGAGGGCCAAAGCCCAGCTGGAACTAAACCTGGCTTCTGTTGTCAAGGATAACAAAAAAAGTTTCTATAAATATATTAGCAATAAGAAGAGGACTAAGGATTATCTCTGTCCTCTAGTAGATGGGGCCGGCAACATAGTGACCAAGGATGAGGAAAGGCTGAGGTACTTAATGCAGTCTTTGCCTCAGTCTTCAGCAGTAGGACCAGTTGTTCCCTGAGTACCCAGACCCCTGAGCTAGAAGACAGGGATGGGGAGCAGAAAGAAGCCCCTGTAATCCAAAGGGAAACGGTGAGGGACCTGCTTCAGCACCTGGAGGTGCACAAATCTATGGGGCCGGATGGGATCCACCCAAGGGTATTGAAAGAGCTGGCGGAAGTGCTGGCCAGGCCACTTTGCATCATTTGTGAGCAGTCCTGGACAACCGGGGAGGTCCCAGCTGACTGGAGGTTAGCAAACGTGACACCCATCCACAAGAAGGGCCGGAAGGAGGATCCGGGGAACTACAGGCCAGTCAGTCTGACCTCGGTGCCTGGGAAGGTCACGGAACAGATCCTCCTCAGTGCCATTACACGGCACATGCAGGAGAACAGGGTGATCAGGCCCAGTCAGCATGGGTTTGTGAAGGGCAGGTCATGCCTATCAAACCTAATATCCTTCTATGATAAGGTGACCCACTTAGTGGATGAGGGAAAAGCTGTGGATGTTATCTACTTAGATTTTTGCAAAGCTTTTGACACTGTTTCCCACAGCATTCTCCTGGAGAAACTGGCTGCTCATGGCCTGGACAGGTGTACTCTTCGCTGGGTAAAAAACTGGCTGGATGGCCGTGCCCAGAGAGTGGTGGTAAATGGAGTTAAATCCAGTTGGTGTCCGGTCACAAGTGGTGTCCCCCAGGGCTCGGTGCTGGGGCCGGTTCTCTTTAATATCTTTATCAATGATCTGGATGAAGGGATCGAATGCACCCTCAGTAAGTTCGCAGATGACACTAAACCGGGCGGGCATGTTGATCTGCTTGAGGGTAGGTTGGCTCTGCAGAGGAATCTGGACAGGCTGGACCGATAGGCTGAGACCAGTGGTATGAGGTTCAACAAGGCCAAGTGCTGGGTCCTGCACTTGGGTCACAACAACCCCATGCAGCGCTACAGGATTGGGGCAGAGTGGCTCGAAAGCAGCCCAGCAGAAAAGGACCTGGGGGTGTTGGTTGACAGCCGGCTGAATATGAGCCAGCAGTGTGCCCAGGTGGCCAAGAAGGCCAACAGCATCCTAGCCTGTATCAGGAACAGTGTGGTGAGCCGGACTAGGGAAGTGATCATCCCCCTGTACTCGGCACTGGTGAGGCCCCACCTCGAGTACTGCGTTCAGTTTTGGGCCCCTCACTACAAGAGGGACATTGAGGTGTTGGAGCGTGTCCAGAGAAGGGCTACAAAGCTGGTGAGGGGTCTGGAAGACAAACCTTATGAAGAACGACTGAGGGAGCTGGGGTTGTTTAGCCTGGAGAAGAGGAGGCTGAGGGGAGACCTTATCACCCTCTACAACTACCTGAAAGGAGGTTGTAGAGAGATGGGGGCTGACCTCTTCTCCCTGGTGACAAGTGATAGGACGAGAGGAAACGGGTTCAAGTTACGTCAGGGGAGGTTTAGATTGGATATTAGGAAACATTTTTTCACTGAAAGGGTTATTAAACATTGGAATAGGCTGCCCAGGGAGGTGGTGGATTCACCATCCCTGGAGGTGTTTAAAAAAAGGGTAGATGGGGCACTTAGTAAGAGACAAGTTATGAAGGGAATTTCATGTCTCTTAATAAGAACAGTTCGTTATGCGTTTCCAAATGAGTAGACGGTTCTTTAATTTGGTACTCCAACATCCGGTTTCTGTAAGACAAAGAACTTTTTAGTTTGAGAATATCAGTTATGATAAAATCAATGTAATGTCATCACAGCTGAGATAGTCCAAGTAGTGAAAAATTTGTGGGAAGAGGTAATACCTTTCATTAGACAGCGGGAAATATCAGGCAGGATTTCAAGCATACAAGTTTTTCAAATCTTCTTTCTTTTAAATGAATTTATTGTTTTAATAGAAACAATACATCAAATGCAATATTATAATTTAAATGGAAGCAAGATAATGGGAGTTTTAACAAAACCAAGAATTGTTAGAAACAAAAATAGCACATGCCGGATTTTAGCACATTTGGAGGCCACTACCGAAAGTTCTTTTATGTATGACATCTAAACAGCTCAGGTACATAAAACTCTTAGCTACAGTGAAATGAGAAATAATGATTTAAATTTTAAGAGATTGACTATATCTGACTTACTGAAGTCTTACTACAGCTAGTGAAGATATTAATTCACAATTTCTGTGAAGAAGTTACATTCGAATTTTTATTTTGTCAATATCTGACAATAGTGGTGGGGTTTTGGAAGGAAAAATGTCTGCTGACCATCATTCTCCAGAAGTAATTTTCTTCATTGCATCTGACCAGCTTTATCCATTTGTGCAGAACATAGTGCATTTAGTGTTCTAGAAATTACACTTTCAATAATCATCAGTCCAATAGAACAAAATATTAAAGTTATGTGCTGAAAAGTGTGTAGCTGTCTATGAATTCTGCTGAGTAATTATGCAAGACAAACATTATACATTTGTAGTAAATAGCATTTACCTTCTTCCATCCAATCTTTTTTTCTGCTATAGAGGAAACTCATGCTTTTAATTTGCAGCTCCTAACATTTTTACTATGCAAGCCAATGAAGCAATAAATTTGCTTGTAATGAAGGAATATTTCTGCCTATTGAAATTTTAATGATAGTGGCATCACAATACAGAGGTAACCTCATAACTATGAAAGAGAACAGTAAAACCAAATTTATATACACTCTAACATATCCACAAAGAAAACACAGTTTTGAAAGGTACAAAATACTGTTAATCCTTTACTCTGACTTTACCGATTAGTAGATTGTTCACAGGTCATAAATTGTCATATTTTTCAATAGATTGCTTATTAAATACTTCTATGTAGACAAAATTGTTTTAATAATGATTTTTTGTATAAACTGTTTTAGAAAAAGAAAAAAATTTTTCTCATGTGCAAATGGGTCAGAAAGCAGATATGCAAACTAATAAAAAAAAAGAAGAAATCAGTTTAATGTCTCAACATAGAATCTATATGCTACCTGCTTTTCCTCCACACAGTGGCATTTACAGCCTAATTCCCCTTGAATTTTTTTCTTTCTCTAAATTCATATTTCTAAATTCGTATTCATCTTTCCAGACTACCTTATTGCTTAACTCTTCAATGCTGTTAAAGAAAATATATTCCCCTTTATTAGTTTGTCTTTCTTACCAGCTCCTTCCTAAATTCCTAATAAAACTTAAGAGTTGTATTCAGGAACAGTAGCACCTATCTGCACTTTTCCTTGTTATTCTAGTTGAAAACATATTAGAGAATGATGATGATGTTAAATTAGCAATGTACTGGTTGGTAAATAATTATAGCTAAACAGTCTAAGTCAAATGATGAACATTTTGGATGTACAGCAATAGTCTCATCACTGTCTTCAGTGGGGGTGAGAAATTGCCAAAGTTTAGATGGATTGATAAGAATACTATTGCAAGCAAAGTGCTATAGGAGGAATCCAAACTGGATATTTCCATATCAGAAGCTTCTGATGAAGGAAATTTTTATAAGGATTTAAATACTGGAAAAATTAGCAGTTACTATTGCAATTCGTAGTGATCATTAATACACACCGAACACTCACTACACAGTATTATATGTAAGTCTTGGCAAGAACTAGAGAATGGTGCTATAATATTTCAGTGCAGGACACGTGCTATGCCAGAACTGAGGGTCGTTAACACTCACAGACAGGATTGTCAAGCAGATTAAAGAGAAACTGACAGCAGAACTGAGACTGGCAACTAGGAAGGATAAGGAGTCGTGTACTTAAAAGGTTCAGATAGGAAACTGAGAAACTAAGTCATCCAGCCTCTGTACTTCCTACCAAAGAAATTCTCTAAATTCTAACTGATTTGATATTGAACCTTTCAGAAAGTCATTTGGTTTCTTTACTTCTCAGCTGTTGCTCTATCTGCTTACTGTTGTGGACATGCCATTTATAAGGTCCTTATTAAAACAACCATCTCATTTTGATACAGTAAATAGTCAAGAGAGAGAGAGAGCAAAGTGATAAATATTTAGTAATAAACATATTTATTAATAAACAATAAACTTCATCATATGCAAAATCAAACTGAAAAAGAAGGTCCAAAGATGGCTCTATTGTCTCTTAAAGTAGGACCGACTTCTGCTACAATTCCACTATTTAGATTACCAAGTATTTAAACACATTCTCAAAAGTTAATTAAGAACATTATTTCATATAGGTATAATGGTTTACAAGGTAGCAAAAAACACTTCTTAGTATATCAAAGTTTTAACTAGTGAAAAGAAAAAATAGTATTTTTTCAAAATACAGAAACATAGTGTGATGAGTGAAATTGTTCTTTTACCTTGTAGTGGCCTAAAAAAATCTAAAATTCTACTGATTACAGACAGATGATTAATAGAGTCATAGGATTAAAACTAAAATGACTTGCTATAACTATCTAGTCTTCCTTGAGGCATAATAGGCCCCAAAATTTCCAACCAATAACACCTCTGATGAAGTAAATTATTCAGTTCGGCTTTACAGCTAGTCAATTTAGGTTTTTACCTTAGATATAGATAAAACTGCTTTATTTTCAGCCACCTTTGAAGAAATAAGAGCTGCTTTCTATGGGATAGGTATCTGTATATTCATTAAGTGTTTTAATGAGCTGATTTAGATAAATGGATGAAAGGCAACAGCTTTGATCATAAAATACTATTTCACTCTTGGAAACCATCTCCCTCACTATAACCTTGAATTATATAGTTAAGGAATATCACTTTATAACATTTTATACTGTTAAGTTATAATTGTATCATTTTATATTGTTTATGTCTGAAATATTTGCATAACATCAAAATATTGCATGAAACAAAACATTTAAAAACCTAAATTTCAGTTTAGTAGACTCATTCGTTAGAATGTTTTGTGACAAAGATAAAAGATTAGCTTAATTTACAAAAATTGACTCCTGGAACACATACTGTGATGTGCAGTGTTACCATTCTGTGGGAGAGCCTAAATGACATCTGTCATACCTCCTTGGATCTCATCTGTACTAAGGTCTAATTTTTACCTCTCTGAAGAAATAAGAAGTCTGATGCTCCTGTCCGTGCACCTCAACTATGTAATATAGGAATGCTTAATTTTTATTAATATTAGGCCAGCTGGAGGCAGTGGAAAAACTCTGATTTTCATATGGGCCTGAACAAATCATAATACAGAGCATATTATACTTAAACATATACTGAATGCTTTCCATCACTCACAGACCTTAGTCCCTTGTATCTAAGGAATCTAAATTTAACAGAAGGGCTAGCTACAAAAAGTAACATTTTCTTTTCACGTACAATTTTCACATTCCATGTTCATAAAGAGATGAAGATATAATTCCTATCCAAAATCTTTATGAACCATGTAGAAATAAAAAAAACCCCTAGCATTATATATCACTCTGACCAGTCCTCAACCACAAAACCTGCTATTTGGGGAAAAGTTTGTAGGAATCATCAGTGTTACTCACCAATGTTACATGCCTATAACTATGGAGGGAAAGTCTATGATGGAAAGATGCAGATTTTGCTATTTATTTCATTCAGCATGGAGTGATGCTTTCTTGCATTATATTTCTCATATGGTAAACTGAAGTAAAAGTTAATTCTTTTGCCTGATGAACAAAGAAAATGGAATAAGCCAGAAATACAAGAAAAAGTTTAAAGTTGTGAAAAACTGTATCATCAAGGTTATCAAGGATTTGGCACAGTCCCAGATCATCCTAAGAATGGAACTAAATGTGTACAAAGCCAACACATATAAAGAAAAGATTCCTAGATTAGCAGAAACTCACTAATCAAAAGATTTGCATAATAATCATCCGTCTGTATGAAGTACCATATGGCAAACAAGACTGTAATTTCACTAAATATGTTTTCTAGGAGAAACATGTTGCTTGTGTTTTCAACTTAGTAAAAAAACCCAAAATCTAATCATAAATGGCTGATACACCTAAGTAAGGGGAAACTTTTGATGTAAATATGAGGAGTGCATGGAAAGCAGCGTGCTGCAATAACCACACATCTGAAAAACATATTTCACATGTGTAACAGAATATGTACAAAAAACAGTTTCAAGAAGAAGAAAAGCAGTGGGCTACTGGCAAAGAATTGCATGTTCAAATCTTCGTAAGATTTTTTTAATGTAAATGATTTCAAGTGACTAACATCAAAAACCAAACTCCAGCTTAGCTTTTAAGAGTTACATCTGTACAAATAAAATGAACCCTTCAATATTACTTTCTTATACTCATTTGAAATAACAGAAAAGATAATCAAGACTACATATGCAGGGATTAGATCTAGAACTCTTGTATCTCTTTATGGAAATTCTGAGGGTATTGACAGCTTCTTCAGGAACAGAATGAAATTGTAGCACATCTATATAAACCACGTACCAGTCTATCTCTATTTAGATAGCTGTGCTTCACCAGAAACATGAGTTCACTGATTTTATAGTAAACAACAATTTTAGCAATGCAATACATTTAATAAGGATTTTGGGAATGCTGCTGAAGTGCACGTGCACTGAAAGGTTTCCTGGTTTTAAACATTGATGAGACAGCTTTTTAGGAAAAGCATTTAAATAGACTACCCTAGTCATTATGATGAATAAATCCATTGCTTACCTTTTACAAATTCGGGGACTTAGGGAAATGTCAAATCAAGGAAGAAACAGAATTCAGCAATAGCTGAACGGGCCTGTTTTGTGGGTATCTCTTTAAAAATGTGGTAAGTGTGTTGAGGAGTCTCTTGCCTTGGAAGAGGAGGATAGGCAAATCTAATTTTGTAGGCATATATTCTTATCTCTTTGGAGCTAGGTACATCAACAGAAGAACGCTAAGTAAAAAGATACAGTAACAGGATTAATTTCAAGGAAGAAACCTGTTAGGTCTCAAGCAATCTATGGGAGTAAGTAAATAAAAGTAAATAATAGAACAGGAAGGGAGTAAAAGGTGGCAGAAACCAGATGAAGTGATTGGAACTAGATAGTAGAAATACGTAGGATTCACTTATTAATCTAGACTTACATAATGAAATGTCTAACTGGAACTTGCACAAAAGGAAGTAGCTTACAAAATGTCATTTTCATTTTTGGAAAAGGAAGTCCAAAAACCACCTGAGAGATTTTATTGAGAACACGCTAATTTTTGCCTCTACTAATCCTGATTTAACAACTGGAGAAAGCATTTCCTGCATGAAAAACCCTCTTGTCAGCTGACCTCTGAAGCACTAGAAACTGCCACAAAAGTTAAACAAAAATAAATTGGAGACATCTTTCCAAGTTAATCTAAAGAGATGTTACCGAGAACACAAGTGACCGAATTAGAACTCCATTTGATCTCTTTGGATGAAATCCTGTCCCACAAAGCCAATAGGAATTCATAATTGTGATGGAATTAACCGTTTAACTGAGAGTGTATGTAGATGGTGATGATTCAGTCTGCTGGGCAGAAATGCTATAGGCAGGCATCTACCTGGTATATTTATGCTTGGAGCTGACATTTTTGGTGAACCAAGAAAAGCAATGCTGAAGAGCTTCTATTATTTATTGTTACTATTACTTAATGTTAGCCAGGAATAGAAATCCTAACAAAAACATGAAAAAACTTGGTATCTTAAGAAAAAATGAGTAAGCCTCAGATTGCTACTAACTTTGGCCAGTAATGAGATTTACTATTTACATAAAATTCAAGATTTTGTATTAATATAACAGATTACATGAGGAAAGCGTTAATCTGAACACAACTGTGGTTTATTGAAGCTGAAGAAATGAACTGATTTGTAGAATAACCCATCTACTACATTGATCTCAATTTCTGTAGATGCCACTTGGGGTGGGGAGCGGATTAAAAATACTAAAATATTTTTAATATAATAATAATAATAATGTTTCAAGAAGAGTATCATATATATTCTTAAAAAAATATATTTCAAATCTCCTGAAGTATATATATGATTAATTCAAAATGTGAACATTGTGCAACTTCAGTCATTTTCTTTATTGTTTTAATTTTACATTTATTTGTACTAAACAGCATGAAATACAAAACACTTCAGTGCCATCACTTCAGGAAATATAATACAAGCTGAAAAAGAACATGCACACATGTTTCTTCACACGTAACAACTATTAGGTCATCATACTAAAATAGAATCTATTCCAGAAGCAAAAAATTCTGAAATTCTTGTGTACAATAATGCCATTTTATTAAAAAAACTTAAAAAATGCAAAGAGATGTGGAATTTCTGTCTTTTTTTCCACTCTTCATACTAGTAAGTACTTTAAATAATTTTGGGGAACTGCGCTGACTTGGAAGAGATTCATAATTGGACTGAGGACTCTACCTTCAATTTACCAGATCGTATCTGATATAAGTTCTTTAAAAGTCTCAAAACTGTTCAAACCAAGGATTAGGCATGATGGTATTAGTCTAGTTCCCTACAAGACAGTGCCTCTGCCAAAAAACACCTGCAACAAATTCGTTGGCAGTCTCAGCAAAGAAACTAGGGGTTGAAATCTATGAAAACACAGGAATCAAGTGGTAAAATTGGCATGAGACACAATGATTTTCTTACTGTTACAGCGGGCTCCTCCAGCCTAGGCTTGAAGCACAAGAAATGGGCAGTGTGGAACAGCATAGAGTGGAACTGTACCTATAGTACATCATTCAGTTAAATCAAAGATGATTTCATCTAATTTTAAATACAATCTCTCTAGATGTTCATATAAGTATGGTCTCTCTGTATGTTCATGCAAAATCTTGAATATGGAGATGCCTTGGTTTGGATAATTTGAGATTATGGAATTATTTTGGAATATTTAATTTACAAGGTACTAGTGCTTATATATCTTTATTAAAGAGAAGAGGTGGGTAAGATAATTAGTATTGGCTGGTATTCGTAGAAAAATACACATATAGGGCAGGTAGGGGTTCTGTTTAAAGTCTCCTTACTGACGGAGTCTTCCAAATTTCTTATATAGTTGCGCATATCTATCATTTTCATTTTAATGAGCTCTACAAAAAGGTTACTTTTTTGACCTCTGGAGCTCAAAGGTCAAGTTATCACCGTTTTACATCTTGTTAAAAAACTCCAGAATCTATTCATATCATGGGCATTATATGACCAATTGTTTTAATGAAAATTGGGCAAATACTGAAGTATGAGTCAAAAAGTGATGTGTTGCCTACAGCCCCAGTGTCCATAATTGATTAATCTTAAAATAATTACCATATCACCTATAACCCTGCCAAAGCATGTTTTAAGACTCAGGACTCCCTGGAGAGAACTGTGTTTTATTACTAATTGGTGTTGAGAAGATGGAAGGAGAAGGAGGCTAGCTTTAACTACTTCTTCAATGTTAGCATAGCAAGCAGGTAATTATTCCTTTTTATGCTGGTCTTTGGTGTTTCTCTGTTTATTCAGTGCTCACCTATATGTAACTGGGTAGCAAGACAAACTGCAGGCTAGTATCAAGTCTCCAATGACAAAACTGCAAACTTTGCCTAACTTTAGCAGCTATGGTGCAATAACTTCAGTTTGCACTTTGCTTTCTGAGCAGAGTTACTAAAGGTGAGACACACACAGAACCTGAGGCAAAATATAAAAATCATGCAATTATTTCAAAAAGATGGCAGTAGCCATGCAGTAGCTCTGAATTTGTTTTCTTTTCTAAAGTACATAGATCCATGCACATTCAATAGCAGAACTATGATACTGAACGTTTTCTTCACAATATTAGAAAATAGAAGTTGAAATTGTTGATAAAATAGTTGCAACAGGAATGACTGGGGGAAAAGAGACCTGTCCAAGGGAAGGAGAATGACTTGGGAGTCACTATACCTGCCTACACTCGTAAGCTCTGTGTTCAGTTTTATCTATATGAAGGCCTATAATTGGAATATATATATTTGTAGAAGATTTAAAGAAAGATTGAAGAGTCAAGATTAAATGCCAAATCCAACCTACGTATTCAGTATGGTAGAACAGTTTTCTGCTTGCTATTTTCTCTAGCCAGCCATGTGAGAGTGAGATGGCCAAGGTTTGATTCCTCAGCCCAAACAACTAGATACCCATTTATGACGGATGAATTCTGGCACAAGTCCAGACAGAGACTGAATTTATTCTCAAGACTGATAAAAAAATGCTTGGCTTTCTAACCTCAATAAAAGCTGGTACGTCTGAAAACTTCTCCAGTTTTTCCAACTGCACCAATTGGTCTATACAAAATATTCCTTTACAACCCTGTCTCCTCTATGTCAATGTCGTCATTTGTCCATTCTGTTACTATATCCATGAAAGCTGAAAGAGAGCTCCTAACTTAAAGACCTTTCATGGTCCTTAAATAATGTTGCTGCATAATGATTCACAAAACAGAAAATTATCTGGTAACTGACAGGACAGTTACTTTGCCTTTCTTTCAGATACTAATCTAACAGAAACTGTTTCAACATGCAAAATGTGACATTCCCATACATTCCATAAACTGCAAACAAGCAACCAAGAGAAAAAAACAAACCAAACCAAAAGAAGATATGTTTTCCACCTGAAGAACACCTAACAAATGACAGATACTTTACCATGTTTAATTCAGAGAAAAAAACATTAATAGACATTCAACAACAAAAATTTGACATTTGCCTAATATGCCTTGAATATGCCTGCTACTCTGATTTTCTGGTCAGTTCTGATGAGATCACCACATTTGGCTTTCTGTGAAATGGAAGAATGACACTCTCTCTTATGCAAAGAGCTTTGTGATGTGCTGATGAGAAGTACTATACACTAGTTAGGTATTCATGAAGTTTCCACTGCTCGTGTTCTCCAGAGGAACTATACCTTATTCTACCTTGTTTGATTGAAAAATGCTCTATCTTCAACCAATGTTTAAAGGCCTTCTGGCCAGTACAAGTGCAGCTATGACAAATATCTGACTTTCTGTCCATGCTATTTTTTCTACATGCATCTCTATCCTTTAATTTCAGTTTTGCTGATGGTTTTCTCAGAAAACATCCTCTTCGAAGTCTGGGGAAAATAATACATGACAGAAGTAGCTGCACAGCCACCAAGTAAGAATTGGTAAAAGCAGGTTGAAAAAAGCTTCTAAATTTTAAAAGAGGATTCTTTATAATTACATGTAAGGATCATATTCAGAATGAAACAGGATTTTCAGACTGACAGTATGCCTTTCTGTTTCCATCAGCTTCCTGTTTGTAACGTGGTGGTTATAAGAGTCAACTGTTTCCAAGAGATCTGGTGTGGTGGTGTTCTTGAAACATGAGAATCAACCAAAGACCTGTTTAATTCAGTTTCTGTTCCCTCGCAACAGCTATTCCTAGACCCTTCAGAGCAGGGTACCTGAAACTCTAGTGTGGTAAACCATTAAATAGATTGTTCACAGATAAGTTTCCTTCTTAACCTAACCCATCAGCTGGTGACCAGCTGTAATGTAACTCTCAATGTAATTTAATTAAAAAACTCAACGTAACTGTAATGTACTGTCAGTGTAACTGCAAATATCCTTATTATTCATATAACTGTCTCAACTTCTTGACTATAGCTTTAGACTTTGGGTTATCTTTCATGGAATGCATTCTTTAGACAACTATTCTCTGGTCTGGGCCAAAATAAATATCAAAAAATATATCCTTTCAGCAAAACAAAATTTTTTCATTCAGTTCTATTACTACCCTTTTGCTTTACTGCCCTCATCAGATGAAAAATGCACTTGTGACACCTTACATCCATAACGGGAACTGGTAGTATATACTCTAATAGTTATCCACTTCCTAAACTGAAGAGTCCCCAACTCTGCAGTCTCCTCTCATGTGGAAGTCTAACGAGGTTTGCTCCTGTTTCCTCAAGTTCATTTTAAGCTGGAGAAAGCTAATATTCAAAGGCAGAACATCCTTTTGATTCACACATTTCTATACTTGTTCATAGTATTTTTTCTGCTCCAGTCTTATTGAATATTTCAGTGCTTTTTGAAATTAATTTCACATTTCCAGTGAAAACTCAAATTAGCACTTCTCTTAATTTGATAAAAGATAATCTGAAACCAAATAATTATTCATTCTATTTTATATAGCTTTATTGTTGAACACATCTGTTATCAATCGTTGGGCAATTATCAATCATTCCTCCTAGCTTTGCTGGGAGCCTCTGACTCCTCAAAACTTTCTCTACGTACAACTAAGGTAAATAACATTATGTCATTTTTAAGTATTGCTACTGGATTGTTCATATCCTATATTGGATTTTAAAAACCCTGGGCATTTCCTTATAAGTCTTTTGAAAATTAAAAATGGCCAAATTTTTCTTACTCTTTTATTCTCATTCACCATTGTACAGAAATACATTTTAACTGATTGTTAGCATCATTGAAGTTTCTCCAAAAGGATATTCTAAAAAGCCTTCTAAAGCTTGACTTCAATATTTATGGAGTACTTTGGAACCATAACTTTTCCTGAGAATAGATACACCTATGTTTTAATTCAATGTCACCAAAGAATCATTAAGGTTGGAAACTCTTGAGATCATCTAGTCCAACTCTGTTGCCAGCTAGGTTGCCCAGGATCATCTCAAGTTGGTTTTCAAATATCTCCACAGATGGAGACTCCACAAACTCTCTGGGCAACCCGTTCCGGTGTTTGATCACCCTTACAGTAAAAAAAAAGTTTTCTTGTCTTTCCACCAACATTTAAATAGCATTTTCATCAAAGGAAAGTTGCATATTGAAAATAATTTTCTAATTAAACAAACGCTAAAATTAATCTCAGCATTATATTGGTACAGAATTCAACAATTTTTGGATTGAAAGTATTTTGAAAAATACTAGATATAATTTTTTTGTTTTCTAAGCATTCTCATCCAGTTACTCTACAAGCCTGAGCTGCCTCCTCTGGGAGACTTAATGTTGCAATGTTTGTATACAGAGTTCATTGTTTCAAGTGCTCTGCAAGTCAGATTAATTAAAGCATTTTGTTTATTTTGCTGCTCTGAATCAAGGCAGACCTACATCTTGTAAGAACATAAGTGGTTTACACTTCTACTTTTAAAGCACGTTCCACCTAAAGTAGTTGGTTTTCCTCATAGGGACCAATTATAAAATATGAAAGAAAATGACATTTATTCACTGATATTGCACCTTTAAAAAGGCGAGCAGAAACAGTGACAGAGGAAAGATACTTATTACTTAGTTTTGGCTCCTTGCAGAAATTACTAATCATATACATTTTCATAATGGTTTTGTTAGAACACTGATACACATTGGAGAACTTCAGTAAGTTTTAAATATTCATTTAAATGTGTTTCTCTTCTCTCTGTAAACTTTCTGTGAAGCATGATCAGAGAGTCTTAGATCTTCTTCAGCTTGGTTTTCCATTCTTTACTCTTGCTTTCACGGCTGAAAAGAGGAACAGCAACCTTGCTGTTGCTGAACTGTTCCTGTTCCTGACAGACTTCAGAACAGGTGATTTAAGGAAGAAAGTTTTTTTACAATGAGGGTGGTGAAACACTGGCACAGGTTGCCCAGAGAGGTGGTAGTTGCCCCATCCCTAGAAACATTCAAGGCCAGGTTGGATGGGGCTCTGAGCAACCTGATGTAGCTGAAGATGTCCCTGCTGATTGCAGAGATGATGGACTACATGACCGTTAAAGGTCTCTTCCAAACCAAACCATTCTATGATTCTGTGATTCTATGATTCTGATGTTAATATGCTCGGTGTGGCTGGTGAGAAATGCCATTTTGCGACAAGGAAACTGAGGCACAAATGGTACAGCAATTTACAGAACAGTATGCAATAACCTTTGGCAGGTATATAAACCACAGATCCTCTCACTCCTCTTAAAAGACAATCATTCTAAACGTGTTCATTGATCTGTGTATATTAGGCACCCTTAGCGTAACTTTCTAATCCAATGATGCAGAGAAAAAAAGCCTAATATTTATTTTGATAGATTTTTATAAAAATATATTCATAAATTCCAAATCGTATTTGAAGACAGTTCAGTGAAAACCTGTACTATAAGGAAATCTGTCTAAGCATTAGAAAATGAAGCTTTAAAAGCAACCACAAGAGCACAGTCTTTCAAGAAGTGATTCAGAGACAGAAAATGTGGGCAAATTGGATTCTCACTAAAAGAGAACGGTATTATTTCAAATGCTTATTTTCTAAGTAGCCGAAATAATTAAAAGTCTGTGTTAATTCTACATTGCAAAATAAACTTTTATTATATTTTAGATTTATTATTTTGTGGGGTTTGGTTTTTTTTACATTTTCTTTATAGTCAATTCACGTCTTAAAATTTATATTCCCTTCAGGTAAGCTATATTATTTTAAGGCATTATTACAGAGGAAGTTGCTGGCTATTTTTTTCCAGCTAATGTTACAGGGAAAAAAATCAGTCTACAAAGAATAAAAAATGTTTCAATATTTCTCCTAACATTCTTTAGATCTGTTTTTTCTCCATCTTTGCTTTTCTCATCTTTTTTGGGTTCTTGATTATTATACTGTGCCATGCCACGCACGTGCCTCTTTCCTTTAATTACATTTGGTACTTACTTGTTCATCCACACTTTTACTGCCTGTTACTAAGCAACATGCATAACATTAGAACATACATACATCTATCTTTGAACACGTTCTACTTCCCATTTGTATCATTCTTTTCCAATACTTTATCCCATTCAATGTTGCTGTTCATTTCCACATTTTTTCACGCCCTGTTCAGAGTAACTTGTCCTAAGAATATCTATACAGTTTTAAAAGTAATTCCTAAACAGACATTATAGTTTTAATACTCAATGTTGATGCTCTTTTTTTTCATTTTTATCTCTATTCAATTAAAAAAAAAGATACAGAAAATAATCTGCATGGAGAAATGTATCTGCTAACTTGGGCAGAGGTACAAAGTAAAGAATAAAAGAGAGATAAAGGTTACCAAAAATGGACCTGCAGGAAGGGCAAAAGACAAGTTAGCATCTAAGATTGACCTTGCTTCATAAATATGGTGGGGTCCTGGAGGTAGAGAAAAGTGTAAATTTGATGTAGTTAGGACACAGAAGCAAATGTAGGACTTAACACACAGAATGCCTTGGATAAACCCAAGCAGGCTTTGTTCCTGTATGCTTGTTGAAAGCTACGCAGAATAGCAAACAGGTAAACTTTAGTAAAGTTTTCTCTGGAAGACTTTTAAGACTTACTATATAGACATCACAGGTGTCTACTTTTAAGGGTTCATATTAACATTAAAAATTGAAAAACAGCTTGGTTATAAACTGTTATAGAATATAAAAGAAATTCAACCACCTGCCATCCTTCAGCCTCCTCTAACTCTATTAATTTTTGTTCTCTTACATTCTTTCAGAGTCATGGAATATTTTAATAAATTCTCTTCAAAAAGCCAGACAGGGTTATGGCAGGGTAGAAAGGGGTTAATAATGTCCTAAGGAATTAGCCTTGCCAAACAACAGATGCTGTCAGCATCAAATCAATTTTCTCTTTTAGAAAAAAAATTACTTAGAGGAGCAGAAACAAGATGTTTAATGAGTAGAGAAATAATGAATCTAGCCTTCTATAGATTGCTTCATCTACCTACCACAATAACCTGATTCCTCAGTGACTTCTCACTTTAGAATACTTCCAATTCATGTTTCTCATCCTTTTCCTTGTTGTTTGGCTGAGTAAGAGGCAGTATATGCCACAACTGAATGAAGCTTTACGTATGTTTATAAACTACATGTATATAAGAAAAGAGTAAATACAGGCTTAACAAATAACCTGCTTCTATTTCTCAGAATGAATAAATAGCATGTTTTCTGCCTCTGCTGGAAAACAACACGTGTTGCTAAAATGCTAAGTTCTAGAGACTTAGGATGGTTTAGATTTCTATTTGTCTCCAGTTTGGTTGAAATTGGCCAATGTATTAAAAATAATTAAGGCAGGATAGACAGAAAGTGTGACTTACTTCTAGTGTGACTTACTTCTCTAGAAAACAAGAAGAGTATATGATGAAATAAAAAAATACAGGTAGTATTGATCAAAAATCACTGTACAGAATGAAAAGTCAAGGTGTGTTTCTACTCCAGAGTAGGGCAGTATGTTGTAATTTGCTTCAGCTACCCATTGTGAAGCCTTTCTTCTACATGTCAGCACATACGTGATCCCTTCAGAAGGCCTATAACTTTGCACTGAACTATGCAATACTTACCTCTTAAATCAAAACTATACTCACGCACTGACAAAAGTATTCTGTATCCCTCTGTGAAAGTATGCCAATGGCACCATCAGCACAAGATGTGTGTTTCCTAAACAGCAGTTATGTATGCCAGTGTTGAATCACTCTTTTGACACAAAGCAGAAAGCTTTATTCTTTGCCATGGAACTTTATCTTCACATAATTTTCCCATTTACTCCAAAAATCTTGTTTCGTTTTAGACATGTCTTCTATAGGATTAAGAAACATTAAAAGGGTTGAGGAGGAAGGGAGGAGAAATCAACAGTTCCACCAACATAACAATTTCTCCTAAGATTTTCTTTAATATATGATTTCATTCATACACAAGCATGATTTAGTCCATGACCATGTTCTACTGATTGCCTTCCTTTCCACAAGTTTTCAATGAATTTATGTCAACAAACTTTAAATAAAGTATTTTATGTTCCCCATCTTACGTGTTAGGCCTTACTAAAAAAGCACAGAGGTAAGAGGGGTTTTTTTTACTTTTTTCTCTGCAATCTGTTTAAACAGGAATCTCCTTGTTCATACAATTTTTCATTGTTTCACTTCGGGTTTTGCCAGCTTCTCTCTTCTGCTGTATTTGAGGATGACATCTCAAACCAAAGTAAACGTGTAGTTTTCTTCATTGTTATTCCCTGCAAAGCAGGCCCTGCATATACTGGCCGACAAACACTTCCCAGACTATCACAGGTCTAGGTAAATCACAGTTGTTCCTGATTGTGGCTGGACATCTGCCACCATGCTGGGTTTTCCTGAAGTTTTAGAAGGTTAAACCAATGTAACCTGAATGACCCTAAAGAATGCTTCATCATTCCCCATTAAAGCTGCAGTAGTAGATAATAGCTACTTTAACATCTAAAAGGCCTCCTACAATCAAGACACAAGACTATGAAAGAGTTCACATGAATCTAGGAGGCTGTATATGGTATCTTATTCCATTGCAAGGTCATACAGATTTTGAAGTGGAATAACATTATACGCACTAAATAAGCAGCAAATGTATATATGAGCCTCTGTAGGCTACATTATACATTCAGTTTGGCAAGATAACATTTCAATTCACGCCAGTGAAAAAAATTGTAATCACGTTAAATAAACAGATTAAAAACTTTTTATAAATTTTTATGGGACTGTCACCAGATTTCTTGACAGTATTAATTGAGCTCTGGACTTAAATTAGCACTTATTGCTACCTAAAACTGTTTTAACTGAAGAATAGAAAGAAGTTATTTCTGATTTCTGTGTAGGTACTTAGGTTTTCCACCCCTAAAAGTGAAAGTATAAAACAACATAAAAGACAAAAATGTCTAAACTATTACAAGCCATTACTATGGACAACAGTTAACGTGTAAGAACAGTATTTTCCAAACCCATTAGATTCTAACTACTGACATTGCTTGAGGGAAATCAATGATTTCTGAACACCAATATTAGTCACTTGACTTCAGAAGCTATAGTCACTAAAATTCATACCCTCCTCAGTTATTTCTAGGCATATATGTGAGATATGACCATTGTTTACTTCCTTATAAATGAAGGACATTAACAAATGCTAAAGGAAATTCACTACCAGAAGGGGCTGACTATGAAAAGCTTCCAGTCGCAAACAGTCAGGATTTTAAAAGTATGAAAAACAGAGAATGAGTCCGTAAAACAGAATGGCTGTTTGAAAATATGAAAATAAGCATAAGGCGCATTTACTAAAATCAATCTTCAGAAAAAAGAAAAACACTAAGGTGAGGACCAGAGAACAAATTAATTACAATCTTGTTAATTAAATGCATCAGTGACTCCTTCCTGACCTTGTTTTAACTAGATGACTCCAGACAAGACTCCATTTGAACTGTTTATGAAGCACAGTTTGTCAGCATGAAAGTTAGGCTGAAGAATTTATTAACCTTCCAACATAAGCCAGGAGGAAAAGAGTAAATAGTTGATATAATTCTTTCAAATAAATCTTGACATGCCCTTTAAAGTTACACTAAAATGTTTAACTTTTTTTCAGAATTATTATTTTTCACTATAGAATTAATATAAGGATAAAATTATTACATCTTTAAATTGGAATAAACACTCATGCTCAATAATTCTAGTCACAGCATATTATGTATATTTATGCATAAGCAGAAGACAATGCCATGATGTATTTATATTCACTAAATTAGGTAAAGAACTAACATTGCATTCGGCATTGTAGTACATATACCATATTAATGTTACTCATGGGAGAAAAGCCCAGCAGATAAAGACCAATAGAAGGAAGAAGATAATTTGCTGCCAAGTTTGTGATTTAGACATGTAAGACAAACAGCTTAGTATTTATTAGACAAAGGAAAAGACACTGTCAGTTATAGTAGACAAGATGAATCAAAGTTTCACCTGTCAAGAAATCCAGGGTTATTAATTCATTCATTCCCTAAAAATATTTGATTCCAAAAGAGATTACCAGAACTAGAAGTTCATAATAAGGGGACAAGGACACTCACATAAAACACAGTAAACAAGCTGAGAAGGAATACATTACAAAAATAATACTAGGGAGGTCAGAGCCTGATTGCAGCAACCAATTTCTTTCTCACTCTTCCTGATGCTCCGCGGCCTTTCTACTTCCTCTTTTAGCTCCGCCACCAGGCTGAGTAGATCACCCACGTGGTCGCACCTCGCACAGCTGTCACCCCTTCTACCACCCACTAGCCGCGAGGGGTGAAGGCGCTCCCTGCAGCCAGAGACCTGGGTGGCTGGGTGCTTCCACGGGAGCTCTGTTTGCATGGCTACATCTGCTCTGACAAGTGTAGAAGATGCTGGAAGCAGCGTCTTTCGGGTAGAGACCATGGCTGAGCTCCCCTCCTCAGCTTTTCGCGCCCTTCCCACCCGAACTGCCACACCACGCCCTGGTGGGTCGCGCTCCCTAGGGCCGCCTTTTAAGTGACCGTTGGTGGCGGTTACGCCTCGTTTAAATCTGCCGCGGCTGCTGCAGGCTCCGACCTCGTCTCGTCAGCCGCTCTCGCGCGAGCTGAGCGTCCTGCCTCAGGAAAACTCGGGAAAAGCCTCTTTTCGCCGCGGTCGCTCGGCTCCACTGCCGATGTGCCAGCACCGGAGCAGTTTGTTTCGGCGAGCGACCGTTGGTAGTAGTTACACCTCGTTTAAATCTGCCGCTGCCCGCTCCGACCCCCGCTCGTCAGTCGTCCTCGCGCGAGCTGCCAGCTCCCTGTGGTCCCTGCGGCTGCCTGGGCTTGTCCCGGCCTCAGGAAAACCCGGGAAAGCTCCTTTTTGCCGCGGTCGCCTGGCTCCGCTTCCGACGTGCCAGCACCGGAGCTGTTTGTCCCGGCGAGTGACCGCTGGTGGCGGTTACGCCTCGTTTAAATCTGCCGCTGCCCGCTCCGCGCCCCCCTCGTCAGCCGCTCTCGCGCGAGGTGCGGGCTCGCTACAGGTCGCTGCCGCTGCCCGGGCTTGTGCCGGCCTCAGGAAAACCTGGGAGAAAGCCCTTTTTGCCGCGGTCGCCTGGCTCCGCTGCCGATGTGCCAGCACCGGAGCTGTTTGTCTCGGCGAGTGACCGTTGGTGGCAGTTACGCCTCGTTTAAATCTGCCGCTGCCCGCTCCCCCCCCCACCCCTGTCAGTCGTCCTCGCGCGAGCTGCGGGCTCGCTGCGGGTCGCTGCCGCTGCCCGGGCTTGTCCCGGCCTCAGGAAAACTTGGGAAAAGCCCTTTTTTGCCGCGGTCGCCTGGCTCTGCTTCCGACGTGCCAACACCGGAGCTGTTTGTCTCGGAGAATTGATTCACTATCCCCCTACTCTGCCAACCAGACGTGCCTTTTTGGGAAGCTTTCTGCCTCCTTGGGGCTTGGGTTACCACAAAACTTCCTAGCCTCAGGATATTATGAATATCATAGAATCGTAGCATATCTCAAGTTGAAGGAGCCCATAAGGATCACTGAGGCCTGTTCTTTGTCCCAGTTACTTAGAAGATTGTTTTTAAAATGAGTCCCATTGTCCAGCTCAATTCTTTCTGGAGTGCCATGTTGCCACAAGAGTTGCTTTTCAAGGCCCACAATGGTATTCCAGGTGGTGGCGTGGGGCACGGCACAGGTTTCCTACCATCCAGTGCTTCCTTCTACCATTGTACGCACATAGCACTTATCCTGGCGGGTTTGAAGGACTGTGATGCAGACATTTTGCCAGGCCTCCCCATACTGACCTTTCAGCCATCATCCCCCATACCACAAAGGTTTTAACCGTTTAGCTTGCTTCATTTTGGTGCATGTTTCACAGTTGTGGATAACCTCCACAATAGCGTCTATAGTTAAATCTACCCTTTGGTCATGAGCCCGTTTATATGTTGCATCCCTTCCTTCATGACCTGAAGTGTCATAGGCCCACCGAGCTAAGAACAGCTCGCCATTATGTTCCCAGTCCAAATCTGTCTGGAAAATTTTAGCAGCCTGATCCCTCTTGCTGATTGTTTTGATGCTCCTCAGTGGCCCGACTCATGGGTACATGGGCATCTACATGACATACCTTTACGACTAGTTTCCCTAGGCAGTCAGTCAATGGCTGGCCTCCAAGGAGGACTCTGTTCATCCACCTTTGATCCCGATCTGTGTGTTCCTGAATCCAGATCTGGAATCCACTTCCCATTCATCATTGAGTCCAGTCTGGGACTTTCCCAATGCGTGATTGTCATCCTGGGATCTCAATTCTAGTTTTATGTATATTGTATATATTTCATTATTTATTTGCTTATTAATATAATTATCTTTTCTTTTTATTATTTTTTCATTAGTATTTCATTAAATTATTTTAGTTTCTTTTTCAACCCATAAGTTCTCTCTCTCTCATTTTCTCTCCCGTCCTCTGAAGGGAGCTGCTCTCCCTTCTCTGAAGGGAGAAAGGTTAAGGAGACCGTCTGTCGTTTGTACAGTGGCCAGCCCAGACCAAATGACAATAGCCTGGATGAGACTTAACCTGGTTAAAACACCTCTGAAAAGAAAGGGAGTACGCAAATAGTATTAGTAGGAAGAAGTTCTTTAACAGTTATATTTGTTCCACTTCAAGGGTGGATCAGAAGAACTTTTTCTTCAAGCTGACAAGTCACCATTCAGACTGCAAATGACATCTTTTTAGAATCCACAGAATTACTGGGTGAGACAGAAATCTACAAAAACATACTCTTTTTTTGCATATTCAAATAAACAGAAGATTGCATTCTGTCTTACAACACATGAGCTGTGCTAGTGATGCTTGCCTTCATGAACTAATGAAGATATTCACTGCAATTCCAATCTGTTAGTCTTTGCTGTAGCAATCCATGTGCTCAGATAAGATGTTTAAGACCATTGGTCTGATGTTTCCTACCCAGCAATAATGGTTTTTTTTGTTATTCTTAGCTGAATTTGGTGGTTTAGTGTTCATATTAAAGACTTTTAACAGTATTGGTAAAAGGTACTGGAGATAGATAGTGCATCCCAAATTCCAGTAATGACTTTTCAACTCTTAAATCCATCGTAAACTACAAAGCTGAGTTTCCTCAATGCAAGGGAAGAAGCTTTAAAACTCTTATCAAAAGAGAGAAAGTTGATCTTGTCTTCAGGACCAAAATCCAAATTCCTTACTTCAACTCTTTTTCAATATCTGCAATGAAAAAACAGCAAAAAAGAATGAAAACAGAGAAAAAGAAGCACAGGTAGGAATGAAACGAGCTGTAGTTGGCTCATGGTTAAACTACTAAGCAGCTGTGATTTTATCTATGTGTTGGACAAAATGGGGAAAAAAGGTCGTCTTGTGTTGGATATCATAATAAAATTACTAATTACCTTAGTGATGAGTGCAGTAAGTTTCTTAGGAACTTTTATGTCCTCAGACTAGGATCTGAGTATCTTACAGCCATGTTTAAAGTGTATAATGAGAGGTTTGTGGGGAGCAAAGGGTTGCATCTCTCTTGTGTTGTAAACAGGTAAGTTGAAGTATAGAGTAGATGAAATGGCTTGGCTGGTGTCACGCATGGAACAAATAGAAGCACCATTAACTGAACACAGGCTTCCAGTTCTAGACTAGACTCTCTGTCTCCCAGCCATATTTCTTCTTTATGATTCTGTCTATGATTGGTTATTAAATTCATATATCAGTTTTTTAAGTGGAATGACATATTCCACTGTTTATGCAGTGCCTTTCCAATTATATATGATATCCTTTGAGAAACAGAAACGTAACTTATTTACAGAGCAACTACAAGCCTTCATGAGAAAGAATATAGTATTTAAATCTAAATAGTAAAGTAGGCATTACTTACTACTCTGCTTTCATTTGGTTTTGTTTTGCTTACAGAGCTCTTTACAGTTTGTTTGCAGTATCTGAGCATAAAATACAGTTGCATTTGATCACAGAGATTTTTTTGTCATTGAGAAAACCTAATTCTAATAAGTAAAGATAATTATAAGTAAATTTATGTGAAAATTAATAGTATCATGTGGTAGAAGATTTACTAAATTTTCTAAAACATTGACCATTGCAGGTTGGCTGTCTCCTTTTCCACATGATCTTTTTACATGGTCTATACTGCGAAATAATGTGATGTCATTGCTTTCCTTGTGACTTATGGGTATAGCGGACCCAGTGTACCTAAATGCTTTTATGTATTTAATTTAAATTGTTTCTTACCTAGGCTGGTGGTGTGGAAGTAGAAGAAAAAGCATGCATACTTTCAGAAAGAGAGTTTAGGGTGGGGAAAAATATGTTTCCACAAAGATGTTACAGGTCCCCTGTGGACATTTTACTTTTGTTCCATGCAAGCTTCCATGCTGATCAGAGCTTTGGCCTCTTTAAGGATTAGGACTATGTCTGTGTCTGAAAAACAGAAAAGTACATGCATTAAGTAAAGAGCAAACTGCAAAAACGAGACTTGAATAGTGGGATGGCATCTGATTAAATCCTACATTTTTATTTCACATTTTTTAACTAGAAGGGGGTGAATAACGAAGTTACTGGTTAATAAAGAATGTGAGATTATTGGTTGAGACTGTGTGAGTTTATCAAGATATCTAATGGAACCTTCATTCAAAGTTAATTGGTAGCCCAATAGAAGATGAACACCATTACCTAAAGAATTAATATTATATATAGCCAAAAGAACAGTTTGCAAGTTAGGACACGTAAATTCTACCTTCTGACTCAGAAGGGCTTTGTTTTTGATGGAAAAACTCCAGAAATGGGCAAAAAGTATTATAGATAAGGGCAAACTTGCGCGTGAGAGGAAATTGGAAAGACTGGGGTCAGCTAGCTTGAATAACAGATGAATAAGAACGTGCATGATTGAAAGAAACAAAAAAGAGGATGCTAAAAAAGACAAGGAACGCCAAACTAGTACTTATCTTCTATTGTAATAAAAGTACAAATACCCTGTGAAAAAAATGCAATGAGGCTTACATGAACACAGAATACGCTATATAAATCTCAATATTCAATAGTATTCAGAAAAAGCTTATGCCTTTTACTCCTATGAGGAGTAAAAATACAGAAAGCTATATGAAGTAGATTTTTATTTGGTTGAGAAAATAGGATCACTTAGAGTATAAGGCAGCCACATATCAATGAGCACTGGGAAGAACATTCCTCTGTGAAAGCCTGTTTTAAAATTTAGGATTATTGGCAAGCACTTGTATTTTTTCCTGAAGTATCTCCTATTGATAGCTGACAAAGGCTGGCTACAAGATAAAACTGATGATTTGATCTAGTGTGGCAATTTTTGTGTTTATATTCTTTATTTCTAATGTGAAAACATCAGGTTAAAGGAAAAGCTAGTTCATTTCATATGCTATTCAAATGGACTAGGTTTTGCATTATATCCTCTTACGGTGTTAGAGGGTGCAGTTGTACCAGAACATTTACCCATAAAATGTGAAGTAGCTTTCTATAGATTGCTGAAGGAATGTATAAATTTTGAAAAAATGTGAAGTTCCAGTGAAAAATTATACTGTCTGAGTGTAATCAGATTCTTGTTTTGAAAACATCATCTTCTTGTTTTTACTTTTTCCCACTACTTACCTTTGTTATCTATTGCAGTCATATCTCAATGGCAGAGAGAAAACTATAGAACAGGTTCCTGAAAGAAAAAGGAATTTTATCAGTCGGCGGAAGAATTTAAGTGTAAATTCTCTGAGTTTCTCACTTCTTTAGGGCTGTTTTTAAGTTAATTCAGCTGTGGACATCCCCTACAACAGCATGGGACGTAGCTTTTCATGAAACTCAGTATAGAGTATTGTATTCATGATATAGCATACACCTGGTTCACACTCCTCTGCTTTCAACAGTGAAAGCATGTACTTCCCAGTAGTGGGAATTTGCAGAAACAGAATACCCTAGCTCCATAGACTGGTAAATAGCTTTCATTTCCTTTAAGGATTTTGAATAGAAATGTGTTTTTTCTCTTTCTGAGGCATAGAATATGCTGGTATTGTGCATCTTGAAATAACTTTAATATGATATTGGTAAAACCAGGTTATTCTTTTTAATATCTGTATAAAGTCTTTTTTCTGTTAACGTAAAAAAGACAGTTTAAAGAAAATATGGTTTGGCCAGTGTAGAATAATAGATTCTAGAAAACATATTTACTTACTAAGTTTAGTAAGTACCTAGGATTTCTTCTGAATTTATGATTTTTGTAAATCTGAAAAGAGATTTATTTACCTCTACTGTTATCTTCTTAAACCTGCTTTTAGCATGTATTTATATGTTTATGCTTTGATGCATATCTTTACTTCTTGTTGAATACAATACTGCTACATAGGAGCACACCTAATGAAGCATGCAGTTTGAATGATAGTTTAGTTCAATGTTTAAAGCATGTAGTAACATATCTTTTACTGAAATAGTCTAGATAGCTGGCCTGGTTTTCTTTAAATAAATACTAAAATTTCCCTTTTATAAAGAAAAACTATAACTTCAGCAACTGCACATTTGAAGATTATGTTTGTACGATTCCATCTGTTTTTATCAAGGCAGCTTTTGAGGCAGTTTATGTTATCCAGCTCTGTGCTGCCCTTATGTGATGCTTTATACTGAAACAGATGGTGAATCCAGTTGCTAAATAGGGAGAAAAATGAGAAGAATTAATCAGAAGTCATAAATATCTGAAAACCTCAAAGTGAAAAACATTTGAGACACAGTTAATGCTATTTTTACCTCGTATACAATGTTTTTTTCCCCAATAATATTTAGGAAATAGAAACAACAAAGCACAAAATGGATTTCAGATTCATTGTAACTAACACTTTTTTCAGGTTCATTTGTTTTTAAAATAGTTTGCTAGTCCTCTCTTAATATTTAGAAAAATGTATTTGCTGTGTTCTCAAATTGAGATGAATGTGCATAGGAAAAATATGGGAAAAAACCAGAACACTAAAATACCAAATCTTTGAATGAAAAAAATAAATATTTTAAGGTGTCTGTCACGTGATGCATTCTAGTAAGTGTGCAGATAGCATCAGTGAAACGTATAAATTCCTGATACCATTTTCAGGATTTAGTCTTACCTCCCAGTTGATGTTCCTTGAGATTTATGCCTCAAAACAAATAATATAATCTGTCCCGTTAGTACTGGAAGAAAATTTATGATTTACAGAGTAGAATACAAATACTCTTAGAAACTTGCATCTTTGCATCACTTCACGTTTCACAATCACATATGCAAACTCATTAATCCATCACTGGAATAAAAGCACTTCTGAGGAGAAATGTGGCAGAAATGTATGGTAATGCAAGAATCAAGTTAGAATCAATACATAAGGCCTACCGTATGCAATTACAGAGAGTTGTTTAGGTAGGCAGAATGTAATAATCAAAGGTATAAGGTTGACTGCCTGCTTCAGTAATTCTTATTCGTCTCATGAGGGATTTATGTTTCATGTAACGCTAGTCACAGAAACCATAGTGCCTCTATTTCTTAAAGTACACAGAAGACCAAGTCTGTTCTGGTTAATTAGTAGCATGAATAGGTGATTACAAGGAGATTTTCTGATGCAAATAAAATGGAGAGATATTAATTTTTCACTAAGTGTAGAAATGTTTTAGAAAATACTGTTATTAAAAGCCAAATACATGCAAATTAGAAAAATTCATATGAATGACAATGTTTTTAAAAGGGGTCTTGTTGACATTCTACTTATTCCAGTAGTGCATGTAGCAAAATGGTCACATTTTTTCATAAAATATTATGGAAAAGTTGTGTACCTGAAGTTGACCTCAAAAACGGAATCTTTAAAATAATGTTAAAGTTCATGCATAGTTTAAGAAATCAGTTATGTAAATCTGAAGGCAGAAGATGCAGTGTGATAGGTCTACCAAGTGAAGTATTAATAGAAATCTATTATAACTCTATCTCTGTGCTTCAGTAAGTTGAGGTATATACTAATTCCAGCTGCTGTTAACACATGGCAATATTAAGAACCAGAGCTCTATGATGTGTACCGTTCCCTTTATGTAGCAAAATAACTGATATTCGTTCCTATTTTCCATTGGCTTTGGTTTATTTTGTTCTTTAAGGAAATTGTGTTGTGGTTTGAAAAGGATAACATATACTGAATACTGTCCTCCCTAGACCACATACAACATTATAAAAAGAAATTAAATTAGCCATAAATATTTGGTAACCTGCATGCAAAACAGGTGTTACAAGTCAAGTGTAAAAGTGTAAAAGTGGCCTCAGCAAAAATTACCTGATAGGAAGGTTATACAGTCGTTTTCATGCTCTTTTAAATATATCATAGAAAGGAAAGCACAGGAGAAGGCCATCCCCATGTCCCGAAAGACGAGCCGACGGGGAAGAAGGCCAGCCTGGCTAAATAGAGAGCTTTGGCTGGACCTCAGGAAAAAAAGGAAGGCTTACATTCTCTGGAAAAGGGGCTTAGCAACTTATGAGGATTATCAAGATATAACAAAGCTATGCAGGGGGAAGATTAGAAGGGCCAAAGCTCAATCAGAACTCAGCTTGGCCACTGCAGTTAAAGACAACAAGAAGAGATTTTTTCAGTATATCAACAGAAAAAGGAAAACTAGGGAAAATATAGGTCCACTGATGAATGAGACGGGTGCCCTAGTGGTGGAAGACACAGAGAAGGCAGAGTTACTGAATGCCTTCTTTTCTTCGGTCTTCACTGATAAAGCCGTCCCTCACACATCCCATACCCTGGAGGCAAGGGGGAAGGTCTGGAGAGAGGAAGATTTTCCCTTAGTTGAGGAGGACCGGGTCAGAGACCACTTGGCCAAGCTGGACATTCATAAATCCATGGGCCCTGACGGGATGCACCCGCGAGTGCTGAGAGAGCTGGCAGATGTTATCGCTAGACCACTCTCCATTGTCTTTGCAAGGTCATGGGGAACAGGAGAGGTGCCTGAGGACTGGAGGAAGGCTGACATCACTCCAATCTTCAAAAAAGGCAAGAAGGAGGACCCAGGGAACTACAGGCCGGTTAGTCTCACCTCTGTCCCTGGGAAGGTAATGGAGCGACTCATTCTGGATGTCGTCTCCAAACACATAGAGGAACAGGAAGTTATTGGAAGTGGTCAGCATGGATTTACCAAGGGCAAATCATGCCTGACCAATCTGATAGCTTTCTATGATGTTATAACGGGTTGGCTGGATGAGGGGAGAGCCGTAGATGTCATCTACCTTGACCTTAGCAAGGCTTTTGACACTGTCTCCCATAACATCCTCATTAGGAAGCTGAGGAAGTATGGGCTAGACGAGGTGACGGTGAGGTGGATCGAGAGCTGGCTGAGTGACAGAACCCAGAGGGTTGTGATCAGCGGCACAGAGTCCAGTTGGAGGCCTGTAACGAGTGGTGTCCCTCAGGGGTCAATACTTGGACCAATTTTGTTCAATATATTCATTAATGACCTAGATGAGGGGACAGAGTGTATCCTCAGCAAGTTTGCTGATGATACCAAGCTGGGAGGGGTGGCCGACACTCCAGAGGGCCGTGCTGCCATCCAGCGTGACCTGGACAGGCTGGAGAGCTGGGCAGAGAAGAACCTAATGAGGTTCAACAAAAGCAAGTGTAGGGTCCTGCACCTGGGAAGGAAGAATGCCAAACACCAGTATATGTTAGGGGCGGACATGCTGGGAAGCAGCTCTGAGGAGAAGGACCTGGGGGTCCTGGTAGACAGCAAATTATCCATGAGCCAGCAGTGTGCCCTTGTCGCCAAGAAGGCCAATGGCATCCTGGGCTGCATAGGGAAGACTGTGGCCAGTAGGTCGAGGGAGGTCATTCTCCCCCTCTACTCTGCACTGGTGAGGCCACAACTGGAACACTGTGTCCAGTTTTGGGCTCCCCAGTTCAAGAGGGACAGGGAACTACTGGAGCGAGTCCAGCGAAGGGCAACCAAGATGATTATGGGACTGGAGCACCTCCCTTATGAGGAAAGGCTGAAAGAGCTGGGACTCTTTAGCCTGGAGAAGAGAAGGTTGAGGGGGGACGGGATTAATGTTTACAAGTATCTAAAGGGTGGGTTTAAGGAGGACGGAGCCAGGCTCTTTTCAATGGTTCCCAGCGACAGGACAAGGGGCAATGGGCACAAACTAGAACATAGGAAGTTCCGTTCAAATACACGGAAAAACTTCTTTACAGTGAGGGTGACAGAGCACTGGAACAGGCTGACCAGAGAGGTTGTGGAGTCCCCTTCTCTGGAGATTTTCAAGACCCGCCTGGATGCAGCCCTGAGAGATGTGCTCCAGGCAATCCTGCTTTAGCAGGGGAGTTGGACTAGATGATCTCTAGAGGTCCCTTCCAACTCTGAAGATTCCGTGATTCCGTGAAACTAGCGGGTTGTTTCTGAAGTGGTGTTCTGCTGCTCACCCTGGGGGAAGGTGGTGTTCATGTTCCTATGGGAACAACACTAACAGTTCCTGAATGTCCCGTTCCTCAGGACACCCCAGACATTCCATGCCTTTCTCTTGGGCTCCATCTCAGTGTGTTCACAGCAAAGAACTCCAGCGAGTTGACAGGTAGGTTGTACTTAGTCAAACGTCCTCAAGGGGTCCTTGAACTCCCTCTTGAGCAACCATGCTTCCTTTTCCCACAGTCCACCTCGAAGCTGTTTGGGTATTCATAGAATCATAGAATTGCCTAGGTTGGAAGGGACCTTTCAGGTCATTGGGTGTCATCTGTCTGCACCTTCAGTTTGGGAATCACGACTAGGATTTCATTGGAATATATCTGTGAGTGTACAGTCAGAACCATGCTGTCTCTCATCCCATCCAGCCCCGTGTGCATATATCCTCGGCACCCAGAATTGGCAAATATGTATTAATCTCTGCTGCATTAGTTCTGAAGTTACAAATCCTCACCACATCAGATGATATGAACTCGTCACTGTCGAAGACTGCATCGGCACGCTCATCTGTGACCCATCTGTTCAAGTGGTCAGTTTTCCTGTATTATGTCTTTTGTAGGACTTCCTGTTACTGTGAATTTCTCTGTTACTGGAAACATAATTTTCCTCATCATTATACTTCTTTTCTAGCTGGATCATAACGTACTAGAACACTGTTGAGCACAAAGTGAAAAGCTCTTCAGAATAGCTGTTCTTAAGGGATTAAATGATTATCATCTCTGTCCCATTTCTTTCATCTTATGATCAACTTCAAGATGGTACTGGATAGCTCAGTTGAAGTGATTATATATTTGAAATAGAAATTATTTGATCTCCTTTTTGGTATCACAGTGTTTAAGACAGATGGATTTTTTTCCATTAATGTTAATATATTTATGGTTCCTTGTAACTGTTCCCTTACTTGAAGCCTTGAGAGACATTTAGAGTATAAATCGGTCTAACAGGAACTGACATGCTAGAGGTAAGATTTCAAACTCTTATTTACATTGATACTAATAAATACAATTAAGAATTTAAGAAATATTTCTGTACCTGAATTAGGTGTAGAGAATGGGAACTTGATGCCCCAGGGAAGGCTTAATGGGATACAGGACGTTTCACTTGAATAATCATCAGTTTTCAAAAGCTTTTATTACATGATGATTATATAATTGTTAGTATTCCTAAAGTTAATTGATTAAAAACAGTTTTTGTTGATAAAACTTATATTTGAGTTAATACTATATGCCATCCATTTTGATAATTTATACAGAGACACTAAGATTAGTATGTCCCTGAATAAATTTTCATTTATATTTGTCCTTTGCTGAATGGAGTGTTTCTGAATTTTCAGTCCTTTTTTTAATTTAATCTTTGCATGTGAGATATGTCATAAGAAATTCATTTTTTATATCGCCTTAAAATATTACTCTCTAATAAAATTTAAATGGAATTACTAAAAGTGCCTAACACACACATTACTTTCTGGGTCTGTTAGGCATTTACAATTTTGTCTCACTGAAAATAAATTACACTTTGGTCCTCAAACTTTTAAAGTGTTTTGGAAAGTTTTACATTACCTCTTAATATTTTGCTTTTTTCCTAAAGGTTTCTAAAACACGTTGCTCAGATGTATTTCTTTTAGAAATCAGATTAATCGCCACTGACATGGAATATCCTGGTTCATGTAAGATATGCACTGCCACTGCATTTGGAAGAAGCTGCAAATGCTCTTCTACTCAGATATTTATACATACTTTATTATCTTTGTAGCTGAGTCATTTCCAGAACAAATAGGGGTAACACTTAAGCGTGATTCTGTTTTTCTTCATTGTCTCCTATTAGAACAAACAAAAACCTGTTAGATTTTTGTGAATTTGTTTCAAACTGCTGTATTATTATTACAAAAGAACTAGTTATTGAGATTTAGATCCAAAGAGCACATCTTGTACTCAATAGCAAGTGATGATGCTTTAGATGTTATGAGCATTTGTTCAACTGCTTCAGACTATTCTCTGTCAAAGCTCTATCTACAGCACAAAATAAGCTTTGTCCTTAATGGGACAGCGCTGCAGGTTCTCAGTTGATACTTTAGGTATTCTGTTCCTCCGCTATTGGACACCTTAAAGATAATGACAAAGACATAAAACTTCGCTCAGTATTTTACAGAAGCTAGCGTAAGATGAAAGCAGATTTGATGGATGTGCTTATAGTACCCTGGGTTGCAGCGGAAATGTGCTGCTGTGTTCTGTACTATTTTGAGTTTCCTAAGGGCTAATGGCTTCGTGCCCAGGATATTGCATTGCCGTAGTCCAGCTGAAAGGTGACAAAGGAATGTATTACAGAGGCCAAAACATCAACAGTAAAGACAGGATGCATTCTTGTACCACTTTTAGAGTTATTGTCAGAGCGAGAAGCCCAGGATCAGTTCTAAATTATAGACTGACTTGCCTAAATGGGGTCGTGTAACATCAGCCAGGAGGTACTTCACTGTGCCACAAGCTCCTTAAAGTGTTTCTTTCTGCCACCAAGTGTAACTTACCTTTTTCTGAGTTTCTGCTTCCACCTTCTGCTTTTTATTCCTGAGCTCAAGTACTGAGGCAGTTTGGTGACATTGTGTTACAGTAAGCAATACAATATGATAAAAGGGTGGAATTTTGTAATGCCTACATAGGGTTTTCTCTGGAGTTCATGAGACCTTTCCAGTTCTTTCAGTCTCTGTGTCTGTATTTTAAATAAGGTTGAAAAAAAAGGGAACAGTGAGGTACATTTCTCTCCTGCTCCTCTCTGGTTATGGTTCTCTTGAAATAAACTGTTTCAAAACAGTCAGCCTCTTTTACACACAGTTCATAGTTCATTAGTTATGTCAAATGCTGTAGAGAGGTTGAAAAAAAGGAGCAGGGATGACTACGGTGCTCATAGTGTGGATTGTCTGACAGAGATGGTAATGCTCTTTCTATCCCAGGTCCTGCAGTAAGTCCAGATCATGACAGGTGATTGGTAGTATCCAGTTGAAAGTGTAAGCAACAAGAATATAATAATCAAGATCTAGCAAGAACATCTTTTGAATGTGACATTGGATTCAGATACATGTGTGTAGTGCTTCCACGTCAGGGTGCTGTCTTAGCTTGTGAAGCTCAAAGCATAAACTTTGCTGCAACATGGCAGCTGCACACAGATGAGCAGATGTGCATTTGAAAGCATGAGAAATAAGCAGGCTGTTCATGAAAGATAAACATTTAAGAGTGTTAGAAAATTGCATCGTTCATCAAGGAAGACATTTGCCACTTCTTTCAAAGTTTGCATCATGGGTTTGCAGTTTTGGACAAATAGGAGAGCTCAAGTTACCACTTCTCAGCCTATTCATGTGCCCATGACCTTCAATACTAAACTTTCAATCTTTTTGGAAAGATAGCATCCTGTATCACGGAGTATCTACTTTATCCATGCTAGAACATAGTTTCAAGAATGACTTAGAGGAATGAGTATTGTAATGTTTTTTTCCAACTTTTCCAATGTATGCATTTTATTTGAAACTTTTCAGGTCTGATCCTACCTAGCTTGCAAGATCTGAGAGTGCAGCTTTAAATGGTAAGAAAACCAGGAAATATATATATGTGTGTGTGTGTGTTTTTTTCCCTGCAGTCTGCAAGTTAGCTGGAGAATAGTAGTATTCTTTTTCAGTATTAGAATAAAAAATGTTAAGATATGAAGGAGGCAAAAATTAGACACCATCTAGTTACATTGAATTGAGTTGCTTGATAGTGTTTAACTATTTGCACTGCTCCAGGGAATGCAGGGAGACTGCAGGTGACCGTCTGCTCCAACTGGAGCTTTAGGTGGGTACAATGCTGCCCTCTGCTTCTACTAAACCTGGGTGAACAAGGGTGAAGAATTGTCACACAGGGCATCCTTGGCTAAGCAAAGTGATGTCTCATGAGCCATCTCAAAGATTCAGCAGCTCTGGAAAGCAGGGTGACCATTTGCCACCTGGAGTTTAAGGAAGTTTTAACCTAAGTTCCAATTTAGACAGCACTTGGATGGGCTAGTACTCACCTACTGTGACTAGTTTTTTCATGTCTTCTTTTTTAGGTATAAGCTCATTCTTTCCAGGTTTTGTCTTCTGTATTTTATATTTCCTTGTTAAATGAGACCTCAAGCCTGATTGGGACTTTTAGGTAACAGAAAAATGAATATTAATGACAAAGAATAGTTAAATATGTTAGCCACAAAGTTAGGTATTTCATGTTTTCAAATAAATCCGTTCAGAGGAGATAAAAGGATGAAAATATCGAATATATTAGATATATCTAAAGCCTTGATTTTTAAACTCCCTTTTTTCCTCATTTGATGAGTTACTACTATGGAGACAATAGCCAATCTCTGAGTCAGCCTCAGTGCTTTTACCGAGTAATTAGAGGCAGAATTAGTAGCTCTAAAGTTAGGTGTCTAGTCCTTAGCAAGTATGATGGTTTTAAAGCAGTTACACTTAGTAAAACAGGAGGAGATGAGGGATTATCTGAATGTTTGACATATGTATAGTGATTAAGATTTTTTAAAGATGCTAGCTTGAATATTTGTACATTACAGGCTGTATAATTCAACTCATTTTTGCCTAAACATTTTTGTTTTATTCTTCAGTTTGTCTCTTCTTAGCCTTTGTCACTTGTTCTTGTTCACTAGCCCATTGATATTAAGTATTATCTCTATGGAGGTACACTATGGTCATGTCAACAGCATCTGATGGAAGTGAAGGATCTGAATTCCTTTGGGCAATTCCTGTTTCCAAAGGATTTTTTGACAGGTTAGGTTTCTGCATCGTATAATGTTTTAAGTTTTCTTTTCAAAAAACAGACACCAGGGTTGAATGCAGTATTCCAATATTGGTGTTATCCATGGCATTGTGCATCTGCAGCATAAATAACACTTCTCCCTTATTTGTGTAACTAAAAATGGGTTCACTCTTTATGTCTTGACTGCTCCTTAAAAGTGCAAGCTGGGTTGCTTTTCCACTAAGATTTCAGAGCTCTTTATGATCATCTTTCTATGATAAACCTCCCATTGGGGATATAATCTGCATTTCTTTTTCCTAGGCTTCCAGTTTTGACTCTGCAAAAAGTGATTTTGTTTGAACAGGCAAGCTTAATGCATAATTCAGACTGTTGTATTCAGTTACCATGTCTTCCACATTACATACTATTGCATCATTCTCTGAATCACCCATAAATTATTATTTATAAACATAATATTCCATAACATTATATCATTATTTAATGATTATGTGCTATATTACACATTAAATATTACCTATTATGTATTATATCATATATTACATATTATGTGGTATATAGAATCATAGAATCATAGAATGGTTTGGGTTGGAAGGGACCTTAAAGGTCATCTAGTTCCAACCCCCTGCCATGGGCAGGGACACCTCCCATTAGACCAGGTTCCTCAAAGTCCCATCCAACCTGGCCTTGAACACTTCAGGGATGGGCAACCTGTTCCAGTGTCTCACCACCCTGACAGTAAAGAATTTCTTCCTTATATGTAACCTAAATCTCCGCTCTTTCAGTTTAAAACTGTTACCCCTCATCCTATTGCTACACTCCCTGATAAAGAGTCCCTCCCCATCTTTCCTGTAGGCCCCCTTTAAGTACTGAGAGGCTGCTATAAGGTCTTCCCAGAGCCTTCTCCAGGCTGAGCAACCCCAATTCTCTTAGCCTGTCTTCATAGGAAAGGTGCTCTACCCTTCTGATGATCTTCATGGCCCTCCTCTGGACTCGCTCCAACAGGTCCATGTCTTTCCTATACTGAGGACTCCAGAGCTGGATGCAGTACTCCAGGTGGGGTCTCACCAAAGCGGAGTAGAGGAACAGGATAATATATAATTATATTATTATATATTATTACAATATATATCATAGATTATAAGTTCTACTTAATTCCAAATCAGGGATGAAAATTTTATTAATGATGTTGTTCCTACAACCGCTCAGTAAATAAATCCACCAGAATCACACACGTTTCGTAGTGATTCCTAACGGCAGTTCTTTCTTGAGCTCCGAAAGAGATTTCTTAATCCACTTATAAAACCTGGAGATCCTTGTAGATTTCAGTAGATTTCTTTTATGGGGTAGAAGCTTAAGAACAAGCAGTAGAAAAGATTGACATAAGCAAGGATTGTTTATATTCAAAGAGTAAAATATTTTTCCTAAGTGAAAGAGAGTGAGAAGATGTGAGAAGAGAAGGTCAGAGGTAGTTTGCTTGCTGAGAGGCATTCAGAGAAATGAACTGTAGAGTTACTCTACCCAAGTACCACTACTAGCCCAATGGGATCAACATGAATAATAAAGACTTCAGAAAACAGAACCAGTTAAGAAAGAAGGGACAAAATTTGGCAGGACTAGGGTGTCCAAGACTATCTCCATTGTTCAGAGAGAATAAAATTGGGGAAAGCATACATTATATTGCAGGTAGGAAACGGGGCATCAAGAAGGAAGCATATTACAGTTATTGACAGCAGTACCCAGGCAGCACACTCAGAGAGAGAAGAAACAACTGAAGGTAGTATATTGTTGTTGCAGTTCTCCTCTCAGTAATTCATTTGGTCTCCACTTTTAAAAAGAATTTTAAAAAACCTGAACAGCATTGAAGTAAAGTGAAGTGCACTTCTACCTTCATAGTAATATAATTCTATGACAATTTAAATGCTTCCTTAAGCTCTCCTACCTAACTGAAACTTCTGACTGCTGGTACTCCAATAGCATGTCCTGTTTCAGGAAAAATAACCAGGGGCATATTCATAACTCTTCTGCATCTACTACAGATCAGAATGGCTTTTCTCAACACTTGGTTTTTTAAAGAAGTGAAATTAATATGCACATTAGTAAGAAAACATCTGTGGAGCTCTGCAGGAATCCCGTCAACAAGGAAGCAAGCAGGGTGAATAGAAAGAACCAGCTGGTTAATCAGAAGAGAAGGCAGCTTGTTGAAGAAGCTGTCATCCTTCAATCTTCAATTGGTGGGTCATTTTGTCCTCAGCAGGTACTCCTTCCATGAAGTGTAATTTTTACTCTCACTGCTCAATCAGATGACAGCTTTTGTTTAAATGCAGTGAAAGTCTTGGCTCTGATTTAAATTATTCCCTGATGGTTTATTTAAAAATATGAAATAAATGTAATAGCAATAAAATTTGGATATAAAAGATATTATCAATTTTAAACTCTGGATGTGAGAACTTAAACTATTGAGATTATATACATGTGATCAATTTCTGCAGTTTCTAGCAATTGTTTTGAGGTTATTTGGTGGTTGTAGTTTTTTTCTGAATAATTGTCAAGTAGTGAGTTTCTTACTCGGAGCGATTCAAACTGTGAAATGAAATATTTCACCTGTTGTAGATGCACAGGTCTGTATGGTCATTGTATAGTTTAATGCATATTCAGTGATATTTCTGCTTACTCTCTGGAATTACACTGTAATCATACGGAATATTTATATGAATCTGTTTGTTTCATAGGCTGGTACTTTGGAAAGTCTAAGAAAGTGTTCTGTTCTTTTCATTGCTGTTTCCATAAGCAGTTTGGATGGGGGATAAAAAGAAAGGCTTTTTCCAGTTAATACGACTTATTTTTCTAGCATATGCTAGTTGCCTACTGGAGTCAATATTAATTTATAAAACTGTGACCAAATAGTAGGAAAACATGTTTAATAGACCTGTATTTGTAAACTGTCTTCTTTTTAGGGGGTTTTAATTATTATTTGTATTGTAACTCCCAAAGAAAGAAGTCAGGATTGAAGTTCTCAGATGGATAGTGAAAACATAAAAAAAAAATTCTGAGCCCCGTGTTCTTAACATTTAATCTGAGGAAAAGGACAGTAAAGCAGTCAGTCCCGACTATGGCAGGCAGGCAACATGTTACCCTACAGATCTTTTGACATTGTTCAAGTTGCAAGGAATAAGTTAAAATAAGGGCCAACAGGATGAGCGCCGAGTATCATTTACCCATATGACTTTGAAGCTCAGTGCATCAAGGAGGGTTGGGAGAACATTGTAATAAGTGTCTCTACAGAGCAAATGGATGTGGAAGAAAAGTATGTCAGTAATAGGGTTAAATAGAATTTGCATATAGTAGACAAATATAATTTGGAAAATTTTGTCACTGGGGTGCATGCAATGGATGATGAAGTTCTAATGGGAAATGTGGTTCCCTTGGAAATTGAATCCAAATTTTCTGACTGAGGCAGAGGAAACATAGTGTCAGAAATAGTAGAAGAGCAGTAAAGGAAGATCCCTGGATCACAAGGCAAGTTGCTTTTTTTCAGTACTTTTGCTCCTTTGAAAATACAAGTCAGATCAAAATTTAACATCATTTGATATTAGTGAAAAAGGCAATGGGGTTCTTAGGTGCCTTCTTAAGAAATCACCATGGGTTTCCTGCATAGGCTGGCTCCCCATGATGTTTGTATTAGATTTCCATAAATAATACAATGAGAAAAGTTATTTTAATAGAAAATGGGCTGTGGATTGTCAGAAGAGTGAAGGTAAGGCAGATATTCTTAGACCTGAATGTTGCCAGGAACTTAAGCATAAAAGAACTGTGCCCAGAAATACTCGCAAAAAGGACTCCGGGCCTAAATCATTCATAGCGAGCAATCCTGCTGGCCTCTGGTGTCTAAGATACAGCATTTGAAATGAAGAAAATATTTAATGTGACAATAAATGTATTGTGAGAGTTGCAAGGCAGTACTGCTGAATGGCTCGCAGTACTTAACAGCAGTTTGGATTCAATCTAGCATGGTAATTCAGGAAACTGCACTCCTTAGCACTACTCTGAAATAATTTAAAGAAAATGCACAACTTCTCTTTACTCACAGTATGCACCTAAATAATGAGATAGCAGGGAACTTGATATATATAGATTTTGGAGACTTAAGATAGAAGTATGTATGAATGCTTAATCTCATTTGTATCACTACAATAAATAGGGGAAAACCACTGCTATTTGGGAAATGTAAATTGCAGAGAAATCGTGATTGAAGACCCAGCCTGGTGTGCCTGGCATGCTTTTGTCTCTAATTCAGGAGGACTAGTATATTATATATATATAATATTGCTAAGTCTTTTGTTGTGGACAAAAAAATATGGACAATTAAGAAAATCACTCTAGTTCATGGACTATTACAGAAATAAGTTACTTATACATGTGGTATATCTCATTACATCATCATCTGCTCTGAGAAAGTGGTTGCTATAAAGCAATGCATAAAAGGCCATGCATTATGCCTCCACATGTAGGCGTTTGATAAATTGCAACTGTGTAGGGAAAGTCTAGACCCCTGTAACTTGTTGTTTCTTATAATAACTCAGTTAACTGGAAAATACAAGTCTTTGGAAACAAGTACTTAAAATTACTCAAATTTCTAACTTACGTTTATTTGTAAACAGAAAGTAGTCTTTTTATATTTAGTTACGGTAACTGTTAATGCTGTTTTACCCAAACTTAAATGTGTCATTAGTGTTTTTAAGTCATACATTAGACAATAAATTATTTGGAAAGTCAAGTAGCCATTTCTATCATAAAAGTGATATAGATATAGGTATAGGTATAGATAAAGAAATACTGGTTGGGGGGGGGGGGGCGGTTTGAGCAGTAACCAAAGTGAATCCGTGTTCATGTAGAATGCTGTGAGAAGGAACCTTGAAGTTTTCATTCTCAGTGGCATATCCCATATGTTATATTTCTTTTCCTGCATTTCATTTATGTGCTACATCTGGTGTTTTCTCCTCACTGATCTCTATGAAAACTTCTGCCTGTATAAAATAGATTAAATGAAAACTTCCTTCCCAAGCATTAACTTCAGTTCTTTCAAAGTCAAAGTGAGGACCATCCGTCTTTAGTAGTATGATTAATGATCTCTAAGGATGTTTACATAGTAGAGAAATTTAAGCTAGTTTTAAGCCACCTTCTTCACTTGCATATATCTGATATATGGCCCTGGCATCAGAGATCTGAGCAGAGCTTAATTTATCCTGGCTCTTATTCAGCTCTGGGGGCTTGTCCTACTGAGCTAACTGGTTGAAAGCCAACTCAATGGCAGTCTCTGCTGGCTCTGCGGTGCATTCACTACTCCTTTTTTTTTAAGTAATAGAAATGATTGCTTAATTCTCTGATTTACTGCTTAGGACAGATACCGAATTATGTAGAGACATACTGGGTAGAATTAAAATCTTTGATCTATATTTTTGCATGCTTTGGACAGATATGATGGATTAATAAAAAAAAAAGTATAAATCAGATAGATACAGTATATTTCAGATTGTGTGCCTACTTCAAGAGGTAGTGCTTATGCGAGAATCTTTCCATACAAAAAGAAGAAATATTATGGACAAATTCCATCTTTGTTTTTATCTCAGGAATTACAAGATCCGATCATATGTAAATTGTTGTGGGGTTAGTTGGGAAAAAGCTTAAGTGACTGATTAATATATACAGCTATTTATAAAATAAAAGGCTAGGCTGTATTTGCATGTGGATAGTTTTCTGGTAGGTACTCATTTCAGTGAATTAATAAACATGAAACTTCAAGAGGCAACTTATATTAAACATTAGTCTTTTAGGTTATTCATTTACTCTACTCAGACTTACGGTTAAAATATTCCTGTCAGAAGGAAAGTGCCATTTATCTAATCCAGTTTCCTATGAAAATACACTTACGTGATTTTGGGAGTCTTCAATTACCTAATTGTATAAGAGAATAATTTATATCTCACAGTCAGTAACTTGTGATGCTGATTATTACTCAGTTTTCAGTGGAAGATCAGACAATCTACCTGAGGCACTACATACCCTGAAATACCTATATATATTTTACTAACAGCGTTAAATGAACACTGACCTGTGAAATAAAGATCAATATGCTGTGACATAGTATTTTCATAATCACAAGGATGAATATATCATTTGCTTCAGCTAGATGAAAATGAAAATTTAACACTCCAAGGCCATTCTTGCTTTCAGATTACTTTTGGCAAGGTTCCAAAAATCTGTAACATTTAAATAAATGTAGTGTTTCTTCAGATTACAGCAGCTAACTACTTACCAGTTTATTTGTCGTTTATTTATCCCCCAATGTATCTTGCTAGTGTCTGCTGAAAGGTTGTTCAGAAAATGATCCTTAATTCAAAGAGTCATTTAGAGGCTTTCAGGGCGTTGAACAAACACCATGTAAAGTTGAGGGCCATTTTTCAAGAGCAGCTTCCAAACAGGCACACGTAGTGAATATAAACATTAAAGGTGTGATTTATGCCCCTAACTCAGATACTTTGGGTGAAATCCTTGCCTCCTGCAAATTAATGGCAAAACTTCCATTAACTTCAGTTTAGCCACGTTGTCAGCACTAACTTCTAAAACATTCATGAAGTGATCTTCCAGAATTAACTTCCGAGAATACATCAGAATATTAAAAAAATAGATTTTGTTATTTGATTATTATACATTCTCTCAGGTATTTAAATCTGTACATTTATTTTGAATGAACTAATGTACTTGCAAGTAGCACAGGTTATAATAATAATTACTGTCATTAAAATAAGCTTTTTGTTAGAAAATACTTCAATGGTTGGTCTTTAAAAAAAGATCCTTTTTATGCACCTTTTGATACATACAGTAACTGAGAAGGGTTCTTACATTGTAGGGAGTACCAAATGACTTGCAGTTTCAAAACCAATAAGATGCAGTACTTAATCATAGAGCAGGTGTTCAAGCCACGGGCTTCACGTTGGTTCAAAAAGCTGTTAAAAAATCCATGCAAGAAATATACATCACGAATAATTACATGCAGACACACATGTGCAGTTTAGGAAACTCCTGAACATAGAGAGAATACACCAAGGGAGGGGAAACCAAGGAAGTCTCACTTCCGATGTCCCTGGGTAAGTTACCTCAGTAGCTCATCAACCTCACTTAAACAAACAAACAAACAAACCACCTTATTTAAGTTATATGTTTTTCTAGCTTTGGCCTCAACTTGTGCCAATCATCATGTCTTTCCTTGTAAGCTTACAGAGATATTTACTATCCACAATATTTTCTGTAGAGAGATACTTATGGTCTTGATTTGTTTGGATCAGTTCTCCAGTCTTTTCTTGAACATAGTATTTTAATGTATAGTTACAAGGCATATTTTACAGAACTCTTATAATTACTGATAATTAGTTATTTTCTCAATTCTTTTAAGTTCCTCAGTATCCTTTTTGATGTGTGGGCACCAGAAAGTAGACATACTATTTCTTTCATAATTTTCCTAACACTGTATTCAGAAATATAATCAGTCTTGTATTTGTTTTAGATATTATCCTGCTTATACATTCAAGGATCATATTCACCTTCTTATGTAAAGTACCACAGTAAGAGATAATCTTCATTTGATTACTTTCTATGACTTCTCAGTCCTTTTCAGTCACTGCTTTCCAGGACAGCATCTCCATTTTGTAATTATGACCTGCATTCATCCTTCACTGGTGAATAAGTTTGCATTTCTTTGTATTATAACATGCACTGTTTGAAAGGCTCCCTCTCACCCAGAAACCGAGTGACTGGTCCATCTCCAGCTATCATGTTGTCCCTAAAGACTTGATTAAGGGTGACCATCCTCTTAAATTTGTCCGTACCTGAGAAGCAATAGAATATCATCATGTTCTAGTCTTAATCTCGAGCCAACAATGAGCTGAAGGAATTAATTTCATTTAAATATTTCCATAAGGACAGGCTGTCATTTTGTATGTTTATGGCCATGTAAGGTTCAATCATTGCACGATGAGAACTGAACTTTGTCTGACCAAGTCTACTTCACAAGAGGTTAGTAGTTCATTTATAGCACAGTTAAGCACTAGTACAGATTGTTTATTGCCAAGAGATAAGAGGAATCCTACCAAATGACACTAAAAGTTCCGAAGAGGTGGGAAGTTGGTAGTCTAAGGGATTCTTGAAAAAGATGAAGATTAATAATTTTTATTGAAGGGGAGAATAATCACATTTTAATCTAAATAGTTCTTCTTCAGGGAAAGGGGAAGCGCATATTCCAAATCAAGATCCTCTTCTGTGAAGGCAAACTTAAAGATGTAGTATTTTTTTCAGAAGAAATCTTTCTTTGGTCCCATGATTTCATAGTCATTGATGTCTTGAAAGCTGGATAAACTAGAGAAGCTGCTTGCAACTAAGGTAGGAATAGGCAGATGTAAGCATTTTTTTTCTTTTATCAGCCTTTGTAACCTTTGTAATGTGTTTCTGTATTTGAAGCTGTTGTAAATAAATTATTTTCTTTTACCTTTACCAGGCTTTTCTGAAGAGTGCGTTTAGAATAAGTGTCAAACAGGACATCCTATCCCTTTGTGTAAGGCTTTCTTTAGAACTGAATTACTTTACTAGTTCTTCAGGGTATAGATTCTCTGAAATTTCCAACGCATTTCAAAGGATGATAAGAGGTGGATTATGGTAGGATGGATTATTTTAAAATTTTCAGTTTCATCTATGTAGAGGATGCATCCCATTTTGCATGCTGCAAGATGGTAGGGAGACTACCATTGAACACTGATGGTGATGGCAAAGTTTGAAGCACTACAATCATACCAGTCTTTGTGTCATCTGTAAATTTTATCAGTAACAATCATAAATTTTATTCCAGATTATTAATAAAATTATGGACTGTACATTGGTATAAACCAATCAAATGTTTTCCTAGATGATGAGTGAATGTTGAGATCCAACAATGAATCAATTTTTGAATTATTTAATTTTAACTTTTGTATGTGTTGTATTTCTAGTTAGAAAGCTAGGCAGAACTAAGACAAATACTTTATAGAATACTATTTTGTCAGCCTAATTTATAATTGCATCAAATAATTTTGCAAAGTGTATTTGATAAAACCTAGCCCTGTGTGTTAATGGCATTAATTGAATTGCCATCTTCTATCAGCTTATATCGTGGAAACAAATATTAAGAGTATTGGAATATCCACTTCAGCATATACTAACATACAAATTAGCACTTTTTTCTTACAACCACAAAGAATAGGTCTTCTGTTAACATAATCTTTGTTTCAAAATAATCTGCTTGCAGCATGGGCAATTCAGGAACTTTTAAATATAAGTTTGCAGTGTTTCGGGTTGCATGTTGTGTCATGGAACTTTGAAGATCTCTGTCACAGGTGACTGAATTTGGAGAATTAGGGATGAGGTGTAAGAACTAAATCTGTGCTAAATGTGCTGTATTTGCACAAGTCATATTGCAATTAAATTTTAGCTCCCGTTGAATACACATATTGGTACTTGTCCTTCTTTTTAAAGAGCTTTGAGATCCTTGTATGAGATGTACTACACAAAAAAGCCTTTTTTAGTTCATTAATTCTTTGTATGGAGTTTGAATTTTAGGACAGAAGCTCTTCAAAAACAATATTGGTGTTGGATATCTACAACTAAGTATAATGTCTGTTTTACATAATGTCTTTTGGGTTTTAAATACCAATTCTCTTTTCTTTTACAGAGAAGTCGATCAGGATTCTGATGGCCGCATCAGCTTCAAAGAGTTTGAATCTGCAATGAAGTATGGACAAGATGAAGTATCACCAGTGTACTTTGCCTACAGAATATTCTCTGGTGGAAAGACAAAGTGAAAACTTCAGATCTCAAGATACTTAAACATCAATGAAACTTCATTTGTTTCAGCCAGCATTTTAAGAACTTTGACTGTAAGTGTAGCTCTGAAGAACAGCCTTTGAAGCTTTACTGTTGACAAGTTGGGTGTATTAATTTACATGTGTATGTGTGTGTAGAATACTTAAAATATTTGAAATCTCAATTGATTCCCAATCACCCTAGTTAGGAACTGCAATTGTGTACTTCTTGACTTAATAGATGAAAAAGAAGCAATTCTTATTTCCAGTTACTGTGAAATTTATTTGTTCACTTTTTCAACAGTCCTTTGTTGACAGACCAAAATATCTCACATGTATAGAAAGTGATTAAATTTATGGCAGATAATGCCTGTTTTTTTTCAAATTGGTAGTATATTTGAAACAATAATTTTCCTTTATTGTTTCACTTTCATATATTGTTCTTTTTTATGTATTACGCATTATTTTTAATTTAGCAGGTATTGGTTAATTAGTTACATGATTTAATTCTGAACAATTATCAAGAACTGTGTATGTAAGGAAGTAAAGTAAGCATAAATACTAAGCTTTTTTTTTTTTAAACGGAGATAAGAACAAAGCTTTAAAGTGTACATCATGGACCTCAGTCTGGCAGGCTGAAAACAGTGTGTATTCAAACTCTCAGCTGACTTTTAGGAAGAATTTGGATATATGTACTTTAGCTAGATCAGAGAATTTTCCAAGAGTTGATGGGAAGTATAAGGTAGAATCTGTCATTGTCCACAAAGCTGTCATCCCTTCTCTTTCTCTCTTATTCAGTAACTGGGAGATGTTCTTGCCTGCTGTAACTTTATATACATCCATCCAAGCTGTGCTATAGTGAGATAAATCTTTCTTATTCAATTTATTTTATCTGTTATCGTTTCTTTCCTGCTGTCTTTGTGTGTTCATATTAATAGTAATAGATAATAGAGATTTTGTTATGGGCTCTGTCTCTGATCATATGGTCCACTCTATTGCTTCATTTGTGTTTACCTGCCAGTTGTCACGTTGCTTGGATTAGCGATTTCTTTGGAAACTGTCCAGTAGCAATCTCCTCTTCAAGTGAGCTTACAGACTAGCACATACTTAATATTGCTGTAAAGAAATAGCAAATAATAATGATCAGTAAATGGAAGAGATTATCAGTTCTACTCTTAAGTCAAGAGAGTCTCCAATTTCTTTTACATTTTAGGGAGGCATTCCAATTTACAGATGAAGAATTTATAAAATGACATCTATGTTTTCTGTTCCCATTACATGTATGTATCTCACTACTACATGTAAAGTGAAATCTTTATTTTCTTTAATTCCAAGGCAGATAGTATATAAATAATGGGAGTAAGTTTGAGATACTGAATATATCAGCAGATATATCTGATTCTATATATAAGAACTTATATATATAAGATATCCATTAGATGAAATGAGCCGTATCTCAAATAGCGTGCTTTACGTGCTAATCAGTGGGAGCGAACTGGTGTTACCTTTGAAAGGTGATGGCAAGACATGCTAATAGATTGGAGGTTTTGCCTTAGAAATGCCATTTCCCAAGAGATGAATATTTTCATAAGAGAATCATCACCATGGATGTTAATTAGCAATATCATCACAGCCTCTTCTGAGATGCAGGAGATTGAATTATTATCCCACAGGGATAGTCGCTACAGGCCTAGACACATTAATGAAAAAATGTGTGATGGTTTGCTGTGATATTACTTGCATTGTATTTTTTTGGTCAGTAGACTTCAGTTTTTATGTTGCTCAGACCCTGTACCCTTCCTAAACACTGAATCCATGCAGCGTTATTTTATTATGATATATTATTTTATTATTAATTATTATTTTCATTATTTAAAAAATAATTATTTAGCTCATAAGGAGTAGCTGATCTCAGAGGTTTCCAACTGCTGGAATTCTTATTTGTAGTACTAGCTTTAATTTATCAGTTAAAAAGTCTATGGCCTCTTGTTTGTATTTCTAGCCCAGCTGTGGTTTGTTGTCTAAATAACTAGAAAGTATCTACTATATTGTATAACTATAGTCTTCTGTTAAATATTATAAGATACAGAAAGGTCTTTGTACGCTTTTCATTTAAAGAAATATACATGTCTTGTATATATGGCGAGGAACTCTAGAGAGGGCAGTGTTCTCTATCTATCTCCTTTATTTCCATATGCTCTCAATCCTCATTTTCTCAAGGACTTGATAAGTTGCTGTGAACTTGAATTACTGAGAACATAAATTCCAGGAGAGGCCAATGAAATTGTTTTACCATGTTGGAAAATTCTTTTAGAGTAGACTAGAACTGTATTAAAGGATCATAAGCATTCTTGTTCCTCCTCCTGTGGGGACTGATAGAAAGAAACTGCAGATGACCACAGCTGAGTGGAACTGAGTAGGCCCTGGTGACACTCTTCCTACTGAATAGTTGAATAAAAATTAATTACTAGCTAGTGCTTATCTGGGTTTGGCTAGCAAACTGCAGAAACACTTCAGCTATCACTACAAATTGATAAAATTAGGAATGACATTTATTAGGTGGGTTAGGCGGTGGCCTATTCTCAGTAATGGTTTGGGAAACAGTAAAAGCAGTAGCTTCCCAGCTATTGGATGAAAGAGTCCACATGCTCTTCATTTTTCTTTGTTTTCTGTTGCTGATGTAACAGCTCAACATGAAAGGTCGACATGAAAGGACCAGCAGAACTCAGAGCTATGATCAGCCTTAGCTTACAAGCTGCAACTCTGACAATTCATGTCAACTCTAGAGTGACATAAAATGGAACTATGCACTCATTAGCAGGTTACACTCTTATCTGAAACATTTCCAAGCACGTAAGGACATCATTGATATAAACCCAGATAAGTTTTCTTTTGTTTGATAGCTACCATCTTTGGCAGAACCCTGGCAATGGAAATGTGGCTGAACCTCCAGCACTGAAAAAAGAGAGTTGCAGTAGCTAAAGAGCTGTAGCTCTTTAGCGAATAATTATTCATGTACCCTATGAAACAACACAGAGGTGGATCTTCAGTATTTACTTACCTGAATATTATACTATCTTTTCTAAGTTTATGAGCACATTGACTTTCTTATTATGTAGACTTTTTGTTGTTTTCTGACACCTCAGTTACTTAACAAGTGGGATTTTCTTGTTTAAAATATCCATAAAAATTATATTTTATTTTCTTAGATTTTCAAGTGAGGAATCATTTGTTTAAATTATTTGCAAATGGATATTGTTTGGATATATATTTGTTGCACATATATATTTGATTTATTCCCCTGAGGCTTCTGTAACTCAATATAGCTGTTGAACTTTAGTAATCTGTAATTTGCTTTTGAAGGATTTGGGTGATTTAGACATTGTACGAAGGTCTATAGTGACAGCACAAGGGGCAATAGTTCTAAACTGAAAGAGGGTAGATTTAGACTGGACAAGTTGCTCAGAGAAGTTCATTGGAAGTGTTCAGGGTCAGATTGGACAGGGCTTTGAGCAACCTGGTGAAAGATGTCCCTTCCCATGGCAGGGGGGTTGGGACCTGCCGGTTCTTATATATGGAATCAGAAGAAAATTCCATTATTTTATCAATTGAATGAGCAGTTTTTAAACTATGGTCTTTGGGCAACATGACGTTCCTGGTGGCCTGCATAGTATAGTATACTGAAATCTGGGAGAGCTTTGACTGAAAAAGAATTCAGACAATTAAGCCAAATATCAAGATTGTCCTCATTGAAATATTTTGTTTACTTTCTTTTTCCCCCTGGTGTAACAAATAATGAGTATTTCATCCATTTATTCAATAACCAGAAGAATTTAAAAATAAATAAGTGCAGCACGTCATAACATTATGTCCCTATAAAGGTTCCCAAAATATAACTTAGTGTAAAGATAGTAGCTTGGGTTTGTGGCAGTGTTACCATGTCTTCTATCTTTAATCAGCTGGGTGGGTGGTGGCTGACAAGTCAAACCCAGTAACTAGATGACACACAAAATGTCACAGTTCAAAGAAAAGCTTTGGCATGACTCTCATTTACTATAACATATCAGCTTTACACTTCTCTGGCAATGAAATGCAGTCTTAAAATTAGTAGGAATTACAGCTGCATCCCTGCTTTGATTCCTTAACACTGTTCTTTGGGAAGGCTGCCCAAATGTAAAAAAGAGTTAGACCTGTTTGTATAACTTTTTCTGTAGTGATTGCCAATAGTGATTTGGGAAAATACATTGCACCATTGTCCATAAGAAACAGGAATAACAAGTAGAGTTTTTAATCATAGTTCTTTCAAGATCCATATCTGAGCCTCTTATTTGCAATAAATAAAAAATGAGTGATGAATTTTGAAAGAGCCGAGAGGCTGCACATGCATTACCGTTTTGTCTCAAAACATAGTGTGGTGATGAAGTAAATCTGCTGATCTTCCCCACTTTCTGTGTATTCATTCAGTTTTCAGAGTCATTATGGTTCATCAAGATTCATTTTGGAGGAAAGTAAACTAGAAGATCACTCTGGGCCCACATGAAACATGGTTCGATACCTAATGGAGACATGAGTCTCAATGACGACTAGCTTGCACCACCATGAAGTTCTCCAAGTCCTCCAGCATATATCAAGCGGTCTGGCTGACCATCAGCAAAACAGTCACGGCAGCAAGATATCCCATTGTCTATGTCTGGTTTTTCATTTGAAAGAAAAGCCAGTGTCACTGCCGTCACAGTGTCCTCTTGGATTTGTTTCCATAGCTCCAGTCCTTCATTAGCCCTTCAATAGGACCTTTGGATGTTGATCAAAGTTAGATTGGGGGCTGAGTTTGGCAACCAGCATCATGGTGTCAGCCAGGAATGAGCAGGAACAGAAATAATGCTATTTTTTAATTTGAGACTGTAAGGAGACAGGGCAGTGACATGCTACGGTCTTCTGCATGAGACAGACAAAAGGATGGCATGGAGTTCCCTAAGGTGGAGGATCCTGTGGACAAGAAGGCAACAGTTCTGTGGCATAGCTTCTCTTCAGACAACTTTGAACAAAATGCGTGCTGTGAATGTTTCATGGAGTGAATCAGCACCAATGGCAACATAATACTGAACTACTGCTTTTGCACTGAAGTATTTGCTAATGCAGAGTTAGCCAGGAAGTCTGGTGTTTAAAATTGCTTTGATACCTATGCTGTGGTGAAAACCTCAGCCTTAGCCAGATGAAATCTCTCGCTGACACCAAGGAGAAGTACTTCTATGTGCACTCCAGTCAAGTTTGCATTTAGATATATAATTCTGTTAGATTCATTCTAATTTAAATAAATTTAACACGTAAGCTGAAAATTTTGTTTCTTTTATCATTGACTTTACTAAATACAAGAAAATGTTGAAGAATGTAGATAAGGATGGGTTACAAACTAGCTATGAAAAATAAGACGCCTACAATAGTACATCTTAGGATGAGTTGCTGCGCTAAAAGACCTGAGATAGGTCTACTGGGAAAATCCTAGTAGCTGCAGAACATTTATGCTAGAATGGAAAGAACTTTGAAATACTTAATCTTTCTTGGAGAAGAAAGCTGTGATAGATGTTAAATAATTGTGAAATATTCAGTGACATATTGAGATGTAACAGATGCTATGGAATCATGTCATAGTCAAACATTGTACTAATTTTGTAAGTGTCATACATTTGTTAGCATTCCTATTCCTGGCTAAGGGCAATCTTGAGAGTTAGTAATATGAAATTCTAGTGATAAAAGAGTACAAATAACAAGTTATTTGAAGTTCTACTTACCCGCTCTGTTGGGGAAGCAGCACACAGATGCATCTAACTGTCTCAAAAGGCCTCAGAAGATGAAGAACATGAAATCCTGAATTTGAGAGCCTTGTTTTGGAAGAGGGAAGCCCTGTATCAGAACTGATATGCTGTGCCCAGAGAGAATAGCCCTGAAGAAGGACCCCAAATATCCCAGATTTTCCAAGTCCCCATTTGGAAAATAGGTCACTGCCTGATAAACTAGTAAATATATTAGCAACATGTATTAAGCTTTCTTTTTTCTAATAGGCTCTGTATCTGAAAATTGGGGGTTTTATTGCTTCGGGTTTTTTTTCAGTTAGCTTTGTGAAATGAACAGATTTTACTGGAGATTTTAATACTGCCCTGAAGTCAGACCTATAGGGACAACCGCAGAATAGTGCAGATGGTGGAGCCCAAAAGTCTTGTCTGGAGAGAGACAGAATTGCACCACATAAAAGATGAAAAGCAGAGTCCTGAAACGTAAGCTAAATGCCAAAAAATTGTAACTGTTGTACAGGACAGACGTAAGATCCACATCTTCCAACATCCAGTCTGACATTTGGCGGTGGTGACGATTAGCCATATAGCAGTAGGGCTGTAGAAGCGTGATGCTTCCCTAGCACGTTCTGTGTGTCCGGCAGCCAGAGGTTTACCACTCCCTTCTATTGTGTCCTGTACTAAAGAAGTGATTCTTTCTTGAACCACACTTGCTCCTTTCCCTGTGGTTTTTTGTCAGTCCTGCTGCAGTCTTTTTGAGACCATCAGAACTGTACTCACTACTGAAGTTGTGGAAATAACTGTGGCTTTATATTGCGGCATAATAATGTTTCCCATTTTGAGTTCTATAGCTTTCATAATAATAATAATTTGAAGATTCGGTAGTGAAATGGAAGTACAGTTAATTCAGAAACAATGTTAGGAAGCAGTTAGATTTCTCTTTATTTTTGCTATGGTCTTCTTTCATACATTTTATAACTTTTTATCATAAATAAAAATACATATATATATCATAAATAAGAAATATAAATTAGATGTCAGATTAATACAATATTTAAGCACCTAAATGAATAGGAAGATGGCTCTAGCAATCTGCAAAACAATTGAGGCAGCTATGTGCTAGCTTCTGCTGGAATCTAATAGTTGATGCACTAACGACATACATAGCCTTGAAAATCCTGCAGGAATCAGCCCGCATTTTTAAAATTAGACACTTCATATGAATAAATAGAAAAAGAAGAATTTTAAAAATCAGCAACACATAATAGACAGCCTCACTCCTGCAGTTCACTGAGAACATGAGGTAGATCCTCAGACTGGCGCTTGACCACTGGTGCATTTATACGCTGCAGGGCAATATTGGGTGAAATGCTGCCCAGAAGCAAGGTTTGGGTTGTGTGCTCTGCTCTGTCCTCCTCGGTATCTCCCGAGAACCCCCTGCAATGCTCCCCTGTGCTTCATCTGCCTTATGAGGCAAGTAGCATTCAAATCTTTATGCAGTGCCACAACCTGGATGAATTATGATCAGCCAGAGACCACTTCTTAGAGAGATTTTCTCTGTTCAGAGCAATCCATGAGAACGGCTGAGGATTTCTAAACTTAGCAAATCACCTACACTTACTGGAGCTTAGGAAAAGTGAGTCATCCAGATTTATTAAAAGATCATTTAATACTGAAACTTATTAGGTACCTTTGACAAAGACTGGTCAGAAACTACATTTACGTTGTTGTAATGATTATAATATTTTGCTCCTAATTGTGATTAGGAGCAACAATCTACAAGTTTGTACAATATATCGAAATTTAGATCAGGAAAAGACCAATTCTTAGACATATAGAACTGAGGACTGTAAGTCAAGGGTAAGAAATCATGTTGGATCTATAGTTGAGAGCCAGTCATGGCAAAAAGAACAGTAGGATCATAAAGAAAATATTTGTAGCTCTCTAATGTGTATCAGTTCTCCATTGCGGTGATTCATCATTGCAGTTCTCTGTTCTCTAACTATAGTACAGAACAAAAAATTTAGAAATGGTGTACACAGGCCAAGGTTCATAAAGAAGTTCAGGCACCTTTGTCCTACTGAAGTCATAAGAACTTAAGAAGTGCACTATGGGGTCAGGTTCGTGGTCTGTCTAGTTCAATAGCCAGTCTCCAACTGTGCCCATAGGAAACGCAATGTAGAAAGAGCACACAAGCTTGGATGATACCTGCGATTCAGTCGCCCCATACTGCCCCAGCATCCATAGTCACTGGATTAAGAAAGTTGCAGGGCACACTGCAAGTCTTAAAGACTGACGGGGAAAAAAATGCATTTACTTTTACAGGAACTGCTAAACACAGGCTAAGCTAAACTTGAAATTGCTTGGACCCTTCCTATCATCGTTGAAAAAACAAAACCTAGACTCTGTCAGAAGAAAATGTAAACAGTCAAAGGCTTTCAAAGTATATTTATGATCTTTTATATAGATATGTCATTCACTGTTCTTTTACAGCATGCTCCTTTTTTCTTGGAAGTATACAAATGAGATAAGATTTTAACTGCTAATTAATAGTGCTCCACAGCCTTCTGACAACAGAGGGAATTCTTCGGTGGCAGCTTTGCTCTCCCTTATGCCTACTTTCTTTTAAATGACTTGTATAGTGCTTTTGGCAAAGCTATAGCTCTTAACGGGGACCTTGGTATCAAAGATAGAAAGATCCAAAGATGGACTTGCACACAGAAGAGGCCAAAAAATCCTTCAGTTATATTTTACTTCAAAACCTTTATCTAGTTGGGCTGAAAAGAAAAAAAAATATTTTTTCTTGATGACATATTCCCGTATTTCACGAAGATGTGCCCAATGTGGTTTGTTTATTGCAGCAAGTGTTTGAATGTGGTAAAAAATGACCTGCCTACTTCATTATTTACAAGTCTTCATTAATCTACAAACTAATGCAAACAGTAAAGAATAACATATTAATAAAGAAAGATCACAAAACGAGTCTTCTGGAAAATAATTCAGGAAAGATTCCTCATAAACTCATAAATGGAGGAAGGGGGAGGTTGACACTTGAATCCCTTTAGTGTATGCTGCATTCCTTTTTTCGGTAATTTCAAAATCCAAATGTTGTATAGCACTGAGTCAAATGCCTCCCAGAGGCTGTCATGTCAAAACGTTAATATGCCAGGCTTGTAATTTCATAGGGAAGCCATATCAAGTTTATTTAACAAGATCTGATTTTTAAAAATGTGTTGATTGACGTAAGTATAGTATCATTCTGTGTCTTCTTATTGACTGGGTATTGTATTATATCATGCACTATCTGCAATTCTTATTTATATTTAGGTCTTTTTATGCCATTTTCACACCGCAAAGGGGTGTCAGAATGAGTAGTTAATACTCTTTCAAACATCCATTTATAATCCTAAAATTGTATAAAATGAACAAATGGAGATCATAGGCGTGGATATTTTTTATGTAACTTTGCGTATGTTTAAAGTTGTGGGTTTCCCTGGGAGCTTGTACAGAACATCTCAGATTCCAGGAAATATTACATCTTCTCAAGTGGATGGCAATAATTGAAGTACCTATCTTTCATCTCTCACTTTAGAGGTTTTCTTCACTCTTTCTGTTACACAATGGTTATGGACGTGACATCCTGTTATTACAAGAAAAAGTGGAGATTTCCAGGAGATAAAATCTCAATTAATACAAGGAGCCTTTGAGCATATATACCTCAGAATTCTACCCAAAAAATTCTTCTGAAGGAGAATCTGAAGCCAAGACAAATGTTAAACAGATTGTATTTTGGTGTTTTCCAGAGGTAGTCTGAATCTTCACACTCTTAACATGAATGACTTAAAATTCCTTTCTGTTTTCTTTTCTATTTACTTTTCAACAGCATGAATTTAGTTTACACCAGTTTAAAGAAAATTTAGACTTGTGTTGGTAAAGTTGTTACACACGAAGAGAAGGTTTAAATATGTTACTGTCTTTAAACAGTCCTGCTGATTGTATCGCAGAAATGCTGATAGAGACTTACTAAGGATACTCTTTACAAGAATAGAAGTGAAAAGGGTCCAGAAAAAAACTAGACGAAGCCTGTCAGTGTCACATCGGGCTGAGCAGAGCATATCAGGAGAACTAAGAAAACCTTGGAAAATGACACTAGAAAGTCACTTAAAGTACCGAGGAAGATAAAAAAAAAAAAAAGTGAAAAACAAATGAAGCAGAAGAGGTTTTCATACAAAAGCAGTTATATTAACTTAAAACTTTTTTTCTTTGATATATTTTTGTTCCATAGGCATCACTGTAATAGCAATATTCATTGTAGCTGCTGATTTGTAATCCACTTCACCTGATGCAAATCCAACACTGGCAGGACTACAGTGAAGTGGCACCAGTGGCACCAGTCAAGGTAAAAATGAGATTTTCAGAAGTATCTATGAAAATTAGTGGCATGCCTCACTGAAGTTACGTACAACACGTTGCTGAATACCTTAGGGCTTGACACATAAAGAAAAGCATGAGCTAATTTATGTCAGTGAAAAGTAGCTGAGACTAAGCTGCTTTCAATATCTGAGGTAGTTCATCTATTGCTAACAGTAGATGTGTCTGTTTTGTGCACCACAGCAGAGAAATACCCTTGGACATTTTTCAATATCCTATACATAGTCAGTGGAATCAGAGGTGTCAGTGAAGATTTTATGTTTTCTGCACAACCTTGAATTCTGATGATAGTGCAAGAAAACAGCAAGAAAACAGGTCAGTTCTATTAGAAGTTTTATTGGAAGATTTGCAACTACATGAAGCATCTTTTTACTTACAACTTAGATTTGATTCAATAATTATTGGTGCCCAGTAAACAAGAAACAATAATTGTAGTCACTTCTCAGCATAGCAGTTAATCTAACTCTATAGTTACACTGTTACTGTATATTACAAAATATCTGTGATGTTCACTTACCTGCACTATAGGGCTAGGGTTATCTTAAACTTGGTATTTTTATGACTTTTAAATCCTCCATGCTGGAACTGCATGTAATCCTGTATAAAATCTTTTCTTTCCTTTAAATATTCTTGATTGCTATTTCAGGAATATTTACTGTAGCAGCATCTGTCCTTGCACAGCATCCCAGTAGACAAAGTACTCCACAAACGTGTCTAGAAGGGTCTCTGCCTCTAAGAACAGGGTACATACACAGTTCATCTTTCTTCCTGCTGAGATAACGTCCTGATCTCACTGTTTTCTAACCAATTTTACTTATCTCCAGCTATGTGAATACTGCATTTTTTGCCTGTTTTGCAAAACCTGTTAATGCCCCTTCCTGAATCAATCAACAGAAAACCTAAATATTTCACCTCTGTGAAATAGTCTCTGGTATTATCATAAAAATCACATGGGCAACGGTAGTTTGGCAAGCTATGTTTGATGTTTCTCCTCCCTGTGTCAGATAATATATGTGCATAATTGCTCAAGTGCCGTCTGGTTGCAACTTAAGATGTGTTGCTCATTGATAATGAAAGCGCTGATTTGGTCCCACACATCAAACAGAAGTGTGTTTAATATGAGCCTGCATGATTTTGTAGGACCCTGATATAAAAAAAGAGCAGTGCCTTGTCAAAACATTTTAAGAAATGTGCATTTAATAGTAATTTTTCTAAATGGAATGAAAATATGTCTGAAAGATACCTGATTGTTTTGGGCTTGAAAAATTTCATTTTTACTGTGAGCATGGAGTGGCAGCGTGAAGCCTTCAGCCCATTTTATCACACACTGCTAGGGCTTCCCTGGCACCAGGGAAACAGCAGGCAAGAGCAGGGTTCAAAGATGGCTGGGGCTCAGGCCAGCTTCTGCTGCAGTAAATGGAAAAACTCCCTTTGACACAAGTGTGTATGGCATCGCCCTTGTCCCCCCAAAACAGGGGGTGGTGTCACAGCAACTGGGAAAAAATCCCAGGAAGAAGTAAAAACTGAGCAAGGACACGGTAACATTATTCAAATGCACAAAAGACTTGCAGATATGAAAAAAAAAAATAATCCTTTCCTTCACGTCCATTGATAGTACAAAAAGTAATGTGATTAAACTGTAGCAAGTGAGATTTACTTTAAAGCAAGAAAAACTCTTCAATGATCAGGGAGTGACTGGCAGGGATCTATTGCCTGGAGCTGTTGTCAAATGCCCATTAACAGGGAGGCTCTAAGAACAGGCTGAACGTACACCTGCCAAGAAAAGCTTAGGTATAGTCCATTCCGCCATGGGGCAAGAAGATGAAAGAACAATCTCTGAGATCCTTCCAGCCCCTGCTGTGGTCTTCTGTATTCTGCGTGAAGACTTCCCATCTTCCATGCCTCCATACCAAGATTTGTGCATAACTTGTCATTCAATGCAGCAATGCCCTTAGCAATTCTTCCCTATCACCTGTATTTAAGATGAAAAAAGAGTAAGGCATTATATATTTGTTTTTTTAAGTCAGTTTTAAAATTTGCTTTTCTACCTGGTAATGGCCGTTTTTAAACACAGATTATTGTAATTTCAAATGTGCACAAAAGTGATAAGGGAGGTGACTAGAAGCGTATTATTAATTTGCTGCTTTTATCTTTGGGAAATTAACATTCTGGCAAGGAATTTAATTGGGCTTTTTTGTTAATTCTCACAGTGATGCTTTGGTTTTTCCTTTTGGGACTGGAGAGAAAAACCAGCATCTGGTGTTTGAGGATGCTGGGGATTTACACCATATTATGTGTAATATCTCTTCTGTAAATAAACAAAATGAATAATTAAGTGAATAATGAAGTGTCCTGAATGAAGACTTCTCTGACTGTATCTATGGAGCTTTTGTACTCCTGTCATTTGTTCTCTGTTGGGCATCTTGGGCGTCTCATTGCCCATATGGATATTGGCAATATATTTTTCCAATAGAAGCCAGAAAGAACATTACTGAAGGTTGACAGATACAGCAGAGAGGCTTTTGCCCCTCTGTATCTGTCTGTGTATATAGAGGGTACAACACAAGAGTTTGTAGAATTTGTGCCGGGGCCCTGAGGGCACTGGCAGGCCTGACTGCCCCGGACAGCCTCCCCAGGGCCTCCCCCACCCTGCCCACGGGCCAGGACCCCATGTCAGCCCCCCGGGGCCTCAGCAATGCCACAGCGGGGCTGGTCTCCAGCTCCACACAGCCCTGCCTGGCCATGGGCCCCACCGAGTTGGGCTCACTTGCAGGCCCACATCCCATCCTGTCCTGTCCTTGTCCTCAGGGAAGTGCCCGATGCCCGGGGCTGGGGCTGCTGCCGCTGCCCCCCAGCCTGCCCTGCCTCCCTGGGCTAGGCCTGGGCCGCCAGGCCCTGCCCTGCCGCCCCAGGGAGCCCCCATGGCCCTCAGGGAGCCACCAGTCCATGCTTCCTCAACAGCTTGTGAGGTGGTTTCTTTTAAGTTCAGAAGAAATGTAGAAGAGCTACATTGGAGGTGTTGTATGGTTTGTCCTGATACAAAGCGGAGTCGTGTAAATTGCTGGAGTATTTTTGTTTTATTGCCATGGGGACAGCCCCAAGGGTCTGTTCACCTCCTGGATGCAGACGGTCTCCCGCACCAGGTCACCATGTGCAGCCCTGAGCAGCCACACAGTCCCTCTGTGCCGCCCAAAACAACGCCAGGCTCCTCTGGGGCAGAAAAATTCAAGTCCCCATCTTCACGTTTTCAGTACTCCTGAGGTAATGCCACCATTCCTTCCTCCCAAAACACCAAGACTTGGCAGCATGTTGGATGTAGATGCCATCTTCCATATGTAATGAGTGGCCAGATTTTGCAATGGATGGTGGTAGGAAATGTTATAGAAAAAGGAAGGTGACAACATAAGTGACTACTCACTACCTCTGTAAATGTGTGGCATCAGACAAAGTGAAGGCATGATGTTTTTCCTTTGAACATTTTATTAACATATTTGTGGTTAGAGCTGTGCAAGCTGAGATCCAGATTTCTGCCACCATGATGAGAAAACAGGAGGCACCTCCCTTGCCCAATTTCAAGTGAACTTTCCGAAGACTACAACAGGGCAAGAGCCGCAGGAGTCCACAGGAGAGCATCCCCGACTCCTGACTGTCCTTCTTTAGGTGAATTACTGGGGAAACCTGATAATGGGGCAGCTGGAAGCTATGGCTGGAATTAATATTGTCTCAATTTCAGCTTTCCACCTTGAACGTAGCTGAGTATAAGTAGAATGCAAAGTGATTTTTATGTATATGTGATATGATAATTAAACTTAGCACCTTCTCAGCATTTGCTCTTCAGAACTGTAAAGGGAAGCTAAATGAATTGCCAAGGAGACAGTGAAAATTAATGATGGGATGGGACTCAGAAGTGCTGTTGACATCTGGGTTCAGTGCTCTGCTGAACACCCCGTCATTGGTTAAAATCTGTTAATATCACCTTAGGTGAGCGTCCTTAGCTTTTCTCTGACAACACCACTGGCTGCTAGCTATGCTTTAGTGCCTTCATTTCCAGCCCGGTGCAAGACATATCCTTTTCCTTCCCTTTGGGGATAAGGCTGAACTGAATTGGCAGATGACTGCTGCAACTATCCCACCTCCTTGCTCTGGCCCTGGGAGCCTGTGTCCGTTGTCAGTGGTCAAGATAGCTGATCACAGGTATGCAGTCCCCCGACTTCCTAGTTGCTGCTTAGGGAGGATAAACTTTACCAGCTGTGCTGGAAAACATCCAAAGTTGTAACAAATAATGCCACTGTCAGTGACAGAAAACTGAATAAATCTTACTGTGAACCACAACTGTATGAAAACAAGTCAAAAAGCACTGGTGCTCTGCCACAATATCAATAAGATTTGATGAAATGACAGTTCTTGAGAAAAAAAAAAAGGATTCATATGTCTGCCTTAAAACACAATCTTATATAACAACTCATATTCCCAGTAACATGGCACGAAACTCTTAGACATCGCAACTACGCGAAGTATGGTTTGTCCGATGTTAAACCACCAGCAAGGACAAACTATTTTTAGAGCTGTCATATATTATTGCACCTGAGCTTTATTTGTCTTCTGATTAAAAGAGGTTTTCCTTTGGAGAAGTTCAGTTGAATTTTATACTCATTTACTAAGTCTTATGTTCCAATTCAATTTATTTTAAAGCAGATTCTTTGGGGAAAATTATAAAGCTAATTTGAATTGATTCTTTGGAGATTCAGGCTTAAATGAAGTGCCATAAAATTGGCAGTCAAAGTGAAAAAATAGAATTGAATTTTATCCTTGTATTACTCAATGGACACAGGCACCTTGCTCTTTGCTGCTGCTGAGGGTTTTGATGTAGTATATTTCAGACAACTGAAACACACCTAAGCGCTAAACTTCACTGAAGGTTTGGTTACAAAGGAACAGCAGAGTTTTCCTTGTTCAAATATATTTTATCAGATTATAAATTTATGGCTGGCAGGTTCAAAAAGTTAGTCCTTTCAGTTTTTCAAAACTAGTTCTATAAACTCTTAGTGGTATTAATTTTGGATAAGTAAAATCAAGTCCTATATTTGTAGCACATCTGGAAGATGGTACTTTAGCATCTGGTTGTGGACTTGTCAGAGTAATGCTCCTCACAGGCAACCTCCCCCTTCTCCATTTCCAAGTCCACTGGATAACATTTGGGTAAAAACACGGAGCTGTTTTGAGTGTCCAGCAGTTTGGACTCCCAATTTAAAACACGTAATAAAAGGTCTGAGGTTTGGGTGGCAGATGTGTGGCTTTTTATTATGGGGAATCTAAAATCATTAACATTTTCAGACAATTTAGGCCATGATGGTAATGCATTATCAAATGAGTAAACATTGGTCTTACAGGTTTTCTGTCAACAGGTTAATTTTGAGGGGGTTTTCCCATAAAGCCTGTAGACAAACCTAGAAAATCTAGAAAAAGGAGACCTTTGCTTAACAGAATTTATGTTTTTCTGTTACTGTTTGATGCATTTACAGCTTGGGAAATTCACAGAAATAATGGCCGAGGAGCTGGTTGTTCAATTTCCTGTCACATAAATTACTGGGTAGATGTTCATTACTCCATCCCAGCACTGTGCTTCCAACCTAATCAGAAGCAGAAGTGAGGATATGAAAAGACGTGCTGGAGAAAACTCCAGTCTGCTCTATTATTTGCTCTGGACACATGGTCCTATATTAGAAATGACTGTTATTTTGTGTGAGTAAATACGTTAAGAAATACTTAAATAAGAAAAAAAAATTATTGCTTGGTTCTGATAATCTTCATGTGAAAACAATTTTACTGAAAGAAGCCTTAATTCCCAGGATTATTTTCTGATGTGCTCAGCTTTCCAAAAAGTATTAGTCAGGAGCAGACATGCTTATTTGCTTTGGCTCCTATTGAAAGTGTTGGACACCTGAAGTTAGACACCAAAGTTGATATTTTAATGTGGGAATTAAAATCCCCCAATCTTTCGCACATGCTAAGTTGCTACAACCCTCAATGATCTCAGTGGGAGCTGTGGCTGCTCAACGTTCTGAAAATTTTGCTGTTTGAAGTGAGGTGCTTAGTGAAGGAGATAGATGTCTGACTGCCTTGATAGCGCTCGAATGCTCCCTGGAATGGGAAGGAAGTGAGGGGGATGCGATGATGCTCTTGTTTGCTGCACTGCTGAGCCGATGGAAACCCACAGACTGCTCTCCCCGGCGCCCCTGACTTTCTGAAAGCAGAGCTTGGCACCTGCTATTCAGAAACTTTCTTCTACCCCCTTTCTGCTTAAGACATAAAGCAGAATTTGCCAAGATGCTGCCAGTTACAAGCGTATCTAGCTGTTGGGCTCTGGGAAGTGGAACGTGGTGCGTTATTTCATTTGCAGGGCAGAATTTTGATAGACTGAGCTGATCTCAAGATCCCTGGAAATCCTTTACCATCTGTCATGATAAAAAAAAAAATAATGCTTGCTCAAAGACAGAGACCTGTCCTTGGTTTATATCAATGGCTGAGAATCTGAAATTTCCCTCTATTAAAAATGGAATTGTTGCTGAATGCTGCATGCATTAAGAATGTAACGACGTGAAGGATAAAGAAAAAAAAAAAGAAAAGTAAATTTTATGCAGTTGTCTCTGCTTTGCATTTTTGTTCTTACTCCACCAGAAGCCTGAGTCTCTCCTCTCCATGCAGAGCAGCACTTTGGGAACTAGTGCTTACCCGTGATGCAACCCTGAGCCAGGCACATCCCCCTCTTTCTTCAAAGTGAGCATGTGAAAAGACACCAGCACTGTCCAGCCCTTAGAGCTTTGTCTTATTCACGTGCTATAATATTAAACTAAGCCAGGATAACCTTTTTCAATAGATAAACTCGTCTTTCTGGCCCAAAACAGAGCACAAGGTCTGGAAATCAACCTCCCTCCTCCCCCATCTCCCTGCAGGGTACATCCCTGGCTTTCCCATCCCATGATTTTCAGTGGCTTTTTAGGCTGAGCAAGCCCATGGAGCTCTCCCGGTTTCCTGGGGAATCCTGCTGTTCCCTGGGTGCCCACAGCTCTGGGTCTGCTCCCTGCTGCCAGCCCCCCTGATCTCCCCCAGGGTCCTCCCTGTGGCCCCATCTGGTGCCCCCAGGCTGAGGAAGCTCCCCAGCAAACTTTTCTACCAATATGTATGAAGATGTGCAATGATTTGTTAAGAATCCCTTTTCGGTCCTGTTGAATTCAGGGTAAATTACAAGTTTCCTCTTTTTACCCGTTGATCTCACTGATGAATATTTTTTTTCCTTGGAGAAGGAAGATGGCTGGCAGTTTTGGTTGTTATTCAATTGTAAATACCAATGTAAGCTGTTATTCACATGGTACTTATTTATCTGCTGAAGGTTAATAAAGGCCTTTTAAGAACGCCAGCAGGTTTGGGGGGATTATTAAATCATACAGTAAAAGGATGGATCTATACCTGACTCTAAGGGGCAAACTGATTCCAGTTAAGGTCTGTAGAAAGTATACAAATAGAATGATGCTTCAAATTTTTGAGAAGTAATCTGCATGAGAACAGGAACTTATTTCAAAAAATTTAAATAATTTAAGCTTTTTTCTAATAAGACTTCTATAATTTCAGGGAATTGCCTCTTTGCATCACTGTGTCCGAGTGTCCTTTCTGATCTGAGTGCTGTCCCTCAAACAGGGGGTTTCGTGTCTCACTTGCCTCAGGATGAAAACCCATAGTTTTCTCAGGTTTAGATCAGAGTTTAAGTATATGAGTGTCTATCTGCTAATCATTGCTTTAAATAGACCCAATTGCATTTGGGTATTTATTTGATCTTGTCACCAGAAATAGTAACATAGTAAAAACAGGTCTGTTTATGGGCTGAGGGAACTAAGCCTTAGACAATAAAAGCTCAAACAGCAAAAGAGCTCACATATCTATTTAGCCTCATCCAGTCCTATGCTTTTCTACAAATTAAAATAGAATCATAGAATCATAGAATCATAGAATTGTTGAGGTTGGAAGGGACCTTTAAGATCATCGAGTCCAACCTTTAGCCTACCCTGACAAAAGTCACTTCTAAACCATGTCCCTAAGTGCCCCATCTACCCTTTTTTTAAACACCTCCAGGGATGGTGAATCCACCACCTCCCTGGGCAGCCTATTGCAATGTTTAATAACCCTTTCAGTGAAAAAATGTTTCCTAATATCTAATCTAAACCTCCCCTGACGTAACTTGAACCCGTTTCCCCTCGTCCTATCACTTGTCACCAGGGAGAAGAGGTCAGCCCCCATCTCTCTACAACCTCCTTTCAGGTAGTTGTAGAGGGTGATAAGGTCTCCCCTCAGCCTCCTCTTCTCCAAGCTAAACAACCCCAGCTCCCTCAGTCGTTCTTCATAAGGTTTGTCTTCCAGACCCCTCACCAGCTTTGTAGCCCTTCTCTGGACACACTCCAACACCTCAATGTCCCTCTTGTAGCGAGGGGCCCAAAACTGAACGCAGTACTCGAGGTGGGGCCTCACCAGTGCCGAGTACAGGGGGATGATCACTTCCCTAGTCCGGCTCACCACACTATTCCTGATACAGGCTAGGATGCTGTTGGCCTTCTTGGCCACCTGGGCACACTGCTGGCTCATATTCAGCCGTCTGTCAACCAACACCCCCAGGTCCTTTTCTGCCGGGCTGCTTTCGAGCCACTCTGCCCCAATCCTGTAGCGCTGCATGGGGTTGTTGTGAGCCAAGTGCAGGACCCGCACTTGACTTGACTTGACTTCCAGTCAAACTAGAATTAGTTTGACATTTTGTTATTAATGATAGTAAGCAGAAAACATTATCAACAGACTTTAACTTAACAGTTACTTACATTGTCCTACCTGACAATGAAGACATACATTTTTAAATACCTATAGATAAGTTTTCTCTGTGAGTTAAGCAACAGCAGGTGCAATTCACGTTCTTTTAGCCAGCACAGTAGTTTATTTAGAAAATCTTTTGGAAATGTTCTTTTAAAAAGTTCTGACTTCTTTGTTCTCCTCTCTTTTAAGGGCAATGTGAAAGAAGGATGGAAGGAAATTCAAGTGCAGAAGGAAGAAACTCAGGAGAAACAGATAAATGGAAATGGAAAAAAATTATCAAACCTTTTCATAGCAAGCTGAGTAAGTATGCATCGTTTGTTTCAAAATTACCTATAGAAATAGTAGCAGAAATGAAAATATTTGCCGTCATTACAAGCTGCCCATAGCATTCTTGCTGTAATGATTTTACTCCATGTCTAATGCCAGGGCATCACAACGTGAAGATACGTGCCTTAGAGACGCCAATAGATAGATAGGCTTTTGATAATAAATCGCACAATATTCAACGTGAGAAATAGTACAATGGAAAGGGAATTGCCTTTATTTGAGAACTGGGAGCACACCTCCACAGCAGAGCTGAGGGCAAAGCAGAGTGTGAGTTGCACAGCACTGTGTGTCCGTGCTGCCCACTCTGTCTGCGAGCAAAGTGGAGAGCCTGGCTGGGGTGCTGCTGGCACCCAGCGTGATACCCAGCAGCTGCGGTGCCCCACGCCTTTGCAAGTGCATTGACAACTCATATTGTCTGCAGACAGTGCACTTTTGCTCTCCGATGCTTTCCAGGTATAATTACAATGGGACATCAATATCCAGTTCCAGCCACAGCTACCTTCGCTCTTTTTTAATTATCTGGTGACCTTGGTGACTCCATTTATTTTATTATTTTGTCTAGCTATCTATCAGAGAAGTAAAATCTGGAAAATACATCTGAAGGACCAGAAAATGTAGAAAATAGACACCTTTACAAAAGCCATACTTGTGAAATGACTACAGATAATTACCTAGCACAGCATTTACAAAACAAGACTTAAAAGCAAGGAAATTAATACTTAAAGACTGTGCAAGCCTCACAGTAAGTCTTGTAGGTCAATATACATAACAAACATAAAAGTACCGTCATCTCAAGTAACAAATTCCCTTTTCCTCATCCCATAGAAAGACTTCTGACTTGAGCTGCCCCCAAAATAGTCTGACTTGATTTTTGCTTGTTGTTCACATTAAATCCAGCACATCTTGCCCCTCCATGTAGTTTTGACTTTTAGAATTAGTTTGACATTTTGTTATTAATGATAGTAAGCAGAAAACATTATCAACAGACTTTAACTTAACAGTTACTTACATTGTCCTACCTGACAATGAAGACATACATTTTTAAATACCTATGTATAAATGTATTCCAAGATGCAAAACATTTTTGGTTCCAGAAGTCTGTTTCTTTTCTTAAGGCTAGTACAGGTAGTTGAACAAACTGATCTCCAAGGAAGCCCAAGTCACTTCAATGGTTTTACAGTAAAGATAAGTTACAGCTTCTTCTAATCTGATACACCCTCTGAAAGGCTGAGGAGATGAAAGACGTGATTCACTAGACTAAGGTAAGTGCTCCAAGGAATGTGAAACTCAAAAAAAATTATATGGTTCTCTGACAAAACGCTAAGTGCTTTGTATTTGATTTATTAGTAATAATAGCATAATCATTAGGTTGATTTTATTAGATATAACTGTTAGCTATAAAACTAGAACAATAAAGAAATATCAGCATGCTTAATATGCTTCATTCACAGAATTAAGTGTAAGCTGTGCTTAGGCATATTTGAAAACTTGCCCTGCCTCCTGTAATTATAATATATGGAGGATCCAGGGTGCCATCACTAACATAGGTGCCATCTCCCTTAAATTGCCTGGTCACTGCACCATGTAATTGAGGGCAGAAATGGACCAAGATCTGTCTGCTCATATATGTCAGCAAGGAATTATCTATAATGATTCTTTGCCCATTTATCATTTGGTAGAAGATTTTGCATTACTTTCTTCAGCTCTCGTGCGTGCCCACCCCACAGTCATGTTTGCACTGTGTTTCACTGGCATGTGCTGAAAACAGTCATTAGCACACACTGAAGACTTTCAAACAGGATGTTTGCAGCTGTTGTTTCGCAGGATTATCTTTTGCTGTTCCCTCCTGTTCTGGCTAATTATGTCTGTTGTCACCAGGCAGTTGGAGAATTGTGTAACAGGGGCCAAATGCAAGACTCTCCTCATCAGACAGTACTTAGGGGTAGGAAACCCAAGGGAAATTAATGCAGAGGACATGAAAAGAGCAAATAAGCACAGAGAAGGAGTAACAGAGTTTTGTTCATAGCTGAGTGATGTTTGATAACTCCAGCATAATTCGGCTTTTTGATGAAGTTAATGCTTTGTTCAATGCAATTTCATTTCAAAATTATCTACAGATTCAAAATGATCTCCTGACTACATCATCTGGTCTGACTCAGACATAGCAAATATGGCTACAAGCAACTCCACATGGCTATGGCACTGCAGCCTGCAGCTGGGGAAGCCTGAGGCGTTTCCTCAAATTCCCACTGAAGGGGCCAGAAGGTTTCCTTGAATGAGGGAAGTGAAGTGCCTGTGATCAGAGTCCACTGCTCACAGCGTGGGAATATGCCAGGAGAAATCCCCTGTAACTGAAGGCTTGTCAAAAATACAACCCACAGCACATGCAGCGTTTCATAGCAGAGAGCCAAAGGGATGCTGGATACCCTTCACCCAGTCCCCTTTCTCCACTTTTATTTTGTCTCAGATGCTTAAGGCAGAGAGAAGGGAGTAAGTAAATAACCATACGTAGGCTGGGTGAAGTGTAGGATGTTACACTGAGGGAGTAAAACTGCTCACAGGCACTTGATGCCTCGCTGCACTGAGAGCTACTCACAAGTTGCTGCTCCTAAAGTCCAGCCATATGTGTTAGGAAAGCTAGTGTGAAGTTTTAATGCACTAGTAGATAGTTAGACAGGCACATTAATATTTCATGGAGAATTGTTAGACTCAGATAAATATGCAAGAGGCTTTTATTCAGATCCAAATTTGCCTTTACTCAGGCATTGAATTCTGTAGATGGGGGGTTCAATATTTGATGCTGAGTGTAGGTATCCATATGAATTGATGCTTCTCAGTTAGATAGTGAGTGTTTCTTTAAAATAAGTCCTCAATCTAATATAGCTTAAATGAAGTCAGTGGCACGCAGGATGTGCCGCAGGTAGGAGAGCGATAAGACAAGTATGGCTCTGCATAACACATGCATTTTTTATACTGTACTCTTCAGCACTTCAGATTTTGTTTGCAAGTGGAGTTTGGTGCAATCAGTCACAGCTCTTACAGGAAAACAGAAATTCGTTGACACTAATAATCCTCCTTAAGACAGAGCTTATTACCACTCCTCCCTTGTCTCCCCCTCCTCGCCTGCCAAAATGAGAGCGAGCATCAGTGTGGGTTCCTGTGGAGAGCTGTTTTGGCTGGAGCCTGGCAGGCACAGATGGCCAACAAGCTGCAGCCCCTGGTCCTCCTTGGCTGAACAACCGTGCCAGGTCACCTAATGGATCCTCAGCAGCCAGCGAGAGCACCGGTTTGCTCTGAACCACAGCTCCCGTGCTTTCCTTGGTCTGACAACAACAGGACGTTGCAGTCCCTCTCTAACAAATTCTCTGCTGCCCATTTCAGGCTTGTGGCAAGCCTCATGGCTGCCTTCTCCTCTTCCTCCTCCCACGGAGACATGAAAAAGCCTCTCCCCCTTGCACCCACCACTCAGTTTCCAGGTGCTGACTCGCTATACAAAACATGGGTCATTACACTAATGTCCTGGGACTCCAGCTGATGATAGTACCTGCTCCTAAGAAACCTGTGGTCAAAATGACAGGGCAGGCCCATGGCATGGTCAATGCGGGTGCCCCAGGCACTGCAGATACCGCCAGCCCACCGGCATCTCCCCCTTAATGCACATGGTTAGGTGAGGGCGGCTGGGAAGTGTAGGAGAAGGGGCAGCAAAGGGAAAGGCAGGCCTGCTGTAGAATTAGGGAGATGAGGGGAATGTGGGCATTGTGGCGAGGCTTTGAATATGGACAGCTGGTGATAGGGAGGGGACCAGCTGGAGAGAAGGGCAGCAAGGACAGGGGTAAAAAAGTCTGTTCAGGACAGGGGACATCTGAGCACTGGGAAGGCCCCTGCCACAGTGGCTGCAGCCACTCCTGGTGCCCTCTGCTGCCACACAAGCCCACTGGAGACGCAAGGCCCTGCTGGGGTCTCAGAGCCGAGCCTGGGGCCAGGCTGCAGCTGGGCCCCTTTTGTGCCCTTCTTCCTGGTGCTACGTCCCTGCTTTGGCCCTTCCTGCAGACAGTCCTTGAACCCCACTGGACCAAGCTCTTTTCCTCTAATTCATTCCTGAAATCCCACTACTTGTATGAACTGAGCCTGGTTTCCCTGCTAGTCCTCATGAAACAAGCAGTGTTTCATCCATCTCTCTCTTCCTTGCAATCTCTGGTCCCCTCTAGACTGAGAACTTGTCTTCTGCTTATCTGGCTCCCTTCTGTGTACTCTGACAGTAGGGTGTTAGATGAGATTCTGGGAAGACTGGCTTCCCACTCACAATGCCCTGGAGAAAGCTGGTCTGAGGGTAGACCTTGCAGTGTGGCTCTGCCAAAATTCATGACAACCCAGTGTACTCAAAGCAATCGCATCTGGACAGTGGCTAACACTGCAGTTGCCTGGGCTCTTTCATTGCATTTTTCTTTCCCCATAGTTTTTTTTTTCCTCCTCCGACTCTGTTTTGTACTTCTCTTCCCACCATATCCAGCCCTGCAGTCTCCTTGCCCATGCTAGAAAAAGGAGGAATCTGTGATAATAGCTCAAGAATGTCTTGTGACTATGACACAGTGGTAGATGGCTCTGACAGCACAATTATGTTGAAGACAGTGCAATTGAGCCCTTTTATACCACGGCTGAGAATCTGCCTCCTGTTTTCAAAAGATTAATTCTTCTCAGGTTTACAGAAGTCAGCCAATGTCTACTTCTTGCTGTTGCTTTTTCTTGTCAAAGCACTTTACATTTCTGTGCTTACAACAATCTTTTTATTGGGAGCAGTGAAAGAGTTTTATAAGAATAATGGTCTTGTGTATGATGCTCAATCAATCTAATTTTCAAGCCTCTTCAAAGTTTGCCAAGCTCTATGGCTTAAAAATCCACACTTCAGCTTCTCACAGCAAGTGTGAGATGCTGCCTAAATTTCTGGGCAGTTGGAGCATTTGCTGTCCTCAGGCAACATCAATTTGTCCATTACCGCAATGAGCCCAAATTGCTCTCTCTGGTTTGATTCAGTTCCAGGGGCAAATTATAAGATTTAGGCACAACTGAGAAAATATAGGTGGGAATTTCTGAAGTTCCTCCAGCACATACAAGCTCAGCTCTCCTTAAAACTCACTAGCACTTGTGCTCCAGGTCAGTCAGTAACAACATCTGCTCACATAACACTTTATTATACCTCTGCTAAGGTGCGTTAGGAGAGCCCAGCAGGCATACTTCTTATTTCTGAATTGACTGCCAGCTAGTGAATAGATGTGATTCCCTCTACCCTTCTGAAAAGCCATGTGGGTAATTTCACCTGCAGACATGCAGATGAATATTTACTTGATGCAGGCAAACTACTTGCATCTGCTACATTATTTCTCTCGGTTATTTTTCTGGCATTATCAGGAAGGCCTTTACAATTCTTGGCCAAAGAACTTCAAACGATAATTTTTGTGGAGAAACTGAATATGGACAATCAACTCATCTGAGTGATTTGTGGCCATGCCCCCAGTCAGACTGATGAAAGTGCACATTCCTGCCATGTGGTCGTTGCTCATGCAAGTATGTATTCTTCAGAGGTACTATAATGTGGGTTTTGCATTTGAATAAACCCCAACAATTTGGCATAAAACACATCAAAAGAAGCAATTCCTTAAAGTTTATGCAATGAAAACAAAAAAAAAAAATTGGTACTAAACCAGAAAGAAGAGTATGTATTAAAAAAAGACAAAAAATGGATTTCTGCTGTGGAGTAGAGGGCTGGAGTACTGAACCTCAACCTAATGAATTCTAAAATAGAGGCATCTGTGTATTTCTGTGCTACGAGAAATGATCATATTGGATAACACATTTAAGAGCTTCTATTCTCTGTTTCTTGTAACGCTGCAGCTTAGAAAACTGAGATCAGATCTTAATTCCCTTTTACTTAGCCAGTTTGTTTACTTTTTACATTTTCGCATTTAGTAACATGGCACTTCTGTTTGTATCTGTTTTCTGTCAATGTTATTTCTAGGCTTTGATGTTTCAATACAATAATATTTCTGTGTTCAACTAGAAAATACTGTCTGTACATACTTATTTGTGTTTAAACACATTTCAGTAGAAAGGATTACAAAAGAAAGCCCTTAAAAACATGCCTGTTCATCTCCGATTATGTAAAACGTCTTTTACCTCAATTGTACACCAAATTTGTGCCTTTAACATTGCTTTTACAAGAATAGGAAGGAATACCATCCAAAATGCATTAAAGAATGGGGCAACAGCTGAAACATTCTCTTATTACTCAAATGACGTCTCAAGCATAAAACAAAAGGTGGAGAGTGAGTGAATATCTTGAAAAGTGCAGAAACACAGAATCTATCTTTTTATTTAAAATGATCCCATGTGTTAAGTTGCGGTGTGTCCTAGATACTTTCCACTTATGAAAATCAGACCAGACCAGTATAACCTAAATACCCAGAAGTGGATTCGGTCCTTTGACAGCTCAGCAGTAAAGTTCAGCCAGCTCCCCAGAAGGTGTCGTGGGTGAGCAGCACTAATTAAGGCCCTAGTGTCCTGTGCTTTTGCCTTCTCTTGTTCTTGTGCCTGTCTTTGCTGTGGGGACGAAATTGAGATTTTGTACACTGAGTGCATTTCATCCCTTGGCCAGCAGCACCACGGGTCACATGCCAGCGTCTGTGGGTCCCTGCTGTGTGGGGGGACAGGAAAGACCTGCCATGAGCTCCTCTTTCTAAACCTGCTCATGGACGTGCACCGTACGGAGAGGTGCAAGGAAGAGATACCCCAAGGCATGGCCTGACAGTGATGGCAGTGATGCTGAGAATGTGAAGCATGACCTGGACGCCCTGCAGAAGCTGCGCCTGCATTTTTGGGGCTGAACAGACTGAAACAGCTGTGCAGCCCTGCCTTGCAGTACCCATGCACTGGTCCTTGATGGGCAATCCTGTCTCTCCATTATATCTCCATCTGTATAGCAGCTTCCTTCTTCATTTAGTTCCCTGGGCAAATCTGGGCAAATTCCCAGTGATTTTTTTCTGCTCTGATATGGCCCAAAATATTATCTATAGGTAAACACAAGACTGAACTCCCTTCTGCAACAGGATCAATCTCCTTTGTGTACCTCCACATGCTACTCTGTTAAAATAGGCCCAGCAATACCTTCCCTCCCTGGATGCTGTGCTAATGTTTCTGAAGTGCTTCAAGCACAGGTGATTTTGTAAGGAGCAGTTTTAGAGTGATCATGGAACTCATCTGTTAAGGAATATAGATCAAGTTTTGCATATCAAACACCAGCCTACACAGTCATGGATTAAACTGTTTCTGTTCAACTCATTCTGGTGTTTCTGCAGCTCTAGAAATAGCCTGAGGCAAGACGCCAGCATCTTGTGTACCCTCCACTCCTGAGGCCGGTCCGCTGAACTATGGCTCTGTCTGCTCTGAGGACCGTGTGAGCTCCATGCCCAAGTACAAGCTGCAGATCCAACACCTCCTCCTCTCTCACATACTTCTTTCCATGCAAAGAAACCTGGGCATGTAGGAGGCCAGAGAGAGTTGTGAAGAACCACCCCAATAACCCAGAGATCAGATGGCAGAGCTCACTGCAAAGAACTCATGCCCACAGCACAGAGGCTGCCTTGGCACTCAAGTGTCCTGAAGAGTTCTTTACTTAGCTTATGTGTAAAGAGTGACCTTCTCACACCATTACTGCACTTAGTGCGACATTTGTGCTAGGGGAACTTGGCAATAACTCCCCAACTCTAGGGAAGGAGCTCTGGTCATTCCCCTCCTTCAACAGCCTCTAACCATCTTTTCCTTCCGTGAACCCTTGTCACAGTTTAATTTCTTTGTCAAAATTGGAAGAGTTATTTGTGTGTGATATTCTTTTATGCTGCTTCTTCAAGTAAAGGGCCTAGCCCTGAGTTCACAGAGACATTCACGTATAGCAGGCTTGACAGATGGGCTGTGGCCTCAGCACATGGCCCAAACACCTTGTGCAGGTTCTTATAACTTGACTTTTTCATGTGACCAAGATACTCAGGTTTGGAAATTAACCACTGAGTGTGCAAAGTAGGTTATTCCATACACATTGTGTAGCAGTGATGTGCACGTGCTAACTGCAGTGAAAGAGATCTTCGTACACTATTACCAAACCCAGCAGGAGTTTATGGACAAAATACTTTGTCTTAAAAGGCTAAGCAGATGAACGGTCTCTCTGGCTACCTTTAACATTTTCTTATGAGCTTGGAGTCCACCCTTTCCCCACACCTCACTTGCATTTGTCATTTTAGCATGCTTTGTTGTTCATTGCAGTATGTTTGCAAGCAGATGAACCTGTGCTGGTGTGGAGAAGCTAGTCAGTGCACAAGCCCCAGCCCTAAGAGGGATACAGGTGCCAGCAGCACCCAGGTGGCTTGACCCACACCTTCCAAATGTGCCTTCAGAGACAACTAGAAACACCTGGCCTGTTTGTGAGGTATTGAATGTGTGGGAGATCCTGTTAATATACTGCCCCTTTAGTAGAGCGCTCAGGACTGAGCTCTGGTTGTGGTGACTGGGAGTATCTCTGGTATGATAAGCTGGGCAGTCTGGTACTCTGATCCTCTTCGTGATGCTACCTGCAGCAAGAACAGGTGTTGGCTTACGGCAAAGAGGCCAGAAGGTACTGTCATATAGTGTCTTGGTTGTGTTAGAGTATGTGAAGTCGCCTGGATGTTCCCCACGTGCTTTGAACTGGGGCAAAGCAGAATATTTATTTCTTTTGTGTGTGCATATAGCACTAGGCTCCTCTGGGCAGACTGTAACAGCTTGCTGATATGTGAATGCTTCTGCTAATGTAGCCTGGAAAGCCATGTTAAATGAAAGCACTATGTATTTGCAATTGTAAACACTGGGTGGAATGATGCGTCCCGAACTTTCAAGTGCATCTTTTGCAATTGTGATGGGCTGCTTCTCCCTGTGCTAGGTTTTGCCAAGTTGAGGGTGGCTGTGTTGTCTAGGGCAATAATAGGGTCCTGACATACAGGAATGGTATGTACTCTGAACCTTATTCAGAAAAACCGCTCTGAGCTGGCTTCTCAGTTGGGCACCAGGGTACCCGCTTGAATGGGAAGGGCCGTCTGCGTACTGAGAGGCCAAAGTGGACAGAACGCTTGTCAGAGGCCATGCTGGAGATTCAGGGCATGACACATACTGGCTGCATGTCCTCAAAGGTCACTGCACGCAGAGACAAGAGGTTTGGGAGGTGGGAGCCAGCCTGCCAAAATACTGCATGCAGCGGCTGCCAGAGGCAAGCAGTGTGGCTGCGATGGGCTTGGACCCTGTGGTCTGATGAACTTGAGTCTGAACTTCAATGATTTTTATAGCCAGGAGAGATGTAACCTGCAGTGTTTCTGGGCACAGCTATTTGCAGATTAACCTTGGTAATCTTGGATTCTAATAACACAGTTACTTTAAGGCTAATGTAGCAAATTTAAGCAGTGAAGATCTCTCAGGTGGCACTTGCATAATGATTCCGCTTTAAAGATAAAGTATGGATTAGAAAGAACATATTAGCTCAAACATTTTGCAGCTATTTGGGACTTGACATCATAATTCTCTTGAATTAATGAGAGTTTTCTGTAATATTCTGGCAAACCTTTCCTTCCTTGTTTCTCAGCTCTATTGTACGTTGTCATGTTTTTAGTCTATGCAAAGAGGCTAATCAAAAGCCAGATAGAATAGACTGAAAGATCTCTGCTGATTTCAGAGGTCTCTGGAGCAGACTGTAATACTATTAATCTCTTAGAATAGGGACTCAATTTTGAAGGCATTTATATTGATGGAATAACTGCTTGCTCCAGGAAGTTACTCTGCATTTCCATCATTTAAACTCTTCCCCTTTTATTCACCTGTGCATCACCAGGCAACATGACTGTGCTTTATAAATAAGATCGAGTAACAGACAGTGATTGTATCCTCATGCCCTCTTACGAGGACTTTATTTTCTATTAAGTTCTAAGCAGTTCTGGATGGGTAAAAGCTTTATGCTTCAGATTTACTTTTTATTTGTGCCACTTACATTTTTCATCTATATAAAGTCATTGTCCCTCTCCTGCCCCTAGCTGCTCTTCAGCATTTTAGTCAATAGGAGCTCCATCGGTGCAAGTGCATTAGGAATTAGCCCAAGAGCAAGTGTGTGATGAGAAAGGAACTAATAGGAAACTAAGAGAAGATAAAAGTAAAGGGAAGAACCCAGTATACACCAACCAAAACAAGGACAACAGACAAGTACAGGAGCAAGGAGGGAAGGTCTGTTAAACTTGCATTCAGCTCAGTGGAAAGAGAATGGGGCCAAGGCATGTCGTGTGTCTGAAATTAGCATACAGCATTTTGGGAGAGTGATTTCCAGTCTGCTATTTCCCATTTTGTTTAATTTTTAATTCAAATTGTGTACTAAAAATAGGGAGCATTTTGGAGCTGAAAAGATGTGAATGGCATAGGGAGAAAAAAAACCAGAATCTGCAAGAGGAATGCTCCTGTAGCTGAAACAGCCCTGCTGGGATTTCTAGCTTCGCATCTCAGTCAGTTATGGTTACAAAATGCAGATTTGCCTTATCTGGGGCATTTTGGCTGAGAGAGCACATGGTAGTTCCTTTGTGAGATAAACAATAAGACAGAGTGAGTGGTCATCTGTCTACCTCTGTTTCTGCAGCTACTGCTATTCCCTTTTTTTGTATAGTGAAGATGCTTGTATAGCTGATTATTAATAGCAGGAAGCTTTTAAATTTTTGGAAGTTTTATAAAAATTGCCGTAGCCTCCAGTTTTCAGTTAGCATCACTGCAGCATGGCTTGTTTGTCCAGAACTAGAAGGTCAAGAGAAATTATGAAGCCTTATGCTTACACATTAGCTTCTTTTCCAAAGAAGACTGGAGAATTATTTGCCTGAATAAAAATGAGGAGTAACTGCTCTGAAGAGATCTCTTAAAAAAAACAGAGATATCTGTTCTCTAGGCTAAGCAAGAAAATCAGCTGAAAAATCCAAAAGCAGCCTCATCTAATTCTTAAACAGTTGTGTTTCACTAGTCTTTGAAGTCCTCCAGCATGAGTCTATGCATGTGGTGTAGGAAACCTTCTTTCCAGCAGCCATTTCAGGTGGTGCTGCCGCTTTTTGCTTTGGACATGCGATATGTTGAGTCTAGCATCTTCAGCTTTCCATAAAACAGCAGATTTGGTGTGATAAAGACACAAATCAGGAAACTTCCAGAACTTCAGGCTTTGTTTTAAGCCCAAGTTTCACAATATTTTGTGAATTACAGTATTTGTAATGTATCGTATCTTTGCCTACATGCTTGTGGACTTCTGTTTGAGTGATGAAATGCATTTGCCTATGTCACATATTAAATCTTATATACAGGGAGGCTGAGAAAGAATTAATTATTTTGAATTTTCAAAGGCCCATCCTTCTTTCCAGAGGTAGAGCTTTTCTAAGGTTCTCTAACCATGTCGAACTGGAAGGTTATACCCTAATGAGCCACCTTCTCCCATAGAAAATACTGGCTCATCCAACTACAGCAGAGGGTATTTAAAAAAAAATAAATGTTCTATATGTTTCTTTTTCTGCAATTTTTAAATCTAATAATCAATTTTGGTTCAGAGTAACCAAGGAAAACTTAGGGATTTAAGTGCTTAAGTCAGGGCTGGAACGTAGTCTTCTGATTTACAATGGCACTGATAGAAATTGAGTACCAAGAGATACCGCCAAATATACTACCTGATGCCTGCTTTCAGATCCTGCTTAGCCTTGCAAAACCTGGCCCCCTGAATGTTAAGGCTGAGTGGAGTACTTGGAAGCCCCCCATTGCACTGCTAGTCATGGAATTGGCTTTCTTCTCCCAGAAAGCTTAGAGAAGTTTTCTTTTTTTGTTTCCATTTGCTTTCATCAGAAGTTGTTTCCAGTTTCTAATATGCTTTGGAGCTGACAGTTGTTTTGGAGTTACAACCAACTGTAAGCATCCAAGGTTGGATGAGGATTAATTTACTTTTTAAGAGAAGGATTTCAGCTCAGAGGTGAAGCCAGGTGAGATTCCAGAAGCAGTGAATTGTGTCCAGCCCTGGTGTGGCGGACTGCTGGCATCTGAACTGCAGCTTGTATGTTACAAGCATTTCATGATTATTAATACAGATAGGTACTCCTATCATTCTCTGAAATTTGTATGTGCCTTTATAGGTGAATTGGTTTCCGAACCTGACAGTCTCTCTTGTTTTCTGTCACTGTTGGAGAAGAGATACCAGGGACAACTGAAAACAAATTACTGGTGTATAATGGACGGCTGGAACTGAGCAGTCGGCCACAAACTGAGGTTCAAAGCTGTTCTAATTGCATCCGGATTCCCCAGAAGCTGCTCCACGGAGGTGTATGTTTGGACCAATACAGCATGTTGTCACTGCAGAAGTGGAAGGCAGGGCTAGGTGTGCTGCACCTGCTCTTCTTGGCATCTCGGCAGCATGATTTCTTCTGCAGTAAAGTCTATTGGAAAGCTTAAATAAACCTATCAGGAGCCCAGCTCATGACATAGCCCTGGGGCAGTGGGGACATAGCCCATGTAAGTGAGGGGAGCCTGGGATGGAAAGAAGACTCTTGCATCTTTCACTGAAATAATTCCCCTATCAAGTTTTAAGTTTAGCACAAATGGAGAAAAAATAGCTTGTTGTGTAGGATCACCTGAAGTAACTGTGCCTTGCAGAGCAAGAAGTAACTCCTTGATAACCTGATGACACGTCAGGACAGCAATCCTTTAACACTTACAGAGTGTTTTTTATCTTCAAAGCTTCACGAACATTAGCTAATTAATCCTCACAAAGCCTGAGGGAGTTACGTATTCATTGTTACAAGTCATGGGCCAACAAAGAACTTCACAGTTGTCACCATGCCTCAAGCTGTGGCTACTGCTGGCATCAGCCAGAGCAGAAATTAAGATCATCTTACTAAAAACCACTCTCCTTTACTCCCCCAGCAAGTGGCAGTTCAATAAGACTCTCCAGAGTGATGTAGAAACTGGGATTCAAAATGAAGCCGGACTACTTCTATCCACCACAGTGTAACACAGCCAGTCATGGCTAATGCTTGTTACCCAGCAGGCTGCAAGCTACAGCCCGGGGAACTGGGGCACAGAGCCTACAGGGGTGTTGCACAGTCAAAATCCCAGCAAGCCAGTGCTGGCCTTTACACTGCTGGAGCCAGGTTACTGCCCTGAACTTTCATCTTCGCACCTCAGGGAAATGCAGAAATAGATCCATGGTAGACATACACAGAGAAACTGAGCAGAGTTGTGGTAGCTCTACAGAAACTGCAGCTCTGTCCTGCCTTTCTTGCAGCTTCTTCCAGAGCCATGATACCAGGGGTGAAGCAACAGCCTTGGAGCATCTTGCTGCTGTGATAGAAAGAAAATGTGCTCCTCCTTAGCATAGATAAGGGCCATCTGTGTATGGCTGAAATGAGATAATGTTTAGGAGCCTGCCAGGATACTAAAGGCTGCACGTTCTTTGGTGTCTTGTGCTGTTCGAGCTCATGGCTGTGCTCCATTTGAACTCTCTCCCTTTTGCAGTTCTCCCTGCTTGCATAAAATGAAGCAGAATGCAATGGTTCGTATAAATAACATGGCTTAGGGAAGGCATGTGTAATAGTATGCATGCTGATATGAGCCAGTTGATGCTTGGACATCACAGGTCTCTGCATGGTGTACCAGAAGGTTTGACAACTACGTTGCTACATCCTTCAGTCAATAAACCCCATGCTGCCCACCTTTAGAGGGTGAGTTACATGTGGAGAGCTGTTCGCTCTGCAGTTACCAGAACAGAGACAGCGGACTGTGATCGTGGGGAACTGCGTGGAAGCTACTGTGGTAGACATGGCTTATGGGACAGAGCTACATGTGGCTGCAAGGCATCGGTTTTCTGCTTGACTGAAAGTCAGACTACACACCCTGAAGGATGTTTGTTTTGGCCTGTTGTTAAAGACCTCCTTTAATGGTGATGCCACTGCTGCCTCAGTGAATCTCTTCTAGTGCATCTCTATCCTATTTATGGTTTTCCTAATATCTAACCTAAATCTCTCAAATTGTCACTGTTGCAATTACATTCTCGTCCGTTACTTCTCTGCAATTACTTCCTGTCCAATCCATCACAGGCATGGAAATTACTTTATTTCCTTTCTCTGTGCAACAGCCCGGTTGTACTTAAAGGATGCTGTCATGTCCCTGCTCAGCCTTCCCTTTAGTTTAAACAGGCCTGGTTCATTCAGCCTGTACTTGCAGATTGTGATTTCTAGACAGCTGATCTCTTCTTTTTCCTCCCATCTTGTGTGTCCCTTGTTGTTCCAGGTCCCCCCTGCAACATACTGGAGATGTGACCTCACCAGTGCTGAACCAATAAGCAGAATTACCTCATATGTTTTTAAGGTTACGCAGTGAGAGATCTCTGCTGTTTGGGTGTGTCAGTGTTTACTGGGGGTCCAGGATGGGCATGGACCCACGTGTCAAAAAAGGACAGCATATCCCAGTGGCCCAGAAAACTTTTCAATGCTTTACCATCCTATTTTCACCTCTTCCGTTTTTCATTGTATCAAGTGTAGTAGTGAAGGGGATTTACCTCTGTTAAGAAATATCTTCTCTGGTATCTTCCTAATTTAGGATTGCTAAAACACAGCCGCACTAGTGATGATATCACAGCTGTACTCAAAAATTCATTCCAAAATTAACACACTCAAGACTCCACCAAGTGAAGCAAACTATTGTAACGGGTGAGTCATGATAAATGTAGAAAAAAGGGAGTTTGGGATATTTAACAGAAAGACCAAAGGTCATACACAGGTCAGTATGAGATCAAATTATGTTATAACATCTTAACTTTTGGTCATTCAGAAAGTAAATAACGTAATTCTAATTGAGAATGAAAACCAAGTAAGTATTCTTTTGCAGAAACACAAACCAAACTGAATAGTGAGACACAAATACGCAGAAGTACGTCATGTATTACCAATATCCTGAACCTGGCCAAGGAGTGTTACACTGGTGAGTGGCTGAAATTTGACCAATACTGATTTCTGAATGAAATCAATGGCACATTTTGACAAGTGGGATGTAAAAAGGGGGAAGGGAAAAAAAAAAAAAAAGCTGTCACTGCAAGAGACAGGATGGTGTTTCATGAAAAGTGAAGTGGTGTTTGGTGACCAGAGAATTTGGTACTTTGGAAAAAGTAAAGGGGATCTTTACAAGAGGGGAGTGACCTCCAAGTTTCAGGTACTTCTTCCACTTCCCCAGTGCTTGCCAAAGAGGCTGACGAACATTCCTCTCTGTGTTTGTCACTGTGTGTTGCAGGAAATAAATATAACAAAACTCAGTATAAGACCTTATGAAAAGGGAGGGTGATTTTATTTTAAACAAATCTATTTCCAGGCCCCACACACTCATTCTCTCAGATTGCTCATGTATGCACACATGCATTTCCCATGTGCTTTCACACCCACTTAAAAGCTTTCTTCTCTCTGTGCCCAGGGAGGCAGGGACAAGAGATGTCAACCCTTAAGCCCTCGTCAAGTCTCTTGGCTTCCTATTGTCTAGCAATGACAAACTCCCTTTTGATTAGTCCTTTTAAACTCTCTAAGAGTTGAGAAATTACTGTAATACCTTGACCTCAAATCATGCTTAGTCCTTCCTCCAGGGATGTAAAGCAAGATTGGTCCCCTCTGTTTCCCCATTTTAAAGTTATAATCCCCTTTTCTGTTGAGGGAAAAGGAGGACAATGGCAAAGGGTTGTGGTATATCCTTGCTCCCATCTTGCTGTTACCAACATACAAGACTTCTGCTGGAGCACTGTCTCTGATGGAATCTTATTGCAGAGTAGCCAACTGGTCTTCATGGGAACACACTCCTCAGCATTCATAGCTCAATTGCTGCCAGTTGCATCCTTAGTAATCAACACAGGATATTCTTTTAAACCTTGCTCTCTTGTTTCTTACAGCTCTTTGACACACGGGCATTTCTTTTCACATGTCAGCCAGGTTAATCTTAATATATATCTCACAAATGTCCACGTAGTTGATAACCTGAAGCCAGGATCTTGCAACTTGAGAGATGTTTCTCCAGACTCCTAGAAACCCCTAAACCAGTAGAGGCTGCCAGATGGAGAAAGCAGCCCGACACATCCCAAACACACCTCTCCTCCATCCGAGTGAGGGTGGGATCATTGCTGCCAGTGCACTCACTGTTGGTCTTGTGACTGGATAAAGTTGGATAAGAAAGGCATATGTCTATTTTACATAGGTAAAATAGGGGCCAAAAATGTAGGTTTGCAACAGTGAAAGCTGTTAGTAAAGAAAAAAGTCATAAGAGAGAAAACTGCAATTCTGTGTTATCAGTTAAGATCTTCATAAGTTGTTTCATTGTTTCCTAGCCCAGGAGATTTGCCTCCTCACCATCCCATCCAGCCCCAGGATGGCATGTCGTGGGGCTTTCTTAGAGCCACTGCTTTCCCCTCCCTGCTGCTGAGGACATCTCACCTCAGGGGGTGAGGTGAAGAGCTGTCCCTCTCTTCTCTTCCTGTGAGCCAGGCTGTTTTGTGTGTTTCCTCCTGACTGCCAGCCTTCTCGTGTTAAGGATGTGGTGGTAAAACTTTATAAATTGCAGCCCTTGGAAAAAAAGACATTTTACAATCACTTTATTAGTGTCGCACTATTCGTCCTACACTGAGATTTTCTTAGAGATCAGAAATGATGTGGTTGTTAGGTTAAGCATCCATCTCTGTATACCTATACAGTTAATTTTAGGATGACGCTCTTAGGCAGGTCCATCAGGAGGAAAAGGATAATGCACTATTAAAGTTGCAATTACCATATTAGGTCCAAAATAAAAATCCATATACCAGCTGTTATAACCTAGCTGAAGAGGGGGTAGGAATGTGGCAAATTTATTTTCGTGGTCTTTTATATAGCTACTCATAACAGCGAAATTAAATGAATACATGTGTATGTGTGTACAGCTAGATTTATAGACTCTCCTTAAAATGTAAGTATTTCAGGTCCTGCTGAACTAGCGCAGAAACAGAAGCCAGGATAGTTTCACCTGCCTAGATGGCTTCAGCTCCCATGTATTCAGATAGGCTTGGCAATGCTAGAGGGACTTACCCATGCCTCATGCAGCTGTTTCTTGGGCAGTCATGAAAATTTGGGGATTTGAGCCTCGGAGTACCGCAAAGCAGGAAGGAAACTAACACTCCAAAAAGCATTTCCTTTGGCAAGTGCTACCCCCTTCCCCACGCCAGGACCCCTCAGTGAACCAGAGCCCTCAGGGCACCAGTGCTAGCTATAATACAAATGCCTGCTTAATATCTGTGGGTTTTTCATGTATTTTCTCTCCTCTGTTAGATATTTTTGGCTAGAACTCTAGCCAGGGCAAGCTAATGTATCTTTGCTGGTTTGGAGTACCCGATGATGTAACTCCCAGTCAACAGAAGTGAAATGCATTTTTCAGCTGCCAGTCAGTTATTCAAACCACAGGACAGTGTATATCTGGAAGTATGCACAACAAGCGAAATAAATTATAAATATGCCAAACTTCATTACCTGAGGTAGCAGAGAGGGAAGTTGAGATTTCCACTCTGCCCAGGGTCCACAGTGGGGCAGGTGCTGCAGAGGCATTTCTGCCTCTTTGCAGGAATCCAGTGTGGGCTCTGGGGTCCTTGTGAGCCCTGGCTCGGGCACTGCTGCCTCTGTGCCGCATGCCACCTCCCAGCGTCATTGCACCTGCACCCACACCCTCTCGGAGGGGGCTGCTACCCTGCTGTGGCCCTGCGTGCCCACCCTGCGGGACATGAGGTCTGCTTGGGCTCGGTGAGACCAGCAGCAGTGAGCCCTGTTCTGAAGGACTTTTTGCCGCTAACAGTCCTGCGGCCCTGCTGAGTCTGGATGGCTTCACCTCCACCTTGCCCCGTGCATGACTGATTTACTTTAATATACCTAGTCTAGTGGGGTTGCAACAGGATGATCTCTAAGGTCCCTTCTAACCCAAACCATTCTATGAGGAGTTCTTGCTCCTTCGTATTTCACTTCCTTACTATGTTCACTCCTCCCAGCCTTGACTTTCTCTGAGCAGAGCAGCCCCCGCTCCTCCGGACTCCCTGTGCAGGACAGGCAGACCTTCGATTCTGGCAGAAGTCCTTCTCCATCTGTTCCAGTATGAATTCCTCTTCGTGTGTCACCCGCTACCCAAACAGTATGGAGATCCACAGGGGCCCTCCCCATCAGCTGCAATGGCACGGAAGTTTCTCCAAGGATGAGAAATGGCATTTCTGAGTTCATTTACCACAGTCTAGGAGTGCATGCGATCATCTTTTAGAATTACTCACCCTGCAGCTGAGTACCCTGTGATTTTTACCTTCTTTAATTAATTTTCAGCTTTCCATCTTACTGCCACGGTTTTGTTACCAGCCTTTGCTTTTCCAGATAAATTCAGCCTGTTCTGTTTTTCAAAGTCATCTAGGTCTTTCTGCGTGACATTCTGACCCTTTGCTGTGCTGGCAATACTTCCTAAATTTGTGACATCATAATATTTTATTAATAGAAATAGATATTTAAATATTATATATTAATATAACTTCCTTTTTTTAAATGCCTCTGACAAAGTTATTGTACAAGAGCAGTCCATGGGCATTACTTTCAGCGCTTCCCTGCGCAGAAACCTCTCTCAGCATAGTCCTTCCTTCTTCAGTAAAGCCTGTGGCCCTGTCCCACTGGCCAGATCCCTGCCTGCTGCATCGTTGTGCTGTGCATTGCATATGCTAATTTAAATGGTAATTTCCTACATAACACTACTGCAAATTCTTTGCCAAAGTCTAGATGGTTATATCCTTTTCTTTCTCCAGAAGAATATATTATTCGGTAAGCTCAGGTTACCTTTTACCCTATTTGCTTTCACATCCTCAACTTTTATTTTATTCAGAAATTGTTCTAACAAGTTTCACAGAACTGATCTCAGGCAAAAGGACATGTACTTGCCCAGATTACTTTTCATTTTCTTTCTGTAGGTGCTACCAATGCTGTTCTCTAGGGAGCTGGTGCCCCTTGATGGTGTCATTTGGTGTCCTGATTACTGTGCTGCATCACTCAGAATCAGGAAGGGACATCACCTCCATGTCTTGTAAGTGCTTTTGTTACTTAGAGTGATTAACTATGCTTTCTTTTAAAAGGGACATGGGGTTTTGTGGCAAGAGCATGTCCCCCGTGTTGGGGTGTGTAACCTGGCGAGGGGCTGAAGTTGTCCCCATCTTTCCATCGCGCTGGTATTGAGAATGGGGTCGTTCTCGCTGCCTGGAGTGGGGAGCACAGAGAAAGGCCAGAACTCGGTAGTGTCTTAGAGATTTTTGCCAGGAGAGATATATATAGAGGACAATCTCTACATTTCAGGACGGCTCTGGCAACTGAGGATGTCTGATCTCCCTATGAGTAACAACCATTTTGAAGTGATTATTCATCCTGTTAGATCTGAAGCATCTCACTAGAAGTTGTTACTTTCCCCTCACCCAACTTACTTGAAGGTTTCTTTGATCTAAATGTCAAGCCCTTCCTAAATTGAAGTCCTTGAGTTATTTGGTTAACTTATTTTCACTAGTTATTTCCTGGTAGTTAGTTCAATAAATAGTAACAGGTCTATTTTTGTTTAGCCTTTGATTTAATTTTAACTGAGCCAGCCCATGCCCACTCACTGCAAAATTCTTGTCTATGATTAGCTCGTGCTCACCAAAACCAGGTCTTAACTGCTGCTCTGCATATTGATTCAGTGGCTCTTTGATGAAGAAATCTGAGTCTCCTGATCCACGAGTACTTAGGCTGTAATATTGCCGGCAGTGTTTGTTCTGCAATCGAGGCATGGGACGTGATATTTTTGTGAGAGCATTACGGAGAATGATAACCTTTCCTGATGCTGTTCCTGGGGGCTGTTAGAGACGCAGTAGAACCAGCCTTTACTGTCCTTCCTCAGACTCATTTTAGCCTGAACAGATTGCCTCCCATCCACGCTGCCTTTTCTCTTTCCTTTATGAACTACCGCATCGTGGCACTACAGTGTTAATCTGCCATGATAATCTCTATTTCCATCTTTCCTGAACAGCATGTACTTTCCAAGGATTTGTGAAACACAAGCAAATCGAGCCATTTTTAGAATAGTGTTTTCCTTAGGTCTTTCAAGTCCTTTAATCTGCACTAGTAAAGACTAAGTAGCCCTTACTCTAACTTTTCTTAACCTTATCTTTTGCCTTAGGCTGACAGGGAACAGGGGCATGTACTTTCATCTGTGTGCTGAATCATGCAGAGTTTTAGTTAGTCCCTTTTTTCTTCTTGCACTGGAGTTTACTGTGAGATCCCAACAAAAATAACAATGCTAACTATTTTTTCTCTCTTTCTTGCTCTCTCACTCTCTTTTTAAAGCACGGTTTCCAGATTTTTAAGGAAAAAAAAAAAAGGCAGTAAACTCTTCCCTTGAAAACCTGTTTGCCTTGTATGAGGAACAGGTATTTCAGGGTCTTTATTGGGAATATCTGAGCTGTACAAATACTATGCTAATGTTCACCGCCCCTCTGGAGGAAAGGAGTACTCTTACCACGTTCACCACATATCATCCCTGCCTGAGGCACACCAGAGACACCAGCCTCCTTGGTTTTTCCTCATCCTTTATTGTGTACTCCACTATCCATTTATAATGAGTCACTCATAAACTTAACCTAATCATGACAAATACGTGAAGAACTAATTGGCAGTTCATAAGATGAACTGAAGTGGATTGAATAATGAAGGCACTGATGCCACTAACTTGTTTTGATTTGTATATGTTTAGACACATTTTGAAGTCAACAGGGAAGTATACACAACTTGCTGAGCTCAGATATTTCCTGGTTATTATCTCCCCTTTTCTAATAATCAAATTCATTTGCAAGTAACCACAACCAAGCAACCCAATCACAAAAGATTTATATCATGTTGGCAGTTGAAACGGTCATTTGATTTCCAGTGGGTGTCGGTTGCCAGGTAGATCCTCAACAGTGTTTCATCTTCAGATCTACCTGTCTACGCAATCTTTATGATTTACCGTGTCACAGAGAAGAATCCATTACAGTTTCTGCAAGTAAGCTAGGTGCTACATTAGATAACCAAGTTTCCTAGGGCTATTAGCCATATATATTCCAGATAAATTGTTTTCCTTGTGTTATGAAGTCAAAGTAAACCTGCTAAAACCGTAACACTATATATCAATATCCTAAATTTCCTATTAAGTTCCATTTGCCTGCAGATCCTCCAGATGGGGGGAGACCAGGTCGAACAGCTCAAGGAAGTAACATTTCTAACATCCTAATGCGAAACAGTGCAGGGCCATATTGTGAAAGAGAAGCTCGTGTGTCATGAAGATAGTAATGTTTTATTGAATCAAGAACTTGATGTCAATCGTGCTTTTCAATTGCGGAAGCCTGTTGTTTATTGCAGCAGCACATTTTGTGTAAGTTCCTTCCTGATTTACGATGATTCACATTGATAGACTTCTAGTCTATGACACTGCCATCACAAACGATAATTTATAACAGCTTCAGCTCTGCTCTTTCAGTGCTGGTGTTCAAGGACTAGAGCCAAGATCTATTCACCAGAAGTAAATCTGGGAGGAAGTTCACTTACTATGAATATTTAATTAATGTTTATATACTACGATTTATTTTGTTAAGCAGTGATTTAATTCAGAATGTTCAAAATGGTGCTATATGGGTGAAAAGAATCAGCAGCCATGTGCTCAATTCATTTCAGAGATAAACCTGGTTCCATTCATTTTCTTTTATGGTGAAACCTGAAAACAAGCTTTAGTAAACGTGGCAGAAGAGTGAGTGCATAAGCCAGTGACAAGTGGTGCTTCTCTGTTCTCTGTAATTATACAATAAAGAGAAGATGTTCAGCTTCACCTCCAAGTCCTTCTCCTGCATTGCTCTTCCTATGCAATGGAGTGAACCTCTTCACTTTGCTACTTTCTTTTTATTCAGACTAATCATCTCCTTGCAGAGATACTAGTGGAAGTGATTGAGAATAAGGGGTACAACATCATCTTGATGCTGAAGAGCATTTGTAGAAGCTGAGTGCATGACTCCCCAGCAGAATAAGAGAATACACAGCAGAACCATATTTTTCTTTGTCTGTAAGAAAAACAGGAATGGCCGAGTCATTAGAGATCGCTTGTATTTTTCATATTATAGAGTATAAAGGCATTCTGTTTTTATATATTTTGTTAATACAAAGCCTGCACTCTTGTTTGTGATCCCTGAAAAACTTTTGTTTGATGAGGTTATGCTCTCAAAAGCACTCACATCAATTCATGATATGAGTAATGACCCTATTGGTGGAGTGGTAGCCCCAACAAGTCTTTTTTTCTGGCACCAGCCCTTCACTCCCTGAAGGTATAACCCCAAAGGCCAGTACTCATCGCTGAAGTGGGCTGAGGATGAGTGGGTGATGCTGCTACCCCCGCGCCAGCTGTCTGAGCTGCCTTTGCAGCCGGGTTATGCTCCCCAAACAATGCAGCTGGTGCTTTCCTAGCAGTCACTATGGAGTGGTGTGGCCATGCTGGTGTACAGCCTCCCTCTCTCATGTACCACCAGATATGGCTGGCTCTCCCTTTCCACAGGCTGTTCCACAGAGCCACCTCCTTACTGCATCAGCACAAAAATTCTGCACTCACACAACACAAACAGGCTGTCAGTCTAGCCACAGTTCTCCTTTACAAGCTAACCCCAAGTATAGCCGTCTGTCCAGCACCAGAGGTTCCCAAGGCATGCCAGTCACCAGAGCCTCTTGGGTCCAGGTCTTCTTCATAAGAGGGTGAAGCAGCTGCAGTCCCCGATAGCTGGTGACCGCTGTGCTGGGATGCTTCTCTTCCCACCAGCCCGCATGCAGAGCACAGCCCCTCCTTGGCCACCCCTTTACAACAGGCTTCTCAAAGGGCCTCTTGCTCGCTACTGCTCTGTGAAGCCAGTGTTCCTGGTTGTCCTCATCCACGGGGCACACCAGCCTAGGAAAACCTTTCCTTGCAGTTTCCATGCATGGTATATGTTGGATAAATCTTAAATAGATTATACCTACTTCAGTACATAGCTTGAAAGTGTAGCATAGCACTGCAATGAAGAAAACCCCTTATTCCATTAAATTAGATGTTCGGTGTAATGTGAGCTGCATTCCTCCTTCATCTACACCCAGATTTCCTCACTGAAGTCAATTGCAGCTGGACCCTTGGGATTAAGAAAATAATTTGACCCAGTTAGGTATCACAGAACAGACTTCAGTGGATTGCACAGACTAAAGAGAGAGCAGAATGTTGCCCATTGTATTTACTATCACGTTTGTTTTGGGAGCTAAATTATTCCTCCTAATTCTGCTAGCAGTGTAATACACTGTCTCAGTAATGGAAAGCATATGAAAGCAAGCAGATGGTGAAAGCAGAAAAAAACCCAAGCATGTCCTGATAATGTAGTAAGCAAGTTCATTTTTTTGGCATTAGGCTTTCATAAGCAAGGCATGGTGATAACAAGTACAGACACATTTTTAGAGCACAGTTCATCAAAAAATATAGCCAGTTTCATTGCAGGGCAATGGAAGATTACTTTTTCAGACTCCTATATAGATAAAAGCTAGATGTGAATGTTGTTGAATTAGACCCATCATTTGTTATTGCTAGCAGCTGAGTGACAGAACAGATACTGGTCAGAGTGATTCCATCACGGCTCCTGTGATCTCTCCTATCATTACAAATGTAGAGTCTTTCATCCATTGATTTGCAAATATGCAGCTATCCTGCATTCCAGAAATACCACAGACACTTCAATATAAGTTCTTATCACAGTGGGCAGTATTGGAAATTCAAAATATTTTATTTCGCTTTATAAGTATGTGGCCTCCAGTTTGAAATTTTGAAGTTTAAGGTTGTTGCTTCTTAGATCCTTATGTGTGTATCTGCAGTACACGAAGGTCCCAGCACGACTGCAATGGCCCTTGCTTCTCCTACATGCATGCCCCATCCTTCCAGGGCGGAAGGCAGAACAGCCTCAGTGGGAAACACTTCCATTTGCTTAGCAAGTCTGAGAAAACTGAGCCAACCTTGACTCCCTGGCTGAGCAAAAGGCCTTGAAATGTGCTTTCTGGGAAGGACACTATCCAGCCTGATGACCTTCAAACTACGTTTTTAAGTCTCTCGGGACAAAACATGGGCAGAAATGAGGCCAGAGTTACCGTTTATCATTTTAAGATTCTTCAAAGAAGGGATAAAATAATCTTTGTTATGATTTCCAGTTGAAGCAATGAAGCCACATCTTCATGTGCCTGCAACGTGGACCTTCCTTCAGCTTCCAGGAATTTTGGTTTCAGGGAGGAGGAGCCACGAGAGGCACTGCTGTAGCCGTGAGGGCAAATGCCAGTGTAAAATTGAGGGAATAAACCCAGATCTGAGCACGCCAATCACTTCTGTGGGGAAACAGGTGCGGAGAGACAACCCTATTTCTCATTAAAGCATATAATTCATTACAGTGCTCTTTTTTCACTATGCAGTAATGCAGCATACTAAGTAATGCACCGATTTGGTTTTTTTTAAATATTTCATATGCATCTGGTTCATTCCTGACTTGAAGAAACAAAGGCAAAAGAGTCTTTTTGATTGCTTGATCTCTCTGAGGACCCTGTGCTTGCTGCTTCCTGAGGAAAGTTGTCTCCCTTTATCCTTTTTAGTAATGGCTTGCTGATTTAACCTCCCAGGAGATAAAGTTTTTTCTTCTGGATTGCTTTTAATATCTCTGAGAGGTGATGGGTGGCATCATTCAGATTTCTTTGATGTCCCTGTGTCCTCTTCGTTTCATTACCCAGGCAGGACTTAGAGCAGGGGAGAAATGGGATCAATGTCACATCCCAGGTCCCAGCTGTTTTCCCACTCCTCTGCAAGTGCCACCATCTTTTTCTGATGCCACCTCCCCTTGCCAGGTCTCAGGGACACGGTACTGCAGCGCCTTTGCTGCTGGTGCCACATGGCTTTGGCAGCCTGAGCCAGGGCGAAGCCTGAGCATTTCTCCTGGCAGAGCCTCAGGCAGGGACCAACCTGCTCAGCTGGGGACAGGCCCCAAAATACCCATCTCAGACTCACAAGTTGGGCTGGGACCGGGGTGACGACAGGCTTGGTTGAGCTGCTGGCTGAAACAGCTGGCAGGGAGCTGGCAGCGGGTTGCGTCAGTGTATTGCTTTCCTCTGCTGTGTTACCTTTCTGTAATCCATGGATCTTTTTTAGGGCAAGAGCCTGAGGTCCCTCCTGCAGAGAAATAAGACCTTGGTCCCAAATTGTTTAGACTGAAGTCAGCAAGCCTGTTTTCAAAGCAAATCCCTGCTCTCCGTGAGTAAATCTCCCGCTTAATTTTTGTTTAACAATCCCGCAGCAAATGGCTTTAGATGCAGTGTCTGTATATAACTGCTCTTTTTGGTGCATTTCCCGTAATGAGCCATAACACGTGTTGTGTCTTTACACACCTCGGAACAATGCTATGCAAGCATTAGGAGATCTTTCTAACAACTAAGGAATGTGCGGCTTTTCACAGCTCACCCAAGCACTCCTGGCTGATAAGCCTGACCGCTGTGGGACGTTATCTGTATTTCTAGGATCAGAGGAAAAGTGAAAAAAAGGTGGGAGGCATATCTGAATATTTTAAACAGCTAATTCTGTACAGAGGACACTTCTCGGACGGGGAGGCCTGAGGAAGTGCGTTTGTGGAGCCATAATGCTGGCCAGAGAAGGAAGTTCAGTGAGAAGCGTAGAGACCCAAACTCTTCACTCCTTCCCATCTCTGTGTATGCTTGAGCAATTTGTTCAGTTTCTCCCACTGGCAAGTGCAATGCCAGTATATCCATAGCCATGCTCAGACATTTTAATTCACAGTAAGTGAATTAAATCCACAGCAGCACTGTGCATGCCTCGCACCTGTGTGTAACAGTGCAGGAGCAGTATTTGTCCCAGTGATGTCTCTGTTAGGGGAGGGACGTGCAGTATGCACATGGTGAAGGGCTGTTACTCACCATGGCATAAGCAGCACCTCCAGAGCTGGGCGGCTGGGGGCCTCTCCCTGAGTCTGACCTGCACCCACTCCTGAACTACCCCTGCTAGAAATGACCTAGCCCTGGGGCTCAGAAAATGTCTTTCTGAAGAATAAGGCTTTTGCTGCGTTTTTGATTTTTTGCCTGAAGCAGCCCAGCCTGCACTAGCTAACAGGCATTTTTCAGAAGGGTCATTAGGCCGAGTTCCTCATGTTTCAGTAACAGAGTTACACTGTTATTCAACACATAGAATATTTGTTGTACAAATATAGAAATAGACATTTCCAGGAAAATACAGCTGGATGGTTTTGCCCAGCGGTGCTTCTTCCATCTTTGGTAACAGTCATGAGCAAAAGATCTTGCTGCAGTCCATCCTCCCAGCGAGGACGAGCCCCTGAGACACGGTGTTTCTTCAGGAGGAGCAAGTGGGGAAGCAATGCCCAGCGGTGGAGGACTGCACGGCTGGAAAGCATGCTTGCTGGGCAAAATATCATGTGCATCTTTGTTGAGACATCTTCAAGTCCAATTCCAGCTTCAGCAGGCACACAGCAGTCCCCCCAATTTACACCAAACCCCCGACCATGCCCGACGCTGGCACCAACTTCACAGCCCTGCCCCACTCCCCGCTGGACCGTATTACCCTGTGTAGAGATTTTTGTCTGCATCAAAGTCAGGAAATTCCCAGTTATAGTTCCCACAAAACCAGAAAAAGAGGTATTCTGAATGAATACTGTAAATTAAAACTCTGAAGTTAGCTCCACAAGCGTTTCTTAGCAGGTGCAGGAGATACCCCATGGTACAGCAAGTTTGGAAGGTGCTGACTGCAACCTCCACGCCTGCCCCTGCGAAACCCGAGCACTGCTGAAGGAGGGGTCTGGGGGTAAATCCTTTTGGAGGCAATCTGATGCCAGGCATCAGATGTTCTGGGGTAGCTGTTGAGTTTCTGGCGACATGAGGCTATAATCCTGGTATTGAAGAAGGTGGTGACCCACGCTGTACATCAGAGCCAGTGAGCAGCAGGTTTTTGCTGAACTCCGCAACGACGTGGGCTAACCGGCATCCTCACACAACGCTGTATTTTCTGCTCTATTTACCACACTTAAGTGGCCTTCATCGCTTCGGTAGCTGAGGGCTTCACACTTGTTAACATGTTTATCTGCGCAGCAGCTCTGTGAAGCAGGGAAGAACTGTTATCCCCATTTCACAGGGAGGGATGGAACCAGCAAGAGGCCAAACATCCACCCCAAGGTCTCAGGGAGTCTGCAGTAGAGTCTGGGCCTCCCAAGTCTGAGGGTCAAAACCTCATTTTCCAGTAGTGACAGAATAGGATACAGAACCAAAATTTCATGGATAAATAAGTGCCAGCACCTGCTGGCTGGAATCCACAGGTTGTGACTTCCCCATCTCCACCAGCACTCATATTTTGCTCTGTTATTTCTGTTGTTTCAAATATTTTGTCATAGTGTTATCTTGTCTAGTCTAAACAATGGTCCCACTTGCTCTTGAGAGTCATACTCTGCAGGGTTTGACAAATTTTATTATTCCCAGTGTTTGGGCCCAGATGCAGAGGGGTGGATGCACCGGAGTCAGGACCCCTCCATCCCTCTGCCACCCCAGCCCACGCTCTCTGCGTGCAGCCACACGGCAGCAGAGCCACCACCAGCCACACCATCCCTTCCGTCCGCCCTGGGGCTGCGCTCCTTCCCCCAGTACAGGGACACAGCTGTCTCTGTAGTGTGAAGAACTGTGTGGCCTTGGTGGCATCATTCCAGATGCATGTTAATGGAAGACAAGAGAAAAAACTGGCCCACCATGTTCCAAGCTGGCCCACTGTAGAAAGAGATACAAGCTGCGATGCTCCCACCTCTGGATATGCTGTCTCTTAAAGCAGGTGGTAGTTCAGATCTCCGGCTCCGTTTCAGTCCTGCTCCTTAATAAAAACCCCGGTGTTACTGAAAGAACCATCCATATCTGCTTTGGCACATGAAGAACGCGTCACTTGCCTCGTTGCCTTAAAAGCAATAAATCTCTCTTTATCTTGATGGTCACTTAGTAATGAAAACCAGTGGCCACATCAGTTATCTGAAAGAGGCTAAATGACAACTTCTTCCATGCCCTATACAAATCAGCCAGATAGCTTCAAAGCCCTTATCGGTTCCACGTGGCTGGATATATCCAGAGTGGCCGAAATGGGCCAGCACTCAGCGCTTTGTCACCCTGGCACGTCCTACCCTTCCTGCTGCCAGCCAAACAAGGACACACAGGGATTTCTGAGTTTCCACTCTGATTAGACACAGCATCCTGTAACAGTTTATGAACAAACAGCAACTGTATTTAATCATGCCTTAAAATTTGTTAAATGTCCCACCCAGATATCTCAAATCATTTCATATACCTGGACTTTCTCTTGACTGAGGTTTTCATTGCAGTAGGTAAGACCCTTTCGTAGGGATTTGCTTGTGTTTTCCATTATTTCACCTGCAAATTGGGAAGAAGGCTATCCAGCTACCTTTGTAAAGGGCTTTGGGAACACAGCAAGGAGAGTTCTATTTAGGTATCGGGTATCTGTAGCAGTGTGTCACGGCGAATTCAGCTGGGGAACAGCTGACTCCGTTGTTGCAGCGCTCGCTCGTTGAGGACTCAGCTCCCAGATGTATCAAGACTCCATGTGTGACTGAGTCTTTTTGCGCCTTCATGCCTCACCTGTAAAATGGAGACAATAATGTTTCTCGGATTGCATGAATGTTGAGAGGTAGTACAATAACGGTACTGAGACAATCACCACGCAAATACCTGCAACGGATAATTCTGCAATAGCCGCAGACACAGCATTCATTTGCGTTAGTGTTCAGCAGACTATTGAAGGAACCAGACTATTAACACCTCGATTCTAGGGGGAAACGCCTGGAGACTGAGACTGGACCCAGACGTCCAGGTGTTGGTGAACCTCATGGCGTGCGGTGTCCGAATTTGGGCTTGAATGTAGATTGCACAGCTAATCCCTACTTAATTTATAATAGCCCATACCTCGGCGTGAGCTCCAACCACTGATTTACTACAAATTTGAATCTGGATTCGGATGCCCGTTTTGTAGCTGGTGTCTGTGTCTCAAAATTACGCCATTGTCTGCTTCAATATACTCTAAAGTTGGAGATTTATTTCTACAGGAGGCAGGGAAACATTTTATGTTGCCAAACTACTTCCAGTCTTTTCCAGAATTACAAGTCAGGGGATGGTGGGTAAATCTTGTGATTTCCATCCTACAATCTAAACCAGATGGGCTACCCTTGCAGCATAAACATTTAAGGAAGAAAAGCAAAAAATTGGCAGAAAAAGTTCTGGTTTTTGATTAACTGCATTATTATGGCTTACGTTATTTAATGAGACGTGCATAAAGCTAGTTTACAAGATAACTTGATCACTGTCTTTGATTCATCCCAATAAAACATGGAGGTTTTGTTTTCTCAGGGACAAGGAGGTGACCATAGAATAACACAGTGGTTGTGCTTATTAGAAACAGAAAGCTCTCTCCCTGCAGAAGGAAGCACTCTCTCAGTAAAACTTATGTGAAATTAATCCAAATATACGAACAATTAAATGTGATCCAGCAAAGCCATGTTACTAATATCAGTCCAGGCGAGATTAATAGAACAGAGCACAAATTTTGGCAAGTGAGAAAGAGGGAGATTATGAGGAAATCTCTGCCCAGGGTTCTCCATCCCTCTCAAGGCAGAACAGCCAAAAGGCTCTTGTCTCACCGTACAACACTCCAGTCCTACTGCTTGTATCGGGTATGGGGGCTAATCCCTGTGAGCTTTCCTTGCTTATTTTCACTTCCTTCATTTTGATACAGGTATCAGGGTTTTTTTAAATGCCTAAGAACATGTAGTTGGCATATTGGACTAATAGAATGGTAGTAAAAATCTCTCTCCTGTTCATTTGTGTTTTATGCACATGAAAGAAGACAGTATCAGAAGGAAAAAAAAAAAAGAGACTCAATGAATCAGATGCCATTCATCTCAGAACTTGAAAGCCAATGAAATAACTAAGATGCCAGAAAAAAATATCTGCTGTAATTAAATTGGCTGATTGGTGAGTGCCCTGGTGATGGCCAGTGTATCTGTATCTAGCGGCGCCTTGCGAAAAACATTGCTGGAAGGAGCCAGATCTACCTAACTGGGAAATGCAAAGACAGATGAAGTTACACAGGAATTTCACAACGCGGGCTTGCAGGATGAGCGCTTAGCCTCAGCAACGCACAGCAAGTTAGCACAACACCAGAGCAGACCCCAAGCTGCTCCTCCACTGCTCTGGGCACCACTAAATTGCCATCACCCACCCAAGCCAAGCCTCGGGAAGCTGCCAGGCACAGCCGTCACGCCAGGTGCAGCCCCAAGTTTTGACAAATCCCAAAGTAATAGAGATTAAGAGATTAATGGTCTGATTTCCACTCTTTTGACTTTATGCATGTGCCCCCCTACCCAGGTCATCCCAGCAGCCCAAAGCCTCTGTGGCAGATTTGAGGATGGGGCGGCTGGATTTGCTGAACTGGCAAAGAGCTCCAGGAAATCTGTTGGGGCAGCTGCAGAAAACACTTGCAGCAGCGTCACAGCACTTTCTGACTGCTCCTCAGCCACAGTGAATGGGGATGCTCTACATTTTTAATCCATTTCTATGCTAAATAAAGTAGATTTGCTCGAGTTGCCTGAAAAAGTGACCTGGACCTTTTGCTGTGCTGTCGCACAGAGCGCGATGGTGGCTCAGCGGTGTCACTTCAGAGAGGGAGCAGAGCTAAACCAGGGAGCAAAATCCTTAAACCCACCAAGTGAGATGCAGGAAGCGCATCTGCTTGTGCTCAGCCACACAGTGAGAGGGCAGCTCGTAGGGGCAGCCTGAGAAGGATGTGAATCATGGAATCATAGAATCACAGAATGTGTTGGGTTGGAAGGGACCTTTAAAGGTCGTCTAGTCCAACCCCCCTGCAGTAAGCAGTAAGCAGGGACATCTTCAACTAGATCAGACTCCTCAGAGCCTCATCAAGCCTGGCCTTGAATGTCTCCAGGGATGGGGCCTCCACCACCTCTCTGGGCAACATGTTCCAGTCTCTTCTCCAATGGAGAAGTGGGAGGACGATGGAGAGGGGAAAAAAGCCTGGGGAGCAAATGCTGATGTGAATGAGGAGGCAGAGTGGGCATCCCTTTGCCTCAGGCTAGACCTAGAATAGCCAGAAAAACTGACTGAATCTTGCTGGCATGGTTGCAATCAAAGTAACACCTGTAACTACCGTGTGAATTACAGGAGGTTTAATCAAAGAATGGAAAATAAATGAAAAACTGGTTTTATGAAACATCAGAGACTACCATGCTTCCCAATGATCCCTTCAGACAGAAAGGCGGGACTAAGTTCAGCACTAGCAGAACAGCTTCATAAATATTTTCTGGTAGTTTTACGTTATTCTAAATTCTGCCTCTGAATAGTCATCAGTCTTTTTTCCATTGGCATTAAAGCATATGCTCTTGAATCCTAGTTGCATGAGGTTAACAGATAACCACCTTCTTATTTTTTGCTTTCAGTCTTTCAGCATTTCTGCCACTGAAGATCCTCTTCTACGGCTTCAAGTCGAAAAATCTTTGTGGCAGATTTGGCATTGCCTGTAATAATTTATGAATGTGATGTGTTGACATGTTTACTGTGTGCATACATTGAGCTACTTCAATGGCTGGATTGTCAAGACGTGTACCCAGGAGAGAGAAGATGGATCTAGGCATACATCTTTGAGGAAACACTTGGGAAACAAAGCAGGCGCCCTTCACTGTGATGTTTTGGCTGGGCCCCTGCTAGACTCACTGAAGAGATTTCCCTGGGAGGAATGTGGGCGCCTGGAAAGCAAGACATGAAAGACCCCAGAGAATTTACAGAGAACCACTTAAACAGAGGTTTTTGAAAGCAAGACTCCAAAAGGGGTCGAAAGTGCTCAGATCTGTAGATGTTTAATTTAGTAGACGTTGGCAAGACTACAAGATAAAGTGGATGTGAAATATATTTTAACCACCATGCTTTATTTCAATGGTTAAATGGCTCTTCTGGTTTAAAAACGTTGTTTGGGTCATGCAGGAAGTCTCTGTTCTCATGTACATGTGTGAGTGTGGAGAATGCATGGGGTATGTAGGCCAGAGCTTGCTGTAAGCGTGTGAGAATCAGATTATCCCATCCACGGAAAGGTAAAAGCTCAAGGCCTGGCATAAGCAGAGGGTAAGTCAGAAAGACCACCGACAGCCAGAAACACAGCAGTAACCATAACAATACCATCATCTTATAAATTCTCACACATAATTCTACTAATGGCTTTTATTAAACATTTAAGCCTTAGCATTCAAGTGATTAATATTTGTTACAAAAAACCGTCCCATTAACACAAAGTACAAGCTGAAACAAAGTTAATGAGCCCTAATGCTTGCAGGATGATTCAAAGTTTAGGGGTGTTATTAACAAAAATAAATTAATGAAGAGCGGAAAAAATCCAGTTTCATTGTTGACCAGCGAACCTGAGTTTTATCCTTTTGGTTCATAAAATCAAATCTATTGCCCAAGTGACTCTTACACTGTTATGAAAGTAGTATAAGAACACATATATGTGCATAATTAAGTACCCCTATGTGACCATAAAAGGTCTGCCTGGCTGTCCATGGGGAATGTGAGTGGGACTTGATTCATAAGCACGAAAGAGGGAACGTTATTACCATAATCCCCCTGTATTTCACTACTTTGAGGCTCAGCCTTATGTGGTGGAGTGGTCAGGGGTACAGCCCTGGAAACAGGCATGTTTTGGTACAGGGTCTGGGCCGTATGCCCTGTACATCTGAGAGTCGGTAATAAATTGGCCTGGAAATGCATAGGTGAGTATCTGGCCTATGAAAATTTTAAGTATAACTCAAGTCAGGCACACAAAAAACTGAGGCGCTAGGTATATTAAGCATATCTGGAAATTTATATGAGTATTTTTTTATTTGCGTTCTGGCTTTGCACTGTCAGATACGAATGGCAAATGGGTAAGTAGAAAAAAAGTCACTGACATCTTCCTGACCTTGAAAACATGTGATCTGGATTAAAGCAGTGGCATTTTTATCTTTGTGCTCAAATGAAGAGACTAAACACGTTCAAGAAACAAAAAGGGTAAACAGCACAGCTACAGCTCCTCCTTGATAAATAATCACATGGTGCTACAGCAAGTCCTTGAAGAGACAGAGCGGTCTGATAGCAGGACCTACAGCTACTTTGTAGATGAAGTCAAACTCCTTTGGAGCTGCCTCCCCCGTGGGACTGGAGCCCTTCCCAAGAGGCATCCCTGTGGCAAAGTGCCTCTCGTCTGCCTGTCCCTGGAGCAAGCACCGCGTTGTGCCGGCAGCAGAGAGGACGCGGCAGGGACATTTTTTCTTGAGGTAGGAGAAGAGCCACCTGTGCCCCAGGGCTGCTCTGGGGGCTGTAAGCTCTTGGGCCAAGAGGCCAGAAATAACCCAGGAGCTGCCAGCTGGAGAGCCCGGATTTACAGACTCTCCGAGAAAACAAGGCGTATCGGAAAACTTGAGAGAAAATGGACTGACACGGACACAGGAAAACGTTCTACAGCATAAATCATAAATTATCCCCTGTTTGGAGAGAGGTAAGAATTTCATCTCCATTAATTTCATCCGGCAGACACAGATAACAAAGCAGCCCTCTACATGGGAGAGTTAACAGTGCTAAGATTGATACGGAGAGACAAGATGCACTTGGAGACATAGGAAAAATGCACCTCTGAGAAAAGTTTCCACTATTAATATTTTTCCCTTGCAAATGTGGGTCTTCTAAACCACTCTTTTCTTTAGGAAGGATCTAAATGAAGAGGAGGTGGGAAGTAGAGCTACAAAGCATGTAAGAAAGTCTCAAATACATGAGTGGGAGGAAGGAGGAAGAAATGAAAGAATAATGAAGCTTGCATCACTGGGAGCAAACAACAGAAGAAGGGAAATGCACGTACTTGTGGCTAAATTTTGCAGGAACTTAGGCTGAGGTTTGAAGCTGCTGTGGTTAGCGTAGATACAGGCACAGAGTAATTCAGACGACCTGATCAAAGGACAAAAAACCCACTACTACTGATTTCATTAGGAAAATTACCTGGCTTAAAGTCAATGGGTAAGCACAGGAAAAAATGCCTCCTTTATAACGTTGGTATGGAGTAGCCTCGCAAAGGGTAATTGGCACCTGCAGTGCTTATGATGATTATGCCATTTGGGGGTTCCTTCAATGCGGCCAAGATTTTGCCCTTTGTGGACACTCCTGTTGGCATCTGCAGGATTTACACATGTGGCAATGTTGCAAATACATATTCGCAGTTTTAAAAACAAGTAACAGATGTCTTGTTATTATCATGGTGCCCGGGGTCCCCAGCTCTAAGCACATTGATAGCTGAGCCCAAACGCTTAGCTGTTTGCTCTTAGGGTGTTTTCGTCAAAACTAAATCAGGTATTTCTATGTCAAGAGCATCTCCAGTGGCCGCCATGCCGATGGCTACCCATCTGAACTAGGTAGCAAGCCTGGAAAAGGATCCCGGGGTTGGGTTTATTCTGCTCCTTCCGATTTTTTGTCAGTGTTAGGCGTTCAGTGAGCAGGGCTGCGTTCTCCTGCTGCAGTCCTAGGGGTATTGCAGAGCATCCGGTAGCAAACTTACCACCGAGCAGAACGAGGGACCTGTGTGTCTTATGCAGGAATCCTGTGGAAGGGGAATGCTTCTGTCCCCATGTCACCAAAAACACCTATAAAAGGAAAACCGTAACTTTGCTCAGAAAACTCCAGGGTTTTATATTCAGTTTGGAATAAGCCGAGCCTATCCATCCATTGAAGAGGTGAGTGTCAGGGAATCAACAGGAGGTTCTGGCCATCTGCACGGCCGAGCAGTGCCCAGGGATACAGCTAGGACCCAGGTGGGGGCAGGGAGAAGTTTCATGCCAGCAATTTTCACGAATGAAAGGACCGAGCTGCTACTTCAACCCATGCTGGCTTTTCAAAATCCATCCTGAGAGAGCAAGAAAAAAGGGCAGAGGAACCATGTTTCCATTCCCTTCTACCAGTAAAGCTGCATTTGATACAGCTACAGAAAAACATTCTTTTTTTCCCAATCTTATCATCAAAATTCAGAGTTGCTACTTTTTGTATATTGTTGACCTCCGAAGGTTGCAATATGCTGGTGCAGAACCTGGGTTTCTTTGTGTCACTCCCACACGCAAGCGCGTTGGGACTGGGGTTGGGAGCCCTGTACTGTTGAGTGGTGGAGTTTGGATAGGTGGGAAACAGGTTTGGCAGGACACAGCTCTCGTTCTGCCCTCTGTCCAGACTCGGTGTCAAGAGGAAAGGGTGTATCCCCTGGGGAAAAAAAATATCTCATCCCATCCCATCCTGAAACAGTCATTCCCACATTATGGCAAAATAAATCTAAAGGGGTAAAGCTAGGCTTCTCCTATAATCACTATGGCAATCGCACGTACCTGGAGTTGTCACTCTATAAGGGTTGGTTGGAGAAAGGTAAATTTACAATGAATAATTAAATGCCCTTTAGAGGCTTGACAGTTCCCCGGGCGTGTGGCAGTGCTGATGGCACCCACTCCCTCTGAGACCCTGCCAACACTTGCACTCAGGGACGGGTCCCAGTTCAGCCCAAAGCTCCCTCTCCCCTGCTTTCATGGGAGGCAGGCAGGGGAGGCGGCGAGAGGAGGCTGGGATGAGGGCTGCAGACGGGTAGAGGAGGAGGAGGAGGAGGAGGAGGAGGCAGGGTGCACCCGCGGTACTGCAAGCTCTCCTGGCGTGGGGGAGTTTTCTGTATTCAACTGTAAAGAATACAGCATTAACGAGGTGCCAGGCCCCGGCTGGAGCTCCCGGCGGGTAAGACGCTAACAAAAATAACAGTTTTATTTCTGCATGTTTCAGTCTTCAACACGTAGAAGTCCGGCTCCAGTGACACGAAGGTCGCCCACAACGCGATGCCCAAGGCAGGCGGCCGAGGCGTGCAGGCATTCACCCGGGGGTGCTGCTCCCGCGCCCCCCCCGCCGCCCCGACCCCGGGGCGGCGGGACGAGGGCAGTGCCGCCTGCCCGCACCAGGAGGCGGCAGGGCGGGCGCGCCGCGGGGGGAGTCAGCGGGGAAAGGAAAAGCAAAGCGTGGGACCGGCCACCCGCCGCCTTCCCCCAGTCTCAAGGCTGCCGCGGCCGCACGGTCCCGCAGGAAAACACCTCCCCGGGGAGCGGGGCCCCCAGGTTTCCTTGGGGGAGGCCCGGCCCGGCCACTCGCCGCCAGGCGCGGGGGGCGGCCCGGCGGGGCGGGGCGGGGCGGGGCAGGCGGGCGGCGCTAGGGCCCGGCGGGGCGCGGCGGCGCGCGGAGGGGGGGGGCGGCAGGCGGCGGGGCGGGCTGCGGCTGCTCCCGCCGCGGGGCGCGGAGCGGGGCCGGCCGCGGGGCGCACCCACCCCCGCGGCGGCGGCGGGAGACACGGGCCGCGGCGAGGAGGTAACGGCGGCGGCGTTTCGCGATGTCATCGGAAGGCGGTGCGGGTGGGTGGGTGCCGGTCGTCCCCCCCATCCCGTCCCTCCCGGGGAAGGGAGCCCCGGCCAAACTTTTGGGGCCGCTGGGCCGCGGCGGGGAGTGAGAGTCGGGGCTGCCCGGCGCTGCCCGCCCCAGTCCCGCCGCGCTGAGGGGGCGGCAGCCCGGTGGTGGGGAAGGGCGACCCGGGACCAGCGGGGGAGGCGTGCGGGGCGGCCGGCGGGCCGCATCCCGGGCGGGCTGTGCCCCGGCAGCGCCTCCCCGCCCGCACCGGCACCGCGGGGCGGCCGGGCCGGGCGGGAGGGAGAGAGCCGGCGGCGGCTGCAGCCCCGGCCGGGGCGGGCGCCCCGCCGCCTCCGTGCTGTGCCGGCGGCTCTGAGAGCCGTGCCTGGGGAGAAGCCGCTCGGTGCCTCACGGGCTCCGTCTGTGCTTGCGCCCGGGTGAAGGGCATCCCCCGGCAGGGCCGGGCTGTCGGAGCCGCCGGGAAAGGGCAGTTGTGGTTCTCACGTCAGCCCCGCTTTTGCTCGCTGTGCTTCGCTCCGAACTTGCCTGGAGTTACGGTGGATTAATCTCCCGGCAGTACGTGCATGTGTCGCCGCACGCCGGAGAAGGATTTCCTCGTTAACCCGCCGGCCGGGCCGCGCTGCCGTCAGTTCTTATTTATGTTACCAAAAACGCGCCCGTGAAAACCTGTTCGCGCGGCTGCGGCGCGGCCGCTCCTCGCAGCCCAGTTCGCTGAAACTTTAATTGCGGCAGGAGACGTTGTACCGTGGGGCCGCTTACGTCAGAGCAGACCGTTACTCCGGTGGGATAACGGCGTCCGCTCACGCCACCGTTTTTCCCGCAGGGAGGACTCCGGCTGTTCCGTGGGGAGCATCAGAAACAAAAACGAGCAAACGATGAGAATGAGTTTGTGTGGTATTAAAAAAAGGAAAAAATAAAACACCACTGTGGCGGTGACTGTTATGGGCACCATAAATCGGGCAGCGACACCCCGGTTTTCTCCAGCGTAGCCCCCCACGTATCAGCCGGTAAACAGCATAATACCGTGATCACTTTGCAGCCGAAAATATAAGGCCTTGCAGCCCTTGGCTGCCTAAGCGTTACGTGTCATTAAAGTAGCTCTCTTGGAGGAGAGGGACTGTCCCAGGAGCTGTAAAATCTATAAACACTTTTCTGATTGGTTTAAAAATTTAGACACAGGAAGCGGATGGTATCTAATAACAGACAAGTGGAGACACTGTTGTCATGGAAACTGAGAAGACTACCCCCCCTCCCATTTATTTAAAAAAAAAAAAAAAAAAAGAAAAAAAAAAAGTCTGCATATCATCAGAAATGCCTGCAGACCGCCTTGGCTGCTGTTGCCTTTCCCACAGCATCTGTTGAAACCTGAGAACGTGCCTGTCAAATCAAGGTCATTTTACAATAAAACCCCGCGCCGCCGCCTCCCCTCTTTTCCTCTCCGGACGGTGTCCCACACTTTCCACCCAAGGAGGAGCTGGGGAGACGCAGCCCGCCTGCCCTGCGCCCACCAGGATGCCCTCCGGATTGGAGGTATGGCGGCAATCCTGCCCCAGCCCGCGAGAGGCTGCTGCTGGGGGGCCCGAGGAAGAAGGCTCAAAGCGAAATGATTAAGGATTTTTTTAAAAAAATTAGTAGTAAGGGATGACTTTTTTCTTTTTTTTTTTTTTTTAAATCAAATGACCAGGCCACGTTTCTTTTCATGGGAAGCTGTGGACCTGGGAGAGAAAGCTGGGATTGATTAGATCTCCCTCCCTTCCTCCTTGTTTCAAAGTTATATTAAAATGTAATGATTTGGGTTTGAATATTAAGGCCATTTCACAACTCTGCCTCACCTGCAAAGAGAAACAAAAAAAAGGAGGCAAATGGCTACGGGGAAACCCTGTGCAATTGCCTTTAATAAAAAAAAATAAAAATCACCATTTGGTAATAGCGTGCTATTTGAGGACAAAAGCAGAGATACAAGAATAAAATATACTTCATTACTGATGAATGCAGCATGAGAAAATCAGGCTATTATTGTGGTAAATTGAAGTTTTAGTTTGCTGGACTATTGAAAGTTTATTGTGTGTGAAAGGAGAGAGCTATTTTGCTTTTGGAGCAGAAGAGAAGTATTTCACAGCAAACTCACAAGAAAGGTTTTAGGGCTTTTGCTAATTTTCTTGAGCAGCAGCCGTTGATTTCAGATGTTTGTGACAGAGATGTCTTTAAGTATTCACTGCATCTTCTCCGAAACATTTCATTTCGTTGCTCCCTTTGATCTTCATTTTGCAGGGACCAAGCTCAGAAAAAGCACTTGAGTGCTTCACCCACTGTATAAATCATCACTTTGAAACCTTAAATGACCAGTCTGACCTCTCTTGCCTCTTTGCTTGCATATTTCACTTTTTGCATTATTATTTCTTAAGAAAACCAGAGCGGGTCTGGTGGATCGGGAGGTAAATCCTGCAGGGCACTGAGGCGAAGGCGCTCAGCCCCCTTTCCACCCACGCCTTTGGATCTCCCCATCCAAAAACCCCAAGGCTTGGCTTTAAAATCTGGCTGTGGGCAGAGCAGACTAAAGGGATGGCAGAGCTGGCGGGAGCAACGCCTGCTTCTGCTCCAGGAGTCCCCCTCGGGATGGCACCCGGGCGCAGGAGTTGGGACCTCCCTCCTTCTGCTGGGACCTGGGCGCTTGCGTGTTTAATCCAGCTCACGTCTGATTAGCCAGGTGCTGCTTTTAATTGCTGTGGAGTTCGAATGGAGAAAGTTTGGCTTGGTAGCGAAAGCGTGCTTGCTTCTAGAAGCGAATTTCCTGTTGTCGGGAGCACCCTTATCTGCAGGAAGGTTTGCCGGCAGGAAGTGTGTCGGTTACTTGTTTTTACGCAGTGAAGGAAATGAGCTGGATTAGGTATTTTCTAGATTTACCCTTCATCGTCCTCCGTGTGTGTGCTACTCTATTTATCTCTAGTGGTTTTAGTTGGTAACAATTTTATGGTGTCAGTCGTTCCCGAGGGAAGTGCGAGAAGTTAAATGCTTATGTTGTCCTCGCATTTTTTGCTGATATAAAAAACCCATGCCACCAGCCTCTCTGGGCCGTATTTTCAAAAGTATCCAATTTGCAATTTATACCTTTTGAGCCTCATTAATGATACTCAGATAGGCTTCCCCCCCCCCCCCCTTAGCATGAAAGATCAAAAAATGCACCAGTTATTTTACTAATAGGAGCAGTCCCTACACTTCTGAACTCCTTTTCATCATGGATCATAAATCACTTTAGAGAAATTCATTTTTTAACATCCACAGAAGTTTTATGAGCATAGGAATCTGAAACATAGCATTTCACGTGGACTGCCCGAAGTTGCAAGGCAAAATTGGGAGCAGAGCTGGGAGTCAAATTAATTGCCCCTTAATTAGCGATTGCTAATGGAATAAAACTTTGAAAATGTGTCTGCCTTTCCCCAGTGTGCTCGTGCTAATGTGCCAATGCAGCACGTATTTATTTGGGATGTGGGGTTGGGGGTGAGAATATAAGCAGCCCTTCCCGAAAATGCCAGTGGCTTACTGGTTCCCGTCCAGCCTGGCATGGCTGGGATGCCAGGTTGGAGGCTTGTAAGATTAGACACAGCTTTGGAGGAAGGTCCAGAAGAAAGGTGAGGGCTGGGGTTTAGGTCATTGTGTTCTAGTAAGCAGGGAGGTTCAGGGAAATAAACATTATTTCTCCGATGTCTGCTCACGACGGAGTATTTATGGCGTTAAGCTGAACTTTTGCAGAGGGTTTTGAGGAGGAAACATGGAAAAGTTACATAAACTTGTAAGAAGCTGCCTGGCATGCGAGTGGCTTCAAGTAGTGATTTTTGGCATGGGAGATATCTTGGTGTTAGGAGCCGTTCCTGGCAGAAGGAGCTGCAGGGGCTGTCCAGAAGCCTAAGCTGGGCTGGAACGGGACTGTCCTGGCTGATGCTGGAATTTGCCAGTTCGTGACTTCAGACATAACACAGTGCTGCACGACTTTGGCCACGATTTTGAAATATTTCTAATGAAACCGCATTTGGCTTGTTAGTTGCTCTCACGGCTGAGCCAAAATAAAACTGTAACAAGAATAATGAAAAAAAAAAAAAAAAGAAAGGACCTCAACAAAACAGCATTTTGTTTAACTGTAAAAATTACTGCCGTGTTTTTTCAGAAGTGATCAGCTGATTCTGGGAAACCAGCTTGAAGCTGTGGAAGGCAAGGCAGTTTTTGGGAAGCGACTCCCTCCTGGGCTTTGGAAATCCTACTCCATTTAAGGTGTCCGAAGTTCAGTTGCTGAGCATCAGTACAACTCAAACCCTTCTTAACTTTGCTGTAACACTTCAGGTCTTGGGACTTTTGCTTGGTCTGGACTGACGCTGGTTGTCTAGCCTAAGGCGTGCGCCTTGGCTGCCTGCGTAGCCCATGAAGGAGCGAGGCTCCCTGTGCCCCGGCTGTCCCCCTCAGGGATGGGATAGCCCCGCTCTGGAGATGGCTGGTGAGAGGGGTCTGGCGAACGGCTAAAACTCACCACGGCTGGACACGCGACTTCCAGGTGGTTCAAGTCGTGTAGGACCACCCTCGCGCTAGTGCCGGCGCTGGTGGCCGCTTGCTTGGCGGTGGTCAGTTTTTCCCCACCTCTCTCGGGGAGGAACAGACGTAACTTCTTACACTCTTTCAAAACTTCCCCTAAAACTCATCTATCCCATAGTGTCTGCAGAAACTGGACGGGCTAAGTCTGCTGGAGGTGAAATGTCAGCCTGCTAACACCGGATGGTATTTTTGTCGCTCTTTCCTTTTATTTCTCTGTCTGTAGTCTAAGAGTCTCTTTGCTGGAGATGGTCTTTCTCTGTGTCGGCACTGACTGCGGGACAGACAGGCAGATGGCAGGGCTGTGACCCGTGGTCAGGGTTGGTAGGTGCCGCTGAATGGAAAGATCTGCCTAGCTGTTTGATACTGTAGGTTTTTTTCCAGCATTAGCAGGAAATTATATCAATGCTAGCCAGTATAATAAAGTTTCCAACACTGGGTATTTTTACCTTTTACTGAAAATAGGTTAAAACCAAATAAAAATAGGTGTTATTTAAGGAGTGGGATGGTTTTGGCCCACACCGGCTTCTCCCTTTGCCCACCTCCCACGTGCGGGGTTGTGGTGGGACTCTGTCTGTAAACTCCGTTTGCTGAGGCCGAGCGTGAGGTTCCCTGCTGGGAGCCTAATTACAAAGCACTTACCTGCCACCTGTTTGCTGGTACAGCCCACTCACGATGTCTGGGCACGCATATTTTTGTTGCAAGGAAAATATGGGAGACTTCCTAGCAGAGGGGGCTTTATGTACAAGGCAATCCAAGTTTGATTCCGGAAAGCGTTTCACGGAGTGGCAGCTTTGTTGGAAATTGCTCTTTTTAAGTGTCGTTCTTTGACAGACCCTGCGCCCTCCCCGCTGAACCGAGCGGTGGCCTTGTGTCTCCTGTGACCCTACCTCCCATCTCCAGCCCCTGGCAGCTCTGCGGCTCCCCAGTACAGAGCAGCTTTTTGTTTTTTGTTTTTTTTGTTTTCTCTCGGGATTTGTAGAAAGGCCAACCTTTTCCCCAGATCAAGTCAGCTTTTGGCACATCAAGCAGATGCGAACTCCCCGGCCCGACCTGTCCTTGCAGAGCCGCGCTCAGTGTTAACTCCCCTCAGTAAGATCTTCTCATTGCCAATTTAATTGCTGTGCGGGCTTGTTGTGGAAAGGAGCAGAGGCTTTAGAGGGGTTAAGAGAGGTTATTAGAGATGGGAGGAAGCTGAAGGTCTGACCCATCCGTATTTGACTGGATTCAGTCTCATTTTACCCCCAACTCCAACTTGTTTTGAACTGGGTTTTACAGTAGATCATTTGTAGAAGCTACCCAATTAATATGTTAATTTCAACACCAGCTTTTGTAAAGCTTTTTTTTGTTGGAGGTGGAGAAGGGATCCAAATGTTTTGATCCTATTTTTATCATTATCTTCACTGAGTTTTTCCTCACTCTGTGCTTTGCAGAGAGGAGCGAAATTTTAATAATTCACTAATACACTTTCAGTTCATTAACATTTTATCATTCTGGCATTGTGCATGTGGTGAACTCCTTAGTACTGTCATGTGGGGGCCTGATCTTGCCCCCACACTCTCACATCCCTCCAGGTGTGGAAAACCCAAAGCGCAGCTGCTGTTCTGCATTTTGGAAAGAGCTTTTCTCTTTTTCCAGTAGATGGTAAACTGAACAAAACATGCAAGGTTTTTTGGTTGTTTCTTTTTTATTTGGTGGTGGTGGTTTTTGTTGTTTGTTGTTTTTTTTTTTACAAAATGGAAACATTTATACAAAGATCGCAGTGATGGTTAGGCTGGAGCCACTAATCGCCATCCCCCCAGCCATTACAAGAGTTAATGGTGTGGTCTAGAGAGCGTGAAGACACAGGGTGTTATTGTGGTATCGTTTGTGTCATTTTACATTGCAGCATGTTTGGTTCAACCCAGGATTTATGCTGATATTAAAGTGGTTATGAAACTTTCAGGTGCCTTCCCTGGGACAGCACAGTGCTTGGTATTAGGATGGCACAAAGAACACATAACGCTTCATGTAATCTTGGTGATTAAGTACGTAAATTTGCAGGTGTGTGCCCATGTTCTGTTAAACAGGTACTTTTTAATTGTGTCCTAATCTGACATTGGGTGTTGAGCTTCTGTGGCAACTTTTTTTTTTTGTTTTTTTTTAGCATCAAATAAACCTCTGAATTAGTGCATGATTTATTACTGCTAATTAAATACTGTTAGCACACCAAATTACGTCAGGCGTATTCAGAAGGCATAAGAAGCCAAGCATGGCTGAGGAATGGAGAGTGGGTAGGTACAGGAGGCTTGAGAGTGGAAAGGAAACTTCTGGGTTGTGAGCAGCAGAGGAGTAAGGGCCAGGTAAGAATTTCAGGAGGTTACTTGTATTGAAAAGAGCGTGGCTGTTGGGAGACCGGAGGACAAGAGATCACACTAATAAATACAGGAGATATTGAGGGACCTGGCTGATGGTTTTTACTTGTCAAATAGAATATATTTGCTTTTAGAGGCGCCAGGACAGAAACTCATCTCTTGTAAATTGGTATAATGCTGTTGGAGTTAGTGGAATTACACTGACTTACACCAGCTGATGGTCTGCCCAGTGGTGTTACAAGAAGAGTGAAGATGTGAAGGATGGGGGAACTGGAGGAGGTCGTAGGCCTGAACAACAGGGAGGGTGGAAGTTTGTTCAGAAGTGATAGAGGCTGGGCAAGTGAGGGGGTTTGTTAGGAAAGATCAAAAGGTCCATTGCAGCTATATTGAGTTTGATTTGACGACAAGACGCCCAGCCAAGAGATGTCAGCAAGGCAGGCTGAGCGATGGGCTTGGCTGGAGAGGAGAGTCGACGACGGAAAAGTACATTTCTCTTTGGCACGGCAGCGATTGGTGTGTGAGTGAATAAGATCATGCACAGGGCAAGGATGGCGGGGGGAAACCCGGACGAAGGCCACAGCAGGAACCAGGGGAAAAATGAAAAGGAGCCAAGGCCACAGCAGGATCCAGGGGAGAGGAGGTGGAGGCAGAGAGCAATCCCTAGACCAGGACGAGGAGGTCCAGAAGACGGCGTCTCACGAAGCCAGGGCGATCTAGGAGGAGGAACAGAACAAACTTGTCAAATATTATTTCGGGTTGAGAAGAGAAAGGGTATAACATTGACTTCTTTAGAGGCACGAGCCGTGAATAATCTCTACTACAATTAGGAAATTTTGAAAAGCTGAGCTATAAGTAAACTACATCTTAACTGGTATGTCTGATTTTTATTTTTTTTCCCCCCCCGTCTTATGTGGCAAAGTAGTCTCATGTAGTGGTGCAGCAGACCTTAATGTCCTGGGAATGGTTATGGCACCATCGCTAATAGATGGTGCTGCTGTGGCTGCTCCGCGCCTCGCCCTTCTGGGGGGCGAAGCGGCCGCATCAGCCCCGCTTTACCCCAGGGGCCTCCCGCTGGGCCCTGTGCCCAAAGCAGTCGGGGTCCTGGGGCAAGCGTTGCAGTCAGGTTATCCCTCAGGAAATTCAAACGAGTACCGGGAAGTCACAGCGTTTTGATTAAACATAGGGGCATTGTTGCTGTGGTGGCCATACCCTGGTTATTAGGCCCCGTGAGGGGAGAGCGGTCGGTCTTGAACCACCCCTGGGCTCGGCGGGGCGGGGGAGGCAGCGAGGGGTTCCCCCCAGGTCTGCTGGCGGCTGGAGGGAGCAGGGATGGGGTGGGTTGAAGGAAGGTCTGAGGGAAAATCTCGCAGCTTCAGCTCGTCTTCTGACCGAGCGGGAAATCTCACGGTGGATGTTATTTCGCCATGGGAGTCACGTTGTGCGAGGAGGAAGAAGACGCAGGCTGGGAAAAAAATGAGGAAAAATGTGGAAAAAATGAGGAAAAGTGCGGAAATTCGGCACATGCACTGGGATGGTTACCCTTGCTCGCAAGCAGGTCTTGTTACTGGAGCAGCTGCAACCCATTTACAGTCCTGGGGCCTGCTGCAAAGACTGGAAACAGCCTGACTAGAAATGAGCCTGGCTTAATTGTACCAAGACAAGAAAAATTTAAAAAGCAGTGTCAAAAGTGAAAAGTAAAGTGTGTTTTAAAAATCCTTTTGGTTTTTGTAAGCCATTTCTGAAGGGTGGGGACATTCCCATTCCCTGTTTGTGACTCCGGTCTCCCTGTCCAGCTCCTCAGAAACAGCCAGCTTGGGCCGGGAAGTCAGTGTCTTTAGAAACAGAAAATGTTTTGGCTTTCCAAGTGGAACAATTTCTTTCTTTTCTAGTTGTATCAAAAGCACGTGTTGCTGTGATTGCGGCAGTTTGAGGGGAAAAAAGCTGAGCATCTTGAAGCTAAAATAGTTGAGAGACGACTCCTGGGGAAAAGAAGGAGAGATGTGGAGGGCTGGCCTGGTTTGAGGTAGAATGGGACCAATTTTTGTTTTGGTAATTTTACTTTCCAGTTAAGTCTCTTCTAACTAACTGCAATCTCTGAAATTAACGGCGTATTTTTTTCAGACAATGTCTGCTTCCAGAGTGATAAGACCTGATGCTTATAATTAATGCCAAGGAATGGTATGCGGAGAGGCTCCTGCTGATGATGCTTATTGCTATAACAACCAAGGTCAGCCCACTTTGTGATATGCCACGTTGACGGTCGGAGGCAGAACAGCATAGAGGGGTCACACCTGTGGGGAGGAGCGGGCAGGACGGGTGACCCAAAACCGACCAAAGGGGCGTTCCATCCCGTCTGCATCATGCTCAGTATAAAAGCTGAGGGATCAAAGGAGTCAGGCTCTTTCTTCAGTGGCCAGTGTCCAAGGAGGACTTTGTCTGTTTGTCTGCCTTTGATCCTGATCTGCGTGTTCCTGACTCCAGATCTGGAATCCAGTTCCCATCCGTCGCAGAGTCCAGTCTGGGACTTACCCAGTGTGTGATCATAATCCTGTGAGCTTGATACAGTTTTGTATGTATTGTATATATTTCATTGTTCTCTTACTGATATTATTATATTTTTATTAGTAGTATTTTATCAAAGTAGTTTTAGTTTTCTTTTTCAACCTGTAAGTCTCGCTCCCTTATTCTCTCTCCCTTCTCTTTTTGGGAAGGGAGAGGGGATAGAGAGAGAATCTATTGTTCGTGTGGTGGCCAGCCCAGCCCAAACCAGGACAAGGGCTCAGAGGCACGGTTATGGGATGCGAAGCCTTTCATCATGGGTCACTCAGGTGGAGTACCTCCAGAAAGCAGCAGTTACCCTCAGGGGCTCGTGCCTGCTCTTGGTCCCGTGCAGCCACCGGGACGTTGAGGACTGGCGTGAGCTCAGGTGGTGGCCTTGCTTTGGTTCCTCACGGGCTGGTAATGAGGCTGCGGGCCCTCAGAAATCACTGATGGCAATTAAAGACCGTGACTGTAGGATCAGGCTTCCCCACAGATCGTGCTTGTGCCATCAGTTTGGAGGGTTGTACAAAAGTGTTGAAGAGGTGCTGTGGATGAGGAAGGGGCCAGGCACAATTATATAGCCCTCGAATCCCTTATTGAGGGGACAATTTCACAGTGCTAGTAGCAAAGGCTTTTTTACCAGAAAAGCAGTGGTATCTGTCGTCGAGGGGCTTCATGAAACAGCCTTTGCTGTGTTGGTGGTAAGAATAGTATCAGTCTTGCCCAGTTCCCCTTCTCCCTGAGAGGGTTTTGTCTCAAGCTGGTGGACTCTGCCCACTCCCCGACTCCCCGTGTGGGCTGCACTTGGTTCATTCAAACCATGCCTTTTTGTGCAAAGTGCTGTCTGTTCAAATGAGGGTGCCTGTTCACGGTGTGACGTGGGCAGTTCAGGAATTGCTTTGAAATCTGGAGCAGGATTTTTTTTTTCCTCTTAGCAATTTTCATTCTGAATTTGTGTTCAGTCTTGCTTACTACTAGTAGCTGCTGCTAATTGTGTTGGGGGTAAGAGCTGGGATTACAGAGCAGCAGGGATCCCAAGCACCCTGCTCTGTTGTAGACATAGTGTAGGAAAAAGATTTTTTTTCTGGCTCTGAAAACCTACAGCCTAAATAAGGTATTTGGAGCAAAACTTACTCCAGTATAGAAGTCTCTACGCCAATATAATTATTTGTCCTGCTTTTGTATTTCACACGCTTTATTTAAGCTCCTGTCACCTGCTAATAATAAACGAACATTGGGGAAATTTGGAGGGTATAGAATCATGCACAGTATTATTGGCATTTCTTGAGCAGCTGCTACAGGCCTGCTTATGTTCAGTGGATTTCTTACTATCAAAAACAGTTTCAGCACATGAATGAATGGGCAGGAAACCACGTAAATATTAATATAGACAGAAACTGCCCTCCCACTTCTCGCTCATTCAAAACAGCGACGACAAAGTCAGGCAGTAGGATTCAGCTCATGGGCTGTTGAGAAGAGCTTGTTTTATTTCAGAAGCAGAGCTTTGTTCTGGTGGAGATGGTGCATTCCCAGGTACTGGTGCTGGGAATGAAGCTTTTTGTTCCCAAACTCAAGGGACAAGAGGTTCAGCCCAGGTGCAACATCTGTAGGCGAGGAAACGCGTTGACTTCTACAAGTGCTGAAGCAAGCGGCATGGCACTTTGGAAAATCTAGCTGTTCCTTCTGGTGCCAATGTGGGCATGAATGCTGGCAAAAATCGAAGCTCATCCCTTTTCATGCCAAAATCTATTGACTACAATTGCCTTAGCTGATTTCAATGACAATTTTGCCTGAGCAAATAGCTTGGTATTTGATGACATAGATGGTTGATGTTTAAAGTCCACCTTCATGTACTCAGGAGGAGCTCCCATGGGATGCAGTGGTGGTTGCATCTGATTTTATGGATGCAGAATTAGATGCTCCATTGCTGTCATTGATATAGTGATGGTGACAGTGGTTATTATTAGTTTGTATTCCAGTGGTAAGTAAACAGTGTTAATATTTGGCTCTTCGCCAGACATCCCCGCTCTCTCAAGTGCATTATCCATTGATACCAAAGGTGATTTACGTGAGTATTCCCACTCTGGCAGTGTGAGTGATGCACATACGGCTCTTTGGAGCCAGCTGATGAGAAGACGCCTTTATACATAGATATGCTGCAACATAGATTTATACCGCTGTAACCGTGAAATCTATATCTTGTTATGAACAACACGCAATATATTACTTGTTTGTGCAAAATTCAACGCTTCACCAGCCAATGAAATAAGGAGCAGAGGGCCAAACTCGGCCCCCTGGGTGCAGTGTGTTGGCCTTTTCTGACTTGCAGACCCTTAAGCCCATAGACTGATCTCAAAGTCTTGTGGCTACAGGAAGGAGGGAAGATGGGTTGTCAACATGTTAGTCTTGTGGTGATAAACTCTGATGTTTAATGACTGAACCCAGGTCACAGCCTTTCCCCGAGTTAGCGTACTCATCGGGTCTCTTTCTTGGCTGCTGTGCTTTACAGAAATGCAAGAAACTAGTTGTCTTTAAATTTAAATTTAATTGGCTAAACCTATTAAGGAGGAGACAGACAGACAGACGTGGGCAACAGGATGATCGAAGCCTTTTTTAATAGACAATAAAGCTAACCCGCTTCCCCTGAAATGCCTAAGCAGCAGCCTAAAGACCTGCTTTGTCTGAGCTGCGGAAGAAAACATGGTTAGATTACAGAAATGCGTGTAATAAGTTTATTACAATGCATTAATTACCACTGCCAATAGTTATCCTTCATTATCAAAGCAACTTCCTGCAAGATAAAATAATGAAACATACATTTTCATATGTCTTTGTCAGTCAGAAGCCCAAGAAGGGATTCCTGTTCCACTTCTATCTTGTGGAATAAAGTGGTGCAACTCCACTGAAGTCAGAGGTGGATAGCTGGGGAGAAGGCAGCTTCCTTTTTTACTAGAGAGCTTTAATGCAACATTGTTTTATCTCTGCACATTAAAGTTAATAACACAGCAAGTGTATTTTGAAGTTAAGTCTTTCTAGGATCTCTATATGTTAAATAACTGCGAACAAACTTTATAGTCACTCTGTAGGCCCTCACTATATATCACTTTGAGCTGCCTTCTATCTATTACGTTTTATCTGCCTGCAAAATCCATTTCTAATTCTGGCCATATCTCCTTTGCGATCACTTGCCAGAAATCTATTCCCAGGATTCTCCTTATTTTAGTGAAATATCTCTGCTTCAGCACCTTTCCCAAGGTGGCTGATCTAATCACGGCACTATCAGTTATCACTTCTCATTTCCATTGCTAGCTCTGTCAAATGCAATGCACAGCCTAGCAAAGTGACATTCAAATACTCCCGGTGACCAAAGCCATTTCCCTCTCTTTTACTCCACAAAACTGGAATTGTATGTGGCTTCTTAAACACGCGCCCTTCGCTCCAGGAATGTGACCTGTAAAGTGCACTGTGGGATGAGTTAATATTAATCAGATGAAATAGCTGCCTCTTTATTTATCGCAGGTAGGTTGCTTTATAGTGACCATCTGGATAGTAAACGCCACATCCCCGACCTCTTTTTTCAGGTAGAGGTTTCAGGTAGAAGCATTTCAATGCTTCATTCCTGCCAACTGGCAAGAGAGCCCTACCTTGCCATCAGAGAAATAAAATTTGTCACCTCACTGTTCCTAACCTCCATTCTTGTCTGTTTAAATATACATATTTCTCTTTTAAATGTGAGTGTGACTGTATGCAAAGGTCAGCGTATACCAAATAGGGAGCTTGTGTTTCTCAAGTGAGGAGTCACCTGCATAGTGGGATTCTCTATTAAGGCTAAATGTGGTTTCTATGGACACAGGTCCAGCAATAGCATCATTTTTTTTCCTTGGGTGACAAACCTCTTAGTGTTATCTTAGATTGCTATCACAGACTCATACTTGTTTTAATAAGTGTGTGGCTGACTACTCCATCCGCTCTGGAAGATAAAGTTATCCACGTGCGTCCTCACAGCCCTTCCTGCTTTGCGCCATTTAACACATGCTGTCACGAGCCCTGCTTTGCTGCAGTCTCATTTTTCCCTTGCTTTTTGCGAGGACTGACGCTTAAATCTTGCTTTTTCGGAGCAAGCGGGGAGCAAGCTCTCACCAGACTGGCTCTGAGTGTGGGGAGAGCTGTCTCCAAGCACTGTCCTGGCTCCAAAGCAACACAACGTGCAACACTTGCACGGTGCTGGGAGTTCACCGTGAGTAGCACAGCTCTGGATTTCTTCAGAAATCATACAAACTGGTTTTTGGGGGTTTCGCTCCCCCCACTGTGTGAATCAAATAAACCTGTCTTGCAATCTGCAGCAGATGAACACGTTTTCCCTGTAGCCCGTTACAAGTTGCAGAACTGAGTTTATTTGTTTCAGACAGCAATGGGAAAAATTAGGAAAACAGGTTTTAAGCTGACAAAATGAACCAATCCTTTTGTTGTTTATGGCCCAAGGTACAACGCAAACCAGGTGCTCTGCGTTTCAGTTCTTTGGCACATATTTCGATGAGCCGTGTCACAGCCTGGCGAGCTTCCAGGGCAAGGTGTTTGCAGTCCCTCCTGGCTGTCCCTCCAACACTGTCCCTCTCATTGGCTGCAGAAGTGCAAACTGGGGAGCATCTACCCAAACTGGGGAGCATCTGCCCTAACAGGGGATGGCAGAGTGAGCTTCTCTGTGTCTTTACGGCTAAATAGAAAGAATGTCATCTAACGGCTTAAAAAGCTGCTCGTTGTTGTGTTTTTTTTCTAGCTCTTTCTTCACTGTAGGAAGGTAGGGAAATCTGTGTTAAAATAATAATTAAATGCTGACAGTACTAAATTTCCACCCAGTGTGAGTTGGCAGCGGTTGCACACCAAAACATTAGGTCATTAAAGAAAAATAAAACCAACTGATTAAATACTTCGGTATGTTTTTCTGATTAGCTATTCTTAAAAAGAGCATGTGGCTGTAATAGAAGGGTGTACTTGACAGCAGCAATTACTTTTTTTGGGAAAGGTAAAATACTCAAGTTATAATCTGTATATATGTGTGTGTGAAAGGATTTCTTGCTGATCTTAGCTATGGGGATTTATATCTCACTAATCATCCATTTTCAAAAGCCACCACGAAATCTCCCTGCCAGGAAATATGTGAAATCCTTTCAATATTATGTTTCTGGAAAGAATAGTTAACAGTGACTAATGCGCTCAGGGTTTTGTTTTTGGTCTCTTTTTCCTCTTCTCTGGCTAGACAGAGCTGATTTTGCACTTGGGAGTCAAACAGCCATGGTGGACCTTGCTGTGGCATTGATGGTATTGAAGCACCATGAGGCTCAGGGGCTGGCAACATTGTGCATCCTGCAGACACGCAGATAAAAGGGTTTCTGCCCCAAAGAGCTTGCTGTGATGGGGAGGTACGTGAAGTCGGGTGAGGGTTCAGAAGGAGGAAAGAAGGTGGTGTTGGGAACAGAACCCCCCGTTTACCCCATGCCCACTCATGGCCAGAGGTCCACTGCTCTCGGAGGGAGGCTGAAGCTGGCTCTCTTGACTGTGTTTTATTAAAGCACTGTTGGCTGCGCAGACTGAAAAGTAAAAATTGTCAAAAGACGCATTTATAGGCTGCGACTTTTCACCACCTGTTTCTTCCTTTGATGCACTCTACCATATATTTGCTCCAGTGTGCTCCACAGCAATGGGAGCTGATACCTACAGCACACATGTGTCTGGAGCTCCTTCCAGATCCTCTTTAAGGGATGTTGCTGGAGCTAGCGAGGAGGGGAGGGGACTTGTGCCACTGCAGGGGAGTTGTGGCTGCTGCTGGCCCCGTGGGAAGCCCTGGAGCTTGAGATGGGTCGGCAGGCTGCCGAGCATCCCCTCCCCGAGTGCTGGAAGTGTCTCTGAAAGCTGTATCACCTCTGTGGCCAAAACATACTTCCCAAGCATGTGCTGAGTGTGGAAGGACGTCCTGGCTGATGTGGCTCCTGCTCCCATCGTATCAGAGCAACTGGTGGTCGGTGGTGTGTGTATTACAGTGCCAGCCCTGCGAGGCACCACAAGGTCGTCCTTCCCTCTCCCCTCCTTCTGGCCCTTCCTTCCACACTTAAACCGAGGAACAGAGGGGTTAAGAGAAAGGTTTTGTAAATTACTTCAAACTATTCTGTTGTTTGAAGATGTAGCATAGGATAATATGACCTTTTGTTGTATTAATATACTCCTGACCTGTATGCAGAAGTTGCCCATGAATAGTGGTCTCACAAACATGATTTCTGCTGCCTGAAATACATAGGGAAAATGTTCATCTGAAGGGGTTCGAAGGAGGCTCAGCATCATGTGCTTGCAGTTTTACTCACCACTTTTGCTGGACTCTTTTAAGGGCAACTGGGATATTCATTTTTCCCCTGGGAGCTGTATAAGTTACGTACTTTTTTTTTTTTCTTCACTATGCATTCCAGAAAGCAATTTCTCAGAAAGAGTGGTTCCAGTTTAATCTCCAGATTATCTGTTGTTTCTTTTTCCCCCAAGATAAAGCGGCTGAATAATGAGCTGACCCTGATTCAGGCAGTGTTGGGGACTATGTATGGACATATGTGTAGGGATGCCGATTTTAGGAGTACTGCTTTAGGGTTGCCCTGTTTCATCTGTGTAGTCTCAGCACATCAGTTGTTTGGAGGTGAGCACGGGTGCTCCAGCAAGCCTGGCCACTGCTCAGGAGTCTGGTCCTGAGCCCCCTGGAAACACCCCGGATTTGGAAAGCAGAACAAAAGGCATATTTCTGCAAATGTTAGAGCGGTGAACTTTTTGGAATTAAATGCAGTGACCAAGAGCAAGAGAAAAATTTGACCCTTTTTTCTCTCCTGTACGAAGATGTGCCCAGCAAAGAACAGATTGGGTCAGAGGGCTGCCTGCGGTTGTCTGCGTCTCAGGCTGCCTCCATCCCCGCCCTGACTGGGGGCAGAGTGACCTGTTTTCACTTACATCTGCTGCCCTTTCTGCCCTGAAGCTCCCACCTCAGTCACAGTCCTCCAGGGTGGCAAGTGTGACGTGCCCTGGCTGGGATGTCCCTCCATGATGCTTCTGTGGGGGAGCTAAAGGCCCTCTGCGTGGGGACCCTCTCTCGTGGGAATTGGTCACCACTAAACCTTAGTGACAGAAAGTGACTCTGGGAGCCTGGCCCTCATATCTCCCTCCCAGTTCGTTGGGTCCTTGTAGTGGTAGCACCAGGTTGCGACAAACTATTTCTCTGCTGACATTAATGTACTTGACCCTATAGAGTTCTAGGCAGCCAAGCAGTTATGGGCCATTAATCTCCAATTGCTGTTGTCAGGTATTATATTCATTAATCCAGGGCCAAACAGTGGTTTAGTTGTCAGTGTAGACCATGATGAGATTATTTTTTTTAGCTCCTGATTAGTGCTGACTTAGTATCTAGTTACTAGTGTTTGCAACTGTGTAGACAGATGCCCTCGCATTTCACCAGTCACCGCACCAAAGCTGGGGCTCGGTGTTTCAGGACCAAGTCCTTTTCCTGTGCTTAGATGGCTGGTTCGGTGAAAGCCGGCCACTGCTCGGGTACCTGCAACAGGAGCTGTTAGGTCTCCCACATAGTGCACCACGAAGTCTGAGGAACCCAAGAGGCGGTTCCCGGAAAGCTCTCGAGTAACCGGGCTGTTTTTTCACCCTGTGACCCCTTCGGGCACAACTGGGATGGAGGTGGGTTGCGTTATTTCAGTCCGCGTTCACACGCTCACTTTATTGCCTCATTTTGCAGAAGAGGAACGCTCTAGGTATCCCGTGGCAGAAATTCCCCTTATTCTTGGACACCGCCCAAGAGTTACTCATCGGAACAATAATTGCTAAAAAAATAACGGTGCTGAGGACCAAGACTTACGGAGTGCTTTGATATGCCAGGCTGCAATGATTGTGTATAGAGGGGGCATCCTTTTGTAGCTCGAATTGCTATAAAAGGCTTCAATAGCCTTTCTCTGGCAAACTGCTGGTAGCCGTAGTCGGGAGTTTGTCTGAGCGAGTTTTGCAAGCTCAGTGCCACCGTACACATATTGATCTGCGGCTGCTCCTGAGGTGAAAACTGTTTGTGTTTTAGTACATTAAGTTCTGCTTGCACCCTTCTGTATGGAAGTCTTGTTTTGAAAGTATAAGAAAAACAAGAAGGGAAAATGTTGAGATGTTTTAACAGAGCAAAAAGCATTTTCTTCCTACACGGTGCCATTTCAGAGAGGGAACAGCTTCTCCTCCAGTTCTGTTTTGGTCTAGGTCTCTCTCTTCTGAGATTTAAACATATGCTTATATCAGTTCCTCAGCTGGTGTGTATCTGTTGACATAGTGTATCTACTGACATAATTCGCTTTCTGCGTTTACACCTGATGTTTTTGCTGTGTGTCTTTAAAGTTAGCAGATTCCTCAGGTTTTAAACATGGTCCTTTAACAAAGCGGTAACGTGCGGGATTTGGGGTTTTTTGTTTTCGTGTGAAGGAGCTTGACATAATTGCCAATAGGAAAAGAAAAATATTAGGGTGTTGCTTTTTATCCTGACATCTACAGGATTTCTTATGTCCCCTGAAGCAATTGCCCTTATTCAGCAGATGGGGACCATGAAGCTCCAGGTGTCTGGAGTGCCACCTAGCAGTCTGTGGCACACCTGAAGCAAAATCCAGATGTGCTGGGTATCTGTGAAGTGTTGTCACTGCAAGGCTGGCCGTTCCCTTGGGAAGCTGCCCTCAGCTGGAGGCGGGTCCATGCTGGTGAGGCACACAGCGTGCTCTGGCTTTGCAGCTGGTGCCACTTCAGATCTGGGACAAAGTGGGGATTTCCAGAAGTGCGTAGGTAAAGCTGGAGCACAAATCCATTGAAAATCCCTGTGTGTCCAGGTAAGCGGCTAAGATCCCTTGCAAACCATCGCTCTCCTCAACAGAAGTGGAAAGGAGCACGTTTGGGAACTGTTGAGGCTGGTGTGCCTGGCCATAGGAGGCTTTGCTTTCAGATTTTATTTGTGTGATTTTTGTCCTGGCTGAAGTAGCGTTTAGGAGATAGAGTAGCAGCTTTAACCTCTGTTTAGGCCATCTGCAGAAAAGGTGTTAATTATCTGAGACCGGGGTAAAGTCCTGGTCCTAATGAAGGATCTCAATGACTTTGAGGATCCTGACATTGTCTGCAGTAGGTTGACCTCATCACCTCTGTTCGATACTCTGAAAGAGGCTCTGGCAGGCCACAGCAACGTAGTTCTCGTAATTTTTGTTCTCTTGATGGCTCCTGTTGTCCTGGTTTTGTTTTTTGTTTCCCCCCAAATTTAGGCATTATTATGTTTTCATCCTATGTCCCACACATGCATTCTTCTGCTAATGAAGGAAGGGAAATGGTCATGCTCAGATTTCAGCCTTCAAAAAAACAAGAGCATCTTGATTTTGTTGTATCTTTGGACAGGCTATAAGGGATAAAGCTGAACTTGTCTGAGGATAAATGGATGTTATCATACTGAGAGATTACTGAGTGCAAAGTGATTTGGAAATAAGTTTCTTTTTTCCCTATGAAAATTAAAGGCACCAAATAAGCTGAAGTGATTTTTGATGTGCTGCTTGGGATTTATTTTTTTTCTTTAGTTCTGTGGTACAGAAGAGCCAGTTTTTGAAACTGTGCTGACTGGAAATAAGGAGTGCCTACATTGTGTAGTTTGGGAGGAAGACTTTGTCCTGATTTCAGCTGGGAAAGAGTTAATTTTTCTTTCTAGGGATTGCTGTAAAATGTCAATAATACCTGTTGTTTTTAGTTGTTGCTAAGTGATGTTTACATTATTCAAGGACTTTTTTTTAGCTTCCCATAGAAGAATAGATAGAACGATGGAATGGCCAATGAAATATTCCATGCCATAGATGTGATGCTCTGTGTATAAATGAGGGTTAGCCGGGGGGCGGGAATCCATGATCGCTGCTTGGGGACAGTGCCAATTCACCGGGTGGTGAGAGCGTCTTTCATCATTATTATTAGTGTTATTTTCCTTTTCTGATACTGTTCTATTAAACTGTTTTTACCTCAACCCATGAGGTTGGTTTTCTTTTTCCTTTCCCATCCTTTTTTCCCTTGTGGGGGGAAGGGTGGGATGAGCGAGCTGGTGCGTGGGGGAAGTTTAAACCGCAACAGACTTCAAGCAAGTTCAGCAGTTACTAGGACCACTCTTAAATAAGTCGTTTAGGCTGATGTAGGTGACTTCCTGCCATAAATACCATGCAGTTTCTATTTTATGTGGTTTCATTTCATTACAAATTTTCCACTCATTCCTCTGCCCTCCTCTGTTTTCTTTGTGTATTGTTTAAAGGAACATCCATTGCAGGTTTTTTGCAGGCCAGTACGACACCAACTTGGTGCTCGAGACCTGCCCTCCTGCCACCATTGTTCCTACTGTTAGGGTAAAGGCATTCACGGAGGATCCCCACGCAAGGATGCGTCCTCTGCCGCTTGGGCGCTGCAGTCAGACAGGGTGACTTCACCTGGCTGGGTCCATGGCCGTGCATTGACTTCGGTTACGGTGCCGGGGACCATGTAATCCTCAGTTGTGGTGATGAGAATAAGAGTTCTAGGTGTTTTGTCCAATCCGGCAGTGAGTTGCCTGCTGCTTGCTTTTTTTTGGCAATTCATTGAAAAGCCATAGCTGCAAGTTTCACTTTCCACAGGGATGTTTTGGGTTTTCTTTTTTCCTCTCCTAGGCAGGGTAAGGAGAAATTGTTGGAGTCTGCTCTGATCTGTGGCTCATATCTATTGTCACACTGTAGACAGATATCCTCTTCTCTTCCAAAATATGGAAGATTTCCAGTTAATTGTCTGGGAATTGAGGAGGGTGTTTTTTTCATACTATCATCTTGTTACTCTCTCACGTACAGCCGCTCCTTCTTTTGCATTAACTGTTCATACTTGAAGCTTTCTGAGAAGGAGATTGATACCGTGAACTGCTAAAGAGCAAGATTGGACGAGGTGGAACTGGGTTTGGTTGCCACTTTGGTCTATGACACTGTGCTCTCTTTCACGGCAGCACAGATGAAAGAGTATGTTTATTCCTAAAATAAATAATAATCTGATGCTCACCTGAGTTTATCTATTCACTTGTAGGAAAAAAATTTCCTTAGAAATGAGAAGGCTATTTTAATTGCAGCATGTGAATGAATTCTTTGAAGTTTTATTACCTATTATATACTTAATTCAAAAGTTGCCTTTTGCAATAGCTTAAGGTTTTTTGTTTGTCTGAGAATATTAACATTTCTCTTTCAAGCTTTGAAAGAGCAAACTTTCTGAGTATGATTATGAACATTAGGTTAATGCATAATCCCCACTCAGAGGTTCTCCTAGATTTCCATGTGCTTGTTTAGAGGCTGTTCAAAGGTGCTTAGCTTTAATTGCCATTATGTGAGCACACAGAAATAAGGACCCAAGAGTCTTATCAATTATTCTGTTCACAAATTCATTTTTACATTGTCTCAGAGCTGTTCTAAATTGAATTTACATTGCAGTTACTGGAAGGTGTAAGGGTTTTCATCTAAATGGGGATAAGGTTCTGTTTTCTTCTTACTTAAATGCTCATTGGTTATGTCTTTTTTTTTGTATTAATTGCCAATAATTTGTTTTGTTTTCTGTGACTTTGGTTTTTGCAGGTATTTTACCTGTCTTGCATGTGCAAGCTTCTGGCTGCCCACATTGAAATAATAATATAGATCTGTTTAGAAACGACACGAATGACTGAGTTTCTGTGGCTTTCAATGAGCTATAAGATCTTAAATGCTTGAGTTGCAATGGAAAAAGGACCTTGCCTTTTAACAGCTTTTGAAAATGTTACTTGGAGGGCTAGAACTGGGGCAAAGTAACTGAAAGCTGGCTGGACCTGCATTTTCCACCACCTGAGAGGAGCCTTTCTGCAGTCGTAGTTCCTACTTCAGCGACTTATCTACAGATGTGTGAAGTCCACAAGGGAATTTAGAGTGAGTCATTGTCAAGTAAGAAATTGGAAATGTGTCTCTAGAATGTAGCAAAGGGCTGGAGCATGGGGAAGAGCTCTCCCAGGCAGCCTCCGCAATACCAGAAGGTCACAATAAGACTGAGAGGAAAAAAAAATGAGTTTGGTACGTTAGACTGCAAAATGGAGTAGAAAAAATATTTTTAAATGGTTGTATTGTAGAATCAAGAATTGACTTCCAGAGATCATACAGAAATACCCTATACTTAATGCTAAGTGTTACCCAAATTATGAACAGCTTTCTGGCACTGAAGATACTAATGCCAGTATCGATAGCAATAAAGCACAAGAGGCTAAAATCTGTTGCATTAGAAGAATTCAAATAATATCTGATCTTGCTTTTCCGGGGAGACCTTACAGCGGCCTTCCAGTATCTGAAGGGGGCCTACAAGAAAGCTGGGGAGGGGCTGTTTGCGAGGGCATGTAGCGATAGGACGAGGGGCAATGGTTTTAAACTAGAGCAGGGCAGGTTTAGATTAGACATTAGGAAGAAGTTCTTTACAATGAGGGTGGTGAGACACTGGAACAGGTTGCCCAGAGAGGTGGTGGAGGCCCCATCCCTGGAGACATTCAAGGCCAGGCTTGATGAGGCTCTGAGCAACCTGACCTAGTTACAGATGTCCCTGCTTACTGCAGAGGGGTTGGACTAGATGACCCTTAAATGTCCCTTCCTACCCAACACATTCTGTGATTCTAGGATTTTCCCACCCATGTGCATCAGCTGTGCATGGGGTACTCCAGAAGTCAGGCTCCACAGATTTGTGATCTCTTGGATAACGAGAGCCAATAGTCCTCTTGTATGTCTACTGAAACAAATAAAGTGTGCTGGCCAGGAGAACAGAAGTACTGTTTTGAGCCCTGACACAGCCACATGTGAAGAGCATGAGAAAGGCCCCAGCCAATTAGAATTAGTTTGTTGAGCCCAATACGCTGCTGTCAACCAGGCGGTGGGAGATGCCACCTGGCATCCTTACAGCCCTGTCCCTCCTGGTGGCCCCAGCCTTGGTGGTGAGTCTTCATGGTCCCCACCAGCCCAGTCCCAGCAGTAATGTCCCTGCTGCTGCTTGGGGCCACTTGCACTGCACCTGATGCTGGTCTTGGAGAAAAAAATAATGCATGCACGGTGTGGTTATCTTCAGCAGCTTCCTTTGCCTGCCTTGCAGGTTGGAGTTTCTTGTCTTTGAAGTTACCAGGTTCTGCCCATCTCCATATTTGTACCTGCCCAAAGCCTTGTGCGTTACTGTATCCTTGGCACAGCATTCACCCTGCTGGCACGGTCTGCCTCCTTAATCTCCGATTCCCATTCAGCTCTTTGATCATTTTCCATTTTGCCTTTTCATCTATTTTTTAAAGAACTGAACTTTTTTAAACTCAGGGGTAACTAAAACATTTTGTGTTGGGGTTTTTTGATTTATTTTTTTTTTTGCACTAAATATTTTTCGTTTAGTTAAAATTCTCCCCCTTTCTGACAAAAACATCCTGTGTGTGTTTGGTGGAAGAAGGCTGTTCAGTTTTTCAGTAAAAAATTTCAGTTAGAATAAAGCTTTTGGTTTGCAAAAAAATTGAGATTCTGTTTTCTGGGTCAGAAGCCCACTACACATTTCCAGGGTATCCTGAAAAACACTCACCACCAGATTTTCAGAGTTCTTCAGGAAAAGCAAGTGCAGTTTGTCGTGAATCCCCGTTAATTTATTCCCCATTCCATAAATGTTATCCCCTGCCAGTCCAAAGGCTGTCATTATGCCGCTGTCATTAACCATCTGTTTAGCGTGTAAAACTCCTCGGGGCAGGGATCTTATCTTTGCTTTGTACTGTGTAAAGCTGAGCCTGTAGCTGACACTTGAAAAACAATTAATGATAATGCAGCTCAGTAGGGTACTGGGATACCGAGCTAATAAGAGTGGTATAAATGCCTGGCTGGATGGGATTAGAGGGAACTTCTGTGTTCCAGTGGTGCGTCTCCAGCAGGTGAGGGAAATAGTCTTAAAACATCATCTGACAAGGAGCAGTGTAAAAATAGATGGCATTTCTGGAGGATGCGACAGTCAAGGATGCAAGAGAATCACAATTTGAGTGTGTATCTGTGTTTTGCTTGATGATTATTATTATGAGATTTTACCATCTAAATATTTTTCTCTACCATAGAATAAGGGATCACTTCAGAGCATTAATCTCATTAGTGCCTGCGTTTTCCTTTGCATGGTCTTCTGCACGCATTATACGTCGACGTTTTATCGTATTTTCCTTTGTATCTTAATGATCCCTGTGTGTCGGGGGGAGAGAGAGAAGCGCAGTAGATTTTCATCTTATGTTAATCCATCAAAATCAAGTTAGTTGCAAGTGATGGAGGAGGCGTGCGTGTGCGCGCAGACGTCAAGGCCCAGCCGAAAGCTTGCCAGTTGCCCAGCAACCTTCCCAGAGGAAGATGGATGTCCTGCCACCCGCTCTGCTTTTAGCTGAGCCACAATATATTCCCGGTACCGCATCCCCCACGCATGCAGCGGACAGGCGCGAGCTCAGCTGGCCGGGAGTGCCGAGTCTCTCAATAGTTGGCTCTTGTGCCAGGGCTGGATAAAATGCATTTCACGCCACTCTCGTTAAAACTGTTAATTCAGTTGACTTCATCACGTCGGTTTGGGAGCAGGCGCTGCGAGCTCGTTCACATTGCTGGTGTTGCTCTTCCCCTCCCTCGGGCTCTTAAAGCCACATTGCCAGCGTCATTTCTTCTTCCTTTCTAGAAAGGCCCTTAACTGTAATAACAAATAGAACTGTGGGCTGCAGGAGCTCAGCAAATGCCCTACGTGTCACTGACCCTCGGTGGTGGCTCTTTGGTGGTTTCTTTAGTTCATGAATGGGGCTCAGGCAGGGCAAGGTCAGGTCCAAACTCCAATTTGGCTGTGCTTGCCCATCCCGTGGTTGTCCAGCGCCATCAGGATGCCACCTGAGAAGCCTCTGGAGAAATCAAAGAGCTGTTTCTGTTGGAGAGTGTTGTGTAATGCCAATGTTTTGAAGCCAAATAGGACCTGACAGCGTCTCTTTAAATTTATGGAATATTTAATTATTTTAGGATGCATTTATTCACTCTTTGGATTTCTTTAGAAGATGTGCCAATCTCGTGCTCTAGGATGAATTTAAGATTCATGTACATTTACAATGGTTGGAGATAAATCATGCTGAAAAGCTCACAGAAAAATCTTACCTGTGTAATGGCAGATATCTCATGATCCGGCTCTGGCACCTTTGTTTATGTTGACGAGCTCTTTACTTAGGGTTTCATTCAGGAAAGCAGTTACGAATGTACTTGGCTTTAAATCTTTTAATAGTCCCATTGAAGCTAATGAACCTCTTGACAGGTTGAAACTTGAACGTGTGCTTTGCTGGATCTGAACCGATGTGGGAGGTGTCGCTGAGCCAGCAGGACCTGGGAGCCCGGGGAAGACAGTGAGAGCTACATTGGCTCTGGTGCCGTCGGATCAGGTTCTTTGACCACTGCTCTTCCTTGCATCCCTGTCCTGGGGCGACTCCATCCGTGTGCCCGTGGCCTTAGGGGAGCAGGGACTGCCTGCGAGAGATGATACTTGTGTTAGCAGGCGGGGAGAACATGCAGCAGCAGTGAGCCGCGTCTGGAATGGTTCAGCGTGGTTCCTGCTTACTCTGCGCTTAAATCTGTGGCAGTTATGTGCCATTTCAAATGTACTTTCTGTTGGCAAGCTATTTATCAACTGACTATTGGACTTGTTATTTCCTAAAGCGTATGGTGTGTGGCTCCTGATTGAAAAGCTGCTGTTCTGTCTCCTCGTTCTTCCACTTTACACGAATTCTTTCCTATTCGTTTTGTTAAAGTCCTTCAACTCTAGATTGATAACTTCCATCACCTGCATAGTGGAGCTTTGTTCAATGACAACGCCATTGGTTTTGCCTGTGCTGTTTCTAAAATGGCTGTACACAGGGTGGCAGGGAGAAGTACCTGGAAGCAGATGCCTGAAATCCAAAAGGAGGAATGTTTTCAGGTTGCAGGTGTGCTTATTTGTTGGGAAACAAATAAGGATGACGAAAAACTAACATCATGTCTCACAGATGGGAGACTGGGTAACAGCAAAAAGGCTACATATTACAGTTTGAATGGAATGAATCATGGGTGATTAGTGAGAAACATTTCTTACAATAGAAAGTGTGATCAGAGAACAAGCGATCTTGCTCCCGTCCCACCCGAGCACAGCTCTTGCCATATTCATTCTTTATTATGAGAGATTGGTGTCTGTTCCTCTCTTTAGCAGAGTCCAGCGGGGATGGGTCCCGCTCCTTTTGACAGAGGTAGTGGTTTGCCGCTCACGGGTTCTCATTTCAGGGAAAGGTCAAAGAAAGACTTTCCTTCCCATGGTTAGAGCAAAATATTTTTTTTCCCTCTCACTGAGGAGTCAGATGGGAATGTGCTGTAAGCTGCCTACTGAAAAGACTGTCAGTCGGGGTCTGCGCAGGGGAGCCTGCTTACCCTTACCAGCGCCAGTCCTAATGAGTACCTCATTAATTTGCATTGTGAGGACTCTTGATGAACCTGGTTCTGACCTATGATCCCGCAGTTACCCAATGCTATATAAACACAAACCAAAAAGGACCGTTTCCCACCTTAAAGGGTTTACATTATAAGAAAATACCCTGTGGTACGCACAGGTTAACTGTTGGATTACAGACAGAGGAAGTGTTCCAGCCCTGCTGGTTGTCCTGTGCGGTGGGACTCACCTGGCTGGCTTGGTGTGGATGCCCTTCGTGCCGCAGACAGGTGGCACCCCTCCATAGCCAGCAGAGAGAAGTGGGTGCTCGGGGTGCAGATCAGCTCAGCCCAAGGAGCGTTTCTGACCCAGGCCAGGTGATTGCCTCCATGAATGCCGCTCGGTCACTCTTCTGGAGCTCAGATGACCAGCACAGCTGTAGGCAGAGGTCAGCACTTCTCAGCATCCTAGATTAAGTGATACAGATCACAGGTGCAATGCCAAAACAGGCCCACAGTGTGGTTTCACTTAACTGGGATATGTCTAGAGCTTGATCCTGCTTGATGCTGGATGCTTCTACTTTCCTTTAGGATGAGGAGGAATTGAGGTCACCCAGTGTCACCAAGGATGATGTCCTAGAGAAGCATGGAGGAAGGGTAGAGAAGCCAGGTAGCCAATCACAAAGAGCTACTAAAGCAGCAACAAGAATATCTTCTCTTATTTGAGACTATTTAATCTTTTTGAATGAGTAATATAATATTTATAATATTATAGTAGCTGTAATAACTTGCTTAAAAATTAAAAATAGTTAATGGGTGAAGTGGAATATGCGTGTTTAATGCTTCTTGCTGAACTGCTGCTGTACCTCCTGCTAGAAGAGTTTTATTTAAATGCATAATTTTCTTCCATTTTCACAACACTGACTGAAGCAAACACGCTGGCTCGGTGTTCCCTTCTGGATGCACATCAGGCTGACGATATTTATAAAGCTCCCTGTCTGTTATGTGTCCTAGCTATCTACCACCTCCACTCTCCACCTTTCAGCGAAATGCATTGATGTGGCTGGTCCCTTTTTGGGATGCAATACTAGATCTTTTGTGGTAGGTGAATTTTGTGTATTTTATGTATTATTAGATAAGAGTCTCTTAATTCCTGGGAGGTTTGCCACAGGCTCAGCCCAGCTCCCATGAAAGTGCTGTTTCCTGCACTGCTTTCCCCATGCAATAGAAAGCTCTGCTGTGCTTGAACACCCAAACTGCTGACCACAGCCCTCAGTTGTGCACTGTTGAAGATACTGTAGACAGGTTGGACCTGTGCCATGGGGGACTTGCTGAACAGGAAAAGACACTGGTCTGGATTTGATATAGCTGGGTGGTACAAAGATTAAAGGACAGCCATGTCTTGCATTGCTGTAGGTGCGCCCAGGCATTTTATACAAGTAGCAGCAGTCTCCATAGCATTGAAGGCTTCACGCCTGGGTGGATCGCCTGGCTATTGCTAATTGGGAGGTGGTAAAGCATCAATAGCTTCAGCAGGGTCATAGTCTACTAGAATGAGGTGGAGGTTCCTACCCAAAGTTGATAGTATTTTGCCAATCATAAACTTTGCTGTGGGATGGTTAGTCTCAGTGTGAAATACAAGCCTGACTACAGGTTGGGTTGACTGATGGAGACAGGGTAGGGAGCAAGCAAGGTCATACCTTAAAATGGAGGGACCTGCTCAGTGTGAGCATACTCCTCAGAGTGCTGTCCTTTTCCCACCAAACTCGTCTTTGCCTTCTCAGATCTTTGGCTGGTTGGTCTTTGTCAGTGGACCGATCCCGCTCCCCATAGTGAAGGCTGAGTAGGGCTATGTGTCGTATTCGCAGCATTGGCAGTGCAGTCTGTACGGTACGGCGAAGTGAGGTAGCCTTTAAACATTTTTTGAAGACTGGGGCCAGAGGAATTGTAGTCAAAAGTCCTAAGAGAAGTTGATGCGGAGGATCTTTGGTCTGCTTCTGTTCATTTCTTGCACCTCTTGGAAATTCACAATGAGTGAACGTGCACAGGAGGAAGATCCCAGGTAACTGCAGGCAGCTTGGCCTGACATCAATCCTGGGCAAAAGAATAGAGGAACTGATAGAGGATTTAGAGAATTAAAGGTAGGGAATATAATTAATGCCATTCAACATTCTCTTTTGGAGAATATGTCTTGTCAAACAAACCTGATTTATCTGATGAGATTGCAAGTTTGGGGGATAACTGTGTAGATATAATATACTTAAACTTCTGTAAGGCGTTTGATTTTATTCCACATGACATTATGATTAAAATATTAGTACTATATACTTTCACTGAAGCACATGTTAAATGTATTAAGAACCGGGTAACTGACAGATCTCAAAAAGTAGTTGTCAATAGGGAATCATCACTGAATGGGAACATTTTTAATGTAACTCTGCAGGGATCAGTCAGAGCCCCCATGCTATTCATCATTTTTGGCAGTGATATGGAAGTAAATATAAAATTATTTCTGATAAAATTTGTGGATGGCACAAAGATTGATGAAGTGAGAATGAGGGCAGTAAGATACAGTGCTCTCGGTCACTTAGTTAATTGCCCCTATTGAAACAAAATTCCAAAATCCCTTTAAATTTAATTAAACAAGAAAGTTTTTGTGCATTTGAAGAGGAGTGCAGCACAGAGCTGTTGCCCAGCCTGGAAAGCAGGAGGTTTATGAGAAGCCTTTGAGTCTGCTGGCCTCTCTGGAAAAATGGAGCTTCCCTAGGGAAGAGGCTGTTTGCCTGTAGGATCCCTCAGGCTCCATATGACAGCAGTGGTGGTCCATGGCTCAGCAGTGATGCTGATTCAGGAGCCTCCCTGAGGAGGCTGCTGACATGAAACAACTCTTCATCTGCAGCGCTGTGAAAGGCCTAAGAAAAATGTGGATTTGGGACTGGTTAAATTTCTGTGTTTGGTTGTGTATCTATCTGTGGGATTTTGAACATGTTTTCTCATTAACCTTTGTCCATTGGAGGTATTTGAAGATGGGTCACCTGGATCGCAGAAACACAGGAACCAGACTTAGCAGTAGAGTTTAGCCTTATAATATGGGGCAGGGTCCATCCTGGTGGGACTGGCTTGTGACTCTCTGTTAGCACCTCCAAACTTAAACTAGGCTACAGCAGCAGCAGGGAGATGAAAACATGGAGGTATCGCATACCCATGTCTTGGCTGTATTACATTAGTGGCTTAGTACGTAACAGAGACTTTTCTTAACTGCAAGAGCTCCTTGCATCCGCAGTTACTTGCACAGCACAACTGCACACGTGTGCGCTCTTTGGCACACCAAGGCTTTTCCTCCTGGTGAGACCAAGAGAGAAGTTGTGTACCCAGGTGCCATGTAGTACACCCCATTGGCGATATGAGTGTAAGTACCGCATTATGAAAAGGGCCGTACAAGTGCCAAGGGCCTTCAGCAGTGGCCAGGGATAAGATTCTGAAAATGTCTTCAGGTTTGTTACGATAGAGATTTTGAAAAGGCAGAGGAGGTAACTGCCTCCTCTTCCTGAAGTAACTCTTCTGCTACTACTTTTGGCTTTAACTGAGACAGATCTGCTTGTGCCTCTAGTGCCAGGCCCTTCCTTATTTTCAAAACCTGAACGTCTCATAGTATCACAGAATTAGAGAGTCATAATTTAGACTGGAAGGGACTTTTGGCAGTCATCTGGCCAACAGCCTTCTCAGGGCCAACAAGAGCCAGTTGCTCACAGATGGAGATTTCACAGCCTCTCTGGGTGATCTGCTCAAACACTTGACTACCCTCATTATAGGTTTTGGGTGTTTTTGTGTTCACGATCCAAGTGGAACTTTCCATGTTTAGCTTATGTCTGTTGTCTCTTGCCCTCTTCCTGTAGACCTCCAAGGGAAATCTGGCACCGCCTCTGTACACCCTCCCATTAGGTAGTTGTAGACAGTGATAAGCTCTCCCAGACCCTTGTTGTATGTAGGCTGAAGAAGCCCTGCTCCCTCAACCTCTCTATGTACGTCCTGTCCTCCAGCCCGATGACCTTCTTAGTGGCCCTCCACAGGACTTGCTCCAGTTGTCAATGTCTCTGCACCCAGGGCTCTAAGGTTGTCCCATAGGCGTTGAGCAGAGGCGAATGGTCATTTCTGTCAACCTGATGATATGCTTTAAGAGGGGAGAAATGAAAGAAAAAAAATTTAGCCCTGTTGCTGTAAAGTTTAGCTTTTCTTAGCAGGATCCCAGCACGTGGCTGTTGTAAAACCCATAGAGGGAAAGTGGGGTTCAGTCAGACCAAACGGGGTGAACCTTGGGGCAGACAAACCAGCAGCAATGTGCCCCCCAGAGAGGTCCACCTCAGAGTCCTCTATGGCTCAGCCAAGCCTCTGGGATCCCCAGCTGTGTAACTACCTTGCACCAGAGGTACAATGAAGATGGAAATGCCCGTGATGAGACGGGCATTGTCCGTGGTGGGAACTTCAGGTCCAAATAACAAAGTGCGTCAGACCATGGTCCTTCCTTCCCTGTACTGCCCCGCTGCTAAACGTCTGCTGCAGGCAAATAGTTTCTCCATCGCTCTTGGAAGGACCGGGGGCCATTCATAAACAGACCAACTTTTAGTCTAGCTTTCCAGCCACAAGTTTCCCTAAGCTAAAAGAAAACAGTGTATCTTACTAAATAAATGATTAGACGTCAATGATTTTCTGCCTTCTAGAGCAAGAGTTATTTGGAAGCATGAAAAGAAATTGCTGCAGCAGTATAAAACCGCTGCCCTTTGCACTTGCATCTTTCCCACAGAGTAATCCTTCATTCATTGTTTACTTAATGAGAAAAGAAAGAGGTTAATTTATAAAACCAAATAAAAAACAGACAGAAGACTTTATTTGTGGAACAAAAAACTGAATTAAATGAATAGTCTATCCATTAATGCTGCTAATTGTGGAGAATACACAGGTCTAGTCTGCTGGTATTTGGCTCTTGCTGGTGGAGTCCACAGGCCCTCTCCAGGGAAGGTCCAAGCCAGCACTCTGTTGCAAGAGTTTCCTAAAAAACTTTTCCTGCTTGGTGAATTAATTTCAGCTCCCAGTCTGTGACAGGGTCAGCCTCTCAGAGGTTTCTTAAATTTAATAGATAGGTATAGGAATAATTGGCAGAGCTGATCGTGCTGGTGAATGCTGCTGTCTGAATCCTTTGCAAATTCCCGTGAACATCCACAGAGAGCTGATGCAAGGAGGAGAAAGAGGGATTCCTTAATTCGTTTTCCCTGCTCCAGAGAAGTCTGTTGTACCCATGTTATAATTTATCAGTTTCTAGGCTATTTCTGTTGACTAAAGGATGTTGGAATGGAACCCAGGTGGGGAAGTTTTGCATTTCACCTGAGTCTCCTGTGGTAGCCGTTCATCTTTGCTAATCAGTGCAAGTCTGAAATCGCCACCATCCTGATGGGGTAGAGAAAGGTAATGGGGAAGGGAGCAGGGTAGCTGTGCCATGATCTAGATGAGAGAGGGTTATATCTGCATGGATGATGGCTACTTGATGCTGAGGCTGGATGGATGCTAAAGCTGCTGTATCTCCCCCTCTCTAGAGTAAGCCTGCAGAGGAGTGAGGGGGCAGGGGAAACCTGGGCAAGCAAGGGTCTGTCATGGCTTGGAAAGGGTAGTTAATTCATGAAGACATCTAGGAGGAGGTTACAAAGACACCTAGGAATGACATTTGATTCCCTTTGGGAAGCTGAGGTTTACTGTGAAGTGTAGATGAGGAAAAACATGTTTGGAAAAAAAATTACCAGCTACCCAGTGAATATTGAGGCTTCATGGTCTACCTTTACCTGATGGAGCGTGAGGGCTTGTTAATCCCAGCCACTGCCCAGCTGAAAGGAGCTTGGGAGACTTTGTTCCTCACTAACTTCTCATCGCCTTTGTCAGCCAGTCCTGAAACTCGGTTTTCAGGTTGTCCTAGCAAGAGTGAAATGCTAATTGTGAAAACAGTTAGTAAAAGCTTAAACCAAACTGGTACCAGAGAGCATGCACAGATTTTAATACAAAAAAACCCAACCAAACCCGGAGCAATAATACTAGAGGCTGTTTTTCCCATCCTTGCGTCAGGCATATTTATCATTCTTGAATTTGATCTGTAATTTGTTTTATTTCTGACACGGTAAAATTCAACTTCTTAACTTTAAAGACTTGTTTCTAGATATATGTATTTTATGTGTGTATATATGTATAAAGTGTATGTATTTATAAATTAATATATATGTATTACGAGTGTATATATATGAAAAAGTACGTCGTTCTTGCTCTGACGTAGCATACTGGCACACAGAATTATATGCAATCTTTGGAAAGTGCATTTTTTGAAACGCAGCCGTCTCTTTGTTAAGTGTTCAGAGAACATTGTAATTATTGCTGTGAATATCTTTTAAACACTCAGTGGAAAAAGTTGCAGACGTTTTTGTTAGAACATGTATTTGTTTGTAACCTGTTCAATACATCACCTGTTTGTATTCCAGCTGGCTTCCTTTCAAAAATGTACTGTTGAGAAGATACATATATCTTTCTTTTCTTTTTTTTAATAGTTGTGGTGTATTTTTTGTTGTTGCCACACTTCAATGGAGATCCTACCCTTCTATAATATCTTCTGGAAATATTTGGGAAACGTAAGACTAGGCTTTTTCTGGATGTATTGGCAAAATTGTTCTTGGCTTCAGTTTGGACATGCAAGTGATTTATTTTTTTTTTCTCCCGATTTAAAGTAACATAGTTGGGCTTGCCAATGGTTACATCAACACAGCAGTGTTCATTTTGTCTAGAACATGCCTAAGCTGTAATGTCTTCATGTCTGAAAGGGTTTTGGGTCCTGGGGCTGTGCTGCTGGGCAGGTGGAGTCTGTGGCTGGCGGCAGCTCACAGAGCGAGCACCGGGTCGAGGAGGTGCCTCTGAGCTCCATTTGCAAGACCCTTTGTCTTCCCGTGGAGCGACCGGTGGTTGTGGTTCTTCATCTGATGATGCCGCAAACGGCTTGCGCCTCACTTGGGGTTTTGAGCATTTCAGGACATGTGTCATTTTCAATTTTTGTGTTCAAACACAGCGCTGCGAGTTGGGAAGGCAGAGTCATTTTACAATATAACCAACTTCTGGATGTGAACATCATTTTGAAGGAAGTTGTGTTGGTAAAGCTGAACCCCTCTTCTGGTCAGCAGCAGCCTCGGCTCCTGCGGTCTGTCCCCCTGCCTGCATAGCCCCTTCCTGCGCTGGGGCATAGGCCACTGCGTGGGGTGGCTGGGCGAGACCTTCTAGTGAAGCCCAAATCAAAGTTAGGATCTGTAAGAAATTTCCATTGGTTTCCCAGCCTCTAGGCTTGGGCAGTCAGCTGCTTTGTCTACTCGATTTTGGGTTTTTAGCTTTTCCAGTTTGTTTCTGAGAGCAAGGTTGATCCATTTTTTTTTGTGGAAGATGAGATTCTTGTCTGTATCATCCTTCCAGCAGAAGTCCTCCCGTACTGGGGGCTCTTCAGTGACAGAGGTTGTTTGGCTGTTAGCTTTTCCCCTTTTTCCCCCTCTCACTTAAAAAGTGAAGCTGGCACCTCCTGGAAAATGTCTTTTCCATGTTAAAAAGACATAGCTGTGCTTGTGTCCTTCATGGCCCTTCAGAGCAACCTCTAAACAGGGGTGAGGAACACACCTCTGTGGTGGGCTCAGGTGAGTCCCTTCCCCTCCCGAGTTCTTCTTGGACTCTGTTGTAGTCTTGAGGGGGAGGCTGTGATGTTTTATGGATGCATTTAAAAACGGCTCATTATTTTTGTAGACTAATCTGCTTAAATCTGGGAGAAGCCCGTAGTAGGTTGAGATAGCTAAAATTGCCTGTCTCTATTTAGCGTGGTGGGGGTTGTGGGCAGGATATCCTCGGCCCCCACCAGCCAGGCTGCGTCATTCTGCCACAGCGAGAAGAGAAACCCGAGATGCACAACATGTAAATACTCCATAAATACTAGGAATTTGGCAAGGAGGCAGCAGCGGCTTCCTCTCTCCCTGAAGATACCGCCATATGCCCAGAGATGAATCCGGTTATTTCAGCAGCGTTGGCAAAACTCGATTTTGACTCCCTGCTGCTCTTGGGCTGGTATTCTGAGGGCCGGGGGGGCTGCAGCGCGAGGCGGGGACTAGGGAGAGCAAGGAGGAGCACTGGCGTGGGAGTACCCGGACCTGTGGTGATGGCAAGCCGGGGTGCGGGGCAGGCAAGGTGGCACATAAAGCAGCTGGCTCAGGCGAAGGGCATCACTCAGGCAGTGCGTCCTCATCCATGCCACCCCACCCCGACCTGGTTTTGGGGTGCAGGGTTGGGGCTGATGGAGGGGGGGGCAAGCACTGGCGGCGGGACACGTGCCCAGGCACCTCCTGCTCTCGCCCTGCGCCGCCTCCTTCGGGTTTTGAGGTCTGATGGGATCGTGGCACAAGGTGGAATAGCCACAGGCATATCACTGTTATGACAGATATATTACTGCAGTAAAATTATAAATTAATGGCAGTCAGAGATCTAGGCACGTGCCCATAACTTTTCCTCACTTCTGTGTATTGTCCTAGTCAGGTGGCATATAACCTAAACCAAGCTGTAGAAGAAAGAGATGATACTGCGTTTGCTGCGCTCTCCTGTCTAGTGCCTTGGGCCCTGGTGCTATGCCCTGGAGCATGGCACCACGAGGGGCTGCTGGAGCCCCAAAACACAACGGGGGCTCTTGTGTGGGTTCCGACAGCAGGAGACAAGCTGCCGCTACAGCACCTCCTCTGAAAGACGCTATTTATCGGCCTGTGTCAAACCGCAGGCTCACGCTCTTCAACGGCAGCGCTTTTCTAACCCCACGTTACTGCTACAAATGGAAGGTGCAAGGTGGGTTTTGGGTGTGGGGCTTTTTTCGTGTGTTCTTTTTAAATATTTTTTTTTTTTTTCCTCCTCCATGAGGGGAGGAGGATTTTCAGTGTGTGGAAATGTCAGGGGCAAAAATTCACATCCAGCTCCTGGCTCCACTCTTCTGTACATAGCCCATCTCTCTCCTCACCATCTGTCTGTTGAAATTAATGCTTTAATAACCTCTGCAGGGTAGCACTGCTCTTTATTTATTCCAATGTTTAAGGTTTTTTTGACTTTTGGGATTAAGCTGGAGTGCCCAGATGTCCTCGCGGACTGTGAAAATCCCTGAGCTGGAGTGTCACAGGCTCTTGAAAAGGAGGAAAAGGTGGGAGACGCTGGTTTCTCCTGCATTTTGCTTAGCTTGCTTTTGTAGCTGTGGCTACCAGGGGAGGGGACCAAGGCCGTGGTCCCTGTGATGTGACCCAAAGCAGAGGCACATTTGGTGTGCAATGCTCCAGCGTCCTGATGGATCCTACCTTGCTGCTCCTCTGCTCCTGGCAGCTCATTCCTGCCTGCTGCTCTCGCTAGAGTTCAAGCACAATCTCCTCGAAGTAACCCTGGAGCTGTGAGTCTTATGGCTTGCATGTGTTGGGTTTTTTTCCTTCAGAGGTAACCAGATCCTGAGACCACCCCACAGCAGTACTTCTTTAACAGAAGAAAAATTAAGAGTATTGTAACCTAAACAGCAACAGGTCCTCCTGTGTTTCTCATCTTGCTCTTCTACCAGGAGCATCTCCTGGGTTGGGCTCAGGGTTGTCTGGATCCTGCCTGCACCTGTAGCATGTCCTGGGAAACCTCTCCCTTTCTACTGCTGTAGTTAGTTTGTTGTATTCTGTTTTCTGTCTGCGGGGGTATTCTGATCCAGTCTAGTGTGTGACACAGCATTGCTGCATGTTTTGTTCTGCTGCTGGCCACTGCGTCTTGGAAACCCCCTGGTGCTTCCATCTGATACCACCAAAGTGTCTCACCCTAAATCCATGGCTGCGATCTTCCTACGAGCCACCACTCTCCTTTGCCTGCCAAGGTCTTCCCTCAGCCATGCTAGCCCATGGTGGTTACTGTGTTCATCTGGAGACTAGTGTGCTCATTAGCCAGTAATTGTCACACTAATGGATTCATGATAACTACGTGGTATCAAGCAGGGTTCATGCAGACAGATTCCCCTGCGTATCCCACGGGTTTGTTTGCCTTGGCACCTTCCATGTGTCTGCTTGGCTGCTGGGGAGCTCACCTCCTACCTTCAGTTTGCTTACCTGGAGATGGTGCTTTCTTTCCAGCGTGTTCAGATAGAGTATGTCCTTTTTATTTTGCATCCTGGAGCCTTTAATTACTCTCAACAAGTCCCTTTCACACTTTGAAAATCCTGTAGCAATTTCAATTTGAATTGCTTTCTCTAAGGCTTCTGTTTAGATGAGTGCACCTGCTCTGGGGTCCCACTGGTAATCGGGCTGTAATAGTTATGATCTTTTAAACGCACTTAAGGTACCACGAGCTTTAAGAATTTATAGCGATGCAATCTGGCATCTCAGCACCAGTTTTGTCTTGTCTCCGAGCTGAGCATTTTGGTTTTAATTGTATTGTTTTGCCATTTGTGAAGATTACAGATATTCGCGTGTTGTAGAAATTGGACGTGTTTAATTAAACACTGCCCTGTGCTCACATACCCGTCCCCAAGGTCTAGGTCCTGGGCTGCTCCTCGGTTCCCGCTCTGCCAAACCCCTGCTGAGTTCAGGGGGAGTTTTGCCAGAACAAGGCCCTAAAAAAGAAGTGTGGCTCTTTTGAGCAGTCATGCTCATTTGTGCATCAGCCCAGGCTCACGCTAAAAGGATATTAAACAAAAAATACTGAAGAACCTACTTGTCTTGTCCTTGCCCAGAGCAAACCTTTATCCTGGGACTGGGCCAGCAGGTTAAAGATGGAGTTTCCTCTGGTTTGTGTGTTACCTAGGATTTCGTATTGTGGGTACCATGAATAGATCAAAGCTTTTAAAGTTCTCTGCTGCCTTAATTCCCCCCTGAAGAGAGGGGAAAAAAAAAAAAAAGAGAAAGACATCTCTGTCAGGCATGTCTCAATACAGCGAGAGGTGTGCAGCCTGTAGCCTGCTGCTGCACTCAGAATATAAATTTTCCAAAATTTCCAAAATTACAAGTTGCAAGTGTGATAATGAACTCAAAGTAAATACGGTTCAGTTTGCTATGAATCATTCTTTGGGGGTTTAATTGGACTCAGATGAGCTGGCATTGTTGCGGTGCAAGAATAGAGTTGTTTCAGAATTAGGCAGGCAGCGTTGCTCGGCAGACCCGAGCTGCAGCAGCCGAGTGGCACTGGGGAAACCTTGCCGTCAAAGAGGCTTCCCAGGACGGACTGAGGAAGGTCTCTGGGCGGGGAAGGAGCCAGCAGCTCCCACAAGCCCCCGAGATCTGGGAATTCACCTGCTGGTACTGGAGGCCGTCTCCGCTCTTTGAATTGCTCTCAGATGAGAACTATGAGATAAGGTTGTCGCTGTGAGATGGAAGGTTCTCCTTCACCCTAAAAGCCCTCTAAGCTCTTCTGGCAGTGAAAAGGGGGCATGAAATGATAGTAGTGGGAACCCCTATAATGAGATGTTACAGCAAATTAAAATAAGCATTTTGTGCTCTTCCTTACAGCAGGAATTTAAGATCCCAAAGCAGAACCACCAATGGCTCAGACAACGGATTGCATCCAGACAAGGACAATACTTTCCTTAGGAAAGCAAACGCAGTTTGGCTCCATGAGAGAGAGCTGGGATGATACCCTAACGGCGTGTGACTAGCGTAGCTTGGCTACGCTGGGGATGTACAGAGAACTTGAACGTAGGAACTGTCCTGTAACAGGGAGAGACAGAAATTGTGTATCACCCTCTTTAAAGCCACGATCGTGATTATGGGATGAGGTTCTTAACCTGCTGCAAGGAGATTTATGTAAGTGATTCTCATTAATGCCAGCGGGAATTACTTGGAGCTATACGAGTGCATCACAATAAGAAATGTGCCTGGGATGTTCACTGTTAATATTTGAAGATAGTACAAGCAAAGTCTCCTTCTCTGAGTCAAGTGGGCAAAAACTAGTGATATTTTTTTTTTTTTTTGAAAAAAAAACCAAACCTGTTATTTTAGTCTTCTGAGAGGTTATAGGAAGGTGAACCATTCATACTCACAGGTCATCAAAAATAAGGAATTTCTTACACATGTGGCATGTTAACTGCTCCCATGATTATAACTGCAGTCTGCTGCTGTCTGCTGGTTACTGGCAGGCAACCAGCCTGTTTTTAGGCACTGCTGACCATCTCTGCTGACCCACTCAGTCCCAGGGCTTTGGTCCCATCTGTTGCTCACCATGGGACAGGAAAGGTTGGTCCCGTTCTGCTTGCAGTTACATCCTGTAATAAAACGGGACGGGGAGACTGCAGGCAGTAGAAGAAAGGCATAAGCAAAATCAGAATTGGTGATTTTAGTCTAGTGAAATATCTCAAAGAGCTTGCTTCTTTTGAAGTGGCCATTGAAGTGAGTAGAAAGGACTGTGTATTTATGTGAAGTAGAGAGAGAGGCAGACATTGACCTCTACTTGATGTTTCTGAGTTAGTCGTTATTCCTCTGTTCAGTTTGTATCAGTAACAGGCTTTCAAGTTGGTTTCTTCAAATTTTGGCTGGTTTTTTTTTTTTGCTAAAGTTGGCATGAAGTTTGAATCCTAAAATCTGAGTTCCAGCAGCAAGTGTTATTTTAGATCCAGGTCCCCTCCTGCATTGTACCAAGTATGGCTGGGCCGCCTTCGCCTCCAGTTCACCCTCATCCCGTGGTCGGCAGGGCTTGGGCCACATCTGTTAGCAGCGTGCTGCTGTGGTGCTTGCCCAGTCCCTGTAACACCTGTGGCTAATTGCTGCCATGCTGTTTCGGCGAATTCTCTTTATTATTCTTAGCATTATTTACATAATTATTTATGGAAGCCCATTTCACTTAAATGACAGAAAGTGAAATTCACTAATCCTGACAGATGTCGACAGCTTAAAAACAATGCAGTGATTGCGTCCCAGTGATGCCACTGGCTTGGAACAAGGTTCACCAAAGCAGATGAGCCTTGCCTCTCGCCTTGCAGATGGTGAATACCAAAGCTAACCTTTGTAACAGCATATTGCAGGTGACAGCCCACCCCGAAGCCCAGGGTTGCCTGCTAAGAAGGTCATTGCTGCGCAAGTTGAATTTCATCAGTTTTCACGTTCACATTTCACATAAACTGGTGAGGTAGAAGTTGGTGCTACGGATGGCTTGGTGCAAACCTTCGTCAGGATTATTTTGAAAAGTCGAGGGTCTTGGAGATCATCGTCTGCTAGATTAGTAACACAGCGGATGGCGGTGTGTGCCCTCAGGTTATGCTTCCAAGTCATTAGTGGCATGTGGAGCCACGGGACAGCCACAGTGAAAGCATATTTCAGCTTTTCAGCTGAGCGGTGGCCAAATCCTGGCCCAGTGTGTATACACCTTACCACCCCTGTAGGGGGCAGGTGCTGTGATGGGGAGGTTTGGCATTACAATGGTATGTGCCATTTTAGTACTTCCACAGAGATAACAGAATACCTAAATAAACCCTGTTTGCTTAGATAAGGATTTAATCCTGCTACGTCTGTAGGCAGATAGATACCAAACAGAGTTTATAATTCACTGTCCCAAAATTTGATCCTTTCTTTCACTTTCTTTTGCATTCCAACTTCGTGTTTTAACTGCATAGAAATTACTGCAAGGAAATAAAGAACATAGTCACATAATAGTTGCACAAAATAAAGTCAGGAGATAATAAGGCATTGGGAACCATGGACCTAGGAAGGTCCAGTTATTTGCTTAATAAAAACATTGTGTTGGACATTGAAAAACAGAAATTCTTGAATGTTCACTGCTTTCCTGTTGTTAAAAAACGATCAGACAAACAGGAGACCAGGTGAGGGTACGTGTCTCCTCTGCCCTGCCACATGGCAACAGTAACAGGGTATTTTCCAAATAATTCCCAAAACACCCTACCACTCCTGTCAGCTCTGATGTTTGACAGCTGTTAGCACCAGCTGGGAGCCCCGGGCTCCTAAGGCCAGACCAGCTTTTAGACTGCTGTGCTAGTCAAACCCGTCTGAAGCCGAGCCCGGCTGCGGGATGGGTATGGCTGCGGGAGCCTCGCGGAAGCGTGGTTCCCTCCTGGGTGCAGGCGTGGGTCAGTGGTGGCAGCTGGGGACAGCTGTGAGCACCAGGGAGGGAACCCAGGTGAGGGCAGCTGGGTTGTTCGAAAGGGACAAAGATATTTTTATTCCAGCAGCTAAAACCCTTTTGTATTTTGGTTTCTCTTAGCAGCTATTTATACAAAACATTTGGGAGAAAAGCTGTCTCTCTATTAAATATTTAACACCCTTGCCTTCAGCTGTGGGCTGAGAAAGCTCCCAATCCACATGTGACTCACCAAGAACTCCTCCGACAAAACCAGAGGAAGTCCAGATTGGAGACTGCTAGAGGAAGAAAAAAAATGTTTGCTGATTTGGAAAAAGCCCAGAATGGTTAGCATCGCTTGTGTATCATAAAATGAGCACAGCAGTTGCTCAGTTGTGTATGTGGACGAGGACTTGTAGAGTCCCAGATTTTAAGTGGAGAAGGTCTCAATATGCTATGTAGCATCACACCCTGTATAACGCAGATGAGCAGCACACACAGTAACTGTCTTCTATTAGACGCTGTTTGGGTTTGTATACTGACATGTCAGACAGGACCAGATGTAGATCACTGTTTCCCTAGTTTGTTCCATTGATAAATTATTGCAATTTTTAATCTTACTGTGCTTAGTTTTCACTTCCAGCCATCAGTTGAGATGCATCTCTCTGCAAAGCAAGGAGATCCATGTTTTGAAGATGTCCCGCTCTCTTAAGACGACAGCCTGGGACTCATCTTCAGAGAGCGGGAATGCAGGCTCCTGCAAAAACAGCACACGGTAACAAATCATGTGATAAGAATGACGTGCGATAAAACATAACAAAAAAGCTTCAGCTGTTCTAGCACTAGTGGTGGTGGGTAGTATTGTGCACTGTGTTCACACATGCCATGCGTGCGTGGTGCCTGTAACCGACTCTGCTGTTTATTTCTGTGGAAGTGATAGGAACTGAATGAGTAAAATTAAGATGAAACATTTTTTGTCATATTTCCCCTTTGGCCAAACTATTTTTTCAACATCCAAATGAATTATCTGCTGCAGAGCTAGGTGGCAATCTCTGTCCCTTAGCCAGTTAGAGAGACATCTCCAGCAGTGGTTTTACACCTCTTTCCATTGTGGACCACTTTAAAAAATTTTCCTGGTGATGTGGGTTCCTTGTACAGCAAATGTACACCTACTGACAAGAGGTTTACTCCTCATAACTATTTGCAGATACTTTAAATGTGGTTCACAATGTTTTCACTGGTAAAAAAAAAACAGTAGTCTGTGACATGGGTAGTTTCTGTGCACTTTGAGCTCACTTCTACAAGGACGGCATAGATGTAAAACCCATTTTTAGGCTACATGCTGAGTACTTTTAAACAACTCACTGTAGCTCGTGGTTGTGATTTTGAAGTAGTGTTTATGTATGAGCTCGTGGTAAGGTTATTCCTGATTTAAGACTATGAAAGTTTTTTCTAGATGTTGAGCTTAGAAATACAAGCCTTATAGCCTCCTCCGCCTGCCCCACAGCATTGTGCTTACTGGAAGGTGAGGTGTAATGTACCATAACCAGTAACGTTTGTTGATGACACATCACCAGTTGAGCAGCACTAACTATCCAGCGTATTCTGGCATAAGGCACTTGGCCCCTTTGCTCCTTTGACCTCCTCTGCCTCGTGCAGGTGGGACCTGGACAACTACCTTTTGTACGTGCCTGCCTTTTGGGTAGCCAAGGTTAAGGGCCCTTTTTTCTGTAGTTGGCCTGTGCTGTCCCCCCCCTTCTGGGAAGCGAGAATGAGATTGCCGAAAATCAGTTTGGACATTAAAGACTGAAAGCAGTCAGGTACCACTTTGATGGGCATTCTGCAAATACCCGGAGCCAAGACAGTCAGGAGACAGTACGGACCGGCATTATGGAAAGAAGGCATTAAGACCCTTTCTAAAACTGATTGCTCAGGTGCTGCAACACGTGGCTGGATGAACACCTGTGAAAGGACTCCTCACCATGAGGAGCTGGTGTGGCCATCCATCTGTGCCTGAGCTGGCCGATACAGCTGGCAACCGCATTCTGTAGCCATTGCTCAAATTGCCGAATACTGCAATTGCCAGCCTCTTTGATGAAAGGCAGGTTCATGTATCAGATTGTTGAGCATTAGGGATAGGGGATTAGATTTGCAGTGTAATCTTCCAGTAACATTCCTCTTGATCTGGAGACCGTGCTTTATAAAAGAGCTCTTTTCTCTCTGACATTGTGGGGGCCTGCTAAGGGACGACTATCTTCCACCTTCATTTGGAGATAGTAAGGCTGCTACTGACCTGATGTTCGTGAAGGTCACAGCTGTACCGGGCAAAATTAGTTCTGTGCAGGACAGTTAAGTAGATTGGATTTTCTCAGTTGTAGCTGATTTGCTTTCATTGGAGTTCCTCTTGCAAAACCATTTAAAGTCCATTCCCCTCTGCCCCCCACTGCCCCTTTATGGGAAAAGACTGAAGGGGGGAGATTTCTGCCTGGGCTCCAATTCTGCTTCGAGCCCTATTCTCACATCTTTCCAGGAAAGTGTCTGGGCAGAGGCTGGAGCAGGCTTTGTAGTTGCTCCGGAGACTCAGGCTGTGTGTTATCCCATTACGAATGGGCCAGTAGGGATGGTCTTGCCCTGGGCGAGTTGACTGTAGCTTTGCACTGTCTGCTTCAGATCCAGAACCCCGTGGGGACCCTTCTGCAGATTCCTGGTAATGTCACTGCAAATGTGGCTGAGCCCCTTTCCAGTCCAGCTTTTGTCTTCTTGTGTCTGAATGTCCCTGCAGATGTTGGAGCCTGATGGAGCCAGGTAATTTGGGTCAAAGGGCATGCAAAGCCCATGACTTCTAATCAGGAAAGAAACCAACTTCTTCTGAAGTCAGTTGAGTACCAGATTTGGCCAGTTAAGTCTAGCCACTAGGAAATGTGTCAGATACCTGTCTGTACTGGCAAAACATGGCATGTGGTTGTTCATGAGAAGCCCGTTCATTGTGAGCATGGTGAGACAGAAGAGGGAGAGTGATTTCCGCCCGGACACATTTTACTTCAATGACTTTGCCAGTGGGATGTAGTTATGGTGGAGTTTTGCCTGCTGCCCTGGGTTGCAAAGCAACCACTGATGGAAAAAGCCTCTCATTTTCCAGGCATCCTCCTGGTTTCGCTCCCTTTCGTTGTATGTTGCGGTGAAACCTGAACTCTGCAGCAATTGCTGCCTGGTGAGTTTGGGAAGCGATGCTGGAGGTTGTGGCAGTCAACTGACGGAGGGATGGCTACTGTGATATCCCAGTTCAGCTCCCCAGCACAAATGGGGAAAATTCATAAGGAGATTTGCTTGAGGGCCTGGGCAGGGGCATGCAGCGTGTGAAGGGGATATTTCCTTCTTTGCAAAGTCACCTTCAGCCTGTATCAATAATCCACGCTCCTAGGACTATATGGAAGAAGGGGGTATGGCTATAATTGACATAAAAGAGAGCTGCTGTATGGTATGTTCCCTCCTCCCCAAAACTGTAGCTGATGCAGAGTTAAAAGCAGATGAGCCTTAATTGCTCCCAGAACTCCATGTCTCTCCTACCTGGATATCAGAGCAGCGCTGGAGCAGTGCCAGCAGCACCGCTGCCAGGGGAGCTGGGACGGCCGCAGGGAGCAGGTCTGTCCCTCTGTCCCCGGTCCCCTCGTGCCTGGCAGGTCCCCTCGACGTGGTCGCGCTGGTCAGCTGTGTTAACACAGAGTCCGGCTGACCCTGGGATCGTGGCATGCTGCAGACCATCCCATAACTGCGGCTGCAACGTTCTAGTGTAGAAACTGTTGTAAAGGAGAAGCACCAGGTCAGCTGATTATAAATGCAGCCAAATCAAGATTTTTGGATTCCATTTTCTTTTCTAAAAGTTTTGGTAGCTATCGTATTCCCGTACTGCATTGAAGAATGACCCTGGTTTGTCTGTGGCATTTTCTGTTACTTTTTATTGCCGTCTCCCTTTATGTTATGACAGTATGTCCTATACTGGATTGCAGGTATAAATACTGCTTCAGGGTTTGGGCTTTTCAGTCAACATGCATTTGGGAAAGGTGCTAGCGACTGCCGAGAGGTGAGTGTGCAGCCGTTGGAAACACCAGCATCCCTTGTGTCTGTGTTTCTGAACAGGTCTAAGGCACGAGGATTTTAGGTTTTTCATTCAGATGGTGTTATATTAGGGGTATGAAGTATTTGACAGTTCTTTTATATTTACTCTTTTAATGTCAAAATGTGTCACATCTGGTATTAATTGGTGGAAAATTATGGCTCTAATTTACCAATTTGATTGTCTGGGAAAATTGAAAAGAGTGTAACATAATAAATGAATGCCTATTAATCTTTTAAATTTGTCTGTTTACCACCAGCTACTATCTGCTAAAATGGCTTGTTACGTGGCACGTTTTAAACAGCTTTTCTGAAATTCTGGTGTTCATGGAGAGGAGTTACTACCTGGGAGGGCTGTGGCCGCAGCATCGATGCCCAACACAAATAGATGTATTTGTCCACTGTAATTGTTTTAATCATTATTAATGAACATTAATTATTTCCAACCAGAGCTTTCCAAAAGCCCTGATTTTCTCATACCTGCCAACAGAGGAAGGGAGGCAAAAAAAGTCAGATTGTTCTTCCTGGGGCGAGTTTGTCTCGCAGGCAACATGTGAATCAAACCCAAACCGTTGCTACAGCTCGGCAAGGCTCAGTCGCTCCATCCTGACAACCCCAGCTCTAACGAGAAGGGTCACCGCTGCCTTTCCGACCGGCACGCGTGCAAAGCAAAGGAAGCCGGTGGCAGTATGCTGTTATTTGGGTAGAGTATCTGCACGGTGACAAACCCAGAAGCTTTTCTGTCAAAAGACACCCATGTGTTTGTGAAAATACATTTTTGGAGGATCAAATACCAGGTGCTTATTTTAGTAGCAGAAAGCCCTGAAACATGCCAACTCTGGAATAAGCTGATTCTGAAAACTGACATATTCTGTATGACTATTCCAGTATATGCCATCTGTCAGTAGCATATCCAAATATTTGTATATTTTGATTATTGTAACTGTTATGAGGATACTGAAGCTCATAAATCATTTCCTCTTCAGCAATCATTTTATTACTCTTCCGTGGCTTAGTGACGATGTTTTCCCTGTGCCCATTCAGGCTCTGACACAGGGAACAGTCACAGCGTGGCTATGTAGGTGACACCCTTCGTAAGAAAAGGCTGTGGCCAGGGGACGCCTGAGCCCACGTCCCCTCTGGGTCTGCACCAGCTCACACTCACTTCATCTCCTTGGGCTTCAGCCCGTGCTGTGCTTTCATTCAACTCCATCCCGCCTTGTCAAGTGACTACGCTTAGATTGGCAAATGATATAATATGACTAATTATGTTAAATGCAGATAATGTCTTATAATCAAAATAAAGAGTGGATTGCAGACAGATCCTTAAAGGGCACCAGGCACAGAATTGACACCGTATTTATTACCAATAACATCACTGAAGTGCTAACAGCTGCTCGGCTCCCGCAAGCGCGGCCCCTTTGCAGAGTTTTCCAGAAGAAGGGCTAAGTGCATCGGAAGCGCATTATCGCTGATAATAGTAATTAGTTCAGTAGAGCTCGAAATGTTTTATAAAATATTATTATCATCCCGATTATGCAACTCTGCAAACCCCGGCAGAGAGGAGCAGCCAGCCTCCTTGGCTCAGAGGAGTCGCTGCCAGCCATGGGGGTGGCCCTGGCCCCAGGTGCAGGGCTGCTGCCCCTCTCCTTGGACCGTGTTGCTCTCTCTAGCTGACTCCAGAATACTTGTAGAAGGGACGTCCCCTCCGTATCTCTGCCTTCGCTTTCACAGGCGTTAGCAAAGAGGCATCAGTAGATGGAGGAATGCGCTGATCTGAAAGCAGATTTTGGTGTTGCATTTTTGAAAAGCCATTGTTAAGCTAAAAAAGGAAACCACAAGCTTGAAAGGTTGACGGAGCTCCTCTGTAAGGGACTCTTATTTTGCTATGTACATTTGTTTTCTCTTGCTTACTAAAGGGATAAAGTGCAATTTAGGTTTCAGAGAGAGATGGCTGATTAATCTGTCTGCCAGGTACATATGGAAATAAATTAGCAAATGGTGCATCTGGGATTAAACTACTGCAGAGATGATAAATTATTGCCATCTTCCATGGCTGTATTACTGAAGCTTCACTGGGTTCCCAGTACTCAGTTACCTGCTATTCACATGGTATCACCATGGCTGGTGGGATGCAAAGCCTCTACATTTGAAGCAATTTTTTGGGATATGCTAGTTGGAGAACAGATCTGGCCAGACCTATAAGGATACGCAGTATACTTACATTAAGTGTAAGCAAAGAGATTTGATTTGGTCCTTCTGCTCTGCATGAAATTGTGCTGGCTTCTGAGGGCAGGAATGCTCGGGCCGGGGCAAGGCAAGGACCTGCAAGAGGTTTTTCCACTATCTGCAGTCACTCCCCACCCTTTATCCCAAATAGCAGAGAGTTATCTGTGCTAGCATGAAGTTGTGAGGGCCTGGAAATGAGCATCCTCTGGCCTGAACCTCTCCCACACCCTTGGCTTGACCCAGATGTAGCTTCAGATTGCACAACTCCAACTTATCTCCGAGATCAAGACTGAGATGAAACACCATAGGGCAGGTGGTATTTGCATTGAATCCTGATACAGGCTTCTCAGCCGTGTCTCTGCTTCTGCTGCATTTTTCATGTCCATTTAAACTGATGTATAGCTGATGGGCTGGCAGCTGAGACATACTGGCGATGCCTACAACAGGACATGCAAGTGGAGTAAGTGTAACAGCAGACACGTGGTGCCCCACATTTCTGGAGGAAGAAAGGGTCATGCAGAAGTTCTCATCAAGGCTTCTGCATTATAATACTTGGCAAGATTGTGGCTGTATCCACAGTGCTTGTTTAGAGCTCTCTGTGGATCATCTGGACTGTAATTTTCTTTCCCATCCACGTACCTGGGTTTCATTTCAAAAGAAACTGGGACAGCTGTGGAGATGGTGCAAAAAACGGTGGCTGCACTGGCTAGGCCAGGAGAGGTGCCTTACCTGCACAAAGGTGATCTGTGAGAGCAGCGCAGAGTAGCAAAAGTTCTTGTTCTGGTTTCCTTATTTCCTGAGGTCGTTCCTTGGGCTCTTAACACTTGCCTGGGGGTCGCTCTTCCCTAGAAGGGGGTTGAGGGAATAAAGCAACTCTGCGAACGGTCACAAAGAAGTTGAGGAGCGGGCAGGTGGGAGCAGTGTTGGACACAGAGATAAATCAAAGATCAAGTTTTGCTTAACATGCCTTGTGTTTAAAAGCTTCTATTTTAGTTTGAGAGCATACTGAAAGAGCAGCTCAGCTTGTCCTCGGGCAGGTCTGCAGCACGTAACAGCCATGGCACAGAGGGGCCGGATCCTGCGGCACACCGGGGAGCATTGCTGGAAAACTACAGCCAGGCTTTTACAGGGAGCCCGCAGCCCAGCACGTAGAGCTGGTGTCTCCACATCAACCTCCTTGGCCCTGCATGGGCCTGCCAGGACTCTCGAAGTCAGTGCCTGGGCAGGGAGCTCTGCTGGGGACGGATCCTGCAGGCTGTTCCTGGGGCACGGGGTGGAGATGTGCGGGACGGGATGTTTGCAGAGCTGGGAGTTGCGGGCACTGGTTGTCCTTCAGATCCTGCTGGTGGCACTGGCAAGTGGACGTGAGCCCGTCACAGGGCATGGACAGCCGTGGGTTGAGTCCACTGTGTCTTCAGGCTGGGATTGAGGGACAGTTACTGGGTGACTGTGCCCTCTGGTTTTCTTCTCTGAGTCACTTGTCGCGGTCCGTGAGTCAAGCACAATTAGGATGTATGCGTTTGTAATTGAATAATACTAATGAGAACGAGAAGAACATGTTTCGTTACGAGATGCATGGGTGGATGCCGGGCTGTAAATCTGAGCTAGCGAGGACGAGCTCTGTTCAATTAATCCAAACACAGAAATATTTACTAGAAATAGATTTATCTTCCAATGACTTTATTTGCAAATTTTGGTTAACAACAACAGTTTGCTCATAATATAATCATGTCAAGCAGCAAGTGGGACTTACTCTCGTTCTTGGCCTTTCCCATGAAGTGTTTGGAGCAGAATGCGGAGTGAGTCAAAGGAAGCACCAGCTGATGGATGAACAGATTGCGGCACAGTCATCTATTCTACTGCGCACTTCCAGGGAAACCCCTGCAAATTGGACGTGTGGTTTTTAAATGTACAGAGAAAAACTAAAGAAATTACATTATGAGTGAAAAATTAGATGGAAATGTCTATTCCTGTCTCGTAAACAGTTCAGGAATAACTTCCTCTGAAATATTCTGCTTTAAGCATGCATTTAATTTGTCCTCTGGGAGCAAAATAAAGTTGCTAAGATAAAACATTCTAATAATGATTTATGTAAATTTATTTGAACAAAGCAATGATGTAGTTGCCTATAGCAAATTGTTTGGAATGTGAAATGGTATTTACGAGCTGCTTCTCTCTCTATGAATACAATAGATGATAGGAGATGCTACATAAAGAAAACATAATTGTCCATTCAAAATGGAGTCTGATGCCATGTTTAGTAAGCAGGAAAGCCAGTTGAACAGATTGCTGAGTGTCTGATAAAATAATCTCCAGCTTGATTCTTCCTAGCCTATTTAGAGCATGCATTTAATTTAAAATTTAGATATGTGCCACAGATGACCGTAACAATCATACCAGGGCCATGTATGATGATACTAATTGTTTGCCTCACATCGTGCATATGCAAAAATCTCAAGTTGCTTTACAAGCAGAAAATCAGGCTCCGTCAACTCAAAATATGTATGAAAAAAATGAAAGCAATTGTAGTCCCCAGCTGCTATGGGCATATGGGGCCAAATGTATCCTGTCTGTTGAAGGTTATGGAGTTCCGCCAGGGATGACTTTGATACCGTATGTCTAGCAAAGTGGAACCAATATGTCAATATGAGACATCCTGCTACTTCTGATGGTCTCCCAATAAAACGACATCATTCAAAGTGGCTTGAATTTCCCAAGTGCCCAAGTCACAAATGTGATCAAGAGGGATATTTCAAAAGTGTTCTGATTCTTGCAGTGTTCATCTTAAAGCAGTGAACAGTAAATTGGCTTTTTCGTCAATGGGAGCTTAAGCCTAGGAGTTGCTGGTATGAGCGAGTGTGTGTCAGTCCCAGGCACAGAAGACCAAGGGCCATTTGAAGCATTTTAACAAAACCCTGCAGGACAGAGAGCTGTTTCTGCATTCAGGTAACGCAAAGCATGTTTCACTTGAAAAGCTTTTTCAAATCAGAAATGAAAATGGCGTGTAGAAATAATAGGGTTATTTACTGTATTTGCTTTGGCGTACTAAGGCATCTTTTAGATACCTGGTGATGGCCTAAGCCACAAAGATTGTATTCAGCTCCAGTCATTTACAAGTTTAAGGGACATTTGAATCCATGGCTTTGAACAGGGCTGATTTCCTAGTGCCCAGCAGCTACTCTCTTGAGGACGTAAGGCACTTGTAAAGTAAATTCAGGTGAGCACCATGTGAAGAAACGCACATCTGGCTATTGTACGAGAGCTGAAGAGTCCGCATGTGCAAAATTGTGCCTGTGGGAATCCTAGATTCAAGTAAAATAGTGCTCTGTCATCTGATTATTGTTCAGGTGACATTTTTGCAGAGTTAAGTGCCTCCCGGTTTATTCTGGACTAGCGCTAAGTGCCTAGTGTAGGAAAGCTACAGCTGCTGCTCAGGACTTCACTGGTGGTGATAGAATGGCCTGTCCGGCACCAGACTGGCGTATTAAAGGCAATAATAAACAGAAAGTAACTTTTTGGTCTCATGCTTATGTGAGACTATGGGCCCCTTTTGGTCCCTTCATGTGTATCTGAGTGAGGTTGGGAAAATCATATAAATGCTGGCATGATGAACCTGCAAGTGAGAATCTCTAACCAAGTTGGTGTTTATTTCCAGCGATGCTACGTTGGACTGTCTGAAAGGCAGATCTTGGTAAACACTGTTTCTTAGTGCAGCTGACAAAATTTGACACACAATGGTCCTGGGAGATGACTGTAGAGTTTAAAATTTGACTAATTTATAATCAAATTACTTAGCACCTGTTCAGCATATAGTGCCTTATAAAGAGGATTTTGAACGGCTGTGGACAGAGACACTCCACAGTCTCTGCTGATAAAGCGCGGAGGCTCTGTTAGCTCAGGGTGAAGAGGTATAAATGCACAGCAGACTCGCCACACGAGCAGCAACTGGAAGATCATCTATTTTGCTCTATTAATTCCTTTGTGACCACTCTCTTCTGCCTGGGGCTTTCTCATCTGCACACCCTGCATTACTTATGGACTGCCAGGCCAAATCTCTGAAGACGTCTGACAAAGCCTGACAGGTTCACTTTCCATGTTGATCGGTGCTGGTTTGCCCTCCAAAACAGACAGTAGTCCCTGGAAATTGGGGTGAAGCCATATGCGCCTTTCGCTTTGCTCTTTGGGAAGCCATTCCTTTGCCACAGCAGATCGAAACCAGGAGATTGCCAAGTCATTTACTGAGACAGCGCATCTTCCTTCAGAAACCTTCATAGAATTGCAGTTAATTTTAATAGCTCACCTATTTAATGTGCTGGGGTATAGCTAATACCATCTGTGTAATGAACTAAACTGGAACACCTCTGTCACTTGAGGGTGCTACAACTGCAAGGAGGGTTTCAGAAGTTCTTGATCTATCAGTGGCAACTGTAGGTCAGACGTCTTCAGCCGAGATAAAAGCTGTGTTTGCTTAACAGGATTGAATTTTCCTCAAAGAAATAATTGAAACAATAGGAGAATCACCCAAACCTGTGCTGAGCATTAGCAGACAAGCTGTTTGGAAATCGATCCATTTGGAAAGGAAATAATGTGCAGATTGGTCAAGGTAATGATGGTATTGGATGATAAAGTAGAAGCAGGGGTGGAGAAAGCTTGTGAGGGATATCGTGTCACCTAAAAGCTTTGCAGAAGTGCTTTTATTACCCTGAATCAGCTTGGCTTTGCACTGACACTTAGCTGTTTGCAAAAGAATTATACCTGCTTCTGAGATAAATACATTTGACAGTGAACTCTTAACCCCTCTTTTGCAGGCCCCTTCTGAGTAGTAGCCATGGAAAACGAGATGCCTTCAATTTTTCTGAACACAGAGTTAGACAAAATGGGGTGCAAAACTATGGTACATAATTTTCTAGTGAGCGGAACGCTTCAGTAAAATTACAGTCATTATTGAATGTAATGAAACCTGACAAATTAGAGTTTCATAGGCCCTCCTTGAGATTAGAGCGATCCATTAAACATGCTCTCTGACTGCTAAATGGCATTGTCCCATTTCACCATAAGAACTTGAGAAATCCTGAGGTAACTCTGGCTAACAGCTGATTGAAAGCACCCAATCAAGAGCTCTTTAAAGTAAGAGGAAAAATTATCCTGATTAACATTATTTCCAAGAAGGTACTCTCCGAGTAGGCTGTAAATTGTGTTAGAAGCATTTGGGTATTGCAGGGAAGACCAAATTTGACACTTGAAGTGCCCACAAAGTAATGTACAAAGTGGAGTGATCAAGGGAAGAACATTTTGTTGATTGTGGTGGGAAAATTGAATTACTCTCAGTTGCATAGCTATTCAGAACACGTACATTAAAGTGAATGATACTCAGTTTAAAAGAAGAGCAAGCAAATATGAAGAGCAGAAAAAGCCCCTTTCCCAAATCCTTCTTGCCTCATGATTTACATCTTAAGAATGTTTTCACAGGGAATAGCATAGCACGCTGGTCATGAATACTTCATCCATTATGCTAAGACATCCCAGTGACGCAAACTAAATCAATACAATAGTATTCCTTAAAATGATTGCTTTTTCCTTGACCGATTGTGCATTAAAAGCAACCTTTAAATGATGGCCATTAGCACCTGAGACCTGGTCACTGGCGCTGACTGAGACGGATCTGTGTGATAGTTAGGGCTAGTACAATCCTTCTGAATTGCACAACAGAGTCAATGAGAGCGCGTGTAAGTCACCAGTGTGGGATAGAGAGTCTTTGTGCTGTGGAAGAGGTAGGACATGGATATACTCTAGTGCCGGTCTTTCTGGGCACTAAGAACCCCTTGGGCAGTTTTTATAGGCCTAAGCGAAAGACAGAGTGTGGTGGCTGTCAGTGAGCATAGTAGCATTCCAGCAATAGATGAGTGTTTCCATCGGTAAACTGTCTAAAAATCCAAATCCCACGTCTAAAACCAGTAAATAGCCTACGTGCGCAGGAGCAATGTAACTGCAGTTTGGTTTTGCTTGCTCTGTCTCTTGGTCTCGCCCATTGCCCATCCCACATCCCAGTTTGGGAGGTGCTATACGGTGCTAGGCACAGCCTGCAACATCTTTCTGAAGCTTCCAGTGCAGTGATGCATGACACTGAAATGCAGTAGAAATTAAAATCTGGAATAACGGCAGGCATTAATAGATACTTCTGTAGTTCTGAGGCAAAAGTTTAAATGAAATTCTAAATGTCAAATTAAAAGAGCCACGTGACTACAGTTTAATGGTAGGAGCTGTCTAGTCTGGTAGTGTCATCTCATTTCCTGACATCCTCAGTGACTAAAGCTGATCCAGAAGACTGATCTGTGGTATTTTTTCCAAGATCACTCATTAAAAATGGCTCAGTTAGTGGTGCTTTGGGTGGTGTTTCAGCCAGAGCAACGGGCACTGGTATAGTGGTAGAGTGCCGTCATGACATATAAAGAAGAGTTGAAGCAAGAAGCATTGAAAGGTTGGAAAGGAAAACGAGCACTTGAAATACAAATAAGATTTCCATAATCTTACCTCTGCCTAGAAGAAGGAGTCTGTCAGCATGGCTGATGTGGTGCAGAGCAGAACATGATGAACGTGAACACAATCCCGGAGAAGTTAGGTTTATTTCCCCCTAATCTAACTGCTTGTAAGCCTTTACGGTGCCCATCCCTGTAACATCTGAGCTATATTTGACATTGTTGTTCAGGGCTGGCAGCTCGTGCCTGCTATCAAGAGCAGATCTTTCAGGAAGATCTCTGTTGGCTATGATGTAGCTTATACATAAAAATATTTACGGTAGCTGCTTAGATCTATCCTCTTCCGAAAGATAAAGCACTTGAGTGCGCGCTGAATCCCTGCTACTTTCTCATCTCCCTGACATTCATTATAAACTGAGAAGCCAAGTTTTTTAAAAGCTATTTAGATGTTTTGTGCTGTAACTTTCTCTAATAGATATATTCCTATTGATTGCAATGAAACACACAGAGTAGAACAGAACAGATCAATTGAAAAGTAAAGTTAAGACAGCAAGTACACTTCTTTTCCACTTACCTTAATGGAAACAGTTACGGCTGGATCTATCCCAGGTGTGATGCTGCTGAAGTCAATGGAGTTGTACCAGCGATGAATTTGGCTCCCAGTGTTTTGTTTTGACCTTTTCAGAAGGTTGCTCTGCAGGAGTGAAACTATTAAACACAGCCAGCGATACCTTAAGTCGAAATATAGAAAAGGCAAAGCTGGAGTGCATAGCACCTTTTTTATTAAGGAAGAGGCCTGACTTTTATAGAGTGAGGGCAAAAGAATTGATTCCAGATAAGTGCTAAACTTAGTTTCAGGTTTCCCTGGTGAATAACAATCCCAGGTTGGCCTGAGACTTGAACATCTCTGCATTCACACACTGTCTGGAAGGGGCGGCGTGGTCTTTCTGTATGTCTGGGCATTGAGGTGGTTTCGGGTTGGATGTCGGTTCCTGCAGATATGCTATTTATCCACTCACCAAAGATCCATGAAAACCGATGGAACATACTAACGGTTCAAGTGTCCTGAAGTTGCCTGGCAGTGCCCCGTGGGATGACCTTTGTTAGCAGGTATTTTTGGATTTCAGTAGACAACGCAGATTCTTCACACACTGCGATTGTCTCAGGAAGGCAGGGAATTAGCACCGTGACTTGGAGTATTTTCAGCCTCAAACCGCCGTGTTTTATACCACTGGATGCACTCACTCATCCAGGCTAAGAGACAGCAGCATGTTCTGTGGACACTGGCAGGCAGCCGGGCAACGGAGAAGTGGCCCTCGGTATGGGCACCCTCTCCCTCCCACTGCAATGGCCTTTCGTTTGCCACTGGAACTTCCAATGATGCTACACACGATGGGGACAGAGGCTTTGCTAACGAGGAGGGAGACAGACGGAAAAGCTCTGGGAGCTGCAGGAGGGGTTGGCCAGAGAAGTGCCATGCCAACACACCACCTTGACCCGGAGGCGATGCTGGACGGGCATCCCTGGGGTGGCTGTCGGTGCGCTCCCGCCCCTCTTCTCCTGGCATCTTCCCTTTCCCTTTTTCCATGTCCAGACCTCCCTAGCCCTTTCCTTTTATGGGCCGCTTCCCCCCTCCCGTCCTCCCTGACAAACCTGCTCCGTGGCTGTGTTTAAGAAATTGTTGTCACCAGCCTGACGTGTGCAGACTGTCGGTCTGCTCGTGCGGGGTGCTGCTGTCCTCAGGCTTTTTGGGGGGCAGTGTCTCATCCTGCACTGCCTGGCTTGAACGGGCCAGGGCCTCCCCTTCCCCTTAGCTACTTGTATAACAAATACACTGATTTGCCACCACTCCTCATTTTCCTGGTGGAGGAGGGAGGAGGAGCAGGTCTAAAGATTCCTCGAGTCACTGACACCTGCTTACCATCCTCTGCGTGTAGGTAAGGCGAGAGGATTTCAACACTCAGAATAAGATGTAAGACTCTTCATGTTAATGGAAAGCTTTATTTATAACGTTGCTCATTGTTTTCCTCGCTAGGCTTTGGGTTTTCTTTCAAAGTCAAATACAACCTCAAATTCTTCATCTGCCCTATTCCTTGCACCTCATAATTCCTTCAGTAGGTGAGGCTTGAGTCCTCATCCCAGCAGAGGCTTCAGAGCAGGAGGCCATGGAGCAGTCTCCCACAGCAAGGGCTTCCGTACTTTTGTGGAGTCTACTGCACTGTGTTTACTAGTTTCTTCTGAAGTGTTATCATAAATAATTAAAGCTAAACTGCGCTTGTTAAATAAATGAGGAATGCACATGTTCAGATGCATTATCTATGCTTTAATTGCACTCATTTGTTGAGGCCCTCCTCCCGTAAGGAGGCAGGAGCCTTCTCCCTGAACAGAGGGCTACAGGAGGTGCAGGACCCAGGCTGAGGTACTGGGCCCTCACTCATTTGACCAGGAATTTTTAAAACACGTTTTTAGCATAGCGGTGAGCGTCATCCATTGCAGTGAGATTATGTTTCTGGAGGCACGTGCCATCCTTTCGCTACAGGCTTTAAAAATGTTTCATGGGCTAAGACCATTACAGAGGGAGTTTCTTGCATCCAGGCTGCTGTTCAGCATGTACGGGACGACCAGGTGAAGCCCAGTGTCTCTCACGTTTACAGCCACCTCAGTTCGTGCTGAGCACTTTGCAGGGCACGCTGCCCACCCATCCCTGTTAGGCTCCTGGGGTTCCCTGTGCTGCTTCCTGCATATGGGTCTCGGGTTGTTTTAATTTCTCCTGTGTTGAGAGCTGCCCTGAGGAGAAGGACTTGGGGATGTTGGTTGATGAGAAGCTCAACATGAGCCAGCAATGTGCGCCTGCAGCCCAGAAAGCCAACTGTATCGTGGGCTGCATCAAAAGAAGCGTGGCCAGCAGCTTGAGGAAGGTGATTTTCCCCCTCTCCTCCACTCTTATGAGACCCCACCTGGAATACTGTGTCCAGCTCTAGGGCACCCAACATAAGAAGGACATGGCCCGGTTGGAGTGGGTCTAGAAGAGGTCCATGGAGATGATCAGAGGGCTGGAGCACCTCTCCTATGAAGACAGTCTGAGAGAGTTGGGGTTGTCCAGCCTGGAGAAGAGAAGGCTCCAGGGAGACCTTATAGCAGCCTTCTAGTATTTAAAGGGGGCCTACAGGAGAGATGGGGAGGGACTCTTTATCAGGGAGTGGAGCGATAGGATGAGGGATGATGGTTTTAAACTGAAAGAGGGGAGATTTAGATTAGCTATTAGGAAGAAATTCTTTACTGTGAGGATGGTGAGACACTGGAACAGGTTGCCCAGAGAAGTTGTGGATGCCCCATCCCTGGAGGTGTTCAAGGCCAGGCTGGATGGGGCTTTGATCAGCCTGGTCTAGTGGGAGGTGTCCCTGCCCATGGCAGGGGGGTTGGAACTAGATGACCTTTAAGGTCCCTTCCAACTCTAACCATTCTGTGATTCCTACAGTCTTCTCATGTGCTTTTAGTCCTTCTGTGCTTATTTAACACATCCATGCCAACGCACATGCTGCATATGACCTAGTCAGGTCCCAGTAAGCTGCCGCTGCACAGCTGTAAGAAACACGGAGCCTCTCAGGGTTCACCAGTTTGTGGGCTGCAGCTTCCCTTTCAAAAAGCGATCCAACTTCATCTTAACACTGGTTTTAAAACTAATTGCTGCATGGAGTCTCACAGCCATCCTGATTAGTGATTTAAAACTTCTGGACTCAGTAACTCTGTCTTCATTAGGAAGATCTGTTTTTATAATAATCGTCTCTAAAGAGGACCTGGGGGATTATTAAGAGATGGCATTCATTATCAGTAAAAATACCATGAAGAAATTTCCTAGACAAACGTTGATGTCCTGGATGATGTTAATGTTTTTCCACAAGGAAACAGAATTTTATTTAAAAAGCATAATTATCTTAATAATGATCTTGAAAGCTAAATTGGATTTTAAGGCTTAGTCTGTGATTTAAGGCTTGGTCAGTGATTTCTAGGTGGTTGACACCTGCAGAGCTGAGCAGCTGCGAAAGGCAAAGGCTGATTGGGGAAAAAAACCCAACAAAAACCAACAGAAAAAAGGGTGAGAAAGAAGAGAAGTAGTAGTGTCATTGGTAAGGAAAGGCTTTGGTAGGATCTGACGTTGAGGAAGCAGGCTAAGTTGGAGAGAAGTGAACTCAGGCAGCAGGAACCAACTTTGGAGCTTGAGGGCTGAATGCTAGGAGAACATGGCGGATGGGGAACATGTGATTTTTGGTTTTGTTTTTGTGTTTGGTTGTTGGGTTTTTTTTAATTAGGAGGGTTACAAGAGAGGTTAGTAGCTAGAAGCTCTGCTAGAAGACCATGTGATGGCTCAGTAACTAGCAAGAGGGCTCTCTGGTGGCTGGAGTGAGGCTGGTAGGTGGGCGTGCGCTAGGGCTGCCCTGACTCGGGAAGAGATGGGCAGAGCAAGACGATGAGCAAAAGGGAACTGGTGGTTGCTGAATTTCTGGAGGTTTTCTAACTCTACAGAAACCAGACTTGGCGCAAATCAAAAGCAAGAACAATACACTGGTACAAGGTAGCTGTAAGATCAGAGTCAAGTGTCCATCTCTGCCGTCACCAAAGGAACACAGGTGTCCCTAGATACCTCTCACAGCATCTGAAATGGTTTTTCTGAAAGACTTTTGTCTTCATAGAGGACGTGGTTATAGAGCAAGAGGGAATGAATAGGTTTGTTGGTTTTTTGGGTTTTTTGGCTGTTTTTTTTTCTGTACCTCAGCTTTGCCTTCTTGATGTTTATTTTGGTTATTGTGGCTTCTGAGGCTTTTTTAATTAGTGTTTATTTCTTACGCAGAGTGCCTGTGAATGGTCCAGAATCTCATGTCCAAGGCTGCAGAAAATGATATTTTAGTGAAAAGGAGGGGGAAAGGGAATTTTCTCTGAGGAGATAAATTTGTGAATGATTGTTTGTATCAGCATCTAGAAGAAAGGAAATTAATATTTCTTATGGCAGCTGAGAGATGGTCATGAGGAAAAGGAAGCCATTATTAATTAATCATCAATTATTATTTTAATATTTATGTAGCACTGTGTGACTGGTGCCCCACAGGGAAAGAGGATCATCTCTCTGCTTGAGGAGCCTACATTCTAAATTTAACCGTGGTGAGGGCTGCTCGTGGCAGATGATGTGTTTTCATCATTCCCTGCTCTGCCTCAGCTTTTCAGCTGAATCCCGTTTTAATTCCCCGTCCCCAACAGAGGGGAGCCTGCGCTAAGCAGGAATGGCGAGATCAGAGTCTAAAGGAGCACAATCAATGCAGTAAACAGAGAGGCAGGATTAGCGGTCTGATCTCAGAGCTATATCTTGCAATCCTTACCCAGAATTGCAATAATGTAAATAAAACCTTTCCAAGAACAAAGAGTGCAGGATTTACTGCCAATTTGGAAAGACCTGCCCATCCCGGGCCCTCAGGCTGGCTTCCAAGTAAAGTTGGGGGTTGTTTTTTTTTTCCAAAGTCTTTAAATTGACACACTTAATGGTGAGACCTGGCCTGCGCGGGACTGGTGGCAGCAATACTGGATTGTTTCTCGTATGGATTTTTGCCCTGACCTTACCTCTTGCTGAAGTCCCATTCCTATTTTTGTACTTTGAAGCAGTTGTTTCTAGATGCTGTTCCTGTACCTGATACTATGCTCAGCAGGCGGCGGTCAGCAGGGTAATGAACTCTGATGGATGTATTCTCATAAACCCCATATATTTAGTTCCTAGTAATTAGCTCATACATCACAAGGGTTGCATTGTGAGGAGGTAGTTCCGCGAAGTGTCAAACTGAACTCTTTGATTCAAAGAATACGTGTACGTGGCAGCCCACTCGAAGTGGAGTGCATTTGAAAGGGCGACTGAAAATATGCAATACCGAGAGAAACCAATGTTTATGTAAAGTACCTCTCGTTGTCAAAGCATGGTGGAGTGGCTAGAACACAAAACGGGAGTCAAACAGTCTAGGGGTCTATTTTTGGCTCCAGCATATCTGTACTGAAGTCAAATTAATTGGAGCTAAATACAGAAATCTCTCCTTACATAGGATTTTTGATCCACTTTCAGAACTCTCTAACAGGGATGTGCTATTTTGTTTTTCTAGAGGATGATCTAAAAGCATGGCAGGAAGTCGCTACATTCTGTATTAATGTATGCAAGATTTTTCCATAAGCATCTGAGTTAACATCAGACGAGTTAACAACGACTTCTGTGCTGGGAGGGATGAATCCGTGGAAATCTATAGCTATTGCCAGATGCATGATCAGAAATCTGTTGGTTTCACTGAAATTTTGCATAGATATTTTCCCCTGTCAGGTGACCTATTTAAATAGGAGAAACACAGTATAACAGTCTTGCAGAGGTTTCTGGGCAGAGAATCTCTCTTCTGCACTGTAGAAGCCCAGGACAAAAAGGCAAGTTTTCATTTATTGGTACATTTTCCTTTATTTAACTAAAAATTAATATTTTGAATGTGACTTTTGCTTGTTAAAAAAGAAGCCTGACCAAACCAGTCGTTGTCTCCAGGGGCATGTCTGTGTGGTGCTCTGTAAAGTGTTACCCCAGCGCTGTGTGCAGGTATCCCAGGGAACTCCAGAGGAGCTCTCTCTCTCTCAAAGAAGAAGAAGTTCAGCCGCCTGGACCGTGAGTTTCTCTTTGTGCCGGCGTGGGGACATTGCGTACCAGACGTGCCATAGTTTAGCTGTCCCTACACCGTACGGTGCAGGGGGTGGCACATACATCCTCAGAGTTCAGCACGTGGGGGGACGTTGTGATTCCCCTTTGTTTCAGCTAGCTTCCAAATCCAGATGATTGCTCAGAGATGCTCCCAAGAGTGGAGGCTGGCTAATAGTTGCGGAGAAGAGACGCTCCGAGCGTCCAGGAAATGGACTCTGCAGAGACATGATTTGGCAGTGCTTTCATCCTCCAGACTGGCTTGGTCCTCCGTCGTGCTGAGTGTGCTGTCTCCGTCTGCGCAGAGCTGGGCACGTCCCTTCTGGGGGTCGGTACCTCCTAGGAGGAGGACCTAGGCCAACACTCGCAATGTGCAGTCCTCAAATAATTCACAGAAGAAATTGTATAACAGGGTGTGTTACCGTCTCGTCCATCCGGGTTAGAAATTAAAAGCAGAGTTATCAGAGGAGAGGGAGACGCCAGTTCGGTTGTCTGTGTTGCTGTCTCCCACTAGAGTGGGACGTCGCAGGACTAACAGCAGCCATACTGGTTTGTGTGACGGATGAAGGACAAATATATTAATGATCATGCTCATTTCTGCGCAGGACGTTGCCCCTCGGCAAGACAAGCATCTTGTAAGGTGGATATTCCACTATAACTGCCCTCCCCTCTCGGGGGGTAGAGACAGGCAAACCTTTAGGCAGGGCTTTAAGATAATGCTTTTGAAAGTACCCAAAGGCTTTAGCAATACTAACTCCACTGAAAGTCAATTAGAAGTCAGTGAGACTTGGGCTCTTAAATCTTACCAGCGCTTTTCTTACAAGTTACCATCAGTACTTGGAAATCTAATCTATTGGCTATGCCTCCATTGCACCATCCATCTGCGGATCTCTAATCAAAGCTGTAAATATCTATAAATCCGTAATACCTTATGAATTCTCTATATTGACTAGAGTTTTGCGATGTTTACTGTATGAGTATATTGATTTAGGTTAATAGGAAAAATAACCCAGTCAGTAATAAAAGCTGATGATAAATCATTTTTCCAGGAGCGCAGTTCAGGCGGGTGACAGGCGGTGCGAGGATGGAAGGATCCTGCAGGCAAAGGCCAGCAGGTCGGGGTGAGCGGCTTGTGTGGCCGGTCCTTCCCTCACCACGGCGAGGGAGACGTGCTTAGGGGAGAGCAGGGTCTCCTCGGGAGCTTGTGGACGACTCAGCCGTAGCCACGTTGCCGTCGGGTGGCACAAGATACACGTGCCCACTCTTCTTTGTCTGGCTGTGAAGTAAGAACTTGGCTTTATGGGGACTGTTGTTACCGCTGTCACAAGCCTTTGACAGAAGTCCGGCGGAGTTCTCAACACTCGGTTCGATAAACAGGGTTCACGCTCAGGGTGCTGCTTCTCAGGGCTGCCTCTCGCGGTGGGAGCAGCTGCAGGATTGCGCCCTGGAAAGAGGGAAGTGTGATGCCTCTCACCCGAGGAAGGTGCAATCAGAACAGCAGAGGAATCACTCGCTGCAGCACGCTTCACCTATATCCCATGCTTGTGGAGGAAAACAGCCGTGGGTTATCCCATCCAGCAGCTGCTATGGATCTGCACCGTTTTGCCTGAAGCTGTTCTGTAGACTGCAGGGAAAAATATTAGTGATCCGCAGGAAAAGCCAGGCTGCCTGATGTGGATGTAACTAATGTTAGGCTTAGCTGCAAGACCGGGAGCAGTAGAATTTGTAACCGGAGTATGTTTTTTCTGGTCAAGATCCTTGGGATATTAACTCACATTTTTCTAACTCAGTCTCTTGCCCTTGTGGTTTATAAAGCAGAAGAGCTTTTTTGCCATGTTAATTTCCTGAAGCACAGTGTGTTGCTTTCTTGTTTCAAATAAAGCTCCTGCTCTATTTTTGAATAACATAATGAGTGAAAAATGACTTTATCCATCCTGGTGGCAGGACAGCAATTTGTTACGCTGCCAGCTGGAGGACCTGGATCAGAAACAAATTTGGGTTCCCAGGCTCCGCGCCAGAAGAGCTGAGACATATTTTTGAGGTGATGTACTCGGACTCTAGGGGGAGATTGTTGACTGAACTGAGCTGCTTTCAAAAACATCCTGCCAGCTGAGCCGCAAAACACTGCTGGTCTTTGCCTCCAAATGGACAGGTCTCCTGCCCCGCACTCCTCACGGCACAGCTGGGAAGTGCTCCCAGGACCTGGAAGCGCAGGTGAAGAATTCAGGATACTTTGAGCAGATATTAAGTTCCTGCATGTATGTTCACCCTTATTTATCAGTTGTTATTATTATTGCATCCATCCAAGCACAAGGAGGTCATGTATAACGATGAGTGCAGGTTGTTGGAGGGGAAGTTGCCCTTTTCACGTGGGGCCAGAGCTGAAACTTGAGTACAAGATGCTGCCAGGCCGTCGCTTCCCATGTCACCACCCCAGACTCAACCCGTCCCCACGCCACTCTTTGAAAGCACTCTCTCTCTGTCCCTTCCCCATAGCCCTTCCCACCGTGTTCCACGGTCCTTCCTCATCTCCCAGGCCGTTTCCACCTTGGCCGTGCTCCTGTTGTCTTAGGCAGGCGCCGGGTGTAAGCCAGAGGCTGCCACGTGCGCTGGAGCACCCCTGAGGAGTTTGGTAGCTCTGAAGCTGCAGCTTCTTTAACGGACTGAACCTGCACAGGGCCTGGTCCATTACAGATTGGATCTGTGTGAGGCAGCATCCTCCAGCTGCTGTTCTTTCCATGGATAAAGGTATTGTCAGCTGGAATGATCTGCTTCCACATTTTGTACGAACATATTAAGTGCTTGGAAAAGCTCCAGGTACTTCAGGTGAGACTATAGAGGTATAGAGGGAAAAATACAGAGTGAAACTACAAGCAAAAGCATGTTGTTAGGACCGTTGTATTGAAACAGAACACCCTTTTCTCCTACCTGGGTAGACACAATATTGATAATTATGACTGCATGATTAGAAGTTCATTGATAGGTATGTTTATATATTATGCCTTATTGTTTTGTATTATGTTTTATTGTTTATGTATACCTGTAGTTACTTCAAAGAATTAAATACAGAATAAAGTCTATTAGTAGCACTTCCTGAACAGTAGAAAGGCACAACAAAATCAAGAGAAGTCTGCATAGACATGAGTCATGTGTCCTACATAGACAATAATTATCACAATACAAGAAATAGGGGTTTCAAGTAAAGCTATCAGGTGGCAGGTTTAAAGCAAAGGAAGAGCTTTTTTCACACAGTCAATAGTTAAAAGATGGAACTCCTTGCTACAGGCTGTTATTGATGCTAAAGCTTACATGAACCTTTTTTAGACAAGTTGATAGAAGAAAAAGTATCTTTGGGTTTATTGCATAGCACAGCACCCGATTGCATCTTTAGCTGAAGCTTTTAAGCAGCAGGTCTCTGGAATGCTGCAGGAGAATGCTGCAGAGCATCACTCTGCATTTGCCCTGTCCTTCCTTAGGACGTGGCAGGAACCAGGGCGTAGGTGAGAGGAGCTTTGGTCTGACTGGCATCTTCAACTCTTACAGCAAAGGTGAAATGGAGTTATGTGACAGGGACATAGAGGGAGAAATAAAGGTAGAGGGTTGGATGCTGATGTAGATAGTGCTGGTGTAAATCCAAGGGTGCAAGCAAATGGTGCATGAGAGCCACAGTGCACTGGGGTACCCCAGAGCAGCTTCAGCCCACCCCCCTAAGGACTCTGCAGGCACCAATATCACACTTGCCACTCGGTAAGGCAAGCACAGGCAGAAATTTCCATCTGGCCACTTTCCAGGTCTCATTCCACCTGCCTGACCTATGAAAGAAGAAACACTGCTCAAGTGGAACCTGTTAACTTCAGCAAGGACCCCCTTTGGCTACTTGACAACTAAAACCCCGGTCTTGAAGAGACTTGTGCCCATACACCTCCCTGCGCACATGTGCTTGCTCACTCCCGGAGATCAGCTGCTTGACAGGGGCCATTCTGCAAGTCCAGATAGGTTCGTGGACACGAAGTCAGTGTGTACAGGTGTGTTAGGAGAGCCATCAACAAAATCCAGTAAAAGTATGCAGTCTTTCTCCAAATCCATTGGTGTGCACCTAAGTAAGTGGCCAAATTTGCCTTATACAACTCTGCCTCTAACAACTTTGAACTTTGCTGATAAGGATTTTGACGCAGAGACAGTTGCTCTTCCTTCGCTTGCTCAGTACCTTATACCACAGGAACCTTGGTCCATAGCTAGGGAGCACGTGCCAGGATTACCTTCCCAGAGCAGCTCGTGTGCCAGGGACCCTCCCCATGCTGGGTTTGCAGGCGGTCTCCAGGCAGAGAGCATCTCTAGGCCCAGTTGCAGTCCCACGCTTCACACATGAGTGCAGCATGTCTCTGGCTCCCTAAATCTGATGGGTGTGATGAGAATCCAGAGTCAACCATGGCTGTGGACAAGAAGCGTGTCAGACCAGCACTCTGGCAGAAGAGCAAGTAATAAATTACTGATGGCAGTGCTTGTTCAAGCCCATTAGTTTTGCCTTCCCCGCTGTTGCAGAAGTTGTGACAATAGACAGAAATAAGTAAAAGTGAAGGTGATATATGTATTCTCTGGCCTAGTCTGGCCAGTGCTTTCTCACTCTGCAAAGCTGCGCTCTTCCATTGACTACCTTCCTTTGAGTTGAATATGTGAATTTTTTGCTTTGTGAACATCTGAATTTGCTGATTCCTGGTAAGAAGTATCTACACTTTGTTGTAATGATGTGACCAAAGCACAGAGGAGCCCAACCTTCCGGACAGGTGAGCACACACTGGGGTCTTGAGAGCCATGAGATTATGTGGTTTGCAGAGCTGAGAGGAACGAATTGCAGGAGTAGTTTTCCAGTAGAGGTATCAGCTGCACATGGCTTTGGGTCGGGCTGAGTTTGTCCTGGTACCCAGCATGATCCAGCTGCCTTCACCTCGCGGCATCAGCTGCCCCCAGAGTGGTGGTGAGGAGCACCCGGGGTGCCAGTGCTGGCTGTGTGCCCTACCCATGGCATGGGAGTCTCACCTGAGTTTGCTGGGACTGGTGTCCCAGGACGGCCCAGGTGACCTCTTAGGTCAAAGCCATGCAGGGCACTGCCCTGGTTTGAGGTAGAACAGAACCAGTTTTCAGTAATTTTACTTTTCGGTTAAGTCTTTTCTAACTAACTGCGCTTTCTGAAATTAATGGGATTTTTTTTTTATACTGTGTCCGCTTCAAGAGTGATAACGCCTGATGTTTATAGTTAATACCAAGGGATGGTATCCAGAGAGGCTCTTGCTGATGCTTATTGCTATAACAACCACGGTCAGCTCACTTTGCTATGATGTGCTACGTTGGAGGGCTGGAGGCAGAAGAGCGGCGAGGGGTCGCACCTGTGGGGAGGAGCGGACAGGACGGGTGACCCAAAACTGACCAACAAAGCGTTTCATCCCATCTGCATTGAGCTCAGTATAAAAGCTGAGGGATCAAAGGCGTCAGGCTCTTTCTTCAATGGCCGGCATCCAACGAGGACTCTGTCTGCTCATCTGCCTTTGATCCTGATCTGCGTGTTCCTGAATCCAGATCTGGAATCCAGTTCCTGTCTGTCGCTGAGTCCAGTCTGGGACTTTCCCAGTGCGTGATCATGATCCTGGGGGCTTGATACTGGTTTTGTATGTATTGTATATACTTCATTATTTTCTTATTGATACTACTATCTTTTCTTTTTATGATTAATATTTCATTGAAGTAGTTTTAGTTTTATTTTCAACCCATAAGTCTCTCTCCCTTATTCTCTCTCCCTTCTCTCTTGGGGAAGGGAGAGGGGTTAAAAGAGAGCATCTGTCATTGGTTTAGTGGCCAGCCCAGCCCAGGACAGGACAGACACCCTTGACAAGAGGAGTGGCATTGACCAGTCAAGAGCTTCATTGGCAGTTGCAGCCAAGTGTTGGCTTCGTTGCAGGCAGTTAAAAGCCGTACCGTCAGTTTGTTTGCTCGACCTCCCCCAGATTTGGCATTCGTCTGATTTTGTAGCCAAGTGTAGGTTGTTTTTATTTGGACCAAATCATGCCTTGGGGCAAAACTGACATCACTGCTGGGCTTCATTAGGGAGATGAGGAGCAGGGTGTGGGGAGCCCGGCTGCAGGAAGCGCCTGGGTTTCCCACTGCTGAACTGGGAGGTGAACTCCGCTCGCCAGACAGGTTAGTGGGGTCCGGCGTGTGACGGGGTTTCAAAGCAGCCCTTTGCCAACACCCTTCAGCTACGAGAGGCGCAGGAATCTCGTCAGGTGGAGAGCTTTTGATAAGTTAAGACTTGCATGCTATGCGGTGTAGGCTGCTCCCTTGCTGCCTTGTGTTTGTTGGGGGATTTGGGGGGTTTTTTAATCATCATTTTAAAGAGCAGCACTAACAGGGCAACAGGGTGCGTCTCTGGTAAATTCAGAATCGTGGATGTAAATAAATGAAGACTAACCACATGGTTGTCAGTAGGTGGTAAAGTCCTTTTCTTTCTTTAAGTAGTGCACAAGTTCTTACTCTGCTTAGTTACAGTGCTTCCAATGTGTGAGAGAGGGAGTGATTAGTGAAAATTGCAATGATTATTTCATTTGCAAACTTCCTTTGCTAGCCCCTTTTTTTTCTTGTGTTTAGCTATCACTATGATGTTGCCTTATGTCTCCCACGCTTTACCTTGTTTTATACTGTACACCGTGACTGGACTTTAGCTATGTAATTCCTGGCTTTCCCTTTTATCTAGTCATTTCCGACCTTTGGAGTTGGGTTGTGTAACCAGAGGTGCGAGTAACGTTTTTCCGCTGAGGATCAGACGCATGTCATGCAAGACAGTGTCTTTAATGTCACTTTGTAGTTGCTAGTTGAACATGCAACGAGTTACTAAAGTTAACCTGTAAATATGGCGAGCAATTTATCTTCCAAAGAGAAGTTTGAAGAGTGCCAGTGCCTGTTCTAGCCCCCCCAGCAGCAAACGCCACCACTCGTGCCGCCAGCGTTGAACTGTGACCTCTCTCATATTTCATGCTAAACAGGATAACAGAAGTATTCTTGGAAATGGGCTGTTTCTAAACATACCAGAAGCTTGTTTGGTCCAGCACCTGAAAAAAAAGAGAGTGTGTTTTTTCAAAGTCCTCTGTTTTCATTTTGGGACAAATCAGAGATGTTCACAGAAGTGTCAATAAGCGCAGGTGCTGGAGATGGGCTGCTTCTCATCAAACATGCACGTGCCGTTGTCTTCTTACGTCTTTAGACCTGGCCTTCATTTTGAGGTCAGACTTTAATTTCTGAAGAATGTAATTTAAAGCTATTTATAGCGCTCCGTGATTACCTGCAACTACTAATGTAAAAGGTTTGGCAACAGAGAAATAAATACGTAGCAACTGCAGCTGCTTTAACTCTACTAGAGGTAGTAAAAAAGGTGGCCTAAACATCCGAGCGAGTTTAACAAGGGGGCAGAAGGAAGCAAAGTGTCTGTTTGATTGCAAAAAGTTTTACAGGCAGAAGCCAACAACCCAGGAGGCTCCGCATCCCTGTATTTAAAGTTTACTTTGCCGTTTGTCTTGAGTGGGGCCAGTGTTGTAGTGAATAATTTATAGGCAGCATGAATGAGCTCATTAGTCACCTTTTCAGAACTTAAATGAGTCTGCGGTTGTCATTACATGGGCCTTCTGTTCAACGGCATGGCAAAAGGAGAGCTCGGTGCCTGGCTGGCTTGTGGCAGGACAGCCCGTCTCCTTCCAGCCTGGGCTGGCCTTTGCCTTCTACTGAAACCCCCCCTCTGCTGCCCAGTGCTGGTCCAGTGACCTGCAGGGGTTTCTCCAGTGATAGCGTTCTTTTTTTTTTTTTTGGGTTATATGTGATGCTTGTTTTAATATTTTGTTGTTTTCATGTTGTATTTCTTTTTTCCATTGTGGAAAAAAATATTGAAGATTATGTGACAAGTGATGTTGAATAAGTAAAACTCTCTCCCTGCATATAAGCAATAGAAGTGACTTTTCTCAAACATACTTCAAAATTTTGCTATGTGCATAGCGTTTTTTTTGTTCTTGAAATGCTTATGGAAGTCCTCAACTGTGCTGCAACTAGCTGAACCTTAGAAGGAGGCATAAGTATCAATGTTTACAGGACTGCAGATTTAAAGAAAAAAAAAAAATTCCCAAGATTATTTCGTAGTGCTTTGGCTGCCGAGGCCCGCTCCATCCTTGTGGCATCCTTGTGAGAAACCTGTGGAATGAGAAATTTGCCTGCAAAGAATCTGTGAGGTGTCAGATGCACCGTACCCCCTGGGTGACCGCAGCTGTTAACTGAAGTTACCTGTTGCCAAAAAGACTGTAGCAGTGCCAAGAGACCTGGCATAAAATAATTCCCCAGTGGATAAGTCAGCCCGTAATCATAACGAGCTTTTGTCACAAAAGCCACTCGCAGGGAAACCCACCTCACAGGACATGAATGTGGCAGCTGGGGCTGGGGGGGACGACTCTCTGGCCATAGCTGGCAGCAGAAGTTGCTGCTGGGATGCGGGTAATTCAGTTGTGCTTTATTTCTGTGCCAGCTTTCCTCCTTCCTTCCCAAATCTCGCTTACCTGCTCTGCCTGGCGGCTGCTCTCTGGTTCAGCCATGGGGCCTGCCTCGCCTCTGGCTGTGGAGGGGAGCACAGGACACTGCAGAAGCTTTCTTTTTAGCTTTTTAGCTAAACTCTTTTTAGCCTTTCCACTGCAATTTTTCATTGCTTTCCATTCCTTGCTCCCCAATGCATTTGGTCGGCAGGGACGTAGTACTAAAAACACACCAAGGACAGAAGTCTGCTTAATCATTTTATGACACTTTGCTTGTTTCCCAAAACCTGCATCCTCTCAGCATCCCTTTGCAGACACAGCTGTAGGTCAGCCGTGCTTCTGCTTCATCACTGCGTCACCTCACACAGCCTCTCGTCGCTGTCTCTGCCTTGCCGCAGTCTGGGAATCTGGACCCACATCTCACAGGATTTCCTCCGGGAACAGTGTTCAAGAAACGTACAGGAAGAGTAGTGCCGAGTGGCGAGCAGAGGAAAGCACCCTGAAATATCCTGTGCTACAAAGAGCTGGAAATCAAGCTGGGACTCAGTATAATCGTGGCTAGGAAATCCACCTGGCGCAAGCAAATGGTCGGAGGAGAATAATCATCTACTAGCTCACAGCTCTAGCGATAGCAAATTGTGTTCCCGACATCCTCAGTTGATGAGACGTGATCCCTGTGAGGTCCTGTTGCCGCTTAGTTTTGCCGGCATAGGTACACAAATAAAGGACGAGCTCCTGCAGTCTTTGATGAAATGAACAGCTAGTATTCAGGAAAGCTGAGGCAGGACTCGAGGTGTTGTCCAAAAAGAATTTTGTCTTAGTTTTAGAAATTAAATTTGGCAATACAGTTTGGCAACTTTATAAAAAGAACTTGGTTCTCCACTGTAGTTTTCCCCAAAACTTGTGATCTTTACTTCTTTACTTCAGTGTTGGGTGCTGCTTTTCCTCCGCCTTGCTTTTGAGAACAAAAATACAGTTGATTTCTGGTTCTGCTGATTACTTGTAAGTTTGACTTCAGCTGCCAAATGGTGAATACTAATGTTGAGATAACTCCAGGCCACATCTTGCGGCATTATACCTGTACAACAGATAGCAGAGTCCAGGCACCAAACCCCAGAAAACAGTTCTTTCTTTTTTCAGCCTCGTCAAACACTGCAGCAGTACGAGAAATACTGGCTTGTATGGCAATTCGTGTGCCAGCTGTGTTAGGTTAGGTGGGATTTCAGACCAATGTGGCCACTGTAGCAGCAGACTCCAGTAGAGGTATGTTTATCCCAGCAACGTTTAGCTTCCCATCGGATGGGCCACTAAAATAAGCCGCACTGGCAGAAGCTTCCCTTTCCCAGCATAAGCTAGGTTGGTGCTTGACATGCTAGTATGTTGGCGTAATTACACTGGGAAGGCGTCTCTCATGTGGACCTGTTTTAATAAATGTATGTAGGACAAGCTAGCATGCATGATACTCTCCTCCCACCACACTCATGTACAGAGACACACTTGCTGGTGGCTTGTCAGCTGCATGTAATTTTAGCGCTAAGTATACTCATTTTCTTAGAAGCTGAAAGCAAGTGTTACTACAATAACATTGTAAATGTGCATACATTATTTTATAAAGGAACTATTTCGTAAAGACTCTGGATTTTATTGTAAGAAATTCACGACATTTTAGCCCGTGGAACAGAAAAGCTGTAGATACTTTGGTTTGTGTGCGTTTCTGACAGAGCTGCGTGTCGGTGCTCCTTTTCTCACCGATTCAGTTCTGTTTCTGTTGGGTTTCGCCAGCTGGGCCAAAGGAGAACTTGAAGAACAATTAAATGAAAGATTGGGAAAATATTTTGTAAATCTGATGCCATGGTCTCAAGTGAGTAAGCAAAAGATGGATCTCCTATCAGGAAGCTGGGCCTTCATTGCATTTGCAGCTTAGATCTTTAGCTCGTGCTTGGGGTGGGAGAAGAAAGGGGAGCGTGCGCTTGTAAAAGCCGTGGGGCAGGAGGGCAAGGTGCGACTGTTCTCGGAGCAGCTGCCAGGCAAGAGCTGCTTTTTTTTTCTTTCTGCAGGACGAGGCACTGTCTGCCAGCCCGTTAGCTGTGTTACCTCTGGACGAGGCGGAGCCTCTGGCTGTTCAGGTGGGAATTCAGATACGGCTGTTTCTCTGACCCAAAAGTGGGCATAGTGCAAACAACAAAACCCGGCTGGTCTGGCGTGGCTAAAAATAGAGAAGTGTGGATACTGCAGGTTCTGTATGGAATGTTCTGGAGAAGAATGCTGGGAACAGGAGTTGTGAAAGAGGAAACGAGCAAACACGTATTCACAATTTAGGTTTTAATAGTGCCCAAAAGTGTTCAATGTGCTTCTGCTCTGTACAAGATTAAATCCATTGCCTCATGGGGGGCGGCAGTCATTCTGCATGGGGGAGGAATGGGCACAAAATGAGATGGCTGGTGTGCGGTGTCAGAGCCAGAGATGTCCCACTATGAGGGTCTGATCACAAGGGGCAGCAGCCCTGTCCACCTCCTTGTACATCAGGACCCTTTCAGAGTTGGGAGGTTTTTGGGCACAGCTGCACGTCAAATTATAAATCCTAATGAGCAAGCTTATTTGACAAACTTGCAGCAGACCTCAGGGAAAAAATCTGACTCTGATGTAGAGAGAATAAACATTGACAAGGATGCCAGTCAACGAGGACATTATAATTGGAGATCAGGTTAGGAACGGGGGCTTAAAGGTGAGGATAAGAAGTACAGGTCTGCTGAATGGTGAGACTGGTGAAGTCAGAGGGCAGAAAGTAGAAATATTTAGCAAGGTCACGTGGCGTGGTCATAATACTAGCAAAGGAAGATGCTCCCAGCAGAGATGGAGATGGAATGGGGGGGAAGATGAGCTTTGGAGGATTGATAAAGAGCCCACGACCCTTGCTGTGCTCCTTTTGCAGCTATGGCTTGTGGGAGGTTATCAGGGATTCCAATCTAGGGGAGGATAAGAGATGAAGGAGTAGAGGGAGATGGCTGGAAATCCTCATTAAGTAAGATGCTGCGACATCTGCAGTTGGTATTCTGGAATCTGAGTGGAAAGATTAGACTGTTGTATATTAGCCCACAAGGCTAAAGTGCAGCCCTGCACTGTTGGTACTTCTAATCAGCCTTTCGTATGGCAAATACTTTGGTCTTGGTGTACAAACAGTTTTCATCTGTCAGTGTCGCAGATCTTTTGCTAAATGAGTTTGTATTATTCCTGCCTTAGGAATGGGGAAATTGACACCCTGATAAATTTGGTGGCTTGCCTAAGATTACAGTGAGTTACTTGGTGGCCACACGTTGAATGTTCTGACGCTGCTGTACTCTCTAAGCCAGCAGTTAATGATCTGTGTACCTGAATAGGATGCATACATAATATATGCAAGGTGTAATCTTTGCATACTACCCTGCATCTCACGAGGCTTCCCCCTTCTCACTTCAGACATACTTCTCATTAGCTGAATTCTTCTTGGTATTCTATTCTAAGACACTTGACTTTCACAAGTGATGATAAATGCGATAAATCTCCTTGCTTGCCGATAGAGAGACATGTTGATTCACTTGGAAAAACGTCTGAAGTGTTTGGAGTAAATTCAGGTGGGTGGAGTTATGACTTGGTAATTTAGTTTGGGTTTGAAAGCAAACGGCCATGAGATAAGAGCTGTGTAAACTAATGGTCTGCTGACTGTTGGAGTGTTAGGGCTGGTGGAGTCACAGGGCAGGGCTGGTTACCAGTGAGTAACGATGATACTCTGCTGCCTGATAGGTATTCGTCCCATTCTTCAATCCAGCTGCTGGCGTGTCTTCTTGAAAATATGCAAGAATGTGAAATAGCAGTTCACTGGGTAGGGGAGGGAAAGCTGTCGGCAAAAAAAGGTCTTAGCGAGTTATGACAGGAATTTCTAGTTTGAGAGAATCAACGAAACGCTTCTCAGCCCTGCACTTTTGAGAATCGGGCAGTTGCCGCTCTTGTCTAAAAATGTGAATTTCGCGAGTGTCTGAGAGATTAAAAGAGGTTAACCCTTGCCTTGGGAAATTACTAAGTACGGACGCGAATATGCAGTAGGATACAGTGGTGATCCTGGCTAAGTGGAATAATATTGACTGTGTGGGCCGGGACAGAATTCCGGCAAGGTCTTGAGACAGCTGTCCTAACTTTTCTAAATAAAATGTCTAAAATGCTTTTCTTCTTGGCTTAGGGATAATTTCTGCATCCAGGGCTGCATTGGAAAGTATCTGTCAGTATACCTGTATTTCCAACTCGTTTTATCTTGTTTATACATTTCTGCAGCAGACCTTTTCTATACTGAAAGGAAAATTAATTTTGAATGTGTGCTAAATCTGCAAGTCGTTTACCCAGAGTGGAAAATCCTTGATTTTTGTGGATCAGCTACGAAACAAGTTAATGTACTTGTTTTGCAGGTGGACAGCCATACCTTAATTCTGTGCTGCGAATCACTGAAGCTGCCCGAGATCAAGCGTGTTGCATATGGGAGACTGTGCTTAAACTAGTGTTGTCTCGGCTGGGCAGCTTCTTTTTTGTTTTTAAATCAAGTTAGTTCCCTTCAATTAACTGACGTAAGGTTTTTTTAACTAATAATAGTTAATACTAGTTATATCAAGGTATGGTAGCAGGGGAGAAAACACACCATTCTTCCCAATTAAATCAGGCCTTATTTTAAAGCAAATTTCTTCAGACTAAAGAAATAAACTGGGTGTTTTTCCCTTGGCAGTTATTGCAGGTTTCTGCAGCATGGTTCTTTGCCTACAGAAGGTGGAGGTGGGCCCTCAGCAGAGGCTGTGGTTTCACGGCACACCGAGTCGGCAGCAGAGACCCCTGCCATTCCCCGTCCCCATGGCTGTGCCGGCTCTCCCCTGCCCTGCCCGTCTCTGTAGGGCCCGGCTCCCGCTCCGATGAGGAGGATGGATGGGTTTGAAGCTGGCTGAGGGCCCCTCCGAGTCCTGGGTGGGTGGTGGGCTTTGCGGGAGGGTTTCGCCCCCCTGGGACGTGCTTGCCCGCTGCCGGGGGATGCGCAGGCGGGAGCCTGCTGTTGAGAGATGTCCCCCCTGCTCCTCCTGAAGGCGGCGGGGGGGGAAGCGGGGCTCCGCTGCGTTGGTCTTTGGGCTACGGGTGGTGCCTTCAGCGGCCACCCCGTAGTTCGTGGCAGTTCAGCGGGGGCCGGTGCGGCCGGGCCTCCCGTCACCGCCGCCCGCCGCGCCGCGGGCAGGGGCAGAGACTCGCACAAGCGGCCGGGCCGGCAGCGCCGTCCCTTCCCTCCGCACCGGAGCGTTCTTCCCCGGGCGCTGCCCGCCTCTCTCCCCGCCTCCAGCACCCGCCCGCCCCGGGGCCGACGCCGCCGGCCCGTCCCGACCCCGACGCCGCTGAGGCCCGCGGCGGCGCCCTCCCGGGCGGGGGCCGGCGGGAGGAGACGTCCGAGCGGGCGGCGGCGGGCCGGGGTCCCCGGGCCTGCCGTGAGGAGCGCCGCCCGCCCCGCCGCCCTCCCCCACCGCCGGCGGCCCTGCCTCCCTCCCTCCCTTCCGCGGCTTCTCCCGTCTCGGCTGGCCCAGCCCACGTTTTCCCTCTCTCCCCTCCCTCCCTGGTCATGTGTCGCCTTTTTTTGTTTGCAGTGGAAACAATTTCTCGCTCTCGGGCTTCGCGGCGCGGCGGACCGCTGCCCGTCGGGAGCGCGGGGAGGGCGAGCGGGCCCCATGCTGGCGGCGGTGCCCCCTGCGCCGGGACCCCCGCGGCACCCTCGGGGCTCGGGCTGAGGCGGGCGACGCGCGATGCCCGCCTCCGTCAGATGAAAGTTTGCGCCACAGCCATGAAGGGACCGCGGTGAAACCCCCGTCCCGGCCCCCCTCACCCCCTCCGCCAGGTGAGTTGTTGTTGTTGTTGTTGTTGTTGGCGGGGATTGCGCAAGCCGCTGCCGGGCCCGCCCGACCCGGCCCGGCCAGGCTCGGCTCTCCCCGGCCCCGCACCACAACTTGGCCAGGAGTTGGTGCGCGGACGCGTCCGGTGCGCGCCGCCCTCTCCCCACCGAGCCCGGCCGGCCCCGCCGCGGGGGCCGAGCCCCGGCCGACCGCCTCCGGCCCGAGGTGGTCCCGCCGGGGGCTTCCGGGAGCCGCTGAGGCGAGGACTTTGGAATACGCACCGGCGCAGGGCTATATGTATTTACAAAAGAGGGTGTAAGAGGCGCGGTGTGGTGCGGGGGGCGGCGGGGCGGGCGCGGGGCGAAGTTGCCTTGCCGGGGCGGCGCGGCGGGGCCGGCGAGGGCCGGTGACATCTGGCCGGCATTGGAGGTATGCGCCCGCCGGCCGCCCGCGCCCGCCCAGCCGGAGCAGCCCCGGTCTCCTAGCAACCGCATTGATTGGCTGCGGCGGCGGCCAATGGGCGCCCGCCCCCCGCTTTCCCCCCCCCGTGCGATAAGTACGGTGGGAGCGCGGTGTGGGGGGGTAGCTCCGCTGCGTCCGCTCTCCCCCCCCCCCCATCTCCGCCCCGGCGACGGGCCGCCGTGGAGGCCCGTCGGGGAGCGGCTGTGTAGGTATCCGGTGGGGCACCCGCAGTTGGCAACGGATTAAAAATGTTCGCCCAAGTGCGGGCTCTCATGTGACCGGCGCTCCTTTGTCTGGCGGCGGGGCGCCGCGGCGGCCGCCACGGGCCTCGTTAACACACACACCCCCCCATCCCCACACACGGGGCGCAGCCACGGCCGGGCCCCGCCGGCGAAGGGGGTGGGAGGTAGCCCCGGGCACCCCTCACTCCCGTCCCGCTGGGAACTGAGCTCCGCCGGGCCTCCCCGCGGCCGCCGGTGGCCGGCCCGAGCAGGGCTGCGGGGGCCGCGGCCGCCCGGTCCCCCCCCAGGCAGCCGTGGGGACCGCGGCCTGGAGAGGGGAAAAAAGAAAGAAATGGGGGGGGGATGGTATGATACATCCCTTTGGGAGGATACTGGCAAATAAGCAAATTAAACAGAAAGAGAGCAGCGTGTTGTCATAGCAACAGTGCAATTAAATTACTTTACTGTCAGCCATCATATAATTTTCCTGTTTAGAAGCTCATGGGACGTAACTTACATTTGGAGTCAAAGTTGGGTGTGCGGCGTGGGTAGGGGACGTGGGTGCTCCCAGCCACCCCGCCGGCAGTGCCGGTGTTTTCCTTCGGGATGTGCTGGAAGTGGGACCTGCCTGAGTCTGGCCTCCCGGTGTTTACATCTGCCTTGGGATTTTTTTTTCCTCTTCCAGATCCTCGTGTAAAACCGCACACATTCGCTGAGCTTGGTGGCGACGGTGTCTATTAACGGACTTCTGTGCATAAAAGTTCTGTATGTTTCTTGTTTAGTACAGGCTGCTTTGGTCTAAAGTGTTTATAGAAAGACCTGAGGAACTTTCCTGTTTCATTTTTGCCCTTTTGTAACAGATAAAATAAAGTCCGTCGTTTCTCTTTCGCAAGTGGCTGTTTTGCTCTTTTTTTCCTGTGGATAGGTGGTTCGTTCTGTTGTTTCCAGTAGGATTTTTTCCCTTCATTTACAGTATCGACTGTGTGACTGCATGACTTCAGGGAACTGCTGAGGTTACATTTTAGATAGAGGGAATCATGATCTTGCTCAACATTTGCACAGGAAGTTTTGTCGGTTTTAAATCCGTTATTAACTTTTTCCAATTTTTATTTCACTGCTGTTCGCATCTCCAGACCTAGATCCCAGCAGTTTTCCTGTATGGAGGAGCTAAGGGGGCCTGTCTCCTGCTTCTGAAGTAGAATTGTTGGGCTCCTGCCTGCTGCTTTTGAGTTGGGCCGGTGCCCAGCTTCACCCAGCTTCTGAAGGGCTTGTGTCCTCCTGAATATTACGGCTCACAGATATTCCCCTCCCTTCGCCCCCCAAGGCCTGCTGTTGCAGTACCCTCGGCAGCTTGTCCCACCTCTCCTGGGCCGCTGTTGAACATCACAGTGGTCTTTCTGACTCTGTTTTCTACCATGTTGGAAATACAGTCCAGCTTATGTTAAAATCTTCTCTGTTTACATACATTTTTAAAGTGCTCTATTCCTCTGGCGCATGTTTCCTTGTGTCTTGGCCCTGGTCCCAAAACTACTGTGCTTTGCTTTCCCTCCTCCCTTCTCCCACCCTGCCTGGTTTTGAAGTTCTGCTGTCATTTCTGAGTTTGGTTGCAACCACGACTGTAGTCAGGTTGGATGGTTGTCTGCTGCAGCCTGTAGCCAGAGTGACTTTAATAATGGTGCTATTGTACTGTCCTCAAAAGTGAAACAGCTGAACTTAAGCAACTGGCCTTAAGTCTCTCTCTTTTTTTTAAAAAAAATTTTTTTTAGTTTACATGCTTATTAAAGCGATGCAATCAGAGTATTCAATGTATTGATACACATATTCATCATTAGAGAGACATGTCTTTAGGATTTCCTGTGTGCGGCTTCACGTACATGCAGAACCGAGGTGTATTGGAATTATGGTTTTATTCCATCAACTGAAATTTCTTCCTTCTCCTGATTTGAGATTATTTTACTCAATAGCTGTGGATGAGCGTTTATGTGAATCTGTCATTTTTAATACAAATGGTAAAGGACCGAGTGACCAGTTAGGGAAAAGCTGTCAAAACATTACACAGTATCTTTTCATGAGCTTACTTTTCTCTCTGTTTCTTTCTCCCCTTCCTTTGGATTCCGTCTCCCAGGAGCTGCTGTCTAAATGGGTCCAGTCATGCCTCCCAGTAAGAAGCCAGAGGGCTCAGGAATTAGCGTTCCCAGCGGATTGAGCCAACGTTACCAAGATAGTGATATATCAAAGGCACTTCACGATGACGAGGACCTAGATTTCTCTTTGCCTGCCATCAGATTAGATAAAGGGGCCATGGAAGATGAAGAACTAACTAATTTGAACTGGTTACACGAGAGCAAGAACTTGCTGAAAAGCTTTGGGGACTCGGTGTTAAGGAGCGTCAGCCCCGTTCAGGACATTGGTGATGACACGCCGCCGTCTCCTGCCCACTCTGACATGCCCTACGATGCCAAGCAGAACCCCAACTGCAAACCTCCTTATTCCTTTAGCTGCCTCATATTTATGGCCATTGAGGACTCGCCAACCAAAAGACTGCCCGTAAAGGATATATACAACTGGATCTTGGAACACTTTCCGTATTTTGCAAACGCACCCACTGGATGGAAAAATTCTGTGAGACATAATCTGTCCTTGAATAAGTGTTTTAAGAAAGTGGACAAAGACAGAAGTCAGGTAAGTTTGGAACTATGGAAACCTATCTGGCTCTGAAAATACTCACCTGCTAATTCCAGAACGTGTCTGTAACAGGGAAATGCAGGATATGCAACGCCGTCCCTGGTAATGTAGTTCATTAAATTCAGAAAGCAAACATTTCTTTAGCATGGCTCATTCTGATTTTATTAAATTCATTGTCTAGACATCTGTAAGAAAGTACTCAGGGTGTGTGTGTGTGTGTTTTTTCTTTTCCCCCCAGCTGGTGTCTTCATGCATAGTGGTTAAATATTGTTTTTAGTTATCATGCTGTGGTAATGGTTTCCAGCTATACTAGATGAATGTAATCATGTTATAAATAGGCTGCTTGCTGTTCTTGGCTTATACAAATGTATAGTGAAAGGGTATGCCTTATGTAAGAGTCCATCGCCTTTTCCCTAGTCTGTGTTGTAATCTGAAAAAACTTCTTTCTTTTAAACAAGCTGAAGTAGTTCTGAATTTTGGTGATGAAGCTTTGTTCCATTTCAAGCCGGTTTTAGAGAAACCCTTCAAAGAGAAGGAGACAGGTCTGGCAGCAAAGGTGAAAGTTACCATTCACCGAAATGTCAGTCATTCTCTCCCTGGGCTCACGTAGCTTCTACGGCTGGTGCGGTGGCAGAAGCCTGGGGAGTGCATTTTTGCTTTCGGATCTCTGTTGTTGTCGCCTGGTTTCATCGCTGAATCCTCAGCGACGTCTGCAGGAAGGGGCTGTGTGTGAGGGAATGGGGAAGCCAGCTGAGTGGTGGAGGCAGTCCTTTGCAGAGCCTTCCGCCGCCTCGGTCTGTCTGGGAGCCGGTATCGGTTTCCAGAGGGGACAGTCTCCAGGAGCAGTGGTCTGGATGAATCTTTGGCAAAGTATGAATATACTGATAAAAATATCAGCTTGCAGATTGATTTCACAGGCCTTCTCACAGGTTAGCGAAATAAATAGCAGGTAAAATCGCATCACTGACTGTCTGTCTCTGAAATTGGCTGAAGATCAGAAAGTGGATGCTTTCTCCTGGCAGAAACAATAGATGGACTCAACTTTTGTATTTCAGTGAAGTAAATGCCGTGATTGTCTTATAACTGGTTACCCTGAAACTAGACTTCTGTTGGTGGTGCTGTTCTCCCTATTTTGTGTGTGATTTAACTTTAAATGCCGAGGAATAAGAGCTCAAGTAGCTCTAGAGGAGGAGTCATGTGTTATCCTAACTATCAACTTTTCATTTTGGATTCATTAACTTCCTTTTCTCCGAAGCTTTCCTTTTTTAAACGATTGACACTTTTATCTTCTTTTTCTTTTTCTCCTTTTTTTTTAAATGTTATTCCCCAGAATCCACTGTCCACATGCTGCTGATCACACACTGTGCACTGGTAAATTAGTTGCTATGAAAGATTGTGTGTGAGATTAAAAAACCTGTTCCTGAACTGGATCTCATTTTGTGTAAAACAGAGTCTTAAATTCTTGTTTGGAAGCGAGACCGTAATAACAAGTGCCACACCAGACTTTTATGATCCTGTCCCAGGCCATAAGAAACCTTCACACAATACGTTTTTAAAAAGCCCCAAATATTGTAACTGGCAAGGTATGTGTTTAACGTTGCCGTTTGTGTTTTGTTCTGTCCCTCTTCCTCTGTTTACAAGTTGACTATTTAGATTACAGCTTCCTTCCTATGAGGAACTTGTCTTCATGTCTATCTGTCAGATATCCGTCGGTCTGCTGAGCTCCTATGAACAATACCGCAACGAGCTGCTTCTCCACGGGGAAGTGGCGGAGCACAATGCATGACTAGTCACCTACGTCTCGAATCCGTGATTAGAGCCATGGTTACAGAGCTAGACAACAAGGTGTGGTGGGAGGCCTTGCCTATATGAATAACGAGGTGGGGTTTTATTCATTCCTGGAAAATCCCGGGTTATGAGAAAGAATTTCGTCCATCTCCTGGAGATGCTAATAACTGCGGGTAGCCAGCATTAAGGTGAATGAGATGAGAATCTCAAACGTAAAATGCACCAAGGCAGGTCGCTTAAATCCCCTGCTGGGTTTTTCTCATGTCCTGGCCAAGGGAGGTGGCAGAGACAGTCCCGAGAGCAGAACTGGCGGTTGGTCCGAGTTGCTGATCAGGTGCTTGACAGCTAATTGTGGACTTGGAAAGCAATAAACATCAACTGCTGGCTTTGAAAATACCTGTGTGTGTGTGTGCACACACACACTTGGGGTTGATTGGAGTCCCTTGCAGCAGGTGTCTCTGCTGTTCAGAAGGAAAGTGTCCATCTAAAAGGTTCTCTGATTTTGGGCTGGGGCTGGGGGCAGGATAAGGGGGGGACTCTCCTCTATAAGGAATTGCTTCATAACACTTCTTCTCCTTTGCAGCCAGATTCTGCAAATTACAGGTTTGGAGTCTGTCTGTCTTACTGTTTTCATGTGGGGGAAAAAAAAAAGGCGTTTAGGAAATAGCATGTTATAAAATGCTAACAAGGTGGGCTCTGAAACATGTACAGTACGGGGGGAAGGAGTTAATCAGTGCTGGGAATTGCAGGCATTTGCCGGTTGATGTGCATTGACACATTGTGAAAAGCTAGAAGCTTTTCCTCTCATAGCTGTGCTTTCCAGTGTTTGTTTGTGTAGCCTTTCAGTAATCGTTTTTCTAAAAAAAGTTCTGCTGAACACTTAATTCTTTTCTGAATTCCCTCTGCATAGTAGTTTTCTCAATCTTGGGTTCCACTAATTTGTATTCACGGGGCTAAATATGTATTTAAAGGAGGCAGCTTTTTCCGCTTGCATATGAATGCTTGCATTTCCTGATGGGAGATCCTTGTAACAGGGTTGGGGGGGAAAAAGAGACGTACAGGCTGCATCACTTGAGTTTTTGGCTTATCCTGTTCTGGTGCTTTTAGGTCTGGTGTGGAATGCTGGGAAAAGACATTTTTCTCCTCGTATTTGTTTATGCACTGCTGCTATTTCACTTCAGCTGCAATGCCATCAGGCTTACCTGGCAAGCCGACGGAGTGACTATTCATGTAACTTCGCGATGAGGCTGATCTCCTGGGTCAAGACAGAGGGCCGGGCTGGAGAAGGGAAAATGCTGAGCCCTTGATTGTACAAACCTCTTTGCATTGAGCTCAGCAGTTTAATAATAGTTGGCCAGAGTGTGAAGCATCACATGATGGGGAGTGGACGAGGAGTTCCCCGGCTTTGTTTATACTGCTGGACCTGTGAATTCAGTCATTCAGATTAATCCTATTGTGAACGTACAGATCTAAATGTCCTCTAGTGTGTGTCCCATTTAGTACAGCCCTTTAGCCCATGACTTCCCTGACTTCCCTACCATCTGGTCCTTGGCTATAGAGAGGAATTTTTCTTGTATATGTGTCTCCATAGCAACGAGTTTGCAGTTGATATGGAAAGTAAGCAGTTGCCCTAGCAACGGAGTTACTGATGTGGCAGCTTCTCTGCTTGCAGGGAAAGGGCTAAGCTAGTTCAGACGCATTATGTAGGTTTGCTGTAATTATAGCTGTGCCCACTAGTGCTGCTCTCGCTAAGGGTCTGTTGAAAAAATTTGTTATGAGCCCTATTTCCCCCCTACCCCCAGATTTATTTTATTCATGTAGGGATTCCTGCTTTGAACAAAGGCCGGTAGGATTGTATTTTCAGGGCATGTGATACGTCTGTGCCTTCTATGAATGCAAACTTTCTTGATCGTTATTATCAAATGAGTGGATGAGGGGAGAGGATGTTTGACACCGTTGGCTTCTCTGCAATTTTTTTTGTCTCAGAGAACAGCCCGTGGTTACAGGAGCTGGGGCTCTCGTCCCATGCTCCGTTCCGCTATTCTGCCATCTTTTCCCCGGTCTGTGCTTCTTCAGGCATCCATCCGACCAAGGGTTCCTCTTTGTGTCTGCTCTGTGTTGTCTGAGACAGGGGAACGCACACATGCTCCTGGCTGTGTGCACGCTGAAGAAATTCAAGTCTCTTAAAGGTTTGTTTGGCACTCGTGCTGAGGGATGTCTTAATAAAAATGTAATGAGGGTAAAGGATATGTTTATGGGGATGGGAGAAGAAAATTCTCCTCGCTTGATGTGGAAGTTATTCTTAGAAGTACATGGTCCATAACTGGGTCATGGAGATCCAGCCAGGCTCCTCCTCCGTCTGGAGCAGGCTCTGAGATCTGAGGACTCCTGAGTGGTCCTTGGGCTCTGTGAGAGCCAGCGTCCAACTGTCCTCCTCTAATGCACTGCCTCTCGTAAGCGCTCTGCCAGGGCACCTGACAGGAGCCATGGGGGACCCTTTGGACGCAGGAGACTTTTCTGGAATCCCTCCTGCCAGCGTCTGTCCTCTGATGTGATAATGCCTGGGCTTTTGACAGGTAAACCCCTGCAGAAATATGAGCACTGGCTGGAGTGAGAGGAAAAGGAAGCCTGCCTGTTCTTCCTTAGAATCTCCTAATCCAATCTGCATACACACAAAGGCGAGGGACCGGGGACCCTGTCCTCCCTCTTTTAATGCTATTATTCAAGAATATTTCAAGGAGTGTGAAAGCTCAGTGGCACTCTGGGGATAGGAATGATCTCTTACGTTTTTAATATTGTTATCACCTAGACTGACCCAAATAACACAAGCGTCATAATTTCACTGTATTTATAACATCTGGTGGAGTTAAAGTGTAAAAAAGCCCCACAAACCAACCAACCCAAACAACAAAACAACCCCTCACATCCATGTTAAAGACTTCAGATGATGTTGACTCCATTAATAAAATAATGTCCTAAATAAGCTGGTCCAACTGTTAATTTCCCAAATTGTTAAAAGGAGGTGGTGTGTTTTGAAACTGGAATTCATCTAGTTTAACTCGAGATCCATTTTGTTATACCCCAGTGTATCTACTCTCTAGTATCAGAAATTTTCTCCTCAAATTGGTATTTAGAGAAATAAGGGTCATCTCACTCCAGACCAATCATTAAATTGTCTAGAACCATACTGTAATATGGGGTTTCCAGGTATCAGATGATTTCTGGAGTGCTTTTCTCAAACCCTTTCGGTTTTGTTTTTGAAGTGCAAACCCAAGAAATTATACCGAATATTTAAATAATAGATTTCCTAAAGCTGTGCTTGGAAATAACATGCTTCTGTTTCACTGGCTTCCAGCTGATCGACTTTACATCAGAGCTTACTCTTTGCAGTCGAGTCTGCCTGTATTAACTGGTTTAGAGCTGTACAAAGCATAATCAGTTCCTTTTCAAATAATGATGAAGAGCTCACAATATCTGGAGAGTCCTCTGGACCTTATATCTAAGGTATTTACGTTATCTTGTTCTTGGTTAAGATAGCCCATGGGCAGGTGCCCTGCTGGGTAACTGGGGTGTTAGTTGCACATTGACAGGCTGTTGACCTACAGAGGGGACTGGCTACTTAGGTTAAATAAACGGGAGTAACTGGCCGTGTCTGTGCTCCTAACTCACAGCAAAGATGATATGAAGTGTGTTAAGCAGCACTGAAAGAGCCGGGACAGGAGAGCAGGAGCGAGCCGCTCTTTACCTGTTGGGCATGGGCTGTGGTGGGGTTGATGAGTCTGTTTTTCAGCCATGCTCACACCCTCCTTGTTCCTGGCTGTTTGCTCCGACTCTTTCCTGGCACACGAACTTTTGTGTTTCTGTGACAAGCCACAGATCTGGTCAGAGGTCTGATCTGTCTAGATTTTTGTGTTTCTGTCTTTTTTTTTAATTCTTGATTTGCTTTTCAGCTTAATTCCTTGATTCAGGTCACAGCGCAGTCCAACAAACAGTTGTGCCAAGATGATGGAGGGAGTAGAGATGATGGGAGGCTGGGGAAGACTCTCCAGTTGGGATTGCTGAGGAGGCAAGCCATTCCTGACAGAAGAAAGGCCGGGTAGAGGCTGGCAGCTGCAGGGAGAGTTGGTGCAGGACAATTTGGCAGGGTAATGGATGTAGTCCCTACCACAAGGGAAAGGCCAGGGTGAAATGAGAAAAGAAGTTTAAATATAATAGGAGGCTTTCTTCTGCCGGAGACATTTCCTTTGTGAGCAGAAGTGTGCTATTTGTTTTTCAAGTGGCCTGTGTTTTACAGGTGATTTAAAGTGATCAAAGTCTGGGCTACCACCATCAGGCATGGTCCCTGCCCAACCTGCCACCTGGTCCCTTTGCTGGGGGATTGAAGGATCTGGGACTGTATTGCCAGCCCCTCTTGAGCTCCGTACTGGCACGTGTGTCACCACGCAGTGAGCAGGCTGTAAACTATTTGTGTTTATTTTTGTTTGAGTTATTTTTTCAGTGGGCGAATTTAGTTGGATTCATTTTCAGCTCCCTGCTTAGCTCATGGTCACTGTGGTCAGAGGAGCACCGGTGTCAGCACAGGCTGTAGGCTCAGCTCTGTTTAATCGGGCATGAAACTGAGCCTGTGGCTTTCAGCCAGCTCAGAGCTGGCCCGGCGGCAGCAGAAGAAGGTGGGGAAGGGAAGGGGCAGGAGATGCTCTTGCCTTTGAGGGCACAGACTGTGCTTAAATCACGGGCTGCTTGTATGTTCAGTCAGGTACGTGCTCGGTGCTGGGTTGGGCCCATGTGACATGGGTAAAACAGTCCCAAGAAAACTGCACAGGGATGTTGTGTGTGCACACGCACATCTGTGTTTTCTCAGCTTCACAAGGTTTGTTTCTTTCTGTTGCCCAAAGGTTTTCATATTGGCAGTAGGGTGGCTTTGAGTGGAGCTGTGCTGTGGGTGCTGTGAAAAGCTATTGTGGAAAAGGGAAGGATGTCCATAAAATCAGTTGTCAGACTTTTCCATGCTGCTGTCCTTACGTCCTCATCACCAGCTAGGTTTCTTCCTAACAGTCAGAGAGCCAACGAACTACTGTTGTCACTGCCAGCAAAGGAAGCAGGGATTCTGGGGCCACAGGAGGCCTTGCTGGTGATGGGACTGGAGAACGTATGTACACAGGAGTGCTTTATGTGTCCATTAATGAATGCTGGCCTGCGGGGGATGACCGCGAAACTCCTGTGGCGGTAGGCAAGATGTGCCCCTCAGCACCAGGCCCGCGACGGCGGCTGCGCTTCCTCTGGTCGTGGCTGAACATCAGATGAACTGGGCTTGCTGGTCTGGCCGAGTGTGCGCTCCTCTGTCTCGCACTTCAGTTCTTCAACAAAACATCAAAAAATCTATTTTAATTACAAAATATGTGTCCCTTAGACTTCCTCCTTCCTTTCCTAGAAGGGAAGTGAAGTGTTTCACATTGGCTGAAAGAGCACAGCAAATTGTGCTGCGTGGCTTCTCCTGGGTGAAGACCTCGTGAAAAAGCGTTTAAAAGACTTGATCATAATTGAGCAGTTGAAAATAATTGAGGAGTTGAAAATACTCTTCAGGCAGCCTGAAGTAGCCATTGAGTTGCTGGAGAAGCTTCCTTTCCTTACTGTGGTTTCAGGTGGTTGCTGCGTCCCACTCACTGATCCAGGCAGCTGAAACCTTGACTCATTCCTGTGGCAGCTCCACGTTCCTGGTAAAGTCATTTGGCCCGGTGGGGTCTGAGAAGGAGTCTCCAGGCTGCTCATAACCTTCTGTGTTATTTTCAGCGAATTGCTGTATCTTCATCATAAATCTAGTTAAAACAAATGAATGATCTAGGGTAACACAAGCTGGAATCCTTATGAAAAAGGGACTGGGTGTGACTCTGTTTTTAATTTAGTTCGTCGTTATTTGTGTGTTGGTCAGTGGTGGCTTAGTGTTTAGAAGTAATTGACTTCTGTCATTTCAAGACCGGGCAGACCATTGCTAGATGAAGTCATGGTGCAAGCACTGTACATAGCTATAACAAAGCCAAATGTTACGCTGCAGTTAGTCTTGTGAACACAGATTTGCTTAAAAAAACCCCACGTGGCTGCCTCTGGTTAAGTTTTGCTTGGTAAGCATCTAGGGAAAGACTGCTGCATGCTTATATGTGTTTCTTAAGCTAATAAAGATTTCCATCTCTAAGTATTTGCTTTTATCTTTTGATTCATAATCTGGTATTTTGAACCAGTATAAGTCAATTCTCCTGTCTTCTAGGCAAAGGAAGATACTGAAGAAGGTTTGCCTTAATGAGACACGTATGAATCTTGCTGGTTTTCTGGAACTTCTCGTTTAAGTCAGTTTGTTACTAAGTAGCTTAAGAACAATGAGATTTTGCGTTCTTCAGTAGTAGCAACTGGCTTCTTATGATTGAATATTTAAATTTTGGTCTCAAGGAAAAAACTGTTTAATTTTGCTTCCTAACATCTGTCATTCGATCCAATTCCCAGTTAGTTTCAGTCCCTCTCCCAGCCATTCCCCACCTGCTCTAGTGTCTTGGAGCTGGCCAAGAGCAGGGCACCCGCGCTGCACCAGAACTGGGAAATGACTAGAGGTGGGCTGGGGGAGAGAGGGGGTGCCAGAATTGATTGTCTGGCAGTGCTTAATTGACACGCAGCAGAGAAACACAGACGGTCCTTCAGGTGTGCTTATGAGTCCCTGGTCCTTGATGCGTGTGCTTTGGCATCTTTAAAGGTAAAAGGGATCCTGTATGTCTGCTTGAATGCTTGTATCAGTCTTGTATTTTAGTTCTTCTGACTTAATTCCTGTGTGTTTTCTCTGGTTTGGAAGATTTTGGGCACAGAAGTTATACCGTACATCTTCTTTAGTTGTGGAGACAAAGGCGGCTCTAGTGAAGGAGCAGAAGTGTTGTTGCTGTTGGACAGTGGCCCTGTGGATAGCTGCTGGGACACCGGCTGTTCAGCTGGCCTGGGACTAACTGGCCTTGTAGGTGAGGGCAAGGAGCACCTTCCTCCACGATGCTGCTTTTAGCGAGACCTTCCTGAGATGTTTTCCCTTTGAGCAAAATTGTTGTCCTTGACTGAAGTTCACAGCAATTCTCACCTTTAATTACACAAGGGAGTGCAGAATGCCGTGGCTCTGCCATGTCATTGTGTCCATGATTCCTCTTAGCCTGCCTTCAGATGTTACCGATCAAGTGGCTGGAGCTGCTGAGTTGCCCAGGAGTTGAGATACTGCACCCACATTGCTACTGTGTCTGGTCATTTAGTGCAGATTATTGCAATAGCAATAAAACTGTGGTTATCTTTTCTGGAGAATAAACACATTTATAACAGTCTGTATGCTGACAAGATTTATCTACTTGCTGGCAACTCAGCTGGCTTCTACAAAGTCCTAAATTTCTTGCAGCTGTAAGTGGTGCCAAACTCATCAGTGAGAGAGGTCATGTAAGATAAGCAACAGTAGGGAGGAAGAAGGAGAGTGACCTTTTTACTCTGGCATAGTTATTTTTCCTCCTGATTTTTTGGTAGGTTGCAATTGGCCCTTCTTAGCTTGGAGCATTACTTGTTTTCTTCTGTTCTTGCACCAGTTTGGACTCCTGACTTCCTAGGAGCTGCTTTTGATTTACTCTTGAGTAAACAACAGCAGAATTGGGACTGAAGGCTGGAAGATAACACTTGTGGCCAAAAATGATGCTTCTGGATCTTACTCAATTATCCATAATAGTAATTTTGGAGACAGTACATTTTAATTCCTTAGTTATGTTCTTCAAATTCCATTCTGGGTGTTATGGAAAGTTTGTCCTGGGAATTAATGTAGGAATTTGTGAGAGGACTCATTCCAAGGATCTTAAATGCAAGCGGGTTTTTCCTTGCTACAGTGGAAAAGAAACCAAGTTGCTGCCCTTAGCCGGTGACTTAAGATAACAAAACACTGTCTATGGCATGTGGAATTGCTATATTTTGTTGCAGCAGTGAACGGTAGCAATTTACCACTAGCTGAGTACTATCAGGATTTTGCAACGCCACTGTAACTCGCTGGAAGACGACTGTTGGTAAGCAGAGGAATGAATGGGCTTCTGTATGGGGAAGTCTCAATGGCATGGCATGTCTATGGCAGTACACGGAGCAGAAACTTATTGATGGGATTTTGCATAAGAGAATCTAGTTGAAGGCTGAATTTGCACTCATTCAAGCTATGAGCAGAAAATTAGGCACTGCTCCAGAGCTATATTTATGAGATCTTGTGGCTGCCTACTATGGGAGGGTACTGATTGAGATGAGGCAACTATTGTAAATGTTTTTCTGAGTTTAAAGTTGAAAAAAAAAAAAAAATGCCTACAGTGCAACTTGCAAGGGCTGCAGGGGTTAATGCAAGATGAGGGTTAGGTACTCAGATAGATACCTTATCTCAAGCTTTCATTTACATATTCTTTTCTCTTTTCCTCACCCTTTAGGGTGGAGAGTGGGAACACATCTCTCCTTAGGTTTTGTGTGTTCCAGTAAAAATAGAGAAATCATTCGTGAAATGTTCTGGTTTTAGATTAGGGGGAAGGGGGCAAGCACTGTTTAGGTTAAGTGATACAGAACGTAATAAATGGAACAGTTTTGCAATTAGATCTGTTTTCTTTAAATTGCTGGGGAGAACTAAATAGTTCTTGCGTGGTTCATCTTTAGGAATAAAGTCCTTGCCATGCAGGAGAAGCCGTATTTGCAAGATTCTCCTTAGTACCGCTGCCTTGCACTGGCAGCCTGCGTGCAGCCTTCTCCAGCCCTAGAATAACACAGAAGCATGGCGGTTCCACAGGTCCTCGCTGCTCCTGGGAGCACTTCGAAGGCTTTTCATGAGCAATGTTGATGGCTTTAAGAATTGCATGCTGCAATTACACTTAGACTTGGAGAGAAAATGGCACAGAGCTCCTGGGTCAAAAGGTATGTAGTTCTGCAGGAATCCTCTTCAGAGATTATGTTTCTTTATAAACTTAACTGGAAATAGTGATACAATTCTTACATGATTCCACCCTTCCTGAAGTACTTTAGGACTAAGGAGCTGTAGATGAATAGTGTAAGTAATTCTTTGGCTTGCCGGCATAGCTAAGGTAGGAAGGAAGAAATGCGCGGTGTCCATGGGAAATGCAGGTTTTCAGGCTTTAGTTGGGAGAGATGGGAAGTTGGAGGGTCAGGATGTGTCCGAGATGGCTGGAAATCAGACAAATGCTGGCATTTGCATGGTTTGTTTTGAAGCAGTCAGATGAACGTGTCCAAACTATTTTTTCCTGTTTTGGCAATTAATGTAATGCATTTATTGTTACATAATTACCTCGTTGCGCTAATTTATTTGGGTTTTCTCTCTTTTACCCCCTTTCTTTACAAATGAACGTTTTCCCCCTCAGTGCTCAGCGTTACATATACAAACCTTGTTGTAAAAAGAGGTTGGATTTGTTGTTCACAATTTTATATCAAGTTCTAACACTTTCTAGTCTTCTGGCTGCACGGCAGAGAAAGAGGAAAGAAGCTGTCATAGAGACAAATTGCACAGAAGACTCCGTACGGTGCTAGCTTCCAGCTATTGAGACAAATGGGATTTTATTGTTCAGGCTGTACCTCCTTTTCTGCTTAAATTCATTTATTCTTGTATCTCTCTGTATATGTGTGTGTGTGTGTATAAAAAATCTATTTTATATATAAAAAGCGTTACATAGTCATACTGTTTTTTGGATCATCCAGACATTTTTAAGGTAAAATGGGAGCAAAAAGTAGTATGGATTTGGGTTGTCAGACAAAGCTTTCTACCTACTCGCACCTCTGCATTAGGAAAACAAGATGCTGTCATAGGGGTACATCTCTGCAAAATTTCCTTAGGACAGACGTGTTCTGTTGCCACAACTGGTTACCAGTTAGTCTAAACAGATCACTCTAAATTAAGAGTCTAACTAACCTGAACCATGTCTCTTGCTTTTTTCAAAACAAACCAGCACTTAAAATTTAGTAAAACTCTTCCACTTTGACTAATTTTTTTGTTCTTTCAGGTTTTGCTAAAACACCTGTAAAACTTCACTGCCTTTTGGGCAGCTCTGCTTTTGTTCGGAGGAATAAAGTTCCTTGTTCTTGGCTTAGCAAGTCTGCTTTGATGTGTCATTTGCTGTTGGCTTTCAGAGCTGAGTAATTTTGAATTTGGAAAAGCAGAAATGTAATTATGACCCGTTCCATTAAGAGACGAGCTGTTCTGTCATCCTTGTTTGAGGAAAAAAATATAAAATTTTCATTTAGAAACCTTTGATTTTAATTTGTAGTATTGAAATTGTAGGAAAGATCTTGCTTTTTCATCCTGTTTTTCTGCTGACTAGGAAGAAAATAGGAAAATGCGGGTGTGTGTCCCCCCAGCTAAAATGCTTGCATTATTTTAGTTTCAAAGTAAACATGCTTATGATCTAACCACTTTTGCTAATTACCATCTGCTCCTTCATCAGCACTTGAGTCCCACTCACCCTCCAGTGTCTAGTATGCCAAAAATGTGTTTGCCTGGGCTTGAGCTGACGGTACAAGAGTCCATGTCTTAATTATGGTAGAATTATCCACTTGTGTGCCACATCAACTTTCATTTATTTCCTTCACAATTTGTAAAACAGGGTCCACAAACTTGTTGGATTTGCACTCTGAATCTTTAATTTAGACATGCATGAAAAAGGAGAATTTGCTTCATCAGTAAGCTCTTGGGGTTTTTTTTCCTCTCTTGACTATCTGTCAGTTTGTGTTGTTTGGCATCAGGTTAAACAATAAATCGGTTCCAGAGCTGGTTTAAATGGCTTTTCAATCCACGCCATGTGTAGCCTCAGCCTTCTCGCACTGTGTAGAGACGCTTTTGTTTGGAAAGGGAGGGAATCCTGTAATTGCCCAAATAAATTCTCTGTGTTTGTGTTGTGTGGCTTTTAGATTTGACCAAGTAATGTTAGCATCTAGGTGTATCTGTGTGTAATAATATATGGATATGATAAGGGTGGTGTGGGGGGCTATATAAACAAGAGATTTGGGCCTTAGAAGTTACGAAATTGGCTTAAAAATCATGTCATTTAAAATAATGGAGGAGGGGGTGTGTGCCTTATTTTAGAGCCTTTAAGATCTTTTACGGGCTCTTTTACAGAAGTGAAGACAGCTGGAAACATTTTGGTTGGTTTTTTTTGTCCCCCGTCCCCCCCGCCATGATTTTGCCCCATCTCATGACTTTCTAATAGAAACACCTAGAATCCCAACATGCTAAAAATGCTATGAATCGTCAATATTAAAGCCAGATTCTGGAGGTTAGGATAAAGCTGTAATCTGTCAAGTTTCTCTCAAACTCTTTTGTTGGTGGCGTGTTCAGTATTGCCCTGGAGAGTCTTTTGCAAGGAAAACACAGCAATTACAGAAATCTTCTTCTGTACAGTGCAGATGTCAGCGTTTGTGGTCACTGGGTGTGACTGCGAAGAGAAGAAGGACCTTTTGAAGGATGCCAGCACTTTTCCACAGGCTGGCACTTTGGAGCACGTTGTGGGGCAAGCAATGGAGGGTTTTTCACACCAACAGTGTGCTCAAGGGCTGGTTACTGGTTTTCAGCAGGATTTAGTACGTTGCGGAGCTCTGAAAGGGTAAGATCACTGCTGTCAAAGTTTTTCATCGTCAGTAGGATGGATGGAGTCAATTCTGAGGTGTCCCTTCCTTTTTGCTCAGCTTTTGGATAGGGCCTTCAGCAGTGTGGACCTCATTTTCTAGCGATGCATTTTTCTTTGTCATGGAGTTTGTATGTTATTTTTGGTTGTTTTTCACATTCAGGTGTTCATTTCTGATTGCTATTTTTGTGTTTTTTTCCCCCTCTTAGTTCTCTCTTTTCTTACTTGCATCATCTAGAAATGGTTCATAAATGTCTGTCTGAGGAACACGTGGCAGGGGCAAGTGCTTTAAATCATCGTTGCACTGTGCTGAAAGTGCATTTGCATTTTGGAAAAGAAAAAAGTTGCAACCTTTTTTGAAGCAAGATTTTAATTTGTAAACCATATGCTATTTTTGGTGTGTCAAATATGAAGGCTTCCTGTGTGAAACCGATAGAGAAAAAGATCACAGGAGACCTGGAGCAGTGACTCAGGTCACAGCAGGCCTGTTTGCATGACACCTGTGTCATCAAAATAGCCTTGCTTTGGCATCCTTAAATGAGATTTTCTTTTCCTTTAGATGGTAGACCTGTTCAAAGGCATATTTGATCATGAATAATTTGGAGGAAAACAATTTTCCATCCTTCTGAGAATACCATACATCATCTTATAGCTTCTGAACTCTTCACAACATCAACATCTGATGTTGGGCAAGTTGTCAATTTTCATTACAGGAGTCTGCTCAGAAATTGTTTCTCCCTGTTTCCTTCTACTTCAGGCATGTTAAGTCAGATAAATTCATACACTGATGTTTAATCACTGAGCGCTAATCACCCCTGTGCAGTATTGATCAGCAGCCTTTTGGTATACAATGATCTGAACGAGTAATAGCTTGCTAGTAAACACTGAGGAACGGGAGGGTGAAGATGGTGAGTTAGCCCAATGTAGAAGCTGATACAGTTTTTCTCATTTCCAGAGGTTTCTAGACTCCATCAGTGTTGTCTTCTCTTTTTTCCCCTCCCCTGCTCCAGGCTATTTTTTCTTGTTCTCATGTTCAAGCCAAGCAGTAATCCCTCATTTCTGTGGATGGTGGTGTCTTTCAGCAAGCGCCCCAGTCCTCCTTCTCGGGGCTGCTGATGCTGCTGAGGTTGTCCACGGTCTCATTTTCCCGAGGAACCTGTCCTTTCTCCTCTTCCTCCTCCCGGCACACTTGAAGCACGCTCAGGCTTCCCGTGCAGCCCTATTTCATGGGGGCTGCCTGTGAACATTGTGCTTGAAAACGACTGCTTGTGAGATAATTCAGTTAAAAAGAGAGCAGGGAAAACCCAAGCAGGCAGGGCTGCGCTGTGTGGGTGGAAAGCTTTTCCCCCCCCCGCCCCCTTCCTCCCACTCTTTCCTTACCGGGTAAAAGAACCCGGTCTGTGCCTGAACTTGCTATTCTGAATAACCTCTTTTCTGCACACAGTGACTGATGCTCGCATCCTGTTCGCTACCAGCTTAGCTGAAAGAGCGCCCTGAAGAGTGACGTTTCTATTTCTGTTGGGTTTGTTTCAGTCAGTTTGCAGGCTGGCTCTTTGCTGCTGCCTCCGTCACGTGCCTTTTGATTCTCTTCTGTGAATTTGAGGAAACCCGCTTTTCCTTTGCTTTTTGTATGAAATAGCAAAATCACTGTGGGATTTCAAACCGCATCTGGAAAAATGAGGTGGACTTTAAACAGAGGAAGAATCTGTATTGAGTCAGGATCCATAAGTGTTTAGACTTTGATTAATGCTCTGCTAATGCAGAACTGGTCTGCCTGGGAAATAACGTGAATAAACCTGTAAATCCTATTCTTGCCAAGCTGTAGTTTTGATCAGGGACTTGCTGGCTTCCTTGGGAAAAAATCTAGATTTAAATATTCTTTTTTTTTTTGCTTTAAATCCATGCACACCAGTGACTCTATGTCTTATTTCTCTAATATAATCACTTTGCCATGTTTAATAAACTATCTGCACACTTTCAAATCTGTTTTACTGGTGGAGGTGCTCAGGGAAGCTGAAATGCAGTATTAATTATCCACTCTAAAATATGCTTGATTGAGTGGCTCATGCTGCAGAAGTTCCTCATGCCAAGCTTTGTTGCATCTTTTAGTGTTTTACCAGTTGCAGCCCATATAGCCATGCTTGTAAAAACTCAGGCACCTAAAAAACCCAAGGAACAAAAACCCAGTAACTGTCAAATTTATTTTTGAGGTGCTGTGTGGAAAAAAATAATAAAGGGAGTCTTACTACAATTTTAATGCATCTTAACTGTGAATAAAACTTTGAAGGCTGAGAAAGTTCATCTTACCATTTTTACAAGCTTGTGCTTCTACAGCGGACTTAAAGTAAAAATGGGAGGAAATGTGAGCACATCCGAATTAATTGCTCCCACAATGAGAAGTTCCCGTGTTGTTCCTTTTAACTTACTCCACCTCGGGGATGACTTGGATGAGACCCGTCAACTAGCTTACTTTCTCACCCTGCCACCACATCCTTCTACTGAGAAGGACAGTTTCTCACCTCCTTTTCCCTCCCCAACCTTTGTGGTAGGGCGCTCATCCCCCGGGGCTGGGCGCAGGCTCTCCAGCTGTGGCATGGCGGGGGCAGGGGCCATGCACCTGCAGGGAGGGCCAGGGGCCTGGGCGTGCTGCTGGGGTGGCATGGGTGGGAGGACACGCTGTGCTAAACCCACATGCCACGGTGCCTCCTGTTTGCGCTTGCGGTAAGGCCGTAGCCCTGGCTGTCTCCTGCCACCGGTGGGCTGGGGCGTCTCACCAGCTGGAGCAGGAAGAGCCTTTGTGCACTTCTGCACAGGTGGGCTGTGGGGCAGCTGCTGGAGGAGACCCAGGTTACAGCTAGGATAGGGAAAGGGTGCTTCGTACTAACCTGGGACATGGTAGTTGGTGGAAGCAGACAGGTGGCCTAGCAGCCTGCTTCCTGTGTCTGCTGGATATGTAATTCCCTTGCAGCATTGAGGTCAGAGCCTCCCTGCACTGGAAGGCTTTGGTGCAATAGAGATGTGTTTCTGCCTCTCCCGGGAAGGGTTCTATGGCCGGCTCTCCAGAACATGCAGGAGGAGGTTAGTGCCAAAGGTGGTGGTGCTCTTCCTCTGCACGCAGGCCCGGTGGGGGCTTGCTGCTCCCCGTCTGGCCATGTGTAAGTCTCCGTGGTGTGGCTCTCAGGTGGCATTTCTTGCTTGTTTTGTATTACAATACAAAACGATGCCAAATCCCACCAGGTGAGGAAAGCCCTCTCCTGCGGGCGCTGCCGTTCTAGTCCCACCAGGGTGCCTGGTGTCTAAGAGGGAGTGTGCTTGCAGGAACGGCTGGGTTTTGACCTCCCTGCAGGAGGTTGGTTTGCTCCTGGAGCTAAACTGGTCCTGCCCTGGTTGGCCTTCATTGCAGAGCCATTGATCTTACTGACTAATATAGGAGGTGTTTCTCCAGAGCCTTGTGACAGTGCCTGGTGTTGGGGAGGAAGGAGGATTGGTGTAGGTTGCTTGCAAAGGTACAGAGTCATGGTGAAGTCCCAGGTTTTTTGGAGTCCATGAGGTTTGTAACATTTGGGCTGTTGAGGCTCCTGAATCCAGGCCCTGCCCTGGCGAGTTTGTGCTGATTTGTGCTGTGTAAGTGAGCTGAAGGCTTCAAATGCAGTCAGGAAGTTGGCTCGTTTTGGAGGCTGTTTGTAGCGTGGTGGGGGTGTTTTGTTTTGCTTTCTGGGGTTTCATTCAGCCGTGAGAACGAGGAGAGGGAAAGAGAAATGGTAGTAAAAAAATCAGTATCTCTGAACTTGGTGTAGAAATGGGACACAAGCAGAGTAGAGTATGTGTATGAAAGTGCCAGAAATAATTTGTGTGTTGATAGATGTGTGGTGACACCGAGGTCTCTGTTGCAGGGGGTCAGTTTTTCTTCAGCGTGTGCCTGCTGCAGGTAACCGGGATCTGTTAAGGCTGCGGAGCCAGGCTCAGGACAGAGCACAGCTTTGTTTCCCTAAAGGGCCCAGGGACACTTGGAAACCCCCACATCCAGGCTGCCTCTCAAAACCGTTAATCAAAATGCCTGTTTTTCCCCCTCAATTCATCGTGTGAACCAATATTAAATACTAAGCAAGGAAAACCCCTATGTTAAATAAACAGTTATAGGGGAAAACGGTACAAATCCATTAGCTTTTGTCAGGTCTTCCTCATTTCTATTTTTATTTGTCACTGCTAATGGATTTAGTGCAACCCACTCCCTCCCACCCGCGTCTGCTAGCTGTTAACCCTTTCCCCTGGAAACTCACTCACTGGCTTATTTCATCATTAATACACTAGTAGGCAAAAAATGACCTGCAAACCTTTGGCACAGATATAAGTGTTGAATAATTTTTTTAATATCTGTGGGGTGAAGGGCTGTGTTTTAAATTTGTCAGTAGGCTTTCATACACGGTGTAACTATATATTTGTAAGAAAAGGCAATTTGTATTTTTTTTCTGGTTTTATAATCTAGATAACATTAAGAGTATCGGATGACCAGTGGGTGTTTAAATAGAGCACCCCTCTGACACGAAATTAGCACATCCCATTAAATGGGCTACTGGTCTGGAGTCTCTGGAATTTTTTTCTTTTTTCTTTTGCCATTGACTTTCTGGGTGACCTTGAGCACTTAACTAATTTTTTTTATCCTTTTGTTTCTGTGTCTCCTCAATTTTCTTTTCAATAGAGTAGGGATAATTGCACTTTCCGTGTATACACAGGAATTCTATAGGCTGAAACGGCATTATTAATGCTCTTGCTACCTAATCTCCCTCAAGTATGCCCTGTGACGGCCTGTCATGCTGACAGGCTTGTCTTCTGTGCTCTCCTGCCTTCCCAGCCCAGTCTCCCTGCCTCTGATCTTGCACTTTGTTCCTCCCTAGCAGTGTCACAGCCTCTCTTCTTCAGCGCCCGGACTTCGCCTTGCCTGGGGAGGCTTTGGGGAACGTCTGGGGTTGCTAGGCACTAGCATGAAACAACGTACTGCTGCTTTATATAGGAGCCAGGCATTGTTTAAGAGCAGTTAACGACACTGCTTTCTTCAGTTGCTTGCAGGATTTCCATATGGCAGCCTAATAGCTTTATGGGGTGGTTTGCATATAAACTCAGCAAGGAGATATTTAACAGGCTAAATATGATTCTTGGAGTTGGGTGACATAACGCAACACCTCCTGAGCCTGTTGGAGGAGTCATTTTGTGATGAGAGCAGTGGGAAGCTAATGTGGTGTAGCAGATCCACTGCAGGCTGTAGGTAATAGTATTGTGCATGCTTACCTGTACGAATGGACATACATAGAGTCATGGAATCATAGAGTTGCCTAGGTTGGAAAGGACTTTTCAGATCATCTAGTCCAACCATCAACCTAATTCTGACAAAAAACATCACTAAACCGTATCTCTGAGCGCTATGTCTACCCATCTTTTAAATACCTCCAGGGATGGTGCCTCAACCACTTCCTTGGGCAGCCTGTTCCAATGCTTAATAACCCTTTCAGTGTAAAAATTTTGCCTAATCCAGTCTAAACCTCCCCTGGCACAGCTTGAGGCTGTTTCCTCTTGTCCTGTCGCCTGTTATTTGGGAGAAGAGACTGACCCCCACCTGGCTACAGCCTCCTTTCAGGTAGTTGTAGGGAGCGATAAGGTCTCCCCTCAGCTTCCTTTACTCCAGGCTAAACAATGCCAGCTCCCTCAGCCGCTCCTCATAAGACTTGTTCTCCAGACCTGTGCTGGCGTGCTGAAGGAGCAGTGGAGAGGCTGGAGGAGGAGCAGTGGACCGGCTGTGCCCATGGTGTCATCTGGCAGTGGGTCACCGTGACTGAAATAAAAATAGAGAATCATTCCAGACTGAAGTGCCCTTTGTGGGATCAGGAGCCTGGACTCTGGGGGCATGCCTTGGCTTGGTAGCCTTTGGTGGCAGCGTCGACTTGCTGGGTGTCTAGGTCATGCACTAGAAGACATTTCTGACTTCTCTATAGTTGTGAGGGGGAGTGCCAAGGTGAAAAATTGCTTAAAAGCTCATGAATGCCTTCATTTGTGTAAAACCCAAACTGTCTGTGCACTCCTGTGCCCTCTCACAGCCATTGCCATGAGATGTTACCCCGTTTCTTTGCTCTGCTTGTGGCAGGTAGACAATGCCATAGGACACGTGCCTGTGGCTGTACTTATGGGGTGCTCTTTTGGGGTTTATTTGGGGTTCAGCCTCTAAAGACACTGCTGAAGTCCCTTCAAGGCTCTCCACTCTGATAGCACGTACAAGTCCAAAGGTACAAAGAAAACTTCTAATATGTTTTGTGCTGGTGAGACTTGAACTCCTTTAACACTGGAAGACCTGGATGGTGTGCATTTTGGTAGCACTTTTTTGTCTTGCAGGATCTTGCACTGCATCTTGCCTGTGAAATAGGTTGGTGGTTTTTTTGACTGTGGAATGCACAGTCTTTTCTTTTTGCCAGCTGTTACTTCATGGTGCTGGTCTGGCCTCTTTATTCCCGTGGCATTGTTTATTCGCATGCTTGGCTTCCCTTTTGGTTTGAGGGTTTTGTTTTATTTTATTTTGAGGCTAAGTAGTCCTTTTCCACTGTAATCATACTTCTCATTCTCAGTGAATTTACTTACCCACCCAACCTCTCCAGTTGGAAAGACAGTGCCCATTTGGTAACTGGAAAGACATCAGAGGCATGGAGATGGTTAATGCCCCGGCACCACTGGGGGCAGAATCAAGCCACTTTCCTAAGGGCAAACAAGGGGTTTAAAAGGTCGATGGCTGTGTTGGTGTCTGGTGTCTGCTCATTGAGCAAGTGAGCTAAAATAACGAGAGATGAGCATGAAAGCAGAGACTTGGACTTGTGTGATTTGAACTAATGGATGTTTTTACTTGGAGCAAAATAAGATTTAAAAAGCCCCAACCTTTTGTTTTCTTGAGAAAAGCCGGTGATTTCTTGATGCTACTGGTTCACTTGGGTTGAACACCATACTCCAGCAAGCATTCCCATCAAAGGTTTAATTTCGTGCATTTAATGAGCATTTATTTATGGTCGTGTAATTGTGTTTTAGCTAGTCAGAGCTCTCTGTCAGCTTTGTGCTTGAGCTGAGCTGTGACTGCTAGTTTACTGAAAAAAAAGTTGAAAACATGCAGGAGAAGTGGGTGTGAGGGTTTTGTTATGCTCCCTGCAAGCACTACTTTAGTTTTCTCTCCGTGTCAAGCTGTCACATAATGTTGCCAAACTTTCCTCCGAAGGGCAGGAGAAGTTTTTAAGGTAAGGGGATTTTCAGTGAGGGTTTCTGAAAATAAGATGCTCACCATGCAGTTGTTACTGTCATTAAAATTGCTGTTAAGGTCTATAGTGCAATTCTTTAAAACTGGCCATACAGAATTTCACTGGTCTGTGCTAGAAACGTTGGAAGAGAATGAAGAAAATCTACCCTTAAACTGCATGAATAGTTATTTGTAATTTTTATGTGAGATTACAGTGGATCTAAGGAATGTGTTTTATAATAATAGCAATCGTTGGCAGTGGCTTTGTTTTTCTTTCTTTAAGAATTCCTTAGCAGTTGTATTACTTTTTTTTTTTTTTTTTTTTTAAACCAGCTGACCTCAGATGATTCAAATGCTCTATTTGTGTCTTTCTGCGAATTACTTCATTCGCATAAACAAGGAGTAACTAAAGAACCCACCAGCCTTATCTGCAAGGTACATAGCTGTTAAAGAGGATAAAGGTTTACTATTATCTGTGACCACTCATAAAGCTATTCAAAAATGGAGAGCCAACGTAGGCGAGCAGAGCAAGCAACATTATGTCTGTCTTGATAACTTGAAATACCGATGAGTAAAGATAACCAACAAAATTTTAAACAGGCCAGCAGACTAACTTCAGCATCTTTATCTCAAATCTTCCTGAGCATTTGCCAGCTAAATAGTTTAAAATTTGTTATATAGTATCTTTCCCCATTTTTGATACTAGTATGCTAATTCTGCCTCATGTAAATAAAGGAACTACAATTCTGAGTTGGTCCTATTTTAGCAGCTTCATTTAGAGGAGGGCAGTACTAACATGAGGGATGGGTAGCTGAGCTAAAAAAGTTAGGTGTGCTCTTATCATCGCTGTCTGCAAGTGAATAGCACAGAGCTGGCCTTTGAGTTGTGTTGCTGGTTGCACGAGTTCTCTTTGGGTATTGAAAAGCCTCCCTGCCCTTGCTGTTGCAGTGCTGATTCAACACGGCCTCAGTGGTCACAGTGGACTTGCATTTTCTAGTCTCGGTGAATTTTGTAATCGTGAGCCACTTGTTTCCTGTAGTGCCTGCACAGCTCTTGCAAACATTCAAGAGTAGCGGTGTGTTTGGTAAAGGATGTGTAATCTGTGTTCTGTTGCAGGATGGTCTTTAAGACACTTGGCAGGTGTCTCCGCATAGTGCAAGAAAGTTATTTAAGTAAGTCGTTCTCTCCTGAGGTGGATTTTGGCGTGATTATTGTGTTCCCCTTCATGAATTTCAAAGCTGAAGGCAGGGTGTCATCAGGTGCCAGCTGGAAAGTATTTTACTTCCCTTCCTCCTGCCTGTCCATTTTCTCACTTCTCTTATGAAATAGAGTTTTTCACAAGGTGAGGAGTACTTGTCTTTAGGAGGAATTCTTGTTGTTAGTTTGCGGTCCCTGGGAACCAGCCAGAAACCTGTTTTAGTCAAGGTTTCCATAATTGTTCTGTGTTTTGCAGCATCAGGTGGTGAGTGAAATACCTTGCTCTTTTCTTGGGTAGACATTTCCGTCGTGCCTGTTTTCTTGGGAGCTCGTGGGGGTTCTTGCTGCCTGACAGCCCTGGGCAGTGTGCTCTTGCCACCCCCAGAGGTTTCATGTGGAGGTGTGAGGAACCAGCAGCGGTTCCAGAGATGTGGCAGCTGTGAAGAGGGGGCTGACGACTTCATGCCACCACATTAGATGTGGTGCAGACATGAAAATTGACAAAAGTTGTTCTCTCTCATACCTTATGCACAGAAATCTATTCTGGTCTAAAACAATTATTTTTTTTCAGATTCTGGTCCTGACTGTAGCTACTCAAGCAGTTGTAAATTCTGTGGTGACATCCAATTCTTTTCTTGAAATTTGCATTTCAAAAACCAGTTCGATAAAGCTTAATCCTAGAGAAACGCTTCTGTGCTCACATGGCATGCTCAAACACCTGTAGAAGCTGCACAGCATTCCTGTGGATGAACTTGTTGCAAACCCGGGTGAAGAGTTGCTTCAAGCCTGCTGTTGCAGGGTATCTGGGCGCAAGGAGCTCAGGATAAATGTTTCCCTAGAGTAAGAACCTTTGATACCCAGTGATCTCTTCACTATTACTAGCAAAGAGGTCATTTGCTGTAACAATAGTAGATTTCATCCATGCTGAGAGCAAACCTTTAGATCAGTAATGGTGAATACTGGCACCATAAGGTTCCTCATCACTGCAGAAAGTGTCATTAGTGTTATTCATAGGTCCTGTGTTAACGACTGCACCAACTTACACTGAGCTAGCCAGGGACTGATAAGTCACAGTGGTGTGATTTCAAGATTTGATAGCAGATGCTGGTTGGAAATGCCCTTTTTTTTGAGTAATATGAAATTTCTGCATGTTCTTACAGTTCCTCAAGCATGCTTGCTTCACCAATATGTCATACTTGTCAAAGACGGTGTACATCTACACCATTTCAGCCTGGGTAGCTGCCATTTACCTAGTTCATATCGCTGACAGTTTGGGTTCAGAAGAGTCTAGCCATGGCCACTCATCCCGTCCTGGTTTGGTAGTGGAGAAGAAAAAGGACAGACCTACTCAGTGGGGAGTTGTTGGCTTGGTTTCGCTTTTGTTCTCTTGTTTAAAGTAGCAAGGTCCTTAACTCAAAGAGTTCAGTTTAATAATTCTCAGCTTGCTGGCATAGCCTGTGTGCCTGTGCAGAGCTGTGTGGTCGCTCACACGCTCATGGGTCTCTGGTTTCTGTTCCTCTCCTCCCAGCCTACCCGGCTTCCCCTGGCGCCCATGTGTCCTGCCCAGCATCTCGGTGTCTCTGGGCTGGGCTGCATGGCACTCCTGGTCTTTCCCTCGGAGCCACGTCTGCCAGCCTCGCTGCCAGCCCACCCCAGCTCTCCTGTGTATGCCTGCTCTCCGGCACGCTGATTTTCTCCTTCCTTTTCCAAGCTGCTTTGTGTCGAGCCAGGGTCCTGTTTGTCCTTTCTCGGTGTGCTGTTCCGAGGGATGCATCAGGGTGTCACCACAGCCCCTGCCGCAGAAGGGGGGAGCTCCCGTTCCCCTCCCTGGCTCCCTGCATCCATCCCCTGCTTTGCAGCAGCGCTGGGTGCTCATCAGACCCTTCGTGTGAGCCAGCTTAATGAGTTTAAATGACATAAAATTGTGCCAGCAAAATAGTTTTCTTCGAGGAGAATCACTGAAATGCGCTTGTGGAAGAAAGCCCAGGCACATGCAGGGACGAGAAAAGCACAGCAAGGACCAGGGAAGCAGCAGCTCAGACCACTCCATCCCACTACATCCCTTATGGGGAATGTTCCCTTAGGGGGCTGTTCTCTTAGGGACCCTCTTGCGAGAGATGTGGGCACCTGGAGCTGCTCCATCCTGCTTTCAGCACAGTCCCGTGCAGATTCAAAGAGAACATGTAACCAGAGTTTGAAAAGGTAGAGTTTGAAATTGCCACTGGCCCTCGGAGCCCGCATGTTTTGCGGTTCCCGTATCTGCTCTCTTCCCAAAACTTTATTTTGAGCACACTGTTTGTACGGCAATGAAAAGAACAACCCCAGAAAAAAAGTTGCGTTCCTAACACATTTCAAGTCTGTGCTAAAATAACCAGGGAACAAAATGCCGCAAATAAACATTTGCCAGGATTTTTATATAGACAGGCTATGTATTTTTTCCCAGTCAGGGATCTTGGAAGGAGCTCAATGCACAATTTTTTTTAATTGAGCTTTGGGCAGATGATAGGTGATATGTAAGGCCAGGCAGTTAGTTGCAAGGTATATGGAAGCAAAATCTTCATAATGAAGAGTTTTAATAGTGGATAATGCTGTTATCCCCAACTATAACAACTAAAAGAGCTGACAAGCAGCATTTTAGTTCTTTTATTTTTAAATTTCAAACTTTTTTTCAATTCTACTGAAAGATGACAAAACATTTTTGTTTGGATCCTAGCAGGTTGTGTAAAGTAGGATATTAAAATTTTTATATGCGGTTAATTGGGAGAAAAAACAAATGGACACGAAGTGTATAATGTACCTTTTCATGGCAATGCACTGGTTTTAATTGTTGGGGGGGGTGTCAGATTTGTATATTTGAGATATGAGAAAGAGGAAATGAATTAATAAGTTGGGATTTAGTACACAATGTCCTGATACAATCTACGTGTATATTAAGTGACAGAAAAAGGCCTAACAATTTCATAATAGAAAGATAATCAGGAATTTTTTTAAAGAAAAAGTATTAAGTCATTAACTTTTACTGGGTAACTTCTACGTGTTGCTTTCTCTCCCCATGAGTACCTCTGAAATAGCTTTCCTGCAACTGTTGTCTGCTCTTGGACAAGGGAAAGGGGATTCAGAGTAACACTCCCCTTGTTTTTAATAACCTTAAACTCGGATGCAGAAGCAGTAACCTGTGAGTTGCAGGAGTGAGGTGGCTGTGCCTGGCCCTGGGAGGAGGCGGCGTGTCGGGAGGTCTGAGAGCACTCCAGTGCCGAGATGATCAGGGGGCTGTTATCCACTCCTCAGTCACTTGTTGCCTGGGAGACAAATGTAATCCAGGGATTTTCCCCCCCCCCTCTTCCTTGCTGGTTTTTGATTGGAGCCACTATTGACTTTTGGCTTGGAGGAGGTAGCGAAGCAGCACGCCAAGTGTCATAAGATGGAAATTAATCACTAACCGATGGGTCTGAGTTCCAATGATTTCCTTTCCCGTGATTGCTCTGTGTATGGGAAAACTAATGACACATCTAAACAGACAGTTAACGAAGCTCTTCACACCTCCGACAGTCAAGAAGGATTCTTAACCGGATGACACTTCAGTTTTCTTTTTATTTCTGCTCTCTTGTGTGATTGTGGAAAAACAAAAGTAACTATTTTAAAAAAGGAACTTTGCATGGTTGGAGAGCCTTGCCTTAAATTGCGTTTGTTTTTGCAGATAAACTGTAAGTCAGCTCGGTTGCAGTGAAAATATAGAAAATCTGCCTTCCCAGTGTTTCTTTTAACAAGGAGTATAATTCTTCTCAATACTTTTTGTGTGCGAGAGTTTCTGTTTTTCAGTGAGATTATTTTTGGCTTTTGCAAGGATATGGACAAGCCAAACAAATTTAGCTTAACAGTAATGAAAGGTTTTGAAGTTACTCTTCAGTAGTGACTTCATCTTATAGGGCCCTCAACTTGAACTAACTCCGGTGGGTTTTGGGGAGTAATCTCTTCCAGGTAGATGAAAAGTCTGTCTTGGAAGTAAATTAAAAAACAGAGAAGTTTGGAAAGAATATGTTGTGCTCCGGCAAGTACAAATAAGGTAGATGGTATTTAAGTGTAGCTTTTTTTTTTTTTAAGCTTATCCCATGCTGTAAGGAGTAAGGAATCCAGCAAAGGTTTTCTCCTGAAAAACGTTCCTAATTTTGCACGTTGCTTGCTTAAAAGGAAATTTTGTGTTCTTCTTGCTCTGGCTCTTGGATGGAGCATGGAAATGGAATTTGAGAAGTTTGGATTCTATTTTTGACTTTGTCCTTTGCCTAAAAAGTCACTTACTAGACTTGCCATGTCAAGTCTCTGGCTCATTGTCCTGTATTTAAAAGCAGGCTAAACGTAACAACCTCCTTTTTGCGAACTGGTTTGAGATGTGTGGCGCACAGCTTCCACCACTGACACTGGCAGTGGATCTTTCAGTCATCTGCTGTAGTGCTTTACCAAGACAAAAGCCCAATAGTCTTCCTTGCGCTCTCTCTCAGACCACTTGAATCTTGGGCTTTTTGGCCATGCAAGGGCCCCGCTGCACCTTGAGAGCTGGAGGATGTCTCCCCTTAGATTGTTCAGTGGCCTCCTGGTAGGGTGCCCTTGGGAAGCAAGGGGAGAGACAGGCTTGAACCCTGCCACCCTGAAGAGGCTTGATCCATGTTCCCGGTTCCACCAGAATAGCTTGCAGAAGATGGTGCCATCTTCATCCCCTCCAGCAGATGTGGTTATTTCTGAAAGAAAGTGGCTGCAGCTTCTGCGGGTTGTGCCAGCCCCTCTCTTTTTCTGTGAAGCCAAGTCTCACGCAGTGCTGTGCATTTCCTAGATGCTACCACGCAGCCATCCAGTGATCCTGGGGAAGATTTTTCTTTTTAATTTTTGTATTTTCTGGGGGGAGAATTTAGTGCAGATCTGCTGTCTGTAAGCTCGGAAGGAGGTCTGTAAGCACTTTGCACATTGCACTCTATCCTGAAGCCGTCCATGAGACAGAGGAGAGCTGAGGAGTTGGTAGGGCTCCACAAAGATGACAAGTTTTCAAAAGTGTCCGGTTTTGGTCTTCTTGTGGCTTTAGAAAATAATATCCCACTTCTGGTGTGATTTTGTGTGTGTGTGTGTGAGTGTTTATTCTTTGACACATGAAACCTTGCTTTGCTGATAGAAGTTGGAGTTGAGAAGAAGGATGGCGCTGGGTTGAAAAGCAGCTTGAGGCAGTAGCGCAGCTTCCCCTGCCTGTTCCAGAAGATGTCAAGATTTACCAAAAGTCTTATCATAATGCCTTGAAAGCCTGCCAGTGGAGCTCAGTCAATAGTTAGGACTGGTGTTTGTTTTTACGTATGCTCAAGCTATCAAGGCTGCTCGTGAGCTCTCATTTTGTATGCTTTCATAGTGGAGCCGAGGGAAAGTTGTTTTCCTGTTTGTTTGAGAACTCACACAAAACAATTCAAAATATCTGCACCCTGACCTCTGGTGGGATTGAAACAAGGGCTGAAATTGCACTGCTCGTAACTGCAGAATAAATACTGAATTTTAGTCTAGTCTTTGTGTTACAGATTGACTGCTTGAGTTGCTCCGTGTGTCCAGAAAGGGTAATTACACTGTTGTTTTAACAGATCACGATTTCACAACACCCTTAAATGGTTTAAACTCTGATTATACCGTGGGCTTTTTTTGTTGTTGTTTTGGGTATTTTTTTCCCCTTAGGGGAGAAAAGATGATTAATTTCTTCTTGTAGTATAATGGCACTGATGTCATGTGGTTGAAGGATTAAGTCCTTTTATTTTTAAAACAGTTGCTAGGGTGTTTAAACCACTCCTTTTTAGCCCTCTTTCTTGTTAGTATTAACAGCAAAAGGAAAAGAAAATCACTTTCAGAAATAATCTACTTTTCTTCGAAGTTTCCATTTAACAGTAACTGTAGCTTCTTATTTTTCCAATATGGGGTGATGGGAAAATTGCCAGATATTAATAAATCATATTATCTAGTAACGGGGGGGGGGGGTGGGGAACAACCAAACATTCATTCTTACTTTTTCCCCCACAGAAGTGTGATTTAAATCATACTGTTGCAATACGTTATTAATGGAGCGATAATCTCTGGCAAGAAAACTTAAGTTCACTTCTGTCAGACAAAAAACCCAAACCTGCTGCTTTTCCTGACAAATGCTGCTAAATAAATAAGGCTATGCCGTTAGATCAAATATTTGATTTTTTTTTTTTAATTCTTTTTTCTTTGCAGAGTATTGGAAAGGGGTCCTTGTGGTGTATAGACCCAGAATATAGACAAAATCTTATTCAGGCTTTGAAAAAGACACCCTATCACCCATATTCGCATGTGTTCAATACACCTCCCACATCTCCTCAGGCATATCAAAGGTAAGAACTAGATGCATTTTACAACTCTAAATGTTTTCATCCAGTGTTGCCTGTGAATCTTGGGTAAGAGCTTAAATGTAATTAAGCGATGCAGTTTGGAAACGCGCTAAGGAAGAGAGTCCGGGAGTGGCGGCGGCGGCAGCCCGGCCTGGCTGGGCCTGTGGGACGCTTTGCCCACCCGGCCCATGGCTGGTGGCGGCGCGTCCCCGGTGGAGCTGCCCGTCCTGCTCCCGCCTGGGCCGCAAAACAATGCCTGAAATTAAAATATGCATATAAGCAAGCGGAGAGCTCTGAGGTGTCCGCGACTCCAACAGCCTCTGCTGGCCCTGCAGCGATCCCAGAGGCGCACGGGGCAGGGCAGCAGCCATTCTTCTGCCCTGTTTCAGTGGAACGGGCATGGGGCGGGTTTTGTTTTTCATGTATTTTTGGTCTGGCCGTTGGTTATGGCTAACGTTAGCGAAGGGAGAGGCAGAACTGACGGCTGCCATCCGCCCGGTGCGACGGCAAGCGTTGGCTTTTGACACAGCCGCGTTCTCCTCGCTGCTGACAGGGAGATTGTTTTCTTCACTTTTTCCGAATGTGGCAGCGCTGGGCAGTTGCCGATGGCGGCCTGCGCCGTACCGCGCCCCGCGAAACCAGGACGGTGTCGTTAACCGGCCGTAGTAGGGGTCAGCAGCGTCACCGGGACCAAGACGTGACTGTGATGGCTGTTGTGGGGGGGTGGTTGGATTATGGGGGGGGTGGGGGTATTTTTTGGATTTTTTTTTTTTTTTTTTTTTTTTTAGCGTGGCGGCTGGCGGGGAGGGGCGGGGAGCGAGGCCGGGCCGGGGCCCGCGGGAGAGGCCGCCGCCGCCCGCCCTCGCCGCCCGATGAGCGTGATGGTCGCCATGGCAACGCGGGCGTCTCCCTGGCAACGCGTAGCCCAGCCGGGGGCCGTTGCGTCACGGCCCCGCCGCGCGCCGTTGCCGTGGTAACGGGTAATCCTGCCCGGCGACACGGCAGCCGCTCCGAAACCTCTGCCGAAAACGCGGATCCTCCGCCGGGTTTCGTGTCCCGCGAGGTCGGAATCGCCGGCGCTGGGGTGTTTTGGGGTTTTTTCCTCCCCCTGTTTTGGAATGGGCGGCTGAGGGGGGGTGAGCCCGAACCCGGGGGGGGGGGGGGGGGGCCGAGGTCTCCCTGCGCAGGTCGCTCCGTCCTGTGTGTCATGAGGAGCCCCAGGAAAATATTTTCCATGCTACCACCTTTTTTTTTTTTTTTTTTTCCCCACTTTTACTTTTCCCCTGCTCCCAGCCATCCCGCTGCTGCTGTGCTTCGCAGAAGAACAGAAAGAAAAATAATTTGAATAATGGCATTAAAATTGTAATTTAGGTCTTTGCACAAGGCTGGTTTCCAGAGCCTCGCTATATCATTTCTGTTGCCTTTTTAAAGAGTGTTTTAATCATGCCCATACAGATTTATTCAGAGATTCTCATATCAAGTGAAAGTGTAATGCACATCTGACACAGAAATGGAGGGATTTTGATCCCTTCTAATCCCCGCAAGCAAAAAAATCCAGCAGACACACGCAGTGGAAAGCAGGAGGATCTCCAATTTATTTTTTTTTTTTTTATGTTTGAAGTGGCTGTTGCCTGCCTGGGCTGGGTTTGCCGGCGCGGCTGTGCCATTTGCTGGCAGACATTGCCACAGGAGCTCGCAGGTGGCATTTCCAGGTCGCGCTGAAGGAAGCGATGCAGCAGCGCCGGCTCGAGCCGTCCTTGCAGGGTGCTGGCCATCGGGGAGCCTCCCTGGGCCAGCTGCCCCTGCATCCTCCATGGCCACGCTGCTTGCCCCTCCTGGTTGCATTGGCCAGACCTCGGACAAAAAGTCATGCTGGCCTCTTCTAGTGGGTGAGTAGCCAGAACCTCAGCCTCACAGCCTGCTCTCCTGTGTGGGAGAGGTGTACCGGCACGTGCCAAATGGCACAGAATGTAAGAAAGCGTTTTGAAAGATTGCCCGCTCTCGGCCATGCCCAGGTGTAGCTGGGCAAATGGCAAAGCTGTCTTCTGAGCGAGGGAGAGGGAGGGTGGCTACCGAAACACCCGCGAGCGGCTCCCAAAACTGAAAGGGAAACTTCCTCTCCCGGGAAACCTTGGGACGTCAGAGCTGCTGCTACACTGCTTGTGCTGCCAAGCGCTTTCGAGTCTTCAGTGTAATCACTGCATCCGAAAACAAAGGGCTTGTCTGGCTGCAGGAGCAAATGCCTCATAAATAGAGGCCGAAAGAGAACGGATTTTGTATGAAGGAATTGTGGTCTCGCTGTTATTTTTAGCTGGCTATCTTTCAGCGATTCTGCTGTCAAATAAAACTTAATCTTCCCATGGTCTTCTAAAATATTTATTTATTCATCTACTAATGACTGGCAAAACATCAACACGAGGCTGGTCTAGGCCATCAGTGACTGTTGAATTAATTTAATTCGACATTAGCAGTTGCATGGCAAAATAATTTTTTTTCAAATATATTTGTGATATATTCACAAGAAGTTAAACATTCCCTGTGCATTTGGAAAAACAGTAATCCCATATGTAAGTGATTGTTTTTGCATGTGTACAAAGACTTTGCTAACGGGTGGAAAATGTAAATCCACTCCGCCATTGTCGGATCTCCAGAGCAATACATCGTCATAGTAACAAATTCCAGGGGAAATTTTTCTGATGGTGAAGATAATATGTCTAGGAAAAAATCCTTGGGTGGCAGAGGTTGTGCTGTCCATCCGTCTTACGTAACTGAAGCCCACAACTAAGAGAGAAGCTATGTCACTTGATATTAATGAAATATATCTGGAACCAGATAATTCGTCAGTATTACTCCTGCCTCTAGGAATGGGATTAATTGGAGGAATTACAAGGTTTATAAGGATCAGTCGGTGCAATTCCACGGGGGCAAATTGACCTATTGCTCGTCTTTATCAGATGTTTTAAAAGAAAAAGCATACACAAATGAATCGCATGTTCTGTTTAGTATCTGCATAAGCACCTTAGGGGTGAATTGAGCACAGAGTGGAGGAATGTATTGTAAAAATATCCCAAGCAAGATGATCACTGAACAGACAAATTCTCCTTTTCTGAGCAGAGTTAATTATATCAGGTAATTTAGCTTTACAACTTCACTAGAGCATCCTGCATAAACATAACAGAGAGGACCTTTTATGAAGGAGTTTTATGATGTGAACCCACACATTTGAATGGCTGAGTCAGTGTTGGGCTAGTATCGTTTGAGATTAGACATATGACTCAAAGCAGGAAGTTTGGATTACATTGGGCTCCATGTATAGAAGACCATAGTTTCAGGGGAAAAGAGCAACCTGACAGTGTTTGAACATAAGAAGGAACTCAGACTACCGTTTTCTGAATTGCTACTGCAATTCAGGGTAAAGATGATCTGTAAGCTGTAAGAAGAAGAATAATATAGTAATGTGAATTATTTAATTTTAATTGGATTGGATGTGTATTCTTAAAAAACAATACTTATAACAAACAAACAAAAAAAAACCCTTGCCCTTGGATTTTTATCTGGTTCTTCTAATTGAAGTATATATCATGTCATTTTCAATGAATTTCAAGGGTGAACTAATACCCATACACAGTGTTAGAAAGAAAAAGCTCTCTCCTTGGTGTGGAAAAATTGGTGGTTTAGTCTAATATGTTTCTTTTTTAATATTTACAAATTTTTTGGCAATAGCAACCTTGAAATATGTTTATAGACACAAACTTGGTTAAGTAACTATGTAAGTCAGTGCCCTGGTATTTCCTCCATATGTTTTGTTCCCAGTTATCTGACTCTAACTGAACTGTAGGTGGGGATTTTATCTTCTAGTAGTGCTTCGAGGAGATCTTGAAATGGATTATTCTTTTCTCTGTATGTATTACACAGGGCTAGTTTTTAATTGTATTACTCCTTCTACTGCTGAAAACTATCAGGAAACGTGGTGTAAAATAACAGAAATTATTAGTTTCAGACATGGATAAAAAATATTTGAAGATTTGAGTGACAACCTAGGGGTATCGGCTAGATCCCTTTACAGACTTGTGGAGTATTATTGCACTGCTTTTCATTTTTCCAGTGTATTTTTCTAATTGTAGTTTCTTAAACCAGTGGCAAACCTTGACACATCTGTCCTAAGCTGCCGTGTAACTGACGAAATTGTGAACATGCCCAAGAGAGAAACCAAAGAGTGGTTTCTTTCTTGCGTTGCTCCGGCCTGACTGTTGATAAAGGCTTGGTCGGGTTCCGTGTTGGTTTGCTCCTTCCCATTGGAATGTCTCCTTGGGTGAGCTCGGTTGATATGTTCTGCTTCAGGAAGGACTGAGACCCAGAAAAACCACTTCTGCTTCTTGTGCAGAGTCGCTTTCCAGAACAGCGTTTCATTTAAATGCGTGTGGCTTCATGACCCGCTTTCCCTTTCCCTGCCCCGTGTTGAAGTGTGTGGTACAGGGCCAGGATCACAGAGGGCCTGCAGGTACGTGAGTGACCAGTTCTATGAAACTTTACTAGCCTGGGGTTTGAAGAATTTGGAGTGGCTTCTGTTTTATCGAATTTAGTGTCTCATTGCTATTTCCTGCTGCTGGTGGCTTCCCTAAAAATGCTATGAGCTCCTTAAACCTTCATCACTTCTGCAGTGTCTCGTCTTTTCATACCTGCTTCTGATAAAAATATTTTTCCTTATTGTTTTATCCCGAGGTAGAGATTAAGAAAAGGGGGCTTTGTGATTATGAACACCTGACTAACTTTTGAAATTTATTAATAGAGACACAATGAAAAATTTGTGAAACTTGGATTTCAGGAGGAAAGGGTTAGGCTGCCAGGACCTGCCATCGCTGCGAGCCCTGTGGTAAATGGCAGGAGAGTGGCCTGGGTGCGCTTACATTTGGATTTGAACTTTAAAAAAAAAATTGCATTTACCTATTTTGAGACTGAAAACAGACAGTCTTACAGCTCTTAGTCCTAGCTTTCTGCTTCCATCTTGCCAGTACAAGTCCTCTGGTCACGCCATGACGAGGGTGAGGGGCGGCCGTGCCGGAGGAGTTCCCTGGGCAGCGCCTGTGCAGGGCCCTGGCTGTGCCCCAGCCCCTGGTCCCTCCACGCAATGCTGCTGCAAAAACTCTTCCAGAAGTCACTGCTGCACGCTGTCACTGTTGGTGCGCAGTTTTCATACAGCCTGCTTCAGGATGGGGAACTTGGAGGCTGTTAGAGGGATGCGAAACAGCCAAGTGTTCCCCGCCGAGGACGGCTGTTGTAGATGGGCTGCTTGGGAAACTGCTGTTACTGGAACAACTCCTTCAAAAATTTGCGGGTTTTGGCTTTAGTGTCACAAGCTTCACCCTCTTGCAGTTGTTTATTGAAGCTAAACCTGCATCAAAGTTAATACGTTGTAGGTTATAATTTTTGACAATGTATAAGCACTCTTCTTATCCATACACTTTGTATGTTGAGATTAGAAATGATCTTCTGTGGCCGTTTAGTGAAGCTGGTGAAGCAACCTCTTCCCATTCATGGAAAACTTTGAAATCTTCGAAGCATTGAAAGACATTGCAGGGTGTCTTCCTGCAAGAAGGGACTAAAGAAAGAAATTAATTAGTTGTCCTTTCCAGTGTGAAAACACTGATTTAATTCTGCATTATTATTTTTGCTTTCAATAGGAAACGAAGCTGAGCATAGAGCAGTCTACTGTTAATTTCTGTGCATGTCACAACCCCTTTATCAAGATCGATCTGGGTATTTTACTTCCTGGATAGAGTCAGAAGTAGTCTTCTTTTCTTGGTATGGTGTTAAGGCAGAGGGAGTCTTTGGGGAATTTTGTTTTGCTGGTTTTGTAGTTTAGAGATCACAGGGAATGCAAGTTCTTCCAAATTGCACCCTCTGACACTATAACGTGTCTTGATTTGAAGAGCATCTATACTTTGGGATTATGCTGTTTTATTTCTGTTTTCTTGCAAGTTAAAGAACATTGGTTCTGCTTGATGCCAGGCAGGAATAGCAAAGAAAAAAGAGCTTTTGCTTGGGTGGATGTCTGTAATGCTATCAGTGCATAAATATTTGAGGATTTGCCAATCCAGGACTTGTTTTCTAAGACATTCTTATCAGCTAGTCTAGCCAGTAGACTTCTGTGATATGGGAAGTACCCCGTTGAGCATAGTTTCAGAAAACCAAACAGATCAGCTCTTACCTTTTGAAAGGAATTTTCTTGTACCTTATAGTGTGAGGGAGGTGGAGGGGAGGGGGATAAATTGGGAAAGGTGGCAGCAGACCCTGGACAGAAAAAGAAGAAGAAAGTCTGAGTCTGTCCTCTTCCACAGAACAGTTCTGTGAATCCTTTCTGCAGCGCCTTTGTGCTCAGCAGGAACGGCTGGTGGAAATACAAATAACCCTCTAATCACATCTTCGTTCCTTTCGAAATTGGATAAATGCTTCTGAGCCTTCTTAGATGAGATGTTTTCAATTCTTTCTCATCCATGCCCCCAAAATAGTACAAATGTCTTGTTTCTTATTTGCCAAATAAGTAAAAGTTTGATTGAGTCTTTGTTTTGGCTGCGTGTTTGCAGATATTTGGTAAATAACTGTGAAGCAGCATCCTTAGCCTGCCATATTTCTCTAGATGCTGGGCAAACACCGGGTCCTTGCTTAACGTTGTTATTATTCGTAGCCCCATTTGTTGAACAGTCTTCCCAGTTACTTGGCTTTTTAGGCTTCCCCCACCCCCAAGCCCTGTGCCTTCTGTAGATAAATATAGCTTTATTCCAAAGATAGCTTGGAATGGTACCATCAATATTTCCACTTCAGTTCATGGGAAAAGGAAAGTCTAGGGATGTGTTTTGAAAATTTGATTAGTTTGTTTGTAAATCCCTCTCTAGCTGTGGGTATTTCCCTATGAAAATTGTTACGGTATCCTCATTGACAGAGCTGTGAATTGTTGACGGCAGAAACTTGGAAGCACGTGGGTGCCTTGCTTCTGAGATGGTTTTCTGCAGCTCTCCATCCCTCTTCTTCGCTGTCCCCAGGGTGTGCTCCTGTACAGTTAGGCTATGCATTGTGCAGTGCATGGGCCGTATGGTATAGCAAAAAGCAGAGAGCATGGGGCACACCTCTCCTTTGGTTACTTGGCAGTGTTCAGTCCATCTCTAACAGCCACTGCATCGCTATTGCAGCTGCAGTAGTTGCGTGGATGGGGAAGCCGGTGTAAGGCAATTCAATAACCATTCATTGACATTTTAGCAGTTGAAAATTAGGACCTGGGAACAGGTGTTTGTATGATGCACAGTGGCTGACGTGAGCATCACGTTCATTAATCATACAATATTGCAGCAGTGGAAGTCATCTGACTTCTGCATATGAAAACATAGAATCCATGAATCATGGGAAACCAGAAATAGTATCATGATGTCTCACATCTTACTGCTGCTGGATTCAGAAAAGGGATTTTTATTTCCAGAACTCAAGTTAAATTTTAAAATTTATTTTTAATTATTCTTTCTTTTTCTTTTAGATTTTCTTCATTTCTCTATTAGTTATTGGGCTTCTTTCCTTTGATTCCTTTAGTAAGACAGATTTACAGGGAAAGTCACCTTATGTGCAATTCTGTTGTAAGACTGACATTCTTAGGAAAATTTCTACTGTCATATTAGTAGTAATAAACTTTCCATGAGTAAAACAAAAGTTATGGTAACTTCAGAATCTTTCAAGTAGTAGGGAAGGGGTGGCTTTTCTGTAATGATTACTCTTGTAACTTTAAGCATTCTGCAGTTTAACTCTTCATTATTTATTTAAGATTTGTTTAGACTCAAAATAAGGTGTGTTGACTATTTCCAAGAATTGCAGCTTTGTCTTAAGCAAAAATCCGCGTGGACCTTTCATCCTTTTGCTTAACATTTGAATGGGGAATAGAGAATGCGTTTAAAGTGTCATGTTGCAGTGTATGTGAAACTCCCAATATTTGTGTAACCAATTTGTTCCGTGTGTAGTATCCTTCTGAGAATGTCAGTTCTGCTCATGGGTTCAATGGGCTTGTCTAAGGAAAGTTGCCAGGCAGACTTGCTTGCCAGCCTCTCATCGTGTTGGGACAGTCCACTTGAGTCCAAGAGCTGGAGGAACTGGCTGCAAATGATCTGGCTTCTCCCCAGGTTGTAACAGAAGGTGAAAACTGCACCATAAAAAAACTGGTTTTCCATAGAGAAATGTTGAAGGGGATGAGCGTGGCTAGTGAGAATCAGTTCCTCTGTTCTCTGCACAACGCTAGTGAGAAGCAGAACATAAGAGGATCCTGTTTCATTGATGCTTATGGTGTGACTGTGGAAAATCCTGACAAGGTGAGGTTTAGGTGATCAAGGCGGCCCATCTGGCCTTGAGTTACCCATCAGAGGTAAAAAATCTGAACTAGGTGATGGACCCTCAGCCTGGGCTCTGAGCCAGCTGACAGCAGATTGGGAGATCTAGAGCTTCAGGGGAGGGTGGACTGACCTTCAGGCCTTGCAGACCAGCTGGTCTTTGTCCTGAACAAAATCCTCTCTGGCTTCTTTATCTCTCAGACAGAGGGGGCACCTGCGTACTAAGCGAGGCTTATCACAGTAGTGTTTCCAATTACTTTATACATACAGTTAAAAGCGCCGTTGCATTTCATACTCGTGTTAGGTGTCCACAGGTAATACCTGCCTGTGTATCTGACCCAGTATTTCTCTAAGTATCAGTCTTTCTCCAAAAGATTTTTTTAAAAAGCACAGGTATCCTAAATCTGTAGAACTTCTCCACTATCATATTGCCGTGCCAGTGGCCCTAAATCTTAAAGTGAAAGGAGTTCCCCTTGAAAGCTATTTATTTAGTAAGTATTTATCCTCAGATAAAAAGCTCAAAACAAGTTTCAACAGGTTAGTCTTTTTGAATCTTTATTAGCCAACACGCTTTTCTGGGATACTTGTGGTATCCCAGCATATAGATATGTGTATATACTGTATTATGCTCATAGTATAGTGTGTAAATATAGTTTGGTATGCTTTCTGGAGAAGAGAAGTTTTTTAATTTGTTTGTTTGAAGAGAGTAAGTTTTGGGATCATTTTCTTTGTTAATATTTGAATGCTTGAATCGTGATTTTTTTTTCATCATTATTGCCAGTTATGACTTCACTCCTGATGTCATGAAACCTCAGCTCAGGGCTGGAGTTGCCATATGCAGGTCATGATTAGTGGCAATGTTTTGTGTGGCTTTTATAACTCTCTTCATCACCTTGATACCTGGATTTCTGTTGTATCCAGTTTTTAATGTGTGTGAATCTGTCCTCTGATTTTATGATCCTACCCTGTAAAAGTGATATTCCTTCCATTTTGATGGAACTGGGTTTTGTATGAATAAAACTATTCTGCTGGAGTTGTTTCCTTTCGCAGGAACTTATGTGGCTCAGAGGAATAAAAACTGAAAGGGCTTAAACAGTGTTAAAATGTCTCATTTTGAAGTTTTCGAACAAAAAGCGTGTATGTATGTAGTTTCAGAACAAAAAGACTCTAGTCTTTTTTCATACTGAAACTTTTTTACACTTGGGTTTTGAATTTTGATTGGAAAAATCAAGCTACTTGTTTCATCGGAATGAAGTACTCATCTAAAAAACTGTTTTTTGGAGGAGGTGGGAGGTCTTTAGTAGAGAAATTTCCATCCTCAGCAAAGCCCTGTATGGCTGGGAAGAGCCTGTCTACCCCCGCGCGTTCACCTGTTTGTCCCAAACTAAAAAGACAGGAGGTGAGAGCTACGGCTCTTCCCTTGTCCGATGCGCTTTATGCTACAGTGCCCTGATAAAATGTTCCTTCCTCTTTCCCCTCGTGAAACAGAAGCGCTCAGGACTTGCACTTCCTGGGTTTGTTTTTTTTTTTTCAGTAAAGCCATTACGAAACTCTGAAGGTTTTTTTTGGTGATTTGTACTGTATTTTTTCACAGATGTTTTGACTTAATTTTGGGAACCCCACGGTTGTTTAAAGAAAATCTTGTCAAGCAATTTTGGTACATCTAAACCTAAATCAGAATTAAGAGGCTGTGTTTTAGATAGATTCCAAGAAACTTGTTGGCTTGCTTTCTGTTCCAGGTGGCCTTGAAGGCAGTGTGTATGTGTGGGGTGCTCATCGGTGGCATATTGTGAAACTGTTTGTAAAAAGCAGCATTTGCCTCTTTTTTGGTTTGGGTTTTGTTTTTAGTTTTTTTTTTTTTGGTACTGGTTAAAAAAGCAGGGAGGAATGTTTAAACAGTGTGTAAAGTAGTTAGTGGAACTTGCTACCACAGGAAGATGCTGAGGCTAAGGATTACACAATAGTCCCCCAAAAGGTGGAATTTTGTTTAACTACCACGTCCAGAGCTAATCAGATGCATCTGGAAGAGGATACTAGACCTTGTGGGATTTTTAGTTTTAGGTCATTTTCTCCGATACTTCGGGTCCACATGGGCTGTAGCAGCAAGCACAGATTTACTGTGCTATGCCGCTCTTCCACTTTCTGTGAAACTTCCATCTCTGGCATTGGGTCGTGGAAAACCTGGACCAAACAGGCTGTTGCTTTCATCCAGTTTGGTGGTTTTGATGTTGTTATACTTTTGATAAGACTCCCTGTTTTGAGTCTGAGGTTTGGGTTTTTTTCCCCTATGACTGGATGTTGTTCTAGTGATAAACGTGCAAACCTCTGGGGGTTTCAGTGCACAGGTATATGTCTATACAGTGTACTTTTTATGTCAAAAGGCAGCCTGGCTGCCAGGGAAGCTGCTCTCTTTTGTCCTTAGAAACAAAATGTACTGTTCTAGTCCAGGTGACCTATTTCCATTACAAAAGAGTAAACACTCTCAGCAACAGTGATAGGGGAATTGCTTGAGACAACTAGTCTGAAGTGGGTTTGTGTAAGCAGTTTGACTAGCAAACACATTACAGGAGTTCATTTTGTTGATGAATAACTTGCGGATACCAGAAGAGGAGCACTGGGAAGGGTGAAGTTGGTTGGGGTGTCACGTACACCCCTGTACCTGTTTACAAAGGAGCATGGTTTCCACCTCCGTGTTTGAAGATGAAAGGGGAATGGCTAAAGAGATTGGCCATCTCAGATACGAGCATGGATCAGAGTTTTATAAAAGATCTTTCCTTTCTTTTCATCCTGACTCATTTCTGCTTTGTTGGCAATCTCTTCCTGTTAATTGCCAGAACTCGCTCTGTGGGCTCATGCGTATACTTTGGTTATGTATAGTAATTTTTCATTGCTCTGCTCTTAAAACATCCAAGATTGCACAGCCAATGGGTCTTGCTAATACAAATGTAAATGTATTTCTTTCTTGGCTTGCTGCAGCATGCGTGCACTTGTTAAATTTTCTTTTCATTAGCTTGTATGACATATTTTTGGTATCAGAATTGGTACTACACAGACTTTATTTATGAAAGTGGAATAACTGTAGTATACTGTTCTGCCCTTTTCAAAGGTGGTAGTCAGTGTCCAGCTTACACAGCTGGTGGTTTTTTGCATTTTTTGCTTATGGCCCTCAATACCTGACTGCTGTTGCTAGTTGTTCTCTGTACTGCAGTTGTTGACCTCACTGATGGGTTCTCTATGTTGTCTGCCTGGATAATATAAATATTGCAGAGCTCTACGCCTCTCACTGCTTTTTTCTGTAACTATTTTTATCAGGATTCCATTATATATCCTTCCAAAAGAAATTCTGTTCAAACAGTGATTACAGGCTTGATGGAAAACCTCCTCAGGTTAGTTTGAAGAACTAGGGTGCTCGGAACAGGCTCTTTCTTTGACACTTTAAATTTTGTGTTTAGAATTGTATATAATTCTGGGTTTTAGTCTTGTGCGACTGTGCTGGTGTTTTTTAAGACAGAATATGTGAAATTTAGAAAAATTGATTACATAGTAATGCAGATGCTGAAGACTGAGTTATTAACAATGCAGTGATGCTTTAAAATGTCCACGTGGCATTGGGAATTCATAACTGGTGGCAGTGCAAGATGCAGGTTTCAGTAAAAGTATGTGAAAAAGAGATGTAAATTCAGCCAATTTGGGGTTATTTGGGTGTCATTATTTTTTATGTTTAATCCGGATTATCAGATGGAGAAAAAAATGTAAACAAAAAGGAACTGGGTTACTTTAATTATGTAACTTTCCTGAAAAGGCTTTTTTCCAGGCAGCTGTCTGATCAATGTCAAAACTCGTAACAGCTCCCCAAGTATTTAAGATCTCTATTAATTGGAGAACCTTCTCTATATGAAAAATTGTTCTCTCGTTAGCTGTTTTCCATATGAAAGATGAAGACAACCATTTTTCTCATGAGATTAAAAAAATACAACAATTAAATAGAATGAAATAATTTTCTAAACTTAAGGGAATTAATAACAAACAAAGTTTCTGAGGCAGCCAGCTTTTATTTTGCTACTTGCAAGTATAACATAATGTAAAAGGAAGACTTTATACAAACACATTTATTCCATGAAAATTTTAAGAGCCATAGTCAGCTATATAGCTAAAGCGATGCAGATCTCTTGGTTATTAAGTATGTTTTGCTGCTTTTGCCTTCAAATGTAGAAATAGACTTGCTCAGATTTGGGGGGAAAAGAGAATGGAAATTTGTGCTGGAGCTGCTAGAACTGGTCTTTTTCTGTCTCCCTGGGGATATTGCCATCAAATCCCTGCTTTGAAACAGGGGAAGTTGTATTGATGAGCTCTGTATTTTGTAATGAAATGAAACAAGAGCTTTAAGAGTTCAGTTTGTGTTGTGTGGCACTGGGGGGTGTGGGGAAGTTTATTTTTGCCTATTTCTCTGCCCATTGACCATCCTCTGTTTGCTATGGTGGGTATGAGATCTAGCACTCTGTAGGCGGTACTCTCAGACACTAGAGTTAAAAACCCAGCTAGCAGTTGCCATCTGATCAGTTAAAACCCCCCAAACTATTGGAGGAAACTTTTCACAGGCTGTTTGGATTTGCTACTGAATTTGCCCTTTGGCTAGCCTAAGACAACTAAAGCATACTTGGGCTTTAACCATACCAGGGGAGACAGTGGCATGCAGCAGTCTCCAGACTGGTTCTCAACCAGCTGCCTGAGGACCCTGGGAGCAGCATCTTCTGATTGTTCAGCACAGGGTTGGTTTTGGGATTTCGTTTGGTTTTGTGGTTTTTTTTCCTTTGTTATGTGTTTTCTTTGTTTTTTCTTTGCAAAGCCGTGTTAAGATGTTGCTGCTCTAGTAGAATAGCACACTGTCCTCTCAGTTGTGCTAGTGAAGACATTTGAATAGCTGCACTGTAAATGAGATCCTGGTGATTTATTATTTTAAGGGACTGGGACTTCAAGGAGGGATGAGGGCTTTCTTAAAGCTTTCCTACCATAGGAAATGTCATTGAACCATAATTTCACTGAGGCTAGTTAGATGACGTGGGGCTGTGCTAGTAAAATTATGCTAAGACTCCCAAAGCAGTTTCTGTGCAGAAGAACACGGAGGCACCATTGTGCTTAGTGTTGACCCAGGTGTATTCTGGTAGGTGAGTGCTACAAACCTGCTTTAAAGGTTTCCTGACTTGCAAACCTGTGTTCTCAAGTCACTTATGTGCTATAAAAAGTTTTCCAGTACTGGGTAAAACAACAATTGGGGAAAGCGGTGTTGCACCTCAACTTCATGATTCCTCATGATCTTCAGGAGCTTGGTGAGAGAGGGTAATTGGCATGGCACAGTTCAGCAATCTGCTGCGTCTCTCAGCCTGGGCTCTAATGAAATAGCAGTAGAGCAGCCTGGGCTGGCACAGGAGTTTGGACCACACCGAAGTGGAAAATGCTACCTGGAGATTCCGACCTGGGGAGAGGAAACTGATGACAGGAACTGATCTTCTCTTGCTGTCTTCTGATTTCCAGTTTTCAAACTGCAAGGTGAAAAAGGGAGGTTGTTTTGATGCTGTAAACAAGTTAACAGAATCCCTCTGTGAACGCAGGTGCTCGGTTTTCATGGGGACGTCTCTCTGGCTCTGTTGTATTGCTGTTATGAACAGACTTTGACACTTGGATGGAAAACTTTCCATTTTAATAGCATGTGAGGAGGAAACAAGTACACAGACTCTGGCTTATCTTTCCTTGGTCACTGACCAGGCGCAAATAATGAACTTATTAGACTGAATTAATCTCTTAAAGGAAGTGGTTTGAAATCCATCTGGTAGAGTGCTGAAAAGCAGACTCAATAAAATCTTAGAAAATTGACTGTAGGAAGTTTTCTGTTGGCAGAAAGCTGAATTGGATGACCTGAGGAGAGTCCTCTGTCTGAAATTTCTGACGCAAAGGCAAACAGAAATAAGCGATGGATCCTGAGCACAAGGTTTGCAAACTGCATTTTCAAGGGATGGAGAATTTAAATGCACTTGTTCCAGCTGATGTTCTATAACACAAGTCCCTCAGTGAGGTGTCACGCTGTGGGTGGCTTTAGAGTGGTGGGGGAACCTAACATTCAGAGGACGGTAGTATGCACAGAACTAAGCATACTTATTACCTACCTTAATTCAAAAGCCACCGGGGCACCGCCTGATCTCAGGCTTCATGCAAACGAAGAAAAATCATCAGTAATTGCAGCTCTGTGTTCAAACTTGCTATCAATTTCTGTGACCGGAGATAAATGACACGTTCTTACTGTGTGGCTGTTGCGTACCCACACCATTTCTAGATGGTACTTGCAGTAACAGACTGTGTTTTTTTTCTCCAGTGACAGTCAGATGCTGGCTGAGTGTGCCAGAGAGTATGTCTTTTTACACAGAAACCTTTGGTGTTGCCTCTTTGCAGTAGCAGTAGATTCCCTAAACCTAGTGAGACCTTGTGTCTTGTGTGCTGGCTTCTGCAGGAGTCTCGGCACCTGACAGTCTGGCTCTTATTGACGCTCCACAAGAAGAGTTATCTCTCAGGAGAGTGAGAAGAGCTGTATCTTTTTCGTTTTTTAATGCTAACGTATTCTTCATGGCATACCTGCTTGCAGATGCCTAAGGGCTCGCAGTAGTGAATGGGGGTGTGGATGTAGTCGCAATTGCATTTAGACTCCAGAGCACTCCTTGGGGGTACGATGGAAGCAATGTGTTTCTCATCACATGGATTTTCTTGTGTTGTCCTTCGGTTTCAGGACAGTCAAAGACACTGTACAATATCCAGGTGTCAAAACTTTATGTGGACTCTGGTGATGCAGTCCTACCAGCTTGAAAAACTTTTGAAGCCTTGGGCTTATTTTGCCTGAATTAAAAAGTAAGCTTTTGGCTTATTTTGCTCAAGGTTAGCCTTAGGTTTGCTAGAAACAAGCGTCCATTGGAAATAGCTTTTTTTGTGGTTTTGTTTTAATGCACTGGCTAGATTGAAGTTTCCAATTACAGAAAAACTAATTTTGCTTCCAAGTCTGGCTGGGAAATGGTCAACACTGATAGTCCCTCAGTAAGAGAAGTCATTGTTCCTTTTTGGCACTACCTGCAAATACAGTCATTAGCTGAAAAGTAGCAGGCTTTCTTAAATCTCCTCTTTGCTCGTCATTCTTCAGGGAATTGTATTCTGGAATACTTCTTAAAAAAAGGCTGTTCTTTCACCGCACTCAGTCCTGTCACATCGACGTGTTCCCCAGCAGTGCCGCAGGTGGGGTGTGCAGGGCTCTCCCTCGCTTCTCTCCTCCCTCCTGCTGCCAGTGGAGCTCCGGAAAATGCCGTGGCTGCCTGTGCCGCCTGGCGTTCCCGTCTGGTGGGGCTGGGCCCAGGGCACGACGGCCGTCGCGACGCCCAGCCCGCAGGCGGCCCACAAACCCGTTTTGCTCCTCGAGCAACAGTGAAACCATTCTTTGGCCCTGTGAAATCTTGGTGCTCCCGCTGTGCAATTTAAAGACAAAATGCTTCCTGCTAATTATTAACAGTTACTCTGTAGGAACAGACTCATTATAGGGGCGCTGAGCCCTGGCCCGCCGTCCTTTTTACCACCTGAACAATGCGAGAGGGAGGGGGAAGAAACGGGGAGAGAAACTGGGAGTGCTGGCACCAATTAGTCCCGAGATTAGTCCTGAAAGAGGATTGCAATTTCAAGGCCAAAAAGAGTAGGGAGTGGGTAAAAGGATTTGAAATGAGATTATAGGACCTAAAAGCGCCTTTCTTTTGTTAGGGAAATAATTCAGCAGTTTTGCTCGAGCCAGTGAGACAATCCAGTTTAGTGGCTGAAGTGGGAGATGTGTGTCCTGTTGCTTTTTAAGGTTCTTTAACTAAGTTGATCCCCAGTTGCATTTGTTAGTGCTTCCTGCGAAATCAAAGTGTTTTCAACAAACAAACAAAAACACGGAGGAAAGCTATTGCTTCATCAAAAGGCCCGTTGTTTTTCAGGAAGCTTATTTGTATTCTTTAAAAGGGAAGCCAAGGAAAGGAGGCAGATTGAGCTCCCTTTTTTAATTTGAGGAAACTTTTTCTGTTGGTTACTATGAGACCAGCACCGGAGTCACCTTTTCACCACCCATCCTATAGAGGAGTTTCAGAGACAGTTTTTTGTTTGTTGGCCTGCTCAGAGATGCAAATCAGGCAGTTCCTGGTTCAATTAAAAGCTCCATCTCCTGTCAGTGCCATAGTGGTGTACATCGTTCCCTTCCTCTGGGAGGAAAGCCGGCACTAAGTCCTGCCGCCCTGTTGAAGAGACCACGATACGCACTCCTGGTATAAATAGTCTGGGGCTGAAGACTAGAGCTTGCTTGGAGACAGCAGAAAAAGAGGGCTTCTCCCCCTCCCTCTCCCTCCAGAAAAAGAATTTCAAAAGGAAGAACTGCAGACAGACACTGTGGATTTTATAGGAAGTATTTTGGTTTAGTATATTCACAACTGCAAGACTGCATGAAATGGTGGCTCTTTTTCTGCCCTTCCCAAGAGGGAAGCTGTTTCTCTGGGGTGGCATAGACTCAGAACGTGTGGAGGGATCACGAATGTATCTGTTACCAGCTTTTCTTTCTTTCTTTTTCTTTCTTTCTCTCTTTCTCTCTTTCTCTCTTTCTCTCTTTCTCTCTTTCTCTCTTTCTCTCTTTCTCTCTTTCTCTCCTTCCTTCTCTCCTTCCTTCTCTCCTTCCTTCTCTCCTTCCTTCTCTCCTTCCTTCTCTCCTTCCTTTCCTCCTCTCCTTCCTTTCCTTTTCTTTTTCAGTGGAACTTCTCAGTGTGAAACACCTGCTTAGTCAGGCTCAAAAGCCCCGCTTTCAGTTTGCTATGCCCACAAGTTTAGGGGAGTTTCTTGACATGGAGTAGTGAGTTCTGGCATTCTCTTGATTTCCCTCACTGCTGCATTTCACACGAGCCCTTGTTAAACCTCCTTTCATAGGCAAATGCTTATAGTTGCCTTCCAGTATGGCACTCAGAGGTTGATGGGCATCATCTTGCCATCCAAGCTACTGTAACATGAATAATGGGCAAGATTGGGTTGTATGGGAAATACGCTCTTTGAGAAAACCTCTTTTAATAGGGGGGACCTTTTTTCTCTAGACAAAAACATTAAAATAGGACATTCTGCTCTTTGTTCTTGGAGCTGAGCTGTTCTCTTTGGACTTGTTTATAAACATGTTTTAATTCCCATCCAAAGCACTTGTTAAATGCTACATTTTTGTCCATTTTGTTTTTTATTCCATTATGCTGCTCTCATACAATCTAGTAAATCTGACTTGCTGCTTTCTAGACTTCACAACCTACTCTAGAGTCCCCCCAAGAGGGAATGAGAGACCAAGAGGCGAACCCACCAGTAGAGTTTCCACACAAATAGGGAGAAGGGAGATTGGTGAGGGAATGCAAGCTCTCATCCTGTCCATGGGACTTGTCTAAATGGCTTAATAAAGCTTTAGTTATGAAGTTGTCCCATGCGGAGATGCTAAGGGCTCTACAAAATAGCCATAAACTTTCTGAAGTAGGATAAAGACGATAATAAAACCCAAAAGGGATTCAGCAAAGGGGATAACGTGGGGGAGGAGACAGCTTAGGCAGGGGTAAGCAATGAAGACAGAATGGCAAGTCCTCTTTGTAGGTCAGCAAAAATTGTTTGAAAAGGGTAAAGAGTGCACGGAGATGACAGCATTTTCTGCTGATACCATCCAAGTCCTGCTTCACTTCAAGTCATGTTGCTCTGCGATGTAAAATTTAGGCCCAAGGATTTCTAAAAAGGTGGTTGAGCGTGTTGCAGTTGAACTGAGAGCTGCAGGTGGTATTTGCCGCACCCAGCAGAGGCAGCTCTCTGGGTGCTTCAGTGTTGCCAATGGCCGGGCTTACTGCTTTCCAGTTTATGCCTACTTATTTTCAGTCCTTTGTGTGTTGGCGGGAAAATTCAGTGATGCACTGTAGATGACACTGAAAAAAAGAAACCTGAATAGCAACGAAACCATTAACATGAGAATTAACTGGAGTGGTTTGGCAAAGTCATTTGTTTCATTTCCCCCGCCCCATGATTTGTCAGAAGTTACACTAACACGTGAAGAAAATATTTCTGCTTAATTGGTTGTAGTAAATGGATGCGCTATAAATTAATTGCCTCTTTAATGTTTAAAAGGTTATGTCCCATTCATTTTATGACTGATTAGTATCATTTCACTAGAATGAGCAAGCTTGAGGTCATCTGATGTTTGAAAAGCGTAGTTTGTTGCTTTCTGTGATTTGCTGCTTTAGAGGGCACAAATGCTATCTGGGGATGTCAGGGTGTCAGTGTCTCTTTCTAAACATCAGTGAACCATAATTAATTGTTTCCTGTAATCTAACTCATTGATTTTCTATGTTTGAGATGATCCAAGGAACTGCTTTACTCCAGGGATTAATTACAGAGAGAGAGTGAGAGTGCACATACACTCATGAACATATTTTTGCTAGTTAATACTAATGAGGATTTCTTGCGACTGCATGGCAGACACTGATTCAACTGGAAGGAGAATTACACAGTATCTGATGGATAGCCATGCCCATCCTTAGCAGCTCCTTTTAGTGCCCGCAAAGATCGTGCTCTTCGTTAGTGAAATACCTCTGGTTTTGGGGTTGCCCACCAGCAGATGGACCTCCCAGACCCTCTTGGTTCATTGAGGAGGGAGCTTGTGGTCTCCTCCACTGGCTGTTAAACCAGAGCTGTTCGGCAAGGGGCACAAGGGATTGATGGATTGTCATATTTGGTTTTATTCTTTAACTTTCTTGAGTTTTATCAAGAGAGAGTGAATGGCCTAAACTCTCCTCCTAGGCTTTGTGTTTTGGAACAAGGTTGTTACCAAACTGCTGTTTAGATACACCATGTGGAAACAGTAAACTTAGATATTTGCAACTTTTAGTGATGAAAGCAGAGATGTAGAAACTAGTATCTCATCACAAAAGCAATTGCCTGCCCACCTTCACCTTTCCTCATACAGCCTTTATTTCTACAGCTCTGGTTTCTGCTGAGAATCTCAGAGTGAAGAGCAGTGTGCTCTTAATGAGTCATGTCCAATTTCTGCACAAACAGCTGAGGAGAAGCAGCAAATGGAGGGAAATGTAGACCAGATCGCAGGTTCCGCCGAGGAAGCCAAGATTTTTTGAAATGACAGTGTTGTAAGACAGGTTTCTGGAAAAGTAGTCTCCTTCTCGGGAGACATCGGCTTCATCGGTTGCATGAAGAATTGCTGGCTTAAAGGTAGAGGGGTGACTTCTTGCGATAAGTTATGTGAAGGTCAGCTTTTCTTTTCCTTATTGAGTTCCTTCATTCATGCAGGTCATATTGTAACTTGAGAAAATTATTAAAATATTATTAAGTATAATGTTAGTATTCTCAACAGGCTGAACAGCTGTTTGGAGAGGTAAGGATTAGGGATAAAGATGCACACTGAATTTTATTTCCCATTACAGGTGAGAGGTTTATTTTTCCACTAAGATGAACGTGGCTAAAGATAATTTAAAAATGAGTCAAAATGAAGTCCTCTGCGTATTTGTTTACAGTTAGAATTGCAGAACATGCAGAATTCATTATTTCATAGCTCTGCTTTGAAAATGTTAAGTAAAAGATACTGGGAGTTGGGTGCTGTGGTTATTGCTGCTGTAAAAATAACTAGGAGTGCTGAGTGTTCTGGACACCAGAGAAGAACAGATCACGTACAGTTCCCAGCCACAGTTCAATGGGGCTTCTTTATTTTGGCAGAGGCTGTAAAGAGGGAAGAGGCTTAGGCAGCTTCTGCAGTGTAAATACCTGTGAAGTCGCATCTTCTCTGCCCCTTGAATTTGAGGCTTTGTTGACTCGAGGATTTTTCTGGTATAAATAGAAAATTTCTATCTTCTCCTGACTGGATTGGGCTGATAAGATACAATTTAGTCAAACTTGTGCCGTTTGCTTTAAATTTACGGTACAGTGGAGGGCATATTATAGTTCTGCTTTTAATTTCCTCTGCATCCAACCTGAGGCATTTGGGAGCTCTTTAGGAAAAGGACTGAACTCTGGTAGGTGCAACTAATGTCAGTCAGTGATGAGGAGCCTTCATACAATTGCAGTGTGGGTTGTCAGCGGGGGCCTGGAGTTGGGGCGTCCGGGGGCAGGTCCTGGTCTGCCTTGGTTTACTGGGTCTTTTGGAGGTACGTTGTTATCTCTGTGTGTACGTTTTCCTTTCTGTGAATGGAAATGGTATCTCTGTAGCTCTGTGGGTGGGAGAATTGATCCAGGTGATGTCTCTACAATGCTTCCGAATGCAAAAAAATACTATATTCTCTTCCCTCTTTTGTTACATCTGTAGATCCAGACTGTGAGGTGAAACAGCCTGGTGTTAGGTGCTGTAATTTCATGTGAGTGTTGGTCTGTCCCTCCCCCGTCCCTAAAATACAGCTCTGAGTTGTTCAAACTGAGTAATCACAGGAATGTGAATGAGTGAAAGCTGACAAATTTTGCTACTAAATTTTTTATGCCTTAGCAGTTTATTTCTAAAAATGTACCTCTAAGGATAACTTGGTATTTATGCATCAAACTTCTGTGTTGGTGACAGAAGCACCCACAAACTGTCATTCATCTTTTGAGCACCTCGCACGCTGTGCAGTGGGATCCTCAGGCACTGATCTTCTGGGGCGTAAGAGTGTGACCGTTGAATGCAGGACTCGGGTAGTAGATACGCCGGAAGAGGTAGAATTGAGATGAATCAAAAAATGTAACTGGGGCTTTCCAAATACATGAGTACTTGACTTCTTGTTTTCTTGTTATTATTGTCGTCGTCATGTTTTCTGCTTTTACGTAACTTTCTGACCTGTGCATCAAACACTTTGGTGTATGGGCCTGCGGCTGCAATCTCTGCACGCTCCTCTGCAGCAGTGCTGCAGAGCCTATAAGCACATTAAGCTTCCCAGGGAAAAATACCCTCAGCATCTGGGAGAGGTTAAATGTTCCAGGGGAGAGGTTAAACATTCGTTTTGTCCTCTGCTGCTGTAATTCCAGAAGCCAGATTAGTTCTGAATCATCTGAACCACATTCATTCAAGATTAATGAGAAAGACCAAGTATGGAAAATTTCAGCTGGTAAGTGCCTTGGCTTTGAGCAAGTGGTGGAGGGGGAGTTCATCCTGGCAGCAGCCTGCAGGTCATGCTTAGTTTTGAGTTTCCTTAGTACTTAAATTGGTGAAATGGGGAATCGCACCGTACCGGATAAACAAGAATTTCAGCAAGCGACATGAAGCAAGTTGGGGTGGGAGGGATTTAAAGGCTTCTCCTTCCTTTTTACCATCTATTTCTGTTTCATTGGAGATCAGATTTGCCCTTTCGCGTATGCACGTGTTTATAACTTTGTGCATGTTCAAGGTACATTGGTGTCTTTAAAATTAACAAGTAGCATATTCGCACTAATGGGTGACAAGCTGTTCTAGCAGAGATGTGCATATCGTTAATCTCAAGTCCACCTGACTGACTGGCCATGGTTAAGCCGGGGTTAGAAATGTGAGTGGGAGCCTCATGTAGAAAGTATTTATGAAATCCAGGCAGGTCTACCAGCAATGCTATTTGAAGTTCTACAAAAATAATAAACGGAGAATTCAGGACTAGAATAACAGAAGTCAGTTGGGTGACCTTGGGCTTTTTAAAAATTTAATCAGTTTCAATTAGGGAGAAATGCTTCTTTTAGTAGAGCTTCTGCAGTGTTGAACCTGGGTGGCAGCTCTGCAGTTTCACTGCGGTTCAATCGCTCAGGTGATCAGTGTGGAAGTTCACAGAATCACAGAATGGCAGGGGTTGGAAGGGACCTCTGGTGATCATCTAGTCCAACGCCCCTGCCAGAGCAGGGTCACCCAGAGCAGGCTGCGGTTCTCCAGAGCAAGTTCTCTAGAGCCTTGTCTGCTGTAGTATTAACTATCAAACCAGACTCTTTACATCAAGTTTAAAAGGAATCACAGAATCACAGAAACTTCAGAGTTGGAAGGGACCTCTAGAGATCATCTAGTCCAACTCCCCTGCTAAAGCAGGATTGCCTGGAGCACATTACTCAGGACTGCATCCAGGCGAGCCTTGAAAATCTCCAGAGAAAGGGACTCCACAACCTCCCTGGGCAGCCTGTTCCAGTGCTCTGTCACCCTCACTGTAAAGAAGTTTTTCCGTGTATTTGAACGGAACTTCCTATCTTCTAACTTGTGCCGGTTGCCCCTCGTCCTGTCACTGGGAACCATTGAAAAGATTCTGGCACCATCCTCCTTCAACCCACCCTTTAGATACTTGTATGCCATAATAAGGTCTCCCCTCAGCCTTCTCTTCTCCAGGCTAAAGAGTCCCAGCTCTTTCAGCCTTTCCTCATAAGGGAGGTGCTCCAATCCCTCAGTCATCTTGGTTGCCCTACGCTGGACCCGCTCCAGTAATTCCCTGTCCCTCTTGAACTGGGGAGCCCAGAACTGGACACAGTATTCCAGTTGTGGCCTCACCAGTGCAGAGTAGAGGGGGAGAATGACCTCCTTCGACCTACTGGCCACACTCTTCCCTATGCAGCCCAGGATGCCATTGGCCTTCTTGGCGACAAGGGCACATTGTTGGCTCATGGATAATTTACTGTCTACCAGGACCCCCAGATCCTTCTCCTCAGAGCTGCTTCCCAGCATGTCCGCCCCTAACCTATACTGGTGCTTAGCATTCTTCCTCCCCAGGTGGGGGACCTTGCACTTGCTTTTGTTGAACCTCATTAGTTTCTTCTCTGCCCAGCTCTCCAGCCTGTCCAGGTCACGCTGGATGGTGGTCAACCTAGATATTGGCAATTGCTAGGACTCATTTTGTGGAATCTGAGATCAAAGGCTTTTTTTTTTTTCTTCCAGTGCAATTCTAATCCAGTAAAACCAAGACAGAAATGAACCTCTTCTTCCCCCTCACTTGTTTTGCAGCAAACGAAGGCGTATTGTCGGAAAACTGTAATGCTGCATTTCTGATTTTGTAGAATAGAAGAGAATCAACCTTCTCCCCACTGGCCCAGTCAGCGTTTGGTGCTGCTATGGCCCAAAAGAGGCCACGGTCCTCTGTGGTCTGAGAGGCCAATGGCTGTCTGAAACAGGATCTTCTGTTCATCTGGGCTTCAGGGGACTGACGTGCAGTGCCTGCATGAGCTGGCACAGGCACGCTCCGCAGCACATGATCAAGTTTAGATAACTCTGAATTCAGTTTCCCTGGCCTGACGACCACCAATTTTTCATCTAGTGATATATAGTCTAGGAACCATTTAATAGCAGTGTGAAATAAGGAGAAACACAGCACTACATCATGTGAAATAACCTGCGGTGTTTTTCCTTACTTCAAAATCAGGAAAGCAGGAACAAATAACGACCCGTGCTCTAGAAGTGAGCTGTGTTGTTCCTTCTTTAACTGCATGCACTCCAAAAGACTATTCCCTCACCTGTTCTGTCGTTACTTAACAATTCTTTATTCCTCCCAGAGATACGTAGACTATGTTGCAAGAATTTATTCCTGGTTTTAACACGAAAGAAGAGAAATAATGAGACAGAAAGGACGAAGTGACTTGCCTGAAGTCACTGTGTGATTCAGTGGTAAAGGCAGAATTAGAATTGGAGGCTGATAGCCAGCATCTCCCAATTCCCAATGGAGACAAATCTTTTTTAATTAAAAGTAACATAGGACAGTTGTCTCACCATGCATTTTCAAATATATCTGGACTTTTTTCCTATTTCAGTATTCAGCCTAGAATTCTAATGTGTTCACAACAAATGTGTTAAAATATTTAAACACAGATTAGTGAGAAATTTGCGTTTTGCACTATGGCTGGCATACCTCAAATAGCCATCTCTTTTAAAACAATAACTCTCTATGGAAATTATGATTTTTTTTATTTATTTAAAGAACAAATCCTCCATTGTTGTCCATAAATACATATTCGGCTCTCAGCAAAGTCCAAAATTCTGGCTGAGGGCTACAGAGTCTCACCAGGGGGACAAGAAGGCTTCATATATCACATCAGCAGTGAGAGCTGCTTTTGAGCACCACAGCAGAGTCATTGATGGGCTCTGAAAGACACATGACCATGTTTTTCTTGAAATTAAGAATTACCCTTTTTATCCCTAATTCTGGAAATTTGAGAAGCTTTTTTTTTTATCCTTTTTTTTTTTTTATTTCTCTCTCTCTTTTCTTGCTTTATTACTCATTTTAAGTGGAGACAGTGGCAGAGGAATGGCTTCGGCTATTTGGAGAACGTAAAGATTTGGTCAACTTGCCACTCATCCTTCAAAAAGTAACATTAAACTTTATTTTCAGGTGTTCTGTTCATGAATAGCTTTCCTGAGCAACTTTTCTTTTGTCTTTAATAAAAATTTAGATGTAATCCCTCTGGCAGTCGTGTCATATAGAAAACTCATTTAGAGTGCGCAAGAGATCAAAATTTTATTATTCGCTCAAAAATGTGTTAGACACCCTAGAGAAACGGAGAAAGACTCCGTCTAGGAGCTTAGTCTTGATCCCACATGTCGCAGTAAGTGAGAGATACCGAGAGACAATAAAAGAGGGAATTGCAGAGGAAAGAGAAGCATTACCAGAATATTAGATCAGCCTTCATAAATTAAAAATTAGTATTGTGAATTCATAAATCTCTTTAAGAATAATGTTTTGTCAGTTATCGAAAATTCAAGAAGATAGAGTAATGGATTTATATATTTAAAATCTCTAAAGTAATCAGCTTTCATTAAAATCAGGAAATACCTTAACAGATAACCTAACAGAAAACCAGATATTTTTTAATGTATTGTCATTAGCCCAGGTTAGTAGAGGTTTTTTCCCTTTGATTGGAGAGGAAGCTTGCTTGCCTGTTGCTAGGTGATCACTAATTGTGATATTAACTGCCAGCGAGCTGCTGGCAGGGATTATAAATTTTTTTTTTTCCTTGTTAACAAAACGCACGTGTTAGAGGTGCGTCAGTATCTAAATGCTTCTGTATTGCTTAAAATTTATATTAGGAGTGATAAAGTCTCTAATACAACTATGGTTATGTACCCAGGTGTAGAGCATTAACCCCTTTTTTGCAGTGCAGTAGTCTTGTTAGCCCCTGTCCAGTAACGGCATTAAAGTTGAGTGTAGAAAACGGAGCTGATGTGCCAATAGAAGCATCCGAGCTCTCCGGTGCAAGCAGGGAAGAACTGACAGCCTTAGAGGAGTCCTCAATCAGAATGAGATGCCGTCTCTCCCATGCTCACTCTGCAAGCTCGTGGTGGTGTGGTTTGGACCAAGCGACCTCCTCCCGTGCCATCCGACAGCCACTCTGCAGACTGCGTTTGTGCAGTGTGGGCGCCAAGAGGGCAGCTCGTTGCTGTAGTCATGAATATTTCTCATGCCTTACATAGGGTGACTGCCGTAAGGAACTACTGTTCATCTTCCAGCATCAAAGGATGCCGTATTCCCACAAAAGTATACTTCTTAAGCTTTTTTCAGTTACCACCCCATCCTAAATTTAATTCTCCAGGAATGGTAAAAATTATGATCTTCCAGCTTAATTTGATGCACATTTTAATACGGTATGGTAACAGTCTGAGTCCAGCTTGCATCGGGAGCTGAATGTACTTGTCAAGAGCATCATTCCCTGCTGCCACTAGATACAGGGTTTCATGGGCTCCAGCCAGATAAAGGCACCTTCAGCTGTTGTTATCTCAGCAACTTAAACATGAGAATAATTGTGGTTTAGAATCATAGAATCATTTAGGTTGGAAAAGACCCTTGGGATCATCGAGTCCAACCATCAACTCCACTCCACAAAGTTCTCCCTTACACCATATCCCCCAACACCGCATCTAAACGAGTCTTAAACACATTCAGAGATGGTGACTCCACCACTTCCCTGGGCAGCCTATTCCAGTGTCTGACCACTCCTTCTGGAAGAATTGTTTCCTAATGTCCAGCCTAAACCTACCCTGTTGCAGCTTGAACCCATTCCTTCTTCTTCTATCACTAATTACCTGTGAGAAGAGACCAGCACCAACCTCTCTACAATGTCCTTTCAAGTAGTTGTAGAAAGTGATGAGGTCTCCCCTCAGCCTCCTCTTCCTCAAACTAAACAGTCCCAGCTCCTTCAGTCGCTCCTCATAAGATTTATTCTCCAGGCCCTTCACCAGCTTCGTTGCCCTCCTCTGCACTCGCTCCAGCACCTCGATATCTCTCTGGTATTGAGGTGCCCAGAACTGGACACAATACTCAAGGTGTGGCCTCACCAGTGCTGAGTACAGGGGGACAATCACCTCCCTCCTTCTGCTGGTCACACTATTTCTAATACAAGCCAGGATGGCATTGGCTTTCTTGGCCACCTGGGCACACTGCTGGCTCGTGTTTAGCCTCTTGTCAATTAGAACTCCCAGGTCCTTTTCCGCCAGGCAGCTCTCCAGCCACACTTCCCCAAGCCTGTAGTGATGCATGGGGTTGTTGTGGCCCAAGTGCACGACCCGGCACTTGGCCTTGTTGAAGCTCATACTGTTAGTATTGGCCCATTGATCCAATCTATCCAAGTCTCTCTGTAGAGCCTCCCTATCCTCATGCAGATCAACACTCCCGCTTAACTTGGTGTCATCTGCAAACTTGCTGATGATACACTCTATGTCCTTATCAAAGGACATAGATTAGTTTTGTTGCTTTTCAAAAACTTTCAGAGGTGTGTTTCTGTACTTGCAAGATGTTCCGTTGGTTACTCGTTGACAAAGTGTTTGGTGTTTCTAGGTTTGGTGTCCTTGACATTTCCTTCAGTTCGTTATTTGTTGGAGGCGTAGGTGAGACTTGCACTGAAGTATTTTGCACTGTGGATGGTTGATAATGGAGTACTTAACAGTGCGGGTACAGCAATGCCTTTGTTCCCTTCATCTGGCACCTGCAGCTTCTGCTGTTGGGAACTTTCAAATATATTTCTGTCCTGATAGCTGCTGTCGGCCCTGGGGTAAGGGTGGTGATTGCGGTGAATCGGGTGCTCTCCCATCCACTTGTTCTCCATTACTGGGAACTTACCGCGCTTGTCGGGAGAGGAAGAGTTGTATTTCTTCACACCTTTTTGCAAAGTCCATAGGCTGAGCTGCATGTAGAGGCGCTTCAGTCAGTCATCTTTGCTTGTGCCCGTCATTTTTGACACTGGTAAAGCTGGAGAGGGGATCCTCCGTGCCACTGCAGCCTGTTTGTGGTCTAGCAGCTGCTTGCTTACTGCAGGCTCTGTGTTGGGTATATTGTGTGCAAATTTTGTTAGCTTACAGCTGACGCCGTTTCATCTTTCCACCCCTTACCGAGCTGTCCTACCCTGTACTCCAAGCTTTCCTGAGAGCCAGGGTCTGCTTTGGCACCAGCTATGCCCCAGCAGCTGAACCTACCACCTCTATGGCTGCGGTGGGCCAAGGTGTGTGTGGAGCATCTTCCCTGCCTCCCCTCTGGGCCTTCCTTCTTTGGACTAATAGCCCCATGCTTCAGGGGGGGGAGAGGGGAGTTGTTGGTTCTTTGTTTGTTTTCCCCCCTTTCTGTGTCCTCCTGCCTTACCATCACCCTCTGGACGTATTTGGTAACACAGTCATTGGCCTATATTTATTGCTTTTCTTCTGTGTTTTCATCATCCATTAATTGTGGCGTGTAGTCCCACACAATTGAATTTGTTTTGAATTTTTAGTTGTTTGGGTTTTTTAAATCTATTAATCAGGCCTCTCTGACAAAGAGGCCTGTGAGAGTTTTTGGCATAGTTGTGAAATACTGCAACTGTGAGAGAGAATTCATACCCTGGCCTTTTTTTTTTTTAGCGCTTGGCTTTGGGAACTGCAGTCTCCTTGCTCTAATGTGAATTCCAGAAGACAAAGGGTTTATATTTCCGTTTTTAAGTCTCTTGAAGCCTAGGCACCTTTTAAAGATTTTTATAAATGTGTGGCAGACATTTTGGTAGAAATAATTAATCGGGGAGGGCTCACATGCATTATTGCTTCTGTATGCCCTGGGAGCTTCTGGTTGGGCTGGCTGGCTGCCACCGACCCTCGTTGGCTGGCCGGCCAGCCAGCCTTCATGTCGGCCCGGTTTCCAGAATAAGTGGTGTCCAAATCAACACATTCCCATGGAATGTTTTAGATTTCAGCAAAGAAACATTTTCCTATGGAAAAGCCTCCCTTCAGAAAAATCCCTGCTAGCCCTCGGTCAGGCGGCTTCCCATTGCCTGGGGCCCTGCAGCACAACAAAGTTTCCCACTGGTTGTGTCATCAGAGGAAAAACAGTTCATCGCTTGCCTTGAGTGGAAATCAAGTCCCACTTGCCATTAAAAATCAATAGCGAATCCCCAGGAAAGGCTGGGTTTGATCAGCGGTGGCTCCTGGTTCCAGGTATCTCGTTTCATGCGAGCAGATTCTCACGGGTTAAACACCGTTAGTCCTCAGTTCTCCCAGCTGCTGGTTTTCAGCAAGCGTGTGAATACTTCATTTGCTCCCTGCGGTGGTGCACGGATGCCGCAGTGACAATGACTGTGCTTCAGGGAGAGGTGGATCCTGCACTGGATGGATGTGAACTTGCACTCTTGGATCCTGTTTTATGCGTTTGCTACAAATACTGTTGCAGCCTGGACACCCCTTTGGCTGAGGGTACGCTTGAAACGATAGTATTTTCTGCAAATCAAACCAATGGTCCTTGACAGGTAACTGTTGGTGTTTCACGTGTCATCTTATCCATAAACTATACTAATTCGTGTTATTTCAAGGCAGTAGTTTGAAATCTCAGCTCTTTATGATTGATCCAAGTCCATCTCCCCCCTCCTCTCATCCCCAAGTGCCCTCTGCTCATTTGCTGCTGGGAGTTGAGTTGGTCCAAACCTGTGTGTAACAAAAATGTATTAGGCCACAAATTTCTTGCACTGATCTGAAAGTTCAAACTAGTTACTGCTTTTCTTTTAGTAGCTCTGTGGGGATTTATTAGAAATTAAATATTATTTTGGTCAGTGTGTTTAGTTGGTAAGTTTTGGGAAAAACTCTGCCATCAATAATGCTAATTGCATAAATATGAATCTCACAGCATATATTGATAACAAAAGAAATTTCTAAAATCAGATTTTTCATTTTCATTTTGCCTAAATACAGAATACAGTTACTTCTACAGGAGAACAAGCCACCCTTCTCCAGTAGGTTACAGACTACACTGAAGAAGCAATTGGTTTGAAAAAATGCCTGGGATGGGCCAAATGTTTCTTTGTTATAGATGGTCCTTAGAAGAATGAACTTCTTTAAATGGTTTCTTAATCTGGAACAGGGAGAAAGCAGCTTTTGAACACTTTAAAGTGAGAGATAGTTTAACTCTGTCATTTCTCAGCTTAAAATATGTTTTAATAATTAATGCCATCTGAGGCTTCCCATGCAAAAGTTTGGGAACAGAAAGAGAATTTATCCGACACAGAAGAGGCATAGCTAAATTTAAGCAAAGCCCTGCAAACACAGAAGTTTGTTGTTTGAAAGGCTTGACCGGTCGCTGCGGTATATTATTTACATGCTTGAATTCTTTAGCTTCCTTCCCTGGGAAGGCACAGTTAATTTTCTCAGTTCATGTGGGTTTCTGCTGAATCAGATGGAGTTTTTTATGAGAGCCTTGGGCCTTTTTTCAAGTTGGAAAATAAGATAAATCACTATGGCTTTGTTTCTCTAGTGGAGACATTTTGTCTATTCAAATATATATGCTTTTCCCTCTCCTTTCTTTAACCCTCTTCCACCCACGTACGGGCATACAGCAGCCTGAGAGTAAATTTTTTCTATGGCTTCATTTCAGAATTTCACCATTTTTTTTTTTTATTGGGCTTTTCAGAGGCGTATAGTTGCCATACTGTGATTTCTGATTTCTGTGGCAAATTTGTACAGCATGAGGACTACGCTACGGCTTTCCACTTGTAGCTTGATGGGTCCTGTCCTGGAGATTATCCTGGACTCCGATGCACTGTAGAACTGTGGGCTTGTCCTACGGGAGTGTGAATACCCTCAACAGCTCTTGACCTTCATGTGAGTTGAGGAGCTACACTTGAAGAGCTGGTGCTTGCTATAAGGAGCGCAAACAATTGGTTACATTAAGCCCCATGAAGTGAGTGTGTGTATTCAGCCGAGCGCATGCCCCAGCGCACTCCAGCACTTATGAATGTAGACCTACTTAACTTCTTTTTTGGTCATTTTGGTCTCTCTCTCTCTTTCAACTCCCTTCTTTGTTCAGGAATATCGAAGGCTTTTATTACTCATGTAGTTGCTTTGGATCCTTTTACAGTCTGTATTTAACACAGTGAACTTTTTATACGTTAGCACAAGAGTCTCCGCAGAATAATTGTGAAAGCAGCGTGTTTTTTATATATGGCGTTTTATCAGAACTTTGCTAATGCTGTTGATGTAATAGACAACATCTGTTTTCCATTTCATTGCATTTCGTGTAGCGGTAGTCAACTCGAGAGGAGACAAAAGTAACTTTCAAGAGACGTGGCGTGTGGTGATCAGTTCACATTTTGCATCCAGAGAGGAAGGTGGATTACCTTAAAAAGGCAGAGTGCCTTACAGTAATCTTACCGAAGGCCATTTAGTCCTTTGCTTTTAATTTGTGCTTGAATTTGGGTATAGGGCAACTATTTTCATATTGATGGCATAGTTTCGTGATACTAATTTCAATAAAAGCTTAGGGTATTAAAATACCGATGACCGTCTTCAAGCTTTAGAGGACTCTGAAACTTGTTTCATGACTACAGGTCATTCCGACCCCCTGCCAATCTGTCTCTTCCACCTGCCTTGAGAATGCTGCAACAAATCTTATCCATGTTTTTAGTTACTTTCTTAGGTACTGTGCTTTTAAAATACTTGCTGTGCCACAGCCCTAGGATGCAATTGGTGAACTCCTGCAGGTGGTGCCTCTCTGGTCGAGGAGTCCCCACACAGCAAGAGCAGCAGTGGTGGGACTCTGGCTCTGGGCTGGCACTGCCTGTGGATCTCCCTGGGGAGGGCAAGCTGTGCCGTGCTGGAAGGAGGGACACCTCTGGCCAACAGTCATCTGCACTGTTAAGAAAAGAGCAAGGTTACTTTTCATGTCTGGGAAAGGTACTTCTGCTGACTTCGGTCCTTCTGCCGACAAGACGTGGCTGCCATAGGAAGGAGAACTGTTCTGGTGTGGTGGGGTCAGTGCTCTGGTGCCTTTGCCCGAGAGGAGGGGTATGGGTGGCCATCAGGTGCTTCCTCACAGCCTCCCCTCTTCTCCAGCTTGCCGGCAGCACAGGTTGTTGTAATGGATGCTCCACAGTCCTATTGCCCATGGCACCATAGCGCTGCTCCAAGGCAACAAAGGAAACAAGGTTTAGAGGATCATAGAATCATAGAATGGTTTAGGTTGGAAGGGACCTGAAAGGTCATCTAGTTTTCACCTCCCTGCCATGGGCAGGGACACCTCCCAACTAGACCAGGTTGCTCTAAGCCCCATCCAGCCAGGCCTTGAACACTTCCAGGGATAGGGCATCCACAGCTTCTCTGGGCAACTTGTTCCAGTGTCTCACCACACTCAGAGTGAAAAATTTCTTCCCGATATCTAACCTAAATCTACCTTTTCACAGTTTGAAGCCATTACCCCTTGTCCTATCACTACATGGCCTTGTAGAAAGTCCCACTCCAGCTCTCCTATAGGCCCCCTTCCCTGGAGCCTTGTCTTCTCCAGGCTGAACAACCCCAACTCTCTGACTGTCGTCATAGGAGAGGTGCTCCAGCACTCTGATCATCTTCATGGTCCTCCTCTGGACTCGCTTTAACAGGTCTGCTGGAGTAGAGAGGTGGAATCACCTCCCTCAACCTGCTGGCCGTGCTTCTTTTGATGCAGCCCAGGATATGTTGGCTTTCTGGGCTGCAGATGCACGTTGCCGGCTCATGTTGAGCTTCTCATCAACCAACACCTCAATCATACTGATGTTCCCTCCTCCTCTTCCTCCTCCTTTCCATGCGTTTGAGTCCATTCTTCGCCTTCAGCCATGCTTGTCCTAAGAAAGGCCCCTCAGTGGCCGTTACCTATGGGAAGCCTCTGCACGAGCAGGAGGCGAAGCCAACAGGGAACTGGTGGTAGCCCGAGTTCAGGGAAGGGCTTTGGGGCGCTGGCGTGTCTCACTGGAGTTGTCATGGCCACCAAGCAAGCACACACAGCAAAGACCAAGCTTCATTAATGCTGGTGCTCGTGGGACGGCTCGTTGAGCAGTGTGATTTCTGATGTGGTGGGGTGACCTCTGTCTGAGAGGGGTTTGGTGGGCGAAGTGCTCTGGTGGAAGCACAGAAGCTGCCCAGCCAAGGCTTTTCTGGGTTGATGCGATAGTTGGGGTGGCGCGTTGTTACGGCCGAGTAAAAGCCATAAAGCATTTGGGTTTTTAGCAGATGGCTTTGGGAAAAGGCATATATTTTGCTGTACTGAGAATTCAGTAAATAATTTTGACATTGATTTGTTTGGGGTTTTTTTAATTATTTCTTCCAAATTGCTTTTTTCTTGCTTCCTCTAAGAGAGTGTGGGCGTGTGCTTTGCTGAGGAGGTTTTTCCTTGTGAAGAGAATGTGAATTTTGAATCAAATTGACCTATTTTTAACATGAAATTTTAGACCCTTGCTTGAAGGCAAAAACGCCATGATGTTACATTAGCTTTAAAAACAAAAAAGAATTCATGCAAATAGTAACTTATAATTGCTTAATGTAAATGAGATTTTCTTTACACTTATTTCTTATTACCTTTAGCACATCAGGTCCACCCATTTGGCCAGGAAGCACCTTTTTCAAGAGAAATGGAGCCCTTCTACAAGGTAGGTGATGGATACTACATCTTGGAGTAACTGTTCTACTTAATAAATACCTCTTGCAAATTGCACAGCTTTTGTAATATTCACTGGGCAACAAGTAACCAAATGTTTTTTGTTTCCTTTAACCTGTCTCCTTTATTGCGCATCTGGTGCCTTGAAAATGACGATTTACTACATACAGTGAGTGTAGTCTATGAAAATTGCTGCTTTTTTTCTTTCCTCAGATTATTAATTTGCTTACTGTAAAATATGGCAAAGGGTGGCTTTTTTTTTTTCCCTTTATGTGTATAAAGAGTGCCCAGAAGGAAATGTTCCACGAACACTGCTTTTAGCTCTGTGGATGAAGTAAGGGTTTTCTTTGAGAGAGATCCTTTCTTTTACCTCTAACTGCGCGGATAGCAAAATGTACCTGAAGGTAGGTAGCAGTGCTGTAGTGGGGAAAACAGTGGCAGAGCATTTGTCTAAAGAAACCTACCATGTTTAAGGGTGCTTATATTCGTAGTGGAATTTTAAATATCTTTTTTCCATTGGATAGACTATATGAACAGAAGCTATTTGTCTGCAGCTTTGATAGGTGAGAATTTTCAGTCTATCTTACCAGACTTTTTAAAATCATTTTTCACTGCTAAGTGTGTTTATATTTCTGCCATTGAGTACGTGGAACTACCGTCTCTCTTAATGGAAGTGTCTTGGGAACACAGAAGGCTGTATCCCCAGGCTGCATGCATTTGTCTATGGTGCAAAAGTAACTCACACCATTTAGGATGATTTTACGGTCTTTGCAAGTATTTGTCCATGAAGTGTCTCAGTTTTGTGTTCATTCTCACGGTGCCAAGAGTTTTCTGGCCTTCTTTCTGGCAGAAAATGCTGTATAATGTTCTCCGGCACATTTATCCGGATCACCTAGGAGGGAACCTTACTCACAGCGAGGCTCACAAGCAAATCATTGGCAGGCAGTACTGCACGCCGTCAGCACCCCAAAGTAATACAGCATCTGTAGTTTACCTGAGAATATTTTTCGACTGATTCCTTGCACATATCTAAGAATTTGCATTATTCTGTTATCTAATATCCATGCTGAGATTTGTTCAAACAAATTTAAAATACATTAAAGTATTCAGATTGTTACTTAACACTAGGATATGGTATAAATTGTACAGTTTGGCAGCTTTTGGCTTTAGTCTTGGTAGGACAGATCTGCTACCTTTGCAGTCCTTCCTAATGGAAAGAACTAGATTTTTTAATATTTTTTTCTAAGGATAAAAAGAAACAATTGTGAATGGTTATGCTTGATTTGTTTTCAGTTGTTCACCGACTCCAGTTTTAAATGTGTGCCTACGCATACGCAGTCTTTGTAATTTGACTTCATAAAATGTAAACTACTTTGTCAAGTCTGTATGTTTTGTCTGATGCAAGATACCCAGGAATTAATAACTGATTTGTAGCCTTCCCTATCTATCTCAGTTGTTTCTTAAAGCCTTCTCCCGATAAAGAAGAGTACACTGTTCTCCACCCTCTTCTGTGCCCTCCTCTGCCTTCCAAATTGGGGAAAAAAAACCCTAAAAGCCCAAAACTTTTCAGCATATTAAAGAAATAGAGAAAAAGAGAGAGATGACTGCCTTTTCAAGCAACTAACAAAGCCTAACAGACCTTTAACTCAGTTGGTATTCTGCGTTGCCATTTCAAGTGGAAAAGGCAGCCATGATACAATGGAGGTTGGAAGGAGAGAGTGTGAAGAAAAACCTCAGTAAAGTCATCTTTTAACACTTCCTGGTTTTAATTTTAATTAAAATTTAATTAAATTTTAATTAAATTTAATTAAAACAAGAAAATAACTCAACCAAGCCTTTCTTTCTGTCTTTCATTGTTCCCTACAGTGAGCTCGTTCATGTACAGGCTTCAGCAGGTTCCATGGAAATAGTGTATCCACCTCTTTGCTGCTTCTGACTGTCTTTTTTCCAGAAGACCTGTGTAGGGGAATGGTAGCGGGTGTGGGGAGGTGTGACATGAGAGGGTGGAGACGTTTGTTGAGTCCTACCGTACATGACCATCTTAAGTCTCTTTTTCCAGTGCTTATATCCAACTTAATGCAAACGGGACAATGAAAAATTGACTCAATTACTGGTTTCAAGTTATAGTACTGCCTTTTGATTGGCAAAAGTTCAGGTAACAAAGGGATTTTAAATTATTTTTACTTGATAAATGTTTTGCTACATTTGAAAAGAACGTTCAGTGCGTGTTATCGACAATAACACAGAATAATTCTGAAATTTTAGTAAATGTGATATTCATGTGCACTTGTCACACCTCATTTCTTCTGAGTTTTTAAGGAAAACTCTCTTTTTCTGGTCTGGGGAATGAAGAGAAAAAAATTCCTCAATGTAAGTAGTACTTTTTTAGCCAAGGAAGACTTGTAGAAGCTCCTGGTTTCCATTCATTTTATACCTAAACTATTTGGCAAAGTAATCTTAACCATTGTAAAGCATTTAACATATCTCTCCAGAGAAAGTGACTGAGAAAGCAGTTATCTGTGTACCTCAAAATAGCAAAGGAAGAGAAAGGGAAGCTAAAATTCATTGTAGCCGTTCTGTGTCCTTAATGTCTTTGACATGAGCAGGATTAATTCTCTGTTCCTTTCTGGCTGTCTTTGCTTGTATTTCGTTGAAGAATTTTGAACAAAATACCTATTTATCATTTTCTTTTTGCCTATGATTTTATTAAATACTAGATGGCTCCCTCAGTTTCTTTTTTGAGGATCATGGTACTGTAGTTCCTAGCATTAACTCTCTACTCAAAACAAATGAACAGTAAATTTACTTTTTGAGTAAGTCATCTGCTCAGGTGCTTTTTGAAATGTCGCGCTCCTTCTACTAGGTGAGGATTGTTCCTTATATCTTGTGCTCTTTGGTCTTCTCATGAAGTCCCATGCAGAGCTTAATCTAGGTAGGACCTTCAGCCATACCAGACTGATACTTTCTCTCAAAACTTACTTACACATCCGTGGACATTACTGCCTCTAGCTTACAGGATTTCCAGATAAAACAGGTTTTTGCTCTTAGTGCTTTACTTTTTCTGTCGGTTTTTGTAACTTGTTATTGTACATACTGCGTTTTTGTTGCAAATCATGGCTTAATTTTTTTAAATCTGCTGTATGGAGAGACTTTGTTCCCGCTGTTTTTTCTGTTCTCAGCTGTCACAACACATCCATTTTTACTTAATAAAATGTATGACAGGAAAAAGTCTTTACGGTGGAAAAGATTTAGACGTATGCTAAACTCTTCAGGAACTTGTGCTGGGTGAGATAAGTGGGGACATAATCACATTAACTTCAAGACCTTGAAACTAATGCATCGTGTTCAAATAAGGTTAGTTTTGTTGGCTCTGCTCTGGTCTTGGGTATTAATCTCGTGTGATAGCCTTGAGGATGCAGCTGCTCACAGATCAATGATAATAATAAAACTATTTCGCTCTCAATATATTTAGCATTCTCCCTGAATAAATTAAAAATACATCTTCAAGTTAACTTTTAGCAGCAGTCACGTAAATTCCAGCTGCTGAGTGCCACCTGTAAGATGTAACCGGACTGTGGAGGGGTTTGGTTCTGTTTCTTAAAGATACAACTTTTGTTTTGAGGAAGAAAAACACCAAACTTACCACTCCCTTTTGGTCTTATTTGCCCTCACGCTTAATTGAACTAAATGCAACGTATTACTATGTCTTCTCATATCAAATTTGTTCTGTCCTGAGTTGCAAGGAAGCGTACGTAGAAGGCGCTTGTAGGTGTAATTACAGCTGGCACCAAAACAGAGCACCCACCGTACAGTGAAAACAGTGAGATCTGCGTCTGCAGTGATCTGCAGATGTTGCTGCTGCAGTGGAGATTGAAACAGGAGGGCAAGAACTGTGGGAGTTGCCCCAGAAGATGCAGGAGCCCCGTGACTGGGCAGCAGCTGACATAAAGCAATGCCTTTTCTCTGGTTTACGCAAGTACACGTCTGCCAGGCTCAATGCCATTCTTGGGTAAGCTTCCTGAGTTTCTAGTCAAAGCCTGGAAGAAGCAGTTCCTCGTGGTAACACAGTTAGTGATTCTTCATTGTGCAGGGAAGGAAAGTGAACCTGGGTCATCCAGGCCCTGTTTCTGTTGGAGCTGAAAATGGAGATGGCCCTCATCACTGTGACTAGATGGTCCATCTTGCATTGCTGCTTCCAGAAGATCCCAACCAACTGAAGGTACAGCCGTGATCCTTGCCATGCTGTCTGCTTTCTTGTGCGAGCAAGGTCCTTGTGATGATCAGTACAGTTTAAATCTACTGCCTGTGGATGTTAAGTCAAAGCTCTTGCTCCAGAGATCCTGCAGACCTAAACTCACACCTATGGACAGGATTGCAGCAGTCAGTGAACTGAAGTCAGACTGCATGGCTTTCCTTTGAAGCCACGATTCTCTTTTAATTAGAATGGAAAAAAAGATCGGCAAAAATCTCTTCTCATTCACAGAACACAGGAGGGGAGGAGTGAGGAGTCGTGTGTGGCCTCTGGTCCCACTTGGCTGAGGGAGCCTGAGAAAAGAGGGATTGTCTTCCCCAGAGCTCACAAGCTGCTTTGTTCTTTCTCTACCATCGGCTGCAGGGAACAGGCATCCTCATGCTCCAGAACAGAGCAAGCAATAGGATGCTTACAGGGGGCTGGCTTGGCCTCTTCTCCTCTGGGAAAGCATTGTATGAGACACTTTCATCTCTGACCGATGCTTCCAGCAGCCCATGCATGACCTGCCTTGGTCTAGCTGCCATGGCTGTAGCTGGCACCACCTGCGAGGAGCTCTGGCAGGAAAGAGTTGGAAGATACTGTCTTCGCAGGGTCAGGTATCACCAAAACCAGCATCAGACAGTGACTCCGGAGTTCATTGCAGAGTAGAAATGGAAACTCTGGGCACTGCTGATGCAGGCAGGATACCAGCCCTTGATGCCCTCAATGTAAGATAGTGGCTTTCATGTTTTAATGGACTAACATCTGATATCTGAGCACAACATGAGACTTTAAGGAAATTGCCAAAGCACACGGATCACTTTATTCTTGGATGAGAATGGTACTTTATTTGAGAGAGCAAGAAAATTGCGTCCCTAATTCTGAAAGTGTATTTTGTACAAAATATGGACAGACCAGACCTGAGAAGTCCTACAGAAAAAGATGGGGAACCAGCTTGCTTACGAAGACATGCACACATTTGTATAGAGATCTTTTTCTTCTCTAATAAGCATGAGAATCCCTGAAATGACCAAACACTTCGTTTAATCCATTATCCTTTGAGTAATTGTACAAAATGAGAGAGCAGATTTGGGACTTCACATTTCCAAGTGTTAGCTATTAATAGAAGCACTTGCTGAGGTGGAAATAAGCCAGCGGGAAGGAGGCAGAAAGGGGGCAACTGTAGCTGGTTTCCCTTGTGAAAGCGAAACTGGAATCATCTCCTCTTATAAATGAAGACATCCAGCCTCAGTTTTTATGTTAATATTACATTAGGATAAAAATATAACAACAGTAGGGATTGGTTTCCTTGGACAAGTACTGCCCATACCAGCTACTCAGTCTTTTCTCTGGAGAGGTTTGGGAGGAGTTGTTCTCGTTACCTTCAAGACGGAAGTTGACAACAAATTCACAAAGAGAAGACTCCTGCATGCATGCGGCCACACACATTTTCTCTCTAATAATGTGAAAAAATGGGATGTGTTTGTCAGCACCCGCCAACAAACACCTGAGGGCTCTTGCAGACACAGCAGGCTTCTTTCTTCTGGTGGAAATTCAGTTCGTCTGCTCTTTCCACTGCACGAGCAGGACAAGGTGTAAGACCTGGGCACGAGGGGGAGAGGTGCAGCCTGTCCTAGGACATGAGGTATTCGTACCTGGTGGTGCTAGCGGGCGTGAGGAGAGGAGGAGCAGGGGAGAGCTGAAGGATGAGAGGATTCAGTAAGACTTGCATGCATTTAACTTTCGGAATTGCATGTCTTACACCTCAAAAGAAAACCAAACTCAGAGAAAAATGCACTGTTTTCTTCTACTACCTAGAGGTGCAAAGAAAAACCAACACGTCAAGGTAGCATATATACTACAGATAATTTAATATTATATAATACTTAAATGTAATGATGAATCTAAGAAGAAAGCTCAAAAGGGATGCAAGACAGTCCAACCTTAGGATTAGGTGCTGTGATGGATAACACAGCCTTGGGCAAGATCCTTATGCCCAAATCCAACTAAATATTAGTTTCTTAATGTGTATTTGGGCATCTCACGTTCCCCAGGAATCTAAATACTTTTTTTGCTTTGGGGTTGTAATTCCTTGGTTTTCTGCTCTATGATATGAGGATAATAATAGTGCTTCTCGCTGCCCAGAACTAACAGTCTACAAAATAATGGCTCTGTATCATATTCTGATGCTCCAGTAATGGGAGAACCTTAAACAGGGGGAACCTAACTGTAAAAAGCAACAGTGCTGTTTGTTAGCTTTTTCAGGAAAGTGTTTTAGGTTTTGGGCTTTTTTTTCTCATTGAAGTTTCAATTAAGATCCTTACTCTTAGAGGTACACTTGGAAATTAACTCTTTAACTCCATAAATGACTGGTTTCTGTGGAGATCTGGGGTTTTGAGTGTCCAGTTTAGTCGTCTTCATCAGAAGAGCACCAAACATTTTGACTTCACCTGTTTTCTCTTGAAATTTTGCTTCTCCAACCTCCAGTTCCAGCCTCTTTGAAACTGTGGTGACAGTCATGCTCTGTGTTTGCTGGAGACTAGGCTTCGGTCAACCTATAGAATTAACAGCAAAGCTGCTACCTCTTTTTGTTACAATAAATCGCTTTTCATTCACATTGCATTATTATTTAAATCAGCTTTTTTTTTTGTTTTTAGCATTTTTTTTTCTCCCCCACAGGAAGGGCACCCGACAATCTCTTCATGAGTTTCTTTTCAGGAAGATGATTCATGTGGTGCTTCCATAGAGACCAAATATTTGAATAATTTATTTATTGTTAGCATTCAGTGTGTTTGCAGTGGTATTATTGGAGAAGTAAAATTAAGTCCGAGGGGTTGTGCGGCGTGTCCCTAAGGGAGTAATTTACACAGCAGAGCTCTCCTTTGTTTGGGGAAGTGGGTAAAACCCTAGTGGGGCTGCTGGGGTCCTGAGGGTGCTGGTAAGGGCTCGTGTTTGTGAGAGGATTTTAAAACAGCCTTAACACCCTGTATTCAATAAAAAATCCCAGTGAGAGCATTTTGCAGCGATTCATACAGAAACGGTCACTTTGGTGTGACATTTTTAGCTCTGTGTTCTGTGTAGGGCATTTGTATATAGGGTGCTATGCATTAGCTGTGCAGTAGGTATGTAGTCTTTTTATTCCTATTTTACTAGTTGGGTGTGTAAGACAATGGCAAAAGCTGTAATTTTTTAAGTGCCTGAAATGTGGTCCTGTTAACATTGATGTTAGAGCCGTTAGTAAGGAAATGTGACCGCTGGCTTTTTATATTCCCTGTGACCGAAACATCTGAGCTACCTTTGGCCTCTAAAGTTGAGAAGGAAGAAAACCGAACTGTGTCAGACAGGTCTTGCTTGCTAATGGTAGATCACGTTGCAGAGTACACGAAGATAAGTTAAATTTCTACCGTGTTTAAACTCAGTCACCTGTGGTTTAGATCTGCATAGGTGTCTTTGCTATCTTTACAGATAACTTTGCTTATTTTGTAACAGTCCGGCGTCGTGACTTTGAAATTATTGCTTCTCTGTGACTCAAGATGAAGTTTACTGGCTTTATTTATTTTCCTTGATGACTGGAGGGTGTGGGTGAGTGCTGCAAGGCAAGTTCTACTGCAGTGCTAACCTTGGGCAGAGGAGAGGATACGTCTGTGTGTACCTGCCTGTTTTACCTTCAGTATCAACTGCCGTGTGAGCGGTGGCAGTAAAACAGCACTTTGCAATACACACTGAAGAGGGAAATAACCGCTGCTGCTGCTGCAGGTCCCCGTAGTGCTGCCCTGGCTGCCCCAATAACTAGTGTAGTGTAGGAAAGGAAGGGGAGGCTACTTAAAGCGTGGCGGAGACGAGCTGTGGAAAGTCCTTGCCCAGAGAGAGGTCAGTGCCGAGGTAACCTACAGGTGGCATTGCTCCAGGGATGCTGCTAAATGGCTTCAAATACATTCTTAGCTTCTCTTCAGGTTGGTCCAGCAGGTGATGTGCTTGTGGCTTTGCAATTTGAACACTGGAATCTACTTCTTGTAAATCACCAGTAGCTGATCTCAGCTTTTTTAGGAAAAGTACGTTCTGTGACTGGCCCTTCTTTAGGCATCAGTACAGGTGCTTTTGTCCAGAGACATGTTCCTTTCCCCCCACCCCAAACATGCATATGGCACTTACTTGTATGTGGAAAACTGACTGTGCTGCCCTTGGGTTTCAGCTGGGTGAAGAAAGATGTAGACCAGATACAGCAAGAGAAATGGCAAGTTCCTGTCCAGTGGCTTTCTCCTTTACCAGGACTGCCATACATCCAAGATTCCTCCAATGTTTCCCTTTCCCAATGAGGAGCTATAGTCTGCTCAGAGCATGGGGGTTCTTTGCCTGTGCCCAGGGTTTCTGGATGCCTGGTGGCGTGGTGAGAGCATCTCTTCGGAGGCTTGTCAGGTAGCTGGGAAGTCTTGGACGTGATCACTGCAGATACAGAGACAAGTCTGGCAGCAGTCAGTGTCACACCTTTTCTGCAGGTGGAATTTGGGGCCAGGCTGCCTCTGGCTAGGCTGGGGCTTAGAGTAGGAAATTTCAGTGGCCTATGACAAGGATGTCGTGTACCACCAGTTAGATCCCCTTTTACAGCAACAGTTTTCTGAACAAGCCATGGTTAGAAACTAACAGTAAAATTTGTACAGTAACTTGGAAAATGGTAGAGTACGTAAAGATTTACTTTCCCTAACTGTGAAATTATTGTGATTATTGCTATCAAAATCTCTGGGCTGATGATCTGGAGCATATGCTCCATGCTGAGAGCCTGTGATGTTTGGCATTCCTAAAATGTGAAGGTGGCTGATATTAGAAGTAATCTTGGCGTTCATAATTGCAGAGTCTGTTTGAGAGCACAGCTACGAGAGAGGCGTAAGCCTGTGCTTTAGATGGAAATTACTAAAATAAGAATAATATTGCAATTATGTTGCTATGAGCAGTTTTGGTGATGTGTAGACTGCTATGAGCAAGGGAAAGCTGTTGTCAAGTTGGGGTGTTCCTTGACTGCATGTCAGGTTTCTTGAGACAGACCTATATTGAGAGAATTAAAACAGAAGCTCTGGGAATTTTTAAGATGTTCCCTTGCAATGATGACCTGCTTGTGTGCTGGGCAGTTACATATTTTTGGATCCCTGGGGAAACCAAAGCATCATAACTAGTAAACAGAAGGAATTATTGGGAAAAACAGCGATGGTGATCGAGTCCAAGCAATGTTCGTGTCTTGTGTTATTTGTATGCTGTCTGCGTTGATGTTGTTCATGGTTAACATTGGCAATAGTTTTTCCTCTCTAACATGATAAGAATTTCTCCCTGCTGGTCAGAGCAGATCTCTGTGCTGCTGGTTAAAGACTGGTAAGTTTTTGGTTCTATAAAAGGCATTTCTTAAACATCTAGAAGAAATGGCAAATTAATGGAAATGGCGTATTACTAAGAGAGCTCAATTTCATTTCAACAGTTGAGAAAAGTAAAGGCCATCTTAAATTGGAAGGGTGGTCAGTGATGTGCACGTTTCACTGTTGTGTGTTACTTAAGCTAAATGTGAAAAAGATCCGTTGGTTTCAGATACTGGAATAAAACTTACCACTAGAAATTCTTCCGTTGTACTTTTGAGAGTATGAAGAGCCCTGGGATGACCAAGTTCATTCTTACAACTGTGAATGCATCACTTGATTTTCCTGCAATTTATAACTGACTCGAAACTGAATTGGCACTTTAAGAGGGAAAGAGGCAGGATTTTTCTTTCTTTATCAGTAGAAGTACAGTGTGTTCAGAAACCCCAAAAACCAAAGCTAGGGCTCCTTCTAGGGTATGTAATTCTTTATGCTACTGGTTTCAAGCTACTTGGAGTACACCTGCCAAGGCAGTAGACTGTGAACGCGAACCTACTGCACGCAGCACTTCTTCCTTGCATTCCTTCCCCTTTGTAAGGGAAAGGTGAATTGCATCTGGATCCTGAAGGATGCGCTTTTACAGAACAGTTCTCTCTAATCAGCAGGGTGGGATAAACTCTCATTTTCCTACACAGGTAATCTTTGGGAAGTGTCTGTAAGACTTTCAGGCTGGTAAAAGGATTTATCCTCTTTAGTGCATTTAATACTGGCCACAAATCATCAAAGAAAGCATGACTTTTCTTTAAATTATTTTAGGACAACCTCTGTCAATTTAGAAATACCATTATAGGATCCTTGGCTTCATCTTACGTGTTATTTCTTTTAGTTTCCTTCCTCTTTATAGGTCAGAGTCTCACAGTGGTTGCAAGTGCATACAATAAAGGTAGTAAATTCTCTCTCTCTCTGACAATATTTATTTCTATGCCTAGCCAGTCATACTGCTCTCTAGTGCATGAGAAGGATATGTTGAAATTGAAATTAAAATTGTTCACAGAGTGATGGGAAATTCCAGTCGTGATTTTTACATATATGCACAAATTGAATGAAGATATTAAGAACAGTTCCTGTGCATCTTTCATTTTCATATTTCTGCAGTACCTCCATGCTTTGCTTTGCAGCTTTTAAGCATAATTTATTTATTTTGAGGGAATACATGCTGTTTTTCTTTATAATAAAATAGGATATGCTGCTTTGTGAACCACATGTTGAGTTTCAGCACTCAGGTTCTCATACTACTATATTAATTAAGCTGTTTCTCCTGAGAAATAAGAACAATAAGTTGTTTCTCCTGGAGATGAAAAAATAAAATAGCTCAGGTCAGACCACCTGACCATCTGTCTGTGTACAAATATGCCTGTGCCCGTGTGTCAACTTAAACAAATTCATTTAGATATAGATATGTGCAATTATCTGATATATTGAAGATGTGCAAAGAAATACACAGTTATGTAGAAAAGCATCCCTTTTTGTGCTAGAGATATGGTGCATCTGCCCTGTTCTTGTAAACTCTGAAACCCATCCACGGAGGAAAAATTACCTGTAAATATGTTCTAATGGTTTTCTGTGAAACTTGGATATTTCCATTCCTGTTTGGAAATGTTTTCTGTGTCACCCCAATGCTAGGCTTGAGACACCAATACAGCAAAATACTGAGTTGTACTATTTTTTTTGGTGACAAATACTGTCCTTCCCACCACCATGTGTTATATCTCTCCCCTTTTCCCCAATTTTTTCTCTATAGAGCATTTTCTTCTCTCTAGTATATTGTGTTTCTGTCACTTCTCCCTTTTAGTCCTTTGGAGCAAATCTGAAATTGTTCCCTTAATGATTTTTTCCTCCCCTCTCCCCTTCAGGCAGCTCCACTTCTGATCCCTGCGGTTTACATTGCTAATGCTTAAGGCAATTTGGAGTTAAAAAAACCTAGGTGTATTGTAGAGTTGGTTTGTATGCTTTTCTAAAATAAATTAGTTTAAACTTACACTACCGTGAGTTTGTTTTGACCCCCACCCAATTCCCCTGGATGTCATTATGTCAATAACAACTTAGTCTAGACTATTACCAAACAAAGACAGGTTTCTATATGTGTCTTAAGTAAAAGACACCTTATTTACTGTATGATATCTAGAGTGGTTAGGGAATACTTCTGGATCTGTCTCTTGCAAATTTTGCTATAGTGGCCGGTGAGAGAGGAGGGGTTTTTGTTTTTAATAATATCACAACTTGCCTTGGTCACACTGATAAACCACAAGAATAACTAGGTCTACATTTTCAAACTTGTAGAAATGAATTAGTGGCTTAAAAGCATAAAACAGCAAATGCTGGCCAAGGTGCATGACTGATTATGAAATTAGAGAAATTTATGTATTTCATTGGGTTGTAGTCAATCTCTGACCTGTTCTGTGTGTTTAATTTTGCTCTTTGGCTTTTCTAGGTAGTTCTTATTACTGTTTCTGTAACTTGGCTACTTCTTTAAATGTGTTAACAGTATCTTGCACAAATACGTCTGTTTCTGCCCTTCCTGTGCAAATGAAGCTGGTGCAGTATTTGTAAGAAAGATGAAGCCTGAAACACGTGGACTGGTGCCCGAGTAAGGGTTTGACAGGATGGAGTACAGCACTGACGCTTGTTCTCAGTGCTTTGGATGGTATTAATCACTGACGAGGAACCTCTGTAAGACACGAGTGCTCAGCGTGCAGTTTCATACAGAAAGGCAAGAGAAGCAGCTCTGTACAGTCTGCTCCACTTGATACTTTAAATACCCGGCAAACCCTTAATTTCTCTATTCCATCTGTTGAACAGCTTAATGCTCGGAGGCAGAAATGAGAGAGGGCAGAATTGGATGGGGATGGAACCTAGGGAGCACACGGTACTGCAAGGTCATGACTCCCTGGCTTGACTGTTCAGTCACGATGGGGCTAGCAGAGCTCCAATTACTTCTGAAGAACAGGATCCAAATTTACTGGAAGATTTCTGAAATGAATCCTCCTGAAATTTTGTTGCTAGGATCAGCAGTTACTCTCTTGCCAGACTTGCAATTGCATATAGGTCAGTGGCGTCAGGATTTATTTTGTAAACATTTCATGATTCGACTGCTATCTTTAGAGATGCCCCCTCTGTCTACACGTAGATGTTTTTCTTGAAGAGTGACACATTAAATTGTTCCAGGTAGCCCTTTGTTTCTCCTCTTGGGAGGACAGTGAGCAAAGATTACAAAACAAACATTGCTAAGTTTTTCAGTGATATTTTACTTTGTCTGTGATTAACTGCAACAACAAATCTTAAATATTTACTTTGCAAGAGGAGGAAAATGAAATGTAAAGGTCCAGATGAGATTTGCTGGTCACAAGACCACTGAACAGCTGTTTAGCAATCCACAGATCGAGTAAAATAGCTTAAGATAATGATAGGGAAACACCAGTCTAACTAAAGGCATCTCTTGGTTTTTTGAGTTTATCTGAACAAATAGAGATGTTGTGGCAGTACTTTGAGTGGAATAATAATCTTTTCCACTGAAGATTAGTTTAAAACAATAATAAAGAAAAAATGTACCTTACAACAGATCTGTTATGTGAAAACAGGTCCTAAAGTGTACAGTTCCTCTAGATGTTTTATTCAGCTGGTAAACCTGTTTTATAAGGCGAAATTCTTTTCCAGATAATATTGTAGGGGAGTGTGCTCTGTAAGCCTGGCAGGAGGACAGACAGCTTTATAGACGGGAGACAATAGGCGAAGAATCTTAAAACTGCTTCTTGGAACAGCCCGTAACCTGCAATTTGGGGCACACCCAAGCGTTGCAGCGGCTGGCCAAGGCTCCCGAGAGAGGAGAGGAGCTGCGAGCTTCAGCAGTTCCTGCTGCCTGTCTGCCGCCTTGGAGAACTCGGGTTGGAAAGTGACCAGCCGTGGTTTCTTTTTGTACTTGTAACTCACGTGAGCAGCCGTGTCTGTAAACGTGTAACCCCATCCGCCACGCTTTGCACACACCTCAGGTGATTTTATATACATTACTTTCACAAATAACTTGAGGAAAATTGGGATGTTCTTATCAAAGGATGTGAATTGCATGAATTCACTGCATGGCAACTGTAATTATCATCGTGAGCCTCTGCTCGTATGTCTGTGCTAGTTAAAACAGCCACCTGCACGGCTGTTTGGGACTGCCTGTTGTGTTCAAGTGCGGCACCCAACACACTTGGGGCACTGTCCTATTAGAAGTATCTTTTTAACACCTCAGCTTGCCTGGATTCTTCATTTAGGTTATTTCTTCAGTATTTATTAACCAAAAATCAGGAAGCAAAACACTGTTGAATTTACATAGGAAGCCAACAAGCTGAAGCCTGTAGAAGTTCTTCCCTGCAGGTGTGACGTTCGGTCATTCTGAAGCAAAAAAAGCCCATGTGATAAGCAGCTCCAGGTATGCAAACTGCATGCAAAATAATAAACGAGGGTTTCCCGTTGTCCTCACTGGTTGGAAAGCGGCGGTTGCCTTTGGCTGGGAGACTGGCCGCTTAGGGTTAGATGGTGAGGAGCTGCAGTCGGTCTTCTTGGGGAAGGTGGTGGTCCTCATCTGGCTGGTGCCAGGAGGCCCCTGCACAGGGCAGAGCGAGGTGGCCTCTGTGAAAGGAACCAGTCTCTCCGTTAGATGCCTGTGTGAGCAGCTACCATTTTGAAAAGAGGCAATTTGAAAAGCAACCTTCAGACCTGTCAAAGGAGACGCCAGGTGATGAGGACTAATTGGGATAAACTGTGGTTAGTATTAAAGATGTCTTTAGAAATGCCCTGTTGCATCTGACTCACCTGTCTGAGAATCTGGATGTGCATTTTTCTCTGTTTGGATTCCGTGAGCTGGCAAGGAACAGTTTTACATCAAGTACTAAGTTTCCTCAATGACTCACAATTTAGCTAATTCTCGTGAACTCAAGACAAATGCTGAAGTTTGGGAAGATTTTGACATGCTGTTCTTGTTATACCAACACAAAGATTCGTCCCAGCTTTCGCTGCGCTGCTTTGTGGTGGTGGTTTCACAGGTCGTATTTCTTCTACGGTTGCTGAACCCTGCCAGGCTGCTATTCTGCCATAATGTATTCTACTGACAAAGCTGACTGTCAGTTACGTTAATTAGCTACTGGTAGTGATTTCTCTACTATAAGTAGAGTATAGGCTGGGGGGAAAAAAAAGCTTATATCTTTCCATGCAATTTTAATTCAGCTCTCCTGTTGTGTGTACTTTAGGATACAGATCCTCTTATTATGTAATTACTTAATCTTTTTTTTTTTTTTTTCCATTAGTCTCCTGCTTTATTCAGTGCATTAACTGAGGGAACTGAGATGGAGGGGGGGTGGGGGGGAGGCTACTGCAAAGCTACCAAAATGTAGCATTTCCTAGCTTTTTAAGTGCTTCACCTTTTGGTGGGTGGAGTTGGGTTTGGGGTTTTTTGGTTCTGCCACCTTTGTGACTTTCATTTAGCTTAGTTGTTTGTATATGGAAGAAGATCTAGACTGCTGGTTCTGCCGTGCTTTTGCATGCTGCATGCCAATTCTGTATGAGACGGAATGAGTTTGTTTATTGTATTATCTGAGGTGCTCAAAAAATAATAAAAAAGGAACTCTTGAGCAGCCATTCTAAAAGTTTGAATCTACTCAGGTAGAGACTAAGGTGTCCGTTTAACAAAAGAGATTATTCTGTTTCTTAGTTGTTTAGTCAGGGGTTTGTTCCCCTTGACTCTACCCATTACACCTGCTGGTGTCGTTATTATTTCCTTCACTGAAATTGAAACTCTGGGTCAGTTTCTGTTATCAAGGAAAACCACTTGCATTTTTTAGGACTTCATAATCTGGTCACTCTAATAGGAGTATAGTATATGATACCTAAGTTTATTCAGGCAGTACTTTTCTGTAGGTGGCATGGCACTTTGCAGAAAATCAAAATGACAGACCTTTTCTCTGCGATACCCAGCGTCTGAATATAACATGTCTAAATAGGACCCCTTAGATATTTTTTTTTTGTCCTCAAAAATTATGAAATATTTTCAAGAATGATACATTACTTGGATTGTGATAATAACTCGGAGCAGTTGCCACATACGGCACTTCTCATCTTCAAAATACTTTAAAGGGTTAGCTAATTAAATCACACAGCACAGTTTTTAGTGGGCTTGGGTGAGCACCAGTACCCCTGGTTTAAATGGAGAGTTTGAGTAACTTCTTCAGGGCAAGCCAGGCAGGAGCCACAGGATCCCTGCTTCCTCCTTGGCTCCTGCATACTTTTTTAAAATCCAGCTTGAGAGAGATTCCCCCCATAGTCTAGAAGCCTGCCCCAGAGTTGTTAAGTATCTGCCGGTAAGTTTTGGACGCTGAGCTTTGAAGCCTGAATGAATAATTGCATGGTCTCTCAGTTTGATAGGAAATTTGCCATAGGTTTTCTTTGTCAGTAATGGACATTTACTGAGAGACTGCTTCACAGAAGAGCAGAAGTAGGCAGGTGGTAAAGAGGATGAAAGACCTTCTGCACTTGGCCAAGTGAGAAAGTGCACATCATATCCAAGGAGTGGGGAAAGCAACCGGGGAATAACAGATTATCTGTGTGAAGTGGTTGTAAATCCCATTAGTACTTCCATGGCCAGAGAGAGTATCTTTTTATCTCCAATAATCTGTATGACTCTTCACTGCGGGCATGGCTGCTGTGTAAGATCTGGGCTGGCTTCCCTGTGACAGACCCCGGTGACACCTTCCGCTGTGGGTTCCTGAACTTTTGCCTGTGAACTCGCTGAAATTCCGGCCAGGAGACTGAGGGTTTCTCAGGTGTCTCAGGGTCGCTCGGGTGTCTGTGCTGGCAGCTGGGGCTGCACGTACATGTGCGGCTCACTCTGTCCCTACAGCTGTTGGAGCGGTGACATAAGCAAGTATGAGGCTTGTCGTTTCCTGCAGTATTTTCTCTATTTAATGTACTCGAATCGCAGAGCACTCCAATTAACCGGTTCACGCACTTTGGAATTGAAGAGACAGCCTTGGAGAAACTCTCCAGCTGCAGCTGAATTAAAGCTAACCAAGGCCTGAGGACTGCGAGAAATAGGGGTGGGTGAGGGGCTGAGAAATCTGGCAGAGTTTCAGAATCCAAGGGTGGGGTGGCTGGGGAGCATTATCTTATCTGAATGGTGATTTCTATTCTGTATGTTAATTAAAACACATAGTGTACAAACTAGCATTTAGGAAATCTTTCGGAGGATCTTTTCCTAAGGGGATGTTTTGGAAGTAAATTGTACATGCCTGCTCAGTGCAGCCTCTAAGAACTGTACTGAAGCAAACAGTCCAAATTAAATGCCATCTTTAAGCAACACGGTTTTACGTATGTTGATAGTTTGAGGGGGACTGTTTTTATTTTGTTCTTAATAATGCATTTTGGCTATTCTCTCAGGGAAGGGATAAAAACATGTTTGTCAAAGCTGTAGAGACTGACGGCGTGAGATGGAGGAGTCCGGTTCAAGAATACAGAAAGGAGTCATCAGTTTTAAAAGAAAATTTTCAATAGCAGTTAAGAAGTTTTACTTATTTCTTAATGGTTCTTCTTCACGAAGGCTACTTGAACAGACTTACTCAGGAACCAGTTTGGATGAGTTAAACCTGTTATAGGTGGGTCTGATTGTGTATTTATTGTAAGCGTATAAACAAGGTTCCCGTTTAGTAATCAGAAAATGTTTACATGGGAGGCATGTTTTTCGTTATCTTGTCAGTTTTGTTTTCTTTGCTGTCTTATTGTGCATTCATGACTCTGATTTGTATGCATCCTTGCTTCTGCGCAACATGCCATATTCTGCGTCTCGGGTGGAATGATCTCATGCACTGGCAGAGGTGGGTACTGCTGGTATTTTATTTGCTACTTTGCCTTTTTATGGAACACAGACACATAACCACCTCACAAAAACAACAAACCAATCCCCCTGCAAAGTATTTCTCGCTTGAAAAGCTGTGGAATTTCTCAGATTCTTCATAATTGCAATGACCTCAGGTGTAGCAAATGAATAACAATTAAAGCCAAATAACAGTCTTCTGCTGGGTTTAGAGACAGGGATTTTGTTTTTTAAACTTTTGCAGAGGGACACATATTTCCTGTCATGGGAAAAAGAAGTTACAAATGCCTGCATGGAATTAAAAGGGATTTGGAAATGAAATGCAACCCTGTGCCCCAAATATGAAATTGCATGTGGTTTGCCTGGGCATTTCGGGAAAATCCACTGTCCTAATCTAATCCAAATAATTAGATTTTGGATTAAGGTAGGCTATAGTCATCAAAACCAGAACAGGTAGAGATAATTTTTGTCCAGTCTAGACCCTCTCTTATTATGCCTAGGTTATTTTTCCTATTTATAAACCTCTGTACCTTTCACTTCAATGATTAATCTACAGGCAGAGTGCAAAAGTTATTAAGGCTAGAAACAGACAAAAAGATAAATGCTGACCTTTCTAATTGGCTCTTGAAACCTGAAATATTTACCGCTTGCAGGATTAATAATGTTTGTGTAATGATTTGTCATCCAAACTTAGTATTTCTTGCTTCTTCATGAAGCCATGCTAACCTCAGATAAATAAATATCTGCCAGTGCCTCCGCGTAATGGATTTTTCAACATCATCATAGAAAGAAGTCTTACTTCCAAGCGATTCACAATAAACTTTGGTTGCCGAGCGTGCTTTACTGTTGGCTCCCTCACACTTGCTTTGCTAAGTGCGATCATGGCTGGAAATGAATGGTTTTCTTCTTTATCTGAAGCCTTTGGCACCAGGAATCAAGACTTAATCATTCTCTGCATTGATGGGTAGCGGAGCATAACGGCTCTCTCAAAGCTGGCAGGGTGGTATTTTGTTCTCTGCTCGTGTTCTCCGCAGTTAGTGGGAAGGGCTATAAAACCTGTGATTCTTTGCTCCACTATGGATTAGGGGTTTTCAAGCATAACTCGCAGGTTTTTTTCCTCTCTGTTAGTACTGAAGCTGAGATGTCTGCTAGTACCCGAGAAAGCGTTAACGATGTCGCCACCAAGAACGTGCTTGTTTTTACTGCGTTCGGCAAACTAGCTAGGATTAACCATTTGCATTGCACTGTGTTACAGTGAGTTTTATTAGCAGAGGATAATAACTTCAGCGTTTCACTGACAAATATATAGTCTCTCCTCACAATAAGGACTCTGTAAATGTGATGAAACAGATTGGCTTTGTTGCCGTGTTGGTCTGTTAAAAGTGACTGTGAAAAGAAAAGAATGCCAGAAAGTACTGTACTTTTACAAAGGGAGGGAAAAAAGGCAAACACAGAGAAAAACAAAAAGACCTTTCCTGTGGCTTTGTTGCTGTGATAAATGCAGTGTGTTCCAGGGACTTCTGAAAGTGAGTCTTTAAAACTGGCCTGACACACGAAAGTGCAAACACTGAGCTAATCTTGAAGAGCAAGTAAAATCACATTGTATTTGACTTTAAAAGGAACGGTAAACTCTATCCTGCTGGGCCCCTGATGGATAAATGAACACTGATGTTTCAGAATCAAAGCAGCCTGTGTAAATTCAGTCTTACGTGTTATGTAACAGCTGAGGATTTTAGGAGAATTATGACGTAAAAGCCTGATGCTTATTTAATAAACTGAGCATTAATTACAGTTCAACAGTTTACTTCTGGAATGAACTGAAGAGTAGCTTTGCAGCTCTTTTCATTTTAATTGCAGCATCTGTTGCGAGCTTGAGTTTCTCTTCCCTGACAGAGAATTCTGCTGCATTGATGCCGTATGCATATTATTGGCAGTGTTTTAGGACAGCTTGGTTGTTTATTTTGGGGGGGTGCAATGTGTCCACTCCATGAGTCACTGACCAGTTTGTTCAGGATAAACAGCAGGAGGAAACTGTTGATCCACTGTAGCTGGTTTTGATCATGGTCTCCTAGCCGTGCTTTTCCTTTTTTTCCTACTCTCTCTTCTACCACTTCCAATTAAAACACCTAATTGTAGAGGAAGGCACATGTCATTGTACCAGCATTATAAGAAGATGATTTTGCAGGTCATTTATGATTAAGTTTGCTCAGAAGCTCTGCTGTGGCTGGTGGAGGGTCGCTAGCAAGATCTCCAATCAAAAGCTTCAGATAAGGTGCCAGCTACAAGTTTGGGACCACCTATCAATTGCGCATCTGAATCTGTCATGTAATGTGTCAGCCACTTCAACTTTCAGGTTGTTGCTCTGAAGTGAGAAGTAGGCTCGCACTCTGAAAATGTCTGAAACTTTTGAATTGCCTTCATTTCTGCAGCAGCTGCTGACTGAATCAAGAAAGAGGAACGGGCTTTTCATATTTACGCTTTCCAAGGCATGGATCTCCTGTCCTAGAAGGGAGATGGTGGAAACGGATGCAAGTGTTGTAGAGAAGGAAGAATTAGTACCTGAGCTGCTAGATAAAAATAAAAAAAAAATCAGCAGTGACCCAAAGCACTACATGGGAGATCAATAAAAAGTAAGTCGGTATTGTCCTGTTGAATTAACACCAGAACATATTACAACTTCGGTTCTTCCTAAAAATCTTTGTTTTCCAAGAATAATTAACCCCAAACTTTGCAGTGAAGAATCGAGCTTCTTGTTGTCCAGAGGTATGAATAAAAATTTACATTTCCTGAGAGGGCAAACAAATTGAGGATAATGCTCCTCCAGGTTTGATGATAATTCCTGCAGTCATTTTCTCCTGTGACCATTAGCAGAATAAAAACAAACAGGTTCCTCTTACTTGAGCCAGTGCTATAAGGGAGTGTTCGCTGCAAGCCATGCGGGGTGTTGGTAAGAGTAGTCTTGGGAAAATTGTTACCATTTCTTTTTAGGTGGAAAATCTGACGTTTCCCCACCCTAACCTTTTAGTGTTGATTTGCTAAGTTTTTGAGGAAGTCCTGATTTCACACAGACACATGAATAAAGAAAACACGTTTGCACGAGATTTGCACTGTGCGTATTTTCTAGTGTTGATGCAGAGAACAGTGTTCCAGTGTTGCCTTGTCTAAATATAGGTTTTAATTGTTTTCTTTCTTTTATAAGGGAGCTTAAGGGAGCGGTCTGTCAACTGGTACAGCAGAATAAAAGCTTTCATGTACACAGTTTATGAATACTAGTACTAAAGCCACTTCTTTGTTGCCCACGTGTGGAGTCCCGGTACCAACCTGCGCGTCTGGTACACACGGTGCAGTGTGATCGCCGGTGGGCTAATCTGTAGGTGACAGAAATGCCAGCAGTGATGTTCAGCTGTGTCACATGAAGAACCAGTTGTTCGGCCCCTGGAAATCTGTTGAGGAGCTTTCACCAAAGAATTTCAAACTGCGCGTGCTCTCCGTGAAGGAAATGTAAAGAAAACTTTCCTGTAAAGGCTGAGACTTTGCTGTGGGAGTTTGTGCTGACAGGTCCCTTTCATGTAGCCATAGTTTGAACAGGCAGAAAAGAGCTTATTCCAAAATATTAGCATAAATTGGGGGCTTTAAGCTTAATTAGGGCATGTATGCTGTAAAATGAATTGCAAGAGGGGGGAAAAGTTTCCACCTTATTTTTAATTATATTTGTACAACTTTTTATAGAGTAATTATGTGTTTTACTCTGAACATCGAGTTATATTGGGAAGTAAATGGTATAGGCTGAGTCTGAATTTTAAGTGTGAGCCATGTTTAAAAAGCAATTAACGCAGAGAGGTGTGCTGAGTGATAAATGGGGGAGGAGGCAAGCAATTGAAAATGAAATGATCTTGCTGTAACAGTTTAATGTGGAAGAGATGCGGTAGGGAAGCGACTGGGGCATCGCCTGAATTTCTGCTGGGCTTTTGCAGAAGGCAAACGCTGTGGCAGCGCAACGTTTGTATGCAAGGCTTTGGCTGGCAGCTTTGACTTTCCCAGTGGCTTTCCTTTGCCCACAGTATTGATGAGTGTTTAATTGCATAAACGTCATTTACTGAATGTAACATAACTTTAATTATAAAAAGTTCAGGGTTTATTGGGGTTTTGGAAGACATCGAAGAGGCGAGATTTCTATCTGTCTAACTTTTCCTGCGAGTGACTCATGGACCTTTCTGCAGCGCTCTGATCCTTGTACGATTTACAGCTGGGGCACGGCTCTTCGAGAGTAAACAGACTGAAATTCTGAAGAGGTTGCAGCGGTACTGTCATGTTATCTAAGGGGCCTTTTGAACTACTAATCAACTTAAAATATGTCCTTTGTATGCAGTTCTCTCGTCCGTGCAGGTGTGTCTGACGGCCAGCCACGTTACTGGGGGCAACACGAGTACAGGTGGAGGAGAACCAGCCCCGCGCGGCTTTTATTGAGTTGTGTCTTTCAAGCAGGCATTTCCCTGCCTTCCAGAAATGACAGGCAGAACCTGAAGCAATAGAATTTGTGAAGTAAATTCAGGGAGACGCGATGGGTGATGAGTCATTACTTCAGTTCATTTTCTGTATTTTAAAATATTTATTGTAACATAAAACTCTTCCCAAACATTGGGCCGGTTTTAATCCTTTCTTGTGTTCAGGGGAGAGAGTGATTTATGAAAGTTAGGGAGAGTAAGTTATGGTACTGATTCAATTTGCTGAAATAAATAAAGAAAATCAAGTTTCTGTGCTGTTTTGAAAACTCATTTCTTTAAAGACCTTCCAGATCTTTAAGCTTCTAACTCTTGCAAGTGCAGTAGAAATTATTTAATATGCAAAGCAATGATATTTTGAAACATGAGTAACTTTTTAAAGTGTCACTGCAATTACTATATGTAAAAATACTTATTTGGAAATAATTCAGAGCACTTTTTCTGACATGATGGCTTGTGCTGTATTTTGGTCTACAAGAAAGGCAGTAGCTGTACCTCCTGAGCGCTGGGCTTGGGCGAATTTTGTTTTGGTGAGGGTTTGTTAATGTGGTTTTATGGGTAAATTCTCCTTGCAGGTAAACTGTACCACCAAAAAGTGGTCTTGCTGGCACAGTTGCTTTTACTAACTAGAGTATATCTTCAGAGGCATCACCAAATACAAATTGGGCACGTGGTGTCTCCATCTCTGGAGACATTCAAAACCCGCCTGGACGCGTTCCTGTGCAGCCTGCTCTGGGTGACCTTGCTCTGGCAGGGGGTTGCACTAGATGATCTCCAGAGGTCCCTTCCAACCCCTGCGACTCTGTGATTCCGTGACTCTCTCGGTGTTCTGCTGCGGCAGCGCTGCGTCCCCAAGCCTGGGTGCCGTCTGAGAAGTGGCTGTGATCCGGTTCCTCGGAAGCGCCAGACAGTGCACGCCAGGATCATGCCCCGGCCCTGCTGTTCTCTGCTCGCCCCTGGTTTCATCCAAAGGCAACGTGGATGTGTCCCTGGCCAGCGGTGAGGCAGGATCCCACTGCACTGGGACACGTGGTGGTAGGTGAGCACCACCGCAGGGGGACCCCACCAGCATACGCCGACTATACCTGGGCAAGAAGTTGGCATTGGCGAGTGTGTTAGTGTATTATTTATCCTTACTAACACTGGAAAATTTCTTAGCGTTGTTACTGCTGAACCGCTTCGCAGTTGTGCGGATAAGGCTGCCTTTTGGGGAAGAACTGCCACTATTAAAGCATTTGAGAGCACAGCGATAGTATCAGCAATAAGCAAAACTCCATAGCTGTAGATCAGATCATATCTAATCTAAGGATTTTTGTGGGAAGGACTGTTTCTTCTGGCACAATGCTGCACACCTTGCCTGTGTTTGTGGTTTGTCTCGTGACAAAAACTACTCCAGACCACTGTTGATATTGTTGAAAATGGAGCACAAATTTGAAACCAAAAGGCTTTCTGGATTTCAAGTCCCAGTAGTCACCAAGGAGGGCAGAAAATCAGTGCTGCCATTGGCAAAGGACCAAATGAGCAGGGGGAATAAATCCGACTCTAAGGCTTAGAAAAGGAGGCTACAAGGATTGCCTATGCCATTAGTTATGGTGGTTTTTATTTAGGAACAAAGACTCCATATACATTTGTAACCAGTTGCTTATAATGTGTATTTTCAGTAATACTCAGAAATACATTGTAAGTTGACATTTCTTTGCTATAATTAATTTAAAACACAGGCATAAAGGAATAAGGTTTGGCGTTTTTTTCCCCAAGTCTTTGTTTCTTAAAAAATGGCTTATATCAAATATGTTTAAAAATGTTTTGTTTTATATTGCCAGTTTGAAGTGCAGATCAGTGTTGCAGCAGCCACCGTGTATAGATGGATGAAGAGGATCTTTTTGTAAATATCAGTCAATACATCTTTTGAGTGTTTTATGGAACATAACATAAAAGGCACATTCCTTGCCAAAACTTCCTTTGTGCTGGGCTTCTCTCTAATGTAATTTCCATCAGTTAAAGAATAAAGAGAGCGTGTTTTTGGGCCCGTTTTGCTTGGCAGTGCACAAAGGAAAAGAAGGTTGGAGGGGGTTGAGAGTATTATTTCTCAGCTACTTCACACAAAGAAATACTGTACCGCTTTCAGAAATCTCTTAGTACAAATGCCTCCTGTCACAGGCGATCAGTGTTACGCCATTTTGACACAGCTGTACGGGATACTGCAGCGTGTTACAAAATTGTTGTCCTGGACTCAGTACAGGAGGGCTGGAACTGGGCAAGAGCTGTAGGTCTGATTTTCCATGCTCACGTGGGTGCTAATTGTGGAGTGAGAATCATTTCCGTGAGTAGCTCTTGGGAAATGACGTTGTCTAAGGCAGTGCACTTGAAGGATGAGGCTCACCTGCTGCGGACCTGCTTGGAGAGGGGCTGGATTGGGAGGACTGGGGGTGTCTGCGTCTGCCTGTCTTTGGGTCTGTGCAGTCATGCGTACTGTCTTACGGGAAGGGGTAAGAGACATCCTCCATCGCTTGCATGGCACTCATGTTGACTTGGCCTTCTGATTTTGTCGCTACGTCTCTACCACAACCCTGATCATTTAAAGTCGGGTTTGTTGTTCTTTCCCTAGTTTGAACACAACAACTTGGCTGAATGCCCCATCTTAAAAGGGATACAAACAATGTGGGAGGGTTGGACGTTTGGGGGACTTCTTTTTTCAAGCTTTTATATCCGTAGCAGTAGATGTCCTACCAGTGTGTTATCCCAACCTGAAAAGTTTGACCGTAGAACTTGGAGTGCATGGCTCTTGTCTTCTGCTGGCAGAAGTGTTTTCTGCCAGTTCTCTGTACTGGGAGCCAAGGTTTGACCAGGAGAAAGAGCTGAACCCTCGCTTCGGAGGGGTGGGGAGGGAAGAAGCCGGAGAGCTGCAAACTCTGCCTAGAGCGGGCAGCGCTGCTGCCAAAGGGGGAACGTCCCTGGCTGCCAGCAGTGAGCCTGGTTCAGCAGCTGCCTGAGGACATCGGGAGGAGAGGCTGTGCTGCGTGCTTGGCATGCACCGAGGTTGTTCTGCTGTCGTAGCCCCGCATGGGGGAAAGGCAGAAGGTAAAGAGCTGAAGTTCCCTGTGGTTGTTAGCATAAACATATGGGCACGGACGTGCTTCATGCTTGTTAAACTTACATCCCTGTTGCCCTCTTTTCAAATGATCTGTGTAATACTGAAAATGAGATAACAGTAAATAAAATGTTCAGCCTACTTTGCAACTGTCAATAAACAAATGTCTCCATTTTATGTTGTGGTTATCAGATGTTTCCTGCAGTCCTGCTGCTTGGTGCTCTTTGTATGCCTCTCCTTTTGGGACTAGCATATGAATTTTCTCTCCTAATTACAATCTTGCACCGCTTAAACTAGTAATGACAAGAGTGGCCATTACTTCATTAACGTGTAAGAAGAAAGTAAGATTCAACTCCCTTGACTTCTGCTGGTCACAAGTACTTTGAAGGTAGGTGACTTTATTCCCACGCTTAAAATTTGAATATGCTATCTTTTTTATGCTCAAAACATCAAACTTCCTCATTAGTGGACTTACTGTGAGAACATCCGCTAGATCTGGCTCTTTGACTTAAAACATAAACTGAAAGTTTTATCAGATTTATTTATGCTATGCTGAATTCCATCAGATTTTCTTGGTGTCCTTATATTTTTCGATTTTCATGGAAGCGCTTCATTTAAAACTTAGTTTTAAGAGGTGGTTTCTCGATGTTGGTTCACTATTGCAGCCTGTTCTGTTTGTAATGTGTCTCGGGTACGTGGCACAATACAGCACGCTGGGGGAAAGAGGATGTTTGGAGATTTGAGAGGAGGCCTGTCTGTACTTCTTCATGTTTGTTTGGGCTTTTTTGTTCAGTTCTAATTCATCGCTTTTTTAATAAGTGTGAGCCGTTCAACTTCCAATGCTAGTTTTGGTTTCTCTGTTCTTGAAGTTGAGGAAACACATCAATATTTGTGATTCTAACACATTTTGAAACAGAATTGGCGTATTTCTTTGCTAGTGTATTCTAGCAAAATTGCATAGGCATTGCATGATGAAAACAACAAATTTTGGCCCTGGGTATCCGTTTTATTCACAGTGAGGAGGGGAATCCTGATGTGCAAATGAAGGGCACTCTGTATTTGTGTAAACCGTTTTCTTTTTTGGTCTTTTAGTCTAGCGTTTCCACAATAATTTGTTTGTTGCAGGCAGTTATACATAGTCAGTTCAGCTGTTTCCTTCAACAGTTTCTGAGGTTTTCCAGGTTCTTTTGGGTGTTTACTCTTGTATTTCCCTTTAAAGAATCTTCTGTCCGTCTATAGATAATTTTGCAGCTTTACTTAAACTGCGAGGTCACAAATTCTGTACCATCAAGTGAACGGTAACTTTTTTTAGTATGGGTCAGGTTTTAACTTCGTGTGCCTTTAAACACGGTTTCATGCTTTACTTTCACAGTAAAGGCACGATGGCTGTTTCAGTGCACAGTGTTCCTTTGTATTTGCTGTCGGTGTGGATGTAGGCTGCTACTAACACAGTAAGAAGAAAGGTTTTTATCGATATTTATATAAGGTGTGTGGTTTATTTTTCCCCATTGGATGTATTGTTAAATAATAACCGCTGTAGCGCTGTGTTATTTCTAGGTAAGTTTATAAAAGTACACACATCGCTTGAAGGACTAGGGTTTTTTTTCCCTAAACTGTTGCATGCGGAGTACAGTTCAGCATATGAGGTGTTAGACTGCAGCAGTGAAAAATGTGTTCTCTGGGCGGAAAGAGAGAGATGTATGACACTCTGGTGACATGTATATAATTAGTTCTGGGGAAGTGAGAGAGAGTTACGGTTTGTGGTCATCTATGTATTAAAATAGGTTTGTGTTATTTCCTTAAACAGATGTAGAAAGCTGTAGTCCTGGTAGTGCGTTTTTCCTTGGCTTGGGTGGAGCAGCCTGCGCTCTGAAGGCAGAAGGGGACGGGTGCAAGTTACCCTGTCGTGGCACGACAAACAATTATTTGCTCCTGCGTTATCACCTGGCCTTGGTTTTGGTCTGCCTCGCACTCAGCTGAGATGTGGGGGGCTTCGGGGGCCTTCTGCTTTCTGAGGCGGGCAGCTCCTCCGCACAGGCTGGGTCTGGCTGGAAACTCTGTGAGGAGAGAGAAACGTGTATTTCCAAGTTGACTGGCAACTGCTTAAAAGGAGAGAGGTAAATGCTGAACAAACAAAGGCTGCCTCCTCCCTGACTGGCCGAAATGAGGCCAGCTGGGTATTTCAGTCAAACAAAACACCTCCCTGGGAGTGATTTAAAGCACGATCCGCAGCCGAGCACGTGGGGCAAGGGAGAGGTTTGTGATGAGCAGATTATTTCATCCGGTACCCACGAGAGTCAGGGCCTCTCGCTCTCTTCTCTGTTGATTTGTTTTGTCTTTAAGGAAGGTGGCTTTGAAGTATGGCACGGCGTTTCCTGTTCTGCCCAGGTGACGGATGCGGGATGTGGTCCTCTGTGGTCCTCTGCAATGTGTGGACTGCTGCTGGTTGCCATGGCAATAGAAAGCCTCCCCAGCCAGGGATGAAAAATGCTCCATGGCGATGTCTTTGCTGGGAAATGGCTACAGCGGCAGAGACGTCTCATCCTTCTGGGAGTGGAGCTGCCTTTGAGTATCTCATCAGTGATTGAAATGTACTGACCCTGCCTGGTGCGATTGTGGATCATAGGATGAGGGTGGGTTTTTTTTAGACGGCAAGGGCATCCCGGCATATTAAAATACATCTCTGTGCTCATGTGGACAAACAGCCATTTCTGGTGTTCTGTGTTCCTTCTGCCTGGCAAGGATGCTTTCCCCTCACCTGCTCCCACGTGAGAGCGCAAGGAACACATCGGACTTTCTTAGATAGATCAGTCAAATCCTGTATTTAGTCGTCTTTCTCCTGCTTGTTAAGTTACATTTCTGTATGCCATGAGCAAGTATAAAGATGGTTCTTATATAAGACACTTTAGTTGAGTTTGTTGACTTTAACATCCCGTTCTGATCTCATTTGCTGCTCTTCAACTTCACTGATTTCAGCAGAATGATTTCTGATGCACAGGATGATGAGGGAGGTTCACATCCGAGATGCCCAAGCGCTGCAGTGAGGAGAGGCAGCCGGGAGCGCTCCTTTGCATGTTGCTGTTTTCACGATGTGGCCTTTCCGTCGGAATAATCCTGGTCCTCGCGTGATGCAAATATCCATTGGTTAGAATGGAAACTGATAGCTCTTTCTGTCTGCAGAAAAAACACATCCCAAGTTTCAAAGCTGTTGTATTCCCTCACTCTCTCTGCACACATAAGAATTTTATATAATTAAATTTGTAGACTATGGCCTGTATTTTTATAACTCTTTTTTTTAACCTCATCTCGCCTGCTGCGGGTACTGCCACAATATAAAAAGTAAGCAATGAAGGGAATCTTCCGTAGGGTGTGTTTGAAAAGCTTTTATAATAGCTTATTTTAAATCCTTGCCTCTGTGTGGGTAAAATGTAATTAAAGCAAGAGCTGCATTGCAAATGATGCTAATTCATTAAGTATATATCTTCAAAGTTTTTACTTCTGAAAGCTCTAATTTTGTAAAAATACTGGAAAGCAGTGGAAATAGAAGCCTGGTTGCTCTGTAAATAGTGCAAAAAGTATTTTAGTAACTGTAGTACTAATGACCAGAACATTTTTTTTTTTCCTTTAATTTTTTTAAATGGCATTAGTATTCCAAACAGCAAAATCCCTGGCTGGAGAATTGTAGAAATGATGATTGCTCATTAGCAAATAGAATACAGATGTTCTGTTCATTTTGCCTGAGTGCTTCACATAAACACCTTGGGGAGTGACTGGCACAGAGTACAAAACTTGATAGCATAACAGTGTGCTAAACACTTCGGGGCTGGCAACAGAAGCAGAAGCATACCATGTAATTTTGTAAAATTTTGTGTAATTTTTAATCATTTGTAGTGTTTGTGTAATGCGAGAACCTTCGTGTGGGAAGCGTGGGGGGGGCTGTCTCTACAGGGCTGTAATCAACACCAGAAACTAGAGTTGAGTCAACTTTGTGGAGGTCCGTTCATGTCTTTTTGGTTGACTTTTTCCCTTCAGCTTACAAAGGAGCAAACTTCATCCCCCTCCAAGTCCATGAATCTTGTATCGGTTGTAAATTTTTGTATTCGCCTGACCAGTTGCCCAGAATTTCTTGGGCCTCTGAGGTGGCATCTTTTTTATTCTTTTCTCATACGTCTTCAGGTGGGGTTACCAGGTAAGAAATTTGGTTTTCCTTCTCTCCCCTTCTTTCATTCCTCCATCCTCTCCCCCAACAATAATCCCAGTTACTTTTTTTAATTATTTTTAACTGTGCCCTGACTGTTTTCGAGCACGTATTAAATAAGGACTGGAGTAGTAAGGCACCGTTAGCGACTTTCTGATGGTTGTGTGTTAGTGGCCCCGGGGATTTTACATCCCAGCGTGATGTTGCTGAATCTATAGTTCTCTGCTGATGCCTGTGGTGCTTACAGAGTAGCTGAAAGGGGAGATGCCCCTGCTCTGCTGGAGGAGCCGTGTGAGTTAAGCCTCTCTGTGTCCCTTGCTCTTGGTCTCTGCACCTTGCAGGATTTTGTGAGAGAGAGTTCCCTTTCAGTGAAGATGCAGGAATTGTTTGGGTTTTAAAATCCATGTAAGAAGTGCTGATTCTCATTCATGCAATTGGGTGGACTTTTAAAGAAAGGGGATTCCGAGCTGTGATATTATTCTGGCCTCTTGCCATGGTGTGTGTTATACTTGTTTAGTTGCCAGGGCCAGGCTGGGAAGAAGCTGAATGAACTTTGGAAGTTTCAAAATGCATTTATTTCATTAAAGAATATGTTGATTCCAGTGGGTTCTTTTTCATAATATTTTTTAAGTTGGGTAAGAAGTCTTCAAATGACTGCCATAAAGTTGCGGAACAGTAAAGTTGTGCTTCAGAGCAGTACCTGTTTCAGACTGCAGCTGAACTACCATATGCCAGCCCTGATTGCCTGCTGCAGCTACTCTGCAAAATTATTATGCGGCATTGCATCCTTGGCAAGCAAATATTAAAAAATGCTTTTGTGGGATATTTTTTTTTTTTTTTAGACCTTTTAAAGTAGCTTCTTCTTTTCCAGCTCAGTGGAAGAAGTCTTCAAAGTATTAAACGGTGTCAGCGGCGGGAATTGGTAAGATGCTAGAAATGAGAAACTGGCATTGGGCACCCTGAGAGCTGGTTATAGCCTCAGGGTTGCAAGCCCCCGGCCCCCTTTTAAGCAAACACTCAGAACTAAAGGGAACTTACTAACATTAGTTTGTCCTGCTGAGTTGAAAACAATCCATCTAAATTAAAAAAAAACAAACAAACGTAGTAGGTATCAAATCAAATTAAAGTGAATTGAAACAAGTTGGATCAGCATGAAGTGACTCTGTTTGTAAAGAGTACTTTGCATTTCTATATCTTTTCACAGCCATAATTGAGAGAAGAATATCGGCAACTTCACTTACAAAGCTGCTGTTTGCTTCCTCCTTTTGCCCTAAAGCAAACAAAATAGGCAGGCTCCCAATTTGGAATCTATTGAATGAACCCAAATCACTTATTTGCTGTTTAGTTGTCGTGGCAGCAAGGCAAATAGATGTGAAAAGATTAGCCAAACAAAAAGGCAGAAGCCTTGGCCCTGTTGTGAGGATTTGGAAACCCGGTTACTAGTTCATCAATTGTTAGAGGCTGCGGGATAAAGGCATGTAGGAAAAAGCAAGCTGAAAGTAAAATGCCTCATCTGTGAGGTCTGCAGGAATGGGAAGGTTCTTGGAATAAAGTTTTACATTTTATTGTCATCTCTTCTTTCTCTTCCTGTTTCTGTTTCATTGCAGCTTCAATATGTATTGAAAATCATATTAACAAATAGTGAGGGTGCAAAGGAAAGCATGTTAAAGAAGAAAATTAATGATGATGTTAGCTTAGCGAGTGAGACGCTGCCCTGTTTGTAAAGATGTATCTGAGAAAGGTGTTAGTGAAGACGTTAGGTTTCTTATTCAATCCCATTAAAAAAATCTGAGAAATTCTAGACTTCAGGATAACTACAGCAATTATTGTCAACTGAGACACATGTAGCAAGAGGCAGCCTTTGCCTCAAAAAGGTTGCAGAGAGGGTCCACCAGCCAGGCAGCCCATGCAAAGGAGAAAAATTAAACCTCCTTCATTTAGGAGGGAGGATGAAACACCTTACCTGAAACCACAACGTCTGCATGGAAATAGGATGTGAATTTGAGGCCGTGCTACTCCCAGGGTTTTGCTGGACAGATGTATAGGTGAAGAAGGATCGTTCCCATACATCTTGCTCTGAGAGTCCAGCCGTGGAATATGGGCCCAGAGCTTAACAGAGAGAGTCCAGATGGACTGAGCCTTCGGCCTCCCGTCACTGCCCGGAGGTCTGGTGTGCTTTAGTTTGAAATTGATAAATGTAGTTGTAGAGAATTGTTGCTGTGATATGAATTACTCCCACTGTTATTAAATAATAAACATGACCGCAGCGACCTACTCACTCTCTAGACCGGATTCCTTCTGTGGCTTAATCTCGGTAATGGCTTCATTTTTGAACTACATGTCACGGGTGAGCTGCGGGCTGCTGAAGAAAGGGGCAGCAGAAGAAGGTTTGGTAGATTGATACCACATCATGTGTATCATAACGTAAGGTAGTAAAAAGCCTCGGGAAATTATATTTCTTAAGTAATGCAATCAAAATTGCACTTAGACAGAGGAGATATTGCTTTGTATTTACTAGCTGTGTTTACTGCTTTTTCTGATGTGCCTAAATAGGAAAAGCAGGTATTTAGAAACTTCAGGGAGTGGAAAATGGAGTTCTAGACCCGAATCTGTACAGTTACTTTTGGGAATAACACAGCAGAATGAGTGAGCTTGATTTGCTGCACAGCAGATGCCAGGATTATATGATGTGGAAGGAATTTTTTACTTTTAAACCCTTTCAGTGTGATGAAATGCAGGGGAGAGGAAGGAGGGGCTGACATAAGTGCCCTCATTTTTTTTAACCTCTTCTGTGCTCTGAATCCAGAGATACCAGTTGATTCATGCAAACACAGCCTGTCTGCGTAGGTGGACTCTACCAAAACAGTAATTAAATGTAGTGTAATGTTTCTGGACTAGAGCTAAAATGGAACGGAAAATAATACTGTTTATTCTGTGGTTTAAAGCGTGCTGCTATAAACAGAACATGCAACAGAGAATTGAGTTTGCATGAAAATTGATGCGGAGTACAGTGTGTCTTTTTTGGTATTTATGCATTATTTAAAACAAGTTTAGCAGACTATAAAGCTTTTGATTATAGTCAGCCAGTAAGTGTGTTCTGCTACGTTGTGCAGCATCTCAAAATAAAATGGACCGGCACTTGTTTACAAAAGCTAAAGGCTTTCAAGACCAGCTCATGGGAGGAGCAGATGGTATTTGGGCATGGTGTTGCGGTCCTGCAGTCCACACGATGCCATGTTGGACTGATTCATGGAGATCCATTTGCAGAGGCATCATAGTGAGCTGCTTCATTGAGAGGAGAAGAAACATTTCAATGAACTCTCTTGCCTTTTGCGCTATATTTAGCAAATGCCATTGACGGCTGTTATATTTAAAGAAAATGACAAGAGTATATCAGAGCCTTTATTAAAATAAACTGTGTCCTTTGCAAGCAGTGGTCCTTCTGTTCAGGAGAGCCTTCTGTATTGGCTGTGGTAAGGTGAAGAAGCTGTGCTGGTAAGGTTCAGCCCCAGGTTTTTATGGCGGGATCGTGCAGGGAAGTGGTGGAATCGCCATCCCTGGAGGTATTTAAAAGATGAGTAGACATGGCGCATAGAGACATGGTTTAGTGGTGACTTTGGCAGTGTTAGGTTGATGGTTGGACTCAGTGATCTTAAAGGTCCCTTCCGACTCAGACAACTCTATGATTGCATGACGGTGTCGGTGGCCTGCAGTGGTCCGGGAGAGCGGGCAGCCTGCGTGTGCTGCTGCTGCGCCAACGCGCTGCCTCGGCTCCATGTTTCACTCCAACACCCGCTTCGTTGCGCAACCAAAAACTGTGTGCGAACCGAAAAGTGCTCCCGGTCCCCTGTGGGCAGGGTGCTGCACCCCCACCTCCCTTCCCACGGGTGCCTGCCTCAGCCCTGCGTCAGGCGCGCAGCAGGTTGGGACGCTGAGGGTTTTAGTTGGGCAGGAGGGAAATGTTCTTCTTGACTGAAGAGGGCCAAAATACTTGCTTGCTGAAGGGAGAGAAAGGGAGGGGGGAAACTCCACTAAAGCAAGGACAGCAATGAAACCCCAAGTGACAAGGTCTTTGCCATGTTTCCCTTTTCGGCACTAGTAAAGCTCGGGGTGACTTAATGTTTAAAACCTGTTGAACCTGTTGGCAAGAACAGAGCCCTAGATCCTAGTTGCAGACGGTTTGTTTGTTGCTACCAACTGCATTTCAATTGCCTAGTGATAAGTGTTTGTTTTCTTGGAATTTGCTTTCTGGTGCAAGGTTTCAGCCCTGCAAAGGCGGAGTTGCTGCGGGCCAAGGTACGGCGGGGCTGGGGCACCCCACCAGCCCTGCCCTGCAGCGGCAGAGGAGGAGCGTGGTGGCTTCGAAGGGGCTGAATGTGGGAAATCGGGGAAACTGCGGTTGCTTCCTACTGCTGGCAGGCACGGTCGGTGTTAAACCCGTTGCTTTTATAGGAACAAGCTGACCTACTTATTAACGCATTGTATTTCAGTGTTCGGCTATGGCTGTCTGCCCCAGAGGGGTTTTGTTTCCAGCCTTGTGAAAACTCGGGGCCCCAGCCCCGTGCCGGCCTTGCTGGGGGTCCTGGGCACAGTCGTGTTGTGGTTCTGTCCTTCAGCAGGGTGTGAGGGGCGTCTGGTGGTGAGGAGCTCTGGTACCACAGTGATGGGAACCATGTGCTTATCTGCAGGGAAAAAGCCTACTGGAAGGACTGACGTATGCTAAAGAGTGACAGGAAAATAGAAAGAATTGAAAATTGGAGGGGAGTGATGTTTAAGTGTCATGAAAGGTTTTGACCAGAAATGCGTTTTCAGTTGCATTCTGTGGGGTAAAGAGGGGACAGTCACTAATGGCAGTAGCTGTGGGTACATTTAGAGTATCTGAAAGGAAGACTGTTTTTCTAGCTTGTGAAAGTCAGAGGTGATGGTAGTCAGCTGCTTTTCCCTAGCCGCATTCGAAGTAAGGGTTGGTTTAATAAGAACATGTGCAACGAGCAAATTCGGAGAAGACTAAACATCTGTGCGAGGTCAGGGAGGAGCTTCCTCTGGATTTGGTCAGCTGATGGCACTGTGGTGATAAAAGATTTGTGCATCTCATCTCATGAAGATGCCGGCATCAGACAACACGGGAGGCGAGCTTGCAGCTCTTTCCAGCCAGGACTTTGCTCTGTTTTAGCAAATTCAGATTTCTGTGAGCAAATGACAAAAGTGTGGTGGTGGAGAAGATGGGACAGGACAAGGCAATTTCCTTTCTGTGGCACTGTTGCCTCTGTCTCTGTTCTTGGGGCCTTTCAGTTTACCAGCCCTTTTTGCTGGGCCAGTGAGAGCTCCATCCATCTGTAACAGTGGAGTTGCATCCTCTCTCTTGGACTGGGTGGAATATATACTCTTACATGACTTGCCAGTAAAAACGGATTTGCTGCTCTGACGGAACCTTTCAGCTGATTTTAAAAAAAGTAAAATAAAATTCTGCTGTGATGTGGAGGGGCTCTTCTGAATGTATCTGTTTAGTTTCCAGCCTGGAAAGCCAACAGAGGTGTCCAAACAGTCAAAGCCTTCCAAGAGATTTCCTGCAGTTTTTCCCCCCTGAAAAGCTGTGACCTCCTTCGGTAATTACATTCCAGTGTAGCCTTATCTTTGAGGACCATGAAAGCTGGAGTTCACGTAGGATACGTGCTCAGCCAGAGTGTTGTCACAGCTGCAAAATTCATTTTTCTACCTTTTGCACTCTTTCTCCAGTGCCTTGTACATGCATGTGTGTCTCTTTTTCTTTGATATACACATATACCCTTAGTCAAACTACTTAGTCTAAAAGTTGGGAAAGAAAAGAGAGAATTTCTGTGTTTAAACTCTTGAGAGGCACTCTGCTAACATAATGATAGAGCTGTAGGATTACCCAGAGATACAAAATGACAGACATCATAGTTAATACTCATCAGCATCCTTTCTAGCAATCTCAAAGCAGTCCCATCAGTAAAAAGCCTAAGCAAGCTGTGCTGCATTATCATGATTGAGGGCCAGATCAGATTTGATGTTGCTGGCTGACATGAGAGAGAAGGAAGTTTTTCCACTTCTAAAGCTAACTTTATAAATAAGCTCTTTGTAACATTGCAAGCACATCCTCACATTTCTATTAAAATACCCAGTAATGACATGAAAACCATCCTCAAACATGGTTCCAGATACTTTGCCTTGAAATTAAAAGGAAGGGAGCTGCTTACATTCATCCCTGGTAAAGGAAGATGTAGCTCAATGCTTTCCTGGCATTAAGAGTTTGGGCTTCATATATTCCAAGCCCTTCCCAGCCAACATCAAGTCCAGCAACGTCGATTTTTAATCAGGCACAGTTACCACTGTTAGTCTCCTCTGAAACAAGTGGGTGATGCGACTTATCTCCAGCCATTTTAAGGCTTTACGCTGTTTTCTGTAACTGTATTAACGTTGTACAGTCCAACACTTGGTTTCCTGCACTAAGAAGTCCTGTAACTACCAGGTCTCTGACTTCACTGGAATTTCACTGACAATTTAGCATAAAATAGAAATATTTTCGTTGCTGTATTCCCACAGGAAGAATATTTGTGGCTTTTATAACAAAGGCTCTACAAAGACTATAATACATACCATTAGCATTTTTGTTGTACCGGATGAAATGTTGCACCAGATTTATGAATAATTGTTCCTAAATTGGGGCATCACGTATGTGCTAGGGGAGAGGAAAGGATCCCTATAAGGTGTTCAGTTCTATTGCTGATTGTGCGCAAGACAGCTGTTTGCCTATAAATGATGGCATTAAAAGAAAAAATAAAAAGGAGCTTTTTTTTCTTCTTGCATTTGCTTTTCCGGAGGTCCGCCACCCTTCTACTTTGAGATTTTTCTACCCCCTGCTGGAGGCAGGAAGAAGAGAAGCAGGGAGGTTCAGAGTGGGGAGGGAGATCTTCAAGAGGCGCTGGGGTGCTTAGAAACTCTTCATCTTACGGCTGTGAAGGGTGGTGGGTAGGTGTCTCATGGACTTCCCCGTGAGAGGGCAGGCGATCGTTCAAGATCAGTGCCCGGAGAGGCAGAGACGGGGAGGGGGGCAAGATGAGTATACGTTCTCTCTGTTCTGTTTTGTTGTAATCGATCTGATTACCAAACATTATTAAGATTTGTTTCCCTAGACGGCCGGTCCTTTGCTCTCACAGACACACAGATCTGATGCACAGCTCATGCTAGTAAATTGAATTTGAGCTGGCAGCGCTAGTATGAACCACTTGCCTGTACGTACACGAAGCAGAGCTCTCTAAAAGACCAGAGAGCTTCACTGACACGGATTATAGGAACTTGTGGTTAAAATCAGTAAACCAGCTCTCACAAGAGTTTGTTACAATTTTTGGAGCACAAAAAGAATTGTGGGGCGTTTTTGCTATGTGGTTGTAAACGCAAAATTGACAAGAAGACGCCTTACTTACTACAGGCAAGCCCTCTCTTTTTTCGTGGCAGCTTTCGTCGTGCTTCCCGCTTGGCTGGAGCCACGGCCGTTCCTCCCCAGCAGGGACCCAGCCGCCCGGGACGGGGAGCTGTGTTGGGGAGCCGCAGGGGAAGCGGAGCCGCAGGGGAAGCGAGATGTAGCACCATTTAAAAGGTGGTTTCCCTTCTGCCCTTGCTGAATGCCTGTGAGGATGGCGCAAAACACACTTGTAATTCTTGTTAATGAAAGCACTAATTTTCACAGAGCTGTCCTGAGCTACGGTTTAGCCGCCCAGCTGTTCCAGCCTGGGGCTGAGCCCTGCGGGATGCTGGTAACTCTGATCCTCTTCCACGGGCACTACTTATTCTCTGGCTTGTATACACATATAAGTGCTTTCCTGGATTACAGCCACAGCTCTCACTACCATCTGGATAAAGCTTCATTTCATTTTATTTATTTATTTTTTTTTAATGTCCGGCAACTTCTTTTAGGCACAGCCTGTGCACGTGGTCATTTTGGGTCCCTGTTCACCAGAGAAGGAGAGCCCCTTAGCTGACCCACGCTGTTTTGCGAAGTTAGTACACTTTGCACCTTTCAGCTGAGGATCTGAAAGAATTTGCAAAGGAATTGCAGTTGTATTTTGCCCATTCCTTACTCCTCCGATAACCTCACCTCTCGGCTAGTGGCGATTCAGAGTCCAAGGGGTTTGAACAGGATCATTCACAGCAAGTCAGAGGTTGGCAGAAGTGTAATTCCATAGCTCCCCTTCTTTTTTTAATTGAAATGTAACAGATAATATTAAGTAAAAGGTTGTTTTAACTGTTTTGGATAGAAAGGAGCTACGTGATAGCAGTTTGGCACGTTAGAGGCATCCGAGGGGCCTGTAAGTGCGACTTAGCTGCAAAGTCTTGCGTTAGTGCTTGCTCTCTAGAGACTCAAGTGAATTACTCTCTCACCACATTTCAGTTCGTGGCATTTCATATTTCCTCTGTTTTTTGAAATGTTGAAGTAAAAAATTCCAGCAAAGCCAATATTTCACTTACACGTTTGCTACTATATAGTGCAGATGGTACTAAGTCTTTGCATTAGCAAAGTGTTTGCTGGAAGATCTGAGATGCGTATGCAACTGAAGTCAAGAAAAATGTAAGCGAAAGCAACTTTGATAGGTTTTTTCAGATTTGCAACATTTCTTCTACAAAATATCTTCTATGAAGTATTGAAGTAAGAAACCAAAAAAACCCCTAATAACTGGGATGTAATGTTAAGTCTAAACAAACTGTGTTGCAGTTGTTTTAAATAAATCCCATTATTATGTATGCTGTTTAAGCTAAGTTAAAGCCCCAATCTAAGGCTGACTAATTTCACTTTTGAAGTCTCTTCAGTGTGCAGGCATTTATGTTCACTGTGTTGCTTTCAGCAGGAGCTTTCACTAAAAAAGGCCTATATGGTCTCAGAATATTGATTGTTGTAATTAGAAAGTAATTCTGCTGCTCCATTGGTTATCTTGTAGACATCTGCAGTGGGAATGTCAAGATCTTCAAAGGCTTATCTTTGTTTTCATATTTCATGATAATAATCCTTCAAAGATGACATTACTTCCTGCACTGCCTTATCATTGGCCTGCGTCTCATCCCTCAGCTCACTTGGGAAGCTCTCCAGCAAAAAAAAGTCAAAAGGCTCTGGATTCCTGCTCTTCTGTCATTTCCTTGATTTGAAAATTAAAGGAGGAGTATTGCAGGAAGAGTGGAACCGGTTTTGTCAGATGATGGCAGAGTTGCTGGCGCTGTCTTCCCTCCTCCATTGATTTCCTTCTGAGAAGCAGAAGAGCAGCTTGTTCCAGCCATGTTGAACATCATTCCCTGTGGAGAGCGCTCAGCCGTCATCCACAGACCTGGGCAAGTCTTTAGCGCCTCCATGTACAGGCTGGGGCTGGCTTGCAGCAATGCAAAATAACAATTGTCAAGTGCTCTGATGGAAAATAGGCTTTAGTCTGCTTCTGTGTGTTGGGGTAAGTTTGTCTATAGTTCAGTTGGACTTTAATGGGGATACGTTTGCAAAAGATTGGCAAGGGAGAAACGGTTGCCCCCGGAGGGTTTTCCAATGTGTGTGATAATAGGTTTTCAAAACTAGTAATTTGATTTATTTGTTTATTGATTGATTCATAGTAGTGTCTGTTAGTTGGTCTCAATCTTAGGAAGAAGGGAAGTAAATGGTACAGACTTTGATTTTTTTCTTTATTTATAATATGCCTGCCTGTCTTGGGCATAACTCTACAAAGTGTGATCTGTTCTCTCAGGTGTGACTTTACTCAAGAATTAGCACTAACACTCCTCCATTTATCCACTGTCCCTTCTGGGGAAAAAACACCTAATCCAGAACTGGAGCGCAAGCCTGGGCTGGTTGTCATGGCTCTGGTATGGAGCTGAGCCCCGGCAGACTGCATGTCTGCGTACCTGCTAGTTGGTCATGCTTATACTGTTTTTTTTGAGATGCTTCTTGTGTCGATTCTAACTGTCCTGCCTACATCCACACCTTGAAACCCAGGATTGCAGAGCGTACATGAGAGTGGGAACTGTTGGGTTTGCAGCCAATTTTCCCAGCCTTTCCTATGTTCATGAAGAAGCCCCTGTGCACAGACCTTCCTAAACTGCGGGCCACTGTCCTTCCCCTCTGGTTCTCCCAGTCCCCCACGTACGAGGCTCTGCCCGCTGGCACCTCTCTGCACCCTCCTGCCTGGACCTGCTCCCCCGTCCTGTAGAGCAAAGCAGAATAGAGAAGGCAAGAGCCTGAACAGAAGTTTATATGCAGACATGGGAGCACAATGGAAGAGGTGAGACCACTTGCAAGCCAGGTGGCTTGCTTGCTGCCTTTCCTTCATAGTCCCATGGTTTGAGTGCTACTGAAGTAGCCTCTGGCCAACTCCTCTTCTTTATACCAGGAATCTTGCTTACGTGCTTAAGGCTACTGCCGCAGAGCTCAGGCCGGCTGCGTATGACAGCTGTGGGCTTACATTGCCACTCCGTGCTGTGCTGGCGCAGGTGTGCAGCTTCAGCTCTGCGCTGCTCTCCTGCAAGTGCAGGTAGCCACCGAGCTTCAGGCATCCCGCCTGAGTTCAGCAGCTCAGAGCACATCGCGTGCTGGAAGCTGATAGGCCTGGGTCTTCTGCGTCCCTAGCACTGCCCTAAGCTTTTTGCAGGTCAGCTTTGCCATGAAGTGGTGCAAGGTCTGGTCCTGGAGTGTCAGACATCATCCCAGTGCTTCTGCAGGTTTACCTAGATGAGCCTGTGTGCAAAGAGGCTTCCACTGGCATTGTTTCTTCATGACTGTCATGGTTTGGGCTGGGCTGGGCACTAAAATGAATGACACGGGCTCCCTTTAACCTCTTTCCCCTTCAGAGAAGGGAGCGCATCTCCCTTCAGAGGAGGGGACACTGTGTTTTTGTGGTCTTTCCCTCTCTGTCATAGAGTTCTGCAGAGGGCTTACCTGCCCTGGAGAAGCACAGTTTGGAAGGCACCTTCTGGAGAATCCCTTTCCCCGGGTGACGTTGTGAGCAGCAACACTGCATAAATACTTCTGAAAACTCACATTCAGACTTTTGACTTTGTTCCTGCTCCTGTTAGAAGAGTTTTCCCAAGATACCATTACTCTTTTGTCTAGAAACGTTCTGGTTACCAGTCTGTCTTCAGCCAATGTTGCTTTAATGAAACTGTCTTCAAACTTAATAGTTCTTCTTCCTTGCTTTTCCCTCCTGCATCCCATGGTCACCTCATTGTATTGATAGAGTCTTACGTCTTTTCTGACTTTGTTTTGCCTAACTGAGCAAGCCAAGCTCTCTGTTTTCTCTCCTAAAGTTGGTTTCCATATTGGTTCAGTTGTCCGGCTTGGTTTTTTAGCTTTTTTTTTCCTCTTTTTTTTCAAAGAATGAATCTTTCCTACTTTCCTCGGGATACTCATTGGAGCAAGATCTTCACACAGTAACTTGCAGGAACTGCAGCCTCCCTGAGGCTGACGTCCAGAGTTCCTCAGCCCAGTCTGTTTCCCAGAGGTTCCAGAGGAACCATTTAATTCATCAAAACTTGCTCTTTGGAAATCATAGATCTTAAGCAAAGTTAGGCTTGCTGTTATCCTTTCCACTTAATCTAAACTGAATCACTTTGTGGACCCCTGCTCCAAAGTCATCCTCATTACTTAAGATAAAGAGCAGAAAAGAATCTATTCTTGTTCATTCAGCAACATGGATAAAGAAACTTGTCAGCTGTCACATCCAGGAATAACTGGCCTTACCGTGGTTAATAGCATTTGTTCACCAGTCTGTACTGTGAACTTAGTCTCCCGTGTTGATGTAATTCCCGTTTCTTTAATGGTGCAGAGCTCTATCTAGATCCATATCTGGTGCAAGAAGTCAAGAGCAGACCCAGTGTCTCTCGCTTAGAAGTCGTCTTTGACCATCTTTCCACAACATTTCCAAACGTTATCTGTTTTCTTCAATTTCCAAAGTCTGCTGTTTCATTACTGCATGGCAGTATCCTACCGTATAAAACCCACATTTCTTTTCCTTGAAAAGCACAGACCTTTTGACACCTGTTTCAATAATAATTGCTGTTCCACCCTGTTTGTGAATTTTTCTGTAATAACACAAGTGCCTTGAGTTCCTCTTTTATTATGTCAGTCTGCCTGCGTTATTAGCACACAGCTATTTTAGCTGCTGGGTTTTTTGTTCAGCTTTTCTGCTCTTGTTTTTGGTTTTAGACTGCATTTGGCTCCCTAGTTAGACTATAGACAGTCCTTTCACGCAGTGTCACATGCCTGACCCCTTTTCTCATCATTAGTAGCATTTTTTTCCTTCAAATCCCTGAAATACCTTTCTCACTGTTGTTTTCATGTTTATCTGACATTTTGTCCTTTGCTTTCTGGATCCTGAAACCAGTGTGAAATTTGTGTTCGCCTTCCCTTGCCGTGTTCATGCTGTGGGTTGTGCCATGGTGGTTCTGGTAGCTGGGATGTTTGGGTGAAGCCCTCGTGAAGACTCATCTTACAGTGAAAGTACCCAAAAGGCACAGTTTCCTGCAGAACTAGTGGCTGAGAGCCGGCAGGACTGTAAACATATCCCTACGGGTCACTCGGGCTATGCGAGATGCGTTGGCTCTTTTCCAGTCGGCATGTCCTGCACTTGCTGGACTGGAAGACATACTCAGTTCTCAAGGTCTGGTGGACACCAGCGTATCTTGAAACAGCACGAGAAGGAAATGAGCGCTTAGAACAAACCCTTGTATGGGACAGTAGGGTATGGTCTATTTGGTCTTAAGTGGTCAGAGTTTTGTAGAGGGCTTCCTCCTGCCACCCATCCTCCCGCTTTGCCGGAAGAAAAAGCTGTTGTTAGTAGCAGGGACCATTATGAAAGCTTGAGCAACGATGACCTTGGTGTCCCAGTTAGAGTTAACACACATCTTCATAACCAGGGACAAAGAGCATGTGTGTCTGTGTGTATGTGTATCCTTTGGTCAAAAAAAAAATATGTGTGCAACCTGTAAGGCTGCAAGGAGTTACGGCCCTCATAATCCCGTCATCCACTGTAGAAGCTGAGGCTGCAGCAATCAGTTAAGAAGATGGTTGAAATTCCTGATCACAAATTAGGTAAGTAACATGATGGAACAGAAAATTGTTTCTCTCTCCTTCTGTGCTAGGCTCACTGGCTAGTGCTTTCTTCAGCTGATGTTTTCTGTTCAGTACTACAAGCGGCACGGGCTGGATGGAGTCAAAAAAGACTTTACTGTTGCCTTTGTGATGGGTAAATTTTATTTTCACATCCTTCAGCACTGAAAATTAAGCTTAACTGAGCTTAACCCACACACTAATGTGTACCAAAATGAAAAAATATTTTAAAAATAAAGGAACAAAACCAAAGCAAACATCTCCTCCCTGTTTTTAAGTAGAGAATGTATTATAACACACCATTTTTATCTATAAGATGTATATCTCATCTCTCTTTAGTCAGCTGTCTCTTAAAATATTTTTATCTTGCACTGGTAAAATATATGTCAGTGTTGTGAGTCTTTCTTTTAGCAGTTAATTGATCTTAATCTTTACTACTGAGATGAAAAGTTAGGATGATATGTTTTGGTTTCATACAGCTTTCCAAATGATAAATGAACCTCTTTGAGTTTGTGCATGTGCAAGACCTTCTGTAACTCTTTCTCCTACCATGCTTTTTATTAAAGCCTTTAACAAGAATATATGTTGTAACTGTTCATACAGTTTTTCAGCTGATAAAATGGTATTGTTAGAGAACGGAAATCATATGTGTCACTTCATGACGGTACAAATTTAACAAAATAGAGGAGCAGGAAGAAGGTTTCTCTTACAGATGTTCTGTATTTTTAAAAATTAGACCTCTCGATAATTTGTGCCGTAGTTTACTTGGCAGTGCCAGAAATGAACTTAAAAACCAGGAAAAATTATTGGTTCATTTAGACCCGTACCTTTCTTCTTCTGTGTCTCATACTAGATCCTTTCAAAGGAGTGGGAGAACCACTGTGACTGCCAGACCAGTTTTGTATTGCTAGTGAAATTGCTTCCTCCTGGCCTCTATTATATAGCTTCCAGAGTTCTCATTCTTGGTCTTTCGTGCACTGTTGTTGAGGTATGAATATAATTTCTTGTTTTCTTCCCAAGATCTTGGTTCTGAATCCTATTATTGGTTTACCGTACGCTTCCACAAGTATTCTGTTTATTAAGAGCTCTTCTCGACCTCATTTAAATACTCCAGAAGTGGACTTAGTGGCGTCCTACACCAAGGAGTCTGACAGAGTTACAGTACTTACGGTTCTCTTCAGGTATTTCTTTCTATCTTGCACATTGCAGTTTTATTTTAACAGCTGTGCTCTTATTCTGTCATCAGGCAAAATAAATTAAAAATAGAAAAGAAAAAAAAGACCCAAACAGGGGAAAAAAGCCTTCACTCTATTTATTATTCTCTATGTCTTTGACCTAACCTGACTCATGCCAAGGGTAACCATCATGATGTGGGAAGGGAAAAGGCATATCTATTAACAGACAAGTTAAATAGGGGCAAGCTGCTAGTTGCTCTGTTGCAGTTGAATAAGCCTGAAGGTAAAAGGTGGAACACGGAGTGTTGCTTTTCCAACATTTTCCTGCTGCTGAAAATTGAAAAATATCAAAGAATCAAATCACAAAAAAAACCCATGTAGGAATGGGTTGTGCTAGGGATTGAGGCAGGGAGTAAAAAGACTGATCTTGTAGAAAAGGAATAAACTGGACTTTTATCTTCTGGGTACAGTGGCAGCAAGTTTTACGCATTCCAACTGGAGTAGAGTGTTTGAATGGAAAAAAGCGGTGGAGAATGCTGAGGCAGAATTAGAAGGAGCCGAAAGCTAGCATACTGAATGGTGAAGTGAAATTCTTTACAAAAAATAGTTCTATTTTAGAAGTAGTAACTTTAAATTAAAAGAAGATCTTATAAATTCCTTCCTCATGAGATAAGATGGCAATGGTTGTAGTGTACAGGTGGTGCAGTTTATTTACTAACTATATTTTTTACGTCAGTTGGCAGTAACATTTTAGTAGTACCTAAATATGCATCTTCAGTGCCTCTCTCTAGGCATCTGTGCTGGAAAATTCAGGCCATGGTTGCTTTGAACTGCTTCAGCTGCTATTTTCTTTAAAACCTTATAGTATGGCTGTTAAAATAAGTACCCTCTAGCAAAATCAAGAGGGACTATGTTACCCTAATTTTATTAGGATTTAGTTGGAAGGGAATGGATTTGAAGCATTCAGTGAAATCAGATCAAAGTTTGAAATAAAAATATCAAAACAATGAAAATAATAGGAGTGATTATAAAACACTTCCTCACTGTATGAAATTAACTTGGTTCAGAGATCGCCCACATAATAAAAGGACAGCTGTCACATCCGGCTTTCTCAGGTACCCTGTTTGTTTTTAATTATTTTTTGTCAATTCTAGAATAAACAGTCTGCTACCTGAGGGCTGTCCTCTGCATTGCTGAATGTTTGTATGTAACCTCATGCCAAAATATTTCATGCCTACTGTTTCGCCACTTCGCATGTCTGTGCAGGACAGATTCTCATCTACACAGGTAACGTGCAGAGTGAAATTTGGCTCAAACAACATGCACTAGATCATAATTCCACAGAGTGATAAATTATAGCTCAGTCCCTCAGTGAAAGAACTAGATGCCGGTTACCAGTTTGGTGTTCACTTGTGAACGTTTTGCTGAATAGCGGCTTGAATCTTAAAATGCAGCGAACAGACCTGCCATGAGGTTGGTGACTTGTCCTTCATCGGTATCATCTTCGTCAGAAGAAGTTTTGCTTTGAAAGCAATGCTGGCAAAAATAACAGTATGCTCCCACTGCAGAGGGAGGTACTGCAGCTGTGGTGGGCTGCCTGCCCCTTCCTGGCTTCGAACCGCGCTGGGATGTACGCCTTCCTGCCTGATACGTTTGTGTAAGTGCTTTAGGTTTCTTCCGGGTTCTTTCTGATAGCCTGTGAAGGACACTTGGTAGAGGAGGGACCAAGGACTGAAACTTCAGATTGTAGCATGAAGCACTGGGTGTACAGACAGCAGTCATCTGTTAGGGAGAGCTGTGGCTGCTGGCAAGTTCTGTCACTATGTTTTTGTCCCTCTCAGGTGTTGCCTGTTTGAGACTGTGATGTGCTCTTCCTTCTTCGTACAACACCCACAGTCCTTCCTCTTCTTTGTTGTTAAGTACTTTCCTCTGTCACTGGGGAAGCTGGGCATCTTCTACTTACCACTAGCAAAAAATGAACGTACAGTTTGTGTATGCAGTCAATTCCCCACTTTAATTAGCAAAAAAGAAACCAGAATGCATTCATTTAAATCCTTAATTTTCTCAATTCCAAAACTTTGTGTGTAGTTATTTTTAACCTGGTTTCCTGGGGAAAGTTGTTCCTGCAATCATTTTTCACTAACCACCCACTGTTAATAACTTCGGGAGCCTCTGTGTTAATCGCACGCTTCAGGTAGGGCAGAGATCTCAGTGTGAAATCCACAGCTTCACAAACGCAGACAGGCAGGTAGAAGGGAGAGGATCCCATCACCAGGCTGGTGGGCTGCCATGTGAGGTCAGCCCTTACCGCTAGAAATGAGAAGATCCGCATGGAAGAGACTTCACGGAGACGCCAACCAGGAGGAAAGGGCCGTCATCAGGGGGCCACTGGTGGGTACCAGGAGTCTAAGCAGGAAATGCCAGTCCAAGCAAAGGAGCCCTTTGTTCGCCTGCCTTCGGTGCTGCTCCTCAAGGCTGCTTCTTGGCACTTCTTCTTGACGTCCTTCTCAGGAGAACGCCTCCCAGTTGCGAGTGCAAATACTGCGCAAGAATGAACTGGCCCTTCAGTTTGCCTTCGGACATTGCTCCTGCACCTCTTTGCGGGGTCTCTGACTGCTGGCCCTCGGCCCCTGTCCTCCTTGGGGACGCAGGCCCTTCTCCTTCTTTTCTCTCTGCAGGACAACCCAAACGCACATTGTCCTGGATCCTGTTGAAACCACCCTGGGTGCGTGTGTCCAAGCCCTCCTACCTCTGCCAAGGCATTGTGGAATAGCTGTCTGGTCTCTTCAAGAATATACCGATATTGTAGACACCACAGCAGATGTGGATAGGCTTGAATCATGGTTGTGCTTTAGAAAACAGCTGCTGTGGATGTGGTTGCGTGTTGTAAACAGCTGGTGTTAGTGTCGTGAAGTCATTACAGAACTTAGTGGTCCAAAGGCTAAGAATGCACCTTTCAAGATAAACTGGTTCCATCAGTTTTATCGCAAAGCACAGAGTTTGTTACACAAACAAAGCCTAAAGCCAGCAGGAAATGTGCATTTTTCTGGTTGCGTCCTTTTTTTCTTTCAACAGCAGAATTAACATTATGCTACAAGGTTACCCACTGGGTAGTGGGACCTTATTTAAAGTAAAACAAGAAAACAAAATTTAGGAACAGCCAATAAATGAACGTTGAGGTTGGCTATATGAATTATGATGTAGTAAATTCAACTTCTGACAATCTTCTGATTTTATGGTATGAAAGAGATGGAAGAATTCTGGTTTGGTTTGGCTTTGTTCCTCAGGCTTCTCTGCTTTTTGTCTTGCTTTTTAATGTTAGATAGACTATCCCCCTGCAGTTTGACTAAAGGCAGACTCTTGCTGTGTGGGCTGTGTGGTGTGTGGACCCAGTCCTGCCACATGGCACTTTTTGGGGAGTAAAGCTGTTTGGAAATGGCACTTTCGGCATAGCTGCTCGCAGCAGGAATACTGCTTTTGATGTGTCTTCAGAGTTGAACATAAGTTGGTAAAACTGCTTTTCTGAGGCATCTGCTGGTGACTTTAGGAAAAAGGATATGCTGACCTGTCCAGGAGACAGACAAGCACCTGCTTGCCAGTATGTGGGCACCTTTTATACTAATTTACGCTGCTGCTGCTTCAACTTTAGTTCTTCACCCAGTACACTGTTGCTCTGTTTACTGTTTCAGCAATTAAATAATAGAGTAGCCATTGGAAGTGTGTTTCCAGCTATTTGCAGACAAGCATATACTTGAACTAATAAAAAAAATCCCTTTTTTTTTTCTTAACTGGTCAAGTGAATTTCTATTTGGCTTAAGCAGATATTGAAATCCTCTCTATGTCATTTGTGTTGTTAAAAAATTGCAGGGCTTTATACCGCATTGCATTACTGTAAATAGATTTGAAATATATAAAGGTACAATATATTTTTTAAAAGGGAAAAGTAATTTTTCTGACATGATAGCCAAAATAAAGTGCCATGAAGCTATTAGTGGTAAATTGAATTTTTTGGTATGTAATTTAGTATAAATACTGACAAGCTGAAAAAAAAAAAACCCCACCCAAACAACAACTGCATACTCATTAGTCATTCAGTTTAGCAGCACAGCGGCAGCAGTCGGGCAGGGTGTGCGTTTTTATGTCTGCTTCAATTGCACACTTCATTTATTTGGACATGGCATAGGCGGCTTTCTCTGTCACACGGCATCACTGGGCGATTAGCAAGTTGTGCCCCAGGGCAGCTGGGACGCTTTGCTGGGGCAGATGTTCTTTTCAGCTTATTCAGTGGCCGTTGTGGGGTTGTTTACTGTTGTCATAGCTACCTGCATTTCCATAGCAGCCGAACTGCTGCGTGTGAAGCGAGTGAATATAGTTATAAAAGGATCATATTTTGTCCTGTCTCTATAACTTACCATCTGTCAACTGACTGTTTGTGATGGATTCAGCAACCGATTGAAGAATAGCAGCAGCCAGCCAATGATTTTTGCTTATATTAAAGTGACAATGGATGAGGATGCAAATAAGTTGGTGCGTCAATGAAATGCTAGTTCCTTCCCCCGCCCCCGGCCCTTAATTGTAGCGGTTTGGCTTTCAACACTTCTCTCAAACCTTGCTGAAATCCGTACCAACACACCAAAACGACCAAGTGTCATCCTCCGTACTTGCTCAGGTGTAGGTGTTCCTTACGCTTTTCCACTCTGCTGTCAGCTCGTCCCTGTGTGTTGCTCACAACTTGTGATGTTGCACCTGCTTTCGCAGATCCTTTGTAATGAAATCTTAAATACTCTCCGCAGAATTAAACAGCAAAATCGTGAGGCTGTCAGAGAAGGTACCATGCACATACAAGTATGGTTTGTTAACATTCATCACTGTGCTGTACTTAATAGTAGCAATGGGATCCCATGCAAGTTTGGGGGTAAATTCAATGTGTGATCGACGAGCCCTCTGAATAATGAACTCTTATACCTTTTCACTGCAGAGATTTGGTTGAACCTATAGTTTAGCAACGGGGGCAAGAAGATTAGCCCAGTTGTAAATAATGTATTTATTGGTTGATTTTTCCAGATCCTGACATTGATGCTGCCACTGCCATGATGCTTTTGAATACTCCCCCTGAGATACAAGCAGGTTGTGAGTAGATATTTCTATAGCATATAGCAACATAGACGTGTAAAGTTAATATTCTCTTTTATAAGTATACAGCATACCAGATAAAAAGAAGGATTTCATGAAGAAATACAACTTCCCTTGTAGATCCTTACACTTCCTTGACCCTTACATGAGTATAATTTTGTGGTTCATATTACATTCTTTGTTACATGAATAATAGTAATCCGTGCTCTCTAATGTAAAAGAGGGGTTATTGTTATTCATGGCATACACATAAGTGAGTAACATACTATTATCCGTACTGATAGAAAGACCTGGGGCAACAGCCAGGAGAAAGGCAGGGAGGGAGAGAGAGCAAGAGAGCGAAGGGTACATGGCATATGGTTTTGTTTTCGTTTTGTTTTGATTTGACTCCCATCGTGTGAGCTACCACAGCCATCTGGATACTTTCCATTCACTTGGGCGCTGTTTCAACTCCTTCCTCGCACACATCCTGCCCGTTTTGCTTCTTTGCTCTGTCTGATGCGAGGCGGTAGGCAGGCTCCGGGGAGCAAGGGAAGGTCTCATTTCCTGCCAGTACTGTCCTCCTTGTTCTCTGACCAGACCCGAGGTTTTTGATGCTGTGTATTCACAGAGCACCGAAGGGGCCTCGGCCCCCGCTGTACTGGGCTGTGCAAATACTGCAGGAATCATCCTGCCCCGCAGAGCTTGCGGTGAAGGTATTAGAGGAATCCGTAGAGGAATACGGCTGCACAAAAGCAGGGAGTACAAGAAAACAAACATATCGCTGGTCAGCAAGCACGGTAGTAATGCCAAGTGACAGGCAGCTCTAAAAAATAAAGGCAGAAGTTAAAATAGAATCCATTATCAAGCCTGTCTAGCATCACCGCTATTGTTCTAGCTCGGGCAACCAAATCCAAATTCCAGGGGAAGCCTTGATTCGCACTTTGATACTCTGCCTGGGGAAGAGAGTCAATTACCATCAAAGCATTTCCTGTGCAGCCGAGGAAAGCTATTGTCAGCCGGCTTTGTGACCCTGCCAGAGAAGTGCCTCTTGAGAAGCTCCTCTTGGGGGAGAGCGCGATGTACCAAGAAACTGTCCATTCTGGAAAGAGAGATGAGTGGTCCTTGTCCTCCTCTCCTAAACAGCCTTCAGGGACTGCGCACAGTAAAAGGGCGAGCAGTCCTAGGTGTGTGTAGGTAGGAAGACAGAAAGGTTTTATCGGGAAGAGGTTATTGTTGGGCTTAGTGGGAAGAATAAAATGAGAGGTCTTCAAAGGATCAGAAATTTAAAGAAGCCAGACTTGTGGGGCAGAGAAAAGGGGGAAAGAAGTTGGGGTAGAATGAGAGTGCAGGGGTAAAAAGGGTATGTGAGAAGAGGGAAGGAGACATAAAGCAGTATGTGCATGGAGAAGGATGGGGAAAACACAGAATAATCTGAACTCCTGGAAGAACTGGAGAGCAGAAGAAGATTGCAGGCAAGAAAGGGAGGAGATCCATAGTAAGCTGCATGTACTAAACACACTGCAGATTTTTATCACATGCGCGTGTTTGCCAGCATTGCAGGTGTTTGCGTGGAAGTGATTTGGAGACTTGGGCACTGTCATTTCATAGAGATCATAGCTTGCAGGTTGGCAAATGGCTTATTGCTATTTTAGTTTATAGAGGTCTCTCTGAGGAAGGAAACTCTAGCCTTCTACAAGTTTGACACATCTCTTCCCCCACGTCACCTTCCCAGTGGGCTGTTGTGTCAGGACCTCAAAAGCGAGAGGGAACTGAAAGCGGAAGGATGGCTCCTCATTCACATTGCTCCCTCCTTGATGTCCGCAAGTAAGGAGGCCTTCCTCTCTGCCTTCAAACTGAAACGCGGGCTCTGCTCAGAAGTTCATGAACCCGTCCAAGCATTGGGTAGAATTGACTGGTGCCAGGAGGAAAGGGCAGAAGCTTTTATTGTAACCTCAGACGTCCTCTCACTTACAAAGGAGAAACATTTTTGTGTGTGTGTGAATGGATACTTGAGGAAGTAAATCAGCCTGTCGCATGAATTGCAGTTGGGTCTCGCTTATCTACCATGTTAGAAAAATCTTAGGCAGCTTATTAAGTGAATTAATTACCACTGCACATTAAGAAAAAATTGCATGAAAAATCACATTAAAATTAGTTTTCAAATAAAAGGCAATTGGGTTATAAAATTTTCATTGCAATGCTGAGCATCGTCTAGAAGGTCGCAGTTCATTCTCTGGTCTGTCAGTGACTACAGTGGTCTGTAAATCAAGCTGTGAATGATGAGGGCAGTAAGCATGCCGGACTGTTCCATCCCTTGAAGATGTAGAGTTCTGTTCGTTGTATCAGACTGTAGTGTCAAGCATGTGCTCAAGCCATCAGGGCTGCAAAATGCCCCATCTTCTGAAAACAAGATCTGAACACGGGGGGACATAATTTACAGTTTGGCCACAGGTGTTAATACCTGACTGAAAACACCCTTTAGGTCCAAGAGTCTGACTCCGAATGGGCCAGTTAGTTCCACAACAAAGATGGTCAGACGGAGGCAGAACCTGAGTGTCGTTTCACGGTGTAACAACTTGACAAGTCAGAAAGTTTAAAACTCTGGTCCATTAAGGCCTTTGGCTACAGACATCTGTCCTGCAAACATTTAACTGTCTTTGTGAAACATGGATACCTGCCACAAAGTAGATTGTGACAGAGTCTGGATTCACGTTTGTGTGGATGGTTACATGTGTTGTCTTATGACTTTAAAGGCATCTTCTTGGGTTAAAAGCTACCTTTCAAGCAGGATAACAATCCGTGCTCATCTAGGCAATGTGGGTGCTAAAAGCATCTTTAGCATGAAGATAGATACAGCCATCATTCAAAGTCTTATTAAAAATTATTCTTTTAATATAGTCCATCAGAAAGGAATCCCATCTCAGTGGCATTGGAAAATCCGGAGTACACTATTCGTGCTTTGTAGCAGATTGATTAATTAGCTTTATGTTTTTAAAAGACCGTTTAAAATTCCATACCCATGTGTGAAACACTGCTAACAACCACACATGAATTCTAAAATCAGCTTTTGCTTTCAGATGAAATCTTGAAATGGTGTCTGAGCTGGCACAAACGGTGCTTATCATTTACCCCAGTCACACAGTGCTTTAGTTCTCACACATAAAATTATGGCAGAATTTAAAAGAGTAAAACACTGCTATTAGGATTGTTTTGTGTTTGGGGGGGTTTATTCTATAGACTCATGAAACTGATTGTTCACATCGTCACTAAAGGTTGGAAATAATGTAATTATAGTTGGGGCGTTGACATCAGAAATCAATTTCTAAAATATTATGCTTTTCAGTATTTTCAGAGACCAAATATTTCTAGATTGTAACTAAAGGCCGAAGTTCAAAGTAGCCAGCTTTTGCGTGACTCTACTGAAACATACAATCCAGCTGGCAGCTGGCACCAAAATGCAGCATGAAAGATTCTGTGATATGCCAAGAAAGGGCATGTAGGAACATATTTTTAATACTTTATTTGATTCAGTTTATGGAAGTCCTTGTATTTCATCAAGTTTTGTATGGTTTGATTATGTTTAAAAAGAAGCAGCAACTGAAACATCTGCTTTGTTCAGTAGCAGCTATCACAAGTTACAAATACTTTGGATTTTGTTAGCAGCCAGTACATGAATATTAATTCCAAAATACGTGACTTGCATTGAAAACTGTAGTTTGACCTGCAGGGAACTGGGTACTGGCTGGCCGTCTCCGGCAAGTTGCATCAAATTTCTGGGCCTGTTTTCCCTGATGGGAATCTACTTCACAGAGAGGACAGAGGAAAAGGAGATGGTAAACAAGCGATAAAGCTCAATTTAGAAGTCGTGGCTACTAACCCAATGAAGCCCACGGGTTAGTTTTGTACAATTGTTAAGATTTTCAAGACTTCAATTCTTACCAATGTCTTGAAAGTAAGTGTTACCAGGTGTCACTCCAGTATATAGCATTCCCAGCTCTTAAAAGAGTGTTGCGTCCTGGGCATGTCATTTAGTCTTGCCAAACCATTGTGTTTTCCCATCAGTAAAATGGAGATTGTTTTGGGTGGTTTTGCAGTGTTTGGACTTCCTGAGATTCAAGTCACTGTAAGCATTTTAAGTAGCAATACCTACTTAATTGGTGAGGTCGTTCTGAACTTGGAACCATTTGCTCTTCAGGAAGGACCAGTTAAGTGTGTGGAGTGTGTGGAGTGTCCTGCTGCTACTGCTAGTGAAACAACACTGTGGTCAAAGTGATTATACTGGAAGTATAATCACTGGAAATGATTAGACAAGAAGCTCCTGACTCCACAATATTATACATAGCTTCGAATTCATGAGTAGTCCTTTGCTATATAGTTTGGGAATTGCACACAAATGTAAGTACATTGCTCCAGCTGAAGTTTAATACTGCAAACAGGCATAAACAGTGATTGCAGAAAGGATTTGGGTAGAAACCATGAAAGTGAGAGTCTTTAGCTCCGAACATCCATCTCCAGTTTTCAGTACTGCTCACCACTTCTCACCCAGGTTAGCTGGGAAGTGGTGGCCTTCGGGAGACTTTGCAACACTGGTTTTGTGGGTGGTTCCTCACAGGAGACTGAAGTGCTGTGGTAAAGATGTTTGGGAAGATGTAAGCATGGAGTTTTGCTGGGTGCTTCTTTAAAAGCAAGCTTTCCAAAGCTGAGATCAATATGTCTCTCTGGTTTGGAAAGCTTTATTAATCTTCGTCTCAAAGCATATAAAACGCAGAATAGATACATATATTTCAAATTTGATGGGAGGAGAAATACCTCCCTAAAGAGATCTACTAATACTGTACCTTTATACTTCTGAAATTGTAACCTGATGAAATTTGCTTTTTAAGCTAATGCAAGTGGATTGTATACATGGCAGATATGTTTACGGAATCAAGGCAAAAAAAAATTATATAAAATTGCCTTAACAACGGACAGAAATCCTCCAAATAGGATGAAATAGAACGTGCGGTTTTCTTGGGACTTTTTTATTGTATATGAAACTTGATAACAGTAATGTTCTGTTTGCACTGCTTGTGGACAAGTCACGTCTTAGAACTTATTAAGCTTCCAGACTAACTTTTTATATCAGAAAAGAATAAATCATTGACAGTGAAATGTTTCATAAAGCTGTATTTGCTGACAGTTCTGTATCAAAGTGAGAACTGGGAAAAGACCTTTTCCTAAGGTTGAAACTTTCCATTCTAGTTGTGAGATTTTTTGGGGAACGGCATCCTCAACTTCTATTAAAGAGGATTTTATTGGGTTTTTTTGCTTCAGTGTTTCAGTATTAAGTCATTAAGGTGAGAAAACAGAATTGGAAAGAAAACTTACTTTTATGAAATACTTCCTACTTCTTTCTCCCTACTCCTCATAATTTGATTTAGCAGCATTGTTTAGTTTGTTAGAATTGTTAGTCGTGGTTTTCTACTTATACAAAAAATAACTCGGAAGATTGAACTATTTTTATTAAATGTCCTTAGACAAGTGTGATAGTATTATCAGAATAGACTTCTCTGCCCCCACCTCAAATTTTTGTTTAGTGTAAATGGCTTGTTGGGTGCATCCTTGATTTGCAGTCTGTTAGGACTACAGACTATGGAATTTAAGAGCTGTAAAATTGTCTTTGAGCAGTAAAATAGAAGTTACGCAGATGGCATCAAATTTATGTCTGGGATAAGAGAGTCGAAGTGAATAAAGTTACACATTTGGCAGATAACGTTTGCTTTTGGCAACTCCTTATGTCCCATCAATTATACATCATTAGCAATTTCCTATTTTCAGTTCTTGTAGCCTGAGATAAAGTATTCTGCTAAACACTGTCCTGGAAGAGAGATTGGCATAAAAAAGCTGAAGCTGACAGATATTAGCAGAAACTCAGTATCTCTTGCCTATAATGATTTCTGTATGGGGCTATGATTTCTTCTGTGCTACAAGAGATGGGTCAGGGAAGAGAGCCCGGAGATAAATGCATGTGCCACATGGTGACAGAAGAGGCAGAGAACCAGTGCGTCCCTACAGGATCCCTTCATACTCTAGTATTCCACTTTTTTAAAGTTCGTTTTCAATAAATACTATTCAGCCTTCCTCACTAGCCTAAATATTGGCTACCTTGAGCTAGACAGTTTAATGGAGCATATGCTTGTTTCCCAGATGACATAAAGAACATGTTTGTTACCCCTTTCTTTTTCATTTCCTTGATTTACAGCAGATCGCTCTCAGCGCTGATACTTCGTTTAACTTCCACATGTCAACATTTAACCAAAAAGTTGGTTTCCTTATTTAGTGAGCTGTTGGGATATCTGATGACTCTATCCCTTGAGTATTTCCTCCTTCTTTTCCATCTGAATTTTGCCAAATTGCTGTATTGTGTGTTAGACAATCAGATCTTCAGGGAAGGACCCAGGCTAACATGGGTTTGATTGTTGTGAAGGTCTTGGATGAGGTTGTTAGCTCAGTTGCTTGGGGGACGTTTGCTTCACCCGCACACACACTTGCAAGTAAGAGGTTATGGATGCAATCTGTCTAGGGATTTGAGGAAAGAAGTCCATAGTTTGGGATATTCTACTCAGCTAATGTGCGCACAAGACCATGCTCTGAATTTAAACAGTCCTGCACTGGCTGTGGAGTGATCATGTGGCCTTCTGCTTATTTTCCTCCTCCAGAGGCTGAGTACGGGTTACAAAACAACACTGGATTTTGGAGGGCTTCTGCTGGATCTTTTTAACGCTATCCGAACGTAGTGTTTTGATGGATTCAGATTATGGTGTGTTCTCCTACATGGCATTCACTTTATTGTCTGTTAAACCGTAATGTGAAAGTTTGCTACAAAAGATGGATTATTTTCCCCCTTGGAGAATTTCAGAGATCCAGTCTTGCTTTTTGACGTTGGATGAATTGCCTCTCTCCTCAGTTAGCTGGTGGAGGCTTGATATGCCGGCAGATCCTACTCAGGTTGTGGAATTCCACCAGCGCAGCATAAGATCCAAAAATCATTTGCCCATTCACGCAGCAGACATGGGGCAGATTCTCTGTACATGGTTTAACTTCACTCCAGTGTAAGTATTTCCTGGGTTTAAGCTTCTTCAGAGCAGAATGAGATCCAGTGCCACCTTGAAAACATAGCAGTGATGAAAGCTGAAAGGTGAATAATGATTTTGTTGTTTCAGACTCCTTGCGTTTTGCTAGGAATGTTTTGTGAAAGAGGAATCCTGTATCAAAGAGATGCACAGATCTTTTTGCATTGTTTTCTTGAGCTGAGTTTCCCAGACATAAACGTCTCTCAGCGCTTGCACAGAAAAGGTGTAAATTACATTTCACACTTCTGCCTAGGAATTGGGAACCATGTAACCTGCCTGTACTGGTGGTTAAAGAAGCATTAGAAAAGAGGAGTCTGGGCTGTAAGGTGTTAGTCCAGACTGGCACTGATTGATGATATGGCTTAGAGTAAATTATCTTACCTCCACACCTCGAATCTCCAATCTGAAATATAAATACCTCACCTCAAAGTATGGTTTTGAAATGTAATTAAGGCTTGGGAGGCATGAATGTATCTTTGGAATAAAAGCACCATGTATTTTCCAGTAAACAATCCCCAACCCTTCAAAAGTACCAACATGTGGAAATAATTCCTTGGATAGTAAGTAGCCATCTTCATACAGCCTGCACAAAGGCAGGGAAAGTGTATGGATACCGGGGACGATGTATTAGCATTTTATATACATAGATACTTCTTTTAATGAAGTAATTACTGTCCTTTTATGAAGGATGAGTATTGATGCTTTAAATGCTATAAGTAGAGATGTGTGAGCAATGGAGATCAGTCTTACAGTGGCACATTGGTTATGTGGATAACTAGAAATGAATACCTTTCACCATTGAATTATTTTGATCTTGCTTTTCATGTTAGGTTTAGAATGCTACAGAAATTAATTTACTAGCAAGTTGTGGTCGGTTTGGTGTTGGTTTTTTTTTCATTATGGTTACGGATGCTTACTGAAAGGATACACTGCATTGTCCAGTGTCCTCCTTCAGTTGACCCCTTCCATACAATCTTCCCGTTTGTCAGCCTGCATAACTTACCTAGTGATGTAGTGGTACTGCTGCATCATAATCCAGAGTTTTGGGAAATGAAAATAAAAACAAGTAGCAATAACACTGCTGTTGCGAGCTGAAATATTTATTGAATTCTGAGTGGTGATTTCAATACACAAAGCTGTGGTGTACTTCAGAGAAAAGTTAGAATCATAGAATCATAGTTGAAGCCTCTTCTGACATGAGTAGTGCTATTGAAGCCTTTCAATGAGTGGTGGCGTGCTGAACAGGCAGACATAATTGAAGCGAATTTCATAGGCAGGAGTAGGTACCAAGTTGTCTTTTGGGGGATACTTTCAGAGGACAGCAAACTTCTACCATTTCTTTTTTTTAAAAAAAAACAGTTGTTAATTCCTGAAGGGAAGATGTGGCGAGTATGTGTGTGTGTGTGTTGAGGTGGGGATGTTTTTAAATGTGAAGCTGTCGAAGAGTGTTCCTGAATAGCACACCGTGACTTACAAACATGCAAAGAGTCGGGGAAGATGGAGCGTGGGTTCAAGCAGAGACATCAATGTGTAGAAAGTCTAAGCTATGAGACTTGGCAGTATATTTTATATATGTAGGAGCCCAGGAAAAAAGGAAACTCAGAGAAGGTAAAGAAGGAAAGACATGAGACAGTATTTTTAGAGAAGTGATGGGGAAGTGAACGGGATTTTTCAAAGAAGCAATGGGACTTGTCAGTAAGGCAGAAGAGGGTAGGAGAGGAGAAAGTATAAGATAAGCATCAGCTAACTCTGCCAACAGACCAGGATAATTAGGTAAATATGGAAAAGAAGAGTTTGGGCGTCAAGGAGCCTGTTGCTCTCTTTTTGCAGCAGAACTTTCAGTGTGTTTGCTTTCAAGTTTTAAATGCATATATATGTAGGCAACATCCACAGCTAACTGACAGGTGGCTCTGTGTGCATGCAGAAGTGTTTCATGTCAATATAAAACTCTATAGTTTGTATCAGAGTGAAGACAAAATTCCCAGCTCTTTCTTGGTCAAAACTCCTTGTTTGTTTCTTTTAATGGGACTTTGTAAATGTAGAGAAACTGTACTGTGTAGTGTGGTACAGAATCTGTCCCTCTTGAAAGCCTGTTGGAAAAGCCATGCCCATTGGAAATGATGTCTTTTTATCCATCCTTTGATACTTAGCAGGTTTATGGCTTGCTTTCAATTTGCCTGTTATCTGTGCATTTTAGTTTAGCCATATCCTTGGGCAGACTGCTTTTCTTTCATGACACTGGTATTTTGGCCATCTTAAGGTCATGGTGTTGAAACAAATTTAATAAGAAATTCAGGTTTTGGAGTTTTTAGCAAGATAATGTTCCTCTACAGTGTCTACTAACCCAAACATCAGAGCACTGAAAGCCTGATACTGCCCCCAGAGTGAAACAGATTTGATCAATTTCTCATAATCTAGTGCTGGCGGAAAAATTGCACAAAGTAGTGAAGTATAAATAGCAAAAAGCAATTTTTAAATTATTTTGGCCATTGAAAGCTGACCCTAGTTGTTATAAAGTAGGTTCTGTAATTTTAGCCATTTGAGGCTGTACTTTATCACCTAAATATAAATGACCTATTCCTCAGAGGTGCTCAAAAGCAAGGGTGGCTGTAACACGGTGACAGGATTTGGATAGGGGGATGATGTGCTCTCACCAGCAGGAGAAAGAAGATTATTTTCCCAGACCTAATCTGTGTGGTCTGGAGTGAAGCAAGGTGAGCATCAGGATAGCGGAGCGGGAGGTGTGGATCTGGCTTGGTGTTGACAGGAAGGTGAAATGTACCTCAGCGGCTTAGAAATAATGTACTTCTGAGCCTATATTTTTCTGCCTCATAATTTTCAGGTGTAACTGTAATGTGTACATGTTGATTCTTAGGCTGAATGATTCTTCTAGTCTCCCTGTAGTTTTAAAGTGATATGGTTTACGTTTATCTTCTATGTGTTTATATAATACCTGTATGTTTAAAAATAGTACACCAGGAGTAATGATCGTCGTTCATTCTCTTTTTGGACATTCCCCATGAGGGGAAGTTACAGTATGAATAATGACTTATAGTAAAGAAAAAGTGAGCTAACTGGCTAGCTGTGGACATTAAAGAAGCAAGTTTGGCTTGAGGCTGTTGCAGGTTACGGTTCCAACCTGAAAAAGGGACATAATAGCTGTGCAAACGAGTGGCATTACGCGTAAGTCCCTGGTAAGTGCCAAGCATAAGAACGGTGTTTAGTGGTCCTTCCTCCTCCACAGTGGAGGAGGAAAGTGCTGAGGACCTGCTGAGGACCTGCTAAGGACAGACTCTTCCTTTGGTGGTGCTGGTATCGGTCCCTCTGCTCTTCCTTCAGCTGGGGGTTGGCTGCCCTAGGCTGAGCAGCGCACGAGAACATGCCTGGGTAGAAAAGTTTTCGGTTGTAGGTTAAAATCCTGTGGGCCAGAGCTGCAGTTCTTGCTATACAGCCCAGCTAAAAGTCCCCAGTGAAATCTCTCATCCGTAGTGACCGGTACCTGCGCGCTTCGGTGTCGGCGGCATCCAGGCGCCATGTTGGATGGGGGAGGCTGGGCTGTGACCTGGCCCCGTGCTGGAGGTGCGTGGCTGCTGTCAGGCTGCGTGACAGAGGTCAGCTGTGGCAAGAGAGAGGGGCTAGTTAGTGGTACGGAGCTAATGCCTTTTGAGCCCTTTCTCTTTCCTTTCCTGGTAAATCCACATTTGTAGTTAATATTTTATTTTGCAGGAGACAGAGGCCAAGAGATTGCTGCTCAGAAAGTAAGCTGGGGTGATAAAAAGCTATGACCTATGTTCTTGCAGTGAAGTGCTTATATTCTGTTTATCTGTAAAGGGTCGTCGTTTGTTACTGTAGCCAAAATAGTTACATCTGCACTGGTTTTGACTCTCGAGCACAGGCATTCCCAGCAGAACGGGGATTACAAAACAAAAGTGATTTGGTTGTACAAGGAATGATCTGCAGCAACTAGGTCAGGCAGTGGCTTCCATAAGCCATGTTATCACTGGTTGCTGTTAAATTTTTTGCCATGAAAATAGCACTGGAAATAGCATGGCATTCGCAAGAGCGGAGGCTGAGATGTTCAAGGTAAGCAGTGTACTACGCGAGCCTCGCTAACGTGTTCTCAGTTCATTGAAAAGCTTAAGTTCCACATTTTGCTCCTACCTTTTTCTAACTTTTCCTTTAAAAGAAAAAATGTTCTTTTTTTTTTTTGTTGTTGTTTTTTTTTTTTTTTTTTTTTAGTTCCTCCGGGAGTGATACAGAATGGAGCTCGAGTTCTGAGTAGAGGAATATTTCCTGGAGCCAGGCCATTGCCAATCAACCCTATAGGAAGCATGGCTGTTGCAGTGAGGTAAGAGTGGCTCATTGCGGGATCTTTATGAAATAAATGAGTATTTTGCAGAGAATGTAAAAGTATTGTAAGCTCTGGTCAACAGATACCTTGCTGATTGCTAATACTTCTGAGGTTCTAAATGAAATAAAACTCTGCTACCTAAAACTCCTGGGTTATCGTTCTTTTCAAGATAGCCATGGCATATCTGTGTGTTGCATACCGGTTTGTAAAAAGCAGTTTTATTTTCACTAGCAAATTGCAGGCAGTTTACGGTGAGGACCTCCTACAGCGTCCTGTTTTTCTTAGTGCAAATGCCTTTTCCTGCTCCTCCCTCCCTTTTCCTAAAGACCTTTTCCTGGATTAAATACCAGTGAGAAGAATATCAGTAATATTAAAGCAAATGCTGAAAGATACCTAAACATATATCCATGGTTTTGTTGTTAACAAAAGGTTAATAATTATTAGGTCTTTGTGAGGTGGTTTCTTTCACTACAGTTTCTGTACTCAAGGTTATACCAAAACATTCAAGGTTAAAATGTTGTTTGAAGATATTCAACTTTTTCAGAAAGCAGGGCAGTAAGAGACATCTAGTGATGGCAGTTAAGAACTGTGGTTCAGTGGTTTGCTTTACTTAAAGCAGTGATGGTTTATTGGTGGAAGAACAGTTTGCTTCAGGTGTATCTCCATTTTCAGTCAGTCACAACAGAGATTAATTTGGTGAAATGTGCTGCCAGTGCCCTTCTCTTTCAGAACTCTCAGTATCTGCAAAAGCTATTTCAGCTCAGGCAGTTGGGTATTCTGGGTGGGGTTTCATAATTAGCACTGACCCCGCTTTGCTGGGCTGTTCCAATTATACCCTCTCATCTCAGTAAATGGCTGCAAGGCAGTGAAATAAAGTATCTTTATAGCTACTTCACTTATTCCATTACTATTTACTTGGGATTTTTTCCCATTTCCTCTTTATTTTTTATCCCTTTTCAGAATCAGTGTCTAGCCCTTTGGGTGCAGTATTTCTATCCAATAAGGAGAGAGAACCTGTGACATTCATATACTCTTGATGCTTAAAATGTATAGAGGGGAAGACACTAATTGGAATAAAATTCATATTTTTTGATGGGCAACTGTTTCAGCTGTTTTTCGCATTTGCTACGCTGAAGGGATGCAACCCTGAGGGTCATCCGCCAGAAGTCTGCAGAGTTCCTCTCCATCTTGCTTCACCACAGTCTGGCCTTGCTAGCAGTGGAGGTCAACCATCTTCAGTAGCTTTGCCGCTGGCTTTAGCCAAGACTGGTGTTCTGCTCCAGTGGGGATTGCAGAGCTGTGGGACTACTGGATCATTAATTATATATAATTTTTATGAGGTGTCCAAGCTAACTGGAGGACACAGTGGTCTGAATATTCCCTCTTGAGTTGATCTGCGTTTCCTGCTTAGACCCTGTTTCATAATCAGGGTTGACTCAAGGAGGAGACAGAACTGTTTTTCCTTCCAGGCCACTTGAAAATTTCCTTCTGTGTAGACATCCTCAAATTGCTATGCTCTAAGGCTGTATATAGTTAAATTTTATGCATTTTCTGAGGACTACTTCTCATGTTTTTTCCCAGCAGGTAGAACAGGTTCTTTACCAGCTACCTGCTAATGTAGGTCTGGAAAATTACGGATGTTACCCCTCCCTTGCTTATGTTCTTTTTGCTCTGTCTCTGAGAAAAACATTTATAATTAGTTAATGCAGACATTTCTAATTCTTTTTGTTCTCTTCTCCAGCCTTAGGCAGTATTAGAAATAGCTTGCTATGAATATATTCCTGGTCTGCATGATGTCTGCTCGTATTTAAGGGCTCCTGCAATATCCCCTCTTCTAATTCTTGAAAAGAGGGCGGAGGGCGAGAATAGGCTTTGAAAGCTTTTGAGAAGTTAAAGAACTCTCTGCAATAAAGCGAGTTCAGCAGGCAGTTTTGTCTTATTTCTCTCAGGGGGATCTGAATTTCTGTAGGAAGAAGGTCAGTCTGGATGTACGATGCTTCTCAGAACGTCATCTGGTCCTCTCAAAACTGGATACTTCTGTTAACAGTTACCTGAAAAAGGTGGTTTTCATCATTCGTATAGGGGACCTCTGGTGTTTTCTTGGTAGTCAGTCCTTGCATAATACATTAAAACTCTTAACTGGTTTTCTTTAGTTATCGTATGTAGGAGTTATGGGTTCTTCTGTAAGGTGCTGGTCTTCTGTTGGCACTTCTTGCCGTCTGAGCTGTTTATTTCATTTCATGTTTATTTCCCCAAGATCTTAATGGTCCTTGGTTTTGTTGTCCCCCAAACTGCATGCGAATAACTGGCAGCATGTTGTCCTGCTGTGCAGGTTGCCAGTAGTGTCAAAACAGAGTAACAAGAAGTGTGGTCTTGGGTTAAATTTGCAGTTGTAATGAGGTGGAGTGTTTTGACTAATTTGTTACTCAGAAAGGAGGCCAAAAACCATAGCATTGGACTAAGATGATGAAATCTGTGATTTCTGATGTGTTAGCTCCCATTAGTTGGAAAGTTTATGGTGCTACCCTTCTTCAACAGTGTGACTGAATGTATTAGTGTATTTTGTTCCTGCACAAGGTATTGATGTGTTGCTGTTCCCATGTAATTACATGTAATTACTTTTATATATATATATACAATAAAGTATAATTGAATTAAGTAGTTTGGATTAAAAAAACTCTACTGAAAAGTATTTAACAAACACAACAACAAATCCACCACTTTCCATGAAAAAAGAATAGCAATTGAGGAGAGCATCATTATGTCGTAGTGCATTTGACTTAAATTGCACAAACAGGCCTTTCGTTCCAAACTAATCTACAAATGGAAAAGGCATCCCACACTATTTTTACTTTGAAAAATCATCCTCTGGTGTTAAATCTCCACAGCAGAGCATAATTGGATGTGTTTTGACAGTAGCTTTTTATTTACTTTATTCACACCACTTTTAGCTTGTTTACCATCCATATTTTCCATGTTGTGGCTGACAAGTCTAAGACCCACCCGAAGACAGCAGGGGAAAATAACGCTTCAAAGCTGCACAGCATGTAGCATGTCTCTAACATGAGATCCATCATATATATTTTTGGCAGACCATATTCCTGTACAGTTCCCTGAGAGACTCTAAAACCAAACGCAGTGATAGTCTGGATATCTAGAAAAGAAAATACTGACTTACAAAGGTATTAAATGAAAGGAAGCAAAGCCAGTAGTGCCTTACATGCAACAAGGAGCTGGTTGTGCTTTGAAGGTGAGCTCTTGCTCTTCTGTGAACATCCCTTGGAAAATACCTTTCAAATGTTTACTTAAGAGGACTTCTATGTCCACTTTAGTCGGCATAGTCTCTATGGAAGTGGCCAGTGCATCTGCCAACGTGCATCTTGGCAAGGTGCAAGAAGCTCTATCATACATAATCACCTTCCACGTGAGAAAGGTGTTACCAGTTACACCAACCTTTTGGAAGAGCGCAAGCTTGGAAGCTGACACAATATTTGGGCTGTTTGAACTGCAATTTCAGTACATTCAGCAGACAGCCTTTACCATGAGGGCTGGAGCACCTCTGCTCTGAGGACAGGCTGAGAGTGTTGGGGTTGTTCAGCCTGGAGAAGAGAAGGCTCCGCGGAGACCTTATAGCAGCCTTCCAGTACCTAAAGGGGGCCTACAGGAAAGACGGGGAGGGACTCTTTATCAGGGAGTGGAGCGATAGGACGAGGGGTAATGGTTTCAAACTGAAGGAGGGTAGATTCAGGTTGGATATTAGGCAGCAATTCTTTACTGTGAGGGTGGTGAGGCAGTGGAACAGGCTGCCCAGGGAGGTTGTGGATGCCCCATCCCTGGAGGTGTTCAAGGCCAGGCTGGATGGGGCTTTGATCAGCCTGGTCTAGTGGGAGGTGTCCCTGCCCAGGGCAGGGGGGCTGGAACTAGATGATCTTTAAGGTCGCTTCCAACCCGACCTATGCTATGATTCTATGATGTTTGTAATTTTCTTTGGTTATCTGTAGTGCATGAGAGGTTTGTGTCTATGTCCCCGTCCTGCCACTGGGCAGTAGGTCTCCTCAGCCTAAGCCTCGTCTGCTTGATGTGGGCAAATCCACTGAGGTGAGGCTGGTGGAATTTCACTCCACAGAGAATCTCACCAGCTGTGTGGCATGGGCCTTGTAATTTGGTCCAGGTTATTCTGCAAATGATGTTTTACAAAATATCCTGGGTAATTTTTATCTATTAGGCCTTTTTTTCTTTTTTCCTCTGTCCCAAATGTTCACTGCTACAGAGGCCGCTGAAAAGGGGGAAGAAGAATTCACAGCCGCCTTGGTGGGAAACCTTAAGGAGCGGGTAAAACCTGTAGGTTTTGGGAAGAGCTAAGCCGAGCCAGTCCCAATAAAGATGCTTTGCCTGGATTTGCTATCCTTTGTTTGTCGATGCATCAGAAATTGCAGGATGGAGGATAGCATAGAGTTTACTGATTAACTCCCTTTTTTAGCCCATATTTCCCCAGAATGAATCCAAGCTACAGTAGTTGGAAACTTAGGCAAAACTTTATATGCAACTTATGCCTAGGTAATAGGTTAAATTACTTTTGGTAGTGTTTGTTAGAAATACATTGTTGGTTTTTTTTAATTATCACAGGTTAAAAATTAATGGGAAATTGCTTGGGTTTTTTCCTTTTTTTAAATTTCAGTTCTCCTTTCTCACCAAACATTTGTAGCTTCTCAAGGAATTTCACAATTATCTGTAAACTGCAAACGCGAGCTTCCTGGGGAATTTCCCTAAGTAAAAAAACTTCCCATTCAAGTTTACAAGACAAAATGTTCCCTAGGGAAAAAAAGTGCATCCGCACTGCCACAGCTTGCTGCTCTTCCTTTATTTTGGGGAAAAAAAAACCAAACCCAAAACAACAAAACACCCCAAAATGTGACACTAACAACCCTTACCCGCTTCATCATGAGTAGATTTTAAAATACCTGCTCTTCTGCTATTAGTGTCACAGTTCCCTGTGCAGCTCCTGATCATTGGGGTGTGACAAGAATGAGTTTTGTGCCTAACTTTATTCGAAGATGGAAGATTGTTATTTATGATTATTTTCACTTTGAATTTATAGGGCAATTACTACGTTATTCTTCAGGCCTAGCTTTCATTACAGTGACTTTATTTCTCATGCTGGCTTTATTTTTGCTTATTTTTTCCTCCCTTGAAGCAGCCATTCAAGCAGTGATTAAATAAACCAAACATATGTAACATGTGCCAACAAGTATAGATACCAAAGCATAAGTAAAATTATGTACTTACAGTATCTGTGAATTACTATTTTTGCCTAGGTAAAGGAGGTAACAGGTAAACTACCTGTAGTTAAAGTTGTGAGTGTCCTGAATTTCCCTTTGAAATTACGCTACCTGGACAGTAAAAAGAGTGTTATTTTTTTTTTAGCAAACCTGGAACCTGTCAAAATCCACAGACCCAACTTACCTGTACTGCTTTCTTCGTATCTTTTAATTGGGTGTTTCCAATTACATACCAAACCTGTCACCTATGGGTATACAATATCTGTCATCCAGGAGGATCAGGGATAGATAGGTGGTATTTAAGCTCCACATAGGTTTGCTTTGTTCATCAAAGGAATATACCTGTGTCTGGTGTGGAATACAGTGAGTATTTTTCAGCAAAACTTTTTGCCATTTTGCCAACAGAATGTGATTACCTGTCTTCTTTTAAAGCCGGTAGAGAAATTTAGGGAAGATAATCTACCTTGGGTAAAATGACTGAGACTTCCTTTCGTCTCATCCTGAGGAAGACCCCTTTGCAAGGCAGAGGCACTAACATTGCGCAAAGGACGTTATTTCCTTACTGACTTGCGATCCAGCTGCTGTGATTCCCGTCTGGCTCCTGATGACATCAGTAACAGAACTCCTGTCCATTAACAATGGGAACGGAGTCGGGACTTTTAAAGTCCAAACTTAACTCTGCAGAGATTGAGGGTTGTGCCGTTGCACTACAGCCAAATTGAAATATTTTAAGAAGAATCTGCGCATGTTATTTTTATACGTATAACTATGGTTAAGATCCCTCAAACAAATAAAATAGACCGTGTCGGTAGGATGAAAAGCTGTAGAGACTGCCCCATGGACTTTCCTGAAAGGGCAAGCCACTGCTTTAACACATGTGAAAATACATCAGGTTCTGGAAATTTTGAAATAAAGTTTTGAAAAAAAAAATGGAGAAAAAAATAAGGCATTGCTTGAAATAAATTTCCCCTCACTGTTACAGTAAGCACAGAATTCTTAAATACCTTTTCTTCCCCTTTGTAATTTAAAAATAATGCAAACATCAGAGCAAGCGCTTATTTTAAAACTCTGTTATTGTTTCAATAACAAAGTTAGAGCTACAGCCAGGACTGTGAGCAAAAATAGATTCAGCTGGCCAAAATCTGTCCCCTGAAACCCAGGGGAGTTCTGTCCACTGGTGATCTAGATTGAACTAAGTAGATCACAGATCCATTTCTTACTGAGTATGTGACTGTATAAGAGCAATATAAAGCTTTAGAATGTCTCAGAAGCGCATACAGAATGTGAGTGGTTTAGATATTAGTTTATTCAACTCTTATTAATCTACTAATATCAGTTTTAAGTAATTCTTCTTATCTTATGTTTGAGCTATTGCATATCAAGATACAAATCGGATTAATTTACTTTCAGGGTACGTGACTTTTGATCTTGTGAAACACTCTGCCTGTATAACTCATTTTCATTTCTGCGGATATCCTTTGCTAATTCTCTCCTTGACCTGCTTTCTCTTCCTCTTTTATTTCCCCAAGCAGAACTGGTTGGAAATCTTTCAAAATGTAAGTGAAAACCAAAGATTTTTCTGAGATGCAAATGCTATCCATTTCCTGACCAGTTCCACCATGCCTTTCTTCTGAAGTGTATTGGTATTTCCTCTCCTCCCATTTTTTTTTTAAGTGATTTCTTTTTTTTCACCTTTCTGTGGCCTTCTGTTTTTCTTTGTCATCATCCCTATTTGCAGTCACTCCCTGTGGGATGCTAACCCCATAGTAGTACACCTTCCCCCAGGACATTGCTTCTGTAATCCCCGGGCCTCTCGTTCTATTTTTATGCTTTTTTGGAAAGGATTGGGATCTGGAGTAAGTCCCATGGGCAGAGCTTTTGAATCCAAATTATAGCCCCTTTATGCAAAAGCAAACACGAGAGACTAAAGAGTGGGGTAAATCAGGGATGTCTTTTTGGCATGTGGTTGCTCTGCTCCATGGAACTGTAGCTTTCCGTTTATTGATAATCTCTCTCCTAACAAATAGGAGTAGATCTAATAAGATGAAAATGGGCATCTTGATTTAAAACCCATCTGTTAGAAGCCTTGTTCACTAATAACCCAGTCAGTAGGAATCCCATTTGAGTTCCCACCTATTCTGTCCTGTGTTTGTTTCCTTGGAGCAAGAATTTATTGCTATTTTTTAATGGAAAATTAGTAGCATGTGATTTTTATTGAGCCACATCGCTCTGACTATTAGCTGCCTAGTAAAATCAAGTAACTTTAATTTTATGCTAATTTATGATAATTTTCAACATCTTTAAATGTAAATTTACCGAAAAAATGAAGAATCTGTCACTTAAAATGCATCACATGCGTCCTCGTAATGACTGATCTTAAGGAGTTGGTTATAAATTCACCTTACAACTAGTTTAGTGTGGGTGATTTCTTCTTTTAAGCATTTGGCATCCTCTAATGACAACCCCTGCAGTGGCAAACCATCACAGAGTAAATGCAGCTGGCTTGCTGCACAATCATGAATGACATTGCATTTAGTTATTAATAATTGAAGGAGCTTTGTGTATTCCTTCTGGGTTCTGTATATAATTTATGGATCATAAAGCTACTTGAAAGTCTAGGGGAAAATAATTTTGTTGAGCAAAAGAGGTTGGCAAGAGGCTTTCTTTGCTAATAACTGGGCCTTCTATTATATACATTTCTTTGAAAACACAGTAAATAAGAACATTTGGAATGACTGATAAATTTGCTACCGCCTAGCATTGTCCCGTCACTGGTTCACAAAAGCCTGTTTCTTATTTCAGCAAGCTCTCCAGACAAGAGCATTAGATGAATAGGAACTGTGGAATTACATACCACTCGTATATTTTCCACCTTTCAGCCTTACCTTTCAGAAATGGGTAATACTCAGCTGTTTCTTCTGTAAAGAAACCAGACGTGAGGTCCATTCCCTGAAACCTAAAGCACTTTCCCATTTTTTAAGTAGAAGAGCAGTAACACTCTGGACGTGCCACTGTGCCATTCCTCTTAAGAGATACCTGTCTTCAGGCTGTGCGTTTCAGAAAAGGTTTTAATCCAATACTGCCATGAGTGTGCAAAAGCACTGTAGTGATAGCACGAAGCTGGCAAGACTAGATTGTAAAACAGCTTATCATGCGGTAGTGTAAACAGTCTTGCTTGTTTTAAATGATGGAGGGGTTCAAGGCCGGTGAACTGGCGGGTGGCAATGATGATGCCTCTACTCAACAACGAGCATCCTCCTCTCCTTTTTTTCATCAGGAATTAAGCACTGCACAGGGTCAGCCCCTTATTTAAACAGGCTTGCGAGCATCATATTCCGTATTGTAAAGTCAGTGGCAATGCTCTAACATTTTCCAGTGCGGAAGAGGACACGGTTAGCTTTTAAATATATCATGTCGCAGTAGTTCCCACAGCACAGAGTGCCATATAACCAAAGGGAAACGTGACAACTTCTAGAGTAAAACCAGATATTTTTTTTTCCTGCTGTTTGTTTTTAAATACGTTTTAATACTTTGTTGGCAGCTAGTCGCTTAAGAGTATATTGCATCTTTTTACATGAAAAGGAGAGGATATTTATGCAACTCATCAGAGTTCCTTTATTAGCCAGTTGGTAAAATAATGGGGATTTTTCTCTTTAATTTTTTTTTTAAGCGTAAACTATTATTAAAAGGTAAATCAGGACTGTTCAGACCTCACGGATTTGTGACCGTCCCCTAAATTGCTCCTGCCTTTCGTGCTGTTACATGTCTTTTGGCTTGTTTTATGTGTGGAGTCGAATCCACAAGCAATTTGAGTCAGGCTTTGAAGTGGACCTGCCGGGACGTTACTTTGATAGCCATAATTGTAGATTATCTGTCAGTTGGCTCTACTTTTATCATCTTTTGCACTGAAGCAGGATCACATCTTCGTGGCTTCTAAGACTTGCTTCGTTTTGTTTTCGCAGGAATGGAATAACAAACTGCCGGATGCGGACAGAAAGCGAACAGTCCTGCGGCTCTCCAGTTGTTAGCGGTGACCCGAAGGAGGATCACAACTACAGCAGTGCCAAATCTTCCAACCACAGGAGCACATCGCCTGCTAGTGACTCCGTTTCCTCTTCCTCTGCTGACGACCAGTATGAATTTGCAACTAAAGGTAGCCAAGACAGCAGTGAAGGAAGCGAAGTTAGCTTCCAGAGCCACGAGAGCCATAGTGAAACGGAAGAGGAGGACAAAAAGCAAAATCGGAAGGAGACCAAGGATTCTTTAGCTGACAGTGGGTATGCATCCCAGCACAAGAAAAGGCAACATTTAATGAAGGCGAAAAAAGTACCAAGTGACACACTGCCTCTTAAAAAGAGACGTACGGAAAAGCCCCCTGAGAGTGATGATGAGGAGATGAAAGAAGCAGCAGGATCGCTCCTGCATTTAGCAGGAATCCGATCCTGTTTGAACAACATCACCAATCGGACGGCAAAGGGGCAGAAAGAGCAAAAGGAAACCACAAAAAATTAGAACAAATCAATGATTTGTTTGAACTTACAAAGTTTTGTTTCAGCACGTCAGGTGAATTCTAATGATTTGTGGCAATATCAGCAATTTTTTCCTTTTTTGTTTTTCTTTCTATTTGTTTTTGTTTTGTTTCTTTCTTTTTTTTTTTTTTGACCCTTAAGATTTTTATTTTTAAAGGAGATTGAAGCCATAGAACTCATACTGACACTCAGCTAATTTACAAAAGCTTTTCATTACCTGAAGACAAAAAGTTAACAAAAAAAAAAAAAAACCAAGAGCCAAAATCGCCATTGCTTTCTCCGGCTTGTCAAAAATGCATGGTTGAATACAGAGTGACATCAACATTAATGTGATGGGAGTAAAATTGTGCGTAATTTAGTAGTCGTTCAGGCCTGGCCCTTAAGAATCTTTTTTTTAATGGCCTTAAGATTGGGTTAGAAGTGAATGTGAATAAAGAGCTCTGGGGGGAAGAGGAGGCACGTACTTCTCAACACCAAACCAAGAACCATCTAGTGGCACTTGGATATGCTGTGCCATAGAAGTCTTTGGACAGCCACTGGTGGCAACTGTGCAAACCGTAATGCACTTTTAGTGCTTCACGTACTATATGTGGCTTATAATGTGACGACCGGTAACTAAGTCTGGGGAAATTTGAACTATGTATGCAATGGGTTTCAGTGAAATAACGAGAAGAAACGGGAGGGAGGTGCACTGTTAGTAGCATCGTTAATCATTGAATTCTGTCTTCTATATTAAATTAAAAGAATGTTCAAAAAGCCATAAGCCCGAAGATTGGCACTGTGTGCAAAAAAATAATAGTAATAGGGAAAAAAAAGCTATGTCTTCTAAACTGCCTGAGTGAAAAGCAATCGAGTCTAAGAAATTACAGTAGATATTAAGGAAGGAAATACATCAGAATCTTTTTCTGTGGATCAAATCCTTGATCTAACTGGGGAAACAAAGCTACAAAACCTGCCACTAGTAGTATTCTGTATTTAAAAATAAAAGGACAGCATATTAGCGAACAGTAAAATTCAGCAGTTCAACAAAAGAGCTCCTATGCTGCCCTCAGAAATGAGTGCGCAGTTACCGTCAGTCAGGATTCATCTGTGCAAAAATAACAACAGATTTCCAGATTCAACCAGCGTAGCCAGCAGAAGAAATTTGATCCGCGTTGCATGGATTCCTTTTGGGGGGGGGAGGGGAATACAAAAAGCAAACAATTTTTTTTATTCAAAGATGACAAAGTTCTTGTAAGGTAAATAATGTATTTAGCATGAAGCATGAATTATTTTCATATAAATATAGAAAATAGAGAAAAAGGCTATGCCTCTAATTTTTAAGCCCTTAGGCTTAGAGTTTGTTTTTTTGGGTTTTATTTTTGTTTTGTTTTGTTTTGTTTTTGTTTTGGTTCTTTTTTGTTGTTGTTGGGGTTTTTTTGAAGCAGGTGTTTAAGGTATAACCTTCTTCAGGGACAAACACTGACTGTTGGGGAACTTACTCTGCAATATTAAAAAATAAAATCTTCATGCTCTGGTAGGGCTTGGATGGTTGAATTATACTGCCTTGTCTGCACATTCAGCCCCCCTCTCCCTACTTCTGTTTAAAAAAAAGAAAAAAAAAAAGAAAAAAAAGTAAAAGTGTGTCCTTTCTTCGTCTGTACATGTGTAACATGACGCAATAATCTGAGGGCAAATTTAGTAGTGAGTGTGTATGACAGAATCAAGAGAATAATGGGAGGTTAATTGAGGAAAACTCTCTGATTTGATTCAGGAATAAGTAGACAAGAAAATAGCTTTGCTAATTTGCCATGAGAAAATGAAGTTAGTGAAGAGCCGTACTGAGGTGTCCAGAGAAAAACCAGTGTTACAGTGAGTGTGATTCAGCTAAAGTGCTACTCTCCTGGTAATGACGACTATTAGATTGGAGATCCCTACAGCAGAGGGAAGCTGTGAAATAAGTACGACAGTCTCTCTCACCTGGACTCATGAATTTGGCATGAAAAATTCTACACTTGGAATATCATAGAGGCAAAGAAGAAAATCCCAGGTACCAACGACTTAACGGGATGAAATGGTCTGTTTATTAAAAAAGAAAGTAGGTTTATATGTATCCCTAACCGTTTGAGGCAGCAGTTTCACCAAGATGGATCTAGTTTATGAAGAGTGACTTAGAGAATGGTTTGACCTCCCGCTCAGCGGAGTCAACTAAAAATGGCATTTGGAGATGCCAGTGGTGTGTGTTCATTTAGGAAGTGGAAGGACTGAAGGGCGGGCTGGTCTGGACCTGTTCCTGTGCTCCACGAGTGTTTTGTCGTGTCACGGTGGGGGCAGCACAGCCAAGCGGTGCCTCTCCTGCCATCTCACCCAGCGTGTCCTGGGAGCCAGGAGCTGCCTGCCAGCCCCTGGAGCCCAGCACAACTGCCAGCTGTGCGGGTGAGGAAGGAGGGAGCCAAGGATGGAGCAAGGAACAGCTCTGCGCTCCCCTCAGTTTGCTGGTTTGATCCCCACCGTTAGTTAAGTCGGGAGCACATGGATACTGATTTTTGTTGGCTGCCTGCAGCCCTTAAGATAAAAAAAACCCAGGAAGGACTAGTCCCTTGGCGAGGCAGCACAGAGATGAATGAGCCACTGCGTTTCCCTTGTGTGACTGGACTGGGATAATCGGCTTCTTCCCAGATCCACTCTCCCTACAGCCAGAGCCCGCAGACCCCTGCACAAGAAAACTTCGTCCTTCATTCTTTTTACGGACTTTGGGGAGGGCCATTTGAAATATAAAATACTACAGTATCGGTTTTCTGCCACCTTTCCTCGTTAATGCATAGTTGTACCAGCTCGCGAGTGGTTTAATGTTTAGCAAAAAGTCAAATCCAGTGGCAGAAAATAACGCTCAAACCGTGGCTCAGCCATCTCTGTCCTCCAGAGAAAGCGACGTGGTTGTGTGCCAGTGGCCAGACTCCGTCCGCGGTTGCAACACTTAATTCCAGAGCGGCTTCACTGATGGCAGCGCGTCAGTGCAAATGAGATCAGTATCTGCTGAACGACAAGTACCATTCATTAATGTGGACTCTTGGTGGCTAAATATATAATTACCACTAGTATTACTCACTTTAGAAAACAGTCATTTTGCATAAGTATCTAATTAGGCAAGTTATATATATATATCGATCTAAGACTTCAACAACTCCTTTATATACTTGCTGGTAAACCTAAAATGTTGGCAAGCATCTATTTTCATGTAAAATTTGTTGCTCCTAGTCTGATCTGCTAAAGAGGTATTATTCATCAGGAGTTTACAAAGTTATGTTCAGGAACCAGCAGTTTGGCTGAGGGCTGCCGCCATCAACAGATTATTTCTGGAGTTTAAAAACAACTTGTACTTACCGACTCTTACTCTATTTGATGAGAAGTACATAATTTGGAATCATATAAAATATTTAGGAGTCACCTTTTGATACATTTTTGTGCCTGGCTGACAACGGCAGCTTTGTCAGAACTGGTTCTATTCCATCAGAAGAGTTCTCTATAAGAACGGAGACCAATTCGTTTTCCAAAAAAATATGCCAGCTTTTCAGTCCAGTTGTCTCTACTTTGACTGAATCATGCCAAAACTGAGTGGTAATTGCACTGTATTACGAACTCTCTCACTTGGCAGACGTGAGGTGGTTTGGTTTTACTTGTTTGCTTTCCTTACTAAGCCATTTTGGAGTGAGAAGTCATCAAATCTCTTAACTTTCCATTTTCCTCACTCTATCAGTATTGCCAAATTAGCGTTTCTCCAGGACAGGTGGGGGCTCGGGTGGTGAATCCCAGCAGGTCAGCGAGCATTCCGTGGCGAGTTTCACATAGGCGGGAATTGGAAGTGTCGCTCGGACTTCGCGGCGGGTTCCTTTGGAATATGCCTTTTGCAGCAAGAAGCTCTCGCAGACCAGAGCTAATGCCACAAGCAGATTTCACCGGCGTCTGCAGGGAGGTGAAATCTGCCGGTCGTGCTTGCGTTCTGCAAGCAGTTGGATGTTCCCCTGCATTTTCATGCAGATTTTTTGCCTGCATTTAAAAATTCAGGCGCAGGTCTCGAACAGCTTTAATGTATCACCCCGTAGCTGTTTCTGAAAGCAGTCTGATTCTGATCTTCTCCTGGCAAAACCAGCAGTAGTTCTACCGTGCTCACAGGGTTTCACAGCTGAAAAGCCTGATACGGGAGCGAGGAGGTGTGCCCTGTAGGCCTAGAGAGCTGGCCTCTGACTGTATTCTCTTCTCACTGTCAATTCAGTTGAGGTCCGTGTTCTGGCTCCTCTCTCACCTTAACGGGAGAAGGGAATCCCAAAGGAGGTGCATCGGCTCCCAGTGTTCGACTGAATTACTGTCTACCTTCGGAAAAGATACAGAGAAACTCTGGGGGCTGCATTCTTCACTGGAGTGAGGTAGAGTTACATCGACACCTTCAGCAGAGGATGAAATCCTGAACTCTACACCAAGTGGCACCAGGGATAAAATGCCGAAAACAAAACTTTGACCCGTGTTCTCGGTAGCCATGATTGATTTTCACCGAGATTTTGGCTCCCAAATCATCTAAAGATGCAGATAGGCGCAATCTGAGCTTTTCTAGAACCTGAAGGTGTCCTATCTCCTTTGCAGTCAAGTGGAGCTATCAACAGCCAAGTGCTCCTGGAAATCTTTACCGTATCACTATTATTACCATTTTTCCTTGAATCTGGCCCTAGGCATTTTTGAAAACATTACTCTTCCGTGCTCCAGGCTCAGAATAAAACTACCGAGAGAACGCATTTCCAATTTCAGATGCAATGCAATTTACTTCACTTCATGGAGAATGCAAACCCAGCTCCTTCAGGTATGTCAGTACTGCCTGAATAAGCTCATTGGCATATTTTATAGGAAATACTTTGAAACGTTTTCTTGACTTTGCCACCAAAAGAGCATTTGAACCATACATCCTCCTGATTGTAACAGAATATCAGTGTTGACCGTCTGACTAGTTAAGTTTTAGTAGTGTTCTTCACAGCCCTCCAGTAATATATCAAACACTGTTATGCACATAATGCAGCACTGTGATCTAATTTAAATAATACTTTTTTATTATTTATACTACTCTATGTAATATACATCAACACTTTGCTATATAACCTAAGTGATAACCCTCTTCTTAGTTATCTGCCAAACTTTGAATTTCCGTTTGGTTTATATTGCAGTTAGCACAGTTACCAAGTTGTAATGATGTCTCTTTTCCTTTGAAATGGGATGTGTAAGTCAAACTATACATTTTGTGTGTTTCTGTTTTGAGCTGGAGTTTATAAGGATTTACACACAACATTCGGTGTTCTGTATAAATCTGCATACATTGTGAATTCATCTGTTAATCCCCTTTTATTTAGAAAGTATTAATTGATGGTGGTTTATTAGGGGTTTTTATTTTTGCATTTTTATTTTTAGTACTGGTTATTCTTGAATTAAGCAGAGACTTGTCAGCTGGGTTGCTTTATCTTTGCTCATGTACATGACCTTATAATTCTTCCACAGTTCAGCAAACAAGTACTAGCTTCACTGACCAAAAAAAAACCAAAAAAAGTCTCAACCTAATGTGTCTATGGTGCTGTATTTTGCTGGTGTACATTTAAAACCAGAAATGATTTAAAGGTCACTTTTTAGTTGGTCTAATAAGTAGCCTTTCCTGGTTTTGGGAGTTTGGATTTTGTTTTGTTTTAGCATTGAAACAAGGTATATTTATCTGACGCTATGTAATGGTTTTTCTACTGTATCACATTTCCTTTTGCAAAGAGGGGGAACTCGGCCTGATGTAACATCCTTTCCCAGGCAGTGGAAGGGGTTTTGTTTCAGTTTTTTTTCTTTTCAGTGGATTTCGTTGGGCTTTGGATCAGGCCAGCAGTTGCGAGAGCTCATCATCTGAGGGTTTAAGGGATAAATGACAACCTGTGCTGGCCCTCAGTGCTAGAAGGGATTTTACTGGATGCTAAAATTACGCACTGGATTCCGGGCTGGCTGATCGTCTAGAAATGGGAATCTTTTTTTTTAACTCTGGCCTGAAATCCCAAGACTTTCTTTTTTTCATTCAGATGACATTAAACTTGAGTACATTTTTAAGTTACTAGAGCATTGTACATTTCCTGAGTACGTGTGTGGGACAACAATTGAAAGTCATACCTGTATCTGATAACCAGTTCCATGCCTGCATCATTCACACTCACTACTTAAAGCTGCCATGATGTAAAATGTCGGGGGGAATGATTTGTGTGTGTATGAAAAGCATTATGGACTTGTACATTTTTTTTATACTCTGATCTGTAATTTCTGAAATATTTTGTTTTACAGAAAAAAGTGATAAAGCAATCAAAAGACCAAGAGATTTAGTATCAATGCTTAAGGGTCACAGGACCTTAACTGGCCAATAAGTTAATTTAGTACAGCGATAAGCCAATTTTTTTTCTGTACTTGGCGTCTGAAACTGCCAGTTTCATCAATATCAAAATACAAACTGTGATGGGGAATGAACAGTGATGTTAAGTTGTATTTGTGTTTACCTAAATGAGCAGTCCGAAGACAAGTGCAATCAGCTGATCTTTAGGAAATATGAAAATGTTGATTTAGAGGCATACTTGCATTTTACATTTTCTTGATGTGTAATCATATTGCCAAAGACAAACTATTTCATCAATTATTATTGTAAATAACACTTTCCCAAAACCTACCATAAAGTTTCTGTGATGTATTGTCTTCCAGTTGCAATAAAAATTACTGAGTTGCATCAATTGAACAATTGTAGTTGTGTGAATATTGGCTTCAGGAATATGCCCAGATATTAAGGAGGAACAGGAGGAACGACAGTGATTTTTTTTACAAATTAATTCCTTCATTATTAAATAGCTCTGGCCCCTGTGGGATGTTACCTGTATCTTCACTGCAGTAGATACCAGCTCATGTTAATTTGCTGTCGTGCAAATGGCCAGACATACTAAATTGATGTTAAGTTAGGGCCTGATCTTCCTTTCTCATCGGTTTTGCAGCCTGGAAACAAAGCTTATTTCACTGGGAATAGCATGGTTTTTTGAAATTAATCAACAATCAGAAGAGGTTCAGTAGTAAGACATGTCTAATGGTGTATATAGAAAACATCCTGAAAAGCATTGCTTTCTACTCTTTCACCAACCCTCCCCAGGCCTTACTCTGCTTTCTGCAGCACCAGGGCTCTTCCTTCTTTTGCCACGTTACTCCTTCACCGTGCGGCATGAAGGGACTGTTTGCAGGAGGAAATCCTGTAGAGCCGAGAGCTTCAAAGCTGGTTGCCTCAACTGACTCAGCCTGTAACCACCGAGGAGGTATCCTCCTCTGCAAATACTTGGAGTCTCCCCTGGTCACCTCGGGCCTCTGCAGGAATCGGTAATGCTCTTGGTTCACCGGTGTGAAAAACTAGCCCGTTTGGTGCCTCTCTGTGTAGATCCAGCAATCCGACCTAAGTCTAGAGTGAAGAAAACGGTGCAAAAGTCATCTCTTCAGAGAGTGAACAGTAGAGCATAAAAAATCGTAGTTGCTTCATAGCTTTCTCCAATTAAAATTAAACCGAATAGTAAAATGTTATATAAAAAAAAAAAAAATCATTCCCCAAACACTGTGGTTTGAAAGTGTTCAATGAACAGCCCCGTGTATCTACGGATTAAACTTTTAAAACGACTGAGAAGGTAAAAAAAAAAGCCCCCCTGTTCTTCTGGCAAATTCAAATCTTTCCCACACCTGGTTTGAGATGCTGCTGGAGCGGGGGAGGGTGGTTTCTCGGCTGCGTAGTGAGAACGTATGGCTGCTGGAGACGGAACTCCAGCTGACCTGGAGCTATAAAAGTGTCCCCCTCACACGTCTCGACGCCATCCTGAGCGCTTGGTATCGGAGCCTGGCGCAGTAGGCATCTGAGGGATGAGATGGGTGCAAACAGGTCCTGGGGGGAGCGGGGCAGAAGCAGCAAATGTCCGAGATGAGATACACACAAAAGAGCATAAAAACACCCAGCCCCAAGATCTGACCAGGTAATCGATACTTCAGAGCATTGCCTGGAAAAAGTGTCAGTTTGTAACCTGTCCTCAGTGTCTGCTGCTGTGGAAATGGAACAAAGAGGAGAGAAAAAAAATTTGGCCAAGGGGATGAGATGAGAGGAGACTGGTGAGAAGGAAAAAAAACACTTAACTGTGCTCTGGCCCATCTTCCTCTAATGGATCCCCCCCTCCCTCCTGCCGCCAGTTAAGCAAGTCTCACATAGCACGCTCTGTGGATGGATCCGTAGCGACGCGTGGAGGAGCAGGGAGACCCACAGACTCCACAGAAAATGTTTTCGCCTTTATACGCAAGCCAGCAAGCTTGCCAAGAGACTGGGCTTGGGCTCGTTTCAGCGTCGGGCATTACACGAGGGCCTCAAACCATTAGATCAGGCACGCTAATTGAGTTGTGCCACAGGCCTTTGGTGCAACCTTGCAGTTTTCCTGTCACGGGCAGGAGTCTCAAGTTGCAAGTTTTATTTCATTGCCAATTAACATAGACTTCTGATCACTCATTTGGGTTATCTAGAAAGGACGCAAACAACCACCCACTTATACAAACACCTCTCCTACCTCCTCTCCAGCCTCAATGCCCTCATTTCCACCACAGGTTATGTTCAGTTTGTCAAAATGCCTCTGGCAAGCTGTTGGGCTGCCTGAGCAGCTGAAGTGATTTAGGAACCGGCTTTTTTCTGCTGCTCTTGCTGGTTGTCCTGCCGCTTTGGATCCACTTGGCTCCTCTGCTGCTCTTTCTTAAGGGGTGTCCCTGCTCCAGCATGGGCCACCCATGGGCTGCAGTCCCTCAGGGGTGTCCCTGCTCCAGCATGGGCCACCCATGGGCTGCAGTCCCTCCAGGGCATTCCTGCCCTGGCGTGGGTGGCCCATGGGCTGCAGTCCCTCAGGGGCGCACAGACCCCTTTTGACCTCAAGCGTGTCTCCAGCAGCCCTCCATTTGCTGGTTCCTTTATTAAATACCCCTGAGGAGAAGAACCCTCTGCTCCTCTGACGGCCCACAGTGGTGGCCCCCAGTGGGTTCCTCCCTGTTGTTGACAGCCTTCAGCTGGCTGGAACCACTGTGACCAGCTCAGGGTGGCTCCTGGCCCCCTGCTGAAATCTGGTCCCTCCTGGCCACTTCAGCCACCTCAGTCCCTCAGCTGTATTATGCCAGGAAATGAAATAATGGTTTCTGTGACATCTGCTTCTTAAAGAAATATTTACAAAGGAATAAACCTTCAGCTTCAACACGGTGTGATGCTTTGCCTGGGCACGTGCAATCCACATAAGATAATAATTAAAGAGTTTTTAAACTTCATAGTAAAATACGGATGATTAACAATGGTGAGGAACTCCATGGAAAATACAGCAAACATCTGTCAGAATTAGTAACAAACATACGCTCTGCTTTTACTCTTACACTGTTTGACATAATTTTGATTGCCTATAAATCTGCAGGTTTTGTTTATATTTCTATTTGCGTTAGGATTGGTGGCCGCTTTATATTTGATCAGCAGTGCTGCCATTCACCGTGGTGTAAGAAATCAAATAACGATTGTGTATATACAGCAATCTGAGCATCCCAGTGCAGGAGACTGTAAACACAAAATTTTAAAATCTCTGCTTATCACCATAAGCGATGTTCTCTCCAGGTCTTTAACGGCAATCAATTTCTAGAGGCTTTTCCCAAATAACCATCACTGAAAACAACAGCATCTTTCTCGGTCGCTTGGTCCTGAAACGCAGAACCTGCCTGCTGCTGAGACACAACTTCTCGTCATCTGTCTATTTTCAATCAGTTAGATGATACACAAAGATAGTGCCGACATTTTTCTTCTCCTGCTTTTTTTTTTTTTTTTTTTAAACGAATGTTAGCGCATCAGCAAATAGGAGGAACACACTTTTTCTGGCTGCACCTTAGGAGCCAGCAGCTGTGCGTCAGGGACAGCCCGTAACTCAGCTGCGTATTGTGGGATGACGCAGCAGATTCCTCCTGCGCCGGCATTTCCATAGGTGCACACCCGGTCTTAAAAAAACAAATGGCTTCTTGGCAAAATACAATAGAAAAAAGTGGGATGAGCTGGAACGACAACGGAGAGGTTGATGCCATGGCTGGTTTGCCCTGAATTAGGACAGGCAAGCGGAGAGCCTTTTAAAAGAATAGAGTCTCCTGTCATTCCTTTGCAGTTTTGTTTCCCCATCTCTGAATCACGGCTCGCTCTGTGATGCAGGGACCTGATTTTAATCATCATCTTACATAATCTCTGCAATCATAGTAGAGAGCAGCGCTGTTCGGTGATTTTAAAAATAGCTTTATTCTGCTATCAGCATACTAATTAATACACTTGCTTATTCCAACCTAGTTCATTCACCGTCTCAGTTACAGAAGCCACGCTACCTGGGGTGCAATCAGATACCACTGGCTTTGAGTATTCCAGTATTGTAAGAAGCAGATCGTCAATCAGGAGGAGAAACCCGGCTCCTGTTCTTGGTGGCCGCCACCTGCTATCTCCTCCTGGCGCGACGGCAGGGAGGAGCCATGCCTGCAGCGAGATCTAGCTGGTGATCCACCATGCGAAAAAAACCCCATGGATTTGGGGAATATTGTCTAAAAAGCTGTAAATAGCATTCAGTCAGCCATCTTGTAGTATTGAGGTTTGCAAGCAAGGTAGGGGGAAGGGAGGGGAAAGGAAAGCTCCGGCTGGCTGCTGAGGAGAAGGTGGTTGTGTGGGAGGTTCCTGGTGGTGCCTGAGGCATCCAGAAGCCACAGGGAAAGGACGGGGGAGAAGCCCTGGAAGAAGACGGTGCTCGGCATCTGATGTAGGAAGCCAATGGGGCTTTGTCTCAGCCAGTCCTTTCGTTTCTGAGGGACTTCTCCCTCACCACTTATTAAAGCATTTTTGCCTACTCCAAAGCATTGTGGCTGCCTGCTCTGTGCCACCGTGGCCGCCATCCCGGCACTGTGGCTGCTCCTGGCCATCTGGGGCCCAGCTGCCTTGTGTGACTTCCTCACCCAGGTACCAAAGTTAATAGATAGTAAAAAAAACTGCCTGGAGGGCTTTCCCGAACCTCAGTAAGGCTAAATGCCGTTCCCTCCAGTGGGCTGGGTGGAGGCTGATGAATGCTGATGCGTGTGAGAACAAAATCACAGCCTTGAAATTATTCCACTTGTTAAATGACTTGGAAGAGAATCATCAACCGATTCCCAGGTACTGTGTCAGGATACATCTCTGCTGCTGAAAAGTCACGTCTCCATCCTCCTTTCTTCTTCTTCACTATCCTGTTTTGCTTCATTTCGGGCAACTGAACCATATGCTAAGGTGGCAGCCGGCTGGCTGCCTCAAACACGAGATCTGGGTGCTAAGTACCTTTTGCCATTTTTTTTTCTTGTCTCTGTTTTTACAGCTATTTGCAAAGAGAGCCCTCTGACTTAACCCGGCATCTGACCTCTTAGAGAGGTCCCACCTTACACAGGCATCGTGTTTGCTTTAGTAAGCTGGAGTGTAAACAAACGTGAAAACAGGGGCCTGCTTAAATTCGGTGAACAAGAAGCCTAATTGCTTGGGCATTTAGTGCTCCCACGCAGACGGTAGCTGTTTGCTTGCCCTGCTGCTTTACCACTCCCTTCAAATGAGGCCGCAGTAAAATTAATAGTCTGTGACACTGTATCTAACTGGAAGCAAATCAGTCACCTCCATCACGCTGGTAATATCATCTCCATCCACGGGGGTGTTTACAGCCACCAGAGGGATTACACGGGGACCCCGTTCTGGAGGCCAAGTCACTGTGAGGAAGTAAGGAATGGGCATGGCCAAGTAGCCATGAGTAGCTGGGCTTCCAAGCCGACAGTGGGTGGCCTGTTTTAAGGGTTTAAGTAGCGGAGGCGAAAAAAAAAAAAAATCAACTATTTCCAAGAGTTGGGAGGTATTTTTTTTTTTTTTTAAGCAATTCATCTTGAAACAGCCAAGTAATAACTTGTGCCTGGCTGCGTTTGCAAGGTAGAATTAGAATAATTTCTGGTTCAGGGTTCAGGGGCAGAAGAAAAGATGATTTGCTCAAAGGCAGGCAAAGCTTGTATCCCTTCGAGTGCCTCCAGTCGTTTATTCATGCAGACCGTAAATGCCACTAAAATACATGAGCGCTCACTATGAGGAGAACTGTCTGACGCGCATAAAAATAAAAAGACAAACATATTTCATTTTAGAAAGAAGTGCTACTGTAAAATAGAGATCGTTGAGCCAAAATGAGAAGCTTGAAAGCGGCTGCCAAAGGAAGGGGCGGGCTGCCAGCAGGACCAGCTGGCAGGTTTCAGGACCAGCCCTGACACCTCTGTGTGGTGTTGCTGCCTCGACACCAGCAGGACCACGGACCCGGAGCATTCCCTGTCTTACACTGGCGATAGGGATCATCAGTGATTGTGAGATGCTTCAGAAACCTTTGCACTTCAGTCTTGGTGGGGGGCCTTTTGTGCTGGGCCAGTGGGGCAACGGGGCCAGGCAGCAACTGTGCCGGGCAAGGGAGTCCTGTGCAAGCGGTCAGAAATGCTTTCTGCACAGATCCTTAACACGGCAAAGGAAGGATGCGCTGCCCCGCGTTGTCTTCCAAGCAAACACCCGCACTTCTCTAAGACAGCGCACCCTGGGCTATGCTCAGAGTTCTCAGGGCAGGGGTGGACGCTCCAGAGCAAAATCCTTTTTAGACAAGAAAGTATCCTGGCACGCTCATTTCATTCTGTTTGTGAGCTTTTCCTGCACGTGAAGTGTTCACTATCACAACATGAGCAAACACCAGCTCCAAACTGAGGTTCTTGCTGAAACGCAAAAGCAAACGTTTGTCTTGCCCAATCAGATTCAATATCAGGGCACTAATAGACCTTCATGGCCCTGACCGGCCTCATCTGGGGTCTCCACCTACACCCCTGCCCATGGATCCAGGAGCCCCATTTTGGCTCAGCCCCGGGCTGTCAGTGTTTGCCTGAGCTATGCTGCAGCAGCACCACTCTCCAGCTCAGCCACAGCCGTGCCGGTGCCCGGCCACAGACCCTCTTGATGCAGATCCTGACCAGCAGACTGACTTCCCAGCTTGACCCCAGACCTGCCTTGTCCTTGTGGAGCTGCTCAGCAATTGCTGGGCTGTATCCAACCCTGGTTATCATCACTGAACCTGACTCTGACCAGCTGATTGACTTCCCAGCTTGATTTTGGAGCTGCCTGATAAGCACAAAGTTGCCTGATGAGTTCTGGATTCTTGGTAGAACTTGGCTACTGTCTCCAGGTCCGCCCCGCTCACCTCGCTCAGGTACTGTGTGGCTTGGCCCTGGCTGGAGACGTCCCCATCACTTAGGGAGCAGGTTGCCTTCACGGCTCGCTGTCACCGAGGTGGAGCCAGGCCTCATGGGGCTCCTTAAAGAGCTGCAGGACTCTCACGCATTGCAGATGGGACATGCCATGACATGAAGCTTGCACACGATTCGCTCGCCTAATCTATTCAGTAGGCTGGAAAATATAACTAATTCATTTAAATTGCTACTGCAAAAAAGTTGTCTAAATGTCTAATCAAGTCCAATTAGAAATCTAAATGGATTATGTTTTCCATCGGGATACAAACAACAGCCTTGTTTCTAATCACCGGTGCCGGTATGGAAGCCATGGTTTTGCACTCCCCGCAGCGCTGAAGGCGCACCTCCGGCATGCACAGCTGCTTTCCCACCAGAGCAGCTCGCTGCCGGCGGTCACCTCCTGTCCGCACGCTGCAGCTGAGAGTGGGCAAGGTCCATTGTCTGCTGGACCCAGGACCTCATGTGCTTCTTGTCAAACTTTTTCCCACATAGCCAAGGCCTCAGCAGCCCTTAACCAGAGGCTTAACCAGAAGGCTGCCCACAATTCTGCCAATGGCACCACTAACTTCATCTTTACTCAACATAAAACTATTATTCTCTTTGCTGAAGAACGCAAAGTACTTTTTTTGGGTGGTTTTTTGGTTTTGCTTGACCCCCTACTTTGTCCTGCTCTGCCTTTTACATGCTATATGTAAATAACCACCAGACAACACTAACTCTGGAAGTAAAGCAAGGAAGCAAGAGGAGTCTAACTAAACCCATTCTCACTCCATTACCTGTTGTACCTGTTGCGTACTCTTATTCTCAGGTGAGAAAAAAATTCATGAGATTATTGCATTTTTGGTATTTCTCAACTATGATCTAATGGTCAGGCTAAAGTTTTCTTAATTTTAGTACAAATAATCATCTTTCTGTCAACACTGGCCACGAGTACAAAGTTGGTAATCTTGTCAGAGATGCTGCCATCCAGGTAACGAGACCATCAGTCCTCGTTCCACTGAAGCTGGTGGCAAAACTTAAAGATCTTGAGAGGAGGGCTGTCCCTTTAATAATGCACGTCTGTAGGATGCCTATTTACATTTGGTCATTTTTCACAACTTTAAACTAATAGAAGATTCAGTTACTTCTTTTCCAAGCCTGTAATTTTCTTGTCATTTCCCTGCTCCCTTTTCCTTTCCACAGGCTATTCTCTACAACTGCCGCAAGTAATCATCTCACGCACAAAAACATGGCGATGATTTTGCCCCTCTCCCCCCCACGCACGTTTTCCCATTTTGCTCTAAAGGACCATCTTCTGGGTGGGGTACTGTGGATCCAATTAAATATGCTTCTGTATCAACACTGCTCCTAAGCAAAATATATCGACTGGTGAAGCTTTGGACCTACTTTAATCAAGTAATCTAAACAGGGCTTAAGCTTCAAAAGCCTGGTGATGCTCCTAGCTTCAAAGCTTTTACTTACACTGAATTAATTTATCCTGGATGTTCTAATGCTCCCAGCAACCCTATGGATTATAATGTTAGAGGTTGCAATCGTGGCTCTGATAAAATTCCCTGAGCTTAGACTGTATTGATCATAATGTAAAGGCAGAAAGGAGAGTGGGGAACACAAGGAGAAAACAAAAGGATTTGATTTGAAGCAGGGGTGAATCTGTTCACCCCTGTAGCAGGCTGCTGGGAAGGAGTATCGGAAGGTGTTAACAGTTGTTTTTTTCTTGACTTAAGATCTATTCTGATATGCACCGAGTGTCAAATGCTCACTTCCAGACTCCTTCTTGCATAATATTGTAGGTGTATTGTGTCATAAATACAATTATTTGGCAAAAGGAAGGTTGGTTTGGATTCCACATGCGGTGGCTAGCACAGCATTGTTGAACATCAGCACATGTTACAGTATTAGTCTCAGCTCCACCCTGGGAAATGGGAATAATGGTTTTCCCCAGTCCAAGCGAGAGCCAGAAGCCATTGTCTGTAGCCACCTGATGCTAAATTATGTGCACTAATCACACAACCGATGCACACTCAAGAAACAGACCCAGTACTGTTAGGTTAACATTTGGACTCGATGGTCTTAAGGGTCTTTTCCAACCTAAATGGGTCTTAAGCACCTTTTGCAACATAAATGATTCTGTGAGTCTAAGAACATTCTCATATGTATGAACCAACATGTTTCTATTTGTAAGAACCAGCAGGGCTCTTCCATACGCCCTAGTTGATGCATTGAACATCTGTGCAAACACGGGGAAATGTCTAACCCGATGTGCACTGTAGTCTAAAGATGGCATTAAATCTGATGCGGTTTGACCTTCATTAGTGAGAAGTGAAACATGACAGTGTTTGCTTAAACAAACACAACTGCTCCCACTCCAGTGTTGATGCAGGGTCCCTCAGGGCTGCAGGCATACAACCCAGCGGCATCCAGCAGTTTTATCGGAAACACACAGGGCTGGCGTCCCTCGTTCCCGTTCCCCTGGCCGGAGACCTGGGATAGTCTATATGGGTAACCCCATCCTGGCAGCGACCTGTCCGGTGAAGTCTGCGGAGGGGCTTGGCAACAGGGCAGAGTTATCGGCCATCGCTGGAGGGTAGCAGAAACCCCCCCTCCATGTAACTCCCAGAGCTTCTTCAGTGGCCTTGCCCTGGGCCCTGCCTGTCATCCAGAGATTATCACGAAACTGATGGATTGGTGAATGAATTTAAAGATGACTTAAAGCAAAGACAACTTTCACGTTGTTATTAGGTAGCCAGGCAAAGGCTCATACTATTTTCAATGCAGACTGTCTCCTGCTTCATGAAACTCAAAGCCTATGAAGCGATTTCACACAGAGAGCTTTGATTACTACACCAATAATTTCTTCTAACAGCCTTTCAAACACTTATTAATAGAAAAAAGTATCAGTTCAAACTGTCTTCCCGTCACACAGAAAATATCAATGTTCACAGTGTGAACTTTAAAATCCCATCTGATTAGTTAATGCCAACAATTATTAGTGTACTGTCAATTTATATTTCTATTGTCCTCCACAGATCTGTCTTCATATACTGTGCAGTGCACATCACTTAAAAAGTAACTTTCCTATGCTGATTAGCTAGGGGTGATTTTTCTGTTCTGCTGTCAACTGGCAGGGAGTAAAATCGGGAACTTTGGCACAATTTCCTGTGATGAGCTCCCACCAGTAGGACACAGCATCTTTAAGGGTACAGAAAGTGGCTTCAAGAAGGGAGCAAGGAAGCGATAGCAAGAAGAGTGACACTCGGTTTTGTTTCTTATACTCTTCTCTCAGTTCATAAACCTTTGGGCGCACACAGATGGCAACTTTTCTGTTTTCATCGTAGCGGAGACGACTGGTACCTCCCATGAGAAAAGACACAAAAAGGTCAATCTTGGTCTAGGTAAGATATTGATACTGCTGCACCTGGTGTCTGGCAGGCATCAGGGCTTCTAAACTATTTCTTTCTTCTAGTCTGCTAGTGCTAGGAATCATATTCCTCCAAGGGGTAAAGTAAGGCAGCCTCTGGCATTTTGGCAGTCCTGCTCTCAGCCCTAATTAAGCTTGAACGCTATTTGCAATGCTATTTAAATTCTGATTGACCATATTGTGGCCAACCTAAACTTTCCCCTTTTTGCACTTAAATTCCAGGATGGGCTGAATTATTCCATGGCCACTGATTTCTGAAGCAGGCTTAATATGGACTGTAGCTGCCAAAGCCGGGAATGAGGGGATCGCACCAGCCCCCCGCTTCCCTTACAGTTCTCCCACCCTATAGCCCGGGATCTCTTAAGAGAGACCAAGACATTTAGACAGCTGCATCCCAGTGAAAGGGAGGGACTGACTTTTAGCTCTGCAAAATCTGCTTCTCGGGTTCACAGGTGCTGGAGGAGACTGAGGAGACTCAGTCCAGCTGATTAGTTTTGCTTAGGGTCACGTAACACATAACACAACCCCCGTCCTGAATAAATGTGGACTCCTTGCATACGTCTGACTTTGTGGCACAGTATGTTGAGGGTTTTTTTTCCTACTTTATTTCCAAAGCCCTTGGAAACTGTATATAGAGAGTAGACATCTGGACTCCTAATTTCTCTCTCTCTCTGTTCCTGCCTCCCTCCCCCCAGCAATAGTAATCCCTTTCTGTGCTGCCTGCATGAGAAAATGAGTCCGCTTGTACCTTCTGTGCGCTGCTGCCAGGCCATTTTACGTAAGCATCCTTTTCTGTTCTCCATTGCAGGACAGCACGTCCTGTTGGAGCCAGTTGTTGTCTCTAATCTCTGAACGTAAACACGCAGATTACATTCCATTCTGTCACCAGTGCCCAGCGGCTAACAGCCGTGCGGCCATATCTGCGCTGCTTTCCCTGGGCTGTGCCGATCACCCTCCTACTGAGCACGTGGCACCAGATCACTTGCCATCGACGCTATACAGGTCGGGATAAGCCTTCCTTGCCCTGCTCTTCCCAAGGCTTTGATACATCAGGCTGCTCCATTCAACCCTCTACAGGAAGCTTTAGCATCCTCCTCCTACTCATTCAGGGACGGGACATCGCAATGGGCAGGCTGGGCTCTCTGTGGCTGTGGTCACATTTGAGAGTCTCCCCTCTGCCTGTAGAGTTTTCCAGCGTTTGACCTTCGTGCCAGCTCCCCCAGAGTTGTCAGAGGTTGGAGAATAGGTTTGAATTGAAATCCAGTTGTCACTAAAGTACTGTGTGGCCTGATCGCTCCAAACAGTGACAATGCAACCAAAATGCCAGAAATGTTTGTCTTGGATAACTCCCCGCCCCCAGCCTTGTCTCCTTCCACCAGTGGAGCTGCTTTTAGGACAGGAGATGGAATTATATAGTTTGAGATTAGTCAACAGCTGGAGTTTATGTGATGTCTTCACTGCGAGGGGTAGGTGTGGGAGGGGTAGGTGTGCAAGTGCAGGTTGCTCCCTTCCACCCAAAGCCTGAGGTTTCCACCCCTCACCATGTTTGACTACACCATGGCTGAAAAAGACTCACCCCTTGCTGCAGGTTTCTGTACTGGGTGATTAGCAGCTGCCTACCCAGTGCGCCAGAGCCCATTTTACCTGATTTCCATTGCAGCATGCAGTAAGGGCTTGAGAGGAGTACCAGAGAAGATCAAGCATCCTTATATTGAGGAGGCAATGGGAGTTTACTGAGAGGCTGCAAAGCTTTCTGAGTGCCTGATTGCTCATTTTGTATTCACGTGCTGCTTTCAAGCAGAGGGTGGCAAGAGGGGGTGAAACACCATGGTTCATTCAGTCATTAATTTAATAAATATAGGGAAAGGGTAGACAAAATGGGATGCTTTCTTCGCTTAATGTTTTAAATTTGACCTTTATCTATGTCAGGAAATGAAGAATGGCGATATTGTGTGTCAGCTGTTCTGGCCGCTCTGAAAAAAATGAATTTAGGAGGCTCAAATTTGGGAATCTGGGCCTCTTTCTCCAGCTCAAGCTGAGGCATGGGCAACCAAGATGGTGCTGTAAGGAACAAGCCCACAAATGGGACTTGGTGCCCAGCTCTCCCTCACATCAGCATAGAATCATAGAATCTTCATGGTTGGAAAGGACCTTTGAGATCATCGAGTCCAACCATACACACAACCAAACAAACAACCTACAATCTCTGCCACTAGAGCATGCCCTGAAGTGCCACATCTAGACGTTTCTTAAACACCTCTAGGGATGGTGACTCAACCACCTCCCTGGGCAGGCTGTTCCAGTGCCTGACCACTCTTTTGGTAAAGTAATTCTTCCTAATATCTAATCTAAACCTCCCCTGCCGCAACTTCAGACCATTTCCTCTGGTCCTGTCGTTATTCCCTTGGGAGAAGAAGCCAACACCCACCTCTCTACAACCTCCTTTCAGGTAGTTGTAGAGGGCAGTGAGGTCTCCCCTCAGCCTCCTCTTCTCCAAGCTAAACATGCCCAGCTCCCTCAGCCTCTCCTCATATGACCTGGTCTCCAGACCCCTCACCAGCCTCGTAGCTCTCCTCTGGACGCGCTCCAGCACTTCAATGTCCCTCTTGTACAGAGGGGCCCAGAACTGAACACAGTACTCGAGGTGAGGCCTCACCAGTGCCGAGCACAGAGGCACGATCACTTCCCTACTCCTGCTGGCCATGCTATTCCTGATACCAGCCTGGAAAGTTGGTCAGGTTTCTGCACTGATGGGACCCAACAGACTGCTTTACACCGATACAAATCTCTAACACAGACTTACTTGCACTGCTTTGAACACACACACCAAAGTTGAGAAGGTCGAAATAAAGGATGGCTTGCAACCAGTTAACTGCATTTATTATACGGGTTTCTACTGGAACACCAATCTACGTTGGTCACACCAGAGAAAATTATGCAATATAACCAAATTCCAAGTGACAGAGCAGGCTGCACACTAAATTGCTGTTCACTTTCTTTCCAAGCCTCTGTCTTTCTCTCATTTTCTCTCTCTCTCATTTCTTTTTTCCTTTCTTCGTGCAGAGAAGAGAAATGATTGCTAATGAATTGCAAGCATGGGGTACGGAAAGATCAGTTAATATGGCCCAAGTATTCAGTAATACAAATACATTAAAGTGATCAAGCAATGAATGAAAATTGACCCAAAGAGCAGGTTCCACTGAGAAAACATGTGAGAATGTAAATTAATGTGACTTGATGAAACTTGAAATGTCATAACACAGCAGGGCACACAACACATCAGAGGAAATGTGAAAATTATACTTTTTCCTGAAATCATAGTTTTCAAAAATAAGTGGCTTTTAAATTCTTCTAAAAATATAATAAAGGAATTAGTGTCAAGAAAAGGGTTATTGTTGTTTATCAGACTGCAGGCTCAGTCCACGGTGGCTTTTCACAAATACCCTCTTTTATTCCTCTGCCTATGCGGTGGGAAAAGGCAAAGAAAAATCCTGACGTCTTTCTACTTGTCTGGTTCCCTCTTCTTCTTAACTTTGCACAAGGGATTTTTTCAAGTTGTTTGGAGGGTAAATGGCATGCTAATCTATCGCTTTTTTTTTTTTGCCTTTTGGCCATCTGCTTTCATCCAAAAGTTCTAACACTTGGAAACATGCAAACAAAACAAGAGGAAAGGTCACTTGAAATTAGTCTGTCTTCTAATAAAACTTACTTAAAAGGGAGGGATAAAAGCATTGGGAGACAGAATTAAATAGTTATGCTGGCAAGTTTCCAGACCCAAACAGAAAATGTAACATATTCTGCTCCATCCCACTTGTCCGTAATTGTTTGGTGATGGCATGACTGGCCCATGTGTTGGGAAAGTCTTTCCTCTCTGTCAGGAGAGATGTCAGATTTTTCTGCTGTCCCCTGCTGGAATATGGTCCTCACAGGGGTCTAGGACATGAATAGGAGGGAAAGGATGCCTCCCCTATACCACACCACACAGCCAGCAAGTAGTCCAAGAATAGGTTCCTTTTCATCCGGTGCAGAGTGGATTTCTGTTGGAAGAGCATCAAAAGTGCAGGTCTGCAGAGCGAAAGGAGAAATTGCCACACACCACGAAACTGTTAGTGTGGTCCCCTGACTGCAGTGCCCACGCGTGGAGAAGGGAGCCTCAGCCTCTTTCTCTAACACCGAGTGCTCCACGGGAAGACAGCGTACTGGATTCTGGCTGAAGATGGGTATCCTCTATGGAGTATGTCCTAACCGTCCCCCTGCCAACCACCACCCCTCTGCACTGCTCCAGCTCAGGTGCTTTCCTTGGACTATTTCCCAAGTATTTATTTCCCCAGTCTCCCTAGCCCTCTTTCTTTCAATCCAGTCAATATGCATATAGGAAGGACTAACCAAAGCCTGTGTCCAGGTAAGGAAATGAATTTATTCCACAGAAGAGAGTGTCTAGCAACACCAGGGGCTCCCTGAGCACAAGGAATTCTTGATGCAACCCAGCCCCATTTCTTTTCCTGTAGAACTGCACGAAGGTGGGATGATACTGTCCAAAGAGAAAGTTGGCAGGCTCCTGCGTAACGAAGCCTGTTAATACACGAAAGAAACAGAAAGCAAAAAAAGAGAAAAATTTATGCAAGTGCAAAACATATCAAACAGCCTGGAAAGAAGAAATACAGCAGGTCAGTAAAGCTGCTAGGTGGCTAATTAAATAGCACAGTATGTAATGTTGTCGTCTTATTCTTGTATAATAGAAAATATTAATTTCATGGAATGTCATGATAATGGCCAGAAACATAATTCCTGTTTTGTTTTGGTTTTTTTGTTTGTTTTTGTTTGTTTGTTTGTTTTTTTTTTCTTTTTAAGCGAATGCAGGAAGCTGGCTGTAAAAGAGATGGGGAAAAAACAGGTTAAAGGCTATTTTACAACTCCCAGCGTGCTTAGAATATCTGTGAATGCAACCTGTGTAGCTTTCCATTGGTGCAAATAAGCAGAGGATGCAGCTGGTTGGTCCATTCTCATCAGTCAAGGACGAAAGTAGAAATAGTCAGTGAGAACGGGTTGCAAATCTTCTATGTCTCAGCCCAGGCAATTGGTTTTGGTTTTTTTTTTTTTTTTCATATTTTAATTATATCCTGAAACATGAGACCGCTGTAAAGCAAATGACCAACAATATAATAGCTTTGCCATCCTGAACAGAAATGCAGCCTTTCAGAAAAGTTCAGCACTTCAACTAAAGGAAAAGATATTACAGATTTCACATTTTTTTTAATGTGACTAAGCAAATAATAAATGGGAAATTATTGACTAGCTATTTTTTCTGAACATTTTCTTGGCATGGCTTCTGTGTAGCTCCTCCAGTTGGGTTACAGTGTAAATTAAAGTTATTTTTCTTGGTAAGGTTTGTTACATATTTATAATACGTCTACAATTCACACAGACAGTGGAGCCTGAGGAATGAGACCCTAAATAGTCCTATGCCTTCTGTTAATTATTGGCTAAAGCATACAGAAGAACCTTCCACTCATATTATGAATAAATCTTGAGTATCAATGAAAAATATGATTGTTTAGTGTTGTCTGGTTAGGATCCAATTACAGATGGTGTATTTATTTCAGACATATAAGATGCACACTAGAGATCTCCAGGAACAAAAATGAGCCGAAATTGGCTGAGCGCTGAATGGAAAAAAATAATGATCCGTGTTACATAGCTTGTGTACTGGAGACTACACTTGAAGGATTAAAAAATTAAGGCCATGGCTATTTACACTGCACAGCACAGATTGCTCTGAGTGTTATTTGAGAGCTGGCACGCATCTTCGGCAACACGAAAGGACGGTGCGAGGTATGAGTGTAAGGTAGCAGCCACTATTCCAAAACCAAATGCCAGCTTTGTCCCTTAAATTGAATGCCAATGTGTGCCGACGTGCTCAGGTGCCGCCCCTGCCCTGCGCTGCTGTGTGAGAGGGGCTCTGGTGCACGGGCAGCTCCTCCGAACAGTCGGCACCTGTGAGAGCCGGCATCCCTGAGAATTTGTGCGTGTCATTGCCACAAATACAGACGCATAGTCACGGAGGGGCCACGAAAGCTTTCTTCTGCTGACTCCACTGACAGCCACAGCTTCCCTGGGTTACTGGTGGGAGGAAAAGCCTGGTAGTCGTTTGTGTTCAGGCACGCAAGGTCATCTTTTTTCCCAACCAGTACTCCCACACAGCAGGTTCATGTGGGAAGGTTTCATCCCTGGGCATGCAGAAACTGCGGTGGGGAGGAGGGGGAACTCTTTTCCAAAGGAGACGGCTGTTGGAGAAGAGGGATTCTAATTCCCTAAGAATTGGTAGCAGAATACGAAGAAAAACCACAGAAGTAGAGCCCCTTCCACTTACTTGGTAGAGATAAGCTAACGAAGCCAGCTTGCTTTTGCAGTTCTCAGCACATGTGATCTCTTTTAATTACTTATTTATGTATATCATTGCTGAGGAAGATGATTAAACTTCCCTGTTATGACCCACCTTTGACTCAACACATTATTGTATTACTTTCTACATCCTTCACTGCGTGTGTTTAGACAGGACTTCTGAAATATCTTGCCCGTTTCCCAGAGGTGGAGTTGGTAGCCTGCAAAAAACCTCTTCTGTCTCAAAAAGCCAGGGGACTGCACGTGGTGTTTAGTCTTGCCTTGTTCTAAACAAACCTTACAAATGACCTTTCCCTGCTGGTAGGCTTTTGCCGCTGGAAGTTATTTCTAAAGCAGTTTTATGTCTTGTCAGTTTGTCTGTATTTGCACTCCAGCCCCATCTGTCTGCTTGCATTTGAGCCCTATGAGTGCTTTGCTGCCTGCTTTAATTTTTTTTCCTGGTGGGATGAGATACATCCCTGAGTAGGGAGTTACTGTTATTAGGACATTTCCAGGAGAATAAATTCTGGCTACTTTCTCATAGCCGCACCCTTTCACTTCCCTGCTACTTTTTGTCTGGTTTTGGGTGGCAGCCTTTGTTTATTGCTTAGAACCAGCAACGCCAGAAGAAGAGACATTAGCCTCCTGCAGCGCGAGCCAGTTTTTAAGAAATAAACTCATTTCATTAATAGCAACTGTGAACCACAAGTGGAAACTGAGCATCTGGGCGAGTTACACCTCAGAAGAACTTGGGAGGATGGGCCACTGGGGAAAATCTGAGCCAGGAGTACAAACGCTGGTCTGTATCATCCCAGACTGCAGAGTATCAACAGTGATGCCCCATACTACTGGGATCACCGGTAGGGACCGGCTCTTTGAAAGCTTCTCACCAGGTTAAATAAGATCCAGCCAGAGCAACTAACTACCTGTACATTGTCGAAGTCCTGGGATTGGTTTCAAATAAGTTTCGGAAACTAAATGAATTGCAGAACAAACAAAAAGCATGGGGTAAAATATTTTACAGTTGCTTAATAGAAAACGGGACATTATCATAGGGGTTTTGTTGCAGAACACTTGTGCATGTTCTTTGGAACATTTACTCTTGCTGTACTCTTATATTTTTGCCAAGAGACCAATACAGTTATATGATTTATGCATCATATTAAAAAAATATTAATCCAGGTGATATAAAACAGAGAGAGTGAAGAGCTGACCCATTAAGTTCCTGAGAATATTGGTTTCACTAGGATCAGGATTTCACTCTTATTTCTTAGTCTCTGACATACTCTGGTAAAACTGTTAATTATTGTATCTGATCACCCTGTGCTAAACTGATTTACAATTTTCTACCTCATAGGCAGCTGTCACGGTAGTACAAAGGATTCACTATTTTTAAGCAAAACAAGGTCAAAGGATTTTTATGGCATTTTGGATATTGCAGTAGCCTTTAAAGAGCTTAGTGATAATACAGTTGGAATTAAGTCTCAGGTAATATTTTGTGGCGCTTGATGCTTGCTGTTATTAGCATGTTTGGTTCCCTTCCTTCTTAGGGAGTCTATAAGCCCATTGTAAGAATCACTGAGGTGCTGTAGTATGGTATTGAAGCATCTTTGTCTAAATCAGTATGTAAATCCCATCCCTTAAAACCAACAAAATTAAAGGAGATCTCAGTTTAAAAACTGTTTAAAAGAGTGTCAGCCACCTTCATTTTACTGTCACCTGCCTAGAAAGTAATGAAGAGAACGGATACGAGTGAATATGAATTGTAGGAATAAACACAGCGGGAAAGCCAGGCTGGTTTCTTTCCCTCGGGAGCATGGGCTGGTGTCCACTAGGCAAGACTGTGGAGTACTGGCTCGTATCATCAGAAAACACCATGCTCCTGCTGCAATCTGTACAAAATGGGATGGACTTAAAACCTCTTATTCCTCGTTCTCCAGCCATTTCTGCTTCCTTGACGCTGCTTCATTTCCTTGTCCTGTACCCCCGCACCACACTTCGTTTGCTACCCACTGCCGTCAGCAGCAGCTCCCTGTCCATGCCCAGCCACGTCCCTCTCTGAAGCAGATTTTGTAGTGGTAGTATTAATTATACGCACCACAAAAGGAACATCTGCTCCATGTTATTTCTTCCTCCCCCAAGCCACCTCTCTTATTTCCTCCTACTCCCCCTCTTTGTTCTTTCAACTTAAATATTCCTCCTATATATAATTTCCAGTACTCACATTTGCACGCTTTTGCTGAGCTGCTGCTTCTTAGAACTTAGAAACATTTTTTTCTTCTGTATGGGAGGTCAGCAGTGGGTTTTGGGATCCTAGTAGCAGCTATTGAGTGCAATTGTAATCAGGTGAGCTAAAAAGTACCACCTGTCCTTCCTTTGCATCCTTTTTAAAAGGATATAGATCACCTGATTGGCCATTATCCTGTGAAATCCTGAAGGATTTTGAAGTAGCACTAGACACCCATGCTTAAACACCTAAATGCCTCCCCAGTTGTGGTCAGATGGCTTCTTTCTCCAAAATTCCATGTTATCATTTGTTATTAGATCTCATAACTTGACTGTACCCAGTACCGTTCACAAACATGCAAGGGACAGGATCTTAGTGGTAGAAATTCTCATTGCTCACATGAAGTCATGGAAGCTTCATGGAAGCTGCCAAAGCCAAAAGAACTATACCATTTATTATGCCAGCTCATGACATGACCTGCTGCTGTAATGTGTGCATCTTCTTAGGCCTACAGATTTCTTGTGCGTGTCTGAAGAGCAAAATCCTTGGAGTAAGGATGGTTTTTGCAGCACACTTCAAGGTGTGAGCAACAGAAAATCTGAAGTATATCCCCCCCAAGGACTGCCAAATTATACCAGTCAATTTTCAGCTCACCTATTTATCTCTGTCACTTGCTTCATCATTCTGTAGTATTCTGTTTGGAGGTTATATTACCCATTTTGAACTCAACGACAGTGTTCACATTGCCTTGAATGGAAGGTGGCCTGGATTTCAACTGGATGTATAAAATGCATGTAATAAGAACCTTTTGGCAGTCTTCCAAATTCTTCCATTCTTTCCAGAGTGGGATATGATGTACCTTGTCAAGAGGAAAGTACCAAATTGCATCAGATTTGAACAACCTTTTCAAATAGAATGTTGAAATTGAGATCAAGTATATCCTTACATGAACTAGTCAATGCAGATGTTACGCAGATATAGATTTTCATAACTCTTGCATAAATTATCATGTCCTAGGAACTATTTATATTAAAAGAATGAGTTGTACTCAAACACCTGTTCATATGTTGTGTATTCCATCCTGTACCTCTCTACATACATCGTATTTTTATCAGCAGGAACTTGGGGACTAAATTATTGATAAGTGCTAAAGACAGGCAACAGGCAAATAAGTTATCCTGAATGAAGGCCGGTAAAACCATACTGCTGCGCCACAGAAGTCTGTACTCCCCGTATGCCACAGGAAGATTGCTTTTGGATATTTCCAGATTCCTCCAGTGCTCTCCACTGCATCCTTTCCGTCTCTTGTGAAGGCAGACTCCTTTCTTCACACGCTACCTACAGCATCATAAGAATCGTCCTCCTCCTGCCACCCCCACCCCCCCCAAGCCCATCTGTGGCTACAAGTGTCATGGAAACAAAATGCACCGTTCACCTGTTTGAAGAAAGGAGATATCTTTGATTAGTAGGAATCTCTTGTCTCTGGCTTGTAAGGTCTTTGAGGTATGGCCTGTCATTCATTATATGTGTACGGCATTTAGCACAGGGGGGGCTGCCCCACTGGAGGCCCGGGGGTGGTATTGCAATACAAATGTTAGCTGTGCAGGTTTGTGGTAAAATGATGAACTGCGCAGCCATGTGGCATCGTTTATCACACAGCCGTCACTTCAACAAACAAAGCATGGAATATAATAATTTATAAAGACGTATATTACTTTTTCTTCCTCCATTTTTGTCTTCTTTAGGGGGAAAATCTATACAACACCATGGTAAACTGTGACTAAGAGAGTTGGTACCGTTAGAAAACAGGGCTGCAGAAAAAGTATTGTTTCAAAATACTAAAATTCTTAAGAAAGCTTCACTAGAGGAGGCTGAAAAATACATAACGATAATCTGCCCTCAGTCTTGGAAGAGTAAGATGATGCTGATAAAGTTGCATTCGAAACTTGAGCTTTTGTCTGTGGTGTTGGGGTTTTTTAATTAATCAGCTTTCCAATTGCACTACAGTTTATACCTGCATTTGGCATTTAGTCACTGCAGATAGTAAACTGTATTTAGTAATCTTGCCTGTTCCTCATGCATCTTCTTGACAGACAGATGGGCGCTGTACATCTGCCTGAAGCCAAAGAGGTCCTCTCGCACATGACAAAACCTATCACCAAAACCAAACCAACAAATTGATCCCCCAAAGTCAGTGGTCCTGTGACAGCAATGCACAGGAGAGCAGGAAAGGGTGGGAAAGGGAGCAGGAAAGCTTGATGGGAAAGAGTCTGCAGGGTGGACCAGGACCCGCAAAGGGATGGGGAAGGCATGTCTGAGACCGCTGGGAAGGCACAGGGATAAACGAGGCAGTTTCCCACAGACCCGAACGTGCAAATGGCCTTTGTCTCTCGCTACATCTGTCTCCCACAGGGAAAAGTCTGGCATCTCATATCCTGGATCACCAGGAAGGAGGGGGCTTGCCAGTATATGTGTGACTGAGAGCTCCCAGCTCCTCCTCGCACCCACCACTTCACCACTTACTCTGCTGCTAAATGCAATATGCTTTGCTATTACCTAGCTGTAATTTGTTAAATCGTTATAAAGAACTTTATCACTATAAAGAAAAGCTTCGGGTGCAGAGTTGAAAGGCTTGTTCCAAATGTGAATATTCCACATGAAAGAATTTCTCTTGTTTCAAACCATTTGCATTTTCCTTACATGTTATTGATCTGATTGAACAGTTCCCAGATCAAAGGCACGCTGGTAAATGAGCAGCCAAGGTGGCAATATGCGAAGTGGACAGCTGTTAAGAGAGCAGCTTAAATAATTGCTCAAGGATTTATTGGGTAACATGATTAATGATTATGGAAATATGATGACATGATACCAAAGAGTAGTGCGCAGTGATTGATGGGGAAGTTGGATAAGGCCAAGCTTAGATGCCAGAGTATGGGAACAGTAATGTAGCTTGTAATCATGGTATATGTGGTGCATACTTGTTAGGAAATTTTGGTGTTCATTTTTGCCTTCTGATAGGAACTCAAACTGCAAAGTATGTTATGTGTAATATTTCTCTTGTAATGAGGTAACGAAAAAACCTCCTGCTAACAGTGCATTGTAATAGCAAGACTGATTGAAAAAGACACTCTCATCTTTTAAAAAAAAAATCTTTTAAATACCCACAAAACTTACTGGAAGCTCATGCCGCTGTTTAAATTAACACCTGAGAGAACTATATGTAACACATTAAAGGAAAAAAGACCCGTTTGTAGAATTGACAGTAGTTTGCATACAGACAGCTTTTTTCCTGTTTTTTTTTTTTTAACCTTAAATTGCAGCAGACAGCGGTAGCATAATGCAAGAGATGGGAAAGCAGAGGACAGAATTGCAGGCTAGAGCTATTCCATGGCACAAATATTGCAAACTCTTAGTTGATTCTATGTTGAGAATTGCATGAGATTCCTATTCACTCTGCACTGGTGGGTGAGGCAAACCCTCCTCCTCCTTCAGAAATTTTGGCTTAAGAGAAACAGAAGCTGATATTTGAAAAAATAATAAAGAGCTATTATAAAATGTGAAACATTAGCAGACAATTTCAGAGGCGAAAGTAGGCAGCGAAATCCTCAGTGTGAAATCCCAGTCCAGGAAAATGGAGTGCAAAGTTCCAGTGTGGGCAGGATTCCATGCTGGGTCGTTGTTTTTTTGGGGTTTTTTAATTCTATTTCTTATATTGAATATAGTTGAATATAAATATGATCCTACACTGGATTTGAGACACACAGTTTCTGTGTGCCAGAGACTTGGCTGCTGTAAGTGAGGGAACCTCATCAGAATTTTCAGTTGGGTTGCAGTCAATGACAGCTATTAGGCCCAGAATTCTAGATCCTGCCATTAGACAGTTGCGGTATGACAACAATTGTCATAGCTTTAAAAACAGAGTGATGTGGGTAGAGCTATTTAAATGAAAACAACATTGCTCACACTAGGCAAAGCAGACAGCTCTGGAAAGAAATATCTATATTTGAAAGCTTGGAAATGTTGTTAATCTCTTCAGGGATGTGAGACAACAACAGAGATGGTGTAGGATTTGAGAAAGATTCCAGGAAGTCTGGTATCTTAAAGCCATAATCTAGTTCGCAAGCCTCAAGAGTGGGTATTAGTGAGATTACAGTTTTGGTGAAGAGTTTTCACAACAGAAGGCAAGAGGTTGAGTTCGAGCATCTGTTGGGACTTACGGACAGATTCATTTGTAGCCTTAGGTGACTTCCGTGGCATTATTCTGTGCACAGGACTATGTGATGGGTCAACCCCCCAATATTTAGTTGTGGTCATGTTCAAAACACCCTGAAATATTGTCTCTTTCTTTAATCCATCGCAGATACCATCTACTTCATCACTCTTCACCACTGGGAAGCCCTCACCTCATTTTATAGCGCACGCAGGCTTTCCCAGGAGAGAAAACTGGGATCCCTCTGCAGCCCTTTAACATCAGCCAGACGTGCCAACATGCCTGGCCCTTCTGAGAGCTGTTTCGAGGCAATTGCAAATAAGGGTTTGCTACAGGGTTCGCATACCATTTCCGTCATTTCAGTATTTCTAACATGCAGCCTGTAAGTCCCACCTGGCAAGGAGTGTGTCTGCCCAAGTGTCTCTGTATGTTGCACTCATGGTGCTAGAACCAGTGAACTATAATTTATAACCTTGCACACACCTGTAAAAAATCGGTTGTGTGTTTTTACCTTGTTCCTCTTCTCTGAGCAGAGATTTGTTCTTACAGACTTTCTCATGAATATCAAACTGCTGGCACTGGCTTTTTTTCTAAGTTTATTTATAACCAGCATCAAATCTGGGCTAGCCCACCTGGCTTCTGCAATGCACCATGGCACATTGGGACTTCTGCAGTGCCATTCTCTTGAAACAAACAAACAAAAAAAGGAAAAAGTTTGTTATTGATTTAAATGTGATCGGGACAATCTTGATTACCTACTTTGTTATAGCGTTTATTTTGAAATACTTGGTTGAGTGTTCTCCTGATCATTTCAGCTCTCATTATTTTCCCAACTGCAGGTTGTGCAAACCTGCACTGTAGAAGTTTGGAAAGCATGTTAATGCCACTGAAAGCGTGTAGGGGTCATCTGAGGTTTTGTGCATCTAGCTGGGGTGGAAATGCTTATGATGTTCTTGTTTACAGAAGGTCTGACTGACAGGTTGCCCTCTGCCAAGACCATAGCTCATTTCTGGCCAGCCCAGCTTTCACATCCCACGTGTTCCATGTTCCTCGGATCCCCCCATGTACCCCTAACAGGCAGTCCTGCTTCCACGTCTCCCTCAACAGAAGTGGGGAGATGGCTCCGCTGTTGCCTGGCCCCTGGACCACTCCCTCTAGTACCTGTCTGCTTGGTGACGGGGCAGCCAAAGCCATTTTTCATCCTGCCCATCTTCCTGGCTGTGGTTTTCCCATGAGGAGTCCTTTACACCTTTAGTGGGAAATTTTGTAGTTCCACTGCATTTTATATTTCTACTTGAGAATTTAATTTTTTCATTTAGTTATCTGAAAGTAGCTATTTAGCTGCAGGACAGGAATTCAGGTAAGAATTAGTGATCAAACCTTTCATCTGTGACTCCAGCTTTAAGCTCAGGTTAAACTGCTCTTGCTGTGTCTGGTTGCTGCAATCAAATTGTTGATAAAAATATTAACTGGGCTAATTTAAATCAGTGTAAATGGCTGATTAATACTATAGGCTTTATAAGAACCCAGCAGCTCAAGCAAAAAAATGAATTTTTTTTTTTCCATTAAGTACACTGGAAAGTTACATGGATTATTAATGAAATAGGGAGCATTTGGCACCTTTTGGAAGGCAGTGAGGTTGGTAACGAAGGTCCTTTCACAGAACATGAGAGCAATTTGCGTTGCAGGAATTCCTAAATCATTCTCAGATTGGGGGTTCTTGTTGGCATAATGAATCTGATTGATAGCTTCACACCTACTTCTGACGGAAAGGTGTGCAAACCACAAAACATTGCTGCTACGCTTTGCACGCTTGTTGGAAGCTCTGCCAAAGGGCTGAGGACTGAAAAAAGCAAACGAGTGTGAAGACAAAGGCTCAGATCCAGAGAGGAATCAGAGTTGCCTGCACGATGGGTTCAGTTTTGCATCAGAATTGTGTCCAGTTCTGGGCTACCTTGTACAAGATAGACATGGACTTACTGGAGTGAGTCCAGCCAAAAGCCATGAAGATGACTAAGGGACTGGAGCATCTTTCATATGATGAGGGGCTGGGACAGCTGGGACTGTTAAGCCTGGAGAAGAGAAGGCTCAGGGGAGTGGGATCTTACCAATGCATATAAATATGTGATGGGAAGGAACAAAGATGAGGGAACCAGCCTCTTCTCAGAGGTGCCCAGTGATAGGACAAGAGACAATGGGCACAAGTTAAACCACATGAAATTCAAACTGAGAACACAAGAAGATTTTTTCTTTTTTTACTGTGAGGATGGTGAAACACTGGCACAGGTCGCTCAGAGAGGTTATGGGTCTCTATTTATGGAGATATTAAAACCCAACCAGACACAGTCCTGGGCAACTGGCTCCAGGTGACCCTCCTTGAGCAGAAGGGTTGGACTAGATGATTTTAAGAGGTCCCTTCAAACTTCAACCAATTTGTGATTCCACGATTCACAGCCTGTATTCAGCTGCTGCTTAAATTCATCTAGTACCTGCCCTGTCTTCCCATGTATGTCTGCCTGCATCCAACAACTTGAGAGTGCCTTTGCTTCCTGGTCGCCATGCCAGGTGTTGCCAATGGAGCGCTAGGAACCCAAAGCACCTTGCCCCATCCTGTGAACAGCATTTCAAAGATACCTAATTTCCGCTTCTGCCTGTGCACAGAAGTGCTTCAGCACTGAGAAGTTTCGGAAGCTGGGTACGTAAGATCGCACATACAGATCATTACAGTCAGGTTTCAGAAACAGGGATTCCTTTGTTAGACTGTCCTGGTTAAACCTGGTAAGTGACCTGAGAACCAGCTATAGGGATCAGCTATGTGGGTCCAACAGCAGCTGCTGCTGCTTTCTATAAAATGTAGCTGGAGAAAGAGTAAGCAGTGGCATGTTATCTCTGCAGTATTTGGTGGTTCTTTCTGTTAGAGAATCCACGAAGATGCAAGTTAAATTATTTCCTCTGCCTTAGATATTCAAACCCAAACCTTTCACTGCCCCAAAGTACCAGCTACAAAACTACTCTACTGCAAAGCACGACAGTAATTTTTCTGTTCAAATTACTTAACTGTACTTAAAATAATTCATACTTTATTGCACCAGACTTGGAGGATGACAAGCTGGTCTAAAATCTGAAATTTTGCTTGGGTGTACAGCCCTTATCTAAGCTCAGTTTGTCTTGTAAAGCACCCACCTCAACATAGCCTACAGCCATGTTATTGGGGTATTCCTGTGGGAGGCAGGAGCTGTGAGTATAAATCCTAACTAGAAAGACGTAATTAAGACCTTGCAGAGCCAGGAATTAAACCACCCTGCTCTGCTAAGCATTCCATATAGTGGTGACTGTGTACCCCGCACGCTAGGTGTGAATGTTGCTGCAGATGTTGAATTCTGCAGCTGCGTGGACTCCATTTTGGAAGGTGCACACTTAAAAGACAGGAGTTGCAACAGTAAATAACAAGGGCCTTCTGGATCTTGGCTTTGGTGGCTTAATCTCCAGCATGTTTCCCCAGATCAGAGCTGAGGTACTTCATCAGAGGTGCCCGTGGGGGAGGGAGGGAGGAGGTGGCATCACAGTGCAGTATTGCTGTATTTGCTTTTGGAATAGGCTCTAGTCACTAGTGTTGTCACATCCCTGGAAATTCACTCAAAGAAGACATTTGAAGGAGAATCTCTTTCTTCCTGCACACACAAACACACACAAGCAAAGTTTTTTTGATGATGCTTTCAGATAAACAGCCACAGCAAAGCCTCAGTTTCATTTTATCTCCATAGATAGCTCCAGGAAAAAAAAAAATCACTGCTTCTGCCTGCAGCCTAAACAACTCACTTTGCTGCCAAGTGCCATCTCAAAAAGAGGAACAATATAAATTAATTTCATACCTATTCAGTTCAATAATAGGTATTGTTCTAACTATACCTCTAGTGATAAGAGACAGAACAGCTTATTTGCCATTGCTAAGCAACTGTTAAAACAGTGTGCGGAATTCAGCCGGCCCTAATGGTCTGATAGGAATCAGTGTCTGAAGTTCTTGTTTGCATTCTGAAGTCAACAATAATTGTCCTTCTCTATTAGCATTCATTTAAGATAGTTTATGGCTGCACCAGATTCAATCGGGATTCTGTCTTAATGGTGTTCTGAATGGTCTCCTCTCCCTTAGAAAGAAATATTTAACCGTAATGCATTAAACTGCTTTAACCCACTTGTTTTGTTTTGATGTAGTGATGAAGTGGCACAGAAGGTAACATGGGAAAAGAAGGTCATATGAAACACTCTGCATAAATAAAAGCTGATAGTATGAATGGTACCAAGTTGCAGGCAGAGAGCTTGGTATTTGGGTATGGTTCCATAAATCACAAGATGGTATTTGTGTCTGAGATCCAAAGGCATCTGCAAAACCCCTATGCATTTGGAAAAATGGGATCTAGGCAAGACAGATGTAAAAGACTAAGTGCATTAAACCATGGGATTTTTTTTTCCAACCTTAATTTATGAGTTCAGATTTTAGTCATTTGTGTACATGATTTAGAAGGGACTTTTCTGGCTCCAATCATGCCTTACTGAGATAAGGAATGGGCAAATGAATAAATGCAAAGGAAGAAATGTTGCACAAGAGGATCCTGCATTCATAAGCATTTCTTTGTAGCTGCAGAAGGATTTCTGTGACCTAAAAGGAGAATGCATTATCATGAGAGCATGATATCTCTTCAGCTGCTCTGTTCCTTACCAGGAAGGCGTGAGTAAGTAACGATGCATAAGCAGAGGGACTGAAGGCTTGCTACTGCTGGAGCTGGAATTCTGTGCTTGTACCCAACACCGCTCCATTGCTTTTATGGGTGCGTAAACATAGGATTAACACTTATGCATGTGAGCAATCCCATCACATTCAGCAGAACCACTACCGTTCCCTGTTGTGTAAATGCTTAAATGCTTTGTTGGCACAAGCTGCGAAAATCAACGCTTTGTCAGATGGAGCCCATGCAGGTGAAACAACATTGCCTTGCTTAGCCCACTGTGCCTCACACCATGACTTGCAAGAGCCAGGTCTTAATGTAACAAGAGAAGAATAAGTGCTTTGAAATAAGGACTTCAGGCAGTGCCCTGAGTCAGAAGACTAGCTCGTCACACAATGGTATGAAAATGTGGGGGTAAAAAGTTGAGATCGTCCCTCTGCGAAGCTTACGGCAATGTCTGAGTCACCGCAGGACACGAGAAAGCTGCAGGCAATGGCAAGCAAAGTAGGCTCGGTCCAACTTCTCTTACGTAACTCCTAGGTTAGCATCTTCTCTGCTCCGTACAGAAAACATCCAAAAGCTGTTACTGAAAGCAGTACTCTTATTTATTCACTTGTATGAGCTTACAAAATTATGTGACTTATGAAATTAGATAGTTTCCACACAAGCTTTAGTACAGGACCAGGCACTTTTCTTGTTATCGCTGGTAAGACCATTTATTTCTGGACTCATTAAAAGGATGTTTGCACCCCCTAGTGTATAAGAAATTGCAGGAAATCAGCTTCCTACAACAGCCTTAGCTAAATGAGGATGTTTAATATTAAACCATAATAAAATCTCCCTGTTACAATCTTAACAACTTCCAGAGAAAGGATTGTAAACTCCGAGATCATCCTAGGTGTAATTCCTGATGTCTTTGTACTCAACAACTGTAGGACCTGAAAATGGGTTCTACCGAGTTGGATTTTTATCCCACTGTAAGATATCAGGGATTTACAGTAAAAAAAAAGAGACTGTACCGAAAACAGACAATTCAAATCCAGACCTTCCTGAAACTCAGGGATGTCAGATCCAGCTTCAGACCATTAACAAGATAAAGTCTGTAGCTGCGTTTCACTGAAGGACAGGGATCTTTGGATCTGGACTATACTCCAGTTAACAGAAACTGCAAAAATGAGAGGCACGTACTTAACTTTACTCCAAGAACTACTGCCCAGATTGTCACAGGTAAGTAGATTTCTAACTTCTGACAGTGGCAGCCCACTGTTTGGACCGAGGTCTTAAAACACCTTTGAAAAACTCCTCCTTACTGTGGATCACCGTCTCATTCTTCAGATGTGACTTCACTTATGCCAAGTTCTGCTCATCGTGTTAAGCAACCAATTGAGCTTGCCTTGCTGGGACCCAAAGTGGCACTTCAGCTCCCTGTGTCCAGCCTAAGTTTGGAACCTGAGCAAAACCCAGGTGCTCCTGGAACCAAACCAAACCAAACCCAGGTGCTGGCTCCTGGGTTGAGCATGGGAAGAGAATGCCTTACAGGTGCATTTTCTGGTGGCTCCTGCACTGATTTTTGAGGGTTGGAATGTGTGACCCAAACCTTCACAGCATGGTCTGGTATGTGCTGTTTGGCTGACTGTCACCAACGTGGTCACGGGCAGGCTCTGATCTGACCAAATTACATATACGTGTTTTCAATAATTCCTCTGCTCACCCCTCCACTGAAAACGGGATTTAACCATTTCCCCTGAGATGTCTGAAACCCAATCACTGCAGCCTTGGCAAATGCCTGACAACCAGAAAAATTATATCGCCAAGGGAAAAAAGTGGACTGTTTTCATTATCCACGCAGAATTAAATGAAAAAGCAAACAAACTGCATAAATGATGAAAATTAAATTAGATCTTCTTTACTTTCATTATCTAAGTAGTTTCTTATAATTTATTCTAAAATATGACTTTCGGCCAATGGTATTTACTATATTAAAAACAGACTGATTTTATTTACTGTGCAATGCTTAAAAAGCTCCTCCAAGCCACTTTATTCTGTAATTTTAAATGAATTCTTTGGGCTTTTTTCAAAACAAGAAACTTGGCTTTTTGACAGAACAGTCCTTAATAACTCACGCTGAAGATACTGCCAGGAGCTGTGATGATGGCATTTGTCAGGTATTCTTTTCTTCCAGAAGACTGGAGTCATCGTGATATTAATGCAGAGTTCTTTTTGCCATTTGTGTAAATAAATAATAATAACATAATATATGAAACGCACCAACATATTGCTGCGAAGTGTCCCCAAAGAGTTACATTTCAAGGCTCAGTAGTACCACTGTGACAGAAACCAGGCGAACGGTATAATGAGAACATGTTTTTAAAAAGTACGTTAACAAAGAAAATTATACTGGCATGTGCGGGTGCCAATTTTAAAAGAAACTCTCCACCCATATTTGGACAATTAAATCTATGTACTTTAGAAGCCGGACTAGTTATTTGCAAACTCCTCTTTTTAATTAAAATGCCAGATCTTTCAATATCAATTAATTTCTGGTATAGAGCCTTTCTTTTTCGCTATCATAACGAGATACCCAGAACTGTGATTTCTGTTAGACAAAAGTCAGCTGGAAAACTATTTAGTTTACAAACTCTTAATCGTAATTAAGAAAGTGCTGGGGCCACGCGTCTCCTTTCTATGAACAGAGAGAAAAATGCTACCTGTTTCCTTCTGCAGATTTCACCTTGGCGTTAACAGCAGACCACTGAGGCTGGGCCGTGATGGTACTGCTTAGCGCTGGCCTCTAAATCTCTCAGTGGCTTGTGAATATAGGACTGTGGGTCCTGGTCACAGGGTGTAGAAATATTGACTATCAGGTTGAGGTTCAGATGCAGCTCGACCTGGTGATGCTGAAAAGCCATCACTCTCGCAACCTGTTTGAAGTGAATTGGTGGAGTCTTCATTTACAGTAGATATTACTATTGACAGTAAGCAAGCAGGAGCAGGAGACTGCTTGAAGTTTCAACAAATGGCCCAAGTGAACACTTGAATTTTTTTCCCAACCAAAATTGAGATGTTTCAGCAGGACAATATGGTGCTATTGGTACAGAGACCATTACTGGGACATAGAGCTCTTAGGTTTCAACTGGAATAGCCCCAGGACTCTAAATTAGCCACCTAAAAGCAGTATGGATAGGAAACAAGAAGAATTTTTATTGCGCTATAAAAAGAAGTCTTGTGCAAGCAAGCCAAATCTGCCCATCACACCTGTCACTTTTCACAGGAGGATGTCAACATGAAATGTAGGTAAAGAAGAGTGATGTGCTGCTTTCAGGGGGATTCAGCTGAAAGCAAATGAAGGAGTGGAAGATGTGATAACCCCTGCCCCCCACTAAACAGTGAAAATAACTCAGGAATTTGGGATGAATTGAAAGGCTATATTAAATCTCCTTAAAAATTGAAATCAGTGTCATGTAGAACTTCCTTTTAAACTTCTTCGCAGCTGTTGCCATTCTGTTTATGGCCGTATGATATGGCTTGCAATGAAATATACTGGCTACATTGAAATTCCATATAAACTGAAACGGGCCTTTGCTCTCAGGGCTCTCACAGAGATGGCTGTACTTCCCTGGTCTTCCAATAATGCCCAATGACGTTTCCACAGGAAAGGCAGGGTGAGCTGCTTCTACTTCTTATAATATTGCACTGTGCAAAATAAAAATTATAGATGAGACAGGTCCCTGCATTGATTTTACAGCCAGGATTGTCTGAAATCATATTTGAGGTTTTGATTGTTTCTTTCCTTTTGAAGGAAAACTAGTCCCGCTCTATTGTTGGTGAGGTGCTGTATTTCATTTAATAACCCATTCTTGTCCCTTTTGAATGTCTAATATGGTATTTTATATGAATGTTAGGGTGCTTGTTTATGGGGAGATTTTTTTTTCCTGCTTCAAGAAGGCTGAGGAATTTGAGCCTTTGCAAAGATGCTAATAGTCAGTCAGATTTCCCAACAACCTCATGCGGCTATTATTCCAAGAGGCATCACCTTAAAGTCTTGGAGAGAAAGCTTTACGGTTAATGCAGTTTGGCAAGTCAGAGCCTTGACTGACACGGTTTAACGGCACGAGCAGCATGCATTCTGTGTCAGAGAAAATTACCTGTTGACCCTGCTGACCCTTGGTGCCTGTTCTTAACTGGATAGGTATGAAATGGTGTGGAGAATCTTATATGAACTCCCCTCCCTTCCCCAGCTCTGTCCCATAGCGTACTCATTTCCTATGAGCTTGACTATTAAAAAAAGAAACCGGCTTTGTTTTCATTTGCTACAGTATTATTTCATCCACACAATGGAGCTGCCCAGCCAACCTTCCTCCAGGCCTACCCTCCTAATGGAAAGATAAACCAATAATGGAAGTGAATACAGAAAGAATGAAAGAGAGGGAAATGCAAAGGGACTTCTTTTACTGTGATGGGAAACAAAGAGACTGTGGCAGTCCCTTTGCAGGAAGCAGTCTTGGTCCACTCTTGGGAAATTCCTTCTTCGCTTGGCACAGTGAGCACACAGGTGATCTTTATAGCTGTGTAATGTGAGGGAACTAAATTTTACCCCTCTGCATGAATAGATTAATTGTGAGTGACAGCTGGAAAATGAATTTCATGTTCTTGAAAGACACTGGATGATGTCAAAATCCTAAGGTGATTTACAGAAGAGGCAGGTGCTGTTCCAAGGACCTCACCCTTGACCAAGCAACCAAATCTGTAAGCAATGTTGTAAATGTGCAGGGCAAATCAATTTATTCCTTGGCTTGTCTGCTCAGACTGCCAGGAAGATTCCCAGTCAGTGCCAGCTCCACTGAGGACTCCTGAGGTGCACACAGCTTGAGAGATGTGACCATCCAACCTACCACTTAAGAGCTGATTCTTCCCTTACTTTGGTGGGGATTTAGGCAAGTGGTTGGGACAGATCTTTGGAGCTTCACCTGCTGACCCTGCAAACACATCCCTTTGGCCTTTGTCTCCTTCTCGTTGCCAGGAGACATACTGGTCAGGCATTTGTATCATGGCTCCAGCAGGAACGTTCTGCTTTGGCCCCTCACTTGCCCAGCGCAGGAGGATTTGCTGCGAGGAAGAGGCAGCTGGGTGCAATGTAACAGAGGAATAAGTTATCAGGCACTGCTGCCCCCACCCACAGCCTCATGTCATGGGTTCAAACCCATGCCATGACCTGGTGAGCTCAGGAGCAGGACCGGTCCATGGCCCAAAGCATGAGCACGTCTATCATGTGGCTAGATGTGACTAGACTTGGGCTCAAAGCTTCTAGGAGCTTGAAAGCTGTAAGCTGGAGCCTGCGACACCATAAAGGCTGGCATGCTGCTCATGCACAGGGATGCTATTTTTGCAGTGTGTTGCATTCATTAGACGTGACTGTCAGTGCCTGAAAAAGGTGGAAAACAGTAAAGAGGCAGGTCCTTAGTACCACCCTTTGATGTCTCACGTAACATGAAAGGCAGCCTATGCCACTGTGCTGGTACGGTGGCATTAAAAAAATCAAAAAGAAAGAGAAATCATCCACTGTAGAGGAGATTCCTGCAATTTGGCAGTGCTCCTGATCCATAAAGCTACTTTTCTGGTTTCTCCCATTAGGCCAACTGCAGTACGTGCAGAGCCAGATTACTTATCAGGCCAGAATATTAACGTTCACAGCATTAATGTTTTGGGGCCCTTACGATGAAGAGCACTAAGAGAAAAATCTTTTCAATCCTTTCATATGAAATCCCACCGTTCTGAACTGACAAAAATAAATGCAGTGAACTTTCAGTCATATTGCACCATATAAAAAGGTTATTAAAAATGTATTTGAAGGACTAGCTTTGTCAATACTAATGCACCGAAGAAATGGAGGGTTTCCCAGCTCAGGCACTGATGTACAGACTTAGCGAAGAAACGATTACTGCAATAATAGATTTTGGTAGCTTAAGTTAGACAAGTATTTTTAGACTTCATATGCAAAGAATCATCCTCTGTTATAAAAAGATGGGATACTCAGTAATATTGAGGTGAAATAAGAATATGTGTTTAAAGGAACGTTGCCAAGTAGATACTGGTTTGGCTCTGAAAGTGTATTTGAAAGATGGGGGCAGAGACAAAATACAGCAGTGTAGAGGAACAGAAGAGTACTGGTAGGAATGCAAATGATTTATTGGTTTATTTGTTGACTCTTATTTCCATAGTAATCAGAGGGGTTTTTAGAGATGATCTGTACATTCCCTAAAGTGATGTAAACATAGCAACAAAGTGCCAGCACATGAAAATTTTAAAGCACAATTAGCTCCACTTTGAGAAACAGATCCATCCTCTTATCTTGCATTTGGACACCTCTGACCTTTAGTCCATTTTTTGACTAACTAACTGCTCGATCGAGATTCAGTATTCCTACTATGAGGTTTTAGCACATGTCTTCCAGGACCAAAACAATCTTGTTTTACCGCTGTAAATGAGCCTAGAATAAAAAGATAGCAAGGAGAGAAAAAGCCAGGCTTTCAAATGCTTACTTCCTTAAGGCGATGGTAAGAGAGGTAAGAATTTATTTTTAATTATGATTGGTTTTGGATAATGCTCCCTTTGAAGAATGCAGAAAATACCCAACTCCTCCCATTGGTATGTGCTGCCACTTTCAGTTTTGTTCTCCTCAGGTATCACTGCTGATGTGTTTCTTTTGGTGAGGGAGGGTGAATATCTTTCACTCCAGCAGGCAGCCCCTGTTGAAGTGAGAAGGGAAGTGCCAACGGCCTCAGCTGTGCTGCCAGCTCTTACACAGGTTTTGTACAATCCTGTCTTTGTGAGTCTCAGCTCCTAAAGAAAATATCAGCTGCATTCTGTATCACCTTTTTTCAGGGTACAATGGTCTGGTTTTCCCAAGTTAATTTAATCAGTCAAAGTGCCCATTAGTTCTTGAGGACTGACTTTCTTAAGGGTGTAAGGGTTTTAAATACTAAACCCCGTGCAATTATTCTTGTTCAAAGAATATGACCTAAAGAATATGACCCAAAGAATATGACCCTTTGACTTAAAGCTGGAATCTGGGGCAGCTCTTGCCCTAGGGGTGACAGGACTGCCCCATCAGGACTTAAAAAACCTTCCTGAAATCTTTTCTGGTTGTTCTGGCTTAGCAGTGATGTGCAGTAGCAGAAGAACACAACAGAGGTTTAAGAGAACAATATGGTAACATGTAAAAAGTTCTCATAAAGTTTTTTTTTTTGTTGTGCTTTTTGGGTGTTGTTTTTTTAAATAATGCTTAAATATGTTCTGGATTTCTTCTGCATTGATGCACTTGCATGATAGCCTCCGGTGTGGTTTTCATTGACTTTCTCAAGTTCACAGGTGGGCATGAAAAGGCTTAGTGTGAAAAGGGGCACACCGGAGGAAATGGCAAGGTCTTTTACAAGGTAATAGGATTTCTTCCGTTTTCCAGAGTGTAACAACTAATCATGTCAATATTATCTTGACAATGAATAATCTGTACACCTTCTGTTTTCTACAATGCTGTTCTCTTAAACTTCCATTGCATTACACACATGCACATAGACACACACATGCACACACGCATCTACTATAAAATTTTCTGCTGAGATCCCTCAATGCCATCTAGAAAAGCATTAATGCTGCCCCTGGCAGTCATCATAGTTTTGAAGACTGAAAAGCCTGCAACCTGGCTTATTATCAATATACTATGTCAGAGGAGACGTGTCCCTAGCAAGAAACAACATAGTAAATAACGTCTGATTAATAGATAAATCTGTAATTTTAACAAGAATATCATGATGCTTAGAAATACAACTTAGACTTTCGTGTTATTTCCAGAGTTAATACTGAATTAAGAGGAAACTCTTAGTGGATTTAAACACTTATCTTCACTAAAACACTTTCACAATAATTTGAATTCATAGCCATGTAATGAATATCATTCAGTGGAGAAAATGGATCTGCCCCCTGTTGCTTTGTTGACTGTATCTACTATCTAGCTGCCCCCACTGAGCTTTGTTTTCCAAGAGTCAGCAATAATTTTTCAGAGTTTAGTTTCAAATTTTACTGCTGTCATTTATTACAAACTATCAGGGGTTAATGTGAAAAAATCCTTTGGTAGGAAAAGCCTTTGGGGAGAAATCACGTATTTATACTTCTAGTGCCCAGAGTACTGCACACCCTGATCCTGCTGTGGACTTTGGGGTTTATTTCCATTGTATAACACTCTATAAGACCTCTCCAAGCCAAGCCAGGTTAATGAGCTATCCCATTGCATCCCTTTCCCACCTGCTGATCCAAGTCTGAATTCTATAGAAACAGATACTCCTACAGAATCAAGACAGGGTCCTAATATTGCTCTTGGAAAGGCATACAACTGGAAATTAAATAGTTTTATCTGCATGCAGTTTAAAAATAAAAAAGAAGTTCAATCCAGCCTAAGCAATCGGAGTGCTTTGCAATGCATGTGCTTTAATGTCTGCTATTGGGAGTGATGACACCCACCACTAATTGCAGTACACTTAATGAGTCCTGCAACATTGCCATCTTCCATCTTTTAGCCATTACCTGAAGCATCCCCCTTGTAGCTCTGAACTCCATAAGCTCTGTGAAGGTGGCTTGCACATAGCAAGTGAGAGAACAAGCTAGAAACCTCTAAGGTTAATGCTCAGTGCTGCCCAGGGGGGATCATGCACCAAGTGGTCCTTAGAATTATAGAATTGTCTAGGTTGGAAAGGACCTTTCACATCATCGAGACCAACTATCAACCTAACACTGGCAAACCCACCACTAAACCCTGTCCCTAAGCACCACATCTACGCATCTTTTAAATGCTTCCAGCGATGGTGACTGGGCACTTCCCTGGGCAGCCTGTCCCAATGCTTGACAACCCTTTCGGTGAAGAATTTTTTCCTAATATCCAATCCAAACCTTCCCTGGCACAAAACCTGGCCTGAACCTCCCCTGCTTCCAGAGCCCTGGGGCAACACCTCCATCCTTCAGCAGGGCTTCTCAAACTTCCCAAACTTCCCCTTTCAGGAAAAACACCCGGCACCATCTTACACAGCTTTGTCACGGCAGTTTTTACTCCTCAGCCGTAAAAATTAGTCTGTATTTCAAACATTCGCCTACTTCTGATTTCTCCTCTTGTGTTTGGTTTGGGGTTTTGGATTTTTGGCTTGACCGGATGTGCGTTTTATTTCTCTGTTTGCGAAGGCCCCTGCGCCCCTCTCCGCGGCCTGGACGCTCCCCGCGCAGCCGCGGCGCCGACCGGCGAGAAGGCCCGTCGGCCGCCGCCCGGGGCTGGCGGACGAGGCGGGGCAGCCGCCAGCTTCCTGCCGCCCAGGAGCGGCTGCCGGCGGGCCGCGGCCTCCTCCCGGCGGCGGTGGCCGGGCAGGGCGAGCCCCTCTCCGCCGGGGCCGGCGGAGGACGGGCGGGCGGCCGGGCGGCTGAGGGCGGTGTACCCGGCCGTGAGGGGGCCGCTCGGCAGGGGCGGCGGGCAGAGCTACGGGGGGCCGTTAGGGACAGCCGGGGACAGTTTGGAGCGGCGGCTCCATAGCTCAGTGGTTAGAGCACTGGTCTTGTAAACCAGGGGTCGCGAGTTCGGTCCTCGCTGGGGCCTTGGTTTGTTTTTAGGTGTCACCTCTCCTGAGTGCACCTGTAGCCAATTTTGGAGTATTTTGGTGTTGGCCGACTACAGCGTGCGTATGGGCTCCCTGGGCTTGTTGTTAAGGGGAACGTTTTGGAAACAAACACTCTCAGTAAAATCTGAGTGTTTTAACAGTAGTCTTGATCACCGAATTAACAGGGGAGCAGGGTGAACAATAAGCTCTTTGGGAAGCAGCGTGGGGATGGCTGAGTAAATATTTGTACAGCTCACATCACGATCTCCCTGATGGGAGCTTTGGCAAAAATGCTGTTAAGGGGTTTAAAAGGAACAAATTGCCCCTGAGAGGAGAATAAGCTGGACAGGATTATCTCACTCTTCACAGCTTGTCAGGGAGGCCGAGCTGTTGGTTTTATTTCTGTGCTGGAGGCTGGACAGAGGAGGTGTAATAATTTTTTGCCCTTTTTTTTTTTTTTTTGCTTTTAGGTTACAGAAAGAGCTAGAAACCTCCACACAAATCCTCTTGAGCACCACACTTCAAAAATAACGCATTCGTGTTTTTTCCAGACATCTCGTGAGTGAGGCATTTAGTTTCTAGCACTGCAAATGCCACAGCAATCGCTACTGACACCGAGCGGGGAAATTAATACATACGCTTTGGCAAGGGAAAAGGACAGGACCCACAGCTCACGTGCTGGAAGGGGCTCAAACAGCAGTAGAGCTGTGGAACAGGCAGGCACTTGCTGGAGGCTGCGGCTTGATGTGTCAAGAAAGACGTGTGGGCTGTGGTGTGGCACCGCGACCCATGTTATGCCCTCCCGGCTGCTATCACGGCTTCTCTCCAGCCTCCTTTCTCTGCTGGGAGTAGGTCAAAGCTGTGGTGATGCTGCATGAATTGCTGTTGCTGTGGTGAGAGGAGCAGGGGGCTGACAGGCTATTTCCCCCTTACGGCAGGAGTCGTGCTACGCCACGAGGCCCAAAAAAGCATTTGAATTTGGTGTGGTTTGGGATTCTCACACGTAAGAGTTTGCTTGGAATGACTTCTTGTTTGCAGCATCGCCCCCCTGTCCCATTCAGAAAAACGGTGCTTTGCCCTAATCTCAGTGTTCCCAGCTGACTAACGACCTAACCGGTTCCGTGTTTCAGTAGCCCTCCCAGAGTCCTTGCGTCAGGCTCACAGAGGTGGTAATAAAAGCCGTCCCTGGAAGGGATCTGTCCTCTCGGGGGGACTGGGCACAGCACGGCTGCAGTTTCTCTGCTGACAGGGAGCTGGGTTCTGCCATCACCACCCCGAGCATCATCAGACCCCTGGGTTGCCACCGATGGCCTTAAGAAGCAGTCACGTGTGTGCTGATAAAGGCTGCGTGGTTTGTTTAGTCTCTCGCAGGATCATCCAGAACCAAGGAGGAGGAACCACCCCCGCAGCTGGGCCCGGCACAGCCCAGCGTAACGGGTGTCTGGGTTCAGGGGATGGGACGATGGCGCTTCAGCCGTGGAAGGGAACATCATGCACACGGTGGTGGCTGCTGCGTCCCCCATATCCACAAAACATCACAGGAATTCAGCTATTCCTGTTTGTCATAGCTATATATACGGGCTGCGGCGGAGGCTTTTCTAAACCACTGGCCGGCCCCTACGAGAGCCGTTACAGCAGCTCGGCAGCGGGAGCGAAGCCATCGACGCCAGCACCGACACCGATCGCGCTTCCACGTCGGGGCTCTCCGGGCCGGGCCCCGGGGCCGCCGGCGGCCGGGTTCCGTACGCGGCGGGTGGCGGCCGATGCCGGCGGCGGCCTCCAGAGGGAGAGCCGGCTCCTCGGAGCGGGATCGACCGCCGCCCGCCGCCCTTCACCGCCCGGGGGAGCTGCGCTGCGGGGCCGCCGGTTCGCCCGGGCGGCCGGAGCACCTGAAAACAGGGCCCGGAGCGGACGGCGCCGGTTGTGAGAAACGGAAAGGAGAGGCAGGTGTGAGGAGAGGGGGGATGTGGGGGACACAGCCCCACTTTCGCTTCCGAAAATCGGCACCTGAGATCCTGCAAGCGCCGCCGCGGCGGGGCTGTGCCGGGCCCGGCCGTCCCCCGTGGCGCTGCCGGGGCGGGGTGCCTCTAGCGGGTCCCGGGGCAAGGCCTGCCGTCGCGGCCGCTGCTACGGCAGCCTCGGCCCCCGCACGGAGCCAGGAGTGCCGTGTGTGCAGCAGGGAATGGAGTTATGGAATCATGGAATCATAGAATCGTTTGGGTTGGAAAGACCCTTAAGATCACGGAGTCCAACCGTTAACCTAGCACTGCCAAGCCCACCACTAAACCATGTCCCCCAGCACCACATCTACACGTCTTTTAAATACCTCCAGGCATGGTGCCTCAGCTACTTCCCTGGGCAGCCTGTTACAATGCTTGATAACTCTTTCGGTGAAGAAATTTTTCCTAATATCCAATCTAAACCTCCCCTGGTGCAACCTGAGGCCATTTCCTCCTGTCCTGTCACTTGTTACTTGGGAAAAGAGATCCCCACCTCACCACAACCTCCTTTCGGGTAGCTGTAGAGAGCAATAAGGCCTCCCCTCAGCCTCCTTTTCTCCAGGCTAAACAATGCCAGCTCCCTCAGCCGCTCCTCGTAAAATTTGTGCTCCAGACCCCTCACCAGCTTCGTTGCCCTTCTCTGGACACGCTCCAGCACCTCAGTGTCTCTTTATAGCATGCTGCCTTTCATTCTCATTTTTTGAGAGTTTTCTCATTTTCATTTGTCAAAGATACCTCTTTGCAATTAAACAGGGCCTATTTTAAAACAGGAGACATGAAAGAAGAGTCTTTTCCAATTGTTCTGCTGTCACATTATACGTAGCAGGCTGGGTGACTTGCTGTTACAGCTGACCCCACAGAAACCTGCGGACTCCTGCAGCTGGAGGCAGGGCCTGGGACCAGCAGGACATGCCAGCCCCTTGGTGAATGTGGCTGCACTGTGCCCAGGGCTCAGGGTAGCTACTCTTGGTGACACCATTCCATGCCTTGGGACCTGTCTGTTAGCGCTGCCCAGTGGCAAAAGCAATGGGTGCCACCTCCCCTGCTCCCAGTGCATTCATGCACATGTGTGGGTGGAAAGCAGGAGATATGCCCAGGCCTCCTCTGAGCTGATTTTCCCTGCCTTCTCCATCCCCCATGGGACATCTATATAGTATTCCCTGATCCCAGACAAGGAGTGACCCCAAAATTTCCTCCATCCTCTACAAGTGATGTCTTTACTGTGAGGGTGGTGAGACACTGGAACAGGTTGCCCAGGGAGGTTATGGATGCCCCATCCCTGGAGGTGTTCAAGGCCAGGCTGGAAGGGGCTTTGAGCAATCTGGTCTAGTGGGAGGTGTCCCTGCCCAGGGCAGGTGGGTTGGAACTAGATGATCTTTAAGGTCCCTTCCAACCCAAACCATTCTGTGATTCTATAATTCTATGATCCGCACTCCATTTCTTACTATAAAGGAAGCTTTATTAGTACTGTTGTTACTGCAGGTGAGAAACGTGTCAAATCTTTGCTCAAAAAAAGCTGAGGTGACCTTCACTAAGTTCTGTGATACAGTCATTGGTGGTATCATTAGAAAAAATCTTTACAGTTTGTTTCTCCAAACTGTGGTGAGGGGCCTGGACAGTACTAATTGTGTTTTCGTTTTGGATCACTGGCAGAGCCCCTGAGAATTACCACAGTGTCTGGAGAGACAGATACCTTGCCATCACTGCAAGGCATTCTGAGCTCATCTCAGAGATATTTCACCTTGTTATATTTTTTTCCAGGAAATTTATATCCATCTTCCTCAGTTCAACAGCAGGAGGCCTTACACAAGAAGAAGCTGTTTTCTTCATGAGTCTACTATTTTTCTTTCCAGACATGTAACAAAAATTGACATAGCTAGGCATAGCTCACTGCAGTGTGATATCGTTTTTGACAGTGGGAATAGGGAATCAAAGTCAATGACTGTGAAACTGGTTTAACCAACAGAGGAAAAATGAAATATAAACTCTTTCAATATTCCACATGCTTTAATATTGTACAGATGCTCCCAAAACTTCATAAATTTCTAAAAAAAACCCAAACAACCTCACTTTCAAAATCTAAGCTTAATAAAGAATGTTTCCATTTGTTTAGTCAGAAAAGAACTAAATAAATTCTGGCTTGTGTTTCTGGACTTTCTGCAAGTACTTAAGGTTTGATGACTTTGGATTTGTGCCAGTGAGGTAAAGCCAAAAAGTGAAAGTTGAGACATTTTGTTTCCTCACCTGATGCAAACACAGCCATCAAGAAAGTCTTCAATGAACAGTGAAAATGTTTAATTATAATAACCTAAGGTGTTAACAGTAACACCAAAAAAAAAAAAGGAAGTGTTTGTCTTCTAAAGATACTATTTTTAGTTAGACATCGCTCTTTTAATTCTGTTCTTCTGGTTGCTAAAACAACACAAAATTCCTTGTGCATGACAAGCTATCGTGCTCCTAGTCAGGTTCTTCTGGGATGTTCCACACTTTGATGCCCGATGGCTTATTTTTGCAAGTTTAATGGTCCTGTTACTTTGTGTAGAGTTCCTTTTGTAGGGTGTCATTAACAAATTTGCAAGAGCTGTTTGAAGGTGGGTAGAAAGAAGTCTGAACACCACAATCACCAGCTATAATATCAGTCCAGTCCAGTATATCCTGACCTCCAGACAGAGCTGTCTCCTTGCCCCATTTCCTCCTCCTCTGTCAAGAAATCTCTCCCTTTTAAAAGAAAGTAATTAAAATACCACTGTTCAAGAGCAGGTGCAGGCCAAATGCATCCCCAGATGAAGTGGAAACTCGATGCATTAGGACTTTGAATGATGATGCAAAGCGATCTTCACAGGGGAGCAAGAGTAGATAAATCTGTGCTTACTGGTATTCTTGGCAAAAGACCATATTTCTGAGCCAGTTAGCTATGGATGGAGGGACAACGAATGAACCCGTTTGGCTTCTAGAATGGATGTTATTTACTGTGATGTTAGCATATGAAAAAGGATGCTTAAAAAGAACAGGGGCCTCTGGTAATGAGAAAGTGCAGATTAATTAAATCCTCCAGTGTTCGCCAGGAGAGTGACTATTGTGTTTTAAAGAAGAATAATGTTTTCTGTATTTTTAGGGAATCTTTGAAGAATAGACAACAGATATATCAAACAGAAATGTCTTATTGCAACTCCCCAAGATATTTAACTAACTAACTAACTGTGCAATATGTGATACTAACCTTGCTTATATTTTAATATCGATGTCTGTTGATTTGATGGTGCACTTCAGTAAAGAGATGTTGCCTGAGATAAAATATGGACTTTTTTCCATGCAGTTTATAATCTAGTGACGGGAACACCAGGTCCTGGCAGTACAGAACCTAGGCACAAAACAATAGTTTTGAATATAATGAAATGCACACAGCACTAGAGGGGCGGGTCCTTTAAAAATCTTGTGTGTGTGTGATTTATTATGACTTGAGAATGGATGAAAAAGAGCAAGAGAGCTTGAGTTTAGGAAGGATGAAGCACCGTTCATTTAGAATCTATGTATCTTATGTATAGACAAAAAAATCCCTGCTGACATCACTAAACTCAATGGACTCTTCAGATTATTACAATACGTCTGATTTTCAGGGGACCAAAAATTAGTATGCAAGTAGAACTAGTCCTAGGGACAAGGTGAAGCTTAAATAAAATTTAGAAATGTGACGGTAAAGTATCAGGAAAAATAAAAAGATAATTCAGCTTTCTGGCCTTCTTCTCTGGGACTGGTTCTCTAAATTTATCCAGGTCCAGTTTACCTTAATATGAACATAAATTAATCTGGAATCTGTAAATGGAGAACATTTGCCATAAAATAAGGCTGGTATCAACTGTGTCAAGCTCTCTTCAAAGCAGAGAGGCTGTTCTGCTGACAACAGAGCCGGCAGAACACCACTTAACGCTGCATGTATCTGACTGCCCATCCGCATGTATCTGATTACCTCTGAGACAGACCCTGTGCATAGGCCTCTCACAAGGAAAGCACATTCATTCCTTCTTAAGATAAACAGAGGAGCTGTTCCTTTTGGTCACCAAGTTACAGACTGTTTTTGGACAAGAATGCTGTTGCTTGCAATCCCCCTGCTGTATCTGTGGGACTTGTTAATGACCCTGGTGCCTGTACATGTAAACAGTCTCAAATCACGATACGTTCCCTCCTGAAAAGAGGCTACGAATATGTCTGCTCATTCCCTTCACAGGACTCATACTGTTGATCGCATCGCCACAGCAAGAACTTCAGCTCATACCAAAAGCCATTTGTAATAAAAATTAATAAAGAACAAACCCACAAGGATGAGTATTTCTCACTGCGTGTAGCAGCTGTGTAGAGAGAGCTGTCTCTACCAACATGCTAATATTTTTTTATATTGATAAAACACAGCATTGAAAGCCATAGAGCTGAACTATGCAATAAAAAGACTATAATTTAAACACGGCCGCATCCTTCTGTAGAGGCTTCCTCAAGACAAGGATGTAGAGTTTCTATGCTTAATTTACATTGAAAGCACTGTGTGTTCTTTAAAACAAAGTAAATAACACGAGAAAGCTTAAATTTGAGACACTGAAGTGTAATCCATGAGAGACCTTCCTTGTAGTTTAGAAATTCCTCAGATATTTATAACTTTTTATGTGTTGAGTAATGTGAGTATCACATTTTATTTGAGCTTGCCATTTTGGAATTACTTGTGTAAGAACCTGGGATGTGCATGTTTAATTTGCAGCAAGGTATTTGCAGTTACTACTTGTAACTTGTTTTATTCTAGAAGTTGGATGAAAAAAAATCCCCAGGAACTGACTCTGTTGAGTATCTACCATACTTGCAGAAGTGGGCTTCCATGAAGACTACTGATAGTTGGAAGATTAAAACCAGATGATCTTTAATATGTAAGTTTTAAAAAAAAATCTTGGATTTGCAAAGAAAAAACAGCATTTGCATCCAGCTGTCATTCTGGGTGTTATTTGTATTATAGATTGGTTCACTGCTCTTTGATCATTACTCAGTTAAACTGTAAATGTTTTTAGTGAATCAGAAAGAGTTTTGCTTTCTGGTGCAGAGCCCAGCCTTTGCTAACATACCCTTCCAGTCAGCAGGCTAATAAGAAGAGGCATGAGAAAGCTCTCCCTGCCTCTTCTATGTTTTGAACAGAAGGGTTTTTTTCCTATGACTTTTATATTTTTCCTTACATTTAATGAGTTTCCAGGCCTCTGCACATATATTCTCCCATGAGGCTGATGGAAGTGCTGGTATATTTGGGTCCTCTTTCAATGAATAATAGCTGCCGTTACACTGTGTAAAACATTAAAAATTACAATCCGGTGCCTGTGCAGCATTTCTCCAGGGCAATCAGATGTGTGTGTGCCAGCAGAGTGGTCACTTCACCTTGCAAAGAAGGGGCATTTGAGTTTGCTAGATTTTTTTTAACTACCCAGGCTGTATTTAATGGGGGAAAAAGCTTGTTCAGATGTTATAACTAACTGCTTAATAACTGCAGGCTCCTTACCAGTGGAACAGCGGGAACAAAATTGGAAAGTGCTGTCATGACTGTTCTGAAATCACCTGGTTGTCCCTTGAAAACATTTCTGCTGGGTGCTGGCCTGAGCAGTGTGTCTCTGCTGCCTCTCTGTGTACTCAGAGGGGAAACATGTCTGCTTTTGTTTTCAGAAATCAGACCATATTTCAAAGGTTCTGTGACAACTTTTGCATTGCCATCGATGTGATTCTCGGAAGTGGTGAAATACCTGAGTGAGCTGTAGCTTGTCCCTGTTAGGTACCAATATCTGGGAAAATGCAGCAATCTGGAGTTCAGGAGCTTGACATCTGAGTTAGTGTCCAGCACCAAGGGCTGGCTTTTTCAGCCCAAACTGAGCCTCTCCTGCTTTGCTCCAACTGTACCTTATGGCTGGGTTTTGGAAGCTTGAGCTCACTGAGTCCAACGTGCAGCCTGTGAGCCCAAGCTGGTCCTTCTGGGCTCATGCACCAGTTTCCTTTTCCAGATTTGAGCCAGGGAGAAAGCCAAAATGCGGGCCTTGTGGATGATAAAGGAGTTGGTGTTTGACAGAGAGCTTGAGTCATGAGCAAGCGCAGCAACAGAGATGTAACTGGAGACAGTATGCTAGCTCTGACATGCTGCAACACCACTGCTGCTTGTTTAGCTTAAAAATGTCAGTCAGCCAATTAGTTCAGTGAAGCCTTTCAAAACATTGCCTGTGAGGTTATTATAATTGAAGTGCTAACACAAATAGCCCACATTCCAAGTTCTGAGCAGCAGAGAAGAAATCTCAACACAGGGCCAAGTCTGGACCTGATAGAAATTGCGCTGATAAGCCCTTGACATTAGAATCAGGGTTTTTAGAATTAGTGCCTAGCTTGCACTGTGATTTTCATCTTTCAGCCCCGTTCAGCATAGTTTGCTTAGCGCAACAGCATGTCTGCCCAATTCCCCTCCAGCCAACTGATGACAAAGCAGACTGCTGAAGTATTACAGGTGTCCCTCATAAACTGGGGCTGTTACAGTATACAGCCCCATATAGCGCAGACAGGCTGTGTTCCAGCTGTGCTTCAGGGAGAGGGGCACTTGCTGTGCAGTTGTGCAGAGGAATTAGCGACTGCATTCAAGCACAGCAACATCAATCATGAAGAATCAATTCTTGCTCCTCCCCTCAGAGCTGCAAAGTGCCAGGGGCCAGCTGCCCTCAAACAGAGTTGATAAACACATCTGAGGAAATGTCAGAGTGGTTCAGGCAAACCTAATACTCCTAAACCGCCACTGACAGGAGCCCGTATCTCATCCAGCCCTCAGTGATGCTGCTGTAACAGCTCAAGCCTCTGATCCAGCGTGTCTTTTATCCATTCCTCCATCCTCCCCTCGGCTTTCCACACATCCTTGCTCTCTTGGCTTCATGCTGCTTCGACCCTTCATTTGCATTATCTCTCACTGTTCTAATCTGCTTTTTAAAAGCCGGTCTTTAATTTATATCTCTTTGTTGCTTTATCCCACCACAAAAGCCCTTAGATATGCTTTTTCAACACACTCTCACAGACAAGTTCAATCTTTTTTTAAAAATGCCCCCCTCTAAAAATAGATAGATTTTCCTGTGATTATTTTCAGTTTCTTTTTTTTTTTTTTTGCGAGACATTTATGTCCCACTGCTCCACCATTTCCAATGTCATTTAATATTCAGCTTGGTTTTTCTGCTTCCTCAGGGGTTTGATTTCCTTTTGGCTAAGGAAGAAAATCTAGGTGAAGATGTAATGCAGCTGGACAATTAGCCACTAAAAATAGTTTGCTAAAGGTCTGGGTAATACAGAGACCTCTATAAACATCAGATTTGCAGATGATGTGGATTCAGGCTGAGTAGTTTGCTTAATCCTCAATGCTCTGCTACACGATTTACAAAGGCTGCTTTATAATAAACCTTCCTGCACCAACGATATTCTCCTGCTATCAACAATCCCCAAACTTGTAAATACGGTTGCCCTCCATGGTCTACAGAGTTTAAGTTAGAAATAAAATCCTAAAATAAGGACATCCATATTGTTTTGTCTCTTAAATTTATGTCACATTCACTTAAATCAAAAGGACATCAGCATCACTTGTTTAATGGCGACTGAATTAAGGTCATGTAACTGAGTAGGTAAAATTAAAGTCCAGTGGGAGTGAGTTACCAGAATTTGAGACTTACGTCATTCAGCGGTGCCTCTGGTTCAGTGTATTCATTCAAATGAAAGTAATGTCAATTCACTTATACTTTGTGCTCTGTAGCAGCATCCTCAGTCAGCATTTTACTCATACCTCCCTCAAAACTCCCACTGACTTCATGCTGAGAAAGTGTTGGCTAGATGCTAAGTAAGGACTTCAGCATTTGCCTCTCAGTGATCACAGGTCCATCAGTTTCTATGTAAAAAATATATGGATAGAAGGAACTGTATTGATGCTGAAAGCGCAAGACTAAGAGCAGGAATTATACCATAAGTTCTGCACAAACTTGATTTTTAAGGGTAAGTTAAAAGTTATTGCTTTTTAGCTTGTAACATCAGAGTGGAAAGTTACTAAGTTCTCTTCTAGACAAAGTGCTCATCTTTGGTTATCACATGCCCTGAACTTTGAGATGTGGTTTTGTCAAGGCTGCACACAACTTCTAAAATTGTTTGGATTCCTAAAGATCTCAAATAAAAATTATTCAATCGGTTAAACTGTTGTTTTCTGAGTACATCAAGATTATTGTATGATTCTTAATTAAGTCATTACCTTCCCATGCACAATCATTCCTTCACTTAATATTGTCTCTCAACTTTCTCTAATTTTTAGGTGTGTCCAAAAAAACCCCCCCAAATCCCTCAGAACACTTCTTTGCCTCCCTTTTCTGATTCTACAATGTGAAATTGTGTTTTCTAATGCTAGCCAGTAGTTTTTGTCCTGAAGGAAGCATGAGAAGGTTTCTGATATATTGGAGTTAGCATCAAAGAGTTTTGTGATAGCAGAGTGATGGTGAGAAAACAGGGAAAAGGAAACCTTGCAAATACCGAGAGATGTGTTGTTTGCCCAAACCAGGTTTTCCTTTTTCCCGAGGCTTCCAAAGGACAATAGCAATGCAACATGCCAGCTACTGCAAAGGATGATCAGACCTATTATCTTGATAAGGCTTACCTATTGAAAAATTAGTGAAGGTTACAGTTACACTGATTGTTAGCTGCATTCCAAGTTATTATCTGTGATAATAAAATTATTAATGGTTAAGCTTTAAAAAGCCAGTCGACTAATTAGTTTAGAAAAACTATTCAAAACACTGTCCTTGAGGTTATTATAATTAAATTCCTAATATACATAGCCTATATTTCAAACTTAAATTCTAGTGTAGCTTGGTCCACGCCAATTGACAAATGCCAGGATCTTGCAATGTTGTAAAGAGTAGACCAGAGGCCCTCGTGTCCTAAACCTGATGAAAGAATTCATTGAAATTTTAGTCAGTCACAAGAGGCAGCTGGTGGACAAAGAGAAATAAGTGCTGCAGAGGAATGATCGATGAGTCTGTAGAATTCAGACATTCACACTAGCAAATTTCTGAGCTGCAAGTCATCCCTAATGAGGTCTCAGCAGTGGTATCAACAGTAGTGAACTCTGTGGTGCCTCAGGGGCCGCATCTCTCTATTACCTTGACATTCAGTCAGTACACAGCATGGTGGAAAAAAAAGCTACTCATGCCCTTTATCAGCTTAACCTGTAGTACAAACACTCACAAACTCTTTATACATTAGCATTTCTGTCATTGCTACCAGTGAATGAGGGAGGAGACAGCAGAAAAATTTCTTGAGAATGCTGGAGGTGGACAAAATCAGAGGCTTCTTTTTCCCTTTCCCCTTGAACTCTTGACTGTTTTCTAATATCTTTCTCCTGACCTACTGCCTCTTCTACAGCAGTTCCTTTCTAGTTAAGTATGGCTTTGGCTGGATGATAACTTGGCATGGCAATTTTAGACTCCTGTCATTACTCTTCTTCCCCTCCAAGCCCCACAGAACAAATGATATTTTATGTAAAGTTGTTTTGTTAAGGTAGGTGGTACTACTTTGATGGGGGATGCAGAAGTAAATTCAGTAAAACACCTTGCTGTTGACTCAAAGGTAATGAATTGGGGCTGTAGTTTGGATTTGTGATGAAGATTTGTCCCTTCTCTGCTTCTACCCTCATCAAGCTGAGAGCGGGAACCTAAGAAGGTAAAGATGTCATAACACTTGCTCTTTGACATGGGGCAGTCATCTGCCATCACACCTTTGTCTTAAGTGGTTGTTAATTACAGGCATTTTGCCTTTGTACTGTTTGCCTTTGGATGAAATCTTACCCCCTTTTTTTTGAGTGTCCCCTGTAGACCTGCCTTTAGGTGACTCTTGCTAATAACCTAATTTCTGTGACACCACAAAGGCCGCAAGCAGAACGTATAGATCAGTTTGTACTTGAACTTAAATCAGATAAGGTAAGTTATAATTTAAAATCCTCCTGAGAGAGAGATGAGTCTTGCACGGTCTAGTAGTTGTCCCTGACTTTGCTTATTGAGAGAAAATGACCCATAGGAAAGCTGATAGAAAAAGAAGCATTTTAGTCACAGAATATTTATTATTAAAGATGTACTTTTACTTCATGGCAAGAATAGAACCTATTACTTGATCTCCTGTATTTAAAGACAAGACAAGGAACAGTCTTAACTGCTTTTATTAGTAAAGGACTATTATTATATATTAATAAAGAAGCCTAGGAAAGTTGAGGAAAGATGTATAAAAATATAGTGGACTACATCCAGATGTAGTACAGGGCTTAGGCACATGTGATCCAATCCAATGTGATCCAACTAACTATGGCAGCCTGTCAGCTAAAGTTACTATAGGGGACTGCATGTATGCCTCAGTTGCTCAGTTAATTGCTCAGTTCATGCATCTCAGTTGATGAAGATCAGTAACTTAGGAATATAATAATAAGCAACTTATTGATACTCCTTGTAAACAAATGTAATCTCTTTGTAAACAAACATACATGTGCAAAATAGTGCATGCTGTGTATTGAAAAAATCCCTTCATTCTTCCCAAATTATCTATTTTACAGAGATTTCATATATATCAGAATTTAGGACTTGCAGATAATGACCTGAAAGTTATCAATTTGTTCACTGTGAATTAGTATAAATATATTATTGTACAATCTGTGAATCGGTAAATATTTTGATAAAATTGTAGATACTTTAAATTATAAACAGTAATGACCAGCTGGATGAGTTTATATGGGCTTGTGCCTTTCCCATCTGGGACTAAGTGTTACCAGACATTCATCATGGGCTGGTACAACCAGATTGAATTTGTTTGCTGTGCCTCACGGATAGGAGACAGGTATTTGTTCTCTTTCCTTTCTACTGATGTGCTGAACAAGGTGCTGTTAGAGATGAACTCTGAGAGGGGCATTTTTTCCACCTGCCAAAGGGTACCAGGGAGGAGAAACTCATAGCCAGATGCCACAGCGGTGTAGCGCAATGCCAACTGCTATTTCCTAGGAATACTTTCGTTTATAGATGGAGATAAAGCTGCTAACTGCATTGACAGTCACTGACAATCAGGGTCACTGGAACTCAGTTTTGGCTACTTCCCTCCACCCTGGCAGCACCAGTCACCCTGCATAGGCAGAGAACTGGCTCAGCGGCGGCTCTCCCGCAGAGATGTTTTAGTGCTTCCAGACTAACCATCTGCCTCGAGCTCCATCGGTTTGTCCTGTGACAAGCTCAGGTGTGGTCTGGCACACTTCCTCTGCACAGGGCTGCCCTCGCTGCTGGCTAGAAATCCCCCCTTCCCATTACAGGTGTGCTGAGAACAGAAGCTCCACACTGTGAAGGATTTCAGTATTTCAAAAGCTGTCACAATTTCAAACTGGAATGAGAACACTATTGACTATTCTTTGAGCAGGCCTTTTCCACAGCTGACAGGCTTATTTTATGGTCATATAATAGAGGCCACATTCCCTGAGTTTACTTGTGGAGAGGGCTGTCTGCGACTGCAACAACTTCACTAAACTGAACATCCATTTCCTCTACTACCTTCCTCCACCCAAAAAGGCAAGTTATTCTGAAAAGCCAAATTATTCACTTGGAAAGAAGTTAGATTGGTTTAACACCCTTTATTTTGATAAATACAAGCTATCTGTTTCTTATCATGTTTATGGCTCTAGATGCTTATACGCAGATTGTTTCACATTTTGTTGTGGTATCTTTCCAGGTACTAAACCGCAGGTAACTAGCCTACAAATTTCCAGCTTCTTCTTTTTCCTTTCTGCAGAAGAGCATTCTAGTTGTTCTCGTCAGGCCTCTGTGTGTCCTCAAAGTAGTTCAGATTGTTTCAATTATTTCTTAATCTTCTAAGGTGAACTTCAGCAGGCTCCGTTATCATGCACACGTGTCTCAGCTAAATATTTGCTGTCTGTTCTCTCCTAATTCTAGCCGGTGTTCCAGACCACTGAAATGTGTTAAGAATCTGGTCACAGCTACTCTTTTTATAAAGGCTCAGGCACTGAACGCTTTGTCCTTTTACATTCCTTCATACACTTTTCACCATTCCTCCTTAAGACCAGTGCAATGCTCTCCATCTTTTATCCTGAATGTATTTATAAATGCTTTTCTCACTGCCTTTCATGTCCTTTGCTGGTTGCAGCTCATTTTATGCCTCAGATTTTCTGATGTTATCTGCAAATCACTTTAAGTTATGTTCAGTGAGTGTCCGTGTTTCCATTTTTAAACAATTAATTTTTGATTTTTAGGTCATTAGCAAGCTTTTGATGTTCTTGATATTGAGCATTTACAATACTTCTTATCTCTCCTTTGCAGAGGGATAACCTGCTATTGTTTCAACACAGAACATTGCTGTATTCTATTCAAAAAATGTCAAAAGGATATTTCAACATTGGCTGAACTTTTTTACAGTTTTATTCTGCAAAAAAGAAATCGTAGCAAATCAGTCCCATTTCAGAAGTATGTGGATTTTGACAGACTGTATATAAACTAAAATAAGATTTCATCAAACTTTTTGCAGCCAACTGCTATTTTGATAATAGTGTTTCAAAAATAGACAACATCCACAGGGACAGAAGAAAGAGAGGGGAAATAAAAACATCCGGAATATATCTAACATGGCAAGAACATCAGATAATGCTCCATTACAGCAATGCTATTGAAGACGTAATGGCAATAGAGATCTGGCAAAGAAAGCCCTTCTTGCCTTCTGCAGGGTAGGAATTTGTGTGGGAGACCCATATCAAGGAACAAGCATGCTGCCCCAAGGCCATTTCCATGGGGAATGAACATCGTTAGGACTGTGGTACCAGATGGCAGAACTGTAAAACCTTTTCTATATGCCCTAGTTATCCCTGATCATCTGCCAGGCCTGGTTTTATAGGTGAACTGTATACCCTTTTCCTGGACAACTCGGGGTTTTTTGTTTCTAGCTACGGGATGAATTTTCTCTAGTACAAAAAGTCCAACTAAGAACAAATCAGTCAGTGAGAACTGTCAAAATAGTAGAAAATACTTTGTTGGAAGCAGTAGAGCTCAGGCCCAGTAGATGTATCTCTGATTTTTACATGTGAGTTATTTTGGAAATCTGTTCTACTATTCTTTATTTCTCAATTTGAATAGACTGTAACTATAACTTGTTATAATCTGTGTTAGATCCCTATTCTGTAGGTTCACTCTAGTGCTGAACTCAACCACAGCGATGCAGCAGTCACAGGATCTGACCCACAATGAACTCTGTGTCTTAATTTGGCATGGCAGAGCCTTTGCTCATTTGCTTTCCTCTGCGTATGTGGAGCCCCACATTCCATCTGTCTTCAGCCCCAAGAGCTGTGCTGTCTCCCCAGCTAGGTTGAGGACATCCCACAGACCACCTGCATCCCCACCTTCAGAGATACTCTGATTAATAATTGCATCTTTCAAAGATGAGAAAAGTTTTGCATATCTTTGTAAAAGCTCTTTTAAATTCAAACCATTTTGCTAGTAGATACAGTGCATGAGACATACAGCTCTAAAGACAGTCCATGGCCAAAACCTGCCACATCACTTCTAAGATTTTGTCTCTTATTTGAGAGAACTTCTGATTTTAATAAGAGGCTTCCACAAATTAGAGCCTTCCTACTCCTTTGGCCAACTCCAGAAGCTTGTTTCAAACTGATTTCCCTGAGGTGTTTCTTCTCTCCACTCTGCCACTTCCAATTCTCCTTGATGGCTACAGCAGATAAGCATCGTTTGCAAATCAGTAGTGTTTGGCAGGCTGTCTTCACTCTCCTGCTAGAGCAGAGTTATGCTGCCATCAATAGTCCATCAGTCTTCTCAGATTTCACAGCAAACACTGAGGCACAGCGTTCAGCTCTTCTAAATGAATTATGTGATCCAGCTGGATCCGGTCTTCTTGGAAGAGCAGACCCTATAGCTCATTCTGGTGGCTCGTGAGAAGTGAATGCCACCGACTCACTCTGCTGACACTATCTCAGTCCTGGAGGTGACAGAAGAAAATGGAAAATATGTGTGCGCTTGTGCTGTGACAGGATGGTGTCGAGGGCCTGGGGCAGGGCACTCGGGAAAGCTATGGCAATAGAGAGCAGACCACCCTGAGCAGGCTCAGATGGGTTAGTTCTCCTTACAGGCTCTTCCCAGTCCATGAGCCAATGGCTGAGCTCTTCTGATGTCATTGGAAGTATAGAGTAACAAACATAAGTAAGGTTATAGCCATATGGAGAGTTGATAAAGTCAGACCGAGTATATCGGTTTATACAGATAGCTCAGACTGCCAGGGGAACACTCTATGACTGACACAAAGCAAAGGATGTATTTTTCATGGATAATTAGTTGTTTGATAAAAAATAAATACTTCCAAACTGCACAATACACCTCACAAGGAATATATTATGTTGCTAGCATTAGTTAGAATGAACATTTCTTAACAAGCAAAAATACTTGTATGACTGAGATGTGAGCAGTAGGCGTTAATGATGTCCAACTCTGCTAATTCTCACATGTGTTTATGTGTTGTGGCTTGTATCTCTGAAAATACAGAAGTAGTAGAGGAGAGATGTTCTCAGCCAGCCCAATGCAGCGATAGGTATATAGCAAATTGCATTGATGCGTTGATCAGTACATGGCTTCTTGCAATTATAAAAAGACATTCCAGGACTTATGTTATAATAGATATTGTCACTTCTGAGGGCATTTGTTTTTTATTCAGAGACTCAGCTTTGCCTCCTGCTTTGCAAATGCACTTGAGGCAGACTGACACGCGCCACAGCTCATGGTCTGGTGTGTCTTAGCTCTGAATTTCAAACCAGCTGTGTCTTAGCTCACTGCTCAAAGCAGCTGATAATATCAGACTACCTTATAGTATAGGCCAGATGGGACTCAGCTGAGTTTCTTAGAACAGCTGGCATCTCAATTGAAATAATTCTTGTTGCTAATCAGAAAAAGATTGAAAGATCAAATTAAAAAATAAATACAGGAAGAAATGTGAAGCCTTTTGCATTTCTCTGACTGTCCTCAAACCAGGACAAGTCTATCTGCTTTTCTGAGCCACCTCAGATTGTTTGGCCTTTTTTTATTATACTGCACCCCAACCCTACTATGTGTTAAAATATATAGCTAGTGCAGGAGATGATATAGAAGTTATTACACTGCAAGGGCTTAAGACAATATCAAGGCTGCATGCTGAAAGGTTCTGTTTGATTGCCAGGCTTACACTTCATGGAAGCAAAGCTAAGTTGGGGGTTAACATGAAAGAAGCGTGGGCATAAAGAGTAAGGTATTGAAGGAAAGGAAAAGGATGTTTACATTAACTTTGAAAGTTAATGGAAACATTATGCATAAGTTTTGTTTTAGCTCAATATCTAGAGCTTAAACTGAAGCTGATGAGAGACACCTGGGTCTATGAATAATGCTCAGTCTTGATTTAAGTAAGATGAGGTCTCACTGCTCTTGATAAGTTTCTGCTTTTGTGGATTGTTGACTTTGGTTGTAGTTATGCTTTCTTATTTTCTAGGAGAGCTTAGCTATGGCTGCTAATACTGTTTAGTGAAATGCTGTCACATTATTTGTGTACCTCTGTCAAAAACTGCCCTGTGCTGACACTGAAATGCTCTTCCCGGGTTCCAAACAGTTTCCACTCCCTGGTGTTTGGGCACTTTCACAGAATCACAGAATCATAGAATGGTCCGGGTTGGAAGGGACCTTAAAGATCATCTAGTTCCAACCCCCCTGCCCTGGGCAGGGACACCTCCCACCAGACCAGGCTGCTCAAAGCCTCATCCAGGCTTTCAACTAATTGTGATGGTACTCTCATATTCCTGGGCTGTAACAGGTGGTTAGTAAAATGAAGGCAAGGGTTTTGGACATGGTTAGATTAAATACAATGGGCAGAATATACCACGTAATAGTATTTCTAATAAAAACATTGGCATATGGGTCTCCACTGGCTACTGAAAATCAGCTGCAGAAAATATGAACAATGTGCGTTCTGTCTCTTCCTGACTGGAGCCCATCAGTTCTCCACAGATCTATATTGTTCATCATGAAGGGAGTTCCTCAAAATAAAGTTTCCCAGTATGTGCAAGTGGTATGTGATGAAACCACAACAGTCCTATTAAGCAGACGGATATTTAATTTCATGAGTGAAATGTACTACTTCCTTGCTTACAAATTTTGAAGTCTACTTGCACTTAAAAAAGTACATATAATGAGTTTTAAATCTGATGTCATTGCTGCCATTCAACTTGGTGCTGGATTCATTGTTCTCATGCGCTAAGAGAAGGGAACAAGAAATAGCAACTGACCTCCAAAATACCCTTCATGACTTGTGTATCTACCCTGTACCTCCTTAGCTATCACTAAATTTCCAGTAAAAGAAAGAAAAAAAAAGATTTCAAATGGATTTTGTTACTCAAAAAGAATCAAACCTCTTAGGATTATCTGACTTGGTTGTTTTCCCCTCACTTTAGAACATCTAGAGAAGTTTTTTTTTTAATTTATTTTGTATCTGCTATTAGCTGATTAGCCTTGATCATGTTGAAAAGCAGTGTGAGATTTTTCACCACAGAGCATGTCTTTAAGTTTTTGGTTCTTTTTTATGTATAACACAGGCTGATAAGAACTGCAGTTGAAAGGAAGGAAAATGATGAGTGTAGAATAAAAATTTGTTCTCTAGATTCTCTTTGCAGCACAAGCCAAAATAATTTTGACAGAGCATTTAAAGAGACATGAAATAATAATGTGGAAAATAGTTCATCCTCAAGTTCTTTTTGACACAAATGCAAAAACAAGGAAGAAAACTTGTTTATAGGTTAGAAATTCAGGGGGTTTTCTACTATGCTTTTCCTGTTTTTTAATCAAAAATATCAAGGGAATAATGCTGAGCAACTGAAAGGGGAGGACTTGCTCATCCTGATTTAAAACACTTTGGTTTTTTATGTTGCCTGTTGTTGCAACATATCCTCTCAAACACATAAACAGGTACTTGGGGGAAAAAGGTCTAATAATTCTTTTCACTTTAAAAGGCCCAACATTCCTCCCCACGAAGGAAATGCTGAAAAATTTCCCCCCAGTGGGGACAGATAGTGCCTGACATCTTGATATGTTCAAGGTGTTAATAACATCTAAAACCTTATTTTCATTTGTTGTGGAAAAATGTTGCTCCCCAGTATTCTGTCTTTCACACTTTGCTTACATAATTTAAAAAGGAAGAATTTTTTTTTTTCTCTTTGGAAATCAGTATAAAAAGCCTGCACTATCTGTATCAAAATTACAACTGTTTACCTGGCTTTTCCTGCTCTCTTCAACATGCATTAAGTTGACCGAAGTATGCTTGTTGGGCCTGGATTCTTTTCAGGTATCTCTGGGTAAACAAGGTCAGGTATGCTTAGCATTTGATTGAGATGTACTTAAAGAAAATGTAGGATACAGCTAAAACTTTACTAATGTTGTAGTTTTTTTCTCTAATCAGTGTAGTACCAATTCTCCAGAATACTGGTAGAAGCTTGGTGAGGTCAGTAATGGCATGCTCCAGATGAGCACAAAGCCTCTACCCTTCCTTCCCTAAGAACAGAGCCATCAGCTTGATGTGTGGGCCCATTTCTAACTTGTGTAATTCTGTCCTGCTTATTTCCACTTCCTGCTATTTCAATGGATCACAGTGTCATTTTCCCTGCCTTGTGGAGTGGCACTGTGAGCTATTAAATGGGCTGTTGCCTTCCATCTCTGTGGGAGAAACATGCTGGTTAGATGAAATTACTTCTGCATTTATAAAGTGCACTGGAATCATTTGGGAGTGTAAAGCTCTCAAGCATTATCAATATTTTTGCAACTAATTGGACATCTTTGATGCAATTATGTTTATTTACAAAAGTTATCTATGAAACAGTGTTTCTCTGAATTAGTCTTTGCTCTTAGTTCCAAGTTATTCAAATAGTACTATGTCCCAAAACTTTATTTCTAAAGTTTCTACGCTTTTCCCAGAGTGATAACTCATCAGTTTGTTCCTCTGCTGCATTCTTGAATACAATTGTTGTTCCTCCTCTAGAATTCCTCTACTTCTCCAACCTCTGCTAAAGCAATACGCGGAAGCTGTTCTCCTGCATAACTTCAATTACTGACTAGACTTCTTTAGGCAGTGATGTGCCTGGTTTTTTGGTTTTAAGATAATAATTTTTTCCTTAGATTTATCCCAAATGATGTGTGACTTATATTTCTCATTTTTCTTGAGGCTGGTTATAGTCTATACTATATCCCGGGGGGGAGCCAGGGAAGAAATGTACTGTAAAATGCAAGATATTAATTTTTTCTCTACTGGTTTCTGAGATAAAGTTTCTTTCTGGCTAAACTGATGCAAGCAAGCAATATTCTTCCCTTCCATCCACTCGCATTCCCTTTTCTCTACCCTCCCTTACTAACACTGGGCTTCTTCCTTGGCAGCATGTAAGCTGAGTTCACTTCTCAGTGGCTGTGAGCAGCTTCAGGCACTCAGACACTGAAAGCACTGCATTGCCTTCCAAATAGCCTGCACATATACTGGCCAATCAAGCTGTGATAGAGCTGGTATTTTCAATATTGTCAGCAAATTCTGGGTAGTACTTCTTTACTGGGAGAGATTTAAATTGTTCCCCACCTTTACTTCTGACCTGCTGCTGCTCTGAATGTGGAAGTCTTACCAATGTGAATGACGTTCGAAGTATATGAGCCTAAGAAAGAGTACTAAGCCTTACAAGGGAGTTTGTGTATCTCTAAAGCAAATAAAAGTACCCTAAAACATTTTCTGAAGACCTATCTGTAACCTAACATCTCATCTGTATTAATATTCATCAGGAGCTGAAGCCATTTTCCTGTGGACTTTGTGCAGCATGTTAGGGAAGCTTAGCCTGTGCAAGCGGCTAGGCTGTAGTGAACTACTGGCCATCAAAAAGATTTAAGTTGCTTTAAATAGACTTGTAGGAATCTGAAATACTTTAATCGCCTAGCTTGCAGCAAAGCATTTGCAGTGTCTGGATTTATTTATATTCTCCTCACATCCTCTGGAGCAAGAGATAATGGCTGATAACATTTCCTTCTACCCCACTAACTTTCCATAATTATTGTACAAAGGTTTCTGCACATGTCCCCGGACTTAAAGCATGGTGACAGGGCTGCCTGTGCAGAACAGAGGATCTATTTACTAGAGTAAATAGGAAGTGAAGAATCAGGATTCAATACATATTTTATGAATAAGCAATATGTGGAAAACAATTATTGTTGTGAAAGAGTAGTTAGTTCATTAAATTTTAAAGTCAAGGAATTTGAAATTATCCACTAGCTACAGCATGGTAGGTTTGTGCTGGTCTTGGACAAGGATAGTGGCGAGGTGGAAATCTCCTTGCCGTGAGGAAGGAAGCAATGTATATGATAGACATTACATAATAACTACGTATTTAGTATCTGCTCCTTAAATCTTGTTTTGGATATTTCAGTGGCCTTTTTGACATCCCAACTCAGTTGCTTTCATCATTGCCATGATTTGAACTTGAACTGCATGTTTCCCTGACACAGGAATTGGTTGGACGAAGCCCTGAATGGCCCAGATGCAGGGTCCTCATGTCGGAACCCCTCAGTTAAACACACACTGCCCCGCATTGCCTGCTGCCCAATGCTGACCACTGGATTTTCCAACAGGCAGACACGGACGGGAAGCTCTTTGTCAGGGCACTAACAGGCCTTACAACCTGCCCAATTTGGGGTATCCCCCCCAGCTAGTGACGTGGCAGCAGGACCGGTCTCCAGCTCCCCACAGCCCGGCCCTGCCCAGCCATGGGCCCTGCCGAGCTGGGCCTACCCACGGCCCCACAGCCCAGCCTCGTCCCTTCCCCAGGGTGGTGCTCAATTCCCGGGGGCTGAGACTGTCCCCGGTCCCCCCGGTGTCCTGCTCCTGGCTGGGGCGGTGGGATGGGCCCAGGCTGCCAGGCCCTGCCCTGCCACCCTGGAGCACCCCACGCCACAGGGAGCTGCCGGCCATTGCTGCACCCTGCTGCTTCCTTTCAATCCCATTTCCAACTCACACCAGACTGGCTTTTGTTAATAAATTGCAAAATGCAACCTGGTATTTCTTTTTACCAGAAAGGTCAACATAAAGCTTATTTGGGAATGCTCTTTCATGCCTTATATGCAGAGAAATCTCCCTGTAGGATGGAAACACAGTTTGTCCTGCGGGGCTGGGCCCAGTCTTCACTTGCACAGCCGCATAAAATGTATCATGGCTCATTTCAAAATTCACTCTCAGTTCATCCACATGCTGACACCCCAGCCCAGCTGGTTCCTCCATCTACTGTTCACTTCAGTGCTTTTCAATTTGTGCTGAGTTTTTCCTTAATTTATGCCGTCCACAAAAGTTTGAGCTTTTAATGCTCACGGGGCATCCTGGAACGAGATACAACAGGCTGTTGCTGTCAGCGAGGAAACAGCTGGAGTTCTTGACTGTCTTGATCTTTGTCTGGTCATTTAGGAGACCAGCCATGCCTGCTAGATAGCTGTCAAGTTGACAGAAGAGAGGAGGCTTTGCTGCATAGAAAATTTCTAATGAGATTTTTATGCTTCTCTGAAATCAGAAAGCTAGGACCTGTGAATCCATCTGTCCTACTAGGTGGGTTTGAACCTCTTACAGAGGTGAATCCACATTCCCGTATCTGAGTCTTGGTATTGAACACCCCAAAGTCTTGTGGGCTAAAGTACAGAAATGATATTTCAGATTGGATTCTGTATTTTGATGGTATTCAGCTCTAAGTGTAAAAAAATCTGTAGGCAGAAGACACCTCCTACTCAAATAGTCATGTTCCTGTAATCACAAGGACACATAGGGAAAAATGTCACCTGATTTGGCTGAATTTTCTCTACTAATTTTCAGTGATGCTTACACACAAACAATGGTGGGTGTTTTTATATGCGTATATACATACATAATCTAACATCCTACCACCTCTGTGAAAACACTTAAGGTACTTTTTTTTTTTATTTGTGTAAATCTAGCACAATTCCATACACAGACACAGCTAGAAATGGCACTAAACTTAAGGTGAGGAATGAACAGCTTAAACACAGGATCATATCGCTGATGCTGTTTGTGGACCAGCTAGAGCTTTTCTTCGTTCGGACTTTCTACAAGGAACAATAGGTCCAACCAAGAGCTTCGTCAATGTCATGAGTTACTCAGAGCTCGCAGGAAAGTAATTTTTTTCATAAGGGACAATGAAGAAAAGATTGCATTTGACAGACATGCATTTAAAGTTGTATGTCATATTTCTGGTCAATGCAGAGGTGGAGAAGAAACTGTTGTGTGAATTTCCTAGGTCCTTTCACTCTTCCCAAGATGGTCTGGATGGTTCGCTCAGTTAAGCTGGTACTCCAGAGGACTGCCTCGCTTTGCGCTATGTGTGTCACTCCCTCCTCTATCCCAAGTCACACTAAATCTTGTTGACATAAATGTAATGGCCCAAGAGCTCTCTCCATGGGGACTTCCTGTCACATCTTGAATGAGCATGACTATTGTATCATGGTAATTGGGTATAAAAGAGGTCAGCTTTAAAAAAAAAAAAAAAAAAAAAAAAAGAATTTGCTTCTAATTTGCTTCTTTGAACTGAAAGTAATGAATTTCCAGATATTTCTGTTATGGCTTCAGATTTCATTATTCGATTTTGGAAGACTCCTTCTCCCAAAACTGACATTTTTTTTGACAAAAATTTTGGTGACATTTTATCATGTATTATGGTCAGATGCAATTTGTCTTTTTCCTAGAATTTGTCACAATGTTCCAGAGTTGTGTTAACAGAATTTAAAAATACAGCAGGTAAATGCTTTTCATACAGCAATAAAAACAAATCTAGTGTTCGAAAGGATGAATAAGGCCTACACTCAGCTGCTGTTTGCATAGTAAACATTAATTGGCCATAAAGAAATAAAATTTTATATACACTTGCAACAACTGGCAGGCTTGAAAAAAGGCTTCTTAGATTTCCTATATTTATTACTATTTGGCCAAGATTTTTAGAACATGATGTGCCCATGTGCAAGATACAATAAGTGGGTTTTGTGTTTATCATTAACCCATTTGAAAGCTGGACATTTGTAGTGTCTGTGATTAAAATCTCTCGATATTTTTGTGTATATTATGTTCTGTTGCTCAAAATAGCAGAAGTTCAGAGAATTAATAAAAAGAAAGCAACCAACCATGAAACATCCTTTGGTTGATACAAACTGGGACCAATAAGCCCACCACACAAGGCAGCAGCCGTCCACATTTCTCACGGTCCTTGCATAAAGTTCAGCTAGCTGGGTCTTTCAATGACAAGTGAAGCTAGAATCAGCAGCAGTCACTCATCTGAACCATCTGTTCTGTTCTCCATTCAGTGGGAAAGGAAAAATAAAATGGCAATGTAAAAGACCTGGTTAACATATTTATTGAGCTCAGGTATCTGGAAGCATCCAAGGCATGTGCGGCTTTTGTATTAGTGTGAGTCTTCATTGAACTGATAGTTCTTCATCTGGAAAGTGGCCTGGTTCTCTGTTTTGCATGTATGTGTGCATTGAATCTGCAATATGTTATACATGCAGATGATTAAGCATCTGCCAACATTTCTCAATACTGAGGTTATTAATTTGGGACCATGAAGAAGAAAGAGGTAAGTCATGGTTTAAAAGCTTCACAGCATAGCGTGCATTGCTTAAAATGGTCCTCTTACTGCTTATTCATTTGACATCATACTAATTGAAATTCTCAAATGTGATATGTAATAGAGAGCAGTATTAGCCATATCACTATAAAAGGTGGCTTTTTATATGCTACTTGTTTATTCAAATTTATTAAAAAGGCCTGAAAATTTCACATGCTTCTGCATATGCATGAGCATTTAAGAGCCAGATCAGAATTCAGTCTGGCTGTTCTGATTTAGTGCACTGAATGACTAATGGGATGAAAATCAGGAAATCTGGGCTTTCTTCCACATTTTGCTGCTTGTTTGTCTAATTTTTGTCATCTCTTTGTGCCTCAGTTTCCCCATCTCTAAAAAGAGGAACATTTCATGTGTCCATATTTGTAAAGTATTTTAAGACATTAGCTAAATTCAATTTTATTTATCAACTCTTATTCGGTGCCTGCTGCTCATGGGCATATTGGAAATGGATTCATCAGATGCAGATGCACTTGTGCATTTGTGAGATTATTTCAGTTCAAGAACCATTTAGAAACCTCAAAATTTTTCTGAAGATGTTGAAAGGAAAAATAATGTAAGATTTAGCCAAGGACTAAAGTCTCAAGAGCATCATGAATGAACAAATCTTGAGAAATTTAACAAATTCAATACACATGATAAAGTTGACCAGTTTTGTGCCCCAGTTTCTCTGCCTGTAGAATGGGATTAAGGAAATTAACAGCTTCCCAACAAAGCAGTGAGAACTCAATGCAGTCATAGCTATGCAGTGCATCGAAGATGTAAATTGCTAATCATTGCTTTGTTTCTTTTAAAGCCACAATAAGGTAGAACTAAGGAACTGAGACTTTCTAAAAAAAAAAGAAGTTTACGAAAAGATTATTGGCTTCTCCCGGTGACCTGTTCCCTTTCATATCCACAACAGAAATTAGGTAGACTTTTCTGGAAATAGGATCAGATTTTTTTTCTGATTCATCCAAATCTAATGATGTCGTGTTTTGGAATTCATATGGGTAACAGTTGGCGGTACTCAGACAGATTTATGGACCCTGACAACACCCAGATGTGTACCAGGAGCAGCAGACAGACAGCAGAGGCTGCAAGTGAATACATAATGAAAATCAGAGGGTACGGTTCATGAAAGCAGTTGAAGGAATTTGGATGAAAGTCCTGTGACCTTCCTGCTATTGGTTCCTGTTAACAAGTGGCAGACATTTGTCCTACAGCTCCTGCCATCTTGCTGGGTGTCTCACAATCGCACATGTTGAGCTGTGGAAATGGAAGAGTCAGGGAAAATGAGCCCAATTCATTTAGGAGTGAAGTCATGGGGCACGTGGGTTTTGTTGTTTTTTTTTTTATAGCTAGTTTCATGTAGCGAAAATGAGCAGCCAAGTGGCATTGCAACCTACTCCTTATTTACAGCATAAAACAGCTTTATTCCTGCAAGGGCAGAGTCAAATGTTTTACAAGCAAGAACTCTGCATATTTCAAATGAGATGTTTCTATAATTCTCACACTTGGTAGTAAGAACCAAATAGCGTAATTGTAAGGAAGCGGTGGTGTTGGGAGGAGATGATGGAAGGGTTTTTCAGCAAACAAGCAGACCTGGGATCTTGTATCCTGCTACTGCTGACGCACCACAGTGACCCCCAGAGTCACCAAAAGAAATCTTCAAAGCATAAGAACTTTGCATATCTTAAGAATGAGCATATCTTAAACAAAAGCATGTAGCATGAAACGGAGTTCAAGTGTGCCTGTCCACAATTAGCTTGGGAGCTATGGACAGGAGTCCTCTGACCTGAGCTCAGGGCTGGCAGGTGGCTGGAACCATCTAAGTAGCTCTGAATAGGTTACTTTTGAAAATGAAATAAAAATCAGTAAGAAGAAGGGAGCAACAGGGGTTTTCTTTTTTGCTGTGGCAGCTCTGGTTTAAATTATAGGATAGCTATACTGGTTTATTTTTTCCTTTTCACACTGCAGAAAATTTGAGGAAGGCTGGTCTGTGGGCCTGCCCAGGTGCTATGGGGTCTCATCTTGTATCCAATAAGAAATATTTTAACAATCAATCACTCCTGCACAATATGTAGAAAGGAATTTTGTTTATCTGATAATACATATTTATATGGAGAGCATGACATTAGAAACTGTTAATATTTGACACGTCTCAAGATATGCTATGTACAGAATCATAGGATCATAGAATGGTTTAAGGTGGAAGGGACCTTAAAGATCATCTATGTAGATAAGACAATGTAATATATTGCATAAAATGTTGCATCAATTGTACTGCAACCCACTGTGCTCCTCTGTAAAATTATTTTTCCTCGTCGCTGTCTCCAGTCTCATAAGTAAGGAGTCACTATGAATATGTTTATATTATGCAGAAGGGGCTTTTCACTGGTGTGAAGCAATTATGTGTAATCCAGATTGCACTGGGCGCTTAGCCAGCCAGGGTTGTAGGCAAGTGCCATATGTCATTTCTCAAGTACATGATACATCATTGCTTGAGACCCAAGCATATTTTACCACATACATTACCCATCCGTTTCTTGTTTTTATCTGTGGATTCTGCATGTTTCTCATTGCAAGCTCTCTGCCTTCTGTTCTTTTTGGAAATCACTTTGCTGATTATGGATACTACCAGCACAACCAAGAGTGGAAATGATGCCATATCCTCATTTAACGTAAAACTGAAGGTTATATTTTGGGAGATTGAGCTGTCATTATGACGCCCAGAGGAACTGGGCAAAACCAAGGAAAAATACAGCTCCTTCATTAGCAGATTAAAAAAAATAACACTCAAAGCAGTTACTGAAAAGGGTAAAATTTTTCTCTGGACTCTACCTGCAGGTGCCTGGTATGTTCTGAAAGCTATAAGGAGATAACAGTTCTGTTTTATCTGCCTATTTATTCCTCTTGCAAAATTCCTCTTTAAGAAATCTTTTTGGTTTATTTGTAGGTTTATTCCATTATGAATGACCAAGTGATTATTTACTTCTCAATCACCCCAAAAATCCTTGAAAATGGACCAAACAAATAGGACCATCTGAATACTGATGAGGACAAAGACATTTTAAAATGGAAGTGTTTCACATTGAAATCAGAGTTGTATTTCTGCATGGGGTGTGCCATTGGATCTGCAATAAAATACACTTTGTGGGTATGTGAGACTGAAAAAGGTGGTGAGTTAGAGTTGCAATCTTGGAGGCAGAAGCCCTTAAGCCCGTAACTGTGGGGTGAGGATTTTTTTCCCAGGACACAGCAAACTCAGATTCAGTTCTGTCCTTCTCAGCAGCATTAATCCCACGTTTTCTGGTTTTCCTCCTCTCTGTGCAGGTAAACTTCTGGCTGACCTGTTTCACTTTGCATAAATAATTAACAAGTTCCCAGAACTGGGATTTGAGGTGCTTTCTCCAGACTAGAATGTGATTCCCACAGCCTGGTTCCATGGCTGGAAAATCTTCTATCATCACCAGCCTTGCCCTCCCAGCAGTGCTGTGGATCTAGCCATAGAAATCTGGCCAAAATTCACTGTGGATGCACAGATAGTCTGGGAAATGACTGAAAGAGTGTTATTCATTTATAATTATCTTTGTCATCAACAGTTTATACTCTAAAAGACACAAATAAAACTAAAACACCTGGCAGACCCCAAAGTATCATTAATATGGTTGCATACCTCCTGTATGGCGTTTTCTCTTTACTTCTTTTTCAGTGTGAAGGAGTTGGTCATTTGAATTTTGTGTATAGTTGCTAACAGATATAGTGGAGGAAGAGCTCTGAAGAAGGACATGAACGAGGAGAAGATTGAGATGACAGTTGTCACGAGATTACATAGCTGCTTCATGCTTTAAGAATAGCAGGGGCACGGTGGCAAGACTGTCAAAAAGAATCCAGTTTGGCTCTTCTCCCGCATTCTGTAGGACCCTACCATGAGCATGGCACCCTGTCCTGGTTTCCCCCCCTCCGTCACCAGCCTTCCTTGTTTACAGCTTCATGTCCCTGGTGAGCCGTAAGCAAATGCCATTGCCAAGGGCTGATGGTGACCCATGGAAATGCACAATATTTATTACCTGATGAGCAGGTGTAGGCCTTGCAGAAACCAGCACCGCTTCTGGTACCACTGCTTGCAGGTTAGTTTGAGATGACTAATACAAGTTCCCATACAACCTGAAGAAAAGTGATTATGACAGTAACTTTATTATGTTCTGTTTTTTGAGAAGACCATCAATGGAATGGATATATTTTTTTTGTTAGCATTTGGGTATCTTAATTGACAATGAACTCTCCTTATAAGGTAATTTGTACAGATTTGGTGAGTGCGAGGAGGTACCTGTGTTTGAGATTGTTAGTGATGCTGCAGATGATGTCAGTTTGCATGGTACGAGTTACTGAATGGATGAAAGAAATGTTAATGGAGTCTTACTTTGCAATTTTGAATGGACTTTATATTAATCAAAATATTGACTTTATAATCCTTGTCTACTAAAACTATCCTGTATGCTTTTAAAGTCAGGTTCAATGAAAACGCAGATCTACTTGGAGAAAGAGTATTATAATTAAAAATACAATTTCAAAGCAATTAAAAGTGGCTAGGTTTCTGGATCAGTTTTACTTTGATCCTGAAATACCATATAATCCGAGTACAACTCACTTTTAGTAGGATGATAATTGAATAGACCTCTGCTGTTTTCTTCTTTTTAAGCCACTGTGCTATATTTTGGAATAGGAAAAATATATTTGCTGAAGCTTTAAAACTGGAAATTCAGACAACTGCCCCCCACTCCTGGTTTTGTCAGAGGCTAAATATGTGCACTTTAGGACGCACTTTAGAATAACATTTTCCTTGCCAGGGTGTCCTTAGTTGTAATTTGAGGATGATAACATCCCTTTACATCATAGTTACAAAGATTAATTCATTAACATTCATTGCACTTGGGCTGAAGGTGCTATAGAAATGCATCCACAATCGTGCTAAGGGTTGGATGGTACATGGTACTGCACGTGATGCGTTTTGTGGTTCAAGACCTATGCTTTCAGCTGGGCTTGTCTGTTCTTCCTCCTCATCCTTTCCCTTTGAGAGTGCTTGGTTGTGAATCCCAGTCTTCGGTCCCAGTCTGTATCCCCAGTTGTACCAGAGGAAGTGTGGCATCATGAACTCCCTTCCTGCAGTCGTGTGTCTAAACTACTTTATTGAGTGTGCCCTTACATTCCCTGCCAATATACTGGTTATCATCAGCTCCTCTTTTGGTATATCGTACCACTACTGGGGGAGGGAAGTAGCAAATATATGAGACAATATCAGCCAAAGACGCTAAAATTATTTTTCTTTGCTACTTGACTGCACAGGAACAAGACACAGTCTTGTTTTAGTCAGTAACAGTACCTTTACTTGCAGATGGAAACTCAGTGCTGATGATATGTTGGGTTCTTATCCTTAGCTGAATTTTAAATACATAAGCTGACATGTCAAACTGTAAGTATAAGCAAGATCTGAGATCTCGATTATTAGGTTTTTAAGTCTATCTCCCAAGTTTAAGTTCAGTGCAGGACAAAAGATATCTGAATTTAAATATATTACTGTTTCACTTGGTATCAATAGAAATGTTAGACATTTTCTTTTCAGAATATGGGACTGAGCATCAGTACAAGTCATTAACTGTAAACCCCTTTACTTTATGCAGCATCATTTACTGCTGGATTTGCATACATTTTTCTAATGACTCCACCTGTCAGCTGTCATGGTTTCTGCAGTATTTTAATATTCCAGTGTTCAGAGTTAAGAAGGCTTATGAGATCTTGGATCATTTATCGGTATTCAGTGTGGAGTTTCATTATTCCAGGGTGGATTATGGAGGCACAAACTGTTATTCTAATGGCTTCTTTGCAAGTGACTAACAATGTCTTATCAGGGGCATTTTATGTAGCTGTACAGTATGTTCAAAATAATACAATGTGGAGTGTGCAGTGGACAAGATACCAACATTTGGTTTATTTGTATTCTAGGACACAAGGGTATTAAGGAGAAATGAAATGGCAGCTGCAGCTGTTGTAGGCATTCCCCAAAGGGATAGTGCTAATAGGATATATATCTTCATCCACAGCTGAGTTAATTTTGAAAGCAGAGGATGAAAAATGAAACTAACCACATACAACAAAATCTTGGATAATGGGGGCGGGAAGGAAGTAGCCACCCTCACTGTGACATCATTGTGATAAAAAAGGAAATCTTTCAACTAGAAATCCTGAAAGAGGAGGTTTGGCGAGGCAGCTGAAGTATTAGTCTATCTGAAAAAAAAGAACACTTTGGGGAACTGTATGTCTAATGGACGGTGTTTAAAATCTGCAAATACTGTATATCTAAAGTGCTGGAAAAGCATTGCTCAAAAAGGGAATAACTTTAAATCTTTCTTAGGCCTGGCATTAAAGGCTGCATTTTCTATGTTTATGCTGTAGATGAAATATGGTGATGGAAACATAAAGCCACAAAACCTACAAGGGAAATGTAGCTTTTAGTCAGGCCCTAACTTCATTCCAACTAGATTTATATTTTACATTTCTTCTAAAATGGTATAATTTTTTTAATGGAGCCGAATATAGCTTTTCATTTTGTCTTTGAGAAGCTTTCAGTCTGTCTCCTAGATCTCAGGGTTTATTTCTCTCTGGAATGTTGCCAGGTGCATTACTGTGGAGAAAAATGCCTCAAACCTTTATTTAATCTTTCCTTGACTCTCCCACCCAACGAGCATGATTCACAGTAAAATGTCCTCATGTGCAATGATTTCTCCCCTGCACACTGATGGACCTAAATGTCTTAAAGCTGTAGCTTTGCTAGCAATTCTGAGAAGAAGATCTCCCAGAGGGACGGATTCACAGGCAGTGATGATGTCATGGGTGTGATGTAGGCAAGACTCTAGTTTACCACTTGGGAAGCTAATACGTAGAACGGGTCTAGAAAAACACATCCATCTACAGCCTTGTTCTCTGAGGTAGAGTCAGCCTAATGCATCATTCCGTTCCTTTAGTTCTTTTTTTTAAACAGACTAATACTTAAGGAGCACAGCAACCTTACCCTCTAAGGTTTCTTGCTAAAGGAATTCCTGTTAACCTTCGTGATCTGTCTCTATAAACCTTTGGAAATGCCATGTTCTGCAATGCTTGGGCCTTTACATAGAGCTGTCAAAGTACTCTTGGGCAGAGTCTAAGCAACAGATGACTTTTCAGAATCAAATAGTAGTTGATACTGTGAAGTATCATCCTGCCAGTTGCTCGCTCATTACAGAGTTGCGCAGGTGTCTCCAACCTTGTTTTAGGCTTTTTGAGGAGCTCATGCAGGAACAACAAATGTGTGTCTGAACTCTGTCCAACGCTAGGTATGTTTGAGTAGAAAACATTCCCTGTTAATATTAGGCTATGGGAAAATACTATGTTACAATATGGATATGCTATGTTAAGTCTACCAAGACAATAGACAAGCACCTTATAGGAATGTCCTTTTATAGCATAAGTGTCCTGTCACTTCTGAGTATGTCACAGCAGCGTAGGGTGCTTTGGAAAAGAGGTTGTCAAATCTTGGTGGTAGGACTCTCAAAATCTGTAAATGCTTTCTTATTGCTTTTCCCTTTTTTACATTCTTTAGTTCATAAGAAATGTTTATAAAATTAAATGAGAGAGGGCAAATTTATTAGGACTGAATTTGGTCAAAGGTGCTACCTGTGCTCTTTCTGCTATTCTTTATGTGCCTTTTTTTTCCCAAGTTCCTGTCATTCCAGAACTTTCTTCCCAGCTTGTGCATCATTAAGGATGCCTGTCACTAGCCCTTTCTCTAGTGTCGCATCTGAGCAGGTGCGTGGGTAGATCTACATGCGTTCGCAATTCTGTTGTGTTCACAGTTGCAGGCGAGGCCCCGCTCCCTGGCTTCAGCATGGTGAGTAAAAAGGCCTGCCTCATTTATATTAAAATAGGAGATTGGGTCAAACTACAAAAGTCAAATTTGGGGTTTCAAACATGCGTTAGCTCCTAAGATTCTGAAATTTCTTTTTATACGTTATGAACACTGAGGCTATTTTGTAAAATTTGTGTCTACTTTAGGGTCTATTTTTTCTGAGTTTGCTGGTCCAGAATACCATGAATATTTGGGAAGCTGCTGATTTAAGTTTATTTTGTGCTAATTTTGGCTCAGACTAGAAGGAAAGTATCTGCCCTTTTAAACCAATTATAACTAATAAAATATTGATTGGGCATAATGGATCATAACAAAATAGGTTATGTTAGTATGTAGAGCATTTGAAAGTGATAAAAAGTCTTTGTTCTATGCAATATATAATCTTGGTAGGACATAAGAGTAAAGAAACCCCTTTATAAGGTTTGAAGGTATTCAGAGCAATAATTTTTTACATCCTCTATGAGAAGTAGAGCAAAAATACAATAAGCTTCTATTTTTCAGGATGGCAACTGTTCATTTGCTATGGTGAAGAAAAAATGTTTACTCACACTCAGTTGATCAAACTACTGTTTGTTGGTTTTAATTTCCTTTTTCTGAAACATCAAGAATGGGTTGCATTGATTCAGTGGCCCTTTGGGGCAGTTTTCTTTTTCTGTTTAGTCCCTGTGGAAATAGTTGCTAGCTGTTGCTAAGAGCTCATGGAAACAGAGGTGATGGTGGATTCTTTACTGCCACCCAGAAAGCTCGTATTTTCCTTTGGTTCCCTTCCAATTTTGGGAACCTATCATGTTTGCTAACAGGAAAGTTTACATGGATACAAACATTTGTCATTCGTTTTTTCTCTTCATCATTGTCGCTTTCCCCATCAGCATAATTAGTTGTACTAATTACAATATAATTAGTTATACTAAGTTCCATATTAAACCTGTGCATATTACCAACTGTTCTGCATTAAAAAAAAAAAAAAAGATATGCACTTTATAAGTAATCTCTGAAGATTTGAGGCAATATTCTAATGGATCAGCAGCTACAGCTGTATAGTGGGACTTACCCAACAGAGAGAAGAGGGGTTTGTTTCTGATTTCACTGAGGCACACACAGTGCTGTTCTGCACCATGGAAACGCTTGTCTCAGTCCCTGCGGTGGAAGCAGTGAAGGATGAAGTTGTTTAAGGGACACAAATTATCTCTCCATCGGAGCGTGAGGTTGAGTTTTTCAAGCCCAGTGCTCAGAGGTTGCAGTAGCTCGGTGTCAGCACCGGTTCCTGCAGCAATACTTCGCGTTGCATGAACAAAGCCTCCCCCATGCACACCCTTTCCAAGGTAACCGCTTGTCTTTCTGCAGCTAAATCAAAGCTCTTTGCAGGGCAAGAAGGCAAACTGAGAGAAACACCGAAGTAAAGAGAGAGAAAGCCATCAGCAATTCCATAATACCTTTCTTGGACTCTGTGGTAAATTGCCTCTGAAGTTTAATGGGGCTAAGTCTGGGTTCTGGGTAGTAAGGGAATTGTGCCCAGATACCTGAATGTAAAACTTGTTGTACACCTGATACTAACTTGTGGGCAACATTTCTCATCATGCTGCAATCCCTTTTCTGAAGCCTGCCCGTAGCCTGGACCATCACATACCTATTTAAAAAGAAGTGTATCAAGACCATTTATTGATATAGCACCCTGCTTGGTTCAAGTTATTGTTTTATTAATTCATTGTAATGAGATAATGGGAGATCATATAAAACCTACCACTTTCAGCACCTCAAGTGCTTTTGCCTGTTCTGGTGGTGCTTCACAGGTAATTGATAGTGACACAGCAGTGTCTTTGAACAGGGAGCTCCTCTTTCAGGTTACAAAGCACTTTCCAAAGAAGGAGTCTTTGATAAAACCTACTAGAATTAATTTTTTTCCCCTGTGGGAGAATGGAGGAACCCTCTCGCTACACCCACCTTGCTTCAGGCCCAAGGCCACATTGCCTGTGCTGCGGAGGCAGGGAACTCTGTCAAGCAATATATGCTGCAAGACTGGAGCCAGAGCAACCATCTGGCTAATTAAGGTGTAGCGCTGGCGGAGATGAAGGTGAATCCTGCTAAATACTCAGATGACTCTGTAGGGTATAGGAAGAAAACTAATGGGGCGGAGAGTGATTTGGGCCTGAATGTCATCAGTCCTCTGCTTTCCCTCACTAATTGCTGAATAATTTGAGTAAAGATTTTAAAAGCACGAAGGTGTTGGGTTTTTTTTTTGTCATTAGCCAGTGGCTTTATAAAGTAACATTTATGGTTAAAGCAATCAAGAACCACTGTGATCAAAATTCCTCTCTTCTGCTGCTGGCTTAGCCACTGGCTTCATATGTGATGGCAAGGAGCACACCCACTGAATACTTCAGGTTTTCAGTGAAGTATTGTGAATCAGGGCATCAGGGCATGTGCCTGTGAATCAGGGCAGAATGTGGTATACCTTTTTAGAAATAAGTAAGAACAGGCTTTACTCAAAACAAGAACTGGTTCTTGACTCAAACAACATGCCTGATGGAGCAATCTATATGGTTTGAACTAGCCTTCAATATTATGTTCTGTTTAATAGTCTAGCTATTCTTTAAGGGAAAATGTAAGGGAAAAATATTTTGAAACCCTGTAACCAAACAGATATTTTCCTTCATATATTTGATGATAGCATAATAACTTCTATCGATAACTTCCATAGCTAGAATTTATCTTCGAGCTCATGGCAGGGGAAACAGGAGTATGTAAGCACATCAGCTACCAGATTTATCTAGTGCTTTTTCTGTGAGAACTTTTTCAAATGACAGTAACCTAGCATTTTAGAAAATGATTCCCTTACCAAATAGTGCAGCATGATGAGAATGGATGTCTAGAACTAAACTGTTGATGCTGCAGATCAGGTGTCCACACTATACACCTTCCAGGGGATTTCACTCCAGTCTATTTCTAGATTGGTCTTGAGAACTGAGTTCCCATTAGTGGTTCACCTAATGGTCTTCCAGTTTAGCTTAATTTACAAAGAATCCAGGTTGTGTGTGCCAAGACAGCTTTCTGGTGTGACCCAAAGCACAGCAAAGTGAGCATTACTAGGAGTTCACTTCCCAAGTGCCCTCCTGATCTGAACTTGAACTCTAGCGTGGATACACCCTTTAGTTGATGCTGAATTAGCAGGGAGTATTTGTGACACGTACCCATTAGAGGACTGTGCCTTAAGTATCTCCAAAAACAGCCTCTGTATTTAAACCTCCCCTCAGGCCTATGAAGTAGAGGAAATCTGCATTTATCTGTGATCTCAGTTAATTCACACAGGAGTTATTTGGAACAAATCATAATCACTTCTTCCTGTAACGAACGCAATCATTCAGATTGCCAGATGGATTCGAATGAGTGACAGCCTAATTTTGACTTACAAAAATAATAATAAAAAACTTAAATTGAAATATTTCTGCCCCTCATCTACAGTTAGAGTTAAAAATTAACAACATATGGAAATGTTTTGAGGAATAAGAGACCTCAGACAAGTATGTAGCATTTGGCCTCTGGATTCCACCACATGGAGCCTTAATACGCTGCAGTAGAAAAGTATGATATTTGCATAGAAGGTGTATGCTATGGAATTATCAATCATGTCTATCTATGTTCAGTGTTTATAGTTTTCCCAAAAGACCTTTGACTTCGGTAATCTTAATCAAAAGTACCTGCCCGTTGATTAATGTCTAGTATTTATATTCAAAACTCATCAATTCCCACAGTGATAATTGATCAAGACTATTGATCTTGGAGTATGAAATATGACTCTTTCCTAGTAAGTGGAGCTACAGTTGCAATAAGCAAAATGTCTTGGGATTATCTAGAAATCTGAACAAAATCTAACATTACTAGTGGCTTTGCACCTTCTGCTTTATTTATCTGATTTGACAGAGAGTTTATTTTCATTGCAAAGATGCCATTTCTTAGCTGCTTCTGTTGCTGTGTCTGTTTTAGATGGAAAATATCTCATTTTGCTGGGAATTCTTTATTTTCTGTGAGGATTATCACACTCTGAGGCACACTAAGAACAAGGGAAACATTTATATTCACTATGGAACATCTTTTCTGGTGAAGTTCTTGTGTCAGAAGATGAGAGGTGGGGGAGACCACTACAAACGATAGGCTGTCGAATATTCGCTCTGTGTTGTTGCACTGCACAGGAGCTAACGGGGACTTCAAACAACAGCTTTTTTTTGCTAGCTTGGTAAAAATATTTCTCCAAGATCAAACTTCCAGACTGATCCAGCCAAGTAGGACAGGGCAGTGCATGGCGTAATAGGCAGTGAGACAGACTGAATATGCAAATGGTTGGGTTTTTTTTTTCAAATTAAGTATCTGTATCATGAATCAAAGGCAGTAAGTACATCTTCAAGGTGCCATTCCATAAGAAGGCTGTATCTAAATGCAATACTGATGTCTACAGGATGTAGCTGTGCATAAATAATGAAATAATCTCTTCAACTTGTCAAGTGGTGCATGTATCACTCTTGGCCATATTAACAATACAGAGGGTGTAGGCCAGAGGCTAGAGGAAACTGCTGTTTCTGGGTAACCCTGGTGTACTTCTGAACAGGGGGAGCTTTCTTTGGTGGTGATATTATCACATACTCATCTCAGCAGACTGTCTTTCAAGCCTCAGTGAGCCCTAAAGCTCCTCAAAAGAAAGATGGCTGAAAAAAACCCACTGGTTTCTAAGGAGAGCTGTCTGTCTGTCTTGCTATCTTAGCCGAACGCGTTAATTGTCCTGCCATTACAGGAATAATTCAGTTTGTATAATTCAATTTCAGGTACTGTCTAGGTATGGAAGGCTGGCGTATATGTAAGGAAATCAAAATGTCTTCTTCTCTGTTCTAAGATAATAGAAAGGAATAATGACCCATTATTTGTCTTTTCTGCCAAACAGAAATTAAGGAACCCCTCTGTACTAATGGACTTCTGATTGCAGGGGGACACAGAGAGTCAAAAGTCTTAGGGCTTTTTTTTTAAATTTTATTTCTGTCTTGTTCTTTTTATCTCAGTTGCATGACATCCCCTTTATGCCTTGGGCTCCTTCAAGTCTCTGTAAAACAGCTATAAAAGGATTGCAGTATAACTTTTCCCATCAACAAAAATCCTCCTCATCAGATAAATTGCTATCTTGAACAATCCTCTGAATGACAGCCAGCATCCTTGAGGATGGGGGTGAGAAAGGTGAGACTGCCAGGACATTTGCGGAGATAGGGAAGAGTCTTCACATCACATACCATCCACCCTGCCTTGCTGACATTGCCCTCTCCATACTGCAGTAGCCAGCTCTACTGCAGTTTACCCAACATGGGATATGCTATCTTGAGAGCCCCATGTCCTCAGGTCACAGTAGTGACAGACACAAAGCAAGAGCTTGTGGTATGTCTCTGCTGTGCTTCTCCAGGATGGAAAGTTTTGCTACTAGAACTTTTCTGTGATATACTAATGTTTCAACATCCTCAGGACAGTGCAAGGAAAAGTGAAAATTGATTGCCTATGACCATAACCAAAACCCAGGTCTCAGGGAAATTCTCAAAAATTATACATTTCACTAAATGATATACTTGACTCTAGGAATGCCTTCAACTAAGGACATGATCGCGTTACTCTTGCAGCTCTCCCCAGCTTGCTAGCCCTCAGGCATGGCAGCTCAGGCCCACACTTCTGCTTGTCAGCCCTCTTCCCTGCTGCTCCACGCCCCAAACCTGGGAAAAGAGCAAAGAGGGCAAATGGGTTCAGCAGCTCTGCTTGTCGGACTGTTCCTCAGTTTCAATTTGGGAAGGGCAGAGGAAGGGGAGCCCTTATAAATGGATTGATGTTGGTAGTGCTTGTGCTGCTGCACAGGGAAGGTTCTGCCAGCTCTTCCTGGGCTTTATACCTCAGAGGTGAAAAATTGCTAGAAGTTGAAATATGTCATAGAAAGCTAAGCCTGCAACGGCAGAGTTTTAGCTGTGAGGGTGCAAAGTGGTATTTGTCCGTCTATACTTTGAGGATAGTGGTTTAAAAGTCCCTTAATTTTGAAAAGCTATAGGTGTGATTCCTTCTGATGTTGGACGCCCCCACTCATATCTAAATAACTTTGGAGGAGAAGTGAAGCAATTCCTTATGACTCATTCTCCAAGTTTAGGGCAATTTGACCCTGACTAATCATTTTCATTTTTTAACACCATTTGCAAAGTATATATACTGTGATGCCAGTTCAGGTTCACCAGTTGTTTCTCACCCCATGAACTGTAAGTTTCCTGATGTGGAAACATTTATACTCTCCTCTAATAGGAATCATCAAATAGGCAAGGCACACTCTTGGGAAGCCACTTGAGAATGCCCATCGTAGCAGTTGAGGGAATACTGATAAAAGTAGTTAAGACTTATTAGTTTCAAAGTCTTTAATGATGAGGAATTTCTATTCCCTGCATCCCTCTACAAACCTATCATAAATTGAAAATGAGGATGCAGTAACAGTTATTGACTATTTCACTGCGTAACTTAATGTAACTGAAAAAAAATGTACTTCAGAAACTTGGAATAATAAAAAATGCATGCCATTTATTAGCTATTCTAATGAATCATGTTGCTATGAGAGTTCTGGAAAGGCATAAAATGTCTTCTGAATTAAAATTAAGTATATTATTATATATGAGGGCTTGTTAGTATCCATCAGCACAGGATTTCAAATTGCTTTATGGAACGGAAATGTTGAATCTTCATAAAAGATCTGCACAGTAGGCTGATATTGTCAGCTACTCTGAAAGGAGGGAAACTGAGGAGCCAGGGAGCCATGCCACTTGCTCATTTGCTAAAGCCTGAAGAGAAAGCCAGCACTTCTGCTTTCCAGTCTTGTGCTTTGACCACATGCAGTTCCAGCGACTTTGAAGAATTACTGCTTGTGATATGCCCCACTAGCATTAAAGCCATGACCTGTCTCACAGGTCCAGGAGGTATAAGTTAGGGCATGGAAATTCACCTCCCAGGTTTACTGAAGGCTCCAGACCAGTACGTATGGGAAGAAGGCAAGCCTGCTAAATAGGTTGGATCATGGGGTCTTATCTGTTACCCAATCTGTACATCTCTAAAAGCTTACCAGAAATTTGCTAGAGTAAATAACAACTTAGGCTGAAATTCTGCTGCTCTTTCTCAGTTGAAGGACTTGTGAGTGTTTCCAAGCCACCACGTCTGGGTATGCACCCTGACTGTGTCTTAGCACCATCTCAGGGTGATCTTTCCTGGTTGTTTGCCAGCAGCCTTCCCCAGGATTTCCAGGCAACATCAGTTGCAATCAAGCCTCACCACCCTGGGCTAGAGGCCAAGCACAGATTCCCCTGGTTGCACCTACTGCTCTTTTTAACGCTTTCCTCTTAATTATCCAGATTTCCTACTAAAGCAAGTGGAAGGTGTGAAAGATCAAGCCATCTGCACTTCAAGCCCTAGAGCTGGAGCCTATGTTAAGAATCATGTGCTTGGCATTTGGATTTCACTCCAAACAAATAAAAACTGCAGCTCAAAAGATGCCGATAAGGTCACCACTGCTCCAGAAGGGTTCCTGCAGAGATGGTTCCATCGAGGTGGGTTTCTCACCCGTGGAGACTTGGTATGACTATACTGTAATTAAGAGGACACCTGCTGATCCAATGCATATGAAGTATAGAAACCTTCCATGAAAAAAAATCAACATTCAGGCAGGTGATTTTCCCACTCACTGTATGATTGGCAATAGATATGCCATTGCCAAGTGTTGTTGCACTGCAGAGTATGTCGAGGCCAAGATTTCTTTTTCTACAGGTAGATGGAAATCAATGTCAGTTACATTCATAGGACTGAAGATAAAATTAGAACTTGAGAGTATTTCATTCTAATAGATCCAGATCAAGGGCCAAATTCTCCAGTAATTTATGCAAGGTTAACTTTGAGATTAGTCCTGTCAATGGCTGTTTAACTCCATTATCACTTAAACCAAAGTATATTAAGTTACCCTGTTATTAAAAGAACCCCAAACAACCAACAAACACTTCATTGGATCTATGTATCGTTGCTTGTCTTTGAGCAGCAACACACCTCAGACAGGCTTGTCTCGCACACAGACTCGCGCCATATCCACTTGATCCCACCCTCAGCTTTATTCTGTCCTCTCTGATGATTCTGCTGTGTTTAACAAATTACTTTTTTCTGTTTATTTGTTTGTTTGTTTTTAGAAATGAAAAGCCAACTCCCAACAGAAAAAAACCCAACAAAACAACCTACAAAACTCATCATTTGGATTTGGGAAATATCTTGCTTGTTTAAAAACAGGTATAAAGGAAATCTCAGCATTTTATAATGAAGAATGTTCCTGTGGTGATTTCAGTCTCATTATTCAATTATGTGTTCCTATAACTGCCATAATATGGATATGACAAATGCACAAATGCAAATAAATGAGGTAGAACTGTCAGGGGATCCATTTCATCTATAAATTTCTAATTATTCAAAAATTCTTCCCCGTTGGGTTCTTGTCTTTTCAAGCTTTAGCTGCTGCCAAAGAGATGGTGCAGGTTAACTGTCACAGATAAACAGAGGAAGTTTTACAGCAAATACCTTATTGGCGTCTATGTGTCCGTGAGTAGGATTCAGTTCTCTAGATTTAGATTCCTAATACCATTTTACATTTCCTAGGACATGCTGCCTGGCTTCCATTTGGCACTGCAGACATGGTGCATGTTTCCCAGGGCCTATGGATGTTTAGCCAACTGAATCCAATGCTGCAGATGCAGTACATGGAGAAGCGCTATTCATGATAGAGACCATGAGGGATGGGCCCTGATGAAGGTATGAAGGTATGGTAAAAAAAAAAAAAAAGATAAAAGAAGCTTTGTAGGGGCATCTTATGAAATTATTCTGAAATATCAAGGACAAGGAAAGCAGGCGTACTGGAACCACAGCTGAAGCTGTAGGGGTGAGTCAAATTAAGAAATTAGGGAGGATACAGGTCAGGTAACCATACATGAAACTCTTACAGTTACCAAAATAATCCTGTGTGCTGTTCCTGCCACTGATTCTGAAGGATTTACTATCCTGCCATGTGGTTGTCTATCAACAACAAGAGTGTTGACCTCTCTGTCAAACAGGATTGATAGCTTTTCCCTTGTTTCCTACAGGGAGCACCTTTTACCAGGGAGGAGAAAGGAAGTTTGATATCATCTTGTATAATTTTCATTCTTTGTAATTATAGGCAATAAATAAGGTCTGAATTGACTTAATCCCTGCTGCGGATGTAGCTGTTATTTGATTTAGGAGAAATACAAACTCTGATTGTAACAGACCGTCTGGGAAACCCAAACTGGTAATTTCATGTTTCATGAGCAGGTATGTGCTCTCTGGTGCTTGTGCAAAAGCTTTGCTCTCAGAAAGTGCTTATTCAGTGCTACAATCCAAACTGCACACCTTGAAAATCACATTTCCTCCTGTGTTTGTCATGCTGAGATGTCATGGAAGGGAACTCTGGAACCATGGATAGTTACTGAATGCCAGGTCAAGAAATGAATAATAGACAAACATACAAAATATTCTTTTTTCCTTAAGCACGGGGCATGCTGGGACTGTTATTTAAGTCCTTGTAAATGAGGGACACTCAGACATACTGTTTACTGCTTACCTTATTTCTGGCTCTTCGCCATAACTAAATGATCCTGCTTAGACATTATGGTTCATATCCCAGTTACTTCTTATACTTACCTGTCTTGAAGCAGTGTCAACTGACTTTACAGATGAATAATGCAACAAACTTAAAACCATGCCCTTTGGCAAAAAAACCCACAACTTTCCAAGGCAAGTAGGATGAATCATACATAAAAATGTTTAAAATATTTAAAAGTATGCCTGAAATCACCTTTGCATAAGCTTCCTTTAGCAAGTCAGAACCTCTGGTAAGATTATGAAAGCTAGGCCATGTGTCTAGGTTCTTCAAAGTCAGTCATTACTGCTGTTTGAGTAGATGTCATCAAAATGACTTGTCAAAAAGGTAAGGAAAGAAACCAGGGAAAAACTGACATTAATTTAGGTCTTCGTGACTGCACTCTTGTTCCAGGATAGAGAGTTAAACAGCATGGAAACTTGGTGGCTAGTGCTTTTTGGCAGTATTTTCACAGCCACGGGCATTGCTCTAAGAATCCTAATGCCCCAATAAGCCTCTATTTCATATGCACATTTCTAAATGTGAGTCCTGGTGATAAGGGATGAATTCTGCCCGAAAACTGAGACTACATGAGCAGATGTATTTACGAAGACTAAGAAGAGCAGTAAGTACCTACTTCTCTCCGTACTGTGCACACTCTTGCCTTTGGGGAAAGGAGGAAAGAAGAGCCAACACAGCACCCACTTTAATAGCTAAGCTTAATTCACTGTCAAAAATATGAAAGTCATAACAATGTTATACAATCACATTAAGAAAAATATTGTTCCTATTTCAAAGACGGTCTCATGAGGATGATCAAATGTAGAATCCCGCCTGTGCTGTTTTAAGGGAAACTGTCCCTGGAAGAAGGAAGCAGCAAGGAGTTAGCTGCGCTAGTAGCTGGCTGCACTCGTCCTGCAGCCCTGTTGCTCTCTAGCGGGTGGAGCGATTGGCAGTGGGGACTGTGCTTTGCTCTGCTCTGCAGGGACAGTAAACGTGATATGCCAACCTGAAGAAGCCATACCAGCTTGTATGTATACTTCAGAGAAGTCTTCTTTTTCACCAGGAAATGTTGACCAGGTTGCCTGGTGTCTAGAAGTCAGGGAGAATATGTCTTGTTCATCCTGAATATATGAAACATGCACGGTAATGTGTGTATGTTGGGCAGTTCTAGGGGTGCTACACAAAAGCTTCCTCTTCCCTTTGTAACCCATGAAGTATGATGCTATTTAGCATGGGTAAAGGAATCAGGAAATGATCATCTGAAAATTATGATCCTGCCTGCGGGTCGATGCTTAACATGGCTAAACCTGCTTCTACCGGCACGTAGAGCTGTTTACAAAAGTTGACACCCAAAATACACTGAGTAATTGCATTTGTCTTTCTGTTGTGTATTACAGACAACTGATGTAGAAAACAGATGTGGTTTGAATGCACTTCTGGTGGTAAATATGATCTCAGATATATGCCAGGCAGTAGTTGTATTATTGGAATTTTCAAAGCATGATATGATTTTTGAGAGTCTCAATTTTAAGTCAGTGACTGAGGCTGTTGTCAGTTTCCTTAGTGTGTCTCTGGCTTAGTGAAGGAAAGTAACAGTACTTACTATTGACTCTGCCACCTAAAAGATCAAGGCTTTCCACATGTTTTGACAGCCTCTTTGTATCTCTATGGTGACAGTGGAAAAAAGCACGGATGTAGATGGAAGTTCCAGCAATAAATATTGAATGTTTTTTATACCTTGCCCAGAACAGAAGGTGAGTTTTAATCTATTTCTTGAAGCATGCGGAAAGCACTTCTGTACATCACCAGTACCCATAAAGCTGCGGCTTTAGGCACTACTTTATTCCTGATGATAATAATTCAAAGCTACAAAGAGTTTTTTTAGTCTCTCTGAGAACAGTAGCAAACGCTCAGCAGGAGCAGGAGCTCTAGGTGCCCTAGACCTTTCTTTTGAGCAGGAAATCAAGAAAGGTGTCATGTCCTGAGCTCTCTGCATTTAGTGATTTCCCTTACCTTCCAACACAGTCCAAGGGAAGAAATACCAGTGGTCTCCATCTGCAAGACAGCATTTAAGGAAATACCGGGGATATTTTTTTTTTACCTGTGACTTATCTGGGATGCAAATTCTTCTGATATCTATCAGTAGTAATGCTGTATGCCAGGGATTCACCAATCATTCTTCTGCCTAAGTGAATAGGCATAGTTCTGGAAGTATCCGCAGTGACTGATCTTCAGAAAGTGGGATGGGCCTTGTACCTTCTCTGAAAAGACATGCATTTCGCTTGAGTTGATTTGATGGGATTTGCATCAGGGTGAGGCACAGTGCATGTGCTGTTGGGTCAGTACTGAAGCAGCACTGTCCACTTTGATGCCCTCCCAGTCTGGCCTCTGGGGTTTCAGAACAAAATTAATGCATCTAGTCAGCTAGGAGAGATGTTGAGCCAGAGTCTTCTGGGAGGATTTCCTCCCAGCTGCTCTCGAGTTGATTTCTTGTGAAATTTGCTGAGTCTCTGAACTGTTTAAAGTGCTAAGAATGTCTTAGCAGTTGAGGCCCCCCCACCCCCACCCCCTGCGCCTGGAGTTACTGTGCTGGAAGCAGTGAGTTCATCACTTCCATTGAGTACATGTAAGGAGAAGTTGCTCTTTTTCTTGTGTGTGTTTGGGGACAGGAGCTAAAACTGGGGACAGTTTTTTCTGTATATGTTAAAAGTGGGTCAAAGGCAAAAGGCTGGGCTCTCACTGCCTGTTGAGCATGTTGGGGTGCGTGTGGTTCCGTTTGGAATGTGAGCACATTGCGCACACTGAATACTCCCCAGTGTGTTCCTCCTTCTGCCTAGAATCAGCAAGAAGTACATTTTTTCCTCATGTGTTGGTTTTGTTTATGATACTGAGGTTATGTGGATGCTTACTGAAAATGGTTTATTAAATCCCATTGCAGTAGGGCAATTAAGTTGTTCCGTGTCAGTGCAGCTGTGGTTCAGCAGTGGAACAACACCCCCAGAAAGCTGGAAGCCCAGGTGCTCTGTGCTCTGTAAAATTTAACTGTACTCCAGAACACTACTGAAGAAAGTGTTAGTGTACAAGTAGGATGTAATTCCACATTTTCACAATTTCCTTTTTCAAGGCAAGTGCCTGTTCTGCAGTCCTAGTTCAAAACCAACATATACACATGGGGCACCCAGGCAGCAAGAGCTTCCATCTCGTGGCTGTGCTTTAGCAGATGGTTCCTTTGGGATTTTCATCCACAAAATGCAATTGAATAGGCTGGGATTCCTGTCTCATGCCCCCACAGATCCACAAGCTAGGGATGAGGAAAGAAGAGATTATTATGTGATCGCTCATTACAGCTCGGTCTGCCTTGTGCTTCACTTGTGGTGATTCATGATGTCTCTCCTGGTGGCACAGTTCTAATCTAGGGGTTCCGGACAAAACTATAAATAACTGGCCTTTGGACAACTGACCCTATGAATGCAGGTGATAATCTCTGGTGTGATGGCAGTAATTGCCAGCTGCTTCTCTTTTTTGGAAACAAAGCACACATATAGACAAAGCATGAATGTTTTATTTGACCACAAAAGCATTCAGAAACACGCCCAACATGACAGCAGTATTCAACGTGTTAAAATAGTCTGCATGAAAAAAATATTCTGCTTCTATTCAGTAACTTGGCACAGATCCTATTACCTACCGCATTAGGTCATATCAGCGTGTTCCGCATGACATGATGTGATGTAGCTTGAGAGCACCTGACACAGCATTGCTTCTCCCCACCGCAGAGAGGTACAATGGATGCTTGGGCAGCAACTGCTGCAGTTATTAAATCCTCTCTGTTATCTGCAGTTAGGCAAGTGACCCATGCTCTGAAGCATTTTCATTTAATAGCAAATTTTTCTTTCTGTGCCGGCTTGGGGAAAGGGTTTTCTTATAAGGCACCTTCACTGGCATTGCATTAGAAACTCATGTTGTGCTGTCTGTTGACAGCTGACACTCAGTGGAGCGCTTCAGGGAAGCCTGAGCATACCACATACAGAATCACAGAATGGTTCGGGTTGGAAGGGACCTTAAAGATCATCTAGTTCCAACCCCCCTGCCATGGGTGGGGACACTTCCCACTAGACCGGGTTGCTCAAAGCCCCATCCAGCCTGGCCTTGAACACCTCCAGGGATGGGGCATGCACCACCTCTCTGGGCAACCTGTTCCAGTGTCTCACCACCCTCACAGTAAAGAATTTCTTCCTGATATCCAATCTAAATCTATGCTCTTTCAGTTTGAAACCGTTACCCCTTTTCCTATCATTACACTCCCTGATAAAGAGTCCCTCTCCATCCTTCCTGTAGGCCCCATACAGTGTGTGCCAGGACATTCCCACTGAATCAGGCCGTTATATTCCTCCACAGCCGTATTCAAATGGCAAGTATAGAAACAGAAGCCTCGTGGGTCTCCACAGGTATTGAGGGTTCTGCACTAACTTCTTAAATGATAATGTTAAACATTGCAGGAAATAAATTTTGTGAAAACTGTGCTAAGAGGACACCTTTCGAAAATAAAAAGTTTGGGAAACTTTGACATAATGAACTCTAGGTGATAAACTCAAACCTTTGAGGTCACCAGTAGAATTACAGCCATACTCCCATTGATTTAGATTATTGTATAGTTTTGTAATTCAAGAACTTTTAGACTGTATGTGTTTTCTTATGTCTTATTCTTGTTTGATGGTGTGTAATACCTTGCCAGAAATATGTCACCTGTCCCTGCCCTCCCTTTAATCCTGACCCCTAAACTCTCAGTCGGCTTCTCATCCATCCACAGGCTGAGCTCCATGCATTCCAGCTGGTCACTGACATAGAGGATGACACCCCCTCCTCGTCTCCCCAGCCGCTCCTTCCTCATGAAGTTCAACAAGGCCAAGTGCAAGGCCCTGAACCTGCGTCACGGCAATCCCAGGCACAAATACAGGCTGGGCAGAGAATGGATAAAGAACAGCCCTGAGGAGAAGGATTTGGGGGCATTGGTTGATAAGAAGCTCAACATGAGCTGGCAATGTACACTTGCAGCCCAGAAAGCCAACTGTATTCTGCAGTGCATCAAAAGAAGCGTGGCCAGCAGGTCAAGGGAGGTGATTCTGCCCCTCTACTCCACTCTGGTGAGATCCCACCTTGAATACTGCATCCAGCTCTGGGGCCCCCAACATAAGAAGGACATGGACCTGTTGGAGTGAGTCCAGAGGAAGGGCACAAGGATGATCAGAGGGCTGGAGCACCTCTGCTATGAAAACAGGCTAAGAGAGTTGGGGTTGTTTGGCCTGGAGAAGAGAAGGCTTCAGGGAGACCTTATAGCAGCCTTCCAGTACCTAAAGATGGCCTACAGGAAAGATTCCCCATCAGGGAGTGTAGCGATAGGACAAGGGGTAATGAATGTAAACTGAAAGAGGGCAGATTTAGATTAGATACAAGGAAGAAATTCTTTATTGTGAGGGTGGTGAAACACTGGAACCGGGCTGCCCAGAGAAGCTGTGGATGCCCCATCCCTGGCAGTGCTCAAGGTCCGGTTGGATGGGGCTTTGAGTAACCTGGTCTAGTGGGAGGTGTCCCTGGCCATGGAACTAGATGATCTTTACAGTCCCTTTCAACCCAAACTATTCTATTATTCTATGATTCTATAATTCTATGATTCTATGAAATCAAGGGTAAATGTTGTTCAAATAGGTAACAGAGAAGATTGTACCTGCCTTGGTCATTATGAAGTTATTTCCAGACTCTCTAAAATTTATTATTCTCTAATGATAATATGGGTGTTGAAGTGGAAAAAATATCTGGGCCTGATCTAAATCCTTTTTGACTTCATTGATGTTAGCGGACTTTAAGTGAAGATACTAGATTGCAAAGGCTGCCAATGTATTATTTTATTTAAGAACAAAAATGTACCTCACTTTAGATATTTTGTGGATGTCTGGTTTAGGAAGAAAGTATGCGAGGAGTAACAAATGTCAGGTATTGTTACGAGTCTTCTGTGGTCAGGCTAGTGGCCTCCCCAAACCTGTCCACTGAATTAAACCCCCTAGTTACTTGGTTCAGACATTTTTATTCCTTTATTTTTTTCAAAAGCTTTTTTGAAGTTGTCATTTCAACTCAGTGTAGTTGCCTGACAGCTTCAATTGCAAGACTTGCTTTATATTCTTTGAGCTGCTTGGAAGTACATTGGAGTGGAGATTGCATGGCTGCTGCCTACTGGGACCAGCATGATAACAGGACAGATAGTTTATAAGGCCACTTTATGAGTAACTGCATCAATAGTATTCTGCTATAATGAAGGCTCAGGCAATAAAAGAAGAGGAAGCACGCTGCACATTACAGAAGTCAAATGAAATTCAAGGTGGAAAGCACAAACACATGTTATGTTGGGCGGTAAGATTGCCTATTTCCTCATCATATTTGACCCTTTGTTAGAAAGGGTCCGTTTCTGTGTCCTAACTCTATCACATCCCCTGAGAAAGACCAAACGTCTTGCCAGGCGGGTGCAGGCTAGGGGGTGAAGTTGTGGCCTGCTAGATTGTGGCTTGCTAAAAAATGAGCTAGATTGGAAAATAGGAAAAAAGTTGCTCCTGCTGTTCTCAGGCCTCGTGCATGTGCCTCTCTAGGCAGCGTGCATGACTTGTGGTGCAGGTCCCCACTGCCAGCCCTGGTTTTGTGCTCTGAGGGTTGTCAGAGTATGTCATTATTTTCCTAATCATGATCACCAGGTCCAGAGCAGAGTGAAGACCAAGCTGGAAAGCCATCGGAGAGCTAGCATTTGGCTACTGTAATGGCTGTGATGACTATTTTCCATTGAAGAGTGAACTGGAACATCATAGTTGGAAGCTGGAAAGGGATGGTGGCCAGAGAGACCCAGAAGTGAACTGAGATATCTGGCCTGGAGGTTACGGGCTGACAGCTCGGTATGCACATCTTTCTGTGGGTCACTGATAGCCAAGTCTGAGGGTTTAAAAGAAAGACTAAAGTGAAGCTTCAGGTGCAATATTTCCTCTGTTAAATTTGTAAACTGACTCTTTTTATCTGTGTTGTTTAAGTAACTGAGTGCCCACGATCTGTACTGGAGTCAGAGGGAACACGTGAGTTCAGACCCCTTTCTTTCTTGCCACGTTTAGAAGCAGCTCCAATAGGAGCACTGGTAACGCCATGGCTAAGTAAGTGAGGTCTCTGCTCCCCTGACAGGGTCTTGCAAATATTTGAGCCACCAGACAGAAAAGTTGCAACAAGAAGGAAAAAACCAACCCAGGATACTGAATTACTCTGAAAGCCTGGGGAGACCTAGTGACTGAATGCGCATGTAAAGCAGGGTAATGCTGCAGTCGCCATGGCAGCATCTCAAAATTGTACAGTAATATTTTGAAATGTAATATAAATTCTGATTTTTCAGTCTTAACCCATCAAATCAGTTTTACTATAAATATCCACAATATCCAGTCTCTGAAAGAACTAAGACTGACAGTTATTTTAAGACTGTCCAACCAAAGACCTAAAAATGCAATTTATATTCCCTGCCAAAACACACTCCTTCAATTAGGAGAACAGAAGGATTTTGATTTTAGGCAGGCAAAACCAAGAAAATACAGAGATTATGGGAGGAACGTGATCTGTACTTCCTCGTACATCTGGATTACTGCCACTTTCATTTGCCCAGTGTCTAAAAACACTAGGGCATGGACACAGGAATGGTTCTTACCATGACTAGCTACACTATAGATCAACTACAACTATGAAGGAAAGGAAATAATATATACAATAGCCTAGGTTAGAGTGAGGCATTAACTTCCTTTATTAAACTCATAGACTCTGAGTGCTGCCCTTTGCAGCCACTGACAAATTTAAATTAGTTTATTTGTCAAAACCAAACAAGGCACTATATAAGCATCTTGTGAGATACGTTACCCATGCATTGTAATGAGCTTGCAGACCGTCTAAGAGTTTCACCTGGTCCTGCTGTCTCCATTTTGCTGTCTGACAGATGGAGGTGTGTAGATGGACCCCACCAAGCCTCCGAGGTGGTCAGCTCTGGCCCCAAAGCTCTGTAACTGCAGTATCTTGGCTTTCTGCCTAAGCTAGGTACCCAACCAGGCCAGATTAACCAAATTTCCTCCTCCAGCTGAGGACGTCTGGCTCTCCACTTCGGTATATATACAAGAGGGAGGAACTAGCATTTTCTGGTCCTTGCTTTCCTTACCATGTTCTAGGAGCCATTTCTGTGCGAGTTTGTGGGAATGGTCTCCATGGGTGCCCATGCATATGGATGGAGAAATAATTACCAGAAAACAGGAGGATGAAAAGAGGCAGGTTCGCACAGGGAGGTAACATGTGAAAGCCTCCCAAGACCTGATAAGTGCTGGAGACTTATGGTACTGTTGAAGAACTGATAAACTCAGGACACAAAAAGGCTGCTGAATCTCTCTGAAGCCAACGGCACACACCAGTGTCCACCATGGTGTGTAACTCAGACCACATCTGAGAAGGTGGAGGCTGCTATATGCAGACAAAAACTACAGGCTCAAAAACACACCTAGTGAAACAAGGGACCCCAAGGCCTCTGCTGAACCCACTAGTGTCTCAGTACGAGCCTCCAAGTCTGAGGAACCAGCTGGGGTCAGGCCCCCAGCTGTTTCTCCAAGCAGGTAAGCGGGAGCATGTGTGCACACTCAAGGGAGTAATTGAATGCACTCTGTGACGGTTGTCTGGTCTCCCTAGTAACAGCTGGATGCCATTTAGAATAATAGCTTAATTAAGAAAAGGTGTCCTAATGAGTATCAGTTGTGATCGCTGTCTCCACTTGACTTCATCCTCTATCGGGGAAATTCGCAATAACCTTACGGGAGCTGCTGAAAAGTTATCAGTGGAAAACATGCCCTTATTCCTCAATATGCAAATGTAATTATTATGCAAAGAGCTGTAACTCATTTTGAAGTTATTTGCATTTGTGGCGTAACTTTATATACAGATGCTATTAGGTCTGAAATATTCACTTAATCATCAGAGACCAGATTTTCTAACCCCACTCCCATTTTTGCCCCTGCACACAGGCCACTTGCGTATCTGAACCCCTGACTGCTCATGCAGATTGGATGCTTTGAAGCCCAGATGAGAAAAGTTTTGGACAGACATCAAGTGGTGGCCCCACAGACATAAAGTGGTGTCCCCTATGAACACTAGAAGCCGCGTCTTATCCTCTGACAGAAAACAATGGGCTGCAATCTGTCGGTCAGGCATGACAGCTCTGACCCATGCTAGAATTACTAATTAAAAAAAAAAAAGTTGCTCGTGCTCTTGGCAAGTTACATATTGCCATCTGTAGTAGCAGATACATCACAGCCAGCATTTCTTTAGAAAATGAGAGTATTTTATTCTTTCCAGTATCCGCAGAAACATTCAGGTGTTGCTAGCAGCTTTGCTACTAATTACACTCACAACCAAAGCAAAATCAAATAAAGAAATAGAGCATGAGATAATTACAAGGAGCTGAGAATGTGACATAAAAAAGAGAATAATCAATAAACAAATATTTCTAACAACTGTTTCTGTGGAAACCGGATACTCTGATTATCAGATGGAGATACCAACTCAGTGACTCAGGTGCTGGGCCTGAGCCAAAGATCTGCTGGGAACTCACCACCCCTTCCCAATGCAGTCCGTGCTTGTAGGATTAGGCCCCTTTGCAGGGTGATGCATTGTAATGCTTGCAGTTAAATGAGACAGAAAGGCTTGGCAAATGCTTGCCTATGTGAGATGTCGGGATTTCGTCTATCCAGTAGGAGTGTCTGGGTAAAACATGGCATCTGAACAAGAAAGAGCAGGAAATTATACAACGGTTTGAAGACAGTGTGGGAATTATTGCCCAAAGTCAGGAACCCGGTGCCAGCCGGGATGCTTGAGAGGATCCCCCTTGGTCTTCCAGAGGTCCCATGTTATATCTGCTGGCCCTGTGCAGATGCTTCAACTGCCCTTAACGTGTACACTCAGCATGCGCTGAGCAAAGTTAAATGCCAGTGGTCATTTTTTGGTCAAGTCCTGCTGGTTTGCCTGCGGTCACTCCTTTGGCCTTACGTGTCAGTCTCCTTCAGCTCTCAGGTGCTCACTGCAGGTCTGAGTGGTGGCTGGCATTGCTCCATCGTTATCACTGTGGTAGCTCGGAGAGCCCCGGGAGAAACCTGTGTGCTCAAGCTCTGGACAAGAGTAAAAGGCTGCTCCACCTTGACCGGCAGCAGTGCAGATGGCAGGAACACATCTCAGCCCTCGGGGCTGCCTTTGCCTGCCCTTCATCTATAGCCACATCACACACCCTTTGCAGCTGCCACCATCACCCATGTGATGGTCCCTTTCCCTTCAAGGGAAAAAAAGTCCTTCCCATTTATCCCTGGAAGGACTCACCAAGGTTGGGGTTTTTCTGTCTTTTTGTCCCTCTCCTTCAGCCGGAGTGAGCGGGTTGCAAGGGGAGCAGCGTTCCCTCCTCCTTCCCCCAGTGCCAGTCCCCACCGTGACACAGAGCCCCGGATCTGCCCGCATCCAGCCCACCGGCACCACCTCCCCAGGCCCCAGGTAAGGAGGCAGGAGGACTGAAATGCCAGCCCGTGATGAGAAGTGAAGGACAGCCTGATAACATGGAGGTCACCCATTGAGACGTGTGGGCAGCACAAACGATAACTGGTGGCACCAGCTGCTGCTGGCTTCTACCTGAGGAGGAGGAGGAGGAGGAAGAAAGCTCATTTTATTGCATTCAAACGCGAGCCAAATGCTCGCCCACGGTCATTTTCAGGCAGAAAATTTAGATGTGGTCTTCAGTCTTTTCTATTTGTACCACAGATGGTGAATACATTACCCAGCTTGTCCTATTTTTTAGCTGTGACTGTGTGTGATTTCTACAAGAATTCCTTCCTTTGCAGAGGCTCCCGGTGCAGGTGTTATTCTCCCCAAAACCTGAGCTGATCAGGAGTTACAATCGCACACGTAGTGATGGAAAAAGCGAGGCATCTTAGAAAGTGGGAAGGTCACAGTTTCAAAAACAACTCCCTGTCCTCCTGCTTCTTATAAGCCCTCTTTTTTAAAATTCTCTTCCTCTCCAGCGGCTGATTCTACCTTGTTATTTGTAGAGGATCTGGTGTTATCAAACACAAGTGTGGAACCCTTGGCATTGCCATTGTGTAAATGCGTTTAAAAATGTTCTCGATTTAGGAGAAATGAGATTATCTCTCTCTGTTTACATCCTAAAATTTTATCTCTGATATTTTGGATAATTAAAATGTATATAGCAGAAACAATGATTAATTTGAAAAAAATTTACATTTTTATGCATTTCTGTATAAAACATGAAAAAAATATGCAAATGTTTCACAGTTCCAGATATACTTACAATTACTTATTCTTTCTTAATCTTCAGGTCAGTCTGGAGCACTAACATGCTCAGTCAGAAAATTCAGTTGATCAAAGCAAACCTTATCTCCCAACCTAACATTAAAACCTAAACCACAGCATGTTGATTTAAAATAAGCAGGCACACCCTAGAGGTAAATATGAAGTGCCACAGTATCATACAGGATGGAATTTAATATGGTAATAATACGAAATACAATGCAGAGAAACATTAATAATAATAAAAAAAATCAAATTCCTTTTCTAAAAAGTGCTGGCTGTTCTGTGTTTATTCACATTTTAGAGAGGGATTTTTTGTTCGCAACAGAAAAGCTGTGAAAATATAGTCAGGATTTTAACTGTTAAAAGCACCATGGAGAACTGAAGGGAGACAAATACGTGCTTTTTTTTTTGTTGGGGGGGTGGGAGGTTTTTCTAATGCGTGATTTGGAAGCCTCGGAGAACCGTTTATTTTAGGACAAGTCAAGGACGGAATCAGGGAGAGTCACATTTTATTTTATTTTACTTCACTTCTCTCTGGAGAGATGCCAGGACCTGCAGGACTCCCGTTCCCTGGCTGGTGCTGCTCCCTGCGCGTTGTCCCTCGTTGCACAGCCTGCTCCCGGCCCCACGCGCTCTCGGGTGTCACCCGCCGCCGCGGCACTCGGTGGAGAGCAGCCTGTTTCACTGCACCTCCTAAATAATTCATGGAGCTTAAATGCCACCAGCCCTCATTTCCAGCCACCAGCCATTTCAAGCGACTCCTCTGGGCGTCCTGTGACGGCGGTGCCCATGCGGGCTGCGGCCCTGCAGGTTCAGGAGGCGAGGAGCCAGGGCTCGCTGCAACGCTCGCCCCCTCTCCTCATTGCTCCCTCCCGCAGCTGCCCTTTGCCGAACCTCTGACGCCCCATGTCCGCCCATCTCTGCTGTCTTGCGGCTGCAGCCGAGCACCCGTGCTGGCCTGGGGAGGGGGAGCAGCTTCTCGCCCGTGGAAAATTCCTCTTGCTTCCAGATCCATACAGGCTTTCGTGGTGAAATCAAGCAATGCCCATTGACCTCAGGTCCCCTACAGACTAAGGGCTTCTGGCTCAGGTGGGCTTTGCATTTTTGGCGTGCGTGGTCCTAAACTGGGCTTTGGATGCTGGGAACAGCTCGGAGAGGATTCTCTGTTTATGGATTTCCATGTCTCTGGTGGAGATGCAGCATTTAAGCATTAATTTGTTCTGCATGAATTTACACAGGAGGCAAACGCAGAGGTCAGACTCTGCCACGTTGAATCATGAGGGCCTCTTAGTTCTGCCTGCCTGCCTGCCTGCTGATCAAGGTTAATAAGAGCTGGCAAGCTCCAGAGGCCCAGTTACACTGATTGCTTTAAAATCTTTCAAAGGCCACATTGACTATCATGAGTAGAATCAACTCTGCTGGTCTCACTGGAGTTATGTTGGCTTGCCCCAGTTGTCAGTTTATCTATTAAATAGATAAACCTGCTGCTGAAATAAACCACCTTTCTTAGCTCAATATTGATTTAAATATTGAAATGGGGATTGAAAACATTTGAATAAATGGACTGATAGAACGTCTACCTTGCGTTGCAGTTTCTGTATTACACCTTCAACATCTGCAGTGCAAAGAAAGTTTCAGAATTGAATGAAATCTCATTTTTCTGTGGCTGATGCCAGACACCCCCGTGACACGAGGACTGAAGAGCTTAGTCTTCCTCTCACACTAGAGATGTTGAAAAAAAAAATAAATCTATGATGAGACATAGTTCTTGCTCCATCTAATAAGTCTATGGCGCACCTTCAGTTTGGCTCAGAGAGGCAACCCCATGCTTCACACCCCGAGCTGAACGTCTCAAGTCTTGCATTGCTGAGCCTGAGGCCCGTATTCAAGAATGACGGCAGAATTCAACTTCAAGAGCGCAGCCCCACAACCATGGCCTGTGCCCTACACGCTCCAAAGTCACTAGCCCCTAAGCTCTTGCTACTGAAGTTCTTGGTGTTCTGCTACTGCCCGTGCCTGAAATAGCTTCCTTATTGCACGTCTGGACGTCTCCATGCTTATTGTGCATCTGCGCTCCGGTTAGAAATCAGAATCTCTTCAGGTTAATCCTCCACGCACCATGCAAGCGTAGTCCAGCATAGCTAGCACAGATAACTGCCGTGCTCAGTTCAGGGTAACATTAAATGTCATTTCCTTTCAAATGAGTGACACTGTTGCTGAGGGAAGGATGGGGAGAGACCATCCACTTTTCCTGGAGACTGTAAAGATGAATGTTGTATTGTCTGGGATTTAAAAGAGCAAGTCTGCTGCCTGTTCTGACAAACGTGGCTCAGAAGTTTAAGTCCAAAGTGGGTACAAGGAGTGTTGCATACCAGGCTTACATAGGCACCAGTCTCAGGTTACGGAGAAATGCCCGCATTCAGGAATGGAAACAGGATTTCTGACACCTCTTCTCAACATTTCTGCCTTAGAGGACTCTCCTGAGCCTGCTGTCTGGCAGGAATCCTGTTTGGAGGTGGTTCCCAGGCCCCAGCGCACCTCAGCAGAGGTCATCTACATAAAGCCAGTCAGGTCCTGCATCCAGAGGATGGGGAAGGTGGCAGCAAAAGTACCACGTGGGAATTCCCATCAGAGTGCCTAAGGGCCAGCCGCCCTCCCCCTGGCGCCAAGGCAGGGCAGGAGGATAATCCTCTGTGCGAGGTGAGGTGAGGTGAGGTGACGAGGTGTATTTTCACCTGTTGGGCAGAAGCAGTGACTGCAGAGTGGGGATACTCCGGAGGGAAGGGTTCATGCCGCTGGGTAGCATTAACCTGTCCTCTCAGCCTGGACACTGGGCTGCCTTTTGGCTGTCGGATACTGATCTAAAAGAAGACACGTGACCCACACTATTTCATGGCCAAGCATTCGAAGATTCTGTCATCCCAGCAAAAGCTTTGTGGCAATGCGACGTTAAGGAGAGCCCGTGTGGTGGGAGGGAGCAGGTAGCGCTTTGCACTGGCTGCTAATGCTCTCGGTTAAGCATAATCCAGCTGAAGGTCTTTTCAGTCCAGCAGAGTTCAGTGGAGGACTGGCTGAGTGCGCTGGTTCAGAGGGCACTAATGCAATTGTGCGATTAATCTACGTCTCTGCTTTTGTTTGCTTCGAAGGCTGCGTGCAGTGACGACGGGCAGCGTAAATACGGTCGGTCGCTCCTCCCGTGCTCACTGTCCTCTGACAAAGATGACTGCTGGCCTCCGAGACCTGTCTCCTTCGGAGCAAGGATGAATCACTGCCCCCGGGTAAACAGGGAGTGCTATGACACTCCCGACTGAAAGACAGTGAGGTGGCACAAACAAGGTAATTTCTTAATAAATATTCATTTCAAGGAAGCATGTTGGGCTTAATCCTTCTTCCACTGGTGTTAATGAAAGTTTTGTGTTGACGAAAGGCACTGCAACATTTGTAATGTATTTTGACATCTGTGGATGAAAGGTTCTAAATAATAGCTAAGGATTATGTATTCCTCAGCGGGAACATGAGCTAGCCCGCTGGATAAATTAATAAACACATTGTTATGTTAAGTATGGTAAAATGCTTCTGGTGCTTCATGCTTCAACTCGACATGTTGACAAAAGGAAGCTGAGGATTTGGTTTATTTTATTTTTTTTTATTATTTTATTTTAATTTCATTTCATTTTACTAAATTTCATAGTGGTAGAGACTTTCTTGAAAAATCTCCAAGTGCTTTCAGTTTTAAGACTTTAAGTCTCCAAAGAGAGACAAATATTTTAGCTCTGTTTCACAGGTAGAGAAACTGACGTTTGCCAAAAGGTCATCGAGACTTTAATGTCATGGGATCTGTGAACAAAAGGCTGCACCTCTGGTCATTACAAAGATACAGGAAGGGTTATTTAATCATTCTTATAATGCAAAAACCTCAAAATAATCTCACAAAAAGAAAGGCACCTTCCTGGTGAAAAAACATCAGAAAGGAGATGTTCTTTAGGTTTAGATATTTGATAACAGTCAAGAAAATTTACCGTGCACTCCTTGTGGTATATCTTATATTCTACTTTAAGTCTCCCCATGAATGCTTGAAGCGTGGAAGACCCCAGATGGCTTTCTCTGCGGTGTGAGACACACGCTTCTGTCTCTGGAGGTTTCATGATTAATTTCTCAAAGCTTCTTACATTTTTTTGCTCCTGTCTCCTCTCAGCTGAGTTTGCCATTGGAGACACCGTGCAGCATTGCCGGCGGGTGCTAAAGCCTGTCCTTGCACTCCAGCCCCAACGCTGCAGTTCTGCTAATTGCCACCATAATTAAACCAAAGACCTTTCTTTCTCTCTGCTTTCGTCTAGATCCCTGAACTTATTTTAAGCATTTGTACAGTGGCCCTCACTGTGGTACTGGAGAATCATTTAAATACTAAACTTGATCTCAAAACTGAAATGTCTAGCACCTAAAAGTGACATCTAGTGATAACACAAACTTGAAATCTGTTTTCAAGCATTAGACTACGTGGTACATAAGTGACTGGTGCATGCTACTAAAAGCTAGACAGCCTAGTATGGAGTATTAATAACAAATTACAAAATGTATCATGGAAGTCATTCTGTTTTCCAGGAGCAGCCTACGTCCTTCTGGCAAAGGAAGCCCATAGAAATGACCAAGCGTGCGATTAGTTATCATCAGCCAACTTCCAGTGCTTCTGGCTTAGTCTGGTATTGCATTTTCTGCACCTCCAGCAGCTCCACAATTATTCTTCTGGACTTGAACAAAATAAAGATTAAAAGATCACTTGCCAGTGGATGATAGTTTCCTTCAGGGCTGAAGAGGGTTTGGGGTTTTTTAAATTTTTCCTTCAGATTTAGTGATTTGTACCTGAAAGAGTTCAGTACCCTTACCTTCTGTTTCTGGAGCCCTGGTCTGCAAAGGCTGCTTTGATATCTATGCAATAAGATGTCAGGCTTTATAAAGGCTTTTTTCGTAATGACTTTATAAAGACTGGTTGTCCCGCTTTTCAGAAGTTTGGCAGCTTCTACTAAGAGTAAAACAAGCGATGCAACTTCAAGTCACAGAAGGATGTATATATGAAAACAAACAGGCAAGCAAAAAAAAAAAAAAAAAAAAATCAAGGAAACCTTGTGATATTTCCTGCCATCCTGTTTTCAGTTCTACATGAAATTTGTTGCAGTTTTCCCATGGGAATGAGGTTTGGCATGATTGTGCTGTCTGTCTGTATGTCTCTCGGTATGCCTTCCAATTTCACTGACGTTTGGCAGGGAGGTAATAGTCTGAAGGAGAAGATGTTTTCACAGTTCTGATAAACACGGGTGGTTCTGTGCAGGAGGCCAACTGTAAGTGCATTGACTGGGAAGGAGACAGGGTGGGAATCTCACGCACTATTAGACAGCAGTGGATTTAAGCGATAAAGTCTTTATGTATGCCAATCTCAGAGATAAAACTCAAGAATGTATACCCTCTGCACAAAAACAGTCACGGCAGAAAAAATATCCTTGGGAAATTAGGTCTGCCTAGTCCTGGTGCTCAGGGATCTGCTTGTTCCCTGCCTTTTTGAAATGTTTTATCCATTTAGATGACTCATGGGGACAAGGACTATCTCTTAATAGATGTCTGTACCTGGCACAGTGAGTACCAGTCTCAGCTGAGTCAAGGGCTCTTCCACAGCAAAGGTAATTATGCGCTGATGGAGCCTGCTTGCTATGAAACAGTAATACTCAGATCACTCAGGTCGATCAGTAATCTTCCTTCTCTTCTCTTAGATACAGATAATGGAGATTCTGCCTTCCATTACTCCTCTGGTATTAGTAAGAAGAATTATTTATTACCACAGGAAATGAAAGAGCCGAAGACGAGACTGAAACTCATTCCAACATAGTGGAGACTTTGATTCTTCTTTAAGTCTCTCATACTGGAGACTTAATGCACAAAGAAAGAGTGAAGTCAGTGTCACGGGCTGGCAGTTCTAGCTTGCACCACATTTGCTTGGAGGTAAGGGAGTACAAAAACCAAGGGTGGAAGAAATCCGAGTATTTCTCTGTTCTCTCTTTACAGGAGAGGGGCATGCATTCCCAAATGCATCTTGTCTTCATCCCACTGTCACGGTCACTGGCGTCGAAGGCTTTTGTTGTCAAGTTTTTATGTGCAAAGAGAGTGCCTGGCTTCTGGAGCAGCATGGTCAGCCGCCGTGGCAGGCGGCACAGCTGGGGGTGCCTCCTGGAGGTCACAGCCTGTGGGTTGCTGCGCCCAGCCTAGGCCCAGCTGCTGGGTTTTCTCTTAGCTTTTAAACAGATACTCGGTCTGGCGTGGGGGGGTTTCTCTCTGGACACAAACACAGCAGAGAGCAGTGCTTCCCTCCTCACGGCACAGCAGCCAGCGTGCAGCCTGCATCACGCTCGCCACCTTCCTTTCCAGAATAACTAGAGACAGAAAGCAATTATTTAAGCATTATTGTTGGTAGGATGATCTCTGTGCGACTGACCTATTCCCAGTCCTGGGAGACCAAACAGGCCTTTTGTCTCCTGCTCAGCCCTGCCAAACCCAACATCTGCCTGTGCGAGACCAGTCTCTTCTCGCGCCAGCCCCTGATGCTCCTCTGCCAGTATTGCCTCCCTTTCTCTCCATTTCCCTCCTCCGCATCCACCCCTCTCTCACCAGCTCCTTTCCCCACACCAGCCCTGGCCGGTGTCTCCACACGCCATGCTCTGGCTCTCCCCTTCCTTCCCGGTGCAGCTCCCGCTCAGCCCCTTTCCCAGCCGCACTGGCGCTCAGCCTGACGGCTGCTGTGACCTTTCGAGCGCGTGTAGTGCCCCGTGTGCCGCGAAAACATGCTCCCCTCCACGTGTCGGCACAGCCACAGCCTCTCATAAACTTTTGACCCTCGCTTAGCCCTCTGCCATCCCCTGGCAGATACAATGGCAGGGTTATATGCCAGGGTATAGTTACCAGGGGCTGGAAACTGCCAGGGAACACAGCGTTGAAGCTCTGGTTACATTTATGTGGGAGAAAAATACAGCGTAACGCTCCCAGAGGTGCGTAAGACGTCCCTGTTGTGGGTGAAGGCAAGGAAGAGCATGGAAACAGAGAGAGGTGGCTGGAGTCCTTTGGGGAGAGTGGGGAGGAGGCAGAAGCAGCAAGTCCATGTGTCTAAACTGAAAACTTAATGAAAGAAATTATGCCTTCCCTGATTCCAGGCATCAGAAGAAAAATCCCTCCACAGTCGAAAGCTGCACGGGATACTGTCCGTTGCTTTTTTTCCTACTGGTCAACAAATAAAAGTGGCTTTCCAATGAGCTCCAGGGCAACCTTCAGTGCTCTGATCAGTGCTTCATTTTCTTATTTTCAGCACATCATTTATAAACTTCAAAACCTTGCTTAGAAAACATTTTCAAAAGCATTATCCTTTCACATAATTTATTTGTAATACAATAGTTTTCTTTTCATCTCCTGACACCTTATTATGTCAGCCCCGACTTTCCTTCTCAGTTCCAGCTCTTAACTGTATGTTTCACCATTTCTTCCACCTTTTTACAAGGTCCATGTTATTTAAGTGAAAAATAGTTAAGGACTGGATGGTGTGCTCTAAAAGATGTTGCATTGAGTGTAGTCATAGCGCAGATTGGTTAAATGGCAAAAAGGCACTAGCATCACTCTTCCAAGGGAAACCGGGTAGTGAGGATATGTTTAGATGCATAAGATAATTGGTAATTCGCAGGACTTCTCGGGGAGCATTCAGAAGATGGGTTTCACTGGGTGGTTCTTTAGAAGGAAATAAATCCCTCAGTTTGAGGTCACTTCTGTACAGAAATGTTATGTTCCACGTCTTTGGCGTGAGCTTTGCTCCTTTGGCCCAGCGGCTGCTGTCTGTGCCTCACGCCTGACGCAGTGAGGTCTCCATCACCGTGCCAGCTTGTGTGCCTGATTTGCCTCCTCCCCAGCGGGACCATCTGCGCTGGTGGGCAACATCTTGGAGTGGGAGACAAGCTGCGGCATTGCCTGGGGGGCAGCCTGGCTTGGAGGGCCCTGCTCTCAGTATGGGCTAATGTTAGGAGCTGGAAAAGATGGGAGATCTCTCTCTGCCACTGATGTTGTCCAAGTGATTAATCTGAGCAGGAGATAAATGAGCATTCAACAAAGAAGGGGGCAGCCTGCTCTCTAACAGAAAGTATTTTGCTGGTTACTTATACTACAGTGCTCAATTACCTGGTCTCTGTTAACAAGAGCTGGCCACGTGTCCTAGAACTCGTGGGAACCTGGGAAGGGCGTGTGGTTCATGTGTGCGTATATGCACATTATATATGCATGTGTAGTATGTGTGTGTATGTGTGTACTGTATGTATTATAGTCACCTGTAATATTTTTTTCCAGTTCTTTGAGACTGGTAGCCTGCACGTACTCAGGTAGCTTCTTCTTTACCACCCCTCAACCACCACTTTCCTTATCTATACCCGTCTCATTTAGGAAATAAAAATTGGACAGCCATTTCTCTACTTGTTTTATTTTGTTTTGGGTTTAATCATAAGTGATTTGTTTGAACCGCTCCTCACACCATCCTGAGCAAACTCCTGAAGTTTTGCTGTGCCCCTTTATCTTCCTATCCCCGTTCCTTCTCCCTGCATAACCAGGGCATTCATGGGGAGGCTGAAGCCCAGATAAGGTGCCTCTCTCTATCAAAGTCCTTGGCATAGACCAAACTGATAGTGAGATGGAGCTTGTGGTTTCTTCCTCTCCAACGTATATCCTTCCTGCAAGCATCAGTTTGAATACATGTCTTCCAATAACAGAAACCTTTTCTAGTTGCTTCTTTCTTGAACCCATTGCTTCTTAGCTGTTGTAGATGCTGCCAGGCAAAAGCCACGGAGAGACAAACGGGACCCTTGCATATTCCTTCCCCCCCCTTGCCCTTGCCGTCACCCGGCACCCCTGGGGCTGGACCGGGCTGCAGAGATGGGGTGAGTTTGCCCCTTCAGGGGATGCAGAGGGCTGATGCCTCGATACCTCCAGAATGGCTGAGGATGAAGAGCTGGCCTCATTGCTCTGTGGAAACAGACGCAAAGAGACACAGGGACTCTTGAGGTTGTCTAAGTTGCCTCAGACAACTAAGTTGCCTAAGTTGTCTGAGTGGCCTGGATGGAGAAAGGGTAATAGCCACAAGCATGCTGCAACGCTTGTTCCAGGAATGCCCTGAGTGAGTGCGTCTTTGCGAGGAAGGCTAAACGCAAGGAAGGACACATGCTTCTCCTTACCCAGGTTTAAAGCCCAGGTGGCCACCAGCCTCTCCTACTCCTGTGCCAGGCACAGCAAGCCATAGTGCCCACAAGCCCAACGGTATCTTGGTTTTCCCCTGGGGCTGCCATTTGCCCTTAATGAGAGAACAGGCTCAGATTTCATTTGAAACCAAATCCACAGTATGTTTCTTGCTGTTACGGAAACGACAGAAATCTTCAGAATATCTAGACTAACAGAGATCCAAACTGCTGTGTATTTACAGTTGCTTGATTTTGGAGGTGGGGCTGACTCAGGACTTTCTGTGCTTGACTTGGCTGCCTCATGCCTCAGCCTCTGAGTATTTGTCTGCTTCACTCCGGACGTGTTTCCCTGCAATGCAGATTATAGGTAGAACCCATCGTTACTTGTTTCTTTTCTACCTGGAAAAATATTTTCCTTTTCTACAATTCAATGTCATCAAAATAAACAGTTAGTGTCTTTTTGGGTCATTTTGATTCTTCAGACAGTGCAGTACACAGCATCCAATGTTTAAACTGTCTATTTAGCTGCATCCAGACACCATGGCCTTGAAATAAACGTGTTACACCACTGCAGAAACTCACTGCGGAGAAATAAGACCAATTCTAGTCACTGGATTTAACAGATTATGTTTACAAAGTAGCTGTCTGATTCTTTTCATTTCTTCTCATATCCTATTCCATTTAAACTTGGTATCTTATTTTTTAACAGAACTTTAATGACTGAGACACGGTATCTCATTATCCTAAAAAAAAAAATTCTAAAAATAAACCAACAAAAAAGTTTGCACCTTATCGTCAACTTTCATGAAAGAACTTGCAGACAGAGCAGGAAAGTGCAGTCAGGTTCAGGAACCCCATGAGGAATACAGAGAAATGATAAATAAATTATTACTTATTCATTATTAAAAATAACAGTCACACTTCCATAGCTCCTATCAGATAATGAACCCAAAGCCGTTTATAATTAATTTCACAGCTCGGCGTAGGTGAAGGAGCTGTGCCACGTTGTTTTTACCGGCAAAGGGCTGAGACATCGAGAAGTGAAGTGTTTAAAGCCATGCAGGCCCCCCCTTGAATAACACCAGGGAGTTTTTCCCAAAGGGCACTCCACCAGGTTAAGTAAGGTGGGCAGGCATCCCGGTTGGTTTTCCAGGTTTTAGGCTCCCGGAACTGGGACCATCTGTCCTGGATTTGGCTGGAGTCTGCCCCGATAGGGTCTTTGGGTTTGCCCACTGAGGCACTGACCCAGCATCCCCGACTCCGTGGGCTGTTCAACTCATCATCCTGAAACCCAGAGTTGCCAAAAAGATGTCTCACAGTGCAACGCTGTGACAGGGCGCTGAGGGCTCCTGTCACTGTTGTTGAAGCCTGAAAAATTGTAATTTCAGGCACAGAAGAGGGGGGGAAAAAAAAAAGAAGAAAAGGCCACAACACACAAACGCTGATTTAACTCCTGGATGGGGGAGCTGCAGCCGCCGAGACTGGAAGCTGCTGTGCCACGTGCTGATGGGAGGCAGCAGGGCAGGACTCGTCCGATCTGCTGACGTGCAGCGAGGAAAGCATTCGTCTGCTGCTGAACCCCATGAGAAAATTAAAATCCTACCCCAAATGATTTTCTAACATGGTATATTCCAAGAAAAAAAAAAAAAAAAGCAATGACATTTACTGGCATACTGACAATAACATGAACGTTACACATAACACAACCGCATATTTTATCAGAGCTGAAGTCAACTGTGCAGCCCGCATTACTTCCACTTTTGTAGACTGCATTGCAGAGAGTGCTGTGGGAAGCAGTATTTTGGGAAATGGCATGGTTAGAGAATCTGAGCCCCAGGAACCCAGGAGAGAGTGACTTATCCTCCTTTCCCCTGCGCCGCTTGGGTTTGCAAAGGGCAGATGTTTCTTTTCCCCAGCTTTCAGCCTCATTTTATTTCTCATTGGCAATTGAGCCAAATTGCACTGGACCTATGGTACCCTGTGACTGGGTTCCTTATTGGGCAACAGCAATCTTTCTGTGAAACAACACATCTGAATCTTTCCTGACGTTATTATCCCTGCCCAGATGAAGGTGTGCTGCGGTCGGTACCTTCTGCACCTCCTCACTGCGTCGCGCAGGGAGCAGCAGGGAGCTCCTGGAGGCAGAAAATGCTATTTTTGGTCCTGTACTTTAAATGTGTATCTTTTTTTCTCTCCTCCTAAAATTGCGTTTATTATCTAGTCATGTTTCAAAGAGGCAATGAATTTCTGCATTTAAAATGCTTCCCCAGAAAGTGGTGGGCTTTCTTGATAAAGAAACAGGCAGGAAGAACTTGTTCCGTTTAAAATCTCTGAAAATATAGATCCTGGCGAATTATCATTGCTTCCTTCTCATTTTGCTTTTATTTAAGCTCTTCCAGAAGTTTGTTGTGCCTTTATTGGGCAAGAGAGGTGTGGAAGTTGCCTCCAGCGCTGGGCTGTGAAGGGCCCAGGGAGTGTCAGGGAGGAGGATGATCATGATGAGTGCCCACCTTCTGGAGCCGGAGGGCTTCCTCCAGGAGGCGAGATCCAGATGGTGAAACAGGTGATTTGCTATGCAGATCGCGGTAGAAAGGCTGTCAGGACTCCAGCTGCTGATGGATGAACTCTGGTTCCCACGAGGGTTTGTGTGTTTCGTGACCGTGAGTTTTAGCCGCACTAAACAGACGGTTTCCTTCCTCAAAGCACCATCCTTTTCACAGGAAATGTTTTGTTAGCTCTTGTCCTGCAGCCTTCTACTGACTTAGGGGTTAAATATGCTAGAAAAACTGGCCATAAAATGGACTACGTGATTTAATGAATATCGTGATATTCTTAATAATCTGGTGAACACTTGACTCCTATCTCTGTGGGTATGTGGAAGATCACGAAAAGAGGAAATCTGTGACGAGTAATGGCCATATGAATAATTTATTTGACAAAAAACTGTTTTGTATCTTGACAGAAATCTTGTATCCCTGTGAAAGCAGAAGTTCCTGAGGCAGTGCAGTTTGCCTCGAGGGCAATATGCTTTTTTCTTCTCTTCACTTCTCATTTTCTAGCAATAATCTTATTTACTCTATCAGAATTCATTGTTAATAACCACTTGTCAGGAGTTATTCCAGCAATTATTTTGCCATTCTGCATTACACATTTCCAGAATGAACAACAGGCTATATATTCCATATTTTGTAATAAAGATATAGCAAGAAAGCATTTATGGTTTTGTGAATAAATAGAATGGATGTAAGTTCTGAACAGCAGAATGATGTACAGGTTTGGGATTTGATTGCATTTTTACCAAGTGAAAAATGACATTAGGATTAGAAGGGAAATATTTGCTGAAAATAAGAAAAGGTTACCTCAACTTTCATGTAGTTACAAGATGGTATTCAGAAGAGGTATTTTTATACCCATTAGGGAGCCATCCAGAGTTTATGCAGATTTGACATTTCCTTCTTTCTTCTCTGTTTGTATCTGGAGCCCAGGGTGAATGGCCTCCTTTTTGTTTGCTCTCTCTAAATACCTTTGTCTGGGCAGCTGTTGATTCAGGCCCCGTGAATAAATAAAATGGAGAGGACCTCCTGCACGATTTAAAAAGAAATGCCATTTTCTGAGTCCCGCCTTGCCATTTGCGGTGCTAGCATTGTCTTACTTAGACAAACAAGCGGCCTCTTGTCCCTCCTCACGAACATGTTAGCTTTTCACTTGCAAAAGTTGCAGCGAGTGAACTTTCCTGACATTAATGGGAGGTGACGGCAGGCGAGGGAAGATGCTGCCTTTGTCCGAGAGGAGGAGAAGCGCTGTGAGCCCAGCACGCCCGCAGCGCTCCGGCTTCCTGCGCGGCCTTTATCCTCCCGCTGCTCGTGAGTGTTACTGAGGGAAATCAAAGACAAAAGCCCTTGAAGAGCTCAGCCCTGTCACCCCCTTGCCACACTGCCTCTCATCATCGCTTAAGGAGGACTATTAACACACAAAAAAGCCAGTGCTCACTGTGTGCAAGCATTGAAAAAGGGGGTCAGCTGACAGAAAATGGATTAATTTATAATTATAATAGCAGCAACAATCCCATTAGCCTTATTTTACACATATGGAGATGGAGGCATGGAAAAGCATGATGTGTTGAAGCTGGGACCACCAGCTGGGGCTGGGACACGGGGGCTCCCCTTTCCTGGTTTCTTTCTAACGACTAGCCCAAATTGCGTGATCCCAACATACGATCGCTCCCCAATATTCTTAAACATGACTGTAACTTGTCAGGAGAACCTCACACAGCTCTTTGAGCGTCGGGCATCCTCCCTGACCCTCTGTCATATTTGCGCTGCCTCTTGAGGAGCACCAGGCAGTTTGGATGAAGGTTCCTCAGCCGGCAGCGCAGCGGCTGTGTTTGTAGGATTGAGCTCACCCCAGCCCTTTTTTTACATCTCGTTAACACATTTGAAGGCTCCCACATTTAACTGCGCCCTGTACCAACGTTTTAGCTCCCATTCCTTTCGGACAGTCCAAGCTTAGAGAGGAAGGAGGGGAAAAGGACAAAATCATAGAGACAATGTGCCACGCCGCTGTGCGATGATAGGAAATGTCGGATACTGAAAGACGCTAGTTATTTTAAGGTCAAAGGTGCTAAGAGTATCAGAAAAAGCGCTGAGCATCTTCAGCATGTGTTGCCCTCAGCGGGAGCAGAGACTCCCAGGTCCTCTCAGCTGGCACAAAGCACTCGCCATGATCACCCTGCTAACGAGCTCAGACAAATCCATGCTCCCTGGTTGGCACAAGGCAAGGAGACATGAAAGCTGTCGAACAGAAAGTGGAACGGACATTGTGGCTTCACCACTTGTGGAAGAAGCCTGGGAAAACCTATGTTTTTATTTAAATCGTACATACAGACATGCTCGGTGAAAAACACTACCCCCATGGCTGTAAAAGCTGAACAACCTGTTGAAGGTCCGGTCTCCAGGGCCCGTGCGGGTGGTGGGGTCTCCCTGGCTGGGCGGCTGCTCCACCCGTCCTCCCTCCCTGACCTGTGCCGGGGACGGCCAGCGCGGAAGCTGCTGCTGATGGGGAAAGGGCTCACGGCAGCAGCCAGACGGAGCGTGTGTGAGGTGGGGGAGCAAATGGGCAAATCAGGAATCTTCACCATGACAATTTGTTTTCAACAATCTCTTCAGGGCTTCCTATTCCCCACTGCTTTTTGCCAGCTAAGAGGGATGTGCAGGTGATGGGGAAGTGAGGGTGCTGATTTTTAGGTAGATCTGGAGGGACTCTTGTGTTTACTGTGTCCTCATTAATGCTCTTGAGGGCCACACTTCTGGCAGATCAAAGTACCTAAATAAGCACCACTTCAGTGCTATTTAGTGCATATTCTTCAATATTTGAAATCAGAAAGAAACTTTCAGGTCCTCTCTCTGATCCAGGAGATACTTGGTGGAGTAGTGTTATCAGCTGACTTCTGTTCAGATCTGCCTGCTCTTTTACCTTCCTCCAACATTATCCAGCAGTTTAGTCAACACAGGTTCTTCTCACCTGCCCTGTGCTGACCCTATGCTGAGAACACGGCCCATGCCTAACTGCTCAAAGCACGCTCCATCCCTTTCATGCTCCATCCCTTTCACGCTCCATTCCATTCCCTCCTGCCAGAGGGAACTTGTTGCCACATGGCCTCCAGCAAGCCTCATTGCTCCAGCAGGAGCCCAAAGTACCTGTCTGTGTGTCTGCAACTTCCCTTAGTCAAAAGAATATTTGATAGAACGTGGAAATGACTTGTGGCGACAACACCTAACATGGTTATCAAGACACTATCTGTGAACTTGGCAGTCCTATGTCCTATTTTCGGTCCAATCCTTTTATTCCTTTATTATCTCAGTCCTTTCTGATACTGTTTATGACCTTTGTCCCCCAGGACCTCTGCAGCGTGATGCCATGGGTTCTCTCCAGCATCGCTTCCTCCACGGCTCTTAGCCACTTGTTGGTGTGACACACTGCCTGGCTGCCAGCTGGCTTGTGTTCGACTGTCTGCTGTCATGCAGGGCTACTAAGCAAAGTTCTTGCTACTGGTGCAGACCTTTCGCCTTATCATCTGGGTCCCTTCGTACCAGGTCCAGCACAGCGGGGCCAATGATGGTGGTGTGAGCCCATGCATGGGAGCGCAAGATACCCTTGGGCAACATAAGCTCCCCTGTATGGCACAGATACACTACTTTGTGCTTCTCCAGGGACCTCCTCTGCCATCCGAAGCTGGTGGGCTGGCCACCGACGGGTCCACCTTTCTGTTTGTGACAGGTGGGGGTCACAAAGTGGAAAGCTGTGGTAGAGTGCTGTAAACGCACAGTGACCATGCACTGCAGAGGAGATGGGTCTGGAAGGTCTCCAAATAGCATGTCTCAGGCTTAGCGGGGGCGATTTGACAGAGCTGCTGTGAACATCTCAGGGAAGATTATTCTAAGCAATCTCTATTGTCAGCATACATTTTAGAAATTGCAGAGATTTAAAACGTTCAGGAGTTTCCAGTGTGTTAGAGCAGGAGGCAGTGGATAAAAGTAGATAGTAGAGGTAGTAGATAAAAGTAAATACTGCTCATGTCTACTGTTGCGATCTTCGCCCAAACCTCCAGAACACAGGAAAAGGACATCAGGTTAAATACAGATTATCAGGCTGGAAAATGATAAAATTCCTGTTAGTCAGCATGATTGATTAAATGAAATCTAATTTGCTTTCCAAACGTGTGCACAGGACAAACCCAAAGGCTCCAGCTGACAAGCCCAACCAAAACGGACAGTTCTGTGTTTGTCTTCAAGCAAATGGCAAATATGAACCAATTCCAGGCTGGCCTGACCTGGCGACAGCTCAAGTGGATGGAGCCGAAGGTTGTCTGAGGAACGCATTTCTTTGGGAAAAGTCAGGGTTACACAGTCAGCAGCTGGAGGAGGAAGGGAATGCTGTTGGGGTCATATAGACCAAACCGCCTGGAAACAGATGAAGTCAGGGAGAGTGCAAGTGCAGCGTGGCAGGATGAACATATCCTGAGAGAAAAGATGAAACTAGGTCATATAAACTGAGAAAAGAGGAGAAACCACACTTATTATTCATCAGTGATTCCTAGGCTGCTTGGTAGCTCAGATCGAGCATCTGATCCAGAGATGGATTTCACAGTGATCAGAACAATTCCTGTTCTCAGCTCACTTTTAAGAAGAAACCTTAAATTTTGCAAGTCTTGTTCCAGAAACTAAAGATATTTCTTACACCAGCTGTCATGTGCCTGCCCGCTCCGGCCATGCAGCCGGGCTGTAACTCCCAGGAAAGGGTTGCAGCTCCCTTTCCTTGTCTCACCGATGCCAGGCAAGGGAGGCAGGAAGCAGCCTCCTGAGCCTTTGGGAGCCCTGGGGCACCCACATCTCAACCACTTTTCTTTTAAAGGTAAGACAAGCCTTAAAACCCCGTCCTGGGATGTTTGTTGAGGTTTTCATCAAACGTATCTTTAGTTGCTTAAAGCTTAATCAAAACCTGACTGGAGATGCTGTGTTCATGCTGAAGCTTATCCACATACGAGAGCAGCCCTGACTGTGGTTGGGACACCACAGGGTGGTTCGTTTCTTCTTGCCCGGTGAGATGCCCTCAGCCTGAGTGTGCTCTTATTTCTCAGCAGCTATGAGGGGCTACCGTATCTCCGGTTTCTCCGCTGTAAGCAGTTTCGTCACCTAAGAGATGAAAACAATGGGACAAAACCCTGAAAGCAGGATCGATGAAAAAAAGTTGTTCTACTCCAGGTATAATGGGCTGTGGGGAGGCACACCGCTGACTGCCTGCTGCGGGTACGTCTGGGGAAAAGACTCCAAAGGAAGCACTCATCTTTCGGGTATCTAGCTCCTTTGCTATCGTTAAAACAAAATTGTTGTGTTCAGCATGTCTGGCGACATGGACTCCTGAAGGGGCAGAAAAACGTTATGACTTTCAAACGTGCGTGGGCACAAAGGCAAGGAGGGCACCGCTCCCTGGAGGTGGCAGCATGACATTCCCCTGCCCTGGGGGGAGCCCTTAAAGACCGGTGCATTTGTGGTAAACCACAAAGCTATTCCAGGCCTGTTAAACTACTTGCTGTGCTGTTTTAAACCGGAGCTAAAGTGGGACTTCCAGAGGGGGAAGGAGAATTTATTTGTATTATGTACATCTTAGAGTCCCGTGTAACAAGAGTGTTTATTTTCCCTCAGGATGCTTGAGTCGGCTTGTGTGGAAAATGTTTGTCTGTTTACACATGGTTATAAATGTTATCGTGCTGCAACAGAACTTAATTGTGGAAAAGTCGGCTATGTTGCTAGGTGAAATTCTCCAAGAGACCCAGAGATGCCTCTTACTATAACATGAGAATATAATTTCCAATCCAAACAACACTTGGCAGGTTTTCTCTTAGTCTTCCGTGTTCAAGGGATTTGTGCCTGAATTATCTTCTTTGCCCAGAAATGACAGGTATTTAGCCAGAAAGGCCTTTGCTCACAAGGTAGGTTACTTTACATCGTGCATTGGCTTCTGTTGCAGCACGGTAGGGTCCACCGACATGACATGATACGGAGTTACAGGTGATGATGTGACAGGAATCATGGGCTACTCCAAGAAACACACCCCCCCCCTTCAACCCCCCTTCAAAATCAAATATCTGTCATTAACACAGGCTTTGTTTCAAGGGTTTTTTAAGTTTTGATCTAACAGGAAAGGTATCTGTTCTGGTGGTGGGTTTGGTTTTTTTTTGTTTTTAAAGGCATTGGAGCATCTGAATCTTCAGCTGAATTGAAACCCTTTCCCGAGATTGCTGAGCGTATCTAACTTTTCCTTTAAAGATGATATATTCAGGTAGACAGCGTGAGACTCGTTACATGACGCTAGGGGTTTGAGAGTTTCTGAGCTTTGCTTGTCATTGCTCAAAAATGATTCTGATAAATAGATACACATCTGCTAATAAAGGTTATAAAGCTTATCATAGGTGTGGCTGCAAAGTAGAAATTCCCTCAGTCATTTATACACAGCCACATTATGTTTATTTACCATTAATTTCCTGTATTTTGCAAATATACATATACCCCTGCAAAACAGGATCTCCCATTTCACCCACCTTTCCCAGTGTTCAGTTGGACTGGGGTCGAAAGAACTCTTGGAGAGTTATTTCCTTCACTATCTTCAGCTACTGCTTGATATGAAGATATCGGCTATTTGTGGATATCTTGCACAGTGACGGTACCGCTGTATTAAACTGCAGAGGTTTTTGGTATATGACCTTGGCATGGCTTGTGGTCCTCTGCTTATTAGCCTGCCTTCCCAGGATTTATGTTGAATTTCAAATCTTGCATTCATCCAAGTAGCTCCCATTTAATACCATAATAAACAAAGGCTTGGTAATGACACCGCATCTCAAGCCTATCCCTTAGACATTGCAGGATTGCAGGCAGAAGTCAGAAGCTTTTAATTTTTTTTCTACTGGGCCTCCCACTCCATTATCTCTGGAAGAACCAACAATTACATCCTTAAAAGCTAGGACATGCATCTGTTTTTGTTCTACCAAATGAAAAAAAAATAAAAATCATCGACCATACATTTTAGAAGATCGTGGTTTTATCTGAACCCTGAACTGTTGGCTTATGGTAATTCACAGGAATAAAAATAGTCTGGGGTTTTGTTCCTAAATCAGCTTTTGTGTGGTATCACATATACAAATAGACTGGAGTGTCTTGATCAAAGGTTTTATGACCCTTAGTTCGGATGATGTAAATTTACTGCATGTTAGGATTAATTACTTAACATGTCTAATGGCTTTAAAGGTGCTTGGCATTATTATAGGACATAGACTTGACAAAATCTGGAACTGATCATGGTATAAAATAATACCAAAGCAAAAATGTAAAATCTTGGCAATTACTTCATGGCGATGCAAACTGAAGAAGCTGAAAATGAGATGAAATTGCTGGGCTGGTGAACTTGCTGGAACCAAGTTTCCTGGCTCTTAATGAGTTTGCCCTTTCCGTAGCGCTGAGCAAGGTTTGCATCCTGCTGTTTCTGTCTTGCATCTCATTTCTAATGCCTTCAAGAATTATCTTTGAAGCAATATAATCGGTTTCACTGGCAATACCTGTCCAAACGCACACGGGAAATGGGGGAACCTCCCCCAGTTGTATGTGCTGATATATTCTCATACACAATTAAATATAACGCGTCATGTGCTGTGTCTCTCAAAAGAGACCTTTTTACTATAAGCTCATTGATTTGATTTTTTTTTTTTACATATTCTAAACAGATCTAACTAGGAAGTCTTTTTCAGCTAAACCTTTATGACCCTTTTGTAAACTAATCATAAGAAGGGAGACGGCTGTGTGCTAAGTAATCGCTGTAACTAACCAAGGAGAAGGTAAATACAGTACTCGTACAGAGCATTCAGTTATTCAGGGTAATTCAGGGTATGTTTACTTGATAGTTTTGCAATAAAAACTGCTTTCTCTGGTGACATACCCCCCAGATTTAACCTGCTTACAGATGCTTCTGAGCATTCGCAGCTCCTGAGCACTCATAAAGTCTGAAAACGTGACTAGGGAAATTAGTAACGCGACTGACTTACCAGCACGGGAATTCAAATGCTACGGGAAAAGTGACTGGAGATACAAGTTTTCCTATGACCTGAATATCAGGGGTTCTTGGCTTTTACTTCATTCACCTTCTAAGGCACAAAGAGAAACTCAGTTTGGTTTTTATTGATAAAGAAAGGAGCATTTTGCATTCTACATCCGCCATCTGCTCGCTTATTCCCGGTGATGGTTGGGATTTCAGTGAAATACTACTCTGCGGCCCACAGAGCTTGGCGGTGCAGAATTACAGTGCGTGTACGCACGGGCATCTGCTGGGGACTGGAAGTTTGCAGCAGCCCTAGACCTTAAATAAATTCCAACAAGCAGAGAAAACTGGGTGAGCTGCCTCTTGTCCTGGCCTTCTTGATGGAAGCTCATCCTTTCTTTGAGTCCGATTCCTCGGTGGCTTCGTGCGCCACGTTTTATACTGCCATATGCAATAGCAAATGTTTCTCATCTGGAAACATGCTGAAATGGCAATTCTGAGACTTCCTCTGGAGTAGGCGAGGAACAGGGTGGGATCTCACAAAGGCTTTTATTCAGCTTATTCAGTTTCCTGATAAGCAGCTGCTTTTCCCCTGCACTTGAACTGATTTTTGACCTGCATTTCGGGCTGCCCAGCTCTGTCCTGGCTGAAGGGGCACAGCTGACACCTGCCTGTAAGTTTTCACAGTAACTACTTCTTGCTGTTTGGAGTAAAACAGCACGTCCCAGTTTAGACAAGTGGGTTGGTGCAAAGTGTTCTTCTAAGCTCTCCATTTCATGCTTTCTATGGCAGAGAAACTGCGTATTTGGTCAAAAACAACAGCCACAGGTGCCAGTGACAGCTCTGGTGACAGAGGCAAAATAGGTATTGCATAAAGGAGGCAAAACGGCCAAGGTCCTACTCCTCATGATGGTTCAGGTGCTGGTGCTGGGCTGTAATGAGTACCCACGGGTTGGGGGGTGGGTGAAGGCGGGGACATGACTGAGCTTGAAACCATTTGTCATAAAGAAGACAAACATATGGTAGTGAGAGTGACTAAATACAGAAATCTTTTCACAGGAGATGCTGTAGCTTTTTTTGCACAAAAACTTGCTGCTGCTCTGTCAGGTAAACATTAGTCAAGCACAAACTGGGCTCATTAAAACGAATGACCCCAGAAGTCTACAAAGATAGGAAGCAATTAAAGAAAAAACCCACCAGCAGCAGCAACAACAACAACAAAATGGGATCATTATATGAAGTCTTAAAGTGACTGAACCAGCACCTAATGGCAAACTGCTCCTGTCCAGTCCAACAGCCTCTGAGGATGCTCTTTGCAGCCAAAATGATCCACAACTGTTATCTGTGAATTCTCACTCATTTGAGCCACAGTTTCGTGCCTGGTGCTGTGGCTATAACATCTTGCAAAATGATGAAAATCCATTAATAACCTAACCCTTCATTATCAATTTTTAAATGGATTCATCCGCCAGAAGGACCCCAGCAAGAGGGCTGGGGTTGGTGGTGACGGCCATGAACTGTACACACCTTTCCTACCGGGACACAGAAACTTCCCAGCGATCTGCTTTGAGCTTCCTTCCAGGCAGCATTGCTGTGGACACCATCTCCCCTGTAGATTAAAAAATTGTGTTGTTTTTTCATTGTATTTTGTTTCCTGCTCCCAAGGGGCTTTATAAATGCTGGCTGGACATAGCTGGAGCCGGGCTACAGGTTAGAAGAAAAATGATTTCTACGTTACAGAAATGCTGCCTGCAATATTAAGGTCACACCGTCCTGATGTGATCCTGCCGCAGAGATGACTACAGATTCTGATGCCTCGTGTTGTGCTGCGTCGTCCTGGATGAACTGAAGGCGGTTTGCCCCAGGGCCTGCCGATTCATCTGTTCGCTGGAGCTCGCGCCAAATTAACATACAACAAAATCGAAAGATCCTTCCCCGGCAAACAGCCTGCTCATTCATCTGTTGTTTCGTTGCTGTTCTCGTTACCACATTTGATTCAAGTCGTACGTGCGCTAGTCATGAAAACAATACTGTTGTACCCTTGCTTTGGGGCATGAAAGGTCAACAAAGCAAATCGCTGCCGCCTTTTGGGGCAATCAAAATACACCATGCAAGATAAATTTGGAACGGCTTGCAGATGCTGCACGTTAGGGAGCTAAAAAGGTTTTAATCCTTATTTAGAACTTTGTGTGTTTGTGTGGGGGATGGTTTTTTATAATCAGTTTGCACAAGCATCTTGTGTAAAGGATTCCTTACCATACATGAGCCTTTTCCCTTTCAATCTGCACACATCCCCCAATATTAAAAGAATAATCATGTCAGATCTCTGTTCTAAGGAGTCCTGTTTGCCAAAGGGTTATTCAGATCATTGACTTGAGCAGTGATCACAGTAAGTGGGATCTTACAAGCACCTATGAGGAACTATTGAGCTGCTACACTGGATTAAAAACTGAAGTTGTATTAGTAGTTTTTGTTCCAGTTCACGCAGAAATAATCTTACTTACTATGCAATTTTAAAGGTACTTCGAGTTAATAATATGACATTCAAAAATTCTCAACAGTTGTGTTTAAACTGCTAAGACAAACATTTTCTTTTCTGGTATCCTCCTAAGTTTAGCACTGTCAGCTGGAAAGACACAAGTACAGTAAATCAAAGGATGGAACTTCCCTATGAATTCCTCATTTTTTAACAGAAAGTAAAATCTTACTTAGGTAAGGAAAATTACTGATGACTAAGGTTCTCTCTTAATTAGTTTGTGACAAATTTCCAACATAGAGATCGATGTGGAAAAAATAAAAACTCCATTAAGCTGAACTGCATCAGTTCAGCCAATAATGCCTGTGCATTTCCCAACGTGATGTGGCAGCAGGTAACGACGGTGTTTCTAACCGTCACCTACAGGCTGCTCTGTCGGGGAGCCTCTGGCTACACTTCTCTCAGCTCCCCAGCATCCGCCTTCACCAGCTACAACAGTCGTACAAAGCTGAGGCTGGGGAAGCAACAAATAGTGAAAAGGAAGATGCAATATTCATAAGCACGTTTAGGGTTGCTCCCTAAACCCAGATAATCCCTTCATATATCAGAGCAACACAAAAAGATTTTAAAGGCCTGTTTCAGGATGTGCCGTTTCAGAATGCCTTAACATCCCACATTTATTAAAGGTCTTCTAAAAAGGTCAAGTTGGGAAATCATGCAAATTTATCCCTTTTAATTAGAACACAAAGATATATGACAGAAAGAAAGTCTTTGTTTGTTGCTGTTTGTAATATTCTTGTAGTTAGGATGATCCAAATATTTATATTGCACCAGTGCTTATGTGTAACCACCCAATCAATGCCTTGTTCTCAATTATTAGTACTGAACTCTGAAAGCTTCTAAATATCCTTTTCCCCTCACTGAGATCAAGAATAAACCCTTTCCTAGGTAGAGGGGAACACACGTATTTATGCTATTTTGCACCAGTTCTATGGAGTCTTTCAAAATACATTAAGATCACAGACTCTAATTTTTATGGCAATAAGGATGTCATTTTAACTTACATAAACGGACGAGACAAACCATACAAACTGGAATTTATTTAATTCATACAGTACAACAAGGAATACAAGAACTTCTGCTTTACATATGTATTTTAAATTCTTTTTAGGTATTTTAGCTTTAAAGTTTAACATTCAGTAAGAAAGTGTACTATCAAAAGCCAAGTTTGAAGACCAGAAGTACTCTTACTCTGTGTTACTTGACAGACTGTCACACAGGAATAGTTAAAACCACTTTTTTTCTGGCAGAAAAGTCAGAAAAAATATCCTTTAAAATGTTCATTAATATGATATGGAGGCTTACTTGCTCATATACCAGACAACAATTTCAAAGCTGTCATGCCGGCAGGATCCTGCCATTCCTGTAATCTCTTGCGTACGTAGTTGCAACGTGTCCTAGCTGCATTTTATTTATGATATGTTTTAAGATGACAGAAACTAATTAGGACTCAAACCTTTCCTGCTACTCCAAGTAACACGGGCTTTGCCACAGGAATGCATTAAGTATAGTTTATCTACTTTGAGCTTGTATTTTCAAAAGATGCACGGGATGTTCGCTCTGGCTAACTGTTTTTACATAATAAAAACCATGCTCATCAGAGCATAGCAAAGTGCTGTTTTAACTGTTTGATGAGCTCTTGTGTATCAACATGGCCTGGAAATGCTTCCGCTGACTTCTGAGCAGCTGTGTAACTCCTCTGAAGATCTCCAACCTGCAAGAAACACACAAATGAACTTTGTAAATCCAAGCACTGCAGTATTTGCATCATGTATTCTGCGCAGTATATTTCTGGCGCTCACAAATGTTTAAACACAGCTGGTACTGAGAGTGAACAAATAAAACAGGCAGTACGGAGGCTTTTAAACTCAAGGTTATGTCTCCCTTACATCAAGGGATGAGAAGAAAAAGACAAATGTGATTTTAATGAGAGAGATCCTTCAAGACAGTAACTTTATATCCCATTCCATCTGACTTCTTGGAGAACGGACAAAAATCTACACCATGCCCAGCGCTTGAAGTAAGGAGGAATAATGGATTATTTGCTTTAAAACTCCCTGGAAGTGCTGCTGCATATACAGGCAAAACACAATCCATCAGGCCTCTGTAAAAGCTGTAACACCATGTGATTTCCTGCTTCCTCACAGAGAGGCACAACAGTGTTGGAGAGCTGATGTTGCTCTTCTGCTGCTTTTAGAAGTATGTTTCCACATTGTTCCCTACTTAGGGAACTTCATTTTTTCCTAAATAGCCATCGTTTTTTTGCAAGGAGGAAGTGTACATAAGGAGAGCATCTCAGAAAGTGGGTTCAGCAAAAAAGAACCCAAATGTTTGGGAACACATCTAGGAAAAGTGATAGCTCCTGGGTGGAAAGGAAGAAGTGATGGAAAGTATCAGCAGGAGGCCTCTGTTGCCTGAGGATCAGTCAGCACAGAGCTTCAGTGCAGCAAGAATTCTCTGAAGGGGAAGAAAGCAGAGTCCTGGCCAGAGAAGTTGTGTTTTGTAAACCATGGCCTTGCACCGAATCTAAGGATTTAATTACCACACTGCATCAACAGCCAGCTCATCTGGGCATCTGTCTTCTCCCACAACCTATGCAGGTTCTTTGTGCAAAAGCAAACGTAACAAGACATTTGCGGACTAGGATTTACTCCTTAATCGGTACGTACAGAATGCAATTATTCAAAACCATCTTATGCTTCACAATGGAGAGGATACGCTTACAAATTAATGGGTGTTCTCTCCTTGACGCAATGTACTTTAGTATTCGTAGGAGTCGGGCTGCCCACACAACAGACTCATAACGGGATCTTGAAGGTGTAGGCACAAGCAAAGGAGCAATTTTTCTTGTGAAAAATGTAAGGACTTGTACAAGTTTCTCCTTATTAACAGGAATGTTGGACACACTGTTAATTCAGTGTCTGAGACACTCTGTATGAAAGAAATTATTAACACGGAAAATTGAAAGGCTATAAAGCTAAAGCACAGACTTCCCTTTCGAGATCACTAAGATCATGGGATGAATAAATTATATTCTTTCTATAATTATTGATAAATCATATGATACTCTTTCACTTCACAGTCTGAAAAAGCCAACGACGGTAAAGACTGTAGATGGAATTATTAAGGATTGCTCATCTTCTGGGCATTTGGAAAATTACAAAGTTACTTTATAGGTAGTTGGCCTCACTCTCAAAAGCAAGCATTTGAATGACTACTTTTACACACAAAGCTTCTGGGTACTAAAACGGAAACAGAACTTTAGCTTTCGTTGAGTTTATGCACTCTGTATTCTTTTATCTTACCTATTTTGAATTCTCCGTAATAACAATAACAACCCAACTGCCCTGCCAAGGCTTAATGTTTACATCACAACAGTATGACAGTGCATTACCTTCTCTGAGAGTATTGCAAAATTGAAATGGGGCTCATACATATGAGGTGCTAAAGATGAAGCAGTCTGCAGCAAAGCTCTTGCCTACGTCGAGAAAGAAAAAAAAATACAGTGAAATCTGTGAGGGAGGGTAACAAGAATCTAATGCAATTTTCATCATTCTTAAAAGAAATCATCCTGTGTCTTCTAGGTCTTTACTAAGAATGCCATATTCAACTATGTACGAGATACACCAATAGTACATTTAGGCATAATACAGTTACATAGCATTGAAATTAATAAGACTCTTGGTTGAGTAAGAAAAAACACGTCGGGACTTATTCAACTAAGCAATTCAGTTCTAAACACCGAACAAAATATATTATTTTTTTTAAAAATTATTTAAAGTCCCATCTCACTGTTATTTATCTGTTGTCTCTGACAGCACTGTCTTAAGCATCCCTGAAAACCCAAATTTTATCATAAAAATGACAGTTTTCACACTCAAAAATTTTAATAAAATTAACTTTTTTTTTCTGACTAGCAAAATAGTAGCTTTAAAAACCAATGAAAAACGAAGTATCAGAGTGTGCATTTTCATGCCATAAACCCAATACAAAACTAACTTGTGAATGCTTTTACTAAAAAATGAAGAACTTTGGGGGAAAAACCCTGATCTTTTAAAAACAAAAGTATCCGTTAACTGTTTGGGAAGGCAGAGTTAAGAACTTATATTAATAACTCCCTAAATCTGACAACTCTGGGTACGTGCAACACTGTTGTACTTGCAACATGCAACTTATGAAAGAACATTGTGAAATACAATAAAATCCGAGATAAGCAAAATACCTTCACTTTTTTTTTCTTCTGCGCATAATTTTATTGCCATGATGATCCCTATTTTTAATTATACATGCAAAAGTTCATTATCTACATTTATAAACTGAATATACAATCAAAGTGGTAATTTAAGTGACAATTACAGAGTGACAGGTTTTGTTTTGGGTATCAATTTAGAAAAAAGATCTCAACAACTGGAAAGCCACTGAAAACATTGTTTGTCTTTGATGAACCTTTTGGATATGCTTAAGAATGAGCAGTTTAATGGGAGACGGCACAACAACACTGAAACACGCATAAAAATTATCCGTATTTTCTGCCTGTAATAGTAAGATAGATGTTCTTATGATGCCTCCACCTCAGGAAAACAACATGTTTCTTATGTACAAAAGGGCCAAAAGAATCATTCTGCTTAGGCTGAGATTCAACACCAACCTGTTCAATGTGACCCTTTCGCATTTCCAGCACAGCCAAGTTGTTGTAAGCTTCCGCATAGTCGTTATTGTTGACTAACGTTAGTCTGAAACACTGATAAGCCAGATTCAGGTCTCCTATCCCCTAAAAGTAAGATTGTATTTTAATTTGTGAAAGGACTGGAAACAACACGCATCTGTTTTGTTGTCTGAGGTGTCTTTTCACCCATATGTACTACTATGGAATACAAATTACAATAAAAACACGCTGATCAGAACCACACGTGCTTTCTTCCCAGGTCCTCTCATTTGCTTCTTATTATTCCTCCAGACAGAACTGTTTCTCTCCAGCAAAAACTTGCATGCTCCAAGAGATATTAATTTCATCCAATTTAACTTTTAGATGACTTCAGTATCATCTAAAGACTATGCTATCTGCTACCGTCTACAGTAGGGTAAGAAAAACAAGAGATGCCTCCAGAGGGGAAGTCATCTTGCCTCTCTGTCTCTACACAGATTAAAAAAAAAATCACATATAAGCCCAGTTTTTAGAAGATAAAAATTAAGTGACGTTAATTTCTTTGTATGGAGCAGGTGACTACTCTTTAATGCTCTAATGTTATGACCATACAGCACCAGGTTAAACATTAAAAGTGACAAATACTGAAAAATATAAGCCAAAAATGTCAATGTTTTAGGCAGCATAAACTAATGTGTTTATCCTAGTTGCAGTACAATCAAGCGGAACAGTTGAGTTTCTCTCTGACTGAAGTTAAATCATAATCAGCATTTGAAGACGACTCATATTAGAAAGCTACCAAAAACTTTATTCAGTAACCTTATTCTGAGCACACAGGTAGACAGAAATGTAACTCAACTTCTGGAAGAACATCTGCAAAAATGGGCAATGAGTGCAAATTAGTGCCGAAATTTAACAAACTATCACACAATTACACAATATTTCTATAGCTGCCTATAAGATAGAAGAACATGCCTTCTCAACTATGACACACGTAGTGCTTTAGTGTCTGCTACATGCTGTTTATGACAACAAAATCGATCTAATGCTCCACGTAACACAAGTAACAGCTCAGAGAAAAATATCTTTAATTCAATTTTTTTGTCAAATTAGTTTGTATTACACCAAAGCCTTCGAGGGCTGGTACGTCTTGCAATTTTTTTAGAAAAAAGGGAAAGCTAAAGACAGTGGGGAGGGAGCATCTTTTAGCAGGAGTAAGCCACGTTCTTTGAAGATATACAGAACTTTTTTCTTTTGCCTCTTCTTCTCTACTGAAGTGCAAATAAACCTTTAATCTCTACTGCACTTTATCCTGTATACTATTGGGTTCATATTTCAAAGCAGGGCAATGACTCCTTTCTGGTTATTCTTTTTCCAGATTTTGTAAAATTATATTTATTCAGAAATGTTGTTAATACTTTTCATACCACAGCCACATGTCCCAAGTTGTACCACACATCTGCTGTCTCCTCCTCATTTTCAGCCAAAAACAGTGCACGTTCAAATGAAGATAGTGTCATATCATATTGCTGGGCATAGAAGCAACAGAGGCCCAGATTGTTAAAAAGCTGGCAGTTATAAACACCCATCTGCAGGAGCCGTCTAGATTGAAAGAAAATATTTGTTTATTTTTTTAGATTCAATTTCAAATAAAAGTTCTATTCTAAAGGACAAAGTTCTCCCCTCCCTTCTCTCTATTCTGAGAGGGTATAATAACCAACTGTTACGGTCTTACACTTGGTAAAGGTTTCATGAAGGGCAGTGCAGGGCATTTTTGATTTTACTGACCAAAGCTGTGCAAAACAGTCTTTGCGTAAATGAGGTAAACTTCTGTCTTTTTCACTGTGCCACATGATCTGACTTTACTGTAAGACAGAGCTGTACGCACTTTCTCTATTTTCTCTTTCCAATCCCTCAACCTCAATCAAGCTGTAATTTATTGCAGTTACTTTTTATAACTCTTCAGACTTCAATTTTTTGCTTGATTCCTGTCCTTCATCACTGCTCCAATCAGTACATCTAGCATGTGAATCTACATCAATCTCACATTTGAGGCATAACTAAGATTTTTATTCAAATTGATGTTGTTTAATGTGTCTTTTAGAACGGAGATGTTTTATAAAAATTCTGTTGATTGATATTTATAGGAGAAACATATGCTAAGAGGGCCAGCGAAAAAGAGGGCTGCTGCCTGCGGCGTTGACTGTGAATTTCTGAACCTAAAGCATAAAATAGCTCAGATCCAACAGAAATGAGATGGACTTACATTGACTTAATCTGCTCTTAGACTTAAGAACATGAGCCAGGCTCCTTTGCACTCTGACTATATTGAAATAAAAAGCAAGCATCATCTAACACTATCTTTTTATTGCTTTCAGCAAAACATGGGGGAGCCCCAGCCCACGTTCAAGTAAAGGATTTTGTGGTCACAATCGCTCATGACTTCAAGTGGAGTTTTTCAAAGGGCTAAATAGGAAGTCTACGTGCCCTCTGAATGCAACTGAAGTTGAGAGTAAGGTCTAGTGTTCTCAAACTGCCTCATGCTGTGAAAGATCATTTCTTGTTTATTAAGCAAATAATAACTGTTTTGATAATATTTTTTGACACTTCTACATACTCCACATGTAACGATGACAAGGTTTTAAAAGGGAGATGTAATTATCACTAGCCAAGAAGACACGTTAAGTTGGTATGCTGATTTTATGCTGGTTTTTGTCCAAATGCTCAATCATCCTCCCATGCCAATCTCCTAATGTTCTTTTTTTGCTATCAGCATTACAAAAATAAACCCTTTATATTACCCTCCCACGCGTTCAGTTCCCCCTCCCTCCCCACAAGTGTAGGTACCTATAAAACCGCAGAGCTAACTCAGGCTGGTCTGAATAAAAATGGTTACTGCCAATGCATGCAATGGCTTCGACATGAGTATTGTCTTGTTTTAAGACGTCTTTATAGTACTCTGCAGCCGAGGAGATATTGTTCATTTCCTATACAATTGGAAAAAATTCAGATTAATTCTATGTTTTTTTCACTGATTTTTATCATAAAACTTATTAAAATGTCAATCTACTGAGTGCTTTATCTATGCCCTGTACAGTACTTAACAGAGATTAATTATGTATGCTCTTACAGTTCTCTGATTGTACAATGCAACATCACCGACTGGCACCTTCACAAGCGACACACGCATGCACAGAAGAATGCATACTGATTTATCAGTGCTAGCTGTACCCGTCATTAACTCTATGCCATAGCTACAAAAAAGAGATTTACTTTTTATTTTTTAGAAAAAGAGATTGGTCAGAAGCTTAGCGTGTGCAGTAGGCATTTGCTCCTTTTTGCATAATGCCTTGCGATGCGGAGTGCAGTGCAGTTGGTTTCCCAGAATGGTAACATACAGTACATTTATTTCCCCAGTCAATGCCTCAATTATCTTCAGTGCTTTGTAAGTCAGTCAACTCATGTGTTGCTCTGAACACAAATGAGAATATACTTGCATATGAAGAATTATGACACGCCTTTGAAAACAGGAATCACAGATTTATTAGCAAAACCTGTACTAGCTAGGATGTGCCAGTTAAGAGAACGGTATTGTATAAAAATATATGCTTGGATGTATGCTACTTGGAAGATGAATTAGGGTGAACTCATTGTTGTAAACAACGTCTGAGGAGTGCAAGTCATCAGAGAACTCCCCCCTGTATCAGGAGAAAATAAAAGATCAAAACACACTTCTGTGTTTAGAGAGGAATAATTTCTACCTGTGTGCTGTAGGTACACTGTACTCTCAACCTGACTACAGAATAATCTTTTACGTAACCTCAGCAGCACATTTAGCTATGAAAAGATGTATTTCCTGTGATTAAAGGAAAGAGTACTAAAGCAGTACTAAACAGTACTAAATAATGGGGTCTTTTTTTAGACAAAAAAAGGTCTACAACTCTTCCTACTGTCAAAAGGTAGTGTCAGAGAAGAAAAGCTCTGATCAAGATGCCTGATGCGTATATTCTACTTGTGAGTCTATGTAATGAGAACAGTGCTGTGCTGCAGTACAAATCTTTGCTAATGAAGCTATAATCCTGCACGCAGGTGTCAGCGCAAAACTAGACTCTGTCACCTATATGCTGCTCTTTAATAATTCCTTAAAGGGTTATGCAATGCTATGTATGGTTCTGCAAAATAATATCCATATTAAAAACTGTTTAACAATTCAGAAAGAAAAGCCTCCAAAAATTATGCAGCTGTTTTCTTCCTTGCTGAAGGACAAAAAGGATTTAATATGAAAATGGCTTAATGCTTAGGGGTTAGATGAGAATGATGAGAACAGGAAAGAATGCCAAGTATGAATGTATACCAAAAAAAATATAAATTCATGACTTTGTTTAAAACATTTGTTCTGGAATAGCATCATTACCAACTTTCAGTGAAACACAATATTAAGTCCACTGTTTGACATGATAATACACACTTTTAAAAAACAAAATACATGGTTACCAAGCTAAAATTAAACTACTTTAAAACTAATCCTACTTAAAATAATATCTACTTCCTAAACTAAGAAACATTCACATTCCACTGTTCTCACTGGCTTAAGAACATGGCGCTAATAAAGACAACAGTGAGGAGTAGACTATTTTGCTGTTTAATCCTGCTAGCAGGCTGCCGATGACTTGAGCAGTTTTAGTATGATGAATAATATAAACTCGACCATCTACACGGACAATATCTGGACCACTTGACAACGAGGACTTGCTCCAAGGGTATACAGAATCTCCCTAGTATGATTAAACAAAAATGCCTGCAAGGCTTTTGTACATTACTTTTGACATTATTGTTGTAACTTTGTTTAATGTTACCTGTTTTGCATTAGTGACACTGAAAATCAGCATAGTTAATTTTCATTAACCTTACAGTTACATTCAGCTATTGTCTCTTTTTTCTTGCTCAGGCAGCTAACCTTGGCCACAGTAATAATTGCATAGTGATTCCATACCTCATAGATTCTGGCAATTCCACAAATAAGAGCCACTTCTCCAGGAAATCGATCTAACCCTTGCTTGAAAAGGTTCAAAGCCGTTACAGGCTGATCCAAGCGCAAATACACCTAAGCAAATAAAAAGTGTATATAAATGTCAAATGTCTGACTTTTATACTTGTACTGCTGTTTAGTAAGGGAGATAAAAGGAATGACACCTCCCTTTATGCAGTAAACCATTAGCTGATATGGTGAAGAATACTGGGAAAATAATGGAGCGAGTACTGAATAAATCTCTGTAACGAAGATAAAACAGACTAATTAAGATAATAAAATTTGCATGTATATCATCTAGACATTATTAATTCATCTAGACATTACGAATAAACCAAAAAAATATCTTGCTATTTATTATCATACCAAAATAATATACTTTGACAGTGAGGTGAAGGTATCACCTTGATATCTTCCTGTTTATTTTGAAAAAACCTTATGTTTAGGCTTGAAAGAACTGGATCTTCAGGTTGATAGTACTGCAATACCAAAATATTTTACTTAGTCAAATAAGGCTGCACTGGACAGAGCAGTGACACTTTCCAATTTCCTTACTGCTCTGCCAACCTCTGCTGTCACAAACAATAAAATCCCACAACAGCAAGAGGGCAGTTTGGTCTCCGTGATTTTGGCTTCTGTGTTGATTGTGACAATGTGTGATGTGGATAACGTGTGAGAATTGGATAGAGGACATCCCTATGTTGACACATACCACCTCTGCAGCTACCTGAAAGTTCAACTGTGAAGTCCCCCTGTTGGGGGGTATGGTAAATACAGCTACAGCAAAGGAAAAAGCCCTGCACGCCAACTTTGGGAAACTAAATGGCTAGAGTCATTAATCTATCTCACACCAAGTGGAAAAGTGTTTTGAGTGCTCCGTTTGGAGAAATATTACATTAAATAGTGCTAATACTTCATATGACTAAAAAAGGGAAAGAATCTGTGACTGGTATCCTGACACAAGCATTTTGTGATGCTATGTAAGAAAAATATCAACATTAACTGAACACCTGAAAAACCTCCAAACATTTTCTGCGTCTGCCCTTGACCTTCATGGACTTTTAAGTGCCAACAATCAAAACACTACTTAAAGTCATAAGTTCTTTATTTGGATTCCTATAGATATATACTACTGTAGACATTTGCAAAGAATTCTTTCCTATGACCACTCAAGTGACATTCTTAATTGTCAAAGAGCCGTTGACTGTGAGTGTCTTCCTAGTAATGGGAATGCCATTTCAAATCGGTCACTGGCAAGAAGAAAAAAAAAACAAACGGCATTTTTTTCCAGTCATTTTGCTAACATGTACTTGTGTTTCCTGCATTAGACTAGAAAACTAATTCCTTCTTGTGAAAAGCAAAAAAAGAGTGAGGGCTTGTGTTTTTTTGGGGGGTGTGACCAGAACTGCACTAATGACACCATCAATGAATATGCTTTAAATCAACAATTTATTTCTAATGCACTCTATCTGGGCACGTTGCTGTATCTAAAACAGCCTTCAAGTCATTTGCTATAGTTTTATAGTAAACCACGTAGTACTTTCTGATTAATTTTATGCCTGCGTTAAATTTTAACTTTAAATAATTGTCCCCCCTCTGACTGTCATGCTCCTTATTTTCTTCTAGCAACATTTTTCTACAACTAAATTATTCTGTAAAGAGTTTCAGTGGAAAGTACACAGATGAAAGAGAATACATGATAGCTGGGTGTGACTTCTTAATTAAGAAGAACCTTGGCTGGTTGTTTTACTCCTAAGTATCACCTATGTAAGTGACTTGTACAATTTATCCTAAATATGTCTAGTAAGCCACTGCACACTGCCATACCTACAAATAATTTCATATTTTCTTTGCTTTAACTGAGAGAAAATTTTAATTAGATGGTTTTTTGTTTGCTTGCTTGGTTTTTGACCCGATCTAGCTATGAAGCACAGCTATCTTCATATTCTTAGGGCAAAAAATGTGAAAAATGGGAGGATAGGGAATTCCACTAGAACTGCTCCTTTTTCACCTTTTTATGTTTGCTTATGAAGAATGTTTTCTGAGCATTATGACTCAGGTCTGCTCTATTGCTTCATCTGGAGGTGCACTCCAAAGATGCACTCGCTACAGAACCTCTGTGCAAATATCATGCTAAGGCAACACAGCCACAGTCCTCTACTACATTAATTCCCATATCCAGCAGCGTATCACACTGCCCAACATCTCTGCAGACTGCAGAGCTGCTGTCCGGATCAGCGGCAAAAAAAATTAAGAGACAGGTGGAACATCTTCCACCTACTTGCAGCTGCTTTGGGGAGACCTGCTCTTTAAGAATACGACAGCTATAGTCATTAAGTTTTAGATGCTAAATGCAAAATAGCCCCATTTTCTTTTTGGTATCTCTCTTATCTCTAGTAAAAATATCCCATTCCCAGCTCTTCTGGGTCATGAAATGCTTTGTAACTTCTCAGCAGCCCTGACTTCTTTAAAGACTCTTTATTTTTTTAGTTTTCTTTTGTTCTTTTTATCTTTCCATAAATTACATTTTAAGGAAGAGTTAGCTTTAAGGAAAATATTTTTAAAGAATGAGATAGCTGTTGTAATAATGAATGTAAACAGAAAACTAACTAGTACTGTAGTATCAGTCTGCACAGAACTTGATGCAATCCTGCTTTTTCTTTTAATGGCTGCTTAACTCAAGTCTTACCTTTTCAGTACTGTCAGATTGAGCTATATCTCAGTGTCCTACTCTATTGCCTGTCCACCCACAGTCACTAAATCATCTGCGATGGTTTATACTTGAGCGAGCTGGTCTACGGAGTGGGAGGTGGAAGTTCAAATGCAGCTCCTACTTGAGCTAGTAATACTGCGGGGGGATGCATATCCCAGAACGAATCACTATTTGTTAATCCAATTACTCCGCCAATTTAATCGCTTTGTGTAGCTCACGCGTTTTGCAGAATGACTCCTGGTAGTGACAGAAATCTAAAATTACTAAGCCCGATTGAGTAAACTAACTCCAATTGCTGTATTGAAGATAAGTCTCCAGATAGTAATGATGATCACTTAAATACAAAATGTAATCGCTCAAGAAATGTGAAGGTAAAGGAAGTATCATAATACGAATATCTCAATTATTCACTAGAAGTGATGAGTTCTGGATAGGCCTGTGACAGCTGGCTTAAAGGGAGCTGATAAAGAGCAACCGATTGCATCTCTTTCTAGGACAAGAGTAAGAAAAATGCAGTTTTAGTTTCTCACAGGCCACCTTTTCTTGAATGTCTTGGGAAATGTTTAGAACCTGATGTGCGCCCTGGTAAACAAGTAATTCTGAGGCTTAGTCGTGCCACTTGTTCCTTTAAAGCTTTTAATGCCCTTATTTTGACAGAACATTCTCTGTTTCAAGGTCTCCGACTGCTTCCTTTAAGCTCACTTTGTTTTGATTTTGCTTGTGAAACTAGGATTTTGAGCTTCACTCTTCACTTACTGATTTATTGCATTAGTTTCCTAGGAGACCGTATATAGCTACATTGTTCTTCACACTGGAACTCCAATAATCCTTTAGCTATATAATCCTCATAGGAGTTTAGAGCAAAGAATACAGTAACGTAGGAGATTTTATTTTTTCTTTGTGTAAAATCTGGAAGCTCCAAAATCTTTTTGTAAACGATAAGACTTCAATTTCCACTGTTAGCCTCCATTGCCTCTGGTCTATACGGAGATCACACGCTATTAAACTTAATGGCGTATCAAGCTCAATACTCAGCTATTCTGGTGTATGGACTTCTCAGGGACAGTCTGGAATTTCACTTCATTCTTAAACAAGAAAACCTATGACTTACTTTTGCCAAATACAAGATTGTATCAACCATGTCCTGTTGCTTCAGAGCTGATTTAAATTGCTTTTCGGCTTCACGATATAATCCTAACCTAAAGAGACAACAGATATAGAAAGTATTTGTTTGGTTGGTTGGTTGGTTTCCTTTTAAAAAAAGCTTATTAAATAATGAAGCACTGCACACTAAGCCAAACATGAACTGTCCAAAAGCATACTTTAAGGTCATATATTTGTGTGCATGTTAACGAAACTTATGCCGTTAAATATATTAAGGTTACAAAGACAACCATTCAAAACGATGAAAAAGGGAAAATCATGAAATTTGGCCCCCTTTTGTACATGCAGCTTTTTGGTGCTAACTGAATAATGATGTGCTTGTTTTCATAGGACACTTCCTGCTCCTTGTACAGGAGGAAATGGGCAATTAAAGTCATGCCTCAACCTCTACCCACATGGTTTTGGAGTAGAATTTCCCCACTCATGACAAAGATCACGCAGGTACTTTCCACTGTAAAGTTTAGGTAATGCTTAATCATCTATAAAACACTTTCTCCTAGCCTTGTATGGGAAATGGTGAAATTTCTGTTGCTGATATGAAAAATCCTTAACCGTGTGCTGAAAACACACTGTATTGTAAACGGCACCACAGCTTAAGACCATCCAAGCAGATCACTTGGGAGGGAGCAGTACATGGCACATGAACCTCACAGAAGTCTGTTTCATCTCAAATTTGTTTTGCAGTTTTACTGCAGAATATTTTGCAGTAATCTATAAATGCTATATAGACAACAAAATTAAGAGGATTGCACCCTTTCAACACCAGCAAAAAAGGTACACTTTCTCACATGCAAATTGCCTTGCCTTTTCTTCAGCCAAAGACCACACATACTTGGTGAAGAAACACTAAACACAGGCAGAACAAGTCGGCCAAAACAAAGGAACACAGCCAATGGGGACATAAGGTAATTTTGGATCCCGGAAGCACATGTGCCTGCTTGGATGCTTTAGTTTCTGTAACACTAGTCATAAAAATTCTGAAAGTTATGAATGACCTCTAAGCTCAAAAAACCCAAACCAGTCTAATCTTCTCAAGAATGTCAAATAAAGGTTAAGAATAGTGAAGAATGTCATTAGTTCGGGCATCTAAAAAGAAGCATGGTTTCAAGCCAAGATACAACATGGAATTTTAAAGGGCTAACTGCTTTGCATTATCAGCCTGTTCGTATAAGAATTCCTTACAGAATTGTAAGGACTGCAGATGATGCTTCCGTTTTTTAACAACCCATACAGTATCCATATGTTTTACATTCACAGGACAAACACATTGTAAAGAATGAAAGGGAGAGCTGCCGCAGTACTTGTTCGAATTATGGGAAGCAGGGTTGTATCAGGAGGAGTTTCACCTGATGTGGTAGAACTGGCTGCTACAATCATAGCCAGACCCTCAGCAACCACTTTGAGCTGCTTGCAAGAAGCTCTCCTCCCTGCTGTTCCCATTCTTTCCTCAGAGAGGCATAATGCTGCACAGTGTCGGGGTACTCCGAAGTCATCTGTATCAGATGCTCGGGCACGGGGTGCCAGCCCTGAGACCTTGGCATCTTTGGAACTGGTACTTCTGGGGCAACGTACCTCTGGCACAAAGTGTCTAACGTGAATATTTCATTTTTTATTATTTCATCAATCTGAAGCCCTCATTGACAGTTAATTTCTCAAGCTGATATTGTAATATTCATTTTGTGTTTTAACAGCAGTTCTTGGCGTTTATTTACTGACTTTTCAAACGATGACTTCGAAAAACACTAACAAAGGTGAAGATGCAACTAATTCACTTACTTACAGGTACTCAATGTTGATGCCTTTAACTCAAGCGGTTGAACATAATCTCCTTGTAAATTAAGGGAGATTTAACTGTAAGCACAGCCCTCTCTAAGTAAATACTGAACTATTTCTCAGTGTTCAGCACTGCACAATGCAGCCAGCACTCCAGGGCCTGCACTCAGACTCACTCAGCAGAAACGAACAACGGCTTACCTATAGTAGCACTTCCCAATTTGGACTTTCCACCACCAGTCCTTGAATTGTGCGTGCTCCGTGGCAAGGGCTGCCAAATCTAGAGCCTTCCAAAACAAACCCATCATCTTAACATTAATACCTTCAATGTTTACACAAAGAAAAAGAACATGAAGTGAACAATGTGAACATTTTTGTAAAGAGAAAATTTTGAACAAAAAGTCCGGGCAAACGTGAGGTGGGGGCACCGCTTTACATTCACTATTTTTATAGCTTAGTGCATTAAGTAGCTGAAAGGATAATTTATCCCTATAAGAACATGTCATCCAAATAGCTTCTAGTAATTCAAGGAGAAAATATAAAATTTGATGAGAGTCCTGAAGTGCTGCTTCAGAACATATAGAATATTTGTGTAAGCCAACATACTTTTTCCAAGCTTCCCATCCTTGTTCAATAAAAGTTGTTAAAAACAAGCAAATATATACTAAAATAAAGAAATCGGTTCAGCCAGTTTCAAATATTGTAGAAATTGTCATCTCATTGCTAATATCAGAGTGCCTCCACTTCTGGGAATGCTTAAATGTGTACAGTAAGGAATACTTCTTCCTTTAAAAAGTCTGTGAGGTAAGTAATTATTTTATGACAGATAGGAAAATTAAATAAATATTCTAAAAAACAGATAGCTATTGAAGAGGGTGGAGGTCTAAAATCTCTTTTACCTGGTATATTGGAAAAGTATGTATTCTAGTCAATGGGCTACCATCAGCCACCCCAGACAGAATCTATGGCTTTTCATGTTTTAGCTATAATATCAGCATTTCTGTTAAAACAAATAGATGTGTGCTCTGTACCAAAACATACCAAAGAAGCAATTGTTACTGTTCCTTTTTTTTTAATTCCATTTTGCCCCAGAACCTGTCAAAGCCACGCTACATTTGCTACTTGTATTTTAGGGATATAATCAGAAATAGTCTAAAAAGCTTTAACGCAGTATTTTTATAACAAACCTTTTTTTTCATTTTCATAAACATTTTGCAGACCACAGAAATCAGAAACTAGCTATATATTAGGAACAACATGGAAAAGTTCTGTGCAGCGGCCACCCAGTAGCAGAGGAACCAATAATTTCCAGGAAAAAAATAATCTGGATACTTGAAATACTAGAAACAGCCTAATTTAGTGACATCTACTTCTGTGTTCGATTCCTGTTCTTCCTGCTAGTAAAATGAGGCTGCAGGTAATTAACAGGGTGCAGATTTGACATAGCACAGCAAAGTTGCTTAAACAAATTGCTCTCTCTTGTCTCCGTGAGAAAATAATTTGTTTTCTCTAGCAATTCAGGCTAAGGAGTTGCAGTGATGCTGTCCTCAAGAGAAAGAGACAGTTGTCATTCCCTGCCTCTGTGACAGGAGAGAGAAAACCGAGGAAAGCTTACAACTCTCAAGACACCATTTCTTCGGGTTAGGTGGAATCCTTGAAGACCTCAGATGGCAGCTCTTATCTCGGTTGCCCTTTGTTTCTTAATGGCTTCACAAATTGTACAACAGGGCCTCTGGACACTACAGCTATAATGGGGAAGAAGCTTGCTTCAAGACAGAAATTATCACTTTCCCTTCCAGACAGATACGTTTTTTCATCTGAAGGTATGTAAGAAATTTTGTTCCAGTACTGGGAAAATTTGGGAAAGTGGTTGATGTTAAAACATCGGTTACTTCTGTTGCATTTACAAATGTATAAACAATGTGTGTGTCTGTCAAACACCATACCTGCTTCCAGCACAGCATGAGCAGCCACTTAAAGTAAGGATCACACTGCAAATAACGTGCTTCAAAGAGTTTTCCTCAGAGTGCTGTGATGACAAGTATTCAAGAAGGACTGAATTTCAAAAAACGATCCCTTCTGTAGCTACACATTCAGCTTTCTTTTTGGTACCCTAATTATTTCTGATATCTATTTTATGCAAGGCTAACAATTCTGGCTGCTATTGGAAAGGGGAACTAAGACCGCTTCAGGCTTAGAAGGCACTGACATCAGCAGTTTATCTGTCGGGGCAGATCATCAGCTCTTACTGGGATCTTATTACTAACATCAAGAAACAAAGCATGACTTCATTTTGAAGTTAGTTTCTGAAATTATGTCATGTTTTTGTACTTTCCTATTAAGGAAGTAGGAAAGGAACAGGAAAATCCTGTTTCTGACACTTTACAAGCTATCACAAAAAACTTTAATCCAAAAATACTACAAATGTTACCATAATTTTCTAGAAAGTGTTTGCCTGAAAAGGCTTTGTGCATATCAATGTCAACTTTTTGCATGCTAGTAGTTATCGACTTTCTGCTGGTATTACAACAAAATCTTTCGACAATGTGGCCTTTGAAATGTTAGCAAATTGATTAAAATAGACTTTTAAAAGTGAAAGCCTTCACCTTGCCATGTCAATTCCAACTGCTAGCATATTTCAATTTCAGTTTCCTGCAAATTTTTTTTTTTTTTAATTGCACAGTTTAGGTACAAATTGATGTTCAATCTGCACAGCATGTTAATTTTAAACCAATCTATAATAGCAGTAGTAAGTATTACATCCTGCACTCCTGTGTATTGCTCAATGTTGGTGCAGTCACATTAATAATTAGAAGGGAAAATCAGCACAGGTTGTGGATTGGCAGATACCGGGATGTCCTTTTAAGGATTTCTGCTCCTAATGTACATATCAGAAAAAAACCCACAACCCACTGATTGTCCCAAAAGTTTTAATAAGCTTTAGGATATAATTCATCATCTGGAAATGCTGGTCAGATGAAATTGTTACTCCATAGTTACTCATGTACGCAGGAGCCCATTTCAATTACAGTATTAGCCCTGGGAAGCCTTTCAGAACAAATTTATTTTACTCTCAGTTCTTATATTTGTGCAAATAAAAATAATAACCGCCCCTAATACTTAGTGGGTTTTCCATTTGAAAAAAAAGTTTTTCTCAAACAATGCTTCAGAGCTGTTTTTAAATGAAAAAGAATGTAGATTCTTTAATTGTGACTCTATTTAGCATGATTCTGAGACTCATTTTTTTAACATTACTTTCCTTAGCTTATAACTTTCCTTATAACTAAGACTTCCAAATTGTCTATCAGCTGGAAAACAGCTTGTAGGGTTGTAGTAATTTACTATTGTATTGTAAAATTAAATTGGTAAATGTACATTTGTTTGAAAATTGGTAATTTCATACATAGTATTGTATGCACCAAGAAATTAAGATAGATGGAAACAATAGCAAGCGTCTGCTGCTTCTTTCGGGTGCTGTTGAATGGCAGTAATTCTCCCGGCAATAGTTATTGACTAAAGTCTTATTTGTAGCCAAATCCACACAGGACAGTCTACAAGACAGCTGAGTAAATTACACTAGCCACAGTCAATTTAGCACAATTTCTTTTGCTGACTGCCTTCTGTATTTCTATAGTTTGTAAATCTAACATACTTCCATTATAAATGGATTTCTATCAGAAAGTATAAATGTCAGTGTATTAGGAAGAACTAAGGAAATATCAGAGGTCGTGACTTCTGGCCCCAAGTATATACCGTACACTCATGTTTCTTCCTCAGGACAAAGTGTCTTGTCATCATTACCCACCCGTGAATAATGGCAGAATATGAAGTCACAGCCTACTGCCGACAAAAAGCAGCAACTGAACTCCTTCTGGACAAGTCTTTTAACATTTCCCTGCTCTTAGAGCGTTTAGCCCATAAGATGGCTTTCAGAAATAGCTCAAGGCGTACAGAAGGTCGGTTATGAAGTATACGTGTTCAAAATGAAACAAGTCAAGAACAATAATGGACAGTACAATGCATAGAAAATTCAATAGTAATTTCTTCAGAAAAGTGTCTAATTTTTCATTAAATAAGATGAAAGACTTTTGAATACATTTTCAAGTCCTGAAAAAGCTCAGTGCTTCTCTCTTTGCATCCTGACATTTCTGATAATTGATAGATTACAGATGTATTTACTTTTAATTTGAACAAAGTTCCTAGTATTATTTGTCCAGTTGAATGCACACTGATTAATGATATTTCTCAACTGAAATTGCTGAGGCTTTTTTTTTCCTCTTTCTATATACCGGCTGAATACTGAACGGAAGATAAATAATAAAACTGCCTTTGCTTCTTAAATAATAATGCTGTTGAGAACAGCACAGACTGTTCCAGATCAGCACAGTGACAAAGGAAGGATATTGTCACTACTACTTTTGTGTTTTATTTGCCAAAACTGCAGGAACTGGTCTTCCAATTTTACCCATGCAGAAAATCCACAAGTAGAGGCTCTTCAGTCTACACAGTAACAAACTTAAGCCAATTTCTCAGGCTTCCAAGCCTCCCAAGCTCTTTCATTTCACCTCATGCAGAAAAGTGTTTTTTTTTTTTTTAAGAATGTGCAACATCACGCAGTAGCAGGTAATACAAAGATGTGAGAGATGCCAGTGGATGTTCTCATGGGTGATCAAGCAAGATCCAGATCAACTTTTAAACAGTTAACTTATGTGCTGTTTCTCTGCTGAATCCTAAGCGACCAAATTCTTTTCAGGCAGAAGCAAAAAAATCAATTAGTGAAATGCGCTTGGTAGGAGAGGTGAAGAAACTCATGACTGCACGAGTGATGCAGTCAAGTTTAAACAGAAGTATTTCTTTTTTTTTTGTTTAAGAAAAAATAATGGAGATGAGGTTCAAAAGGAAGGGAGGAGAGTCTGGAGAACAGAATTATATTGAAAATGGTGTAGAAAGTGCAGAAGAAATGAGGAACGAAAGCAAATGAGAGAAAGCAAACTGAAAAGTTAAAAAAAAAAACCTCTTCAGAAACACACATTACATTATAAAGACACCTCATACTGTGAAGTGTGGCACAATTTTTTTCCCTACAAGATGCTATCATTAACCAAACACGTTGATCTCCCTCTCATTACACAACAAACAGTGGTGACTAAGCTGGCACTTCTTTGCTTATGGATATTTATTCAAATGGCCAGGGTACATAAAAAAACATAGGCAAAACTTTTCCTGCAAGACAGCAATTCAGGATTCTCAGCAAGGATTTCAAAATACATGCAGCACAGTGTAAAAACATCTTACCATTTTTTTCTGGAGTGCTTGGAAAATTCCTTGCATCATATGAAATTATCTGTCTAGCCTAGAGATCCTGCATGTCCTTAAAGTGTAGGTCACAGGCACGTGTGGCATCTTATCAAGCTACCCTTTTATTCTTAGCGAACAGAGTTCTCAGTTACAAACAACATACATTTTAATTATTAGTGGCATAAAACCTAGGCACTTTCTTCACATTCAGTATCAGAATATATAAATGTCAATTTCTATTTCTCTCTGACATTTCTGACTGTTTCAACCATATTTTGGATTAACAGTGCACTGCATCTCAATCCTCTTAAAAGAATGCTATGCAATAAATTGACAGGGTACAACTATAATCATTTGATACTAGATTAAAAAGCTTCACATAGCAGTACATTTGGAAATGGTTCTGATCTATGTCAACAACAACAAAATATTTTATTGTACATTATTGATTAACGAGAGAGTTTAACTTCAGATCTAATCACAACCGGTTAGTAGTATTGCAGAAAATTCAATAACTGTTTAGTCAGCTATGCATTATTGACACAAACGGTTCTTTCAAGCAAACTTCAAGCAAAACATCTGATTCCTTTTCAACTGGGTGCATATATCTAACATAGTAATGAAATATTTTGACACTTCATTCATTGAATAAATTAATTATTTCCCTGGATGAACTGCCAAAAATGTTCTGCAACCTTTGTTATTTCTGAAAGTTTAAACAGTATGTACCCAAACTTGATCTTACCCATTCGGTGCAGTAACATAAGAAGAACCACATTAGAAACATTTTGGACAGGGTACGAGGGCAACGGTATAATCAGGAAAACTTCGGAGAACGAATGTTATAGGCAATCATACGGACACTATCTTTCTCTTGAGGCCACCAAACACCTCAGCACTATGGAATTAAACTTCTAGAAAAAGTCGTACTGATTTTTCTTTTTCCGCAGTTTCACCAAATACTTTTCTTGCCTATTCACCCAAATGAATGAACAACCATCTCAGTAGTTAAAAATGTCAAATGATGTTCAATTCAATCACTAACTATTTTGTCAGGTATTTTCACCTTCTTCTGTTAACGGACAGCCTTCTGAAACTTATTGTTTACTCTGAAGCCTCAGGAACTCTGAACTTTCTAGGCAGTTGAGCTACCTGACGTGTAGTTTCAGCTACTGCTTAGGCTCCAGTAAATTCTGTTAACATGAAACCATTAGATACAGGGATCTTATCATGTTGATAGACAACAGACCTAGTTTTAAGCATTAAAATGTTTTGCCTCTCAAAAAAGAAAGCAATCCGTATCTTGGTATCTGCAAACTATCGTCTCTGATTATCATCCCTATAAGAAAGGACTTCTCTCCCTTAAACAACTTGTAATGCTTCACCTTCGTACTCAGCTGTGATGTACTACCTAAATCCTTAGTTTAGCAGAATACTAAAAGAAATAACCAAATGATACATAATAAAAACTGAAAATGGAACATATGAATTACTCACATTTTTTACGTCGTTTTCATGGTGAAAAATATATTCGAACAACGCCTGTCAAGAATATTTAAAACATTATCACATTTGAAGATAAAAATTGATATTATTTAGAGAAATACAGAATCTTGATTATGCTAGGCAAAAAATAATTCTTTGTGAAAGCAATTACATTCATACATCACAATTGCTGATGTTTACATTTAATTAAGACTTGAATAGACCAAAACTATAGATGTGCTACATTGCCATGACAGGAAAACATTTTAATTCTTAATTTGTTGCAAGAGATTAGTGGAATTGTCTCTTATCTTTGATCCTCAAAGTCACTTAAAAAAAAAAAGCCAGCTGTAATTTGAAAGTGGATACAGATTTGAAAACCTGATACCATTTTCATAAGTTTTTAACTGTAAAATCAACAAGTGATCTAACAAAGACTTTTTGCAATGTATAACAATATAACAATATTGTGCTTCTGAAACTCTAACACATCATCATAACACCAAAGCTTAAAGTAAGTTACATGCATCAGCTGTGTTGCGGTAACTGCTCATAAACCCACAACAATGGCACGGCAATATAAATGCATCTTTATTTACTCCTGTAAAAAGCTAAGCAAGTCATACTACCTTGCAGCTGTTCCACACTAGAACATACAACAGCATATAACAACTTACTGGGGTGGAGTTTTAAGTGAACAAAATTATGTTGAAAGATACTAAATGGAGATATTAAAGATAACCAAATGGAGACTAGAAGCCTCTATTCCCAGAAATGTAGTATGGGTGCTAGCAACACAAAGTTCAATTGAGTTGAACCTTGATCTTTTTCTGCATGCAAATCCCAGGTCTTAATTGCTTCAAAAGAACAGAATGTTTTTCTAAATTCTCATTATTCATTATAAAAAAATAAGAAAATATTGTCCCACAATGAAAGAAATAAAGAACAGGAAATCAGTCTTCTAACAGCTTCCATGACTCTTCTGCCAGCTTTTCTTAGATAAAATTCTTAAAAGATTTACCTTAAGGAAACTAGAGAATTACTAATGAATTGTCATTGGAGACAAGAGAAAGAGAAAGGAGATGCTGAGGGAGCTGGGCATGTTTAGTTTGGAGAAGAGGAGGCTGAGGGGAGACCTCATTGCCCTCTACAACTACCTGAAAGGATGTTGTAGAGAGGTGGGTGTTGGTCTCTTCTCCCAGGAAGACATTAAATATTTATAAATAAACACACATTTATAGGGAGGTTAGAACAGGTGGATGACAAAAGAATAGAAAATAAAGAAGTAGCAGAACATTTCCTCCTCTAGTTCAATGACAGGGAAGCATTCAGTAAAAGTGAGTAAATCTAAAGTGATAAAAAAGATGTTTTCTCTCATGGCTGGCACAAGGAATTTACTGCTGTTATCTATAGGCCCTGACCTTCAAAAGGATTTAAATGACTGCACATTCACTTGGATAAAAATATCTAGAGTTATCTTAATAACTCTATTAAAAATCCAAAAGCTAAAAAAGATAAAATATCTTGTTTCATGCCATAAACCAGTTGCTAACTGAGATTTACCAGAGGCTCTCTCTGGCAATAGGTGATACCTCTTATGTCTACTATGCAGTTTCCTGCGATAACGCTTAACATGGCTGATGCTTGTCAGAGAGAAGCCACATTCCAGTATACTTCAAAACATCGGGAGACCTAGTCGTGCAATGAAAAGAGAGATAATCTAACTTAAAAAAAGATGTGATGAGTGTACTTTGCAATCACATAAAGAAGAAGTACATAGGAGGAGTATATACCAACACAGGCTAATTATGTGAATTTAATCGTTGCAAGATTTATCATCTTTTTGCACCTGGGAGAAGTGACAGCTCAAAGAGTTTTAAAACTTTAATCAACGATCCTTAACACAGAGTGCAGTCTGCAGTCTCACCTCCTGCTTTGTTTGGCTTTAGCCTTAATGCTGTCTTGTTTAAAAAAAAAAAAAGTTACAAATCCATGTAGCTCCAAATTTAAACTTAGATCTTCCATTCTGTGTGAAATGTTAATGTCATAATGTATTAGCTTCATAATACTGACAAGTACAGTTGCTGCCTATGGATGTTTCTATGACTGTTGCTTTACATTTTTTGGCTTAAGCCCCTTTTCATACAAAACTGAAGGAAGATAGAAAACATCCCAGAAAATGCTAATGAAAAAAAAAGAAATTGTTAAAAATATATACATTTCTCATTCCTGAGAGCTGTTGCTGAAAATAAATATTTAATCTGAAAGCTAACCAAACACAATTAAAAGCTATCTGTCTTCAAGGAGAAGAACTAATCCTAGTTTCTTACGGATGTGTCTTGTGTATCTTAATCCTTCCCAGGTTTCTTACATTCTCCCTACTTTACAGACTGTGATGGATTTAGAATAACGTGTTTGCTGGCTGATTGCTGGCAAGGACATAATTGGACAAAAAGCCTGCAGTTTTTTCAGAACTGATAAAGAACTGACTCATAACTGCCCTCAGATGATAGTTTGGAAGTCTTTCATTATCTCATCAGACTAGAATTTACTATATTTGGTATCTGTTCTTTCTAGTTTGGTTAAGAGGCCAAGGGACAGAGATGTAAGGAGCAGGTGGAGAACACAGTGCAATCACCCAACATTTATTTCCGTTGAAAACCACATTGAAAAGCAATGCCTTACATCAGTCTAGATCAGGTTTTACAAAACAAAGGAATTTGCTAATTGTTTATGAAAAATTATTAACTAAAGTTTTGGACTGGAGGAGATAATTTCCATCAGCAGGTTATTAGGTATTGCTAGTCTTCTAAGAGTGTTCACCACTACATTTCTCAAAATAGACTGAATGCATGAGAGTTCTATCGACTCGATGTTGCTAGCCATATATACCTCCTCGGAGTGTGTCTGGTAGTCATATGACGCCTTGTGCAAAACAAGTTGTTGGTCTCAGCCCAACAGTTGCTTTTTTGTCAACAAAGTATGCACAGAAAACATCTTAATCTATACAATTAACTGGGTGTGTTGGGGAAAGACTCAACCGAAAGGCCTCAGAGTGATAAATCATTACACAACTTCAAGTCCCTTCCACTCAGAGCTGAAGCCCGTAAGTTGGGCAGATAACCTGCATAAAGCTGTTCTATTGGCAGATAGTCTCGATTTCAATGGCTGTCAATCATAAGATCTTAACTTAAAATGAAGAAGAATTCTGACCAAAAAGATGAATTTTTTTTATATAAAAAGTGTTAACTCATGCTATAAAATCAAAGGGAAAAATCTGAACATTTTTAGGCAAGGATTCCCTTCTATTTGTACACAGAATCACATTTCTGGACAGTAGGGAGGGTTCTGCTGGGTTTTTTTTCCATCTGGCTGGGTTTTTTTTAGTTGCCCTTCATCACTCCTATACAGACAGTTCAAAGTTATTTACCAATGGAATATTTTATTTTATACAAATGTTTTTCATGGGTTATACTTTCAACATAACCTCTTCAAATTCAAGTCTGGTAACCACAGTCAAAAGATATGTAACACACTATTTTTCTGAACTTTACACCTACAACACAGTTCATCATTGTTTGTATCCCCAATCCTATGTACAGTTACATTAGAATGATGCCAGAAAATAAGAAAAAGATGTCACAACATTAACCAAAATAGTACGTACCTTTGCCAGTTTGGGTTTTTGAGCATATTTTGCTAAATTCAGTCGAGACAGATTTATGAAAGGGCCATCTGGATTTGTTATCATTGAAGCCTGAAGGGGAGAGAGAAGTTTTTAAGTGGGAAGATCCCCTACATTTTTCCTGAAAAAATTTCAAAATAATAGTAACGTACAAAAAGCCCACAACCAAACAAAGCCTTTGTAGATGCACTGCTCTACTGTGCAGTACAGACCCTTCTTAGTGAATTCCATCTTTTCTGAAAGTCAGGAATTTGCCCTACTCCCACACAGTCCCTGAACAAGGTTGCATGAATCACCGTCTGGAACTACCTTTTTCTTCCCTCTCTCCACTATCTCCGTAACACGCCTAAGCATGAAGCTGGGACTAACTCCTAGATGGACTGAAGGTAGTTGGGATACAATAATGAAAAAATATTCAAGAAAGAATTAGGAAGATCAGTTCATACCTGCAATAGTGGGGATAGTGAAAAGATACCACGTTTTGCCATTAAGGTGATGTTAATCTGTATTACATATTTATGCCAGTTGCAGTTTATTAGTTTTGCCAACAGAACAGGATAAAACTGGTATAGTTTATTTTCCTTATCTTCTGAAGTGACAAGCACCGAGAAATTAGTAATTGTTTTGCAGTAAACTGAAAAACCTGGAGAAGGTTTCAACATACTTATGGTGAAATCATGTCATAGTCTTTTCATGGCCTTCAGCGAATAAAAATGAGTCTCACAGAACTTGTGAATTTGGAATTTCCATGATTTTCTGTGAATTTGTGCATTTATGTATATTTTTTATATAAACCCACACGCAAATTAACAAGCAACATTTTCAAACTCTGCTTTGAAAACAATTTAAACAAAAAATTAAAAATGCTCACCTCCTTCAAACTTGAGTTTAGACACAGCGTTTAAATCAACTCCAATGCCACTGTACCAGGCACTATGACCACGAAAGCCATCATTCTGAGAACAGAGTCAAGCAACTTACCGTTCCTAGCCTGCCATATCTCCCAGAAGCGCTAGTAATTGGGCGAGCTGTGAGAGCTGTTCGAGGTGTTTTTATAGCCTGTTCCATAGTACTTGGCCGTCCACTTTGTGTGCTGGGTCTCACAAATCCTGTAATAGGTCTTCCTGATTGAGTTACTGGCCTGAAGGTGTTAAGCACATTATCTTTATGTTGAGTGGTATTTATTGATAGAGAATTTAAACACTTATATCTGAAGCATTTCATTTTCAGAAATTTAGGATTTGCTCATTTGTATCTAGTCACATTTTTAAAAAATAAAAAATCACACACCTAACAGCTGGGCTGGGGCCTCCACCTTGGCTAGTTCCAGGGAGTTTCAAAGATGTTCCTGGTCCTATAAAATAAAAGCATTTCTCACTTCATGTTGAGATACTACACCCTTGTCCAGGGGACTTTAAAGAATTATTGTGTCTTACAATAAACCGGAAATTTCTTTATTCAAACTGAGGGGACATAGCACTAGACAAAGACGACAAAACAAATCTTGCACTATACTACTGATAAATTGTCAGATTGTTGCAAGAAACACACCACAACGAACATGTTTTCCCACTTTTACCCTTCCCATTTTCTCCACCATCCCACTTCAGGGGACTGAGCAAGCGGCTGTGTGGTGCTTAGATGTCTACCGGGGTCAACCCGCAATAATTCTCAAGAACATCTTAGGAGCAACAGATAGCATCTTCAGCTACAGGGCAGATGGAAAATGACATCTCATGTCATTAAGCCCATGTAAAACCCCCACCCACAATTTAGGGCACAGTAAAGTTCAAACTCATCCATATCCAAAGGTCACCACTGAAAACACTGAATTGGCTTGAGTCCAGGTGAACAGATGAAGGGTCCCCCTTTCACACATTTCTGTTTTGACAGTGGATCATTAAGAATTACTAGTTCCTGCACGTAGATTTTTCATCACCTTCACTGACATTTGATTATAGTCAGTTTTTCTAACCTCCTAAGTGAATGTCTAAGAGATGGTTTTAAAAACTTGATTAAAAGCAAGATGACGTCTATACCTTCTGGTCTGTTCACTGCTTGTTACCGTGTACAGAAAGAAAAAGAGATTTAAGTTGAGACAGCCAGTTCTTGACAAATCGCTGTTACTCATTTACTTACTTTCTAGATACGAACTGCTTTTACTCCAAATGTTTCCAAGAACTGAAGTTAAACTGATAGGTAGTTAGATTCCTTCCTTCTTTTTTCCCCCAAAATAAACCCCAAGTTTGCCCTTTTTCAGTCCTCTCTCTCTCTTCTGCCCTCAAACTGTAATTACCTCTGAGATAACACTAGTCCATTGTTTAAGCAAGTTTAGTAGAGTTGTCCAAATCGATAACTTCTTACCTAATCTAAATACCTTCTAGTTTTTTTAATCCATGCTGATACCAAGCACCTCTGATTCCAGTATTATAGTAGCCACCTGGCTACAGCTGTATTTAAAGTTAAATAATACAAAAAGGTATTAACCATGATCTCCTTAGTAAAACCAACAAAATATGTAAGCGATGTTAAAATAAGGACCAAAACTCAGGATTCTCTCTCTTCTGTATGGCCACACGTAGGACCTCTGTTGCTTACTTGTTTTTTATAGTCCTGTGAATCTTCAATCTTTTACTCCACAACAGCAAGGGTGGACAGTCCACCCAACAGCAGTTTCTACCATGATAAGTAGGGCACTCTTCTGAGAAATGGAGAAAGTGGCCTTCAAGTTTTCAAGCTAGCAGACAAGGAACTAGTCTTCCACTTTCTGAGACTTTTTTTTAACTGTGACAATAATATAAAAATGGTAGGGCATTAAATTCCCTTTTCCCGACATGTTTTTTTTAAAACCGATGGTTGTTCTGTGCTTTTGGTCTACTGGGAGAATGCTTAGAGGATTTAGTTCCGTTGATCTCACCCCAGGCAACTCAGTCCTTATTTGAGAATCCCAACTGAACTAGCTATGAATAGGCATCAAGAGGCCACAGCAGTGCATGTGACCACTAACAGCAACAGAATTTGAGTGTAATTTCAGCAGTTAGTGAAGAATGCAGGTGACTCCTTTAATGCCCTAGTTTATAAAATAGCTGTGATTATCCATAATGCCAATTAGTATTAGTTTCTGAAAAATATGTTGTCAAGGTAACACTTTTAAACAAGATTACAACTTCAGCTGATAAAATTGATGGTGTTAAGAGTCCAAAGGTAACATACTGGGAATTTTCTGTAAAATGATGCTATAGGACACGTTTATTAATAAACAAGACTGATAGAAAATTAACATAGCAAAATTATAAAAATTTAAAAACTGGTGGGATAGATTTCATTATATATGTGTGAAGAGGAACCACAGAAAAGTAGTTGTTTCCAGTGGACCCTACACAATTTAGCAATTATTTAATAACGCAAGACTGAGAGCAAAATCATTATTAAGGTAGTTTAATCTGGAAACTAAGATAAGGACAGATACAAAATTGAAATGGACATGTAACTGATGCAAAAGGATTTGAACTGCTTAGTAAATGAAGTACAGACAATACCAGTTGTAATATGGGAGGTACTACAGATTTTTAAGTTTGTAAGCTCTAATTATAGTGGGGGAGGATATCCTGGAAGATTTGCCACAGTAAAAGACCCTGAGTCCAGACCACACTAACAGCAAAAGGCCACAGTCAGCAAGCACTCATTTTTATTAAATCAGGTGTAAATGTAGAAGTGATCACAGAATGGCTGAGGTTGGAAGGGACCTCTGGAGGTCATCTGGTCCAACCAGGTTCAAGCAGGGTCACCTAAAGCCAGTTTTCCAGGACCCTGTCTAGCCAGTTTCTGAATATCTTTAAGAAGGGAGACTCCACAACCTCCCTGGGCAACCTGTGCCAGCACTCAGTCACCCTCACACTAAAAAAAGTGTTTCCTGTGTTCAGACAGAGCCTCCTGTGTTTCAGTTTCATAATTTACCAAAGACTGCAGGGGGTTCTTTCCCTCTGGAAAGTTCTTATACTTTCTGAAAAACTCTGTACTAGCTCAGGCACATCTAGTGGATTTGAAGCACGAATACCAAAGTCTTATCTCAATGATTCAGGCATCCAGGCTATGCTATCATAATGATCTTCCTTGGCTTTGGAATCTGTGACACATTACCCAGAAAGTCACCTTTTTTCAGTTTAAATATAGTATGAACGTACTTTTCCAGAATGCCTTATTTCTCAATAATATTCATCAAATGATTTTTCTTAGCAGATGGTCTCTACTGCAGGGGCGTAAAATCAAATAGAAGTCTAAATTATATTATTATGCTGTTTTAAGACAGATACATGTAATTAGACTATCATAATGTATAAACACAACTTAAGTACTGCTTGACTGTTTATATGTGACCAAGCATGTAATGATAATTTTTAAAAATGTAATCAGATAGATATGCAATTGCCTACTTCTTTCCAGATGAGAAAAGCTTTTAATGCTTCAAATATTAGTTCTGGCCTACGGCCAGTTCTTCCCTTGAATTCCTTGACATGGGAGGTGGTTGAGAGACACATCTCAATAAGATGCATAAAAATTCCCATGTGGATTGTACAAAAGGAACAGAGAAAAACAGAAATAATGCCAAAAAGTAGTGGAAGACTACTAATTACTGCCGACTTAGAAAGGAACTGACGAAGCTGAAAAGAGCTGCAAACAAGAAACAACGATAGGGCTGAAGAACTGCCTTGGGGAGGAAGAGAGGAAAAAGAGAAAAACAGAAGAGAGAAAATCAGTTCAGAACATGTTTGTGGGAAATAATAAAAAAAAGGTGATGTCAGATTTGGCTGGACTGTTGCCTATAGTACAGGCATGCGGATGAGATTCACAGTACATCAGGGGCATATAGTTTTCTCTAGTTTTCCACGGTGCCTAAAGAAGCCAGCAAGGAGTAAAAGAAATCAATGCACTTATGGAAAAGAGCCAGTGAGTACAGAGATGCAGAGGAAAAGCTGACAAAACACTATTTGTCTGAATCCCCATCTGATAGGCCTAAGCACTACATCAAGATCATGTGGTGTATCTCAACATCGCCATGCAACCATAAAACGATATAAAACTCTTCTTGTAGCAATAGCTAAAAGCCATATCAGGTCACCGGAGGATGTACTATTTTATGCTAGAAGACAATCCTGACCAAAAGAACTCTTGATGCTTCAATGTATTTAAGTGGAAGTCGTTCTTACGTGCGACTTGTGCAATGGCATTTTCATCTAGCATAATCTCCGCGATTCCTTCTTGATCTATATCGATTTCATCCACATACACCATTTCTGTCAAAGCTCGTGTTTTCAAGCTCCAGGCAGCCTGAATGAGGATAAAATAAAAAGTAAAATATCTTCAAGACACCAAGTAAACAATCTAATCAGCAATTTTTCCATTTCACAGTTTTAATAGGCTTGAATAAGGTTTTGAGTTAAACAGCTGGGTATATCCATCAGTTTCCTAATGGAGGTGGAAAGGGAACCAAGACTTTGGACCACTCTTTCGGAGTGAAACAGCTAGAGTTATTGAGTTTGGAGGACAGAATTTCATGCCTCATGAAAAGTTATGACTAATTTAGGTCACAGGCAACTCTCTGAGATCTTGTGCTTTTGAAAAAGTCCCCAGCTACCAGTGCCATTCAAAACCCACCGCTGACAGACATCTTATTTAAATTGGGATGGGACAGGAAGGTAAGTAAACCACTGTAATGTGAAGTAATGCCTTTCCCAGGTATCTGTTGGAAAAGAAGGAAAATTTTTTAACCAGCAGTTAAAGATACACTACGTTACTATTCACAAGTGACAGTCTTCAGAAAGATAGTCTAAAACTCCTTTGTTCAAAGCATCAGCTGTAAAAAATGCATAAGTGTATAGATTAGGCATCTCAGATTGTGAGATTATTGGAGTACTTGTTAGTGAACAGAACAGACAAATTACTACATTAAATGTCTTGGAGGATTATATGAGCAGTGTGAACAGGCAAGCATAATTCTAGCCTATGTGACAAGCTTTGTGTAGACTTTGTAGAGACACCAAATCAATGGGGAAAATTAAAAACGATGGCAGCCATACAGAAGTACCAACAAAACAAGTGCAGATCCAACCACTTTGATAACTTAATATGCCTCTAATGTACTCATAGAGCTGGCATGATAAAGGGAGCCACAAGACCAATTCCCGATCTTCCTTCAGATATTGAACAGATCATCATAAATCTTCCAGAGTAAAAATCACTGCCAAAACAATTAGATTTGTTTCTTTTCTGACATAGTGTATAGCAGTCTGGTGGAAAAGCATGTTTAATATTTGCCAAGGAGACATTTCAAAATAGAACAGACTGATGCTACTTTAATAGAACTAAAGGTCAAACGCATGGAAAAAACTGTTCTTTCAGTAAAGGCAGAAGAAGATCTGGACCTCAGGCTTATTTAATAATTTAAGTAATCATTTACTCATTTATATTGTCTCAGACCATCCCTTCCTCTACACTTCCCGCATATTTCTATGCAACTTTATAACTGTCTATCAAAAAGAAAGTATATCTAAAAATGTTGAAATATTTAAGTCTCCTTTTTTAAAAGCGCTTTCTTCCAAGCAGAAGTAAAGGAGGGAATTAGCCAGCCAGTTCAGACACAATTAGAAACCTTTGTTCAAGTATGATGAGAAAGGAACAGGGCAGGATGATTTGAATCTAGGCCAGACAAACATAATCCAGATCTGCTTTATTATCTTTTAGTTTCTTCCTATGTATAGCAGGGTGACAACCTTTAATTAGCGTTGAGATTTGCAGTTAGATGTTCAACACCCTTAACTGTTTTTCATTATTCTATAGAAGTATTTAGTTTGTTGAATTTCTAACACCTTGATCGTACACTGCTTTTTTCAAAGACACATATGTCTGCAGTCAACACAACCATGTCTATATTGTGAATATGCTGAAATCAGAGCTCTTAGTATAGCCAAACACAGGCTAATTTCCTAGTAGAGAGAAGAAAAGCTGCCCATAGTAATGATATTTTCCTGGGAATTGAAAGTAGCAATTTCTCCATACTAATTGCCAAAACTGGGGCCAGTTCTTAACATAGACATATCATTGTGGTTTTTCCAATAACAAATGTGAGATAATGTGTTTTTAAAAGCAACATGTCTCTCTGTCATTATTGCAGAAATATCTGTCATAAAAAAATAGATTCCTTAGGCTGCTCTTCCAGTCTTTCGTTTGAAGTTTCTAGTCTGAGGCTTCACAGCCAACAAAAAATTCAGATATCGCATATTATTCCTTAATTAAACATCAGTCTGTAGACGAGAGTATTGCCTGTAGCAATGTTTCTTACAGGACTTCTGATCAAAACAGCAAGAGAGAGAAAAATGTTAAATTTGTCACTTAAACTATAGAAAGACGACCTTTACTTTGGGAGACAAAACGACAATTCAAAATTCCTGACTAGTATTTACAAGACCCATATGAAACAAAAGTATAATTTCTATGCATGCACACGCTTATCCTAAATATGTGAAAAATCAAGGTGTGGGAAAAGGAATTAGAAATGAATACTGACACACAAATACAAAGGAAGATGTAGGAAAAAGATCTTTTTTTCAGAAGAATTAAATGAAATTTCTGGCACATTTTCACTCATAAAAAATGTCTACTTATTCATAAAAAGTCACATAGGACTTTATTAGAACAACAGCATATGGCTATTGTCTTACTTTTTAAAAGAAAACCTGAGATGCACATTTCTCTGTTAAAACAGACCCTCCCCAACCAATTTTGATTTTTTTTTGTGTGTCCATAAAGTAAAGGTGTCTTTTATCACATGCGATGTAAAACTCATGCAAGGTTCAAAGATTTTCTTAACAGCTCAGTAATTTCAACTTCCTATAAAGAATCTGTACCAGCAGTCCTGGTATTTCCTAGAGCTACTTTATCCCTGTATGAAGCCTAGTTTCTGTGTTGCAGTTTTTAGTTATCCAGAAATATTTTAACAACCCTGTTCATAAGAAAGTACACAGTTTTAGTAATTTACTACAGTACAACGCAGCGATTTTTCACTCAGTGAAAACCTGTAAGGGTTTAATCTGAAACAAGAACTTCAGCTGAAAAACTTCAATTAAAATGATTAAGAGCAGCCACAAAACTGGAAGAACCACAGTGGCAACAGTGAGAGGAAGGCTCACTTATAATCACAAAAAGCCATAAAAATAAATGCACACATTTCTGAAGATGACTTGCATTTTTATGAAAAGGACACTTAAACAGTAGGAACAAGAAAGGGACAACTCATTTCAGACAACCCACATATTCACAACGTAATAACAGGTTTCGCTTGTTTAACTCATAACCAGAACAGAACTTTACAATAACTAATAGTAACTAAAGAGGGAAGGAATATCTTAAATACCATAAGTACAGAAAAGTGAGACAGTATTTCTTAAGAAATACAAACTCCAGAAAGAAAAGCGACAAAGTGTTTTCCACTTAGATCCCGAGAACTAGTTTGTCACTGAATAGAGTATCTTCCTCTTGTTTCTGAAAAGACCAAAAACCAAATTAAAAAAAAAACCCACGTTAAAATCTGAATCTAAATGCATTTTCTGAATCTGGCAACGCACATTTCTAAGAGGTTTCATTCTCCGATAATCCTTTCCATTACCATAAATTTTATTCCATACCCAATGAAAACCCCAGAACGCAACAACTACCTTGTGAAACGTAATCTTTAAAGTCACGGAGATATCCGGCAGTATTTCACTGAAATCATACTGTATGCAAACAACTTGCATGACTTCATTGCATTGCATTGCATCATAAAATATGTTATTGAGCTGTATTCAAAGACGCAAGTAGCCAAAAGATGCCACCACCTGCACATTACTGTCCTTCCCATTGCAGTAATCTAGTGCTAACGTGGACGGAGTGAAAACTAATTAATCTCAGTCTTCCATCCCTTATGCAAAGCATCATCATGCAGGTCCAAGACTACCAGACTCTACAGAAGGTAGGCAGTGAGAATGAGCTGTAGGAGCAGCAGGAAGGGCATGGGTAACAGCCCAGCATTACATCGCAGTAAATGAAACATGAAAGGGATCCCTAAGAGCATAAACATTGTTCTGTCTGTGAAATACACATTGGCTTTTTCCTGATCTCATCAGCAGATAAAGGTCATTCAGTTCAAGATTCAGTGTAGCTTTTAGAAGGCACTAAGATAATGAACTGCCGAATAAATCTATAGGAAATATATGAGAGAAATAAACTTCTATCAAATATAGAAGCTGCCTATTTAAAATACCCCTTATTGAATGCACTACCTTACCAATGATGAAAAACAAATTTATGCCATCAAGGATTTAACAACAGAACAAGTATTATTCAGCATATCAGATATTCGTACTAATGATCGTATCTAATAATTGTATTTATGAAAAGAATTTTACCTGAAACACGGTGTATTCAGAATCAGGCTCCTGAAAGGAAGGAAACAGAAACTGAAGAATGGAAATGACAACTAAAGAACAACAAAAAATACAATTATACTCTCTGACCACCTCATTTTGCACAAACATTTTCTCTCTGACACATATCCAAATTTCCATTTTATTACACTATGTCAACTTACACACATTATGGAGCTAATCAATGTTTTACACAATGAAAACAGATTTGCAGTAAATACATTTTTCAGATGCTTTCTTGCTTCTGCTGGATCATGTTCGCCAAATCTGAGATTAACATTACAAAATTATTACATTGAAAAATGGTATATTTAAAAAAAAAGAAGGACAAAAAAGTTGGAAGACGTAAGCAAATCTCTCAAAAGTTAACCAGATTATTAGGCCATTGCCTTGAGAATGCCCACGTCATAAAATCCACCTTTGTGCATTTTTGTTTGCTGCTGATGGTGATCACACTGATATCACTGAAGTACATAAAAGAAAATTTCTGCACATACTGATTTTTTTTTATGATGGAAATTATGTATTTATTGTATCCTGACCAGTAACGCTTAAGTGGAATAAATATCAAACTAATGGCTTATTACACCACCCAATAAACAAAAAGAAAACTACCAGATGAAGTTTACTACAAGCCAAAAAGCAGGAACTTGCATCTGCTTGAAAACTTGAGGTAAAAGTGAGTAAATACTAACAACCGGAAATGCAGGTTTATCATCATTTATTGTGTAATTAATCATGTTTATACAACATTTAAACTATCCTTCAGGGCTTCTGCTGCTCACTTCCAGGGACCGGGGAGGAATTTTTCCTCTCCAAGGTATTACTTAGCTTTAGGGGGAATGACAAGGAAGGTGGGATACAGATGTTACTTTTTCCTAACTCACTATTAGTCTTCTGTAGAGTCAGATCACTTCTGCTTCTAGAGGCAGTGGAAAATTTCTTCCATCTGGCCTTGTGTAAATCTACGGCAGTTAAGCCAGCTATATTAGACCGAACATAGAACCTGAGAGTAATTCAGACTAGAAAGGAACTTCAGGAGGTCTCTAGTCCAAAGGCCCGCTCAAAGCAACATCAGTTGAGGTTGCTCAGAGCTTTGTCCAGCTGGGTCTTGAAAACTTCCAAGGATGGAGACCTTGTGCAACCTGCCTGACTGTCCTTAAAATAAATGTTTTTCCTTATATCAAGTCAAAGCCTCCTTCATTTCAATTTATATTCGCTGTCTCACACTCCATGCACCTCTGCAAGGGGCCTATCTCCACCTTCTTGATAACCTCCTTGTACGTATTAGAAGGTTGCTATTAGATCACACTAATGTCTTCTTCAAGCTGAAGCATTGCCCAGCGTGCTGTTACCTTCCTTCACAGCCAGGGCACCCCGCTGGCTCATGTTTCACCAAAAGAATGGCAAGGTCAAACTCAGTCTTTTCCTCTGTAATATGAAACACGGTCTACTTTTTTCAATTTGAGCATTTTTACTCAGTAAATTCCATGACAGCAGGGACCTGGAAGAATAGTGATGCTCTCACATCTTCCTTCAGTAGTGTACTGGAATTTCTGTGGCCTTTTAAGGATCATATTTGTAATCACAAACTTGTTCGCCAGTGTTAGAACGCGTAACACAGCTTATAAATTGAGTATTCTGTGGAACTAAATGTTAATTGAGGGATCAATCTCAGCTGTCTGTGATGTACCTGGGCTTGACTAAGGCATGGAAACTGCCTTTATGTTTTCGATGTATGATTAAATGAAATCCAGCTTCTTTTAATATGTTGTTTTATTTATAGTATTCGTCTTCCGAAAATAAACTGTTCCAGCTTTCTAAGTAATAAATAAAAGGACATTGAGATATTTCAGCTTGCATTTTATTCACCCCATTGTGTCCGAGTGTTAGAGCACATATGGTGTACTAGGAAATGGCTTAAGAGCAGTAGGTGATCCTCCATACCATATGTGCTACAATAACTAATGAGGACAAGGTTAGGAACATTACGTCAACAGTAACTCAAAAATGCCTTGATGTTACAGATGTGTATCTTACTTTAGGCACTGTTCATTCATTTAAAAAATAACTTAAAAATTAAACAAATTTGCTTATGTAGGAGCATTCATATTACTAAAAATTTCAGAAATCACATCCCTCATCACTTTGGAAATCAGTAGAGTTGACCAATAATATTTACTAAAAACTTTGTGCTCTCACAATGGTAGGTGATAGTACGCATTGTTCATACCCCCTAATATACTGTTTCAGTTTTTGACAAGAAGTAACTTCAGATTTTAAATAACCCTCAAGCAGGTGATAGAACCCTCCCATTAAACCCAAGTCTGGAGCAACAAAAACTAACATTAAAATATAATACATTTTAACAGGGGTGGATCCAGCAGTTGCTACTCATGCAAGTAATCCACTAGAACTAGATTCCGAATAAAGATTTCTTTGAGAGGATTAACAAATAGTGTCGCCCCGTAAGCTTGTATCTCAAAACAAAAGGTCAAATTTATTCTTCATTTACACATATAAAGCTCCTTTGAAATTAATAAGATTGTAATAGCAGTGAAGGAAGGATTTAACCCAGATCTCTAAATCCACTCAGGGCATTTTAAAATTAAATTTAATGTGTAAAGTCTGTTTATTTGAAGACCAAAAATATTTAGAAAAATTAAGTCTTCTGATGCTTATAGCCTTGAAGAGGTAATGAACCAAGAGCACATGCCTTATATTCTAATAAAGCTTCATTCTACAATTAATTTCAGGTGAGTACGATTTAATACATGCAGAATATTAAAATTAGCGTATTCTGAAAATGCTCTTCAAATGATTAAGAGTAGAAACACAGAAAAAACATTACCCAGGAACAATGACTTCACTGTATCACTAATTTTTATGCATAAACTTATTAATTACAGTCTCTTGAACCAATAACTGATTTCAGTTCAAGACACTTTTTCAAATCAAGTTCCATGTACATAAACATATCTGTGATAACTTTATTATGACCTTGCAAAAACCAGTATGCAAGTAATAGCAGCTGAAAGTTCACTGCGGAGAAGAAAGGACGAATGAACAAAAGCAAATCCCCATAGCAGACCATTAATCAAGTTAAAGACAGGACATCCACTGCATGTCTATTAATTACATTAGGCAATTTTTTTTTTTTACATATTGTTAAACTACAGCAGGCCTCATACATCGGTGCTGGTTATTGCCTTGAATCTGACATATGGAACACAAAGAAGAGTAATCAGATTAGGTAACTAATCAGGATGATCAACAGAGACAGCCCTGGATTGTATTTCCTCTAGGTCATGCTATTACTATAAGCACAGAAGACAACGCCTGTTTGCTTACAATAGGAAATAATTAAACTGAACATCAGTACTTTATGGGTTTGTATGCCCAAATGCTAGTCATAGATAATATAGCACTTACCTATCCTGCGATAAGATTGTCAGCATAGAGGTAAATTCCATCAATAAAATTTATATACCTAACTCTTAAATGAAGAAACCCACAGAACGTTTTACAGAAAAAAATATTCGTCTACCATAAAATCTAACTCAATAGCAGCTAATTATTCCTCTATCAAAAAGTTCAGCACATTTTATTCATTAGGAACTGTTCAGGAAAACATAATTGATTTTAAAACATTTTGATTTCATTGATGTGTTCTTTAAGAATTCAAGCTTACAATGGCACAGCATTTGATAACTGCTACATAAGAAAATTCCTGATTCATGCCCAGTTGGCTGAAAGGTCAACACCATAACTTAAATACCTCCTAGGGCTTACTGCATCTGGTGACTGAGTTCAAAGAGAGTTCTATACCAATTAAGATACTAAACGAGTGTACATGCAACTATTAATTGGATCATCAGTTAACTTATTTTTGAGACCTTCAAATAATCTTTTGCCATGTTCTTGAAGGATAAATTCTTAAAAATCATTATACTTGTGATGAAAACATTATGAATACTAAGCTATATGTATAGGGAGTGGTAAACTAAGACATATATGAAGAGTACTGGACAAGAAAAAGTCTTACTACATTTATAAGCGTGACTGGCAAAAATGCCTACTTCCAAGGCTATTGTAGAAAACTGATTTCAGCTGCCCGTAGTTTTGTGACAGTGTTGCAGATGCAATGGAGCAGGAGTGGTGCTGTTATTTAGCAGACCAGCTCACAGCTGGGAAAGATCGACAGGCTTTCAGACAAGCAAGGTGGTCTCTTTCAGGCATGAAAACATTCTCAGATTATGTGCTATTAGTCTCTTCCTTTACTTACTTACTGTTACATTACATGTCTTAGAAGAGAGAAGGCTAGTTGCCTGAGCATGAAAAGGTTCTGACCTATGACAGTCACAGTTTAACTCAACCATTCCTGCGCATCTCTTTAAAGGATGCCGTCTCCCGTGGCTGGGTTCATACCATATCCTAACACATGCTTATACCCTATCCAATCCATGCATGAAGTGACCAAGGCTACTGTTCTTATGAGATCCTTCTTTCCCTGTTTGCAGAGGTTGGGAGGCAAACGCTTAGCAGGATATGGGACAAGAGGATGAGAACAGATGGCACAGTGATTACAGCAGCTGAGTATTCCCTTGTGCTGCACAGCAGCTCACTTAATCCAAACTTTCTGTAAGGGTTGTCATTTGTCCGTTTGCTTTCCTGGTGCCCAACATGACGTATCTTGGGCCTGATTTGCAGAAGTGCTCCCATTAAGGGTTTGACGATTAAATGTTTTAGAATTGCTACATGTTTTTTAAGCATAATAAACCACACATATTGGGCTAGGTACCAAAAATGATACATACTTAATTTTAGATGTTTCTGCAGGTTATACTAAAATACTAGTAATGTAATTGACACAGATGGAAGATGGCACCATTTTCTGGCAGGTGGATGAAGAAGACAGAAATAAAGTTGGACCAAAATATTTAAGAACTACTGACTTCATTAACGTGCCACCTTCAAAAGTAGCAGATTTCAGAAACCATCAGTCAATCTACACGAGAATGGTCTTGGACCTTAATTAACTTTAAAAAAAAGTCATCTTAGATCACTTTTCCAGTATTCACAAATACAGCAACTTCACTCATATGCTACCATTAGAATAAATACAGAATAATGCACAATAGCATTGATTAGGCCAGCCAGGAGAATTAAGCCACATACATCACTTATTTGAGTTCTAATTACCTCAGTGTTCAGCCTTGGAGTTTAGTGTCTTTCAAACGTTTTATAAAAATAAAGGTTCTGTTAAATGCGAAGTATTCATGCTGCAATGCATAAACATGATTTGTTTTTTCATTATGTTGTATTAAGTAGGTTCAAAATAGTTTGTAAGGTTTCAACTACATACGAAACACATTCTTGAGGCACGTTACTATTTCCTTTACTCTATGCCTGAAGTCTAGCAGGGCAAACGTGACAGACTGGTACCTGAAAGCAGCAAGTGTTAGACAGTAATGAGCTGAAAGTGCAACAACATAGTTAGGGAAGAGACCTGCAAGGCTTTACAAATGAGAAGCAGAATAATACAATACAGGCTTACTTGGACAGGTAACAAGTAAATACTAAGATTTTGTGTTGATTACAATAAAAAGTGTAAAATCTAAAACATCATGAGCACAGGAGACTGAAGAAGAGAAATGCCATTCCACGTCTAATTGCCATGAATGTTAAAGCTATCTTTTAACTAAATAATTAGAAAATGTTTTACTTGGGATTAAAAGTGTAAGATTTTGTACGTTGAATTGGTTTGAGCTTGGTTCAAGTTGCATGCTTGCAAGTTATTTAACTGATATTCTGGTTTCTCCAACCTGCTGTACCAAAATAAACTGGTGATATAAATAACGCCACATCTTCTCCCGTCAGGAGCTGGGCTCTTTGTCTGGACTAACTGAGAGGAATGACGGAAGAAAGCTGTGTCGCCATTACATTTACACCATGAAGTACAGTAAACTCCATGATCCTTCTGAAGAAACGTGCTGAACTGACACTTAATCACCTCTCCATTTATTTTATTTTTTAAAAAGTCTCTAAACTATTACTGCACTTAGATAAAGTACTTATTATGGAGTAAAATCCACTTGATGGTGTTTGCAAATTTGCAGTGTGCTTTACTCGAACATTGCTCTATGAAATACCTTTTCAGAGAAACACTGAAACGTTGTTCCATGCACTTTTAAAATGTTAAAGAGGAAGACTGATATTTTCCAAGCTAAAATAGATATATTTTAAAATATTTTTAGAAGTCATTAATTCCTGCTTAAAAAGAGCTCTTAATAAGGATTCCTCAAAAAGAACATATGGGGCAAGAGCCAAACTAACCATATTTCAAGTTTGCCTCTACAGAAAGCCAAGACATTTCTCTTCCATCTAAACTTTCAGACAGGTTCGAAATGCGCTGGTGATGAAGAGTACCTTTTTCACATAAAACTGTGAACAGGAATATAGTTCTGAAACGAACACACTGAAGTTATAAAGTCCAGTCCTTTGCAGGCAACCATGACCTGGAAGTCTTTCCAAAACACTGATGAAACTTGATCTTAAAATTCAGAGACTTCATACAGGAACTCTTCTAAGAGCTTATGATTTGATGTAGTATAGGCATCATTCATATCCCCATCCTCCACTGCTTCTCAAAGCATAATTATCTTAAATGTTTTCTTTCATTCTTATAGAAGATGAAGCTTATAGCTTGGTGTGATCGTTTCAAAGATTAAATTAAGTGACCAATTGTTTGCTCCAACTTTATATAGTATTTAGAAAACCTCTCATATTGCTGGTATGCAAGATCCTCCTCTAAGGAGAATGTGTAGCTCTATCTAACAAAACAATTTCATTTATTTACTTAAATATTTGCAGCACGTGCAATCAATATTTGGAAGAAGGAAAACCAAATGGGATCTACATCCTCTCATTAATGTTTTGTTAGTTTCCTCCCAAACATTTTTGCCAGCCTTGTAGAGCTTCTATTCCTTACCCCACTTTTGTCAGTTGCAGATATCTTCAACAAGTTCCCCAGTGCGACTTGAAACTGCCCAGCAAAAGTTTGGAGTTGCCAGGTGTAACAAAACAGTTTTATACTTAAGCTTCAGCAACTCAGTTGAAATGCAGTTGTCTTTACACTTCCATGTTGAGATCATAGATTGAAAAACTTTTTACTAATAAAAAAATATAAATGAATACCTACAGAAGTGCTATGATCTTCACGACCTCCACTGTTGTTATCTGCATTGTCTCAACAGTTTCTCTCACAAATCAAGTGCTGTACTTGAATACGCAAAGATTACATGTATCAAGACTCAATAGTGTAAATACATATAAATGATACAGGACTTGCACAGAACTAATACTCAAACCCATTTAGTGTTCCAGACTAATTTTCTTGGACTGCCTTCTCCACTAAAAATTTTTCCGCTGATGGCTCCTTGTAGTATACAAGTAGCCTTACAGTATAGAACATAAACAAAAGCATATTTTAAATACCTATCCTAAATCAGTTTAATCAATTACTGTGCTTTACATTTACACAATTGTGTGACTGTGTAGTTTTCTTTAAAGACTCTTTCTCTGTGATTAAAAAGAACTGTCTTCAAGATTCTTAAAATATGTAGCTACAGGATGCTTTGGACTTATTAATTCACTGTAAAGTGTCTATGATGAAGATAAAGTCCATTCAATTACTGTTTTACAAATATGGCTGTAAAAATGTTTACACGCATACAACTGTTAATCCAGAAACAACATTCTGAAATCTGTCCTTACAGAAGGGTGGGAAAATACACAGGTATTGAACAACACGCACACGTTTCCAGAGACTTTGCAGCTGGATAAAGAGCAAAGAGAGAGGAATGCAAACACCTTCTCTGTCCCATGGTAATGCTCAGATGTGAAGTGAGCTAAAATGGGTGTCGCTCAACCTTATGAGGTTTAGTCCATACAGCAGATACCTGAACACTGGTGTAAAATCAACATCCTTAAGCAGACCGGATTTTTAGTCTTGGCTTTTCTTCCTTAAACGCCGCAAAATCGTGAGTTAAAAATCCTTGTTGTGGGGCGTCCTGTGACCCCACTACTGTCTCGGTGCCATCCCCAGCAGCCCAATGTACCTGTCGCACTACTCCCCTCCCCTCTCCTGGCTGGGCTGGGACCTCTCCGAGGAGGAGCCGGCAGCCCCGCGCTCACCGCCTGCGCTTTCAAGAGAGATTTAGGGAGCTCGGCGAGAAGGGGCTGCCCGGCTCCTCTCCTCCTCCTCCTCCCCGCGGAGCGCGGCGCGGCCTAGGCCTACCCTGCCCGGCCCGGCTCGCTAGCAGGGGGTCACACCGGGCCTCTCCAGCGGCTGCAACAGCTAGCGAGGGAGCCCTGCACGGCTCGCCCTCTCGGGCGGCCGGGCCGCTGAGGAAGCAGGGACGCGGCCCGGTGCCGAACGAGACCACCGCCGCCGCCTCCCGCTCCGGCCCCCGCTACCTGCTCGCCAGGCGGCCTCTCCAGCAGCTGCGAGCAGAGATCCGCGCACTGCCGGAATTTCCTCCGCCTGAAGTAGCTCCAGGCCTGGAAAAGCGGCTCCGGCTCCAGCCCCATCCCGCCGGCGGCACCGCCGCAGCGGCTCCGGCTGGGTCCCCCGGTCCCTCCCGGATCGCTGCAGGCCGAGCGGGGCCCGGGGCGGAGCGCGGGCGGCCGAGCTGCTGCCGCGGAAACAGCAGGCCCCGCCTCGGCCTGGCGGGGCCTGCGCGCCGCGCCTGAGGCCTCGGGGGAGGCAGGACGGGCGGAGGGTCCGGGCGGTTCCGCGGGTTCAGGCGGCTGGTGCCAGCGAGCCGTGGCCCCGCTGTTGGGCCCAGCCCTCCCTGCAGGAGCTTCTCGTGGGCTGATACATCGGTGTCTGAAAGCAGTTTGATCTGTAATACCGAGAACAGTAGATTTCAAATAACCCCACTGTTTTTAAGTGTGCCCTATTACTTACTGTCCTATTACCGAGAGATGTTTCAAATTGGAATATATGCCTAAACAAGAAGAATACAAGCCCTTTAACCCTTATTTGGGTAAAATGCCCTTTAGAGCCATGGGGTCCTGGTTGAGAAAAGTACAGATTGCTGTGAACAGAACTGCTTTCAGTCTTGCAGACTCCATTAGTTCCTTTAGTTCATTAGTTCTTGCAGAGAAATGGTAAGACTGAGATATTTAGCGGCGAAAAAAGCTGTAATACAACTACTCTTACTTTGTATGTATTGTAAGATGCTGACTGCAACCCTTAGCCCAAGTAAAAAGAAGAAAAAATCTCCAGGGGTGCTTGGAGAAATAAGTGACGTTGTGATGTGAGAATCTCTGATGGATGAACACTAACAAGAGAGCTAAAATCATGTCATTGGCATTTTAACAGATCATTATAGTTTTACTACTTTTGTCTGACCTGAACTATCAATTTGTCCAAGATCCATGAAATGGATATCCAGGCTAGTGAGATCAATGTCAGGTGGAAAGATGGAGAAACAGCAGTGCTGGTCCCAGGACTAGGCTTATTCTAATATGGGAGTAAGTGGCTTGAACTGAAGTAGCAGCTGTAGACAGCTGGGTTTGGGTTGTCCCATGTGGACTGCACAGGTGTATTGGGTTTGCATGGCAAGGTTTTGGTAGCAGGGGTGGCTTCTGTGAAAAGCTGCTAGAAGCTTTCCCCATGTACGACAGAGCCGATGCCAGCCGGCTCCAAGGAGGACCCACTGTGGGCCAAGGCCAAGTCAATCAGCGACGGTGGTAGCACCTCTGAGATAACATATGTAAGAAGGAGGAAAACAACTGCTGTGGAACAGCAGCTAGAGACAGGAGTGAGAATATGTGCGCGCAGCAACTCTGCAGACACCAAGGTCAGTGAAGAAGGAGGGGGAGGAGGTGCTCCAGGAGCCAGAGCAATTCCCCTGCAGTCCATAGTGAAGACCATGGTGAGGCAGACTGTCCCCCTGCAGCCCATGGAGGTTAACAGAGGAGCAGATATCCACCAGCAGCCTGTGGAGGACCCCACGCCAGAGCAGGTGAATGCCCAAAGGAGGCTGTGATGCCGTGCTGGAGCAGGCTCCTGGCAGGACCTGTGGAACTGTGGAGAGAGGGGCCCACGCTGGAGCAGGTTTACTGGCAGGACTTGTGACCCTGCAGGGGACCCACGCTGGAGCAGTTTGTGAAGAACTTCAGCCCATGGGAAGGACTCACGTTGGAGAAGTTTGTGGAGAACTGTCTCCCATGGGAGGGACCCCACGCTGGAGCAGGGGAAGAGTATGAGGAGTCTTCATCTGAGGAGGAAGGAGCATCAGAGACAACATGTGATGAACTGACCGCAACCTCCATTCCCTGTCCCCCTGCACCGCTGGGTGGAGGAGGTTGAGAAAATCAGGAGTGAAGTTGGGCCCAGGAAGAAGAGAGGGATGGGGCGAAGGTGTTTTAAGACTTAGTTTTTATTTCTCATTATCCTACTCTGATTTGATTGGTAATAAATTAAACTACTTTCCCCAAGTCGAGTCTGTTTTGCCAATGACTGTAATCGGTCTCTCCCTGCCCTTATCTCGACCCACAAGGTTTTCGTTATATTTTCTCTCCCCTGTCCAGCTGAGGAGGGAAGGGATAGAGCAGCTTTGGTAGGCACCTGGTGCCCAGCCAGGGTCAACCCACCACAACAGGGAAACAGTGATCTGAGTGAAGTCTTTTCGGGGACCCATGCCACCTCCAGTTAAGAAGAGTGGAAAGGAAATAGTACAATATTTTCTGTTCCTTTTCTGTTTTTATGTCATTGTGGGGGTCCGTGTGTGTTGCATTCCCACAAAACATGTAGGAGACTTGCACAAGGAGAGTCACTGTATACCTCAGGTTGGTCAGAAGAGTGAACTGTATTTCTTGTTGCTCTGTCAGACCATCTGCTGTGATATTGCTAGGCAGTGGTGGCTGAGTAACCATTGAGCTGTACGATATTATCCCATTTTGTTTACAAATTCTTTTAAATGGCAAATCCTCCAGCATGTGTTTTATGGTCAGGTTTAGCACGATGAGCAGGATGTGCTATTCAGAGAGATTGTGAAAACTGGTCAAAACCTACAGATTTATTAAAAATACTAACTTGAAGATCCTCCACTTTTGTGTACGTTTATAAGATGAACTGTTTTTAAATTATTTAAATGCCTGCTGTTACTATCTTAGGTAATTCAGCACGTCTGGGCTGCTACTTTTTTTAAGGAACACAACATGAATGGCACTTCCAGTTCGGAGAGACACACTGTGAAGTCAGTACATTAGTTACAAAGTTGTTAGATTAAAATGCCAAACTGGTGTTAGTTGGTTTACTGGAGACAAATAATGCCCAAATGTTTTATACTTGCTGTTTTTAAAAGGCAGTTTTCTTTTGTGAACAGCCCACCACGTCGGTTAAACAGAGGAAAACAGAGGAGACCAATAGCTCCTAAATTTTATTGATTCTGACACTACCGTCTTAAAAACCTCATAATTATAGTGCTACATGTAATTTTTTCTTTGTGAACACTTATTTTGAGCCTTAATATCTTAATGACTACTTCCAGACTACAAAGTAAACTAAATGTCTAGGGATGCTGAGAATGTTTGATTACAACAGGTTTTTTTAATGATTTCCATTTTGAGATAGTAAATCAAACCGCAACACAATGAAGCAGTGATTGCAGGCAGACACAATGGACTCAGGTTTCCAAGTACTCTGTCAACCTGGGAGCTCTGCGTTCGGGTGAGCAAGTGGTGGATTAGTCATAGATATCATCGACTACTCTATGCTCTGGCTCACCTGAGGGCGTTTGGCTTGACAAGGAAACAGTGTTTTCTGTTTTCTAGAGAAAATTATGGACGTTCAAGGTGACTTGGCTTTCCAGCAGAAAGCAGTGGAGACCCAGAAAGAAGTATGAAGCTGCATGCTTTATATGGGGGATGAACTTGGAGTTCCACTGATGACTTTTCAGAAGAAAAAAATGAGATGAGGCTGTGTGACTAGAAACCAATGGGAATAAATTGTGAGTCATGTGGAGTGCCAGTATTTGGTCCCTGGTCATGGGAGGATGCCCCCAAAAGCAAGAAAAACAGTAAGCATTTCAAATAGCTCTCCTGGGAGGAGAGGTGGAAAATGAATGCTTTTCATATGAGAGAACTGCTGTATATTTAATCAGTAATACACATATTACTGGACTTCAGCCAAAGTTTTATATCACCAAGATTCTATCTATAACAAGAAAGGTCACAGTCTTCCAAAGTTAGCCTGTTAGATACTGCCATATAGCTTCTCAGCAAAAGAAAGGGGAAGATGGTCCTGGAGCAATTTTTGTTTGTTACGCTGTTGTGAAGGGTGATTATTGCACTTAGTGATCAGGCTTAAGTAATGTTGTCGTATAGTAGCAATTAGATCAAGATGGATCTTCAGCTTTTTTACAATGAGATTTTACAGTGTTACGAACGACAGGAAGTTCTTTTTCCTTCTTTTCAAGCTGTACTGTGCAGGAGGTTTTTGCTCTCTGTTTGGCTGCAGATATGAGAAAGAGTATTTTTCAGTTTCTACGTGATGGTATGCATCTAATTCAAATGTATGAAGCCAGAAAGAGTTGTGGTGGCATGCCTAATTCATCCACCCATGGCAATGTGAACACTCAGAACTAAAATCATAAAGCAAAATCCTTCCTATACCTTAGATCAAAGTTCAAAGAAAGATGAATCTAATAATTTGTCAGCAATACTTATATGAGGAAGTGCCTTTGACTATTTCCTTTATATAGCTCCAAATGTAAAGCAATTCTGGAAATTTAGCTTTTATCAAACCATTTACTTTCATGGTTTACCTGCCAGCGTGTAGAATAGAAACACACTGTCAGTCTTCTCTTGGTTCCAGATCACATCGCAATTTTATCTGTGTTCCAGAAGCTACACATGGTGCATTGAACATTTCACTGATAAGTTTGTATAAGAGTAGGGAAAAGTGAAGATGGACAGAGAAAGGTGTGCGCACCCAAGTGTCGGCGGTTACAGTACGTGTAAGTCCCTGTTCATGCATTGCCTCTCTACGCGCACTATTCAGAAGGTGAATATAGACCTGATAATATCTATGATCCTTCTCCATAAAATCTTAGATAGCGTCAATTCTCTGAACTGTGGCACTGTTTTCTTCTCAGAAACGGCTGCCTAAAAAGTATGTCCCGATCCTGGAACTACGTTTCAAAGAAGACTCAATCCAATATTGACAGATTTCCATACGAGTAGAGCACTGACAAATAAAATTGCACAATTCAACTAGTCCTATCTTTCAAGTAAGGCCAATCCCCTGGTGCAGATGTTATCTGCATCCCTGGAGTCCAGTCCTACCTCAGGAGCAGGCATAAAAATGCATTCTGTCTGTCACAGCCTGTTGCTGCTACCAGGTGAGGCTAAATCCCCAAACGTGCTGCTGGTGTGCTTTCTTGGCACGCTTATATCCTGGCCTGTCTGTGGTACTGGCACAGAAATCATCCTATGCGTATCATTTTTGAAGTCTTTTCCACTGATAATGCTGCCTTTCACTTCCTGTGTAGGGGAGTGTCCTGAGCTTTTTAATATGGGGACTCTCATTTATCTTGATTAATGGAATACCCAAATTTGAACCTTTTAACCAGTCTAGTACTTCCTCCAAATAATAATATCTGTGGGTAGCCACATTCCACTTCTCTAACTTATTAAAATCCTGGAATAAGGCACACAAAGTCCCTGTGTCTTTCTTTGTGTGCTTTGTAGAGGCCTGTATGGCAGTCCCCCTTCAGCATGAAAGCTCAACAGCCGGGAATTAGATTCAGGAGAAGACTACCTTTGGGGATAGAATAAGCAAAATCCATTGCAGCTGAAGTTAGGTCACATACAAAATCGGGAGAAACTTCATACCTGTTCAACTGAGAAACTCACCCTATCCATCTGCCTATGATATTTATTTCCAAATAAATCTGGATCTGAATACTTATTTATGGTGTGTGTAGAGGCACTCCTGCATACTTTTGTAATTCTCAAACACAGCATAGAAGCCAGATGGGTAGTCCAGCAAGTATTTCTAATACTTGCTACCCACTTTCTGGGACAACAGGATTTGGGAAGCCAGTACATAACAACTAGTACATTAAGGAATATGTCAAATAAGACTCCATAGAAAAGCTTTACTGGCAGGAATGCAGAAATCCTTGAAGGCACGTGTAAACTCCCTGGCTGACTTGGGATATAAACAACTCCTGATCACGGTTTAGGACTAACTGTAGGGCTGATCGATAGCACTGATTAATTATCCTATGGCATATGAGAAAAAGAGGGGGAATTGCATTGATGGAGGAAGTAAAACAGGAGCTGATGAATAGAGCCATTATAGCTCTGGCTGTCCTTTCCTGGACTCTTGAGTTGCAGTCCTCCCAGACTGAGATGAGTAATGGGAAGAGGGTATAGAGGAATTTCCATATCCTTTTTTCTATGTTTCTCCTAGTTAACAGTAACATTAACTTTTACAATAGACTATCAGCATAGGCAGCCATGCACTTTAGTTAGCTTCAGGTCATTTTGCACAGTTTGACCACAGGCTTGTAAATAGTCTTTTGCATGTCACCTTCTGAGAAGTGTAGATTAATTTAGAATATTTCATTCCAGCTACATAATTAGGGTGTTTTAGAGCCCTGCTGTAAGGCCTTTGCAGTAGAGGAAAACAAAATTTAGGTTATTTTTTTGCTGTATTCCCTTGAGGGTCTGCTGCTGGCCTCCTGGCCTTTAAAGACTCCTGGTCTTTTTAGTTTCTTTGAAGTCAGGTGAACAGTATTCCCTTTAAACACATATGCCTAATTTAGAGCTGCTGTGTTTGCTCTGGTGATGTGGCCTTCTTAGATGCTAATGGTACCTGTCTGTTGAGGTATCTGGTACCAACCTCTATGGCAAATGTTGATGCTTATCCCCAAAAAGTGTACCATATGTATTTGGCTGATGCCAACAGTAAAAGGAAAAAGCCCAGGAATTGCCTTTCTGCAGAGCTGAGGTGTATATAAAAGAGCAAGTACAGAAGGCCGATAACAAAGCTGATCAGATACTGGCCTACAGTGCAATCTGCTGCTCCTGCCACCACCTCTGGGCAGTTGTCACTACTGATTCATGTGAACATGAAAAAAGAACTTGTTTCTCTCATTTTCCACAAAGACAAATTCCTGTCTAGTGCATAGTTGTGCAGTGTACCACATACCCCATTTTTTCTAAAGTCATTCTCTATCTTGAAGTTGGACTGGGTGAGTCTGAGAGAAAGATCAGTGCAAATTTGACTTTGCAAAAGTTTCTACATCAAAGCTTTTTGCTCTCAGAGCCTCATGTGATTGCAACTCTGTACGCTAGTCCTTTGGACCTACGCCTTTCTATGCGTGAAATGAGCTACTGGTGACTTGAGAGTTAATCATAGTCATTTAAGCTGTATATGCTAGATCTAAACAGAATTCAGCCAACTGGGCAGCAAATGAGTGTTCTGTGCCCCCTGTATGTAGCCCCGCTACACAACTGGCCTGTAAATAACATTTATTTTGTTTAAATAAATCACTCTGCCATTGAATTGTATTTGTCATCATGCTGACAAAAGCCTGGCGAGCTTGTTTGGCTTCTCAGGAGTTTTTTCACACAGGCTGCAGTACATGAAAAAACTCTTAGTAGCATTCAAATGGATGATATTTGTTGTTGTTGGGGGCGCACAGTCACAGCTTGGGAGACTGAACATGCTGGCCCTCCTCTGCAAAAGTGAGAACATAGTATCTTTCAGGCTCTGGCATTAAAGGTATTATGGATCAGTTTTCAGATCTGGAGCATTTCCTTCATGATGTCATGTATTCAAATATATAATTGACACCGCATTTGAGAGCTGGAAGTACTATCACAAGGAAGCTATCCAGTGGCTTACGGAAAGTTAGTGGTTGGTTTCAGTAAAATTAGTAGTGATTAAATCTCCATGTTATACATCAGGATTTGTCACATCTGGCATACTCCATAGTGTATGGAGAAAGAATAATTTTGAATGTGTGTGAAACTGCTCAGTTTCTTTCCTATAGCTGAGGGCTAAGATGCTGTTTGAGTACCTTGCTTGAGCTATCTGCATCTTTCACCCACTCTCTCCCAAAATGAGGAAAATTCATTCCATGGAAAGTTGGACAATTTTGGGAATTATACCTCAGATGTACTTAATTTATGGGAGAAGAATAAATTATAAATTTCCCATTTAACACTGGTAGAAAAAAAATCATAATTTAGTAACAGCAGTGTTACGGGAGAGATTGTCTAGGTGGAAGATGGATTTCACTGTGTGAAATGTTACAAGTAGTGTTTATGTGTGATATTACGAAAGGTGGACGTTGCTTGGCTTGAGTGCAATACAGGCTTGTCTGCATTCTTTTTTCAGAAGTTTTGTACTGTCGTGGTTAGTCCCTTCCGTTATTTTAGGTAGAAGTGATGAATTTGCTCATAAAAATCAGATGTCCTCCAACTATAATTAATCCCTCCACGTTCATTGTATCAATGCTATCTTGGGACCATTATAGGTATGTCATATAACTATAGAAATCACCGAGGTTTATTAAAGAAAAGTCATGTGTTTGTCTTGTATAACTATGCACGTTTGTTGTATTAGAAGTGACCTGACCTTAGGTAGTATGTTTTGAGAGACAATTCTCATCTTCTGTGAAAGGACAGGAAATTCAATGGTGCTGCTTTATTTACAGCTGGAGTATTGTGATGATATCACTGTCTCATGGGTAATTTGAACCTTACCTTCATTTATTTGAACCAAGAATGGAAAATTCAGGACTCAGAAGAAAGGGACAGTTTAATTTCTCTTCTGTCTATGGTTTATTCTTTATTTGAAAACTAGATATGCCCAAGACAGGCTACAATAAGAACTCTTATTATAATTATTTCTAAATTAAAATATCAGGGAACTCTACTGAATATCAGGAATCCATTTTTATTTATCTTTATTCATAAAACACATGCATTTGTATAATTGCTTTTTATAAAACATGGGTTTTGTTGACATCTATATCTGTGTACTGGATTTGAGTTGTGTTTCAATTAATTGTTCAATTACTTGTCAAGATTAAATATTGCTTAGAGTTTTAAATCTGCTTCGCGTTTTCACCTTTTCTTTTAATACAGCTTTTTTTCTTTCTACTGACAAGGGCACTTTAAATTGATACCAAATACTGGCTCTGAAAGGACAGATGTATTTAATGCTTTTCTCCTTTACATACTCCTCCAGAATAAACTATTGGTATGCCTAAAATGATTTGTATTTTCCAAATGTTCTTGTGACTCTTCTGCATCAGTCTCTTAACATTTAAACTATGAGTATGAGATACATGAATTAGCTTCTTACAAAGCACGTATGGAAGAGGAGAGTAGGACGGGACTCACCGATATCTAAGACCTCTTTCATTTTAAAAACATAGATGCTATAGGCTGACTTTGCCTTTCTCTGTAAGTCTCCCACGGGGGTCTTCTGTGCATCAAGCAATCACACTTGTTTCTTGAACTAGGAATGCTAATTCTCAGGCCTTATCTGCCATAATGAACTCACATTCTTATGATAAAACCAGGAATAGAACTTAAAAATGGTTCCTAGAATTCTGTTGGTATCTTAAAATTTCTTATGCAACTCTCTAGAGAAACGTCCTGTACCTCTCAGTAGCTAAGTCATTCAGATGCAGGCTACTGCTTCTGTCACTTACTCATCTCTCTTAAGATTTAAGAATACAGAAGAAAGATGTAATTTGCTGCTCAATACAATTAACAAGGGCTTGAAAATGAACATTGACATTACCGCATATCTACCTGCAGATTGCCTCAGCTAGAGATGTCTGGCTTGCCTTTGAACAAGAGTTGGCATTCTGAAAGACGACATGCAAAAAGGGTTCATTCTAATGATTCAGATACATTTGATGTTGGGAGAATTGAGCACAACAGAGCGTAGAGCGAGTTTTGTTTTCTGTGCTTTGAATGAACCTGAACAGGACTACAGATCAGGCCATGCCACGTGCCTGCTTTTTGGGAAGGCATATAGTTGTGGCAGAAGAGCACAAAGAGGAAGTTCCCTCTTCACATGGTATTTTCAGCAAGGACCCTGCCATCTGAACTTGAGTTCACATAACTGTTCTTGTAGAACCCATTTCTTACTGACCATAGAAAATTAGAAGTCATGCAAATGAAATTGCATTAAGAGCAGAGTTCTGCACTGAGGCTTAGATTCAGCATCGGGGAATGTAATTTGTAGTAACAGCTGCAGGTTTCATTCTGTGACCAGCCAAGACAACAATATGCATCAATAGCAACTATTGCTATCATCAATAAGAATACTGCTGCTTCTTGCCGATCATACATGATATCCTAACCATGGTTACCATGGTCTAGCTGAAAAGGGATCATCCAGCAGTTGATAACAGAACTTAGGTGGCAATTCTGTTCAGGTCCCAAGCCGTTAATCTTCATATGAATTTAGGTCTGCCCTGTTCTATTTATGCATGGACTGAATACAATCTTTGTGATCAGATCCACACCTCCTCCAGTGTACAGGATGAACAGGATGTTTTCCAAGTGAAATTGTTACCTTCCTTTTTACCTTCAGTGTTTCAAATGAGGCACTATTTTAATGCAGATGCCCTGTATGCAGAGCTGAATATAGATTGGTGGTCATCACACTAGTAGGGATCAATGCAGCTATAAAAAAAACAGTGGCCTATGAAAAAGGCCAGTATGTTATTTCTATTTAAAGATAGGTTGCAAAAAAATGGCAAAGGATCCACTGATGACTGGATGCTTAGGTTAAAGAAACTGGGCTTGACTCCTTCTTTCTTTGAAAGTTTAGATCAGCTAGACTAGCACACTTATTTGCAGTGGATCCTAAATATCGAAGTAGAAACCCTGGTAATAATACTAAGTTAACAGTCATATCTGAAAAGCTTGATGTAAAAGGGTTTGCTCATATATATATGTATATATACACACGCATATATGTATATGAAAGCTGTGGAGAGAGAATACAGATCTCTGGCACTCAGTATACTGTATTAATTACAAAGCCATTCCAGCATCATAATTTTTTATATACTGTTAGTTCCCACAAAAAATTAGGTAGGTGTCTTACAAATCTGCTTTCTTGCTTTTAGAAGTGTTAGTCTGTTTTGTTATTAATTTAGCATTTTTAGAGCAAAAATGTGGGAAAGGGATGTATTTTCCTACTGTGAGGAGTGACTATTTTATAGAGGCTTGTGCACTTAAGTTACACTAAAAATTTATATCATGTAGCAGTCTCTTGCCCATATTTTCTTTTACAATTGGAATTCCTTAAAATGAAGTATTTGCTGCCCTTAAAGTAGGCTTACTTTACTTCAGTCTATAGACTGACTTAAGTGCAGTAGGAGTGTAGGGAACCAGCCTACAGAACTGAGCATCTAAATCAGAGAATGATTTAAGTTGGAAGGGATCTTTGAAGGCTGTCTAATTCAACCTCCTGATCAAAACAGGGTTAACTTCAAAATTGGATGAGGTTGCTTAGGGCCTTGCCCAGCTGACATTAGAGAATCTCTGAGAATGGGGAAACCACAACCTCTTTGGGCCACCTGTTCCAGTCCCTAACCAATCTGTTGCAGTGCTTAGTCAAATCTGATAGTATGGTGTCATATAATGAGATGAATTAATTCAAGGTTTGCATTCCACTGCTGGATTAATAGTGCTATGCGATTTTTTAAGTTTGTCAGCATTATGAGAGTTAATACTGTTACTTTTTTTAATGTTTACATATTTTATTTCTTTCATTTTTTCTGAATATTATCACTGGTAAATGATGTCAAATTGATTAACCTGCATTATTGCATGTTGATTCTATGTAGTGACTTACAACTAAGCTCTCTCATGATTCCTTTTGACAGCTAAGCTTTTTGAGAGCTTTTGCAAAGTCAGTACTGTGCATATCTTGAAAACCTTGTCAACTACTGTGTAAAAAGATGTCATCTTGACCTGACAATTTTTAATCTAATAATTAGCACCAGCCCACAGAAATATTAATTCGCCCCCCCCAAAATATTAACACCATGCTTTGGGGTTGATCATCCTACTATCTACAGCTACCCACATCCTACAACTATCCTAGTTGTAAAGAAAAAATTGAAAACAGGTAGAAAAATTACCACTGCATGCAAACAAGGTGTTGCTCCACATTGTTTTTGATCATATCATGAGATGGAGCAAGAGATAGCTGTCACATCAGTAGAATTTAAAATAAATTGCATTCTATATTTAGTTTCATCAAGAGTTGAAATCAATTGATTTTGAGAGTTCAGAATCAGATTTTCATCATAACTCTATTGACGGAAAATCCATTGCTACTTAATCAGACTCTTTATGCGCCTGATTTAAGCCTGTTTAGCTTGTCATATGTCGTATCAAGTGCTGGTGCTTGATACAAGTTCTTCAAATCACCTAGATGAATGACTTCAGTACACATAATTGCGCATAAAATGCAGGCTGAAAAAAGCTGTTTAGATCCAAGTGTGTGTGTGTGATGACTAGAGCCATGTTGTGTAAACACAATGTCATTGCTGAAAGAAACCGAATGCTCCATTGAGTGGCTTCAAAATGCATTCTGGTGTCAGATTGTTGGCAGTCTGAAATACAGTAGTTTTTTATTGTTTATAGACTAAAAAGATTTTTTTTAGTGAACCGTTCTCATGTGCTAACAAAAGGTTTAGGGACAATTTTTGAAGTTTGTGATAGACATTTTAAGAAAGAATACAAATGTTACCGCTTATCTTCTGAGACCAATATTAAACATCATTTTACTACAGCAACTTCAAATCTGGAACTAAATGTAGAAGTTCTTTTGCATTTATTTGGAAAAAAATATGTGCTGTGATGTAAATTCTTAGACTGAGATTTTTACTATTGAAATCATGGTTGAAACCCTTCTCTCAGTTTCAGAAGAGAAAGGATTTGAACTTTGGATTATAGGAGACACCTAAAATAAGATCTTTTGGTAAAAATGTCCCAGCTAAGGAAGCCAGTATATGGTTTTCAGTAATTGTGTTCCCTCTGCAGTTTCAGCTGGTATTGTTTACTGATGTACTTGCATCACTTCCTGTCCTAAACAGATTTATTTATGCTTTAGAATGTCCAGAAGAAGTTGTTGCTTTCTATACTAATGATGAATGAATTTAATTTCAATAATGTTTGTATCTTTTCCATCCCTTTACCAGCCCTATGTTAGGAAACCATTATGTGAGGACGTCTAAATCAAATTTCTGTGAATAAATGTATTGCAGCCCTAGTTACTGTCTGCATTGTGAAAATTACATGTTCATTTTCTTCTCAATAGGATGCCTATTTCTCCCAGTGCCCAGAATGAATGTTTACCAAATGAATACTATTCCTATGATTATCAAGGTGTAATTTATCTTGCATAAGTAGGACAAATTAATATACGTAATATTTAATTTCATACACATATAATTGTTTTATTTTCATTTCAACCATTGTATCTAGTTTATCAGTCAGTACAAAAAGAAAATATATGGATTCATAGTTACCAAGTTTATAATAGAACTTACTTTTAAAACGGTTACAGTATTGGATGATGCTTCAACACAGGACACGGTTTTAAAGAGCAATTGCATTTTTCTCTTCAGAGCATGTCAGCTACAACATTTTGAAATTGTCAGAATTTTTGGAGGTACAGTATAATGTACTTGTGGCTTGTTGCTCTTTAGCTCATCATTTTACAGCACCTTGCTACAAAGATATCTCCTTCTGTGACCATACCCTTACATATTCTTATCTTATATTTCCCAGACTCTTCTGTGTTGAGATGTGAAGAAATCAGTAACCATTTTTCTGTGCCATTTTCTTAACCTTAATTGGTTCCTTTACTTCTTGATGATGCAGCAGACCTGCTGATTATTTTCCAGGCTTACTACTTCTAATGTTTCTTTACCAAATATTTATCTCTCTTGTGTTAATTTAATAATATATCTTAGCCCTTTCAAATTTTTTAATAACTTGCAACTTATGTGATGGCTGATATGGTATACAATTTCTTGTTAAATTTTCCAGTTTCTGAAGGAGAATTAACTCAAATAGTGTTTGAGTTTGCGATGCTGTCTGTTTTCCTTGACTTCTTATTTTTATCCAGTAGTAAACACACCTTTGTGATCCTTTGTGTTTACCTCAGTGCTATTAAATGGTTGCAGGTAATTCCCATTACTTTCTTTCTTAAATAGGTTCTTAGTTTTGCAAAATATTATTTTCAAACATTGTGTTCCCATAATACACTGAGACCTTTTTATCCCCGAGGATGTTGAAACTAATGTTGTCACTGTTGCTCATCTGTTTCATATTATATAATTACTACTTGAACCAGCTACTCTGTATTACTTAGGACTTAACAGAGAATAATCCCTCATCTTGTGTGCTCTGGAATTAGCTGTTCCAAGAGCATTTGTTTAAGAAATCACTTCTTTAAGCCTTGTTCCACTTAGCAGAACATGAGATACATTGCAAATATATTTACAATATGCTAGGAAGCACATCTTCTTATAAGTATGTGTTGTGAGACATTAAAACGCTGCTTATTTGATTTTATTTAGAGAAGTGATGTACTCGTGTCACTCTATACTAATGAAACATAATTTGCAGTGAGGTATCTGACATCATAGGAAAAATACAACACCCAGCTGAGGCAAAACAGGTAAACACCATGTTTCATTTGTAAAATACCTTACTGGAAGCACAAAAAATGTCTTATTTGGCTAAAAGCTCGTTTATTTCCCACTATAACAGTAGGTCTAATAAAACATACCTTTCCTCGCCCAGGGAATACAGCATGGCCTCACGGATCCTGCTTACAGAGATCAGCACGGCGGACAGCGACAGCCCGTCCCGGGCCAAACCCCGAGGTCAGCACTACGGACAGCTCCGGCTCGGCGGTGCCCGTCCCGCCCGGGGTGCGGGGAGGGAGGGGGGTGCGGCATGAGGTCACGGCTCCAGAAGAGCTCGACAAGGCCACGCTGGGTCTGTGTATCTACCAAGAAAGAGAATGGAGAGGGGACTGGTGTCAGGGTCTTAGTGTATATGAATACAAGAATATAACACCGATGGAGGGATGTCATGGGTCCTGGCGGTTCCTGAAGTGACTGCCCTGTACCAACGATACCATGTGGAGATGTTGAGGCTAGCAGAAGTCAAAGGAATTATTTGCGTCAGAGCTGAGTGGGAACGCTAGACAGAGTAAGGGTAGACAAAGAGGGGATACTACACTGCTTCCAATTCCCGGCAAAAAAATAGATGCTGAGCGTGTAAAATTTCACTTGCACCCCTTATCCGTAGGCATAAGGTTAGCAAACTACAACAATGAATAGTTTCCCTCTTGACATTTCCTCACCTTAGAGATGGTAGTCAATTCCAGAACAATCAAAAGGAAATATTGGCTGTTTGTGTGGTGTGTGACATGCAGTTATTCCCATCCTCCTTGGATTGCGTATACGTAGTTTTTCTGACTACAGTTTTGGGTTCTGCTGTTCATTTCAGGAAATACAATCTGCAACTTCCAGTTAGAGCCAATGTCATATTAAAGTCTCTTTCTGCTTGCTGTTTTCTCTTTTCAGTTTTAGTAACTGCGGTTTTGGAACGTGGGGCTGAAAACAGCCTATTCACTTTCACTAACCAAATACTCGCTTGTTCTAATTTCTGAGTTGCAAGTAAAACCACAAGATTAAAATTTTAGCTCCAATGAAGTTAATAGCGCACATTAGTATTGATCTCAAGAGGTCCAGAATTTCACTTTAAGGAATAATCCAACAAAAGTATACATTTATATAGAGTAGAAGGAAGTAGAGACACCATAAATTATGTATTTTTGTACATTTGTGTTTAAATATGCAATAAACATGCAGTGAAGAGAAAATTAATATATTCTTAATTTATACCACAAAAGTACTCCCAGTTTCAAATGAGCTTTTACAACAGCAGAAGTCAAATATGTATCAAATGCCTATGTCTGCTGACAATCCAATTAACATTTAAAAGCTTGAAACAAGTTATTTCGGTCATCATGTACATTTAGTATTTGTCAAACCTCCTTTCTCATAAGCTTCAGCTTATGCAGGGAACAGCCTTGCAGTTGTAATCTCATTTTTAGCCTCAATATGTTTGTAATGTTATGGAACTGCACAAAATCTTACCAGCAGTTTGATGAAAAGTACATCGATATTCAAAACATTCTGTGGAATTCAAGGGGAAGAAACGCAGAAATGCAAATTTTTTTTTTTTGTTTTTCAACAGGAAGCCAGTGTTCATTTCCCATATTATTTCCAGAATGAGACTAAGCATCATTGTTATAGACTTTTTCTGTAACCAGCTTTCCCATGAAAAGAGCTGGTATAGCAACATGGAACAGCCATGCAGAGTTAACATCATATTAGAAAGAGTAATACATTTTGTACTTCTAAGATGAGCTAGTTGGGAATTTTCCAGTCTGTTTCCCTGGTTAGTCTCCCACCCTGGGGACTCCTGAGAAACTGCGGCTACCTGAGTTCCAAGGTGCTCTGGCTGTTTAGGCAGCAAAGAGAAGGGAAAAAGAGTGCTTATGATTTTTGTGGAAGTAACATTTGCTTTACCTGTTGGTGAATTTTTACAACTTTTTATCCTGATTAGGGATAAAAGCCCTTCAAAAAATTTAAACTTTTCGTTGAAAGGGGAAGTTTCCTTGGCTGTATATTTGTGTCAAGTTTCAGGCTCTATGAATCTCTTTGCAGACCTGTGTTTTGTGCCTTGGGTTGTTTTCAGTAAGTGTGTAGGGCTGAGTGCTGCATCTGATCCTGGTGTCATGAAAACCCTTATTGTCAGAGCTTGAGAAAAATACAGTCTCTTGGTGTTCCAGACTGTGAAAATATGTCAACATCAAACTAATTGACTAGAATGCTTAAATGCATGTTTTCACAAAAGAATTCTTCTAAAACAGTGAAAAGAATAATATAGTCTTACGTTTACTCAAGACAGATTTAAGAGGAAGAACTCCCACTAATTAAAATGTAAATAAAGTAGCAGGGAAAAATGTCTCCAAGGTGATGTAACAAGTCATAAGCATATGTTTTGTGTTAATATGACTAACAAAATAGTAGAAGAGAAACGGAAGTTAAAGAAATGGAGATTTAAAAAGAAATCCTGACAAAATACATCCACTTGGAAAGCCAACTCTGGACTGAAAGTCATAGGAAAATGACTGGGTTTATTTTTAATTGTCAAACCAGACTAGTTATTGAGGAGCTTTTAGAACAACTATTGAAGTTTATATATAGTTTATATAGTGCAAAACTGTTTGCGTGATCATGTAACGTACACTTATTTAGCCAGCTAGGTCCTCTACAGCGTGACAAAGCTGGGAAGGAAAAGGTTCTCCTGACCAAAATTTTGGACTTGGGGGGGAGAAGTGGGCTCCCCTGTCTGTGGGACTGGAAAACGGTGACTTTGTACACTTTTACACTTTCCCGTGTAAAACACTTTGAGATCTAAGGACGAAAGATTGTCGTGGGGAAATTAAGGCACAAATGGGGAAGCGACTCTTGTGCCGTCTGTGAGGCAAACGGTGGGGTCAAAGGGTTAAATATTAGCTATTAAAAATTACAGTTGGCGTTTTCTCCTTGGATGAAATGCAGCTGGGTGCCGCTGGGCCCTCAGGGGGAGCGGGGCGGGGGGTGGTTTCCACACTCAGCTGAAGAAGGGCCTCACCCAGCCCCGGTGGCTGCCGAGCACCCGGCGGCAGCGGGTCGACAGAAAGGCGAGGAACGGGCACATCCCCCAGAGGGGCAGTAAAAATATAAAACTACATTTTGCAGGGGGGAGAAGACATAGAAAAAAGCCCCCCTCCCCCCCTCAAAACCCAAAGAAGGCGCGATGGCGAAGCCCGTTACCTCCTGCCCCCTCCCCGCGCCGCCATCTCCTCGCGGCCCCGCGTGCCTTTCCCGCCGTCGCCGGCGCTCGCGCGGCCGCCTGAGGGCGCTGCCCTCCGCGCAGGCGCAGAGCGGGGGGCAGGCGGGGAAGCGGGGGGGCCGGAGCGGCGCCGCGCCGCGCCTTCGCTTGGCGTCCCGGGCGGTGTCTCAGTGCAGCCATGTCTGGCGGCGCGAGGCGGCGAGGAGGGCTTGGTCGGCGGCGCCCTCTGTGAGGCGGCGGCGGACGAGTGGCGGCGGCGGGCATTCATGTCGGCGGCCAGGGATTAGCGCGGCGGACAGCGAGCCGAGCGGAGTGGGGCGGCCCACCCGTCGTCGCCCCCTTCCCGCGGGGTCTCCGGCGGGAGAGAGCCGTACCCGGCTGGCGGGGGCGGGGGGTGGGGTGGGGGGGACATGGCTGACCGGAGCGCGCCGAGCTGCCACCTGCGGCTGGAGTGGGTCTACGGTTACCGGGGTCACCAATGCCGCAACAACCTCTACTACACGGCGGCCAAGGAGATCGTCTACTTCGTGGCGGGGGTCGGTGTGGTCTACAGCCCCCGGGAGCACCGGCAGAAATTCTACCTGGGGCACCAGGACGACATCATCAGGTACCGCCGCCGCCGCGGGCCGCCGGGCCGCATCCCGACGCGGGCCGCGGTCCCCTCCGAGCGCCCCGGCCCCATGGCCCGGCTAGCCCCCCTGCCCGCTCCTCCCACTCCCTGGGGAGCGGGCATTATCCCCTCGCCGCCGCCTGCCCCAGGTGCCGTCCCGGGCTGCGCCGGCAGTCCGCCTCCCGCGCCCAGTAAGTGGGGTGGGGATCCGGGGAGCGGATCGAAATACATCAAGGACAGTCAGCGCTTCCTCACATCCCCCCCGCCTCCCTCGACCGGGCTTCGCCGTGGGTAGAAACAGCCTGGAAATGGGTTTAACGGGCCGCGTCGTGTCTGTTCCCCTCCGCCGCCACCGGTGCGGGGTGCCGAAAGTTGTACGGGCGGTTGTGCGGCGGGGTGGCCCGCACGGCACGGCAGCCCCGGGGTCGCTGCTCGGTCCCCGGCCGGCCCTGAATGTCAAAGGGCCGGCGGCGGGAGGAGAAGGAGTAATCTCGCGTGTGTGCCCTGGAGTTCTTGGGCTGCGGAGGAGGTTAATCTGCAGCAGGTAGAGATCTTCTGCTCGCCTTTGGAAGGCGGCGATTGCGTGGGGAATTAGTGGCCTGCCTGTAACTCGTGCAACTTTTAGGGTAATCTTGAAAGATCAGCCTTTCTTGCGAAATTGCGGCTTCTCCTATAGAAGCTCAGTGGTTCACCTGGCAGGAAATGTTATCAGGTGCTGAAGTTCATTTAAAAAAAAAATAATTATAAACTGATGTTGCAGAAGAAACGTGCTGGTGTTATTTCTGAAATGTATTTGCACGGTAAGGATGCCGTTGTAAGCCCAGTGGTGGTGTGAGATCAATGAGAGAATTTGAGGAGTGTGAAGGGCAGATGTGAGCCTGAGTCATCAATCCTTTCCCTTCCAGTAGGTGTCATTGCGGATGGTTTTTAAATTCTAATTTCCTTTGCTCTTCCTGTAGGGGTGAGAGCTAGCATAGACAATTTTGTAGATAGTTTACAGCACAAAATTTGTTTTTCTGATGGTTGGTGCTCCAAGGTGTATCTTCTGTACGTGTTACTCATATGAGTAACAGGTATTGCCTGTAGAGAGCAAAATAGATGCTATGTCTTTCATTTAAGCTTTTAGACATAGTAGAAAACTTGGTGATAATGGCCGCAGTTTTTTCTTTGTTTAAATCTTCGTGAAGAAATTAAAGTAGTTTTGAAGTATGGCTGTGAATGTCCCTTAGAAGGGTGTCATGTCTATAGTGTATTTCTCCTTGGTGCTAAAAAAGCAAAGAAAAAAGTAGGCAGACAATGTACCGTTATAGACCGTTGTACTAGGGGTGTGAATCACAAGTTTGAATCACTGTTATTTGCATCATTTAATGCTATAACATTCTCATTTAATCCAGGAAAAAGTGTTCCTTAAGAACTGCTAGCTGTCCCTGATACCAGCGTTGCAGGAAATCCAGATCTACAACTTCCCATTGTGCTGAGGAAGCGGTGGCTCATTACTTGCTCTAATCTAAAGTCCAAGGTTGCCCTAGTGTAATACTACACATTTAATACCATGTATTCGTAAGCGCTTCCGAATGGCACCATTCATTTCAGTTGGACTTCTTATAGTAAAAGAATAACGTGATTTGAGCTACAACTGGGAAGTTGTGTTTTCCTGTGGTAACAGTTTTTTGCTCACTCTCTCTCCGTTTTGGTACAATGTGCTACATTTGGCCAAAATGTGACAGAACTCATTATTCAGAATAGTACTAAACAAAAAAAAAAAATCTGTCAAAAGTCAGCAAACCAGAGAGAAAGAATATAATGACTTTATCTGATTTGCGTGGGGATGTACTTTGATTTGTATGGTACCATGACCCGCCGCACTGGAGTTTCTCCTGCTTTAACTTCTGCTGATGTTGAGAGAATGTAATTCTAAATATGTTAAAGTATTATGGTTTTATGCCATTATAATTTTGCATGCTTCTTAAATGCAAAAGCTATACAGAAATGTTAGTATGCTTAAAGATGAATGTTCAATTTAAAAGCAACGCGGCTATTTCTAATCGTAAGATTAGACTTGCAGTGATTAGTGTTTCACTTGCTGCCTGTTCTAAAAGCAACTTGGTACCATTTAAATGTCATCATCCTGTACTTTTCCTGACTAAACTTGGGTACCTAGACACGTTAGTTCTCAATATTTAAAGCCGTCATTGTAGGAAGGTCAAGTATTAAAAATGGATTTTTAAAATACCAGAACACAGGAGCAAAAATGGGATTATATAACACAGTGATGGGTGTTACTAATTTTTCTGTTGGAAGGTAGCAAACTCAACTGTCATATTGCAAAAAAAAAAAAATATTTTGTGTTTTAGTAGGCTCAGCAAATACCATCTGAATGCTGAGGCATCTGTGATGTTTCAGTAAAAGCAAGGAGAAGACTGAGTGTCTTTTTACAAGTATGGGATGTCATTTGTGAAAGCAGGTCTGGTGTCTGAAAATCTTACATATTTAAAGAATCAAAATTCCATGAGCACAGCTCCATAGCTACAAAGACTAAGCAGTATATATTGCATGCTACATGGTGGTATTATTAGTACTCTTCATTATGAGAATTTTTATATCATTAGCATGCTTTGGATGACATTTTAACTTTAAGCATCAGTCAGGAAGAGAGGAATTGCAATTCTTAAGTCAGAAACCGGTTCTTTACCTTTAATATAGAAAACAGTATTAGATTAATGGACAGCTAGAGGATATTTTCCTTTGGAAAATTTCTTTCTCGCATTAGCAGTTAGTCTTCTGCTTTGAAATATTACCTCCTTTTATTAAACAAAACCCTATAAACCTGCTGTAAGATTTTTAATATGATTAGATCTTTTAACATATTTTATTTCCAGTATAAATGTCTAATCTCAATTTTAATCACAGTGTCCACATCCCCTGCCCCCCCCCAGCCTCAGTTAACTGTGTACTTTAAATACGAGAGCTCTCTTTCAGTGTTTTGTCCCTTGGATCTATCAAACAGTCTTTTGGAATAGAAGAGGGTAATTAGGGTGACTTGGGGCCTCTTTTATTAATCTGTTTTTTTAACTGAACAATCTCAGTCATTCAGCTCAAATCTGTCTCTAAAAGGACTTCTCTTGGTTTCTGGTGAGCTTCGTTTTTTAGCTTTTTTTTTTTTTTTGTCTCTTCTGAGAATTACTTTCCAGAAAACAACCCACTATTCTGGAGGATAGAGTGTATCGTGCTTTTGATCTTATTTATCTCACGTTTCTTATGCATCTGCACATTTTTATTGTTGAGGTCTTGAGCGTGTGCGGGCACTTGTGGAATGTGTCACTTAGATGCAGAAGCGCTTTGGAAATTTGTGTCTTTTGGGAGTCCTGATAACTGAGGGTTTTTTTCTTGCATTTTTAGGAGTAAATAAGGAGGAAAATCTTGTACATGAAATCTCAGGTGACTTGCTTTGATAGTACTATCCATTGCCAGCAGCATAACTTGGGTGTCCGCTGCTGTGTTTGCAGAAGATAAGAGCCCTGATCCAGCCTGGGCTGTATATATGTAGGAGATACTGATTTTGAATGAGCATTTGAATTATTCCTGTGAGTTCTGTAGGATTCCATAAATCACCAAACTAGCTTGTGAGGTGTAGATTGGTTTGCTTCACTGTACAAGAGGAAGAAACAGTGTCTTCAGGTTAGATCTTTCCTTTGTTCTCTCTTTAGAATTTTAAAGGTTTAGAGGAACATTGGTTATTTAATTTTGGCTGACCTTCCCTTGTCTGAGAGATTTTAGGGGGATCATATTTAATCCTGATCTGTATAAAGATTTCAGAAGATGCCACCTCAGAGTATTAACTTGTCATACTGGAAACTGGTGCTCGTGTTGAGCTAGCCCAGACAAGTAAGGAGCCTCAAGTGTGTTTGTGCACTTTGCTTTCTCTGATGGAAGGTGAGAAAATTGGAAACTGTGAAGTCATTTGCCTTTTTAAATGGCTGTCTGCTGGCAAAAGCCTTTGATGTTACTGGGACCATTCTCTGTGCTGACATGCTCCAAAGAGACTTTTAGAATAATTTTTCCTTTTGATGCGTTTTTTCCTTTTTCCTTTTTTTTTTTTTTCTTAATGCTAGCCCTGTGACCATCTTTTTCTATGAGCTTCAGAGTACTGCAATTTTACTGGGACTTAACTTTTCACCTGGCATTGATGATGCTATTGAAAAACAAAAGAAAAGCCTAAGATCAAACAAGTGCATCTTTTTGACATCTTCAGTAGACTTGGCAAAAATGCGCATTTTGCTTTCCATGATGTCCGTTCTTCAGTTCAAACTTTAGCACTCGTTCATAAGTCTGTCCTTGTGCACGGTTATCTCTGTGCTGGTATCCCTCTCTTACTTTTTTTAATATCCATCATGTGAGTTAGTTGGCAAATAATAGTGCTGTTGTATATTCTCCTTAGAACCTTATCCCCAGTAAACTGTGACTACTTGATTATGATGTCTGTTATGCATTTGGGTTTTGTCGCTAAAGGTAGTAGATGGCGCATCTCATACTAGAAAAAATGCTTGAATTTCTGCTGATAATGCCATCTCTAGCTCTGCTGTAGAGCAACCATAGGCTGTGTCTAATAAGTTCATTTCCTGACTTGTCTAGAAATCTGTGTATTTTTCCTTGTCTAGCATTAAGTAAGGGGAAAGAAATCATGCATCATCTGCCCTAGGACTCGTGCGGAGTTCTGTTTTTAGGGCAGACGTAACTTAAAAAAATAATTCAGAAAACATTAAAATTCTTTACTATTAGGAGTTCTGGTACCAGAAACTAACAGATCCCCTGCTACAAAGACAGAGGAGAAAGAAATTGGTATTACCTTTGGTTTGGTTAAAAACATCTGGTTCTTTCACCTTTCATGCCCCTCTGTATCCGAGACTGTAGAGAGGGGAATTGTTTGCTTACAGAAAGCGGAGGTGTACGCAAGACAGGTAGAAAGAATGACAAAGCATTTCTCTGTACTCTGAGAGATATAGGGTTTGGCTGTTTTCAGTAAAATACTTTACTTGTCTAAATCATAGCTTTTGTTAAGACAGTTTTTCTCATTTGTTGCTGTGAACTCTGTAGGAATCATCTTGGACTTTGTTACCCAAGGAGCAAAAAGAAGCAGCCAAACCCTGGCCACCCTGAACTGTGGTCTTTCTGGGTGCTTTATTTAAGACCGTCATATTTTTATACTTCAGAATTTGGTTCAGTTCACAAGAGATTGTCCTGCCTGAGGTTCTGTGATCTTGCTCCTGTATTCCAAGGCAAAATAAATAATTTTTTTTCTAGTGTCAACATTTCTGATGTTCTAGTGAAAATCAAACCCACTAAAATCACGTCTGCTCCCTGGTGTTAGTGCTGCCCACAGCTCTGTTTGAAGGAGATTTTTCTATCTATTGTTTCACCCTCAATGTTAGTCTCACTATCAGCATCTTAGAAATCATTGAACTCTGCCAGCTGCTTTCTAAGACTGCTACTAGATAACGCTCTTCAGGAGGCAGGTCCAGGCTTCCTCTGTGGGGCTGTCAGCTGTGGTTAGCAAACAGAAATTCTAGCAGTGCAGCGATTAGTCACATTGTAGTTTTGAATGACGACTCCGGTCATTTCCTCATCCTCTCTTTTTGTTAACTATGCGTTGTTATGACTTCGGATGACTAGCTGTTGGACTTTTTCTGTAAAAATGCTGCATGTTTCTTCCACCTCATTGTATCATTCTGCCTCTCTTTGTTCCTTTTTCATTAGATCCATGTCATGAGAAAACCTTATGAAAGAAGAGAGTATCTTTTCTCAGAAAAAGAGTCAAACAGAAAGTGTCACAAGAATGTAGAGGGAAATTATTTTATTTCCATCTTTTCTGCTTGTCCAGTAGACGGACACCCTGAGATCCATCCTAGTTCTCCAAAACCTCAACAAATAATTCAAATAATTGAAAGTTAGGGTATCTGCTGTCAGGTTTATTGTCTTGTTCTTGTCTGGAATAAATGGTGGTGTGTCTCTGACCTAACTCCAGATGACAGCACAAATGTTAAGCAATAGACATGTGCAGCTACAAATTTTATCAGATGAAATTCTATCAGTTGGTTTGGCAGCAGATCTATGAATATTCACCAGGAATTTCACGAATAGTTGTGTATTTTGAATTCCAGGGAATGTAACTGAATGTATACCACAGTTGCCACATGAGGAGAAATTTCTCAGTTATCCATTACATCTGCAACCCCTTCCATCCTTTGAATTACTAATGTGAGACAGGAAAAAAGGCTTCAGCATGTTCTGGTGAGGAATTCTTTGTATGCCCTTGAATTCTGTGCAGTCCAGATCTTTCTTTCTAGATGATAACTCCGTTTTTTATTTATATGCAGAAGTGTAATCCCCAAATTATTTCAATAATCTTAGTCTTTGAAGAAGGCCAGTCATCCGGCTTTGGATTCTCTAATAACTTTACCGGAGGAAAACAGGAGTAAAATCCATCTTACGGTTATGCCTCAAATGTGAAATGAGTCATGTGTGGAAACACCTCAAAATGTTGCTTTTATAATACTTGGGAAACCTACAAGGTGCATACATTCTGGATTATTAGGGATAGTTCTGGGAAATCAGTCTTTGTTCTTAAGTCCCAAAGAAAGTCTTTGGTAGGAATCTTTCCCCTCTGCTGAGCACTGGTGAGGGCACACCTGGAGTACCATGTCCAGTTCTGGGCTCCCCAGCACGAGAGAGAGATGGTGCTACTAGAAAGAGTCACATGAAGGGCCACAAAGATGATTAAGGAGCTAGGTCAACTCTCCTCAGGAAAGGCTGAGAGAAAGGGTCAGAAGGGATCTAATCAATATATGTAAATATCTGAAGAGAAGATGTAAAGAAGGTGGAGCCATGCTCTTTTCAGTGGTGCGCAGTGACAGGTCAAATAACTTTCCAAGCAAAAATCACAATTGGAGCCCCAAACTGAACCGTAAGGGCTTCCAAAATTGGAAGTTCAGTTCCAAAGCTTCCAAAGGATTTTGACTATAAACATCCATTTATGATCTTCCCACATGCAAATTCAAGTAAAAAGAATTTCATGTAAGTCTGTAGTTGAGAAAATTAGTTTTGAAATTATTTTTTCTTGAAAAAAATCAGACAGTGAGAATAGATTGTGGTTTTTTGATATGCAATGGAATGTTTACTGTGAAACCTAATAGCTTTAATAGTTTGTTTTCTGCAAAGAGCAGGCTTTGGAGTGTGTGCTGGTGCGTTCCTGCTTCAACGTGACAACTGGGGTTTATTCTGTGTTCACAAGTGATGAGGAAACCATGTTCTTGCTTCAAAGGATGGAAGCGATGTAATGCCGAAATCATGTAATGTGTACCATTCTGGGAGGTTTAATACAGCCATCCAAATCACTTGAATAGATTAATTCACTGAGCTAAGGTACTTCTTTGTGAATAAGGCATTTTCCTTTCCTGAGTACAGTATTTTGAGGGACTGGTTGTTTTTTTCCCCACAGAAAGTTTAGATTTGCAACTTAAAAATCAAGTCTTCTCCTTACCTTATTCTTAGGCTTATATGGTGCCGTGTTTGTTTTGACTAAAGATAAGTCCATCTACTCTCACTTTGTCATCTCCAGATGTTCTTTAAGGGCATAATCAGTTTATTTCCTTCCATTAAAGAACTTGTGATTTAATGGGACCTAAATTATGTCATAATTAAACTAATCAGTCCTCCTGTGAGCCTCTAGCTCAAGTATCTTTTGACTGTCTATCAGTCAAAATGGCATTTCATACAGCAGAAGTAATTGCTAGGACAAGGAGTGAGATAATTACTCTGCTGACCGCTTCATTTTATGCCATCGTTGGCAAGGGGAAAGTACCCATTAAGCTCTGTCCGGCTTTTCATGTTAAGTGATCTCAAATTGTCAAATGTGTAAAAGTCTGGAGGGAAGATTTGTGTTCATGTCTTAAATAGATCAAAGAGAGAGAGAGAGGAGAGAGAATGATCTGCTTTTTCCTTGAGGAAAACCAAGTTTTCTAGGTAGTTCTAGAGCTGTTCTGGAACACATGATGTACCAGGCTGGAAGACGTTTTTTGAGGGATTTATTGTTGGATCTTCATTATATATATTTTTTTAAATCAACAGCTTTGTGTTTTATCTTTTAAAAATGTCTTTTGCTTGGATTTGGTTTGATAAAATGAAAATATTTTAGGAAAACAGAATCAAATTATTTCCTGGATTCAGTTTTGAAATGGAACTAGAGTGTGGCTGTTTAATATGCCTGCATACCATTGAAAACTTGATTTTTCCTAATTAAAACTAGATGAATAGAAATACCAAAAATATCCAGCCAGAAGAACTGCAGATCTGAAACGTACTAGAAGTTGATTAAAGTAGATGGACGCAACAAGGAGCTACAGGCTTACGAGCTTGCCTTCATGCATCGTGCTTTTCATAGCCAGCGGTCACATCACCTTCTGATCTGATTCTGTCAGTGCTCACAGGCAGGGTCAGATCAGGTCAGTGCTTATATGAGAAAACATCTTGGTGCTGTAGAAAATGCTTTTCTTGATTTGGTGGTTGGCTCTTTTTCTCAGAACTAATGCGACAACGTGAAGGCACTAAGACAATGTCAGAGAGGAGCAGGAAATGTAACCAAAGGTATAATAATGTTTGATCATTACAAATTTTAAAGGATTTTCTGTAGAAATTTTGCGGTCTGCCCTTATCTTTTAGCTTTCCCAAGTTGCATTCAAAGTAATTATGTTTCTGCTTACCTATGTTTTCAATGTTTTAATTTGCTAGTCATCGTCTTGATATAGGTAGGAAAGGAGATTATGTTCCTGGCTGATTTTTTAACAGCATTATAAAGTTAACTTATTATTGTGTTTACAATGTTATTATGATAGTGGTAGGCAGTAGCTTAGCATGTTTGAGTAAAAGAATTCTTTTGAAGGGTTTGTCTGAAGTCAAATGTTTGGGTTTTTTGATGCAAAATTTTAAAGTTTAATTTAAGATGTTAACTAAACTTCAGATTTAAAAGTTAATTATTTAAGAGCTGATTTATTTTTTTCTCCTGTAAAGTGTTTTAGATTGAAAAACATTATACTAGTTCTGTCTGACATATCAAAAAATGGGTATAGGTTTTGCTGTAATTATTAACACAGGCACTGTAGGCTTTTTAAAAAACATACATTGCTTGAAACAGAACCTGAAATAATTATAAAACCTCTCCCAAATAATAAAAATTATAAAAAAAATTTCTAGTTTTGTCATCTACAGTTTTGTGTTTTTAAAGTTTAAGCTGACATTGACACAAAGCTAATAAAGACAGAGAATTTAGTTTTACATTTTCTAAGATCTCAAGGTTTTTTTTTTTTTTTACTTCAAAATGTAGTTTACCCAGATTTTCAAAATATTATATCACAGAGTTACATTTGTGATTTAGGACAGCACTTTTGTCTGGCATCAAGGACCTAAGAAGAAAAATAATTTATTACCCATAAAAGCGGCAAAGCTGTCTAATCTGGATTGATAAAGATCAGTCATATGCTCAATTTAAAATTTAGATTTCTTAAGATACACTTAGAATTACAATGTTGTTATAATATTATCAAGAAAATTGGTTTATTCACAATGTATTTATTTGACTTGGAATAATCTGTTGCTTTTGGTACTTTCAGATTGTAGACAAAGTTACTGAGCACTTGAAATAACTTGAACAGAAAAATAAAGTTGTAATATTCCTTGAGTTTACATGGCAGAGTGTGAAAGTTCCCCTGGCCATCTTGATAATTCAGCTAAATGTTTAACCTAGATGCCACTGAATGTGTAGTCAAGATTTTCTACACAGTCAGATTCTGGTGTGAGTGCCATTTGGTGTAGTATGAATTTCCCCGGTGCATCAGTGAAACACATTACAGAATGTTATGCATCTAAATTACTTGCATTAGGGCGCAGATTGCTCTGATTACTCCAGTGGCTACGAAGACTTTAATTTCTACAAGAAATAAGCAATATCATTATTTGTATTGCTGTTGTAGCTATTATGAGAGTAATAGACTTTAAAAATGCAGTGCTTGATTTGCACAAAAAAGGTCAGAATCAGCCAAGATTGCCTTAACTCTTGGTAGCAAAAGATATGATTGAAATTTTTAAGCTGGGCTTATGATACCTATCAGTTATATATTGCAAAAGATAGAAAACACAAAGAATACCAGCGTGTACACCATCTGATAAAAAATCCCTGGATTTGTTCGTTTGATGTTGACCACCTTTACTTTCATTTCAAGTTTTTGTCTTTCGGCTTCAATTACAATCATGAAAATGTCAGAAGTGATGTCAGCATTGCTAAGAAAGAGGACAAATTTTGGTATTCATTGGTAGCTGATATCTGAGTTGAGCGAAATGACTCTTAGAGACATCTCCATCAGCCTGTGAGCATGAAGAAAATCTGTCCTTTGAAGGCCTCATCTTGACATACCTATTATTTTGGCAATAGGTGAGATGTTCCACTTCTACACTGCATTTAAAGCAGGATGTCTTTGTGTGATCGTTTCTGTTAGAAAAGCAGTTTTTCTTGTCATTTTAGCTAGCTGCTAGAGGATACGTGTGTTATTAAATCTCTAGAGAAATATTATATCTTATATTCAGAATAATTTTCCTTGGCCTAGTTGAAAAAGACTTTCCTTTAAATGGGAATCCATATTACTGCTGAGAGGCTTCCTGGTAGACTCCTTTTCTTTTTTTATAGGATCTGTAAGAATGTGCCTGATGTTTTTCCTTCTATGAAAGCCCCGGGTATTCAGATATTACTTCAGAAGATGCAGTGGACAATCCTTGCAGTCATTTTTCACAGTTTTCTAATTTCATGTCAGTGCTTGATCTTCCGAGCTTTTTTAGGGGAGTTTTCTTGATAGTGCCATTTGCTTTGGCCTGCAGACAGGATGGATCAAGGCCCAGATCAGTCTGATTCATTTGGTTTAAAAACATGCATTATTTCCTCTCATTTCAGCAAAAAAGAAATAATAAAAATCCCTTATTGTAACCCCCATCCAAACAGTGATGTCCAGCTTGTGCTTAAATATTTATGGGGTCATTTTTGACAAATATTTTTGGGGACGCACTTTTTTGAGGTCTCTTGGTATTGTTTGTCTGTGGATTTAGCATTATTTTGCATCAGAATAATGTTCCTATGCTGAAAAGCAGTGGATTCATACAATGGGAGTAATAATTACTTGTGAGTTGTGAATTGAAGTGCCTCTTTTTCTGAGCTGAGGTAAGCCAGTTTGTTCACAGGAATTTTTTTTTTTTACTTTAGACTGTCCAAATATAAACAGAATTACTAGGTTTTAAGATAGGTATGCGAACACCAAAGAATCTTAAACATATGCTTGAGATTAGTTCCAAGAAATTTCTCTGTGTTTGATTCAGCTAACAAACTGCTGGGATGCGTATCCAGTCTTGGAACCAGGAGCGCTTTTTTTTGGAAAATCCTCACCTGTGTATTCTTTTAGAACAACCTGGTCCTAATTAGTGGATAGTGGGTAGGATTTGCAGCTGGCACAGGAGGACACCTGAGCAGAACCTAGCATTGTGTTCAGATTTGAACTTTCCTCTTCAGGAGGAGGATTGCTGTGGTTTGTAGTGGATGTTTCTCAGGGGTTTTGAATTCAAGAGTCGAGAGAAATGTGTCCAAAGAGTTAGCGCTGTAACTTTGGGGAGAATAATGTCATTTTGAACAAAGTGATCAACTTTATAGGTACCACAAGTGGTGCTTCCACTGATGGTTTAGCCTGATCTGTGACAGATGACATGCAGGGATATTTTTCATTCGCCTTTTACGCTGTGTTGACTGTAGGATATATTACAATTTAAACTTCCTTTGGCTTCATACAAGGTATATGGATTAGAAATTTGACATAAAATTACATGTAAATAGAATACTTGATTCGGGTGAAGAATTCAACTAAACAGAAGAAAAACAAAACTGAGGCAAAGGACCAGACCTAATAATAATGCCAATGTGTCCAAGCTGAACATCATGTTTATAAAGTGCTCGTAGTTACAGTAAAATCATTGTGTTTTCACCTCTAGTTTACATTTTTCACTCCTGATTAAGTATTGTATTTTTTTCTTTACCAGAATTGGAGAATGAAATTTGTAGATATGACAGTTTTATAACAATGTTCTAAAAGACTAGATGGAAAAGAATTGTTTTACTGCTTTGCTTCTCTCTATTTATGTGGTACATTTCTTGTGACTAAATCTGGTCGGATATAATGTTAAAAATAACACTAACCCTTCAATTTTCTGAACTATAGGGTAACTTATTTTAATAATAAAGTTCCTGAAAATGTCGGAGTGTGATATGCAAATATTATACATACATACAACTAGGGGGAAAAAACCCAAAACATACTTAAGGGTAGAAGTCACTTAAAAACACTTATGCATTTTAGCCCTTTAAGGTGTGTGGTGGTGAGATGTCTCCAAGACAGTATGCATGCAAAATGAGTGGATTAATTCTATGTTTTAGTTAGTTGACAACTGTATAAACCTTTTCCTGACTTCTAGAACTGTGTTAACACTCATTCCCTGCTTATAATCCCTCTACAATAGCAAGCAAGGTGAATGATGCTTTATCTTAGATCAAGACAAGGCATTTGACAGCATTTGGAAATTGTCTGAAGATTTATTGTGGTGACTGTGACATTTTAAGCTAGTCTTCCAGAGTACTTAGGAAAATAACAGAAAAATTTGAAGAACTGGTAAATGTTTGGTTTGGTGTTATTTAGATGAATGTTGCATTTTAGATGATATTTCCATTTTAGTTAGAGGTTCCTCTTTTCACTTACTGCTTTATCAATTGCTGTTTCTTCTACCATATAAATTAATACCATAACAATGAATAGCCTTTGGGACATTATTCACTAATAAATTAATTAATAAATGATTGTGACTTTATATTGCAGGTGCTTATGATAATGAGTATACATTACACTACCTCATTGGAAATAGTCAACTGGATCAGGATTCTTGAGATAACCATGATCTTGGAGCTGAAGAGTTGTATTTTTTTGAAATTGTTGCTCGTGAATGCTCTTTATCCATCTTCTCCTTTCTAGCGATTTTTATCAATTAAGTTCATGAGCCCACATGTGAAACAGCTTTCATTGTCCACCAAATAGACATTGACCTCAGAGTCCCTTTAGTATTCTTGCACTTTCCCACGCTTATTTCCTGTTTTGTTTATGCTTCTGGTACATATGAGGGTTTTGTTTGTTTTAGCAGTCTTTCATGTAATTATTTCTGTTCTGTGGCCTCCATCACATTTTAATATTTTCTAAATGATGGTTGAGATGTTGTACCAACTTTAAGTGGTATCCTGTCTCATTTTACTTTGCTAGGCAAGAGGTTAGATGCTGGGGTGGTAAATAGATGTCCTTGGCTTTCCTTTTCTGTAGGAAAACACCTCTAACACCTGCAGAACACCTGTAGGCCTGGTGTTCTCAAGAGCTTGGGAAGAAATCTAGTGTATCTGCAGTCTTTGGGGTTGGCAAGATAAAGATTGTCTAAACCTTCTTTGGTTGGTAATGAAATACAGTCCATTGGAGCATAGAATATTGTGCTTATCTCAGTTTATTTCACTAGCAGCTCTGCCACTGCCTTCTTCCCACCATTCCTTATTTTAAGCCAACTGCTAATTTTATCAGGGTGACCTTTCTGTATAAAAGAAAAACCTTTCAAAAGTTGTCACTAATTATTCTGTGACTTCCCTCTTGAATATTCAGATTATAAGTTCTCACATACATAAGTTTTTCATAATGTATCCCATAGGAGAGAAGACTGAAGTGCTGTTTAATCTACTTGTTTAGAAATAGGAAAGAAAATTGTACAATCTGTGAGGTTTTTTTTTTCTATGTAATACTAGAAGTTTGAGTATAAATGTCAAAAATAATAGAAGGAAGATTAATCTAGTAGTTAAAAACTGTTGTAAATCTCTTATGGAGAAGAAGCAAACAGTAATGACTGGCTGAAGGGTTGTTTGAAGGGTTTTACCATGATAGGTAAAGATATAGAAACAAGAAAATTTTGTACCTCAAGCAAGTTTGTTTAGTTAACTTGTGAGGTCAGAACCATGCAAAATAACATTTTTTCTGGAAAGAAATTTTCAAAATTTTCCTGGCTAAAAGCTTTGGAGTAGTTGTTTCTTTGACCTCTAAATCATTTATTCTATATATTTGTAATTTAGCAAACAGCGCAATGAATTTTTGTGCACTGAAAAATGAGAGCGATTATAACTGTGGTAAGAATTTTTGTCATTCAGTTTCCCTTTCTAGCCTGTATTTCATTGCAAAATTTGATTTGAAATTAAATCTGTTCTGATTTTATAACCATACTTGTCTCAGTGTCCACATACTTAAGTGGCTACAGCATGATAATCTTTACTTAAGCTAATTAAGTAGTTTCTTAGCTTGTAAACTGGTTAGAATGGGAAATCAGTATCTCCCCTTTAATTTTAGGCTGCCTGAGTTTTTTTAATCTGTGATCATTTTGTAGATTTGTGTACGTTTCACTGCTTATATTCAGGTGTGAAGAACTGGTTTCTAACTCTGTGACTGACAGATCCTAACTGAATCATTTAATATTGCTTGCTGATTTGTGAAGGGATCGCTCCTTTCCCAAAAGGGCCGAATAGCTGGACTGCTCTATCGGAAGTTATTGACAGCTGATTGCAGTACCTCCTCTCCCTGCAGATCTTGCTCTTCTGTATTATTTCCATGCCACCCTTTTTCTTTTTTTGCTGCTGGTACTGGAGGGGTTATGTTTGACAGTTTATATTTAATAATGGTTTAAAGAATGAGTCTCAGGTCCTTGCATTGTTTCATGAGGAAAGAAAGAAGATGGATATTTTTTCAGTGGGATTCCATTCCTCGGTTACTTCCAGGCTTTAATATGTCACATTATTGTAACACTAGTTATTATAATCAGAATTGCTTTTTTCATATGAATAGCTAGTAAAAGATAATAGGACATTGTCTCAGCAAATTTATCTCCAAATTGTTTTGGAGTATGTAATATTTCTGACTTTTCTGTGAGAACAGTTTTTTTCCTAGAAAAATGCAAGTAATTTTGCTGCCTTCTTTTTCAAGGGATATGTTAGAAAAGAAACTTTCCTCAGAGAGTGAAAAACCTGATGATGAAAGTGTCAAGATCATGTAGAATTTGGGAAAAAAACCAGCACTCCCTGTCTCAGTCAAAACATGAGTTTTCCTATTGGCACTGGCAAAACTATTCATGTTTGAAAAGAAGGAGAATTTCTTAATTTTTACTCCCTTTTCTAGAGATGGTAACTCCTTTACCAGAAACCTTAAGTCAATCCTTTCCTTGTCAGTGGAGGATGTGGCTATACAAGGCAAAAAAATGTGCATCTGCATAAAGTGGCATATAGTTCCCAGAATCTTTTTCCTCAGTTTTGATATTTGGTGAGTTGGGAACTCTGCATCCGTGTAACTATATTCAACCCTTTTCTTCTCTTTGAAGTTCATCTGGTTTCCCCCAGTCCCGATGCTCCATGATGAGTACTGCTTTGTCGATGGGAAGTGAGTGTGTTCTGACTTGATCTATTTAAACTTTAATGAGAGATGTTTGCTGATTACAGCTCTTTCTGCTTTAACAACTTAAATAGTATGACAGAAACAGTTTGTATCTTCTCCTGTCATTCTTTCTGGGGAAATACGGGTAAATGGCAGCAAATAAGAAAATATGCACAACTATATGTAAAATGTCTGTAAACATACAATGGAAATTTTTCTGTATTTACTCATGAAAACAATTTCACATTTGAAATTAACTCTTAATTAATAGATATCTGAGATGCTGTTATTTTACTGCAGTATTCTTTTGTGCATTTTTACTGGTGCCCTAGTTTTATGAAGCTCAGGAGTAGTCACATGAATATATTCTTGGATTTTCATCCAATATTGTTGCTAAGGAAACATCATCTTTAATACTGTATCCTTGTCTGCAGCTTGTCTGTATTAATCAATGCTTGTTAATGCTCAGCACAAACCAAGTAAAGATGGAAAAATCTTATTTTCTTCTATAATACAGTAGTTTACTGTGGACTATTCTCATTCAGGATCCCCGGGCGCTACAAACCTCACACAAATTGGACGGTCGCGTCCATGTCTTTGGTCTGATCCCAAACAGGCACAGTATGGACAGGTGTTTTTTTTTTCCATAGACTGCCATTAATATTTAATGCCATTACTCTAACACGGGCATTGTACAATGCATAGATCTGGTCAAAATGGTGGGAATGTTTACATACTGCTCTAAAATGGAGAAATAACCTTTTGTGTATGAAGCATAAAGGAGGAGCTTGAATGCCCCAAATTGAGAAACATACTCCTTTTCGGTATACCATTTGAAATTGTAATAATATATTTCAGCTGGCTTTGAATATCTGTCTAGGAAAAGACCTGTCAGTGAGAGATATCAGTAGAAATCTCAGTTCTCTACAGGTCCATTTGGGTTTGTTGCAATAGTGACAGGCAGATTTTTCAAATTTTCCACTTCTGAACTCTTCTGAGAAGTATCAAAATTTATAGTTAATGTCAAAATTAATTTGACTTAGTGGTTTTTAGCCTCGTTCCTGCTTTGTTTCATGGTCACATTTGCCTTTTGGACATTTTCCCTTCATATCTGCCTCTTCAGAGACACTATGTTAGATCTAACATCTGTTCTCGAAAAGCCCAGGTCAGAAAGGCCAGAGGCAAGCAAGAAGGCCTGAAGAACTTCTCTCAGTAGGAATATTTGTTTCCTTTTTTGGGCAAGCGGCGGTATCTCATTCATCAGCTGAGTCATCCTTCAAGGAAGAGGAAAGAGATCAGGCACAGGTTTACAGTCTAGCTGTGTGGGCTGGATGCAAGCACAGTTTCAGCAGTCTAACCTGGGTAGGTCATCCCAGCTTTCATTACCAGGGTAGTGAAAGGAACTCTTCTGAGTGCAGAGCTTCTCATTCCGCTAAGCAGTCTCCTCCTACCTAGGAGAAAAAAATTCAAGAAAATGTGTGTACTTAAGTCCACAGAGCCCACACCAACAGGTTCAGCACCAGGCCAGATGAGGCTTTGAGTAACCTGGTCTGGTGGGAGGTGTCCCTGCCCATGGCAGGGGGCTTGGAACTAGATAATCTTCAAGGTCCCTTCTAACCCTAACCATTCTGTGATTCTATGATTTGGAAGCTGTCTTAAGAGCTGAGCCACACTCATGCTTTTCTGCCTGTCCTTAGGGACTGACTGGATGGATAGTAAGCAACTTATTCAAATACTATCCCAATAGTTTTACACTATTAACACCTTTGTAGATTGGTCTTGGAGATCTTACCCAGGGTATCCGGAGACAACTTGCACTTGTTGTTTGATACTGTTAACTGCATCACACCCCTGAGTCAGCATAATGCCTGTATGGCAAATATTTATGGTTATCCATTTCCAGGCACCTGTTCTAGCTATATTTTTTCTTTCTGCATTAAGAAGCTGTTTGCAATGTATTGCTCAGGACTGTTTTAATAATGAAAGTTCGTGATCATGTGAGTTGTATCAATGCTTTTACTCTAGAAGTTAGACCAAGATACTGTATTTTTTGTATTAATTGCTATGCCTGTAAGGATCACTTAACCACTCATAGTCCAGTGAAGTACTGAAAAGGGTCTCCATATTGCTTAAAACTGGAGTCTAATCCATGAGCCTTGATTAGGACTCAAAATTTCAGACCCAGAATTCTGCATGGTGCCCCATGGGTGTAATAATAGCCAAGACTTGAATATTAAGGAAAAACATCATTCATGGTTCATACGAAAATAAGTGTGGCAGTTCCTTGTTTTAGTGTTGGTAGTAGAAATAGCAGTCCCTTGACTCTTTCCGTGCTGCCCTTTTCCATCTGCCCTGACAGCCAGTGAGATGAAATACTTGCAAGTAGTACTTTAATCTGTCCTTCACTCCTTGGTCTGGAAGGAATGGTGAGGGAAGGTGTTTTCAGGTGAGTATTTCTTCAGCTACTGCCAACAGCTCTGCTGTTCAGTTTCCCTGAAATCCCTGCATACTGGCATTTTTAAAAAGCTTGCTGTTTTTATTGTATACTTTCTTCTATGTTCAATGACTATTTAGAAAGGTTGTTAGCAATTTACTATAGAGACTGAAGTGGTAGGGGAAGGACATTAGTAATTCTACAATGTTGTCTGTTCTGATTAAAATGTAGGCTTTGGCTCTTAATTTGTGCTGTGTTATCCCATATCAAGGAAGAATGTGAGCTCAGTTTAAGTCGGTATTTTGTATCGTGATATAGAAACAACTAATACTATGATATTGCTATTAGTTACTATTTGCCATGTATTAACTAGAAAGAGAGGAAACATTCTCTCCTAATGCGCTTTGTCACCTAATACGCTTCGAGTGGAATTAGTTGGCACACTTGATTTAGGACAGTGTTGTCCTTGGTAGTGCCTTTACCATTGTCCCTTCCATCTCTGATGCGTTGTGTTTGTTGTTTCTGGTCTTCAGCTAAAAACATACTCAGCTAATTTTTGGTTGCTGGAAAGTGTTTTGCAAAGTGTGGCATGGGGATGCTTTTGCACATGTCTGTGTCCAGGGTGGTGCCTGATCACTTTTGAAAGTTGCAGTTGTGGGATGGTTTTCACTTGCCTGAAACTGCACAATGCAGTAATAGCAGAGCTAAGTATGGGATTGAAATCATGAATCAGTCATAAGACTGCTGTGTTTTTACTTTTTCTCTTAGTTGCAGTCTGTCTTTTTTTTTTTTTTCTTTTTCCTTGCTTATTCTTTTCACATCCTTTCTCTTCTTGAATTTCTTTATTGCCCATGTGTTCTTATCTCTCCCTCTCTGTGGTGTCATTGTAAAAATTAGATCATTTTGAATGCAGCATTTTCTCCCCCTCCAGATGCTTTTCCTTTTCCCCATGCGTATGCCATCTGCCTGTGTGTGCTCCGGGAGATGGGCAGGTGTTGGTCAGGATTAGGTGGCAGAACTGAAGTGAAATGTGATAAGTTTTGCCTGCCAGCTCCTTTCTGCATTGTTTTTTTTAATTATGAAGTTGCTCTGTCAAATAAAGAAGGAAGGGAGTACCAGAGAAATAACTCTGGAATTGAAGAGAAACAGAGTGGTGAAATGTTGGTTGCTTGATCCCAGTGCTGCAGATAATGCAGAGTAGCAAAGAAGAGGAATTCCTGTAGAAAAGTTGAAAGGTCCAGGGGCTTTTTACCTTTTGTAGAAACTTTGAAGTTAAAGGCTCCTCTCAGAGTTATGCAGGTGGAATTTGTCAAGCAATATCAACCAACTAAAATGCTGTATTAAAATAGAAAAAATATAAAAGTGTATTGCATGCTGTAGCATGCCTTCATGAAATATTAAGCAACTTCTAACCTGGTTTTCTCTTGCTCTTTTTGTATATAGAAAATGTATACAACTTTTGAGTTAGGTTTTTTTTACTGGTGACTTGCTGATTAGCTTTATCCTGGCTATTTCTTCTATGTTTATAGAATTCCCTTGTCTCTGCCCTTTGAACTTCATTTATCAAAATCTGTGTTTAGGTGTAAGATCATCTTACCATTGCAAAGTGCTCAACCTTTCTCCTTTCCAAGTGATGTTAAGAAGATAAATACATTTAGAATATGTTGTTAGTGATCCTATCCACCAATCTCTCAAGGTCATTACTCTATGATTAGTTTTTTAGCCAGATTAAATAGCCAACTTTTGAAATTTTATCTTCCTGACTCACATGTGGTATTTCTTACATCATTTTGGACTGCTGTACCTGCTCTGTGTAGAATGTTATCAAGTAGCTTGTTTGGGTTTCTCTCAGAATATATTTTTACTTTTCTGTGTTATGAAATATGGATTTTCAAACCTCATGTCCTCCCTTGCAGTTTGCTTGCATAAACAAAACAAACTATCTTGCTGACTACATGCTTTCTAGCTTGGTCCCAGATTTGACAAAACAGCTGTAGACTTTGAAAGACTCTAAAATACAAACTGTAAGAAAATTCTCTGCAATGTTAGATATGTGAAAAGTTGATAATTATTCAAAATCAACTCTTCTCAGTTGTTCTATATAAAAATTAAGACATTTAAGATAATTTTTATCTCACTTCAGTTTAGTCATCTGAAGTCTAGTCATAACATCTAGTCTATGCTAGTCATGCTTTGGCTTGCTGTATGATCAGCTGAGAGATAGCTTCAGAAGGCTATTCAATCCTCTCATAAAAAGGACGTCTAATAGTATGTGGAATGAAATACTTTGGAGATGCGTATCTCTTTCCATTGATGATAGATGCATAGGTAGCTAAACACTAACTTTTGTTGTCCATCCTCTGTGTTTTTAAATGTTAAGAAATAGAAAGAAAGGGAAAATAGAGATTTTTTTTTTTTTTAGTGCATGAAAATCTGACCTAATTTAATAAAGTTTATTTTAGAAGACAGGATTAATGACTGTTCTGTAATTAGTTTAACTGGAGGAGGCTTGAAGGTTCAAATTCAAGAAAAGTGGCGGCATGTACTGTATTAAGGGAATTTTACAGCTATTGTGGAATTTGTGATACAAAATGATTTGTTAATATCTACTATCAATGGGAAAATATTGTGAAATATTTTAAGGAACAATATTAATGCAGTGAATTAGGTAAGTGTAAAAGTTTCATGCAGAAATATTTTATATCTTTTTCTTCTGCAGCCTTGCTCTGCATCCTGAACGTGTGTTGGTGGCAACCGGTCAAGTTGGAAAAGAACCATACATCTGCGTGTGGGACTCATACACTGTGCAAACTGTATCTGTTCTGAAAGATGTTCACACACATGGTATAGCTTGCTTGGCTTTTGATTTAGATGGTCAGGTATGTAATTAATATTCTTTTTTCAAACACTTAAATAAATTGTTTATCTGTCAGAAATCTTGTTATGTAGCTTTTTCTTTTTTTAAGGAAGGGTTTTATCTGCTTATCCTCAAGTTGAGGAAAAAAGTTGGCATTAGTAGTGACTGACAAATATTTGCCAAGAAAAGTATAACTACAAAAGAGTTTTGAATGAAGATGAAGTGGTAGGGAGATTCTTGTGGTCTGCGCAGGGACCTGTCTTAGGCACCAAGTGATGGCAATCCCATTGTGTTACTGCTCTTGGACTCCGAATGTCTTCGGGCGTTATCCCCTTCTCTGTCATGCATCTTGTGTGCATTGGTGGCTCTCCACATTTCAATTGTGCAGACCCATGTATCCTGGATCTAAGAGTCACGAAAAAGATTTTATTGGATTATAATTTTGTTACTTTAAAACATTCTCTGAGTAGTGAATTGGTTCTCGGAGCTGCTACTTATAAGGGAGACACTTACTCCTATGCATAAAGAGTCTTTCTTCATTGATGTGTTAGGAATGGAAAATGCACATTATGTAGCAGCTGAAGAGGTATTAGCCATGAAAGTCCTTTCTGCAGTTGTGCTCTCCTGGTCTTATGCAGCACTTCTTCCGCTCCCACTTAGCTTTGCAATGTGATATTCAGATTTAGCTATATTCTCATTTCCTTTGCTTGCTAAAAAGGTCAGTACCTGTAACTTACTATTGCTTTTTCAAGTGAGGATATATTGCAGAGAGCAGTTGCTGTCCTTATTAAGACAATATCAAATGAAGCTCTGTTGAACACAAGTAGAGGAAAGCCTAGCTGTAACTTGTTTCTATTAAAACATGCTGTAATTGTTGTAGGGAGGCTTTGAGTTTTTTTGGAATGATCTACAGATTTTATCATTTAGGTTTCTCATTGTTTAGAGTCAACTCGTAGAGTCATCTTCTTTCTAGAACATCATTTCTACTTGACAGAAATATCTTTTCTCTGTATTGTTCTTGTCTATGTAAACTTGTGTCACTTCCTCACTTGAACAGCCTTAGTAATTTAAGGTCAAAATGTATCTAATTAGGATTAAAGTCCCCTAATTCTTTTTTAGAATGCATCCCCTGTGTGTATTGGAGAGATCTGAATGTAGATCTGTGATTTGTGCTAGGAGCACCCAGTACTGATTCTTATGTTTAAAGCCATAAATGGTCAGAATTTAGGCTGTCCACTTTTCTCAGCATTTCCATAGGATCAGCTTTTTTGTGGCATTTATTAGAATTTTGTGGTCTTAAGGGAAAACTGAATACAGGTTTTTCAAGATCTGTGTCTCCAGAATTATCTCCATATGGAAATACATTAAAACACAAATCCACTTCAGAAGGATCTGCAAAATATGTTTGGTTACACCTTGCCTGTCCTTTTAAATCCAAATTTGTCAGAGTCCCCAGCCAGGTTCTTTTAGAGGGTTTAATTTTTTATATTAAACATACTTATTTGATATATTTGGCGTTTTAAGGGATTTTTGATTTAGTAGAGTGATACAGCAATATGCTGAAATCACAACACAAGCAATTGCGACATACAGATGAATCACAAGAAAAATGTGGTTCCTATTACTGGCCTCTATATGATCACTGTCACCATGCTGGGCCTCTCTACTCACTGGGAAGGAATACGTGGATTGAATTGAGGTCAAGCGCATTGCCCTCTTCAAAGTGTATTTCATTAGTTGTTCAGTTTTTGTACTTCATGTTGGGCCATGCCACATACACGCTCTCCTCTCCACCCCCAACTGGTCAGGAATGCATTATTTATTTTTTATTTATTATCCTTTTTGAATTGATTCAGTGGTGCAGCTGTGTTATCTAAAACCAAGGTTAGCCTCCAGTCTCCCTGGTGTTGAGAGCAGTTCATCTTGCTTTATGGTATATTCTTCCCCAAGCTTGCCTTTTTTTTTTTTTTTTTTTTTTTTTTGATCTTCTCTGAGCTCTACTCCACTGGGGAGGTGTGCTGGTTGGTAACAAGATTTTCTAGTTCTTAGGAGGACCAAGGGCATAATTTAATCTTCATTTTGGAGAAGTCACTGTTTTGGCTTATGTCTGGAAAGGCATCCACCCAGAGTTTTTGTGATGGGTATGCAGTAATTGTAGAACTAGTCTGCATTTACGCCTCTTATTCTGTGGTGCGACTGGAATTGAACTGCTTGAAAGTGTAACTGGAATTGAAACTGATGTTCCTTCCGAGAATGTTTTCAAAGATGGAATAGAAAGGTTGGACTTTGCAGTATCTGAAAAATTGAATTTAGCATTAATAAATAGAGAGCATGGATAGCAACTGTATTTAACTTGTTTCTTCTCATAATCTTGGAGCTTTTCAGATAGTAAAGAAATGATGTTATTTGGAATGGGTTTCTGTCTTTGGGAAAAAATACACTTAAGTTTTGGGTTTACTTTTGCTTTCATGAACTCCCTTTAATAAATCTACGTAGAAATCGAAACTAAATTTGTCTTTAATGTGTGCAGGTATTATCTGCTGAACAGTGAAAAAATTTTGTCTGAAATATTTGCAAAGTGTTCATTTATCAAAATTAAGATGTCACAATTCATGCATAAACTGAACAAAAAGACTTAATTTTCTTTAAAAACAAAGTCTGAAATCACTCAGTTACTTTTTATCCGATCTTTAATGCTGTTAGTCTTTCTGTTGAGAATTTCTATAGGAAAAATAACATTTTGACTGGTTAAGAAATACAGTAAGTGTCGACTATTGGCTAATATGGTTGATGATTTGTGTCAAGAAATCTGTGCAAAATATCTTCACAGTTGAAGACACGACAGGCTGCAGAGCATAGGAAGATCTCAACCTTTTATTTTTCTTTATTTTCTTGGAACAATCGTTTTGTCCTTCCTGGTTATTTAATTTAACTGGCTTCAGACTCTTTCTGAATATTAAATCATAGAATCATAGAATACCAGGTTGGAAGGGACCTCAAAGGTCATCTGGTCTGACCTTTCTTGGCAAAAGCACGGTCTAGACAAAGTGGCCCAGCACCCTGTCCAGCTGAATCTTAAAAGTGTCCAGCGTTGGGGAAGAACTTAATGAAATTTGTGCATTCAGGGTTTTGTTGGATTCCAGTTTGAGAAAGGATTCAGAAAGGAGTAGTTACTCATACATGTTTTTAAGAATCAAGAAAAAGATTCTAAAAGCTTTTAACTGTTTTGAATCTTTGTTTCCAAGAAGAATGAAGAAAGTATTTTTTTTCTATGTATCTCGTGAATTTGTAAAATCAATACTTAAATTCTGTAAGTTTTGTGTAATTAAGGGTAAACACATGTAGTTTCATTAATTTCAGTGAGATTATTCTTTTTTGCAAATGTCTCCTGACTGCTGCTTGCCATGTGGGCTATATATAATTATACGTATTAAACTTTATAAATCAGAAAAATGTTGTTACCCAAGAAGATCTTAATACTTTAAGATCATGATGTCATAACTGAAGAGACGCATATATGGAAGCTTTGGCATAAGATGTTGTATCTTTAGTTTTCTTCTACATTGAAATGTAGCTATTGCTTCTAACTTAAATATGTTATGAATTTGTTGTCATTCAAAATGATGACTCTACTTTTCATTAATATATTGAGTTATATTTATTTATTTATTTTATTTGGACATTTTTAGCGTTTGGTCTCGGTTGGTTTGGATTCGAAAAACACAGTTTGCGTATGGGACTGGAGAAAAGGAAAATTGTTATCAATGGCTCCTGGTCATACAGACAGAGTAAGTATAACTAAAGAATGTGAATGTCAGTGTAATTTTAGTTTGTTAAATCATGTCTGTGTATACATACTAGAGCTATGTCTGAACAAAAAATATTTTATGTTTTAGAAATTGAATTTGCATAAAGCTTGGATATGTATTAAGTTATGTGAAGAAAATATTTTATGTTTTAGAAAGTGAATTTGCCTTTTAGTTATTATTAAGTTATGTGAAGATATTTAAGATACGTATATTTATTTCTAAAATAAAATGTGTAACTTACTGTTTATTCGTGTACAGTTTGAGACTGTAAGCATGTAGGGGAAGTGCAAAATTAATGCACTTCGTAGACCCAAATCCCTATACGGGAAATCAAAATGCAAATAATCTCTTAGATTTTTCTAGTCCATAAATGAGCCTTTGTGTTGTTTTATTATGTGTTGTAATTACTCTAGGAAAAAAACCCAAACAGAACTAATGAGCTATATGTTGCAATTTCAGTATTGAGTGAGGGGATAAAAAAGTAATTCCAATAGTTCCATTTAAAGCATTTCAGACTGTTAATTTACTACAAGTGTTTACTGTTTTAACATGCTAGAAAGACCATCTCTGCTGACATCCTTGCTTTTTTAATGCAGATATTTGATATTTCTTGGGATTTGTACCAGCCAAACAAGCTTGTCAGCTGTGGCGTAAAACACATCAAGGTAATGAAATAAATGTTAATTCATAAAATATTTAAGCTGCAGTAGTTTATACTCGATAAAATAGATAAAAATAGAATCTAAAAGGAATATAATTTTAATATGAAACATTGTCTGTAAGAATAATATTACTTCTTAGGAACTGCAGTCATGGATCACACCTGACTACACTAGTCATTTTACAAGATATGTGTAGTGGAAAAGAGACCATCTCTGCTCAAAAGAGTTCATGCCCTGACAGAAGAAACGCAGAAGGAATGAAACAGTTGTCAGTAGCATCGTATGTAATGATCGTAATACAATTAAACATTTAGGTTTGTCTAAAACGTGCTGTTTGAAATCCCAGGTAGCATAAGACAGGATGCGTATGTTTAAGGTGAGTCAAGGTACTCAAGTTTATGGTTCTTGAATAATTAGTGAATTGTTACACTGCAGAGGTGAAATGAGTTGAAAAACGATTTCTTACAGTTTGAGAGAGTATGGGGATACAGTGGAAAGCTTGATCTTTCTTTTAATTATATTCTTTTCCCTGCTGTTACTCCTATCTCTGTCATTTTGAACACTCTCTACCTGTTACAGGTTTCATAATTTGGACAGTTCACATCTTTTTCAAGCAGAGCGTTTCTATGAAGCTCTGCTTTGTTTGATCTACGTACCAGCTGCCATGCAGAAACAGCTTCTTTGTCAGGTTTAACTGTCAGCACAATTATCAATGCTTGACTGCCATCGAATATGTTTCCTAAAGTCACTGCCTTCTCCCATGCACTGTCGTCTGTGTTACCACGTAACAGCAGTAGATGGCAGCTTGAAAGTTCTTTATTGCTCTTATGTGGAGGATCCTATGGTGGGAAAAATGTGTTGCTTTTTAGACAATGAACTTTTAGATTAGTATGAATTAATGGTTTATTGGAAAAAAAAAATGTTCAATATGCTGGCTAGATTGCATGCGTCTTTGATTTGGTAGTGTTTAGCATGTCAGTAACAGGTTGCCATGAGTTTGATTAATAACAATCTTTTTTTCTACTTCAAGATTTAAAAGGAATATTATGCCAATAGTGAGCTAATATTTTCCAGCCGTGATCTAGTATATTTATGGTGGCTTTATGATGTCAAAACATATCTATTTAGATAAGCAAAAGTTTATATGAATAACTTTTAAGGCTCTATAAAGCATTTTTAAATAACAATAGCTTTTAAAAAATAATTGATGTTTCCTTTGAGAAAACATTAACCAGAAATCTGAATCCTAGAGATTTATAGGCATTTGGATCAGGCAAAAGACTTTTGTTGATGTTGTTGTTTGTTTTTTTTCTTAAAGCATCCCTTCTTCTTTCAGATACCAGTAATTCACGTTTGTAATACTATTGCATTTTTTCCTCACATGATATGTTATGCAAATTGTAATCTCACGTAATAAAGTTATGTAGATAATTCCAAGTGAACTGATATTGAGGAATTACTTTTCTTAGATAAGTTACCTACTTCCATATTGGAGCAAGATGTTTGATTTATGCAGTGATTGTGTGGTTACTTCTCAAGCAACAACATAATCGATGACCTCTGTAGTTTGCTTAAAGAAATACTAGTTAAGATACAGGGATTTATCTAATCAGTATATGGTTATTGGTTATTTCTTAATTACGGTATTGTTGGTACAAAAATCTGTTCATTGTAACTACTTATGTTATCGTGTATTAATTGAAGTCTCTGCTCAGAATTTTGAATAGATTATTGGTAACAGAGACTTGACTGTGAAATACAGTTTCATAAACATGTATACAGGGAATATGCTGAGACAATATAAGAGTAACCTGTCAGCAGTGATGAAATCGGTGCTTTCACATTTTGCACTGGATTACTCCAGCAGCTTTTTGACCTTCCAGTGCATATTTACATGTTTGGGAAGGAGGGTTTGAAGTGAATATCTAAGTGCTACTTGTCTGCAGAGTTCTCAGAAACTAGAGTGCAGATGGAGATTTGGTTGGCAAGTATTGTGCTCTGACCAGAGATTTTGCATGTCTTCAGTTTAAGAGTCATTAGTACATGTTGGTTCATCTAGGAGGAAATTCACTCTCATGTGATTGCTGTAATCACATGCTAGCGTTTTATTAGAAAGTTCTCAAAAATGTCGGCCTTAAATGGCTGCTTTGCATCATCAGTGGGTCTGATGAGAAGCGGTAAATCTATCATAAAACCAGCTGCTTTCAAACAGAGCAACTGGCAACCTTATCGGAAATTTACATGTGTAGACTGCATCTTTAAATGCCTAAAGTGACATAAAATATAAATGCAGCATTTACAAAGTGGAAGTTTTACATCCAAGAAAGATCACATAACTCTATTATGAAATGCTTTCCAAAAATGATGGAAAACACAACTGACTCACAAATTATAATTTGAAAGAATTTCAGTTTGATTTAATACTGATAATGCAAAACTCCTTCCCAGCTAGTATTCTGTGCTGATTTTATGGAAAGGGAAAGTTGGTTAATAACATAAAAAGTTGTTAACCAACTGGAGAACTAAATCAGGGAAAAGGGTATGAATGGTGATGTCTTTTGGCGGTAAGGTACTTCTCTTTCAGATGTACATACTAAATTATAGGATATTAGTGAAATATCCATCTTTATAAATCGCTTTATGTTGCAGTTCTGGAGCTTGTGTGGCAATTCGTTGACACCAAAACGTGGTGTTTTTGGCAAAACTGGTGATCTCCAAACTATATTGTGCCTAGCCTGTGCAAGGGATGAAGTGACGTATTCTGGTGCCCTGAATGGAGATATATATGTATGGAAAGGAATCAACCTTGTACGGACAATACAGGGAGCACATGCTGTAAGTATATCTCTTTAAATTAATATAAAATGTTAAATAGATTTCTGGAGAGCTGGAAAGGGCAGTGCAAGATCAGCTGGTGTTCCTAAACAATTTCAATGATAGAGACTCAGTATGTTTAATATGAATATTTTTTTCCTCTCCTTTCTATTGCTTAAGATTGCTGTTATGGTAGGAAGTGCATGCTAGACTGAGAAATACATTTAGGTGTCTGTTTATGTGCTGTCTCCCATTATCATTGCTGGTGCACTTAGTCACTAATTAATAGAGCCTGGAATGCGTTTTAAGCTTACCCTTAAGTAGACATGTATTACTCTGTTCAGTTACCCATGCATGGGTATATATAGTGATGTTTTCTATACCGGAGTTGAGTGTATAGCTGCCTTCCCCAAAGAATATGGATCTGCTTTACCTGACTTTCTTTTGTGGATGTCTGATTAGTCCAAAAGCATCTCGGAAGGCCTGGACTCTGATAGGCAATTGATGTTGAAACGAAGAATCAGGTCCCCAGAGAGGTTGTGGAGTCGCCATCCACATCTCTGTCCATTTGGAGATACTCAAAATGCGGACTAGAAGCTCTCCAGTGTTTTCCCCCAACATCAGGTCTTCTGTCATGCTGTGAAGTGAGTCCTCCTAGCTGGTGGTGTCTGAGAGCTCTCTCGAGTCCATTGATTCGATGAACTGTAATGTGTTCCCAAACACCTGGCTTGTTTGTAGACACATGTGTTTAGTCATTTTAGCTTGACTCAATCACTCGTCCTGTGTTGCTGCCTTTTACTGTATTCATTCAGCTTTTTAGAACAGTATACGGCTTTGAAAATTGAAGGCCTATCAGTGAAAGATTAATAAAATTTTTCAAAAGTGCTTGGTAGATTTTCTTTTCCTTTTAATCGAAATGTTTAATGCAACTGTGAAGTAATTATATTTTTGCTATGTAAATTTTCATCATATTTTCCGTATTCGTTCAAAGCATATGGTTTTGTGATTAAAGCAGGCAGCAAAAAAAAGCATAATGGTTTGCAGTCTAATTTGTGCTTGCCAAACTATCAGAGTCCTCATTTCCTCTCCTGGTACTAAGTCATATGTGGTGAAATAATGTCAGATTCAACTTCTAACTTGTCCAAGTATCAGTTTAAAAACAAAGCCGATCAATTTCTGGTTGTTTTAACCTATGAGGCATGAAACAGCTAAGGTAATTTTTCAAAGCTATGTTATTTGCTGATCGAAGGTTAACTTTCATTTTGGAAAGCATTGTACTTTCTAGATAATATTTGAAGTTTCCTTAATAACAATTTAAAATAGTGTGAAAATACAAGCATGTGAGTTCCTATACTGCGGCCTCAAAATTTGAGGTAAAAATCAGTAACAGTTAATTATACTTTCTTGTAAGAATGCATTTGTTTTACCTGGCAGTATTGGACTGGATGGGATGATGTATGTAACTGAAGTATTAAAACCACTCTATGATTTGATCAGGTAGAACGGAGGGGCCAAAACATGATGAATGATATATATGTGGGAGAGGCTGCCGTCAGGCTGCAGTAAGGAGACTCTTGGTTTATTGATAGTTTAGAAATGTACATTCAGGACAGTTGCAACTTGTTGTATTAGCTAATAATTTAAAAGTGATTGGACTGCTTATGCAGCCAGCTGTATAATGATAGTGTATCTGATCATGAACAAAAAAAAAGTTATGAAGAACATAAGTGTGGGAAACATACCTTAGGCTATATTTTGCATTTGAGATTTCTTTATATACGTATAAGTGTATGTATATTAAAAAAAAATATATATACACACACACACAGACGCATACCCTCCTGTATGCATCTATAGAAATATTAAATATATTCAAGAAGGCCCAAATTACAAGCCAGGAAGTACGAGGAGGTATTTTAGCCTTCAAATATTCCCTCATTCTTACTCTATACTTTCATACCTAGTTTTAGTGTTTATATTTAGTGTTCAGTAGTGTTCTATTGTATTCTATGTTTTCCTAAGGTGACATGGACGTTCGCTTTTTGATGTTGAAGTTAGTGAAATGAAATTCTTAAAATTATTATATTACATATGCAGACCTGGATTCACATAGGAAAGAGTGCACTTTGTCTCCTATCCAAAACTGATCAGGAAAATACCCTCCCATCCTGTTTGGTGCTACAGGAGACACCTGTCCTGTATATTCACATATTTGTTATGTGGAGTATTTAAAATTGCAGCAGTTGATTGCTCAAAATAATGCAGTGCTTCTCAGCTGTTTCAGTGTGAAATGACCCAACTGATAAACATAGGATGATGAGAGCCTGTTGCTCCATTACTTTATGTGCCGTGTCAGTTCTTTGGTGACTACAAGATCAAATTTGAAGTGCTCTGCTCCTTATCTTCAGTAGTGTCAGTGGCTGGAGCTCAGGTGACCTTGGAGTAGGTCTCGTCTAGCCTTCTATTTTTGGCTCTGTCCTTTAGGCTCAGTGGAATTGTACTTTGCAGTACTGAAAATTAAGTAGAGGCACTAGTCTTTGGAATTCATTTCTACAAGAGATTAGAGTCACTACAAATCTCACCGATTTCTGGGGGGGGGGGGAACAATAAAATCTCTTTTGGAAGCTTACTGTCCAACAAAATGAAACTTTTTTTTCAATAAAATATTACCTTAAAGGATAATATTGTTAGGCTATTCTAAAAACAAAGTATAGCTTGGAATAAGAGTGCCTCTTCATACATACTAAACTATTACCATTATATTTTACAGTTATTTTGCACTTAATTTTATAAATCATGTCCTTCTCGTCCATTCTTTTAAAAACAAATGCAAGTGTAAATGATAACATTTGTGATGTGCATATCTTGTTAAAAGCACAGTGTGTGCATTGTAGGGAATTGCTACAAATTTCCATTCAGTATGCTAGTATTGGAATTGTCCTCCCTGCGTGCCTCTAATATCCTGCATCATTACTCCTCAACAGGCTTGAATTAAACTGAAAATTTATTCAAGGAAAACATGTCTCATTATTTGCATAAAGTACCATGTGTTTCTTTCTTGCAACATAAACAGTAGGTGTCTGAGACCCAGGAAAACATTTTCTAAAGCACGTGAGTGATGTGGGGATATAGTCCATCCATCTGGCAGTGGTCTGCATTAATAGAGAAAACGGGTTCTTTTCAAAGGTTGGGTATCTTTGTTACAGTTACGCTAGTTGAAAAGAGATTTTTTTTATTTTAAAAGTAATTCAATATGAAAAATAAACCATGCTGTCCCAGTATAAACAACTGAGGAAACAGATAGCAACTTTAACACTAGCAAGCAAAATAAGAATTCACAGCTAAGACAGATTCTCTGTCTTCTGTCACGTCAGTACTAAGTACTGTAGACAGAAGAAAGAAGAGTTTCCAGCAGATTTCCTATCCGAGTTTGAGTAGAAACAAAAAGTTGGAACAATTAGGTTGGGATGACTGGAGAATTAGTTGGAAGAGGAGTGGAGAGTTCACTTAATATAGAAGTTGGAATGAAAAGATGGAAACAAGCAGGGGTCAAGAGTAAAGGCACAGAGTTCATGCGCAGGGAACAGCAGATGGCAATGGGAAACCCAGATTCTAGGTTTGCTAAATAATACTACTAATAATGGAAGTTTTAATAGGGAGAAAGGAAACAGAGCAACACGAAAGCATATGTTAAGTTCATTGGCGCTGGTAGTACTTCAGGAGGTTATTTGTAGAAAGTGCATCTGATTCTGGAAAGTTAATATATACCTTGATTAAAAAACAACAACTTCTATAAGATGTCTCATTTTTGTACCAGTGCAAAGAACAGACTATAGATTCTTGTATTTATTTCATCATCTTCCATGTTCTAAATTCAAGGTGGTCCATGACTATGAAGATGTATATACAAGATGTTACTCAGGTACTAAAACAAAATAGTATGCTTATTTAAAAGCACCATATGTTTTAAAGATTCTTGGGTGCTATGCTGTTGCCTTGCCTAGTAAATGCACATAAGATGCTTCCTCAGCAGCTGAATAATTTATTTTGAGATAGTCTTTCAGAGGTACACACTGAAGTTGTGTGGATTGATGTCAGAAACTGAGGTTAAATAACAGGCTTGAGGTTAAATAACAGGCACGCTGTTAAAACTATTGCACGCCTATGTCAGTTGGCTGAATACTAATTAAATATAGATGGAAACAATATCATGAACTTAAATGAATGGTTTTAAGCTGGTGTCATATACCAACACATTAAGTTGTGCAGTATTTTTCTCCTACTGCTTAGACCAGTCATGGATTTGGAAGGTAACCGTCCGCTTATTTCAGACGATGAGAGGTGTATAGGTAACAATTTTATTATTTTTTTAATAGTGATATGTCCGTTTTTTGACTGTTTTATGGGTGATTTGCTAGATAGGAAGTTTAAATTTCACAGTAGTGGCTCTCCACTGTAAATTTACTGACACCAACCTTAAATGGTTGCAATCCATTTCCTTTCTGTGCAGTATAAATCAGGAGAGGCAATATCTTAGCGTAAGTGCCCAACATATGTGTTGCTTTACATGTTAGCCTCTATGTCCTGAATTGTATCTAGGAGTAAAAAGGAGGCACTGGAATTCTTGTTGAACTGGTATAATGTCTCTGTTCTCCATATTGCTCAGTAGTAGCCAGTTGCTTCTGAAGTTTCCGTATGATCTTTCAAGCTTGGTCCTAATTATAGCTAACTGCAGTCATGTGTTTTAGGAATTGCATAGTCAGAGTTAGTGTGGTGGATTTTGTATAAACAACTGCATTTAGATAAATTAGCACTTGATTTTTGTCCATTAGGGGCAAGATAGGTCCAGCAGCAACAGAAAACCTCAGACTAGTTCACTACTGGAAGCTTCTTATATACAAGCAGTAGCAAAGTATTCATGCAATAGAGACCATCTTTGTCAAGTTCTTTTTGTACTTCAGCTTTCAACTATCATTTCTGGTAGATCTGAGCTTTTATTTCTTTGTTTATTCTCATTCAACTCTTCTTTCGAATTTGGGGGAACACAGATGTGATATCAGCTGGTTGTATCGGAAAAAACAGGAAATACTCTGCATTCTGAGAAACCTGCTGATCAGCTTGAGATGTTATTTCCACAATTTTCCCGTTCATTAGGAAGTGTAATGAAAAATTTGTTACAGAAGCACGCAGTCTGTTTGTCAAACTTTGTAACTTTTAAGATGGAAGACTTTGATCTACACCTTTTATTTTGACTCAGGAGCACAATCAATCTTTGTCGTTCACATTATTCAATGGGATCAAACAAAGTCAGTGCAATTGTTTGCCTCTCATTACTGCTAGAAGGTTATTGACCACCAAGAATCAAATTATGTTAATGCCAATTTCAGGCTGAAGGATTAAGAGAAATAAATAAATAATAATAAAAAAAAAGCATGTCCAAAGTTTTTTTGCATTAACAATCTTGACAGTTTCTAAAAGGAAATACTTAGCAGAAGAATTATGATTGGCCAAGCTACCAGAGTAAAGAATCTGTCTTTTCCCCATTAAGTGTGCGCCTAACAATCAAATGAAGAGTAGCTAAACTCGGCTGCTTCCATTAGGTACTTACAGTTCCCGTTAATAAGGGACCTTTTTTCTAGTTTTCATCTAATTCTTCTATTCCAGTGGCACATAGACTGAAACAAGAATGTCCTATTGCATTTCAAGAGATTGAGCAAGCACATCTGCCAAATCTCCTTGGCAACCAGTATGTCCTTTTCAAGATAAGGATATTCTGTGAAATGGAAAACAGATTAATCCTGGATCCACTTGATCTTATCTTCATAACATTCAGCCAGCTTCCCACATCTCCAAATGTCTGATTCTTTTTTTAATACTGACTAATTAAATCATGGATTTTTGGAAGGACTTTATTAGAGAAAAGAGAATAATTGTGTTATGAAGGTTGCATTCCAAATAGAGCTTTAAAAGATGTAAATATGCCAGAACTTGGGCAGAATTCACTATGTGGTACAAAATGAGCCAAAATTCCTCTAGCCTTTTATTTGCTCAATGGCACTAAAAGGTTAATGCAATAAAACAGACAGACAGATGCACAGACACAGAGAAACAAATACAGTTTGGGTTTTATTTTCAAAAATCTCTAGGCTCCTAAAGAAACAGAAAGAGGATTTTCAGGACGTTAGAGATAATGGGAGTTAGCCTTCTAATCTGCTTATGACTTAAAAATTCCACTCCATTTCTATTTGGGCATGTACTACTGAAAATATGGCTTGTCTTAAAAGTATCTATCCTGAGGATGGACATGACGCATCAAAAGATTTGAGTTCTGTCATCCTAATCTTTCAATTTTGATTTCCATTTGACATTCTAGTAATAATATGCTTTTTTGGTGAAAACTGAGGTTTTTTTTTTTTCAACTTGAAAAATTATATCCTTATTACCTGACGCTAGAGAAGCAAACACAGTCCATATTTCATTATGATCAGACCATTATAATATTTTCCTTAGTTATAATTTAAGAATTAAAAACAGCTTGGTAGGAGAGAATAGTCATGAGTACCTTTTTGAATTTTCAGAAGCCACCACACCGGATGCTAACTTGTTCTGTAAGTTTTATTTTCCCCCAAAAGCCCATCTCTCCTTTGCAAATTGCTTTCGCTTTTGGGGTTAATGTGCTTCCTTAGTGTAAAATCCAGACCCCCAACCAAAGAAACTATTGGAACTTTACATTTACTTATTTACAAAACTGAAATTTCAGAATAATAGTATAGAAGATCTATGGCGGTTATTGGCTTTCTGCCTTCTTTTGGACAGATTTTTCCCTTCCCTCATTTTTAATGCTCTCCTGTTTTCTTTTTTTATTTTTTTTTTATAGTTGAATATTAAATATTTTCAATATATATAGAACAATTTTTTTTAACTTCTCATAGACTTACTAGCCAAAGATTCAGTAGCTTTGCTTACTGCAATGTGTGAACTACTTCTGAAAATAAGAAGAGTTATCAGTGAGTTGTGTGAGTACTTTAAAAAAAAAAAAAGTCCGTATGCTATTTAGATAATGTATCATGTTTGCATCGAGTATAGTGGCTATGTGGATACATTGTATTTATTTTAATAATAGATTGTTATCCTGAAGAAAACATGCATCAAGTGAGTTAAAGAAAATGTGTTGGGTTTTGTTTTCACAGAATCACAGAATGGTTTGGGTTGGAAGGGACCTTAAAGATCACCTAGTTCCAACCCCCTGCCCTGGGCAGGGACACCTCCCACTAGACCAGGCTGATCAAAGCCCCATCCAGCCTGGCCTTGAACACTTCCAGGGATGGGGCATCCACAGTCTCCCTGGGCAACCTGTTCCACCGCCTCAGCACCCTCACAGTAAAGAATTTCTTCCTGATGTCCACTGATGTCCTGATGTGTTTTCTGATGTTCACCTTTAAAATAAGAGCTTATGTTATGCATTTAAAAATGGTGTAAAGTGATCACTGTTTTTCTTATGTTTTGCATCTAAACAAATTTTAGATCAATCTTTCTTGGCTTAAAATGTAAAAATAAAAATAAAAATCCCAGATGTTTTTTGCCTGGAAGCTGAGTAATAGCAACAAAGGCCCTGAACTATGCTTCGTGGAGATCAGTGGACATCTTCCTGCTGACATTTGTGAGAGCTGGACCAGGCCCCAAGGCAAGAGGATATGACACTCAACTCTTTCTAGGGATAAGAAGCAGCATCACTGCGATCATCATCATCACCAGGATGAAAGCAGTATTGCAGAAATTCTCTCATCTTACTGTTTGTCACTGACTGTGGATTCTGCTCGTTTTGTTTCCATTTCTGGCTCTTTCGTATTTAAAGCTTTTATTAGTTGTGTATTTTTATGCTATTTTCAACAGCGTAACAGGTAGGAAGACAGTTGATACCAGCATGGACAAGAGGTCCGTTTTCCATATTGGTGCCTCTAAACTGTGTGTATTGTTAAAATTAACTTTCTTCTCTCTTTAGGCAGGAATTTTCAGCATGAATGCATGCGAAGAGGGGTTTGCCACTGGTGGCAGGGATGGCTGCGTTCGCTTGTGGGACTTAAATTTTAAACCAATTACTGTGATTGATCTCAGGGAAACAGACCAGGGATATAAAGGTAAAAAGTTTGTCACTTTTGATAGACCAATAAGGTAGGAAATATACCAGTGTTTTGAACAAGAAAAGATATCAAAAGACCAAAAAGGTTGTTTCATATATGTTACTGTGTACTATTTGCTAGAAGAGAAATTTGATCATGCCCACTAGTATGAAGGTCACGTAGTCCTTCAAAGTTACTGTAAAGCATACTAGGAAGTTGTAGATGAAGAGATTTAATAAAATGCCCATCTTTTCTATAGCACAGCAGTTTTTAACAGGGAGCAGTAATGCTTTAAGAGAACTTAGTGAGACCTACAACGTAGAACAGCCACGTACAGAAACTGCATTTGCTAGATATTCAAATTTTCATAAAAAACACTTGGAAGCAATCTACAGTTTCGTAGTATTTAGAATGTTGCTTACGTATACCTATGACTTCAGTTACAATTTGTCATGCCAAAATTTTACATCTAGCAGTCTATAGCATGTTTTTCAATGTTCTAATTGCTGTAGTGATTCAGGAAACGTATACTGAAGCACTAATGTCAGTTATAATTTTGCTTTTTGGTTGGCATTTGGTTTTCTTTGCCCCCACTCTGTTATTATCTAATATATTGCCAAGAATTTGACAATGTGGTAGAATGTCTGATGGCACTCAGATATTCAGACCAATAAATAACTGATTACAAGTTAAATCTTTGTATGCTGTAATTGACTTGGCATTCCCACCAAGATTGTGAAATACTGCAACAAGATGGAATATGTTTCATTTTAAATACCCTGCCGTATACTGACTCTGTTTAAAATCTAAATATACTCAGCTGCTGTTTGTCAGCTCTGTTGCATGTAGTTGAAAGCTGTGGCTCATTCTTTCAAACTTGTTCTCCACTCCGGATTGTCTCCTTTTCTTTCAGTGGAACAGACTCTTGCCATGAACTCTTTCAGTTCTTGATCACTTACGTGAACTCCATCCTCATCTTTTTGACTTGTCAAATGCCCGTGACAGAGCTAATAGCTTTTTAAATATCCTGTCCTTAATAAATTCAGTTTTTTCCCTTCAGTCTTTTTTTCTTATTGTATCCTTTTGAGGATTGCCTTTATGACCTGTCCTTCTGCTTGTTTTTTTAATTGCATTTTGTGCTGCTGCTATACCTCACCTTTTGGTAATTTTATCTGTGAACACGAAGTCAAGTTCTGTATCCCTGTGAACGGCTCACAGAGCAATTAATTGACTCTAGATGTATCTCCAAGTAGTCAAATTGTTTTTCAAAATATCTCCCTCTACCGTAATAAGTTCCGAATTATTAAGACAGATGTCTTAATCATCCTTCGTCAAAGACTCTCATTGTTTGTTTCTTTATTTTTTTAATGACTGTGGACAATACAGCCATGTAATGTCCAGATTGTAGTGAATGGTAAGGTGGTTACATTCACCAGTGCAGCACAATAGGAACAAATCTGTAAAGCAAAACAGTTTGTGTGGAGTGTTAGAGTAGCACAATATATATGCATTTTGAGGGGTGTTTGAGAGGCATTAGCTCTACTCTGCCTCAGTGAACATTGTATTGCAGTTGGAGTGCACTGAGTGGATCTTTCAGTTCTGTTTCATATGGAGGGAGTCTTGTTTGCACATTTGAAAGCTATCTTGTACTGCAGAGCGTGGTAAGTAGACATGATCAGGAGCTTCGCTTTGAAAGCTAGTTTTGTCAGAATTAAAACATCAGTGCAGATGCACCAGACTGGCCTGCTAACCCACCCATTCACTGTTTCTGAGTCTTGCAGTTTTCTTTCCAATGTAAATTAATTAACATAAGGCTCTTTTTTCCCCTCTACGTTGTTAAAAATATTTTCAGAAGCACATCAACTCATACCATTACAATATTCCTTTCTCTCATTTTTGTCTCACATGTTAATCCAGAGTAGTTTTTCAAAGATCGTTCTTCACCTACTCTCCACAATCAGTGTTTAGGCAAATTGAATTAAGTTAGGCATTGCTACCTTCTGGTTATCTATACCTGAAATTGGCAAAATTGAGTTGGACTATCACCCTTTTTTTCAAAGGTGCATATTCCTAAAATTGGGCACCTATGACTGGGTTCTCGGTGTACAGCTGTCCTAACTTGCATTTTGTTATTCCCAACCTTATTTACAAACAAGTGCAGCCTGTGAGTGCTCGCCTCCGCTGCAAGCCTGGAAGCTTACTGTTAAGGGGGAAAAATAATTCCAGATACTATGAAGATGTTACAGAGATTTGCTTTAGGGGGAGCATCTCAGAAATAAGCCGGGGAGAACTGGGCTCTTTGATTGTCTTACGTATAATGCATGTTCTGCTGATGCTTCTGTCACATATAATTTAGGTTCATCTAGCTAGTACTAAGGTCCATGGTTTGATTAAAAACTGTAATTTAGATTGTCTTCTACCTTAGTTGAAATGGAAATATTCTAAATGTGTTATTTTAGATACAAACATCAGTATTATCTTTCTCTGCTAGAGATCTTGTAATACAAGAATTGACTACATGTCCTTTATTAAAATAAGGCTCATGTTTTATTTCAGAATTTTTGTAATACTAAGATGGAAAACTTAATGTTCCAAGGGCAGTATGTGTTATATGGAATAGATAAAAGGAGTAAATACAGGAATAAGAGAAGGTATATGGATACTTCTTGATGTTTTCTTGCTCTTATGTTTTGTCACATGCTATGTTACCTTTGTTTCACAAATTCTGTGGTTGTATCTCTAAGTAACAATCTCTTCTACAGGTCTGTCTGTAAGAAGCGTTTGCTGGAGAGGAGACCATATACTCGTCGGGACACAAGATAGTGAAATTTTTGAAATTGTGGTGCATGAGCGTAATAAGCCTTTCCTGATAATGCAGGGGCACTGTGAAGGAGAGCTGTGGGCTTTGGCTGTCCATCCTACAAAACCACTAGCAATGACTGGAAGTGATGATCGATCAGTCAGGTTAAATCTTGGTTGTTTAACTGCATACAGTTTTATACAAACAGCTCATTTGGTAGATAACCTAATTGAAATGTATGCATTTTAAAGGTATTAAAACATGGCATTGAAGTGCTTCTGAACCAGTTAAGTTATGCATGAAATTATTGCTCTATAGTAATAAAATATAGTGGAAATGTATATTTCACAAAAATGAAATGTACATAATTTGAACAAATTTCATTTAACCTAACATAAAACACTCATACACAAGTATCCTGTAATGTTTCTTTTTCAGGAGTTACATAAGGCATTCACAGGATACAATGAAAAAATTTGTAATAAAAACTTACGATTTTTCCTCGTACCATATTCACTTTTTCACATGCTGAGAATTAACATTTAGTTTGGAAGTTTCATGAAACTTAATGCACGCATATTAAATAGAATCTATATTCTGAGAAAACGCAGTAAATTACTTCCTTTTACAAGTTTATCTTTTTTTTTGTGAAAAACACATTTTCTCTTCTTTCTCAGTAATTAAATGCATTGGCATTTTTGTTAAATACCTTAAGTGTAACGTGGTTAAGCAAAACAGTAGTTGAATTATGATTATTGAAATGATGTTCTAGAATTCCAGATGCATCTTGTAAATGATAGATCTTGTAATGTGTCCTGTAGTAAAACCTTACATGTTATAATATCTAGTTGCATGTAAGCAGTTATGACTAATGACTCGTTAATAAGAAAGGATATATTTACTGGGCAAAGTCTTTAACTGTTCTTTAATGTTCTTGGCTAAAATGAGTAAGAAAATAGTGGAATTTTCACAGAGTGGTTTAAAAGTATGGTCATATGTTGTCATTCAGTTTATATTCAGAAAGTCAAATAAAATTAATCTGCGTCTGCATTTTCTCATTAGGAATTTTCTTGCTGTTTTAGGTAAAAGAATATTCTTTGCTGTATGCAAAATTCAGACTTTTGTCCTAGATTTTCCATGTGGAAAATTATTTTAAAATAGGACACTACCACATCCAGCATTATGCAGAAACTACAGGCTTTGTGCTATCTATGACACAGCTACAAACCGCTTCTTACATTTGTAATTGTTACTTTATTTTAGAATTTGGAGTTTAATAGACCATGCTCTGATTGCCCGGTGCAATATGGAGGAACCCATTCGCTGTGCTGCAGTTAGTACCGATGGAATTCATCTTGCTCTTGGAATGAAGGATGGCTCTTTCACTGTGCTTCGAGTTAGGTATGTTACAAAAATTAAAAAGAAATACTTCATTAACTCTTTCAAGCATATTATACAATTGCTTTTATAAATTGTTGTATATTGACACTGTAGTGATCATACATGAGGAGACACTTGGATTTCTGTTTTAAATTACTGATCTTTTTAAAATATGTGTGCTACATGTGTTCATGTTGTTCCATAATAACATATTTGAAAAAGTATATTGGTCTATTTGCAGAGCGTTCTAGGAATTGTTTTACTTTAGGTTTTAGCTTTATTAATTGTTCTTGAATTATTAAGAAACAAGTTTTCATTGCTTCCTAAATTGTTTCCATGTGTTGGAATGCTGCTGTGAGCACGTCACGCATGCAAAACCAGTGCTCCTTGTGGCCGTGATCCCACAGTTTTAAAAGGAAAATGAGATCTGTGTCTCATGTCAGTGAAGTTTTCTTCCCTGAGTGAATAAAGATATGGTAATCTACCCGATTAATTTTTTTTGTAGACCCAACTTGAACATTCCTTTTGTTTGCTTTCCCTCAGCCCAGTGCAGCACCTTTTTCTGTCACTATTCCCTTCTCTTTTTTTTTTTACCATGGAGCCCTACGCAAGTCTTAAACATAGCAGTGTTGTGTTTGCACATAGGATATAAAGTCCACTTCATCATTTCACAGTTTTGTCCATTTTTTAAAGCTGGGAACTTGACAGTATGATAAGGCTCCTCTATACTTATGACATGCTTTCTTTCATACTACAGAGATATGACTGAGGTTGTTCATATCAAAGACAGGAAAGAAGCTATTCATGAACTGAAATATTCACCAGATGGGAATTTCCTAGCTGTTGGTTCCAATGACAGCTCTGTGGATATATATGGTGTTGTTCAGCGATACAAGAAAGTTGGGGAATGTATTGGATCTTTGAGTTTCATCACCCATATGGATTGGTCTTCGGACAGTAAATACTTACAGACCAATGATGGCAACGGGAAGAGACTTTTTTACAGGATGCCAAGTAAGATTCTGAGTTGCCTGTATGAGATTTGTTACTTAATACAGAAAGAATGTATAGTAGTTCCATAAAAACAGCCAAATATAGATCCTGGTTCAAAGCACTGGGTTATAGAGATATTTTTTTTCTAAGTTTCTATAAATATTTGCTATATTTGAGTAAGTATAGCATTTTCTGGCAAAGATACTTAAATATTTTTATCCTTATATGTTTACTTTTCTTTATAGTGCATCTTTTCATGGTAGAGATGCTGGCTTATAATTTATTTCTCAAAAATAAATCTTTGCTCCCACTTTTTTAGACAAAGAATAATACTGCATTCAAATTCAGTTTTGCAACAGCTTAATAGCTTTGTATTTATTGAGCTTAGGTATTAAATAGATTATCATTTGCTTGCACCGTATGGTTTTTAAAATGTGTGGAAAAATCAATATGTTGCATCTCGGAAGAGTCATCTGGCTTTCTAGAACTGTGTTTGCAGCAGAACTGAGGAATTTAACTTAAAAGAGCTTTTACAGGGAGAAATATCTGCAGATAGAAAAAATCAGGATGCAAATGAATTTGGAAGTCTAATGGCATTAGGTAACTGTAGAGAAAATAAGAGTACCTGATATAAGGATGCCAGAATGTTAGGAATTACTCACTGGAAACAAATATTTAAGCTGCATTACATACATGATTCTATCATGCAACCTTCAAAATGAATAAAAATACCACCATGAAATTTAGCAGGGTAGTCTGCTGATAACACAAGTTCGTATGTGTCTTTCCTCTTTTATGATAGGGGACTATTAAAGAAAATTAGTATATTACGTAATATTCAAATATAGTTTTCTGATTCAAAGTTTGTGACAACCCTGTAATTGTAAATATTTTTCAAGACAACACTGTCTTGAAAACTTGGCTCAACTGTCCCATAATCTTGAAACATTTTTCACCATGACAATTCCCTCTGCAGAGGACATATGTACATATTACATGTATCTTAAAGCTTCGCATTTAAGTAGTCCTGATTACAGTATGTCAAGGGCAGTGTTTGTCACAAGGCTTCACTTGTTTCTTCTGTGTGTATGCACTCTTTACATAATATCATTCTATATTTTTCCCACTCATTGTATTTGTAATAAGTATTTATTTATCATCACCACTTAGTATATTGTCCCTTAATTTCTTATATAATATTTATGCTTTGCACTGTAGATTATTCATAGTTCCATGGAGCTTTTTGTGACTCTCTTTGCTGAAGCATCTAATTCATTTGATGTTTCTGGTTTTGTGCACTGAATGAGACAGAAGATATGTGAGAAAAGATAGTAAGTGAGAATTTAATTAGGCTGTAACAAATACATACACAGAGGATGAGCAATTCTGAATTACATAGGCAGCTTTCAGCCTGGAGTTCTTTGATATATTAGAATGTGAGATAGTGGAAGCTTGTTTATGAAAAAAGTTTAGCAAAGTCAGTGAAGTTAGAGGAATCTCCTAAATATTTTAAAATAATGATGGGCGTCATATAACACTTGAAATTCCACTATAAATGAGTAAGGAACTTACAGTTGCCTAATACAAGATCTGTAAGACTTAGTCATGGATATAACCAGTACTAGTAGTCATCGTTTACACGGATTAGTGATGGAAAGAGATTACAAGGTAAACCTTGTCAAAGGGTGTAGTTATTTCATCAGAGCTGAAGGATCTTCAGACAGGGCACCTGAGTTCCCTTCCAGTTTTTGGAGGGGTATATAATAGTTAAACTTTTCCTTGAGCGTGAATTGTTAGGTTTTTTGTGGTTTGTGTTGGTTTGTTGTTTTGTTTTACATTTTCCTTTTTAATTTATTTGCCATTTTGCTTTATCTTTTCTCTATGGCTGTTCTTTCCTCTGTTTATTCCAGTCCACTTGCGTTCTCCCTTGCCCTAACCCTCTGTTGAAAACTTACCTCCTTACAATACCTGAGGCTGCTCCCCTACATTCCATCCCATCCTCTCCCACTAGTCAGAATCCTATTAAAAATAAGAAAACAGGAAAAAAACCAGCCCAGATGCCCTCAGTTTTGTTACCACTGAAGACTGAGGGATGAATTATTGGCAGTGTCCTGCTCAGGTTCTGCCGTTGTGCGATGAATCTGACTCACAACTTTTACATTCGCTTGCATTGTTCTTTTGTTGCTCCTGCACTTTGCTTCTGGTCATTCCTCAAGACACAGTATTTATTAAATGGGCCTTTGGTCTGACTCAGTTCTTAAGCTCCTACATGCAACTTTGTGGGATTGGAACAATCTTATTACAGATAGAGCTGATGTGAAATAATGTAACAAGGATCTAAGCGTAAAATTGGTATTTTCAGTAATTTACAGTGGCTAGATCTAAACGCGTTCTTCAGTTTTTGCTCTAAATAATCCAGGTTTCTAGAATAGTTCAGCAACAACTTTATCTTAGAGTGGCTACATGTGTTTTTGATAAACATATAAAAATAACACAGCCTCAAACAGGTATCAAGAAATAATAGAAACTGTAAAGTACCAAAGCTATGCTCTTCTTTTAAGTAGTCTTGAGAAGCCTTACTACTGATACTGTTGGTCATAATAGAGAATATTAGATCAGGACAGTTTTGGAAGATAGTTTTTAATTCTGTCTCACTTGGATTTGATTCTGGAAAATTTTAAAAAATTTTACATTCTTTAAAATTGCTTAAGTGAATATTGGAAAAATAGCCCTTTAATTTTTTTTTTTTAGGTGGAAAAGAAGTAACAAACAAGGAAGAATTAAAAGGCATTCAGTGGGCCTCATGGACCTGTGTTTCTGGCCTTGAAGTTAATGGGATCTGGCCCAAATATTCAGATATAAATGATATAAATTCTGTGGATGCAAATTTTATTGGGCAAGTTATGGTTACAGCTGATGATTATGGAATAGTAAAGCTCTTTCGATACCCATGTCTAAGAAAAGGTAGTACCTTTAAGTTCTTCAGTTAATTCTAAGTTAATTATAAACATAAATTTTTGAATTTTGGTTATTCAAGAAAAAGGTTTTAGAAAACTGGGTTTTTGAAAATTATATCAATGGCCAATATTTATTCTTAGAAGTTTAGTTTGAGCTCAAAGCTCATAAACAATAATAGGCTGGTGTATTGACAACTGTAATAGTAACAGTATCTTATTTGCATTTTGAATAGGACAGCCAGAAGTTTTACATATATTTTATTTTTAAAAATAGTTTAGTTTTGGTTTGGTTTTTGGCGAAATTTTGGTTTGCAAAGATAAAACAAAGCAAATGCAATAAAATTTTAAAAAAATATTCCTTTAGTACACCTCATACAGCACTATCATACGTCTTCTCTCTTTGTGTTGACTTGTTAAAGATGATATAACCTGGAATCCAAATTTAACAATTTGTCTTAAAGACAGATTAAAATTTGGGAATACTGCATGAGATTGCCGCTGTTAATTAAAATATCACTAGTAATTGGAATATCTTAATTAAACTATTACTTTTTGTATGTGTTCCTTGATATGTTTTCCTGAGGTGCTTCAGAAACTTTTTTTTCCACATATATTGAAAGAGATTTTTATTCTTGTTCTAGGAGCAAAGTTTAAAAAATATCTTGGTCATTCTGCTCACGTGACAAATGTCAGATGGTCGCACGATCACCAGTGGGTTGTTTCCATTGGAGGAGCTGATCATTCTGTCTTTCAGTGGAAATTTGTCCCTGAGCGCAAGTTGAAGGATTCTCTTCACATAGCACCTCAAGGTAAGTAACTTATAACTCCCTCCAAGGTGGGAGGAGGGGAGGCTAAAAGAGAAGTAAAATTCTTTGGTGCAAATATAGAAATAAATAGTCTGCACAAAATTGTTGTTTTTTATACCTTTGCAGCTGCCTGAAGTAGCTGGTGGCGTTGCCTATTACTTGCCTGTATCCTGTATGCTCAGTCTAGCAAGATTGTGAAAAAAATTCACTGCTCTGTTCCCTGTGTAAAGGGAAAACTTAAAAGTTTGTATTATAGATATGAATTTATGAATTCTGTACATATATCCTTTACTGAATTGACAACAAATGGGTGCCCAGATGTCAGTAGAAAAAAAAGATGCATATACTCATTTGATTAAAATGTTTGAAGTACTTAGATGATAATTTAAGTATTGTAATTGATTTTTTTTTTTTTTAAGCAAACTATAGGTGTTTAATATTTGGAAAAAAATGTAGATCATGTTTCCACCAGTGACTGATACAGCAATTATTCCCCAAATCAAACAATTAACTGAGTGCCTCACTTGGAAATTCCTAAAGGAATTTAGAGAGTCCTTTAGGGAAATAAGTATACAGAGTTACAATTAAAAAGGCTGTTTTATCCTTTAATTGCTAAGATCAGATGAAGATCTATCAGTGTGGACCCAGCTAATAGATAAATGAATGCTGATTCAGTGCTGGTCTTGTCAGTGCCAAATGCAGAAAGAAGCAATAGGTACCTTCATCTCCTTGATGGAGCCTCCAAAAATCCTTTAACTGGTTTGATCCTTTCATGGTATGAATTAATTTTCAACTAATTATTTCCCATGTCCCAAATTTCTCATTAGCTACTCGTTCCCAAGATAAAATTTTAGGTGTTGTTTAGATTCCTTGTTCCTGGATATATAACCTTACTTCTGGCTATCTGACAGTATGTGCAACATACATCTGTTTTGTTACACTATTGATAATTGTCCTGTTAATGACTTTTCTAACTCTGTAATTGGCAGCAATATTATTTTTTCTGTAGATCACTGATAAAAATGTTAAGTATTATAGCTCCAAAGATTGCTCTTTATTGCATATTTCTAGAAACATTTCTTACTGAGTGGTGATTCTCTCTTTGCAATTACATTTTGAGATCTTTTAAAATCCATTTGTTTTCTAGACTAGTTTTTTTGTCTGGTTTCTTAATCAAAAAATGTGCAATGTTCAATCAAAGGGTGCAGAAAGTTCCAAATATATTATCATTTATCATCCAGGACGTTCTTTTCAGTTTCTGTTGGAATGAAACTCTGTACTGCAACATTATTTGGCTTTCCCCAGGTGATGTAAAACAGAAACATTAAATGACTACTGTTTTTCTCCACAGTAACTAAAAATTTTACCACTTCCTTCCCATATATGATTTTTTTTTTTTCCTTCCTGATCTAGATAGAGAATTGCAACTTACATGAATGGCTCATCTAACCTTAAGTTTCTCTTTGGAGCTCTTTACTTCTGTTGTTAGTTTTCTGCAAGTCTTAGTTTCTGCTTTATACTCATTACTTCATTCTCTTCTTTCTCCCTTTCCTCCTAACATTAATGTTGAAGAAATAATTTTAAAAATGAAAACTAACTCGCTCCCCAAACCACATAAAAGCAATTATCATACTTAAAAGTTGGCTTATTTCTACTTTATCAGCAGAAGTGATCCTGTCAGTTATGAGCAGTTTATGTTGTAGTTAATATGAGCATTGGTTGTCAAATGGGAAACATTAAGCAGTTCCTTTAAACATTTTCTGATTTATAACTGAGGTTGCTTCATTTTCTGTTTCTTTTTTTTTGGTGGCAGAGAGTCTGGTTGATTCCAATAGTGATGAATCAGATTCAGATCAGTCTGACGTTCCAGAGCTGGACTCTGAAATTGAACAAGAGACACAGATCACCTATCGTCGACAGGTAAAGATTTTAGTTTTAATGGCAGTTGGAATGTTCCGTAGGTTTTAATTTGGTCTTTTATGAAGACCTGTTGAAATTTGAGAACTGGGGAGACTGAGAGCTGAGCAGGAACTGGCCAAAACCTTTAGAATTTTTATTATCTGATGCTTTCAAAATATTAAGATACAACAGAGGAAAAAAAAAAAGTGATTGCGTATATTCGTAGTGTGTTCTACTAGAGTTTTGGTTGTAAGTTAAAAATCAGTTGCGCTATACAATAGCCATCTACAGTTATTAGAGATTTTTTTTCAGTTATATCAGTGTAACATTTTTGTGGGTGATGACTGTGGCTGAATTCTCAGAAACATACTTTCCTTATGAATCTCTTAAGTGTGCTCTTTCTTAAAGGTTTACAAAGAAGATCTACCTCAGCTTAAAGAGCAATGCAAAGAAAAAAGAAAAAGTGCAGCTTCTAAGAGACGAGAGCGAGCTCCAGGAAACAGTATAAGATTACATTTTGTTCATGGGTATGAAAAGCAGTATTCTTTAAAATATATAAGCAGACTGTTTGTGTTTTGTAGACTGGTGTTTATAATTTCATAACCTGATGAAGGACTTCTAGGTCAGTTGCTTTGTGATTTATTGTTTTTATTTATTTCTGTAAAAATAAATTTACACTAGAAAGTTTGATGCCGAGCTAGACTAATTCTGAACATGAATTCTGAAGTGAATTTGCACTGAAACTTTAGCTAATATTTATTATTTGAATACAGGTGACTAAATATAGTATTTGGCTATCACCTATATTTTTCTGTATCTGGAAAGTAATAGCTCTCCTTGGTGTATTATTTTGGAAGCTACGACAGAAACTTGGTGTAGTTGAAGATGACTGGGTTCTGTACTAAGTGGTGTTTCTATCAGTGTTTTATTAAATTAAAAAAAAAGTATAAACTGTTTGTACCTAATCTGAAACAACTTGTACATTCTTCGTGTTAGTTTAGGGATGAAATAGAATTCTTAGTAGGTCCTATAAGTGTGTCAAATTCAGTTTAATTCTGGTTTTGGTGATAATTTGAGTAACAAAATGACTTTCAGATGCATCCTTGAAATCTTATGATTTCTTCTTTGGGATTGGTAGTCTCATGTAACTCTTCATAAGTGAAGACTTTTTCATCAGGACAAAGATGTGGTGGTTTAAAGCCAACTGGCAGTAGATGTTACTACATTAGAATAATGATCAGAAATATAAATTCCCTTGATACAAAGCAAAACCAAAGTGTTTATTAAATTGAGGCACTGGAAATCAGGCAATATTGTGTTTCCCTTTCAAAAGATACCTCTTTGCAGGGATACAACTTCTTTTTGGAGGTAACTAAATGCACAGTGAAGTTAGTGATACTGTCTAGCTTTATAATGACACTTAAACAATTTTAGAAGGGCTCCACATGGAATGCGTAATAAATTAATTGTCTAAGACTAGTTAATCACTCAACTCAGCAATTTTGTCTGTAGAAGACATGGAGTCTAAGGAATAGCTTTGGAAGTAATGACAACTGGGAAGCTTGGTACAAAGCTGTGTTTTCTATTTCTGTTTTTGATGCTCCAGAATTCTCAGTTGAAGATTTTTATATTTGTTTAGAAAATGCATTAAGGTGGGTAGCTGTATGTAGTCTTTAAAATTTGGTCTGAGGAGCAAACCAAATGATCCTGAAGAAGATGTAGCACAAGCAAGGGCCCTGGATCTTTGGGATTATTGTTATTTCCTTCACAACAGAAGTGAAGCTTGACCAGAATATCCAGGAATGACCAGAAGTAGAATATCCAGTTGAGTTCTGTCTGGTTACCCAATGGGCATCAAGGAAACTAATGAAGAATCCATGCTGAACAACAGATTTTTCTCAGTGTCCAGGCTGTTAACTTTAAAGTGACCCACATCCAAGTGAGTAATAGGCATATTCTCTGATTCAGGAAGTCTGCTTTGCTTCATCTTTCTTTAGCTGCAATGGAAATGTCTTGGATGTTCCTTGAAAGTATAAAAAGTGGTGCTTTTTCAGCTAGGGGATAAGAAGCTCTTTTTCCTTTCTTTGTTTTTCAGCACATTGGTTTTGTGTTTTGAATTTGTCAACTGCCTTGAAAGATGAGCTTTTAAAAATCTCTTTATATCCTGTAAGAAATCTTTTAAACCTCTGTTTACTTCCTCTTTTGGAAGGGGATAAAAGCAATAATGCTGAGTATGTGAGCCAGCCACTGACTAATACGGAGGAGAAAGCAACTTCTATTAACAGGTTAATCTTTAAGTGCATCTTTCTCTGAGAAATCTGATGCAATTGTCATCAGAAGCATGTTATAAAATTGGCGTACTAGTTTGGCCTGTTTTTGACTTTTCCTGTATTTTCTTTCTGCCATGTCTTTGACAGTGGTGGTGGTTCAGAAGCATAAAAAGAATACATCTTTTGGGACATTCAGAGGAACCACTTTCTCAGACTCAGTGCTTATAATACTCTCTTTTTGCTGGCAGGGAATAGGGATGCAAATCTAATACTTATGTCTTGCAGTCTCTCAAAGCTATGCTGCCAATCTCACAAGAATGATATATATATATTTTAATATTCAGGGGATTTAAGCAAAATCTGGTTTGAGTTTCAGGATATTTATTGAACTGACCTTATCATAAGATGAAATTTGGTAATGGTTTCAAGATGAGATGGGATTTCTTATGTTCTTAAATGAGTCTTATGACACCTTGCATGGATTTCTATCAGAGGGCTACGAATACCTACAAATAACACCTGAAGGGAGTAGGCTGTGAGTGGATCCTGTTGAGAAAACACTGTTGCCATGTGAAATTATTTGGGTTTTTTTGTTTTTAATTATCTCTTCGTTTGTGCTATATAGGCTCTGACCTTCACCATGTTTATTTTGACATTTAGTTCTTCTGGAGATTTTTGGGGAGGGTTGCATTACCTTCGGAAATGTCCCATTTATACTTTGAAAAGTAACATTCAAATTTTGAAACACTTAAAGCATCAGACAAACTATGGACGTTGACTCTTTTCCCAGAGAGGGCACTACTTGTGAAGTTCCCCCTTAGTTGGCTGTAGATGTGTAACTTGCAACTGTGGGTAGGATCCAGCTTCAGGTTAAAGAATTTTAAATTGTGTGCCTAAAAGTAGGTGGGTTTATGTGTGTATCTGAACTTCTGTCACAGTCAGTGGCGATCCAGTCAGTGGAGCATAAAGAGTGATTTGGCTCAAGTAAAACTAAGTGCTGACTAGTCGGTCAGCTGAGTAGCCCTGCAGGTTCCATTGGCTGTATTGACTGGAACACTGTTGGTTAAAACATAGGTGTTAATATATCTAACACAGATGTGAACACCTATCTTAGCTATGTTTGCCTTAATCTCAAAGTGAATCCAGTCCTTGCTCTTCATGATCTTTGTAATGGCAAAGTTGTTTTCCTACATAGCATTGAGGTAGCAGTCTTTTCTTCTGAAACTTACTGTTGTATTAACTTGAATCAGTCCTGGATTGATGGTTTGATTAGCTGTTGCTGAAGAACACTTGAAAACATCAACTACTGCAGAAAGCTTGGGGAAGAGTGGCTAGAGAACTGCCTGGCAGAAAGGACCTGGGGGTGTTGGTTGACAAGTGGCTGAATATGAGCCAGCAGTGTGCCCAGGTGGCCAAGGCAGCCAACAGCATCCTGGCTTGTATCAGGAACAGTGTGGCCAGCAGGACTAGGAAAGTGATCGTCCCCCTGTACTTGGCACTGGTGAGGCCCCACCTCGAGTACTGTATCCAGTTTTGGGCCCCTCGCTACAAGAAAGACGTTGAGGTGCTGGAGTGGGCCCAGAGAAGGGCAATGAAGCTGTTGAGGGGTGTGGAGCCCAAGTCTTATGAGAAGTAGCTGAGGGAACTGGGTTTGTTTAGCCTGGAGAAAAGGAGGCTGAGGGGAGACCTTATTGCTCTGTACAACTACCTGAAAGGAGGCTGTAGCCAGGTGGGGGTTGGTCTCTTCTCCCAAGTAACAGGCAATAGGACAAGAGGAAACAGCCTCAAGTTGTGCCAGGGGAAGTTTAGACTGGATATTAGGAAAGAATTTCTTCACTGAAAGGGGTTTATTAAGCATTGGAACAGACTGCCCAGGGAAGTGGTTGAGTCACTATACCTGGAGGTATGTAAAGACGGTAGACATAGTGCTTAGAGATACGGTTTAGTGGTGATTTTTGTCAGTATTAGGTTGATGGTTGGACTAGATGATCTGAAAGATCCCTTCCAACCATGATTCTGTGATTATTGTGTCTTATTATATATTATCCAGTAACTGTGTTGCAGAGCTTGCTTTCAGTATTATTTAGTTTCTAGTTGCTAATCAAGATACCTCGTAAATTATTTCTGTGGTTTGTTTTCTGCATGCAAAGAAATTGTTTCTCTTTGTGCTTTTTCTGACATTAGCTAATAATCTCAGTTCTAAATTGGTTTAGTAATATGGAGATGTAAGTATTTTGGAACTGTGTAGCACATTCTGAGGGAATAATTTTCTACAGTGAAACATACTACTTTTCATCTCTGCTTGGACTGTCTAAACCCATCTGGTGAAAAGTACCAATAGTCAGGGAGTTAGTAGCCCAGCATGTGAGAAAGACCAGATGTGTTTAACCGGGTTACAAGCTGTCTTTGCTTGGTATTTTGGCAAAATATGTTTTATTTTAATTGTAAGCAATTGATTGTACACCTATTTAATTTCTTTTTATAACTGGAGGTAGTGAACTAAAATCCAAGCTTCTGATCATAAAAAGTTATAAATATGAGTAATATGAATTATTTTCCTGCATCCTAGATAAATTTTGGGGGTTTTGGGTAGTCCTGTGCTATATGGCATTAATGTACTCACTGTGCTTAGTTTAGGGTATATAGGCAATTGTTATGACAGGAGCTGGGAAAATTCTGAGTTTCTGGATTGCAGGTAGAAGGATCTGTCTTAGTGCTTTTTACTTTTGTAAGTGAACTGCCAAGCTTGTAAGAAATTGCTCAATGTCCAGTATTTCTAAAGCATTATTTCTTTCAGCATACATATTTCTGTAGCTGTTTTTTGAAATATTCTCATTTAAGGTGCATATTCAGCATTTATTTATTTATTTATTTATTATTCTGCACTTGTAAAGGAAATCTAGTATTTTTAAAAGAGCACAGTACAGAGCGAAGCACAGGAAAATGACGTCTGAGCAACGATGGGTCTAGATGTCATCTTTGGCACTGTGCCTGCCTTTATAAACCCTGCTTCTCAATGACTGTTGTCACATCCTTGAACTGTTGGTTTTGCATACTGTGATAGGTTATTTTTGTTTTCTTTTTTCATAGTATTTTGTAGATGATTACATGTTATGTCCCTGTAAAAACTAGTGGCTGAACATCAAGGAAGGGTGCAGGCAGGCAGGATGGGCAGGCAGCACTTTGGGTGGGGCAGAAATCAGCTTCAAAACATCTGCATGTGTTGCCGCTGGGGGAGGTTGTTAGTGAAGGGTATGGATGGAGGGAGAGCAAGGCATGACTGAAGAGTCTGCACCTGAATTGTGAGTCTCCACTGTTGGTCACTTTGAGAAGGGCAGGGAGCAGACATATAGCTGAGCCCCACACTTAATGGAAAGAAAGACCTTGAAACGACAGTAACTCAGCAGCCACTGAAAAGTTGCTGGGCTGGGACCAAACCTGAAGTTAAGAACCTGCCTCTGAGTACCAATCTAAACAGTGGGTTGGAGGGAGACTTATTTAAAAACTTTTGTTCCTGTGCTATCATAGTTTTTGCTGGTTTAGGAAGTTCGCTTTGCTTGTTCACAGTCTAATGAGACACAGCTTTGGACTTCACAGTATCACAGATAACGCAAAACTGGGATGAGTGGCTGGTACACCAGATGGCTGTGCTGCCATCCAGAGGGACCTGGACAGGTTGGAGAACTGGGCAGGGAGAGATCTCATGAACTTCAGAAAGGGGAAATGCAGCATTCTGCATCTGGGGAGGAGTGGACCTGAACCATCTGCTGATCCATTTGAAAACTTCGTGAGATGAATTTAGCAATTTTTCTCTAATCACTTGTGATCTGCCATAAGTACCATTGCATGTAGCGTGGGTAAGCCAACAAAAATACAGCGTGTCCAAACCTGCTCCAGGTACATGCTGTGGTTTTACTAGTAATTCAAGTGTCTAGTATTTGTGAACGTGGATCCATGGTTGAGTACTCATTCATTCACTATTCATTCAGAATAGTATCCATTAAGCTAAAGTTGGTCAACTGCTTTAAAGATTTGTTACTTGACCAGTACACGGTTGCACCATGTGTGCAAGAAAAGCTGTATATAATTTTATGAAAGACTTTTCTATCTGGATAGCATAATTCCTGTGTCATTTAAACCTTTGAAGTGTCTCATACACAGTAATTGTCTTAATGCTACCCATTCATTTTGTGTAAGACACTTATTGGTATGCGTACAGATGCATCTTTGTCTTTCTTATGCGATAATTTAAAGAGCTGCATTGCTGCAAAAAGGTCCTGCATTTGTTTTCTTCTTAAAAATAATGTAATTTTTTTCTCATGATACATGCTTTTAATTAAGTAAAGAAATTAGTATCTTGAGATGTATACCATAAACATTAGAGATTTCTGTTAGTTTGCAGTTGCTGATGGTGAAAGTTTAGTTATTTTGTTTGCCGAGAATGACTTGCTGATCATCTTCAGGGCTTTTTTTCAACTAGTTCAATTAGAAGTTGGGTGCAAAAATGCTTAAGTAGAGCCTTATGATCCCTAAATAAAGAACATTCGTGGCCAATTCAAACACATTCAAGTGTTATTCCCGTTCTGTAAATTTAACTATCTGTTTAGAGATGTAATCAGATTTTGCCTGCATCTTTGTAAAATAATTAAAAAGCTGATTTAGTGAATATCTGTAAGAACAGAAGGAACAGAAAGAGGTTTGCTGGAGAATTAACAGCATAGACACAGGATGTGTCAGGAGTATATGGAATATTGTTTATATCGGAAGAAAAGAAGGAATGAATTTCAGTTACGCATTTTTAAATATTATCTCCATTGACTGCCAGGGATAGCGTTATTAAAAACACTAATTTAAAACTTGGTGGTTTGTTTAATGTGTTGTTTTAGGTTTCTGACCCTCTTAAATTACTTGTGGAAGTAGGACCCTAGCCTTTTTGAAAATGCCTCCATTTTTTTTTTAATAGGGTACTGAATGTTAATCCTCCCACCTAGGAGGAAATGTGTATACTGTGATAGCGCGTACAGCCCTCAGTTGGGAATTGGCCTGCTCTTGCCAGTTGCTGTACCAGTACAGAAAGGAGACAGGTTTTCCTTCAAAAAAGAAGGAAGATCTGGAAGAAAATATATGCATTTGTTTTCTGTTAGCAAGTTTCCAGAAACTTTCAGTTTTATGATATCTGTGTTGTCCACATTCTTGTGGAAACTTTAGCTGCCTGATTTTTGAGCAGTAAGAGATAGAAAATGTCTGAAGTATTAGTTTTGTCCGTTTCATTTAATTCTGTGTTGCATGCCTCAATTCTCCTATGTGGTTTGGAACAACTACTAGCTATTACTTCCTCTTCTAAACTAGTTGTGGAGAGTTAGCTATTAAAGAGCAGTCACTTTCAAACTAATACTAGTAGTACTAATGTCTGAATAGTATATGAAATTAATAAATTGGTGTTTCTTTGGGGAAATATGTTAATAATCTTACAACACCAAAGCAGTAGTTGGTAAGTAACCTGAGTTTTTACATGTGCAAAACGCATCTTGCATAATTCTGTGTCAAAGTTTCTGTATATATGGTTATGACCTTGATGAACAAACTTTTTTCTTTAATCAGTTACAGAGGTTACGACTGTCGAAGCAATTTATTTTACACTCAGACGGGTGAAATTGTATACCATGTTGCAGCAGTGGGAGTGGTGTACAATCGACAGCAGAACACCCAGCGCTTTTATCTAGGTCATGATGATGACATTCTTTGCCTTGCTATTCATCCCTTAAAGGACTATGTGGCAACGGGTCAGGTAGGATGCGCGTTTATCTGCAATAGGAATCTGAAGTTGTTAATACTGAATTTAGGAAAGCGTGGTTTGGAGGAAGGAAGTCTGGTCTACATTTATTCAGGGGAAGGACTGCATTTGTGTTGCAGATGGAATCATGTTAAAAAACTGCAACGTAAATGTTTTTTTCAGTTCTTCAAATTAACTCTGATAAGAGTTGTTAGTTGGTAGTTTTTTTGAACTTAATTTTTTATTTAAGAATAGATTCATATTTTCTATTCAGCATTATGTTGCTGCTTCATGATATCAAGTGGAGGAAATGTGCGATTAAAATATATATATTTTTTTTTTTTTAGTATCTTAGTTGTGAAGTTAGTGCCTGTATTTACGATATTTTAAAATACCTTATGCTATCAACAGAAAGATGCACTCCATTATATACTGTTGTATATATACACATTATATACTGTTGTATGCTACATTACCTGCAGAAATTAGGTAAAGCAGTAATCAAATTCCCCATGCAACACTGGTTTAGATTTTCCCGGTGGTGGACATTACGGAAAGCTTTGCAAACGTCATATATCAAGTTTGTGGCAATACCAGAAATAAATCCTATCTTTCTTGTGTCCTACCCTTGGGCTTAAACACAGGAGAGTGTTCTGGTTTTGCAGCCCTTTTTTGTGTACTGAGGTGCAAAACCTTTGGAATAGCAAGTAATCTTGTAAATATTGACTAATAATGTTTGTACGTAGTTGAAAAGAATAATCTATGTTCCATTTCTTACCAAGTTCCAATTACCTGCATTAGTACTGTTCTTGTGGACATTACTTCACGGGTATCAGTGCAGTAGAATCTGACTTGTAGGCATTTGTAGTGACAACAGAAGTCACCTTGATTTCTCAAACATAGGGTAGCTTATGTACCAGCAATAAAAATAACCTTTTATTTTTAGACAAGGAATGATTGATAGAGAATTGATGGAGTAAATATGCCACAGTGCAATCAATGAAGGGCTTCCCACCCCCCTAGCGCCAAGAGGACTCTAGTTATTGTGATTAATGCGCTCAAGTTCTTCGGAGGGGAGAAAGAGACAGCTGGGGAGTGATACTTGTAAAGCAGGAGAAGGAATAATACTGCTAGCCGGACAGAAGGAATACTAGGAAAATGTTATCACTGTGAATTTTTTCTAATACTTTAAAAAGTATTTGTCAATATTATACTTCTAAACAACTGTGTGAAGTAACTGAGAAATGACAAAAAATATAGTTACAAATATTTATACTTTCAGGTTGGTCGAGATTCCTCAATACACATTTGGGATACAGAAACAATAAAACCACTCTCGGTATTAAAGGGCTATCACCAGTACGGTGTTTGTGCTGTTGATTTTTCAGGTAATAAGTATTTATTTTTTTATTTATATATAATTTTCCTTTTCCATATAAAAATACAAGCTAATCGGTTCTAATGAACAATTGGGAATTCCTTTACACTGAAGATTTTATCCTAAAAATATTCTCCAGTGATCAATGTCAAATGAGAGAGACTGTCTTAAAGTGATCGTTTGTTAAAAAGAGCTCCTGTGGAGTCTTGCACATCAGGAAATGCAAGAACAGGTTCTGTGCCGTTTAATAGCTGGGCTGATCACTTTGGAATTGATTTTGGTTGTATGAGGCAGGTGCACAGATCTGGAGCGTTGTGTCTGCGATACAGCCGTGTAAGCGAATTTTTGAGCAAATTGTTCAGGAGTGCCTTTTTTTTTTTATTATTTGTTTTTGATTATTATTAAATCCTGCAAGCTGATTGGTTAGCACACTGATAAATTCAAAAAGTCAACTTATGGAGTTCTGAGCAGAAACCGAGCCCCTCTCTCCACCTTATACTAACATAAGAGACTGTCAGTTAAATCTTTTGATATTTTTGCACCCCATGCATGGAATTCCTTTACAATGTTAAATTACCTCTTCTCCACTGGCTTCTATTCTTTAACGGTTTGGATTTACTGGATAGGATCTCTAAACTCACACTGAAGATGTCTTAATCACAAAGATGAGTAGTTTGGAGTCTTTGATTCTTACGTTTGTTTTGTTCTCCTTTTTCAAGATGCGAATCTCATTTCACAAATTTTGACATAGATGCATAGCAATTTGGATAATGTCAGAAAATTGTTGATCACGAGTGACCACAAATAACTTCTTTTTTGGAGGTTAATGTGGGATATGTGTCAGAGCTTCTCAAAGACTTTGCGCTATTACTAAGTTTAAGGATATTTCATAAACTTCATGGTATTGCTTCAATGCTTTCCTGTTCAGAAGTGAACAGGGATTTTCAGAGTGGACAGAAAATTCTCACAGTGCAACCTGTGATGAAGGTTTTTGTGCAACTATATCAGCAACTAGCTGAACAAAGGATTTCGTACAAACACAGAGAATCTAAGTGCAATTTTTAGACTGGGTAACCAAGCCCTAAACTCCATCCAACTGACCACTCAAGTTTAAAAGCAAACAGATGACAGGCATGCCTCTACGTGTCATACAATTATTTACCTGTTTGTACATTCTTCTTATAATAGTTTTGAAGTTATAATATTATTTAATATGGTTTCTTATTATTGCAACATAATGTTATCTATCTACTCTCTTAATCATAAATTTATTTTTCTAGCGGATGGGAAACGATTGGCTTCTGTTGGAATAGACGACAATCACACTGTTGTACTCTGGGACTGGAAGAAAGGAGAAAAGCTTTCAGCAGTAAGGTAGGAATTTAACTTTGCTTTAAAATTTGTATCTGGATTTACTCAAATGACAGTAAGCAAAATACATTCATTAAAGAATAATATAGTTCTCTAATAAATTATCACTTCTATCACTTAAGTGATACAGGCGATAACATTTAGCACAGCCCTAAAACTTTTTTTGGAAGAAAAAAACAAAGCTCTGGTAGAGTCAACAAGAATTATTATAGTGACAGCTCAACTGGTGAAGAAAGAAGACATAGAAGGCAAAGTTTATTTACATTTATTTGATGTGTTCTGAAATAATTTCTTTAAAACTTAACTGCATGCACTTCTGTTGGCCCTACCAGAGATGGTGATGTACACTCTGCTTTTCAAATCTTTTTTCATCAGACATCACATCTTTCTTGGGATAGTAGTTTGCAGGTGTTTTGTTAAATAGAGTTTTAATCTACAAAATGATTCTCTTATTTAAGCTCTTAATTCTCTTAATATTATCTTATTAATATTAATTACATTAATATTAATTTAATAAATATTAAGAGAATTAATATTCTCTTAATTAAGCTCTTATTTCCAATGTTGAGTAATGTTTGTGAAACCTTTGACTTTGCTGTTTCTAAGCATCTGTTGCTTTAGATAGACATTTTTTTCAGCTTTTCTTTTTTTTTTTTAAATCCCCCTACTCTGTGAACCTACCAGTCTTACTTAATTCTTGATTACAAATCTTCTTGAATGAAGATTACAGTGTAAGTTTGGAAAGAAACTGGTTCATGCTTTTTGCTACTAGCCCATTTAGTGATTTGAAAATGACAGAAGGTAAAAGATTGTTGTCACTCTTGAACAGAGAACAAAAATTAGGGAATAGAAGCTCTTCTGTATTTTAAAGAAAAAAAAATCTACTAGTAAGCATTTCTTTCCTTGCACAGATAGCAAACATAGTTGAAAGCTGTTTTTCACATTCTAGGACTGAAGCAAAGCATTGGTTTTATAGAAGCACAGTAAGAAATCTAACACACATAACAGGTTTTAGTGTTTTTAGAAAGAACTGAAATTTCCATTTAAAATTGATATAACAGCATATGTTTTATTCTAACAAGAAAAATAAATTAAAAGATGGATGAGAATGGAAATTTATTTTCAAAATGAGAGACTTTTAAATAAGATGTACTACTTTACACCTCTAAGTTTCATTATGAGCTGTCAGAGATCTAAATGCTGTGTGTCTAAACTTAATGCAAATATATATTCTTTTTCAAAGAAAATGCCACCTAGTGGATTTCCGAAGTAACATAATTACTCACCTGCTTTGAAAACTGAAGGGTAATCAAAATAGAATAGGACTCAGTATGTTTGTTCTTTGGCTTTCTTCCTCTTCATAATAAATTCCTGTTAATGATTTGGAAATAAATGTTAGCAAGATAGAAAAGGTACACATTAGCAAAAAAACCCTCAAACCAAAACCTATTTAAAAATATGAATAGTTATATTTTTATTTAAAATATTTTCCTTTGCATTTCAGGGGAAGCAAAGATAAGATTTTTGTTGTTAAGATTAATCCTTACATGCCTGATAAATTGATTACGGTTGGAATTAAACACATGAAATTCTGGCGTAGGGCAGGTAAGGAAACTTTTCAGAATTACAGCATTTTCGGTTACTTGAAATAGAAATATTGCATCTCTTATAGTATGTCTCATGCATTAAAGGCAATTTTTTTCTCTTTATATGTCTCTAAGTTAGGTTTGCCCTAGTAGAAATAATGTTAATTGGCATTACGGCAGTAGTGGGAAGTCTTTTTAAGATCAGTTTGCCATGGAGCTAGAGCTACACAAGTAGAAAGGACCCTAGATTTCCTACTGTCTGTTTTTTATATCTACTAATAACGTAGCACATCTGAAAATGTTACAGAGCTGCTCTAAAATCATAGAACAGTTTTTGGAAGAAGGACCTTTAGAACATACATGTTATAAAGAGGCACAAATATAAATAAATTTAACGTTATAAAAATCCACAAAGTACTTGAAGAGGACACATGTGCCAGTTGAGACCTGTTTGTTTAGATAGAACTTGACAATTAAAAACCAAGATAAAGAAGCTTGCTTTATCTGCTTGAAAAATTTTGAAGAGTGAAAAATCCATTCCCTGATATTAGTGTGAACTTCATTGTTTCAGACCTCAAAATGAGGTTTTTGAAAGACACGTGCTACAGAGGACTAGCTAATCTGCTAAGAATGTTCTAACTATTCATGCAGAATTTATGTACATCAAGTCACATGAGTCCCTGATAAAGATTAATTGTGGAGAGATAAGTCTGTGATGAAAAAAAATTACACTAGTTTTCTCAGTTCTGGCTCCAGCAGAAATTAATCAAGATTGCCTGAGAGCAAGCTGTTGAAGTCTCTATAAATTATTAATTTTAACAATGGTGCTTGCTGTCTATAGAAAGAACAAAGTGTGTCAGGATACTTACTGAGAGAATTACTATAAACTCTTTAGAAAGAAATCCTAACTCTGATAAAAGCCTGGAGATGGCAATTTTGAATAAAGAAATGAAATTGTTTAAAATGCCTCTTTTTCTCCTCTGGTACTGCTCAGTCAATCAAATTTCTCTAACGCTGCAGCCCACCTGTGCAAAACTGCAACGGCACACAGGCAAGGCAGTCACCGGGAAACAGACTTAACAGTGGTAGTGTATGTAGCATATCAGTGCACCTTAACAAACGCCAAGTCTCTGAAATATGCACTAGTGCAGGTGCACTTGATGTGAGAAGAGACACCAAAGTATATGCTTCGGAATAAATTTTCATCGGTGGCAAGTGATGGCAGAGAGGTTCAGAGATCCTGCCTCTGTAAGTAGGAGAATGGTATTAAGCGTCAGATCCTGAGGGACTTCTGTGTTATACCCCATGAAGTCTCTCTGAGGATTGTGAGCATATAAATCTCACTTTCTAGCCAGAAGTTGCTTTGTGCTACACCTGTCAAATGATTTTAGAGACAGTATTTTAAAGAATTTTAAAATTTATGTAGCTGTAACATTTATATTATCCAGAGGCCAGTATAGCATACCTCTAAAATAAAATCAGAAATCCTCTCACTGAAAACATAGAATCATAGGGTGGTTGAGTTGGAAGGGGCCTTAAAGATAATCTAGCCAACCCCCCTGCGATGGGCAGGGACACCTCCCACCAGACCAGGCTGCTCAAAGCCCCATCCAATCTGGCCATTCTACTAAATAAATGTAGTGCAGCATCTTCTGCTTATCTCACTAAGAAAAGCGTATCACTGAAATACTTCCTCCTACCCATCTTAATCATGTGACTGATAAGTGTGACTACAGACTTCCTAGCACAGTGATTTTGTTAGTGTTATTGTGAAAGGGATGGGATGTCAAGTTTTAAACTTTTTTTTTTTCTTTCAGTTTAATTTCATTAGAAATTTCTATGTACTGTGTGGTAGATGCTAAGTTTTTTGTTTACATGTGGGTTTATAAATGCACTTTCTCTTTGTATGTCTATGTGGGTATATGTACCTATTCAAATCCAGATTTAAGTAATAAGTTAAAGGTAAGGTTTTTTTTATGTCTTGAAAGATGCCAAATAGTACAAAAATTTTATTTTCTGACAACTCTTCTCAGGCTCAGTTTCTTGGGGAGAACGAGAGGAAAAGACTTGTTGCTTGTAAGGTTGTATAGTATATGGAAAATAATTTTAAGCAAAGATCTGATGACTTGTTTTTGGTTTGAACCAGGCGGAGGACTAATTGGGAGAAAGGGCTGCATTGGTGCGTTGGGAAGAACTGATACAATGATGTGTGCAGTATATGGCTGGACAGAAGAGATGGCGTTTTCTGGAACTTCCACAGGGGATGTGTGTATTTGGAGAGATGTGTTTCTCATAAAAACTGTCAAAGCACATGATGGTCCTGTGTTCAGCATGCACGCATTGGAAAAAGTAAATAAACTGCTCATTGTTTTTTTGATGTCTGGACAAAAAAAGCGTATGAAGTTAGGCCTTTCCTAAACTCAAGAATCCATTGGCTTTATTTCCATTACAGAAAAGCCTTGTGAGGTCTACATCCAAAATAGTGTTTTATGCAAGTCTCTAATTCTTGTTACGTAACGCAATGTTTTTCAAATCTTTGTGGTCTAGTAACATCTTATTCAGTAATTTTCATGACCTCTTACTAAAGAAATAATAGTAACTTTATGATAAGTAGAAGTACTTTTTGATTTAAGCATCCAGGAGTATGATGCAATATGTGAGCTTGTGAGAGAGGAGGATCATACTCTTACTATTTTGTGCAGTGATTACTGTCTACTAGTAGAAGCATTCAATCTGTAGCTCACTAAGTACTCTCTCCTGATTCTCAACTTCTTTTGACTCCAGAAAGCCTTTAAGCATGTGCTTAAATGTGAGTGGGTGTTCCAGTTAGATTAGTTGTATGTTTGAACTTATGTATGTGTTTGTGTTTTGCTAGGTTAGACCAAGTTACTCCACCTCCTAATACTTGAGTTTCAGTATAGTCTATATAGTACATATATACTGTATATAGCCAAAAGGATCTTGAGCCTAAATATCAAGAAAAACATTTCAGTACGTCAATTAAGTTATTTTTCTGGTATGGTAGAAGCTTATTGGTTAGACCTTTAAAATCCAGCCTATGTACATGGACTCTACAGAAGTGTGCTGCCTTCGTCAGGAGAATTCATTTTGTTGCTCCTGATCTTTTCATCTCTAACATCTGTAGTTCTGTGCATTACGGTGTTGTATAGAATCCATTTTCAATATTGACAGAAATCACTGAAAAATTAAGGAAAGGTAATAACTGATTATAACTTGCGATTTTTTTTATTTTTTTTTTTATTTTGTTTTTTTCCCCTCCCTCAGGGATTTGTCACTGGAGGAAAGGATGGGGTAGTAGCTCTCTGGGATGATACCTTTGAACGTTGTCTCAAAACGTATGCCATCAAAAGGGCTGCTTTGGCCCCTGGGTCTAAAGGTAACGCAGACTTTATCCTGTTTTTTATTCTATTTAAAGTATTTTCTTTAGAACACTCTTTCTGTGGAATTGCTTTCCCCAATAGGAGGAAATACACATTTGACCCAATGAATACTAACAATTTTTTTTAAAGTTTTATTGGTTCTAAATAAGTCATTTTTATGTTGGGAGGGGAATGGTATGTTGTAGTGTCTGTTTGCACATTTGGTGGGTGCATATCTTATTATCTGCCTGAATTAATTGATTTAACCTTGAGTCTCTTACCACCCAGGTGATTTTTATTTTTTTTTTTAAGTGGTAACCAAAAAGCCTATTATATTTCTAATCATGAAGTATCTTGTCTGATCTTTTTTGTTTTCGAGGAGGAGTGGAATTCAGAACTGTGGTTAGTTTTGTATGCTGTTAGTACGTTTTATGACTTAATTTTCTGTAAATCCATATGTCTCTTGAAATTATGTAAGAACATTTTAGTTCCTATTATTCCTATTTCTTCCATTTATTCTTGATCTTAGTGCTGATTTACTGTTTTCCCTGTTTGATGTTCTGGATAGCCTCCCACCCCTGCCTTAAAATTACATCTGCTGTATTCTAATGTATGTAGTTTGATTTTCAAAAATCATGTATGAAAACACCCAGTAACTAAAACATTCTAATACAGAGTATCTCATTGTCATACCTGTTTAATAAAAGCTAGATTTGAAGGTACCGTAAATTCTAGCAGTATAGTAGTATAGTTGGTGCTTTACATGCACTTTTTTTTCACTAAGATTGCCAGTGGGTCTTACATTTACATTATCATTCTTACATTTACTCTGTTGAGAAGAAAGGTTAGTGTCAGTTGGGTAATTGCTAAATACTCCCAAATGAGTTCAAACATGTGAGTTCTTCCATGCAGGAATATGTTTTTACTACTGAGTATCTTTTTCTACAGTAAGAATAGAATGTGCGTATGTATGAAAGATCCTCTTTAAGGCATACTTGAGAATATTCTGTTTTCTAATGTTCTAGGTCTCCTCTTAGAAGATAATCCTTCTATACGTGCCATATCTTTAGGACATGGTCATATTTTAGTGGGCACAAAGAACGGTGAAATATTGGAGGTGGATAAAAGTGGACCAATAACTCTGCTGGTTCAGGTACATCCTAAATATCAGTCAAATATTCCGTACCACAAACACTGTTTTATTTTCCAAATAAAGACTGTTGTGAAATAACAAGTATTTTAATTTTGAGTAAAGTTAGTGAGTTACTATCAGTTCATAGATTTTTAAGGCTAGACTAGACCATTATGACTCTTTAATGAGCCAAACAGATCGCAGAATTTTATGGACTAATTTGTTCAACAAGTTCATCCTTTAAAGCAGACCAAGATCATATTTCTGTTTTTAAAAAAAAAAAAAAGGTAAAAAAGTGTGTAACAGTGGATCGTCCACCAAATTCCTTATTACCTTTTTTCTAAGTACTAATTACTCTTCCTATTTTTAAAAGTTATCTCCTTGAGGTTTACTTTTAGGTCTGCTTCGTGATTATGTAAAAAACATTTTGGTTACCAAACAGACTGCATTTCTTAAGCCTGACTACAAAACAAATTTTTTTACATCGTATCATCATGTGATTTTCGTTCATACTTAAATAAAAATCCGTGGAACTTCAGTTCGCACCTCTGAGTGGCCAGTGCAATATGTAAAGAAATAGATTTTTTTTAAAAAATCTGTTAGAACCTAAGGTAAATAAAAAAATAATAATCTAGATCATAGAATCAGAGAATAGTTTGGGTTGGAAGGGACCCTTAAAGGTCATCTGCTCCAACCCCCCTGCAATCAGCAGGGACATCTTCAACTAGATCAGGTTGCTCAGAGCCCTGTCCAACCTGACCTTGAATGTTTCCAGGAATGGGGCATCTACCACCTCATTGAGCAACCTCTGCCAGCGTTTCACCACCCTTATTGTAAAATATTTCTTCCTTATATCTAGTCTAAATCGTCCCTCTTTTACTTTAAAACCTTTACTCCATGTCCTATCTCAACAGCCCTGCTAAAAAGTTTGTCCCCATCTTCTTCTTCCCTTTAACTACTGAAAAGCTGCAATAAGGTCTCCCCAGAGCCTTCTCTTCTCCAGGCTGAACAACCCCAACTTTCTCAGCCTGTCTTCATAGGAAAGGTGCTCCAGCCCTTTGATCATTTTTGTGGCCTGAGGTTCACATGGGCCCACTTCTCAAAGTTGTCCAGGTCCCTCTGGATGGCATCCCAACCCTCAGGTGTGTCAACTGCTTCACACAGCTTGGTGTCATCCGCAAACTTGCTGAGGGTGCACTCGATCCCACTGTCCATGTCATTGACATAGATGTGTGTGAGGATTATTTCTCAGGGAAAAATTTTCTCTACTGATAATTACTATAATTTGCACTTTTACTTGTATGTAGCAGGGTGAGGTTTTTTTCAGGTGTTCTGTGTTTCTATTGAGATACTTCTTTTTCATCCTCTAACGATATGCATGTTCTCTCTCTATTTCTAAACTTCCTTAAATGTATTATTTCATATGTCAGTTTAAAATACAAAGTCATCTGATTCATTGTGTTTTTTCAGGGTCACATGGAGGGGGAAGTTTGGGGTCTAGCTACTCATCCTCATTTGCCTATTTGTGCCACTGTAAGTGATGACAAAACCTTAAGAATATGGGATTTATCTCCTAGCCATTGTATGTTAGCTGTTCGCAAATTGAAGAAGGGTAAGATGCTTAGTATGAAAAAATATTTAACTGAATTCAGTTGACATTTACTAGCATTATGAATCTTTCAAAAGCAAGACTGAATAAATTCCTTTCGTTCCTCAAATTATTTCATCGATGCTATGTTCATGAGTTATGTAGCCCTTAAGCTAATGAATCTGTAAGAAAGATTTCTTCGTAATACTGTTCTTGAATGTTACAATTGCAAATAATTTAAAGTCAGTGAAATTACAATAAAGGTTGAGCCAATTACATAATTCTGCCATATTGCTTATAGTATTGCAAGCTTTTTTTGAACAGTGGAGGACTTTGAATCTAGAAATTTTTGGAAGAATCTGGAATGTCGAGGAAAGAGAACAGTCATAAAATTCTTACTCATTGTATACTGTAACTGAATTCTATTTTGACAGTTGGAAAATCTGTTGTAAGTGACGTCACGTAAGGAGACTTTTTTTAGGATTAGACCAGGCTGGCCTTAACAAGCTTTTAATGGTATATATGCTTTGCTAGACAAGGGAATACAATAGGCTTTATCTGTTTGACATTCAGTAAAGCATTTTGATCCAAACCTTATAGGAAGCTTAGTTGAAGATGATTTGGATTAATAAAGTAAATGTAAGAAGAGTCACGAGCTGGCACAAGCAGAGATTAAACAAGAAAGTTTCAAGTTTGTGGTCTGCTCAAGTCTTGAAGCTGATATTTCTTAATAGCTTTAAGAGTAGTTTTGGCAGAAGAGTAAGGATTGCTTAATTTGCTGATGAGACACGCTTTGAGATGCTTTGGCGGTCTTAAAAAGTACCTGTGTACTGTACAGAAAGAGCTGGATACTTCTGCAGATTGCACTAATGTAAATGAGATAATAGTTGGTAATTAAAAAAGGCAAGACTCAGTGACTGTAAGAAAAATGCCTTTGTAGCTGAGGAGTAACTGAGGAGCAGAAGGCTCAGGATGTTCTAGCGGATGGCAGGATGACAATTACCTGTGATAGTGAGGTATTTTTCCCAGGACATAATGAGGTATGCATATAATTTACAAGAGGCTAATCAGAGTATTTTTTGGTATAAACTTCTCATCTGTGTTCAGCTGAATGAAATTAAACTGAAAGTTGAGTATGGAGAGGGAGAAGCTACAGGGTAATGAATGAGAAGCTTTGTGGTGGAGTCAGCTAAATAAAGGACTACTGTCTACAAGTTAATCATCCCTAATAGTAGGGAAAAATATTTATGCTATATCTAGATATATAGATATGCTAGATTTATGCAAATCTATATAAGCTGACCATAGATAAATTTTGATTGGAAATTAAACTGTTTTTTCAAATGAAACTTGACATGTTTATTAGAAGGATTATATGACATAGTGACAGTGATAGCAAATGACTGGATTCTGTGAATCCAGAATCACTGAATCTTCATGGTTGGAAAGGACCCTTAAGATCATCGAGTCCAACCAAACAACCTACAATCTCTGCCACTAGAGCATGCCCTGAAGTGCCACATCTAGTCGTTTTGTAAACACCTCTAGGGATGGTGACTCAACCACCTCCCTGGGCAGGCTGTTCCAGAAGGTCTTTTCCTGCTGTGTTCTCCCTACCAGAGCAAATGGTAACCAACAACTGGCACCAGATACTAAGATGGAGAGCAAATTAAAAATATATAGACAATAGTGATTTATTTGTGTTACTAATGTAGAACATATGTCAATTAATATGCAAATAAATGTAATCATAAGATTCTGGGATTGTGTACTCGTCGATTTGTTAATAGCTTTGGTGTGCTACTACAGATGTAGAGCTTGGAAATTATCTTGGTAGCATCTAAAAAATTTCATTGGACTATATACTCTAAGAATAGCTTTCCTTTACTACTGGAAAAGTACACCTAAAAGAGGGATTATGCACTATAAATGTACCTGAATGCCATTTCTGTATTCCTCATAGGAGGTAGATGTTGCTGCTTTTCACCTGATGGAAAAGCATTAGCTGTTGGTCTCAACGATGGAAGCTTTTTGATAGTTAATGCAGATACCCTGGAGGATCTAGTCTCTTTCCAGCACAGGAAAGATGTTATTTCAGAGATCCGATTTTCTCCTGGTAAGTGATTTAAAATTAAGATTTTTATATCGAGGTTGTTCAAGCAAGCTTCATAACCTTTAAAAGATAAAAGAAGTAGAGATTTCTAGTACTCTTTTACGTGTAACAAATAAGCCGTCAAGACTAATATTAACATTTTGAAAAATATTGGGTGTGAAGTCTTATGTTGCTCATTTAAGGCTGAGATTATTGGAATAGGTTTGCTCATAGTAACCTCCTGAATGCAACAGTCAACTCATGAACATCCAGCAGGCTCCTGAGGGTTCCACTTTATGAGCTGCATAAGCTTGGCTCCTCTGAGGTTACTGTTAGCTAATGAGAACGAGAATGCTTGAAACTGGTGTGTCAGAAAGTTCTGGTGTCTTCTTTTTTTCTTCTTTTTCCCCCTACAGTGCTAAGCACTCCCAGTGAGGCTAGTTTTTTTTAGACAGTACAGCTCTTAGGAGCTCAAGTGTATTTCAGTGAAAATACTTTGAGATTTCGATGCAAATTACTGATACCCGTTCTCAAGCAACATTACTTTCTGGTTACCTAAGCCTTAGTGCTCTCCAAGTGGGATAAATGTTTAAAATTTCATGAGATAGGTTTTTATTGTTTGAAGATGTAATGATGTCATGGTTGTATATTTCATACTGATTTTGACTGTGATACGAATATTAGCCTGTTGAGGACTATATAAATTAGCAAGCTCGTTTCAAAGAAATCTGAGTTGCATATGGCTGAGTTCCAGGACGTACTTTTATTTAATATACAGAGCACTACAATTTTTGAAAATGTCTTGTGTTTCTACTGATGTGCTTTAGGAGCTGGAAAGTACTTAGCTGTGGCATCCTGTGACAACTTTGTAGATATTTACAATGTAATGAGCAGTAAACGAGTAGGAATCTGCAAGGGAGCCTCCAGCTATATCACGCACATGGACTGGGACATAAGAGGTAAGTAGCAATCGTTCTAAAAATCTGCTGGAAGATTGATTACATTACGAACTAAATACAGTACATCTACAGTATGAATTTATGGCATCACTGACAGATTTGCTTCTTTGGTTTTTGAGTATGCTCACAGCATCTGAATAAATATAAAAACATGATTTTTACTAGTGTTTATATTTTTAGAATTTGTGCAATTTGAAGTAAAATAGAGTGGTTTGGGTTTTTTTAACATCTTCTGTGTTTATTGTGTGACTTGTACTTCTTGAAAAATGTACTGCATGATGCAGTTGCATCTGTAGCTCAGGAATAGATATATCTGTGTTGTCAAAAATAGCAGAAAGACTGGATTTCCTGTCTTCCTGGGTCTTAATACGTGACTAACTTCAACAGTAACTTTAGTCCTGTTTCATGCAAAACCAAGGCAGTGCAGTTGTGCAGTCTCTTAGTTTCCTGCTCTTATTCTTCTACATGATCCCTTTTGAAACTGTCCAATTTAAGAGTGTTATACGTTAGCTTCATCTGAGAATTTTGAAAACAGGAAGAGGACGGAAACATTAATGAGAATTTTCCTCAGAAAAGAAGCAGTATAAAGGCAAGCAGAAGCCAGCTGCTTGGAAGCAGTCATTGGCTGGGCAGCATATTTGCTTCTCAGTCCCAAGTGCACACGCACACTGGTCCGCTGGTTGTCACAAACAAGCTCTGAAGTAGATGCAGCACGTTTTGTCTACCATCTGATGGGAAGACCTTAAACAGGAGAGAAAAGTAATGCATTATTGCAGTTTTCAAAGAGAGGAGGAAGGACTGTGAATTTAAGGGGTTGAAGGATTCAGAAGCCCATACTTCCAGCTCCACTGTTTATGTATGCAGCTTTTTCCATTGGAAACAAATAGTTTGTGTAATGCTGTTAGCAACAAAAGTTTCAAAATAACTTTTTTTTTTTAAATGGAATCTTCTATTTAATGTTAATATACAATATGTAATATGTTTTATAGGGAAGCTCTTGCAAGTCAACACTGGTGCTAAAGAGCAGTTGTTTTTTGAAGCTCCTCGTGGGAAAAAACAGACAATTCCTAGCTTAGAGGTAAGGAAATAGACTGCCGCCTTAACTTGATGGCAAATTAGATTTATTGATGCAACTGTCTATACTGCATAAGAGGGAATGATGTATAAAACCGTGATTTTAATTGGTCTGTTGAAAAAGCTTCTTTTCAGGTATTTGCTATCCTTTATCCTTTTTTTGCAGCGTATTTCATTAGGTGATGTAATCAGAATGATAAAATACATAGGGGATATCACATTTGTCTGTTCTGTTAAGAAATGGACATTTGGCTGACTTAGGTACTCATGAAGATCTCGCCGGACTTCTGTATGCCTCTTTTGATACCTCAACACCTTTGGAAACCGATTGTTGATTACTTAGCCCTAAACCTGCTGTGGAAGACGTCATGAATGTCTTTACATAACAATGCAATATAGTATACATAATATACATAGGCAAGTGTAGTATATTGTAGATATTGATTTGTTTTCTCAGACATAGAGCATAGTCATAGGGCAGAGAGTGATAACGGATAATTTTCAAATAATATTTTCTATAAGACTGAAAGGCAGTCTTGAAAAATGTAATTTCTTTTCCCTAACCTGGAAGGGCAGGTAAGGTCAAAAATTTTTAAATACTTCTAGAGGCTTTGAAACTGGAAGTTAACAGAGTTAAAATTAAGGATCTCAAATAAAATCCTGAAGAGTCAGAAAGTAAGTGGTTAATCTTTTAGATGTGTCGTATTTTTCAGTGCAAGGACTTTTTCTTGAAATCAGGTATGGAAGAAAATTGCCTGGGAAGAAGCGTGCTCTGTCTCAAACAAGTTGTTTTTATAGGTAGAAAAGATTGGCTGGGCATCATGGACAAGTGTTTTGGGCTCTTGCTGTGAAGGAATCTGGCCAATAATTGGTGAAGTCACAGATGTAACTGCTTCATGCCTCACTAGTGACAGTAAAGTATTAGCCACAGGAGATGATTTTGGATTTGTGAAACTGTTTCGATACCCTGCTAAAGTAAGTAATTTTCAGCGGTTCGTGGAGATGATGAATAAAACTGCCTTTTCAAAACTGTAAAAACTCATCACTCAGAGCAAAATGGTGCTTTTATACTTTTGAGCTTATGATCAAAGAAGGCATTCAACATTGCACTGCAATTTGCAATGCATTAAACTTTCAGCCAGTAAGAATGACCATTCTGGGTTAGACTGAAGAGCCACCTCATGTCAGTTCTATCACTGACAGTGGCAAATGCATAGGAAAAAACTAAGCATGGGAATGGAACAGGCACCGTCTAATAATATCTTAGGCATTAATATCCTCAGTGTGGTTTTTATCAGTGTCATTTTTAGCCCCTTAAACTATTGTTTTGGAAGACAATGATCATTTCTTCCTCACCTTCGTTTCACTCCACTCATGATTTTAGAGACCTTCATTCTGTCCAACCTCAGTCATTTTTCTCTAAGATTAAGAGTTTTAATACTGTTTAAACATGCATCATTAGAAAAGCCATTCTGGAAACACATTATATTTTTACTGCTCTTCTAGAACCTTTCTAGTTGCCCGCTATTTATCCGTAAATATGTCTTCCATATTTTGCCATGCTAGGGTTGGTAACAATGCACGAGTCTTGACTCCAAATACTCTATGTGCATTTTATTCTTAATCTGCTAGACTATTTTCTCTCTTAGGAAAAATGATCCAGTGTTTATTGCTGGAATCTGTTTATAAACAAATTCTTGTATGCTTGGTATGGAAATATGGTTAACGTTTCATGAAGTTGCTATAGGAGAAGAACTTGGCAAATCATGTGATACATACAAATGCAAAACAGCTGAAGCATAAACTGTAAAGAAGTTAAGAACATTTTGTTGTGCACTGGCAGCTCATTTCAGTTTTATCTAGCAGACTGGTTAAATTTGATTTATGTCTTTTCTTCTCCCTTTTTAGGGAAAGTTTGGAAAATTTAAGAGGTATGTTGCTCACAGTACCCATGTAACAAATGTCCGTTGGACCTACGATGACAGTTTGTTGGTCACTGTTGGAGGAGCAGACACCTCTTTAATGCTGTGGACTTATGAGATGGAAGGACATCGGGATAGCAGGCAGTGTGACAGTGAAGAGTCTGATCTAGATTCTGAAGAAGATGGAGGTCAGTGATAATTTATAAAACTAGCTGGATTATGCTATCTCAAGGAGACTTGATTATTGGAAAACTGCTGATCTAGAAATAATCAAGTTTTACATATGATTGTTTTAATCTTAAATATCGAAGAAAAGATGAGGGGTAATGGGTACAAGTTACTCCAGGGGAGATTCCATTTGGACACAAGAGGAAAATTTTTCACAATAAGAACAATCAGCCATTGGAATAATGTCCCCAGGGAAGTGGTGGATCCCCTCATCATTGGACACTTTTAAGATTCAGTTGGACAGGCGGCTGGGCCATCTTGTCTAGACTGTGCTTTGGCCAAGAAAGGTTGGACCAGATGATCCTTGAGGTCCCTTCCAACCTGGATTCTGTGAATTTAGCAGCAGGTGTCATGTAGTAAAGTCCTATGTTAGTGACCCTGAGTTAAGGCCCAACAAAGCAGAAATGGGGTAGCTCTGAATGTCTCTTGAATCTTTTTTTTAATCATTTTTTCCACAAAGATACTGTAGAGAACCTTTATCTTAGAATGTCTTTTATTAACAATGTTCATGATTCCCAGCTACTTTCTTTCTGTTGCGTGTTTATGTTACTAATAATACAAGGTATAATTGTTCTTGTAGTCCAGTACATTGTTGAAACCTGCACAAATTATGATTTAATTTGTTTTTTCTGGTATCTTATTTTGTTTTGATACTGTGCACTCTCATTTTGTTAGGTTATGACAGTGATGTGACAAGGGAAAATGAAATTAATTATACCATCAAAGCCTTATCAACAAACATTAGACCAATGTTTGGAATTAAGCCTCATCTGCAACAAAAGGAGCCAACCTTAGATGAAAGGTAATTGCTAAATTAAAATTCTAGTCAAGAAAGGAATCTGAAAATATGATTAATAGTAAAATGTAACTATATTGGAATATATATACAACTAAAAAGGATATGTATAAAATGAGTGGAATTATTTCTTTGGAGAAAAAACAACCAAACACCAACTTAAGAAAAGTCTTGCCTAAGGACTAGGTTGTACTTTTTTAGAGAGCACAGAGGACTACAAATGATGTAGGTATACTATTATGTTTGGGGAGTTTTTTGAAATAATTGTGTTATTTGCTGGTGTTTGATATGTTCGTTTTGAAACTTAAATACCAAGTGGTATCTAGTGATGGCATTATAGGCATGAACCTGTACAATTGTTTTATTGAAAGACAGCTCTCAATTTTTTTTTTTTTTTTTTGCCAACAAACTAATCTGACTAATTGAGCTGTAATTGCTTCTCGCATTGTTTCTGTCTGCAGATAACTTCTGCCTTTCTTTGAAAAATTCTGTCCACAGTGGTTCTGCAGTTTCTATTAGTGAGTCTTGGAAAATGAAGGTGATTGCTTTGCAGTGTTAGCTGTATAGCTTGGTTCGCTATCGTGTGCTTTAGAAGAGGAGGGGCTGGGGAGCAGAGTAGAATAAGACCAGCAGGTAAAGTAGTTGTGAAATAAGAAAAAGAGTTTATGACCACTAGAACATAATCTGTTGTCAAATCTGCAGCTGAGCACAGGACCATGAAAGTTGTTTGTTGTCAGCAAAATAGATGTGGACAGTGTATGTGAGGGAAAAGGAGAGAGGTATTCCTAACGCCATACGGTGGCAGCTGAGCGACGCTAGTGTTACAGAGGGAAGTGAGGAGAACACAACGTGGTATGATTAGGTGTAAGGTTATAGAGGAGTAGCAGATTGGAAGCTTCCTGCAGGAACGTGAGGAGCACACGCCTCTTTCCACAGTGAAGCCGACAGATCTGTGATGCCCTTGTTGAGAAACGCAGCCTGACATTTGTGGGAGGTTTTTTGTCATCTTTTGTTTTTAAGTTGTGCTGCTGAAGCAGAGAATGGATGCCTGCGTATAAAGCTGTGGCTCCCTGTCTTGCATTTAAAATGAGAAATGGTCTTTCTGTTTATTAATTAAACATATTTGATGTGGAAATCAAAAAGAAATGTCCACGGTATCAACATTTTTGATTTATATTTACTCTTGTTAATGAAAGCTGTGATTAAAGATTTTTTTGTTTTGTTTTTTAAATGAAATCACAGACTTCTTGTATTTCACTCAATAATTGTTTCTGGAAACTAGATTCTAATTCAGAATGCATAAAAGTTAATGAAAGAATTCCATTGCCTGCATTGTTTAAAAGTTGGGGCCCTAAAACTTCAAAGAAAAGTTTCTGTGAAGAATAAAACAAGAATAAAGTTACTATAATGCATTTTAACTTCTGTCCTAGTTAATATTGTGTAAAATTGGTAAATGTTTTAGTAAGTCTGCTTTCAGAGATACTAATTTTTATTTTATTTTTATTTCCCTTTGGCTTCCTATGAAGGCAGGGGGTAGTGAGGTAAGTTCATTTACACAAAGTCCAGGATCAAACGCATTTTAATAACTTAAGCTGCTTGGGAAAGTAGTTATGCTTTGAAATAGAAGTGAAGACTTTAACTCTTTGCTATTAAATAGTAGCTTGTTAATGGGTAGAAAAGGGATAAGGGACAATGAATAAGCCCAGTTCTCAGTCTGAGTAAACGTGAGTGGGTGCTAAATACAGTATATGGGAGGTTATTAAATCTCATCCTCTTTTCTTAATACTTTGGAGTGGCTAAGGAATGGCTTGATTTAAGTAGCTATAGTCAGAGAGCTTGCCTAACTTCTTGTGGACTTCTGTAAGACTGTATCACAGTGTTGGGGCAGAGGTCCAACATGGAATAAAAAGTGCAGGGAGCACGTTGCAGAGATGTCTGAGGTGGCCATATGAGCAGTATCACCACATCTGCACCGCTGTGTTGGAGCTAATAAAGCTTCAGGGACAAGAGCAGCGTTATTGACTGGGCTGCAGCATTTTACCAATGCATCTACACTACTTCAGGATGTGAGCTGGTAGGTCCACGTAGCATTCGGATGACATGCAGAGTCACTAGCTTAGGTGCCTGCATTAGGTAATGAGGTTTTGCACATACTCTGTTTAGAATATACACATACTCAAAACCATGCTCTTACATTTGTCGCACAACAAATGCTCAGGCTGTAGGTTACCCTTCAGACTTTGCAGACTGAGCTGCCAGGACACTTGGACCTACACTGGTTAAGAAAGGAGAACCCCTCTCGTACCTACCTGGACCGTGTTTCCACAGTGAAATCACATCCCTGTGGTGACAGATGATACAATTGTGTTAACCTCTACGTATCCTTCTGCAGACAACTTGACAGAATCAAGAAAGCCACTGTCTTCATCTAAATTTTAGATCAAACCACTAGCAATCTTTATCAAATTAATTCTGGTGTTAGGCTTTTAAAAAATGTATGTCTGTAAAGTCAGTGTTTCTGTTGAAGTTATACAAAGCGTGTATAACTTATACAGACTTTTCTTCTGTGTTTGTTCATTTACAGGGTATTTGAGTATACTGCTCAGAGTGTGGGCAGTACATCTGTGGCATTCCATGTTGTGTGTAGGCTTGTTACATTGACTGCCAAACATTAGAAGAGATATGTTTCTTGTAGTAACACTTTATTGGAATCCTTGTATTCTCAGGATCACAGGTACACACCAGTGTAGAATGTGCTTCTGAGAATGTCTTTCAAGTAATTTTGACTTTGCGTATAAAGGAGATTCCTTATTAGGAAGTATCTGAACCTCTTTTACTATTGAATGTAGGAAGAGTTTAGTTCTTTATGGGAGAAGATGGAGGTAAATACTGCCAGATAATTGAACTCTAAGGCTGTGTATAAAGACTTTAAAGACCATACCAAAAATGTATTTACTACTAAAGATTGTTGTACCTGACAGCTGAAGTGGAATTCATAAACCCTAGCTGTGTAGTGAAGTTACATCTGTATAGAAGATATATGATTTTTAGTATCCAGAGTATTAAATGAGATAAACAATAGGATAACACTAAAGGAAGAAGCATACCTGAAATCTTACCTCTTTCCTACTACTATCACAAAAGCACATCTGTGAGGCCAAGAGTTGCAGTCTAAGACCACGGCTTGGATTTAGAGTCGGAAATTACTCAACTGGCTACCAAAAATTGATTCACTAAACTTATTTTGATTCTAATATTATTAGAAAGGTTGAGTTGATCTTACCTTTTATGTTGTAAGTAGTAGGGTGATATAGGATATCAGAGTTGTAGGCCATTTAGTCTATCAAAAATGCAAATACATATCACCAGGTGGGTCAGAACAGTGTCACTCTTTTTGCTAAAGCTCTGCAGAAAGCAGTGAAAGAATCCCTAGGGTCAGAAAGACCCTGAGCAAAAGAGGCTGCAAAACACTGGAGTCTGGTGGGTAGGTAACTTCTCTGTGAAGTGTGGAACATGGGATTCTGCTTTTGGTGTAGCATAATAATTTTCTTCCAGTGACCCTTAATTCAAAATGTAAATGTGATTCCCAGAACATGAATCTGAACAAAAGGTTATTTGCTGTCCAACAGAGGTAGTGTTCTCAGTTTTCTGGTTTTGCTCGTAAATTACTTTTTTTCCTTGCAATAGCAGAAGTTAAAAAAAAATATTGTTTTTCTCTTCACAATAGCACAGTTTTACTAGGAGCAGTGGACGTTTCTATGTCTTAATCATTTTTATGGCTAACACATTAACTTGAGATGTGAGTTGCTCATACTTCTAGGCAGTGATGTTTTTATTTTTTCCTTCAGGACAAACATGATTTTCCCCACTTTTTCTGGGACTTTTTTGGTAACAGTCTTATCTAAGCAATTCAGTATTCGAAAGAAAATGAGAGAGGCAGGTATTTTTTCAAAATAGGAGGTGCTAGCGCTGTAAAGGTGTATATGTTGAATAGAAATATGCAAAAATACATAACCTATTTTAGATCCTTATGTATTCATAGCGGGAAGGGAATCATAGGGAACTATTTACAAACTAGTCCTTTACTGATCCAGAAGTGAAGAATTTTTTTTTACCTGAAGCAGACAGTAATTAAACCTAAATTGTACTTCCAAGGGGCTGGAAGAGGGAGGAAGCTACTGAAATGAGGCTTCGTTTATCTGAACCTCACAATTATCACCTTGTAATTGCCACTGAAAGAGAAATTCAGAGATTTTATACAAACATCTTCCATACGTTTTGGATAAATGAACAAAATGCAATTAGATTTTTTTGCTTGCTAGTCTAGTGAGTTGTGATATGAATGTAAATAGCACAGATTCCAAAGTTCTTTTGGTAAAAATTTAACTTTATCCTCTCCTTTCACTCTGTCAACTTGTGTGATTTGGGAAAGGGCAGAAGCCAGGAATCAAAATGAAAAATTATAGCAAGGGACTTTCTATTAGCAACTTCTTCCCTCTCTCTGTTCACCCTGTTTGCAGAATAAGTTAGATTACAGGAAAGTTTAAATTTCACGTTAACTTTTTTTTAAACAGTTTTAGAAAGAAAGTAGGGCTTTTCGAAGCTGTGAATCAGTTGCCGCACATTGGAATGTATGTTAGTACAGGGCATTAACCTTGAGATATAAACCCTGAAATATCTGAAGATTTCATTCTTCACAAGCAAGAATTTCATTATCTTCAGTTATTTGTATTGCTGTGGTTTATAGCACTAGCAATGCACTAGAACAACATTATGGAAAGGAACAGTCTTTCCTCACACTTTACCAGTGTGAGGTAATTATTTTTTCCTCCCAAAGCTGAGCTAAAGTCCATGTCTTTGAGGAAATCAGAAAGCCAATTACCAAAGTATCAAGATTTAACAAATAATCTCCAGTTTTGAATGCAAGGAGAAAAAACTATTCATTTTTCAACTAAAATACTCAGATGTGACCAGGAAAGAAATGTCTAGCAGTACAATTGCATGGCCCAGTGATGAGGGTTGGAAGATTTCTGTTTGGGTTCTGATCTGTGTAGACTGACTTTATCAAGAGAATCTAAGAAGTTACACGAACAATATGCATTTATCAAAGACCTCAAGAAAAGGGTAACCGAAACACAGGCATATTTCTAGATAGGTTGAATACAGCTCCAAATGTCATGCATATTTCAGTGATGAAGACAACACAAAAGCCTTTTATGAAATCTGCCTTGAATCAATTAGGCATCCAATCATATCTCCATATGTGTAAATATTTGCCAGCAAATAATTAGATATGTCACATGTGGTCCATACGGAAAATCTTGTTCCTTACTTAAATCTTGAAATTAAAGAATTGAAACTGCCAAATGAAAGCTAAAAATTTTCCTCTGACTACATGAACATTTTGTTCAGTGGACTCAAAAAATTGTAAGAGAAAACTATGCTCCATTCTTGATGAAACTCATTTCCCCTGCATAGCGCTTACTCTGAAAAATATCTGAAGGTATTTGAATTCTGTAGTCCTTGAAGAATTGCATGTTATTGACTGTAAAACCAGTTCAAGATACATTTGAATTTTATTGGGAGAAAAGATTTAGCTGTTTCCTGTATGAAGAAATAGTGTGCCAGTCTTGCATTGCAGAATAAAGTTGGAACTAATTAGAGGAGATTCAGTAAAACAGATTATTTTCATTGAGGGGAAAAAAAAATCCATTTCTGAGTTGTTAACACTGTTTTCTTAATTTTCTGGAAAGTTTTCTGTAACAGATGAGAGAAGAATTATTTTTGCTTCACCATTAAGTAAAAAAGACTGGTAACTAGTTTCCTCCTTGCTGCAGTGGAATTGCTTGGTAGTTCTTAAAAGAAAGGCAAATCAAAACAAAGGAAGTGTACCTGCTAATCAGACTAATGAAAAGTGCCAATGCACAGTACAAATATTAGGAAATAATCTCTACGTGCCCATATATTCTGATGGCTAATCATGATTTTTTTGCTAGTCACAGTGTAGGAGTAGTCATCATATGTGACTGAGAAAACCCATCCAGTTCCTCAAATTTGTGAAATAGATGCTGAAATATCTTCAGTTAATATAAACTGAATTAAATAGTTGTTAAAAAACACTAGATCAGCAGTGCTTAGTACCCCACGTGTTTTGACTATCTGAGATAATTGTATTTTAGGATAACTGAATGTTATTTTTATGAGTGAACTTGAACATCTGTCTTTAATAGTGAGTTGCCTGTTCTATCCATCAGCTCATTTTGGGAAGTTAAACCTGCACAACCTTTTTTTAAGTAACTCAGGTGTTGTGTTTGCCGACTCTTTAAACACTTGATATGCATCCAAGGTTTTTGGGTCTGCTTCTGCTTTCTTTCTGTTTACAGTAGGAATCATTCCTAGGAATTACGTTCTGATGCCAACACATGTTCAAAACTCTTATTTAAGTGAATGGAGGTTGTCTGTACAAATAATAGATTTACGTAACCTATGAAGTTGTGAATAATCCCCTTGTTATAAAAAGTAAACAAACCAGAAAGTCAATAATAATTATTTCTATGAATAATTCAGTGACACCTAGCTTTCAGCCAAACTTGTATAAGTAATCCTTTTCTCTTTCCTACCTGCTGCTGAAAGAGGTTCCAGGTAATGCTTTTATTTTGCTATCTAGTCCATGTTTTACTGTCATCTCCCATTTTCCTTAAAAAGCCATCTGTCATGTTGGGTGCTATACCATGCACCTATCACTCTTCAGAATATTGGCGTATTACAAATTTTAAAGTTATATATATTCATTGTAGTTCTGTTCCATACAGTAAGCTAGGTATTTCTTTACCTACCAATATAAAATTAACTACATGGACCATTAAACTTCCCTATGTTTTACTAATAGTATTTTTCAATAATATTTATTAAAATATAGAGATTAGCACTCTCTCCAGTCCCTAGTAGACAGCCATCCACCTCAAAAATGGATTGTTTTACATTTGATGGGACAGTCTCGCCTGACATGTCAAGGTGTGTGTGTTGTTAAATTATTTAAGTATTAGATTACCTATATCCATGTTAGTGCCTATAACATGGCACTTACTATTCATAGGAAATAGGAAAGTAATTATGACTAATCATTGTCAAGAAGTGGTATTTAAAAATTACCGGGTTTCATTATCTTCTAATGGAAATCAGACCTCTAAAGTTTCAAAAGTGACACTGAGAATCTTATCAAGAGTAAATGGAAAGAGCTCCTCCTTACTTTTAAAATTAATTCTCTACTTCATGCTTGCCAACACCTGTTGGGGAGGGCAGTGAAAGTCACTTCATGTTGAAGGCGAGTGCAAAATCAATTGTTAAATTCTCTGCAAGTCCCCCAAAGTACGAGGGGCAGCTATGGGTGACCCTCACAGGAAGGGGCTTTTTTCTTTTGTACCCACAGCTATAATTTGCTCTATGAAATCATGCCTACAATAACCTTTGGATTTTTAAAACAGAAATAGATGTGATTGACATTGCCATAAGTTACCATGGAACTCAAAGAATTGATGGCAGTTTATATTAACCGGAGAAGACCATCCCTTTTTCTGTTAATAACTTTAGAAACTCAGTATTGATAATGAATTAAGGAGTGAAATACAACATCATGATACAAAACAACATGGGTGGCAGTATCAATAATATTAAAACTATGTCTAAAACCATGAAAAAGCGACTTCTTTGTTTCAGAAACTACTGCGAAATGCTTTTATTCCATTTTTATGGTCTCATAACATGAAATATTAAAATATATATATGGATTCTATTTTCATGTTGAAAATAAAGTGTCAGTTTAAGGTATTTATGTCCCCTGTGATAGATGGCTGGAACTTTACTTCCACATGTTCAAACTGATCCCATCCATATGTGCATTCAGCCCAAAATGTTATTCACGCTCTCCTTCCCATCTTTTGCACACTGTTTTTGAGCATGCAGCCAGTTATATGTGCAGGTATATGGTCACTGTGTGTTTTATATGCCATTAGTCACTTTCCTGCACATTAAATAGCAAATGAAAAATATCTTCAGTTTTTGCACCTTTAAAAAAAGCACTTGGAAAATGTATTATGGTGTCCTTCAACATTCCCGCTTTTAAATGTCAGCTTGAAACTTAATTGGGAAAAAAATACTTACGTGCTTGTAATTTGCGTTCCAGTTCCACTGCTCTGAATCAATATAGAGTTAGTCTTTCATAGATGGGTACTTGTATAAATGGTTTGAGTGGCCTGTGAGATAATACAGCTAAGTATAAATTAGCCAGTCAATTGTTATTGACCAATGTACATTCACTTTATTCTTTTGTATGGTATTAACTATACAATATATCATAACCCTCATAATACCGTACCATGGTATGGTATTAACTTATTTGTTAATATTTTGGGGATTCAGTGTGACCCATTTCACAAAAGAGGTTGGGAAAAAAAGTTGTTCTTTATGAGAGAAGAGGGAATCTTAATGTAAATTTACCTCAGATGTTTGATGAAGCTGGCTGATATCCCCACCCACCCCGGCAAATTTTAATTGGACCTGGGCTGTATTAGTTTCTCTCTTTCTCTGTCTCTTCATTTACTTGAATAAGGGCAGGTTTTTATTCTCCGTATCACTGAAGTGCTTTCAGAAAGCCCATTCCCCACACAGAACCTGTGCCTTTCGGTTTTTGTTCATGCATTTCAGTAGTTTTACTTGATTGGATTTGATTAACTTTGAGTGGCACACAGTGATAAGAAGGTTTCTGTGGCACTGGATGCTTCTCGATCAGTGTATTTGTAACTGAAATTGCTCATATACTCTGAAGGGGGGGGAAGAAATATGGCCAAAGATATTTTTTTCCTCCGCAAAACTTCAGATGACTTCTCTCCATATATATTTAATATGAACAACATTATGACCTATTGGGAGTGTTTTCTGTTCATAATTTAGAAGCTTCTAACTAAAAGTGTAGTTTCTTTATTTTTTAAAATTAAAAAGTGAGAATTTTAATCATGCTTAGCGATACTATTGTTTTAATATGACTAGCCTAGATGAGAGGATGCTAGGAGTCAGTGGTGATAGGACAGAAGAGAAGAAGGGACCTGGAAAATAGCTGGTGTGCTAGGAATTTTGCATCAAATTGGTAGAAAGAATTGGTTGAGAGACAGTGATTCAAAAATGGTCATGAAATTGGATGTTGGGATTGCTGACAGAAATCAGATATATTCCTGGCTTCCCGTATTGGCCAACATGCTTGTAGAGATGATGAGGGCAGCCCAGATCGTCCTTGTTTAGCTTTTCCTTCTCTTTTCCAAAAATTAGGAGAATACTTTTTCACCTTCACGGACTAAGGGACAGGATGTTAATGGCTGTGAGCTAAGTCCAGGCTATAACTGAAAAAGAAATTCGAATGCTTTGCTTTTCTGTCTCAAGGTGTATGTGAATTCCTTCTAACTGCAGAGCTGAGATGAAAAAAAGATCTTTAACTGAGGACCTTTGAGAATGAAATCTAGGGGTACATTCCCACCAGACACATTTCAAGCAGGACAGAAAGAGTGCGTTTAAATGCCATTATCTTTGAATATTTTTCTCTGAGCGAGGAGACCTTTAGTGCATGTCCACATTGGACTCCTTTTCTGACCTTCATTGCTATATGTGGTAGATGTCCCCAGTTTTTGCCTTTACTGATGCTTTAGTAGAAGTCTGTTTTCCAAGAGTAAAAATTTTAGAGTAGCAAACCCCAAATGTTAGACTGCCGTTCTTTGTGAAGTTATAAAAGTCTTTCTCCATACTTCAATTAGTGTTCTCTGTTTTCATTTGCACTTATTTATGAATGAATATGAAATGTGAACCTTAGTTATTTTCCTTCACGCCTTGAATTTTCTATTTAACTTCAAATTATTATTTCATATTTTGCTCTGATAAGAATGTGTTTAATACAGCCCATATTCCCCCTCTGTGAAAGGACTCATTGTCTCAACTATCCAGTGTAAAGCAGCAGTATTTGTTTTTAGATCTGGATTTGGATTTTCTGTTGTAAAAAATTTTACATTTCATAAAATCTAGATTTATGATGCTTAATGTAATACTTCAAGTACTTCCCTCTGGCGCTATCTAACACAACAGCGAGTTTTAATAAACTTGATCATGTTTGTGTGATCCAGGCATCCAACAGACTTTTTTACCAGACAGGAATTTTTCATCATCGGTTTTTCCTCTGTAATTTTTTTTGCCATAGATACTTTACAGGCTTCTAAGTGTAGGGGAAGTAACTGAAGTATCTCAGAACTCACTACGTAGTTGCGGTATAATTTGCTTTATAGTATGTGCGAATCTTTTGATTGGTGATATGACATCAACCTATAAATTGTACTAAAATTATTCAGGGAAAATGGAGGAATAAAGCTCAGAAAATGGTATTTTATTTGAATAACTGAAAAAATACTTCGAATGTAGTTCAAAATATACAGTGTACAAACAAACCATAGTCTGTTGCTCTTAGAAGAGACATGGTGATTATTTTGCATCAAAGTCATCATTCAAGACCAGAGATTGGAATTAAAAGTACTTCATGCTAAAAAGGGAATATGAAAGAGAGCTGACCTGTTGCTTTGTATGTGATATTAGTTTGTCACGCAGCCTTCTGGATTAAATCGCCTAGATTTCATTGAATCTATCTGTAGAATTTATTTTTAAACTAATTGTTCCTCTTAAGGGTCAAACTTAAAGGTTTCTTTTTATGGGCACATATGCTGTATATATAGAAGCAATAAGCAATGCTCCTGCAAATTACTAGAAATAATTGCATAATTTTGATAAATGAAACTTATTTGTTTGTATGTTTCTTTGTATATGAACAGTTAAACATAATCTGAAAGATATGTTACAGATATTTATCAAACGTATCTAGTTGAGATTTCTTAATTAAATCTGGGCTATTCAGAACAGTGGAACATGAGTTATGGCTGATATTCATGCATTTGCGTGGTGATGGCTTACTTCCAACTAAGCGTTTATCAGTAATTTGTTTCTGTTGATGCAAGAGTGAATGGGCAGGTAAACATGGAGTTAGTTCTTTATGAACTATTAAAAAAATAGGAAGAGTTAGGGCCTACTGAAGGTGTTTGGGAACAGGAATGATTATCTCAAGTATTTAGATTAATCAGGTAAGCCTTTAAAGTTTACGTAATAAAAATTGCTACAGAGATGGAAGTACCTTAAGAATATAGCATGAAAAAGCTAAGAATATTTTATCAGCGGTCGTTCATTGCAGAACAGCTTTTGCATTAACCTCATGGATTGTTGAAGAACTGTCAGAAAACCTAGCATGTTAAACAGAGGTGGTTTTTTGTTGCCCCGCCCCCCCCCCCCCCGCTTTGTCAGAGGTATTTCTGTTAAAGATGAGTACAGATATCAGCTAAGCAGGATAGGGCTGTAAGTTTTCCATATGCAGTAGCTGGTTGGAAGGTGCTGTGTTAGTATGGAATGGGTGACGGACAGCCTTCTCTTATTCACAGTTCTTTATTTCAGACCACCAGTTAGTAGGGCATTGCCACAGCCGGAGAAACTTCAGACCAATAATGTTGGGAAAAAAAAGAGACCTATAGAGGTAAGAAAAACATTGACGTCCTCTTCCTCTCCTTCTAGGACGTTTTTTTTCTAGAGATTGACATATTTGTGGACACACTAAATGATTGGTTCATTTTAAATGTATCAAAGATGGAAATATTGAATAGTGAGTAAATAGAGAGCAAAAAAAGTGGGAGATAATTTTTTTTTTTTGTAAATCCAAAAAAGCCTGGTATTAATTTTTCTTGCAAACAAAATGGAGCACAACTTAATTCTTAGTAACAATAAAACCTTTTAAATGCAGTGTGTTGAAAGCAATATGTCCTGCTTAGATAACTGAATTGTTAATGGTGTACTATTGCTAATTAAAATAAGCATCTTCTACTGATTTTTTTTTAATTTATTTTAAAACTTTTTTAAAATTCGTAATTGTTGACAGTTTTTAAAACAAAATTATTTTTAAAAATTATTAATGATGCGTTTAGCTCAGGCACATATTTTTTTTTTTTTTCATTACATGGCCTATCCAAATAAATATACTCACTTTTGATTAATCTGAAGCGGAAGTTTCATCTAACCTCGAAAAATGCAGTTTTTTCATATCAACTGAAATATTTTCTATGATAGGAAACAAAATGTTCGGTGTAGCACAATGAACGGCCTTTTGCCATCAGTGTCCTAGAACTTTTAGGCTATAATTCAGCTTTCTTAATTGCCAGCTGGAATTCAAGTCATGGACGAATGGTTGTCATTCTTTGTTTCTGAGTATCTTCTGCATAAAAAGAGCTGTGTTTTTCTTGGCTCACTGTAATTTATTTATTTATATGCATGTGTTATGAGTCTCTCTTTCTGTGCATATACGTGTGTGTGTATACACATACAAATATTCTACAGCATCCCCCAAACAGAGATGACAGGATGACGTGACTGTCTACGAGAAGAATGAACAGGAATGTAAGCTGACAGGGAAGGCAGGATCTTGGTTCCTGTTGGTTTGAAACATCGTTAAACTCCTTTTCCTTTACTGCATAAGGACATATTTGAAAAATAAAATCCTGGAAAAGATTGTAAAGTTCATAACTGCTTTCAGGTTTTGAGTATCTAATAGCTGGAAATATCTTTTTTTAGGACCTAATTTTGGAGCTTGTATTTGGGTACCGAGGCAAGGACTGTAGAAACAACGTGCACTATTTGAATGATGGTGCTGATGTAATATATCATACCGCGTCTATTGGCATCTTGTATAACGTGGCAACAGGTAGGAGAAAACCCACTTGAGGAAAAATGTTTCTTCACACGTGTGGAGTTACAGTTTATGAAGTAACTGGTATGCTTTAAATCATGTGGAAAAATTATTATTATTTGCTGAAAATTCAGTCTGTAGAAATGATTCGCAATAGCTGCATAAATATATTGAAATGTTTCTGGTGACTGAATTTTGAAGGAAGTAAAGCTTTGATTATTTTGGTATTAACTTTCTGAAATTTGCTTGTTGAAATGATCACAGAAACTAAAACAGCTGATCAATGGGGTCATTATAGTTTTTTAATGTTTTTTTTTCTGTTAATTATTTTTTATTTGGTTTACTTTTCAGTCCTCCGTATCACGTACATTCATTCCCAATAACCAATTCAGTTCAGATAACTTAGACCTTTTAAAGAGTAATGCAATGCCCTTTGTTTCTGTGATATTTAAGTAACTTGATATAGAAAATTTGAGGGAATAGTTCGGAGTTATTGAGTGCTATGTGTTAAAATCGAGATAAAAAAAATTAGGAGTTTCTGTTTCCTGTTTTTAAGCTCCAAACTGCAATATCACCATAATGCACAAATATTATAAAGTTTTCAAACATTAAGCATGTCTGTGTATGTATAAATGTTTTAATTAAAGTTGGACTTCTGGGCTTTTTTTAGGCTCTCAGTCTTTTTACCAGGAACACAATGATGATATTTTGTGCCTCACTGTAAATCAGCACCCCAAGTTTACCAACATAGTGGCAACTGGCCAAGTAGGTATGTTTGTATTTTTGTAAAAAGAAATTGACATAGGAGCATGCAATTAGGGCCTTGTGAGTTCATGATAAATCACAGAAATATTTGATTATGCTATCTCCGTTTGTATGAATGTTACTCAGTTACCTGTCCTCTTTATATGTTTCTTTGAGTGTAATTTAATAAAGTTGAACAAAAAATATTGAGGCATTAAGACTAAGCTTATATTTTCTTTGGAGCGTTAGCAAAAATTTTTTTTTTAGAAATGTTAAGCCCCATGAAATTAGCCTGGTTTTATTTAACTACCAGCTTGTGTTAGGCCTTCCTAAGAGTCATAGGCCTTCCAAAGAAGCTTAATTGAGCTATCTTTCATTTCTACATGGACTAAACACAGAATTCTTAAAATAAATGTCACTTTATAGAAGTTTTATCTCATCAGGCAGATTTATAATGCCTAATTCATGTTTTGATAATACATAGTTGTAATATTCTAGGCAGAACCAAAACCCTAATGGTGTTTCCCTACACATAAATTTAGATTTACGGTTCATAGTAATGTTCAAATTGATCTATGAACTAACCAGGTTTTAAAAAGAAAAAAAAAAAAAAAAAAAAAAACCAAAAAACTGCATGGCTGAACTAATACCAGTGTTTCTGAATTTTGCAGAATATTGTTATTTTTGTAGTCCTACAACCCAGTTGCAGTTTTCATACCTTTAATTGTTTCTCAGCAGATTCAAAACCACAGTTTCTCTTAGTGCATAAAATAAATAAAAAAAAACCTTAGTTTATTTTAGGCTGAATAGTTTTGGTTTTTTTCCCTGTAGGTTTGGTTTAGGCGTTTCATCTAAATATGGTCAGTTTCTCAGTTTATTGCCTGCTTCCCTCTGTCTTTTGGATTTTTAGGTGCATGTCTCATTAAAATTGACTCACTGATAATTGTAACTGCTTAGCTAAAATAGCTTTCTTTCTTGGTGAGTTTCTTGCCTCACAACAATTTAAAGAAATCATTAATGGAAATTATTTAAATGGAAAAAATTATCAGCAGTTTTTTGCCTATGATTTGATTGCAAAGAACATTTGCAAGAATTACAAACCTTTTGTTGTCTTTAGAAATTTGGTTTTTCAGTGTATTTCTTAATCTGGCCCTGTTTGTCTTTCCATATGATATAAATATGGGAAGAATGAAGGCATAATGTGAAAATTTGTCCTTTGCATGGATTTTCTTCAGTGTGCATCTTGCCCAAGAAGAAACATGGGACCCTGAAAGCTTTTTTATTTCATAACTAGCAGTAGAACAATTTTAACTGTTTGTAATGTGGATTAAGGCATACAAATCAGGAGCAGATGACACTTAAACTACAAAACATATTTTTAAGGAGAGAGTTAAATCTGAAAAATGAGCTGGAAGCAAAATATCTTCAAACAGTACCTATTTTTAGATTCTGAACAGATGTTAAGGAGCACATACTCCATAGAGAACACACTTAGCTGCTGCTACTTTTCCTACTGGTATGACTGGCACAAACATAGCATCATCATCGTGATTTAAATCTTCAAAAGATTTACAGAAGCATTATTTCAAGTATTTTTAAACTGTAATGCTGTTATGCAGTGTCTCAGTAATACTTCCCAGTACCTGAACCTTTATATCCTTATTTCTTAATGCTCCTATAGAAGAACACTGGTTGTATTTGTCACTTGTCAAGTTCAGACTCAAAAATTAATTCTTAGCAGAATAGCTATCAGTGGGGTTTTTCTCACTTACTTTGTTAAAATATGAGTAACGTGTAAAATATGTTTTTTATTTAGTTTGGCAGAGAGAGACCTAACATACACCAAAACTAGATTTTTGTGTTGTAACTCAAAATGGAAATCAAAATATATTCATTCTACGAATTTTTATTTCTGATATGACCGCCTTTTATCAGTAATTGTTCATCTTTAACACTGAAAGCAGTATTGGTGCTGCTGCAATGCAAAGAGATGACATCAATGTGTGTGTTAGGAAATTACACTAAATGTGGCGTATATTTTCTTTAGCACTTATATTATTTCTGGTCTAATTATTTTTCTGCTGCTTTTCCATTACAGGAGACTCAGCAGATATGTCAGGTAAGGGAAATAAAATTTTAACATCTTCAGGTGTAGTTAGCCTATCTGGTAGCTGTCTACAGCTTTATAGAGTGATAAGTGACGTGAATTCATTTTTAGTTTATTAAAACCCTGTATCAGTCATATTACTGTCAGCACTGAATATAAACCAGAGCAGCTCAGCAAATTGCTAATATAGAAACAATTAAAATGTTAGAACACACTTAAAAACTACTTTTGTTGTTAACATATTCCCTTCTTGCTGCCCAGCGATTAGTGAGTCCTAATACCTACTGCTACTGTAGCATTCCTGTGTACACTTGCAGGTTTTATAGATGTGTTGGGGCTGACAATTAACATTTGGTTTAGACACTCAATTGAGTATAATTTTAAATACGTATTTCTGAAGTAAATTCTATTGAGGAGGCCTAGGTGACTGAGTGAAAAAAACAATCACCTTTCGCATTTATGTATGATTGTCATGCAGTTATTACCACTGATCCAAAATGCTTGTTATGATGTTGGTTTAATTTTTTTTCAGTATCATTTTGGGTCTTTGACAGTCTTCACTGAGCTATTTTTTTATTAGTATGTTGTTTTTTCAACAGTAATCTTAAAAATTCATCACCGTCATGTGTGAATGAGTTCATTGTTGAGCAGCCATAATTGTCCTGTGACACATCTTCAGAGATGCATAAATGTGTGTTCATGTGTACCTAGAAAGTATAATAATCTTCATGTGGATCTAAAGCTTGTTCTGTGAAGAACAAATGTACAATGGCATTTTTAATGTGTGTTGACTTCTTTTAAATATGCCAAATTGTGCTTGCTCTAAGGATGGGAGGAAGAATATAGGTACATTTTCCCACACTTTTAAACTGTATAAAAGAAGCAGTGATGATATGGTTGTTTATATGAAAAAACATATCTAGTCCTGCATATGATGCCTGGAGACTTTCCCTCTCTCACTTGCCTTCTTCCTACTGCAACTTTAGTTTGAGCTTGTGTATATTACTAAATTCTGTTGTCACTGCCTGAAACCAGCACTCTCACTTTTTTCTTCTTTATGGAATCGTTAGTCTGGAATCCAAGCTGCTGCCTGCCTTCATTAGAAAGTTGCATAGTTTCACTTAAAATTTATCGATGGCTATTTGGCACCTTTCTTACCAACAACTTTTGCTTTTCTAGTTCCATTTCTCTGTTGTCTACAGTGATGCCGGGGTTCTTGAAGCAGTAATGTTTGTAATAGGCGGGAATGGCAAACTAAATCTCATAATGACTTGGTATAGATTTGCTTCATCTTACTGAAGGTATTTTTTGCCCTGCCAGCCCGTGGTAGCTTTATCTAACTTCTCCCAGAAGGAGATGACGCCTTAGAAAATCTCTTTTGTGAGTGCAGATGTTGAGCAGCTAGAGAACTCAACAAGCAGGACGCAATGTCAGGACAGAGGCTTTCAGAAGAACACTGTCAAGTAGGACGACTCAAAAGTCCACGTTCTCTGTCCTGCAAACCTTGCTCTGAAAGATTTTGTCAGTTCTTATTCATGAAATCTGGGTGAAAGCTTCTGTCTGCTACACGAAAGGAAAATTTTGGCCAAGGTTATAGGAGAGGTACACAGGTCAAGGGCAATACAGAGTTTTACCAAGAGGAGTGCTGAAGAGGAAGGAACAGCTCAGAGCCATAATAAAGCTTTCTCTTCCCTCAACTTTCCATAAGGACAGGAAGTTTGCTGAAAATTTTGAGACATGCTGGTTTTTGTCAACCTCAGCCCTTTCTGTTTTAATGGCCTGTCTATACCATGCTGTAGTACTTCTCAAAAGGTGATGATAACAGCATATTGGTGCCATGAGAGAAAATTCCAGTGGGAAATAGAAGAAATTAGGAAATCTAAAGACTGTTTTGGAACAGCTGTGGAATTGTGCTCAAAAACTTATTTTCATGTGGCTAAAATTTTACCGAGGTCCCTGTGCCTACTGTTTCCCATCATATGTGTGCCTTTGAGGGACTAGATTTAGCTGATCAGAAACACAAAGTGTGGAGCTGAAATATAATTTAGTTTATGTGAATCTGGGTTTACGACAATAACGAGTAACCTCCAGACTCTGCAGTCAGATTTGCTAGAGATCAGAAGTAAAGAAGTTGGAGAGGGAACCTTATTGTCCTGAAAACGCGCTAGATGCTATTCAGAGACTGTAAACTATACATGGATTGCTAGATCTTTGAAGAAGGCATTGCATTTGGAAAAAAACAAAAAACAACCTAGCTGTCATCATAATAGAAATAATCACGTGCACTAGAAGCATGGGAAGAGAGTTTTTACTGCAAAGAGCTTGCAGTCTAAACAATGCAAACTAAATTAGTTACCCTAGTTCTTCTACATCAGTGAGCAAGCTGATTGTTCAGCTGACATTCTCCTAAGAGAGCATGCATTTCAGACAGATGGCCGTTTTGTAGAAAAGGAGATTTTGGTCTTGCACTGTAAACTAATTTCTCTGTAGCTATCAGTTGTCCAAAAAGCCCCATGTAGAAATTACGTTCTTGATGATCGATTCAATATTTATGAAGGTTTTTGAGTTACTGTGCTGAGCTAAGTTTCACTAGGAGAAAAGCAGGAGAAGACAGCTTGCTTTCAGCGCTTCTGCTGTGCTTCAGAAGTCCAGTAGCAGGTTAAGCAAAGTTTTCATCTCCAGTAGTGCAATGAGGACAACTTCTTAGTCCTGCTTAATGGTCCTGTTTGCCGTAAATTGGTTTCCAAAGGGAGGCCAAAATCTCCTTTCTTTTCTTTCTTTTTCTTTTGTCTGACCAGAACAATTTTGTCTTATTAAAAAATATTAACTGCTGCAATAAGCCAATCGTCAACCATTTTCAAAACGTGTACTAACTGCGTGTTTTTATATTTGTGTAGCTACAGCTCCTTCTATTCACGTGTGGGATGCAATGAACAAACAGACGCTGTCGGTACTGCGGTGCTACCATTCCAAGGGCGTTTGTTCAGTCAGTTTTAGTGCCACTGGCAAACTGCTGCTCTCTGTAGGGCTGGATCCCGAACATACCATTACCATTTGGAAGTGGCAGGAAGGTGGGCAAGTGATTGCTTTTGTAGAATGCGTTTATGTTGTTAGAGGGTATGTTGGCTTGAGTCAAGAGCAGTTGTAACATAAACGTTATCAACAGATCAAAAATTATTACAATAAGTGCTGTGCGTATGCTCTGTACAAGAAGAGGTAAAATAAATGTACTTGCCTATTCTAGTAACTGCTATATATATCTTTTGGAACTGCTGTGTAAGGATTAAGATAGTTCACTGATGTCCAGTTAAAACAATTAAAGAAAATTATAGTCTTCATTCTTATTTTTTTCTTTATTTATTTCAGTCATTTCTTTGCTGCTTGGTAAAAACTCTTTATAATATCTTTTTTGCTCCCAAGTGAATTTTTCTGTTCTTCTCTGTTCTTGTTCTTCTCTAACGCCTGATTACTGATGAGGTTGTTGGACTCCTAAAATTATCCCCCAAAAAATTGCAAATTGCAGAAATGTGATGCCAGTACAGCTCCTCTGTGCAGCTATGTACTTGGTGTCTTAAGCTACGCTACATGTTTTCAGATTGGCTTTGATCTGAGTTCAGGATTTAGGCTAAAACCATTTGGTCATCTCCTCTCCTCATCTCCTTTCTCTCTGGCAAAGCCATGCCCAGATTATGAAATGGATTCTCTTGTCATAGGGGTTTATTTCCTCTTTGGAGATTTCTGTTGATCAACTAGTATCTCTCGGAAGTTTAAAGATCAGCTCTCAACTTAATAAAAAGTGATCCTTCACAGCTTTGTCTGCTGGATCCTGTGGAGCTGGAACGCAAGGTCAAAGGTGTATTTATACAGTCTTAGGTAGTATGAATAATGTGTGGTAAAAGCCCCTGCAGCAGCTTACTGCCATTTCAGTCAGAACGTGCTCATTCTTAAGAGTTGGTACAGATTCAGTATTGGCAGCTAAGGATCCAAATCGAGGAATCTTCATAAGGGTCAAAATGTCTGATTTTAACACCTCTGGAGAGACTGGAAAGGCATTACCTTTGAATCTAACACCATATGTAACGAAGTCAGTTTCTGCATTTTCTGCAGAAAGGAGAAAGTTTTCTAACTTTGGACAAAATTTGCAGAGAAGTCACTCATTAATCACTTGTAATTTGTCCAGAGTTTGGGATTTTCAGAGGAGTCTGAGTTTAAGAGGAGAGGGAAATGTACTTGGATCTGAGCTCCTAACTTTTTTATACTCCTGAGCAAATTAAAAATTGTAAGTAGATTGCACCTTCATTAGGTGCTACACTTTGCTACTGTGTCTTATTAAATGATTTTTTTTAAATCTGCATCTTAATTTAGTTTTAATTTAGAAGCAGTTTGTGCTTTTCTTCCCAATGTGTGTGCTCTTGGATGACTCATAATTCTCCATTATTTTTATATTGTTTTTAATCATAAATAAATATTTTTTTTCTCAACAAATTCAAAATGTCCATTTTCTTTCTGCCAGGTGCCAAAATTGCCAGCCGAGCTGGTCATAACCAGCGTATATTTGTAGCAGAATTCAGGCCAGATTCAGATACCCAGTTTGTTTCTGTGGGAGTCAAACACGTGAGGTTCTGGACGCTGGCTGGAAGAGCTCTTCTCAGTAAAAAAGGGCTGCTGAGCTCCATAGAAGATGCCCGAATGCAAACGATGCTTTCTGTAGCTTTTGGAGCGGTACGTACCTTAACAAGCTATACTAAAATGCATGCAAACAAAATTTTTTTTTACTCTTCTGCCTTTATTCAGGTCAATGAGACTTTTCTAACCTGCTAATGAATCTATCAGTTGTTTTATTAAACTCGGTTTGGCATTTCTAATGCTTGCCTGCTAGTTAGAACTAATACTAGCTTTCTTTAGAACGGAAAAGAAAAAAGCTTATGGATTTGTATGTTTTAAAAAAAGCAAATATAGGTGCTTTGGACTGATAATACGCTGCTTGGTATTTAGTCCAGGTAAAACAAAGCTGACTCTAGACTGCAGGAGCCAAACAATAGAAATAAAGTTAATTTTATGCTGGGAGTGACTGTTTTATAATCTGTATGCATTACTACTCATGGGTGATCTGAGAGCAGCACTGTCCTGGGGCGTTTGTTAATATCTATGACTGTTAGGTGACGACAGTGGAGTTTTGTTTTGCCTGGGGGGCTTTTTTGGCAGATGCAGGCCTTGTTGCTGAGTTCCAGGGCTTTGCCATTTCAGGACTTGCTCTGTATGAGCAGCACTCATCTCTTCAGCTGTGCAGATAGACATAGATTGCTTTTATGAAGGGGTGCTTCTCTTTTATTGTGTGCGTTACTGTCCTGCTTGCTGGTCTGCCTGATAGGTCCAGACTGAATTTATACTATTGATTTTGATTTTTGAAACTGTAACTGGCCCACGGTTTCATTTTTCATGAGACTTACCTCTTTTCGAGAGTGGTCTCTCTCTCTCTCAGGTACCTCTGATTTAAGAGAGAGCCCTACAAAGCATCAAGATATCTTCTAAACAATAACTGTTAGAGATGCGCAGCTCAGCCATTAGCCTGGGGTTTGGGAAATCTCTGTGAGCTTTCTTAGGAAGGGATGTTCTTAGTGTGAAAATCAGGCTGTATGCTGAATGTCCTGGAGTATGGTATGAGGTTGTTTGAGGATGCAAAGCTTGCAGGGGTTTTGTAAAAAGCTATGCAAACCGAATAAAGCCAAACCTGGTGTGTTCTCCATACTTCCTGTAGGGATCAGTTCTGGGAGTGCTTTTCTTCCTTGGTTTTTGTCTCAGAAGGAGCCAGTTCAGGTGCTACTACACAGGAGTTGGAAACAGCCCAACAGTTGTGCTGGGAGGATGATCAGAGGATCTGCTCCCAAATTCATTTCCAGTCCTCTTTTATTTACTCATTTATTGGGGCGCCCGCCATGTACCCCTTTAAAAAAGGAGGTAGAGCATCAGCCCACCTCAGTCAAGGAAAGTGTTCTTGCCAAATCTGTGCTTGCATGCTGGTACTCTAAAATACTACACGTGATACTGAATATGAGGATTGTTCATGTAAGTTACTAAAACAGTTTTACTCAATAACCAGTTCCTGTTGCCCTGAAATTTTAGAGGCAATTACATTTATTACCTTGCAAAAACAGGAAGCAGAAGTAAAGAAGAATAGGCAGCTTTTAGTTCTGAGTTAAGTCAAACTGTTTTCTTTGTAAACTAATGGTTACTGTAATCAAGTGAGTAACTTCACCGCACAACAAAAATGACTGCAAGCATAATGTACATAGAAGGGGGTGCAAAGTGCCTGTTCGTGTGAAATGTTAAAACTGGTTTTGGTTTTCTACTTTTTTTACCACAGTTTACACACTTCATAGGCTGAAAACATAGATAACCCTACTGCTGAAGCTTTAGTCATTGCATTTCTTCTTGCAGTGCAGAGCCTGTTAGCTACAAGAAAGCATGTTTCAGACTTCAAGAAAGAGCTCATTGTTTCATCATTACGGGTTGTTATTACGCCTTCCACAATTTGCTCTTATACAGCAGCAAATAAAAGCAACCTAGCCTAAATGCAAATGGTGGCAATCTTTATTTCTGAATGTTTTTCTTCCTGCCTTACCCAGAATCAGATGATGAGTATATTTTTTCCCCTTTTCAGAATAACTTGACGTTTACAGGTACTATCAGTGGAGATGTTTGTGTGTGGAAAGATCATGTGTTGATACGGATTGTGGCCAAAGCTCACAATGGACCTGTTTTCACAATGTATACCACGCTAAGAGACGGTTTGATCGTTACAGGAGGCAAAGAAAGGCCGTGAGTCTTCTTTTTTCTTTTTTCTGCATGCACATGTATTCTTTAAAAGTGGTTTGGATTTATCCCATCTGACACTAGGCAGCTGAGACATCAAAGCTAAAAGAGTAGTCACTTTTGGATCCCTGAATAGGCAGTAAGGAAAAAAAAGCATCCACCACCTCTAAAGTGCAGGTAAGCCCACATGAGTTTCAAGTACCTTTTTTTTTTTTTTTTTGTTTCCATTGATTCTAAGAGAAAGCCTAGAGGTGCTGGGATCCTGACCTTGCTTAAGTACCTGAAGTCAAGGGGGATGAATCAGAATCTAAATGCTTTACAAGCAGTTCTTCATAATTTTAACCTCTAGATAACAGTCTTCTTTCTGAAGCACATGTGCAAGCTTCTTCAGGCATTTTATGATTAAGACTTTATATTGTTTTGGTTAAAAATAATAGGCAAGTGTAAAATAAATTATGTGAATGGATTATCGATTATATTGCATTATTGATTATACTGCTTTACTTCAGTCAGGTAATGTTTCTCCAAGTACAAATACTAAATTATCAAAGAGCTGGTACAGTTTTCCCTCCTTAAGCAGGAAAGGGCTGAACTGTTATAATCAAAAGTAGCCTTGAAATCACCTTATCTTACTATTAAATGTTTCAATGGTATTTATCACAACAATATTATTTTTGAGAGAAGGCAAAAACATTTAGTTTGAAATACAGCTTTAAGCATTAAAAAGTTACTTCTGAAGTTGAGCTGAGGTTAATCCAAGTAATTTGCTCAACTGTGATTAAATAAATGAATGATAAATATTATAACAGCATAATGCACAGCTGCTTTTAAAGGAAGGATGTGTTTAGTTATGATGGCAGAGGCAGGTTGTTTTCTCTAAAATCTAAGGTACATCAACATCCTTTGTTTCTGGGGTTGTAAACAAAATATCTCTTCAAGCATTTGAATTTTTTTTCTTAGCGCCTTGTTAATGGTAAAAGAAAAAAAATAAATGCTTCAGCTGTAATACAGTCCATCTGATGGCATGATAGTCCCCCATTTTGCAGGACACGGGCCACTTACTACCTTTTCCTTAAATAGTCCTTGAAGATCCTGGTTGATATTTAAACCCAGCTTGAAAATTTATTTGTTCCTGTGCTTGAAATATTTTCTTCTAGTATTTATAAAACACTACCTTGATTTTATTTGGAGAATGTTCTCTCTACCGCTTAGTTTCAAAGCCTTTTAATAATTAGTATTTGGCCTGAAAGAAATAGTAATAAATAACAGTAAGAAACAAGAATTCATCTCCTGTGGGAAAATGGAGCATTGAAAATACACAAAACAGATTCTACACGTAGGAAAGTGGCATGTTTGCTTCTGCCTTGGCATTTTAATTCCAGTTCGCCAGCTTCTTTTGATAAAAACTTTTTTCTGAGGATGACCAATCATATGTCAAAACACTGCTATTGGGAAGCAAAGAATATTGCAAGTACAAAAGCAGTAATTGTGATTAAACCTTCTGGAGTTCTTTGTCAGGGGTCATTCAGTAATCAAAGTTGTAACACTGGCAGATCAATATTGCACAGCACTGTATTTTCTTTTCTCTCGGGGGAGATTCTTTTCTTTGAAGACAGGTAAAACATGTCCTGGCTCAACTGGAAATGCCAGATTTATAACTCTTTCATTAAGCATTATCTCCTTTTTAGAAACTTTTTAAAAATTTAATGTGTTCTTTACTGAAATACCAGTTCTCTTGAAAGTGGGTGGGAAATACGTGGTGCTTTCATGATTAACACTCATTAGTTTAGTATCTTGTGCAATTAATATTGTGTGATTTTTTTTTTTCTCATGTATGTTTGTCATTTATTTCACAGCCATAAAATATGTATCTTTCCTGTTTCCCTCAACTGTATGTTGATAATCTCTGCCTGTCTTAATAATAAGAGGGCAGTTTGTTCACACACTTACCTGTTCCTTTGACTAGACAAATTCCTGAAGAGCTACTGATTCAGGCAAAGCTCAGCAGTGACCATCTTTCAGCTTGTTCTGTGAAGTAGTACACAGACTTTGAATCATCATTTCTTGCTTAGCTGGGAGGTTCAGCATATTAACATCACCTGTTCAGTAAAAACAAATGGAATCTTTAATGATTAAATTATGATATATTTAAACCATATTAAAATGCCTCAGTGACAGTGCATGACATTAAATAATATATTTTTTCATACATCTATTGTCTTCTTTTGTGCCAGCCATTATACTCATGGTTGTTCCTGATTTCTTCATAGTTCAAAGGAAGGAGGAGCAGTTAAGCTATGGGATCAAGAGCTGAAACGATGTCGTGCCTTCAGACTAGAGACAGGACAACTGACGGACTGTGTTCGCTCTGTTTGTAGAGGCAAGGTAAAGAAAGCACCGTGTCTTTAAAATAAACCTTATAGTTTGTGGATTGATCTATAGCATTAAATAGATGATAGATTGCTTCCTTTTTCTCTTATAACTAGTATTTGAAATTAAAGGTTGAGCTAGAAGGTGTGTATAACTGATTTTACAGCAGAAATGTACTTCAGGAGATCTGACTTACTTAGGATAATATTCTGTGTATATTTTTATTAAAGACTACCTAAGGCTTTCTTTTCTATTTTCTTTTCGCACTTCAAATAGGTGACTCAACTAGCATCATGATTTATATATAGCTTTGTACTTTAATAAATCGTAGGGGAGTTTAAAAAATAATTTATCTTTTATTATTTGATTACTTCATTTCAGCAAATCTTCTTGACAGAACTATAGCTTTGAATTATATCTTTATTACTGTTCATCACAAGTAGTTGATGTATTATGTCAGATAAATCTTTCACTGTTGTTCAAGGGGAAAATTCTCGTCGGGACAAGAAATGCCGAAATAATCGAAGTTGGAGAGAAAAATGCTGCATGTAACATTCTAATTAATGGTCATATGGATGGGCCAATCTGGGGCCTGGCAACGCATCCTTCCAGAGATTTTTTCCTTTCTGCTGCAGAAGATGGCACAGTAAGACTCTGGGATATTGCTGAAAAGGTAGGTGTTGGACAATAGCTGTTGTTCAGCCAAAAAAATTTAAAAAACCCTAGACTCGTGGTGGTGTTGAAGACTCAAAAGTTGTTTTTTTTTTTTTTAATGTATTCTGAGAATAATCCATCTGATAGTGGTAAACAGTTAGCATAAAGTACTTTTGAAATATGAGCAAATAGAAACATTTACTCTTCCGGGTTTTTATTTTTTCACAGAAGATGCTGAACAAAGTCAGCTTAGGACACGCAGCTCGTACTGTTTGTTACAGCCCAGAAGGTGATATGGTAGCTATTGGCATGAAAAATGGAGAATTTATTATCTTGCTTGTGACCTCTCTAAAAATTTGGGGGAAAAAAAGGGACAGAAGATCAGCGATTCAAGATATCAGGTCAGAAAATATGATGCCTTTGCCTATTGTAGTACTCTAGAAATCTGTATTATTTTTTTAACAATACAGTTTTGTTTTCTGAGGAGCACTGTGGTGGTATTTCAGAGAGCTTGAATCAGCGAGTGAAATGTGGATTTTGTGTGATTACTCTGATACTAGGAATATAAAGAAGGAGGAGGTGCATGCAGATAAGAGGTAGCAATCAGTCAAAAACCAGGCAGTACCATAGAGGGAGTGTCAGCTGCTGTTGCAAAGGATTAGTTAAAATGAAGGGTGAATGGGGAAGTAAATGGACGATAGGAAGAGACCGTCCTAACCAGGGGGCAGGTGAGAAAGTCTAAAAGGAGCAGGGTGAGGTGATGTGGAGGAGATGAAATGAGATCAGAAGTTTACAGATGAAGCCTGGATGGTGAGAGGCAATGGAAAGCGCCTGTCTGTCAGTTTGTTCTGTGTTGTGTTTTGTTAGAAAGCAGTTATCAGAAGTAAAACTTGTCTTCTCTTTCCTGAGTGGAGGACAAGACTGTGCCTTCTGTGAGATAAAGTGATCGCAACCAGCTAAGGGAGGCTTCCGCAGAGCAAAGTGCCACAAGTGAGAGAAATACGAGCAAACGGGGACCTTGCTGAAGGAAGGCAGGAGAGCCCTGCTAGGAGTGAGGGGGTTGCTGGAATCAGAACACTGTCCTGAGGTGTGTCTCAGAGATAATAGAAATAAAGCAGCTTCCCTAGTAACACAAAAGGGGCTGTGAGGAATTTGTTCAGCTCAGGAAGCTGAGTTTCAAGACTGGAAAGGAAAACTGGGGGGAAGAAAGTGCTGTGCAAAGATAACGTTAGGCAGATGAAAGGCTTGATTTTATGTCTTTTTATTCAGTATATTTAATCTAGAATGTCTGGCTTTTCTTCATTTAGAGCATTTAATTTTTCTAGTTTGTAGTCTTGTAAGTCTAGCGTTAGAGACTCAAAGGCATCAGGGGCATGTCACAAAGTTGTTAGACCATTGAGATGGTAATGAGATCAGATAACGAACAGAGTTATTCCGGAGATGTTCCCAGTTCACTTACACGTGACAGCTGTACCAAAATTATTGTGGCCTTCTACTGCATGTATGTTCCCTGAAAATTTTGTTTCAAAGGTCATTTTGACGAAATACTCTGCCTTCATTTTTAGTTCTGGACAGCAGATACTTGAAATGCAAATTTACCCGTGCGTCTCTAATATTAGAATCTGTTGTAAGTGCCAACCTGTGTTCGTAAAAACCTTTTATCTGTTCAGGTTTAGCCCAGATTCTCGTTACTTGGCAGTCGGTTCCAGTGAGAATGCAGTGGATTTTTATGACCTGACTTTGGGTCCCACACTAAATCGAGTCAGCTATTGCAAAGATATCCCAAGTTTTGTGATCCAGATGGACTTCTCTGCAGATAGCTCTTATCTCCAGGTATCAGTCCTTAATTGTTCAAGATATTGAATGGCAAACACACTCATGACAGATACTCTGCAAGTATTCTCCTCATAGTAAATAATATTCTCCCTGTACTAAATACAAGAAATAAGCACAGGATTGAGAAACAGATTTCAAAATCACTGTAATGTGTCTCCCTGCATTTTTACCTCTGTGATGCTGATGGGCTGTCTGAACAGAGGAAGGTGTACAGTCTATCATTCTGTAAGCCATCCCTGACCAAAATCATGGTGTTACAACTCCCAGCCACAGGGCTCAAGACGTTTCTTAAAATCAAAATAAAGTAGGCATACTTTGCTTTCTATATTTTGTTCACATTTGAGAGGAGGAATAAGCTGCTCTCACTATGAAATCAACAGGTACAGGCTGGGAGGAGTACCTTTGTGTCAGTTTTAAAGACAGGAGTTTATTTTGCCTTATTTATTTATGGACACGCATGCATACTAACACACACAATATATACGTAGAATTAATATGTGCAGAATGTGAGATGTTTCAATGATTTTTTTTATTAATTAAAAAATTTAAAATTTAAGATTTCTTACGCTTTCGCACTGTTGTTTTATGCTTGTATAGATTTTTGAGAAATCTCAACTAATTGAGCAAGTTTTATTAATAGCTAAGTTACATACCGAGTAAAAGATAACTGTAAAGAAAATGCTTTTCAGAGCCCCTTAGAATTATATTTTCACCTTTTCAAACAAGCTCACGTATTCTAAATTCTCTGTGGTTATCTCAAAGGTCTCTACTGGGTCTTACAAAAGGCAAGTCTATGAAGTGCCTTCAGGAAAACAGCTTGTGGACCAGGCTGTGATTGACAGAATAACGTGGGCTACTTGGACAAGGTAAATGATTTTCACATTTACACCTGTTAAAACACTTGCAACTTCCAGGAGAAACACCTGCTGTTTAAAAGCGTATTTCATCCCTTCATTCTGTCAGATATTTTCTTTTAATGCACCCATCTGCTCTGGCAATGGATCAGGTCAGTCCAGTACAGCAGAAGACAGCAGATTCCCTCGGTAGAACATGGTCTGTTTGACTGGTGAGGACATCTGATAAAATCTGATCTCTCTAACGTCTGCCTTTCTGTTCGCTGTGTATCTCTAGCTTCCTTTGATATATCTCTAGAAGCCTCGGTAGTTTTTCCTTGAACTCTGCAAATTACCTGGAATACCGCACTATATGCTTCAAAATAGCGATTTGGGGATGAGAGCAGAGGGGAAAAGTAAAATATATCAAAATATGGAAAGGCAATACAAGACTGTGGTAATTCAAGTTTTATTTACTGTATTACACTAATGGCATCTGTATATTAAAGTTGCTATTAACATTTGCATATTAAAAGGTACACAAAAGTACTCTTAAATACCTTAAAGTTATTATATTTAATTCAAAATACACTTAGAAATTACATGAAGAATGATACCATATTTTATTTTTATTTCACATTTAAATAATGTGTTTATACTTTATGAAAATCTAATTTCCTGTGCCTCATTTCAGGCTCCTTTGCCTGCTTTTAATTATTATTGTCCTCTGATTAGCAACCTCAGACAAAAATAGAGAATAAAGACTTGAAAATTTTCCACATATGAACCACTTCAAACAATAATAATCTTGACTTTTGCTGACTAAATCCTGGCTATTGGACATGACTAAAACTACGAGCTTTTCTGATTTTGCTGGCTTCTTCTTTTCTCTTTGGGTAATCCATTTTTGTCACCTCTTTGATACGTAAACAAGAAACCTGTGGTTTTCTGACCCAATTCAGTATGTCTGGAGTTAATCATTCCTTTTTGAATGTAGTGTACTGTGCTCTGATTTGGGGGGGAAAATTACAGAAAAATTCCCAAATCATTCACCTGTTAATAAATGATGAAGTGCTTGTTTCTGTGCATTCTTGGAAATATGCATATATGTTGTAAGCAGAGATGATAAAAAGCAACTTTTCACAAGGCTTTGCGAAGGAAATTTTCTATAAATGTCCGGTTTGGAAGCTTAAGATAATGATGTTTTCTTTTTGTGACAGTTCTCTCTCTCTCTCTCTCTCTCTCTCTCTCTCTCTCTCTCTCTCTCTCTCTCTCTCTCTCTCTCTGATTATAATGAAGAATCTTCACTGGACTCAAGGAAACTTCTCATCTAATTGATAGAATATACATATTTTTATTTTCCAGAAGCTGAAACTTAATTCATCTAATGCTTACGCTATGGCGTTCTGGTTTTAATTGTGCTTTCTTTATTCATTTTTTTGGCAAATGCCTCACTGGACAGTATGAGTGCTATTGATGTCACCTCTGTGTCTTAGTGTTGTCATCAGCCACATTATTTTGAGAACTATGTCACTGAATCAGTTTCAGAAGCAATTATGGAATGATATAAAAATTAATTACGGAGTAAAACCTATACGAGATGTGTGTGTGTAAGAATAAAATGTGAAAATTACATTCTTATAAAACCAGTTACAACATGAGAGCTGCTTACTCTTTCCTCACTCTCTTGTTTTTGCTGTAGTTTTCCAAAGAATCACTTGCTCTTCTGTTCCAGTGTTCTAGGGGATGAAGTCATTGGAATCTGGTCCCGGCATGCCGAAAAAGCTGATGTAAACTGTGCCTGCGTCTCTCACTCGGGAATCAATCTTGTAACAGGCGATGATTTTGGCATGGTCAAACTGTTTGACTTCCCATGTCCTGAAAAATTCGTAAGAAACTTTTTTGGTTTGCATCACTACAACAAGAAGTACTGTTGGTATTATGGTCCTGCATTGCTTCTCTGGAAGATGGAAATATTTCCTTCTCTAAATTTGTAGCTTTTTGATGCATCTATGGAAGTTTAGCTCTGTAGTCTCATAAGGATGGTTCACCTCAAAGTTTTCCTAATGTTTTGGGCAATGGCTCTTGCTATAAGCTCTTGTAAGTGGTAGTATTATCTGCCAGTCTGCATTAGCACAGTGCCTTCATACTGAAAATCTCAAAGCCCTTAGTTTTATTTACCCACAAATCTCCGTTTGACAGATGAGGGAGACAGCTGGTAATTTTAGTCCCATCTGTGTATTTCCATGGAGGAAGAACTTACAGGTTTTTCGCTAACATAAGCACTGTTAATTTTCAGGATTTGAGGCTGCACAGTGTAAACTGCTCACACGCTTCAAATGAAAATAATTTTTTCAGTGTTGGGAGTTTTATACAAAATTTAGAGGTGAATCTGTGACATTTCATTTTATTGTGTTAGCTTGAGCATTGTTCCCAATTTGCTGGTGCTGTCTCATTTGGTGGCAATTTAGGCTGCATTGCAGCTCAGTAGTAGTTTTCCTTTAGGAGCTCTTTCACATTTGAAAACCTATATAACATCCTGAATGATATAAATATGTGACACAGTAAAAAGGCAGATAAAAACACGCATGCCATGTTTGATTTAGGAGGACACAGAGTATTTAGACTCTCTTTTTTGTTTGTTTGTTTGTGGTTTTGTTTTGTTTTGTTTTGTTTTCCCAGGCAAAACACAAACGATTTTTAGGTCACTCTGCCCACTTAACGAATATTCGATTTACAAGTGGAGATCGCTACGTGGTCAGTGCTGGAGGGGATGACTGCAGGTATGTATCCGTGCCGTTATTGTCAAAAAGTGCACAGCAGTGGACGTGCACGATCCATAGCAGTATAAAGCTCAAGTTCAGAGTCTTCATCTTTTCATCTGTGTTCTTGCTTGTCTGTTTGTGTATAAAGAAATGGATATTTGCAACAAAATAAATAGCCCAGATGTTAACACGAACGGTTAAGATTTAATTAATTAAAATATTTTAACATCTGTATTCAGAGCATTATGCTTTTACTGAAATTTTTCTTTTGACTGTATTAGTCATCTCTTTTAACAGTATTGTAGTCTTTTTAATCTCGTATTTAACATCTTTTTGAAAACACAGCTTATTTGTCTGGAAATGTGTGCATATGCCTCATTGAGAGAGACATGGAGACTTGCAAAGGGGACACTGCATGAAGTACCAGGCATGAAATACCCAGGACTGCAATGTGACGTTCTGCTGTGCCCTGCATGCGTCAGAAATGGTGCTCATCCAAGACACGGGGCAATCTGGCTCTGAAAGACAAGTACCCAGAGTCTGTCGGAAGGATGGACTGTAACAAATACGCTGAGGCCGTTAGATTTGCTTCAGCATCGGATAATCCGGGTTTGTATTTCACTCACTGCCAGATGTTGAAAATGGAGTACATGGATGAAAGGCAAAAGTGAATTGTTAATCAATGTACAGTTTCACAGTAAGAATCTGGGGTTTTACTCAAGAGATGTTATTTCTGACCTAGTGCTGTACATTGATCTATTTTCAGCATGAATGTTTCTCCTTTAAGTTTTGGGGTCTGAATATCATTGGGGGGGTGGGGGAAAGAGTATTCCATATTTTATTACTGAAAGAAACCATATATTAACTCTAAAATATATAGTATTTTAATAAATGTTTAATTATTATAATGGAAATGACATTTCTATGACTGGTCAAAAGGAAACATCATCTGGTGAAGCAGAAGAGAGCTGATTCCTTAGCACTTATACAATATTTCTGTGTTTAGAGGCCTGGGTCACAGTCATGTCTGGTGAAAGCCGTTGGATATGCATGATCTTCATGGCTAATTTAGTGTTTTTGTTGCACTTAAACATTAAATTAGTTCCGTGAGCAAAAATAGATTTGCTCACTTTGCGAGTGCCTTGCCCACAACCTAAAAGTCTAACTCCAATTTTTGCCTTGTGAATAAAAGTATTCTCAGTGGAAGAGAGATTATTGCTGTGTTACTTGCCTGGGCTGTTAGCCTCTGTGCTGGAAATGGGGACTAGGGCGAGGGTTTTATAGTCTTCGGAATTGATAAAGCTTGGGGTGTCACCAGTTGCAAAAATAGAATTTCATAGCAATATGAATTGATTTTATTTTCTCAGCATCATAGGGGGGATTCAGAGAGAATATAAACTTTCCAAACATTATATTTTGTACATTTGAACTTTTTAACAGAGTTAGGACTAGCTGGGAGAGGTCTCTACTCGGATTTCTCTCCTGATTGTACAAAGTGTCCGATCGTATGCTTCTTTAAATGGACCTGCTGTCACCTCTAGCATAAGTGCATTTAGTCTATCCTGCGACATAACTAAACTGAAAAAGCATTTCAGTGATAATGAAAACCTGAACAGGGCTGTGTTTTGGGCACAAGTGAGGAAGATTTTGTCAGCTGTTTGTCTCAGTCGTGTCACAGAGACGCGTTACAGACTGAACCTGTTTTTTAATCAGTGCGGTTAATTTTCATGCGACAGAAGGGAACAGAAGACACTAATTATCAGCACTACTCTCATGACATTCTGCTGTGAACGTAAAGCTCTTTTTCTCTGTGTAAGCCAGCATTGCTTTAACAGTGGCATTTGTTTAGGTCAGTCTGTAGGCTTTGATATTATTCACCTCTTGCATTCTCTTATGCCAGATAAAAGTAAAAAAGAAACAAACCTCCTCTCTTCTTGTAGCACCTTGTGTGCAGGGTGGTTATAGAGGGAATGGCAGGACTTGCATATAGAAGGGAGAGAAAAGTTAATGAGCCAGACTTCTAGGTCCAAAAATGCTTGTTATGTGCTATACAAAGCTAGTTACCCCATGGTCTTAGGTAATATGTTTTATATATCGAGCTATGACAAATATTTATTTTCAAGAAGTTGATGAACTAAAAAATTCCCAGGTTTCTTGGCATGATGGTTCTTAGCACAGCCTTGCCAGTCATGCAGCTGCTATTCTACAGGAGCAAAGACTCTGTGGGTTTGGTCATGAGTGTACGGGGAGATCTGTAACGTTTTTGACTTCAGGGGAATCGCGTCTGAGAATTGAGATTAGGCCGGATCTGTCTCATAACCTTGTTGCCTGCCTGTCTGTTTTATATGAAAATTAGTATCTGGCATTTAAATCTTTTCTATGCCAGAGGAATCAGTTGCAGTGTGCTATTCCGTAGCTGTGATTCAGTTCTTTATCAAACACATCTGTGCAGGACTTCTTGACTTGAAGTAAGATCTGTCCTGCCTCTGTTTTAAAGTTGCCTTTCATCGGTTCAAGTTGGATGGCTGTTAAGAGCTCCCTCATAGTCTGTCCTCCTCAGATTGCCAGATCAAAGTCCAAATTCTTCTGCCTCTCTGAGTTTTCTCCTCAAAATCCTAGGCTCAGTGTCTCCCAGCCTCACGATCCTTCTGTAGGCCTTCACCCAATGAAAGCGGTACGTGGACTATCAAGAGGTTTGTTCCTCGCATCCTCGTCACTGGTTGTGTCCTCTTCTCCCTCCCCTCAATCCCTTCGTTAATGCTGTGCCTCTCCACTGATAATTTGTCCATTGGTGCTCTTGCCCTGAGGAATCTCAGATGCCACGCCAGCAGTGAAGTACCAGGGAGAAGCTGCCGGGGGAGTTGCAGCAGGGCTGCCCTCGGGGCGCAAGGCTGGTGGCTGCCGGACGAAAGTCTGAGCCTTTGCATCTCCCTGCTGCTTCTGCGCTCTCCAAACCTCACCGCCACTGTAAAGGGCTGGGACGGGAGCTGGGAGCTGGAAGCTGAGGAGCTCTTTAAAAACAAAACTACCGGCCTTGTTCCGCCTGTTGCAGCCAGTATCAGTAGCGAGTATTTTCCCTGGCAAAACTGGTCAGTGGTTTGCTGGGTAAAATGGGATCAGCCAGCTGGGAAGGGTCGGGAATGCTGAGGAGAGGGGTGGGTAGAGCCTGGGTTGCAGCTTTCTCCCTGAGAACCGTTGGGAGCATGTTTTGTAGGACGAGCTGCAACCCTCGGCTGAGGAGAATGGCTGGCTGTACGCATGGTTAAAGATGGCAGCTTGGTGGGGGTTGCGGTCTTTTTGTCTGTGGCGGTGCTTGTTACTGTGCCTCATTCGCTGTTTACATTAAATGCTACTGTAGTAACTTGCTAAGTGTTGCCACCCGTGCTCGGAGGATGTGCGCATGGAGGGGAACAGAGTGCCGTGGCGGTGGGAGCTGGTGACTGGGTTGCTCAGCAGCGAAGTGGGAGGATGGCGTAACCCCAGGGGGCAGGTCAGGGAAGAAGCTGGAGCGTGGAGGGACTAGTGACAGCCTTTCGTTCGGAAGCATCAGAAACGCAGGCAGGAGGGCTCTGTCTGAAGCTGGAGGCAGCCTTTGCTGTCATGAGACAGCACCAAGGAAGGGGAGGCAAAAGTTCTGTGTATCATTTCATCACTCATAGTGGATGATTTCGTTCTCAAACGTAATTGTCTTTCTGATTCTTTTTCTGGCTAGCAGCAAACATACATCTTTGGGATCTTTAAGGTCAGCAGTATTTTTTTGTAATAGAAGAAATAAAATAAAGAACTGATTCAATAGAAGCAAAATGACATTTCACTTAAAAAAATAAACATGCCCTTGAAAGCTGTGTAGGTGTGCTTAGAGAATGAGACAAGGAAAATCCAGCTCATAGGAGCAAACAAAAATGAAAAAAAAGAACATACAGAACTGAAAATTGCCATAGTGCAGGAACTGAGGGACACAGTTGAGATTAGGTCAGGGAGAAGAAATTAGCCAAATGGATCGATCATTTAGACTTGTAATCTTAATTGTTTTTATTCTTAAGGAGGCAGTCATCGTATATGACTTTCTCATGTTGATAGGGAAGGCGAGAGATGGTATAAAACTGAGGATAAAGCATTTCAGAAAATTAAGGCTACTTTGTCACTTGTTGACAGGTGAAGGAAAGCATTCAGAGTGACTTCTGACTTTGCTCAATATCAGGGTTTCAATAGTAGCAAGATCCATTTCAGAGTAACCCTGAACTTCGTAGAGGTTGGGTTAATACTGACCTGGAATTGTACCGCCAGAAAGCAGACACTGCAGACAAGTTATCTCCTGGATCTGGAAACTAGATCAAAATAAGGGACTTCAATACCAAGAGCAGGACTTTGATAGTGTTCAGGAGTGGCTTAGGTTAAAACCATGATCCGCTTCTCTCGGCTGCTGCCTAAACCCTGCTGTTTGACAGCCGTTCTTTCGGCAAGCCCCGAGCATCTGCCTGGGCAGCGCCTGGCCTGCTTTCTGGGCTGCCCCCAGCAGCGCGCGCCTGCTCCTGGAGTCCACTCCAGACACGCGCATCTGGAGTCCCTCATTGGACTTGCTGCTCCTGGGGTAGCAGTGCGACAAGCAAGGATCGTGCTTTCAAATACCATTCTTACATGGGCAAGGTGTGGGCATGTTTCCCGTTTTCAGTATCAGTGTCACACATGTGACAAGCCTTAATCTTTAAAGATTTTTTTTTTTTTTAAATTCTATTAGCATAAGCTATAGACAAACGTCATCAGTGTTTTGGACAAAGTGAATCATCCTGTAGACTCTACAGAAAGGGAAGATTGCAAGTCACAAAACAAATTGCCGCATCAGTGATTTTAACATCACTAGCTGTGTTGCATTTGCATAGTCTTTTTGTTCTTATGGTTTTCTTATGCTTCCTTGCAATCTGCACTGTTTTCCAAAAGTTTATAGCACCATCCGATTTTTGCTCCTGTGGATAGATCCGTGAGCTTGCCAAAGCCTGCTGTGTGTTCTCTGTACCAGTCGCTGTGGCGGGGTGAGACCAAGCCCGTTCCTTTGGTTGTCTCTAGCTTCTGCTCTTCAGTTAACTTTTGACTTCAGACCTAAACTCTGCATATCTCATTTCAGAAAAATAATAATAATAGTTTTAGGTGTATAATATGCGTAAAAGCCACAATAGGTTTCCTTGCCAAAATCACTCACAAGTAACTAAAAATTAGTAGGTGGGTTTGGTGGGGGATTTTCTCCGGTCTACTTGACGCTAGAACAGGTAACCACTCACCATCCCCTTCTCAGATTACCAGCAGCATACCAGGCGTAACCTTGATTTATTTTTTTGTTATCTGTTAAACCAGCAATCCAACCAATTCATGCTTTCTTTGGAGAAAAAGAAAAATGGGGAAAAAAAAAAAAAAAAAAAAAAAAGGCATGGAACATGTGTTCTCTTTCCAGCCCTAGTGTAAAACAAAACAACAACAACAAAAAAGGTGTAAAGTCTGAGCACGGTGACAACAGGCAACTCTCGTAATTTCCACTTCTTTATTATGGAACAGAAGATGGAGGGAGGAGTAACAGGAAACCAGTGAATATAAACTGAGAGAAAAGGAGAAAGAAAAGGAAACAAGGGAAAACAGGGGAAGGAAAACTCATAAATAGGCAAAGGCAGGACCAAAGAACCAACGTGGAGGTGGGGAGTCAGGTCACTTTCTGGCAACCAGCTTGTTCCACATGGGAAATACCCCATGTCCGGTTGTGGAGCGTGAGGGCTGGAGAGCAGGAAGGGCTGGAGGCCGGGCTGCCGGCAGCTTTGCTTGCTCGAGGTTTGGGAAGATGCAGCTGCTCCCAGTCATTGCTCCTTCCACTTCTGTACCTGCAGGACAACTATGTAGTGCAGCAGCTAATGCAGCTGAAGCCCCGCTGCAGCGCGTGCAGGTGGGTAACAGAGAAAACGCTGTAAGGGTAAAGGTTCTATGTAGTAGTGAGAGCTCAGGTAAGAGAGTTTGAGGATATATTTTCAAATGCAACTCACCTTTCCCACACAAACCAAACGTGGATTGTGTTATAGGCCTCTTCTGATTTACCCATATTTTAGCTTCCCGTGCAGCTGAGCTTAAATGCATTCTTTAAATAAAAAATATTAAACCAAAGAAATACTGTACTTCAGAAGACTCTTCATAGTGAAGCTCTATCAATTACGGCCTCTTTCCCTTTCTTTCCCACTGAAACATTATTCACCGGTTCTTGGTTCTGTTCCCGGGCATGCACAACATTTAAGATGACGGGTGTTAAAGCTCCGGCCTGTATTTGTTGTGTTTGACTGGAGGAGGGGTGGAGACGAGTGTCTGCAGAGGGCAGTTCACATCATACCCGAGCTGAGTTTTCCGCCCTTTCCTTGCCTTAGGCCTCCAAACGTAGGTGTAGTAAGTCAGGGAAGGTGAATGTAATGTAGGCCTCTGAATGCGTATGTGGAGAAATAAATTAGTAACGTTCTTGATTTTTATCCCGTAATAAGCCATTACAAAATAAGGAAATAATTGACCTAAGGTAAACGTCATGTAAAAAAAAAAAATAATAATCCAAACTCCTTACAGGTGCTGCTTAGATAACTAACCTGGACTTTTGGCTGTAGCAATTCTTCGTGAGAAACATACACTCTGGCACAAATAGCCGGACAGTGGAGTTTGGGATGTGAGAGGGCAGTATGTTCTGTCGCTCGCTGTGTTTGCATTTCTCTTCCAAAAGCCAAAATGAGTTTCCTGAGTTGCTGTTGCTTGTTGTGACAGAACTTCGAGACACTATGAAGTGATATTGCCCTTAGTAGTACGTATCTTTCTTGGTTTGGGCACGGATGTCATGTGAGAGCTTACTTAAAACCAACAAAAAATAGCCAAACCGCAAACAAGAAGCCTCAAACTTTTTTTGTTTTTTAATGATACCCCTAAAAATTGTCATGTTCGTTGCAGTTGTGTAAAGATGTGCCTGATTCACACCGGTCTATATTCTTACAAGAGAGTTGTACCCGCTTCACTATGAAGTGGGCCCGACGTAACAGTTGTATTAAACCAGAGGATTAACGTCATTAGTACTTTACTGGTTTTTCGTAGGCTGAATTCTTCTTTGGCAGGGGACAAACGCTGCTCTCCCATCCCTGGACGTGCAGCTGCCATGAGGCCAGTGCCATCTTCGGCTGGTGGCAGCGGGGCTGAGGCAGGAGGCAAGTGCTGGGGGGGGGCGGGAGATGTAGATTATTGAGACAAGTATCGCAGTGGTGGGCTCTGGAAAAGAGAGGTAGCGGGGGTGTTCTAGTTTCAGTCCTCGGCACCACTATAAGCCTTTTTCCGGAGGAAAAAGAAGTTTTTTATGTAATATCCTCCAATTATTCATTCAATAGGTTTTGCCATTATTCTTCTTTTTGCTTTTTTTTTTCCACTTCCCCCAGGAGCCCTTAACCCAACTCCCCCCCTCCCACCCCCCCAAGAAAAGCCGATCAGCTTTAGCCACAGCGTCACTGTTAGGACGGTGACTCGCGATACAAAGCCAATACAAAGCCTCATCTTGCTGAAAATGAGTTTTCTATTAACTTTGTTAGTTGCAAATTCTTGAGCTTGGGGAGGAGGGGCAGGGATCTTTCCATGCCCAGCGGGTGACAAATCAGGTATTTATTCTTCCCAAGAAGCAAAGCAGTTAAATACCTTTTTCCAGCACGTTACTTAAAATCTGAATCTGTGAGGTTCAGTTTGGAGCTGTAAATGGTACTTCCGTAACTCCATGATTTTTTTTTTTCAAACACCCATCATGCCCAGGACATGCTCTGTACTGTATTATTTGGGAATTTAATAAACATACTTTCTAAAGAAACTCCAAGCATGAACACAGACACAAATTGCATGAAAAAAAAGAATAATGGTTTTCTGTACTCCTGTGAAATGTTGGTGCTGTTGGGTCGTACTTTGCACATTTCTGGTCTGTTTTTCCTTTACTCGCTACTACTTATCATGGTGGTGTGATTTTAGGTGCAGAATAGCTTGCTTTTTTTTTTTTTTTTTTTTAAAGTGGTATCTGGTACTTATTAAGCTTCGTTTATGCGTTTTAGTTCAGTTCTGGGTATATAGCGTATTATATTAGGTAACGGAAAAGCTGCATTACTAATTTGTGAAGAAAGTTAATGCATTGTCAAGGTAAAATTTCACAGCAGAATACGCTCAAGACCACAGTGATCATTTAAAATAATGTAAAAATCTAAGTAAACGCTTTAGAACCATCCCTTGAAAAATACATACACTTTTAGCTTTGTGGCTTGGTTTATTCTTTTTTTTTTTTTTTTTTTAGCAGAGAAAAAGCAGCAGCTCAGCCTTACGCTGACCATTGTACAGTAGGTTATAAAACACCAAGGCTGTTGGAATCCAGCAGCTGAGGGAGCGTAATTTTCTGCTGCCCTTACTAATTACTATCTCCTCATCTCACACCGAAAAAGGAAAATAGCTTCATGGTGGCAGCTATTTCTGAAAGGGGCAGCTAATGAAGGCATTGGAAAATTCTGTAGAAAACTAACGTAATTTGCAGTCTTTCACCTGGAAATCCATTTCGGCATCGCTCTGTTCAAGGCAAGAGCGTCCTCTCCTCCTCCCCTCCCCTCTCAGGTCACCTTAGGAAAATATTTTACTGTAGTTCTTTAAGCTTAAAATCCAGTTGTCTGTTCAGCTTTGTTGTGTTTCATTATGGAGTGTGTCAGATAATCCCTCTTGCTTTAACAAAAAAAAAAAAAAATAAAAATAAAAAAACATATTTTAAACTAGTCCAAAGGTATGGTCATGTATTACTGTAATAAGGATCATGGTTTTAAGTGTACTCCATTTTGGTTTCCACCATGAACATCTAATCCCTGTAACAGTGTTGTATGTTTATTTAAAGTATATATATATAAAAAAAAAAATTAAATGTCAGATTTTTGCATTAAGATTTTTTTAAATTTGAATATGAACTTTGAGTACTTTATTTCACAAAAAATTTAAAAAAATAATTTAAAAAAATACTTTCCTGGAGTGTTAAGTTTCAGAATTCAAGACTATATTTGTCAAATTTAAGTTTAAAATATGTAGCTAACATTGTTTTCTGATATTGAATGTAAATATTTGTAAAAAGAAATTCTTTTGTATATTTTTGTGAAAATGTAGTTCCCCAAAAGATACGAAAGATTTAATAAAAAAGTGCATTTATGTTACCGCTCACCCCTTTCCATTATTACAATATCACTTAAACGTATCTGCGGGCACCTCCTCCTGGGATCACTGTTTGCGCTGCGAGAGCCGCAGGAACTGTCTCCGATGAGAAGTACAAGGTAATTGCCCAGTCCTCAGCTGCACTGGAAAGAACAAGGATTCTTCAGAAAGAGATTCAGAGCGATACTTTCTCTCTTCCTGGTACAAACAGAGACAGCTGAAAACATTTATTTTCTAGTGAAGGGGTATTTAATTTCGTAAGCTTTTTAAATGGGGCACAAGATCATTAATTAATTTTTCTTGCTCATGAAGCGTTTTTGTTCCCTTGTCTTTGTTTTTTCCCCTGTTTGAAAAAGCACCCAAAAGATGCACCATTTCCTCTCTTTTTTCCCCGTGAGGGGGTGATGAGTTCAGTCACTGGCTGCTGGGACATCCCTTCAGTTGGATGCATTGTTCCAAACGTTTGCTGAACAAAAAGTACTTCCAATACAGGAATAAGCTTTCTAAGCCCTTCTGATGATACACCTCCTTCTTCAACAAGAAACATTACCCAAACAGAACACCACATGTGCTTTGAAAGTTTTTAATGGAATTTAAAGTAAAACTTTTCTTACGCAGACGTTTTCTTCTTACAGTGTAAAAAAAATGTAAAATTGCTCAAACTTACAAACTTGGAAAATTAGAGACATTTCAAGTATGCAGTCAGCCTCATTTTATGAAAACAATGTATATTAAAAGTTCAAAAATGCATGAATTTTTCTAACATCCTGTGCCCCTGGTGGTTCATCTTCCTTTACGCTACTGTCCGAAGGAGGCAAAGTTCAGTCCCAAGGTGTATCACAATCATTCGCTGAGGGGAAAGAGAAAAACAATTTGCGTAAGTAACAATCCTGCCAGTCTGTGAAGGGGATTTGAGAAGTGATTTGTGTCCTGCCCCTGCACTGATTGAGACCTTTGCATTTGAGGGAAAGGCTCACGTGATTTGACTGCAGCTTTGGGAATTTTGCTACCGGTTTATGAAATCATGGAGCTTTTCTGCCAGAAATACCTGAACGTGTTGTGGAAAAGACATGAGATAAAACAATGGTAAAGAAGAGCTGATGTTGGATTTTCAGCTTTATTCAAATAAAACTCAGTAAACACAAGTCCAGGTCACGCTTCCAGTGACTCCGCCACAATCTATCCGCAGGCCGCTTGTTTTCCAGTGTTGCATCATATTAGTTAATGTTTATACTACAAAGACCAAACAGTACAGAGTCCTCTTTAAAAGAAAGATGCCTGTAACAGGTATCTTTCTTCATACAATCTTCGTTGCTCATCACACACACGTTACATTGCTCCTGTGAGTAAAATTACATTGGTGACATAAGTCACAACATACATACACTCTAAACCTAACCAAGAAAAATAAAATAAAAGGCATCTTACCTGGTCTGAGTTTGAGGTCGAGTCCATTTCAAGGCATGGCGTGGAGGTACAGCAATAGTTGGATGGTAAAAAGTGCAGTCTGGTCTTGTACACTGGGTATTAAATCTACAATGCTAAAAGCGAAAGTATTTCAGGAGAGGCTACTCGAAGTTGGGGGGCTGAACTTCCGAACAAGCTAACCTAGAATCTGTTATGTGCAAATTTGTGTTACTGTATGACAGAGCTGATTGATAGGTAACTGAACCAACAGCGACACAGACTATTCGACTCCATGACAGAAGGAAATCCTTTTTCAAAAGCGTTAATTATGAATGAGATGCTCCAACCCTGCCACTGCACTGACAGGTGGAAGTGCCTTTGCTTTTCAGGGTTTAGAGAGTTCAGTTTCCATTGATGTGCGCGCACAAGTTCAGAGCACGACACCGCATGGTCTGCGGGGCGGAGGAAAAGCCAGAGTATCTGGCTAAGAATATCTGGGAACAGAGTCCTGGGAACCCAGCGCATTTCAGCACTGGTAGGGCTTGGAAACACACTAAACTTACTGGCGTAGGAATATGCAGGGACACAATTCCATAGAATAGAAGAATGTGAGTTATAAACTCTTGTACTATACAAATGACATTAATATACTTTAGGGTAACTGGGTATCTTTAAACTTCTTCTATACTGCAGCACATCTGAAGGAAGAGTCAAGAGTCTGAAACATATTCCTCCCATATAGGCTACAAGATCTCCTCCTCCTCCTCCTCCTCCTCCTCCTCCTCCTCCTCTGCCCCAGCACCCTGGCTGGGCAGATTTTTGACAAGTGCTACAGCTGGCTGCCTGTTTGAAACTCCCCAGAAAGATCTGGTAGAAAGATTATTTAAAAATATAATTTTCCAAACTCTTCAAGTGACTGCTTTTGAATAGTCTGAGATAAAGTTAGAATGTGAAAAGTAAAAGCAAAAAGTGTGAAATGCTAGAGACATTTCCTGACCCAAAGTAACACACTTCAAGTGTCTTTCTAGAAATTAAGGGAAGAGAGAAGGGAGAATTCTTACTTTTGGGTGGTAAAATGGACATTCCATTTTCTTACAAGCAGGAAAAAACTTGCACAGCGGACTACTGGAGGATATAGACGGTGTGGGTAGCGGTGCTAACAGCAGAAAAGAACAGGAAGTGAGTCAGGATCACAATAAATTGCTTTTTTAACACAGTTCCACACAAGCTTAAATATATCAATCCTTCTGCAAGAAATTACATTTTATAATACACCAAATTTCTGCAAGAAATATGGGAAGCCATATTTCTCCTCCCCAGGATCTCCTCCTGGGGTAGAACAAGACTACGGGGTAATCATTAGTCTGGGTTCTTCACCGTTTCAGGACAGAAGGTGCCATGGTCATGGCAACGCTTCCAACAAAGCAAGCAGAGCTTCTGGTAGGCAGAGAAATTCAAATGTTTAAATGTAGAGAGCAGGAAGTCTGTTCGAGTTCAAGCTAACCAGACTGAAAAGCGCAGGCAGCGCGCTTTCCAGGAATACAGAGGAGCTGCTGGAAGTGACACAGGAGATAAGCACATTGTACTCTGCCTTCTGGCAAAGTAACAAAACTGCATCCTACTAGGACTAAAGCGCTAAACCACTTCCAAAAGATCATGGCTTCAGTGGAGTAAAGGCCCTCCACCTTGGCACCCTCCAAAGGCTCAGGAATACCAACCCGTAATCCAAACACAGCTATTGCCTTCACTGGGTAACCTCATCCCTGAAAGTCATCTCATCGTTACATAAAGTTAACTCCTACAGTGTCATTAAAGAAAAAAATGCTCATACAGAGACAGAAACCTCTGTTTTCAACTTGTCCCCCAAGCTCTCGGTACAACACGTACTCAGTTGAAGAAACAAAACTGAGTAAAACTGCCATGCTGGCTAATCCCTTTAGAAGACGGGAACTACTTGTGCAAGTCACCACTTTGGCCTTGCACGGGTTTCACATGGACTCTCGCATAACGGCATTCAGGGATGTTTCTGAAAACAGTTTGTGCGGTAACACTATGTTATTATTCTTCATCTAGCATTAAGAGTTGAAATAAAATTAAGTCAAAACAAGCAAAAAATTATTTTTTCACCACTGTCAGTTTCTGCTTCCAAAAATATTGTTTTCCCTTCAGCACTTTCATTTAAAGCTCAGAAAAACAGGGGCTCACCTGGTTTGGGAGATGAATGGGGGGTTCGTCGACTGGCATGAGTGTAAGGACAGTCTGGCTTAGTGCACTTTGCATCGTATTTACAGTTTGGATGGATGAACAAGCATTTATCAGCAAATTTGCAGTTAGGAAAAACTCTGAGGGAAAAGAAATCAAGTCATAAACCCATTCCCAGAGCAAAACCCCCACACAGCTGTTGGGCACAAAAGCCAGAATATCAGAGAAAGCCAGAACTACAACAGGGTTTGCGCACGTGTGTTGGTTTCTTCCAAAGCAGAGCACGCAGGAATAGGGTACGAGCTGTACACGGACAGATCTGCGTTCATTTTCCCTGCGGACGCTCTTCACATGCAGTAAATAACTGAACTACCTCCCACTCAGTGGAGTTTAGCAGCAAGCTACTTGTTGCAAGCTATTCTTAAGCGTTATTCTTAGTGTGGGGTGCAGAGCAGCGCTGTGAATTCAGACCTTCGCACAGAGGGGCACAGAATTCCCTAAGTAACGTGGTTCATTCACAGAAGAGAAAGCGTTATTTTGAATTTAGTTATGTCAGATTTTAAAAAGAAAATTCAAGTGTCTGAGTAAATGAAGCTACCTAACCTAGTAACATTTATCTCAAAACAGAAATTGGTTTTCTAGACTGTTGCTGCTTCTGGAAGAGACGCCAAAGGCTCTGTGCACATTCGAGAGTTAGCCTTTGCTTGCATTTTGACAGCTAGCAGAAGAGTGCCTGTTATTTTAGAATGACACCAATTCCCACTTCTCTAAGCACCACAAAACTACCAGCCTGTACACTAAACTCAGCTTTCTTCTGCGTGAGCACAGCTGGGAATTTACTTATTAAAAACATCAGTGTATTCTGACACGTGGTGGATGGGGGGAAACCAGACGAAATTACAGTGCGATAATCTAGCTCCGATCCTACCCTAGCAGACTTAACACTGCCTTGGAATATTTAGTAACACAGAAGAGAAATTCGTACCACCGAAATATAAATAAAAATAACAATAACATGCCACGGGGATGAGCTCTGCACTACTCACTTGCAAGGTAGCGTGGGGTGATGGTACACACATTCATCTCCATTTTTACAGGCAGGCCAGTACTTGCAACGCTCAAGCACCTTCTCCTGTTTTTGCAGCACATTTAACTGTTCCATATCCACTAGGAAGGAAAGAAAAAAGAAAAAAACAAAAACAAACAAGCTGTGACCTTTATGATTCTATATGCAATTTGGCGTACACATAATTGAAATTCATAGTATTTCCTATTCTCTCTCTCCTTTTATCCCAATTCTTGATAAGCCTCTATTAATCAAAAAAAGTCACGACAATAAAAATTTATGTACAATCATATAATCTGAAGAAAATTTCACAAACTACAAAATTAAAGAAGTCAAAATATTTGACTGAAAGCTGCTTTTTGGTGATTAAAAAAATAAATAAATAATCAAACTTGCACATTTATGAGCAAAATAAATTAATTTTCTTCACAAATCCAAATTGAGGCATGAAAGTCAAACAGACCAGATCTTGATCAGACAGGACAAACATTCTTCAACTGAACTTTAATTACGACGGTTCTGCTGAACCAAGCGTTAATAATAGCTATGCTTCCTTTCTCTAAGATACTCTTGGCTCTAGAAAATTATTTCAAGAGATAAAGTAAAATAAAAAAAATTTAAAAAAAAAAATCAGTTTTTACACCAATCAGATACAATTTATTAGTATGGGGGCATACACTGAAAAAGAAGCACTTTCATGTAATTTGCTTGGACAGATACCACATTCACTTCAGTTACCAGAACCCAGACTCCATTCCAAAAAGTATTTTAAGAAATACCAAGCTATACGCGTAGTATTTCTGCAGCCAGGGAGACTGCAAGGACATGGCCTTAAAAGATCTTTCACTTTTCCCCCCATGGGTTTTTCATAATTGCATTGCACATTTACAGCTGGATCCATGAAATTTAAGAGTTCTCTGTATAGCTTCAAATACTATTATTTATTTATTTATTTCAGAAAATTTGGATGCACTGCTACTATGGAAAATAAAGGTCTTTATTTTCATAAGAAAACTAAAAAAATTAATCAAGTACGGCCTTAAGGCAAGCACTGAGGAGGTCTATTAAAAAACAATATCCTCTGTATTTTTCATCACTGTGTCAGCATTCTAAACAATTCAAACATATGCTTCAGCAAGCAACTTCCGATATTATTCAAAAGGTATCCTGAATATACAAACCTTCAAGTGAAATCATACACTGTTTAAGTTCTACTTTCAGAGGTTTTAGCAACTTGACTCTACCAACACCTTATCCTTAACAGGCTTTGATATCACAAATCTAGACAGAAACATTAAAACAACCAGACATATTTTTGAAGTTCAAGGCACGGCAAAACATTTGTCGTAAAATCTCCTGTCCATCATCACGGGGACAAACAATAACGGGTCAACCAGAAGTGCAGGTTTCTGGCAATGAAGACAAACTACATTTTCAAAACAAAAAAACCCCAAATTTTACCAATATCGAGATGTGTGGAGAATTACATACGTGCCATATTGCTCGAGTTTACCAAGATAAAGGCTTCTAAAGATATGGCCCCACTGAAATACCACATTTCATTTGCCTAAAGAATGTTCTAATTTGAAATATAAACACCATCACTTTGATTTCGTAGCAATGGTATCTCCAAGAGTTCTATCCACAATCAAACCAGCACATTAAGTTAGATCCTGTTGGTAAGCAGAATTACCGTCACAGCTGTCTAGCTGCCTGGTTACAATTTGCATCTGCTGTGCTCGAAGGCCTTTTAATCCTTTGCCAACACACATATTTTGGGTAACTGGCTTTAATCCTTCAGTTACACACAGATCTTCCTCTTCCTGATCAGAAAGGTATCCTGGTGGACTGGGCACACCGTCCAGTGTCACGATGAACTTGGGACTAGCAGGTTTCTCTGGCTGCGCAAGCTGGTCTCTACCAAACAAAGAAACGGAGTAAAAATAGATTCTCTGACTCGAGAGGTTTGAGTAAAAGTGCGCTGTGCTAGTAACTAAAAGCAGTACAAGCTAATCTATAGAGAGTCACACAGTAACAAACCCTCTTTTAATACTACTGTAACGTACTCCAGTTAACAGTTTGACTTCTCGTCTCCCTGAAGCACTAATAAGAAATAGAGTTTTCAATGGCATTCAGCAGAGAATTGGGCAGGTACATTGCAGTTTGTTTCACTGTGCTCAACAGATAGATCTGAAAGTTCATTTACAGACATGATTAAATAAAGGAAAGTGATTAATCTTTTGAGGAATTTACAGTTTTGAGACAAAGAAAGTGAGCTTAACTACCATTCCTGGAATCATGAGCCTTTTAACACACAAAAGAGGTGTCTTGGAATCATGAACCTTTTAACACACAAAAGAGGTTATCTCCTCCGAAATACTGACCAGTGCATTATGGAACAGTGGGTGTAACAGTTTTTAGGACTAGGAAGAGAGAACTGAAATACTGACAGTAAGAACTTCGACATTTGGCCTGATCGGAAGATCTGTCTAGCCTAGTATCCTGTATCTGACAGGAGTCAACATGGATAAAAGAGGGAGTATAAAAATAAGGGATGGATATATTTTCTCCAGTCTTCCACTGTCCCACCCATTTCACCCTAGGGATTACCTGAATGGCACGTGATTCTAAATATTTGGAAAATGCACTAAGGAGTTCTCATCTTTGACAGACAGTAACAGTATAAACTTTGTTTCTCTGTGAAATTAGGCTAAAAGCACCTACAGTGTTGAATGCCTTTAAGAAGAGAGAAAAACACATTAAAAACCTGCAAAAATTTACCACTCTCCTGCAGCACAGTCACAGTTTTCAACTGTGACATTGTGAGGTCAACCTTCTGGGTATGTTTCTTCTTTGTTAGTTCTATTTTTAATTAACACAGGCTGTTCAATGCCACACGGAAAGGAAACATTAACAGTTTCTCAAACACAGCAGCCCACTGTGATGAAGTACATCCCATTGTTCCGAGTGGTTTTTAACTCTAATAGGTAAGATACATAAAACTATTTGGTAGCACGAAATATCAGGCCTTTAACAAGTTAGGCAAATGACTGTGCACTGGCCATTGCTCCCCTGGAGAAATTAAAATATATCCAACACCACATCATTTGAAGCTGACATGAACTTTAAACTTCTCTTGGCCAAACTCACCAGTAGGGAGCCTTAAATCACTTCTCCCACATGACACTTAACTGTTTGTTGACTTATGGGTACTGAGCTACCGGCGTGCAGAATGTGCTGTTGTATCTCCAGCACTGAGAGCTCGGGATTCACCATTCCCAGTACTGCGTTAAAAGACATTTCTTAAGAAATGTAATCTCAGGGTGAAACAGGTGTAAAACTAAAGGCAATTTAAGCAAAATTATTACTAAATTAACATTTCAGAAATCAGAACAGATATGACACAAAACAGCAGTACTTTTCCGTTCCTCCTTCTTTATTCTTGCAAATCAAAGACATGCTCAAGCTACAGTTGACCATGGGAATTATTTTCCAGTTAGAAGGAATTCTGGGAGGTTTTTGCCACTGCTTTTTTTACTCTGCTATTCAATATCAGTCCATTTTTCATGATTTCACAGATCCTGGCTGGACTGACATGCACAAGTGTAACTGAGTGATTCCATATAAACCACAAACACGCTTTTCGACTAATGAAAGTCCTAAAGAAATAACTTCTTACCGTGTCTGTATCAGACGCCCTGAGAGTACTCGTACTGCCTCTGTGGCCCTCTTTCCCAGTTGCTGATTCTGTGGCACTATTTCCTCAGATAACTTGGGCTTCTTCAGGATAAATGACCTAGTATCTGTGTGGACCATAGATTCTGCATCATAGTAATCTGAAATGTGAGAAAAATTACATAGAAAAGAGAAAAATTACGTTGTAGTTGTACTCTTAACTTATAGCATATTTTTTTAATATAAATTTAAATGGCCCATCAGCTAATTTTATTTTCATTTCTTACTAGTAGCTTCCAGAAAACATTTTTACTTCCTTGCTAATTCCATAGAAGTGGGTCAACAGAAGCCATAGACCATATTAGACCAGACCAAGAAACCATTACTGAAATGGCTGTGCTGAAACAACATTGAAGGGGATCCACAAACACCCAAAATCTTTCAGGCTTTGAACACCTACTGATGTCCTGCTTTTATTCCTTAGAGATGTAGAAACTAGAAAATACTAGAAATCAGTATACTTAATTGAAAAGGAAGTTATATTTTAACATTCACTGACCAGTAGTGTTCAACTGGAAAAGAAAAGATCACAAGACTTAACCTTGAGTCACTTGCAAGGTATCTTCAATCACAGGATCAATCTGCAGCCGAGAAGAGAGCTCCTTTTGTTCAACTCCTAAAAAAATCCCATTAATTAGAAGCATATTTCACTCCATGTCAAAATGAAACCATACATTAAAGAACTCAAGCATACTCTTTTAATTCCTTTGATTAAAAAAAAAAAAAAGCCAACACACACTTCCACACCTGTAACAAAAAAAACACCATTCTCATTGTTATGAACCCCCTTCTCATTGTTTCAGAAATAGTAACAAGCTTTCTCCTGCCACATGGTATGGCAAAATCTAAATACTGAAAGACTCGAGTCTTTCCCGTAATCATTGCTCGGTACAAACTAAGTCTGTGGGTACGGCAACTTATAAAGGCCAAGTTCTTCCTCTGTAAAGGTCTTGACTATTCAGAGGACACACACAGAGGAAAGCAGCTAACTTCAAGGGACTACTTTACGGTCTTCTTAAAAGAGGTGAAACAAATCAGAGTATCCCTGTTCTACATTTGACTTATGCTTTGAAAAAAATTATTTTGCTTTCTGTAGGTTTCCTAAGCAAGCTGTCATTTCCATTTCAATGGAAAAAGAGCGAATATATTTAGCATAAATATCTTCTCTGCATTAATTCTGTACTGATAAAGCTTCTTATGTACTTTACAATTTCAACTACTTTATGTTGGCAGAAGGATTCCAAACACATCTATATGAGAAATAAGAGACTGAAAAAAACTGGTTTTTTTAATAACGAATGTTCACCATTACTTAACAATGAACGTGAGCTTATGTAACAAAAAAATCTTACTCAAACCAAATTTTACTCAACAATCTAAATATCTAAACACTTAGAAAGAGTAAACTAACTTCTTACAGAAGTGTTTTTCCACTGCTTACTTCCATGATTCCTTGTAACTAACACAGACACACACAATTCTTTCTTTGTAACAAATTCATGCTGGAAAGATGCTTTGGTTGCCTTTAAATGTTAGCCATTTTCCTTCCAGTTTCATAACGGAAGTAAAAACAGCATACTGCTCACGCAGTTATCCTGGTATCAGCTGTCCTGTAACAGCAGGTATAGTACTCCAATATTTACACAAAAAATAAAACATTAGAACTATTTACGTGGTAACAATACGTCAGAAATAATCTTTTAGTACTTCATATGCTGCAAAATTATTCCAAATATTGAGTATCTTAACTCTCTCACATGAAGCTTTGTGACAGAATTATTCCTACAAGATAGTAAGGAAAAAAATGCAAAGGATGGGGGAAAAGAGAAGTTATCCCACTATAAATGGATACATTTGCTTATTGCATTTGCTTATGCAAAATTAGTCTTTGGTGATATGCCAGAACCCTATACCACCCTTTGTGTGTGTGTACATATCTGTCTTACAGCCATGCTTTAGAAAGCTCCTTGGTTTTCAGGGAATTTCCACATCCAACTTTTGATGTTGACTTCAAAATTAAAAGTATTTCTTTTCTCTGCTTAGCCTATTGTAAAATGACATTCCCTTGTATAAATTTTTAAAGAATATTATCAGATGACCTTGAATTCCTTCAACTGTCTGCTCCTTTGGCTCTTCTGCTTGTAGCTGAGAACTCAGAGCAGGCAGTCTGTTTTGCACATGGATTACATCTAACTGAGATTCTTCTGGGCTAATTCGAGTTCTTGGTGCAACTGGAACAGTCTGTTTCTGTGGAACTTTAAATAAAGAAACAATGATAAATCACTTACATGCAACTCAATCACACAACAGTACTATTTTTACATATAGTGCTAAAATAACTCTAATAAATTCCGACACACACACAAAAATCCCAAGCATCTGTCTCCATGAAAAGCATCTTTAGCTACCTGTAAAATCCTTGAAAATACAAGCGATGACAAGACAACAGACCACAGGTGTTCACGATGACCATTTTGTAAATATGTTAATGTAGAAGGAAAATACATGATTCCTACAGTGAGTTTGCAGGATTTGAGAGAACGAGCAGGCAATAGATTTTGGATAGCTTTCAGCCTTGCTCCAGAAGGCATAAAAGTCATGGTTTAGGTAGTTTAGTGAATGCTCCTTCCCTGGCAATGTGCAATGCTTCCTGCTGACACCACTACGTTTACTAACACCCAATGAAATGAAAGCACATGAGATAACAGCTGGATTTGCCCTTCTTCGGCAGAAGTCTCTCCCAGCTAGAAGAACTGAACACCTACACACAGGCAAGTGCTCAGTTGCTGTATCAACTGCAACTCAATATCTAAAACCACTGACCTAAATTGCAGCCTCACTGTTTAAAGAGACTAGAAACTGATGTATCAATTGGTGTGTTGCTCATTATTTTGCACTTTTATTACCTATATCCAGTGCATATTGGCTTTTTGCTGTTTGGCTTTTTTTTCTCCTTCCCTCTCAGAAGGAAGGAGGAGAGTGCAGAAAGGAAAAAAGATCAACCAAATAGCTGAAACTAATAGATGCCTAATTCTGAACACTTTCCCCTTGACAACTATCAACTTCACAATACATCTGACACTTCCATATTGTATCTATAGAGTTTACAGACTGACTATCTTGATTAATATATTTTAAATGACTCTTTCCTCCCTTGTTTACGCTTTCATAATTCAGCACTGAAGATTAATGTAGTCTTCACAGGATATCGAAAATCCCTTACATGTATCACTGACATGTGCTATTTAACATTCTGTTTTATCTCTAAGTGCTATCTTTAGCCTAAATTTCTAAAACAGGGCTTGGAAATATTATAGCTTAGCACAAACAAAAATAAAGCTAATTACCAGTGGAATAATTGGTTGTTTTTGTAACTGATTCCTGTGCTTCAGAGATTGCTTTCAGTATTAAATTCTTATTGGCCTGTTTTGAAGGTGGCAATGAAGGTCTAAGGGAGATAAAAAACCATAATTAATTGTACATGAATTGCAACAGCAACTGTACCCATGTTAAACAGGTATTTCAACAGGTTAACGCAGTTGTACATAATACTGACAGAAATCATCAGCTAAGATTACTTTATCCATATTTGTTTTCAGCTTGTTAATCTATTCTCTGAATGGATGGGGATCCACAAAATGCTCTAAAAAATGGAAGTCCAGAGGCATGATTTCACCTCTCAGCCGAAGCTGCTGTAAAACCATGCTGCACCTGAAAGGCACAAACTGACATTCATTTCCTCCCACTTCTACCCCTCACATGCTGTTACCATGTTTGCGTTGGCACTAATAGTTATGCAGCTGCACTGGGGAGTAAGATCCAGCTGAAAACTGACTCTATCAAAAAAGTATCAGTTGTAAAAAAAGCTTTCCGTTTGTCTTTGAACATCTATCAACAATAAGGAAGTTTAAATCAGATAAATGTGCTGTGGCACTGAAGATAAATTCAATAAAGTGTACTAACTTAAACCATCTTATACAAGCTAGCACTAGATCAGTATAACCACCTCTTCCCTAGTTTAAATGTTCTTCCTTTTATTGTTGAAAATCAGGTACAAAGTATCGATGTAATTTGACTGACACCAGACATAAGGAGCAGAAAAAAAAAAGAAAACCCTCTCAAGTCCTTTGAAAAGTTGAGATCACCTGAAAGAACAAGTGATAATCGGTTTGAAAACTATTCCCAAAATAAAAGCAAAGCAATTAGAACTCTTGCATTTTTTTTTAACCACATTAAATACCTGTTCTGAAACACGCCAACATTAATGTTCTTTTCCTAGTAAACTTTTCCCAAATAATGTAAGATTTCACATTCTGTTGCATTTTATGCACAATAATAAAAACAGGTTACAAAATCAGAGGAAAAAGGGGGGCATAAACAGATATCTCACTCATAGAGTTGTGAGATTGTACAAAAGATATAAAAATGGCTTACTGGATTTTGTCTGTCAATTTTCAAAACTGCAAACCATTTTCCCCAACTTCCACTTTCAAAGTTTTTATTCATTAAATTCATTCTGGAAACCACACAGAATCACTGAGATCTTAAGTACCTTCTTTCTGGCTTTGCAGGTACAGACACACTGCTGGAGATGCTTCCTGTTCGCGATCCATAGTCTTCCTCTTCTTCCTCCTCGTCTTCCCCATCATTACAGAACTTTTTCACTTTGACTACTGAGCTTACAACAGGCAACCGTCTCTTCCTGGAGCTTTCTTCCTACAATAAAAAGAGATGCCAAAATAATTCATTTAGCATAAAACATGTATTAATAAGCCAGCAAATAAAATATTGCAATTCTACCTATAGCCAGAAGATGGAGAACTTCCATTCAAGTTGCACGAGTCTAGGACTACTGTACTGTCTGCAGAAACAAGTGACAGCACTGGAGAATATGAAAATCAGACATGTATCTCATTAAAAATGTAACTGTAAATAACATTTAGAAAAGGAGAAGAAAAAAGTCTGAAGTATAGACAATTTATCCAACTACTATGGACACAGCAGGGTTTTCCAAAGAAATTCATACTACCCTTCAAGATGCATCTGTTGAAAGTCTGACAGAGAAAAGCAGAATCAGTAAAAATAACCTTCTCCTCTGTATCAACTCTGATTTCAGATTAGTGTAAGGATTAACTTCTAGCAAACTGACATATTCCAACAGACGCTAATAGCTGGGCAGGCTGAGTTCAGGCAGTGCACTCACCACCACCACAGCGCATGTGGTAGCGACAAATTTTAATGCTAGGCTGTGTGAAAGCACAGGAGAAAGTACACGTCAATAATTCCTGTAGGAACCACCACTCAGCACTGAACTACACAGGAGCACAATGAGGCATCTGGATGCCAGGTTTGCACACAGTAACCTTTAAATGATCCTGTATCGTCCAAGGAGAAATATCCTAAGGGATGGACCTGGACTACACAGATACAGAAGACTCATACAGTAAAAAACTGAACACCTAAATAAATGATCTTTTTAAAGATAAAACTTCCCAAAGCACAAGAACTTGTCTAAGAAAAGGCAGAATACAGCAAAAGTCCACAGTTCTAAGAAACAACCCTAAAATAGCCCTCTTCTGGATATTATTCATGAAATAGTAATAGAAGAAAATTTTCACAGGAACTTTTTCTAACATTTCCAAAGAGAGATGTGACTGTCATTCAGCAATGACCACTTTAAATAAATCACTATATTCTCATTCTCACTTCCCTATCTTAAAAACCAAAGACATCAGCACATGTCTTTGTAAAGCATTCCAGATTTCCAAATAAAATCCATCATCCTTTATACAGAACTAAATAAGTAGTAGCAAAGCAGAGAACTACATAAGCAGTAACACACAGAGATACACTTGGAATACAAGGTGTGTAAAATTTCTGCTTCATTATAACATTAGCAACCATAACAATCTTCATTCTTCTCACAAAGGCCTCGACTAATTCATATGGCTAGTCTTAAAAATATGAGCTAGGTCTACCACCCTGCCTAGCTTAGTCTGGCCTCCAAAGTATGTAGGGCAGCAATCACCTTTCAGTTTGTCCTTGCATAACACCCATCCCAAAGAGTTCTAAATGCTATGGTTCTAAATAGTATAATAATAATAATCCTAATAAGCAACATAACCAGGCTTTAGAGACTAATGTTTATCTAGCATAGGTATGAATAAACAGCAAAAATACTGATTTACAGAACTGTGTAAAGCTGGAGATTTACATCACACTTAGAGAAGATCATGGTGTTCCAATGATCTAGAGATCGAAATTATTATTTCTGATTCATCATGTGCATCATAACTATGTGCTAACCTATTAGTCCAACTAAATATGGCATGAAGATGTACAAGCTAATTAATGCTGAGATGCAGCAACCTGTCAGGGATGATGTTAAACTATGCAATCTCTTTTTATCAGTGGACCCAAAGAATGAAATCCCAAACCTACTGGTAACGGTGACAGAAGTCCTTTGATTTCTCTAAGCTCAAGATTTTACTGGAAACATACATAGTAATCTAGGTTCCTAGCAACTGTAAAATATTGCAATAGTTTAGACCGTACTAACCTCACTGCCTACTTTATCGGCACTAAGTTTGGAGGTGGGTCTGTAACTTTCTGCTAAGCTGCCAAATGCTTCTGGATTGCACAGCTGGCCTGTCTCCAAAGACCTGCAGCTTTGTGTGTCTAACTGCCGGCTCCCCTGTAAGCTGCCCTGTTGTGACAATCTGTGCACATGTATATTGCCATCTGCACTCCTGCTAGCTGGTGGACGGTAAATTTCAGCGGAAGGACGAGAAGAACCATAAGTTACAGTTACAATAGGTTTCTTCCGTGACAAAGGATTCTCCTGCACGAAGTTAAGGTCTTCATCAATTAGATCATCTGGTTCAGGTTTAATGTCAATTACAGCTTCAGAAGGTGACAGTTCCCTCAAAGGCTTGACTGTAGATGTTAAGCGGGATGTAGAACCATCTTCACAAGACTGCCTGTTAAAATAAGAAATTGCCAACTATTAACTCATCTGCAAATAAAGTTCTGGAAAATGAGAACTGTCTTTTAAACAAAGCCAGCAGGGAAAAATGATGACGGTATTATTGTTCATACAAATCTAACACGCTGATCACTACTTTTAGTTTGGACAATTAATCTCCACCCATCTGTTGCTTGAAGAAATGGAACTGAATTCCTGATTTAATATTTTTTTATGCAACAAATTGTAGCAATGCTTTACTGTTCAAAACCACCTTGATGTTTCCGAGTATCTGTGCTCTTCAGAATGGCTACTACAGTCACACAACTACTAATGTCGGAATGTGTGTTAGTAAATAACCAGAAGCTTTACCGTGAAGCAGTGTTCCTTTGCTCCTGGGAGCTAGTTGAAACTCTCGAGTCATTTCTTTCTGTTCGAGTGCTCGAAACTGCAAGAGGTGGCAAGGTATCCTCACGCCTCCTCTCATCACTCACACATAAACTGCTTTTGCTGGAAGGAAGGCTGCTCTCAAAGATATTAGATTCTGAAGTTTTCGCACTAGTTGGTTCTGTGGAGACAGGTACCTTTCATTTTTATATCAAAGCACAGCAATACAGATTTTGCAGTAAACGTAGCTAAGAAACTGCAAACAAGACGTCATGCAGATCTGAAAACACAACATGCTGAAAGCTGTTTCAGCTGAAAACATCAGCAAGAAACACCCAGAAATAAATTCTGGACTCAGAAATAAATTCTTTATCTCAAAACATAAAACAATTTTCTAAAGAGTCAGGTCCCAAAAGACCATATAAATTGAAAATTAACAAGAGTCAGCTAAGATCTTTTTTTGAAACTCATTAGACACACAACACTACACAGAAAAGATAAACCTACTTTCACTCATAACTAATTTTCTTACTTACCAGTAGTCACAGATCGCAGCTTATCCAAAACACCATGGAGCCTGAAATAGATGGGGGACAGGGAAGGAAGCAAAAGAGAAAAAGGAGAAATAAAAGAACTTTAACTTACATTCAGAATCATCATCTTTCAGAAATGAACTGCCTTTCCCCTCCCATAACAAGCATCTCATTTATCTAAGACTGACATATGTTTAACCTCAAAAGAGAGGCATTAAGTATCTTGCCTCCACAGTGAGTCTTAATACATGCAGGTAGTGTATTCATCACATCATCATCGCTCCAGATCATACTTTTGGCATTTAGTTGGTATACATAATTAAAGCCAGTACTTTTCACTCTTTCACTACAATCAATGGTGTGAGTTAAGTGTCTTCAAAAGGAGTGATTCAAAAAACCTAAGTATAGCTGAAAATTTTACTTTGTATATGAGAGTTTAATTACACAGCAGAGTTAAATATAATTCTAAATACAAACCTAAACAATATACAATTCACAGCATTTAACATACTCAGGATTATTTCAGCATGCTTTTTATATACCAACAATATTCTTTGAGACACATTGATGAGCAAAACCATTTCAGCAAGGTACCAAATTTGCCCTTTGCCTGTGAAAAAGGCACCAAGCTGAAGCAATACATAAAATCAAAAGGCTATAAAATAATAAGGCTGTTTAAAAATAAAAAATCATTACAGTGAGAAGAAAGAAAAAAAAAAAAGAAAAAAAATCCCAACACTTAAATGCATATCCTACTTGGAATTCAAACCTGATCATGGGCATCTCCAGAACTTAGACTGAGTATGAGAAAGGACGTGAGGAACAAAAACATATTGAAAACTGGGAAAAGTAAGACTGTATGTGAGCATAAGGGAGGCTTACGCTCACCTCCTTGTGAGTTTTCACTAGAAGACTCTTAAAAGTTTCATCAACTGAGCTCTGCTGATGCATATCAGTTTTCACACTGACCTCCAGATAACTGTGACCTGACACTTTGTTCCGAGTAAGAAGCCTTGGCCAACCAGCAGGATTGCCAGGTCTGCCACAGAATTGCTGTGAAACTTACAAGCTACAGAGACAAACCAAGGAAGGCAGACCTTATTGAGTATTGTATTTAGCCAGAGACCCAATATTTAAGAATGTAAACATTATAGGTTGCCTTCAGAAGAAATAAAAGCATATAAAACTCCTAACTACAATGCTATTTAACTTTTTTCCACCAGTCCTCTACAGCTTATTGCATAGGTTTCGCCTTGTCTTCTTTTCCATCATTCTCTCAACCAATACCTACCTCGTTACCTGATAAAGTACTCTGACATTGAATTTGTATTTATAAACAAACGTGGATACTGAATTGAGATTAAAAGACTCATTACATTTGGAATTCACCCAGTTGTCAAAACCAGCAGGAGATATATCTACATATAGTTGATATTCAGTTCTAAATATACATATTAAAAAAATAATCGTGATTTCTCTGCCCTGCTGAAATTTGCTTTCTCTGCATCTGTTTTTTTTTTCAGTAAAGTTTTAGTTTCATTTATAAAGCCATAAAAGTGTTTGTTGCTATATATTATTGTGTTACTTCTTCCTGTGTATCAGGATTCAGTCAAAACCCTAGTACTGGAATTATCTTCTTCAACTTGTAAACCTCACTAATTTGTCTAACTGATTCACAAAACTACGAGAAAGACAACTTCATGACTTACTGCTACGGTGAAACCCAAATCTTTGCTGAGACAGGCCACAAGAGGGAACGAATAACTGAAATGCCTGTGTACTTTTTAAAAAAAGGGGTGCATGCTTAATTGCACTCCTTGTATTTTTGACAAATGTCAGAAAAAAATTGAAAACTTTGAAAACAGACTCAAATTATACCCATTCAGGTAACTCTGTCACATGAACACCCATCAGTTTAAATAGTTAATATAGAACAGTGTCATAGTTGGAACTAATCTTCACTTTTTGTCAATGCTTGTTGTTTCATAACATATCCAACTTCCAAAATGTTTTTCTCTGCTATTTAATAGCACAGAAGCTCCTAACCAAATAAAGGGGAACTTGACTAATCACACAGAAGAAATACTGGAAGTGAATGTAAACAGCCAGTATAAAAATGTCAAAGAAAGCAAACTCAAAAAGCAGAAAAAAGAAGTAGTAGTTGTCTAATCTATACAAAACAAAATAATGTTCCTTAAAACTATATTAGGTTAGACACTCAGAAATAAGATTAACTTGAAAAAACACACAACTCTGAAAGGAAGAAAAATCTCTGGAGTGAAATATCTGTTTGGGTACTCTGAAACATGGAGCTAATTAAAGGTTTATACTGTAAGTCAAATTCAGTATTAGAAAATGCATGAGAAATATAACAGCTAAGGCTGTCGTGCCACATAGCATCATTTAATCTACACTGCCAGGAGTTTAGAAAAGAGTTCATCTGTTGCTAATTTGTCCTGCTCACAATAATTCTGGGGTTCTGCTTTTGTTTTGTAGAGCTGGGTGATGGTAAGAAATAAATAGCCTGAGAGGTGGGAATACCTAAGCATTTGGTGCTAAGCCTTGTCAAAGACAGTATACAGAATTAGATCCACCGCTCATCTGTCCTGATATAGTAATTCACATGCACAACTGCAACCTGAAGCTCTATTAGCACAAAAGCAAAGACGTTTCTCTTTGAAGAACTGTTTTACATCTAACTACATTGAATCATAGAATGGTTTGGTTTGGAAGGAACCTTAAAGACCATCTAGTTACAAAACCCCTGCCATGGGCAGGGACATCTTTCACTAGACCAGGCTGCTCAAAGCCCCATCCAGCCTGGCCTTGAACACTTCCAGGCGTGGGGCATCCACAACTTCTCTGGGCAACCTATTCCAATGTCTCACCACCCTCACAGTAAAGAATTTCTTTCTAATATCTAATCTAAATCTGCCCTCTTCCAGTTAAAACCATCACCCCTTGTCCTATTGCTACACTCTCTGATAAAGACTCCCTCCCCATCTTTCCTGTAGGCCACCTTTAAGCACTGGAAGGCTGCTATAAGGTTTCCCTGAAGCCTTCTCTTCTCCACGCCGAACTACCCCGATTCTCTCAGCCTGTCCTCATAGAAGTGCGCCAGCCCTCTGATAATCTTCCTGGCCCTCTTCTGGACTTGCTACAACAGGTCTACGTCCTTCTTATATTGGGAGCTCCAGAGCTAGACATAGTACTCCAGGTGGGGTCTCACCAGAGTGGAGTACAGGGGTAGAATCACGTCCTTCAACCTGCTGGTCACACTTCTTTTGATGCAGCCCAAGCTGCAAGCGCACATTGCTGGCTCATGTTGAGCTTCTCATTAACCAACACCCCCAAAGTCCTTCTCCTCAGGGCTGCACTCAATCTATTCTCTGCCCAGACTGTATTTGTGCTTGGGACTGCCGTGACCCAGGTCCAGGACCTTGCACTTGGCCTGGCTGAACTTCATGAGGTTCGTGCAGGTCCACCTCTCAAGCCTGTCCAAGCCTGGATGGCATCCCTTCCCTCCAGTGTGTCGACCACGCCACACAGCTTGATGTCATCAGCAAACTTGCTGAGGGTGCACTCAATCCCACTGTCCATGTTGCCGACAAAGATGTTAAACAGCACTGGTCCCAGTACTGACCCCTGAGGAATGCCACTTGTCACTTTTCTCCACTTGGACATTGAGCCGTTGACTGCACCTCTTTGACTGCGACCATCCAACCAATTCCTTAACCACTGAGTGGTCCACCCGTTGAATCCAAGTCTCCCTAATTTAGAGACAACGATGTTGTACAGGACAGTGTGAAATACTCTCATCCTCACAGCAGGCTTTGCAGGAATAATTTTTTTTAAGTCAACATATGGCTCTCACTTACCTGAGCATTTCATACTTCATTCAGAAATTTTGACTGGACTTATGAGCAAACAAGGAATATAAGCACTCCAGTCCTTTGCCACTTAACTATCACTGCAATAGCCTAACTGTTGAGAGACTACAAATAATTTACTTATTAGACCTGCAAAGTAAAAGTTTTGATTATTGTAAATTACACAACGGGAAGGATAAGAAACTTCTTAAATTCTCAGGTTTCACTTATAGAAAGCAGTCCTGATTACTGGTAAGAAGTGTGACAAGTAGCTTACAAACATACCAGACAGTAAACCTGACAGTATTGTTTCCAAGGAAAAGGGAAAGGTCTTCTGTCATCTGCTCCTGACTCTTCTTATTGGCCACCATAACCATAATATAATCAGGAAGCTCTTCATCTAATAGAAAGAGAAATATGTTGCTTTAAAGTACAATAAATCATAAAAGACATAACAAACATCCTTAAACATGTAATGAGAAATTTTTTTGGCAGTTTTACTATAAAGACACTGCAGGCAGAGAACTAGGTAAGCAAATTAACAAGACTTCCATTTCCTCTGAGGTTCAAGACAAGTTTCAGCTAAGAGTGAGGAATAAAAAAAAAGATAGTCAACTTCACAAGAACATAAGCTGACGATAAGACCAAAGTATTTAAAAAGTGAGTAAATAACACACAAAAAGATAAAAGAAAGCCACTCTGCTGCCTATATCCTTTTACTTGAAAACTAGCAACCATCTAAAATTTTCATCACTTCAAGTATCGCCAAATATAGTACCGTATCCTTGTCAAATTTCCTTTAGCTACAAACACCAAACAGATAAATATCCCTTTCTGATTCGTGCATTAAACAAATCAAAACAGTATTAACTACTAGATTTTCCACCTGAAAAAAAATCCCAACCCAACACCAAACGGCAACCCCACGAGTCTGTTTCTCTAACTCCCTAACGTATGCAATTTCATACACAGTGAGAAATTTATTCCCCTGCTGGATTGCTCCCAGAGGGTACGCCTACACATCAGAATGGCCAGGAAGGTGCTCAGAATCTGACATTAATGCATTACAGGTTTGGGGAGCTTGGTATTCAACTTTTTGCTTTGCCCTAGCTCTGGTCTACTCTGAAGGGACTGAATGGCGCATTTGTTGCTCAAGGACATTAGGTATGCTTCTTGAGCACGTATTTCAATTTAGTTTAATCAAACACCTCATGCTCTCCAATACCACTCCATTACACGAACATAACAATAGAAAGTGAAGATATTTGGGAAATCCACTTCAAATTGTGAATTTGAACCAACACAGCTGTTCTCATTTCATCAAGTTAAGTCTGTACACAACATTAAAAAGACATAAAAATGAAAAATCTTAAATAGAAATCAAAGGAATTGCCTTTCTTTTGTGTCTCTCTACATACCTGGTAAATAATTCATCTGTACCCTAGACTACAGAACTAACATGCATACATTGCATCTGCACTCCATTATCACTGTTCAAGTGTTCCAACATAACACATTCCTAGCCTAAACCCTAACTTTTAGGTTTTCTGCCTCTTTTTTTTTTAATGCAAACCACAAGTTGCATAAGATGGATAGATAGATAGACAGATACCCAGAACTTAGAACAAATTTTATTTTTTGGCCAAGCTACTTTTAAACCTGATCAACTCCTCACACTGTTTAACATATGATAAAGAAGAAGATACTTTAAGTATACATCACAACATAAGTTAGCACGATTACCTGTAAAAGTATGACAGACAGACAGAAACAACTGCTTCTCTCAGTTACTGTGTCGGCTTATGCCAACTTAAATTGTATGCAAAACTACAGACTCTTGAAAATTTTTATAGTTGATGAATATTTAACTACCTTTATTTTGCTTCACAGATACAAATTTTTCCTTTGTAAGTTCTACACAACAAATCAGTCTCAACACATCTTGTTGTAGAAGACTTTTCGAAAGAAAAGAACTAGCAGTTACAGAAAGAAACAAAAGCATGGTTCTGGCTTGCAGAAGCTAGAATGAGGGAGAACCAATTTTTACCAGTTACCAAGAAGAAGAAATATAAAGTTTTTGAAAAACATTGCTTGAAAAGTCATCCAAAATACTCTTGTCAAGAAAAGAAACCTGGAACAATGATAGAAATTTGGAAAGAGTGATGTAAAAACAAAAAAGAGGCCAAGGGAAGTCAGACTTGGCAATAAAGAATACGAAGTTATTTAAAGTTCAGAAGCTGACTGAGAATAAACTGCAGACACTGTACGCTGATCTTGGGAACTGCCTTATGAATACAGGAAACAGAAAGAAAAGAAAAACAAAGAAAGAATACTCAGCCGTAGCTGGAATCAAAGATTACTACTATTCTACCAGCATCTTGGTATAGAGATAAGAAAGGTTTTTTTCAGAAATGCAGGAAAAAGCAGACAAAGAATCAAGGACTGAGAAACTGAAACCTGGAATGACAGTAAAAAACCAAAAACAAGTTACTGAAAAAGACAACTTTTGAGATGGTGAAAAAAAGATGACCTTGCAACAAAAAACTTCTAAACACAGTTCCTTGGCACCTGCTGAGTTCAGAACATCAGCTCGTATGTAACTCCCTTCTGTGGAGTCAATACATTTTGATTCTATACACACAATGGCCCTCTTGAAGTAGGAAATACGATGAATTCAAGATCAAACTACAAACTTTGAACTTAGTTCTGCAACTCAAGGGATCTCTGAACTATGCTCTTAATTCCTTTCCTTCACCTGAAACCCAAGAAGTATCACGGACAACACGGCAGTTGCAAGACTGAAGTATTCTGCTTCCAACAGAACACTGTCTTAAGTTATCAACTTTTACTCCTGTAAATAACAGCTGCTCTTAAGCGCAATATCCATTTAATCCTGGATTCAGGAAAAAAAAAACAAAGCAGAACACAGACATTCACACTGCTTAAATCTCCTCACAATCCAATATAAAATCTCCCCCTGCCTCTACGACTCAGTTAAATATGTTTACCAATGTTAGCTTAATGTAGCTCTTAGTTTTCCCCTTAACAGTCAAGCTCTTACATTTTGCAGATTTGTCCCACATAATGTTTCTGACACGGCCTTTCCACCTCCTAAAACAGTCAGCCTATTTCTGTCTTACAGTAATACCCTAATTCTCCTAATGTTGACAAATGTCTCACCCTGAATTCCAAAGTCTGTTTCAAAGATGCCTATGAAACTCTGAGTCCATCTCAGAGTGGTCACAGGTAACTGCTCCTATATTTGCAAGGATCTTGCTTTATATGTTTCTCCTTGTGCTTCCTTAAATATTCACAGACACATCATTTTTTGTTTGTTTTTCTTTCAAATCCCTTGCCACCATTTCTCCTTGAAAGGGGAGACAGCCTTCTTGGCCATTTCCTTTAGATGTCCGCGTACTGCCTCTTACGCTTAGACTATACATATTTTCTGAAGTAAAGTCTTTTTCTTTCAAACTAGTTCAGAACCTTAGGTAATTCATCTCGTGTTTAAGGCTTCTGTAGGCAGTAATAATATGTAATAAATAGTAATAAGTAAATATGCCGTTCCATTAACTAGCTGGTTGTTTCCTAACAACAAACCTAAAGAAGATTGCTAAACACATGATAAAACTTACCAACATAAGCCCCCAGCTCCTGCAACTTTCCTTTTATAGCACCCTAAAAAATAATGAAATAGCATTTAAGGGATGGAGCAACAAAGTATTTCTAACTGCAAAACGGTGGAAGACTTAGCAAAGTTCTTCTCCTTAACTGTTTGAGCATGTTGTTTAATTTTCCTATTCTCCAGTGCTCTTGATATAGACGTTCTAACAGTGAGGGACTGGGAGCAGAATAGCAAGAACTGTCAGGAATCTTGCAGCCTCTACGATACTTCCTATATCCCAGTTCCCGGTGCTACCAGACAAGCTCCAAGTCCCAGCTGTCTTTTTTAAAGCAGCGACCATCCGGGCTCATAAGGTGCAAAGAAAACGTATCCCGGATGGTTTGATACAAGCTCATTCCCAGCTCAGCAAGAAGAAAAAACCCTGCCAGGATTTTCAAGCCGTGATTGCTGAGCAGGAGCAGCTTGACGAAGACCTGACGGTAACGGAGACTTACACCAAATTGCCCGGCCGCGGCTGCTCCCCCTCCCAGGCAGCCCCCAGTTCCGGGCCTGACTCCCAGGCGGGACGCTGCAGGGCGAGAACTCCATCTGCGGGGCAGAGCTGGCAGCTGCCCTCCGGGGTACGGTACGACCCCGACTGCGCTTCCCAAAACAGTGACACTCCTGCTCGTGGCCCTCCCTGGGGAGCCCCGGGGCCGAAGGCCGCCCGCCGCCGGGAGCTCCAGGTTACCCCGGCCCGGCTGGGGGTTCACCCCGCCGCTTCCTTCCCCCGGCAGAAGGGGGCTCGGCGGTGCGGGGCCCGCAGCGCGCCGGCCACCTCCGCGTCTGAGGGAGGCCAGAGGGAACCCGGCGCCTCAGCCATCGGCCGGGCCTGCCCCCCGCAAACGGGGTCAGGCCCTTGCTGCGGGTGGAGAGGGAGCGACCCGGCTGCTTCTCTCTCACCCGTATCTTGCGGCTGATCTCGGTGCCGATCTCCATGGTGGTGGTGGCGCCGCCCCGGTCCCTTCCCGCCGCGCCGTGCCCCGTCTCCCCCCCCACCGCGGCCTCCCGGCTCCGTTGCCGCCGCCGCGGGCCGCGCCGCCTCTGGAGCGCCGAGACGCAGAGCGCGCGGCCTCCGCCTGCGGCGCCCCCTGCCGGGCGGCGGCGCTACCTCCGCGCCGCCCCAGCCCCGCCGGCGGGCGCCGCCTGCCCCGCAGCGGGCACAGGCCCGAGGTGGCCCGGTGGCCCCCTAAGGCGGTGGCCGCGGGGAGAAGGGGGACACGCAGCCCCCGCTGGGAGGCCGGTGGGGAGGGACAGTGGGCCGCCCCTCACCGCAAAGCGCTGCTGAGCCCGTGGCTGCGGCCTGGCCGCCTGGGCGAGCGCGGGGCAGCCACCACGCAAGAGTAAAGGAAATAAATATATCTTTTTAGCGTATTTCTAAATAGCTGCGTGTCAGAGGGTCTACTCTTAATAAGTCGAGTGTCACATTTAGCTGTTTTTTTGAGTTGCTTTTTTCTTCATTCCTGGTTTTTATAAAATTGGTTTATAAAGTCCTGCCACATGGCTCAGGGTAAGTATGAATGTCCTAAGATTAACTACAAGGTTATTTCAAAATTAGTGCTCTTTCTTAAAAGTACAAAAAATGACAATTTAAATATTTGTTTGTAAAAAAAAAAATACATTATGGTATAGGAATACACAAAGTATCAAAGTAACTTTTCATGCCATACCACAGCTATACTATAAAAGCACTTTACTATTAAATTTTAGTTTTGTGACCCCATGTTAGACTGATAAGACGTCTTAAAACAATGTGACAATGTGCTTTTTTTTTTGTTCTTCTTACAAAGAGATGGTTGTATCTACTAGTCTTATTGCTACCCGGGATCAGTTGCAGAGGGAGGAAGAACTCTGTGGAAGTGGTGTTTGAGCCACGCCATTTATCTTTGGCACCAACGTCCCAGCTTTGCTTCAGCTGATTTAGTGAGCAGTAACGTTACAGAAAAAGGCTCTTTTACAGGTAACGCCACTAGGTAAAATAAACTCCAGGCGTTGTAGTTAACAGCTGTATTAATCTCTTGCTGCATCACTGCTCCTAATATAAACCAAACATCATACGGAGATAGCCTAGACTAATTATTGCTAATGATCTGTGCTGTTTGCCTGACTATACTTCTAATATACTGGTGTTTCAGTGAGATACCACTAGTAATAGATTAGTTTAATTACTACATTCCATTTTAACCTTCAAGAGATGCATTTTGTTTTCAAGATTTCAAGTAAGCTGTATTACTTAATTAATGGAACAAGAAAAATAATTATTGAAGGACAGAAATAGGAATTGAGTTTATTTCATAACCAACTAATGGATTTACTTTAGAAAGAAATATCGTGTTTAAAAAAAGAAAGTATTCTTGTGAATAACAACAGGAGCTCATTGCTTCAAGTTCAGCACCACATTATGTGTAGGAAAAGTGCCTATTTTCATCTAGGAAAATTCTATAACCTTAATTAGTTACTTAGTAGAACATGGTTCAACATTTTGCAGTGCCCTATAAGTAAAAATGAATCTTGCAAACATGAAATGTCAGGCCTCAAGCATGTAATAAACATATTGTATGTTCATTTTTCTAGCACCTTCAATTCTTGCCAGTACCATCAAGAAATATGTAATGACACTATCTCTTGCTTTTCACAAATAAGAAATGGAATGATGAAAAAACAGGGAGGCTTCAGACACTTCTGAAACATAGAATTGATGAGTAAAGTGAATTTAGAGAACAGCTTTAGGAGTCGTATGTAGAATCAGAGGTATTCTGACTTTTCACTTCATGAAGTCACTATTCTGCATGGCTAGTGAGTAAATCAAGATCCTTTTCCACATAACTTCTTCATTGTTTCAGCATCCTGGGGATGGCCCTTTAATTCCTGGATTATCCTGCCTGCGTTTTTCATCAGAAATGGACAACTCTCCACTAGGCCAAGGAGTATATACATACATACCGCTTTTCTGCCTGGAGGGTGACTGATTCTGCTTCCCATTCGGCTTACTTCCAACTTTCTGTCTTACCATTAGTCACTGCAAAGACCTGATGCTGGACAGAGTTCCCAGAATCGGAACAAGGTGAATACTTGCGTCAGCCTTCACCCTGTTGGCTGATACATTCAACTGCAATCACGCATTTGGAGCAGGATGGAAAAAGAATCAAAACTGTTCGAGAAGGGAAGATGTCAATAAGAACAAAGTAGGTTTATCCTTGTTCCTTTATGGGCGGGCAGTATTCAACCCAACGGGCAGAAACTTCTCTCTGTACTTATAGAACAAGGGCTGCAACATTCAGCTGTAGGGTATTAGTCTTTTCCTCCCATCATCTTCAACAAGAAGATAGAGAATACAGTAAAAGATGCGGGTGTTTTACCCATGCATGTCATGAGTGTTGATCAGGGCTTAAAGGGGAGAAGCAGAAGCACTGTATAGTGCCCTAAGGCAATCACTCTGTGTTTTACTGATGTGTATCAGAGTTCATCATGTGTTCATGGATGCCTTCGTCTCTTTGTCCTATTTATTAGAGTTGATAGTTGGAACAAAGCAGGTAATGGGGAGCTGATGAGGCAAAAAATGAGATAGGGCAAAATGGAGAAAGTGCAGAAAAACACAAAGTTAGGACGAAAACTGGGATTATAGGAAGCAGAAGTAAAAATTTAATTCAGGAATGTTTGATGAGCTTCAAAAAGAGAAAATGTAAGCTGTAGAGGAGCATATTGACTTGTGTCATTATGCTATGCTACTTATGTAGCATATCCTACTTGTGTCTTCTAAGATGATGTGTTGTCTAATGTAAATGCAAAGAGAAAAAAATACAGTAAGGAGTAACTATGGAAAATAAGAAAACTGTAATAAATGCAACTTCTAGGCAGCGAATCAGGCAGGAAATGGGTGTGATCAAGATTTAGAATAGGAAATGTGACAGATAAGAGAATTGAGACCTTGTTTCCAGTATGAATTGTTTAGAAATAGGAAGGGTTGTCTCTGTTACCCTGAATTTTCATGGCTTGGATTTGTCATGCAATGTATTGGTCAGTTTTCTCTGTCGAGTAACCATAGTTCTGGCCTGTAGCAAATACCATTAAAGAAGGGCAACTGCTTAGTTTATTTCAGTTTATCTCACTCAATATAAAATTCCCCTGAGTGAGTTCTTTCCTTGGCTTATGGGCTGCTTATCATAACTATGGCTGATGTATGGGGGAGGGAAAAAGAGATATTCCCCTGATTAGAGGAAAGCCCGTTGTGCAAGAGAAATAACTCTGAAGAATTCATCATAGTGCAAAATTACCTACATATTTCAGCTGAGATTAGTGTCCTCCTGAGTAACAGGCTATTTGCATAGCAGATCTGCAGGTTAGACCTGCTCAGACAGTAGCATGTTTGTGCGCTTTACATTACCATAACACTTTCTAAGTTTTAGTCATGAGTCAGCGTTTGCATGCTCACTTTACCTTTTTCCTCATCCCAGACCTGTTGCAGGTTCGTATATACTTTTGTCTGGCTCACGTATGTGGAGAGCCGTAAAATTACAAATTGCTGATTTCACGCATGCACACACACACTGAGGTTTCCATATATTTGTGGGACTGGAGTGCAGCCCCTTATATGATGTTTGCATTAGTTAAACACAATATTACTTAATTGATATGGATTTAATGCTTGCTAAAATGGTTGTTATTAAGGGCATAGTTTCTTTTGACATCTTTGGGAGTTTTAAGTCCAAGTAAGAGCTGAAAGATCAGTCTTTAATCTGCATTTTCTTGCTATGCATATTACCAACAGCTGAAGCTTTTCAATGACTTTGTTTTTAGCTGCAGACATAAGTGTATCTGCATAGGTCATTTGGTACAAAACACATGGATTAAACTTTTTTAAATATTTCCAAGCTGCGTGAAAATAAGACCAGCAGATTTTTTGGTAAGAGATTTGCCTTAATTGGAAAGGCTTAAAATAAACGATCATATGATTAAAAAAAGCAAGGATTGCCTGCTATTTGTTGTAACCCCTATTTCTGTAATGCCCCTGTAGCCAGAGAAGCAGCTGTTCATTGCTGACATTCTCCCTGCCAGGCATTCCAACTCTCTGAGGTAATGGGCTACAAGCATACGGGCCTTCGCTTTAATTCTTTCAGCGTATCCTTCCGCATGGATAGACCGAGGGGAACGCCTCCAGGAAAAGAAATTAAATGCACACACACAGAGGCACACGGAGACGGGTGATTTGAAAATATTCTCGAGAACGCAGTTTGTGCTCATGCAGCGCAGCGTCACATGAAAGAGGCAGCCTGAAGAGCTGGCTGGCGCAGGTTTATTTTGTTGTAATATTTTCTTCCACCCCCAGCTCTTTACCCAGTGGAATGATATCCAGAGCAAGTTTTTTGAGACAGGAAGTGAGGAATGTTTTCACTATGAGTGATCTGAGAAGAAGGTGGGTTAGCCGAGATAGCAGCTGTTTCGGACAAGAGGAACACAGTAAGTCAGTTCCCGAGGAATACCGATGAGATGGCTCCGGGAGAAACAGTCTTGGAGCGCTGTGGGGTTTTTTCGGCTACACGTATGTGAAAGGAGACTCGGTGTCTTTGGATCACTGCAAAAGGTAAGGGGGGAAAAAACAGACACAGTAAAAAAAAAATAATTAGTGGGTGATCTCTGCTGTGCACCGTAAGACTAAGGAGTTTCAGGCACTTACTTTTTGAAAAGTAAAGGCTGTGGAACTGTGCTTCTGGAGGTAGGGGAGGTTTGAGATAGGCGCTTATTGCTGCTCTTTCAGTCCAAGAGTTATGTCAAAGATTAACTGGTAAAACAAGGGGAGGGTGGAGTATTCTGGGGTTTTTTGGCTCCTCAAATGTTTCTGAAATAAATATATGTATTTCAAGCATTTGAAATAATAGGAACCTTTTTTTGGCATCATATATTGTAGTTTTATTTCGCACGCTGTCATTCATGCAGGCTGTTTAAAAAAAATCTTTGTAAAGTAAAATGCTAATTATCGAGGGGGGAGTGAGAGGTGTAGGTAAAGGAGAAGGATACCACAGTGCTTAATAATCATGTGTCAGTCGCAGCCATGTTGCTGAAATTCTAATATGACATTTTTGAAACTAGATGTTTGTGTTGAAATATAAATGTACAAAGTTAGGCTACTTACAGAAAATTCCAGGCTTGCTAAATAAAGGCTTTTTATTGTAGGAGTTGTCAGTTGGATTTGTAACTCCTCGCAGAATGTAGTTTCTTTTTGCTAAAGTAGCTTTATAACAATGCAGATGTGTCTGAATTTAAAGTAATACAGAAGGTAAATATGAGAGCACTTAGCATTGCAGAATGCACTGCCGCTGAATAAAACCAGCACAGCTGTGTTTGCAAGAAGTACGCATGGCTAGCAGTAGAAGTTACTGAATGATACCTCAGTATTATTCATCAAACTTGCCTTTATTCTACAGTGTTAATTTATTATATGACAAGAATTATTTTTTTGGAGTTGGTCTTTTGTGACATGGAAGTTGGTTACTCAAGTTTTCCTTGTTACAAATGTGTTTCAGAAGTAATGAAGATTATGTCAGACATGTACTGCGTTACAATGAAACTGTTTAGGGTAAATGTTCAGTAGAGCAATAAATGGAAACAACAGACCATAACCTGAAGAGCGCTCCTGGCACGTTCTGAAAATTCTGCTCTAAACTTTCTTCCTATGCTTGCATTGCTACCTGTCCGCATAGCAAAATAACTGAAAGTCTGAGATTGCCTCATGTCAGCATTAGATGGTTTGGGAATTTCACCTCTCAGGTCAGCCTCTTGTTAGTGATTATTATTTTTTTAATTTTTTTTTTTTCCATGCCCTTAGAATACTTTTCTAACGGCCTGATGGGGGCATGGAAGTTTGAATGTCTTTCATATTGGTACAGCATAATAACTGAGATTAAAACAGCACTGCACTTCTGATTGCAGCTTTCAAAAGGATGAGTAAGTTGTTTTTTCTCATTGCTGTAGCACTGAAGAAAGTGCGTAACTCTGCACAGAATGTATTGGAAAACAGGCCCTGGGGACGTGAGCTGAGGTCAGTCAGCCAAAAGTTTATCTGCCAGGAATAAACCCAGTGCGAGATTCTGCTGGCAGTGGGCAGGAAACTAAAAGCTTCTGTCTGCGGAGCATTCCCTGCATGCTGCTCCGGGGAGGCAGGATTTGGAGGATCAAAGTGCAGAGCGAGTAATAAAGTGAGGAGTCCCCACGTATCCCTGAATTTTTCAGGGAAACCTGTTGCTATCAGTTGTTATTTATTCTGCTGCTGCACCCAAAAATAAATTAGTGTTTGGGCCAAGTTATTTTGATTCAATTAAGATTTTAGGTGGTTATCTGTTGAGGATGGGGATTGCGTAGGACAGTAGAAGTGCTTCCAGATTATTAGAAACGTGGTCATGAAGTACGCTTATGGGCATTCTCTGGAGTAGGGTTGCAAAGATGTCATCGAGGAAAAATGCCGTGCTGCCTCATCTTTCTCCCCGTTTTAGGCCTTTAGTGTCTTTCAGCCTCCCTTTCTTATTTGCCTGCTGCTTACAAGGGAGTAGGGAGTCCGATACGAGATTTTCAACCAAAAGCGTTTATGGTTGTGGCGAATAACACTCAATTTCTAGGGCTGTATATAAATGTACAAGTAGTATATGGCTGTCTTATTTGTTTATAGCTATACTTTCGAGTTTAAAAACAGGTGCGCTACATCTGCAGATCCCCTCCACCCCCCAAATAAACGCACATCCTCGTGTTACTCCTGCCTGATAATTCCGTGACTCTTCAGAAACCAAATTATCCCTTGCAAACTCTGCTGCTAACGCCTACCGGCCTGAAAATACAAGGAGGTGGTTGTTTTCTTTTTCCCCTTTTTTTTTTTTCTTTTTTTTTCTTCCCCCCTTTCAGGAGCTGCCACTAGAGGTCCCAGGCCGACGGCAGCTAACAATGAGAGGAAGAAGGGTAGTTTCCCCCTCAGGGCGGCTCGGCCCCCTCAGGCCCGGCCCGGCCAACGGCCGGCGCGCGGGCAGCCCAACGGCCGCCGCGGCGGCCGTTGGGCTGCCCGCGCGCCGGCCGTTGGCCGGGCCCGGACCCCGACCCGGGAGCCGCTGCCTCGGCCCACACCGGCCCAGCCCGGGTGGTCCCAGCCCGGGGCCGGGCCCTGGGCTGTTAACGTGGGGACCGGGGGTACGTATAGCTTTGAGGGAGGCGTTTCAGCCCTTCCCCTTGAGGCGATGGTGGGTTTTCTCTCCAGCGTGTGAAGCGCTCTCTCCCCAGCCCCCTCGCTGTAGCGACTGCCCTCAGCACACGTAGTTCTGTAGGAAAAAAAAACAAACAACAAACCACCACCCTGTATTTATAAAATGTTTTTCACGTGCTGCTGCAAACCAGCGCTAGTGAGATCAGGACGAATTTCACAGGCGAGGGTGCACGCGGTAAGAAAACACCTCAAAAACCTCAAAAGAAGAGGAAGGTGAAGCTTGTATGTTACGGAGTCGAAGGGAAAGGAGGTGCCAAGGTGTTTGCAAAAGGTGGGGAAATGGGTGGCTGCCTTTAGGCTGGGAATAAGTATGTTTTTCAAGAAAAATTAGAAAATAAGTGGTTCTCAGAGTTCACGTGCTTTCTTGGTGGGGCAAAACGTAACCTGAAACGTTGTATGGCAGCTTGACGTAAGAAATAATGGTACAGCTAGCTTTAATTTGGGGACAATTAGAGGAATTGGATTTTAATTGTCTGGTAGGAAATGGCTAAGGTGTGAGCTTTAATGCCTCTCTTCCTGCCTTTCTTTTTTCTTAATCGTTTATGGGGCTTGGTTTTTTGTTTAATCTGACAGATAGCGGCTGAGGCTGCATGCCGCTCTGAAAAACAAGCCAGATGATTGCTGGTTTTGCTCTTAAAGAAAATGGCTTTGTTCAGTATTAGAAATACCTTAGGTAGCTTGGACTTTGTAGAGGTATTTCATCTAAGTACTGCTTCAATTTAGAAATACTTATTTTAAGACATTGAAGCCACATTTGAGGAATGCTCATTATTCACTTGCGAATTGTAAAAAAAAAAAATAAATCATATTGCCAAAGACTGGTGTCTGTGGAAAAACCAGAAACTCTGGTGCTTATTTCATTATTTGAATGTGTAACAGCTCTGCATTTTGGAAAAGTAGACTGATTATTTAGATTTAGAAGAAATATACATGTTATTTTTCCCATGTTACCATTCCCCTTTCAGGCAAAGTATTTCTGATTCTTGTATTTATTCTCTTTCTCTTTTGTTCCTTGCTAGGATTCCAGTGGATGCCCCTTCTACTTGTCTCTTGGTGGAAAACTTGCTTGTCTTTAATGGATACTGCTGCTGCTGGTTGATCTCTGGAGACTTTACAGCTCCTTACCTTTTGAGAGGAAATTGTCCCCTCTCAAGGTCCCAGTGGTAGTAGCTTTTTATCTGTAACCATCTGTGAGGGAAAAAGAAGATGCCTCTACCTTTTGGGTTAAAATTGAAACGAACTCGACGTTATACAGTATCCAGCAAGAGTTGCTTGGTGGCTCGTATCCAGCTGCTCAACAATGAATTTGTGGAGTTCACGCTGTCGGTGGAAAGCACAGGCCAGGAAAGTCTGGAAGCAGTGGCTCAGAGGCTTGAATTGCGGGAGGTAAGAAAACTGTCCAGCAAAGGCAGTCTTCCTCTCTGGTGCTAGATGACTTATGTGGTGACTCCATACCGTTTGGGGCAATCAGTTTAGTTACTGGAGCAGCTATCCCGTTTCCCCTTGTTTCTTCCTATTCTGGTCTTTCTTTATGGGATATCATATTGGTCCAAAACAGTTGCAAAACTTATGTTGTAGAGCTAGGGAATGCCCAAGGGGAGGACATGTGAGAAGTGGCAGTGAATAGAAGCTTAGAGCGATAAACAAAGTGACTGTTTTAAACCTGGCAATGTTGAAAATGCTCTTTTAAAAAAACCCCAAAGGATAAAACAAAAAAAAAATTCTGCTTAAGCAATGTGGTTAAAAATTACTGTGAGACTTGAGACAACTTTTAGCTAAGGATATGAAAGAGAGTGTTATTTGCTTGCATGTATTTCTTTATGATGAATTAGTGCTGTGAAAAGAACTTAAGGGACAAAATGTGATAAGTGTACCAGTGACCCACTATTTGTATTGCTTGTTCAAATACCACAAACATGTTTGCAGACACTGTCTTACTGTCTTGGAGCAAGCATATAGTGATTTAGATCGAGTGCTGGACTCATGAGGAAACACAGTTTGCTAGTTGAATCTGTATATATCTGTGTAACCTGCCTTTTTCCTCAAAAATTCCTTATTTCATATTTTGAAGGATCCTTTTGCAACTGAGATTTGCTTTTCCTCCCACACATGTAGTGATTATTCATACATCTCCTGTATTGAGCGAATTACTTCTGGAATGCTGAGCTGCAAAGTGTTGTTTATAGAAATCTACATAGATTACCAACATATGAACGAATGTAATTGCTTTATAATTTTAGTAGTTGAATGCTGTCAATCCTGTGTAAACTGACATTTCCTATGAGAGTCTCAAAAGGTTTAATTCATTTTATAGTCATTAAACTGACAGAATGTGCAGTTTTGTGGGGCAGGAGAGGGGAAACTTGTAATAAAAATTTACTGTTCTAGCATTGTTGTGAAAAAGACGCTTTTGCTCTATTATGTGGTCTGCCATATAACGGTGTTTTGAATGTGGGATTCAAATACAGGATGAAAACCTGAGACATGGGTAACCAAAATAAGAGTAATTTTTGTCTAATAACTATGATTTTTTTAAAATGTTATATTTTCATTGCCAAGCAATGGCAAGAACTTATAACTTTGCTCAAATATTGAGCAATTAAATTTAGGACTCAATCCTGCAACCATTTATTACTGTACCCAGTATGCATTACTGTAGGATTTCTCAGTAGGAAATGCTATATACAGTAGTTTTCAGAAATATTTTTTTTTCTGTTTGGAGAATAATAAATAAATGAAATAGAGGTGGATCCATTAATCTCTAAGCATTTGTTTACTGTGGTTGTTTTCAATACCAGTATGGACTCTTGTAGATTCTCCAAATATTTTTTTTTCAGTGTACAGTTGGTTTAGAAACATGCAGTTCTGTGCAACAGTATGACTTCTTTTTTTTATCTTGCTCCTTTTAGCACAGGGAGAATCTAACTACACTGGTAGGCTTAGTGTTTACTTAGAATACATCAGATATCATATATTTAGAATTTAGTTATTGTTATGTGAATGGAGTTTGTCAGTTTTATCTGTCCACTTTTAGATGTCACTGCTAAGTCAACAGAAGGTAAAGAATTTTAACTATATTTGGCTTGCAAAATGCAAAGGCTTTGTCTTCCTGAATGATGACCGCTAGCTTTTATTGAACTAGTCGCAGAGTGTTGGAGATGCAGTTTTTTTCAGCTATTCTTCATTATCTTTGTTTGGAGCTACTCCTAAAAATCTGGGTTGTTTTTTTTTTTTTTTTTAGAAAAAAAAAAAGAGAAAGATGGCAATTGCCTCAATTAAGAGTCATATATCAGACTAAGGGAGTTGACAGTACACTATTGAACTCTGAGCAGATTCCTTCAGTCATGCATTCTTGCATGGATTATTTTGGCAGGAAAATGTGTTACAATAAAAGGGAATGGAAAGTAGGGATATAAATTACTTTCCAGAGCTTGCATTCAAAAAATGTTGTTCTGCCCTTAAATAGTCAGATTTGCCAAGCAGATGCTGGATCATTCCTGATTGCTTGCTTGGTAGAAACTTTTCAGAAAGAAAAATTTGCTGAGCACTTTGCTTAAATCTGCAAAAACATTAGTTCTTGATACAGTAAAATACTAAGTACTTTCTATAAGATTTTGCATATTGTTAATGCACTAAGCATCCTTAAAGAGTGAGGGTGAATTCAAAGTGTTAAGCATGAAAATATGACTGTTTATTTGAATACTGAGATTTAATGCAGTTATGAAAACTGAGGCATCAGTTCCAGATTACTGTATATGGGCTATGCAGTTATGACAAGCAGTCCCCATGCACCTTCAAAAGAGTTTATTGCAGAAGGCATGAGGGGGATTTCTACCTTTTTACACATTGAATGGTAAAATTTGTAAATGTGTCTTTCTCTCCGGAACAGCCTGCAATTACTGAATTTGGAAGGTGAATTGAACGGCTTATTTTTAATGCTGTGCCATCTTTTAAGATACTTGTTTTAACAGATCTTTATGTAAATGAGTAGTCTTCAAATTATGCTTTGTGGGGCTAAACACTGGTTTTCTTTTGGTTTTCCAATTAGTACTTCTGAATTTCCAAGTTTTATACTAGTATGGACACATAGCTAGGGCTTGGGAAGTCTTAAGTGTGTTGACAATTTTTTTACTGAATGGTAGACTTTAGAGAAAAGTGAAATGAATGCATTAAACTAAGAAGAATATCTTCTGGTATTCCCAGAATGTGACTCATCAGCAAACGGGTATGTAATCCAGCTCTCTTAAACTGAGGAACTGGGGGAAGAAGCCAAAGGGAACAGGGAGCAGAAGTTACTTACCCTTTGTAGCACAGCCTGTCTTTTATCCTGTGAGAGAACCATAACCAAACCTGATGCATGCAAAAAGCTGTATTCGTTGCAGAAAACTGTTCTGGAATTTCAAGTTTTGAAAAACTGCTGAGAGCTCTGATTGTTAACTACCTTAAAAAGTATCTGCAACACTGCTCATCTTGCATCTAGGGCATGACTATACAAATTAAATACTTGAAAATATAGAAATATTTTAAAAAATATTTATAGAGCTAGATATCTATAGGATGTTTAGCAGGAGATGTTACAGCTGATTTACCTCTCTTGCTGGATCATCTTCTATTTCTGCTTTCTAATAACACTTCTAAACCAGAAAGAAGGGGCAAATTCTGCTACTGCATACAAGCAGAGTCTGACTTAACTGCAGATATGTGGGAGAGATCTGGGCCCAAGGACAAGAACTAATGGTAGGGAAGTTCTGTGGAGAGTATGTTGTGCATATGGAAGTTCCTGTGTTTGTTTTGGATGTGAATGGGAAAGAAGGAATCAAGGTTATGCGGGTCCTGAATAACTTCGAAGTTGTGAAACATTGCTTCAGAAATGCTTGAACTATGCTGTAAAACTTTGCTCTGGATTCTGAAGTATCATCTCTTGGTTAAAGAAAACACAAAAATACCTTTAATTCAGTGTGGTGGTTTCTTAAATGTGTGTTTTGCGTTCATAAAGAGTGTTTTTAAAATAAGGCCAAGTGCAACCATAAATATTCTTACATATGTATGTATCAATAACCATAATGGCTGGCAAATAAAAGTCGGGCCAAGTCATGACAGGGAGGTCACAAGCATAGTTATGTTTATGCCTTTTAACAAAGTCTGACAAAAAATTAGCTAATGCTTGGAGAAATAAGAGAAGCAGTGCTCATAGTTGAACCGCTGTGGTTGTGCCTCTGAACGAAATTTTTGTTAAAATTAGGAAAGGAGAAATTGTCATGGAGGAATGTGTATAAAAAATGCAGACCTTCCACGTGTAATTAATTAATTTAAAAGATGCTACTTTATTGAAAAACAAACTTGACTCCATCTTAAACACGCATTAATTATAAGTATGCTGGAATTGTAATTTAGGAGCCAAGATAAATTGAAGGGAAGAGCACTCAGCCAAAAATCAGTAATTGCATCAGTGCAACTATTGTAGCTCTTACTTTTTTTGAAGGAAAAAAGCTATACGTTCAGGTATAGTATTTGCACTCAGCCTCACTGCACTGAGCAGCACAAAATCAATGTTTTTCCATGAAAGCAATAGTGGCAAGTGGGAAGCCTATCTCCTGATTTCTTTAGGTTTTTTATAAAGTTAAGTCAGAATTTGAATTTAACACTTTAATTGTATTTTTTCACTGTCGCAATGTCTGTGAATTGCTGTACAGTTTTATGCTAATTTTCACAGGTTTTCTTTACTTGTGAAGCAAAGACATTAGTTTATTGTTTAGTATTTTTAGACTACTTTGAAATTTTGCTTTTCCCCACTGTAAAGTAATGAGAATTTAAGCCTCTGATGAATGGGAACACAGTACTTCTTTTAATATCAGTGCTGTGTAAGGTGTGAGTCAAAAGCAGGTATGTAAGTCCATCCTTCTCAGAGCCTTGGTCAGCGGTGGGGAAAAAATAACACAATTTAAAAATAAAACAACCTATGTTTCTACATTTCTTGGTCATGTTGATTGATAAGTGGCCTGTTTCTGCAAGAGGTTAAAATCTGTCTTAATTGGGATATAATGTAGTCTATGCACTATGAAGGTATTGCGCTCTAGCTTGTAAATTAGCCTGTTTACCTTTCTCTAATGTACTGATGAGTAGAATCTGCCTTGCCTGTCAGAAGACCATTTATTCAAGATACTTGAAGGGTGTGTAACACAGTGTATTGTGATTTGTGCAATGTTTTAGTTGAATAAATTAGAATATGTCAGATTACCTTGCAACGTATTGATTTTGTTTATTTCTTATCCCTGCAGTTTTGCTTTAAGCTATAGTTGGCAATTGCTTTGTTTAAATAGTATTTGTGAAACCGATGATGGAGTAATTAGGAGAATGTAACTGTGGGTGGTGTATTGCAAAAAACGTTTACATTATGAAAGAACTAAGACTTAAGACTGACTTCTCTCTGTCTTCATATAGCTACCCTGCAAAACACTCCCTCCTGCAGCTACAGTTGAAGATCATGTCTGTACTAGAAAAACAAAAATAGTATAAGCAAAAGTACCCTAAAGTGAGTAGCTTCAAGGGAGGGATTTTTATGAGTACAGCCAGCGGTCCTCCCTTTACTGCAAGAAGAATTGGTCATGGTAGTATGCAGAGGGGTGCAACTTTCCACTTGGCTGGTACGTGGCAAGACTTGCAGATTTCTTTCTCCACCACTTCCAGGAAGGCTTGGATCTTGTACACTGGCCAGTCCAGGCTGCTCCAAATCCTTTCTGCCCTAGAGACTGGGAAGATTTGTGCAGGAGGTTGTCTGCTGTGATAAGAGTGAAGTTTCTGGAGAATTTTCAGGGCCTGTTGTGTCCTTTTGTAGTTCTTAACATTGGACGTAGGGTAAAGCTTTCACTTGCTATCTGGCAGTTATGTGTAGTACAAGATTATTTACCCAGTTCTCCTGCACGCAGTTTAAATAAACTGTGATATCCTGATGGCAGGAGCTGTTTTGTATCCAAGCATATAATAAAGCTAGACGCAGTGGAGCCTTTGGGCTAACTGGGATTTTGTAAGTCCAACTGCAGTTCTTATCCTTCAGTAATGAGAAGGCGTTTTCAGCACTCTGTTCAGGAAAGGTTTATGGCTTGTTTTGTACCTACCTATTTGTAGGTACCAGTGTAAAACAGGAAAAGCCTGAAAATATATTTTGATTGCATTCTTCTGTAAACCCTGTTGTTGCTTTCTTTTTTAAATTTCTTAGCTCTCATCTTAGGGTGTTGATTCCTCAGGTCACTGTACCCTTGAGGCAGGTAGCAGATTGCATTAATCAGAAGGCACTGTTTTAATAAACAATTAGAAAACAATTCTCATTCCAGTCTATTTGTAACCTGTAAGATATTCTGTAAGATTTATAATATAAGCTATGAAAATTAGCTGGGAAATATATAATTAAATACATAAGTTTGAAGTAAACTTTGAATACTGCTACGCCTGAGGGGATTGTGTGGTAAAGTCTATTTTCCTCCCTGCTTCCATCAACAAAAAGTGGCTGGGTTTTTTTTTTTTTTCCTTTAATCTGAGGGTTTATAGGGAATGATTTTATTATTTTTTTCCTTCCTCCCCCCCTCCCCCCCCCCCAGATGGTAGTAATAGTGTTGTCTCAAAGTCCCAAGGAACATAACTTTATATTATATTGACAGAAAGTGGGAAACATAGTTGAGTTTGGGGATCATAATAGGTGCTGTTTACCTCAGGTGAGACGATTACATGCATTTAATACCTGATATATACCTTTGTCATTTGTATTTCTTTTCTAGATAGCGTAAGCTGTGACCAAAATAGACCCTGAGATTCTATATTAAAACTTTTTTTTTTATACTGCTAATCAGAATAACTGATAGATACAAATTGTATTTAGATTAGAGCCACAGTGGAGTTATATTAGGGATGAGGCTGATCCATATTATGGAAAATAAAATGAAATGAAGCAGTTAGTTGTAGCTAACTAGTACCAGGCAGTTGGTATATGGAAGAAGGACTATCTCACTGCTTCCATTTCAAATTACAAAACAGATGAGGAACAGCAAAGTATGTTCAATAGATATGGAAACTGATGAGAATTTTAAGATTTAAAGCTCAGTTTTTAATGATTTTATAAAAGATATAAAGGGTAACACTTTTTTTTTAAAATAGGTTGGTTACTTTATATCCAAGAATTTCTCAGTAAGCTGTTTCTCTTTGTCAGCACCAATTCTATAATGACATAGAATCATGTAATAGTTTGAGTTGGAAGGCCATCTTAGGGTTGCATGATCCTACCTTTTGCTCAGGAAGGCCAGCTTGGATCAGGTGGCTCAGGGATTGCCTGAGTGAGTTTGAGTGTCTCAAGGATGAAGATTTGACACCTTTTTGGGCTAACTGTTCCAACGTTTGGCTAGTCTTGTTGTGAAATTTTTTTCCTGATCTAGTTGGAATTTCCCACGTTGCAGCTTGTGCCCACTGCTTCTCATACTTGTACTGAGCACTTCCAAGAAGAGTCTGGCTCTGTCTTCTTTATACCTCGCTCTTAGGCAATTGAAGTCCACGGTGAGATTTTATTTGAGTCTTTTCTGAAGACTGGTCAGCCCCACTTCTCTGACTTTCATCATACATCATATGAAAAGATATAATCTAGTCACCTACAGTAATGTAGTTTTGTGGCACTCATACCTAACAAAGCACCTCTGCTTAGCTTAGGAAGTCTGGTTGACTTCATGTAATGCTGTGTTGGACTTTTGGTACTTTTGCGTTCCTGATAACTTTATCTTTTATTCAAAAATGCTTACTATTCTTGTCTGCAGTGACAGAAGGGAGCTAGGTAGAACGTAACTGCAGAAATTATTTTCTTTTTATTTCTATTTGATTTTCTTCAAAGGGGTTGAGTCATGAATAAGTCACTAAAATAAATGAACCTCAAAGTAGTGTTAATCTTAACAGCTTAACATATTTTAAGAATTATGTCATGACATTCTTTTTAGAATTGGGTGCTGTCCTGAGCTGCTAATAATAAAATGTTTTAGCAATGAATAAAAATGGATTCTATTTTAATCAGTGCGAATATTCCAGGGTGCATAAGCTCCTCCGAAAACTCACAGGATCAAATTCTGCCCTTGAAGTCAAGTGAAAGGTTTGCATACAAGTCAGAAGACAGGCTTTGGTCCATAGTGTTTTGTTTGGCTTTCATTTTATGGTGACGTTGCAGTGAACACAATATTTCTTCCTTAATGGAGTTTGTGTCATAGTACTGTTATAATTTCTGACATCTTATGCAATCTTAAGATACTGTTGTCTTCTCAATGTTCTTGTGGGGTGCCAGAGGTTAACACACCCTGTATCTTATGGTTGATGGATTGAATCACAGAAATAAAAGCGAATATTTTCTAAGGTATCAGCAAACTTTGTGTACCTGGACTGAGAAATTTAGAAAACAGTGTTGTTTATAGTATTTGTATTCAGAGCCATATTTCTTTTGTCCTCTTGAAGTTGAAGTATTTATGACTTCTTAAATTTGACTCTTGGTTTGCAGAATTCAGAAGTGAAGACCGCACAGTGTCTACCTGTGAAAAATTTAATTTGTAGGATTTTCTTTACAAGAGAACTCTGTTTCTGATGTGGGAATACAGTCTGTTCCTCTATGGTAATTTTTAAACTTCCCCAACCGTTAAACTATCTTGTATATATATCAGCATTCTGCCTTTCCTCCAGATATCTTCCACTATACTGGAAAAACTGCTTTTTTCTTCTATGAACAGTTCCAATTTAATTTAATTTTTGTATTATAGCCTCCCTTTTTATCAAATAGGACCAAAGTTGTCTTAGAGTTTGCAGAAGGCATCTTGATTAAGGTTAAATGGTCAGAATTCATCCTAAATTTTTTTTTTTGTCTTCTGAATACTGATTTTGCAATTACATGGTAACAGTAATTATAATTTAGAGTTGTTTTTTTTTTTAAACATTGGGAAAAAAACCCCACCAAAACCCACCAACAATCACTTAAAACTGTGTTGATGCTAATTTAGAGAGGGGCAAGGAAGTACCTTTTGCCAGTATGCAATGTCAAAGGAACATTATGCTTTGGAATTGGCTAAAATTTTGCAGTTTTCTAGTTTCCCAGAGGAAATGCTTTTATGGAATAGATGGTTTTATTAATTTAATGCTACACCCTGACTTTTGTGCGCCAAATTACTTAATGATCTGTGCCGATATGGAACATTGACTTCACTGCTGTCCTTGAGGTTTGGTATGTAGCATACCTGCCCATGCTGTGACTATTACATGCATAGTCAGCCTGTCAGAGCTGTAAGGGATAGCTAGAATTCCGTGGGGGTTGACTCTTCATCCTGTTTAGACTATAAACTAAGAAGATGTAGGTAAATGAATTTTCAGATGTGTATATAGGCGAGTTTTCTCAGGAAAGTACTAAAGTGGCCTTTCTCTACTATCAGCTGTTGCTCCTTAGTGCATTTCAAATCTGTGCTCCAAAGCATCAAAATGCTAGAGCTTATGAGAAAACAACAGTAAATACTTTGTTTGCTAGGCAGATAATTTTTCCAAGTCTAAGTAACAGAAATTATTGACGTAAAAAAAAAATCATTATGATGAATAACAGTCTGTTGTTTTATAAAACTTTATCCTTAATAGCTTTATTTTGTATAAATTAAAAACATCTGAAAATATATAAAGAAAAGTGTTGGATTAAGGTGTTGGTATTTCTACCCTTTCTACATATAGTAATATGGACTTGTAGAATTTCCATGTAAATGCCTACAGACATAATTATTATTTTGTAGCATTCCCTTATCTCCCTCCCTCAACTGAAAAACTTGTAATTATGATTTCTAGTTTTGCTGTGATAATGACAAGAATATTTTCCAGTACACATCTGTTTGGTGGTCCAGAACTGAATGAAATACGTACTGCAGGAGCAGATTTTAATCAGTTTGAACATAGTGGAGAAATTTAAATTTGATTGTGTTGCTCAAGATTTTGTGCAGTGGGATTTTGACATTCCAGGGATGGACATCCCTCAGCCTCTCGGGGCAATCTGTTCCAGGGTATACTGTATTTAGGGTTGCCTGCTCAGGCAAGGTAGCTTGCTGCTGTACTTGGTCATTTTCTTGCTCATGGGATGAGCCATGCATGTACTTTAATGAGCTTGTCTTTGACTGACCAGCTGTCCTATGCTCTTTTGTCCTTCAGCATCCCACGTGAGCCTGTCTGCCAGTTCTCCAGAGAAGCCATACTTTGCTCTTTTGCTGTCCGATGTCATTTTCTATTTGCCTTCCTCAGTTCCTTTAGTTTTCCTGTCACATACAAGTGCTTACTACTAACAGCTGTGAGTTGCCACAACAGGGTCAGGGACTGTTTGCAAATAAAGAGTAGGTTTGCTTATGTATGTGGATTACTTATCTGGAAGTAATGACTGCTTTTGATATTAAATGTCTCTCCAGTTCTCTAAGTTTTCAATAACTCATAGCCTTAGTGTTTCAAAACCTTTATTTCTAAGTAGCAAGATTTTCATACAATCTATTTTATCTAATATTGCAATACTAACTTTTTTCATCATGGAAATGCTTCTTTTTCAGATTACATATTTCAGTCTGTGGTATTATAATAAGCAGAATCAGCGCAGATGGGTAGATTTGGACAAGCCTCTGAAAAAGCAGCTGGACAAATATGCCTTGGAGCCAACTGTGTATTTTGGAGTAGTGTTCTATGTGCCTACTGTTTCTCAGCTTCAGCAGGAGATTACCAGGTAAACTTCATGCATGTGTCTATAATTTTGCTTTCAGCATTCTGAAATGTATGGTTTATTGAAAAATTGTTTGCTTTCCACTCCCCTACCTCTATAGAAATGGAAATTATTATGTTAGGCAGAAATTATGTTCAAACTGTGTATTTATTTCCCTTTCGAATACTTAAGATATGTGATAAACTAAGCAAACAACTACCTTTTTGGTGGTTTTAGGAATCTGTTCAAACCTGTTTTCAGTAATAGCCATACTTGCATGGTTAGACTTTTAATTGTTTTAGTCCCTTTATGTTTGTCTCCCCCCCCCTTTTTTTTTTTTTTTTGTTTAGAAGAGCCATATGTTGCTTTTGGGGACGTCAATCCTGCACAAAGCACATGCAGATTTTATTGAGCCATGCTTTCCTTTATTTTGCTTTCAGTACTTTCTGTGCTTTCAGTACAATACATTGGCAAACTACAGGCTAAGCTTCAGCTTGTGATTTTTTTGTGTATCACTGGGCAATGAAGATGGATGGTAGTTTTGATACCATATATCCATTTCTACTGTGAATCTGGGGAACATCACATAAGTGGTGCTGACTGCAGGGGAAAAGTAAAATTGAGCATATATACTGGCCAGTTATTCCTATGGGCCTGTACATTGGCTTCTAGTGTCTTAATGTGTATGGTTATTCTGATTTAATTATTGTTCTCAACAGGCAAATAAGTACAAAACCAGTAACTGGTTTACAAACATGTATTTGTTATTTCAGAAATATGTGCTTGCATTAATTAGCCCAATTAAGCTGCTACCTTCAAGTTGGCCCTGCTTTGAATGGGTAGTTGAACCAGATGATCACCCAGAGGTCCTTTCCAGCTTAATTTATTCTGTGGTTACATGAAACTGTCCTTATATACTCTGGTGCTAAAATACCTTGCCAGAGACCTTTCCCACTAATTGTGGTGTGTAAGCTTTTCAGGCAGATAAACCTCTTGGTGCAGACACTGGTGCTGTAATGTATTGCTAATGCCTGGCAGCTCTAGTTTTTGTTTTATGCATAATTTCTGTACGATTATTTTCTTTCCGAAAACTCTTAAAGTTTTGGGCTTTTTGTCAGCAATTTTACTGGTCTAAAAAGTCATTCTAGTGGTCTTTTTTCTTCTTTTTCTTTTCTTTTTCTTTTTTTTTTTTTTTTAAATAAAATAAATCTTTGGTTCCAGTTCTGTGCTTGTTGGTGTACTAGGATGCATTACAGTAAGATAAATGTCATGATGTTGCGTTGAATAGCTAAATTTCCTGAAAAACCTTGAATATTCTTCTCTGGAATTGATTTAAAGAATATGATGTTTATGCTGGAGTTTTAACAGCAATTTTGCAGTGTACTGCCATGTAGAAAGTAGGAATTTATGTGCCAACTTTATACTCAAGTCCTAGAGGATGGTGCTTTCTTTGATGTATGATAGAGTCTGGATTAGTTTTAGAAATCCATGAAGTTTTTTCATCCCTTTTTGACATAAATGAGATTGAGCACGTTTAAGCAAATTATATTGGTGGATTCCCCAACATTGGACACTTTCAAGATTCGGCTGGACAGGGTGCTGGGCCATCTTGTCTAGACAGTGCTTTTACTAAGAAAGGTTGGACCAGATGATCCTTGAGGTCCCTTGCAACCTGGTATTCTGTGGTTCTATGATGTGTTTAATGTATACCAGGAAATGGAAATGTCATAGACAACAGAGATGGTATTTGTACTATCATGAGGTAGTGTCAAGATTCTTCTCTGTATGTTTATTTTTAATAGCAGTTATATGGAAAGAGCTTATGTACTACTGCTTGAGTGGGAAGATTTATTTCCCCAAATGCAGAGGCTTTTTCCACTTTCCATCCTTTTTTTTTTTTTTTTTTTTTGTTAAGGCCTGGGCTTAGTCCCAGCTGTTTTTGTTTGTCTTGTGTAAGGTTGTTATCTACTACCATATACAATACTGCTTTTTTGTAGTAGGATCCAGAAAAGTCTAAGCAATATTTATAAAATGTCACTGTATTTAACAGGCTGTTAAATAGTGAGGGAAGAGAGCCATCTTTTAGCCCGATCAAAATTCATGTGGAATTTACCTGACCTTTCTAATCACTGAACGAATTGCAACACATGCTTCCACGTTCTCAGGATTAAAACCTTACTTCACAAGAGTTAACATACAATATGAGGAAGTTAAGAAGCTTTTAAAACTAGACTCATAGAAGATAAATGTCCTTCTTGGCAACGTTTGTGTAGCTATAATGGCATTTTTGAGTTTTGAGGTGTTTTGGACTCAAGATAGGGTGTTGCATGGATGGCTGCAAGGGGCAACAGAATTCAAGAAAATAGTCGTTCAGACTGTGGGCAAATGGTACAGCTAGCAGTGGTTGCATGTACAAAAGATGACTCGGTGAAAAGGTCAGATTAAAGGAAAAAATGGTTCCTTGAAAGTGAGAACAAAATGTACTTAGAAGTTGTAATGCAGAAATGAAAGTCACTATTGTGAGCGAAGGGCTGTGGAATGTTAGAGCTGTTGGAAGAGAATGCAGCTATACTGCAGAAGTGTAGTGATCACTGTAAAGAGGAGATCATAAGAATATTAAGGAAGGAAGAGGTAAAAATAAAAAAAAATACGAGGGTATGACAGTAGATAGAAATTATGGAGATTCTTTGTTTTAAGAGGTAGTGGTATTTGATTCTGCAGTGCTATATGAAAGCTAAGGGAGGAGTTAACAAAGACTGTGAAATAGTGGGTCCGAATGATGAGGAAGACTACCCTCCTCCCAAGCTGGGGAATGCAGAGAGGAATAGGAAATGCAGGCATATTCATCAGCACTGTCTTTAAATTAAGAGAGTTAGCTTTTTCTTTTTTTCCCATGTAGGTATCAGTATTATTTGCAATTAAAGAAAGACATCTTGGAGGGCAACATTCCTTGCACACTGGAACAAGCAATACATCTGGCTGGTTTAGCTGTTCAGGGTAAGTAAGGCAATTGTGCCAATTAGCTAATGTTGCGTTAGAAACTTCAGTGACATATTTTCTATTGCATGTTTTCTATTCATTGCTCAAAGACCCGATTCAGTAAGTTATGAAAGGCTTTCTCCTGAGAACTTTGTCATATGGACCGAGGAAGGAGAACAGTGGGATCAGTGGCCCCTAACTTCCTGCTATTTCTGTGCAGTCCTCAGTGGTGTACCTTGGTATCTGACACATGTTTTTAGGAGTTCGGTTTAAATTAGGCATTGGAGTTCCTTTGGAGGCAAAGGCTTTAGTCGTCTGCTTACATCGACAGACCTTTCATCTGTTTCTGTTAATGAAGACTCTTTATTCTGACATGGTAACAAGAGAAAGAGACATGTTTTAATAAATAAGCAAATTTGAATGAACAGTAGTACTTGTATCTCCACTTTTTCTCTCAAATATCCTAGCACCTAAGATCATTTCAAATTAGTATGCAAGACTGTTGGTATGCATGGGAATTGTTAACAATTCCCATGTTCAAATCGCTCCTGAAGACCCATTTCTGTGATACCTACATGAAAATGGGTGCTTTATTTTTCCTAACTGGGGACAGATGGGACAGAGTATGCACTAGAGAACCACCAGTCCTAAGTCTGTCTGCAATAATCATGTCTGGTGTTCCTTGCTAACATGCTTGTTCGATCTTAAATCTCTCAAAATAAAAGTTTTTCATGGCAACAGCTTTGTTTAATGTGTTTGTATATTGCTTCACAGTGAATGCCACTCCAGTATTTCTAACAGCAATTGTAACTCTGCCAAAATTGAAAGGGACTGAAATCATTGACAGTGCATACAACTTAAGGTTTTTTGTGTTTTTTAATTATATGTGTTGGTAGTATCACATTAAAGATGATGATTGTGTTTTTTGAAAATGTGGTTAGCAGTGAAGTAGGGTGAATTATATTAGTACCTTGTTTATATAACTGTGAATCTGTTTAATCCAAGCCAGGATTTAATGGTCTTCAACTGACAAAATCTTGCTTTGCTATTTTCATATCTTTAGGCCGTGTAAGTATCTCTCTGCTCAGTGAGTTGTTTATAGAAATCTTTCAATATAATCCTCTTTCCAGATGGAAAATATTTATCCTTTTAGCTTTCACATTCCTTTTTCAGTCTTGTATAAGAAAGAAACTGTATGTGTTGATAACACAGTGAAAAAACAACTTGGAAAAAACGCAGGTTCTAAATTAATGTGCTCCGATGACTGAAGTAGCTTATACCAGGTAGGTTAGTTAATTTTAGTTGGCGAACGAACAGAAGCAGTTGTTTGATATTTTGAGTGAACTGGTTTCAAGAATGATCTGTATTTGAAATAATTACAATAGCCTAATTCTAAACACTACTTTATGTGAAGTGCTGCGTTGGTGTAGGGTGTCACAGGTTCTCCCCTTTCATCATAAATAACTTGCATATTAATTGTTAATGCTTAATACAAAGTTGGTTCCTAAGTGTCTCTAAAGTTATACTATTATGGATGAGAATCTGTGGTAATGTAAATAGGATCTGTATACTTGGGGATTGTGTTTACGTTTTTGGGAGCAGCCATTCCATACAGACTGCTGTTCCGCAGTTTCTCCTGTGAGACTGGTAGATAACTTTTCCAATTTAGACTGGTTTATTTCTCTTTGAAACGTTGGCAGTTTTTTTCCTGGAAACAGAAAAAGATGCAAATTCATTTGGATGCCTTTTGGCATGAAGTAAAATCAAAACTGTTATTAAAATCAACACTGTTATTAAGTCCCTTCTGAGCATGCCTCTGAGTCTGGAAAGGCTTCTAGGTCCCACTTTTTTTGCACGTCTGTGTGCAGGGAGCTGTAGAAGGCTTGAGAGTGGAAGAGTGCTCCAGCTGCTCTGTGCAGTGTTTTTGTCCAGCCGCAAGTTACGGCAGTCTGCCAGTGCTATACTGTAAGTAGTTAAGTATCTGGCATGAGGCAGTAAAGAAGATGGAGCTAGACTCTTCTCAGGTAACAGGAGCAAATTGAAATACAGGAAATTTAGTTTAAACAAAAGTTTTGTGTTGTGAGGGTGGTAGGACACTGGAACAGGTTGCCCAGAGAAGCTGTAAAGTCCCCATCCTCTGTATTTAAAACTTGACTGGAGAAGGCTCTGTGACAGTCTGCTGTAGCTGACCTATCGTAGGGCTAGATCTCCAGAGACCCCTTCCAACCTCAGCCATTCTGCGTTTAAAAAAACAAATAAAACCCAATGGAACTAAGGAACTTGGAGCAACACTCTGAGTTTTATCATTTCATCTTCTTTCCTATTCACAAGGAGTGTTATCAATTTTTTCTGAACAAGATAAAAAGGTGGGATGTGTTTTTACTTGTCCTCTTCATAAGCATTACTGGTTAGTTTGTTCCGTTGTTTTACTTTCAGATCGTAGTTCAATAGGATGGAGATTTGCTACTTGGAGATCCTGCTGCAATTAATTGGGTATTGAATCATTTTGTTATAAATGTTTGAATCCAAGAAATTTTTTATTTTTTAGCTGATTTTGGAGACTATGATCAGTATGAATCTCAGGAGTTTCTACAAAGATTTGCTTTGTTTCCAGTGGTAAGTACTTACTTTAAATTAATAAATTTAAATTCTTAAGTTGATAAATTTGAATTTAAATCTTTCTTTAGATTGGTAAATGTAAATCATTATTAAAGACTCCATGATTCATCTTGCTTACTGGTCCCTAGATTATCCAAATCAGTAAAGGTTTTCTTTGAGACTGGAGTGAGATAAGATGCTTTATGTTAGACGGGAGCAAAGATATTGCAAGATCTTTGCGATTTTGTTGTCTATTACACTGAAAAAAAAGGTTGGTGTGGAGATGGGAAAGTGAGTAAAACCACTTCAAAACAGTGTTTGTGCTTTTTGGTTTTGTTTGTGTACATATTACAACATCTAAGGCCCAAGAGTAGAGTGGAAGGTCGATTTGCTTGTGTAAAGAAACTATAACCATTTAATTTTGTAGAAATTTTTGTATTTCATTCTATAAATGCTATCTTAAGGGTTGGCTACAAGAAGAAAAAATATTGGAAGAAGCGACACAGAAAGTTGCCTTGCTACATCAGAAGTACAGGTACCATTTCTAGAACTCTTTATTGCTTAATTTTAATGTGATTGCTGTGGTAGCTCAGGAAGTTGGGAATCTCAGAAGGTAGTTGGACTAATTTCACTTCCCATTTAAGTAATTTTTTCACAGGTACATCTGCATTAAAATTACAAGAATTTTTGCTGAATGAAAGTGAAGAGAGAACAGAATGACCATTAAAATAAATTAGAGGACTCTGCTTGAAAATTAAGAATACAGGACACAATTTAACAGTGTGACTTCACCTCTATAATGTTTCTGAAAGTTGTTTATATGAAGTTGTGACCTCAGTAAGGATGTTTCTTGATAAACAACCTTGGCAGATAGTGAGAGCAGTAGAAATGTAGAGGCAGTCATTGTGCCAGAATGCTTTTGATATTAAGTAAAGGTAGGTAATATGCAGTAGTTCAAAGTGAAGGAAAGTTAAGTTGTCAGTTCATCAGTGAAAAATGTTTGTGCCTATGTGAGTAATAGTGATTATATTTGCCTGTATTGCTTTAAAATATTGCTTGAGAATTTCAAAGCCATTTGTCGTTGAAATGCTTTTGTAACAAGATTGCATGGTTAAGGTGCAGGAAAGAAAACTTAATCTGCATGACATTAGGAAAAAGTAAAGAAACAAAAAGTAAAGACTGATTATTGAAAAAGTGTTCAGAGACAAGAAAGAGCATGACATGATTTTGCAGGTAGCGATGATGTCTTTTATGAGATCAACTGAGGTAGGCAGGGAAACACAAGCTTTTAATCCCCGTGACACTACTGCAAGTCTGTGAGAAAACTGTCTTTGGCAGTTGGTCTAATTAAAAAAAATATTACCTTTACCTACAGATCATGTCCTTCTCATATTTTAAAATCATTACAGTTAAAACTCAGTCAGCATTTAGAAAATGAGACTCTCTTTCCTGAAATGCATGTATACTGCAATAGGAGGAATTCAGGTCTTGAACATCTGTGCCAGAATAATCATTCTGATAAAATGAGAAAATACGGTGACAATGATGGATTTGAAGAAGAATGTGGTAATTGTCTGCCATGAGCAGAGATGATAATTTTAACTGGTCTTTGTTGCCATTTACCCCTAGAGATGCCTGAGAGAAAGAAATCACTAGAATGAAAGTGTAAAGGCTGAGACAAATATATCAGCCATTGGTACTGATGAAAACAGCATGATTTGTATCCCTGGATGTCTTGCGAATGTTTTTTAAGCTTTGACAGTGTCAGTCAGAGTAAAACAAAGATCTGTTTTTTTTCTTATTGACAGTACTAACCCATTGTTGTTTTCATTTGTAGAGGCCTTACTCCTCCTGATGCAGAAATGTTATATATGCAGGAAGTAGAGAGAATGGATGGCTATGGTGAAGAGACCTATCCTGCAAAGGTAAACAGAGCTTTGATCTTTGTCTCAGTTACTGTCTTTCCCTATTTAAAAAGGGTTACTTCCTGCCAAAAATAATTAAAACCCAAAAACCATACCACCCCTTTTCTCCTCCACAGTTGTAAAAGTAGTTGCTTCTCATGTAACTTTGCTTTCAAAGACTTTTTTCTGTATTTGCATACTTTTTTGTAACTTCTTACAGGACAGCCAAGGAAGTGACATATTCATCGGAGCATGTCTTGATGGTATCTTTGTGAAACACAAAAATGGTCGTCCTCCTGTTGTATTTAGGTTAGTATCATTCTTTCTTAAAATATCTGTGTGCACTTCACACTTTCTGTGTGTTCCTCACTGGCATGAATAACTCTTAGGTATGATCTGTATTTAATCATTTGATAAAACCAAACATAATCCTGTAGTTGTCACGCTACAGTGAATACTGAAGTTCATGGGAATTTTTCAATGTATTGACTACAGGATGAATATCTTTAAGCCAGATTAATTCTAATTCCATTGCAAAACGCATACTGAGTCAAAAAGGAACAATTCTCTGCACATAGAACGTCTTCAAGTCCTTAGATGGGCGCATCAATTTACTTAGAAATTTTCAATTGTAAAATTATCCAGGAGTAAAATTATACTTTCATATATTATATATAAAAGAAATAGAGGAGAGTCACATTATAACATTTGTTTCATTGTTTTGGATTCATACGTTGTTTTAGTTTACTATTTAATGTTCTCAAAGTTAAATTGTAGACATAGGCATGTCTGCAAATTACCTAACAGTTAGAATTCAGTCTCATGTGAAATGACCTGGTTCCCACTGACTTCAAGAGGGATTGCTTGGGCATCTTGGAACAGAATTTGGAATAAATTTTAAAAAATACATATCAAGATTTTTATTTTTTAAAATGAGTCTTAGTAATCTGTAGTTATCGCTAGAGCAAAAAAGGCTTTATTCTTAGTGAACTTTAATCATCTAGAATTGAATTTTTGTCTGAATATGAACAGAATATTGAAATCCTGTGGTCCAACAGTTGCTGGAACTCGTGCTGAAAGTAGCAACTGTGCTTTCTGTTAGTGGTTTTGTTTAATAGAATTTATAAATTCAGTACTGATAACTCCTTCACAAAAATCCATCACTGCTGCTGACAGGAGAGCTGTTGCCATATTCTTGTAGAGTGGTAGAAGTGCTGTACTCTGCTTTCTTGCAGAATGAAGCAACAACAGTGCTGCTTTCTGACTTTTCAAGCACACAGGGGAGAGCAATAAAGCTTTATCCATGCATTCCACATAATTTCCCAAAGAATCATGAATGGAGTGTCTGTGTAAACATAAGAAAAAAGTTGTGCATTGGAGAGCATCAGAAAGTATTCATATTCCAATTCCAGGATCTAGTTTCCTGCCCTGTTGCTTATTTATTGTATAACTATGGGCAGTTCTACCGGGGATAGATATATCATGGTATTTGGGTGTCAAAAAAGCATAGACAAATGACCCACTGGTACAATTTACAAAGGCTGGGTTATGCTTCAGATTGGTTTAAGTAATTTCATAATTGCATCCATAAATGCCTATGAACCAAGGCTTTAAATATGAGGGGTCTTTTTTCTACATCAAAATGGGGATATTACTTTTTCTCTACCTCACGCATATGATGGTAAGTAGCTATAGGAAATGCTATTAGCCACATCTATATAATGAAAATGGAAGTCGTATGAATACCTTTAGTGAGAGTCCTGTATGTAGATCATGCTTTTTCCCTGTATTTGCGCACTGCAGAATATTCTCTTAATAAATCAATGATACAGGCTTTATTTACACTAACATAATACTAATGGATCAAACTACATTTATATTTAACAAGAAGTCGAATAAATATATGGTATTGTATTTCTTGCAATCTAACTTCTTCTCATCTGTCAATATGCAAGGGAGTTATTGAAAATATGTGTAATGATGCCTTTATGTCTTTGTTTAATGTAGATTTTTTTTTTTTTCCTCTGAAATGTATAGTTTGTTTTCAAGCAGTCGGGACATTATAACTTGCTGAGAACTAAATTTTGTCCAAATTTCATTGATTTATTTATTTATTAAAAAAGAACCCTTGAAACAATTTCAAGTGGAAGATAAGTAATAAACTTATTATTGTACATGTTGTGCATCTTCAAAGGGATAGTCACATACATATTTCCCTTTCAGAAGTCATTTAATGGACATGGAAGTGATGGTCTGCAACTTGTTGAGATAGATTGATGAACTTTGTATTTGTCCGCAGTTCTTGGTGGTGGTTGTTCTTCAGTTGCATTTTCTGTGGTTTAAAAATCAGAGCTCGCCAGTCGTGTTCTATCCCTTTTGTCTGCAGGTGGCATGATATTGCCAACATGTCTCACAACAAATCCTTTTTCGCATTAGAGCTGGCAAACAAAGAAGAGACAATCCAATTCCAAACTGTGAGTAGAATTTTACTTTTAATTTTTCACTAAGACAGCAGTAAATAAAAGCACAAATTAAGACAGCTAATTTAACTCAAAGGATAAAACCTGCTTTTTACATATTTAGCAACTTTGAACTGTATGAGTGATTATCAAGTTCAATCATTAACCTAGCACTGACAAGTTACCACTAAACCATGTCCCTCAGCACTACATCTGCCTGTCTTTTAAATACCTCCAGGGATGGTGACTCAACCACCTCCCTGGGCAGCTTGTTTCAGTGCTTGATAACCCTTTCAGTGAAGAAATTTTTCCTAATATCCAATCTAAACTTCCTCTGGTGCAACTTGAGGCCATTTTCTATCACTTGTTGCTTAGGAGAAGAGGCTGAGTCCCACCTTGCCACAACCTCCTTTCGGGTAGTTGTAGAGAGCGATAAGGTCTCCCCTCAACCTCCTCTTCTCCAGGCTAAACAACCCCAGTTCCCTCAGCCGCTTCTCATAAGACTTGTGCTCTAGACCCCTCACCAGCTTTGTTGCTCTTCTCTGAACACACTCCAGCATCTCAAAGTCCCTCCTGTTGTGAGGGGCCCAAAACTGAACACAGGAATCGAGGTGTGGCCTCACCAGTGCCAAGGTACAGAGGTACAATCACTTCCCTAGTCCTGCTCGCCACACTATTTCTAATACAAGTCAGGATGGCATTCTTGGCCACCTGGGCGCACTGCTGGCTCATATTGAGCCTGCTGTCGACCGATACTTCCATGTCCTTTTCTATCAGACAGCTTTCCAGCCACTCTTCCCCAAGCCTGTAGTGCTGCATGGGGTTGTTTTGACCCAAGTGCAGAACCTGGCACTTTGCCTTGTTGAACCCCATACCATTGGCCTCAGCCCATCATCGATCCAGCCTGTCCAGATCCCTCTGTAGAGCCATCCTACCCTGAAGAAGATCAACACTCCCACCCAACTTGGTGTTGCTTGGGAACTTACTGAGGGTGCATTCGATCCCCTTGTCCAGGTAGTCGATAAAGATATTAAAGAGAACAGGCCCCAATACTGAGCCCTGGGGAACGCCACTTGCGACTGGCTGCCAACTGGATTTAACTCCATTCACCAGAACTCTTTGGGCCAGGCCCTCCAGCCAGTATTTTACCCAACAAAGCATATGCCCATCCAAGCCATAAGCAGCCAGTTTCTCCAGGAGAATACTGTGGGAAACGGTGTCAAAAGCTTTACTAAAGTCTAGGTGGCTTTTAATCAGTGGCATTTAAAGATAAACATGGTCTTGGAGCTTTTCTGGAATGGGCCATGGCATTCCTTGCAGAATTAATTTTATGTAGCATTTACTAGTTGTCTTTGTCAAGAAGGCAGCTGTTGACAATCTTATAGCATGAGATATATTGAGATATAGATATACACACACACACACACTGTAAATTGTGATAGTACTGTAGCTGATAAGAGTGTCCTCAACAAAAGGCTTCTACTTTCAACTTCCATAAATCTAATAAAATTGTTAGGTTAGAGTGCATGTTCAGGCCCACAAAGTACAGTTTTAGGGAAAACCTGTTGAAAGTAATGAAGTTATGTTAATAAACAAAATCAGTCAATGCTAACTTAATCTTAAAAATTTCAGTGGCTTGTCTGAAAGCAAGCAAAGGGTATGCATATTTGGCCTAATATGCAAATTTTGGTTTTGTTTTTTGGCAGGAAGATATGGAAACAGCAAAATATGTGTGGAGGATGTGTGTGGCTAGACACAAATTTTACCGACTAAATAAATGCAGCCTGTAAGTAGAATACATTAGCATAACTGTTGGTGCCCTTGAAGCTTCTGTTGGGAAGTGAAATCTTTTATAACCTCTGTAATGTCTGTACTGTCCTTTTTAGATGGTAGTAATTAATGTCTTGGGGTTTTTTTCTTAGTCTTTTTTGTGAAAATACTTATCACCAGTTTCTCAAACATGGTCTGCATTACAACAGAGGACAATATTAAACGCTGAAATCTTAACAAAAGTAATAGTGTTTGATACCTGCAGTTGGATCTCAGTGCTGTGACTAGAAGTGCAACTTTAGTTGCTTTGGGGGCTACTGTTGCTAGAATGTTTGTGAACTACTAGAATCAGTGGGATTTTGGCCTGGATTTGGGTGGACTGCTCTGAAAGGACACTCTAGAGGCCTTTAAAAGGGCGGGAAGTGTATGTGAAGCACTCCTGAAATGTGCTGGATTGACAGCTGAGAGGTATGTGGTCCTTTGGATATCCATGGAATCTGTATAGCTCAAGTAGCACCAGTGCAGAGTAAATTCAATACGATTCATCAAATTAAATTTAAATTGGCTGGTCTCCAACTTGTAAATCAAGGACTGGAATTTGAGCTACTCTGCTGTACAGCTTTCCTTTAGTTAAGTTACTTCAGTCAAATAATAGGGAATTAGACCCAGTGAATAGTTTGTCGTAAAAAAGCATGATTCCCAAATGTTCCGTTCCTCCACTTTGTACACAGGAAGATAGCTATGGAGGGGTTGGTCCAAAATTTGCTGAGGCCAGTGCAAAGATAATAGAATATTTTGTACCACAGATGACTTGCTAGTGTGTTTAATGCTAATTTATTTTAGAAGAGTAAGATTAATTTGGAATAAAGTAGACCTTATACCTCTAAGCTTGTAAACCTGGATGCTGTTTGAGGGAGATGAGATATACTGGTGGTAGTGTATTTCTGGGACTTGTGCATTACTATCTGAATAATGTCACTTCTATTGAATGTCAGTCTCTTACTTATTTTAACCCTTTCACCACAATGTAGTTTTATTAACAAGCAAAGTCCTCAAAAAAACCTTTTCTGATTATCTCTACTCTAAGATTCCCTTTCATCTGGTCCTGCTGCTGAAAATTGTCTTATGCATGCCTGTACTAAGTTCAGGGTTTTTTTTTCTTTATCTGTACGTACCTTGTCTTTAGAGACTCCCTGGACTCTCCACCTGAGGAGGGCTCTCAGAAATCTTCCCTCATTCTTTCCCTTCCACGCTTTCCAATCCTTTCTCGTCCTTCACTTCCCAAAGGGTGAGCTGAAAATTATCTTTCTTTCTGAAATCTAGCAGTTCCTGCATTTGTATTATTCTGCTGTCTTTTGACCTCTGAACCTTACATCCTGGAGGCAATCCAACAAATTATGAAAATTTATTACCGTTAGCTTGAATGTTAGAACATAAAAATGCTCATGCAGTATAGTCGTACTTTCTGTAACATCTGTAACGTTACATTCTGTAAACAGTTTTATGACCGTTCTTGTAGAACAGATAACTTACGGTATGAGATTTTATATGGGGTTCAAATTTGGAGCTAGTCCCTGGTCATTGTGCTGCTTTTTCTGCCCTGCTGCAGTGCTTCAGGGAGGTCTCCTTTTTATGCCTCATACAAAGAAGGCAAAGAAATAACTGAAGTATTTTGTTCCTGGTTTTGTGATTCTGATCATCCTACCCGCGATGGTGGTTTATTTCCTTCTGAGACTGTTGGGGGGGACTATTTAACACAGAGCCTGTCTCCAAGAAATTTAGAGTGATTTTTAACTGAACTTGGGAGCACTTTCCAAGGTTTGAAGTTGATCTTGGTGGTGTTAAGAATCATTTCTCACCATAAAACTTCTTCTGTAGACAAACCCAGCCCGTTACAGTGAATCCTGTTAGAAGGCGATCTTCGTCCAGGATGTCTATGGTAAGGAGAGCAAAGAGTTTTATATTTGCATTTTTATGAATTTCAGTTGGCTTTGAATCAGCCATTAATTTTCCTTCAGTGGAATACAAGGAGCAGTGAAAAAGATGAGTCTAGCTTGTGAGGAACTGTTTCTGGCTTGTAGAAAAGCTGAATAATGGGAATTAAAATAATTGCAATGAAAAATATTTTAAGCACTTCTATTTTTAGTTTGATTGCTCTGTCTCTAGGAGACTCAACCAGGAGACTCTCCTAGATGTCAGATAGCAAGATACAGTCTTGGGTTGGGGATGGGTGGTTTTGGTTTTGTTTCCTTCTTTTTTATTATTTCTTTTATGACCTCACAGGAGAAACTTACATTGCAGATTTAGAGAAATGGTTTAAGACTAAGGCTTTGCATGTATTTGTGTGTGTGTATTGAACATTGTATATATAATATTATGTGTTATATATAAAAAAATCTTCAAGACTTATCAATAAATCATGAGGTTTTTAACTAACAATAAATGTTTGCTTTCTTAGCCCAAGCCTCAGCCTTATATGATGCCTCCACCACCTCAGCTGCATTACAATGGTCATTATACTGAACCATATGCATCCTCCCAAGGTAAGTTTGTTAAATCCAAGGCCACACTACACAACTTTAGAAGGTAAAAACTATAATTTGCATTTATAGCTACTCTGGCTAGAGATGAATAAATTTATAGGGTGAACATGGGATAGGTTTGTACTACAACACTAATTGAAGTTCTTGCTGCTACTCTAGGCATATAGGCTAATGTGAAATAGAATCATAGAATCACCTAGTTTGGAAAAGACATTTAAGATCATCAAGTCCAACCATTAACCTAGCACTGCCGAGCCTACCACTAAACCATGTCTCTGGGTGCCACATCTACACGTCTTTTAAATACCTCCAGGGACAGTGACTTAGCCACTTCCCTGGGCAGCCTGGGGGCAAGCCTGTTATGCTTGACAACCCTTTTGGTTAAGAAATTTTTCCTAATACCCAATCTAAACCTCCCCTGATGTAACTTGAGGCCATTTCCTCTTGCTCCATCTCTTGTTACTTGGGAGAAGAGGCCAGCTCCCACCTCACGACAACCTCCTTTCAGGTAGTTGTAGAGAATGATAACATCTCCACTCACCTAGGCTAAACAGCTAAACAATCCTAGTTCCCTCAGTCACTCCTCCTCCATATCTTTTCCAATGGGATATGAGCAAAGTTAGTTATGGTATCATATACAGCAACTATAGACTGTGGGCCTTGTGCGAGCTTAAGCTGCCCATCATTTTTTTGGTTCATGTGTCAAACTGGTATGTTAAGGCATTGTGAGATCCTTGTCAATATTGATCTTAATAGCTGCAAAAAGTAACTGAGCCCCCAGACAATTCAGACAATTGAAAAATAAAGAGAAAAAAATGTTAAACCCAAGATGCAGGAACAGAGAAGTTTCTCTCGGAGTTTACTGGACTACAAGGTGGCGGGGAATTCAAAGGCTAAGGAAGTCTGCAAGTTATGGAATTGGTATACATTTGATTGAAAAAGGAAAGAAAAAACCCAAGCAAACCCTAATCAGAATTAAGGAATGCACACTTCCAACCTGGGCAGTTTGCCATGGAGTCATGTCTGCTTTATCTCCTTTTTTATTTGATTGTTACATGTTGTGTCTTTATTTAACAAAGTTGCTCCCCCAAAGGGCTTAATCTAATCTTTTGCAAAGTTGCCTCAGTTTTGAAAGTGACTGTCCAGTCCTACAAATCAGCTGGAAAAAAAAAAAAATGCTCTAACAACTCACTGGTAAGGGAATTAGCACATTTTCTATCTAAAGAGAGTAACACAAGTATTCATGAAGGTACAGGTATATAAATTCAGAATGTAGTTGAATTCTTTCCAGTATAATGTTGGAATTATTGCTGGATACTTGCTACTGCACATGTCCTATTTTTGAACAATTCTTTTTACAAAGAAAAGAATGCTTGATAGTCAGCAAATTCATTAACATAAGTGTGGCAATTATTTTGGTGAACATGAAGAGTTAAATAATGAAAGGCATCTAAAGCAATGACTGAGTTGTTCTTTTCTGGAGCTCGGCAAATTGTACATCCAGTGAAGTACTGGTTAAATTATTGAATGTATATTGGATGTATAAACTGTTACATCGTTTTCTTTACCCATCAGAGTGGGTATACGTTAACATGCAAACAATATATGGTGATGGTTTAAACTGTCACCACAATTTCTGGAGAAAAGTTAATTAAGTTAATTTGATTATTTTTTTTTTAAGGACTTGTGGAATTATATCTACTTGTCACCTGGGGGGGAGAAGAAGAGTGAGGATTTTTTTTTATGGTTGTTGTGGGGGTGTTTTTTTGTTTTTTGGTGCTTTTTTGTTTGCTTTTTTTTTTTTTCTTTCTTGCCATTTAAACTGATCTTATTAGATTAGTGCAAACCCTGGTGTAGACTGACTTTCTTTCAATTAGTGTGGTTTAAGATTGATATGGAGTTTGTTTACCTTGGACTGAAACTTAGCAAACCTATCCCAAACAGAAGAAAACTGTTCTTCAACTGAGACATTGTTTTCCAATAGGAATTTGCATCATCTAAATGAACACAATAGGTTATTCTGGTATACATACCTTGGGTATCAACAACAACAAAAAAGCTGGGGTGGGTTTCTTTTCCTTCCCGTTTCAATATATAGCTAAGAATGAATAACTGAGATTTTGAAAGTCTCAAACATTGATTAGCCATGTCTTAATAGAGGATATCTTTGTTTGATATCTTGGACGTAAAGATTGTTCTTAAACTTTATTTTCAGATAACCTCTTTGTGGGCAATCAGAATGGATACTACTGTCACTCTCAGACTAGCTTGGATAGAGCCCCTCATGACTACAGTGGTCGGATCCGCAATGGTAGTGTCTATAGTGCACATAGCACAAACTCCTTGAACAATCCACAACATTACTTGCAGCCGTCCCCCATGTCCTCTAACCCAAGCATTACTGGAAGCGATGTCCTCAGAACTGATTATGTCCCATCACATAGACATAGTGCACTAATACCACCTTCTTATCGCCCTACGCCAGACTATGAAACTGTGATGAGACAGCTCAACAGGGGAATGATGCACGCAGATAGGCAGAGTCATTCAATGAGAAATCTTAACATCAGCAATTCATATGCTTACAGCAGGCCTGATGCCTTAGTTTACAGTCAACCTGAAATACGAGAACACGCTCACTTTGCTTCCCCACAATCTAACCATTACCCATTTAACCTGAACTACAGTTTCCATAGCCAATCCCCCTATCCCTATCCTGCTGAAAAGCGCCCGGTTGTTGGGGCAGTCAGTGTGCCTGAGTTAACAAATGTGCAGCTCCAGGCTCAGGACTATCCAGCACCAAATATAATGAAGACCCAAGTCTATCGACCACCTCCCCCATACCCATACCCGAGACCTGCAAATAGTACTCCAGACCTTTCACGACATATCTACATTAGCAGCAGCAATCCAGATCTAATCACAAGGCGAGTGCACCATTCTGTCCAGACATTTCAAGAAGACAGCCTGCCTGTGGCACATTCTCTTCAGGAAGTCAGTGAACCTCTAACATCGGCACGCCACGCTCAGCTGCAGAAGAGGAACAGTATTGAAATAGCAGGCTTGACTCCCAGCTTTGAAGGAATAAGAATTAAAGAGAGGACCATGTCAGCTTCTGCAGCAGATGTAGCTCTTCCAAGAGTTATCTCAGAAGGGTCACAGCCCAACGTTTTGATGGAGAGAACAAAGCAAAAAGAAAGCGAGCAAGAAGAAAGTGTGAATTGTGATCATAAGAAAACCCTTTCAGATGCCACTATGCTGATTCACAGTAGTGAGGAAGAAGAAGAATTTGAAGAAGAAAACAAGGCTAGTACAAGTCTTTCTCCTCTCCCTGAAGATCAAACACAACTTTCATCCGTTTTGGGTGGTTATTCTCATGATTCAGTGCTGAACTACCCTTATAGCTCTGTTGCTTCGTCTGCTGGCCCTTTGCATATTCTTGAGCCTAAATTACATATCACAGAGACAGAAAAGAGAATGAAAGATATGAGCCCTGTTCATTTACTAGTAGAAAGCCAAGTACAGAGAAGAGGGGAAGGACTGCTTACTCCATCTATGTCGGAATCTGATCTTACAACATCAGGGAGATACAGAGTAAGGAAAGATTCAGTAAAGAAGAGACCTGTGTCCGATCTTTTGTCTGGGAAGAAGAATATTGTGGAAGGCCTTCCTCCTCTAGGTGTAAGTGGATACTATTCCTCTTGTTTCGGGTTGTTCTGTAGTGGGAGTTGCGTGTGGGTTTTTGTTTGAGGTTTGGCGCTTTTTTAATCTGCCTGAGATGCTTTTAAAACATGTGAATTAAAAGCTACTTTAAGCTTGACCTTTATTTTTCTGGTTTTCGTTGATTAACTTTGCTTAGATATCTTTTATCTGCTTCTCTGCCATGTCTGAGTTTTGCTTGTATAGGCCTCCCACACAAATCCAGTTCTGCAGCCTCCATTCATCTGATATGCCTAACCTGGCTAACAACTATAGAATAAGTGAATTTAAAGTCAGTTCTAGATCCCAAATTCCGCCCTACCTATTCTTATCTGGAACAGAAACAACTCTTTCCATTCCATTACGAGCTTTCTAATCTTCCTTTCACTGAAAAATTGGATGTAGCTGAATGTTTACTTTTTTTGATTCATTTGCTTTCTTCTTCTGAACTAAGAGGGACACCTGATGACGTTACGCAATAAATTATTTCTTTGCATTGTCTTCTTTCCTCCATCCCTTCCCCTTTTCATATCTTTTCCGTTTTGCCTTCTCTTCAAGCTCTTTTTAGCCCACTAAAGGTACTTCTTGCTTGCTATGTCTCTTTCTCCTACTCCAATCTTATGAAGCCATAAACAGTGAACAACTGCATGTTTCTCCACCTTCCCTGTAATTCCCACCTCATAGAAACATCAAGGTCTGTGTGGGACTGTACAATTTCACTGGCAGTCCTTACTGCTCATTTTGTTTTAAACTTTTTCTCAGTTTTATGTAGCCTGTGGCATGTTTCAGTTGCTAATGGAAGAAGGCCATTTTTATTATTATTACTGCTTTTTAAACTTGGTTGTTGTTAGCTTTGCCTGATGGAGTTGGTGTCAAATAGTTCTCTGCACAAACTGGACTGCAGTGGAACTACCATATAACTTCTGCTGTCGTAGTAACCGTTACAGCTGATGATGCAAAAGTTGTGTATTTAAATAGTTACTGCTCTCACAACTTTTTGTCAGTTAGACTTGCTATACCTTCATCAGCTTCATTTCTTTTTATAATTGTGTATGTTTTTCTAAATCTTCTTCCTCCTGTTTGTTATGTGGTTATAGGAAAAAAGGTGATAACTTTCTCCTTGTGTTCTCATTTAGTCACTTAGTGTTTTGATCTCCAAAAGATAAATTTTCAGACACTGATGTGTCTACCAAAATCATAGCCAGCCTTTTCCTGCTGATAGCTATGTAAATGTTCAAAGCAACCTCTGAAATGAAATCGGTATTAAAACTTTTTCACTGGAAATGTTCAGTAAAATACTTTATAGTTCAGTAACACTTAAGAGTGCCATTGCGTGATGGAGAATATCACCCTTCTGTATTCCACGTTGAGATGAATATCCTGGTAACAAAGCTGGCCCCTGGCAAGGTTCACATATTTTGCTTTTTAATGAACTCTTACTGTTGTGTTTGTGTTCACTTCACTTTTAAATGTGGTCTCATCCTCTGAGCTTTGTCTTCATGTTCCTTACTACCATTTAGCTTTTGAAAGCGTGATTATCATTCAAGCAGCCTATGCGCTCACATTTTCGGTATATTTTTGTTCATAACCGAACTTAGCAACTGCGGGAATGATGAAGTTTTCTCTTATATTTTTTAAAAGAATTATTTCAATTTATTCTTTCATAAACATCCCCCTTTGGTATTTTTCTCAAATAATGAATGGTAACTTCAATAATTTAGATTCATGGCCTGATTCAGGGCTCATATCTGTCTGCAGTTCTGTGTTCATATTTTTATGTGCAGTTTGTTGCAAACTTAGTCAAACATTTAACTATACCCAAATATCTGAAATGAACATCCTCATTGTAATGCCCACTTATAGGAAAGAAAAGTGCCTGCAAACTGAATAGTCTAGTAAGGAAGCATTTTTATGTGTTTTTGGTGTTGGAAAGTGATTTCAGTTCTGTCCAAGAATGTCAGTTATCCAGAAGTGTCACCTCACACCCTCAGTTGTGAGCTGTTAGGGAACAATATTTGTCATTCTCAAGCAGTTTCATTAACCTGTCTGGAATGAAGACAGACTTGTGTTGTGTCCTTGGAGGAATGTAGTCCCACCACCCTAATCTCTCCCTGCAGTGCTTATCAAAAAAAAAAAGGTCAAAGGTGTTGGCAGAAGGGGTCAAAGAATTATCCTTTGCTTAATTGAACTCATCTGATTTCTGCCTTATAACTTCATCAGATATTTGAAAATATTTACAAATTTTAGCTTCTCTTTTGCAGGGTATGAAAAAGAATAAAAATGATGCAAAAAAAATAGGGCCTCTAAAGCTAGCTGCCCTAAATGGATTAGCTTTGACTAGAATGCCTCTGCCAGATGAGGGGAAGGAAGAATCAACAAGAGCAACAAATGATGAACGGGTATGTTGAAGTTTTTTCATGCTTGATTTCTCTTTTACACTATTTATTTTTCAAAATGAAATGTATATGAATGGTGCTTTGTGTTGACTTTAAAATGCTTCAGGTTCAAGGTAACTCAAATACTGAGAATAGAAACAAAATGAAGAATGAGACTTCTGATTGATAAGCCATTGCTAGAAATATTGGGTATAACTCAGATTTTTCTGTAAGATTTTAGATTACAGTGATTTAGATAGTAGTTTACCCTTGGAACATATAGGAAACAAATTAACTAGTATCTACTGATAGACTTTTGTGCCAGATCTGTCTGTTTTCTCTCTTAATTTTTGGGTTTTCCACACTGAAAACACATGAAAATTAAAATTCTGAGTGTGAGGTTGAACTTAGTTGTAATTATTTGAAATTCATACAATTTTTACAATAAATTTTGTGGTTAAATTACATTGCCAGAGTATAGCTTGTGCAGATTGTATTTATCTGTTTTCCTCAGGTGGATCCCTGAAAATATAGATGGAACTTGTGTGATCTGCAGAAATTTTAAATTCAGTAAAAGATCTCAGATCACTGAGAGGACATAAGGTTCTAGAATTTGAGGATCATTTTTTGAGAAATACAAGACACCATCTGCTTGTATCAGGGTAAATAATGTCAGTAAATATGCTTCAGCCTGCCTCGTATATCATTAAATAGTAACAGGAAAGTGAAATACAATCAGTATCCAGCCTGTGAAGGCCATGTTGAACAGTGCTGTCATGACACACCTGACCAGGGAGCAACTAGATAGATACACCAAGATCTACAGTGATTATTGTACATCCTGCGACCAGTGGTCTCTTTAGAATCTGGTTCTGAGCATGGTTGGGCATCCTCAGCTGCAGACCCCCACTAGCTCAATTTGTTGACAGTCACTGGGCAGGGATTAGAACTTAAAAGAACAGTCCTGCTCTCACCAGCTGCAGTTTTAAGGAACAGGCCAAGAAAATTAGTTGCAAGTCACACAGTAGAAATTTAGTCTTGGAGTTTTAAGACTTGGAGTGAGAGCCATAGGAGAGAAATTTGACTGTTCCATTTCAACACAGTTGAAGTTATTTTTGAACTGTATATACATTCCTTAAAGATGCTAAGGGACAAAAATTGTGTTGTTGACAGTTCTGCATTTAGTACCTGTGTTGGTTATTTCCTCTTACTTACAGCCATCAGCATAGAGGCAGAATAGATAAAATGAAATGGGATTAATTCCTAAAACAGCTGAGAAGAGGTAATGCAAAGCAGATGTGAGACATGAAGTCCAGACTGCAGATATTTTTTTAGAAGACAACTTTAAAGTTTATTCAGTGCCTGTTTCATTGCTCAACTTCATGCTATTGTGAGGGAATTAGCCTAAAGATAATAAAGGAGTTTGTGCAGTTGATGTATTGATGTGCAAATGGTGTATGACTGAGGTTTTACCCCTTCCTCTACAACATTTGGCATTGCAGTTATTTGATACAAGATATTTTTCTGACCTGATACCGCAGAGCAGTTGCTGTGAGAGGCCGGGGACATGTGACATAGATGAAATTTTCTGGCTGAAATCTTACGTACTATTCCTCTAATTATTGTTGGCAAAGATTCGCTGAAATTCCAGAAGTGTCTTATGATTTAGAAAGAACTTGATTTTGAAAGAATAAATTGGGGTGGGGCGAGGCGAGCAGCAGCTTATTAAATAAAACAGGTTGAATTATACTAGTAGAAAAAATCCTGGGTTTATACCTCAGCTGCAGCCAGAGGTTCTAAGAAGGCTTTGCTGCTGTATGCAAAGTTTAGTATCTTCAGACTAAGAAAATGGAATATTGGTAGCGAATTATTAGCTCATTGACTGAGGCAAGTGTTTTGTTTTACATTTTTAGACATTTTCTCCATCCAAATGACAAAGTTGACTTATTTTTTTTATTACAAGATTAAAGGAGACCTTTGCAAATGGTGTAATCTAATATGCTGTATTGAGTAGGAGGATTAATGAGTATTTCTTGTTCAAAGGTATTTGAGGTGGTTTGTAGTATAGCATAGGTATCTGGTTTCGTCAAATATTTCTTTGCCCAAGTGGGTTGTCTCTATAGAAACTATGACATAATTTTTGTTTCACCAGTGGTAGTCACAGTCTTTGTGACCTAATGAAGTATAAGAGACTTCTTAGGTTTCACTTGAACAAAATTTCTGCTGGTTATGGTTGCTTCTAATTTATTCTGGTATGTGTGTGAAAACAATAGCTGGAAAAGCATTGAAAAAGTGTGTTGGAGAGGAAAATGCATACATTTTATCCTTCATGAGTTCTCTGTTAAAATAGACTCACCTTAGAATGTGACTTTGTATGGTTGCCTGTGTTCTGTCTTTCAGTGTAAATTTCTGGAACAACGGTTAGAGCAGGGGATGGTGTTTACTGAATATGAGCGCATTCAGAAAAAAAGACTTATAGATGGTGAGTGCTCAATAGCTCGGCTTCCTGAAAATGCTGAAAGAAACCGGTTCCAGGACGTCCTTCCTTATGATGATACCAGAGTAGAGCTAGTCCCAACCAAAGAAAATAACACGGGTTACATCAATGCATCTCATATCAAGGTGAGAGAAATACTGTTGGAGAAATATTTTCCAGTTCATGTGGTAACTAAAAATGGATGTGGCTATCAGTTTTGGTCTGGTCAGATGAGTGAGAATCCCTCCATCTCTATCTTTCCCTTCTTCTGCAGAGGTTTCTTTGGGGAAAGGAGGAACCAATTTTTCCGCATTACGTAAAATAATGGAGGGTTAATTATTGGAGAGGTCTTTTGCATCTTGCTTCTGTATTGATTGACTGTCTTCTTTCTGTCTCATCTCTCTGTGGATTGGTGCTAACAGAAAGCACGTCCATTCATCCCAGGATTAAGAAGGCAAATAGCTTTATAATAAACTGGGATCCTTTGCAATGATTATGATATTTTTGAACTGCAGTGGCAGAGGAACGGGAACCAGGGGGAAATCTGCTTGTTTATAATCTTCAGTTGTGCCCTTTCCCCAGCCTTAGCTCTTTCAACTCTATTTAAAAAAGTGAAGAAGTTGCAGGGTGACTTCAAGAACCTTCAAGGCAATTCATTCATTTTCAATGCATTTACCTACTTAAAGTGCAACTAAAATTGCCTTCATGCTTTCTTTGAAAAGAGTTGAGATCGTCCAAGCAGCAGTTGTAGTTGCATTGCTGTCTTTTTTTTTTTCTTTTTTTTTTTTTTTTAAATAAATCTGTTTGCACATTGACATGGTACCATAGTTTCTATACTTTGGCTCGTTCACAAAGGTTGAGTAACTCTTCTGACTCTTCTCAAACAAGTAAGATACTATTTTTTGAGGAAACATCAGCTAATGCTGACTTTTTACTGCATTTATGGCATCCAGGGTATGAAAGCTTTCTAAACCTGAATTGTCTAGAATACCTTAAATTAACAAAGAAATACAATTTTATTTACTCACTTCTACATTATGTTTATGATGTGAAATACATTATTTAGCTATGTGCTTATACAGTTTTAAACATTGTGTCTCTTCTGCATCTAATGTGACAAGATGCAGCTAAAAAATGGGAGGGAGATATCTCACAATTGTTGCTGTCTTTTTGCAGTTTGTGCATCTTCAAATGCTGACTTAAGAACTAGGAAAAGGAAGTTTTCAGTAATTACTAATCTGATGCCTTTCTTTTTACAGATCTCTGTTGGCGGCATAGAGTGGGATTACATTGCTACGCAGGGCCCTTTGCAGAATACATGTCAGGATTTCTGGCAGATGATCTGGGAACAAGGGATTGCCATCATAGCTATGGTGACGGCAGAGGAAGTGAGTATAAACCGAGTCAGGATTCTCCCAGAAATTTCGCAATGATTTTGTTATGATCTGTTAGAGGAAGGGGATCTTTGCTCCAACAAGACAATCAATCAAAGATAAATTTCTAGTGACCCCTTTGCCATTTTGTCTTGCTTTCCTTGGCAGAAAGATGTAAATTTGCAAACTCTTTCCACTGGAAATTTGGTTTACTCAGTGAGAAACCATAACACTGTAGTAGTACTTAATAGAGGAGAGATACAGTTGTTACAGGAGCATTAGTTGTATTAGTATTCTTATGTTTATTGTTCAGCAAGCATTTTACTTTTAAGGAAAGTGGGCGAGAAAAAAGCTTCAGATACTGGCCACGTCTTGGTTCAAGACACAACACTGTAACGTATGGAAGATTTAAGATTACCACACGATTCCGTACAGACTCAGGCTGTTATGCAACAACGGGTTTGAAGATTAAGCATCTTCTCACAGGACAGGAGAGAACAGTTTGGCATCTGCAGTATACTGACTGGCCAGAGCATGGCTGTCCAGAGGATCTAAAGGGATTTCTCTGTAAGTTGTGTTTAATAGCTTTCATTTGTGGTTGGTTTTATTTGTTTTTTTAATACCTCCTAAAATGGCTGCTATACGTGAATTAGCTTTCTGCTGTAAAAGGTTCCTTCACACCAACAAGAGATACTGAACTACATTCTTGTCAGGAATATACCTGCCAGTTTGTTAAAGTGACTGTTTATGTCTATATAAATTTACTAAAAGCTCATATAGATTAGAAGATAATTGCATCACATACAACACGTTTGAGTATGTTCTAGAAGTAGCAAGATGGCCACAAGCTGCCTTTGGTGGGGGGTAGGGGAACAAGGCAAAGAAAGCCTTACAAAAGTTAGATGATCTTTATTGCTCTGCATTGGTTTGGTTGGGATATGACTTTTGAGTGCATCATTTTTCTGTGGGACGTCTTATGTTAAATTACTACTTTTCTGGTGGTCATACAGCATGATAGCATGGCTTATGTGGCTTCATCTCCCAGGTTTATTATTCTTATCTTGTTGAACTTAATAGCATACTTGGAAGAGATACAGTCAGTGCGGCGCCATACGAACAGCACTGCGGATCCTAAGAACTCCAATCCACCTGTACTGGTACATTGCAGCGCAGGTGTAGGACGAACAGGAGTGGTCATTCTGTCAGAAATCATGATCGCTTGCTTGGAACACAATGAGGTGATCTCTTTTTCTTTCTCGTGCTTTAAATAATGTGAAGTAGTGGAAGAGTAAATAACCTGCCTAATAAATATTTTATGGCTGTTCATCTGAACTTTCCCAAGATGTGTCCTTTGGAAGAGCCCTTACAACTATGGTTGAAAAAGCTCTTGGCAATTCAGCAGAAGTCAATAATCTTCTAGAGTTGCCCACTTACACGCTGGGTACTGGAATGCTCATTTGGATTCTTGACTCCATAAGATGTTGAGTCACTGAGTGGAACAAGGTGTGCCCTAGGCTACTGAGCATATTTCAGGAATTCGCCCTGACTTACCACTTCTACTTCATGCAGTAGTTTTAATGGATAATATTCAAGAACGTGCTTTGTAGCCACTCTCTGTGCTTGTTATTAAATATTTTGCTCCTAAGTGAGTGTATCTGCAGTATCAGTCTCAGCAGAAGACAAAGGGGTAGTTTAATAGAATAAAATCTGGTCCTATCAGCTTTTAGCCAGAAGTGAATAGGTGTAAACTGTTTATTAATAACATAATATGCCTGCTGAGTCTCAAGAAACTCTTCTGTTGTGCATCTCTGTCCTAACTCTATAACAGACTTTTGCAGCCATTAGAAATGTGAAGACCCATACCCCATGAGATGCATTTTCATTTGGCAAGTTTATTGTTACGCATATTTCCCAGATGAGGAGGTAGGCATGGTCAGTGGTGTCATGCAGTCCATACTGCAGACACAGGCAATGAATTGTCAGAGCTGAAATTGGAGCAGCTGATTCTGCCCTTACATCACTGGCACTACTCTGAACCTCCTGCTGAGAAACTGCAAGCCAGTCTCCTTGCTCACCAGTCTCTTGTAATGGTTTATTCTCTTCCTCCAGATGCTGGACATCCCACGAGTGCTGGACAAGTTGAGGCAGCAGAGAATGATGATGGTGCAGACTCTTTCACAGTACACTTTCGTCTACGGAGTTCTCATTCAGTTTCTCAAAAGTTCTAGACTTATATAATCCCTGCCACTTCCTAAGGGACCCTGCAAGAGTTTACAGAAAGAAAGATACAGTTGTCCAGGCACACCTGCTCTCACTGGTGTTTTCTTTGTATGATGAATTACACAGTTACCTTTAAGGGCTGGTATGTGACTGTTAAATGCGAGTCAGTGTAACAGTCCCTGCAAAGCAGGATCTTCACTGGACTAAATTCGTCCCATGTTCAGTTGCAGTCATACTAGGGAATGATTTTACTTGTACTGGTCTGTAGTACTTGCATACGTTCTTTAGGGTGGTGTTACTCTGGGTAAAATAAGTATCTTATGGAATGGAAGTATATGGCACAATTTTACTAACATTATGTTTTAAAACATAATCGGTAACTATGCGAAAGCTAAAATCTCTAGGTGCACACGGGGTGAGAAATCTGCTCCTTGGGAATGTCAAGGTCTCGTGCAGTTTCATTCTGCTTTCAATTTTATAGTTAGAACAATACATCTATATTTTTTAAAATGAACTTTTGTTTTCTTCTGGTTTACTCAGCAAACTTAGCAGCTTTTAGATATTTTAAGCTGTTGCTTTAAGGACAGCTATTTTTATATTCAGCATTTTTAATTAAAAAAAAAAAACCACACCAAAAACCAAAACCCCAAACTTTTTAAACAGCATAATGTTTTCAGAGGAGAAGACTGACAGTGTTTGAACTAACTTTTCAAAAATCATGCAGAGAGTAGTAGGGGAAGCTCTTGGCAATTAGTTGTAGTGCCGTGTAATAGAACTGACAAGTGAAAGGTGATGTTAACTGCTGATAACTTCCATTTGAGCGGAGGCATGTTTACCTGCAAAAAAACAGGAGAAAAATATTCTAATTATTTACAAGGTTATTGGAAACAAATGGATGAGAGAAAGTACATATTCAGTATTATTCATATATTTAGAGGACAGTTTGATTTTACTGGCTGAAATCAAAGTGGACGCAAATGTTTTAAGCACTTTTTTTGCTCTGTTATTTATGTAGTTAAACATAGAAACTATAATCATGCATTGTTTCATATAGTAATATACCATTACTAACCTGTTATTTTAGGAAGAGCCTTTTAAGGTGATGAAGTGAGAGAACCAAAATTGGAGTAAGAAGGTGCATAGTGGCGAAGCGGAAATGATCGTATGAAGCATAATGGAGGAGGTGTGGCAGCTATGATTGCTGGTTTACACAGTGCAAAGACGACCATTAAAAACGTTTATGTTCCCAGTCAGAAAAGCCTTTAAAGCACTGGAAATTTCTGTAGAATCCTTCAGATTATTTTGTCAGTACTAGAACAGATTTTGCTAATGCTGTGCAGTGTTGCAATGAATATCCACAGAAGCTGTTTGAGAACACCTGCAGAATGTAAGAGCTCTTAGAGGTGACGCTGGAGATGTGGGTATTTTTGTAGCTGTGTAGGTGGCTGAGTCAATGGCTGTGGCATGGACCCGAAGATAAGTTGTACCTTTTGTCCCCTGGGTCTCGTCTAATGACAGTATCCCTAAATAATCCTCTGTCTGTGGTTTTCAGATGGGGACAGCGTGGTTTTACCTGCCTTTTCAAGTGTTTTGAGATGATGAGTTGAAAATCCCTATTCAAAAGTGAGCTATTATTTTCTAGATATCTGGTTTAATTTCAAGAAAGCCCTATGGTAGACCAGTCTGCAGGCATGTTTAAGTGTCCATTTCCCTTGATACCTGCTTAGTGAAATGAAATGAGACTGAAAGTCATTTTTATCTCTGGTGAAATTACATAATTTTTTCTGAGCTCTAACAAGGGTTTGGAAACTATTATGGATAATTAAAGCCCCTTCAAAACAATAATTGTCTCCCAAAACATTAATTAAGAATAATAAATAGGTTGCCTCAATTTCCTCTGTAATAAGCTACTTCCACAAAAAAAACCCCCACACAGTCCAAATGATATTGTGCTAATATGTCATTCTATACAAAATATATTACTTTAAAGTACACTGTATTAATCTAGTGCATTTGTTCTGGTTTCAGGCAGTCTGAATTGTTCTGCTCTTAGTAGAAGAAAGATTGAATATTTCAGATGGGGGAAGAAAATATTCTTTTTGTGACTATAAAATGCCTAGGAAGTATTAACTGCCAGATGTAAAACTGGAAGTCCAAACCAAATCTGACACCAATTTAATACTTCTGTGTCAACAGAAGTATTGAAAGAAACAAACATACTTAGCTATTTGTATTGTGCTGTGTTTTAAAAACATTGCTACTTTTTGCCACAATTCCGTCTATCTTCAGAAATATTTTTGAATGGGAAAGTATGCTCTAAAATGTAGTTTGTACCATTTCCATTTCTGAATTTTGGACTGTGATCTTCATAACCTGACACATGCAGCTTTTAAAGAATTTATATACAACCACAACTTCAAGCAACAATTTTTAGCTGTTCATCAGTTACTGGGAGAGAGAATCAGATGTGAGGCATTAAAAGGAACAAAGCAAGTAATTTAATCCAAAATTTATGGGATTATTTGAGGTGGGTGAGGAAATGTGTGTCTTTTGGCTTTCTTTTCTGTTTGCTGAAAGAAGTTGTGTTCACTTTTAGAGGCAGTTGCTCTCTAATCTGGTAGTCACACTCTTGATTTATTTTTTTTAAGCATAACATTGCTACCTCCTCCACTTCAGCTTTCAGTTCTGTCCATCAGCAGCCTGGTTTTGCATTAATAGACTTGACCTTAATAGTCCTGACTTTATGTGAGTTTTCCTTGTGAAGATAGCAGGATTGCTTTTGTATGTGAGCATACGGCTCCAAGTGAGCGTTGAAAATGAGCAGTTTCTCTTCTAAAGATACCAAATGAAAATAAACCTCACAACATCCTGTAAGAAAATTAATTTTAAAACCATTGTTTAGATTTTCGGTTAACTTTTAAAAGAAAATTCAGTTTTTAGCACTTTGTTATGAGCCTTGAAAAGGGATGCTTTATTACGTGTAGTTGCGCTGAGTGCTTTGTGAAGTGTTCGGACATTATGAGAACATACACTGTCCAAATCCAGTAACGGTGTGAGTTGGAGGTGGATTTATTTGTCAAAAGCTCAAAACTCCACTATAAGCCTGTCCATTTTGCCAAATGTGCTTCTGTTGTTATGGGGATGAAACCAGATTATTATGCAAGATTTGAACTGACTTTTTTTAGTAAGAAAGACATTCTTGCAGTAAATGGCAAAGATGATGCTGATCTCTAGGGATATCAGAGCTCTCAGGGATAAATAAAGGTGCTATATACTGTCAAGAGACAGATTTGACTGTCTTTTTGTGGGCTAGGTGGAAAATGCTTTTTAGATTCAAATTCTATGAAGTCGGGAGAACCAACAAATTGTAGTAAGGGCTTCTGCACATTTGATTTCTTTCTTGGTTGCTCTAATGAGAGAGTCTTCGGCCAGGGAATCTTTGTAGTCTTAGGCTAGTAGCTCTTCTCTAAGAACGTAAGTCATCTTGTTTGTTGCAAAGATGTCACTGGCTTAGCTGTAGGCTGCAAATCCTTCCTTGCCCTGTTCTGAGACAGAAGCCCCATGGTACGCAGGGGAGTTTGGCATGCATAGCTTTTCTGCAGCCTGCACAGGAGTGCTCTCCTTTTTCTGCTGTCCCCTGTGAAAAGCAGGAAAAGTTTTATGCCTTAGTGTCACTCATCGTGATACCTTTTGCACAAGTGAGTGGTAAAAACTACAAGTGCAGGGTGCTATGGTTTATATCTAGAAAGACATTTAATTCAAAGCAGGTGAGCAAAGCAGAGTTCCTATAATTTCTGTGGATGAAAAGCTGCTCTGAGTTATCATCAACATTTAGTAAAAACAAGCAATAACAAATAAATTTAAAATAAATGTGTACTAAAATGGGAAAAAATCCTGGCATTTCGAGAAAGGTATTTTTGGCTCCTCTTGTGATCCTGTGTATCTTTTTTTGAAGTGGATGACATTTGGAGCAATTTTCTCCAAAAATAGCTTCTTAAATTTAATAAGAAAGATTACCTGAGGCTGCTGCTACATTTTTCCTGTTGGAGCAGCTGTTAAAGTTAAGTGGCTCATAGATTTCAATGGCCTCTGGACCAAACCTGGGAACTGTGAGGTTGTTCATCATACAAGCTAGCTGTGTAATGAGACCTCATTTTTAATATCAGTAGCATTACTAAAACCCTGGACTTAAAAATTGTGAACTCATTACTATATTTCAGTAGTTAGTTCAAATTATTAATTTAAAAGAAACAGCACCTCAGTTGTTAAGAACTCTGTGCTTTAGAGTTCAGGGTTTGTTTTTTGTTGTTTTTTTTTTTTTTTTTTCAATACTGCAAAGTAATGCAAAGCCAGAGTCCAGTCCTGCAAGATGCAAAATTCCTGCAGTTCTTCCTGATATTGTAGGAATTAAAATGGGCTTATTGCCAATGAAAGCTTGAGCCCTCAAAGCATGAATACTCACATGTCTGCTTTAAATTTAAATACAGATTACAAGAATTAACCAAAAGAACGTGGCAGGAATGTGCATACATGAAGCTACAGCATTCAAAGGAAAAGTAGCTGAGATAGTTCAGAAGAAATTCTCTTGTGAAAGTACAAAATGTTGGAAGTAGAGAGTGAGGATTTGAGGAATGGCTGAAGGCATTTGGAGGAGGATTTGGAACATTTTGTATCCGCAGTAGAGCTGCTAGAAAGGTGTGATTCATATGGTATGTTTTTCATGGCATGGTAGGGTAAGTGAATATGTAGTCATAAGTGTTATTTTTACTGGCTTTTTAAAATGTGATTTTTGAAATTCCAAATATTTTTTTCAGAGGTTCTGTTATTTTTACATATCCTTTCCAAATATATTTAATGCAATCTGTCGACTCAGTTTCTGTTTACTTATTAAAGGTCAGATTTTTTTCAAACTATGGTCTCTGGTTTTACACATGAAAAATGCAGGGGGAATAGGCATACATGCCGTTTTGTAGTGATAATTTCTAGTGGATGCAGGTGAGATGATTTGAAAGTCTAAATACTTTATGAATGCAGCCAGTTTACAGTCAGTGTGAATTGCACCAGTTTAAGGCTGGGCTGAAAATCAGGCCCTTGAAATGTGGAATATAACACGTGCTTGGAAGTTATGTTGCAGTGCAGCATTTGCAATACAGTGATATTAAAATAAGATAATACTGTGCTAAGGTAAGGGAAAAATCTTGAACTTTTAGCAGCTGTTACAAACATGTCTAAAAAAAAATAATAAAAAAAATACATTTCTTAGTAAGATCCTGTTGGGGACCAGGTAACTTGGTGCATTCTGTTGGCATCACATATGTTACTTTAAGGTCTACAGGGGCTGAAAAAAAGAAAGGATTTGTTAACTTCAATGAGCATTTCAAAAAACAGTTGCTAAATGGCCTTTGGTTCTATTCTTTGCAATTTTCCCCGTGACGCTGCGTTCAGTGGTGAAGAATAACCTCCAGTGTAGTTGTTCTTTGGAAGACTATTCTTCAGCTCTAATTAGGGAATGAAGATAGAAATCAAATGCAAAGAATGTAATGAATAGAGTTTACAACAGATTGAGCCTGTGGCGAGTTAGAGAGCAAGTCTATAGTTAACGTAATGTTATTTTGGTTCAGATATGCAGCAATCCAAACTACCAAGTTCTTAATTTCATGAGCACAGTTTCAGAAGGTGCCTAACTTTTATAAAGGGAATTTAAATGCTGTTTTTCCATTTGGAAATATTTATGTAAAATTAGGAGACTCTTAAAAGACTTTGCAAATGCCATTAATTTTTAGAATGGTAGGAAACTTGATGAGGAAAAAACCATGTAAAATCCTCCAGTCTGTCACCTTGCTAATCCTGGATAATTCTGACAGACAAGGTGTATGTGCTTTTTGCAAAGATACTTTCTTAAATGGCTTTGAAATACCCAATGTTATCTGTCCTCAGCGTGGCTGATCTGGGGGGACTTGGATGGAAATTTTAGAGGCTTGACCTGGCAAATCAGTAAGTATGTCTGCTCCTGCTCATTGCTGAAATCTCTTCATTCAGTTAAAGCAAATGGGTGTTTGACGTCCTTTCAGCAGTTTTGTAGGATTGAGTCCTTAATGTCAGAGGAATGCAGGATCTGGCTTCATTTTCGTTTGAGCCAGCGTGCAAGGATTTAAATGGGACTTTGTTTAAACAGTAGCAAACATGAAGTATTATTTTCTAGTACTAAGCTAGTGGTTAACATGTCTATTTTTGCTGTCTTGCCACCAATACTGTAAAAATGTATAATCAAAGCAGCTTTAATTCTTGTAAACTGAAATTGGTTTGTAAAACAATGTACAAATTGTGTTTCATAGACAGAAAAGCTTGTATTACTGAATGTAATATATGTGAAATGAATATATTATAGTCTATTTTTGCCATGGAAATAAATATTTGAAGCAACTATGAGTTTTTATTGTTCCATTGTTAAAAGAAAAATCAGAGAACTTAGTTTTCATGTGTAGTCCTAGGTTGGGACTTTACCTTCTGTACGTAAAGAAGATCACTCTTCTAAAACACTGCAAGTACTGTCCTGAATCTCAGTACAAAGATAAAACTTGTACTGTCAAATACTAATAGCTGTCATCTTTGTGGCAGGAAAGTCTTGCACCTGCTTCCCCACCATTTTTGTTTACAATGTTTTGCATTTTCTAAAGCTATTTTTAGTATTGAACATAGAGTTTCCCCATAACTTTTAAGTGGAGGAGGGATAAAAAGATTTTGAAAGTTGAAAAACCCTTTCCGAAAGCATGTGAGAGAGGGAACTGTTGATTGTATACTTACTTACGATCATTGGAGCTGCTACCAATGACTAACACTGAAGTTTTTCTTCATTTTATAATTGGCATTTAGTCAATAAAGGAGGTGGTGCAAAAGATTTGGTGTGTAACACCTGGTGCAGCACAAGACTGCATGATGTCACGATAAATGAATCGCATGCTGGACATTGCAATTTCACTGGGCAATGGCATTTCCCTTGTCTTTGCTAAACGCCTAGTGCGCTGCCCACTTAACTGAAATCTGAAACGACCGGGCTTTTAACTAAAATTTGTCTTCTAGGTATGATTAATTTGATGGCATTAATCAACTTAAGGTAAGACAGTGACATACCAGCTATTCATGTACTTGTCTGATCAGTTCCCAAATCCTGGGGAGCGTGCTGTGCAATGTTCAGTCTTATTTGACACAGATTCAAAATCAGAAGAGGGAGATGTCACTTTTTGGGGTCCTAAGCACATGGTAAAAATAGCCAGTAGTTCTGACATTCTGATCAGACTTACTATTTATACTGGGTTTAGACCTAAGGCAAAGGTCTCTTCAGAAACCTAGGTTTCCCCTAAATCCAAATCACTCTAACCTGTAGCTGTTATTTTTCAGCACTGTAAAATCCCCATTACAGCCTTCTGGTGGCCAGAGCTGGCTGACAGGGAAGTGAATTGATTCTTGGAATTGGCATAGCCCGCCAGAAGCTTTCTTGGGCAAGAGTTCCAGGACTTCGTACAAGAGAAACTTAGGGGAGCTGTTGAGAGGGGCTCCTCGCCTAGTGCCTTGACTAGGGGAACTGAAGGAGCTCTCCCTCAGCTGTTAGGGTTGTTTGAATCCAGAATGCCTGTGGACAGGTGAAGGTTACATGAAACTCACCAATGACAGGTACTTAGCTGGAAGTTTTACATGTGGCAGTTGCTCTGTTTAGGATCTGATGCGTTGTTTTTTTTTTTACACCAATTCCTTTTTCCTGAGGGGTCAATATAACATATAAATATGTGTTCTCTCTCTCTCCACTATTTTGATGAGCATCCCCTGGAAGGCTGAACTCTGCATGAAGACAAGCTGCCCAGTGACACAGAAAAGTTGCCAGTTTACCTCCTGCAGCCTGAGAACTACTTGTGGATGTTCACAATTTGTGAATATGATGGGAATGTCACTTGCACAGGTACTGCCAGGAGAATGGTGTTGCAGGCGAGTTGGAGTTGAGTGAGGACTGGGTGATCGGTGAATGCTTGTCAGCTCTGAACTTCGCAAGTTATTTCGTATCGTGGTGTATCCCGTTGTCTCGGTTTGGCTCTTGGGCAAGTCAAATCTCATGCCATCAGCACTTGCATTTGAGTGATGGGAACATAATGCATAGGGAAAGGGTGGTTCTGATACCTAAAAGCTAATTCTGTTATTACAATTACTTTAAACTAGCCTCATTAATTCAAAGAAAAAACAAGTGTAAGTAAGATATGGGTGAGCCTGGGACTATTTTACCACAAAATTTCTTTATCTTTGAGGCGCACAGGGTTGAAGACATGTAACATTTGACGTCATGGCATTTTTGGGGAGCTTTTCTGAAGCAAGGACTTCAGGACACAGGCGTGTTCTTGGGGTCACTGCTTGCAAAACGGCACAACATAGAAGTGAGAGCTAGAAGGGGTAGAGCTTAGAAAAATTCTGTCCCATTTCTGATCAATCACCACATCTCCCAGCCTCATCTGCATGACAATCTTTCAGGCAAACATCTAAGTTTAAAGCAAACATCTGCCATCCCTAACATACCAAACCAGTATTATTTGCTGCCCTGCTTATTCTATGGATTTAAAGTATCTGTTGTAATAAACAAAACAACCAGAAAAGACTTGGAGGGCTTGCAGATAAGGTTCAGATTATCATTATTATTATTATTAACCATTTCTAAAATGGCAATCATGTACCTTACGTAAATTTAGAAGGACATCAAATCCTTCCACGAACAGACCCTGAATTATCATACCCAGAGGCGAATGAAGAATTTTCACTGGTGTTAAGTACCTATGAAGAAAGCCCCTGTCAAGCCTGGCTAATACTGATAATCGGTGATTTAAGGGAACTGCATACTTTGTGTGCGCGTGTGTGTATCTGATTTCTTCTGTCTGCATGCTGTGCTAGTCACGACTGGTAGAAGCTGAAAATGTCTTTCCATTGACAAAAATCTTCAGGGCGCTATAAGATAGTCTGGTTTTAGTTTGATAATGTGGAAGATACTATTTTAGCAGATTTATCAGGGCTTATTGAGTTTCCTGCACCAGAGCAGTATAGAAATAAATTAATTTGTTCTGAAATGAGTGTTTTTGAGCCCCCAGAAATAGCAAGTGCTCACTCTGTATTTCAAAAATTTGTCTCCTGAAGGCCAGGAGCTGTAGGTCTCTACCACTTTAAATTCCATCAGTCACAAAATGTTTTCTTCTCTCCCTGAATTAGGGGAAGCAATCTAATTTGAAACTATAAATCTTAGGGAGTTCTACTGCCTCAGTTTTCCGTTTTAAGCCATCCTTTAACTGACACATTAAAAACATGACATTATTTTTATTTCCTGGCTCTTGTGGTCCTGAAAGCTATCTTGCAGAGGCAGGCCAGCTATGATAATCAGTAAATCTGATTAGATTTTCTTTGGGGGGGATTTCTGGCTTGAAAAAGAGAAGTATATAGACAAGGATCAAGTCTGTCAAAACCTGGCGTTCGATTCACTTCCTGACAGCAGCTCCGTAATGATTAAGGAGAAAATCACAAGCAACACAGTGGCTCCACCAGCCCGCGACAGTTGGCCTGCTGATCCCACTTGTTGTGGTGAATTATCGCCCGGGGACACTGGACCCAAGGACTTGTTCCTTCCAGGGTGCTGGTAGGTGATTCTTTCTTCCTCTCTCCTGCTGCATGGCTCTTTCCACCTTACTTGAAAAGAATCCCTACCACCTTCCGTAGATGTGCTGCGACTCTTGCTAGAGCACACGGGTTCCTGTAGCAATGCCCTGCCCAAATGTGGTCATCTGTTTTCTTCCTCATAAGGAGAGGGGAAACACTGCACTGCATTAGTAGTCAGGATCAAAACGTAATTAGGAAAGAGGAGGAAAGTGCAATTGTTCACCAAAAATAGAATCAAACATAGTTGGTTGATGAAGGATTTGTTTTCTTCCCAAGTTCCTTTTAGGTTTTAAAGGGCAGAAGGAGCTGTTGCACAGCCACCTCAATCAGTCAGCGGTAGGAATGCAAACAGCAGGTATTAGATGCAATAGCTTTGATGCACTGTGGGAAAAAACCAATCTACCTAAAATAAGGAGCATGGCGGAGTGTATGTATGCACTCCCTGCACGCAGAGCAGAATTATTCCTTAGTGCCACGGTGTTAGTTAGGAGGGCTGCCAAGGTGAGTTTAGCACTTTCAGTGCATTTATGCCATCAAGCTGGAAATAAAATGCTCCATTTGAGCCTGTTTTCAGGACAAAAGGTCAGCCTTATCCCTCTGCACAATGCTGGTGTTTAAATAATGACAAACAAGCAGAACTGAGGCTAATTTACATTCTCTGTTGAAAGAAACGAGAAATATTGCACTACAGGCTGAATTGTCCCGATACCTGTGATGCTAACTTTGGCCATGAGCTGGCCCGTCCCATTGCTCACCTGCCCCATAGCCTTGTTACTGAGACTGCGTCATGGGTGCTTTATGGCAGGGGTGTGCGCTCACCTATCGGCTGCTTCAGGGAAAGGGATGGACAACAAGGAAGTGGCTGTGGAGATGTGCCCGGGAACCCTTTGGAGAGATCTGATTCCACCATGAAGTGAGCTGAATAGAGGCTCTGAGACGTTCAAATACTGAGGAACAGCCATGGAGAAAACACACGCTATGGAAAGCTACAGTGAGCTACATGTTTAAGCTGAAAGCCCGTGTGTAAGGCTTAAGACTTTCAAGGCGGGATGGGAGGACACATCATGCAAGCTTGTTTCTGGGGAAAGGGAAACTGAGCTGGGAGCTCGAGGAGCTCTTCTATCTTTCTCTGACAATCCACTGTTATCTGAGATGGTTGTTCCCAGCATTTGGGAAGCCTCATAGCCAGCTCTCAAACCCATGCTATCTGTATCATCTCTGGTCTTGCTTGTGTCAAACGTCAGGAAAAGCAGGGTGCCAAATGCCTCTGAGCTGAATTTCTGGTTGGAGAGGCTACACCTCTGAGGTCCTGCAAGGCATTCTCAGGCTGACAGGAGAGCTGATGGCCTTTGACACGTTGCTTCACTTCTTATTTGGCATGCGAGCGTGCTTATGGGCGAGAGAAACAGATAGCTGGGAAGAGCTGGGGTCACCTCATAGTTCTGTTACTCATCTTCTGGAATCGGGCTCTGGCTGCTCTGAGATGTAAGGTATGCTGCAGCCCTCGGGCAGATACTGTAAGGGGAGTCCTACAGGCTTGCTGAATTCTTGGGATAACTGCGGAGAGCTCTGCACCTCGTGCTGCAGATCACGCTGCCTGTCCTCTGTGAGAATGGGACAGCAGAGCTCCGCGGCCTGCCAGGCTGAGGCTGTGTTCGAGTTTCTCTCTCAAGTTTCATATGCCTCCCAGCTCCATTTATGTAGCCTTTGCTTGCCCTTCTCAAGGTCTAATTTCATTCCCCCGATGCAGTAAGGCTGGAGGGATGGTAGGGGAGACTGTGTGTGCCGAAGCCTGTGATCTGCAGGAGGGCAGAGCAGCAGCCCCTGCCTGCGCCCAGTGGGGATGGGTGTTTGGCGCCACCCGCATTCCTCCAGCCCGGAACGTGGTGCTGCGTTGAGACCCCCCCACCTTTTGCAGGCCAGTCTCACAGTTTAAAAGATGAATGCAAATGTAACTTTTGTGTGTTGTCACCTGGGCGTCAGGCACACCTCCTGCCCTTTGCTGCCTGCTGGAGTTAGCTTAGTGGGGGAGCTGAAAGGATCAGTCCCTTTAGGAGGCCTGAAGAGAGAGCCTGGCTGCTCTGGAGGCTTTCTACAGAGCACAGAGTCCCCTGCACCGTAGACACAGCATTCTTGATTTTGTTTTCCCTTCACTTGAGTTAACCCTTCTTGTTGCTACTCGTGAAGTGCCTGACATCCTGGAGTCCTCCCAGTTTTTCTTTAAGGAGGTTGAGATGGAGATCAGCTGCGGGTGCTCTGCAGCTCAACTGATGAGTTGGGATGCCAGTGATTGCCGATTCTTCTCTCCCTTCCCAGCGATGCTTTATCCCTGTGACATGCCCAGCTTCCGCTGGCCCACGATCTGCTACAGGCTTTGAAACTGAATCCTTTGACTGGTTGTGACCCATGCTGGTGTGGCTGATTAATTTACCGCTCACCTGTTTGCATATCGCTTGCTTTGCTACTTGGAATAGAAACTGAAGACGGTTGTTTCTGAATGAAGAGGATTTCGCTATTGATAAAGGAAACAGGAAGATTGGACTGCTGGTGGGTATCTGGTTTGGTTGTTTTGGAGGGTGAGAAACTGTTTTTATTTAAGTCACTGGGTGCTGTTCTGTTCCTTACAATCCGTGTCCATACCAGATGTTAGCTCCTGAGTCGTGGGGACAGCGGGACAAGTGCCTGGGAAGCGCCAGGGAGAAAGGCTCTAGAGATAGCCTGGATCCGCAGTGCCCTGCACTTGCTTATCAGTGTGTGCTCCTGCCTTGGGTGGCCAAAAAACTAAAGTGGGATGCTGGGGTTTCCCATAGCTCCCTGCAGTACACCCCAAGTTACAATTTTGTGGGTTTTCCCCTTTTCATTAATTTTTAGGTCTCAAATAGAAACGCTTCAATACAAAGGTGGAAAAATTGAGGAAGCTCTAATGTATCTTTGAAGACCAATGTTAACGAGTGGCATCTAAAGTTCTACTCTGCACCTGTGTTCTACCTGATTATAGGTCTCACCATTTTTTTAAAAGGTGGAATAAATAATGATTTCCCTTTCCCCTTTCCTTTCATCCTACGTTCCCTTTAAAATTCATTTTCCATTGCTATTTGTCCTTCCCCCAGGCTGTGGCCCAGCAATGCCGCCTTTCACTGGTGCTCAGGCACAGAGGAACTGAAGGGTGTTTTTGGGATGGCTTGCTGGTTAGAAGCTGTGCTGTCACTGCATTGAAATAGTCTGCATTAGGTGCTATGAATGAAATTCCAGGACCTAATTTTTATTTATGCTAATGCTTTAGTACTCTTGTTCATACTCCTCGCACAGATCATTGCTGAGAAAAAGGTAGCACTTCTTTCCCCACTGTCTGATGGAGCCATTTCTACTTGAATTATGAAATGTGATCAGTTGAGCTGCATCATTCTACAGCTCCTGTTGCATAGCTATAAATGATGTGAAGGTGTACAGAAACACAGAGAAACAGGACCCCGGAGTCATTCTGCAGCTAAGCCTAAATGAAAAATGTGTAGTTGCCTTAGTCGTGGGGTCGATTGGGGATAAAAGGATAGCTTGCATTCTGCTTGCAGGTTTTTGTCTTCTGGTCAGCCCTAAGACATCTAAGCACCTGTTTCTTTCATCACATTAATCTTTCCGTCAAATGAGCAAAAGCCCCACTTTGCTTTGTAAATAAATGGGATCCTACCTTTGAAAACAAGAGCAGTGATGACAAAACCGGAGGCTTTAAAGATAAGAGACTGGTTTGTTACAGAGCAAAGTAACAACAGCGCGCTTTTGTCCATTTGAAGTAAACATTGATGGTGTTATGCGTGCGCTCATCGCCCTCATAAACAGGGGCAGAAATCAGTCTTTCCAGCGCAGATCACAGCTGCCGACTGCTTCCAAGATCGTTACTTCTGAAGCATGCAGGTTTGTCATGGTGTCGTGACTACCTTGTTCTGCTGTTGCTTGTGCCAAAACCTGAGTATATCACCAAGTAAAAGGCGAAAAAACAAAAAACCAAACCCCAAACAAAAAAACCGCTCAGAAAAAACAACAAAGCTTGCTTTTATTTGTCTTATCAGTGATAAGATTAAGTGGGTCAGGCTTGCATATCGAGTTGCTTAAACAACTTCTGCTTGAAGCACCACCTTAAAGTAAGTGTGAATAATAGGGAGAACGTTTTAAGCCCTGGATAGCCTGAATATAGCCTGAATAGCTTTTGGATCCGTAGATAAACTAATTGATTTTATATAAATAACATTTCTTTAGAATGTTTTTTCCCCACTAGCTGGTGGGATTGGCTGTTCAATGAGAAACCAGTTCCTCGGACTGGGCTGACCACTCCAGCTGCAAGGATGGTGGAGTGTGTGATCTTCCAGTTTTTTACTAGAAACTTCACTCTGGATACAAGAAATGTTCACATGGTTGAAGCAGAAAGATGCTTTCTTTGTGAAAGGTCTGCTTTAATGAATCCATCTACTCTTTTAAGTTCCATCTACCTACAAAAAATATCCTTGATGTTCAGACAGCTCATCAACAGAAAATATGGTCAAGGAACTTTTCTTGTTTATTTTCGTGTTACTCATGCTACAGGAAGTGAGTGTGTCATTGTTTGCACTTCTCTGAGGTGACGTCATGACCACTTTCACTGCTATGGTGTTTATTTTTTTTTTTTATTTGTGGAATTTAAATGTGAAATTCTTGTTAATCTTTAATCAGACTCCTGTTGACCACAAGCTAAAGCTTGATGAGTGATCTTTTTTATGACAAGCAAGTTATACAAGTGTAGTGATAGGTAGGGAAAAAAACCCTGAATTCCGTTATTGACCAAGATCGGAGAACTCAGAATGGAGGGCACCAAGAGCGAGTGAAGTCCTGGCTGAGCAGCAAACAGCCTTTATACTTGATTCGTCTGACCACGCTCTTTAGTTTTCAAACCAGTCCCTCTGTGTTAAAATTATTCAGAAACATCTTGCCATTCAGCGCTGTGGGGTAAGGAACAGAGAGGGAGGTTGCTTGGGGATGGGAGACATCCACGTTTGTCTTTGTGATGGAGGACAAACCACCCCTGCACCATGCTGCATCAGTCCGGTGGGTGTTTGTCTTTCCAACAAGACAAGTGCTGATGGAGGGATGCAAAATCCTCACGTTATCTTACCTACTTCTCAGTGAGCCAGAGCCCACCAGCTGCGGGCCAGGTTTGCAGGCCAGCCAGTCGAGCGCAGCAGATGAAAGGCTCGTGCCCATCCGCACAGCTGCGTGTGTGCGGCTGAAATAAACCCGGGTCTGCTCTCGTTGTCAGCAAGTCTAATTTATTATTGTGGCAGAAGCAGCCAGGAAAGTGCCTTTCGTTTTTGGGGGAATTGCAATGCAGTGCCAGAAACGTTGCTTTTGTTTAATTGGCTTTCTCTAGAGTTTTTTTAAAATTCCCACCCTGCTTCTGCCCCCACCCCCCCCCCCCCCCAAAAAAAAAAAAGTTTATGCTTCACAAGTGAATCTGTGGTCTATGTCTAGTGAAGCTACTTCTAGCTGCAATCGGTCATCTAGCTTACGGAATCACTAGTTTTTGGTAGACACTCATGAGCCACGGGGGAGGCAGGGGGGAGCACTTGTATGTGTGAACCGTGTCCTGGTTTGACGTAAAACAGAACCAACTTTCTTTTCAGTAATTTTACTTTTCAGTTAAGTCTCTTCTAACTGACTGCACGCTCTGAAATTAACGGCATATTTTTAAGACTGTAGTCCACTCCCCGAGTGATAAGGCCTGATTGCTTATAAATTGTAAAAGGAATGGTACACAGAGAGGCTCCTGCTGATACTTACTGCTATAACAACCCAGGTCAGCTCGCTTGGCTACGTGCCCTGGTGGAGGGCTGGAGGCAGAAAACCTGCATCACGCTCAGTATAAAAGCTGAGGGATCAAAGGGGTCAGGCTCGCTCTTTCTTCAATGGCCGGCGTCCGAGGAGGGCTCTGTTCGCCTGCCTCTGATCCCAATCCAGGCATTCTTGAATCCAGATCTGGAATCCAGTTCCCGTCTATCGCTGAGTCCAGTCTGGGACTTTCCCAGTGTGTGATCGTCATCCTGGGAGCTCAATATGGTTTTGTATGTATTGTATAGATATCATTATTTTCTTTGTTAATATTATTTTCTTTTTATTATTAAAGTAGTTTTAATTTTCTTTTCAATCGGTAAGTCTCTCTCCCTTTTTTTCTCACCCTTCTCTTCTGGGAAAGGAGAGAGAGAAAGAGAAAGACAGTATCTGTTGTTTGGTTAGTGGCCAGCGCAGCCCCAACCATGACAAACTGCAACCACTTGGGTTTGTCCTTGGAGGAAGCAGATTTAGGCCAGCCCTAAGCGCTATTTGGGGACAGGGTTTATCTGCTTCCTCAGGCTTCTTACAGTTCCTCACCTACAGCAAGACAATACAACTTCCTGGCACTTCCTCAGAACCTCATGGTGAGCTCGTTCTGCAGTAACGTGGATGCCAGGTAATAGCTGTACTGATTACACACAGAAATTTGGGCTGATTTTGCATAGGTTAACGTCAATGTAAACTCTAATCATAAAATAGACCACCTTTTCTCCATTTGCTGTACGAGATGCCTGATGGGTCTTCTACTAGTCTTAGGTACTGACTGATGACTAACTCGATGTTTTTTCAAAACTAAAGCTTGATGCATAACACTATGCCAAGGTTGTCATTAGTGCAAGAAATTGAACCGTGTATTTTAGTGTTGCGCAGGTTGAAAATTGCTGCAGTCTTCGCTTTCCAGAAACATCAGCTGAATCATGGACAACTAGGATTAAATAGCTCAAGAGCTGCCATATGCAGTAGCTAGAGATAAATGTCCTTTTCAGGCAGGAAAGCTGATGGGAGGTGAGGCAAAGACTGAGCGCAGCCGGTGCTGCAAAACGGCTCTTTATTCCCCTTGGTACAAGGAATAAGATGAATCGAATTCACGGCTGAGGAAGGAATTCACGGCTGAAGGAACGAGGGCTGAAGAAGGAATGATCATCTACCCCCACCAAAAGAAATTCTTATGTTCGGAAAGTTGCCTGTCCACACTCATTCCTTTAGGTAATGCAAGGAAAAGGTATGTTTCTTATCTTCTCCAGATATTGTAAAAGCAAAAAAAAGTTGATTGTATGAACTTCATGCCTCAATGGGATTTAACATCAAAAAATGGACGGAACGTTCGGAGAGGAAAAAAATGCCGCCTTCTTCCGGGATGGACAAACAGTTCCATCCCTGCCCTGCAGGTATGTAATATACCATGTTTTGGTGTGGATAAATTGAATTCTTGCAGACTAAAAAGATCTCGGATCTTTATAGCAGGACCACAGCTGCACTAGCAATGTGTTACCAATTGATTTATTTATTATAAATAAAAAACAATAAATATTTTGTAACATGCTATTACAGCTTTCTAAAAATATATATCTATTTCAATATTCTCAAAAGTTAGTCCTGAGTTATACAATTATAGACAAAATATACAAAATTTGATAACCAAAACTACCCCTTACAGTCTACATTACAACAGATATTAATTAATGCCTAATTAATAAATACCCTGCTAGAAAGACTTTAGCAGTGTTTTAACAGAAATAAACTGAAAATAAATAATTTACTACTATTTAACAAGTGGCAGTTCTCCACAGAACTAGCTCCATCCCTCTTCAACAGCTATATTTTGGCTACTGTTAGGAATAGTCGTGTGAGATCTGAAGGGCCTCTGCAAAGGTTTCTTCAAGATCATCAAGTTCCCTGTTGGTTTCCAAATCAGTGTCACAAGTAATCAAATGTAAAGTTGCCCCACATGAGGGTGAAGTGTCTGGCTCTTCTTCAGCTTCCACACAAGGGTGAGACTCTGTCCCAGCATCCACCATTTTAGCGACATCTTCTGAAAAGTCATCCTTGTTCTGTGTCTCCTTTGAACTTCCCCTGCATACTGGTGATTCACGTTTGTTTGGTTCCTTTAACGATAATTCCATGGTCCCAAAGAATTCTTCACTTTTTGTAGGTTTTCTTTGCCTCTGACTTTTACTGGTAAACTCAAGCTCTTCCATCGCGTCAAACTCTTGCAGATCCAGTGAGTCGAAGGCTCCCCAGCCTGGGTGGATTTGCTCTGCACCACTGCCCGCGTTGCAGCCCAGGTCTGCTTTCAGCACATCCAACAAGTGGCGCATCTTGCTCTAGGGGATGAAGAAAAAAAGGGGTGACACTTCTCCAGTCGCGTGGCCCCCATCTGCCCAGAACTCAGGGCTTAACTCTGAGGTAAGGAAAGGCAGGCTGCTTACAATCGAGTGACTAAATTATACAGCGAGTGTCACCACACTGAACTGACTACTGTCCCTCTTTTGTGACTGTGCCTGTGACTCACGCATCACGGTAGGTCAGGAGTCTGCAAATCTCATTTACAGAGAGCGCTGCTCCCCGGTGAGCATTCCGGTTACCTTTACCAGCAAATACGCCAGCGCATTTCCACTGTACCTTGGAAACGCCGCTGAAGCCCCCTGCAGAGAGGGAGGCAGCTACGGGGGCAGCACCTACCTCATCCAAACGGGTCTTATTTTCTTGAATATGACACTCAAACAGTTCTTCCAGAACTCTACAAATGAACAATTAAATGAATTAAAAGGAAGAAAACCAACGTTTAACAGATCTACACAAACGAATGACCTCAGATTTTTAGTTTCATTTCTTAGCTGAAATGGGACCACTAAGGCTGTTTCCCGCTGGCCGTGTGCTCAGCAGGCAGACCCACGGTAGCCATGGGATGATTTGTAGCGTGTTTGGTCGGTTGGGTCTGGACGGTGGGAAAACCCAACGATCCAGTGGTGGCATGCTGAAGTATCCAAAATCTCTCAGGTGCACCACAGTGGCTGAGATACACAAGTGTAAATAAAGGGAAGGAATAAAATCCAGCTTCAGAAAAAAATCCAGAGAAAAATCCTCAGTCCCAACCAAGAGCTCTCTCCCATTGCTTAATCAGGATGAGAAAAAAATTCAGGACAGAAGTGTTTTGTGACAACTAAGGTACACAGTCATTGGAACAAATTTCCAGAAGGTCAAGTGAATTTAATCTCGTTTACAACAGAAATTGTTAAAAAAAAAAAAAAATAATGCAAGAAGGGTTTTAAGGGAAGACAACCTTATTGTAAAAAAAGAACCAGAGGGAGACTGCTCTTGAAACTTCTCAAAGATTAATTTTTGGATTCAGTGTATTTAACATTCTCATTGATAGCCGACATGGGAAACAAAGTGAGAGTGCACAGAATAGAAAAACAGCTGGGAACATTATCAATCCAGAAGAAGATCAGAATATTATGCTGAAATTAGACTGCCCTGAAAATGGAATTACAAAAATGGGTTAAAATTCTGTATCAGAAACAGTGCAGGATTTTTTTTGCTATAAACTTGATAGTTCTTTATCCAAAGGAACTGATGTGGAAAAGAATTTGGGAGTAGTACTCAAATACATGAATTGTATCATAACTTAGCGTTTAATTATTGAAAAAAACCTGATTTGGCAGCTGGTGAGCCCTTATCTGAAACAGTCTGTAATCCTGATAACCCACCTTGAAGACTGAATTCATATTAGAACAGGAACAAGGACAGAAGGGAGATGGAGGATCTGTTGTGTGAAAGAGTAGTAACTTGGTTTATTTAGCAAAAAAGATGTTGCAAAATAAAATGATTTCTTCTTAGCATCACTCCACCGAGGGCTGCAGGTCATTTTCTAACAGAAGCTTTATCTCATGGTACAACAGCAGCAGATCAAAGACCCACAGGTCTTCCCTAGTTATCCTTTCTTACATAAAGCAAAAAAGAAAAGGAAACAAAGCAAAAGCAAGAGGTAGCTGTGCAGTATCTGTATATTCTTTCTTACAGGCAAAGAAATGATTATCAAACACTGCTTCCCTTTCTTACAGAGTCCATATTTTTCTGACACGCATTACAAATTTGAAAACAACCGTAACCTACCTGTTAGAAAATAGCCCAAGGCTAAGAATATCATTTGTTACATCTTCAATGAAAGCTAAATATAAAAGCTCCTCTTCTCTGCAGGGAGAATAGAAAACCCAATGTTAAATGTTTTAAAATAGAGACACATATTACACAATGCAGTAGGTCCAATCACCGTTACGGGAAATGCCATTAAGAAGACTGTATAGTTCTTCCCACCAGCTGCTATTTTTCAAAACGGTAATTCTATCAGGAAAAACTGACCCTTTCATTCAATTTGAATAATAATAAAAAACCCTGTGTAAAATATCAGACTTTTAGAAAGGCCACTATGGTGCTCTGTGTTTATGCTAACTTTCTGTTGCGGTATAAATTAGCACAGAGATCCTGAGTGACGAATCAGCAAATCTTGGAAAGCGCTCTGAACCTGCTCTGCACTGAGGAAGAAAGGGGCGCTAACTGGGAAGAAAATGTAAAATTGCAGTTTGATGCTCTGAGTAAAGGCTTCCAAAGGAGCTTCTAGAGAATCTGACCGCAGCTGAAAAGTGCTAGTCCTCAGTGGAAGCTCAGAAAAATCTAAGTGCTTATTTGCCAACCCCCACTCCTTTCAAACAACAACTCTCTGATGTACAAAATCCTTGTTAATGAGAGATGTGGCTTTCACCTCTTTGATTGAATTTCTCTCTGGTTTAATACCTCTTAAAGCCTTGTTGATGCCAGCTGCTCTAAAGGGGAGACTCTCCAAAAGTTTGGAGTTCTGTTTCGAGAACAACAAGAGAGAAAACCCCCAAAGAAAATATTTCAGTGCCGTTTCTCTCTCATAGCATCTTTCTAAATATCCCGAAGTACTCAATCAAGCTCTATCAAACATCCTCCAGTCTTAATAAACAGAAAGTAAAAAATGGGATACATCTTGCATGACTTTCATTATGTAAAATTTTTCATTCAGGTTGAATATTGTCATTTTGGTTCCCTCTATCATCAAGAGAGAAAGGTATCTATAGCTGATCTCTGATACCTATATAACACCCTTAAAGTTAGACAAGAACAAGCCTCTCCTAAAGCACAAAGAATTACACAACTTTCTTAAGGTCGCACAATAAATCACTAGCAGTTTTTCTGATTCTTAGCATATTTCAGAGCAGAAATGTGGTTAAGAATGCCCCTAAACTCAACATTTTACCTTGCCAATGTTTGCTTCAGCCAGATTACAGCCCTAAAAAAAGAAAATCTATAGCCACTGGTTAATGAGTGAAGTCTATCTATCTTCTTTTTTTATTCACATGGAAACTGTTAAGTATTACAAAATTCATAGTCATGTAAATTCAGTTTATTCTGAGTCCTCGTTTACTGATTCGAGTTCATCAGTTTTGAGGAAGGGTTTCTAGCTTAATGATGCAAACTAGCAGAAAGCCAGTTCAAGCATACTTACTCAGTCTCGATAGTCCTCCTTGCTGAAGGCTGCTGAGAATACAACGACGTCTCTCTAATCAGAAAATCAGAGGGGAAGAAAGAGCAGAAAGCAACGTTCTAAAAAAACCCCTTTCTACTACCTTGCATCTTACTTTCTTCTGGAGCCATGCTGTGCCATTATACCACTTCCTCTTGGAAAAAATCCACTAGAACACCCCCAAACCCTGCTCCAGTAGCAAAATCCACTGCTTACGCTGAAGCCTGAAAGACTACGGTTCAAGGGTATTATAACGCCTCACTAGATGCAGAGCTCTAATACCTCAAAAGACCTCAGTGTTACTTCAGATGCTGTACAGACCTCCACTGTCCGTGAGAGTGCTTTTTTTTTTTTACTCCGAGTACAATTGTTACTCAGGTACAAATGCCTTTGTATGAAAAGGCCGGAGAGCAAATCGGCAAGTCAAGCGTGATGCTCAGGTCAGCAATGAGGAGAATCAGCTGTCAGCCCTGGGCTCTGGCCTGATTTCCAACACTGTTCTTCTATCCTAGACAATATTCTGAATCTCAGTGTTACATTTTCAGAAAAAAAAGATGTGGGAAATGCCTTTGGTCTGCAATTCTCACAGATCATAGATTCATAAGGCTGGATGCCTGCAGACCTTTTTTCCTGAAAGGAAATGCCAACTGGAATACCAACCCGCTACGTAGTTGTAGCGCTGTGTAAGAAATACATAGTTTTTAAGCTCTGATGGAGAGAGCTAACAGCTGTATTAACATGTCATCAGTCTCACTCCTGACAAAAATATTCATATATTTCAGAGTTCTCTTTCTTGAATTGGCTTCCCAGTGGAACTTTATCATAAGAAAATAATGAATTTTGAAATTGAGATAGGCCATTGATCTAAAAAAACCAACCAAAAGTCCTGTGAGAAGAGACTTGGTAATGAAGGTTTATGACCTAAGAAGAAGCTGTATAGAAAGCAAGAAGGAATGCTTCAAATATTCCTTCCTGCTGTAAATCAGTCACCTTAGGAAGGAGTACGGAAAAGCAGCTATTTCTCTCTCGGGCTCATCCAAAGTATATCTTCTACCTTCAGCCTACAACACAGAGAGAAGATCTTTATTATCAGTGCAAATACACAGAAAATTTTACCATTAAAATGAACCTAATAACTACCTGTGATTAAGCAGCCCTCCAAATTTTATGTCTTTTCTGAGGAACTGTGGGTAAACTGAGACATATGGCAGAGACTTTGCTTTGACATCCAAAATTTTAGTCGGGGGCAACAGGAGATGCGGAACATTTCTCCCCTGACAAGTACGTTAAAGATGAATCATCTAAATGCCAGAGGGGGTTGATGTCACCAACAGGAGTAAAACTTGGTATGCAAAAACAGGAAACCAGCACCGTAAATCACATCTCTTGAGCTGCCTCCACAAAAACGATGGAAGGTAAAGTTGATGACTGCCTTCATTTTAAATGATAATACCCTGAAAGCACCTCTCTAAAGCTACATGACTTACTGTTGTCACTTTTACAACAGCCAAAGAAAAAGTCAGATATGACAATTTTGAAATGAAATCAGAAGTTCTTCATGGAACTGGAGTGAAGCCTTCTGAATAACCATTTAACCTTTCCTTAACGAGGTCAGCTGCAGCTACAGATCAGTTCAGGTGTAGCCACCCTTCTGTAAAGCTATAACTACACATTCTCTCTCACCCCTCTCCTCCAATGAATAAACCAGAATTATTTGCTTTATTAAGCCAGAGACATGAGGAGTCTGACCCCGGAGCCTCTATCGAGGAAGAAAGTCCACAGTTATTCAAGTACTTCTCTTACGTTTGACAGGGCTCTTTGATTAAGGACTTGCCTGTATAGTGGCTACAAGGTAAAGCACAAAATAAGAACCTAACTTCCGATCGAACTCTTCCATGCAAATATTAGTACAAATTAAGACAAAATAACTTTGTATTTGAAGTCTAAGAAATATTTCAGGTCTTTTGCCTGCTTCCCTCTGCCTCCCAAAGATGCTGGTATTCCATTTCATCTTTAAAACGTAATCATCTTAAATCACTATCCACTAAGGCAATTTCTGAAATACCAAATAACCAAACTACTAAATTAAGCTGTCACAAACACAGAATTAAAATCAAAATGATGGATGCAACGGTGACTCTGTGACTCTGACAAAAAAATACTAGAAGCAGGTAGAATTTGAAATGGTGATTGTTCATTAAAGCATTCCAGATCCATTCAGCAAGACAGAAAGCGAACAGTATCAAGGAAAACTTCACCCCTCGCTGGTTTGGGTGCTTCCTCAGAGGAAGGGATTCCTTGGTTCCAATTATTTTCTCAAGGGCTTTTTGGAATATGCTATCCAATGTAAAAATGAAGAAAAAAGATCCTTGAAAAAAATGTACCTTCTGCTACTGAAAAATAAGGTACCAATTATGTATGTCTTTAATAGGTATTTAAGCGATAGTGCACTTGTAAAAACCGTTGGAAAAAAATTTGTAATATCCTAAGATCTCTTCACGTGCCTCAATATATTTTCTTATTGTTTCCACTCATTCTTTTGAAACTCTCCAGAACTAATTCATCTCACAAAAATAAGGAAAATTAAACTTAAATCAGTTGTATACTGCTGTGGCAGAGGTGCAGTATATACTCCAAAATGATGGTGAAGGGTGTGGTAAGAGTACCCAGATGATTGATAGATGATGGCTGTATTACCTTCAATGTGATCTTCTGCTGTTCACTCACAAATTTTCTCCCAGATGCTTTGTCTGCAGATGGAAAGCTACAAAATTTTGGAATGTATTAGATTTCCAAGAAGGCTACTTTCAAAATATGCAGGATGAGAATACCAGTGCCACTATGGAAATTGCCCATCGATCCGAACAGGATGTAGTATTAAAATGTCGTGGACAGTTTAGAAAATTTCTGCCAGACTTCCATTCACATAGTAAAACTAAGCCGTCGTTCATTTTGAAGGACAACAATGGTCATACATGTGTTATGCAAATCCATTATTTGGCTGCATATTTACAGGGGATAGCTAAACTATCCAAAATAATTGTTCAGGGTTGGGAATGGAGATGGTCCTATACATTAAAAGTGTACCAGAAAAATGTGTGACCCATAAGCCAGAAAATTAATAGTTGCAATATGGAGCCGAAGCTATCCTAATTCCAATCTTATGAAATTCCTACTTTGTTCTAGGACAAAATCAGAGTTAGACATGCAGGCACTGAGGACACAAAAGAGAAAAGATTTCTCTTTATGAGGTAGTATCAGTAAAACCAGAACCAAATTAAAACGGTTTAATTTCCTAAGGAGTTCAATGCAAGAGGATATTAATTTTGTATAAAATATTTCATATAGGATACAGCTGAAGGCATTTAAATTAAAATGATAAAAAGACAATGAAGAGCTGCATTCAAGAGTTAAAAAAAGGAAAGGATCTTTGCATGATGTATTAATTAATGAACTGGAAAGTATGAGACTACAGGGGCAACAGTGGGGAACTACCTGCATGCTTATAGCGGTTAATTCTTTAGAAGACAGAAAGCACAACTACACGCTAGAGAGAGCAAAGAAAAGAGAGAGGGAATGACTATCCCCAGCAGATGTGAGATCCCACGGTTTGGATTTAGTGGCAGTTTGTATCCAATTTGTATAGATGAAACTAGTTGCTCCGGAGAGAAGGCAACAAAATATGTTAGTGAAAAAATGAAAACCACATTCTGTTCCAGCTTTTGCTAAGGCTTATCTAGAATAATTTCAGAATAATTATTCTGGTTTAATACGAATGGAAATGAGAGCAAAACGTGTTGCTTTTATGAAGATAGCGTTACCATAACATCTAAATTCCACAGTTTCAAAATAAAGTTTTAATCTCTGTACCTGATCACATCGGTCTGCGTTTGAGCTTCCACATGCTGCTTGCAGTGATTTTTCCTTCTCCTTCGAGCAGGAGTGTAATACCTGTACTCTGACAGGAAAGATTTAGCATCTGATATTAAGGTGCGTGGAGTAAAAGGTTTTCGGCTACCAGTAAAGAATTCAGAGTGCCTGTCTAGAAGGTCCCCACTGCGTACTTTGGAGTTGCTTCCTTGATGCCTCTGGGAATGACTAGTGCTCACAAAACTATCAGTGGAGCAACTGCATGAAAGTCCAGAGCGTTTTCTTGGTGTACTTGATGTAGTGACACTTGAGTTTGAGTTAGATGCATTAGATGTGTTCCGAGAACTTCTTCTGGCATATCTTACTGGACTGGAGCGAACCAAGCTATGCTCGCCATAAGGAGAGAGCGCTCCTGATAGGTACTGTGCGTGCTGAGCATAGGGGAAGAGACCATCTTTGTCTTCTGCTTCCAAGAAACTCTAGAAAAAATTAAAACAAGATTTGATTGCTTCGCAAGTTACCAGCTTTGCTCAGGTTGCTGCTACTCCCAGCTATTATTGTTACCGCCTTGGAGGTATTTGCTATGTAAAAACTATCCGATTTTGTAAAATCAAACTGGTTTCAGAGCAGCCCCAGATTTTTAACAGATTTTAAAACCTAGTCATTGGAAATAAGAGCGTACTAAGAAAATCGTTTGCTTCAGTAGCAAAACCTTGGTGCTTTGTTACAGAATATCAATGGCTACATCAAACCAAGAGTTTCAATCATTTTAGTCCAAAGGCTCAATACATTTTTATAAGTCAAGGAATTGTTGCATCAAGGCAAATGATTTTATCTGGGTATGCTCGGTTCATACCGCCTGGGCAAGGTAAGGTAGACATTATAATTATCCTGCTGACTAGTTCATAGTATGTATTCTCTTCAAGTGTGGAGTTGTTGCCTTTCTCCCCAGATCCTATTGGCTTCAAATCCTATCACACACCAGCTCTCTTTATAAGGTGTATATTCTGTAAGGGGCACCACGTGCTGATTCAAATTGGACCAACGTGGTAACCACTATAATGTGCTTTAAGACACGGAATAAGAAAACTGTAACCAGCTGTTCCTTCCCTCTGTGCCCCTGTTCTTCCTGTACAGGCCATAAAGCTCTGCAGTGACAAAAGGGAGAAAGGAAAGTTGATTTCCATATGCATTCCATTCATCTCTTCTTTACGCTTCTATCAAACAAGCAAAAGCTATTAAGTAGAAGCATTATGTTATTGAAGTTGCTGAAAACCTGAGAAAGAGTGGATCCAGTGTGATGCGACTTAAAAGATATTCTGCATTATGCATTTATTTATCACATACTACCCTAACTGCCAACTGAAAAGATTCACAAGATTCACCCAGCAGCCCGTCCTGATCTTCTAATTAATCCACGTGGAAATTATTTTGAGAGACTGAGGCATGGATTCAGTGGATTTCCAGTGGTGCTTCCTTGCCTAAGCACAATATAAACCTGGAGAAAATCCTCAAGAACGCTTCACTTTTTGAAAATAATCAGATGATTAAGAATGTGGATCGAAGGCTGGATGTGTAATTTTCCCCACCAGCAAGTGACAATGGGCTGAATGCCAACAAAAGCAGCAAAATCAACTGTAAAATAAAGTACCTGTGGGAATTCTGCAAGATAATCAATGCTTGTGAGACTTGTGAAGTCTCCTACTGGGGAAGGTGAAGAGGGGAAAAAAAATAATAAAAATCTGGAAATCCTTTACATTTGTTGAAAATTCATGACACTGAACCCTGGTATAGGATAGTAATACATTACTAGCAAGGTGACAGTATATAGTATATTAACCTATGTAATTCATAGTACAGATTGTAGATATACACAGATTTTGTGTTCTATCATTCAATTCCTAAAAAAAGGTGTTCTTAAGAGTTCTAAACAATATGAATTCTACTGTATAAATGTTGCATTTTCTCATAACGCTGCTACTGTTACTGCTTTGAATCTACACCATTCAATATTTTCCTTTCAGAACTGCTTGATATTTTAAATTAAAACTTAATACAATTAATATACATTTTGTGGCATGCAGTAAATGCTATTTAGAGGATTAAAAAATGCAGGTAGTTTACCATCAAAATTAAGTCACTGAACACACTGCTGTCATATCATGTATTTCCTTCACAGCAATTCCACATAATTTTCTCCCAAATCAGTAAGACCTATCTATGCTATTCCAGTAACTCAAAATGTTTATAGCTGCTGATGCCTAATGGGAAGGTATTTTTTTCAGTTAGCTGAGCCAAAATAAGCCCTTCTTGATGGTGTCTCATGTGAGACAACTTTATTTTACTACTACAGCATAATTAAATGCTGAACTGATAACATGCAGTAACAATACCAAACAAATGCCTGTGTTAGCAAGCAGTATAATAAGGCTTACCAGCGTGATTGTTTGCATATAAAGTAGTTGCAACGGTAGCTCAGCACTATAGAAAACAGATAAGACTGGAAAGTTTCAGAATCCACCTATACAGATGTTTTGAAAAGCTATTTCCATACCCTTCAGCGTGTATTATAAACAGCTTAATTTTTCTTGTATGCTTTTTACTCTCAGTGATTAAAACAGTCTGTGGAGCTGCGATATAAATCAGACTGTAGAAGCATTTGTGAACACATGATGAGTGCTGCCTCGCAATATACAAAATAATAAATAAAAAAAGATATTGTTATGAGCCAACTACACAACTCATCGAAGCCACATGTTCTATTCTGTAGATGCAGACAAGTTGATCCTACAACAAGAAAAAGGGACGGGGTAAATATGGCAATATCCTAAATTTAAGCATTCCTTATTTACGGGGAAGCTTGGGGAAGTTCTTTTCTTCTCGTTCTTATGCGTATCATAAGCAAAACAGACCAAGCAGCTAAGATAGTGACTAGACAGAACTGCAAAGTAAAGCCGTATCTGTGTCAGTCTTGAGATGTATTGAGAAAGAAGAATGTCTTTTGAAGGCCTTATCCTGGGGTAAACCTTTACTGCCCAAACAGGTGGGCAGTTCAGCCTTCAGATACACAAAGAAAAGATGTCAGGAACAAGGAACTATGTTGGTGACTTCAAAAAGATTTTAAGGAGTGTCAGAGAATGCTGTTTGTTTGGAATTTGTCACTAAGCTTTCATAAAATTATTTGTACACCTGCGTTGGTATAGGCAAGTTAACTGTAAACAACTACGTTAATTTTCTTCTCTAATCTGTATCTATAAAAACACCAGATGTTTAGATGGAAAAACAAAAGCAGACAAAAACATGCCTAAAATATGCAGTAACCCACTGATGGAAAGATTTTTAGCTCTATTCTTCATAAACAATTAAAAAAAAAAACAACCCATGGAAATACCATAGGTTTGGACATAAGCACTATGAAGAACTATAACTAATGTAACTTGGAGTCAAGAATCTTGACATCTATCTTGCTTACCAATATATGTTCCTATTCTATTCATTCAACCAAATGTAATTTGTTTTGAAAGATAAATTTACTTAATTATATATTTCATTAATAATAACCCCCTTAAAAAGGTTTCATAAATTACATATTTATACTTCAATTTTGTTAGTCATAAAACTGTGGGAAATGGAACATTACTTGCAGAAAAGTTGTATACAGGGGACCCCTGAATCTTCATGGGGTCTGTGGAAGAGAAATTTCAGTAAAAACAGATCAAAGCATACGGCTGTCATCTGACGGGCAAGAGAAGTAACACAGAGAAAGAACCCAGATTTCTCTCTAAGTTACTTTTACATTCTAAAAGAAGTTTACTTCTCAACTCAAAAGCTGCTTAGGTATCAGCTGCCTTATAAAAACCAAGCTTTGAAAAGAAAGCTTGGTAAATCTATTTTTATGTAAAAGGTCCAAAGGCACCTCTCACTGCGGTCAGTGAAGTTACACCAAGATGAATTTAAGTCTTGAAATTAACTTGCTCTTATATGAAAAGGTCTTCCAATAGAATAGTTCATCTACCATTGTCAAACGAGATCACAGAGACACTTATGAACTGCGCTGTCAAGATACGGAAGCTGCAGTTTTGTAATAAATGAGCATCTGATTCTTTTAACTTGAGACAGCCCAATTTATAAAGCTGCTTTAATAGTGCTGTAAGTGGGCAGAGCGCCTGCCCTCCCCTACCCGCACAGAGGAGAGGTCTCCTGTGACAAGTGACAAGCTGCCTTTACAGGTCCCGCTCTCATAACCCCCTTGTATGGCACCTGTTCATTTCATTACACACTTCGATAATCAGTCAAGAATTGAGAAAGGCAAGAGAGAAATTCACACAAATAAGTGAACAAATAAGAGCTGTATGAATATAATCACTGGGCATGCTGGCATCAATAATAATAATTTTTCTCTTTCAAAATTATGTTCCTGTTACATTCTTTCCTGCCATGTGCGTGTGTGTGGTATTCAATTGTATAATATGGTATGCTCCTACTTTCATCAAATACCGTGATGTTATTAATAAGGGTTATTACTGAATGTGCGTATGGAAATGTATTAATTCAAGCAACCAGCGTGAGAGGTGATAGTCACTATGAAGCCTGAAGGGAAATCTGTACTGAACATTCCCAATGAACACATCTTTCTTGATGCTCAGAAGATTCTTCTGCTTTCTTTAGTCACTTAAATCTCTCATGCTGACAGAACGAATTCAAGCACGATACATCTTCAGACTGTTAATATCATAACAGTATAATAAATCTTTGAATATAAAGCATTGGAGTAGGCAATTCACGTAGCCATGCATGTGTGCTGCATAAAAAATTAATAGGAGAGATTTGAAACAGTTAATGGTGTTTCCTAATCTATACTTCATATGCACAAGCAGACGGTCATAACCATCATTCTTAAGAAATCAAAAAAACTCAAGAAACAGGCTGAAAGAGATCTTGAAATGTCAAGGCAATGGCAACCATGCTTCAAAAGGTTAAAAGAGAAATATTTTTTTTCTCCAACTGACGTTTGGCATGGATTAATTTCTTCAAAAAATTTCCTTAGCAGCCAGAAATGCCTATTAATAGGATTATCTGAACAGGGGATATGAAATACCAAGTCTTGCTCAAATCAGAGATTTTACTCACGGCCAGTTCCATTCGCTTCAGAGATAACTTACGTTGAGCTTCATGTGGTTGGATCTGCTGAATCACTCACACAAATGTTTAAAAACCCAAATCAGCTTTGTACAGAAAAATAAAAATTAAAAATCTAGAGATTTCACTCGGATACAGCTTTCCATCCCTGGCAGCAGTTGGAAAGACTACATAGTAATGGCACTCTATGCATAGATGTCACAGTATTTTCCAGACCGTGCCAAACAGCCTTTTCTATTGTGAGAAAACTTAAGAGTAATTCATTAAAGAAGGAGTATATGTAACTAATTTGCTGACAGATAAATGAGCGGATACCACGAATGTGCTGCTTATCCATCCTCAAGCTTTCCAGTCTAAATAAGCCTCTAAATACTCTTAAAAAATATGCTTAAAAACTATGTATTCGCAAAGACACACAAACACAAAGCTAGCGTCCCCTTCAGCATCCGTATCTGTAGTTTATAATCCTATTTTGATTAAGTTTTACACAAGGTGTCAACCATCGTTATTACACTACATGGAAAGAAAGGAGCAGAAGAGAAGTACAGCTGTGTCCCCAGGACATCTTATGCTTTCCCTGTCCCTCTACTTAACTGTGAGAGATAAACCACTGTCCTCAAAGTAATTCAGTTGTAGCGATCCCATCCAAAGGCTGCTCTGTCATGCCATTTGAAAATGTGTGTGCTCTTTAGGTCTTCTGCTCAAAGTAGAGAAATGCATGATCCTCTTACACCATAAACAGCTATCACATCTTAACCCCCTGGCTGTAGATGGAATACGTCCATCTCTGTGACCAAAAGGGCTCCAGGGAGACTTCATAGCAGCCTTCCAGTACCTAAAGATGGCCTACAGGAAGGATGGGAGGAACTCTTTATCAGGGAGTGTAATGATAGGATGAGGGGTAACGGTTTTAAACTGAAGGAGGGTAGATTCAGATTGGATATTAGAAAGAAATTTTTTACTATGAGGATGGTGAGACACTGGAACAGGTTGCCCAGGGAGATTGTGGATGCCCCATCCCTGGAAGTGTTCAAGGCCAGGCTGGATGGGGCTTTGATCAGCCTGGTCTAGTGGGAGGTGTCCCTGCCCAGGGCAGGGGGGTTGGAACTAGGTGATCTTTAAGGTCCCTTCCAACCCAAACCATTCTATGATTCTATGAAAATACTCTCTTTGATAAAAATCACTGATGATTTCAAGAAGTCAGTAACGAAATCTATGTAACCACAACAGAAATAACTTTCTCAGTTCATTACATATCGTAGCAGATTCTCACATTAGAGTAACTTTTAAGTTTATAACTAGATATAACAGATAAAGAATTAACTGTTCTTGTGCATTTAAACCCTTGTAAAAAACAGTCAAAGAGCAGGCCACTCCGGTTCGAGACACATTATAGCTGTTCAGTTTCACAGTCATAAATAAAATACACTGACTAAATCACAGAGCTTTTAATAAACGTATAACATGTATTATATAGTTTAGATGAACTATTTTTACTTCTTTTTGGTTTTACCATGCACAAAGCACAGTCTCAATTGAAAACAGTTTCTGGGCTCCATTGCAGCATTAAATAATAATAAATGCAGCTATGTGAAAAATTAAAATGATGATATAAAGGCACCAGAGTTACCAGAATGCATAAAAAGTGAATGCTAATGAATGAAGCCTTTTGAAAACAGAAAGTCAGATGCATACATCAAAGCTGTTTAGCATGTATTTAGCCTATAATCTAGCCAGGCATTGACCTTGTCAGAGTTACAAGGGTTATTATATTTTTATATACATATATATGTATGCATGTTACTCTTAAATTGATACACATTTTAGAAGAGCCACATTTTATTAGGCAAGAAATTATGCATTATGAAAGTAATTTCTTTAACCTTTGCATTCTTACATTTAAATGTAACAGTGGCAAAGCCAGGAGAATTCCACTTGTCTCTTTTTCTTACATTCCTCCTATAATGTTCTAAGATGCTTCTTAAGCACAGGACTACATTCTACTCTTGCCATTACCTCCTTGGAAACCTGGAGTATTCCAAGGTTGACTGCTTCAAGTTTGCGCTGAATCCCAATCCCAACCCAGGAATATTCTAATTCCACAAAACAATTTTTGGAGCAGTTCCACAAAAAGAGGATGTATGATCAGCTTTCTCCTGATGGCAACAGTGACAGCAATAATATGATTACTGTGCGGCAAAAATCCTCTACATTATCACATGCTTTAATAGGCATCCTTAGAATTTGTTTTCCAACTGTCATCCATTGATACATCCTGATGGCTAAAGAAATACAATTAGAATGGCTAACTCATCCTCACACGGCGTTAGAGGACAGCTAATCATTGGAGTAGAAGAATCCTCCCTCGGTGCATAAACAAGCATAGGAAATCAATGTCTATTTTGGCAAATGAAGTAAAGTTTAAATAGGGTTGCATTTTTAGCACAAAAATATGACAGACCAATTACTTCCACTGCCCACCCTTCTACCAGAAGGCTCACTTCCAGATTTTCACTTCTTACTGACTCACTGGTGCTCTTGTTTATACTACAGTGAAACATATTTTAGAAGTCCAGCAGTCAATGATTCGATTAACAAAGTGCCAAATAGTATTTTAGTGAAGATTACTCTTCGCATTTGTAAAGTTTTAAAAAAAAGCCTTAGTGGCAAAAAAGTATTATATCCAAAAATTACTTTTTATGTGTGGTTAAACGTTAATTCAGCATGTCTCCCAACATCGCTTTCTAAAATATACTTTTCAGTTAATAACTTGAAATTCAGACTCAGTTTGTTGCGTTACACCCTGAGGCTAGCAAGCATAAGGAAAGCTGCTGTTTCTGCTGGCATGATGAAGGCTACAGGACAAATGGCGGTGGGAAAGCACCTGTAAGTAATTAGAAGAACTGAGACAGATATTACTTTAGAAAAACCTTGTTTTGCAAAAGATTAAAACAAAGGAAAAAGTGAGAGTCTGTTATAACGCTATATTAAAGACCACAAGTGAATCCTTTCATTTTAAAACTGAGATTTTATGCAGTAATTAGAGATACTTTTTAAGCACACTTTACTTGGTTTTGCAATGAAATGATTTAAGGAACTTCTTAAGAAAAAAAAACTTCTTTATGGTGAGGGTGACAGAGCACTGGAACAGGCTGCCCAGGGAGGTTGCGGAGTCCCCTTCTCTGGAGACTTTCAAGACCCGCCTGGGTCCTGAGTAATGTGCTCCAGGCAATCCTGCTTTAGCAGGGGAGACGGACTAGATGATCTCTAGAGGCCCCTTCCAACTCTGAAATTCTGTGATTCTCCTGCCCCCACTTTGCAGAAAATAACACGGAAGGACAAAAATGGTATTAATAAAAAATAAAATTTGGATGTTAAATATGACATTTCCTCCCTTTTCTTATGCATGCCTGCACTTTCATCCTTAACTAAGTGCCATGTACTGAATTTCAAAGCGTTATTTCTCTGCACGGCAATAAGGTCACACTCAAGACTGCCTGCTGCAAAAACCAGTCACACAGAAAGAAATTAATGGTGAGTTTTCTGCACTACTTGGAAACGTCCTCCAGCCCTATATATATTTAAACAACATATGATGCATTTGCTGTTAAAATCAACAGAGTTAAAACATAATTTTGTTTTAAGTTGCAATTGCTCCTTTACCGTGACGAACAAGAGAATGTCATTTATTAGGCTATTTATTTATTATTTGGAAATATACACCACATATCTGATTGGAATGCCATCCAAAATAGGTGAACCTATGTATATAAACAGAAAAGCACTTATTTAGACAGCTTAAGTAGTATTTTCATATTCAATAACTGCAATTTGAGCATGCAGTATATTGTTAGATATGAAATGTATTTCCAAAGCAGGACTTCCATGATAAAAAAACCACAGAAGATACTCAGTTCTTCTGCCAGGAAGGTTAGTGGTAACTAGAGTTCTGCCTTAGGAAATAGTAGAAAGCTCTGGAATGACAGAGAGGACATGGGAATTTCAACTGAGATGAAAGTGAGAAAATTCATGCGTAACTAGAGCGTGGATTTACCACAAGCACTACTCATCCAGGTACCTGCCGTCTTTGTCAGAAGGCTGAGATGTGCATTTGGTGTTGGGCACATGCCAGGAAGACCCTGGTCTATTTTCTGCTGCTTGAAATATGCCAGTCCTCCCTCTAGAGCTGCTGCACAGCAGCGATCAGCTGTTATTACGGGAGGCATGAAGACTGTGATATCTACTAAACAAAATTAAAATATCTACCTTTCCAAAAGAGGATGGCAGCAGCCTTCCACTCTCTCTTGAGCTGGATCGGGAGGCAGTTTTACCAACACTCATTTCCTCTTCACACCTGGCTATCTTCTTTTTCAGTCTCTCTCTTCTTTGCTGGTCAGCAACTTAGAAAAGAGACAAAGTTTGTCAGATCCAAACTGAAATCTTATTCTTTTTTTGTCCTAAGTGATTTGAAAATGTCACAGGGGTTTCCAATCGCTCAGCAAAGTCAGAGAGCAATTATGAAAAATTAACCTCTATTCTTAGAAAAAAATATTAGAATATGCTGGTAGCTAAAACTGTACCTTAGCTGAAGCTGTACCTTAGCTTCCCTGAAGTATTCTCGGCTCCCACAACTAATGCAACACTACACAAGAATTCCAAGATCACTACTGCTAACAGAGCACTCTGCTCAAAAACTCACAAGTGTGCTCTCAGATTTTTATGGATGGAACTCCTTTGATGTACCCTCACCCAGTATTTCAGCAAAATTCAACGTGTTTACTGACAGTAAATTGGACATGTAAAAAATCCATGCTTGAACTATGTAAAAATAGAGAGTAGTCTCCCAAGCGCAGAAATCCATGGCAAAACAGCACCTTCCTACCAAGAACATAAATGATGAAGGCAAACACAGTGAAAGGGCCACTGCCACAGCAAGAGGGAGAAATGTTATCCGTCTGCACCGCTCTGCAGTTCAAGACCTTGTTCAGTGTTCCTGTAGCACAGAAGATGAGCGAAGTATCTGCCATCAAACAAAGCGAAGAGCATGAAAGATGGGTAAATTTTCTGTGTTCAAGTGTGCTATCAGTCACCTCCATCTGCTACCTTGCATAATACAGCCCCCAGGTGCCACAGATGAAGTTCACAAAGTTGAAAAAGCCAAACGAGGCTGATGAAAAACATTAATAATTTAATTTCCAAATGTGAATGAAGAGGTTTTATATAAGCAATCATACTTTTTGAAGTCTATATACGCAACAAAACCTGTTTTAACTCTTCACTACATTTCTCACTCACTTAACGCAGACCTAAGCGTATGTATGGTTTGTTTGACACAGACAGAAAGGCCTTTGCGGATTTCTTCTTCAGTTTCATAACGTATTTATATCACACTCTGGTAAACCCCAGTCTTCACACACACTACTATACTTAACACATGGAAATGTAAATAACTTTGTGGATTGGTATGGTACATTCTTCCAGACAGCTGAGAACTACAGCAATCTGAGGACATTTAATCAACCTTTAAAATACATTCATCTGTGTACATTAACCCTCCAGACACATTAATCTCTAGGAATTATTTAAGTAAGTGTATTCATTTTATGAAACATTTTAGTCCCCTCTTAAACTAGAAATGATTCTTTCAGATGCAAAATCCTTGCTCTCATTCCTCAGGAAAATCCCTCTTTCTCTGTTGTTCAATTTTTACAATTGATATGTAAAATACAAAGTAATTTCTTTTATGTCTGCTGATTTATTAAGTGTATTCCATTAGAGTATTTACAGTATGAACTTGTTTTTATTCCTGGAAAAAACATTAGCTGAAGTTAAGATATGCTAAATTCTACAACTCTGAATTAAAAATACACCTTGTAACAGAAGGAAAAAATATACTGCACCATTAAACAATTAAAACTCAATATTTTTTTTCCTACACTGATTTATTATTATCTGGCTGTTCTAAATTACTATTTTTTCTAATTGTGTTTGTCTTAAAAGTTAACAGACAAGCACTCAAAAATTAGCTGCAGGTCAGAAGTTTTACATGTTTGAGCTAAATAATTACACGCGCTGGGCCAACAGAGCGTGTCCGTGCGTGCACGTGCATGGAAGCTGTGAGAACTCACGTCTTGCCTACTGCTCAGGTAAAATGGTGATGGCTGAAATGCGTGGTGAATAAAATATCTAGGGAAACAATGAATGAATGACAGCTCTACAAAGCAAAAATGCAAATCATACAGAAGTATGAATGTCTCGTTTTGTAAGTGTGAGTAGACGCCTGAAACACAAATTTCCTTACACTCAAGTGCTTAAGTGGAAAGTGGGTTTGTCTAAGACAAGACAGGCTTAATCACTTCACTACATGTTCTACCTGCGTACCACGGCTTAACAGGAGTTTCTGGGCAAAGTGCAAAGCACTGTGAATATTATTGCAAAACTGAGTTCTCGTATTGTCCTTATTCTGCTCTTTACAGGATAAAGACTAAGATTTAAAATACATGGACAGACTCTGCCTTTACTACTGGCGTTCAAAGCTATAGAAGCCCACTACAAACCTCCTCCCAGGACTGTGTGCTACGACTCTTCTCAGCCAAAGCACAGCTTGTGCCCATGAGTAAAGAAAGAACGAAGAGTAAGTATGCCAGCTAAGGCTATCTTTAGATGTCAGAATGACCCATTGGGACTACTGTCACCTGCATGGGAAATGTACAGTCTTTGTCTCGCACCAGCCATATAGTGAGCTTAGCTCAGCTAATCCATTAAGTGCGTTCCAAAAGCTATAAAGTCACTCACGCATACTGAAAGGCAGAGCAGACATATGCAAATCACAACAGCAGAAAATCCCAGCAGTGTACCCATCTTGTTGCAAAATTGGGGAATTTTCAGGCTAGATCAGCTGTAAAAGCTAGGAACTGTGAAACCAGCAAAGCAAGAGATAAAGAAATCCTTCTTGAAAGGTTCTTGTAGACGTAAACAGACAGGCAGGTGTAAGTTAGGATAGTCCTGAGGCAGGTAGCAAGTAACTCAGACAAGGGTACAGGAACAGACACAAAAACATGCATTCTGCCTACCTCCCCTTACTTCACATGTCCTTACCCCAAGCAGGGACTGGAGAATCCAGTCTTTCCATTTGACTTTAGCCAGACAGAAAATGGTATCATACAAATGGCCTGAACCTTGAAGGCACTAATTACAGTATTACAACTGATGGGAGCTGAAGATACTTAAGGCTGCCATACATAACCACTTGTCCTGCAGCTGTGAATATATTAAACGCAGAAAGAATGAGGCCAGCGTTCAGGAAGAAACATGTAATTTTAAATGGGAGATTTATCTGTTAATTGGAAAGCTTGCTCACTGCTGAAGATATCTTCTGCCTCAAATAAATCACAGATACAGCTTCTTTAGTTTTCAGTGAGGTTAATAAACTAAATTTGACAAGAGTGCCCTTGTCATAGACTAGCGGGAAGTAAACATCAACTGCTTTTGGTAACAGATACTTAATAATTTCACTGCACGTAGCTTTTACGGCACATTGGCTCCAGAAACACATCACATTTGTAGAGTTAAATATGGGAAAAGTTCAAGACAATAAGTATCTTGCGACAAATAAAAAAAAAAAAAAAAAAGAAAAACACTGGGTTTTTTTTCTTCTCTTTAGAACTGGAAAACTAAAAGTTTAATAATAAAATACAGAATGAAAAAATACAGTCTATAGATCCAAATAACGTGAGTCCCCTTTAAAGTCTTATTAGAGTCTTTAAGATTAATTATATCTTAACAACTGCTGTGCTTAAAACCACCACAAAGATTTATAGTATAGTAAAGAGAAAATGTATTAGACTATAAACAAAGTAGTGATTTTTGCATATCAGATAAATTCAGAGTCTGTGAAACTGAATGCCATTAACTTATTGCACCCACCCCATGAATGTGTTCTCTAAATTCTGTGGTTAATGAGGGGAAGCACAAGACCATGAATGTTAGAAGTTAAACTGTAGCGTTCTCCATAAAGAGCTACCTATAAAACGCTCATCAATCTGTCCTAGAAGTAACACTTTTGCCCAGGCAAATGCCCTTTTTGCAAAGGGTACACCACACTTCTAAAGCACAGATCACATTGTTGTATTTCCCTGTTGGAATACTCCCTCTATAGGCTTGATTCTTTTTTCCTCAAGCCTAGGCTGCAGCAGTATTTCCAGACACACGCTTAAAGTTATAAAACAAATGTCGTAAACCTGAAGAAACAAAATAATCATACATACCACACTCCCAAGCAGCTTGAAAGCTCTGCGCTTATAAGGACAGTACGATTTGGAATGCCAGTCCTTGTCCTTTGCTCTGAATTTCCAATCTCCAGATTTATCATACGTCACATCACAGTAAAACTGGCAGCTAACCTTCAAGTTATTTCATTTTTGATGTAAATAATCCATGGCAGACAATGAAATATTAAGTTAGATTTAAATTGAGTTCAGCTTGCAGAACAATGTACCCCAAAGGAATTGTCCAACGGCGAGCATTTCTCCATTGTGTTTTTATATCAGCTATTTTTGCAGTAACCCATTCTGGTTATTATTTCCCTTATGAATTCTCTTAGATAAACAATGCAAACATCAGCCTCATTTCTGCTGAGCTTGAAGTGCCTGCAGTGACCGTAATTAAAGTGTTCAGCATATCAGCTGGTGACATTACTTCTGCAAGCAAGCTTTTCTTTCTGTAAGAATTTTTACTATCAGCTTCCTAGCCCTACACAAATCCCCAGTACACCATGATTTAAGCACCTGGGGTGAGATCTCATCAAATACAAACTGAATTTTGCCATTGGGTGTGAAGTCCAGGTTTCTCATAAGTCTAAATCTAAATATCTTAACACAGAAATTTTAATTTTCATAACCCTAAGAGATGATTCTGCAGGCCTGTGCATCCATTATCAGTAGCACTGTTTCATCAAATAGGGGAGGAATCACCATTAAAAAAGGTCACAAAAGATTTATTAGAGGCTTGATATTACAGCCTTGCTTGTATCAAATAGAAAGTAACGTTTGTATTGGGGTACTACTAATGGCAAAATCTGGCCATTGCTAAAGCTTGGAAAGAAAGCCTAAGAGTGAGAAATGAATCCTTCAGAGGAATTTCAGGAGAGGCTAGAAGCACAGGATTATCCCAAATCCATCCACCTCTGATCCTTGTACAGGGTCCTCATCTGACAGACATCTCATAGATACTTCTGGCAGTCGTATGAAGAATACAGCAGCCTGTACACAGCCTACTACACGGGAATTGTGAAATGCTGCACTAACGCTGAAGAAAACTTCCAAGGCTGCTCAGGTAAACCCCCACTCATGTTACAGCCTAGAGAGATACACCCTAGAGAGAGGTGTATCTGGCTTCTGGGTGGATTTTGTTTCAGGGTACCACTGGGGCAGTCCCCAAGGACAATTTAGACATATTGTACTAAGCTAATACTGAGAATAAGTGGAAAGCATAATTTTATTCCTGTTCTCTGGCATGCTACAGCTATTTTGTGATCCTCAGTGGTGGAAAATGTTATAAAAACAACACCACCCCCCCTCCAGTGGATAAATAGCAAAGCTGGGTCAAATCAATTAAAAATCAGGGACACATTTTTAATAATAATGATGATGAACTACTGAAACAACTACAAAAGGAAATTATATTTTCTCTATTTCTTGACCTTTACAGGTCAAGACTGCAGGCCTTTCTTGTTTATGTGCTTTATTTACCATATTCAGTATAGTTGTTGAGTTCCCTATTAGCACAACGGGATGGAATTTTTGGTCTGCTTCACTCATGATGTCAGACTAGATGATCTAATGTTGTTGCAAATACAAACTCTGTGGAAAATGTATTTTTGATGTACTGAATACATATCTAAAATGAATTACCTCTCATAAAACAAGAAAGAAAACCTTTCTGTAGAAGAAACTTTAAAGTAAATAACTTCTGCAAGAAGTAAAATTACTACAGTTAAAAGTACACGTTCATAAAGATTTTTTACACAGTGAGTTTTCCTGCTCTCCAAAAATTCAGACTCGATAAATATACTACAACATCTTTCCAAAGACACACTTGAACTCTGAAAACACACATTAGAATTAGCTGAGTGTTTGACTTTAAAGAGCTTATATTAGTTGCTTATAACTTTCATTTTCAGAAATGCGTATGTAAGGAGAAGACTCAACAGAAAAGTTAAGAATCAAAGATGGGGAGATCTTCTGAAAGCTTCCTGTAAAACAGCAGCAACAACAGAATACAGAAGACAGCTGTTGACAGCATAAAGGGTAGACAGATACAATGTAAAACGTGGTCACGTGAAAAATTAAAATTTAAATACAGAATTCTATAAGAATAAATATTTCTTGACATGTCTACTTGAACCTAACCCCCCAAAAATTAGAAAAACAACATCACTGATCAGTCTGAATTGTTGTCTCTCCCCATCTCTCAGCCCCCTCCCCAAGCGTTCCAGTTCCATCAGGCTAAAACAGACTTCTGGTGGGTAACTTCTCAGAATCTTTTTTTTCCCCCTTCTTCTTCTCCCCCTCCCTCCCCTCGGTATCAAAGAGACCTGCATTCCCAAGCACACTAATCACTGGGTTCAGGCTGTACTATCAATATGCCCTGTGGAAAAACCTCTAAACACATGGGTTGAAAAGTTAGTACTGTTAGAAACCAGGCATGTGTAGCAGCAGCTGTCTTACTTGGCACAGCTTTTGTCAAGTTTTCTGGCACAAATTCCACAACCACAGGCTTCTAATGGCCGCTGGTATCAATCAACATGCTTGGACTAATTCTGAACATAAAAGTTTCACATTTCAAGAAGTTTCACATTTTAACAACTATTTTAAGTCAATAAGGCTGATCTAATACACAAGAACATGCTCGCTGCTAGCCCAATGGCATGGCAGCTTGCCTACTTCGCTGCCAGCGAAGATACCAGGAAAAGAACAGTGGAAACTAAATCCACTTTAAGGACAGAACACATTCAGTTGGCCAGGGAGAATGCCAACTACAGTATCATGTTTAATTCTTAAACACTGATGACTGATTCATGGCAACAACCCCAAAGGGAAATACTCACCTGCTATTTTAGCAGTCCATGAAGCACATTTTCAAGGGATGTTTTCTAACACTATCTGCAGGAATTCTGTTTTGTAATTCTATGTTATTAATAAATCTTGGCATTTCAAACTGAAAATTTACGCCCTTTCCCAAATCTCTTTTGAAATAGAGGGGGAACAGAAACCTTATTTGGGATACGATAAGTAATAAGACAAGGAATACAAAAAGAAAAAAGTAATAATACGCTTCAGTTGAGGCAATGACAGGCGCAAAACTGCTGGCAGAATAAAGCTGTAAACCCCTCGACTATAGAGATTCCCCTGATATTCAGTCATATTGATGCTGCAACTGTTTCTGGAAAAATTGTGGGTCCCATCTCCACCAAGAAAAAGAAATTGGCTTGAAAATATTTTAAAAATCCTTTTCTCTTACTGTCTTCTTCAGTACATTTTCAGTACTCTTACTGCTTGAGCTACTGGCTGTCATACCCACACGATCTGTTTCATTGAGACAGAAGAAAAACTATTCTCCAGTGGATTGCCAGAGACACTGCAAATGGTACCTTGCACTGAGCCGAACACCTGAACAGAAACACTTGGTTGCATTATTATTACAGTACAGAAATCTGTAGTTCTTGATGAACAATGCATAGAACAGTAGGAAAAAAAACCAACACCTCTAATCTTAGGAATGAAATAAATCAAAATAATTCGCAATTTCATTCTAAACATCTAGAGTTTATAAGATTAGTGCAGATACTGGACAAGGGATGCCTGAGTAGTCTTAAACACCTTGAAGGCAGTGAGACCAATCATGAAGAATTTGAAAGTAGATGTGCCCTATGGAATTTTCCCTTTACTAACTCTGCACAAATTTCAGCCTGCGTGGCAGAGTTTCTTATCTAAGGTGATCTCAGTCAGGTAACAAAAAATATGAAGAAAGCAGGTCAGAAAAAAATATCAGTTACATGCACACATTGAGTATAGATATTAATCCTCAAAGATTTTTTTAAGAAAGGATAATCTTAAGTATCTGGTACAAACGCATACACAAAAATCCTGGACCTACTGCAGCTGAGACACTTTTGTCATTGACCAACACAAAACAACAATCTCAACTATGGCACCTAAACCCCTTATATTCCACCATCCAAAATTTGCCTTTGAAACTGGAATTACCAGGATAAATGCTTTCAAATGAATTCAGTTCTAATCCTGACAGTGTTTGAATTGGACATCTGGAAAAAATCTTTTAGCTATGTAAATATTACGACATTGGAATGGGTAACTCAGGTTGCAGAACCTCCATCCCTGGAGGTTTCCAAGACTTGGCCGACTGATCTAGTGTTGGCAGAAGCCCTATCTTGAGCAGGAAGCTCAAGGAGTTCTAAATGACCTCCGAAGGTCCCTTACAACCAACATTTCTGCGATTCCATGAAGGCAGGTACATGACAGAAGCTTAGCTTCCAAAACATTAGGAGAAATGACAATGCATGCAGACTGAGCCGCTGAAGAGAAATCACTAGACAGGAAATCTATGAACCAGTGTCTCTCATCTCTGCTGAGTGGAAAGACCCTCTTCTGAAATGGTAAACAGAACCAGCAAGCAAGCTATATAACTTACAGCCTTATGTTTGGGGCAAGTGCTGAACTACTAGTAAAATCAGACATTGAGACATTTCTCTCACTCTTGCAGAAAAAAAGAATGGGCATCTTCTACTGCAAGAAAAATAAGTGTTTGTAGCATTTTATGTAGACAATTTAAGATAAAATTGTAATTGGTAACATTTTTCAGCATTGCAAGGTAAAAACGCTACATGGAGGAATATTCTACTAAAAAGATGTTGTTTACATAAGTTTGCTTTATTACTTTGCTTTCTATCTTTCACTTGGCACTCTCATTTTTAATAGAGAACACGAAGCACTTCACAAAATAAAACCTAAAAACTGGGACAGAGACATAATACTGCCTTGAGAAGCCACTTTTAGGGAAAAAATACACAACACTATTGCTTTGTTAAACAGATTTTTAAAAAATGGCAAATTCATTGTCACTTTATAATTGCACAATTCTTCCCAGTGCAGAACAGCAAGCAAACAAACTATATTTTAGAATTTAGCTAAATCTAAGGATAAAAAGCTCTAATCACACTGGATACTCAGCTCTGGGAGACCAAGAAGTCCGTCCAGCATTTCTTCCAAATGAATCCTGTGCTACTGACTAGGATCCCAGTCCTTGAGCTATGATGCTCAGCTTCACTTTATGAGCTATCTCTATTTTGGGAATATAATAAATTTCAAGGAAGTAACATTAGAACTTCCAAGTCTTAGGCTAGACTAACAGCAGGTAAATTGAGGATTTTTTTTTTTTTAAATCAAAGGCTTTATTTTTTTTCTGATAGCTATAAGATTTTTTTTCTTTTGTGAATAGGAAACATCTTCTAGGGCTGCATTGGTTGTATGCATGTTCTAATACGATAAAACACAGCAGCAGATTTCTCCAGCCCAGTTTGAAAACAGGTGAAAGAGCAATTAAGAAAGGATTTAGTGCACCAATTTTATCAAACAGATGGGTAAAAACAAAAGCAGCAACACAGGTGAAATGTTTCCGTCACACTAATGTTCTGTCTGTGACCAGGACAGAGTTACATAGTCAGACACCAGTCAGAGTAAGATGAACTGAAAGAGAAATATATTGCACAAAGCCTTGCTATCTGAAATGGAAATTTCCTCACTACAGAGCACACCTGCTAGTGTCATGACAATTAGCTGTTAAGGTTAAGGCACTGTTGCTGTCTCCCAAAATGAACTCATTAGTCAAGAAAACTCATTCTGGTGTGAAACACACAAGCTACCTACCAGCTCAGAAGCATTTTATCTGTAAAGACAGCGGACTCTAAAATATGTGGGCATTTGTTGGTGTTGAGAAATACCCAAGATCTGAAAAGGTATGGAAGCATAATTGTTAATTAGGGGACCTAAGAAAGATTCCAGTAGATGCAGAGAGAAAAAATACATGAGGGTTTTACTACACAAACACATAGGTGTAAATTTTCTTCTTACACAAACCCTGTATTTTTCAAAGCAAATCTTGGTAGAGCTGGGGCATGAGAAGGAAGACTCTTTTCAGATGACTCTGCAGAACAGGTGATCTGAAATTCCTACTGCAATCTGCAGACTCTAGATATTCCCGCAATACTGCGGCTGCTTGTGATGCACCTTTTGAAAGCAGGAAAACACAAGCCAACATACAGCATCTTTGATCCTGGTGCAGCTTATTGCTTAATTCAGTCTCAACCCATTATGCAGAAGTACTGAAACAAATTCTAATGAAATTGAGTCTTTCTGCCAAAAGGATGACTGATTTCCTGCATCAGCTCTAGTTACTCTGATCATTTTACAAGGCAGTATCACTCTGGTTTGGCTGGATTTGAGACTAACCACAAAGTATTCTGTCCCAAGTTTATCTTTCCCTCCTAAAAGAATATTTTACTTTTTTACTGTACCTCAGCAGCTGTAACTAAATATTGAACTCGAGAAAAAAAGAACATTCTCTAATTGCATTAGTGAAAATGACAGATAGAAAACAGAAATATACCTTTGTTATTTTAACAAACAGCTGCTATTTATCCCCTTTGACTAATACACTTCATTTATTATTCCATAAATCAATGAGTTGAAAGTATTGGTCTTTAGCTAACACTATGAAGTAAGGCTACCGTAATGATATCGTTAAACAGCATTAAGAAATGAGATAACTCCCAGAAAAAGTAACCGTGGTTTAATCCAGGCTGTGGGGCTGTGCACTTGTAACTGGTTCTGTTTTCTGTGAAATGGAATGAGAAATTTCAGACCCGGTCCCCAGGTGCCCAGAATTCCTCTTGACTTTGCACTATTAAGATATCTTCTTGAAAGTTCCAGCTCACATTATATCAGAATAAAGGAGAGAGAAAACGCTGAAGTTCTCCTTACATGCTCCATTAACTGTGTGGATGAAAAGAACCCTAAGCAAAATTAATTGTGAACCTAAGCCCAACTAATCACTCTAACAGACAAGGTCCATCTCACTAGCATTACATACACTGCAGACTCTTTACAGACTTTTTACATACACTGCAGACTAATAGCTGGAGCAGTATATGAAAAGCTGAAGAAACAAGGAGATACATGAATGCTTTATCAAGGGTTATATTCTATTGTTATTCTTCTATTCCTCTGGCTTTTTTGTTTTAAGTTAGTTTTACAGAAGCTTTTGCAGAATTAACGTACCACAAATACTTACATTTGATGCTGGTCAACCTACTTTTGGGCACTGAACAGTCTACAGCTGCTGAAAATAAGAAAAAAAATAAGTGTGAGTGAGTCGATATTTACTTAGTATTTATCGTGGCCAGAAAAAAAGCAATAAAACAACACAGAAGACTAATTTAATTAGCTCACAGCAATTTTTCTCTATTTTAAAATATGCTAGTTACAGTGTATTTAAAGTACTAGTTTGATATTAATACAGAGAATTTTTGAGATAAAGATGTTAAAGTAAAATATATATTTGAAGGAAGAATCATCATTTATATTAAGATTCCTTACAAAAGGTTTCTATACACTTTGCGCTGATGGCATTTAACTGCACATCTGAGGATACTATGTTAAATGGTAGAGACATGACAGATTATTTGTGAGCATGGACTCTGGCAGAATCCAAAGCCCCACTATACCTCTCTTTAAAGCAGGTATTAAGAAAAGGAGCGATGATAATCAGTGGAACCACCTCCAAACCCTATTTCTGAAAATACGTAGAAAAAGAGTGTACAATGTTTTGGGAGGCATTCAAAAAACATTTCTCTTGTAACTCATATCCCACAAACTTTTATGGATTCAATTTAAATACTCAGGACATCCTGTCAAGCCCTAGCATTAATAACTCCAGGACTGAGATCCCCAAGACAAGTTTATGCTGTGAAGAATGAAAATAGGCTGTGAACTGTAAACCAAACCAACAACTATCTACAGACTTTTCTTAGTTCTGTGCACGATATTAACTTTTTAAGCACAGTATTTCATGCTCCTTGTATAACCTTAAAAAAACAACTTTGGCTGTAATACAGTTTATTTTCAACTATAGCACTGACAACGGCATATTGTCAGTTCATAGTGGAGTAAACACATATTTCTAAATCTGAAAATTTTTTGATCAAGATCTCACAATAATTAAGAAACAAACAAACATGTACAAATTCAATAGGCTTTTAAGTTCCAAATTTCACAATATTTGTCTTTTGATAAATATAAGTGAAATATGTGACAAAATCACATACATATCTAGTGCTCAATAAGACAGATTAATAACACAATTTTCTCATTTGCAAACACATGGGGCAATTTTCAAAGTCCTTAAAAGTACCTAGTGCAATTGACTGAAATATGAACAAGTGATAAGGAACATTTTTAAATTAAAAAAAAAAAGAAAAAAAGAAAGGACACAGTGGTCTGAATTTAACTGAAAATGTTCTGTGTTAATTCTCAAAATAAATTCTGTATGCTTGCTATTGTGACTATCTCCATGATTTTCAGTTCAGCATATTATTTCATAATTAATTATTTTATCAAAAGTAGAATAAAGAGAATTCAGCACAAAGTACCCTGAAATTAAACTAGTATCTTTGGTAGCACTTAAGGAAAATGTTTCCATACAAAACTTCCTATTCCAATAATATAAAAGTATTATTAAGTAGCAGCCATATCTCCTTGCTGACATCAGTCTGAGTATGAAACAGGAAGAAATCCATACTTCCCACAATCCAATTCATTCCCTTGATATGAGTCCGTTCTGAAAGAAAGAGCTAAATCTGGGGGGAGAAAGTTCATTCATATATGCACATTTTTACCTTTGGCTGAAAGGATTTTGTTATAATGAAACACCATGTGATCTCTGATCAGGTACTGGGTAGTTAGACTTCGGGAGGAGTCGATGCAGAAAGCTGTCAAGATCAAAATACATTAAAACATTGTAAAGGCAGGCACAAGAATGCTAAAGTTTTGAACAGTTATTAACTGCAATTCAAAGCCACAAACTAGATTAGTGTGTGCGTAACTTCTTTGCCCAATGGCAGTCCTTTTTCTTTAACAGCTACTATCACATGAAATCATCCCGTCTCCTTTGGGTTTTTTTTCCCCGCACTGAGCCATTAACTCAATAAATAGCTACAGAAGTGGCTGAAGGTGGACTATGAAAATGTCAGCATGGAAACTTCCTGTTTCTCCATTCTATGCTCTTCTGAAAAAAGTGTCTGAGGTGGCAGTATGGTACAGAAACATATACTAGCTCATATAAACTACTGACTGTAAAAGAATATGTTTAACCTCAAGGGTTCCTTAAAGCAGTAACCATATTTATAATCCAGCTAATACAGATGTGACATCTATATATTTGGATATCTTGCTAACCATTTCTAGCTAGCATTACAGTCCAGGCAAAACTCACTTCTCAAAAGTATTTTCAGTAATGAATACTAAACGTAAATACTATTAAACTTCACCAATTGAGCTCAATGCAAAGGTTTTAATAACAAAAACATTTTAATCATAAAATCAATGAATTCACATAAAAGGAATCACGTCAACCTTCTGATGAAAGCACATGTGTTACTTACCATTACTCTTTGTACTCAAGTGTCCTTTAAACGGACTTGCTGGACCACATTTGGGAATGCCAACAGCTGGGTATTCACTCACTTTATTAAAGTGTGAAACAAAACAAAAACAAATGTTAGAAAAAAGAAAATGCATATTTTGAGAGACAAGATAAAGCAGACAATCCTTCCTCAAAGAACTCATGAATGACTGTAGTGGACCTTTTTCACAGAGGAAAAAAATCGTTTGTAAATGTTATACTATTACTGGAGTACAACAGTGTAGTTAAGTAACTTAACCTAAACACCAAGATATGATGGTAGTACTTTCACTGGTTCAGGGAGCTAAACAGTGGAAGAAACCATTAGATCACTTCACTCTGAACTTTACACCGGTCATCAAACTGCAGGCAGAAGGTTTTGTACCTATGCTAATCTTCCATTTGTTTTAAAGTTTTAGGGATGGAAATTTATCATTACGTCAAATGAGTAATGTGAAAATATTCCGTACGCAGACAATGACTGGGGTTAGTATTATATTAAAATACAAGTTTAATAGGTAGAAGGAATTATGCTTGTGTGAAAATCATCCTATCAATGAGAACACACTGTTTCAAAAATCTATTGTTAATGTAATAGCAATTTGGTTTGCCATTCAGTCTTCTGGCAGTTTGAAAGACTGGGAACTCTATAGACAAGTGTAGATGCTGACAGAACTTAAACAACCAGTTGTTCCAAAAAATGAAGGAATTAAAAGCTCTACATCACCACCTTGAAAATAAATGTCGTACTGCCAGGTCACAATCACTGTCTGTTATGCAACCTACGATTTAAAAATCTGCACCTGAATTAATTAAGAATCTGAAGCATTTTTAGATCAAATTTTAACAGGCAATATCCTATTACTACGAATACTAGCATATACAAAGCATTCCTTTAAGGTTTACAATACCCTGCTTAAAATGCAAAGCAAAACAAACAAGATTTCTTTAACAGAGTAAATATACCACACTTAACACCGGTTATAAAGCCATGCAGCATATCTCTCCAAATTTATTATTACTATCAAGGTCCATATGGTCTTCTCATACCCATCCTACTTCTCATCTGTCAATTCAGGAGTCTGTAATCTGCCACGTAAGCGTTTCCTAGCAATTGGAGGCGCTAGAGCTCTGGGGCAGTAACTCTACTGCTCTACACCTACTGGCTACCTCTGGCTTCCCACTCTTCATCAGATGAAGCAGCAAGCTGGACCTACCCAAGATGAGTGAGAATCTCTTCTCAGTGGCCTTCAGCTGGGTCAACAAAGGCTGACATAATTACAAACTGACTGGGTGGTGCAAGAAGCCATTGCACACATATTAAAAGCCCCTTAATTCCACATCTCATGGCTTTTTACCTCTTGCATACCCAGCACCTGGCTTCTCAGGTTTTTTTTTTTTTTTCCCAATTTCCCACTGTTATATAATGACTCTTACAGTACTATTGCAATTACGTACGTAACTATTACATTCTGTAGCTCTACTTTAAGTGCAACAGCATGTTGCACAAGATGGTTAACACGCTGTCTGACTATTAATTAGTAGAGATTGCAGCAAAACAAATAATTCCTTTAATAATGTTTTAATATCATTTTCCCAAAGGCCTTATAAAAGACCACATAAATTTCAAGTGACTAGGATTAGTTTGGAAATCAACAAAATGTGTCTTGAGAAAATAAATAAAATTAAAATCACCAGCATATGTGGAAATTTGCAGAGTACTTTCTTGGGACCCTGTTGTGAAATTACACAAAATCTGGATCAATAAACTCAGTCCTCACTCTCATGAAGCCCAACAAATATCAAGGAAATTTTGAATTAGTATGAGGATTCCACGCTCCAAAAAGCCAGCATTTATGTATGGACTTCTGTGGCTTTACAGTATTAGAGGTGGTGTCTGCAACAATAGTGCTCCCACTACTCTTTGCTATGAAGCTGACAGACCAGCAGTAGGAAAGGGACAAGAAAAAAAAAATTCATCCCTGTCCTGCAATTGTTTTATCTTTCTAATGTTTTCTTTAAAGCCAAAGGACAACATTCCTGCTCATCTGCATCAATTTCAAATGGCTCATTTTACATTCCCCTCGTGGTACAATTCTTCCTAATCCCCATTTGTGATTTAAACATACATAGAGACAAACAAAGCTGAATTACTTTAAAAATATTTAAATTCCAAACATACAGCAAGAATTTATTAGATTTAGAATGACTGTCTCCATAATGACTGCAAACCTTTGTCAATAATGGCTTGCTTTCTTGTTTAATACTATATTTCTCTACATACCAGTGGTATTCACGGTCTAGCTGGATACCCACCCTGAAAGCCACGACTTCCTGAAGTTAAAATGTTCACATGTTTAACAAATGTGAGTTTTTGGGAGGACGTGAATGCTAGAATATAACATTTCAGTTGATAAAAGTTTGTCCTAATGATAAAAAAAATGCCATGTATATGCCAGAAATCTATATTATAGCAGACACCTGAGAATCAGAAGGTTTCATTCACAGTTGCTCAAAATAACCTAAATATTCCAGTATTTTCTGTATTTCAGAGCTAGGTTATAATTCCAGAAGGAGACTGGTGTGATACTGATAGATAAATGCTCACAACACCACCTCTAACTCATTTTTATGTGACAGAATCATAGAAAGGTAAGCACGGGCATCTTAAAAAAGCAGAGACATTGTTATAACTACAGTTGATTCTCCTCAGGTGAGCTAAATGACCTTGCCCTGAGTTACAGATGATCAGAGATGCTCAGAAACCTGTTGCTTTTACTGTCTTCAGCTGGAGACGCGTCTGTTCAGCTCTACAGGAAAACCAGAGGATTTTGAAATGTTCACTTGCTTTGCATAACCAGCAGATGGCATACAGATAAACTCCATCGAAAAAACTACTGTCTACTGGTTTTGTCTTTTACAGTTAATCTGTAACAGGCTTGAGGGAGGAAAAAAAGAAAAGGGGGAAAAAAAAAAAGTCAGCTTCCGCCCCTCCTCCACCCACCATTGTTATTACATAGGGCAGAAAAACTGTCAGAAAAGGTCAGATGGGAGAAATGCTTCAGTTTCCTCTATTTCAATTATGGACACGTGGACAGCCCAGAAATCCCCAATTTGCAGAAGTCCCAATGGCACTGGAAACTCAGCACCATTTGTCAAGAAGTCATGGTCTTTGTGCAGGTGCTATGTCCCCAAACCTCGGTTCCTCCTGCATGCTGTAACTTCTGTGCCACCAAGGAAAAGTTTCAAGTCCCTGATCCCACCAGATGGATCTGCGACCCAGCTCCTGCTAATTGCAGGATAACACCATCGCTCAGCACTTTCACAGGTATCCCTGAACTCCCCCAGGAAATACCTTGGACATTACAATATTGATGCATTTTCAGGAAGTAGAGGGCCTTGAATAAAAGTGTTCCTGACTGCTCAGATTTTAGGATATCCTTGAAATGTTGGGGTTGCTGCCCCATTAATACCTGGACCTGTTGAAAACTTTCATGCCATTAACAAATTACATTTTCTTGCTGTTTAGAACAGTTCCTTGACGGACAAAAGTTTATGCTGAACAGCTTTTTTCTTAATATCTAGTTGGGTTCTGGTCGCTCTATTCTGGCAAACCGTACATTTTCTTGTAGCTTCAATTAAAGAACAGAACAGTCTTTAACTTAAAAATATTTCCATAAACAGCAGAACTTGTGATGAAGGCTTCCTATGGTCCTCCCATGGTGCTTGCTCCTACACTCTCTGACTCCCGTGCAAAATAATGGGACTGAGGCCCTCTCTCTCTGTGAACTACTTGTTTTCACAAAACACGTAGAAAACTTATCACAGAAAAAGGGTCAAAGACAGTAATATGGGTGAAATAATGCTTAGCACTATTGAAAACAGAAGAGGCAAAGAATAATAAGCAAGACTTTGTTTTCTTAGGATCCCAGGCTGTTTCACGTAGATTTTCCATCAAACGTATAATTTCTACACCGAGTTCAACTTATAATATCCTCCCTATATCTTCAGTTTGAAACTCAAACCCGCTTTTTATAGTGTCAACTATTTACAATGAAGATGCACATTGCTAATATCAGAGGAGAAACTGGAGGATTTGGTATGTGGAGGATACCTAATATATTTTACTGTTTCTAAAAAACAACTGAAGTGAGGTAGAAAGCATTAACGTTCAAGTGTTTCACAACTGTAATGTCAGGTTGTTTACTGACTTTAACAGGTATTTGTTTAGATGCAGTCTGTGTTTTCAAAGTTATTTGCACAATAGCACACACTAAACTTAAACCAAAGGCTTAGATATGTGAAGACAATTTTAAAGAAGGTGGGATTTTCAGCAAATTACATAGTAACTAAATATAGACCCAACAAAAGGATGGTAACTACAAAACATAGGAATTAGAGCACCTGGATAGCTACAGGAGTGATGGAAGCTGTATTGGTTTAGGACTGCGAGCAGAGTAGCCTGTATTTTGGCTACTTTGCCTCTTTTTTTCAAAGCCATGCATGCAAGCAAGATTTCTTTCAGTGAAAAAGTTTCTACTGATTTTGTTAGTTCTTAAACAATATATTATTTGGGAACAGGAGCACTTGTCTGAACTGAACTTAGGAGAACTGATCCCAGTATTTGCAGTACTGTATCAGCTTTTGCAATAATTAGGTTTCCTGACTACAATGCACACGTTCTACTTCTTACAATAAAAAACTTCCAGTCACAAATTAAAGGTCTATGTAAATATATTTTCAGAACTGGACTGGAAACTCTAAGATAATTTCGATTCATTTAAGAAATTATTTTCTGAGATTTAAACCTCAGAAACTGACACGTGTAATGGACTCCTGTCTTTGATGTAGTATACATGTAACTATGTCACCTAAACATACATTTCCTCAGAGATATAAGTGGACTTTCCACACTGAATATAAAATCAGGATTCTTACAGTGTGTGTTCTCCAAAACTACAGAGAGCAAACAAATATTTCTAAATATTAATTAGATCTTTTAGTTCCTTCTTACTACTTCTATTTGCTTGTTGTAAACTTCCCCTGCTAGTGTGTGACACTACACAACAAAGAAGAAAATAAATTAAAAAAAAAAACCCTTTCTCTATAAATCTTTACAGCTGGTATCTATGGTAAGTAATAATTATATTATTCTAAAGGGATTTTAAGATATTTTGTTTGAATTATCTTTTCATTTTCATTTAAAATGTATCCTATCTTTATTTCTAATTTTACAGTCTTAAAAATGATGGAAATTGGTGGTTTCTATTTGTTACTTTGTTTCCTAGTTTTTGGATATGCAGAATTTATGGAAATTGTTTTTCTACAAAGCCATTTCAGACTTGGAACGTGAATATGTACTGGAAAGAAGCCCAGTCTTTCATTACAATGTTCTCATAGGAAGGATTTTAAACACAAGTATTAGACACACTATTTTTATAACAAACCTGTACTTCAGATATAGCAAATAAAAAATACTGAAAAAATTCAGTCAGGCTACCCTTACCCACCAAGACTTGTTACTTAAAAGATAACCCATAAAAAATACAGAGACCTTAGGTGCAATATTGGATATAGGCATCTAAATCCAGCAGTACAAGCCACAAAACCTTCATTTAACTGTGTAGAGATGTATGAACACTGTGTTTTCCAAAACGCAGCTCCTAGATACTAGCTTGAGTTCAAACAGCCCTCAGTCCCAGGTGGATTTAGACCTGAGGTCTCCCCAGCTGTCCCAGAGAAATATGCTCATCACTCCGCCAAGGTACGAACCCTTTTGTGCACTGCTTTTTGAGTGGCTCCAGGACTCTTGCATTCCCAGCTGAACAGCGGCCTCCTCTCAGCTGGAAATGTAGGAAGCACCTGTCTCTAATGGATTAGAACTGCAGCATCTGCATGAGATGTGGGGATGTGATCTCCCTGAGGCTAATAAGGACACTCAACCCAAGGTGACAAATGCTTTGCAAACACTCTAGCCACTACACTGATTTATAAAGGTTTGGTGGTGTTGCCTCTTCCACCTTCCACCACCAGCTCCTTTTCTTCATCTCTTCTTCCCCAATACCTCAATGGTCGAAACCAAAACTAGCTAGTGAGACACATTTGTCCAAGTGGGTAACTCGGACAACGACATGCAGAAGGGGGTTTTTGCCGTGAATTTAATACAAGTCAAGGATGCTCTATCACTACCACCCTTGTTCTACCACCTAGTGATCTTTTCAGTGATCTTCCTGCTATGAATTCACTCTTCTCTGTGCACACTAACAGTACACTACAGCACTAATGCTATACACACGCTGAGGAAGGAACAGCGGTGCTTTAAATAATCTCTGTGAAATCCTAAAACATTTGGGAGTAGGGATGGAAACGCCTTCAAGCATCTAATCTAACACATCTAAAAAGGTCATATTTAAAGTAATTATATTAGGACCTGAAATATAGGTTCCTCTCTTTTTGGTACTACGATAATTTTTAAATCAAAGTATGCATTAACTCTTTATGCTCCAGAAATTGTTGTGCATATGAACACAACACTGAAATATACAGAGTAAACACTACTATCTTAAAGTACATTAAGAGATTAACATGGTTACGAAAATCCACACTGGATTTAAACTTAATTTACTTAAATAAGAAACTAATTTTTCTATTTTTAACTGATTTTCTTTCCTATTAGCACGATGATATACTTCAAAAAAAAGAATAACAGGATACTCTATTAGTAGTACTACTACTAAAGCTTGCTTTCCTACTGATGAGGCTCACATCTTCCTACCATACCCCCTAAAATCCTTTCAATTTCCCAAACTTGCTGCCTTTTCCTTAGCTGCAGTCATTCCCCCCTCACTCTAACATCCCCAGCTGTGGCCGAGGAGGTGCTATTGATGTTATAGTCGGTTATCTAGTTTAAGCTTCTTTGGTCGCTTACCCTTGGCTGACTAGTTCTTATCCTCTAGTTGCATATCTGGGAATGAATGCAGAACAGAATGACTTTCTCTAAAAAATGCATGCTAATTTGTTGGGTTTTTCTCCTACCCAGCCACTGACATTTGTGCCACTAAGACTCCTACTTCTTACTCACAAATGGGTGAAATTGGCTAATAGATGCAGAACTGGAAAGAGGAAAAGGCCCGCAGAGAGCAGTGACCCACCCACAGGTTCCTTCTTCACCAGAACAGGTTAAAACATGGCAAGTCCCTGCAGCACCTATGCAATCACAAGAGACCTTCAAACATGGCTTGAGATTTAGCTGGTTACTGAACGCAGATGGTATTCCATTTTATTTTAAATCTACAGTGGGGCAAAACTGAGCACTTCATAATCACATCTGTAATTTTTTCCTGTTGATACAAGCTAAACCGAAGCCTCTTGGACCCATTTCTGGTTTCAGTGACAACAAAACTCCTATCAATTCTGAAAGTATAAGGTCTTAGATGTGAAGCCAGCTTTAATAGGATCACATTAAGATTTCTTAAGAAACGGCAGAATCCACCAGAGGAAAAAGTATAGTCATTATTTTCTAAATTTTCTGAAGCAAAACTTGATGAATAAAGCCTGAAGAAGCTACAATACCCCAATTTTGAAATAAAGTCACAAATGTTCCATCTGAATTTTGCATGGGGCTTGATTTGTATCAGAAGCAAAATATGATGAAAGTGATACAACAGATCACTCCCTGACATGCACCATACATAATCTTCTAAGCCATTAATTAGATGGGCACTATTTATACACTTACTATGCTGGATTACACAAAAGCTCTTCTTTACACCTACTCCTAATGCTGAAGAGTTAGGTCTCTCAGTCCTTTACAACTAATAACCTAATAGTATTCTGCATAAATTAAAACCATGCAACCAAAATTATATTTCCATTTCAAGAGTCAAACCATCCTCTGACAAATTTAAGAAGTCTAATGAAATAGTATTGTACAGTAGCCTTAAAATATGCTAATTGAGTCACATTTGATGAAGTAATTATTGAAAAATACTTGTTACAATTTTCCTAGCTACAGGCTTCACATGACCAGTAAGGGATATTTTGGATGCACGTTATTGCTCTATTCGTACTCCAAAAGAAGAAACTAATGGCTGTGTGTATCAGCAGCACATTCTGTGATACAAATCGCAGGCAGAAGCAAATGAAACTGAGTCAGTCCCAACATCATTTGCTTGGGCAGCACCTGTAGCCTTAGCAGTGGCACCAGCAGTTTCCTATTTTCCAGAAGGGTGTGTGAGGGATGGTGTTCCAGAAATGACTGTATGCTACCTTTGAGTGATATGTATACAACTATCAATACTCATATCACAATTTAGAAACTTCTGGCTTAAAAGGTTACTAACCTGAGTTCACTGCAAGACAGCACAGAGTAATATAGGAGTATACACTACCTTGTGCTGTAACAATTCTCCTGTGGGAATGGTGCTATTATTCAAGGGTGTCAGAACACTAGCTCATGAGCACATCCTACACAGCAAATATATGCGCTGGCTTCTACTGCTACAAGAAACTCAACATTATGTCATCCCATGAACATGCATTTTGAAGGTGTTTCAATATCTAGTGTCAAACCAACCAACAGATAAAACATACGTTTAAGTCTAAATATATGGACAGAGTATAGATTCTTCTGTTCGTATTACCTGTGCCTACAAGGAAGCCCCACCCCACCACCCCATTAGTGTTATTAACTTCCACTCTGTCATATTCCTAAATGAAAATACATTAGCAAAACTCTAATGCACAGCTGGCCTCATCCACAATGGAGAGCAGAGAAACCTTGATCCACTGTGCTTCAAAGTTGCAGGGTATAATCTGGAACAAAATAGCCAGTAGGCTTAATGATTTGAATCCTGTTTACTTTAGCACTTATTTCACTTGAAGCATGCAAGAAATCTTCAACAAAATGGGACCAATCAGGTACTTAACTCCTATTACAAATTTAAATTATTTGCTGGGATTAGTCACATTAAGTGACTAAAACTCACCTAATAGACTATTTGACTAACGGTCAAATTAAGGATACGTTTAAGTGATTTGCTGAGCCAAGGTTTTAATGTGGTAAAAAGTTAAGGACAGTGATTAACATTTCCCAATTTCAGTTAAAATGTACTATTATGTTTCAAATATAACTTCTAAATGCCCTTCCTTCTTTCAAGATAAAAATAGATTCTTTTTCAGCTTCCCTGACGGTCAAAGGCAACTTCAGCTTCTGAAAAATCGAACTGGTATTACCAAACTAATGCTTGAGTTTAAAGAGCTGCTTGTTCAAGTGGCAAATGAAGGAATACAAAGAAAAAAAAGCAGTTCAAAAGTTACAGATGTGTGTTAACACCCTTCCAGCTCCAGTCAAATTAGTGCAAGGATTTCCCGCGATGCAGGAAAAATCTAAATAAAATGGTGTTCTCCGTAAATATGCGAAGTATTTTAATTTTGTTTTAGAATCTTTGAAGCTTGTGCAAACTGTCTGAAGTTGACATCAGTCTCCACCCAGCAACAATGACGACTTCCCCATTGTTGTAAGATAAAAGTGACACAAATGTGTGTCATTGATTAACAATATGCATATGATTTCATTGCTGTTGAGGTATGTGCCAATCACTGGCTGTGGGAATTAAACATCCCAATGCAGAAGACTGGATCTAAACAACAAAACTGGTTTAGAATTACAGTATTGAGATTATTTGAGGTCATACTATAAATCTGTGACTATATTAACTGACTCCTGAAATTACTACAGTAAATAACTGGAAGGTTTACACCTGGAATTAGGGAAAAACATAAAGGACTAATTCTTCAATATTTTTATGGGGGAAAAGATAGCAGCCTCATTTGAACTTTGTAAAAAACCTACGTGCAATTCCTATATAGTCCAACATATTAAAAAAATAGTAATAAAATTTTTCTTTTTGCCCAGTATTCTCACTAAACAAAACAGAAACCCTGATACAAAACAAGTTTAAAATTTTAGTTCTTTCTTTACAATGACAAGGCCAGGCCTAAACAAGAAACTTTGCACAGAGTACACTAGGACATGAGACAGGGTATCCCACCTCTTCTGTATTAATGTTCTGGAGAGACAGTGAGTGGATACAAGTGTCTTATACAGAAACCACAAATATGATGCATTCTGCCTCTTTCATAAACTGTGTGCAAGCAACCCAATGGCTGTTCTGCCAAGTTTGCTCAGGCACACAGATTTCTAGGTTAGCTCACCATAAGGAATTAGTATCTCTGCCTGCGCTAATCCCTGCTGTCTGTAAGGATTCTTCCTGCGTGTCTGTGAAATTAGACATAGGGCTGTCCACTCACATACTACTGACTCTATCATAACCTCCTATGCAGACAGGAAATAGCTTCCCAGGTAAAGAGACACACATTAAGTCTCTCCTACTTTTGAACTATTTTTTTTTTAAACAGGAGTCATTCACACAAAGCTTGCTGCAACCTCAATGAAATTTAGACCTTGCATGCTATTTATTTTCATTTTATGGTAAACAGACAATCAGCATGTGCTTTCTAATTGTGTATAAAAATATTCTGAGAATCAAAAATAAGAATAGTCAGAAGAAGGATAAATTTTTAGTAAAATTGCCTTCACACTACATAAGACAGCATAAAAATTGGGTGCACAAGTTTTTGCTCTGAATTTCGTATTTGCATGTAGTGTTAGAATTCATGTTCAAACCCTACTTTGATATGAGGCATCTTCTGGAGTGACATCCGTCACTATCTCCAAAGACTGGAACTGACACCGAGATACAACATGAAAGCATAATGTTATCTCAAAGGATCTGACCTTATACAGCTATGTAGGATTTTGACATTACAGCACAGCATTGAATAATTCCTACCATAGTTTTATATTATGCATGTAATCCAGTTCAGATCTAAAAATATTTTAGGTATTTTCCAAGAGCTGGAGTTGACTCATGCAAACATTTCTGCATGTTTATGCCTGTTTTTATCATGAATTACAAAGGCTCCTACAATTATTCATTGGAACAGAGCACAAGAGCAGCCCATGGTAAGGAATCTGGGTAAGGAAGCACTTTCTAAGAGCTTCAAAACTTTTGAGTCTTTTATTTTTCAACTACGCTTGCATTAAAATCCCACCAAACCAAAAAATGCCATGCAAGTGATGTTCTACACACAGGGTAAAATCCACTGTTATCCATGAATACCAGCTTTGGTGAAGGAAAAAGTTGACACCAAACGGCACAGAAACTTAGGCCTTGAAAACAAAGCGGCTGATACGGGCAGCCTGAAACACTCACCACAGCAACACTAAATACCATTAAAAATACATATGCATACCCATGACGATGGCTGTAGGGTGGACAATGTAAAGCCACGTTTCTGGGAGGACTGTAACCTTTCAGGCGTTTTATGTGTAACCTTTCACATCCCCAGCTGCCCGGCCTTGCTCACTGAGGGCGAGGGCCCGCACTGGGCTACGTTCAGGGCCGCAGGGATGGCACAGCAGCGCTGCCCCACAGCCCGGCCCGGGCCCAGCTCCCCACGCCTGACAAAACATCTAAAGGCGTGAGAGGAGCGAGCCCCGAGCTCCCCTCAGCGCCGGCTGTAAGAACCACCCAGCCCCGGGGCCGGCTCCGTGCCCGGCCCCCCGCGCAGCGGCGCCGCCATGCCCGCCATCACACGCCGGCGGGGACAGGGGAGGCACCGCCCGCCCACAACCCCGGGCGGGAAATGGGCCGCGCCCGGCAGCCCCATGCCCGGTGGGGACGGGGGAGGCCGGGCGGCAGCGCGCCCCACCGGTAGGCAGGCGGGCAGCCCCCGGCCTCGCCGCCTCCCGCGTCCCCCGCTCGGCCGCGGAGCCGCCACCGAGCCCCCCGCACCTTGGCTCCGCCTGCTGCCGCTCTCCATCCTCAACCCCATGCTCCCGACCGGGCCCGGAGGGGCGGTGCAGGCCGGCGCTCGCCTCGGCGGCAACCCCGGCTGGTCGCCGGCGGCGGGCGGGCGGGGCGGGGCGCTGGGCCTGGCCCGCCGCGGCCTGGCCCAGCCGCCTCCGCCGTTGCCATGGCCACGGGAGCGCGGCGGCGGGCGGGGAGGCCTGCGCCCCGCGGTGCGGTCCGCGGCCTCCGGGCCTCGCCGTGAGGGCTGCCCGCTCTCCCAGCCCCGCGTCGGCGGGGACGCAGGGCGCTGAGGTGCCCCCTCACCCCTCGGGCTCGGCCCTGAGATGTCTCTTCAGCCAGTGCCTTGCACCCAAGTGAAAGTTCCACCCCATCAGTGACAGGTGCCCTAATTATTTAAGACTTTTTCTTATAATTTGACAGGAAGTTGAAGAGTCCTGGATGCCAGGGAGTGATTTAAGGCAAATTGCTCATATTTCAGAGGAGCGAATGATAAATTGAGAGCCTAAACCATTCCTAGCACATTAGACTGAAGAAATTAATTCTCAGTATCTTTCAAATTAAATAGCACCTTAGAAATGAACCGCAAAAGCAAACTTTTAAAAAGCAGCATTTTATACATTCACTGATGAATGTGTTCATGCTGAGGTGTTGTTTTTTAACTTTTCAAAGAAGTGATAAGCTTGTATTTACTGTTTCTCAGGCAGGTGAAATCTCCCAGGATTTTTACAAGAAAACCCTTTGCATGAAGCTTTTTTCTTACTGATAAAGACAGGGCACTGCGGTCGCCTCCATAGCCAGACATCTCAAAAAAGGCTACATGTCATCCCAGCTGGAGGGATATTTTCCTTCACCATCTAGAAATGATTATTAATTATAGGCTAAATAGAGTTTGTTATGTGATTTGCTACCCTTCGTTACATGCTGGGAAAAATTGTTTGAATCTAGTTCAAAATCATAGTAAAATCAAGGGGATGTTATTTGAAAACAATTTTTCTTCCTTATTTCTGCCTCATTCAAAGCTCCCAGTAACACACACAAACGTTCATGCTGCATTAAGCCTGTAGTTTCTTTACCCCAGTACTTTGTGTAGACTCTACCAAATCCTTCAGAAAAATTTTAGTAGTCCGCTATTGAATTTTAGCTGAAACGTCTTGGTAGCCCCTAGCTGTTGGGGGTCAGCCTGTGACTCCCCTTGTAATTTTAGATATTCCCATGGGCTACATGAAGTACTCTTTGGGTATGGCCTTAGTTCTTGTACTCCACATTGTAGCAGTCATTTTGGCAGTTTAATTCTGTTTTCTGTAAAATCATCTATAAATACAGTTGTATAGTTAAATTTGTCTGGGTAAGGTCAGGAGAGGGAATATATGCCTTGGAAACCTGTCAGTCTTCAATCCTCTGGTGGTCCTCTGTCTTTCTGACTGTTTTTTTTTTTGGTTGGTTGGTTTTTTTTATAAAGCATCTCTTCCCATGACATTTCAACTGCTGACAACCATGATGCCACAAGTACCTTACCTTTTTGTCAAAACAAAGTAATTTGATAGCATTTTGTAATTTTCTCTTTATGTCTCTTGGATGTGAGGGCAATGTGAGATGTGAGAGTATATGTTCTCCTGATTCCTCCACAGAGAACCTAGATTTGGGGTTTCAGGGTCTCTGGTTTAGACTTCTTTGATGTCATCCAAATAGTTAAATCCATAGATTGTAGAGGTAGAGATTGTCTTAAAACAGTTTCCATTTCAGATACCTGAAGAAACTAGATCTTAACCATTAGCTGTAATACTCTCTATTGGCTGCAGAGATCATGCTACAGGAAACACTTCACTCCCTTTGCTTTTTTAAATATTTTTTTTGTTTCATTGTCTGAATTCTGCATTTCAGGTTCCTGAATTCTGAGTATGCAGTACCTGTAGCTGTTCTGTCTGACCCAAATGATGTATTTCTCATAGTTTCCTCCCTATTCTTATACTTTTATTCCACCATGTAGATAATTAAAACACACAAATGTAAGTGAGCGTTTTTAGAAACATACCACAACTATTCCCCTGGTTTCTAGGCAACGCTGAGGGAATGTAGTGATTTCCACTAGTTTCCTCTCAATCAGCAGCCACAGCATCCTAGAGATGTCCTGGCTCTGAAATTTTTGACCTGCAATGGCAACACATGCCAAAGCTTTACATATTTCTAATTGGTCTGACTTATGGTTCTTTGGCCTTTGTCTCCCTTTGGTCTGTGAGAGTATATATATTTTAAGGCGTAGTTAAAAAGTAACCCAGATGTATAGCAACGCGCTAACACAGTAAGTGCTGTAACATTTACTAAATAAAAATAAGACTTAACAGAAATTGAATCAGTCCTGGACTTTGATCCATCCAAACAAGTACAGAAATAACACAGATCGCTGCAGAGAGTCTACCATTGTTGAAGACGCAATAACATGACAAAACCTGTAAAATTTGTCCTTTCCTAATTTGAAAAGAGGAAACACAGCACTGAATGCTGTTGTCTGTCTTTTTCAGCAGGGCATTTTCCCCTTTTCCTTGGAATGCATTACAACAGAACATGGTTTTGAAATGTGCCTACACTGGGTGGGACTGAAAGCAGCAGGAATGTATCATGAGAGTCACATTTGCACGTGTAGATGGCCATCTGTCCCTACCCTGACACAGACCTACACAACTATTGCCTTCTTGTCTACTATCTCAGCCCTGTGTATCGTCCAACATAGACACCTAACTTTTCCTTATAGCTGTCTATCAAAGGAAGCCTACATAGGCAGGCAGGAAACATCCCAACAACGAGATCTGCACACCATATTCACAGACTATTCTACAAAAGTCCTAAATTCATCACACTGTGAACTTAATGATGGAAATAAATCTCCTGGGTTCATTTGAGTTTTTATTTGGCATCAGTGCGGGTTTGTCATCCACCCATGGCTTGGGGTGTCAGCTTTCCAAGCCTCTCGCTGCTGCTTGCACCAGGCTGCCCACTGGCTTGCAGCAGTCCCCGGCCAGCACATTCAGACCATTAACCTTGTAAGCCGTTCCTCTACAACTATCTGGAATGAAAAAACTTTCCCTGAAAGATCAGAGGAGGCAGTGCGTTCTAAATGCATTTAAACAGGCTGTCTGAACAGATTTTTTTGCTACCTACTTAGAAAATTCTTCTGTCAAACAATTGGAGTAGCTCTCGTGCAGCTGGTGTGAGGGGAAAAAAGAAAAGACTTAATAACTACTGAAATAGTTCTTTTTTTAAGCACACTTTTTCCAGGAGGAATGGTAGGTTCTTTTCTGCCTCATGTTTGCTGCATGTTCTTTGGTCATAATGGTTCTTCGAATTATTTAAAATCATGTGCAGTCTTGAAATATCATTGCAACTTTGTAGATGATAGAAACTTATGTGTTCTGGCAGGGCTGGAGACTCTTTCGCTTTCTGCATGGCAACGCATTTAGTTGTTTTGTTATTGTCTGTATGGCAGTTGTAGTCAGGGGGTTTTGTAAAGTTAGGACTCCAGTGGGAAAGATGATGCAGAACCAATTCAGAGGAGATGGTCCATGTCTTAAAAACTGCAGGTTTTAATACCGTATAATTTAGAAAGCAATAAGGGAGCTAACTTAAAGTAAGAGGGAATGTGATAAGGAAGATAAGGGGAACTATAGGAAGATATAATGACTTAAGGTTTCTGTGAGCACGGTGTTAAACTGCCATACTATTTATCAGTTTAGAAGAAAAAGTCTCCCCTACATTGTAACTACTACCAAAACCCCTTCAGGAAGTTGCTGTGCAGACATACTCGGTACAACTATTCTTTCTCTTCAGATCTATACAGAGTCTTATAATGCACCTATCCCCATGATAGAAGAGTATTTTTAAATGTGGCAAGGAAGAAACCTCTATAAATTGTGTAAGATGTTATTCTCAGCTGTAATGTAAAACCTAGTAGCTGGGCTCACTCAGGTTCTGCTTATATTTGTTCTTACACTGTGTCATTTTCTGTTTATCTGTTCCCATGAAAGTTCACAGACAGGAGGCTTGTATGTGAAAAACTGTCCTTTATTAGGGCTGACTGCTGAGGGCTGTTCTTTTCTCATTACCTTACTTGAACTGTTAGGTATAAAGAATGAAGACTGCAGTTACTAATGGAGTAAATGGAATTTTAAAGGTAAAAAACTATGTAAATGTCATAACTCAGTTGTCTAGACCATAAAAATGCTTTATTAACAAAGGTGGTGAAGGGTTTAGAGCACAAGAGGACCGGAGGAGCGGCTGAGGGAACTGGAGTTGTTTGGCCTGCAGAAAAGGAGGCTGAGGTGAGACCTTACCACTCTCTACAACTACCTGAAAGGAGGTTGTGGTGGAGTGGGGGTTGGTGTCTTTTCCCAGGTAACAAGTGATAGGACGAGAGCAAACAGCCTCAAGTTGTGCCAGAGGAGGTTTAGATTGGATATAAGGAAAAAAATATTTACTGAAAGGGTTATTAAGCATTGGAACAGGCTGCCCAGGGAAGTGATTGAGTCTCCATCCCTGGAAGTATTTAAAAGATGTGTAGATGTGGTGCTGAGGTGCATGTATTAGTGGTGGACTTGTCAGTGCTAAGTTAACAGTTGGACTCGATGATCTTAAAGGTCTTTTCCAACCTAAATGATTCTATGATTCTGTTCTGCCACATGGAAATGCTTACTCATAGTAATTAATGAGAAATGGAATGAAAACATATTTTTAATATTTCAATCATTATCAGAAAATTAGGACTCAGATTAGACATATATGAATGATACAACTCCATTAAATCCATTGAAGCTATTCCTGCTTATGCTGAGATGGATCATCTATGTCTACCCAGCCTGTGGCAAGCAGACAGAATAATGTCAGTGTGGCATTTTGTGCAGCCCATCCACCTTCTGCAGAGCTATTGCAGCATGCTCATGCGTGCCTAGCACTTATTAATCAATGCACGTGCTTGAACAAATGGCATCCTATGTGCTGAGGAGAGTTTCTTCAGCTCTACCAAAGTTAAGAGGAAGAATTCTTGAGGGCAGCTTTAGAATTGCCTGCAAAAGACAATACAGATATATTCTGATTCTCCACTTCGATACATTTTTAGTATCTGGGTGAATGAGAAATACAGTTTTACTAGAAATAGGCTGAAATTCCCAACTGGAAGAGTTTGGGGATTTTATTTCGGTTTAAAAAGGTACTGTAATGACGTTGCCTCTGTGTTTTTATGTATACTCGAAGATGAAGAAAACAGAAAATCTCTTGCATGCTGTGTTTCACAAGTGATAGGGATTTTGGTCATGTTAAGCACTTATAACTATGTGTGAAAGAAAACGATGGGCAAGAAAATGACAGGAATCAAAATGGAGGGTGTGAAGTGTAACTGTTGCAATGAAATCCTGTAAGACTAATTTTTCTATGGAATAATTAATAGTAAAAAAAATTTTTAGGAAAAATTGCCACAAGTACTTTCTGTTACATGGTCTAGGGCTTCCCCTCAACTAAAAGTTATATTCCAAGGAAAAAATTTGCTACTTACTAAATTTGTATGTTGATACTGACGTCGTAAGTCTTCATGAATATCCATGTTCAGATTTACATAGAACCTGAATTTTATTGTTTTAAAATTTGGTATAAAACCTTTTCTTTTTCCTTGCCATAAACATGTTACATGCATCAGAAAAGAAAGGGACTTCAGTTTGATGGATGTTTCACAGGCCCAAGCGTCAGGATGCTCAGGGTCTGTTTATAGCTTTGCCGGTGACTTGCGTGACCTTGCGTACACCAATTCGGGTGCCTGAGTAGGCTGCAGTCTAAATCACCTTAATGTGATTCATAGTTGGTAGTAAAAATGGAGACACTTAGAGTTACTGCAGTTGTCTGCATTTTTGGGATGAGTCTCTTTGCACTGTGCTTATCACCAACAGAACCAGAAATTACACCTATCCATTGAATAATAAATATCAAAACCACAGATTATATCAGATGGATGAAACCTAAACACAGAATAATATTTATCCCTAATCTAATGTCACAAGAGCCAGTAGAGCCAGTGATTTTTAATATTAAACATAAATATCTCTGGTTGTTAAGAGGGTAGCGTAATGAAGTATAGCAATTCAACGCAGGACTAGAAGGGGTTGAACTTACTCTGAGTAAGCAAATCAGATAGATACAGAATGTAGAAATAAAGGAAAATAGGACTGGGATAGGAAGAAGTCTTATTTGTTATAATGGTTTCTTTAATGACAGGCAACATCATCATATAAATCTCTTCCAGGAGCTCTTCAATCTCTGCCTTAAAAGTTGTATGCTTTTATTCTTGCAGCCATCTTTAAAAATTTGCTCAAAAATTTGGTTCCTTAGATGACTAGAAACCTCTAAGTTAATGATCAGTGTATACTCCGTTAATATTGTACCAGTATTCGTCTCATGCTCTTCTATTAACTTTTCAGAAGTTAGGATTCCCATTCCCCAAATTTATGTTTTTCTTCATCTGTTCTAGTAAGATGCGTGTTAGAAACATTTACCTGATTCATATGAATTTTGCTTTCCAAGACTTCCTATGTTCAGTTAATATTCCCATGTTTCTTTCCTCCTGTGTCATCATCTACTGTGCATAATAACAATTCTTCTTTGTCCTCCAGTGCATGCCTTTCCACTTGGTGCTACTAATACTAGTTGTGTTCTAATTTGTACCACACAGATTTGCAGTATTAATAAATACTTTCCAAATTATAAGCTGTTCTTTCTTGGTATTGGCAATACCTTTCAACTTCTGTCATTCCCACATCCCATACATTATAAATATGCACAATTAGCTATATTACAAAATGTACTGTGAAAATATTAAAAGTCTTCCAAGATTTGTCTTCCAGAATCATCACCAGTAACCTCTCTCCAGTCCTTGTAATTTCTCTATCAAGAAAAACTGTTTCATCTCTCTTCTAGCTAAGTGCGTCTCAAGAACCTCTCAGGTTCTATTTGGTTAATAAAACCTGTTAGGTTTTATTGCATTTACTAATTACTTCCACATGCCTTTGGTTTCTGCTTTCTTTAAAATATATCCTTAAGAGTGTTGAGGTCAAAGTAGCAGGCCTATCACTACCTGGGTCGTTTTCCTCCTTTCTGGGTTACAGATACTATATTCACAATTTTCCAGTTATTTGGTATCACCATGGTAGCTTGGTTATGGCTAGTTGTGTTCCTCTCCCGCACACAATTATTTTTATTTTTTTCAGATTTCTAAGAACTATGGAAGGATTTCTGGAGAAACTTCACTGTGTTGTGAAATTTCATAACCTCATTCTGTCTGAAAGATACGGACTAGGGTCCTCATCTTCATCCGTAAAGGGATGAGACACCTGACAATCGTAAGGCAACATGCTTTTCAGTAAGTACCCGGAAAACTATGCATTAATACCATGAGTTAGAAAATATTAGCAGGTTCTTTCCACCTCAGCAGGAATTATGGGGAAGGAGTTTCTATTCACTTTACTGGAGGTGTAGTAATTTGATTCTCAACGGCATTTGTTATTATGTCTCTAAGTCTAAGGATTGGGGAGACAGCAGTTTAACACACATTACTTCATTGATTAAAGCTTGATGCAAGTTTTCAATAGCCTCCATTGTTCTTGGCCTTAACAACATTAGCAATTTTTTAGGTGGAATAAAATATCTGAGAAGGAAGATGACACTTATAAAACAAAACACTCATGATTCACCTCAAAATGGAGGTGAACGCAAGGCTCCCTGTAAGACCATTGTCTTTAGATTTGCAGATATGGAGATTTTTCTTGTTGCTTTGGAAATGACTGAAGAAAAATTGGTTCTTTTAGTAGAAGTCGAGACAGTAGCAAAAATCTTTACAAAGTACAAATGGGGATGGGGGTAGTTCAGCCATGGCAATTCTGCTGCTTTTTCTTTGTGTGTAAGAAAAAATGATTGTCATTTCATTTGCTGAAAAGAGAGCTCAACTGCCTTTTTTTTTTTTTTTTTTTTTTGCTTCTGATAATTTTCTTTTCATTTCAGTGGCCATTTCTTTTGGATCTCTGGAGGTTTAGAGGATTACATTTCTAGTAACTAGCTCATGTTTGCTGTGTTGTGGCTGCTGCAGTGTTACTGATCTGAAAACTTGATTCTCCAAAATAATGAAACGTATAGCTATATTGGTTTACTTTTGTCAGTTCCCATGGCAGCCTCTCCAGCTCTAAAGATCCTATGGGCTGTCAGACTGTTGTGTATTCAATGTTTGCAGCAGCTGGATTTCCTCCTACCACTATGTGTGAATCAGAAACAACTAACAAAAGGAAGTTGACTGCCTTTTCTCACTAACCCCTGATTAATGAATAATGAATGTCATGGTAGAGGATAAAGTAAGCCAAAAATAGATGTTTGTTTTAGTGACATCATTCCTAAAGCCAAAACTGAAATATTATTCATTTTGGAAAATTTCATGACAAACAGACACAATCTTAGAGAATTTTCATGCACAAAGCACCTATTCACTCTATGTCAAAACTTGTTATTTGGTGTTTGTTGCATAAACAAAGAAAAAAACCCACTTGTTTAAATATCTATCCCAAATCAGAGTGAAGCACAACCACACCAAGTCCTATCTGCCGTGAAGATGTCACACCTCTGAAGCAGAAAAAACATGCTGAAGAGTCAAATACCAGATATCACCTCATTTGTTTTAGAAGTTGTCACAGCTTAAGAAAGTACTGATTTCAGTGCTTCAGTGAGTTTCCTACCAGAAATGAGGAAACAACAGGATCCCAGCTTTTCTGTAGTTTGCCTTGAGTAGATGTCTTCATCCAGTTAGGAGAGAAACAAAATACATTACAATGTTGAAAGGCATGGAAAATAACACACAAAAAAGTAATGAAATAAAGTTGCAATAAATCTTTGTTTCATTCAGTTTTTGCTACTGCTTTTCAAGACAGCAGAATAAAGATCGAAAAGACAAAAAGAATTGTGGGAGTGAGAAAAAGGAAGTTGGCATACAAGAATAAATTGACAGGTATAGATTTCTGTGATTCCACAAAATGAAAAATTGAAGAGCCTCTGTGATTTGTTCTTTTGGGAGTGTTACAATATCAAGAATGAGATATTTATTATAATTAAAGAATGATGAAATATTGCCAGAAAGTAAGATGAAATACTGATTTATAACCCAAATAGCCAGCATGTATAATTTATAGATGTTTGTGGTAATTGAGAGGGAGGGTGGGTTTATGCAAAGATTTTGTATGGAATAAACTACTGGAATAGTAGGTATATTTTTACCAAGCAAAATGATAGTATATGTCTTGATTCTTATTCTATTTCTTTAAAGACAATATTTTTCAGTATGCCAGTCTGGGCTCTTACATCATAAAATTACCCTTTTTTTTTCCAATTAAGTGGTTGGACTTTGGAAAATCTCATTTTCATTTTTCACTGTATTCAGGATTCTCATGAAATTAGATGAGATGCTAGACCATTCTATATACCAATTACCTCATCTGTAAATGGCCATAATAATATTTATTCTAAAAGGTTTCCATGATTCACTTTTGCTAGTAGAGTGTTTTCAGATACTCAGCTGGAAGATGCTAAAGAAAATAGAATTAGCTGTATTATGTTTCTCCTTGAAATATCAAGTACAGGCATTGGCAAAAGCAAGTTATTGATCTATTTGGCAAGGACTTGTAATAGCAAACTTCCACACCTGTTCATATATATAGCAGCATCTAATGTTAGTAGAATCAAATTTCTGTCGATATTCTTATAACCATAGCTGTCTGAGTTCCAACTTATGGGAAAACTTGCCCATAAATATACATTTTTGCACTACTTCTGAACTCCTGTGGAGTCCATTTTTATTGCTGTCTGTGCAGATAGCTAACTATCGTGGTGACAGCCTTCATTCATCCCATCTCCTTCCTTTACTCAAAATGTTTGCCAATATAGTCCTGTGCTAAATTCTTTTCTTCTTTAATTCCATTAGCGTGGTTACAGTACTGATGGATTGGGTGGTGTGTGCTTAAAATGAGTTCCACAAGATAGTTAGGTGCCTAACTGCCATTAACTCAGTCAGAGTTGCTTGCCTAAATACCTTTGTGAACCTGTGCTATAGTCATTTATAGCTATGGATCAGGACTAATTGTTTTGGATCGGATCCCTGAGTTCTTGAATGGTCAACTGGAGGCTATTTAAAGGGTCATCTTTTTCTTAGCATGAATACACAGCACTGTCTGAAAACTTTTTTTTTTTTCAAGGTGTCTTCAGCTGGGGATGGAAAATCACTTGTTGCTTGTGAAAGCTTTGGTTGACAGCTGCTATAATAAAACAGTCACCAATTCCCAGTACTTTTTAGTATTTCAAAGAAGTGTTCTAAATGAGAGGGAGGTCTTTCCCTTAAGAGTTGTGTGAAACTATTTCTTTGTTACAATAAAAAAAAAGAAAAAAGAAAAAACCCCAGAGTGCTTATCTGAGTTGTATATGCATTTTGTTGTACAAGTAATTTTGATCCGACTGCTCAGGAACCATATTAAGTCACTGTGAACTAGAGATTACCTGCATCACATTATTTTGTGTAGTAAGGTAGGAGATTAGAACTACTAAATGGGATCTTCGTAGACAAATACAATGTAAAGATGCAAAAGATATACAGTGGTTTATATTGTTCCTTTTAAATAGAAGATCCCAAGACTTTTCTATGTATTACGCAAATAAGTCATTGCAGCTGTTTTAGAGCTGTAAGAATGCATTCCTGAATGCTTAGGAAGTTAATGTACATCAGTTTTTCCATTCTTCAACATAAAGACATGTTATCTCAGTACAATTCCCAACTCAAATAGTCTTTTCATTGCATTTATATTCCCAGACTACATATAGTCCAGAAGCTTACTATAATTATATATGGTGACACTTTTCTTTTCATGGGTAACAGAATGAAATGCATGTCACCTGTTGGTCTGTAGGCTGTAGCGGATCTGCTAACTGTGAGAAGCCACTGCCTATGGGTTGATTCACAGTGAGCTTCTCACTTTGCTGAGAGTATGCCATGTGTGAATAACACTGCAGTCTCTTGCCATGTTGTATCTAAACTGTTGTAATTCCACTACATCTTCTCCCACAGAATGCTATGAAATAGTTAATGAAATGGAGAATACGTTCATCAGGGTAGTTGTTGTAGAAGGTGATGTCATATACTAGTAGGAATCTAGTCTTTTAATTGCCTTCTTTTTTACCAGGTCCACTGGATTCCACTCACAGGTTAGTATTTGTGTTTCTTGTTCATTACTATATATGTGCGTGTGTGTACAATTTGTGTAGAAATTCAAATTGGGATGCACCTACTGTTAGGTTACACATCTTCAGAAAGGCAGGAATAGCTTTTTCCTTGCTAGTATATTAAGACATGCAGTCATGAGCTGTTTTCCTGATTGTTGTTTTTGTGCCTGGCACACCATTCCTATAATTAATTTTAATGTTTTCTAATTTACACTCAGAACATAGCTCCCACTCATCCTACAACAGAATAATAAATTATTGATTTGGTTTTGCTTGAAATATCATGCTATTTCAAAGATATTTTCCCCTGAGAGATCCAGCTCTGAAGGTGCTGGTGGTGTGCAGATACAGAGACCTAGGCAATTCAGAGTGTTAGCCTTTCAAACAATGGCTAAACTATTGGTTGCAAAAGTTCTACATCTGTGTGGCTGCAGAGATGTATGTCCTGGGCTACAAAGTTGAGGGGAGGTGGGGGAGAGTGCTGGGAGTGAAACTGAATAGGATGCCTCTTCTCATTCCCTATTCCATAGCTCCATACTAAATACCATTGCTTTTATATTTTGCGAAGAGCTTCTTACTACACAAGCCATGTGAGAAATACGCTACCTAATTTAGAAAGTAGTAAAGCTCTTCTAAGTACTGTAAAAATGGTGATGATTAATGCAAGAGTTGTAGTCAGCCCTTTAAATGCTCAGTATATCTTCTTTCTTCCCTTGCTGTTCAGAGTAGAAAAGAAATAGGCACAACTGAAAGCTATAGAAGGATGGTCACAGTGAATGGTGTCTGCGCGGACTGTTCCTCCCTCCTTTATTCTATAGCTGCATTAATCCCTGCAATTAATAGGCTGCTGAGACGATATACTGCGTTGAAAAAACCTGAAAGGAACAGCTGCAGTTAGTGGCGTACTCGATTCTAAGAAATGATGAACATTTTCAGTAAAATGGGTGGTAAGACAATGCTTCTGAGACCAGCATTAACATCTTTGGTGTGTCTGGCCCCTGACCCTGCCCTACTGGCTGATAAGGCTGCTGTCATGTCTCCGGGAAGTAAGGTCAGAGTACGGGATAAGCATTCTTCCATGTAGCTGAGTGAGTTCTACTAGTCCTGCAGATTAAGAAGGAAATAGTCAGGCTATGCAGCAGTACAGAAAATAGTCTGAAGTCTTGCCCAAGATCCCTGTGTGTTCTAAGTACAAAGCTTTGTAAGTGCATTTCTTACACCTTGAGGCACCAAAAAAAAAAAAAAAAGCATTACAGCAATGAGCGCATGTATATAAAACCAGGTTACTTGTCTCTATTTTCCTTGATCTACTCAAGTAGTGCAATTTTATACTACTCCTTGAATGACTCCTATATTTGCAGGTGTGATTTAATATATTTCTATAGTGCATTAAGCACTTTCACTCGTTTATCCCCTCATTCTGCCTTCAAGCTATAAAGTCTGTGTCCCACCCATTTGTCCTTACCCTTTTCATGTCAAGGCCATCTATTCTCCGATCCTTCATTTGTACCACAGGCTTTGTGGTTTTCCTGTTCCCTTTTTACCTCATTGCTAGCATGGTTGCCCATACTTCTCTCAGGATGTTCCTGATACTGACTGCCCTTCATCCGCTGCGCCTCATTTTCCTTCTCTGGATATTTTGTGTGCTACTCTTCCCCATGTGCTGGCTGCTACTTTCTCTTTACAAAGTCTGCATTGTCACTGCATTGACGCTGCATTGTCACTGCATTGACGCTGCATTGCCTTGGCAGGCCAAACTCTCACGTGGGGCCAGGAAGCTCATGCACTAGGGAGGCTCATACCCAAATTTTCGTGAATGGCTTGTTTCTCCCATACTTCCCCCGGCCCAGATCCCTGGTGCCAGCGAGACCGGCGGGTGAATGGACAGCCGGGGAGCGGAGGGCTGCCCGCCGACTAGTCACTGTCCAGGGTCCTGAAAGCCATCAGCAGGCTGGGCTGACTGCTTCGTGTACCGTTCCTTTCGTGACCCTACTACCAGTGTGAATGTCAAAGAAACATACGTATCTCCGAAAGCTAACCCCCAAATTTCCTGTTTAATATAGAGGGAAGTTATCAGCCTGCTAAGGTAAAGCATCGTTTAAGTAATCTAGTAAGAAATCTTTAAAAAATGATGAGAGGGAAGAGAATAGTACTGCTATAAAATGAATTTGGCGTCTTGTTTTTATTAATCAGGCTTGCTATTTTTGTCAGATATCAGCCCTTGATCTTATGAGGATTCTTCAGGGACATCATGGAAAAACTAAGAGCCAGATTGTAATTCTCCCATGACTATGATTCAGGGGTAATTGTACTGAAGTCAAATTAAACTAATGTGAAACAGATGCAAGTGGGTTCAGACAGAGACTCAATACTATGCAGCTTGAGTTAATACTTTTTTACATGGCAGATCTTTTACTGAAAAAAAATTGCTACATTATACTATTACACTAATAATGTGCATGTACTCTACTTTTTTAGGTAGAATAAAAATGTGAGGTAACTACTCACATTTTTGCAATTTTACATTGTAGTCCTTGCTGGTGATACAAAGAGACTGATATAACTGTTGTCTGAAAGCTGGAGTCTGGCTAATGAGGAATGGTTTCCAGAAAAGAACTGAGGATGAAGAAGAGGATTACAAACTGTGAACCAGGTACCCCCTCTCCTGTTCTGGCATTTAGAGGGTGGATGCCTAAAGTGGGTCTGAGGATATGAATGATGTGTTAGGATATGAGAGGCAGGATCCATAGTGTATTCTGTTTAGTGTCACTGGCCAAAGGAACCTGCAGACAGGCTGTAGTAACTCAAACAGGTCAGATCTGAAAAGACACCATCCTGGCAAAGGCTACTATTGAGGTCTAGTTGCCAAGAAGTAAGTTTTCTGTTCTGTGGATTCATCCCTGAATGCATGAAGACCCAGCACTGCATGCTAAGACTTAAAAAGTACTGAGAAACTGCATACAGTAGAAGAAAATAAAAAGTTGGTTTTCCTTGCACAGTACATAGTAGTCCTGATTCTTAGTTAACTTCTTGATTCCTAACTGCACTAAAGCTTCTGAAAACCATCTGAAAAAAAGGATCTTCAGGTTATCCTAGAGAAGAGGCTTTAAATGTCCCCTTAGACAGAAGGCTTCCTAGAGAGTAAAGTTTTAAAGGATTCTGCACTGGATCCTGTCCAAATTCATACTACTGAAGGACGCATAAATAGTATATAAAGAACAGGATGCACTTCACTGTGGCTCTCTTGGTCTGAGTGTAAATAACAACAGTCCCATGGCAATAAACTGAATGAAGAATGATCTTCACAATCAGAAATACCAGATTTCAAACAACCATATAGTTAAACATAAACTGAATAGTTATATAGACAAGTGAGCATATTGCAAAGTGATGCCACAAAGACTGTCTAGACCTCTATCTAACCGTGTCCCATCTCTTCAGTGCATCCAAGAAATGGAACATACAAGATACAGATGATTTCTGTCTACTATTGGTGCATTTTTCCATTCCTGCTCACTGGGTTTAAGTAGGTATAAGAACTATTTATTCATCTGTTCTGCTATGGCTTTCTTCAAGTTAAATCAGAGCAGCTTCTAAATCACTCATGCCATATTATTAATGAACAGTAAAAGGGCACTTAGCTTTTTATTTTTCTTTCAGTGAGATTGCTTGTAATAGAAAGCCTCTTGTCTATTGTATTGTGACTGTCACAGGCCCAGTCCTATAAGGCGCTGATTCTCAACTAACAACAACTCTGAGGGCATTAAGTCTGAACAATAAGCCCTAAATGAAAAGGCAGATCAGTTTGATAAACTATTAATAGCACTACTAGTTGAGTCCTGAAAATTCTTATCCAGATACTAAAGTAGGCTGATCATGCTATATTTAGTTTTTTTGTCTTGGTGGTCTTTCATTTAAATGTTAAAAATTACTGAATCCACTTAGCTTATAAAAGTTGACAGAGTAACAGCTTGAAACACTATAGCTTCAAGGCACTGGTTCTCCCTATCATGAGAATTTGACATCACTGAGGGGTGAAAGGCCTTTTATTTGCATAAGATAATAGTTACGTTTCTATGCAACAGCTGTGCTGCCAGTGAAAGATGCGCTCATTGTGCCAAATCCATCTCTGGAGTAACCCCATTGATTTTAAATGAGTTACTTTGGGAATAAATTGGCCCACTAGATAAAACTGCAGGTCTGAGGCATCGAAATAATTGAGCAAGATTTCCATGATCATAACATGGTAAAAAACTGCAAAACGCTTACATGATGTCATGCATTTATGTACCTGACAGATCACAATTGATTTGCAACAAGGTTTTTAAACCATATAGCTTGAGCAAATGTTTATGTAGAGCTTACAGACACTTTTTTGGTAATATAGGAACATTAAGAGGATACAAGAAATGGGAAAATGGTATTGTGTCGTTATTATCTACTTAGCGTTACTGTAAGTGAAACAACTATGAGATGTCTTTCTAAGGTCAGTTTAATAATAAAGGATTCATATGACCACATGAAAATTCTTCTTCTTTAGTTAGTAACAATCAGGATCTGCTTCTGGTCATGAACTACCTGAAGATTGCACCTCTAGACTATAGACTTCCTGCATATGTTAGCAGGAATTTAATGCTGTTGGCCTTTCAGTAGCCTGGTTGAGTTTGGTGATCTTAGCTGAGTTCTCAGTGGACAGTTATCTGTGGCACAATACCGACTTCATTAGTTAATTGCTTATAGTTATGGCACAAAGACAAAGTAGTGCTTGTGTTAGGGTGACTGAGCTCCAAATCACAACTGAGTAATATATGTCTATATGTTAGTTTTTCCCAGTAGTGTAGAAGGAAGATGTCAGTAAATTGGAAACGGTTTTGAATGCTGAGGGAAAGTTACGTACATGCATATATAGATGATATATTTGTGTGTATAAATATATAAGTAGTTTTTTATTGTTACATATTTGATAAGTGATCTAAGCCTTCTTTGAAACCTTTTTGGTTATTAGAATAATGAAGAGATTAACCAATCATGATTCAAGTGAGCGCACAGCACAATTAGCAAAGCCTACTCTCACTTTTGTTTCCATTCAGTTTGCAGAAGAAACGTCAACAGGAATCCCAAAGCCTGTTCAGAATGCATCGTGGTTTGCTTGCAAAGGAAATACCTTGTGCTCCTGATGTCATCATTGCAATCATCTCAAATTCAAGTCTGACTGAGCAGGCTCATTATCATTCTCACCATGTCCTCCCATAGAGCAGCCTCTCCCGCCTCCTCCTGTACAGCACAAAACAAGAGCCACAGGGGGTGCTTGGATTAGGGAAAGGAGAGACACCCAGCACCTCCCCCCAAGAAAACTTGCTGCGCTACTTACATCCAGTTCCTTCAAACTACATACTGCTTTACAGGATCTTGCACGCCAATGCCAAATGAAGGTGGGGATTCACAAATATTGATTTCCCCTTCCTGTTTAGGGTTGAACAAAGACTGGGGACAAGCATGGACATGAGTATTTAGCTTCTGAATGCGGTTATGAAAAGAGTGTGCCGGCCTCCACAGTAAGAGTTTCCTGAGGAGAGCCACACATTTCAGACTGCTTTTTTTTTTTTTTTTTTTTTTTAACCAGGGCAAATTTCTCCCTTTTGTCTTACAAGGATAACTAACATTTGAGCAACAGATAGGAAGGCAAGACGGAGAGAATGGTTGAGCAAAAAGCAGGGAAAAAATTGTCTCAGGCACCAAGTTTAGGTCACAACTATGCTTCCTGAAAATTCTGAAGGTCCTGGCTGTGGACCTCAGGACCAATTCTATCTCTGAGCCATAGCCCACGTGAATTTGTGGATCTCTCCCCCAAACCATCCCAGCCAACCATCCCCTTCACACAAGGAGTTGATTTCCACTGTGGAAGAGAGGAGGCAGGACAGGGTTAACCTTGCACAGTCTTCTTTCAGGCCCCCAGAGGGGCTGGGGTTTTGTTTTCCTGGCTAAGGGAGGGGAGCTGGGGCATGTATTGTAACTGGAACTGGAGACCTTTCTGGTGTTACCAGCCTGTTTTGGGTTTGAGGGAAAGCCTGGAGCAGGAGGGAGAGGAGAGAGAATGCAGACTTGGAAAGCAGCGAGTGTCTGGTAATTGCCCAAGGTAGAAGCCAAGTGTCCTCCATTTCCCCGAAGCCTCCTGACAACTTAGGGGGGCTCAGAGACCTTCAGCCTCCCTCCCAGCCCTCCTGCCCCCTCCCCGCAGCCTGGCCACATCTTTCAGCTCGGCCGTGCCAGCGTTTCCCTTGACGCCAGGTGTCCATCCCTGTCCGCAGCACAGAGAGGAGCGGGGACAGAAAGGGGAGCAGGAGTCCCCTGCGTTTTGGGGTGCCCGGTCCTGGTCCTCCTGAGCCTGCGGGGGCTCGGACCATCCCCTGCCCTTCCCCTCCCCCTGCGCCGCAGAGGCTCTGGATGCTGCCGTACTCCTGCCATGTGCTGCCGCCGCCTCTACCGCTGCTCGTAGCTTAGTGGAGCGTGTCTCCGGCTGCAAACTCCGCCAAACAAGCCTGCATCCTCCTCCAGGGAAGGATACCCAGTAAGTACCAGCCGGAGCCTGCCCCCTCCCTAGGGCACCCCGCCACCGCCTCTTACAAAGGGACTCGCAGCCTCTTGCCCCCGCTTCCTCTCCCCACCCCCTTTTTAAGCCAGTGCAGAGAGGGGCTCCGTGAATTCCCTCCAAAGCTATAGGGTGGCTCCCTCCTCCTCCTCCTCCTCCTCCTCCTTCTTCTCTTCCTGCTCCGGCTCTCCTTGCCGAGCCAGGCTGCTGCTGCATTCAGCCGGGGTGGTCCCCAGCCTCGCCCCAGCCATGCCGCTGCGGCGAGCCCCCCGTGGCTGACTTCTGTTACCCCTCTAGTGCCCGGGGCTGAACTGAGGTGGGCTCATTTTTCGGGGGGTGGCTCAAGCTAGAGAGTGTGCGCGCGTGTGGGAGGTGTCCCTGGGGGTGCGGGGGGGCTGGCTGACTCCCCGATCCTTGCAAGCCTGCGGGCTCGCCAGTCCGGGTGCCCCCTCAGGTGGGCGCAGAGGAGGGGCCGGGCTGCAGCGGGGACCCCGCCACCCTGACATCTGCAGGTGGACTGGGCGAGCCAGCCGCGGGAGCCTCCCCAGGAGCTAGCAGCACCCTGGACCCGCTGCCCATCTCAGCCTGCTCCGTTCCCACTGCCCCCGCAGACCCTCTCCCGTCCTCACTCCATCCCTTCTCCCCCTCTCTCTGCTGGGGTGCTTGCACCCCTCCTCACCTCGCCGGTATACAAACCCCTCCACTCCACTCCCCTCCCCGCCCCTCCCCACCTTCTTTGATTTATTTGTGTATTTCTTTCCTTGGCAACCACCAGTTCCCCTCAGTCAAACAGCGCAGGCTCCCTATAATTTGAAATTAATTTGTTTGACTGCAGCATTGAGACAGGAAGGTTGGGAATTTATTTAATTCTTTTTCCTCCCTGTGCAAAAAGGAAGCGATGAAATTTCCAATCGAGACTCCAAGAAAACAGGTGAACTGGGATCCTCAAGGTTGGTGATTCTCTATTACTATCATTACTATAATAATAGCAATTATTATTATTCCTTGTGTCTAGTGACTCGTAGGAGACTATTTGACTCCAAATGGGAGGAGACATTGGATGCTTGTCTGCTTCCCATGTGCACTGCTTAGTCTTTCTTGCTCAATCCTAGCAGTTCGGTAGAAAATGCTTCTCAGCTATGGGGTTGGGCGGGTGCGTGGGTAAAACCTCTTCTAGGTGTAAGTTTTATAGTTCTATATTTGATATCTGTCTTCCCTCCCCTCCCTTTTTCTTGAGTATTTTCCTGACAAACTTGCCTGGGATGGCAGCGATCTCTGGCTCACAGCATTGTTTGTTTTATCTGTGGCTCCTTTGTTGTTTCTAGTGATCATTGTTTCTGCTAAATGGGTGGTACAGGAGTGGACACAGATGTGACTGCTCAGGGCTCCTCGATGGCAAATGTTTGTTGGCAAGCAACTGGAGCAAAATGCTGCTGCAATATGACCCATAATGTGGATGGTATCAAAAGACACATTAAATAATGGAGCCCAAAGGGAGCTTTAGACTCCTTACTCTGTCCTGTTAACAATTGATCAGCCCAAGTGGATAGTTTGCTTAACTCTATAGTTAGGTTTGGAGACTGTCTTAGGGAGTGTGTTTGTGTGATGATGGAAGGAGATTTACGCCAGTGCAGTGGTTTTCAATAAAAAGATCCAAGTGGTGTTTTAAAATAAACCATAATGAAATGCTCTCCTTTCCTGGCATGGGGAGGAGGTTCATATGCAATCTACAGAAGAAGTGACTGAAAAAAACCCTACTGGTAATTTGTATACTGGTGTGTCATATTTCTGTGCATTGGTACAGGAGCAGAGCAACTTGAAGCCATATGCTCAGGTTTGCAGCAGAACTGCTGGCAGCCAGTCGCTGTACAGCAGTGCTTGCAGGAAGTATGAAGTGATAGCACGGGCTTTGATTATTCATCTTTATTCTGCAGGTTCAGTTTTAGTGGCCAATTTGTCTGCCATCCCCCGTGCCCTCACGTCTACAAAACGAAACCTTAGAAACAGTTTCTCCTGGTGTAGAAGGAAAACAGCAGAACAGACATCTTTCTGCTAAGCAGATCTGATGTGCTGTTTGAACAGTATACACAATTAAGCTTTAGTTTAAGCCTTACTACATCTTTAATTAGTTGAAGGCTGAAATCAACACTTCAGCCTCCTCCGCCCTCATCTCTACAACGAACACATGGATAGTAGTGCTAACAGAGATTTGATTATTTTAATAACACTATATTCCTTATCCTAGGGTCAAAATTCTGTGTGATGAAAACTTGCTCTTCCCAGGTGTTTTTCTGAATGTGTGTTTGCTGTTACCTCATTTTAATTCATTTTATGGATTGCAAAATGCCTTTTAATGCAAAAAGCCCTTTCCTCCCTTTCCCTGACAAGGCACACAGGAGGCTTTACTGATGGCATTCTGTATGCAGCTCCTTTGCTTGGCAATCAGCTTTAAAGCATATGGATCCAACAGGTGGTTGGTCACAATTTACTAATATGTCTAAAACTGTAGAGTACTGTAACAGGTAAAAGACCTCCAGCCCAGCAGGTTTCCTCTCTACCAAGCCGAATCCCTGCTAAGCACTGCAGAATTCTACCTGTTATTTCCCCTCAGTGTGTTGACTTCATTAGCCAAGCAGCAAGGATGCTAATGTATAGGCAGGAAGGAAGCAAAAAATGTTAATTTCTGATTCTCCAAGGGACTCAGGAAACAGATAAAATTTGGTGGACTGGAAAAAGGCAAATTAGTTAGGAAAAGTTGTCTCAGGCCCAATCTTTTAACCAATAGAGGAACAGTGCAATGACGTTGTACTCACATAGTCCCACTGAAGAATTAGTGATGTGGTTAGAAAATAAGGTAGATCAGAGTTCCATTCTATTTGAAACAAAATATATATTTATGTAGATATAAATGTTAGTGAAGATCTACACAAAATTACTTAGAGCCCTAAAATGAATTTGATTTACAGTGACATATGTAGGCTGTTCTCTGCATGTACATGTGAAGAATGATGTTAAGTTTTGCATCCTATGTGATATCCTTGGAGTAAAGAACCGAAGTAGCTTTTCTCAGATACAAAGATCAACATGTAGAAAGCTGGTGGTGCAAGGATATGAAGAGTCCTAAGTATTAAAAGCAGAGCTCATGCCCAGTTAATGTTCACACACAAATACCAGGCTCATTTCAGTACGTATTGTATGATTGTGCCCTGTTCTGGTCGTCAGACAGAGAACGTGCAGTTTCCACAGTTTTGTCTAGTAGGAATTGTGCTAACAGTGCTTGAAATATATCAACTGATGTTCCTGGCAAGCAAACTAGCAGTCCAATGATGTAAGTGAGAGCTATGGTATCTCAAAGATTGTTTAGATCTGGTTTTTCCAGGCAATATTTTCTAGAAACTATACACATTTCTAAAGGCCAGGGCCCTTGTTGTGGAGATACAGCTTGCTTTGGACTGATGATGTTGCTGGTTTGAACCCAGGTCGGAATGATAGTTATTGAAATGAATTAATGCTCAAACTCCGTAATGCTGACTGAACTATAAATATTTACATAGATAAATAGATTAGAGTGTGCTGGTAGCTTTCGTCTGACATAAAACTGGTATTCTCAGTTCACATCAGCAAAGATCAATATACCGTAGAAAGACTTTGTGGAGAGAACAGATTTAAAAGAATAGAATTGACATGAGGGATGGTGTCTGACAGACAGCTAATGGGAGGCTGATTTCTCAGCCGCTTAACAGGAACAAACAGGGCATGGAGACTGACCTGTGCTTTTATCCTGTTGTGTAGTATCTTCACTTGTCTTGGGTATAGATTATATCTGTGTGTTACCCGTAAATGCTGAGTGTGTTTTCTAGATACACCAAATATTTCATAAACCTGGAAGTATATAGGGTCCAGATTCCTCCAGTGAAGTCCCCTGCTATCCCAGGCAATCAAACTATAGAATCCCATTAACAAACGGATCAAACTGCGTCCCAAAAGTCACTGGGACTTGTCCCTAACAATTCAATGTGAAATATGTCCTAGAATATCATATATATTGTTTTAGGGAGAGTTGAACACATTGAGTAGGGGCACAGGAGCTCACACTACCTGGCCTTACATTTCAAAAACCAAACCTGCCGTTTGTGTTTCTGGTGGAATCAACTTGGATATACACAACCATAAAGCATTTGATCTGCCTATCGCTGATTTTTGCTTCTCCCATTTGGTGCAATTCAGGTAAAGCAATAATAACTGCAATTAGTGAAAGACAAGATTTTTAGTTTCACACCTCATGCAACTTCCCACCTATATTTTTCAGAAAATAAGATTGGGTTTATAGCAGCATATGAAGACATTAATTCTTGTAATTGTTTTTCTCGTCTCTCCTCTTTCCTGCATTCCTCCTCCTGTTTGTTACACCCACCTGTTGTCCGTACTTAAATTGGCTTATAGTCTCTTTGCACATATATTTTTGTACAGTACCTAAACCCCAGTGGGTCCTTCATCCTGACTGACACATCTCAGCAATGTTTTTTTTTCCCTATGAATTATCTGCTTAAAATGGCTGTTTATTTGTAGAAAAGAAGTGTAGATGAGACTGTTTCCAATATGCTCAGAAATTATCCCCAAGCACGACTGTCTTGCAGGGTGATGGTGAGATGTCTTTTCCAAGGGAAGGATATCTGTCTTGGTGATGCTCTTAGTAGGCAGAAAATGGAGTTCGGTCTTGTTCCATCCTTTGTGCCTGCAGTTTTTGCTCTCATTGCAGTGATATGGATTGTCAAAACCTTTGGAATTTCCAGGTAGGTGTTTATCTCTACACTGACGTTTTGGAACTCTGAAGTTTTGATGCAAGTTCCTGCATCCTTTCACAAAGACATTGTTCATGTAGGATGGCTTTCGCAGTTTGGAACCCTAAAATCACGCATTTATTATCATCCTTACATTTAATGTGGGAGTTAGTGGTCTGTGGGGAATTCAAGCTGTGGTTGACAGTCTGGAGTTCCTCTTCAGATTTTGCTACGGACTTACTGTTTAACCTTCAGTAAGGCACTTACCCTTTCCTTTCCTCCCTTTTTCCTTGGCTGCAAAATGGGAATATTAATACTTCCCTAATGCACAAGGGTGTTGTGAAATGTAATTAACTTGTTTAGAGCAATCTAAGATCTGCTATTGAAAGAAGAGCATATGTATTGCAATCAAATGCTAAAACAATTAGGAGGGAGCAAAACAGCCTGTCATCATACACAGATCACATCATTTAAGAAATAAGGTTATCTCTGCACTTTACAACTAGAGGAAACTAGTATTACTTGCGCTTCCTTACAGACACTGAAGACTCAATTGAGTTTCCCATTAGAGGTATCTGGAAACATTTGATATTCCCCAGCTGCTACTCCAGAGGGGCTCAAGTCTTCCATAGGTCCTGTGTCACCTGCCATGGTATTTCTCACTTCACCTGAGACACCTCAAGCAGAAATGGACACCTATATGCAGGGCAGCTGAGCTGAGTCTCAAATGCCTTTATGCAGGTATCGGGATTAGATCATCCCTTGGTGACTGTTTTTTGGAAAAATCTTCAGCATCAGCTACTGAATATAAATTAAACTGACGTTGCCTGCAGAGTGTTACAACCTGCTTCAGCTCCTGCTTTTTCTGTCCTTTCATTCAAAGGGACCAATGCAGAAGGCAAACTTGATTATAAAGGCAGAGATGAGTAGAATGAAGGTATTCATTTCTGTCCTCTGTTTTCAAGAAGATATATGAAAAAAAGTGGAGTGCAACTGTGAGCTAGACAATATCTTTCTGCACTGGTAAGCTGTTTCTTAGTAGCTCAGTGTAAGAAGATTGCTATGGAAAACTGTCATGTGTAAAAAAGCAGCTCTGATCCCAGCAAATGACCCATAGTCAGCAGGGTACCGACCATGTCCTACCTGTATCACAAAATCATATCGGCTACTGACCCATCTGATAGACCAGGACTCTGCTGTGCATAATTAGTATGGGTTGCAGAACAACTCTAAGGAGTTTATTTTAAAGAGAGATTTGAAGAAGAATAGAAATTTGATAAACAGGAGGACGCTCCTGGCAATGCATTGTATAGGCGCAATAGTGCCAAATACAGTAATGGGGTAAATTTGAAGAGTTTGGAAAGCAAATAAAAGAGAATGAAGAAATCAAAACTCTACTAAAGGCTGTGTGGAGCCTGCAGGGGAGGCAGATGAATACTGTGGACCCTTGTGTATTAAGAGATAGGAATGTATGATTGAATTAGCACGAGAGGAAGAAAGAGAGCAGACAGCTATTGGTTTCGTCATTGTTGTGTTTAGGATGCCCTGGAAATGGAAAAACCAAGGATTCAGAAAAGTAAAATTAGGAATAATAAAATGGCAGAGTGAAAGACTGGACAGCAGCTTTCTTAGGAATAGTAAGGAAAGACTGAACTCTAGTCAAGGTAAGAAAGATGAAGGTAGGGTATCGTTAAGATGTCATCCGTACTGTGAGAAAAAGGGAACGAAAAGAAAGTGTGAGTATAAGACAGGGAGAGCAGTAGAATTGCCAGCAGTTGGAGAGGTTAAGACAGAATTATTATTTCAGTGAAGATCACCAATGCTATTTTTTTGCCACATATGTACAAGAGTAACCGATTAATAGGCTTTTGGATTGAAAAGTCCCTTGGGCAGCTCTTGAAAACTGATGCTACCTGAAATGATGGAGGTTGCTTGGGAGAAAGATCTATGATATCAGTTGTAATTGAGTAGATTTTGGTTCAGCTTTTAGCATTTATGTGGATTTATGTAGCTAGCATGTAGACTATATCAGGTTGAGACAGAAGAGTGCATATATATGGTGATACAGTTTAATTCTTACTCTCTTGACTTAATCCAGAGCTAGGAATTTTACCACTCACTTCAGTGAGATCATGAGATTCTTCACTTTAAAAGTGTAAAAACTGTGTTATCCCTGCAGGCTTTACTGAGTTAAAAGTAAAGGAGTGCCTGGAACCACAGGGAGAACAGGGTCCCTAGATGTTGTGTTGTAAATAGGGTAAGTACCTGGAGTGAAAAGGGGAGGGAACAATGAAGAGGTCAAGATAAGAAAGGGGTAACAAACACACTACTATTCAACAGGTAAATTATTACAGAATTCAGTGTGATAGGAATGCCTAACCTTTATTTTGTAATAATCTCAGTGTAATAGCAGAAGCCAAAACAGAGAATATAAATGTCAAACAATTGTTTGGGTTTTATGGATTTTTTATGTAAAAGAAGTGACATTCAGCAAAAAGCTAAATAGTACCCTTTTAATATCCTTTTTTTTAATAGGAATGTCTCTGTCTTCTGTTTTCTGTAAGAAACTGAAAACATCCTGGGACCTGGCCTTTGTCAGGCAGAGGCCGCTCGTGTTCTGTTTCCTAAGACATCAGTCACACCTCTATTGTTTGTCTATAAAGCATGTATATGAAAAACATTTTAACTATAATGGAAAATGTGCTCTAAGATGGACCCACTGACTTTCACAAATAACGTGCCATGCAGTTCTCACTGGTTACCCCAATTAGATAAAACAAGTGAGAACAGCACATATCATACACCTTTGTACTTCAGGGTGGTAGTACCAATCTGTTTTAGTCCATGGACCATTATTATTCTCCCAACATACACTCTGGGCTGCTTTTCACAGTTACAATCAAACATTAACTCAGATTATTTAAACAAAATGATATTTCAAAAGTGAACTATGAATCTCTTACCATGTTAATGAACCACAGAATTTAGGGGATATTTCCTTGGTCTGGGAATGCTCAGTCCAAGAATTCAGATTTCAACTTTTTCTTTAATGGCTAATGCAATTCTTATGCTTTTACAATTCTTATTATTGGCAGTGTCCCAAATGCATGTATTATTATGTGTTATTCAGATGTTCCAAAATACAAGCACAGGAGATCACCGGTAAGATTTTGAGGCTAGGGTGGAAACTTCAGTGTGGGTGTGTCTCCGTGTTGGGAATGGAAATGAAAGCCAGTAAGGTGATAGAATCTGTTATCAAAACCTGGATAGAGGGAAGGAAAAGGTGGAAAAGAATACACAAGTCTGGCTTAATTTTATTTTTCTGTTTTTAAAATGGAAGGGGAACATCCTGCTGAAAGCTGAGTTGTGACAGCTGGGGCATGACATATAAAATATAAGAAAGGGATTGAAACTTGTTGTACTTAGGATCTGGAGTCCTGAATAGGGGTAGTGATCAGTTGCAAAGTCTTGGGTTGTATTCAATTTTTTTTAGAACTCCAGACATAGTTAGGTCTAGCATTTTGTGTTTGCTTTTTGGAATTTTAGAGCACATTTGAAAAGAAATAAAGACCTAACAAGGAGAGACAAAGGAAAGCTGCTTTGAGTAATGTAGGTTACAAAAGAATGGACCCAAAGTGTGCCAGGGTCAGATCTGCTGCCAGAGGTTCCAAAAATGCAGAATGAAAAGAGTGTACCTGTGGTAAGGCTGAAAAAAAAAAAAAGGGTAAACATGAAGACAAATTTGTCTGTCTCCAACTAGAATTCACTGTTTTCAAGCACATTAAGTTCTTCCTACCTTTTAGAAGTAAGCATGTAACCTAGGGCATATTTAAAAAAAAAAAAAAGAAGTATTTTTATGTTCTCTGTTGGTTCCTCAGGCATGTATCAGGGTCCTCCTCTGTGAGTAAAACTAAAGCACAGTCGAAATAATCTTACGGACATATTACGCAATGTCTTCATCTCATAAAGTATCTTTAATACATGATGATCTGTTTATTTGGCTAGTCCTTCATTGGAGAAGTATGATTATGTTTCTTCCATTTGTTCCTCAATTCTGCCACAAAAAGATGCATTCAATAGGTCTTTAAATTGATTCACTTTTCTTTCTTTCTGATAGCGCATAGATTATGCATGATTTTGTGACTGTTGTTTGCTGAAGACAATAGACTGTTTAACTAGTAGGGGATAACAAAAGTTAACACCCTACAAAACATCTTCTTACAAAGCAATAGAAGTTATTTTGGTATCACTATCCTACAGGATCATCACAGTGCTTTAAGGATCAGGCTTTGAGTACCTACATTTGTTAGAGCCATATGTTCATATCTCAGCAGGACTGACTCATCCTTTCTTCCCTACGAAGAAAAAACAACATGTTACTGACTTTACTGGATGAGGATTTTGGATTTTGGCACTCTAAACTTATGCCGCTGAGATTCTTAAAATTTGGTGATATGCTGTTAAAGGGTGCTTGGATTATTTCTCTCTTACTCAATACTGTAATATAATAGTACTGGCATGATTCGAAAACAGCAAATACATACTGACAGCTTGTCCAGGGCTTTTATCCTCTCAAATTTCAGCTTTTCATTTTTGAAGAAACAAAAGGCAGTCACTAGCTACTATGTGTGAAAATCCTCAATAATAAAAGAATTATAAAAGAAATGGTACTGCAGAAACTTCCAGCTGAAAGGAAAGAAGCAGCTCACACATCTCAAAGACATTCCTCTAGGTTAACGCCAATCCATCATTGGTTACTTAAATGTTAACACTGCTAATTTCAGATTGGACAAGAAAGGGTTGTGCAGAGAGGCCTTGGGTAGCAGCAATCACGACAGCCACAGAAACAACACCAGTGCCATTTCTTCGTGATGCTACAGCCACCATACCAATTTGTCTTCAGGAGAAGTAGAGTTCATTACTGGGTTACAATGATATACTGACACGTAACTTTGTGACCTGAATTTCTCATTGCTACCAGACATTTTTTGTTGGTTTAGTTTTCTAAAAATAGGCATCTGTTGTCATTTAAGGAACTATAAGGCAGTGGAGACATTTGCATAGTCCTGGTATATATTATAATGGACATAAAGGACCTCAGCCCTTCTGGAGCAAGAGCTTAAGGCCAATTAGGATGTCATAGGATCTCAGATGGGCAACTGAATTACGCCATTTGAGCATAACTTAGTTGGAGAATAAAACACCTAGATGTAGGTAGGTATCTGAAATGCAGAGGTATTCTAAGTTTCTAAGGACCTGCTATGGTTAGGCGAGATATAGTCAAATATGGTTTGTGGAACCTGGAGAACTTTCAGTAGATGTCTGGTTTAGGGTCATCAGAATCACTCTTCAGGCTGCACTGACCAATTTGACCACATCTGTATTGACTCTAATGGGACTCCAAGTTACAGCAAAGGAAAGAAAAGAGACAAGGGTTGTTCCTGCTCATATTTTGAACTTCAGCTCAAATAGCTTTGGGTAGCTTCTCACTGGAAGGATTTAGGGCAGGTATACACCTCTTTTTCCTGGTGGATTCTTTCTTAATTTGTGCATGCTTTGGGGTTTTAAGAAGTTACATCATCATGGTTAGTGCAGCTCTGCTGGAAGTTGTAAAATACTACTTTGAGCTTGGCATTATTAGCAGTGATTTCATTTGCTTTTGCCAGCTCTGAGTGCAGGAGAATGTGTTCATGTCCACCTGCTGTACACTGTGCAGGCATACTTTTGCTTAGGTGGACCTTAATTGTGAGCAAAACTGATTAGAGGGCCACAGCTGTCTCTTTCGTAAGTCTGATTTGTGAATGCATGTAGGTACATGGCGGTGATGTAGTATGGCAACACTGTGAAGTACTGTGAGATGGTAGAAGCCATATCATATCGGCAGATGCCATCTTTGTGTAGCTATAAAGTTTTATCATAGCTCAAATTACAACTGTATTTCTACAGTATTATCTGAATAGAAGATGACCATGAGATAAGTCTTGTGTAATTCTGCTGTTGTACCAGTCTCCTTATCATCTAAGCTACCCTAAATTATATACTATATAGTGAACTCCAAGCCAGCTTTGTGTAGCCAGAATGAACCTAGCATTGAGATGGAGCTCTGTGTGCCCAATCAGCCTGCCAGTGACACTGTTCATCTGTTCTGTTTATTATATACTGCTGTGAGCAGCATAATGGGTCCGAAGTCTCTTTAACCTATTTCTTTTTGCTTACTCGAGCTCTCTTTGATTCCCAGTCACTTTCTAATAATTGTCTTACATGCAGCCTGGACAGATAAATCATTCTGACTATGGCAACTTTACTGGTGCAATTTATGCACCAAAAATGTAAAAGAAAAAATGTGTATGTTATAAAGAATTGAGAATAAGAGAAAATAAAAATGGCTATGCTGAACAAGTGCATTTCAAACAGCAACTTTCTATTCCTTGTGAAAGATCTTTTCTGCACAGACTAATTTTGTAATAGCTGTCTTATATTATATGTATTCTTCATCCTTTTCCCGTATAGGTTTTCAGAGTATTGAAAAGCCTTTATTCACTTTAACTAAGACTGTTACTGTGTATAGGAACTTAAGACCGCTAAATAGACTGGGTCCTCAGGATAGGCAAATAGTATAGCTCCAGTGAACTCAAAAATAGCCTGATTGATGTGCTGCTTAGAAGATTTCTGACCATTACCACATGATGAAAGATCCACTTTTATTGCCGTTGCCCAGAAAATGTGAGAAATTATCATTTAATTGAAGTGGTGGATCATTAATGAGATTTGCTTGAATTCAAAGTATTTTTCTGTAGATTCCAATCATTAGCCAGGTTTGGGAAGACACCACTAGACTGATGCAGAAATTCTACATGTTTTTACAGAGGAGCATCAGTACAAACTCTTTAGGTATGGTCAGTAATGCGAAGATACATCCGTAAGGATGCCCCAAGAAATCTTTGAAGGGAAACAATTAGTGCTGACACTATTCTTATTCTGGGGTTAGAGGTTATGTTGCATGTGTTTTTCTGGCCTTACTCGTATGTGAAAGATCTGTTCCCTTGGCTATTAACCTCAGAGAGTCCTGCTGGAGACATTGAACAGCCCCAGCTGAGTGATGTATTGGTGTCTCACAGTTCCAGTCTATACTATAGTCGCTGGTGCTGCTGAAGTCCCCTTCGCATGACTGAGGTGATCAAGAGATTCCTTCACTCCACTGGTAGGCTGTACCTGTGGCAGACAGCCAGCATCAATCACATTTCAAATGTAGATTAGATAGCTTCCTGCTAGGAAGGTCAGCATGAATCTTTGCTTTGTTGTTTGTCTCCTCCACTTGCTTGTTTTACCACTAGGTTTCTGTCAATAAGAATGTTCTTCCCTTGTATGCAAGCCTTTTTATGCTAAGTTGCAAGACTTAGATTTCCTTCACTGGTTGGTCTGGCCATGAGACCACTGGCTAAATTTCTTTTGTGAATCCTTGAGATAGGATATTTGCAAGATCCCAGTCCAGTTGCTCTAGCAGAAGGACATCAGGTAAAACCCTGACCCTACATCATCCTATGAGCACTTTGAAGCAGAACACCTTGAATTTCTGTGGTGGGAAATTCAGACTCTTCCTAAATGTTACTGGAATCCTGGGACACTTTCCTGGTGAGGAAAAATAATCAACTCATTTCATCCAATGGCATGTCATGGGGCAATGGATTTTTTTTTTATTAGTCTTTAAAAAGAAGATTATGGATAAGCAGCATCATCACTGCTTCAACCTGTCTGTTGTTCATCGAAGGGTGAAGTTTTCAGAGAACCAGAGAGCAGCTATTTTATTCCTTGACACTTGAGGCTTGTGACATACTGGCAAGAAAGCAGTTTTCTTAGGTATTACCTAAAAAGGAAAAACAATATCATATCATAGAATGGTTTGTTCAGTGGTACATTCATCTTCTCTGACAGGAACTCCTTTTGACAAAGTCATCTCTATACCCCAAGATCCTGAGCCAAAAGCACTTGCTTCCTGTTTGGCTCTTGACAGAACAGAGACCTGCATGAACTAGAACTCACAATTTTAGCAAGAGCAAGAAATACTGATCTTATGCTAGTGAAACGGGTTTTAGCAGCGATCTATTGGTTTTAGTCTTATTTCAGAAAGGGAAAGGTGAGAATTTTTCTTGGGTTTCTCTGTATTCAGTTTCTCTATAAATAGCATCATAAACCTGATGATAGCACTGCTGCCAGTGAGCGTGTTGGAACAAACACAGTCACCAGTCTTGAAGCAGGAGGGCTCCTTATTTGGGACTTGCCCCTGCCAATCACTTCTAATCTCCCCTCAACTCTTCCTGCTCGTCACTGTAATGCTCTTCTACTCTATTTTATGTTTTCCAATACCTGAAGTTCATTGATGAGTCCTGTCACATATGAGCATGTGCTTGGCTTCTTGCTCTGGGCTCAAGTGTCAGAGGCAACGGGGAGGGTAGTTGAGTGCCGAGAAGAGAAACTAAGCAGAGAGTTATGGGTATGCTGCCTCCCACGCTGCCAGCAGGGTTGGAGACGAGTGAGGGACAAGAGCAGATGGATGGATTTGGAGGAGGGCAGGGTGGAAAAGAGGTCAGGAGAGAGAGAAAGCAAAGCAAGGGAAACAAAATTCGAACTGCCCTCCAGCAGTGTGCAATCTCACTCCAGCACAAGACAAATCTCCCTCAAGTATTCATCTGGACTTGGCAGCTCTGTAAGTAGTGCTACAAATGGTGTCAGTAGCAGTGCATCTTCATGTTAATGCCAATAAGTCTTAGCTAGGAATGCCCTGAGGACTGCTGTCCTGAAGCCAAACCAGAAAGAAAAAAATGAAGGTGCTTTCAGCTGTTCCTGGAGTTCACGTCCTGCCTTAGCACATCCATTCTTTTGACCAGTGAGCTGTCACGTATGCCTTAGAAAAGTGCAGTGCCTGGGAGAGGGAGGAGGGAGGGGAAAGTATCCCAGCATCCCATGACCGTGACTTTTGCAGAGATTTTTTTAATGTCAGTGAATAATTTCTGGCTGATAACCTGCACAAGCCAGCCTTGGGCTTCCTGTTGTTTCCCTGCCATTTGCACAGCGTCAGTAGACAGGAGCTCTAAGGCTGTGTTTGGAAGAGAGTAACTCCTGGGCAGTCCATTTTAGGTTTGTGGGCAGGCTCTGACTGTGGTTCTGACAGCAGAGAGGCTGGGTCAGAATCTGGAAGTTCTTGTAAATAATCAGCAAGAGCAGTTTACACATGGGTATCATATTTTTCCTTTGTAACCAACAAAAGAAAGGAGTCTGAGTTATGGCTGTGTATTAATCTTGTAACAGACGTACCAGCCTTTTGTCATGTGTAGTGGAAAAAGAGAATGTCCCCTAAAAGAACTTGAAGATTTGCTAATACAGTGATGACAAATCCTTGTACCTGCTTGATGCACATATGACAAAGACCTTGTTCTAATCAAGTTTTGAAATTACTCTTGAATTTAATTAATTTGCTAACATCTCTGTGGCAGTGTTTACATGAGACAAACTGTGAACACATACAATATTGTTTTTTCTCAGTGTCACAGAGGTTTATCTATTATTTGTGAAACGCTTTGAGATATTTAGATAATCATGAAAGATTGTTATAGACTTGGCACAACTGATGCAAAGAGGAATGTTGAGATGTGTTTGACTATCTTACACGGAAGGGGAGTGAAAGGATTTCAAAAGCATTTTCCTGGTGTGAGTTGGGACTAGAATATCAATATGAATGATTTAAATTTTTTTTTATATATATCTCTAACATTTCACCAATTTATTTACAGATGCTGGATGATGAACACAAGCCTACATTAGGTTGTTTTTCTTTGTTACCCTTCACTGATAGCTTTTCTTCTTGGGCCCATAGGGGTATGCAGGGCACATATTGAAAACACTGACCTAAATGATTTCTGGCAGATGATTTTATGCCCTGTTCTTAGATACTTCCAATGAAGGAGATTTCAATATTGCAATGGCTGTTCTCATGCTTAGCTATCCTTTTAGCTAGACTTTTCCCTAATACATAATCCCCTATTCCTCTGTACAGATTGATCAGTTATTTCTTGCCCTATTCTTAAGGGATCTACGCAAGAATTTGTCACTGTCTTCAGTTAGTCAGTGTCTTATTTTCATTTGTGACACTACAGTTCACATTTTTACACTTAGTCCAAACAGCATTTTCATTTATATTAAGATAATCTTTGGAAAGTTGCAATGAAAGTCGAAGTGGGATGTTGAAAAGATCACTGTGTTGATAATAATTTTGTGTCATGGACAAATGACATTTGAATACGTGGTAGAGTTTGATTTACTGTGGTTCAAACCAAGATAAGATATCAGTCAAAACTGATTGAAGGAAGAGACTGGTATTTCCCATATTCTTTAAATGCAGATCCAGTGTTTGCCTCCTGTGGTGTGCTAATTCTTTCTCTCCTCCTATATCCCTGTACTCTTAACACTCAGTTACAATGAAGCATGTCAGTATTTAGTCACCATTCAATATTTTGGTGCCAAGTGAAGCGGAGAAAGATGGTGAATAGAGCAGCCTTTTCTGTGCCATTCAGAGTTTGCTTCCCTTTTCTATTAGCCTGAAGAAAGAAAAACATATCTTTGTCTTCACTGGTTGCTAACTATATGCAGTCATATGAAAGGTTGTGTGGAAGCCAAAAATGGACATAAAATTAAAGAAATAAAGTACAGATGTCCAAAATGGGAGTAGCTCTTTTTGAATAGGTCTTGAAGCACACGAGTCTGGGAGCAGGAGAGTGGATTTCTACTCCAGCCTTGTCGTTTTTTGTGTGGTCTTGGTTAAGCGATTTCTTTTTTGCCTAGGCTATACCTACGTAGTTGTATTCAGTGAGAATTGAACGCTGCTGCCTGAGCCAGGCCAGCCCACGGAAACTGTGAACTTGAACCTACCTGGTACAGCACTGTTTTGAACCAAAATATGTCCTGTGAAGTGGCTAGGCCTATAAACAGAAGTTAGCACTATGCTAACAAAGCTACTCAGCTTTTCTTGGTTTGAAGCTGGCTTGAACCTGAAATCTTAATGAAAATTGGATCAGTCTGCAAGAAGGAGCCTAAAAACACTTTGGAATTCCCCACACGAAAGATTAAGGAACACTATTGTTGTCTAGCATCAGATTTTTCCAGAATGGTTTGAAAGACAGTGATATATGGTAATTATTGCTATTTGTAATATGTTCAAGGCAGGACACTCCTGTTCTAAGCACTGCTGATGTTAGGGCCCCTGTCCTGAAGACTTTATTCTCTGAGAAGTAAATAATTATAATATGTAACTATTGATAAGGATATACACAAAAACTGATTTAGGATTTGTTGGCACAGTGAGAATTTTTCTGGGTTTTATGTAGTTAAGGGCACTGAGATTTTAGTTCTGCAGTGTTTTTATTTTCCTAAGCAGCCATTGTGAGTTTTTCCTTTCCCTGCTTTGAAAGCTCCTCGCTAGATGGGTGCTTGAACTGCCATTCTTCTGTGCTTTAAAGAACGTACAATTAGAAATGTCAGCACCTTTCAGAAATACAATAAGTATAAAAATAGTATTCAGACCCTCCTCTCTCGCTATACTTTCTTGACTAAAATTAAATTAGCTTGTGCATACTTCTTTTCTATCTCTTCAGGGGTACTAGGTTCAGAAATGCTAAAGTGAAATGACAGAATACCAGGGAGTATTTCAACAGCCTCACAAAATATGTTGAAAACAAAGAAAAGGGATATGGCATAGCTCAGAGGAATGGTAATTGCATAGACTTTTTAATATTTTATGCACTTGTTAAACTATCACAACTAGATTAATGGGTAATCCAACCAGTCAAGTTTACCCAGCACCCAATTTAACATCTAAAAGCAGATGGTGATTTTCTTACATTTTTAAAAATTGTCAGTCAGAGGTATCACGTTGTATTGCTACTTTCCCTTGATTGGTTACGAGCGTATGCACTTCCTGCCAGCATGAAATATTTAATGAATTTGACATTTAGCTTTATGTGAAAATGTATGCTGCTAACATCCATTTTCTTAAATGTGTATGGAAAATGAGTGAAATGAAGTGCTTATATGTGGGAAGGAAAAATGAGAATGAAAGATGACAAAAACTGAAAAAATCAAATCCACTCAACAGGACAAATTAATGTTTTTGTTCCATATTGACCCAGCTCCAGTAGAGAGTGACAAAAAGGCATTATTGTTGGAAGACTGCTTGCTCTGTCTGTAGGTAACTCACGTTCATCACTGTAGTTTAAGTCCTGATCTATACATTGATATTCTTAGGGCATGATTGTAATGGACTTATGACTTTTTCACCAAAATCCATATGCAGTCCATGACTGGTGAGAGTCAGAGGAAAAACAGAGGAAAAAAGAACAATACAGTCTGAGTTGTGTCCTCACCTTTATTGCCCCTGTGCAAAGTGTCTGTGGTGGGTTGGCCTCGGCTGGCTCTCAGATGCGCACCCAGCCACGCTCTCACTCCTTCTTCTTGGCTGGAGAGGGGGAGAAAACAAGGTGGAAAAGTTTTTGGTTGAGATAAAGACAGGGAGATCACTTAGTAATTACCATCATGGGTAAACCAGACTTGACTTGGGGAAAATTAATTTAATTTATTGCCAGTTAAAATAGATTTGGATAGTGAGAAACAAAGACAAAGGTTAAAATACCTTCCTCCTTCTTTATTTTTTTCCTAGGCCTAACTTCAGTCCTTCATTCCTGACTCCTCTTCCTCCTGCCCGCCCTACATGGTGCAGGGGGGATGGGGAATGGGGGGTTGTGGTGAGTTCATAACAGTTCCTCTAGGCTGCACTTTCCCCCTCACACTTTTCCTTTGCTCCAGCATGGACCCTTCCCATGGGATGCAGTCCTTTAGGATAAGCCTGTGCCAGCATGGTCTCTCCACAGGCAGCAGTCCTTCAGGAAATATCTTCCTGCTCTGGTCTGGGGTTCTCCACGTGCTTCAGTGTGGATATCTGCTCTGGTGTGGTCTTCTCCATGGACTGCAGGGAAATACCCGCTCCACTGTGGTCTCTTCCAAAACTTGCACAGGCTGCAGGAGAATATCTGCTACAGGTCCTGGAGCACCTCTTTCTCCTTCACTGACTTTGGTGTCTTCAGGATTGTTTCTCACACTTTTTTTCCCCATTCCTCACTGCTTGCACAAGATTTTTCCCTTTCTTAACTATGCCCTTGGAGAGGTGCTGCTGGCCTCACTGATGGGCTCAGCTGTGTCCTGCAGTGGGTCCACTGGAGTCAGCAGGAACTGGCCGTGTCCGGCATGGGACAGCCCCTGGCCTTTCCCCAGAGAGACCACCACTGTTGGTACCACTACCAACACCTTGCCACCTAAACCAAATACATTGTCATGGAGACCAGATAGCCAGGTACCTAGTTTGAGTCAGACACTTGCTGCACAACTAAATGGAAGCAGTGATACTCTAGAAGTATGGACAGTAGAAACTGGAGAAGATTCCCACAAGATTTGTCCTTTGGAAGAAACTGCTATCAAATAGGAGTTACAGTGTCCTTCAGTGGAAGGCAAGATTCAATCATCTGATGACTTACTGCATAGCTAAGTTTCTTGTCTGCCACATAAAGCAGCTCTCTAGGAACAGAGAAGAAGCTTAAGTTCCCCTTAGTTCTCCTGATCTCCAATGCACCAGCACCACCACTATGTGAGGACTCATAGCTGGGAAGCTGTTTCCACAGAAAGAGACCTTAACTCAAACCACACTAATTTCTTAATGTCTACCATGTTCCAATTTAGGTTGTTGAAGATTTTTTACTTTTGCTTAAACTATAGTTTTCTAATGAAGAAGAATGAAAGCCACATTGTAAAACAGTGATGGTTTTTTTGTTTTCTCGTAACAACTGCATTCCAACTCAATTAAGCAGTTGGGGTATTCCAAGAGCTATTAATTAGTATGTTTCAATTATAACTGATGAAGCAGAATTATGTAGATTTTTTTTGGAAACTTACCGAGATTCATAATTTTGAGGACTAGCTGGAAATATGTGACAAATGATACAAAAATTGCAGAAGCTTTTTATATGACATTTTCCCCAAAGCTGCTGTCAGAGACGGCAAAGCAACGGTTACACATAATTCCCACTGGTACATATTACTGTTATTTCTCTCCCCACCAACAGAGAGAACTCAATATATGAACTTTTACTCTATTTCACTAGCATTATCCTACAATAGGAAGCAAACAGGGACTTTATTCCTTATGCAGTTTTGTAACCTAACATAGTCCTCCCATCTCACCGCCCCAGTCTAGGAAAGGAGCAATTGGGAGCAATCAGCGCTACTTTCTTTCTAACAGCGCATTCAGTCTTTTTTGCTTAACGTATGTTGCCCTTTCTGCCTTTACCTGTCTCTCTTTCCGTACGTTGTGGAATGCCTTGCCACTGATGACTGCATTTGCAGCAGACTGCTAAGATGTTGCTGAAGTCAGCAGCGCTAATACTGCATTAGAGAATCCACTTCAGGGAAAATAATGCTAGATTTAACCGGTGGGGTACTGCTGCAGTGAAAAGCTATATGCTCAGAGGCACTCTCTGCATTTTCCAAACAAACAATATGTCAAGCTTTGCTTTCATGAACAGTAAATGTAATAGTAATGCTTCGCACTTCAATGGCATTTTGCAGCAAAATGCTGTACAAACAGTCTGGTGAAATTCCCCTTTTGTGGTTGAACACCTTGGGGATATGCAGAGGGACCAGGGCCAAACAGGTGTAAAACGTGTCAGCGCTGAGAGCAGTTTTCTTGATCCATGGCTGTATGGATCCCGTGGTCCCCAGACAGTGGTGCTTATTATTATGCCTCAATCCAGAACAACAGCCACAGGGGTACTGGTGTTCTGCCCCATATGTAATCGTAGCCTGCAGGCAGGATTTTGTCTCCCATTTCTTGATCACAGATGAAATGTCACCTGTTAATTAGCCCATATCATGCAAAGATGCTGCACAAACACAAAGGCAGACACAATCGTTGTCTACTGGGATTTTTGCTCTAAAAGCCAGACTTCCTAAACCAGCATCAGATTGTTGAGTGCCCAGTGTGTAAAAATCCAACGTTCATTGTGTTGGTTAAATGGATGCTCTCTACTTTACAAAACCTGTTAAAAAACACAATAGACAGAGATGAAGAATGGGGGTGGGGAGGGGGCTGGAATAGCAAGCAAAGCAGGTGGTGGAAATAATTAGCCGTGAACTCATAATGCAAAATGTTAATGGCTTAATGATTTTTTGGTTACACATGGACAGAAACTTCCACGTTTCATTACTTCCGTCATACATGTAGCAACCACCCGCTTCCTGTTGGACATACAAATTCCCTTCCTCCATAAACCCGCATGCATTTTCTGTTTGTGACATATTCATGAGAAGTTCATATAGCCGATAGCTTCAGACACTGATTGCCTCAGCTCTTCCTCTAACATTCCTCTTATCCTTGCTCTGACTTCCAGGCACAGCCCTGCTATCTTAACCCAAGCAGCCAGTAGCTGAAATCACTTTGGGGAGTCTGTGGGAAGGTTGTGAGATTGGAAGCAAATGCTAGATACGCATATCCCCCAGGAACTTCTGTTTGGAGATGAGCCAGAGCCTTGGAGTGCAAGATCATATGTTATCCACTGGTGGGCTGCTCATTTTCCTGCCTTTCCGCACTGTTCAATCAGGAAGTCTTTTGATGTTAACTTTGGTGTGTGGCTGTTTCAGAAGGGACGGGGGGGCAAACAACTAGAATACTCTGTCCAGTGGAAACAAAATAAATGACACTCCTGCTAGGATGCTAAAACAATTATGGCTAGTGGAGTCCCTTCATCCCCCAGTCCTTTGCAATCCATTTTAGAGAAGCTAGATCCACCTACTTTTAGTGGCCGGTTCAGGGAAACTGCAGTGGACTTTGCTAGCACCTCACAGACATTTCCAAGCCTTGGTGCTCCAGGTCTCTGTCCTGCAACTTCATACATTTGATAAAATATTGTATCTCTAAATTTCTTCAAGAGGAAATGCTAACTTATTAACTATTACTACAGGAAGGCTGTACAAGTGCTGATAACCCAATGTAGGATCTTGTGAAAGCTGTAGGGAGTATGATTTTCTCATGAATTTTCTCAGTGAAACTGGACTGCATGACAAGATTACTTTATAATTCAAAGTAAACTTCTAATTTTAAGACAAAGATAAGGAAGACTCCATGGGAAATTTTGCCTGCTTAACTATGTAAATGTTTGAAGAAAGTATAGTTTCCTTTCTTTACAAAACCTCCCATCATATTAGGGGGATTTTTGAGAAACATACTAGTATTTACCTTCGGATGCCCATCAAAGAACCTTTTTACTTGTGCTGAAAGTATTTAGTTGTCTTGTTTGGATGGACTCACTAAAATGGGAGAGGAAATGTCCAGTTTTATTTTTGATCAACTCAGGTATTAAACCCAGCTGCTGGGTTTATGAATGCATAAGTATATATGGCCTCAATCTAATTCTATGCTGAATCCTCTGAAAGCAACACTTGCATCAGATGTGCCAAGAATACTCTATTGCACTCTCATTAAAATGTACATACATTCCTGTGTGCTCATGTAAGACAGAAACATGGAATAAAATAAAGTACTAAATAAGACAATCCATTAAACCTGACTTACGTTTTTTCACAGACAAAGTTTGTCACAGAAATACCTCAGAGGAGGGTATGTTAATTTAAAAAGTATTTGGTTTAAACCAGTTGAGAAAATCTCCTCTAAAAACAGGTTTCTTCAGTATCTGCCTTATTCTTGGCATATTGGGCAAGATAATTGTCAGGATATAGGTCAGTGTAGCAAAACCACTCTTAATGTTGTCATAGTCAAAAGATAGTTGAACATCCTCTCAGCATTTTGGCTTATTTGAAACTGTCCTTCTGAGGTGGCTGTACTTTGAATCTCTCTGTCTAGAGATTGTCCCTTTAAAGTAGAACTATTTTCACAGAGTCATAACAAGTTATCTAGCTCACCCTGCTGCTGTAAAGCAGGGCCGACTATACCTAAATATTTCTGGGAGAAATTAGTCTAACCTCTTCTTAGAAACATCAGTCTCCTAAAGCAAAGCATACCTGCAGTAATAAAGGGCAATTCTTAACCTGAAGCAATGTTTTATGGTGCATCATTTCAATAGCTCCAGTAGTTTACATTACAGCGTTTTGCTTTAGAATGGAGTATTTCAGTTGGAAGGAGCCTACAACGGTCATCTAGCCCAACTGCCAACTGCTTAAGTTGGGTTAGGCTTTGCCCCAGTCTTCTTGACAGTCAGTGTGTAAGAGTTTTGATTCCTTAATTCTCATCAATATTAGCAGAAATCTCAGGTATTTAAGCTCCTCACATATCAGTGGGAGGCCTGGCTGCACAGTACATCAAATGCAGGTAGTGCGGAACTCTCGGAGGTGAACAACGGTGCAGATCCTAACATTTTAATTTGACTTGTATTATCAATATATTCAGTTGCTTTACTTTGAAGCTTATCCAAACATACGGGAACTCACCTTTCTTTCCCCACTGACATCCTCTTTCTGGGGTAAGGCCTGTGTCGAAACACTGGTGTGTTAGTTTGAGGGTACTTGCTCCTTTGAGGTTATGTGTCTACTAATTCAGTGCGTGTATGTGAATGGAGATTCATCATTGCTTTCGCTGAGGCAGATTAAGTCATCTTTGATATGATTTAGCAAACACACATGGATGAGACTCTGTTCTGGTAAAAGCCTGTTCTGACAGCAGCTTGTTTTGAAAAAATGTGGGTAAATAAAGCAGGAATTGTTGTGCATTTATTGTAAACATATCCTCTTCTCTTTTGCTCTACGTTTGTCCTGAACTACAACCTAAACTATCTCTACAAATCCAAGAATTTCTGTAGTCTTTCATTTTCTTAAACTCTTTGTATATCTCTGCACATTGTTGAATTGCCACTGCAGTCCATCTTTTGATTTTAGTAAAACTACTTGTTAAACTTCTGGAAGTTTATATAGCTTTTATGTTTATATGTTTGTTAAAAAATTGTACAGACATGGATTCTTATCCATGCACTTTTCTAACTTGTGTTAGAAAGTAAACACTATTTTATCTTTTTCTAGTGAAACCATGGTGAAACCATGGTGAAGCCATGGTTTAAAGCTGAATGGCAGCACTTTTCTGAGAGCACAATTTCATGGAGGCAGAGTTCCAATTAGAAATTGGGCCTTCTGACTTCTTACCGTGTGCTCAAGTCACTAACCCCACTCTCTTGTCATAAAGAGTGAGGTAGCTGCTAGACACTGAAACATCTCTGGGATATTCACTGCAGTTGTGCCTTCTGCATCACCTTTCTAAGTCTGTCTCTGTTATATATCAGTTGCTCAACGAGCTGCTTTATTAGAGTCTTCCTGTGTATTAATTTATATCATATAAAATACTTTAGGATCAACACTTCTACATACGCTTAGGGTAGCTATTACTAATAGCAGAAAATGAAAGACTTTAACACAGTTCTTCTTTGGAAAAGAGTTATCTTTTATTTTAGAGATAAGCATAGTAATCCATTGAGCTGTTTAAGTGACACAATATTTATAAGATCATTTTACATTCCCTACCCTGAACTTTTTCCTTTGAAGACAGAATCAAACAGGCCATGATTTTACCGTAAGGCCGTTATTAACACTTTGCTGAAAATATGATTTGAATAAGAAGAAACATTTATACTAGCAGAGAGGAAAACAAAACTCACAAAAGCTATTTTAACTCTACCAGCTCTTGAATTCCTTCCTCTTGATTTATTATTTGTGGAATACCAAAGTCAGGCATCTCTCTCCACTGAAAGGCTCACCCAGCCTATCAGTGGACTATGCCAGTCATGGTGAGGTGGATAGCTGTTTCAAAAAGTAGTAGCATGCTGTTTCTGTCTTATGAATTCTGCTGTCTTCTTACCATGTGACCCTCTGATCCTGGGACTATTTTGGTGAGTAATCTCAAGTGTGCAAAATCAGCCCTTACACAGAAGTTAGGGGCTCTAACTAATGTAAATTGATTGAATTCCATGGAATCCATGGAAGTTATGTTACATTGATTTACATCAGCTGAGCCACTTCTGGGAATACTCAGATTTAATTAGTTTAGTAAGGAGACATTGTGAGTCAGATTTAAGATGTTTGCCTATAGAGGAAGGGAGTTTCTAGCTGCTTCATACTACCTCTGTATTTTACTTTTTTTTCTGAATACTTTTGTGATATTTCCTGCTGAAACTTACTGTATCTATTACAATAATCCTTTCCGGAGATTTAGAGAATGAAATAATTAATCTCTTTTACAAACAACATGACTTCTTTCTAATACTGTCACTCTTCTCCCTATTGTCACTTCAAGTTCTTAGAACTTATGTGAAATATATGTGGAGATAAGAGGAAGTGTCCTTTTAAGTTTGATGTCACTCCATTCTGGCTGATAAGTGTTGGGAATCGTCATGACCTTTTGATGGTCAAACTGAGCCACAGGGTTTTGCAAAACTGAGATACACACAAAGGGGATCAACCACAGAGGCTTTTCCTCCGATCCTGGTTTCTTTCTAATATATTTAGTATCTGCAGCCTCTAAGTCACATATGAAAAGAAATATTAACTGTAAGTGTAAGGCAACTATAGATTTCTGTAGTTTATTGGTTAGCAAGTAAGCTGGCAGTTCTATTCTCAATGCAATGCTTCAGAGATGTATTGCTTCTAGGAATGTGTGACTGTAGTAAACAGCTGAGTTCTTAAATAATTCAGTATCATAAAATGGTTTCTATTGGGACAGAGTTGTAGCCCACTTCAAACTCAAGGTGTAATCACATTGTATGTTCAAAATGTATAGAATCAGTTTACTGTGCCACTCTGATCAGATGTAAATCCTTCTGCTTTAATTTCTGAGCAAAACAGCAAAAACACTTTGTGAATAAATTCAGAGAATACAGCTAAAGTGAGTCTATTTTAATGTAAATCTGATTTAGATCTGATATGAACAAATCAATCCAGTTTCAAAGAACTTACAGGCCAGTGACAGTTGCACCATGGTAAGATTACAGCAGGGATTTGGTTTAAAATGAATCCAGCATCTTTAAAGCCTGCATGTGGCACCATTATACCAATGGATGCTGAGGATCCCAGCCTCATCCTGCCGTTGCTAACACTGGCAACAGAGAGTGGGGAAGTGTGGTGCTGAGACATCGGAATTATGTAGAAGCGAGGCAGTTTTGATTTGTATGCCTTGGTAGCTTGACACAGTGGTCAAGCTAATAAGTCTGGCTGGAAGTCAGGGCTTATTAGCTCTGATGTGCTGCTAAGGTCACGTGGGCTATACAGTGTCTCAGTCCCAAGCTAGGAGGTCCATTGTTGTGCTTGGCATGTGAGTGACTTTGACCTCAGATAGCTAGTATGCTTTGGCTGAAGAACAATTTATGCTAAAATTTGTGAAGCTTCCAGGCTTTAAGAACATTTTCAGAAGTCATGGTTTTGTGGGTCCATGTAAATAATATGGGCCTGCTTATGTTGGTGAGCCAAACAACATTGTGGTTTGCAAAGCATTTTCTGTCTCTGTCAATACCAGGCCAGGTAGTGATCACTGATGATTAACAGTTCAATATCCTTGCACTATTAATACTATTAGTATTATGATTTAAGGAAATAAATCACTGCCAGGGTCCCTCATCAGACACCACCTTGTGTAATTTATATCCTAACTAGTCAACATTTTCATGTTCTTATTGGAAAAATGGTTTTCTGCATCATTCTGAAATTTTTGCTTATGCAACTGACCTGTCCAGTTCTAGAGGTAATGGTTGAACTAAACCCTTGAGGTGGCTTGTATATGGATGGACAGAACACACATGGAGCCTTCCAGATGAGAAGAATCTCTTCTATGTGAATAACATGGTTTATGCGAGTCTTGAAAATGGTATCTAGGAAAGTTGTATATGAAGATCAAGGTTGTACCCTTAGGGATCTGGTTTTAAATAAGATTTTTTTTACTTTGTGTTTCAGTGGCTGTTCCCTCACCAGTGCCAGCTTGTGAACCTGAGCCCAAAACTAACGGGCATTACCCAGCTCCACGACTTTCTGTTTCATCCCGAGCCACTGTCGTTGCTACCATGGAAGCCCCTTCTCAAGGCCTGCAGACAGTCATGAAGTGGAAAACAGTGGTGGCCATCTTTGTCGTGGTGGTAGTTTACCTGGTAACAGGAGGACTCGTCTTCCGTGCCCTGGAGCAGCCCTTTGAAAGCAAGAAGAAGAACACAATCGCGCTAGAGAAGGCTGACTTTCTTCGGGAGCACGTTTGTGTAACTCAGCTGGAGCTGGACACGCTGATTCAGGTAGGCCATGTGAAAAAAACAATACTTCTTGGAAGTTAGGATAAACAGTTTGGTGGTTCATTGATCGGCTGAGTTGGTGGAACGCGAAATTGTTCACAGAGCCATCACAATGGGCAGTGTGAAGAGCAGGCTCTTTCCCAGTCATTTTAGAGTCCGTGAAACAGAAATTATGTCTTCAAAATGTTGTAAATAGAGGTTAAATGTATTCATTAGAATAATGAAAAATGCGTGGAAAGAAAATCAGAACTTAGTATCTGTAAGAAATTTTTGTAAGATTTGCTAGACATTTGCCCATCATCTCTTTAAATTTCCAAATGATATTAAGGTCTTAATTTTTCCTGCAAAATTAACACAGCAACCATGACAGCAAACAGAAAATGATAGGTGGGAATTTTGAAATAAATATTCAGCCAAGAATTCTGAACTTACTGGTATATTAATTTACAGGTTTAGTATTGTGAATTTTTTCTATTAAAAATAGAAAATAATTGGCATTTAAGAACTACAGAATTTTTAGCCTGGTCTAGTATGCAAAGCTTTAGAATAAATTTTGAAGGAAATAAATATCAAGTATGTAGGGATAAGTGGAAAATGGAATAATGTGCAAGAAAGGTCTGTCAAGGATAGAGTTATCTTTCATTGCTTAAAACTCTAGACAAGGAAAATATTATGGATCTTACAAGAATTCAGAAGAGTATCCTCTAGGATCCCATGCAGAAACCTATAAGTTAGCCTGGGGAAAATAGAGATTAGATAAGAAATGTGAGATACCTAAGGAATATATTCCAAAGTTGAACTTCAGCCCTATGTTTTAGACCTGAATTTGTGTCTGAGCCTTCCAAAAGCACATGTTTTCCTCTGAGGTGTTGCACCACAGCCCCGTTGTGATTTCAGGCTGTTTGAAAGAACACAGAGCTATCCCCTGGATTCTTGTGTCCATCCACTTAACTATGTTATAAAACCCTTTCTATAAGTAAATCAAATTTATAAGCTTAGTATTTCTTTTAAGAAGCTGTTCCGGTATCTCATTGCTGTGATGGAAAAAACATTCTCCTACTTTTCAGCCTAAACTTGTTCAGTTTGCTTGTAGCTGGTGTTCCACAGACAATGCCCCATTGCTTAATTGATTCCCCTTCCTTGCCCACACGTATAGGCAGTAATGCTCTTCCGCCTCTCCTAAGCAAAACGAATTATTTCCATTTCTTTGCAGATAGATGTGCTCTGCTTGTGCTCTGTGTTCACAGAAGACAGGTCAGTTCTGAGTCAGAAGCTGTGTCCCTGTACCTTTGGGCAGCCTGGTACTCTAGCTAAGAAGCCAAACCTCCTTCAGCAGGAAGCGATACTGTGCTGATATGATTATACGGCTTTTGGATCAGGGCTGGCTTGGATAACATCCTTCATCTGTCTGCAAAAGACAGGTGAACATGTCTGGTTGACAGGGTGAATTCTGTTCAGGGATATTGGTTCAGATGTGTTTCTCATGGCAGTGTTGCAGAGATCCGTATTTCCCTCAACTCCTTAGGTATAATATGTGCTGGCTGATTAAAGGATTTTTGAAAAATACTAAAAGCAAGAAGCTTGTATTCCCTTGATGGGAATGTCACTATTAAAAGATATGCAAAGTGCTTTCTTTTCCAGCAGAAAGCAGAACATATACTAGGTGCAACAAGCAAAGCACCTCAACAAGATGGTAGACTCCTGCACACTAACTGCAGTACAAAGATTTCTAAACAGCCCCTGTTCTCTAGCGTAAGCTTTGTACTAGTTTTAATTCTTTATTTCACACAATATTTTTCCTTCTTTCACCTCAAAAGTGGTGACACTAAAATAAAAAACAGGCATACTTTGTCATTAGAAGGCAGATATTCTGAACAAATATTATCATCTCCTGAGATTCCAGTATGTCCTCAGGCATTGCACTGCGTAACTGGAAATCATTTTGCAATGGTAAATTAAATGGGTTTAGCAGCTTAGCATGTCTTAAGGCCAAGTGATGTGAAATATTGAAACAGATTTGTCAATAAAGAACAAGTTCCTTTGGTTTCTTCTGTATGTCTGGGGGTGAAACTGGCTCCAGGGATGTAGTTGGGTATGCTGATACAGAAAACTGATTATAACTGACTTCCACAGAAGAATGGTGAACCACTGCTTGGAGATAATGTCAGGGGGTTAACATTGTGCTTTCATGCCTTCATGTCGATGATCTGAAAAGTGACATCTCCCTGGCTGGCGCAATGCATTTGTGCATTGCACTGAATGCTGCATCTGCCTTTACAACAGTGATTTCAGACTGTGTGGCAACCTCCATGCGTCCTGGCTGCTGGGCTGTGTGCAGTCAGCACCTGGCTACCACTAAGGGAGCTATTTATAATTAATGTTTTTTGACTACCTGAAAGCCTTTAGATGAACACAGATCATGTTGTCCAGAATGACTGCGTTGATTCATTTTGATGCTTTAGAGAATATGGAAAAAATACAAAAAGAGAGACCTTAGACTGGCTTGTACCCTTTTCCTGTGGAACAATCTTTTAAGGTGAAAAGGAAAAGGAGTGTCATGGTCTTTTCAAGGCTAAGGATGGAAACAATGATCCCTTTGTCCCTTTGGAAAACCTGTAAGGAAGATATCCAGCACTGTATGAGGAAGCTGTTAAAATTTAGTGTGAATGAGACATCCTTTACAACTTGGTCTCCAATAACCCATTGCAAATATTAGCACTGGTAGCACAAATGTGAATTGCTGTGTCCAGACTGTAAAGTTCATTCATAGACTTCATAAGTAATATAGTGATGAAAGCAGTGCAAATCACTAGGAAGATTCGAAGTATTTTAAATTTGTATTTATCTCTTAGGTTTTGGTTCCGGTCTGTCTAATACTAATACTATGACAGGTAAGTTTTTCTTAACAATAGCAAATATTCACGGTGCAGGCTATATTGTCCAATGTCACCTGAAGTGGAAGTTCTTAACTGTAGATTGTTAAAGCCCATTTCTGCTTCTGAAGACATTTGTTGCAGTGAAGCAAGTTCATTATTTAGTACCTTGTGTGATCTACAACTTGGCACAGTGAATGCCAGAATAAGAAAATGACAAAATTGTGCACTCTATCTCGACACTTTCGAGTTTTCAGAGTTAGAGAGAAGTGAAATCTAGAATATGCTAAAACATGATGAAATGTCAGGTGCTTCACGTACATTTAGCTCTATTGTACCCATTTGAAACAATAGCAGAAAGCAGCAGGACTCAAGTGACTGGACATACAGTTGAAAAGAAAAATAACATCGGTAGTTACACCTGCTAACGTATTACAGAATTTTTTTTTTTTTGTTTGTATATGTCATAGCATAAGGTTATTAGCAGCTGGGGTGAAAAAGAAGTCCTCTTGCCTTTGTAATATGCACACTTAGAGTGTATAATGGGGAGTTTATGCCTCTCTGAAAGATCAGATGTTGTCTATAATTAGGAGGGGCAGGCAGGAAGACCATCAATGTGTTTTGGCAAAGTAATTCCTGCAAAGCTGATAAGGGTATTCATATTCTGTTGCTATGTAGCCTGTGCACCATGTATGAGTAAAAACTTTTGTAATGTGCCCTGCTTTCTTAATGAGCCCTGCACAATGACGTAAGATAGAGTGGCTTGCTACTATAAGAAGTTACTTAGGTTATTGGCGGGCTGCTTTCTTCCTCCTTTTCCTTCAGGGCTTAATTTAGGAGTCGGAGTGATTATAGAATAAAAAAAAAAATCACCCACCTGGGAACTAAGTCGTATTATCAATGTCCACTAATGACTACAGCAACTCATTAGAGTTAGCCTGTAAGCTGAAAAGGAAGCGGAGCTGGAAATAAGCTAGTCAGGCTTTACTGGCTAATTATGTTAGTAAGAATTCATATTTTGGATAGGCATTTTTGTTTAGTGTTCTGAATTCCTTTTGCCCTGAAGGTAAGCAAGAAACGGAACATCCTGTAAAGATGTTTCAGTTTTCGGCTGCTTGACTGGTTCACTAGTGTCATACGCCAGCTTGTCTTTTCAGGGTGATTCCTTGTAAAACGAAGACAACTTGGATGACTTTCATGTGCAAGAAGAATCATAGAATGTGTTGGGTTGGAAGGGACCCTTAAAGGTCATCTAGTCCGACCCCCCTGCAGTAAGCAGGGGCAGAAAGCTCTAGATGGAGCAGAAAAAAAAGTATTTTTAGTTAACTATGGGGAAGACTTGCCTGTTCTGAAGACAGGAAAAGACTATTTGAATCGTGAGGAAAACAGTGGTAAATATCTGATCATTGAAGCTTCTGCCTGTGCCTCTGGAGGTTGTCCTCTATATGTCCCAACTTCCCTTCTGCCCCTGATCTTTATTTTACCTTATTCCCCCTAAAAATATATGAAAAAAAAATTCGGATCTCTTGGGTCCTGTCTAAGTTGGTGCAGGCACTCTAGTTCGTAACTTCAGTCCAGAGATGTGCCAGTTGTATAGGAAACAGACTGAGCCTAGGATGCTGCAGAAGTCTGCAGCTGTCCTCTAGCTACGTTGCTTCCAGAACTTAGCCAAGAAGTCTGCAGGGAGCTAAGCCCTTTGGACTCAGATCCCTGTGCATGTCCCTTGTTGAATGCTGTAGGTCTGCTCTCCACAGTGCATGCACAACAGTCAAATCACTGTAAGTGTAGGTAGATCACTATCTATCTACCTTATTGTCACCTAAAGACCTTTGTGGGATAGGCAGAAATATTCAAGGGATGGGCTTTCAAAGCTTACTACTTTTGATTTTACCTGAACAAATATTGCTGGTCTTGGTCCTTCAAAAATCCTGTTGTGGAAAAGTGAATAAATGGGGATTTTTAATGATGATCCCTTAATCACTGTATGAGGGGTGGTGAGAATAAGCAGAGAGTTAGGGAGTTATTAGGGAATCAGTCTTTAAAAGCTGCTTGCTAATAAGAAGCATCCTAATAATCATAATAGAGAAACATCAGAGCATGAAAGGCAATCGAAACAACTTTTTGTATGCTTGATAGGAATCTGCTTGGAAAAGAATTGTAGGAGGAGATAATCATTATTGGATTAGCCTGATCTGTGGAGAGGTATTAATGTAACTAGAAAAAAGATGACAAGAATTTTCTTTTCTTATCAAATTCCTGTCCTTGGTTACACACACGGTACATCCTTTGAGTAGCTCAGCACTCGAGAAGGGTATTATGCTTGTCCTTGGAAAAGATTTGTCTTCTTCATGCTTGGGATCTTAGTGGAGAAATTAATGAAACATGAACAAGTGAAACAGATAAAAGTCTTTTTTCCCAGAAAAAACAGAAAATCTGTTTTGTTCCTGACTCCTCATGAGCTGCACTAGCTCCCAGCTATCTCGTTGCCTATGGGCACAACTCTAGAATTTTCTTGATCTAATTGTCTTAATTAGCGATCGAGGTACCTAATACATTAGCGAAGGCTGGCATGTACTCACTCACTCACCAAGGAGGATCAAATATGTGAGTATCTGGGCCCAGTGAGGACCACCTGCACCCCAGGGGACAGAGGGCTGGCAGCTGTGGAGCCCACCACTGCCAGCCAGGGAGCTTGGCTGGCTGGGGGCAGCCAGGGGCATACCCCAGCCCAAAGTATCCGGCACCTCCCTGGGGACAGGGATGAGTTAAGGCTGGGCTGAGACATCGGCTCATGGGTGAGGCCCCAGCTCAGCAGAGCCTGTGGCTGGTCAGGGCAGGGCTGCAGGGAGCTGAAGCCCGACACTTGTACGGCATCACTAGGGCAGGAGCTGAAATGGTGAAACCACAGTAGTTTCTGTTTGGTGTAAGGAGAATATAAATGATTGTATCTGTAGAGAAGAGATACTGTTTTGATCTTATGTTGCGGGGAGGGAACTCTTGACACCTGGTGAGACAAGTTAGTGTTGACTATACCTTTCTTTGGACTTTGAGTCCTATATGTTAACAACTAGGCAGCCCAGGGTGGGCCAATGCCTCATAGCCCTTAAATATTGCTGCCTGAATGTCAACAGGTGGAACTGATAAAGCCTATTCCAGACTGAGATGGAATCTGGGTTGCACTCTTTGAGAATACAGGATTCAGTCATTCCAGTATCAATACATATGCTGGGATTTTGCCGTGGAGTTTGCCCTCAGCGCCATGCAGATTCACCAGACCATGTCTTTTTGATTACAGAGGGACTGTAGTGTGCTGATACCAAAAGGGCCGAGAGTAAAATGCACATCTATACAATGATAGGCACCCAAGCTGAAAATTGTGATAAGAAATATACATTTTAGAAAAAAATTATATTGAGTACTTGGATTTACTTAGGTAGTTTTGTCATTTCCCTTACTCCTATCTGCTTATTGGCTTTAGGACATATCCATTTCTTGAACATCAAGGAAGACTTTCAGCCCTTTGAGGTATTCCAAGTTATTGCCTTCCCTGAATGGGCGGCATTTCAAAAGATAAACTACCATAGATTAATAATTATTAATTAAAGAAGAATCCTTTTTGAATTCATTAAAAATATTGAAAAAATGTTGTGTACTGTGCATGTAGCTCCTCTTGTGAAGGCAGAAGGGATCAGGAAAGGAGTAAGCGTGAAAGAGCTGTGGGTACTTTGATAACCTGTTACTTTTGACTATACTTCAACTGTAAAAATACCTGAAACTGCTAATTTAAAATGTCTTAAATGTGGAAGGTTTGCCAACAGAACAGTCAGAAAATTGGTTCTTTCCCTACTCCAAGATGTAACCTGAGGATGCAGCTCTACAGGTCATGCTGCAAAGCCTATCTGAAGTTTCACACATGGGAAACTGTTGTAAAATTTCATGGTCTGTGTGAACTGGGAGAGTCTTGCCAGTGATAGTGTCCTTGTTTGAGTTTTGTGTCACTCTGCATCTAGCGGGATACTTCTGTGTAGGTGGACTTGTGGTGGTGATAGTAAGGCATCTTTTACTCATTGCGTGACCTGAAATTGCGTATTTAAGTGCTGCTAACTGCAGGGCTGCTCTCCTCTTGCTGCTCACTTTCTGTCCTCCATTGCAGCATGTAAAATACTACGTATTAAGAGGTGGCATTGGAGTAGTTGGGTATTTATAAATGAATGATGTCAGTCAAGCTTTAAAGAAAATATGAATTTGTTCTGGATGAGAAGGGAGCCTGAAAAGCTCAAAGCTACCTAGGAGCAACGGGAAGCTCCTTCACTTCAGGGTTGGTTCTTGGCCCTAATAGACTTGCTAAACTGTGTAAACTCAAATGTGATTAAAGTGTTGTAATTAGCTCGCTGACATTCACACGCTCAAGGGGAAGGCAAGCAGCATTCCTTGGCAGAAGTAACATGCTGGGGTAGCTGACAGTGTGTCATGGCCTATTTAAACAGGCAACCTGTCTCTTATGCTGATTTACGCTCTTCTAGGTAAACAAACAAATGACCTCTGCTTTCACACCACCTGCAATATGCCAGCAACTGGTACAGAAGCCCTTCAAGGGGTTTGGTCTTAAACACTTCCTTTCTCTATATCCCTGTTTCTTGAGATATGGACAGGTGCTGAGGAACCCTGGCTTTCTGCCCACGTGAAATACAACCAGTCCAGTCTGGGTCTTGCTCAGGCTGTAATTCCACAATCAGCTTAGCCTGGCATGTAGCAGCTCCACTGTTAAAAAAGGCTGTCCCGTACTGAGCTCTTGAGACATACCTGGCCTCTGCTCTTGCCCGTGAGCCTCTTCTCCCACTCCTTTCCCTTTTTGTGGGGCAATGTGATGAATAACTAAAACCTGGGGAGCAGATTAGCTGAAATTAGCCCGAAGAAAAAAATGCGGTAGAGGAACATTTGTGACGATGAAGTCAGTTGGAAATATAGGCAAAAAGTGACTGAGGAAAAGTGCAAAATGGAACGGAAGAAAAGAAAAAATGTGATAAATGAACCATCAAAGGGAAGAGGTGAATGAAGAGAAAAGTGTATCATTAAAGATAGGGATAGAAGAGATGTTAAATGGATGTATTTTAAAGTCAGTGCTAAAAGCAAAGAGAATATGAGGTTATAGGGAAGATCAGGAGAGAAATCATAGACATGACCAGGTGAGAAGTGGAGCAGCGGTAAAATAAAATGGTTAACTTTGCTTTGCACATTGACTGTATAGAAAAAGGTGAAATAAAAAATCACAGTGATAACTCATAGATCATAAGTCAGAGGTAAAAGAGAAGTGGTTAAAGAAATGGAATAAGAAAAGTCAAAACAAACTTGTATTGATAGGTGGGAATTCTGTGTTGAACAAAGTCAACGAGAGAGAGGATGTAAGAGGCAGCACTTTGCCTCCCTTGTTGAGACCGGCAATAAGTTCACTGAAATAACCAAGGCTAAAGGCTGGTGGCAATATTTAGGAGGAGGAGCAAATATCAAAGTGAGAGAGAAGGGGAAGATCTGGCAGTGGCGTGAGTAGCATGATAACAGCAAGATGAAGTGAAATTGGAACAGAACAGGAGAAAGGCGAAGAGCTGGAAATGGTAAGAGGCAGAAAGAGAGAAACTTGCTTCCTTTGCACTGGTTTTATGGGAGTTAATCTCAGTTGGGAACATTTGGGAAGGAGAGGTTTACTTTGAAAGGCTGTCATTTTAGGTGCTATTCCAGAGTGAGGTCTGAATTGCTCCACATTGGGCAATAGATTGCATGAGATCTACAAGCAACTAGGGAATGTATAGCAAAGGGCATCCCAGGAGTGAACTTCGAGCAATCCAGCTGAATGTGCCAGGTGCTGATGAGAGATTTATTTCTGTGCTTTGGAGGCTGGTGCATTTAGCTCTATCTTCCTTTGGTCTGTGAAGCTGCAATGGAAGGCAAACGTGTATGTGCCCATAACACGATATGGTACATTTTCTGAAATTCCCAAGCAAACGTTCAGCAGGCTGGTATGTCTGCCTGGTTTTATTCAGTGCTCTGTGAGACACATGGCAGTGACCTGGAAGCAGTATAGCTACCTCGGCTTCTGTTCTGGATTTGGTTCATTCAAGCGCTAGCTGGGAGCCTCTGTACCATGCTCTATTTGTGGACATGCAATCCTGTCCAGTGTGGCACATGGGAAGTCCTAGCAGATCACAAAATTGTTTCATTATGTTTCCACGGCCATTCTATTTGTTCATTTCAAATAGGGTGTATATATATGCTATTTTTTCTTTAGTTAACATAAAATATAAATAACTTAATCAATTATTAATTGCCTGGGAATTAAATCCCTGGCTGACTACCTTCAGTTGACTTCATGAACATTATTTGTATTTACCACCCTTCTTGCTGCTTTTAACATCAGCTGTTCCCATTGGGGTTTATTTCCTTTGGCAGTATTGCTACAAGAATGATATTTATATATCTCTTTGTGTTGTCCTTCCTCTGCTTCTCAGTTGCTTTGTATCTTTTGTCATTTGTACATGCATTTTATCTTTCTTCCACCTTAATAGCTATTTATTTCAGTCATATATTTGGCTCTTGAGTACAAAGGATGCTACTATACTTTGAGCAGGTATTAAAAAGTTTAAATCTAAGCTGTTCCCATGGTCCTAGAAATTTCCCTTTGGCGCCTATACTGACATACATAGGATATGGTAGGGCATGCATAAGGCTGATCTGTTGTCTTTTTCTTTGCAGCATGCTGTTGATGCTGATAATGCAGGAGTCAGTCCCATAGGAAATTCATCTAACAACAGCAGTCATTGGGACCTCGGAAGTGCCTTTTTCTTTGCTGGAACAGTCATCACAACAATAGGTATGTTTATTGTTTATAGAATCATCGAATCATAGAATGGTTTGGGTTGAAAGGGACCTTAAAGATTATCTAGTTAAAACCCCCCTTCCATGGCCAGGGACACCTCCCACTAGACCAGGCTGATCAAAGCCCCATCCAGCCTGGCCTTGAGCACTTCCAGGGATGAGGTATCCACAATTCTCTGGCCAACCTGTTCCAGTGTCTCATCACCCTCATAGTAAAGAATTCCTTCGTGGCATCTAATCTAAATCTCCCCTCTTTCAGTTTAAAACTGTTACCCCTCATCCTATCGCTACACTCCCTGATAAAGAGTCCTTCCCCATCTCTCCTGTAGGCCCCCATTAAGTACTAGAAGGCTGCTATAAGGTTTCCCCTGGAACCTTCTCTTCTCCAGGCTGAACAACCCCAACTCGCTCGGCCTGTCTTCGTAGGAGAGGTGCTCCAGCCCTCTGGTCATCTTTGTGGCCCTCCGCTGGACTCATTCCAACAGGTCCAAAGCTGGACACAGTACTCCAGGTGGGATCTCACCAGAGCGGAGTAGAGGGGCAGAATCACCTCCCTTGCCCTGTTTCTTGTGATGCTGCCCAGAATATGGTTGTCCTTCTGGGCTGCATGAACACATTACTGGCTCATGTCGAGCTTCTCATCAACCAACACCCTTAATTTTCTTAGTTTTCACTAAAAAGACCACGAATCAATACCCAATGAAATAACTATTCTATGGTTGTTAGAAATTTGAATTTTAATGTTATGGATTAATTTACCCATAAGGGTTTTATTCTGTCTCAAAATAGGACATCCTAAGTACGTCAATTAATTTTGGCTTATGCTCTGAAGTTTCATATAAGTAATTCTTCTCATACCCTATTCCTTGTAATTGGAAATGTGTTCACATAAGTATCACATCCTTTTTAAATCCTTCCTTGCTTTTATACTAATAATTGGAAGGAATTCCACAAATTGTACATTGTGTAAAAAAACCCACATTTTTTTTTCCATAGAATTTGTGGCCTTGAAATACTGACACATTTCTCTCTATTAGATGAAGGGTATACTGAACTACTCCATTTACTTTTCTTAAACCACTAGTTTTAGTAAGTTCATTATTCAGGCCCTTATCATCCATCCCCCCTATACATTGTGTCCAATGTATTTAGTCTCTTGATCTCTGAATGCTGGCCTTAGATATCCTAAGGTTTTTATCCTCTCCTCTGTGAAGATCTTGAAGATTATTCGAGCAGCTGGAATTTCAGAAGATGGTCTGAAGGAAAAAAATGATAAACTGGTAACACTGGTGATAAGGTTAATCTGCTGATAATTATACAGTGGTTTTATAATTTAAAGCTTGATTTCAGTGCTGTTATGGTTGGAGGTCAAGAGATCTGATTATTTGGAAATCACTGTCAAATTGTTGCTTTTTATTTGCATTGCCTTTGAGTATTCTTCTGATTTAAATATTTGATAAAGTGTTTCTCCATATTACAACTGTAATACACACACTGGTGACTGTATAGACAAATAATCTGAGAATCACATACGCTTCATTAAAGTGTGAGAATCTGACTGAATTCTGCAAGATCTTTGTGCAGGTAATGCAACAAAAAAAATCCTGTGGCAGTTAAAGACTTGCTGTGGCGATCATCTCAAACAGTGAAGTGTGTGTCTTTGGCTCTGCCTTTTCTTTGTTGTCAGAGCGAGGGTGAAAGAGCAGTTGTATAGAGTGTACTCCTCCCTGTGTTCCTCTACATATTAAGCTACATTACCATGTATTTTTAACGGTAGCATAAAACCAGCGGGTGGCAAGAAAGAAAACATTTCTGAATCAAATGTAAGAAAACCCTCCCTTAATATTTGTTTACTCAATAGACCCAAATGACAAGCTTTTAAATTACTCATTAAAATAAATGCCACTATGTAGGCATAGTTTATGTAGGCATATTCATTGACATCTGCTATTTAAATAACTTATTGAAAAGAGCTTGGATTTTTGCCCATATTTGCTTTAAATTCTCCATGAATGAGATTTTGATAGGCTACATAAAGTCTATGTATTGTGTCTGGGCATAAAAATGATTTTATTTTATCCACCAGAGCCCTGTTAGGGCTCCTCTTAGGCAGACGCTCAGCAGACTACCTGGTCAATCTCCGTCCACTGGCCTGTGGAGCCATGAAGAGGACTGTGGTTTGGAGGGGGGGGGGCATTGTTGTGTGTCAACATAGTCCTTTCACCATCCCATGACAGAGAGATATATCCAGTCCCAGTGTCACAAACCTAACATGATTAGGACCTGGGAGCTCAGCCTTAATTCCCAAGGACCAGGAGGAATTGCTATAGATGAAGCAGACACTTTCTTAGATCTCCATCTCTTTGGATGCTCTGTGTTTCCACTTTATTTCATCAGTGATTTGTGATTGTGTGGTCACTTTTAATATTAAAATGATTATGTATTGTCAGAATGCAAATCTCTATTACATTTCAGTAAAGATACCTGATCTTAAATAAAAAGGTGCAAATATTACTGCCACAAAACTCTCATGAAATACAAATGTTAGGCTCTTTATTGTCAAATTGAAAGAGGAACTGAATAAAGACTTCAAGGGCAAATTTGTGTAGTGTGGGTACAGTTTGGAGGCCACAGTGTAACTAGTCAGTGTGATGAGGGGCTGAGGAAATTATGAGCTAACCACTGAAAATGAGCCTTGTCAGGTGAATCACACTCCCATCAGGAAGTCATTGGCAATGACTCCGAGAGGAACAGCAGCACGCAGGCACCAGGCCAGCATGGAGGGATTTTTGTGCCATGAATAGTCAAGCTAGATTAATTAATCAAACACAACTTTAGATAGCACCTGAATCTATAGAAAACATGGGTAACTGAGGCTGTAAGAAGAACTAAATCACAGTGGGTAGCTTGCCTGGGAAATGACATCATGCCATGGAAACTTTGTAAATAGGAATTACATGTGGAACAAAGGTATGCCTGCAGAAACAGCAGTTCTTCTAAACTCATTAGTTTTTCTAATTAAATTTTTCTAATTTAGTTTTTCTAACAGCCCTGTATAAATTCTGGGAGTCTGACAATTATTTTTCTTCTCAGGGTATGGGAACATTGCCCCAAGCACTGTTGGAGGCAAGGTTTTCTGCATCTTGTATGCCATTTTTGGGATTCCACTGTTTGGCTTCTTGCTGGCTGGGATTGGAGACCAACTTGGAACCATCTTTGGGAAGGGTATCGCAAGGGTGGAAAAAGTTTTCAGAGTAAGTTCACTGTCAGTTGTTTGCTTGTGTTGTATAACTTGCTTTTAATTCTGTTGCTGTTACCTGCAGTCTTTTTTACATGTTGGGCACCATGAAATATTTTCATGTCTAGGTGAGATGATGCTTAATGTCCTTCGGGGTTTCTGTAGTCAGTGGAGAGAAACAGACGTCTCTAGATGGTGATGGTGACGTAGGTGTTATAGATCAGGCTCTGAATTTCCTTTTTGATGCTGTCTCTGGGGAATGTGTCTCCTAAGCTAGGTTCCTTACAAGGACTGGTTGTAAACACCTTCAAAACACCACAGGTTGCGTTGGACATATATGTCCATTCACTGAAAACAGAGAGAAGGTAGTGTAACTTCTGGAGGAGCAGGGATGCAGAGTATGTCCTGACTGTATTACTGATAAAGCCTAAAAGACTTGGACAGCGCGATTACTGGGGTGAATGTGAACTTGTGAAGAGATGGCCGAGTGATATGTTTTCACTGCAAGAGGACAGATGCATTGGAGTAGATCTGCAGCTGCAAAAACTGGCATAATGCCCCTGAATGGGATCATCTTCATGGTATTTACCTGCCCTGCCTACCATGGATACATCCTACACTAGATTTCTATATAGACTTTCTCATATGTATTTTCCCCTTATGTTGCCAGTACCCTCTATTTTTGAGCATATCACTGTAAGCAACTCTTTTGCAAGCAGTGCTGCAGACCTGGCAAATGCTGTTTGGCTAGTTTGCTGATGGTTCACTTCAGGGATTCTTTCTTTGAAGCAGAACTTCTAGAAGTGACCTGTGTGATGTTTCCCTTGGAGGCGGTGTAACTGGAGATAAGTCTTTCGAGGGACTGAGTGGATGAGAAGCTGTCCAAGCCGGTTAGTTTAATACGCATCTATTTCTAGAACATTCCCACAGATGAGAGCAAATTACTTCTAACTGTTTTTGAAAGGAAGTAATTGAGTATTAGACTGTAGTATGAGCAATTTCCCTTTTGATTAAATTACTGTGAAGTGTCCCAGACCAGCCATAAGGAATGTCTCAGGCTAAATGCGGAAAAAGGTGACTAGTGATTCTGTGTGAGTAAGCATGTACGTGCCTGACTGGAGAGCACTTGAAAATGGCCCACATTTTCATGAAATCAAAATAAGGTTATTGAAAGGTGGCTCAGGTTGGGCCTGCAAAACCAGAAGTAGCTAAGATCCCTAGTTGTTTTTTCACCTAGCTTCTTATTAGACCTGCTTCACTTCAAAGGAATCTCTGAACCTTCCAGGCTACTTCTGCCCAAGAAAAACTACAATCTCGAAGTCATGATATGAATTGGGAGTCAGAAAATTCTTGATTTATTGTCAGCTCTAGTACTGGCTTTCTGGGTGACATGGACAGGACCATTAAAGTGTCAGTATTATAGTTTATGAGTAAAATAATACATGCCCTACTTCAAGTATTTTAAAATTTGCAGATGAATGCTGATACTAATGTGTCATATAGGATATAGCCCTTTGGCACATAATGGGAGTTCTTTTGGCATTCAAAGTACTCCTTCCTTTTCTTGAGTTAATGCCGTTGCTTATTGTTTATAACCATCTAAACTATTTCTTTTCCTCCTTGGTATTTTGTCAGCTTCCAAAGCAATTTAGAGATCTGTGGTCCCCGTGTTTAGTTAAGATGTGTGTTTATTCCTTTTATTTTGATTCTCATAAATCCATTATGTCTGTTCTTTTGTGATTTGGTGGATGGGGTTACACATAATTTCCTTCAATATTCCTAGTAATGAGGTTCAGCTATTTGAAATATTCCTGATATAGTTACTATTTACATGCATCTTAGCCACTAGTCTTAATATCAGTGTTTTCACTTTATATGATTGTTTACATATCATTTGACATATTATAAATGATCATTAATATATTATACATGATATATAGTTTATATTGTTAGCTAATGCAGCATATAATAATCATTATAATTTTACTAATTATGTAATTTATTATCACATTGTGTTTACATTGGTAGGCTTCATAAATGTTTGGACGTAATCAGATGAATCGAAAAGTGGAGTAACAGCTCTTGATATAATCCTGAGCAGTGAACAAAATTTAGTTCAATATGTAACTCTTGTTTCTTACTTTATAACTGTCTCCTAATGAACTCAAATTCAGCATGTTTGTGGGTGTAAAGTAACCTTCTATAACCTTTAAAGAGAGGACATAAAAATTAGGAGAATAGTTAGGAGGAAACAAAAAGGAACAAACATAGGTTAAAAAGACACCAAAAAGCTTAATGTTGGGTGATGTGCCTCACGAATCTTTTGGAGCTAGCTGAGAGGTCACTGAGTGTGTATCAGTGATCTAGAGAGATAAGAAATTGAATTTCTGGAAAGATTTTGACAAGTTTTCTTATCAAAGGCTATAAGGAAATGAAGCTGTGATGAGGTAAGAGGTCTCACATTCAGTACATGTTTAAAAGGTAAACAGAGATTACAAAATGATGGTAGCATTATTGGTGTGATTCTACTGGAGTCCTTGCTGCGATCTTACTGTTTTAACAGGGATGGCCTGGAATGGTTCAGACAAAAGATGAATATGCAGGTGACAGTGTCTGCACATTATGTCTCTAGATGTTTCAAGATAGGTAAAATGGAACCTGCAAAAGGATGATAAGATGATAAGTGGAATCCAGTGTTGGTGATACAAAATAATGTATATTTCTTAAGTTTGAGGAAAGAAATCCTAATGTATTCATATAGGGATATTATCAAATTTCACTACTCCAAAAGGCTCCTGGAATTACTGTGGATGGTTGTCTGAAAATAACACTGAAACTTAGCAGCAGTTAAAAAGGTAAAAAAGTGTCAGCAGAAGAGATGAAAACCAAAAGACCATCTTACCTCTGCACAAATCCATGGTGCACTTGCACCATTAATATCACATGCAGTTCTAGTCACCCTGTTTTGAAAAGTAATTAACGGAAATGAAAATTAGTGCTAGGTCTGCCTCCACAGGCCTTGTAGTTGAGTCTGTACGATGGCATTCACTAGCTACCTGTATTTGCTTTCTATTGGGTCCTCAAGGGCAATTTGGGACAGTCCAGCTTCTAGCCTTGGGGAAGGGAATAGGAAGAAACTTTGCATGTGTCCTGGACATTATAATATATCAAGTTTCCATGTGCTTTTGCCTCAATATTCTGCTTCTGTCTGTCTCTGGTTGCCTCTGTTTATCCCCTTCACTCTTAGGGATGTTATGTGGCTGGTGTCAGGATAGCCAAGAGTTCCTGAAATCCTTGCAACTTTGTCATCATCTGTACAGGTGGATGGGATTTGAAGGCAACTTGATCTTGCATTGTGGTTAGGATAATTTTTGAAGTTAGGTAAGAGGCAGTATGCATACACTGGCAGGTGGGAAGGAGAGGAAGGTTTCTCTGACGGCACGGCAGTCTTCACCCAACACGTTTCCTGAACAAGTTTCTTGCTCCATCCAACAGTGTAACTGTGACCATGGAGCCCATGGCACGCAAGGGACAGCTTGCCCCTGGCATTCTCCAGCATAGCTGGAAAGATGAAAGGAGGGTTTCTCCCAGAAGAGTTGTGCTAGTGCACTTCTGCTGCCTCTGATGTGACCTGTGTGGAGCCCCACCAAACCTACATTCATTAGCAGCACAAATTACAGCCTAAGAATGCCACATTTAGCTATTGCAGTGATCAGCCCACGCACTCTGTGGGAATTTTAAGAACAATTTGAACTCCGTAAAGGGGAAGAGAACTGCTCTTATCAAACACACACTACCTCCACAGTATTGACAGACTATTTCAGCAGAGGAGCTGGACACATGCCACTACTCATCTTGTAATCCAAAATGTTGCCACTATTTCGGCATGTAGATAACCAGGAAAACAACTATTCATTTGTGACTAGGTAGGGCTGAAAGTATTTAATTGCAAAATAATGCTTTGTAAAAACAGGAACTTTTCATGTACCATTTTAGGAAAGGGAGGCACCGGCAGAGTGACACTGCCTGGGTTACGAGAAGGTATCCCAAACACCACGCATTGGCTAGTCTGTGCCATCTGTCCTACTGGAATAATCGTGTTTGGTATAAGTAAATAAACATCAACCAGATCAGAGACATAAACCAAAGCGTCCCACATGGTAGCCCTACCTACTCAGCTACTGATTATTCCTATATGTCCTATAATCTGTGGCAGAACCTCGCTGCTAGTCTGTTCTCACATGCATACAAGTGTGATTCCCAAGAACACGGATATGTACAGGGTCACCAGATTCACTTTATGCACTGATGACAAGCATTCAATATCTGGGTTGAGTGATGAATCAGTTTTCACAGCCCACCTGAGAAAACCGCGTAAACACTCAAAATGTAATTAAAAAGTCGGTAATTCTTATATTTTCACCTGGCAAAGCTTTCCAGACACTACAGAAATGAAATATGCATTCCAAGTAGTCATGTTATCTTACATATGTGAGGGATCTTATGAATGACCTGAGACAGTTTCTATAATAAACAGCAGAACAAACTCCATTCTTTTGGCTTGCTCTGTACACACAGAGGCTGTAAGCGTCTAAAGATAGAAAGGAAAGCACTCCATAGGCAGAGTGCACAGTTACAGAACGCAGCAGCTGTCATTATCATGAGTTAAATATAGGCTAAATTCAGATAGTCTTTATTGAAACCTTATAATGAGTGTTTAGATTCTCACTGAAAGTAGATGAGATGAGCATAACCTGACAGATCTTCCCTCATCTTGCAGTTCAGTACAGGTGCAGGCATTCAGCCTCGGCAAAACATGCTTCTGAGAGCACTCTGGGATTTTCTGGCATCTAAAGTGAAGCCAGTGTGAGCAGTTCCTGGACTTGGTTACTGCTTTCACTCCTCTGGCTTCCAGCATGATGCTGAGGACAGGTCTGGCAACACAGCTGGTAGGGTGTGAATTGCAACACAGGGATGTGAGCGAGCAGCCAGAGACATGGATGGTGGCAACGCTGCATCCCTGAAGCTCACGTCTCAAGAAAATACACTACTTTGTGCCTCTGTAAACAACTCACACTTCACTGAACCAGGGGCTTTTCAGAACACACACATCTGCCACCTCTCAGGTTTTCAGCATAGGGAACCTGTTTGCCCGTTGATCTCTTGAGAAATGGTTTGCTCTGGATTTAAGAGACATGTAAGTCTTATGAAAATTATATACACCTTTTTTCCTTTTTTCTGAAAGACAGCAGTAGGCATTACCTTAACCTTGAAACAGTCCTAGGAAAAGTAGTTCTTAGTTGGAAGATAGGGCTGGGGCAGCAATAAGAGAAGTCCCACTGAGCTGGTGCAAAGCTTTCTTCTGGCAACTGCCAAAGCTCTGCCTTTCCTCAACTTTGTTGTTTGTCTTTCTGAATATATCAAATCTACCCTAGCTACTCTCCCTCTATGCAACTTCTTTTTAGAGATTTTTGACTTCTCTGATCTCTTTTGTTACTGTACAAGTGACTGGAATTGTCTTTATAAATTCCTTATCTGAAAATGAATGGAAAACAGATCCTGTGAAAGAAAGTTTGTACAAGAGAGTAACTGTGCAGAGGAGGAACTTAAAAATACAGTCTTTTTTCTTTGTCTCCCTTCTGTCTGTCCATTTGCTCTACTATCTCTCATCTTGTTCTGTCTCCTCCTCTTCTTTCCCTTGGCTCACATCAAACCCTTAACATTATGCCTGATACCAGGCATATGCTGTAGACAGTAAATTATCCATGAGCCAACAATGTGCCCTTGTTGCCAAAAAGGCCAATGGAATCCTGGGCTGCATAGGGAAGAGTGTGGCCAGTAGGTCGAGGGAGGTCATTCTCCCCCTCTACTCTGCACTGGTGAGGCCACAACTGGAATACTGTGTCCAGTTTTGGGCTCCCCAGTTCAACAGGGACAGGGAACTACTGGAGCGGGTCCAGCGTAGGGCAACCAAGATGATTATGGGACTGGAGCACCTCCCTTATGAGGAAAGGCTGAAAGAGCTGGGACTCTTTAGCCTGGAGAAGAGAAGGCTGAGGGGAGACCTTATTACGGCATACAAGTATCTAAAGGGTGGGTTTAAGGAGGACGGAGCCAGGCTCTTTTCAGTGGTTCCCAGTGACAGGACGAGGGGCAACAGGCACAAGTTAGAAGATAGGAAGTTCCGTTCAAATACACGGAAAAACTTCTTTACAGTGAGGGTGACAGAGCACTGGAACAGGCTGCCCAGGGAGGTTGTGGAGTCCCCTTCTCTGGAGATTTTCAAGACTTGCCTGGCTGCAGTCCTGAGTAATGTGCTCCAGGCAATCCTGCTTTAGCAGGGGAGTTGGACTAGATGATCTCTAGAGGTCCCTTCCAACTCTGAAGTTTCTGTGATTCTGTGATTCTGTGATACCAGGGCAGGACTGGTGAATGAGTTCTCAGCAAAGTTTGCAGTTCAAAGAAGTTGTTTGAGGTTTCCTTGAAGTACCACCTTTACCTCTTCTTTCCTGGGATAATGCCATACCAAGGGACCCCATCTGCTCCCTAACAGGCAACCCCCACCCCACGCTTTCTCTTCCAGCCCAGTTTCAGCATCAATTCTTCTCATTTTTGGCAGCTGAATCAAACCTTCAGATGAGATCATTCCCAAAGCCAAAAATTCAAATCCAGATCACTGCTTAGACAAATTAGTGAAATCATTCTGGATTTGCACTCTTGTAAATGAATTCAAAATTTGGGACATGGTTAATAGATAAATGTATTATAACCTAAGTGACAGGCTAGCTAGTAAGATCCTATTTGTAGTTTTTAATGTATGGTCTGACACCTGCATTTCTGAGCAGATTAAGTTAATGGAAGACTGATGGAAAAGTTTTCTCTCCACTTCCTGATATCTAATCAAAATATACCAAAAATCAACACAATCTCTTTTATTTTATTTTATTGCATTTCATTACCAGCCAGCATCAGTGTGTTATTACATCATCTACTAAAAACCCACTGAGGATTTAACACCCTATTTTTATTTTGTTTTTAATATAGTGTTATTCATTGTGATTTTCTGTAAGGAAAAAAGCTACCGTTTTTTGGGGGTTTTTTTGTTTGTTTTTTTTTTAATTTTTTAAATTCATTCAAGAACTTCCACAGAGGAATGGTGCAGCACAATGATCAATCTGCCGTCTGCTGGCATCCTGTCCCTGGACAAAGCTGTCAGGACGGGTGTGAAAATCAACCTACTGGTGCACGCACACAATATTATTCCAAAATGATATAAGATTTATGAGCTGAAATTTTAGTGTTCAGAGCTTAGCCTAACAATTTCCTGGGTCATTTACAGCAATGAAGCTGATGAAGGGTCTAAAGCACAAGTTTTATGAGGAGCGGCTGAGGGAGCTGGGATTGTTTAGTTGTTTAGCCTGGAGAAGAGGAGGCTGAGGGGAGACCTTATCACTCTCTACAGCTACCTGAAAGGAGGTTGTAGCGAAGTGGGGGTTGGTCTCTTCTCCCAGGTAACAAGTGATAGGATGAGAGGCAATGGCCTCAAGTTGCACCAGGGGACGTTTAGATTGGATATAAGGAAAAATTTCTTCACTGAAAGGGTTGTCAAGCATTGGAACAGGCTGCCCAGGGAAGTCGTGGAGTCACCATCCCTGGAGGTATTTAAAAGATGTGTAGACCTGGTGCTTAGGGACATGGTTTAGTGCTGGGCTTGTCAGCACCAGATTAACAGTTGGATTAGATGATTTTAAAGGTCTTTTGCAACCTAAACAATTCTATGATTCTATGGCAGAGGAAATTTTCCCTCAGAATTCCCAGAATTCCCTTTCACCAGCAAAAGTAAAGTTTCATATGAACTTGGTAAGTTACCTGCAGGAAAACTTTGAGGAAGAAATGATGCAAATGCTTTCCTCATACACAAGATCACCACATTATGGAAAGACCAAAGGTGATGTAGCCTTGGAGAGAAACATTATGGAGAGCATAGAGTATCCTGACTTGAAAGATTTTTCATTTGATTCTGTGATTCTGTGCCTTTCACTCATTGGGAATTTGGTTCTTTGAAGCTACTTCTCTTTTGTTCCCCATGCATAAGAATAACTTTCTCAGGAAAAAAACTAGTTCTTTCTCAGGAAAAAAACCACCTCCATTATATATGAACTGCAGGAAAGTATCTTTTTCTGCACAGTGCTGAGATAGTAAGCTAGTACTAAAAAATTCATGAGAAAATCTATGGATCACAGCTTTTGGCATTTTATTTCCTCTAACAGGGTATTTAATTCAGTTATTGATGCTTACAGCTAGTCTGCTTCAGGGAAAGTAACTTAAGTGCAGCAAAACTTTTGCTGATTTGTTCTTATCTGCTCGTCTTTGTTGCTGAGTATACATTTAGAATCTAAAGCTTACATGGGCTGGCTGTGGAGCACATCTTTCTTTAGTTCTGCAAGTCAATAACCTCTTGCAAATTGGCATACAATTCAAGGGTTAATATTAACCTGAAATGTTAAATTCAGATCTTGACATCTATGAAAGATCTTTTAAACATTTTGGTTTTATTAACAATGTCTGTTAGGCCTGTAAGAGCTTGTGAGAAGTATAGCATCAGCCTGAGGCAACTTCAAAGAGCGGATCATGAAGGTCTTGAAGTGAGTCTGCCTCTAAAGAGAGCCCCAGGAGGTGTTGAGCCGGGCGGTAGTTGAAAGGGCATTCCTGGGGTTGCTAGAAAGAGAAGGCAGCAGCTCTAAGAAGGGAGAATGTGTCAACACCAGGAAGAGATAATAATTGCTCCAATTTTAGAACCAAATCAGTCTTGCTAAAAAGATGATAGTATAATGAGGAAATACTATTCTAAAACCAGGCTTTAAAACTAGCTTAAATCCAGAGAATAGTGTTATCTGGAAATCTCAAGTCAGCTCCAGTGCACCAAAACTGAAACCCAATATGCATTAAAGTCCATCCCCCAAAGTAATTACCACTAGTTTTACTGTAACACCTCTTTCTGTGAGTGTTAGGCACTGCACAGTGTAGCTGTTGACTACCTATAGTCAATAGAAGAAATCTTGAACTGTTTTGCCTGCTTATGTGAGGCCTTTTAATATATTTTCATCTTTTTTTTCTTCATTATTTAAAATTATTAGAGGTTCCAACCTTCGATAATTCTTCTTACTGGAGTCATACTCTTGTCACTGAACTGCAGTGCTCATAATATTTTACAGCTCTTAAAAACAGAATATTGTACAAAAACTAGTCAGGGATCCATGATTAATACAAAGGCTTTATTTATTGCTGTTCAGGTATCTATCTGTATTACAGTAAATTGTAATAGTTCATTTTTTATTTGGGAAGCAATTTTCATTACATTGCTTTTTGACTGTGTGGATAGACTGCAGCTATTGTAGTATGTGAACCCAAGATCCTCTGTTATTCTCAGGGTTTTTCTTCATCTACTTTAGCTTTTTTTTTTGTATGGTGCCTAATATTTTAGCACCTGTTTGAATGTTTACACAGAATTAATTAATAAACCAAAGACAGGTGTAGTAGGCAATTAGTGGCTAAAAAACTGTTTTAAGTGCAAGGTAAGAGAGTATTTGGCAATTGGCACTCAGTAGAAGGTCAAACCCTTCTATGGATGATGGATCAACCTGTGCATGATGATTTATCATGCTTAAAGAAGACCATAAAAACAATAGAGTAACAATGAAGTAAGTTTTGAGGAAGGGTTTTTTTCCCACTGTTAATTTGAATGTACTCAGGCTATTTTTTGTGTAAATCAGGGATTATCTCTGGAATATGATCTCTATCCTTTTCGCACCTATTGTTCCCTCTGTCTGTTTCTTTTCTGTTTTCTGTGATGAAAAAAGATGAGCACAATTTCTTTTTCTGTATCAAAACCCAATCTTTGCCACATCACATTTGGTTTGAAACCAGGTTAGTATTCAGAATGATCTCAGTATAAGCAGTGGCAAGGAGTTGCATTTCCATCCAGAGCCTGAATCCCAATTTTCTTATTAAGGAAGTGACTTAAACAGTCCTTTATGGTTTGAAATGTTGAGGAACCGCTATTGGAAAGGGTAAAACTATGCCTGTCTGCCTCCTGCTAAATTTAGTATTAGTCACAGAACTTCTAATTGCAGTGAAGTGCACTGGAAATAAACCCCATGGGTCTCAAGCAATTATCTCTCATGAAAGACAAGACAAACAGGAGCTGCAAGCATGATTAAGAGTTTACGGAGCCGCTAGGGTTTCTTAGATACTGTGAATGAAGCTTAAAAAATAAGATACTTCAGTGGAAGCTGCTGATTAAAGCCAAAGAACACGTGAACTTTTCAACCAACAGCCTGAAAGTTAAACTCTTTCCTAAGCACTAATAGTGAATAACTGCCTTTTGTTATTGCCTAAAGGTTTGATCGTATTGCTGTGGAAACTTCTCTGTATTGCTGACAGTGCGGTGCTGAAATACCAAATCCTGTGTGCTAGGGTTTTGATCCAGGTGTTGCGAACTCTGAAAACCTGAAATCCTAAAGAAAATCCTAACCTCAAGATTGTTTAGTTTGCAATATAGGGAGTGAAGGAAAAGCAAGACAGAAATGCAACTGCAACACAAAATCACTCATCATAAAGTAATTGTTGATCCCCCCCTCTCCCCTAACAAATACATAGAGCCATTCTAGTTAGTGTTCTTCAGAATATCCTCCAAAATTCCTGTAGGCAACCTTGGGGGAAACATCAGAGACTGAGTGTGAGGGGAGTGTTGGATCTTGAAAGGCAACAGACAGAAATCAGTTCATGAGGGTACCTGTACACGGTGCCTCATCCCAGGCATGAGGACTGTGCTGCTTTTTCACTTAAGAGATGCCACTTCAAGGTTACGAACAGGCTGGATGGAGGTGGCGAATTTTGTGTTATGTTGCTTTACATATTCAACTTTCACCTTTCAGAACTGTCAAGCTATTGTATTAACCATGCTAATGTAATTTACATGTTCATGTTTTCCCTTGGCACATACACATGTCATTGTGGCAATAAGAATTGTCTTGAGGCATGGGACAAAGTGTTTGATGCACCCTTCACGCTACGCAAGACCTTTCCTTTAGAAGGTGTTCCCTGCCTTCCTTTTACCTTTGCAGGTAAGCAGTGGCACCTCCTGCAAAATGTTGGAGAAGGGGGAGATGTGGCATGGAGGGACACTTCTAGGGGTGAGACATTTTCCACTCTTTCCACATTTTTGCCTGGGGGGAGCTGCTCTGTCTTCCTCCTTTCACTTTCCTTCCACTCTTCTGGGATCTGTATCCCACCTGGAGTAAAGTTCACTCACTGTGGGCTACTTACCTGAGAGAACACTCTTTGGTTACTTGGCTAGTCACAAATAGTGGTTTTCTCTATAAAGACTGCAATATTGCGATCTTTATAGTCTTAATAGCTGTAAGAAATCTCATGGTAAATATAAAATATGCTTTGGAGGCTTCTGCAAGAATTTCTTGCAGACAATGATACATGCTATTGTACCTGAGAAGGGCAAGGGAAGGCTGCTTAGCCAGTAATTCCAAAATAAGCAGAAACTGAAAACTGCAGTCTAGAAATAGATACAAGAAGTCTAGCCTGAAGATCTACTCCCTGTTCAACCTTTCAATGTCTAGTCCGACGAAGTATCCACTCTAGCCTTACCAATGCTGATGTTATTACATTCCTAATCACTAGGGAAATGTTCTGAAAACACAACAGTATGGAGAAATCTGGATGCTTTATTCCACTGCAGAGGAAGAAAACAAACAAACAAAAAAATAGAATAAAAAATGAAAGATCAAACAGAGCTGAAAAAGAAACATTGAATTTCTCCACCCTGCTAAGATGAGATATTTCTAACATGAAGTTTCATTTTCTTTTTCTTGTTAAGTCATTGAAAGTGGCCATGTCATGCAATAGATAACTAGATCTCTCATTGATCTAGCTACACTAATTGTCTTTCTCTGTCTCAGTGCATTTCTTAATTAGATGCTGAGCATATACTCATAAAACTAGCCTTGCTGCTATGTGGCAAGGCTAGGCACTTTTCTTTGCACCATCATAACGGCATTTTATTTTTTGTCCTGAACTGCACCGATGAACAAGGTTAAAGCATTGACTCAACGCTGATCAAAGGCAGGGTTACCAGGAATGACAAGGTAAAACCTGTTCAGGTACAGGGAAGTGATATTGAACAACCATTATTAACCCATTCTTGCACTCCCTGAGAGTAGGAAATATAGGTGTGACTCAGAAGGGAGTTGAAGGAAGGAGCAATACATTCCAAATTTGGCCTCTGTGAGCATCCTTTGAAATTGCTTAAGTCTGTGTCATGAACCTCTGTTGTCCTTTTTCTGCTCCAGTGTCTGAGAAAATCATATATAGATATGAATCCCTCTTATTCAACTTTAATTTTTTCTTAGGCCCAGTACAGCTCAGCCAGAACAGAGGTTTGGGCTCATTATTGGGTTTTTTTGGTTGTTTTTTCAGTAGCATAATAAGCAATGTGCAAAAATTGTTGGTGCATATCAGAAAGCCCTATGTGTGCTTTCTATGTGTGTGTGGTATGTCAAGCCTAGAAAATTTCCGAGCCAGTATTTCTGTATTTTCATAACACATTGTCGGTACTCACATTATGACTGCAGCAAGATCCATGCCTAGAGATTTACAAAAATAACATTAGGGAAAGCTGCTGCCCTGTGAGAAGCTTGCTGCATATTCCATCTGGGTCTAGACAAACACCCTGCAGAACTGTGGTTTTATGGGGAAAAATAGCAATGTAAAAAAATCCTTCTTTACCCATGCACTGTATGTGTTCCGGATTGTCTCTCCCAAGCTTAGTAACAAATGTGAGTGCTTACAGCTTTTTATATCTGTCTCCCCTGTCGTTCTCACTACAGTTAAGAAACAGGGGATGGATTTTGCATCTTCTTCTGCATCAATAGCAGCATTCTTTATAAAACATGAGAATTAAAATAGCACTGAGATGCCAAGAGAGCTGGTTAGCCAGTAGGGGAAGCCCGTCTCTAGTGGAGTGGTCCAAACCACTGTTCTTAACCCATGGAGGTGTCTGAAATGTCGTATGTATTTTAAAATATATGATTTAGAATTCTGCTGCTATGCTTTCAAGGGGCGGTGCCTTCTTCATCGATGTGGTGAGTAGGCCCTGGCTGGCAGCAAGCACCCACACAGCCACTTGCTCGCTCCCCTCCCCACAGTGGGACGGGGAGAAGATAGGAAAATTCGTAGGTCAAAATAAAGACAGTGAAATCACTTACCAAGTACTGTCACAGGCAAAACAGACTTGACTTGTGGAATTTAATTTATTGCAGATTAGCATAAATATTTAATTATTGAGTTGGGTGTTTGGAATCAAAAAAAGACAAACATTCAAAATGCTTTTCCTCTCCCTTTTCCAGGATGAGCTTAACTCTCAGGCTTATTTCACTTCAGACACCGCGCCTCCACCTGTGGTATTTCCGCAGGTCATGCTCAGTCCCTCTCATGCAGCAGGGAGTGGCACAGGGATTGTGGTCTGGGCACAGTGGTTTCTCTCTGTTGCTTCTTCTTTCTCAACCCTTTTCCTCTGGTCCTTCACTGGTCATTATGGGCTGCAGTCCCTCCAGGAAAAGTACCTGCTCTGCCATGGAGAACCTCCCGTTCTCCTGACCTTGTTATTCCCTCATTCCCTCCTCCTTTGCCTGTCCAGCATTTCTGCCCTTTCTTAAATACACTCTCCAAGAAGTGCCACCATCTTGTCTGAGGGGTTCAGCAGTGTCCTGCGGTGGGTCTGTTGGAGACAGCTGGAACCGGTTGTGGTCACAGAACACAGAACAAAAGATACTTATATTGTTCTCAGATGTTATCTCTAAGCCACTGATATTTGAAATACATTTAGTTTCAGTCTCATTTGGAATGTGAAGGAGCTAGGACAAGTTAGAAAGAAATCCACAGTGACAGATATAGGCAGCAGTGAGGTTGATGTGACCATACCGCTGATCAGGAGCTCTGTGAGCCCAGTGCCATGCCGGTCTTTCTGTACAGCCTGTTGAGATGGGCATCACACTTTACTGAGGTATGTGCCAAGCTCTGAACTAGGGCTGGCTTGCATTTGACTGAGCTGAAAGGCTGGCAGTGTGAACCTGTGGCTGTCTGCACCCTCTACACTAGCCTAGCAAAAATGTTTTGACTAAGGACATACCTAATGTTTGTGTCAGAGCAAAAAAATAGAACTGATATATGCAATATTCTGGTTTATGCTTTGAGTACGAAGACTGGCTTTCATCTTGTTAAAATATTTTGATCTGGAGAAAGTGATTTAGAAGACAAGCTGTTTAATTAGTGCACGGGCAGAGACAATCTGTTCCAAGAATAGTTGGCAGCATGGGAGAGGGCATAAAGTTAAGAATAGGTGAAGAGGACAACAGAAATGTTAAAGAAATGTGTTTTCTTTGGAGGAGTGCTCCAAAATGCAGAGCCTTGTGGCGAGATGAGGACAGCACGTTCCATGCAGGCACATTATACTAGCACTAAAAATATGACATTGGTCATCTAGCCAAAAAGGTAAACAACTTGCTTGGAGTCTTGGGGATATTTGTCAGGAATTCAGAGAAGAACATGTTTGGAAGACAGAGGAACCATCTGAGCTCACTGTGAAGCAGCAAATGTTCCAATACTATTTTTGGTTGAGTAGTACTGTATATTGGGTGAGTTTCTGTGAAAGGGGAGGTGACACTACAAAATCTTGGAATAAGCATATTTGAAATATGCTGTTCTTGGAAATATATATGTTCAATAAATTTAGCATTTAGTCTAGTCTGATAAATGGCAGTAGCATCTTTTGATCCCATACCTTATGTCACCTACTCCCTTTTTGAAGGAATATGTGTCATCACCATGGTCTCAGCTTGGGAACTTAAGAACCTTCTTTGGTTCTTTTGTGGTCAACGGTCAGGTCAGAAAAAATTGTGCCTGAGTTAATTAATCTGAAAAGTGCAGGAGCTGTAAAAGAATCCAGTTCATCAGCTGTGATCTTTGTCACCAGAGACAGAGAAAAGGGTGAAAAAAACAAAGAAAGAAAAAAAAAACAAAGGGATTTTTTTGAACTCCTGAAGTTATTGAATAAGACCAAAACCAATAAGACCCCTGTGTATGTAAGAGAAAATAAGGAAAAAGCAAGGTCACAATTAGTGATGGAAAAGATGCATAAGAACTAAATTCCACTTATAAGGCTGTTTTCATGAGAATGTCTGTCCACACCCCTCTTGGCGCTAGAGCAGGTTGACAGTAGGTTGTTTAAATTAATATGAGCAAGGTGATGTCAGTGATGTTGCCTGTTTAGCACTTAGCCACCTTAAGAATAAAATCAGCACCTTGATTAGTAAATGGAAATGAGCCCTCATAGGTGGTTGTATCACAGAAAACTCCGTTCTTTTCTTCTTAGATTCTGCCTTTAATCTTTTCCAGATTAGCTCTGAGTATATTTAAATTGAAGTCTCTCTCATTAGCAGGCACTAATTTATTTATATTTGTGAACGTCTTACAAATTATCTGCTTCATCAATGTAGAGGGAACTTGTTAGCAAAACAAAGCAAAACAAAACAAAAGTTGAAAACATCTCTTTTAAAGGTGTTTTCATTTTACTTAAACTGCTATGAGATGAACTACTTTTTGTGGAGAAAGGCCTCTCTTACTGTTTTATTTTGACACCTATAGAAAATTGCATATTTATGCCACAAAATGGGCTCAGAGGATGTGTTAGCCTGGCTGGAGGTGCTCAGCTGTTTGTCAGAGTTTAGCTCCAGATTGTAAACACTATTTAAAAGAGAAGTTTGTATGAACCTTTTCATATTTCTCAACCTTTAGTGTTATATATATATAGTGTTATACATGTATTTATTTGTTTTAATAATGACTTGGTATAGCGTAATAGTGCATTGGTTTAGGCTAATCTAGTCTCGTCTTGATACAACTGTGCCAAAACTGGAATGTAAAGGCTGCGTTTCCTTATTCCTGAGAACCTGGGCAGGACAAAATGATGTTCTTTGTAGTAAAATAGCAAGGCTAACTCCATCTGCAAAAAAACTCATGCACACCAACCTTTTTGTAATCTGTGATTACTACAATGTACATATGCCATGAATAATGACATTTATGCCTTATTTTTTGGATCGACAGCAGTTATACTTTACTGTGAATGTCCGCTGAATGCATGTCTTGCTGTAAGAGGCCCCCCCTTTTTACTTGTATCCTGAATTTCTTGTGTTATTGTCCAATAAGTAATTCTACCTCTGAATCTTGCTTTTGTGCTCTTCTCAGTAGCTCTAAAAATGCTGTGCCTGATTCACCATTGCTTTCTGACTTCATTTGTACCGGTGGAAGAGTAAGAAAAAATAGACCCTTAGCTGCCACACTTTTGAGCCAGTGACTGAGATGCACAACTATGAGTCAAGCCTTTCTGCAGATCATCTCATTAACGTCGTTACCATTTTTACTTGAAAAACCAACAAACTTTGGCTGAGTTTGTCACTCATGAACAAGTGGATGTCCTGAACGTTTGGTACTGATTTGCAGGCCGTTCTTTCCACTTCTGTTTCTACCATGAGACAAGACAATCCTGACATATTGAAATGCATTTTAATGTTGCTATATGGGGATTGGAGGAAGGATTACTATGCATGACTTCGCTTTACTAGCAGTGCTTGGCAGCTCCAAAGTACTTTTTGTCCAAGGATTCCCAGAACTATACAGCCTCCTAATTTCCACTGTAGCAAAGTGTCTGCCATTTCATTTTTACGTATCAGGAAACTGAAACATTTAGTAGGAGTGAACAAATCGCCTTGGCCAAACTAGTAAATAAAGAGCAACTTGGTTAAATCCTCATCCTCCATGACAAAAAGCAAGTGTGCCAATCTAAGAAACCATGTAAGATTCATGTGATCAGTTGCTTTCCTTTCACCACACATACCGTAAGTCTGAAATGCTGCCATTGTGAATCTGTGTCCATACCTCTTAAAGGAGCTACATCATCCTTTAGTATTTTAGGAAATTGCTCAAAACGACTCTCCAGAAAAAGAGGAAATAAGAAGTAAAGTTAGGTTTTACTATTCTTGTGTTGTTTTTCTCCTTGGTACTTCAGTGGCAGTTTTTTCCATGTCTCGTATTTGATTAATCTTCTTTATGGCATTGTATTAGTAATCCTATTTAGCCATTTCTGTTCAGCCAGACACAGAAAACAATGCGCACACACAAAAAGAAAAAAATTAAGTGTAGGGATCATCTCAAACGGTTTAAGAAGTATTTATGAAACATGTCATATTTATGCTGCTACCTGGGTTCTAAATGCAGAGCACCCCAGATCAGAGGGTCTGACATTGCACCTCTAAAAGAAATGCTCATGCTTTAGTGGAAGCAGTAGTACTGCTCACAAGCTGGCCGGATATTAACCAGTTCAGGCAACATCCCTTCTGTATATTACAAAGATAACTTCTGAGACCTTATTTCCTGTCTGGGCATGTCCTAATCTGAAATGAGATCTCATTTCTGGGTTAAAGGAGATGCTTGATTTGGAAAACTAATTTGGAAATATGTGAGTTACAGTGACCTCCACATTCCTTTTCCAGGATAAATACAGAATTTACACTGCCACTGTAATTAATCCGCAGTAAGATTTCTAGTAATTTCCAGGTTTCTCATGAAACTCTATTGAATTTTGAGTTTATTTACAGCAGAGAAAATCTGAAATAAATCTGCCAGAGTGAGTTGTGTTAATTCAGGCCTGCAACAATATTGCTGGAAACAAAATCTAAGTTTATTTTAAATAACTTTAGAGTTTATATGATCTAGGAGTGTAAAATGTTGCAATTACACTGCTCATATTTGTATTCAGTTTATAGCAGCCAGTGACACACATACTCTTTGTTCAAGAGCCTTCCAGTGTGGATTTATGTGGGTAGTTTTATCTCAGGTTTTTTGGTATTTGTCATAAATCCTTTATTTTTGGAGTAAACTGATAAACCTATCTATTTTTGAAAAGGAGATTTAACCCTTGTATTTGTGAGTGAAGGCTGGAAATCACGAGTCTAGAAAACCAAAAGCATGAATTATTACTACATAAAACCTCAGGTTTTGGGGGAAAAAAAGGATTTGTTTTTATTTTAGTCTTGGTCTTGCTTGTGGAATGCTTGGTGCTGGTGAGGCAATATGGGCGCACATACACATTTATGGAGCTGTGAATGCACACTTATTCTTACACATTGAACCTGAACTGGAGTGTACTGGAGCCTTTCTGAAACTCAAGACTGTTTTTCCGGGCTGTGTTTCTGGTAGGTTAGTAACTGCCTAGTGCATGGAAAATGGGAATCACCATTTTCTGGGCCCAGACATAGGGGTTCATTATTACAGGCAGCGCTCTCACTAAGGGGGAGGGAGGATTGTATTCCACCTAATAAGCTCACAAAAACCAGAAAGAGACATACCAGATGACATCAGGATTATCAGCCTGCCATTCACAAGGTATGCAGTCCCAGAAATCCACTCAAAAATAATTTTTTCTTTTGTTATTTCCTTTTTCTAGAAAAAGCAAGTGAGTCAAACAAAGATCCGGGTGATCTCTACCATCCTCTTCATCCTGGCAGGCTGCATTGTCTTTGTGACCATTCCTGCAGTTATCTTCAAACACATCGAGGGATGGACAGCCTTGGAATCCATCTACTTTGTGGTTGTCACTCTGACTACCGTTGGTTTCGGTGACTTTGTCGCAGGTGAGCAGCTTTGAGCCTAGGTGCTGTGCATGAGGGCCTTGGCTTTTTAGAATTTGTTTTCTGGTGTAGAGAGGAGGCTTTCCACAATGTATTATATTCCAGTGAAATGATGCCAGGTGTTTCTCCTGGGGTTACTGTGCAATAGGACACCAGGTTGATTTAAGATCCAGGTGCTTTGCCATCTGCAGATTGCAAGCATTCAGCAGTGTAGATAACAGGAGTCTGGGAAGTCCTGATTATCCTTTATCGTGCAATGAATTATGCACAAGTCAAATGACTTTCCCGTTCAATTCAAGATTTGTGTTAGTCCGTTATGGCTCAATCTGAAGCTGACTGCAGAAGGAAGCAGCCAAAATGATGAATGGACGAAGGTTTTACAAAGTAGGGCTGAGCCATAGGGCTGGAGAAATCTCTGGTTGGATGCGGTAGTGGGCTGGTACTACAGGAGCTGCAGCATTTCGGAAACTGTTTTTTTCTCTAACCTTGGCAGAAATTTTGACATTGCAGTTGGCCTGTTAAGGAAATCTCATGTAGGAAGAGAAGGACTAATGGGGTATGCATCTCAGTGCTAGGAGGATACTCTCCAAGATTAATACAGTACTAGAGGGAACTATAAATATCCGTCCTTATCAATTTCCAAAGAGGGTGTCAAGATTGTCGGCTGGAGAGATGAGAGATTTTTTTTTTTCACACAATTGCTTTGCTAATGAAAAGGTGGTTAAAATAAGTGGATTTTTTTCCCCATTAGTACATGACCTCTACTCCTCATTTCTGTTAGTGGTCCTACTTAAAGACGTTAAGATGCCTGCGTTACAAACAGCCATATTATGGTACTGTTTTGTTACTTCCTATAAATCGGTGAAATATGAATGAGTTAAAAACATGAAATGAAACTACAGGGATATACAAAGTTGTCTTTGCTGAAGAGCTGCAGACAAGTCTTTTTGTAGAGAAGACTCTAATCCTCCTTTTTTATGACATAGTGGTATAGAAGATATGAATTACTGAGGAAAAAAAAAGGCACTGAACAAGAGATCCCCAGATATGAAAAAGAAGTGTTTTATGAGCACTCAGATACAAAAGTGATTGTATGAGCTTGGTCCATTTTAACCACTTAAATGTGAAGAGAAGCTCACTGATACTCTGTCTTTGTGGTATCATAGTGTGAAATAAAGATAATTCACAGTATTTTTCTTAAGCATATCACACTTCAGTATTGTTTTCTTTAATAATATGATAGTAAAAAAATCTCTGAATATTAAGTTTAATTGTTCTATATCCAACATGATTAGGAGAATATAATCCACAGCTGGGTGGCTACTAACAAGGGGGATTTTTCAAAAATCAGATGGAGGACCCTGAATAAGAAAACTTCAGAGGCGATCTCATGATAAGAGTTTAAGGCAGGCGATCACCAGGATATTTGGGGGTTATTGCTAGTTTTGAAACAGATTTTCTGTCACTTTTATTTTCTGTCACTTTAATCTCTCAGTATCTCTGTCCCTTCAACATCAAATAAAAAATAATACATCATATTGGTAAAATAGCATCAATGGAGCTATGCTGATTTATCCCACCCAGAACGTGTCCCATAGCAAACTGGGAAAGTTTTTGTACTACTGGAGATAAAATTGTGGATGGAGCCTGAAAAGACAGAGTGTCTGATAGGCTGAAGAAAGTGGTCTCATACTTTTTCAGTCACCTGATTATTCTGTAAGACAGACCGAGACAGTCTGTTTCATAGCAAGCTTCCTCAGGGACATGTATGATCAGAAGAGCTTCATTGTACCATAGCAACAACAGTACCCACCTCCCATTGTTTCACACTCTTAAAGACTGGGAAAAAGAGAGTGATTCATGCGGTCTATGGGGAGAGATTAACATCAAAACTAATATTTGGGTCCCTGCCAATTCTCAAATGTCTGACCTTCCATGGAGATGTTCAAACACCGTACATACACTCATACTGAGTGTGGACAAAATTAAGGAGTTATAGCAATGTCTCAGATTGCAAAAAGCTCAAGGGGAGATGCTGAACTGTGTTGTCTGGTGATTTTAATGAGGGAAAATCCTAAAATCTCTCTGTAGTCATACAGAGGTACAGGTTGGTGTCTATCTCTTGTCTAACCAAGGCTGGGGTCCAGGAAATATGCAATCCTCTCCCCAAGTCCCCTGGTAGGCTTGCTCTTCAGGCAGAGATTTACACAAGTACCACCAAGGTGGTGTTTGTTCACCTGCACTCAGGGATATGGCTGTGCCCATGGGGCTGTGCAGACTCCTTGCCGCTCGCTCTCTTCAGCTCAGGGCTGTGCCTGCCTCTCACTGGCTCTCATTCTTGCAGTGTGCGTAGCACTGTGATAGTACTGGCAGTCTCAAAAGTGGGGCTGTGGTTGCTTTCTTTCGGAAAAGTTTATTCTACTCTGTGGTAGGCAGAGTAGAATAAGGCTACTGCACTTATTTTATGGTCTTCGTAGTCCGTTAGATTTGCCAAATGTCTCCCATACTTGTTTTACCAGCTCATCCTGAGACTTGCATGAAGACCATATAGGATGTTTGTTGCTTCATTTGATCCAAATCTCCTCTCAAGTCACTGGCCAGTGAATGCACTGCTATAAGCGATACCCAACCAGATAGTATATCCTTATTATCAGGGTTGATGCACGGTTGGCTTCCTGTCAGATATCCTGATTTGGAGGGGAAGACAAAGCTACTTTTCTTTTTCCTGCACATAGGTCTCTCAATCCTGTAGCTAAAACCAAAAAAATCTGGAAACTCTATAACCTGAGGGCGTTGAACTGTAAAGTTTCTCAAGTACCAGACTGCAGGCAGTTCAGGATAAGGAAGACTAGCTGTATTAAACTTTTTTCTTGGAAATATGTTCATGCTGTTGTGAGTACTATCAAAACAGTAATTTTAGACTCGCTTCAGAGTATGAGCAATATAAAGAAAAGTGTTTACTAGGTGCTCTAGCAGGTCACATAGCAGCAGAACAATAGGTAATTTTGAAGAGTCTTAAATTAAGAACAGACTTCGTTCCTCCCACCTGACGGGCTTCTCATCTATTATTAGAACTACACTGGTGTTGGCAAGAGTCAAGAAACACTTTCAGGAATGTCTCAAAATTGAAGATATTTTGTCATAATTTTGGCATCTCATGATTCCTAAGCATAAGCATATGCTTATTTCAGGAGGAAATGCTGACATCCATTACCGGGAGTGGTACAAACCCTTAGTGTGGTTCTGGATCCTTGTTGGCCTTGCCTATTTTGCCGCTGTCCTGAGTATGATTGGAGACTGGTTAAGAGTCCTGTCCAAGAAGACAAAAGAAGAGGTATGACTAGTAATTTCTCAGTGGTTTGTCATTTTATGAGAGCTTTAATTGCCTGATTCCTTCTTGTCTAAAGAAGGATGTTCCTCTGCATGACCAATGCTCAATATTCTGCATGATTTACTCCACTGGGTGCCTTTGTTATACAGTTACCTCTGATCTTGAAGGAACAAAAGCAACTGAAGCAACCTAGGTTGTTACACCTCTATCAGTACCATGAAGTACACAGAACACATCAGTAGGATTGAATTATGGAATAAGAGAGGCCAGCCTTTACTCTGAAACTAGCTACAAAATTGTGATAAAAATTTCAGCGTTCTCTCTTTTAAAATTGGAGATGCATGGGGGTTGAAGACATTAGTTGGCTCTCTTCATTATGAAATAAGAATCTGCCTTTAAACCAGGGTTTTATATTGACTTTTCCTACCTTTCCCTATGCCAGGGATTATCATTCCGAATAAAGGTTTAGATTCAGGCCCCTTACTGAGTACCATATTATTGAAAATTTAAGAAACCGAGTAGTCAGCATCAGGGAGAACATGATTAAATTCACTCAGAATATGCCCCTCATGATTCAAAGACAGTATTGCTAATGCTTCACTCAAGTAAGGGTGGAAAATAGGAGGCAATTGCCATGACTGTAGAACTAAAGCCCGTTGTGGATCATGTTAATAATATAATTTCAATTTTTAAGACAATCTCCTCCTGCATTACTAGTAAAGCTAACCTGGCAGAGTTAGTCAAAGAGCAAGCATAGACAAAATTTAGCAGAGGGGTAGTGCTCTTTATCATTTATGAAGGCATCTGCGCTACCTGTGGCCCGGTGCATCCCCTGAGCATCTCTATTAATAAAGAGGAGCTTCACAGAGAGTTTAGCTGTCAGGTTGATCATCAGCAGGCTCCTAAAGGTGGGAATCTTATCTCTCGTGGGAGATGTGAAATACCTGCTGCCACAAGTCATACAGTTCTAAATGGACGCCTGCTCATCTGGCCTGAGGAACCAAAGATGACTTTCTTGTAGACTACTGAATGCAGAAACTGAGTTCTGGCTACAGCAGCCCAAGCAAACCTTGGTGGGCTTCTGCAGATATCTTACTCCTGAATCAGTTCTCCTTTAGCTGAACTTTGGAAAAGGCCTGTGTTTACTGAGATATTGCTTGGTCATTCATCTTCTTTTTTCTCTTTTCAGAATAAATATTTATTCAATACAGCAGCCATGTATGTGCTTTATTCCTAGCCATTATTCTGCTCTCAGGTGCAAAACAGTTAAACAGAGCAAAGCAGTGAGACATTTAAGGGCATGCTCATGGTGCCCACACAGAACATGTGTTGAAAACTCCTCCAGCTGGCTTGAGAGCGTGGTATTTGGACAGTTAGGCAATGGAAACCTCCATTAAAGACAGCTACATTTGTCCCTGAGAATGAACCCTAAACTGTACCAGTCAGAGGTCCACTTGAAATTATCTAGTGGGTATTTCCAGCATTAATTGCTCTGTGGCTCTGTGGCACTGAGCAGAACCTTCAGGGGGACTGAACAGCTTCATCCATGAGCAGTACAGGGGTTGGTACTGGGACTGGTGCTGTTTAACATCTTTGTTGTTGACATGGACAGTGGGATTGAGTGCATCCTCAGCAAGTTTACCAATGATAACGAGCTGTGTGGCGTGGTCGACACACTGGACAGAAGGGATACCATCCAGAGGGACCTGGACAGGCTTGAGAGGCCCATGCCAACCTCATGAAGTTCAACCAGGCCACGTGCAAGGTCCTGCACACAGGTCAGGGCAATCCCAAGCACAAATACAGGCTGGGCAGAGAATGGGTTAAGAGCAGCCCTGAGGAGAAGGACTTGGGGTTGTTGGTTGATGAGAAGCTCAACCTGAGCCAGCAATGCACGCTTGCAGCCCAGAACCATATCCTGGGCTACATCAAAAGAAGCATGGCCAGCAGGGTGAGGAAGCTGATTCTGCCCCTCTACTCCACTCTCGTGAGACCCCACCTAGAGTACCGTGTCCAGCTTTGGAGTTCTCAGCACAAGAAGGACATGGACCTGTTGGAGCAAGTCCAGAGGAGGGCCACAAAGATGATCAGAGGGCTGGTGCACCTTTCGTATGAAGACAGGCTGAGAGAGTTGGGGTTGTTCAGCCTGGAGAAGAGAGGGCTCCGAGGAGACCTTATAACACCTTTCCAATATCTGAAGGGAGCTGACAAGAAAGCTGGAGAGGGACTTTTTACAAGGGCACCTAGTGATAGGATGTGGGGTAATGGCTTCAAATTGGAAGAAAGCAGATTTAGATTAGATATCAGGAAGAAATTTTTCACTATGAGGCTGGTGAGGCACTAGAAGAGGTTGTCCGGAGAAGTTGGGGATGCCCCGTCCCTGGAAGTGCTCAAGCCATGGGGCTTTGAGCAACCTGGTCTAGCGGGAGGTGTCCCTGGCCACAGCAGGGGGGTTGGAACTAGATGATCTTTATGGTCCCTTCCAACCTGAACCATTCTATGATTCTATAGTATGGGAAAATACGTTACTGCATTGCTTCACTGGCTGTTGTGCTGTTTTGAAGCATATCAGTATAACTATATGTGATTACTTTTGCTCACTCCTGATCATTTACTACTGACATTATAAGTCAGGAATTTTGTTCTTAACCAAGGAGGCACTAGCACGAACACTTTACATCACGCAACACAGCTATAAAATGTGTGATGTGGCAAAATGTGAAGCAGGCAGACAAGTTGCCACATAAGCCATTAGCTAGTCACTAGTTAGTGTGTTCAGAGCTTGGCCAGTATAAACACTTTGCTGCTGAAGTTGGGTCCAGATGGATGCACTGGAGCTGGGACCAGTCTCCAATTTTATGGCAGAGAAGAAAGTGCTTGTGCTGCTGTTCTGTAGGAAAGACTGTCGCTTCATTTTGCTGTTGTTTCTTTATTATTATTCATTTCTCTTTCTCGTTGTTGTAAAGGTTGGAGAAATAAAAGCCCACGCAGCAGAGTGGAAAGCAAACGTGACGGCTGAGTTCAGAGAGACACGGAGGCGGCTTAGTGTGGAGATCCATGACAAACTTCAGCGGGCAGCCACCATCCGGAGCATGGAGCGCAGGCGCCTGGGCCTGGACCAGCGGGCCCACTCCTTAGACATGCTCTCTCCAGAGAAGCGCTCTGTCTTTACTGCCTTGGAAACAGGACGCTTCAAGGCCTCATCTCAGGAAAGCATCAACAACAGGCCTAACAACCTGCGCCTTAAAGGGTCAGATCAGCTCAACAAGCACGGGCAGGGGGCATCTGAGGACAACATCATTAACAAGTTTGGATCATCTGCTAAGATGACCAAAAGGAAAAACAAAGACCTCAAAAAGACCATCCCTGAGGACGTGCGTAAAATTTACGAGACCTTCCGAAACTACTCCTTGGATGAAGAAAAAAAGGAAGAGGAGACGGAGAAGATGTGTAATTCTGAGAACTCTTCTAGCACTGCGGTCCTGACCAACTGCATCCAGCAGCACTCAGACCTGGAGAATGGAGTGATCCCCAATGAAACCAAAGAAAGGGAACATGAAAACAATGCGTTACTTGAAGACAGAAATCAAATGTAAAAGATGCTTGACTTGAATTAACAATCTTAGTGTTTTTATATACATATATATATTGAGACACGTGCCTTATACAGACTCCTTATTCAGTCTGAATTATATAGCATCGAAGAATATTTCACTGTGCCATAAAGACTCAAGCTTGCTCTGCCAAAACAAATCAGGAACATAGCACTGCAGAATGGCAACAGAAAGCTACGCACATGGAAATTTCAGCCTGTATAAGATTACCAGGGCAAGACACAAAGGAAGAGACTGAACCATGGCTATGTCACCAGAGTGGTCCTACCATGGCATAATATTAGACAAAGGGCAGCTATGTAAGAAGAGCCTTTGAAAGGGATGAAAAAGAGCGTATCTTTGTAATGGAGTATGCATCCATAAAGCCTTCCCCTGGTAATCAAAAAGAGGAGAAATGATTGGAGTGAACTAGAAACTTTCAGTAAAGCTTAGTTTACGTTTTGGCACGTGATTGAAGCTAGATTTTTTTTTTTTCCATTTTTGAATCAGATGCATTATCTTTCTAAACTCCAGAAGAATGTCCATGGACACAGCCACCAGCTGGGTGCTGGTCTGAAAAATCAACACAGACATATTTAAGGGTCGGATTGCTCTTTTCATGAAAAAAAAAGGAAAAAAACCTCTGTGGGTATTTATCTTAACCAGTGACGGAAAGAAGAAACAAATGGATTTTTTTTCTCATGTAGGAAATACTCAATGTAAAGTCACAGCAAGAAAGTACATATGAAGAAAATGCAACATCTCATGCTATGTTGTTGAAGAGAAACGTTAATTTAATGATATTTGGCTAGGTGTATAAAACAGTGGGCCAACTGTTTTTTTTTAAAGAATTTCTCATTCACACTTTCTACCACTGGAAAAAACCTTCAATTTTAATGCTGTAAGACTATGAAGACAGAAGGAAAGCTATAGCTTTTGCATGTCAGCAAACTGCTGTTCTCTGTAGCTGAATCTGAATTTTTAAAAATAGACATAAGAGCATATACGCTATTCAAATGAGGGCCAGGGCAACCGTAGAATCTCAGGGCTCTCTGCCCCCTGTTGCTGGGTTTGGGTTTAGACATAAGCTGCAGTCATAATCTCAGAAAAAAGAAAAAAGAAATTTAGGAAAAAGAAGTTGAGAAAAATATGGTGGTAATCTTTTAAGTGCTTATAGCTTTAAGTGCCATTAATGCTGTCACATTTTGTAACTTTTTAAACAAGTATTTTGAATTATTTGTTTTATTTCCTTTCAGGTACTGTCTTTGTTTGACATTTGCTATCTCTTTTCTTGATAAAATCTTAACATGAGCTCTCTGCATTTCTAGACTAAAGTGAAATGTAACCAAACTGTGGACATTTTTTAAAAATCTTTTGTGGTGTCTGGACATATGGATATAAGGAATACAAATGTCCCTAGACTTCACAGTAATTATTCAAAGAAAAGGCTGCAAAATAATTAATGGGAATTGCAAAACACACTCAAATTTTGTAGCCTCAGCCTGTGGGCTACTGCGTTTACCATTGCAGATAGAATTTGCATGCTGGAAATGAGATACACGATTGCACCAGCGATACTTTCCCCTGCGCCTTCACAAAATCCTAAATATTCCTGCAATTCAAACTGTGGGCTTATAGGTAAAGTAAACATGGATGTAGATGGCAGAGACGTACTAAGTCTTGCAAGTTAGTTGAACGTACTGATGCTCGCAGGTCATACAGACACAGAATTTTGGATTTGCATGACCCACGTCTGCACGCACAAAAATGCACGCTTCATTTTCTGTGATAGTTTCTGAGATTTTATGCACAATGAGCCAACTCAAAATCTAACTGGTCACCAGAATACATGATTGCTATGGCTATGACTAGAAGCACAGCAATGCAAATGCAAATTTTGAGTCTGCATATTTGCATATCTAATTAACTCTGCACGATTTGCAGGACTGAGCCAAATTCCACCAGTGCAGAGGAGGAAAGAAGTCCTCGGTGTGTTCTGTCTGCTGGTTCACTTCCCTTGAAATATCATATCATCTCTCTAATTTTGTTATCTGTTTGAAAATTAAGGATGAAAAAACATTTGAAAAATTTCAGGTCATTTGAGATTGCTTCAGCTCAATAAGATCTAACAGAAATTGAATTCTGCTTAGTTCACCAGTGAATCTCTTAAGGTGTGGGGCTTGCTCTGGCTTTAGCTTACTGGAGGCAGGGCAGTAAGCCCACTCCCCAGGGAAAGTTTCATCTGCCTCAAGAGCTGCTGTGGCTCCTGGAGGCTTTTGTGCCATGCAGCCCGGTGCTTGGCTTCACGATGATGCAGACGGCAGTTTGTGGCCATCCTCAGATCCTGTCCTCCTCAAGCCACAGGCAGACACCAGCAAGATGCAGATCTGTTCAAGCATCAGAGTCCTTTAGCCCTCCTGTTTCTCCTGGTTTTGGGCAGGACTGGGATGAAGTTCAGCCTTGAGTGCCACGGTGAGCAAATCTTCTGCAGTGTCACTCAGAAATAGAGTGAATCATGTTGTGCCAATTCTGTAGTGCCAGGATGGATGAAGCATACCTGGATGTACTAAAGTTTTATGTTGTTCAGATCTAGGGTTTTACTGTGGCCTGGTGGGAAGTTAGGAATGAAAGCTACAATTTCGATTTGCATTTGAATTCCGGAAAAGCTACAGAAGTACTCAGACATGCCATTTGTGTCCTGGAAATTAAAGTACTACCTGGTTCCACCATACTGCTCTTTGCTTGTATGAAGGATCAGGCTCACGAAAGCATCTCATCTGACTCTGAAAGCACGCAATCCATACAGGTTGTGCTAACAATTCTCTTTGGTTATCAAACGCTAAAACCAACATCATGCATGCAGTGAGATTTTTTTCCTCAACTGAATTCTTCTCGCAAGAAATCATTGCCTGTAATGGAAAAGTCCTGCACAGGCAGCTGTAAAGATATGGGAGATGCATTTCCTCTATGTGAAATATAAGGCTTAGTCATAGCCAGAGCATTTCTGCTGATTAGGGTCAGGGAAAAACCAAATGTCTGTCTTGGAGGACTTATCTGTGTGAGCAGGGAGTTGGACAGCAGGCAAATCATGGAAAACAGGTCAACATGGACAAAAGTGATTGAGGAGTCAAAGTCTGGTGGCCAAATTCAGAACTGTTTGCTTTGATGGGATAGAAGGACAATGAAATCTTGGCATATTTTTAACCTCCAAACTTTCTGAGTTTTCAGTCTGTTCCTTGTCTGCACTCTCGTTGATGGGGTATGTGTCTCTAGTTTCCACCTGGCCACACCATGCAGGAGTCCCTGGCTGACATTTTATCAGCTGTGTCTTCAGCAACTCCTGGATGGGGATGTGATAGTTTCAGGGACAAAGGGTGATGCTGAATAAACTCCCAGTGAGATACTGAACAGAGCATTTGATGACCTTTTACATGAAAGCAAAACACTCTCTTTCGTTGCTCTCCATTTCTGTGTCTGTGAAACTTGCTGAGAATGCTGCCAGTCTGCTACTGGAGTAAATATTTTCTCCTGTATGATTGCCTATTAAATACCTCAATATACGTAATTTTTATTCTAATTTGGGAAGTGCAAATGGTGTATTGCATAGGGGGGGTGGAGAGAAATATCTGACAACTAAAATGACATTTTAATGTCATAAATTGCTTCTCCCCTTGTAAAGGCCATCCCTTGGTTTTGGTTGTATGCAACAGCTTGGGAGAGAATCTCAGTTCAAACATCAAATGTTTTTTTGGCTAAAATTCTCATCCTTTGGCATTTAATAATACTTATAAAAAGCTTGTGATGTTATTTCTAGTGAGGCTGTTCCACCATTATTGAAAGTTTTAGCAAAAGGTAGTCTGAACCATAACCAGAACTCCTTACTCTAAATTATACCCTTTCACAGCAGCCTGAAAATAAAAACTCGAACAAAAGGGTGGCTTACTGACTTTAACTCTCAGATCCTGCCCTGAGCACAACATGACTTGACATGGGAATTGGGACCTGAAAGAGCAAAGGCAATATGGATTTTCTGTAGCCGCAGCCCTCACACATAGAGGACGACTCAGCTTCTGTTTTCCTGCAGCTTTCAGCTCTGCAGTCCCACTTTCTACTGTCTTGTGCAGGAGAATTCTGGCATGCTCCTTTGGGGATCCTCCTGAACCAATAACCATCATCGAACTTGTGCAGATTTTGCATGAGTGTTTTTGAAAAGATTTGTAACTTCATCCATGTGGCAGTCTGTGAATTTCATTACCCTTTAATAGGGAATATTATTTCTAATAACAGTTATTAGAAATAATAGTAAATAAAAGCAGTGATTTATATTAATGAAATCTGATTTTGGTTGTTGCTGTGAAGTTATAAATCATCTGAGCTTTTGCTGTCTGGCTTTATGATGTCTCTAGTACAAGTGTGCTTCTTCCAAAGCCATTAATGGGCTATGCCAGAGACTTTCTGCAAAATTCTCTAACCCACAATAAATTAAAGTATGTCTGTGAGTTCAGGGTGTTAAAAACCCTGTCCTTATAAAATCTGCGTTTTCCTGAAGAATTTGTGTTTGTGCTGTACATGGCTGTTTGTTTGCCAGCTTTGGTTTTCTCAGGGGCTTATTTGTGTTGTCAGGTTGCATGATGTCTGCTAGTCTCACTTTTCCCATCATCCACTAAAAATAAATAACAGGCAAAGACCAAGCTTTATGTTACGTTGTGTACTAACCTCGAACAAGAAGTCTTCTACTAAACAGATAGGAATTTGAAAGTTGACTGGGAACTGCTTCAGTCCTTCCTGTACATATATTTGTTCTGAACTATGCTTTGTCTAATCTAAGGACAAAATCCGCCCCCATCAAGTCAGTGCAGTTAAGTGGAGCTAGCTTGCTGTTTTTAAGCTTCCTAGAGCAAAGACCTGCTGTTTTAACTCATGTCTGCAGTGCCATTTACGCTTACTGGGATGGCTTTATATCAATACTAAAGACAAATATGCCCAGCTTCAGAAACAGTTCCTTAAGCAATTAAATATCAATGAAAACACAAAGCAAATCTACACAAATCTATGAAATTTGGTTTGAAATAAAGGTTTGTAGATTAATGTACGAAACTAGTTGCCTGAAATATATCAGCAAAAAAATGCACATCTGAAAATTCCTTTAGGTTGCCTAATTCTTTCCGAGGACCTCATCTCCTCTACTACCAGTAGCAGTTACTGTCCCTAATACCATTGCTGAGCTGGACTATATTTTTTTCCTCCTGCCAGTGCAACTGAAGTACATAATGATGTTAGACTCTGTTGACTCACCACACTGCTGAAATCAAACACTGAGGAAGCAGTTGCGAAAGCTGTTTTGGGGGTGTCCTGACGTAGCCAGCACATGCTCCATAAGCTGGATCATGCTGGGTTGAGAAGGTCACTCTAAAGGCAGGTCTTATGCACAACACTGGTGACTTCTCAGGAACCGGTTGAAAAAAGGCCCCATGTGAAGGCATGAACGTGCCCACCCTTGCACACTGATTTAGTGGTGATGACTCCCCGCTCCGTGCAGGTAGATGTGAACTTCTGTGCTCCCTCATTTCTGGTTACAGGTCATGTCTGAGCCGAGTCTTATCACCACAAATACTAGTGATGGTGCTTTCAGGGGAAAGAGGACATTTCTCTAGCAGGTGGCCTTTTGAGGCAAATCTGCTTTGCTTGGCCGAACTCCTTGAGAGCAAATCACAGGCAGGTGATATCTGGTATGTGAGAGAGAATACTTTAGTCTCCCAAATATATTCCACCCACGTGGTCTTTTTTCCTTGTGAGAGCTGGGTGCTTAAAGAGGAAAGCTTACAGGGCCTATTGTGAGATATGAGCCAAACATACCAGCTTTCAGCCTACCATTTAGCACTTCCTCAGATCCTGGAGTCTTGTAGTAGCTGTAATTAGAAAAAGGCAGGATTTGTATCTGGATCTCAGCTTCCCAACAATTTAAATTTATTCAGGCCAGTGTTTCAATGTTGACTGGTTTTTTTTAAAGTGCTAATGGAATTTGATCAGGACCTTTTGGACGGGGCTGAGAAACCATTATTAGTTATTTTCAGCCTTGCATTTGAAAAGCAACTTTCTTAAAATTTGGGGAAACATGTCATTGGGATGCTGATCTACTATTTTTCCTGATCAACTTCAAATCAAATTGTATAAACAATTAGTAAATCCACTTGCAAGGATGTTCTATCTACTCTCTTGTCTCTGTCCCTCTTTCTCTCTCTCTCTAAGATTTTATGGTGCTTTAGAAAGGCATTTTCGGAAAAGGGACAATTTCATAAATGTCATTACCAGGGTACAGAGCAGAATGTGCTTGTACCATCTTGATAAGTTTTGCTGCTATTGTCTTTATTTTATGATGTAATGTTTTACAAAGATGGAAAAAAAAATTGCAACAAAGACCTTCTGGATGATGAAAATGCTTTTCCTGTTGTGTTTTTTTTTTTTTTCCCCTCTCTGTTGTCTTATCATCCATCAAGGGCAGAGGAGCTGTAATTAAACTTCCCTTTTGTGTATCACTCTGGAAAAAAAGTGCATTGCTGGTAATCTCACTGTTGCTGGATCTTTGTGCTTGTTTTTACCCCTTTCTAATTTTTCTCTTTGGTTGACAATCCAGACTGCAGTGTTTTCTGGGTGTCTAATGTGGGAAGAAGTGATGCTGGGCTGGTTTCAAAAGAGTGGCACGAGCTTCCAGCCACACCTCTACTCGTACTGAGCTGTGTTTCTGCATCCGGTGACCAGTCAGTCGGGAAGCAAGAAGTAGAGCTTCGAGGAGGCTCCGTCTCTCTTTCCTAGTCTCTCTCGATAGAAATTATTTGCCAGGATGTCCGGAAGAAGTTACTAATGCAGAGAGGTGGGAGGAGGTGGAGCTTTTTGACCTTGGGAAGCACAGACATGGTTAGGGTTGTCTTTTACTGTGAATTCTTTTGTCTTTTTGCAGATTTTTTGGTGTCTTCATGTTGTCTATCTATCTTCTATCTGAGGCCTCAGTTTCCCCTCCTGCCTTGTTGTTTTTCCATCAACTTGGGAAACTGCAACACAGGCCAGTCATAGGGCACTCACAGAGGGTGCAAACTCTTGAACTATGGTTCCTTTGTCAGCAAATGGGGGTAACAGAAAATTCCTGCAAGCGCAGTTGATACTTCCTGTATAGTCTATGTGGAGACCCCTCGTGGCTGAGCCTTCCATTGACTTTGAGAAAAAAATAAGAAAAAAGCCTTCTCTGAACTAAGCAAAAAAATCTCCCCTGTTTTTGTGCTACTCTTTATATGCTGTTTATGCTACACAGTCCGTACTGGTTCTTGCTACTTGTGTATTAATTGTGTAAGTCAAGACATATTTCTCCAAAGCGCACTCCCTATTTCCAAATTATCTCCCTTCCCCTACGAGGGGAATCTGACCTGCTTTATCTCTTAATCTGACCTGCTTTAGCTACTCTATCACTTTTGCTTTTTCTTGCAACAATGGTTATTTGCATTTTGTAGTTTATGCACATTCTCATTCTGCTTCTTCACTTGATTTCCATTTCCAGGGCATGACCTTCTCTAGCTACAGCTGTTTGCTCTGACTTTGTGACCTATTGCCTGGGATATAGAGAAGGCTACTTTGTTTTTCGAGTCCTCCAGCAAGCTCATTTATCTAGCCAGCTGACCCAAGTAATTGTTCCTAGAGGTGACTGAGAACAACAATGAAAAAAAAAAAGAAAAGGCAAGAGGGTGGATGTGTGACAAGTTGTGAAATACTCTTTTCTGCTCCAAAATCTGTACGCAGGATGCTAAGGGTTGCGCTTTTTCTTGCTGAAACATGATTTTCTCAGTACAGTCTGCTGTTTTACATAACACCAACTATTTTTGAAACAAATTGTTACAGGGTAGAAAAAAAGATTAAAGTTGCATTAAAACCCAATAAATTTAGAACTAACATACTAAAACCAAATAGCGCAGGAAGGAGGATCCCACACAAATTTCACAGCACATTGCTTGGGCTGGCAGGTGCCAAGTTGCTTTCCGGCAAAGCTTTAGATCATTTCCATGGAGGACGCTGGAGACTTTCCCCACTGTAGGAGACTGCCTCTGGGTCATCCCTTCCTTCCCGTCTGGCACGAGGTGCTGATGTTTTTCTTGATGGTGCTCTCTTGACGGTGCCGCATTTCTTGGGCAGACCCTCCTGCTCTCTTTTGGGAAAACATCATTACTGAACCAAATTTAAACAGGATGGATGGATACCATAGGTTTGGCTTGGAGCAGTTAGCTAAATGGACCTGTGCCACTATTTCCTCCTAAGTATTGTTATATGACTAGGAAGAATAAAGCAGTAAAATAAGGTTGTATTACGTTCCATAGCATGTTGGGACTGTGAGTCTTGGTCGTGCACATGAAGAACTTGTTTGTGATATCTGCTCTATTAAACTGAGCCACAATGTGCCAAATAGGTTAATTGGTGGGGGTCCAAAACTGCAGTCCTTCTCTCTCATTTAGAACCATGAGAATCACTTTAAAAAAAGGAGTGTAAAATGAGCAACATAGTCCTACTTTTTAGCAGAAATCTGAGTATTTCTTGAGGTGGACAACTGACTGTCATGTTTGATCAAAAGCAGAAAAAACATGGATATTGTAATTCTGGGGCGGGGGTGGGGGGGGGCAGGGAAGAAAAAAACCCAAACGAACAACAAACACAGAACAAACCCTTTTCCCTAAGCCACTATCTTACTGAACATATCTGGACTTCTGTGCATTTCATGCTTTTGCAGGTGGTATCAATGAAAATAAAGACACACACACTGCATTTTGCTCTTGTTAACCTTTCAGAGCTAATCCAGCAAGGAGAAAGTCAACTGGCTATTAATCTCTTGTATGCGCTATATGCAGATCTAACAATTGCAAGTTAATTGCTTCCCCTTGCATGAATATCTGGGCAGAAAAATTGACACGGAAAATTCCGCAAAGGACAGAGCTTGGCCTGCACATCTCTTCTTCCTACGAGGGTTTGTGTGAAAGAAAGTACCCAGCACGTTCCAGAGCACAAGCTGAGAATGCAAGGATTGAAAAAAGCAACAAAACAGCATGTAAACTGAGGCTGTTTTGCAAAGAGTCGTTAAAGACAGACAGGAACCTCCCGAGGTCATTTTTATGATGTCACATTACAGACCTGGGGATGACTTTAAGATGTTGCAGCAGGAAAAAACAGAGCTCCAGCGATCACTGTCGCATCTGTTGAAGCATGTGGAGAGGTCGGAGCCAGGCTAAATGCGAATACAGCAGCGTGCTTGCCAGGGATTAAGCACAAACGGTGACTGCATGTTTTGCTACAAAGGAAAGAAGCACTATCTGAGTAACAACAGCATTTCCAGTGAGCCTTAGGTGCAGGAAGAGACAAGTTGTGCTGTCAGATTTACACTGAAGTGTTTAATCCTCCAGCTCAGGGGGGTCTCAAAGACAACAGCCGACTCAACTGTGCAGCCCAGACTCTTTCGTAGAGCAGGTCCATCTTGAGGGGAATGCGTGCTGTGCTGTGAAGCCAATTATACTGTTTTATTTCCATTTCTCCTTCTGATGTAGCTCAACTTGATAAACTAAACATAGTTTGTCAGGTTAAAAAAAACCCTTCTCGGCTACAATTGCCACCTTTTTCCCTTGAATCCCTTCTGCACGGCTGCCTGCTGAGAATGATGTATAACAAACACCACAGTCTCGCTGTTTGAGGGAAGGTGTATGCCTGGATTTCTCATGGGAAGAGAAAGAGGAGGAATCCCCCTGAAGCCTAGGCTCATCTTAAAATAAAATTTTCACCATCTCACCTTGCAAATATGCATTCCTTTTTAGCAGGAAGTTATTTTATCTTTCACAGCTTAACAAGAGCTTTAAAGGAATAATTTCATTTCTGCTTTTCGTTGCTTAAGTTTCCTGCCTTGCTAGGTCTGCTCTGTAGACTGGACCTCCCTCACTCAGGCTGAGCACTAATAAATTAGCCATGCCCACTTGTGATCCTGCATGAAGCAATCTCATCTAATTAGCTCTTCTTTGGCAGCTCCCAAAAAAGCCAATGTAATGCAACAGCAAAAGAGGTTCGGGCTGTCCTTGGCAATTTCTCTTGCCCATCATCAGTCAAACATCCCTCCCTGGGTTTCCTATTCCTGCTCATCTGCTCGTCATTAACACCCCTAGCACGGGGCCCACCTGCAGTAAATTTAATCTAAACTCTCTGCAAGGCAGTTGCTGATATGTGTTTTTTCACGTGTGAGGGGAAGCTGTGAAGGCCAAGATAACTGAGGTACTTTCTATAAATATGATGATGACTCATATTTGTGGTTCTGAGGGTGTTTGTTTTGAACAATGACCATCTCAGCCACTGCGTGGATCTCTGCGTGTTGGTCTAGACAGACTAATCTGTTATTAACATGTATAGTAAATTCCCATCAAGAATCCAGATTATGGGAAAATGAGTGCACTGGGGATCCCCTCAGGTGCTGAAAAAAGTTCCAAAGACATATAGTGTTATATGTCCAAAAACGTAGCTCAATAAGAGGAAATAGTTAAGTATTGCTTAGTTAGTCCGTTTACTGGTCAGTTTGCACAAAGAATTAAAAGGAGACCTACAGGTGCTTATGCGCCCAAAGACCTTTGATGTCTTTGGACATCAACAGCCCTGGACATCACAACAGCCCTGTGAACTTTGGAAAGGAAAATGGGCTTGTAGAGAGAACCTGCGGACTCTTTGGAGGAGGTTTTCATGTCCGTTGATGTGATCGTTAATCATGTGTGTCACAATCAATATGTATGTGGAGTGCAAAAGGTCAGGAAACATTGGTTGACGTGTCAACCTGTTAAGCAGTAAACTCGGGTATGTCAGTGTCCCTTGGCTTGGCAAAGATTTGAACGTGTTATCGGCTATGAAACAGGAGGATGTTAGGACAGTGCAGTGCCAACATTAAATAAGAAATCATGCAGGGTAGACAGACGTGGGGTTTCTTCTTGTACTGTATTGGGGGACCTTCTTTGGCATCTCTGATCCATTCAGAGGGCAGAAATCCTCACTTTGTTTCTGAGTATTTTTATCACTACAATGACCAACGTCTTAGGTTTTTGGTTTTTTTTTCATTGTAACAAAAATGTATTATATCTTGAGAAGTACTAGGAGTAGTTTTCCAGAGAGGCAAACTCTGCTAAAGAATAAGTTGATTGTTTTTTTTCAACTTTAGGAAAAGAAAATGGTAATGGATTGGATTAAGGGATACTGTGTTTGGATCAAACTTTAAACAGGGGTTTGATCAAGCATTAGGTGCAAAATTGCACAAGGCTAGCAAAATACTGTGGGAAAACCTCAGTCCCTGGGCTAAGAACAGACTGGAAAAGGGATGAAATTTTGGTAAAACTGGAGCAGAGAACTACTGATCTTTCAGTTCAAAGGTAAACTCTGGAAGACAAAAAAGTAATTTGAGGGTCAAACCCAAATGAAGTCTTATCTTCTCAGTGAAATACAAAAGCAGTAAAATGCTCCAGCCAAATTCAATTTGCATTACACCAAAATGTCATATTTCCATTTAAAATGAACTTTTCTCTGAAAGTTAAAGGAATCATCTATTACTTAAAATGAAAAATAATTGGCTTACAAAGTGACAAAACACTTTGTCTTTTTTTCTTTTCTTTTAGGTCCAGATGAGATCATCATATTATTCAGCTGACATATTATTCAACTGAATTTGGTTTGTCAACACAAGTGAGAAGAGTCAAACGATTTAGCCAGCAGGAGGCAGATATGGTTCAAGTAGGAGAAGGCTGCTTCTTTCCTGTTGTACACCAAATCTCTGAGCAGCTCTGAAGCCTGCTCTCACCAGCATGCATTTAATAAAATCACTAGAAAAGACAAGGTAGTGTTTGGGAAACGTAGTCTTTTCTCAATAGGAGTTTAATGTAATGATCTAAGCTTCACGTGAACAGCCAATGCTAAATTAAGGGCACATATGAAGTCTTAATCATTTAAATTATTTTGGTAGCATAGTAAATGCTACCTGATTATTAACTTCAACTCTGGGCAGAAGATGTTTTCTTCCTTGAGGTACTTGTTTCAGCTTCATATTTAACGTACTGCATTGTATTTTAACAGTCACAGAATTTCCATGAAGCCCTAAGACAGGAAAATGGGAAGTGTAGGACAAATTGCAGTGTTGTTAGTGACATGATGACTAATGTTTATTTACTCTTTTTTGAAAGATTTGTTTTTCAATAGAACACTTCCTTGAAAGATCTCATGTTCCCAGAAGTAAAAATTAATTCTTGTCACAAATACCAAGGAAATATCATTATTCCTACTTTATAGCATAGGGTATGAGCTATCTGAGGTTACACAGCAACCTGTGTCTGAGCCAGGGTTTTATCTCTGACTCGTTACAATGTGGTCTAGCAGCAGGCCAGCCTTTCTATCTTGATTATACCATGACTTTCTCACAGGCACAACTTTCCCTATCAATAAACTGCTAGATTAAACTTTGATAGTATTCCAGGTACTATTCTTGGTTTTTTAAATTCATTGTTAAATTTGTAGTTAGGCACTCACAAAATGAGGAAATGCCAGAAATAAGATTGTCCATGTATCTTAATTCACCTTATTTCTGCTTTATGAGTCAAACTGTGATTTATGTCATCATATGCATGCCATGGGGTTTCCGTCTCATGCTGTGTGTTCTGTGCTGTGCTCAGTTAACAAGTATTTTACCTTTTCCTTCTTGTTCACCCTGGCCTTATTTACTGCAGACTGTTCCACCCATGCTCTGTAGACTGATATTTTCTCATGGGCTTCTTGGTAGCATTAATCACTAGTGTACCTGGAATCATCGAATGGTTTGGGTTGGAAGGGACCTTAAAGATCATCTAGTTCCAACTGCCCTGCCCTGGGCGGGGACACCTCCCACTAGACCAGGCTGCTCAGAGCCCCATCCAGCCTGGCCTTCAACACTTCCAGGGATGGGCCATCCACAGCTTTTCTGGGCAACCTCTTCCAGTGCCTCACCACCCTCACAGTAAAGAATTTCTTCCTTTCAGTTAAAACCGTTACCCTTCATACTATCATTACACTCCCTGATAAAGAGTCCCTCCCCATCTTTCCCGTAGGCCATCTTTAGGTACCGGAAGGCTGCTATAACGTTTCCCTGGAGCCTTCTCTTCTCCAGGCTGAACGACCCCAACTCTCTCAGCCTTTCTTCATAGCAGAGGTGCTCCAGCCCTCATCTTTGTGGCTCTCCTCTGAACTCACTCCAACAGGTCCATGTCCTTCTTATGTTGGGGGCCCCAGAGCTGGACGCAGTACTGCAGGTGGGGTCTCACGAGAGCGGAGCAGAGGGGCAAAATCACCTCCCTCACCCTGCTGGCCATGCTTCCTTTGATGCAGCCCAGGATACGGTTTGCCTTCTGGGCTGCGTGCGCACACTGCCAAGTCGTGTTGATCTTCTTATCAGCCAACACTTCCAAGTCCTCAGGGCTGCTCTCAATCCATTCTCCACTCAGTTTGTATTTGTGTTTGGGATTGCCCTAACCCATGTGCAGGACCTTGCATGATTCACAACTATTAACTGCTCTTTTGTGGTGCTACGAGGAGGTAAGGCAGTAGTGTTCCCCCACCGTCACAGAGTGGAGGATAAACCACAAAGAGTGTCTTTCCATTAATGCTGTAGTTTCAATCTGAGGAGCTGGGAACCTGACATTTTACTCTAGTGTTATGAAGCACTTCAGACTTTGGGATATGAGGATCCAGCTAAGGATCCAGCTGTTTAGCAAATCAGCCCCAGAAGTAAATGTCCAGAAAATGAAGATGGAACAGATTCTGATCACGTTAGAAAAACCTGCTTATGTTGCTTGTTCAGCATTTCCAAGCAGAAGTAAAAGAAAGAATCCAGTTTTCTATCATGGCATTTAATTTCCTAAACTAAGAGACCTCTTGTAGCTTCTGCATCAGAGATTTTGACGACAATAGTCCTCTTTACTGCAAGGTGCTGATTCATCCCTAGGTCTATCATGTGGACCAAATAAGATGCATCTCGAAAGTTTGGAGAAGATTGTGCCATGCTCCTTTCTCTTCCATTTCTAATTTTCTCAAGTCCTCTGTCTCCTTATAGTGGCTCCTTCTCTTCCTTAATGGTGAGGAGCAATACTTCCAATACAATCTTTTATTGCTTTTAAGAGTAAGCTTTCTTCTGTTCCTTAAATCAGGGCACTTTTCATGTGGAAGGAAGGAGAAAGGTCTCCATATTACATCCTGAAAGGACACAAAGGTTTTCATGAAAATCTGAGAAAAATGCTTGAGGAATGAGATTTGAGACTTGCCCTTTCCTTCATTCTACATGGAAGCTAGTTTTAGGTTAGGCATCAAAAATGTTAGATATTATAGCACAAACCTTTTAGATGCCAAAAAGAGTTACCGGATTTGTCCTGAAGTTCTTTCCAAATTTCAAGAACTTCAGATAAGAAGGCCTGACCATCTTGATCCATGTCAGAGCAATGGTACAAGAGGAATGTCAGTGCCTGAATATACTAATCCATCTCTAAGAAGGAAATACAGCACACAGAGTGTACAAAAAATTGCTTTGCTCTCTCATTTGAAAAACAGTAGCACAATGCAAATATTTCCCTGGAATGAGAGTGAGCTTTTGGTGATGTGTTATGAATATCCAGCCTTCCTGTTCCCTGGCTGTATTGCATACTGCTGCTTTGTTTTCAAGCTGGGAGGAAAAGTGACACATACATAGATAATACCATGGATGTCTCAGAAAATGCTCCGTGAGTGCAGTTCAATTTAAATCCTTGTATAACACCTTAAATTTGCAGTAGATAGTGCATTATTAATGGAATGCAAAAACTTTCACAAACCCATCATATTTGTTAGTTAATCAAAAGCCAAAAAAAAAAAAAAAGACAACTTTCCAGTTGAAGTATTCAGGAAGTCGTGGGGTTTCAGATCTCTAGAAGGACATTAAAGTGAGCATCTACATGCAGCCATGAAGATCAGCTTCAGAAATGGCATGGTTTGCACTCCTCTGTCTTCAAGCAGAACTTTCTTTTTTGCTTTGCAACTAGAAATCAGCATGACTTTTTTTTCCCCAAAAATGTTTCACAAGTTGCTCACAGATTTTGAGTAACTCTTTGATCAAAGGTGGGAAACACAGCTCAGTTTTGGAACTGCCTCTTGAACTCCGCTTCCACACTGTCAATGCACTGAGCCCCCACATTTCTTAATAGTCTGTCTCCACCTCTGCTACTACTTCCATCTTTTCTTGACTACCCCTTTGTGTCCTGCAAAGGCTAGTGGAACTGATGAAGTAACTGAGAAGCAAGCGAGTAGTTAGCAAGAGAGGTCCTGAAATAGGACCCTTCTCCAGAGACTACTACTACACAAGTGTCCAGTCTCTTTTTTTGCTAAAACTTTTTCTCTTTTGTCCTGCCAAGTGCAATATTTTTTGCAGTACTCTTTCTTTTTTTTTTTTTCCCCCAAAGTCTTTGCAAACACCGGATGGTAACAATGCAGAGGGAAGCTACTCCTTTCAACTTGTGCTGTCCAGTGAACCTGACACGTAGAAGCTGAGGGATCTATTGATTTTGATATAATACCCTGATTTCTCATGGTCACTTGCCTGGCAAGTGGGAAAGAACATGAGCTTCTGGCAGAAGAAAGGATTACAGCAGGGTATGAGAAGTGCCCTCCCAAGTCAATGTGGCCAGTCACCCTGGAGCTAGGGACTGGGCTCTTCAGTGCACTCCAGTATCTCTGCTGCTGCTGCTACTGCTCTCCTGCCCTGAGCAAATGCTTATGGAACAATCCTGCAGGAAGTGGAGACCCTCATGTTTGTTTCCCATACCCAGTTTAGAGCTTTCTGGGTAGTATACCTCCCTCTAAGCTTGATGTTCAAAGCTCTTGTGAAAGCCCCTTCTATCAACTAGACAAAGCCATCTTCATTCTTCTCAGAGAAGTCCTTTGGGACCATATTACCTTATGGCAACAGCTTACATTGAGCAGCAGTCTCCTTTTCTTTGTATCCCTTTATGGTAATTATTTCATAAGCTCAATAGCTTTTCTGCTGTTTCATTCTACAAAGGAAATAAAAATTGCATTGAGGTCCTTTGGAAGGTGTCTTTCTCTTCCAAATCAATTCCAATCACAGATCTCAGTGAGAACTGGATTTGGTTTGCACTTCCCTAATCTGCAGTAAAAACTTCTAGTAGTACAGCAACATTTTGCTTTGAAACTGGAAATTTACTGCTTGGCCCACTTGTTTATACTTAGAATCATAGAATCATCGTATTTCCTTCTATTCATACATAATACTTTCTAAATATAGTGACAATCTATGTTTTTTCTTTAGTACATCTCTGCTTCTTCTATGGGCTGTGATTAGTTCTGCTTTTGTTTTGTGGTTTTTTTGTTTGTTCGTTTGGTCTTTTTTTTTGGTATGTTAGTTTGGTTTTAATTACTGTAAAAATGACCCAGTTCATGCTCTGGTGACCCTGTTGAAAATATTGCTTTTTAAATGGCTGTTGCAATCTGGGATCTTGAAGCCTTTGATCTGGAGCATCACGCAGAGTCATTTCTTTACTTCAATAGCCATAGTGATGACGGTCTGTTTTTTAAAGCTAGATCAGCCTTAAGAGGCTGTTACCTCTTCCAGCCAAAACTCCTGTGATGGCTGAGCCACTCCTTTGATCTCAGTGAGGTTCAAGTAAAATACAGAAAAAACCTGAGTCCAGTTCGCTCTCACTTGGTCTCATTAATTGTCCTGGGCTAACAGGAATAAGAAGCAGAGGGTATATAGTTCTGACACTTGCTACAGTTTTGAATACAGACCGCAGAGTGGTCAAGTTCAATTACCAGTTTTATATAGCAACTTGTCAGAGTAGAATCACACCATCAGCCTAACGTTTATCGTCTGCTTCTGAGATAGAGTCAGTTATGCATCGATTTAGCCCTTTCTAGGTCTAAAAATCTCCTCTAAGATGAAGATGGTAGAACGTGTCACATATTGCCTGTAAAATTGCAAGGAGAAAAATTTAAGGCTCATCCTGTAACTTTTCAAGGTCTATTACAGGTATTGTAACTTAAAGGATTGGAAATGAAAAAAGAATTGCATTTTTGCCCAGCTCCAACAGACTGTGTTTTGAAAACCTTTATTTCTGAATCCAGTAGACTATTAATCATGGAACAGAAAGCTTTGCCAAAGACTTCTGATTTATATTCCAGTTAGAAATTTCTATACAGTAAGTGTTTGGTTCAATTTCAAACTGAGGAAATGGCTTGGGCACAGTATTATCAAAGGACATTTCAATCACTTATGAACAATGTGGAGGAAGCAGGGGAGTAAATCTCTTTGGAATTTTACTTCTTATGTAAGTCACTTAACTTTAATGTAGGGATTTGTGGACCTCTGTGAGCAAAGAGAAGTGAAGAAATGGAAATTCACCCTTCAGTCCCAGCAGCAAATACTCTGATTTACAGCCAGAAATTGCAAAGACATTGAAGCAGTGTTTGCAAAGACCTCTTTATGCATTGCATTTTCATGTTTAGCTGACGAGTGAGCATGCCAGAGCCAGTGTGACGCTTGTCAGGAATGGGGACAGGTCAGGAGTGGCGACCTGTATCTCCTTAGATCCGAGAGCTATGTTTCCATTTGCTGACCCAGTCAATATTTAATTTACACTATATAAAATCAGCAATTGAAAGACCCCCATTCTAGAAAACTGAGTGGCCAGGATATTTCTTTTCTGGAAAATGAGGAGGATGAGGGATAAAATTCCTTCCAGGTATATCCCGTAGCTGAGATTAGCTCTGTAAGCAGTGAAGCACTGAATATACATCCATCCTCCTTGTGTTTTGTGGCGAAAAAAATTGTCAGAGACATCTACTTCCAGATGAATCTTCATGTCTACTTTTCCCCTAGAGCAGTGAAGTCTCTCTGGGACACTCAAAGCAAGGTATCTAAACATCTGAAGAGACAGGATTTTTCATACGCTTCCTTGTCCTTGGTGTGACTAATGATTTGCCAGATCTTCAGGGATTTGGCAATGAAGTGGGGACCACTAGTACCTGTGCATTTTCTCTTTGCTGCTTTTGACAGGATTCCAGCCGCAGTGTCTTTTGACTCAACACTGTTTACCATCAATGAACTGAAACGTGCAGAGATGAAGACAGGTATTAAAGCCAAAGGAGAACCACAGCAGTTTTGCTTACCTGTAGGGTTATGTCAGGAGTCAGATTAATTTAAATTGGGAAGAGGGCATGTTCTTGCATAGCATCAGCTAGAACAGTCACGGTGGAAAAATCCTACCAACCAGGCCGCTCTCTGCAAGGCCCAGCGTTCACAGGCCTTTCTTATTCCTTCTGCTGACAGCTCTGTACTGATTTCACTGAAGAGTTTAGAAGTAGGAATGGTGATAGGAAAACACATATTTCAAAATGACAAATTTAAATATGTATTTTTAATTAAGTTTCAGAAAATATTCTTGTGGGGTTAATGGATAAGGACTGGGGGGAAAGCAAAACAGTTGTTAGCCTTTGCTACATATAGAATTAAATATTTGAAACAAATTTTCTTCTTTTCAAGAAATGAGGTCCTGGAGTACTGTGTAAAGACTACCTCCTGTACTCTTAGGTGTGTAAATCCAAAATTACACTGCTGGATTTACATACCAATATAAGAATATAGTGTTGCGTCTTGGATAAGGATGGGGACTTCATTTCAGTATGGCAATATGTTTCTGAGGACCTTGCTAATGGTAATCGATATATGAAATAGAACTGCGCATGTCCACTATCATCAATACATGTTATTCAATGAGATTATCTGTTTATATATGCATCAAAAGGAGCAAAAAATGTTTAACTTGCTTCAGTGGGCTGTAAGCAGAAAGAGAATAGATGAGGGTTTTGAGCACACTGCATCATATAATATCTTATTCAGGAAATCTTCTGAATTATTGATTATGTTTTTCTTTTCTTTTTCATTTTGCGAGTCACTCACCGCATTCATGTTAGCCAGCCATAGTCTTCTGAGGTTATCTACATTAATTTACAAGTGGCTTCTAACTGTCACGCTAGTTCAAAGTGGGATGTGCCCTTTTTTTCTGAGATCAGCATACTGATCCATACTGAGATCCATACTGAGATCCATACTGAGTCAGCAGCCAGTATGGAGTGATTAATGTGGAATCCTGCCGCAGGATGGCTTGACAACAATACTTCCTTTCTGTTGTCTCCTAAGCAGGTATAAAGGCAACAAAGGCCTTTGGTTAATGAAAGGAGCCAAATTCAAATATGTCATTTAGAGGTGTTCACGTCTGTCTCTTTCAACCAGACCCACGAGGCTGCCTGTCTCCCTCCCCCTCCTGGGACTTCATACATTTTTACTGAAGATTAACTTCAAAAAGGGCTTATGCTGTTTCATCCAGAGGGGTTGACTGTCACTGTGCCTGGCAGGTGCTGACTGTCTGTCATGGGGACCAAAGTATCCAGAAAGTGAGGTCTAAAGGCAGTAAGAAGCCAGGACAGAGGAGATGAGCTCTCCCATTTGAATGTGGACTCCAGCATACCACCTGGGACCAGCTGTCCTTTGTGGCGATGCGATTGTGCATGCTGAATGCTTTGTGAAAAAGTGGTTTTAGGTGAACAAGGAGATGACAAACCTGCTCTGCCCTCCATTGCTTAGTGCTGTACATGGCTGGCTGCAACTCCCTCTGCTCCACAGCGATGATCAGCTGTGTCTCTGAAGCATGAGATTCCCCAATGCTGAAGAAATAAATGCTGGCCTCCTTCTAAGCTCAAGGGACCCACAGGAAAGGGAGAGAGAGAGACGAAATTGTCTCTGCAGAAGTGTCACTGGCTCGTTGAGGTCTCAGCGTATCAGCTAGGTGGTTGAATGATTCCTGATGAGCCTGCAGATAATTCAAAGGACTATTGGAAACCATATGGCTTGGTCTTTTGCTTACTTATTCTAATGCATTTCAGTCTTCACTGTACAGTAAATACACAACTAGCAGATGATAGGAAAGCAGAATCTACTCACCAGGACGAGATGACCATTTTTGCATGAATATGCCCTTGCATGTGCTGGGGTGGTTCTGGGCTTTATTGCCAACCCTTGGTGAGAGTGGTCCTGGGTGGCTGCTGGGCCATGCCATGCAGTGCCTGCTCGGTGATCCTCCTCTGCCCCTTCTTGGGGTGGCAGCTCATCCCCACCTGCCCTTTCCATCCTCTGTTCTCATGACTCCCACGATGAGGAGAGAGAGGATATCGGATGCTCTTCCAGTCACTGAAAAACACCTCTTTTTTTTTCTAGTGTGGGGAAAACTGCAGCCATTGTGTAGACTATCAATCAGAAGCACAGCAATGAAGCCATTTTTCCTTGGGTCTTATCTTTTAGAGTACTTTTAATAGCGCTTTTCCACTATCCTGTTATCAGAGTAAAGTCTCTAGTCAACATGTGTCAGATTGTGTGTATTTTTATACACAAGCTTTTGACGTTATTTCATGTTGTTCATGATATACTTCTTTTAAAAGAAGCTACTGGGAACTTCTAATTACCTCCCTTTATTGCTTGTTTTCTCAGATGAGATGGATGAAATTCCTTCTCTGATCATCTGAAGCTTTGCTAGAGCTCAGCAGCACTTATTTAAGGATTTCTAAATTACTTAGCCCACCAGCTGATGGACAAAAGCCTTTTGCCTCAGGCTCCCAAACCATCTCTGCAAAGTATGTTCTGCTCCTCACTCCTAATTACATCACAGCTAATTGCAGTGCCTGGTGCTGCATAAAGTGCAGCTGCCACCTGCTCCCAGGGAAGGTTACTGATCACCAGGCTCGTGTGTGGACAGAGACCCTGCTGGGGTTAGAAAGGGAGGGAGTACTGCCAGGACTCGCTTGTGGGCATCCGCGTGGGTAAAACCTCTTGTGTTGCTGCCAGGCATCACCCCTTTAATTCACAAGCCCATGGGAGAAGCCTGAGTATCACAAGGTAATATTGACAAGGTTTTATATTCCAGGAGAGGAGAGGAATGAAAGTCTTTCTCAGGCATTTAGTGGAGTCCTTCAGAGAGCAGACTGTGTGAGCGATGAGCATCTATCAAGTATTTGCCCCACAGTGAAAGGAACTGGTACAATTTAAGCTGTCCCATCAAAGAAGATAATTAACACCAGGGGAGCAGGGTTAGGACTTCAAATCAAGTCACATGCTTTGCCTGCTAAGAACTATGAAGACTAAATTAATAAAAAATCGCATCTGGGGAAATCCAACTACTACCAAGTGTCTCAGACCCACTGTAGCAGCACAAAGCACCCACACCAGCTGTGGGCGTGCTGTTGTATTTGCTCTCCCTGAAGCCACTGTGCCTGGGTCAGCTTGGATGGTTGATACACTTGGATGGTACACTCCAGTCCAGTTGATGTGCTCCTCATTCCGTTTGGAGAGGAAGGGGAGAGTGGCCATGAAGTGGCTCTCCCCATCCTCTGTGTTAGGAAGAGCTGTGTGCTAGGGAAGCGGACGAGCCAGGGGAAGGACCCGAGCGCGTGAGGTGGCTCTAGCTGTGGGTGTTAAGAGGCTCAAGTGCCCTGGAGTAAACTGTTTCCAGCACAGCTATTTACAGCAGCGATGTCACTGGTAGCAGCAAAACCAATGCATCTCAATAGGAGAAGACAGATTTTTCACATTTCAGTAAAAAAACCTAATTAACCTCTTTACTGTATTGCACCCAGTACACTGCTAGTCTGGCACGTAAATTCTATACCAAAAGTCTTTGGAGATAGGTTGAAAATCCCAGTGGTCTCGCATTGCTCTGTGTTTGAGCTTCCAGGGCTCCATGCAGAGGGGAGCAAAGCTGTGCCTTCACCCTGCTGCTCAGGGTGTGTGGAGCTGACCCAAGCCACTCCTGCTCCAGCCAGCACTCAGGACTTCCTCCACTGAGTGATAACACTACAGTGATGTCTCCACTTGAGAAAGTCAGCATTCATCACTGTGAGAGCCCCTGGGGAAACCACATGGCTGAAGTTGACTGAGGACTGGAGAACAACCGGATGGTAAATTACAAAGTTCTCCAGGGAGCTGAGCAGCTTCTCCGCCTGAGCAGCCTGCCATAATGGGCTCTTATTTTGCTAATCTTCACTCTCTGGTGTTTTTCAGGCTGTTCCCTGACTGAGATTAAGACAGAGCTACAGCATTCACTGCCCAGGTGGAGTGGGTGTAGGTGGATATGGGAGGGACACCTGCTGTTCTCTCTGCACTAGCTCTCCTACCTGGCACTCAGCATGGGGTTTGCAATCAAAAGAAGAAAAGAGGGAGCACTGCACGTTGCACGAACTGAGGCCATCATCCCCACGGGCAGAAGATTGCTTACCTATTCAGTCCCTTGCCTGGGCATTGTGATAAATCCAAACACTTGAAATAAGCTTGGCAAGACCCAAGTGGTTAGTAACGGTGTGCAGTCCTCAGAGGTCCAATCCAAGGAAAATAAATACCACAGAACACTACTGGGAAGCTAATTGTCTATTTGAGGATCGTGAAGCATTTTAGAAATGTGCTTTAGTTCTCCATATCAAGTAAGAATATTGTTGTGCTGGGCCAGACCAGGTGTCTGTCTTGGCTTTATGTCTCTTACATGACAGTACCATGAGATACAGAGGTAGGAGTGGAACATGCACCAAATCCTCCTCCTCCTCCTCCTCCTCCTGCTTGCTGCTTCTCCTCCACCTCCCTGTTCAAACTAGCAGGCAAAATAACTCCATGTTTTCCCATTCCCACTGAGACCTCCTGGCTGATTATTACTATTAGCAAAGCTGCCTGACTATACTTTTCTCCTCCTTGCTGCATTATAGCAAAGGTCACCAGTGTTAATAATTGAAGCAATCATTTATATTACTACTTATCACCCAGATGGCTCAAGGCAGTAGTGTAAAATACAATAGAAAACAATTTGAAATAAATTAGGTCCTTGCTAGATTTAACAAAGAAACATTTTGACTCCGATGCTGCAAATCGCAGAAGCTTGAACTTTGGAAGGTAAAAAACACAGTGATGGTGAACCTTTTAGTGCTAAAAAAATATGGCAGGAGCAGTTTCAGGATGTCTAGGCATGCCTGTAGCAGCTTCATAATAGCTAGCACAAGTAAATAGGAGCAAACCTAGAAAGTGGGAGTGAGGGGGCTGTTACAGATCCAGAAGACTAAGTACATACACCAGCTGATTGGTGCTACAAAGGAGAAAAACTCCAACCCTGGAAATCTGTGCTCTGCTTGGCTTGCGAAGCTGCGTGGGAGTGCATGTAGCTGCTTTGTCCCTGCTCTTGTTACCTGTGCTACAAGGTGAGGGCAGCAGACACATAACCCTGGTGCCACATGGCTGCAGCCGCGCTCAGGCAGGCCTCCATTTCCATCTGTCTTGCACAAACTTGTTACGAAAATACATTCCCTTATACTCTGTTGTAATGACCGATGGGATCAATTTCAGTGTATATGTTTCTTTTTCCTCAGCCAAAACTTTACCAGGGTTAGGTACACCTTGTTCCTTGGGAAGTGAAGCGAATGATGAGAGCAGATAAATATGCTGCTCTGCGGAAATTGTCTTCCCTGGGGGAAGCTCTCTCTGCTTGTGACCCCCTCTGAAGCCAGATAATATCAAAAACGTAAAATGCACTTGAAGTCTCAGCCTCTGTCACTCTGGACTGTCATAAATATCTAAAACTTCTGGTTTATTGTTTATGTTAGGTCTCGCCCAAAGTCTGAAGGAGCTGCCTGCTCTGAACGGACTCCAGCCTGGAGAGCGGTGGCTGAATGACAGCCTTCAGTTCCATGCATTAACTGGGCAAATCTGGGTGCGATTCCTTGCCTTGTCACAACTTTGATTGCTTTACTTTTTCATGCATCTCATTTCCATCAGGGTGTTACGAAGAGCAAGGTACTACAAGGAGAGGGATGGTATAAGAGCGTAAGATGGCTGAAAGGTGGGGAAGTGAGGGGGATTCATTTCAAGTTTGGGACATCTGTGATTAGAAGCCTTCATCAGGTGAGAGTTTAGACGCCCAGCTCATATTCCATGCTACGGGGAGTACTGAGGTCAGAAGTCAGTAGGTGTCTACCTAGGGCTTGGTGATACGAATTGCTCCGTTGCTTGTGCTTGCTGGGTATCCAATGGCTATAATGTGCTTAGTGCTCCAGCAGGCACCTAAAGCTAGGTGTCCCCATCGCGACCCACTGCCTGTGTAATGGAGAGAAAAAGACTTCACTGAGAGGTTCAAATTAACAATGTATTTGGACTACACTCACAGGTCCGATACGCCGCTATTGCAAGTTCTTACAGATACAATGGAAGACTGCACAAACGAGTGCACAAATCACGATCTTAGAGCATGCTAGACATCATACGTATGTTACTAAATCACTTACCCTCTCTCTCTCAGGTAAGGCCACTCAATCCCGGGAAGTTACCTTGCACAGCGTCCTGGACAAGGCGGGGGCAGAACTTCCTACAGGCCAGCTGTATCTTTGGAAGATTCCCCCGATTTTCTCCCCAAAACTTTGGACTTCAATATCCTTTGTCGGGACTGTGCTTGAATGGATTACACTGTCTGGGATGGTTATCGCCGGTGGTTTGATGGCCCCTCAGATAGCAATGTTTATTTTGTGATGTCTGGTCTCACACTCACTGAATAGTGGTGGGACTTGACTCAGGGTGTTTTGTTCGTTAAGGGCACCATTTGGGTTTCAGTTCTGGTTTCAGTTTTTATTGTAACGCAGTGTTGAGACCGCACTGGGCTGTGTCATCTCCACAGCTCCCCCCAAGTTATCTCTGCGTCGTAGATAGGGATCAATAAACATCTGCCGAGGGGAGATGGAGCTGAGTCGAATGACAACTCCCTGCATCTCACCTTTTGTGTTCTGAAACCGGTTTATCCAGGTGCTCCCATTCAGCCTGAGACATCCCATCCCACCAAGGCTGGCTCAGCAGGCTGCCCCTCGCCAGTTGTGGTGAAGTTTCACACCCAGCAGCTCCCCGACATGCTCTCCTAAACCAGGGTGTGGGGCCAAGCCCTCGCTCACCGAGGGATGGCCGAGCACACCTTTCCATCCACACGCCTGCAGACGGCGGAGGAAGGGTAGGGATACCTGATGGTGGGGAGCCAGGCTTGCTACAGTTCAGCTGGGCTGGGAAGGGCAGGGCTGTAGCCACGCTTCCTCTGCAAGCCCACGCACCTCCTCCCGGCTGGGCTTTGCTTACTCAGCATTGAGCTCTGCCGGCACTTGCTGCCCTCCTTTCCTCCCCGGAACAGGCACACAGGCCCAGGGGAAGGACAGAGTTCAAGGGCAGGATCAGCTCATTGCTTCATTGCTCCCCTTGTGTGAGTTAAAGACATTTCTTCCCCTGCTCTCTTTTCATTGGTTTTTGTTTTTTTTTTTTTTCCTCCTCAAAACGTTCCTCCTCAAAACAGGTGATAGGACAAGAGGAAATGGCCTCAAGTTGCACTAGGGGAGGTTTAGACTGGATATTAGACTGTCTATTTTACACTGAAAGGGCTATTAAGCATTGGAACAGGCTGCCCAGGGAAGTGTTGAGGCACCGTCCCGGGAGGTATTTAAAAGATGGGTAGACATAGTGCTCAGAGATATGGTTTAGTGAAGTTTTTTGTCAGAGTTAGGTTGATGGTGGGACTAGACTATCTGAAAGGTCCCTTCCAATCTAGGCAATTCTATGATTCAGGGGCTCTTTTATCACAGTCCTCAAGTGCTTTCTGTGTATGGGTGGTGCGGAGTAAAAAGGGCATATGGGTGTGGGAAAATCAGATGGAGCGATGAGCTGGCAGTGGTGGCAGGAAGGAGGGAAGGGCGGCCATATGTGGGTTAGCGTGCTACAGGAGGTAGATAAGTGGGGAGAGACAAAGCTGGTAAGGCTGCAAGATAGTTCTGCTTTGTCTGATTGAAAAGGCGACATCTGAGAAGATATTACAGTACAAAGGACTCATACTGTAGGGTGTGGGTGTTTTTGTTTGAGTGTTTTTTTCCAGAGGGGACGGTGATTTCATAACTGTGTTCCGCAATGACCCGTGCACAAGAGATTAGCAGTTATGAGGGATTCGAGTTCCAGTGCTGTGAGCAGAGATAAAAGGCTGATCTCTTTGAAATGGTAAACACTGGCATGTTCATCCTCCCTGGATGTGCAAGTGATGGAGGAAAGTCGTGAGCACCTTTTTTTAAAACGGAGATAATATTACAACTGGAGTCTAGACAGGTCTGATGGCTCAAATGCAAAACCTCCCAAAATATAATAAATAGATTTTTCAAAACATGCTGAATATATGGATTTGGGAGAGAAAACTCCCATCGTATTTTTTATGTTTCAAAATACAATTAGGACTGTAGATGCCTTTAAGGAAACCAGTTAATCCTGTGACCACTAAACACTGCTTATCTCCACCTTCTTCATGCAAGTGAGATTTTTGCATAAACTGAAAATAAGATTTCATTTTTTATGAAATATAGAAAATCATTGTAAACAGTAATTATGTTGGATGGACCTATTTGAGATTTCTCCCAGGAGACCCAATGACGCAATTTGGGGAAACTCATGTGACTCCAGTGTAGCTAGAGTTTAGCTGGTTTGTAAGTTATTAGACATAGGTACAGCTGTATTATAAAGGAAAAAAAGCCTCCAAACTCCTCCCAAGAGAACTGTGGAAATGTAATAAACTCTTGCATTATTGGCGGAGGGAACATTATAAAGGAAATCTGTGTACTGAAACAATCTTTCTTAAAAATTCAATCAAGGGCAGATGAATTCAGCTTGAATGATCATTACAAGCAAGGAAATGCCATTTGGATTTGTTTTAGTTTAAATCAATTAAGAAAAAAAAATTTATGCTTGAACTTACCTACATATCACCCATTTTCTTCAGATAACCTGCCCAAAGGGATTTATGGGCCTATAGTGTCAGACTTATGTTCATAGATGTGACGTTCAAGGGTTTTTTTTTGTCTCGTGACTGCTAAACAGCTTCTTTAGAGATCTTTACTTCTTCTTCCTAGTCCGCAGGAACTCTGTTTCAACTCTGTTTGCCAGAGTTGAAATACTGTGCTGGTCCCAGATATGGGCTGGAGACCAAACCAAACGGAGTCAATGTCCCAAGTATCTCCCAAGTATCCCATAGAACTGACCTTATGAGACCTTTATGGAAAATTTTAATCATTGAAAATGGTGACTTGAAATACTGTGAAGCCAATATTGTATTAAAGAAATGCTGAAGGTGTGTCATGTACACACTTAACTCATGAGGATAAGCATCTTCATGCTGGAATCCTTGTGAGCTTTACAACATTGAGAAATGCTAACATCTGTCTAGGCCACTAGTCCTGAACCTCATCGAAGCTGTTGGGCTCGCTAAATTGAGAGGTGGCAAGGGCAGGAGCCTCAGCATAACCAACTATGAGTCCAGGGCCACAGGAAGGCTGTGCCTGGACACAGCTCATCTTTATTGCCTGACCACTAATGGAGAGCTTCATCATTACAGGCATAAGTGGGTGTGACTAAATTATCAAAGTGTTGATAAGCAAACTAGTTCTAACCTTCAGGCTTATTTTTGTATCTGTAGTTACCTAAGCGAGTCAGATCTCATTCTGGGATCCTCTCTAACATGCAGGTGAAAAGTTCACTTCTAGTGCTGCCTCTTGCTTGTGGACATTTGCCTTCCTCTGAGGTCAAAAGGAGATGATAAAGCTTAAGCTAAGAGTCTTATTAAGCCTTAGTTTATAAAGCAGCCTAAAAAAAGAGACTCTCTAAAGTCTGTCAGTGCTACCTATCCTGTAGCATTTCTTTCTTACTATTTCTATGAAGAGCAGCACTCTGGTAGATTAAGTGTTCCACAAAGCACTAGCCTGTGACTTGGGCTCCTAGTTTCTGCCAAAATTGTGCAGCAGGTGGAAAATAAGTGCAGACCCGAGGGCTTTTTTCTGCTAATACTATTCAGGGCATCTCTTCACATTACAGGCATAGTCTGTTTAGGCAAGAAGGTATCTGATCTATAGCAAGCTGGGTCTATGCTTGCCACAACCAATTTCATAGGTTATGAGAATTGTAAATCTATGTCATGATGCAGAAAAATCAAACAGACCAACACAAGTCTTCCCATAACAATTTATTCATGATAGACTTCAAGTCTTCTGCAATTACTGTAAGGCAGACAGGACAATTTGGCTGTTTTTTCTTCATGTTTCGATATTGAGTCCTTCCAATGCAAGTATATCTTCTTTTCACCTCTGTCACCTAAAAATGACCAAACTGAGATTTGGTAATTAAACTAAAAAATTTACTGAGATCTACCACATATCTTTTGGGTTTCCCAAGTCTGAACATTACCTTGGAGAGTTTGCGAACGAGAGGCCATTCTATGTTTTATTAACCTGCAAAGTCTCGCAGCATTTGCCCATGCCTTGCTTTTCATTTCTTCTCCCACCATCAAGGGTCCTTCAGTTGGAGGGTGGAGGCGAAGCAAATAACACCCCTTCCATGTTACTCTCAAACCTTAATAGGTTAAAAAAGCAAGAAGGGGGAAACTGAGGACTCTCCCAGCCTCACTGCTATGGAATCACTTCTAATTTACACTGTTGTTTGTTGCATTCACTTGAGAGCATTTCTGTGGCAAGTTATTGTAAGCATATTTCAGGGCCAAGATGGGGTGACGGAAGAAGAATAATGTTAAAGAAGGAAAAGCATTTAAGTTGTACCGTACATGATGAATCTGACTGATGGGAAAAAAATAATGTGATAGAAGTTATTGTTGTTTTCTAGAGTTAGTTTCTTTGTGTGAACTTCTCCTAGACCATGAACCTTTCTGACATGAGAACCACATGTGTGCTTTGCGTCTCTTGGTGCTTGGGGACTTCAAGATACAGCTTGATTTATAATAGCAACAACTTAATTAGAGACCTGTGGCATCAGCTGTGGCATTGATGTCTCCTTATTTATTCCTGTGGCACATCATAGCTGTGATTTTTTTGGTGTTTACCACAGATCTTAATTTTGTTGAAGGTGTTGGGAAGTGGCTTGTGCTGTTTGGTGGAAGACGTTGTAAACTTCCCCTTGACGCCCCTCAAGTAGATTTGTATGCAGCATGTGGTAGCCTAAGAGGGCATGAGTCTGGGTGTGATTCCTAGTCCTGTGCTCTCGGTAAAACTTCTGATGTACAAACCATATCTGAGGAGCCCTTGGGGAAGTGGGCAGAAATATATTTCCTTGACAGAAGCTGCTTACTCCTGCCCATCCTTTTTCCAAGCTATTCCTCAGACCCAAATAGGGATTGGGCTGCCAGAAGGAATAGACATATACAGAACTAATGTTTTTTGTGTATGTAATAGCTTACATTAAAACCAATTTATGATATTTTTGTGGATTAACGTGGATGTAGAATTGTCCAAACTAAGGCCTTGGTATCATCGCCCCCCAGTCTCATCAAGTGGTTGCATAGATGACCATTACATTGCACAACTAACAAAAATTTTCACCAAATTCTTATAAAAAGTGCTTGAAAGACAACAGTAAAAAAAACCAAAAACCAAAACCCAAAGAAAACTCCTGTCCCCAAGGCTTTCCTGAATGGTGGTTAATTTCTATATTTGCTTTGATGAGCAAGTATTCTGCTTTTAATAAGGACCAGGAAAAGGAAATTTGAGGGGGGATTAATTACTTTGTGGAGATAATGATTCGTCTGTTCATCTAAGCTGGTAATTGATTTCCAGGAAGTGGATCCATAGTACTTAAACAATAGTCATATAAAATTTAAATTAAAATGACTTTGGGAAACTTCATTCAACATGAGTGACTGTGGGAATATGCTACCCTTAGCTGAAGTCCGGCTGAACTGCATTCTAAAGATTCATTTGAAAAGTCCTGTTAGGAGCACGTGTTCCTGGCATACCCACAAAGCCACAGATTTGTTATTGTGGCTGACATTTTCATAAATTTACAAGCTTAGGGCAAACAGGTACAGCCAGTTTTGGTATGATGCAAGAGCTTAAATACAGGTTACGCTTGTTTAACTCAGCCAACAGGAACTGCATTTTACAGACACTCCTACAATGACTTTGCTAATACTCCTCTGTGGCTTTTTAGCTGTATCAAAAGCAACATATTATATTTTGAGGTGATATGGCAAAGAGGTCTCTCTCTTAAGTGGTGGATATTACATAGCAGTTCTTGAAAACTGCCTCTGAAGTTTGTGTAGTTTTTATGGCTGCAATCTTTTTTTTTTCCCCCTGAAGCTTATTTTGCTCACCTTTGAAAAGAAAGTTTCTAGAAGAAGCTGCTGATTCTCCCTTCTTCCAAAAGTCTGTTCTTTGTTGCTTGTACAGTTTCTTTTTCCCCCAAAAAAACCAGAAGTGGAGATCATACCCCATTGCTCTTTATATAAGCTCCTCTGTTCTCCACTGCTCATTATATGATGTTCAGTTGTTCACAACCCAGGCGAAAAATGGCTTGTGCCTCCCCTCCAGTGGAACAGAGGGATACTGTTGCAGAATGGAGAAGAAAGATTAATCCCAGTTTAGCTCTGGGCCACCAGTGTGTTGACACGAGGTTGATTTAGAGGGGCACTACAGGAACTATAGAGATTTCTGGCTGGATAGGAAGTAGAGGAGACAGCTGAAAAACTACCACAGAGAGTAGTGAAATCCCCTCTAGTATTGACCTGCTTAGGTCACAAATTGCTTTATTCCTGCAAACAGGGTCTGTTGCTTCCTTTCCTAAAAATTTTTGCCTTTAGTCACAGGGAAGGGTAGGCTGTCCAGTGCAACCGCTTCACTGGGTAAAGGAGCAGGCTACTTATCTTCTTTCTTCATCCGCTACTACTTGGTGGCTTTCTGCCATCAAGGTCCCAAATTGAGCATAAGTGTAGCAGACACAAACAGGTCTGAGTGATCAGAGGCTGTTTAGCGAGCCATGCTAATTTTTGTCCTTTAGAAACTGTTTCAGATGCATCTAAGTAAACATCTAAAGAGGCTAAAAAAATCCCCCTTAAGATCAATATGGAATGCTACCATTTTACAGATAATATTTTAAAACCCCGTGAAATGAAAAGGTAAATACAGGGCAAACATACTGCATTTCCCCAAAGCTCAGGTTTTCTGCCAAACAGTTCCGATGGTCAAATTATAAACAGGCTTCTGTGAGCTGCCTTTTTCACGTGGATTGGAAGCGGAAACCGAGAATTCTCACTCTTCATAAGACGAGAAATAAAGGATCTTCCACTCTCCAAAGTGCAGTACTCACTGGGTTTTCTGCTTATTTGTGCTCATATATATCAGTCCTAAAATGTGCATGTGTCTTATAATTTGTATGCACACGATGAAATATGAATTTATTTAGAACTACGTTCTCATCTGATGTTGCTCACATATGTAGTCAGCAGTTTTCAACTCCGAGCTCTAGCTGAGAAGGAGCATCTGACTACAACTAAAAAAATACAGGACTGGAGCAACGTCAGAAATGTAGAAAGCATTAAAGATGAATGCCAGTGTAATAGTCTTGACTATCTGCTGGCAGGTAACAGTGGAAGTTTGATAATAACGGAAGTTTGATATAAAGGCAGGTTATGATGTTTCTTGCCTTTTCTTTTCTAGCCAGAAGCAGCAGATGAAAAATGAAGTTTCTCAGCTCTATTAACCATTGATCTTTGTGGATGGTGGAGACGTATTTTACCAGGCTGTTTCAGTTGCAGTCCTAAACCAATAGTTCATTCTGTTGGTAAAAACAATTCTGGAATTAGGTAAAACTAACTGTTTAAAACAAATGCACAGTATGTATTTCAAGGCTCCTTTTTGCCCTAATTTCTGTTTGGAAAATAATTAATCCGTCAGGTAAAGAAGCAAGTAGTTGTCTATGGCAATAGCTAGCTCTTTGACAGCTTCTTGAGCGGTATTCCCCATCCATCACTGAAGAGTGACAGTCTGGCCACTCCTGTTCCCTCAGTAACTCCATTTCTCTGCAGTACTTTATAATAGAGCTCTGTGTTTCAGATGAGTGGTTTCATGATAAATACTGCAGTGATGCTTAGATTGTTCCTAAATTTTCTCTTTCTCTGAACAAAGGATTCCAGGTTTGCAGCCAACAGCCTGTTCTGAAAACAGATGCTGATCGCTCTTCCCCCTGCTTTCCTGTCATGGTTGTAACTTAAGCTGAGACTGCACAGGAAAGGAGAAAAGAAAACGTGTCTTAAAATCTTTTTTTGATGTCTGCTTCCATGTGACAGCTTTCTTTTGCTCTAACTACTTATTCCAAGACGCTTTCCGGTTCTTCAGATCAACACAATCCTGCTGCGTGAGCAATAAAGTTTGCCGCAAAGGCAGGAAACACAAGGGAAGCTGCGTTTCAAAGCGAGATGAACCTGAGCCACCTATTTTGTAGCACAGCAGTGATTGCAAATGTCCTCTGATGCCGAACATATTTGAATCTTGTTTTTTATTAGTGCCGTTTTTACAGCAGTCTTCTCTGTGTTTAGCTTTTCAATGAAGGCTTCTGACATTTTCTCCTACATTTCACCTTTTCTGGCTTGTTCTAACCCAGTCAAAAGATGGCTATTTCAGCAGGCCACAGTACTGACGTGGCAGACAGGTACAGCACGGTTATTCCCTGTCTCACCCTCAGACCTCTGCCTGGAGAGCACTGGGCAAGCCTGATTTCATAGGTTTGCGGTTGGTTTCAACATGTGCAAATACTTGGGCAAGGGCCAAGTTGTAGAGAATATGGGTACACTGACAGCAGGCTTAGAGATACTGAGGTTCCTGTCTTTCTACAGTGACGTTCAAACCTCAAAAGCTTCCTATTTACACATCAAAAAATGGATACCTACTGTGTGAAGGGACAATTTTCCTGTGAATAATAATCATTGTTTTACAAGTCATGCTGCTTTTGTTTGAAGAATTGAATTCTGTGACAACCAGAAGGAAATGAAAGAAAGACAGGAGAATATTCCTAAATATCAATAGCTAGCAGAAAAAGAGAAAAGATCAAGGAGATTTCAGTGACATTTCATATCAAGATAGCTTATGAAATCCAGTACATTCCTTATTGGTGTGTATAATTCTTTCTCAATACCTGCCTCTAACTGGTAACTTACTGCTCATGTCTGTAACACGCTTGTAAGATACCTTGCAGTTAATCCTTATGTTCTTAATATTTTGCAGAATTGAATACTATAGCAACTTTTTCCAGCTATCCAGAATATCAAAACATGCTTACCTATATCACATGCTCCTCTGCCCTTATAGTATCTGACAGCAGCTCCTGCAGGGGTAGTGAAATATCTGAGGGTAACTGCTGACTTTATCATGGAGAGCACTGCAAATGGAATAGCTATTGCCATGAAGTTATTCCTCCATGTAAAAAATGTAATGAATGATCTTCGTTTCTCTGCTCATAATAAATTGGTGGATTTCATTAGAGCATCGATTCTCATGCTCCAATCCCTAATAATCTTATTCAAAGTCTCCCAGCAGAAACAATATGAGAGGGAATACGGTTTTGTCTTGCCAGCTTGCTGGGGCACTGCAGACAGAACTTTAATAAGTGTGTGGTTAAGTTCATAATTTAAACATCATTTCTTTTGTCAGGACTTTACATTTGAAAGTCTTCCTTAATGTCATTTGATTGTAGTAGCGTGCCAGGTAAATTAAAACAAACAAAAAACCCCAAGGGTATCTCATTATGGCAAATCATAGTTCCCTCTGGATCGCGTAAATGAGTTAATATACTACTGTATGCTTCCAAATGTATTTATTAGCAGTTTACTTTCAACTTGTTCTTCAGTGAGCTGTTTCTTTTACTAGCCAGCTGTTTAATTATATATTCTTTGTATGTCAGCAAATGATATCTTCTGTCACGTAAAATGTTAATGGGTAGCACAGGACTGATACATCTGTTTGAATTGGCACGAATGTAGGAAAAATCCCATACTGTGCTGGTAGGTTCCTTCACACGACTGTTCCCACTTCTTTAGTGCAAACAAACTGTACTAATTTAAAAGATTTGCTATTATAACATTCAATCTAGATGAATCATAAAATTGCAGCTTTGAAAAACTGTAATGCCAAGTGTAGAATGAAACTGATGTAGAATAAAAATAACTTGGGTTGAGTACTCTGTGAACTCTAGATGGTGTAGGGAGCTGTATCTACACTGCCTTAGCAAATGCTGCCTGTTCCTGGACTTGAGTTTGCAAGCTGTGCACAAGTGTTGTATCCACCATTTATTCTAGTGCTGTCTGTTCCATTCAACCTTACATTTCTAATCATGTTCCCTTCCTGGGACTTGATCATGTCTCATTTGCCTGCTTTGAATGAAGCTGGTTGTGGTCTGTCTCCTTCCACCAGATGTGATAGAATGGGCTATCAACCATGTCTACTCTGAGGTTGTGTCCCCGCTGCACTGCAGCCAGTGCTGGCAGAGGGTACAGCCTCTCGCAGGGATGGAAGAGCCCATCTCAGGGGCCTGTGTGAACCAGGAGGCCCCATGGTGAGCAACTCCTCAACTTCTACCCCACCTTTCCTCCTAGGAAGTATGGCATAGATCTTCCTGGAAAGCGTTTCTTTCATCCACCAGTAGCTGCCTGAACTTTGACTGAGTCCAGTCTCTCCTCTAGAAAGTTTTGGGTTTGGAGATGGTCTGTCAGCACCCGCTGAAAGGATCCTCTTTTCCACTCTAGTATGCAGTGACACAGACAGAAAACTTCTGGATGAGGTCGGTCATGCTCAATGCATGTATGTACATGCGTGTACATGTAGGTACATGCTCAATGTACCTGCCCTGCAGATACAGCATTTTGCATGTCTGTCACAATTGCCTCAATTGTAGAATTCCCACAGAAAGAATGACTCCAAAACAATTGGTAAGAGGGGCAACCAAATTCCCAAAAACCCCACTTTACGGTTTTAATCAAACTTCCCGCAGCTGGATTCAGCCTGAAAATTGTGGTGGGGCTGGGGGAAGGGGGCATAAAGTCCAGAGTTTGTTGACATTTGCTGTCTGGCTTGAGTTTGGAAAGTCATCTTTTCTCAAAAACTGACTGTGTATCTTGTGCGCAGACTTCACTGTCAATTTTATATTGTATTGATACTTTGTTATCAAATCAAGTTACTTCCTAATTTACTAGGAGGCTATTTTACTACTTTATTTTGGTCTGAAGACTGTGTGATGCCTGAAGTCATGACCATTAATGCCTTTTTAATAAAATCAAACACTCCCTCCATAAACAGTACCCACAAATTGCTTGCTTTTTGTTTTGAATAATTTAGTTTTGCAATATCCAGCCTTATACAAGACACTTATTCACCTATTTTCAATGAATAATGTAAGACCAAAGTTTTTCTCTTATTTTTTCCTTCCCTTCCCTTCCCTTCCCTTCCCTTCCCTTCCCTTCCCTTCCCTTCCCTTCCCTTCCCTTCCCTTCCCTTCCCTTCCCTTCTCTAAAATACTGACATAAAAGTAAGCTTTGTCCTGAAATTCTCTACTTACATTATTGTAAATCTTCTGCACATTAGGGCAAATATAATAATAGGTAACCTGTTTTTGTTTTTCAGTATCATGCAGTTGTGGCATCTTTGATTTAGTGGAATTCTTGTCCAGCTTCCATTGCCCATCCAAACGGGTTCTTGCTTGTACTCTGAGAGAGAATTGGAATCATGTTGATGACTTCCTAAGGTGCAAAAATATACGGCAGACAATGGACAGTTATTTAACTTGTACAGAGGAAAAGAAGTACTAGTGGTAATGATGCTGGTCGACAGGGATTTTAGCAGACGAGGATTCCTGTAACATAAGAGGACCTAGAGCCGATAGCAAACCTTGTACCACCTAATTCCCTGTCAAGCGTAAATGCAATAATGATTAGAGGAACACACACACAAAAAGTACTTAACACGTGATGAATCACAACAGCTCTTGGGCTTTCCTGACAAAGGAAACAGCAGAGGCAATGCGAGGAGAAGGATATCTTTGGGGCTGTATACCTTATTTACACTGCTGTCAAAGGAAAACGAAATGAGCAACAGAAGTCATGAATCTAAACTTGTTCCATGACTAAAGCAGTTGGGTCGTGACTAAAGCTGTTATGAGACTGCACATTCCAAACTGCCAACATTTAGTAAAAGGCTGAACTGTGTTCCTAACAAATATTAAAAGCACAAATGTACGGTTGCCAAATATGTCTGGTTTCCAAAGTTCATTCTGTTTTATTCTAGCTGTTTTGTCCCCATCCTGCCCACTCACATCCCGTGTCATCAGTAATATGTCTGGTGTCTAGAATGATGACAATTCTGTATGACTTTGGAGATAATGAAATATTGATTAATAGGACGTTTATTGTGAGAATATCTTTTATAGAAGACCAGCTGTGGAAAGAGCCTGTACATGCCTGCTTCTGCCAGCCTCAAGGTAGTCACTTGAGAACCTCCTGGGTGCTGGGCAAACAAAGAACTGGAGAATCTATCTAAGGGAAACTGAGAGTCTTTTTGATCTACAAATGGGCATATTGAAAAAGCAGTTTTTCCCTTGCTCACTTCATCAAACCCGAGTTCCGCCTCCCGTAATTTCATTTTTTTCCTCAATAAGAGTGTGAGATGCTTTTGTCTTTCTCCATTTTTGTATAATAGTTTGCAGATTTGGTGCTCTCTTGGTGTTCAGAGACTGAACTGTGGGCAGAATGGTTAAGACGAACAGCCCTAATGGCACGGTCCGTAAGGCAGGGCAGTATTCTGATGGAAATTAATTTGAAGACAATTAAAGTTCATTACAGAACAGAAAGCACGCAGGAAATCCCTTTACTGGCTGCTACCGCTCAACTGTATGTAGACAGACATTCCATGGAGACCAAGACCAAAACGAAGACTCCAGTATCTTGAAATGATGAAGATGACTTGCCTGAAGTCAGAAGGCAGGGAACTGAAAGCTATGTTTATTTTAAGGCAGAAATGCAAGGTGAGGTTGGTGCAGCAAGCAGGAGTTTCACCTTCGGTTCTAAATGAAAGTGTCACACAACATTTGTGTTTAGACGAGATGTACCAGATTCAGGTAGTGAAAGACCCAGAAGAAAGTCCACATGAATGTGTTGACTTTATGAATGAATCCTGCAGTATGTTTCAAAGGTCCATTAAACATAAATAGTCTGTGACAGGTGCATTAAACTGTTCATGCGTGTTCTCACCACAGAAAACAAAGCACAGCCGGTGGTTAGGTGATCCCGTAAAAGCTTTTCTTTTAGTTATAGATCTTTTTGTTAAACCTCTTTTCTTGATGGAAGAGATGAGTAGAAAAATAATTACTTTGGATAATTTCTATTTACAAAGATTAGGCTAGGCACTTACGTATTTTTTTCTGTGCTGCCTTTTCTGGTCTAGCTCTGATCTACCCCCCCACTTTTTGCGCAGCCTTACAGTAAAAACATTCATATCGAGGAAACATTTTCCCTGCAGCAATTTGGAGACTGGCTTAGAGAGGTACCTAGTGAATGAGTGCACAAGGAGAGCCTGTGTAAGGGAACCGGGAGTAAAAATGGCTACTGCTCCATACAAGCTGTGCGATGGTAAAAAATTCCTGTATGCCATGGAGGAAACAGGATTTCACTGAATAATAATTAGAAGATTTCCACTTTTCCTGAATTGTTGACTGACAGATTGCAAAGTCTTGGGTCTGTTAATTATTAGATTTGTGAGTCTCCTTACGGAGTAACTCTCAGGCTGCAATTTATGTGTAATGCAATAAATAAGCAGCCGAGTGTGTGAGGTTAGTTATGGGAGTCATGTTCTGCCCTTATATATGTAACATGCGATTTATAGTGCAGCTTGCCACAGAGTGCAAGCAAAAGCAGCCACATATGAAATATTTCCTTTGACAATGCTTTGGCTAATCGTGATCTTTTCACACGTTACAAACGCTACTAGAGGGCAACACTGCAGCCTGTCCAAAGGAGTGTTTGTCACCCAAATGTCTCTAGCTAATAGTAGGTATATGTAAACCAGCAAATTAAAAGATGGCTGGATTATTTGATGCAAACTCTTAAATGTGATCTTTTCTCTTCCTTTCTCTCACCCTACCTACAGAAGAGCATGGAAATGTTCTGCCTCAGTGATCACAGGAAAATCATTACAGTAAACACAGCTGCCATGCGCATGGTATCTGAGCAGAAACGTGTGAAGGATGGGACCCAGATCGTCCTAGACCTGTCAAAGACCCTTGAAATCAAGGCTTCCATTTCTCCCAGATGGATGAATATTATTTCTTGCCACCCTTACTTTTGGAGTCTATGAAGGTCACGACCAAAATCAAGCTGGGTGGTTCTTCCACATATGTAATGGCAGGGGACACTGCGAAACGCCACACCTTGAGTATTGTGTCCAGTTCTGGGCACCTTAATACGAGAGAGATATCGAGGTGCTGGAGCGAGTGCAGAGGAGGGCAACGAAGCTGGTGAAGGGCCTGGAGCATAAATCTTATGAGGAGCGATTGAAGGAGCTGGGACTGTTTATTTTGAGGAAGAGGAGGCTGAGGGGAGACCTCATCACTTTCTACAACTACTTGAAAGGACATTGTAGAGAGGTTGGTGCTGGTCTCTTCTCACAGGTAATTAGTGATAGAACAAGAGGGAATGGGTTCAAGCTGCAGCAGGGTAGGTTTAGGCTGGACATTAGGAAAAAATTCTTCACAGAAAGAGTGGTCAGACACTGGAATAGGCTGCCCAGGGAGGTGGTGGAGTCACCATCCCTGGATGTGTTTAAGACTCGTTTAGATGTGGTGTTAAGGGATATGGTGTAAGGGAGAAATTTGTAGAGTGGAGTTGATGGTTGGACTCGATGATCCCAAGGGTCTTTTCCAATCTAAATGATTCTGTGATTCTATGAAATACGGTGTCTCAAAAACCTGCAACTGAGTTTCATGCTGGACCCATTTTTGGGTGGTTTGGAGTTAAGATGAACAGCCGTACGGCCCAGCAGCAGGCAGGCTGTGAGCAAGAAGACAGTTGTTTGAGACTGCAGGGGAGGAACCTGAGGAATAACATAGTCATCAGAGTGGGAGCTTGCTCCAGGCATTCAGCTTGTTATTTCTGCTTATGCAGGGAAAAGGCACGTCTGTGGGTGCATCCATGTTTGTGTGGAAAAATGCAATTGATATTTGAAACAATCTTTGGTCAAAACCAAGGCCCTGATACCTCAGTATCACCTTATACCTCGGGAGTGGTGGGGTCCACCACCACCAGAGCTTCACAAACCTCAAGTTTAAAATCTTCAAGACTTGTTTCTTTCCTGTGCTTACCTGGTGATGACACACAGGCAGTACTGAACCATGTCACACCAAGACACCCGAGCACACCATGCCCACAAAACAGCCCCCAGCGGGGATCCCCAATGGGCCAAAAGGCTTTAGAGTCATCACTACCTGGAAGTAACCTCTAACCGAGCCAAATGCTATAAAGCAGCTTACAGCACAGGCAGGTTATATCCTTAGGCTGTGATGGCTGTAACAGCTGAAATGATCTAGGTCAAGCTTTAACTTTTTAATCCATCACCTTTGCGCCATACCAAGGCATTTGTTTGGTGGTGCTTTTGAGAGGAAGCTGCTGACATCTGACTCACTGTTTCCTGCAGCGTGTAGGTGTTTCTTGGAGCTCCCTCAAAGAGTGACCCATCCCGACGCTGCTCATCCTGCGAGCTGCCTCTGAATCACTGCCATGGCACCAGAGTACTGCTAAAAGCTGGAGCATCAAGGCTATTCATGTAGAGGTATCAAGGTATTCAAAAGAGGTATCTAGTAGCCAAATGCACCTACTGTATGTCTCCTACTTTGTAATATTTTTGCTTTCTTTTTGCACATTGAAAACAAAGGATGGAATTTAATCTCTGGTAGAACTGGGGTCGTTGCAGTGGAGTTGGACTAGAATGAAAATGGCCCCAAAGATTTTGCTGCAAAACTGAGTGGCAGAAGGATTAAATAAATTGTAGAAGGCAAACGAAGCTTTCCCTGACCATCACTAAAAGTTAAAAGCATTAAAATAAGTAACACAGTTGTCATGGTGACTGAGTGTTTGTTTATGGTAGAATACATCAGGCAGAGCTGAAATGCGTTTAATTTTAAGCTCAGATGACAGGGAACTGAGTAGTGTAAGCAAGAGCAGAAATATGCTTTTGGTAGATACATGAAAGCAATTATTTTTTTCCTATGAAAATTCATGTCACTTCTCAGTGTTTTTCCTGCCCGGCTTCTTATCTTCATTCAAGTTCTGAATATCTTTGCCTTCTGCAAGCACAAGAAGCCAGCAAGATAGGTTTAAAGGAAGATAGAAATGGGCATTACTCATAGGCAGACTCCTGGTAGTAAACAGCCAACAGGCCCTCCTATAGCAATGTTTTAAAGAGGAGAATAACCCTTAAATCTGAATGCTGCACTATACATTCTGTGGTCCTGGCATCTGCAAATACGTAAGCACTCAGCTGAATAATCTGCAGCATAGCATTAGTTCAGCATTTTTTTCTCCTGAAATTGTCAGATGACTCAATTGTCTGGGCTCCATAGAATAAAATTCAGTCTTCTTTGCCTAAAAATAGCAGTCGTTAAAAAAAAAAAAAAGAATGAAATATTCAATTTGCCTCTATTTAAATCGAGGGGAAAATCCTGTTAAGGGAGGAAGTGTCTGATAGACTAGAAGATAGTTTGACACATGATTACAAATTAGTTGCATGTAAATTACTCTTGTTAAGCTGTAATAGGCCCTACTTCTACAGGGAGCTTTATGAAACCATTGGGGCGAAGCTGCCCGCTTGAATTTGATAGCAAATTTCCCAGTGACTTCAGCGCCTCTGGGCTCAGTCAAAGACTAACGAACCTACATTGTCATCTACAGCTGTGTAGTTCCAGATAGTATTTCACGTCCATGGCAAAATATCCAATGGACTTTAACAGGAGATTTTCACAAGGTCTGGACACAGAGCTCATTTATTTAAGTGCTGGAAGCGGGGAATTTGCAGAAAGCCTAAAAATCATCATAGACATCATCTCGTGTCTCCTTCTCTCTGTTTTAAAGGCACTGCATGTGATAAATGGAGAAGAATATCTGAATGATTTGTGTGTAATGACTGCCAGTTTACAGGGGGCTTTTTGGTGGTAGTAGTAGGGAAATCAAGTTTATTTTGTATTTAATGCTGTTTTTAGCAACATACCACTTTACACTTTATGATTGTAGATAAACTGGTAAAAAATTAGCTAGAAATAATCATTATAGATTAAAAGTCAGAGGTAAATCTTAATGAAGTCAGTAGTAAGACATGTATTAACTTTAACAGGCATGAGATCAAGACTTTAATGGTACATGACACGAGCTAGGTTCCTTTTGAAGATGTCACTTCAGAATAAAAGAGGAAAAATGTTTAAAGTTCTCTGTCCGTAAGAGAGGAAAATATGTGGTTTTACGTTAAAGTTGAAAAACCTATCAGATGACTTCACTAAATAATTTCATTTGTTAGATAACTAGATTTGCAGATTCCTACATAGATTACCAAACTAGTAATGGTTTCTATGGAATTATTGGTAACCACAACGTTATTATTTAGTAACTGCATAAGATGAAAAAAAAAAAAAGATATATGGGAAGTCACTTAATCCACTGGGCTAAGAAGCAGTAAGAATGATTCTCTAAAAAATGCTTGAATGCAGAAGTACCAATATTTTATAAACAGTTTCCCCCCCCTATTTTAAAAGGAATAAAATCCACTACTTTCCTGGGTCGCCTTAGACATCTTTTTAGCAATGCATTGGTTTTCTGAAAGGAGAGCTGGGTGAAACATTTACTGTAAAAGTAGCTTTTGGATGAAATTTCCATCTCCCCACTTCATAATGCTTCTGCAAAATAGTATCAATTTCATGTTTATTGAATTTTCACCAAACCAATCCTTAGGTATGAGTGAAACTGAAGAGTGAATTTTATTGTTTGGCCTAAGCTGATATGTTAAATCAAGGTAGCTCAAATTATTTCAATAGTTCTGTGTTTCTTACAACCCAAAATGTGTGCCTTTTAAAACAGTTGAAAGGTCTTCAAGGTCTCAATTTTGCAAAGTGCAACATCTTTGAGATGCAAAACTAGGAAGTGATATGCAATTAGAATAAAGCTAAAATTCATTCAAATAACAATACTTGACTGGTGAATGCTTGGTCTCAGTGAGGGCTGCAAGTATTCAGCCCCTGGGAATGAGCAAGGAGACCTGTGTGAGCATTTATATCTGGAGAACTTTTGAGATGGCTTTCTTGAGAGGTGACGCAGAAGTCAACAGACCTAATACTGGTTCTACTACTGGCAACCTGTCGTACAGGCAGCACACAAACAGGCAAACATGGTAAAAACACAGACATCTGCTTTCTTCCGCTGGCCTTACTCTTGAAGCAGAAGAAATGCTTGCAGTGATGAAAAGCTCATTCTTTCATCTTGGTCCTAATAATTCTGAATGATGCCATGAGCTCTGTCATGAGGATATTTGGTCTCCTAGAAGGTGGACTGAGATCCCCTCACCAATTTCTCGTAGTCCGTAAAACCTTCTATTGCACTGGGCAGGAGTTGCATGCACATTTTTGGGAGCGCTATGGTTCAGTTTTTCCATCCTTTATAGGTTTCCACTCATGATCATCACTGTAATATTTGAGCACATTGTCCACCTCCCAGTCAGGCGCCAGTGGTACCATTGTGGAGAAAACAAATGGTCACATAAACATAATTTTCTTTGTGTTTTGCTACTATTTTGTTCTTACTGTTTAATTTCATTATATAATTCAGATCTGAAACACTAGCCTGCGAGTTTCCACTGGAGTGTGTTAAAAGGCTATCTGATTTCCCGTCTGTTTCACCCGCCTGCTTTATAACTGTTCAACAGGAACAGAAAATTAAGGGTACAGATTTTTTTTTCAGCACAATGGCAGGAAGAAAGCTAAAATGCTAAATGTGCTGAGGCTTCTTTGCTTATGTGAACTCAGGCATGTCCCTGCCCATCGGCACGGGCTGGGGTCTGGAGCAGCTGCGAGTCACCTGCTCGGCCTCCAGCCCCGCACAATTACTTACCCTGCACAGCCAGCGCTAATGTGTTGTGACAGAAGGGTCAGGGGTGAAATAGGAGACCTTTTTTTCCTAATTCAGGATACATTACCTTTCCAATAACATATGGGTACAACTTTCAAGGCGTCAGGGTTTAACTGCGAAGGTTATGTTATTCAGAATGCAGAAATTACAGAAGCGATGACACACAATTCATTCAAATAAGCGCTTGTTTTCTAAGAAGGATGAATACTGCACCTCTGTTGGAGCCCAGCTGCAGTTCTGGACACTCATTGAAAATCAGGCTTTTTATGCCTAAAGAGCAACCACAAACCAAACCCAGGCACACTGAGCACAAATGCCGCTTTGTAGAGAAATGAAAAACATCGTCTGGAATTTCAACAACTCATGAATGAGATTTTTCTTTTGCTAGAATCCTGGTCTTCAGTAATTTTTGTTGTTGGTTTTCTGCCTCAGACCTAAATTGAGGATTATTGTCATTAAGCTTGACTAGATGTCTTCGGCTACTCTCTAGAAAGGCAAATAAGACCCCTAAAAAGTGTTAGCAGGTGTACAAAACACAATTCTGAACACCAAAAAGGCTCCTACTAGCACTAGATAGCCTTTGGTCAAACACTATTTCTTTCTTGATGAGTTTTTGCTGCGTTAAGAAATGATCTTTTTATTCTGAAGAGTACTGGTCCAGAAAGGCATAGTATTTCTCAGTAATGTCAGAATGTTTGAGCTCTACAATATCTTTAGCATATTATTTTGGCAGCAGTTAACACTTAGGTGAGTCTCATTTTATTATTCATTGGAGTATTATACAATTTTGAATAATTTTTTCCTAATACTAAAGGTTAGAGCACAGGGAGTTTCATAATCTTGTGTGGTGTTTATCTGTACCTAGACAGTGCTACACCATCTGCCAGGATTGCTTTTCCTTGATTATGGATCAGAACAATTATAGTGACAATGAATAATTATTTTCCATAATAAACAAGGAGGTGGATGACTCAAAAGACTAGTAATGCTTAAAAACAAGGCTGTGACTTCCAGTTCACTGGTTCAAATACAGCTTGGGCCGTGATCGACCAGAAATCAACCCTAACTAACTTGGATACCATATCTTTATTGGCAACGTGGACAGTGTGATTGAGTGCACCCTCAGCAAGTTTGCCGACAACACCAAGCTATGTAGGAGCGGTCGACACACTGGACAGAAGGGATGCCATCCAGAGGGACCTGGACAGGCTTGAGAGGTAGGCCCATGCCAACCTTATGAAGTTCAACCAGGCCACATGCAAGGTCCTGCACACAGGTCAGGGCAATCCCAAGCACAAATACAGGCTGAGTGGAGAATGGACTGAGAGCAGCCCTGAGGAGAAGGACTTGGGAATGTTGGTTGATGAGAAGCTCAACATGAGCCGGTAATATGCTCATGCAGCCCAGAAAGCCAACCGCATCCTGGGCTGCACCAAAAGAAGTGAGGCCAGCAGGGTGACGAGGTGATTCTGCCCCTCTGCTCCACTCTTGTGAGACCCCACCTGGAGTACTGCGTCCAGCTCTGGGGTCCCCAACATAAGCAGGACATGGACCTGTTGGAGTGAGTCCAGAGGAGAGCCACAAAGATGATCAGAGTGCTGGCGCACCTCTCCTATAAGGACAGACTGAGAGAGTTGGGGTTGTTCAGCCTGGAGAAGAGAAGGCTCTGGGGAGACCTTATAGCAGCCTTCCAGTACTTAATGGTAGCCTACAGGAAAGATGGGGAGGGAGTCTTTATCAGGAGTGTAGCAATAGAATGAGGGGTAACAGTTTTTTTAGATTTGATATTAGGAAGAAATTCTTTACTGTGAGGGTGGTGAGACACTGGAACAGGTTGCCCAGAGCAGCTGTGGATGCCCCATCCCTGGAGGTGTTCAAGGCCAGGCTGGATGGGGCTTTGAGTAACCTGGTCTAGTGGGAGGTGTCCTTAGCCATGGCAGGGGTTTTGTAACTAGATGATCTTTAAGGTCCCTTCCAGCCCAAACCATTCTATGATATAGAATAAGCTTGGTCGTATTATTTTGGCTGTTGTGGCATTTTACGAGAAAGTGTGGAAGAATGAGAAAAGAGTCAACAACCTCAGGACAGATTCAAAATCAAGTTAAGCCAGATAAAACAATCTGCGGAAGGATACCCGTCGCTATCCATCATTTACTCTCTCCTGTTCTTTTACTGAATGTATTAACATGCTGCAGCATGGCATGATATGCAACTCACCATCAGAGAAATATATTCCAAAATCTTCCCCTACCCTGCAAATTATGACATTTGACTTAGTAAGAATAGATTTAGGCATTTTTATTAGCTATCTTAGTAGAAAGGTTGTAAAAATGGTAGGACATGGAGAATGGACTCTCTGTTATAATGAGTTAAAGCTGCCCTGAGTCTGCACTTGACCTGGGAGACGGGCAGACTAGAATACAGTCCTAACGTGGGCACCCAAAAATGCCTTTACCCTGAGCTCTCTGCGCAGCAGAATGAAAAGGGCTGTGAATAGAGCCAGCTGCAGTTGCAGTGTTGCTGCAAGGGGAAAGCACCGGGCTGGGCAAACGGCCTGCCTGGTCGGGAAGGGCTGCCTGATATTGATGTACTTCAGGAGTTAGATGTCATATATTGCTCTCTTTATACCATTTTTTATATTTTTTTTCTTTCTTTCCTCCCTTTAAGATAATATTGTTAAGTCAATTGATTTGCTTGCCTAAGAGAAAGTCAAGGCAGAAAATTGAGTTTTGTTTTCCCTTAGTTTCTGAGCAGATGCTCCAGCTGGCATTTTATTAGTGATCCCTTTAAATTTGAACCCAACCCTTGTTGCTGTCAATCAGTGGTTGGCAGAAAGATTACAATAATAACATTAAACATCCAGCCCCATGGCGGTAATATGATGCATCAAGAAAAGGACTGCTCCCAGTGGCCATGGAAAAATGTCCAGTATTTAAGTGTCTCCCCTGGCACACATTGGAACCAGGCGACCAGGCTGAGACTGCATCTGCTGAGACCCATTAGCAAAGCAGCTGAAATACAAGTGTAGTAGAAGAGGCAGTGGGAAATCAGTCCTTGCAAATGGTTATGAAAATAATTATTTATACACTTAATGTATAAGCTTTCATCTGCATGTCTCAAATGGTTTTATGAACACTGATGAATTAAGTTTCAATGCACCCTTGTGAGATATTTTACTCCCATTTTGCTGCATTAATTAATGTATAAATAAATGCACAGGGAGCTGAAGTGATCTGGCAATAGGAGTGCTGTAAGTTTATGCGATATAGTATAAAAATAAGGCCTAATGGTCCCAGCTCTCTGCACCACAGCCATTAGATCCTTGGCCTTCCAAGGGCATCAGCTAATACACTCAGGGCTTGTCAGATTGTTCAGCTGCCCTTCTCATAAAGAATGGAAAGAAACAAGGGAAATTATTAGACTTTGTGTGCAACGATTACAGATTATATTCCCATCCATTAACTGATGGCTAGCTAGGTGCATTTGTTTTCCTGGTTACTTAAAGAGATGTTTCCCCACGCACGATGATCTCTCTTCCCTATTAAAAGTGCAGGCAGAGATACCCCTCTGAAATTGTTTAGAAACCATGCAAAGGTTAGAGAGAATTATTATACATAATGACCAGAAATATCAACAGGGAATATGGAAAGAAAAGACTCAGATTTATACTGAAGTCCTTTCGTCTTAAATTCTCAGTGGCTCCAATGGATTTCAGGTTCTGAATAGCTACTATATACTACAGGATGTCCCTTTTTTGATCTATCAAACAGGACAAGTCCTTATTCTTTGAAAAAATTAACACTGAGTAAAACCAAAATCAGCTGTCTTAATGTAATCAAAATCTCTTTTCCCTCTAACGATTGCTGTATATGTAAGGAAACTGTTATATCTTCTGGTTTTGATTTTTGGTTCACAGCTCTGGTTCACTTACAGGTGCTTTTCCCGTCATTCTGAATCGTTTTATAGAGAGGACTTTGAAACAAGCTAAAATCCAGTTGGAGCAAATAGCGGGCTTTGGTAAAAGCAAAAAATGCTGCTTTTTCACTTCTTTTTTTTTTTTTTTTAAATTCAAACTTCAAAAGACCTTTTTCAAATAAGAGGAAGTTTAAAAAACCGGCAATTTTACAGCGAGAGAAATGTGCTTTGTCTGTGGTTTCCTTTGTTCCCTCTACTGTTGTTGAAGGTTTTGTACTTTATCACAGGTAACGCCGCAGTTCAGGGTTGCTGTCTCTCCAGAACAGCTCTTTGAAAGACAGGTCCGATTCTCCGCGTCCTTACTCCAGCCTTAACTCTCCTGCTGTTTCCCTGGGCTCAGGAGAGTATTCCTGATTTACGACGCTGGGGAAGGAGGGGTGGCTGGAAATGACAGCAGGGGTTTCGAGGTATGCCGGGCAGCTCAGGAGCCCTTAACAACAGCTCTGCATCTCACTGACAGCCTTCACTTTCTGCTTGATTCTGGACTTCAGCCCTAATCACGTAGACCCTGTCTTTAGTGTGTAGATAATTAAAAATAAGCACCGACCTCTGTATGAAAGGGACGAAGGCCAGCCTTCTGCACAAGCAGCTTTGATTACAGTACGCGGGGAGAGAGAAATTCCAACGTGCACAGTTTGCATTGCACTGGCTTTCTCTCTTCTTCCTGCTAGAAAGGCAGGGATGATGTTAACCATTTTATTTTTAATGTTATTTTTCTTCAGTTCCACTTTCAAAATATTGTCTGCTCCCACGCCCTTAAAAGCTTTACCAAACCGACACACATACATAAATCTGCTCCTAGAAATGTGAAATGTCTTTTGGGGGAGATTGTCAAAAGTATATGAAGGATTTAGAAGCAAAAAATTATTGGGCTTTGGAAATGCTTGTCTCCTTTTTTAACCCTTTTTTCCTATACATCTGGTGCTTTCATACAAGGCAGTTCTTCTGTTTCTTCATAGCTTGACAGCCTGGCCACTGAGAGAGCTGTCAGTCAGCTCAGATGATGGCACACACGGCAGACTTCCGAGCGTGTTTGAAACCAAGACCCATCCCAGATCTTTCATATATTAATCTTTTTCCGCTCCTTTACTCACTCATGCCACTGAACACTTTCCTTGACTCTCTCTTCTTCAGCTGTGAGAGCCACTGTCACGGGTACAAAGCCTAAAAAAATAAGCTCTTACCTTGTTGTGTTAAGTGATACATTAGTAAGCAGGATTCACTCGGGAAGATACACCCCCATTACATATTTCACTGGACAGAAAGGCTGGACTGGCCTCACGTTGTTCTTTGAATACCCCCAATGCAGATCCCTCAGTTACCACGTCTCCGTATTTCTATCGGCTTCGCCGTGCTGAAATATTCTCTCACAGCCAGTTGTGTCACTTGGTGGAAACGCTGTCATTCCGGGAGCAACTGGGGGATGGGCACTGAGGGACTTCAGCCGTTCCAAGTACCTTTACCTTCATCATTTCTGCAAACTCAACTGGTTCTGAATAAAAACAGCCTTGTGAATTGTCTGCCTTGTAGGTAAGCAGAACATACACCTTCAGTCAAGTAAATTAGGCTGAATACAGAGCATTTCCCAACATTGGTCACAGGTTTTCTAGATCTATGCCAAGGGATTAAAGTCTATTGCAAGAGCCACTCCTATTCAACTGCATATTAATAAAATACTCCTTCAGCGCTGACAGGGATAAATAAAGCCCAGCCACTGCCTGCAGGGTAATGAGGCTTTATATGATACCGTGCATAAGCTGATGAAGTTTTCTAATTTGTACATTTCACACACGTAATTAGAAATATAATGTGAACCTGAAAAAGAAACTGTTTGAAAAACCATTCATGTGGCTGGAGCTTGGTGGGAAGTTTTCTCCATCTCAAAGTGGCAGCAGCTGGCCAGCCTATGCTTCATGTCTTCATGGTTTCCGCCATGGTTGTGTAGGGTGAGGTCACATCCTTGGATCTCTTTTGTCTTATAGTTTCCCTCTGCTGGGGAAAGGACCTGGAGCAGTAATAATGTCCTTGAATTCACCTGCTTTCTCCATCTTTTCTCCCGATTTGTGCCTGTGGGTATTTTATTAAAGGTTTAAGGTTGTTGGAGGGGTTTGGGGAGATGTTTTATGGTGCATGTGAGTAAGGGGGAACAAGTACTCCATGGATGTTTCTGCACCTCCCGCTGTACAGGCAAGTTTTTGGAGCTTATATGGCCTTGCATTTCTACTGTCCCAAAATCTTTTTAATTGACTTCCATCCCTGGCAGTGTTCAAGGCCAGGCTGGATGGGGCTTTGATCAGCCTGGTCTAGTGGGAGGTGCCCTGGTCTAGGGCAGGTCTAGTGTCCCTGCCCAGGGCAGGGGGGTTGGAACTAGATGATCTTTAAGGTCCCTTCCAACCCAAACCATTCTGTGATTGATTCTGTGACATGGAAAGGTTTTCACATGTTTATGTGTCACAGAGAGCTGTTTTCAAAAGTAGAGTTTCTGAAGGGCTTTCAGGAGTCTGGAAGGGAGAAAACAAACAGAAAAGGGAATGTGAATGGCAAAGTGTACAGCTCAGGCAATTTTAGATAGCAGGCACAAGCCTTTCCGAGATGCCATGATACAGGGGATGCTTGTGCTCAAATAAAGTGCCTAGGGTAATAAAGAAAATGGCAATTTCGCAATTCATGGTAGGAACTGGACTTCGAAGGAAGTGAAGTAATTGAAATCAGACACTATTAGCCAGAAGGGGAAGCATAAATCACTAGCTGGGGGAAAACGAAATGACAAATGGATGGGAGTGATGGGGAATAGGCACTAGTACAGCTAAAATGACAACAACAACAACAAAACATGAAATCTATAGCTGTTCTACAGCCAAGTTTTGTGGGTGGAGAGAAACAAGATATCCTGGTTTACATATTTTTAATAATTTGGACACTTGATTTCTGACTACAGGCTTGCTACCTTTATTTCGCTAGTGTTACTCACAATTGTGGACACATCACGGCGAACATATTTGGAAAGCCTCTCCTGATGTCAGTGGAGTTTCTTGGATTTGATAGGCGATGTGTATACCTGCATACCAACCTGTATTTTCTATACATGTAATAGTATCATTCTGTTGAAGACAGTGGCCATTTTGTAGTAGATGCAATTGTTGTGTGCTCCAGGCTTACATCTATAGTTCAAGCTCTTTCATGGAAACCGGACTCCAGACTTTTTGACTGGTTTTAATCTGAAATGATTTCAATTTAGATTGCAAAATGCCTTTTGTGATAAGGGAACATGAAGTAACAGAGGGCAAACTTCTCCTCAAAGGTAATTCTTACCTACAGACTGCAGTATTTGAATGTAAATCTGTAAATCTGACATGCTGTAGTTGTTTCACCAAAAAAACCAAACCCCCAAACCAACAATATCCATATATTTAAAGGGCATTCTTTAGATATGGAAAGGCTGACCTGACACAGCACAGCACTTTCTACTAAAAGTTTTTTTCTCTGACATGTTTTAAACACAATGTCACATAAAAGTAAATACTTAACCTTTTGTCTCCTTCACAGGGGCCTGCATAAAGCATTTAGCATACACTAAAAAACCCTTTACTGTGCAGATTCTCCTGAATCTCAGGTGAATACGCCATTTAATTCACAGCCAGCAATCTTACTGGGGAAACCAGCTCATCTACGCTTTGGACCTCTGACTTCTGCTGTAACTATTCAATCTGTCTTTCTGTTTCTGGGTGTGACATTTTCTGCCCTTTCATTCATTCCAAATAGGTTTTCTCTTTAACCTTGTGGTACCAAAACATTTCATTGGATTTGAAAGTAATGGCACTCGGTAATTGGTGATGCACCAAGTGGTAAAGGGCACCTCCAGTAATTTACTTGAATGCTGTCTGTATGAAAGCTGAAATAATTTGATTCTTCAGCGAAGGGGTACGGCACACTAACAGGATCTCCCAAGGCATTAGCGTAAAGACACCCATAGCAGGCTGCCTTGGCTCTGCACTTTCCCTTTCACTGCTGTAGTTAAAATTAACAATCAACAACTATTGATAAAAAGGACAAGTGGTAAAGGTTTAAAAGGGTTTGGAAGGATTTTTCATACTTGTTTTTATTGGCTAGCTTATATAGTAACATTACTGTAACTCTACACTTCAATATTTAATTAAAAATAGTCAGGAGCTTTTAGGGTCAGGAATAATTTTCTGTCTATATATTTGAACGTTCAAAATGTTTCACATGATGAAATTGTAGTTTTCTGGCCAATCCTAAATATTATCTGTATGCACACGTGGCAGAGGAAGAAAATGAAGTATAAATATACATTTGTGTGTGGATATGAGCGGATACAAAAGGGAGTGTGTACAAGCATCGTTGTGGATTAAAAGGCGATGTAAGCCATGGGGCTGTGTACAGGGCTGAGAGAAATTAAAAAGCATACGATGCTTGAACAAAATTATTGAAATATATGATTGACCATATGACTTTACATGAATTATCTAGTGTGTCTTAAGTTCCTCCTTCAAAATGGAAATGATGATTTCATTCTGTGGAGCATTTTGAGGTCTTTAAATATTTGTTGCAGGCAAGGATGGAGGGGCAGAACAGGGAGTCTTTTTAGCTATTATTTTCTTCTGTTGATATAAAAATGTAAAGATTCATTTTGACCAAGTCTATCATATTTTAAGTTAGTCTCGTTCACCTTAGTAGGCATTATTATCTAACCACTATGAAAAAATAAGCTAAGTGTATGTATTTTGTTAAGTTACAGCGAAAATTACTTGCCTAAACAGCAAAAGAAGGGAGTAAGGAGAGAGGCACAGGTACGTGAAGTGGCTTGCATAATGATCCGGCTGAGAACCCCCACCAGAAATAGAAGAGCTTTCTAGATAAATATTTTGATATGTAGTGCTTTTTTCTGGTGTCTATTATTTCTCATTGAGAACAATTCTTACTCATTTGCATGTCATTATACAATGCTGACGGGCTTCTTAGTGACAAGACTTGCGTAAGTCTGCAGGTTCAGCAATAGTTCAGCCACACATATAGATGTTTGTTCCTTCTTAATGGCATTAGTTTGGGTGACATTTGGCTTTCAGTGCATATTATTCATGCTCAATTATGGTGGAATAGATAAAGAATTGGAAGACACAGTCACATCCGTGTTCCTGAATGAAGAGTCATTGTGTCATGCTTATAGAGACTGAAGTGTCATCCAAGTGAATTAATTACAACAATCTGTTTTCCAATTCAATCTGGCAATTATTCCCTTTTCAGAATAGTCAGCTTTGATTTTGTTTATGGATTTTGTACAAACTTTGCAACAGACCCATAAGCATGTCACCAATTCACTGCCTCTTGGAGGGCACAGGGAGGCAGCTGTGCAGCTGTGGAGGTTACGGCAGCGTTGAGCCTGGAGGGGGGGTGTCTCCATCCTCTGCCATTGCCTGAGAGCATCAGGGCAAGTCTGTCTGTCTGAGTCACGGACCAAATTTCTGAATATGAAGAAAGAATGAGGTACCCCAAGTGACTCTGGTTTTCAGCCTTTCCAGTTCTGAAACCTTACTCTGTCTGTCTATAGGGCATAAGATCTACTTTGTGGAAGTGATAGTTTAATTGCTTTTCATAATGCATTTTGATCCATCCATGTTGGAGACTATAGGGCAAAAAAAGCTGGATGTGGCTCATGTCTGTCAATGTGGATATAGGGAAATAGTAACATCACTTCTTGTTAGACTGAAGTTCCTTTTTAAACGCGTAACAGTGTCTTGTAATGTTTGTTGCTGTGAGAGTTGTCTTCAAACTGCAGCTGAATTTCACACATGGTGCCAGGGTGTCTTTTTCCTCAGCTCCATTACAATGACAGAATGAATCATAGAAAGTGTTGGGTTGGAAGGGACCTTTAAAGGTCATCTAGTCCATACTTCTGTGCTAATACTTTTTTGGCCTCCACATCACAACTTAAAAACAACTCTCTCCATTTGGACATATTAAGGTTAATATCAACTATATTTTTTCCTTCCACAAACCTAAATATAGTAAGATACAACAATCATTAACACACTTTTCCATTACTGGTATATCTCTAAATTAATCCTACAAAGAACTAGTACTAAACCTCCAAGTACTCAAGACAAATTTAGAGCATGAATAAACAGGATCTGGTTTTACGTCTCATTACAGCAAGTATGAAACTGGCTTTTGTATTTCTTTAATGTCCAGCGTAGTTTAACTAATGGTGGTCTTGAATCAAAGGTTGGATGCATGTTTGCATATAGGTGTACGTGTATGAAACTACATTATTTCTATCAAAAGATATTCTATTGGATTTTTCGAGAGGGGTGAAGAACTGCAGGTTGAGGGAGGAATTTTTTTAATTGAAACATGTTAGGTATCTCATGGTTGTTCGATGAATGAATCCATCATGATAGTGCTGTCTCCAGGGAAACTTTGAAAGCTATTACCTAGAAACTCAATGAAGATCAATTATCTCCTACCACCTGCACATGTGCAATATGTTTAAAGAATGGCAACTGCATGTAATGGAAATAGTGTCAAAGATAGGGTTTTTTTCTCCTTCAGTATATCAGTCATAGTAATCAGCTGCTTCTTTCTGTATCCTAATAGATTAATTATGAGGAGAAAATGCTTTGAATACAAGGAGAGGTGTTGCCAGCATATGTCCCTTTGCTATACGATGCTGAAGCATCTTTACAAAAGGTAGGTCTTTCTCTGTGCCAGTGTGCGATGGAGAGCGATCTCAGAGCAAAGAAGGCCCCTTACTAGCTCAGTTCCTACCACAGACTTTCTTTCTCTGATGGCTCATCTGAAAGCTGTGTCTTGGGTTTGCTTAATCAGCAAGCGCTGCTAATTGCCAGCAATGGCAAAGCCCAGGGAGATTCAGAGCCCTCCCTCCAGCGCTGTAAGAGAAGCAAAGATTTTTACAGGTGAAGGAACAGCATGAACTGCTTCAGAAGCGATGCCTTTAATGATTCATGGATCTAATGATTATTGTTATTAATGATGATGCAGTGCTTAGAGCCATTAATACAAATCTTAAATAAATGCAGGACAAGCACTTTTTTATAGCCTGGAATTACACGGTCTAAGGGATATTCATAACTACAAAGCTGCATTATAAAAATATGCATTATGATTGTTACATCAGTTCATTCTGCTGAATTTGCCTCATTTCTGGATTTGATTATAGACCTTAATTAGCCATTGTGGAATTGAAAGCAAATAAGAGATTACAGAAAACAAATTAAAAGGTTTAGATAAAATCTGTTAAATTATGAGAATGAATTCTGTCACTTATCAAGAATAATAAATTAATTAACTTTAGGTCTTACCCCAGCCAAAGTACAAAAGCACATTCTAGTTGTGGTTTTCAATGCTTAGAGCAAGTTGGTTTTTTATTTGCATGGAAGCGAGTACCTAAGAATGTAGATTCTTATGGAGACGCCACCAATGTATATGAGGCAAGGAAGCTATGGGTTTGGCAATGTCCTAGGTCCCCTGAAGGTAGATGGGCAAGTGTCTTCAAAAACAATTTGCTTATGTAAAATGCAGACCAGCTTTGCCACTTTCAGCACTAAACTGTTGTGTACACCAGCAAGTAAATGTACAGTAACTGGTTCCTTTGAAAGTTGGGGGTGTCGATGGGAAAAATCCCATCACCAATGAAGAGATCAGGAAAGGAACTGAAGAAATGTTCATCCTCAACAGATTTAGAAACCATTCGCTATATTCAGGGCACTTACCTGGATACCAGCACACACCCCACTCCCCGCTTCCAGTGGAAACAACCAGTCTAAGAGAAAACCTAATAGCCCAAAGGGAACCAGCAGCTGCCGGAACTGCCGGACAAATGGAAACTCAGGGAATGAATGAGAGGCCTGGAGACCGCCCATGCTCTTTGATTCCGAAATGCCTCAGCCCCCCTGGATGTTAGTCTATAATGTATTACAACCCCCCCCACCCTGTAGCTCCAGAATAATCTGTTTCTTCTGCTACCTATTACTACAGATAGTCAGAGTTACAGATCACTCATTGCACATACTGAGCCTCATGTTTTTTTTCTCTTTCCTGTCCTTGGTATTCAGTTACTGAATTTCAGCAGTAGTGGCTGTAGCTGCGATACTGCGGGAGCAGCAGGAATGAAACTTCTCCAAGGCACAGCCCGTTCTCCCCTTCATGTTGCCCAGAGCAGATAAAACACACTCCTGTGCCAGCTGTGCAGCGGAAGGGACAGCTTTAGCTCCCACAGCCACCCTAAAAATCCTCTGCTTGCATTCAGGGTAAGCGTCGAGGATTCACCGACTCAAGGGCCACCACGGCCTATCCTGCTTATCTAGTCTGCAGCCTTGTACGCAGAGTATTTACTGGAAAAAATGGATTATAGATTTTTTGAAGCTCTCTTGCATCCTTTTAGAGCCTCCAAGCGACAGTGCTGCTGCCTAGGGAACTCACTGATGTTTAAACGCCTCTGTCATGAGGAAACTTTGGCCTTTTTCATATATGACTGGCAAACTGCACCTTCTAAGGCACTTGGTCCTGCAATGCCATTCTGGCTACTCAGGCAGACTGTCACACACATGTTTTCAATGTCTAAACGCATAAGGAAGTGATCAAATTACTCCTCAGCTTTCTTTTTGGGTAATCAAATATATTGAATCCTTGTGACATGCAGTATGGTTTTCTAGCCCCTGGCTAATTTTTGTGAAATTTAGCAGAAACCAATTCACATCTTTTAAAACTTGACACTCAGTTAAGGTTTTATCATACAAAACAAGCAGCCAAAAGATGCTTCTCTCCTAATGTGGACTCATCAGTGCTTCGCTGCTAATAAATTAAAATCTCTCTGCTCAGTGGTGTATTGCCAAAATGTCGTATCTGTTGAGCATCCCATTTATTTAGCCTTAGTGTTGCTCATTAGACTTGCTCTCTCCAGGAATTACTCTGCCGTAGTTAGTGGTACTAACAAAGATTTGGATTTCCAGTCAAAGATCGATTTCCAGTCAAACCAAGTAGGAAATGCATTATTTCACAGGTATGCCTTCTCTTGAGTTACTAATGCAGACCTCAACTTTAGCCTTTTTTACCTGAAAGGTCAGTAATTTAGTAATGTCAGCTAGCTGGCTCTTTTCTTATTAACTCATTAATATAACAAAGGGCAGCTATATCCAGAATGGTTATTATGGAATATATGTTATGCCCATCTGTTACAGTAGGATATCGAGAGCCTAGAGAGGATGATTCACAATTCTGAGGCAATGTCCTACGGATAGTATAGAGCCTGGTGGCAGATGGGAAAAGATGGATCCGAGCAGACGGATCTGGGTGTGGTTCACATGGCACATACTGGTTTGCGCTGGGGCAGAGCACCAGGACTAACTTCTCTCCAGCAGGAGCAGCCTGCAATGTGGCACTCGGAGCAATCACCAGCCCTCACCAAAATAATTCACCTGAGAAGGCAGGCGGGCTCATGGTGCTGCGTATCCCGGCCCGAGCACCGGCACAAAGCTGCACAGGAATAGCCAAGGGCAGTATTTTACTTCCAGAACAGCATGCCAGAGTGACAAACTACGTAAGGTGTTCAGGTATGACTGCTGATGGTGTCTAGGCTAATTTTGGATTGATTGATGGGGCTTCCCAGATGCTCACAGTTACTAGTCAAAAAAGTCGTTCTGCAGCGACAGTGAGGTGACAAGGACGTTGATGGCAGAATGCACTGTACTGTATCAGCTCCTGAAATGGTGACTAGGACAGGAATGCCAGGGTTTGCATGAAGAAGGCAGCTCTTGGTGATGCTAAAGATTACGGTTAGATTTGCAATACAGTGTTTTCAAAACAATGTAGTAATACTTGAGATACTCCAAAAAAAGCAGCCTAACCAAATGAAACCTTTAGCAATTACACTGTTTTCGAAACGTGAATCACACTGATTAAATACAATTTTCTATGTAAAATTTGAACTTGCCATTACTATTATCACAAGTGCCACTCATCCTGTGAAATGGGATGTAGCCCAGATCTCAGCAAAGTCACTAGGAATCTTTCCTCGCAGTCTGACGGGAGCCAGCTTATGCCTTTTGTACACTGATATTGATTTGGGGAAGGAAGTTGCTCCATGAAAAAAACATTTACAAGCTGAGACAAAATGATGAGGAAGAGAAATAAGCAATACACCTTACTACAGTTATTGTTAATCACTTGTCTAACCTGATTTCTGTTCAATCGACAAATTGGGTTTGAGAAGGGAATATTCCCGATGTACCCTCTGCAGGGGGTTTCAGGCAAAATTCAGTTCTGGGTAATGGTGTAAGTTTCCAGTAAGCCCACTTAATTGAGTCTTTCCACTTAGAAGTACATTTTCTTGCTTTCCTTTGATCTGGAGGTGGGAACTATCAGAATTCATCAAGTATATTTTAATCGATAATGGGGTTTGGCAGTACAAATACGTGAACGGTCATTTCGACAGCCTTCCGGAGCCCTGCGAGGTTCTTTCTTCACCACTATATCCACCTGCAAAGAGACAGCTTGAGGGAGGGAAGGGAGATATACATGTGAAATATGCCCAAATGATACCTGCGCCCAAAGGATGTCCGCAGAAGCCTGTGTTGGGGCCCAAGGGAATACTGTGATTTAAGAGGCGTAAGTTCGACACAGGGCTTGTGCATGTTTGACAGCTCTCTCCCTAACGAGCACAGAAAGAGCCCACAGGCTGCCCTTTCCTCAGCGCAGGTAGCAAGAGTTCTGCGAGGTCTGAAGCATCCATCGGGAGCTCAGCAGCCTCTGCTCATGTGAGCACCATGTTGTCTTGGATCCTGCCCTTTAAAGCTTCTGGATAAGCTATAATTAATGACTTAACAGGATTTCAAGGACCTCTCAGGATCTTGGCAAACAGACTTCAGCTGGAGTCCCAGATGCTCAGAACCACTCAGAATCAGCTTGTAATAAAAAACAGCATTGTAAATTAGGCTACAATTAATAACTTTGCACACTGACAACAGTAGTATAAGGTTCAAGAGAAGCTCTGAGAGCAGAAGGCAGATGCATGTTGGTTGTATAGTCACGTTTTATACCTTCCTCTCTCTCCTTTCCCTTCAAGAGGATTTTTATAGCTAGCTACATTTCCCATTCTGTACCTTCTTCCTCTATGCCTATATTACAAACACCATCGCCGCGAGCTGAAGAAATCAGCTGTCTAGCAGCCTTGTCTATTTTAGGAAATCTAATGATTTACCTATAAACAGAAAGGCACACGTCTGCAAGGTTCATCATAGTAAGCCTTGTGCTTCTAATAAAATATTGATTTCCTCTCATCCAATAATTTATGTCTTCAATTGGCTTGATCGGGCACCCTGCTATTTTTTCACAAGATACAGCAATCACCAAAATGTCTGTGTAGAATAAGAATGTGCTGCTGTTTTTCGTGGGTTTTTTTTAAAGATAATACATTCACATGCAGCTATGAACAGAGTGTTATTACAGATAGATGAATCCCTGCAAGGGAAGTACTGTTGCCATACCCAAGGGAAACACAATTTTATTTTTACTCTTAGCTGAATTAATTGATTGAATTGGTGCACGCTATAGTTAAAGGTCACTACATACATGTAATTTCTAATAGCTGCAACTATTTATGTGAATTCTCAAGTGCCATAGATAGAAAAATGAAAGGCGGGCTGAAGACAATGGGGTTCTCCCATTCTGTGCTGAGTTGAAGACTTCTTCAATACCCTCTTTATAAGAATCTTTGTGGTTCAGCACCTCATACTAAAACTTAATACTTTCCACAAATGGCTGATAGCAAGGAAGAAATACAATTATCTCAGGACAAAGAGGTTATTATCAGAGCTCTGCATTGTCTCTTTGGCATCAGTTTTCTATAATAGTTGGTATTAACCTGACATACATAACATGTGTATAACTGGACTACTTGCTGCACTGTATTCAGACTCTGATCTGATTTATATCTTTGCTATAGGAGGTTTATATCCACGTGTGGTGACTGACCAGCACAGCCACAGCCTTTTTTTATTGTCTGGTTCAGTCACTGGTAATGCAAAGGCTATTGGCAGCAGCAGTTTGCTAATAATGAATATACAAGAAAAATGGCTATTTGGGAAAGAATGGCCATTAAAATCTACATTTTTATATTCATTAGACAATAGAGACTGTGCTGGTGACATGTGTTTAAAATGTGTTAAGGTATGTAGGGGTGGTCATGCGATACAGGATCTGTCTTCTCGTGGTTTCCCATAATTCAGGAAAGGGAATTTTCCTGGCTACGGTGATTCTCTGCAAAGCCATTTTCCAGCTGTCTTAGGTGTCTGTATCTGTGAGTGCGCATGTATACCTGCACGCGTGCTGCTCCTCTGCTGACTGTGCAGCGCGTCCTCAAGGAGAAGTGATGCCCGGACACAAGAAAAGAGCATCACAACATCCCAGAATGATGGCATGATAGGAGAGGGGAGAGTGTGGGCATAGTCTCTGGGCACAGCCACCATCTCTGGCCCAGCAGATAAGCCTCTACCTTAATCAAAAGTCCTGTATGTGGCTTCGTATGAATGGCAAGTACAGCTATTGCTAATGCTAATTACATAGACAGCTCTGCACAGGACCCGGCCTGTACGTTCCTTTAGTATTTGTTTCATTTGATCATGTTCCCACAAGACCAGAAACTTCAGATACATTCCTTATTGACAAAACTTTCTGGCACATATTTTCTCATTCTGTCTTGAATGGCATAGACTGAAAATGATTGGGATGTCTGTTTTGCTTTTGGTGAATTACACAACCGCTTGTTCATGAAAAAAGATTGTGTTAGTGGGAACAGATAATGATAATAACAATAATAATAATGATTATGTTGGTAGGAGCTATTGAGAACATTACCAAAACATATTCTGAGATTAAAAACTAAACCTGGTTCCAACGCTTCAAAGACTCTTGCAGTCACAGAGCCTGAAGCTGAAATTGTGTTTTCTTGCCAAGGATTTCTATTCCCAGAAGCTGAACATTCCGCTGGTCCTCCCGACCCATTATTGATGAGTTCTATTTTTGTTGCTGATAAGTGTTGTTGGCATTGTTTACAACTACAGACCACAATAGAGTCAATACTAATTGAGGCAAGAGCGTGCATCGTCCCTGCATTCGGCTCTGGCACAAATTACTATTCCTAGATTGCAAAAGGGAAGGACGAAGGACGTTTTTCAAGGTTCTTGAGAGGAAAGTATAAATTGAAGAACTCAAAAAGCCTCCATTTCCTTGTTTTAGTTCTTGATTTCCTTACTTTGTCTGATAGTGTGAAAATGCGTTTAGTCCGCAGGTAGGAATGACGAAACAATAAAACAAACCCGCGTGTGCATTTTTGAAGCAGCGGCACCCTTTATGGAAAACACAAATACCAAGGAGCAGGTGCATTAGAACAATCTGAGGACCCACAAATGTGTGGGATACTGAACCAGGGGTTATAACTGGATGGCTGCCTTCTCTTTCTCTTGTTTATTGTACTGGCTAGGGGAAATACTGCGTTTCAAGGTTTTTTATTCTCAGAAGACTTTGGTAACTTTAAATAAAGGAAGCTTTAGATAAGAGCGGTAACAGCATACAATGCATACAAACCAATTCTGGAGATTTCTGTGTGTTTCTGGTGGTGCTCTGAGACCCTCTGACAAAAACTGTAGGCTGAGTATTCAACACCAGCGGTGGGATCTAGAGCTAGAGCCAACACATCTTTCATCTTTGCTACCTACCTGCTCTCCGGTCATGAAAGGACAAGGTCTGTCATGGCTCAGACAAGTGCTGTCACGACTTGGTGTCTGAAGTCACAGCGTGGAAGCAGAATGGGTTAGTGGCAGATGTCACTGATGTGTCGGCAGACGAAGCACCCTCAGAAGTGGCAGCTACTAGGCCTTTCCAAAGCTTCCTGTGAGTGTCCTCACTAGTGCCGTCCACGTGTCCATCCCACAGCAGCCTGGCTCTTCTTGTAACTGTGCTTCCTTGGGAAGCTGTACTTAGAGGATAAGCAAGCATCGACATGCTGACTCCTGAAGGAGCTGGAGAGGCCTTTTTGTGAATCTTGCATCAAGCTCCATGGTCAGCAGCTCAGAGAATTTTTAATTAGCTATAGCTCATCTAATCCTTTGAGCACCTCATTGCAATGCTTGCATATCTATGAAAACATTTCAAAGCAAATAAATACATTTAATACTTTCCTCGTTGCTACTCATATCTGAGAATATGAAGAAAAATTCTCAACAATGGAAGCTGATTACAGATTAGCCAGCTTAATGACGGAAATTTCTTCATGTGGGACTTTTGAAATGAGACTAATGAAAAGACAGTGGGGAAAAATTCCATAGGAGAAGGGGAAGATGGAGTCATGCCATTATTAACTAGTGCTATTGTAACTCAAGTTCTGAAATGTGGAAATTTACTTTTATTTTTTAGAGTCTAGATGTAGATTTTGTATTTATGTGTTAGAAAAGCATATTGACTCCTTAATTAGGCTTTCAATGGATTAACGGGGGTTTTGCCAGTGAATTTAGCTCATGCATAATTAACCTGTACTGGCATCCCCACAGCCTGATTCATGGCTGAATTTCTAAAACACGGTTTCATTTGGTACTCTAGCTTTTACTAAATGTCTTTTACCTTAACTATCACTGCAATGATGGATTTCCTAAAATTTGCTTGTGAACTATATATCAGTCTTTGCCAAGTCAACAAAATTAGTGGAAGACTCTCAGCCCAAGAAAATTACACTCAGTAGATAGTGCAGGACAAAGAAATTTATTTCTTTATTTTAACTAACACAAACCCATCTAATTCACAGCACAGAGGAAAAAGCGGCCTGTTTCAAATAGGTAGTTGTGATGCCTGCCCAACATAGCACCCTACAGTTATTCACACTGTGTTTATTCCCATATAATTATTAATATGATGTAAGGGCTCAGCAAGAGTCTTCTCATTATCCTTCCCAAATGAGAGCAAAATGAACTATCAGCGAGCTACCAAGAGCTCGAGCAGTGTGTGGGAGATCAGTATGGTGCTAAAAGGTTAAAGATCTGTCCTGCTGGCCCTCTGAGGATGCATATGACAATTTTCCAGTGAGTGTGCACCAAGCAGAGTGCTGAGTGGCACCCAGCATTTACAGGTTGGAAGCTTTCCTGAAATAAAAGCCTGACGTGAGCTGATGGAAAGAGCCAGAGCTCCTCATAGCAGCAGCAGGAGGCTTTACTATCCAAAGGCTAGCTTCATAATAGATGTGAGCCTGCCTGGCGCCACTGAAAATATCTTCTTATGCCCAAGATTCTTATTTCATTTAAATATGAAAGCAGATGGAGATCTCTAGGTGGGTCTCCTGGCAGACCACAAAATCAATTGAATAAGCTTTTTTTCTAGTTAAACAGAAAAGCAAAAAATCGACCTTAATGTTTTGTCTCAAATGGGAATGTTTCATTGTGGCTTTGAGTTTTAAAATAGCAATATCCCCATAATAGTAGCAAATTTTATAAAGAGAACACTCTTTCAAATAACCTGGTGTGCTTGTTTTAGAAAATACCAAAAGAAAGCAGTAGTCTTTTTACAAATATTGTCTTCTAAATTATTTGGTTTAAACTGATATGAATTCATAAATGTGTTCTAGTTATCTTTTTTTTTTTTTTAATAAATATTGGGGGGTTTTGCCTATCTCCAAAAAAAGGAAACATGTAAGAAACGCCAACAGTTACATTTCAAAAAAAAAAAAAAAGCTACAGAAATAGGACTTTGGAGAAAGGCAATTGGGCCAGACTGGAATTCTTGTAACCAAACTGCTACTAACTGGAACTGCCTCAACGCAGAGATGAACCCACTGACTTTCAGAAAAAATGCCCCTGAAGGTAAGTAGAGGCAGATGAATGTGGCTCCAGGACCTAGGGACAGCCCAAACATGGGAGGATCACAGGTTTCTCACAAACCACTCAATCACCTCAGTATTATGTCTAAACCTCACTTTTCAGAGGAAAGCTCATTTATCTGGGTACGGTAATTCAATGTGAATTTAGATCACGGTCATAGTATTCTAAGGTAAGGTAAAGACGTGACGTTTATTCTAATGAATAGGTTTTAATGTTAACACCACATTTCTGAAGTTACTTCAGTTGTATATTAAGAAGTTCTTCGGAGAAGTAACTCCCAGGGACAAAAATAACTCACGTAACAGGAAAAACAAAAAAGGGGAAAAAACCCAGAAGGCTGCAGTAAAAAGGAACCTGGGTTGCATGACATCAGTTTATTTTGTCATCGCATGTACATGAGACTTCATGGTGGTCAGCTCTGGAGTTCATTCAATGGATGAGAAAATTCTCCTGAATCCTGCTTGTGGCTGCCATTCTGGTAAATGTGTCCTTTCTGACCCAGCCAAAATACTGATACCTACTGAGGTTTTTTTTCCCCTTTCCCACCAACATGCCACTTCCCTGTACTGTGCAGTGGCTCAGGGTTGCTTATGTTAGCAATAAAGACGTGAGGAGGTGAGCAGAGATTATTTTATAAATATTCTTCTGGACATATAAGGGAGCAAGATGGAGCAACATAGAAGACTGAACTTCGGAAAAAGACAAAGGAAAAGACGGGAAGGGATGTCAAGGATTAGTGAAATGGAGACAGAAGGAAAAGGAAGAAAAGGAGCCTAATGCTTCATATTTGATGGACTTGTACAACCTAACATTTAATTTTTTTCTTTGTTAAGTTTGATATTTAAATACATAGGATTGAACCAGCAAAATAAGAGCTGACGGTGTACTACAGGACATTATTTGCAGCTTAGGGGCCAAGTGTGTCCTGACGGCAAAAGAGAAGTACATAGAGTTCAATGCAGGGTTTATTAGCTTTAATTTCGTGTTTTAGTTGCAGACATTTGGAAGCACCACATTATTGAAAGGTCATTTTTTTTCATATGAATAATACAGCTTAGAATAAAAACTGAGCACACAGGAGCAAAGTTAATAAATGCTGAGAATGTAATTCATTCCATACTGCTTCCTGAAACACATAAATCACTTTGAAATGAAGACCAAAATTGCTCACAAAGCTAGCTAATTAGTGAATATTTTGACTTCTAGGGTTCAGAAGATTCATAGGTGTCACTGAAGTAAAGAAAAAAGGTTGTGTCGTTGCTATTTCTGGTCTTAATACACAGAGGAAAAACATGAATATAGCAAAGGATAAAGGAATATTGATTGTAGTTACAGGGAGGAGAAGAAAGTAGTAGCATCAGCTAAAACTGTAACTGGCCTGCTGTACCGGTTTGGGCTGTGATAGAGTTCATTTTCTTCTTACTACCTTGTATGGTGCTATGCTTTGGATTTGTGATGAAAACAGTGTTAATAACAGAGGGATGTTTTAGCTATGGCTGAGCGGTGCTTACACAGTGCCAAGGCCTCTTCTGCTCCTCGCCCTTCCCCACCAGCGAGCAGGCTGGGGGTGCACAAGAGGCTGGGAGGGGACACAGCCGGGACAGCTCACCCCAACAGTCCAAAGGGATATCCCAGGCCATACAACGTCGTGCTCAGCAATAAAAGCTGTGGGAAGAAGAAGGCTGGGGGGGACATTCGGAATTACAGTGTTTTGTCTTGCCAAGGAACCATTGCGCATGGGGATGGCTGAACACCTGCCTGCCGATGGGGAGTGGTGAACGAATTCCTCATTTTGCTTTGCTCGTATGTGGCTTTTGCTTTCCCTATTAAACTGTCTTTATCTCAATCCATGAGTTTTCTCACTTTTACCCTTCAGATTCTCTCCCCCACCCCACCAGGGGAGAGCAATCAGATGGCTGCATGGGGCTGAGCTGCCCATCGGGGTTAACCCATGACAGCTGGTAACAGAGTTAACAGGAGAAGCAGCCTAATCCTTCTGGGAAGCAGATAAGGGGAGTGTAAAGCACCTGAAAAGCTTTACTCTAATGTGAGCTCCTGGGATAAAATGGGGAAAACCCCAGTACTGCTCTGGATATGGAGTTGGATGCTGCAGAGATTAGAGAAGTGTTGTGGAAGATCATGCCTCTAGTGCAGCAACTGAAAGGTCTGGTCATTGAGAAAACATGTGGATGAAAATGATTTACTGTGCTTCAGGGAAGTGAATGTCTGCAAAGAAATAAAAAGGTAAAGCGTGAATTTCTTCAGGGGTGTTATTCAGCAGTACAAAGTTATGTTCTGATATACTTGGAGGCTGGCAATAAGAAAGCTGCAGCCTTGGGAACTCCTGTGCTATAAATGCCTGAGGAGAGGAGCTGACCCATAAGGGGATGAGTTTGAACTGCTGGTGAAATGTCCTGTGTGTGCTGCTGTGATATATCAAATAGGGTGTTTTGGCAGATGTAGGGGAGCATTACAGCGGGTCTGAGTGAGTGCTGGTGGTACTGCGGAACTGGTGCCAGTCCCAAGAACAGAGCCTGGCTGGGACATGAGAAGAAAAAGGCTAGTGGGATGGGTTTGGGAATGAGGGGCTCATCAGACTGGAAGAGCCTGCTTTGTTTAGCAATGCAGATGCCTGTTGCTTGTATACGCATGTATATGTTTATCCTGAAATAAATACTGGGAAGAAAGGAGACACGATTAAACAAAAAAGTTCTTGCAAAGAAAACTAAGCATAAAGCAGCAGTTAATAAATCCAGGCTGGAAGAAAGCTCACAAGGCTCAGCGTTAGGCCTTTTGTTTCAGGCTCCTGGGTCTGATGATTCATAGCCTGACAGCTCAAGGCAGAGGCTGAAAGGACCATGATGGCTCGCCCCAGCTTCACAGGAATGGGGTGCAGGGGCCAGCTCTGCTCCCAGACCCCCTTTTCTTCTTTATAAGAAACACACCTTTAAACTAGAACTCTTTTCTGCTTTTCTATAAAGCCTGGCTAAACAGGGCAAAATCGCCACCTAGTGAGGATAATCTCTCAGCTCCCTCATTTCAGACAGTCTGCTGTAAATACAATCGAGACCATCAGCTCTATGTAATATTTTGCTGCGTTTCTTTGAGTGAAAATGCTACATAATACTTGTCAAGAACAAATCAAGCATTTAAGGAGAAATGAATCTGCTGAGGTGACAGGAAAACAGGCATTTTCCAGAAAATAATAGGTATCCCAGCATAGGGATTGCTACCATCTCTCGCTGCAATCATTAAGGTGCTTACTTTAATGTTTTTGGAGTGTATTTACAGAGGCCTTGAGTGAAGGGCCAGATTTAATGTCTGCACTGGGTGTCTTATGCCTCCTGCACAGGTAGTGCTTCAAAGGGTCTCTGAGTTCTTGGTCATGGCTCCTCTGAATGAATTGCTACAAACAAATAAATTGCATAATTGGCTAAAACCCAAAGAAGTATCTAGAAGTGGTTTCACTTGTAATAGGTCTGTAATGAATTAAAATGAATGCACAACAAAGAAAAGACAAATCTACATGTACCAAGTTAGCAATTTTTTGCAACGGCTTCCAGTTAAATCCATTTTGCAGGTTCCTTTGGCTTGACCTGAGTGACTGAGCAGGAATTTGTAGTCTGCAAAACTTTTCATATCTACCAAATGATTCTTGAAGTTTACGCTTTTCTATTATTGCTACCCTGACACCCTTTGTGGGTGGCTTCCTGTCACAGTGAAGAAATAAACTGAATGTTAAGATTAAAAAAAAATGCATATCAAATCACTGTTAAGATTTTACTAAAAAATAATGACATTTAAAACATTGTATTTTGGATCCTTTTCTCCCCCCCTACATTTAGGGATTTAAAATTCATGCTGTCAAGACTCTTTGTGCAGTGATAAACATAAAACACAAGAAAAAGGGAAAATACACAAGAACCTACAGTTACAAGAGCTGTGACTTTCAAGTAACCACATGAAAAAAATTCTGAAGAAATCATGAGTATAAATAACAGTAAGACAGGAAGAATATTTTTGTTTTCTCAAGTAAAGTTATTTTCCTTGATGCCCCTTGGTAGAGATGGAGTTGTGGTGCTTACTGCTGATAAATATTTCTAGATCTTTTTGAAACTGCACATGCCGGGCTTACCCAAAGTCAAATTTTGAACCTACTAGAGCTATAACCTGGATCCAAAAAGACTTTAGGCCTGTATTTTTCCTTTCCAAAAGCAGCTAATTTTAAACTGCAAAATGCTACTGTCTAAATTTCTTTCCTGCTTTCCACAAAAATAAATCATCCTCTAAGTGTCAACGCTAGACTTAGTGATGAAACGTGCTGCTCAAACAGAACATGGGGAATTACAACGGCTGCAAACTTCAATGTGAGTTTAAATGTTGAGTCACTGGCCATGCCTTCAGAATACACGGTAGTATCTTACTACTTCTGTTATGTGGTGAGGTCCTACAGAGACACTGCACTGTGCACCAACAGCCATGCAGCTGGGGAAGGAAATTGGCACCGATAGCATCAAAACAGCTGTCCAAGGAATTACATCCTGTATTTCACACGTTTGTGGCACTAACTCTGTAACAAATGTGAATGCAGTATTGTTTCCCTGCACAACATCTCAGTATGAAGCTTTTTCTTGGGTTGGTAATGCTACACGGAACCTGTAGTAGGTTCACGTACGCTGGCTGAGATGCCAGACGGTGACATGTGCTCGTTCTCTGCGTGCTAGGAAGGAGATCTCACTTCTGACTGCATGGGGGTTACCATGAATATATCAGCAGTCATCGATAGTTTGACCTTTTCTGGGTTTTTCTGCTGGGCTGCATTCTGAGAAGGAGCAGAAACTTTAGTTTACTGAGGATTATTTCTTGTGTTGCACTCCACAAGGATAAACAGAGAAGATGGATGAAGCCATGTATTCCCTCATGAGAATACAATGAATCCCAGGAACTGCTGCATAGCTATTTGGCATAGTTAAGTGTTCCTCTTGTCCTTTAAGAATTTGGTCCTTTTTACCTTCCTTACCATTCAGGAGTCCTTGGGTCTCCTAAGGTGAAAAGATACCTCAGAAGATGAGTTGCCATAAGCCAGCCCATGTTGTGAGACCCTGGAGATGTCATCTGTGAGACCTGGTGCCTCAGCCTCGGATACTAGTAGGAACAGCAGGATGTCAAGGGAAGGAGAGGAAAACAGTGGGGAAGGGCTGTGTCCTGAGGCCATTGGCTGCCCACTCGCACACCCAGTAATCGTCTGTTGTGTGTCTGGATGGACTGCGCAAAGCTGAAGTGGAAGAGACTGTAAGAGCTGTGGAGCCAGGAGGGTGGCCTGATGTGGGTGTTGTACTGCTTTGGCTCAGTTTTCCACCAGGCATCTAGAAGTCACTGGAGTTATCTTTTCCAACCCTACCTTCTTTCTTTGAGTCCGTTGGAGTGGAGCCGCTAATCCCTGCAACTTCCCCAGAGGAGACCATCTCATCGGTCATGCCTCCTCAGTCTCATCACTTAATTTTGTTTAAGGATGTGAGCCTAAAGGATTCTGCCTGCACAGCGTCTCCGTGGTGAACTGCATTTTCCTCACCGTGTTTCCTCACGGATATAATTAAGCGTGTGAAACAAAAGACAATGTATGGACTTCTCCTTTAGACTGTAGCTTTCTGGATTTCATACTTGCTGTGACATCTGCTAAGGTACCAGCTATCAGGTGAAGGAAACGGAGGTGACAATTCTTCCAATAGCTCAATATATCCCTGAGAGAGGGCTAGGATCAAGAGACAAATAAACCCTGTGCTAAAATACTAGAAACTTGAAACAGGATTGTTCCTGGGTGTAGTTTTTCATGCCGGGTTGGAAAAACAGCCCTACTTTGCACATCTGTTGTTAAAAGGGAGAAAGCTTTTAAACAGTGAGAAAAGATAGATAAGGTCAAGGTTCTACAAGAAGTCAAAATAAAGCTTCAGCTGGGATGGAATATAGCACAGATTTGGGGATATTAGGACCAGATCTTGGGAAAAGGTTGTGAAAGTTGTTGTTTATGATAAATAACTCCAGTATCTCATCTGAAAGGCAATGTGCCACATGTAGACAATCTGAAAAACCATAGAGAAAATCATGATGAGGCATGAGCTGCACCCCTATCTTGTTTACTTTACCTTCATAGGTAATAAAGATAAAACCAAATGTGATGTTTATATATATTTATATGTGATTGGACACTAGTGCACTATCTGGGTGTGCATCTGCCCAATCTGTCACCACCTCATTTGTTCATCCAGCTACAGATCTTGACTTTACCAGGAAAACAAAACAGTGGAAAAGAAAAGAATCTTTTGTCCCTGGTATTGAATTTTTAACCAAGTAGTTGCTATAGCAATAACATTTCTCAAAATACTAAATTTAAAGTAACAGCTCCTGAGAGCTACCTCAGCTCTTGTGAGATATCAGCTTTTTTTTTTTTTTTCAATTTCTCTCTCACTCCGTTTAAAGAAGATGGGAGTCTGTACTCCTGTCACCAAAATACTCAAAGTTAATTTTAAAAACAGAACAAAAAAGCGACTGGCCTATTTTCCCACTTTTTTTTTTTTCCAGGTGTTTCACACCTCCCACTGTTTTAGCATTCCCTTTCCATATTGGCGATGTGATCAGTACATATATGTGCACTCTGCTGTTCAGCGAGGTGCGAAGGGACAGGGGTTCAGCTGTGCTGTACACAGGCTGGACAGAGGGTGCAGGTGACACACTCTGCCCACAGAGCCTCTGGGCTGGCACAGATGAGGATCTGACTGTGTCTTGGCCACTGCCTTTGTGATTCACCTGCGTCAGGCTTTTTACATGTGATTTGATACAGCCTTTTCTTTACTGTTTTCTGTTTGGTTTTTTTTTGGTGGTGTTTTGTTTCGTTGGTTTTTTTTTTTTTTCCCCCCAATTCCCCAGTCCAGAACAGACTTTATGTCTTTCTAGGATACTACAAGATTTAGGTGAAATGGCTTGTTTACTTTTAATTCATAGCTGAGCAGCCAAAACCTCCCTGTGTCAGCGTAGGCTAGCAATTTACCAGTAACACAGCCATTCTGGTGCAGCGATAGAAGAAAAACGTTTATGATATGCACAAGGTGTTTCGCTCTCTTTCCCCTTATCAGCACCAGAGCACCACTTATCAGATGCTGCCTTGGATCAGCGCAGTTGGGGATGCTGCAGGTGCAGCGGAGCAGGTGGCCTTGGGCAGGGGCGAGCTGCCATCTCGCAGGGCTCTGGGACCACAAGGAGCTGCCATCTCACGCAGAATGAAAACCCTGGCAATCGGCAGCCCCGGCCGGTGGGTGCAGCAGCTGCCCCTGGCTCCTGCTGAGCACAGAGCCACGCTTCGCCTTCCTTCCACGCAGCCTTCTTCTGCGCAAGCAGATCTTCTGCTGGTGTGGTCGTGCTGGTCCCAAGTGCTTCAATACTCCCACCCGTATTCTCTCCCTACACCGCGTTGAGGGAAATGAACACTTTGCTCCTTTACCACCTTAGAAAACAGAGAACTAGAGCAATGATGACACTGATGAAACTGGTAAGTAATATGGAAAGTGGCACATGGCTAAACTGTGGGCCAATGCTCCCTTCTTTACTGGCATTAAATTAGGGGTGGCATTGCTGAAGATTGTCACTAATCAGAATCATTTTAGAAGCGACATTTTCCGAGAATGGAAACAGGAAGTGGAATATATTAATCTTATAACTCAAATTCACACTTCCCTTCATGTTTCTCAGTGGCTCTGAAGTTAGATAGATGTGTTGAAGACTCAAAAAAAAAAAAAAAAAAAAAAAAAAAAAAAAAAAAAAAAGGCTGTGCAAGTGTCTCTGTTAGCCTACAACCATGTGAGTAGGGCTGACCCCAGTGACATTAATAAAGCAAAGCTGATGTGTAGCTACATCAGAAAAGAATAATGATCTCCATCATGAATGCGGTGATGCAGGTTGCGGCTAAGATCCCAGGAAAAACAGATTAAATGAAGTCTGAAACTCCACCAGCAAGGTCACCACAGTTCACTGAAAAGCTCCCAACTTACAAAGCTGAGCTCTGTCTTTGCTGGACTTTTGGCAGATGGATTCTGCTTTAAGTGAATTATTGACATATAAATTCACCTCTGCTGTTATTATGCTGACAACACCACCATTTGCCACTGACATTTCATACCCTGTGGATATTAACTAAATTACCATCACAGTCCTTTTAATTATCCATGTTCTTATTGTATAGATTGGCAAGTGAGATAGAACTACAGTGACTCACTGGGGCCACATACTAATGATTTTAGGCATTGTCTGTGAGGAAGATGGAATTTGACTGCATGCGTTTCTTCTTGCCACTAAATAGACATTTGGATTTTATAAACGCTTTTCTGTGAGGAATGTCCCTGCATTGGGAAGGGTTCCTGTGAATTTGCAATTCTTTTTTGCCCGCAGAGCCATCAGGAATTCAAAGTGGAATATTCAATAACAATAATACACAGTGTGGATTGGAGCCCGGATGAAGACATGCACTTTTCACTACGCCGTTTTTGCATAGTGAGAAGTACCTCTCCTGTAACACTGCAATTTTAAAAAGAAATTGGTCGCTTTCATATGGTAAATTTGGTCCAGCTGGGACAAACAAATTTGGAGAGAGAATGAAAAAAAAAGTGTAAATTTTTAGCTATGTAAGAATGATGAGGTAAATGCACAAATGATTGAAGAACAGGACGTTGTAGTCTCTACATCTAAAAGTTTCCTCGTTTCTCCAGAGGGCTGTGTTTTGAACACAAAGACTGAGCATTTCAGAAGAATCTAAGGGATTAGGTGCTTACATTTTATTCTCCTAAAGTGACAGGACCCTGAACTTACCTGAGCTTTTTTTTGCGAAGCCCAGCCTATAGGCCAGTCATCAACATTGTCTTCCTTTATCTTGAAGTGTATCTTCAGCAATGCAGGGAGGTACTATAGGAAATGATGCTATGAAAAACACCAACGTAAGCTGGTCCAAGCCACAGCTTTCACGACCATTGGTGGAATATTACAAAGTCTAAAATCTCAGGCTTAAATTTTGTGGAAATTAAGCTCTTTTTGCACACGGTTAGGGCCCTAAGTTTACCAACAGAGTTTGTGGTCTCTTCTCCTGCCTCCTTGGGCTTTGGCTGGCTGTGTGGAGGCCAGTGCTGACATGGTGCAGCTGTGCCCGGCCTCATACCTTGCTAATCTTGACCTTGCCTTCCTGACTTGTCTTCCTGGCTTGACCTCGGACCTGCTTCGTCACTATGGATTAGTCTGGTGATCTCAGAGCTGTTGGCCAACGCTGGTTACCTGCTCTGGACCTGCTCTGTGTGCCTCACTGGGGGGCCGTGGGACTGCCTGCCTTGTCAGTGAGGATGCTGCCCAGCCTGTCTGGCTGTCACCCTCAGCTCCTGGCTCCCCGTCCCTTGCAGAGCAGCCAGCTTTCACTACTCCCTGTGGCACAAGTTAAATTTGACTCAGTTTTGCTTTTTAGTTTTAGTTTTCATTATTCTTTATTCGAACCAAAGTAAAAACCCCAATAGAATTAACTTTCCATCCTTTCTGGTGTGCGAAAGGTTGAGAAATGAACCAGTGAGTTCTTTTTTCCATGAAGTTACAGTGAAACTTGGTTCTGCTTTTATTCCAGTGCTGCAGTGAAATTTCACATTCTGTTGCAAAATACGTGGGTCAGTACAGGGACAAATCTGTGGTGAAGTAACTTGCACTGCTGCTTGCATACTTTTTCCTTCATAATACACAAGAAGGTATTACAGAAAAAAAACCCAACACATCAAAACAAAACAAAATCCAGCAAATGGAAACAATGAAGGGGAGGAAACACAGTGTTTTTTTTTAGAGAGGAAGGCAACAGCCAGAATAGTGACATACACAGTTCATAGAATCACAGGACAATTCTGGTTGGAAAGGACCTCAGAAGTCTCAGTTCCAAACTTCTGCTCAAAGGAAGGTCAGCTATGAGGCCGGACCAGGTTGCTCAGGGCTTTGTTCAGTTGGGTCCTGAAAACCTGTCAGGATGGAGAATGCAGAACATCTTGGTGCAACCTGCTCCTCTGCTTGGCAGTCCTCATAGCTCAAAAGCTTTTCCTTATACCAACTCTGACCCTTCTTGCTTCAAGTTATGCACATGATTTCTTGTCCTCCTGCTGTGCAGTCTTGTGAAGAGCTTGGTTCCATCTTCTTAATACCCTCGTTGCAGGTGTTGCAAGGCTGCCATTAGGTCCCCCAAAGCCTTCTCTTCTCCAGCCTGAACATGCTCAGCCTCTCAAGTTCCCCTCTCGGAATGGGAAATTAATTGAAAGTATAAATAGACACAAACAGGAACTCATGAAAACAATGCAAGTGTCTCTTTGTAATGGGGTAATTTGTAATTTCCACACAGTGGGATCTTCTCACAAGAATTTCCATATTGCCACTGTATATTGTCAGACCTAGATGCATGCTGGTCAAAATCTTTCCACTAAATAGACTTGCTAGAGGGGGATTTTTTTGATGGAAAGAAAATTTTTTTCCCTACGAAACCGAACAACCGCCATAAACAAACATCCTTCCTGGCAACTAAATAAAAGGGAAAAGGTTGTGAAAGGAGAAGAAAAAGAAAACAACTTTGCATGGTATTTTAACTCTTCTCAGAGGGTTGAGTGCCCAGGGCTACCAGGGAACCACACAGCCATTGCAGGAGCCTACACAGGAACAGGTCCCTGAATTAACAGCTGTACTTTTGATTTGTGCTAACTTCAACCCTTTCAAAATGTGGGTTCTTTTGTTGCCATTGTTATTGTGTGTTGGTACATTTGTGTTCTTTGCTGGTTTGTCAGTATTGCTTGTTGGTTTGTTGTTTGATTGTTTTAGAACTGGCAGACTGAGAGCCCTGGAACCTCTAGCTGAGGCCTCCAGAAACCTTCTTGCTCTATTGACTCTGCAAACGTAACCACACTCCAGATTTCAGTCATAATAAGCAAGGCTAAAGGCTGGTCCTTTACATTGTGGAGATACGAAACCTCGCCTTTCAATCCTTCCCTTTCCTCCCTGCATGTATCAGGAAAAATTTCATCTGAGTTAAACTACCGGTGGCTATAATTTGGTTCCTTATAGGCACTTGAAATAATGAATCTTCAACTATCTGAACCCAATATTGACATTGTAATGAAACTGCATGACATATAGTTATACATTAGAACACAAAAGATGAAAAGCTTAAAAGCAGGTAAGTAGCCATCTACACATGGTAAACAATTTTAAGTAACTGATGTCAGGGGTGTGTTGAAAGAGAACTTCAGTAATTAATGCAACACAGGAACCATATAGCAGCATAAATTACACCATGAGGTTAGAGACAAGATTTACCACTGTCTGCTCCTTTGTCAATCATTTGAATGATCTCCGTGTGTGTGCGTGCTTTATTCACTTCTATCGCAGTACTGATTTTTTTTAAAAAAATCCCTTTGGGGGCTTCTTCTCAGCTAAGCCTCAGGTTTCCATTAAAACTGAAAAACAAATGACTTGGTTAAGAGGACTTCAGCCTTCCTCCAGCTGAGTATGTGTATGCCCAGCACGCGGGCTAGCTAGCAAGTTGCGACAGGAGGCAGTTCTGTGGGTGATCCTCAGTAATTTTGTCAGCCTGTTGTGGTCATCTTTCTTGACTGTGCGTTTGTTTGTTGACGTTGATTTATGTACCATGCCTGATTTAAAGACATGTGCTGATACTCCATTGATGTCATTCATCCTGTAATAAGTTCTTATTAGTTCCAGATACTTAGATTAGTATCTGTGACTTTTGGGGTATTTCCTAGGTACAGACTGGGGGAGGGTTTTTCTTTCTTTCTCCTTTAGGTTATCAAATTTTGCTTTGAATGTGCTCGCTCGTTTCTGACATTCTGACAGTCTCTGTTTCACAGGAAGTTCTGTAGGTGATCAGCGCTCTGTCTTTTGTAGCAGAACTGCACAGAGCATGGTGTTTCGCTTGGTCTCTCTCACGTTCTCGTCGGCAAAAGCAACACCTGAGCAAATTTTGTATGTCTGTTCGTGCAGTTTCACTCACAAAGCAGTAAAGAATGGGATCGGCAATGCAATTCAAACTTGTTAAGGCCTGTGTGACTCTGTAAACCTTATACATTGACTGCAGAATCTGTGGGTCGGTGGTCTGAGGTTCTTTGATGCTGCGAATAAGCAACATAACGTGATAAGGAGTGAAGCAAACAATGAAAGTAACTGTGATATTCAGAATAAGCTTCCTGACTTTTTTCTTTTCTTCATCTACTGTGGCTTGATTATATTTCACTACTTGGTAGATTTTATAGTAGCAAAACACGATGATTATCAAAGGGACCAGGTACCCCGAGCATATCCGGAATAGATTTATCCGTGCCTGCCACGGTTCCAGGGGGTATTTGTCATAGCATAATGTATGATTAGTGAAATTGCAAGGATCACTGAATACTTCTTTGTTCACCAATATGACTGAATTCAAGATGCTTTCCAGAAGCCAAACAATTATGCTGACAATCAACGAAAATCTCCTTGTGCGCAAGTGCTGGAGCTTCAAGGGGTGAACTAACGCCAGGTACCTGTCAATAGAGATGCAAGCAAGGAACGCAGTGCTGGTGTAGAAATTCATATACATAAGGAAGGCAGAAATCCGACAAAGCAAGGTAGAGAGCCTCCAGTCATCTCCATTCCAGGCATAATCAATCCACAGAGGCAGAATCAGAGAGTACAAAAGGTCAGCCAGGGACAGGCTGAAGAGGTAGACCGCTAGCTCATTCTTTTTCCTCACCTGAATGCAAGATGCATAGAGGGATATGCAGTTGATGGGAATGCTGATCAACACCACAACGCTGTACACAAATGGAAACAAATACTTATCCAGGGTGTGATCATCATGGCACTTAGTAGTGTTGTTCATTGTCCACCCTGAGTAGTATCTTTAGGCTAATTCCAGCCTGGATGCAATAAAACCCCCTCTGTAGTCTGATGTGTGGTCATCTGTTAGTTCTTCAGGACCTGGTTGGTAAGATTCCAGCCTTCTGTTACCAAAAAGGAAAAATGTCAGCTATAACATTTTTGTTTGTTTCTCATGGGCTTCTTGATGAATGCCTTTTTTTAGAAGGAAGAAACTGTGTTTGTAGGAGATCAAAGGTTTTAAAGACTCCTGGAGCTAAAAGCGCACAGGAAGAGGAACCCAAATGTCTAAGGTGGTCAAGGTCAGTCAGATGCAAGCTTCTACATCAGAAAGAGGATGAGTGGTCAAGACATTTCCAGAGGGGTAGGGTCCTCCAATCCTAGGTCTCTCTTGTCAGAGAGCCGAAGGAGATCAGAAAGTACACCACAAATAACAAAAGTGCACCTTCTATTACTCTGGTGACCACACTAGGGATTTGGCCATACGAATATGACAGATTTCTTATCCGCAATAACCTCCTCCCCTCTAAGACAATGGAGAGGCAAGGATAGAAAGACAGGGATTCAGGTACTGCTAGATGTTGGGATCTGCTCAGAAGAGAATATGTGGCTGGTATGTCTCCCTATTGCGAATCACTCTCTTCTCTTGTCGCATCCTCACACTTTCCCGCTTCCCCTCCCCTCCTTTGTATCCAATCCCCCAAGAACTTGCCATCAACTGTGCTATTCCAGCAAAGCTTACTGCACGTCCCAGGAACCCTCATGTGAAACCTGGCAGGCTATTGTGTTCCCGCATGCACAGGAGAATCTGCCAGGGTGTCACTCAGACTCACGTGAGGTGGAGACTCTCTGAGTACCTGTTTAATTTACATTAAAGAAATGTAAATTTTTCATTTACGTTTCTTTCCTCTGAGAATTGCAATTGCCATGCATGAGTTTACAAAACCAGTAGCAATTAAGCTTATCTTAGGCGCTACCAGGGCTGTGGGCATCAACAGCTTCAGCATGAAAATACCATAAAATGGCAGCCCTGACTAAAGCAGTGGGACTGGAGGAGTTGTGTGTGTGAGCCTTAGAAGCGCTTAGAGGAGCTGACCTTTAAGTAAGAAAGGGTGTAAAATCATAGCTATGACACTGCCAGTTAATCACTGATTACATCACAGCTCTGACACTCAGTAATTCTCTCCTCCAAAGATCTAATTGTTAAGTTCAGGAAATATGAGAATGCGCAATATTTGTTGTGGTCCAGTTCTACTGCCAAGTACACTAACTGCTTCAGAGACTGCCTGTGATAACCAATCTGTGGTTTGAGCCTAGGCTGCCAGCAGAGAGGTGAAGAAGGTGTAGAATGAGTAGGTTGCAAGATAGCACCGTCTATAACTCTTCCCACGTAGGAAACAGTTCAAACTGAAGACAGCTTGGAGTCTTCCAAGGACTTTCCCACGTCATAGGCGCATTCATTCTGCCTTTTATGAGTTTGATGTGTGTGTGTGGAGGTTTGTGGGTTTATTAGAGAAACCCAAGCGCGTCTATTGCCTCTGTTGAGAGGTTATATGGATCTTTTTTTGATAAAAAATAAACTTTTATGCATATTCAGAAAAAAAAGAGAGCAATGACAAAACTAGTCACAAAGCACATATTTAATTTTACCAGCCACTGCTTTATTTGATCAAGTTGGCTATCTTTTCACAGTCAGAACTAAATTCATTCACAGGCTTGAAAGACAAGTAAAATTCTTGAGAAGGACTTGCCAATTTGGTCCATTGAGCAGCGTTACTTACATGATGACTAATTAAAAAACCGCAGTGTCTGTATCGAAGAAAAACATAAATGCCTGCTTTTCAGCGTGGTTTAATAAAACCACACAGTAAACAGGTCATCATAAGATTACCAGTGTAGATAAGTATCACAAACTAAAAATCTAGTTCTAGAAACTGGATCCAGGGGTTTTGATGACCCACTTCTCACCAGAAGCAAAGCAAACATATGCAAACTGACCAGATGAGTAAAAGATGAAACACCTACCTCTTCTTCTAATCACATTTTAGCATTTTTTTTCCTATGGCAGGTCTCTTCATGTTTAACAGGGAAACGTGCCCTTTCAGAAGCATGTGTGTAATGTAGCAAGAGTATGAGGCAGTGTTTACTAGTCGCGTGACTGAGAAACTGGAATTCCTTCTCCCTCCCCCACAAAATCTTTATCCATTGTTAGTTGACTTGTTATATTACAGATCCATCCTTACAAGCTCCCGACTTGTCTCTATGTTACTCACAACAGCTCCTCTCACGGTTACCTTTATTAGCTCTTTCGTATCTACTCACAGACCAACATGCCAATTTCTTCACACCACCCACGTTTTTTTCTTCAGCTTTCTCTTTTTAGCTGTTTCTAAAAGTTTTGCTCTGTTGATATCACTGATCATAATGTAAAACACTTGTCCTTATATTGCACTTGTCTGAATAAACAGCATATTCTTTGGGGAAAGACCTTGCTTTGCTGTTCTGTGATCTGCCTTAAGGAACTAATATCTTAAGATAAAACTGGCCAACGGCAGGCTGGGACACTGAAGATGGGATTCAAAGAAGAGACTTGAGACCACATGAAATTTGCCACCTCGGCATTTTTTTTCTGTCCTTCATGGTTATACGCCACCATACCTCATGTTTTTCTTTTATTTTTAACCAGTACCATCAACAGTTTCTATGGACAAAGCCCTGGAAGCTGTCTAGAATTTCCCAGGTAATCCATGTCCTAGCTTTGATGACACATTGGTGCTACTTATAGGTGGACATGCTTTCAGTGAGAATAATAACAAGTGTGTCATTCTGGCATGTATTGATGACCTATACTGAAGTGTGTCAATGAGCCAGCAAATGCTGTATACCACAATGCATGCTGCAGTTTCTTGCACGGAAACATAAAAGCAGAAAGCATTGTTTCATTACGATTACAACACATTTCTTTAGTTACTTGGGGCCTTATCTCAGGGGAAGTGGTCCATACCATACTTCCTTGCTTAGTTTTTTTCTGATAATTAGGACTACGTAATTCAAAATGATATGTCTTACCTGAACGCATGATCTGAAGCATCCCCAGGCTTTCTCTCAGCTACTGAGTGTACCTGCTGGTTTTGCCCAGGAGGATGGTATTGGCTTACAGCTATCCTAAAACACAATGTTTGATAAATTTTCCCACTGATTGTTAATTTTTTCTAAAAATTTATCAAGAATATAGTCTAATGGTTTGACTTTCATGTTCCAAACCCATTGTGAGTAATTCTGTAGATTTGTGTGACTTATTTTATAGACTTGGTTTGGTATCTGATGGGTTTCAAATGAAAAAAAAAATAATCTCAACAGTAATTTAATCTTTTAGCCACATTATTCAGTGATTATCACTGTCCCTGTCTCTTTGTCATTTTGCAACAGAAAACCTGCTGTACAGAACTCTGAAAAAAGTCAGTCAGACGTAAAACTTAGAGATATGGACTAGCAAATGCTACGCTTCAAGTAATTTATGCAAACAAGCCTGTAAAGGAACCTTGTGAAAGTTTCTGAAGTACTCATTACATATTGTATTTGTATCAATGCATTCTTACAGTATATTTTGCAGATTCAGAGAGCTTTATGCGGTCTCTCCATTTATGACATTTTGAAAGCAACAAAGTAAGTATAAAATTATACTTTCATAAGACAAATACAAAATGATATTCCATACTCTTTATCTGGAAACAACTTTCTGAGGGAAGAATGGAAGAGACTTTTTTTATTTTTCAGATAAATGAATTCTGCTATAGTTTGGGAAGTGAGGAAAGATGGAGACTGTAAGGATTTTGTGTTATTAACAGGAAAGTTTAGTCAGTAATTAAAAAAATTTAAATCTTCCATTAGCTAATAAACACCAGTTTAATTTTGGAAACATCTGCAACTGATACATTTCACCCTTTACTTCAAGTTCATAAAAAAGCAAGTTGCTGTAAGCAACATTCACTATAATGTGGTAAGTTTTTGCAAGTACTTTGTTTTTTAGTTAAGTTTCAGGGGAAGAAAACAATGTTGTGTGAGCTACTGCAGTAGCTGCTGTACTGGTGTTATTGTATACCAGCCACAGGATGGAAAGACAGATGGTTTCTTGATTTCTTTTTTCTCTCAAAGCAATTTCAACAAAGTAGATTGCTTTGTGTTCTCAAAATAAGTTACAGTGCCAAGCTGACTTCCTCAAGCACAAGGACCTTCCATAGCTGGATATTTTTTCCTAATGAGCAGATTTCAAAACTTAATTCTGAAAAACTTCACAGTTTAGGAGAGTTGAAACATGCCTTTTGTAACACGAATATTTTTTCTTAAAATGAACTGCGTTTTTCCTCATGCAACACTAAATTTCACTCACAGGGCTCCATGAGATTCTGTAGAGACTCAAACAGGTCTAAAAAAGCTCGGTCTTTTTAACTTTGAGATACACTTTATAGACTGTTTTATAGAACATAAAAATTTTGTTAACATGAGCAAACAGAAAAAAACCACTATGCTTTATTAGGATGCAGGCCATGCAGGTGAGTACTACTTTGCTTTAACCTTACGTGCATCATGTTTTCCTCTATGTATACAGAAAGATCCTGTACAAAATATTTTCATGTACATGATACTTGGTATTCTAAGCAGCTACGTTTAACACAGCTTATTTTTCTGCTAAGTTTTAACCATTGTGTATATTCATATAAATAGTGCTGAATACCTTGTTAGTGCCATAGAATATTAAAGAACATAGAAAAGCTATCAGAAGCCCCCGTGAGGCCTGAGGCATTTTTTGCACTGAAGACAGGACAGCTCACAATCCTGAAAACTCACCCCCAGATACTGTTCTTCTCTATCCTTTCCCCCTCTCCTAAGCAACAATTTTGATGATGGCAACCATTACATAAATAAATCAAGCTGGCATGCCTTTACTAATTCAATCTTTTGATGTCGTTTGCCCTTTTGTCTCATGTTTCACTTGTGCTGGGAGTGAAATACTCCTTCTCCCAAAGCAGTATTTTCCAGCCCCTTTTGTGTCCCTTCCTTTTGTTGTACGATGTCAGCGTCTCATTAAGGGAGAGCAAGGTTGAAATCCGTACCAGAACATAATCTGCCTATCTGACTTCTTGGTGTTTGAACACTTACCTAGGCAGCCATGCGTCCCCGCGTAGCAGTTTCACAGTGATGCCATCGGTAGTGTACCCCGTGTCTGCTTCTGAGAAGAAACAGCTTCATCAGATAAAGCAACAGGAAGCTGCTCTTCGATACACCAATGAAGCAACAGCCCTCACATCTCTCAACTTCTTTTTTTTTTTTTTTTTTTGACCTTATTAATCTAAACTTATCCATAGGAAAAAAAGGCGACATAGTTACGTAGAAGTATGCAGAAAGGATGGTACCAACCTTGGTAAATCTGGGAATACTTTTAGAAAGTTTATAAAAGTTTTATTGAAAATATTGCATTATTACATGAGTGGAGTATGTTATAAACCTCTTATCTAGGACACGATACATTCTGCAGAGAAACAACGCCACAGAAATAAAATACTGTGGAGTGTGTATGTATTTATCTGTGTTTACTTGTATATGTTCAAAACATAGGGTCTTTTTTTGACTGGAGGACCTGTCACTTGCATTTACCAACAAATTTACCACAGAATCAAATAAGAATCCACCTAAGAAGACCCCATAAAAATATAGCACAATTACTTTAGGAGCTTGTCCCCAAAAAAATAATTATTTTCAGAATTTGTATTACTGTTTTTTTTTTCCTTTTGCCTATTGATGGGAGGAAGTTTGTGAACAGTTCTAGTTAGCAAAGGATAACAGAATTTTATGCATGGCAACAGGTTGCACATTTATATATTTTTATATAAACTGAATCTGAGGTTGGATGCGTCTTTCATACAAGTGATTCTTTTAACAGATAATTCTGTTCAATTAGGCAGGTGAAAAACTGTTACATGAGCACAGTTTCTCTTTTCCCTCTGTGATCAGAATAATTTATTGTGCGCTCTGATTTTTTTTCTTACATTCTGTCTGCAATGATTGAATTCAGCTTCTAAGAAACTGGCTACAATTTCACTTTAAATGCACATCTGTTGGGTAACACAAAAACTGGCCTGTTGGATGATTCAAATGCTAAGGAGAAATGAAACAGATGAGCAAACTGAAAATCTCTAAAATAGGACATACTGACTTCCTTGAGAACAATATCAGGCAGCTTTATAATATTTCACCACTGGATGCAGAGATTGGGTTCCTACTTTTTTTCCAGCCAGAGCATGACTTTTTCATCCACAGTTTTTCTACTGATGCGCTTGTTATATGAAGCCTAAATTATTAAATCATCCTCCTTGTGGTCATTCCTGAACTGGTATGATAGCCTCCTGAAGTTTGGTGAAAGGGAGACTTTCCAGTCACTTGGTTAGAATAATTTCTATAATAAATTTAGTCAAACATTTATTTGAACTCAGAGAAAAGTCATTTTCTCGTTTTTCCTTTTATCATTTTTCACCTGCCTTTTCCTAACACGGTACCTGCTAAGAACGATGTCTGGTGAGCTGGTTCTGCTGTTCTGTTGAGGGTTCCTATACTTCACTGAAGAAAAAGCAGTTCTTATCATTATTAGAAACAGACAAATATAGTTGATACATTTCTACACTGTAAAAATTGATAGTGGGACTGAAAGATCACAGGAAGCAAGAGGGGACATGATGCATTTTATACGTTCTGGAATTAAAGCTATATGCAAAAAGTGTATGTCCATATGGAACAATTTAATTTCTGATGCAAGCAGCACAGTTTCCCAGGCTTTTTTGGAGATCTGGACATACATGGTATCTCAAATCAGTTCATCTCAGAACAGCAGGTGTTCTTTGGATTGGCTGAGACTAAAGTACTATCAAGAAACAACAACTGAAATAGAAAAGCATTAACAGTGGAAAATTATATTATCTGCAAAAGAAGCAATTAATAAGTCCTCAATAATTTTATTGGTTATACTTGGGCTTACAAAAGGTCCAGATCACATGCCCTTGGGTCATGGACAAAGGTGTAAAGGAAAAAACAGATAAAAAGCAAGGCTGAGATTCCTAATGCAGAATAAAAGCCCTCAGAGTCCCCCCAAAATATCCTCTTCTTTCCACCAAAACAGATTCTAAGAATGTTTTTCTATACCAACTGAAAAGGGGAGGCACTCAGTACATCATAGGATGGAAATATGAGTTTTGAAAGCTGACACTTTTAGGCTGCTATGAGTGAATAAGAGACTGAATTCCAAAGCTGAAGCCTTTGATGCATTAATTTAAGAAATTATCAAAATTAACCAATTAATAATTCATGATCATTTTGCAAACCTTCCAGGTGTGCAAAGCTGTACAGTCTGCTTGAATGAATGTGAATTAGGACCATGAGCATAATTCTACCTCTGCCACTGACTCACTGTAGCCTTGAGGAAGTCACTCTGTCCTTCTGCATGTAATAATGACACTGTGTAGCTCATTTGGGTGTGAGCAGGTTCATTAGTTAGTGCTTGATATTGCTGTAAAGTGCAAAATGTTTTGTGAGTGTTTGGTATTGTTATTAAAAAAGAAATAAACAGGAAACGTCAGTCAGATAATGTCATCACTGAGGCATTAGATCCCACAATGACATGGACAAGAGAGGCAGTGGCTCGAGTAACAGCATTCTTTATGGACAGAACCATGCAAAACCGGGGCTTTTCCACAGCTCTAACACACTGCCTGCATGACATCACCCATAGCACCTCCCAGTGCCTCATTCTTCCTTTAAGCACATGGAGCATTGCCTCTGTAAAACACTGTGGTCAGCAGGCAGGCAGTTCCCCTATAAGGACTTCTATAGGATAACGAAGCTGATCGCCAATCTCCTTATTACTTTTCCTCTGAGCCAAATGCTTTCAATAACTGGAGTCTGAGGGAACACCCTGGCTACCCTCATGGACTTTTAACATGTGGCACGGCACCATCTCAGCTGGTCATATTTTTATGCAGCTGCCTTGCAGCGTTACCAATGAAGGCTGTAAAACTGAAAGGCTTGTTCAACCCTGCTAGCGGGGCGAGTCAAAACCCGCTTTCAGGATCCCTCTCCGGGTTCCTGTCAACCCAGCTTCAGATCTAACTGGGGCCAACTGGGAGTCCCAGGGAAGCCCTCGGGGCTGCCAGCACCCTTCTCTGGGGCAGGGCCTGTCCCTGTGCCCCAGGGCCACTCCCTGCCTCTTCCTGTGCAAACAATCAAAGGTCTTTCTTACAACGTGCTGGAGTTTTCTCCTTCAAAGTGCCGATTTTTGCCTACTTTACATGGCATTTGGCGGCAGCCTGAGAGCAACCCAAAGCCAGGAAACTGGCTGCTGGCGAGGGCCTGAAAATGAAAGATTCACTGGGAAACACCATTCCTCTCCCAAGAAAACAGCCTTGGAGGTGTCTTGCCCTGAAAAAAGGTCAGTTTGGTGTAGCTCTCACCACCTGGCTGCTCAGACTGCACTAAACACAACTTCCCCGTGCGTTCCCCGAGCAACCGCGACGCCCACAACCGCCTCGCCTCACAGCCCGCCAGCTTGCCCACACCCAAGATGGCTCCGCCACAGCTTCACTCCCTATTCAGTGCCCAGTCTCAGCATGGCGGCACGCTTCCCACCAGCCGGCGCTTGTCTTGCCCTTTCTCAAAATGGCAAACACATAACTTCAACCCGGCCGCGGGAGGGGGTTGCCCGAAAGGGCTAAAAGCCTTTCCCTTTAGCAAAATGGCGGCAGCGGGCGTTCACGCCCCGCCCCCTCCAGGTGATTGCCAGGTTGCGCGGTCACGTGACGCGCGGAGCCGGGCAGTGCCGAGTTGCTGTAGGGACGGGACGGGCGGCGCGGAGCGGACGGGACGCTGTCGGCAACGCGGAGCGAGCGAAGCGGGATGGGGTGCGCGGCTCTGCTGTGGGGATGGCTCCTGATTGGCTGCAGCTGGGGCCTGGGACCCCCCGGGGTCGGTGCCGCTGCGTTCTCGTCGGCCACCTACGTGCTGGACGATGCCGGCGGGCTGGGCAGGCAGTTCGACGGGATCGGGGCTGTCAGCGGCGGCGGGGTGAGCGGCGCCGGCCGGCGTGGGGGCTTCTCCGGTGCTGTGGTGCCAGTACCTTACTCGGGGCAACGGACGTTTGGGCGGTGGATACCGGCAGTGGGTGTGTTTGGTGGCTCGGGTGCTGGCCGTCGAGGCTTCGGTGGGGCCTGGGCCGGGGTCTCTGAGGGGAGCCGTGAGGGCTGGGGTGTCTCTGAGGGGAGCCGTGAGGGCTGGGGTGGGCACTGAGGGGAGCCGTGAGGGCTGGGGTGGGCACTGAGGGGAGCCGTGAGGGCTGGGGTGGGCACTGAGGGGAGCCGTGAGGGCTGAGGTGGGCACTGAGGGGAGCTGTGAGGGCTGGGGCTCTCTGAGGGGAGCTGTGAAGGCTGGGGTGGGCACTGAGGGGAGCTGTGAGGGCTGAGGTGGGCACTGAGGGGAGCTGTGAGGGCTGGGGGGTCTCTGAGGGGAACTGTGAGGGCTGAGGTGGGCACTGAGGGGAGCTGTGAGGGCTGGGGGTCTCTGACGTGAGGAAGAACTCTGGGGGGAGCCATGAGGGCTGGGGGTCTCCGGGGGAAGCCATGAGGGCAGAGGGGGGTGAGTGGTACGTGAATGGGGCTCTAAGGGGAGCTGTGTGTGCAGTGGTCCTGGCTGGAGCCGGGCCCTGCTTTGTGCCTGTCCTCCGATCAGCTGTGCAAGTGGCTCTTTCTTGTCAGGCTGCTTGGGGTGCCGAGGGCCAGCCACATCGTTGGCACCGTTGGAGAAGAGGGTGGATTTTTTCTGTAGTGGGTCATCTTAGCTGCTTGTCTCTTTGAGTTTTAAAATGTTGGACGAGCCAACAGCCTGTTGTATGCTTTCCTGTGGTCCAGCAAGCAGAGTCATGAGATCCTGTGAATTCTTACCCACTCTTGGACCTGCTGAGTTGGTTTCCTTGCCCTCCCACCTGCGTGCCCTGTGAGCCCCCATTGCCTTTGGCTGAGCCAAAGCATGGGGGATTTGAGTAGAGCAGGAGAAATGGTGATGGGAAGGAGCTGCATTTTGCTTGTGATAAGTTTGTGAGATCTTTTTGTTCCTCTATTCTCTGGACTCTCTTTGCGGTAAATTGTAGGTTACTGGAATATAAGGCAATTGCAATCTATGCAAGCAGAAATGCACAACTGAAGACTTAGAAAAGAGGTTTTGTAGGTGCTTGGCAGAGTTGCTGGTGCTGTAATTATTTTTGTAGGTTTATTAGCTATGTGAAAATCACAGACTGATGAACTGGAATGTATGTATTTATTTGAAAGTTACGTTTTTGTATTATTATGCTTTCTTTCCATTTTAGGCCACATCTAGACTCCTGGTGAACTACCAAGAACCCTATCGCTCCCAGATTTTAGATTATCTGTTCAAGGTAAAGTTGGTTTCATTGCTACAATAACCTCTAATTTTGTGCAGAATTTCTTATTGTGTAATGTTGGAACTCCTATACTATATTCAGTACTACTTGAAATTAGACAAAATCCTGTCTTGTAAATCATGTACTTTAATGTTGGTTTTTATCAGAACCTTAAATTTTAGCTGTTGTTTTTGTCAACCAGCATGTTGTTCAGGAGCCTGTTTCTTCAAATTACTATGAAAATTCCTTTTATGTTTTTATGACATATTTTAAAAATATGTTTTCAACATATTTTGATTATCCATGCGGGTGTAAAGAGGATTAAATCATTTTTGTGGCTAAAATGAGGGGATTGGCTCTTCCTAGCAATTGCAGGAAGTGGGTCTTCAGGCAGTTTTGATTTTTTTTTTTTTTTTGAGGACAGATAGATTCACAGAATGTGAAAATGACTGTGCAGAATGCATCATTTCAATAGCGTATCTGCTTCAAACTAGTCTCAAGTGCAGTTACTCTAGAAGGTGCGTGAACGTTACTGGTTTGTAAGCTGCTTTAGTTAGCAAGTGTAACCTGTGGAGTTACCTAATTTAATATATGGTAAGATTATTGCAATGGATAGTAATAACTTGTTTTGCTTTTGACACTGTAAATTACTCTGCTGGAAGCGGATGTCATGTCACTTTCAAGTAGTGTAATCCAGATGGCTGGAGGGGAATAATTTACTGTGAAGTTAAAGATTTGGTTGTAAAGGGAGTAGTAAGGCATAATATGTGACTGGGTGATCAAAACCTATGTTTTTTGGAGACTGAAGCTGTGTGTTACAAATATGAGTTTTCTGAAGGAATCAATAGGCATGTGGTAAAAGAAAGTCTGGCTGAGAGTTCATGATTTTCAAAGAATTTTTGGCATGTTCTTTCACCAAAACCTCTCAAGCTGTCATAAGATACCTGGGAGGGGTATACTTTGCCTCCTTCTCCTTGTCTTTTAATGTCAGTCAGCTTTCATGATGGGGATGGGAGAGAAAATGTGTTAGAAATTTAAAATCAGAAATGTCAGGCAGAAAAATGGTGAATTGGGAATATTTACTTCTTATTGAAAACAATTAAAAATATCCAGAACTTGTAAGCCAAGCAAATTATTGTCTATGCAGCATATTTTTTTAATCAAACTGCATTCTTACATCTTAAAACTTTTTTTGAATGCCAAAATTATACTTGGGTAATGCCATGGAAGAGGCCAGCTCATTAGTGCTTATTAAAATAATGATTAGTTGTAGCTTCTGGCTTGAGCAACTGTTAAGCCACTAATGGCTGGAAGAACATACTAGGAGTAGAATCACCTATATCAGCTTGAATTTTATATTCTGCTCCACCAGTCAGATGCCGGGGGAAGAGGATAGTGGACTTTGTGGCCATTTGTTTTCCCGTGTGGTGTTTTTTATTCTCTCACCTGTAGTTAGCAGATTATTTCTGACGCGTATATATGCTCTTTCACATAAGCAGTGTAATCCTTTTCATAATAAATTATTTACAGAAATATTAACTTCAATAATTTGTTTTAAAAGAAAACAAGCTTGACTTATAATAGCATTAAAAGTATTGTGTTTCTCATATAGCCTGTATTCTACTTTAAGAGTGCTTCAGTATTTTCTTGAGCATAACCGTTTTAAAATTTGCACAGTTGGAGAGAAGTGTCATTACTGTTTCGAGAGTCAGTAAAACTGCCTAAAGATACGTGTACTATTTATCTTGCTCAATTTCCTTTTGAAGCAGAATTTTGTATAATCTCTCATTGTGTCTGTAATGGATGTTTTAAAAAAAAAAGTATTGAATTTTTAGCATCCTCAAAATTGTACACTTATTTATTGCATTCTTCTTGTTAACAGAAGGATTCTGTTTGTTTTTCTGTCTCTCTTTTTTTATAGCCTAATTTTGGTGCTTCTTTACATATCCTTAAAGTAGAGATTGGAGGTGATGGACAATCAACAGGTATGGATTTTGCATGAACAGGGTTTAATTTATTGTTGCAGTGATGCCGTAAGCAACACATCCTGCATGTGTCACTTAGCTGAAGTGTGGAGTTGCATTCTGTAGTTCTACTAAAGCTGCAGAAAAACATAATGAAGTCTGCTAACTTTTAGAAGAGAAATTTACACTAACATTCTGGAGACAGTTGTCACTATCATGTGGTTAATAAGTTGCATTCTAGAGCAAATGAGCTCTTTCCTCCCCCTGCACACACCGCCCCCACCCCCCAAGATTTAGGAAGTTCTTGTAGCTTTCTGAATTGCTGAGCATTTCTCAAACACTGGTTTTGTAATACAAACTGTAAAACTAGTGTAGGACTAGGTAGTTTATATCTTAAAAACATGAAAATGTGAAGACAGCTGGTGAGAAGCAATTTTGTTTCTTTGGTTTAATGAGCTGCTACATTTCACTGGAGTAGCACTGTCTGACAGTAGGCACTATATTTTTTTTTTTTTTTTTTTTTTTTGCCTGGCCACAATTGCAAATGAAAATGGCCTGGTGTAATTTGCCTAGCTGGTTATATTTACATATAGGAGAAACTGTTTAGTAACTGCTTGTGAAGCTGAGAAGCAGTAGCTAGACTACAGCACATCAATAGTAGACTTAAAGCAGGCTCGGTTAATAAATAGAAAGCATAGCATCTGTCTTTGCTGCATTTTATATATGTCTTTTGTTTACTTTCCTTAAGAAAAATTAACATGGTGAAAAGTATTATGCTGCATTTAAGAGCTTGGTATTTGATCAATAAATTGCTGGTTAGAGGAGAATGGAGTCATCTTCATGCATACACAGACCTTCTTTTCAAACGCTCTTGCTACTGGCGAAGGAGAAGTTACATGCTTCTTTGATCGCTTTCCAGATTTTAGAAGTAGAACAAATAAGATGCATATGTTTTAACACACTAGACTGCAGTTCTTATTCTGACCTCAGAGGTGTGATCAGGAGTCTTAAGTTTGGAATATAATTGTTGTTCTATGTCTCTGACAAGTAGAACTTTCAAATAGTCAGGTAAAAAAAATCAGTCCTATTTTCTGTAATGAAATGTGCTGTTTCAGCAGGTTTTATAACAAGAAAAAAAGTGTCTCATCAGAAGAGATCTCTGGAACAATTAGGCATATAGTTTAGCATGAGTAATTGTTGCAGTTGCATGCACAAGTTATTAATTGATTTTTTTTATGTGTAATGACTTCCCATGCAGCACTGATTCTTTTGCACCTTTCTAATTTGTTTGCCTTTGCCTGAGGGAAGTTTGTGCTTAGCCTTCAATTCTGAAAACTCTTCTTGCAGTCACAAAGCACCATGGAAATTATAAACCAGATCTTTTACTATAAAAATAAAACAATCTCTGTCCTGTAATGGCAGTTCCTTTCCTTTCTGTACCTGGACTTGCCTTGCACAGAAGAAACAAACTATAACCTTCTTTTGTTTGCCTTCTGGTTTAGATATAACCTGCTTCTACAAACGTTGGGGGTTCTTCCCCTTCCTGATCTTAATGCTGTAACTTTCCTAGTGGTTGTTGGGACCAAAATAATTGTGAATATAGATTTAGTATTATCATAGTTAGGGATAGAAAATGTCCAATAGTTAATCACATTCTGATATTAAAAGCAGGCATAGTCCTTTAAAAATATTAAATTTATGCTAAGTTAATATGCTAAGAATGAAGGGTGGCAAGTCTTGTGTGCTCCTCCAACTAGTCATTTTGCTGTGAAATATAAGCCAAAGAATGTGTGAACCATGTTGGAGATATGTGCTCACATACTATGGTGGTGAGCAATACAGAAAACTTTGTGATGTGTAACAGTGTATGACACAGAAGATAATTGTGAGCTGCCTCTTTCCTTCCTAGATGGTACTGAACCCTCCCATATGCACTATGAAAATGATGAGAACTACTTCCGGGGCTATGAATGGTGGCTGATGAAAGAAGCTAAAAAGAGGAATCCCCAAATTAAACTGATTGGTAAATTGCTTCAAGCTTTAGGATTTAAATGCTTTTTTCCCCCCAACTAAATGTCATATCTGACCCTTAATTAGCATATTTATTTTAATGGGTAGATGTTTTGATGTTGCAGTAGACAAAGCAGAATCTCTGATATTTCGTAAGCTTGCCTTGATGCTTTACTTAAACTTACCGTGTTTTATTTTGTTACAGTAGCAAAACATTCTTATTTTGTGCTACTGTAACAAGTAGCATAACAAGAATGAATGTAACAAGTAGCATAGGATCATTTGCTTTTGTCAAGTAACATTAATGCTTAGACTGTATCACAGCAATGAACATAAATGGTTTATCATCAGCTGAATTTATGAATAATAGAGTAAAAAAAATTGGGAGGGATAAATTAAACTTACAGGAAGCATATATGTAAATCTTATATGCACTAAATTCAATTATATGTTCTTACTACAAACCAATCACCCCCTCACCGTTGTAGTGGTTCTTGTCTTCTGAATTCTCTTATGTCTGTAGCTAAGTTGTAAGGGGACTTTCCTGTCTCCCTGTTTTGATGACGAGTTGTGTGTGTGCTGTGACAATACAAATGTGGAACCCTAGATTTTAGTTGAAACACTTTACGAAATGTATTTCGCATGAAGCAAGGTAATAAATCTATCAATTAAAAAGTATCTAATGCCCCTTCTTCCAGGGATCAGTCTTTGCCGCATCCAGCCACAAGGCATGACTTGGGGCAGGATTTGCTCGTCAGGTTCTGTTAGACAAGCACTGTGACAAGCAGTAAGCTTACCATCTATGAATGATTGTGATTATTAATAACCTCCCTCTTCCCTCAGATCAAGCTCTCAACAAAGGAAGGAGGGTTTGCCTTTGAATTAGCCTATGGTATCTTGTACAAAGTCAGTTGAAAACTTAGCAGGATCAGGTTAGGTAAATTTATTGTTCTTGTTTACTTCAAGATCCAGTAAACAGCTGAGACTTGGAAATGCTTTTTCATTATCCTAATCTTTCTTCCCCTATTACGATCAGATCATCACTTCTGAAATTCATATTGAGGAGATTAATGATTTTTGGTGTTCGGTATTGATCCTTTGTCTATAACTTTGTAAATTTTTATCCTAAAATCTTTGGAATTTTAAACCTGTTAGAGCCAGTACCACAAAATTGTAAGACTGCACGTAGTCAGCTATTCTCCAGTAATGAAGGTTTTCTAGCTTAGAAAAAGAAGCAACTATAATATGTTTGATCAATATTTATATTAGAGCATACTCGCCAGTTAAAAAAGTTCTGTTTCAACGTCTTCACTGGAACTATGTGAATTGGAAGTCCATATCTGCTCCGTCATTTTGGGTAGAACAAATTACAGCTTGCTATTGAAGCTTACTGAGTAATGTAGACCAACGACTTAATTCATTTGCTTTTCTTCTCTTTTTTCAGGATTACCGTGGACATTTCCAGCATGGATAGGGAAGGGTGAAAACTGGCCCTATGACTATCCAGATGTCACTGCTTATTATATTATTTCTTGGATATTAGGAGCTAAACAGTATCATGATTTAGACATTGATTATGTTGGGGTCAGTAAAGCAAAATCTCCTGTATATTTTATCTGTCTTCAGTTGCAAAATCTTGGTCTTGTCTCTATTTGTTGATTACTGGAGGAGGGGGATGGGAAGAGATATTGTTTTGTAATTGCAGTTTTGGCATTTTCTGTTGCAAGAGGAAAGGCAGAAGTTATGGTAGTTTACAGTCATTCTGCAATTATGGCCATTAAAGCAGAACCAGTGTAAAATGGCCAGTCTCCTGTTTTCACAATTCTAGAACAAAGTTACCAGAGAATTTGAGAATTCTGAAATCTGCTTGAGTCTTGGGCTTGTCATTTTCTGCCTTGCTTGTTCTGCTTGGATTTCAGCAGTTACCAGCTAACAAAAAGCATTAATTAAGAGAGTTTGTGAAAGTCAGCTAACATGACTTCTTGGCATAAAATATGATCACTGTTTTGTGGAAGCGGAGTCCCCTTGACGTTGCTGACTTAGTTCAGCTGTGTCAGTCTTGCATTTTGAGTAACACAGTGATGCTTCAGCAATTCAACTTGTGAGACAGGGAGAACAACTGCTGTTAATTTTTCTCTTTGCTATGCTCTTAGAGTAGAAGGTAAGTTCTGCACTTTACGTATGTGCAGAACATTGCATATTGTCTGATTTCTCTGTGGGTATGATCTGAAATACAGGAAAGCAGTGAGGTCTGTGAAGGCTCAGAAACTGTCAAAACAATTTTAGTGCTGTTCTGATTCTACATTGTTAGCCTTTACTGCACTTTTGGTTTATAGCAGGTATTATATATCATTATTTCCTTTATGATGAAATGAGCCTTTCAGTAAGTGACTTTTTGCTTGGCTCATTTCTGAAGTCACATATTAGCACTTATGGAAAGATCTAGAAGTATCAAAATCAAATGGACACATCCCACTTGCAAGAAACTGTCTGCTTGTACATGGTTGGGTAATCTACACGTACAGGGGGATGCTTTCACCTTTACTGGTGAATGCGAGACATAGCGCTTATGTTGTGATTAGAAAAAAAGAAAGAAGGTTTTTGACTATGCATTTTATTGGCCAGGGTATTCGGTAGAAAGGAAGACCAGCATTCCTGCATTTAAATTTTTAGCTGTGTTTAGCTTAAACACTCTTTCCATAAAAGATGGAAAATGCAGAGCAACAGAAATGAGATCATTTTACGTCTGTTTCTGTTTACTTAAACTATGCTAGTCTCTCTTACTCAAGTATGGATTTAGTCCATGCTTAGAAAGAACTATAAGTGTAATTGAATAACCCCCTGAAACTGTAGGCAACTGTAACTTACTCTAGCTTTCCTACGTCAGTGTGTGGCAACAGCAGCCATTCATTAGGACCACACCTTGAAGCCACAATGTGTTTCTCAATGATTTCTAACAAACTGTAGACCCATTAGTAGTAATGCGTAACACTGCTACCATTGTAGAGTTCAAGCAGCTCTAGAGTTCTTTTCAGCAAAGCAGCGATCAGTAGACCTCAGAGATAGATAAACAAGCAGTTATTTTGAAGTTTCATACAGAATTTTCCCCTGAAGAGCTGATAACAAAACCAACCAGAGTACTTTCCTCTAGCAAACTGAAACCATGGAGTTCATTAATGGATTGTATAATTTTACATATACGTAAATAAAATCTTTCATTATGGATTGCCATATCCTGATTTTTCTAAATGGCTTTTTGCTTTTCCTTTATAGATATGGAATGAAAGGGCATTTAGTAGCAAATATATTAAGGTATGTATTTTTTCTTCTTTCTCCAAAGTGAAATGTTTGTCTTTGTTATCATATGTAAACAACTAGCTTTTCTGAATTTGCCTAGAAAAGGGACCTTAATTCTGCAACTGCTTTGCTTACTGAGCTCTGTTTCTCATAATTGCAGGCATGGAATGTTAACAGGATCAGATCTCTACATATCTTTTTGTGTGTGTGTGAAACTGTTAGTTTGAAGTTTAAAGGTGTCAGTCTATGCTAAATGTTTAGGGCCTCTACATTTTAATGGAAGCTCCAGTTGATGCTACTGAAATCATACAAATTCATCATCTTTCTACTGCCTTGGATATAGTCCAAGACCTGGAATTACTTAAAATTCTGTAGTAAAGTTCCAGTGGATATAATACTATATTTATTGCTATAAAACTCTAGGTTCTTATTTTATGGAAAACATAATAAAGGCTCTCTGTTTTTAGTTTTGTAAAATTCAGTACTTCCTGTTCCAAAGGAGTTGAAAGAATACAGTATTCCACATAACCAACCTTGAGATATCTCTAATATCTCTCACTGCTCTCAGCCCCTGCTGCTTGTCAGCCCCTGCTGCTCCCTGCCCTTTATGAAAACTCACTTCAGTTTGTTATGTTATGTTGAAGTGGAATCTTAAGTACAAGCTTCTGCTTTGTTCATTTCCATGTTGCTGCTTCAAGGCTAAGAAGCAATAGCATTACCGCTTCTTAAAAGCAAGTAAGAGTTAAATTGAATGTCTAGAAAAAATGCTGATTTTTTTTCCAGGAATTGATTTTTTTTTTTTTTAGCAGGGATTGAATCCAATCTGCTTAAAATTAGCCAATTCATGGCTGTTAGAAAAGCTTCAGTTCTTACAGTTTGTATACACTGGATGAGGTTACTCACATCATTTGTCCTTGGCAACTTCTGTAGTTATTTTTTTTTTCAATCATTAGTTTTAATAGAATGATACAGGAAATGGTGTACAACAGTTAAACTTGACATTGCAGTAGAGCAAAAAAGTATTTGTCATGAAGCTGGCATATAAAATTCTGCCTACTCTTGAAAACTGAGAATGCTGTCCTATAAAATGTTACTTTTTAAAATGTTATTTCCTAGAATGTAGAATTAGATGAATACCCTTATAGCCATTTCCTATGATTTATGCAATGCTTTGACTGAGGGAGGGCAGGAAGCACTGGCAGAAAGTTCTATGCTGGGCGTATAGCTTGTACAAAGAAAGAGGAATACCTTATATCCAGCTTTGAGTTTCTTGTTAAAAAATATGTTAATCAACCATGTATTTTAAACTGATCTACTGGGTCAGTAACCACAGTAACTTAGTTTCCAATTCTTATCACATCTTAGACCAAATTCTGTTATGTATATTTCACTCCACAACTAATTTCATTAAAGGTATTTTCTAGACTCTCGCTTTTGTAGGCTGCTAGGTCATTAGTTCCTTTGGACACAGAGGTTTGGCACTAGAGTTTTCAAGTGACTTACAAAATCCCTTCTAGAGAAAACAAAAATACACTGAAGTGTGACACAGCAGAATATCTTGGCACCTATGTCAAGGTGTCTTCTTTCTTTGGGCACGTTAAGTAACAAAACTCTAGTGGATGTGTAGATGCTTCAGATTTTGCTAGTGAAGCAACTTAAATCCCTGTCTAAACTTGTTCAGTGGGTGTGCTTAGAATCCTCTTAAAATATCCCATCCCAGTGTGTGTTAACTACAAACCATAGCCTAACTTTTTAAAGCTGGGAAACAAGTTCATAGGGTGCTGTCTATTACAAAAACCCCTCAGGAAACAGAAGTTTTCTGTTATATTTAGCCTCAGGCAGCATGGGGTCCAGGGATTTCTTTTTCAATGGAGAAATCAGTAAGGTTACTAGTAGTCTCCTAAAGGATAACCCTAATAGTAGGTACGTTATGCTGGTAGGCTAGGAGGGGGAGATGTGTGTGTGGACTTTAAGTAGAAATCTCTAGTTCTTCAGTATGTATACTACAGAAGCAAAACTAAACAGAACTGGAAACACTTGTTTGCAGGCTGGAGTAAACCAATGCAAGTAAAATGGAAGATAAATAGTGAGAAATGTATTTTTTTTCTTTTTTTTGAGCTGCAAATATTATGTCTTTTCTGACTAGATGTTATCTTGCTTGGAATGCCTATGAGACTGAACCCTTTTTACAAAGAATCATCAGAGAGAAGGCAGATTTTATTGTAAATAAAATACTAATTTTATTTCCCTATATCACTGGCTCTTTTTTAAAAAAAACTGTTTTTCTGGCTTTCTGTATGTCTTGTAAGAAATAGAAGTGTTCTGTTTCGCTCAGTCCTATGTCATGTCACCTGGAGGTTTTCTCATCTGTTTGACTTGGCTTCCTAAGGTGGGGAGAATGAATTAACAAACTATGGAGCGTAGGTGTGGCATTCTGCTTGTTAGTTTTTTAAATGCTGTTGAATTAGGACTAAGCTTTTGGTTTCTAGAGCTAAATGTTTAGTTTAAAATTTGATCATAAAATCACCCCAATGTTTGCTGAAAAGTGTCAGCCTTCCCTCCGCTGTACATTAATTGATATAAGGCTTTTTATTAAACACCTGTTTTACCATTCATTCTCTTACTTTGCAGTGTTGTGTAGCATTTATTCTCTAATCAGCATGATAGTTCTATTTGCCACTTTGGAAAATGGTCTATTTACTGAAGTATGCTGTTGCACACCAAACATTGTCGGTAATGTCTGACAAATACATGACACAGATAAGCTCTTAGTTATCTTACTATATTTTTACTTACTTCATCCACTAAGGTGCTAGTTATGTTTCTTAAGTAGAAAAAATGAAAAAAGAAATGATTCTATGTCTTATAAATTCTTATTCAAGAAGATCGTATTCTTCCAATTAGATTTTTAAATATTGTCATCTTAAAATAACCCTATAATTTAAGTAGTATGTGTATATAAATGTGAATACTGGGTGTGGGGGAAGCAATCTGCATATGTTGTTATGGAGTGCATTTTGAGTGTCTACAGTTCTGTGTCCTTGGTACACTTATCTATCAACGTGGAAGTTCTGCACCCTTTCTAGTCCTTTTGTTCTTCTGAACTATCTCCATGTTTAAGCAGTTTTCCTGAATGTCTAGCTAGTGAGAAAGCTTTCAATTGCAAGGACCTTACTGTAAGTATTTCTGCCATTATGAATTTTTCTTCTGGTAAACTTTATGCTTCAAAGGCTTCAAGCAGCTGCATGTAACTTCATTGTTACTTTTCTTCTTCTTAATAAGTTTTATGTCCTTTAGATCTAAGTTTTTATTATCACCAACACTTGCACTTTGCTTTGTGTTCTTATTTGACTAAAGTCAAAATATAAATGCTCCCTATTCTCCTTCACATTGCTGGAGGGCTATTACAATTATTTAAGGATTCACGCCTACTGATCTTCAAATGGTTGTAAAAATCTTTCTTATGCATGCATACATACAGCACGTAGTACATCATTCCTTTATATTCAAGATTGAAAAAAGGAGTTTCAACTGTGGACTGATGTCCTTTTTCAGACGCAACTGTATGTGGAAGCTGGTGAAAATTCTCTCTTAATTTTTTTTTTTCAATTGAGTGTTCAGATGAAACATGCTTGTATAATATCAGTCCTGTATAGACCTGGTTCATTCTTAACTGTTAGAGCTGGGTATATTTTGCAGGTATACATCTACAGGCAGATGTGAGAGGTTTATCATCTTTGATAGTGAAATAATAAGGAGAATCTGGAAATACAGAATAGGAATTCTGTTCTACTGGCATGTTTGAGTTCAAAGTTGACTGCTGTCAGTTTTGTTGTAAATATGCAATTCCAGTTTTATGCATTATGTTCTTGAAAATTAGTGACATATGAGAGCCAAGTAGTGGGTAAACTTAAATATCAGACACTTAAAACACCAATGATTTTTTTTTTTTTTTTTTGTTCAGTAAAATTGCCTGTGAAAAGAATGCTTGGATGCTCTTCACTTGAAAAGGACAGATGCTTGGCAAAGACTTTTGTTCTTGTAGTGAACTGCATGGTTGCAAGTTTTTTTCTATTTTAAAACTTCAATCCCTGTTTTCTCAATAGACTTCTTTTTGGATCAAGTTAACTTTCACTTTTGATCACTTGTAAAGGCGTGTCCACTTCCACGTTCCATCCGATCATCACTTTTAGATGAACTTAACGTGACTGACTGTATGATAAATCCATTACTCATAAGTAATGCATTACATGCATGCGGTGGATGGAGTCAGTATGTTGAAAGTTTCTGAGTGGAGTACACGTATGCACATGGGGTGTCAAAAGTAATCCAAGTTGATGAGAAGCCCATTTTTATGTAATGGCTATCTGAATGTCATAAATAACCCTCCAGTGTTAAAAATACTTATCTTTGTCTTAGTTATCATCGTAGCTGTCTTTTGGGAAGTGAGAACTTTTCTTATCCATCTTGGTTTGAAGACAAATGCTTCCACTGATGACTACTGCAGTTCTTAAATTGTTTTCAGTCTAAAATTTTCATGTTGCCTGGTTGATGAAGGCTGTGGTGTTATCTGTTACTAAGGTACTTCGACAATCTTTGGACAGAGTGGGTCTAAGGAACGTTGGCATCATCGCTGCAGATGGAGATTGGAACATTTCAAAGGAGATGATAGTTGATCCCTATCTTAATGATGCTGTTGAGGTAGTCGGGTAAGTGTGGGAGAAGGAAGAAGTTTTACACATTGCTTATTACTTCATTTCTGTAAGTAAATCTTCATCTCCATTTTGAGAAGCCATATATTCTTATTTCATACTTCCTAGCCTTTTCCAGTTTTGTCACCATCACGTACAGTGGTGACTGATTACTCTTTCATGTCTTCCCCTCTTCTTGCAGTTTAGTGCATGTGTAAGGTAACCTTACCACGCTTCCATCACTTCTTTCAAGTGTTCAGTTAGGAGCTGTGTTTTAGGCTTCTTATCTTGGCACTAGTGAATGACAAGAGACTTTTAGCAAATCTGCATGTGCATCTTCAAAGTCAGAAAAACCTTAGGACTGAATTATTAGTCTGCAGTCAGTTTTAATTTTAGGTGAACTTGAACTTTAACACTAGAATTTATCACTCTGGGACTTTCCATGCTTGCAGCATTCTCTGTTATGTGTCCTTTGCTTGAGATTTTTCTGGTCATGTCCTAAACAAGGAGTTTCTGTTTGTGTCTTTTATCTGATAACAGATAGTATTAAAGTGCACACACAGTTGGTGAAGTAGAAGTAAAAGCAAGCATCCGAAGTTTTTGTTTGTTTGTTTGTTTTCTTTTAAACTAATACCACCATCTCAGTTTTAGCAGCTAGGAAGCCCACTGTTGTAGTTCTAGCAAATGGCAACTTGAAAGTTTGTCTGCACTCTTGCTCCATAATACGCTTTCTTACTACCTTGCTTCTGTCAAGTGGCTTGATACTTATTCTGCTGCTCTTGCTTTTCTGGTAACCTCCGATTTCTCAAAACTATAAATAGGTTTTCAAAATTTGTAGCATGCTCCCAGTGTAAATGACTTATACAGGTATAAATTGTTCACTTGTATTACATTTGTTAACATGCTTACCTCTATGGTTAACCTTACTGTGATAAGAACATGCTTGTGGTCCCTAGTGTACCATTTATCCTCATCTATATGTAAGAGACTGTGATAATATACTCATAATTTTTTAAACAAATGCATGGTCCAAAGGTTATAGCAAATCAGTTAAGCAGGGATTTCATAAAGCAACTGCTTGTGTATGTGTGGAGCTTATAAAAATTGATCACCTGGAAGTGGCTGCCTGATAAATGCTAATTATAATGCCAGCGTTGGTTTAAAAACTTATGATTCTAGGTTAGGCAAGACTTGCACCTCAGCAAGTTATAGTGCATTAGGAAATGTTTTAGTTGTGATTTCCATGCCAGTGAAACTTCCAGAATGAATGCACTGAGTGTCTATGCTTCTTATTTCTTTAAGAGCTTGACAGAATCAAGGCTAGAAGTACCTATTTCTGTTTGTAGCCCTCAGGGCTATGGACATGTTGTTTTGTTGTTGTTTTTTTTTTTTAAGATGAAAGTCCCTTTTATCAGAGATTTTTCTTGAATGTCACACATATTTTATTCCCAACTCCCCCACTCCTACTGATCAGAAAAAAATTAAGAGTTAGGAGAATATTTCCTGTGCAGTAGTGTTGTTACATATCAAGAAATTAAGGTTAGTACAAAACACCATGTTTCTCAGCCAGTGCTGACTTGAAGGCATTAACTACCAAACAGAGTTCTTGCTGACCTAGAAAAAGATAATAATATTTAGCTGTCTGTGCTTCAAATGCTCAGGTTCAGAAAGTTGCTAAAAGTACACTGTATCTGTATGTCTCTTAGATAATTGTGTTTGTTTGCAAAATCTGCTTGACAATCTGTTTTCCTAAATAGTCTTAAGTTCTTTTCTCAGAAATCCTTTCCTGTACATTGTACTCTTTTTCAAGTATAAGCCTCTCTGTAACTTTTTCTTACTTTTTCTATTTTGAAAGGGAAACCTGGGATTGAATTTATATTGTTTTATTTAGAAATTATCAAGATAGTTGAAATTACTGCTTTGGCATCCATCCACAAAAAGTAACTTTTCCATTTCTTTGTGTTTCCTTTCATTTTCTTTTCTCCTTTCTTTTCTTTTTCACATCGGGTAATTTTTACCTTGATAGCACTGCTCCCTGTGGAGCTTTATCCCTGCCTAAAATACCATTTGCAATCCCAAGCATATCTAAGGTAGATTTAAGGTAAAGTTTGTATGTTTGTTTTTCCCCTCCGTATTTGCTGTCTGCTGGCTTGTGATTTGAAAGATAGAGGACTTCTTGTTTTCTCTTTAGAGTAAAGGCTACCCAGCTATTATCATTGGTTGAGGGAGTGGTTGTCTTGAGCATATTGCTTGCCATCATTTCATACCAATGAGTTGCAGTACTTGCCATTGAAAACAGGAATTTTGTTAGAAGAGGAAAAGTGTTTATCTGGTACTAAATCTAATTGCTTACCCAGTATTCATAAAATGCTTGAAAATGGGGAAAAATAATTGGAATATAGTTAGCTCAAGTCTTAAACTGCGTTATGTTATGCTTCCTTGTTTTATTTGGAAGACCGTCTTCACTACTCTCTTCCTATGCTATTTTGATGGGTGCTATTTCTGTATTTCTATAGTATATATTCATATTAATTTTCTCCCAGGCTGTATTATGGCTCAGTACTACATCTTCTATTAGACTGGGATTATGGTTGCTGTGTTTAACAATGCCTAGCTCTATTTTTCAAGTCTTTGTTAAGGGCCTGTATGCCAATACACAATTAGACTTGAATACATGCCATGATATTTTTTTTTCTGATCTTTATCCAAAAGTGGACAAACTGAAAATGTTTTTCCATAGTTATCAATGATTTAAGTTATCTTTCCCTTGTAAGCCATTACAGTGGACAGTAATTGTATATCAGGTGGTAGGAAAAAATCTGCTTTCATCAGTTTTTATTTACCAGACAGAACAAATCATATTTTATTTTAAGTTGATGTAGCAGGAGGCTTTTCTAATACAATGTTCAAATAGCAAAAAATAGCAGAAACAATTCAGGTTGTGGTGTTTGGTTTTTTTTTTTTTTGGTCTCCTAGTGTCTGTTAGTTAAAAAGAAAGAAAACAATCATGGTAATTCATAATGAACAAAGATGATGGGTGACATATATAAGACCTATTTGTCAATGACTCTGGCTTTTATGTAAGGAGTTCTGTTGATTTTCGTAGCTAATATAGTTGCAATTTTGGAGGAAGCATTAGTCTTATGATCCAGGAATGCTTTCTCAGTTCAGTGGGAAGAACAAGTTCACTTCACTGTTACTTGCTCTTCCTGAGGTAGAAAACATTTTCTGTAAGAGAGAAAGATGAATTGAATTGGCTGAGACTGTGCTAAGCTGGTGCAACAATAAAGATTAATTACAGAAAATACTGTCTTCTGCATTTATTTTATGATTTTGGAACACGCTGCTTTTGCCATGATTTTAAACAGGATTTTTGTATTACATAGTTCAGAGCACAAGCTGTAACTGATCTTAAGACATAATGTTTGTTTCAATTAACAACAATAGATTTTAGTGGTAGAACAGCCTTGTGTGGGGCTGCTTTTTTTGGATCTTATTTCTGGGGATGTTATCCATAATTAGGTAGAATTATTGACTAACTTGGTTTGTACAGGACCTCTGGAGGTTATCTTGTTGAACTCCACTGCATCAAGCAAGTGCAATTAGATTGTGGTGCTGAGGCTTGTTTAGCTTTAATATCTTCACAACCCCTTTGGGCAAGTTATTCTGTGTGTTTGAGCATACGCATGCTCTTTCTTTTTTTATTTTTTTTTCCATTTCTTTTAAGTTCTTATACATAACTGAATCTTTCTTCAGTCCACAACCTGTACTGTTGCAAGGGGTTATTCTGTCCCAGGTGTAGGACTTAGTGATTGCATCTGTTGAACTTTATGAGGCTCCTGTCAGACTGTTTTTTTCTGGTCTATTAATTCCCTCTAAACAACAGCCCTTTTTTTTCAGTATATAATTGCTTTTGTGGGTCAGCCCTGGTAGGCAGCTTAGCCCCACACAGCTACTCATTCACTCCTCCCCAGTGAGATAGGGGTGAGAATCAGAAAGGTGAAAGAAATGATTTGAAGGTAACGCATTTGACGTTATCTGAATTTACAAGTACAGCAAACGCTGTTTAGGGGACCTCTGGACTTCAAGAAACTACGTTGTTAGACTTGGTCTTATGTGACATTTTAGAATTGTTTCATTGACTTTTGAGGCCTTAAAATGTCTCTAGGGAAGTTTACAGTCATTGCAGTTTTAAAACTTTGAATAAAATGCAGTTGACTAATAAGGTGTGTATGTGTCCAGTGTTTTTCTCGTTCCTTGTTTTGTTTGTATTTAGGAAGAGCTGATCTCATTTGTGTTGCTTCACTGTTAAAATGAAATAGTAGATTAGCAGGGATAATAGGGGGGAATCAACTCCGTTTCTTAATTGAATGTTTACTGTGCTGTCACAAGGTTTTTAAGTTACAATTCAGTTGCCCTGTATGTGGTCCTTGTAGCTAGCCCTCAGCATTGTAACATCTAAGTGGCTGATCTGCACATAGAGTATCTTGCATGAAATGTGATATGCTTTGTCTTTAACTTTATCTGCAGATTTCTGTGTGTAAGAAAATAAGAACTAAATGTTTTTAATTTTTCCTTTGTCATGTGCTTTGGGGTTTGGCATGGTAGAGGAAGAAGGTGTCCTTCTTTGAAGGCACTTTGTGCTCCACAATCTATTACGCTTCGTTTTATGTAACAGTTGTTGTCTGAGTAAAAACAAGAATTGGAACATGATTTATTTTGAAATCTGTTCAAATAGTGCTGATGAAGATGCTGCCTTTCCCGATATAAATTTTTAACAATTTGAAAAACATTTTTTTATTTCTCCCTTCTCTCTGTTCTTTGCTTTCCTTTTTTTTTTTCTTTTTTTTTTTTTTTTTCCCAAAGCTGTTGAGATACACATTGGATAAGCACGGTCTGCAGCAGGTGAGGATCATAGCCAGCGATAGACTGTGGGAGCCCATTTCCTTTGTCTTGCTGCTTGACTCTGAGCTCCACGAAGTGGTCGATGTGATTGGGTAGGGGGTTCTCTCTTTTTTTCTTTCTTGGTGGTTTGTTCATAGTTTGTCTTCACCTCACTTATTTATAACTAGCACAACCATAGCTTTACCTTTCTGTACCCTTACCTGCAATGAAAGGATTGATACTATAATATTTCTTACTAACATCCTGGCTGTTGTTCTGGTGACAGCCTCAACCCTTTAATTGAATCATGAGTCTCCTGTAAGGTGGAAGATTCCGGTTGGCTGTGGTTGCACTTTTGATGAATTGCAGGTTTTTGGGACAACCCTGTTTACTCTGAGGGTTGTTTTGGTTCCTGTATTTGGTATGCAAAAGTGCTCTAGCTTTACAGTTTTGTATACAGCCTTGTATTACAGACTTCCACTGGTCTGTTACAGAAATGGGCGTGATCCAGAAGTGAATTGGGGCTGTGATTCTTTTTTTGAGTCACAATAACGTCTTGATTCTCCCCGTTTTGATGGGAAAGCTTTCTTTGAAAAGCATGCAAACAGCTGACTTGTTTTTCCGGTTCTGGGTTTCATCATATAATACTAATATTTTGCAAAAGTAGTAGACTAAATGTGAGATTGATTACTGACTTGTCTGCTGAATGGATATGTGTGTAAGACTTGTTCATTAACTTTTCTTTTTATAGTAGTTCTAAATTTTAATTATTAGGTTCCATAAACTTGCCTGACCCAATTGGCATGTTTCAAATGTGGCTGTTCCTTGCCTCAATTTGAGTCTTTTTAATTCATCTTTATATATCTGACCCGCAGGAGGTGTAGAAATGAAGGCTTTCCCTCCAAATACAGATACACAGTCCATGTCCCTTCCAGATCAATCTCTCCCCCCCATTCTGAATAACAAAAAGTATCCTGGCAGTTTTTTGCAAGTAGAGTCTTGGATAATTTGTGGATCAACAAGTGAAAGCAATTGTGAATTCCCTCTGATCAGATACAAAGCCACTGTAGTTACCATGATCCCAATGTAGTGAGCATGCGTCCTTTCTTGCTTTTGTCAGCTACAAGTATGCATCCAGAGTCAGTTCCTGAAGCTCAATGGTTTTTACAATATCTTACTAAGCTATAGTTGCTTAACTCTTTGCAAATGTGAGTTTTATGTCCTTACTCTGATTCAATCTTAACAGAGAGATGAAACACTCTCTTGTGTAATGGATAATCAGTTGGCTACTGGACACCTAGTGGTGCACATCTCATCATGGTATTTTTTTAAAAAAATAATTGTTGGCTTTCTTTTTTTATTTCAAAAGTATTTCAGATAGACAGGATTTTACATGAATGCACATAAATCAGTTTTGGACTTTGTAACATAATTTGTGATCTGTGAGGTCTCTCATCAGACAAGCTGGATTGGAGATCAGTTAAAACTGCTGCTTTTGGGGTTTTTTTTGCACTATTTGCATTGGGGCTTCATCTGTAAGATACTGTAATGGCTAGAAACTAGGTGGAGCCCTGAAGACACACTGTAAAACTATTAATAGATGTTCACCCACATAGGAATGACACAGGTCACCAAAGCTCTTTATAATGTGATACTTCCAAACAGCTTTTCAGCGCTATTATGGATGCATCAATTTTACCAGTGAAATGAAATATAATGAATTATAAACAAGTATTACTCCTACTTTGAACAAATTTAAATTACATTGTAGCTCTTGAAAACAATGTTTTTCACGGATGGACTTGCAAATTCCATGGTTACTTTAGGTGTGCTTTAGTAGTAGTAGTACTTTAGATGTGCTACTTATTTGTAACACAGTTAAACCAGTTAGATTTTTGCATTCTCTACAGTTAGAGACCAAGCTATTCCAACTCTACATGTTGAAAATTTACACACACCCAGCCACCCACCATTGCTCTTCCTGCTATTAATTGAAAGAAAATAGGAAGTGTTCAGAAAGTCTCAGTGAGTTTAGAAGTAATAACTTTCATTTTCATCTTATATAAATTTAATATGCCATTAGGTGACAATTCAGTCTTTTTGGTTAGCAGCATCAGTGTTCTTAACCAGATCTGTTCCGAACACAGTTGGCTGTGTCAAAGAAAACCAGACCTTTACAGCAATGTGTTAGACCTAATTATGCCCAAGTTAACAACCTAAGAAAAACAAGATGATGTGACATTACTCCATGATGGAATCATAGAATTGTCTAGGTTGGAAGCATCTATAGTAGTGGGAATGCAAACTGTCCCAAGTCCCTCCCGGGCCTATGTGCTGACATAGAATGAGAAGCAGGAAAGACAGTGTTGTTAGCTGATGATTTCTGTTTTCTAGAGATGTTTTTGAGAACTAGGTTTTCATAGGTAGTGCTTTTCTGCAAAGCTTCATTGTAGTGTATTATTAAATAGGCTGATCTTTTCTAAGATTTATGTTATTTCTAAGGCCATGTTCTGATGCATAAGAGAAAAATGGTGGAAAAATGTGCTATTTCTATTGTCGTTTTCTCCTGCAGACCATTGCTATATGCAAAACAAAAAATGACACAAAGATTTTTGTTTGTTTGTTTTTTAACAAAGTTATTCAAATGAAGTCACTGTGGACAATTGTGCAAAGCAGCATTTGCAATCCATAAGTAGAAGAACTTTTCTTAATTAATATTATTTTCTTAATATATCTGATTTAGTCTAGCTGCCCTACACAGGCAACTGTGTGTTGTGGTTTTGGGTTTTTTTTTTTTTTTTTACATTGGAGCTATATTGTTCCATCATCTGCTGTATAAAACACACTCAATCTCATAATAGTTATTATTTTAAAAACACTTTGTTACCACTCTAACAGCTAGAGGCCCTAATGATAGATGAACCAGCTAGAACCATCTGCTGGTTCCAGAGAGACTGAAAGAAAGAGGGAACAATGGAAATATTTTTTTCTTTTTTATTTTTTTAGTAAATGACAGTGGTTTGGAGAATTCAAACACTGATCGTAATAGCTGTTGGTAAATTCTTCTCTCGCAGTGACTTTAAACTTAGGTGTCTTTCTTTGTAAACTTAGGTAAGCTTTAAACTTAGGTGTCACTTTTATTGTAATTCTGTTCCTACTATTCCTTTCATTGCCTTTTCTCCACCAAGATCCATTCTTTATCCCCCTTTCATGTTATACATCAATTTTCCTCTTTCTCTGAAATGGTCTTCTGCTATAGTGTGTCTGACTCTGCTCTTTTGACCAGAGAATCCAAAATCCCACTGCTTCTGCTGAAGCATTGCTTTTGTAAGAATGATGCATAAAATCTACTCCAGTTCATCTTTTCAGGCAGCAAGAAAAGTAGGTGTTTAGGTGTCTGTGGTTTTTCTTGAAATATTAATCATGATACTCAGGTCTCTCCAAATGGTAGTGGTCCTTGAGTGGACCAATTATTTCCTGGGGGTAATTGGAGTATAGTCGCTCCTTCATAGGAGTTTTCATTTCCAGTGAGGTAAAAAGATTGTTTTCACTACTGAAGAAGCAGAGCATGCTGTTCTGGACGCAGCTAATCTCCTGTCCTTTGCTGCACACCTTTTGTTAGTTGTTGAGGCTGTAGAGTGGCACAAGAGGTCTAAAAGAGGGCTGTGGCATGATCTAGTGTTTTCTTTAAATATAAATCGCATAGAGTTCAGCAAGCCCAGCGCATACTGTGCGCGAAAGCCTTCATTATAATCCCATAGCAAATGTGTATTTGGGTGGGTCTTTTTAAAGTATGTGCTCTACAGTGCTATTAAAAGTTTATAAAAAAAAAAAAGGTTGGTGTACTTATTTTTTTAAAAAGATAGTGTTCGTATGAAATAGGAGTTACAAACTCTTTAGTTGTGTCCTACTTCTTAAGGACTAATCTAGATATTAATGAAAGTAAAACAAACCCCCCCGGTTAACAGCACTGTAAGTGAAAAGCAAATATAATGTAAATTATGTTCATTAACAGTAATAGAAATTGCATCTAAGAGCAGAGAAAAATTATTAATTTCTCAGCTGGTGTTGAAACTGTTTTACCTGATTGCATACCAATGGGACAAAATGAGAATGTTATATGTGTGTGGGCTTGTAAGTGGAGCATAGCTGTCAATAAAGATACACTGAAGGAGTCTGTCGCTAGAACCTGTTTGTTCTGCCTGTAACCTTAATCCTGTTTATCATCGCTATTTTTTCCAACTTATTTCCATAGCTTTTAGTGAATCATTGCTTCTGTTTGTACTTCTGGGCTTTGATTTTTCTTTTTGTGGTAAGTGCTCTTTCTTTTTAAAACATTGTGTAGGGCTCACTATCCTGGAACAAAAACAGTGCCAAATGCCTTATTGACTAAGAAGAAACTGTGGTCTTCAGAAGATTACAGTACTTTCAATGATGAAGTTGGTGCAGGCTGCTGGGCTCGGATCCTGAACCAAAACTACGTGAATGGAAACATGACCTCGTAAGTGTTGTGCACTGTTGCTCGCCTTCACAGCTTCATATGTAAGAATTGTTTCAGGTACTATATAACACATCCATCTGCTATGGTAATATAGTAAGTAAACTGAAACTCTTTCCACTGTCAGTCTGAATTCAAATATAGTAAGGTATGAAGTTTACTGTCCTTACCTCTTTCAGGGGTAGAAGTCCCACAAGTTTTAATCTATTCTTGAGTTACTGTTCCACAGTATCCAATGGCTTATGCAGCTGAGTTCAGATGCCTTTGAGACTCTGACGATATTTGTTAAAAAGGGAATGTTCTTAAGAAGAACTAACAACACGAAAAACATTGGAGGAAAATAACAGTAAAGCTAGTTTTTCTACATTTTTCTTAGGGTCTTTATCATGTTGTTTGTCTTCAGTAGTCCAAGTAGGTACAGATGTCATTATCTAGTTTTTCCATACAACTTCTTTCTCAGAGTCCATTCTAAAACTTGCTGTAGTCTTTTGATATGTTTACTGTTTCCTGCACATTTTCTTTCCAAACTGAAATATGGGAGAAAGCTGTTCTGTTTATTGGGAAATATGTAACTTGCAGTTTTAAAAGAGAATAGAAAACACACTTTGATGTTTCCAGTGCAACAACTACTAATCTGAAAGAAAAAAAAAATCTGATTAAAGAAAATCTAGACATCAAGATGTAAGCATAATTGTTCAAAGTTTTTAGTTTTTATGTAACTTCATTTTGCAACAAAAAAGACAAATGTTTTTTGTCTGAAATGCTTGAAATGGAGCACAACACAAAGCACTTGGATACTCGTAAAGGGAAGTTTCTTGAGTAACATGGTTTCTATGATTCTTCTGTCTACTCTCCAAGCTGAAATTTTCTAATAGGTGAATACTTCCTATGTGAATTCCTGACCCTTCTGGTTGCCTCTTGACTCTCATATACTTTAGTATCTTACTTTAGAGTCTTTCTTTTCCCATTTTTTTTTTTCATTTTGACAAGCGCTTTGTAATTATATATGCCCCATTTGTTTAGCAACCTGATAGCGAGACCTATGTATTGTATTTAGAACTTATTGTGGAATAGTTCCAAGTCCATATATCCAATATTGAAGTTATCTTGGCTTTTATATTGTAAACAGACTTTCTGATGACAGGCAGCTTATCTTTCTGCTAAGCTCATTTCCTTTGAATTTGAGTTGCCTACATGCCTTTTCTAAGATTGAAACTATGCGGAACAAGTTTAATGTGAGCAAGTTGTTGAATTTACAATGCAGGAGTTGTTTATTTTATGAGCAACTTTTGTAGGATTTCAGATCTCTTCTGAAATGCATATATAGTGTGCTGAATCTATGGCAGTGACTTTAGAATATGAGGCCTTTGCACTCATCTGTATGCAATAGCAGAGCAGCATGCTAGCTTTTGGTTTCTTCGTAACTGCTTTATTGGCTGCGTTTCCATACTTAGGGGGCAGAGGTCTTAAGTTCAAGGTCCTAGCAGAAGATTTTCAGTGAAGACCAAATCAAAAGACCTGAAGTAATTAACCTTGCCAGTGTCCTGACAACTGCTTGAAATGGCAGCAACTCCTGGAGGATGGCTCGTTAACATTGTTATTGGTTTGTTATTTATACAGATAAAGGAAGGATTATTTTTTTTTTCACTGGTACTTCTACTGTCCCACCCCTCCATCCCCACCTTGCTTCCAAAAAAAAAAAAGTTACCAGCGGGAACAACCAGCCAACCAAAAAAACCCCCAAAAACTACCTCAACAAAAAGCTGTGAACTTTGGTAACTCAATTTTTTCCCCTTCAAAACAGGAGGAAAAGTAAATATGAATAGTCTCTAACCCTCAGTGCACATGTCCTTTAATGTGCAACTTTTTATGGTGATATAGCCAGAGAATGTATCATCAGCTTTGTAAGAGTTTGATTTGTTTTATTTTCCTCTCCTGTGGTTTTTTTTTCCTTTCTCCTTTAGCTGGAAAGATTATTATTTTTTTTTTTGGTATGCTAGAGAAAAGAGGAATAAATTATTATACTAAGTTCATCTAATGCTACCTGTATGAATGAAGCAAGCAAACCTGTTTTTCTTCCAGAACCATTGCATGGAACTTGGTAGCTAGTTATTATGAAGAGTTGCCCTTTGGTCGATGTGGATTAATGACAGCACAAGAGCCGTGGAGTGGCCACTACAAAGTAGAAGCTCCTATCTGGATTACAGGTAAAAAGTTTGTACATAAATTTGTGATGATCTAACACAGACCATAACTGTATTTTCCAAGGCCTTTATTTATTTAGTGTTTTTATGTGTAATATTTTTTGTACCAAATTAAATTATTTTTGTGGAAAGTTTTGTGAATACTTTGAAGAAGAAGGGAAAAAAATCTCCTTTCAATAGAAAGCAGAAAGATCCATTAGCAAGGGAAATCTTAATACTTGACTGTTAGATGCAGTAGAAATAAACAAACTACTGCCTTTTATAGCTATTACTATTAAAGTGTTTTGATCTAAAATGCCCATAAATGTTAGTGTACTTTCCTAGTTCCTTTCCGTTTTTTTTTTTTTTATCCTTAAGTAGACATTTGATACCTCTAAATTTGAAAAAATGGAACAAAGAACCTCTGTATTCTTGTCCTGCTTGAGATTCTTGGCTTGTGTAAGTCAGCATTTCCTTGTGCTTGAGAAAAGGGGAATTACGTAGATATAGTGTTTATGGACACGTGTATTCAGTGGCTACTCTGTAGTCCTGTAATATTTTACTGTCTTTGCCACAGTTCAGTAGAGTAGGTAGCATATGCAATGCCATAAAGGAGTGACAAGGCAAATGCTTTCCTTTTTATTCTTCTGCTAGTTACCTGTATATGTAAAAACATATTAAAAAAACAACGGCCATATTGTCATATGAACAGTTCAGAACAACTGAGCAGTTTTTCCTGTTTCCATGTTGCTCAGGATTTTCATGATCTAGGTCATATACTTCTTTCGTACTCTCTCTTACGTGCTGAAAACCTTTACTTATTTAGTTATCCCTCATGGAGATTCCCATCTATGCTTTCTCTCACTCAAATCTTTTTTTTTTTTAAAAAAAAAAAAGATATTTTGGAAAATCTAAACTCTGGTGAATATTCATATTGAATGCACATGACTGACTTATATAGTGGTGTAGTAGTTTTTTCTTCCAGTCTGAATAATTGCTATTATTTTAACTGTTTGGTCTGCCACAGAGATAATGTTTTTAATTGTGCCTTAGTGTAATTCTTTAATCTTTCTTCTTGTATCAGTAGAATCTGTTTGGAAGTTCCATGACTTGCTTCCCAAAATCAAGTTATGTTGTGTAAGAATGGAGAGAAATTTTAATTCAGACCACAAATTATATTATTTTTTATTAAGACTTAATTATTTTCCTCTATTGCTTTTTGTTCTGTTTGTCTCAGCACACACGACGCAATTTACTCAGCCAGGCTGGTCGTACTTGCAAGTGGATGGACACTTAAAAGGAGGTGGCAGTTTTGTAGCTCTGACAGATGGCCTAGGAAACCTTACCATCATCATTGAAACTATGGTATGTGCATCAGCAATTCCAATGAACTAGAAAAGAGATAGGAAATGTTTTGTTACGAAGAACCTGCTTTGATCGATGTAGTTCATTATCTATGGATATGTTCTTTGATGCTTGTAGCTTTGTTAGTCAGACCAGTAGAGGTCCTTCTTTCTGTCTAAATTTTGAGTGAGTAGTTGAATCTTCCCAGAGACCAATTTATATGTCATCTTTATATCACAAATTAGCTTTAATTTGATGACACTCTGTAAGGAAATTCAATCATGTACTTTTTTTTAAGTGGTATTCAAGATAAAATTATTAAGCTAGTATAATTGCAGTTGTCATTCAGATAACAGCAAAATAAATAATTGTAAATCGATCCTATGTTTCTTTTTTAATTTCAATTTATGCTATATACTTTTCATGAACATTGCCATATGATGCATCCCAGTAACGTATGTTCCTTCTGTTACATTTATTTTTCTCTTCAGACTCATAATCACTCTGAATGTATCAGGCCTCCACTACCTCATTTCAGTGTGACACCTCAGAGGGCAACTTTCTACCTCAAAGGGTCATTTGTAAGTGGATCTTGAATACATTTGATCAGTCTTGTAAAATGAATTGCTATCCATAATCAAATACATGCAAGACAGTATCACAGGTTAGCAAGAAACTGGAGTTCTTTATCTCTAATACTAGAGGCTGTTACGTACCTGGCAGTTTTAAGCATTCTAGTTCTGCTTTTACTGTGAGATGTAATGTCATAATGGAATTTGTAGAATTACTACCTCCCAGTCTAATGATCTGTGTACTGAAGGAGAAATACAGAAATACAATTGGATTTTTCTTTAGGATTTATTCCAAGGGTGCCCTGACATACTGATATACTTTGACCAGCCATCATGGCCACGACCTTTCTGGTTGTTATCAGCTTCCAGGGGAGTAGCTGCAGTTGACTGTATATTGTAGGTTATGTTGTTCCATCCTATGAAGAGATATTATGAGAACCTCACAGTTGTGGGTTTTTTTGTTGTTTTTGTTTGTTTGGTTTTTGTTTTTTAAAACCTTGCTAAACTGAACTTCCCTCTAAAAAGTGAACAATACTTTCACAGTGTAAACTGGAGTGAATCTTTGTAAGCTGATTTGGATGATTGCTTCTTAGAATCTGGAAGTGTTTACTTATTTGGAATTTGAATTTTGGTGGCATTAATTTCCTTTCATTTAGGAGGAGATAGTTTGGACAATACTTTTGGCAATAATCTGGTTTGCTCGGGAAGTGTAGTTGAGTGTCACTTATGATATACAGCTCCCTTTGCGGGAAGCATCAGACAGCTTATCCTAACCAAACTCTAGGTTGCTTGCTTTGTTTTTCACCTGGGTAACTAAAAAAAAAAATATTCTAGGAGTTGTGTATGATTAAAATCTGTAACTAATGTAGGTGATGTGCCATAGTATTGCAGAAGTTTGGAGATCTGTAAGCAAAGTACTTTGCTCAAAAATAATATAAAAGAACCAGCAACTAAACTAAAGGTCTCATTAAAGCAAAATTAGCAGGAGATTATTTCAGCCTGGTTGCTCCTAGGGGGAGAGAGTTTGTATCAAAGGGATACTGTTGTTGGTATTAGAGAAGCTAAAGATTGCATGTGTGATTGCAATGTTTTTTGTCTTTATAAGCAGCATTACTGCATGTTAGGACAATGGCTTATTGACGTATAATCTATAAAAAGATAAGCCATATGTAACGGCTAGCTGAATAGAGTGGTGGCCTCTAATGTGATCAACAGCTCTAAAATAACAAAAATTAGACACCCTTAGAGGACTGATATTTCTCAAGGTGAATATTAAAGTTGTTTGTTAGTTTGGGGTTTTTTTTTAATTTTATATTGTGTTTGATTGTAGTATATGGTGGAAACTCTTCAAGTGTGGCATTCTAGACTTGGTTTTGAATCTGGAAACTCTAGTCTTTTCCAGCAACTCTATCCTGTAAAGGTAAGTTGATCAGTTTTAATTACAGTCTGCAACTTCAGGTGGTTTTCTCCCTTTGCTGGAACCCCTGTACTTTCATGACTAAACTGCCTAATTAGGGCGTGTTTCATTAGCTCCATTTGACTACAATTTTACTAGCTATATTCAAGCTTACCTGGAGGTAATAAAGGGTTCTGGGGGAAAGGGGTCTTCAAAATAGCTCGGAGATACTAAGTGCTGAGGCAAGAAGATGAGATTTTTGCCTTAAATCAGGACTTTATAGATCTCCTTTATTTCAGGAACTTGAGTATTTTGTTATTTACCCATTTGATTTTTGCAGCTTGAGCTTTCTTTAATTCCAGGTGTGGAAGGGAAGTTTTTCTTTAGATCTAAATGTGGATGAAGTCTATACTTTAACCACACTCAAGACAGGGAAGAAATGTGGTTGCCCAGAGCCTCCACCACCTCAACCCTTTCCTTCAAATTACAAAGACGATTTCAATATTCGTAAGTCAGAATCCTCTTATCCAGAAACTTAATTCACACATGGATATAGTCTTAATGTAGAAAGACAATAACAATTACGTTATTTGAGTCCTCTAATGGAAGTGACATGAAGTAGTCTGAATGTGTGTTTTATTTTTGTTTATTTATGCCTGCTTCTCCAACAACTTACACCTGTATACGTCACTTGCAATGAGGTGTATTTAATTCTATGTCTTAACTGGGTGGTCACTAACAATTTTAAAGTTCTTGATGCAAATGATATAGCTCATAACCGTAGTGAAGTAGTTTTTGGATGGAAGATAGGGAAGAAGGCAATTTACTTTGATGTGTTTGCAAAGACTGGGGTCTGCTTAAAAACAAAACCAAAATTAAAATCACCTTGTAACTCCTGAAACTTCAGCTTTGGAGGCTGTGCTTTGAAAGAGTAAGTCAAAATTCTGGAGAATATTTTCAGACGAATTTTCTGAAAACAAGAATACACAGAAGAAAAGTAATGTTTTGGTGTTGATATGTATTTTATTTTCTGAACAGTTAATCCACCTTTCAGTGAAGCCCCGAATTTTGCCGATCAGACAGGTGTATTTGAATACTTCATGAATGTTTCTGACCCAGGAGATCATGTGTTCACGCTCCGTCAGGTGGTGGTTCAGCGACCCATCACTTGGGCTTCTGATGCAGACCAGACCATCAGTCTCATAGGAAATTTTAAGTGGTATGTAAATACTATTTTCTAGTGGCATCTGGGGAAATGACCTCCTTACCAGTCTGAGTTATGATCAGTTAATCTGTTTCAAGCCTCATTTCTCTTGGACATAGGGCTTTTGCATTCAGACTCTCTGTAGGCATGTAGAAATGATGACTTAAAGGGACTTCCAAAAGTCATTGAGCCCTGCTCAGGGCTCTTGCCAACTCTAAGAGATCAGCTGTGTCTCTGTCTAAATGAGTTTTAAAAACATCCAAGGATGGAGAGTCCACCACATCTCTTGGTAGCTTGGTCCACTGCTGCACTGTCTTAGAATTTTTTTTTTCCTAATATCTTGCTGGGCATGTTTGTTCAAGCTGTTTTTTCAGAATAATGGATGTGGGTTGGCATATTAGAAAGACCAAGTCAAAATCCTAATTCAAAGTGTGCATGGAGTTTCAATACATTTTTAAATGGAACAAAAAAATTGATTCAGTTTAAATTACCTAATTTTGAATTGTCTTGCTTGATTGTTAATGATTTTGATCAATCTTGAATCAATGAAATAGTCTGGGAGTTAATTCAGTTATATTTGTTGCAGACTGCCATCTCCTGAGCAGTTCATAGAATTGTGTGGATGCGATTCAACTGCTACTTTAAACAGTTTTATTTCTGGGTAAACGTAACTGAGATTTACTGGTTTGATAAGAGCATGCTTCTGATTGCAATTCTTTCTAGGAGCTATAATCATGGTAATTTGGAATCAAGCAGCATATTTTAGCATAATGGTTATTTAAAATTAAAAAGCATTTGGGAAAGAGCCTGTTAACTAATTGGTTTGGTAATAGTAAGTAATCACAGAACTTATGCTTAAATCTTTTTCTTCTGTTTGGAAGTCTAGCTTAAATTCTTTGATATGTTCTTTAAAATAGCCATTTGGTCACTTTTATTTTTTTTTTTCACTTTGATTGGATCATTGATCCCCCAAATACTTTTTCAGAACATGCTTCGCACTTCTAATTTCTGTCCTGGAAAAGTGATTGAATCACTTTGCTCTGAAGACTGTAGCTGGATGTTATTCTTCAGTTACCTGATGTTTTCTTCTGCAGTACTCTGTTAAGCAAAGTCTTGTATTTCCCCTAGAATCAACTTTCCCTCATTTCAGGCCCTCTGATTTTTTTGCTTCATCCTCAATTTAAGTCTCGTCTTGTCCTAGGTAGATGTTTTCAACCATCGGTGCATGCTATTGAAACATCAAACCAGTCTTGCACTGAATTTCTCTGTGGAATGATATTTGACTTCAGTCATCAATGGCAATTTATTATGATTAAATTTCAGGATTATTTAGTTAGTTTTAGTTTGAATTTAATCTTGTGCTTGTGAAAGCTTTTTGTTTCTACTCATGAACTTGTTAGTGTCTTGCTCTGTTGGTTTTATTGAACCTAGCGGTATCCTGAAAATTTTACTATTTAACTCATTCTACATTGCTTCCAGTCTCTTTATAATGTCTTAAGCAAGATGTGGGAATCTCTTGTTTAGTACACAGGAAGGCAGGAAAAAACTCTTGTTTGTGTAATGAATATCTATCCAAGAATTTGATACTTCTAATAGCATTACGTTAGAATGAAATCTGGGGTCACTTTTACTATTATGTAAGAGGAGGGGAGAATTGTTACTAAAATAAATATGATTTAGTTATCAGCTGAGCTGATGTCTTAGAGAGTCTTTTCCCATTCTGTAAATAATTATAGATAAATAGAAACTTTCTAAATATGCGACCTTGTGGCTGTATCCATATTGCAAGTCCTTTCAGACACAGGATGTAGATTTCTAACTTGAATGTACATTAATAGAGGTAAAGAATGCCTTTAATTTTTATTATCAAGACGCTTGTAGTGCAGCTCTGGGGCAGGGGAAGTTGTGTAAATTTTCTAGGTGCCATTTGATTTTTCTGGTATTCCTTCACTTTATTCTCCTTTACAGCTGTCATTATATGTATAACATGGTGCTTTACTGTTGAGATGAAGTGTCATCTCAGGAAAATCAAATAATTTCAACCTACTTGAAAGTTTTGTTTAAAAAAGTTTGTTTTGGCTTTTGGGCAAGAGGTCTGGATTACTTAAGAGTTGGCCTGTATTAAAAATCCTAGAGAAATGAAGATCCAATGTTAGCAGATGTGGTGCTATGACCTTGAGTCTTGGATTTAGTTATCTAAAAGCAACCCTTCATTTTGCAGACCTGAAAGTTTTTCTGTGGAGGTGCAGACCTTCTGTGTGCTTTTGTTTTGTTTGTTTGTGTGTGGTTTTTTAAATAAGTAATTGAAAGTTGCTGACAATATACTTCATTTTGTTATTGGTTTATGAGAAGAATTGCTCTTCCTAAGAAAATCTATGGATTCACAGGTGGGAAACAACCAGTCTAGACAAGTCCTGTGCGTCTTGCATCTGCAGATCACAATTAGGATTGCTAAATCTTTCCTCAAAAACTTTACTGTACTAAATAGGGAATACTCTTCTAACTACTGCCTCCTCAAAAAAATTGATTCATTGCTTGTTAAAACACTAAACTTCTCTTATAGGGTAAACATGACAGTCACTTGTGACATCTACATAGAAAAACAGCGTGATGGGGGCGTGTTTATTGCAGGAAGAGTTGACAATGGTGGGATATACGTTCGGCGTACCAAAGGAGTTTTCTTCTGGGTTTTTGCAGATGGCACTTACAGAGTCACTGGTGACCTAGGTAAGCAGCTCTTTGCTAAAGTGGGTGCTGACATATGGACATGTCATTTTGATAACCTTGATAGCCTCAGATTTTGTAATCCAGTTGTCGTCACTATGAATTTAACCCATTGTGCTCTAATGATGGCCACATTCTGTGTGTGAAGAGAGCATATGAAAGCTACTGGCTGGTCCACTGGTCTGAGCTTTCTGGATATTTTCTTTTTTTTTTCTGCTGGCAAAACGTATTTTACACTACCAAATGTAAATTATTTTGCTTTTCCTAAATACTCTGATACAATATTATTTACAGGAAGGTTTGATCTGTATTCTTATACTACACCTGAAAAGAAAGTCCTGCTCGAAATGCAGTGGCCTGTTCCGTAGAGCCGTGCAAGTCAATGTGCATACGTTTGGCTTAGATGATGATGATGAGTGGCCTACTGTTTCCACAAATTATGCATTCTACTGTTAGTCGAGCTCAGTGGAGTGAGAGCATATTCTACTTGTGGTGCTAACATTCATATGTGATCATTCATAGAGCACGTGACAGGCACACGAAAGAGTGTATGACATAGTACTTCATAAATAGGTAAAAGTTCTTTTTAATTTGCTTTGAATTAGTCACAAGTTTTGTTGTTTAGATGCATTTCCTATCACTTCATGATAATAAATTAAAATTTTCAATAGTTTTTGATGAGTCAAATGCAATTTCTAGATCTGCAGTATATCTAATACGAAAACAGCCTGTAATGACCCATTTCTCACTGTACTGGACCTTAAAAATAGTCTCATCTTGTATTTGGTAGCTGTAGTTCCTCATTTCTTCTCATTTTTCTAGGTTTGTTTTTTGTTTGAGTTTCCCCCCCCCTTTTCCTTTTTTACCATGCATGGGTATCATAAAGAAGGCTTTGCATTAGCTTCTCACAACATACCAGTGCTCCCTAAGGAAACTTCGCAAACTCCACAACAACTTAAGTTTCAGCTGTATGTAAAAATATACTCATGTTTAGGATTGACTCCAGTATTTACTTTTAATAAGACATAACAACATTACCCAAGAAGTTTCTCAGGCTGTCAAAAATAATTTTTCCTAGATGAAATGAAAGGATTTTGATTAACCACCTCATTATTTCAGACTTGTTACACAATATAATAATTTTTTTTCTGTGCAGCTATTTTCAGTGATCTTTATAGTTTTCTGGAAGGGAGCCTGAATGTTAAATTAACTTGCAGCTAAAACTGCTGAATAATTGAAGATCCTACTTGTAGCACTTAATTTTTTTTCAGGTCTTCCATCCAGGTGTCAGTTACACCCAGTTTTTGCTTAGCTTAAATTTTGACTATAACTAAGCTACGTAATTATGTGGCAACTCAAACCCTCTAATTTAAAATAGTTCCAATATATAAACAAGGAAATCTGTAGAACAAGCAGAGCAGTAACTACTGTCAGACTCATGAACCCATGCTATCAATAGAGGGGAATCCTTATCTCAGGCCAGGTTTCTGAGAGCGTTGGAGATTTCAGTGGAAATGCAGTCCTGGCAAAACAGGAGAATGCACCAATCATGTAGAGTCCAGGTTTGTGTGTTAAGCCTTACATGCTGCAGTTGAAAGTGGTAAGATGCCAGTCATGAACGCTTCTGAAAAATAGGGATTATTTTCTTTTTGTTGGCTTGGTATTTATCTGTCAGTCTCAGCAAAGGGGTGATGTAACACTTTGCTAATCTTAAGCATGTTTTGCAGCTGGAGAAGAAATATTAATGAAAGGCCTTTCCGGTGTCCGGGATAATGCGTGGCACACGCTTACTCTCAACATTCAGGTAAGGACACAGGCAAAAAGCTATAAAACCAGTTATGAAACTTCCAGCCCTAAATGGTTTAGACAAAACTGTGCTATACTGTTGACTGTCTACTTGCATTGGTTTGCCGTATCTAAACCATAAGTAATATCTCTGTTATTTTAAACCAATATTAAAATACCATACCAACTTGTGTTGCCTGTATTTTTAAAGACATCTTGACAAACTGGAGAGGGTACAGAAAAGAAATGTAAAGATCAATTGAAAGCCAGAGATAGGAGGGCTAGAGAGGCAAATCTTTTTAATCTAATGAAAAAATTATGACTTGTCCTCCTGTTCCGAAGACTGTCAGTAAACTACTAAACTAGCCTGTTTTACAAATCTGACTCCCACCAGTTCCCTTTGCGTACTAAGGCCTTGAATGTGGAGCTAGTTAAGGGCTGGAGAACTCAGATGAGCTGCCATCCTTCCTTCTTATACTGAAAAAGCGTAGGCATAACGTTGCTGTAAAAATGGGTCACCGATAATGAGAAGCCTGTGCACGGTTTTTCTTCCCCCTCCTGCCACCCCTTTTGGCCATAGTCACTTGATGAGGAAAGTAGTCCCAAGCTCTACTTTAAATATATCTGTGACGCTGGCACAAGTAACTAAAAAGCTTTAAGTTCCTCTGCTGAATGCCTATTCCTTTTGACCAATATAACCTTTGCAACTGCAATGGGGCCTGAAATGTGAGGAAGCTTGAATCCTAGCTGGGGTAGCTGGGGAGATCTCCTACTGAAGTAAACTCTTTTTTAAAATTATGCACTGAGTCTTCTAATCCTAAAATGTCAGTGAGTATTAGAAGCTGTCTCTTGTGCTTTTACGTTGGGAGACAAAGAGACACTTGTACCTGAAGCATTTACTGGAATGGATGTAGTTTATTTTTGGCTTTTGTACACTACACTTATCTGTAAAATGGGCCAAGACATTTGCTAACCTGAATGGGGTGCTGAATGTGAACATAAATTGTTTAAAACACAAAATAGCGCTTCTAATTTTAAAATGATAATGCTGCAAGCTTCCATCTGTGCTGCTGGAGTATTTTGTACCAAATATGCCTCTGATGTAACAAGAGAAGTGCAGAGCCCTCTTTAAGGAATTCTCACGCTGACTGCTTCTTGAAAGGCATTCTTTGCTTTTATCTGTGTCTGTGATTGTCTTTCGGATTAAGAAATACAAGTAAACTGAAGTAAGTTTTTTCTAAATACTGTTTAGTGAAACGCTGGCAAGATAAATTGTAACTTTTCGTGAAACGGTTTTTAATTTTAATGGCAGCATGATACTTAAAAGTTCTGCTGTCCCCTCTTCCTCTCAGCTTAATGTCTAAAATACATCTCTCTCTCTTCTTTTGATTTTTACCGAATTCTGCAGAATCAGGGCCGGGTGTATCATATCCCTTAAGACAGTTGGGCTGTTTGAGGGAACCTGACACAAGTGGAAGAGGAAAACCAGTTTATGTTTCAGATTCTACTCTGAGTTTGCAAAGCTGAGAGTTAGCGGAAGATAAGCCTTTTACGTATTCACTGTAAAGGCATTAGATCTGTTTCACAGAGCTCATGGGCACTGGAGGATTCTGTGCAATATTTAGAAGCGCCTCTGCATGGAAAAATGTGTGAAATATAGTTGAAATTTGACTTGACATCTTTCTGCCTTGTCTCTTCTCCCATGTGAGTAGGCTCAGTGTCAACACACTTACTTAATCACTGGATTTTACAAAGCTAACTTTTTCCTTTCTTTGACAGGGTACTTCTGCCTCAGGACTGTTAAATGGTTATCCGCTCTGGGAGAATGTCACCATTTCTAAACCAAGTAACGGCTGGGCGGCTATTGGAACTCGCTCATTTGAGTTTGCACAGTTTGACAACTTTCATGTTGAAGCTAGCTGAGGTAGCTTTTGCATTTGAAGAACACAGTTCTCATATTACTTTGAATATGAGCCAGCTCAAACTTTGAGGGCAACTTAATGCTACTCTGAGATTGATCTGTTGGCAAGGAATCTGAATTCTGTCCTTATTATTTGTTAAAGGTTTACTTGAATAGATATCAACATGACTGTAACTTTATCCCCTGGTTGCTATGGGATTTTTGCTCTTCGATTTTTTTGGGGTAAATTTTAGTTCAAGCTAATGATGAAAACAAAATCATGGATTTAAATCTCTTAATAACAACTTCTTAACTTCCCAGCTCACTTTTAAGATAACTTTAGAAGTTAACAGAAGACAGAGGCATCTCAAGATGCACTTTTAACACTTAAATGATTGTGTCCATTCCTTTCACTCTGAAAGAAAGAATTAAATGCCAGTAAGCCTTATGAGCCAGTGGCCCCATACTTTTTGGAGGTCTGTCATTCTCAAATTTCATTTGGATAAAGTACTTAGTTTTTCTAGGTTAAAAAAAAAAAAGGTGTTTTGTCTGTTTTTCTGCTACAGTCTGAGGCTAGACATTACAGTACTCCAAGTGCATTTGATTACTTCTTCCAACTTTAATTGCCAGCCTTAAAATAGATTGTATTTTCAGTGGAATGGAAAGGTGCCTTACGGTTGATCAGGCAGTGCAGGATGTGCCTTACTTCTAAACTACCTCCCCTTTCCAATGAAAGGGTTGAAATGGATGAAGAGATACTGTAACTTGCAGTTCGTTAATGATAGCCTTGTGGGGGTTTTTTGCATGGTGCAAAGAATAAAAGCTTTGCGTCATTTATGCTGGCAAGCAGAGTGCTTACTTTTGTTTCAGATCACACGTGTTAAAACTGGCCTTTTGTTCCTAGAAACTTGGGCAAACATCTCTCACTTTTGATGGATCTAAAGCTTAGAGCAGAAAATAATTAAAGTATAACAATGTTATTCAGCTGCTTATATTACTGTAGCACAGAGCAGATATGGATATTATCACATCCTGGTATAAAATAAAACAAAAAAAAAATAGTCTTTGCCCTTAAGAGCTTGCAATCTGTTCATAAGGTAAATGGCAGCAGGTGGACGCAGACAGAATTGCTTAGTGTGCCAGGCAGTGGCATTGACACAATAGTATCTGGTTTTAGAAATTTTTCTAGGCATCATGGAGTAAAGTTCAGAGCTAATTTCAGATCCTTGGGAAAGGAGGGATTCTTTTTTGTCGTTGCTTCATTGTTGTTTTATTTTCCAAGTTACTACATTGTTGTTTTATTTTCCAAGTTACTACACTACATAAAAACAATATTCATTTGGAATACAATGAGATACTGAATAGGATTTTCATCACACACATTCCAAATTATGTCGGCTTCTGAATTTTCCTTGTTTGCCATTGGTCAGTTTGAATGAAGGTGCTGTCTGTTGCCACAATGAAACATGCCTCCTGTGTCCGTCTACTTTTCACATTCACATCCTAACTGAAAAGCGAGTAGTTCCACAGTCTTGATAAGGCACTAATAGCTGTATGAGGCTATCTGTAGCATGCAAAATCTTATCTTAGAGAAACAGATTTGCAGTATACTTTGATTTATACAGATTATTATTCTGATCTGCTTTATTTTGAAGGCTGATTCCAGTAAGTGTTAACTTCAGTCTTTGAAGTTGTCATTTAATATAGAGTTAATGTAATATGAATCATTACTGGAAATTTTTTATAAAGGTTATCTTCGAAATTAGCTTTTGGAGAAGAGATCTCAAAATCACATCTCTAATAAGAAAAAATGTTTTATCTTTTAGCAATTATACTGATACTACTATTGATTGGTTATGAATCATTCATATGTGCAAGTTTCATACATGCTGTTAACCTTGAAAAATGGTCCAAACCACTTAACTTTCAAACTCTTGTAGAAGGCTGCCAAATATTAGGTTACTATTTATTTAACTGGGTGAAAAATGAAAGCCATTTTTCCACTTCAGTTTCATTTGATGGTTGAAGTATGGGTGCAAATCTGTTCACTACTTGCTCGATTTCAGAATGGATGTCACTGGTAACTCCAGATGTGAAGGAATCTAATTTTAGGTCCTCATATTCAAGTAATATGAGTATAGGAGAAGTAGTTCTCAGAATAAACTTATTTTAGTTGTGATGGATTTTCCTAGTGGGATACTTCTTGGAGATTTTTTGGTAGCTTGTGTGGCTGCAAGCAGTGTTTGTGTAAGAAAGAGATCAGCAATGATGCAGTTATTCCAAAGGACCTGTCCAGTTTTTTTACCTTTTAATGGACTAGTGTAATAAACTGTACTGTTATATTGTGTACTAAACACAATGTATTTTGTCACTGGAAGTGTTGATTATTTTTTTTCTAATCTTAATTTATAATGTTAGAGGATTAAACTGTTAAGAACAGAGTAAGTGATTTAATGGTGATATAATGTTATTCATCTTTATGTGTCTGTAATTCTTCACCCTTCAGCAGGCTGTAATATGTTTGGCAATAACAAGCTGTCAGGTCTTTCACTGAGGGGTGGATTTATGTTGTTGATTATAAATACTAATCATTCCAAAAGGACAAATAAAACACTTAAAAACCCTTTATTTGTGCAGAGTGCTTCTGTAAATGGGACTTGGTTTTCTCCAGTAAGAAAGCTGACGGTTTGTCCATTGTGATTCCTGATAAATATGCTTGGCATTAGCTTAATTGGGTTGGAAGAGTTTTTTTGACACTCTGAATAGCCAAACAGCCCTCATTAACAAATAACTCAAAATCCATATGCATTAGGACTTGTGCTGTTGATAAAATGACTTTTTTTTTAAAACAGTGCTCAATATACATTTTACTACTTTCTGTTGTTTTTTTTTTTATTATTTTTTGGTTTGGTGTTTTGGTTTGTTTTGGGGTTTTTTTTTTTTTTTTTTTTTTTCTTTTTTACCTTGCATTTAGTTAAGGGACTCAAGTTGTATTTGAGGGCGAGTCATGCAGAACTGCTGAGTACTAAAGTCTTGGGAGATTTAGCTGAAAGTCTGTTTTGAGCTATGGAAACAGACAGTGCTGTATGGATGTACTTCTAAAGTTTAAATGAGGCTTCTTTACTCTGAGTATCCTTTTGAATCTAGCTTCAAATGTTCTTTTTTATTCCCCCCACCTCCCCAAACTTAAGCGTTAAACTTTAAAAGGCAGGGAGACATTCCATAGAACTACTCATGTTTTCAAGGCTATCATGCCAGTAGATATGAATTACCCTGGAAATGCTGTCTTCCAGTAGCCAGGTATGTACTACCACCTACACAAACACTGCATCAAAATCAATTCTGTCCCTTCTGTGTCACCCCACCTTTGAGGTTGGACACGATCAGCAGTTCTTGGGATTTTCAAATTCCTGCAAAACACCAGGACTCCTTTGTTTTAAAATTACAGGAGACTTTTACCTTAGGCTACTGATGATGGTTGCTTTTGCAGCCACCTCCTGGTTTCACTGTATCAAAAGTAAATTCCTAGTTCAGGATTTGATTTGGGGTGATAGTGGTTTGCTCTTTCCTTGTGGAATCAGTTTTATTGCATGGTAGCAGCAGGTTAGTTGTTCTCACTTAATTTTTCATTGGCTTACCTGAAATTTCTAGCCAGAGTCCATGTTCTGGAGGGGTGTGCATATTATGAAAATAGCAGTGCTTGGAGACCTTATTATCCTCACTTCGATGTTTTGGGGGGAGGTTGTTTTGGTTTTTGTTGGGTTTTGTGGTTTGGTTTTTTTTTTTACCCCCCCCTTGTAAGTACTACATTCATACAAGTCTAGCACATGCTAGGAGTGGTTTTTCTGGGGGAAGGCTGTAAAAAAAAAAACACCTGGTTTTAAGACTTGCTAGGCTCGTAGCAGAATCATCAGGTAGCTATTTTAAGTTTCTGAGCATATTATACTTTAATGAGAAGAAATACCATGTGCCAATTGATGTCAGGGCTTGCTGAAACAGAGAAATAAAATGCAAATGATTATCCATTTTCTAAACGAAGATATCTTAGGTAAAGATTAAATGATTTTTGTGTGTGGCTGGAATGTTAGCAATCATCCTGCCTAATATTGGTAATGCATGAGAAGTTAGCAAGAGCAAGTTCCTTTTGTACTAGATATGTTCATTTGATTTATGCTCATGTGTCACTGAAACAATAAAGTAGTTGTTTCTGGAACTTGTGTTTTTAAAAAAACCCAAAACACCTACTAGCAATTGAGCAGAGGAAAATGTGTGTTGCAGCAGTGTCGCCAAGCTTTCACTATATGCCAAGATACTTCTGTGTGGTTTTCATCATGGCTAAGACAAACAACTGTAAAACAGTATTTTTTCCCTCAAGGAATTCTATTCGGGTAAGGTTAGAAACAGATGCAGAACCCAAACATCAATTTTGTCAGGGGGCTCCAACTATCTTTGCAACTAGTGCATTAAACCTGTCCTTCACTTTTGTACACCCCAGGCTAAACCTAGGCATATCTCTGTAAAGTGGAGATGAAAGGAACCTAAAAATATTTTTTAGTGTTTACTTTTATTTTTTTTCAAAAAAGTCTTTTCTGTTGGTATCAAGTGTACCTCACTTAGAGCAGGAGAACAGTCCTTTTTGTTTTACTGTGCTCGTGGATGCATTTCAAAATGCAGAACTATAGCAGAGGATGGTTCAGTACTGTACTATTTTGAGGGTTTGCAAGAGAAAACAGAACCTGGTACAGTAGGCTAATGTTGCGTAGCCATGGTCTGGGAACCCTTGATGGTCTAAAAGAAGATAAAGGCTGAGGTATTTGGGTCTCTTCAGTCTGGAAAAAAGACGACTGAGGGGGCACCTTATCTGACCTCTGACTGAGGATGGGGCCAGGCTCTTTTCAGTGTTGCCCAGCGACAGGACAAGAGGTAATGGGCACAAACCTGAGCACAGGAAGTTCCACCTAAACATGAGGAGGAACTTCTTTACCCTGAGGGTGGCAGAGCACTGGAACAGGCTGCCCAGAGAGGTGGTGGAGTCTCTGTCTCTGGAGACATTCAAAACCTGCCTGGATGCATTCCTGTGCAACCTGCTCTAGGTGACCCTGCTCTGGCAGGGGGGTTGGACTAGAATGATCTCCAGAGGTCCATTCCAACCCTATGATTCTATGAACAACAAAATGACTTGAAAAAACCAAACCACAAAACCAATAACAACAAAAAGAAACAAACCCAAAACATACTCTGCACACATGTACCCAAAAAATCAGGGAAAAACGAAGAACAGTCCAGGTTTAGCTTGACTTCCTTTGTTCAGTTCCTTCTGGGAAATGCAGTCATCTTCCTTGCTGTTTTCCATGAACAATAATTTAATTAAAATGCCTATAGAGAATACAAGACTTCATTGTTGCTAAAAAGCAAATGTTCTTTAGCTAATTATAGTCGCTGCTGTTTTCCAAGAGCATGAGGATTAGAAAAGGTTGTCATGTTTTCTAACAGGTTATGCATCTGAAAGGCACGCCTGTGATGTGTGAATCAGTCCTGCTCCTGGTTGCAAGAGGTTTCTTCTCTGCTAGCATAGCAGCAGAGCTGTGACAAAAGGGAAAATGTTTGTCTGTTATTGCCACCCTCCTTCCAAGGTTTTGGGAAGCTTCATGTACATCAGCCAATCGGAGATCGCCCAGGAGCGGCTCTATAGCCTTTCAGCTTGATTACACTAAGTTAAGCGAGGCATTTGAAAGAGCACACGGCAATGGCAAACAGCAAATCCTATTAAGGGTGTCCATGTTCGCTTCTGATATGATTGCTCTTGTAGTGGGAGCAATAAATGGTAGTGTTTGCTGGCAAGAGATCAGACAGGTTTTGTGCCGAGTTGAGGTACGCACTAATGTCTTGGTGCAGAGATCTATAAAGCTGCATTGGGATGCATGATGTCTCTGGCATAAGCTGCCTATTTCCTATTCAGTCTAAGATTGCCGTTTAATGGTTCAACTTCAGGTTTTTTTCTTGCTGCTCAGCTGATCCTTTATCCTAAAAAAACGTTTTGCTAGCATTGTAGGAAATTTGCTCAGTGCAGCAGGGCAAGTCTGTACCAGGAGGAGGAGGCTGAGAACACCCTGTTGATCGTTCAGCCCATTTCCTTGCCAAGTAAGAATTTTTTCCTGTTGTATGTTTTTGGGGCCTGCCTTAGTTGACTGCTGAGACAAAACAGTGGGAGAACTTCCACTTTTCTTTTGTAGGTGGCTATTCTGCTATTGGTTTTAAAACAAACAGCATCATTACTTCCATTTATGATCTGTGTAAGAGGTGGAGGGAGATAGTTTAGCTTTTCTTCCCCATTTATGATAAAAGCAGGATTGATACTGCTGAATGCATCTAATATCTATTGAGCTCTAGTGTTTATTTGTGGGGTGGCTTGAGCCCTTTGTGAAATACCTGTGATTCTACCTTGAGAGACAAAATGCTTTGATGAGATGAAATGCTTTCATATAGATATATTGACAGTGAGGCAGTGGAACAGGTTGCCCAGAGGAGCTGTTGATGCCCCATCCCTGGCAGTGTCCAGTGTTGAGCAACCTGGTCTAGCGGGAGGTGTCCCTGCTTATGGCAGGGGGGTTGGAACTAGACGATCTTTAAGGTCCCTTCCAACCTAAACCATTCTATGATTCTATTACTATGAATACCAACTTCCCAAGCCAGTGGGAGTTTCTGTTGCTGAACCCATGTGGGAGATTCCTTTCAAATGCCATAAGAGAAAGCTGTAAATAATTTTTTCTTAACAATAGTTCTAGTAGATCTCTGCAACAGAAATCCCACCCTCCAGAAACGTAAATATATTCTTTATATCCCTTGGTTTCATTCTCCTTCCCTGTTCAGACTTTTTAAATATTGGATACTCACAGACATCTGTCACCCTTTCCACTCAAATACTTAGCCAGGTGAAAAGGCAATAATCTTCATCTTTTGTACAATTCAATTAATTACAGCTAATTAATTTTTTTCTTGTGCTGAATTGGAATATTGTCACTTCACTGGATTTTCCCACATAGTCTACAGTTAATGAAACTGAATAGGTTTTCACTGGAACAGGATTTTTGTGATAAATAGAATACATATAAAACAGGTTCTGCAAGAAGGCATCAGCAGGACCCTGTAGGCAATTAAACTTCCTTATGGTGTTTTAGCTGCCAAGCCACAGTCATCCTATCTATATTTTTTCTTCTCTACATTTATCGCCCCACAGGCTCCCCAGTGCCATACAAGGTGGCTACCTCAGTGGTGTTATTAATGACTGAAGGTGAGTTTTTTTTCTTTTGGTTTTTGGTGACTTTGGAATCGTAGATGCCAATTTCACTTTTCTTATGCAATCAGGCATTGTAGTGTTAATAGTCTGAAGAATTTTCTTTCTTTCCTTTTGGACCAGGTTTCTATTTATCATTCCTCCTTTTACCACCAAAATGTTCACATTTGACTTTTTTCTTCTTTTTTTTTTTTTTTTCTCCTTTCTCCGAGTGGCCTTATGCAGAAAGGGTGCGGGCTTGCTTTTATTAGATCAAAACCTGATTTCAGCAAGTCTGTGTTTAGCAGCCTCCCTGATGAGCATATACTACACCCTCAGATGCCTTTGAAGACTTCTGCTGGGGGTAGTTACCCATACTAGGTCATTTCAGAAGGCAGTTTCTCTGAAAAGTTGCTGGCTTCGACTAAAGTGCTGATTACAGGTGTGGTGATGATTATTTTCTGCCCTGTGAGGTTTTATCCTTGCATTGTCTAACTGAATTGTCTTTTTCTCCCTGTGCCTCCTTGTTTCGAAAGATTGTGGACCACATCCCACTTCTTTAATCCTGCAAGGAGCTCAGTACCATGGAAGTATTACCACTGCCCTCTACTGCAGGTAAAAGAGAAGTGCGCGTTGCATGCTGTACATTTCTGATCTGGAAATTCTCTATTTAGGTTTATCTCTGTTGGGGTGAATGCAGAATATAATGCATTTACCTATGAAGCTGTATTGACTTTTCAAAATGTACTGTTATGGTTTTAAGTGGTTATGGAGCACTGTGTGCAGTCCTGGATAGTCCTGAATTTTTTTATAACATTTAAATTCACTAAATTTACCTGAGCTTTAAGTGAGTGGTAGATGGAGTGCACCAGTCAAAGGGTAGAAAACTGCAACTGCTGTTCAAAGTCCCTGTGCAAACCAGAATGAATACAAACAGTTTGAAGATCTAAAGAAATCTTGGATGTCCTAGTATGCTATTTCTTCCTAACATGGTGTCCTGGGTTCACTCCATGCCTCAGTTTCCTCATTAGAAAAGGGATGCAACACAGGGATATAGTGGCACTGAACATTCTTGCTTAATAGGTATGAAATAGAGCTGCTGCTTTAACTTCCTTCCTACAAAGACTGAAAGCATTAGCAGGGAAAAGCGCTGATTAAAAGCTCAGTGTCACCTCCTATCGGAAGTGTGACAGTGCTCTGAGAGCAAGCCACTGTGGATGTGCCTCTGCTTGCCAGTTGTCCGCTCTGCGTTTGTGATGGTGGGGGACTGGGAGCGGTGGCTTTATTTCCTTTTGAACCTGCCACTGAACATGCTGCCTTTTTTTATTCTTCATGTCAGAGGCTTACAGTGCATAGGACAGTGATGATACTCTACCTCTAATGATAGTCACGCTGTGGGTGTGGGTCTTTTCACAGAGTTTTGGAGGGGAGTCCCTTGATTCCTTGTACCAGCAGTACCTTGGTGTCCTGTGGTTTCTCTGTCCAACAGTCTCACAGTAGGGGAAAAACAGGCAAAAGTGATGGAGTCAGTGAGCTGAAACATAAGCACATCACCAATAGCTGCCACTACCCGCAAAGAAATCTTCTGGAGAAGGTAAGGCAACATGCTATGCTTCATGGAGCTGCCTTTCTAGTGGAACTGGTAGAATGGACATGAGTAGGATAGGTTGGAAACGGCCTTCTTGATGTAGTAGCAGATTGGGGAGTGGTGTAAAATTTACATAGTGTCTCCTTGGAATTGTATCAGTCCCCAAGTACTTATTGTGATTTAACGAGATAGGAGGAGTTGTGTTAATGCATCTATAAAAGGCCTGAGTCCATAATATGCCTTCAGAAATGCTCGTCGCCAGGCTCTCTCCCTTCTTTCCTTTAAAAAAATTGTGTAAGTTGTACTTAGCAAAAGAGCAGAATGGTACAAGAGGAAAACAAGGCCAAGTCCCCTTGTTACGTCTGCAGTCACCTTTTCTCAATGCCGTATTCCTGAAGCTAATGAAGACTGTTCACATTATTGCTTAACTATAGCTACTTCTTTTCCTTTGGAGAACTAATTCCCTGTGAAAAGTCTCTCGGTCCTAACCAAAACCAGATAAACAGCAACGCTATTCCAGTTCACTGAGCGTGACTGACACGGTATTTGAAACCACCGCTCACCCCAGTCAGTCAGGAGGGGTGGCTCATACTTCAGGCTACACAAAAAAACCCCCAAACCTCATTACAGCAAGTCTGATCTGTACTCAGAAAAAAATCTATAGTGGTATCACAAAGATTGGTTTCCAAATGAAAAATTGAGGTTTGACATGAACCTTAGGACTTTTTATCTTTTGTGACAAGTTCGTAAAGGAAGGAGGACCTTGCGGTCTGCTCCGGAGGCACTAGATGGCAGTGGAAGTATGACTAAGAAAATAGCTGCCTTGCTGGGTTTGGGGCCAGCCTCTCTGAGCCATGAAAAGAAGGAATGAAGGCAGCTTTACTTGAGAAGAAAGATAAGACTGAGACGACGGACAGCCTTCTGTGCATAAAACCCAAGGCTTCCCTTAGAAGGAATACTAATTCGTCTTTTAATAATTTTGCATCTGCTTTAAGCAGATTAACCTATAAAAAACTAAATGCTTTGTAAAGCATCTATTACCTACAGTGGTTTGTCTGGATCAAAGTCATTAAAACAAGAAAAAGCCCCAAATGTCCAATTGCTGCCAGTGGCATAGCTTTTCTGTGAGTCTCAGTAATCTTTAACTCATGTGTTCGAGCTGTGAAAGGATCTGCAATGATTATTTTTAGTGCACAATGTGTTTGCTCTTCACTGATAATTGTGCTGCTACACAGCCCATATCCTAAAAGCCTTTTACACACCACAGCCCCCATACTGGAAGGTCTGCCTGCGAGGGTGCGCATGTGTACTGCTGCATGCGGCCACACGTGCTCTGCTGAGACTCTGTACAGGAGAGCTTTGCGCACGCACAGACGTGATCACAGAATGAAGCCCCAGACTAGATGTGACAGCAAATGAGAAAGGCGTATAGAAGCTCTTTGCAGTGTACAGCTGCAAGACTGTTAGTTCCTGTCACTTTGAGGTTTTCTGAGGTGTTGGACTCATATTTTTCTGCTTTAATTTTAAAATATCAAATCGATAGCTTGGGCGGCTGCAAGGGACAGAGACACTTTGTGAGAAAGAAGCAGCATGTTTGCACTGGTAGAGGAACTGTCATCCAGCTTGTCCTTGAACAAGGCAGTTCTTGGCTCAAAGAGGTCTGGAGACAAGGTAAGGCAGCAGCCCTGTAAACAGGTGCCGAAGGGAGGACACGAAGAGCACATTCAAAACTGGAACTGACTGACTTTGGGGTGAGCGAGAAACTTACGAAAAAAAAAAAAAAGAAAAGGGTTCAATAGTGTGAAAGCAGAAAGGGAGGATACATTTGGCCATTATCAAGTGTCTCAGAACAGCATAATCAGAAATATGGGAGAGGTAAATGAGCAGTGATTACTGGGAAAGCAATTCACTCCCTCATGCCAGGTTTTCAAAAGCTTTATGTGCCATAGGTTAATAGACAGCTATTTTCTTTCACTCTAGATTGAGCCCCAGACTTCCTGAGGTGATGTCCTTCCCTGTCCCTCACAGGCAGCCGATGTCAGGCAGCTCAACGCTGGTCATAAGCACGGGCCATTTCAGCTCAGCCTCTCTGGTAACACCTTGCTCAAGGAAATCCTTATTTATGGGTTCACAGTTTTTTTTTTTTCTGTGCCCTTTGCATTGTCCCAGAAAAGGCCTACCCAGATGTGTGTAGAGATTAGAAGTAGAAGGACCTTGTGGAATTTAAAACAAAGATACACGAAAAAATTCGCTATGCCTTGCCTTCTGATTTTCTGATTTTGACACAGTTTATAGCAATACTTAGAGGACGTGTGAAACTGAAGTGGGCACTGTTCTTCTTTAGTCCTGCTTTTATGTAAGACATCCATGAGGTTCACTTCTCTAAAGGGTGGATATATCGTTTGTGTGGTGGGGAGAAGGCACAAGGCATGGAACTTGGTGCTTATTTGTTGTAAGTGGCTCTTAGGACCAGCATTTCATAAGAGTTTCTGCGGAGGAGGAAGATAATGTTTTCTGTGGGAGTGTCGTGTCCCTGTGTCTAATGAGAGGGAATATCTTCTTCAAAGAACTACAGAAATTTTGCTTATTGGTTTATAACCGTAATACTGTCTGTGTATTTTTTTGTCCATTTTCTTGATGAAATTCCTCCAAGTGTTGGAGTAAGGAGTACAGGTCCTTACGTGCGCTGTGCTGTTTGGGTCACAGCTCTTTTCCTTGTAGTCTGCTGTGACAGAACGTAATCTTCAGGAACATCTCAGGTTTTCATTTTGCCTTTCCTTGCTATAACTTTGTCTTCTTGTGCAAAAATGAGAAAGAAACATTACCAAGAGGTGCTAAGGGACTGAAATGTGACCATGAAACCTTGATAAGTTTTCCCTTTCACCCACAGTACTTTGAAGACAAATTGTTTACAAAAAAGTGTGCTTGGATAAGTGAAGATACAGTAAAGTGGAGGAGAGATCCCAAGATATCGTATGGCCTGTAGAGGACAGTGATTGTTTACAAGTATCTTTGGAGCAGGTGAGTTATATGGCCCTGTCTTGGCCAGCAAGATAATACCAGGACAACTGTGTTTTGTGTAGTCAGCGCAGGGTTGTAGCTTGGCAGCCTGTTAGCAACGCTTTGAGTCATTTTGAAAAGTTCCTTGTGGGTTATTTAGTGAGTGAATTTACTTAAGACAGAGACTTTACCTCCTGAGAGAGAAGGAAGAGCCTGTACAAGCCGCTGTTGTAAATCTGCACTTGCCAGTTGCTGGGAAGAGCTCCTCTTTCTGGCTTCCCCCTTCATGATGACAAACCACCTGTTTGGCCCCAGTGCTGCAGCACTGGTGGGCGCTTGGGCTGCTTTGTGTGTAACACGTAGCACAGAGCTGTAAAGTTAATAAGAAGGAGTTCGAGTAACAGAGCTGAGCTATAATCTGATGCCTCAGACAGCCATACATAACACTCAGCAGAGCAGAGTCTTCTCCTGAGAGCTGTAATGTGGAAAACACCACATCAAATGGAGGGCTTGTGCCAGTCTCTAGACCAAAGGAGTAAGGCAGGGTACCTGGGAATAGCAGTCTAAGGAGCAACCCTCTGTTAGTTACAAGATCTTTAAAGTGAGGGAATGGACCTAACTCCCAGAGGAAGTGAAGATAAGGAAGTTGGTGACCTTCAGCTGCAGCTGTGGGTAGTTAGCCCTTCTGCAGATCAGATCTGTGAAGGTTTCTGGTTAGACTTCATTTGTGCACTCTGTCCTTACTACTCACTTGATGAAAAGACACGAAGATGTCTTAAGGAATGATGATTAAGGAAGTTTAGGAGGTAGGTTTTCATGTTCAGATCAAGGGGACAGAATGCTCCCATCTTAATCCACTAGTGGCTTTTAGTACTGCTGGTACCCTTGTAAAGTGATAGGCCAAACACAGAAGTGTTGTCAATCCGTTGGCAGAGTTCTAATACTGAAGAAAAGAAACCCCTGTAAACCTGAAATTGGAATGTGTGTGAATTACTGAAGAATTACCCAGTCTTGGCACCAGTCCTGGAGTTAAGATTTTTGTAGTCTTTTGCCACTGATGTGAGTTTCTTGTATACGAGATTCCCTGTCTGTAAAATGGTGTGCCAGTAACATTATTCCAATTTTCCAGCCTTGAAATCTATTCATAAAAATGCTATCACAAATGAAAAAGTATGATTATAACTCAGACAACAAATACAAGAATTACAGCTCTTGTCTTTTAAAAATCCTTTCCCCTTCCCCCTTCCCTCCTGGAAATAATAACTTGCGTTATAGGAAGTCAGCATCATGTAATGGAATTTACCCTGGAGAACTGGAATACTAAAACCTGGGCTGTAGTTAGGTGATGGCAACGCAACAACTGAGAAATGAAAGCTCAGTTGCTATGCACACAGAAATGGTTTAAGCTGAGCTCTGGACACTGGGACCTGCTTCAGGCAGAGAACTGTGTCCAAGACCTGAGAGGCATTCGTCTGTTGTGTAAAGCATGCCTAAATGCCTAAACTTCATTTGGATGAATGCAATGATAAGGCTTCTTTTTTGTATTTTATTTATTCACTTTTTGTAACTGACATGGAAAAATGGAATTTCCATCCTGTAGCAAAAGATGTCTTTGGTATGGTATGGGAAAAAATTAATCTTGGAAAATTCAAGGGAAAAATTCCACTTGGAGAGAACAATGACAACATGGTTCTGATTTTTTCCTAACGTCTGTCAAGGCAGCCAGATCTCTGGAAAAAACGAGGAGGCTGAGGAAACAAGAACCAGCTTCTCGCAAATAAATTATGGTGTTTAACAACTGCCTGATGGGGTAGCGAAGGGATAGCAATGTGTTCCTTGTGATGCTTTCAAAATTACTTCTGCATGAGCAGGGAAAGACCCACTAATGGGCAACTTTCAAAGCCATCTCATTGCTGCAGCATCCTCTTGAGCATAATATAGGGTACCTGTCACCTTTGCCTGTGGTTGGAATGGGAAATGAAAGGATATCAAGGAAATTACATCTTTTGTCACGGATATAAGAAATCATTTGTCATTTGCAGTGAAATTCTAGCTTCAGTAACCTCTTTCTTTGAGTTTCCATTGATTTCATACAGATCTGGATTTTAACTCTAGGGGAATTCAGATTGAGAAGCCACACTAGATCCATTATGTTCACAAAAAATGTGCAAAAGTGAGATAAGAGGTCTAATAACTTTCCTGGATTTGTTCCTTCAGGAGCATAAGAACTTCAAAAAGGAGAGTCTTTTTCAGTATCGTCCTTTCTTGAATCCACTTGATGCATCTGGCATGACTCCTTGTCTTGGGTTCAACCAAAAGCACCATAACAAGGGACTTCAAGTTTGGCTTCAGTGCTTTCTATGCACATTTCATGGCTTATAGTAGATGTGGGCAGACCTTCCTAATGCTGATTTTCAAAGGATCTATTACCATTCCAAAGCAGATCGGGATTTTTCAGATAGAGGGAAGAAGAGTTCACAGTCTGGCAGTCAGGTTGGTGGTTCTGAATTCGGAATAAAAAGATTCAGACCCCTGTTCTCTCTGATTTAGTCCTGGAAATTAAACTGTCAGTCCATTTTTTCCCTAATGTTGAGGTTGTTTGCTATTTGGGCGGGGGTTGGGGAGGGAGGGGAGCGGGAGAGGAGAGTGTACATGAGGGTTCACTCTGGTCTCAGCCTCGTCTCACAGTGGTTTACAATTGCTGTCAGATGAGTTATGGTATTTGAGCTGAACCGTTGTAAAAACATATGTATGTTCTTAGCTTGCAACAAATTTTAGTAATTTAATGATGCCTAAGACAGCTCCAGCACAGAGAAGACACCCTATTAAAAACAGTAAATCAAGATCTGCAAGCATGATAGCTGAATTGGAGTTTGAGCTATTCCATTGTTTTTACATTCTGCTTCTTTCCTGATATGTATACACACAGAGATATAAACTATTTGCATTCATTGTTTTGCAATTCAGCCACAATACATTTTAAAAAAAGAGCACAAATTCTGAGATCTTCACAACATTGGACCAGCTATCACCAATAATGCTAGTTTTGCTTCATGAAATCCTGCTCAGTACATTCCTTCTTATCCAAATTGAATATCTTCATAAACTACATACATTTTGAAGCATCTTGTAGAAAAACTATGTACATGAACAATGACAGAATCTGTTTCCCGTTTACCACTGTCTGATGAGGTAGGATGCAGTAGGGGGGAAAACCTCTTTTTCCTGCTTGTGCACTGAATGACTCTAGCAGTATCGGCATCCCGATAGAGGGAACAAGGGAGAAATCTCAGCAAAGGCACTGTGACATGAGAAGGCATCTTAAACTTTGCTCAACCCTAAATTCTGGTTTCTTTTATGGAATATGAATTTTAAACACCAATCACAGTTCACTTTGACAGATGACATTTAAATGATGGGCCCTCTGGATGAGAGATTGGTACCTGTATTATCTCTGACTTCAGAACATGCTCAGTAGCTACTTCCTCTCCTCCCACCTTCAACTTCTTGTATTCTCTTCGCATGTCAGACTACGGGTACACAAAGTCCTTCCATCTTTTGCCTTTCAATTACGCAAGGCAACACTGCTTAAAATTCCAGAGGCCTGTCTTTCATATTCCATGAGCCCCTGGGAAGTCAATAAATGTCAAAGAAATGTTGGATTATTTAAGTATTTATTAGGTCCATGCTACATTTCTGAGAAGGCCTTGTGGCATTTGGTCATCACATCCTTTGAAGACATAACACAGGGTAACAGCACTGTAAATATATCAAAAGAATTTTGACGTTTCCCACAGTACGATAAATCTGTATCATTCTCAAGACATTATTGTGTTGAAAAAGCACTTCCCTCTTCATAATTTCCTTTGCCAAATGACTTGCTAAGCTCTCTCTCGCTCTTTTTTTTTTCTTTTTGGTTTTTTGTTTTTTTTTTTGTGCTTTTTTTAACCAGCCATAAGCAAATGTTTAGTGCAAGAAGAAACCAGGCTGGTCTTAGATTTTGCATATTTCACACAATAATTTTTCTCTGAATCAGTTCCAAGTATTGAGTGCTCTTTTATAACGTATGCAAAGAGAAGAATCTCATCAGGATGATGCTTAAGCCCTTCGGTAGGATTCAGGTAAAGATTTATGGCTGTAGCATTGGTCGTAGTATCTTTCTAGCTGCACAGTTGGTACCCTGTAATGAATTGCACTCCCCGCTGATGCTGTTTGGCCAGGCATACTCTATCACTCAGCTTTGGCTAGTTACAGGTAGGGTCAGTGCCATCTACCCCACTGCACTTGAATCAAATAGTGCAGACAGCAGCTTTCTCTTAAATCTGGATGTCCCACCCATGGATCTGACAGGCACTCTATTGTCATGCCCCGCTGTGATCTCTCTGGAACTCCCACAGCTTCAACAGCCTTTGAAATAGAAATTATTTGTAGACGCTACAGAACCTAACCCTGGTGTCAGGGGGTCCTAGGGTCTCCCCTCTCCCCCTCGTGCCCCCTCCATCCCCACAACTTGCGTGTGCCTCTTGTTTTGACTGTGGGCTGTATTTTAGAGTTCGCCTGAATTTTGCTTCTGGGTTGTCTTTCAATTCATATGGGAAAGACAAACTAACACATTCTCTGTTAGTGATGTGAGTGGTGGTCTGGTCTGGTAAATGACATGGAAAGACAGAACCTGTGCTTTCAGAGTCTGCAGTAAACTTTCAGATCAGTGTGACAAGGCAAGGGACTGTACAGAAACATAAATATGTGCTATGCATAACATAAAAAGCCACTGTCCACAGCTTTGCAACAAACAGAAAGATAGGAGTCATGCATAGCATGCTTGTGCCGAACTTGAGAAGTCTGGCCAAGGACACTGTTGACTAATTCTTTTCCTTTAATTAAAAGCTAGTAAGTGATTGTTTTTATACTGGCATTGGAGACTTCTTTCTGAGTCTTATCTGCATTCAGTAAGGATCCCAATATGTGGCCTATCATCCATAAAGGGACAAAAGGTTGTGGATTCAAACCAGTGGTTCATGGGTATTCAAATACTTCAAACACGTTGTGCTCAAACTACTGTCTTCTGAAATCCAGTGTCTGCTGCAGTGTGATAGTTAGAGCTGGTAAACTGGTAATGCTCATTTAATGAATTCTAATCACTTCTCTTTATGACTAATCTGTCAATAGGTGCTGTTTTCTCTATGCGTTTGTCCATTGATCTGTTTACGTGAACAGCTTTTGCTTTGTTATTTACAAATTATTCTCTATGTTGTTCTCCTTTTGGAAAGTGCTGACAGCTGAGTGGACAAGATATTGGTTTTGATCAGATAATCGGTGACTGGATCATTTATGCCTAACAAGTAAATCAAGGCCTTGCAAAATGGTCCCATGGACATTACTGGCCATTGTCATTTGTGGCAGCATGTTTGTTCTCCACAATCATTTGAGTGCACAAATACATCATTTGTGGCCACTTGTTAAAGTAACAGGAAAAGCTGACATCATGCCAGAAGTGAAAAAATATCTACCAATACTTTATTGTTCTGTATTATTTTTAAGGCTTCTGGATGTGTGTTGGTTCCTTTGCAGGCCAGACAGGGATGTAAGAACGGATTGCCCAGATGATTCTGCAATAAGACATCTGGGTCAGCAAGGAAGAGACTGTAACGGGGAATAAAGGTTACCTCTAAGATATTACATTCAGGTAGGTCCATAGCTTGGTGGCTTACTCACGTGGATGCAGACACATTCACCTAAGTGTGCATAAAGACTTATTACTTTTTTAATGTGTCAGTTTAGGACTAAGCCCAAGAATTCTAAGGTCAATTATTTGTATTTTTCATTACTGTAGATAATAAATAAAATGGCTGCCAATGTCACTGGGGTACCATTTTACTGAGTATGAAGGTGGAGTTCTATAGAATCTGCAAGGGGGTGATAATTTTTGGCAACACAGGTCTGCAGTCAACTGGGAAAGGAGTTTATTACTGACAGAATTTTTATTATGCTGGCTGTAAGTTTATTAAGCACTATAGTGTGTAATTTCTGTCAGCATATTGTATCATTTTCTGAGCCATATAATAATATTGCTTTGAACTTCTGCAGTGCCTTCCATTTCTGTAGCTTCCTAAAAAGTTATACCCATGTTAATTGCCATGGCACCTCTGAGAGGCAAAGAAATATTCTCCTCCTCTTGGGATAATCAGTATTACTTTTAGCAGTGAAAGTGAAGTGAAATGAAAGCTTCAAAATAAAGCTGAAAGTTTGTCAGGGCTCGGCTTACAAAGGGAGGAACATCTTGTGTTTTAGCTGTTAGACTGACAGGTCTTAAAGCAGCTGTCTTGGCCACAGACTTTCTGTGTGACAGTTAGTAAATCCCTTTTGCTTCAGTTCTGCAGATGTGACTGTTTCCTGCTCCTAGGCTTTGTCTTGGCTTTTGTAGGAGCCGGGTTTTTGGGGCAATATAGTTTCTAGAGTGTGCTCTGCTGAATGAAGGTGGCTGGGTTCTTTGGACCACTATGTTAGTTACCAAAAAAACCTTCTCAAAATAACAATCTATATTTACAGGAGGGTCACTTTTCCCTAGACGGTGATAGTAAGGCTTTCCCTGTATTGTACAGCACAACCATAGTTTCTCCTGCAACTGCTGATTGAGTCAGCTGGGGATGGAACCAAGTGTCTTTAATTATCTCAGTGCCCAGAGCACCTACGCTTGGGGACCCTGAGCTCGTCAGTCTTCATAAGCTGGCCAGAACTTGGACAGGAAACCTCCAACCCAGGACGCTATAGGCCACTGAGATGGAGATTTCTCTCACTGGCCCATGCATCAGCCAAAGGTACGCAATGATGTTAGCATGCATGGTGCCTTTTAGATGTGGTATGAGGTAAGGCCTGATTATTTTAGGACATAATTAGACAGTGTCAGGCTTTGCACCACTAAGGCTGTGAGCCCTGTAACCTGTAATAATGTGCACTGTGCTCTGCCTGCTTGCACTGGTTCTTGATTACTGGTACACTGTCGTCTTCTTCTGCATCGCTGTCCCCCTGTGGTATGTCTGTGTTTCAGCGATGGGTGTAGTGAGCAGGACCTATTATTTCGTACAGAGTACCGGGATTATAGCTGTGATATGCACTAACTGCTTTGTGATGCTTTGTTTTGAACTACAGAAACAACCCACTTGTTTCAGGATGAAACAATCTTACCTGCTCTTCATGGCAGAGCAGGTGACTCAGCACAGAGTTAAAAAAAATAATGTCCTCTTCTGCATCCTTCTTATCCTGTTGCTATAGCAGCTGTAAGCAAGGTTTCTGCAGAAGAGGACCAGGTCTTTCCAGCCCAGAGCAGTAGATCTGTTAGTCACTACCTTGACTCTCCCGTGTGAGTGCCCCAGCTCCCTGCCTGGGATGTACAAATACAGCCGAGGGCTCTCAGCCTGTCTTATTGCCTGTCTCTCCCAAGTAAGCACTTCTCACACCTCTGGAGCCTTGCGCTTCTGCTAAAGAGACAAAAAATAAAAGAGGATTAGTGTTTGACTTCTGTTTACTATAGGATTCTTTAAACCACCGCCCCCCTGTAGATATAAATCTCAGAAAATATGTATTCTTTTCTTCCTTTATCTAAACCCCTTCAGCCTTTGTAACAGGCTTAGAGCTGTAAACACGTCAGTGGGACCAGTTCTATGCAGGCGCAACTGGCTCCAAGCGGGTCAGCAGATAACCATCTTATAAGAGGGTCACTGACACCCTTGTGTCTATTATTTAGTCAGGACTGTAAGGGTGACCTGCAGAATCAGATTTCTCCTGTTTTCCATATCTTTATCTGAGGGCAGAAACAACCCAAAAGGTTTTTATCATCAAAAAAAAAAAAAGGATGTTTCTCTACATTTCTTTTCCACCTCTGTCAATGCTGGGAATGTTAAGATTAGGTTTTCTGGTGTGGCTGGTGATTTCCTTGGAGGGCTAAGGAAGGGGATGAGCAGGGCTCCAGCAGTCCCAGAACAGTCCTCATTGAAGAGGTAAGGTCTGGTTCTCTAAGGAAGAGTTCTTAATTTTCAGGGTTTTGACTTCCAAGACACTTCCTCAAGTGTTGTTGAACCCCCTTTTACACAAACAGAGCAGCCAGCAGCTGCTGTCTTGTTCTTTGGTATCAGAATGATAAGGAAATCTTGAGTGCTTTGGAAAATTATGCCAAATTTGATTCATGAGCTATTTGTGGGATTAATAAAAAGGATAGGTCGAGCATCCACAACTCAGGCAGACTTGAAGAAGAGTTTTGGGGTGAACAGCAGCTCAGAATCAGTCCATATAAAGCTATAGCAACTATATTGCATCAGACTGGTACCTTGTTCTTTTGTCTTCTTCTTTAACCTGCCTATTCTACCTATTTATCTATTTTTAGTCTAAAGAGGACTATTGCCAAACCTGCATGAAAATATCTTTTCACTTTTGATAGGTCCTGTAAAAGCAGTGCATATATTCAATATATGCCACAGAAGAGAGAGCAAAAAGGCAGTGGGACCTGGTGTTTACCCATCAAAACAAAGAAAGGAAACAAATCCCAAAGAGAGTTATTCCAATTAATAGTCCTGCTTTTTAGAGAAGGCAGAATTCACCAGCCTAGCAAAGGGGGAAATACTCTTGGCAGATCGCTGGTGGAGTAAATGGGTGAAGGAGATTGAACTGAACCTTGAGGATGAAGCACCTACACTGATGAGAAATAGGTTAAGTAATGCTCTGCTTTTCAATTATGTTAGAGCTGTAAGTGCTGAAGCATGCTCATTAGCTGAGGCTATAAAATGCCACATTTATTGTGTCATTATTCTTTCAAATATTTGTCTGATGGGCTTGCGAAATGTTTAGCTCTTGCTGCCTGAAATTCCCACTGATTCTACCAAAGGAAGCTTCTCTGCCTGGCTCTATACTCAGAAATGTCAAATCCTCACCTGTTAGCTCTCCCTCTAATAAAGCAGTGCTTAGCACTAACCTGTTTTGCCTAGTCCTTGTGAACAGAAACGTCATGTCCTACTCACCTTCCTGCTGACCATCAAACCTGAGCTGACTCTGTAGGTTCATTTCTAGGTAGCCCTCCAGGTCAGTCTGTCCTAGCGTCTTACTCCTCACTGAACTCTCCAGACAACTGAGGCTATTTTCCAAGTCAGTTTTTCTCCACAAAATGAGCATGTAGAAGCTTGGCTTTATTTCAGGGCCTGAGCTATTGCTTTATTAATCAAGCAGTAACTCTACTTGCCTTTACATTTAGTATTTGTCTAAGTCAATCTCCATCAGTCTTCCAGCACTTTTCTTACCCCAAACCATCTTCACACTGTCACGTTTTGCTTTGCTAGTCGCAGGGTACCAGGACTTCTTGCCCTGGTATTTGGGGAACTCAAATAACAAGAACAAGTCTCATTACTGGTCTGTGCCTCTCTCCCTTTTACATGTAAATGTCCTCTCTTTGGTGTCAAAGGGCTGCCCTGGGGGGTTAATACTTGATTCAGCTCTTGAGATGTAAGGATATGACAATTGTTTCTTTATGCAAGCAGTCCCTTCAATTTTCTAAAAGTTTCCACCCAAATGACAATGTGTTTCCATAACAACTCACATGACATGTTACCTGCTGTACAGCATATGGGTACTGTCCCCTCAATATATTTCCAGTTCTATTAAAAACTGATAATCGGTTTCATAGTCAAGGTGTGTTTTCTTCCTGTTGATATTTTCGCCTATTTTGGGCTAAAAACTAGCTGAATATTATCCTTTAGCCTTTAACTGCTGCCTTCTATTTGCTGGATAATAACTGACTGAATTCAGACAATCCCATGAAGTAAGAAACAGAGAGATGTAAGTGTTGCAATGCCTCCTTCATGTGTCACCTGATGCTTTGCCTGGTCTGATCATGACTGTATGCAGTAACAGAGAAACCGTCAGAGCTGTTGCATGTGTCTGCTTGAGAACTGAATTTTTCAGCTAATTTGTTTGCATATGATATATATAATCTCCTGGCAATGGATATTTGCCTTTCACTGCCATTATTTAAGATTTTTTTTTTTTTGGTCTGTGCTTGAAATCTCTTTTGGTGTTCTTTGCAAAATGCGCTTTGCAGCAATGCAATGTACTTTCTGAGTTTATTTTGGAAGTTTGATTTTGGCCTTCCCCTCACTTGTGGTATCACTCGGTCTGGTGTAGGGGCAGCATGAAGGAGGTGGGAGAGTAGGAAAGAAGTGTGTTGGTAGATGATTTGTAACTTAATAACAATAAAATTCAGTTTATAATATCAAGCAAAAATTTAATTTCTCTGCAGGGGTTAACATGCAGAGCTTTTCGAACTTGTGTGCTTGTACATGCTCACAGTGAATTACTATTATTATTAAATTTAAGGAGAGGAGGGAAGCACTTGGGAGGAAACAGCATTTCCCTGACCCCTTTGGATCTCTGCAAGTACAAATAAGCTTGTAGGACAGACAGCACATGCCATCGGAGGTGCCCAGAGATGCCTGGTTTGATAGTTACAGTGCTTGCAGTGTTTCTGTCTCAGAAGCAGTGTTAGTATGCAGGGCAAACCATATAGCTGGTTTTACTCATCTTGCCTCTGAGCCATTCAGTGCCTTCTGGGAAAAGGTTTTGAATAGAGGAGATGGTAATAGCCTTATAAGTTGAAGGCAGGATTTAAAAGTATCTTCAGGGACATCTGTACGTCAGGCTTGTGCCACTTTTGGGTTGAAACAATGGGGTCCCTTATTTCCAGAGCAGTGAGCCCATACACTGGACTGTGCAGACATCAGGTGTTTTAAGGGGTCGTTTCTTCTCTCAGACAGATCTTGTATCATCCGTCTAAACTATGGGTACCGTTGGTCCCGTAATTCAGGTGGTCAGTGCCCCAAGCCTGTCAGTGTTTAAGAGGCATTAGGACAATGCCCTTAATAATTTGCTTTACCTTTTGGTCAGCCTTGAAGTGAACAGGCAGTTGGACTAGATGATTGTTATAGGTCCCTTCCAACTGAAATTATTCTATTCTATAGTTGTCACATCTCTCTGCTTCAGATGATTCATTTTATAGAATAGTTCCAGAAACAAATCCAAAGAGGTTTGTTACGTATTGTTATACCTATTGATGGTAGAAATAATTCCCTCCCTTAAAACTTGAAATCCAAGTAGCAAATCAGTCTTTTTTGAGAGCTGTTCTTTTCCTTCAGTTTGGAGTGTTTGGTCATCCCATCTACTGCCTATTATTAGCGTAAATTTTATGTTTGCAAAGAAACACGTGGATGTGATTGAAGAGAAGAGCAGTGGGAATAATCAACAGCCTGGAGAAACATGGGTTGTGAGGAAAAAAAAATGAATGTGTGGCTGTTTGATCTTCTAATATATATAAAACACTGCTGCAAAGAGGAAGGCAATAATTCATTTTCTATGCCCAGGGCACAAGTAGTCATGGTTTTAAGCTGCAATTCTGCATATCTCTGAGCATTCTCCGTTGCCTTGTATTTCTTTCAAGTGACTGATTAGTCACCTATTTGCTATTCTCATAAAATGTGCTTCAGTCAGAGCTGTGCAGTATGATTTCACCTGTGAACTCTCTGTGACTCTGCAGACAGTGGTGCTGTGGGGCAGTTCTCTGAACTAAATGGAGCTGGGGCTAAACTCTGATATAGGTGGGGCAGGGAGCCCAGCAGCAGAGCTGGGGAAAGACCCTGGAGCTGGGAATCAGGCGAGAGACTGATACAGCAGAGGGCCAAATGTAAGCCTGCAAATGAAACCATGGTTCAGAAGTCTATTAGCTCTGGGAGCCTGACTTCAGCATCTTCCTCTTTCCTTCTTCATGACCTCACTGATAACCATCATATGGCCTAACTTGCATGACCCTAATTATGACGTGGGTACCCCATTCCATGGTCTGTAACGGGTCAGAAAACAGTTGGGCTATCTGCTCTGATAGTAATACAAATGTTATCTGTGACTGAGGGAAACTTTATACTGTTTTTGAATCTGCTGGACATCCTGCTTGGAAGAAGGAGTAATTTTTCAGCTGCAGGAAAACCACAAAAAGGAAATCTTTTGTTGCTGTTTGACTGATTTTCACACTGATGAATGGAAACAATCAATGGAAGTTACCAGCCCAGGAACATCGATCTTCACTTTTTCCCATGTGAAAAATTCCCCAGCCTAGAACGAGATCAACTTTATCGGGAAGCTGAACTAGAATTCAGATGTTTGTACTAATAAGGTGGTCTTTCTTCTCTTCAGACCTCATCACTTTTACTGTGTCTAATGAATGCAAAAGCTGAATATTGCCGTCACTAAGGCACGTCTCTAGTTCATACAGCTTCCAAGGCTTGTAATCAGAGCTGTCTGGATAATACTGGTATCCGTTTGACAGAGTGAAGAGTATGTGTTGATTCATGTAGTCACATCTGCCATACCTGCAGTGCTAATTTTGAATTAACCCCTCCTACCCCCCACCCTTCTCTCTAGTAATCACTTAAGAAGGTGGAATTAATAGTAGCCCTGCTTGGGCTACTTTGCATTCATCTGGTAACACGTGGCAAAAAAAGTTTTGAAGGAAAGGGAGCTAAAGATGTATGATGGCTTCTCTTAGTAATGTCATCCCCTAAAATACAGTATCTTCCATAACAATCATTCCATCTGCTATGGTATGGAAAATACTCTCTTATGCTGCATTTCCCTCATAATAATACAGATGCCAGGTTCCTTGGCTGAAGCTTTGGCTCCCATTACATTTCCTCTCCATCCCAGTCCCTGGATCTATCCCCACATGGCTCACATTCCTGCATGTCTGGCACTGGTGTGCATCTGCTGCTCTCTCCTTTCTCAGCCAAAGAGTTGGGGGTAGGGGGCGGTGTCTGTTCTAAATTACCATTTCTTTTGCTTTATCCTTGATCTAAAAAGGAGGCTGTATTTGTTCAGATGCCAACAGAAACTGAAGACTCTTTTCCAGACGGGGAGGAATATCCAGGCAGACTTTATAGCATAAGGAGCTAGGCCAGGAGTCTTAGCTCCTTTGTCACGCGGTGGGTACTTGAATTTTTGAATTCGCACTCAGTAACTTTGTTTGATGTTGTTATAATGTTATACAGATGATGCATCTCGCCAAACTATGATCCCTGTTGCTTCTATGTCAGAAGTAACCAAAAGTTACTTGGTGCAGCCTGATAGCCCACAGTCTTTAGGCCAACACTTCATAGCGCAGTTACGGGTGAGGTAGGAGAGAGCAGATGAAGGGGCCTGAAAAGCAGACCAGAGGAACTGCAGGTTAGTATTGACAACAGGCCTGTGCTCTGCGCCTTGCGATTTAACTGGAGCCTCATGCGGAGAGGTCATGCTCCAGTCTCAGTTGAAGTAGATCCAAGTTCTGTATGCAGGAAGTAGAGAAAGCAAACACACATTCATCCTATCCATATAATCATATAAACCCAGGATTCAAGGTTTTGAATGTGGCTGATGGAAGATTTGAAGCTTAAATCCAGAAGGATCCTGGGGAAAAAAAACACCTCAGTTATAAAGAATAATGCCTTTGCAACCCTATAGCTTCTAGCTTCCCGCTCTATCCCGCCTCTTTGTTTCAGAGGGAAATGGCTCATTTTTTAGTTCAGTGGTAAATAGAGCTGATGACTGAAACCGGGATGTTTTTAGTCCAAAATAAGTACCCAGTAAAAAGAATGATCCACACAAACAACTTTGGTTACATTTGTTCAGATTCCTGCAACACATAAAGTAATTTTGGGAATGCATTTGCAAACACACATACCTGCCACAAACCTAATCCAGGACGTATGCCAGGCCTGATACCTTTTTTCAAGATGTATAGTAGTTTGGTTATCTTTTTCTGATTCATCTCTTCCTGTTTTGCATTTACACTTAGTTCATGCTGATGTGGAAAGCGCCAAACTGCTGCAAATGGGGGATTCTGATATTTTCCTCCCGAGCAGAGGCAGTGGCAGGGAGAAGTTTCATGTGAGTGCTTCTCCCTGGAGATCCAGAAATTGCCTCAAAGCCCAGAGACGGGCAGGAGTAGCTGTACGTACTGGCACTAGGCACCACCCTGACGTGAAAGAAGGCCCTGCAAAGAATTGCTGTGCTGCTTTTGCTACAGTATGAAAGACTGAAGATCCTTTCATTAGGGGCTAGGCGGTGCTTTTCAGGCACAACTCTAGATATTGAAGAAATGTGCGTTGTCTGCTTGGAGAGTTTTAGGAGGTTTTGTGCTTGTGAAGCTATGAGAAACGGCCCCTTGACGCTCTACACTGCTATTCCCTCCCCGCATGCTCCAATTAAATGGGAAAGCAGCTGGCAATCAAATCCAGCCTTACAAAATACTAACAATCCCCACATACATACTCAAGAAAAAAAAGAGATTCTCTACTTCTTTGCAACCCTGCCTAAAGGAGCCTTAGAAGATCACTGTTCATTTTACTATTCAGTTTCCTCCTTTTCGATCAGTAGACTAGTTCTTGGCCATTTTCTGTTCGGATGTTGAGTCCAAATGAGAATGAACTCTTGTCAATACAGTTAAATTACTTAATTACATAATAAACTTAAGGCAATACATTTATTTTAAAGCAACTTCAATCAAATAAATGTACAAGCAAACTGTTCTGACACGGTCATGAATAAAAGTATGTTTTTGATCAGAGAACACCTACACACAGAGAGCTGGTATTCCTTTACAGTCACTGAGCGTCATGCGTGCTGTACCAAAGATCCGTAATCATTTAAGACTTTTTGGGGGGTAGAAGTGTCCTGTTGAGTTTCACCTCTGCTCTATCTAATTTGCCTGATCTTCTGCAGCCTGTATTATTTTTCTAAGTAAAAGGAAGCAATTTGCTTGCTAACAATACATGGTTTAAATAGACCTTCAGGTATAGATTTTCTATAAACCAAGAAACTAGCCCAGCTTATCTGTTGGCCTTTAATTCTGAAATTTATTAGCTCTCCACATGCATTGCATATACAAGCACAGTCTTAATTGCTCCATTTTTATTCTCGCAGAAAATGCAGTAAATCTTAATGGTTGTGCTTCAAACATTAAGAGGCAATGTAGTAGCTGTAGGAGAAAAGTATTCAAAACACATTAAATTAGTAAGTGCTTAATAACATTTTCAAGCTGTTCATCAGAATTTATTTTGAGTTTGAAAGCGTAAATGTCCCAAGAATTCTTAAAGGAGACATCCAACTGGAACACTTTTTTCCCCCCAACCCTGAGATTTCCTTAAAACATTGTCCCCGCTCCTCCTCCCCTTCTGAGATTTTCAGAACTGTGAAAACAATATTTTTTTACTTTAATTACAATGCTAGTTGAGAATGCGTTCTGTTATTTTGGCTACATTACCAGCTCACACACTGTTTGTTTATAGCTCTCTGAAAAGCCATTTTAATAAGGTCAGATTTGCAATTTAAATTAACTTTAATATTTTTTGCAAACTCCAGCTCTGTTTGTTTATGCAAGGGGTAAACATACTGGAAATTTATTGTTTTAAAAACACATTCCTTTGTTTTATTTTCAAATTGGTACATGTCAAGTAATAAACAGTCTTGACTTTATATATTTCCTGTGTGAAATGGAAGAAAACTTTTTTCTTCTTTGCAGAGGGAGAAGAAAAGAACATGAGAGAGTGAGAAAGAATCAAATCAGTTATTCAAAATGGAAATTTCATCTGGAGAAACAATTCTCAAAGAACAATTTATTTTACAAATGAAGACCTTTTTCCTGTTGCAGAATTTCTTCTAGGGGACTGCTGCTTTAGATTAATTTGACTATTAGGATTTGTCAAATCTTTTGTAAAAACAAATATCTACCCATAGATATCTTTTGACTCTTCACTGGGAATTTTTATTCCCATACTAGAACTGAATCTTAATATTGGATAGTTGGTTATCTACATTATGATACTATTTCTTTTTCTTTTTTTTTCTTTAAATTAGATGACCTGAACTTTTTTAAATCAGAAAATGGTCTTTCATCCTTAACTATATCAACTGTAGATGTTTTTAAAGCCTAGCATTTTAATAGCTAGTGCTACACTCTTCACAGAAGACACTACTGCAAAGCCTGAACATGAAACAAAATTCAGTTTTGCAATTAAATGAATTTTGAAGTCAAGAATTTGTTTTTTTCAGACAGTCATATGAATATACTCCTCCAATGATGTGATAGCCTGCCAACAGGAATATGAACATCAAGTGAATTTCTGATGAGAAGTTCCTGCAACGGTACGAAATAATTGTTTTCATTTTTAATACCTTTGTTAAGCAGTTAATGTTTGATATTGCCTGGTTTCTACAAAACCTGTGTAACTGTCTCACTGTAGATCATCAGCATGCCTTGATTCCCACCACTTTGAACCAGAGGAGTAACCGCATCATCTCGCTGGGCACAAGTTTTTTTATTTTCTGAGTGCTAGAAAAAAGATATGAAACACATTCTTGAATGGAAATGTAGTTTGTATATACAGAGGCCCAGATCTTCAGTTACAGTATATTGATGCCTCTCACGTGATTTACATCCACCCATGAAGGCTGTCCCTTAAGCCGAGAGCCACTGTTGCTGGAGAATACCTTGTTTATAGATATGTAACATGTTGTGGGCAGATTTGAACCTTGGCATCGGCAGACAGGCAGGTAGGTATGACAAATGCACTCATGCTTACAGGGCTCCTGCCGTTCCTGCAGTCTGTTGAACCCAGGGTATCCCTGTATCTTCTCTAGCTCCTTGCTTCCCTGCACAGATACAGCCTTTTCTGCTTCCCTCCTTTTCTGCTTTCTACTTGGTAACACTCCTGGTAGAGGTGCTGCAGGGCTTAGGCACTTCTTGATCTTCACAGGCAGCCAGCGGTGAGGCCAGGCGGTGTGTGTGGCTTTGTGCCTGCGGACATTTGTTTGCCGAGCTTACCCTACACCCTCCTGCTAAGGAGGACAACTTGTTGCTAACGAAGCTAGCTATGAAAGGCCCTGCGTTGTATTGCCTGGATATTTCAGAAATGCTGGCTTTATGTTTTTTGTTCCTGCTTGCTTGCCATTTTTAAAACAGAGGTAAATACGGACCCCTTCTTGTGAGGTTAAATGAGAAAGGGTGCGAAAAGTGCAGCACCTTTTTCAGGCAGAAGGAAGGAAGAGAGGACAAAGCTTGAGAAGCTCAAAGAAAGAAAACAGAGGATGCTACCAGCAGTGATGCAGAGGTTCTGTTCTGGGTTTATTTCCCTTAAAGGTTATTCTGTTTCATTGTTTTTAAGAAGAGATTTTCAACCTGCTGTGAACAAATACAGCTCTTTAAATCATTCGTCTCTAGTAGCAGCAGCAGGAAGAAAGAAAGGAAGGCATGGAGCGGGATTTTCAAGGCAGTGATAGCCTTTGCCCTGCTTTGTCCTAATTTGTCTGGAAACAGCTATGACAGAGACATGGATGTTTGTGAGAGCAGGGATTTATCTTGTAGCTATTGAAAATGAAGACGTTTTTGGTCCGTGAGAAGACCAAACAGGACATTTCCAGCAAAGTATCTTTTTTTTAGAAAACTCAGTATGAAACTGAGCTTCTTCATAGAAATACGTGAGTTTTTACTTCAAGAAAATTTCTGATGTAAAATTTGGGTGAGACCATAGTGGAGCCACCCATGTCAGTGCAGCCGGTACCTTGGTGCTTACCACACACCTAAAATTTGAAGTTGTTGCAAATCCATGCAGCTGACTTCATGCATGAGTAGTTGGATGTTCTGGGGAAGTGCAATGTTTAAAACACCAAGAAAACCCTAACCACATACTCCCCTCCTCTTTCCCCCCCATCTAAAACAATGGAAAATCCGCAGCTTCTTTCAATGTGCAGTGAATACTCCTTTCAAAACCTTGGTGATTTGACAGAAGTATTGTTTTCTGATCAATCTTAAATAAAAACTGCCTCCACAGAGTTTCCTTCTGCTGTCGCAAGAGAGAAAAATTAGATAGGTAGGAAAGATAAATTTCCCAGCAGACTGCCTGGGAGTCTGACAGAAGCTTATGGGAGAAGAGGATGATTTCTTCCCTGGGGCTTCTGCTCTTGAAGAAATACCGCTCTTCTGGCTTTCCCATACTACACCTGGTGCATCGCAGCTTGCTGTCACATGCCTTTGCATCTTCTTAATGGAGCATGGTAATTCTGTTCCTGGCTGAGTCTATTAATATATTTCATAATTATCCGTGCCATTTTTCTTCTCTGCTCCCTGTCTAGCTGTGCATTGCTTAAGGCTACGGCACTGAAGTTTTCACCTGGTGGATTCTAACTGTTTGTTGTCGGTATCATTGTAGGATATATTTAATAATTTGTTCAGACTTTGGAGGTTGAAGAGAGAGGTTAATCCCATTTAAAATGTAACATCTGTCAAACAATTTAAAAGCCAATTTAACAGCTCCACAACCTCACTCTTTCTGTGTACACAAATAGAAAAAAATAGTTATGTTACACAAGATGTCTTGATGAAACATTACCCACACTCCCCTCCACCCTTAATAAGTCAGTGGGAAGTGATAGGTTTGTCCCTGGGATGCTGATACAGTGTAAACATCATTAAGGGAATAAAATTGGTTCACGCATTGTTACTGAAGGTTTTTGCAACGTGAAGCAATACAAAATGATTGAAATTACTCCTTAGGTTAGAAATCAAAATGAACCATGGCAAAATTTCAATCCATTTCCAAACTCTCGAAAAATCTTAGGGTAAATACATTCAACTGGATCAGCCTGTTCCTAGGAGTGAGATAACCTGCAGATAAGAGTTCCCCCTTTCTAGTATTGTATTTTTTTATCAAAAAATGTTTGTTTCCTGGCCTCCATTTCCCATTTGTGTATCTCTGATCTGTGCTGGCAAGAGGGAAAACTGTAGCTGACGGGGAATATATTTATTTCAGAGGATCCTCCTGGAATACTCATGCTGTGGATACGTGGGGACGATGGGTAAATTTCTTCCTTCAGGATTAGTAGTTTAGGATCAACACCTGCAGTGATTGCTCCCTGCATCTGCTCTGCTTAGATTTTGATGCTTTGTTTCCATCAAAATCTCCTGTTTAGATCAAATTCTGAGTTTGTTGATGACTGTGTTTAGAATTAGCTGTGGTTGGGGGGTCATGTTTTCAAACCAAAATGGACTGGAAAAATTTCAAGAGTGTGTGCCTTCCTTGACTCAAAAATATGAACTATCATCACATACCAGTGATAATTTCTCAATGCTTATGTCTATTATATCTTGGGGGTTTTTTTAATAAATGGAGCACTCAGTAACAGCCATTGTTGAGAGCATAGTGCCAATCTTGATCAACCAGTAAAGCCATTCACCTGAGGAAATGCTGTATTTCAATGAAGATAATAACCCATCTGTTCAGTTATCCATTATTGCTCATATTTTTACATCTCAGTTGTCACAAAGGGTTGGATGTAGGCTTTTCAATCTATTTGCTGCCTGTTCTCCCTTTCCACTAGTAGATCACTAGTACTAGTTCTTCTTTTTGCATGATTCTGCCTTACAAAATGGAACACTGAGTGAGATTGTTTGGCTGTATAACAGTAGAGTTTTGTTCAAGAAGTAACATGCGGAAATCCTATCTTTGTTTTTCGACGGTGCAATGTCCTCCCAGTGGAAAAAGCTATGAGCTTTCTCCCTTTTGAAATATATAGCGTAACCTAAAGAGATAACTATCAAGCTGAAGAATGAAAAGAGAGGAAAGAAGTGGTCATGATGTCTGCATTAGCTGTGGAGCAGGAGCAAGGAGTGATATGAACCACCTCTTGCACCGGAATGCACATGCCAAGCTCCTCCGAACCCTGCTTGCAAGCAGAAGCTATGGGATGTCTTAATTCCTGTCAGGTTGGAGTCTTGTTACTGTCTCCGGCCAGTGTCCCAGTGACAAGAGCAGTGGGTGTAGAGTGAGGACCCTGGCATTGTATTCCTGACTCTGCCATTACTTGAGTTATTTCATCTCTGTCTTAAATTGTCTACAAAATGATGATAATTTTACCCTCTTTATATGGATGTTGAGGTTTATGTCTTTTTTGTTAATGATGGTACTGTGTGATCTGTAACAACCAGGCTGCTTGCCATTATGCTCTTGGTCTATATTTCATGAGTCTTCAGTGATAAGCACTATTGTAATTAGTCTTAAACTGTGCATATTTTGTCCTTCCTTTCCCAGAGACACTTCTTCATTCGCTATTCATCCCCTTGTCATAGCACCGCAGCAGTACACAATGATCAATCATTGCAAGGTAACATATGCCAGCCCAAAAGAAGTTGAGCCAACACCACTCAGTATAAGTGAGTTTCTTAACGTAACACACGGCTGATAAAGAGGGAAAGATAAATGAAGCCCATAATTCCTTCACTGTTTGCACTTTCTGGTAGTGAGGCATACCAAGTTGCTGAGTAGGATTTTAATGAAACCCCCTTACTATTTGTCATAAAAAATACCAGTTATATAAAATAAAGTGAAAGCAACCTTTAAAAATGAAGTGTAACCAAGCACTACAATTAAATGAGATCACTTTCCTTTTAGGTTTGTTACTTTCGATCAGACCTTATGTAATGAGAATTGAAATGAAATTAAAAAATTCTCTGGTGCAGCAGAAAATATAAATGTAAAATGCTGTTAATGCTCTTTCACTACACAGTGGCTATCATCGTGGCTGTCACTGGGGTTGCTACTGGAGCTGCTAAAAAGCTGGCTAGATGAAGCGTTGTTTCCAGAAGGACTATACACACGTTAATGGATTGTTGTCCATTCTGCGGTCAACCAATTTAGAATTCACTTAAGTACTGCGGGTTTGAAAGTCTGACAGAACCGCAGAATGTATTGGTTTCTTTTTTCAACCTAGGTCGGCTGTCATGAGAAAGAGCAGAGGGGGAAAGCAGAGTTACAGATGGCATAGAAAACTGATGACAGGATAGGAAGTGCAAAAAACTGAATATGATGCAACTGTGCATAGAAAAAGATAGGTGGGGAAAAGGGCAAAATGCTAAGACATATTTCCACTATCCTCTACAAACTGTTCTTGCGAATTATTTGGCCTTATTATTCTCCTCTGACGCAGAATTTAGCCTTTGTCTTAGTTTAAGAAACATGCCAGTGTTTGACTTCATAGATAAGACATTTTGGGAACCTTGTCTCATTTAGCAAATCCACAGACAGCCTGAGATATTTGCATGGCCTCAGAGTCAAGGAAGTGCCCCTTCTCTGCTTACAGTGTCATTAAGTGGAGCAAAGAATGTACATTGCCCAGTAAGCTGCAAATATGTGGTAGGAGCTGGTGTCTGGGAAATTTCACATAGCAGCTTATTTTTTCATTTACTCTTTGACGTATATAGTGCAATATTAGGTGTACCGTGTTATGCATATTCAGGCTTAAGTTGGGAAAGCGGGAGATTTTATAAGGTGAATAAATTTTTAAAAATGAAGGGCATTTCTAGGCCTGTCCACAGACATATCATTCTCTTCAAGAGTTATTCTGTAAGATTTTGTTGAAATATTTTGCGTAACAGATCACGGTAATTCATCTTAATGCAACAGCAAAAAAGAGACAAGATAGAGTTTGATTTAAATTCATTTTTTATTAAAAATTAATAGATTTTTAAGGCCAGAAGGGATCATTATGATCATCTAGTCTGACCTATAGCAGGCCATCAAATTTTATCCAGTAATTTCTATCTTAAGGCTGATACCTGTGCTTAAACTGTAGTGTGCTTTTTCTTTCCCTTTCGTACAGGCAATCTTGATTTAAAGCAGCCAAGTAATGGAGATGCTGATGCATTCTTTGATGAGCTATTTCAGCATCACAGTTGAAAAGGCTCTGTTAACAACAGCATGATTTGATGGGCTCATGACTGATGTAGCCAGTGGTAGAAGGGCTCTTGCGTTAGCAGTGGTTATCCCAATTGATGCAGGGAATACATTTATATATATGTGTGTGCGGACTCGCTTTGACCACACATTGCTGCCAAGCAAGTCTAGTCTCCATTTTCTGGACTCCCAGAGCTAAAGGACAATTAGTTCCAGAGAATATGCATATGCGTATATGAATGCACCAAGCACGGTGGGTCAAAAAATGTTGAAGGTCTTACTAAAATGTAACCTTCTTTCCAGAACAGATTTCTATCAGGAAATCAGTGAATTTAGTGTGAATTGGATGCTGAAGTCTGGCGACACAAGCCATTTTCTTTAAAGGTTAATGCTTGTGCCTCCCTGTGGGTAATAATAGTTGTGGTAGGATAGTTGACCTAATGTTGACCCAGTTACCAGGGTGTCTGTGTTTATACCACCATGTTATCCAAGTCCAACTTAGGTGGTGATTCTCAGATTGCTTTGGGAAGAGGGAGATTTTTTAACTGAAAAATCCCACCAAATTCATACAAAGCCATACTGGGCAAGATGTCATTTAAGCTATGAATTTATTTACTAATTTTTGAAGACTGACTGCTGGTTTCTCTCTGACATTTAAGATCTTCACATGTCAGCCACTTTAGTTGTGATCTGCAGTGCTTCCTGTCTCAGTGATTGAGCTTCACTCTGTTGAACACAGCTGCCATACAGAGCTGCATCAAAACACTCTATTGCATGTGTCAAGTTGGGAAGGAGAAGGAAATATTTCCCTCTGCTTTTTACTTCTGCAGTATGATGCACAAACAACTCCCCTACCAATTGTTTCACTTCTTTCTTCCTTATTTCCTAGCAGGATGAACTTGGGCTGTGAGGTTGACAAATAAAGGCAGCAACTAGAAGCTCACTGTTACCGTTATGTGAAAGTGAGGATGTTTGGAAGCTATTGTTGATACTTGGTTTAGAATTCTCATCTTCCAGTCATAAAAATGCAACAGGTTGCTCTATCTAGAAGAGATTGCTCACTAGGCATTCAGGGACTTAAATAAGAACTTCTAATTTTTTCGCCTATGTAGTATAGGAAGCATCTGTGCATGTGTTCAAATGCCAGCTACAGATTTGATGGCTGAATTATACTTATAAGGCCCTTCCATCCCTCTCACTGCTTTTTTTCTCCAGTAAATCTGACTTGTATAGTCATAACAGTGTGGGTTATAAATCTGAAATGTCAATTTTTTGTTTCCACCTATTTGGATATTCCTAGACACATGGTATGTGTATGGATTAGCTGACTTCCAGACTCAGGATGTAATTCAGTTATCAATTGTAATACCTATTTTGTTGTAGGCAAAAGGGCCACCTATGTCCCGGGGCGCACCCAGCACCAGGTGGTGCTAGCTGGTTGAGGGAGGTGATTGTCCCACTCAACACTGTGCCGCTGCAGCCCCACGTCGAGTACTGTGTGCTGTTTTGGGTGATGAAATGACTCAAGCAGGAGAGCACAATTGTCTCCCGCTTCCTTCCCGTCTCTCATAAAAAAGGTGTGGTGTTCTATAAATTACTGAATTAGAAGATCACTGTGCTTGAGAGTTACATCAAAGCATGTCAGAGCAGTTCCGCTAATGACAATGGCTATCTGAGGGAATATTGGAACTAGGGCATCATGTCAATAATGAACTAGTTTAAAGTACATTTAACTGATATTTCTGATGACTCTAGTTGAAAATCCATGTCATATAGTTGAGCTGTCGGTTGTATTGATAAGGTTCTTGTCAACAGTATTCTGTGAAAGTGAGCAGAAGGCTCATCCTGAAGGGTGCTCTAGTAAATGGATTTACAATATGTTGTCTTACCGTCCGTGTCTTCTGAATAATATATACTGATCTGATTAATGCTGATTTTCACTTGCTTTTGAATTACAGGGCAATGATGGATCTGTAGGAATAAGAATTGGGTAACTTTTGTTGGGCAAGAACCTCAGAGAAGGAGCACTACAACTTTACAGTTTTCTGTTGTGGTAGGTCTCGTTGGCAGGAAGTTTTCTTCACCTAAAATACCCTTTGCCCAGTTCCTGTTTATATGCTTCTTGGTCTTCTGAAGTCAATGCGAAGTATCCTGTTGATGATAACGGGTTAAGTCTCAGGTATGGTATTTGCTGAAGGATTATCATTACAAGAAGAAGTATGATTGATTTGCTTGTGAAGCTGTTTGTGAGCTTTTCCTTAGGCTCATCTTCTTCACAAATTCCAGGCCCTGTTCCATTTTGTAGTACCATGAACCCTGTTTTTCTTTCTTCCATGTTTAAACTCTTAATATTTTTAGAAACAGCCCTCCCTCTTTTGCTTTTTGGCAAGATATAGAGAGTTCCCATATACGCTCACTGTTTTAAAATTATGCATTGGAAACAGGACACTCCGGATGCACCTATGTGTGTATTAGCAGTACAATATTATGTTTTTTGAATGTATGGAACTGTATCTTTATTCCTGTGGGAACTCTGACGTATTCAGTCCATGGAGTGATATTGAGTACGTTTTGGTATTTTATTTTATTTTGTTCTGTTTGTCCTGTAGCATTATGTGTCATTTTCTGCATAACCCTGAAAATCCTTCAAATCCTGCTCTAGCAATGGAATAATTCATTTTTCATGTTTGTATTTTTTTAAATGCAGCTTTAGTTTGACCATACTTTTCATAGATTAATTTATTTCTAAATAATTGTAAATAATTCTTTACTGTGAAGGCTTATTGTTAGCCCCTTTTCACAGATGGAGGGGTTCACAGCGAAGGCAGAGGTACGGTGAAATTATGATCAAAGTAACTGCTAATATGAGCGTGGGATATGAGAAACTCAGGGCCTGTTTTTTTCAGGGACAGGAGGTGAGACTACTGCGAGCGACCAGCTGTTGGCTGGTGTGCCTCATCCGCTCTCGTAGGGTGGGATTGGAAATCTGTGGCAGGGCACAGAAGGACTCTGCCAGACTAGGCTTGATTTCAACAGCCTTAGCAAGGAGATCACATAACATGTCTTCCAGCATTCCCTTCCTGACAGCACTTTTAGCTTCTGGCACAAGTTTGACGAAGTTTCTTACACACCCCACCCCACAGAGATGTTATTCATGCCTGGAATTTATTTTTGAGAAATGAATGAGATAGATGATACAGTCCTGTAGGAAAAAAAAATCCACTCCATGAAAGGCAATAGTAATGCCAACAGAAATACTGAATTGAGGTTCAAAAAGCAAAAACTGCCTAATGTTTGGCATAGGCATAGTAGCTGGGGAGCAATGGGTGTGTCACAATACTGTAACCAGCCTTTCTCATCCTTTCTACTGCTGCAAACTCTACATTTTGGGAAAACGTAGGTTCAGCAGCATTTATAATCCGGGTACTGTGGCTTCAGGTAACTTTTTCCTTAGTGTTAATTCTGCTTCCCCTCTCAGCCAGGTTAGTTGTTACGTCAAGCCTAGGCTGGGTGCAATAGTGGTGGGGTCACTACCTCCTGTGACCCACTGGGCACGCAGGAGACACTGTGTTTCTGTCTGGCTGGCTGTGTGTGAGAGGGTAGGGTGTAGGGGCAGCTGCGCTGCCAGCTGACCTCCTCAGTAAACCTGACTTTGGTGAAACTATGCTTCCTAAAACTAGAAGCTGTACGTGACTGCCTGGGAGTGCAGGGAAAGGCACCGGAACAATCAAGAGGTGGACGCTGTAACGTGGAGGGAGCTGGTTTAATCTACAGTTCTGCCATGCAGCTCGAGCCGTGTTTTTGCTCTCTTTTCCCTTCCTCACTGTGTCAGGAGAATATTTTGGGATCTTGGTCTTAGAAAATACCCTCAAGGACACCATCAGCAAAGTTTCCATGCCTTAATGAAAGCAGAGGAAGAAAAGTCCCAAAGCCACTTATGACTTTCTTTAATTCTTTTGAAACATAACTGCAAAATTTTTTAATCATTTATTTAAAATGTGCCTGTGAGTCAAATACAGCGACAGCCCAGGAAAAGAAAAGAGAAGCAGTTGTTCAAACTTCCTTGACATAGCGTTTTGTCCCTGAGCTTGACAGGACCTCCTTCAGGGATGAAAGCTTAGAGGAAGAAAGGACTGGTATAACACACAGGAAAAGTGACTTGAATACACCCCGTGCTTATAAAACATGAACAAAATACCTCCCTGCTATGAAAACCTCTCAATCTAAATAAGGAGAGGGGAATAAGCAGGATGATCTCCTTTGATTATCTGCTGTGGGCAAAATAACATGCCGTTCTCACGGGGCTTGGCTGGCTTTGTAGATGGGCTCTTGTCTGCCTGTCTCTGTAAGCACGGACTGAGGCTCCTTCGTCACTGTTAAACCAGTGGAAATGAAGGACTTGATTACAAAAGAGCACTGGCCTCCTGGAGGTTGACTGTAATTCTCTCTCTTCCTGTGACTTTCGGTGCTGTCAGAGGGGATTCAACAGAGATGAGGCTGCAGCGAAGGGTTTTGCCTGGGTGTTGCCCTGACCCCGTTTGACTCTGAAGCACGTAAGAGGACAAGTTCTTACAGGGTCCAGGAGGGTGAGACCAACAGGATCATAATACGTTTTAGACTCAAGTCAGACACGCAAAGCCATAATTTCTGCCCTGCAGAAAAAACTTTAGGATTCAGTTTAATCATAAAAGAGGTTAAAAATGTACACAGTGAATGGTTTTTGCTTCACAAAGGATATGTAAGCAAGACAAAACCATGCTTTGATTTAAAACCGTATGACCGCGCTTGTGTAGTACACAGTTTGAGCTATTGCACCTTGGATATATCAGGGCTTAATGGCACAATATTGACACTATTTAAATATAGTTAAATGGCTTGAAGTTAGATCACAGATTCCTTTCCTTCATCTCAAAAAAATTTGTTAAATAGTGCTGAAATCTCACCTTAATGAAGGTTTCCTTTCAAGCTGCTTGTTCAGAGGAAGCAGCCGAGTCCCACAGAAATATAATCTGCACATCCCTTGGTCTGTCTTGTTTTCGTGTGTTTGCCTCCTTGCTATCTCCCACGCAATACCTCCTATCATAGCACACCACATAGTGACGGCTGACCCTTAAGCTAGGATGCGGATATACATTTCTGGAGTGACATATCCCATGAGCTACCCTGACCCCCGAGGCAGGTTGAGTGCTGGGCCCTCATTCCATTTTCCCAGCAAAAAAATTTCAATTTTGCAGAAACAAAGTTTTTTATTGAAAAATCGTTTTGACAGCAATGTCCCAAAGAGCCTCACCAGTCAGCTTTATGTGCAGGAAAATGAAGTTAATAACAGGGCAAAGCTCATCTAGCAAACAGGAGAAAGAAATGTAAGCAGTGCGGCTCAGGACAGACTGCCAAGTATTGATGGTTTGGGCTAAGAAACAAATAATAATAATCTGTTAGCCACAAGTGTAATAGATAGAATGCTCTGTTTCTGTAAGGATGTCTCCTGGAGCTGAGACATAAAGCAGAGAAACCTTACAACTGTCTGTCAAACCAGCTCAACAGAAATAAGATGAGTGTCCTGATAGCAGCAGCAGACAGTCAGCTATGTGACAGGCTCTGAATAAATTGCTATTTTCCAAAGATTTCTTCAAGAACAGAAACATAAAAGCCAAAGAAAAGAATACAAACAAAAATCCTCCACACAGTCTCCTTATCACCTGTGCCTGATTTTTCAGTGAGAAATACTACTTCTGAATAAATGTACTTCTGTGTCTGATCTCTCTTAGAATCTCTGAATTTATCGCCAGTACCTTTGCAAGCTGACTGAGCCCAACAGCAAAGGCTAGACACTGCTCTCCACTCTTGGATAGGTGTCATTTCTTCTGGGTCATCCACAGCATGGGGGAAAGAATAAACTAGTAACAGCCTGAGCCCTGGAAGGAGGGAAAAAATTACCTCATTTGTGCAGAATTTCTTTTTCACTAGACCTCCAAGGGGGCTAAAAGGATGCATAAATTACAAAACTGTTGGCTCCCAGATGGGGAAATACTGGACGAAGAGCAACCTGTATGATCGTAACTCACGTTCTCCCTGCTCTGTTTCCATAACCAGGCTCTGCTTTAGCTTTTCCCCCTTATCTCTTCTCTTACCTCCTCATGCAGATGCTTTCCTTCCTCCTCCAGTCTGCTGCTGCCCACTTCTTCAAAGACATTTCTCAGGTCCAGGCTTCAAACTCCTTGTGCAGTTTCATCCCTTTCCACCATCCTCTTGTCTTGAGGCCATCAGTCAGCCAGTGCCTGCCTGAGATGCTGGTCAAACCTCTGTTTTCCCTTTCTTGTTGTAACTCACACTGATGTCCTAGCCTGACCTTTTCCAGGCTCTTCCTTCTCACACCAGTCCCAGTCTCTTGTCCTCCTCTACTCTACCTGCTGGTTCCTGTACTGGATGCTGAATAATAACATGCAATAACATGCAAGGACTAGGAGCTTGTAACACTGGTCATGGAGAAGCATTTCCCGAGCAGCTGTCATGCATGCTGCAAGTGAACAGGAGGACCTTCTGCCACCTTCTCCAAGTAGATTTTGCTCCACTGTTGATTTTTCTTCCAATAGATATAGAGCTATCCCTGAGCAATTCATTTTGGTATTGAATGCAGTTTAATCACTTCAGCAGAGTTTTCTTCCCAGCTTTGTTAGCCTGTCTATTAGTCTGGACAGACTGCCGGAAGAATGGGGCCATACTGCTTCTCACACTTGAGAGAGAGCTCAGGTGTCATAGAATCACAGAACGTGTTGGGTTGGAAGGGACCTTTAAAGGTCATCTAGTCCAACCCCCCTGCAGTAAGCAGGGACATCTGTAACTAGATCAGGTTGCTCAGAGCCTCATCAAGCCTGGCCTTGAATGTCTCCAGGGATGGGGCCTCCACCACCGATCTGGGCAACCTCTTCCAGTGTCTCACCACCCTTGTGGTGAGAACTTCTTCCTAATGTCTAATCTAAACCTGCCCTGCTCTAGTTTAAAGCCACTGCCCCTCGTCCTATTGCTACATGCCCTCGCAAACAGCCCCTCCCCAGCTTTCTTGTAGGCCCCCTTCAGATACTGGAAGGCCGCTATTAGGCCTCCTCGGAGCCTTCTCTTCTCTATGCTGAACAACCCCTTTGTGTCCCTATAAAGGGTTCGATTTGTTCAAGCAACACCGTCTCTTTCCCTTCTGATCTGGGCAACCTGTTTTCTTTCCATGATACCTGAAAAGGGTATTTACAGCATAACAGTGGAAAGCCTCCCTGGTTTAGTCTCTGATGTCCAGTCTGTATCACCCCATCCCAGTCTTCTGTTTCTAATAGTTTTCAGGTCAGGAACTATCTGTGACTGCAGTTAGAATGACAACAAAAGGAAAAAAAAAAAGAAGGAGGCGGAACAGGAATTAAAACTGTAGAAACTCTTAAAAATATTTATCTGACATACTCTTAATCATATATATGTGCTACCAAGTAATGCCTTGCATATCCTTTTCCAATGCTTTAAGCTTAATTATAATAGTGAAAGTTGCTTTATTTTTCCTTTGTGCATGGACTCAAAAATGATACTAGAACCTCCTAATGTGACTGTGGGACCACAGAGTTGTTCATTTGACTTTTGTGTGTACGTGCGCTGAAAACAAACATAAAATAGTTTGCAAAGACCAACCCCATCAGTTGTGACTGTATTACTATAATAGGTAATGGCGTATTGGGGTTAAGGGTATCTGGTGAACTGTAGCATAAGTCTTTCCACTCTGATTTCTATTAGAGTCGCTATCCATCCTCAGCTTCTGAAATGAGTTTCACAACTAGTGTATTTCCTAAGGATCTCTCCAGTTTTGGTTTTCAACTCTTCTTTGGGGCTGCTGTTTTATTGCTTATTTTATAAGGGAAATAATGACAGGCTGGCCTACATAGCGATCAGTGGCAAGACTCCTCGTGATTTCAAGTTGCAACAGAATTTAGCTTAATGAATTCAATAACTTTTAGCATGTCTCAGATGTCCGCTAGTGCTATTATTAATCAGCCTGCTGCCAGCTACTTGGACAATAGCTCCTTGTTCTTCATAGCCTGTTGCTTAATCAAGAAAGTATTGTTGCCTGAGAACTTGGCAAGGACTTTAAGCCAGATTCAGATTTCATTTACTTCTGTGTGAACTTTGAGAAATGGCGTGGACATAAGTGGTGCTATTCTGGGTTTGCCTCTGTATAAATGTGATCAGTATATGGCTCTTCAGTTTTTAAATTTTTCTCAAGAGATTTGTCACGTTCACAGGGAGCTTTTGCAGCAAGCTCTTCAGCAGTGAAAAAAATCTTTGCTGTGGGTGCGTGCATGTGTGTGGATGTGCATGTGTTTATGCATGTTGCACAGAGCATTGAATCTTACCCTTTTCATTCGCCTGGTCCCTGCAGGCCAACACAATGCTAATTACCTTGGAAAATGATTGATGTTTGTGTTAAAGCCAATATGCAGGTGGAATATGTGTTATAATTTTCCATTCTTTAATTTATCTCCTGTTAACAGCTGATTGCTGCCTTGCACATGGGACTGTGAAAGGCTTTACAAAAGGAAATATTTGGATACATACAAATTTAAATCACAATTGTGTGACTGAAAGGTCTTTTATTTCGTTCAGCATTTTGTTTTTAATTTTTCCCCCCGTATGATTTGATTGTGTTTGTGTTGGCCAATCTGAGAGGGACCTTTCAGAGAGCTGACAAGTGGATGTGCTATGAAAGTGCAATCAAGTGAAGAGGCGAATTAAGTCTGTTCAAACATTTAAACAGACTGTGGTGGAAAAAAACCCCTTCCCATTTAATCCTTCATGCTAGTGAGTAGACATTGCAGGTCAAATAATATAAAAAACCAAAGTTCATTATACATACAGGAATGCATTATTTCTATCTCTAATATCCAGCATAAATCTCTGTAAAGTTTTGATTGTAAAGCCGGGATTTATCAGCGGTCAATGTCACCAGCTCACTCTGTTCTTAATAGGAAGAGGAAGAAAAGGAGTTGATAGGAGACTGTCTCCTTGGACTGCCAAACTTTGTAGTCCGCTTCCTACTTAACTCACTAACTACCTGTTTCTTGCCTTGTCTGGACTCTTTTTCAAGTGTTCTAGAACCTGTAACTTCTCACAAAATGCTCCTTTTATCATACAGAAATGAAGAGCAAGTGCGTAGAAGAATCAGAAATTTTACTCATCAGAAAAGTTGGATGCATTCAAGTTTATGCCTCTGGACCTATCAGAAGATCCTTAACTGCTCAGGCCATGTCTGGCAGTAGGATTTCACTCTGGTTTTACCAAGTGAGAGTGTAGTCAGGCCTGAGTGATAACACAGTATCTTTCAGCTGAAGTAGAGCCTTGAAACTATTTTGGCCTCAACACAAGGAGACCTGGATCTTTCTGTCTAGTTCTCAGGTATGTGTTATTCTGTTTGAAAGATCAGAAGACAAGGGCAGACAGCTAATAGTTAGCTTTTAGTGGTTTGCTGTATTTCAAAACATCAAGAGAACAATCTGTTAGTTCTGCAACTTTTCAATGAATAACGTAGAATCTCTTTCATCATTTCTTTTCCTCGAGCAATTGGTCTGAAATTATATTGGTTCACGGAAAAAAAAAGAATTAGAGGTGACATGGAGGACGACTGAAGTGACCCAGAGGTAAAAGCTTAAGCCTTATCCCCGGGTCACCCAACTGTAAATGGATCATTCGGGCAAAGGAATCAAATGCTTCCAAAATCCTGGATGTATCCCATCAGCTCCAGTAGATGAGGTGGATAGCCACACCTGCCCAGTGGGCCAGCTAGACTTGAACACACCGTGAATAAGAAAGTAAGTAAACTCCAGAGCTATCACTTCCACATCAAACGTACCTATAATTACTTTATAGTACAACAACATTAGGGAACAAATTTAGTATTATTACCAACAACGGTGCGTGCTACACTTTAGCCATTGGACTGAATCCTGTAAATGTTCCACATGAGAAAATCTCATTAAAATTAATGGCAGTCTTTTTGGTATAAGCATGTTTACTACTCTCTTGTGTTTGACATTTTAAAAAGTATTTCACTTAGGTTTTGCCATTCTTACTGGAGTTCAGTAGTAAGGATGGTTTTCCAAAACTGTTCGCGTAAAAGTGGGGGGTTACGGGAATGTTTTAAATAAATAAGCTTTGCATAGCAACAGAATAGTATAGAATTCAAAAACACAAACGGTGTCTGCTTTGTGGATTTAACAGCTAACCTAATTCTTGTGCTTGTTCACCAGACTGGCCTCTACTGTTCCAGTCCCTTCTCTCATTTTCAGTTAGTGACACTTAAGGTGCTTCATTTCCCTACGTTATCTTTATGGGGTTCTTTTGGGTTGCCTGGCAGAGTTTCAGGGTTGGTTCTGTGCTTCTTGTACATCTGGAATAAGGCTAACAGAATAATTTTTACTTTTGGAAAACGTCAATTAGGTGTCCTGAAACTGCTCTTGAGGAAATAACATTTTCATGAATGTACTGTCCTCACCGCAAAAAATAAGTTCTGAAATAGTCCCAGCCTCTTGTTTTCTTTTTTCTTTTTTTTTTAAATTAAGATTTTCAATGCTTTGGGTCAAAGTGACTTTTCTTTGAAATTTTCAGTTACTGTAAAAAATCATAAATCTTAAAAATTCCAGATTGAGGAAAAACCTTAAGGTTTTTTATTGAGTTGATCCAATCCAAGGCAGTTTTATCACATTACCTGCCTGCAAAATTTGTATGCCTTTTCCAATTATAGAGTAATAAACCAGAAGGTATTATTATCATTATTATGCATTTTCAAAAATATTAAGAATTAAATTCTGCCTAATTACTCATAGAACTATTGCTCTCTTTGCACAGAAGTGTAATGACAGGTTCCCATTGCTTCAGTCTTTAAGCTGCATTTTTGTTTTAGGAATGACATAAGTCACAGCTACTTGGCCTGCTTTCTCAGATTCATCATGTTGTACTTTTTCCTACCTGGGTAATTAATAGCCAGCGTACCCCAGTGAATTTGATTACTGCCAATGACTTTGAGGCTAAAGAGTTTATATCTCCTGCAGAACAGATGATATATTACTCAGTTCTGAAAACCAAGTGACTTCAGGAGGATAAGAAGGAGGGTGGGAAACACATTTTCCAATAGATACAAGCCCAAATATTTAAGTGGAACATGAACAAGGTCTCCTGGGAGATGTTTATGTTATAGCTATAGGAGGAAAAGCAATAAAGGAAACGCTTTAGCAGTGTTGAAACAATCTGTCACAGAACTGACACGAGGACGTTGGCGTACCTGCAGATATCTGTTTCCCGCGTGCACTTGTAGAATTCCCAGGATCCTCCTCCTCTGTGCTATTGATTTCTGTGCTATTTCTTTGATAGATACAGGCACCTCATGATACTCTATCATTGCATGTTTATAACCCTGCCATTTCAACATGGCAGGGAGTTATATTAATGATGAGGGTGAAGGGAAAGGTAAATGTTTAATTGTATTGAATGGAATCCACCTCATGTCTGATAAAATGATGCTTCCTTGATCTATGCCATTTAATCATAGCAGAGAGATGTTTCCTAACTTTAACAGGCATTAGCTGAATTTCTTCTGTTTGTCCTTCCATGCAATAGAAAACTGTGGGTTTTAGTCCCTGTGTGAGTATCAATATGTAATTTAATAATACTTTGCTTATTTCAACTAGCTATTTACTTCTTTTCCTAATCATTCACATCTACATTTTTCAGCAGCTCATTAGACTAGAAACAAGAATGCAAAGCACTTGTGGTAACTTGCATTTCTATTTTGTTACTATAGAAGATGAATTAGCTTTTTTTTTTCTTCCCAAGGCTATGACTGTAAATATGAAAAACATTTTCAGTCTGTGCTCTGCTAGCATTTAAGGCTGGGGAGAAAGTGGGCAAACACCTACCCGTGTGGAGACTGTCCACTGCTCAGCTTCTGCAGAGTTGATTGTAAGTTTGGAATTTTTCTGGGGGATGAAAGAGTTCAGAGCACATTTCTTTACAAAAATCTCAAAGAACTTAAAAACTGGTATATGCTGCCAAAAGCGTTTTCTTTTTTTTCAAAGATCTGATTAACAGGGGATGTAAAAGTATTTGCTACTTTTCACAAGCTTATGTGGTATTTTCTTGGTTTTGCTGTTAAAGAAATCAAAGCAAAGCAGATCCAAAAGGCTCTGCAGTTCACTAGACATGGGATAAGTACTAAACTTCAACAAGACCAGTCCAGGTTAGCCATTAGGTAAAAAACCAAACCAAAACAAACTAGTAAAGATAGTGAAGTGCCGGAATGGATTGCCTAAAGATGTGGTGTCCGTATCCTTGGAGGCCTTGATTAGGCAACCATCTGTCAGTAATGATGGAAGTATACATGATCCTTCTGTGAGTAGAACAGATGATCTTTTGAGGGCCCATATAGCCACATTTTCCTATTATCTATGGCAAATATTGCTATTCTTAACTGTGTAGGCACCTCAGACTACAAACTGCAAAACCCAGTGCACTGAGCACAAAGTCATCTGAAATAGTTGAGGTAGTTTCGTGTTTTAAAGCCCAGGTCTAGACATCCAATATAGTTACTGGAAGCAATTTAGGTTTGTAAGCCAAAGTTACGTTTTTCACATCTCTGCTTCATCCGCAGCCTAGCTTTAGCATCTAACCTAAATGTATGACATTAACAGGCCCTGTAGCACCTCAGCTTTGACCACTGTGTGTGCTCAAATGCTTTTCTGCACTGCTGGAGCGTGGCAGTGTGGTGTCAGCCTGCCCCCAGCGCCTGCTGTCAACCACACGCAAAGTGCTCTCCCTTACCATGTGTGAGTGGTACTCTCAGGCCGTGCTTACCAGCTGGGACTCAGCACAAGGTATGGTGATACATGCCGCTTCTGTATGAAACCTAGCCAGAGTCAAAGATGTGTTGTTGCTCTGTTGAGAGAAATAAATAAAATATTTATGGCTCTGAATTGCATATCAAAAAGAGCAGTAGATCAAGCTGTTGTCAGCTAAAGCGTGAGAGGGTTCAGTGCTCTAGATGTTCTTCTCCTGAAGGATTATGTATTTGTTCATCAGAGCGATACCAGAGCGATATGTGACTTGCTAGTTGTAAAACTAATGCCACTTTTTCTGGGCAACAGTCGGAGGGATCTGGCCATACTTGCCACTTGCTTAACGCTCCCTGCTGAAAGGTTCTGTGCGGAGGTGGTGGCAGGTGCTGGAGAGGCTGGTGGTACAGGGCTGATGCTGGAGGGAGGGGGGCGTGTTATGCACAGCAGGCACAAAGGATTGTCAGGGCTGGGGAGATCCAAGTGTAGTCTGGGAAAGCACCGTAAAAGGGGGATGTAATAGTAAAAGGAGAAACAGCCATCCTTTGTGACTCTGCTGCAGCCTTTGACATGGGGTTTTCCTCCCATACCTCCCTAATTTAACAGAGTAACAGCACAGAGGATTTTTTTATTTTTTTCCTAACTGGAAGTTCTTCACAGAACTAATACAATTTGTGTACTTCTTAAAGGATCAGAGGAACCTCCTCCTAATAGGAGAGGTACCTAATAACACCAGTACAGTACAGCTGCAGTGATTCATTTTCAGCTAACTAGCTCCAGCACCAAGAGCTTGACAGCCAGGGTCTTACCTGGAAAATATTCCTGCAGGGCAAACGGCTGGGCTGTTTGCTAGCGCTGAGCTCCACACTGTGGCTGGTAAACTGCTGCCAGCTCCTGAACTGACTAATTTAAGGCAAGCTTGGATACAGCTGCACTGTGGCCATAATGCAGTGACTAGCATTAAGACGTATACTGCAGAGTATGTTCTCTCACTAAAAGAGAACAGGATCAGTTGACTGTTAAGTGGAAAACAACCAAAACCACATTCATTAAATACCTGTATGCCTCTCTAAACATTCTAATGGAAGTTATTAAACATCGAAGTTATTAGAGCAAGTATTGTGCACTTGGACAAGTGAAAGAAACAAAATGCAAGTTCCCAGTCTGTTGAGAAAATCAAGAAATAATTTGAAATTTTCAGTTTCTTATACTTAAAATCTCCTTGACTTCACAGGAGCTAGATATCAGAAAGTTTATTTTGGGAAAAGTCCTCTCAGCTCTTCCCCTCCTGCAAACACTCACTGTTAGCTCCTAAAGACACCTAGGGCCTTTACTCGCTTCTTAGCTATTTAAGATTATGCAGTCCATAATATACCTTAAGATACCTTATTTTATCTGTCAGATGGTAAATTTAATTTTAAAATGAACGTAATGCATAAAAACTTGACCTTCTATCTCAAAATGTATTATGGTGAAAATCTGATTACACTAATATCTTTTAAGGACATTGGCTACTTAAACGTCTTTATTACCTTGTCTGTACATACTTCAAAATAACATATTAACACATTACTCATTTTATTGTTTTATTATCCCATTAATAAAACTATAAGCCCTCTCTTAAATTACAGTCCTACATTTATTTCTGTTATTCGAACCCACAAAACCCTTAACAAGAGAGGCTTTTCAGCAGCAAATTGGTCTTTTATTTGCAGTGATAAGATTGAGTTTCACATGCTCAAGCTTCATAGTTGGGATTCATCTCCCGTTTTAGACGTTTTAGGCTGCTCTATGCAACCAGGGGCCCATCAGCGATTTGGCATTTCTATAACATATTTGTTGTCTGTATCCACCAGGTTTTCAAAGGTCCCTATAGTGTGAGATTTTTTTTCACATGTCATGCTCACACCTGTATGTCTAAGCATTAAGCCTTGCCCAGGCCTCACTGCAAGATGTCTCTCATGCCATATTCTTGCCCTTGTCATCTGCCAAGCTCCTATGTTCACCTGTGTCTGGACCACGACTAGCTTATGCTGGCGCGTTTTTAAATCAGAGACCTGGAAGACGGAACAAAGCTTCAGCCTTGAGAACAAAGAGCCAGACTCAGATGCCTGGTGGTATTTCTATACCTTAACCATCAGTATGGGTGAAGACAAATAGGAGACGAGGACTTCACAAGCCTTTTACGTTACCTAATCATCTCCCTCAAGCCAAGCAATGAAATTAGGATCTTGTTCATTTGCTGCTGGCAGCACCTGCCCGCTGACTAGCCTCAATGAGTCAATGCCCTCCTGAAATCTCTGGGATATTTGTAGATGATTAGAAGATGCTGAGCAATCCATTAACTTCTCCTCGGACATCAGAACGTGAATCCAGATCACTGAATGCCTGCTGTTGTTCAGGTAGTAATCTTAGGTTTGGATTCCCCACAGTGATGTCAACATCCATGAGTGGGCTGGTGTCACAAGTATGTGTGATACACCTCTCTATTAGGCTGCTCTTGACTGCTCTTTTGTCACTGGGGTCAGAATATAAACCACCCTGTCTTTGTCTTTTGTCCTTTTTCTTTAATTGATAATTAGGGCTACTATCTCAGTTCCCGATTCCTTCTGTGTCCTCTACAGCCTTTAGTGCCTAGACAGGGCAATACATGTCACAATTAGGTACGAAACCTAATCTGTAGCCACTTTGGATTCCTAGAACGTTCTCTTCAGATGCGCCAAACATCCCCTGTGCCCAGCTGCCTGGAGTGCGGGTTGTCTTCTGTAAAGCAAGCATTTCAAGTTTTCCACCATGTATCTGAAAGCCCTGCAATGGTATTTAAGGATATCTGCAGGAACAACAGCTTTGATCATGTATGGTAATGTCTCTGTCCTAAGCATAAATATGGGCCTTTCACGGGAATTTATAGGAAAGCATGGGATTATCTCATAACACAAACTGATGCTGAAACAAGGCAGCCCAGGGAAATGGTGAACATTTCAAAATTCTTACCAGTTATATTAAAGCAATAATATATGTTTAAATGTTTCTGGTTTGTTTATTAAATGTTACCCTTTGTGTATGCCAAGAATAAGTTATCTTGCTTTCAAAATAGAAAAAAAAGAACTGTTTTAAAGCAGCAACCAAAAGATGTAGATTAACTTTTTTGATCTGATTGCCTCTGTGGTGTGTTTTTGTAGAGTTATTATAGCAAGGATTGGATTACTTATTAGACAAATAGCTTTCTATCCAGTGATTTTGTAAACCCATCCATTCATCTTTTGAATAATTACTATGTTTGTAAGTAAGCAGCAAGATTAATAAAATGTAAATTGGAGGGAAAAACAAGATACATCACAAAGATAAAATAACAAAAACCATATTTATAGTCCCTTTTGAGGAGGGGTTTCTGCCTACAGATTTAATCTTTAATTAAATTTATGCTTTTATTTATAGTTCCTTTTATTATTTTTTCCAGAACATGCTGACACAGGAGTGGTTTTGCTAACAGAATCTATGGTATTGCTATAATAAATACTATGGCAAAAATCCCCTCTGGATTATTTCCCTAAGCGTTAGCATTTTGAGAGTGCATTTGGGTTTGGCCACCATGAATTCATGCATTGTATATTTGATTGTAAAATCATCATTGTTAAAATATATGGCCTTAATGGGTCTTGAACTGGCACAGAAAAACCAAAGGCAGAGCTAAGAAACAAGGAGAGAAATATATGTATTTTGGCACAGAGCAGCAGCAGCCAGCAGCTCACCAAACTTGTATTGTCCAGTGACTGAAATGATGTTTCTTAGTTTTGGTTAGTTGTTGGTGTTTTTTTGTTGTTGTTGTAATTAATTCCCTTGCTTGCTTGCTGGGGTTGTCTCTGGTAAGTCTGCCATTGTTACCTATTTTCCACCATCAGCTATGAAGATACTTAAGAAGTAAGGTTTGGGGCTGAGGCAGGTACAGGAAGATGCTATGTTAGGGAAAAAAGAAGTGAACTCGCCTTTACCTCTGAAAGGTCAAGCCCTGAGGAAGAAATTCTCCCTTGGTGCCAGACAATAGACTAGGCTGAGATTGATAAGCAGCTTTATATGCTATGTGACTACCTCATTTAACAAATGTACCTAAACAGGCAGACTAAGTAACATCTTCAGACTCCATGTAACTATTTTCTTCTTCACTGGGGACTTTCCCTGTAAGGTCCCAGATGACTACTGTTACTGGATAGAAGGATGATGAGGGCGGCAGAATGCGATGCATCAGTAGAAGAAAGGGCAGATTTATCTCGTATATTGGTGGGATCCATCCCTCCTTACAGGATAAAAATTTTGAACAAATAAAATATGAGAGATGAAGACAAACACTAATGCCTGAAAACAATGGACTAATGTTTCAGAGAGTGATGTCGAGAGCAGAAGGAAATTTTGATGAAGGAAGGTGCAGATTGATTGATTTTGGGAGGGTTTATCACAGTGGAATAAGGTAAGAGGCAGTAAGCAAACTTTAGTAATGCCTCAGATCGGAAGGAGTTCATGGAGCACATTACTAAACTTCCCCTCTTTCCTTCCCAAAATATACACTACCAAAGGACAGTTTTGGAATAGAGCCCAAAATGAATTGGGAAACAGTGCAATTGTATAGGCTACATGTAAATTACTTTTCATTCAAGACAGCTTTATTCTGTCTTGATAGGATGAATAAATGTTGATCAAGGTTGTGAGATCAAGAGCTTTTATGAGTAGGTTTTGAATACGGTCAAAATACCAACACACTTCTCAAAGAGCACAGCTTAAATTCAGGCTTCCCCCTTCTAGGTGGTAGCAAAAAGGAGAATTGCATGGATAAGCAAAGTTTTCCAGCCAAACAGGATGCTTTCCAAAGCACTAACTTTCTTTTGTCTTGAAGAAAGCAGTTTCTTAACTGCCGCTTTAACTCTCTTTAACCCAGTCACCTAGAGTGAGGTAGAAAAATACTTTAATTTACCACAGCTGACTAAGAGTACTAACACTGGTATCGTGTCCCCACACTTAGTGCAAACAGCTGTGAATTTTCTTCAACGGCAAGAGAGAGAAAGAGGGGAAAAACCCAGAAAGTGAGCTAGCACTTCCTTATCAACGTGTGTTTCAGGTGACATGAAGTCTGTACAACTGGAATGTAAGGAAGTCAAAGAAAAGGTGATGGATGCTTTAGATATGGTAGATCTTGACGTGAGAAGGGTAGATCAAACGGTTTCATGATCTTCCAGGTCTATTTTGTACAGTTCTACAAAATGCTGGTGAAATATAGCCACTCGCGCTTGAAAATCCTGACAAGGTGGCAATACAGTTGACAGGAGGGCTGCTTTTGATTGTTTGTTTTTATTATCTGCTTGTAATTCTCAATACTAGACATACGAAGTTAGCTGCAATAGTTTCAGCAGTGTTGTATGACAATGTATGAAAAGTTTTTAATAATTCTGAAAACATAACAGATAGGGAAGAAGAAAGTATGTTCCTCGAATCTGAAAAATACTGGGAAGAAGTGAAGCAAGCAGTAGGTGGTGGTACAGTAATTAAAAACAGATCTGTCTACAGATGTTTTTTCCCCCTTTACTGATGTAATGTCTGAATTTCAGATGTTTCACTGACTGCATCTTGGAAGAAAACTTAAGCGCATTCTGTCAAGACAGGGAGAGAATCTGGGCAGATTATTAAAAAACACGTCAAAGCAACAGTTGGATAATATCAAGATCGAAGTGATAGATAAACAGACAAAAAGGAGAACCAGAAAGTGGAGAAGAAAGGGGCAAGATTTCATTCGTAATGATTTTTTTTTCCATAGGGGACACTCCCTGGGATAGACCAGGAGTGAGCCACATGAATAGAAAGATACAATAATTACACAGAGCCTGCACTCAAAACCAAACTCCTCTCATTCAGATACTTTGAATAAAAGGCTGTGTTCAGAGGTGGGCTGGAGCTAGGTGTTGGGAGCACTGGGACACAAGTGTACCAGGCTGTATACCACCACCTCACTCATCTACCTGTGGAGCAACTACAGCTAACACCAGGGTCCTTCCTTCCAGCAAATCCCCAGTGTCACCTGCTAGGATCTGTAGGAGCCAGAGTGCGTGAAGACACAGCACAGAGAAGAGAAATCCCTGGAGAAGAGGTTCTCATTGCAAAACATTTGGTAGGCTGAACTGGCTTTGAGGAATGAAACCATACTGTTCTCTTAGCCCCCGCAGGAGCTCTCTGGTTGTTCCTTATAGCGAAGCAGCCATTCAAGGGTCAGGTGAAGCAAGCTCTTAATGAGTCTCCTCTGCTGCCTGTGGGGGACCTGAGCAGTCAGAAAAAAAGAAATTTTAAGAAAAAAGTTGCTTTGAGAAAAACATTAATGGCATAATTAATTTTTGCAATGAGAAAAATGGAGCTGTTAGCAGCCTTTAACTTGCCTTGACTTATTGTAACCTATGTGTTTTGGTCAAAGTTGATGGAAATTAAAAATTTCTGTATTTTTTTGATGGGCTGGCATTTTCTAATGGGAAAAAAACTATCATAAAGTGCCATCAAGTCTTGTGGGAAATATTTATTTTTTTCTATATAGGAGGGATTTTATCACGTGTGTTATTGTTATTTAGGAACAATAGCAAAACTTTTAAGTGTTTTCAGTTGAGAGTGCTGGCCTCCCACTCTTTCTTTTTAAATCCAAGCTACAACAGACTGGTTCCCTGAAAGGCTCTGCTTGTTCCTTTTTTGCCTTATTTAGGTTTAAGAAGCATTTGTCAAGCAGGGAGCTCAAGGCTACCTCTTGCTGATGGCAAATAGTGTCTGCAGGTTTGACTTTCCTGCTATGCACACGTGACTGGTACTGAACCTTCACCCTTATGGTAACTTGACTGACAGCAGTGGAGAAAAAGATCTATACAACTAAATAAAGTATTTGAAAAGAAATAGACCCAAGTCTGGATACTTGAGAAGGGGAAGAAATAGCAAAACATGCCAGATTTATGAGGGGCCGTGAGGGGTATTGTACAGGTTTGCATGAGCAGTTATTTAATTTAGTGACTCTCATGTGATATTCTGCATTATATTTACAATGGAGACAGAGAGTGAACTGCACCCAACTGTATTAAATAGAACTATTTTTTATCAAGGGTTCCTGGTGACAATGTTACTCCGACAGCTTGTGCATGTCATCAGAACTCAGAGGTAAAAAATATAGCGCTCTTTGGGTGTATTTTATTATTCCACAATAATTGGATAGCGTGACACCTAATGAAAATTTACATTAGGCAGACACCTAGTGTAAACTGCACACTTTTTCAGTCTCATATCCTTTCTTGGTTGGCTCAGTATACCTGTTCTGATATTTTGGAAAATAAGATTTTTGATGGATTCTTATGAAATTAAAATATCTAGGGAGTTTTTAGAAGTATTTTTCAGCAGGGAAACAATTAATAGCAGTGCTGAGAATGAGTTGTTTGCTTAAAAGTCAGCAGGAGTTTGTTATCATTAGCAGGTTCAGAGCACAGGTTCAGAGAAATGGTAAAAAAGAATTTCTTAGCCTCTGAGTCTACAAACAGTGATGTACTTGCTTAAATTTATACAAGCAACTAATCTTGCTGGAAACCGTCCTAAACTTGAGCACATGTGTAAGCATTTGAAGAAGCAGCCCTCAGTTTGGTTACAACTGACTCATCTGAAATCAATAAAAATAGGTTCTTGAACTTTTTCTGAAATTTAAAAGTCCCTGTGAGTACTGAATGAAATTTAAGGTTAGTTCTCATTTTGGCTGAAAATCGCTTGGCCTTCCTTAATGAGAACAGTGTTTTGTTTTCAAAATAATAATCTTAATGGAAAGTGTTCGGGGGTTTTAATGGGATGTGCTTTCTAATAAATAGCAGTAACACATTGTAATTTTTATAATGCCTTTCATTGTAGGTTCCGAAAGTGTCTCGTGAATGTTTTAGTCTCACATCACCCTAAGTAGAACAGTATTGTTGTGCTTGTTTTGCAGACAGGAGGCTAAAACAGAGAGATTGTGTGAGTTTGAAAATGAAAATATCAAACAGAGTCCACAGCGTAATGGCTATTCACAGACTTATTCTCACAAATAAATATCTTCTCCCGTATTTATTAGCCACTTTCCTTTGGATATACTTTTATGATTGACAACTAATGCCTGTGATGAAGATAACTATACCTTTAATTTGACAAACTATGCCTGGTTAGAGAATGCTTACTCATAGCCTCACTTTCTCATTGTTTTAAACAGGACTTTAACAGGACTAAACAACCGTGCTCAAAGCCAACCCAATGCTTAAGTGCTTTTTGACTCAGGCCCTATTTGAGTGCTGGAGATCAACTCTGGTAGACAAAAGGACAGGTTTTATTTTCTGAATGGAGACCAACAAAACCCATGTTCATCTGGGCACTGACATTTGCCAGACAGATTAATGTAAATGTATGCAAAATGATTATTTAAATATCCATTTTCTATAAATGGTAGTAAAAACAGAATTCAGATCTCCTGTCTTTTTCTGTTTAAGAGAAAAGCCATTCCTATTGTCTTAAGTTGACATGTTTAATGCTAAAATGCTGATAAATTCTGTATCTGAAATATTTTTTGTGCCTGTTTTCAAACTCTGAAACCGTTACAAGCCAAGGGCTGAATTGAGAATTCTGAACAATGGATATTTTACTGTTTCACACAAATGTTTCACTATAGTATGCGAGATTTTATAAAGAAAATTGTCTACTTGTATATGAATTTGATTTTAGTTTCTAATACGGCCCTGCTAGAGACTGAATGAGCTTGAGTAATCTATCATATAATTACACAAAGAATAGATTTTGGTTACTTCACAGCAATCTATTCTAAACTTGCACAGCTACTCTGATGAAAAAATAAATAAAACCATACCAGATAATTGACAAATAAATGTATTCACAGAGTGGTTTTTTTCTTCCAGTGAAGACTTCAATTAAAATGAGACTTATAAAAATTGTCAGTGTGCTTGACCAGTGTTAAAATTAGCAGATGGTTATTATACCAAAAGAGAGTATTTCAAGCAAATAATTCCACTTAAAATATTAAAAAAGCACATTTTTCAATTTATACTGTTGGAGGTTATGGTGGCATGTTTGATTAATGAGCTGTTTTATTGGTGATGCAAATAATGTGTAATGTCATAAGACCCATATGTTGTAGATTAGAGAGGTATTAAACTTACCTTGGCACAAAGTGAAAAATCTAAAATATCCCTCTGGTAAAATATATCATTCTAGAAGAAAAAGACATGTTGGCATTGCTTGTATTTATGCTTTTGATAAATTACATGTCATGTTTACTTAGTTTTAGTATCCAATCAAAATCTATTCTTTTTCATACTTCTGCTTCTCTTCATTTGTCAGGTTCCTCCTTCAAGTTGTGCTAGCAGTGGTCAACAACTCTGTGTGAAACCAGACTGTTTGTTACCTACCAGTTATAAACAAAGACATGAAGGAAGACAACAGTGTCCAATTTTTCATAAAATAATCTTGGTATTTTATTGCTATTTATCTAGAATGGTGTAAACTACAACAGAATGAGGAATGCATGTGCTTGCAGGAAGCACTGTGGGAAGGACCCTCAGCAAAGCTCCAAGCCACACAGCGAAAATTCACCTGATTCCATGTTGCATGGGAAACCTGAACCACAGATCAGGGTCTATTTAAAGATTAACTGAGATTCTGGGACTCTCTGGTAAAGTTCAATTGGGAAGTGATGGCCTGACTTATGAATCCAGCTGGAAACTGTATGTAAAAACCCCAACTAAACCCAGAAAAGGATGAAACTCAGTGGTTTAGGTTGAATTTTACTTTCAGGTTTTGAATTCTGTTGACACCAAATTGTAGACAGGGAATCAGAAGGTGCACTGGAACTTTGTGTGCACTGCAATGCAATGAATCTGCCAAGTTTCATGTTATCCTCTCCAGGTCTATATCTGACCTGGAACAAAAGCTGGCTTTCGGAAGTATTTGTGTTATTTGTTCCAGGGCCAAAAATGGCTACTTCTGGTGATAAAATTCCAAGTGAGAACTACCCCTCAGAGGAACACAACTATCTCCTCTTCAAATTTCATCTTTCCCTGCCAGTAAAGTAAGCCTGATTCTTCTTCCTTTGTTTTTTTTTCCCTAAATTTCTGTTGGCTTTGGTAACGTGGGAAATGCTTCCTTACTGATCATGACCTCCCTAGATAGGATGTCTTCTGCCATGGATGTCTTCTGCACTGGGACCTTCAACTACCAAGGTAAAATGCACCAGCACATGGGACTATGCAGCCCATTTCTAGAATTTCTGCTCAGATGCATGTGAAAACAACCAGCCATCTCTCCTTATTTAGAGCAAAATGTAAACAGATGTCGTTTCCTACAGAAAAAGGCACTTCTGAATGAAGAGGAAATAGACTTAAAATCTTTAATTTACCTCACCAACATTTTTACACTTGTGTTATAGTCCAGTACTGTGATCATGAAAAAAGTGCCCTATAAAAACTGATGCTTTTGATCCAATAACCACAGTGGTCTTTCTTTGAGGGCAGGGACCCTGTACTAAAATTCAGCCTGCGGATTCAGATAAAAATGAGCCCTTCAATAAAGACTGGAGTCAGAGCTCATACTACACAGACATAAATCATCTCTGCTTTGCCATCTTGGTCATCAGCATCCCAAGGAGGCAATCTCTTCAGGGTCTGCATGTGAGACCACTGCTCTTGTCTCTCTCAGGTTCCCTCTGAGGCTGTGTAGCTTTAACTTCTCTTAAGATCCACTGGCAAAAACTGTCCTGTGCTCTAGCTCTTTCAGGCAAAGAAATTGTTGGGTGGTATAACCTTGGGCTGAATTCAGTTCCTTGAAATTTCCTTCTTCCAGGAGTGCTGGTTCCTCCACTCTCTTTACAGCACATGCTCATCTGGAAATGATCATCTGGGCCCTGGTCTTGCAAACACTTATGCGTGTGCTGCACCGTACTATAGCAGATTGCTTCAAGGAAATCAGTGGGTCTGTTTGAAAGATTAAGAATGTGTGGAAGTGTTGACAGGATTTGGACCCTATTCCCCACAAGAGGATGTTAAAATACCAAGGTGGTGGTGGGGAATGCAGACAGAAAGGGCTTCCTTAGCCAGAGATCCTGTTTTCATGCAAATGTGCTTAAAAAAAAAAAAAAAAAAACAGGGAAGAAATATACTGAAAATGTATTTTATGGTAAGTAGACCTTTCTCCCTAGGATATCTCTCATAATTTTCCAGAAGGATCCAGCCATGCATTAAGTATAGGATTAGTTTTCTCATCTTGGTAGTATTGTGACAGTTTAAAAAAAACCTCTCATAACTAATGTAGCCTCCATACGTTGCAGAGTGATCATGTCCAAAGAATAGACATTGACAGATTTGAAATAATTATGTAAATTTACCTAGGGTCCTATTTAAATGCACATTTTTCAGACTTACAATCAAAAGAAAGAAAACACCCTCAACCAACCCTTAGTGATTGCTGAGGAAGCTATACTGACATGCCTACATTAAACCGAGCACAATATGCTATAAAAACCTCATTACACATCCAAGCTGTCTTTGTATCGGCATTAAATGCGCTTCCACACACATTCTGTAAATTACACACTTATAAATTACTCATTTATAATAGCTGCAGGCTGACGGCTACAGTGAAAATTGTACACTTTTTTTAACCATTGCTTTTTTTTGTGTGGTTTTTGCTTATCTGAGCACCTGACGATCCCAAACTGTCTGTCAATGGAAGGTAAAAAAAAAAAAAAAAGACATAAGGAAGTACTCCTGATACGCCCTCTTTTCATGATTAACTCTCCACTAATCAACTATGCCTCAAACTGGAAATTTGTAGTGGCAGACATGATCATATCTTTCTCCAGCATATTTCTGCTGGAGTTATGTTGAATAGTTATTGTTAGGTTGATAATTTAACACTCAGAAAACCTGCTGCAATAGCTCAGAAGGGCAAAAGACATTATACTGCCTGCTTTTTTCTTCATGAGGAATCACAATATGCATCTAGCTCTTTGGAACCATTAGGATCAGTGTTCCCTGACAACATACTGGGGAGGTTAACAGGCATATTAATCTTATTCTTTTCTACAAGATACCGTCCTCCGTGCTTCAGATGCAGATCCTCTGGTCACACCTGTAAAAGAATCTAGCTTTCAAAATGACCCATCTTCCAGGAGAGCCTCCTCTGCAGCTGCCCTTAAGGGTTGCTAGTCTGTCAGAGCTATAATAGAGATGCCACCGTACTACCCCACTTTGGGTGTCCACTCTGGTATATGCCATTGTCACCTCCTTGTCTGTCTCATTTAATACTTTTTGGTGTATGATATTCTGGCTTTGGTAAGAAAGCTGGGAGGAATGTCTTTCAGGAGTACATACGTTTCTGTGCATGTGAATGCACACACAAATACATAGTCTTCAGAAGACTCTTACAAAGACCGTACCTAAGAAAGCTGAAGTTCTGCTGCCACAGCCATCTGTCTGTAGTCACATACTCTCTCAGTTAATGAGCGAGTGCCGCTCACTTCAACGAGCTCTAGATCAGACTCGTGATGCCACGTAGTGCATGCAATGGGCTGCAATTCAAAGTCTCTGATGCTGTAAGATTCTAAAAGCAGAAGATACGGTAATGAAGAACAAAAGAAGATATTATTTCACATAATATTCGTTTAATGTGTTGTAGCCTATTTGTGTAATATGATTGGAATCTTGATTAGAATGAAAACTTTCACATTTTAAGTCCATAAGAACCTATCATATCCAGCTAACCTTAGCCCCTGGATAATGTAGGCAGCAGAATGCCACCCATCAACTCTCACTTTGCGATCACAAGCTGTGGCAGAGATACAGCTATATCTTTGACCTTGATTTAAATATTCAGGTCATAAAGAATCTACCACCTCCCTTAGTCTTGTTCCAGTGCTTGATTAGTTTTGTTGCATGCCCGTTTTGTAGCAGGAGTTTTCCAGCTTGGTTATGTTTCTAGTCAGGGACTATCATGTGATAGCAAAGATGCTTACAGACAATAATAAAGTCTTCAGTAATGAAGTTTTGAGGTGATTTGAGCTCCTTAGGCCTTTCATTGTGAGGGACAATCCCTCTGAAATATTTACAGAATCTTCCTAAGTGGAAGGAGGCATAGGAGATGGAGAAAAGTCTCTCCATCACTATGTACTAAGGATAAAAAATGAAGTGAGAAAACGCTCAAGGAGAAAGATAGTCAAAGAGAAGGTGAAGGAAGATGGAATGAATGATGGAAATCTGAGGAGCTTGTACGTGAGATGGAACTGTACCTTTTTCAAGGACCATGTCCACTTGCATAGGTATCTGAAGGAGGCAGAAAAATCCTTAGTTTCTGGGGGTCTTCTATTTGTTTTGATTTTTATTAAACATGATGCAATTCTGTGTGTATGACCTGAGAATCTGGGATCCATAAATACTCTAATTTTAGCAGGAGGCATTTCTTAGAATGACCTTTTTTCTCACAAATACATGGAGACAGCAAAAGTCTTTTGAACCTTTCTACTTGCAAATTAGCTTTAAAAGGTTACATGTATACACTAGAAAAATAGAACCATACAGTGTGACTTACGTCTCTTGTCAGATGTCTTGTGCTGCCTTTTCAATAAGTAAATACTCACATAAAGTGTTTAGAAAGCAAAGACGCACCAAACCAACAGAAAATCCAAATAAGCAACATTTTTTTCAAACAGATCAAAAGGTTACCTACAGTTAGAGTTAGAAATTGCTGGAAATAGCAAGTTGTTCATTTGACCCTAGTGTCCACCAATAATGAACTGCAATTTTTGGAAACATGCCGGAATAGTCATTGTGCCTTTTGTGTAAAACCTGAGATGACTTATCTAGGGCTATATTTATCTCAGTTATTCCCCACTTGTGATCATGTATCTTTAAGTAATGTTTTCTGGACTTTATAATTATCATATAGACAGAGGGTTCTTGAAAGAGCAGGCTGATGTTCAGATCCAGGACTGCCCCGGCCAGACCTTTACAGTTTGATGTTTGCACTGTAAAATCCAGATGCTTTGCTTTTATTATACAATTTATATTGGACGTTTGCTGCAATGGACTCTCACACCCTCCACTCCCACTTTTATGTTCACATTGAGAATGACTCTGTTTTTGTTTTAAATGTGTCCAGCTACACAGCCTCAAGTTATTGTCTCAGTTCTCTCTTTATTGCTGCGTTCAATCATTCCTTCTCACAAACATTCTCTCTTTTGTAACCTACCTTTGAATTACATCTCTCTATCCCAGTCATTGCTGCTCATTTTCTCACAAAATTTAGTTAACTCTTACCTAGTAAATACCAGTAATGTAACATTTAATATATTTTCTTTCGTCTGTCTGTGTGTGTGTGGGGGGGTGGGAGCAGGTGGTAATGCATTATTTTTTAAGGTGCCTTTTGTAAAAGGAATGGATTTTTGTAGCTCCTCCACTGGGGGTTCTTTGTGTTTGTCAGGTCACTGATGAAGGGACTGGAGAAAACTGATTGAAAAACAAATTCAGAAGCTCTCCACTCTCTGTAAGAACTGCAGCAGCATTACAGAGACAATAAGTGAGAGTCTCCAATGATCAGTTCAATCAGAGAGTGACAATAATATATTTGCACCTTGACACATGTTCTATAATTTTATCACATGGGAACATAAGAAAAGATAATATTTTTTTGGTGAATAAGACAAGAGAATTAAAAATATGTATGTTTTCATCCTTGTATCATATTATATTAAAGCAAACAACATTTTTTGTGCATGTTTTCTCCAAGATTCAAAGTGTAACACAGCCATTTTCTTCTCTAAGTAGGGAAATACCTTTGTGACATCCTCCCCCCGCCCTGGTCCCTATTAGCTCTATTTGTTATGATTAATTAAACCTCATGAAACGTGTAAAGTACCCATTTTGAGTAATGAAACTGAGGCCTGATTAGGTTGTGTGGCTGTATTTCATTATTTTAATTAAGGTGAGAATTGAGGAATCCTTGTTCACTGCTTCCTCTAAATATTGACTATTCTTCCTAACACCTGAGCAGAACTTGATTTAGGGGAGGTTTCTTCCCAAACGTGGCTCAAATGATTAATGTGCAACAGAGGCAACTGTCGAACCTCTACGGTAAGAAATTTAGGATGTTGATTTTTCTTGCCTTATTCCCTGTTTTAGGATTAATATTTTATTTGTTTGAATAACTTTATTGCATTTTATGAAAAGAATTATTCATTTTGAGACGGGTATGGTGAATGCGATTCAAAAGATACTGAAAGAAACTGAAGATTATAGCGATGATTTGCTGTGATTGTGCTAAAAGTAGGTTTTTTTAAAGAACACAATCCTATGAGTTTTCCCCAAAGTAGGCAGATTCCATTTTTAATCAAAAGAAATATTTTACTTGTAATGTCCAAGGATGATTAAGTTCTTTAACTGGTGTAAATCGGCTTATAATATTTAGCTTCAGTGAAGTTTATTTCTATTTGCATCTGCTGAGGGTTTGCCCAGTTAAGTTTACAGGGATCAATAAACAGAATTTTTAGGTGTTTCAGAATCTTGGTTTAGGAGTTTTATTTGGGAACCAACTGACCTGCAGTTTTGGTAGCGGCACAGAGAGCATTTTAAGCTTACATGGCAATCAAATGCAGTCTAAGATCTTAAATGTTGAAAGCTACCTGTTGATGCTTGTTTGATGATTCTGGTGTAGTGAGCTGGGTGATCATAGGTTAGCTGTTATGAACCAGCATGTATTTCAAACCATGGCATCACCATTATAGTTTGGTAACATAATCTCCCAACAGAACATGGAATTTGGTAGAAAGGAGGCCAAATTTGACTGGTCTACAGGCTCCCCCCATCTGACTATCCCCAAGTCAAAAAAACTACTCAAAAAATTAAGACTTCACAAGGTTGGTAAGCATTTTATAAAAAATTATCTTTTTGCTTAGAATAAAAAGAGTGAGCGAACTTCTGCCTAAGAGCTTCTTGAGCTACACTCACCTCTACAGCACTTCACAAGATACTGATAAAATGAATTAAAGAAAGGAGTGCTTCTGGTGAAAGGAAGTAGCTTGTTCTGTAAGAAGGTAACAATGTAATACACGGTGGACCTAGGGGCATATATAGAAGGTGGAGGGATTATCCCTGTTTGCTCACCACCTTGTTATGCACTAGGTGCTCTCTGGGTGTCTGTTACCACTCTGTATGTGGTGGCATACAGAGCTAAAGGAAGTTTTCATTTGGCTGAGTACAGCCACTGCTATGTTCCCAGAATAAACCTGTGTGAATTGTGTTTGCTGTGATAAAGTGAAATATTTGATTAGATTTGCCTCCTTAAGAGTTAAATGAAGTTTTTATCTGGCTGAGTGCAGCCACTGTTACGTTCCCAGAATAAACCTGTGTGAATTGTGTTTGCTGTGGTAAAGCAAAATATTTAATTAGATTTGCCTCCTAATTCCTGCTCCTTACAGTGCGTTGTGCCTGTAAAGTGCTTGCTGTACAGAACCTGTGACTAGTGATTACTCACAGGTGGATCACACATTTGAAGGAGATGCCTAAATTAAGCATTGGAACTCTCTATGTTATGAGCTCAATCTTAGATGAATATCCTTCCAAAGCATCCCTGATTATCCTGTGTGCAGCCTCTATGAAGGTTAGGATGCTAATTTAGATATTTAAATTAGATACCAAAAATATGGACTATGACTGTTGTTCTAGTAAAGGTGTTTGTTGTCAATATGCTTTTTTTTGTGTTGGCAGTTTTGGAGGGACTGCCTTCCTTTGAGTACTCCATGCACATAATGAAATTAAAGCAGGGTGACCAACGCACGATGACTATGGATTAAGCAGCATAAGATAGCCTGGGCAGAACATGATAGTTTCACCAGAGCCTGTGGCTTTAGAGCATGACCCAGACTTGATGGTATCATGCGCCTGCATCAACAGCTGATCCATCTGCAGTAGTTCAGAGGTCTGCAAGCATAGCATAACCCATTCTGAATTTAGGAGTCTTTAATCCATTGCTGAGCAGTAAGCAGCAGTTGTTAGACTTGTAATTATTTGGAAATGTGAAATACCTAGCTCATGCCTGCCTTCAGCAGACAATATTTGCTTAAGGGGATTTAGGATTGGTTTGCACCTTTGACTTCCTTAATCTAATTGCCTGGTAGTAGCTGTCTGACTGTGTGAATATTCCAGCTTGTGTTAACAAATATTTTTCTCATCTGGCCTTCATACTTCATGCATATTAGCAATTCATAAATGTTAGGAAATTCTCCAGATGATTTCTTTCCCTGAATACAGACCCATGAAAAGTGCTTCCCTGAATAAAATCTTAGTGGCAAAGTAGTTCAAAAAGCACCAGCCATATGTCTTAGAAACAAATAATTTCTTTTTTTCCTTCTCCTCTCTTCCGTCTTCCCCTAGCCTCCTACTCCATTTAAAGGGAATGTAACATCACCACAAAGGAAACTTTCTCTTTTCTGCACCATAAATCATTCATTTCCCCCCCATAACACCCAGTCCCTCCCATTTGGGAGGCCTTCCACATTTACCATTTGTGTTATAATCTCCACTGTATTTCTGCCTGCCACATTGATTTATCCTTTGCTAACAAATCAGTTTGTATGGAAAAGCTGCTGCTTTCCCATTCAGTCTTTGATGAAATGTTTTGGTGCTCTATAAATCATATATAGGATATGAGTATAGAGGAAGACAAAGTTAACAGGAAAGAAGGATTTTTTTAAATAAAAATTTACATGTGGATGACTGAAAGAAATCCAGTCTCAGCCTTACCGTACAATGCTGATGAAATGTTGCTTTTGGGGTTATAAGTAGGTTAGGCTGGTAGAGAATCTTCTCTTTAACAGTCTTCTCCTTCCCATTCCAAATCATGGAACCTCTCATATAAGATGTCAAGCACTTGGGTTGGTGGTGAAAAAATACATAAGGAAGTTTCTGTGCAAGAGAGTACACATAAGATTTAAAGCAGAAAACAGAAAGTCTGAAGAGCTGACATTAATTCCAAGGTTTTCTCAATCACTCAAGTGTGACCAGGTGCAAAGCATCAGGCCTCTTTACAACTGAGGTCTGTTTCTGTACAATGACGCTGATAATGCTACCTGGCAGAAGTGGTGTGGGCTTCAGAAATAAAGCAATCAGAACACATTTTAGAACTTCATAAATGAATGTAAAGCCCAGTGGTGGTTGCAAGATCCTCTGTTGCTTGTTGCTTATTTTAGTTCCCCAAATACAAGATTGTTTGAAGAACTTCCATTCTGAAACTATCTAACCCTGAAAATAGCTAGAATCATTATACCCTTGAGGAGAAGAAAGTACAAGGACTAAGGTCACGATCTTGACTAGACATGAGTTTCAGTTTGGGGAGAACCTCTTTAATCCAATGGTTTAGGATGAAGTGCTTGCGGATCATGGGGAGAAGCCAGGTTCAATTCCTATCTCTGTCAGAGGGTATTTGCTTCTTCATTTTACAGTAGCTAAATCCTTCCATGTGTGTAGTCCTAGGTCTAGGCAACTTTGGCATGAAACCCTGGGATGCCATCAGCTGGCAGAATATTCAGCCTTGAGTCAGAAGTCCAGCATCCCAATTCATTGCACAGGGAAAGCAAAGTGCCTATGAGCAGGATTGACGAATCACACAGGAATATGTGCAGGTGCTGTTTAGAAAGGCTTGGGGGAGAATCCCTGTCTCATAACTAAAAGTTCCTGGAAAATATCTACTAAAATCTAGGCTATCTCAATTCTTTCCCAAAAAGAGATAAAATGGGATATGGTCTTTCCATTAGTCACCTTCATCTTTGGATTCCAGAATTTTTATTTCTCTTTCCTCTATTCCAATAAATAATTAAGTACATAGTGCGACAGGAAAGATTGAGGGAGGCTGACCTGGCACATGAGCTAGGAGTCAATAGTACCTTATTTCCTAAGGAATGTAGAAACAATTTTTTTTCTGATCTTCCCCATTAACATCTTAATTTCCCAATACAGTTCTGAGAGAATTAGATTAATCACTCTCGCCACTCTGCCAATTTTGATCGGAAACAATGACTGCCTGTGAATAATGATTTTTTTCTTGTTTGCAGCTCCAGATGTTTGTAGAATAAACCATCGCTTCCTTTGCTTACATTTAAAGCCTACAAGAGGTTTAGTTTCAACTTTTTGACTCAAAGTGGGCAGAACTTGGGATTTGGAAAACAGGTCTTTGGCTGTTCATCTTTGTATTCACACGTGCTGAAACCATTTCTCAAATAGTTTAGTCTGTGACTGTTCTGGTCAAGATACTGTTAAGGTGAAACAGGCAAGCAACCTCTGGATTGGGAATGCCAGCGGAATCTAGGGCTTCAGATGCGAAGGCAGCTCTCAGGAAGGACAGATTTACAGGACATACGAGGAGATCTTGGATACAACTACAGGAGCCAGTTCAGTTTCAGAAACGTCAAGGTCTTTCTCACAAAAAAATAATGCAAAGATGTTCAAGCATGCTATTGTACCTTTCAAATCTTTTTGGCACAGGTTCTTTATCTTGGTCTCATTATACAACTGGCCTCCTTACCCGGCTCCTGCAGAGTCCTTCCACTCCTCACACATTTCCCTTCAGTACCCCTCTGCCTTTGCTTTTTTATCCATATAGCTTATCCCTGCTCTCAGCTATGCTCCACCCCCATTTGCCAGCAGGAGAAAAAGAAACTTGGGGACAAGCTTGTTGATTGCCAGACTCCTATACTGTTATCTTTCTTTCTCTTATCTTTGTGGTCTCTATTTTAGAAAGGTTACTTTTTAAGGAAAGTATATCTATTATTCAGTACTTGCAAAGTATGCAGCATAAGGGAAGATTAATTTACAGATAGTGTTATGGAAAACAGTAATTCATAATTTTGTTAGCATTTAGCGCATCTGCCAATATGCGTATGGAGAGCACATACATCCACCCTCTCCTGTGGAAACAAATTCTTCTTTGATGTCCCAAACTCTTCTGGAACAATATTAGTCACGGTCCTTAGGTATCACCAATACTTAATATTATCAAAATAATTTTCCAATTAATGCATTCTTGGGCAGTAGGCGTTCTAGAATATGACCTTCAACCTTTCCTTTTCCATGCTTTGGGATCTGTGGAGCTAAAAAAAGCAGTTATGTGCTAACAGTTACTATTGCCAGGTAACTAAATGTATTATCTTCTGCTTTGAAATTCTTCTTTTACCTTTATATCTGAAAGCTCTGTACACTAATAAGAAAAAACACCACAGGAGCTTGAAGCAAGGGAGTATGAATATTCCAAATGATCATTAGATCATTATTTCTACCTGCAAGCTTGTCATCCCTATAACCTATTGTATTAATAAAGCCGCAGAATACTAGTTGGCACTGACAGACAGAGCAATGCACTGCATGTTTTATGAACTATGTATGCAGTTCCCTCTGATTGGTGTAGAGACACAAATTCATACAATTTCCTATCAAGAACCTGCTTCTTAATCATAAGCTAACATCCATTCAAATTAAAGAAGCGTAACTCTCTTCACCAAGAGCATGGAAGAGTCTTACAGCTTCTAACAGTTTGATTTATTTTAACATGACAATATTGGGAACATTACATTTTAATATCAGTGCTGTCACTTTAATCATACACTAAGTATAACTCTTGCACTGAAGTGCTCAGAAATTAGTTCATTTTTAAAAGGAAATTTATCGCACTGTATAGGCAGGTGTGTAATTCTTTCTTTCAGAGAACTTGTGGGTTATGTTATCTGCTTTCAGAAGAGGCTGAACTTGTGATTCATATTTGCTCTGTCACTTTTTTTTTGCATAAGTAATCTCTCACTTATGTCTCCTTTCACCTTTTAGCAGTAGGGAACTTAATGCATCTTTACTGTCTTGGTAAGAATAATTAGAAATAGAAAACTAATTCAAGCAAGAAAAATATAAAAATCAGTTAGAAATTCAAACCAGATCTCCATCAGAAGAAATTAGATTTTTCTAATTAAAATAATCCAAACTGTTCCCTCTCTTCTGTTAACGTCTCTATATTCTACCCATGGTCTCTATATCCATTGCTAACACTCTTATTTGTAGACAGTAGTAGTTCCTGGTCTTCAAAAAAGTTCCTATGTTTTCATGCTGCTAGTTTGGTAAAAATGCACATATCTCTCTCACAAAGATCAAGCTATCTCACTAGACAAGATCATCAAAGGATGATAGGGAGCAATATTATTATCATGGTTTAACTGATGGGAAATGGAGATATCATTTGAATAAATTATTCATCAAGGTCTCTGTTGGGTCTTTTTTTTCTGTCATACAAGAAGCATTATATTGGAAAGGTAGCTACAAGTTCAAGTAAGTCTACTTAAATTCACCCTGTAGAGGCTACTTATGTATGAGTATTGATGATCTAATTAGGATCTAACATTTTCTTTAAGATAGAGCATGCTTCCATTAGGAAGCAGACAAACTACTTAAAGGGATTAAGCTTCTCTTGCTTCGCCTGCCACTTCTGGAGACTAAGTTGCAGTCTAGTCCAGGAAAGCTGAAAGCTCACTTTTCCTTTGTAATCAGGTTTATGGGATATCAGTTTCCTACATCTGCAGCGGTGGTCCAATCTACTGTGTTTCTTCAGAAAAATCACCAAAACAACTTAATGAAGTGACAGACCTACAGCTGCCCAGTTAAAAACTGGAAGAAGGAGCCGAGACCTTTGTTATGAGAGGACAAATCTGAGGAAGAGCCTGACTCAAGGGAAAAATGTCTTAAGGAAGAAAAAGGTCAGAGAGATTGTGATGGAAGCAGAGAGAAAAATGAGACAGATTTACAGGGAAAGAAACAACAGGGTTGCCAGAATAAGGGAAGATCTCAGGATGTCTGGATAAGCTGCAGTGATGCAACAGAGCAGTTCCTGCATAGAGAACAAGCTTAAGTAAATCTTTCACTAGTCTCAAATCAAACCCACTACAAAGATTCACACCTGACATTTAAGCTTGTCTGCCTGCAGTTCCTAATGGTGGAGATACCAGCTGGATCCAATTCTCATTACAGCTAATAGCTGGGATATGGAGCAGCTTCAACCAGATTTCAAAAGCCAGTAAAATAAAAATAAACTTATATGTGTTGCTTTTATAAGACAACAGAGATATTTTCATAGGAAGTAACAAAACCAAATCAGAAGAGCAAGTAATTCTGTTTACCAGATGGGAGAGACTGAGGGGCAGTTTATAGCTGGCAGATACAGAGTAGCTATTTTACAGCTGCAAAAAATTTTGAATTCAAGTCATATTTAAAGGGTCAAATGCTGGAAATTTATAAGAACAACCAGTATCTGTTTTGCATGTATCACTATGAACAGGGAAATTATGTGTGTTTCTGTGTTCAAATTGTTCAAAATTCACTGCAGTTACATTCAAAAGTCTTATAAAAAGGACTTTCTTCCGGAGTGAAATGATCGACTTGTTTTCCCATCCTCCTTAATTCTCTTTAATTGCAGGTGGATAAGGTGGGACAAAAGCAGCAAATTTCTTTGGAATTCCCTGGGTTGAGGTACGGTGTGATATAAGATAAAGGTGTTATAGATAAGTAATTTCTAGAGCAGACTGCCTTTTCATTTAAGTAACAAAAATTAAACAGGAAAGCAGTTATACTTTTCCAGTCATAAATATTAAAATACACATTATTTAATATTTTTTCTTTTCCAAATGCCTACTTTCGTGACGAGGTTTGTTCAACTGCTTGCCTTGACAAATCCATAAATTCTAGATGAAATTTTATTTGGAAACATGTCAGGACTGTAATTAAAAAAAAATAAATTGATACTTAGTATTTGTCTATTTTCTTGCACAGTAATGGATTGAAGAGGGGATAGGAAAATACATATTTGCATCCGTGTAAATAGAAATAAAGATAATAGAACCTGGATTCCACATAGTGATAATATTAGTAAACCCCAACGTGCTTTACAGTTAAAATATTGTTCTCCAGATGTACACAGGACCTGGGTAAAAATCTTAACAGCATTTCAGAATTCTGTCTACTGATGACAACTTTTGTCACCTCCGTGACACTTCCCATCATAGGAGCTTGTTTACAGATGCTCACAAGCAGTTCAACCAGTTAGGGTGAAGAGCTTGCCTAAGGCATGCTTTCTCCCGCTTTTCCTTCCAATTTTATTGTTACTCAGAACAAGTTAAAGAAAAACATAGAGTTTTGCTTTCACTAAAAGTTCATATTATTTTTTTAGCTGAGAAACTCTGACAACTTTATCCTTTGGAACACGCACAGCTGCAGTTGAGGTTGGTGAGAGGTGTGCTGTCACTTAAAACTTTGAAGTACAATGTAATTTTCAATATAAAGCAAAATAAGAACGTGAAGTTGTTTCAGTATGAAAAATGTAAATGACTGATTCTGAAAATATTGTCTGTCGACGTTTTCCACTCTTTTCTGGCAAGTGTGTTGTTTGTGTATTACTTCAGTTTCAGTGACACCGCATGTGGACAGACTGTCAGTGAAGACTCACTGTCTTTCTGGGAGTGCAGTATATTGCACGGTAGCCTCTACCCTCATGCTATTTGCACACAACCATATCTTATTTCATGTTTTCCTACAGCTGACATTGTTCGTGCTTCTGATTTCTAGGATCCCTGAAAATATTTTAGAGAAGTAGGAATTTCAAGAGATTATTTTTGCAAAATACTAATTCACCTCTGCTTTCACAGACCTATGGAGCCAAAATTGCTCTGGTTGTACTGATTGCTGAGAAATGTTTTATTTTGTTTTAAAGCAAAGTATTTAAATAATATTGGCAGACCAGTGTGGACTGTGTGGCCCTGGTTGTACAGCATGGGAGCTGGGATGCACTGCTCAATGCTAAAGACCTTTTGTCCCACAGTAAATTCTGTATAGAAGCACCATACATCAAAGTTAAGTCTTGTGCTAGAAATGGGTTTTGGTTCTACACAGACAAAGGTTTTCTCCATAGACTAAAGACCACCATTCTTTGCATCTGAATGTACTGATATGAAAACTTATCCACTCACAGACACTGCACTTTGGAAAAGGGGGGGAAAAAAAAAAAAAAAGAACGTGTCTTGGACAACATGGTGAAGGAAGAATGTGACATCAAGGTGTCATGGCTCACTCGTTGCTCAGAATTTGTTTAGGATTCACCTTAAATAACTTCATGACTCAAATATATCTTTCTTTAAAAAAAAAATAATCCAGTTTGGTTTGAAATGCTATGGGGGTTGGTAACAAGCCAATGTGAGCTCTCTTATGATCCATTTGCTCTGTTCTGTAGCTTTTCATTCTGGACATCTAAAGGAATGCCTTAAAAGTATTCTAAGGAATGATATGGATACGGAATTTTATAATAATACCTTGTGTCTCTGTGCACCTTCAAAGAAAGGGCAAGGAAATGCAGTGTAGGACTCCACCAACATTCCTAAGTAGGTTGCAGTAGCTACCTGCAGTAACTATTCTGAATTTATGTGGGAAAGTTTCATTGTGGACAGTGAATTTGATAGGTTACATCCAGCCACCATCTGACGGCTGAAGCAGTCAGAGAATGGAGGTGAATATGGAAATTAATGAAGACTTGAATTACAGACAGTGCTGTAAAACACTAATGCAGGTGAGTGCTGTTCTAACCTTATCTACTTTGCTAGTCTTCATTACGGTAATGTTTGGTACACTACAGAGTGTTTTATTAACCTGAAGAAACCATTGAACGTGCTGTTACTTATTAACTAGAGATGATTTCTAGATTATGCAGAACTTAGGCTCCCAGCATGATGCATTTAGTAAAAGCAAAGTGAAGCATATACCTATTCTAAGAAACCATAGATGTTTATGTTTCCCCTGGAAGAATTTATTTGGTATCCAAAGTCCTGCTGTGTAGGATCACAAGTACCTCTGTTCTGGCTCAGCTGAATATCTAATTATCTTCCTTAACTTATCTTCCATTTAAAGATGCTTTTGGTTCACAGGTCCCTGAGAATCCCCATTGGATAGGGCTGTTTAGATGATAATGGACCCTGGAAGTACTGTGCTAATCACAAAACAAAGCAGTAAAATAAATTTAAAGTGTGATTGTGGGAGGAAATACTTATGGTGGAAGTGCCTTATGTTCAGAAAACACGTGCAGGAAGTTGAGATCTCACCTCAGCTGCAGGGAATTTGAACCTGCCCTTCTGCTTTACAAGAGGATGCCTTGATTGTTAATCTGCTGCCAAGGTGCCTGTTTCATATCTTCTGTTGAATCAGGACCACCATGCAAGTGAAAATGTCATAGACCTGGTCATTACACTTGTTCATGTACAATGTCTTCTCTTTAGATTAAGTATTTGCTGCACTCAGATCACAGTCTGGAAAAATATATTAAAAAAACAATCAAGCCTAATGACGCTTCAGATCTCTGGGTTACTTAGCTCTTGTTCCCAAGTTGCCTGTTCCCCTGCTCCCTTAGCCTCACCCTGAGGTTACTAACTACTCTATTCTGATAGTTAACTCTTCACTCTGCAATCTTGGGATGGATCTGGGTGATATGGAGGCAAGTCAACGCTCGGGGTGGTAGGCAAACCCCCTCCTTGTGGTTCAATATCTGGACGGAGATCAGTGACAAGTGGTGTTCCTCAGGGGCCCATACTGGGACCAGTACTATTCAGTATCTTCATCAATGACATAGATAGTGTGATCGAGTGCACCCTCAGCAAGTTTGCAGATGACACCAAGCTGAGTGGTGTGGTTGACATGCCTGAGGGATGGGATGCCATCCAGAGGGACCTGGACAAGCTTGAGAAGTGGGCCTGTGTGAACATCTTGAGGTTCAACAAGGCCAAATGCAAGGTCCTGCAGCTGGGTTGGGGAAATCCCCAGTATCAATAGAGGCTGGGATTTGAAGGGATTGGGAGCAGCCCTGCCGAGAAGGACTTGGGGGTACTGGTGGAGGAAAAGCTGGGCATAAGCCAGCAATGTGCACTCAGTCCAGAAGGCCAACTGTATCCTGGGCTGCATCAAAAGAAGTGTGGCCAACAGGTCGAGGAAAGTGATTCTACCCCTCTACTCCGCTCTGGTGAGACCCCACCTGGAGTACTGCGTCCAGCCCTGGATTCCTCAGCACCGGAAAGACATGGACCTGTTGGAGTGGGTCCAGTGTAGGATCACAAAAATGATCAGAGGGATGGAGCACCTCTCCTATGAGGACAGGCTGAGAGAGTTGGGGTTGTTCAGCCTGGAGAAGGCTCTGAGGAGATCTTATTGCGGCATTTCAGTACTTAAAGGGGGCTTATAAGAAAGATGGGGACAAACTTTGTAGCAGGGCCTGTAGTGATAGGACAAGGGGTAATGGTTTTAAACTAAAAGAGGGCAGATTTAGACTAAATATAAGGAAGAAATTTTTTACAATGAGGGTGGTGAAACACTGGCAGAGGTTGCCCAGAGAGGTGGTAGCTGCGCCATCTCTGGAAACATTCAAGGTCAGGTTGGACCGGGTTCAGCAACCTGATGCAGTCAAAGATGTCCCTGCTCGTTGTAGGGCATTGGACTAGATAAACTTGAAAGGTCCCTTCCCACCCAAACTGTTCTATGATATACATTGATTCCCTTTCCCTTTTCCCAGTTTCCTTTGCGCAACTGTGTTAGAGGACAAACAGACACACAGCTAAACAGGCAGATACTAGGAAAGGAGAAATGGAAATGGTAATCTCCAGGAGAGTAAATGAGGTGTATAATGACAAGAAGCTGGTACGTGTTGATGGTGGTATCTGTATAACCTTGATCAGCAGCAGCTGGGTTAGTTCACCTCCTTGTGTCCTAAGAAGGTAAATGGTCTTCATTTTGAAAGATGACCAAGAACTATTAAGATCCACTTACCAAGACTTCCTTGTTCACTCTGTAGTTTATTGCTTGTGTAATGCTTTCTGCTAAGTCGTTGAAAGACGAGATTCTGGCATATGCTTCAGTGAAGAATTAAATGGAGAATAGAAGGAGAAAGGGGGATTTCATAATACGGACTATAGAGTCTCCACGCACCATTACATTGCATCCCAAGCACAGGACATATGGGATTTATCTCTACTATGAGAGGCAGCCCTGATAGCCTCTTATGCCTTTGCTCACTGTGGAATGAAGATATGCTATGTTATTCTAACTGAAGTATTTAGACAAAACCAAACCTTTGCTTATCTTTAAAATTAAAAGTTATGCCTAGCCAGAAACAAGAGCATTTATCAAGATGCTTACACCTTCTGTATCAGAGCAAGCATAAACTCTTTGAGGCCATTACTGGACATCAGTAATAATCTTTAAGTTCTACAACAACAAATAAAAAGCAAGGGCAGAAACCTTCACTGGTAAAGCGCTTAAACCCTTACAACCTTAGAAGAAGTTGAGAAGAGCTAGCTCCTTTGTTTTGACAACAGTTTCTTCCAGAATCACCAATGACAAAGCCACGTTAAATGATGGCTCTTCCTTTCCACTTCCATATGTTTCCTCTGGCAACCTGAGAGCACTGGACCCCCCTTCTCTCAACTTGCCATCTTGCAGGTAATCTGGAAGTCAGATCTGGGCCCTCTGCCAAAGCTGAGCCCTTGGCTATGCTCTACTATGCTTTTCAATAAAGCTTCTGTTTCACAAAGTAAACTCAGTGTGTAGAATAAAATCTTTCTGAAATTTAGACTCTAGTTTTGCCTTCCCAGGTGTGAAGGAAGTTTGATGAGTTAAAAAACAGCTGAGCTGACTTCCTATGTGTAGAAAGTTATTATACAGGCAGGTCACAAATCCTTTTGTTCTTTTTCACACACATATCAAATGAGTTTCCAAAACTAATGGTGCAATTGTGCAATGGTTGACATATTTCTCGTATCTCGTGAACTAGAAGTCAGCCAGCTGACTTTTGAAGCTTTCAAAACCAACCATCTATCATGCCGAGTATTGATCTTTGTGCATTATAGGGAGGTTTCCAGCATGGAAATATAGCATAAAACATTATTTCAATTATTTGCCCTAAGCTACATCAACCTTTTGTTTTGTCGTTAAGTTTCGAGGGTTGATATATTGGTCATTCAATTAAGATGAATTACCAAGCATTTCCCTTTCCAGTTCATTCCAGTTTTACCAGTGTTTGAGGATACAAACCAGAGTGAACACTAATATGATATACTTCTCAGTTATTTTACACGCTGCAAATACAAAACAATATTGCTATCTTCATTGCATCCCTCTAGAAAGGAATGGAAACTAAATCTTGTACTATGTCTCTCATGTGTCTCGTGTCCTTTTTCTGGTAGCTGAAGGACCTTTTGAATCTGACACTTTTGCACTGACTCTGGCTACTGGCTGTCCTTGAGGAGGTTCTTGAATCTTGAAGTTCTGAGTTGCTGTTGTCATATTGTCAGAAATCAGTGAGTTTTCAGTCATGACAAACAATTCTTTGCAGCACTGCCTGTAGATATTAAAGTCTTCAATAGGATCTGGATGGAAACTAGAATTAAGCTAAAGGGGAAACTTCACAATCAATTTTTTAGTGCCAGTGGAAGCCCAAGTACTCACTGCCTCCTTCTGGGCATTCATTCTTGCTCTTGGAATGGCCCACTGGGCTGGTTTGTCAGAAATGTTTGCATTAGCTGCTGCGTGGTGGGCTGCACTGGGGAAGGAGGAAGGTGGCAGATGGCCAAAAAAAGATGGCTTGGGAAACTGGTTGTGTCAGTTACCCAGGGCCGTTCAAGCAGTTTCACAGTTGAAGTTTTATCCACAGCCTCAGAGTTCAGATTTCTGGCAGATCAGATTTCAGGTTTTCATTCAAGGCACTATCAGATATGTCTGGGTCAGAGCCTGGAAACAGTCCTTGTCTGGTTTCAGTTTGACTTGGCTGTAACTAAAACCATAGGAGCTGTTCACAGAACCAAAGAACTGGAAAGGAAGACGACTGGTGCTCAAATGCTGACTTATCTTAAAGTGATGTTATCTTTAGTATGGGCTTAGTTTTTGTGTTGGATTTTGCATGTACCCCACTGCCTATAGGGTTTTACCAAAGGTGAACTTAAACCAGAAAATGTTCTCCTGCTACTTACAGGATACAAAAACCATCCCACACCACATCAGTTGCAGTCGCAATGCTAGTAGAAAAGCCAATCTGTGCTGTAGCATCTGCAAGGCAGCTTACTGTCACTCTGTATAAACTTGGCTATTTACTTACCAGAATGTAATTCAGACTATTCATTTGGTAAATATCACAGATTTCCATTGAATAATGGTGAGTTGATGAGCCTGATTTAGTTAGACATTATAATTAATTGTTCCAAAAATGCCTGAGCAAAGGGGTATCATCAAATTATCAATTATCCAGCGGCTTTTAATTGAGATAGTTACATCTATTTTTTGTTGGCAGCCTTTCAGAAGTTTAGGATCCTGTTTTAATGATCAGAAAATTGTATTTGTGTTTATAGAGATATACTTTTAAAAAAAGGACAAAATTCATGGCTGGTTCAAACAAATGTCATAGACTGGCAGATATAATGAAAACACTAAATTTACTCTACTATTAAAAGTTAATGATGTGTGTATATAATAACTTAAAATCTAACATTTTCAAGTGCTAGCTATGGATTTTCCAGAACAGCTGGATACAACATGCGTGCTAATTCAGAGAGCAGCTGGATTTTCCTCTGCTGTTGTGAATAGGTGGCATTTAAAGGGAAGAGTGCTACCCAGTGCCAAACAATTTCCAAGCGGTTGTGTTCTCCTGGGATGTTTTGACCGAATTAAGAGGTTTCAGCTAGTTCAGTAAGTGCAATGTAATGGGTAGCAAAAGGTCCTGTTCACCACACTTTACTGTACCCAATATGTAGGAACTTTTGCTCATTTGTTAAGACTGCAAGTGAAAATTCCTGAAGTACTATCAGGATTGTCTGAGCTTTTTAAGTCATATTAGACATCGCAATATGTTATAAAGATATTCAAACGTTGGATTACCCCCACATAATACATTATGTGTTTTTTATTTGCCCAAACTAGAATGTTTTTTAAAGAAAAAATTTACTGTATGACAAAGAGCAACAGAAATACATTACTCATAATGACTGCAAGTGTCTGAAGGAAAAGGTCCTGTACTTTTAAATTCTTCCATTCTTGACTCCGATCCTTGCTACAAGACGTCACTGTCTTTATTCCTGACAGATTGATTTATTCCCAGAGCAAATATGACTTTATTATTCCAGTTTTTACAAGTTTGAGTTCCTGTCATTGTTTGGGCTGAAATCTTTACCATCTCTTCTTTTTTCTGTTTACTCAGTGTGAATATCCGGTACATGCAGTAATTCAGTTTAGCCTTATCAGACATGTGGTCCCATGGTAACAGTGGGGAATATCTTCATTATAAATAATATTATGAGTACAGCGGTCTACTTATGGAAGCTGTGTCTGCATATTTCTGGAGTTTGTCTAGTGTTATCTGTCCTCTGCTAATTAGAATTTAGCTGACAAAGGCATGGAGTGAAAAGGAGGGAGGAGATTTTTGCTTTGACTGCTTATTATAGTCAGCTCTTGTAATGTGTCTATACTGCAGATTGCAGCACAGAAGAGATGCATCTAAGTTCAGTTTTAAATTAATGTGCCCAGATAATAAAAGGGATTTATCCACTGAAATATGGAACTTTGTGTAAGATTCCCAAGGACAATGAACTTGGAATGCTATGAAAAGTGAAAAATTAATCTTACCAAAATTGTATAGGTTCTGTGGGATATACTGGCTCATTTGCTGTCACACAGTGTTATTTTTACTCTGTGTGCTTCATGCTATCACAGCTTGGAGGTGAGTAATATGAATGGTATATGAATTCAACCGTATTGCTTTCCTATGGTACTAATCTAGAAGAAGCTTGGAAACGGATATAATGCAATGCATCGAAATTTTGATCACCTTCCACATAACAGAGCTCACCAGGAGTATTGAAAGCTCAGCTTCTCCTGGACAAATATCAATAAGGAGCTGAAACTTCTAAGACATGGTTGAATACATAGCAGCAAATATTCAGTGGAGAACTGCACGTGTTCCTGCCATATGTTTTGTCTGTAACAATGTCCGTGAAGGGGGGAAAGTATTTTGTCAGTCTTGAGTTTTTCAGCTTTTACTTTCTTTGACTGCGCTTTTGACTGTTCTTATGAGAGAAATTGGGCGTAACATATCTTCAGCCATGGGTAGGAACTCCTTTATGTCAGTGCTGCATGAATACTATCCACACCATGCTCTTCTGTCCCATGGAGTGGAATGTGTTTCACTTGCATGTTAAGGCTCCGGCACCACATGTTAGCAAAACGTCCACATGTCAAGGCTGTGGGTGGAAAGCATTGATATCTACAGGGCTCCTTGGCGGGTGGGCCACCTTGGAGACACTTTTCTTCATATGTTTCTCAGTGGGGAGCTTCAGTGTTGTGCTGGGACCTTTCTCCAGCTCCATAGTTCAAGACAATCACGGAGTGGAGAACAGGCTGTGTGATGCACTGGTATGTAAGTGGGGTGCTAGTAATGAGCAAATGTGAGGTAGAAGTCAGCTGTGAGTTTCGTTTCAATGAATGAGACTTCATAGACCTGAAGCAGAGAACAAAAAGAGTTTCCTTCTTCCAACAGCTTAGGCAGTTGGAGTTATTTTTAGATATGTATTATTTTTAAAGAAAATTGGAGAAACCCTGGATTGACATAAATGTTTTTCACTGAACAGACAGCTCTAAGTTTTGTTACACATTTTTCCATGGAGCTACTTAATCTTTTCCTGGAGTAATTTTTTACACATGAAGTAAGAGAAGGTGTGTTTCCACTATTTATCTCTAGCCTGAAGAAACAGCCACAGAGACATAACAAAGGATTCGCATCCCAAGTCTGAAATGAAGTCTGGGAGGTACACCTTAAAGACAAACTGAGCCACAGCATGTGCTACTGGCATTGATAAAAGGGTCTATTTCAAACAATAATCCAGTACAGAGAAACAAAAAGTAGGGTGGAAGAAGACCTCAAGAAAAGAAATAGCACAGCTTGTCGGTAGCACTAATGTGTAGAGATCTTCCCACTATCAGGCTCTGAGGCTGCACAGGGAAGCTGTTTCTTTTTCCATTACCCAGATCTCATGAGGGAAAGAAAACAGTTGTTTCTCATCTGTTCCTAGTAAAATTTCAGAATGTTTGGGCCCCTTGGTGGGATGATTCCTGGAGCTAATGTTTATCATTTTTCCCTCTTTTTTTTTTTTAAACAAAATCTTTTCAACATCTCTCAGGCTAGAATGGATTTGTGCTCAGCGTGAATGCTATTCTCTGCCCCTTACGTCAATGGGAGCAGGAGCAGAGCTTGTTTTAGAACCAGTGGAAATATTGGCAAGGACCTTGGAATCTGTGCATAGCTTTGAGTCCTACAGGCAAATAATAGCATGCAGCAGAAATATTTAATGAACTGGATATCTAGTGATTTCTTTTCTAAAAGGGGAAGCATCACTTGCAAAATTAGCAGTCAGGATATAGAAACTAAGGCAAGCAAAGAGCCTGCTGGCATTTTGACTTTTCTCTGGTACATCTGGCAAAGTTCATTCATTAGGTGAAAATGGGTGTATGCTATGCTATCCATTTTGTGTTACTGAAGGAGGTGGGCATTTGGTGACATTCATTCCTTCCTATTTTTTGCTTCTGTACTTCAGAGATAATTCATCTGTCTCTCATTGGTTAGAAGAAAAAGAAGAAAAGCTTGTAGTTCAGGTATACAGTTTTGACAGTTCTTTTATCCCCTTTGCACACATCCCTTCCAATAAGGAAATAATAAGGGATTTTACTGTCAAAATCAGGACAAAAAGGGGAAGAGCACAAAGAGCAAAATAAATTAATTCAACTTCTAGAATAAAAACAACTGTAGTGGTGATTATTTCCTTATGGTTCAGTTGTAGTCACTGAATGTAACCTTAACTGAGACAAGATTGATAGGTTCTGCAGATGCTCACGGAAATATAATTAATAGTAGTGATTACCTAATAACTAATTTGTTAATGATTGTTAAGGGCTTGAAAGATAATGTCAAGACACTTCTCCGATCATCAACACAGAGATAGATAGACCCTCCTTCCCAAAGGATGTTAGCTGACTGTTTGTCAGCTCCAGTTATGCTGGAGATGTCCACAGGTGAATACAGACATGGCACTTGTGACCCTCAGGTCAAGCAATAGCTGCACATTCAGCAGAAGTCTTTGTTAGCCTACGTGGATGTCCAGGCCTCTTTCTGATGCAATACTATGCCTCAGATGCCTTTTGCCTGAATCTTAAGCAAACAAATTCCTTACTAGGCAAGGAGGTAGTGCACAGATGGATCCATGTGATCTATTGTAAAAGTCATTGCCAAAGCTTTTGGAATAAACGTGAAAAGAAACAGCTGATATTTCAAAACTGAATTGCAGATCTTGCATCCCCGCAAAGTTACAAATATACAAATCTTATTACACATCTCCTGAGTGACTACATTAGGGTGATTCATGAAGATACAGAAAATTCATCCCTGTCAGCTGGGGCTGATAAGGATAAATTACCTGGGAGCAGCCTATTATGCTTGTTCTTAGTACTCTTAAAATTACAGTTGACATTTATTTCTAAGATGTTATAATGTACAAGGGAGGATAACATTCTCTGCTACTATAGAGCTCTGAACACCTGCATTCAATAATCATTTGCATGTCTCTCTCCTCTTTAATTCAAGGATTTAGATTCCCTTTACAAATATTTACCAATTAAGTAGCTCCACAGACTATGCTGTGGGAACATGTTGTTTATATTTTATGGTTGTGCAAAGTAAGAATACAGAGAGATTAAAGGATTTATCTGCAGTTGTATCAGAGGTCAAAAGAAAGTAAAGTGTCAGGACCCAGGTGTCTTGCCCTGTATAGACTTCAGTCAGTCCATCTTTTACATGTACATTTGTCTTTGAGTGATATACTCATCAAAATGCAGAAGTAATTTTTCAGGTCAAATCTTACATACTCATAGATTTTTTTAAAGGCAGATGGGACTATTGTGATCCTTTAGTCTGACCTCCTGTGGAATACAGAGGATTTCCAAGACTTAATTCTTGCTTCAAGTCCAGAGGCTGTCACGGACTAGAATATTTCAGGAGGAAAACCAAAACAACAATAGAAGAGCAAAACAACCCTCTCAAAAAACAATCCTCCTTTGAAGATTCTATCAATGGAGAATCCACTAGACCCTTGATAGAGCTGTGGCAATAAGGACCCTTATGGTTTAAGTGTTTGCATTATTTCAGTTAACATCAATTTCTAAACATAAGCTGCTGCTTTACCAATAATATTTATTTCATGGGATTTAAGTTGCTGAATGTCATAAGGGATACAGACCTAACCCTCAAAGACCAAGTATGTTTAGTTTTTCCCAAAAGTATTTAGAAGTGTTTATTCCTGCATCTGTGGATATTTTTATTCTCTTTACAAATGTTCAATCTCTTTATTAAATCATATCAAATTCTGACATAGATCTATTTGTAAAAATGTCTGCAGTTCAGTTATGCAGGATGGAAGAAAAGATTTCATTTGAAATTTTCTTATTTAATTGATTGTCTTCTTCATGAATATTGAGACAAAGATCACAGAAGGTGTTGATTCCCCTTTTCATAGTTAGTCATTGATTTTGTATATTTTATCATATCCTTTTAGAGTTCTCTCACCTCAGGTAAACAACATTAGTCTCAGGACTCAGTGTCTCTTCAGTGAAGGCATTTGACCAGTCTATTCTCATTAGTTTTCTTGAAATGTGTTCTTGCTTGTGACCTGTTACTTTTTTTTTCCCATGGGAAGCTCGACTAGGACTCAGTGAACAATGGCAAACAAAAAAATGCGTCAATTGTAATTTAATCCATCCTGCAATGTTTTTTATTTCTTTCTGCGAACTTTGAACACAAATATTTGAGGAACAGAGATGCTGAGAGGAGTGATTCAGGACAAGCAAGGTTTCAGTTGTGAGTCCTGGGATTTAGAATCGGTAAGACAGTAAGCTATGTAAGCATTATGGTTTGATTTCTACTTCCTTTACTGGACTGTGTATGTAGCTCTTCAGCAACATGAACTAGAAATAATATCAGTGAACAAGTTACAGTGTAGTTAAATGTTGATAATTACATACATCTGCCGTCTATACAAAGCTAACTACGTTATAGTGAAACGTGTGTATTCAGTGGTACTACTTAATCTGAATCAAATGCAGATTTAGAGCCCGAGAGTCCGATGCTGATATAGTTCTACATGAAAAGTACATTTGCAGCATTGGTCTGTTTGCTTGAGGGTATAAAGTAGTTTAAAGTCATAGAAGAAATACTAAATTACAGATCATTTTCTGACTGCTAGTCCATGCCTGCTTGCTTCAGTTGTATCCTGAGCATTGTCTCTGAGCATAGTAAAATGCAGAGAATGTAGAGCACACATACAGAAGGAAGAACTGGCATAGGGTGTATGGTCTTTGTGGATCCTATAAAGTCCACAATAAGAGTCTGGTCCATTATTATTAATCTTTTGTATTTTAATAAAAATAACGACCTGGGCATCTGTTATAGAGGACACTGTATCCGTTTCAGCGCCATTATCTGGAACGAGGATCAACACTTAGCTCTCCCATTTGAGAATTTTAAAACTACTTAAGAGGATTAATTTGTTTTTACAACACAGCTGTTTCACAGGACTAGATGATTCTTTGCATTTTTTGAGACAGGAAAATTACTTGGGTAGATAGCACACTGTTGACAGAGGCAATGGCACAGGACATGTAGCCTCGTTCACACTTTTCTCTGTCCATAATCCAAGCTCAAAGGTTTTCCCTCATGCTGCTTATATAATAAAGCAGCCCAAGACAAATTATTATATTAATTGTTGGCTTGTTAGATCATAAGATTAATGATCTTAACAGAGCTGTGACCTGGAAACAAATGTGATTTAAAACAACAACGGTGACATGGACACATCTGCCCAGACGTTTCTACATGAAACTAATGCTCCTTCTCTGAGTAGAAGAGATTATATGGAAGTGCGCATGATCTTTTCTCCTTTTAATCTTGACCTTTGACCTTTTAATGCATTTTTAATATGAAGTGGTTTCTGTGGCTCTACAGGTGTTTTACCAAGAAAATGGCTACGTTCAATATGCCTGATTTATGTATGAATACTGAACTGCATCTGATTTTTCATTTTAGTGCCTGTTTGAGTTTGAAGTCAGTTTTCCAGCTGGTGGATAGGCAAGGAAAAAGAGGTCAAACTTCTTATCCAGCAGGCTCCAATGGTTAGCAGCCTGGTAAACCTCACAATGCACATTTCACTGTCTGAATAACCTAGCAGTGTCCTGCAATGAAAGCATCCAGTGAAATAAGCGTAAAAGCTCAGGTGGACATATATCAGAATAATAGCAGAGGAGTCAAATAGTAATTTTTTTTGAGTGAAGAATTGATGTGCCTCTACAGAATCTCCTTCAAGAGCCACATTGAACTGCCTGATAAGACTCAGTTAAGATCTGTAAAGCCGTTTGGAGATGGAAAAGTGTTTATGAAAGATAAGCCTTATGAAGATTATGACTATGTATTACAGGTGTAGGCCACATGAGCAGTTGGAAAAGTTGAGAATAGAATTGTAAGGGTGATAATGACAGGCATGTGTGAATAACGCATTTACCCAGGATGCACACAGACATAACTGTTGCAGACTTAGGTCCCCACCTCCTTACCTGGTATTTCTAGTGTATTTTAAAGAAGGTAAATATCTCCAACCAAAACATCCTGGGATCCGCAGAATCCAATGGAATTACTCCAAGAATTAACTGATACAGAACAGGGGAGCGAAAAACATCTCTGGAAGGATGGAGAAGCACATGGTAGGAGTAGTGAGCACTCAGTGAGACTAGAAACATCAGTGGATGACAGCAGTTACGGATGAAGCAATGGTAAGTGAAAACTGGAATGGGACAAGATAAAAATAATCTTCCAGGGAATTTTAATCTTCACCATAACACTATTTTTTTTTTTCTGTGGAATTGGACAAATAATTGAGCTTTTATGTCTCCGTGTCCTTGTTGATCAAATGGACAAAATCAGTAATCAGATGCCTAAAATTCACTCTATAAGGAAGGTAATTGTGTGTGCTAAGTGCTTTGGAGGAGAGACGTTATGATTGAGGTACATTTGGCTGGGGGTCCTGGGGAACGTCCCCTCAGCGGGCAGCCCCTGTCACTCACCATGGTGTTTACACTACTAAATGCAGCAGAGGTACTCGGTGCTAACTCAAACCAGCTGTGTTCACAACAGGACTGGATTTGTGCGTCTGGGGATCTGATGGCACTTCCAAGGTGCCTCCTGGAGACTATTGTGGGTCAGGACGGCCTGAAACATTACAAGGCCGCTCTTTGCTGATGGATTTTTATTTCAACGCTTACCTCCTGGTGAAATGCAGAGGGTGAGAATCAACCATATTCTCCTAGGCAGCCCAATGACAAATCTTGTAGTGCTGGCTCAGTCAGCCCGTCATTGTGATTTCCCTGTGAGCCTGTCCCTCCCCCGTGAGGCAACACCCTCCAGGGCCCCTGATGCAGCCGGCGCCGCCTCACAGTAAATGGCGGCTGCGGTGCTGCTCTGGGGAGAGGCTCCCGCCAGGCCCCAAGTCTGCCCTGTTGCAGCTGGCGGGGGCTTGGCCAGGGAGGCAGCATGAAGCCTCTGCAAGGCAGCCAGGATCTGCCCAAATCCCACAACAGAGCATGACCAGTCATTCAGGAACGGCCTTAGTAACCAGCAGGGCGCTTAGGTGTGGGTGCCTCACCCGCCATCAGACAGTACACACCGGCAGTGCACGCTCTCAAGGAGCAACATCCCCGAACAGATGTAAGCTTAACGCCCAGTCTCACGCTTTCTCATGAAGTGCTGTAGCCGTGTGTGATTTTGGCTCCTGTAGATGTATATTAGGGTTGCTGTGTACCAGGACGGCAAGTCTGAGGGTGCCTAGTCTGTCGTGGCTGGAGGCCTTTGGTTGTGAATGGTGCTCTGCGATCTCTTCGTCAGTGAAAACGTGGCCTTGCTTGGCGGGAGAGTGATAAGCATCTGGAGAATTTTTTTAACAGATTAGGTGAGGATGGTGTGGATTATTCGTTTGGGTCCAGACCTCCAGACCATACTTGCCCAGGAGCTGGAGGACTGTTATCTTTCTGTACTGTGACCTCTCCCACTCTTCTTATAAAACCGACATGCTGCGGGGCTTGAGAGCTGTGCACAGCAGGTCCCCTCAGGGGATGGATACAGGCTCGTTCTGGAAACAGAACGGGTGACTGTATTTTGAAGCAAACTTTTTAAAGAAGTGGAAGCTTTTCCACAGCTCAATAAGCATATTGAGAGGCTTATTAAAATAATAACAGCACATTTGTTAATAATTAATCACTGGCATTAACGGAGAGACTTCCAGCCAAAGATGCTGAAGTTCTCTCCAAATTTCATGGACCAAAATTGAAAAACAGATAGGGATTGCCTAATCCATCATCATGTATTGCCACCCCTGACAGCTATTTAATTGCTCACAGCGGAACAACTGCTCAGTAGCTATCAGGTTGGTGCAGAAAGCAAAGAATATGCTGTATATCCCAGAAAAAGCGTCAAGGAAATAGTAGGTGAAGGAGTGCAGCTGTCACTCCAAGATGGCCTGGGTCATGTAATGGTATCCCCACTTTTTAGTGGGGATCATTCATGAATCTCAGTTTACAAGGTGCAATTTTACATGTCACTTCGGTCAGGTAGTCCCCACTAAAACAGTGGTGCAGAAAGATGTGATGTGTTCAGAGTTATCATTGTTATAATCTCTGCTGAAGGCTGACATTCATACCAATCCTGAGATTCTTTTGGCTTCTTTCTTGTGTTTAAATGCATTGAAAACGATGATAAGCCCTGTTCCAGACATCTCAGTAAAGCCTTGACCTATACTCCGAGTATTTCGTTTTAGCTCTGCTCTCCGATTTCATTGCCAATCTCTGGTGGCCTAAATTGGCTTATAGTGATCTGTGCTGACTAAGGAACAAGACCAGATGCCTAATTTACGTGCCTCAGTTAAATGCCTAAAAGGTAGTGAATGCAAATCCAGCCAAAAATGTTTGTGAGTTTTTGACTGTCTTGCTGTCTTAGTGATGTTACACCTGGCTGTATCTGAATATATCTGCAACCTCTCCATATTAAATAGAGGAAATTTATCCTCATTATGAAATCACTCTTGAGAGTCCATTGCTAATGAAGCTGCTTCTTATTTATTTTTGAAGTTGTATATAAACAACTAGCATTATTAGTACACAATTATCAGAGAGTAATCACAGAATTACTGTAAACATAGTCTACAAAACATACTGCAAATTAATATTCATGCATTCCTCTAATCTACCATTTGGAGCAAATGTATAAATCCGACCTAGACTTCATCACAAAAGCATAATATCACCAGGGGAAGCTGGAATGTTTCGTACTTTAGAAATTAAAGAGAAAAATCCTGCGACTCTATTCCTGGTTCTGGGGAAGGGGACTACTGTGGCTGCTGATGCGCAATTCATCTCTCCATTAAAATTTTTGAGAGTTTAGGAAAAATAGGAGGAGAAAACAGTGGAAAACTGTGATAATTCTTCTGCTTTTTAAAATGACTTTGCTGTAAGTGTCATCGTTGTTCTTGCGTACCCATTTCTGCAGAGGTCCAAATAGTTATGTTCTATAGAAATGAAGGCCATAATGGACCACATTTAGCTTAGATATTTCAAGAGCAAAAGTCTTGTTTCCACGAGACTGCAATTGTAAGGACTAGCTTGCTAGTGAGAACTGAGCACTCAGTTATGTGGTGATATGACTACAAGATATGTTAACACAAGTGACCTTCAATATATTTGTTTATCATCTAAGTCACAGAAACCATGAACTGTGTTCATGAACTCCCTGCTTATTGAAGGTTGCATATACTCTTCTACTTCCAACTCTTACATTTATTTCTCTTATATTCAAGAAACAAACAGTGGTGTTGAACAGATGCTCAGAAATTGTGCATATGTTGTTTCATTTTTCTTTCATTTAACTTGCTTTCACATTGCATTCTGTACTGCGTTGGACACAGGGCTGCCTGTCGTCTCGTGGCCTGGGAATGTATCTGAAAGAATGATAGGTACTCTGTTTTACAGAAATTCCCACAAAATTAAATGGAATCATGGCAAAGCCTGTTTTCCTTCCTGCTCACAAAAGAAACCATTCTTACATTTCTCGTTACTTCAGCCTGTCTCTCAAACTGTATCCAACTATAGCTCAACGAATGAGGCAGAGTGTTCCCATTGAATGTCTCCTTAAGTAGATAAGGCTCATAGTTAGAAACATTATAATAGAGTTCACGTTTAAAGAAAAAAAGAATAGAGATTAAACAAGAATGACTAATACATATTTTCCAAACATATTTTAACAGAGAATGTTCCAGTGAAGTAGAATGATGCTGAACGTAAGGTAGTAAGAAGTGGAAGGCATCTTCAGGCATCAGGTGTTGTAGAAGAGGTAGGTTCTTGCTGCAGTAATTGTGAGGGAAAGAAAGAAAGCTGGCCTATTCTTAAATCTATTTTGATTACCGAGGTCACAGAAACCATCATGAACCACGTTTGGGAAATGCACAATGAAAGGATGAAAGTGTTTAACAGGGAATCTGAGGCATCAAGGGGAAGGAGGGCAGAACAGATTCTTGGTTATAGCACTAATATAAAAAAAGTCATGTGTGACTTCTTATATACTTGTGTTTCTTTATGCAGATCCTTTGAGGATGCTTTATGCTTGATGACTAATACTATAGAATCTTACCCTTTGTATTTCTAAAGATGTGTTCACAAATGTTTTGCAGCTTATGTGGCAGAGGTTGTTTAAATGTGAATTCTTAGATGCAGATTCTGCAGGAAAGCTAAAAAAGAATTGATTGAGTGATAGAATACAACAACCATCTGAGAAAGTTTAATGGCAAGTGATTCTATATGAAACACCAGGTAGCTCGATAGCGAGAAAGGATACAAAAAAGGCAAAGGGGAAAAAAAATAATAAGACATTATTTTTAGAAAGGTTATTGTGGTGCAAGAGTTGAGGAGAATGAGTATTTCTAGGAAGTCCTTAAAATCTGACATGAAAAGTCTGTTCTGCATGCGCCAACAATGAAGGTTTTTATTTTAGGACATAGATAACAAATTGTATATTAAGTTCTTGCTGGGCTGAGAACTTATTTTAATACTTATTTCCCATATATCTGAAAAAAAAAATCTGGGTCAGTCAGTTCTGGGTTCTTGATGAAGGACCAAAATGAAAATTGAAACATTTAAATTTGTATCCCTTGATGGGAAGATGATGGCAGTGCCGATGGTAAGCATTTACAGCTATATATAGAGGAAGATCAAGAAGACGATTAAAAATCTAGGGGTAGCACTTCGGTATATAGGGTAACATTGAGCAAAGAAATCAAAAGACAATGTCTAACTTATTCCTGATTGTTCCTTTATTCTGGCTATATTTTTGTTACATATATTTCTTCTGTTGAATAAAGAGGAATGTAGTAATGATTTTTTTCCACATTTTTTTCTTTCGGATTTAAAAAAGCATGTGATGATGTATCATCTGCACTCAAAAATCACAAGAAAAGAATTTGGGACCCTTGATAAAACGGCTAGGAAGATACAGCTATGTACTTGATAGCTCTGACATTGAATTAAGGCAGGGTGCTGTTTTATTCCTACTGTTTCTTGGTGAAGCTATTAGAAAAGTTGACCAGTTTTTGCAAAGCTATCTTGCATATGCTGATGATTTCATTGCAGAAGATGTAGTGTAATAGATGACTGAGATGTGAAGAAAACAGAAAACAAATGGGATATAATGTAAGGAAGAAAAATTGGTTATATGCCAGCAGAAATGTTCTGGATGAGTATACCCAGCAGTTGATGATCATGAATATAGAGCATCATTACTTAGAAAGCACTGACAACGAGGAAGGGGATAAGGACTCGAGCACACAATGCGAATACCTATTAATTTAACCTCTAGCGAAACAGTAGCTTGAGCCAACTTTTGAAAAAGGCCAAGTTTCATCTATGAAAACCATTATTAGTTGTACTATTTTTGTGGGTATTAGTAAAAGCAACTTCATATTTTCAACAGAGTATTGAGGTGTTTTTGAGCCAAAAAGTGAGACTGATGTTTCAAAGAGACGGTCTGATAAGGAAATATGAGAGGTCAAAGGGTAAAGGTAGTTTAATTATCCCATATTCAGAAGATAGCTTCAGAGGTTAGGACAGTGGGAAACAAACAAGCTACGTCCCTCAGTAAAGACCATTCTGATGGTGTTTGACCTGTGACCAAACATTGAGAAGATGGAGGAATAATGATGATTTGGGAGGAAATGACTAGTGAAGGGGGGAAATACTGTGACAACAAAGTGAGGGCAAACTATCAGTGTGCCCCAGGATCTATACGGTTTCAAGAACCTGGATCAAGTGGATTAGTATCCCATTTAAATAAGATGATATTACTTGCAGAGTGCATCTCTACCCTGTGACAAATGGCAGCAGTCTCTAGCTCTAAGGGAATAATAGGAGAAAGAAGCTTTTGTGGAGAATATAAAACTTGTCATGAGAGGTATCACAGCTTCAATTAGATGGGAGAATCTACCATAATGGATAATTCTGGACTATGAAGGTGATAGAGTGTGATTCAAAGAGATATTTTCTTCCCCAATTTGTGCGATTGTGTGACACAGCTTTGACTCTTGATTTACAGCCTTTCATTTGTTAAACTCATTTTTGGAAAGGATGGGATTTTAGTATTTCTGTACCTTGTTCACTGGTTGCATTAAAAGTAACAGCAGAAGATGGCAGCAGAGATTGCTGACTCCGTCTCGTTTCTTTATACGTGCAGCAGAATATGGATGCTCAGTGAAAGAACACAGGGTGAACTTTTCTTTAAAAACACACTGATTTAATTCTGGAAAGATAAACTCATTGAATCTAAGAGCATATTCATCAATTCATTTTTTATGGAAATGATGTGGGAGTTATGAAAGAAAAAACACATTTCCTGTCCCTTCCATATGTCCTAATGGCAACACTCACAAGCAGATAAGACGGTCCTTGCAGAAGGCTGTGGGCACGCTCCCTTTACATAGCCCTCCTGCCTTACCAATAGGTCACCAGAGGCAGGTGCCTTACATTCCATAAAAATATAATAGATTGGAAATGATGAAGAAGCTCTGAAAAACTTTATATAAAGTTGCTTAAATTTCAACGGGTGTCTCAAAGCACAGGTATTAATGCCAAAAAAGTATCTTTGTCAGACTAGTTCTTCCCCTAATAGCAAGCCATTGTGAGGATCTGCCTGTGGGTTAACTTGACTGTGTCATCACACGCAGTGCACATGGGCATGAGCTTAGATACATCATTTTGTTGAGAGAGTAATGTCTTTTTTTCAGACCAACTGATATAGCTGTAAAACAAAAGCTTTTGGACATTCAACCCCCTTCTAATGTCACAGAGAGACATGCACCTATGCTGATTTGTGCACAGACTACGGTTGTGCTTTGTGGCTTATCCTACCTTAGGGAGAGCCAGGGCATTGTTTCTCAGAGACAGGGGAATACCAGGGTGGATATATTTATAGAGGATGGAGCTGAAGTAGATGCAGTGGAATATCAATTCCAGGTTTTTTTTCTACAGAGCCACTGCTGCCTCGTTGCCCAAAGTGTATTTAGAGCAGCTGTCTCTGCTTCTACTCTGGCTGCTGCACACTAATGTGTTTGTACTTCTGCCTGTGCCTAAGGAAGCTCACTTGAAATCTGTCTGTGCTTCTGCTGCTTTTCCAATGGCTATAGCAAAGTCAAGATGCTCTTGGTTTTTTTCATCCAGCATCTCTGCTTCTGTGCTGAGTATTAACTGTTTGTAGAACTGTATAATGGAGGCTGACAGACGACCTAATTGCTTGAGTGAAGACAGAGGCATGATTCGGGTTTGCAAATTCAAGCCCCCATTAGCCTTCATGATGCTTCAGATTAAAGCAAAATCAGTGGGCACATAATCATGCTTCCCGGAAGTGGCATTTCTTAGAGCATCCTTGAATTCTGACAGAAATTTTCCGAACTTTTGCCGCCTCCCTTCCCAGTTGTGAGTGCCACTTGTCAAATGGGAGACATGGAGTTAGGAACACATTGAATGTTTGACCAAGAGTTGCACAGTATTGTCTCTTATACCTACTTTTCTGTCTGGTGAATGTAACTCAGTTGTCCTTCTCTGGCAATTTCCTTATAATCCAACTATAGGCGAAAGTATTCGTGATCACTGTGTCAACCAGAATAAGTTTCTGAAGCAGTAAACTCAGGTGTGGACATACCTTACCTCAATATTGCTTTTTTTTAGGTTGGAGTGAGAGCACTTATTCCTCTTAATAAACTTTTTCCTGGACTTTTTCTGCTTAGAGCAATCATGAAAGGATTTGAAAAAAATTTTAAATGTACCCCAGAATGCATTCAGTTAAAGTGTGCTTGCTTATAAGCATGGCAGTGTATGAGGAGTTATCCTTCCTGCCACAGATTGCAGCATGTTGCAACAAATGGCTGTGATAATTGATTACGTCTTTCTCGTTTTCTTTAAACATTTATGAGTTTAGATTTCTAGTGTTTCTCTCTGAGGTTCAGGATGGATTGGGGTTTTGAAGTGATGGGCTTTTCAGAACTTGCTACATTCAGAAAGCAGAGATGGGAATACTGGTATTACGGTGAAACTGTACTTTCTATATTTTTTTCATTACCTGGAGCTTTCATTTGTACTTAATTTGGCTTATTTGTACCAGTTTTTCCGAAATCAAGTGTACAAAACGTTTATAATTATGTAATTTCTGACATAAGGTCTGGTGAGTAGCTGTTGTATTGTTTCCACATAAACTTTGTTTCATGTGGTTGCAGGTACTGCTGGTCCGTGTCTAGCTACTTAGCAAAGGCCTTTCAACATCAGTGTGCCACATTTAACTTTTAAAAGTTAAATTTGTGGCTTTGAAACAGCCACAGGGAGAGACTCTTTATATCCTAAGATATAATGATCTCATCTAGCTCTATGATGGCTTCTTGATTTTTCATTGGTGGAAAATTCAGTCCAATGGAAGCTTCTATTGAAGCTGTGGACATCACGTATTTGGCCTGCATAGCTGTCATTGTGAGCTAGGACTCATACCAGCAGAAATCAAAAATTAAAAAATTAAATTAAAAATAATAAAAAAGAAACCCACTCCAGACCACAGGTTTTTTAGGTTAGACTGGGGGAACACTTATTCCCAGTGGGAAGTCGTTACCTAGTGTCTTACAGGCTGGTAGGACCATGTAGTTGTAGTGGACGTAAGCACCGGACTCATAACTGTATGTAAAAAGAAACATATATTGAGAGTATTTTTTTTTTTTTTCATTCTAATAATTTTCCCCCAGAGGCTCAAAAAGCTTATTGGCCTTCACAGATGGCAAATACAGGGGCATCACAAATGGCCAGACAGAAGAACCTGGTGTCCAACTGAAACATAATTTCTTCTGTTATTCTCTGCTGTGGCTGGGCCTCAGACGGCAACAAAGAACCACGTGCCGCTCCCTCGGACTCCCCGCCCGCCCCGGGGAAGGATGGGAAGAAAAGGGGAAAACTCGCGGGTTGAGACAAAGGCAGTTTAACAGAACAGCAAAAGGTACAGGAAAGCAACAACAATAACACGGACAGAAGAACGTACAAACACAGTTACGGAACCGCCGCTCACCGACCGCACCCGGGACGCCCCAGCCCGCTCCCGAGCGGCGACTTCCCGCCCCCTCCCCCGGCAGCTCAGAGTGGCATGGCTCACATGGCGCGGAATACCTGTGTCCCTGCCGGAGCCTGGGGAGAATTAACCCTATCCCCGCCGGAACCAGGACATTCTCCCATTGCTTCATTGCTTCGTTCCAATTTTGCCACCTTTGATTTGTGAATATTTAAATAAAGTAGCACCTGACCAGCAAAGAGCAAATTGTAGTAACTGGCCTAGGAAATAAACCATCACCACTGGGAAGATTGTTCATTTACTTAGGTCGCTGCTGTGTTTAGTCCTTTTCTAAAAGGATGTGCTGCAAACCCAATCTTTACCATCTACTGGTGTGGGTCTTGGGAGCTTTGGGATGCAGCCTGGTATTAGGATCTGACAGGCAGTTTGGCACCTCTCTGTAAATCAAATGATCATTTTGGTTTGAGCCTGGTAGGACTTCACTGATGCACTTAGAGCTTCAGATGGTAGAGTTACAGCTTCTCAAAAAGGCATGGCAATACTAGGGAGCAAAGTATTGCGAAGAAATAAAAAGATCTACTTTGGATCTGTGATTTCCATAGTCATTTCCATTAAATGGCAGTAATAGTAGAAGACTGTCTTCCTCCTACTTCTGCGATTCTTTTTAAGAGTGGACAATTAATATATATCTAGCAGAAAACCTCCAGTGGACAGCAGGGAATAAATCCATGCTTTATGTTCCTCTTTAGATATACAAATCAGTCTTTTAGCATGGCATCCCATAACTAGACACTGTTGTTGATGAAGCTTGTAGAATTACCAGTATGTCATTGATGATTTGAATTTATTTGCACTCAGCCTATTAATTTCAAACTTTCGTACTTTAAATTGGGAAGGTTTATCTACCATTTTGAGCAAATAAAAAACCAGTCACATTGGTTTTTACTGCTTCAAATGGGGATAAAGGTGGTTACTGAAAATGTCTTCTAGTTCTAAAGCCAAATCCTAGTGGTTCCATCAATACACTGTGCTACAGCTTTCAGGTTTTAATGATCAGTGTCAGTTCTGACAAAGATGAGCTAATTTTTATTGAAAGAGATATTTCTCCCTTTTTTCCACTCAGTACCTCAGCTTGTTGCTAGCACAGAACTGACATCTGTGCCTGTAGGATTTAGTAGTGCTGCCTACCAAGAAAACTTTCCTTCTTTTTCCAACTCTGAATTTCAAGCTTTTTAGGCCTGGAACCAATGCTTTTCCTAAAGAAGTGGGTTAGCGATATCCTTCTGAAGCCTGGCTGCTTTTCAGTAGACAGGATGTTTCTGAAACCTTTGATTCCACTACCTTTCAAATTTAGCTAAATCTGGACTATTCCAGTATTAGACTGAATTCATCTCTCACTTTCCTAGACTTCTGATGGCCACTCCATTCTAACTAATAACACAAATTAGAAGATACAGTAGCAAAGCCGCTTCATAAACATCATCTATGCTAACTATTTGTGCATACTGTTGTTATCCCTACTTTACAGATGTGGATGTGGAGAGAGACTTCTCTTTAGTCGGTTTACCTACTCTCATTTTATCTCAAGTCACTAGTGATAGAACTGTAATCCCAGAACTTCTGGCACTTTCCTACTCATCCTTAGTTGTTTTGGACATCTCTGCCTCATTATAGATGCTGATCTGTTCCATTTTGAAGGTCCTGTTCCATTTTTAAAATCTTAAAGACAGATGTCTCTTGTGGGCACAAGAGGTTCACATTTTATTCTGCCATTAGCAGTGAAAAGAATTCTAGATGAGTATTTCTTCTTTATGAGTTATTTAACTACTTCAGGTTTTAATTTATTTAAACTTTATGGGAGCATTCATGGAAAGAATTCATTTGACAGCAAAGAAATTTGGACAGAGAGGAGTTCTGCTGCTGCATAGAAGCATTCCTTGACTGCCTTGCTCTGAACAAAAATACATCAAAAATTCTGTGATGCTTTCTCTAAGACGCAAGACATCAAATTGGTAACAGCTATCATATTCTGCCTTAGAGACTGCTGAATTCAATGATGCTGGAGAATCACAGGATCCATGGACTGGATGATGTTGGAAGAGACTCCAGAGGTCATCTGGTGCAACCCACCTGCTCATGCTGAGTCACCTAGAGCAGGCTGCCCAGAACCATGTCCACACAGCTTTTGAATATCTCCAAGGATATTCAGAGTCCTTTTCTCATGAGTTCTTCTTATATTTTATCACAGTGAGTGACAGTCTTTCAAAAATGTATCTTAATTTTTGAACTATTCCAATAAAAGCTGTGCTAGAATGAGTTGAAATCTTGGAGGGAGTTTCCTTGGTGACCTTGATTGTCTATGCTTCACTCTTTCTAAGGGTAAAGCGGGAGGAAAAATGGCACCTTCATACATCTCTCTGTAGTGAGTCACAGTATAATGTTCTGTACTATGAATTGGTTACTTGGGTTTTTAACTGACTGAGAAATAAAAGAAAGGATATAAAACTCTTTCATATACCTAGCATTAAGTGACTTTCATAAAGAAACAGATGAGAAAAATATTTAGATACAATGTTTTATTGCTTTTTCTGCATCTGTACTTATAGCGCCTGGCACAAGAATCTTTTGAAATGCTTTGTAGTGCTGTGCTAATTAATATGTGCTTTTTATCTCCCTTTGGTTGCTGGGGGAACTGAGGCAGGTATTTAATTTGTCTGTAATCACACAAAGAATTAATATTAGAATGATGATAGAGTCTGGGAGTTGCCCATCCCAGAATAACCTTCTACATCACGTTACAAATGTGATTCAGTCATTAACATTCAGAATGTTAATGTTGATATGCCTTCCTCAGAGCAAGCACAGAAAGAAGAAAAAGCCATTTTGGAAATTTAAGATACCTAGAGTATCTCAGAAATTAGAAGGTAACATTGTGAGAAAAACACTAAAGATATGGTAAATTCAAAGTAGAGATAGAGATGAAAATGCTATTTTGTTCATAAAAGGTAAATAGAAAGCTTTCTTAGTGTAAATGGATGATTATTCAGAAAGAAAAAAAAAAAAGTAGAAAACTCTGTAACAGTGTGTAGAATTGGAAAAAGGTATGTGAACAATTATGCTGACAGATCCAGGGCTCCTATTGCTTGCTTTTTTGTGTGGATATCTATCTACATCACCAGTATAGGGTTATAGTCACAGAGGAATTGGGCTGATGACATCTGGCCTCCCTTTTTTCATTCTGTCATTGAGTCTGGTTTTCTAGCCCTGAGAAAACATTCAGCTTATCTTTGTGAGCTGTGATCCCCTCTTACATACTTTCAAGCTTTCATTGGAGGAGCTGCACGTAAATGGTCTCTTTCATATATGAAGTGGGAAGAGAAAGCATCTTATGTGTTTCTTTCTTGCATGTTTCTTCTGAGGTGGAAGACCTTACAGCAGTCATGGGCTTCTCTTAGCCATGTCCCCTAACCAGTAAGACTGGAAGCACGGCTACATAGGACTAGTCGGTGTGCCAGTTAATATACATATGCAAAAGGGATGATCGGGCATCAATGTCAGTACACGCAGGTGGATTTGTTATGTTCTGGCACTGTGAAAGCAACCATCTTTACATGTTTTTTTCTTCTATATTTGCATTCATTCCAGGTTAGAAATGAGATATTCCTCTCCCATGCCTTGGTATATAATGCGATACTCAGTCTGAGTATCAGACTAAATCTAACTTGGAAAATTTAATACTAACAACTCCTTTGGCCGCTGGATCATTTCTATCTATGAAGAGTTTTCTGTGTCCAGCAAGAAAAAAAAAAGGCAGGAAATGGAAGCATCCAGGCATCCTGTTTGTTTGCATCATGTTGGTGAATAAACTCAGTTAACAGCAAGTACAAGGTGAAGGCTATAGATGTGATGGAAACCATTTTAAAACTTTATATTTAGAATTATTTTACAGCCCATCTGTTTTGAATTTTCTGTGTATTTTTAAAGTAAGATAATCCCTTAAAAGTAGTTACTAACCCTTTCTTTTAACTAATACTGAAATATCTCATCAACATTATGCAGGTTTATATACGTAACAATTTTCATATATATTACTTTAGATTATATAGTGTGAGTATACGCTATATGCAGCTTGGTTCAGAGAAGTGTCTTTAGATTCCCACGTACTCTGCAGGGACATAGAATATATTTTTCTTTTTTTCCCATTTTGTTTCCTAGAAATCAGGAATTTAATATTATTCAGTGGAATAACTGTACTGGAGGCAATGTCCTTTGAGCGCCTAAGGTGAAAGAAAAAGGTTCTGTGAAAAACACTAGATTATTCCTAAAACTGTTCAGTAGTTTTGTCTGTAATTATTCAGAGGCAATTGCCATAATGAATTCAGTGAGAGCTGGCTTCCTTTCCGGGTGATAGGGATTTCTTGCACAGTATCTCTCAATGAACCTTTCTATGAGTTGTGATTAGATGGCCTGTAAAGAAACTGACACTGTCGCTTAGGTATCCTTTGTGAAGAAAATGTCAACTCATCTGTCTGGCATTGATATTTGGGGTTGAAAAGGCAGTAGGATTGTTTAAAGATTAACCTCCCTAATGTTTCAGTTAATCTTCCCAAAAAGGGATTTGACAGACAACTCCATGAATTTCCTCCCCAAGTGTGAATCTGAACGTGAACATTTATAAGAACAAAGGAGTAAGTGGGGAAAAAAAATCTACATCATAAACCCATAGATGCTTCGGGGGCCTAAACCCATAGATGCTTCGGGGGCCTCACAAACATTAGACACTTTGTCATTAAGTTGCAGAAGGCTTTTGTCCTCCTCTCTAATAATCAGGTTCCTTGACAAACTACATGACATCTCTTGGTTCTGTGGACTGGAGAAGTCAAGTTTTTGTTCTTCTCCAATAATGCTGGCAAAGAAGGCATATTAAGAGGCGGGTACAATATATATAAGATACTTAATGCATAGAAAATCAGTGATTCATTTTTTCTTCTGAGGTCAAATTGTTGTTCACTGCTATGAAAATGCAAATAGTTTTTATGGAGCAGGTCCCTGGCTAGGAATATCTGGGAATTCAGGAACAAGAGAGAGAGGCTTTACTGTAGGATATAACACAGATTTTATTCAAGCTAACCTAGAATATGTTGAACTTGGCCAGTCATCTCAAGAAAATAGTTTTTTTGGTGAGATTGATAATCTCTTGGAGATAGAGTCTGTTCTTTCAATCTGTTCAATGTGGGTACTTCTTCCTTTGCAGGTCTCTGGCAAAACATGGAAAAACTTGAATTAAAGAGAAACAGACTAAATATGTATAGGAAAGCTCTATCATACTGTAAGGACTTTAGTAGGTTTTGCTTAAGCATGGTTCTAACAATAAAAAAATAGTGTCAACTAGTACAAGCAAATTATTGGAACTGCTTTGTTGTCCCTTTTTATAGATCAGGGTTACAGCCTGTTAGAAAGTCTATGTAGATGTTGCCTGATTTAGACAACTAATTACTGTAGCTTAATGCTGTATCTGGCTGTGCTTTGGTGTTTTCGTCATCTAGAAAATAACTTGCTAGCTTCTAAAAGCTTCTGCAAGATGCATAAACTGAATAAACAGAAGACATGAAGAAGCTTCATGCTATTTCTTCATATGAATGCCACTATGATTGATTTCAGAAAAAAGGAAATTGTTTCCCTTGAGAAGTATATTATCTTTTCCTTGCATTCCTTGATGCCTTCCTCCCTGCATGTGAAGAGTAGAAAGGTCTCTTCCTGGGCTATAATGCTTAAAAACTAAAAGACATCTCTGGATAAACTGCTCTGTGACCAAAAAGATTTGAAATGGGTCAAATTGATTATACTCAAGCTGACGTTTATAAGTGATGCTATCTATTGGCTCCAGCTGTAGAGCACAGAAAAAGCAGAAAAACATAGGGACAGGGTAAGACTTCTTTGCTTGCAGTGAAGGTTTAACCTTGCCCAGAGGCTGGGTAAGTGGAAGGCAACCAGAGAGCACTTAATTGGTTAGATTTACTGATCTGCTCCTTATTGTGATAAGATACAATTACTTAAAGGGAAAAAACTGTCAGCTCAATACAGGAGAAACAGTTGATTTATTTAAAACTGGTGAGAAACAGAGAAAGAATGAGGTGACTGCAAGCTCAGGAGGAGAATTGTTGTCAACAGATATAAATTAAAAACCCAGTGTATGGTCATTTCAGGTAGTCATGGTTCCAAAGATGATGATGTTACACTTTGGAAAGAACAAAGAGAATGGAAGTTAAGATAACCACCATAGCTTGACTGAGCTGAGCAGAATGGAGGAAGAAAATATCAGCTCAAAACCCCACTGCCTCGATGCTGGACAGTGATGAGACAAAAGCCATGCAAATGAGATAAGACATTTTGAAGATCCTTAATCAACCCAGTTGAAAAAGAAAAGCCCAGAAGGTGGCATTTCAGATGGCTATCAAACACCAATCTGCTTATTATTTTTTGAGTGTTAGAAGGAAAGTGATTAAATAAATATCTCTATAAATAAAAAATTATATATACACACATGCACACACATACACACACACATAAATATAGATGTCAAAAATAGTCATAGCGAAAAAAACCCTCATTATTCTGTCCTCATGATTTTCTTTTTTTGTTCGAGCAGGTAGAAATTACTGTGTTCTGAAGTAAAAAAAGAGATGGCTGCTTGATTGAATTAATTAGATATATTTGGTCCTGTCTTGGGACAGGGATGTAAGGGAGGTACTAGATGACCTCTTAGTACAACTCCTTTTTGTATTGAGGCTGTGTTGCCCTTTCTTTGGCAAATGATTATGAATTCAAAGCTAGTTGAGGCAGTGACAGGAGTGTTGATAAGACCAGAGCCAAGGAGGCACCTGGGGCTTATCCTTCCTCTGCAGTGCCAGGAGCTTCTGGGTCTGTGAAATGAGCAAGGACCCATAGGATAGGTGGAGAAGGGTTATTTTTGGAACTTCTCCTGCCTGTTATCTTCTTATGCTTGGCTCTGGAGACTTTTGCCCCTGTGCTAACGTGGGCGGTGGGCAATGAAGGGGTTGGGAGTCAGAAGAACATCTGTTAGCTTCAGTGGAGGCAAGCAGGGTAAGGAAACCAGCTGAATTTCTAAGCTCTGATCGCACTGAACCTTCATACTGAATCCCGCCTGAACAGTCCTTCTAAGATCTCTAAATAAGTCCATGTTTATAATATGAAAATGCTAGCAAAGTCATGCTGTTGCAATACTGAAAGGCATGAATTGCCATTTATTGACCTCCTTTACCAAACTGGAATGAGTACAGATTATCATTTTAAGACGAACAAGAAGTAACAGCAAAGGCCAATTATTCTTGTAATTACTACCTATAGTCACGGAAGAAGATTATGGGAGTTTTAATTAAGCACAATAGTGAAGACTCGACAAAGTTTCCAGCTCCCTAAATATTATTGTGATTTTGTGATAGTTGGCACTACATTACAGTGTTGGCTGCTGAACCAATAGGTCCTGGCGTGAGAATTTCAGCCACCATGCAGAACAAATAAGCTTCTACCTTGTGTGGGTGAGGAAAAAATTTAAAACACGGTATTATGGGAATATAGGAGATAGCCTCCAGGGCTGTTCGAAATTATGAAGCCAGCTGCTGCTTTGTTAGCTTTCCTTTTAAAGCATTTTCGTTTTTTTTTCCCCTCTTCATTGCTACATCGCCAAGTGAGTATTAAAGATTGAGAGATCAGAAAGAAACTAACCTTTCCACATTTTTTTTCTCTTTTTGGAAATATGACTTTCAGGATTTTTATGATCTGGCTCATAACCTCTGAAAACTGCTTCATTTTACATCTTATTTAAAGTATAGTCTTTCCATTAGATCATTACTTTTAGCGTTCTGTGAAGCTGGCTCAATGTTGATTTAAAGGTGAATTCAGCCTACAGAGCTACCAGATTTGTTTCCTCTCTCAACTTATTTTTCTGTAATAATTTCGCAATACATTCTTACATCTTCTAAATGAATAGGTCATTTGAGTTTGATGCAGCTGAACTTCTGAACATCACCAGAGGAGACATATCTTTCGATCTTTCCTTTTTTTTTTTCAATCATATGTTTATTTTCTTCTTTTAGAAAAAGGTAGTGAGGATGAAAGTGCAAAAAACCCAAGTTGTTGGATGATGTTTTTGTTCCTGTTTCAAAAATTACAATTTCCTCATCAAAAGATGCACTCAACAGTGAACGTCGAATTTTTGCTGGTAGATAGCCATTGAAATTCCACTAAGGGCAAGAGAAACCAGTTACTTGGAATGGAACAGAATATGTGGCTGCAGAATCCAGTTACAATTATTCTGGGGTTTTTTTGAGCACCGACCTGCAGTTACCTGCAATTCAGTTTTCTATTCTGTAGCTATCTAATCTTTCAGTAAAGATGAAATGTGGTTTTTGAAGTGAAGGAGATCAGAGAACAGGAAGGAAGAATATTCACAGCAACTCTAGAGACAGGGGAGTACTTATGTGGCTTGTGAAGAGAAGTAGCTTAAAAGCATTGTAAGAATTATGCAATGGAATAATATGAAAGGCTTCTGGAAATGTTTCAGATTGTTGTTCTTTCATGTCACTGCTGTGGGTAGAAAGGCAATATAAGTGATACCAGTATGGTGGTTTAGCATCAGTGTGCAGAAGCATGACAGGATGTGTGGGGTTTTTTTAGTAATTCCAGTTTTCATTCCTGAACAGAACTGTTTTTGATAGACGCTGTCTAGAACCAGTGGTAAATTTTTAATGAAATGTTTTTACACTATGGTTGCAAGAGAAGTATTTAATGAGAAATATATTCTGGAATGTTTTGCCTGGATGAAGTGAATACTTTTTGTCCACTTCTGTAAGTGATAGCAGATAGGTCCCCAAAACCCCAAGTGTTACATCTCAGTGAACTGATCAACAGAGAGCGTTGTTTCTTAGTGTCAGCAGACTTTCCTGATAAGTTCTGTTCCCCTGTTGGGGAGATACGCACTAAAGAAGCCATTTAATGTCTGCTGAACCTTTGTTCCAAAGGAGGTTTTCCTTTTAAGTTGGAGTTGTGGTGACTTCATTTAATTTGGTGTTCTACTCTCAGCTTTCTAAGTGGTGCAATGGCCAACATATTTCAGTGCTAAAAGCCAAGAACTGGCTTGTGAATAGTTACTGCTGAACTTAAAACTTCTCTACATCTTTGATAACAGACACTGATAAAAAAGGAAGCAGAAAGGAGTTGGTGTTGGCTGTGGAAGCTGGGCCAGCTGTGGCTGAACAGGCTGATCCTCATCTGTTGGAGCACAGAAAAGTCTCTGCAGTTGTTGGAAAAAAGCACTGTTCCTGCCTGCATGACTTCTCCTTCACCATTGTCTGTGTGAGGTTTTGGTTTCGCCAACTGTCACGTCTTTGGACCAAATATTTAAATTCCCATATTGAGTGTGAATGGAGGAAAGAGAAACAGATTCAAGCAGACTTGTTTGTGTTCATACCAGAAGTCAGTGGGCCTTTCCCATCCTTTGTAACACTGCTGTAGAATTTCTGTGTGACTCTGTGTGCTGTAACATATGTAACTGTTATCTTTTGGTTAAAAGATTGTTGTCCCACATGTCACTAGGTCTGCTTTTCCTGTCTGACTTAGTAAAGATATTTCTTTGCATCCTCTGAAGAAACCGAAAAGATGTAAAAGAGCCCAACGTCCAATGCAAAGCATATGATCATATTCAACATTTCTGAAGAGCTAAAGTAAAAAACATACTAAGCATCATGGATTTTGCAAATCAACTGAAAAAATGGTATTATTTTCCACCATCTTTAAAGACAGATATATAAAATATTTACAGATTTGTAGTTGTCGTGGTTTAACCCTAGCCAGCAACTAAGCCCCACACAGCCACTTGCTTACACCACCCAAACAGAATTGGGGGGAGAATCAGAAGGGTAAAAGTGTGAAAACTTGTGGGTTGAGACAAAGGCAGTTTAATAAGTAAAGCAAAAGCTGCACACACAAGCAAAGCAAAACAAGGAATTCATTCACTACCTCCCATCAGCCGGCATGTGTTCAGCTATCCCTAGGAAAGCAGGACTCCATCATGCATAACGGTTACTTGGGAAGGCAAATGTCATCACTCCAAATATCTTCCCCTTCCTTATTCTTCCCTCAGCATTATATGCTAAGCATAATGTCATATAGTATGGAATATCCCTTCAGTCAGTTGAGGACAGCTGTCTCGGCTGTATCGCCTCCCAACTTCTTGTGCCCCCCCAGCCTACTTGCTTATGGGGTGGTGTGAGAAGCAGAAAAGGCCTTGATGCTGTGTAAGCACTGCTCAGCAATAAGTAAAACATCCCTCTGCTGTCAACACTGTTTTCAGCACAAATCCAAAACGTAGACCCATGCTAGTTACTATGAAGAAAATCAAGTCTGTCCCAGCCAAACCAGCACAGCAGTCCAATATTTGAATGTTTAGAAAAAAAATTTCCAAAGCTTCCAGTGGTTTGAAGACCTGTTGTCTGAAAATCTATGGATTTTACTTAAAAGCACTTTGGCTTGAGTAGATAGTGCTTTTTTTATATGTGTGTGTGTATATATATATATATACATATGCATATGTGCGTGTATGTGTGTGATTTATACATATTGCAATAATATATATCATATATAAATGTATACACAATATATATTTATACATATATGTAAAAGAAAGATACCTATATAAACTTTTTTTTTTTAAAGGAGAGGTGGTAGAGGTGCTATTAGAGTAGAGGAACATAGTTGTAGCCACAAAACCTGTGTAAATTATTACTTATATACGCATGTGACTGTATGATTTGATGACAAAAGAGACTTTCAGCCTTATCCTGAGGTCTCAGGATTTGTCCCTTCATTTGCGGGTGCTGCTTATGGGTAGCATGTCTCTGTAAGGAACCCGTGCACCTGGGATAAGCAAAGCTGCTTCACAGAAATATAGTTATGATATTGGTACAGTGCTGTAAGTGGTGTAGACAAGTAAGAAATACAGCCTGTTAAAAAGACCCCTCCCCCTCAGTGACTTATAGTTATCTAAGGCCATGGAATAATTTTTCTTCTTCTTAAAGAAAAACAATACCAAGAGGAAGAATGAGTTTTCATTCTGCTAACATAGTGTCTGTTTTATTTCTAGGGGCTCTTTTGGGAAAGAATATCCTGGCAGAATAACGGAGTGACCAGAGTGAGTGTTTAAACCCCTAGAAAAATAACATGTACCTCATGAAAAATGCTGACCACAGAAATGTTGACCCACTATATTCAGCTGAGAACATGATCAATCCAAGGGTTAGATGACGTGAAAACATGTATACATTTTGCGTTAACCTTTCATGTCTGTGAAGGACAGATGATAAGCCCTTTACCCTACTGACAAAGTGAAGAGGGATTCAATCTCTCTACTGCTTCCACTCTAATTAAATGTGGATTTTATGTAAACCGCAATGCAAACTTTTTATGAATTCAGAAAATGCTGGCTTCATTTTTCTTGTCAGGCTACAAAACTAGACCATGACAGATGAGTTTGAGCATTTGCTGATCATTCATCTACAAAACATAATAGTTTGATTCTTTCACTTATGGCTATTTACAGAAACAGAAGTTAATTAATTGAAGCATTGGTGCTCAGCAAATTATTTTTATTTTTTCCCCTTTAGCCAGATTTCATTGTATCCTAAGAAAAATGTTTAATAACATGATACGAATGAAAGATCATAGACACCATTTCCTATCAAAAGGGCACATTTATTTAGCCTTAATATAAGAATAATAACAGTGGCTACATGTACCCATACAAATATACTTGGAACTCAATCAAGAATGCAATCAACTGGTTTGGCGCTATTCATGCGGCACCTAAATAATTCAAATTAATCAAATCCGCTAGAATCAAATGGAGCAGTCACAGCTATGCAAAGCAAGTGCGAAATTTAATTTGTGCCTAATCTGCCTTGGAATATACTAGAATATTAGCATCAGTTGCCTGTTTTGGAGTTCAGTTCTTTCTTTTTTTCTTCCTCTTGTTTTCTCTGTGTCTTATAGACATGAACGTATTTAAGGAAATGTGATTTTAAATGTGTTTTTTACATTACAGAACAGTAGAAAAGTCCTTACTTAAAAAAATGTTACCTTTTAGCACTATTTATTAAGGGGCAACTCTGTTGCAGAAATATCAGAAGAGGAAATTATTTATTCACAAAAATGAAACTAAGCAACCTGTCTTTAGCATTGTATAGGAATGAAATCCATAAGCAAAATTCAGACAATAAACAGAAGATTTTTAAATTTCTTCAGTGATCCAAGGCATAGCAGTTGAAGTTGAAATCAAGACAAATACAGGTGTCAACTTAAGGGATAAATTTAGCTCTAGATTCTTTTTTTCTTGGGTTCCTTTGACCTGAAATAAGAAGTTATATACCCCAGACTCCAACAAGCATACTGCTCCCCATGTAATATTGGAGGCACAGTATCAGTTAAAAGAAGTAGAGCAGTGCCACTTCTGTGTGTGTTCAAATGCGTATACAAATTTTACATGAATACTCAGTTCTAGGATGATTGGCTAACAGTCATTGTCAATAATCTGGCTTTAATAAAGTAGAGATTCTCTATTAAGATTTTTTTTTCCAGCTTATAGGTGAAGTCATTACATATTTTAATAGACTGAAATGTAGCAAGTGCAGGTTATTTCTTATTCCCATGAGAAGCAAGGACCTGCATAGCTTAGTTTAGACACATGAGATGCGCAGGGGAAGAGAAGCGGTGTTTTTAAAATGGTCGCAGAGGCCATCACGATCATAGAATTCATAGAATTGCCTAGGTTGGAAGGGACCTTTCAGATCATCCCAAGCTAGGGACTGGTGTTGGTATTAATGCAGACTCCTTCACTTAGAGTGACACTCTAAAAGGCCCAGTGGTGTAAAGGAGTCTGGGATCATGGGCTGGTATGCAACAAGAAATAGAAATTAGAGAAGGAATGGGCTGTGAGAGGCCATGTCAGTGAAGAGAAAGAATAAGGGGGATCAGTAGAGAAATGACAAAAGAGAAGTGACATAGCTGAAGTAACACTCTTCGCAGTGGTGTTCCAAGTGCTTGTAAGGGAGGAAAGACTGTCTTTAACAAGGCGAGAAATAATAATACTGCTTGAGGAGAATTTGGATAGATGCTTTAGCTGGACAATAGAATCATTACTTAGAACATAAATATAGGATTTGTAGTGTGAGTATGGTGGCTTAGAAATATTATGGCATAAAATGAAAGATTGTGATGAGAATATTGGTAACTTTATGCTTCTACAAGTTTTATAAGATAAAGGTGTTGATTCATCCTAAGCCACCATGAAACTTTGTTGTGTGTAACTGCAGTGGTCTTCCCACCTACAGCCTCAGGGGCGTAAAGCCACAAGAACATGCCTAGCAAAACTGTGAAGTTTTGCTTGAACAAGTCAGTTGATTTATTGCTCATTTCTCTTTTACATATTAATAGTTTTCAAAGACAATTACAAGATGTTTAAAAAGAAAGAATCTCGAATGCCATTGTATCACCAGAGTCTGAGAGAATTGTGGGTTTTTTTTCCAAAAATGCACAAGCCAAACCGTCAGCTGCTATGTATCAGCTTAGGTGTCTGGAAGCCGTTTTACACCAAAGGAGAGTCTGGCTCTTCTTCCCTGCAGTTTTGTTGATTCCATCCTGTTTTCATTCAAGTGTGTGCTTCTGAGAGGATAAGCACTGAGCTGTAGTTCTTAAGGGCTGCAATCTCTTAAAATATAAAATAAATAACTAGCTTTGGGATAAACATTTTCTTTCCGCCAGCGGCATAATGCTTGGGCTTGCAATGTTATCATCCAAGAAAGTTTTATCTCAAAAAACTTTTCATTCTGTCTGGCACTGAACATCAACCCAAGTAAGATCCTCAAAATACTGAATCATCTGCAAAAAAATGAGAACTGAAAAGTAGCAAGGATTCAATCCTTTCCCTAAGCATCGCTTTGAGCAAAGGCAGTGTCAGGTCTTGAATCTGTCATTAGAATGTGCTAATCTGAGACATTCATGCAGCTGAAGCATGACTGTATGGTCTGTCTGGCTCCATTTGTAATATTGCAAATCTGTACAAGCAGAAATCATTTGGGATTTGCTGTGTTATCATTAGAATCCTCATTACAGAAGCAGAAGTGACCATTGCAGATAATGTTATGAAACTGTTTCTACTCTAACATTTCAAATTTACTTGCTCAGAAGTGGGAAACTTTGTACCTTTTATGCTGAAGTTTTCATACTTTAGCACTGCTGGAAACATGTCTTTTATTTAATTTTACTTGGAAATGAAGAAAAAAAGATAAATGGTTCTGGAGAAGAGTAGAAGAAATATGTATTTATTGTACGTGTACCTCTCAATAAAGTAGGTACCCTGAAGTTGTCAGACTTACTTCTCCAATCATTTGTTTCAAAAATGTTTATTCCCCTGCCTTATTCTATTTCTCTACTTTTTGCTGACTTCCTCCCGCAGTTTTGTATGGCCTGCACAATAGCTATAATTAATCAACTCCATAACTGCAGCCTTTGAAAATCCTTTGAAGACTTCTCAGGCCATGTTACTGGGCTCTGTGACAGGCTGGTCAGAGCATGTGTCTTCTGAGGTGAGTTTTCTCCCGGATGCAGCCATAGGCTGAAAAAATCTTTCGATACAGAAGTTTTCCAGTGAGATGAGTAAATCTTCTGTCCCGTTACCATATTTTTATGCACCTGGGCACACTGCTGGCTCATATTCATCCGGCTGTCGACCAACATTCTGGGGTCCTTTTCCACTAGGCAGCTTTTCAGACGCTCTTCCCCAAGCCTGTAGTGTTGCATGGGGTTGTTATGACCCAAGTGCAGGACACGGCACTTGGCCTTGAAGTGGGAATGAATGAAAGGGAAAGGACAATTTTTAGGCAAGTACATTGATGTCTTAAAAGTAGCTTCACCTTTTATTAGTCTTTTGCTATGGTGCAACCATATCTGTGCAACCCTTTAGTTACACCAAAATTCAGTCACAAGATCATTTAAATCAGATGAGGAATTTCCAACAAATATTCACACTGGATAAAACACATCAAAAAGGACAAATAAGACAAGGCCAGCTGTGGACTATGGCAAACGCAGTTTAGTTGTAGTACTGCCAACCAATGCCTCCTGTCATAGGAAAAAAGATAAAAGCAAACTGAGTCTGGATTATTCTGAGCTTTTTAGCTATTCTTCACAATTTTATCTCCTTAAAATAACGAGGAGTCATTTTATGTAAGTAGTTTGGCTCATGTAAAATAATGGTTCAAATTAAGTTTCCTAATTATGCATTTAAATGGAAGAAGATTGTAATTTAAATTTTCGTTGACTGCTAACAAGTTATTTAATAAGGATAACCAGAGTTCAACTGTGTATATCACATAGTTGTTGCACGATTTAAGACCCTGTGAAGTGACTCTCCAGGTGTTTTGCTTTGATAGCAACCAAAAAGTTCAAATTCTCACTCATGTTATATGAACACTTTAAATGGTTTTAAGGATTGAAAAATTGTCAAAGGCGTCTTGTAAGAGTTCTTTCTTACCATGTATTATATCGAAGTCTGTAGCCCTTATATCACTGTGATACCTGAGCATCTTCCAGAACTGCATTAATGACTTGCCAAACATCTGCTGCGTGTAGTTTTCTTTGCTGTTCCTGCTGTTGTTCAGCTGGAATGTAAATGGTAAATCTTACCTTTTTGTTCTCTCCAGGATATTATAATGTTGCAATCACTATGGCAGCTGAAAGCCTTAGAGGCTGGCGTTAGAGGATACTGGCTTGATATTTTAGGTTAATATCAGTTTATTTTTGGTGTGTATTTTTTTTGTGTATTTTCATGTGGCGCAAACCCTGCTAACAAGGTAGCTGTGTGCTGGCTCAGGATTTGCCCAACCATCAGACACTGTATGTTACCTTCACTGTGAAGAACTGCAGTGTTAGGTAGGAGCTATGCCTTGATGTTTGACCCAACCTTCAGGCTTGCAGTGGGCAGTCTAGCTGAGCTGTATATTCAGAAGATGGCTGGTTTGAGTAGTTTGAGTCGGTTTTTAATGTTGCTTCTTATCTCCAGATGTAAAAAATTTTGTACCAATACCATGTTCTTTTGATTAAAATTTAGGATATGTGATGTTGGATCCTGAAAAGTTTTTAATGGAGGAGGTTAAACTTCCTTTCTAAGACATGGGAAGGAAAATTATTTTTTTTTTTAATTTCTTGGTCTTTATTGCTGAAGTGGTAGATTGTTTCCTGTTATGAACTAGGTGGCCTTAAGGACAGCTCTTATTTATAGCCTTAATATCTAACCCCAAAGGATCTTTGAAAGGTGGAGCGTCCACCTGTGCCAACCAGTGGTTACAAATGTTTAAAGGACAGTAACATAACACCTGGCCAGCTGTTCCCACTCAGAGCCAGCTGTGGAATCTCTTGGGCTGGGACAGCTTTAAGAGGAAAACTGTAAGAACAACCTAGCTTCCAGGACCTAGCTTTGTGGGCGTATGCAGAGAGATGGGGGTAAATCAGGCCTCTGAGAAAACTGAACTGATGAAAGCCTAGGAAAACCCTGGGTTTTGCCTCAGAAGATTCTGCTCAAGCTATTAAATTCCTCTACTGCCTATTGTTGGCCTTTCTAGAGGAGACTAGAATTAGTACCTGTATAATCCAAGCGACAAACTGTCAGTTTTTGCTATCTGTTGTGCTCTTTGGGAATGTAATTACAGGCTAGGCTTCATTTGTTCCATGTGTTAAAAAGAAAGAAACCATTTGGGTCTGGTTTGCTTATTTTATTTTTTGTGTGGTTGTAACATTTGTGTAAGCATCTTACATTTCTGCCACATATACAGGATACTTTTGTAAATATACATTTGTGAATGAATGTTTTGGAGCAAACAGTTAATTTAATGGCTCAGTTATTGGAGAGAGGTGGGATGGTACATAAATTCACTGAAATTAAGTTTGTTACCTATAATAGATGATGTGAACACAGCTCCAATTCTTTTTCTCCTTCCCCCCGCCCCGCCCCGTGCAATCCACTGTCCGGCAACCGTGGTGGTAAGACGCTTAAATTGCTGTTGTGCTCTTGAAGTCAGCCCATAACAACATGATGGCAGAATTACAAGTGAGTTTCTGTGCCAGATGGGACCTAACTGAACATATAATTGAGGCAGTGAGACCACCTAGATACACAATGCTGTCAACTATAAAAAAGGCATACTCCTAATAGTTATTGATACAAACAGACCAAACAACTTTTACAGGCAGCATGGTGAGTGTTAAGGAGAGCTGTGCTCCTTTAAAGCCTGTGTAAATTCCAGTTGTGGCTGTAGATTAATGCTTACTCTAGAAAGATGATTTAGTGGGTTCCTGGAGTAGCTTTGGTTCTCCATTTACCAAAATACCACCCAGTTGCCATGACATAGCTTTCATTTTCTCTTGTGATTTGAAGAAGTTATGCATAATCCACCTCTTACTAATAATCCAGTCCTCTGAGGTACCAAATACTTTCATTTACCATTCATTTCATATTTTACAGGGCCCTAAAAGTTGATGTAAAAGGAATACGTTTTGGAATACCTATGTAGGTATTATGATTTTTTTGTTTTTTAAAAGTAGATAAATTGGGCCCATAAGGCTTATTGTGATTAAAAGCTTCACTGCTTATGGTGAAATTCTAGAGCTACCCATATTGCTGTTATTAGCATATAAATGCTCTTATCTGCCAGAGTTGGACATAATCATGAAATATGCCATCATTCCAGGATGAAGTTGGGAGCTGCCTGGGGTCCCATAACATTATGAGAATGAAGTAGCAATACTATTGTCATGGTTGAAGAAGCACATTCGTTACCAGCCCCTCTTTTTTGAAACTGGTAATTTTACAGGAAAAAAAAAGCTTACGTGTTAGGTAAAATTTCTGAGACTTATTTTAATGTCAGAGGTGACTTTTTTTTTTCCAGTACGGTGACTTTAATACCTTTACTTATTGTCATTTTCTGAGTAGCAAGAAAAGCTGTTTTAACTTTAATTATTCCAGATCCTTTGCATGCCCATGAAAAACAAATAGCTTCTTGACAGTCAAATTGTTAAAGATTTAACCTACACATAAAACAAGCACCTCTGGAAAACTTTGAAGAGATTTATGCCATGTTTTAACTGTGTGGCTTCTGTGGAGCTTTTTAGGATCCACTTTCTTCTTACTTGTTCCTTATTTGTGTGGGTTTGACTACTGCTGCACAAGAACCTTTGGCTGGGATCATCTACAGGGCTTTGCACGCAGGCAGAAGCTGACATGGTCTTTCAGCCTGCCTCTTTCTTTATCTGTGAATGTGTGGAACATAGCTGAGAACATCCTTGATGGAGTTTTTCTGTGGACCCAGAGAAAGGCAAAATAGGACAAGCATCCTTCCACGCAGCTTTATTTTCCAGGACCACTGGGTAGGTTTGCAGTTCTGCCCATAGTATTGCAATATTCAGGCCTTACAAGGATATGTAAACTCTATTAATGCGTAGAAAAAGTTACATGAAAAATAATTGGATCAAATAAACTAAACTGTTACTTAAACTGCATGTTCCTTTGAATTTATTATGGCTAGGATAAAACCTTTTGCTATGCATATTTTTGTTGTCACCAAAGGCTTATAGTGCCATGATAGAGGCTATTTTTGCAGGACATGTAGCCTGTGTGAGACTTCAGTAGAAATCTCAGAAGAGAGTCTAATCGTGCAGGGTTTCCAGCTCAGTTTGCAGACTAGCAGATAAAACTGGCTATAAAACAGATAAGCATCCAACCTTTGAATCTTTATCTAAGATGAACCTTTTGAGGTTCTGTCCTTACCACTTTTTCTAAAGGGTACAGATGGTATCAGTTCCCCGTCCCAGATGAATCAATGTCAAGCCTGGATTTATTTTCAGCAGTTTGTGGAGGATCCCTTGATAGCATGCATCCTGTTCATTATTTTTGACCCACACTATTGAGATTGAATCCATATGTTTATTAATTCCACAAGAAATCTACCCAAAATCTAAGGTGAGTAATTTATGAGCTCTGGCTATATTATGGGAACCTTTCTGTAAGAAAATACAGTATTCTAAAAAAAATTACTTATCTTCATAATCATAAATTATTTCATACCTAATTACAAACAGACAGTCTGAATAATTGTCTTCATTGAGAGCTGTTTGACACTGAGAATATACTGCCTTATTTTATAAACTTTTTAACGTGCAGCCCATAAATATGTCACAGCTAAGGAGTACTGCATCTTTAAGTATATTAAATGCAGTCTTGTGTAACCAAACATAATAGGATTTTTAAATGAATTATAACTGAAGTATTTAACAAACAACTTTTTAAACTTTCTACATGTGTAAAGCTTCTTTAAACTGACCAATTTAAATTAAATAGCTGAAAAGAAACTTTCTATTTGGCAGTATTGAAACACATTAGTATGATTCTTGTTTCATGTACATTTAAAAGCAATAAAACAGTTTCAGGGAAAATGTCTGTAATCAATTCCTTTAAAAAGCACCTGTTAATGGGTTTTAGAGCAATACCAAAGTCAAATAAATGTGAGAAATGAGAATGCGTATGCTTTGTTTCAGTGAAGGTCATGCTGACATCATTATAGCTGCTTAAGGTCTGAACCCGCTATACGTTGTACTAACTTGCAGTAGGCTTCATTTTAACAATCATTCTCTTCTTTTATATTGAAAATCATCTAATTCAAAAATTCATCTTGACTTGATATGCATTTGTTAATAATGCCTCTTTTTCAAGGGATGGAATTTCATATAAAAGATATGGGTGACATAAGCCATGTAGGAAACTTCAAAGATACTAATCCAAACACCAGAAGAACTGCAGAGGGAGTAAGGGGATAGAAATGAAGGTAATAAAAGACAGAAATGCTAAATTAACTGAAAAAAGCCCCCCTTATCCTATACTCCAAGTACTAACAACTCAGGCTAAACGATGTATTCAAATACATTGTGCTTTAAGTACTCAACCGTGATTTCATCTGTAGTCTGTTTTTTTAGGAATACAACTGGCCTTTGTCTAAGTTGCATTGTTTCAGTAGTTAATTATGGCTATTTCCAATCTAAATTTGCCAAACTTTAGTGTCTGTCCCCACCCAGTTATAAAACAGCAGTTCTGGTAGCAGAGTCCCTGTTTTGTTGTTTCATATGCATGCAAAGCACTGTGAAAAAGCTTTCACAACTGGCATTAGGTTTTCTTTCTGCTCTTGAGTCATACCTGCAGCAGATGTGTACAGTTGCAAAACCTGCTAAATGGAGAAATGATGTATAGGTAAAATATTGTGCTTACTCAGACTAATATGATTCCACAAGAAATAGTGACTTAATATGCTAAATAATACATTTATATATTTATTGTTGTGCCTTTCATGAGTAATTATGTAAGCAGATTTGGACTACATTTCAGAGGCAAATGGTAAATTTCAGTTTTATCAAAAATATATTAGTGAATTTGAGTTGAATTTGATTAATAGTTTTGAGGAAAAAAAAGAAAATTCCTGAAAACATTGAAACATTTCATCTTCATGTACTTGAAAGGATATTTTGCTTTGGAAATGCAAGCTTATTTTCTTTTGACATTTTTCTACCATAAAGTTCCTTAACTTTTCAGTTTGAAGTTGAAACAATTTTTCATTTAAAAATGTGATAAGCTCAAAAAGAAGGTGAAATAGAAGTTTCAAGTGAAACACATCTTTGGTTTGCATTAAATAGATATGACATAGAAAGGTTTTTTCTATGGTTGTTTTTGGTTTTTTGCAGCATTGTTGAAAATCTTTTAAGTTCTGTTTCAGTTGACTTGCCAGAAAATGACGGAGAGGTTATTCTGAAAGAAAGAAAAATCAAAATCAAATGCCATTAATCACTGTACACACTGTCTGTGCTGTAATTCTCTTTCTCCTTTTGCTTTATTGCATGAAAATTTAGGCCTCCATCCATTAAACATCTTAAATATATATGGGGCTTAGTAAGATACTTGCTTTAAGAAAGTGCTGAAGTCTAGTGTGCTCTGACCTTAGTGTGCACCCAGAATTGTAGGTTTCATTATGAAGACTTTTAGAAGGAGAGTCCAGTTAGATTGGTAAACCCATATGTAGGTTACTTAAGAGTCCAGTTGATTTTGTCAGGTGTGTTGAGCACCTGGTAGCTTCTGGGCAGTCAGAGCTATGTTTTTAAAAACACTGTCAGTAGCTAAAGCTGATGCAGCCTTGTTTAAAAAACAAAGAGAAAACCAAAACAAACCTCCTGCCTTAGGTTTTCCTCTGTACTTTTGTACACAGCTTACTATACATCAGGCATTGAAAGAAAGAGTCATTTTATAATTAAATACAGTTAAGTAACATATTGAAGGAAATTGGCATATGTGCACCTTCCTTCCTGGGCCCTGCAATTCTGCTGTTGTAAGAAGCCTTAATGGATTACGGACAAATAGGTGTGGTGGTTGGTTTCTTTAGTCAACAGTGTTTCTGTTTTTCCATCAAAATACTAAACCCAGAGAAGGAACATTTTGTCTACTGGTATCTCACTTTTTAGCCTGTGAGATTTCTGTGTCAGGTACATGGAAAATAAGAAAGGCTGGTGGTGGACACACAGCTGGACTGGGCTGCTATGACAAAAGACAGTTGTGATTCTGATTTCTTTATGCCTGGATGGAGCTGAAAGAAAATGGTGCTGGCTAATGTCTGTTGCCAGATGGCTTTCTGCCTGTTTCAAGCAAGAGCTCAGATGCTAGACCACACATTAAAATGATACTTCTGGTTATGTTCAGATTTGGGTTCACATGGCAGTGTTCTTTAATGCATGTCCATCATTATATTTTTCTTTATTTCCATGAAAACTTGTTTCTCCTTAGTTACAAAAGGGTCGCATCCAGTAGGGAGTTACAGCATTCAAATTCCACTGCTGTCATGGGTTGTTTTAAATTACTTCTAATTTCATAACTTCTCGAATCATGTATCTGCAAATAAATGTCCCTTTAAAATGTTAGAACTGGAAAGATCAGAGTTACAGCCTGACTCTTCACAACATGAATTAAGCAGTGTGATCCATCAGCTCCACAGAAGTCAACTGACTTTGGTGGTGGTCTACCTGGAAGTGATTAGTAGCAAATTGGTTATGGTAATTGGAGGTAGAGAGGCAAACACTCAACCTCCCCTGTGCCTGCAGAGGGCTGTGGAATACAGCCAGTCAGTTGCCCGAGTTGTTAAATTGTCTGCCTGCCTCCTTTGAAGTATTAAATCATAGCAGCAGAGAGAATTAGAAATACATTCTTTCTAGATTATGTTCAGAATTTCCCCTCGTCCTGTTTTTATTTGCATAAAGACACAATATCCGTAAACCCCACATTCTGCCAAATACTAATTCTCTCATAAGGCCACTATGTATTTCACATATCTGTACTAAAAGAGAAAAAGGTTCAGAGCGGTAGTCGTCTTGCCCTGATCTTTCTTATGTCAGCTTTTAGCATTGGAGATGTCAAGGCAAGATAAACCATATGTTATACACCATAGTGGAAGCAAATGAAACATGTGCTAAGGATAAGGTTTGTCAATGAAGAGAGTACTGGCTGTGCTCTGACTTCACAAAAATTCTATTTTAGCATTCAATATACGGTACACTCAGCCATAATACAGGTACTCTCCTGTTAACATTAAATATCAATGACAGTTTTCTTCTGAAAATCTGGTGACTAATTTTAGGGTATCGTATCTCTTTCCTGCCTAAAATGTCAGGCCTATTTAAGTTCATTTGGATGCTTCCAAATGAAACTAGAGTTTGTGGTGATGTTTTCCAAATTCTTGTGATAATCAGTTTCATGTCCACCTCTGTAAACAACAGTGAGCCCCACTTCTATGATTGACACTCATAAACGTGTTGACTGAGTGGAGACCAACCAGAGTAGAAATCCAGCAAATGAAAGCATAAGCTGTAAAATAAGATTCAGGGAAAACTGAGGTGACTAAATGAAATAACTGGTAATGGGGATCTCTTTTTAGATATCTCTTTTTTTGAATTCTGCTTGCACTGGTACACAGAACTGCATGCAGCTGATAAGCTCCATCTTTTAAAACAGAGGGATCTCCTGTAGCCCCTTAAGAGCTTGACGTGTGAAGTGAGCTCAGCACACACTGAAACAATAGTACAACAGTCTAGGGTGTGAGAAATGCAGGGTCAAAACTCTCCTTAGCAGGCACTGAATTCAAATCTACCACCTGTGAGAATACTGCAGTTACCAAACTAGGCCAAGAAGAAAAATGGGAAAGCACTATCCATTCTCTGGGAAGTGTTCCACTCTGTGACAAGGGGCTCAGGCAAAGGATTATCACTGGAGCAGAGAAAACACAAACACCTGTTCACTGTGACTTGCTCATTCACTGGAAGAGGTTCAGATAAGTTCCTTCCAGCATCGCTTATGCATTTTACTGAATGCAGAATATTCATATACACCAGTTCTGGAAAAGATGTGGTAATTGAGATGTGAGACATTTTAACATCTTCTGTAGATCACTTTCGGGGCTTTTTGGGCTGCTGGCCCAAGGTGCCTCGCTGTTCCTGTTTACTGAGTGTCATAGGTGCTACATAGAGACGCTGTCACCTGCAAAACTGTCTTTGTAGTGGTTATGGAAGGTGCCTACGATCTTTACTGATTCCTGCTCCAGGTGATACACCCCTGTATTTTTTGAGATGTAGGTCCTGGAATCTAAATGAAAGCAAGTATCTTGCATCCATATGGGCAGAGAGGTTGACAATTATTGTATGGGAAAAGAAAAAAAGAATATTAGAGAAGTGTTGCCTATTGTAAAAGCCTTTGGTCGGGGTTCTCAGAACTTATCTTCATTTTGATTGTTTTGAAGCCTCAGCTGGGAATACAAAAGAGGAATATACTTGCTGCTTGTAGGCTGCATCCCAACTAGATTTGAAGACAAGGGTAGAGAGCTGGTGGATGTAAGCAATGTTTGTTAGGAAGCTAAAATTAACTTAAATTTATTCATAAATGGGTCTATAAATTAGCATTGCTATATACTGTACTTTCTCATATACGCCTCAGGTGATCTCAGGCAGGAATTCAAGCCATTGAGGGCTTGACAGAAGAGAAAATCAAAAGCTATTGATTGATTTCTCCTTGTATGCCTAGGCAGAAACGTCCTTGCTTGTTAATACTGTTGTTTGAATATAAGGCACCACTGTTTGTAATGCACTAGAAATAAAATTAAAACCTGTCAGATGGTACATTTGTACAAAAATGTACCAATTTGTACCAATTGCTTGGTACAAAACTGTAGCAAACTATTATATTTCTCTATAAACAGGAAAAAATATACTTTTTAATGTATTAGCTGTTCTATAAGTGCCACATGTTTTAGAAACAGCTAGTATGCATTTGCTTTAACAAACAGCCATATGTATCCAGGTAAAATTTGCCTGCAAACTAACTGCATATCCTGCAAAGGATCCTGCATAGTTTTTTACTGTTCCAAAAAAGAAAATGGAAGAAAAACGATTTGTGCTGAAGGACATCCAGGCGGAGTAAACCTTTTGCAAAGACAAGAATTTCAGCAACATCCGCTTAGAACTGTACCTCACCGTCTCTGGGATTTTTCAGTGTTTACAGCTGGAAATAAATCTACTGGATGGAAGCTAGGCTTACATACATCTAGACAAAACACACCTCCTAAATCTCTAAATTTTCCAAGTTCATCGATGCATGGTGTATCTGCTATGGAAGTGAAAGTGTCAGTGACTTCTTAATGGCTGATTTAAATGGAATTTATTTTAAAATGGCGTTCATGCTGTAGGTACAGTGAGAGGGAGACGCAGGAGCAAAGAGTGTAACAGATGTTGAAAGTCAGGCTAAAGTGACTGTGTGGCTAAAGGAGCTGTAGGCTACCAATTACTTTTTTGCTTTGAAAATCTTATGGCCACTGTTAGGGTACAAAAGTGCTTCTTTTAATTTAGGAGAATAGGAGAAAAAGAATTACTCTGTGAATCAAAAATATAATTAAAGTGTTTTGTAACCTATTTGAATCCCTGAACATGGGAAGTCTTTTCAGACTGCCCTTGTTGGTTCTGTACGATCATTTAAAAACATGCCATGCTGAGACCCAAATAACTCAGTAAGGGGAATTTGATGAGACAAAGAGCTTGCCAGCCCTTCAATGAATGTAGTTAGTGACTAATAGTTTTGATTAAAGCAGACTTACTTTCTTTGGGCTGAAGCAAAAATGCCTTTAAGAGGCTTGATTATAGAAGCATTTGGATTTCATCTCCAGGGGAAACTACTGCTGAAGATTAAGAAATCTAAGGGGCACATGGGGTTTGCATTTCGATGTGGAATAAGCAAAACCAAATGTGTAAAACAGACAGGGTATTTAAAAGTTAAGCACTGGAGCACCTAACTTCTGAGCATCTGGCTCCCTGAAAAGCAAGAATGCCAAGTTACACTTTTCTGAAGTGCTAAGTGTCACTATAAACAGGATTTAAATTAGGCAGTGGGAAGTACATAGATCTGTGCAACTGGGAAACAGTAAAGAGAGGGAGTCTGTCTAAAATCCTCTGCTTTTCTGGACTAGAGAGACTTCATTTACAACTGCCAAAGAATCCACCAGAACCAAATTCTTCCTTGAAAGTAAGTGGATACAATTGGTTTTGACAGATTTGTTTTTTTTTAAATTTCAGCTGTAAGGATTGAACTCATCTTCTACATCCTGCACAAATACCTATGCTAGTGAAAAGCAGGTGACATGCATGTAAGGTCTCTGTTAACTTACAGGTTCAAACTGATACTTCTCACCTCTGGCTTCTGCATTCCTTCTGTGGACTGTGGGACTCAAAAGTTAAGGGCTGCACTCCCTAATTTATAGGTGTTGAAACCATCTAATGACTCCAGTTCTGAGTCCATACTCCATACTGTAAGGGTCTTCTCATGAAGACCACCACACAAGCTTTTTTTTTAAACTGAATGCTGTTGCAGCTACCCAACACCCTTACTGATCAATAGTCAGCTACTCTATGCACTTTCTGTTTTGCTTCTGTTGTCATATATAAATCTCAAATGATATACTAACCGAGGAGATATGTTCCTTGTCACAGTTCTGCTAGCCTTTCATTACATTTCTAGATGCAGGAGATATTTTTATTTCTTTGATTTCCTGCAAATTATGTTAGACCCCTCAGCAATACACAAAAGACATCTTGGAGTCCGGTATTGTAATTGATAACCGACGTTGTTACTATCATTTGCTTGGACTCTGGAACCCACTGAACACAGCACACTCTTTTTTGCAGCGTATTTCTAGTTGTGCAGAACTATGTTGGTATTTGTGCATTCTGGGAAAATGCCGCAGTGCTCAGATGGTGTACTTTGAAGAGCTGCCACAGACAGCAGCATGAGCAGATGATGCTGCAGTGCCCATCTGCAAGAGAGCTTAGGGAAAGGCTGGCTGATTCAGACCCGCAGGCTGATAAAGAAAGGAATCCCAAAGTTGTTCTGTGCCTTATATGAGGGATGAGTATGAGGTAACAGGGTGGGTACAAGAAAATTAGTCTATAGCTGTGTTATTTCTGGAAAGGCTCTGTGCTGAAACCTCCACTTGTTAATAGGGCTAATAATGTCAGGAGCAGTGTAGTAGTAATGTGTGTTTCCAGTTCCAGAGATAGCATGGTCTGTTGTCTGGAAAGGAGTAAGGCCAGGAATGGTGACCACAGGGTAAGCAGTTTGGGAAACACTGGCCTGGAGTTTTGCTCATTGAGGAAAGCCCAGTAGAAATAGAAAAATCCCTCACTACAAAACTGTTAAAGTGATTGCACTGAGGGAAGACAGTAGCTTGGATTTGATTGCTGTGGTTCATTCATAATCAAATAATAGCTGAGCAGTGAACAGGTGCAAATCATCTTTAGAATGTACCATATCATTCTGCAGCAAATTACCACGTATTTAACCTATGCAAATGTTCAAGTTCACATCTTCCATATGAAAAGCTCTGCTTCCCCCCCTCCCTCCCCATATCTTGTAGATAACAAATAGCTTGGATTTAGTCCTTCAGATGAAAGTCAGATACGTTTAATTTAATTCTACATTAGATCTACCCATGAGTTGAGTCCTTCGCTTGTACTACTGTGGAAGGCAAAGGAATGAGATGGACTTCCAAGGCCTTGTTTAATCTAGCTCCCTAATAAATCAGTGCTAAAATCTAATATGTATCTACGGATATTAGGGGAGCTCTAATTTCTTTCTGATAAATACCAGAATCAGAATATGTATCAGAATGTCTTTATTGTTCTGACATTTTAAAACAAATCCAAAGAAAGCCTGAAGAAATTAAAGTGTTTATCAAAAAGAGAGACCAAAATGGTTGAAAAAAGGAAATGCTTTTGGTAGAAGAGCTGTGTTATGAAGGTATTTCAAACTCAACTATCTGAGTGTCCAACAGAACAATGGAGAAAAGAGAAAATGAAAATAAATCAGGGAAATAGACACTTCAGGTTTTAACTAATAGAAACATCTAGGGTCTAATTCTGTGTCTGTTGAAACAGTCAATTATGCTGTTATTGTATAGGTAAGGGCTGTAGGGTTTTTGCCCTGACTGAGTAGGGTGCAGTAATTAGATGTGTTGTTGGTGTCACACTGCCAGTAACCCGCTGCTCACTGCCATTTGAGTATGGCAAAGCCTTTATAGCAACAAATTCAATCATTAACTGACATGGAAAATGTCATTATGGGAGCCAGCACACGGATTTCTGGTTTCTTTCTTAGTGCATAGCACAAAGTTTCTTCTAAATATGCAGCAACACAAAGTAATGAAAGGAATATTGGCGTCTCACGTCATGTAGCTTTGGGAAACATAGCATGTTCTGTGAACAGGGAAAATGCAGTTCAGGGCCTTACCGATTGGGAAAAGTCACAGTGCATGCTTTAAACAGAAAGCAAGGGCTGGTCTATTAAGATCACATTAAATGGCTCACAAACTTCCCATTTTCACAAAAATTGACAAAGCTTGCCTGTTGATTTATTATTCATATACAGAGTGATGCTTCTTCAAGAAGATCGTAAATACAATTTCTCCAGCCCAATCAGCCTCTCTGGGTTCCTGATGAAGTGATAAACACAATAGAATTCAGGAGGATTAAGGGATGATGTGGAAAATGAAAGCTGAGCTGTGTTTCTGCATGTTGCCTTGCGTGAAACAGCCGCAGAGAGATAAGAGCCAAGTAGTACGAAAATATCTGCATAAACTCCCTTGTAATGGGAGCTTGAGGCTCTGTCAAAACTCTGTTTCCAGGGTGAATGATTCAGCTTCTCAGTCACATAGATTTGGGAGGTTAATCCTTTCTTAAAGAATTCTTCCACTAATATTTATTTAGAGAGTGTGATCACTACATATTGAAAAAGATACTAAAATCCTCTTCAGATTAGGCTATTTATTTACTGATATCTCTGGTATACTTAGGACTATTACTTTTATATGTATAAACTCTCTGGTGTTAATGTATCTCTTGACTGAAAATTTTTTATAAGTGTGTAGGAAGATGATTTAGCTGGGATGGAGAACAGACCTGGGGATCAGGACCATTTGCTTCTCTGCTCAGTTCCCTGTGTACTTACTGTGTGATTTTGTCATGTTAGCTATATGCGCCTCTGTTTATCCGTGTGTAAAATGGGCATAGTATATTTCAGGGGTTTGGCGAGACTAAATTATGCTGAACAATCTTCTCAGATGAAGGGCTGTCAAAATAACCGTAACCAGTTTTATCAAGAGCTTTAATTGTCAGTGATCTGATTGCTTGGGTTCATAACTGGCCCTAGATGAAATTTGAAGCGCTGTTGGGCTGACGCTCTGTTGTGTTGTTGTATCGCCATTACTGCTTTATAGTATAGTTTGCAAAGTCTGGAAAATACCTGCAATTGATAATCTGAGAGACAGGTGTTTGTGGAAAGGTATTTGATTTACGTACTACATCCAGATTGTATTAATTTTTTCATCAGTGTCACAACTGCAGGATGAAGAAATTTTAAAGCGTTGATCTATTTTTAAGTTCATCAAGTCTCTGAAACAATATAATTCTGAAGATTCCAGCAATTCTTCCCTTTTCTAACTCCAGTGATGCTTATCATTTTTGATTTCAAGATACTGTAGTGGCTTTGTAGCCTGAATTAAGGGTGCGTTTCAGCCTTAGCAAGTAGATGTTGAAATCTAGAGGGAAGAGCATGGATTGTAGGAGAGAGGTGCCCAGTGAAGGCCCTGGGCAGTGAGACTGTTAGCTGGGAAGCCTGCAACATCTTTAAGAAATGACCCTTCTGTTAAGGAGCCTAGGGAATCTGTTCTGATTATATTTCCTCCTCAGGTTTCACTGCAGTCCAGCATCCAGTTCACTGTGGAAGTGCTGGGAACAAGAAGACGATAACATGCTGCTCTCTTCCTACCACTGTCCTGTTCCTCACTGGCAGAGAAATCTCCCTGAATAAACTTTCTGTGGGATTTTGCGACATTGCTAGGATTATAACCTATGGGTGATGGATGAGTGCTTAATCTCTACTCTCATATCTGAGGTCATTGATGGCTTTTTTTTTTTTTTGTAACTGTGTGTTGGTGTTTTGTTACCAGTGAGCAGTATAAAAGGATATGAAAATGGAAAGAGACATTCCATACTGATATTTTACTAAGACCTAACTAAAGACTGTTGCAAATTACTTCTCCACAGAACTCGCAACCTCAGCTGATATTCTGGAATTTCTTTTCTGTGGCCTAATAGCCTTTGCAATAAAGCTAATGACAAAATTTCCATCAGCTTCGTTGGTGGAGGGTAAAACTTTTTTTTATTCACACTGATATAAAAAATTAATAGGAAATTTGCCTGGTGAAATCTTGAGGACGATAAGGTCTTGACGATGTTTGGAGCACAGAAGTTTTTTTAGTGTATTAATTTCCTGCCAATTGTAGATGTCTAGTACTTTTTCAGTAGGTACCCAATATCTTGCAGGAGTGCACGTTAAATAAGAACCTTTGCTTTTGGGCTCATCAGAATTAATAGAAAACAACAAGGCAGTTTTCACTTTTAAACGAACACAGTTCCTAAGGGGGAAAACCAAGGTGGCAGCCCTTGACATGCCACTGAGAAAGGGGAACTATTTTTACCAATGTGTAAATTAGCCTTGCCATTCTGCAAAGAGCAGTCACCTTTCAGGAGAATACCTAACTTTAGTGCATACCATGCTATTCTTTTAGCTCAGTGAAGAGTTTAAGAGATCTTCTAGACATCTTAATAAGACCCAGCTCAATGATGTAAAACGTTTGCTGAAAGGTACATCAATTCCAGTACACTTCAGTAGAAACAAAACGAGATGTAGGCTGAGGACTTTGCCTAAGGAAGGCAACATCTCAAAAACTTAAAAAGGGAGAATAGTTTTACGTGGTCATGTAAAGTGTTTTATACTGCCTTTTTATACTGTCATATATGGAATTTTGATAAAGAGTGGGATAACTCGGGACCATGTTTCAGGCCAAATTCAGATACACAAACCCTCTTTGCACTCAGACATCTCTCATTAGATTTGTATTAACGTCTCACGAAATATACACCTATAAGATGTAAAACTATATTAACTTTCTGCTTGCTCACTCTACTACTTGCTGAAGGTCAGTCCTAATGCTTTATTATTCTTTCATATTAAAAATCTACAGATGTGATAATAAGACACTTTCCTAATTCTTTTCCTGATGAAGCTGGTGCTGTTCAGTATACAAGTGGAAAAAGGACAAGAACTGAGTAATTGTACTTGGGAAGGGAAGTGCCCATGAAGCTGTGTCTTTGTTAAAACACTAGCAGAGCCTGTGGAAAGATTTGAAAACTCCAGTTTAGCCAGGAAAAACATTGTTAGTAGATGTATCCTTTTTGCTGTGAGTGTAGCTTGACAAAGGCACACTCATTAGTTGGATGATGCTGGTGGGGATGATTATTTTTCCCAAAGCCAGATGCTTATTTGATCCTTATTACAAAGAAAGAACTCTCCTGTATTTGTTAAACAGAGCTGGCAGGACTCGATCTTCTAAAAGATGAGGTGCCAGAGACAGCTCACTATGGAGGAGAAAACGCAAACAGCTTCCAGGAACATAAAGCTTCTGTTTGATACAGCCAGACATCTTTTGGAGGAAAAGGTCTCTTACAGTATTTTGGAGAGATCTGGTCCTCTGCCTGCCAGAACATGGAACTGCAAAGCTAACGCTTGATCCATTTTTTAGCTTTTCAGAGATTGAGAAAGCTTTGGTTAGTTTGGAAAATACTTTGATTTTGTTTCTGTTTCATCAAACACAATTTCCCCTAGGCATATATTACTGGGTTAAAATGTTTAATGTGTCAGACTGCAGAACGATGGTGGGGGAGTATTAAGGGTATCTCTTTTCTTCTGTATGTATGTGAACTAGTAGGAAATTCACTTAAATCTTTACAGTTATTTTACTGCAATACTATGAAAGCAGAAACACTTTCCCTAGGAGATACTAATAAGTTCAATGCGGGTAAAAATTTGAAGTTGAAAGGTGGTGATATCCCTTTACAACAACCAAAACTTTAGTACACAAGGAAAGTTTAAGGCATAAAAATGAAACCTCTTTCAAAACAGCCATCACCATTGGGTGGTATCTGATTGTCAAGTAATCCCCTTGCTGGCAGCAGAACAGGGGAAGCTTTACCAGTCACTTCCACAGAAATGATGTTGGCTCCCAGATGTGATCAGTGCAGACTGTACTTGTCATTGATCTCTGAAATTTACCTCAGCTGATCTGTTGCTGTATTTTGTGCTTAACTGACATTGTTTCAAATGAGACATGGTTTTACAGAATAGGTAGCTTTTCTCCCAAGACCTAGTTAGCAAACAAGATTTTAAGCTGCTCTCTCAACTAAATTTTATCACTAGACAGGGACAAAATGTCCATAGCTGTTGGTGTTTTGGTTTTTTTTTTTTTTTAATTGCCCCTGGAATCCTGAAATTCCAACCACTTTAATTTGGACATTACCCTTATATATGCACCAAACCCCTTGTATTTTATGGCTATCTGATGAGTCTACTCATTACCGTTTAAAAAGAAGTAAGTGTGGGGGACGTGTTGAAGTTTGTGTATTAGCAATGTTCCAAGTCCTTCCCTGGATTTCATGCCATTGGGTTGCCATGCTAAAATGTAGGCATGATTTTGAGGGGGAAGGCATGTGCAGCGACAGTGTGCATATATATATATGGGTGGACATATTTCTAATTTTTTTAATTACAGTTGTACAAGACCTCAGTGCTTTAAGCTTTAGTTACGTGTCATTCCAGATAGGAATAACCACCTAGCAATATGGTGTAACAAAGCAATTTAAATTAAGAGTCAATGCATTAAGGCCAATGATTATGTTCGATAGCAATGATTTTGTTGTTCTAGCAATTATCTTCCAAGGTCCCCACAAAATATACAACTCTGTCTGCTTTCTTGCAGCATGTATGTACATCTGTGTGTATTTAAATGAATCACCCAAGTACTGGATTATGAGATAAAATATGCAAATAATGTCACTTGAATGCATATGTAATGACAAAATATGAATTGTTTGTAATAGCTAAGTAGTTCATTTTAATAGGATGCATCATGCTAATGAAACTACTGTGAAGGTGTTTTCCCCCTGTGTTTATATAGCATCTAGCACAACTGAGTCTGTTTCCTAGGTGCTATATCCATGCAGTTAATAAATACGTAGCATACAAGTGTTTTGAATTAACTTTATGTAATGTAGATATAATTGCTTGTCCTTGCAGCCTTTAGGAGACCTCACTGCAACTGTGAACGTATTATTACCTATAAAAATGAGCAATGATGGCTTTTTGAAAATGGTGCTTAAATCTGTGCTGTTACAGCTGTCATGAAAATTCAGAGTGAGTGTCCTGATGTTCTGCACTTTGAAAGACACCAGCACTCTCACTGGTGTCAACCCAGCATTTTGAGAAAACAAGCCTTTGATCTTAGGAAACATTTTAAAAAATATTGGCTATTTCAAAGTTAACTCTATTGCTAATCCTGTACTCATATATGTTATTTATTTATTTATTCATTTTTCATGGCACACAAGAGATAGGATTAAATGAACTAAAAAAAAAAAAAGCGGTCTCTCTAATTCCCACTGCATGTGCAGACTGCATATATATTCCTTGAATTTCCCTTCATTCCTTAAGACAAAGAATGCAGGTAAAAGTTGTCAGGTAAAAGCTGTTGCAACTTCCACTGAAGTTAAAGGACTTGTGCAGAAAAGAGAGCTCTTAAGTAAGTTCTCTGATTTAAAGGAACAAAGTTAAGACAAAAAATGCTACTGCTTTAGCTGGATCTCTTCCTCAGCTTCAAAAGACAATTTTTTGACTTCATGTGAAAACAAAACACTTGAAGTGACCTCTCAAGTACACTAACACCTACCTAATGTTCATATTATGAGCAAGCTGAGAATTATAAACCTCATTGAGTGGCACTGAATATATGACCCATATCACCTCATATGGCAAAGCTGTATCATCATCTTAATTTATGTGTAGCTTGATAGCATATATAGACCTCTACTGATGATCATCCTGTGTATAGCCATATGAAGATTGGTGTCCCACCTCAGGAAACTTCTCATGAGACACAAGATTGATAGCAGAAGCATGTGGGGAGCGCAAGGTAAGGTAATAAGTGATGCACATCAATTAAAATGAGCAGATTCAGCTGATAAAAAGTAGTTTTGTGGGAAAACAGATTTAATTAGACTTCAAGTCTCAGTATGTTCAGCGAGCACAAAAAATGCTATAAATAGAGACATACTCACATACTTCTGTTCATGCGTATGTGTTTAGCCACTGAGTGCATTTATGTACAAAAACAAGCGCAATTTCTGGTGCTGCTTTAATGTTTTCCTGTGGGAAAAGATGTAGTCGGACTACCTCTGATACGAGGTATTTAGTGAAATGCATTGTGTGTCATCAGATTCTGCAACACAAACTTTCATATTTTACGAGCTGTACAGAAAATATCTGTACAATATAGACATATTAAAATGCCACCTGCTGACTGGAAGCTTTACATTTCCATTTCCATATAGTGTCATTAAAAATAAAATACAATTTTAAGTAATGAATATATTCTGCACTGATTTATGTTCTGTGTAGCCCTTTTGCAGTTAATATGCCCAATTCATTTCTGATGCAATTCCACTAGAGTCAGAATGTTAATGTCAGTGTAGCTACACTAGGGATGAACTAAATCCAGTAGGATTTTCACTAAGTGGAAAAGATTATTGAAATAAATACCCACTTGTGCAGTATATCATCATTTTTTAAAATCAAATCAAAACTTGATTCTGCAGTTCTTCTCCTTACATACATAAGAATGATCAAAGATGTCTAACAGGAGTGCTATTGTGAATGAGGGCAGCAGCTTGAACCCTGATCTTACGAAAAATAGGTTCGTGCTGTGTCCCAGATTCAGCAACTTTATAAGAGTGTATACTTGACAGAAGACTAAAAAAAATTATAGTCCCACTGGCTTTAACAAGACTAAGATTTGACTCCGAAGACGCTCATAATTAATAATATTCATATCGGTGTTGCATACCAATAACTTTGGAATACTTGCCAAAAAAAAAAAAGAATTGAAATAGCTATTGGCAATTTGAAGGAGAAAGGATGCCATTCTAAATCTGCCTGCCACAGTGTATGAACTTCATAGGTTTATATTTCTAAATTCAAAAAAATAACACGTGGATTCAAAGTAGCTTTTCAGTCTTGCTCTTCTCACTTTGCTCCTACCTAGCTCTGTCTAATAGTCATCCCATCTGTGATTTTGCTTTCCTTTTGTGAAATAGTGTCTATATTAATTTTCAAATTTTCAAGGCCTTTTTGGGGGACAGCTTTCTTGTTCGAATGATGCTGTCTCTGAAGTGTAGATGCCACCACACTTGTTTCAATGTGATATTTCTCTCCTGTGGTGCTGGCTGGATTTCAGTCTTAATGACTCAGGATCAGAAGCATGCCTGCCCTTAGCCTAATGCAGTTTATCTTTGGAGGAATTATAAAACATCCTCTTTTCAAGCTTTTCTAGACTGATCTGTTCCATGAATCAAATATCTAGCATGTCACAATTTTATTTCTTTAAACTTCATTATGTTTTGACATTACTCTTCACGTGGCTAGTTGACATATAATTACAGTTTTGAATGGGGATCACTGATTGCCTTCAGCCATTTCTCCTGAAGGTGTTGCAGATCAGGTGGGTGAGAATACAGCTGCGCCAGAAGTGATCTGTTATGCGCTGATAGAATGCAAACTACTTCCAAATGGGAAAGCTCTGATATGCTGTCCCTTGTTTTCACTGTCTATGAGCTCATCATCACCAGTGCCATCTGAGGTCTTCTAAAAAAGGTGGCTATGGACCTAATATCAGTTTATGTATTTTCTCAAATTCTGAATTTGTATTTCTGTAAATTCTGCTGCATAACCCTTTCCACTGAGGAGTTTTGTCTCTTTAGATTCGGAGTCTATTACTAACTTTACAACTCAGTCTATTTTCTTTGATTGTTTACAGCTGGATATTAAGCAGACTATTGACACAGTACACATTCTAACATGTTACAGTAATTCCAAAAGAGGAAAATCCTTTCTTGTAGTGGGACAACTTTCCTCATTTTGGTATCTGGCTGTAAATGAAACCAACCAGATGGTCCTCACTGATCTGTATTGTGTGTGAGACATCTCCGTGCTTTCATGTCAGGGCACTGATTTGTCTCATTTAACAGTGGCAGAGAAGCAGCTCTTTTGTGTGTTTATTTGATGTTTCTGGTTCAGATGGCTGGCAGCATGCACAGTCCAAGAATGGCAGTCCTCCAGATTGAATATGATGCTAGGGATGACTAGCGGAGGGAACTGAAATGAATCAAGGAGGAAACATGAAAGTCGTGTTGTGGTATTGTGTTAAAATGTTATTTCCATATGGAACCCAGCCAGAGTTAGCGGAAAAATCAAATGATCCGTGAACTGTTTTGTCCAGACCCAGCGTCCTGGTTTGGGGCGAAGCAGAGCCAACTTTCTGTTCAGTGAGAGGCTCTTGTTTACACTTGCTGCTGTGGCCACCAGGGTCAGCTGGCTGGGTTGTTTACCCCATGGAGGGGTGACACCTGTGGACAGGTCAGGTGACCCAAACTGACCAATCGGGTGTTCCATCCCATCTGCCATGACTTCAATGACTTATGTCTGAGGAGGACCCTGTCAGCTCATCTGCCCCTTGATCCCAGTCAGTTCCCATTTGTCACTGAGTCCAGTCGGGAACTTTCACAGTGCCTGCCAGTGACATTTCCCTGGGAGCTTGATACCGCTTTATGTAGATTTGTACATATTGCATCTATTCCATTTTTTAAAATTTTATTATTATTATGTCATTAGTTTAGTTTTTTTCTAAACTCAAAACTTTCTTTATCTCTCTTTCTTTCCTTAGAGCAAGAAGCGCGGGAGAGCATCTGTCATCTTGTCATTGGCCAATCTGGCCCAAATCACGACACCCAGGCTAGAGGAGGACTGGTAAGTGGAAAAGGCGGCATGCCTAGAGATCAAGTGTTCTCCAGCATGCCCATCCTTGGCTAAAAAGGAGTGGTATTGTAAGACTTCAAAGGGAGCGTTGAAGAGCTCTGCTTTGTCAAACAAACTAGGAAGTATGATGCCATAATACGAGAGCATGTTGAACAGAAAATAGAGTGATCTATAGAAGAAATGGAATACTGGAGTGTAAGAGAAATGTGAAGTTCAGTTTCAGAGAGGAGAAATTTTGAGGTCTTTCAGTTTGTCATGATAACTAATGTATAGCCATGTCTTTTTCATGTCTTTTTATGTCTTCAGTTGTCACTTTTCTGCACACTGGAAATATCCAGGTTAAATTTCATGTGGAAGAATCAGTATTCCTTGTTTATTATCTGTTTAATTACAACTGGAAGTAGTTTTTGTTGTTACCTTTCTGAACTGCAAAGCAGTGGTATCTTAAAATATAAACCCCATAATGCTGACTATCACAGTGACTGGGAAGTTCTTATCTGCGATTTAAAGCACCTAAGGAATCCGTACCTCTTATATTTCTTATTTTTCTAATGGTTTTCTGACCAGCCTGGAAAAACTGAAAAACAGAGGTCAACTACAGGAATCCAGAGGACACCTTAATTGTTAAGTTTTCTTGAATCTGGACTTTTATATTTGAATCTGTATTTATTGCAAATAGAGATAAGTAGCTCATAATTTATACCTGTACAGCATCCATGTAGTTCCTGTAGCTTTTCATTTAGGTACATAAAACACATTGTCAACAGAATTAAGCTTGTAGTTCAGAAGGAAAGATGCAAAGAAATAATGAATCATTATTTTGTATCACTTTTTAGCCATAGCTGTCCAGGTTTGTAAAAGAGGTTGGTTATCATTATCCTTATTTTACAAATGAGGAAACTGAGTCGTGGGAAAGTGGTGTTATTCCCAGCAACGTAGAGGCACAATTGGGAATGGTTTGCTTTATCTGTATTGCCTATATTAAGATCAGAAGACAGAGTTTTCCTTTTGTTGTCAGCCATACATGTAAAAGAAATACTTTAAAATGCCAGTAGTAATGTTTCTGTATATAACTTGAGAGACTCTTAACAGCTTCCTCCTAAACTCAACAATTTCTGGGAGTGTCAGCTTCTGGTTACAACATGAAGTCACAACTGTAGCTGTTTATGTTATTCATCTGCCATTATTGTAGATTCTGTCAGTAAAAATTACATGCTGTTTACTGTATCACACAAACTTCCTGGGGAAGGGGAGAGCTCTTCACTGTGAGAACTGGCTTACCTTGGTAGACAAGAAGAAAAGAGAAAAAGTTGTTTTAAAAACAATAGGTGTTTGCCCCGCTACCCATTTCCTATTTGGAGTGTGACTAACTGATTGCTAATAGGGTTTGGAAAGGGTGTTAATGAAACTTCTACTATCATATTCTCTCAGAAAGAATAACGGGGCAGAAAGGCTTTTGTGGGCCAGGCTTGTATTGTGAATGTGAGAGATAAGACTGAGCAGAATAGAAAACTCCTGAGAGCACTGATGTCATGGACTTTCTTCACGGTTCTTGTTTTAGATCAATGAAAACAAATATGTCTTCCTTAAGAGTTCAGCTGGTATCTTTTTCTTGCCAAGGGGATGATCTCCTGAGTCATTCTTTACCAGCTTTGTAGTATAATTGTGCCTAGATTTCTGTCTTTCATATTCTGGCCAGCTGTCACTTTGATAAGTAAATGTTCTAGAAAGAAGTGATAGGAAACAACTTCTGATTATTTTTTTCCACGTTCTCTTACACAACCTGAGCCTCTGCTATTCTGTTACACTCTTTGCAAATATAAATTAACGTCTGCACATCTAATCACTTACCCGTGTCACTTATGTGGGCTTTTATGTATTCAAGTGGTATGTGCTACTTAATCCCCTCTTTACTGCAGAGATACTTTATTGCAGGGAAATACAGATACAGGCTGGATGATAAGTGTATCGAGAGCAGCCCTGCAGAGGAGGACTTGCAGGTATTGGTGGATGAAGCCAATCACATCCTGGGCTGCAGGTGTGACCAGCAGGTTAAGGGAGTTGATTCTGCTCCACTCTGGTGAGACCCCACCTGGAGTACTGTGTCTAGCTCTGGGGCCCCCAATATAAGATGGACATGGACCTGTTGGAGCAAGTCCAGAGGAGGGCCATGAAGATGATCAGGAGACTGGAGCATCTCCAGTAGGACAGGCTAGGAGAGTTGGGGTTGTTTAACCTGGAGAAGAGAAGGCTTCGGGGAGACCTTATTGTGGCATTTCAGTACTTAAAAGGGGCCTATAGGAAAGATTGTGAGGGATGAGGTGTAACAGTTTTAAACTGAAAGATATTAGGAAGAAATTCTTTGAGGGTGGTGAGACACTGGAACAGGTTGACACCTCCCTGGCAGTGTTCAAGGCCAGGTTGGATGAGGCTTTGAGCAACCTGGTCTAGTGGGAGGTGTCCCTGCCCATGGCAGCGGGGTTGGAACTAGATGATCCTTTCCAACCCAGTCATTCTATGATTCTGTGATACTTAGGAAGATTCAAGGCAAATGGGGTAATTCAAGTTCAGCAGACAGTCCTTCCCCTGCTGATCAGGATCCTCGCGAAGAAGAGAGGAAGCTCTTTTCCCTTTCTTAGTAGTCAATCAAAATTACAGATTTTTCATGCGTTTGCTGGCATACAATATTCACAGTTAAGCTTTGTCAAGTTCCAGTCAGCTAATTAACAAGCCTGACTGGGAAGGCAGAAAATGGGGAAAGGATGCCTTTTTTTAATAGTGTACGTTCTCCTTGGATTGCCTTGAGTCATCTTCATCTGTCTGGCCAGTATGGCTCTGAGACATAGACTGAAGCTTTGCCTCATGATGAGATACCTCTCATCTATTGGAGACCCACATAGTAAGTGCATGGTTTTACTTCCATGCATCAGCAAGAGAAAAAAGGCTGTCAGGATTCTGTTATAAACCTCTCAGATTAATAAGGGAGTTATATTCAGGAAATTAGCTTGTTTCGGTGCATGGAGCCTATAGGAGCGTTACTGTGTTTTAGGGTCAATACCAATGGTAGAAATAAGCCCCACAGTCCACAGAGGAGAAGGTCTGTAACTATGACTGTGTTCATTACCACAGTCTTTGCAAGGATGTGTTCTGAAGAATGGTACTTTTTTATACTTCCATAATGTGACGGTGAGAAAAATCTCAATGTTTTTAATTGCTAGGGAAAGTGTTATAAATGATACATAAAAGTTTAGATCCTCTAATAAAGGGCAAAATGAAGTTACAAGACTGACTGGCAGGAGGGTAGAAGACATTTGTACATGAGGGACACTGAGAGATTTTAATCTAATAAAAGAAATCCCTTTTTAGTTTTCACATTCTCTGAGTGTTCTCCAGATTTGCATTGGCATTTCTTTCACAGGCACTAATGTGCTGGTTGAGAGAATATTCTTGGTAACAAATGATACTGCACTGATGACAAAGCAGAAAGTGAGTACTGTAAGGGAAGAAAATAAAAAGGCTAGCACAGTTGTTAAGATGAAACACCTGCTGTGAGTGCCATGAAAGGCTGCTGGGGAGCAGGCAGCTTCTGAACAAATAATTTTCTGAGGAAAGCTAAAAAATCCCTGCCTGCCCACAAGGCCTTCTTTTCTCCATCTCCTCAGTCTCTTTCCCATGGATTACTGTTTTCATGTGTATGTTTTCTTTGGCACATTGATAACAGCTTCAAATACAGAGGTTGCACATAAACAGTTTTTGTTTCACATTGATATCTAACCAAGTTTTCTTTGTGTCCCATCGGTTTTCAAACTAACATATTCTTTCTGAACATGTCATATAAAATTCCAGCAAGCCCTTTTGTAAACCTCTAAGATGTGTTAACAGCTCTTTAAAAGGGTCTAACCACACTGTTTCAAGTGATAGCTCTAAAGGCATTTGCTACACTAGCTGACCAGTATCACAAAAAGTCTTTTTGCCAAAAAGCCAAAAATGGCATTTCTAAAGCTTATCTTTTGTAATCCATTGTGTTTTAGTTTAGAATTCCCGCCTTCTACAAGTAATGGTATTCTTTCCTTAGCAAATGCAAAGAAGGTTTGACAAAAGAGGGCACTCATATCTTCTGCAACCTGTCCCCATAAAACTTTTCCTTGGCTGGCACTTAAACACAAATACAGCTGGCATGGCATTTCCTAAATGGGCCTGATACCAATCTAACTGATGGGGCTATGGAGGAACAGACATGTACTTCAGTCTTGAGTGTTTCAGGCACTGAGTTCCACTAAGGAGCGTTTGGACTGCAGTCTGCTTAGAGAAACATTAGCAAAGATCAGGAAGACGTGCAACTTCCATTCCAGTCATCAGCAGAACTAACTTTGGCTTCTGGTATAATGTAAAGCATGTTCTGGTGCTCATCAGTCACAACTAGTATTTTGCTTACAAAGAGTGAGATGGAGCATTGTGACTGCTCTATTGCTGATTTGAAGATCACTCCCATGGAACTTCGCTGAAGTGTCAGTGGAGGTTTACTGGAGTGTCTTTACATTGGTCTGTGCTGTTGCTTTTCCAAAAGACTTTAACAATTTATTAGGATTTCAGAACATTTAGTGCACATAATTTTCCTTTAACTTGGGCTGCTGCTTTCCATTCAGTATGTTCACCAGCTAGACTGAATTGCATTTTAGTCATATACGGGAATACAGTGGATATCACCTATGCAGAATATTTGTGAACCTTTTAAATTGAGTTGGTTTTCCCCTCTATATTTAAGTAGAGCAGCGTGCTGAGTACAAAGGTGCTCTAATACCATGGGAAGTATTTTATTAATAACAGTGAAATGCAGAATTGTATTTTCAAATGAACTGGAAGAGAATCATTCCCAGACCATTGTGACTGCTCCAAGGAGCTGACAATAAGAAACGTTTAGATGCCTTTAAAGCACAGTCTGCTTTAATGTGGTAGCAAAGGGTTTTATACTTGTTGGGATTGTGTTTTTTGAATTTTCCAGGTGGCCTTAGCTAGAACCCCATGAGAGAGGCACTGTAGCATATGTTCATTCTCATAAGACCAGGTCATCCATAAAAATGTTTAGTGACTACATCAGTGGGCAACTGAAGAGCTGCAGATGTCATCTATCTGGACTACTGCAAGGCCTCTGGGGACCAAACGTCCTTCTTTCTATATTGGCGAGATATGGATTTGATGGATGGACTGTTTGGTGGGTAAGAAATTGGCTGGTTGATCACATCCAGAGGGTAGTGGTCAACAGCTCAATATCTGGATGGAGGTCAGTGGTTAGTGGTGTCCCTTAGGGGTCCATCTTGGGACCAGTAAGTACTGTTTAATATCTTCATCAATGACATAGACAGCGGGATTGAGTGCACCTTCAGCAAGTTTGCAGATGACACCAAGCGGTGCGGCTAACGTGCCTGAGGGATGGGATGCCATCCAGGGGGATCTGGACAGGCTTGAGAAATGGGCCCATGTGAACCTCATGAGGTTCAACAAGGCTAAGTGCAAGGTCCTGTACCTGTGTTGGGGCAACCCCCAGTATCAATAGAAGCTGGGGGATGGGTGGACTGAGAGCAGCCCTATGGAGAAGGACTTGGGGGTAGTGATGGATGAAAAACTGGACATGAGAACTCGCAGCCCAGAAGTCCAGCCGTATCCTGGTCTGCATCAAAAGAAACATGGCCAGCAGGTTGAGGGAGGTGATTGTGCCCCTCTACTCTGCTCTGGTGAGACCCCACCTGGAGTACTGTGTCTAGCTCTAGTGGCATTAGTGGCATAAGCGATGGCTTAGAGTGCTATTCCATTGTAAATTTTTCAGGGAAGGGAATGTATACTTTGTTTTAAGAATACTTTGTTTATTAGTAGTTCTATATATATGACATTCTTCATAGTATTTTGTAAAAAAGTGCGGTCAAATTTGTAAGTGGTTTAATTCCAGCAAAGTTACACCATGGATTAATTTATCCTGAAATTATTTTCAGAATATTCAGAATTGACCTATTTCAACCTGATAATTTCAGAATTATCATTATTTTGTTTCTCTCGTTCTTAGCTCCTGAGTAGGAGAGAATTACTGTCATTGTATCTTGCTTATTTGCAATAGATGAGTAAGAAGGTTTATCCGTGCTTTCTTGTGCACTAGAATTTACTATTTCATTTTATGAAAAGTTTTGGGTTTTGCTTGCATCAACTATGCTGTTTTAACCTGCCACCTGAGGTCATTTAAATTATATCTGACAAATGAGTTACAGTAACCAAATGAATTGCATTTCTTTTTCATAAGTAATTACAATGCAAATTGTAAGTGTTATGCCCAGTTTTCTGGAAATGAATTGGGCAGAGCTCTCTCTTTTCTTTAAGTACTTCTTGCAGGAAAGATACGAATGATTACATAGAAATTGAAAGTCAGTCAATAACAGAAAATTACATTTGAAAAGCAACTTTATTCTGTGCAGCACTGAATGTTGGTAGGGACTATGCATGTTTCCAGCAGTCCAAAAAGACAAAACAAAACCAGTCTTCCAAAGAACACTTTATAATCTAACAAAAGGAGAAGTTGTCTTGGTTTGGATCAGATAACACACTTACTTACAAACTCCTACTTGTATCTAAACGTACTAAAACTGTTCCTATATCCTGGATCTGGAAATTCATATGAAAATGTTTTACCATTAGCATTTTTATTGTACAACCTGGTTGAATCAAAATAAAGAAAAAGAAGGAAAAGGGGAGAGATGATGTGTCTGTTTGGAGAGTTTTTTTTAAAAAACCACAACAAACCTTCCTAAAATGCAGCATTTTTAAAAAAAACAGTAGTTTCCCTAACCATCGTCTGAAAATATTGGTTTAGTAGAACCTCTTGGCAGAAGAGCATTGCGTAATAAACTACAGCGTGTTTCCTGCGACACCTAGGGTTTTCTCTGAAACACGTCTCACTGAAAATCACGTCCTGCTCTATTATTGTCCAAAATCGTAGCTTCCAGTATTTTGGCTGTGATAACAGTGACATTGGTGTGTATTAAATTGGTTACCATCAGTGAGATGTGGGCATCTAAGATGTCGGCAGTTAATATGAAATGTTTGGTTATTGCAGCAGAGCCCATATTTATTGCCAAAGAATTGGTAGTTTATGAATGTTTTCATGAATGGCCTGTTTCAATTTAACAGTTGTGTACTGTTGTGAAGCAGAGGAAACACTAATAGAGGCCAGACTGACTCCTTTGTTCAAGCTAAGTAGCTTTTTCACAGAAGTTGGTGTAAAGGAGAGAACTAAACCAAAAGTACAAAGGAAAGTTGCTTTACGGAACGGGGATACAGCCCTTAAGAAACATAATTATGCTTGTTTTCTCTGAAGTGACGTTCAGAGATAGGTATTCTTGGGGCTTGGGTTAGGGACAGTGATGAGAGGAGTTTAGCTCCTGACTGTCTTGGAACCTTGAGCAATAGCCTGGCAGAAATGCTGGGTGAAGTGAGAGCAGGCTAGGGGCAGAATGATGCCAGTGAAAGTGAGCCTGTGCTGATATCAAAAGTGCACCTTAATTTGGGGCAGAATATTCTTCCTTAATCTACCTTCCCTGGAGATAGAATTGTTCTTCATGTTGTGTGTCAAGTTGCAGAAACCCTGCCTAATGGCTTGCACTATAATTTGAGTTAATTATGCCTTGGTACATCTCAAGGAATCTTGATAATAAGAAGAAGCCCCTCTACTCAGCTTTAAAACCACCCATCAGTTTGCTTGGCCAGAAATTCTTCCAGATGTTTCATTGTCAATCACTGTGTGAATTTGAGACCCATTTCAGTTAGGAGCTTAATGAAGTGACTACATCGGAAAGATACTAGGAACCATAGCAGAAATTTTCAGTTCCAACAGACAATTTTTTGTTGGTCATTTTGCAAGATTCCTGGACTGTGTGGATTTAAACAATGCATTTGCTGGTCTGAGCTAAAGCTATGGCTAAAATAAAGTGTGCAGAACAAGTTCGGCTGTAATATAGCAGTTATCATGTTATATTACATGTAGTATGATGACAAAACTGTAGAATCTATAGTAAGACTCTTGAATCCTGCTGTTTCCCTCAAAATTGCCTGGATGTACTGTTTTGTTTCTGGGGGCGGGGGATGCAAGGCTAGGAAGAGCACAGTTCTTTACCTTGTGTCTTTGCAAAAGAATAAACTGGGAGTCAGTTGCTATAAGGAGAATGTTGTGGTAACCGGTATACTTTGACCTATTTCAACCAGGTTTCCTAGTACAGAGGACGATCAGTACCCCTGATGTTAAGTGTACCCCTAATATTAGAAGAAAATTAAGTAAAGTGCAAGGTCTGACTTTTAAAATAACTATATTTGTCATAGTTTAAAAGTGATTCAGATGCCTAAAAAAATTCAGTGCTTTTGATAGAACCTAGGTGTATGAGATATCTGCACAGGATACTGTGTCCATATGCAGGGAGATAGCCTGCATATTTAAACTCTCACTAGATGCCCATGTTTGAAAAGGAAAGCAGAGGAGAGACTTTCACAGTACCTGTGGACTACTTAAAAACCATTTGTGAAACAAATTAGAGCTCTTGGGGTTTTTTTTGGGATAATTACTGCTGTAAAAGACAGAAATGTCCCTGACAGGCTTAATTGGAAAGGACACTGCTTCACATTAACAATAACTTGATTTGATTACCTGAATCTATGAGCGGTATAAGCAAAAAACAGTGTGTGCACGTAGTGTGAGTCACTATCATTCTCTATGTAGTCAGTAGATTTCAAAGTCCTTTCTTTAAAAAACAAAAATATTTGGGTAAATGTAAATGTATTTGGGAAATTTTGGGTATACCCTGAATCCCTTACAAGCTTGGCGGTTCTTATTTTGAAGAACAGGTATCACCTTTTAACTCTGAAGTTATCTACCTCCCTTGCAAATTGTCAGTCCTTGTGATTGACTGATGGACTTTTCTTGTAAGAAATCATGAGGCTGAGATTACAGGAAGAGTTTATTCATCCTCAGTAAAATCCTCTTGTATTTGTTTCAGTTACCTAATAGAATGATTTTTTGTCCCTCTATTTGGATCTGTGTCAAAAATCTTTGTCATCCCACATTAAGGCTTTGGCAGGTTGGGAATACGGCTGTGGTACTTGAGTTTGTTATTTAATGCTTGTACTGTTCTTAGTTACACTGATGAAGACAAACAAAACTAATCTCATTTCTCAGAGAAAAACAAATCTCACACGCTCCAAAATAATTCCACCAGCCAATACCTTCCTCAGCCTCCAAAGTCACAGATGTTGTTTTCTCTGAGTTGTCAGTTTTATCCAATTTGGTAGGAAGACCGGAGCAGGAAGCTATCTGTGGAACTGTACAATTTTCTGTATGCCATGATGACCATCCAGAGAAATAACCTTCACCCAGAGCAATATTTAGGAGTGTAACATTTTCAAAACTTATCTTTTACAATACACTTCTTATTAAAAAGTGTTGTAGCTAATAGCCTACTAATTGCAACCAAAGAAGATAAGGGCACAAAGATCATCAGGTGAGCAGGAACTAACTTTAGGGTTTTTTGGTCCCCGGAGATGACCTAATCACTGAATCATTGTTTTTAACACGGTTAGCTTTCGCCTAAGTGTATGGTTCAGCATCAGCCTCTGGCATATTGGTACTTAAAACATTTATTATGATCCTAAATAGTAAAAAGCTTCCTAAAATGAATCTGCTAACAAGTAGAATTGTACAATCAAACTGATATTAAGTACTGTAAGGCAAAGTTTTGAGAGAAAATAATCTCTTCTTTTTATGAAAGCAAGATAACAGCTCTTCTCTAGCCCCAGGTAGGCTTCTAAAATTCAGATGATTCACTTAGTTGAAAAACACCCTGACCTTTTTTTTTTTCCCCATTTTCTCTGGGATCTCAGTGTAAGTGGTTGCTTCATCAGGATGCGTGAAAGGCACGTGTGCCTTTTCAACAAGACCACTGTAAGCTTGCTCAAACTTGAAAGGTTGTTACAACATGAGGTTTTATCATGTCAAAAATGATGTATGGCAACAGGGAAATGATCCTTAATATTAGGATGACTCAGCCTAAACCAAACTTCTCTCAGTTACTCTCTAAAGAAGCCTGTAGAAGAAGCAGCAATATCCTAACATGGGTGTTTGCATGTGAATAGTCTACTTTTCATACATTCACTACACAGTGAATAGGTACTTTTGCAACACAGAACTGAAAATGTAAACACTCCTACCTTGTTAGTCTTGATAAATCACTTGTGATACTTACTTTGAGGAGATTCAGACTTTTAATGTTAATAGATAGAAAATCAAAGATGCCACCTTTTAATAATTAAATTTATCATTCAAAACCATGAAGTTCAGTTCAGGTGGAGGTGTATATTGCCACAGCACCAGTGAAAGCTGCTTTTGAATTGTTGTCTGAGATCTGTATTTTCCCTTGCCAGGTCTTTACCTATAAAGTAATATGTAACTAAAAAAATTTAGCAGTATATATCTCTAATTTCACTGCTATAAAATCTTTTCAGATATGGGAAGGATAAAAATTTGTCATATACATATATGACTTAATTTCAACAGAAAACGGCAAGTTTGTGAAGTGATTTGTGTGTTAAAACTAAACTTCCTAAGCATATCTTACTTTGTTTCTTCACCTTAATTCTTGGTGATGGATAATGTTGCTGAAAGAATTAATTTTCTTAATATATGCTTGTTCACCCCAGGTAATTGCTAAAATATTGGTTTTGCATTTACATTTGTGTTTCCTACTAGGAGGGTAACTGTAAAACATTTTCCTTATTACCAACTATTACAAGTTAAATTTAGCAATAAAGGAAATCTTCAGTTCAGGAAATTAAATTTTAAAGCTCATGCTTATTTTTTAGTAGCACACAATAGTCTCCTTAAAAATACTGAAGAAAAACTTACTATTTTAATTACAGTAGCATGTGAACTTCTAATTGCCAGTTGAACAACTTTGCCTTTCGTGCTTTGGGTTGTATCAGTTGACCACAATTTGCTTTTGCCATTGTTGGAGTCCATCTTGCCAAGGCCTGTGACAACATTTTACTCTTCAGCGCTCTTAATGTTCAGCTTTCAATTCCTGGATGACATCCAAAACCGCAAAGTGACAGTTGTTTTCCAAATTATAAACACAGCTTTGAATCCATTAAAGACTCTTCTGCAGTTTCTTCTGTGACTTCAGCTGTTGTGTCACAGAAAGAAGCAGGCAAAGTTCCTTTGCTCCTCAAGAATGTAATACGTCACGGCTCATTTGAAATAGCATCTCCACAAAGCAAACCTTTATAGCAGAAGCTAAGTGTAGCATCCTCGAGTGGCATCTGGCAGTTTGTGATACAGAGAAAACAAGGTTGGAGATTGTTATTCCCCAGAGCGTTTTATGCAAAGGAGCTTAGACTAAGCAAGAATGACTTAAAGTGCTACGGGTTTCGAGCTGGAGAAGGCTGGCTTTAGAATTTTTATATCTGCAGCCAAGTTCCTAAAATGCATGACAATCTTTTAATCTCTCCCTTTTATCAAAATTGATGATAAAAAAAGGAGAAGAAATCAGGAATGAAAATAGGTTTTAAGTGTACTGAAATAGTATATAGTACTGCTGGAAATCCTGTAAAAATGGAAAGAGACCTGGTCTCTGGAAAGCAGTGATACTGCATTTCTGTAAGCCTCTCGATCAGCTCTCTGAATGGGTGAAAAGACAGTCCATCTTCTACTTTATTTAAGTAGAATAAACAGAATCAGGTGGAATAACTGTCAGTGACATGTGGAACTGGATGACTATAAGTAATTGTAGAAAAGAACTTCAGAACTACAAAATTAGTCAAAGAATTGTGGAATTACCTTTCAACCTTAAATTAACCCTAATGAAATTGTTTTTTTGTGACCCAAGTATCTCTAAAACATTTACTTTTCTGAAAGAAATTGATGGAAGGTCCATGGTGAAGCCACTTAAAACCAGGGAAAATAAGGCAGGCAAAAATCCATTGTAGAGAATAATTCTGTTTTGAGAAAGGAAATTCAATAAAATGCAATTCTTTTCTACTGTGGTGAGTGAAATAAAATGGCAAGTACTTTATAGTGGAAATACATTAGTTATTGTCCAAGATTCAGATGAATAGTTGTGGTTCTCAAACTGAGAGTTGGAAAGAATCTTTTCCTTCCTTTGTCATTGGCAAGTATAAGTAATAACCATCCCAGATTCACAGCTTTATACTGATAGCCCCTATAAGTAAAAATAACCCAGACAGAATTTGTGTTCATTCTTAGCTTTACCATTAATAATTCTAAGTTCTAAAAGAGAGTTAACACGGGACTGTGTATCTCTCTCTTTCTGCCCTGCTACAAAGGGGTACTGGGTTTGGCTGGGACAGAGTTCATTTTCTTCATAGGAGACCATATGCTGCTGTGTTTTAGATTTATGCCTAATACAGTGTTGATAACAAACAATGCTTTAGCTGATGCTGAACAGCATCAGTGCCTTCTCTGTTTCTCACTCTGGCCCCCACAGCAAGTAGGCTGGGGATGGGCAAGAGGTTGTGAGGGGACACAGCCGGAACAGGTGACCCCAACTGGCCAAAGGGATGTTCCGTACTGCCTAAAGGCATACTCACCAATAAAAACTGAAGGTGTAGTTTTAACAAAGTGGTCATTGCTCAGAGACTGGCTGGGCATCGGTCTGTTTGTGGGAGGTGCTGAGTTACCTTTGCATCGCTTGTAGTTTTTTTTCCTCCTTCTTTCACTTATTAAACCATCCTTAACTGGACCCACAAGTTTTTCCTCATTTTTGCTTTTCCTGTCCTCTCCCCTATCCCACTGTAGGGGGGACAGTAAGTGAATGGCTGGGTGCTTAGTTACTGGCCAGGGTCAACCAAAGGAGTGAACTTAACAATAAACAGTTTAGAGTAACAAAATGGGTCTTTCAGGGATGTACTAAAATCAACAAGAGATGTTAAAATGAATAAATATGAACTCTGAAGGAGAAGAACAAATAACTTATTTTTGTGATAGAGCAACCACTGGGCTGAAAGTCTAAAATAAGAAAGGTAGTTGTACCTTTACTTCCAGATGAAGTACAGTAATCCAGCTGAATTACAGTATTTGTTCTCTTTCAGTTCAAAAATTGCCTGAAAAATATTGCCTGGAAAATAACAGTGCCTTTCTGAAAATAGTTGCATGCTTTTGTGGGTATCTGCAGTGCACCACTTTTACATTGCCCAGGAAGTTTTTCCCTTTGCATAAGAATCCCATTATGTCTTCACAATAGCATGCAGGTGGTCTGGAAAGAGTGAGAATCTAAAGTGTAGCGTTGTCTGGTTTTAGAGATAGAAAACCATTCCCTCTACTAAAGGAAATAATGAGTTAAAAGGGAAAGTCAAACCCAAGCTAGTAGAAAACAATCCCTTGCTCTGCCAGTTGATAATAAACTTGCCAAGAGTCATTGGTATAAGTATTGTTAACCAAGAGAACTACTAAAGCATTCCATTCCCACGATAAAAAAAACCCATCACCCTCTACAATTGAGTTACCTCATAATTTTTCATCTTCATATTTCATAATCTGAGGGAAACAGCGAAAGATAAATACTTGATAAAACAAAAGTATTAAGAAACCAAGAGCCAATCATCTTTTTCTCCTGGTTCACAGTTGATGTGAAACACTTAAGGTACGTAATGATTTTGTTCCAATTTGTCTCAGTGTGATTTTTCCTGAGACAGAAAAGAAAATAATCTCTAAGAAAATGGTGCTTTTCTCCAAAGGAATAAAACCAGGATTGAAGGCAAGGATTTCAGCCTTGCACTAAGAATATAAAGAATTTTTACTGTGAGATGGAGTGAGAAATTATATGACAGAGTGGATCATCTGTATTTACTATAAATAGACAACCATTTCCCAAAAATAGAGTCTTTTCTTAAGTACTTCTAAAAGCTCCTCAAAATGGAAACTATTACTGTTTCGTTGGCAAGTTATCCTTTTCCAGGAGATATTTCAGTATAATTCTTTGGCTAGGTAGTATAATCTTATGCATTTTTTGTTGATAATGTGGTTGGAATTTTGATCAACATATGTATTTTGTTACTGTATTGCTGTGGCACTCTACATTCACTTGAAATAATTTTTATTTTCACAAAGAGAAGTTTGACGGAATACTGAAGAATCCTGTTAGAATCATTGTAAAGCATGCATCTGATCATTAATTATTTGTCATGTGCGTGGAAATCGTATTACATTCACCTACAGTGTCTGACACTGGTAATGCTGCAGTATATTAGTAGCTTAGAGAAACAATCATATTTGTAGCACCTATCTGAGTGGACTATGCCTGCCACTCAAGGGTAAAAGCAAATCTTAGAGTCTGGACTTTCTGTTGAGGGCTACATGTTGGTTTAACGTAAAGCTGAAAATATGAAGCCTGATTTGATTTTCAAGCATCTCACAGTCTGGAGATGCTGATATCTTCCTATCGAAATACAGGACTGAAAGAAGTTTTTCAGGTCACTATTAAACCAGGCTGGGTGGAAAAAAAAAAACCAAACACAAACCAAAAAACGTCCCACCAGCTCTTGTATGCTTTCATAGCCAATATCTCGATATCTTTGAATTGCTGTTATTACTAAAAGTCCAGTATTTTCTATCATTTCATAGTGATATATAGGAACTGTCTCCTTCATTAGGCCTGTTGTGAAGAAAAGGGTCAAAATGGGTTTGATTTTGAACAGCTCTGCAGTTTGCTACCTTGCAACATTGAGTGAATTTAGCATATCTTATCTGGAGTCATGGTAAGAAACAAAAGAATGATTTATACAGTGTTGCAGAGATCATTTCTGTGTTTTTAGAAGGAAGAAGCAGCATGAATTATTAATACGGCTGTCAGATACTTTGACAATACTTTCTCTCTTGTAATTCTTGAATAAAACAGCCAGTCATTTGCTTGCATTGAATAATTTCTGTATTTTGTACCAGTAAACAAACAACATTTTTGTGGGATGCAAGAAATTTTAAGAGATTGGAGTTTACTTACTGTAAGGATATTGAGCTGTGACAAAAACAAGTCTTTACTTTTTCTGAACATAGACAAAATAAAAATAAAGTATGATCTTTCACGGAAACTAAACAGAGAACTTTTTCTCTGTGTGCTAGCTAATAACCAGCTAATCTTATTTAAAAAAAAAAAAATCTTTGGAGAAATAAATCCCAGGCAGTATTACTATGGAGATCTCAGTATGCTTTTGGCTTTAGCTAAGCAAAACCCTATAAAACAGGATCTTTTTTTAGACCAAAGAACAGAATTACAGAAGTATTTGGGTGCCACAAGATGCACCCAGGAAGAAAATCCGTGGGATTCTTCCAGAACTGTTGTTTGTTGCCTAACTCAGTGAAATTAGTTCTGGCTTCAGAACTGTGTTCAATAAATATGATGGAGAAAGTACACTGGTGGCACTTTCTTTTGCCATCAGTGGTCTCTGTCACTGTCAGAATTGGGTGCTATGTTACCAACAGAATCACATGCTCATGGCAACAGTGATTTTGGATCTTAATCTGTGATTTGCATTCTTCAAGAATGATAAGCAGTGGTAATTGCTTAAATCTACTCGAGGTCTCTCAACTGTTTAGAAAGCACGGTTGAAACAAACTGACAAAGGAGAAGGTGGTCAGTCTAGACTGCTTGGACAGGTACTGTGATTCTGCATGGACTGAGTGAATGGCTGCAGCCAGAACAAATGAACAAGTTATAAAAGCATTAGGCATTACTGAAGACAGTAAGAAACTCCTGAATCAGCAACATGGATATGCACAAAGACCCCTTGTAGCACTGATATAAAATAATATATTTTGTTCACATCTCCAAAATGACTATTTATTCCTGTGTTCATGTATTCAATTAAAACCAAACATCTCTACTTAATTATAAATGCAGCGAGTGCAGAGTTTTCACCCTGCTGCACTCTTATACCTACAAATTTGTGAAATTTAACTTCATGGGAAAAATACACAACCTTAAATAGACTTGCTTCAGAAATTCCTCTTGGCCAGTTGATGATTGAGAAAAACTGACAAATACGCTGAACAACTAGTTACTCTTCATCATTTATATAACCAGCTCATTGCACGTGTGTTTTTTTCCAAAGTTACTTCACATGTAGTCATGAGAAATTTTTGTTTTCTGGCACTCTAGTTAAGAACAGCCGAGGGCAAGTTAACAGTTTTCTTTACTGATGAATGCAGAAGACACAGAAAGTATTACTTTGTGTTGAATGAAGTATTATCTTCATCCCCTGGTGAGATCTGTCATTTGGATTTCAGCACTTTTTTTCTGGTATAGATTTCCTTGTGGGTTTTTTTGGTTAATGAATTGAAAGAAATGTGAAAAGCATAGTTCAAACGGAAACATGGAAGATACTTAACGTCATAGGAAACTATTTTGTTGCCTTAACTTTTGTTTTCTCCATTTGAGCTAATTGACAAAATTCAGAAAAATGAACAAAACATGTTGAAGGTTCTGATTGTTTTGCTAAAATCACCTTTTTAAGCCAGAAACTTTCACTCAGGGTCTCTGTTGCTTCTGCAGATTAGTCGAGGGACTGTGCTCTTGAATAGTGGTTTTCCTTAACTTTCCCTTTGTTAGACGTGCTATTTAACAAAAAGGTGGTTTGCTGATCATCATGGTTTTTGTTTGACACTGCTTTCAGACCAAGAAATGGACCCTTGGGCAGTGGAGTTCATACAGTGTGTGTGGGAGGAAGGCAGAGATAAAGATGCTCTTTAGGAAATCAGAATGTATGTTAGATTGCTGCTTGCTTCACCTGAGTTATTCTCCTTCCTTGCTCCTTGCTTTAGTTGCCAAGCCTGGAGGAGAAGGGAAGAGGGGGAGGAAAAGTCAAGTATTTATGAATATTATTACCTAATAATAGTTCAGGTTAAATAATGTGCACCAATGGCTGCCAAACTGAGAAACATAGAGGCTTAAGGTAAGAAAAAAACAATAACACAGCATTAAGTGGCAACAGCTCATGGCAAGCTTTGAAATAGATAAGTAGCTGTCAAAGCAGAAAGTCAAAGCAACCAAGTGTTTGTGTGCAATAATGGACTAATCTGCGTAAGAGAAGAGGGCTATTGTGAGTGTTTGCGGGGGAAAAAAAGACAAGAAAATACTTCCTTTGAAAAAGAGGAAGATTAGTCACTATTAAAGAGGAAGATTTATGAGAAACAGCCTTTGCTGTCACCTCTCACTGATCTTTATACTCCTGCTGTAACCAAACTAGTGTATATTGGCAATCCACATATACTATATGTAGGTGACTATAGGATTTTTCAAAAGCCAGTGGAGTTGCCTAACTCATTTTAATGTTTGCAGGAATTTCAAAGCAGTGTCTAATTTATGCCCAAATTTTCTGAAGGCTCTGTGTCTGAGTCAATCGGAAAGCTGCTTCAAAGCTTCCTGAAGTCAAATGGAGTTTTTCTGTTGGCTTTAGATTAACTATCTAGACAAGCTCCTGGAGAGTTAAATCCAATACAGGATTTAAGAGGCTGGGCTGTAGAATAAATATGTCCAGTAATTTGCATAAGCAACTTTGTGGTTCAATTCAGTGCCCTTGCTTCAGCCACAGAAACGATTTGGCTAATCTGGGAGGTTCTCCTTGAGCCACGCTCATATGCACCGTTTCCTGACTGCTATGCAGTCCACATGAAGGAGAACAGTACTTTCATCTGATGAAAACAATTTAGAAAGAATGAATGGAAAAGACTGCTAATCACAGAATCATACAGAATCAGGGAATGGTTGAGGTTGGAAGGGGCCTCTGGAGGTCATCTGGTTCAACCCCTTGCTCAAGTGGGGCCACCTAGACTCTGTTGCCAGTGTCTATTTTCAGATGGCTTTTAAATATCCCCAAGGAGGTAGACTCCACAACCTCTCTAGGCAACCTGTGCCAGTGCTTGGTCACCTGCACAGTAAAAATATGTTTCCTAATATTTAGGTGGAAAATCCATTTGTGCATATTATAGCTGGTTTGGCAGCCATGAGACGTGGACGGTAGCACCTTTCTGTCTCAGGTTTAGCTGTCTGTCTTTCAGGATTACAAGGTGACTTCATTAATGTAGTTTAGCCTGGGGACTGTTGTCTGGAATGCAACAGATCGCATCTGCTTTTCCATGGAAAACTGCTGCAAATGTGTGACATTGCTATAGGAAGAGGGATCCATGATAAAATACTAGCTGTTTACTGAGGAAGAGTCTTAGGTATCAGTATTGCTGAAAAGGGGCATTTGCTTTTGAAACAGTGAACACCAAAAAGCCCAATTTGATTCTCATCAGTGACAGTAACTGAATAGACGCTGATTTTTTAGCATGTTGCGGGTGAGGTGCTGCATTGACTGACTGGGGAGCGTCCCCACATTTGAAACCATCATTAAGAGTGAGAAAATGAATAAAGTAGCTGTTGTAATTGGAAGTTAACATCTGTGTAAAAGCAAAGGTATAAATGAGAACACTTATTTGTCAGCAAAATTACTTCCTGTTAAAATTGGCAAATTGCTAACAACACAGGCGGATCACTAACAAATAATTATATGTTTCCTTAGAAGGCTAAGGATGTAATGAGAGAAAGCAAAAAGCACTCATGCTTATCCTAGGAAAAGGGTTAATGCTATCACTTCTGGTAGGATTAGAATAGATACTGCAAAAATCTACAAATTCTTTGGCAGTGTGATGCAAGTATCTAGATGGTGCAAGATTCTCAGGCTTATGTAGACCCCTGTCTCCCTGCTTCTTGGGCTATTTGGAGACAAATGCTAACCCAATTTTTTTTTAATTTATATTATCAGAACATAATAGAATCAAGAATTGCAAGACCAAGACTGAGAAACATTTTGATGGAACTAATTCCACGTGTTAAACTCAAATGCTATCACAAGGAAATAAAAAAATGCCCATATTGTTGACTGTCGATTACTTGTTTATAAAATCATTAACAAAAAGGCTAATTTTATACCTGAAAGATGTAAGTTACAATAGATGGCTCACAGTAATAGGAAAGGGCTTTCTTTTTTTTTCTTTTTTTTTTTTTTTTTTTTTTGTTAGGGTATTTTATAAAGGCTTTCAACTATTTATAGCTTTCATCAAGAGAATGTTTGGAGTCAAGGAAACTATAATTACAAAAGAAGCCACTGAACCATGTTCTTACAAAAGGCGACTCTGGAAGGTACTGTTGGTCATGTTGTATGACCCTGATCTTTCAATCACATCTGCACGGATTGGTGTCTAAGCCTACTAGTTTGAATTCTTAATGTGTGCAGTTCTCTCTGCAGAGTCATTTTTATCCACCAAAAAGCTGGTTTCCATTTAGATAAAGGATGATAGACAGGATGATATATGTGAAGAAAAGCTTTGTTCACAGGGAAATACAATTCATGGTTCACCTCACATGTTAGAAGAGATACTGAATAAAATTCTCAGTACGTATAAAATTGAAAGCCATGCAGGAGCCACATCAGCCTGTAGAATTTACATGGCCTGTGGTGTTTTGGTTGTTAAATACTCATTTTTGGGACAGGCTAGGGGCGGATACTGAGATACATGCACCAAAAGCCAAAACCCTGTTGTAGCTTATTGTTATGCTTAAGTCCTGGAAGAAACCGCTTGTGAATAATTTCCTTCACACACTTCCTATATATATTTATTATCTTTAGAACACACAAGAGAGGGCTCTCACACTGAATTCTTCCTTTGAAAAAGACTGTCCCTGACTCAAGCCAACAGCTCCCAGCACTGAAAATTGGAGGCTTGCCCAGGCTGACCACTCCTCTTTGCGTATCCATTTGTGCATGTCTTAAAGTCTTTCACTGGTGACGTCCCCGGCTTGATGTTCAGAGTTATTAATGAAATGGTGAAACCAAGGTTCTGAGGTGACTCACAGTCACAAGGGCTTTTGTGTTACACAGGGGTAGATGCTTCCTTAACATGTCAGGGTTTGGTAGCTTCCAAATGTGTATCTTTCTCCTTATAGTTGAAATATGGTCTTGGCCATCAGAAAGCTCTGGAGATTACATCCCTTTGACCTGGAATCCAGTTGAGATTTGCAGATGATTGTTCAATGTGTTAATTACAGTAGTGTGTCAGAAGAAAGACCCTCTTCAAAACCAGCTCCCAGAAACGCCCATACTTGAAAGGGGCTTGGCAACACCTGCAGAAGCGAGGTGGATGGCAGAGACTGTCTCACAGGCTTCTTGTTGAGCACAGGGGACTAATTTACTTGGGTTTTAGCTTACAACTGGGTGACTTCTGTTGAACTGTGAGGAGACTTGTAGGGTCTGTCTGAAAGATCACTGTACTCTTGAACATGTGAAGCTGGCAACAAAGCTGGTGAGGGGTCTAGAGAACAAGTCTTATGAGGACCGGCTGAGGGAACTGGGCTTGTTTAGTCTAGAGAAAAGGAGGCCAAGGGGAGACCTTATCGCTCTCTGCAACTACCTGAAAGGAGGTTGTAGAGAGTTGGGCATTGGTCTCTTCTCCCAAGTAACAAGTGATAGGACAAGAGGAAATGGCCTCACGTTGCACCAGGGGAGGTTTAGATTGGATATTTGGAAAAATTTCTGCACTGAAAGGATTATCAAACACTGAAATGGGCTGCTCAGAGAAGTGACAGACTTGCCTGCCCTGGAGGCATTTTAAAGACTGGCAGACATGGTGCTTAGCAACATGGTTTAGTGGTGGTTTTGTCACTGTTAGGTTGATGGTTGGACTTGATGACTTAAAGATCCCTTCTAACCTAGAAGATTCTATGATTCTGTTCCAGGGAGATGGCAGAGCTATCCAAGCAGCCCTTCTGGGTATTTTCACACAACATCACTTTTAGAAAGGACCACATTATGTCAAATAGGAAGTATTTTCAGGTAATAGTCTAAGGAGGATTCTTTCATTTTGCTCTCTCTCTTTCCACACCTGTGCTCACACACATGCTTTATATTATAAAGATATATTGTTCAGTTGTGTAGTATGTATCCCATGTTTGTGGCTGCAGCAGTCATCGGTGCTGCACAGCAGCATGGTCTCTGTCCTGTTGTCTGCTGCAGCGTACAAATAGCAACACAAGACGCTAATGAAGGCATGATGGCGCGGGGGCAGTGAGGACAGTGCTTTCACACGTGCCCACCCTCTCAGGAGCTCAGACCCTTCCCATCAAATTCCTAAACAAGGTCTGAAGGAAGTGGCAGATCTTCTTGATTGCTCTTTTATCAGGGGCCTGGTCTGCCCCAGAACGTTTGCAGATTGCTTACAGATCACTGTCACCATGCCTCCAACAGTATCCCTGAAATGTCTAGGTGCTTCCTGTAAATAAATGTGAGGACAAGTCTTCCAGAAGTTTCCGTTGAAACATTCATATTTGTTCAGGTGAACTTTGTATCAAAAGGGAGCCATAGTAATGATAATAAGTAATAACCATACTTTTCTGTAAACCACCATAGAATGGAAATTTTCTCTTATTGAATGCTGTAATTTGGGCAATTTAAGAAAAGTTATGATTTCATTGCCATTTAGTTTCCAAGAGAACAAGGAAATGTTAAATATTTATACAGATAGGTCCATGACTAATGTATTTCTCATTCAAACATTGCATGAATTTTAATTTGCAACACGAACTTTATGCTGTAGGATATTGTACAATGTTGTGCACAGTTGGAAAAGTACACAGTCAAAACCACAAAGAACTGAACCCTGAAGAAATTAATAGAATTTGAAAATAATTCTGTCACATTTTAGTGTGATTCTTTCCTTAATTGACTCTATTGAACAACTTGCTTTGTCTTTATGCTAACAAAGCCAGTCTGGTTTATTGCTGAATTTAGAGGTCAAGTTGCATTTCTTGGCTCGGGATCTTAAGCATTTAAAATCTTGCCCATGTGTCTAAAAGCTCAAATATGCTGAATTGCCATGAAGGTGAAAAAGAGCAGTCAGTACACTATTCATACCATGTCTGCTGGTTGCCTCAATTATTTCTGAACTAGAAGCTTCTGGTAGTGGCTATGTAGCTGGGGTTTTCTTTTACTTCAATTCATGCAAGGTAACATGAAATTTAATAAATTACTGCGCTCCTCACCATAAAAAGGAAAAAAAAATCCAGAGTAGAAATGTAGTTTGTGTCAGACATGAAAGGAATTTATTAACTTCTCCCAGTTTAAATTCCTGAGTCATTGAAGCTTCTGAATCAGAAGCCCTCATCACCTTCAAAACATTTAAGAAAAGATCTTTTCCATGATAAAAATGTCTTGCTGAGAAAAAAAGGCATCATTCTCTGTGTCTGTTGCCTCCCTGGGAGTAAGAAAGCATTTAGCGTGAGTTATTACAGCTCTACATCAGAAACTGGTTCCCCAGCTGTAGTCTTAGGCAGGAGTTGCTGCTTCTTAGAATTAAATAATTTGGGATTCGTGAGCTACCTCAGCCCTATCAGACTGGCCACAGGGCAACTCAAGCTTCTCTGTTCCTACTCTATCTACGTCTCACAGCGGTCAAAATTCCATGGCTTGATGCCTGCATGTGGAAGCTCTGGAGACTTGGGCTGCACCTGTACTACCAGGTTAAGGACATGCTGTGGTCCCTTGCTGTAGAGGGCATGAAACATTCTCTGCTTAAATACTAGTCTCATTGCACTATAGAGAAAATGAGCTCTGGATATCTGCTGGTAGACAGGATTTCACTGCAGTTGGTGTTGCTTAGGCATTGTATGTCCAGGGTGTGACCCTTGTCAAGGTGCCAAGTATGATGGGCATTATCTGTTGAGGGAGTTCCAGAAACTAGTTTAAATTGGCAGAATACAGACCTGCTCAGAGAAGAAAAAAAGTGTGATTTGTGAACCTGGACGTAGACCTGTCAACGAGGAGACGTGAGTTTCATTGCTGGTTCTGCTTTTGAATTAATATCTGCTTGCCAGATCTGGTTAGATAAAACCTGGGCAAAATAGAAGCGATTCCTGTGAAAAACCATTTTGGATAAATTAACTATTAATCTGGATTTGATGAAAAGCTTACGCTGACTTAATGAATAGTGGACTTTTTGAGACTTTTGAGAAGTCTACTTCTCAAAAGAATGTAACCACTGGTTCTAGCTGCCTCTCTTGGAGAGCATGGACTCCACTGTCGTCATACAGTTCTAGACTAACCTGTCCTGTCTGCCAAACACTTCTCAAACACACAGGTGCCTTTGTAAGGGGCCTTACACAGGGGATTTCTTCTGATTTTTCAGGGCATGTTACAGCTACTTTTAGCTTCTGTTTGCAGGCTGGAGTCTTATGACTGCTCTTCGCAGACAGCCCCATGTGGAAAGGTGGAGGAAAAGGGAGACTTTGGGGAGGTGGGGGGAAACTGGCTGTAGGGAAGAGATCCTCACCACACACAGACGAACTTACCCTTTAAAAGGGATTTCCAAACTCTTATTTGGGCTGTTGTTGATATTTAAGGCCATAGTGCATGGTCTGCCGCTTGAGTGTTTTGCAGTAAGCGTTATTTTTGACTGTTTTCTGTGCAGAATTTGCAGTTGAGGATACATGACAGGCCAGAGGAGTGCTGAAGGCCGACAGGAGTCTTTTGCTCAAAAAAAAAAAAAAAAAAAGAACCAATGCACTACATAACTCACTGACATTAGTCCAGGTTGAGTGCAGATATCCCTCCTGAGAAATACCTTTGTGTTTACAGCAGGATATGATTTCAACTTCCACAGAATATCAAGTCAGTGTGGGTTACATGTATTTTGCACACCCAGTAAATGTCGAGGCACTGGAAGTTATACTGCTTTGCAGCCACTTGTAGCCTCTTATCAAGATATTAATTTTCAGACCACCCTGCACTGCATTTGTGCCTGAGTTTTCTCATCCATATGATGGGAACGAGTCCTTACTAACCTACTGTACCTCTCAGTGTGTTTCAGTTCATTTATTAACGTTTGTAAGGACCACTGAGACCATTTAATAGATGCATTATAGAAGCACAAAGTCTTAATTATTATTAGATGGCTACAGGTTTAATTATTCTCACTCTGCTACCTGAGAACTGTAGAGTTAAACTTTAAAGGCTCCAATTATTCCGATGGGGACATGCAGTTTATAGCTCAGTACAGTATAATTTTTCATGCAATGATCTTTACTGTTAGATTTAAATCTAGTTTTCTTTAATTTAAATTTTGCTGAAAACAGCCATATTGCTACAAGCATAAATTAAGGTAGATGAACATTACTGATGTCAGTTAACAGCTGTTCTTAACTTAAATAATTACCACTCACTCCCCATGATCAACATTTTAAATGCCTAAACTATTCAATTAGAAGCACAAAGCACTTGTTTCTGTTATTACTATTAAAATCAGGCCTTAGCTGAAGTACCTGTAACATTCATGTTATAGAAAAATATGATTGAGGCTGTTGATTTATTAACCAAGTTGGTTTGTGTTTGATGGCAGTTCTGAATGTGTGTAGCATTGCAAATGCATTTAAAAAGCCATTGAAATTAATGCTACATTAATTACTGATTCTATGAACACTCTAGCATATGCTGCTATTAATTGCATCCATTATCACAAAATAAACATCTCTTTATAAAAACAAATGATGCTTCATCTTAATATTCTTGATTTTGATATCCTCCTTCACAGCTGTTGCTACTTCTGTTTTAGTGTTTTTGCTATAAAGAGCCACCTGTTAATTATAAAAGATACTTGGAATGTTTTTATCCATAGGAGAAAATAAGTCTAAAACCCCCCAAATATAATGGAATCTTAACCCTCTGAATCATTTACTAAAATCTAAGATTTTTGCAGGAATTACCCCACTTAAATGCAGTGAGGTTTTTTCTCCTTTTATTTGAATAGTAAATCAAATAATCAAGTGCAGTATCCTGTTGTTAAATTTGTACTTAAGATTTAGACAGGGAGGAAGGGCAGTATTTGCTTAAGGTAAGATTGCTAGTTTGGTTCTGTGGACAAGAATTCCCTTGATAGTAAGCCCAAAAATCTTGTTTCAAATGGGCTATATAACTATCTGAGAAAGTAATTTTGGATTAAGTTTGGCTTTGACCTAATGAATGATTACTGCCTACCCTGTAAACCTGCCACTTCTCAGCCAGCCATTTCCATGGTGAAAATCTTTAATCAGAGAACAGCCTGGCTTTTAAAGTGCCAGTTTCCTTTGAAAAGTGTCTCATTATAAATCACACTATAAGGTTATATTGATTTTGTTTCAGATTTGTTGTCTTTCAGTTTAGATTTTCTTAATTACAAGCAGAAAGTTTTTGCTGGGGGAGAGGACGAATCTTTTTACAATTTTCATCTTTGCAGACTTTGCAGACAACCCAGGTTGTACAATTGTTATGTTTTCTTTCTGCCCTGCACTGTATCATCTGTTAAAGATCCAGCTGGACCGAACCTGGTCGTGAGTCACTGTATTAACTCCTTTCCGCAAATGTCTTAAGTAATTGTATCTGAGGGCAGGATTCCTGGCAGTGCGAATGTAATTATGAATTCTTTCGCTGATGTGCAGTAAGAAAGCCTATCTCCTTGTCCTTTGGCGATCAGCTAGGGTGAGACTTCAGCATTAGCTGTAGTAAAGACTTTGGAATTAATGCACAGAGAAATGCAATTTGTGATGCTTGGTGGTGCTTTCAGCTGGTTCTCAGAGTGGCATCCACAGGCCTGAGTGAGATGTCTGAACGGTACAGGTTATGGGGTAAGTCAGGCACTTCAGAAGGGATTCACAGAAGCTTACAATTTGGGAGGAGCCATCTATGATATGTATTTTAAAGTGTGAAATATAAGCTTAGCTTTCTGATTAGACTGCATGGCCTTCTTCTGAGGTGGGTGTACAAAGTCAAGATGAGATCAAGACTTTCTTCCCTCTATAAACCACACATGGAGCCAGCTCTCACTGAATAATGGACCCACATGACCTGCTGTGCCTGTGCTATTTCCTCTGACTTTGAGCGGAGACATTGGAGCTATTTGTTGCAGCAGTCTTTATGTCTAAATGTTTATCTTGGCTGGTTTGTTTGTTTCAGGGATAGATTCTTTTATCCCACAAAATAGGTACAATAAAATCAATTGGAAAAGAATATCATTAAAAGCTATTAATATTCCTAAAAATCCCCTAGCTATTATCGTATGGTCTAATTTTCCTGCTGCCCTCCTTCACACACACACCAATCTTGCAGTAGTTCACTTTTCAGAAGAATGCTGCCATTGCCCAGCTTAATTTTCTGGACTTTCCTGTTTCAAACTGGCCCATTCTGCCTTGCCATTCTCTCTTTATATCTAAAGTATATTCAGCATACTCTCAAGATGTGCACCTTATGGAGACAAGCACTTTTAATATTACCACTTTTTTATTCAGTAACATGGCAATTACAGCAGTCATTCAGGTACTCAGTTTCAAGGCTGTCCTCCATCTGGAAGGTTTAAAATCAACATTTTTTAACTCCAGAAAAGTGTCCTAATCAGCTGTTTCTGTGCAGGGTGTAAATGCTCTCTTCCTGTTAAAGCAGCACCATTTACAAGATCTAAGGGCTATGAATCTATTACAGACTGTTATGGAGAGTCGCCAGACAGAGAAGTGTGGTTGCCTCGAACCATTGCTCCCAGGACAGCTTTATGCACTTTAGGTTAAGCAATCATTGGCTTTATCACTGAAATAGGTTTTGGTGCTATGATGAAGGCCAAGGACTTCTCTCTCTCTCATGTCTGGACCTCCCGCGTAGGGAATTATGGCTCCTACTAAGCTCTAAGCTCCAGTGAATCTTGAACTCTTTGGAAAGCACTGTGCCTTCAAGGAGAGAATTGAGGCATCCTTTATCCCACACAACAGTGCTCTTCTCTCCCTTAGCTTTTTACTGGCCTCTATTGTTGTGTGTGTGTGTGTTGTACTTTCTTAAGAGAGGAAAGAGATGAGCCTGAATGTCCTCATGTGAAGATACTTGGGTGCTGTGTTTTCATTTTGCTTTCATCACTGTGTGCCAGATAGTATTTTAATGAACCTACCAAATAAGGTCATTCAGGGAACATGGACATTTGGGGGATTTAACATGAGATAAGGGAACTTGTTAGCAGAAGGTAGGGAACCTTCTGTTTTCCTAAGAATTTGGGCATTTAAGGTGTGAAGTGAGGGTTATGAAGTTTACATATTTTAACGAGTTAGGCATCTTTGTAATTTCAGGTATTTACATTCTTTCAGAGATATAGATCTTTGTCAAAAGAGATCTCTTGGACTGTACATAAAAGAATCTGACTAAGAGAACATAATTTGGCAAAGTCACTTTTCAGATTTAAAACGTATCTCTATTCTAATGAGAGCTTTGACTAGAGATTTTTTGTCTGCTGCCTGGGTGAACCGTTCTGACCCCTTTTCCTTCACAGCTCCCTTGTTTAATGCTCTGTGTTCTTTCCTTTAAAATAACACCACCCAAACTGTGCTGTTTATTGTAAATTCTTTTTTTCATCATGAATTAAGGTCTTTCAATTATGATCTCTTTAGAGAGAGACAAAGTAAAGGACTAGAGCTTATTTGTAAGACAGATACTCATCTGCTGGCAATTTCAACATCCTTGTCAGTAATTTGGAGCCAAAATCTACGTGTCATCGATATATATATTGTATTATCTTAACCAATATTTGTATATATGAAAAAATAGGACGAAACGGGGGATCAATACAATGAGGCTTTTACTCTCTATTAGTACCTAACGATTATAAATGGCAACACAAAGGATTTCTTAGGTTAGTTCAGTTAAACATCACTTCAAGTAAACTTTCTCTGAAAAAAGCTTTGTAGGAAAGCAATGAAAGTATTATTATTGGAGACATTTGAAATTAGGCTAGACAAAAACTTCAAAATATATTCTGAGATAAATTATGCATCAGTGGGTAGATGCACTAGATGAAATAATATGTCTTTTTCTTTCTCTGATGTGTCAGATCCTGTGATTCAAGTCTTTTTTGTACCAAGCTGACTAATTTAATCAACAACTATTATTATTATTATGTGCTTTTGCATGTATCAAATATAGCTTTTTAATTTAGGGCTAATAAGTCATTCAGCTACATTATGAAATACAAATTGGTTGCTATGAGAAACAGTAAGTGACTGTTCACAGTAGGCATAGACAGCAAAGCTAGCTGTTATGTAATTAAGTCAAAATTATAGACCCTTGAAAGTGTAGGTATTTTTGGTGTATCCCAAAATGTTTTAGCATAACGGAAAAACATAGCAATTTAATCAGATATCAGTTAGCTAAGATTATATGATGTTGCTTTCTAAATATATTAATTGATGTCTGACTTGACACATCGAATTTGTTATATATAGATTAAATGGTGAAGTAGTCTTTTAGTGGAACCAGAGTCAGTTTATAGTGGAATGGGCTTTTGAATTACTGTGCTTCTAGATTTTTTTATCTGTTGCCATTTTCTGCAGAGTGTTGTCTTTAAAAATTATATTTCTCTGATTACTGTCATGCTTTTGGGTCCTTACATCACCTGTGCATACCACGGTTATCATTAGGAGGTCAGTGCTTAACCTGAATGGTCGCTTGCTAGATATGAGGTAATATTATAGCCTATTCTGTTCAGGGTTGAAAACTGAAAACAACTGGTGACAGAAGACATTATTCAGGATAGCAGAGAGGACTAGTAATAGCTTTCAAAGTATAGATCATGTACAAATAGAATCTAATCTTCTGAACAGACATTCAGTGTCTGAAGTTGTGTTCATCCATTTCTAGAATTAATAGCTGTATATATACACACTCTCTATATATATTTATGCATATACATACATATATAGCACAGATATAGATTTGAAACTGTTGCTTTGGATCTTGTCCTGAGAATGTTGATGGGCGTTTGGTATTTCCTTTCAGGAATTCTTACGTATCTGTTGCAATATTTCTGCTGCAGTGACGAGCACGTCTGCCTTTGTCTTCGTCTAACAACTCTAAATCATTTAAAGCTAACTCTACAAATAGCTGAAAGAAAGATGTGTTTTTCCTTTGCTTTTCAGAGATAAACCCTTATTCCTGGGCAGGAGGATGCTTTACCTGTTATTTCACTCTCCTTTAATATCCAACTTTTCCCTGACATGAGCAATTGTTTTTCATTATATTGACTTTAAAGACACTTTTAATTATGCTTCAATATGATATAGCATATGTATAACTTTGAGCACTTCAGAAAGAATGGGGCGATATCTCAATTTTTTAATTTATAAGCCTCTAAACCAATTACAAGCTGAAGTTTTAGATAATCAACATTTAATTGGACATACTAGTAGCAGTGATACGTACATATATGTGTTGTGCCAGGGCTTGGATTTCCTGCAGTGCAGCTGTTAAAAGGTGATGTGGTGATACAGGAGAACATTGATGCTATAATTTATAGAATAAAACAAAGGGCTATTAGTAGCATTTATTTTGCCATTAATCCCATTTATTCATGGAGAGAGGGAACAGGGAGAAAAAGAAAATTGCCTGATGTCAGACAATGAGTCAGTGGTCGGTTTAAGTTTGTTCACTGGAGACTGTGTGCTCTCCAGTGAATCACAATACCTCACTGAGCTCATGCTGTGTTACAGTGGGTAAGCCCTATGGAGTGGGATGTGACTGCATATGCCTGAAGCAGGTAGAATATATGCTAACTACTAGAAGGTATCTTACGCATCCAATATTCCTTGTGGGATGTTTAATACATATGCAGCATTTTATATTGAGTTGCCTATTAAATCTCAAAAAACACCTTTCTGACACTTACTTGAAGTTCAGTTAACTTAGAATATACATCTTTCCAGACTTAAGCATAGTTCATTGTATTCCTGAAGATACTATTTGAACAAAGAAAGCTAAATGGATTCCTTTCTGTGTTTTCTTTTGTTTGTTTTCACAGCTACTAGGGAGGATCTCATGCTGTGTTTGTGTTATTTTAACAACTCCCCTTGTTCACTTTCTGTTAATTGGACATCTTCATTTTAGTACAGTTTTAGCATTTAAAATGGACATGGTAATGTGTATTTGATTCACTCCTTTAAAGCTCTTACTAAGATTTTTGTAAAATTGAACAGCTTAGTATTTGTTTATTCAGAGAAAGGCAAGGTCTGTTGAAAAAGGTAATGTCTGTTATTACACAAATAGATGCAGCTGGAAAAAGAGCCCTTCTTCCAGTCTGAAACAAAAGCAGCAACGTTCAAGGCAGTATGTGTTCAAAATCAGAAAAGTGCTTTCAGCACATCTGAGACTGTGATAAACTGATTATTCAGTCTTCCAGGTAGCAGATTAGCTGGACTACCAGGGAATCTTACAAATTTTTTAAAAACCAATGCAATAGTTAAGTAGACTGAAGGAATGGTCTAGCAGATTTCATACCACTGCTAGCACTATGAGAGCCAGCAGAGAAAGCCACATAAAGCAAACATCCAGAACTCTGGATAGGGTGGGAAGTGTGCCCTTAATATGCGCTGCGAGGCTAGCATTATCCCTGCCAGCTGCAGCAGACATAAGGAGCAGATGAATCAGTGGTGGGGAGGTTGTGTTGGTATGTAGCTTTTAAAAAGCAGAAACCTTAGAGGAGCTGTGGATTTAGTAGAAGCTTCCTATTATAACTGTCTGCAGAAGAGCTACCCAGAGAAAGGTTGATGATGGGTATGTTAGTGTACCAAGAAATAATAGCATGATGTTTCTTAAGACATGGTTCCTAATGCTGGAGCTTAGAGAAGTTGGTAGGATGAGCTTCCTGTTAGTAGTCTCTTTCATTGGTGACTGGGGGAATCATCAGATACTGGTCTAAGAGGTGAAGCATACTAGGAGTCCTTGATGAGAAGGGATGTTATCAAAAAAGGAACAGGAACAGGTAAAGGGTTTGGGATGAGAAGGAAAAAAAACCCCAACAACAAACAAACAAATCAAGCTGGGAGATGGAGTCTGTAATTTTGCTTTTTTCCAGGACCCTGAGTAGGTCACAAGAGTAGTTACCTCAGGTAGTACCAAAGAGCAAACTTCCACCATTTTTGTGGTGTATTCTGAGAGGGTTGTACTTCCTATGATGAAGTAAGCTTTTTTGTATGAAGCATTACAGTTTTCAGATAAAAGCAGATTCCAAACATTGAGTAAAGCATGTGAATCTGCATGCTTTTTAAAGTTTGGAAGAGACTAGTGGATCGTTATCCTGCGGTTTCAAGTTTTCAACTCCTTACCTTAAATTTAGACAAAGGTAGCACCTGCGAAATTAAACTGTAAGTTAAAATCTTTAAGTCCTTTTAATGGCAAGAGTAATAATGGAGTGAAATATTCCTGGACAACTCTGCTAGTGACTCTGATGAAGATGAAACCAGTTTCTCTCCATTCTTCTGTAACCCTGGTGGGATGCACCAGAAAAAAGCTCTTCCCTAAACAGGACTTTTGAAAACTTTACAACACTGACTGTGTAAGTGAGGCAAATCAGACAGACTTCGGGAGCAGTCTCCCCAATTTTCCCCCTTTGAATCCTAACCCTAACCATGAAATGTCATGCTGGACCTTTTCGTTTCTCCACTGCAGTACTATTTTAATCTCTTTCAAGACTCTCTACCCTCGGAACTGTCAATTCCTAGCTTCTGAAGCTGATACATTTCCTTTTTCCCTGTCTTGTCCTGTATCCTGGCTGGGTTCTGTTGCCTTCTCCTCTTCCAGTGCAGTAATCACAACTGTATTAATATTCCAGCTGAAATGCAAAGAAACAAAGCTCTACAAATGAAAATTGTCTCATTTCTTTCTTTTAGACATTGTTGCTGCATAGCAATTGTGAAACATTTGTCAGGTTACTATAGAGAAATCCAGTAGTAACTTTCTATAAATATAAGAGGATGACAAATATCCTTAGTGCTATCCTTTATTTATCCTCTTTCAAATCTTACAATAGGCAAATGCCACATTTTTATTGTTACAATTTCAAAGGAGGGGTAGAGGGCAGTCATCTTCTTGTTATCTTGTTGATAGCTCCAAACCATAACATCACCTCGTGCAAGCTGTCTGTCAGTCCTAAGACCTGAGTATGCAGAGGGTTTGATTAGTCCATCGTTATCTTGACTTAGTGTTTTAAATGATAGTGATTTATTAGATTACTCATATTTCATTCATTATGAATTCACAGTGTGTCTTATTTCAGTACTATATACTTATTTTAATTAACTTGTTTAATATATGTTGACGGAAGAAGTAGGCTTGGGAATATTTCATTAATATTTTATCTCTGGAGAAGTTATTTCAGAACCCAGTATAACAGTGAAAATAATTATTAGCATTTCTTCAGTATATCAAAACTCTAGATATTTGGTCAAAAAATTCCTAGAACGCAAGCTTTGTCTCAGTGTATTGGGGAAGAGGAGCATTGTCCTTTTAAACGTGATGCATTGGTGATTCTCAGTGTGTATGTTTTGATAAACTGATTCTCCATAGCTTCAGTGCTAATGTTCTCCAAAATTTGGAATGAACCCTAAAGAGAAACAGTAAACATTTATAGGTAACGGTATCATCTTCCAGAACATTTTGTGAAAATAATGTGCAGATTCACACTGGCTAACCTTATTGCCCCCATGTAGGAATGCTATGTATCCTGTATTTATAGTCTGTGCCATCTGGACAGGTAAAATTGGGCAGGGTAGATTTGCCAGAAGTACAAATAAATGGTTGTAAGCTAAGTGAGCAGGTGCTGTGGTGTGTGTTTGAACAACAGTACTGGGGCACGACAGTCCCCACGGATGAGCCCATGCTTTGGTACTCTTGCTCTTAGCCACTGCCAGGCTTTCCAGGCAGCACATGCAGCATCAGCCAGCTCTGGGCTCTCACTGGTGGCTGGATTTTTAAGAAGCTATGATTTTTGTAGCACCAGCTGTTACTCTGTCCATAATAAATGAAGTAACTGTATATACATTCTAAAGTTTAACTGCAGTAGCAGAGAGACACAATTCAGACCTTTGTGTGGTACTTTTCTAAAAGAAATCTGTGGTGCAGACAAATCGGAGTCATACTTCTGCATCTGGCACTGTGGAGTAAGTCACAGGTACTGGCCATCTTTGACAGTGTTTTTTCTGTACCTTTTTAAAAACTTCTGAGAATTAGAGGTCATTGAAGGAACGGTTTGTACTGTTTACTTAGAAAACCATGTAACCCCCCTAAATGACCAAAATCCCAGGCCACTCTGACTAATCTACCCTGCTTCTTCATCAACAGCTAAAGAAATGTTTCAGTTCATACTGATACTGAGGTTATCCAAGTTAGATTTAAATGAGCTAATTCAGCTGTAGGAAGAAGGGTAATTTAACGGATGGTGAACTGTGAACTCCATACTTCTGTAATTAGACTGCTGCCAGTAACTGAGTTACCTCATTGTACAAAACATGGAAGTCTATGTTATAATGAACGTAATGAGTGTCTCAAAGAGCATCGAGCTCTGGACTTCCAGTAAAACCAATTTTTCCCTTGTACACTACGCTGAGCAACTAGGTAGAACTTTTGAATTGTTTCATTCTTTGCTGCTTTTTTAGTTCATTTTTCTATGCATATATGAGCTAAGTGATTAAACTTTCTGTGTATGTGAATATGAACAGCCAAATCTGTTTCCCTTGAGTTACCAATTTTACACCTTCAAAAATTATTGAACCCACTGAATAATTTCAGCAGAAGTTGGCAGAAATAAGGGTCTCAAAAAAATTAATTTATGTGTGCGTACAAGGCTGGTGAAAATAGACAGACAGGTAGAGAAGGAAGATTCTTAAAATGTGCCAGTAGAGAAGTAGGTATTATGAGATGCCAAACAACCTATCCATCTGGATTGCTTGTATGCCGTGTGTTGGGAATGGCTTCAGTAGGGAATTATGTTTTCTTAAACACCAAAATCTATCAACAGCAAGACTTTAGGAACGCACATTTAAATAATTTCGTTGCTTACAGAAAAATGTGGTGTTATTGAAATCTGTGGGATTTTAAATCTTCTTATTGGTATATTTAGATTTCTACAGTATTTGTCATTTCAGGATTTAAGAGCAAAATTTCACCCAACACTAAATGTAGTAGTTTCAAGTCTTAAACTTTGACAATTAAATTTGTATACAAAGGTCAGAACTTCTTCCTCCTCATGAAAAGCTGGGTAACGACCTAGTCAAAATCCAGCTGACTGGTACTGATGCATGGTGGTAGAAGAGACTATGGTGAAGCTGATCAGATGGTTGTATGGTCAGATCTTTAGGAACACATGAAAGAATTATCTAAGAATCCAGACAGTTCAGAAGTGCCTACAAGCCCTCTTTTTAAAGATGAGTGATGGAGTAGTTGTGCTTTTGGGAAGTAATGTCATTAGTTGTAACATCCAAATATTTGGAAGCATTTGAATCAATGTCTTTATTTTAACTCTCATTGCATACCTTTTGGGTATGTGACAAACACAAGTGACTATAAATATTTGAAAAGACACAACTGTCAAGGAAGGAGAAATATCAGTCTGAAAATTTAAATCTGTGGCTGAAATTTCACAAGGGAAAGTGATGTGCTGTTACGAAACTACGAGTTGTAGTAGACAATGGGATGTCTGTCAAAGGAAGTGTAGTAAGTCTTGTTACTGGCTCCATTTCTGTTTGTGTTGCCTGAAGTGCTGATTAATACAATGCAGGGAACAAATTGGAACTATTCTGTGTTAAGAGTTAATATAATTCTCTGTGGGAATAGCATCAAATATAGAAAGTCTATGACAAGCTTTTAAACTAATATTTACTTATTCTTTTTTATATATATATATATATGGTAAAATATATCTTGAGACATGCTAAAGCAAAATAAAAAAAACCAAAAACCAAGCCACAAAAAACCTAGGCAAGCTCTTGCCTGTCTCTGTGTGATAATCAGTTTTGGACTGGCAAAGGATTTAGCATCTCTCAATTTCTGAAAGAAGTAAAGGATTCCTTGAGATATTCTACTAAAAAAAGAACAGAATGTTCTGAGACAAACAAATATAAAATATACCTCTAGCCAGAACTGAAGGTAATTCCATAAGGTATGGCTTTCTTTAGCTAAGCTTAGATAGAAGTTATCATTTTGCTTCACTTAATGTTCTGTAGGAAGATGAAATCTCTCAGTTGTTCCTGTCCTTCCCCAGTGCTGCACTCTCCAGATACTCTCCTGAGAGAGTGGTGTGGAAATTGGTACAGCCCCTGAAATGGTATGCAAAAGGATGTCTTTAAATAAGAAAGACTTGGTTTATGTTTGAACTTGTTTGAGGTTTTGTTAGGTTTGCAGTTAGTAATAGTACACCTACGGTCTTCCAGCCGTGTCCCCCATCAGTGCTATAATCAGTCATATATTTAGTCATTTGCCCCTTCTTAATATTGATCAAAAATTGTGTGTAATTAGAAGTAATTGATATCTGCACTGTTGCTTGAATAGTGGTATTTGAGTTTTCCTGATACTTTAAATATTTAAAAACTTCTTGAAATGTTTGAGTGTTATGCAAAAATGTGTGTATACATACATATAATCTGAAATAACAGGAAGGTAATATTCTTCCTCTGACACTGTCATTCTGTGCATCTAGGGAGCTTCATACCTTTTCCATAGGATCTATCTTTGTGCTGTAATCAGTGTTTTAAAGCAAACCCTTTTCTTATCTCCTTTCAGTGTTGTAGGTTTTATTGTGTTCAGGTCTAGCATTACAGTAGAACATCTTCCATTACGGCCTATGTTACAGTTAAGGAGGGCTCCCCTGATGAAGTAAAACATGGCACTTTCTCTTGTCAACTTTTTGGTGTATCTAGATGAAGAGATTTATTATGTTTGCCTGCAAAACCAAGTTTCATATTGTGTTTTGATGAAATAAATTCATCATCCTAGAAGAGGTTTTGTTGATCTGACTTTCCTCTTCTTCCCTGTGTGATACATATGTGTCCCACTGATTTCAGAGAATAAACATGGGAAAAAGATCCTATTTTTACTTTTCTGACGTCCTCGGGAAGTTGATTTTGTTTAGGTTGTTACATTTTGAGTTTTTTAGATGGTCAGATTTTTCCTTTGTTTTCTGAACATGACATAAATGCCCTGTGATATAGGTAGGTGAAAGAAGCAATGATTACGGTAACAAAAGATCGATTTTACTGGGGGAAGTGTATGAAAGGAGACTATTGAATAAGCAAAAAGATGTGTCTAAGTTATACCTACAGTGTCTGTCAGAGGTAGTTATGCCTCAGGACTTGGTCATAACTGGGATCTATTAGACCAATAATCCTGCAAGACTCAGCAAGGCAGTGTTATTAAAACACTGGCCCAGAGGACAGTGCTGTAGTGTTCCTACGAGAAGCTACAGGAGGCAGCTTAGTAAAGCTACCCCCCTGTGGGGTACATAAAACTTTGGTTTCTGTAAATGGCCATGTCTAATTGGATTTAAAATTAAAATGCTGCTGCTTCACTGGACTTGAAACTGTGCCTAGGGATCAGAAAAAATGTGGACAGAAAGAAAAGCTTGGCTGCTTGCTTATTTTCTACAGTCTGCTTTTCTCTTCTGTATGTCCCAAAGTACCGTGTGATATCTCATCTGAAATATGGTGATTGATTTCCATCTGAATTAGCACAAATGAACCATCCTGCCAACCTTGTAATCTTTGAATTTATGAAATTTCAGATTATGATTTTCCCAAATCAGTGTTATATCTCAACATAACAAAATAAAACTAGCTGTTTCTTAACTCAAAGAGTTGTGCAAAGTTTGAGGCTTTCCTTTTGATGTATCATAGAATTGGTCACGGTCTTAAAATGCCTTGGTAGCTTTGGTGCAAATGAACTTGATTTGATTTTAGTTTTATACATACAGACTGGATACCAAATGCCTGTGTCTTTGTGCCCCGGAAGGGTCAGTTGCAATAAAAGAGAAAACAATTCTGACCAAAAATTGGAATGGCAATTGGTAAATGTTCACTTTAGTAAATGCCCAAAAAGCCACAGCAGAGTGTGAGTCACACTGATTAGAAAGTGACTCTGAGGGGATGCAAATGCTATTATGAATAATATATGTATATAACAAATGGATGAAAGAGGAATTTAATAATGTAAATCAAAAATTGGAAATTGCAGAGAACTGATAAGGGAAGGACAGACAGTGAAATTTATAGTCAGCAGAATTAAGAAAAATAAGAGGATTAAATATATGAAGAACAAGATAAATCCTGACAATTTTATCAGTATGTTGCTGGATGGTAATAGTGGAATTGATCATGCAAATGCAGAAAAGGCAGACATGTTCAATAAATATTTGTATTTGGGGAAGAGGGGGAAGGAACTATATGATGTAATATGCTTTGCTTTCCAACAGTAATTAAGGAGATTAAGTAACAGCTACTAAACTAGACATTCTTAAATCAGCGGGTCCCAATAACTTCCTTATTACAACCTGGCAGAACTGCTCTCTGGCAGCTTGACAATTAAGCCCTTTTTTCCAGTCATTTGATACTTTTTCATCTTTTCATGCACTATTGCAGATATTGAGTAACCACTCAGCAGTTCTCTAGACATTGTACATAACCCATTTAAATCTCCCATTAGTAATACAACATCATTCCTTCATATGTTGTTTAGCACATCTCGTACTGAGCTGTAAAATTCACCTTTCTCCTCATCCATCACACTTTCTTTGAGTTGTAAAATTGTATGATACTAGTCTTTGCATCTGGGGTAGAAAAATGTGCAACTGTAATTTTTTTTCATTCACTGCGTTTAATCGTACTACTATTTTTGCTGAGACCTCTACTAAGAATAATGTTGGAGAATCAGAGGGAGATAAAGTAGTTATCATCTTGTCCACCTGGCTTTATGGTCTACTTACGTTTCCGGTCATTATTTATCATAGCAGTAAGCTGCGAGTTTGTAGAAATTTTGCTCAACTTATTCATGTTCCAAGATAAAAGGCAAGATTTATTGCTAACGGAATAGAGTTTTGGGTATCAATGCTGTTGCTGCAGTGATTCTTATCCTTCATACTCTCTCTACAATGTTGAGCATTGTTATTTCTTTCTCCTTGGCATGTTACTGGTAGCGTGTTATTACGATATTAAGACATCTATTATAAAATTGTTACTTGTGCTCTCAGTGTAGTCAGGGTTCGGGCTTATTTCTGATTACAATGCAACCTGTTCGGGATTCTTCCTGGAAAGTATCAACCATTAGAAACCCCCCTTTAGATAAGATTTCTTCATTTCTTCAAAATAGCGTGTTAAGCCAAGCATAAAATATCCTATTAGCCTTTCAAAATCAGAAGGAAGAACACTTGGTTGCTAGATCCTGGAAAATGTTACAATACCTTAAAGAAATGGCATTTGCAGTTTACCAATACTCTGAAAGTATTCTTAACACAACTCTGTCTTTGGATATTGAAAAAAACTGGCAACAAAGTAATCACAAAGTTTACGGAAGCAGGTGAGTAGAAGTGAAAAGAAAATTTAAAAAATTCCTCACACTCATTATGGTCAAGCTGAGAAGCTGTCAGATGATCGTAGCAAGCTGGTTTGTGTACTTCTTGTGTTACTGTATTTCTGCATGCTGAAAAGTGGTTCTAGTAGCTTCTGCTTCCTTTTCATATCCCAAGTACAAATACATTCTTAGAAATATTTCAGATGGAAATTACTTTTCTTCCTCATTTTTTTTCTCCATCGCTGTGACCCTCCCTCCCCTGTCCCCTGCTGCCCCATTTTCTTAATTCCTCCAGAAAGAAGTTTTGGGCTTATTTCTACCAGACCATGTTTAAATATCCATGTACGTTGTATATGATCTTTCACGTGCTGAGGTGATAAAACAGACTCAGACAATGACTTCTGCAATACATGCCTGAACTCCAGACTGACTTGTAGTCACTGAGAAGCATAATGCTTTTTTGGGCCAGGCTGGGCAAGATCATAGTCACATATTTGAGTTTAATTTCTGCTGCACATTACTGGCTGCGGCTGAGTTTAGATATGATGGTAGTCAGTTTAGAGGAGGAGAGGAAGATAAATTACCTACAAGCTCTGTCTTACAGCCCTTACAACAGCTCTTACTTACTGTGCTTCTCTAGTGATCAATGTGGTGGAAGGTACGTGATTTTTTCATAGGGTTTTGTGACTGGCTCTTCTCTCACCTATTCATTTCCTCTGGTTTAGGGCTGTCCCCAGGAGTAAGATGATACTGTGACAGTATTAGTGACAGAGTTAGTTACGTAACAAAGAGAAAATCAATAGCAAAGTATAATAGTGTGAAACAGAAGTACTAGAGCTGTAACTTGGACAAATTCAGTTTGGAAATCTAGTGTGGGTAGGTTAGTTGTCTACTGAAAAAATGTATTTCTGTAATTTTTAGAAGTTCTTTTTTTGAGCAATATTTTAATTCAAAGAGGAATTAACTCTGGCCTGTGTTTGAGTGGAGGTCAGACTAGAGGATATTCATGTTCAGCCTTATCTGTGAAGATACTTAAGGATCTCTTTTTCCTTTACAGTATGAATAGTGCTGCTTACCAGGTGGTTTTATTAACAGATTCTTCCTGCTTGCTAGAGAGATAAGTGCCTTTCATGTTCTCTGCATCCTCTAAATTTTTAAATTATTTTCATCTGCTTCAGCTAAATGTTGGTATGCATGAAGTATTGCCTCCAAACTATGTATTTTCCTTTATGCTGGCTGCTTCAGTAGGCAGGGCTTCAGTCAGATATATTCAAATAAAAGTGGCATCTTGTTCTGTGAAGTATCTATTCCCTTCATCTCTGTCTGGATGCTTTTTTCACCCTTCCTATCCTGTTTTTTCCTTCTGTCACATGAAAATGTTTCTTAAAATAGTCCTTCTTGTCTTCCTGGAAACCAGACCTGCATTCTTGGTGGGGTGCAGATGAACAGATTTGCATTGGTCCTTTTTTTAAATAGTATCACCACAATAAGACCAGGAATTCTGAAAGTGTTTAGCAGTAGAATGAGAAAATACAAGGATAAATATATTCATTTTTTGTTAATGCAAATACTTCTACGGTATTTATTTGCCTAGCGAATCCTTCTCCTTTATAGAAAGAATAGAGAAGGACTTTTTGCTTTTGTTTGCACTGCGGATCTGTTGTGCAAATGAGATCTGTCATGCACTTTGTATTAGTTCTGTGTACTTGATACCCACTGTTGCAGAAAGCTTATTAGCAGGAAAGGCAAAATAAACACATTCAATAGAATACCAACCATGGTTTAAATTTTAAGTGTGGAGTGAGAGGCACCAGAAATAATAGTTTTACCATGCTGTAAACTTTATTTTAAATATCCAGTGTCTTCTAAAGGTAATACAAGATATGCCACAGAACCTATTTTTGTCATGTTAGATTCAAGAGGTGTTTTTAAAGAGACATAATACATCATAGTCCACTTAGTATCACAGCTGCTTGAAAGATGAGTTCAGTACCGTCACTTAGATTCAGACAGCTCTAGGTGAGAATATTTTATATTTTTGCCTTGGTGGTATCTTGAATGTAATTTGTTTTCTTATATCAGGCATATTATCTGGTAATATTTAGTATGTTAAGTATGTTTCAATTGTATGCTAGGAAGTGTGGCTGACATTGCACGTTTGTTCTTTTATTTTTGCTGTTTTAGAGTGAAGGAATGGCCTAAAGCTCTCAGTGCCATCTGTGGTGCTAAAGAGATGGGTTTTAGATTTCTGTAATGGTGGGGATTTCCACATACCCCATTTTGTAGACATGGATATTTCAACATAATCTCTAATATGTTGTGATTATCCAATCAGAAGGTGGTGAAGTTACAAATAACCTCTGACCTGTCTTTTTCTACCACTATGGGATTGAAATGGTGAGAGGTATTGCTACCAGACACAGGAGAGCTTACAGTCAGCAGGGATTCAAAGTGACTAATTATAGACATATGGTTTTAACCAAAGGAGACTCTACTGTGAGAGTGCCCTTCCAAAGGCTTTCCTCTGCTCACTAAGGTTGTCTCTGTTTTGCTTGGTTTCAGCTCTTCATTTATGAATTAATTCTATCAAGGCAGTCATAGTTGTGTAGGTTGTTGAACCTGTGTTGAATACATGGAGCTGTGCATCATCACTTGCACTTGAACCTTCAGTGTCTAATGGACTCACTCAGTTTAACTTAAATTGCCTGGTCAGAGAGTGGGATCAAGGTTATTGTTCTCTCTCATCCATCTTTTCATGTCCGTATGGCTCTTAATAGTCTGCTGGACTTGGGCACATATTAAGCTTTCTTCTAAGGTCATCTCAAGATGGTGCTTGAATGCAGGATTGCATGTTGTATACTGTACATACTAGACAAGTTCAGCTTTGGTTGCCAAGGCAAAAATTGATCTTGTTCCTTCTTGAGAGGCACTGTAATGAAAAAAGAGATCTGTTCAGACAGCCATCAGAGAGGCGATAAGGGCATGAAGACATACTCTTGGGACACAGAACTGATTCTGAAAGATTAGAGGTGCTTCATGGACTTTTGTCAGGCTGTGTAGCTGTGTCATCGGACCCGCATTGACATGCGGGACTCTAGTGCAATCTGGCCAATTTTATCAGCTGAATCTGGACTTTGGGGGATAGAAAGGAGGATGTTGCCTCCCTCCTCCCCTCTTTATCCCTGCTTTACTCTCCCTCCCATGTTGCCTGCAGCATGCCTTGCTTCTCAACAGTGAGTCTGATGGTGACACAGTTGATGCAGGTTATTAGAGGGTTGCAGTTTTGGAGAAGGCATGTGGCTGGAACAGCCTTTAAAAGTACTATCCAAATGTGCACTTTCTATTTTCCACTGTTTTTATAGCTTTGCCCACTTGTGCACACAGCAAAACAAAAAGATTAATGCTATAGAATTAACCTGGTGTTATTATTTATTCCTTAAAGAATAGTTTTAATTTTAGAAATAACTGTATGAGAAAAAAGAGAATGTATGGAAAATTGGGTAAAAAAGAAATGGAAATCTTTCTTCCAATGGGTAAAAATTGGGTAAAAAAGAAATGCATGGAAAGGAATAAGTCTTCTTTTGGAATAACTTGGAGAAGAGGTGCTATGTTATTATTGTAGTTCAGCATTTGTATCCTCCATGCCACAAAAGAAAAAACATCTCTTATGGACAAAGAACACTCCATTCAATATACTTAACAAGTATTTTTCTGAAGTGGACAACCTGATCTTTGTGCAAGTAAAGCTAGTAGGAACCCGCTGTAACTACAGCCTAATATACATACTTTAAATTAATCACTACAGAATATAAATGAAAATTGATGTGCTGAATTTCTGCCTCAGCCTTTTTTATTAAAAAAAAAAAAAACAAAACAAAACCCGAAATCACATGGAAAAAAAACTCCAACAAAAGTTTAATCAAACAGTTTTTGGTGTATGAGAAAATGAAATTAAAGAATAATACTTTGCCTATATTGGAAGATTTCTGACCTATAAAAAGCTCCTCTACCTCCTCACTTGAGCTCAGTATTACCACAGTTAGACTACAGTGGGAGTTTGTGTTCCCCTCTCCTCATGGTGCTAGTGTTTATTTCCCGTGTCTGTACCAAGTAGACTCAGATTTGTCTTGAAGGCTCTTTACATTAATTCACCATGCCGTGTAGATGCTGCTGCTGGTCAAGGTGTGCATATTGGGTTACCCTGTCTCTCGTGGTGGTTAACTATCTTTGCATGTCATGTTTCAGCAGCTGAAGCCATAGAAGCTGACTTCGTATTTACAGTGCAAAGGAAGTTTTTTTCACTGGACGTGCTTGTCCATGGAAATAGAAATGGGAGTGTGAGAATGGGGTTTTGGCAGAATCCTGGCAGAACCCAAGATTGTTTTTTTTCACAGAATAGTGTTTGTCTGGTTTCCTGCATGATGGATTGCTGGTACAGCCAAGAACCTAGGAAGGTCAGTGCACAGGCTTGGTGACCTAGGCTCTGAAGCTCAGTGGTGGTAGCCCACCAGGAGAATCACCAAGGAGGTCCTGGGACAGTACTGGTTACAAGCCTCAGTCTTCTGGCTCGCTGCCTTGGCCAGGTCTGGTGGTTTTCTTGTTTGCTAAGTTATTCTGTGAGCCAGTTCCTGTGTTAGGCTGTGTCCACACAGTTATTAATGTGGAATGACAGAGGGGATCTGGAGAGCCAAACAGGTAGTGTTGAGGACCTGATGTCTCTTTTAGGTGTTTCAGTGGTTTTCTTGGATTATTCCTGTCTGGGTGCGTTGTACTGAAGGCCCTTTAGCAGTGGAAGTGCATTAGGTATACTATTGGAATTTGTTTTATGAGTTTACTTTCATCTTAAACAATTGCAGTTTGAGTGTTGGGACTTCTTCATGATGCAAATAAAAGCTAACTATAGAGGATTTGTTTCAAAAATGTAACTATGGATTTGAACCAAAAAGCTAATGTTAGTGTACCTTAGGACTGCCTCATCTACATTCTGGAAGGAAGTCTCCAAAGCAATAGTTTCTGTAACAACATTCTCCACCAGCTGAACCATGTTGGCTTAAATTCTCAAATTAAAACAAAACAGCCTAAGGTAAAAAGAAAGCATTGGAAATACTGAGTCCAAACAATTTTGAAAAGTTATAATCAACTGCAAAGAAGGGCTTAAAATAGAAAGAATTAGACAGACCTCTCTGTTTTGCTAGCAACACTACATATCATGATGTCTGGTTTAATGTTAAAAAATATTTGTAGGCGTCTGGTGCAGTGGTAGGGTTGTTTTGTCTTTTAAGCTCCTATTAATTATGAGGAATTTTCAAAAATCTTGTTTTAGATCGTAAAGCCAGTCCTTGCACTTCTCCTAACCTGTTGTGATGTTCACTGCCATTCAAGAGCAGGCTTTTTTTCCTGTGCTATTATATGTGGAACCCCTCTTTGTTTTGAACAGTCAGCTCTGCCCACAAAGTGACACACTAAGAATGGCTAATTCTTGACAATTATGATTTCAGTGCCTTTCTACTGCCACAAAGAAATCTTTCAGAAAGCCATTGTTTGGATGCCCAGTTCTTTATTTGAAGCACTGCAAACATGTTTACTCTCCTGTTAGTACATCAAGTTTTTATATGTTTATTCTTAGAAAAATAAGTAATACATTGTTTTTATGCTTCATATTTGTTAGAGAAATAAAATTGGACTTCTAATGAAAGATATAAATAGATAATAATGAAAGATATAAATAGATATAATGTGGATATAAATAGAATTATTAAAAATTATTTTTTTAAGCAAGTCAGTATTTCAAATTTGACCTTCCCCATCCCTTCACCTAATTTGCCACTTAGCCTGAAACTTTCACTCTGGTCGAAACAGGCAGCTTCTGATTTATATGTGGCAGGGAGCCGGCCCACTTCCAGCATCTTTATCTTTGTATGACATAAAGAAATCTTCATCTTTTACTGCGGCAAACCACTGATTTTCCTCAGGAGTGCCAAGCCAATCCCAGCAGCTTGCTTTATGCTTTCTCAAACTACTTATTCATGTATCTTTCTCCAAAACTGAAGACTCATACCGCAGTGGAGAACAAAAGACAGGTGTTGCTGTATTTTACCGAGCCACAAACTTCTTCCCCCTCTCATTGTTCCTGTACTTCTCTGTGCTCTGCCTTTCAAACCAGGCGCGTTTGGTAGCACAATGCACAAAGCAAAGTAAATGTCTACCTTGATTTTGTAAGGAAAAGAGATTTCTTTTTTTGTATTGTCTTTGAACTAGGCCAACTGCAGTGTTCAGAAACTAGCAAACAGGAGAACCCTTCGTAGTGGTATTTTTTAAAAAGAGGTCATCTGCAGGCTGGCATCACTCTGTGCCTTTTACCATATGGAAGTGCTAGATCTACTTTGCTTTAAGAGAATGATGGCTCCCCCTGCCCAAATGCAGCACTGCTAATGCCTTGCTGGAGATCTTGGATGCTGCCTCTAACCCCGGAAAGTATATGCAATCTTCTTTTGCTTGACGTGTTTTATGATTTATGTTGCAACGCAGTATGTGATACCAAAAATCAGAGATACCCAAAACTACTGGGCTGCATTTGTATGATCGTATGTATGCATGTATGAAGATTTCTATGCCAGTTCTAATAGTGCTTATAGGTCTTAAGAAAATATCTCATCATATTACAGAAAGTGTAGTCCAGACCCCAGTCTGGGCACTTTTTTGTTTGGGACATATGAAAAAAGACATGTTTCAGGAACAGAAAATATCTTCTAGGGAGCAGGTCTAAGATGGACTAGAACATGCGCTAGACCATCTTACCTTATTAATTTGCAAAACTGAGTTATCAGTGCTTGTTATAGTGGTTTTTGACCGGTTCCTTTGTGGTGTATCATTTTCTTTTCCCCTTCAGGATTAAAACTACAGATATTGAACCTTTTGAAGTGAAAGGAGGTACATATGAGGATTTTAAAATGGGACTTGAATCTAGTAAATGATGTTTTTGAAAAGATTTCTGTTTTGTGGTGCAAGAAAATAATATGCTATAGTTACTCAGGCTGGACTAAGAACCAGGCTATTTACATTCATGCTAAGTTTAAAAACTGCCCTTTAGAAACTCCCACTCAGTTGATACCGGGGACAGCTAAACTTTCCCTCATCAAAAAAATTTTTCTAGGTGCCTAACACTGTGCTGCTGGGCGTACTCAGAGTTGTCAGCTCCTGGATCCTACCAAAGCCTGACTGGGATTCAGAGATCAGATATTCTGCCTACATTCTCTGGAGTGCTCGATGTGGTAGAGTTCTCCGTGTACTCCATGGCCAGCTTCAGGTGTGCATAGAAATCTGCTGAAATTACAAGGAGGGGAGATTGAAGAGGCTCTGGAGATAGAAGAGGTCTAATCAGAGCTATGAAATGGGACAATTGCAGATCTTTCCTTGTAACTTACACCAGGTGCATTATTGTGAAGCACAGAAGTACGCCAAATCTAGTTTAGGACTTTGACACATTTCCCAATTCATTTGTTACAGGGATGCAATTTTTGTTGTATGTGAGCCCAAAATTTGTATTGTGAAGAAATTATCAACTGTCTGACCTGAGCACTTTTAAATACTGATGCTGCTGCTGTCTCTGGTGGTTCTTGTGATTACAGTCCCTGTTCCCCTCCCATGTGTGCAACTACAATGCATCAAGCCAGTTGACTAATACACTCCCTTCTCAATAGGAAGCAATTCATATGCAGCCACATTTTGTTTATTGTCATTTTAGTCTGCATAACTACAGATGCTATTATTGGTCCTAATATTCTCACTTCTCTATGCTAGTGCATCAATATTTTTATTTCCTTATTCATTTATTAGACAGTGACATAACATACTAAAATGTTCCATCAAAAAAGGGAGGAATGACTATTAGCCTGCAGTTACGGTTCTCAATTCTCGAGGGGGAAAAAATGTCAAAGAAAATGATTATTTGTTAATAAGAAAGTTATTAAAAACCTGACTTAATTAGTTTGCCTTTCAGAATTTCTTGCTGTGTGTTGTCTTGTATGTTTCAGCAGCTTTTCATAAGTTAGAACTGACTCTCACTGCATGCAAGTATTAAAGAAGTTTTAATGGTCTGGATAATTTTCAGAAGAAAATTAATTAAAGAAACCATTTTCCTGGTGGCTATCAATCTCATGGCTCTCCAAGCCCAAGCTATACTTTCCTTCTCCTTTCCAGCATACTAATGTGCTACCAATTTACAGGAGAGTAATTGCATTTTCATGCCCATGGCTTTTCATGCATTCCATTTTAGAAAGCTGAATGGCTATTTTTATTGATAAGGCAAGAAGTTAGAAGCATCACAAAAAATCCTCCTGTTGACCTTTTATTTTCCCTCCTTCTCCTAAACTGTCTAACTAAAGTGCTGCTGGAAGTGTATTTTCTAACAAATTAAGTGCTGTGACATCATTAGGCCTTTGAGTTTAGTGGCCCTGAGTTTTAATTAAATGTCAAACAAATACCATTCAATTCTGCCAACAAAAACAGAGTGTTATTTGCAGAAAACCTAGGCATGTCACCACTTTACCTTGCTTGCTTTCTGTCTACCTAGTGATACGCAGTGACATGCCACAGAATAATTCCACTGAGTATATTAAAAACAAAACAGTTACTGTGTTGTGCACTTTGATACCCCGTGGGTATCATAAGGTGACTTAGAAGCTTTTTATCCTGGTATTATTTAGTTAAAACTGATTTTTTTTGTGGTATCTACCATCATAACTCTTTGCTGCTGTATAATCTATCTGCTTTCAGGAAGTGTCCCAACTAAATGAATGGAAATGGTTTGAGCACTGTGTTAGATAGTTGCCCCTAGGAAAACTTGTTCTGTCCTGATGTAGCTGGTGTTGCCCGTTTGATGGAGATTGTGTTGCTGGAGATTACTTCTTGGACTGGAAGCACTTCTGACACAAGAGACTGTCAATTCCTATGTTTATGATGTAGGTAGCAGTCAGTGCAGGCACTCTCTAGGAGGAGATCTGAAACAGGTTTGCCCTGGAAATTGGAGGAGAGAAAATTGTGTTCAGGAAAGCTTGATTTCTTGTCAAGTAATGAGCAGCTCTCATGGAGTCCATGCTGTTCGTTAACATGCAGTAGATCCAGAATCAGGCATTGACCCAACCCGACTGTTTAGCTTTCCACTTTTCTTTCTTTCCTTTGTGTTAACTTTGGGGATATTTTTTTTTTTGTTGTTGTTGCTGTTTGATTTTTTTTCCCTTCTCATACAGAATAATACTGTGTTGTTTTTTGGCATCACCTGAGGACACCTTCTTTTACCTGTCTGGCTCAACAGTATTGCCTTAGAATCATGACCTAATAGAAAATGGAAAATTTTAAGCAGAGCTTAAAAATTACTTAGGGTCAGTTATATCTCACTTGATCAATTGTGCTAATTTCTGAAGGCCAGTTAATGGATATATTTGATTCCTGTATTTCATTGCTTGGCTAATCCATACAAAATGAGATGCAAAGAAGGCAATTTTTCCCAATAATTATTGAAAGCATGCTTCAGCTCTCAGTTTCTTGGGTATACTGACATTAATTTTAGTGCATTTGCTCCCAAATTGTGCCAGTCTAATTATATAATATTCTAGCAAAACCTAAATTTCAAGTATCCCTTCTCATCTTTACATCTCTAAGCATATTAAAACGGATGAGCTTCCTTACTCCCTAAATTTTGGTCTTAAATTCCAGTTTTCTGGGGCCTTTGCTCTATTGAAGGGTTAGCTGGGATGGGGTACCGTATCCATGTATCTCAACTCTGGGAATCTTCCTTGTACATAATCCTCTGAGAAGACAATAAAAATGTTGAAGGCTAAAAGATTGGCTGCAGCAAGTAAATAAATAAACTAAGTCCCAAATAAGAAATAGTTGAAAGGGAGAAAAAGGAAATTTATGAGCAGTGGGGAAAATGACAGACCTGCACCTACTGTGACTGGCAAACACACTAATCACTTTGGCCTTTTGGGTTGAGTTTCTGCTTCCTTAAGAAGTTGTTACATTACTGTGAGAAGGATCTCTGAACTTCTTGAGTTGATGGGTCTAGTTTGGCCACATTTTTCAGAGGGGTAGGGATCTTACCGCCATGAATTTCCAAGATGTGTTATAGCAGCAGGTGGCTGAGCAGAGGAGGAAGGCAATACTCATATGTTCATATCACAAGCTCTCCTGTTTTGTCACTTTTTTTCTTGGTGGTGCTGTTCCTTTCGCCATCGACACTGTAGAGCCTGTGCAGGCTGGCTGGCTGGTCCACTTATCTGCTCACCCAAAGTACTTCATACAGCAGTTGCCTTGATTTTATTTGAATTTTGCTTTTTTTAATCTCCCTTTTCTTGTCTGGAAGTGCTCTGAGAAGAGGGTTAGAGGTTTTGGTTTTGCAATGAGACTGTAGTTTGGGGAATCTGCAAATGAAGATCATCACCTTGTTTCTACAGTTAGGTAGAGGAGGCCCAGTGAAAGGAAGCCCAAGATACAGATGTATGATACAGAGACATTTCCTCAAGGCCACTTCTGGCAACAGCCATTCTCCTAAAGGAGTGTTGTACAGGACTAGAAGGTCGTAGCTCCCGGCTTCATGTTCTGCCCTGTACGTGCAACGAGGTGGCCCTGCAGTACAGAATATGTGCTACAGGATATGAAGGGTAGTGTCTTCTCCTTTTGTTTTAATTTCTGGGAACATGGTGGATTTCATGACTGAAACACTGTATCTGAGCTAGCTTTAAACAAGCGCAACCTAATTAAGTCTGCAAAGAAGGGCTAATAAGCTGAATAAATGTGTGCGTTCCATGCCTTGCTCTAGGGAACAAAATGAGCACCCTTAGTATCAAATTATTATTGAAAAAAACCAACACCCTACAAAAACATTACTCTGTCAGGTTTGAAGTACTGTTTCATTATTTTGGGCACTTTGAAGTGGAAAATGACCAAAAAAGTAATTGTCTCAGAGGCCCAGGGGAGAATTGGAACAAATGTTGTGCAGTTGCTCTCCTTCAGAACGCGTGAGTCCTGGGGAGCTGGACACAAGCCAGCTCATACGAGCTGGCCTACAGCCAGCCTTCTCCTTCTGCTGCCATTCAAACAGTGTGAATAGACGTAGACTGCCTCTCCCCGGCATGGATTAATCCCAAAGGGACACAGAGTACTGATGAGGTATGAATTTACTAACTTTACTTTGGAAAGCATTGACTACCATATTTATAAATATGTGTGCGTATAGGCATATACAGGATTTAGAGAGATGCTTATGTGACTGGGCAGTGCCCTTTCCCCAGTGGCTACTCTTTCATATAATAGGTGGGACAAGCTCAAAAGGTAAATCACATTTTCAACAAGCTTCTCAAAGACTTGGCGCCGTCTTGATTCTCATTATAATTCACTTACCACAGAAGGGCTGAATTGGAAAACTCATAACAAAACATATTGACATTTCAAGCCTTTTTCTCCCACATTATTTACAGTTTCTTGCCTTGCTGAGTTTTATTGAAGCTCTTACTTTGCTCTTTTGTTGAGCATCTGAAAACTACTGGGCTGAAAAATACGCTATCTTTGCTGTCTGTAATTAGCTCTGAAATGATACCAATTCCCAATGAAATGTTTTTTACATATGGAAAATAATTTTATTAAAAATTTAACAGAAGCTTTGTAAGTGCATTCCCCTTTGCAAAACCAGGAAGAGAATTATGTCATAAAAGCTTTGAAATATAATTTTCCCCTTAAAAATGAAGCATAAACCTTATATAAAGAGTAACTACAACTTGTTTGTTGGACACGGTTTTCTATGGCTAATACAATTGCAAGTCACAAATTTTAGATAATAAAAGTTTAACGGAGGGCTGGAAAGAATGGTTAATTTGGTGACTGGAAACATATGCGCTCCTGGTTTCTGCTATGTTCCACTTTAATCTAGCTCAATCTGAATCAATTCAATACTGAATACTGCTCCCATTTTAGGGCCAGGGTTACAGACTGGTCTCAGTTTGCTATCTAACAGACAGCTTTTCTGTGTTTACAGAACCACCACTACATTTTGCACTATTGTTAGCAATGTTGGTAGAAAAGCAGAAGGATAAAAAGACCGTAAATAGTCCTTTAAGCCTGGTATTTGTTCCAGTTTCGTCCTGACGCTGGCTCTGAAAAAGATTATATGTTGGTACTGTCAGTGTTAAACATATGAATAGAAGCTTTTTGTCTTGGAAATCCAACATCAGTTAATATTAGAAGCCTAAGAATTTGATGTAACATTCCTGAGATTAACCCTGAGACAGGTCAAAATAATACATGGCATTAAAAAAAAATAAACCCCAAAACTACTGATGTAGCTGCAGTTTAAATAACTTTCCATTAATTTAAGGACACTTGCTATAATTTCAATGAAACCACGTGGCTGAAATTTTAAGCAGTTTTTATGTGGGACTGTATTTTTCTTACATGTCCATATTTACTCTTTACTGTCCCAAGTTGTTATCTGCAAAATGCCATAGTGGATAGAGATAAATGATAAGCAACTTTGTTTTCTGAGAGATTTATAGCATTTTTATACTGCCAGTAATCATAAATTGCACTGAAGTAAACATCTAACACTTGTCCAGACTGATGTTAATACAAACGAGGAAACCGTGTTACTTCATAAAAAACTCTACTTTGAAAATGGTATTGAAAAGCCATTAGATGTGAGAAAGAATCTGGTTGACTAATTGTAGCTTGGGCTGTGATCCAGTGTTGATTGAATTTGACTTGGAAGGGGTCCTCAGTGATGTCACTTGGGCTAGATGCAAGATTAGTGTCTTCTAAGCAGCTTGGTCCTTAAGCGGGGTCCGGAGTCTGAGTGCTGGATCCTGACTTAGAATTCCAAGGCTCTGGGTCCTCCCTAACAATAATTTATTATTGATGTCAGAGCAATGCCCGGAGCATTGCAAACTTAATACTGGGCCCAATGCCACTTGTCAGTGTACAAGCGAATAATAAAACAAATTGATGCATGCTCATGAAAGGTTTCCAAAAAGTGCCTTGCACCTGGAATTGCAAATGAAAGGTAACAGCCCACAGGAATATTGCGTTTGCATTTGAGTGGTAGTTCACTGAAGCCCTAAGTGAAAGACTGCCATCAAACAAGTCATTTTAAGTCTTGCTGTTGGCTTTACAGGGCTTGTGACTTCACTGCAGACTTTTTTCAGGGGTATGATGATAAATACAGATCTTTTTCACAGGTGAAACCTTGAGAGGACTATTGGGGTTTTTCTTTCTTTTTCTTTGTGGGGCAGACTTGGGGGTTTAATTGATGAAAAATGTTGGTAATAAAAGCAAAGATTTTACCTGTGGAAATATTTCATGACTTAGCAGCAGCCAATAGTCTACAATGCTTTCTGCAAGCAAGTCTCAAATAAGTTATAGATGTCTAAGAAATAGCTCTCTTTAAGGGTGTTTTTTATTCCTTGTGTTGAATATGAATTCTCCTTTCTCCCACAGAGCGCTTAATGTTGTGTGGATTTGGTTTTTTAAACAAGTGAAGAATTTTCAGCGCTTTTTTTTGTTGCCTCTCACTACATTTCATAATCCCTTTATTTAACGAAAGAAAGATAAAGTCCCCAAATTTCCAGAAAGTAGCAAATCACTTGCAGAACTGTGTGAATTACAAATTACTGTGATAGTTAACCATTGAGCAGGGATTTTTAAGCAGCATCTATGTATTTTGTCTCTGGCAACCATTTTTACTTCAACACATGAATTGTATAATATCTTAGCTGAGAGAATCTGCCAGACTTTTATTTATTACATGATTTGATAGATAGGGTGGTGTTCTGGTTAAGCTACTAGCTTTGCATGAAAAAGATTGAAGTTCAATCCTAAATTTGCCATGTACAGTATGACCTGGGTAGACAACTTAATTTTGATGCCCAGTAGTTGCCTTGCTCCTGAGTGTTCTCAAAGCACAGGTTTTGCCTTGCTGTGTGCGTGAATTTACACAGCCGAAAGGAATCCTCACCAAACAGAGTTTTAGGGTACGAGTCCTGGTTTGAGGTAAAACAGAACCAATTTTCTGTTCAGTAATTTTACTTTACAGCTAAGCCTCTTCTAACTGACCGCACTCTCTGAAATTAACAGTATATTCTGCAGTCACTATTCAGTCCCAGAGTGATAAGACCTGATTATTTATAACTTATGTGAAGGAGTGGTATGCAGACAGGCTCTTGCTCATCCTTATCGCTATAACAACTAATCATAGAATCACAGAATCGCCTAGCTTGGAAGGGACCTTTCAGATCATCTAGTCCAACCATCAACCTAACTGATAAAAACCATCACTAAACCATATCTCCAAGAACTATGTCTACCCGTCTTTTAAGTACCTCCAGGGATAGTGCCTCAATTACTTCCCTGGGCAGCCTGTTCCAATGCTTAATAACCCTTCAAGAGGTGATTTTTTCCTGTAATAAAAAATATCTTTGCAGCATTAGGCTGAAGTCTTGACCTAATGCAATTCAGTTTATTATTTATTTGTTTATTTTATAATTTATTTTTCTGAGAGAAGAAGTCTCTTAACTTTGGCTTAGATCTTAACAGATGGATTTTCAAATTCCTGTTTTAACGGCTTAACCTCTAGCTGAAATATCTTTCTTGTAAGATGTTAAGAGCTGGTGGCCCTGTTACTGTATCCACTTTGTACTGAAGCCTAAATGCCTTCCTCATTTTCCTTGGCTATTTATGCATCTGGTCATATTGGCATTATTGATTTCTAAAGGTGTTTGGTTTGCTGTATAATTTAAACACGTACTTTTATGCAAGGATTTGTTGGTTGTCCCTTACTGTTGCAGGGAATCTGAATACAGATTGTGTTCTTTTATATGTTTTAGGGGTAATAAGCAATGTTGTTACATGGCTGCATGTTAACCCAGTCAACTCAACTGTGCAGGTGAATTGCAGCTTGATGCTGGTACTCTGACAGCCTTTTGAAAAACCTTCACTGCTGTCTTTGTGCTGGGGAGAGTGATTTGTGAATGATGATTTAGTATCTAAAGTCATGTTGTATGGTGTCTGGGGGTTCGCTAGTCTACAAAACACAGATTTCACTGCTGTTGCTTTCTAGTATGCTGAGAAGTGAACAGTAACTTAGAAATGCCCCTCTGCCTCCCCATGAGATACATCTCAGTCAAACTGCTTCTGCCAACACTGTCTGCTTTAGTAGGCTGCACTGATCCCTTCAGATACTATTTCCTCTCATTCCATGACTCTTCTTTCAGCGTAATGGGGAGTGATCCTTTCCTTTCTGATACTACCTTGTGTTACAGTTCAGGTTGGAGTGAAGACTGGTGCGCACCTGAGTGTGTGGACACATTGTGCACAGTGACAGATTGTTGTACAGTTCTTGGCCATGAACGTTTCCAGAAGAAATCTTTCCCTCTCTCACTGGGATCATTAGGCTGAGGTGACACCATGTCTTCCACCTGGCACAGTCAGAAATACTTGCGTTTTCATTTGAGCAAATGGTTGCCCTTTTGTTAGGGGCATACCTCATAACATCCATAGCGTTGTTCCTTTAATTTATATTAGTGTTACTGGAGAGTGATTCATCTTTGTTTAAATAACATGTCAGATTAAAATTTGTTCTGCAGCATGGGTACTTAAGAGTGTCAAAGGATTTTTATGTTTGAGTTACGCTGTCCAGCACTTGTTGCATCTGCTTAATCTTAGCACTCTCACTCAAAATCTATGGTGAGTCTTGAGTAAATGCAATGTGGAAGAGGTCATCTCAATAATTAAGCATCTGTAAAAATACTTCGAATTGCATGCTAGTGGAAGCAAGAAAACTGCCTGAAATAATGGACACATTGCATTGGTTGAGTATGCATCTCTCAGATGCTGTGGACAAGATCCAAAGGTAATGAGCTAAATTGACTAAATTCTGCGTGAACTTCTGCCTCCACTAGCTTTAACTTTGACACAGGTTCTTATGTACACTACACTAATGTCTGAGAGTCAGATATTGTTTAATTTATCCACTGAAAGAAGAAGAATCATTTTAATCTAAAAATGTTAGGTCAAACATTAGGGGTTATTGGGAAAGGAATAGAGAAAAAATAATTGTATCAATCTGCAGTCCTGTTTTCAGACATGTGTAAAGTATTCATTTTTCCTATTTGAAGAAAAAAGAAATGAGAAAGTTATGGAGAAGGAAAATAAGAATGATCAAAGATGTTAAATAATTTCTGTTTGAGGATTAATTAAACAAACTACTGTGCCTCAGGCTCAGAAAGAAATGATTGAGGGGATATGAAGGCTTATAAAACACGGAGCATTTGGGAATGATTGTTCTCTGTCTGTTCCAGTACAAAAACCTATTATTATCAGTTGAAACTAGCAGATAGTAGGGTCAAAAAAAAAAAAAGGGAATAAGATAATATGCAGTTCCTGCTACATGAAGAGGTAATTATTTGCCAGCAGGGACTGTGGATGTGAAAAGATGACGTCCATCTAAAAGTGACTGGGCAGATTTGTGGAAGAAAAAGCTATTAAGGTCTATTTGGGACAAGGATGTTGGCTCTACATTGAGAAATCCCTGTGCTACAGATCTGCAGAATTGAGAAGTATTCTGAGGAAGAATCACATAATGCCGAGTGTGTTGCTTATGTGTCTATTACTGATCAGTTTTTTTCCTTTACAAATATTTATCCAGTTTTTTAGTTTGTTTAAAACATGCTTTTTTTCCATGTGAAAGCACGGAAGTAAGGAATGCAAAGTACATCTGTGTATGTGGGAGAAAAAAAAAAAAGACTCAAAGTACTGTTTTCTATGCTTTATTTCATTACTGGCAAAATGCATATGTATTTTCCATAATAATCTCAACAGCTGACCAAAACTATCTGTGACTTATCCTTTTCTAACAGGTATTGAATCACTTTCTGTGTGTAAACACAGTGCTTATAAATACTTGTGTACAACTTTGTTTCACAGCAGATGCGAAGATGCTCATACTGTTGTTCAATATAAGCACAGAGAGAATATATGTTGATACACAACAAGAGATACTTTCACATTCAACTGGATATTTGCTTTACGGCACATCAAATTTAGAGGGATATTCTACTCAGCATCAGTCAGTCACTGTGGAAACGCTAACCGGTATATTAACACAGTAATATGGCCATTTTTCAAAAAGAAGAAATGTCCTGATACAGAAAGATGTACATACATTAGAGATATTGGTGATCATAGCTCTACGTATTTACCTGTGTTTAAGCATGTGCTTTGTGGTTGGCTGACGAACAAACAAATTCAGCTGTAACTGCAGGAAAACTTCAGGTAAGCAGAATGTAATTTAGCCTCTTGTCTATCCACAAAGCAGTTCTGGATCTTTAATGACTGCAAGTGCTCAGGGTTTTGATTTTAGATCTCATATGGATATTTAGTTTATCATTAGCCACATGATCTGTCTAACATTTAAACATAATTAGTTAGCATGATAAATAAAATGGCGATTTTCACTTTCTTTGACCCGGTGAATCATAGAATCATAGAATCTTCATGGTTGGAAAGGACCTTTGAGATCATCGAGTCCAACCAACCAACCTACAATCTCTGCCACTAGAGCATGCCCTGAAGTGCCACATCTAGACGTGCCACATCTAGACACCAAACTCGTGTTTTTCAAATCTGTGCTAATCTGTTCTCATTGATTTGTTCAACTGGACTGATTGACACTGAAATATACCTTTTTGATGGTGAAAAAAAAAAACCAAACCCCAAAACTTTTGCAGGTAAAATACACTGCAACTAAAAAAATACCTGCTGTCACAATATTTCACTTATTATCAAATTTATTGTTATATGTCTCCTAGTGGAAAAACCTTCCAAAGCTTAGAGAAGGAAACAAGGAAAACACGCGGTGGCCTTTCACAACACCTGTCATCCTAATGATAAGTGCTGTGAACTTTTAGCAAATTAAAATAAACAATTTATTTTTTTTGTAATTTAAGGACAGAGTGCAAGCTGGCAAAGCTCTGATAGGTTTCACAAATACCTTTTGATATTTGTTGACGTCTCACCAGCAGGGTGAAATGGGGGAAAAAAAATCATTAAACAATGGGGTTAAGGCATCAAAATGACAGACAATTACAAGAAGGCAAATGCTAGCTGAGATCAATCAGGCTGCAGGTGATCCTCAGTGCAGCTGACACAGCCTTGTGTTTGATGGGCAAAGTGATTATTGTGGAGTGGCCTTTTTGGCTCCAAGGGTTGTGTTTCCTTCATCAAGTGCTCCTTCAAAAAGGGAAGGACCTCCTGTGCTAGGAAGTGCAATTTATCAGCATCACAATAATGATGGCTTTTGTACCTGCAGGATGATAGGCAGGAAATATAGGAATCTGTGCTGCTTTTTTCCTTCTGATCTACATTTTTAAAAAAAAAGGCATTTTTCTGCCTCTGTGATCCACCTAGTCATTTTAGTCAGCTTGAGGCTTAAAGCTTTGGGTGCCAGGTCCCTCTCCCCTCTGCTATAGAATTGCTTAATTGCTTTCAGTTATTTTTAGACCTGTTTTCATACCACCTTAGAACCAGTATTTGATTAATGGGAGACTTATTCAAGAGCTAGGTTCAGAGTCCATTGCTCATCCCCTGTCCGAACTTGATGGAGACTCATGCTGTTAATAAACTTTATGTATTGGAACCTCTCTTCTCCTGTAGCCTCAAAGATGGGATATTCCTTATGGATGTTTCTTCTCCAAAATATCTCATAGCAGTAGACCCCTGCTCTAGAGACCCTATTGCATGTAATTTTTTTGTGAATTTCCTCTCTAGGATTACGTACAACAGCCTTTCCTTCCTCTTTTCAGGCATCCCTCTTTGCAAGGATCTTTTTGGAATTAATCCCTCTTATCTTTCCCTATCACTACTCCAGGGAAAAGAGTGAATTGTTATTTCTTTCTAGATCTCAAAAGGAAAGACATAATGAGCTTTAAACTGTAGAAAAAGCAGCTCTGCATAAGGAAATAGAAGTTCAGTCAGGACATGTTTTTCTTACCGGTATAAACTCTCTCGGTCTTTTGTATACCTGCTGGGAATGCCTATTGTTTTGAATGTTATGATAAATCACAGCCATTACAAGGTTTGACCCTTTGGATTGTAGATGTTCATAAGTACAAGCTGACTGTTTGTTTCAACATGTGTAACAGCATAGCTTAGAAGAAACTGACTTTGTCTTTTGCCATGCTTTTATCTTTGACCATTGCAAAGAGAACACTTTTTAAAAAAGGTAGCATTTATAAATATAATTCTTATAATAAAGCAATAAAAAGATAATAAGAATGTACTAAATTACATACAGATCAGTGGGTATAGCTTAAATATGTCTGAGTCACTTTAGAAGATGATTTTTAATCTTTCTATTCATAAGAATTTTTGTTCCCGCTTCTAGGTTTTTTTTCCTTTCCCATATTCCTTCCCTATTATTCTTTTTTGGCAGAATAGCCCCTGAGACCATGATAGAAGAAAATGATATTTTCTTAAACCTTGGCACTCAAAAGTGACCTCTCAGATTTCAGTCACTTACAGTGAGCAATGCAAAATGAAAATAGAAACGCTGTGTAAAAAAGAAACCCTGAATTTTTTTCTGAGAGCTCCTTGGATATCATGTATCAGAGCTCGATGCAATCTGAAATGTCCCAGGGACTGTCAAAAGTTGGGATTTCTGACAGAAACACCAATTCAATCTGAACTTGAATACTGGTAATGACTCCCTTCTAATAAAGCTTTTACTGTAATAGAATGATATTTTAAGGTTACAATAATAGAAAAATACCTTTAATTTTGAACACAATTGAGTCTGGCAGAAAAAAATAAATCTAGTGTTTTAGAGTCTGATTCTGTTTTCATCTAATGTTAGTGTAACCAGCAACTAAAGCAATATGAGGAAAGAGGCAAATCCAAAGATGTGTGTCTTTGTTCTCTTCAGACTTCGAGGAAATTTTATTTTCCCAAGGGATGTCCAGTTTTCCTGCGTATCTTGGGGATTCCTCTTTGCACATTTTGCACTGTCTTCCCTGGGTTTATCCATTCTGTTACCCTAAGCCTCTTGGGGGCTGAGAACTGTCTCATGCAAATTGGTTATTGTGTCTGCTAATATTAGGGGTGGGAAACACGCAAGGGAGAGACATACGCAACTTCTGTTTCACTGTATTTGGGCTCTTACCCAAGAAGTTATCACGTATACCTCTCAACCTCCAGTCAGTCAACCAATTAGCTTGCGGAACCTGTTTTGAAATTTTTGGGTGATGTTTTGGGTCTCCCTTTACTTTTTCGTCCTTCTTAGTGTCTGGACATCCAAGCCAGGTAGTAATTAGGTTCTGTCAGACAGTTCTATCAAGTTCACATCCTTGTGAATTCCTAGGAGGGGGGTTTAGCTAGGCAGCTCCCAGATAGAGAGGAGATCATAGAATCATAGAATAGATTTGGTTGGAAGGAACCTTTAAAGGTTATCTAGTCCAACTCCCCTAAAATGAGCAGGGACATCTTCAACTAGATCAGGTTGCTCAGAGCCCTGTCCAGCCTGACCGTGAGTGTTTCCAAGGATGGGGCATCTACCCCCTCTCTGGGCAACCTCTACCAGTGTTTCATCAACCACATTGTAAAAATAATTCATTCTTATATCTAGCCTAAATCTACTCTCTTTTAGTTTAAAACCATTACTGCTCCTATTACTACAGGCCCTGGTAAAAAGTTTGTCTCCATCGTTCTTATAAGCCCCCTTTAAGTACTGAAACGCTGCAATAAGGTGTCCCCAGAGCCTTCTCTTCGCCAGGCTGAATAACTCGAGCCCTCTCAGCCTGTCCTCATAGGAGAGGTGCTACAGCCCTCAGATCATTTTTGTGGCCCTCCTCTGGACCTGCTCAAACAGGTCTATGTCTGTGCTGAGGGCTGGATGTAATAACTCCAGGTGGGGTCTTATCAAAGCGGAGTAGAGGGGCAGAATCACCTCCCTCGACCTGCTGGCCACGCTTCTTTTGATGCAGCCCAGGATATGGTTAGCCTTCTGGGCTGTCAGTGCACATAGAATCATAGGGTTGGAAAGGACCTCTGGAGATCATCTAGTCCAACCCCCCGCATCCACCAGTACCCCCAAGTCTTCTCAGCAGGACTGCTCTCAGTCCACTCATCCCCCAGCCTGAACTGATAGCAGGGGTTGCCCCCACTGCTAAGTATGCCTGACAGTTATGTCATAGTGTTGAGACTGTGAAGGTTGAGTGGGAGAATTGGAGGACAGTACATAGTAGGAGAGGTGTATAGAATCTTGTAGACCAGCATGTAAGCCACTGTCTGCAGGGTTTCAGTGGTGTGTTACTCCCGATTTGTAACTCAGAGCCTATCAAGAGGATATAGGTGTCATTATTCATGATGCTGATGGCTCTCATTCAGTATTAAGGTTGCTATCATTGGTAAGAAGAGCGTGCGTGTGTCCCCCAATTCAAATAGTCTAGAGTTGTGAAAAAAGAAAGGTATCTAATGGTTTATTGATAAACCAAATTCGATTCAAGATGTTCTATAAATGGAGGAATTGTTAATATATGCAGGGGTCCTCAACGATGGGCATTGAAGGGACTATGAATTTACTCTACAACAACTGTAGAACTAGACAGTGCGTCATGCAAACTTTCTGAGTGTGACTGTGGTACTTATCACTTTGGAATGCTTACTGTTCAAAATAATGGTAATAATTACCTTATTTTCAACCTGATCTTCTAGTGATGTGTAAGAATTAGGAGCAGACAATGATGTTCACTTAAGCAGATGCCTTGTAGCAAGAGCGCTCCTGCTGGAAGAGTATCACATTGTAGTACATGTTTTGAAAGGTACATTCTTTATTCAGAGAACACTTTCACTTTCAATTTCTTATCCCGTATCCAGAGACTAAAATGGCTCAACAGTAGCTTCTAATCTACTTTCTCTAGACCAGTACCTTCAATAAAAGAAGATTTGCTGGATGTTATGTTGGATGCTGCAACTGCCGCAGCCTAGTTTGATATCCACAGGAAGTCAGGTTGACTTCCTGATTCAGGAATCCTTTCTTCAGTAATCCTTAACAAAAGCCCACCAATGTTTGATTTGATTTATTTCCGTGGGACAACACTAACTTGCTTACTAATATTCTTACACCTTTTAAGAATGGCACTCCCCTAGTTCTCTGGAAGTGCCTCAGTATTCCACTATTCCTTCAAATAAAATATTACTGATACATAAAGCTCCTTAGCTACAACCATTGTATCGATTGATGAGAAATTATCCAAGGCTTGATTTTTTCATTCTTTCTGCAAAAATCCTCATTTTGATATTTAAACAGCTTCCTATCAAGTACCGTTACAGATAATAATCTTTTTGTCTTGTTCATGACAGCATATGAGCTGGATACAGACCTCTACTTTGTTCCAAATACAAAAGAGAAATAGCTAATTCACACACTTTGACTGTTCCTAAATTACTTGAAAATGTTACCATTTACTCCAAGCAGTTGACCTGTACATGGCCAAAATAGACTTTTTTGTTCTTATATGTTTAAAAAATGTCTTTTGATATTTCAGATTTGTTGAACACTGATACTTCAATGATTTCTATAACCTCCTTTATTAGTCACATGGGTTTATTTTTATCTGTACTGTCCATCATTAACCTGTTTTTTTCTGGTTTTCTGTGAAGAAATATGATTTTTTTAAAATTCTTTATTGCTTCTGTATCTGGTTTTGCTCAGCAAAACTGCTTGGCTGCAATAATTTTTTCTGTTTGTTTGAAAGACATGATTTCACAGTTTTTCTTGGGATGGCTTCAGATAGTCCCCAGGTTTTGTTAACAATTCCCTTTATAGGTTCCCTGTCAGTTATGCTGACAATTGGTTTAAGCTAATGGGTACAAAATCAAATTGTGAGATATCAAAATCCTCCATAATATGGATTTATCTTTCTCAACAAAGCTCTAGTGTGAAAACAAGATTTTATTGGAAAACAGATGCATCATAATCTTAGGCACAGTTTTGGGCGTAAGTTAAGGAGTAATGTAGCTGCTGTAGTTCATTCCCAGTTCAGTCTCTTATGACGATGCTTAAGTTTCAAGTGAGTTACTTTCTTTATAACTCTGTGCTTCTGAAGAATTTGTGTTTCCAGAAATCTTGCCATGGAACATAGTGTTGGCTTGATACAGAGAATCTGGATTTCTAACTTGAATTACAGGGAATTGTTGTTTTATAGGATTCGTTCTTCATGGAATTTTATTTAGTGTTGTAAAAATAGAAATATCTTTCCTTCACTATTCATTATGAAAACTGTAAGTAAGGTAGCTAACAGAATGCCAAAACCAGATGATTATCTCTGTCTTACTAATTATTATTGCCTTAAAAAAATTGCATATTTTATAGCACCTACTTAAATTAGATTGTAGAAGAATACATTTTTTTACGGATACAGAAGTAGGGTTCAGCAGTTTTTTTGTTAAGTTACTAAGGGCACATAAGCTTTCTTGATCCCTAGATACAAGACTGAAATAAGGATTTCAAAGAAAGTCTTGAAGAAATAAAAAGTAAAAAGTAAGTATGATAATGTAGTGTTAGATACAATATGCTGTATTTCTAGATCATCAAGTAAGGAGAATATAAACAAATCAGTAACAGATCTATTAAAAACATAGAAACCCCAAATGTTGCAATTTAAAGAAGATGGTGTCACTCTGCTGCTGGAATTTCCCATGACTGTTGCCCTAACAGCGATCAGTTGAATTTTGTTGCTTCTGTTACAGGCTGTCTCTCCCGCAGTACTGGAGGGACATGGATCTGGGAGAGGTGTATATGGAACTCTTTTTTCTGTGGCTTGCGGGGAAATGTTAAAATGCTTGTCAGCAGATGATCTGACATATTTGTGTACAAAATAATAATAACAGTCCTTTTATGCTGAGAAAATTTTACTTCTCAGAGAGGGCAGAAATGATGTATGCCATCCATACTCTGTGACCTGGTGTCTCCTCTTTGACTCCTCCCTTTTCTTTATCCACTCCGCTTCCAGGAAATGTTCAGTTAGACTTGTCTTCCTTTTCCTTACTCTAATGACATACCTGTTCCCTTCAGACTCTTTCTGCTTCCACAGTCTCCTTTGTAGCTTAGACAGTTAGCAGTAGGAATGCTTGATTCCACAAACGATTTTTGTATTCCATTTTGAAGATGATGAAGCAATGTGCTTCAGGCTTCCTCCTGTTTCTCAAAGAAACCTTGCCTCTCTGCATCCAATAGCATAACTTTCCCCATGGTGTTAGTCTTTGGCAGAAGTTTTCCATGTGAAGGGTATACTCCTAGTTTAGAATGAAGACCAAGACTTTGGGTTTAGCCTGGGAAAAATGGTAAAAACTAGTATAGTGAACAGAATGGTGTGATGACCTGGTCTAACCACTAGACAGCAATAAAAGAGCAGACACTATGAATTAAGGAAAGTCGCTCCTTGTAAAAGTGCTTGTACTAAGGTAAACTGAGATAGTCTTCTGGCATTTATTTGTAATATTTCATCTTTGTACTCAAGGCTATCATGTCACAAACCGGTTCCTTTCAAGTTAAGAGTTCTTGTCTGGACGTGCGTCCTTTTCATTCTATGAGTGGATCTTTGGCATCCATTTCCTGTCATCTTGCGCTATATTTATGCTTTATCCCATGTTGTCCCATACACACTGACTATCTGGATTTACAAGCAACTATTGAAATAGTGTGGTCTTTTTTGTGTCTTTTGATGTGGAATGAGTAGCCACACAAGGAACAGAATTGCATTGTACCATGACCTAGGACCAGCCCTTTTTAAAAAGCAACTTATCTTTCCCTGTTAATGCCTTTGACTCTCTGAATTGTGGTCTTATTAGTCCTTCATAGAAAACTACTTTTTTCTAATTTCAGATCTTGAAAATTTTTTTGTGGGAATGCATGTTTCTCCTGCTTACTAATTAGCTGTACATCCAAAAATTTCAAAGTGCTTTAAAGAGCTTCATAAATATAGTTGTTGTGTTCAATACAGAGACAATAAGAAAGGACTGGTATTTGCAGGCTTAAATATCTAACAAGGGATGCAAAAAACATGGGGTCCATACTATGCTTTCTAAATAGTTGATAGAACTATCAACAATTTCTCTGGGAATTTGCCTGAAGTGCTATGCGTCGGCCTTGGCACCTGACCCAGTATAGTCACGTAATGATGTTTTTCAGCCATGTGCATCCTGTATTGTCTGCTGACTGTTTTTAATTTGAGGTTACAATTGCGTGATTTATGCTATGCAATACAAAGCTATCTCAGGATTCTGGTTGCTTTGCAGTATATGGTAGCATTTCAATGCTAACATAAAAAGAGACAAAGAAAATGAAGCAAAAATGTTCTCATCAGCTTTGCGGAACTGCAACATTATGCCTGTGTTTTCCCAAGTAATGAAACTTGAATGTTTCCTGGGCAGGGAAATGCAATAACTTACTATTCGTGCATGATTATCAAAACGAGATACCACTCAGAAAATCTGAATGCTTTATTCATTTGTTACATAATGAATCGCTCTTGTCCTGTTGTACTGCAGTGTGCTGCACAGCTTTTCTTTCATCTTTGGGATGATAAACTGTTTCATAGAACAGAAATCCAGAAAAAGGTGAGAAAAGCACCTGGTCCATCCTGTCTGCTTCACTGTTTATTTTTACCTAGCATAAAAATTATTTGCTGTTTATGGCTTTGGCACCCAGGTGTGTTACAGCTGCTAATCCTAAGCAAGTTCACAGGAAAAACACTCAGCTACTAATGTTCGTATAGTGGTTTTAGTTCACAGCCTTGTGTTGGGGGCCATCTGCTACAAAGCTGGAGGGTGAACATGGAGAGATTGGGATGGGGCTTCTTAAAAGTTTCTCCTAGGCAGAGCTGTCGTGGATATAGTTCAAATAGTAGTGTGATTTCTCATAAAATCAGTTCTTAAAACTGGTGTGGAGACTGTAGGGGATGGGATGGCGATGGGGTCTGTTGCTCATAATATTAATATTAACCATTATCGCAAGGACAAACTGGAGAAGAGAAAGTCCTTCCAGTGCTCTACTTGCTGTATTTCTGGCTGAAGTGGTTCTTCACCCCATGAGGCAAAAAAGTTTACATTTTGAGGCTTTTGCTGAACAACCAGTCAAAAGAACTCAGCTGCCAAAAATTCCATTCACCTGCAGCTCCCCCAGCTCAGACAAACAAAATCTGGCTTATGTGAACCTGTGTAGCTAAGAAGTCCTTCTCTGCCATAAATCTTGAATGGGATTTGGATTCTTTGCTGAGAATGACCTGTTTTCTGCCCAGGAAAGTCCTGACTCTACAATGCATGGCAAGAATGTGCCACAAACAAATGAACTCAGGGCACACAGGAAGAGTCATCTTGTACAGCCAGGGTTTATTTTTAAAGCTGAAAGAGTAACGTAGTGTAGAAAAATCTTTATCCTTTCCAAAGAGCATCTTCCTTGTTCAAAGTGAAAGAGCTGGCATTAATGAGCTGGAATGTACCTAGTCAGGAAAAAAACAGAAAAGAACTCGGAAGTCAATATTACCTTCCTATGAGGTGACAGAAAAACAGGATTCTGTGAGCCATGCAGAGCAAGCCAAACCACAAGGCTGTTACAGTATGCACTAGTGAAGATAAATTATCTAATTGCCTCTTGGACTACTTTATTTGTAGGGACATAATATCTGTTATCTATGCCTCTTATCCTTCATGCATGGAAACAAAAAATCAGTTTTGTTCTAGTTAGGTGTTTACTTCAGGAAAGAACCCCAAATATAAATCAATAATGGGCTAAAGGAGAATATGACTGCCTCAGTTTCTGCTTCATTTGCATGATATTTTTTTTGCTGTATGGCATTTCTGAGTGAGGATTTTTGCTGGTTTAGGAGTCCCACTGCAATCTCTAAGTTATTGCTCAGTGTCTGTGGCACAATCTGATCCTCCCTGCTTATGAGATTTTGTTTTAAGAAATAGACATGGAATTCTTTTTCGGCAAAACTTAACATCTGAAGCAGAAACATCAGTCGTATTACTTAATCATGGAAAAACTTACACAGGGGTCTAAATTTTAGATGTGTGATATAGTCTCAATTACCTTAAAGTGAGTAATCCAAATAACTTAATAAGGACAGCTCACATATTCCTATATTTAAGAATGGGCATAAATCTCTACAGCATTAAGGCCTGGTTTTGTTCCTGTATTCAGGTATTCAATATGTGTAGTGTTAATTGCATTGTGAAATAAATGACTGCTTTAGCCATCAGGAAGGTTTTTGTCCCTTAACTGAGGTAGTTGTTGCTTTGCAGAGATGATAATTCTTAGAAGACAAAACAACAATTTATTTTTAACATGTTAAAGAAAAGAAACATTCTGTGAATTTTTTGTAATATTAGAGGGGGGTGAAAAATCTCCCAAACAAATTGGTTATGAAGGTGGATATTTTCTGTGTATGCACCTTGAAGTTGTTGGACAACAGATGATTCAGATAGTGTTGCGGGTTTTTTTAGCCCTAAACTGTGTATCTCAATTCCATTTTTTCAGCTTGCTTAAAGTCTAAGTTGGTACTGTATAAACTTTGAAGAGCTTTTCTGCTAAATTTATTTTTAAAACCGAAGTGTTGCCATTACTAGACTACAGCTAGTGCGGATGGCATTTGAGTCAGGTGGATTTTTTTAGCCACATGGTTAGTGCTCTTGCTAGTTTTCCCTCTATTTTATTCCCTTTTTCTTCTGGATTTGTCATAATGAGATATTATACTGAACAAAGTACTGGATTAACTCACCTTGCATCTTTGAGAGATGTTTGAGATACTGATACACAATGAGTTCTACCATGAACTCTTTTCTGTAGACTGAGACGCACATCTAAAAACAGGGAACTTCAAAACCTTACATTAGGACTGAATGTTTTCCCAAGCTCTGTAGCCAATAGCAGGTTGTATTGTACATGTGCTGCATAGACTGTGAATAGGGAATGCAGGGGTTTGAAAAATACCCCAGATTCAGGTGTGAGGTCAAGCAGTTATTCCTGAAAAAGATCACAGTTTTGAGAGACAAAAGATCCCATGCAAGAAGCATGAGCAATCTAATGTAATGGCTCAGTAGTCGTGGGCAAGAGATTTAAAAAAGTAAAAAAGAAATTCAGAATGTCAAATGTAAGAAACAGTCTTGTAGAGAGACAAATAATAGGTGCTGCACGTTTGCATAATAGGCAACATGACTTCTCCAAAAAATAGAATAAAATGGAAGGAACACCACCACCTCCATTCCACAAATTAGTAGGTGAAGCTGGTATTACAAGTTTGATTTGCTGCAAAGATCTATCTTTCAACCTAATTGATGAGGAAATGATATTCTTATAGTATAATTTTGGAGATATATAATTTAGGAACATGTCATAGCTACTGAATAAATTTTTAGTAGCGTAAGGTAGGTAGAGCCCAACAACACATCCTCTCTTCTTGGGAACGAAGTCAAAGAAAGAGATAAATGGAAATATTATAAAGGAATAATTGCATGTGATGTTAATTCAGCACTTATATTTATTTAAGAGGAATTTCTTATATGGGCTCATGTTGTGAACTTTTCTTTCTCAAGATAAAAAAATAAAAAATAAGCTGTATGATTCGTAGTTCATTTTGTGAATGTAGGGTTTCCATAAATTGTTTTGTTGATTGACACATCAGCATGAGATGTACAGGTGTATACTTTAATGTTGCTGCTGAATTAGTGTTGAGTGACTGGCTGGTTTAGAGTGTCTGTGTTGAAAATATGTGAGCAGCCTACTCTTTCTGCAGGCTTCAGGGATCAAAATTCCAGTACACTGCCTGACATATCTCACAACTTTTTCATCTGCAAAAGACCATGCCAGAAGTTCAGATATGTCTCATCTTCTGCATTTGAGAACAGAAAGAGTAGGCGTTCTTAAAATGTGCCTACAGATACAGTATATCTTAAATGCTAACTTAATTAAGGTTTTTTCCCCAGACTGGCTCTAGGTAAGGATGACATGCCTCAGACTTCAGTAAATCACGACTGAGGGTTCAAAAGCAGGTCTTTCACTTGGTTTTCGTCTGAAGAATTTTGAGATAGTTGACTGACTTGCAAACACAAGGTATGAGGGATAAGGCTAAGACATCTTTTTGTCACAACAAAATAGATATTTGAGTTTATCAGATTAATATGGGCTAGTCATTCTGCTATCCAATAGATTATTTTTTTTTTTGAATAGTCTTTCTACTTTAAAAGGTCTTTCCAGTACTTTATTGGAAGCAAACTGATTACCTGGCAGTTCTTCCTTGTACAACTTGGTAAGCATCAAAATGTCCAGGTTCAACTTAATACTTGCGAACAGTCATGCTTTCTGGCTCAAGTCTGGAGCAAGCTGCTGGAATGAAGCACTGAATTGGTGTTTGCGGTGGGGCAGTGGAATGTAGAGGCTGCGGGCACCATGGAATTACGAAACTTGTGTTGGGCTGATCATGGTCAAGCTGAGCATTCCAGAGATATTCACAAAAGCTTGGCTACCTCAGCCATACTCAAAATTCTTATGCAGTGCCCTTACACGCAGTTTCTTTTTGCAGGCTTCTGCAACCTTCCAGGAAACTGAAGCCCTTTCATTTCTAGCAGGTGACTTCTGACAGTATGTTGCTCCTGAGGAGAGCTATTTAAGACATGCATAGCATTAATTTAGTCATTTGACTTGGAAATTACATGCCTTGCAGGAATTTTTGGTGACTTATCCCAGCGATAACTGAGGGCCAAAGGGGCAGGAAACAGTCTAAGTGCAAACTAATACACATAAACTGTGAAGCAAAATTCAGCAGCCAGAGCTCTAAAATCATGAGACACATCTTCCCCTTCCACAGCCACTTTCAGCAGGTTCTTGGTTAAGAAGCCGTCACAGTAGATCCCTTCCCTTGACAGAGCACTGTTTTCATGTATAGCTGTCAATCCCATTGTGTCAAACACTTCATATTGTAAGAAAAATGAGAATTATTGGAGTTGACTAGGTTTTTAGATTGAATTTGGACTTCTAAATTACTTGTATTCTCAAACATTCTTGGTCCATGTTGCCTCCCAAATAATTAGGGCTTTTGATATCCTGGGTGTCAAGGTCTGTGTATGCCTAGGAGCAAAATTGCATGGAATGACTGGCATGGATTTCGTTAAGTTTGGTACATCCTCATTAGGGTTTATGACCAACTAGATGGCCATCTTCTTAGAGTTGTTTATGAAATCCCAATAGTATTTATTCTTCACATGAATTTAATGATTTAGCTAATTTAAAGATAAAATTTTATTTCAGTTATTGAAATTCCATCTCATTTTCACAGATGTGTTGCTCCTTCTCAATCAAATGTTTAAATGTAATTCAGATTTGATAATGTTTTCTTTATCTCTTCTTTTTGCATGTTAGAATAATGTTTATAAAACTGGTAAGCGTGATGCATTATGTCAGTAAATGGGAGGAACGGAGTGAATATTTGCCACTTATGCAAAATGCCTAACCAGCTTTCTGTAATTACCTTTGGTTCCCAAAACATAAGATATCACAAAAAGTTAGCCTTTGGGAATACTGAACAGTGGTGCATGGGCTTGTTTAGCTTCGCTGTTTGCTTCAAGTTTGTAGTTATATTTGAAGTCGAATACGTGAAACCTTCTAAATGTATCATAAGGTTCTGCAACGTGTGGGAATAGATCTGTGAATTTCTGTGTCTACCTGGTTGCCGCCAAGTGTTCCTAAGTTATTTCCTTTTCGACTGCTCAAGTACAGTGGTAACTTTTTATTTAGGCAAAGTATCTAGCAGGGAGTAAATTTATGTCACAGCAAATTATTGCTCCCACTGTAACATTCTCTTTGATTGATCTTACATTGATAGTTTCTGATTAATGAAGTTCCTGTTCTAAATTATAAAGCAATTTAAGAAAGCCTTTTGACTTCACTGAATTGTATCAAAGACTTTATTAGTATCATGTTTTAATACCTGTCCATTAACAGTCTTTAAGCAGAATTTTAACATTTAGGGCTTGCTATCCATACAGGCAGATATTAAAATGTCCAAAAGTAAATCATGTAGGTCTAGGAGTAAGTGCAGTATGTTCTTAAGACCTGACTGTGTCTTGCATATTAATGGGTTATACTTTGGTGGTCTACCAAAAAGAAAAGACACTGTGATTAGCAGCAGTGGTATGGAATACTGGTATGGAGCCACGGCTCCTCAGAAGATGTTTGTCATTTATCAACAATGGAAAATCGTCATCAGATGAGACAATCTAGGCAGTTTGAATATCTCCATGAAGACAAGGAGAAGCTAGTGTTTTGTACTAAGCACCTGGACTTCAGAATTACTTTGATAAATTCTCCCAATTTGATTTTATGAAAAGAGCTATTGTTTTGTATTCTTTTTTTCTGGACAAGTCGGAACAGTGGTGTCAGAAAATGTTTCTTTTTTCTCCTATTTCATAATCCTATGTGAATCATTAGGTGCAAATTTTACACTCCTGATAATCTTTCAAAGAGGGTCTTCTTAAGGTTCATTATATAGACTTTTCAGGGAGAAAAACCCAGTTCTGATGGTGAAGACTGTAGTCTTAAACATTCCTGAACGACTGCTTTTTATTGAAAAAAATAGGTAATTTAAACTGAAATTAGAGGAATCAAATTAAGAAGAAAATATTTTAAAATCTTAAAATAGCAATATGAAGTTTTGTAGCACTACATTTGGATACTTTAATTTTTTATATTAAATAACCCAATAAACATCTCTGCTCAATGAACTTCAGGATACAAATAGCAGTGAATGATGCCTCTGAAGTTAAAAGCACTACCCAAACTGCCTGGGAAAATCTGGTAACACTATAGGTGTGATTTTTTTTGTGGTTTGCTGTTTTATTTTTTTTTTTTAAATGGAAGGACTAATGGTTTGTTCAATGCTGGTGATGAACACAAGTGTATTGTTCCTCCTAAATACATACATATGCCGTGTATAACGCATTTTAATAAAAGCATAAGGACAGACAGCTCTTTACATGCTTTTAAAGGTTGTCTTTAAGGAAGCAGGGAGAGTAGAGGCAGGCAACAAGCAAACTAAAATTCGCTTCACTCTCAGACTGAGTTTCCAACTGAAGATGGATATTGCCTTTATTCGGTTGTGGTGGGTTAACCCTGGCTGCGTGCCAGGTGCCCACCAAAGCCCTATCAATCCCCTTCTCAGCTAGACAGGGGATAGAAAATATAATGAAAGGCTTGTGGGCTGAGATAAGGAGAGGGAGATCATTCACCAATTACCGTCACAGGCAAAACAGACTCAACTCGGGGAAATTAGTTTAATTTATAACCAATCAAATCAGGGTAGGATAATGAGAAATAAAATCTAAATCTTAAACACCTTCCCCCCACCCCTTCCTTCTTCCTGGGCTCAACTTCACACCCAATTTCTCTGCTTCCTCCTCCCAGTGGCGCTGGGGGATGGGGAACGGGGTTGTGGTCAGTTCATCACATGTTGTCTCTGCTGCTTCTTCCCCCATAGGGGGAGGACTCCTCACTCTCTTCTCCTGCTCCAGCGTGGGGTCCCTCCCACAGGAGACAGTCCTCCATGAACTTCTCCAAAGTGAGTCCTTCCCACAGGCTGCAGTTTTTCACAAACTGCTCCAGCGTGGGTCCCTTCCATGGGGTACAGTCGTTCAAGAACAGACTGCTCCAGTGTGGGTCCCCCACAGGGTGATAAGTCCTGCCAGCAAACCTGCTCCAGTGTGGGCTCCTCTCCCACAGGGTCACAGGTCCTGCCAGGAGCCTGCTCCAGTATGGGCTTCCCATAGGGTCACAGCCTCCTTCAGGCATCCATCTGCTCTGGTGTGGGGTCCTCCACAGGCTGCAGGTGGATGTCTGCTCCTCTGTTAACTTCCATGGGCTGTAGGGGGACAGCCTGCCTCACTATGGGCTGCAGGGGAATCTCTGCTCTGGCTCCTGGAGCACCTCCTCCCCCTCCTTCTTCACGGACCTTGGTGTCTGCAGAGTTGTTGCTCACACATATTCTCAGTCCTCTCTCTGGCTGCTGTTTTGCAGGGTTTTTTCCCCCCTTCTTAAATATCTTATCATATAGGCACCACCACTGTCACTGATGGGCTCAGCTTTGGCCAGCAGCAGGTCCAACTTGGAGCCTTCTGGCATTGGCTCTATTGGACATGGGGGGAAGCTTCTAGCAGTTTCTCACAGAAGCCACCCCTGTAGTGCCCCTGCTACCAAAACCTTGCCACAGAAACACAATACATTCTGTACAAGGTTAACTACATCAGCTATGAAGATAGTCGGCTGCTTTGTTAGCCGTGTTGCTCCGAGGCTTTCATCTTCTCTAGTTCTCCAGATATCAAGAACTATTGAAAATTTCACTTTTTATGCAGGTTCCTTAATGCATAGTTGACCAATAAGAACACTGACGCAGTCCCAGGCGATGATGTTTTTTCCGGTGAAGTTCATACAAGTATAGCCAAAGCATAATATCCTACAGCTTTCAGTCAGTCTTATCATTTTGACGTCTGCATTTTTCTTTTGCCTTCAGGCAGTCCATTATCCATGGACATTATCCATGTGGCTCTTAGAATCCTAATATCTAGACACAGTGATGTACAAATGAACAGCATTAATTTGTGCTTGGCAGGTCTCTTCTGTGTTCCTATCTAGAGGGAACAAGCTAGCACAGTACTAATTCCAGTTTAATTTTTGTAACAAAATTTCATTCTTAGGACTTAATATAGTTATTCCAGACTGACAAAAAGCTGAGGTTAATAAACTTCACTGTTTCGAAGGTTTCAGATTTATTCTGTTGGAATCAATGTATTTTAGCAGACCTTGTGAGCCAGTTACTACAAGTACTACTCCAGCAAAATGCTGCAATTCAGAAGTGCCTGTATGAAACCTGTTCGCAGTGAACATGGTGGCGACACTTATTGTGAGCTGTAATATGCGGGAATCTCTTTAAACAGACTGAAGTGAAATGTGGCTCTTGGGAGCTGCCAGTGCTTTATGAAGATGACCTTGGCATATGCCTCTGAGATCATCAGTCACACCAAAATTTTCATGAAAGGAAGCTCTATGATTGGATAAGATTCTTAGATGAGTGCAGAATTTGAGAAAGGTGATGATTCATTCTGATAACAATGAGGCAGGAAAAAGGGACATCAATCTTTGCTTTTTGCAATATTTTCTATGGCAAGAAATAGGCCAAAAAAGCCAGTTTACGGCACAGTGAGAAGTAACAGATTTAGTCACTACTTGATAATCATGGGTTTTGGCAGTGTATTAACACTAGCCTCATGCTTCTGGGCTTTTGCTGATCATCCAGAGAAGTGTGAAAATAATTACTTTTCCCTCCTTGAAGCTTTATTAGAAAAATGTTGCCAAACTGGTTTTCAAAACTTTCAGAAGTTCTGGGAGAAGGCTAGGACATTTGGAAGACTGCCTGCAAATTAAATAGTAGCACAAATTCCTGGTACACAACCAAGGGACACAAACCGCACAACGAAGGATCCATTTGGAGTGCAGCAGCTTTTCTGAATGCACTTGCCCATCCTTAAGACTGAGTTTTTCACAATTTTAGGTGGAATTGAGCTAAAACCAGAGAGCTTACCTCTCCAAATAGTTCTTAACCTGGTTCTTTGTCCCTGCAATGAATGGAAGGAAAATACAGGTAAAATCAACAGGACATTTGGGATGTTGTAAATTAAGACCCACATGTTGTGACCTAGCTCTAGGAGTCGCTAAGGAGTCTTAACTCCTTCCCCTGTGAATGGCTGAGATGACATTCAGCAAAATGGTCTTCATATTTGGGGTAGCTGAAAAACAATTCGTACAGTTTCAAAAAAATACGAGCAACTTCAGGTGAACAACGGAAAATATTTTGGAGTTATCTTGAAGGTCGTGTTAAGGGACTGTATAAATCTGGCCATGCCCTCCAGTAACCACTCCTGGGACTCCCCACCTCCCCATGGACCCCCAGGGTGGGGAAGCCTCTGCCTGAGGGGTGCCCTACACAAGGAGAAGCAATGCCTCTGCAACTCCAGGTAACTGCTGTTTAGAAAAGTTCCACCTGTAATTTCTCTTTCAAAAAAAAAGAGCCCTCTCTGATCGAGAGGTGAAGCAAACTGCTAAGCTCTATCCGAGATTCTACATGTTGTGCTATATCTGGCTGTCATTATCGATGCTTTTTGGCATAGTAATTAGTGTCTCACAGAGCTGTATAGTTAACTTGGGCTCTGAGGAAGACAGAATCCTGTGCTTAGGGTAATTCTGAGCTCATTTAAACACCTGGAAGCAAGAAAGACTTTGTTTCTTGTTTTTCTTCAAATAATAGCCTAAGGGAATCTGTCCCTTCAACCACCTTTCATATGTCAAATGAGGTTTTCAACACCAGAGGCTGTTCACTATGTGTATTTCATACAGCTAAAATACAATTTTTTTGCAAACTGATTTTTCTGAAAGTGATGACATTGAAGCTCATCTTCATCTTTGGTGATGCTGTCTTGCTTACTTAAATTCTTCCTTGGATAATTACATTAGAACTATATTGATAATCAGAATAGCTCTCCTTATTTTATGATGAAGCTTCGTTTTTTTTAAACAAAATTCCTCTACAAATAACAAACCAAGTTTACACTGAGGAAGAAAAATACCAGACAGACATGCAGTTAAGTAAGTAGGCACTAAGATAAAATATAAACATGCAAATACACAGTGCTTCCAAATAGATTTATACAGTGAGGCTGAAAGATGCTTGTATTGTCCTTAGCAGAGGTTGAAAGACTTCAGGCTGGGGTAATGCTTTACAAATACGGAGTAAAGAGGATAATCAAAGAAGGGAAAATAGAGCATAAAATTAGCAATCAAAACTAATTCAGAACGTTTCCTTTTTAGGCAGTCAATATCAGCAGTAACTGCAATGCAAAGCCTGAAAAGGGGGGAAACCCCCCAAATTTAGCAACCTGTTGCACCTCAAACCAAATGAAACAGTGCTGCTCCTTTCACTTCCTGTCTTTTTCTACTAGGTTTATACATATTTTTCCTTTTTTTCCAGTGAAAAAAAGTTCAGGGATGCGAAGCACCCTGGGCTGATACTAAATGCTCTAGGTGAGGCAGTGGAACAGGTTGTCCAGGGAGATTGTGGATGCCCCATCCCTGGAAGTGTTCAAGGCCAGGCTGGAAGGGGCTTTGAGCAGCCTGGTCTAGTGGGAGGTGTCCCTGCCCATGGCAGGGGGGTTGGAACTAGATGATCTTTATGGTCCCTTCCAACCCAAACCATTCTGTGATTTATATCTACCTTTTCTCAACTGAGCCTGGTCAGTTAAACTGTTTCTTTAATACCAGGAATTAAGAGGCTGGGACTTGGTGTTTCACCTACACCCAAGCTTTAGTGAGTTTAAAACTGCTCATAATTGATGAAATGGATAATTTGAAACCTGGTTGTTGTTTTACAACTCTAGAGCATTTAGTGGCAGCCCAGGGGCCTTCACATCCCTGAACATTTTTTAACTGGAAAAAAAGGAAAAAAAAATTGAGGAGTGGCAATCACTCAAGTTAGCTAAGTCCCTTTGTGATTACAAGCTTCTTTCAGTGGTGATTAAAGTTGCCTAAAATAGCATCCTGCTATCATAAATGATAAATAAGGGTCTAAATATGCCTATTTTCTCCTTGTGTTTCTTCTCCTCTTCCATAGACTAATGACTGTGGGGGCCGGCCTTTGTCTTTTGCTTTTGTGTTTTGCTTTGCACGGCAGCGTGTTCAGCTGTCTGCTGTCCCTTTGGTTATATCATCCAGCTGTACCCTGTGTGGTTTGCCTCTTGATGTGCTGCTTGCTCTCAGGCCGAAGAGCACGTTCTTTAGAAAGTGGTCGTTCTCCATTTGGCAGGCGCATCCAAACAGATGGAGTTTCCTTTGCCTTCTTCTGGCAGCGCAAGCCTCTCTTGCATCAGTTCTGTCTCTGTATCATTTTGGTTTTCAGGGGGTCTTGTCAGTTAACTTCAAGAAACTGCTGGTAGCAACTGACTATGTGTGTTTCTGCCTTTTTGAAGGTCCAGAGCCAGACTGAGAACCCTGAAGGATTCCTTCTCTGGCAAGATATGCAGTGGGTCACAGTGTACCAGCACATATGAAATTAAGAATTTCTGTGTGCTTGGTAATTTAGTGCAATATGCACAGTCTGTTTGTGCCTTGATGCTCATTTGAGGTCAGGACTTGGCTGTATTAGGATATTACCACAACATAAGTGGAGTTTTTGTACCAGAGGGATTAAATAGATAAAGTAAGAAAGGGAAACAGAGGTTCACCGACTTACTCAAAGTATATAGCGTTAACAAAACTATGAAATCCTACCTTAACTGAAACTGAAGGAATTTCTGGTATTGATTCACTGGGGTTAGATATTCACTATCGATACTCACCTCTGGTTCAGTGGCCCTCAATGTCATTCAACGTGATCTATCAATGGCCACCTGCCTGGAATGAAATGCAGCAGCTGCTTAACACTGCCCAGTTTAACTCTGCCTGCAGTTCATATTAGACAGAAAGAAAGAGAGAAAAATGTTCTAGCCAACTGAAACTGGAGGGAGAATTTTATCTGAAAAGAATGTAATTATCTAAATTAGAACTCTGGACAGGATTGTGAGACAAAAACTGTCACGGGAGGTGTGACAGCCAGAACTGGTCACAGCCTTTTTTTCACATTTTCACTCTGCCACTGTTTCTGATTTCATACAAATCCTTTCTATTTTTATTTTCTTTAAACCTTGTATAACATTCTAATTTTACAAAGACTGAGGTAATTGAAAGCTTCCATTGCTTATTGCTTTGTCAGTCGAACAGGGCAGGCATCTCCAGGTGTTATCACAACGTCCTGTGAAGCAGAACAAGTACTGGAGACTGATTTTCTAGGGCAGAAATGCCTTGTAGCTCCATCTAGAAAAGCGCTAGTGCTGCTTTCTCAGTAAGACATTATACATGGGTGATGGATCCTGTTCTGGGGGTTATTTTTTTTCCCCATAAGACACATATTTAAAAATCACCATCTTGCTTGTAGTTTTAAAATCACTGGGTATGGAACTAACTTCTAAAGGAGAGGTGCTGTTTAGATAAGAGAGCACAGGTCCAGGGAGCTTTTATTATTTTATGACCACCAGGTGACAACGTCTGCGGAGGTTCATCTTTCTGTGCCTTGTTCCTCTACCTTTAAAATGGCCATAAAGATAATGATCTTTGCAACATACTTTGAGAAAACATTAATACTAAAGCACTGTATAGGAACAAGTTCTTATAATTAAAGTCTAGATCTTTTATTAGCAGAAGTAAATGCAATATTTTAAGAGCAACCTGTATGAAATTATGCATTTCTTCTGTAAGGATCAGACCTCAGTTCAAATAGAAAAAGATATTTATTTCCTTCACTCCTTGCCTTAAGAACGATACACGGGTGATTACAATAGTAGTACACTAATTTTTAGTGTTAGCAATTTGGCCGCATCAGTTGACTGAATACTGTTCTGCTTTTCTGTTACAGAAGTCAGTACATACAGAGTGCATATCTATTTCTTACTCTATTTATCTGTTATAGAATGCACTTTCAACATCGTGTATCTACCTCTCTAGCCTCATGCCTCAACATCAGACACATTTTCTTAACCAATGTTAAAAATCTTGTTTTGACACAGGTGAATAAATAAGAGGTTTTCATACCAGAAACTGAGGAAAAAACTTGTCTGTGTGCAACTGTTGATCACACATCAAGTTCTCTAAAGATGTTTGTGTATTAGTTCACTCTGAGGACCTGTTCATCTAATGATAGCCAATACATATTTGTCCCTATTTTTTATATATGTACGTTCACTTTAATATACGCATATGTACACATGCACACACGTATAAAAATATATATATATTTTATATGTAAAAAACTTCAAGCAAATAGAGCTATTTCACATTGTGAATTTCTATAATGAAAGAGGAAGGTAGGGAGATTTAAATTTTGTATTGCCATTTTCTACGAGCTCAGGTTTCCTCTACAACTTTGTATTCATAATCTGTTCTTTATATTTTAGTGAAAAGGTTACAGAATATTCAAAAAATCGCTTTTGACTTCTTAAGTCAGAAAAGGGGATCTGCATAAGTGAGAACGCTGAGGAAAATAAAATTGCAAAATACTTTGCTTAGCTTTGTTTAGTTATTGTCCAGGAAACTGCTGTCCTCCCAAAACAGTGTCATGTGAATAATTCTGTGTATTTTTGAAGAATACATGCAGGATTTTTTTGCTGATAGAAACATGCAGACACATCAAACATGTTTGCATATGATACTCACGAAGATTACTCCATCTCAGAAAATTCATATAGTCCTCTTAGTTTTTTCTGTGACTAAGAGGTCAATCTGGTCACTGATTCTGTATTTTTAAACAAAAATGTGGTTAAGGCTGCTTCTGTTCTGCTTTCAAACAGCAAAGAACAGTAAGATTGTACTGTTGCTGTGTGTATGGGAAACAGATGCTTAATATAAGGGTTATGGAACAAATGTACTTGAATTTCAGCGCTATAGTTCTTGGCAGGGACAGTATCTAGCTGAAAATTCAGGAGCAAAGCTGAGCTTCTGGAAGATTATCATGGAAATAGGCGTGTAGGTAAAAGCAGATTTGAGAATAGGCTTTCTGGATTCTGCCCAAGCTCAATATGTGTTTTTGTGCAGAACGCTCCCCTCTCCTGATCCTGCCTCACAGCATCTGTCTACCTGTAATTACCTGCCCAACTTTATCTGATGTTCTCTTTATAGAGTTCTTCTGTGTGTCCAAAGGACATTGGCATTCATTGATAGTTATTATAGTGTTGCATGGTATTGCAGTCAGAAGTATTTATACTTTCAATAAAAATTAGTATAAAAGGGTTAGGTCAAAGATTCTATACTTTCAGCTATTGTAAATGAAAGTCTTTCTATTAAAAAACACAACAGACCAACATGGATGATACCGGTTTAACCACTCACATAACTGAGTATCCTCATTCTGTTTTGCCAAGTTATTTAATTTCATTTTCCATTTAGCAAGAGCCTTCCCCCCTGAAAATACAATTAGCTCCATCTGTGTGGCAAGTTTTTATTCAGCTCATCTTGGTGTGATCAGAAATTCAGTTCAAACGCGCAGTGAGAGGGCTGATTTAGCAGAACGCTTTTCATCTGTACTGAACTGCGTGAAATCTGAGTTGGTGACATAATAACAAAAGTTATTCCTCCATCATTTCTTTATGAACACCTGAAATCACTGACTTGTTATGCAGAGGCCAGCTTTCAGTCGTTAGTGACCTATAATAGACATGACCTAGCAACCAAGCAGAGAAAGTTTTATCCAATTAAAAATCCCCTGAGTCATCCAGTCTCTTTAAAATGAAGAATCTAAATAATAGATTGCATGAAGATAGATGACATTCTCAGCATCTACTTTGTTTCAGTCTTCAACACAAAGGGAAAAGAGAAAGAAGATGGGAGTCAGCTAAGTGAGATAAATGTGAATAAGGGTCTGGGAATATGAGGAAACAGACTTAATAAGAAGCAAGTAAAAGAATGCTTCAATAATTTAAAGTGTCTATAAATCAGTGAGGGCCCAGTGACATTTAACCAACAGTTTGTAAGGAACAGCAACAAGAACTGTGATGATGTATTGGCTGTGTTGAAGGATGGAGAGAGTACAAGTGAGCCACCAAGAAGTGAAGCAAAGGGCCAGTGTGCTGTAAGAATTCTTTTTAAGTGCATGAGGCAGAAGCCTCCCCAAACTATGACCCATTTCCTGCACACTAAGAAATACTGTATTTTGCATATGTGTGAAGGTTCAATTGCTATCAATTACAGAAACAATCTCTAAGCATCTCTTAGTGCAGCCTGAAAGTTTTCTTATGTATACCCTTAAGCTTTTGTGGTAATTGTTAGGATGTTTTTCCTGGAGGGAGGGACAAATACGCTCATGTAGGTTTTTTGTGTCGCTTCCATGTGTGGCAAGTTGCATCTCATTGTTTTTAATCTCCCTCTGCATTCCTGCTAGAATTTATATATCTGCTTGTAGATACATCACCTCCCTATTCTTCTCGCTAGAAAATCTTTAGCCAAGTTCTTATTTGGCTTGTTGAATGACTAGGAAGAGCCGTTTCCTTCTCCAGGCAGAATACCCATTGCTCAGTCAATTTGCTTCTGTCAGAACAAGGAGCTTTGAAGAGAGTGAAATTACAAACTGGAGAGAGAATTGCAGAAAGGTAAGATATTGTCTTATATACAGATTATTGGCTGGATGGTAGATGCTGGTTTTGCACAGTTCAACTGTAAAGGACTTTGTATCCCAGAATTAGCTGTCCTGTCTATAAGAGAACAAAGTGTTTCTGACATAATAGAAAGTGACATATGAGTCAAAGGAATAAAATATTTGAAGTATTGGACTAGCTGAGAGTTTGGGCCAGTAATTTTAGTGGATAAGGTTTTGAATCAGCGTATCGTGGCACGGATGAAATGAATGGAGCAGTTGGAGTTGGGTTGTTCTCTGAGTATGGAAAAAGCGAGTAGAGTCACCTCCATATGCGTCTGCTGTCTCTGGAAGTTATTCCTTTCTTAACTGAAAGGAGCCTCAATGTGATGACCTTAATGGCGTGCTGCAGAAGACCACTACAGGATGGGATTCTGGAAAGAGTTTAGGACTGTCATTGAAGTGATTTGTTGCTGTTCTACTTCTGTTAGATTAAATGCTACTTCTGTTAGCTTAAATTGAATAATAATTGTAATTTTTTTTCTTTAAATGTAATTGATGTTAGGATTGCTAGAATAGGGTCTTAAGTCTGTGAATGTATTCTACAAATGAGAAACTGAATTAAGCTTGAGATGTTAAGTAAATATATATATATGAAAATGCATATTTCATAAGGAGATAAAAAATATTGGTCTGAATTAGATGGAAATCTGCAGTGCCATTTTAGATCCTTCTCAGAGAAGCACTAAACATGAAAAATTTCAGAAGATTAGAACTATATGTCTCTTTGGGTCCTACTAATTGTAGTAATGATAATTGTCGTGTGCATTAACTATATTGCTATTCTGATTTATGTAGTTATAGCAGGACTATAACAGAAAGAAAAGTGAACATACTTAATTTCTTAATGATCTGGTATGCTTTAGTGCAAATGCCTTGAGCTCTTAAATAGCTAACTCTGTTCTTAAAAATGTAAATATGTATCTTTGAACCTGAAAAGAAAAATTTATTTCAGATCTTTATCTAGGTCATAAATATGTACATAACCTTTCTGTAAAGGCATAGAAGAGAAATTGGACTTTGTCCGAAATCAGACAAAACAATGGAATCAGACAAAGTGGAATTAGGCTGGTGCTGTGCTGAATGGGGAGATACTGATGTGCATATTCAAAATTAAGCTAGGTTCCAGTGCTTTCGTGAGTTTTATCTTGATATGTCATCTGAGGTGCTCAACTATGTGTAAGGGGGTGTCTGTATGAAACAGTGTTTGGGACAATGGGCTCCTAATCCCTGACTAAGCCCATTATACTTTTAGTTTCGTGATGGTAATGAGCAACAGGTAGAGGTAGGCTCCTTACTGTCGCTTTTATGAAAAGCTCTTAAATGTTTTGACTTGTTCCACAGAAAAACAATCCTGTTTCAGATAATTTTTTTTTTTATTTCTAATGCATAAATCTTAGATGCATTCCACTAATGATAAAAAGTCTCAGTCAATTTCTTTCTTTTCTTAAAGTCCATTACAGTTCTCATTTAAACATTGTGGCAAATGATTCATAATTACTTCAGTTTCAGGAGTATTCATTCTTTACCTTGAATAGAATTGCAATTAAACCTTTGGGTTTTTTCTATTAAGGATAAATTAATTTTCCCCTGGATCAGGTGCATTAAATTTATTACAGTTGCTTTTGAAAATTTAGGCACTTCTTCCATGATTCAATTTCTTAGGCAAGGCAAATGACTGTAGTATTAATTCATTCTACACACAGTATTTGCCCTAATAAATTTCTCCTGTTTGGTCTTTCGATCACAAGTGACAAATTAGAGAGGGGCGGATTTTGATTTATTTCTTTATTCATAGTTGGAATATGAATAGGACAAAAAATCAGGAAAGCCTTTATTTTTGTGGCTCACTGCCAATTTAACAGAGCAGTGAACTATTTAAAAAGGCTAAAATTCCTCCTTAAGCAGTCAATATGTAATAATGAGCATTGAATTATAAATGGAAATATGAAGACCTGAAAACCTCTACCTGGCAGGCGATTCTCTTTTTGCTTAAGAAAAAGAAACAAAAGAAAGATTAAAAAGGCATTTTGCAGATTGTTAGGATCCCAAATTGTACTCCTCATCTACTTCCATATGGACTTTCCAACATGGCTGCAGCTTGTGCCTGGATCTTCCTGCCGCCTGCGCAGTAAGAGCTTAAGGTAGCCACAGAAGTAGCTCTGTTGCGATTCTTGTATTTCCCAGTCCTTTACTGCTCCGCTTAATATTTCCATGAGCTGGGTGGAAATGTAAGGACTAAATAGACGATATTTGTAGGCTTGAGTTAAGCATTGCTTGAAACTTCTAGCAAGACAGGAAAACGTAGAGAAATGTTCCATGCCAAAAGACACGGGGCATGGAACTGACACTAAAATTATTTTGCCCAGGTGTGGGCTGGTGGTACCTAGGTGATCTTAAAAACCTCTCAATGACAACAGCCTCCTGGGCAGGATTGGATCTCACCAGTGCTTCCATATTGAGTTTGTCAGATTCCCCTCTACTGCTTCTCACTGTAACTCTTGCCATTGGCACATTTTCTTTACAGGGAGAATACACTTAGAAAGCAAACTTAAATCTACCTCTACAATACCTGTCTCGGTAAAAACGTTCTCTGCTTAACACCAAATAAGTTTTAGGACTTTTAAACTATTCTGTCTCTCTTTTTGTGATTGAAAATCTGCAAATCTGAGGATATAAAACTTCACTGCGGGTCATTCTCCTTCTGTTTCCCTATTTGTCACTTGGAAAGAGTCTGCTTGAGTTCCTCTGTTTTCTTAATTCTCTTCCTTGCTGTGATTTAGGCCCACTGGAATAGGAATCCCCTTGCTGTAGATCTGTTCAGACTGTACGGAGATGTTCTGTATGCACAGGACTGGAGCGATCCCACGCTAACTAACAACCCACCGTGCTTACCTGTTGGACTCATGCTCTGGCTCTGTTCTTGGAGCTGACTGTCTCTCCAGTCCAGGAAACTGCTCAGAATCAAGCTTTTCCCACAAGACAATAGGAATGCATCCAGGTTGGTTCTTGGAGCTGAAGCCTCAAGTCAAGACTCTCTAGGAAGGAGGCAGGTTAAATATAGCCTTACAGTCCTTTTTGCAACTTAGACACAGATAGCCAAATGCAGAAGGATTAGAGAATGTACATACGATCTCTTCAGCAGTGCATATACATGGAAAAGAGTGTGAAGTTAATGTAGATGGTAGAATAATGATTTTGAGTACTTGTAAGCAGAGTGTACTTGCTTCCAGCTTGGCTGTGACCTCACCATCCAAGATGTCCTATTCATTTCATTAGGGCTGATGGAGTAAGGATATTTACTTCATGCAGGTAAAGACTGATTATTTGTATCTTTAGAATCAGATTGAATCTGGCTTTTAATCTCCTCTGGCAAGCACCCTTCAGCAACTCTAGTATATTTCCGTTCTCCTGAATCTTTCATTTTTAAGAATTGTTCTTCCAGGTGGGTATACTTCACACATCATTTCAATTATTTATTGCTCTTTAAGAACCAAGAGTATGCTTGAAGCTGTTCAAGTCCCTCCCTTTGCAATTCTCTGTTGAGAGACGAGTCTTCTGTGTCTCACAGTGTGAGACCAGCTTGGTGAATACGTGATTTGCTGAGGGAAATAGAAGTTCACTCTTAGATGTTTTAATTAGAGTCAGTACAGGCAGACATGTCTGCGTGTAAGGTTGCCCAGCAGATAAAGCTACATTTATAGAAACGTCTAATTCTTTTAATAATAATGTTAGACATAGTGAATTGTTGTTCTTTCTGAATTTGACAGAGAAATGAACTTCCAAGAGGGAAAGTAATGCATGCCTTTTTCATACATTTTAAGGGGTATTTTTCTTTCAGATACTTTTGGTCACAGGTGGTCCGTGACACTGAGACAGATATTCGCAAGGCCTTGCATTGCCTAGTGACATTAGTGCCTTCGCTGCTAGCAAAGCAGCAGGGCTAAAAGAATACACGTTTCTGTGTCAATTGTAATTTGGTTCTTAGATCAACTTTGGTTCTCAGGAAAAGAACACATAGGGCTTTGAACCCCTCCAAGATTTCTTGTTTGGGTAAAATGTAGGTAGACTACTGAACTTGTAAATTCATATAAACAATTCAGGCATCCTAACATCTCAAAATGGGATGCTGTGCATGGCATTTGAGTGTACTAGAAATCCCTGAAATGGCATTTGCTGTGGGATTTAGGCCATTGTATTGATAAGAAGTCCAATGCACCCTGGTACATTGTAGTAATGATGAGTATATGGTATCTAACCAACAGACGATTGAGACTGGAAGGGACCTCTGGAGGTCATCTGGTTCAACCCCCATGCTCAAGCAAGGCTACCTAGAGCTGACTCCCCACGATTGTGTCCAAATGGTTTTTGAGTATCTCTGAGGAGGGAGACTTCACAACCTGTCTGGGCAACATGTACTAGTGGTCACTCACCCTCACTGTAAAAGGAAAAACCAAACACTCCCCACCCCACCCCCCTCCCCAAACAGAAACAAAAAAAAACACAACAAAGGACAAACAAAGAACAAAAAAAACCCAAAACCCCATTTCCTGATGTTCAGACGGGACCTCCTGTGTTTCCCGTGTTTCGTTTTGTGCCCATTGACTCTTGTCCTGTAGCTGCACACCACTGAAAAGAGCCTAGCTCAGTCGTATTTGCAGTCTCCCTTTCTGTATTTATATACATTGAGATTTCCTCTGAGCCTCCTCTTCTCCAGGCTGAACAGTCCTAGCTCTCTCAGCCTTTCCTCATAGGACATATACTGTAGTTCCTTAATCATCTTTGTGGCCCTTTGCTGGATCCTCTCCAGTAGCTCCGTGTCTCTCTTGTACTGGGGAGACCAGAACTCAACCAACTATGCCAGATGTGGCCTTGCCAGGGCTGAGTAGAGGGGAACAATCACCTCCCTCAGCCTCCTGGGAAAACTCCTCCAGATGCACGTCAGGATACTGTTAGCTTTCTCTGCCACAAGGGCACATTGCTGGCTCCTGTTCAACTTGGTGTCTACCAGAAGCCTCAGGTCATTTTCTGCAAAGCTACTTTCCAGCTGAGTGGTGCCCAGCATGCACTGGTGCATGGGGTTGTTCCTCCCCAGGTGCAGAACTTTGCACTTCTCCTTGTTGAATTTCATGAGTTTATCTGTCAGCCCATTTCTCCAGCCTGTCAAGGTCCCTCTGGATGGCAGCACAACCCTGTGGTATATCAGCCACTCCTTCCAGTTTTGTATCGTCAGCAAATTTTCTGACGGTACAGTCTGCCTCATCATACAGATCATAAATGAAGACATTCAACGGGATCAGATCTAGTATTGACCCCTGGAGTATACTGCTATTTACTGGCCTCCAACTTAGACTTCGTGCCACTGATCACCACGCTCTGGGCCCAGACATTCATCCAGTTTTCAATCCACTTCACTCAGTATAGGCTCATTCAGCACATAATTTGCCAGCTTCTCTGTGAGGATGTAATGGGAGAGTGCGTCAGAAGCCTTATCAAAGCTGAGGTAGACAATATCCAGTGCTCTCCCTTTATCTATCAAGCCAGTCATTGCATCGTAGAAGGTTATGAGGTTGGTCAACATGAATGGGTGTTATTGCCTAGACAATAGCATTCCCAGCAGACAGAATTATCAGCAGGATATATGAGAATAGACGTAGGGAACTGTGATAAAAGGCTGAGACAAGATGTGACTTAGGGCCTCCTGTCTTTGAATAAAGTTAAATGAAATGAATGCCATTTCCCCCATGTTAATGGTCATGCATTTTTTTTTTCTTGTTGTCAATAATATTTAGATCAAGATAGTCCTTTCTGGAAAAAAATTGAAAGGAGAAAATACCTTTCTTTAACTAGAACATTCCCTTATATTGAAGGATACTCCAATTAATGTTTTTGCCTAGTTTGTAACAGAGATTAAGCATCTGATTTATTAAACTGTTGTAGCTTTTGAGCCATGAGAGCTTTAGGAGCAGGGTCACTAAGCCCTCCTTGTTGGAGGTATTTGGCTTTGAGTAAACAGTCAGCTACTTACTGGTCTGAAGAGAGAATAGATCTGCAGTTGGTAACAAGGTCGTTTGGGATACTTGGATACTCATCGCAGTTCAAATGAATATTTAAGGATTTTATACAAAGTAGACAGGCCTCAACAAGAGAGAAGATCCTTAAATATTCATCAGAATAGGGGTTAGCTCTTGAGTCTCCCTGGTGAATGCCTTAACCACCAGACTGCAGAATTCTCCTTTCTCTATTGCTCCCTGAGTAGCCAAGCATTTCTTATAAAAGAGAACAGCTTCATAGGTGGACCATGAGGGCTTTTGCTTAGTGTGCCATGCGGACTTGTAATTAAGCACAGACTTAGGTTCAGGCTTCTGTCACAGATCAAGCAGAAAAAGGAATTAGTACATTGGCCTCTTACGTGTCAGGTGAAGACTGAAAGCATTAGATTTCTGGATGTGAAAGGACACAGGACTTTGTCATGTACGTTGTGTGGGATTGTATATGATTTAAACCACGGTACTCTACTGCCAAATTCTGTCAGAAGTCTGGAAAAATATAAGTTGTGCATCCCAGAGCGCCTGAGGAATTACTAAGTACTAGTTACTACTCTGTGGCTAAAGCACTGATAATACTGTGACTTAAAAGGGGAAAGTAACACTAGATTTTCAAAAGTCATATTTCCTTAAATGATGGCTTTTAGCACTCAAAGTGGAATTTGGGCCCTTATACATTTCTTGGAAACCTGTCCCTAATGTGTCAGGTCTCTCATTCTTAAAATAGAAGTACACTGTAGGATCATTTTCATCTTTTGATTTAAAAAAAAATAAAAAAATCAAAGGAAATAAAGACTTTCCCCCCCGTTTGTGACATGTTTATCGTGTTTCTAGTAGAACTTTTGTGTCATGATTGCTCATTAAAAACTGTCTAGGACATAGAGCCCTTCCTGGAGTTGTAAGGTTTCTCTTTTTTTCAGATTTTTAGCTAATCATTATGAGCATCTGAAGCAGAGTGATAAGCAGGAACTATCTGGATAGTGGTGTTTAAAAAAAAGAGTGGTGACACTGAGTAGAAAATGAAATGTCAACTTCACCCAGCTCTTTTTTTTCATGAAATGGAGCTTCTTACAGTCAAATTAGTGTAGATATCATTGATTACAAGAGTCCTTATTAAAATTTGTTAAAATCTCACATTTAGCAGACAGCTTTCTTGAAGATTGCTGGCACAAAAGCAATCCTTCTTATCAGCAAGCAAATTTCTATAAAGCTTTTACAAGAAGAAAAGAAAAAGAAAACAGCAATATTTAAAATGCTACGTAGTGCATAGCCACTGTTTGGGGGAGGGGGCGGGAATCAGTGGCTTTAAGTCATTGATATAGCAAACTCTTACATCTGTAATTACAATTTCTCTCCCTTCATAAGCTTTTGGGACATTTATCTTCATTCTTATTGTCTTTGGGGAGATTGCAAGCTATGTGGATCAGGGACTATATCTCATATTTGCCTGTGAAGTATGCACTAGGACTTCGCTATTACGTAAATTGACTTGAATTACAGGGTGCCCCTTTTGTCTTTCGTTCAAGACAAAATATTGAAACCTGTCCTTGACTTTTATGTAGTCTGATTAAGCAAAACTTCTCATGTTAGTGAAAGTTTCACACAATTAAAAGTGAACTGAAGATTTGATAAATAAAATTACTCTTTTGTGTTCTGGAGCTACATTCATTTTCTTCTTATACTGTTGTGTCCAGGAAGATATGATGAAAGGTAAAATTAAGGGTTCCTTATATTACTGTAGTAAATCCCACATATTCCTGTGTTTGTGTTTGAGGGAAAAGAAGAAAGTTTGTCAAGTGGTAATACTCCCTTTGTGTGTGTGTTTTATTTTAGTTGTTAGAAAAATGCTATTGTACAGAGAGACTTATGAAAACAGTGTTTTAGAGAGGAAAATAGAAAAGGTGGAGAATTTCTTTTAACTTTTTCATAGGGAGCATCTGTCTCCTCATGCTCAGGAGAAGACAGAGAGCTTAACACCATTCTGCTTTCTAAAAATGTTTTTGGTTTGGTTTTGTTTGTTGGTTTGGTTTTGTTTTGTTTTTTTAAAAAAAGCAACCCAGATTATACCCAAGATTAATGATAGAGCAGTATTTGGTTTACGCTAAGAAAAGCCAACTTTTTGTACTGATGCAGCATGTGAAACTCGCAATTTTGGTTTTAATGAACCAAAACAGTAAACCAAGGGCAAAAGAATAACGTTTCTGCGTAGACATTGCAGTGCTTCCTCATGCTCTGAAAAATTTGGACCACGTGGTTCATTGGGACACCTACTTTTGCATGTTGCTTAGGACAAAAGCCATGCTTTTGCTGCAGGTTTGCTATGCTTCAGTAACCATTGTGGGGTGGCCTTGGACTCTTGCTCTCTCTGTCCCTCCTCGCCCATCCTGTCAGTGCAGGGACTGTGTGCACAGCAAAGGAGATGTGGCCAGGATGTCCTTGTGTCTTGCAACCTCGGGCTGAACTAGGACCTCTGAATACAGGAGAGCATGGTACCGTGTGCTGCCTACTGACCTGAGGACCTGAACCTCACTCTGCAGCACTTCCACCCGTCATCTGCATGAAATCTGGTTTAAGTAGCAAAATACCAAAGAGATTTTCTACAGGCTCTAGATTTCTGTGTACTATGTTTTGACTGTTTTTAATCCATTGGTTCTATTGTCACAAAAAACCCCAAAGGTTTTTACCCATGGCAATTTGTTTATGTGTGGTACGAGGAAATGGAATTGACCCTTCTTTGCTGGCACAGCTTGTTATTCGAAGTATTTCTTCACCCTTGACAAAATATCAGCAAAATAATTTTAAGTAATCTGTTGAAAATAATAATAAAAAACATTTAACTGTTAAAGTATAAACAAATCAAACACATTATAGACTCCCTTGTTATGGTTCTAAAATCGTTTAGGCTTGAAATTAAGATTGGCAAGCCATGACTGCATTTAGTAAAGAGCAAATGAAGTATTAATTGTTCTGTTTTTCAGTATCCAGTCTGCAATTTGAATAACTAATAGGTTTCTGCTGTAACCTCTAACTGATATAAGACTTCACTGCTTTGGAATCGTTCACATGGTTCCAAACGTGCCCTAGTTTTTATTTAATTTTTTTTTCATTGAGTATTCCAGCTTGCTTTTCAGCTTTACTGCTCCTGTCATTGCCAGTGAAATGATATCAATAATCTGAAACTTTCAGTATTTGACTTCCTTTGAAGTTGTGAATAGCTGATATTTTGAGAGAAGCTGCTGTTCAGGGACTTTGTAAAAAGAAATGTACTAAGGCACAAATAAGGTTTTGACTTAGCTGGCCTACTTCTGAAATCTAGGGCCTGATTCTGCTCATTGTGTGAGTAGTAGGAAAGCTAAAATTGATAGCATTCCAGTGGTAGACACGGAGAGCGTTCCTTCTGATAAAGTACCTTCTGTTTTGCTTAAAACAGTATTTACTACTTGTGGAATGATGAATTTAAAAATAAGAAGTATATTGTGGCTCTTGTAACTACACCATTGTTCCATATGCCTGCTGTCTAACCAGATGCCTCATACCTCTTCAGACTAAATGGAAATAAATTAAAAGCAATAAAATCAATACTGATCTATTTTGTGCATACTCAATGAATGAAAAGTAGGCTTTCCTGTTGAATAGATTCAGACATCTGCACCACTGAGTAGTTAAATGTAAACCTGTTATGCGTAGTGATTTGTTAATTAATGATCTGCCCAAGTAGACACAAGGGGGAAGAGAACAGAGGTAGAACTCTTGGAAATGGAATTAATACTCAAATACTAACGACATAGTTTTCAAGAGGGCAGTCAAGTGAATAAAATGAATAATGAAGTGTGTCTTAAAATTGCAGAGGAACTGATGAACCTGTGGATAAGTGCATTGGGTCAATATAGAAATGAAAGGATGCCTGTGTGGGAAGGAAGGGAAAGGAAATGTTCATTTTTATCTATTTGCTACATGTTTTTTTCCTTTTTCTCTTTTTTTCATATATTTACACATGCAGTATTTATAAGACACCATGTAATGCCAACTAATCTAGCGAAAACATATGTTTTAAGACGTACCTTGCTCAAACTGTGTGGTAACCCAAGAAGAAGAAATGACAGCCTGGAGCAGTAGTGGAGAGAGGGGATGTTCTTGTCGTTAAAGCACCAGAGAGTGGTCTTGGGAGATCTGTGTTCAATTCCCAAAGCTGTTGAGAGCTCCATATGATGTTGGGCAAGTTGGTCAAGCATAAACTCTTTCCTCAGCCTCTGGAGTTCCTTAGCTTGTGTACTTTTGAAAATGACTTTCCTTAAGCTGTCAGCAGCAATTCTGCCTTTATCACAGTTTTCACCTATGTTTTTAAATTTCAGCTCTGTCATAAGAGATTGTAGAGCTGTAGAGTTGTAGAGAGTAGCATTGTAGAGCATCTAGTGAATTGAAACCCTTCATGTGAGTTTCTAAGCGCTTAGGATGGTGAACACACAGTTCTTAAACGGTGATAAGATGAACTTAAACTGTGCTGTGGCCTCTTCAGTTAGAAAAGTAATTCCTATACTTATACTACTAATTCAGATTGAATAGTTGTTATTATGCTATTCCTTGAATGAGCATTGCTGCAATTCTTGTGTTGAGGCTTGAGCTTTATACATCAGTATTCTGGTCAGTCAGGTGAATGCAGATGTTTTCTGGAATGGATTTGCAGAGCTGTGAAGTTTTCCAGTCTTGCATTGAGCTATCTCAATGTTTTCTAAGCATCTCCTCATGAAATTTATACCCGAAATCCATAGGAAACACTCCTGAGACTTGAATTTATAACTTTATGTAATATGAATTCAGATGATGCTTCCTCCAAGAATACAGGTATTCTGTAAGTGGTGGAAACTGCATTCTCAAGACTGTGTTACTACTATATTGTTACTGTCAGAAGAACTTGGAAGCCTTTAGAACAAGTGAAGAAATTGATCTTCTAAGGTAAACAGAAATACTTGGAATCTTAGGGCTTGTGTAAAGGCTGTGAGATTCCTGAAAACAGAGTAGAAATTAGAATGTGGGATAAAAATCACAGCATCTAACTTTTAGACACCTGGGTGTGTAATGGGATTGAATGCGTGACTTGGAGCCTCAGTCACTGCAGGATGCATGAAGAGATGCACCTAAGAGTAGAATTACTGTAAAGACCCTTATGGCTCTAGAGGTTTTGAGCATGCTTAAATTGTTTCCAGCAATGGGCTGCTGCAGGAGAGCTTATCTGGTTGACAGTGGTCAAGAGAAGGTGCTTCTTTTATATATCTGTTAAAGTACAGGACTGTGCACTTGTGTGAGGGTGCATCCTACAATTTTTTGAAACCTTATAGAAGTGGATTGGGAGAGTGTAAATCTAGGAATGCCTAGCATACTGATCTTAAGGGTTTCCACAACTGTAGGGACTGGATATTCCTATTAGTCAGTTATCCTGAAACCTTCCTTGCCTCAAAGAAGGCGAGGAGTTTACTTATGAAAGTCAGAAGTACGCAACACGTAGACACGTGTCAGAAAGGAAATACATGTTCTGTTGCTCATTGATAAGCGTGCTTTTAGCACTTCGGATGCATTTACACAAGATGCATATTTATTTGGAGAGGTACAGAATCATACCATAAACATAACTGGGGCTCATTCAGACTTAAATCTTGGTTCTAAATTCCAGAAAGAGGTAATTTCTTTTGCTTTTTTTCCCTTGGCTTTTGACAAACCCTTATGACTCAATCTCTTAGGTTTGAATGTGTTTCCAGCAAATTGTTAGACCATCTTGAAAGACAGATTATTCTTTCTGCCCCCAGGAAGTCATTCACAAATTGTGGTGCTTTGGTGTTTATTGGCTTATACAGGCATATGTAGGTTTATGGAGATGCTTGTAAATATTGACACAAGGCTTTTGCCTGAGATCAGGTATGCTGTATGTTACAGTGCACTGTGTAGGAGGGCCAATAGGGTACTTGATCTTAACACAAACTCTTCTGAGTAGTATGGCAGTAAAAATAAATCTGTGCAGAAAATTGGTAAATTATGCTGACATGGCATATATAACTTAAGTCTTGCCACTCTCTGGAGTTTTTGTTCTTAAATCTGCCTGTAAGGAGATATGCTTGTTTGTATAGAAGTATGAAACGATAGTCACCAAAGCATGGGCTGAATTGTTTGAGACAAAGTTTTCATGTGAACTTTGCTATGTGAAGCTGCTTTCGTATGATGAGATGATTCTGGCTAAAGAGTTGCACTTCTCATGACTATTGCTTGCTTCTGCCTGACATCAGCTCTTAGTCTGTCACTTGGTTTGGCAAAACCATTCATAGAGCCAGGATTGCCACTGGAAGCTGATCTGGTTAATAATAAACCACCCTTAAAGACAGATGTCTGCAGAAGGCATAGCTGTTGAATTTTAAGTGGGTATATAAGAAACCAATACTAACCCCAGACATTTTGTAATATGCAAGCCGGCATTAGATGATTTAAAGCTTTGTACAGGAATTAATATGTTTTTGGGGGATCTAAATTGTAGGAATTGGATGTCTGCACTTCTGAGAGACTGGTCTACAGGTCCTTCATGCTACTTCCTGAACCTCATCCCACCCTCTTCGTTAATAAACGTAAATCTTTGTATATACAGAATGCTAAGGACAATTCATAAAGGCTGTCTCTATGACCTCATTTTGTGTAGTCTAGATAATTCAAACAGACAAATCTGTTGTCAAAATCATAAAGCTGTGTTTCTGACACCATCATCAAGTAGCAGAGGAATGATTATGTTGTCAGAAGATTGGCATTATATTTCCCAAATACTGAGAGTGAAGGCTGGACAATGAGAGAAAGTAGTCCACTTTTTAAACATGCACTTATATAATGGGACCATAACTTTAGAATAAGACTATTAAATAAATAAATAAATAAAAAGGGTCAAATCTTTACTGTCAGAAGCCAAGACATAACATGAAAATTGCATTTCAGATTTGATTGGTTTGGTTGGATTGGTTTAGTATTCAGGCTTCTTACCTGATCATTCTCATGGAATTTTCTTTATTTTCTCAATAGAGTGGCATGTCATATCACTTTTCCCATGCTTTCACACTTTTAATCCATGGAAGAAAAAAGTAAGAGAAATAACTTGGTGTTGCAATATCTTGGTGACTATTATTCTGAAATTTTATGAAGAAATGGAAAATGATTCTTTTCACATTCTCTTGCCTCTTCTCCCAGTAGAGTAAAATAAAAAATCATATCTTCAAAGTCTAATATTCTCATGAAAAAGTTAAATTAACTAAACTTAAATCTATTTTTGCTCTATGGGGAAAAAAGATGAGATGGCTTCTCAGAAAATTATAGCTCTCTGGAGCTAGTTCTCTGTCCCCTTTTTGTCAGTTTAGTAAGAAAAAAGGGGAGAGGAAGACAACAGTAAGTGCCCTATACAAATGCCAGGTAAGAAAAGTGTTATGATTACACATAATAATGAAATAGTTTCAGATGCTGACTTGTGAACATTTGTACAGTTACCCATCTTTGCCGGGGCGTCTGTATGTGAGTACTGGATTTTTTGAATGTGTGATAACTCTAGGATGGTTTGGGAAGATGGGCATACAGTACAGTATCATTCACGGCGATTGTGTCTGTTAATAACTGGACGGAGAGAACCTTCCTTCTCACTAGGGTGGTCTGCTATGGGGTTGTTCCTGAGCTTGGGCAGATTGGAGCCCAAGTGATGGATCTTTCAAAGTTTCACAACAACTGCGATTATATAGAAATACCTTAAACCAGATCACCAGACAGTGAAGAATGTTGGATTTTTTTCCCCTGTGTTTTTTGTGGCTACTTGGGATCTGGGAAGATCAAAGGGTCTGTGCACTGATTTAAACAACTCTATTTCAGTAAGGTGCTGTAAGTAATGGCTACAGATGTATTCGGTGTATTACAAAAGTCTTAGGGAAACAGCAATGCAACCACTTGGCTAGACTTTTTCTACCTTATATTCTTATATCTCTCATGATTTGTGAGCCCTTACAACAAAGATCAAAAATGCTGTTTCATTCTGTAATTTCAGTGCTTTAATTTACAGTGCAATTTCTAGAAGCTGAGCTGGTGGCCAGATCTCTGCAATGTCTTCCCACAGGACACATATAGGATCTTCTTTCTCGTAGCAATTTTTGTGAGTTAGAAATGCAAGTGTCTCGCTTGCACAGCATCTTGTCATTGTGCCCAGGGTCACTGAATCTGTGTGGGTACCTTTCTTGCTCCCCCGAAGTACTCTCAGCACTCACTTTGTTTTCTGGCCTGCTTTAGTATAGAGAACCATGTTGTAGAAGCCAGGGCTTTTGCCTGCTTGTGCAGCTTTAGTGGAGAGGTAAGGAAACATCTGCCTTTTCTAGAGCCAAAGGAAAAATATCATCCTAGTTGTCCCGCTCTTCTAGGGTAACTTTAAAATATTTAATTAAACAGCTCTGAACTGGAAAGGGGAGAAGGAACTTCTCGAAAATCGGTAGATCTGTGAAATCCAAGGCATTTCAATGTCAGTGAGCACTGAGTGAGGATAATGAAAGTCATAAAACCTCATTGAACTTCACTGTGACTACTTGCACCTTTTAGGAGAAACCATGTTACAGATCCTTGACATTCCACTGTGGTCTGTAGTATTAATAAAAAAGCCTTGTCTGATTCTATTTCTAATTTACAAAGATTAGTCTCTAGGACATGCAAAAAATGTGTAAAGCTGTGCAGTATAATTTTACACTTGAAGCAAAAAGAAATGTGTTTAAGAAGTAAGAACATGTTTCAGCGACTGCTTTTTCTGCAACTTGCTAATCAGTAGAGATTTTTTTGAGGGAAGGAGAGAGGATACTAGAAAAAGTATTTATCTGAACCTACTGTTAAGAAACACAGTAATCAGTTATCAGAGCAATGTAAGTGAGATTGACTTTATTTTTTTCCCCAAGAGAACTGTACTGTCATCCATGATTCTTGTATAACCCCTGTTTACGTTTCACTGCCTCCAGGTATTAAATGTAGACTTAATAGAGCTCGTGGCAGGCAGAATGACTAATTACTTGCGCTTCTGACCCTGTTCTGCTCTGGAATGATGGAGTACCTATTGACATGGGTGCACCCACCCCTGTGTTTTGACTATTGATCATCCTTTGGCAGCCACCAGCTGATGCAAGCACTAGTGTAACTGTAGAAATTACGCAATTGTTCATGCTGAAATTATGCATCATTGAAGAACTGAACTAAAAGCTTGCTTTTCAAAGAGACTTGGGACGCAAGTTTGCCCTTCATTTGGACTGCAGGTGGCTGTACACTAATATTTCCCAAATCAGTCTTCTCCATTTGTCATACCACCAGGACAGGCTCTGCTGCACTTGTCCCCCACCTTAGATTTCTCTTCTTTATTAATGGTGGGTTTTGATGAAGGCTCATGTTTTGTCATGAGCCTTCCCATCCATCTGAGGTGGCAGCAAATGGAATGAAATGAACACCATCAGTGGATTTTTCGTCATTTTTAGGAAAAAAAACCCCTGTGTTTTCTCTCACTTCTTAATGAAAAATAGCCCCTTCCAGCTTAAAAATGAAATCTTTTTCTGTGTTAAAAAAAGACATGTCTTCATTTCTTTTTAATTCTTCATTACTGTCAACATCATAGAACTGGCCATGCCAGGTTGTTGTTGTAGGGTTGTCCACTCCTAGCAGATTGTGTGGACCAGTGTATTATAGCTACTTTTGAAAGTTCTGATTCTGAAATGCTTCTTTGTAAAGAAGCATTTCATTGTTTCAATACAAAAAATATTCAGTGAAGCATGATTTTACTCCTATGTTTGTCTCCTTAGCTCTGGACTTTTTATTGTAGAAAATGGCTGTTTGAAAAGAGGAAAGCTTCATGTCATGTAAGGCATATCTGGTTTGGATGAAAGTATGCTGTGTCTTTTACAGTATGTGAAGGGTTGTCTTTGGCATTGTGTTCAATAAGGGATTGCTACAATTCCCCAAGCAGTTACTGAACATGCTGTGTATGCTTCAAACCGTTACCAGACTCTTCAACTAGAAAGGCAGGAGGCAAAAGTTTTTCAAACCCTCTTCTAATGAAGTCAGAGACAAATGGAGCAATGTTTGTCCCTTTGTGAGCAATGAAGGAGCATTCCACAGAATAAATGGATCATAGATGCCATATGTCATCTTTTCTTTTTTTTTTTTGTCTATTGAAGGACTTTCATATGTTTTAGGTAGCACTTGCATGATTAATACTGGGTATACTCTTTCTGTAGTTGCTGCCAGTGATTGTATTCTATGTTCTAGAGGGCAAGGCTGCCATCCAGAGAGAGACAGAAAGGCAGGAAGAATGGGCTATCAGGAACCTTGTGGAATTCGTCAAGGGCAAAAGTAAAGTCACAGAATGGTAGGGGGTGGAAGGGACCTTTGGGATCCTCTAGTCCAGCCCCCCTGCCAAAGCAGGTTCACCTACACTAGGTTGCACAGTATCGGGTCCAGGTAGGTTTTGAATACCTCCAGAGAAGGAGACTCCACAACCTCTCTGGCAGCCTGTTCCAGTGCTCTGTCACCCTCAAAGTAAAGAAGTTTTTCTTATGTTCAGATAGAACTTCCTGTGTTCCAGTTTGTGCTCATTGCCCCTTGTCCTGTCACCAGGCACCACTGAAAAGAGTCTGACATTGCATTCTCTCCATCCTTGGAGATTTTCAAGACCAAACTGGATAAAGCCTCGAACAGCCTGGTCTAATCTCATAGCTGATTCTGCTCTGAGCGGGAAGTTGGACTTGAGACCTCCAGAGATCTCTTCCAAGCTGAATTGTCCTATGATCCTATTTTAGATACCAAAAGTTCCTGGATGCTAATGCATTGGGTAATATTCCATTTGTTTTCACTTTTAATATTACTTCTTTGTTCTTTTAGATAAAATGAATTGAAATAAGTAATACTATCACTGGTACGTCGAGTGTCTAGCAGTTACTCAAGATAGGCATTGGCCAAGATCCTGCTGAGGGACCTTATGCCCTTTAAATAATTTTGCAAAGCTTTTTTATATTCTTACCTGTAAGAAGTATAAAAGAAATTGTAAAAACTCTCTACTTTTCACTGCTATTTTAAGAACTTAGATGTGTTTCAATTTCCTTGAAGACCTGAAGCTGAAGTTTTGTTGCCTGTTTTATAAAAGGCTTTACCAGACTTTATGGATGCGTTTCACACTGTGAAAAATAGAAGAAAGCATGACTTGCAAGAAGTCATTTAAAATGAATAGAATAAATCAGAGGACTGATCTCTTCTGTAATCCAACATTTATGCACAGATTTCAAATACGGAGAATTGTTTTCCACTGCCTGCCCATTTAATCTGCCTTTTCTCTTTTCAGTGCTTTTCTCTCATTTGCTTTCTTTTTTGTATTTTGGTACAGAGTTCAGATGAAGGGAATGGCCTGAGGCTCTGATGGGAATATGGGCCAAAAAATATTTTTCCAATAGTTCAAAGTTAGTGGCTTCTTGTGGGCAGAACACGTAAGAGTTCTTTTGAGACAAAGCTTTCCACTTTGGCAATTTCAGTTCAAAGAAGTTTTAGAAGTACCAATGCATTTTTTTTTTTTTTAAGTATTTGGAAAACTATAAGCAAATTACTTAATAGAAATGACATTCAAAATCAGTTCTAATATTGTCTACAAATCTAGTCCCGAAAGCATTATTGCTGTACTGAAATCATCAGAGTTTTGTCCCATCACTTTAGACTCGTTATGAATGTGACTCCATTGTGAAAAGCCAGAAATGGCTATCAGGTGTCCTTTTGACGTAATTTCTGCCATTGAAGCAAACGGTCATTGGAACACCACCTGAATCTCAGACAATCTGTTTGAAGATTGTCTGGTCTCATTTAGACTATGTGGAATTATTCTTTTTTTTAAAAAAAAAAAGATCAGTGGATTTTTTCTGGTACTATGTGAATTATCTTTAATAGATTGACATCTCTCCACTTCCGGATTTAACAGATTCTACATTGAGGGAATGTTCTTATAATAAAGCTGAAATAAATGATGAAGCTAATCCTTTGGTTCTTCTCCCTTGTTACACAACGTATCTGTGTTCTCTTCAGTTCCCATATGTATGTACACTAAGAATCTTGCCTGACTGTGTCAGCAGGAATATTTTATTGACATTTCTGGTTTCTTTGGAGCAGGCTTTTGGGTCTAAGAGTCTTTCCTCATGAGTCAGACCCTCAAGCTCTGAAAAGTAAGTTTCTCTCTAACATACTAAATATACTCAGTGACAGGGAATCTTATGATGAAGCAGTTTCAAGGGATTTGGTTTGGGGATCTCAGAGGAGGAACTGAGATTTTGACTGCTTACATGAAATATTATGTTATTTAAAAAATGTTTCACTTATCATTCATTATTTCCATAGTACAATAAAAAAAAAAATTGTAAAGAACGTCCATTTAATTAAGGAAGTCTCTATTAATCTCCTACAACTACTGAATAGACAAGTGTTGGTTCAGGTACTTTGGGTTTTTTGGTTCCTAATAAAAAAATTCTGTTTGAGTAAAATAATTGTAATGATTCCTCTTGAATTGCGATCCCTGTTTTAATGAAAGGTTGGCTTAAGAAGGCTGGAGGCTTGGAAGGCTCTGCACCACTGAGTCTAGTCCTCTGCCAGAGCAGGACACACGGGAAACATACAGCTAGAATGGATTTACGGAACTTCTATTCCATACAGCCCAAGACTTTTAAATAAACTTTTGACTTACACCATCACCCTGCCCCAAGCCACAACTATTGCATGTGTCAAGAAGAACTGGGGAGACATCACAGTAAGTATTTTAGATCCCTGGAGGATATTTCTTTTTAAAAAGCCCAGAGGACCCAAGGAAGCACACCATGTGTTATTTTTTAGTATTTAAGAATGTCACATGAGTGAAATACTTTGCCGGATGCTGAGTGGTGTTATTTTGAAGTCACACATGAGCAAAAAATCTCAACTGCATTTCCAGGAATTTAAATTTGCTGGGCAAACCAGTAAGCATTGTGTCCTGTGGCACCCATTCATGCACTGGTGGAAAATGAAAAACTAAGCAAAACAGCCTCAACCTAGAGACAAAATATGTGTTAAAAGAAGTAAAAATCCCTTTTTGTTCCTCCTGGAGTATCAGAGGAAGCTTGAGGTATGGGATTAATTCAGTGTATGACTGATAGTGCTAACAATTATTGGTTGAATAGTCTTTCAGTTTTCCCTGTTTATACAGTATCACAACCCCAAAGATTTCTTCCACAGACTTAACTTGTATCTTTTGAGCAAGTTCTTTGCTCTCACAGTTCAGTGCTGGAAACAGCTTCAGAACCTCATTTCTCCTTGGAGCAGAGCCGTTTGGGGTTTCTAATCTCTCCTTAATAGGAAATGACTAGTATTCATGTTACAGGGATGTTTATGTAGGAAGGCCTTAGTGTGGTAGCTGAATTGATGAAAACTACTTCTTACATGTTAATAATTTGAACCCACACTTTCCCACAAGCTGAGGTTTTTCATTACTGCTTCTGACGTTTCAGTCTTCGTTCCAGCCTGTGCACCACATTTAACCTTTTCACTTTCACAAACTTCATGTCCCTTTTCCTTCTCCTCTTTTATTTTAATTGGGCCTCAGCTGCTCCTTCATGCTGTCAGTTCTGAAATGTTCCCCCACCTTTCTTTGATGCTGCTCTTTACATTTTCAGCCTTCCCACCTGAGCCTGACTGAACAATAACTAATTCATCTTCCCATGTAAGCTCTTTTGTAGGTACTATTTCTGGGATCTTCAGTCATATTATGGAAGGCAAAATTACACCTTAGCTCGCTCTCTCATATTTAATAATACAATTCAAAAAGTGATTTTTAGAGTGAAGGTAACATTTCAATTACATTAGACTTTAATGAAATAACACTAAACAATAGTACTGCTAGTGAACCGTATCCTAAGGTCCTCTGTATTTACACAGTAAATCTTCCCATCGACTTCAAAGTAAAAGCTGTTTATAGGAAATGAATTGAAGGGTGTTGCAGATTCTCAGTCTTGTTATGATAAAATAGGATAGTATTTTTTGCAGGTTACTAGTTCATTGCAGCCACACACTGATTAATGATCAACATTGATTGTCATTGAAGATATTAGGATTTGCATGAACTTGCTAAACTTAATATAAGTAGTCCATTTCTTTCTCTTTACTTCAGAAGCAGTAATAACCTGTGTAGGTATTACACCTCTGCTTTTTTAGGTAGACATTTTTGGAACTCAGGATTTGGAAGAATCGGCATTTGGCTTTATTCCTATAAAGAATCCTCAGAGCCAAAGGAAAAAAAAAAAAAACCAAAACAAACCAACAAACCAAACATATGTGGTACCTTTGGTAGCAAGTCTCATTAAACAAATCAGGTTGTGAATAACCACAGAGACAGAACCATCCATCCTCTTGAGAGGCTGGTCCTGTAGGTCAAACTGGAGTGTTAATGGTGAAATTTTGGAAGGCTGCACTACCACTACCTCTTTCCTCTACCCTTGCTGTGTCAAGGCTCCAGGGACTGTCAGATTAGCCACTTTCCTAAGCAGCAAAACTGATACATGCAATTAAAATATCACTGCAAATATAATACAAACAAACCAACCACTCTTCTCTCAGCCGGGGTGCATGGTGAGCTACACAGACAAATACAAGTGATGTAATAAATACAAAAGGAAAATAAGTAAGTTTCTGCAAAGGAAATATTTTCTATAGTGCTGTTACTATAGAAAGCAAAAACATACTAAAGCTCTAATTAAAAGCTTATGGCAAAGCACTTAAATACATTAGAAAAAAAATTTTTTTTAGGTGCCTAAACCCACATATTGGCCCAGGTCTCACAGAACTCAGTGCTGCTGAGTCTAAAATGACTTCACCCCAATGGAGGGTGTTTGGCTTCGGTCTTGTAATTTCAAAGCAGGGTTTCTATCTAAGTGTTCATAAAGAGTGTTGGGTAAATTGGGTGCCAGAAGACATGTTAGTGTGACACGTTGTCTTTGAGACAGGTCAGCCCAGGAGGCTTCTTCCCTGGTGATTCTGTTGCCAATAGACCCTGACTCAGGGCTGCATGGCCTCCGCACCGGGTATAGCATTGCTGGGGCAGCGAGCAAGCCACTGGAGGTGGGAGTGTCCTTGGCTAACTGTACCACCGAAGAAACCCACTGTGTAGAATTACTGCTTCCACCTGGGAGTAGCAAAATAAAGGAGTCTGAGGTGAGCCGCTTCAGATAATTAGTTGTAAATACGGTCAGTGATAGTATTAAATCCCACCATGTTCCACAGCTGAAGCATTTGTGTTGACTTGAGGGGAGGGAGACCCCTCACTCAGCCTGAATGTCTTGGGTGATGGATCTGGAGATGAGAGTGCAGCTCAGGTCTGAGGCAAGGATATGGTCAATGTTACTGCCCTTTAGATACCAAGGAAACCTCTTTAATCAAGCAGGGGCTGAAAATTTGGGAAATTCTAGTGATCTTATTGGAAGTTTGAATCAGTCTGGTTCAGGGCAGACAGTGGTGGTAGTCCAGCTATTTGGTAAAGTGTTGTTGGTGGGCTGATCCGTCCTTCAAATGTGCTCGTAGAACCTTGGCACCTGTAACAGCAGTCTCTACTTTTATCAGGAAATAGATGTTACGTTCAGCTCTTTTGTCTAGAAATTTTTTTTTCACTAAGTGTTTTGGTGTAACTCATGTCATTCTGGTGTGAGAAAGAGGGTGTCCTGGGTTTCCCAGGGGCACGCATGGTCTCTCTTATATATGTCCGATGTGCCTTATGTCTGGACTTTTAGCCAAGACTTAGTTGTGAGGGTAAGTATCAGTCAAGGTATTTCAGTTATTTCTGGAGAAGGAAAGAGTGATATAAAATATGAGCTTGGGACCTAGCACAGAAAGAGGATTTTTTTTTTTTTTTTTTTTTCAGAAAAGACCCATATTAGAGCACAGTCAATGTACAAAATGCACCAAAGAAAACTCAAAAATACTTGTCAAGTGCATACATTTTACAGAATCATTCTTTCTTTTTTTTTTAGTTCGTTTGATCTAGTACTGCAAATATTCCTGTTAAAAAAGCCAAGCCTATGCACAAAAACTTAACCATACCCAAGTTATTTCCCCGCCTTGTGCAAAACCCAGCCCTTCCTTTACTGCCTTTTTTTTTTTTCCTGTCACTTGATATGGATTAATTAGAGACCTATCACTATTATTTTCGGAAACTATTTCTTTCCAGTTCCCTTCACTTTGTTGGAGTCAATGATTTGAGGTACGTTTTACTTCTGTAAAGAAACACACTATTACTCAAAACCTGATGTTTCTTCAAGGAACTCTTCCCTGTAACATCTCCATCGATAGCTTCTCTGAACGCTTTTGTGTTTTTCAGAGAGAATGCTTTGTGATATTAAATGTCAACGATTTCCCCAAAAGGTCACATCATTGAACTTTCTCTGTTCACCAGAAATTTAGATCGTGGTTCCTGATAGAAAAAATGACTGCAAAAATAACACCTATTTAATAGATCCCTTTTAAGGAATATGTATGGCTTGGAATTGTCTAATTTTTCTTTAATGACAAAAATTGGAAACTGAAAGTTAAAATTTTCAGAGTAAATATTTTTGTATGAGATCATCCAAACTTATTTTGATCAAAATTATTTACAATTTTTTAATTGGTCCTATTGAGTTTTCTTACTGACATGCTCTGATTTTTCCATTTTGCTGAGACTCTGGACTCATAATTAATTTTTCAAAGAGATAGTGCCTTGTCCCACCCCAAAATGTCTGAATTGCTTTGTTCAAGCAAGCAAGCAAGCTAAAAATCCTTTGAGCAGATCCATGGCAGCTTTTCAGTGCCTTTGTTGTGTGTATGTCTCTGGTGACAGTGTGGCAATTGTGTAATAAATTTGATGGTCATTAATATTTGTTTTACTCATCTGCAGTATAATCCAAATTTGTCTGTGTTGGGATTTCTTCACAAATGCACCACCAAAGTGCTATAAAACTATTTTCTCTCTCTGAACGAAATTAGCTGGTAAGAAAATAAAGCTCATTCAGCCATGTGCAATATTGGTGTGTCTCTGGAGGTCAAAACTGAGCTTCTGGCAAAATTTTAAATAAATCAGGTGTTTGTTTGTTATAATGATAAAGCTGTGCTCCTTTGAATCGTGAGTTAATAAACTGTTTTTTTCCATGATATTATGTCAAGATACCTGGTATTGTTTAGATAAGTAATTAGGTAAGTACTCTAAATTCCAGAATAATGAAGTTATCATTCATGACCACAAATAGATGCATACTGTGCTTTAAATATATGTTACATCCTCCTTAAGTCATTTGAATTTAGGTGTGTGCATGTTCTTGATAGGATTTATTGAAGGAAGACTATCATAGATCTTGCAGGTAAAATTCTAATGTCTGGATGAGATGGAATGAGCACAGGTGGAACTGCATATGAAATAAGAGTTTTCTGGGTCTAGATGTCACTGAGAGAATTAAGTCAATAAATTTCCACATGCCAGATTTTTTCTGCCTGTCTTTATCAGTATTGCAATTAGAAGTAAATGCAGGTGACCAAACCCTACATACTTCCATTGTTAAAAATACTAAACTTTATGCACTTCCTTCTGACAGATCTGAACACAAAACACTCGAGCTTACATGTTCTTTTAATTTACTGCTACACTTCTGATGCATTATCCCATTTGTTTTGAATTCTTGGGTTTTTGTCTACTGACTTCTTGTGGAGCTTTCACTAAGCTTTCAAAGGCATTTAGGTTTTTTGGTTTTAATTCTTTTAAAGACTTTTTTTCCTTCCTCAGGTTTTTTGGGGTTTTCTGTTTTTGTTTTGGTTTGGTTTGGGTTTTTTTTTCTGTTAGCTTTTACAGCTCTTCATGTAACACTTGAAGTAAGTGCCCTACTCTATTTAATTGGAATGACAAACAGTAGAAAGTTAATTAACAAAAAAAAAGTTCACTACAGGGCAAGTTAGCAGAATGGTAAAGAAGTCGTGATTTACGGTATTTGCACAACTTTCTTTATAAAGCAATTGTTCTTCATTATAATAATGCCAGGAAAGCAAATAGAAAAAAAATAACATGTTGCATTAGCAAACAATTAATGAGCATTTGTAGCTGAATGGAACCCACTTTTATGTATTATTTCATTAAAAGTTTACAGGATCCATAAGACTAGAGAATAAATAAAGGTAATGATTTCAAGGTAATGGTCTCCTAGGGGGCATGAATATTGAACAAATGTGTTAGTCTTGCGTACTTACCTAAGCCTTAAAACCAGGGGCTTTTTATACCTTAATTTTTCTGCTCACTTTTTCATTAGAAGATCAAAGTGTGCTATTAGATAAAAGACAAACTGGCACAGGTATTTCAAAATTATCATTTAGAGCTACATTCTCTATTGTAGCTTAACAAGAGCTCCCCTTTTATGCTAAACCCCCCACAATTTAAATCCTTTTTTCCATTGTGAAGGATAGCTCTTTGTGTCTCTGCAGAAAGTAGCAGGTCTTTTGTAGTGGTTGATAACTTTTGAAAGAGTGATCAGCATTTCCTTGGCTGTGTACCAACCTACACTTTTTATTTGGCAGTCTTCCATCAGCTGCACCACCAATCTCAGTGATTGCATGCACGCTTTTGTGATGGGGAGGCTTTTCGCCATCTTCATCATTGTTTCATATATTTGGCATTTGTAGGCAGACCTTGTTAGCACCTTCTTCATTTCAGCTGCCAGACAAGTTTGATAATGGTTTCAATACAATACGGCTGCCTTGGTTCCTTATGTCATGAAAATATCACGTAACCAATGGGCACACAGGCTGCCTGCAAGGACAGCTGGAGTTTCTGTACATATGAGCATCTTGGGAATTTCAGGGTGTTCCTCAAATCCAACAGTTTAGATATGTACAGAAACAGCGACTGATGCTCATTTTCTTTTTGTTTCCTTTTATTCCTGCTCACCTGCCACTATTCATCTGTTGGTTTTTGTCTCACATTTAGATTGTACAAGTTTGGGGAGCAAAACTGCCTCAGTTGTGTGTTGCTACAGGGCCTGTCACAAAGGAGTGCCAGTCCTTGCCTGAGCTTCTTAGAAATCAGAAGTACAAGGAAATAATTGTCAGGTTTCTAGTAAACCTCTACAAAGCCCATTATTGCTGCTGCTTTACCATCCCCATTTCAATGTGTACATCCCACATGGTCTGAGAATTCTTTAGGTTATAAACTAATCTGCTTTATTAAATGGCTCTAGAATTTGATAAACATTGTTTTAATGAGCCTGAGTGTGGTTACAGCAAGGGTTCAAGCAGGGGACTTGGAATATGAGTGCGATTTGTGGCTTTACCCCCTAGGTTAGACGTCTTGCACGTCTGTGAAATGGACACAACAAAACTTACTGGATTATTGAATAGGGGGTTGCTAAGAGAGGAAACATCTAGTCTGATTGATCATCTGAGAGGTGTATTTTAAAGTATGTAAAAGACTGTAGTACTACAGTTTTGGGTTCCTTGTATTGCTATAATTTTAGTTCAGGACAAAATGTAACTAGTTTTTTAGCGTGCAGGCTGTCCATATCTATCCTTTTCAGTTATACTGTACACCCCACTTCTCCTAAAATAAACGAGTTTTTAGTCATGAATTAGGCTAAGAATAGTGCAGATACCTGCCCTAGCACTGTTGCTCGCATTTGTCATGCTTTGGGGTGGACCAGCAGACATGTTCTTTGTAATGAATCAGAGGAAATAGCACTCAATCAATGAATGTAAGAGAAGCACATAGCAGACTGTGATTCCGTTGCAGCAGTGGGTACCAGGCTGCAGAACGTATTCATAACGGCTGTCATAACCACGTGGGTGAATGAGTGGCTGAGATGACCTTGTTCATTTAATTGAATTCATTATCCTAATATGTTCTCTCTGGTACACAGGTGTTCCTTGTAACTAATATTGACCTCCAGCGTGTAGGGTAACAGACTGTAATTTGTAAGCAGAGGTGGAGGAGGGATCGTGTCATGGTCGGGGACAGTGAGGCATGCGTGCGGCTGAAACACACTCCACAGTCCCAACAGGAGTGTGTGCATTGCCTGACTGGAGTACTGTGTCCAGTTTTGGGCCCGTCACCACAAAAAAGACATTGAGGTGCTGGAGTGGGTCCAGAGAAGGGCAACGAAGGTGGTGAGGGGTCTGGAGAATAAGTCTTATGAGGAGCAGCTAAGGGAGCTGGGGTTGTTTAGCCTGGAGAAAGGGAGGCTGAGGGGAGACCTTATCGCTCTCTACAACTACCTGAAAGGAGGTTGTAGCGAGGTGGGGGTTGGTCTCTTCTCCCAAGTAACAGGCGATAGGACAAGAAGAAATGGCCTCAAGTTGTGCTAGGGAGGTTTAGATGGGATATTAGGAACAATTTTTACACTGAAAGGGTTATTAAGCATTGAACAGGCTGCCCAGGGAGATGGTTGAGGCATCATCCCTGGAGGTATTTAAAAGACAGGTAGACATAGTGCTTAGAGATATAGTTTAGATTAGTGATGATCTTTGTGAGGTTGATGATTGGATTAGATGATCTGAAAGGTCCCTTCCAACCTAGGCAATTCTATGATTCTACAAGAAGCACTAAATTTCTTCTGTTGGTTTTGTTGGAAGGAGAATCAAGCCCAGTAGCCCAGAAGATTGAGACATATCATGGTACCACTTTTGAGGCAGTTCATTGGAGGCACATTTGCTAGACCTGAAGATGAAGGCTTCTGCGTCTCTTTTTTCAGTGTTGATTTTATTCATACAAATTGTGGAGCAATGAATGTCAAGACCCAGAATTTGGTACTGCCTTCATGTTAGAAGTTATTTACCCCCAACTTTGCTCATGTATAAATGGTTAAACAAGGCAATGGAATATCAGGCCTATTTCTTCTAGAGCAGTACTGGTTGCTTTTTGTGGTGTGTAAAGTTGTGGCAGATGGAAATATCAGTCAACAATTTACGATTTTTTCATTCAAATACCAAAATTCTTAATTCTCACTCACATTTGTCCATGCAAATTTCTTTGGCACTTGGTTACAAAATAACTGAGAAAAGTCAAGCACTTTCATTTTTTTAAGGAACTGTTTGTTTCCTGCAGAGCGTCTCTCCCAAGCTGGCTAACATCATATGTGTGTGGAATTTGATAGCACTGAGACTTCAGTCATGCTGAAACACTTGTTAATTTGTATAATCTTTGCTGTGTCACAATTAAAAATCCGCTGCACATTTATGAAGATTTTGAATATACTGATTTTATATTTAGGCATTGTTCTTCTTAATCATTCAAATAAAATAAACAGAAATTATTATGGACAATTAATTATAGCGAAGGGTTTAAAATGTCCAGTATTAGAAAGGATTAAATTTTGTCGTTAAGTAGCGCTGTTATCTTTTCTCAGATTTACATATTTCTGTTCTGTACAAAGTATTCAAGACCATCCTAACTGAAAAACAAATGCAGAAAAATTTATCAGTACAGTGTGGCCTGGTAGCTCGTATTTCTTTTATGAGTTAGAGGAATGCGCCTGGAAGTCTTATTCAAAGAACAACCCTGGGTCTCTCCCTCTTTGGTCCCTCACTGACCATAAGGGTGTGGCCAAAACAGCCAAGCGGAGTGAGATGTTATCCTCGTGTAGAACATGCCAACTCTCTAGTTTGTAGGTTCGTGTTGAATTTAATTACCAAAAAGATGCATTTGTCTCTCTTTAAAGACAAATACAATTGATGTTTAATGAGCAGCCTCTACTAGGTACCTGCCTCATTTTGAAAAGGGATGTGTAGCAGAACATTTTTTTCTGGTAGTCGGTTAATTCTGGGCCTCCCCAGTAACACTCACTTTCACTTTATTGCCCTCTGTCTCTGATACTGATTTAAGAGTTGGCCCTTAAATCATGGGATTCATGAAGGATGAATTTTAAATACTGGGGAAGTTTGAATACGGGATGTGAAAGGTCTGGGCAATCCTTTGAATACTCAGGAAGGAAATGTCAGTGAAGATTGAAGGTTAAATCAAATCTAAGCCAAACTTCTCCTGGGTGGACTAAATTGAGCTGGAGGCTTTGCTCAAGTCTGGATTGCGACATTTGAATCAAGCCAGAACCTTCAGAAGAAGATATAAAAAATTATAAGCATAAAAGGAAACTAACAGGGAGGTGATGAACTTCTCGGAACCACTTAACAAAGGCCTTTAATATTATTCTGAATTGAGGAATCACCTTATACAAATCAGTTCATTTTGTATAACACTGGTTTGCACTTTCTTTTTAGTTTAACACTTGGATTAACTTAAAAGGACAGCTCTAGATTTGAATTCGAAGAGATAGATAAACATTTTTTATTTTTTTTTTTAGAAAAAAAAAATCGTAAGAGGAGCTGTAGACAAATGCTGTTCATCTGAAATGTTTGAATTTCGCCAAAACAGAGGCTTAATCCTAAGAGTTTAGGAGATTTTTGTTTGTGTTCAGGCAGAGAAGCTGAGCTTCTTGTAGGGGAGGGAGGCAGTATTTCTTTGTAGACATGTCCATCTGATTATTTTTCTCAATTGGTAGTATGACTAACTTGTTATCCGGAAGAAAGAGTAATGGGATTGGAAAGGCATGGATGTGGTTAAGTATCTTTGCAAAACTGAAGTCCCCTGACATTTCCTGATGAGGCAAGTGATAGTACATAGTAAATTAAAACAGAGGTGAACTTGGACAAATGCCTGACAGGCGTCATTTGGTCGTTCTTCTTAATAAGGAGTGACACTTCTTTCTTTTCTTTTTTTTTTTTTTTTAATGCGATTCATCAGGGCAAACGAGTCGACAGATCCTTGCAATAACATACAAAAAAAATTTCTAACCCCAAAGACTGTGTCAATTCAAACAGTACTTGTACAAGCAAAGTGACAATCTATTGTACTTCTTTAGAGAGTTCATTTTTGGTGTCAGTTGTAGCAGCATAATGTGCTTTGTATTATTGTTCTACTTAGTGAATTGCTGATGTGTATAATGATGCACCTGTTAGTCAAGAAATCCCTCAGAAGCCAAACAGTGCTATAAAATTGACATACTTGTGCGCAGCCAGAGCTGTCAGGATGTTTCCTCTGCATTATGCAATATTTTCTGCTTTATGGCCATTAAAGGCAATAATAAAACAGCTGTCGCTGAGTGGTATGTTGTCAAATATCAGTGGAAAGCATCGAGATGATGATAGCAATGTGAGGCACAGTGCAATAGGTAAGGATGGGTCAGTGTTTTTATTATCAACCCTGTGGGTTTTTTCTGTGTGTGTGTGTGTGTTTTTGCCCTAGGCAGGAACTTGCCACACAGCAGATAAGCCCTGGAGCAATGAACAACTTTTGCGCTTGCAAAATTTTCAATAAATCTAACTGTATAACTTCATTTAGTTTCTGGAAATAAAGTTTTGTGAAAGGCTGCCCGTGAATTTTGCAACTTTGTGGGTCTAGCACTGGTTCTAACAAGTCTTCTGACTTCGGTCTTTCTGATTGTTTAACTAGATTGCCTTTACTACCACAGAGAAGATGTAAAAGGAGAGGGAAGAGAGACATTTAGTATGTGTTCAGTTGCAACATCATAAAGAATTTATTTAATATGTGTTTGTTGCATTTTGATCATACCTTTCTTGGGGATCCCAGGAATGCTCTGAATACTAAGGAGACTTGGATCCTTGGCCCACATTCCTGTAGCTTCTCTCCTGTCCCACTGAGTTTGGGATGAGGCTGCCCAGAGTTTTAAGGATTCTGCAACTTTACGGCTCTTTTTGGAAGGTTTTTCACTGAAAGAGAATAGGGGATAGATGATCATCTGAGTCCTATTCACTGCATAAGATCCTGTATCATGGAAGGTGTGCTTCAGGCACTGGAGGTATGAAAGACTGGTCTCCACAGGTGGCAGGAGAATATACAGAGAAGAAATGTCAGTGGGAATTTCCATGATCTTGAATGCCATTCTACAGCACCATGCAGTGTTTATCACCAGCATAATTTGAGGATCACAAATATTATTTTAATATAATCCAAAGAGATAAGAAAGTATTATTTCTTTACATGACTACTGGTAGTAACATTTTTTCATGTAGCAAGCACATACAAAAGCTACTGCCCTTCAGAAATGTGTCAGAGCTTTCTCCTACTGTTACAAATATGTCATAAAGATACATAGTTCATCACAAAAGATTGAGTCAATAATTGCACCCAATTACGCTAAGTTCCACTTTGGTGCTGTCAAGCAGGACCACGTCTCTCTTTAGATCATCAGTCAACATCCTGGTTGGTTTAATGATCACTCCTTGAGATAAGGAGCAGATTGCAACTGGACTGAGACCAGAGAGAAGAGATGAACAAATGATTAAACACTTTTTGATATGAATTTGACTTTCACTTGTTTGAAAAGAATAAGCTAGAGAGGAAAGAATTGAACTAAGTCTTAGACATGAAAGCCCGTTGCAGAGACTGTTTTCTAGCTAAATAAAAGCAGGGCTGTTATCATAACTGTTTAGCTGGCTTCAGATTAGAAAAGTAAAGTCTCTGAAATACACAAGAACCTGACTATGAGAGGCACCAGAATGGCATGAACGGAATGCAGTTCAGCAACAAAATTTGTCAGCTAAATTGTGGAAAAAGGGTAACTTAAACCCTCATTCAGAAATTAAATTTATTTCTTCCAAACCGAAACTTTCCCTTATTTTACTTAGGGGATAAACTGCATCATTTTTCCGTAGGCTATGCATACGGCACTCCCCTAACCTCAATGATTTAATATTTGTGTTCTTGGAAGGCAGGTAGGTAAAAAATCAGGGGCTAGCGAAGCCAGAGTCTCTTTGTTTACCAAAGTGAAGTTGTAGAACAACAGAGTAAAGAGCCATGAAGCATTAGCTCAGGTAAGACTTCTCAGAAATATATGGCTTACAATAACTCATAATCCCAAATCACTCGAAACCTTAGGTTAGACTAAAATCTTTTTCTTCTGTTTCTAACCTTACAAAGTCCGAATGCCCTATTTTCTTGTTTTCCTTCTCTCCACCCTGCATGGGAATTTGTTAGTCTCAACAGTACTTGTGAGAAAATTTCCTTAGCTAATTTTGTATCAAAGCTGAAATGTACTCTGTAAATTGGTTTTACGGTCTTTGTAACACCACTGGCTACTCAGCATGAGGGTATTTGCATTTCTGATGAAAGAAAATAATATGTCTAGAAAGATATTTGCTGGTAGGAACAGCATGGCTCCTGTGTGTGGTGCGTAATAGAAACCTTGAATCTCATCTTGACTTTCTTGGTGTGTCTAAAGTCGATATATCCTAAATTCTCAATTCGGTTATTCAGTTATTATTATGTGCATTTTAAATTTATGCATTGCTATGAGTACTAAATAAACAGATGACAGAGAACAATTTCTTATTCCACAAGGAAGAGGAAAAGTTTTTTCCTTTCTTTGCTTCCATATAACTTCATTTGATTTAAATTGCTTTTTAAGAGGAATCTCAGCTAAATCTTAAGTTCCAGTCCACGTCTCAAGACAATTATGATTATTTTTGTTTAATCCAATTAATTTTAATTTAATTCATTTAATTCCTTTAAATTAATTCATATGATTTGAAATGCAGGCACAGGATCAGCAGCCATGATTCCCATCTTGAAATAAAACAGTGTAAATATTCTGTATACAGGCTTAAGCTCAGACTGCCTTTTTTTTCCTTTTATGCTGCTATTTGAAAGAACTGGATCATGGTGCATCTTGGTTTTTCTGTCTAGTGATTGGGACATTCAGTTTGAACAAAGAAGAGGTAACTTTGGATCCTCTTACATTGCAGAGCACACTAACCCTTGCTCTCCCGCTGTCTGGTTATGAGCTCAGGCTGCTGTTGTATGGTCACTGTTGCTGTCATTTTAAAGGAAATGGAGAACCCTACTCAGTTAACAGGAATCCAAGCCCTGGACCCTGAAGGAGAGGAGGCACACATTTTCTGGAGATGGTCAGAAGGGTATGCCCTCTGCATAGAGTTTCCCTCTGTTCACCGTGTGGTTCTACTTTGGACCCTGTTTGAGATATCAGTGTTTCCCAATACATAGTGCAAAGTTTGTAGGTATGTGATTCGCCATACTGTCTTCAACACGGAGCCCGTATACTTACGAGTTTGTAGCGAGCTAGGGTGCAGTTATGAGAAGCAATAAATGGGGATATATCCATTAAGGACTAAATTTTCAAAAGGACCCCAGATTTATAGCATGGCCTGCAATGGGAAAATAGGCTTTACATTTGGGATTGGCATTTCCAGCATGGCCTGGAAGTGTTCAAGGCCAGGCTGGATGAGGCTGTGAGCAGCCTGGTCTACTGGGAGGTGTCCCTGCCCATGGCAGGGGGTTGGAACTAGATGATCTTCAAGGTCCCTTCCAACCTGAACCGTTCTGTGATTCTATGATTAAAGCTACTTTTTTTTTAATATTATTACAAGATAATTCTTTTTCCTATTAATTTTTTTTTCCTATTGATTGTTGATACAGACAGTTGTTTGCTAGAACTTGTTAGAAACTTGTTTCTTTTTCCATGTTTCCAATCAGAAGAGCAAACATTTTTGAAGGCATCTGAGCACACAGTGTTTCACTAGTATATGGAGCAGGAAATTGTTCTGGATAACACCCTGAGTAAAAGATAGCAGATTTGACCAATGATTCCTTTTATATGGACAGGACACTATAAACCATATAGGAATTCCCTTCTAAGAAAGTGATGGAGTGATTAGTTTTCTTTATATTTAAGGATTATCTCCTCCAGTCTTCAGGATTAAAATGGAATTCTTAAAGCCCTGTATCTTTGAAGACTTCGGCTTTTTGGCTTTCATGGCACCTTGTGGCAATGGCGTTTCATAAGATGCTGTGTATGAAAGTATTTTAACATTTTTGTATGGTTTTCTATTTCTATTTCAGTTCCATGGGATGATTCCTTTTTGTATGAAGGCTAAATGGTATATTTTATCTGCATTATTTTCCCTTTACTTCTAATGTTTCCATCTTATAATTTTAAGGGTTTCTCATGGCTTTTTTCTGACTGGACTGCTAACAGAATGCTTTAGAACACCATTAAAAAGGTCAAGGCCTTGAAATAACGTAATTTCTGGTAAACCTACTATAGCTGCTTGTACACTTACAAAGGCATGAATTTTAAATGGATGGTTCATGTTCCTCAGGAGATGAGTTTATTTTGTTGCCTTAAAACTTTACCATGGTAATATCTATCTTGTCCTTTTTTTTGCTCAGAGAAATGAAAATTTTAATGAACCCCAAGAATGCTGTTTTGATTACTCTTTTAACATCTCATGACCCTCATTGATTTTTCAGTGAATGCTTTATTATAGATATTATAGCAAACGTGGGTAATTCACCTGACTGACAGAAACTGGCAGAGGCTAATCCATGACAGTGGATTCATAAAAAACCAAATGATATTTCCATGTTTACCGAGGAAAAGAGGGGAAGAGCACAACAGGAGTTCTAGTATACTTCAGAAAACATGGTGATAATGGAGCATATGCTGTGTTGTGATTTGTGAAGTTAGCTGAGATGATTGGTGAAGCTGAGAATCCACTGTGGTGAGATCCTCTCCTAAACTGCATGTCACAGCTCAGCTGTATATAACACAGTTTGACATTAGATTTGAGGTTTCAGGGCAAACATTAGATAAATAGTGTTTCATCGATTACTTTGAACGTACTGTAAAATAAGGAAAGGGTGCTTAACTTCCATGGAAAATAAATTGAGTCTAAATTATTTTAGTTCAACTACAGTTTCCATAATGAAGTGGCCAGCTATACATAGTGGTGAATCCTCTCCTTCGTTCCATCTCCAGAAGAGGCTAAGCCCTCACTGGAAATACGAGTTAAGATTTGTTAAAATGCTAAATGAGTTGCCAGAGGTGACTGAGCTGATTAAATATTTAAAAAGTGTGTTTTTTACACATTTTGTGTGAGAACGTATTTATTAGACTATCTTTTCTGATTGCCTCAATTTTGCAGCTTTACCTTTCAGAAAATTTAATGTAATAATCTAAAAGTTTTTATGTCTATTCTCTGCTTGAAGAGGAATGGATAAAAATTATTAATAAGGGGAAATTGCTAACAAACAAGAAAAACCAAAAGTCTACTCATAAACCTTCACCCGAGAATGTATAGACATAAGAAGATGTTATTCTGAAAAACAGTCTTGAACTCAAGAAAATCCTAAAGGCAGAGTAAGACTCAAGGAGATACTGTTTGAAGCAGTTAGTGATTCAAGAGAGGATGACCTGAGCAATGAGAGCTGGACATTTGAAAAAATCACATGTTATCATGGCAGGTACAAAATTTGTTCGGTCATCTCTGACCCAGCTTCTGTATCTCTCTGATAAATTAAAACTTATCCTTCATAAGCATGTTTTGCAGTGTTTGGTGCAGAGGGTGATCTCCTTCAATGACAGAGAAATCCTCTTCTATTTTTGTTTTCACCCCAATCACTTGTAAAGGGATAAAGTTGCTGAATGCACCCTCCTTGCTGTCAACCTTTAATTAGGTGCAAAACCATCTCACAGAGTGAGCTTCCTTTGCCCTTAGAGGCTTGCTTCCTTTCACTTTGAAGTACCTCTGGCAAGACATGTCTCTTTCAGTAGCATCTGTTTTCATCTGACTCTCTCAAAATGCCTGGAAACATCATTTTTTATCCTCCCAGCTTGATATTGCCTTTATATTCCTTTTCATCCTACAATGAAATATTTGTTATTGAATAAACTGTTTTCTGAATTGGTGGATACTGTGCAATTCCCCATACTGTGTTCACTGAGAATTAAACTATCGCTTGGAAATGTAATGAATATCCTATGATTTCTAGCAATGAAAAAGTGGAAAAAATGACTAAAATAGTGATTTAACTGTTTTATATGACTTGTTAAGCTACACTCACCACATACCATCATAACAACAGGAGAGCAACAACTGAGCTGACACCAGCATTGTGGGCAGAAAGCAAATCTGAACTTCCTTATAGCCCTGTAATGTAGACCTAACTTCAGAGGTTGGGACAACATTCAGTCCATCTCCCAGCTTCCCTACGTTCACCCACTAGAAGCTGTAAGGGCTGCAGGATCATGAGACTACAAAAAAACTCTACCTGTAAAAGCTGTAATACTCTCTCCATTAGAGTGTGATACAAGCACACCCTATATGGTGAAATATAGAGGCACAGGAAAGACATAAATCAGCTAAAAGTACTACTGTGCCTGGTAAATGGTATCTCATCACAGCCCCTTGAAATAGTGTAAATGGACTATTCTTTATAGCAAGAAATATGGTTTCACCCTAGGGAAGTGCTGCCCACTGCGCACATTTGGTATTTGCAGCTGTAACAGAATCAGACACACTTTGGCAGGGTCTAGCCTGTGAGCTGCTGCTAAAAGGAAACTTTACAAGATGAAACTATCCCACTGGTTACTGAGGAATCAGGATGGTCCGTATCAGTTGAGGCAAGATGAACTAAATCCTTGCACCTGTGTAACAAAAAGTGGTGGAGTCTAAAAAGAAAGTGGAAAAATGGACTGCAAAACGTGTTTCGCTGCTCCATCTGTAGTCATTAAGCACCCTCAGAATAAATATTCTGAGCATGCAGCATATACGCATTCTAACTAAATCAGATAGGAGAAGTGGTGAAATGAAGAGGAATATCATCTCTTTATTAGAGGGAAAACATGCCATTGCAGAGCAAATATGAACCACAAAAGTACTGAGGCTGTTAATCCATTCCAAGACAAGTTTTTTTTTAAATACTAAAAAGAATCATAACACATTTTTTAAATGTCTTGTACCCCTTACCACAGTATCAGAATTTTCATTCATTCTGGTCTTACACATGTTCAGTACCTCTCTTTCAGTTGGAAACAGTGCGTGGTTGCACATCCAAGGGGGCAGAGCATTGGTAGGACTGTGATTCTTAACTGCAGTGTTTGATTTATGTTCGCTATTTGCAAATGCTCATAAAGTTTTATGATATCCAGGGGTTATCATAACCGGGTTATCATATCCAGGGAACCCAGGGGTTAATAAGATAAAACATTGCAATGAACTGTCCTTAGTAACAGCATCATTGTGTGAGGATTGTTATGTGAAGTCCGTCCTCATCTGACACAGACAGTGGGATTGAGTTGCACCCTCAGCAAGTTTGCAGATGAGACCAAGCTGAGTGGTGCCTGAAGTTGACATGACTGAGGGATGGGATGCCATGCAGAGGGACCTGGGTAAGCTTGAGATGTGGGCCCATGTGAACCTCATGAGGTTCAACGAGGCCAAGTGCAGGGTCCTGCACCTGGGTTGGGGCAATTCCCAGTGTCAATACAGACTGGGGGATGAGGGGACTGAGAGCACCTGTGCAGAGAAGGACTTGGGGATACTGGTGGATTAAAAGCTGGACATGAACTGGCAATGTGTGCTCATAGCCCAGAAAGCCAGCCCTGGTCATTGCAGGGGTAGTTGGACTAGATGACTTTCAAAGGTTCCTTCCAACCCAAACTATTGTATGATTCTACGATTGTAAGTCTCATCTCAGATTACACAGTGAGTCAGATTGTTAGGTTGAGAGATCTCCAAAGCTATCGTAATAGATGAGTTTATTACATGCTGGAGCTGAGGGAATCACATGGTATTTAATTTAAAATCTGAACTGTCACTTTATTTTTATTTTATGTAAACTTTACTGTGATTTCACGAGGTCTTGCAGAAAGTTTTTGCAACGCTGATAAGCATATAAAATTAATTTTACATTACCTTTATAAAAGCATAAAGCAAGGACTAAACTTGGTGAATCATACAGTTTTCTAGAGAATTACCAGTTTACTTGCTGCTAGATGAACTAGACCATGGCTCTTGATGCAGTCATGTTCTTGTTGATTCCCAGTCTTTTCTAAGGAGAAATGAGTGCTTCGGGTGATTGATATTATTTAATATTACTGTTACTAGTACTCAGAGATATCAACAGAAAATAAACCTGTTGCTTTGGTATCAAGGCAGGTATAATGCCCAAGGAGTGAAGGCTTAAACTCAAGTACCAGAGCAAGAGTGTACTGTTTACTCTTAGGAAAAGGTTGAGAAGTGATCCATCTGTTACATGCCAGGGGAGGATGACTTCTGTGTGTTGTCTCACCTCTGTGGCAAGGTCACAGGCCTTGTATCAGGCAAACGAGATAATCTGGAGTCCTTCCTTGCTGGAAGACCAACTTGAGCAAGGCTTGTGGTTGCTCTGAGAGCTGACGCTCTCTGGCTATTGCCAACTGAGTGCCATTTTTCTGTAGATCTCAAAACTTGCATAAACAAGAAAACCAAAGGCAGGAGGGTAAGCACAATCCAAGATAGTTGAAATGACAGATGCAGTCAAAAGCAGAATGAGGAACTGAACATATGAATTGCTCTATCCTGTTTCCATGCTGATTGTATGCTTGAATTATGTGCTTGATCTGCCTTTGCCAGTTTTGAACTTCCAAAGCAGTTTATTTCTTTCTTTGTATTTTAAATTTGCTCACACCTTTACCTTTTCTAGTTGCAAATCAAAAACCTGAAATAGTCTTTGGAAGATTACAGATTCATCACAAGTTCCCATCAGCCACTAGAAGCTTAGGCTTGATAACACTTGTTTAAGCAAATATTATGCATGTGTTTTATTTCTTACGTAGAAATCTCCTTCTTTGCCACTTGAGAATGATGTTAGGCAGGGAAAGTCTTATAAAACCAGCTTGTTGGCCTTCTGTAATGGTGTTAGGAAATAAATCATAGACGTTTGATAAATCATAGATCTTCTAGTGGTACTCAGAGTTGTGTAGCCTTTTGAAAGCTAGTGTTGGCAAGACCTGATAGATTCATTACTTAAGCACTTTCATGAATTAAGTGACTCCCTCTTATTGCTGATAGCAAAATACAGATGCCAAAAAGGAATGTTTTCTTTTGAAGAAATCTTTCAGTGCAAAGAGTGTCTACAGTTTCTATACAGTAAAAAATGTTTACCCTGTAGGCAGCTCCAGGGCTAGTTTCTTAACATTAAGACCTGCATTTGCTTTATACAATGATGCCAGCAAAAACCCAATGTGAGCAAGATGTATAGAGCAGTACCTGTTTGGCTTCTGCAAAATGAGCTGATGTAAAGAAGTCATGTCCAGCATGTTCATTATGCATGAAGGTAAACAAGGAGGAATGTGTGAAGTGTCCTTATGCTCTCAATACTGAGCTACAGAGGATCTACGGCAACTTTTTTTTTTTCTTCTGTATAAGATCTGCAAAATGTTGCTCTTCTGTTTGACTTTTTAAATACTTCTGAACAGGGATGGTGTGGGACGTTTCAAAAAGCATTTGCTGAAACTGAGCCCAGCCTCTAATTCTGGTTGTGCCTTGGGTTTTTGTAGCCAGCTGTCTTCCGCATGGAAGCCTGACCATTAAACAGGAAGACTTCAGGGGAGACAAGAAGTGCTGGAAGGAAGAAGGCAGGAATGGGGAAGAGAAGCACAAGTTATTGTAGTGTTAAGATGTATACAGACTCAGGTGAACTGGGAACCATGAGACAAACAATGATTTCTCTGTGCACAGATATTTTTTCTAAAAACTTTGTGAGAAAAGATGAAATAAAATGTAGAGTGTCAAATTCAGGATTTTTAAAATGTTTTGGGTTTTTTTCTGCTAATATTTTATTTTAAAAGTGTATTCAGAAACATTGCAAAGCCCACTTCTAGCCTATCAATTGTGAGAACTGCAAACCATAAGATTTTTGGAGGAAGTACAGGTGCATTCTGAGACCTGCCTTCCACTCATGCCACAGATCCTACAGTGCCAATAGACCAGCGAACAAATTTCCTGAAAGCAGCCTAGTTAGTGGTTCAGTCTTGTTCTGCTCCAATAATATGTCTGAAGATTAAAGATAAAACTGTAAGCGTTGACAACCATATAGTTTTATCTTTCGGCTGTTTCATGCAATTTGATAAACTTGGCAGGTTGCTTCTCATTCTTCTTAGCGTGGCTTACTGGCTCTTATCTGTGTCAGGCAATGACAGTAGTATTTAGTTTCTGAAACTGGAAAAGGATGGGATACAGATTATTTTAGTAATTGTTTGCTTGGGGTTTTTTTATGCAAATCTTTTATTGTCACTACCCCCTGAAAACCTATAGAAAAGATTTATTCCCACTTCGCAGGTAATATTTGATCACATTTGCACAAAGTACGGGTGACAACTTTAAAAACTTTTAAAATGTACTTCAACAAAGTATGTCAGTAATATTTTTATCTTGTTTTGGCTTTGCTGCTAGCAGCAAGTTAGATCAGAGCTGCTAGTGCCAAGGAGCCAGCTAGTGGGTGAATTTTTGCTTTCAACCTAATCTTATTCACGGTTTGTCTGCTCAAGTAAACATGGCTTTTTTTGCTCTCAGGCAACTGAAAACATTCATATAAGGTCAAATCTAGTGTAAACAGCAACCTGTATCCTAAAGCGTAGAGAAAACATGCAGGATTTTTTCAACATGTTTTGACCTCTTCTTTTTTCCTCACAGCTTTATATGCTTCATATAGGAAGGCCTCATACTACTTTGCTATTGCTGCTGGCAAGTGCAGTTGGTTCGGGCTCCTTTCTCTCACAGGACTTGCTGTTTAGTAGAAACTGTGATGCAATGGAGTTCAATAGCTGCGCTTTCCTTCAGACAATTGAGCTTTCTGGGCTGGCAAGTGTGCTGGGAACTCTTTGACCTCCTCTTTCACATTGCCTGTAACACAAATAACATTGGGTTGTGGCTTCCACACATTACACAGTGGTTGACTTCACCAGTTGCTGAAGCTTCCATTACTCCTCTCAAGCAAAACCAAAAAGGACTGTGACTTGGAATCATGGAAATTACAAACCTGATCTTCAGCTGTAAAAGCTGGCACAACTTTACTAAGGTTGATGCCAGTTTACAGCAGATGAGGTTCTCAACTTGCAGGGGAGGAAAGGAATTTTGAGCTTTACTATCCATCTTAAATATAAAGATATAGTTAAGGATGAAAGTGACCATTTTATAATGCGGTTTGTCTTAGACTAGGACTCCGACAGTCGAATCTAAATTCTACATTGATGGGGATACAATAAAATGCTCTGTGTTTCTCCTTTGCCTTCTTCACTTGAGAAGTAGCACGGCTATAGCGTTTGTGGTGTTGGAAGGATAGAAAGATTTGAAACAGATCTAGTTTGTGTTTGAGCCATATTTTGGGGAAAGATTACTTTTATTGATCCACAACAGTTGCGCCTTCGTCTCAAACACAATTCTATTTCCGGATGGAAAATATTATAGCCTTGTAGCTACAAAATTGTAGCATTGTAGCTCTCCAGCAACTCCTGAGCTGGAAAATGTTGTTGAGGTTATAAAAACTAGTATTGTTTTGCGTTCTGGTGAAAATGAGAGTGTGGGAACTCCATTTTTTTCTAAAAACTCCCACAAAAGACGAAACTTGAAATAGCAAGTAGCCTAATGAGATGAGCAGGAGTCATAAGCTTAAGAAACTGCTCTCCTACTACTTTGTGCATCCTAATGACCTCCTTTTAATAGTGCAGAGAATCTAAATGGCTCTGTGGGCAGAAGGTAGGAGCCTTGTTCTGTAGATTGCCCAAGTTCTATCACAGGGGCCCAGTAACATCTAACCAAATCTCTAGCTGTACAGCTTTACTGTGGAGTTACAACTCCATAGCGAATATATGAGTTCCACTCCAATTCTCTTTACCTCAATACTGACATCCTCTTCTTGCATCCGTGTCGTATTTCACACTCCACTGCAAAATATTTCTTCCCAGAAATGCGTATCTATGTGTGTCTTGATATCAGTGCCATTGTAATAGTTGTCTCATTCCCTCATTCCCCTGGCAGAAAAGGACCTGGGGGTGTTGGTCAACAGCTGGCTGAATATGAGCTGGCAGTGTGCCCAGGTGGCCAAGAAGGCCAACAGCATCCTGGCTTGTATCAGGAATACCGTGGCGAGCAGGACTAGGAAAGTGGTTGTCCCCCCTGCACTCAGCACTGGTGAGGCGGCACCCAGTTTTGGGCCCCTCACTACAAGAAAGACATTGAAGTGCTGGAGCACATCCAAAGAAGGGCAATGAAGCTGTTCTAGAGAATAAGTCTCATGAGGAGCATCTGAGGGAACTGGGGTTGTTTAGCCTGGAGAAAAGGAGGCTGAGGGGAGACCTTATCGCTCTGTACACCTACCTGAAAGGAGGGTGTAGAGAGCTGGGGGTTGGTCTTTTCTCCCATGTAACAAATGACAGGACAAGAGGAAACAGCCTCAAGTTGTGCCAGGGGAGGTTTAGGTTGACTATTGGGAAAAATTTCTTTACTGAAAGGGTTGTCAAGCATTGGAACAGGCTGCCCAGGGAATTGGTTGAGTCACTGTCCCTGGAGGTATTTAAAAGATGTGTAGACGTGGTGCTGAGGGACATGGTTTAGTGGTGGTTTTGGCAGTGTTAGGATTACAGTTGGACTCAACGATCTTAAAGGCCTTTTCCAACTTAAATGATTCTGTTCTATGCTTAAGTTTGGGCATCAGAAAATAATGCAGCTGTAACGAGATTAATAGGTCTGCTATCCCTAAGCTGCTTCCTGCATGAGATGAAAAGAAGTTGGTGTATGTACTTAGAATGGCACATTGAACCTGAAAAAAATGCCGTGCTATCACTGGCTTTTGTTTGATGGATGATAACATGGGTAGGGATGAAACCTCGGATTACCGTGCAGTCAGGTTGCTGCCTCTGGCAGCATCACAGGCACCTGGAGCTATGAATTTGATGACTGTGCCCTTTTAATATAAAAGTAACAGGAAAAAGAAGTGAACGTTTGAAGCATATTGCAACCATAGCTGTTATTAAGAAACTCCTCCCTGCTACATTCAGAAACTCCCATTGCCCAAATGTGTCACTAGACAATGAGGCTTCACAGTGTTGGGTTGCTTCCTGCTGAAAGCAAGACTAAAACGAACAGGCAGCGGGAAAGAGACAGTAGATAAGAGAGACTGTCAGAGACAAGGGCTAGAGCTCTTTTTTCGGTTACTTGCCTGCTATGATAGTTGCCTCTGAGGCTTAGCAAACTCCTAATTTCCAGTCTGATTTTCTAGTGGCTGGCTACACCTTCAAAGTTAACCTGCAATAAGTTGCCAGGGAGTATGGAAGGGACAAAAAAAAATGCCTATAGAAAACCTCTTATCCTAGGTATGAGTGCTGTGTAAAGTTAATAATGACCATTCTGACCACAAAGAGTGGAAATTATTCTAATAGAGAGAAGAAATAAAGCTATTCATGTCATTTTGGAAGACTGTGATCTAGAATAACAATAAAACTGAAGAGGTTGAAGACACTTAACGGCTAAAAATGAGAGGAGAAACCTCCAATAAGCTAAATTCCTTTTGATATTTCTAATGTTTTGCTCCAGTTCCCAATAATCACTAGGATTATTGGTGTATGATTCCTGCAAGTCTTAAAACAATACGTCTGTTAAAGATTCACTCCCTTTTCCATGGCTTGCATGTAAACTGCTATGAAAAACAGATAGTTGCCCACAAGGTAAGGGGGAATAAAGAAGAATGCAAAACCACCCTGCAGACAAAAAAGGATGAAAACAGCAGACAGCCTACAAAGAAAGTTCAGATTGCATCTCACTGCAGAGATTCAGCTGGATTATTTCCAAAAGCTCTCTCTCCAAAGACCCAGGTTGTGGTAATTTGCTTATGGTCTGACATGGGCTTTGATGCCATTTGGCTACTGCAGTTGCACAGTTTGCAGGTATTTCCTCTGAAATTAAAACTTCCAGCACAAAGAGGAAGAGTAGGTTTGTTTAAAGGCAAATTGTGATACTTAGTTCATCATTGTCTTCAACTTTGTTTGTTCCACTGACACACAGCTGTTCCAGCCAAGAGTATGTGAGCTGCCATTCAGCTAGGTACTATATGAACAACTCTTTTCTGAAGAGGAGTGTGATATGCAATTGCGCAGTATTTCAGGACTGATTTTAGAGGGTGTTAAACATTTAGATGTTTTGAAAAATGCTGGAATTCCCGGTTTGTATTTTCATTAAGGCCCAGATTTGAAGACTCACAGGTCTTCAAAGTTGTTCACTGATTATCATAGGGAGCTGACATCTCTGTCACTTGATGGGTTAGATCAGTTGTTCTGCTGCTTCGAATTACTTTTATCTCTCTGATTATGAGCACCTGTTGCATAACTGTCACTCATTTCTAGGGACATCATCCGTATTTTCTTGCAGGTTTCTTATGTTTGGAGAGCAGACTTTGGCCTCTTGAGGGATCTGTTTCGTAGGGTTCCGTGGAATAAGGCACTGGAGGGGAGAGGGGCCCAAGGAAGTTGATTAGTATTCAAGGATCACCTCCTCCAAGCTCAGAAGCAATGTATCCCAAGAAAGAAGAAGTCAGACAAAAAAGCCAGGAGGCCTTTAAGGAGCTCCTAGACACCCTCAAAAGCAAAAAGGAGCCCTAAGGAGGGTGTAAGCAAGGATAGGTAGCCAGGGAGGAATACAGAGAAAACATCTGAGCAGCTAGGGACAAGGTTAGGCAAGCTAAAGCCCTGATGGAATTGAATCTGGCCAGGGATGTCAAGTGGTTTGTAAGAAGGACCTTTTTCTACGTAGCTATACTTTTATTTAAAATGAACTATTTAGAGATTAATCATTTTACTCTGGTTTTTGGATGTTTAATACAGAGAAACCCTGGGATTTGAATAACTCTTTTCTGCCCAGAATCTTGGCTTTGCTGTGCATTACTGACTTTTATATTAAACCCTATTACATCAGTATTTCATTATTTTGGCAAAGCAGCAGGTGGAATATTTGAACATCTGCCCATCAGCCATGGAATCACACCTCATTTATTGGGGACTCACCCCATTAGCTTTCAAGCCATTTTGACAGAAGCACTTGTCCTTTTATACACTGTGCTGGGACTTGATTTAAGTCTTCTATACATTAAAATTTGCACCACTGAAGGCTTTTAGAGTGCAACTTTCACTAAGCTGGTTTTATGAAGGCCACTATGCTAGGAAATTCTTTCATTGTCTTGACTTGGAAAATTAGTTTTGAACACCAGGTGCATATAACATGTACCAAACTGAGTCCTGTTGTGCAACTTTATTAATTAACTGCTTTTCTTAATGAGCAGCTACAAGTATAAAAGTGGTGCTGAGGTATGATGCTAATGACAATACAGTTTTATGAAATGAGCAAACATGAACTATAGTAAGTGCGATGCGTAGATAGAGTTGAAAAACTTTTTTTTCAACAAGAAACAGCTATGTATACTGCCCTGGCGAGTCCCCTCTGGTAATGGGATTGACTATGGACTCCAAGTCTGCTCTAGAAACTATATTTCTTGATCAAAGACATGTCTTCTGGTGCATCATGATCTTACGTCTTCGGAGAAGAGTGTTTTCTGAAGGTTGAGGTACTGTGCTGTGTTGAAGGAGGGGGCTCTGTGGAGAAGAACAAGGGTACGAGGTGAGCACAACAAACTGCCAGGACTCCTGTGACAGCATATTTGTGTTGAAATGCTCCAATAACCTGCTGAAATAGTTCTACTTGTCACCATAAGTGTTTTGGGGTTTTCATGTTTTGTGCAAAATTATTTGGCAACTGAAACTTTTTGTATAAAAAAATTACTTTACTGTAGGCCATTTCTACAGCTATGGGAAAAATCAGATACATGGGAAAACTGAGATGTGGTTGCTGTAGTGTGATAAAATGCAGAGGCCACAGTATTGTAATACACCAACTGTTGCAGTTGTGGGCTAAGCAACCAGGTAGTTTCACTGTACAATTCATCTGCTGTTAATAAAAAGGTCTATAAAAAGGGGTTGCTTATGGACATCTTGACTCTGTAACTTAAAGGGATCTTGAGTATACCCAAAGACCTAAGTTGCCAGATTCTTGAGTGTTAGATGTAATAAAACTAATCTATGAAGACATGCACAGTGCAGATATCCCATTCCAGCACCACAAAGCGAGCGAGCTGATCCTCTGAGTCCCAGTGCAGCTCCACGCTGTGTGCCTTTCGTAGCTGAATTTGCCAACCATTGTCTGCAAGTTAGTAAGCAATGATTACCTGTTCTTGGCTGGACTTCTTAGCTGGGGCACAGTCCCCGGTAAGCATGACTAGATTCCTCCCAGGACTGTGATGGCTTGTCTCCATCTGTCTCGGGTGTCTCTGTTCCTTGCTTTTCCACATTTATTGGTCTAGGGTAAGAGCTGACGGAGCCAGATTAGGTCTGACACATGTTTGGCAGCAGTAAAAATAGCTTGCCCTTTCCCTCCCCTGCTTTCTTCACTGTGTGGTGCTCAGGACTGGTGTCCAAAGGGCTTGCTGCATTACCCTCCTTTAATCCTTGGTGCAGAGTCTGTGAATAAAAGAGGAGAGCAAAGAAACTTATGCAGAAGTTTGCTAGTTTTGCCATGTGGAAAATACCCCACCCCTTCCAGGTCCTTAGCCAAGACCCTGGTTTCACAGCTGTCATGGTTTGGGCTGGGCTGGCCACTGAATGAATGACAGATGCTCTCTTTAACCTCTCTCTTCCTTTCCAGAAGAGAAGGGGGAGAAAATAAGGTGGTTTTCTGGGTTGAAAAGAAAACTAAAACTACTTAAATGAAATTTTAATAATAAAAAGAAAAGATAATATCAGAAAAAGGAAATAACGAAATATATACAAGCCGTATCGAGCTCCCAGGATTACAGTCACATCACTGGCAGGCACTGGGAAAGTCCCAGACTGGACTCAGCGACGGGAACTGGATTCCAGATCTGGTTAGTTCTGGTCAGGATTCCAAACTTGGTCAGTTTTGGGTCACTCGTCCTGTTTGCTCCTCCCCACAGGTGTGATCCCTCTACACTCTTCTGCCTCCGGCCCTCCAACTTGGTACATAACAAAGTGAGCTGACATAGGTAGTTCTGGGAATAAGTATAAGCAAGAGCCTCTCTGTGTACCATTCCTTGATATTAACGATAAACATCAGACGTTATCACTGCTATAAGCAGACACTGTCTAAAGAATATGCCATTAATTTCAAAGAGTTCAGTAAGTTAGAAGAGACTTAACTGAAAAGTAAAATTACTGAAAAGAAAATTGGTTCTATTCTAACTCAAACCAGGACAACAGCAAATGAAATACCCTGCGGTAGAGACAGCTAAATGATGGTGCATTTACCATGCTTTCAGAATTGTGAAGGTCTAGAAAAATTTACTACTTCTGACAACCTTAACAAAGTTTGGAGAAATATTGCAATATTGGCAAAAGTTGCTTGCTTATAGAAGCTGAACTTTACTTATTTTTACACATTTCTGTGTTCTTCTAGGACATTAAAAGGTGGTGGTGAGTTTATTTATGATATAACTATAAATTCTTCACTTTTGAATAATGCTGCATATACTTGTCATTAGAGATGAAGTTGTGCTCTATGCACATCTCTACATTGCTTAGTGACATTTCTAAAATAGGGAAAGCTAAAATGTTCAGTATAGAAAGTACCAATGCTGTTTACTTGTAGGCATAAACCAAGGTTCTGTTACAGGCTTCACAAACAGGATTTTAATAGAAACCTAGGAACTCAGGTAAATAAACATTTTAAAGGTTAAGTTTGGAAAGCAAGCAGGCCATTCCTATGTAGGTAAAAATAAAAATAGAACAGAATTAAGGGGTAATAGTAAATTTAGCACATTGTGTACAGATCTCTAGTATTTATAATTTCCTTGAATAATATTATAATGCTCTGAGTGAAGTAAATCCATTTAAAAATAAGTACAGGATGAAAACAGCTGGACACAATCAATTGCAACCAGTGCAAAACAGAAGTTGGATTCTGGACTGGACGATGTCTTGTCCCTCTGAGCGGTGAAGCGTCCTCTCTGACTCTGCTGTTTCATAGACGCTAATAGCACAACTGATGCAAAGACATACAAAGTCAGTGCCAGCGATAGTCCCACACTTTTTTTGCAGTCAGTGTAAGCAGGGAGGTGCAGGTGCACAGAGGAGTGTGTGCTGCCTTCTCTCAAGCGAGAGAGTGGATGTGATTTTCCGCCTCCCTCACATGTGCCTGTTTGAGATGCAGCAGCTGGAAGCCCAGTGCGTAACTGAGAGGCCCAAGCCGTAAGCTGGGATCATTGTTCCTCCTCCTTTGTGAACACTGCATGAATTTGCATGATTGCGAGTACGCTCACTGCAGGGATGACATGTTACGAGATTTTAATGCTTTATTAAAATTAGAACATTAACGCTGATATTGTTTCGATACTTTTAAATTATTCTCTTCTGAACCAATAACATGGAATTCTGTCAATCAATTTTGAAGTGAATCATTTCAATTTTCTTTAAATTTTGAAGCAAAATTTGGCTTTCAAAGTTTTTCCTGTTTTCCTATATTTAGGACCAAAAATCCTCATTAGATTACAGAGTTTGCATTCCCTGTGCTGCAGAGTATTGAATTCATCCCAGTTACCTTTGCATAGAGTTCACCAGCTCATACTTGACTGAATTATCTCTTCCAAAAGAGTATCTGATCTTGATTACAAGAAAAAAGGTGGAGAATCCATACCTGCCCTTAGTGGTCTGTTACAATGATCATTCATCTTTGCTGTTAAAAATACAAGCCCAGCGTAAAATGAGAACTTGCCAGGCTCCAGCTTCTACCTCTTGGATTTTATCCTCTATTTCTACGCTAAATTAATAAGCTCACTTTATATGTTTGTGAAGGACATAAATGTACTCCCATATTATAACAAAAGTACTCTTAAACCAAGACACTTGTAACCTGCTGCATGTAATGTGACAGACTTGTAAACCCTGTGACTTCACTGACAAACTAAACCTCTGCGTTGCTGGTGGAGCAGTGGAAAAACCCACGCAGCAGCTCGCCAGATTCAATGTCAGTGACTCAGACATCTCCTTTGTCATCTCTTAAAAGACAATGAGCTCAAGTTACTTGGGCCCAGCTGGATATATAGAGATGTTTAACATTCTCTTCTGTTGCTTGTATGCTGAAAATTTTTAATCCAAACCTGTGAGAACAGGACAACCTCAAACGTCTTACCAAATACGAGCAGTTGTGAAAGTCTCTGCCATCATGGTAGCAGTTACACTCTCCATCTTCTAATGAGGCTGCACGGCTGGCTTTTGTTCTTTGGTTTTCATATTGTTTTTTAAAAGATGTTCATTCTTAACCATGCCAGCCATGAGTCATCTAATCCCCTCAAGCTTCTCTGCCAACCGCAGGTACATTGAAATGTCTAGCTCATTGATTGCTACCCGCTTCTCTCCAAGGTGCACTTTTTGTTGCACATTGTCCCTTCCCTCCACACACCCTTTTTCTTGTTGTGCTGTTCATTTTGCCACAAAGCCAGGATGGGGTTTTTATCCACAAACTGTTCTCGCTCAATCTTGGAATGGCGTTTTGGCTTTCTAATGAATTCTGACAGAACTTCCCATATAAAAGTCACAGTTTCCTGCCCAAATTTTTCTGACCAAGATTTTTTGCTGAAGTTTTCCTTCAGCTTTGGGAAGTTAAAAGTAATTCAGTAATGACCCTTTTTTCCTCTTTCTAGTCCCTCAAAGTACTCTCGAATATGCGAAGTTTTTAAAAGTGCTTTTCATAGACACTTCCATCAGTTCCCACTCATACAGATTAACAACCTAAATGGTTGTGTTTTCTGGGATTTGATCTGATTTTTCTCTTGACTTTGACTTAACTTGAAGGGGCCTGATTCAAAGATGCAATTTTTTACTAAATAGCAAACAATAGCATGCATTTTAAAGTGTGTATGTATATATATATTTATGTATATATATTTACATGTAAGTCAATAATATGTATATGTAATACAGTACACAATTTGAAAATGGAAGTTATTCTCCGATTTGAAACATGAGGTGTTCTGGGGTTGCGGAATTGATTATCAGCAGCAAGAGCTATCAAAATGGAGATGCACTGGCATTATGCAATCTGAAACAAAAGCACTAAAAATAGATGAACTTTTAAATTTTATTCAAAGAAGCCAAAGAGAATGTTTTAATAAATTAAATAATCCGTGTTCTCTGGGGTCCATGCCTTCTACTGATTGTTAAACTGGAAAGTACCAGTTATAGTGTATCGCTTAGGCCTACTATTTTGCTACTCAGGGTTGCCCCCTGCAGTCTATTTGCAAAGGTTTTCTCTAACACATTTTGAAGTGAATCTCTGCTGGGACTTCTGTAACTACCCCTAGGAACCTAACAACTGCCGTCATTAACATATTTCCTTCCTTTGCTTAAGTCCTTCTCCCTTCCCCATTTCTCATGCTTCCGCTGTTCTTACCAAAATTTATTCCCCCCCATATTAAGTATTCATGTCTTAAAGTGTTTGCATGCAGTGTCCTCTTCATGCAGTTCCATTGATAGCAGTTTTCCCAGAAAAAAATGGGATTTTTTTTTGCTTTGAAATTTCTGTAGATAGACGTCAGCCAACGTTGATATAATTTTCACTCGGCCTTTTTTATTTTTTACTCCATTTTGAAGAACTGAATGCATATTTATTCTTTTGCTTGTGTTTCTCACATTTATGTCAAATTATAATCTCCAGAAAGCAGCACTGGACTCTCTCATTATTTATTGTTTTGATGCAAAGAGCAATTAAATATAATTAACTGGATGATTATCGTTTGCTGCTAGAATTTGCTAAGAATGCATATGTTCCTGAAGGGAGTTGCTCGCTATTTCCTGCACCACTGATCTGATGCTGTTTGGAGAGAGCCTTTTTTTCCCTCTCTATTTACTGCTTCACTGGTCTGGGGAAGGAAGAAAGTAAGTGTATGAAAATAAGTATGCCTCAGCTTGTGAATAACTATCTCACAGAGAGCTAAGGGATAGAGTTTCACGTTGGCTTTGTTGCAGTGCTGAGATGCAGGAACGCTAAAATATTCATAATTGGACCATGAAAGAAAGGTAACGATGCAAACTTTTTTACTGCCCATGTGATACTGAGGAGCTCATTCAAGCCAAAAGATTCTGGTTTATTTTTGATTTATTTTCCAAGATGTCTTTGTAGGTGTGAGATTCTATGTTAGTGAGATGCTCTTTAAGTGTGTAGAACTGATAAATTCCCTGCATTAGGAATGGAAGTCATCTTTTTTCATAAACCCAGTCTGGTCTGCCTGCCACTAAACTCTTACTTAAGCCTTAAGACATTCTACACACGAATTTAAGTGATGCTTGGCTGAGGAATAGGTATTCTGCACTGTGGTTTTGTAATTGCCACTATTAAGCTGATTCCTCAAAACTGATGTTAATATACTGCTGTTTGCCATCACACAAGGTGGCAATTTGAGCTTCTGAGATATTCACCAGCTCATCTCATCTGAAGGTAAAATTCCTTTCGTTAACTTGCCACTTGGTTCTCCCTGTTGGAATTCAGACCTGGGTCACATTTAACATTTCATGCCTTCCCTTGCTAATAAAGCGTGGTAAAGCATTTTCTGTGCAGCTAAGCTGTGGCCTGATACAGAAAGGAGTATTTTTTAGCCAAACTTTGTTTTGATAAATAATTATTTAAGCATCCATGGTATTGTCATCCAGAAACACATTCAGTTAATTTTTATTTATATTTAGGACTTTCAAGAACTGTTATACTACCAAACTTTTTCCCATTAGATTAGTATTTCCAGTAAGCAATAAAACTTCTTCTCCACCTTTGTTACAAACCCATCTAACTCTCTTCTTGGTGCACTGATTCAGTGAGATTTCTTTGATTGATTCTCATATACATGTAATGCAACCTTACCTGTAAAATATTTTTCTCATCTTTGCTTTTGAGAATGTCTGACCCCTTTCTTGCAGACTTTCAGGGCTTTGTAGACGTCCATATGTTTTTATTCCTTTATATTCTGCAATGTTCGCTAAAAATCTCTTTGGACCTGCTGGCAAGCACCACACTTAGTACTTAGACAAAAAGAGCCTTCAGATGACTGCGTAAATGTTAGCTAATTATGTCTCCTGTCATTCTCTGAGATAGGCTGGTTTTATCATCTGCATTTGCACAGATGGGAAATGCAAACAGAGAGATTTTAAAATGATTTGCCCTCGGCCAAGCCACATGAAACAGTCTCAGAGCTGAAAATGGAGCCTGGGAATTGTTGCCTCCCACAACCCGGAGCAATCCACCTATGTTTTGGGCACTAACTCACTCTGCGTAAATATAGCTGGAGAAAGTGCTGTGAGTTTTGTACAAAATATTCTGTGTTTCTGGCAAGAACTGTATATATCCTGGAAAGAACTAAAGATGCATGCATCTTAATGCCCTAAGGGACAGCTATGATAACCCAAATTGCTGTGTAACATAGCCTATGTATTTCGCCCAATACTTCTTGCACCTGGCCCCCAGGCATGGAAGCTGAGCCACAGCTTAAACTGGATATTTTTTGGCATAGAGGTTTTATGGGGTTATTTACAGTCATTTCTCTTTCTTATTGCATGTCAATATATAAAGGCGCCCACACTTTGTATTTTTTTAAGGAAAAGCTGCCGAAAGGAATATTCTTGCTACTTTTGTGTGTTGTTTTAGTAAACGTAAGTACACAACATCATATGTTTATATTATATGTATATATAAAATGTATGAGTATAAAGAATTCTAATAGTCATTGAGTCATGTTTTGAGAGAGCAGGGAAAGCACGTGAACATGAGAAGACTCAAGTGGGATTACAATATTCCAGTACTTAAAAGGGCAATTACAAAGAAGATGGAGACTCTCTCTCTACAAGGAGCTACATGGAGAAGACATGGGGCAACCAGTGCCAGTTGCACCAGGAGAGGTTTCATCTTGATATGAGGAAGGAACTTTTTATATAGTGAGAACAATCATTCACTGGAACAACCTCCCCAGGGACGTGGTAGAGTCCCCATCACTGGAGGTTTTCAAGATGCGATTGGCCAGGGTACTAGATAATCTTATCTGGGCTCCCACAAAAGCTTGGACCAGATGATCTTTTGAGGTCGCCTCCAACCTGGGCTGTTCTATGATTCTATGAGAAAGCTGAGTAGTCAGAATTTCATGGGAAGATGTACCAAGTCATCAAGTCTGCATTTTACCACATTTGTTGTGCAAGCACAAGATTTAAATGGCCCAGATGTGCTAGTCAGCTCTTGTTGAGTTCCTTCAGATCTATTTGCAGAAGCATTTCACAGAAAGTTGCCTAAGGTCTTCTGTTCACCAGAAAGGTACACTTAGAACCAACTTTCAAAACTGGTTAAAGCCTTTATGCCAACAGACTAGTTAGTATTTTGATGTAACTTCTAGAGGGTCCACTGTATTTCTTCTGGGTAACTTGGGTTGGACAATGGTGTTTAAAAATCAAGACTACGTTTTCTAAATTATTTAGTTAACATCAAGGAGCAGAACTGCATTATACAAATAGGAAGAGCAGATACAACACGCGCAGAGTCTACCACTTGGAAGGTGATCCATTTTTCATCTGTATTTGCTTTATTTTGCGGGGTTTTCTAGGCCTGAATTCCCAGGTCACTCCAACAGGCTGCGAGGGGCCAAACCCGATTTGGGTGCTCTCAATATAGACCCTCCAGGTTGCTTGTTCACCAGTTTCACAATGCTGTTCAGTTACTGTCTTCATGGCCAGTCTACATAAAGTGTCTGCCAATGCAACTGCTGATTTAGACATGTAGCCACTTTTCTGTATCTATTTTTCAAGCTGGCATCTCTTTGTTGTTCTCTTACCACCTTTTGCTACTTCATGCCATGTTGTCCTTTCTGACCACATCTTGCTCTCAGTAATTGCCCACATTAATTGTGTTGTAAAAGCGGTAGACAGAAGTAGGGCATTTATTATCTGTAAGGTAATAAGCCAGCTGTCCACTTGCTGAACTCAGAATTCTTTAATTTCCCATTTTTTCATTATATTATATTGATATTTACCTTGGGAAGTATACTTCGTAGTGAAAAATGCCCTTTCAGTCCAAGCACTTGAGAGATGCAGTTTGTTCTCATTACTTGCGGGAATTAATTAAATACAGTTTGAGGTGTGCCCATCAATGTCTTCATGGAGGATCTGCTGTTGTAAGAGGAAATATCCTGTGAGGTTTATAAACCTTTAATTTAGAGTTCTCTGGTTTCTTAGAATTACACTTTTAGAATGCACACAACAGCTATGTTCTGTACATTTAAAACCCCCTGATCTGTTCAGAAATGTGCTGTTGGGCATTGCCAAATGAACCAGCCCCATGTGTAACAGTTTTACAAAGTTTCACCCATTTGAGTCTTATTTGGGTTGTGAGAATTATTCCTCCTGTCTCTCCTTATTTCACTGTATCTTTTTTGACCCATCTGTTTTGTCTGCCTTGACAGATGACTTGTGAAATCTGATAGACAATCTCTGAAAGGGACCTACTAGAATCCTGGCTCCTATTGGAGGTTCTCAGAGCAAAATAGAGTAACCTGAGAAAAATGGCTCTTTAAAGATTTCCCATTGAGATAGGAATGGTTCATATTCTCAGCCCACCAAAATGTTAAACTTTTGAAAAACATTCCTATGCTGAATTAGGATGAAATGCTGACATTTTTTAATTAAAGGACAATCACTCCTGGGCAGAATAATCTTCCTGTTCAGAGAAGTTTACAGGTTTTATTAAAAATTAAAAGTAGAGCTTTCTTGTTTGAAAGCGTCAGGTAAAGCCTTGCAAGCACTTTGAGACTGTATTCCAGGATTATTGATTAAATATGAACTTCAAAAAATTTGGAAAATGTTGAACAGTGTTTTCCAATGAAAAACACATTTTCGTGAAACTTTTCTGACTAGTTATAGTCCATACAGTATTCAGCTGCCTCTTTCCATATACAGCATAGAGGGATGTGGTACTCTGTTTTTACAATAAAGTGTATTAGAAGAACAGAAGGAAAGAAAATTTGGGAGGAAAAGTGCTGGGGTAGTATTAGAGCCCTATTAAGCATGCTTATCCTGGGAGGAGCTCCCAGGTAGCACTTAAGTTACTATCACCATGAAAAAATATTTTACTTCTACTTATTAGGCATTCATTTGTAAGGCCTCCATTATGTAAAGTAGCTGTCAGCTCTGGTGAAATCTATTACAGTTATCTTTATAGCTTACATTTCACTTATATGTGCACAGCCTTTGATCAAGAACTGCGTTGTTGCAAGGGAATAGTCTAACTATATATTGCAATTTTTCACGTTTATAAACCAATCTAAATATACAGCATACATAATCCACCTATAGATGTGACTCCACATATCTTTACAGAAAGTATTGGACTGCATGTCAGATCTCGGGTACATTCCATTAGTAGCTGAAACTTTCAAATACTACTCAGTGTTTTTCATGTCTGTCAGACTGCCCAAGACCTGCAACAATCTCTGTATATCTTGTTCCACCTGCTGCGCTGTAATTTCCGATAATGGGTTTTGAACTTGCAGGACATAATCGATCAGAGAATTATTTCAAACCACTGCATTAGCTTCTTTGGTGAAAGGTGTCAGGTGTGGATCTTAATTCCATCCACTGGTTAAAAGGGGGGTGTTTATAATTTGCCTCTTCTGTTAGCCAGAGTTGCAATGTTGTCTGAGAATTTTCAGTATTATGCAGCAAAAAGGCTGCAAAATATCATGTGCGGGGTAGCTATTGGCAAATGTTGATGTTTTACTAGCAACAACTGCACAGCTATTACGTTTTGGTTTTGTATTCTCAGGTGTTATAAAATCTTCTAGTGTTTTTTATTCATGTGTAGACAGTGAAATTGTTTAGGCAAAATTAAATTCCACAGTTGACAATGACGCTGCAGCCATTTCCCATTCTATGCAGCAAGACATTACGTGATTTTTGAATGTACTTTTACTTCTGTGTTACTAATAATTGTATGTTCCCTGTAAACATAGAATAAAATCCTTTTCTATTCCTTTTCAATATATTTGTAATATCAGCATGTGCTTAGTTCCTAGGTAAAGATGATCTTTTTCTGACAAAATAAAATCTTTCTTTTCTCTTGTCTGCGAACATTTGCCAAAATGCACAGTGAATTATTTACTGCTGTTTTAAAGACAACTTCTTTGATTCCATTGTGCTCTTTCCATCCCCCTGTTCACTATGTGTTTTCTCCCCCTGGTCACTGTGTGTTTTTCAAGGTATTTTTGGGAGCTAGAATCAGAAATGTCAGAATAATCAGTTAAACACTGACAAGAATTAAAACTTTCCCGATTTCTGGTCAGATCTGCCATTTCAGGGGAAATATTACTAGTTTCTCTTCACTGCTTATCAAATCTTCAGCATGCACTGCGGCCAAGATGAAGTAACAAATCTAGAAAAGTTGCAGTCCAGAAGTGGAGAAGGAGCATAATTACACCTGTGCTTTATAAAATTAGCGGAAGGCATTGCTATTCCTGTATTATTCATGACCCTTACAACCAACTTACTAAATTGGAAGTGAAGGAGGCTGACCTTTTAGCAAAGAATGTGCTTCTTACCTTTAGCCTGCTTAATGATAGAGCGGACTTGACTGAGGTAGTTTTCAAAGTCAAAATAAGCAGAAGGTAACTGATTTGAGGGTCACCTGTCTGTAGTGGCAGTGATACAAAGCTTCTGATTGTGCATGATAAATTAGTTCTGCATAGAACCAAAATAGCTCAGCAAGACTGGCTGGAAAGGGAGACAAGAAGAAAACAGGGTGAAGAAAACAGGGTAAAAAAACCAGGCCCGTATCAAACAGCATTAAGGAGCAACATTAGAACGTGCCCCTCCCCGCTGTTACAGGGAAGATAATCAAAACTTGCCTAATGGTAGCTTTGCTGATTTCTAGCAGATGTAGAGTTAATGTGACGTATCCTGTAGTGTCTGGCAATGAAGTCACACCTGAGGTGATGAAGTGTGTTAGTGTGCTCTGAAGGCTCGTGGTAAGCTGGCAGAGCTAGTGTCAGCCCCAGCCGAGTGGCCTAAAACAGGCAGGCACCTCCAGAGCTGGTGGCAGACCACTGTGTGGTCTTTGCTATTGAAGGGACAGTGCCCAGTCCACGCTCGTGAATGGTGGGGCAAGAAGTAACCTCCCTTTGCATTCTTTTGGTTTCTTACCAAGGGAACGAAAAGGTGTGGAGGGAATAAACCGTTCCTGTGTGGTGCCTCATCAGTTTGCTCTCTCCTCCCTTCTTGCGCAGTGATATCCCACTGATGCTTGGAGTCCCTTCCTGCCTGTAGCATTCAGAGCAGGACTCACATCTCTCCAAACACAACAAACTCCCAACTGGGAAAATACATGCCCGCTCCTCAAACCATCTGTACTCATATGTGAATAGAGATAGATTCGAGATATTTGTAATACATTCATGCGTAAAAGTGGAGAATAGCTAATTCTGACGTGCTAGAGGAAACTGCTGCAGGATTATTACATTCCTAAGAAAAATTATCACATTTGTGCAGCCTGTATTCAATATTTACAAACAGAATGGAGATGAAACATTTGATCATCTGGCAGTGGACCAAGAACTCTCCCCCAGAACTGTGAGCGGGGATATCTTGAGGCCAACAAAATATGTCAGAAGCTTGTAGGAGGGATTACAGTTAGTAAAATGATACAGACATATCAAGTGGGCTCTGCCTACAAAAATGGGTAAGTAAATAAGGCCATAGGAGAGCATAACAATCCGGGAAAACCTACTGGCTTTTTTTTCAACTGGCAGTACAGTTCAAAAGAAATTATAGGACTTGTGGGTAAATAAGCGAAATCCAGATGAAGACGACCTTACAGATGTTCTACTAAATAGACAAAGTTTTTGAATAATCATGAACTATTTGGACAAGATTAACAAAATAAAAGAGATCACAGTATTAAAAGTGTCAGCTAGCGTGCAAAAATATGTGTAGAATAAGAGCCATGCAGAAGGCAGTATATTTATTGTCAATAAAAGACTGAGTGAAATAAAGACCTTGATATTGGGATTTGACCGATTCAGCCTGACTTATAAAGGATGATGTATTTGTGAAAGCAAGAATAAAATTAAGTGATATTTGTTCGTAAAGAAACATTTATACAGTGTTATGAGAGAGATTTGACAATTAATTTTGCATAAAATTTTCCATTTTAATTATTGTTTTTCTTTTTATTCTGACCATAATAAATGACTTTTAGGCTTACGAAAACTGCTAGGAAGAACAAAAAAAAAAGCTTACAGAGGAGCTTGCTGCATATCTTTATCAGCGGCTCTGACAACAATATTTGCATATAATTGGACTTCTGGGAAATACAGAGATTCTTTGGTGGCAGTCTGAGGAGCTGCCCGAAAGCTGGTTAATCACTGGTTGTTTTACAATGATGGGATTAGTAGAAAAGGGTTTCAGAGATTGTAAAGTCTACCTTTCATCCCCTTCCTTCAGCACATCAGCAGTCTTTCCCTTTTCCACTTTATGACAGTATTTAGGGTCTTTGATCAGCTGGCTCAGAGTGAATGCAGGGGAGTGGATAATGCAGTATGGAAGGGAAACAAACCAAGAAAATAGCGGTGCATTCAGAGCGACGTATCTGCTGCTGGCACTGAGGACTGAGACACTCACAGTCATTTCAGTTTAAATTTGCCAGACGTATTCTCTCTTCTGAGTCAGACTTCCCTGTATTTTTGATGTTAAAGTCTAAGAAAAAAAGAAAAAAGATTCAGCAATTGTTTTGTCCTGCTGCAGTTAAAGTAGGATTTCTTAAATTGACAAAGAAATGTATTATTAGGCACGCTAATGTCCTATTTGAGAAACAGGGTGTGCCGATGCAATTAGAGGCATTGAAAGTATTAGACATGTTCAGAATTGGTCTTTGACATGCACATGCTCACTTTGATTGCAGTGAAGGTCAACTGGTCCTGTGATGGCAGCACTCAGAGGTTCACTTGCTTCTGTGCCCTGCAGCACTTGCTCTGTGTTTAAGGTACTTTCCAGGAATTAACTCACACGCTGGAGTAAAAGGGCATCTTCTCCCATGCCTCTCCACTTCCATGCCTCACGGTGCTTGATTTGTCCCTTAATGTTTTCTTAATGGCATCTATAGGTTTGCCTTTGCAAGAACTGGGTTGTGGGTCTAAACATATCAACTCTGTCGATAATAAATTCAGGGTAACTCACAAGAATTAATCACTGGAGATTGATGTCAATGGCATCTTTTTCTAATAAGAATATTGATTTCACTCTGCTGTAATGATAAGACTACCAAAATTTTACAGGCCAAGAAAATTACAAACTATAAATCTGTGTGTTATATGTGCTTTGTGCTTCAGATTCCAAGATTCAAATTAGAAGTACCATCCTTTTCTTTTATGGCATTTATCTTGTTGTAAACCACAGGCTTATTGGATCTTTACAATGCTTTATACAGGATGAGGCAACAGCAGCATTTAGGATATGGCATGAAAATTTATGATTGAAAGTTACAGTGCATAAATATTTCCAATCAAGAAGTGAAAACTTCTAGCGTACTACACGGTATCCAGACAAAAATGCAGAAATATGCAGGTAAAGTTCAGAAATTAAAAAGTTATAATGGACTAACTTTATGTTGCTTTATGCTACGACTTTTCTGTTTCTGCAGCCAAATTTCCACATACGTTAAGCCTTGATCCACTAGAATCATATCAGCTGAAATCAAATGGCAGTTAGTATTTAAAGGGAGATGTACAACTTCATGATTTATCAAGCACTGAAAATTATTATGGCAATCCTGTAATTTCATGTAATAAAGCAGCATCTATCTTCTGTTTTGGTAAATGGCAGAAGTCTGTTTTATCTGTTCTGTTGGCCAGACAACATGAAATTAGCTCTTCACCAGCAGAAGATACTTGTCACCAACAAGACATGCTTGGATTAAACACCAAGGTTTATTTGTGTTTCTTGTGCCTGAGGTAATTGTTAGATCCAAAGAAAAAATAAAATGTGTAAGACCCAATTAACGAGCCCAAGTGAATAACTCATTTCTAAGACCATGACCTGGTTGCCAAAAGCTGGGAGCATAAAACTGGGGGGAAGTCTCCTAACACTGTAAAGCCTATTATGAACTCCTTGGTACCTCTGGGACCTAGCCTACGTTATGGTACATCGTGTCTGTACCTTCCCAAATATAATAGGCTCATTCTTAATTCACAGAAAAACGTGGCCTCCACTGTTATGAAACATGTAAACTCTTTAAAAAGCATACTTGAGTTGCTAAAGGTATTTTACATTAAAACAAGGTTGACAAATTTGGCCAGATACATCAGTATTTTCCCTTCAATTTCCCCTGGTATGAGGTGGAATCATAAATAATATATAATTATTAAAATATGCTGTCGAGAGCTTTCAGGAGAGTAGATCACCACGGATTTATATATGCACAACTGCCACTTTACATCAGTTCAGGATGCATAAATAAAGGTGCATAAATGTGCAAAGGGATGTAACATGAGTAAGTGGAAAGAAGCATGCTCATAGGTAAAGCCTACTTCTTTGATTCAGCAGTGTTCTGCGCATCTCCTCTGGGCTGTACATACACCGCTCTTACATAGGCATCTCCTGTGGAATCATATCAAAAGAAGACTTCAGAGGGAAAGTTTTTTCCAGAGACTTGTTATTCCACAGTGAATGATTTTCAGCCATATGCATTGTTGAGAGGTGTTAAAATATTAGCATCTATCGAAACCAACACCTAAATAAACCTGAAAGCTTCTCTTTATGCTTACCCCATAATTTTCACAAAAAGGAATACTTAGATGATCATCATGCTGATAATTAAAACTCATTGGGATGCTAGCAGTGGCTGACTTTTGGGTAGGCAAATGCCTTTGACATTGTGAGCAGCAGCCTGAGTTACTTGTTTCTTGTGTGATTTGTTAGTGACACTGTAAGATGGTCTCTCCGTATGCAGAGGCAACTCTGCATAGTAAGACACTGCTTCCTTTATTACAAAGTAGAGAAAAACATTTTCACCTGTGTACAATTAAGTATGGACATGTATCTACTGATGAAATACAGTTCATACCATCCTAATTTTATTTCAATTGTAATGAGTAATAAGTAGATCTCAAATATAATGGTTTAGTTTGATTAGATTCCTTTAGTGTTTGGGTTTTTCAGTGAAAAGGGAGATAAAGCACTAGGCTGTTCGAATGTGGAAACTGTTGTTCTGATGTTGTACATTTCTAGCTTCCTCCTTAGGCCATATCTTCTCCTTCCATAGCTACCAGGAGTTAAGATGAGCCTGGGTGACTACTTAGAGTTAAGTTGTGATAATTCAAGGGCAGCTTCACTGAAGTGGACTGGGCAGATATGCAGCGACTGAATAAACAGCTTCCCCGAAGTATTTCCGGTTTTTGACAAAGTAAGAGCTGACCCATTTAAATTAGGAAATGGGTTTGGTAAAAAAAAAACCCCAACAGTCTACTTCTATGAGTCATAGCTATGCTGTTGACTAGAGTTTATGAAGAAAGTTATTTCTATGCTGGATGCTGCAGTGTAGTGGGAGATGCCTGAGCTTACTTGGGTCTAGTTAGAGTGGTATCAGAAGCTTGCTAGCCACAGCAGCTCACAGCTCAGTGAAAATGCATTCAAATTGGATAAGGTCAACTGTATAAATGTTTCCCAAGCCCTGACCAGAACATGTCTTTATGTTGTAAGAAAAGAATACGAAAGTACGGCATATGTTACAAGGGTAGGTGGAGACCATCTTCATCAGAAACATAGGTTGATGTGTGCTAGCTAGTGTCAGGTTTTGAGGACACCATAGCAACCGCTGTAAAATACCTCAAATAATGCAAATGTCTCACAGCCAAAAACATATAGCATGCTTTTGTCACTGCTCACCATGAAAGAGTTAGTGAGGGTTTGAACACAGAGGACTTGTCTGTAAGGGCAATGGCAACTAGCACCATTGAAATATTTTAACTGTTTATTTAAGATACCGGAAATAGAAGGCAAAAGAGTTGAGGTAATAAGGAAAATATTAAAAGACCTTTATTTTTACAATATCAGTCATCTGTCCTCTGTAGCTGTCAGCATTTTTATAGGGAATCCTCTCATTTCCATTTTACTGTTTCGGAGTTCTCTAATGATGGCAATAGCCGTCCTTTTTGGAGGAAAACAAAAGGGATCCATTGTAGAGGGCTGGAAGAACCTCTTGTTTTTACATGCGACTGACTTTAACAGGACTGTTTTCCTCAAGAAAGAAGGCAAGTATAAAGTGAGGTTTAAAAAGAAGGCTAAAGAGAGACAATGTGGCTTCTGTCTTTCACAGTGACGTTTTCTTAATCTTACTGCTAAGGCATCACAGGTACAATGCGTGGCTTTTTCATTCAGTCTGAACTGTGGCAAACCTATATTCAGCAAAAAAGTTATTTAAGCCGTTGTCTTCATTTGACGCGTTTTCTGATTTCTGATAGGCTTAGAGGAAAACTGCAGAAGATATAGTACTGGTCAGTTCAATCAAACCATTATTAAAGTGCAGGGGAAGCTGAAGACAGAGACAAGAAGGCAAGGCAAGACAGTGAGAAAGCCAGTGGCAGGGAGAAAAGGCTCCAGCTTTATTTGCTTGATGGTACTGAGGATTTAGTCAACACCTCAGCTGGCGGTGAGGTCATTTAAGCCTGAATCCTTTTTCTCGTCTGCTCAGGCCATCACTATGAGGATGATAAAAGTCTACTGGTATTACAGTGGATTGTGGGGTCTCAGAATAAAGTTGATGACAGCTGTCATGGAGAAACTAGTTCCTTTCAGCTCATCCCTGGCAACAGTGTGATAGTATTATATCTCCTGCTGGCTGGCTGGGTAAGTTAAGGACCCTGCAAAGTAGTTATGGGTGGATTCACATATCCTCTTTGTCTTTTCTGTGATGGTTAAAGGGATGTCCCTTTGCACGCTTGTTTCTCATGTGTTTAACTGGAAAATATCTTGCAAAGTGCCTTCTAATTATTGGTCATGAGATTCCGAAGCATATTTATTGATTTTCCAAACATTAAAGGAATATAAAGTCAATCTGGTAAGCTACAGAAATGTGATCACACCATGGCACAAACTTGGATGCCATGAAGCGTTCTGTTAGTATTCTTTGAAGCTAGAGCAGGATATTTTATAATTTCCATTCCAAATGAAAATTAACTTAGCAAAACTCAAATGAACAGAAAATGACATAATAAAGAGATTACACGCAGAGGGCTAGATCAGAACCTTAAATTAACTAAAAATAATTCAGTAAGGTGAATGAAGAGGACTATCAATATCAAATCAAAGTAAAAAGAAATTGGTTTTATAATGCCTTTTATGGTATACTTTTTAATATGTGATAACCATATTGGAAATTCATTAGCATGCAGAAATCCATGGGAACCATATGGAAATACATCTTACAAAGGACTAGCACACAATAAATTTTACAAAAGGCATAAAATATCTTTAGGATGAATGATCACTCTGAAAGTAATGTGCACTAAAATTGTAGGAGTGGTATTCGCTCATTAGTTGTATGAAGCCATTAACTGCACAAAATCATTCTTTTTTGCATATCCATTTGTCATATAAAATCATTAGCTCCCTCATAAAATTGTTAGAAATGTGAAAGGATTTTTCAAAAAAATCATTAGTTACAGGGTATTACATTATAAAAATCAGTGGCATATTACTTCATCATTTTCTGCATAAAAATGTGTCGGTTATGCAAAATCATTTATGTTGATAAATAACTTTTTAAGTAGCTTTATTGTCCAATAGTCAGGCTGTTAGCTGTTCAGTTTCAATAGTAATTTTTATGGCCAAGACATTTATTAGTTATGAAAAACTCTGAAATGAACTAGAACAAACATTACTTTCCTTCCTGCTAAAATTGACAGTTTTAAAAAGCGATCTTGTTCCCTGTAAATGTGCTTTTAGAGTTTTGAATAGTAGCAGCTGTTCCCATTTATTTACCATAATTTTGTCACTGGTTGAATTCTATTCACTGCAGCTTTCAGGTTCTCATTCTCACATCCAAAGCTAAATTCAGGTAAAAGCTTTTGTAGCAGTGATTTTGGTCATATCATGGGTGGTTTTATGTGGGCCCCAGTTGTACTAGGAAGAGTGATTTACACATCAAAATGGAACACATTGTCCCACTGTCTTGTACAGTAGTCAAAAAACTTTTAAGCACAGTAGGATTGATTAATTTCTGGAAGTGAGAAATTTCAAATTTAGAAGTTGTGCTTTAACAGGAACTGATATCTGTGCAAGCCACAGGAAGATATCCAGCCATGGAGGAAAACCCACAGATTTCTAGCTCCTAAGGCCTCTGCTGGGGAAAGAAGCCTTCTTGAGCATAGTTTATTCAAGGCCAATTATTTGCTTTATTGAATTGTCAAGTTATCACTACAGATAGCATTGTGCGCAGTTCTGTAGAAGCAAGAAAACTGTTTTTCTCCCAAGGAGTCTGTAGGCTAAGACTTACCTACTGTTGCCAGCCTATGAATCAGGGATGAGGGAAACAGGCAACATATCGTATACCGACCTCTGCGTTACAGAGGCAATCCCTGTCAACATCAAACCCACTGAGGTTCCTTGAATCTCTCTTGTGGTGGGTTGACCCTGGCCAGCAGCTAAGCACCCACCCAGCTTCTGGCTCACTCCCCTCCCCAGTGGGATGGGGAAGAAAATCAGGAGACTGAAAGTGAGAAACAACTCATGGGTCAAGATAAAGACAGTTTAATAAGTGAAAAAGAAAAATGTGATGCAAAGGCAAACATTTACCATGCCCTGCAAGCAAGACCAATGCCCAGCCAGTTTCTGACCAATTGCTGCTTTGGAAAAACTACATCCCCACTTTTTATTTCTGAGCATGATGTTACAAGGTAGGGAATATCCCTTTGGTCATTTTGGGGCAGCTGTTCTGGCTGTGTCCCCTCCCAACCTTTTGCCCGCCTCCAGCCTACTTCCTGTGGGGGCAGAGTAAGAAACTTGGTCAGAGAAAGACTTGATTCTGTGCAACCACTGTTCACCAGTAGCTAAAACATTGGTAAGTTATCCACCCTGTTTTAGTCACAAATCCAAAACAAGGCACCATATGGGCTGCTATGAAGAAAGTTAGCTCCATCCCAGCCAGATGCAGCACATCACTACCTCAGCTGTCTAGCAAAACTGTATTTAAAGAGATAGGAAACAAACTAACAAAGGAAAAAATGCTCAAAACCATAAAAAGCTGCCCCAAACCACTACCCCCAAAAGTTATGTTGCAGTATTTTGAGAAGGCAGGGAGGCTTACTTGGTCATACCTTGTATTTATGTCAAAAATGAAAAGCTTAAGGTAGTGTTTCACTCGGAATCATTTGTTGTAGTCTTTAAAATAGAAAACAGTAATGTCAGCTGAAATCAGTCTTACAGAAGTGTTCTAAGTGCAACAGAAGTCCTGGTACTTTGCTCTAGGTGGGTAACTTCTGGTTAAGGGCTAGGATCTGGACCAGCTTTAGTTTGTAAGGTTAAGAATGAAGGAATTTAAGTGGGGTGAGCAAGTGACCACTAAACTGAACAGAAGTAAATTTTCTCTCAAAAGATGTTAGGTATCTTCTCTTCCATCCCTGTCTCACCCTGTTTCTCTCAATAAATTTGTTATTCTTTTTAGGTCTTTGTGCTGCATCCATCCCTCTGGGATTTCTGGGTTGGTGGTATTAGACTCAAGAGCTAAAATGGTGATAGAATATTGCTTTGTTGAGATTATCTGTTTAAACAGAGGAGTAGCACAGGTGGCCTATAGCCCTTCATGACTCTCTGTTGAGGAGCCTTTTCATTTCTGTGTGTGCTTTCATGAGATATTCTGTTTCGAGTCCTCCAGCTCCGGATTGCTGGTTCTGTGGCACAATCCACCAGTGTATTGTGAAGGGACCGATTCACTTGTCATAGCGTCACTCTGGTCCTTCCAGCAGTGCAAATTCTTGGTAAACAGAAAAAGCCAGATCCTGGAAAGCAATCCTGAGGCAATACTCTCCTCTTATGATAGCAACTAATTGGTATGTAAGTTTTCTTTTTGTCATGATTATTTGCTGGTGTAAGAAGGATTTCATCACATACAGGAATGTGCAGCCCTGCTTATGCAATTGCTTCAGCAAGTGAAGGGTAAGAAATGTGGGAGAGGGAGAGGAAGAGAGAAGGAGACAGAGAGCATGAGAGAAGAGGCATGCAATTCCTCACAGGCTCCCAGTAATTCATCCTGAACAGGTAAATGACTCCAATGCGCACAGTATCTGAGCAACTCCGCTTAAAGTAGAAAGCAAAAAAAAAACAATATGCCTTCCCTAAGCTACTAAAAAGTACTGCAGCTGTCCAGGTCATTATGTAGCAAACAGATACTGTATTTTTTAGTAAGAAACGTGTATTACAGAACAAACAGGTTCCCTTATTTCAGTGCTTGGAAAAAATCTCTTGCTGTTTTAACCGTTTTAACAAAGAAGTTCCAAATTCTGCGGTGGGCGTCTAGGCGCAGACCTGGCAGTTAAAATGAACAGATATGCCACCGCTTTCTCCAGCGGGGCTTGCCTCTTTCACCTCGAGGCATTGGTCTTGGCTGATATATTTTGCAATCCTTATTGCCTCTCTCATCCTCTCATTCCAGAGGGCCACATCTTTAAAGAGTCTTTCAAGTGACCCTTATAATTGCAGTTTTTCTCCTCCAACTGCCATCTATACCACTTACAATCCCTTCCCAATTAAATGATTTTCCTCACTTAAAACCTGAAACTAATATTATAAATGTGATTTGAGCTCCATTAGGTCTTCAGTCTTTCTGATTTTTTTTACAATCTGTAACTTGACCAGACTATAATTTATTTAGTTTCTGGCAGCCCCTAATGATGTCCATGAGGACAGAAAACATTTTGAAAGAATATCTGAAATACAGTCCTCAGTACTATCAAATTAAAAATAGTACAGAACAGTCTTACTTGTGATTTTGAAAAGAAAATAGGCTTGGAAAAGGTCTTGAAAGGACATTGCAATTCATTCACTGCTATTGCTGATAGATACTTGTCTAATTTTTCCTATCAGCCCCTCCCCTTTTCCAATGGATATACTGTAACATTCTCCAGGCAGCTTTTTCCAATGTTTGAATCTTTAGTGTTAGTAAATTCCCCCTTTTTGTGCAATTTAACCTCATTGTTTCTTGCCGTGTCATAAATGATCCATAATCTGTCTATGTTCTTCCCCATCTGTCATACAAAGTAACTGTCCCGCACGGCTCCCCGGGGCAGTGCAACAACAGTTACAGATTTGGAAACTTCCCATTTCGATTCCTTCTTTTACATTTTTTTTTTCCCTCACATTTTCTGATGCTTATCACAGAATAAATGTAACTCAACTGGACAAGGCTGTGAGAGGCTGCCCTGTGGTGTCCCTGCTTTGAAGAAGAGGTTGAAGTGCACACTCTTCAGAGGCCCTAGCCAGCCTAAATTATTGTGGTGGGGTTTTTTTGTAGGAATGCTACATCTCTGGCATGTATGGCAGCCACAAGCCAAATTCAAAGATCCTGCTACAAAATACAAGTGTACTGCGGTCTTTGAGACTCAGTCCCTTGAGTATTTGTGCTTTTGGGCCATGGATAAAGTGCTGTCGTCTTTTTTTTTTTTTTCTTTAAAAGATTGTTTTAAATCAGATGAATGTACTCTGTTTAAAACTACAAACCAGAAAACAAAAAAAAACCAAAAAAGCACATTAATTTCAATCTTAGGCAGGTACTCAGCATAAAAACTTCAGCCTATATACTCACAGGCTAGAAAAATTGCAAGCAGCTAAAAACTGGTACTTATAAAGAAAAAGTAATGGGCAACTTCAGTAATAAATAATATGAAGCCCCACCACTGTTATGAATATATTATTTGAATGAAAATAAAGTTTTCCAAAATAAAAATAAAACACAATATCTGTCCTCCCCTCCCACCCATCAAAAATAATCAGAACATGCAACACCTTGTTTTAAATGCAGTCTTCCATGTCTGCATGGAGGTTAGCAGCTGAGTCCTGCATTATTCCCAGTAGCTTAGGTTGAAATAAGTGGTTGCCTAATGTTGCTATGGTTGAATGCCCCGGTGTCATGTCTATGCATGCTGTGAAAGCAGTGGTAAACAAGATACATTTTTATTGCCTTGGATGTTCTATGTGTCGATAAGGTATTTGTTAGGCTGGAAGATGGTTCTACAATGAGCCTATATGCCTTGGAGTGCAAAACCTGGCTTGGCCAGGTTTCCCATCCAGACCAGAGGAGAAGCCCATCAATCACATCTGATGGAATTAAGTGCAGATATCTCATGGCTTGTAGGATGTTATACTGTTAATATCCTAAGAGTTACATTTAAAATAAATGCCAAGAACATTTCAGTCACTTTTATTTTGGGAATTGGACTGTGATTATAATCAGCGTAGTAAGCAACATGACCTTCATTTGAAATGCTTTGTCATCCTGCAGTAGTGCACTATTGATGATGGGTTTGGGTGAAATGCAAATCCTCCCCCAAAATCCAGATTTTGGTAAATTAATTGTGCTTTCATTGGAAAACCACATGCAGCATTCTGTAATACACTTAGACATTCTCTGACTGATAGGCTGCAGATATGGTCACATGAATGACATGGGTTTTAAGGATCTGTAGAAAATGACCATATGTTCTACAACCTTTTATACAGACTTTCCCTCGTTAAACTTCAATTTTTCCTTCAATCAGTCCTGGATCTATAATGCATAAAAGCAGGAAACTGTAACTCTAGTTTTATATATCCTAGAGCCATTGAACCACAAAGTAGAGCCATGAATGGCATCTTTATAATAAAGAAATTTTATCCTTACGGACTTTAAAGGGCTTTGATCCCTTGCTGTGGTAAACTAACATTTATTCCTTAATGTTAGTTGAGCTAGGTTAATACCACTTAGCTAGGGATTTGGTTCTTAATATTCATGTGTGGAATAAAAGTTTTATCCCATACTGTAGGCATCACATCAAAGAATTAGTCCAATGACCATTCTTGTAATTCTTGTAATTCTTTCCTCTTTCTGAAGAAGACCATGGTGAAACCACTGTGAAAATGATGTGAGAATCTCCCTGCCTGTAAAATCAAGGTCGCAGCGACAATACCGTAAGGTCCTGAATTGCAGCGCTCACATGAGTTTCTTGTATTTATGTAATGATCCAATGTACATTTAGATTCTAAGGGTCAATGCCCCATCTTCATGAGATATTGAGTGCTTTTACTGGCATCAGATGCAAAGCATTAAAATAGATTTCCATTCAGTTAAAGTTCGTTCTCATCCCAAGTTAACTTGACACCTTTTGGAGTAATGTGGTTTGAAGGTCAATCCTGTTAGATAGCAGAAGTGGCATGTTTGAGAAAGATAAGCAATACTATTCATGAGAGGGTGGATTAAAATATTAAGAAAGGGAAGGTCAATGAAGGTTTCAACGAGATGTGAAGTTTTGCTTCTTATTCAACATGTGGGAGGTGCAAGTACTTACATTTTCAGGCCCAGTAACACAGGGATGGTGATTTAGATGCCTTTTCCAGAATGTGTATTCTCCCTTTGGTAAACAACTTGGACATCATTGTGCATATACACTTGGCATTGAAAGGCTTAGAGTCCTTAGGAAATGATGGCATGTTTAAAGAAATAATATTTTATAATTCCATTTTATATGTTCATGCTCTAATCTGGCCTGTAGTTGGTGGGAGGCTGTGACGTGAGTGATGTCAACTGAATCCCGGGATCTGCTTGGTTACTTTTAACCGCAAGCAGGTCAGTGATGGTCAGTAAAAGGCAAAGGCCATGAACACCTCTTCTATGTGTTTCAGTATGCTCATCTCTGCCTGACTTCTAAATCAGATCTGTAGTTCCCTGATGTCTGATTAGGCTTCTGGTTAAATTGCTAGCTATGGCATTGTCCTGCAAGAGCTGCATATTTGTCTGCAGGCATTTCCAGTGAGGCCAAATGCAGATGACGATATTTGACTTGGAGATGTGACCACATTTAACAGCTAGTAATGTCAACATGCAGTCATGCGATATAGCTCATTTGTCATGTAAATCAAGGGTGACCAGAGGTCCTCCTTTGCTTATCTGAGCTTGCTGCCAGGAAGATGTGGCAATTTTCTCAGCACAGGTTCTTTAGCCTTAATCAGGAGACGTTTTAGACAATTACTAGAAATGCCTGAATACAGGTCCCTGCTCAGCTATCAGTATTACTTTTTTGCTGGTGTAAAGCAGGAAGCCCATAGCTCATCTCCTTAAATTCTCATTTTGAAAAAATGAATCGTCTGGTGGAGATGAAGAGGTAGGGGTACATTAACTCCTTTAACCCAGCTCAGAGTTTGGAAAAGAAATACCCTCACTCCAGGGCGGTAAGGATTAACGGTACGAACAATACATTTTACGTTTGGAAGCACATACTTGCAACATAGATGTGCCTTTAACATACAGTAAGTTTATGTAAGGTCACTGCATGTAATTGCTAAAAGAACTTGCCAAACTTTTAAGTACAAGCCATAAGGATTTTAAGCAGGAATATTGCTTGCTGTGTTTTGTTTACAAATGCACAGAGTCAGCAATTAGTGTTTTATGCTCCTGATGTTTAGCTTTCCTCTGTCACGTGATTCTTAACTCATACAGTAAAAACCCTGCCACTTAAGATCTATGAGCTCCATTTGGGACCAGAATGCTGGATAATGATATTTGTTCTTAGTGTTTGTCATTGTTTGTGAGCCTGCTTGAGCAATTTCTCTGGGACCACAAGTTATATTGTTTGTGCAGTTTGCCAGAGCATCCTGTATATGGTAATGAGATGCAAAAACAGTTAGTACAAGCACAAACCAAAGATTTACATGGCCAATGTTATATGGCTCCTGTTTGAAAAACACATTCTCTGTATCAAGGCACTGGCAGTCCTGTGCGTACCAATCACAAAATGCATTTTCTAGCATTCTCTATGTAATGTAAAACATGTATTTTTATTCACCATAAAAAATCTTTGGATAAAATAGTGTTTCTTTCAGAGAAACTTTACAGAAATTGGGTACAAATACATAATTACACAGATGGCAATATACTAATACATTATCAAATGGCTGGTGGAAGGAGAATTCTTTGCTTGGTGATATTGGCAAAGAGGAGAACCAGTACTTAAAACCAAAGCAATTAAAGAAAATCTAAATGTTGCTGGTTTGCCAGCTTCAATAGTGCTAAATTTTGGTAATGGGATATTCATTCTAATAATGGGTATATGCAGTGAGAAGCCAAGGGCACCATGGATAGGTGGTGGTTCCAGCTTCTTCCAGCTCTTTCTTACCTTCTCTTACTATGTTACCCTTCTCAGAAGGGTGGGGTAGAAATATCTTTTGTGAATTGAATACTTGCTTCTGAATTAATTGTCTCAAGAGGGTTACAAAAGGATAGCAATCTTCTGAAGGCATAGGTCTAGACAGCAGCCAATACCGTGATGGGATATTGAAACAATAGTAAATTATTATTTTTTTCCATTTAAAAATTCATTAAATCCTATTCACAAGAACATAAGCTGACTGTTTAGCTCGGCCTCACTTTTCAAGTCCATATTAATGTTATTTTATGTAGTTGGTTTAGACAATTGGCAGAGGTTAACTTTGAATTTACATGATACAATCTCTGCAGGTAATAATGGTGATCAAAGTTCTTTCATCCCCAGCTTTGACTATGAGGTTCATTGGCAGATGAATATGGGTATTTTTCTAGTTTACTTAGATGTTACAGATATTGACAAGCAGGTGGGTATAGTGTATACCCTCACTCCATTAACAGCTTTCTCCTGGCACTGTGTGCTGTGCCTATATTTTATTCCTCCTGGCAAAGTAAATTGCAGGAATCGAGAGACTGGTGACAAAAATGATTAGTGACTGGAAATACTTCTGCATGAGGAAATTGAAAAGTTTGGCACTGCTTCTTACAAAGAAAGAACATGAGAGTATAGAAAGTAATAAATGAAAAGGCAGATTGCTATTTCTTATGGAGAACTGCCTTTCTCTCACCAGATTAGCCCAACACAGTTTTGTCAGACCCTATGGAAGTGATTACAACCAATGTTTCTGTGAATAAGAGTATTGAATTCTATAGATTTCCAGGATAATTTCCATAGAAACGGCTTGTTTTTATTCCTTTTCACTTCTGTACTGTTTTTTTGTAAGGCATGTGTATAACTAACGAGCATAATAAAAATGGTTTTCATGTACAACTTTATGCTCTTGTACCTCCCATACTGGATCAGAACTGTCATCACCTGGACCTGCCTTAAAAATTTGAAACTCTGAGATACTTAGGCAAAAGGGAATTTTTGCCTACAAATTTCGCAACCTTGACTTAACTTGTACAAAGGAAAGATTACTGAGGAGTTACAAGATTCTGCTAATTACATGGAAAAACACAGTCTTTTCTTTGCTTCCTGAACCTTGCTTTCCATGTTGTTCTCTGCTATTCTTTCCTTCCATTGATCAGAGTAATACACCTTTTGGAGCTCACTGCCCGTTCTCCCCTGCCTGGTTAATCTTTTTTTCCCATGGAGGTTATAGTGCCTTGGCCGCTGGTGGTTAATGAAAGGGAGGGTTAGTCATGGCCATAGCTGGGAGCTGTGTGATATTCCTGCAGGTTAGATGGCTCTGGTTTGCAAAATCTCCATCCAAGAATAAACTTCATTTTATGTTTTGCAACAGCACAAAAAGGGGTGGTGGTGGTGGGGGGGGAAACAAGGGAGCTCGTAGCATCTATAATTTCAGATGGAATATGATCAAGTATAATAGTTACACTCAATTAATATGCCAGAGAAATTTCCAAGTCTTCTTCTATCCTGAATTTTCTGCTGAAAATTTTAGTAGGAATTAATTTGCTTAAGTGTGTTTTTAAATATGTTAAAGACTTATTAAATACAATGTGATCGGATCTTCCTGTAGCACATTTGTGCTGTCCTGTTAAGTCTAACTTATGTATCCCCAGAGAGCCGAAAGCTCCTGCTAGGCTTCTCTCTTCTCTACTTATGATCTGGTAACTAACCTTAGCCTAAAATTTGCCTGGTCCCTGAATGGGGCAACACTGTGATATCTGTGTAGCTTCTGGAAATGCCCACATAAAGGGAATGTAGGGAAGCACGGAGGCTGGGAATGGTCTGACAGGAGGTCAAGGAGCCCTGGACAGCCTTAAGCCCTGCAAAATTTGTAGGCAAAAATTCTCTTCTGCCTGATTATCTCAGAGTTTCAAATTTTTAAGGAAGGTCCGGCTGATGACAGTTCTGATGGAGTACAGGAGGTACAAGGAGCCCTGTTGGCTCTCTCTAGAATCAACCAGCGTGTGAGCTAGTGCCTGGGCAGTGTGGGTGACTGGAATTCATCCCCCAAATTAACAAGATGATAAAGACATACGCCTAATTTTCCATTTTTTTTTCAGCCTGTAGGTGAAACATTTATTTTTCGTATGGGAGAAAAAAAGAGGAGGAGGCTACCATGTCTATTTTAAGATGAAAACCATTTAATAACTAATTTGGAAACAAAAACATAGAACTTGGTGTAAAGTTGCAGTTCTGTCTTTTCTGATGAGCTACTAATGACTGCTTCTTCCCTTTGCTGTTTCCTCTCTTGGAATCTCCCTGCTTTGCCTCATTTCCCTTTTCTGCTCTTCATTTTTTACTGCCTCCTTCTCTCTTCTTTCTATGAATCGTGTTCTTTTGCCTGATTAACGTCAGTCTTTTCTGTCTTTGAGACATGTCTTTTATAGTTACATTACAGGTATAAAGTCTACAGCTGCTCTTGAGTCCTTCCTTTCCTTTTTTAACATGACGTTTTCCTGTTGCACTAGGTGCAGCCATGCTCATCTTCTCCTCAGGCTTGAAACATGCCTAAGGAAAGTTAAAACTTCTAAAAGAAACAAACTTTTAAATGACAAAGCCAAACAAATTTGCATTAGTAGCAAACAACCTGTGCCCCAGAATAAGAAAACAACAAACTAAGAAAGGAAATACTAATAACACAGGAGTTGAGCAAACAGAACAAGAAAGGGAAAAATACCTGGAAATACTGATCAGGTTTTGAACAGCTTTGATCCCTCTGTCTCCATCTGCAGCTTGCAACATAAACAGTCTTCATGTTTAAAAACATGGTGTATCAAAGGCAAACTCTCACCTAGGTGCATTGACTTGCTTTGCCAATGGTCCAAAATGACAAGATGTTTTCTCCTCCACATACATCACAATATCTGCGGACCTCATATGGGGTTTTTTTCATTTCTTTTAAATGTTGTGAAGACAAGGTAGTTTCTTTTAAAAAGTTTTACCTTAGGAGTAAGGCAGCTGCTTGAGACTTTTTTCTGTTTGTTTTAGAATTTATAGAACTGTATTTAAAAAATGAAGTAAAAAGCTTAAAACCTGTTTTTAATCATAGATATTCCAAGAAAATCCATCAATTGTTTTGAAACGTTTCACATTTTTGAATACTGTATTATTAACAGCAAACTCATGCCTTATAGTGTAAATATATGTGAGAAAAAAAAAAGTCTATCAGATCATTTTGTGAAAATAAACTGAAACCGAAGAACTTGACACTAGGAATCTCAAACCTAGTATAAGTACATAAATGATATTTATGAATTCATAACATATATTTAAACATAAATCTTAGGTAAGTAGACATTTATTTTAGGCACTTAACAGTCTGGGACATTAATAAGAATGATGGAATCTACATGTTAAAGCTATCATCTGTGTTATATTGCCTCATAAGCCTGAAATTTATCTTTGGCTGCCTTACTAAGCAGAACATCTCATAACACCCCAAGTCCCAGTTCCCTGGTGGAAACATAGACTAAATGAACAGAGTTATGAGGTTTGGGTTGAGCCTGAAAGTTTTTGGATTTGGAACTTCAGATCAGCTTGTCATGGAGACTGTAGGTAAGGCAGCCCTAACCAGGCAAGCTCTCCTCAGAACCTGCAGAGCAGCAGGATAGCCACATCTAGGCGTCTGTTTGGAAAAACACTTCTAAGTTAGTTTAATGTCTAAAAGAGGAATTGAATTTATTCATAACATGATGCTTTTTAAAAATTCATTTAGCCATACAATCAATGTGAAGGCAGTAAGTCTAGTTTAAAACAAAGACCAGTATCCTGTTGTCTTAGGCATTTAGTTTAAGACATAACGACTGCTGTCAGGAGTTTGCAATCTAAATAAACAGAACAGAACAAGGGAGGCTGAAAGGACTCGAGTACTCGAGTATCCCGAGGTTTATTGTTGGGAGGTGTACAGAGATTAAAGTATTTGCCTAAGAACGTATTAGGAGAGGATGATGATTAGTTTAATGAATGCTTTTACTGTAAGATGTGTACCTCAGTCTCTTTGTGCTTCAGTCTGCTTTGATCAGTGGATATCAATGTCACTTTTTAAGACATTTGAAAATAACTCATACAGGAGACTGTCCGAGAACATCAGGCAGCACTGATGGAGGAATATGAAAGTCTTAGCTGGGGGTGTGTCATGGTTCAAAGATCACAGTGATAAGAATAACTTTTTCAGTTTTGTTCTTTTAACAAGAATAATAAGTATGCCAGTCATTCGTGTGATGCCTAGGAAGAAGCCTGGATTTAGCACTAATGTATTTTGTCTCCTAGTTCATGTAAACATTAGTGCACTCTCAACAGATACACAATTTTGTGTTCAGGGAGAAATGAGAAACAGTCCTCATGTATTTGTTTCATATTGTTTTATAGGCATAAGAACACATAGCAGGGAAAAGAAGCCAGACCTGCAGCAGCCAGCGGTGAGGCAGAGGTGGCTTCCCTGGGGCGGTGGCTGCCATTGCCTCATGTGACATGGGCACACAGTGAGGAGATGCACTGGGCTGTCCCAGCAGGGAGCTCATGCTCTTACCTTCTCTCTGGGAATCTGTGCCTGCCTCTGACTGCCCTTCTTTTCTTCCAATCACCTCTTCTCCATTTCCCCAAAACCTGAAGAGCAGCTGTGGTGTATAATGCTATAATAAGACTTAATAGAGATGGTTTGTGCAGGGAAGAAACAAATGGGCCTAATTTTTGGATAACCAATTGCTCGCACATGGCAAGTGTTCAGGGATTGAGATGCTGAATGTGTGCAGCTGTGATCTGTTGCAGAGTGAAAACTGCACAAATTTCGTTTGCAAATGTATGGCATCTTACAAATCAATCTGTTGGCTGTCAGCTGCAGATGACTTCTCCTCGCTTTACAACTTTCCATCCATAATTTTGTAATCTCATGACTTGACAGGATTACAATGGCAAGATATTTCAGGTGCTCTGAGATAGTAAGTAGTGATTTGAAGAATGTTAGACTTGTGGAAGAGGCAGATGCAGACAGTCATATCATATCCAAGAGCCTAGTTGAGTCATGAGCCTCCTGTACTACCTGGCAGTGCACCTTCACAAAGAAGACAACTTTTCCTTGAAATGACAGAATTCCTTTTCATGACAGAAAAAGCAAACCAGAGTGTTCATCAGTGACTACGAGAATTTTGTTGTAGCCAATTCAGTATGTGCTACCGTGCCCTTCTGAGCAGGAAAAGAAAGAAAAATCAGAATTCATTAAATGTTCCTTTTCCACCTGTGTGAGTAGGAAAGAGCAGTGGTTGAATAAGCTTGTTAAAAGATCCTCACCTCCATTGCAGATTTCACAAGAACATATATCTGCTGGAAGAAATCATTGCAGGTATCTGCTTTGTCTTAGTTTGTGGGAGGCAAGATTGCAGCGAAGAGACTTTGTGTTTCCAGAGGATTTTAAGACACCAAGAAATTTGGGGGTTGGATTAATCATCTGAGCTATTTTGGGGTTAGAACCAGCTATTTCCGCATGGATAGTTCTACAAACCTGAAATTATTTTTTTTCCAGCCCACTGTAGAGGTTATCTGAAGAGGTTACATCTGTCACCTGGAAATTTTCAGCTCTTAGTAGATCATGTGAATATCCTCTTGTTTTGCACTAGAAATAGCTACTTCTGGAAATGCCTTACTAACAGGGCTTGTGAACAGTTTTGCTGTATTGATACTGATTTCTGGCTTCAAACATAGGAACAAAGGATTTTCAGGGAGTAGTCCAAACCTTAAATTTCAGTTCTGTGTTAGGAGCAAAAGCGTAACAGAGAGCTCAGAAGTAGAAACATCTCAAAGAGGCTTACCAGACCTATAACAGCCCCACACACTTCAACTTCACCAGCTTGTGAAGTTGTCTTATTAGTCAGTGGCAAATGATGGCATTTGTACGCTAGGTCTACTGTCAAACTGTCAGCAGGCTGACATCTTAACTTCATGAGGAAAATAAATATAAAGGTAAAAAATATCATTCTCATTTGTTCTTGCAGGTTTTACAGACTCAAAGGTTACAGAACTGATGGAAGAAAAAATGAAGCAAATGTATCAGTTCAATCAAACTGATATAGGCTGGTAAGAAAACAAGTAGAAAGCATTATTTTAAATGAGGTGTTTGTGCAAGGTCATCAGTGACTTTACCTGTGTAGAAAAAATCTGAAGTAAATAGCACAGATGTAGGTAATTTTGTGCAATTCAGTTTGTTATGCAAAAGTATTTTTTGACTAAGAATCTTGTTGAGAAAGCAGAGCAGAGGCTGAACTAGATTTGGAGATAGATGACAGACATAAATACCAGAAATGGGGAGTGTGGTGTGTTGACACTGGATGGACACCAGGTGCCCACCAGGCCACTCTATCACTCCCCTCCTCAGCAGGACAGAGGAGAGAAAATGTAATGAAAGACTCGTGGGTCAAGATAAGGACAGGGAGAGATTGTTCATCATCATGGGAAAATCAGACTCAACTTGGGGAAATTAGTTGAATTTATTACCAATCAAATCAGAGTAGTTTAATGACAAATAAAACTAAATCTTAAAAACACCTTCCACCCACCCGTCCCTTCTTCCTGGGCTCAGTTTCACTCCCGATTTGTTCTAACTCCTCCCCCCGAGCAGTGCAGGGGGACAGGGAATGGGTGTTCATCACGCATTGTTGCTGCTGCTCTTTCCTGCTTAGGGGGAGAATTCCTCACACCCTTCCCCTGCTCCAGTATGGGGACCCTCCCACAGGAGACAGTCCTCCATGAACTTCTCCAATGTGAGTCCTTCCCATGGGCTGCAGTTCTTCGCAAACTGCTCCAGCGTGGGTCCTTTCCATGGGGTGCGGTCCTTCAGGAACATAGAATCACAGAATTATCTAGGTTGGAAGGGACCTTTCAGATCATCAAGTTCAACCATCAATCTAACACTAACAAAACCATCACTAAACAATGTCACTAAGCACCCCATCTACCCGTCTTTGGGCTCCTCTACCCATGGGGTCACAGGTCCTGCCAGGAGCCTGCTCCAGCGCGGGCTTCCCATGGGGTCATAGCCTCCTTCAGGCATCCACCTGCTCTGGCATGAGGTCCTCCACAGGCTGCTGGTGGATATCTGCTCCACTGTTAGCCTCCATGGGCTGCAGGGGGACAGCCTGCCTCACCATGGTCTTCACTATGGACTGCAGGGGAATCTCTGCTCTGGCTCCTGGAGCACCTCCTCCCCCTCCTTCTTCACTGACCGTGGTGTCTGCAGAGTTGTTTCTATTACATACTCTCACTCCTCTCTTCAGCAGGTTCTTCAGGTTTTTATCCCCTTCTTAAATATGTTATCCCAGAGGTACTGCCACTGTTGCTGATGGGCTTGACCTTGGCCGGCTGGCATGCCGGTTGGCATTGGCTCTATTGGACATAGGGAAAGCTTCTAGCAGCTTCTCACAGAAGCCACCCCTGTAGCCCCTCCACTGCCAACACCTTGCTACAGAAACCCAATGCAAAGAGCAATCGTTTAGATTGGCAAAAGTGATATGGCTTAAGCGCAATATATTGAATTTGATAGGTAAAAATGTGAAGCAGGTTAATAAGTCTAGCAGTCAATGAGGCAAAGCTGTGAAAGACAATGGATATTTTAAGGAACTGGAAGTATAACTTAGGACATCGGAGATCCGTTTCTGACTCTTTAGCAGATTTCCTTGGATAATGGCCACAGTATCTTAGGATATGGTTTCCTCTCTGTCTTGAGTTTTTGTACTAATCTCTTGACCACAAAACGGTCTCTTGCAATGCATATACCTAAAGAGCCCGTAAACCTCTTTTACTTTACCCCGCTGTTTTTATTTATCATGAAACACAAGGAATAATAATAAACATTGTGTCATACATTGTTTTTGAGGAAAGTCCTGGGAAGTGTCATTGTTTGGTCTGTGAAAATTAGCTTCTAACAGCCAAGGCAGAGTAAAAAATAATTACCTCCTGTTGCCTTTTATGTATTTTCCTGTAGTTTTAGACTAATGACGTTCAGACTTTCTCTTCTGAATTGTAACAGTGGAATCAGTTTGTTGTCTGTCATACTGAATGACCTATTACTTAAATAATTTTACTGTTTTAAACAGGGCAGACAGAAACAGTGCAAACAGGTCTTTTAAAAAAATCTAAATATTCTTTCTGTTTAACCAAAAGAGCTTAAAAACTGAGATAAATCTTTTCAGTTATAAAAGGAACTAATTTTTCCTACTACTATTTTTTTTAAACTCTTCTGCCAACATATTTTGAAAATAAAGTTTTCATATACATAAAGAAACCATCATTTGTTTAGATAACTACCCAAAATCAAAATAATTGAACAAAATATTTGCTGAAAGTATTTTAAGATTCTTTGGAGAAAAAGCAGAAGCAGAAACTATGAATTTTAGCCAAAACTAACAGATGGATGACCTGTTGCAGAAATTTCAGGGACTAATTCTAATACTTCATTCATTCCCGCCAGTTGCCCTTTGGGATCTCACCAGTTTTCCTTTGGGACAGTACCTGATGCTCATTAGATCATAAAATATTTACACGCTCAGGATTTTCTCATCTCACTAAAATGTTTGATTTTTCCAAAAGTTTCCCATTCTGTTTTGAGCTGAAGATGAGACCTCCTAAAGAACAAACTCATGGACAGAGTGTTCATTTGACTGGGAAAAAAGGAGATATTTTGGCAACTTCGGAGTAGGAAATCTGACCAGTTTTCCCCATACTTATGTCCTTGATATCCCTTGACTAGCAGAGTACTGGGGGAGGGGGGCCTTTTCTCTCTGTTGCTGGACAATAATTCCATGAAGGATTTGTGATGAAAGTCTTGTCAAAACTGAAGCAAGTCTGTGGAAAAAATTTGGTTTCTAGCAGTTCTTCTCCTGATAAAAAGGCTATATTGTTAGAAAATTCCCAGCCTTCACTAGATATAGCTTTCTACAGTGTGCTGAAAGTTGTGCTTACCCTGTTTAAGATAGAGGATAAAATTATTTGCCCATTTGTTACTATTAAATAACCTTTCTTCCTTTATTCTATTACCTTTCTCTAATCGGCAGAATCAAGGTTCACTATTTGAATTTCAAGAGTACCTGAGATCAACAGGAACGTATTGTCTTATTGTCTGTGAAAACAGGTAAGAAATAAGAAGCATTTTTGTGGTGGTTTTGATTCCACCCCTACCCACCCCCCCCCACACCCCCTTTTTCTTCTTCCACCACAACCAATCTCTTTGCATCTGGTTCTTAGATTTCTTGCCAGAGGCAACCAACAGGGATACCACCATGGATATTATGCTCATACAGGTATGCACTATCAGCTTGTAGATACTTTGCCTTCACAGTCACCACACCGCTGACCTCATGCAGGTCTTTGCTCAGCAAGAATTCTCCACCTTCAGGATGGCACTTGGTGAAAAAAAAATCTCATCTTTTCTATTTTAAAACTACAAAGAAAGCACTCGCATGATAAGGGCCAAAATTATAATTTCTTTCTCTTTTGTGGAACAATTATTTGTTGATACTACTCACCTAAGCAGCTGTTTACTTAGTTAAAAAGGAGATACATAGTGGCATTTAAAATGCCTTTTAAAGTGATCAAGAAATGATACCAAATTGGTTTTAGTTGTTTATAAAACTTTAACACTGACTGAAGTACATCTGTATTCATTCTAAATCAACTAAAACTGTACAAAATTTTTATTTTCTTCAAACTGAGACAACAGCATAGAGATGCATTAGGATCTAATAAATATGCAAACATATTAAAATGGTACACAGTAGGGATTTTTTGAAAGTACATCAAGCCTAAAACTTTACTCAATCAAAATGTTCTGGTTTGGGATGTAAAGGGAAAAATGGCTGATACCAGTGGTACTGATTCCAATCTCACTTGCAATTGTTAAATCTATTTAAAATTCCCTGAATTTACCAGATTTATGCTAATAAAATACTAGCAGAAGTGAGATGAGAACTAGACCCAGCTGGTGCTCAATACCTCTTAGCATTAGGATTTTGATTCAAAGTGCACTTGTGATTTCCATACTGTCCTTTCTCTACAATAGCGGAATTCTAAATCATCTGCTTGTGTTTCTTTATGAATAAATGACTCTTCACTCCCACCTTATGGAAACCTGCGGGGGTGGGGGGCAGAGGGGGGAACAAAACCAAAACCCACCACACTTAACAGAATCACAGAATGGACCATGTCCAGATCAACACCACAGCCTCTCTAGGCAACCTTTGCCAGTGCTACTTATAGTCAAATAGAGCTTCCCATGTTTCAGTTTGTGCCCGTTAGTTACCTCTTCTCATAGAATCATAGAACGGTTAGAGTTGGGAGGGACCTTGAAGGTCATCTAGTTCCAACCCCCCTGCCATGGGCAGGGACACCTCCCACTAGACCAGGCTGCTCAAAGCCCCATCCAGCCTGGCCTTGAACACTTCCAGGACTGAAATGATGTCAGATAGTATAAAGGTGTATTGAGGGGAGGAGGAGCCAACAATAGAAATTTCCTGTGTACCCTTTTTGGTAGTAGACATGTTGCAGTTACTATCCTCTTCTGTTCTGATATTATTCATCAGCACTGAAGTTACCTGTTCTAAAAAGTTCCTGGCCAGAGTCTTAGCATAATATTAGCAGCGGTGCTGTTACTATGAATTCTTGCAACTGGAAGAACTGAGAATAAAAACAAGCCTTTATGTATCCTAAATGTTTCTTCCTAAATGTGTCACATCATTGTAAAACAGCGATGGCTTTTAAAAGCAAACTAATTACCTTAAATACAAATATTATGGGAAGTTGTGACATTAACTGTCTTTTTACATAATCCTCAAAATTGACTTCCATTAGCAGAATCTGAAACTTGATCACAGAAGTAGTGAGCGATCAGTCTCTTTAATTCATAAATAAAAGAGAGCAATTCATTCTAAAATTTAATAGGCATCATTATAGAAGATATGGGAGAAAAGGCTTTAAAATTAGCAAAATGTAAACCACCAGTTTTGTATAAATATGTAAATGACACATTAGCATTGTTAAAGAATAAATCTAACAAATTCACGAGGGAGATGTGAAAGGATGGCATGTTACGATTTCTTGATGTAATGATCATTAAGAAAGATGATTGTCTTTCACAGTTCAGAGAAAGGATACCAATTCAGATGCCAATTTAAATTATAAATCAAATCTCCATCCTAGAGTTCCAATGTAAAGTAGTCAAAACACTCGTTGATTAAGTACTTAAGAGTTGTGAAGCAGAACTCTGGAAGAAGGGGAAATTAATCATATTAGGACTACATTGCTAAACAACAGTTTTCATTTACAACCCATTAACAAAAAATAAAATAGAAAGAAATGTTCAACCTGTAGCCATGAAGAAAAAGTAATCTCCGCATGAAAAGAAAACATAGCCTAGTACACAGTACACAACAGAGGATGTTCCGAAATGTTCAGTTTTACCTAAGCCTGCCACCCCTGGAGGGTACGGGTAATCCCAAATTCAGGAGAAGTTCTGGCTCATTTTGTGGAGGTTTGGTTCCTTTAGGAAGACATAAGACAGATACATTTCAAAGTGAAGAACATGTTTTAAGCCAAGATAAATACCTAGTGTTTTGTGTGGGATGACTGAACCAAAAGCCAGTTACCACATGTTAAAGTCCTACGAGAAAGGCAGGCAGTTTTCTGCAAGTCCAAGGTTCCTTTTTTTACTTTCTGCTGTTACTCTCAAAAACTTGAATGCTCCTTTGCCTCCTTCTTGTAGGCTTTCCATGGGATAGGGAAGGGTGGAAGGGAGAGGCAACTCTTAGATCTAGTGTCCTAGTGAGTTTCTAGTGTCTCTGGACACTATGCTGGAAAGAAGCATACCAACCACAGTCAGTGCCCTTTGGAAACCTTATAGCAAGGGACAGTCGCTTTCTTTTTAATAGGACTTTTTGCTATATTTGTAGCGGGGGATTTAAATTAGGCTTTGCCTTTCAATGTACACAAAAACTCCACTTGAGATGATGCAGTTCTGTGACTCTTGAGGCAATATTTCAGGCAAGTAAACTGCATCAGCATCAGAGATAGAAATAAAATTTTGGATTTTTTTCCTTGTCTTTTGCCTGTTACATAGCAGTGAGAGGTCCAGGGACAAAGCAGGGCTTCTCTGAACTTCCTTAAGTGTTCCTCACTAATATGGCTCATTATCACAAATGGCAGATGAGAACACGTTCCCGTTTTCTCATTGAGGATTTTCTGATTTATTCTGGGGAATTGCTCAGCCTTAGAACAACCTCAGAGTACCAAGAAGACAGCTAGGTTTTCATTAACAGAGCTAGAGGATTCTCAGCTGACGGCAGTGATTGGTTAAATATCCTTGAGGAAGATAGCAACGTTATTCATGTTACTTAGCAAAATTAGTGTTGCGTTACTGCCTCTAGAGCAAACCACAGTTGTAAGAGAAAGCGCATTGTTTGTTGAATATTGCTAGTCTGAAACCTATCAAAGTTTAAGATTAAGGCTAGAATTCTGGGCCAGTATTTCTGTCTTGTATAACATACTGGTATTTTTTTTCATAAGTGAATTGCATGCTTTCTCTGATGTCCTAAGCAACAGATGTCTCATTAGCACCTGAGCTATGCCAGCTTCTGTGGAAGGCTGCAAACTGATTAAACACATGCACCATTTTTATCTCTTTATGAGTCATTACTTAAAGGTTTTATCACCAGATTTCCACAGTTAATTATATGTAGCCATAATTAAAAATGAATATCCACAGACCTGGCTTTTTATTTTTTGCTATAACTTCAATAAAATATTTTCCTGTTTGCTGATGAAATGCTATAGGAAAGGAGAGAAATAACAAGGGAAAGAAGAATCCAACAAGAATTATCAAGCATATGTAAAACATTTACCAAACATCCTTGTGAACATTTTAGAAAAGGCACTTTTTTTCTAAACAATATACTCTACCTGGATGCATGTGACAAGTAGAGTACCATCCGCAGGAGGCTGTCTTGGGACCTGTCCTATTCAACATCTTTATCAGTGATGTGGGGGAAGTAATGGAGTGTTTGTTCATAAAGGTTTCAAATGGCACCAAATTTTGGGCAGTCAATACATTCGAGCATGGGGCTGCCATCCAGAGTGACTTAGGTGAGTTGGATGAATGGAATCAACAGGAACCTTATGAAACTCAACAAGGACATGCACATGAGTCATGCACAAAGTCACACACATGAGAAGGAGGAAATCCTCGCAGACATATAGGTTGAGAAGGCCTATAGGCCAGAAAAAGCCCTTGGGGTCGTGGTTCACGGTGAGCTAAATGTGAGTCACCAGTCTGCCCTGACAGCAAAGATCCTGGGCTTTATTAACAGGATCATAGCAGTAGATCAAGAGAAGTGATTATCCCCCTCTGCTCAGCACACATCAGACTGCATGTAGATACTGTGTGCAGATTATGCCCTCCCAAATCAAGACATACATGATAAACTAGATCATGTTGACCAGAGGTCCACAAACATGGACCATGGGCTGGAGCACTTGCCCTTTGAGGAGAAGGAACCAGAGTTCATTCAGCCAGGAGAAGAGAGGGATCAAAGAGGATCTAGCAGCAGTCCCCCGGTACCTAGGAGGAGGTTACTGTGAAGAGGGGCAACCATGCTGTTCATCATGGTGGGTGAAGGGAGGACAACAGAAAACAGGCATAAGGTGGAATGAAAGACATTCAGACTGTATAAGGAAAACTTTTTTCACCATACAGTAGAGCAGGTTGCCTAGGGAGTTTGTACACTCTACATCCTTGGAGGTTTTCAAGACCAGACTGGATAAAGCCCTGAACAACCCGATATGATCATGTAGCTGACCCTGCTTGAAGCAAGAAGTTGGACTAGAGAACTCTTGAGGTTCCTTCAAAGCTGAATTTTACTATGACCCTAATCTTTGCCAATTAAGGAACCTGCTAGGATCTGTGCGGATGCAGGATTTTGCCCACAGAAAGCTATGGGACTAGACTTTTTGTCGCCTTAAAAATGCTATTCACAGAGGACTGTGAATTTTTTTAAATATTCAGGTTAGAGTCTGGGATATGACAAGTTGTGCAATTCAAATGACCTTACTTTGTCACATTATGGACACATAATGATTGTTAAGTATATCCAGAAAACTATTTCTTTAAAAGATTATGGAAAAGGATAGGCACATATAGACAGTTTCCAATTTTCAGAAGTTCTCCAGGCAGATATTTTAACTAAAGAAAAATAAAGTAATTGTTAAGGTAAGATCATATTATTTCACTGGGTTTATTTCACCAAGAACATTGGTATGGCAAGAGATACGCTATTGTTTTTTGAATGCTTATAGGCTCAGAAGGCACAACCGGAGCTGAGCATTCCACTGTTCATTAAATGTGCCCTGCTGTCTTTTCTAGCTGACCTGACTCCTGAGTAGTTTCCAAACATACTGATAATATTGCTTTTTTTTCCCCCAGAATTTTGTCTAGCCTAATAATACCTCTTTTGGTAATATAATATGCCTATTGCATATCATTTGTTGAGTGTGCTGTTATTCCCTACTCTTTATGTAGGTCGAGGTCTGAGAAACTTTTTCTCTCAGTTTCAGACCAGCTTCTGTTCTGTAAAGCTGAATTCAATTTATAGATAAAACAGCTTCTTCTTTTTCAAATTCCACTCGTAGTCCATGAAAGCTGTCATTCTAATCACAGTGCGCATTCCTTTTCCCATCATCTCTTGTTATGTGGGTTAAAATAAACCATCAGCCTTGTGTATTAGCTTTGAATTGCCTCATTATAGCAACACCAAAATGGGATATTTAAAAAGAAAAAGAGAAAAAAAAACAACTGAAAAACTTTTCCATCGCTGTTCAGTAATGATTTAGACACCCTTTAATCTAAAGCCTCTAGACAGGCTCTAAACTACAGGAGAGTTCTGCAATGGGTGGAATAATATTCTAATGCATGATGGAATGTCATACAGTAAAAAAAATGGAATTTGGGGGAACTAGACGGAAAGTTAAAATTGTATTAAATCTAGCTCTGTTGAAAGCAATGGGAATTTTGTCCCTGAGATTTCATCCATTGTGGGTTAATTTTTCTTAACTCTTGAGTTTGTTCTTGAGTTGATGTGTTGAGTGAAGAAGTATATCCATGGTAGCGCGTCCTCCCGTCGCGCCTGGCAGTTACCGGCTTCCCATCTTCCCTGTGGGGCACTCGGCTTTCAGAGTCCCCATAGTCTGGAATACTTCAGCAGAAGCAAGGCTGAAATTTAATGGTGGGTACAGTTCTGGATTAGGAGTGTTGTGTAAACAGGACTGTGTCACGCAAAGGGTGCAGACTGCTGAGCAGACTGACTCAATGGGTTCAGGCCCACAGTAAAGCAAGGAAATGTTTGCTGCTGCTGGTCTGTATTGGCAAGGAAGATGCTCACCTGTGTGGTTTGGGGTGTAGGAAACTTGCCCTTGTATGCACATGTTGTTGAAACCACCTCTAATAATCTCTGTTAATTCGTTTAAGCGAAAGAGCAAAATGTCCTTTTCATTACTTCACAAGAGTTCTGAGACCTGAAATTGATTAATGTATGTTAATTGCCTGGAAGATAACAAGGATTGTATATATGCTAAAAACGGAAATTATTTGCCAAAATAATTACAACATTATATAACTAAAAATATATTCTTGTGCAGTAGGTAGAGGAAGATATTGTTAAACGCAAAATGTTTTAATTTGATTTTATTTTTAAATTCTAGCAGGAATAAAGAATAGGATTTTTCTTTTTAGTGTAATAATTTTCATGATATACTTCTTTTTCCACACAAGGGCTTTTAGTTCACAAATACAGAAGGGCATCTTTAAATTGGGAGCGGTAATTAATATGAGTGAATTAATATGTAAACTGGTGTTTGCTAGGGAACTCTTAAATACATATCTTTGACAGCTCTTTAAACTTTCCCTGCAAAACATCAGTGTTTCAGATGACATTGATATAGACAGTCTGAGTATAATTAAAGACACCTGCCAGCATTTCCTCATTAAATGTTTGAAGTTGGGAAGGAAAGAGCTGATTTGAGACATCTGGGAAATGGAAAGGGAAAAAGAAAGAAGAAAGTGAAAAGCAAGCCATGTCATGCTATCACCCTCTGTGCAGACTGGCTGCTTGAATGGTAGCGCGTCCTCCCGTGGTGCCTGGCAGCTACCGGCTTCCCATCTTCCCTGTGGGGCACTAGGCTTTCAGAAGGTGAGGGGAGTTGTGTTTCCTGGCTCTTTGCCTTTCCGAGTATATGAAGCATTTTTCTCCTCCAAACCACAGAATCAGCAGTGGTATCTTCAAAAGGAGGGCTAAGAGCTTTTTCCCCTGTTTTTATTACCCAGGGACTTCTTAGCACAGTGCATTGATTTTATTTAACACTTTTATAGGCACAGATAGTGGCTTTAAGCTGAAGCTCTTAGAGTTTCATAGCTCTGCCTCAGTGCCTAACTAACTTCTATTGGCACTACCACCATGGCAGTTATGCAAGTGAGATGAGGAGAAAATAAACTGTATAATGAAACTAAAGAATAAATGGTTTATAATAATTTAAAACATCTATAAATGGCAATATTTGACAGCATAGATGTCTAAGTGCTAGAAGATGTATTCCAGATATAATTTCTGAGTGTGCTTTCTCACCCCTGTGGGCTAGCAGAGATTATGAATTCAAATGTTAGAGAGAAAAGTTTCACAATTTAGAAATATATGGCCATCCTCTTGGATTAAATATCAACATCTATTAGATATCAGGGAAAATGTGTATCTAGGATTATCCAGGAAATTAAAAAAAGAACTTTAGGAGGTTGGAAACTATTAATAAAGACTATACTGATGACCCTAGAACCACTCCAAGACCTTCCAGAGAATTTTTTTTGAGGATGAGGTCATATAAATAGAAATTTCAGACACATGCAACCACACCCTTGGTGACTGCCAAATCACAAACTTCATATGATCACGAAGAAGTACTCTGACATCACGTGAATCTAAGCTGGTATGTGTAGATTCAACAGGACAGATTGGCTTGGTAGAGTCTCTGTTCTTCCCTAGCCAGGCTGCTTCTAGTACCTGAGGTAGATTGAGCAGAGCTCAGCAACTTTGTATGATGGTATTCAGGCCCTCTGCTGTTAAAATTGGGTAAGACTATGCCACGTTCCTGAGATTATGATGATAACTAATTGATTATGTGACCACTGAATATGGGATAGATCTCCTACAAATCTTTACATATCGTCAAAGTTAGTATCCATTTACGGGAAATAATAAAGAAAAAAACAACCAGGCCACAACAAGGAAAACATGGGTGAACGGAAGACAGAAAGTAGAAAAGTGTGTTTCCAAGAGATACTTCAAAGACCTTTTCCCTTTAGGACTATGAGACCTAAGCCTGTAAATTGTCACTTTCCTATCAAAGTAAAGCATTTCTGCTTTTTGAAATCCATTCATGTGAACATATTTTACAGATATTTTACTAAATTGGTGCTTGTGTTGCAGATAAATCACCTTCTAAGGGCTGAAAAAAATCTAATGATCTCCTGTAGTTAAAACAATCCCTCTTCTGGTGACGTCATCAGTATTAGCAGTTTCAGAAAAATGCGTGGCACTTAAAAAACTTTTCTGTGGTGGGATCAGTGATAAAAAATACGCAATAAATACAGATTACAATAATACAATAAATGCAGATTAAAAATCCTTTTAAGAAAGGATGCATTGCTTTTAATGCTGTGCCACCATTCTGAAGGCGGTTCTACCTTTCTTTCTGTATGTTTCATAAAATATTGGTGTTCAAGGTAGTCTGGTTTTGGGGAAGAGTTTTTATTCTCTTGTCATATTTGCTCTTGTCCCACAGTTTGCCTTTTGGATCATTTTGAAAGTCTTTCACAGAACAGTCAGGTCTGCTGAAGTGAAAGAAAAAAAGATAGCCACGCTCATCCATTCTTCCTGATATAAATATTAAAAGTGTTGAGCTTGCCCCACTGGAGCACAAAGAACACCTGTAAAGGTGACATTTACAAAGCAGATAGTTCAAGTGTCAGCTAAGGTGAGCTGTTGTGGACTTGTACAAAGAAGAAGTGGAAGAGCAAACTGTCAGTGTTAACCAGGAGCAGAGCCATGCTGAGATTATATTCCCAGATTTAGGTATCATGACTCATTTTTTGCTCTTTCCTCCAGTGTTTTGAGGTTAATTTTCCTTTTCATGAAAATTCAGTGTGGTACAAAGGAAATAAAGATGCTATCACTCCCTCATCAGTCAGAGTGGCCTGGGGATTTTACTTCTGTGACTCGATATCATTTAGAATAATCAAAGTGAATGGATCGAGCTCTGCTCTGTGGTGGCACGGCACACTATGCACTCGATCACGCCCTCTTTTTCTCAGATAATACTGGAATCAATGTACTGGGGAAAAGTTCCTTTTCCTCAGTCAGTGTCAGTTCTGTCATTAGGATGCTGTTCCTTCATGGGAAGCCATCACAATGCAGATACCTAATGTTACTATTTTAGGTTGTGAATTATGATGGATGAACAAATAGATGACAAATGAACCCGCCACGGAAGACAGGGTGAAATGCTGAAATTTACTGGTTTGGGTTGTGAGTGGGATGGAAACAACATAATGAAGTGCTAGTTTATCAAGCAAATCTGGTTAAGATATGTAGTAAGAACAGAATGAGTGATGATTTTAACCCCTAGATTAAAAGTCTGTAAATCCACAGATAAAATGTACAGACAAATGATTCAGCCACACAGTGAAACAAAGAAGAGGTGCTGCTATGGAAAGGAAACCCCGGACTGATCTATTAACCTGTTGGTGTTAAACTAAGCTAAAAAAGCTCGTAGCAGAATCAATTATGAGCTTGAATGTGGGTAACCTTTTCTCTGCTGGTATGCATACCTGGTGTAGTTCTGCTGTTCTGTACCTGGGTAAGTGCTAAACTCAAGGGAATAAATGCATCTGAACTGGCCTCTGTGCTAGCATGAGAACATGTGAAGTAATCCCAAGAGAAGCTGGTGACTGAGTAAATACAATTAGAACACTGTGTGGTTTCGGTGGTTAAATTTTTTTGTTATGATTTACTCACGTATAGTTAAACCTCACATTCATTTATATAAGATAGTTAGCATGGGCCCTAATGTCAGAAATTAAATATGGATCCTTTATCCAGCCATCAATCTGTGCTCAATTCCGTATTTCCTCACCTTTGCAACCTAGTCACTGGACTCTGTCTGCTCTTCATCTGACTATATAATTAATGAACTACCCTAACAAGATTTAAGAAGCAACTTAATGAAAGATAAAAAGGGATGGAATTCATAATTAGCAAAATAAAAGACTTAATTATATGTTAAACGTCTCTGAGTCAGAAGAGAAAGATATAAGATAGAAGTATAACATCCAATAACTCCTTATTGTGCAATGAAAGGGAAAAATCTGCAGGCATATTTCCTGCTCTTTGTCTCTTCCAGTGGCTGGTTTCTTCAATGGAAAAACAAATCTGCAGGTGCACATAAAGTATTGCATTTCTGCACAAAATTATTGCGTAGCTGTAGGAAAGCTTAAAGAAAGCTGCTCTGGCATTCATTGTTTGATTTGGTAGGAAACATCCGTAGAGATTGCTGCAAAAGGAAGAAACTGAATCATCAGGATAAGAATGAGAGAAGGAGCTCTAATGCTTTGAAGAAGTTGTGTTCAATACCAAGCATCTTGGTTTCCATCTATTAGTCAGGGTATCAGTAGTACAATTTCTGAATGTGTGGTAGTGGCAGTAATGGATTCAAACAGTTAAATATATGCATTTTCAGATACTATGGTAAAAACCACTTCACATAACATTATGGATTGGTAAATGCACTAGTAATTGTTCTAGAAGTGTTTTCAGTTCATCGATTGCACATAAACTAGTCTGGGTGATTAACTGACCGTTCACAATCAAACACTTGTGTTCAATCTGTATATTAAAAAAAAAAAATCATAAAGATGTTTGTCATATTGATTCAAATAACAAGCACATTCAAGAATGTTTTGATGTGCCTCTGGCTATTTGGCAACAGAGTACAGGATTAAACAGATTAAATGAATTATTCAATGAGAATTTTTGTTCAACTCTAAAGGAAACATATCAGAAAAGTTACAACTGTATAAACTTGAGGCACAAATGATATTGAAATATGTAGGAAAAAGTGCTGAGAATGCATTATATGTTTATGAGGCAGAAAGGAACAAACCACTTTCACTAGTCTGCAAAATAGGCCCAAGATTGAGAGACACCTACGTACCCAAGGGTAGGGCACAGGGGCAAGACCTGTGTGAGTGAAGACTTCCTACTCTGTCACAATTAACACTAAAAGGGGAACAAATCTCTTATCCAACAGTAGCAATGTTACCAATTTACTGCTACTCTTTGGTCAGTCAAGCTTTTTTGATTGGAAGAAAAGAAAGGGGAATGATTTTATAATACGGATTCCTGCTTTTCATTAACATTTTTTTTTTCTTGTCCTTATGTAACTTCATTGAAGCACAAAAATGAGGAAAAATAAGGAACAAGACAATAAAAATATTAGAACATCTAAAATGAATGTCTTGATGTAGAAATGCTTTGGAACTGGTATGACCAGGAACAAGACATAACTGGGTTTTGAGTTTTATAAAAGTTGTCAAATGTCATTATTATATCAGAAGTCTCATAAAAAATTGATGCCTTTTCTTAAAATCACAGTGATCTGTGTACTGTGATTGTGTGAGGATCCTAGCTTTTCTTGTTTTGATGTTGTATTTACAAGATACAAATCTTAATACATAAACATCTTCTACAGCAGAAGACTAAGCATTCCAAACAAAAAAAGAAACAAGTATATCTAGATTTTTTAAAGAAGTACTGTGATTTTTTCTATAACCTGATCATTTCTCTAAAATACTGTGAAGTAGCAATATTAATTTCAGTCCTTTCTGGAAATTAAATATTTCTATTTTATAAACATTAAGACTTGACTTTATGTGGCCAAAGGATAAAAAGAGTTTCTCAGTGAATTGCATTAGTTGAATCCAAACAGCGTGTGGTAAAATGCAATGGAATAAATGAAAATGTCTTTTTAAATTGAGTGTGTAAAAACGATGTCTTAAGTGGCTTCTTTATTCTGCTGTTATAAAGCATCATTTGTCCATGAAAAGTCATACATCTTTACATAAAACCACTGGATTTAATTTGATTTGAAAGAAGAGTTCTTTGGTACAGTGAAGACAGCTCCAAGGAAGCAGATGCAGTAAAATAAAGTCCTGCTCAGAGGAATCTTTTAAATCTCTGCATTTGCATGGCTACAGAATGAGGATTTCATACCTTCTGGGGACTTAAATTCTGATACAGATGGTCGTCCTATAGTGTGCAGCAATTCACATCAATGCCTTGATTTTTACCTCTTTTTCTGCCCTGGGCGTATCCAAAAATAGACTGTGATTTCATCAAACGTAGTTATTATCTCAAAGGGTTGGACTTTTTTATTGCAAGAAGACATTAAAGTTCATGAACATCGCTCTGCTGGATTCCTGTGTGAACTGTGCGCTTCTGTTATTAACTAAGCCATGCCATTGCAGCACCTCTTCCTTGATTTGAATGGGCATGCATGCTTTTGCTGATGAATACACATAAACGAAGTAACTTAGATATATGTTCTCTGAATTTGAGTGCACTAAAACTCCATCTCTTGAATATGCAAAAGGACAGATTTATAGATTTGTGGATTTCATATGAAAAAAAACCCAACAAACAAAACAACCCCCAAACCCAAAACAAACGCCCCTAAATCCTTTTATTTTGTTTTGGTTTGTTTCTGTTTTTCTACCCATATGTCTGGGTGTGGTATTTTTTAAGTATTCTTAGTAAAGAAGCAGACATAAAGCAGATCCAGAATGTGATATTACTTGACACATGATTCATCAAGAATAATCAGTGGCAGATGGAAGCTTGCTGATAAACTCCCATTGCCTAAAATAAGCTGCCTGGACTCTCATATATCCACAGGGACTCACACAGGAAGGTTACAGGGAGGTCAGAATCATAGAATCGTTATGGTTGGAAGACACCTTTAAGATCATAAAGTCCAACCATTAAACTATCACTGCCAAAACCACTACTAAACCATGTTCCTCAGCACTACATCTACGTGTCTTTTAAATACCTCCAAGGATGGTGACTCAACCACTTCCCTGGGCAGCCTGGTCCAATGCTTGACAACCTTTTCAGTGAAGAAATTTTTCCAAATATCCAATCTAAACATCCCTGGCACAACTTGAGGCTGTTTCCTCTTGTCCTATCGCCTGTTACTTGAAAGAAGCGACCAATGCCCAACTCTCTACAGCCTCCTTTCAGGTAGTTGTAGGGAGCGATAAGGTCTCCCCTCAGCCTCCTTTTCTCCAGGCTAAACAATCCCAGTTCCCTCAGCCGCTCCTCATGAGACTTGTGCTCTAAATCCCTCACCAGCTTTGTTGCTTTTCTCTGAACATGCTCCAGCACCTCAATGTCTTTCTTGTAGTGGGGGGCCAAAAGATGAGTATACATGATGAGTCCATAAGATGAACATATCCTTGAGAGGTGTTTGAGATTCTGCTTTGGCCAGGTCTGGTGTTTTCTGTAGGATTGTGCTGTGAATCTCACATACCTTTGACATATTTATAATATTCCAACTCATGAAATCCTTTGTTTTTTACATTTTTATTTATTTAAAATATTGCTTAAGGGAACCAGACATACCTAAGAGAAAAGGAAAATAACATTTTGTAAACGTCAAAAAATTTCACGCTGATATCATAATTTTTTCAGGCCTGACATGTTTTTTGAATACTTGATGTCAGCAGTGCTGGGAAGGGGAACAAAGGACTAACATTATTATTGTAACAGGATTCCTCCCTTTCTGAGGTTATTATCCTGATCCTGAGATCCTGCAGGTTAAGAGAAAGCACTCCTTAGCATTGTAGCATTGCCTGAAGCATGCCGTGGTGAGGGTCCTTGCTATGCTGAACCTCCCTTCATCCCTTTGCGTGTCTCTGATGCTACAGTATTTAGCAGGTAAGCTCAGAAGCACCCTCCACTGGAGCTGCTTGGCTCTAAGAGCAGTTATGCATGATAAACCATTGCTTCTCTCTAAAGGCTTGTTTTAAAGTCCTTGCTAGCCAGGGGGAATCCCATTCTGGATCAGGTCTGACATCCAAATTCTGCAGTTCCCATTCAGGCTAATGCCATAAATGGAATGACGCACCTGAGTCACTCTGTGGAGCAAAAGTAGCAGAGTCAAGACCCCAGACAGTAAAGTTTAAACTATGCAAAAACCTCCCCTTACGAAACAGTGTATAGAAACCTTCAAATAACCAAACCAGATATTATAGCTTGTCTTTGGATTCATTTATTACCCTGCATTTTTGTAGGACGATTTGGATTTACCCTTTTCTTTTTTAATGTCATCTAGCAGTGATTATGTTTAGTCAGTAAATTTAAGCACGATCTACACATGTTTATGACAAGTTGAGATCCAATCTTATAAGGTATAAAAAATTCATTAAATTTAAATATTCACTGTTAGAAGAAGCTGGATTTCTATTTGTGATAACAGAAATCAGTATGAGCAGGCAGACAAAATATATTATGAAGCTAATTCAGAAGAAAAAGAAAAACAATGCAAAGTCCTTTCATGTGTCTGATATACTAAAAAATGTGTAAGGACAAGGATACGAAGCTGGTTTTGAGAAAATGTATTAGTTCCCTGCAGCAATCAGACATACCCAATTAGAAATACCTCCCTTTTAAGCACAAAGGTCACCGGCTTGTAAATGAATCCTTGGTGGTGTTTCCTCAAGGAGCGAGCATCTGTCAGTTGTTCTCTCTGCAGTGCCCCCTCAAAGACTGCAGCTACGCTCTGGGGCAGCTGTACTCCCTGCAGCATCCCATATTCCTGGTTCCCCGCTACTGGAGCACAACGTGGCTCCCTCCTTTCCAGACACTTGAGTTTCTTTTCATGGGAAATCAGGGTAAATGGGGGGATTGGGAACCTCCATGTTTCTTCCCATTATGCAGTTGGGACACAGCTAAGAGGCACATCTGGGTACCAGAACCACAGAGGAAACACAGCCCACATTATTGACACAACTGTAATTGTTGTTAATGTGGGAAGTAACATAAACATATTCTAATATCTTAAGAAGTCTGATTTAAATGCCTGGAGACAAGGTTATATAGACATTTATCTCATAAAGGAAGACTGGGACTCCAGAGGCTCAGGATATGACAATGAGACATAAAGACTTTCACCATTCTGCGCTTAAATCTAAGCTTGTTGATAAAGAGAAACTTCTTACTAACTGGTGGTTGTGGGGTGACCTCAGCCCAGACCCCAGCAGAAGCATCCCCCTAGCTTTCACGTGGTTCAGAACCCAGGGTGGTCTCGAAAGAGAGAGGTCAAAGATGGAGAAAGGCATGAAAAATAAGATGTGTTTCTAATGATGTCCCTCCAGAGCAACACTGAACTGTATTTGGAGGGCAATATGAGGAAACTTGTACAACTACAATTTCTATATTTTGCAGATAAAAACACAGGACTAGCTGTCTGGCATTTTTCAGCAATGCTAGAATCACACTGTTTATTACAATTAACATTAAAATCCCCATATAGTTTCCTAATTTATTTGCCAAATAGATGAAGAATGATCTCTGCAATTTATTAACAACATTTTTACATGCTATCTCAATTAAAAAAGTCATTCTAGTTTAAGCTGGTGTCATCAACAGTGATTGGTGTACTTTATTGATTGATCACTTACTAAAAAGAATCCATCTCTAATGAATTTAAAACTCTTTTTAGATGGACTCAGAAAATCAATAACAAGACAGAAAATGTCATGAGAGAAGAGGCTTCTGTCTGTCTTCTTAAAATATAGATGCTGGTTCCTGCCTGTAGACTTTTGTTTACTGTTGACATAATATTACAGTTACTGAAAAGTAGATGGATGAAAAGGAGATGATAAGAAAATGAAAGGTTTTGTAAAATGGGAATAAGTGGAAGAAACTTTATTGTTCTCTAATAATGGATAGCACATATTACAGAAACGACCGTAAGGACAGATGGTCTGACCCAGACAAGCACCTTTAGCAACTTTATTCATCAGGGAAAGAGGCAGTTCAGCTCATGCTTGAAACCACCACCACGTGTCATGATTTGAGTCTCTCCAGAATTATATATTAAACAAAGGTCTCTCTGACAATGCATCAGGCATCTCCCAAAGATACCCCAGTGCAGTATGGAAAAAACCCTGAATTTCTGCCTTCCCTCCATCTCCCAGATTTCAACCACTGTGACTATCATATTTTAATGAATGCTGCTGATGCACAATGGGTGCTATTTCAGAATACAGGCCAAGCTAAACCAAAATATGACAGGACTGGGGAATGCCTTTCAAATATTTCTTGAAATGCAAACAAAACAAGGAAATATTTGCCTCTCATCCTTAGAGGAATTCACACCCAAGTGGTGAGGCATCATTATCTTTCACCCTAGAATTTTAACGAAGAAAATATGGAGGAAAAAATGTAGATGGTAGGAGGGACACAAAGTTAACTACTGAAATGCTACTATATTGCAGCTGTAATAGAAAATGCCAGTAATCAGTTGTGACACATGAAAGAATTATCTCTTCCAAGAAAATCCAACTATATTCTCTATCTTGGCTAATATTCATCCTTTTAACAAAATGAATTCCTAGACAGGACATTAAAAAGGAGGTTGATGGAAATCCTTTTCCCTCAGAAAAGAGAAAAAAAGAATGCAACGGAAATATAAGCAAAACCAATATTATTTTCTTTGATGTGCATTTTCTTTGAACAACAGAATAACAGAAACATTTATTTTATATATTGGTAATCTGAAAGAGATCGAGCATCTTGGTATTGAAAAAGCAGTAGAAAGGCCTCTGTGTCAAGGCAAGAAGAAGGAGTATGTAACATTGAACAGTACATGGGTTAGAGATATCTGAAGGAGAAGAGGTGAGGGTCTGTGCAAATAACTGAGGTAAAAAGTCCATAGGTTAATTCACCAGAATTTTATCTTTGAGCAAATCTCCCCAGGTGGAGTTTAGAGGTGTTTTTTTGTAGTTGTTGTCAGCAAGTTTGCCAACAAGACCAAGCTGTGTGGTGCAGTTGACATGCTGGAGGGAAGGGATGCCATCTAGAGGGACTTGGACAGGCTTGAGAGGTGGCCCCGAGCAAATCTCATGAAGTTCAACAAGGCCAAGTGCAAGGTCCTGCACGTGGGTCAGGGCAATCCTAAGCACAAATACAGGCTGGGTGGAGAATGGATTGAGAGCAGCCCTGAGGAGAAGGACTTGGGGGTGTTGGTTGATGAGAGGCTCAACATGAGCCAGCAATGCACGCTCGCAGCCCAGAAAGCCAACTGTATCAAAAGAAGCATGGCCAGCAGGGTGAGGGAGGTGATTCTGCCCCTCTACTCCACTCTCGTGAGACCCCACCTGGAGTACTGTGTCCAGCTCTGGAGTCTTCAGCACAGGAAGGACATCGATCAGTTGGAGCAAGTCCAGAGAAGGACCATGAAGATGATCAGAGGGCTGGAACACCTCTGCTATGTGGACAGGCTGAGAGAGTTGGGGTTGTTCAGCCTGGAGAAGAGAAGGCTCTGGGGAGACCTTATAATGGCCTTCCAGTATCTGAAAGAGGCCTACAAGAAAGCTGGAGAGGGACCTTTTACAAGGGCATGTAGTGATAGGACCAGCGGTAATGGGTTCAAACTGGAAGAGGGTAGGTTTAGATTAGATATTAGGAAGAAATTTTTTACTGTGAGGATGGTGAGACACTGGAACAGGTTGCCCGGAGAAGCTGTGGATGCCCCATCCCTGGCAGTGTTCAAGGCCAGGCTGGATGGGGCTTTGAGCAGCCTGGTCTAGTGGGAGGTGTCCCTGCCCAAGGCAGGGGGTTGGAACTAGATGGTCTTTAAAGTCCCTTCCAACGTAAACTATTCTATGCTTCTATGATTCAATGATTTTGTGGTTTGGTTTTTTTTTTTTATTTTGGTTGTGTGTTGGTTTTTGTTTGTTTTTTTGTTTGTTTTTCGTTTGCTTTCTTTTTTGTTTCTTTTTGTTTGTTTGTTTGGTTGGTTGTTGTTTTTTTTTTCTATTTTGCTTTTAATCCAATCTTTAAATGGTTGTGAAGGTTTGTGGAAGTTTTGGGGTTTTGGTGGTTTTTCGATTTTTCCAACAGGAACATCATTTTTTTCCCTTGTTAAATGAGAGCAGGCTGAACATCATCCATATGTGCAGAAAACCATGCTAAAGTGTAAAGTCACTGCTGCAACACAGCGAACCAACTCCCGAGCCTGCATACCGAACCCAAAGCTCTGCCACAGAGCCCAGCTGCTCTCAAGGTCACATATGGCAAAAGCAGAGATGATAACACTTAAGTTTTTGATGCATGCAGGTTATCATCACTAATATGACCAATACCTGCTTTCTAAGGCAGCTGCTTCATGAATAATCAATGAGGGAGCTGTGAATAAGCAGATGGGTTGTAGCTGATGAGTTCCCTCTGCGCAGGCATAACACAGTTACCAGTTATGTGTAACAACTATCATATAATACAAGAATCCCGCACTACAGACACATCACTGAAAGAAGCGGATAATGCCAAAGGCAGCTCTGTATGGGTTAGCGTATAAAGAAGAAGGGTGACTCAGAAATGTCAAACCCAGATGTAGGTTTGTTTAAGTGTGTGTTTATGTGTGTGTACTTTAAAGAAATAATAAACCATGTCTAGAAAAGGGGAGAAATCGCCCCCAGTAAAGGAACTGAGAACATATTGTATTAAGTGCGATACATGTATAAGGGAACTGGCAATTACTAGTTTTCTGCAAGGATTACAGGGACTAAAGTGGCTGTTATATATTTGTTTGACGTGTTTTTCAAATGAAAAGACCAATGAAGAAACAGTGGTGACTCATTTAATTCATTTTTGCTTCCTCAGTGAATATACGTTTTCTGTGCCATTCATTTAAAATGGCACAGAAATACTTCTTTTGCATGTGAAGAAATTGGCCGTGTACCTAAAGCGCTCAGAAAGGACTCACACATTTGTCTTCATTTTTATAGTCTTCCTCTGTGAACTTTGGTAGGTCACTTAATGTGGGATCTCATTTGTCCGTCAAAAGCTAGGCAGAATGGTTGTCCCAACTCCTTCTGTTAGTTCTTAGACACCGATAGCCAGTTGTAGAGCGTGATTCACCCTATGAGTTTTAAGATATTTGGATTATTGGTTTAGGTTTTATTTGTTTTTTCAGGCCTCACCCTGGCTGCAGATGCTGTCTGGATATTTAGACAGGACAGCATCGCACGTTTATTTGAAGACCTATAAAAAGGGAATAATAGCAAGAACACAATGATGACAATGACAGAAGTATTTTTTGTCACATTGTTGACTTTCTATATTTGAAGGTTATCTCTCAGGTTACATAGTATGATAAGGTCCAGGATTGAAACATCTAATTGTTTCTGTCGTATAATGATTTCATCATTTTGGTCCCACGGTAGTCAGGATGGACCTAGCCATTTTAATAAACTAACTAGTTTTTTGTAAAAGTGATATGACCAACAAGAGCAATACATAAGTAGAGAGGCCCTTTGATTCCAGGATCTAAAAGTTCATTAGAATTGATTTAATCTACACATCTTCTGCTGCAGTAGATGGAGAATCTATCAGATCAAATCAAAGTGGCTGCTGGAGCGCAGTCATGTCTTGAGAGAAAGACAGAAATGGTTTAAGGACATATATTATTAGTTACTTCAGGAATAAAAAGACAAATTCACCCCAATTAAACAAAAAGAAACAGGTTATACGTAGACAATAATTATGTAAGGTAGGCTTTGGCCAAGATACTGCGTTAACAGCAAGTTTTGAAGGAAAGCACCATAGGATTTTTAATGATTAGAACTGATTAAGAGGTGAAGTTTAGAAATTAGGGGTACATGGAGTACCTCTTGAGGGAATGGCATTACTGGATGCAGAAAGCTGATGAAGAGCAAGCTTTTCTAGTTGTAGGCAATTTCATTTTTCAAAAATGCCATAAGAGAAAATATGAACTACATCCACTAGTGAACAATATTTACTGTGACATGATTTTATTCATCATAACTCTCTCAATACAGTGGTGACCTGATCCAATTTTATAAAATACAAAATGCCTCCCAAGAGATAAGGTGTTCCGTAGTCATCATGCACTTTCTAAGTAGTATGGTATATTTTTCATCTTGTAATATCCAGACATCATGATACTACTATATCACAATGATGACAGTACTATGTCACAAATACGATCTCTTTACACATCTTGGATGGGGTGGGAGGAGAAATTTTTGTAAAATGGGTTAGGCATAATAAGAATAAACATAAGAATAAGAATAATGATGAAAGTCCAGAGTTTTGTAAAAGTTTATCTGCTTAAAAAAAAAGAATGCTTATACAAATATAATCTGTAAATCCACAGTTAATTTTATTGTTTATCTCTACACTTTGGTTATGGTTTTTGTTTTCAATTTCTGCATTATAATTGAAAATACATAATACTAAATGACCCAGGCTGGCTACCCACTGCCTGTATCTCTTATATTGAAAGCGGATACATCAAGTGGTATCCTTGTAGGGGGCTCAAAAATATTAGCAGTAATAAGTGCTAAATGGCTTAAATGTGCCTTAACGTTCCCAGCTCGCCCAGTCTTGTTTTCTAGCACTACTTCTGGCTTAAGTGCTCCGGCCCTCTCATGGCATAAGCACCAGGCCAAGGAAGAGTGTTCCTCCTTGAATGGAGGCCAAAGATGAAAGATCTTCCCCTCTGATTCCCTTCACCTGTTTTTAGAGAGTTAGACAAATACAGATTTTAGGAAAACTCTGTGGACTGAAAGCAGTGAGATACTTGCTGCACATCATCTTAATTACTGAAAAAAATAGGGGGAAATGTAAATCCATTTGTTGTTGCCCAGATGAATGGGAAATTATCTGGGTCAGAAGCTATTGTGAGCGTAAGAGACCATAATCATCCTAAAACAAACAAAGAACTTCAGCGAGGAAATTACAGCTGAGCTTAACAAAAGGGAAGAATAAACAAGCAGAGAAGAATCACAAAAGTAAGTGTCCATAAATGGATCCTTTGAACACGTTAATAATTAATCTGACTTTTATCTTTAAATGCAGAGGACTTTTATTTATTGGAGGAAACGCTACCTGGGAGATAATGTGATGATAAGAATAATCCAAATGTTTCCAGCAGATGGTTTAAATACTGTCTGACATGTCCCTGCCTGATAGAAATCGATACAAAGTGCTGCAGTCATTCTTTTCATTTCCAAGTTCTTGCCTTGCTGTCCCTCCCCCCGCCTCCCCCCATTTTCTCATACATTTTGAATAGTTTATAAATACAAGAACAACTCTGAGGCCTCTGTGGAAAATGTATTTGCTGGTAAGTGGCCTCACAGTTTCTATCAACGAGGCACATACCCAGACACATAGAAACACACATGCGTATTTTTACACGTACACACAGCTTGGGCTTCAACAGACATCGTCTTTGCACTTTTTGCTGTTTGCTTTTCTTACATTTTCGTCAAAATGATGATCTCTGCACACAAAGCTGATTTATTATTGCTACACTGCTTTAACAAATGGAGCAAGGACTTTTTGGGGCTGGCTTCAGAGACCTTCCCCAAATTGCATATTTTAACGTCCTTTAATTGGAGGTCACATGCTTAAACTATAATGCAGTTATAAGCCAGCTGCAATCCTGAGTGACAGTTATCGGTGGCTTTTCTGTACCCACTTTATTTGCAGAATAAACCATTGTTCTCTGTATTGTATTAAAAGGCGTTTTTTTTCATGGACTGAGTTAATTGTCTAAGTAAAAGGGAAAAATAAACTGTTAGTTTAATTGTCAGTGCTTTATTTTTAGCTTCTCCTTTCCGATACTTGGGGCTGTGATAGCTTATGACTCATTTCATTAAGGGTTTACATACCATTTGCATGCGTTCTACATAGGAAATTCAGTCCTTAAAATGTGAAACTCACTCCTTCGAGTATGATACTCACAGCCCTGTTACAGCAAGAGATGCTCTACTGGACCCTTGTAAGACATGGTGAGAATCTAACTTTTTCAGTGTGTTAGACGTGCAAACCACACGGCTGGTGACTCAGTTTTGAACATGAGTTTGAATGAGTTAAAATATACCTTGATCTAAAATTCATTGTCAGTTGACATGCAAATTAAACATTCCAAATGAAGAGTCTTCCTCCTGACGCACCTAAGGTACGTTGCTAAGTCTTGCAAACTACTGATCAGAGAAAAGGTGTCTTCTTGAGTCAGCACTTCTGTGTTTGCATTGGTAAAGTTGCTTTTGGTTTGCCATATTGAAGACTAACATCTGGATTTAGAATCATATTTAGCCCTAACTATAGCTGATATGATACAGAATGGTATATGAGACAGTCCTTTCCCGCGATTGAGCCCATTGCTCCGGGAGCCTGGCGCGGGTACACCGTCACCATTGCACACAGTGGGGACATCTGGGTTTGCGCCTCTGCTGTGACAGGCCTTGGCACCCCCCCTTCCCCAGGTGTTGGGGAATCACCACCACCTGTGAAAACCCTGGCAGTGCCACCATCTCCTCAGCCCACCACCACTGCTAAGGAGGTGTCCCGTCTCTCTGCCTTCCCACCTGCAACAGCTGAGGCAAATTTAGCCCTAAACGCTGATGGGGGAGGGTGGGAATTAACCTTTTACACTCATAGGTTTTGAAATATGAATATCTGGTTAAGTTGTAAAAAGCTACCTCCTTTAGGTTTTACAGAGCCGTGGCAAAGTAAACAGACGATCCATTACGGGCGAGCTGTTCCTGTGTCTGCAGCAGATGTGTTAATCTCACAGCTTTCAGGGAGTAATGCATGACCATTAAAGCATCCCTGCACAAGTTCTGCTGACCACCTGTCATTTCTTTGTGCAGCTACTAATGGGAGTGACATTACAGTTTATGAGAAATCAAATTACAAGACAGTCAGGAAATTAATGCTTCAGCACTTCATTATAGGAGCAAAGGGTAACAACCTATGCATTCTTTTAATTAGTTATTCACCTGGATCTATTTCATCTCTCAAACCAGTGCGTGATGTTGATGATAACTTTACTCACAGCTATCCACGGCACAGGAATGTCCTGAGGTCTCTGGAAAAAAAAAATAAAAAAATAATTGCTGAACACCATTAGAAATGTTTAATGGCTGACTTCAAGAGGTGGAAATCCTGCAAAGGTTCAGATAGCAGATACTGTGTTGGATTTGCCAGATGTCCAGCAGGACAGCATATTCCCTGCCTGAGCAGAAGAGGTCATTAAAACATTATAAATGCCATCACTGAAAGCTGGGGAGGGACAGATCAATGTAGCAAAGTTCACGTGGGGGAGACAAAGCGGCAGTCAAACACAGATCAGAAAGACTTTGGATTGCTAAGACATTTGGTGCCTGTTGGAAGATGAGTCTTCCTGGTACCCAGGGCAGAAGGGCAGAGTGCAGGTCATAGCCCAAAATTAGCTGTCCCCAGCCGATTAGCCTGAGTGAGGAGGGTGGGTTTGGAGATGGTGTGATGGGATGGTTCGGTGAATTTAAAATTGTGCCTGAGTAATAATGAAATCTGAAGTTAATGGAAACACTGATGACTTGAATATTGAATACCTAATTTTGCCATGTTACCTGCCTTATAACAGAATGAAAATCACAGTTATGTCAGAACAGATATAAACAGAGGGCATGTAAAAAGAATTTCATTGAGTTCCTTTTCCCAAGAAGAAAATATACTGGTGGCTAAGAATAACTTTTTCATCAAGAACTGGACATTTACTTTTGAATGCAAATTAAGACAGGTCACTGGGCTGCTTCATTTGAAAAGAGAACAGTGTGTCACTTGCCTGCTCCATTTAAATATGTGAGGAGAGAGATATGAATTGGACATGGCATTATAATGCTATTTAGGGAAGATTACAGAATGTACAAGGAAGTAAGATTACATTAGGTTTCTGCAACTTCACTTTGCAGCTAATGACTTTCCTCATTACAGCCATCAGGCTGATCACATCATTTAGTCACGGGCAGCTTCTCTTAGTATGGACATGACTAGAAGTCGTGCAGGTGTCCATTTGTGGCATTTACTTCCCCCCTAAAAGTTCACATATGTCTTTTATAGATATTATGTTGCTCCTAGCACATATTTTCAACTGGTCATAAGTAAAATTTTACAATTAGAATTTGCTCTTTATGTAACGGAGAATGTTTATGCCAGCCCTAGCTTCATCACCAGCATCGTAGTGATCATTTCTTGCTGCCAAATCAGCTGTCTCAGGAAGCCATGATCCCGTGTGCCACGAGTATTTGAAAAGAAAATCACTTATTTAAAGATATCTTTGAAAAATTCTCTCCAGGAGGTGACATGTGGCATGTGTTGAAGAGAATTTAAAAACAAAACCGCAACAAAATAGCTACTGCGTGATTCTGGAAGCCTTCCAAGGAAGGGAATTCATGGAGGGATTTTTGTCATAGTTGCTGCTGTCAGGTAAATATTTCATTTATTTTTACACAGAGTATCAGTTAGCAAATTGTCAAAAATATATATATCAGCTGAATCTTTCACATTTACGAGCAGGTGGATGAGGGCTTCATAGATTCTTTTCATGTTGTGTTAGGTTTTTATTTCACTTGAAAACACTTTGAACCCTGATGATCCAAAATCCATCTTCATATTTCTCTTTTTTTTTTTTTGGGTTTTTTTTTTTTTTTTGGTTTGTGTTGGTTTTGTTGTGTTTTATTTGTGTACTGCTGTAGCAATCTGTGGTCCCAGGCAGATTTGAGGCCCCGCTGTTAGATTTAGTATACAAATAAAACCTTTTCTATAGCCTACAGTTTAAGGCTTGGATGCTGTTAACAATTGGAACAGAAAGTCTTCTAGCATGGTGAGCCTGATATTTAAGAATGTGTCTCACGTTGTGTGTTTTTCACTTGAATAACCCAGAACGACAGCAGTATGAGAAGAAATGAAGAATACTTGGCCACATGTTCATTTTTAGCCTTTACGTACAATCACGTGTTATGCTAAAGCACACATCCATCTCTTTGAGGCTTTCCATGTTTTCTGTTTGCGGCATGAGGTGGATCCTTTCCAGTGGTAGGAGTAGTTCTTAGGAGACTCTGTGAGGTTCCGGCTGAGAAATGTGATCCCATCAACAGAAATAACATTTGTTCCTGTGCCATAGTGTTTAAAGTAATAAACCAAAAGACAGGCATGTTTCAGAGGACAAATGTAATGTTATGCCTCTTCTACAGACGGGGACAAGAATGAATAGCCTGATAGAACTCTATATAAAGTAAATGGAAAGAATTCTGTAGTTTCTTCAGAACCTGTTACCCAAAGTCATACTGAAAGTAGATCAAGGGAAAGACCTCAGATTTCCTTCTTTCTTCACAAGCTGCCTTATCTTGAGTCTATTTTTCGTTTATAGTAGTCAGGAGGCCATATTGTATTCCCACATACATGTGAGTTTCGGTTAATATTATAAAGAGGCCCAATATGTGTCATCCCATTGTGTCATCACATGTAAAGTTCATTTTTTAAACTTAGAATAGAGTGATTACTTTATTCATTTCTCTAGACAACTTCTAATGAGTGTCATGTATGCAGAAGGTTGCCATCTGATTTGTTTCAGGGAGATCTTAAAGATGCTTCTGAAACTGTTTTTTGACGATATTATATGCAACTGTGTTTGCATTAAGCAGAGAAAGGTTGTGTAGTTCTTTTGTTCTTTCCAAGCATTTTTTACCCTTTTCTGCTCTATATTCTTTAAATATTTTTCCCATTTAGAGAGCTTTGGGAACACAGCCCCTTCCTTGCAGTGCTAATTAAGTTCACTCATTCATTGTAGCAATAGTAGCAAACAAAGATGAAAAAGCTGAAATAAATTGTCCCCTGGCATAAAATCTAAAATGTTGCTATGTTTAAAAATAACTGTTCTCCTCATCTCCCCCTGTTCTTTATTATTTTCAGAACTTAAATCTACTTTCTGAAAGTAATGCAATTCTATCAATACTACGATCTAGAAAGTGTGTAGACCATTAACAGCATTGTGCAGTATATGCTAATGTTAAATTCAAATTCACAAAACCTTTTCCTTGAGCTAATAATTAGATTAAAATTAGACTAGCAAAGCCCCTCTTTTTACCTATTAATACATGAAATTTAATTTTTCTGCTCGTAATCCAGTAGTTCCAGGACATAGCTCTTATATACCTTTTGACAGTAAAATTAAAGACATGGAAAATTGCTGCAACTTTACTTCTTACTACTTGAAAGACTGCTATAATTCATGAAACAAGCAGTTTTGCAATCCCTTCATGGTGAGCTACATGGTTAATGGGTTATTGTTTCGGGGACTAGGGACAGTTAGAAAAAAATACTACTCCCTGATCTCCATTTTATGTGCCAATGGAGACAGGAGAAGAAATTTATTCTGAAATAACCAAACTTTCCTTTCTTCCTATTTCCATATAAACTACTTGGTTTAATATTGGAAAATAAGCACGCTGGGGGAAAATCTTATCACTTACAAACTGTTACTCCCTTAAGACCATATCTTCTACCAGAGACAGTATTTTAGGTAAGTTTTGGGGTTTTTTTTGCTTCTGCTTATAAAACAGGATGAGGCTAATAACTTTGAGATCACCCAGCAGATGACAGGTACCATACAAGTCTACCATCACTCTTCAGATTATTCTGTAACATCTCTGAAGGCACTGATCTGGTAATTTAAAGTCAGATTTGTCTTTCCCCAGTTGTATTAATACAGAAGAATCCTTAGTTCATTTTCTTTCCTCCAGACGCTTTTACAAATCTTGTAGCACTTGTGCAGATATTCAATAGGATTCTTTCTACTCCTTTGCTCGCCTAGAATTCTTCTAGGTGCTATGTTCTTCTAGGTGATGGGTAATTCGTGCCAGTGCCGGGTTTGGTTTCCCGAGAGATTTCCCTGAGCAACAGTATGCCATGAAGAACTCTATCTGGTTAAATGCTTCTTTCCCATCTAAGTGGAAACACATTGAAAAAAATTGACGTGCATTGGTGTACGTGCCAAAGTTTTCAAATTTGTTTTTCAAAACTATATAAAGATCATTCTACTTTACTGGTACCTGCACTTTTCAGTGATCATTGCTGTCAGTGAAAAAAATCTAGCTTGACTGGAATCTGAATGGGAGGCATTGATGAATCCCACAGGTACATAAAATACTGCAAGGGATCTAGAATTGGTTTTCTTGCAATGAGAGTCTCTCCGAATGACTGAATACAGTCAGGCTCTACAGTCTGAATATTACCTGAATGCTGAATAAATAACCAAAGTCTTTTCAACTATCTACTGGAGAGTTGAACACTAAACAGTATTTTCTAAACCTGAGTATTTTGCCTTAAAAAAAAAAATGAATGTTTTGTTTTTACAAGGGCAAAAAAAATACAATTATATTGTTTTCCTCAAGTTTTCCTTTGACTTACATCAGATATCTTGGAGATAGTGATGGCCTATGGTGTATCTCCAGCTGAAAACATACTAGGGAATGGTTAAGAGAAATGATATATAAAGGCATGTAAAAAAAAAAAGGAATTACAGAAATGTGGAATTTGACTAGGACAATAGGGAATTGAAATGCTTACACAATCTAGAAATCTAAATGCGGGCTTTGTCTATCTTCCAAAAGACAGTGTCATTTATTCAATAGACCAGCCTGTGTTTGACAGACGATCAGTAATGACTGCAAAAGATCGTGGCCTTATGAGTTATCAACACCATTCTCTGCTGTCCCTTTTCCCCAGCCTTTGTCATATCCTGGCCAACTGCTGTACACACCTAGCCCTGTCCTGTTGAACTTACAAGATGTAATTCACGGGGCTGGTAAACATCTGGTGGGGCAAAACTTTCTCCTTTGCTGAGATTTCTCTCTGAAGTCCTTCCAGATACTTTTTTATTGTTTTCTGTAGCATTTTATTCTTCTTTTATGTGGCAGATTATTTTTAGATTTCCTACATTTCTAAAAGCCAAAGTCTGAACTGGAACTGAACTGTTTAAAAATAGTAACAATGCCAGGGACTCAAAAAAAACAGATAATCTAACAGTCTGAAAATCAGCCCTCCATGTAGTTGTAGTTGTGTATATGCGGCAACGATAACACTATATCTAACTCATTGAACCTGAGGAAATGAACACACTGAAATATGAGACCTGTAAAACACTCTCTTTAGAATAAAAAATATATAAGTGTTTTGGTTTCCAGAAGCCCTCCTTTCAAAGAGTTGCAGTACAATTCCACTCAGCTGTAGACTATCCTTCATTTACTCCACTTAGCAATTTGCGTTATAAAGATGGCTCAAGGCAGTTCACATCAGAATTACTCTTGTGGAGTTATGTCTGAGATAAACCTTAGCTAGAAATTTAGAACTAACAGTGCAAGGCCACCTTTCAATCGGTGATAATGGATATCTGGGACAAGCAATGTTAGACTGATTTGCTATTGATGTCTGAATAAAAGCAGGTCAGAGTCACAAAACACGTCCAGCTAGGCAGTGTCCATTAGCTGTATGTTCTTTTACTCAGAGGGAACCTTCAGAGGCCTCACATAGAAATAAAGAAGCAGAAAGATGAAGCAGGTATGCTAGTATCAGATTTTGTAGAAAAAAAAAAGAAAAAGGCTCCAGTCCCATAAGAAGCTCAGTGTATGTAGATTTCTGCATTTATGCAAACATCTACTTAAGTGAGCGAGTTAGCCTGGGGAGCATCCCTCCCAGGATCAGGGCCAGAATGAGCTGCTGGTGAGAACAGGTGGTATAAATACAAGGATGCAGAAGGCAAAAAATAGGAGAATCAATTATGCTAATTTATCATACAGAAAATACTGGCAAATCTTTTGACTGCAATTAATACTATCAGTGTGTCAGCAACAGCATCTTTACAGTTGCATCCAGGCTTGTTATTTAAAAAGGAGGAAACAATCTTTGAGTTATGTCTGCTGACAGCATTGGAGAATTTATGAGCATGAGTCAGATGTGGGAGCAGGGGAGAATGTTACATATGCGGTGCAGGCAAGGACGCTCTTGAGGCTAGATGTGTGCAGATGGGTTTGTGTTTTCTACTAAATTCTGCCAGATGCGCAGTGCATTTCAACAACTGTTTCGGTGCAATTGGGAATCTTTTGTGTTATTGTTGCCTGGTTTTTGTCATAGTAGAAAGTTGTTGGTTTGGCAGGGCCACAACACTCCATCAAAGGAGGATGGCTATGCTATGTGTTTCTCCAGCTCCGAGAACAAGTGTTACTTCTGCTTTTCTTTCAGCAGAATGAACCACCACACAGCCATACCTCTGTAATGTTGGATTTACAAGTCTCCTGTCACACAGGCTGTTTCAGGTAGCAAGGTGACCACGGTCAGATATAGCTTCCAACGGTGCCACCCAACAGTTAAGTCATGCCTCTCCCCCTGCTGCTTTGGGCCAAAATCAGGTACATTCACTCCTTTCCAATGCTCATGTTGTTTGTACTGCTTATGGGCAACATCTGGGCAATGAAGCCCAACAGAGTGGGAACCCTGCAGAGCCGCTGCTGGACTTACACACCTACACCTCATTCTCTGAGAGGAGACACATTTCTTCTCACCGTAGTATTTTATCCCAGTGCCTAGAAATACCTGGCTAAGATCAAGTCCCCGTGACAGGGGAATGAGACAAACATCGCCACAAAGGCGGGAGTTACCGCCAGCTGCGGTGGCGCAGGCAGCCCCCTCGTCTGTGGCTGAGAAAGAGCAAGACCAGAGGAGGCAGAGAGATTCCAAACTTGAGCAGACTGTAATGTTATCCGGAGTGGATTTGATCCACCTCTGAGAAATGCCTGAGGGGCTCTGCCTCGTTAGCTGCTTTGGCAATGTTTGCATAGACTGCAGCAGCGTCTGGTTTGAACACTGCCTCTCTGGGGTAGTTCCGCCACCCAAGCAGCAAATTTCCAACTCTGGCTACAGGGAATTGGGAAGGAGAGGAGGAAAGGTGTGGTAGAAATTCATGGGCACTGCCTCATTCCCTCTTCTCCTAGCAGCAGATCAAAGGGCCAGCGGCAGATGAATACGGTCAGGCTGCTTTCAGCATGGAGTGTGGCGCTCAGGTGGGGGAAGTGGAAGCAGATCAGTGAGCGCTTTCTTTCCCAGCACCAATGCTGCTATGTGTGTGCATGTGAGACAGATGAGAGAGAAGAATGAGAGTGGGATGGAGCTTTTCTGCTTTCCCGCTTTCCAGGGAGGGAAAAGAAAGCAAGCCAGGCAGCTAGAGAGTACAATGCATCCTCATCAATGCAGATTCCTTCTCATGTTGTTACTATGTGAGACTGTTCTTCCTCTATAACCATGGTTTCTCATTATTCTTTCTGTTTGGGTGGCATAAATACCGCATGTCGAAGTTGGGAAAATTTCTTTCTAAAACCTGAAATATCTATGGAGCCTAAAAGTACAGTTGTGGCTCTACCCCTGCACTGAAGTTCTTGTATAAGGAGAGTTTGTTTCTGCAAACAAAATAAGGTTGGGGCCAAATGTGTGTTAGCCCTGTCTGGAGAAAGAGGAGGAAGGGAGGAGACGGAAAAGGTAAGGGTATGCTGTGGGTCCAGGTCTGAGCTGCTCCAATGCGCAGGTTCAGAATTTCTCCTGGGCTTCACAAAGACTGAAAATTGCACATCTGGCAGCCAGTGTCGGCCTCAAAGTAAGAGGCAGATGAAAAAGGATGTGAATGGAAAATTTCAAGAATATTAACTCAAAACTGGAAACCTTAAAAAGGATTTGTTGAAGAGATGGGCAAACCCTGACATACCACCAGTTCCCTAATCTTCAGGAATTCCCTTATGGGAAATTTCCCAAAGGTCTTTCATTGCGGCTCTAGCTGGTATTGTATTTTTTAATGGGATGGTGTTTTTGTCACAGAACCCAAACAGCAATAAATGTACTGCTATCTAATGACAATATCGCCACAGATGGATAATTTTCATTTTTAAAGAAAACGGAGCACATAGTCTTACTTTCTTGCAAGGATTCCTTGCAAGAGAAGACAGGAGAAAATGCCATTCAGATCTTTCTGTTGAATTTATTTAAACAGAAACCCCTTCATTTAAGCTTAATCATTCAAAGAATTAGTTTATACAGTATGCATGCATCAGGACAGGAGTAACATTTGGGGCTAGAAGCGGGTACAGCTGAAAGGTGGTAGTATTTGCTGAAACTCCCAGGACACTGGTCTCATTTATTTTAAATGAAAGAGAACAAAGAAATGTACAAGTAGCAAACCACGGTGAAAGGAACGGTTTCATGCAAACCACTGTCAAGTACTTTTTCTAGAAACACTAATCACAGGGTAGATTACTTGGTTCACTGCACTGGAGTCACAAATTTTGGAACAGGTTATGTAGCTCAGGGAGCAAAATTTCAAGATCCCTATGACCAGTGGGATGATTACTTATAATAATCATCACAGTACAGAAATTACCTCAATAGTCAAAGACTGTAGGAAGGTCAGTGGTGGTCAGGAACAGTCTTAAGTTAAATCATCAGTCTAGTACCATGCCTCCCAGGCTGTTGGTCCAAGTATGAGATGCTGCTTTTTCGCGGAGGTACTTTCTGTTTACTTTCTCAGAGTACCTCTGCAGCCAAAATAACCAGGACATTGGCTTCTAACTTGCAAATAAAACAGTTTTACAGAATATACAAGGTCTTACAAGGCCTATCTGCCTCATCAATACCTTCAGAATCAAAAGTAAGCGTGGTATCAAAGTGAGCTCCTGAAGCAAACTCTGGATGGCACTTGTTTGGCAGTTCCTTAAATTGATTTTCAGGCGATAGGAATCATTGATTATATATAAAGTCCATGATGTCCCATCTGAAAGGCTCGGCTGCAAGAATTGCATGTAACGTATTTTAAGGGTCTCTCATCTGTAAAACATTCATTTGAAAAAGAGGGGGAAAATAAGTTAAAATTATTAATGAGTTTGGTTGTCATGGGAACCAATTGTCTCAGGTCCTCTGTTCCAATCCAGCTATTAACCCCTAGTCCATATTTATTATTCAAGGGAAATAATTGACTTGAAAAAGGAAAATTGGTTGTCAGAAAAAAAGACAAGCCACTGTGCTAAATTTGAGTCATTTGCATGACATGAAAATGAATTAAGGAGGATGAATCTTCTTCAGCCCTAAAATTATTTATATTTGGGTTAGTGCTCTGCTTTTCTCAGCTCTCATTATTATAGGACATAAAAAAAACAACTGCAAGTAGCAGATCTGGAATGAAATACAGTACCCTACAGATACCATGTGCTGAATTAGATCTTTATCATGCTTTTTAAGAATTTCACCCAACTCTTAAAGCTTATACCAGGTGGAAAAATCCATAGGAAGAGCTCACATTATTAATAATCTGATTTTTTTCTATCAGTCACTATTTATTCAAGTTTGCAGTTGTGAGGTTACACTACTTATCTTGACTGAACAGAATGAAGAGGGTTGCTCGGTAGGCTTTTTAAAAGAATTTGTACAAAGGTGCAAACAGTACCTTGATGCAATAGTATCTGTTACCAGCAGCCCAAGCCTGGAAAGTCACTTTTTTTTTTTTTTTAATCATTCCAACTATTTTTCTAGTTAGCATTTATTAAAAATTGTGAAATATTATCTCAAGGATGTACTGTATTAATTCTTCCCTAGAAAGTGTTGGTCTTCATTTGATTTGTCTGTTTTTCCCAGTACCCGATATGTTCTAACGTCCAGTCACATCTGCAATGACCAATTTTATTACAGGCTCCCTCTCTGAATTCACATCTAATCAACCTGGCATGGGATTTATGTTTGGGATGATGGCTGCTATTTTCAAAATAATAATAATAAAAAGGAGTTTATACATTTTGATGTTTTTCCTTGACCCTAGACTAAAGGCAGGTATTTTATTTTCCAGTTTCAGTGATGTTCTACCAATCACAAAATAACCATTAAGTATGCTTTTACTTAGTTTCTGCACCTAGGTTACAAAAATTAGGATGAAATTATCTCCTGGTTGCTTGAAATAGAGGATTTTGGAGTAATTAGTCAGGTTCTTCTTTTTTTTTTTTTTTTTGTTTTTTTTTTCCTTTAATTGTTGCTATGGGAGTGCTTTGGAGGATCAAAAGTAGGATGTGGGCATTTCATGTTTAGAAATATTGAAAACTCTGTGTCTCATGTTTGTTTTTAAGAAGTTGCCAAACTTTTCCTGTATGTATCAAACACAAAATAGATACAATATATAACAAATAACAAACAAAGATCTTCATTAATAGAAGTCCTGTGAAGCGCTTGAAGTGAAGAGGAAGGCGAAGAAGAAACCGGCACTTGCCCTTTGTTACTACATTTCCTGTTCTGCCTGGTCCTCCTTTGGTCTTCCCAGTTAATAATGTGTGTACGTTGGGTAACCCTTAATGTGAAACTCCTGTGCCTGAGAGAACAAACAGAAATGAAATTCCCTAAAACATGACCTTCGCTTTTTTCTCTCTGATTTTATTTACTCTTTCCCTATTGCACATTATCATTGCTGTTACTTAGTGGTGCCTACCATTGACGTGATAGGCAGATTCATTTATCTACCGGACAATTGATAACACTTTTACAGTATTCTCACTAGTGCAGGCAGCCACTAATCTTTTCTGCTGCAGAAGGTCCCTATGGTAGTAGTACTGTTCTTGCAATCTTTTTCAAATCATACATTGCAGCTGCTTGTAAATATTGCGATTTATCTATAGGTGGCAGCAGACTTACACTGTAAGGCCAAAACTAGACCTGTCAATTATTTTCAATTACTTATACATAATCATTTCATCTCTGTAAAGACAGTATACAGGATAAAAGGGGTGTGGAGACAAATGCATGGGTGGATTAGGCCATAATTTTAGCAGCTGAGAAAAAAATAGAAAAAGAACAAGAGAGAAAAAAAGTGGAAGGAAGGAGAACATTCACGCAATCATAAAGTTTACTTTGCAGATGATAATAATTTACTGTCTCCTTTTTACAAAGCTATCATTTGGGAATTAACCTACATATTTGAATACCATATTTTTGCAGCTGGATTGCACAGAGTTTGAACAGAGCTCTGCTGTTGATATGCTGTACTGTTCTTTTCATCATAACATATTTAAAGCAAAGCTTTTCTTAATCCTGCCTCTAGGAAACCACTGTGAGAATATTTATGATGAGATACCTTGTGCATACATCATAGAGTAAGTGGACATGCTTCAAGGGACCAGTTAGCCTCTGTATTAGGTTTCAGTGTCTGAAAATGATCATTGAATGTTCTATTGCAATGGTCTTATTATCTTCTGGTCCTTCCTAAGAATCATAAAACAGATTAAATTCAATTTATTGAAAGGCAGGCCATTAAACCCTTGATATGTGCTGCATTGCGTGCATCAGATTTCATAGTGGAAAATGGATTTCTTATGGGAGATAATAGAAGATAATGAAGGCAAAAACAATTATAGAAACTAGGGTCCAGTGATTATCAGCACCATCGATATTTGCATATTAGACCCTAAGGACTTATTTGTAGGACATCTGGTTTATTAGTGAACTTACATGAGCCAAAGAGAGTTTTGCTATGCATTTGTCATTGTTTTTAAAAACCTATATGAAAGAAGAAAAGTACACCTTGAAGTTTTTAGGCTTCCTGCAGTTCAACCAAAACTAGTATCAGGTGTCCTGCAGGGTGAAAATAACCCATGTACCATAAAATTATCTGAGACAAGAACAGCATATGGATAAAATATTTGCCTTTTCCTTCTCAAGTGATTTATTGGTAGTGAATTGAGACCAAAGAACTGGAAAGCCTCAGTTTTGATTGAGGGTGTGTGCACACGTAAGGGAAAGGTCAGGGGCAAAATCAGTCTAATTTGTATTTTCAAAATAGTTTAAGGTCATTTTACTCTGGCAAAATTGGACTCACCATTCAAAATCTCAGCCATCTCAGTACTCATCACTCCAGGGAATGCTCATCTCTTTTTTTCCTCATGGTTCATGTTGAGAAAGCCTTGTCTGCTGGTATGAGCAGGCTCACTGGCATTGGGGTCAGTCAACACTCTTGACTTGCTCTCTCATCTGTGATCCTGCTTGTACAAACAGGTCAAGAGTGTTCAGCAGGTAGCCATCTGAGGCCAGACGACAGGGAGCAATAAGGTAAGAGTGCTTCGGCGAGAACTACCCACGCGTCACAGTTATGAGACACTTCATCGGCATCCAGAAGTCAAATGTGAAGGTCCTGGGAGCCTTGAAGGTCACAGGCAAAAGTCCTTCTCCAGGCTAGGTGACAGCTGAGCGTCAAGACTCTGGGTTTAGGAAACAAAATTCCTACTTTAGAAGCCTAAATCTTTTTGTGTTTGTGATTCTGGATTACCTGTATTTGACATTAGATTTGCTACGATTGAGTCCTTCAGTTTGCTGTAAGTGAGGAATTCTTTTATCAGATTGAAATTTTTGGTTTAGAAATCTTAGGTATGTATGTGGCCTAGGTATAGCATTTTATATACCTTATTATATATATTGTACTTTAACAATAACCATCGAAGACTCTGCAGAGACTATGAACCTGCCAGTAAAGCCAGACACAGATATTTTTGTTCCTTTTTGAACAGATTTTCCTCTTGAATGTCATAACCAGAGCAGAAGATGTAAGAGGTTAATGCAAAGAACTGAAGGCTGAAAGAAGGCAAGTCAAGTCAGCTCAACTAACAACATGCACAAGTCTTCACGGGCCGGTGTCTCAACTCTTTGCCTTCAGTTGTCTTTCTATGTTGTTATTCTCAACGTGCCAAAAAAGCAGGATGATCTTCCAATGCCACTATTTTCATGATTTGGTATGACATTCATCCCATTTGTGGGATGATAGGACAGATACACTTTTCACATACTCCACTGAAAAAGAAATTTTCCTTTTAAGAAATCTAAGAAAGGTCATGGTCTGCAGAGATGAAGCTTCTTAGAGTAATGCGCTCTATTTCATTTTATGTCTGTTATGTAAGAAAAAAATTTAATTAAGCTTTGTCCAAGAGAATGAGTCCACTGAAAACTTCTACTCTACCCTGAGAAGTATCTTGGTTCACAGTCTGGAGTCCTTAGAGAAAGCCAGAGAATAAATCTTCGTTATGGAGATAGTATTAGAATTAGTGTTAGTTCAGTATTTAGAAAACCTCTGCCTTTATGGCACAGACATAAATGCCTGTAGTGGTTAGAAGTGGTTCTGAGTAATCATTAGCACTTGGAAGTGCTGTCTGTAGCCAGCAGGACATAGCTTCCTCAGATGAAGTTATGTGTTTACCACATAACATATGTCCTGCAGACATAACATACATCTGCACGATTGTGTCCTTTCCCTCCTGATAGCTTTCTTCCTCCATTTCATTCCTCTCTGGGAATATCCAGAAACTTTAGAGGAACAAAAAGTCATGGATTAAAAGATAGATACAACAAAGATACTAAACTCTTAGAATTTAGTTGCTGGGGTACCTCACCTTTAGGTACAATTCCAAAGTGCTATGTAGAAGAATCATGAGTCTGGTTATGCATTTTCTTTACTGTGTTCAAATGCCTCAAATACAGAGGGTTGCTTCCCTGCTGCCTGAGATCCAAGATGACTGTTAGAGATAGGAGAAAAATCAAGTTCAATTTTCTCCACAGGCTGAAAACATTCAGTTTATTATTCTCACTTCTAAAGGAGTATCTTAACTACACTGTTAGACTCCCAGTTGTCTTCTCCAAAAGCTCTTTGCAAAGCCCTGGCAATGGTGGGAGTGATCTTCTAGTGAAAGCCATGGCACCGGGCCAGCAGATAGAGATGACCTCTTCTGCACTGATGTGGGAGCTGTTGGAAACATCTCCAGAAGTTCCTCGCTTCTTGCCAGTTGGATGTCAGCTCAGCCAGTTAATTCAAAGCATCCATTCTGATGTGTAATCTACCACAGCTGATTTTAAATGAAGTGGGTCAGGTTGAGCTCACACAAATTTGCCTACAACAAGCTCTGTGAGGGGATAACCTCTGGAAGACGGGAGATATAACAAATTAATGGGTGACTGTAAAGTCGTAAAGTTGTGCAGCTGTTTACTAAGTGAACATCTGGCTTAAGCCTTAGTCTTCCTCTCCTAATACAGAGAGGGCTTCAGCAGCCCATGAGCAGATTCAGCTTTTTTTCACTGCTGTGCTCCAATTAGACTGAAAAGTATCACCTGCCATCCACAAGGCAATCAGCTGCTTCTCACAAAATCTGGTAGTTCTAGTTGATTATTCTGCTAAACTCTCCTACTAGAGTTAGATGATGGTGTTGAAAAAGAAACAGATGAAGAAAAAAAAAAATCCCTCAGCAGGGGTAAAAAAAACCCCACGTGGGAATAAAGCACATAAAATGGAAGGGAATGCACAGTAATGTAACTGCTTGTAAGTGTAGTTTTATCAGGTGAAAGTTTGGGTAGATGAATATTTGTAATTAGTGCTATTCATGTATTATAAAAAACATATTTCTTTTAGTGCTTTTATCAGTTTTTATAATAATAAAATGAAGAGTACTTCGTAGACAGTAATGCTTTAGCATGTCAAATGAAAATATGTTTCTCGATCACCTCTTCCTGTGAAATCCACAGAATGAGTTTCTTACATGGATGACTTTGCCGCTGCAGAAAACCTAGTAGCATGTAAGGTAAAATCTTGAAAAAAATAAAAGACATATAATATTTTGTTGATACTTTTGGCCTTGGTAAAACTCCTTTGGTAATATTTTCATATTTCATGAGTAAAGTTGGCTGCTTTTTGGTAAGTTGTCAGCTCCAAAGAAGAAAAGAAGAAAGCACGTTTCCAGGGGCAGAGATAAGCACATTTTTAGTATTTACAGGGAGATTAAAATGAAAGGTTAATTCCTCATTTCTTCTTCTGTCAGGTTTTTGCTTCAATTTCAATGCTATTTGGGAAAGAAGAAAATCTGTGGTGAGATTATCTGGAGTCTTGGGAGAAGAAAAGTTAGAAGAAGAGTTAATTTGGTTATGCAAAAAGGTATTTCTTTCTTTAAATATTCACACAAGCTTTGGAGTGCTGCTACCAGGGGTGAAGGGTAAAGGATGTGAAACATAGGAATAAACAGGGTGGAAAAAAAAGACAAGCATATGAAATTATGTTACCTGCGATAATTGCTTCCTTGTTTCTCCAAGTATAGGGTAAAAAGAGCTTCTAGTGAAACAGAGAAGGTACGTTTCAAATGCAGATCAGCTTGCATAGGGAATTCAGAGATTTCAGGCCCGGCTCTAATCATGACAGCCTCTCTTGTCTAGTGAGGCTTTCCCACCAGCTGTCAGCATATTTTGAGTTTATCTCACAATTTAACAGAGTGCTCTTTTTGTCTTTCACAGCACACTGATGAAATATAACTTGTAAAGGCAGGGAGCAGCGGAATCATAAATGCTCACTTTTCTTAAAGAGCGTGTGTCAGAGTAATTGCAAAGGCTCTGACGTAAAGAGCAAAAGAGGGGGGGGGAGCGGAAAGAAGGAACATTCTGATTACCAAATGCAGTGGCCAACTATGTACTTCTGTAACATGCATGGAATTTCATAAGGATATTAGTTTTATCAGAAGCAATACAGAAATTTGGGACCCAGGCAAAGAAGTTGAAGAAGTGTGTGAACAATCCCAGAGAAATCAGTGCAAGTAAGCCTTTCCTCAGACCTTCGGGATTAGGCTGGTAACAGCCAAGCAATGTATCTTTGTATCTTTTATAATCCATGGAGCTTATTAAAATCAGAAATATTTTTGAAACCTAAATGAAATCTAAACCTAGTTTGTTAGATTTCATCTGAAAAGGAATTATTTATTAAAACACATTTCTTGATGCTGAATAGCCACTATTTTAATTTGTTAGCTTCAATAATGTGCCCACTAGAAAGATTTTCTAAGTCTTTGGAAAGGATGCAAAGTAAAAAGTCCTCTAGGTAAACAACTCGTAGAATTAAAACTACAGTATTTCCTGAACCAACCAAAACTATTACATAGAAACTGAGGTCTTACTGTGCATTTATTCCAGTTATTATTGGAATGTTAAACATTTTTTAAATGCTTTAAATATTTTTCATAATTGAAATGAGACACACAGGCTACTGGAATTTAAGACTGGCCCATTGCCTTCCCTTCTGACTTAGTTCCATCGTGTAAAAGACTGTAGTAATTGTTGGAGTAATAGTGAAGCATGGATATCCTACACGGGACCTTAATCTCTTACAACTTCAACTATATCAGCAAACTACAGTGTTCTCTCTCTTCTGATGTATCTCATTATAAAACCTTTCTTAGCTTTCAAGTGTGTTCTCCCTCTAAAAAGCCACTTCCAGTCCATCTATATTACATTGAGCCCTGATCCTGCTATGTCCTGAGCCACAGTCTTCATTTGTAGAAAAAGAACCCCTAAGTTTATGAAGGAAAGCAATTTGCAGGTTTAGTTCATTAAGGAAATACCATTCTATTGTTTGATATATGTGGAGTGGTTTAATTTAATGAACGAATTTAAAAACAGTGGATATAAATCCTCTACCTCACTGCTACTCAAAATCCTGAATCGCACCCCTAAAAAAACAAAAAACAACCAACCAACCAACCAAAAACAACAAAAAAAAACTCCAAACCCTTGAAGGTTGTTTAAGCCACTTGTATTTCCCTTTAATAAAGACTGAGAAAGATTAGCTCCTCTAAAATGACCAGAATGGCTCTTAGAGAGACGTGTTGTTTGAAAATGCCGTATTTTATTTTTCCTTTGAAAACTGTTTTTAGAGCTCTCTAAAATGAGCCATAGGAAACTGGGAATTGGACTAGCTCTAAATTGTACCCCTATCAGAGTAGGAGAGACAGGCTCAAACAATAATGGGTCTCACACCTCCTCCTTTTTATTGAAAAATGAAGTGAAAATTTAAAACTGTAAGAATAGCTATCTATTCTGGATCAGACAAAAAAAAAAAAACCAAAACCAAAAAACAAACCCACAAGCAAACAAAAGCAAAACAAAAAAAAACAAACCCCAAAACACCACAAAAACCACCCTAGTCTCTTTCCCCTGATAATGGGCAAAAGTAAATGCCTAGAGAAAAGTGCAAAAGCACAGCAGCCACAGATGGTACATCCATTCAATATTTTCTAGACTCCAGCCGTTTTGAGTTCAGGGGCTCTCTGAGCTCTAGCATGATCAGTATGCTCGTAGATCTATAATGAAGCAGATGTGTTTGTCATGTTTTCAGTGTGTTTTAACAGAATTGTCAAGTTTGCTCTTCAGTTAAGCCCAAACAGGTATTTAGGTCCCACCACACTTTTTGGAAAGGAGCTAGACAGCTCAACAACCTCTTATAGGACAACTCTTGCCTTTGGAACTTGCCTCCCATTAGCTTCATCCAGTGCTCCATTGTTCCTGTCTTGCAGGAAAGCACAAACAGCTGATCACTATCTATTATCTCATGTCATTAAAGATTTTGATGACCTATACCATATACCCTTCAGTTATTTCATTTTAAAAAGGGAGTCCTAGCTTAGTATCGACCCTTTTTTTTTTTTGTTGACTGTCTGTATTCTGCTTTAAACTTTCTTCAATTCTACTGTCTTATAAATGAGATGGAGAAGAGCAACAGAAAGTATTCCAGATACTGTGAACCGATACAGTAGTAAAGTAAAAGCACAACAAACAAGCACTGTTGGAGAAGAGGAAAAGGAGACATCAAAAGTTGTGATAAACACCTTGATTATCTTAGCAATGTATCTTTGTCCTTTTCTTGTATGTGGGAATACCTCTTTAGCATCCTGAGTACCAAATCATTTGGATTAGTTTCTCCTTCAGCGAAACAGGTAAATTAAGCATTTAAACTTTTTTTTTTAAATTCATTAATAGGGATGGAATTGTTTTCTGTGCCTCAGAGGTCATAAGAAATGACCTCCTCTGCATTCCATCTGTGAAAGTGTGATATCTGGAGTAGTCACACACGTAACGAGCTGTACCTCACTCCCACTGGCGATTTCCTTATGCTGCTTCCACCCGCATAGACTCAGACTGCCTGCTGAGAGGTTACTTCACGTGCTCAGCTACATGAAGAACATGTAAACAGAGCCAAAGCGCTTCATGCTACAGTGATTCCAGTCTAGTAACAGTCAAGAAAACATGTACAATTTTAAAATAATTCAAAAAACCAAGAGTGCCTTTTCAATGGTGTGTACGCCTCATTTCTAAAGACTCATCAGGTGTTTTTTGTTTCACTAAAGATATTCCTGAAAGATGGACTGAATAGCCATCAGTAGCCCAAAAGCTAAGCATCCCTGTTTTCTTCTGTTTCTGCATTTGTGAAAACACTTGCCTAGTGTCTTACCACTGTCAGCTTTGCTGCTGTTGAGTTTTGGCATATATCCTGTTGCAGGCTTGATGAATGGAAACGTGTGAAAATAGTGTCATATGGCCTAAAAGTGGAGTAACATCAGGCTGTAAACAATAGCATAAAGTGCTATTAAGTCTGCAGTGTAAACACACACAAGATGATAAAACGAGCCAACAAATGATATTTCATGGATTTATACTAGCTGAAGTAAACTGATCCTCCTCCAAACTCAATCAATCACAGTTCTCTTTGGAGCTGTTTCTAACATTACTAAGTTCTAGAGAAATACAGATAAAAATCTGATTTATTTTTTCAAGTCAATAGTATTGCTTTAAAAAGAAAACTGAGATATAGAGACTAATAAATGTTTTCATAAACCAACTTATAATGAGCTTTGAAAGCAAATTCCTCACTACTGTGGATAATTTTATAGTAGTTGTAGGGCTATTCATAATGCTTCAAATATAACAGCAAAATGTATTATAGGCGCTTGTAATTATGAAACACTCGTAAGCAAGGTGGAGACATTTACATATAGATTGTAGTTGAAAATGGTGATGGGTATAAGAATGCCTTATAATGTTTATACAGTATCACCAGTTTAGCTCTTGTTATATTCAATTATTTTAAGGCGGGTGATATATTTTTAGTAATTGTCATCCTATTACTTGATTACAAGAAGGATGTGTTTTATATGAAAGACAAATACAGTATTCCTTAGAGAAAAACCTACATGAAGGAAGATGAAGTGATTGTGATTTTCTCTTTTGAAAGGAATTAGGTTATTATGATCATTTGATGGAGAAACTAGACCATAACTGGCTAAACCAAGGAACTGTGCCTTACTTATTAGTGTGATCTGATTTTCTAAAAACTTCCTGAAGCATAAATGTTCATGAATTTGCAGAAGTATAAATGGAACAATTTTTGCTGCAGTGAGTATAAATATGAACTGGCTATTAAGCTAACTGGGGCAGAGAATTTAATCTAAAAATCCCTTATTAATATATCTTGATCTCAGAGTGAACTATTTGTTTGAATTCATCCTTTCAATTGAAGGTTTATGCCACTGAATAAGATGACAATCACATTGGATCTTATTTAGTGTAAATATGTAGGACCTCCCAGTATTGTGACAATGATTCAATAAAATGAAAAATGAAAAACCAGTGGGTTATTAAATACATTTTAGTTTATCCACCATTCTTAACCAGACTGGGGGAATATCAAAAAAGGAGGAGATGGTGTCGTCGTTTTGGCTGGATTGGCCAACCAGAATGACAGATGCCCCCCCCTCCAAAGAAAGGAGAGGAAGAGATAAGGAGATTTACAAGCTTAGAAAAAGAACTAAACTACTTTAATGAAAATATTAATAAATAATGAAATAATAAATATTAATAAAATAAAATTTAGAAAGCATACAATATATACAAAACCATATCCAGCTCCCAGGATGACGATTGCGTCACCACCAGGCACAGGGAAAGTCCCAAACTGGAGACAGCAACGGACAGGAGCAGGATTCCAGGTCTGGAGTCAGGAATGCTCAGATTGGGATCAAGAGCTGATGAACAGACAGGGTCCTCCTCGGATGTTGGCCATCGAAGAAAGAAAGTTGACCCTTTGATCCCTTAGCTTTTATACTGAGTGTGATGCAGATGGGATGGAATACCCTGTTGGTCAGTTTTGGGTCACCTGTCCTGTCCGCTCCTCCCTGCAGGAGGAGTTCCACTTCCGACCCTCTAATGGGGCAAATAATGGAGTTAGCTGACCTTGGTTGTTACAGAAATAAGTATAAGCAGGAGCCTCTGTGCATACCATTCCTTGGTATAATCAGGTCTTGTCACTCAGAGTGAACAGTTCCTGAACAATGTGCTGCTAATTTCAGACTTTAGTCAGTTAGAAGAGGCCCAGATAAAAAGTGAAATTACAAAACAGAAAATTGGTTCTGTTTTACCTCAAACCAGGACATATGGAAACAGCAGATCAATGGTAAAAAAAAATTAAAGTCTATAGTGATGAAATAGTGGATATATTAATATATTTTTTTATATATTTGAAATATTTTCTTTGAAAGAAATAGATCATCCTGCCAACTAGAAATTCTAGTGTCATCATAAAGGTCTAACTTGTCCTAAAAAACAGAAGATTGTTGAACTGCGTAAAAAGTTCATGTTCACTGTGTCAAATGCTGCAGTACTTTTCAGTATATTTTAAAGCCTTATCGCCTTATCTGCAGTTTGAAATTATCCTTATTTCATTAAAGAATATTGACTGGTAGAAGTCTGAGACCAACTTTTTCCCTGTAAAAGGCTTCAAAATTTTCACAGTAAAGAATGGCATTTACTGTTTCCTTTCTATGTTCTTAGCACTTTTTTTTAATACAGTGAACTCTGAACATACTGTTAACAATGGCTTTCTTTAAAAGCTTTGCCAAGTCTGCTTACAAATGAAAGACTGCTGCATGAAGGTAGCAGGATTTGAATTTATTTTTTTTTTTGAGGAAGAGTTAGGTTTTAATTAAAATATTAACATGTAGGCTGAATATTTTTTTTTCATTCCTCTTTTTTAAACAATTTTACAATTTCTCCAGAAAGAAGGACAAAAACTAGTTTGAAAATAGTTTTCATCATTAGATGTCACCATTCTTCTGCTGATCCACCTTCTTCCATGGGACAAGATCTGAACTACGCCTTGCCTTCTCATCCACAAAAAACTTAAATTGCTTCTATCATCTGCTGGTAAGTGCTATGCTAATGCAATACTTTTTCCTAATGCACAGATTAGTTTTTTCAGCCATAAGGATGGCAGGATTTAATTTCCTTTCTACTGTGGTATTTTCTGCTAGCTACTTTTTTTACTTTGTTTTAGGGTTTATAGGTTAGTCTCAGCTCAGAATAGCAGCCGGTAGACATAAACACCATTATGCATACTTAATGGATTTCCAGGTCAAGACATATTGTATCTAACATTTACCTGACATTCCCTATCCGTCTAGATATTGTCTGACATGAGTAGAGAGGAATATGTGCTTCTACAGTGTGGTTCAGATCCTAGGGGGACTAAACTTCCTTTGGTAGGTACCTGTCTGGTTCCCTTAGTAAAGATGAAAGTGAGGGCAAATAAGTTCTGAATTTACACGTTACATGCTTTATAGATTACCCTTGTTTTTTAGAAACTAACTTTAGGGTCTGGGTGTCATGGGGATGAAGAACTTGAATGCTGATGCAAGTTAACTTTTAAGCACGTAAATATGGTATTGGATTTGGTCTCAGGTCAGCTAGGTGACAACAACTAGCAAGGTACGTCGGCAAGTTGGTTTGATTTGCTTTTTTTAACAAATATCTATGATAAAGTCTGAATCAAATACTTCATTGCGGCAGTCAGTTCAATATCGGATGAATGTCAATTCACTCCATTTCTTTCCTAGTCTGATATCTCAAACCAAGCATGCTTGACTTTCATACTTCATGCCTCCAACACCTGGCACTATTAATGCAAACACATATACCAACAAACGCATAGCTATCACATTAACTGTTACATTTTGTCCCTTTTCTTTTTCTGTTTCTTTCCTTTGAAAGCAGTACAGTTCATCTTGATTCTCTAAGACATTTATTAAGATCCTTAAAAGATGAGAGATGGGAGGCATTGGGATAAGTACTGTAGACTTCATGGCCAGAAACGCAGTGAGGCTCTTGAGAATATTTCAGGGCATTACTTTATTCATGAGCTAAAGACAGTGACTGCTGAGTGAACAGTGATCATAATAGTATACCCAATGGGTTTGAAGCCTCTTGCAAGGATATACTAAAAGCTTTTAATATTCTCTCAGCTTGTAGCACATCCCTTCATTATTTGGTGTGTTAAATGAATGCGAAGTGCACTCATCTAAAAATCTGTCTGTCTAAAAATAATATTTTTTGGAAGAGCTACTTGGAGAATATAAAAGAGGGAAAAAAACCTCTCACATGCTTTGACAGAAAGTTATTTTATTTCATATGCAGTAGCAAAACTGGAGTCAGCATAGGGGTTTTTTTCTTTCTTTTTAACATAGGGGAACAGTGTCACAAGTTAGAAATGTTGTTAGACAATATGGGGAAAGAGAAATAGAAGAACAGTTACCATGATACAACAGAGCTCTGAAAGAAAAAAAACCCCACACCACTACTGAGAGCAGTACCTTGTTTTGCAGTAACCCTTGTCTAGTGTGGGTTACTGATGTAAAGTTAGGATACCATCTGGAAACGTACACATTTTAAAATACTTCTATGCAGAGAGTTTCTTCAGCTCTCAGAGGACTTTACTGCATATCACTTCATTGCAGATAAAATTAAAAGTAAACTGAAGACAAGAACGCTTGTTTAACTTTCAAGAGATCGTTCAATAACAACAAGGTTTGTGGAGTCATGGTCTTTGGCCACCTTCCTCCTAGGTGTACCATGAAGGACTGCTATTACCGAGAGGCATTTTTTCCTAATGAGTTGCTGCAAGACATGTTTAGATTTGGGTCACTGCAAACAGGGATTTGCCAAACCTAATGACCACTGTATTTAGTGATATCATTGCTTGTAAATATGTTTTTCATTCTAGATGCCTTTAACCTGGAAAGAGAATATTTGTCTGTTAACACAAAGAGAATACACTTAGACTATCCTTTGCCTCAACAGGTAAGCTCCTTTTGTCAAAAAGCCTAAAAAAGGCCTGTCCTGTATTATTATTTAGTTTTATTTCAGCTTTGAAAAGTGATATATGCACTTCTGTTCTAAAAGTAAAGAATCTGGTGTCATTTTAATGTTTTTTACATCATCACTTACCTACTTAAATTTGACAGCATGATGGGACTTTTTGCCTTCAGAATTGTCGGCATTCTTCAACTTAACCTGCAATCACGCACAGTTCAGAAACACACAGAATTGCCGTCATTTTGGAGTTAGCAAGTCCTGGTTCACTATATAGCGATCTCTGAGCTCCCTGCTACACAAAGGTATATATGACCTTTCAGTAAAATATGGACAAGTGGTTTAGTTTTCAGTTCCTTCAAAATCTGCCAGACCTTATGTTTAATTTACTTCCTTTGAATGCAGAGGGCATTTGCTTTTATTTATTTGTGCAGTGGATTTTCAGGGTGTTAAGATAGTGTTACTGGCCATTTTGTGTTGCCGAGTCTGTAAAGTGGTAATAGTATGCTGTCCCCATAGCTCTGAGGTGTGTTAGCACTGCCTCTGTGCAGCTGGCAGGGCACCTCTGACAGAGCAGGATGCAACCAGGTTTGTGCATTGAACAAGCTCCTGACTTTTTAGTAATGTGTATTGCCTGCTGTGATGATAAACTCATCTCATACTTGGGAGCTGGGCTGTATACTAACACGCAAGACCACTCAATAACTTTATACTAACCTAAGAGATCGATCAAGCGGTGGGGAGAATCATAGAAGCATAGAATGTGTTGGGTTGGAAGGGACCTTTAAAGGTCATCTAGTCCAACCCCCCTGCAGTAAGCAGGGACATCTGTAACTAGATCAGGTTGCTCAGAGCCTCTTCAAGCCTGGCCTTGAATGTTTCCAGGGATGGGGCCTCCACCACCTCTCTGGGCAACCTGTTCCAGTGTCTCATCACCCTTGTTGTAAAGAACTTCTTCCTAATGTCTAATCTAAACCTACCCTGCTCTAGTTTAAAGCCACTGCCCCTCGTTCTATCGCTACATGCCCTCGCAAACAGCCCCTCCCCAGCTTTCTTATAGGTCCCCTTCAGGTACTGGAAGGCTGCTATAAGGTCTCCCTGAAGCCTTCTCTTCTCCAGGCTGAACAGCCCCAACTCTCTCAGCCTGTCTTCATAGGAGAGGTGCTCCAGCCCTCTGATCATCTTCGTGGCCCTCCTCTGGACCCACTCCAACAGGTCCATGTCCTTCTTGTGCTGAGGGTTCCAGAGCTGGACACAGAAAGTTTGACTTCAGTCCAAGAAAAGGAGGTGGTATTAAATCCTGTGTGTATACATGGAAGGGGTTATGGTTTCGTTCCAGAGTGTGACGTGGCCACACACAGTATAGTTATTGTGCTATCTATTCTAGCATAACATCGTGGTTTGGGCCAGACTGGCCACTGAAACAAATGGCAGATGCTCTCCCCACCTCTCTCTCCAAGGAAAGGAGGGAGAGAGAGAGAGACTTAGGAGTTTAAAAAAGAAACCAAGCTACTTTAATGAAAATATTAATAGAAAAATAAAAGAGAAAATAATGAAATATATACAATATATACAACTCATATCAAGTTCCTAGGATGACGATCATATCACCAGCTGCCACAGGGAAACTTCCAGACTGGACTCAGTGATGGATGGGAACTGTATTCCGTGTCTGGATTCAGGAATACACAGATCAGGATCAAAGGCAGACGAACAAAGCCCTCCTCGGACACTGGCCATTGAAGAAAGAGCGCTGACCCTTTGATCCCTCAGCTTTTATACTGAGCATGGTGCAGATGGGATGGAACACTCCTTTGGTTGTGTTTGGGTCATGTGTCCTGTTCGCTCCTCCCCACAGGTGCGACCCCTCTGCGCTCTTCTGCCTCCAGCCCTAAAGGGGGCATATAACAAAGTGAGCTGACCTTTGTTGTTATAGCAGTAAGTATAAGCAGGAGCCTCTCTGTGTACCATTCCTTGGCATAATTTATAAGCAATCAGGCCATATCACTCTGGGAGTGGACTACAGTCTTAAAAATATGCGGTTAATTTCAGAGAGTTGAGTTAGTTAGAAGAGGCTTAGCTGAAAAGTAGAATTACTGAACAGAAAATTGTTTCTGTTTTACCTCAAATGAGGACACATAGGTAGAATAATTTTAATCTACCCATATTGCTGGGGGGTGGGATATACTTCAAAACCAGCATACATGTATGAATTTTGACTAAGATCCTCAAAGACATCCAAGTGACTAATTTCCACGAAAATAAATTATAGGTGAGTACCTCAGTGCCATGGTGCATTCCTACACTCAATGCACCTCTTTATGGGTTTCCGTAGAGACAGCATTTGAATGTGCTATTGATATTAAATTTACATTGTTTACAGAATGGGTCTTAATACACCAGGCAATTAATAATGGCAACTATAGACATGCAAGTCTTTGTCCATTGGTAGACATGAATAATGAAAATAGTGGATGCTGTGAATTTGGGACTGACTACATAATATATTAGTGCTGACTCAGCAGTCCAGAACACTACAACACGGGAAAGAGTTTTATACTTTTGCTTGAGGTCACTGAAAAAAACCTATTCCTATCTCTCTGGAAATTCCATCCTTTACAAAACTCAGTCATTTGAATTTGTGAACCCAAAAGAAAATCAAACCTTAACATTCCAGTAGCAGCAAAAGTTACTTATTTCTGCTTTGAGACTGGTATTTTTAGACCTTTTAAATTTATTATTGATAAATACTTTTTTTAAATTAACCCATTCTCATCAATAGGAAATGCTTTTTAACTATCATTAAAAGAACTTTACTCTCATGTAGGAGAAAACATGGACTGTGATTGGGATACTAACTTTTTTTTCATGTCAGAGAATTTGGAACCCCACAGATGAAAAGCTCTTTAGCCAAAGAGAGAGACATCTTCAATTAGTTACTGCCAAAAAAAGAAATTTTCAGTTAGTTATGCCTGTATCCTTAAAGAATTTAGGTCAGTTTCCAATAGCACTGGGTTGGGTTTTTTTTAAAAAGAATAATATATTTAATTCAAAAGAAGCCTTTAAAAGTGAAGACAGAAAAGAACAAATTTTTCAGTGACTTACACCCTTATTCATTTTTCTTTACTGGGGTTTCCTGAGGTGACAATTGGCTCTAGAAATGGCAACTGATTTGGATTTATGTTGGACTATTACACATCGTTAAAAATATGGATGTACCAATGTTAGATAAGAGTCTTGAATATGCATTTGTAATTGGCCAGGTCTCTGTGTTCTTACCCTCTAATAATATGAGGGAAGGATAAAATATTAAATGCATCCCACTATTCATCTGCAAGTGAATGAGTGTTTCTGACAGGTAATGGTCATATCTGATGACTTTAAAAACATGCATTAAACAACCTATAAACAAAAAAGTTATTCCACTCTGAATTCATTCTTATTTTAAAAAATTGTGTCAGTCAGTGTATTTGAAATATCTCTTAAATACGTAATAACAGTAACTAGCTTGATGAACTTCAAGGATAACTTCCAAGAACAGTGCTCCCATTAGCCTCCAGCAGTTGCTTTAGGCTTTAGAGTAACCTGTGTAGCTTGGGACAGTATATAAAGGGAAAAAAGAATAAGTGCTTTTATATACTTCCTGAAAAGAAGGCTCTTTTGGCATTATTGGCAAAAATACAAGTAAAATAAATATTGAAGTAAATATTAAACACCAATTAAATGACAGCTCATTTTATTTAGATCAGTTTGGGTGTGAACTTGGTATTTGCAAAAATGAATATGGAGATTTTAGAAGATTGATGGGATTCAAAGAAATAGTAAAAACTTTAGGCTACGAACATCTTGAAGAAATTTAAGAGCTTCTGTGCCCTAACTGAGGAACGTAGGTAACCACACAGTGCCCAGAGATTACCTGACACTTTAGGAGCATTAACATTTTGGTACTTTTGCTGGTGCTCATGCGTCCATATAAAAACAGTACTGCATCATCCACATTTTTCTTTTTCCTCAAGAGGGTTTGGGATGGTTTTCTGAAAACAGAAGACTTTACATGTGTCTTTTCATTGACTGTCTGCAGTGCAAACATTTTTGGTTTTTTCTAAGTAGGTTCAGTAGACTGAAGTCAGACTTCATTGATTTGTATCAGCACTTGATATATATATGCATCGGAAGGGCATTTTATACGGACTTAAGCAGATAGTACAGCTTTTTGTATAGCTCAATAAACTAATGTTTTATTTTTCAGAATGCCACACTTCCATATCTCCTATCCATAACCCTGGTAAGTGTTGTATATATTAATAATTTGTAAAGCAAACCTTTCCCAGTTGGAAAGGCTTGGAAAATTATACTTCTATTTCTGTGTGACTGTCTGCTAGTCTTTCCATTCCTGAGGATCTCAAAGCATTTTACATTGGAATAGGACTATGAGGTTCCCATTTATAAACACTTAAAGTCAGTCATGGAGAGTATAGCAAAATTAATGTTTTCTTTTGTTTAAAAGAGCGAGGTACTACTGGAAGAATTGTAATTTTCCAAGAAAAGTGAGAAAAAAAAGTCTACTTTCCTTACTTTGTCTTTGTTTTGGTTTTGTGGTTTATATAATATTCAGTGCATGAATTATATTAATGTGATTTGCTAAGTGTGTTTTCTTTTGACAAAGAGATTTGAAGGAGGAGATTATACAATTGTAAGGTCATCATTGTCACGTTCCCTGCTTCAGTTATAATACACAATATAAAGAAAATATTTCTTTTTAGTAACTTTTAATGGCATAGATCTCATGATCCAAGTAAGAAGTTTGGCAGAAAATGTCAAAACAGGAAGTATGTAATGCCTGGACTGTCCGCAAGTTTGAGGCTTGGAGATCTTTGCATCTCCATGGGTGGCTCAGCACATCTGGCCTTTGTTAGTATTCTGTAGGGACTCCCAATTCTTTTCTCCCAGGGTCTTACGTTACAGATAAATTATTTTTTAAATTATAACCAAGTTCTCAGGCAATTAATATCCTTTTTTGTAAGGTATTTTGGAAATGCCTGTTAAATTAACTAACCTGGGAAGAAGAAAGCATGCATGCACACACATACACGCACATACACTTATATACTCGAGATTAAATTCAACATCAAATTAGGAATTTGTGGCTAACCTCATCTCTCATATGAATGTGTTCTTGTGACCGCTACAGAATTCAAACCAAATGAAATTAGTAAATGCCTCAGCTTTAGACAAAGTCCTGTTACAGTGAACTAAACCTATGGGAAGTGTATTCTTCATGTTACAAAATGCAACGTGCTAATGCTAGGAGTAGCACGACAGACGAACCTATGAGGATTCATATAGATGAAGTTCATTGCAACTAGAAAAGATCTCATCATCTCTTTCATCTCATCATCATAAAGAGATGAACTCTACATCTCTTACACTGATTTACTAATAGATACAGATTTCTTCCACTTATGTGCCTTACTCTTCTACTTTGGTGGCTGCTAAGAACAGATCTCTCTCTCTCTCTATGTGATGTATCTATCTATCTGATGTATCTATCTAATGTAGTAACAGTATGTTTTACAGGTGAGAGAGTGAAGGGTAACCCACAGTTTCAGATGAGACAATCATTTTAATTTGAGACTTTGAGAAATGACTGTTTGGCTGGTAACAGTGAAGAAAATTCTTCTAGTTGAAGATTTGTAGAAACCTAATAAACAAAGGTGATGATTTGGGACCTAGTTGGGGACATCTGAAGAGAACTCAATGGTGGCAGTGGTGTTTCTTGGGGGTCTGATAAAAGCTATTATTCTTTTACATTGCTGCTGTTTGTATTCCAAGGTAGCTCATCAAGCACGCATGTTCACAAGATGAATAACATCAAAAAGTCATTTGAGATCTCATTTTATCCTGCAGTAAAGGAGCGACACTGTTATGTATAGTGAGAGATGAAGAAGATGAAAAAGTGACGGCATTCTTTGCTGTGTATAACTGCCTCAGCGTCAGGAAATACTAGTTACACACTGCTAACATGCACATGCCTTTGCTTATCTACCACAGATCAGCTGAACAAAACTGTGATGATGAGGAACAGTTCATATCCATACACAGTGTCAATCAGCTATTGTTGAAAGACGGATCTTCTTCCCAAGAAGAAATACACAGTATTTCATTCAACTGTTCCAATAAAACTACTGGTGGAAAAGAAATTAATTTTGAATTATTTTTCTTAATCTCATCTTCTTTATAGTACCATGCTACCAGTCTCTTAAAGCCAATGGAAGTTCTTAATACAAAACCCTGTCTGCTCTTTATTTGTTATTATATTAAAACACATGCATCACAGTTGCAGTAAGGTAGTTTCTTCATATGTGGCTCAGAATTTACTCCCAAGCAAGCATTTCTTTGGAAATACACAGTTGGCTCACAGTTGATTCTTTTAAATTGAGGGCTAATTTCTTTTTCTTGTCTTTCTTTCTTCACTTTTCTACAGTAATTGGTTTAGAAACACACTATCTGTTAACACAATATGAAAATTAAGCTAGGGAAAATAGAGTACTAAGACGTGATTTAATTTTAAAGAAAAAAAAATCATTGATTTTTTGGTAAGACTTTTGCTATTTTTTTGTTTCCTGTTTGCAAAGCATTCTTTTGTAACACATGCGGATCTCTGTCATCTGCAATGAGAGTTTTATTGGTTGTTTCACATTTAAATATAGCCAGTGTCTTGTGAGTCAAAATTCCACACTGAGTTTGAAGTTAATATTAGAATATTGTGGAAAATATAGAGCTGCTTCCGATTCTTAGGAAAGCTCCCTCAGAATTTTATGTTGCCATATCAAACTCTGCATCTTTATGCTGACGAACCATCGGCTCCTGCTATTTGATGTCAGGCGGATAATTTTGGATGGGAAACTACTGTTTCTAGAATATTAGAATCATTGTATTATTGCCCTCACACCTCTCTTATTCTTATAAATTTATATTTTTATCCTTTTCTGTCCTGAAAATTATCCCTACAGGCTTGTTGACTGAGAGCTCATAGAAGATTTTCATTACAATACACTTGATGCACACATCCCAGAACAAATGCCAATTTAAAATAGCACTTGTGCAGGTATCAGCTGAACTGAGTATTCCAGTTTACTAGAAAGCATGAATTTCTGAATATGTGTAAGGTTGTAAAAATGCATCTCAAAAAGTTTTACAGCCATCCGTGTGTTGGACGGTGTTGACTATGGCTTTTTTTTTTAATTTTATGCTGCCTCCTTGTACATCAGAAACGTTTCCTACTGCGCTGGTGTTCAATGTTCAGATAATCAGGCATCTTGGAAAAACAGAGGAAAAAAAGAGTGAAAGACTATAGGTAGAGATCCATTAAAAGTGTTAAAAATTCAGCCTAACTTAATTTAGATCTGCAAAAGTAAGCAATTATGCTGAGCAGGTGCTTTCATTGAAAGCACACGATAGACAAAAATGGTGGGGTTTATCTGCTGAAATGAGGGAGTGTACATTTGAGAAAGATACTTCAGGCTCCCTCTAGTATCATTGAACACTAGAAAGTGTTCAATGTAGTTAATCACGTTTACGGTTTGATTCATCCTTCAGTATATGCCTGTTTTGCACAGATGATTCATTTCTTAAACTCCTCTGGCTGTATTATCTGGATCTCTGTTGGCTGTAATGGGACCCAGTGCAGCTCATTCAGGTATGGACAGAGAGGATGTTACAGATGTCTGAACTGAAATGGGATGAATCCCGTTATATATGAACAACTCGCATTATCTACAGTGAAGCTGAAGTACAGAAAGGGGAATATAGCAAATATGTAACTGAAGGCTCTTGTCTGAATTGGGAGTCCATAACCCGAAAAAATGAAAAACCTAATTGCCTTTAAAACTGAAGCTGACATACATTTACATGTATGTATATATATATATGTAAAGTAATCGCGAACATTTTTTGGTGAGAACAGAGAATAGGACTTGACCGAAAATATCCTTTCCTATCTTATGCTGTATTCAAGTAAGCCTAAAGAAATTGGTTCAGAGTTGCACTATGAATATTCATATAAGCATAAGTTAAAGCCTTCCCCAATGCTTATTCAAAATTTGCTATTTCCAGTAAAAAAAATTCCTACAAGTAAATTTAAAGCAAAAATACACTAATAATGTGAACACAAGTGCTACGCTGCAACCAGTGAATGCTATATTTTATCCTAGCTAATACTCATGGAAAAGGGTTTTTTTAAAAGATAGTAATGTCTAATTTATGTGTGCGTTAGCTGAATACCCTTATAATTTTCATCCTAACTGTTGCTTTTCATTCCTTATCAGAGCTGGTCAGATAACAAAAATCCCTCATGAATATTTTAATGAATAACTAGAGTGAGTTGCTATGCTGTTATTCTGTGTACCATATTGTATATTATTTGACAGTATTCTGACAACTGACACTTCCATGAAAATGAGTGCAAATCCCACAGTGCAAGCCAGTGTGATTGTTCATCCAAAATTCCTCACCAGTAATATATTCTGTGCTTTCTCTAGTTGTCACTTGTTACATTCCTCTTTAAAAGATTCACATATCCATTGGGCTCCAAAACCAATACTATGAGAGTTAAGTAAAAGATTAAATATGAAGGAAAACCCAAAACTAATGGGTTATTCTGAAATTTGGAAGGCTGCAATTCGTTTAAATAATCTGATCAATGATTAGATATTTACAGTAAGAATAATTAAACTGCAATCAAGGCACAAAGAATTATTGAAATAAAGGGAAGAGCTTACATGGTTAAAGTGACGAATATTTTTAAGCTCTTTGCTGGTTTGTAATAATCTTCTTTACAGATTGGGGTTCTGTTTGCCAATGATGCTAGAATTAATAAGCAAGGGAAGAGGGAAGGAGGTGACAATTGTTCTGTGCTACTTCTGTTTTATACAGATGCTACATCCACTGATTGTATTGTAGCAGGTTGGGAGTAGATTCGCAATTAAACCTATTATCCACAACAAAAAATCAGCAAATCCAAGTATTTGAACAAACACATAAATACAAAACAGCCCGTGCTTTTACTTTAGGAGCCTGAGTAAAAGTATGTGCAGGTAAGAAATAGCCTTCTGTTTTACCCCCTGACACTGGTGATTTCCCTTCCCTTCCCTGAAACAGTCCCTGTGGCTTTTTTTCTTTGACTCCTCTGCATCTAATAGTTTTTGTTCCAGCTGCCATCTCATCATTGCTAGAGCTCATAGTTGAGACAATTCCTCTTTTTAGATAAATATTTCAGGTTTATTACCCCTTGTGAAATGGGATTTTTAAAATCTATACAATAATATTTTGTTCTCTAATTCCTTCATTTTGGGGAGAACAATTTCTTTAATGTCTGTTTCTTCATCTTTAAATGTTAGGGTTAGCCTTGGATTTGATTTAATCTCCGTTATAACTTTATAAACCTTGCATGGATTGCTTTGATGTTCCCTTGCATCCAGTGAGCAGACATTCGGCTTTTTCATTCTTTCTCATAATACAAATCTTTGAAGCTCGATAGCATTTTTGTTGCAGTAGGATGTACTCAATCAGCAGCAATTATACTGTTCCAAAATACGGTGCCTAAGCAGGGCAAATGCACATCAAACCAACACCAAACCCCAAGACACATGTTTAAAAAAAAGATTGAAGCAAAAATAGAGCTGACTATAATATTAAAAAAATATTGTTATTTTTAATAGAGGTGAGCTAGGCTCTTTCATTTCCTATTTATTTGATATATATCTTTAAATATATATATGTCATGAGTCATTGGAACAGCTCATCTTGAGAAGAGGTAAATTCAGTTGTACTTGCAATCTGTCTTTACATTTGTGCTTTAAACTAAATTTAGGTTTGCTTCTAAGAATTCCATTGTAAAGAGAAAGTGACACATAGGCAAACCCAAAAATTTCTGCAGAGCCCTATTTTCTCTCCTATGTTACACAGCTTAGTGATCTGTCTACCTTATTTCCCACCAATTTTTCCCTTCATGTTTAAAGTTACGTGCTAGAAAATGACCCAGGCATGTGAAAGCTGGTTTATATACCAAATATGTGGCAAAACTGTGGCACTTTATACCAGCTCATGATTTTTCTTTTACTCTGTTTGAAATATTCCTTCTCCACGTTAGTTAGTCATGGTGGTACAAAGACATGAGCATATAAGAGATATCTTTAATAGTTGCACCTCATGCTGAACTACTGTAAATATTAACAGAATTTCACCCTATTGCCAGTATGAAATTTTTTGTGATCATGAATATGCATTTTATTGTGATGGGAGCCAAGACTAGACACATTTTATTGTGATGGGAGCCAAGACTAGACACATTTTATCATGATGGGAGCCAAGACTAGCCCAACCAACCTCTGCTCTAGGAGCCTCTGGAGCATCATGAGATACATGATGAATTTAAATCTGATCATGGCCTTAATCTGTCTCTCTTCTAACAGTGATGGTGTCTCCTCCTAAGAATTTACAGAGAGAAAACAAAAATTCCTTTATATATTAGAAAAAGGCATTTTATCTCTTAACTTTGACTTTTGTAAAGAGTTAGAGAGGAGCAGAATGAAAAATGGATCTTTAATTCTGTAATTTTTCAAGACTTCCCCCAACTTTAGAAGAATTGCACAGTCTCATTTCTCCTGTGGGGACTCCAGGTGCACAAATACATCTTCACTAGCCAAAAGAAACAATGGAAAATAAAGAAAAAATACTTTCTTTTTGATTAAGAGGAAAATTAATATAAGAAAATCACTCAGATTTTTTTTTTCATTAAAAAGAAACAAAAGAAACAAACTGAACATGAATAAATCACCAAAGAATAAATGACAGGAAAAGAAGGCAGCAATTTCCCTAACAGTATTGATGATGACTGAAGCAGAATAGAATAAGATTCAGGAGAAAAACAGCTGGAGCAATCATTACTTGGAGATTTTCTAGTTAATTGAGGCTCTCCCTTAGTGTTTACAACTTTGGTGGGTAGCTAACAGACGAAGCTACAATTTCAAACCTCCTAGGTTCCCTGTTTGGTAAAAAACACACAGAAGGGAACTGCAGAGTAAGCTCCAGTTCTACAAGTGACAGGATAAACTGCTGCAAGTGTCAGTGAGAATGTGCACCTGCCTGTATGTACCTCTGGCCTTACGTTTTTCGTTGAGTATGAACTTCTAGTTCCTTCTAAGGAGCACTCCTCCTTCTAAGAAGCACTACAAACCAAAGCTTCTTTTCTCTCTGCTGCTGGTCACATTTTTGTCTAGATGTCTGCTGTTTAGGTCGGTGACTACAAGCCATGCATTTAATGGAATTTGATCAACGGTACACATAAAGGCATTCCTAGCAGCAGATGAGTTGTCTGTTAGCTGCCTGCTTGCCCGACCATTTGAACGGGCTTCACAAAGTGCTGATTTCGTGTAAAAGTGGCGGGATAGGAGAACACAAATTTTGGAACTCAGGGTAACAAAATGTGCTATTCTGCATTTTAATGATTAATTATTGTTTAGAAAAACCTTTGCAATCCTCATTTGAAAGGCGTTGTATTAGTACAGTTTGATACAGTAGTAACACATCTGCAAATAAAAGAAATGCCTAGGAGTAGTTATTTGGACATACAAGTGACAAAAAAACACTATAAGGAGAAGTGCCTTTTCCTTCTCACTTTATACCCTTATGCTTTCACTGGTAGGTTAAATGATTGCATCCTTTACTTAACAGAAGTTGATCATATCATTAAGGGCCTGATCCATGTAAAAGGGGACTTAAGCAGCTCTTCAGTGTCCAGATCTGAAACACATCTGAAATCTCATGTTTATGCATCACCTGATCCTAGAAGCCCTAAGTGCCTTATGTTTCTAGAGTTTTTATTTCATGTACTTTAAGTGTGCTACATGTCTAAAAAGGTCCCTTTTGACAGGCTGATGTAGCCAAAAACTTTTCACACATGAAGTAGAAGCAGGATAAAAAAGATATGACTAATATTTGTTTGTCTTAAACTCAGATGTAAGGACATTAAAATATGTGACATTATATAGACCTTTTTTAATATGGTAACACTACCAAGAGCAGAACCAGCAATAAACATTTTGGAGCACGGCTAAGTATAAAAGTGATATATAACTGCAAACAGGCAAATGGAGATTTGTGGTTTATTTGCTCAAACACGGTACTTTGTGTGAGAAGAAAAGAAGTATAATGAGAAATGTCAGTTACAATCAGGATAACTCTGCAGAACAAGCAGGAAAGATGCTTGGTGAAACCAGAAAGAGTCCTGGTCCATCCCCAGAAAGATGAAGTACGTCGAAAGCAAATGAGATCTCTCCTTTTCTATTGTGGAAGGTGTCGAGCAGAACAAAACATGGGTAAGCAAAATGGAGGAGAAAAACCATCCGTACTTTGGCCACAGTTTCCTTCATCAAAGGACTCTCAATCCTGGCCACCTCCACCTCGGCAACTGGGTACCTTAGCCATGGGTCCTAACTTGCCCTTACTAGAGGTGTGGGATACTGATCACCTTCAGCTGATTTAGGATACAATTGTTAACGATTAACTGTTTGAATATCTAGTGAAAATTATTATATTGACCATGTGTATTGACAATGAATGTCAGTCCAGCAAAGCATTGAAGTTTCAAACTAGCCTGATTTATTGGTTTTTTAAGCACTTTTATCAGAATGTTCTCTCGTGTATGCAATCTACAAATACATTCAGCCTATGGCACAGTCAGTCTGTCTGTCTTGCTGATTTACTGCATAGTGGAAGAATCATTACTTAATGTGCCTTCATAGTGTGCAAAAAGCTTTTCTCAGTTGATGCTTCTCGGTGCTACTGTAGCACAATTAAATAAGAATTATTTATTATTGTATTAAGAGAATACTGAAACCTCACTCAATGCAATTATTTTGTAGATTTGAATTCTATTATAAGGAAAAATAAATAGCTCCTGCTTAAATGCATCTACAAAGACCTAAATGCTTCATTATAAGAAGCCTTTAAGTTGGGGCTTTATTCCTTTTCTTGCCCTTTTTTTTTTTTTTGCTTTTAATTATATATTATCCTCTGACAACAGCAATGTAGCACATGGATGTGTTTTAGCTGTGGTGCATATATCAGCCTATGGGTATATTTAGTAAATCCAATAACACTTCACTACTCATTCTCAGAACATTTAAAAATGTACAAAAGTGTGAATATAAACCCCCTCAGAGAGCCTCTTGTCTCCAGTGGTGCAGAGTACCAGGTCTCTAGCAGTTTCAGGCAGCATGGTCCTTGTGTTTTTCAGATCAATTTGTCTACTGAAATCCAGCAAATTACGTATGGGAATTGGTGAAGTATAAAAGAGTGAAAAACAAGATCGTTTTAATGAGGGTTGTGTTTGGTTTGGGTTGGGTTCTTTTTTTGTTTTGGTTTTTTTTGTGTTGTTTTGTTTTGTTTTTTTTAATATGTGTTTTGGAATACATACATCAGGTGAAATCAGTGCCGAACCCTCTGAAACCCATTGTGCCCAAGTGGGAGAGAGCTTCATCCACATATTTCCCCTGGGAAAGGAAAAGCAGCAGGTAACGTGCTGATGGAGGCTGGGTGGGGAAGAGCCTCACATCTCTGTAGATGCCTCCTCTAACAGTACAGAATGCAGAGTGGCTGAAGGAACGTGTAGAAAAGGGACTGTTTACTCTCCAGGGCTATCCCACCTCCTGCGTAGCCCTCGCTTGCAAGTTCTGGCAGCACAGTGTTGCCGAAAGAGCTTTGGCTGAATACAGATGGTCTCCAAAAAGGTAATGGTACAGCCCCCTCTGATTTGAGTAGAAGCTGGATGATGTAGGCTGTAACTTCGAGAATCAGTCAAAGCACTTCTGCGACAGATTCTTGAACCAGTCTCTGATTATATAATGTGATAGATTCTGGATTCAGAGATGCAGGGATTAAGTTATAGGTACTCGAGTACACACCTAAAGGTCCCATTCAAGGAAAATACATAAGTACAGCTTTAAATCAACCACATAGTTCAGATCCATTAACATATGGAACTCTTTAAGTCTGTGTCTAATATTAAACAAGTACTTAAATGTTTTGCCAAATATAGATTACTTACGTAGAAATGATGAAGAACTTTGCTGAAAGAGCACTTTGTAGCAAGAAAAGACAAAGCCATTACTTCACGCATTGCTAATGTGCCACGATTTGCTTCTGAGAATATTTCGGTCTGCATCCTGAAGGTAGGAAAGGGCTGCTTAGGTCTGCTGATAAAAGAAACAAATATCTCTGTTCTAGTAAGAATTAGAGCAAATTATTACGAAAGACCATAGGAATTAGCAAAATGCCTGGAGAGCACATGCTTGAACACAGAGATCTGTACGCCGAGTTCAGTTAGGCCCTGAATTTAATCTTCTGTTTCGTCTCTCAGTTCTTGTTATATTCTGTGTCTTTCTTCTTCTACTTACTCATTCTTCTTCACTTGAGCCCCTTATTCTTTCCTTGGATTTGAAAACTACTTTTTTCGTAATTTCTTTCCCTCACCTTTCATAGTATTTTTTTCTCTGAATCTATGCCAAATTACTCATACCCTCCACTTTGTATCTAATTTCTTTCCTTGCTAACCAATGTCTGCCCTACTTTTCCTCAAGACAATTCTGTCTTCCCATTGTAATAAAAGAAAAAAAACACGACATGGGCCTGAACACTTATCCGCGATCCTCAGCACTCACCAAGCTCCCAGGCGCAGCTCATCCCTGCTCGTACTTCCGTGGGCAGTACACAGGCATGATTCATAGCAAATGCCAAGGCTGTTCTCCATAAGTAGCAAGAATAAGGCCAGAAAATTTTGATTTTCCTGTCCTACACAGTCATTCAACACTATATAACTTGGCTTTGATCCCTCAAACACCTCCACGCGCCCTCGTGACACAGATCAGGGTGTGCGTCACGCACCCAGACTTTTTTTGCTGGTGGGTTGATGTACAGCCCATGCATTACTTCAGAAGCTCTGAATTGACCAAATATATATTTATATTTCACAATGCCTTAGGGATTCATCAGTATTACATGGGGCTCAGAGAGGGCCCAGGGCTGAGCTCTATGTAATGTACATTTGAATACTCTGCTTCAGAAAGCGCATGGTGGCTGTGAGACAATCTGTGCCACTTGGTCTCAAACGGGAAACCGTCCTCAGCTTGTTTTACATAGTAATGTAGATTTATCCTAAGGATCACCAGGAACTGGCTTTGCAAATACAACTTGTTTCCCCAGCTGCGTCCTCTGTTCGGACACACCTAGGAGGAGTGACATGCCAGAAGCTCTCCACAGGAGAAAGTGGCCTGCAGCAAGCCACTTCCCTGATGCCTTGTGGTAGAAGTGGCTTGCCGTGATGACAGCAGTGTATCTCCCACTCGGCACCCTGAACGTTAAAATTCACAAATCTGAGCAGGTGTGTCACTGAACGGGCCCTGCCACCTGAATGTGAGTTGCAGTTAGCCTACCAGAGAACAACTTTGCAAGAGACATAGAAATGCAACATTCAGATTGCAATGATGCTTAGCTAGGGACAAGACAACGGTTATTGGTGGGGCCTTAATTCATGTGTAGGGATATTCACTGTTGCCTTACCTTTGCTTGTGCCTGAAAGGAGCGCTGATCTCGCACTGACAGCCTTCAAACTCAGTCTTATTTTTGCTACAGTAAGGACTACCTGAAAAAGCAGCATTGGTTGCCAAGGAGTCTTTACTATATTTTAAGAGAGCAGCTATTTACTCTAATAAAATATCTGTTATTGGTAGTCAAACACAAACACAAAAATGCGGATTTTGAAGTTTTCCCTTTCAGCCTCCAATTAAGCTTCAGCATTTCAATGTTATCACTCTCTCTAATGAGTCCTTATTTTAAACGCTTTCTCATTATTTTTATGAATTTTCACAGATGAAAAGTGGTTGCCTGCTTCTCATTTTTCTCCCTGAAGTCTCAAACACAAAGACAAAATCACCGGTTTAATTTGGATGAACATCCTTCTTATAGTTTCAAGGCTCATTTATATTGTTCCCAGATGCATTAGTCTTGTACTTATTGGTATAAGAAGCACCAGTAGATGGCTCTGTAATTCCTGAATTATAAGCAAGGAAGGCTTTGATAGCTTTGACTTTTGTGAGCAGATTTGATTTGGTGACACCAATGACAGGAATGAACTTCATGCCGACTTGCTGAAATGGGACACTTCCATTTGTTATGTCACGCTGTTTCAAAATGGCCAGTCTGTCCTCGACCCACATCGACCTTGAGAACTTCCGATGGAGCACCGGGAATGCTGTCGTCCTGTACAGGCAACGGCTCCAAATAAATCGGCAGCAGGATGACACCCGGCTTATGGGAGAGGGCAGAATTACTAAGCATTGCCGTCCCCTGCTCACTGCAGAGTGATAAGAATGAAGATGTGGCGGCGGCTACAGATGCCCGAATCCAGCGGTACCGTACCCTGGGAAATGGGAATAAATCTCAGCATAGCAGAACTGTGCTGAACATATGCCTTCACTGAAATTAACTACCAAATACTCAGAAAAGGTTGTTTCTGTTTTGTGGCAAAAATAAATCTCTCTGAGAATGGGATAGATAAAAGCAGGAAGGAAATGCACTGTAAAAAAAAAAAAGGCTTTTATTAATCAAGGAGTTTAATCGTTTGTTACAGGCAATTTAGATGAAGTAGTAGGATTTCCTCCCTGCACAGCCCCCATTCCTGAGCGCAGGAGCAGGGTGTGCTTGGAAAGGAGATTTTAAGCATGCTTGAGTGCTCTGGCTGAGGTCTGCTGGGCCCCCTCTGTGTATTCTTCCACAAGCTAAACTCCTTTCAGCGTGTGTAAAAATTACTGTAGAAAAAGGGGATTTTGAAAATTTTTATGTGGGACTGTGCACCCAATAAAAATGTGGGCTGTATCTAAATGTAAACCGAGGCAACTAAGTTAAAAGCATGGGCATAGTGGGAATCCTTCTGGAGTTTAAAAAAGAGAAGAGATCAATGCAATGTTTAACAAAGCAAATATGTTTCATCTGTATCAGCTGAGATGGTTATTTGTATATGTTAAGTAAATTCAAAACCATATGAAAATGACACAGAAAATGTTAAACTTTATAACTGCTATTTTTTCCCTGAAGTAGATATCCTACATGACAAATATTTCATTTCATACTTCATAATGAAAAATATTATTAGTAAGCCCCCAGAAGATTGTCCTAACTGTACTTCCAAAGGAAATTTATTTTATAGACATTTTACAGCTAGTCCTAGTGTGTGTTTCAATGGCACATAAATACTGTCTCTGCTATTGTTTATCGGCTTTAAAAACAGATACAAGCTGTTTTAAAAAGAAAGATTAATCCATTTCATACAAATAGCAAAAATATACAAGGATGTCGATATTTAAACGTCAACATTAAACTTTATACGTTTATGTCAATAACTCACACATAACCAAAATAATGATCTGCTATGCTTTTTTATAAAAACGAGGTATTCTCTAATCCCCTTACTAGCTTCCCTTGCCATCAGCAATGGTTTTCAGAGTAAGGAAAGTAAGATTACAATGGAGAAAATTCATATAACACTATTCTTTATTTTGCTGCAGAGAAACTGCATATGGAGAGATCATTCCATTTATATAACGCAGTAAATTTCTGTGACCTTTCATTTACTTAGAAAAGGCTGAAGTATCTCACAGCATTCGGTATTCAGCACTGGTATTATCTCGGGAAACAATGCTCTTTAAATAGTGAGGCATAAATATTATTATGCTTTATAATGTACAAAACCGATCGTGTCTATCTGGGTAAAAGACAAACCTGAGTTTAAGGCAACCTGTTCTTCTCTAAATTTTTATAGCCCAAAATATATTTTAAATTTTCCTTGTTAATGACAATTAAATAAGTTTTGTTTCTATCGAGAATAATATTATCAGGGTAAGCTACCTTGAATTACATTACGTTCACTACCTAAGTTCCGGCAGTCCTAATGGAAGAGCTGATGTGTCGCAAAATACTTCCCTGATAGTTATAGTCAACTTCTGCCCTGCGGCATGTCTGAGATAGTTAGATTGCAATATGTGAATCCGACATGACTCCTCGATTCAAATACTTAAGAATTGGGGTGAATGGGGGGGCGATAAATACCCTCAGGTCCAAGTAAATACAGGCTACATACCTGCTTCGCTGCATGTGGTGGTGATAGGCACCTATCAAAAATGTCATATGATTTGTTAATACTAGTTTATTAGCAACATTTGACTTCTTCATCCTCACTTTGCCACGTGACAGATGGGTATCTCTCTGAAACCAGACTACTTCTGAATCTTCCAGCTTTAACCAGCATCATAGAACTGACAGAGGCTGATGGAGAGGTGCTGCTTCTGTCGTTTCTGAATTACAGAATTATTCTTGCCCCCATTCCTGTCCTGGATCAGGAGCATGTTTGAACACTGCAGTCATATTACATTTCAAAATTAGACCTCAGAATTTTATGACCTGTAAAAACCAGTCTCAGAAAGCTACAGAGAGAGAACAGATTAAATAACTGCCATATATAGTGCAGAAAAATCTTTTTAATATTAACACTATATTTACTAGCTCTAGATTTTTTTCTGGGTTTCTCAGTCCATCTACTGTAGGGGAGTGCCTGTATAGATATAATGATTTTATTCTAACCACTAGCACATTACCATGATGTGAATAACGTAATTCATATTAGTAGAGATAAAAGCAGTAATTTTACTGAAGAGTTAAGAGAGAAACCCCAATATACTGAATTTACATTAATTTTAAGTTAAATGCTGGAAAATAACATCCTCTTTTCTCTGCAATATGCAATATTAAGACCAGATTTTTTCAAAATTCTGAATGATTACACTTGATGCCACTTATCCGTATTGGTATAACAACTGCTGGAGAATTCAAAGCATAGATCATTTCGTTCTCAGTTATGCTGTAACTTGTATACAGTATACACTTCATATAAAAACTGTATAGCATATATGCCTTCAAACTAACATATAGTGAAAAAAAAGAAAATGAAATTGAAGACAAAACAAGAAATCTTTCAATGTAGACCTTCCAAATGTTTTGGAAGTGTTTGTGGATACAAAAAAGAACATTGGCAAGTATCATTATCTTATCAAGACCAAAACAAAACGCATACACATAGTCACACTCATGCATACACAAAAACACTTGCAAGCTACCTGATACATCACAATGTGATTGTTTGTCCCAGCTGTTCTGGGGGTTTAGTATGGGTTGTTTGGGTTTTTTTGTTTGGTTTTTTTTTTTTTTTTTTTTTTTTTTTTTTAAGAGTGTCCTGGTTTGAGATAGAACAAAACCAAGTATAGTTTCAGTAATTTTAGTTTTTAGTTAAGTCTCTTCTAACTGCATGCACTCTCTGGAATTAATTGCACATTGTTTAGACAGTGTCTGCTTCTAGCAGTGATAACGCCTGATGTTTATAGTTAATACCAAGGAATGGTACTCAGAGAGGCTCTTGCTTGTATTTATTGCTATAACAACCAAGGTCAGCTCACTTTGCTATGTGCCACGTTGAGGGACAGAGGTAGAAGAGCATAGAGGGATCCCACCTGTGGGGAGGAGCGGACAGGACGGGTGACCCAGAACCGACCAACGGGGTGTTCCATCCCATCTGCATCACGCTCAGTATAAAAGCTGAGGGATCAAAGGGGTCAGGCTCTTTCTTCAATGGCCAGTGTCCAAGGAGGACTCTGTCTGTTCTTCTGCCTTTGATCCGAATCCATGTGTTCCTGCATCCAGCTCCTGTCTCTGCTCACTCCAGTGCCTGCTCCTGGGAGCTCGGAATTGGTTTTCTATATATTTGTATCTATTTCATTAATTTCTTTTTAATATAATTATCTTTTCTTTTTATTGTTAATATTTCATGTTTTAAGTTGTTTTTTTTTCAAACCCATAAGTGTCTCTTTCTCACACCCCCCCATCCCTTCTCTTCTCTCCTTTCCCCTTCTGGGAAGTGAGAGGGGTTAATAGAGAGCATCTGTTGTTTGTTTAGTGGCCAGCCCAGCCGAAATCTTGACAAACAGAAAAGGTTTGGAGTTTGAAGTTTTCCTGCTTCCTAAACTGGCTGTATCCTTATCCTCTATCAAATAAGACTGGAGAGAACTTAAAGCAGATGGTATAAAGTAACCAGCGTGAGAGATGAAGCAAATACTTCAGAAAGAATTGCGAGAAAGCCATTCTATCTGCATCATGCCAGGACACTTCTCAGCCCACATCCATACTATAATTAGGTATCACATGGGATCCATGGCTAGTAATGCTTTCACACAACAAGCTCAGAATGATTTAGTACAAAATTCAGAAAATGTACAGATGGACAACTTTACTTCTTGGCACATTAGGGAGTCTTTATTTGAAAAATGTTTTGATATATATTTTTAATGCTTTTAAATGTATACACATATAATAGCATAAAATCATAAATATCTAGTCATTTTCCTTAAAGTGTATCTATTTTTCACTGCCATGTACATGTGCTCTGCTTTATATAAAAGCAAGTTCATGCATCTCTTAAGGTCATTCTTGATGGCAATACTGGGTGAGAAAACAGCCTTTCCCCAATAAAAGTTCTCTGTAGATGCTCTTTAAGGAACACTCCTATTTATGTAAATGAAAATTATGTTTCTCTAGGGGACTGATTGTACCATTGACCGAAAGAAGAAAACCACAGACTCCACAAACTCTGCTAGGAATGAGTGGCTAATGACAACATATACCTTATAAGGAATTATATATCCTATCCAGGCCTCTACAACAAGAATTATTTTATTGATTTCAGGGAGCTGAGTGAATTCGAAGACAGAAATAAATACGTTATAAATGTGAAATGGCCTCAAAAAATATAGGTTTATATCAGGTCTCCAATATTTGCTCAGTTGAAGGATGCATTGGCACCTTACCAAGAGCCCAGAGGCTGCATATAATTTACATAAAGTAGATCAGATTTCCTCCCCTCTCATGTGTTTGAAGGTAGGATGAGATGGACAGTTTCATTTGTTCAAGCAGGTGTTGATGGTTAGCCAAATATAGGCAAGGAAGTCCTTGGGTGATTGATAAAGGACTAGTTTTACAGGTCAAAATAACGTGACCTTGAAATACAGGAATTTTGTCTTTCCTTTGTTATAAACAGGTATCTGAACAGTGACAAGGTATATTGCTTTCATTTTGTTTCCTATTCATTGTTGAAAATTCTGCTATATTTCTTTCTGTATAAAAAAAAAGTTAATTAATCTAGAACTTCTGAATTAGGAACAAAAAAGCCCCTGTACATTAATTAAATCTCTAACGGTCTCTAATGACCACCATTACTAGAGACTGTCTTTCTCTTGTCCACCTGGGCTTTGGTAGAGAGACATGATTATGAAGAGTATCAATCCATTTGACAGTAACAAGCATATTGAGACACATTGTAAACTGTCACCGGTACGAATTAAGGAAAAATGTAAGAACAGCAAAACGAAACTGCAACCTTCAGGAAAAAAACTTAACAGTATAAGCATAGTTCTTCAAAGAAATAAGCAGAAATTTTATATAAGGTTTTAATGAATAGTTACTGTTTTGGAAGTTTAAGTGATAACAAACTGACCATTCATTATTAAAAGAGATCTGAAGAGAACTGATATGCAGAAAGATGTTCTTTTAAAAGCTATGGGTTTGATCATTCCTAACTCCTAAATTAAACAACACAGTTCATTGAAAATAAGTTATTTCATATTTATTGAGGGAGCAAATGCTCAATTGTAAGAAAGATAAATTGCATTTCTTGTACAAAGCTAAATGGTTGAATCCTCGCTTTAAGTAAACTGTGGAGCGCAACCTTAATTATTAATTAGGAATCAGCTGAACCTAATATTAATTATAGAGCAGCTGCAGACACACAATCAAGGGCTCTTGAGTGAGAAAGCATACTTGCTGTGGGAATTTAGGGTGATAAATTCTTCTCTGCTACTGAGCTGAATTCTTTGCAGACCTATCCAGAAAAAACTTCAGAAAGTGTCAAATGACAGTTCTGGTAAGAAGCTATTGCTGGTAACTAAGATTTAATAAAGAGATTGAGCAGCAGATGACGAGTTGGTATAACAGTAAAAGCAGGTATCTTCGCAATGATTGAAATAGCCCTTGAGTACTGCAGTGCAATATATTCAGCCATGCTGAAAGAGAGAAGGAATGCATCTTAGTAGCAGACAACAGTTATTTGAAGTAACTGTATGTCCAGAACAACTTCTATCCAAAACCACAGGAGCATTATGGGGTTATTTTGCATCTTAAGGTTTACCAAAGCGGTGTCCGGTAACAGACCACAATTCACTACAGCAGAATGCCAACAGCTCGCAAAGCTCAACAGGAGGAAATACTCATAGGCTTTGCTACCCTATCTTAAAAGCAGCAGAGACAGCACTTAAAAATAAATGCTGAGTCCGAAGAAACAAAATGATGCTACTCTGCTGCCTGGTAAACACTGTACCATATAAAAGTATGCTCAAAATTCCTGTAGCTGGAGATCTTATTAAGATTTTCTTTCCTCAAATCTAATTTGTTTCCCTTCTTGACTGGGTTTTTAATGAGGAGAGGAAAAGCCCAGTGTAGTAAAGCTCGTGGTGCATTTCTTAAATGGAAATAATTGGAAAAAGAGGATCATGTCAGTCTTTCCTTGGGCCATTTGATACAAATCTATGTGGAGGAGTTGTATCTGAAACTCACAAAATACCTATCTGCATGTATTTTACCCTCAGGAGAAGGGGGGAAACCCAGAACAGTTGAAAACTGAACATCATTGAGAATTGTTTTCTTACCGTAGAATTGAAACTTTTTCAGTTTTGGCTATCACAGAACCAACTGGGAGCAAACCAGCAACAGAAAGATAGATTTGGCCAGTGTATGGGTTTTAGTGTACCTTTCAAAGAAATAACAGTACGAAGTGGCACGCTATGACGCCACTGGCAACTGAAATAAAGTGAGATGAGTGCAAAGTGACTGCAAATGCAATGCAGATGGGGTAGTATGTAGTTAAATTGGGTGGGAGAAGATTAGCCAAAATACCTTCTAAGATGGGCCAAAATGAATTCTAAGCTCCTCCTTATATGTTTACAACATCCGGGTTTCTTTCCTTTTTATTTTTGCAGAAATCTATAAAATTTAACATCCTAGTGCTCTGCATATTAAATATCAAGCCTTAAAATTCAAGGGAGGGTTTAATGCACTGACAGTCTACCCATAAAACAATGCCAATTTTGGATTAAGTGATATTAGCCACTACTGTCTATGTAGTTGCTCCCCGTTATAATTTGATCTGGTTTTAAGAGCAGATCAAAGCATTTCAACCACATTTAGCATTTCTCTTGGGAAGGAAGAACACTTTTTATGGTTGGAGAACTAGGAAAGGAATCAGATATGCAAATTCTACTCAAAACTCTGCACAGGAGCACATAGACTGCTAACCCAAAATTGGAAAACTTAATGAAAAAATATTCTTCTCTGCATCACAGAATCCCTTTATAGGCTTATTTGTTTGCTTGTTGTAGTAGGTTCTATACAATACTTCATCAGATCACGTCTGTTGTGTGATTCCACATCATGTATGATAGCTTACTTTCATCAGTACTGGGATTAGCGCTGTGTATCTAAATGAGAATTTCTTTTCTCAGCCCTGTGGGCTTAAAGATTTCTCCCTCAAAGGCTCTTCCAGTGACTAACTGAACAATCACTTGAACAGAACCGAGGTGAGGAATAGATGAGCTAAAAGGCTTTCACAGCTCTGAGGCCCAGCTCCTCTGCTGCTATGCAGTGTCATAGCTCTATGGGGAGTTTCCCCCTTGAATTGAGGGGTCAAGGTTTCACTCATGGGGACCTTTGAATACAGTCCCAATGGAAAATGGCGTTGCTTGACACTTTACAGTGCGTGTTATCATTTTGCTATGATTGTAATCCAGATTGCTAGCGTAGGTTTAGATTCTTCACTATAGCAAACATCTTGGCGTTACGTTGTACATTTGTCACTGCATTTATTTTTGTGTGGTTTATTTCCCTCTCATATGTTTGGTGTATTGTGTCAATTATTTGAAGAAGTATAATACATATATATTTGAAGAGAGAGAAAGTGTATATGAAAGTTTGCACTAAAATGTGTGAATTTATACAAGATACCTGTGATCGTTTTGGACTGTAAAATCAAATATGATTGGAGGAAAAAGATTTGATAATTTCAATTTTGAAACTGTCACTGCCTCCAAACACTTTGCCGACTTATCTTTCAGTAATTTACATATCTCTGTCTAACTTTGGCAAAGAAAGCACTTCCTTAAGATAAACTTGTTTGAGATTTACAAATAGAACAGCTCTAAGCAGTGTCAAACTAAAGTCTAATTTGCTGTGATTTCAAAGCAAGAAGGAATGTGGTAAAAGTAATGATAATAACTCATAATAGCAATAGTAACAGTAATGGTAACTATAATGCTAAAAATAATAAGTATAATGATTTATATAATAATAATTTTCAGGGAAACACATTTGTTCTAATGGGAACTCATGACGTACTGAATTAGACAGTACTTGAACACAACATGGAAATATTTGAACACAATAGGACAAGATTCAATTTTCACAAGTATCCAAAGTCAAGATCAACCAAAACCCGGACAGTTGAATACAATAGGGCTGAGATGGCATTTAAGGATCAGAGTCTTCTGCTTACTTTCCTCAGTATTCCTGGAGGAGCCGAAGTTCCCTATGGCCACTAGTTTATAACCAGGAAGTGTAAGAGTGACCTATCTTTATTTCCATATTCCGAAGCACATCAGTTGTGGCAGCACTGAGTCACTTTTAGTAGCTCATACTTTAAAACAGAAAGTAGATAAGCATTTGCCTTCCTACCAACTTGATCTCACAGGTAATTTCTAACCACATTTCTGATGTACATGTCAAAAGACTCTGAAAGGATTAACCTGAAAATTGAGTTAGCAGCTTTTCCTTTAAAATGGTGCTGGCCCTGCTCATCTTATCTTTCTAAGAAGTGATTCCAGAAATTTGCATAGGCTGTGGGATAGTAGAGTTCAGTTATCTCATCAAGATTTAGAAGACTGGAAGTTACATTTCTGCAGCTTCCACAATAGTGTTGTAAAACAATAAAAACAACAACAAATGGATTAGTTATCTTACTTTGGCATGAAGACACTCACAATTGTTCCTTTGAAGCTACTCCAGCATACCCCTCTTCCCCCCAAAAAACCTGGACATTGGAAATAAAGAGAGAATAAAATGTTCTTGTTTTATTTTTAGGGCACACACCAAGGAGAGGGATAATCTGGATTCTGTTCTCTGTGCTAAGGATTGTTCATGCATTTTCAAAGAAAACACATATTTGGTAAAATACGTAAGTGTCCTGAGCTGGGAGCGGAGCACAGGTCTCTGCTTCCAACTATCCCCATTAGCGTGGAGAAATATGGTCTCAAGTGATCATTCTGCTTTGTATACTCAGCTCTAAAATCTTGATTTAATTTCTTCACTGTGATACACCTTTCACTGAAATGGGGGATAACTTGATTATGCTCACCAACACAGTGATGAAAGCCGAGGCATACTGTTGCTCTTTTTATCCACAGCCTTCCTAAATTGATATAAGCAGCTGAATCTCTGGCTTGAGATATCTTAAAAAGGCTTTAAACTCCAGATGACTGTGGTAGGAACTGGGTGCCTGAATTACAGGTCCAAGAGCTAAATAATATTCCTAGTTTGGGGACATGCACTTAAAAAATCTCATTTCCATGCAAAATTTTAAAACTGCACTGTGAAACATCATGCTTTCTCTCCCCTTGGTGCAGTAATTTACTAAGAGGAAACAGAGACTGATGTTATGAAGCCATAAGGTGGGCAGATAAAAAATAGTAGGCATGGGATTGGAATTAACGTGGAACATTAAAAATTTACTTCTTTATCGGCAATATTTTGTTTTATTTTTACTTTCAGTTTCGGATTCATCTGGCTGGAAAATGGAACATTTCATATTCCCTCGGTAAGTGAATAGACCACTGCTGAGCTCTCGAGGAGCTGTGGCTTCTGGAAGGATGTAAGTCTGGTAGACCAGCTGCCAGAAAGCAGTCTCAATGAAGGTGAGTTGGCAAATAATCAGACAAATTTTGAGAACTTAATCAAAAGTGACTTATCTCTGTGAAAATCCCTTAATTTGATGAATAAGCAAAGTCCAGTGACCCCCAAACCCAGTCACTTGCTTTGTCAACAGCACTTTCCATGTACGAGTGATCCTGTGACAAGTAGTTGTTGAGAGCACAACATAAAAGAGAAAATCAGCTCATTGCATGCGCTTACCAGGTATGTGAGAAAGCATGTTGCTCGGCCACATGTGGGATACGGAAACAGAAATTCTCTCCTGGCCAGAACCAGGCTCTAACCACAGCTTTCACAACTAGGACCGCACACTTTCATTGCTTGGTGTGAATGTGTCAAGAAAAAAAATGAATGTTAAGTCTCTCAGACAGCCAGTACATCTGGCTTTTATCCTTCTCACTGCCTCACTCAGGAAGGAATATGGTTATTTTTAAACCTAAGGTCCATGCATGGAGCCAAATAAACATAATTCTCCAGCTGGTTCAAAAATGATAGGAAAAGATTTTAAATACTCTAAATTGTGTAGGCTTATTTATCATCTGCTAAATCCTTTCCTCAAAATAATCAAAGGTCTCATTTGTTCTTCAAGCACTCATTAAAGCTTTGGTCACCCTATCAGAGCCTCAGCCCCTCTCCTCTCCCCCCCAGAAACCCCCATGTAATTTCATGTACCAGAATACAAATAGCAAATTACGAATGTTCTTCATGACCAGCTCATGAACACTTTATGATACCATATATATTAATTAATTGGGACTTTTCAAGCAGCTGTAACATTCAAATAATTGAGTAGAATTCCCACCATGATGACATAGCTAAATTATGGCCAGCAAGGGGGAACCAAAATGCTGTTGATCGGTTGCCCAGCTCTTCCTGTGACTGTGGTTGCTTTTGCTATTCATCTCTTCAACTCAAATATTTTGGGTGTGTTGTGGGTGGGGTTTTTTTTAATACTACATTTACTAACAAAAATAATCTCTTAAACTGGAAAAGATATGTGATTTTTGGTGGCCACTGTGGAACCTCAATTACCAGGCCTTTTGGAGGTGTTAGCAATCAGATCACTCATAACGCCTGGTCCTACAGCTTCTACAGATGCTACTTCTCCATGAATCAACTGTGCAAGACTAATTTGCAGCTAATTAGATGTTATGTGATTCACTTGGATATATGTTTACATGCTTTTGCCAGTCTATTTAGTGAATGACACTAAACAAAAAAATGGCGTGTATAAGTCTTCTTGTTTAAACAGGTAGAAGAGTTTCCATTTTCTGTAAGTATTTTGTATGTTTGCAAAATAAGGCTTGCACTACTTTGAATGACTGAAACATCTGAAGTTTTGCCTGATTAGTTTAAATATGTGCACTTTAGCTGTCTTGTGAAAGTGGTTCAATTGTTCCTTCTTATTTCTTGACCATTTTGGTTACTGTTCTGTTTTTCATCTAGTTTCAGCAATGTTATTAACTTTAGCAGGTATAACAGAGAGACCTCGTAGCATACTAAGTAAAGATCTTCTTTAAACATCATTTTAGCAAAGTAAACCCAGACAATTATGTTCATATTATTTAAACGGTTGTAACATTTAATATGTTTAACCATTCTTTCTGTATCTGCCCAAATGGGATTTTCAAATAAAAAACAGATGAAAACAAAATGCAACGTAAGAATTGAAAGCTCATAGTAAAAATAAGAGTCCAAAGTTCAGAGCTATATTTTTACCGTTTCTTGTAGGGAAGGTATGTTTCTAATAACTTTGCCACTGTTTGAGAACTCCAAATCAGCGATGGTTTCCTTCTTTTTGTTTCTTTTTTTTTTTTCTCCTGTGAAATTGTAATTAGAGTCAGAGGCATGTAAATGCTTTATCCTCTGTTAATCTTAGATGGGATCTGTGGCAGTTTGCCTGTTCAATGCTATACAGATTTACAGTATATATTGTAAATCCCATTAACTTGTCATTAAATAATTAGCTACATCTGCATCAGACATATCTGATGCTGGTTCTCAAAATTTTTTCCTTGTATTCAGCCTTTCCAAAATATTTCTATTCCCCTCTTTACTTTCTGCTCCTCATTGACTTATCGATCATGTCTTTGTTAGATTTTTCTTTTCATGTAAATTAGAAGACTAGGACTTTTATTTTCATGCTGCATATTATTCTTCTGGTTTTCATCAGTGGTCCCAGTCATTTAAGTGAAAACAGGTGAGATCTTTCTGGGAAAGGAGAGAAAAAACAGTGAGGCTTTGTGACTGCAGGCAAACACCTAAGAGTTGGTTTTTTTTTTTCTTTGTTTGAATATGCTATTCATTTTTGAGATCCTAATGATCTGATCCTCAGCCCAAGTTAAACCCCTTTCTGCTGCTCTAGTTGTGCACAGGGTACATGAAGTCAAGCTGAAGGAGCAAGTGGAGGGTTGCTTTTTTTTTCTTTTCAAACAAATTCCTTTCCCATCTGGTATTAATCCAGAACTCCCACCCTCCATCATACTGTGGGACAGTTTTGGCCCCAGGCCAGGATGAACGAATACTTTTTTGTCCCCTTCACTGCTGTCAGCCCTTACTCCCTCCCCTGTTGTGAGTACAAGCCCTGTAGTATTGTGCACTGGACTCTCAAAGCTCGGTAATGCAAGGGAAATCCTTGTCCTGCTGAGAACAAGGTGTTTTATCCGTGCACAGGTTTCTCATGTAAAATCATACACGAGATTTCTTCACACAAATAGTTGTGATCGCCTACCGTGTTCTCACACTGCCACACGAGAAAGGCTTTCACAGAGAACATCTCGGTGAGCACCAAAAATAAGTTAAAAAAAAAAAAATAAAAATCCAGCAATGTACAAAAGGATGATCTCCTTGTGTTGCTTCTGAGCCTGTGAATGCTGCATGGCAAACCCACAACGGGTTCATATATGGAAGTTTTCGGAGTTCGTCAGGCTTGATTTTAAGTGGGAAATAAGGTAGATATATGGAGACTGTAGTCTCCATAGATGAGCCACCTGCTTTAGTTTATTCTTATAGATTATTCTTATGCATCCACAAAATAGTAACCAGAACATTAAAAAGCTTTGTAAAAGTCCTGATATAGTCTGAGTGAGAGAGATTACTTTTTAAAAGAATAATAATTTAGTGTTATCAAATGCTGTTAATCCCATGGGTTGCTCAAAGCTCTCATTGCAAGGAAATCCCAAACTCTAGCCCAGAGATAACTGGATTCTTCTCCAGATTTCTGGGAGGAAGAAAAGAAATATTTCTATGGCAAGTCAATTTTTCAGTGGAAACCTGCTTGATGCTGCCCAGAGATTTGGAATGTGATCGGAAGTGTTGGAGGGAGAGGTTTGTTATCAGAATCTGCATGAAATGCTCAGAAAGGTGTAGTGCAATTCATCGCGTGGATCATTTTGACACGTATGTGGCCTGTATTTATACATGAGTGTCCATCATACCAGATCTTTTCCAAAGCTCTGTACTCTGTTGCAGATACAGATTTTACACAGAAACTTCTTGTGTTCATTGCCCTCTCAGGGAGCACGAATACCTTGCTCTCTTAAATATACATATCTCTTTTACAATTGGAGTCAGTACTGCGTACGCCTGGACTACATCAAATGAAAAGCTATATTCTGGAAATGAATTAGCAGCACTTTCTTCTGCTGCCTTCCTCAAATACATGCTCTTGTATGGTCAGAGGTAACCTGTAAAACATCTTCAGTCTTTCCCTGCCTGTATAGCACGTTTTATGTAACATAACAAAAATGAATACTTACAGCAATATTTTTCTGCTACTGCTGAGGGGTGGAAACCTAAGTCCTAAGTCACTGGCAAGGTTCCCATTTGCTTTATGTTAGGTCCAGATTTAGCTAAAGAAGGCTGCAATCCGGGAGACTTTGAAAGTAAAGTCTGAGCCTCATTCCTCTGCTGCCTGGGCAGGCTTTTCCACGCAGCAGCCTACACGGTGATGAAGAGAGCCTTTGTCGAGCCAGCTGGCTCTGCCTGCAAGCCTGCTTGTGCTGCTAAGGGAGGGCTTGTCTCTGTGTCTCAAAGGGATACCAGTCTTTTCACTTTTAAACATTTTTTTTTCCTTCACAGATTTAAATGTGTTTACATTTCCTCGTCCAACCGCTGATTCTGCGTCCTCACTGGTTTTCTCATCTCTGGCTCATAGATGCTGTTCGTATTTATGGCTTGTGGACAACAACATCATTAGGCCTCATACTCTGGACATTCCTTGGCAGAGCTTTTCTGACAGGTGACTTTTCCATTAAGAGATTATTTTTTCATTTTGGCTCCACTCCCAAACTCTCCACACAGTCGGTCTGGATGCTGGGAGTGCACTTCAGACAGAGTCTGACAAAATCTCAGGATTTGTGCTCACTTCTTCTCAGCGAGATATTCGTAAACATAATAATGTTTTCTAATGTAAACTCCCAGTAAAGTTCACACATTTCTTTATTGAGACTGAAGGGTAGTGTTAAGTGAAATTTAATGTGAATATGTGTGGGAGATTAGAGAGGAATGAAATCTTGCTGTGAAATTGTGTTTTATATTACAGGGAGACTCAAAAATTGGATTCTCTTCAGTTCCAAAATTTGCACTTGGTTTCTTTTAAAAAAAACACCAACACTAAAGATTTGGAGTTCTGATACCTGCCTGATTTCGAGACTGATCTGAAAGTCTTTTTGGTTTTTTTACTACCTGAGACCATGAAGTTTTGGAGTTTATTTTGCCTAGCCAAATGTACTGTTGAAATCAGTTTTGTCCAAGGATAAGAAAATAATTGTCAGATAGACAGCCTCACAAAATGCAATGTTCTAAATTTTTTTGCTATTCCACAGAAATAAACTGAGCTGTAAACAGAATTCTTATGCCACTTGGGTACAAAAATGACTTTTTTTCATTGATTTTCTTCTGGAGGAAAACCAGAAAACTGCTCTAGAGCAATGGGTGTGGCCTTCAGCTGGGCTAAAACAAATAATTTCTTCTCCCATGTCTTAGGCATCTAGTTCTTATGTTTAGTTTCCACATTCTAATCCCTGGGATAGGCATTACTAAGATGCCAGTCCAAGGGCAAGAAGTGATGTCTTTCTACTTTCCATCTGAAATTGTTTTCTAAACCGATGGGTTTTTTTGAAACTGATATGTTTGAGAAGAGATGAGAATGAATCTTTGATGCATCACCAGTTTCTGAGAGGAAAAAAAAGTGTTGTGTTGTAAAATTCTTGACTACTCATCCCGTCAAAAGTCGATACTAATTACAAAATCCTGAGAGAATGTGGTGCTCATAGAATAAGTCATAAGATAGACAAAAAGGGTGGAATATAGTAAGAGAACAACTGCATGTTCACTGTATGATCTTATGTGAAAACAATTCAGTTTCATTAATCTTTCTTAGAATGAATATGCCTGTTCCATGGTAATTTATGAAGACAATATATAACCCAGTTATTGAGATATTTGTCATATAAATATATTGGTTAAATTTAATAGGGAGTAAGCAGAATGTGAAGACAAGCCATTACTTTGCAAATGTTTTTGGACTGGAATGAGATGTTGGCTGAGTTATTACCATGAAGGCTTTGCTGCTTGCCTTCAGCCACCTAAAAATGCTCCGTTCCCTATTCAGAATCAAGCAGCAGGGAACCAGCAGAGCTAAAGAGCTACAGCACTTACAAAAGAGGATACTTCACAGATACCTAATCAGATGGATAAAGACAGTTTTTGTGATATCAGAAACTGCCAGACCTGCCTGGTGTATGTCTAAGGGACGGTAGATTGTAGCTATTACAGACATGTGTGGAGGACTTGGGTTTTTAAATAAAAATACCTAAATTCTGTGTTCTTTCATTTAAAGGGAAACTATTTTGTTTTTTAAAAGTTGTCTTGGCAATTAATTCATCTCTGGTCACAGAATCCTTGAGGGAAGAACTGCCAAATAAAATTGGTTTCGTTGGTGAGCAATAATTATATACAGAGTACTGTGGCCAAGAGCCTATTCTAAAAGTGGGAAAATCATGTCATTGCTCCCCAGGACAGGTTAAAGCATTTTTGGGTAAGGACCAGAGGAAGGACAATGATACAATTATCCTTATAATTCTGAGAGAAATGTTACCTCATATTTTGAAAAAAAGTACTCCCAGATAGAGCAATTTAAATCAAATAACCCCTGGTCCACTGAAAATCTGAAGCAAACCTCAATTAAAGTGTCAAAATACCCCAGATGTCCTGTTTTCAGAATCTCCAGTCTGACTCAGCTAGAAGTGGGGAAAAAGGATAACGATTTTTTTCCAATCCAGCTCTGTAGAGTCAAAAAGCTTCATTTGCCTCCTTATTCTTAATCAAATGGAAGCCATATTACAACCATTGAAAAGCTCGTTCAAACAGCTGAAACCATTTTAGGCTTCTTCTACTTGTTAACTCAAGTGAAACACGCTGTGCGTCCTACTTAGCAACAGAAAATTGCACCTTAGCACTCCTCATAGCTACTGCTAATTGTCGCAGGGTTGTTATCTGTTATATACTGCTTTAGGTAGAATTTTCTACTTACAGTGTACTGAACTGCTGCTTCATAAAGAGCACAGCTATTATTTTCAAAATCGCTGTCTGGATTCTGCCTCTAATTCATCCAAGTGCAACCGAAGTCACAATTTAGTTATACTTACACTTGAAGTGGAATATGACATGGCAGACTAAAGTCCCCCATCTAAATATTATTTATTCTTAGTAAATCGCTACTCCAGCTCATAAGATAATTGTTACTGTAATGATAGGAGTACTGCAGGAATTCTCTGCCAAAGTTCATTTAATTTTTGTTTCAGTATACTAAATCTTCTTTCCCTTAATAGTGCTGATACAGGAGTTTGACAGACAAAATCGGGGGTGCGTTTGTGGATACGCTCTGAAATCCACTGTGGCATATAAAAGCAAATGAGAATCCTCTCTTTGGCACCATTATCCAAATGCCTCTCCACTTCTTTTCTGTCTGAGGTGAAGGCTGTGCAGATGGTTTGGTGTAATTCACCCAACAAAATGATTCAGAGGCAGGAAGCTAAAGCCCATGCTACTTGAAACTTCAACCCGTTCTTTCTGCAGTATGCTGCAGGGGTTTACTACCTGGAATACTTTTTTTCTTAGAATTTTCGCAACTTAGTCTCATAATATGCCATATTTTTTCCAGCAAGCGTATAGCTTTGCTTCTTCAAAAGGCCTCTCAGAGAACACTCTGTAACACAGTTATCGCATCTGCATTTTGAAAGAGGGAGCTGCAATAGAGGTCTTAAAATGCCATTGACAGCATCGCATTTGTAAACTCGTGTGTGCCAGCTTTGTATCAAAGGCATGTAATGAAAGCACAAATGAAAGTAGAGTTACCAGGAGAAGGCAATAGCTACCTGCATTAGGAGGCATGTTTGAACCCTTTGTGAGAGATATAATTTCTAAAGAGCCATAATTGGAGACGAAAATCAATTTGTCACAAAGTCTCTTTTTTCACTCTTTAAGTGCTACCCTTTTATCTGTCTTGACAGAATTTACCCAGCTGTTTTCTTGTGTATCTTAGATAAAATGACCGTATTTTCAAACTGCAGCCACACAGAACAATTTTCTGATGGCATTTTTATAGGGTTACAAAAGAGCCTCACAAAATGTATGATGCTGTGCTTTTAAAGTTTACCTCAACCTCTGTATTATCAGTTTATGATTCAGCAGTGACACATGCGTATCTCTCATGGGAACTGAGGAACTGAGCAGTAGGGGATTTTTTTTCAGGAACTTGGGATTTTGAATAGGATTCTCACATTTTACAGAAAACTTTGAGATCCACCCTGAGCAAAAGAGCAACTTTCATAATGAGTCTCTCTTCTTACCAGCCAGAGTTCTGCCACATTTACTGCTTTGAAGTGTCTTACTCTGCAAGCAGTGCCATTAAAAGCAATGAGAGAGACAATCTGAACCTTGAAAAGAGAAGGAAAACTTATTGTAGTTTTTAGGAAATGAAGCTGAGAGTTCAGACAAACAAAACAGCCGGTTTAGAATCTGCCATCAATCCTATATGTAATGTATTATTCAGCTCAGCACTTAAGATTTTGTTTAGACTGTATGCTTTCCCTAGTTATCTTTTTTTTTATATTTCCTCACCTCACTGCAGTATCTGTCTGCCTGATGATTTTCAGTGTTTGTATTGCTTCATAAGGTATTGTTTTAAACCCAGTTTACAGCTCGAGATCTGAGGGACAGAGAAAGTGTCATGGCCTAGAAGAACTATAACTAGTACAGTCATGGTTTATAAGTAATCTTGCCTCATGTTAGGTGGATTGATTTTTTAATTTTTTTCCTCACATGGGTATCCATTGACATTTGAGATGACCTTAGGTATTCCTTTTAACCTCCATTTGCCAACTTAAAGGGGTATAGCTCTCACACAGGTCCTGTAACTGCCCTGTCCAGAAACCCCAAGAATATGCCATAGATACTTCAGATGATCTCAAGTGGCACGGGACACCAAGCTGACACAACTGAATCAAGCCCTAGGTGTCTAACTCTGATGATGGTATCAAAGCTCTCATGATCAAGGAGTAGCTAATCTCTATCATCAGTGGGGTTTAGGGTTGCAATTCATCTTCCCAGATGTGCAAGTCTACAAATCTACCCTAGGATGAGGTAAATGACAGTGTGAACCCTATGGAGATCACTGGCTTGGTCTTCACTGACTAAAATGGAACCTTGGGCCACCGTGGAGGCACAGGTAAGATGAATGCTGACTTAAAGTTCCTGACTGCTGATCTCTGTTGGCTGGTTTGCACTTAGTCGTTTATTTCCTTTATTGTTTTCAGTACTCTCGATAAAAAAATATATATAGTCTGCTGAAATCAGCAGAATTTGGTGTTGTTTCCTTTGGTATTTTTAACTCAAAAGCTCTTGATTTACTCAGCTCTTTTTCAATGAGACAAAAAGATCAAGCCTGACCATTACAGGCAGATAGGCTATCAGTGAATCAAGCCTTGGATGTGATGGTTAATGAGGGCAAGCTGCCCCTCCATTACTCATAAAATAATCTTTCTTCAGTTTATATTATCACTGATACATGTGTGGCCATGTTTTAGTCAAGAGAGAGCATGGACCAGTAGGCAGCTGCATTCTCACCTCTCTCAGCCAAACTGAGAAAGGGAAAAATCGGTATTAGGGAGTTTGAGCTATAAGTATAAAAACTGAGAAATAGAAAGGTGCTTAAAAGGGCACATGTGTCTATGGTGAGTGATCAAAGAAAAGCAATAGATGATTCTGTTAGTCAGAGAGAGAATGGGGAGCCTGAAGGACCAAGTCACTAAGCCGCGCAAGACACATCTCCTTTCTGTTCACAAATTCTCTTACCTGACTTATGTGAGCCTCCCCCAAACGAACCCCTGATCCAATTAACATCAGTACTTAATGACTCAAAGTGCCTCAAAACTGTGCCATATATTTCAGGTGAATGTGCCAGTATCTTCATACATGTGACCATGCAAATCTTCGTGTTGTTCTTGTGAGAAATTGCCTTATGAATAGTCCTGGTAGGGGAGGCAGCAGACATTTTAAGTGAAACTTATAATGGCAAGTATGCAAATAATGTAATCAGGCTCAGCCAATATAATGTCAGATTACAACCCTGATCCAGCATCTTTGCTGTCATGTGCGATTCAATGCTTCTGGACTTCGTCAGCAAAACATAAATCACGGGTCTGAAAAACTTGATGCTATTTCACAGACATGGAAAGGATATACGCACAACGGTGGCTTCAGATCCGATTTATTAAGATCCCTTTTTGTCTCCAGAGGATGACTGAAACACATGCATTTTTATTTTTTTTTCCTCCAAAATGCTCATTTATGGAAGAACATGTTTCAGCCCCTAAATGATTATTCTATACTTGTCAGTTTTAGATTGCAGCACCAGTTATGTTAACGATGTCTGAGGTGATGCTGATGCCTCTGAGGCTGCCTGGCAGAATTACTAGCATAAAACTGATGAGTATCCCAGCACGACCCTGCCCTGTTAGGAGATGAAGGGGAGGTGGAAATAAATTAGAGACCTGGGTCTGTGGAAAGAATATATGTAAAGGCACTTAATGGAGTCTAGAATAGAAAATTAATCACCCATAATGATTAGGGTTTGTGAGAATATTTGATTTAATTCCATTTATAAATATTTCCCGCCCAGTGATAAATGGACTCTGGGATAGCTTGTATGCAAAATCTGAATCTGATATAAGCTTTAGAAGTGCATAGAGTAGAGAGGTATTAGACCACAGCAGCCTTTATCTGCTGGTTTCGTTCTACATCTAGCAGGCTTCGCATAATCTTTGGGTACAAAATGATGTGGCAACACTGTAAAGTGACTGTTGGAACACGCATAACCTGAAAATGCTTGATATAATCAAAGTGAAAAATGGTAAATTAAACAACATTAGTCTGAAGCAGCCTATTATTAAACTATTAGGAAGCTAAAGCCATTACATTTTATTGTTTATAATTCCCCAGTCTCTAAAGTCTTATTTAGTATTCCACATTTTCCAGGTCATGTTGATTTTTTCTTCTTAATACAGTCATTAACCCCTAGCTCTTCTTGTGAGGAGAATTTACCATATTTTAAAGCTATGGCAATGTTTGTCTTTAACTATCAAGCAAACAAAAGGGAGACATTAAAGCTCTAGTTCATTTTGGCTCTGGAGTGCACACATTAATAGGAAATAATTTTTATAATTTGTGTCACAAAATTCTGAAATTCAGTGTAGTATGTTATGCAACCAGAGAAACTGCATGGTCATATTCATTCTTTCTGGCATTAAAGTCTGTGCACGTGTGAAATGGTTTTAGAAGAAAGATGATAGCATTGTTCCAAATATGGAAATACATCCATAATAATACAAACAGCATAAATTCAGATCTCCTTGGTAGTACTTCTGAGTTTGACACCTCTCTCTGAGATCAGCAGCTACTGATCTTTGTGTAATTTTTCTTCTCGGCTGCAAATTCATATTAAATGAAGTAGAGATTGCACAGTATTTTATGTCTGTATTCGAGGGCTGCAAAAGGAAAAAAGAGAAAGGGAGAAAATGTGTGGTAAAGTGATATATAATAAAAATATAGATTAGGTATTAATCAAATCTTTTTCTAAAAAATCAGCAGCTTGAAACTTACACAATACTGGAGACTTAGTCATAATACCACTGAGTAAATGAGGAACACAAAACATGGAAATAATATGTGAGTTTCATTTTCCTGGAGGTTAGGGGTGGTGGAACAGTGAATTATTTTATTTTCAACATGGAGTGAAAACATAGGAAAAAAAAATCACTGTTTTCTATGAAAGAATATGGTGAAAATTATAAGGTTGGGGGTTTTTTTTGTTTTGACTTTTGCAGTTTATCTTCTTTCTTGCACTTTCATAGTTTTATTCCAAAAAAACCCCAAAACTTGGATATTTCCCTTTTTTTTCAATTTGACGGGAAAGTTAATTCCAAACAAAATGCTTGCATCAAAAATTCTGCAATTTCACAAATATTAAAAGTTACGGAGTGGAAATAGACTGAGAAATTTTAAAAATGTATCCCTCATTTAACCAGATGATAGCAATTTGGTTTACATATTCAGGTATTTTATATTAAAATTATGTTTTCACCATGTTAAAATAGTTACGATGGTAAGAATAATTTTTAAAAATATATGGGTGGGGTTTTTTTGGTAGTATGGTTTTTCAATTGAAAGTAAAATGCTCATAAGCGTCTCCTGCTAATATTCACTCCTCTGGCTTTTGGGAATCCTGCATTTGGGTTGAGAGAAAATTACCTAAAGGCTGACATCTTTTAAGGTGGATCTGTACTGAACATTTTAATTATCCCATTATTCCTATCTAGGGTGCATATCAGTGCTTCTTTATTCAAGCACTTACTTAAGTGGAGGTAAATGTAAGCTCACGCGAAATCTTGCTTTTGTGAAAGAAAACTGCAATGGATTCATATCTGGGTAGCACTTCGTGAGTCAGCAGAGCCTGCCAAAAGTAGTGTGAAAGAGGGTAGATATTTAAACAACCCAGGGGCAAGGCAAGAGCTAGGAAAGGAAAGTGGATGGTTCTCAGTGGAACGGGGGTGTGAATAAGTAGAAAATTTGAAAGTGCTCAGGTGAAATTTGGAGGCAGTGAAAAAATAAGATCCTGATTCACAGCTTGTAGGTTTTACCTTTGGCTTCAGTGCACGCAAGATTTTGAAAGACTATTTAATACTCTAAGATGTCTGGAAGAGAAGAATTGTAGAAAAAGTGACTGGAATCACAGGGAAGGCACAGGGAAAATTAATTCTGGATCAAAAGATGTAAAGAAGAATCACTCGATCTAAATTTATCTTACTTATGTTTACCTGGACAGAAGTTCAACATCTGGTACCAACTAGTTGGTCATTTGGCTTTCAATATAATCAACAGAGGTAACAGGTAGTTCATTATAAGTATCTGAATACGTGAGGTAACTCTCTCTGAAAGTGCCTTTTAGAAGTTCTCCATACACAAAATTTAGATGACTTGCTGATGATAAAAAACTGGGAGGAGTGACTGCAAAAATTGTGTTGCGCTACCATCCAAAGGGACCTCAGTGAGCTGGTGGGAATCTCATGAAGCTCAGCAAAGGGAAATGCCAAGTTCTACACCTCCAGATGAGCAACCCCATGCACCGGTACGTGCTGGGGGCTGACCGGCTGGAAAGCAGCGTGGCAGAAAAGAACCTGGGGGGGCCTGGGGAGCACCGAGTTGAACATGAGGCTGTATTAGGAGGAATGTTTTTAAGAGTGAAATTCTTCTAAAAATACTGTCAGTTTTATCTCCAGTTCTTGTTATATTAAGTCCCCCTGTTTCCATCAGCTACTGGAAAACTAATTACCAATGCACGTACATTTAGATATGTGATGATTTACTTGGCGATTTTTCGCATTCTGCCAACTGATAACTTTACCTTGCCGCCCTTATCCAGTCCTGTCACAGTTGAATGCAGCCATCTATAAGATTATGTGGAGGAAATAGAGTCTTAGCAGAGTAAAGAAAGAGAGCTCAAAGATAGTCCTACGTAAAAGGGATTGGAAACCTAAAGTTCGTAATGCTCTGAAGGAATAAAGGGAGCTTACCTTGAATTTCAGTTGCTTGAACTCTTCCTCATATAATGATAAAACACTATTTATGCTTTGGGTTGACAGCTGAGTGAGAGTGTGTCAGATATGGCAAACATGTAAAAAGTTTTGTGCGATAGAAAAAGTTTGCTGCCTTGCAAGTAGCAGGTTCCTTGGAAATAAAATCCTGACAGGAATGTATGTAAGAAATCCTATACAATACATACTGTATCTTTGAATATCCCGTACATTGAAGTTCCATTCAATAAACCCAGTAAGATCTATATGCATTTTTTAACATCATTTAGACCAGAAGCTTAAACTTTTCCCTTTTTTTGAGCCATATTGTTAAATTCAAATAGCGGGGATAGAATTTTTCATTGACTGCCAAATGGTGCTTACAATCCTCTAGAAAACAATCAAAAGTATAAGTAAGATAATAATCAAAAAAAGTGAGAGGTCCCTTTGCAGTATCTAACCTTAAAGTATTGTTTTTCAAATGTATTTATTTGTTTATTAAGATTCACTAGAATGAAGATTTTTTTTTAAAAAAAGTAAAGTAAAAAATTATACATGTATAAATTGAACCATTACTGAGTTAGAAAGCATCGTTGACATAAATAGCATTTGAGAGCATTGGAGAGGTTAGATATTAAATAACGTCAAGAACCAAGAATCTGTGACAGAGAAGTTATGTTAAAATTATTAACAAATATAACAAAAAATTTCCTGCGACTACTTTACACTGTATACTGCATTCTGAATCAATAGATGTATATTAGATATTATGTGGTGAATTAGTTGAATACCCTGAATTAACGTATGTATTCTAGGATGTTACAGTTCTTTGCCATCTTCATCTCTCCTCTGTGGTGAGTCTGTGAAATTTCAGTTGTCCTTACAGAGGTTTTTTGTCTCTAGACATCTCAGATACAGTGCTCACAGATAACTCCAGAAAAGGATTTAATCGCATAATCTTAATGTTTTATATTATTAAACATTATTTGCTTCAGGAGACTGTTCTATTTAATGCACACACAAAAAAATGCTCTGTGTGCTTTTTGTGTGTGTCTCTCTCTATATATACACACATGCATATATATATATACACACACACGCTCAGAAGACAACATTTCTGCTGTTCCATGATCACAGTTTGAGCTGTTGGTGTATTACTTACACGTATGTAAGTAATGGCACTCAATATAGCAGAATACCCACAGGAGAAAAAATTTGCAGAATCTAACTCTGATTTAGGCCAAAATAATTCTGTAGTAGGAATGAAGTCCCAGTCTAGCAAGGAATGTAAATATATTAATAGTTTTAACCATATGTAAATCTCATCAGTTTCTATGCGAATATATGTACACTTTTTAAATTTCTTCTTTCACTTGCATCCTTTCTAGACTACAGTTTATTCAAGTGTGAGACTTGTTATCCTTAATTAAAGATAAATTCATATGCTCTGATTAACACTACTTTGACATCTGTACATCTGAAGCAAGCTTAGATCTATGTTAGCATGGAAACATTCTCATGGGAAATACGGGTTCCACCGTATTCCAAGCGAGCCATGTCCTAATTCCCTGGTCATTCCTGTAAGCCATTGGGAACTCCCCAGAAAGTCACATCTTCAAAGGTTGGCATCAGCTTGTGTGAAAATAACCCTTTGAACTTTTGCTTAATAGAGAAAGGGGGATGCAAAAGTGTTCAGGACATTTGTAAAGCTACTGAGAAAGATACACTACTATAAAACTGAAACTTTTGATAGCTGGATATTACATGGAGTGGACATTGGAGAAAGTGCATTACTAGTAAATGTGGAATTGGATGGTAATATTTGAACAGGGCCATGCTTTTCATTAACAGAGAGCACAATGGAAGTCATTCTAAACTAATTTTATGCAAAGATATTTATTCAGTACTTTTTAAATGTTTCCTAGCAAGGAGGTGGGCATAGGAATTCCTCTATATTCATACTGCCCTGTGGGCTTCCTAGTAGGAGCCCTGGTATCTTTGAATTCACCCTGTGGTTTGTGAGCCACTAAGTTATTTTCATAACTGTTACATTGCTGCTACATATGGTGATGGGCTACATATACAATGAGATTTTGGAATTCAGATCTGAAGCGTGCAGTGGCTTGAATTTCTCAAATAGCCCCTTTTCACACACACTGTTATCTGAATTCTCTGAGAATTAAGTCCTGTGGTTGCAAACAGCAATAACTGTGTGATAACTGAATGGCGGGAGATGAGACAGGGCATCACGGAGCACATGATGAATGGTGCAAAATGTCTGATACAACAGTTCTCTCTCAATGCAAGAACCAGCAAAATGTAACTCAGCTGAGAGCTTACAAGAAGTATAAACACAAAATTGATTGCAAAGATGAACAGCGAAATTTACTTTTGAAATACAATGAAGTCAAGAAGTCACTAAAAATTTAAGAAATAAGACATTTAAATGACATATAATACCCAACACTTCATAGGCTAAAAAATAAAGCTGCAAATTCTTCTTTAACTGTCAGCAAAAGATTCCTTAAGAATCCTCTAAAGCATCTTTACTCAGCTGTGGTCAGAAAATAAGAGGGTAAATGGACCATGTTCCCTATTCTAAGTGCTTCAGTGAAATTATAGTTTGTTATTTGGGATTTCTGGTTTTGGAAATTAGCTGACACAGCGTATTTCTTCCGCAGTTTTCTTCTCTTTCAAAACTGTATGTAAAAAGGCCATCAGCTATGCTTACTAAGCTTAAAATTATGACAGTCACCTTACATTAGGTGCTACAGAAAACACTATAATAAAAAAAAATTTACAGTGTCTCATCTCAGATAAATTCAATATATTTTGCTTAAACAGCAACCTGATATGCCCACAGGTAACTTTTCTGACCTCAGTGAAATATGTTTCCAGACAGGTACCTTTTGGCAAACAACAGACACAGCCATGCATCAACACTTAAAATTCAGTCTAAAACCTGCTAAAATAACTGGAAATACACCTAACACACCATAAGGATTCAGATCAGCCCCCACATCTCTATTTCCTCCTAATCAAAGTGAAGAAATATTTTTCATTAATTCTGCAATATCGCTGAAAATACCTACTGGTAAGAAATAGCTGTATGCATTCACTAAACCAAAGTGCTAGCAGCTTTAGACCTTAATTAGAAAGACAGTATGTGTTTTTTTCAAAAAACCTGGTTTAATTGGATAGGTGATGAGTATTCAGATTGAGTAGTGTATTCTTCTACAGTCCTTGTCTGGGTTGGGTCAGAGTTTTGTGCTGTGGATACAAATTAATGTTTCATAAAGCTATAGGAGACTAAGAAATTAGTCACTGGATCACCAGCTCAGCTACCTGACCTGAAAAATCTCTGATTACCTACTCTGCCTGGTCTCATTTACATTATCGGGGCCCTAGACAGAATGTGCCCTTAGAATTTCTTTAAGGTAGAAAGGAATTGTTCACAGAAGAGTTCCTGAGGTGTGCTCAGCTGTGAACAAACAGGAGCGGGGAAAGGCTCATCCTTACAATTGTGCGTGTCTCCTTTTATCTTTGAACCTGTAATGGCTGACTTTTATCTGTACAGAATAGCTGGTGTTTTAGAGCACAAATGCCTCGAGCAATCTGTCTGATCTCATAAGCAAATCTATAGAGGAACACAGCATGGGTAAAAGAACTGCTCTTCCCAAAAACAATTGCAAATCTTTCAGTGGCTTTCAGACTCATGATTTCATTCACGATGGTCAGTCCATGCAAACACTTGTGGGCACATATTAATGTGCACACACAAAACTCTATCTCTGTCATCTTGATTAACTCTTATCATGTAATTTGCTGTACGCGCTCTTAAGGAGTTGAGGAAAGAGGAGAGAAGGGTGAGTCTCATGGAGGCAGTAGCTGCTGCCCACGAGAACTCTCTATAATGCTGCTGGGGTTTGCAAGTGTAAGGCCATGAGAGCAACAATATAAGAAAAAGAGCATGAAAACAGTAAAGAAAAATTACAGCCACAAAGACTCTGGAAAAACACTGCCTCGGTGGCCCAAGTGAAAGGGTTACAGTGCTGTAAATAGCAAGTCCTTAGCATTGCTAAAGCTGAGGCACTGAAGCACCAAGGGCACTGGGAAACAACTTCCACGTATAAAGTAACAAAAGGTGCTCTGCTCCACTGTTATTAGAACCTCACAGCAATCACATTATCGGGGATAGTAAGGAATTAAATTGTTCAAACTTATTGGCTCCATTTCAGACAAACCTCCCAGACTCCAGAGATCTATAGAAGGTCTATAGCTTTTCCACTTACATCAAAAGATTCATGGAACGTCAAAAAATGGCCCGCAAGCCGACAAAGAACATGTGTTTCTCTCTACCGAGGGAGCTTGTTTTCTCAGTGAAATTCCAGATAATCAATTCTTGTATGTCCCAGGGGAGAGAAAAGCTCTTATTGCTAGAATCACAACAAATTAAACATGGAGCAAACATACTGTAAGTGAAGGAATGTCCTTGCGCTCTGACCAGCACTGGAAAACAAAGAACAGGGAGTGTGACTTAGTGATGTCAAACAGGAGATAATACATCTGCCTGAAAACTATTCTTGGGAAGAGTCTCATTTTACTTATGCTACGTGCAAGACCTCAAGATTCACTTGCATTGCCAAGAACAGCACCTTCTTCTAAGTCCCATGACACTGAGCCTAGTCAACGCTGTCTGAACCTAGGCAGTTCCCTGACTGCCTTCCAACCCATTTGAGCATCATGAGAAGGATCTCAGATGTATCGAGCCATTGCAGACCGGCGTTATGTCTTCTCTCATCTCCCCCGTACACCCATTCTTTCCCAAGCAGACATATCTTCATGTGTGTACCCTACAGGGGTGTTGCACTGCAAGATAACCCCTGAGCTTAGGCATTGCTGACAACATAAAGAATGAAAAAGGTGGAATATTTTTCCCTATTCTACCTTATATGAAATAAACAACTGAAATGAAGACCATCATGAATTCGGGGTTATTTCCATGTTTAAATGTTGAAGAGTCAAATATGCAAAGAACAGCCTGACAAGCATACTTGGTGGAAACTTTTTTGTATGGATTACTGTGCCATCTGTAGAGTGAGGTGGCCATTACGCATGCATGTACTTTTGAATGCTTAGAATGCAACTCTTGGCTTGAAACGGAAGCTCTGCACAGAACGAAGAGACAATGGCCTATACTATCTCACAATCTGGACAGAAGAAACAGTACAACTGATGAAGAATTCTGATTTATCCTCATGTCCATTGTCCTTGACTTCTCTAACTCCTTATCAAAAACAAGGTGTCAATGCCCTGCCACATATCTATTCTTCCCTCTTTGGGGTAGATGCCAGCTATTGAGTTATATATTTCTTTTCGAAGAAATCTATTTTTTTTTCTCATACAATATGGAAGATGAGCTTGTGTAGACACTCACCTCCATGTATATACAAAGCATAAGCATTTGTTTTATCATAGAGAACTTAATTTCCCTTACTGGAAATGCCTTTTTGTCCTTAGATTAGTACAGAAAGTGATCCTTCCTCATTCACAGAATAGAAATAATGAACAATTTTTACTCTAGTCCTTCAGATTGTCCAGTATGTAATCTGTTCCACTTCATCCTTTGTTTTTGATCAAGGGTATACATAATTTTATATCTGCATGTTCTATATCATAATGACATCAACAAGTCCACTGGAGAAGGAGTGGGCTTGGATTCAGACCGTTTGCCTGTCTCAGAAGCTAGTCATTTTCAGCATTTAGTGCTTTTCAAGATAGTAGAGGTTACATTGTAAAAGTGCTGCTTTTTTTTCTATGGTAGAAAATTACCGAAAATTCATACACTCTTTTTCTGAAATTGCTTTCACATTGATCTTTTTTTAGAAGACAAAGTACATCCACATATGCCTATTTAATAAGTCTTGGCATGACTGTATGTGAGTTTGCGTATGACATGCTGATATGTATACATGACATCTCACATGCAAGCAGTCTGAGCGTTTCAAACGCAGCTTTCATTACAATGAAAGCATTCTTGTCAGATGCTCTGATGGCTTAAATCTCCCTGTTTCTCTATGAAAAATATTGTTTTATTTCTATATATACACACACTCATAAAAGGCCCAGATTCAGCCCGACAAACTTTATTTATTCATTTTGGGAGATCAGTAACCTGGGATACAGCTATTCTTAGGCAGAGCTTGTTCCAGTGTTCTTAGAAAGGTTGCTGTTTCTATAGAAGCTATCAGTCATATAAGCAATTTGATGAAATTTTCATTTGTGTGACTCAACATTGTGATAAGTAGAACTAAAAGTCAGGTAAGCTGGTGCACAGAAGGCTAAAGAGACCACCTCTGGCCCCCATGAAACCAAAGTTTATGTATCCTCCTGCAATCCAGTGATCTGACATGAGTCCTGAAATGCCTTGTCCTGTGCTCTAATAACTAGCAGAGGCAAATGGTCAGACTCCTTTTTCAGGGGACAGCATTTGTAACGCCTATTCGACCCAATGTGACAGGGACACAAGAGAAACATAGTACTACTGGGACTGACTCAGGTAGTCTGTGAACAATTTATCTGAAATGGATTGTCACGGAAGTCTGTACTCTCATTCATCATCTACTCATTGGGGGCTGGCGTGGGAGTCTCAGTGAAAGAAATAATCAACAAGGATGATTAAAGGACGCAATTCTCCATCTCAGTTGAGGCTTTGGCACAGCAACAGTTGCTAGTGGGTAGAAGATATGTTTTGAGAGACCACGTGTGTCTTAAACTACTTTTCTGAGTGGCCAGAACCAAAGATGTCTTCAGATGTTACTTCTGGATTATATTTTGTTAAAGATATTGTCTTCACCCCTAACTTGAAATCAGACTTCTAACTAGAAATTGTATAAAAAATCTCAAATGTAATAATCGCTTTTACTGTTGCTGAAGTGAAATACATATATATTTTATAAATGATGGGAGAACAAAAAGTGTCAGACGAAGATATTTCTCACTAAGTCTCTCTGATTATTACTGGGTTTTTTAGGTCAGTTTTCAGTACAATTTCAGGTATCTTTTATGTTTGGAATTTACAGGGAATATAGAATGTCATTGCCTCATATTGCAATATGTAATACAGGAAAAATCTTTAAAACTGGAGATACTGCTGTCATATTAAGCACTTCCTTTAAAATCTTTCCATCCTGGTCTTCTCTCACACCCCAGATACCCCCAAAACCAAACCAATTGAAGAATACCTTTTTTCCTTAACAGACTCTAAAACCCAAAGAAAAGCAAATCAAAACAAACAGAAAGGTCCTTTTTCATATGTTAAGCATGAAAAGACAGAGAAATATTAAAAAACAGAAAACGCACCTTCATGCTTGCTTTCACAAAAGACAAGTTTCCCTCATGAATTGCTTTCCTGTTGGAGGACTCTGTTATCCCCACAGTGTGACAACTAATGTCACTGTGCACCAAGTTAATCTGTCTTTATATAATGCCAAACAATCAGCAACAGGAAAAAGATATCATGTAGCAAATGGCAAAACAACAAATCAGACAGCTACCAATGATTAATTTTTCCCTAGAGTTTCCCAAAGGTGGTCTGTGAGAAAGAGGAAAAAGGTTCACGCTCTATCATTCTTATAGAGAAAAAAAATTTAATAAACGAGTAAATAAAAATCGATAAATTTAATTATTTCCTGTATTGGTTTGTAAAACACACCATAGTTTTCACTGCTTAATTCTCATTGATCTGTTAGGAAATAGGGAAAGGGAAAGAAGTATTCAACCAAGATGATTCCAGGCACAGTTCCTTTTCTTTTCTCAACCTGGCATTGCAGGTTCTGTCTGTCAAAGGATCAGGCTAATGAATTATGCATTAGCAATCTTGTCTCGAAAATCTTAATGCAAGTATTATAGAAGAGAGTATTTTGTGCTCAAACTGTTTTCTTTTGAAGCATGCCTGGGGTCATTAGCGGCCTGTGGCATTAAGCTCATAGATTACATCTAAAACCTTAATGTTACTCTCAGAGAAATTGGGTTGTGAATGCTGTTTGGAACAAACTTCAACTCCTAATTGTCTAGGGGGAGCTCTCAATCCAAGGATCCATTCATTCAGATGTCCCAAATGATGAATATGCTAATGAAGAACAAATAGGGAAAGACTCTTGAAGTGAAAATAACCTGTCTTCACACAGATTTCACATCATCACCACATGCCTGTGCAGGGGTAGAATAATGCTGACATTCAAAATTAGCTTGTCTGTTTATTAGAAACTTTTTGCTTCCCTTTTACTACTCTTTTAGCACTTCCTGGACCCTTTGATTGAAGCAGGCTGCCTTGCCTCTGAATTTACCCAGAACAGTTTATAATTTATTAGTCAGTGGTACCCTTTGAGAGGCAGAAGGTACAAATTTGTATTGCTTTGGAGAGGTGGGAATTAAACCTTTCTTTAAATTTCTGAGCAAGCGTTCCACCACTACTGCTGCCTGGGAATGGTGACCTACTGCATGTTTTGGGGCGCCTGACCCGTTAGCATGTGTTCAGTACAGTTAAAGGGGGACAAGGATGCTAATTCCTCGGAAGAATTAGTCATCTGTGTTCCAACACTACTGAATGTAATGCTAAGCCAAGTCTGCTGATGATTGTTTGGTTGAGTTATGCTGTGGGGAAAGGTACAATGTGACTCTGATATGACCAAAGATGGCAGATCAAGATAAACAGTTGGAAGTCCCTCTACCACAAAGTAAAATATATGTTTGAAATGACAATGTTTTGGTGGAGTTTGTCATGCAATCTGACTAAATCACCAGGAACTGGACTGCCTAGACACTCAGAAAATGTCCCCAGGGAACCAAAGTAGGTTTCTACACAAATTTGATTATCAAATTGATGTACCAAATCAGCTTAGCACCTATCTCAGATTGAAGCCCTTTTGGAGATCTCAGCCTACTTGCCACTCTGCATGCCTTCAGTAAGACAAGAAATTTAGTTCAGTAAGTGAAAAAAAATTGAGTATTCGGCATGAATTGTCCTCCAAATAGCTGTAGATACTTAGTTTACTTAGAGATAGTCCTTTGAACTCTTTCCTGTGTGCTCATGCTACGTAAATGAGAGGACTTACCATTTTTCAACTATAATCACTGAAATGAAGCAGTTGTACATGAAGTATGCTTAGAAACTGCAGAAATCAAGAACAGAAAAAGAACACTAAGTCCTGGAAGAAGAAGTGCTAACAGGAAACTTCAAAGGAAAATTGAGGATTTATGTGTAGCCTTATTTTTGTGCTTCTCAGAAGTCCAAGACAGAAAACAGTATGCAGTGGCAGTGAAATCTTCACCTTAAAGTCCCACTACAGCGTGCCAAAATATGTTTGGTCTTGACAACAGAAGGAAGAAGATTCTTGAAATATAAGAGGTAGTTATCTTGAACCCATCAAACTAACAATAATGGAGATTATGTGAAATGAGTTATCATTTCACTCACAATTGTTCAGAAAAAAAATATCTGAACAATTCTGCTGTATTTCTTCATTTAAGTCAAAAATGGATTTCAGACTATTGCCAAATATACATACTTTACTAAGTAAATAGCATAAATTGATGAGGAGCTCAAATACTATTGAAAAAGCAAGGGGGTTATGTAACAGTAATTGAGTTGAGTTTGTAGATTTAGCAAAGTACTTAAAGTCTTATCAAGTAATCATGTCTTCTTAATTCATTCCATAAATTCCTGTCACAAAATCGTGTTTTTTCCCAAATGATCTTGTGGGTACGGAGTAAAATTTACTAATAGTACTAAAATGATGAATGTTTTGAATACTGATCATTATTTAACACTGAACTGCTTGCCGTCATGATTATAATTTAACAAGAGTCACGAAATCTTGTTAAAAGTCTCAGTGGTCTGCAAAGGCAGAAGACTTAGAAGGTCACTGGAAACACTTTAATTATACATAGTCCTCTTCTTTCCAGTTAGACTTGAAGATAATAGCTTCGGTAACTAAATAGAGCCTTAGGATCATTATGAGTTTAATATCAAAACCTCATTGCTTTAAAAGCCCTGTTCTAAATTTAACAGTCTTACTAATCAAACAATACATCTTGATGCAACTTTTTAGCCTTTTCTTTTGAATTATATTCAATAATCATTATGCAATTAAAATACCTATAATTTTTTTTTGTTTCAATTTCTACCAGAAGTGCAAAAACGATAATTAAAAATCCTTGCACTTTTGTACAATGGAGGCATTTAAAAGTCACAGAACTGGATGAGAGATTGGAAGGGACCTGTGGAGGTCATCTTTTCTATCCCCCCTGCTAAAGTAATGCACCTAGAACAGCCTGCCCAGGAGCACACCCGGGTGGCTTTTGAATATTTCCAAGGAGGAAGATGTAACAACCTCTCTGGGAAACCTGTTCCAGTGTTTGACCACCCTCACAGTAAAAAACTGTCTTCTGATGTTCAGAGGCAACCTCCTGTGTTTCAGTTTGCGCCCACTGCCTCCTGTCCTGTCACTGAGCGCCACTGAAAAGAGCCTGGCTCCCTTTTCATTCACCCTCCCTTCAGGCACTTATATACGTTGATGAGATCCCTCTAAGACTTCTCTTCTCCAGAGAGAAGTGTCAGCGCTCTCAGCCTTTCCTCATATGCTCCAGGTCCTTAATCATCTTCATTGCCCTTCACTGGACTCTCTCCAGTGTGTCCATGTCTCTCCTGTACCGGGGATCCCAAAACTGGACCCAGTCCTCCAGGTGTGGCCTCACCAGCCTTGAGTAGAGGGAAGGATCACCTCCCTCAGCCTGCTGGCAACACTTCTCCTAGGCAACCAAGGAGACGTTTAGTCTTCCCTAACATGGGGGCACATCACTGCCTCATTTTCAACTTGGTGTCCACCAGGACCCCCAGGTCCTTTTCTGTCAAGCTGCTTTAGCCATTCAACGCATAAGTTGACAGAGAAATGTTTACAACTTCTATGTTACTTTTGAGCATCTGCTTAAAACCTTGTTAAAACATCATTATACATAAAAATATGAAGCTATTAATAAAACTATTTTGACACAGTGTCCAAGTTGAATAAACAATGAAATTTTGCTCATTTGACCATTAGAATGAACATTTTAAACCAGAGATAAAATCTGAAAATAAGTTTGTTTGCTGCTGCATTTCATGAGATTTTTCTTTCAGGCTCTGTGTGTGAGAAAAGCTTGAATATATAACTTGATGTTATTATTTTACCCTTTATATTATAGCAGTGACATTCCTTCGGTTTCAGTAGTGGCTTTCTGATAATTTAGCAATTCTCTTTAATGAATTGTGAAATAAATTGACCTGGAAGCAAACAATTCTCTAATCTATTATGCTACTTCTTAACAATTTCTGTTCACTTTAGTGGAATCTTCCTGCTCGAATCTAAGCAATGTTTTTTATTTCTTTCTTCTTCTTACTGATTGTGCAGATTTATTAATTGTCACTATCTGTCTCTCTCAAATTATTGTTTCAGCGGAGTTTTTGTATTTGAATAAGTAAAAGATTTCCCATTTAGAATATTTTTTTTATAAATATTGCTCTTTGTAGAGAGAAAAGAAAACAAATCAAGATAAATTCTCTTGATCATGAACAAATTTACCAATTAGTGCTTAGCAAAAATCTTTTCTCTTCATAACTCCTTTTTGTGTAGACAAGTCTGAGCTACTCAGAACAACAAATAGGGATCAAAAGGAATGGGAGAACTGGAGAAATTAAAAAAAAAATGTATGAAAAAATCAGAATTTCCAATATTTCATTGAATATTTTAGCTTTGATCACTAACCAGGAATGTGGGGGTTCACTTATAGAATCATCTGGGGGAAATACCAAGTGAAAAAACAATGTTGCCAAAGCTGTTCTTTCTTTCTTTCCTTCCTTAAAATCGCTTTGAAAAATAAAATGTCACTGATGAAATTATGTTGTCTGCAATATAAACACTGCAGTCGTTCATTTTCCTCCTGTTAATATAGGTATCATCGTCTGTGATATCAGATAACAAAACTGTTGTAAGAGCTAAAACCTGTTGACCAGGCCTGTGTTAAGCTTTTTTTTTTAAAGGGACTTTTGCTGTAGCAATTCAATTGATACAGATCACCCAGCAAAATATGATCTTTCTATTCCCATACTAAACTTTGGGACAGTGTAAAACTATTGCTACCAAATGGTTGATGCTTTGAATGAAGATGTCTGAAATTGAGTGTAATGTTTGGCAGTGACTTTTTTGGAAACCACAGGCAGTCACCAATGCCTGCTTTATCTGCCTGTTAAACAGGATTATTATTTGCTTCCTCAAAGGCTCATTAAGGCTTAATGAATACATGTAACAAGCTTTAGGAGCTCCAGGTGAACATCCCTGTACAGAACAATAAAGCGTTACTGTGAGTCAGACTTGGGCAAAAGCAAGAAGGTCTTGTGCCAGAGCAGGGCCGTTACACTGGGAACTGCCAAACCAGACCAGGAGCCAAAGCCGACTGTCAAGAGATTTTTTTAGACCTGTAACTCATTGTCAGATACCCCGTTCCCTAGCTTTACTAGGATTACAGCTCTTTACCTTTTCCTCCCCAGCATCACATCTCTTCTGTCCTTCAGGTGTCTGCCCCACGCAGAATGCCAGCTGGTACAGTAGTGTGTTAGGGAGAAAATATTCTTGCATGGAAAGTCTTCAGCTGATTCCCGTAAGAGAATTTCAATGCTACTTTGTCTAAATCCTGTGGTTCCCATGTCATGCTTTTCCTGTCCCCCTTGTGGGCGGCAGCTCCTCTTGTTGTATGGAATAAACTTTATTTGACAAGGACCTATTGCAGATCCCGCCCTTTACAGGAAATTTAAACTTGTGCTGCATTTGCAATAAAAAGAGCTGTGTAGAAGCAGAAAGTGTCATCTTTGAAGAAGGATGAGATATTTCTGCAGTCAGTGAGGGACGTTAGAGGATTTCTGCGTAGGGATCTTGACATAAATTTCCTTTTTACTTCCAGACATTACCACACAAAGAGATGCTCATTTCCAGTGAGTTGGCATTTCATTGTTGTGAGTCGTTTAATGTTGTTTTCCTTTGACAAATGGTACCTTTTCAACTAAATAAAATAAGTTAAAAAACGAACTGTGTGAGAAACTGGTTAACTAATATCTGTGAGAAAGTTTCAAAACTGTGTGTAGAAATAAAGCTAAAGCAATGGAAACCAACTCAGGCAAGTTAAGTGAAGCTGGAATTCACAACTGGAGTTGTTTTGAAGATGCCTGTATATCATTACAGATATGCTATACGTTTGTAAGTGTATTTATTCAAACTGCTTCTGCTCTGGTATTCATTTGCCATGAGAGCTGAATCGCTGAGAGAACAAAGGTCAAATCCTGTCTTCAGATAGGCATGTTCAGTTCCTGCCTGTTTAATGAGAGCTGAACTTTCAGAGCACTGCTGCTTCCCAAGTGTTGCCAATGCGGCTGAAGTCTTGAAGTAATAGAGTCTCAGGGGAGGCTTTGTTCTTCTGAAAATTTCACATAAACTTCAGCTGGGGTGATTCAGATAAACTAAAATGAATCCTGGCACAAATATCCAACTTATTGTCATCTTTTTTGTTATTTGTTTTGAACACTAGGCCATAAGGATATAGTCAATATTGTTATACTGTGTGACTATATTGAATTTTTTTAACATAAGCAAGAGCTCAGCCCTTAAACTGGAAATAAATGTATTTATTGGTGGGATATAAACAAAAAGATGATAAGATTTTATATTTTTCATCGTAACAGCCCTCTTTGTTTTGAACTGATGAACTTAGGAGTGAAATTGTCCCTGGTAGAACAGGAAGAATTATCCTTGGGCTGTGAATAGGGGCGGGGAAATACCTTTACGATCTTTGGGACACTCTTGTGTTTACCATGGATAGCAGTGTCCAAAGTGTAGTTTGATTGACATATCACACCGGTGGATTTGCTCCAGTATAAACTGTTCGACTGGAAGAAACCTTTGACCATGAAGTTATCAAATCTCAGTAGAAGTATACCAAAGACCAAATTCTGTGCAGAGACACCCTCATCCAGTGCTCTCCTGCCCTGCCCTGCTCCTGTGCGGCAACCTGTCAGCAGGAGTTCGTGTTCTTCATCTGCGGGCTGTGAGCAGGAAGCTTGGGTCTCTTTCACTGCCTGGTTCTGCCAGAATTGCCATGGGGCAAGAAGAGATTGTTTCCTCTACACTCGAAGTGTAGAGGAAACTGGAAACAGATGCCTATGGAGGTAACTGCCTTTTGGCATGAAGAGATAGGAAAAGGAGGAAGAGGAGGATAAGGATGTGTTGAGATGGACAGAACTAGACTTGGGCATTGTGGTTGGCATGTTGGGAAGCAATGGATATCTAGCAAAGGCTGCAGGGGCAAAGGACTAGAGGAGAAAGGGGGAAAACTCTAGAAAAAAAGGGACCTCCTTTGTCTTCTCAGAAATAGTTGTGAAACACATAGTCATCAAATTGTCATGGCTATAGTATGAAAGGAACAGACGTGGCACAGATCTTTCCTGTCTGTGTGATCACAGGACAAACATTCCTTGGAGGGTAGTGGGGGAGGAAGAAATTACTCACAAATAATAGGCTGATTCCTGTGCTACATCTATGAATATGAGTGGCCTAGGAAATATTAGGTCAAAAGTTTCATAACTTGTCAGCATTTGTGTTGACCTGAAACGGATTCTTCAAATGTAGATTTTTATATTTGAGGGCAGCCTTACATGGAGAATGGCATGTGACTTGCCAAAAAATTAAAAGACTTCTAACAGCGGGCACCCCAAGTCAGCAATTGGTGACCCCAGTTCTTTACAGGAGAGGGAGTCTTTACATCCAGCTTGTCCCCATCATCTGTCTCACCAGTCATTACATCCATGCAAAACCTTTTTACATCTGAATTGAGATCCAAATTGGTAAATGGCATTGAAAAAATATTTAGTAGTCTTAGAGCTGTTTTAGTATAGGCCTTCCTAGGTTAATGCATTCTCCTGATGACAGATTGAGACTATAACATTGATAGAACCTTTTTTCTTCCTTCTTTTTTTTTTTTTTTTTTTTTTTCTTTTAGGGAAACCATTTCCCTAAGACATTCATAATTACAAAAGAAAATGCATGCCAAAGGCTGACAATTTCACCATGAAGAACAGCTGCTTTAAGTCCCCTCACATTCCTCATTGGATGATGCTTCAAAAGCATTTCCCTAATCTCTAAAGGCTCACTTCAAATCAAAACACCAATTCTTGGGCATTTGAAACTGCGCAGATCTTCATTTCTATTCAAGAGGAAGATCTGACACATTGTTCACTAGTTCATCTTCATGAGCTTTAGGACTGCTTTTGGTGTATGACAGGCAGACCACCGTGATTTTGCCGACTTCAACGATGTGAACATGGAAAGAGTTTCCCACCTGGAAAAGTGTTTGAGGAGTTTATACGTTTGCTCAAATAAGGACAAAATCTTTCTAATCCCCAAACTGTTCTTGAATTGTTGAATAAAGGAGAAAAAAAAAGGGGGGACCCATTGGTTGGGTCAATCAAAATATTTTGTGTCAGTCTTTTTGAATAATTTTGTTTTCGTCTGATCTTTCAGTTTATTTCTTGTATAACAGGTAAGCTACAACTAGTAACAACTAGAAACAGGGTATAATTTTATATCGAACCTGAAACTTGGATTTTTTAGCAATTTTGAGCCTCCAACCATCTGTAGCATGTAATAATAAAATAGGAATGTAGCTTTTTAAAAGGTTACAGCATTGCAAATTTAACCTCAACTTCAAACCCACCTCCACCAATAAAAGGGATTATTTGTGGATTGTAAAATTCAAATATATTCCTCCCTCACTTTTGTGCACACTAGCTGTTCCTGGTCTGACTAAAGCATTGTAGATAAAGGCAGAATTGAGTTAGAATTTAATGAGCTTTTAAAGCAATGATACAACATGGTAACAATTGAGCTTGATTTATCACAATTCCACTGGGAAACAAAAATTAAAAACATTTTGTATTTCATATATTTTATTTTTCTTGAGGTTCACTATTAGCCCCAGACTACTCATAGGAAGAACACTGCTTTACCTCAGTATGTCTCCTGTGTTCATTTACAGAAAGGGTGCCCAAAAAACTCCTGGAAGAAGAAGGCAGGATTGCAACAAAACACTGAAAGATAAAGATAAATAAAAGAATACGAAGGCATGGTACCAAATAAACACTTATGAATCAGCTGACCACCAACATTACTTTGCATTTCTTTTAAATTTGATTGCTTGTCATTCTGAAAGCATTTTAATCTTCAAACTTCCTATTCCATTCTCCACAACGAAGTATGGTACCAACCAAATGCTTCATCCTGAAAAGCAGTCAGGCATTTAAACCATTTTTGCTCACATAAAACTTGTCTGTACTACTTTCACCAGGTGTCGACGAGTACCTAAACACTAAGTTAATTAGTTGAAGTCACCACTCCCTTCTACATGTATTCATATAGAATTCATATAGAATTCATATAGAATTCATATACATGGCATTCATAGAGGATTGTAAAAGGAGGAAGGCAGCTAAAGCCTGAAAGCTAATAAGCAGCCCTTCTGGAGAACTTCGTAAGTTTGGCTGAATGTTCTCAAAGGCTGCATTAAAAAATTACATTAGTAAAGAGAGATAGGGTCATTTGTTCAAAAATGCATGCCCCTTTGGCTTTCGCTTGACATTTATAACATACAAAGTAATTGAAACCACAGTCGGGGCAGTTAAGGTAGCTCTGTGAACAGCAGTAATTCAGCAGGTGGTAACAACATTAATTTAGAAAGGAACAGAACTGACCTCCTCACTTTTTTAAAACTCGGGATCTTATTTTATTGTTTTTGAGAAAGCTTCTAAGAGAATGTAAAAAAGCTTATATGATACTTTGAGAAATATAAAATTAATTCTCTTATCACCCAGATGCAGCCTTGATACCAAAGTAATGAATGCATTAGAAATACCCAGAGATTAGATTTTCTTTATGTTTCTAATCAGAGACACTTAGTTTAGGTAGCTCAGATCCACAGTTTTGGATTTGTGAAAAACAAACAGCTTATGGTTTCAGAAAGACCTTATATAAACATAACCCAAATGAGGTTTTCTGTTGGCTCAGAAATGAAAGAGCACCCAATCTGGTACGTTAGATCTCTCAGCAAGCACCACTGGCCCATTTTAAATCATTTTACTGCACATACAGCTGCACTTAGGTGTATGCAGCACTTTTCCAGACATAACAGAAGTATCAGCAGAAAGTAGGAGTACAGATTTTCTTGCAGGATTTCAGTTCTGTAAACATAAAGGCATAGCAGGTGTTCATGACAAATTTATTTAACACCAAAACAACTAGTATTATTTTGGAAAGTTAAAGCTGTCAGTTCGAGTCTGAATCATAGTCTTTGTTTACTTGACATCTTTATAGCACAAATCACTCCAAGTGCCTCTCAAGAAATTCAGCATCATTGCAGCAAGTCCCGAGGAATGTATCATCACCACCATTTTACAGATTTGAAGACCGAGGGCAAGGAAGTCAGTAGAGCTTCTGTTGCACAACAAGGACTAAAAACATCATAACCACTGGAATGACTGCTCAAAAGATTGTACTATCGGCCTGCTTTGCTGTAAACCTAGACTCCAAGCTTCACTGTAAATCTGCACCCATGAAGCACTTCATTCACAGTTTAACACCATTTGCGCCCCCAATGCAGGCTGGTACTAGCTAATTTAATAGTTGGAGGTAGTGACCTTACCAATAATTTTATACAGATTTTTTATTGTTGTTGAGTTCTGGTTGGGGTTTTGGTTTTGTTTTTGGTCACTGCCATTAACTTACTGGCAAAGCCTTTTTCTCCTGTTCTGTTTTTTCTGCTTTTTGGGGCACGCTTTCCCTTCTGATATTATCTATATGTATAGGTGATTTTTTTTTTCCTCCTTTCCTTGCCTTTTCCCAGAGAAGAGTTATGTTCATTGCTGATACAAAAAAACCCTATGTATGGACACATAATTATTTGGTTTTGACTTTTATGTTTCAGAATGTTGGGGATCCAATTGTTCTGGATCAAGATATATGTTCTAAATAAATTGAACATAGAATGAACAATAGTGTGTACTTTCTCCCAGTTTTATTATTTCTATTTATATGGTTCATTTGCAGCTGCAGTTGTAAGCTTTCACTATAATGTAATTTCCACATTACAATTATTTCTTCAGAAATCAATTTTGCTGCTAAAATCACCTCAGCAAGGTAAGAAAAGTCCAGGGTATTTCCTCTGGTTACAGGTCACTTGCGAATAAATCCTTTTCCCTACGTTTGCCTTGACAAATGTCACATGAGTGATAGAACAGGTGAATTTTAATGAGATTTAGATATAGAAGTGTGTAGGAGGGGAGAATATTACCAAATGTTTTACAACAACATATGTTATTGACTAATGGTGTTACTCAAAATCATAAATAATGAAAGAAATTGATATTGCGAGTGCAGTTTGTCTAGCATCTCCCAATTATGCAAGTGCTGGATATGTATCAAGTTTATGGCGTTGTGTAAATCTTTATTAAACCCTATAAAAGGTTTACACTTTTGTAACAATATGCAAATAGACCTTTTAATTTGCTTAACGCCCTATCAAAATAAAATCCCCATAGGCTATGAAGGCAGCAGTAAACAAAAGTCTCTCAGGAGCTTGCTGCTGACCTTTTTAAAACTTCCAGGCTTCCAGGTACTGTAGGGAGTACCAAACTTGCTGCAGTAGCTTCTCTACAGAGTAGATGACAGATGATGTTTTGGAGGACTGAGTATTTTCTTACAGTATGTATTAGTTCATGATGGACACACTGTCCATGTGGACATACTTTTTCTTAACTGGCAAGTGGGATAGGAGTTGCTCTGAAAAAGCACCAGGAAGTGAGGGCTGCAGGTCCGTATTTCTGTCCAAAGGCTCATGCTATGGTGCTCGGGTGATGTAGGTTCAGTTGAAGCTGAATTTCATAGATATTTCCCTATTTGTTAGGTGAATCAACTCATGGGAGTAACTCTGTCCTCACTGACCACTGGGACCTTTGGGCAGCTAAACACCTACTCTTGGAGACACACTACAGGGTATTCTGTATTCTGACAGCCCAAAACAAACACAAGCTGTATTCAAGAAAAGCTAAGGCCTTTCATATCAGAAAAAGAAGGAATGTGTTCTAGGAAAAAAATAAAATCACGACAGTATGATAGTTATGTGCACTGCTTTTGTATTTTATCCTATAATTGTTAATAATTTTCACTTCCAGGGAAGCATCCTAACCTGAAGGACACAGACCTGCTTCCTCGGCTTATATTTTAGACTGGTTTAGTTTAATGTTTGCACTGCATTTAAGGGATGCTATTAAGAAGGCAGACTGCCGATACCCCTACTCAACACTGCTCTTGGTCTGGTTGTAGAGAAGTCAAGCACAAGTGGGAAGAGTGCATGGATGTGAATTTAAAATAGGGACGTCTTGGATCCTGAGAGAGCGGTTCATATGAGCCACTTGTTTTTGGACTGAGCAGTGTTTCCTCTAGAGAAGTTGCTCTGAAATAGAAATTAAAATGCTGAAGGGCAGGATAGTGTTGTGAGTCTTGTGAAGAGAGTGACACCTTTGAGAACCTCTGAGTCAGGTGCCAAAACCCCAAAGAGAAATGGAATTTAAAGCAGTTTCCTGATGTCAGCCTCACTTTCTCTTGGTCTAGTTAATATCTTGGGCAGCACTGCATGGTTTTTATTTCTTTCTGGGGCACCTCAGTAGTACCTGTGTTTCTCTTGTATTACTATCATTATGTTTCTAATCCGTTTCTAGTAAAGAATTACTTAACTGAACCAAATCTCAATGGAAATCATCAGAATTGTCATGAAGTAAAACTGGACAATAGCACCCATATCAGGTTTGCCCTGTTGATGACTATCCCTCCTCCAGCTAAACACCTTAATAGATGTGCAATACTATTGGCCTAATGCTTCAAGTCAAATACATGTTTAAGTGCACTGCTGGATTGGTTCCAGAGTCAGTAAATAGAGATTTCAAGATCGAAGTGCTACAAAAGTGCAAAAGATTGTAACTATTGCCACTGAACAAGCACACTCTGTTCCATTTATTAATGTATTTATGTTTATAATTTTTAATGCAGTTTTCCCTCCTTATCTTAACCACCTAATAGAAACGTCTGCTAGAGTAAGGGGACAGCAGACTGAAAGTCAGTGTTTTAAATATTAACTAAAATTCATGCAGTTTGAAGCCAACATTTGAAGAATATCTAATTATAACATAGCAATTTGTTGATTGGTAAGTTTGCTTTCTCCTCTCAATATGCCCAGCAACTATTATGCCTTTGTTATTTGCAATCCATTGTTAATATATCATTCATGCATCAGCGTTTATTTTAATATTGCTGATACTACATTGTTTTTCCCTAGCTGCACACAGCTCCATTTTGTATTTCAGGTTCTATGTCTTAATTTTAAGTCATTCATGGCCTTTTTTACTATTATGTGTGAGGGTAAGTTTGTGAGTGCATGTGCTTACATATGGCAACATGAAGAATTTCTTCAGTTCTTACATTTTTTAATTAGCTTTAGAAAATATCTTTTGGTCTCTATGCAATACAGACATTTTATTTTCTTTATATGCAGCTGAAGCAGACTTCTAAGCAACTCTGGAACAAAGATTTACTGTGGAATAAGAATGGTAATAATATTTTACATTTAGATAAGACTCATCAAAGTGGTTCACATGCTACCTACACGTAAGAGTAGTGATGAATTGCAGGTCCTTCTGAATTGTGTGCTTAAACAAGATGGTTGGCAAGAAGCAGAGACCAGTGCTGAAATGCTGTATCTTTAAAAAGCCTTGTTGTTTTTTTTTAATTCCTTCTACTGTATAGATTCTGTGTGTTTGGTTTTCTTCTCAGTAAAATTGAAACAAATTCACAAAAGGAGCCTGGGTAACACTTTTCTTTCTTCTTTTACCTTTAAAAAACTGCAGTTTAAAAAACTTTCTACCTTTAAAAAACTTTCTACCAACTGCAGTGATTTGACATCTAAAGGTCTTCCCATTGAAATATTCTTCTCCTTTAAAAAGATTTACAGACTAAAATAGGATTAATACATAATGAGAAAGTTAAAATCATAAAGAAATGCAGATTGTGTTATAATTTGGAGACTTTGGGGAGAAGGGGTAGCAGTCTGGGCACACTGGGAGTTAACATATATTTTATTCCCAAACTTAGTCCATATATTTCCGGTTGTCTCCTTTTATATTTGTTATTGGAGATCATCCTTCAGGAATACTTTGTATATTAGCATTATAATGATTTTGATGTTTGGTATGAAACTTCCTTTATGGTTGAGTCATGAGTTTGTAGGTTTTCCTTTTCCTAAAAAAATTTCCATTTCCTTTTGACTGAGTTGCTTTGATCAATAAAAGACCCCCAAGGAACGGTAGTTCTGACTCTGGAAATGCATTCATTGAGATTTGAGTCAACAACTAACAGATCCAATAAAATCCCAAGCTAGTTTGCCTGAGTCTGGATGCATTTCAGAGATATGCCAGGCTAAGACCATATACATTAGATATTTTGAAGAATACATGCTTATCTCTTTCAAAGGGGATATGTAAAAATAGAAAACATCGTAAATGAACAACGGGACTTGATGAAGGTGCCCACTCCCAAAGCCATGGAGCATCTTTCCTTCCAAGACATTCAGCTCACTCTCTAAACTAAGAGAGTGGTAGGATGAACTGGGATGCAGGTGCGATAAAGGAATTGGTCATATTTTATGGGATGTAGGTGAAACCTACATTCTAAATATTCTTCACTAGACTTCAGCCTTAACCTAGCAGCTCCTAACTTCCACAGGCATCTTGGGGTTCATCTCGCCAAATGCAGGCATTTTTGTCTGCTTTACTTGTCTAGCCTTGCTTTACAGCCAGTTGAAATAGAGAGATACTCTAGGTCACATTTGTCTCATTGCAAACCTAGCGTTTAAAATAGATCAGATGAATCACACCCTAGAGAGGTCCATTTCTCTTCATTGATTAGAAAAGGAGCCTAAATGTCTAACGTGAGGGGAGATGGAGTCTATCTCTCAGGACCTTGCAGCAAAGGGTGGTGCCATGCAGGCACCAGTCAGCAAGCTCTGGGATAGCTGCTTTGTCTACCAGAGGGCAGTTTTTAACAGTTCTGGAAACCATGTAATCATGTTAGTGTAGTCTCCTAACTACACTCTTTGACTTGCTATTCCCACATTTGGAGTGAAATATTTGGCGTTGTTTTCATCCCTCCCTGGAATTACAGTGCTGTTACAGAAATAACCTCCAGTTTCCACTTGCAGGTTCTCCAGATGTTGGAAGCTATGCTGCCGTTAATGCTGGACTTTTTTAGGATTCTGGTTTGCACGTTCAAATCTAGACCATTGATGTAGGCTTTCAGTGTTCTTTCACAGGGACACTTTGGCACCAAAGCAATTTCCATGTCAAGTGAGCTACCAGGGAGCAAGAAGTCACCTGCATACCAAACTTAGAGCACAGAGACACAATGAAGTTGTGGAGCAAATGTCAGAAAGGATCTGCAAAGGTAAGAGAGCTAGGAACTGCAGGGCATAAATGCCTTTCATGACTGTGCAGAGCACATGTCCAAAATTCATTGCAGAATAAGCATAGCAGCCCACCTACCTCAGGACAGCAATCATACGGACAATGGATGTTGCTTAATCAACTGTAGTGTTAGAATGAAAGAGCTGAAAAAAGAATAGGTCAGGGAAAAGAAAACTGGATCTATGTACCCACACAGGCATGACAGATTCCCTTTTCCACATGCTAATGCACTGCTGGCCCTGAAACGTGCTTTCAGAGTTCATCACAGTCCAGCACACAGAAGCATGTCCTGCATCTCTCTCATCTGGTGCTCCTACTTCTGTGCCTGGAATTGATCAAATATCTCTGAGTTATGGAACCAAATTCCTGACAAGCATAGACATCTAGAGGCTGTGCCCAAGCTGTTATTTACCTCCAACTCTTGATGAGTCTCTTCAGAACTGAGAAGGACATTATCCTGTTTTGAAAATGATGAAAATTCATAAAAGAAAAGTGTTTTCAGATAAGGAGTTTAGAATTGTACAAGTCAGTGTTTTCCTCATGATGGACCTGTGGTGAGGGGCTGATTCTTCAAGCACAGTAAGCAACCCACCTTCATAGTCACGTTTGTGGAAAAAATAAAGTCTGATATGAATTTTCCGTTCTTTGAGGTGCCTTTCATTTTCTTCTCTAAGTTGAGTAATGAAATTTAGACTATGGCTAATTGCTGTCTGAACCTGCATCACAAGGAAAATTCATACTAGTGCAAAAAGACAGCACAATACCTATTGCTAAATATATTGCCTTTAAAGCCTTCTTCATAGATACAAGTAAAAGATTCAAGGTAATAGGCTTTGGAAATTACCTTGCACTGATTTCTCTTCTTAGCATAAAACTTCAACAGAGTGGTTACTCTGTTTGTTGAAGTTTTCTTTTTTCTGAAGGAAAATATATTATCCTAATTCTTCAAACTATTTATTCAAAGACTAATACAAAATATATTTCCCCATTAAACCGTAGTGGTGCATACCTGAGTAATATAGAAGGATTTAGGTTTCCTTATCCAAAGTTCAGATGGTAATTGAGCAACATGCATTTACATATAACATGACATTAACAACATGGTCTGACTTGGAAAAAAGAGAAAAAAAACATTAATAAGTCATATCGGGATAAATCAGAAGAATGTTGCACTGCAAACAAGAAAACTTTGGCTGACCAGGTAAACGAGGAGATACAGAGTAAGATAAAATACAGACTCTAGAATGTTACTAGATGCATTCATATATAAGGAATTAGGGTTAGATCCGTTTCCCCTGGAAAAATCCATGTAACTATACAGACATCATTCTTTAATACTTGTAAAATAACAACCAACAATGCCACAGTAGCTGCTGCAAAGTCTGTTTTCTTCAGGATTGGGTTTTATAAGTCACAGTTTGCCTGCTTTTTCCAAATACATTGGTGATATAATAAAATCTATGACTTCTCCTTTCAGATCTTGCCAGTTTTGATACAAATCATTATGAGATGGAGCAGCCACTCCTCCTTTTTTTGAATACAAATGGTTAATACTGTCTTTGGTTCTCCTTTGTATTTTTCTGATTTTATTTCATAATCACTGGTACATGTTATTTCTTTGCTATCTTGCTGAAGGTACATTTTCACAGCCATGAAGTTCTCTCATAATTATACTTGAGAATTTGCACACATTTAGCCTTTGCGCTTCCAGTCCACAAAATAATTTTGTGGCTCCTGTACTTCTTCCATTCTTGAATATCTGATAAAAAACACTGACACCAAAACTCTTCCACAGTTGTTCGCCATGATTAATTCACGACCTCCTTGCTTTTTTGTATGAGAATTTCAGAAGCTTTTTGGCCATAACACCATTTCACTTTGACCTGATTTTCCAGTACTGCCCACCTAGCCTTTTATCATCTGTGCTTTTCAAACCTCCTTTAGGTAGCAGTAGGGAAGGTGGCGGTGGCATGAATCCCTTGTTAGCGGTGCACAGCTTTTGCCATGCTAATACTCCCAGACTGCTCAGGGATATGTCTCTTGACTGTAAGCCTGCGGCTTGCTGTTATTTACCAGTCTTCTCATCTGTCACCTGCTGAATGTTTTTTTCAATGCCAATTTTGTATTTATTCCCGCATCCTGCATAAAAAAACATATTGAATAGTGTCAGAGTGAATACTAGCTCCTCTGAAAACATTCTCATTCAGTGATGAGTCCTCATTGACAGCTACTTTTGGAGATCCATCACTTTTTATTCCATTTAACATGTGCTTTATTTTGATACAGTATATACGTAATTTTTAAAAATCTGAATGTCAGATGATTTAAGTCAAAAGTCTTACAAAAATCTAAACATATTCAGTTGTCTACAACAATAGCTTTATCAGCTAAACATGCAATCCCATAAAAGAATTAAATCAGGTTTGTCTGACAAGGTTTATTTTCCACAAAACCATTTTGACTGGCATAAATTATATCCCTATCCTCTCATTCTTTATTAACTGGTTACTGTATTACCTCTTCTATTATTTTTTCCAGATGGATGTTAGACTTACCAGCCTGTAAATACCCTGGTTATCCTGCCTGCCCTTTCTACATTCTGGCACATCTGTAGCAGTGTTTTATTGTTCTGTAATATTCCAAATATCTGAAGAAAATTAAAAATTAGCATTACTGGGAAATTTTTTAAGCTGGGTCTGATGTTTATGCTTAGTAGCTGTTAAAACCTCTTCAGTTTATAATAGGCTGCAATATACTACAACGTCCTCTTAAGGGTAAATGCAACATCAGGGTTTTTTTCCATGCAGTGCAGACATATTTATCAAACACATCTGCCAGCTCTGCATCAATTTTTAACAATTTCAACATTTCCAATTAGTACACTCACAACAATGTACGATTGCTTTTTTTCCCATTTTGCTTAAAACCCCCAACTTTTCTTTGTGATTAATAATCCCTACATCTTTAGTATTCTGGGGTTTTTAATCAGCTTTCTGCACTTCATAACTTTTAGTGTAATTTGTCTCCTATTTTCCACTTTCTCCTTCATTATACATTGCATTTTCAATTTCTTATGAATGCCTTCATAGCATCATTGAAGCAAGTTTAAAATTTAACTAAATTTTTTGTTTGTTTGTTTGTTTGTTTTGCTCTTCAACAGATCTCATTAGCTGTGGACAAAGCACAGAGCCACAGAAAAGGACTTGACTTCTGGATGCCTTCTGGTGCAGCTGGAACTAGGTGGAGTGATGCTATTTTGTCATCTGCAAGTTTCACAGTTGTTGTATGGACAGCTGAGTCAGAAGTCTCTTCCCTTTTCATATAGGCATGCTGTAAATGTACAAGAGATTGTCCCTTTTTGTCATTGTGCTTCTGTGCTCCTGGCTGTAATCAGTGTGGCTCCGCAGAGACGGCTGCTTGTGAAGTATCATTTAGCAAATGGCAGAGCGCAGGACAAAGAGGTGTCAACACTTACTCTGTGGAAAACATGATGTCACTCAATTTTTTTAACCCATCGGTTAATATACAAATGGTTATTTTCAGTCTCGGCTGATCACATCATAACCTTTCTTATATAAAATACAATGTGCAAAACCAATAAAAAATCCATCTTCCTGGCAAAATACTGAGTGGATTTAATTCAAACTTGGTTTTGCAATATATCTTTTTCTATGATCTGGAATCTAAGAATCTTTGATACACCAAATGCTTATGATGAAATCATTACTGTACTGAAGCATTTTTATTTTTTTTTAATTGGTCATTATGTTTGAATACCTATGGATTTATTACCAAAGACCCACACTGTCAATAGAGTATGTGTGTGTTATGGTGTGTTATGGACAGGAACCTGGGAAAGCTGATACTGAATTGATCTTCCTTATCTACACTGAACAGTTCAAATTCTGTAAACCCTGGGGTAATTTCAAGAAAGACTTAAAGTCAATTTCAAATGAAACAACAGCTGGATCTTCCATTCAAACTGAAAAATTCAATTGCAGTTTTACAGTGAAACAACTTTAAAAAAGAAAAACTACAGGCTTTAAAAGCCCCCCAGTAACTGCGTCTCAGAGCAGTTCATATTAAAAAATTTGTCTTCCTTGCCTGAAATCTGATTCCATTTGAAGAGAAGACATGCTCCAGTACTATTTATTAGCCATGCACCTTCCTATTTATTTATTTATTTATTTATTCATGGTTTTTAATATTGGGAAGGCTATAAATTGTTTCTGAACTATGACATCTTCGATTTTATAGTCCTGATGCAGACCATCAATGAGAATTCCTCATGCTTTGAAATATTCATCTGGGTTTTTTTATATTTTAAAGCTTCTCACCTGTGTTTTTCAGTAGTCCATTTAAATATATGCATAATATACATGCATACATTATGTATATACAGTAAAAGTACTCCAGACAGACTAAGACAATTCCTCAGGTCCTGACATATAACTTGCCAGTCCAGGAAGATCCGACCTGTACAGTTCAGCTGTACTCTACTGGACCTTTATGGCCTTTACTGGACAAAACCTATACTCCCACGTCACAAGATAATTTATTTTCTATAGTAGTTTAGGAAATAATTGAACACAACAAAAATTTTTTTTAGATCTAAAATTCTTATTTTTTTATAATTCCAATCATTTCCATTAACAGAGCAACTTTCATCCAGATAGGTTCCAAAAAATGTGTCCTGTCAGACTGGATTTCTTCCACCATGAATGTGAACCTTCCCCTGACAATTTCCATCAGCTCTCAGGAATGAACCTGTCCTGTAGAGATTTATCATTCATGGTCTAAACAGGTGTAATTTTTTTTGTCTCATGAGATCTGACATGGGTATGTGCCCAAAAAGTGCAGCAAAGCATGTTTTGACAGGAGTATAAAGTCTTTTCATAGGTTGCATATGTTCCTACTGGTGTCATGTACCAAGAGATAGTCACAAACGCTTATTTTTACGCAGGCCAAGTCCCATAGGCTGCTGCAGAAGGTAGATTCTGGTCACTTAGATTAAATTCCTGTTATGAAACATCCAGTAGGGAACCAGTCCCCAGTACGGTCTCAGAAATGTGTGCCATGCTAATGGATAATACATAGAAGAAAATTCATTCATGACAAGTAAACTAATACTGAAAAAGCTAACTGCAAAGCACAATATATTCTTTCTGTTCAGTGCTACATCAGTGATAGCTGCTAGTAATTCTATTAATTTCTTTCATTAGAGGTAGGTTTTTTTCAATGTATATTACCAAACAGAAAGCATCACTAGTCTTAGAAAAGTGCGAAATGAGGTTGTATAAAACCACTGCTGCAGTTACAGAAGGTATTAAATGTGAATGAAGGCTGGCAAAGTCTTTTCATGGAAAATTTACTCTTGTCAACTTGATAAAGTTATCTCAAAAATAACAACATTCAGGCTTTCTCAAGTTCAGGAAAGCTAAGATTGAATGACAGTGAGGGAAAATAGAACAAAAGCAATTTTTAAAAGAAGTCAGTCTGAAACAGGACACCCGTTAAAGAACAATGTTCGTGAAGATCAGGGAAATAATTGCTCAAGGTCTATAAAACAACTCCCTTCCCTAGCTGGAAGCTCTATAGCTGTCAGTTGCTAACTGAAATTTTTTTAGTGGATGGGCAACTGCAGCATGTTTCTGCTTTGGATATGGCAAATCTTACTAAGATTTAGTACTTGTAGCTGTGAGCTTTAATAATGGTTTCAAAAGGGACATCCCTTGGGAATGGAGACCGAAAGGACTTTAATCTCCTAGAATGGTTTCTTCCAAAACAGCATTTATGCATCGCAGAAAAGTACAAAATTCGTGTTTTCAGTTCTATCAGTCCAAGAAGTCTTGGTCTTTATGACAAAGGTTCTTGCATTTGTCACACCTCTAAGTTTGTTAAACATGGGAGGACAGCCTTTCTGTTTCTCATGAACATCAGTACCCCTATACAGAGACATGCATGGGTGCATGCATACCCAGAAAGACTAGTGGGATATATGGACATAAATGAAAAAAGGACAGCAGAAATCAAGTTTTATGTAAGAAATAACTGTACAGACTATTTGGCACTGGAAACACTCTATGGGTCAGATTAAGAAGTCCTGAAACAGCAAGGGTAATAGTATTGATTTGGAAGGAATGTCTGGTTAATTTTTCACAAGGCGTAGATTCCTCAAAAATCAATAACTTTCTGCTGTATCTTTATTCTTCTGAATAAACTGTGTCTGTCTAAGAAACTTGATTCCTAAGCTCAATTAGATTCATAAAACATTCACAGACATACACAGCACAAAAGAAACACAAGCTTTCCCAAGCAGCAGCAAGCATTTAACCCCAAGGCAGGACAAAGTGAATTATTCTCTCTTGATATAGTGTTGTCCTTGCACAGATGTGATTTCTTTTTTTTTCTGTAGTGCTATAATTTTCTTTATTTCTTTTGGCAATACACAGACATGTACTCAGAAATTCTTTTAAAAGTTTCCCTTCGTCCCATGAATATTACATTTACTGTATCACTTTTTACATTTTTAAAGCATACGAAAGAAAGACATCTATTCTTACAAATGATACAAGCAAGGATGCACATGGCGTTCCTGCTGCAGTAGGCTGGCAAATGCTCTTTGAAGGAGAGATAATACAGCTGGAAGGACAACAAAAGGAAGAAATTGTGAGATCAATGTAAAAATCAGGGAATTTTACCTAGAGGAGATTGAGGCAAACTCCACCTTGAATAACATTCCGTGAAACCTAGATGTGCTATGTTAGCTACTAAGTTAATCTTTCTGCATCTGATTTATTTAGCTCCATTGATTACAGAGCCCATGCGGGAATAAAGCTCTTGAGATAAACACCTGAATTTGCATGTCTGAAACTAAATTGTGTAAATACCTTTCCTCTTCCTTTGGAAAGATGCTGACTATGACTACATGGCCATATTAGACAACTGATCTCAGTTACAGTTTTCCAAATGTATTAAATATGCCTTTGCATCACACAGTTTACTCTGTTCTAAACTGGCCTCCATGCAGATTTTATGTTGTGCTGGGTGGACATAAAAAGTAATCAAGACTTAGATCCTTAGCAGGAGCCGCTTCAGCTCATATGAAAGCCCATAGCCAAGAGTTGCATCCTGAGTAGGAGCCTTGCCTAATCACATGAAAGTCAGTTAAGCAGCAGTCACGGTCATTCTTCTTCTTAAAGGCAATGTATTAAATGGCTTGTGAACGGCACTCCCCTCTCCTCCTTAATCTGCCTGCCCCTTCCACCTCAGAGTCAGTCTATTACGAGCAATGAGTGCAAATGCTGGCAGACAGGACAATTTTACAGAAACTGAACCCATTTTCTGCAACAATTTTGACATCTTCCCCACACCAAATTTGTATTTTATATATTTTGCCAATATTCGTATGTATCTATCTAGACTATCTAGATGGTCTGTAACCAATTTGCTGTGGCAATGGGGAGGGAAGAAGAAGTAGTTAATTAGCACTAGAATAACACCCTCTCCTCCAGACAGTGAACAATCAAGTGGAGTACTGGGATGCAAACCTGCGGTAGTGGATGTCACCTTGAGTACTGTTAATTAATTGTTATGTCTGCACAGGCACAAACTTATCCTTAACTGTAGATGTAAGGCATGTTAAAACATACTTTGAAGCTTGAGAGTGGATTCAACAGTCCATGTAGCTACAGCAAGCTTGGAAAATGCTAAAATAATTGTAAGCTAAAGAAGGTGGAGTTTTTTCCACAGAATTAATGGCAGAGAGGGTATAGAAATCTGGATACATCATCAAACTTTCTTATTCTAAAATTATTTCTGATGAAACATTGCAGCAGTGAAGATGGGTAACCTCAGCAGCAGAGAGGACTGTGGTCACAGAAATTTCCATTGTTTTACATAACTGGTCACACTGATGGTCAGAACGTACAAAAAGTATCTCTAAATAGTAAGCTATATAGTTCTATTTTCTCTAATTCAGTATAGTACCATATGAGGTTTGGGGTTCTTTTTTTGTCAGAAAACTTACAGTAACATGCAGGAAAAAAAGAAAAAAATCCCATTAATTTCACTTTCAGTTATTTTTTTCTTCTGGATTGTGATCTTTCAAGTTTCACTTGAAAAATTTTAATATGTCCTTTAAAAAAAATTATCTGTGGATTTGGAACTGAAAAATATAATCCACCAATATCACCATCCATCCACCATCACAATCTACCACCACGAATCCATCACTTATCACTGCCAATTCTTATAGTTATCCTGTTTAGGTGGTATCTCAAGGACAAACTGTATTAGGTTAGGCACAGGAGTGTGCATAAGCACTGAAGTGTGTCCATATCTGACTGCAGTACATCTCTAATAAGTAGATTCTATAAGACTGCAAAGGTTGCTTGAAATCTTACAATAACAGGTTTTCTTTTGAGCTATCCGTAATCACCTAAACCTGATCTGACTCGTTGGGAAACAGCCTTTCTCACAGTTAGGTGGCACAGTGTTCCAGCTCGCATTCATGCACAGGACACTAAACTGACTTTGCATCCTACGGCCGTTATGAGAGAAAAGCCCTCCTCCAGAGGAGCCATTCTGATATAATTTTATTTCATTAAGATTGCACTGATTGTGGGAACAAACCCTTTGCATTTTTATTTCTTGATGGGAAAATGAAGGAAGCAACTTGATATTCAAAGGCACCAAATTCCCTGTGGAATATCATGAGGTCCCAGTTACCTAATTCATCCCAGATAAAAAATCTCTGACCTCCATAAATCTGCACTAAGATGAGTTTGGCCTAAGAAGTAAAAGTGCCACAATTGCCACTTACTTTAAGTTTCAAGGCAGAATGAAGCCAAGGCCAGTCAAAACCCACAAAGTTTCCTTTGTTTTAACGTCAAGTCCATAAGCTTCCCATGGTTTTCCTGGGAGCACATCCATCAGCCTGGGATTAGCAAAAACAGCATCCACATTTTGCCCTTCTATACCTTCTGCTGCATTTTATGCTTAGAACAAAATTCATGTTACCCTAAGGTTACATTATGAACACTTTGCAGCAATCTATTGAGAATAATCAGAGTATATATAAAAAATTATCCTATGGATTTTTATTACTGTATGTATTTTTTCTATACTTTTCCCAAGTACCATTTGAAAGCTTTCATTGTATGAAAGGTTGTGTTTTTGAATTTCAAATAAGAGAGGAAAATGCATTTTTGAACTCTAATTTGTTCATAACCATTGTAATTGAACAAAGACAAAGCTGGTTTTTAAACCATGTTCTATAATAACAATAGGAACAAGAATAACATATGCTGAATGCATAAGCAAAATGCCAACGACTGGAAGATTAAGGTTTTCTCTTGACTTCACGCAAAACATTTCACAGCTGGTATTTCAGCAGAAGGATGCTCGGTGTGAACCCTTGTTGCCAAGGGAAATGTTTCATTTTAACAGCTTTCTCTCTTTATCGGGTGTTTCCTTCAGAGTACAGAAGGGTTTGCGGAGAATATTTTGGTTTTAAGAGTACAAAAAAGAAACTGGTTCCTTTTACAGATTTACTCAATTCGTCTTTTTCTTCCCTCAAGTAAATTGCTTTCCTTTTCTAAAAGAAAGAGCACATTGGGTGTACAAGTCAAAAGACCTGGAAAGGATCAACTTTTGTTACTGATGGCCAAATGAATCAAGTAGCAGCATGTGCAGGACTTCGAAAACAGTACACACCCTTCCTCCTGTTCCATCCTTCCTCCCATCTCCTCCCCTGCTCCTCTCCATTACAGATCCACTACGTTGATGTCTCTCTGGTTTCATATCCTGTTTGCCTGTCAAAAGCAAATAAGATTTATTCTTTGAATCTTTTCCAAGTTGAAACTAGTGATGCTTCAGAATGGTGGGTGAGGTGGGGTAAGCTTCATCCCAAATGAATGTTTAGCCAGTGCTCCAGATTAGCAGTTATGGTCACAACAGCCCCAGATTTCAGGGCACCAGCGGTTGGCTCTATGGAGGCCTATGCTGGAACTTGACTACTTTCTATAGCGTTAGTATTTCACTCTGAGTTTATGGCCAACTGGTAAATATATCAAAACTCTCTCAAGACTTCTGGAGCTTTTTGGTAGAAAAAACAAACTAGAGAACTAGTATTTTTCTGTGGAATCCATTGTATAGGATACGTTAGTCCTTGCAAAAAATGTGGAAAAATATAAGCTTCTGCAAGTATTTGCAGGCTGTTTTTAGCGAGATAAAAGTTTTCTGCAAGCTAACTGGCATGGAAACTACAGATGGGACATAAGAGTAGTGGGGACTTGCTACAGTTTCCCTTTCTACTCCACCAAGAATAATTTTCTAGCTAACGTAAGGCACAGTGCTGGACTTGGGAGAGGGACTTTCAGTGCTTCACTGCTACAATTTTGACCAGCAAAGCTTTTCTGGAGCACCCAGGAAATCCTTTAGGCATGGAAGGGCCTGGAAAAGACAGTGAGGAGCTGATACACCACAGGCAATATTATGAGGTTGCTAGTGTTGCCACCGTGAGGTTTTAACTTTTTTTATTGCTTCTAGTTGCATGCAATGTCAGAGGGTCTCTTAGACAACACCATACCAGTGACATTTGAGGAACCAACGTGGAAGCAGCTGCTTAAAAAAAATCAGCCTCCAGGAATTGCTACAGTTGCATTCATAAATGGATCAGCTCTATCATTTCAAAGAACCCAGATGCAGTGAGAGTTAACGTAATTGTAAAGGACAGCTACACAAATGAATATCTGAAGAGCAATAGAAACAGCCCATGGCGGTGACAGAGCCGGTACAAGAAGATTAAACTTGAACTAAATGCCAAAAGAGAACAAAGGAGAAATATACTTCAAAAGCACTTTGTGATGTATAAAACAACGATCAAGCATACACCCCTAAAACCAGTTTGGATTATTACCTGTGATAAATCAAGCTAGTCCTCATGTTTACGAGCTTCAGCTTTGTACCGCTTCCACAACAAATTCTGAATAAACCCTACTACTGTATTAGTTTACTATTATTATTGCAGTATTTCTAAAATGTAGCCTACTCTCATTTTTATTACACTTCTAGATCAGGATAAGTGTAAAGTGCAGTCTTTTTATGATTTGCAACACCCAGCCTTGTAGGAGATCAGCTACCATAGGCTACTGATCTTCAGATATACATTAATTTATTATAGTTAATAACCGCACTGATGAAAATGGCGTTCATGATGCTAAGGCCTGAATATTAGCACGATTGTGCAGAAAGAGGTCATACAAAGTTCTCAATAGTCCCTTTCAGTGCACCTTAATCCATACTTGATCCCCTGGCTATTACAGGCCTACAGTCTTCACACATTGCTTTGCCAACATACATCAATCCTGGTCTGTGAAGTGTCCTCTGTTATTCCTGTTCCACGCCTTTCTTTAGAAGAAAAATGGATGTCATTCTTAATGGTATATTGAAATCTGTAATGTGGATAAACTGCACCCGGAGGATCAGATTGAAGCCATTAAAATTATTTTTACTGTGGGTCCTAATGCAGAATTGGAGCACTAATCTCCAGAGATAAAGGGCATATAGCCGATTTACCACGTTAGCCCCCACTTTCAGCTTTGATTTTATTATTTGTTTGCTCTGTAACTTTCATCTCTTTCCTAGACCCCTGAGCATTCTGAAAGTCTTGGCAACATAACTGCATTCAAACATACCCTGTCTGGCTGATGGCTCTGAAGTGTTCAGAACACACCTTCATTATCCAGACTGGAATTAATTGACTCTTTGTAGCACAGATTATATTGATATGAAATAGGCTATTATACAGTAGGAACGCAGCATTTAAAAACCTTGCAGAATGGACACAATGCTCAATAGCTTCCTATTGATTTCTCCAAGCAGGAATTATGATCAAAAACTAATTTCAAGCTGAGTTAAGTTTCACTAGAATTGAATAAAGCTTTCTATTTGTTCAATTGCCACACACCAAAGAGTGAGACAGCATTCAAAGAATGGCACCTCGTTTGGAGTGATTTCCAGATCACTGAGATTCTCTGAAAAACAGCTGGTAAGATTTACCAATATGCATTCAAGAAAATCTCTGAGCTCGGTGCACCACTTTAAAATGATTCCTTTGCTACTTAAAGCTGGGAACTTTGATTTTCATTATGTCTTGTTAGTGGAATAGATGGAAGGGTATAGATACTATGTGTTTCTTTTTACATGTCTGTATTCTTTCTTCTGCATATGAAATAAGAGATTTTAAATATTTGGAACGTCTTAAGTATACAGGCAATTAGAATAGAAAATGAGTCATTTTTTTTTGTTTTCTTAGGGTTGAAGTCTGGCAATGAATTCAATGACTTCACTATATCCTTAAGGGATACTGAGTGTGAAGAGCAAACACCTCTGGAGACAGGTTTTGAAACGTTGCATAAATCATGGTCTCCTGAAACAGTGGACATAAACTGTTTTGATGGTTCACTGAAAAATGTTTCAGTGGCCATTTGGTATAAGAAATGCTATTTTCCTCCCTTTCTATTTGTCTTGGATGGAACATGTAAGGGCTGGGAAATTGATTAGTGGTTTGGGAGAACTTGCAAGAAGAAAGCAAAAAGGAGAAAAAGGTACGGCAAAGGAACGGCAGTTTCTCTCAGTCACCACAAGAGCCAAGCTATGATCCATTTGGCTTTGACATTTTTCCATCAAATATTTCAAGATATCTGCAACAGCATGGTCTCATTGTCAACAAATATCTGTATATAAAGTACAGCATATGGTTATGGGAATAAAACCCTGTAAAAGCTAGACAGAGTTGATCTTGGTACAGAAATGTTCAGGGTAAAATCTGCAATTATGTGACTGTAATTTTATCACAAAAGATGCATTGAATGTAAGATATCTCCTCAATAAATTTCTCCTTTGGACCAAATTCATTTCTTCTTCTGAGCTAAAGGTTGCATACGCAGAATTTTGATTCTTACTGTAAACAAGGCTACATGCCAATCTTTCACCAATAGCATTTAAATTACTTCCACAAGCCACAACAAACCACAACTCTATCCCAGTCTTTAGATGAATCACAGAAGTAACGTTACATCTACAGAAAGGTAAGTAGATTTTATGCACCTAAATCCTTAATGTGAAAATCCTTATGCTCTTAACTATGGATCTGTTGGAGATGTTCCTAATATATCCAAATTTCTTTAAGTATTAAAAATACATTTCTGTGTACGTTATTGTTTCTGTGTATTATTGACTGAAGCCCTCTAGTTTACTTAACTGCAAAACAGTTAAAGACTCAAGGAGGAGCAAGACAAGCTTCTTAACATTGCCTGTCAGACAATTCGCTCTTCCCTAGGAACCTAAGTTGTCTCTTTAGCTGGAGAATGGCCTGTTTTTTCATGGAAACTTAATGAATGAAAACTGACCAGGAGAAATAATAAGCCTTGAAAAATAAAAATAAAATAAACAAACCAACAAACAAAAACCGCACCAAACCCCAGGAAACAGAAAATTAGAGTTTATAAAAATCTTAGTGAGATGGGGTGAAAGGTACTGGGCAAGTTAACTGTTAAGTTGTTATCACAGCTCTCTGTGCTATTTCAAGTCTACTTGCCGTACGATTACTGCTATTGAGCTGATCAACGGGAAAAGTGAAAACAGGCCAGAAGGGAACACTGCAGAATCTAATCTGATTGCCTCTGCACTCAATACACAATTTTACAGGGATATTCGTTGACACAGACTCTTGTGTACTGTTTACTGAACTGAGTGGAAAGTACAGTAACTCTAAAGACCTGGAAATTTTAGGAGGGACTGAAATTAAAAAATTTAGGATGGTAATTAGAAGGTGTTTCTAGTCACAAAAGAAATAAAGGTCTGAACCACCTTCCAATAGGAATGAATGGTGAGAACAAACCCCTCTCCCAAGCCATCTGTAGGCAGTGTAATCTGACATTATGAATTACATGTATAAGGCACTATGAAATAATTGCCTCCTTTTATGGGAATTGGATTCACTGACCTTGGAGGTTCTTGCTAGTCTTATATTCTGTGTCTGTCTTTTTGATCACAACAGTGAGAAGGGTGCTCATGCCCTCAGCCCTTGTCCTCTGAGACTGGAACTCAATTTATCTTCATTACACAATCATCTAACCATATCATTTGATTTTTTTTCACTTCTCTGTGAACAGATTTTTCATGTGTTCATCTTTTTTTTTTTTTTTTGCTTTTGCAAAGGTTTTCTTATCAATTCCATGTTTTTCATGTCACAGAAGGTTGTAATGTTTTTCAACCTAAAGCAGAATACAAATTTAATAGTATTTGAGTCAAACTTCAAAACTCACACAGACCAAGTAGATTCAGAATCAGACGTATCAAACGTATCACCCTTATTTTAACACAAGGTATTATGATATCAGGTGGACACAGGGCAATCTAAAAACTTTATTGTACAACTATGTGCATTTTAACCAAGTCTGAAACACACAACTAATACAATATGATGGAAGGATTTCACATAGTAACTTTGCTGTGTCATGTTGGTGGCACGGCAGCAGCTAAGTAAATATGGATGCTTAATGGAGTATGCTGCTAGAGCATTGTATATCAAATTAATGGCCCTATTTATAACTTGCATTAAATTTTCCATCGGCTTGTTTTAAGACCGGAGGCTATTTTTTTTTTTTTGTGTTGGTATGGAGTGTTCCTTTTTTTCACTTTCCTCTCTCAGTCCTGAGATTAAGCACCACATTTTGAGCTGGCATAAAATGTTATCACCCTTCTGAAGGCAATGAAGCAATTCCAATTTACACTAACTGAAGATCTGGCCAAACAAAATGAAGAACCTGAACCCTAAAGGGAAGTAGGTGCATAGCTTCTCTGACTACAGTGATAGCTGGGAGTGTGAGGCTTAAGCAGAGGTGGCTTATTTGTACAACTAACTTCTGTAATTAGTGGTGAAATCTTATTTCCATATTTCCTTATTTCCAGGTTAAGGAAAGCTACCCTTGTAGGATCATACACAAGTTGACAGGCTATAAAAGATAGGATGCTAGCAATTATAAATCTGTCCCTTTCTTATATTGACATTAAAAAGAAAAAAAAAAAACAGTCCTGAGTTTTGAACTCAGGAAAAGTATCTGCTCATGTGCAGTATTCACATTCTGTATGAACTTAAATAACCATGCCTAGCAGCACTACAATTTAATAATTCATTCTATCATACCATTACAGCACTATTTTCTCCCATCTGCAGAGGTTTAGGTATTAGCACTGGAAATACCATGTGATACAAATGATCAAGAATATTTCCTAAGTAATAAAAAGCACACAAAGAAAACAGTTCTGGACACTTACTTGACTTCATATAGCTTCTCCCTTCACATAACAAATTTACTGAATAATCAAAATGAGTTTATAAACCCTTAATTATGGCATGAAATCCCAGGGTCATTTATCCACAATCAAACAATGTGACCTTTACATAAACTTGAAGGCCTGACAGTCACAATGACTGCAGATCAGCTTACTGCATCACTGTACCATAGTAGCAGATGTTTGCAATTGTACTTGTTCCACCACCTCTCTAACGATGTGCAATTGTCTTGAGGGAGAAGCAAAAAGCCAACTTCATTTAAGGATCGAAAAAGTGTTTGTATGAACAAATTAAGAGAAGATAGACAAAGCAGGCAGTATGAGATCTCTAAATAAGGCAAACCTCTAGGGATGAATTAGTTTGACTATATCTTTCATTAAGCTTACAAAAAAAAAAATAACAGAGCTGCCAAAAGTACATAATAGTATGAATTAGTGTATCTATTCATGTTTTGGCTGTTTCATCTCAATCAATATTAACTTAATATTAAGTCAACATAAATCTAGCTGCTATTCTCAAATGTGTTTCACAGCCACTTCCCTGCAATGAAGGATGCTTTCATTTTAGGCTTCACAGCACAAAAGGACGCATTTGCATCATACCTTCCTCATTTCACCTCACCTCCCAACATTGTTATCATTTTGATGACTTTTTATCCTGTTTCCAGTGATACATGGCCCATAATTGTGCTCACGGACCAGAGGTGAAGGAAAATACATCAAGTTAACAGCAATTTTTTTACCAATTTTTAAGAAAGGAAAAGAATGGGGGGGCGGGGGCGGGGAATATAAAGAAAACTTTCATTAAATAATTAATTCCATTAGCTTTTCTTTTTTTTTTTAATTTTAAAACTATAGAAAGGTTATTTTATAAAAAAATGTTTGCTGTATAGTGTAGTAAAATAGCTATTTGTAGAGTTACACTCTGATATAATTTAAATGCAGTGCTTTTAGATTTGTATTTCATTTTCCCCATTGCTGGTAACTTTTCTGCAATACTCTTGGTTAGCATATTAGACTGGTTTAGAACCAGGTTAATAATTCTATGTATCCTCTTATTTTGATTTCTTATCAATAAACACAATGTTTATTAATGTTTTGGTTTTTGTTTTTTTTTTAAAAGTGTGGGGTTTTTTTTAAAAAATAAGATATTTATTATTCTGAGAATCTTAGAACCACAGCAGAAGCAAAGACAATTAACATAACAGAACTTTGAAAGCAGGCAATCTATTGTTCCACACTGCCCAAATCAATAACCCTCTCTACTTCTTGCTCACTGTACAACATAATCCTGCAAACCAGGAAATGACTTAAATTCCACACAGCAGCATCTCAACTAAGCAGGTCTCCGAGGACTGGAAATTCCACATGAAGTTTCACTGCACTTAGAAATATTTTCTCCTGCAATTTCTTGGTAGGAATTTGCTGGCAACTTTTTTTTTTTTTTTTTGAATACCAAAAATCACACAAACTTTTGAGAGAGAACACATGTTGATAAGCTTTTTAAATCCAAAAACTGTTGACAAATTTTGACAAACTTTCTGAGCTTGTTCTCCAAATATGGAATGACCTTCCTATCCCTTACTCCTACAAATATATATATTTAAAATCTGAACACACGCGCGCACACTCACAAACACTCAAATCTATAATGTTCCGATTTCTCCAACTTTTTTTTTATATTCTGTGTTCTGATATTAAGGTAAAAAAAGCTATGAAATCGAAGTCTAGCTAGGCTGTTCTAGACACTGAATTAGCATCAGGAATTGTAGGCCACCACGGGAAATCTGTAAGGCTCCCTAAGTGCATCTCCTCTGTCTCACCTCCACCTCTTCACAATGACTAAATCACTCCCTCAAATACTCTTTTATATTCAGTATCTTTAATACATGAAAGCAACAAATTAGAATATGCCCCAGAAAATAATGTTGCCAATGATACAGCCTTCTGAAACAGCAAAGATGCTGACTTAAATTGCCACAGTTTTTCTAGGAAGTAGACTGCACTGCCTGCTACAGAGAAAGGCAAAAACTCTCTAATGTCATTGCCGGTCTAACCAGGGAGAGGAAAAAGGGTAAGACAGGACTCTTTCCTGACTGCAAATCTGGAAATGGGTCTAACTCTGACGTAATATTGGTTTAATAAAAGTGAGTTTAACTGTAATATAATTCTAACATAGTAAGCAAAGCGTCCCAATCATTCCAGTTGAGATTTCTCAGTGCTAGTAGGTACACAGAAATATCTCACCTATAGACTGACTGAAATTCTTGAAACACCTACAGTTTTCATCACTCAGGGAAAATACTTCGTGCCCTTCTTCAGCTCATTCACAAAAAACAGGCTTCTCCAAGTATAAGAAGTCGTCAAGGACATCAGTTCCTTCCTTCAGTGGCAAAACAAACTCCTTCTTCCAGTAACACATAATTCAATGCACTGATAAAACTGATCCAATGCATTTGATTTTATACCTGTGCCAGGCTTGGACAGATCATTTATAAAGCAAACCTATGGTTGTACAAAAGGACATTGCATTCTCATTTGTCTTTAAACTGTTTGAACGTTTCAGTGTTGTACTGAGTTCATGAACAGTCCAGCATTTCCACACAATGTGCATTATATGCATTAAGGTACCAACCCAGTACAATGCATAAACAGGATTTTGACTTTGAACATGAGTTGACTCTTTGAAGACACGTTCAGCAGAATTGGCCAGAGAATAAGGTTTTTCCTGAAGTTTACACCTCTAATTTCTATTGAACTACCTGTGACAGCTATGAGCATATTACAACAATAAGCAGAAAAGGTCCCACAGCTGCATGGAATGCTGTTGTTCTTGAGGGGTATTTTAACTTTCTTCAAATTTAAGGGCAGCAAATCACTCAAAGTCCATATTCTCATCAGCCTGATCTAATCTCAGCACTTGTGGATGCTGATATGTCAAAAAAAAAATTTCCTCTTTTGGCTCAAGGTGCTCATCAGCCATCTGGAACTGCTTCCCTAGTCTCATCCATTATGTAAATGAGATGTAGTATTCGTTATGTTTCATCTACTGATACTAATACATTAATGTGGATGTTACAGCTTGAGCCCCTGAGAAGGAATTGGCTTCACATCACTCACTGGCTTGAGATCACATCCCATTACTTTTAATGGCCCTCTGGCATTTAAGGTCACTTGATTCTTAATACAGCAGATTTCTGTGATGTCAGTAAAGTGGTAGCTACCTCTCCTCATTTCCTTATCTTTCTTTTTCTCTCCCAAAGAAATTATAGTATTTCAGACCGTTGCATATCTCATTTGTTCTATGGGATTCTAATTTCTTCATTTGTCTTCATGCCTTTTTACTGTTTGAGAATAAAACAGCTGAAAAGTTCTTTCTCTATCCTAGAATAAAGCAGGGGGAAAGCAGGATTTAAAATATCAGGGAATTTGTTAACAGAATTAGAAAGGAGATTTACACAGGAGCTGAAAAGCAGTTCTGTTCCATATTTTATCTGTCTTTGATTTTTGATACGTTAAATGAGACAAATTCAGTCTGGCAATATCATACCTGTGTAAACAGTCCTTAGTCACTCAAGTGAGTAACTTGAAATCGATGTGTAAATAAGCATTACAGCTCTGTCCTTGAAAAGCATGGTTTGAAAGTGCTACACACTCAGTCAGTCATAACTATGAAGTACCATGGAGGATTGAGCCCTGTCAGAATAGGACAGCAGAATTTGATGGAAACGGTAGGCATATTCCAGTCCAGTACCATTTAACTTTTAAATGAAGACTTGCTATATGTCAGGGATTTAACATGCTTGCTCAATATTCCAAATCACCTATAGTGTAAAAGAGGAAAGAAAAGTACAAAGTGCAATTAAAATCTGTCATTTAGCATGGATAATTTAAATATGATTGTCCTGTATTAAAAAACTGCTTGCCAAATTCGGAGTGGAAACGAACTTTAAATGCAATCTAAGCTTTCAGTGAGCTTTATGCAGAGAACTATCTGACTAGAAAATATAACCAAATTGGTTTTTTCAGTTATGGAAATGTATTGCAATCAGTCAAGAAAAGTGAAACATGCATCTGTATTGAATGAGGTAAACATGCATGTTATTAATAAATAATCTCAAAACTCTGCATTTTTTTCTTATTCAAGTAACCTTTGGCTACTTGAGCAACCTCAGAGTCTTGAGAAGGACTACTTAAATGAGAGGAGACAGCAAGATGGGATTACAGCAACTCTTCCTTTGAAGATGATAGGATTGGTAGAACATCTCAGTTCACAATTTTTAGCACTATATGAGGCTACAGCATGAAACATTTAATAAACATACATGTGATAATTTTCAAAGTGAAAGATCCAAATTTGTCCATACTGAGGTTGGATCATCAGATCATAAATGATCAGATGTAATAATGTGTTATTTGGAATGAGGACAGTTATAAATATATTATTTTCCTCTTTTGGGCTATTCTTTCTTTTTTCTTGTTATATATCAGTATTTATCATCTTGCAACAAATCATAATGTTTTGCCTCATAGTAAAATGGAGATAAAAAATATAGTTTTGCATTCTCCATTTTATCATAAATGATATTAACAGACATTCATTTGCATTTTCAATTAAAACTCAAAATGAGAATGACAGATAGAAAAATTTTCTGCAAGAAATGATCTCCTTTCACATCCTGGAAGAACAAATTCTCTTCACTGATATCAGCAACTCTAAACAAACTGCACCATGAGATGATTCTGTAGGACTAGCTCTCATATGCCCTATAGTTGATTCAAGGATGGATTAGATGCTGGCATTTTTTGCATATTCATCACACCTGTGTGTTTTTACACCAATATTCAGCTTAGCAGGGAGAGAGAGATGTTAGCAAACAGTATTTATTCTTGTTCAGTAAGCAGAGGTTTTCTTGAATTTTAGCTCTGCTACTCTTTATCTGCTTTTTCACGTTATCGCTGCACATTGTTATTTTCTCGCTTTCTGAATTCAGTCACAGGGGGGTATCTAACTTCTTGGCTAAACTATCAAATTCAGCATTGTCCTTTATTCAGCATATCCTATTTAGAGTTTGTTTGTGTGGCAGTATATGATATGCACTTGCTACCTGCAGCAATATCTAATTACGAACGCAGTTCTCCTCCCACAGAGTGCTGGAGACTTTTGAACAAATTATGCTTTAACGCTGACATCAAATGAGCTTTCAAAATTTAAAGTAGAATTGGTTTCAGAGTTTTGCAAGGGAAAATGATGCCATTTTTATGGCTGCTGTTTACTGTGTAGTTATTCACTGATGCTAAATGTCAGGTATGAAAAGTCACTGGTACCAATTAACAGTTTAATTAGAATTGCAAAGGTATCTTGTAATTGTGCACCAGTATTGTATTCCAGTCAGTTGCCAAAGTCTGCTACAGATCCAAATGAAGCAAGAAATAAAGTAAAAGTAAACTATTTTAAATACATTCTTCAAAACTGTCATATTGAAGTGAAAATATACTGGTTAATTCTTGACTGGAACATTTTATAGAACAACACATGCATAGAAACAGAAGATTACCAAATATCATGGCACAGCTGGAAAGAAACAGTTTAGTAACACATTGGTTTCAACACAGCGTAATTTTATCAGAACTAAACTAATAGCTTTGAATTTCTGCAGCAAGTGTAGTTTGCAAAGTCAGATTCATCTCACTGAATTCAAGCTTGTATTGTACTTGTTCACAAACAGATACACCCATTAATTCAGATTCAGGCTGTAAGTTACATATAAAATCCAAATATTTGAGAGCTGGGACATTATTACAGTTTTGCAAAAGAAATTAGCTTTCCACTCTGCAATATACTGTGAAATAGATTACACCTGTGCCAATAACTGTAGGGAATACAGGAAGTTAAAGCATCATTTTGCATACCTGGTTGTGTACCCCCAGTTCCCATTCTGCTCACAGTGCAGGATGGGCTGTTTTGGTCTCTATTAGAAGTAGAGGATCAAGTACCATCATCCTCTGAATCTCAAGTGTTCCCCATGCCAAAATGTGGGTTTGCCTCCAAGTAGTGTGGATACTCAGTAAGTCCAGACTTGAGAATGGGCGGAGATATGCTTGAAAGCTCTGTAGACATAGTCAGAAGTAGGGTGCTTCGGTTCCTCGGGTGAATTAGTATTATATATTTTTATTTGTTCTGTCAGGTTACAAACTATATCCTGCAATGAGCCATAGTGGGAGGCATTACACTATCTGTGTTGACAGATTTGAGTGAAGATGTACTGATGTGAAAATTCATCAGTTTTTCAACTGGAGTTACAGATAAATTTTTTTTGTCTACTTAGGAAGGATTAATAAAAGATAATTTTATAGCAGGAAAATGAAAAAGCTTGTCAAATTTAAAACAGGCTTAAAATTTTATAAAAATCCAGCTTTTGCTTCTATATGCACCCTGATGGTATGACTGTTCAATTTAATGCCACCCCCTCCCCCCCCTCAAAAAAAAAAAAAAGGGTGCAAGTCTAGGTATGAAGATCTCTAAAGAGCTGATAGAATTGCTGATTCGGTCTAAAACAGATGAGATAAGGAAAATGGTTTGTGCAAGAAGCAAATCCTAAAGCAGGTCCTAACCTCTGCTCGCAAGCTAAGAAGATCAGTTTCCAATGAAAGAAGGCTGCCCTGTCCACAGAGCAACTTAGGGGCAGATTTTGAAAAGCCGACAGAGAATGTGCACTGGACAGAAGAAATCTCCCTGAAATCATACTGAAACCTTTATGGATGAATGGGATGAGACGGATTCTACATTTCCACACCTGTCAGTCTGCTCAGAAGAGTGCTGTGCTCAAACCATGGTAAATGTGTTGCTGTTATGCAGAAAAGTCTCTACACTCTAAGAAAATGGGCCTCTAACTTGTGTTTAGTCCTCATCTTGCTTTTTGAACTTAAGTACAGATTCTTAATGAGGTTGACATGTGTTGTAATTGGTGCACTTGCTACTAATAATACTCCCTAAATCTATCTGGTCTTCTTCCAACAATCAAAGTTTAAAGAAACTACTGGTGGAAGAACTCATGGCTCATGGAGCAGAACTTCTGTGGAGAGAAGGACAGGGCTGGCTTCTCTTTCCAGTGAAAACAGTGTTTCAAAGTAATTTGTCCAAGAAACATCTGGGAGTTGTAAGTCTTTTATTACAAACACACAGATGCTGGGACTGGAAATTAATTTTGTAGCTTTGTTTGTCACCTTCTGGAATGGAATTAAACCAGTGCCTTGAAGACTTCTCTCTGTAAAGACTACTCTGCTTTCTTGTTTGCTGGTTTGTTCTTCCCTCATCAACATCCACGCAGCGTGAAAATGAAACACAACCTCCCTGCTTCAGTAATGTTGAAATCCACTGCTGCTCCTGCTTTCATGGAATGAGAGGAGGTGAAGGTCTGAGTGTGTTGAAATCTCTGGCAGGCACACCAGTTCCTCTTTACTTGTTGCTACCTTTTGTTCAGACAAAGCCATGTACACCACACAAAGGCAATTTCAAATGTCTGCATTCTGTTAATCAACATCGGTACATGTCACAGCAGCTTAAGCAAATGTTTTTTTTTTTTCGGTACATGATTCATTACTGCAGGTGAGCAGCAGGTGAGAGTATACTGTCAGAATTGCCCCTAGACAGAGAGCTGAAGAGAACACCCTTACTTTGAAAACACCTCGTTCTCATTCTCTTTCTTCGCAAACAGTACTAAATTGAAGATTATTAGCTGCATAAAATCCAGATAGGGAATTTCAAGCTGCTGACACTGTGGCATTGAATATACAGACCTCAGCAGCAAGACGCCAGCAGCAATCTGAAACAACCATCACTAGACCCCCCATCTAATAACTACGGATTCAGAGCATCATTGGATGTGCAACCTCCCAAGGTTATTGAATAGCAATCCTATTTCTGCTAATAGTAGATGCTCCTATTTCTCTTATAATTAGTCACCAAGGAGTTTTTATGAAGGTTATTGGGTTGAAAGTTATTGCTGTGATTTGTTTTAAGGAGGAAGGAAAACATGCACACACACACACAGAGCAGAGGAAATTACCCTTCTACCATTCATTAGCAATAGTCACGGTTACCTCTGGCATTTCATGTGTACGTTGAGGGCCTTTTATGCTCTGCATCCTCTGAGTTATTATTGTGCTGGGAGAGGCTGGGACCTGAACATCTGCAACTCCCCTAAAGCCAGTTAAGTCAGTTCACTCTGCAGGATCTGCAATGGCCACCTAACTTAAACACACCAGATATTCCTGGGTCTAGCGAGGAGAACATTAAATCTTTCCTCCAGCAGACAACATGATGGCGCTTCCTGCTGGGGGTGAGTGAGGCTGTTCTCTCTACATTGTAAACTGCAAATGGCCAGAGGGAGCAGAGGTCCTCCTTAATCAATGCTGATCTTTCTCGTTTATTTGGTTTTAAATAAAAGTTTCACAACTTTGCCTGGCGATTCAACAATGGTGTGGTCAGCAAGCTGGCATGACATCAGATTGATGCCTTCTGTTTTAGACTTCCCCCTAAAGGTCAAAGGAATGAGGCGTGAATAGATAAACAGACTCATCAATAATAATATCTTTTATTTTCCAGACTGATGAGCCGTAAGTCAGATTGTTAGCACACTGTGATGTGTGAATGCAGGCAGGTTTTAATACCCATAAAGACAGCTGTATCTGCAACATGGGAAGCTTAAATTTTAGTTTAAATATTTTGAGGATGAATACTGAAATGACAGATTCCACAGTGCTTCTACCATAATAAGCACTGAAAGCTGTAACTGAAAAAGCACAGCCTGGGTTTGGGTCCCAACTGGTCTATTCTTTCACCACTGAAGAAAAGTAGAGCTCAGTTCTGGCGTTCTGTAGAAATCTAACGAAAAAAAAAAGGTTGGCTGGGGGGACACGTGCAGTGCTGCAGTAATAAGAGTGCTCTGCACAGTCTCAGGGATGTATACTTGCTTGGAATGCTTAGATCCATGCAAACACATCAGCATCCATCTGCCACTGCCCTTGCCTTCACCAGTGACTGCATCGCTTGCATTTTAATGCAGCGATCCTCTGCAGAGTGTACCTAAATAGCAGGCAGAGTTTGTGAAAATGAGTTCAATTACTCTCTCTTCTGGTCCTTCCAAAGTCTCAGAAAGAACCAAAAAGTAGGATTTCTGGCTGAACATCAGGAGACACACAAGCTCTTTTTTTTCCAAACAGGTAAGGCTCAGTGTTTTTAACATTTTCTGTTTGCAAAGCTTTGCAAAGGTCTGTGTCATGTGAATAACCATGAAGTTATCCAAACAGAGAAGATGCATAGCTCTGCAATAATGTAATTCATTTTCTAAAACAACGAGAAAGCACCACACATTTTCCCAGTAGACAACTCAAGCTTCTTTTCCCATAGTATTCTATTATTAACGAGATTTCTTCCCCAAACCACAAAAATTAAATTGTTAGTACATACTGCAAAATTCTCAGCCCACATTTGCTAAATTAAACAAATATATTTGTACGTTTCAAATGGAAAGCCTCCTAAAGCCACTTTTAGAAACATATTTCTGTCATTTGAGACACAAATTTCTTTTCTCATTGCCTAAATATATATTTTCGCTTCAAAGGCTGGTATTTTGCATTCAGTTCCAGCATGCTCAGCTATTGTCTCCCATATCGCAATGTTATCAGATGTTCTGCAGGTTGACAGTTATTACCGTGTGCCAAGAGAAAATGAAGTCAGCGCAGATACATGTGCTTTTTCCGTGTCCGGTACGCGTGGTATCATCCTAATCAGTGTATCATTCAACAGTCTTCTCACCTCGTTTCCAGGCTTGATTTAAGATACATTTTGAAAACATAAAATCAGTGTGTGTGACATTCTGTTCTTTATCTGTTCCAGTTTAGAAATAATTTTAAAAGTTACATATTGCTGAGGCTACTTGTGATTCATTAAACTAATGTTCTGCTCCTGGCAAATGACCTGTGTCCTATGAAAGGATATAAAAAGTAGAAAGAAGCTAGACTTGATTATTTCTTTTTTTTTAAAGTGACACCAGAAAGATAAAATCTATGTATGAAATGTGGGGAAAAATTATTGCTAGTATGCAATAGTGCTTTAGTATTCAAAAACATTTCTGCTTTGTATTTCATTTTCTGAGACAAAGTCTCTAGATTTTCTCATCTTTCTTTAATTCCTTTTTTTTTCCTGATTAGGTGATTTTTTTTTCCTCTGACATGACATTGCAGTGTTCTGACATGCCAATATACGTCTGCAGTCCCTCTACGGGGAGAATTAGGAAGTTTGTGAATCTTTATAGATGTACAATTATTTTCTTAACTTTTAAATGCATATTTTATATCAGAAATGTTACGTTTTAACTTCATATGTCATTTATATTTTGTATTGATATTTTACATTCATACATATATTTTGGTTTTGGAACAAGACTGTTTTCAGGTTCTTGGCTTTTCTTCACTATATGTGTAATTGGAGACTCAGTATGATTTTTTTTAAAAATGAAATTATACTTTATATACTGTCTGGAAGCTAAGAGGCATTATGAAAACATCAAATAATTTGAATTCCAAAATACAACTATTTATTGTCAGTAATGGAAGTTAGAAGATGGTTTTTCAATGAGGACTAAGTTTTCGGAAAACAAACACAAACATAAGAGGAAAATAATTCATAAGCTTTCCCCAAACCAAGATTTTGTTTTAAGCATAAGATTATTGTTATTGAGAAATGTATAAGAAGAATACTTATCAGCTCACTGAAGTCTTCTGTGCATATTAATATAAAGTTGAACTACCTGGGAATATTATTTCTCCTCCTCCTTCTTCTCCTATGGAGAAAAAGGCTGGTTTGTTACATTCAAAAAGCTACTTAAATTTTGAAAAATCTTTGAATTAAGATGGTAAAAAAAAGCAAATGGAGTAGAGAAATTAGAAATTTTAATCTTTCAAAGTGGAGAAGCTCCACTTTGAAATTATTGATCTAGTAATGGTAATTTTAAACTAAACTGTAAAGATTAAACAAACATTTCAGAATTATCAGAATATTTCAATTTATTGACCAAGTAATTTGATAGCTTAATTTTTCTTTAATATTTTTGTTTATATCTTCGGTGATTTCAATGTGCAATTCAATATGAAAAGGCACATATAGAATTAAAAATGTGACATATACTTGCCAATCAGTTCTAAAATAATATTCCCCTTTTGTGTGAGTATAACCTGAGTAGACACCTATCTCTACAAAATTTATTTCCTACAGTAGTGCAAGTACTCCTATATTAGTCTGTCCAAAATAATAACTAATTAGGCATACATCTAGAAATCAATTTAACAAATATGCAGAAGCATGAATGTCCTTTTATATTAGGAATCATATCCCATGTTTAATATAATTAGAGCAACGATGTAAATTACCATCTGATTACTTGTTGATGTTACCACTACACTTAAGTTATAAATAAATCTGCATCTTAGCAGAATGATGCTGCACTTATTGAACTTGAAGCTATCGCTCTTTATAACGTTCACAACTGACTACATTGATCAAAGTTAGTTTTAATGTGTGAATTTTGTCTGCTAATAACCCTATAGTTTTCTTTGTTAAAAGGCTTTATTAAATAGCTTTTGAAAAAAATCCAAAATTTTTTGTTTTCAAACTGACAGTTTTCTTTGATAAATAGCTGTAAGTATATGGCTAGGATATTAGTTCTTTCTAACTTGAATGACAACAGCAGTATTTCTAATTGTGGATAAGGAACATTAAAAAGAAGAAGAAGAAATAAAATGAGGAAACAGCAAAAAGTATCTACTGGACAATAATAAAAAGTTATTTTCTGATTTGCTTTTTCTGTGAATCAAAATGGGAATTTCATTTCAAAATCACAAACTATTTCCTATAAACTAACAAAATACTGTTGTTAATACACAGGGTTTTTTGGAATACTGTTTAAATTCAAATCCAGTTTTAGAATAAAAAGAAAATCTGAAATAAGTTTTAAACCAGTAAGTCTTTCTGTTTGTGAAATGGAGCATTTAGAATTTTAAATGTTAACAGAGAAACTTCAGATATTGGACATTTTTCCCCCTTTTTTTTCTTTGACTAAGTAGTCAATCATTATTTCTTCAAGATCCTTTCTCTTTAAAAGGCTCTGGAGTGAATGCAAACACCTTAATGAACCAAAGAGACAAGCTCCTCCAAGCAAGAAAAAGCAGGGAAGTAAGATTTTTTACATTGTCATTTATTTTAGACTTCATTTGATCTGGCCTTCAGTCCAAAGGTCAAAACCAATCAGTGATCGATTGAAAGTGTCCTCCTTTGTAAAGCACGAGGAATTTCAGGACCTGATTTTCTCTTATTACACAGCAAATCATCATGGAAAACTTCACCACCCCAAGAATTTCTAAGCAAAAACTGATCAAAACCTTACAATAGATATTTATAGCCATTGTCCACCGGAAGGAAGACAAATGACCCTCCTCTTCCTCCTCTGTGCTGTCGGGGCCCTGAGGGCATCCATGGGGCCTGACTGCCCTGGTGAGTCCCCCAGGACCCCCATGCACCCTCTGCCCCAGCCTCCAGGGCTTCACTTCAGCTTCAGCTGATGATGTCTGGGAATGGCTCAAGGGAGAGAAAGGCCACAGCTTGCTCCTGGCACCCAGTTGGGTGAGACTACACCAGCTGGGAAAAAAACAAGGAAGAGGAACAGCATCACCTACCTGAGCATGAACTGCGTCCTTTGCCCTCAGATGCAGAGAACGGTCTCTGGCCTGTTTTATTTATTAGTGTAATATTAGCCTGAGACACCTCAGGGACTATTTCTCTTGGACTATTTTGTTTGGGCACTGTGCAGAGTGAACAATATTGAGCACGAGAAAGTCAGACGATTGTCATTATGGCTAGATGACTTACAAGACAACAGTGAAAAACCTCACAAACCTCAAGCCTGAGCCCTCTCTTTGGGCCAGAGCATTAGCTTAACAAAAGAAAAGAAACACCTCTTGCTGTTTAGAATTCATCAGCATGTACAGTTTTCCTGACTTTTTGGCATAGAATTCAATGCGCTATTCTGCAGTCCCTCATGTAGACTCCAGGTTTCAGTGCTGGGCTGTACTGAAGGCAGGAATCAAAGAGCACCACAGATCTTTGCTTTGTCCTGGAATCTCTCCACCAGGAACACACGTGAAGAGCTACGGGCTTACCGGGAAAGAGAGATCAAAAGAGTGAAAACAGTATTTCTGTTATACCACAACTACTCAAATCAAATGCACTTCCAAGGTTTGAACAGTAGCAATGAACTTCTGCTGTGATGCTCCCCGGAAAACACTTCAGAAACCAACACAGTTTGCACATTTTAAAGCAAACTGAGCTTTGTAGGAGCTTCTCCATTAGACACTTAACTGCTTGTAACCATTCTCCTACCGAAACCATTCCCTAATGATGGTAATATGAAACAGTTTGTATTTGACAGTGCAGTACTGCAGAGAGGCAAAGGCTGGCATAAATGTTACTGTACTAATAATACTTATCAGCATGATTTATTGTACTATAATTGTGCATTTGTTTAGAATTAATCCCAAACTGGGTGACATTTGCTACAGTTCCGAACCTACAGCAATCCATGTGGTATGACAGCGCTTGCCTGCCTAATATTTTTAAAGTTTGGCCACTTGTTCCAAGACATGACTGCTATATCTGGGGGAAAGAAGAGATAAAGGTGAATGTCTGTGTGATAGGTTTTTTATTAGTTCAACTCTTCAGCTATGTAAATAAGAGATCAGAATTGGTATAAATTACATTTTTATATACTTTTCACATACGCTTACCATAAAATCAGTGCCTGCTCTCCCTTTTCCTTCCCCTCTCAATCCGAATCAAACCTTTACAAAATTCTGACCCTATTTTATATTCTTCATCTGGCAGATAGAAGTTATAAACATTGAAAGATAAAGAACATGAGGTTTTTTCCTTTCTTGACTTCAAGTAAGAAATATAGAATACCTTATCCACACGTTGTTTTTATACTGGCTTCATAAAACACTTTGCAAATGCCGTTCTGTTGACTTATGTAGTTATTTAGCTATTGATCCTGTTATACTCTTACTAAGGTAAGAACTGATATGAGCATGCTAAGCTGAGGACTTTCACAACGCCTGTTCTCGTTTAGGTCTATTTTAACTTGTTTATGACCTTTAACAGAACCAACTGCTTTTGATTCTTTATATCGCTGAACTGTTGATTAACTACTCTTTTTCTTTCCTAGGAAAGTGAAAGACATCTGAGACTCACTCTGTTCAACACCTTACTAGAAGTACCAGGTGTTAACTGGTCAAACCAGTGTCCCATTAGGGAGCTATGTAAATAATATTTTAGGAAGATTCTTCATTTTCAAATATTATAATTAGATACTACAGTGAAGTCTACAGTTGAAGGCAGTCAACAACAGATTAAAAATGCAGCTAAGTATGTATCACTGAACCACATTCTACATTTTTGTCTTAAAGCATATGCAGAAATGAAGGTAAATATGTCAATATAGGTTATGCAGGTGAGTTGATTAAAATGAGTGTCTTCTCCTTCAGTCTCACAACACAGTCATTGCCACCATGAAGAAAATTAAGGAGTGCCAACCCTTACGGTCTTTGTGTAAATCCCTTTGAGGGAACTAATTTCCTTGAGCTTCAGACAAGCTGCCTAACTCTTAAAAGGCTAAAGTAGTCATTCAAGCACCTTTGATAGGGGATAAAAATGAGCATGTTCAAAGGCAATTACCCATGTTTAAAGCTACGTATGCTATGCTGTAGTTTCACAATCAGTTTAAACTAGATTAAGCTGGCAGGGGCTGCAGAAAGAAGTAGCACCATCATTCTTCTGCAGCTCTATTTCTCCCTTGTGTCAGCACAAGCATTTACCTTCTAGCTAAAACTAAACAGTTGTTTTTTTGCCATGTTAGTTTTAAGCAAGATCACTTCCCTGACCTGGTTCACTGTGCAGCTGTACAAAGCTTCCCCAGGAGGGGGAAGATGGCAGGCAGGTGAAAGGGGAGTGATAGAAACACTTCTCTTGGCATCAGTGCCAGGTGCTGCTGCTGTGAATTGATTGTGAAACTACAGCATAAGATGCAATAGGTTGCCTGCCTCTGTTGATTACAGATGAGACCTCACTGACTGGCCTGAGCTATAGGGGAGTAGAAACCACCCAAAAGATGCCTGTACAGAGTATCTGAAAAGACTTCATAGAATCATAGAACAGTTTGAGTTGAAAGGAATCTTTAAAGGTCATCTATTGTAAAACCCCTGCCATGGGTAAGGACACCTCTCACTAGACCAGGCTCCTCAAAGCCCCATCCAGCCTGGCCTTGAACACTTCCAGGGATGGGGCATCCACAACTTCCCTGGGCAACCTGTTCCAGTGCTCCACCACCCTGACAGTAAAGAATTTCTTCTTTATATCTAGTCTAAATCTACCCTCTTTTAGTTTAAAACCATTACCCCTTGTCCCATTGCAACAGTCCCTACTAAAAAGTCTGACCCCATCTTTCCTGTAGGCCCCCTTTAAGTACTGGAAGGCCGCTACAAGGTCTCCCTGGAGCCTTCTCTTCTCCAGGCTGAACAGCCCAAATTCTCTCAGCCTGTCTTCATAGGAGAGCTGCTCCAGCCCTCTGATCATCTTTGTGGCCCTCTTCTGAAACCGCTCCAACAGGTCCGTGTCTTTCCTGTACTGAGGACTCCAGAGTAAGACACAGTATTCCTGGTGGGGTCTCACCAGAGCGGAGTAGAGAGGCAGAATCACCTGTCTTGACCTGCTGACCATGCTTCTTTTGATGTAGCCCAGGATACAGTTGGCTTTCTGGGCTGTGAGTGCACATTTCTGGGTCATGTCCAGCTTTTCATCCACCAACATCCCCAAGTCCTTCTTGGCAGGGCTGCCCTTCATACCCCAGCCTGTATTGATATCGGGGGTTGCCCTGACTTTGCTTTAGAATGTTACATTTTTCACATAAAGATAGATTTCTTAATGAAAAGGAGAGAATTTTCTTTTTAATTCTTCTTTTTTTTTAATCTTAGAACACTTCCAAACATGCTGTATACACAAAGCTAAACAGGGTAGTTCTATAATATACATCAACAGAACAAAAAGAATTCATTTTCAGAATACTAAATGGATACATATTGTACTTATATTTTAACTATGCACAAGGGAACTAAATATACAGTCTAAGTCATATAGAAATACGGGAGAACTAGACCCATGATATATCTTGTCTACAGTTTCTAACAAAGGCTTAAGTCCTTTGGGATTCATACGGATTGATAAAAAAAATTAAAAAGGAAAAAAGTAATAAACTGTAATGGAAACCATGTTTCTGTTCTGTTGCCAGAAGGGATTATAATATTCTGAGTACTATATACTTCTCAAAATGAAAAGCGAGCACAAAAAAAGGGGGAAGAAGTAGCATGGGGGAAGGGAGGAAGACAAACTTACATTTGTTTTTATATCCTACAACGCTAATGATTCAAAGGTGCTCATTTGATATGACAAATAGATCTTTCATCTTTTAGCCCAATGAACACTGAAAAACATCAGACAACTGTCATGGTATTTTTAGAAGAAGAAAAAGGGGCAGAGGGGAATCTCCAAACGGACTGAAAACCTTCACTTAGTTTTGAAACAGGACACTTAGATGCATTTTCCAGAGATAAAGGATGGTGTTTGGGAGACTTATTTGCTTCTCTGCCCTCTAAAGTCTTTGCAGTAAATATCCTCTGCCCATGACAAATGCCCCGAAGTACAGAAGAGCTGATCCAGTTCCAGGGACAGAATTCCTCCACCGTTTAAAGGACTGATGACCAAGTTATGCAGGAGCCTCTGGCTTCACCGTTTTTTTGTGTTGATGCATTTTATTATCATTTGGAGTGAGTAATTTAGCTACAATTTAAGGGCTACATTTGCTATGAGAAAGACTGGTCCCATAGATGGAATTATGGTTTCCATGGAAATTTGCTTTCAACATGACAGAACAATAGTGAAAGTCAAATTCTGCCACATATTATGTAAAACTCAGAACTTTCTGAGGCTGACCTGCCCTTATATCTTAAACAAAATGTGTCTGGAAGTGATTGATAAATCCAGGCAATAAGTTTGGCTAGCAGAAAAGTACTGAAAGATATAACAAAATAGATAGCATTGTTCTGGTTTAGATTAAAGCTTGATTTTTAGATTATCCTAAATCACGAGGTTCAGGCAGTATTCAGATGTGAGGTTGGTTGAACTGGCTTGGATAGGATCTGAATTGATTTGTCTTTTTAGTCCCTTTGGTCTGTGTTATCATAGGTCCTTTCCTGGTTGCAGGTATTATCATCAGTTATGGCCTCTGAAAAATACTACTCCCAAACAATATTACCAGGTAGATGTAGTCAAGTATTCAAGATTTTTTTCAGAGAAATATTTTCTTCAAAACATGTTTGTTATTCAAACAAGTTGTGATTCTGAGACAATAATGGCCCTGGCTCAGCTTTTGGTTCTGTAGCTATGGCTGCGGGAAACCAAAATCCCAAATTTGAAGTGGACTCTTCTAACTTCAGCTCTCAATGGAGAAAAAAATCCCTGTGTATCCAAATTCTGGTCATTTAAATTATTATAATCTGCTTGATTTCAACTGTTTTTAAATTTGACTTCGTTTAGAATTTAGGTTTTCATCTTGCAATAGAAACAACCACTGTCTCCTTTTATGAGATTTCTGACCATATTTAAGCAAAGACTCATCCCATAACTGTAATGGGAAATTAGCTATTGTCTCAATAAGAAAACAATTCTTTTACACTACATCACATTGTGTCATGTCTTTCTAAATATTAAGTTCCACTTGTTTTTGTCTCAAATATAATAGCTTCTAAGTACACAACTCAGAAATTGTCATCTACTTAAAGTCATCTCCTCATAATCTACTTAGAGTTTACTTATATAAACTACAGTCTATATGTGCGTTCCATTCTCTTTTACCTAAATAAAAAATACTTTTCCTCTAAGCCTTGATGCCCTCATTTTAAAATACACAGAAATATTTGGGAGTTCATCCCAGTTAAGAACTGAGTATGTTTCATGATTATAGCTAAAAATTGTTCTTCGTTAGTTTCGTAAACTTTATAACTTCGGGAATCTCAGCTTTTGCCTGTACATTTTTAATTGTTTCATGCTATTCCTCAGCCTCTAACAATATGACTGAAAAAAATCACTTCTGGTACTTTCCACATCCCTCCCCACCTGCCCCTGGAAAATTTTCATTAAACAGGATACATACTAGCACTGTTTTCAATTGCAATTTGACATGATTCTCTCTACATAATTGCCAGAAAATAAAGGATATCAAATATCAGTGAGAAGTCATATTTGATGAGCTGTGATTATTGTGATTATACAAATGAGAAATGGTGGAGAAATGCTGAGATACGCCCTTTTTAAAAAGTAGCTGGAACAAAGACTGGAAAAGAGACAGCGTGCACACAACCTCTGAAGTGTGATACTTTGGTATCTTACCCATTAGAGGAAAAAAACAACTATTATCATGGCAAGATAAGTTATTATTCAGTGGGAAATAATACCAACTGTTAAAAGGAATTTTTCAAAGCTAAAATTTACTGAGCAACAGAAGCTTCAGGAAAAAAGAAAACTAAGAAAGCTTTTGTGTGGTCCTTGGCATAAAAACAACACAAAATCTGGAGCAAATTATGGTTGATATAAACAGTAGAATCTGGGTTTGTCTGACATCATTTATGGAATTTTAATTAATACAGAGACTGGTGAAGCTGTCAGACTACAGAGACTGAAGCAGAAAATTAGGAGTTTAGAAAGAGGTTGTGTACAACTCCATTTTATGTAATCTCTTTTGAATGTTATCTCTTTCCTTTATATGTTAAAATAAAAATACAAAATTAAGGTTTGGTTGCCTCTATCCTTCTCACAGAGATGTTTTGTCTTCCTGAACATTAATTTAGTGTATAGTACGTTTAACACACCAAAAAAATTAATTATGATATTTTAAAAATGTTGAATTATCTAATCTTTATAGATGAATTTTGATTATTATTCTAAACTGATATCATGCCATTTGTTTTACCCTACAGAAACCTTTAAACTTATAGGGATTTTCATTGTTTGGAGGACATTAGGATAGCCTCTGAGACTTTGAAAAGCAGGTGGAAAACAAATCAAAAAGCCAGATCCTACTCTCATTTATGTTAATGTGAACTGAGCTTACAATGAAACAATTGGGAAGGGAAAAAAACCCAACAAACACGGAATAAAATCAAATACCAGCATAAAATCATGTAACTAATGAGATCAAATACTGACTTTTTTCTTATTTCCTTTCTAAACGGTGGATGTTAAGTTTGCGTAATATCTGAGCCTCTTCAATAGAAACAGAACTTGCCATTAAAATGTGTTTGTTCTGAAGAGCTGTGCTATCTCCTTTTCAAAGGCAGGAAACTTCATGTTATTGTGTCTTCTCAAGTTTAAGCAGTAAATTTGAGGTTGAGGCTGACCCTGAATACAAACTGAGGTCTTCTGAGCTCATCCTTAGTAAGGTGTCAGCTTGACAGAAAAGATGGTCTGTCCCTCCATCATTCAAGTTAGGTTGATTTCTGGCAACAGGGAATCTATCCTTACATACACGTCTTCGGGAAATGCACACACTTATTCTTGAGAAGACAGTAAATTACACCAGTCCAACTGGGAGTACGCCAACAGTATAGTTTATTTCTTGTCTTTTCATTACAGTTAATCTGCTGCTATTTATGTTATAAAAACCTAATGTACCTTATTTGCTCTTTAGATAATTCTCCAATGCCAAATTAATGGCAGTGGGAAATGATAGACAAATTCACTTTCTTTTCTCTCTTGTAAATGTATGAACCCAAGGGCAAAGAATTCAAGATCTATAATGGCGTATGCAGTCTCTAAAGTAAAAGAAGATGGGGATGCAGTTTGAATCAAAATTAGTTAACTATCTTCAATTAATTAACTAGCTTGAATTAGTTAACTAGCTTGACCAAGTTAACTAGCCTAAATATTTGGCTGATGCAAGAAAATTAAGGACAAAATTAAGTGACAAAAACTCAAAAACAAAGCAGAAAAAAATTCAGTACCCCGACCACAGGAACTGATATGGGGAAGAAGGTCATGTCACATCTTTAAGACGAAAAAATAAAGAAGAAAAAATTATAAATAAAAAGGGTGTGGGAATTTCCTAGATGAAAATTCAAAGGCAGAAACATAAAACATAAAACAAATGGATACGATCAGGGAAAATAAACGAAAGGCTTGAGTCAAGTGGAAATAGCACCCTGAAATTAGAGCCATGTGTGACAAAAGGATGGAATACATGTAAGTTAAAGAAACGCTTCATTTTTTAAGATATTGGATATATGTGAAAGTGGGACTTATTGCTAAGAAAAAAAAAGGCAGAGAGGAGTGAAACAGAAGGATAAGAAAGGTTGAATACAGAAATTAAAGGGCAAAAGTACTGCTTTTGGTCAGTTAGTGTCAATGCATGGTGTTAAGCTGCAGTGGAATAGAACTGCACATTGTCACTACCATATGCAAACAGTTTATCAGCATAAAAGAGCAAAATATTCAAAGGCTCACAACCTGAATATAGATACAGACAAAGCCAAAAGCCAGCAACAATTCAGTTATGGACTGGAAAAAACACATTTAGCTCTTTTTCAGTATCCTTCCACTTAGTGCCAATTCCAGGGATAATAGGTGGAGAAGAAGGGCTTCTTCTTAAATTTAGGTGGCATGTGGCTTTTTGCAAATGGCATGTTTTCATCTATTCCTACCCAGTAAGCAGGGCAGCTGAAGTATCATTTGAAATACATAAGTGACCAAAATCACATCCTGGGCTGTACCAAAAGAAGCGTGGCCAGCAGGTCAAGGCAGGTGATTCTGCCTCTCTGCTCTTGTGAGACCCCACCTGGAGTACTTCATCCAGCTCTGGGGCCTCCCAACATAAGAAGAACATGGACCCATTGCAGTGAGTCCAGAGGAGGGCCACAAAGATGATCAGAGGGCTGGAGCACCTCTCCTACGAAGACAGGCTGAGAGAGTTGGGGTTGTTCAGCCTGGAGAAGAGGAGGCTCCAGAGAAACCTTATAGCTGCCTTCCAGTACCTAAAAGGGGCCTACAGGAAAGATGGGGGGGGACTCCTTATCAGGGAGTGTAGCAATAGGACGAGGAGTAATGTTTTTAAACTAAAAGAGGGTAGATTTAGACTAGATATAAGGAAGAAATTCTTTATTGTCAGGGTGGTGAGACACTGGAACAGGTTACCCAGGGAAGCTGTGGATGCCCCATCATTGGAAGTGTTCAAGGCCAAGTTGGATGGGGCTTCGAGCAACCTGGTCTAGTAGGAGATGTCCCTACCCATGGCAGGGGGGTTGGAATCAGATGATCTTTAAGGTCCCTTCCAACTCTAACCATTCTATGATTTTATGATTCTATAAAAGGGTGGGTGAATGTGGCATTAGGTGTGGGGGAACTAAAATAACAAATTTAATAATTACAAATAAGCATATACAAAAGAACCTTGAGCAATTAACAAAAAACCTTGAACTACAAATACCAAAAAACATGGAACTCATCAGAGTTCTTCCACTGATTCTGTATGTCATCAGTATTTAGCTCAGAAAGGTCCTCTTTTCCATAAGGGACAAAGTTAAAGAGGAAAAGATTTTTAGACAGCTAGGTTGGATAAAAGTAATGGAAAGTGCCATGGTAAAATAGGAATGAACAAGTACAAGATTAAGGGGCTTGATTAAACACAGATATGACAACTCAGATAGAACAAATAACAACAAGGAGTACTCCTCTGTTCTTTTAAAGCCAGATCATGAAGCTACAGACAGTTACAAAATATGAAAGACTTCTATATTATGCACATAAATGACATTCACAATCCATAGGGCAGAGAGCAGAAGGAGATGCTAAAACAGGAAAGGAGCACGCCGAGAATTTGGATAGACATCTTGAAATGAACCATGTCAGAAACAATGAAAATATGTCAGGTCTGGTCTGTTTTCCTTTTCCAACATCATGGCAAAATGAAAAGCTTACATTTTCAGAGAGTGGAGAGATCAATAAGGATTGTTAAGATGATAATGTCTCTTAAAAATCTCTGCTGCAACTTCCACTTCTAAGTATGCTCTGCTTCTCCTTTACTGGTAGTATGTATACTATGTAAATAAATGCTTGAAACTGGATGTTCAGAGAACATGAGAGGCTTAGAAGACAAGATGCCATTCACATTTGTATAATTGCTTTATCTCTGCCACAGATACTTAGCATCTGGTTTTGGTAAAACATGTGAAGTTATCTGGGAGCTTGGACTCAGCTCATTAGCAGGCTTACTGCAGCCAAGAAATCAATGGGCCACAGAGCAAACTGTCTTTTCCAGAGACAGAAGGGAAATGGGTATGGGAAAATGGACTAATGCACACACTGCTAGAAAAGTTCATAGTGTCACCACTCCATGATCATACCTGCACTACTTATCAATGTAATAATGCTGTATCAGTGTGTTAATGAGAACAAAACGTAGGCAATTGGGACTCCTGTGCCTTGTCAGATTCCCTATATGAACTCAACCTTTGGGCTGAACAAGGACAGCAGCAATGACAATACAAGTTTTAACCTATCTCTGCGTTTGAGCCCAGCACATATTTATTGTGTCTGTTCCATGCGGTAAGAAGCTGGCACATATGTACTGGCTTACAAACAATAAGTATTTTCCAATTCACAGGCGGAGAAACAAGACTTGATATTAAAACTAGTTTAATGCACATATTTTTATTTCATGCAGAAAGAACTTGTAGCACTACAACTAAGCTGTTCCTGGGCCTTATGTTCAAGCCAAAGTTGAAGGCACATTTGCAGATTTTACCATGTAAGCAACATTACAAGCTTCCAGAGGGAAAAGAGGTAGCAGGGGAAAATCATAGTATTCTTGTCAGCACTGGATGGAGACCTACATCACATGAAGCATCCTAATCAGGTTGAAGCACATTTCAATGCAATATGCTCCATGTATTCTTGTCTTCTTACAAGAACAGGTGAAGTAGACACTTGTTGCAATACTATTAGGTATATATATATTTCTTGCTCAATTGGGCATGACCTGTTGCAAACCCTTTCTTTTTCATCTTGAAACACATTTTTTGGTCATGAATTTTTGTAATTTAACATCACTGGACAGTCATTGTCATACTTGAAAGGAAATCTTCAATATATTTTTAATTCTTAATATTAATGCAGTGGGCAAAAAGACATTAAAATCCGATTTTCAATACTTACCTATTGGTTTTTCCAGTATCAAGCAAAAAGTAGCAAGTAATAAATATATCATGCCACCTTTCTCTTTTAGGCAAACTTTAAAGATTACCTTGACTTTTCAGAATACAATTTAGTGATTGCCATCCATGCCACATTCAAACAATGGGAAAAAGCATTCTGTAGGTTTTAGTCATCCAGAACTATAAAGAGTATAGAGTGAATAATAACATTTGCCTGGCAAAGCTGCCAGGGATGCACAGGGTAGAAATTCATCCAGCTTGCTTTTGAGCAGGTGATGTACATGCTTTCACACTGGCAGCAGAAAACCTTTCAAGTTGGAGGTGAACTAAGGAGCTCAAAAATGGATGCAGTAGATATGAAATAAGAAGAAACTGCTCTGGAATGCTCTTATGACCATAAATACGTTCCATCATTATGTAAGGCTGAATTTCCCCACCTCAGTATTATACATTCAGAGCTCACATAACTCCACAAAGTATGACATGAAACTGAGGTGCTTAATTTAAACTGCTTTATGCCAAAATCTTCCAAGATTAACTTCCGTACAGTACAGTTAAAAATTAACATTAACTGGCAAAAAGAGAGCACAGACATAGATATAGAAGGAAAACCAAGAGTGCTCCTAGCTCTAACAGAAACAGTGTGGGCTACATAGAGGACAAACACATGGCCTGAGAAACAGGCAGGGCTGCTAAACGCTTTCATGCTAGGTAGATGTTTCTGGTTTTTTTTCCTGATGCATAGCTCTCCAGTTAGTGCATCACTTTACAAAGTGTACAGTTCTTCTATGTAATCTTCCAGAACATTGCTATTTGGGGTATTTACTGAAAGCCATGTTTCGTCACCTTGCTTCTACAAAACCCCACCAGGCCTTTCTAATCCATGACCTATGACTAGAATTCATGGCGCACATTTTATTGTGACGTAACATATGACTAGAATTCATGACGCACATTTTGATGGCTATTTTAAAATTTATCAAAAATTATGGGATCTAATTACTTGTAGAACATGGGCATGTTTGACAAGTGCACAGAAACAAAACAACAACAAACTCTTAAACCAAGTTTTATTTTACTTTATCTAGAGAGACATTCCTTCATTTTATTTTGTCTATTCAGAGGCACTGGTATTTTAACACATTATTGAATCCCACTTGAAGATTTTGAGCATATGTAATAATATTCTGTGATTGTTTTTAATCTCAGTTTAGTTTGTAGTGGAAATTTGATAACTGGAAAATTCTGTGTTAGTATTTTCTGAGGTCTGAAGGCTTTTCATAGCTATTTGTAGCTATTTGCACTTCTAATGATTTAAAGCCACACAAGACACTGCATTAAGCATCTAAGACCAATTGTTTCAACTGTTGAACCTCAATCGCATTTCAAATCAGCAATTTTGTATACCTAGGTAAAAACCCTTTTTCCTGAACCACCTTCTTGACAATCGATATATTTATCCTTGCAGTTTCCTCTGAGACTGGCAAATGTTATATTTTCCCATTTTACAGATGAAGAAATGCAGCATAAAGATCAAATGTCTTGTCCAAGATCAGACAGACAGTCTAGGGCAAAACCATGAACTCTAAATCCCAGGATACCACTGTAGTCATTGGACCTCTCTTCAATTTTTACAGAACTACCCTCTCTGTCAAATATCAGCTTTAAACTTGTTGACTTTTGAAATTACTTGTCGCTTGAAAATGACAAAGATGTGTGAAATGCTTTACAATATTGGGAAAATTGGATGTTATTCAATTTTCATCAAAGTGAAATGAAAGCCCTGAAATATGAAAATGACAGCATTTCCCTCTAGTGGCTTTCCCAATATTTCATAGCGTCAGTGAGACAAGATTTTTTTTCTTTAGCTTTTCTCTTTTGGCCTATTCTTTCCATACAGATTTTTTTCTCTCATTGAGGAACTCAGTTTTTAAATTTCATCCTAATAAATCTTACTTCTTGCACTTTTACTTTACGCCAAAAAAAATGAAGAGAAAGATGGAAGAAAAATTTTATCAAATCTTTTTTTAACTCAAACACATTTGAGTATATTAATTCCCATCCCAGATACAGTTAAAAAAAACAAACCAAACCAAAACAAAACACACTCAGGAGTAAATCCACACTGAGGAGTAGAGCTCTAGCAACAGTTCTTTTCGTTCCTCCTCTGGATTCCTCCTTCCTCAGTTCATTCATAATCACTGTGCAAAGGCATTTGAGCATCCTTAAAGCATCTTTCAGAAAAAAACCCCAACACTGTAAGTAGTTAACAAGATCAGCCTTCTTCAGTTATCTAAAGTTGTAAAAAAAAACCCCAAAAAATGAAGAATGTAAATCCATGTATGTTGGTAATTTAGGTCTTCATATTTTTCTTTATGAAATAAGAAATATAGCAGTGAAATGTAAAGATTTTTTTTTCTAAAACACATATAGGACAAAATAGAGGAGGTTTTTTAAATTTCAGGATGCTGGTAATTCAAAAGACAAAAAGGGTTTTACAAATAGATGATAGCGCAAGCTTCGTTGTTAGTTGTTGCTGGGGTTTTGTTTGGGTTTTTTGTGTGTGTGTGTGCTTTGTTGTTGGGTTGTGGGGGTTTTTATAGAGTTATTTAAAATTTCTAACAGGATTCAAAATGGATTGCTTCTGTAACAATATGAAATTGATAAGTATCAACAGATAAAGATGATAACAACCAATTCTTCCCCGGAACTTCCTCAACTTTTATTACTGTCAAATCAACAGATTTCTAACTCGACAGATTATTTCCCTCTGAATCCGTAACATTGTTTTCTGATGCAGATCAACCACTTACCAATGTTTTTTCCCTCTTATTTTTCAGTACAGAGAGGAGAGCTGGACTGACTTAACAATAAAGTGATGTCTCAACAGACTCCGCTTACCAGTCTATTGTAATGTAAGTATTTCTTCTTCATGCAATTTATTCTATATGTAGTGTGCTGTTAGAGATAAAGAGCTTTATTATGGCACTGAGCTCGGTTAGATTTAGGGATCAGTCTGGATAGGGCTGACAGGAATATCATCAGCTTCAAAAGCATAAGATAAACAGTCAAATGTTTTTCTAGAAAGCCTCTAAGCAATTATGGCTACTGTGTATAGCTTTTATTAATACCTTTTCTGCAGAGACCACCCATATATTTGGCACACTGCAGAGACCATTGGGGAAAGGGAGTTCAGCCTATTTAGAATACAGGTAACTTTCTACTTTGACTTTTTAAACTTCTGAAGTGGAGGAAGAAAGGAATCAATGACGAAAACAAAGATAGGACATCATTCCAAAGGAACCACCCACAAGAATCACCTGATAATGACCATCCATATTCAAATTTAGCTGACTGGTGGGATGAGAATCTGGTGGTATTTTATATGTTATTTCTTAACAGTAGCATTCTCAGGAATATTAAAGCATCTGCCGCTGATTTCGAGTAACGTTCAAGGTGATTCTGGGAAGTCAGATACAGGGATCAAGTGAATAATTGTTATTAGTATAGCACAGAAAACAATTGCAACAGTCAGCTGTTCAACACGTACAAGTAATTTACCTGTAGCTTATAGAAAGCAGTGTTTTAAAGATAACAAGGTAGCTTTCTGTGCTTTATCATCTAGATAAAACACCATCTAAGATGTTAAGGATAATGGCAACTACATTATTTTAATGAGCTAGTCCCTAGAACATTCTTTTGCAAAACCATCTCTTTTGATTAAGACAAAGCTATTATTCTAGATGGCCCAAAACATTTAAGGTTATATAAGAGAAAAACCTTGCAACTATCATTACTTCTGACAGCTGATTGCATTCTAATTTATTTCTTACTTTCTAGCCTTCAACAATTTATAATTTTGGTCTCCTAACTAAAGGGGGAATACATAATTCTTTCTTGAGATTGTTCTTTCAACTAGCCTTTGGTGATAGTCTCAAATTTAAGAGGTGTTTGTGCATTTTCAGAGAATTTTCTCCTTCTTCCTAAAGAAAAATGGAGAAAGACAAGATAAGATGAGGGTGCCTCCAGCTATGGCAGCCTCCTGTTGGCTTGTTTGACAAGATCTTACCTGTGCAGATGGGTAATGGTCTATTGCAGAGATGGATATTAGTAAAAGAACCAGAAAAGAAATACGTCTCATACTGCATCTGATCAAAGATCAAGAATAATGGTATGAAACAAGAACAGCCTTAAAAAAAAAACAACTCAGGCCAGTCTGGTTCTTATGAAACATACAGAAAAAAGAAAAACACCTCACATTGGGCCTGATATAAGATAAAGAATGTAAATACCAAGCAAGAATGGCATTTAAAAAATTATGTATACCAAGACAGTGTAGTCCTTACAAAACCAAAAAAGTACAGAAATGGATTTGGGTTTTTTTTTAATCAAAATGAAAGCAAAACTTCAAGATGTTAATGAAATAAGTCTACAAAATCTTCAAGCTGCTGGAGGAACCAGTAAATTAAATTACAAGTAGAATAAAGTTTCATGGTTCTTGACACATGTTGTTGAGGGGCTGGTAGTGCAATGCATATTTAAGCAACACTAAGCAGCTATACAAGATGAAAATCACTGCATGCATATCAATGCCCTTCTCCTGCTAAAACTCCTTGGGGGCAATGGACAATCACCTAAACAAAAAAGTTGAAAGAATTTGTAATAAAGGAAGTCATGCTGTCAATAGTTAAAACAGTGAAAAGTATTTTGAAGATTCCTAGGGGTAGAATAACACTAACCATTGGCTATCATTTCTACTAAACCCTATTAGGGAACACAGGTAATGCTAAGCATCAAAGAAGTTTCTAACCAGAAGAGCTGTATTTTTTAATGACAATCTTTTAGCAATTAAGATATATTTTCTGATATTTATTCTTTTTTCTTGGTATCGTGGTTGAAATTTGTGGGTAATTTTAGACAAGCCTCTGACAGACAAAAACTATTATTTTCACAGCCAACTGTTATATATATATATTGGATCCTTTTAGTGATCCTCAGCACAGGTACCAGCATCTCTACATATTTGAGGAATATATTCCTTCTTACTCTTAGTTTTCTAGAGAGAGCTGTATCTACTGAAATCTTCTCAACAGCCTATATTTTATGCTGGTATAACTTAGAAACATTTAGTTGACATCAGTTGAACTTACCCTTTTTTATTGTCAGAGATAAAGGACCAATTTCTAAAAGATATGCAAATAATCACAAATCTTTGCAAGACTTCCAGTTCCTTTTGGGAAGGCTATCTAAATAGCATAAAATACATATCTATTTTTCATCTCATTTTATGATGTTCTTTTGGGTCAAGGCTTGTACTCCATCAGAAAACAGCATGATGGGAAAGGGGGAGAGAAACAGAGATGAAGTTTTCACAAATAGTCTCCTTGATGCATTTCTGCAAGTGAATAAATGAAAAATTTACAAACTGGTGACTCATGAGTACTTTTGGAAGTGAGAAAACTCTTTATAAAGTAATTTGTTGCACTGTACTTTCTGATTCCAGAAAGTCAACTTTCTTAAGATCTGTATCTCGGTGTTCATTTCCTTCTACACCAGTGGGGTAAAAATACTTTTTTTTTATCAACTCTTAGAGAGAATGAAAAAAGGAGATCTTAAAATTTTCAGTAGGTTTACAGAGAAAAAGAGAACCTGAAGGTCTTTTTTACACTAATGAAACTCGAGTTTAGGTCACTACAGAGAGTAGTTTGGAAAGGGAACTGAAATAGTTTTGAAGTCTTATCCCTCTTTCTTTTAAAAGTGTTATTGTTATTATATTAGGTCTGAAATAGATTAATCACATGGTCATTAGTCTATCAGTTGTTTGGTGAGAGACAGTAAGTTATTTTCAAAGTGCACGGTCCTTCATGAGAGTCCATAGATGAAATTATTTTTTTAACCTCTTTCTTCCGTGTTTTCCTGTCATTTGCTTAGTGAATGTTGAAGCAGTCCTTATGATCTGTAGTCTGTGCCACTAACTTCCTCACTAAAAGTTAACAGACTGTTCTTTTACTGAATTATTTTAGAATGGAGCAGTTTAGGCCTTTGTGGGAACTTCCAAAGGAGTTGGGCAGAACAATTATCTTCAGGAATTTCCTAAATTCTTTTCAACCAGCTGCTTTCTCTATGCATGAGAGAAGACGGGTTTTGACAAGAATGTCAGGTATTTTCTATAACTCGTATGAAGACCCTTTCTCTAATAAATTTATGAGATAGGTAAATATGAAATTATTAAACAATCTTTTAATTTGTTCTACAGACATTCTTTCAATTTCTTCTAATTATAATTAATATTGTTTTGAGAATTTCCCATGGACAATGCCAAGTAGCAAAGCATTAAATATCCTTAGGAAACAGTGCAAAAGGAAAGTTTCCAAGATCTAATTCTGTCTTTTAACAGCAGTGGTGGGTAAGGATCTGTTTTTCTTTCTGGAAACACCGCACAAAGATACAAGGATAGCTAAGCAATGCTGAGGGCATTCCTAACTTGAATTGCCTTCCTTTTATCAATGGAGGAAAGTCTACAAAAAAATGGTAATTTCAAATCAGTAAAATCTGTATTTGCATTTCCTAATGTTGATATTTTATTCTAATTTTAACGTTTATCAATATAGTGAAGTCACTGTTCAAGAACACTCTAATGTCCATAATTTATTTCAATGATTACTCCTACAGTGGTCTTCAGATTTTGAAAATCACAGCAGTTACTATATTAACAATTAAGAACTAACAACCTAACATTTAAAGTTTCAAAATTTAAATAAAGCTGTATTAGATAAGTATTTGAAACTTGTTGCTTAATGGGAATGGATTTAGAGCTAATATTAGATTAAGTAAGCATAGTAAGCCCTTTTCAATCTGATAATGTAACAAAATGTATTAGTATTTTTTCAGCAATAGGGAAAATAATTTCTATAGCTATATCCAGATGTATCAGAGTTCAGGAAAGTACCACTCTCTGTACTCACTGTACATGTAGTTTGGGGCAACTGAATATGGAAAAATGGATTACCTTCTGGGAGATGTTTTTGCCAGAAATTTTAAATATTAATTAAAGCACTAGAGAAATACAGTGCAACAGGCAATGAAAGGATAGCTATCTAACTTTGCCATTTAGTTATTGTTCATCATGGTCTTCCTGTAAGTGAGGTCTGAAGATTTACTATCTGGCAGGAGAACTGTGACTGCTGAGAAGCCATGCTGTGGAAGCTTACAGAAAGAGACCGAAGCTCCTGCACTTTGTCTGCAATCAGAGAGTCCAGATTAAAGACCTTGAGAGAACAAAACCAGAATCAGTTGTGCATTGCCAATAGTGCGGGCCAGAGAGGAATGACAGTACGCAACTGTCTGTACCAGTCTGAAATGAAGTGATAGGTTTATAACTGCCTTAGAAAAAAATCTAAACAGAAACAAAGAAATGTAAATGTTCCCACAACAGGAGGAAGGTTACATTTTCCCTTGCTGTTTGTTTGCAAATAACCCTGACTCATGCTTCATATTCTCCTTTTCTGTCTTCATTTCAATACTGAATATTACATTTACTGGGCCTCCTCATCTGTAAATTTTTATCCTTTTGAAATACTTTCATTCACTATTTTCATTTGTGTTAGAATTTAGTTATAACCACTGACTGAACTCATCCAACTTTTGCTTTTGAAAAAAGTGAAGCAGTTCTAAGCCACTCCCAGAACCTGCAAATACAGACTTGCCCTTCATTTTCCTAGTAAGTAAGAAACAAGCATTAAGGCAAAACAAAAGCACTTATTCACACCTAAACAAGTCATCAATTGCTTCATAATTCCAAATGAGTGTAGGAGAGAAACAATAACAAGGGAATAAAAATGGAGCATCTGAGTGATGAGGGGGGTAAGGGAGCAGGGGGAAGAAATGGGGAAAACTGATTAAGAAAAAAGTTAGTGACTTTCTATTTAAGAATAAATTTGTTCTTTCCCCCCCCCTCCCCCCCCCCCCCAAAGACAAAACATTTGAGGAAAAGAGGACAAAAGTAATTTTTTAATTTTGGCTGTTTCCAACAGAGAAGGGAAAGAAATGTCAGGAATGAAAAAAAAAACCACAATTTGCCCCCAAACAAAGGGAAAAAAACCCCAAAACAAAGAAAGAAATAAAAGCTTCTGCAACCCTTTGCTTTGACCAGATGAACTATATGTAGCTATTCCAAGAGAAAGTTTCATTTTTTCTTTCTCCTGGATAGAAGCAAATGTCAGAGTGGTGTGTGTTTCTCCAGCACAATGCAGCTGAGTGGGTAAGAGGCTTTATTGTCTTGCAATCAGTCCAAAAAAAAAAAAAAGGAAAAAAAGAAGAAGAAAAGAAGGAGTCACAAAAAAAAAAGAGCAAAAGAGCTTGGTACTTGCTCTTTGTATTGCTGGGAGCTTATTCTTAGTGTAATGCCAGTGGCTGAAGAGCAACGTAAGCACAGCTGTGTGTGCAGCAAGCAGACCATAGACTCTGAGCATGAATGCGAGAGCCAAGTTGATTCTACTATTAGCTCATTGACTTTAAATCATTTTAGAGGCCACTACATTCTGAAATTACTCATTTAAATTGTGATAGATTGCATCAGTTTATATCCAGGGAGGCGATAAAGAGAAAGCCTATGTTCACCTCTCAATAATGCAGCCTCTCCCAATATTGTGCCTCAATGATAATAGGAATACTATGCCTTATAGCTTTTTTGATACTTAAAAGCCATTAGAGCTCGACAGCATGCTATGCACTGGTAAACATTATTGTTTGACTGATGAGTCCACTTTTTTGAGAGAGTGACTGTAGTACTATGAAATCAGGTAATAGACAGTTCAGGCACTACAGGTCTGCACTTACCTGTACTTTATTATATTCTAGAAGTGATTCAATAGGATTGAAAAGATATAACATAATTCAAGTACTACCCTTTCAGTACACAGTCACTGCTACAAACAGCCACTTTTTGCAGAGATATAAAAATAAAACTTTGGAAGAGGCCTGCGGAGGTCAGGTAGTCAGACCTCCTGCTCAAAGCAGTGCTTACTTCAAATTTAGATCAGCTTACTCCAAATTTAGATCAGCTTACTCAGGTTTTCCTCCAGCCAAATTTTGAGGATCTTCAAAGAGGAAGATTTTGTAATTTTCTGGATTACCCTTTCCAGTGCTTAGCCCCCCTCATTGTGAAGATTCTTATTTTTACATTAAACAGGAGATTATCTGACTAAAGGCCAATTGAATTAAGCAGAAACACTCAGTAAGTGTCAGAGGAACAATGACAAGGGGGGATAACCCCTGGGTCTTACATCCCTCCAAAACTGTTTTTGGCTAACTAGGAAGTAGAAATCCTCTGCCTCCAGATGTCCACCAGATTCAGCTACATGTAAGTTTCCATTATTGTAACTGGTGACACTTTCCTCTTGTCCTTCCACTGTGTACCTCTTGTCCTGTCACTTCCCAGGAAAAGGTTTCCTCCTTCCTTTCCTTTTTCTCTACAACCTTTCCGTAGCATTGCCTTCTTCCTCTGCTTAAACAAACCCAGTACCCTTAGCTCCTAAGCATTTTAATGATCCTCCACTTGATTGTCTCTAGTTTGACAATATCTCTGTTGTACTTGGGGAAAGCCCTTTTGCATGCCGAAGAGTGGGGAATAGGTACTTCCCTCAACTTACTATAATACCGCAAACACAGGTCTGTACGTAGTTAGCAATAATGCACTGCTGGCTTTTGCTCAGGTTGCTGTTCACGAAGACTCCTCGGGCCTTTTCTGCAGAGCAGTTCCCTGACCAACCATTCTGCAGCCTGTACCGATGCAGGTGTAGGGCTTTGCATTTATCTTTGCTGAACTTCATGCTCAACAGAAGACTATGCAGAAATACCACTATGGAAGGCAAGCTGCAAGCCTCTTAGGACAGCAGCTCTCATCGGCAGATGACTGTCCCTAGCTTCCATAACAGAAAAGTGTCCTTGACTATTATCACTTGTGGCTTCTCCTGTGGCACTGGAGCTGATTCATCAGACAGGTGTGGCGCTCTCAGATGCCTGTCCTGCCAAAATTTGGTTTTTTGACAGATCTCTATAGTTTTTCCACATCTGCAGGTAGAGAAAGAGTCTTCTGGTGGCCAGAACTTACCATCTTTCAGCTTCCACCATTGAGGAAATCCACCTGTCTTGACTGCAGCTTCTGGCAGTCCCTATTCTTGTGGGAGGTGGAGCTTGGATTCCTCCTCTCCCTCCCCTGCCTCAGGTGTTTGCAAAAAAACTTTTGATCTCCCATTCATTCCCCTTATGCTATGCAGTGTTCTCACCTGGCAACTCCGTGATTCAACCCAAGCATGTATCTACCACTGATGAGGCTGTCATCACCACCAGCTACAGCCTCAGGGAAGAGCTATGAAATGAAATTGCTGCTGAATAGTCAAATATTCACTGCTTAACTAGGCTCTCCTCCCACTGATGTAACCTTCCAACTCTTCAGTAGTTTTGGGGGGATTTTTCAGAAGTATATTAAGATGCACCACATACAGGACACTGTAGTACTATAAATGCACCAGCAAACTAAGAGTAAAAAGATATTCCTAGCTCTGACTCTTCATTTCCAAACACACACACAGGGAGCAACTATTTTCCTTCCACGCACGCAGCCTTCTGGGGACTGGATTTTAGTGTTCTCTGTACGGCATCTAGCCCACTGAACTTCAAGGTGTGACTGCTTTAAGTAATCAAATTATTGCACGTGTTTCTGAATGCAGCTAATTGCTACCTTTTTAACACTGATACATGACATCATCATCATTTAAAAATGCAGTGGAGAATAAGTAACAGAACCTGTGGATGATCACCAGCCAGCTTATTTTAACATTTAGCTGATGAGTCTTTGAGTATGTTTCCCATCAGGGTAAGTCTCTAAATGAAGATCTGCACGATGTCATTATTGGTGAAGGAAAAGGCAGCAGCTGCATTTAATTAAAAATTCATAATAGCTTTGATTGTAAACATTCTCTATTTTACTTGGTTGTATCTTTTGTCCCCGGGGCTCTTGACCAAACCTGAATTATTTGGAAAGACTGAATGCAAAATGGTCCAGCTATTTTTGCACATGATGAGGATTAAAAATATTTAAATTTTTAGTTGTAAAAATATTATTCTATTATAAAAATATTTTCTTGAACAGCTATATAGCTGGAAAGGCTGTTAATAGAAAGTTGAGATTTCACTTGGCATCTGAACACTTTATGTTGGGGAGACATGGCTGTCTATGTTCCAGTATTAGGACAAAAAATACAGGTCTGCATGTAAACACCCATTCCTCACAAATAATTTCTTCTACATTTATAAAGCTTTACATAAAGAGTAGTTGTGTTTTATATGCAGGTAAAAATTAGCTTGAAAAGTGGAAGTTATACAGAGAGCAGACTGGGCTGACTAAATGTTAGTTGCTTGGGATATCGAGACCCTGAGAAACAGGAAAGTTTGGTGGATATAAACTACATGATATTTCATTCTTATGGTCCTAAAAGGCTAGAAAAATCTTGGAGAATAAGTTTCTGTTGCTTATTTAGTTCTGTAAACAGATTTTAAAATGCAATATACAGTTCAATAAAGTACTCAACAGCCAGAAATCGTCCTTGTTAATGACATACATGCAATCTGTAAAGAAGTCTTCTATGTTCCTCTTCACTCCAAAGAGAGGACTCAGCTCAAGGTCCCTCCACCTTTTTTATGGCTTATTCTATCACTAGGGGAAATATTGTTATCTTTGGAAACACCCACCCTCCCCAAGAAAATTAGGATACTTCACCAGAAACAAGACTATTTGATATTTGGCATGATAATTAATGTCCTTCTAAAAAGGCAGAAAGAAAAATGAGAAAAAAAAAAAGAATTTTATGCCTCATTATTAGTTAATATATTTCATCCCGTTTATATCTCTTCTTCACCATTTCCTGAGTCCCTCCTTCTTGCTCTTGGCTCAAAAACATTGCATTCTGTAAGATGCCTCTCTTGAACAGAATGTGCAATAAAAATGTAATTTACATTAACAACACCCAGTAAATCTGAGGAGACAAGTCAAGGTCCAGAACATGGAGATGACTGTTTATGTACCCTTGCATAGTGTGGATGTAACACTCAGCAACACTTAAAAGAAATCATTTCTCATTCAACATTCATTGTATTGTAACTACAGATTTAGTAACACACTGGCAGTTTCTATTGATTAACCCAGGGATATTGTGGAAATTTGAAACGTACTGAAAGTGCCTTTAAAAGGAGATACTGGTTTTATTTGGGAAGAGTGGTACAGAAGCCTGCAAAAAAGAGGTGAGCAGGGTAATTCTTTTAGAGTAGTAAGAGCTGAAGAGTCATAAGTTATCATATTGTACGTTCTCTTCTGTGGAAATTGTTTATATTTCAAAACCAACCATTTAAGTCCCTTATAGCAGGTTAGGATGATAAAGACTGTCATTTGCATTGATGGAGGTGAAAAAGAGAAAGAAGAGACATACATGCTTTTGACTGAACAACTAGAACTTGAGGAGAACCATGTAAATTCAGGAGTAAGACAACTAATGATTATAGGATATTGTCAAATGTATACTGTTTATGACTCATCTTGAACTTGCCTGATGCTTACTAGTTGCTGAATCTTTAAAATATATGAATTGAAGCAAATACATGGTAACTTGCTGCACACCCAGGCACATGAATGTTGTCAAGCATTACTGGATTTGATATCTAGTAAAATAATCTGATATTTAGAGAAAACTTCTATTATCATTCCACCATAGGAATTCTCTAAATAATTTTTTTGTGATATGAGGGTGGTAAGACACTGGAGCAGGTTGTTCAGAGAAGTTGTAGATGCCCCACCACTGGAAGTGTTCAAGGCCAGGTTGGATAGGGCTTTGAGCAACCTGGTCTAGTGAAAGATGTCCCTGCTCATGGCAGGAGGGTTGGCCTAGATGATCTTTGAAGGTCCCTTCCACGCCAAACCGTTCTATGATTCTATTTTTTTCTGCAAACTGCTTTTTAAATTGTTTTTTCTACATCATTATCTGGTTTAACACAGTAGTAGATTTTCTTGAAATTATTTAAAACCAAGAAACTTGAGAGTCATTTCACAGAATAAGGACTTGAGCCATCATGACTTGATGATTTATCTTCATTTAATTTATTGCAATATCCATCTCTGCTATTGTTATGCAGTTGAAGTTCCCATAAATTATCAGAAATGCTCTCATTTCAGTTATTGAGAATCTGCTCATGAAATTCAGAGGGCAAAGAGTTGTACCACTGCTGAGCATATTTGAATGAACTACTCTCTTTAGCAATGGCATCACTGGTAAAATCACTATATGAGTAAAGTCTTTCCCATATATTTTGCATATATGGGCATATATATATATTTATATATGTATGTATACCCACAAAGCAGCAAACCAAAACTTCAAATCAAGGTCAATTTCCATAGAAAAATAACTAATATCACAAAGGAATCTGCAGTTATTTGCATTTACAGAGTTTAAAAAATTTAACAGGAATTATCCTTTTTAAATAAGCAAGTCCTTGAAAGTTAAAGACAAGGACTCAAATTTTTTGGCCTGTCTAATGTTATTTAACTAGCTTCCTCCCTCCACCTACTGTCTTCTTAATGTGATTTGGTAATTTCATGCCTCTGGAATGTCAGCAAGAGTAATAAAATAGCAATTTAAGAACATGTTAAAAGCCGATCTAAATGGTACTGTTCTTCTGAAGCTATTAAAAACAGAACTCACAGCAAGTCCTCATATTGTTAGACAGGTCTGAAACTTCAATGCTTAAAAAGAATTGTTGTTTTGGCTCAGGGGATATTCTATAAGATGAGAGGCCAATTCAGAGCTAACAGAATAATATCTTCTCATAGCAGATTACACATTTGTCTTTTCACACTTTTCTAAAGAATGCCCTCCCCTTTACTAGTCTTTCTCTCCACCCTGATTTTTTATAGCACAGATGCTGACATATTTTATAATTAAAAAGTAAATACTCTTACTGAAGAAGGAGAAATCTTACACGGTTCAGAGTCCTGGCATAACATCCAAAGGTATATATGCTGATTTGAAGTTTTTTGGATCTGCCTAACTGTTTTCACAGTCTTGGAAGACTGATATACCTCTTTTTTTTTTTTTTAAAGTACGTGGAAGAGGGAGTGAAATGATGGAGAGAAAAAAGTGGGAGAAGGAAGGCTATAATTAGGAACTTTCATTACTGAGAATTAGGTGAAGCAAAAAATTAGGCAAGAAATTAGATTTCTAATGTGTCTCACTCCTCCCACCACTTTAGGGCCTTCAGCTGACAACACTGCAGGTGCATCTACATTAGCATTATAGTTCTGATCAAGGAATGCATTTCTGAAATTAATCCCCTGATTGACCAAATATATAATAGTTCAGATTGCATTGGGGATGCTCTCAGAAAGCATCGCTGGATGACTTTCAGAAGAGAGTAAAGAGGAAGACACATTCCATGTGCATCCCTACTGAACTCCACCATGAGGGAACCGTCAGTCCATAGCAAAAGTCTAGAAATAGGTCAAAGCACGGTACTCGTAAATATTAGACTCTCAACACCAACTGCTTGGCTGTATAGATCTGTTCCTATGGGTCTGCATTATATATGTTGCCAGTCTACAAAAACATTGTTCAACCTAAGGTTCCCTTCAAGAGTAAACTACCTGGTTCTCCTGTCCTTTCCCTACTCCTGCTGCCTGCCCCTCTTCCCCCCCCAAAAAAGGGAACTGAAACATAGGGTTGGTCTCCTTAAGAACTGAAACCAAGTGGCATAGAAAAGTCTTAACAGTACTTTTGAACTTCAGACATAAGTAAGGAAGTTGCAGAGAAAAAAGTGGCTTAGGCAAAAGGTATTATTGCATGTTTTGTGCCCTTCTAAATTGTCCCTGTACAAAGCACTGCTTTTGATGATCAGGTGATTCTGTAATCCACTGTGGATATTCGTCTTGAGGCTCCTTCTGGGAGGTCTTCATCTGACCAGCAATTAAAAGTGCCATTAAGTCTTGAAAATACATAGTGGGGACGTATCTGAAAGAAAATAAGTAGTACCTATCCCCAAGGCATTTATCAAGACATCATTGGAATAAATGTCTGTAGAAAAACTTGCTTCCTAACCAGAATTGTGTGATTTATTTAGAGAGAGTTTTAATATCCAGGACAAATTTGGTAATACTTCACCTCCTACAAAGAGAAGCAATTGCAATATACACATGGAGATACTACAATGATGGACTTCATCATTCTGATTTAGAAGGGATAAAGAAGTACTTCTATATTCTGGAGAGCTTTCCAGTCTCTGTAACAGGATATGGCTACCTAAGTCCCACATCTGTCCTCTTCAAATGGGTAGCTCAACTCCGTCTTCTCACAAGAGTGGTAACTTGTTCATTCCCACAAGAAACAGAATGTCACTAGTAAAATGATGCTTATCAGCATTATGTTATCAAATGTCCCAGAACCATGCCCAGAAGTGAAAAAAATATGGATTTTCACGACACATTTGCATGACCCATTGCTTCTCTCCACTGACACCTGCCTACCTTCCCCAACTGTCTCCCTTTCAGAGATGGTCCTGTGATACAACCTACACTGCCTTTCCACTGCAAATTGTGGTCTCAGGAGCCATCTCTCTATCAGAAGCTAAAAGTATACTGGCAAAAAGCAATAGAAAATGCCATGGACTAGTAGAGCTACTATAATCAGGGTGACTATCAACACTTACTCCTCCTATCTGGAACTGAATGGGATTGTCCATCTCCTGTCCTGAGCAGATTTAACCCTACCTATTTTGGCAGACAGGGAAGCTGTGAAAGGTGGTGGTGTAATGTTGTCCCACAGGGAAGCATCCATCAGTCATGTTTTGCTTCATCTTGTTTCCTTCCTTTCTCTTCCTTCCCTGGAAAATCAAGTACCGAATAACACTATTTTGCTCTGTGCCAAATCTCTTCTAAAGAGAGAATTATAACAAGCAAGGAAAATTCCTATAATGCAGCTGAATTTTTTAATAGATTTTCAAGTGTTTGAAAAGAAGGAGCAATGAAGAAGAAAAAGGGGAAACGCCAGCCATTTTGTGCATTGTGTTCCTTATGTGTTCTAAACAAGTCTTCCAATAGAAAGGGTATCATTAAAATCCAGGGTCTTATTGGGAAACTGAACAACAATTCCAACAGAGTAATTGTTTCCAAGAAGATTCACTGTGTTGAATTCACAGTATGTGTGACACTTTTGAAACTTCTGCTACAGCAGTTGGTCTAATTAAGCAGCATCTATGTTCATCATTGGGTATGAATGCCTGAAAAGGGCTTCAGTCCTCAACTACAAATATTCAGACTGTATTTTCTGTGTTTAATGGTCACAGAGGGTCTACAGGCCTATATCAAGTACAGCTGCAAGCCTGCTTTTGTTGCTGGCATTGCTGCCTCCCAACAATGCGGAATCTTTCCTGTGTGCAACTCTTAATTAAGGGGACAGGCTGTGCCACTTTTGAAATTTGTTCCTTGTCCCAAAGTCTACATTTGATGGTGTCATCTACAGCCAAAGACGCCTCCTGGATCCCTGTAACAGCTTCCAGTATTAGACAGCATACATAGTACAACCATGCATAAACCACCTGGAACTCGGGTTTTTGCAATCCCATGAAGTCTGATCGGGTCCAATTTCTCTTTTCCTGTCTCAGCTGCCAAGATACTGAAGTTTGGCTTTGACTGATAAATCTGGAATATTGACACTGACCATAAAAGCTAGTAAAACACCAAAGCTGGGGGATTGCTTTCACTCTATATATTTTACACGATATTATTTATAATTGTGATATGTATAACAAGTAACCTTTAAAGTCTGATTTCTCTCGATGGCATAGACATAGGCAGCTTTTAATCTAAGTTTAAATTGGCACTGACTGCTGCTATAACGTTTTGGAAACTTATGAGCCCAGAAACATTCAACAGTACCTTATGAATCCCCTCTGAGTTCCTGCCAGCGTGGCACAGCAAAGGGCTAAAAACATTTGGTATTTTCTCACATGAAGTTTTATTTACAGAGAAGAAGAGAGGTGAAATGTGTATGTGTTGATTTGTGGCTGACAGAAAATTCTGAAGAAAAGATAGAAGAAAAGCCAGGGGGAGTCAGACCTGGCAGAGTTATCTGTGTTGCATGGAAGAGGATGGTCCAAGCATGCAGCTGATTTCTGTTATAGCGCAAGATGGCAAGGCCAGGCTGGGCTCCGAGGGCAGACTACACTGTGGTAAGTGGTGCAATAGGATTCCAGGGAACCACTGTAATAGTATTTATGTCTTCAGAAAGGTCATGAAATAAGAGAATGACTAATGACTTTTTGAAGTATGTTATTTCTGGAGAGCACTTCCAAATTGGATTCCAATTAATAATCTAGATTTCTGAAGAGAGAAATCTCCAGAGCTTCAATTTGGTGAAGACATACAACTGAGAAGTCAGCAGGTTTCTCTTCACAGGTACTTTCTGGAATTCTTGAATGAGTCGCAACTTTATGTCTGTAAAGGGGCTTCAGGTTTCAATAGCAGGAGAAAATGTAGTTGACAATTCCTTTTTTCTAAGGAAATTTAATTTGTTTCTTAAGTTTCACTTAAAAAAATAAAACGTGAATACTTATACTTCTACTCTACTTTCTGTTTACTGACTCATTTTATCCAGCAGTTTCAATACATTTTACATATTCAAAGCTTTGGACATACATATGCAAGAGACAACCAACTAGACTGATTGACAGGAGTGTTAAAATAGACTATAGACACATTTGTTTGTAAGAATGTTTTATTAAATAGATCCCCCTAATAGAGGTACTTTTTTACTCTGTTATATTAAATTTTTTTGTGAAGCTTTGAAATGTATGCATTTAAATAAATCCTACTCTTCATAAGCCATGTAATTTTAATGAAGCTAAATATAAAAGAAGTTATATAAAACAATAAATATAGATTCTTTTAGGACAACTATGAAAAGAAGGTATTATTTGATGATGTAAAAAAAAAAAAAGTCTTATTTTGACTTCAATTTGCAATTATGTTTCCTTTTCCTGTTCTGTTTTTTCACTTTTCTGCTGTCCTTGTCCATAAATGGATTTTTGCAAGACTTTCAACTCACTGCCAAAGACAATAACTGACTCCTTTTTTCAAATGCAGTTCTCCATTCTCCAGTCCAGGGGTTTAGAAATAAGTGACAATGTACTTTTGGAACTGTAACTCATAATTTTCCATAAATGCTGGGTGACATTAATACATTATTTACATTTCTCCTAAAACCTGTTTTGTTTTCTTGAGTAGATGAATAGCCCAACCTACATATCTGTAGCAACATGAATTTTGTCCCGTTCTAAAAATATGACCTGCTTTAGTGTCATGTCTTGTGAAACACATGCAGTGGTAATGCCTATGGAGGGTAGAAAGGAAGCAGAAAAGGAAGAGGTGAACTAGCCTGCTTTAGAACTTAGTAACTTGTATGTTTGGCCAAGTCATTTTATAGCAAAGAAAGGGTTAATCAATTGATTACAGATAGCCTCCACCCAGTGGTCTCCTCCTTCTTGCATCAGTTTCTCATCTCTCTCATTTTAGTAAGGACAGTAGGAGAACTATATTTAGCATTATATTTAACTTCTGCTTTGGGATAGTTTGCCCTACACAGCTTTGATAAAACATTGCCCTCCTCCATACTAGTATTTTAAGTTCCTCTGTAGTTTACTTATTCAGTAGAAATAATACAGTTTCTGGATTTCTGCCATACATGGATGTGGTGATTTTCCATTTATTCTCTCCTGCCTGCAATTCTATTCTTTGCAAGTCTTCTCACAGGAAACATGCAAATGCCACAAATTTAATTTCAGAGAGTACAATACCAATTGTGTTACTCAGCTGATACGTTCTTTTTGCCTTGACTCTCCTTACTGCAGGACAACACTTTAAAGACTCTTGCATTACCTACAGTCAGGTATACCATGTTTTCACTCTATGTCTAACTCATCAATCCTCCAATTTGCAGCATACATTCACCTACCTATGGGAATTGTATCAGACATACCCATGACTGACTTGCTGTACTCATAGCATCTGTAGCTGTGAAGTGAAAGCTGTGTACCAATTTCCTTTTAAAATGAAAAAAAAAGAAATGTGAAAAAGGGTATGTTTCTAAAGTAATTGTTAGCAAATGGTACATTTTCCACAATCACTTCTTCATTCAAAAGAATATCAATATATTTTAGTAAACAAGGATAACTCCTTTAAATCTGTGTCTTACAGATCCAAGACTTAAAAAGTCTGAGGCAAGTCCAAGTTCATTGAAATGTTTCAACAAGATTGCTAGATAAGCAAGAGTGTAACCACCTCTTACATCCCACAACTATGACCTCAAAAGAAAGCCTTGTCAAAAACCAGTCATAGTAACTGCCTATGTGAATATTTTCACTGCTTAAGGTCTGCCACTTATTCCTTTGTACCACGCTGGTTGCATGCATGAGATCACATTAAACTCAGCTAAGCATAACATGGAAAGGCAAAGTGACCCTGAAAGGTCCCTTTCAAGCACCCCTTCCTTCCCTGCTTCATTGTAATGTGGCTGCCAGATGGGTTCAGGGGACATTATAAGGTCATGTGTTTTTCTACTCCTGCTGCAAATGTTTCATTTCTCCCAGGAAGATAAAAGGACTTTCCCCTTACATTAACTGCAAAATTGCCTTTTTTGTCCATAAATGTGAAGGAGGGATGGCAGTACGGAGACAGCACTTTGACAGACTGCTGAACACCAGTCTGCACTACAGGCAGGTAGCACTGGGCACGCTCAGTGAAAACACTGCTACAGAAGAACGAGAAAGAACAGCAGCACAGCTGAAAATAGGACAGTTGCCAAAACTGGCATTAAAATGGCCAGGTGTTGAAAAAACAGCAGACCTAAGAAAGTTTCGGATTTCAGGAAGGTATATGTAAGATACATCAGATGATGAAAAGCAATGGTAATACCTATCTTGGGGAACGAAGACAGTGGCAACCCCAATGAGACAGAACCATTCTTTTGTGGCAGCACAGGGCAAAAACCCAATGAAAAGTATTGTCAAATGAGTAACGTTACTGTTTCATATCAGTCTGAAGTGGCATTGATCAAATACTCAGCTTCAAAGCTGAGTATTTGTCAGTGGGGAAAAAGAAAATGCGTTTCTAAAAATATTTCTTCTTTCAACTGAGCTTGGACACGTGCAGGTGAGTTTTACCGGAAGTAATGAAAGCACACAAGCCACTTGTAAGACAGCTGCAGAAATGTTATACTGTATTATAAGAATATGTGAAAAACAAAATATCTCAAACAAAATATAAGAAAAGGGATTAAGGAATTGCCATCTTATAATTATTTGTTTAAATTTGAATGCTCATTAACTATGTAATAGGATGGAAGGGTTTAATTACCTAGGTTATAAAGACATCACCACTGACATTTTCATTGTAATGACAGTTCTTCTAGAAAATGTTTGGTTAACTTGCACTGGCAAATACATGATAAAATGAAGTTGCTATTCTGGCAAAAAGGACAACATAAAATGTTGAAATGTAGCAGTAGTGAAGTAATCAGACTATTACATATGCAGGAAATAGATCAGAGCTAACAGCACTGTGAAGAAGGGAGTTAAAAGGTGTGTTTTCACCACAACTGCAGATATTGTTAAAATTACGCATTTTTTCATGGATCACAAACCTTACACTTTTGCTGCTGCTGAAAATTCATGAAACTAACATTAATATTGTGGATTAGAAACAGTTGTATTAAAGGAAACAGATACCATAAGTATGGAGGCAATAGAAAAAAATCTCTTGAAACGTGTCAAGTATAAAGTCAAATTATTATAAGGCAAATAAAAAGTCAGAATGAGAGTCAGATAAAAAACCACAGTACAGCTTGGCCTACAACAGAAAGTATTACAGCGGTGGGGCAGTTGAAAACAGCAATAAAAAAATATGAAAGTCAAACAGCAAGCTCAGTCAATCTCTTTCTGAACATAGGTATATGCTAAAGATGCTGGAGAAACAATTGTTCTTAGTTAAATATGTATGGCATGGAAAAACGTTGCTGAAATGTCCTCTGTGATAACTTGAAGGTTTTGTTTTATGGAAAAAGTGAATATATATTCTCTTTTTAGACAATTCATGATTTTAAGGCTTTGCTATATTTCTCTTAATCATCACTTGGAGACTGAAAAGTCCTACCCGTTTTGTTTATTCTTCCATCATCCTATTGGTCTTTTTTGCACTTATTCAAGTTTTGTTTTTCTAAAATATTTTCAATACAACGGCATACAATATTCAGTATAAATGTTATGGATGCACACAATATTCAGTATAAATGTTATGGATTCATACAATAATACTCCATAGTTTGCTTTCATTTCAGTTCTAATGAACCTCAACTTTTTATATACCTTTCTGTTTTGACATATGCAATACACTGCCTACAGTAACTTTAAGATTTTTTCTGAATAACTAATTTAGATTACTGTAACAATGTACTTTATTCCATGTGAATTATTTTGTGTTTATCAACATTGACTGTGTTAAATTATGAGTTCCACTTAAATTTGAGAGAACGTTCTGGAACCAGTCAGTCAACTACAGTTTTAGCTATCCTGAAAAATTTTTAATTTTTAATCAGTAGCAAACCTTGTCATTTCACTATTTATCCCTTGTTTTAGATGGTTTAAAATCGAATAATACAGATTATTACCACCAATTTTGATCTCCTTCCCATGTTAAAACCACGCATTTGCATCTACTATTTGTTTTGATCTTTTAGGTAGGAAAGAAGACACATGTTCTATTTCACGGCATCTCCGTTTCTTGGAGAGTCTTTTAACACAGCCCTTTGCAATGGATTTGAAGGAGTTCCTCTGGAAAAACATTTGAGAAAGGGAGAAATGCTGGACAGAGAGGAGAAGGGGGAAAAAAAAGTGCGAGAAAAGGCAGAGGGAACATCAAGTTCAGAGGAGGAGGTGCTCCATGGTGGAAGAGATATTCCTTAAGGGACTATGGCCCACAAAAGATCTGTGTCACAGCAACAAACTGTGAGAAGGAAGGAGTATCAAAACGAAACCTCTGCGCCCTGATCCCGACTCCAGCACTACTTGTTGCTGCACTGAAGGGACTGAGTGTGAGATGTGGTGATAACAGGGTAGGAGGAGAGGTGACTGGAGTGAAATCGAGCCTCAAAAAGGGGGACGAAAGGTGTTTCTTTTTTCATTTTGTTTCCTAAACCCAAATTAGTATATATTTATGAATTGGTAATAAATTAACTTCCTCAAATCAAGTCCATTTTGCCTGGGACAAGAATTGGTAAGCAATGTCTTTGTCACTATTTTGACTTTATCTGTCTTTATCTTTCGCTCCTGCTCTTCCTCCTTCCTCCCCTTCATGCAGGTGTGTGGGGAAGGAGGGAACGAGTAGCAGTGTGGGTGCTTGGCTGCCAGCCAGGACAACCCACGATAGCTTTTCTAAAGATAGGTGTACTAAAACATGGGAAGAATGTGAAATCTATCAGAAATACCATCATTTATCATTTGGGTAGATAAATATTATTTCTCATGTACTGACCAATTGTGTCAGTCACCTTGAACAGTATTTTAGGAGAGATAATTGTGTGTCTTTGATTTAGAAAGTCCTATGATTTTTATTACCTAGGTTTCTTTAGCATTATTTGCCTTTGAAGCTGTCTGCCATCAGAGAATCATAGAATGGTTTGGGTTAGAAGGGACCTTAGGGATGATCTAGTTCCAACCCGCTGCCATGGGCAGGGACAACTCCCACTAGACCAGGTTGCTCAAAGCCCCATCCAGCCCGGACTTGAACGCTTCCAGGGATGGAGCATCCACAGCTTTCCTGGGCAACCTGTTCCAGTGCCTCACCACCCTCATAGTGAAAAATTTCTTCCTGATATCTACTCTAAATCTTCCCTCTTCCAGATTGAAGCCATTGCCTCTTGTCCTATCACTAGATGCCCTTGTAAAAAGTCCCTCTCCATCTTTCTTGTAGGACCCCCTGTTTAGGTACTGGAAGGCCACTCTAAGGTCTCCCTGGAGCCTTCTCTTCTCCAGGCTGAACAACCCCAACTCTCTCAGCCTGTCTTCATAGGAGAGGTGCTCCAGCCCTCTGATCATCTTTGTGGCCCTCCTCTGGACTCACTCCAACAGGTCTGTGTTATTCTTATGTTCGGGGCCCCAGAACTGGATGCAGTACTCCATGTGGGGTTTCATGAGAGCAGACTAAAGAGGAAGAATCACCTCCCTTGGCCTGCTGGCCAGGCTTCTTTGATGCGGCCCAGGATGCGCTTGGCTTTCTGGGCTGCAAGCGCACATTGCCATCTCATGTTGAGCTTCTCATCAACCAGCCCCTTCTCCTCAGGGCTGCTCTCAATCCATTCTCCACCCAGTCTGTATTTGTGCTTGGTATTTCTGCGACCTACGTGCATGGCCTTGCACTTGGCTTTATTCACTTTTGTGAGGTTGGCACAGACCCACTTCTCAAGTCTGTCCAGGTCCCTCTGGATGGCATCCCTTCCCTCCAGTGGAGGGAGTCAACCGCTCCATACAGCTTGGTGTCGTCAGCAAACTTGCTGAGGGTGCACTCAATCCCACTGTCCATGTCGCTGACAAAGATGTTAAACAGCACTGGTACCCAATACCGACCCCTGAGGAATGCCACTCATCACTGGTCTCTGCTTGGAGATCAAGCCATTGATCGCAACTCTTTGAGTGTGGCCACCCAGTCAATTCCTTATTCACCGAGTGGTCCATCTGTGAAATCCACGTCTCTCCAATTTAGAGACAAGGATGTCATGTGGGACAATGTCAAATGCTTTGCACAAGTCCAGGTAGATGATGTCAGTTTCTTTTCCCTTATCCACGAACATTGTAACCCCATCATAGAATGCCACCAAATTTGTCACGCACGATTTGCCCTTCGTGAAGCCATGTTAGCTGACACCAATCATTTCCATATTTTCTATGTGGCTCAGCATAGTTTCTAGGAGGTTCTGCTCCATGATCTTGCTGGGCACAGAGGTGAGACTGACCAGCCTGTAGTTCCCCAGACTTCCCTTTTTCTCTTTTTTAAAAATGGGGGTTATGTTTCCCCTTTTCCAGTCAGTGGGGACTTCACTGCACTGCCAGGGCTTCTCCAATATGATGGATAGTGGCTTAGCAACTTCATCCGCCAGTTCTCTCTGGACCCACAGATAAATCTCATCAGGTCCCATGGATTTGTGCACCTTCAGGTTCCTTAGATGGTCTCCAACCTGACCTTCTCCTACAGTGGGTGGTTCTTCATTTAGTCCCTGCCTTTGCCGTCTGTGACTTGGACGGTATGGCTAGAGCACTTGCCAGTGAAGACAGAGGCAAAAAAGTCATTAAGTACTTCAGCCTGTTCCATATCCCAGGTAAACAGGTCTCCTCTTTTCTTCTGGAGCATTTTCCCTGTCTTCCTTTTATCACTGATATACTTATAGAAGCTTTTCTTGTTTCCATTGACGTCCCTGACCAGATTTAATTCTGACCAGATTTAATTCTATCTGGGCTTTAGCTTTCCTAACTTCATCCCTGTCTGCTTGCACAATTTCTCTGAATTCCTCCCAGGCTACCTGTCCTTGCTTCAACCCTCTGTAGGTTTCCTTTTTGAGTTTGAGTTTCTCCAAGAGCTCATTGATCATCCATGCAGGCATCCTGGTGTTTTTGCCTGACTTCCTCTTTGTTGGGATGCATTGTCGCTGCGCTTGGAGGAGGTGATCCTTGAATATTAACCAGCTTTATTGGGCCTCTCTTCCCAACAGGACTTTATCTCATAGTACTCTACCAAGCAGATCCCTGAAGTCTGCTCTCCCTAAGTCCAGGGCAGAATGCTGCAAACAAAGGATTTGATTGGCAGCCTGTGAAGAAATCTGGCTATAAACTGTCCATTAATAGCAACTGGAAGGAACACTGTTAGGCAGACACCTGCCACGGTGCAGAAGTGGAGGATGTTTGCATGCCAAGCTACTGCACAGCCCTGGTCTGACTGTCGCATGGCTCCCGGGATGGGTTGTGCCAATGCACTGGAGCAGTAACTGTGTGTGTGTGTGTGTGTGTGTGTGTGTGTGTGTGTGTGTGAGAGAGAGAGAGAGAGAGAGAGAGAGAGAGAGAGAGAGAGAGAGAGAAAGACACCCCTTGCTTGATCCACTTCATGGTGGCTAAATGGTGGTCTGCAGTGCCATCCTACTTGGTGTTCCTTCCCCTTGATGACAGGCTCTAGTCCCTGCTCTTGGAACTTCTCTTTGCAGCTGATCCTAGCCATTACTGAATATAGGCACACATTTCCCTCCACGTCCTCCATGTGTGAACTTCTGATTGCCAGCCGCTGCACTATCAGAAGCTATTTAAAAAAAAAAAATAAAAATTGGGAACCGCAGCTTTTTCTTTCCCTCCTGAGACCACAGTCTTTGAAGCTGATGATCTATTTTCTTAGCCATTGGCTCTAATTGCATGCTGTCTGACATGTCACCATCTGTTTTGCAATACTATGTATTCTAGATTGAAAACAAATCATCCTGTGTATGTTAATACGTTGTTTTACATCTATGTTGCTGATCAATGCTCCAGAAATGTGTCCTCCTTCTATCTCATTTACTTTCTTCAAAGTTACTTCAATTTTGGCTGAATTCTTCAGAGACATTTTGAGGGCAATGTTTCTTAAATCTCTTTTGGGGTCATTATGCTTCAGCACTTTTCTATTTAGCAGCATCTCATTTTATTACTTGATCCAGGCAAGTTATTTTTCTTTAATCATTAGTGAGCTGCATTTAGCATCTATTACCATGGGTACTTTGACAAAACAAGAGCTGTAGTTCTGTGACAGTGGTCCAGCACAGGGCCTCATGGCAAACTGCTGTAGAACAATACAGACCCTTTAAAGACTCCTGCTCTTAGATAATGATAACAGGTATGTGTCAGCTCTTCAGCACTCCTTTAGTTTTTAACACTGCATGCATGTGCTTCAGCTGTGAGAGTCTCCAGCCTTTATCGGAATGCAGAGCCAGAAGGATCCCATTCTCCTCGATCTACACACGATAGAAAAATATGACCTAACTTGGATAAAAACACTTATTTGATGTTCAATGTTGTCTGTTTCTGAATCTAATTTTTATTTTCTTCCAAATATTTAAAAATCCTCTTAATGACCATCTGTGACCTGCTTATCCTCCTATTCATTGGTTTCATGGTATATTACTGTAGAAGTGCATTTACATTTTTTTTAGTAGCAATTGTTAGTCTGAAAAAACCCTCAAACTTCAATTATTTCCTTAAGTAGATATAGCTCGCTCACTACTTCTAGTGTTTTTAAGTGCACATAGTTTAAGGTGCTTTAAATTATTAAGTCACTGCTCTTTCACAGGAATATTTCCTTTTCCTGTTTATTACATGGTGCCACTAACTGCCTACAGGAAATACTACTAATCTGTAAGGGTAGAAAGGAATAGAGATACGCATAATATTTAAAGAATAAATTAAGTCTTTGCCCAGAAGTTATAGCCTAAGTTATATCAAACAACAAATAGGCACTACGGATGCAATACAGGATATTAATATTTATGAATAGTTCTTAGCTCCTTTATTCCCTAGTTAGTATAAAGGCATCAGATTAAAATTCTTACACTTTTTATTGTGCCGAATTTACTACTGTAGTTGAATTACTCCTCCTCTATACTGACATATGTAGACACATGATCAGTCATAAGAATTTTAACATTTGAATTTTAGTCTGTAAGAGGCAGAAGAGAAAATAAGCAGAAGATGATCTGTAAACAAAGAGTATAAGTAAACAAAAAAATCCAAAGATGCTACTTGAAATTTGAAAATTGTAAGCAGGATGCCTATGTAGCTAGTAATTAAGTGTTGCTTGATCTTCTAATAGTTTTTAAATTAAAAAATAAACTAATAGGTTTTATTTTAATCTTGGATCTTATTAATAAAAATCAGTCAGTGTGGGCTAGAAATAGGAATCAATGATAACTAAAGAACAAATTATATTTTCTTTTAAAAAAGAGAGGTCAGCAAATATTTTAATACTAATAGAAATCTATTACTTCGGGGTGCAAAATCTTAGTGGTAGATGAGATTATGAACAAAGCTAATCATATAGGAAAAATAAGTAAAAAACAGAGAGAACTACTTATTAGATGACCAAAGCCATGATTTCTTCATCAGGAAAATGAACCATTTTTTGGTTTAAAACCAATCCAGATTCAGTGATAGACCACTGAATAATTAGAACCAGAAGAGAAATGTTAACCAGAAAATGTGGAAGTTATACAGAAAGCAAACAAGAGAAGGTAACAGTATCAAATGGAAAAAAAAAATCTCTGCATGCCCATTCAGAGGACGGCAAAAAAGAAAAGAACAGGAGGAAACTCAGCAACGGAGCAGACCTTTCCTACAGATAGAAGATAAAATGTTGACATTGTTAAGAATTAATATTTCAGGACAGAAAGACCCATTCAACAAATATTTTTTCTTGCATTTTTAGTCACGTGAAGGTGAAGAAACGTTTTCCTGTCCTCTATTAACTGAGGCAGGTTCAAATACTTACCAGTGATACACATGCTTAACCCACCCCACCCGTGCAACTTGTACTAGTTACTGATACACAACAGGGTCCCTCCAAGACCGGCCGTATTTACCATTTGTTTTGTGCAATCCTTCCAGACCGTAAAAAGTGACTGCCTCAAGCTGGTCTCAGGAGCACCCCGGAGACAGCCTCTCATAGTCAAAACCTCAGAATAAATCTAAGCTCCTGTTTGCAGAGTCTGAACAGACGGAGCACTCACAGGGCTGGCCAGAAATAAAACTGAGGCAAAATAATCAAAAATGCAATATAGTGAAGTACAGTAACATAAGTAATGATAATCAACATGTGCTTTCTAAGGAATTAATGTATTCAAACAGTTCTGATTTCATGCTGTGCTGAGGTTACAAGTTTAAATTACAAAAATAATTAATTGTACTATAATTTTGGAACTTGATTTAGTGCAGCATTTTTATTAAAAAGTTGTCATAGATTAGGACTAGAAGATATAGTCAACTGAATAAATACAGGCTGTCTGAGGTGAAAAACAAGGACAGAAAGGAAATCATACTGCATAGTCTATATGATGCAGTTATCTAAGTCAGACAAACTGTATTTTAACACAACTGAAGCATGATCATATAACTAAAAGGTAAAAATCCAGTTAATCCCTTTCTCATGGCCATCTCTATCCTAGGAAGAAGTCACCTTGAACAGATTTTGTGCTCTGTTTGGCAAGAGAGCAATAATTCCCAGGCAATACAGTAGCTAAAGGGTGTTAATATGAACCTTGTGTGAACCAGAGACGTTCTGAGCGAGACAATGATTTAATTCTGTATACAGAATTTTATGAAAGCCAGACTAAAATGTCTAATTCTGACTCCGAGGTTTCAAAAGGATGCTGAAAAATTTCAGATCGTGTAGGAAGAAATAAAAACATTAATCAAATTCTAGAGAAAATTACTTGTAATGAAATGCTGCAAAAAACCTGAGACATTAGTTGATCAGACAGTAAATTTACATTCACAGGAAGAATGTTTTAAAGATATTTCCCTATGTCTGGAAAATAAAGCCACATAAATTCACACACACACACAAAAATATATATACTGCATGCTAAAGATTAAAAATGCTATAATACAACTGGATCTTTCCAACCAAACACAACTGTATCTTTCTTCTTTTGCCCTCTAAAGACAGTATACTTTTTAGTAAGACAAATTATGCTTTAACAAAGGCAATTTCTTTCTCAAGTCTTGTTTTATATACTATGAATCTTTGCTAAGTTTGACTGAAGTTTTCAGACAGTGCAGAATTCCTAATACTAGCGTCTTCTCAGGAGTAAAATTTCTATAGAAAGGATGATGTACAACATGGGCCAGGACCTCCTCTGTCCCTGCAAACTGATATCAGTTCTTAGTAGCATTCTCTAGTGGAGCTGGAGTGCTCAGGACTGCAAAGAAACAAGCCTGTGGAGATCAAACGCTAGTTTCAGCAAGCCTAAAGAGTTAGAGAGCACTTTTAAAGAATAAACAACACAATAGCCCTAGATAACAAAGAATGTGTGCAAATGAAGAAAATTCTAAGAAGCCAGGACTAAATTTGCCCTCAGTGAAAGACTGAAGTACGAGATGTGAAAAATTACTAAAACTGTGTGGATTAGCCATAAAATAAACAAATAAAAAATATACAATATTACACCAATTAACTTTTATGTGGCTATCTTAAAACTAAAAAAAATGAATTCAGAAATACTGTTGTGTCATCCTTGGTTGTTTCAGAAGGAAAATCCAAAATTATGAAAAGGGCAAATACAGATTACAATATACTAATAAAGTCTCATCCTGTTCTTAGTACCAGTAGATATTCCATTTTAATTAGTTTTCCATTTATTATTTTTTTAGGCAAATACTTTGACATTCACAATCTGATTGAGACAAAGGGGTTACACTAGCTTTACCTTATTCCGCTGACAGAGCTAAAGACAAATAAGTAAAATAGGATGTAGAAAATGCCATTTTCACCTTATAACACCTAACACAGATATTAAGAGAGGCTTGTAGATGAAAAAGTTCTGATATATAGTGGGTGGAGACTTTGAGAACTATATTGTTAAGTAACAACAATTAATGTTAGGTTATGAGGATCACGGCTTTCCTGTCCTTATCATATCACTCCATTGCCTACTCCAGTAAAAAAGCAAGAAGAAAAGTACTTCTCTGCAGATCAGAGTTCCAGTGACAAGTTTGACAAACTGGCTATTTTTTATGGGCTGTCATGAATAAGTTGGATTCAGTAATGGATTTATTAAAGTCTTAAAAAGAACATCAAAACAGAATAAAATTTAAGGATGAAAGAGATATAAAATCCTTCTTTTGGCATTTTCTTGCCATTGCTTAACCTGTCAGAGAAGGTAGACAGTATCTTCTGCAGCTTTCCTGACAGATTTAAAAAATCCATTATTTTTAGCATCAAAAAGGCATGGGACAAACCTGAAAAATATTACATAACAAAAGGCAGATGTATTTCAGAGAAACAAATTTAGTCAAATCTTGGACAGACTTTCTGTATTTCCTTGGTGTGGAATAAAAACATAAGAATTTATGAGAATTAAGTTTAGGAAAACAGATTCCTGGTTCTATTCGCACTTTATTGGTACAAAAATAATCATAATGACTTACTGTTATTCTGTATCAAAAGATCTACTTTTGTGTCACAGTAGGGACCAAGACAAAAGAGGGAGAAAAAAATAACGTATCTAGTAATGAGGAAGAAAGTTAAGTGAGAGTCGGTTCAAGATCAAGTAATGGACAAAGAACTAGACAAACTCTAATACCTGAGTTTCTTCATCTATTTTTCACCAAAAGAAGTGTACTAAAAATGAAGGAAGTGATACTGACTTTTCCTATAATTTTTTCAGGCATAGCTTAATGGAAAGCTTTATTTCATCTGTCATCTCAAAATGTAGTTTTTGGTACTGTTTTGAATAGTTGACATTTCTAATTTGTTTTAGATTCAAATGCAAAAACATCTAAATGCGTTGGTATGATGACATCAAATTACTGTGTTAAGCCAAGAAGTGTTGAAAAATAAAGCATTTTTTAACTAAAATTGAAACATTACAATTTACAATAAAATTTATTTACGTATAATGTATAAAATCATATGCATATGCTAGTAAATAGTACAAAACAGAAGAATAATTTTACTACTTTTTCTCTGAAAATGTCTTTGCCACTGATCATGTTACCACAAATATAGTTTAGTCTCTATCTGTCTATCTTCAACTTTCCACTTTGAGTACATCTGTTTTCATGTTCATATTCTTACTTAATTGCAAACATCCCATCAAAATCTCTCCTGCAAAATTTTGATAAAATAGCTCCTTAGCATCCTTGAAAGAAATTGAACAAGTGAATAAAGTCATAGCAAAAATCTACACAATGTGCTTTTGTACTTTCTTAAACATGACAATGAATTAGTTTGTTTGCTAGTTAAGCTAGTTAGTCAGCTAGCTGGCAGAATCTATGACAACTTTATTCCTTCACTGTTGAAATGACTCTATGATGTGTTAAATTAACTTGAAAAGAGGGCAAGCAACAGGTCTAATCAAAGACGAGCAATCTCTTGGAGCTTTGATAAAACAATTAATTCCATGAATAAGAGGAAAATAGCAACCTCCACTTCATTAGATAGCCACACAAGAGGGTCAGTCACTGACAGATAATACAGAAAAAGAATAATCAGAGGAGGATTTATTTAAATGAAGATATTTTTCCAGGTTAAAGAAGTTAATATAAGATAGAAACCTGGACAGCTATTTTATTTTTCTTGAAATAAAGTCAGTTAAAATCAAAGTTCAAGACATAAAAGCAAAGGAGCCTTAATTTCATCAAACGAGAGAGACCTCTGAATTTTTTGTCTAAGGAAGGAGCATGAGACTTGAAAAATAGAGCATTTGGAAACCAACGAGCTCCTGTCTGCACTTACAGACTACATTCATGATTGGGAAAGTTTCCCTAGGTTCAGAGACTATTAAAAAATTATTACCTCCATTATAAACTTATCAGAAGTTCTTTATTTCTCTATTTCTACGAATTCTATCCACACAAGGCAGATGACCGATTTTTCCCCTTCCAAGAGCAAGGGTGTGGAAGAGAGTGTAAATCATCCAGTCAGTGCTTATTTGACCTGACAAATAAAACCTTTAGTTAATTAGATTAACTGTGAAAGAGGACTGCACATGTAGTACTTCTCAGAAGCCAAAAATGTTATGTTACAACCACCACATTTTCTGACTAGATGGTGCTGGCATGAAGCAATCCAGTAGCAGCAGTCAGGGTACCCTGCCTGGCTGTGGGGAGGTGGGATTCCAGTCCTTCTGCTACCTGACAGTTTCCACATCTTGGGACTGTGCTTTAACCACCAAAATACTGACTATTAGAAAATCTCTAATACTATCAGGAAAAATTCTTACTACATCTAAGAACCTTATATTTTATGTACTTGGTTAAAACTCATACCTTTCCACAGCAAAATAAAAAATTGTGGTTTGGAATATTGTTTTATTGTAGATGAATGAGTTGAGAGAAGCATCCCCCAAAAGCTCTGTCAGACATTCTAGTAAATGAGAGCTATGAGGAAATGACAGTACCTGCAGCCTGGGCAGTTGGTGCTCTAGGGCGCAAAGACTGAGATGCTGAAGACTGTCAAAAGATTTGATCTTTGATAGGCAGAAACAGTGGCTACCTCACATATAGGAAATATTGAAATCAGATGCCAGTGACACGCATAAAAGTCCAAACATTAACCCAGGTTTACAGTTGTCATGCATGTCTAAGAACACGTATTCTATCTTTCATGGAGTATAACATTCTCCTTCAAACTGTTCAAAGACTGTTGAAGAAGGTCTTAAATAAAAGTCATCCAAAGGCAAGTCGCCACTTTGAGTGAAAGGATGGGTGACATTCTCATTCTGCTGCCTGCGGAGGTGTCTCATGGAAGGGGAAGAGGTGTTTGCCGATTTATTGCCCCTCTGAGCCACAGCTACCGAGTGAGGTCAGGAGTGAAGCAGTGCAGCAACTTTGTGCGAGTTCTTTTGCAAAGACACTGGGTAAAATGCTTCAGCCTTTGGATCTGGCAACATACTTTCCTTTGAAAGTGAGGTAAATCCATACAGCCACAAGGCCAGAAAGTAGCAGGAGTATTTCTGTTGCAGTAGACAGAATACTATAAACTGATGCCAGTACCTACCAAAACCAGATGGATGTGGAGGTACAGATAGACCTCCTCGGTTTTCTCCCACAGCTCCTTTGCTGACTTAGACTAACGAAATATCAACATAGCAGGGTTAGGAGTGGAGACGAATGAGGGGACCTCATTAGACATAGGCTGTATGGGTATCCTGCTTTTTCTTTCACGACAGTGACCACCACTGCATCTGGCACTATGGCCTGCTTGTAAGACAGACATCATGAACTAGAGGGAATATGTGTCAGCTGGACCACTAATCTTGAGCTTCCTCCAAGGAAAACTTCAAAGAAACCTGAATGTTTTATGTTAAAGAAGATGAAATTAAACTGAGTGAAATGATAACAGTGCTGCTGAGAATAGAAATGATGAAGTAGGAAATCTATAGCCAGAATATTCTAGTTTTCAGTGGGACTTGGAAGAGTGGGCTACAAAATAATTTCCTCATTATTAATCTTATTTTATTAGTTAGGTTTCTGTTAATCTTCAGATGGACTTCTGGCTGCAGAAAGCATTCCCTAGAACTGGATCTAAGTGTGGTTTTGACTTAGCAGGTATAAATTCATAACTGCTCCACAGGAAATAAGAGTAGCTATTTAAGGTTTACACAGTGAGTGGTGTGTGACCTCCTGAGTTCCATTCATGTGTTTGTATGCATGAACAAAAATACAACTGCAAAAGAGACACAAAGGTGGACCTGGTACAGCAGCGGCATGACTTACTCAGAAGACCTACAGCTGCAGTCCTTAATACATTTTTATTTTTAAATATTTGATACTTTCATCATAGGAAGTGTGCAATGAGACGACTAAAGTAGTTTGAGAGAGCTGAGAGAAAATTATCTCGCTTTTAAGCAGAAAAGCACAAAGTAGAATTTACCAGTTTGCCTGGGAATGACTTTCCCAGAAGAAAAACCAGTCCATGGAAGGTGATTTTCTAAGAAATGAAATTTCATGGAAAAATTTCACCTAGACAAAATTTCTCTAAAAGGAAATAACTTCACAGTCAAGGAACATATTCCAATAATTCTAATTTCACAATTAAAATCTAGCAACAGAACTGATTAAAACAAAAAAAGAGACTGGCTTACACTGGAGCTTTATTCAAAACAGCTAAGTTTATTTTGTGTTATCTTGGTTTTCAGATAGCCTCTTCTTCAGCATGGCCATCAATTGTCTTTCAATTACACAGGACCTTTTTAGGAGGAAGATGGCAACAGATTTCCTACTTAAGAATCTGATTCCCAACACCATTGTTTGATCTGCCAACAAGGTTTTACATTGCATAGTGACATAACACTGACTATCAAAGCAGTGTTTTCTCTAAAGCAAGATTTACACCTACTAGAAGCCCAGTCTTGGAGAAAATTGATTGGACAACACTCACAGTAAGAAGAGAAAGTAAATCACTTGCAACTTCATTCATCAAGGACAGAAAAAAGACTATGGAGTTGCATCACCTCTGTGTAGTCAGAGAAGACCAATCCTTTGCACTCATGTTAGTTGCAATTTCCTGTGAATTCGAAGCAGTGAAAGAACTAAGTATTCAACATTTCAAGTATTTAAACATTTCAAGCAGGAGAGGTCATCACTTTAGTCCTTTCATATGAAGAGGAACTGTAAACTCTTTTACAGCAGTAGTTCTTTTAATTTCAAGCACAACACAATGTTTCCTCATGTGCAAAGTTATTTCCTTCTGAGGATGCTTTAGCTTTAATCTGTTCTCACGGAAAACTCCCCACATGAATAGCATCCCTTGAATCTAATAATTTTCACTGCCCTTCCCTGAAGTGTTAATGCTGCTGGTGTGTTCATTCATCGTTAGGTGATCACATTTCTATTATGCATTCTGCAAGTCTGCAATATTAAAGTGGCTTTATTGCAGCCACAAATAGACACAGGAGCTCATTGATCATTTCTCTCAGTTCTTTCTAGTTCAAATTACACTACATAAAACTGAAATATGTTTATGAGCATTTCAACAGAAGATGGTTAAATTTTGTGTTGTGAGTAAATGGTGGAAGACCCCTTAAAAGGCTGAAATATATAAAATGTACATTTTTATAATCCCAAAGGAAGACATCATGGTGTGATAACATAATACTTAAATGACTTGCTGGGAGGTAAAACACCTAAACTTTCAATCTAGGAGATTTTGTCATGGGATCACAGCTGGTTTTATGCACCCTTCATGGGTTCAACATAAAATTTCGAACTATTTTATTAATTTCTTTTTTAGCTGATAATACAAGCCCTCTGCTATACCCAGTAGAGAGTTCTTTTTTGTACAAATGGAATGATCATAAAGATATACAGTAAACAATAAGCCATGCAAACTGCACTTGCAAGACGCCTTCCTTTATTGCTCCTGCGCTGATCGTTTCTAAGAAGAACCGAGCAATTTAAATTGTCCTCATCATTTGACCTGGAACTATTCACGTACCATACTAGAAGAGGCACCTTTGAAAAGTAATGCATTACTTCTTATTTTCCATTTCACACTATTGCCATATAAGATTTTAATGACTCTATCCAAAAAAGTGGAAGAACATATGCAAAACTGAAAAGCTCTTAAGCCTTCAGGAAAGAGTTGTTATTTCCACATCTTACAGAACAATACTTCTTGATTCAGAGATAGTTTACGTTAAGCATTTCTCAAAATGCCTGGAAGTTTTAAATTCTGAAAGACAAATCTGTGATGACATCCAAGGGAAGCCATTACTTGCAGATATAGGAGGCCAATCTTCCACAAGACAGATGGTCACACACCAGGGTTTTCTTCTGTATCCTGACTTTTCCACTATATTATCATCCCATAAGAATAAATAAATGGTTATCTTTTTTGCTGTTAAAATCTGATGCAGGACTAGAAATAGATTTTTAAAAGAGATGTCAACTTTATAATCGATGAAACAGAAAAGTGAGGTACAATAGGAGCATCTCTGATGTTCTGTAATACACACATGGAGACAAAATGATCAGAATATTCTTTCACCGGTTTTCTCCTGTAATTACTCCATCCCTCATTTCCTTCCTACTAAAAATAAAATACAATTATTTCTCTCATAGGAAGACAAATTTCTTCATGAACTGCTGTGACATTAGATTGACAAAGTGCAAGTGGATTCAGTACAGTAACACTGGGAGATGAAGAAAACTTTATCTTATTAATTATGTTACAAAAACAAAGAGTAAAAATCCTACTTACGAAACCTTGACTGTATCTGGGATGCCAACATTTGCCTCAGTTTGCTGAGTAACCTACAGAAAACAGAATGAGTCTGACTAACAGTTTAAGTTTAATGGTAGAGCTATTTGAGCTATATTTTGTCTGGGCGAGCTCTGCATCGATCATTATTCTCTTCACATCTGTTGCTGTTCTCAGCAGTGAGACCCAATGACCCAGCAGGCTGCCTCCTTCAGATGCCTGGAAAATTAGCCATCGCTTCAGAACTTGCCCTTTAAATTTACAGTGAGCAGACTTTATCCTACCACTAAGCCCAATGATTTAAAAAGATGGTTTTATGGTACTGGAGAATACAAAATGCCAAAACAATTCTGTAATATTCGAGATCTACCTCTCAGGTTAGTCAGGATGTGAGATACTTAGTAGTCAGCTCCAGTTTCTTACAGAAGTTCCTGAGGGACTGGCTTAACTGCCAATGATTTGGAGTCTTTTTTTCCCTCTTTCTTGTATCTTTGTATTGGAATTTTGTCAGCAAAATGTATCCTCCAAGCCAGTTCATCCACAGCAGCTATTACTCAGCCAGGTTCAGAGAGTAACAGTCCCTCATAGCATCATTTGTCAGCCTTTGAACTTCCTTTCTCCCTTTGACACAACTGTCATTCCAAAATGGGAGACTACAACTTTCTGCTATAAAACAGCTGTAAAACGTGATCCATCCAGCTCACGAAGGGAGTAAAATGAACCTTTTCACTAGTGGCAGCAGGGAGGATTCTCTTCTCTGTTTTGTTAGGCTAAATAACCAGCTCTGCCTCTCAGCTCCCACTGACTCCGGTTGACTCTGGATGAGCTTTGATGTAACAGAGAACAGAATTTGACCTGGAGATATTTACATGCCAGACACCAGGAATGACTGAAAATCTGCCACCAAGGCTCGAGTATTAGAAAATGCATATTGAATTTCTGTATGCCTGCTCCTGCTACTTAATCCCAGCAATAACCACGGTGACCATTGCAGAATAATGCCCACAGAGGTCAAATGCAATAAAGCCTGTGTGTCAGAAAGCTATGACTAATTTAACTCTTCTCAAGCTGCTTTTTGCAGTTTCCCATAATTAAAGAATCAATATAGATAGGTATTTTTATAGTGTAGCATATTATGCCTTCAGATAGTACACAAATGAGTTTGAAGTAGTCTATGTAAACCAAATATTGTGGTTTATGATACAATACATGTCAGTGTCAAATATCCAGCCTGCATTATACTTGCTGTATCATTATATAGCATGCATTACCAGCTAAAGGGCTTTGGCACTGTTTAATCTCCAATGAAATTATTTACCAATGCCTTCTGTCCCATTAATCCAAGCAATTCGTATTCATATCAGATTTCTTTATACAAAGCAGCAGTGTCTGCCTGTCTAAGGGGTTTAAGCTTATGTGCAATAAAATGATATTATGTTTCACTCTGATTGAAAAGTTGTGCTATCTAGGGGATTATGGAAGTACTGCAAGTGGCACCAATCATCAAATAAACTCCAAGGGGGAAGAGGAGGATTTGTCCTTTTTTTTTCCCTATATGAAATACGAAATAAAAAAAGAATCCTTCAATTCCTTCCCTCCCCCAACTTTGTCTTTCACAAGCTCTAATCCTCTCTTGGGTTTTCTCCAAAGGTTTTATGGGCCACTGTATGAAACATGCTGTCATACTGATCACTGCAAGATGACACTTTAAAAATATAAATCCAGAGAGAGCACGATAACCTTCATTGTCAAATGGAAGGCAAAAAGGCAGCAAATGCACTCAAGTGAGTTTTTTAAGGCTAAGTAAGAAGATGACAGAAAGACTGAAGAGCTTGCCAGCCTGGGCTATGTCTGGTGGTTGCAAAGAGTAAAAGAATTCCACAAGAATTCCTTTCAGAATTTAAAATATTGCGGAAGGTGATCATACTGTGTCTAAAGAAAATCTTGAGTGAAGAACTTCCTTTATTTAACAAGCAATAAACAAAGAAGAATGAATTGAACCAGTATAGGCTATTACTTGTCATCACCCCCAAACTGCAGTCTGGCTTAGAGCCAAAAACATTGGGCTCTTCAGAATCCCTTTTAATGCGGGAAGTAACACAAAACTATGTTAGCATTCTTGGATAACAGGGGAGGGGGGAAGTCCAGAGAGCAAACCAAACAAATGGATCATCTTCTCCATTAGAGTATTTTGGCCTGAAGCAAAAGTCAAATTGCTGCAAGACAAAGAGAATCAGCCCATGACGTATGAACATCACAGCAGTGTTTATATAAAATGGAAAAATGGATGCTAAAATAAAAGTAATGAAAAATTTACACCAGTCTTTATGAAACTAATCAATTTACTTAATTTTCATGAAGTTTCCTTTGTTTCCCTTCTTCTCTTTCCTGATTTAGACCCTCTATGCAAGTAATACATAATATTTAATGGTATCTGTGTTAATGCTAATTGTTTTCAAAGCAACTGTGATCTTTAAACTGATTTGATTTCTATTGTCTGCTTTATTAGTTCAATATGAGTTAATTCTCCTTTTGGGTGTTTCTCTTAAACTATATAATCCTCAGATGAATGAAGTAATGTCTTTTGAAGTTGAAAATCTACCCCCAAGACAATGAGGGGAACTAATTTTTAATCAGCAGCTTTATAGGTGATTTTTCTCCCAGCTTTAGTATGTGTAAGGATGTATAAGGGAGCAGTTTTATCTCAGTATGGCACCTCAGTGCTAAACTCCAAAGAAAAAAAAAAAAAGTACAGGCACAGAAGATGGTGTAAAGCAGTTTCCATTCACGTACCAGTAAGCCTCATTTTATTTGGGCTAACCTTTCCCAAGGCTGGACGCAGCTGTCCAGGCAGCAGGCAGCTGCTTCCCTATTGGGTGATTAACGCGTAAGGGGAAGAACCACCCCACATCGCAATCCCAGATAAATCCGCCTTAGCTCTTCCATATACTTATTTACAGTGTGATCCTTTTGTCTGGTTTTCAAAAAAACTATGATTTTTCTATTTGGTGGCCATATTTGGCCACCCCATTATGCATTCATAAAGACAAACATCAGGGCATGTGTATTCCAATAACAGGTATATATTTTGCTCATTTTTTTTCTGAACAAATAATTAACTCTGACAAGAGCCTGTCAAAGTAATGGATGATCCTACTCAAACTTCCTCCAGTCCCACAGCCTGAACCAAACCAATGAGCCTTGGTAATGACTACAGAAATAAATGAAAAACCCATCAGATAGACAGAAATCTTCTGACCTTCTCTGAAACATGGCTCCCCACGCAGTCATTGGGTTTATCATGTGTCACTAACTTTGCATCATTGGATGGACCTCAGACTACAGACACATCCAAAAAAAAAAAAAAACCAACCTCCCAAGGCAGGAATGTTTTTGCCGATGACAACTATTTAGCTAAATGCAAGACTTTAAATATAATGTCTGTTGTAATAAAAAAAAGGTCATACCTGAGTTTTAGTAGTCTTTTCTGGCTTTAAACTGTAAGCAGAGGTGAAACTGTAGAAAACTTCAGACTAAGAAAAAAGCAAATACCACTTGACTTAAGTGTTGCTCATATATGACCAAAAGTATATTTTGAAAACAAATTACAGGGCATTGGACGTGTGAACTGATGTTATAAAAACTGCTTTAACAGGGGGGTCTGCTTTTCTGGTTTGATTATCAGTATTGTAAACTGATGCAGAAAGCACCTGCTTTGCTCCCTTTTTCTGCTCACCCAGAAGCTTTTCTAATTCTGTTCAAAGGTTGGAATAGGGAGAAGAAGAGGCATTTTAAGACACTCTTGAAAGCAAATAGAATTCGAATAGCCATTGCCAAAATTGTTTTCTTATTTTTTAAATAGAACTAAGTTACAGCTATAATGGAAATGATATCTTTAGATATAATTATTCAGGATTTTACAGCGTATCAGCTTTAACTAAAATCTACATGGACAAGCTTCTGATAATTTCTTCCAACTCCATAAACCAAATTAGTTGTATCCCAGTGTAGGGCAAGCATTTGAAATTAAGCTCAATTCTCTCTTTCCCACTTTCTCTGTTCTTTATGAGACACAACCAGAAACAACAGAGGAGATGTCATCTCATAATCTGTAAAGCTGCAGGAGTAGATAGCTTTCCTTAGCATTACTGATTTAGCGTTGCATTTACAAATTTGTGCTTCTGCTCCCTAGCAATATATCTCCATCCAATTCAGTTCTGTTCATTAAGAATGTTAGGCATCAAGCAAGTTACAGGCGTTTTTCAGGTTAGAAACTACTACAGCATCAGCCAGCAATCTAAAAATAAAATAAAAATGAAAGGTTAGCAGTCTAACTCAGGAGATTCCAAGCGCCTCACACAAACGTTGGGACTTAGGACACTTGCATGTACTAGTGAAAAAATATGAAACGCTATGTACTTTTCCCTAGCCCTTTAAAAAAGATTGAGGGAAAATCGCCTGTCCAGTTATCCACTGTTAGTGCCTATTTTTCCAAAAGGAGATTTTGTTCTCTGAAACTTCACTATTTCTTTTATTTTCTTAAGATAATGGAGAAGTCCTGCAAGAACAATATTCTGAATACAAACCAACCACAAAAAGAACACCTGCAAGCAGCACAGTACCTTACTGCGCTGTGCCTGCAGAGAGGCAAGGAGGTTCTTTCCAACTTCCAGGGGGGAGCTGTAAAACGTAATGAAATTTTGCCTTTGGTGAGGGATGCAGTGATCCCATGGAGTCCTAATGATTCTTTCTGCTACAAGGAAAATTCTTTCCCTGCAGCCTGAGATACAGTTGCTGAGAGGAGGAGGCAAGGGCTGGAGTAATGAAGAGCATGAAGAACACACATGAAGAGCAACAGTATACCTGATGTTTTACACAGATTTTTGGTTGACTGGGCTTTTGCTCTTTCTAAACTCAGTGAAGTATGTATATTTTAAAACCTAAAAAGTGTTTCCTGTAATTACAACAATATAAACATATAAACCATACTGTCATACAATCACATCATCCTTTTATTTGGATAGCCTTTATTTGTCTCATCTGGCATTAAACTATGGTTTTACTGGATTTTGTTAAGGAAGTTACATGCTGGGTTCTAGTCTATGCATAAAATGACTGAAGGTAAAACAGCAAAGCATCCAATATACTGTCCAATACGCTGAAGCAAATGGTAAAATCTGAAAGCCCTATTACACAACATGAAAATGATCCTAAATGTCTATTCGTGGATGATGTGTGTGAAACAGAGTAATACTTGATACCAGTGCTTTCAAAACTCTGAGCTCAGCTAAGAAATTATCTAAGAACACAATGACTGACAAACTTGCAGCAACAAACTTTTCACAGACTGAATACACAATAGACAGTTGAAGTGATAAGAGGATTTAAACAACCAAATCCTATTGTTTCAAAAAGAAACCTTTAAGTACCTTATTAATTTTAATTTTATAGCTCTAGCAGATGTTGTATTTCCACAGATTAACTCATCACTAAGGTACTAGCATCACTAAAGTGTTATTAAAAACACATATTTTTTTTTAAATTCCAAAACAGTGTAGTTTGCAAAACTGAAGCAGATCTCTGCTATACATATAACTTTCTTGTAACTTTGCAGCACTACAGGGATCACAGCAGTGGCCTTGAAACTAAGTCTGTTGTTCTCTACTTTTCAACGTTTATTTTGTGGTTGCTTATTCTGCCTGATCGCTTGTGAAACATCCTGATATTTTAATCATTTTCAGAGTACCTTCAGAATTTGACAAGGAGGCCAGAGAAGAAATAGTGCATTCTTTATGTTATTAAAATCAACACAGATTTTTATAACCACCAGAACTGTCATTTAAAGCTCTTGGTCAGTGTGATTAGATAGAAATGCTGCTAAAATTACTCTTTGCTCAATAAAAACTGAACAGGCTTTTGAGAACTCACTTTTGCATGGCATTTAACTGAATTTCTAAAAAAGACACAGACAAGCTAATTTAGCAATTGTCACCTAACTGTTTCCTAACTTATTTTGGACTAGGGAAAATGCAGTAAACAAGAAGACCACGTATTCAATATTGTATTAATATTAATAGTGTGCCCTTTGTGACATTTTTGTGCATCAGAGATTTATACCTTAGCAAAACACCCCATATAATCCGTGATTTGAACGCAGATGGCTGACATGATGGGCAAAGGTTGCCTTCTGTTAACTGCACTGCCTCTAAGAAAGCGTGTCTAAAAGTTAATGCAATTGGTTACCTCACCTGTGATATGAATGCACGTGCAACCCAATATTTCCATGTATTATAACTAGCAGCTGGTACACTGTGGATAACAGCTTATAGCAAACACTAATAATTAGTTCTCTAAAAGAAGTACTAGAAATTTGGGAACTTTTGTGCACTGAAGGTCAATGGTCTAAGCCTCAAAGTTTATTGATGAGGGCATAATGGACAAGATGATTGTGTAACTGAAGACTTCATGACTGGCAAACAAACTCATAAAGGGCAAAATTATTGTTGATGGAACAATCTTTAGCATGCTTTCCTTAATTTTGATAGGTTCACAACCTGTTAACCTCTACTGATTTAGTTTGATAAACCAAACTACTAATTTGGTTTGATAGCATGCATATACATATATTCATATTCCTTCTATATATTCATAAAATATATTCATAAGCATTAACTCCACCATCACCTTTCCAACTGATATTGGTGACTATCTTCCCATTAAGAAGACAAGTCAGCTCTTATGGCGGATAACGTAAAAGCATACAAATAACTTTTCTTATGCATATGACACGAGTTATTTTAGAGTTCTGTATTTAAAAAATCCTTTCATAAATACTTGGAGATGGTTTCTGAAATCAAATAGTTGCCATTGCAAGCATTGCTTTTTTGATAGACACTTTTCAAGAAACTGGGGAATTTACAGTTTGACATTTACCAATTTAGGTTGTATAGGAAAATAGGTTTGAAAATCACTAAGAGATATATAGAACTGTCTATTTCTATTGTCATTCTGGTTCACTCATACAGAATGTGTTAGTGTTTACAGAGCAGACAGTCCATTTTCAGCATTTTTAATCTTCCACAGATTTGACCGCGAATCGATCCTATTTGGAGGTGAGTTGTGAAAGAATTAAACTAGCTAAGCTTGTGGGGTCATAAATAGAATGGAAAAAAGTATAATGAACAATCAAAGCGTGAGAGAGAAAACAGATGTTCCTAAAGATTCTCAGAGAATCTTGAACTTTGCCAAAAAATAACAACACCCAAAAAAAAAAAAAACCAACCAAAAAGAGGAAGAAAGCTATTTGGTCACCAGAAGTTATTGTTGGGAAACTTGACTTGGAGGTTAAGAGAAAAATGACAATCTGGTGACATATAATTTGTCTTCTCAGCCATAAGGAGAGTGAGAAATGCCTGGAAAGATTTACTGAACACATTCCCCAGAAAGCCAATGGAATAAAAAAAACTTAAGTGACGTGATGGAAAGCAGATTTGGGATAAGAGACAAGCTGATGTGTAGATGAAAATTTAGAAGCATTTTTAGAAGACTGATTATCTTTAATGAAACAAAATAGATATTAGAGACCTTCCATTTTTTTTCAGAATTTATTCCTGAAAATCTCTGATTAAGTTCAGGAGATAAAAGGAAATGCAGAATTTTAAGAAAAAAACCCTTTTCTATGGCCATGTGGACAACTGGATACTTCCCCCTTACACACAGAACATATTCATGTCTGGAGTTTCTTATCTAAATAAGAAGCGCATCAAGGAGTCTAAACTAGTGCAGTTAATCAGTAAAGGTTCTGTTTCTTCATAGAATACGAGCTACAGTCTCAAGTTTATTCTCAGTCCCAAGGATTACCAAGTATATTTTTATATATTTCTACATACCAGTTTCAACAGATATGTTTATGGGCAGGACTCTGAGATAATTGCTGGATGGAAACGTTGTCTCTAAGATTTCCTTTCCCTTTCCTGTTGTGGAAAATTTTGCACGCAAAAATGAGCTCTATGACAATCCTTACAACTCACCATGGGATGAGCAGGAGGCCTTTGCCTCCATGCTGTCTTTTGGAGTGCAGTACCTCTTCCTCCTCTCCCTTACTTTCATTTAGTAGCCTACCTTCTTGGGAGGAATTAACTTACTTTTATTAAGATACCGATGTTGTTAACATCTGCACCTTATACGTTATGACATGTTTAGTTGAACTCTGAAAATCTGATGATCCTACTGTTGCAAAATTTCTGGTAAAAACATTTCTGTTCCAAACCCTTTGTAAAAAATTGCTTTACTGCTTATTCCCTACCGATTCTCACTCACTGTGTGACACGAAGGATTACAGACCATACTTTATTGGATAGCAAAGTTACAATACACAAATGAGTGTCTCATGGGAACCTGAGTATCCAATAATTGTGGAATTTTTTCTTCCCCCACTAAGGTATTATAGGCTCCAATAATACCAAGACCAGAGATGTATTAAGAAAAAAAGAAGATTGCAACTAGAGTCAGTAAGGTGACCAGACCAGTAAACAGAAAAGGCAGTATAAGTTCGGGATCAGTAAAACTGTTCGCCTGGGGGCAAGGAACTGAAACTGAAAATGTGTGAAATAGAACCACAATATTGCTCTATCCATGGCTTCGAAAGTAGTCCTGGAAGATTTTGTAGATAAATCTTTGAGCTGCATGTGTGGTTGGAGAAATTAGGACTGAAATTAATTCAAAATAGTTGACTTGTGTTTTTTTTTCTTTAATCCAAACTGCATTGTTCAGTACTGCTCACCTAGGGAACTAGTGACCGGAGCGGCTAAGGCAGGCTTCAGCATTTGAATGCTCAGTGCATGAAAATCTTTGGAGTTTAGTGTAGGTATAATCAGAAGATCAAAGCTGCTGCTTTGCTAAAAGTGAATGTCTATGACAGTGGCTCATTTGTTTCATGATAAAGTCATTCTGAACAGTAAGGCTCTGGAAAAATACTGTACTCTGACAAATTTCAATTAGGTTAATTACATTCTGCTTCCCTAAATTCCCCCTGCAGTTTCAGATGGAGACAGCTTTCTTAATTTCCTTTCCTAGCATGTTGTATAGAGTTGCTGTGTTTTGGTAAATAGCTGCTACATTCCACCCAACATGTGGCTGATCTAATCCCTTCTTCTTCAGTAGCCGCACAGTGTGAATTTTGCCTTATTACACTGGGAAACCTTCTGTCTTAGGGAAGAGGAAGGGACAGATTCCCTTGGTGCTTTACATTTCTGAAGTCATGTAAAAGGGTTTAAGTGAAAGTGAGAATCCGGCCCTGAGCCCTTTTACCTGCAATAACTGAGCTGAAGAGAATAACTGTGTGTATGTGAGTGTGCGCATGAGCGCATGTGCGTGCGCGTGTGCAGTGGCGGTGAAGGAAAAACACCAGGTCAGTCAAAAATGTTGACGTGCATTTTCTTCAATTTCGTCTTTCTTGGAAATGCTTTTCCTCCGTGTTTTGCTCTCAAAGGGGAGTTAAACTTGATCGTGGGTACAGAAAGTGCAGTCACATCTCTCTACCTTCTTCAGCTCTCAGTCATATAACTTGACTTAGGGCTGACTTAAGGCTCTCTATCTCTACTTTTTTTTTTCCTATATCACTGTGCAACAAGAACATGATCTTAACATTATATATTTACCAACTCACTAAAAACAGCTGCAAAACCCTATTTCAGCTCTTCTGTGTTAGCTACGCTCTGTAGGTGTTGTGGAAATCCTCACTCTGTGCACAATTTCCTCCTTCTCTACCAGCACTTTTTGTGGGTATTATATCATTAGGATCAAGGCTAAAGACATCCAAAGTTGATGTGGTTTGTAACAGGATTGACTCAGGGGCTCAATCAGCAGTTCCTGATTCTGATACTGAATGCTAAGTGAAAAAGTCCTTTTTTCTCCAACATAATCCTTAGAGCGTCATATTTGGTGGACTTAAAGGTCTTTAAGGCGTTAAGAAACCCTGAAAAATCTGATCTACTGCCTCAACCTACCCTATCCTGAATTTAGAGGTGTTATAGTATTTTATGTTCTATTAGATTATTTTAATATGTAAAACCATTTAAAAAAAAGTACATCAAGTAAACTTTGACATTTCTCTTTAAAATTAGAAAGTATGGATAGAAAACATAGTCTGAGGTATTTCATAATGCATGGTAGATAAGATAAATAAGAAATTTGCCTTTGTGGTGAGGCTGAAATTTCCAAAATATTTTAGTAACTCATCAAAACATCAGGAAATCAGGCAATATAAAGGCAGTGTTCAGATTCCGATATAAGGACCAACTTGTCCTGATATATATCCCAACTTGTACCTGGCCACAGACATGTAATATGATTTGATGACTTCTGTAATGTAATCATCTTAGCATCTTATCAAACTTCTGAAAAGCACACTGAAAATGTTCGATTTGGATTCAGGAGGCTGGAATACAGCTGGTTCAGATTCCAGGTCAGATAGTTTGCTTTGCCTTTAAAATACTAGGATACAGTTACACACTCATATTGACAAAGACCAGTGTCTCAATTATCTTTTTTTTTTTTTTTTTTTTTACACTTAAACTATATATAGATAATCAAATATCTGTACGGTATCCATGTTTCCTTTGCATTACAGATCATGACCACATCTAACAATTTCCCTACCTGCTGATTATTAATACAACTAAACTTGTTGAATAGTCATATTTGGATTGCTGCACTTCAAGATCACAGAGTGAGAAAAGGGTCAGGCACACACTCTACAAATCTGCAATTTACAGCAAATGGAAACATTTCTGTGCAAGTAAATCCGTATATTCCAGACATCAAATAAGTAAATTCCACAAATATATCCTTGATCTGAATCCTAACAGGAACTAGAATTTGAATTTTACCTATTAGAGATAAAAACAACAATGGTGTTATTTGAGGCTTTGGTATGGATGGGGACAATGTATTTATTGTAACCAGTCTGTCATATTTTGTTTGAAACTTGAAATTTATCCATTATCTCAATAATTGAGAAAGGGTCAGAGATCTCACAGAGCAACAGAGACAATTAGCTGTCCTACTATGAGTTCTGGGTAGAAATTAAACCTACAGTACACTGGCTGCTGCTGATCCTATTAACGCACAAACAGTTCTACTTTTTCTTGGCTTAATCTCATTGTACAAAATAACTGACTGAACCAGCAGTATTTGCCTTGTTAGCTAGGAAACTTGTGAAGAGTATAAGAAAATTAGGTTTTTTTAATAAAGTGGTAAAAAAAAATAAATTAAAATTTCTCATTCCATTTCTCTTTTTCTTCTCCAAAACAAAGCTATTAACTAAACATCAATCTTTCTTAGCATAAGAGGAAGGAAATTATTTTGAACCCTTTTAATATAGGCAAAAAGTTCTAGCATAAGTTTTTCATATTATTATCACACTCTTGTCTTACAGTGAAAAGAGTGAAAAGGACTGAATCCTATTTAGAACGTCTCAGTTCCAAACTACTCCTCTATGAATAGTAATGAAAGAAGAACAAACAATTAGCAAGATGTCATAAATTTCCTTAATTTTTCTACTGTGGTAATTCACTCATACAGACTCTTCATTCCAAATCCTGAGTGTTCACACCTTGTTTCTTATACTGCTTTAAGTTCAGAAAAGACTATAGGTTTTTATCCCCCCCCCCCGCGCCTTTTTTTTTTTTTTCTTCAAGATGAATACCAAAATCTATTCCTTGGACCTTGCAAAAGACCATCTTTTCCAGGGAAATGTAACAGTTGAATTAGAAAGTTGGCCAGTCTTTGCATTGGCATAATGGATGGTTATGGGAACAAACAAGAAACTCCAAACAACAAAAAAACCAGTAATGTTTTACTGGACATATCTGATTTTTTAATGTTTGCCCCATTAGTTTAAAAATAAGTTTCATACTTATCTTTTGACAAAAATATGTATCCTTTATTCCTCTATGTTCTTTGTCTTATACTTGAAAACCATTCTATTACCAAAGAAAAAAATGGAATGGCTTAGAAAATGTTTAATTTATTTAGTAGTAAAATGTGTAATTAAAAAATCACTTATAATTTTAAGCAGTTAAAGGTACTGGGGGGAAAAAAAAAGAATGAGCTATCCTACAGTACAGCTGACAGGCAAAGATCATCACATATAACATCTTTTGGGTGCTATTTTGCTGAAGCAGAAAGACTTTTTTGCACAATAAAAGAAAGCAGAAATATAGGATTCTCTTAATTTCACATGGAAATGATGAAACATTTCTTGCAAAACTCTGCAGATATTGTTAGTTCATTATTTTTGTTTTTAACAGAAAAATAACGTCCTAAGAACAGTCCGCCCTCCATATATCTCCACACTTATTAACTACATAAAAAAGGTAAAAAATAATAGGAAGAATTACCTAGTGCTTTCACCTCAAATCGTGATTGGTACAACAGCAAACAGGCACTGTCTGGCACCCACATATGCTCCTATGTTTTTAAATAGTAACAGTAGATAAGCACATCAGTAGATACAGGGGTAAATTTCACATGTGTACAGCTGAAGGTCAGAAAGCTGAGAGATTAAAATCAACTTAGAAGACTAAGAAAAAGAGTATGTTGAGAAGAACAGGGGAAAAAAGTGTTTAGCTCTCCCTCCCCCTGCTTCTTCTATTTTTTTTTATATATATATATTTGGTTTTTTTTTTTTACACGTTATACTTATCATGCTATATTTTTGTATTGATTTTTACTGCTCTGCTGTAAAAGCATGTTCATCCTGAGCACTCTCCGCTTAATTAAATATATACTAACTAACATTTCTGTCAGTTATCCCTGTGCTCAAACCAACTTACTCCTCAGCAGCGCAAATACAACAAACAAGTTAATTAACCTCCTGAAAAAAAATCCTCTTGAGGATCCTAAACCAATGTGCGTGGGGCTGGCCAACATGCATCTCTTCATGATCTCAAGCGAGAGTGTAATATGGGTTCTGAGGAAAATATAGTGTGGATAAGATTTGTTACCGAGGGCTATCTAGCTTGGATTATTGCACACTGCCAAATGAAACCCTGACACAACTGATAATCTTTTAGGCACTGCTCCAGGGAAACTGAGAGACAACTTGGACGCCATCTGAAAGACCAGAGAAATACCACAGCCTAAAACCTTTCTACAGAATTTTTTCAGTGAAATGAGTAGGCACCAGCTTAAGAGAAAATAAGCAGCACCGAAACAACATCCCCACTATTCCAAATATTCCTTTCAAACGAAAAGAAGTTTTTCTAACTTAGGAGCAAAGAAAAGCGAGTTTACTTTACTCTGTGACTGGACGAGAGTAAAGGCATATTAATGGTTAAAGAACATACTTCTCTACTTCTCCTTCTTTAAAATTTCTTTTTGGACTTCCTCATAATTACCATCAGCTTCATAAAGGAAATCATATTGTTATATTGATTAACAGTGGCTGCATTTTCCAATTATTTCTATAATGAGTTTAGTGGCAATGACCCAGAAAATGGACAAAGACCTCACTTCAGACTAATGTTAATTTCATGTAAATTGTTATTTTTTCCCTTCTCACCAGCAAATGATGATGATAGATCCCCACTGTTAATTAATCAAAACTTCTCAAAATAGAGTTCACCAGGTGGAAATAATTAGCAGTTAATTGTCTCCTGTTTATTACTCTTCAGAGATGTAAACAACAGTCTGAATTCATTTGACAGTATTTACTAAAAAGCCCTTTAATAAATAAATTAGAGGCACAAATATTGTTGTTATGGTATGAATATTTGTGGTTGTGCATTTGTTTTATGAGACGATTCAATGGACAAAGAATCAGCAATTTTCCCTCTAGAAAAAACAGGTGCAAACATTTGCCTTTTGTTCTGCAAGATTTCTTTTTGCTTATTGTTTCTTGAGTGAATAACTGAGTAGCAGAAAAAGATGAACAGAGAGTGTTTTAATGTGAAATCATACATAAGCAGGACGGTTTTGTCTCATTTGCACTTTGATGACTATAGAAGTTTTGTGTTTTAGAAAAAAACATTCTAACTCAGGCAGAGTAGAAATTTAAGTAACAAATGTGTTAATATCTTGGTGATAATGGTGATGACTATTTTTTGGAGTTAGTGGTCAAATATCCCTTGGGTGCCCAAATGCTATTATGATTTTATATTCACAAATTAGGCACTTTGTGCAATCCAGAGTAAATTTTAGAATCCAGTTTGCTGTTATATTTACAGTAAAATAGATTAACCATCAGATTAATGAGGTTGTTTATAAGCTCTCTTTTTCAAAAGAAAGGAGAGCAATTAATCAAAAACTTACAGTCACAGTAATATATTCAGCAATCGTCAGTCTGCAGCTTATTCTTAAAAGAGTGTCACTCTTCAAAGCCACTGAAATAGACCCCTTCCTCTCAAAGCTTGGCTTGATCCTCAGACGAAATGTGGCTCATGGCTTCTGTTAAGGCTAGAGCCCAGATTTAAATTAAAAATCTGTGTTACCTAGAGCTTCAGGTTTTGTCCAGGGACTCCTTCCTTAATCTGAGGACCGATGGCCACAAGGAATATGAAGCAATTTCTGGCCATTTCCACCATGCTACCATTTCACAGAGAGTATTTCTGTTTTTCCAGTTTGGACCACAAACAATAGTTTTTAAAATATGAGTAAGAACACTCACCAAGAATTAAAGTTTGGTCGTTTTGTCAGCAAATATGATGGATCTGTCTGCCATTTTTGCTATTGCAAATATGATAAGTATGCCCAAATAACTGTGACCAACCAGCTTTTTAGTATTTTTAAAACCCCAACAACTTCTATGGATTTCTTAATAAATAAAAAACCAAACGGTATTTACGTGTGTGTGTGTGTGCAACTTAAGAGGAGAAACTTTCAGTGCTGCAAACTTTCTCATATCCTTACCATGTAGAGCCAGCAATAAATATGATGAGAAAAATATGATGAAACTTTAAAAAAAAAAATCATCTTAATTTTTTGTTTTTAAACTATTGCGTTTACTTCCAGACAAATTTATTGTTTTCTGCAAGAGCTGATCTTGCAGTCAAATATCTGCCTGGTGGTGACTTAATTTTCTCTCAGATGTCTACATGGTGGAGTCATCAGATAAGGTTCATTGATTACTTTTTTTTTTTCAGCTGTGAAGATTTAATATTTGATTTCATTTCTACCTATACATAAAATGCTGGATGTCTTGAAAAAAACCTCCCACGTTGTCTTTGCTTTAATCAAATGGTACAGTAAAAAAAAAAAAAAAAAAAGGATAAACTTCAGCTACCTAAAAAACTACCTGATAAACTTCAGCTAGTAGCTACCTACTTCAGCTACTAAAGGATTTAACTGTCAGTTGGTGATAAGCTAGTGTCAGAACAAGGTCAGGAGTCTGTAAGAGGGAGATTTACACTGTTTGGCCCCTATGAGTCAAGGTGGTCAACTTTCAACTACAAGATTACTCTAGCAAATTAGAAACACGATGGCCTACTCCAGACATGTTCTTTTGCATAACATTTCTCGTTTACTGTTCAGACTGGAATTTTTTCACCATTTTGTCTTTCAGAACAAAATTCCACTGAACTTTATCTCTCATCAATTATTTTGAAAAGATCTTTGAAAAAAAATTCATTTCTTTAATAAAGAATATATTTCTCTACTAAAAAGTGCATAATTCTTCCATCTGACTGGGTAACGTTCTTGAATTAAATCAGTCTGAAATCCCTAAAATTAATTTTTAATTTTTTCCTCTACTGTGATATTTTGTGGGTTATTTTTAGCTTTAAGAATTCACAAAAGACCATTTAGCACCATTTTCATTAGACTTTCTTTTTATGACTTTAAAATGTCCTGACTATGATCATATATCAGTACTACCTACAGTACAGGACTGTTTTCTTAATGCTGTGTGTTAAAGAGCAGAGGGTGACAGCTGATGACTACATTTCTGTATGTGTATATGCTTATATACACACCTGCAAACTCACACATACATGTGCATGCACACACACATGTACATATATACACACACATACAGGCATAAACCACTAGATTAGTCTAAAGGCTGTCATTTCATCTGTAGGTTTATGTTCAGAATTTATGACATCACTCCCCTCTGCTGAAATTAGAGTTTGCAACTCACATGGTGGTACATTTTATTTTTCAGTCTAAATTTAGTGTAGGTAATACTGAAATATATACCAAAAACTGTTTTAAGAAGCACTACTGACGTCTAACTGATACAGGTATATATAATTCCCTGCCATGGCATTCCATAGGAGAATTTAATAACAAGATTACTCCAGTTTTATTATTTTCTCCTTGAGCTTTCTTTCTCTTGTTTTATGCTTTCATCAATCTCAGACAGAGAGTAGAAACAAAAAACCCAGGTGGATTTGCAAGCTTTGTTTTTTGGATTAAACAGAAACATGTAATATTCGGATAGCTTTTTTCAGCCTTGGAATCGGAGATCTTGAAATTGGAACTGATTTTACACTTTCCTATAATAATATTTTTATGAGTGAAATTGGAAGAGCAGCACTCAATGGGAGAAGAAGGGAAAATGGACCTGGCTGCTGCTACAAGGATATTTATGGGGAGTTTTATGTTTTGCTTGGAGAATAAGGGAGAGCTTTACTGCAAATACCTACATAAGGGTATTTTTGTTCTGCAGAGCACATTCTTATGACCCTCCTTCTTGCTTGAGTTTCCCCCCCACCCTTCTACTAAACAGGAAAGACGAGGCCTAATTTTTTTAGGTGTACAGTTGACCAGTTCTAAATGTTGGCATTGTCTTTGGCCAAGCAAGTGGAAACCTTTTATTTTTATATTCACACTAATAATATAAAACATTTTATATGGATATTTCTGCAAGTTGCAGAGGTGATAGGTAACATATTCCATACTTAACAGGTAAGGAACTGAAACAAAGGACCAAGGTTAGCCTATAGGCTGGTAACACAGTCTGTACCCAAATACTTCTCCCTAGTCTAGTGTCCAATCTGACAGTTAGCGTGCAATTTATTTCTCTTTGGACTTCCCTCCTACAACAGCAGAAAGAGCAGATCATGGATTACCCCAGAGCATTGGCCAGGGCCAAGGATGAATTTGTGTGAGCTATTGATTGCATGCTATTTTTTTCCATATAAAGATTATATTCTATTATAAATAAATAATGCCAAAACAAGCACAAAATTGGCAGAATTGATGAAATTTCATGACCTTCATGATCTGAAGTAAAAAAATTAAAACAACAAAAAGCCCACTGGCCTAGATATCAGACAGAGTGACTCCCACTTTAAAAGTCTAAGGCTTTTTACAGGCATGATGAGACCCTGCTAGACAAACAAAGAGCAGTGTGCACATACAAGGATTCTGGAGTCACACTGGGGTGGCTAAATGAAAATGCCAAATGTGGTTGGTACAAGATGACAGAGGTGACAGAACATACAAGCTGGAAGGCCAAAAGGAAAAGGATGTTGTTAACCTCATGGTAATGCTTTGTCCTACACACTGGCATGTCTAGGACTCACAAACGCACAAGACAACGACAGGAGCGTGCCCAGGGTACTCGCACAGCAACAAAGGAAAGAGGGACACCTCTCCTCATATGGTGCTCTTAAGCAGTCAGGACAGTTGGTCCTCAGTCATATTTTCTGGAACTCCATTCATGTTTATCTCAACACCACTAAGAGAAACATTTAGGTTTGGCCAATTTTCCCTCTTCTGGAGTTCCTGTTCCAAGTGCTCTTTTTAAAAAAATCTTAGAAGTCGCTGCTTTATGTAATGTTAATTTAGCCTAGCTGAATTTTTTACCCTTTTGTAGCAATTTGCACACATTAATTCACGTCTCATCTCTGACATGTTAATATTTTATATACATTTTTCATCAAAAAAAATGGTCACAAAAGTTGCAACAGAATGCAAAACACGTCAGTTATTCTGAGGCATGAGGTGATGAAAATAACAGACTACTTCTGAATGCTATTTCTGAACGCTTTGTGCAATAAAAATCTTTTAAAAATCCAGCTTATATTTACATTGACTTTTGAAAAAAAGTTCTGGAAAGGTACCAAAGGTTGTTTTTAAAAAGGCTGCATTTGGGGTCTCATCAAGACAATTCTTTGAAATTAAGAGAAGTCTCTATGTTCCTAGTGATAGGTTTTGAAGCAAGCTATGTGTACAGAAAGTAAAAATTCATGAATGAGAGCATTCACATTAGAAACCTGAACTGATGCAAACTCTGTGACTGTAATATCCAATAAAAATAACCAACCTACCTCATCAGCTACTTTATATTTACTTGAATAGTAAGTAATTTGGAGTAAGACCCTCTACATTACATACATACAAATGAATGGATGAATGAACAAATGAACGAATAAATACTCTTGCCACATTTGGCAGGCCACGGAGGATTCACTAAACTTAAGCTGAGAATCATTTTGATCGTGTAAATGTAATAAAATGATAAGCTTTTGCCAAACTGTAAATAAATTCAGCAGATGAGTTGGCTGTTTCAAGTGCCCTGGATGCACACCAAAATAAGAAGGAAAGAAGGAGGAAGTATTTTGTCAGTGAAGAGTGGGATTGGTGGCTGTGTGCCTATACGCTACCCTATGGCTTTAGCTTGTTACCCTCAAATACCATGAACATTCAGTAGATAAAAAGAAGCCATGAGGTAAACTGACATGTGGGTTCACAGGTATAACTCATCAACAGCAAATGAAGTGTATTTTCTGTGAGTTCTATATATAGCCCAAGATAGCTGTTTTTCAAGCTGTTTCTAACCTTCTCTATGCACCAGGAGGAAATAGTGCATGTATTGTAACTTTAAAAGCTGAAAGAAGTTGGGGTAGGAGGGCAGGAAATCAAAGACACTTCATCATCAATGTGGTGTCAAAGCCAGGATAAGAAAACCTTATGTGATGAGTAAAACAGAAATTTTTTTTATCAGATGAAGTAGGAATAGAATAGCAAGAAATCATCTGGTTCTACAACACGCAGCTTTCTCATAGCTCTGAGTGAATCCTTCAAAGTGCTAGCTAGACCTATGCCCATATCTAACATCTCGGACTGCACTACCACGCATCCTGATTATTCCCTCATTATGGCCTGACAGTTTTGAATGCCTGGTAAAGAATGAATTCCGCTAGGTTTTCTAGTATCTAGCATTCCTGTAGAAACAGTACCAGCAGCTCCAATGAAAACAACAGATGTCTGAAAGTCATGGGGAAACAACCACTCTCTGCAGGCATCTTGGATATGCTGACCTCACCACATGTGTGATGTAGAGTCCAGAGCCACCTACTCAGCAACTGCAGCATATCCAGAATACCCTTGCCATCTGTGCAGATCCACACCATATTCTTGTCCAGAATTGCTAGGAAAAAAATACAGAAACTTTATGAAAGAAAAACAACTAAATAAGACAGGTGTTCCATAAAATTTGAGGGGAACAGTTGTGGTGAGGGAGTAGAGAGCTGACTGGGATAAAAAGTTTTATCACTCTTTATTAATCAGTTCTAGCCTGGTTTCTTAATGATTAAACAAGATTTCTATCAATCTGACTGTGCAGTGGACTGTGTTGAATGAGACAGTGGCTTAGCTCACAGATGTGAGGCCGTCTCCCCTGCAAAAAAGGAGCCTGTCAAACAGGCAGGGTTTGGTTGCCTCAGCAGAGAGATCCCAGTAACTCTAAGGCGATCTCAAGCAGGTAACACGTGAGCTGTTCTGGTACGAGAGCTGCTGGAGAGGCTTGTGTTCCTACTTCTGTGCTGTACCTACTCTTATTTCTTCTTTCCAAAGGCTTATCGATCTTGGATTTTTCCTGAATCATAAATCTGCTATAAAACAGAAAAGAGGGGAAAAAAATAATAAAGGGGAATAGCTGCTAAATAAGAGGATGAAATTCAGTAGAGGTAAAAACTCCAAGCCCACTTAAAGGTAGTTAAGACTCTAGTAAGAGTGCAGTTGTGTTCTATTTAGACTCCAATCCTATAATCATAAGGACAGAAAATTTATTTTGATGAGATGGGGGATAAAAGCCACGAAGACATCACATTCACCAATGATGTGAATTGTTTAATGTGGAAATCAAACTCTATAGAATTTAAGGAAAGCAACAAGATACATGGAGGCCTCAAGCTTTCTTAAATAGAAAGAAGTTGGATGTAATTCCTTCTTTAAGTTGCCTTCAACTTCAGATGTGGGGCTTTGAATAACATGTTTGACTTAAAAAAAATCTAGGAGTACCTCTTTTATGATTCATTTGCCTTTAGAGAGTGCTAGCTCCTTCATCACACAGCCTGGGTTGGTGGTGTGAGAGGAAAGAAGCCAAAGTCAACAGGATAAGGAGTCAACAGCTCCAGTGTACAAAATAGAGTTATCCGTTACCAACGCAATTTTTAAAAATAACTTAAATAGCCCAGTGTGTATCATAGACCAGTTCGCAAGTAATTTTAACCTACACACTGACAGATTATGTGGATTTTCACATGCTAATTTACCAGTTCAATTAAAATAAAAAAACCTGAATAGCCCAGTGTGTAACCTTGTCTAGTTCTCAAGCAACTTAACTTACACACTGACAAGTTATGTGGGTTTTACTATGCTTATTTACCACTTAAAATCAAAATGTATCTACCATAGTAGCCCCTGTATCAAGTTACACGCAGAATGTGTTTCTTATAACACTCAATAAATGATCTCATATGTGTACCATAAACCTTCGCTGTTTGCCAAAACTGAAGAAAAAGAGAAGCAATGTAGAAATGGATCCTTAATATTAAACAAAAGGCATAGACGGAGAATAGCAAAAACAATTCTGTCCACCTCAGAAGAGCAATGTGCACCAGAATGACCTCATAACAACAACAGTTTGAGTCTCTGTGGGCTTCTCAATTAGGTACATCAGCACTTCTTCAAAGAAGGGTGTGCAAATATAATGCTATTAATGTAAAATGCTTGAATCAAGAAAAAAGAAAGTCTAAAAGCAAATTACTTAAAGGTAGTCCCTGGTTTGTATTTTTGCAAGTTAAAGGTGTATATCAAGCTAACCCACTAATTAATTATTAAAAAAAAAAAAAACAACCAGAAACCAAAAAACAAAAGAAGCAATTTAAAAAAAATAATCTTGTCCTAAAAGGCTTTTGTTAATAAAGCAACCCAGTATTACTTTGTAGGATGGAATGCACACAGTATGCAATTTTTTTACAACTACTAATAAAGCCAGAACCCATAATGATAGTGAAATGATTACATCAGGTCATTGATCTGAATGGAAGGAACTGGATCTCCTTTATCTCAAAGGATCTACTTAAAGGAAAAAGAAATAATTATCTCTTCCTCCTCCCAAAAGAAGAAAAAGGAAAAAAAAGGAAAATAAAAGTCAACGGTGAATATTTGGCATAATACAGAGTCCCATCTGTTTTGAATGTATATGTTTCTCAGTAACTTTTGGACAGTGAAAGGTCGCAGTAATGCCCCGATTCACAACAGTATGATGAGAGGCTGAGAAAGTCAAACATTCATCTATTCTGATTTTAGTAGGCTCGGAAATACCAGAGATCTGTTTGACTGATTAAACACTGAGATGCTCTTTTCCTCTGAGTATGGACATTTACTTACCCTACCTTTCCATGAAATATTGGTTACTTTGTAGATAGATAATTTTCGTAAGGAAGATTTTATCATTTCCACCAGATTCCAGTTTCTACAAATGACTAATACATTTTAAAGTTCACCATCAAGACTATGTGATGTGCCTGTGGCTGGAATACACACAAAAATAAAGCTCCCTCTAAAAGCACTCTGCATTATTCTGGGAGACACTGAAATTAGAACATATTATGCAATTAAAAAAGGAAGTGAGCATAATTTGATAACAAATAGAAAGTAATTTTAGAGTTGGTATTAGTCCTCATCTACAAATAAGTTAGAAAGAAAACTAACAAGTCCATGTTTACCTGCTAAACCAGCTGGATCGCGAAAAAGGTAAACATCACAGCTACAAAAAGTTGTCCTGGTTTGAGGACAAATGCAATATTTCAGTATCTTTTCCAAAAGGTCTCCCTGAGCTGTAGCAAAAATTACGTCCTCCTGATTTTAAAATAACTTTGACTGTCCTTTTCCCGCTGTTGTCTAAAATCACACTGAAAGCAATTTAACTGTTTCTTTATTACTGTAAAATTTTGGAAGAGGAAGCTATAGGCAGACGTTCATTCTGTAAACAGCTGTGCTGGTTGAAGATATTAACAGCCTTCAAGTTGTTATCCCATTGCTCTGTGAGGAATTCTCTTTCTCCCACACTATTGCTAGTGGAGAGATGCATGTGAACGCTACTGCTTCAAGCCAAATCTGGAAAGTTTATTTAGTTCAGTAATGAAGCTTCAGTTAATCCATCTGATTCTACTTACCCAAAACACACATCTTTTAAAGATGCTGACTGCTCCCAGGAAGAGGACTCAACGGAACTAGAACCGTGACAATAACTATTACATTTACCTGTTCCTTCCCAGTACTCTAGTGCTGTTTCTACCATGTCTTTTTTATTTCAGGGTAGGATACTACAGATTTAAGTCAAACCTACACTCAACTCATTACAAGGGTGTCAGTAGATATGCATGAAACTCAGTAGCTACAGTGATGCATTTAAAGAATGTTTGTAATCTCTAACCCTTTTCCTGTTAAATATAATTCAGAGGATCTGACTCAATGTCTCCTAATTCTTTATTATGCTACCGTAAGGAAAAAAAGGCTGTACTAAAATCAATAATATAAAGTTACTGACTCACTCTATCCTATGCCATTTCATGTCATTCCAAAGTGACATTGAAATACCACTAATGGAACAGTGAACCTATTTTGCAATTATAGTAATGGTAACAGCTACTGGTTGGAACAATTTGTGAGAGAATTTGGAAGGCACTAACACAGTTATTAAGCACTGCCACATTCTTTCCAAGCAGAAATGAAGGTATTAATTTTGTTCTATTTGGCTCGCAATAATAATTTCCAGATAAGCCACTTTCAAACCCAGTGATTCTGGAAGTAACACTGAAGGGCAGGACTGGCTGATGGGGCTGGTCTTGAAACCCTTGCATGAAGAACTAGCTTCATAAGTAGTTCTTTGAAAAATAGTGTGCCCACATGCTAAACTGATTATCATCAGGAAATGTGCATGGGCAGAATGCATTCCAGCTGTCATCTTGACTCCACTTTGGGATAACGTTTTCTCCTTCTGGACTAATTTCTCCTTCTAGAAGTATCTATGGTGCAATAAACATACATATCTCCCAGCTGAAAGGTCAGTGAGAACACAAGAAATGAGCAGGGTTCAGTGCTCTCTGCAGTGGGGACCAGGACTAAGTTCCAGTCCTGTCTTTGCAGTTGCCATGCGGCCATGGCAAGTCCCTTTTCTTGTGTATTGGCTGGTGCTTTTTTACCTGCAAAGTGGGTTAATGACACTGACATCTTTTGCAGAGAACTTCAACACTTTTTCATAAAAATAAGTATTGGCAAGCTGAATATTATTATTAATACATACAAGGAAATACTCTAATGTCACGGGTGCCCTCTTAGAAGATTGATTAGCTTGTCTAAGGACAGTTTTCTGTCAACGACTGACATTCACTGTGCATTAACACTGTCTGAGTTTTTTTAGGCATTCTGCTCTTTTGGACATGAGAAATAAGAATCTTAAAACTAGGTCTTGCAATGAGAATTTATTGCATTTCTCAGAAACACCCAAATCTACAAATAGATAACTCTAACATGGCATTTTTAGTGGCAATTTGTAGCTTTATCTTTGCAGTGTTTCCTGAGATGCCACAGTTGGTAATCTGATTATATTGCTTTGGCAAGGGACAATTTTGTGATGAATTACATATTCAAGATGAGCATGAAGTAGGAACATAGCGTGGGATGTTACTGAGATTAATGAGTATTATATGAGCATGCACCAAATAATTTCAGAATGAGTGAACTGGATATCTTAATATAGTCAAGTTGACGGGCAAACTTCTGTACTCTATTGGTGGGATTCAGACCTGATCAGCGAGTGCTATACTCCTAATATCCACAACTGAATTTATTACCTCACTTAGTGGATCAATACTCCTTAGGATTACGGCTCCAAAAGCCAAAAACTGAGAAGAAATAAGAACATTTTCCCCAAAGATTCATAAAGTTACTTCGTATAGGAGGTTCAGGTTCAAAAAGTAGCTGACTTTTTGTGTTTTCAAATGGATGAAAATTAGGTCAATGGTCTACAATGCCACCGAATTGTAAAGCTGGTAAACATTTTCACAAATACTGAGGGATCATTCACACATTCTTTACTCTTCATTAGCTTGATTTTACAGTGGATCATATTCAGTACAATATGTATGCATTGTTGAAAACTAATGAATCGGAGATCTCTAGAGCATAGCATTTTGACATTACTATTGTCCTACGTATGCATAATAATTTTTTTTAGCATAGTAATGTCTTCAAGTGTGGAATTTTTCCTGAGAAAGATAAATTTTACTTGTCTATTTTTCCTTTGTTATACATCTTCAAGACAAACATATTACTCTTATTGATACTAGAAGAAGGAAACAGAGAAATCTTGTTGTTCTAGTATTTAAATCATGCAATATTTGAATAGACTTTGACTTCTCACTATAGGATTTAGGTACTTATACAAGTTCAAACATTTGAGTTTCACCCACTCCTATCAGATTCCACATTGTTCATCAGTTTAAGACCACATAGTGATCTATTTACAGGGCTGTGTAGCAACTGTCTCCATGAAAAGGGTCAGTGTAAACAATAGAACTATTTGAAGTGGAAGCCATTCCTTCGAATGTATTAAAGTAGCAAAATCCAGTCCTTATTTAATATCTTGTCTAAATGGGCTTTTAGCATGCTGTACTACCAAGCCAAACAAACAGATAAAAGCATTGGCAGAATAGGTTTAACAAGCCATTTAATAAAATGAATTATTTTCTCTGCCCCTGAGGAAATTAGCATTCATTCCTGTATAAAATCTGTCTTCCTAGTGATTTTGTCATCTGTCATGTGCACAGCATAATACATTCTGTGAAAATGACTTCACATTCCTTCATGCTTATTTGAGAATGACCAGTAATTATGGACTACTACATACATAGGCAATTAATAACCGGCATTCATTTTAAGTGTTGATATCTATGATAGTCATAGCCAAATAAGTCATGTGTGCTCAGCTTTTTGTATACCCAGGAAATGCAAGGCACTGAGCTCACTTGATGTGCTGCATGAAGTTGCTCCCCACATATGCAGGTCAACTGTGTGGACTCTGTTTATCTCTTCACGCACAGCTGACATTTTTCCTACTGGTTGCTGAGCACTTTTAAAACAGGCGGTTGTCATAAATACAGAGGCATAGCTGTATCCTATCAGCCTTTCACACAGGATATGGCACCAGCCAGACGGGTGAAGCCTGCACTGGCAAATTACTTAACTTGCCTCTTTGCTCCCTGATCTATTAATTTGCAGGTTGCACATCTAATAGCTCATGTCTAGGATTGTCCCTCCACAATGATGCCTAACCATGACCCAGAGGGTGAGAACTTTAGAGATTTCTCCAAGAGTCTGCACAGATAGAGTTTGATTTCCTCTACCATACAGAGACCTTCAGAAGAACTCTAGCAAGCCGTGAAACCTAAAAAGACCCTGTAAATTTACTACCATATTCAAGGTCACACAGCAAACATATCATAACATTAAATCCTCTCTTTCTTGAGAGGACGCTTTAGAAGTGTGAAGATAGCAAAAGAAAGAGACAGCTTATGTTATCCGAGATATTTGGCAACCCTAGTTGGCACAGTTTTTCAGGGACACTTTCAAAGGGAAGAATCTATCTGGCTCTTCTATCTAATGCCAGGACACAGTCCTAAGTAAAAAGCAATCTCTGAGTAAATATACACTGACTCAGTCATACCTGTCTTGGCAGGAGATCTATGAAGCTGACAGTATGGTCCCACAGAAACAGATTTCTGTAGCTAGCTTTGCAACTTATTCATTACGCAGTGTCACTTTTGTAGATACACCCTGTGTGGCCCAAAAAAGTCTCTAATAAAGTAAGCTGCTTCTTGATCCTAATGTAATTTAATTTAAGTTTTCCCATTCTCCACCTCCTTTATATATGAGGAACTCAAGACATTTGCTTTTATCATTTTGTTTGCTCTACTTGTAGAGAAACAATGTCTAATTAAATAAACATTATTTGTTGTCTGGAACCAACAAAGATTCTACTTCTCCACAACCAAGTACAAAGAGCTTTGTCTGGCTGAGAGATACAGGAACTAAAATGCAATTATGAGGTAATCTGGATTTGGGCAAATAAAAAAGTTAATGTAGGAAAATAGCAACTGTGGGTGCATGGTCTTACACTGTGATATCAGCAACCCTGAACTGAGAACAGACTATCACAAGTCATGATCATGCCCTGGGGAATTCACTATAAGTAAATTACTCATTAAAATTCACATTGATTTACTTAGCAGAAACTTCTTTGTCAGACAAACATGGTCTAGAAATTTGTTGCTCAATATTGCACATTTGGAACTTTGTTACCCATCAGTTTTAATCATGAAATACACTGAATCTGTCTGAAAATACTTTCTAGGCTGACACATTCCTGCAATTTTATATTTTTCACTTATGGACCTACAGTTTGAAAATTACATAGTATCCATAAAATAGGTAAAATTTTCACCAACTCGAATGTAATGCTATCAACTAGAAAAAATGTGAAAGTTAAATACTTGAAAAAAGAGCTGATAAATTAATAATAAAAATATAAGAATGAATAAACTGAGTAACATGATTGTAGCAATTCCTGGAATACAACAACTAATATTTCCTTAACAACTGGCATTATAATGTATTTTACAGCCTGATATAAACACATTTATACTTATATTTTACAAAAGGGATGACTGGAGTCTGCATAGTCAAAAACTAATGTACACACTAATGTAAAGTACTTGGTAATACACATACTAATGAAATACTACTTTATTCTTGTTTTCAAGGGTTTAATGTGGTATAGTAGCAAAGCAACACAAGAATGACACACTACAGCTAATATATTAACTTGTAAAAAAAAAAAAAGAATGCTTCTTTACGGTGCTTTTGAAAGAAGGCAGGAAGGCAGGAAAGAAGGCAGGCAAGAAGGAAGGCAGGCAGGAAAGAAGAAAAGAAAGAAGAAGAAAAGGAAGAAGAAGAAGAAAATATATTGCTTTTACTAAAAATTTTGCTAACTTTGTTAAAGCTTTCCAGGCAATTACAGGGAAATATATGGATCCAAAATTAGCACTTCTTCTTCCCTCCACTTCTTTATAGGATACGAGCTATTACTTTTTGTTGGCTACAAAATAGTCTTAGCAAGTAAGAATTAGTTGCCCTGTTCCTTTATAGGTGCCAAGAACTGATCAATACTCTCTTTTAATCTGATTTGCTGTATGTAGAGAATATAGAATTTCTTACAGAAAATACACAGCATAACTCTTCAGTATCTATTACTGCCACAGGTTCCTGACATGACAAGTCTACCTCATCTGCCATAACGCTGTTCCAAAATTTAAGACTGTTATTCCAAGACTTGCATCTAATTTTAAGTGCAAGGTTGAATAGACAGTGGATATACATATATACACAAACACACGCTCCAAGATTGTATTTTTTTTCCAGATATTTTCATGACCTTTTATTGAATTCTAGTATTTTCATATCCTTATAGATCTGGACCAGTTCCTGTCTTATCAAAAGAAAAGAAAACTGAGAAGAAAACTGAGCCCCCATGTCACTGGCCTTTCCTGTTCTATACTGTGGTCAGATTAAACTGTCAGGTAAACAGACAATTAGAGAGTGCAAATTTAGGTGTGGCTGTGTGGAATAATTACTAAATTGTCCAAGAATACAAAAATACAGCATTGTTCACACATTAAGGGAAGTCACAAAATCAAGAGGCTTCTGAGGCAGAATACAGCCGCAGCTGGCACACGAAGAATGCAACATCTGTGATTCCCTGTACAAGGTTGTTTGGGAAACTACACGAGAGATGGAACGGAACGCGCTTGTTCCGTGGCCTTCCCTTGTGACTAATAGCAAATAAAGGGATGAGATGGTACTACGGAACAGATACGCGGCCTACACGCTACCCGAGCCAACATTTCGTCAAATGTTGATGAAATGCTGTCCTTTTGTGCGAACTTTGCTCACTACAATGTACCAAAACACACCTCCATCCCGGAGACTATCCGCCCCCGAGGTGCAAACACTCCTCCTTGAGTACATTAATCATAATAAAAGTACGTATGACTAAAGTCACTCAAACTCCACTTTGAAGATAAAAAAATAGTATAAAAATAGCCCAAGAGAGAGGGGATGCCAGGGAAGACACCATCGCGAAGAATTTCATTGCTGATTTCCAGGATCAGTCGACGGGCTGAGCCTTTCTTCCCCCCCATAGGGACGCCTTTGGGTAAGACTTCGATTACACCGAGCGCTTTCTCGGGGACTTAGAAATTTCTCTAGAGAATCTCTACCCTACATTTATAGCCAGGCTGTATCGTTTATAATTTTGTCGCGTGTTTTGCATACTTAACAATATCTTTATTTGCACGTGCTTTGCAGACAGTGTATTTATCACCGGCAATCCTAAAGAACCTGTATATCTGTTGTTTAAATAAACTGCACTGTTTAAGTAGCTAGTCGTTTCGCTTTCTCACTGAACGCGACCAAAGACTCGAGAGTGGCCGTGCTAGTTCATGAGCACGACTAGACTGAAGGTGCAGTCCACTATTAGTGTATCCAAATCGTAATAGTTTAATACATATTAAACGCGATTGGACTGATAGTGCTGAATTGGGCATCACTCAGAATTTAAACCTAGCCACACCTAGCCTCCCACCTCGGTAAGGAGTGTTAGAACACAAGGGGGTTTATCTTCTGCCAAAACCGCTTGGCCCCTTTTCACGCAACAGGCTGAAACATGTGGGACTGAATGTGCCTGAGCCTACCTGCTGGATTACCTTTGCCAGGAGTGTGTGCAGCCTATCTTCAGTCAGCACACAATTGGTAGAGATGTAAAGCAGGCATTAGGGATAAGAAGATGTGTTAAAAGTGCCCTTGAATCTCTTCTCTCAGCCCTGGGTTTCTAGTACAGTGTCCCAAACTGTACAGCTAGGGTTTTTTTTTATTCCAAGATGAGATATTTTGATTATGGCTGTATCAGGAAGATGTTCGTTCAGCTGTGATCTTTTCATTTTCCATCATTTAAGTTCCCTCTTAAGTATTCTATGTAAGTATGCCCAAAGCAGTCTATCTTTCTTACAAACCCTAAAAAAGATCTTATACTCACATTTACGTGACTCATAAAATATTGAATAGCATTGCCCAACACTGATTTTCCATGTTTTTGTATTATCAATCCCAAATGATTATTAAGGACTACTAAAAATCTGTCTATAGCTAATTTTAATCTTCTTCAAAATTTGCCTATAGTCCAAGTTTTAAAATCAGGATTTCACGATTGGTTTTGGTATTTAATCAAATGGAATAGAGAAAGGTTATATTTTCACGGTACAATCATATCTCAATACTCCTTTTTTTTTTTTAAATTAGACTATAATCTTGCCCAAGAAATCTGACAGGGATTATTTCAGGAAGAATATTTTCATATAATTTCTTGCAGTGTTTTTTATAAATGTCTATAAACTGAACATCCTTTTTTGTTGTTTCCTTTAGGGATTCACTTAAAAACCAGTTGAAATTCAGGCCACATGTACATAGCTGCATGTTATGATATTATAAAAAAAAATAAAAATCAGAATTTAAATTTATAGAGCATAGTATTTTTCAGATTGGTCCTTCATTTTCTCATTAGCTATGTATGACATCTTCCACTAAGATGACACATTCCAACTTTATACTGGTATTGTTTGTAAATCGTGTAAATGTTAAGTATTATGATGAATTTCTGGTAGAAATTATGACAGACAGTAGAGTCATTAAAACTTAGAATGTAGTAGGAAGTACTAAGATAAACAAAGAGCAGGACAATATTGGGAGATAATTAGGAGTGAATAAACAGGCTCATGAGTTATTAATTACAGTAGAGAAAGTATAATAGAAAATAGGATATTTTTTACACTTAATTCAAAGACAAAAACCCCTTGCTTTTCCAAATTTCTTTATATACTGATTTTAGCCTCAATGAAAACCTGTGGGTAAAATTTAGTCCTTAAAAAGGAGAGAATTCAAACCCGGTTGGTGTTGCATTTTATACATTATATTTCAGAAATATTTGTTCTACTCCTTTTGTAATCATTTGGAACCCGGTTCTGAAATAAATTATTTAAATTGTCCTTTTCTGTTGACTTATTGTCACTGTATCTTCACGCATACTTTGTGTAAACACTGTAAAAAGGGAGCATAAGAAGAAAAAAGTACTTATTCTAACCTTAATGAAGAATATTACTAAGTGGCATAATAAAGAAAACCAAGTACAGGGTTAAACTAAAGGTTATAAATGGAGACTCAGTGCCTTCTCATCCCTAGCAGTTCCTCCCCTGTCAGATTTAAAACACAGAGTGAATATTCAACAATTTTAAGGTCTCAAGGACCATTGCTATCATCTATGAAGTTGATGATAGAATTCCAGCAGCCTAAATGAGCCTTCAGTGCTCCTGTGCCTGTGAAGCTGAAGATATCAGCCAGAAGGCACGCAGCGTGGCAATGCTAAGTTCTGCAGCTGGGCACCAGATCGATGTGTAAAGAGGGGATCCCAAAGCCAAGGAAACTTGGGGAAAAGCAGAGTGCTGCAACCAGGCCATGCAAACAGGGATAGACGGGGCACACAGAAAGGGTGCCACAGTTCATGTGAGAAGGGTCATGCACCCTGCTTGTAGGCCTGCAGCCCAGGGAAGTGCTCTAGGTCTCTGCCAGGATGGTGGGCACTTGCCTCAGTATTTCTATAGATAAAGCCCCTGAGATGTCTGATGCTTCCACCCAGATAGAACTGGTAAGGAAGGAGACTTCAATACAGAAGTAGGTCGTAATGAGTGCCCAGACCCTTCTCCTGGAGAAGTGGTAAGTACCTACAAAAGATGTGCGCAATTTGATGATCTGTTGCGTCAGGTGGCAAGAACAGTTAAAAGGCTGCACAGTTTTAGAGGGGTCAAGACCGAGATAGATAATTGGTTTCAGAAACATGCTCCTGTGGTGGGCACCACAGAGAATGAAGCACCTTGGACCCTGGTGACACACAAAAGCAGGACTCTGTTTCACTGCCCACCCTCCAGCATCACAACCAAAACCAGGTATGAAGCTTTAGTAGCTGTAGACACCCACGAGAAAGGTCTGCAAGAGGAAACTGTACCAGTAGCATACTGTGGATACTGCATGAAGAAATGACAAGTGCTCATAGCGGGTGACTGTCTCTTGAGAGGCACTGAGGCACCCATCTGCTGGCCTGACAGGGAGTCACGAGAGGTTTGCTGCCTTCCAGGAGCTAAGGTCCAAGGTGCTGGCCAACTTGGTGAGGCAGGCTTTAAACTGAAAGACCTGGGGAGTGGGATCCACAGCAGTAATGCTCACACCATTGCAACCAACTGGGGAATAAGCCAGGCCAACCAGAGCAGCGACAAATATTCCTTAGCTGCCTCCCAAGATGAGAATCAGAAGACCAACCACCTCAAGAGTACGTATACCAATGCATACAGTAGGCATCTGCTAACAACCTCCAAACCAAGACAATTAGGCCAACAAAGCAATGTCTGGGTCACTTAAGCAAGCTTTGGGTCAACAAAACCTGGTTCTTACGGGTGACCTCAACTACTCAGACATTTGTTGGAAGAACAATACAGCAGCTCACACCCGTCAGGTTCCTGGAATGCATAGAGGACTGCTTCCTCATACAAATGTTATGTGTGCCAACCAGCAGTGAGGCTTGCTGGACTTTCTCCTCACAAAGAAGTTCACAAAGAGAACAATCAGCCACTGGAATAACCTCCCCAGGGAAGCAGTGGATTCCCCATCATTGCACGCTTCAAGACTCTTCTGGACAGGGTGCTGGGCATCTTGTCTAGACTGTGCTTTTGACAAGAAAGGTTTGACTAGATGATCCTTGAGGTCCCTTCCAACCTGGTATTCTATGATTCTACAGTCTTCTCCAGCCATATTTTGGAGCAGTTCCCTAATTTTGCCTCCTCATTCAGAAGTAGGATCTCAAGAATTTGGCTTAGAAATTACCTAACTAGTTTGCTGCTAATGAGTTTGAGAATAGACTGTCTGTTTCACTTTAATTCTAAGTGTATCTAACTTCACTGCAATTCAAAAGAGAAAAATGAAGCAAAAATGAAGCCAAACAAACACCACCTGACACAGTGCTCACCTCAGTAGTTTCATTGTGACAGGCAGCTCTTTTTTTTTCCTCCTTAGGTTCCCATTGCTAAATAGGGATTTATTCACTCTCTGCCTATTTCTATTGTTTCTTTAATATTTTTCTTTAAGAGCAAAGCATCAGCTACCTCATTGTTCTGCCACTGATTAACAAAAATTTATGGAGTTCTGGGAAGCAGGTGGCAGAAAGCGCTATAAAACATGCCTGTACAGATGCGTGTTTTTCCTTTGCTTTGCATTTCTACCCAGCTATTATCCATTCCCACTCTATACTGTGGCTATATATCTATTTTTAAAAGAGTTGTGATTTGATGACAGTTTTATTTTCATTGTCAGTTAGAATGAAAAGGCATTTTTTCCACCAGTAGTAAAGAGAGCAGTATACTATTTTGAAGTCTATAGATAACAAGTGGTATTTAAGAGCTCATTATTACTGTTGTTAGGAAGGATATTCTTTTGGCTAGACAGTTTTATACTAGATCATTTACTAGTTCATTTAATGTCCATATTTAATTTATTTTTCAGCTGTATTTATCCTATCAAATATTCTACATTTTACTTTTGTGACTAAAAAACCCCCAACCCCTGAGCTTTTGTTATTTCTAATAGTAAGAACTTTTTGAAACAGCTTTGCTATGTTCATTTAAAATAGGGCACATGCAAATTCAAAGAGAAACATGGGGTTAAAACAACAGATACTTGGGATATTCAAAATACAGCATTGGCTCAAAGTTCTTCTGCTCAGCTTTTATAATTAACAAAAGATATTTTCAAAACACTGCTTCTCCAAATATTTCAACAGGAGTGTCTGAGTTTGTCTTCAAAAGTTTACACATAGTGCAAAACTGTGAACATTCAAGGATCACCTCAGTATTCAAGGATCACCTTCTCCATGTCCAGGAGCAAAGTATACCGACAAAGAGGAGGGCAGGAAAGAATGCTAGGAGACCTGACTGGATGAACAAGGAGCTCCTGGACACACTGTCGTCACACAAAAAGAATCTTTACAAGGAGCGGAAGAAAGGACAGCTAGAATGGGGGGCATATAAGGAAGCTGTCCGAGCAGCAAGAGACCTGGTTAGAAAAGCTAAAGCTCAGTTAGAATTAAATCTAGCCAGGGAGATCAAGAGAAACAGCAAAAATTTCTATAGGTATATTAATGGTAAGAACACCACTAGGGAAGGTATGGGCCCCCTCAGAAAGGAAACGGGAGAACTGGTGACAAGTGATATGGAGAAGGCCGAGGTTCTCAATGACTTCTTTTCCTCAGTCTTCACTGGCAAAGGCTCCAGCAGATAATGGCAGGGGCTGGAAAGAACTGCTCGTTGTAAGTGAAGATCAGGTTCGTGACCATTTGATGAATCTGACAGTGAACAAGTCCATGGGACCTGATGGGATACACCCACGGGTACTGAGGGAACTGGCGGATGAGGTTGCTAAACCACTCTCTATTATATTCCAAAAGTCATGGCAGTCTGGTGAAGTCCCCACTGACTGGAAAAGGGGAAACATAATCCCCATTTTCAAAAAGGGAAAGAAGGAGGAACCAGGGAACTATAGGCCAGTCAGTCTCACCTCCATGCCTGGTAAGATTATGGAGCAGATCCTCCTGGGGGCACTGCCGAGGCAGAAGAATAACGAAGAGGTGATTGGGTACAATCAACACGGCTTCACCAAGGGCAAATCGTGCCTGACAAACCTGGTGGCCTTCTATGAGAAGGTCACAACATCAATAGACAAGGGGAGAACAAGTGACGCCATATACCTGGACCTGAGCAAAGCCTTTGACACTGTCCTGCATGACATCCTGGTCTCCAAGCTGATAAAATAAGGCTTTGATGGATGGACAATTCAGTGGATAAAGAACTGGCTTGACGGCCGCACCCAAAGAGTGGCTGTCAATGGGTCTATGTCCAAGTGGAGGCCAGTGACAAGTGGAATGCTTCAAGGATCAGTACTGGGACCAGTCTTGTTTAACATCTTCGTCAGCAACATGGACAGTGGCATTGAGTGCACCCTCTGCAAGTTTGTCAACGACACCAAGCTGTGTGGGGCGGCTGACATGCTGGAGGGAAGGGGTGCCATCCAAAGGGACCTTGACAGGCTGGAGAGGTGGGCCCATGCCAACCTCATGAAGTTCAACAAGAGCAAGTGCAAGGTCCTCCATCTGGGTCGGGGCAATCCCACGCACCGATATAGGCTGGGCAGTGACTGGCTTCAGAGCAGTCCTGAAGAAAAGGACTTGGGGGTACTGGTGGATGAGAGGCTCAACATGAGCCGTCAGTGTGCACTTGCAGCCCAGAAAGCCAATCGTATCCTGGGCTGCATCAGGAGAAGCGTGGCCAGCAGGTCGAGGGAGGGGATTCTCCCCCTCTACTCCACTCTCGTGAGACCCCACCTGGAGTACTGCATCCAGTTCTGGAGCTCCTACTACAAGAGAGATATGGATGTGCTGGAACATGTCCAGAGAAGGGCCACAAGGATGATCAGAGGGCTGGAGCACCTCTCCTGTGAGGACAGACTGAGAGAGTTGGGATTGTTCAGTCTGGAGAAAAGAAGGCTCTGAGGAGACCTTATCGTGGCCTACCAGTATCTTAAGGGGGCCTACAAGAAAGCTGGTGAGGGACTTTTTAGGATGTCAGATAATGGTAGGACTAGAGGGAATGGATTAAGACTAGAGATGGGTCAATTCAGATTGGACGTTAGGAAGAAGTTCTTCACCATGAGGGTGGTGAGACACTGGAACAGGTTGCCCAGAGAGGTGGTGGATGCCCCATCCCTGGAAGTTTTTAAGGCCAGGCTGGATGGGGCTCTGAGCATCCTGATCTAGTGGGAGATGTCCCTGCCCGTGGCAGGGGGGTTGGAACTAGATGATCTTTAAGGTCCCTTCCAACCCTGACAATTCTATGATTCTATGATAACATTGGCCAATTGTTACAAGCCTGGAAATGAGTGCGAATATCATCACTTGACCCCAGTGATAAAGCCCTTCATAATAAAAACAAGGATTCTGTATTCTGCCTGCCAGGTGTCAGCTCTGAATTAGGAAAAGAGACAGCGTCTTTCAAGTTTGCTGATATTGAAGTGTTTTTAGACACTGTTGTCTCACAATAATAAGGGAATATACTGAAAGTGTACTACTGCAACCCAAATTTTTGTTCCAAAAGAATAGAACTTGTTTTGGCAACACTTGTTTAGTCTAATGGAGTCAACCCAGAGAAAACAAACAGGATGAAGGTTATGCAAGAGCTACTTTGTCTGTATTTTTGAATTTTCTAATTTCAGGAAAATAATAATTAAAAAACATAGAAACAAAGAAACAGAAAACCAACTGCATAGAGAAAGCAGAACAGGAGGCTACACATTTCACATATTTCAGGATTTTCAAGGAAGCCACATCTAGAACTGAAGCAGTATCTGTGAAGTACTTTATGTAATTGCATTTAATCCTGGGACAGATCCTGCAAAATGTGCATTTCTTTTCTGCTATTGAATCAAGACATTAGTTTCTTTTAATCACTTGAGCTACTGAGCAGTATATTATTCCAGCTGTCTCCATTTATTGCTTCTCTCAACATCATCTTTCCTCCATAAACCCTCTTCTTCTAAAAATACATATACAAGCTACCTAATAAACAAGATTATATAAGCAATGTTCATTACACAGCAGTAAATCTGTCCAGATGAAAGACTACAATGTAATGCTCCTTTAATTTAGCTAGACTTGTTAAAGATGTTCCTATCTGTAGCACCATCTAAAATCTCACCTTCCATCATTTTCCCTCTATTGTTTATGTCTACCAATTACCTTCTGCAATCCAGAAAACAGAAAAGAAAAAAACTTAGTAATAACATGCAGTTCATAAAGCCCTTCAGAAAGGTGGCATGGAGACAGTCCCTTGCTATTCTGGGTCCAAACATCAATGACTTAATATTCCTGGAAAACATCTGAATTGTTGCACAGCTCTGAGCCTGAACACTTATCTGCCAGTGACCATCCAGGCTGATTAGTATTTTTGTCCTCAAATTGTGTTTGAGCTCATTATTAAAAATAAAGCATGGACAGCTTTCATGCTTCCTCTTTCCATAAAAGCATACATGGACTGCGGCAAAAGGGTCAAACCTCTTACTGATTACTGTGGGCAATTTTTTTGCCCTTTTTACACGGTGATGAGACTGCCTTGAATGTTATACGAAAAAATGGAAACTGGGACTGAAATATAGGTCACTTCACGCCCAATTCTACATGTTATCTACAAAATGTTTTCTTTGTCCAATTTCTTTTTTGCATTGAATCAAGTCACCAGCACTCTTAGTGTATTGTACTTTATATTCATACTTCTACATTGAGAAATCTAAGAATGCATAGGCAGCTCTACAATACAAGTGCCAAGGGAAAACAATAATTGCTCTTCTGTGAATGTCAATTACCAAACAGTTTCAGGCAAATATTTAAGATATTTTCATTTTGCTCAAAGCATTTAATCATTTCCCCAATTATTTTAGCTGGAGGTTCAAGAAATGGGAGCAAATAAACTGTAAGAACTTGATCCCCCCCCCCCCCCCCTTTTTGTTTTAATAATTAATACTGGCAAGTAGAGAAAATAAGACTACAATTGTTATGCATAAAGGATTTACTTTTATTGCAAATCCAATATAACAAAATATTTCCTACAGATTTTCTGTTGTGGGTAAGTACTTATTTAGAACAAATTCTCTGATATCAAGGTGAAAAGTCACTCTTGAGGCTGAAAGAAAACTAAAATCCTTGAGTCAACAACAGTCATACCAGTAATATACTCACACAAGTAATCCATTTGAATCAATAGGACAATTTGTTTATGTACTATTTGTTGTATTAAAACACTGCAGAAATTTATCCAAAAATAGTTTCCAAAGCTACCCTCTATTGAATTTGTTAGGCAGCTTCTAACTAAGGATGGAGGAAATGCATACATCCGTGTCACCCGTTGAATGATATTTTCATAATAGCTTCACAGGGTTACAGGGAAGTATGAGAAATGCAGCAATGGAATACAGCAAGACTCATTGTCGTACTTCCAGTGGCATAATGTATTCTCCTGTCTTTCCAACCTCCTTTTGCCATCTTGTGAACTTAACAGCCTGTGACATATCCTTTTACGGAGACGGTATTAAGAGGCTAAAGACAGAAGAGAGCTAGTCATTCTCGCATTTCCTTGGGGAAGTTCGTAAATCATAGCCTTAAAATAACATGGAAGATGACTACTTTATGAATTACTTTTGCAACAGATACATTCTGAAGTAGAGTGTGGTGGGTTGACCCTGGCTGAACACCAGGTGCCCACCAAAGCTGCTCTATCACTCCCCTACTCAACTGGGCAGGGGAGAAAAAAATATAACAAAAAGCTTGTGGGTCGAGATAAAGACAGGGAGATCACTCAGCAATTACCAACATGGGCAAAACAGACTTGACTTGGGGAAATTAATTAAATTTATAACCAATCAAATCAGAGTAGGATAATGAGAAATAAAAACTAAATCTTAAAACACCTTCCCCTTCTTCCTGGCCTCAGCTTCACTCCCAGTTTTCTCTACCTCATCCCCCACAGCGGCGCAAGGGGACAGGGAATGGGGGTTGTGGTCAGTTCATCACATGTTGTCCCTGCTGCTCCTTCCTCTTCAGGGGGAGGACTCCTCATACCCTTCCCTTGCTCCAGCATGGGGTCCCTCCCATGGCAGACAGTCCTCCATGAACTTCTCTAACGTGGGCACTTTCCACAGGCTGCAGTTCTTTACAAACTGTTCCAGCCCAGGTCCCTTCCACAGGGTGCAGTCCTTCAGGAACAGACTGCTCCAAGTGTGGGCGCCCCATTGGTCCACAGGTCCTGACAGAAGACTGCTCCAGTGTGGGCTTCCCACAGGGTCACAGCCTCCTTTGGGCATCCCTGAGGAAAAAGACTTGGGTGTACTGGTTGATGAAAAACTGGACATGAGCCAGCAATGTGCACTCACAGTGTCCATGTAGACAACATCCACAGCTTTTCCCTTATCCACTGTGTGGGTCATTTTGTCACAGAAGGATATCAGGTTAGTCAAGCAGGATCTGCCTTTCATAAACCCATACTGACTGGCCCTCATTGCCTGGTTGTCCTGTACATGCCGTGTGATGGCACTCAAGATGATCTGCTTCATAACCTTCCCTGGCATGAAGGTCAGGCTGACAGGCCTGTAATTCCCTGAATCCTCCTTCCAGCCCTTCTTGCAGATGGGCGTCACATTTGCTAACCTCCAGTCAACTGGGACCTTCCCAGTTAGCAATGACTGCTGATAAATGATGGAAAGTGGCTTGGTGAGCACATCCACCAGCTCCCTCAGTACCCTTGGGTGGATCCCATCTGGTCTCATAGACTTGTGTGTGTCTAAGTGGTGTAGCAGGTCACTAACCATTTCCCCTTGGATTGTGGGGGCTTCATTCTGCTCCCTGCCCTGGTCTTCCAGCTCAAGGGGCTGGGTACCACAACTGGTCTTACCGTTAAAGACTGAGGGAAAGAAGGCATTAAGTACCTCAGCCTTTTCCTCATGCTTGGTCACTATGTTTCCCCCTGCATCCAATAAAAGGAGGGTTGAGACTCTCCATCCTTTGTTGCTAATGTATTTATAGAAGCATTTTGTATTGTCTTTTATGGCAGTAGCCAGCTTAAGTTCTAGTTGGGCTTTGGCCCTTTTAATTTTCTCCCTGCGTAACCTCATGACTGCCTTGTAATCCTCATAAATTGCCTGCCCCCTCTTCCAAAGGTCATAAACTCTCTTTTTTTCCCCCCTGAGTTCCAGCCAAAGCTCTCTGTTCAGCTGGGCTGGTCTTCTTCCCCATCACCTCACCTTTTGGCACATAGGGATAGCCTGCTCCTACACCTTGAAGACTTCCTCCTTGAAGAATGTCCAGCCTTCCTGGACTCTATCCTTCAGGACTGCCTCCCAAGGGACTCTGTCAACCAGGCCCCTAAACAGGCCAAAGTCTGCCCTCTGGACTATTACTATCTTGTAATAGTATTGACTATCTTCTCCACTCTTGTAGTGTCCCCTTCCATTCTTATGCTAAACATTTATCAGTTTTTATAAGACAAGTTTCACAATTCAACAGTCAGGGCACTGACAACACCCGGAAGCACAAGTAAAGGGTAGAAGTGTCTTGTAAATGAAGGCCTTGACATCTGTTTAGATTACCTTCAGTAAATTGATGAGGGAAAAATTTATAAAAAGTCAAATATGAAAGATTATTTTTTTCTTATTATTTCCAAACTCTGTACAGAACAAGACAGCAGCAGTGATCCTCAGCAAAAAGGTACTTAATATATTATGTATAGCGGGAAGAAATAAAAAACAAAACCCCATTAATAAATCCTCCCCAAATAAATCATTCTCCAGATGAAGTTCAAGACTGCACTGAAAGCACAGTGGATCTGACATAAACTTTCAATAAATTGCCTTTTATGAGGGAAGGTAACAGCTTCTGTGTCATTCAGTTGTATCTGTCTCTTAAACCAGTTTTTCTCCCTCATATCAATTACAGAAAATTGATCCCCTGGCCCATGTGTAGATAGATCTTTTCATCAGTAGTTAAATGTGTTTCCAGATCTTTTTTTATCATCCTTGGAAAATCTGTAGCTGAATTGCAGTGGGTGGTCAGGTAGGAAAAAAAAAAAAAAAATAAAGTTCAACATTAGTTGTAGTCTCCCCTTCTCACCCTTCAGTTGTAGAAGGGGTTGTAGTCCCACATGAAAACTACAGCCCACCCAAGCTGAAGATGCTACTAGTGAAGAGGCCCTTTGAAGATCACTAGCCATGAACTATTTTGAATAACATGGAAAGAGTTAAAGTGTGAGATCTTCAAAGGTCTGCCCAGACAGTACTTCTCTCCACCCTTCTTTCTGTACAGCATGTAAGGCACTTCTCCAGTGACAAGCATTAGATTAAAACCTGTAATGTATGGCTGAAACATCTTTACACAGGCTATCAAATTTTTCCAAGTTTGACATGCGATGTCTATCTGCAAATGATTGGACAATAGTCTTGAAGACCTAATTTTATGGACTTACTCTTAGTGAGTGGTGGAGAAAGATGAAGGATCATTCATTAAGTGCTTATGACTTGCCAAGTGTCACAAGAAAAACGTGGGATGAAACAAGCAGTGCTATTTATACTGTAAAATTTAAAGACAATATTTCTTAAATGTAAAATGCTCTAATATCTAAAGCAGCTTTACCTCATCAATGATTATTTATTTATTTATTTGGGGGTGGGGGGGTAGGTATTTTTTAAGTGAGCAGCTTCAGGTACTTATGGAGGCTGCATTTCTTCAACAGTTAATATTATTTTCTCTCCAGTGAGAGACAGGGAGTTTGCCGAGACCAGGGGCAAAACTGTACAGACAACTTCTGAGATTCGAGGACAGGAACATCTTTTTCTGATGTGACAAGAAGAATCAGCAGAAGTGGTCACAGAGACCTTTCTTTGTAGTCAGAAGGAAGATGCTGGACAAGAGCCATCAGCACAGATTGAGAATCCTATGACTGCCTTTTTTTTTTTTTTTCTTGAACAGCTTGCTAGACAAATTCTCAGTGATTGACCAAGTGGAAACATGGGATGCCTGTTTAGGTTAAAATCCATTCTGCTCTATTAATCTAGATAGAAGTCTAAAGGTACCTGGTGTTTAATTAATTTAGCTTGCTTTCTAGAGAGTAAGCCTGAAGAAACAAAGTTCTGAATAATTAGAGAGGCACACCAAAATAGAAACAAAATGGAGGGAGAGAGTAAAACTAATTAAATATTGCTCCTCTTCAGTGCATTCTTGGGACACACATAATATCAAAATGACAGTTTTTGTTATTTTCCAGTTATTTCTTCCAAAGCATACAGAAGTGCGAAACAGGAACTGGACACACACCTGTGTGATTCTCAAGTACTTAGTTTTAACATATTCAGGAGAATACCTTAAACCATGACACACCTGTAACAGGTAAAAATAACGAAAACAACCCACAAGAATATGGTTTAACACTGAGTTGCAGATAGCTTGCTTCTTGTCTTCACAGTTTTTCATGATAACATGAGAACAGCCTGATGATCACAAACCAAACATGCTGTATCAAGCTCTAAATGCAGTCACACACTGATATTTTTTCTATATATAAGTAAACAAGGTGGGGGGCAAGGGGGAGGCAAAAATTTATTGAGAGGCATGTCTGGGGGGAATCTATCATTCCTTCACTGCCACTAGAATCTGCATTCTGAGCAGAGTCTGTGGTGATTACATGATGGGGAGAATCTATGTTTATGCTGAGGGAGAGAGAGGAAAAAAAAAAAAAAAAAAAAGCGTTCACCAAAACATTCACGTTTAGGATTTGCTGTGAAATCTCTGCAACTTACACATCACCAATTCAGTGACAGCTAACAACAGCAGAAGCCCGTTAACAAGACTGTATAAACTGAGTGGATAATGGGAATGCTGTCTAGAACCCCAAGGGAGACAGTATAACTATATCACTGAGATAAATCCACGGTTCATGAGAGGAATGCCTTCCCTGCTTTGAAAAACCCATTGCTTCCATGTCATACGCTTGGCACGCGGCTCTGCTGTTCACTTACAGAAATGTACGTTCATAGCCTTGCAACTATGAACTCTTACCTTTCAAACGTGTTGGCAGAGCAGAAAGATCAGTTTTGTTGGAGGAGTCAACAACACAGCAAAAAGGAAGATGTTTCTTTTTTCTGAAAGACAGCAGAGATATCCTGGCTGACACTTGGTGACATGTGAACTAAACAGTACACTTCTAACATGCCTGGTTACCATTTTATCTACACCAACAAAAACCAGTTCTATACCTTTTTAAGTGTGTGAAGCCTACAAGAGTTGGTCTAATGTTTGGTGCATTTGATGGTTTAGGAAGAAAAAGACTAACTGCTTTTGACACTGTAAATAGATTTGCCTCAGGCCTCAGTGTTAGATTCATTTTAATTATTTGGACAATGTCAGTCCAATGACAAAGCTCAAGCTAAGTTTAAAATTCAGATAAGAATAGGAATTGCTTACTTTCTTCCTTAGTAGATTTTGGGCTTGGTTTTCTTTTTTAAACCTCTCCAGTGATGTCACAAAGAAGAAATTTTAACCAAGGGATTTAATCTTGTCCAAACTTTCCTTATTAGATACATCTGCCTTTCCTATACTTTATCATAGCAAATTTGCTACAATTAACAGGAAAGGAAGAAAAAGGACAGAAGCATGCATACATGCCTCCTCAGAGCTCAAAATCTAGTTGACAGACATCAGCTTAGGCACTTCAGAAATATACACACTGTATGTCTAGATGGAGTATCAAACACTTAAACCTTTGTTTCAAATTCCACTTGCTAGACGCCTGCTGCTGCAACCAAAACAGGAAACAACATAGTTTTTAAATACTGCATATATAAATACAGTTACTTTATATCAGTATATTTCATACATGGATTATATCTTTCTTTTTCCCCCTCTCTGAGGGAAGAAACCCATCTCCTTTCCAAGAGTACTTGTCAGTACGTAGCCAAAATAGAAGAAAAAAATTTAAAGTTCAGTTTATTTACTTTTCACCTTGAAGAAGTGGAATGTCAATTAAAAATATAAAATCCAGGAAATCATGCCATTTCCCTTTTTTTCAATACAAGCTCCTTTGCTGACACCAGTAACAGCTGCCAAATTACAGATCTAAAAGACACCTCTGTCTCAAAGATCACCTTTTCCAATGAAGAGTAAAACAAGTTCTGAGTGTCTTTAGCAAAACATCCTGTCATTAATTTCCCCATAAGAGGTGGTCAGACATCACATCAGCAATCCCCACACAAGAATTAGGAAAAAACACCAGAATGAAAATTGCAAAAGTAAATTGTCTTCAGAATTGACACCAACCAATCAAGATAAAGCAAAAAAACATCACCTGCTCATAGCTCACTTTCTTCAAGATCTTCTTCAGACAGGACATCACAGAAAACTAACAAAATAACAAGGTCTTCCCAACACAAAACACTTGTTTACACCCACACACTCATATTCCTTTTACTCCTCTACCTTCTCCAAGGTGTTCTGAAAAAGACTCAGTCTATACCCATTTTATCCTCAAGCACATTACCTTACTCTCAAGATTTTAATTTAATCTGCCACATATCTTAGAAAATAGTTACATTTGGCAATAAACCCCTTCTTCCTCTAGAAAGAGCTGGATCTGCTTTTCACTGTTCTTAGGTGTCTGATGCCACAATCCTCTTCCAGTAATGAGGATTAATTGGAGCCACCTGCCTATATTTCTTTAGATGCATGTGTTCACTCTGTCCCAGGCATCAAATAACCTTGTTATACTTGCAGACAAAAAATTTTCAAATCATTAATTTTGCAGTGCTTCAACAAGTAGAAAGAAAGTATTTACACCCAAGGAGCAAAAATCACTTAAAAAACAAAGTATTCCCTGTCCTTATAAAATACAAGCCATAGAAAATCAATGTTTAAAGAATTATGACATTAGATTATTTTTAGAAATATTTCTGTGAGCTTTTACCAAAGACTTTTTCCCTTCATTTTTTTTTCTTTACTATTTTTTTGGAAGAGACTGAAGGCATATTCATTATATACTTTAATTTCTAGCTGTGAAATCAATTCCTCAAACCACTTTTCTTTCACTCCTTTAATTGAGGAGATCCTTCCTAAATTGTAAATACCTGGCAAAGGCGAGTCTACCAGATTAGTCTTGTATAAGGAGAGAGGTTCATTTATTTTCACAGGACTCTTATAGATTGTCTACCTTTTGGTCAAATGGTTCTTACATAAACAGCGTATAATTTGTACTCTTACAAATTACATTAAAGGACTGCTACAAAATATTAAATAAAAGACAAAAATCAATATAACTACTATTTATGTGCACATTTTAACACATAGAATAACTAATATAGAATGGTAAAGCAAAAGAGAAGTTTGGAAGATATTTTTCAAGTTGAATATATGCACACTTTGACTGAATAAATATCTTTTTATGTTATCTTGTGTGATACCTTTGTACTTGAAAGAAGCCAGCAACGGATATTTTCCAGAAACATTCAGCAGTGACTTCAAAATTAGAAGAAACAATTAACCTACCAAAATGAAATCTCAGCCCCCACCAACAAAGTGAAACTATAGCTATGTGAATATATTAACTAAACATAATGAAATTTTAAATAATTATCAATATTTAGTTAGATTCAAGAAAAGACAAATATATGGTTGCACTAACAGAACTGGTAAGTAATGATATTTTTATGATTAAAGCTGTTTGCTCTATTTACTTTTTTTAGAATTATCTGTCCTGATGCCATTTGAGGAGGGTTCTGATCATAAAGTACATTGTCATATCTATCAGTTCACAAGAAAATCGTGACTTAAAACTTCTTTGGGATAACAAGTAGTTGGATTTTAATAAATATGAGGCAACAAAGTGTAACAGACTGTCTAAAACTTCCAGAGCTGAATAAACAATAAAAGGAGACTGAATAGAAAACCATTATTAAAAATACAAAATTAATTGGTATATTTCTATCAGCAATACCCAATAAACTGCCACAAACTGTTACTAACTGGTGAAGACCACATTTTTTTAAAAGAGAGAAAACAATAGATTACACCCTCCTCAAAGATCTAATAATTCCATTTTAATGCTAAAATAATATAAAACTAAAGTTATTTTTACCATGCATCTTCAAAATTTATGTTTTTTTAAATTGTGGATTTTAATTATAAACGATGCAATTTGGACAAAAATATAATTTTTTAAGTGTTTTTTGTCAGTCAACATGGACTATATATTAAAACTCTGAAAACAGTATTAAAATATTTTTCTTATGAAAGTGAATAAAGCTGAAACCATTTCCTCTTTTTCCCACCCTCATTTTTAATTAAGAAAAAAGATAAATATAATAAAGTATAATTCATTTTTTCTTCTTTCTGCAAAATAAAAGACTGGACTGGCCTCTACAAACTCTCCCTAAGAACAGGTGAATTGTGTTACTGGTCACTTTTATTAAAAAAGTAGCATTTTCCAAGTATGGTATTCAGACCAACCCTTCCTCAGTGGTGCTTTGATAGAAGTGCTGGCAGCCGACGTCCAGCGGGCTCCAAAGCAGGCGCTCCAAAGCAGGCTAAATACCCCAGCAGCCTGAATGATGGATGTTTTTTTAGGAAGCAACAGGAACATGGAGGAGTTACATTGGGAATTATACCCACAGTAGCTTTCTTTTTCTAGCCTTATAATGTGGACAAACTCATTATGAATCATTTGAATATACTAGCAGAGCAAGGAACGGTGAATACCTGTTACAGGTAGTTTTAATAAAGAAATGTAAGCAAAGGAAGATCTGAAACAACTTCCTGTAAATTTCAGAGGGCAGGGCAATTTCAAGTAAAATCAGTCCAGCATTCCTGATGCACTGCAATCTTAGGAAAAGGCTGAAAGATATACTTCTTGATGTTTCAGCAAATTGTTTCTCTGAAATTAACAGAAAGCAGGTGGTGCGGAAGTGAATGAACTGAACTAAGCAGGATTATTTTTTTAAATCAGAATGGATGAAAATGATTTTGAACATCAGCAAAGTTTCAGTTCAGAGATCTCATGCATAGGTTTCATAATGGCATCTCTATAAACAAAGCAAAACCACTTTCTTCTCTGTGTGTGATACATATTTTGTTTACTGAACATGAAATCTGTCTGCTATTTCCTCCTCATGACCAGTATGGAGAATAAGATATGTAATACCTTATATAATATGTAATAAATAACCTTTTATAAGAGGTTATCCATACAATAAATTATCCTGTTTCACCACTAAATTGCAATGCATACTTTTTTTCTCCATTGTTCTCTTGGTACACTCCTTTGAGACATAAAATTACTGAATGGAATAAACATCAGCTCTCTGAACAGTCGCTTAGCAGAGGTTCAGGAGCACTTAATTTTGAAACCTCTTCCTGCAAAGTCCTCATACTCATTTGCATCCATCTGCAGTTGCTGTCCTTCCTGAGTACTGTGACTAGTTTGACTGTGGCTCCAGCAAGAATACCCATTGAAGACTATTGCAACAATTCACCAAAAGGCGAGTTACACATCTGGAATGCTGCTAATCTTACACTGAGTTTGCAAAAAAATTATTCCAGTCACGCTGAGCTTTAGGTTAAGAAAAAAATAACAAAATACATTTCTATACTTACCTGTTTCCTGTTTTACATGTCTGCGTGCCAAATTTAAGATACCTTTGTGGAACTTAATACCCCTCAAAGCTGACAGCACTTGTCTGTCTTTTTTTTTTTTCTCTTAACGTACAGAAAATTCATCATTGCATGTTTATGTGATAAATTTCTAAACAACACTATACAGTGTATAGAAGTATTTTCATTTACATACATCAACCTGCATTTGATCAGCTAATACCAGTGAAAAGTAACTCTCAAAAGGATTAAAGGGTTTCTTTTGCTTGATATAGGAACAAGACTTCCAAGAAAATGGATTTGAACTCAGTATTTCCAAAGACATGGAGAACGCTGTCCAATCAGTCACTTTATAAAAATATCCCAAAGTCCTGAATATATATCTTTCTTAGACATCTAGAGATCTAGGTTTTTTACTCTAGATCTTTACTAGTTTGCCAGTATATAGAAGATGACTAGATTTTTCATAGTTTAAACACATAGGCTAGCACTAACCAAAAAAAATCCTACATTTGATCGAATAATTACATTTGTGAAAAGTTTTAATTAAAAAAATTAATAAAAATGTATGAGTTTCACTAAAACTTTTCTGACATTTTTCAGTCTCTGGAATATTTTCTGTGGAAAACTAGCATTAGAGAGATTAGCAAGCAGAAACAAAACAAAAACCACATAGCCCAGGGCAGCTGATTGTCAAGGAGTGATGATGTCCACCAGTGATGTCAGAAATTCAAATTCAAATTCTGCTCTGACTCAGTGAAAGTTAAAGTCCTTATTCTCCCAACAAGTGAGAGCCATGTCTCATCTGTGGTTGGAAGGAGACCAATTCTTTCTCATTGGAATTCAAATTCAAATGATTTTATAAAACAATAATGTTTCATTGAGCATTCAAGGTTTTTTCTGGATATTTTTATTATGGACAGTCAGACAGGCATGTCTAACTTTCCTCTCAACTCTGAATCCTTACATAGGGACAAAAAAAGTGAGCTAAATTGAAAAAGTGCTAAGAATCTTTTAAAAGCCAAACCACTGGATGATGAACAGCAGGGGGCAAGCAGAGACTCATTAGTGACACTATTTCCAGACATAGTTTGAAGTTGAATTTTAGAAAGAAAAAAAAAATAAAATCGTCCTAGTTGCTTTGACAGACAAAATTGGGCAGAAAGCCTGCTTTGCAAAGCACTTTTACAGAATTTCTGGCACTGTGGTACTGGCTAGTAATTTAATACCTCTCAAAGTATTTATCGCCTTCAAACTCCTATGGATAATTTAAAGGAAAGGAATAAGAGTGAAGATGAAATAAGAGTATAACTAAAAAAATATTTACAAATCCAAAAATATTTTTTGTCTCAAATAGCTTTTTTTGGCACAAATTTGTTCTAGTTTAGTCTTGCCACAATGAAATCAGAAAATAGTTATGAAGTCATATTAGTTCTATCAGTCCTGAACAAGGCTAAGTTCTGAGTTTAGCAATAGAATGGGCAATATTTTTCCAACATTTTCTTTCTTTTCTACTACATATGATTCTTCATACTTTGTTTTGAATTTTATTGCATACTCTCTTTTCAGACTATATAGCTTACTATTTAAGCACTAAAAGGAACTAAGATTTCTTTCATAGATTAAGAAAATTCTTTATTTGATATGTGCCACTTCACTCAAAAAAAATTTCTTCTTCAAATGGAATACCTATTCCAGTATCATGATTCAAAGACTTTTCCTATAGTTACTCAAGTGGCTGTAGAACTAATGGTTCTAAATTAGTGGTTGTAGTTGCTCAAGTGGTCTTCAGAACTAATTCAGGAAAGCTCCTTTGAACTTTCCCTTTGTCTTGTTTTCCTCTATCTGGAATGCAACAGGGCTTTCAGACAAGTCTTGAAGGAGGTAGCTGACTATTTAAGAGACCTGACACTGTATACAAGGTAAGTGATACAGAATGTCAGCAACAGAAATAGAAGGATATTAATCTAGCTCAAATCAAAATATCTAGAAGGGGAAGTCTCCCTGAAGGAGTTACATCCTGCACAGCAATTTAAAAAAGAAAATGTATACAAGTGTCATGAATAGTAAGAATTGTGACTCTGCATTTAGCATTTCTACTGCCTTCTGGATTATATGGGTAGCTTTGAGAATTTGAGATTGCAGTTTGAATTACAACCTCATCACCACTGGAATTGGTGTCCTGCCTTTAGAACCAGTTTTGCATCTGGAACAGTAGATATTTTTTGCAAACTAAGCCATGTTTGAATCTAAAGAAGAAAGAGCTTTTTCAAAGTCAAATGTTTTTTAAAAAATTTAATCTAGCTGAAAAACAGAATTTTGTGAGTTGCCTTTCTAGAATAGTTTTGAAAGAAGCATTTTTCCATAGTTTTCTTTCACTTACCATTGTGCCTCATTTCAGAATTACCCCATTAAGAGTATTCTACCAAATCAAAATTTATTTATTACTCTACAGTAAATCAGGGTCATAATATAATTATTTTTTAGTACTTTCTCTTTCAGAAAAGATTATGTGTGTCTCTCTGTCTACCTCCATATATGCACACAATTCTGCAAAGCCATGCAAAGGCATTTTAAGAAAAAAATCAAGGTTTAGTTGTTTATTACAAAGCAAGAAACAAGTTATCCCCCTTGGCTAAGATTATTTTGAATGTGATCAAATCTTTGATGTATTTTCAAAATACTCATTTAATCATGGTTAGTCTGGGGACTAGTATAAAACTTGAAGCCAATTTAAAATTGATAGAAAAAAAGGCCTGGATGAATACTGTAGTAGACAATGAAAAACTTTATCAAGATGTTGAAGCAATATCTTCATTTGAACAAAAAGATTATGAATCACTAACCATTGGCAAAACATTAATTTCTTTTTATTTTAAACTAGTTTTGTAAAACTTTGAGGAGCAAGAGTTATGCACACGCTGAATGCTTTTGAAAGTCTTCTTGATATATGATTGGCTTCTATTGGGAAAATTACATAAATAGCAGACAAAGCCAGGTGTCTATACCTCACTGAATTTATATCTGGTGGAAGATTTTGGAACATAGTTTCTGCTTGAGATAGTTATTATTAACCGAATGTAGGATCACTAGAAATATCTACTTATTTGTTAAAAAAATCTTTGAAGATGAAGTAAGAATTTTACAAATCATTCTTTATTTTTCCCCAGTATGATTTTTGCTGTTCTCAGAAATGAAACAAGCTAACACGAACAACAAAAGCCCTAGCACATAATGATGGATATACTGCTTGTAGATCTATGGTTAGGACTGAATTAACTTGTATGTTAAAGTTCAGAGCAGAAGGATGGCTAGCAATCTTTTCTGTTTCCAAGTTTCATTATTTTTACAGCATAATGCAAGTCAAAGTATTTTGAATCTTAAATGAGGGTACTAGAGTTAATTATTCTCTCGGAATACAAAAATTAAACAGTGTGAGAATTTTAGATAGGAAAGAAAATCATGAGAATGCTTACCAAATCCCTATCGTATTCAAATGTACTGTTCACATGAGTATGCAAAAGATGTGAATTTCAAATACAGACTGCAGCTTGAGATGAATCTAATTAGAAATATTTCATTTTCAGAAGAGCCTTCTGGGATCCAAAATTTTTTATTCACTATGAATCAAGGGAAAGGTTCATCACAAAAAAATTTCTGATCTGTGAATCACTTTCACATCTGTGAATCATGAGGAATAAAAATACAATCTTCTACGGAAATCAAGTAGTAATCAAGGTTATAATGTTAAAATCCATCTTAAAAGACATTTGAGAACAGCTAAGTGTTGAAAATGAGGCAGTGCTGATACACATAGAAACAGAGCAGAAATAACTCTTGCACACTTAATTAGTTTTACAGAGGTACAGTCAAATGTGACAACATTCAAGTCTTCGTCCACTGTCTGATGTTTCTGATTGAAAGACAGGATTTCATGTAAAATGCTAGCACTAGTGTAACTCTCCTGCTTAAGGACAATGCCAAACACAGTGATGGCACACTTTCATTTTCTATTGATATTTTCAAGTCTCTTTGGTGCTGGCAAACACTGTCAATGTCATGACTCAGGAATTCATAATTCTCTAGGGCGCTGAAGTGTGGGTCCAGCCCTTGAGGTCCCAACTGCCTTGTTGTTTCTTCTTCCATTCTTAAATAATCTTGATGCCAGAAATATATACATGTGAGAGTGAGCCAGAGAGAGAGACAGTGCATAGGTGTGTTTGTGGATGTCAAAGACAGGGAAGGAGAAAAAGTAGAATGTAGAAAGAAAAGGAAAAGAGAGGTGTGACATGCAAGGGAGTGGGGGATGGTGGGTTTATCTATATCGTATAATACATAAATATATATCAATTGAAGTATCCAAACAGAATCTGAATATCATCTATCTGAATTGTGACACAGACTTGCTTTACAAAATTATTATTATTTTTTGATTTGACAAAAACCAAGGTTGTATGTCTGAACTAGATTCTTGATTGGAGTAAATTTTCTTCTGTGGCAATACACTGATTTACAGTAAATGAGAGTATCATCAACTACACTATCATTCTATTATCTCCCTTCAAATGACTGCACGCATTTTCAAACCTTTTGCTATCACACTTTCCACAAATATGATTCACATTTGGCTTTCTTCTGAAACAGAATTCGAGAATTGATTAAGACTGTCTTAGAATGTCTGACATTGGTATGAAACCAATGATACTCATCCAGCAGACAAATCAAAATTTTAATCTTGGACTGTCCAGCGTTAACGGAAGAAATATTGTCAAAAAAACCAAATCAAAATACCCAAAACAAAAAACCCCACAATATAAAGTCACCTGCCTTCCAGATGCAGGAAAATATGGGAGGTTATCCCTGACTTAATTCAAAAAAAGTGATTTATGAATTTTACTCCCTAATTCTGAAGTGATTAGGGTTACACAATCTGGTGAGAAAAGTTTTCCCCAAACTTAAATGTTAAAAATATTTGCTGATGTCTTACTAAGTAATACCTAATCAATTAACTAACATCTATCTGAATCTTCCAATCACATATTAAGCGGGTCACTTTTTAGTCTACCCTTTGTAGACATGAAGAGGAACTCATCACACATCCTTTTTAGAGAAAACTTAGATACTTCTAACTAAAGACTAAAGGTAAAGATTTTTTTTTCTAGATTTTTTTTCTAGAACACTGCGACTTCTACCAGCAGTTCTTCATAAGTCCAACTTGTAAGCCATTCATCACTCTTGTTTTTCTCCTCTGTGCTTCTCCCAGTTTATCTGCGTGTTATCAAGTCCTTCTGATTTGCAGTTTCATTCTGTACTTAATATTACGCCCTTCCTCTCTTTAGAAATCCTTCTTATGGAAGCCCATCTTCCTGATTCAGCTTGCATTTTTAATCTATTGCTATTATTGTACTCCACTTTTACATTCATTTCCAGAGAATTATTAACTTGATACTTTTTGATAGTTTCACCCATATACCTACTTACAAATGTTTCATTCCCTTTACTCAGATGCATCTTTCACATAGGACCACCTATGTTCTATTAGTGTTTATAAAAAAAAAATGCCTTCAGCATTGTCCTCTACTTACTGGTAGGCCGTGCCTGTTTATAATGCTCATTCAGCAGGCATTTTCCTCTTACCAGAAGGCCATGTCCTTCAGGTATTAGACACCTGAAATAAGATGCATCAGTCTTATTCCCTCTTACTATGATACTACTTCATTCTATTCCCCTTTTTATCTTTATTTGAAGGCTTTTAACAGGTCTGCTTCTCTCTTCCTTCTGAGCTTCAGAGAAAACATAAATATTTTCGTCATACAGTAAAAAGCTTTCTTTTCTCCCTACCTGTCTTTCTGTATCTCTGATTTAGGCCATCAAGTCTCTGAGAGGCCAATTAAACTTTGTTTATGCACTAAGACTTCTAGTTGTTATTGTTTGTTCTCGATACACTTTGTGCTAGTGTATAGATATCTAATATATCTGGCAAGTTCACCCATTATTTTTTTTCCTATAAGCTATATAATAATGTCAAAAATATTATTATCTTAAAATATGAAAGAATTTGTAGTTGCTTACCCAGCAACCACCAGTCTGATGCAGCTAAAATTCCTTGCATATGGCTCTATCTTTTGATCTTTGCATCATTGTATTGTGACTTTTCATCATAAATCAGTTTATTTGGTTTATGTTACAGCAATCCCTTACATGCCAGTCTCCTTGAAACAGGTCAAACCCCAAAATACTACTTTGATAGGACAGCAAAATGTATGTGTGGCTAAGAATGCGTGCATTCCTATGTATAAAACGTACAGATATATTACAGATATATACAGATATAATAGCTTAGAGAAATATTACTTGTTCTAGGGATACTTCTTAATTACCTTTCACTCACCCTGGTTCCTTTAAGAAGCACTTTTCTATTAAAGCAGGAATATAGTCTCTAGTCAACCCTAAAGACACATATGACAGTCGTGAATTTGGTTTGATATATTTGAATATCCCAAGCATCATAACTGTGTGTCATATCTCAATATAATGTCTTTTGAACATTCTGTGTTTGAAACTATCACAGTTGTCTGAACTTCCGTTCATTTACCTTAAAACTTACAATGTATATCGTCTTCGTCATCTTTCATCTCCATATTCTGTTCTATCCTTTTGTGTACACTCTGTGCAATTCTGTTTCTGCAGTAAATTAACTCTGGGAAAAAAAAGAAAAGTATTGTTTTTATTAGGACAGGGTGAATGCTGAAAAACATTTTCTACAGACACTTCCTCAATTTTACATAGAAGTTTTATTTGTCTGTACTTCTGCTTGTTCCCCACAAGTATTCCTGGAAAAAAGCTTGCCAGCCATAAAATAATCAACCATAAAACCCAAACATTAACTGAGTATCGGATTCAAAGATTTTATAAAGCAGTAAGAGTGCAAGGATATGGTGATGAGATATTGCAGATAATCGATCACAATTGGCATTCCCTCCGGCAGGGCCCTGAGGACACTGACAGGCCTGACTGCCCCTGCCAGCCTCCTCAGGGCCTCCCCCACCCTGCCCAGCACCCCATGTCAGCCCCCCGGCACCTCAGCAACGCCAGAGCGGGGCCAGTCTCCATCTCCACACAGCCCTGCCTTGGCCTGGCTCAGCCAGGCCCTCAGCCCGTCCTGGCCTTGTCCTGTCCCCAGGGAGGTGTCGAATGCCCAGCGCTGGGGTTGCCCTCCCAGCTGTCCTGCTCATGGCTGGGTGCTGGGATGGGCCCGGGCAGACAGGCCCTGCCCTGCTGCCTCATGGGGATCCCCATGGGGGCCCAGGGGGAGCCCTGGCACCTTCCCCTCAGGTGCTGTCTAAGGCGTCCGGACTGGAGCTATGTAGAGCAGCAATCTTCTGGATTTCCATCACAGAGACACACTGCAAAGTGACAAGGTTGCTCTGAACTTCAGGAAACCTTCCCTTGTTTGTGTCACTCCAACCACTGTGCTGACATTTTTCTCTGTGCATATACGCTGTTCATATACGAACAGAGCAATCTCTTCTCCTAAGGCTAGAGAAAAACGTGTCTATGGGAAGGAAATTGTTTCAGTCCTCAGGCTCCAAGCATGTTGATTTTGAGGAAAATCTTTCTCTTCATGGATTTTCTGAACCCTAATAAGGAGACTGCGCTAAGGGTCTCGATGAGAGGTTGATGCAGATGGATTTCTGGGCAGGCACAAAAGTACTTCAAGACCACTTCAGTTCTTCAGTGCAGTCCTGAAGAGCATTTTAATGTGGCTGTTCATGTAATTCCAAACACAAGCCGTGAACAGCATATCTAATCTTAGCTTCCACAAAGCTAATAAAGCAGACCATGAAGAGCTTTCGCGCAACGCAGCTAACCTCTGCAGCAGGTCCCTAGTTTCACCGGCTTTAGCACTGTTACAGGTGGTCCTGTTTTTACAGGAACAGACTGATCTGAAGAAATTTCTCTGTTTCATCAGCCTTTTGAAAGCTCCATTTCATGTGCAGATGTGAGAGTGAATTACGTTTTCCACCTATCTTCCAAAAAAAACCATAGTGAAGCCCATGCAAACAAAAACTGGAAGGGATGAAAGGAGGAATGAAAACTCCTGTTTTGAGTTCTCTTTCACTTCTGATAACTTTATAGCGGTGGGGCTTTTCTGTCTGGGTCACTTATGAAGGAGAAGTAGAGGCTGGAGAGAAAACAAATGCTAAAGAGGAACTGCAATGATTGCTTTCTTTTAACACAGAGCAGTTTGGAGGAGAGAGTCAGGAGCACATGCAGAGATCCCAGACATGCTCCTTTGCCTTTCTGAGAACTGAGGAGGGGCTGTAGCTGGAGAGCTGTGCAGGTCCCAGTACAAAGACCAATTCGCATGCCAAAGGCAGATATGGACAGAAGGTAACAGATATTCAAGCCCACTTGTTGAATAAATAATCTGTTTCTAGTTGTGAGAAGAAAAATCCCATTCTATAGAAAGGCTAAATTTGGGCTCGCAAATGATCACATCAGCTCATATTAGAGCAATGGATGTATTTTTTCAGGAGGAGCAATCAACCAAAATTGTATTTTAAAGACAAGCAATTAAGCAGTGAAATAAGGTGGTGTTTTTTTTCTATCATAATTTAATAGTAACCAGGGGTTTCCTACTCTCTTAAGTCCTATTAAACAAAGCATATACTATTACCCATTCTATTCCACTTAACAATCACAATGTCCCAAAGGAAAATCTATATGTTACCTATTCTTTCCTTGTACATGGTAGCCAATTGCTAACCAAACATTCCCAGTCTAACAGCTCTTACTCTCACATGTGCATCCCGTTCCACTTGTGCATTCCTGCAATTTCTGTTTCATCATCTTTCCATTGCAAACTGACAGCCTTTGCTTGGGATTTAACCTTTTATCCACTAATATTTCACTGTCCCCTGTCACCTTTAGATTATTCTCCTTCTTTACAATAAGCTTTCACTGTGATGGAATAAATATGTTTCCTCAATGAAGCAGTTACAATTTTGGCTCAGGTTATATTTGGAAATTATGTATACTCTGTGGAGTAAGTGCTACAATTTTCAGAATTTTAGATGAAATTACTTGTTTCCCAGAGGTAGGTTAGGCTCATACTTGTCTTGTGATTGTTTCCAAGCCTTCCTGCATTCTGACTGTCAGGTCCTGGAACATATCCCCCTTCTAGGAGTTCAGTTGGAGACATTACAGAGTTCAGACAGCTGAGTCCAAGGTCAACTCCTTTGCTGATAAGAGCTGTTTTGAAGAAAGCAAGAAGCGTGGATCAGCCCCTCCTTTCCCTTGGGAGCTGCTTGTAAGCTGAGTATTTAACACTGCCCCAACCTGCACTACATTGCAGTTGTGGAGTAGCTATGTCTGTACCCAGTCTCTTACCTCCGTGAATATGACCCAGACTTGATGGTTTATCTTTGTGGTTTGGCCTTGGATCTGCCTCACTGCTGCAGACTTGCTGATCAGTCTCTGGACTCAATCCTGACCCAGACTTGCAGCTCTGCAACCTGCCTCTTTGTTGGTGAGGTCACTACTCACACTTATACTATTGTCACGCTCAGCTCACAGCTCACCTTTCCTTCCAGAGCAGAACCATGCTTCCTGTCTTCCAAAGCAGAACTAGGATGAAGATTTTTTTCCTGTGACTTCTACACATATTTAAATATATCTTTGAAGGTGACATTACTAATTTATCAACAAAAATGTCCACTACCTTCAGTTTCTGTCTCTAAAAGAGGAATTTAATTAAGAGGGAATCGATCTATCGGAACTTAAAAAGGAGTAAGTCAGTGAAAAGAAATGAAATGTTCTTTCTTACCAGACTGATAAGCAGTATGGCTAAAGACAAAATAAGATTTTTAAGTCCAAGGAGGTTTTTTACTTTGTTTTCAGTGTCCAGTTTCCCTACGCCTGAAGGTCTTTGGCCTGCAATAGCAAGGAATCATATCAAATGCCTTCCTGAAGTCCAAAAAGGTTAGATCTAGGTAATTTCACTTGTCTAGAGAATAAGTTATCTCATCAAGTTATCTTATCTGAGAAGGCACTTTATCAGATATTAATCCTTCAGAGGACTAATATAATGTCTTATACCTTAAAAATCAATGATGCTTGAGAGGTACAAACTGTTTCCTTAACTTTTTGCGCGTGTTCTTTAAAGGCAGGCAATGCTGTATATGTTTTCTGAAAAGCACAAGGTTGGAATTGTACCAGTGGCTCTAGGGACAGCACGGGAGAATATATTTCTCTCACCATTGCTCATTTTGGCCTAAGTGTTAAAGTGTTAAACCTATCTACCCCATCACTAGAGTTTCTGAATATCAGTTTTGAGTTTAGCTTTCCCTCCATCACTCTGCTTAATACTTAATCTCTCCTGCACCTATCTCATTAGCCTTATTGATCTGTGGAGTTTCTGGAAAAAGTCATTCAGAATTCTTGCTCCAGAGAAACCATGTTTTAGTTAATACAGAATAACCAGTTATTTATCATGGAAGAAGAATGATATACCTAAACAGAAGCATACAATCATCCAAGTATCTGAATGGTGTTCCAAGACATGAGAGTTCCAGTTATGGCTCCTGCTTAAGCGGCAGATTTCATACCTGATCTTGCTGGAGTTTCTCATCTGCAAGGTGAAGGTAACAATATTTCTCCAGCTCATAGAGGGAAGGAGTTTAGATACATTAGAGCACTCATTATAGCGGTAAGGGTATTATAAGCAAGAGAGGTACTTGCTCTTTGTAACTTATTTCATATGTAGGAACAGACTGAACTAAACAGAGCAATAAAGCTGATTATTACAATCACACCATATAGGTCCTTTTTTTTCTTTCTCGTCCTTGTTTTTCACAATGCCTACTTTACCCAGTTATTTATGTAAGGGGACTAAGAGCAGAGGGCAGGGGACTAAGAGCCTCTACACAGATGTGCAAAATAACAAATCAGTCATGGTTGAAACCACCTATGGGTAAATGAAATTATTGACCAGCAGTGGTTGCCTGACCTGTATCCATCAAAATGTCAAACCATGTATATGTAGACGGCAGGGATGCACCCTAGAAAAGAATAAGGAATGCATAAATCTCTGATGCTGCTCCATGCTGCTTCAGGTAATTGTGGCAAAGTATGCCTTACAATACTGTACACGTCACCAAAAATTGATTAAAAGCACCACTAGCTCATTGCTTATTTGTTTTTAAAGCAGATATCCTATTAGCTACTAAATAATATATCCTCACATTCTACTGTAAATAGTTTGGATTAAACGAATGGTTTATTACAGACTTTCCGCTCTGAAGTCTTATTATTCAGTAGTTCTGCAGAATTTAAATAACACAAATAGTACTGAATAAAGAATTTTTATCAAACCTAAAAAATTAAGGTGAAAGTGATAGCCCTACTCCAAAATTATAGTGGCTCAAAATTTAATTTAAATAGTCTTTTTTTTTTTTCCTGTAAATGCATTCTACAAATGATTCCTGTAATATTCTATTAATGTTTGTAATATTATGTTAGTTTAATCTATATCATATTCTGTAGGGCTTTTCTGTACAGTAGTGTTATTAACAGGAAATATCAATATCTCCAGGTCATCAAGGGTAGCTTCTACCTTTACCAAAAAGAACATTGAAAACACACTATATATCCCAAACTTAACTATTTCCTTGTTGTCTTTATTGGTAACTCATATTGCAATTGCCAGAGATTATATAAAATAGAGCTTTTTCCCAGCTGTTCCTTATCTCTGCAATATTAATAGCTGAAATTGTTTCTATCTGCTCTATACATAGCAAACATTCACAAAGCTCTTTCATCTACAGTTTTAGCACATAGAATCTTAAATTTATCTATTTTCAAGGCTGTTGCTAAAGTTCCAGCACCTTATTGTCAAAAAGCATGGAAGTCAACAGAAAATTTTCCATTTATTTCAGTGAAGCGGGGCTCAAAGTCCTTATTTTGTTAAGTATCATCCCTACCACGTACTAGAATAAATTCATGTAGAAAGGAAGGGACTTTTCATATTTATGAGGTTCTTCATTTGGTTAAGCCTGGAATAAGGGAGTTAAATTATAAGAGATCATTGGGAATTTTTGAGATGTGGAAAGTAGAATAACATTACAATTTTAGTTTTGCCTACTATTCAAGAAGGTCCACCTTCTTGAATTTAGACATCTGACTTCATTAACCTCCCTTTAAAATGCTTTTTAAAAAAAAAAAAATTCCAATTCTAAAAGCCCGGTGCACAGCACATTGATTCAATTTTCTCCTTTTATATTTAATTTCTTTTTCTGATTTTACATTTTATATTTTCTCCTTTTATATTTTAGTATGATGTTCTGGTATTGGATGTAAAAGACTATAAACAGATGGACAGACACTGAAGAAACAAAATTAATATTAGCTCAACCTGGCCCTTTACAGCTATTTAAAACCAAAACTCCATTAAAATAAATATTAAACATTTATCAGTAGAGTACCATACACCAGGCAAATTACATTACTAATTTTAATTTCCAGTGCCTTTGCCAGATTTTTAAACTATGGTTCTTTAATATCAGTTATTTGGGACTGAAATTAACTGACACAATTTTGGTCACTTAAAAGCCATTTTGATAATAAAACACGATGTGATCTGGGGAGGTTGCGTATATACATCTGACTGTGGACCTATGTAGGTCTCTTTTTCATTCCTTCATGAGTAACTGGATATCTATCTTACATTCATGGATAATGTATTGAAATTTTCTTGAATTTTAGCTTGATTTAGCTTGATATGAGAATCTCATTATATAGCGTTGGTTAGTCTTCTGCTTATAAATTTGTAGTTATCCAGTCAGGATGCAGAAACAACACCATTAGGCTTAGGTGATCTGTTGCATGCTGCGAATAGCAAATACCAAAAAGCGAATACACAAAGCCAGCAGTTTACAAATAAGCTCCAGTGAAAATTATTCTTTCATACCTCTCAGTGAGTACCTCTGAATGTCAAAGATAATAGAAAAAAACCCCTCCAAATCAGCTCATGAATGATTCACTAATAATGCAATAATGTGAATTAGTAATAGATAATACTGACAACAAATGCTTCAAGCATTCCTAGCTACCTTTTGCAGACCTACAAACCAAAGCTGCTTTCAGTCTGTCACCCCCTGTCAGTCTGCGCTCTCTGACTGTAGTCGTCTACTTCCTCCACTCTGAAGTAAGCCTGAGTAATTCTCCTGCTTTCAGGTGGTCCCTGTGGTACAGGGTTACATGGGAGAATCTAGTGAATCCCATGGGGTTCACAGTCTTACAGAACTTTTTTCCAGGAGCTATGATCTCATAAGCCTTACACTTCATTACAAAGGAGGGAGGGAAACAAAGAGAAGAATAATGTGAGAAAAAAACCCAAACCCTTCTCTAGTAGCTGCAAGGAACAGATGAACCTAAAAATGCAGGGAGGGAGGAACAGGAGCAATAGCAGCCATTTCTTAGTTATGCGATTGAGTCAATAATAGACAATAGGACAGACGTCCATAGGAAGAATTTGAGCAGAAATTAGACGATCAGGAAACAAGATGTCTGATATGTTAGGACTAAAGTATCAACAAAAAGTGGTAGCAAATGTGGTAAACTGAATTTTTTTAATAACGTATCATTTGAGCTCAGTGCTAGTAAAACAGTAAAAATAAAAAGGAGGGGTGTTCTTTCTAATTTAGTATAAAATCTACATGAATATGTACAAAGCCCTGACTTCTCCAAGGACTACATAGATCTGTGTTCAGTTCATTCCTTAAGAGTCTGCTTATCTATCTTCTGTCCTTCAGCTGCTTCCTCCTGAGATTTTCCAGTTTCTGTTTCCTATCTTTAACAAGTCTTCAATTTATAAACCAGATTACTAAATGTGAAATAGTTACAGGTAAATCTTATGTTTTGTAGTGCCTGCACTGCCTCTTTAAATTTGCAAATAAACTCGATTACCCATCCTCTGAAAGGACTCTGCTTGAATTAACCACCTTATAATCTGTAGGAAAAACACACCTATAATAATCAGGGAAACAAAGAGACCATATAATATTAATAAACTATTACAGGCATCTCCCACATTCTTCCCACTTGTCTGTTTAAACAAATCAATACGTATGGAGAGATCTAGTAAAGGCCAAAATGAAAATCTAGTTCTTTATCTTTAGAGCAAGTCAAAACACAACAATTCAACTTTATTATGTGTAGTGTGTTTCATACAAATTGCATCCCAAAGGCTTTACAGAGGTAGATAATACTCTTCTAGAGGAAGATAATAATAATAATGGAAAGAGAGAAATGTCCACAGTCACATCCTTCTTTCAGTGGTGTAAATTGAAAGTACCACTACTTAAATCAATATATTTTACACTGATATAGAATTACTCAGAGATTAGAATAAGGCCCTGCTTAGGTAGCAGAGAAACTGTGTATTTTCACTTGAGAATTGCAATGGAATGGTAAGTCAATGAGGCAGAGAGATGCAGGAAGGCAGTTTTCAGATAGCATGAAACTTAAGTGAAGAAAGAAAGCATAAAGAAGCAGCCAAGCAATATGGAAGAAGTATATCAGTGTTTTTAAATTCAAGAGAAAAAAATTGAATCTCTACATAAAACAATCACGATCACACTGTGGAACTCAAGGGGAGCTTTTCATTAACTTCAGAATTTCACTCTCTGTATCACAAACCAGGGACCTGTTGCTGGGGTACAGAGAGTGTTTAAGGCAGAAAAAAAGAAATAGAAAAGTGAGAAGGGGTAAAGAAGGATTTTAGCTGAGATAATATATAGTATTTCTTCAGTACATAAGAACAACAGTAAGCTTCTCAATTCTGTGCATTTTCTTTATCCAAAAAAGCAACAAAAAGTAAAAAGTAATATTTTTTAATAATCTCTGCAGTAGCAGAGTGGTTTTAAAGGACTGAAAGTTGAAATAGCAGTACCTTCTCCTGCCAGCTAGCAGACTTCTTGCTAACACAAGGGCTCTACAGCTCTAAGGTGTGCCATTAAGCATTGCACTTCACTTTGCGCACACAAGGGCTGTGATACCTCAGGCTGCACAATGCTATACTGTGTTATGTTTTAACCCATTTATGTTGCTCATGAGAAGTTAGGGGTAATTTAGCTATTAGATCTTTTACTCTTTGTTCACAATGGGGCATTAATCAAGTGAAGATGACAGCTATGTCCTGCCTAGAGAATTCTCCTGGCAGCCCCCAGGCACCTTGCAGAGAAATCATTAATGTATGACAAACCTTTGCCAACATTTGGCACCTCGATGTTGTTGCCTGGCCTGTTTTCTTATGTAGATGGTATTGTCAGCTTTCCTGATGGAGTTGGAGATGCTATTTAATTTCACTGCGTAAGGGAGAGAGAAATCCATTAGTGTTCGTAGCCTGTCAGTGAAGATTGTGTCACTAGCTAGTATAAACTGCAAATGTGCCAGATTGCTCAGCAGAAACTGAAGTGGCAGGACACTGCAGGTAATAGGGTCACATGAAATTTATCCTCTTTATTTCTCAGAGAAAGCTGTTTCCCTTCTGGAAAAATCACAAAATGCACACACGTCTTCACAGCAATCATTGAAAGCATAAAAAAAGGTTATGCTGAAATAAAGCAAAAGTACAATGCTTGGGCTAGACGCTCAAAAGGAACTCAGGCACCAAACTACCTTTTTAAAAGCCAAAACGCCCAATATATCAAAACATCAAGGGGGATGCTTCCCTCAGCACCTGCATTTCTGCTGCAAAACGGTGTAACAGCTAAGAACTGCATTACATCAGGTCCTAGCAAAATTTGCAAAGCAGGTATTTCCCTGCTAGAGCCACACTAGTAGATATACTGAGAGAACACCTGACGATGGGTGAAGAACAGATTGTTTTGCCCAGCTTGTTTTGCTCATGAGAGGTAAAATTCTCCATATACGATACGAACGAGGATTTCAGCTGGGATCTTCTATTTTTTCAAGAGAGTTCTTGAATAACTGAGCATCTGGGATCAGGGATAGGTGCTCCCTCTGTTTCTTCCCCAGTGAAACAATTCTGCTTTGCAGAAATTTTTGTGTATTCAATAGGCAGTGATAGAAAAGAAAAATCAAGTGCATAGCTTGGCAGTTAAGGCATTCATGTGGGACAGTCAGGGTCACATCCTTTCTCTGGTGATTATTCAGTCAGTTACAGAAAGTGAAGCAGTGGGACCAACTGACAGAGACCTGCCTTACAGTATTTTAATAGTCCTGCTGTGAAAACTTTTTCCTGAGTGATGGGAGAGCACAAGATCTTTGAGAAAGCAGATCTGCAAAGAGTAAACTGAGACCGATTTCCTGTGTTCCAGATGACTGTCATGGCCACTGAAACGCTTGGTAAAAGGCTCCCAGGACCCTTTGATATTTTGAGAAAGAAATGACCTCACATAGGTTGCTAACTCTGTGATGATGTTCCTTGCTGTGAATCCTAAATGCGAGAGGCATTTCTCCACCCTCTGCTGGCTGATATTTCCCCTTGGGGATAATCCCCAGTACTTCCTTCAATTTCCTCAGCATTTCTCAAAAGAGGTTTCTATCTGCTCCAGATCTTGTCAGTCAATACCTAACCATGGTTGTGCATTTACAGACAGCCCAGACCATGCAGTGAGACCAATGACTATGTGCAAGTTATCTCTTTCCACTGTGACTGACACCAGTTTAGTGCTTCTGGATTGCAGGCATTCTGAGCTGCACTTGAGTTTGAATGTCGTACAAGACTTTCTAAATTCAAAGTGCTTAGCCTGGGATTGGGAATTCGACTATGCATTAGGAAATCTAAAAGTTTGTCATTGTAGTGCTGAACATTTATCCTTGCAATTCTTCTTGCAAACTGAAGTTTTAATATCTCATAAGGAAATTCTTGACATTGCAAGACATGCTTCACTGGGTTCTTTCATAAATTATGCATCTTTTTCCATGAGAGAAATGTTTAGACTCCATAAAATATAATTAAAGATGGGGTTGTGATACTTTTGTTATCTCACCGTGAGCATTTCAATAAGATTCTTCAGTGTGAAAAGCTGAATCTGACCCTTTTAGCGTAGGATATAGTATTTGATTATCTGATTACTACAGCTCGCATACTTCTGGGCCACTCCAGATTTTCAAACTGTGATTGGAGAAGACCCATGGTAGTGGTTTAAAGTCAACCCACTAATGAAAATGTGAATATATGCATTCATTTAGTACCCTTTTACATATGTAAAATGACATTAGGATGATAACATTACTAGGCATTTTGGCTAAATCTGAGTAAGAATTTAGAAAGTATTGGTGGCAGGAATGTACAGGTGGTACATCAGAATGCCTTTAAGATGTATTAAACTCACTGCAGTTTGCTCCCCCGCCCGTCCCCCGATGTTCATACATTATCTTCAGTGTTTTAGATAACACTTTCCAAATCATAGTCCTGCCAAGCCTAATGTTAATCATCACTTAGTTTGTCTGCCTGTTCATTTGCACATACAACTTTCTCCTCCAATTTTCCTCTCTCTTACAGACACACACACAAAAATGAATACATGCACACATAAGCTTTACACATGGAATTTTACTACCAGTGGACAGAAGTATAATTCTATACTAACAACAAGTAGCCAGTGCAAGTCACTGTCTACATAATGCATCTTACTAAAAACTCTGGCATGATGTATATACCTCCTGATAGATCAGTCCTGAGTTTTCTGCCTGAGATGTGGTCAGGGAGAGCCTCTCCTCAGCAAACATTGCACAGAACTCCTTTGTTCTGCTGGAGAAGTGCCAGTGTGATGATCCAAAACTGCTTAATAGCAGGTGTTTCAACTTACACTATCAATACATAGCTTAATGCACAAAAGACTCCCTTTCATTGTTTTCTTTTGCTCACATTTCTTTCTCAGCTACTCATTTTCATTCTATTTAGATGAGGTCTCTACCATCTCCTAAATTTGAGTCCTGGTTTTATTGAGGTTAATCTCTTCAGTCTTCTCTGAGAGTTCAGAAACATTCTTTTCAGTCACAACAAAGTTTCCCTTTTCCAACAAAAACAAAAGTAGCTTCTTCCCCTTCTCTGCTAGAGAGATGAGTGGAAGTCTTCCTCTACTGTAATCTTGTCCAGATGAATAGTCATTCAAATTATCCTTAAATCCCCACATGATATAAAAGGCTGAGCCTACATGATGATCTGATGATGAATATTCATCTATGATTCTATGATTCTATGTCATGATGATGACAGACGTTTTTTGCATAAAGTTTAGGAGTTAGAAATGCCAGGAAGTTAATGACACAGACTCTAGACACAGCTCTGTCTGAGAGAAACCTTTAGGGCTTGTGTATAATCAATTATCAGATCAAGATGACTTGATGAACTCCTTTAAAAAAATGCAGCCACTGTATAGTCAGAAATCCAAGAACCATGAGACCACGCAGTAGAAAGGAATTAGGACATTATTTGGGAATGATGTGTATATGTGGAATTTGTAGCTGCACTTCCTAGATGGTTCATTCCACTTTTTTCTGTTAAACCATCACTGGATAAAAGAAAAACAACCTTAAAGGGGATATGAAATATCCTCTAGAAGAACCAACATGAAGAAAGCAAAAGACATAACAAACATGTTGTGTGAAAGAATTAGGAGAACATAATACAGCTGTCTAGATACAGCTCACTGTTGCATGGTTGAAATTCCTGTTTTATAGAAGAAAGGAATAAACCTATTTTAATAGACTTCGTTCTGCTTACAGGTTAATGGGATAAATTAAAAAAGAATGAACAGAGATAAGAATCTTGGCATTGTGTGCATTAGGAACAAGCCCTAATATGATATTCTCTATCAGACAAATTACAATACAGTCCTGTTATTTTCTTTTTGTTAGGTGGAGAAGGTCTGGAATGACAGTGTTCTGGGGAGCAGATGAGAATACAGGAGGCTCTTAACCTTGAAACTTCCGAATAATTTGCTTTTCACTCTTGGCTGCTCAACATCAATGCAGTACAATTATGAAGATGTAAACATCACAAGGGCATATGGCACACAGCCTGTCACAATGAGTTAAACTTGACTACCCGATTCCCTGAGCAACCATGGAGAGAGAATGAGCCGCCTCATCAGTAATTCAACTGTGTCAGTTTAGGGGGAGGTGAGGATGGGAGGAGTTGATCCATCAAGCTCTGACATGACCCTAACTAACCTTCTGTTTTCTACTTTCATTCAGGCAGTAGAAGCAGATCATAAATGGACCCGTCAAGCCCACAGTCAGATGACCTCTGTTAAGAAAGAACCTGGAAAATATTTCAATTTGTACTGAAATACTCTTAAAACACTTTTTTTTTTTTTCCCCCAGCACAAATGCTGCAATTTGCTTGGTTTAAATGGCTATCAATCACACAAAGAGGCAAACTGGCTGGAGAATGGAGCATTTAATTATTTTGTTTTCACACCATTAGCAAATTTTAGTTGAGGTATACTGCAAGTTTGATGGACCAGTAAGCTGTGTGCATTCAGAGTCCTTCATTTTCATATTAACCTTGGTTCTCCTTTTTCCCTGACATAAGGCTTAAAGATTCTGAACTGATTAGTAAATTAAATATGGTCTTTAAGTGATATTTCCATATTGTTATCATTTAAAAATCCATGCAGTGAGCACTTTGATAAGTATATTGAAATACTTAGAACTAGTACAAGAGATTTTGGGCAATTCTTTCAGTCTAGTTCTTAATTAATTAGCAAATATGTTATGTTTTCAAATACCTGTGAGAAATAGGTCCTTTCTTACCACATTTGGAAAGAACTAATTCTCATTTCATTTAATGGTAGTGCCATGTCAAGGTAACTTCACTGACCTCATTAAGGACTCATTAAATACAGTGTTATGAAAATAGCACATTAGCAAAAATAGAAAATCTGCTGGGGGGATTATATAATTTTTTCACTACTGTTACTTTTTCCCATCCAGACCGTTTCAGCCTAGCATACATGCCCTCCTTCTTTCTCTCTCCATTTGTCTCTTTCTCTCTGTACACGCCTCTACATATATTGTCAGCCTGTACGTATATTGTCAGCATATACATATCCTGTCTATCCATAGCTTAAAATTACTATATTGTCTGAGCTATCCAACCCACAAAATAACATTAAATCTTTTAGGAACATTGCATTCAGATACGCAGTCATATGGTAAGCATCTTTGTAAAGTAAGGTGAAATTTTATGTTGCATCTACTGTTAAAGTTGCTCTGATATTTATCTTGACTTACCATGTAAAGCAACATTTTAAACTATAATGATCAAAATTCAGCCATAATTTCTGAATAGAAGGGTACTTACTTACTTAGTTTAATAATTTTCCAGATAACCAAACTGTTGTTTGGAGATATTTAAGAGGTGACAAAAAATCACATCAAAGTTTCTCAAAATAGCAAGTAGTCATACTTAAGAAGGACTGTGTTTCTCCACAAATTAACAGGAGTTGGGTTTATTGCATTTTGTAGTACTGTCTGCAACTGAACTCTGCATCTGTTCCAAGAATGAAAAGCAAGTGGTGAATATCTAGTGAGGGTGAATATGGAATGCAACAAAGGTAGGAGGAGAGGAGAGGAGAGGAGAGGAGAGGAGAGGAGAGGAGAGGAGAGGAGAGGAGAGGAGAGGAGAGGAGAGGAGAGGAGAGGAGAGGAGAGGAGAGGAGAGAGAGAGGAGAGGAGAGGAGAGGAGAGGAGAGGAGAGGAGAGGAGAGGAGAGGAGAGGAGAGGAGAGGAGGATGATTTCTCAATGATTAACTACATTTCTATAAGAAAATAATAGCAGAGAAACAGAAATGAACCAGCTGAGTAGTTCTACTTTGGTTTTCCTTGACTGACCTACTCACAGATATTTTCTGAAGAAAAAAAGTTGTTACAGTGAATTGTGACAATTGTCTGTTACATTGGCATCATTACTGCAATTAGAATATGTGGCATATTTTCTGTCAAAGTGAAGTTTCACCACCAAAAAGACTCAGTTGTTTAAATGAAACGTTATCTCAGACATATTGGGCCCATCAAGTTTATGTTCACTGCTGCGTTTATTTCCAAAGAGACACTGTTTTCCATCCTGGTAGTCCAGGTGAAGCAGTTTGAGCTCTGTGCCAAGGTACAATGTTTCTAAGGTCACTGGATCTGGAATGGAGCCAACAGGCAAAGGGAGAAGGAAGCTAAGGGTTCCCTACAGATACACAGATAAAACAGAACAAGTTGCCAAATGGGTCTGCGGTAAATCTAGGGATTGTGGAAATGTCGGAAATCCAAGTCTGAGTGGTTCACGTGGCTGCCTTTTCATTGCATGTATGGTGACAGCAGAGAAGAGCAGGGAAGAAGGGACTGCTGATGCACAGTGAAATTGGCCTGATACTTTCAAAGCGTATCAACCACGAGACTGAAGAGAAAAACAGCTTTACCAAAGACCTATATAGCCTGGGGAGCCTGTTACCTCCCAGAAACTTGCAGTTCTGATGGGTTTATGCAAGTTTTTATTAATCTTTGTATTCATGAGGAACTATAATTTTGGAGTTTTCAGCCTGTGTGGACTAACGTGAGGCATTGAAAACCAATAAATAAAACCATCGCCTTTATCTTTAATGAACTGGAAGTTCCACTGTTTAGCCAGCTATAGTTATGGTTGTTATATGGCTACGACAGTCCTGCTAAATTTTATCAACCCCAGATATCTTCCCTATACAGGCAGGCAAGCGAAGACTTAAATAAAAGGTTATTTACCAGCAAGTTACTGCTGTTCAGTGACACAAACCCAACTTCAGTGCAATGGTCAGAAAGACGTATGTAAATTTTATCATTACAGATTGTTTTTTTAACCACGATACTTTGCATAGATTCATTTCTTGTAGCACACTGAATCGCATAAATACATGGAACAAAACTAAAATTTAGCTTCTGAATTCTGTGACAATTTTCCAAATGGCCTCTCTTCCAGATATGATGTACTAACAACTAACTCTGCCCTTCTTTGTGCATTGCTGCTACGCTGTTATTTTTTTAAACACTTCCTTTGGTACTGCTACCTCCGGCACTGGCCTCCCTTGGTCATGAACAGATGAGCCCAGTGGAAATATGACACAGACATTACTAATGTACCATTTTACAGAGCCTGTGGAGGTTGAATCATGATTTATAAATACTTAGTGAAACCAAAATGAAGCGCATTTTTAGAAGAGTTTTCCTTATCCCGAACATCGACTGTTTCAGGCTTTAATGGAAAGAATTTCCTTCATTGGTTTCCTAATGTGGAAGTGACAGATGTTTTTTCAGTTCTTATCAATGGGGATAATAAGGACACTCGCCCTTTTCTGTCTTAAAGAAACACGTGCAATCACTTGCATTTAATATTTTCTTATGTTTAACGATTTTTTTTATTCACAGCCCATAACATGTAATAGGGTGCTGGGCGTTATCAGAGTGTGATTTTACTCTTCTTTTAGGCTTGTCATAATTTTCTGGAATGGTGTGCTTTGATGTTTGCCAGCCAAAGCATCCTCTATGTAATTGCATTAAAATTCTTACAAAATCAATCAGTAAATTACACGCATGGATTTCATAATAACAGTTAAAAATGTTTATAAAAATATTGGTGAAAGAAATAAAAGCAAACCACACTTTGGCTACTAATCTCAAAATAATATCATCTAAATCTCCAGCTCTTTCCAGCTGGTCCATCACTGGTCAGCTCAGCTAAACACTTTGGCCAGGAATTTCATATACTCCATATCTCACATTCAAAGGAAAGAACAAGCTGGACTACAAATCAGCTTTTATATCCCATCACATCCTTATCACCACTCCACTTCCTTGCGGTTTAACATATTTTAAAATTCTCCCTTCCCTACCAGAATTATCAGCCTTCAACCTATTTGCAGTTCTTTGGGCTTACCTTGTTCTTTGTTTTTCTATCGCTTTCATCACTTGTATGTGCAACTACATCCATCTTTGTGTCTTTTGTGGTCATACCATTCACATGCTTATGTAAAACGCTCGCATGCTGTGCCTAACTGTGCCATCACTGTGTTACAAAATACAGAAAGGGGCAACCTGACTGATAACTTGTTTGGAAAATGAAGACGTTGAAGTAGTGATAACTGTAAAAGAGGGCATCTCAGTGCAATATGGACTCTAGTGTAAAACTTGAACAGAAGATAATTAAATCTTTGCTTTGGTCACAGTTTCTAGGGAAATAAACCGCACTGCCATTAATAACAGTGACCAGATAATGCATGGCACTATATGTAGTTAACATAAAATCAGCAATAATCAAATAATCTAAAACCAGATTATATGGGAAAGTAAGTCATATTGTTCACAGTGAGTACTTGACATGGTAATTGATAGATATTTCAAAGCAATTTACCATTAGTGACTCAATCACTTATTCTAATAATTCATTCAATAACAAGTATGGAACTTTTAAGAAAAATAATATATTCAGTTTTTAGTTGCAGACATTTCACAAATAAATTAATGGTTTAATCTTCCAGAGTGACTGTTGCAGTGAAAGTGAGAGGATGTTTTCTGCTTTAAAAAAAATATTCATTTTTACTCAGAAATCTGCCTAAGGAATGAACTGATGTACCCAGGTGGCTTTAAGTACAACTTTGTTAGTTAGAATTTTACCATAATAAATTTGGTTAATATTGTCATTTGGAAAACAGGAAGACTTAAACTGTAATTCTGAGAGCATTGCACCTCCTTTTTAAAAAAAAAAAAAACAACACAGTATTTTGTCTGTTCAGTGTGAGAAAAGAGGGTATAACATATTTATAATGTATAAAATTCAAACCATAAGCTGGTTTAAGTGGCACAGAGTTGCACCATTCTAGAAGACCACAAGCAAGCAATGCATTTTTAATATCTTGTGCTCTTTGATGCTATCCTCTATATTTCAACTTTTAAGCTTTATTTTTACGCTTCTTGCCTCCCTGCCCCATGCCAAATGGAGCAAAGAGTACCCTTAAGGTACGTACGAAACCACAAAACCAGTATTGCAGTAATCTAAAAAAAATCTGTACGTGGTTCCAACAGAGCAGCTCCCAAGCCAGAACTTGACTGGTATATATTTAACTTACCTAATGAAATATAATGTGGTCATGTTATTTTTACTGAAGTAACCGTGCACTGCTCAATTCCAATGCCTTTCTGGCAAATCCATTCTGCTGCTTGTATAAAAGATGTTGGTATAATCTCTTCTAATGTCTATTCCTAATTTACTAATTTTAACACCTCCCTTCTAGTTCTAATGTGCAACAGACCATCCAGTCTAATTTTAAAATAAACTCTAACCAGTTGAAATGATTCAGTGAGGTAATCTTTTAATCATCAGGAGCCTATTCCCGGAATGGTGGTTTGATTAAAAGTCAAAACCCCCAATGCCAGCTAGAATAAAAATGTGTAATCAGAGCAAAAGTATAATGTTGAGGTTCAGACCGCTTTGGGATGACCTCATAGTTATGATACCTTGCTTGCACCCTCAATGGAAAAAATCAAAGGGAAGAACCTTTGTATTTCATAGGACAGATGGCACTTGGACTGGATACTGTCACAGTGGAGTGACAGCTCTTGCTCTGCAGTTGTCAGGATCTAATTATACTGCCTGGGCCCAGAACAAGAAATCGCACAGTTGTGTGGAACGAACCTCATGTAGACCTGAAGACCCATGTGCATATCAAGGAGTGATCACTGAAATTTTCTAATGGTATTATAACAGGGATAAGGTAAAAAGAATGTCTCTGAGTGCAGTTATTATTATCACTGACTTCAGAAGTGTCAAATCATAATGTGCCTAAACTGTCATGGTACGAGCTGACCAGCTGACTTAGACCAATAGTCAAAGAAGCTTGCAGTACTCTCAAGGCATGTTCCTAAAGGGAAATATTTTGTACAGTGATGGAAAGTATATGAAGAGTGTACAATGGGAAGACAAAGATCAGGGCCAGAGACTCCATGCATTTCAGAGGAATCACTGAGCTGTAGGATGTAATAATGTTCCTTATTCTTTATTTCCTCTCTGACCCTCCCACACTGCACAGGTTGAAAGGGAGAAATCATAAGGTCCTTTGTACTTTTTTTGATCAGGTAGGTGGACCACACTAAAACAGAAATCATGAATTTAAGCTCCAGAGGTTAAGGACTTTTTTCTGATTTGTTGGATCAATAAACATATGTTAACCAGGAGGAGGCAAAAGATCACCTCCTTTCAGAAGGACTCATCAGCTTAGACATCAATGTGTATTAATGTTGCTATACAGCTTTGAGATTGAAACTGTTGTCATGTCTAATCAGCTTGAAATGAAGGCAGGGGAGTTTGCATCAATATACTTGCACATCCTAATATTAAACAGAGGAGTCTGAATCCAGACAGCCATCTCTCGTGTAAGGAGGGGGGAAAAAAAAGGGTATTCTTTGGTTTTCTTTGAAGCAAATTTATGCAAGTAAAAGGTGCTACGTCTTTTCTGTGTACAATTTCTTACACTTAAATAAGAATTTTGCTCAGTAGTCCTGGTGGACTTACAGATAGAACTATCATTTTTTAGTTTAAACTTTATTAATTTGGGGTTCTATCATATTTTTTAAACAACTGACTTCAAGCTGAATCAGATATTTCAGTTTTCTTTCCTCTAGAGGTGCCTGCTACAGATTTCACACTAAGAAAGCTTTGCTATGTATAGTATTTTAATAGCCCCTATTACTTGACCAAATGCTTTATTTGAAAGGGCTGTGTGTTTTTAGACATCAAGAAATCTAGGAGCAAATGGCCTTTATACAGTTTCTGGATTAATTACAAATATTTTGTTATCTGAAGGGTCCTTCACCTTTTTGCCAGGAAACTCCTGCTTTCTGCTTATCTTTATTTAAATCTTAAAAACCAAACCCATAGAAGTGAATACATTCCTGCTCTTAGGTTTTGAGAGATATGTATCAGTGTTCACAGGAAGAAAGCACAGGAGAACTAAAAGTTTGTTACTGGAAAAGCATTATAAATGCTAATGACTATTGCCCAGTCTCTCTCTAGTCCAGCTATTTCATGCAATGAAGGTTGCCTTCTTCTGTAAATATAGTCAGACACAAACAAAATCGCCAAATTAGCGATGGTTTATGTCAATGCTTTGAATTTGCTCCTGTCACTGTTCACTAACAATGTAACAGTAGCTGAGACCAGATGCTCAAATAAACAAGTGGCAAAGAACAGCTCATATGTTATTTCAGACCTGATTAGTTTACATTTATCTTCTTGCTAAAATCCTTTGGGCTTCATCTGCTTATATCTAATTAAAGAAAAAGGAATTGACTGAGACAATGAGGCTTTGGGAGGTGATATGGTTTAAAATCATAATTACTGCCAATACTGTCTTCATATTACTTAGCTAAGATTAATTCACTTTTCCTGAGGCCTTTTACATTACAGACTTAATTCTGATGTTAAGCTTCTCTCAAAACTTGTCTCTAGTTTTCAAAAAATGACCCAGTGTGTTATTCAAATTCATCATGCTTCTTCACGTTTATGGTTATCTCACTATCACATTTTATCTAGCTAAAGATGCCAGTTTCAAATCACAAACAACTTTCCTCTAGTTTTTGAAACACTCTATCAATTTACAAGAATGCTTGGGTAATACTGAAAACACGGTGATAAACTTATCTTCCAGATAAAAATTTCTGAATTTTAATACAGCTTCATTTACAAAAGAAATCATTAATTACCCTGAGACCTAAGTAACTTAATTTTCTGATTCTAAGCAATCATATTGCGTATTTAATTAAAATAGTATACAATTAATCAATAACTTGAAATATAATGCTTTATAGAGTCACAAGATTCTATCTAAAATTCCACAGTAAATTAAAAAGCTCTTGAAATTAGATATCCGTTTTACCTGAAGAGATCTCAGTTTAACATACTACTTTTCAGATGAGTGAGTTTCAATTTTCATTATGATTTTCAATGTTTTGATTAGGATTAAGGAGCCAGGCCCAAACTTAGCCACTGGCATATATTGGGGCCACTGCACTGATCTGATTCCAGGAATTAACCTAACTATAGGAAGTTCATCATCATTTTGGTCTTCATATTCAGAAATTTCGAAGTATTTAAAAAGTAGCCTGTTGTCTTTCATTGTTATCACTCCTTTCAATGCTGTCATGATTGAAGGTTAGAGCATTTCCAATATATTTTTTATGTAGACTGTTTTTAATTTGCATATAATTTTTTAACTTTAGAAGAGGGGCTATCGCTGGTTTTGGGATCCATACATGATTTAACTTGCTTATTTTAACTTGTTTCTAGCTGGAATTTGTTTTGCCTTTGGTCACAGATACCTTTACCTTGAACCCAGGAATTAGATACATACATTATCCCTTTGCTGCATCCATGGTTTGCATGGTTTGATACAATGTGAAGTGAGGAATCTGTTAGCAAGCAGTCATTCCTGACATATATTTTTCTTTATTATGAGAAAAATCATATTTTGTATCGGTTTTATTTTCCATGTATGAACACCTTCTTTTCTTTTGGTGATAAATTCTAGTTTACCTATTAATATTTCTCCTGCCAAAATTCTTTCTATGTGATTTATAAAGGTTGTCGTGGCCATATTAACAAAGTTTACTTTGGTCTATAGAAATAAGTACATGTTACTGGTTTAACGGCAGTTAAGCATAACTAAAAAGAGCATATATTTTCTTGTTATTTTTGAGATTCTTTAGACAATGCAGAAGATTAAGCAATTTCAAACTCTGTTCTCAGCTTCTTTACTCAGGCAGCAATATGAATTCTTGTTGTAATAATATTTGTGTAAGAGATGCCTTTCCTTTTTGAGTATGCTGAGTTCAAAAAGGAAGCTTCTGTGAAAGAAATTCTGTGCAGTAAATTACAGTTTCTGCATACAGAAATTCCTTTACAAACATTGCTGAGTAATAGACAGTGATAGGTGAAGGGACTATGTCTTCATCCCCTTCTACTATGAATTATAAAAGAAATAACCTCTTAAGATGTAATATCTGGGTGTAATTATGATGTTTTCAACTGAGTTTTGTTGATTTACCATTTCCAGCTATGGAAAACCTAAATGATACATTAACTTTTATTTATCTTAATGTTCTGCATTCTCTACAGTAACATTTTTCTCTAGTCAAATCATAGATTGAGTATAATTTAGCATTAGTTTTATTTATACAGAACTGTCCTAGGTCAGGAATAACATAGGACACTCTTAAAACAAAAGTTTTGACTGAAAGACAAAAGGAATAAAATTTAAACAACAAGCTATAAAATCAGAAGGGGTCTGGACAGCAGTAAGGTGTAAGAGCATTGGGCATACACGCTCAGGGCTAAAGAATAATGGCTGAGATGTGTAAGGAAAGCAGCTTTAGCAAAGAGATACCATACTTCCACAGGCATCAAACTTCACTATCTTGCCAAAGCAAGACAAAGCAAGAATTGTTAGTAAATGGTTGTAAATTCTTCCTGGCCAGATGTTTACCTGAAATCAAAGACTTTGATGTCCTACTTCTGATTGTTTCCACATTCTTTCTGCATTTCAAAGAGATTGAATAAAAAAAAATAATTGTTTTTATCTCCTTCTTCTTTCTCTGTAACCTCCCAGCAATTCATCCTAATATATTCACCAATATTTCCATGACAAACAACAAGTATCATTTCATATAATCATAGATTCTATGAAGGCTTGCAAAAGATATTTTCTTTTTTGTTAGTTACTGTGCTTTGTTTTAAATAAAAGCACTTTCTTCATTATAGATCTTTTCCTCCCTTTCCCATCTGAAAGTGTCTGAGTGTGGATAATCAGGGGATAGCAGAGTAATTTCAAATTCTAACTGTATAGAAATTTGAAAAAAAAGGAAAACAACACTTTTGCCTATGTTATTTAATAAAATAAATCCTTTAGCCCCTTCAATTGTTTTCTTATCATAAATGAAAAGGCCTGTGTTCAGGAAAGTTCATCTGGCTTACATCTCTACATCAGGGAAAGCCTGTTTGAAATGTAATATCAGGTTTCTGGAGCCACTTGAGTTGCCTTAGGACAAAAGATTTCTGTAATCCAAATGATCTCAAAAAAGGCAGTGTTATACATAAGCTAAATAATGGATTACTTCAAGTTTGACAGCAATATGACAAACCATTATTTGGAGTGCTCTGAGGTGTGCCAAAGTGTCCTTTGTTTTCCTTTAGTTTTCCTAATGTAACACAGCTATTTGCAGAATTAACATTTCTAAGTCATAGTTTTAAAGAGTCTTGTCAGGTAGCATGAGAAAGGACATGAGTCCATAAAAGGACAGCTCTCTCTTATGAGAGAGTACAAGTGTACCCATACACTTGTGTAAGTACCCTGCTTCCTTCTAGCTCAGATACATCAGCTGCATTTACATCATCTCCCCACGTATCAGCCATTTAATTATTGTTGTTGACATTCTCTGCCATCCCCTAATTCAGTAGTTAAATTCCTAGCTCTAAATGTGGTAGTTTTAGTAGTATCAGCATAGCCAAAGCTAAGCCAAAACAAAACAAACAAAAAGAACCCTGTAAGATTCAATCAGTCTTCTCCCAGATGCTGCACTTCCTCTCACACACTGTTAAAAATCTGCCCAGTTCATTGAGTATAACTAGCACTGTCTTGTCGAAGACAAAGGTAAGATGCAGTTATGCAGAAACTGTATGCTCTGCTACATAGGATTGCATGGGTCATTTCTTATCCATATGTATTCTTTCAGCACCTGGGGAACTGTGAAAGAATGGACTGTATAGGCTACAGCCTAGGATGACAGAATGTTAAAAACAGAGATTGTTTTCAAAAGAAGGAGGAGGAAAAAAATGAAGATCTAGTTTCAATCTGTGGGAGCCAGGAACTACAAGCACCTCCATTAAATAGAAGAAAAAGGCTGAAGCGATTGTCATTTCATTGATTGGAAACACAGCTAAACCACACTGCTGGCTCGTACTGACTTCTTTAGGAAGTACCACTCAAAGTCATCTATAGGTGGTATAATGTCTTCTTTTCTACTGCCTATATAACAACTGGAGAGACCTGCAAAGTTACATAGCTTTCTCTAGAAGATAAAAAAATGAATTAGTTTAGTTATTCTTAGGTAAAAATCCAGGATTTTAATTTGTGTGTGTTCGTGTGTGTGTGCGCATGCATGCATGCACGCTTCAATGAGACATCCACAAGAAACTGGGCAGTTAACTCTTCAAAATTAAAGAGGGCAAGGGTCTAAGGACCATTTGAAATTCCCAGTTGAAGTCTTCAAGAGTATTAAAGGAATACAAATAAATACCCTGTCAAACATGGCTCCTAATTCTTTTACTGTTGAAATATTTCTAGCTTGTAGCTTTCTTTAAAAAGAGTTGGGGACCTTTTGTTTGTCTGGTGATTCTGTTGAGTTGAAAAATGTATCGCACGGTTTTATCACAAAGCTCGTGTCCCAATTAGATGCTGTTGCTGAAAGTAAAATAAAACGTATTTAAAATAAAAAATGTTTTAAATCCCAGCTGACTGCTAGAAGGAACGACCATTGACATGAAAAACAAGCAACCATACTACAAATAGATAGTTTTAAAAAAAAATTAAATGCCCAGATTATGACTGTATGGGTACAAAGTTTATTTTCAAACCAGTATCTCACTGAGTACTGAGTTTATATATTTGAATAAAAGCAAGCATTGACATTCTGGCAACTCAGGAGCACAGAGGAGACAAGAAGGCTTCCAAACTCCTCCAGAGCTAGGATGCCTATGGGTACTGAGAAGCTTGTTGAAGAGAATATATCCTCCTGAATACATCTCCGTAAAATCACTTTGATGGTATTAAGTATGGCTGGTTTGGATTGCTTAAAACAATTCTCTGCCAACATTCTGTTTACAGATATCTCAAATCTAAGGAATATTAAAGATGTATGGGCATAAGTTTGTTCTCTAGCCTGAAATCAGAGCCAGAAGCCAAATGCCATGAGTTAGGTGGCTTTTTTACCTAGCTCCAATTAATCATAGGCAGCTGCTTATGTCCTGCTGAAATCTATATTTATGCCACCCTTAAAGAAGACCTGTAAGAAAGCTACCTCCCACTTGACTTCCATCTGCAGAACCATAACGCAGATACTGAAAGCTGTCTCCCATGAGACCCATTGACTTTACTTGCAGCCTCAGCTCATTAAAAATTCAGTAATAACTTTGGCTATTACTGTCTGGCCTGACATGAGGGCAAAGTATGATGCTGTTTCCAGCATCGATACTCATGACTTAGTTGAGGGAAAACAGTCTTAAGTCTATAAACCATGATGACACCAGCTAAAGCTTCACAAGCAGAATGAATCTGGTTGTTGGGGAGGTCGTAAGACCAGAAACAGAGATTTTCCAGCAGACTACTAAGATCTGAGAATTCAAAGATTAAACAAACCTATGTGGCAGATGGAGAGCTACTCACTTCTCACTACCTTGCCTAGGAAGAGAGGAATTGCTACTGGACAGCAACTGGGAACCATCATTGCTTTTATTTTTTTAATAATAACTAGATAATAGCTGGCCAAAAAAAATCTTCTTTATCAAATTGCCTAGACTAATAAAAAGTTATTCTAACTTATTAGACTGCAGGCCACTGTGCTTGCTAAATCTCAATGTTTGGCAACGCCATGAGTAAGAAGCTCTAAAAAAAACACAGGTCCTTTTAAATTAATATAAATTCTGAAAGGTTTCTGTAAAGAATGACCAGGAATGTACTGATGAATACTTTACTTTGATCCGCAGTTTATATGGAAAACGTTTTTTTTTAATCATTGTATATTGTCTGTGTATGATCATATGTTAACATATTTCAGTTGTGCTATTTTTCATCTGATTATCTGTTTAAAGTAAATGTCAGCATATGCTCTTGTCTTTAGTGCTAATTAGGACTAAAATGATTTTTTTCCCTTGCTCTGAAAACATGCTTTTCTTATAAACAATTTTGTTTGTTTGCTCGAAGGAAGTCCTAGACTTCCCAGATACGTGTAAAGCTGACATTTTCATGATAAGGCAGGAAGTTGGTTTGATGATTTTTAGTGATTAATTTTCAACCTAGAAATTCAATTTCCTGCTTTCAGCAAGTTTGCATTTATTGAATGTTAATAGCTGAAAGTAAACAAAGTAGGATTGGTTCAGGATTTTGTTTTCAACTAGCTGTGGTTTTTTGAAGTTATAGGCTTGAACGAACTCACTAATCCCGTGCCCAAGTCCTGCCTAAATTCCTGCCACTACATTCCTGCCTCAAACTACCTGATTTTATAGTAAGACCATACCCAATGTAAAATTTATTCTTATTTTTGTTTTATAATAGTGTTTAGGATCACTGGTAATGGAATAAAGTCTCATTGTATTACTGTCTAGGCAAACAGAAGAAAGGTAGGTTTTTCTATCTCCTAGGAAGATTATGCCTCTACATGTGTGCCCTTATACTGAACACTGTCTGAATTTCTGGTCTTCCCTAGTTTAAAAAAAAAAAGAACTGTTCAGCCTGGAAAAGGACAGTTAAACGGGGGATAAATGTCTGTAAAATCCTCTAGGGTTATTAAACACAATGGTGATTAGCTGTAAGGGCTGTGACAGACCAGCTATCTTGTGGAATTCCCAAGTCACCAACTAATGTGGGATATTGAAGAAAATACTGCTATAGCCTATCTACTCTTCTCCAGGCACCTATTATCATCCATTCTCGTGTTGGGAACAGGAGAGTTGTCTAGATAGACCTTCATCTTCTGACCTGGAGTAGCTGTCCTTTTATCTTATTTTCCATTTATATTATGCTATATCATCACATACTTACAGTGAAAAACATCCCATTATGCATAGATGATCTAGAAATATATGAGTAGATGTGTCATAGTCTATTGCTGATGTAGATATGTGGGCAGACTGAGAAAGCTGTAGTTTCCAACTGTTCAGAAGATCATGAGAAAAAGGAATATCTGCTCTCCTGTCCAATTCCCACATCCATATTGAAACTACATCCAGACAGTCCAGCATCTCACTTCAACTACAGCACTGAAAGGTTTCTTGTTCCTTTTTGATATTAGATTAATCTCACTGAAATTCAGTCACATTAATATGAAAATCAGACTAGCCTTTAAGAGGAGCAGTATCTCTCGGATAGTACTATGGTTATGGGAAATATTTACGTGTGGGCTAATGATAAACAGCTTTGGTTGACTGAATGTGTATATGCTGAAGAGCTCTGAAGTTTATGAAGTGTTTTAGCATAAGGATTATTACTTTATTTTCTTCTACAGGCTTGTTTTAAGCAGTATTAATTCAGAATGCATTCCATAGCGGGGGAAAAAAAAGAAAAGTCTTATTCAATTAGATAAAAAAGGGGCCTTGTTCTAAAGCAAATCTTTTCAAGTTTATCTCCACAAAGAGTGTGTGTAACTTTCTTTGTAGAGGACCTTAGCACTCAGCTGTTTTGCGTAGTCAATACAATATATACCTATAAATGCATTATATCACAGGAAATCTTTAGAATAATGAACTACTCCGGGTACTTGATTTATGATATTGGAATAGTTTGCTCTGGTACTAAGAGACTGTATTTTATTGAAATCAAGCCATGTGTTTCGAATAACCTTATTACAGTAACTAGGCTGTTTGTCATGGCACCTATCTAGCCGTGGATATTTGTAATTGTCATAAGTCTTTTCCCACAGCTGGACTGAAGTCATTTAAATCAGAGAGTTTTGTCCCTTTTGCAATCCGAAATGCTGTATTATGGAGGAAGAGAAAGATCAGGGAGTAGTGATTCTAATATCCTGTCAAAATTATGTATTTCCACAAGTAATTAATATATATTTTCCCAAAAATAAAAATTAATTTGGCACAGGACTTAGTGGAAACCCTTTTAAATTCATGCACAACAATGTTAGTGAGTTTCTTGTGGCTTGTTGGTTTGCAGAAATGTGAGGATTTTCCAGATATGACTGCATTTGTTCCATCTATTTGCAGTAATATTGCCTCATAGCATAACAAAGATAATTAATCACATGGGAAAAGTAAAGCCAAAAGGAAAAGTGTCTGTATGTTTGCCTGCATGTTATCCTCTGAGGACACGTTCAGTTGCATGTACATCAATATATCCATCCACGTACAGCAGAATAGTCATAAATACTCAGCCAAGAATAATAATGTTCCATGCAGGAAGGAAACATGAAATTCCAGGAGAAAGACTTTTTACCGTAGACCTGTATCCATTTTTGGCACCGAGTAAATTTATTTATGGGCCTTTGGGCCATGCTACTCCTGCGTTAGGATCTTGTGAAAGCCTTGCCATTTGTGGTGTGTTATCTTAGCATTTGATGTGGCTAATAAGATATAAAAAGCCCAGTAATGATTTAGTGCTTTGGAAGATTCTGTCCACCCAAAATACGAAGGAAAGATAGCCAGACAGACAAGAGACGAATATGAACTCTCCCTTTGTGCCTTCAACACTGTCCTGTTTCAAAAGCCATTTTAACTTCTCCCATATTTGAAGAAAGTCTTTCTGAAATTCTTGTTATGGTCCAAATAAGGAGAAATCCCTAATAAGACTATGTCATTTTTGGCAGAATCTTCTACTTCTGTGTTACAGAAACCAGCTCAGGGGATAGGTTTTTTGGTTAGGGTTTGGGGCTTTTTTGTTTGTTTTTTTTTGTTGTTTTTTTTTTTTAACTACTTCAGAGTTTTGAGAAGGAGCTAAGCGATTTAAGAGCAAAGGATAGAAATTTGAACTCTAAAAACCCCATGAAAAATCCCAGTCTATATCTCATTTTATCTCTTACTCCTGCTCTACAAGCATATTTGAGTCAAAGAAGGGACTGCATAGGGGTACAAGAAAAAGTGTGAACTACACCGCTGATTCTCTAAATAACCGAGGCAAAATACTGTTTGACTCTGGCTGGGAAATAAGTTGTCATCAACGTTGTAGATGGCCATGGTGTTTTTACTTGGCTGGTACTAAGAACTTGAAGGACTATTGTTTAAGAACTTCAAGATTTACCCAAAGCATGATGCAGTACAATTTATCCATGAATAGCTCATAATTCAGTACCTGATGAAACCACATTGAAGATTTTTGCACATCTCTGACTTAAGATACTTTGCTGTGGGTAGCACTCAGATATTTTGCAGAACGGATACTAAACTGTCAGGTGTAATTTACATTTTGTCATTTTGCTCCATATCATGCTTATTCGGCTTAAAAAAAATAATCAAGCTGCATGGAAACCTTTTGAAAGCAAATTCTTCTGCCCTAGAAAAAATGATGACAGGTATCATCTGTCAGGGAGAGGCTTTTTTGCTTTTCAAAAATGTGTCATTTTTCAGTGAAGGTTGTTTCTTTTTTAATAAAGAAAAGCTACTCCATTTGCCTCAGTAGGAGCTAACATAGAGCCAATATGCACAGCTCCTTAGGATGAGGAGAGAAATGAAATGTTTTCTAACATTACTATTCCAAGTGCTATAATTATAAAAATTATATATATGTATTTATATATTTGAACCAGAATTGAAATACTAATCCGTGCTTATTGAAGCCTCCTACATATTTTTGGCAAAGAATACATGGTCATAGTTAGGGGCCCATAAGAATTCTGTATCTTCTCGTATTTGCAAAAATGACACCTTCAGAGGATTCTCTTGGTCTTCATGCTCAAGCAGGTGATAGTAACTACTTCCTAGATTTAAGATTTCTATCAACAGGTATCTTACTTCAGCTCCATCCCAGATCCCATGGTAACATTGCTACCTCTGGCAGCCTACGGCAATAAAGACCAGTCCCATAATCTGCAAGCTTTAAGACATTTCTAACCATCTCTAAGACACTCCTCAGTTTTAAAGAAGCAAGGGCCATAGTTTGTTCTGACATTTCCAAAAAGCTTTTTACCACTTTCTTGATGAGAAAAAGCCACAGAACAATTCAGCTGTGTAAAATATGCACTGGTGACAGGTAAAATCAGAGTAATTAATTGCTTCTTGGTGAGATTCAGCTGGATGCAAAAAGTGTGAGGAGCCCACTCAAACAGTCTAAAAGGATTCCAAAAACTCTGCAGGATGATGTCTGTAGCACTGCTTTTTTTGAATAGAATTCAAGACTTCTTAGGAATCTATTGGGACTTTAAGGGAATACTGTAAATGTAGAGTGGAGATTTATACATAGGGTGTACATACATTCAGTGTAGACATTTAAGTTACCAGTTAAGATCACATTCTTAATTCAGTGTAAACATTTAAGTTACCAATTAAGATCACATCCAGGAGTATTTCCTGGGACAACAGAGCACAGACTAAGGTTACTGATCTAAGAGTTTGGGATGTCAGAACCAAAAGGTATACCTTCTGCTTCTGCCTCTTTTTACAGCCAACAATCACTATTTTCCCCTTTACCTGTGTTTTCCGCCTTAAAGAAACTGTATTTTCACCACCTTCTGGCCAAAGACCAAGGCATCCCTGAGAGATGTGAAGAGATGAGTCTGGACAGAGGATTGTTACGTGGTGCCATAAGCCCTTCAGAGACAGGTGCTAAATCAAGAATATTGGAAACGCGCCAGAGGATATTCCTCAAAAATTTTAAAAATAAAAGATCTTTAAGAGAGGCCCTAATTACAAGGAAGCCATTGGAGTACATGAAGAATCTATATGCATCTCAGGCTGCTTTATAGGCTGAGCTTTTATCAGTGACAGTGTATGTGCATTCATGAATAGAAATTTTTACACATATATAACACACTGTATGAAAAAGTGCTGCTGTGGAAGGATTGTCTTTGTGTGTCTGTTCTGCCAAAAGTTATGTATGTGTGCATGTTTGTTTGTGAATGGGCTACTCCTATTCTCTTTCTCCCACATGCATAAAGCTTGAGTTTTGCCATTTGGGCATTTTTCCCAAAGAAGCAAGACCCATTGCCCACTAAGCATCCAGGAAATCATGAAGAGTTGGCACCAACTGAATCACAGCATTCCTTTTCCTCATGTAACTGCCAGTAAAGTCATTGGCAAGTTAACAAACATCTGAAGGTGAGCTCAAGATTCATAAAAATACAAATGACATTCAGATGAAGTAAATTAATCGAATTTGTTGGAAAAAATTCCAGACATATTTTATATCATACAGCTATAAAAAGGAAACAATGGAGAGGAGGCCTCCTGATGTAATATGGAATGAAGCAGAAATTCCTTTGTAATCACGTATGTGAATCTAACTGTCCATGTCTTTAAAGAATTATCTCAATATCACTTCCTGTAAACAAAAATTATTTTGGCACCATTCTGTCAAAAGGGAAACTGATCTGGGTCCAAGTTTATGATCATGTGCAGTTTGGATTACTGCTTTGTAGCAATGGATCATACTTTGTTTTCTTTAACTGCAACTTCTTCCCCGGCATATTTGTTTTAAATTTCCTTATTTCCAGTTATGTGCTCAATAAGATCACTGAAGACGGGCAGCTCATACATGGGCAACCAGGGGAAGAACACCCACAGACTGGTAAAGAAAAAATGATGTGCCATGTGCCATAGACACAAAGCTAATTCTTCAAAATCTTACAATATTCAAATGCCTGCTTTAGGATCCTTGCAATAACATAAAAGCAGAATTGTTCAGGGCATGACTCTTATATAGTAAGATGTACATCACAGTGAAGCTATCCAGAAATATCTTATCCTCGGTGTAGAATACACAAAGGTATGTATATATTTGAAATTCCAAATTATGTCACTTGTCATATCTCTGCTTTTTTCCTAACGCATAGAAGATATGATAGAATACAGTTTTATATTTCCTCCAGGGGATATCAGGCATATGATTTTAAATTACATACGGCTATTCATTCCCACCTGGTTTATTTTCTCTTCCAGTTGACTTAGCTCTTGCTGTTGAGTTCCAGAGGTGTGACTGTGTGTTTCTATCAGAAGGATGATTCTTACGTCCTATATAAATAACATGTAGTGACCTTGGCCCAAGGTCTTCCCACCATAAAGCACATAATGTACCTAATATCTCAACATTAAATACTTAGTCCTAAACTGGACACCTAGTTGCCCCAGGTTCTGTTCAATGGGGAGAGAGAGGCACATTCAAAGCATTATTCAGATCTCATACACAGTAATCTGCCATTTGAAACTCCTGATTTCTCTCCATTAACAACACAGACAGCCTACAGCAATCATGCTCTTAATTTAGTCATGTACATTAAAGCAGCTAAGTAGAAAGAATCTGGGCCATGCTCTCTATGTGCATGTAGCCCTGGAGTCACTGTCATTTGTACATGGTTCCCTACATACTTCATTAATGTTGTTCTATTCATTGGGGGACATTTGCAATTTCACCCTTTAAATTAGGAATCCATGTTAAAAAAGAGAGAGAGTATGAACATGGGACTTGTAAGCACACAAATTCATAGCAAATAGCTCTAATATAAATAAAGAACAAGCATATCACTGTATGATTACACTTGTGGGTGCAACGAAAGAAAACTAATGTAACTGCATTATATTGTGCTCAAAGGATATTCACACTTGTATGGAATTTTTTTGTCTTATTAGAGAATAACATATACCAGTATGCTAGCTAACATGAGTTCTAGTTTTTTTACACTAGTATTTATATTTTATGTACTTGAGAGCTTCATAGTCTATGGAATAAAACATTTCCTATTGGTTTAAAACATATATACGCCATGAAGAGATGATGCAAGGTCAAAGTAGTACAAAATACAGGCTACATGCCTCTCTGTTTACCACAATATGTGATAAAAGGAATTGGTTATTAGTAATGCTTGTTCCGATTTTGTATTGCTTGATCCATACGTCAATGAGACATATAAACCTAACATCAATGTGTTTATAAGGCTGTATAAATGCATGCAAAGAGAATACCTGCTGCTGCTTGTCTGTTGTATCTGCTAATGCATCAATGGATTAATCAGTCAGTTCTGCATATCGCAACAGCCTTACTGAAATTATCTTTAGTGTCATTTTAGGGTAAGGTGAAAAATCTCATAGGATCTATGAGAAATCAAGCCAAGCAGCATTTCTGGTTGTCATGAAAGTGTGTGACTGTCACAGAAAATACCTTGATATTCTGTCATGGATTCCACTTGTGTGTAAACAATGCTTAGCTAAAATATTCCACAGGGGCTGACCTGGTTGTGTATGAGGTTTTTGTAGCGCTTCATTCAGTTACATACCATTTGGAAGATTTGTTTTTGGGTACTGCTTTGGATTTCAGTGTAAAGAATGGAAGTATCCATATATTTAGGGTGTGACTTGTGCTGTGTAGCAGCTTAGCCTCAGCTGACAACAAAGAACCATGCGGCCGCTCTCTCAACCCCCCACAGTCGTGGGGGAGAATTGGAAGAAAAAGGCGAAACTCATGGGTTGAGACAAAGGAGTTTAACAGAACAGCAAAGGGAACAGGAAAACAACGACAATAACACAGACAGAGAAATGTACAAACACGATTACTGTACCACCGCTCACCAACCAGACCATAGATGCCCCAACCCGCTGCCAAGCGGTGACTTCTTCCCCCTTCCCCGATCAGCTCCTGGCTACACACTGGGCATGGCTCACACGGGATGCAATACCTGTGTCCCCTGCCAGAGCCAGGGGAAAATTAACCCTATCCCTGCTGGAACCAGGATTCTGTATCAGTAAGCAACTATTAAACCACTTTTTTTTTTTTAAATTCAATTGATGCAAAAACATATATAAAAACATATCTAATAGTCATCATCATATCTCAAAATTAATAGGGGTTTAACTATACAGATGAATATCTGAAATCCTCTTCTGGGAGACAGGTAATTAGAGATTCTCTTCTTGGTCAGTCTGTCCTGATTTAGTAGCCCCTTAAATTTATATATAATAGTTAAACTAGCTAGTGAGGGTGTTTTCAATCCTGATCATAAAGACAGGAAGTGAGAGATACAAGTCCTAAAAAACTCTTTGTGGACACAACTGACAACTGTGATAATTTGGTTTCCCTACAGAGACATGCTCCTTCCCACCTCTCCCTCCACCCCAAGCACAATCACATCACAACTCCCTTTCATTCCCAAATCCCTGCAATCCAGATTCCACCTACCTTGAGTATAACAATATTCTTGACTGATCTGTTCCCTTCTCTTCCAACACCTGCACCTCAAATCCTTACACCCCCCAAGATCTCACACTCCAGCTATAGCTGTTGATGGACACTGTACCCTCATTGTCTCCTGTTCATCTTCTCAACCAGGTCCCTGTATCCAAAGCCAGAGATCCCTAAACCCGTTGCAGCCCATGTGCCTTTACCTCACCATTCTAATATCTTCACATAGATTAACTGAAGACACTGAGGTCTGTTCAGCAAACCTGAGCTTCTTCAAGTGCATTCACAACTTATTCCACATAAATTAACTTTGCTTATTACTGTGTACAGAGAAGAGATAATCAGAGAAAGAGAACCTTACGTAGCTGACAGCCACAATATGGGAACTATGAATTGCAGGCAAACTTTGGCCCCATTCACCTCCTGTCCCCCCACTCCTTTTCTTTGGCTCACAATAAATGTTACATACTTCACGTGGTTGCCCAGGAGGGGAACGGAGAGACAAAGGTTGGTTGGAGTTCTTATAATGCCTTCCTCACTTTCTCCCACTCAGAGATATATTCCTGATCCCCTCCGTGTCTTCTATTTTCTCATGCTATTTTTAGAATTGGTATGAACTGAGCATTGGACTAATCTAATATCTCTGCACTCTTAGGAAAGACATTTCACACACCTTTGTGTCTGTTTTCCTTCCCTGTGTTTTAGGCTGTTAGCACTTTAGACAGATGATATCCTTTAGAAAGACTTGTTTCATTATATGCTTTTAAAACAATAGGGCTCTTGTCCCATACAAGGTGTTAAGTGAAATATAAATAATAATTGATTATATCGTCACGATATTTTTGAATAATCTGATCACAGGTGAGCAGGAAAAGTGTTGGTTGCTGCTTTCTCACTTTACTTTATTCTTAGGGCTTATATGAACACCAAAAAATTTCTTTGCTTTAACCAGGGTAATCAGGGTAAAAGATCCTTCAGAAGCTTTCAGCAAATTCATTTTCCTTCTTTTCTATGGATGCTTTGGTCCTTCACATTCTTTTGTTCACTACTAGAAAATAGTGAAGGTCAGCTTCTTATTTTATGGAGGACAAGAAAGGGAAGCGTCCCTTTTGTACTTACAAAAACACTTGCAGAGGTGAGTAGATAGTAGCAGTATTTGTGGCTACTGTAGGTTGGAAATTCCTAGGGAGACATATCAAGAGGACAAAGGCAGTAAGAGTGCTATCAGCGGCAGGTCCAAAAAGCAGCAGGTTTCTTATGCACCAGGGCTTACACTGATAACTAGCTATCTAATGAAGCAGCTGAGAACACAACAGTTATTTTTTTGTCCTCCCAGGAATTTTCTACTTTCTAACTCTCTCCAGGTATCAAGCTAAGATGAGGGAGAGTTTCCAGTGTCTGAATTGATGTAAGGTTGGAAAGGACATCAAAAGAAAGCAAAAATATATTTCAACAGAGTACAAATTCTGATTTTACTCACACTTACTGAATTTAATATATACACAGAGATAATTTTTGCTTCATTAAGTAGAATATTAAAGTCATAAAGTCATCTTGCCTTTATTTCTTAGGATCTGTTATCTTAAGTGTTTTACTCAACATTCTCCACAGACAAGAAAAGCACTATTCCTTACAGAATGCTGGAAACTAATACTCATCTTATTGCTGGCTTCTGATAACAGTAATATGATGCTGTAGTATTTATTAATGAAGTGCCTATGTACCTACATACTACAACTGTGAGTGTGTGTATGTGCATGCACACATAGGAAGAAAAATGCACATCTGAAGTACATATGTTTGAATAGTCTTGTAGGAACTGTAAAGCCGTATTTTTTTGTCCAGTTTACTGCATGGAAATGGATAATTCCTGTGGCATTATCCATTTCCTGTACTATGTGCATTGAATCAGAAGAGACTGCTGCTCATTCTTCTCAGCCAAAATGTATGAGAGCGACCTAATGTGTTCCATTCTCTTTAATATCTTGGTGGGCAACCGAGTTTTGTAGTTTCGCTTCTGCCAAGATGTGCCAATACCTTGTATGAGACCCTCTCAGTGCATCTGGAGCAAGTCTGCACTATCATACAGATAAATGTTACATGTTCAGTTTGACCGATTGCTGAAAGGGTGTATATGAATATATCATATCAGCTTTCCCAGGTGAAAACAGCAGAGAAGGAGAGGTGAATCCCAAGAAACACTTATCTATAACACCGCAGTGACAATCCAGAAGAAAAAAGGTATTCTGGTACCTTAATTCTGCATTCCTGTATAGCTCAAGCAAGTTTTTGATCAGCAAGGATAAGAAGTCTGGAAGGGGGAATATAACATCTGACTGCATTTAGAGACTGTCTCCTTACAAAGGCAGGAATTTTGTAATCAGTTAAATACAAACTCCAAAGTTTCATTTAACTGGGGGAAAATGTATCTAATTTGCTTGTACGAAAGCTGCTGCATAGAAATCCTGTTATCTTAATAATTATTTCACCTTATTCTTTGCTTCCAGTGCAAAAAGGAAAGCAGTACTTTCCTTAAAAAATGCTATTTGAGCTGACTGCATTTCCTGCCTATATATGAACTCCTGATGGGGAAACGAGCTACTGCAATACCTCCAGTTCAGATCACTGTATACTAATGCTACTGCACCACATGTATTAACCAAAGTCCCATCTATAGGAGAACTCCATCCCAGACTGTATGTGGTCTCAAAATATAATTGTGATGGTACAGTGGCTCAAAGGGTCAGGTGTCCCATAATTCTAAGAATCATAATGTCCATTACGATATTTGAAGCCATGCTAAATTACATCAGTTGATACTTTAGACTCTTATTTAGAGGAACAAAGTTTGCAGACAATACAGTTACAGAATAGGAAACTCCTAGACAAATACAAGCCATTTGAAATTTGTTTTAGCATATTTTATCTCTCCTTAACACAGTCTTCTTGTCTGTCTCCCTTCCTCATTATTTTGTTTCCTTATCTTTTTAAGGTGTCTAGATGTCTTCGTTATTAGCTTCCTCTTTTTTATTATTAGCTTTCCTCTTTTTCTAGCACAATTGATCTCCGCTAGGTTCAAGATCTGGCTGAGCCAGCTGCTCTAAATATGCAGAGCAAAGCGTGATGGTTTACCTAGCAATAGGAAATGCTTTAAACCTCAGAGTGTAAACATTCACTCACACGCAATACATTTTCCTTCAGTTTAGTGGGTGGCATGTACTGTTGCCTCCCACAGGGAATCAGGCATTTGTTTCTGCAGTGAATTGCTCAGACAAAATGAAGCAAGATGAGTAAAAGTGTCCACATAGTGTATAAGTAAGCAAGTTCAGTGCTTTTCAGATTATTCAGGGACAACTCAGAATACTGTCATTCCTCAGAAACAGCCCTCTTTCAGCTCCGCCATGGAAGCCACGGACAGCAGCAGGTTATATCACAACACTGGAACAAGCCCGGATCTCCCAGGGCCCCAAGGCAACGCCAGCTGCATTTCATTAGAAGAAATAAACAGGAGGTGAATGCGTAATACTGAGCAGCTATGGTAATGGGTGATGGCCCTGCCCACCGCTGCCCAAAGACAATACCTTGCAGATTCCTTTCTCCCCTCAGGGCACCTCTCAGCAGGAGGTCTGGAAGGCCAGGAGAGGCCATGCTGTGGCAGCCATTTGCTCTGAGACAGCTCTGGACTGCGAAGTGTGAGATGCAGGTTCTCGGCGTGCGCTGCTGCTCCAGGCTCTGCCCCACTCTGTGCTGGGAGCTGCGGTGGTCATCTCCCAGCACAGAGACGGTGTCTGCTGTCTGCTGTCCTCACCACGGAGGGACAGGCAGGCAGGGCTGCGGGCATGGTCAGTGCTGCAGTGGGGTGGCCCCTCTGCATGGAGCAGTGCGGGGCCACTCCAAGATGGCAGGTCTGCGGTTTCCACAGCCGCGTGGCACCCGCTGGGGCTGCCCAGGCCCAGGGCTGCAGAACAGGCTGGGTGTCTCCTGTAGGAGCTGCTCGGGCTGAGGCTCTGAGTCGCAGGAGGAGGCGAGAAGGGTGCGCAACAGCAGGGAAAATAGAGAGGAGAGTGAGAGGGTCTTTGAGGAAATTCTGCAGGAAAACCTGAGCCACACAAAGCAAGGGAGGAGGGACAATGGGGGGCACGGTCACACAGGCAGTGGAGGGTGGCTGCCACGGTGAGAAAGGCTGGAAGCTGGTGACTCCCGGCAGTAGGAGGAATGTTCCTGATCCACCTTCAAATCCACTGCTGCGGGACAGGCTCAGTGCCAGGCCCTGGGGGGAATAAACAAGACCTGTCAGAGCCAGCTGGTGAACCTAATATCCACACACAGTGGAAAAGGTGAATGACAATTTTAGGAGACTCCCTTCTCGCAGGAAACTGCGTCAGCAATCCGCTGACCTGACCAGGTGTCTTGGGAGGTGTGTTGCTCACCGGGGTCCAGAAACCCAGACGTTGCAGGTGTGTCAGGCCCTCAGACCGTTACCCCTTGCTTCTCTTCTGCAAGGACACCAGAAATATTGGGTAACCCAGACCATGTTAAGAGGGACCCCTGAACACATGGGGTGAGGGTGGAAGGCAGGGGAGCTAAGGTGGTGTCTCCTCAGTCCTTCCAGCAAGGGGGCAAAGCTCAAGCAGAAGTGGACTCATCCAACAAGCCAATACCTGGCTGCATGGCTGGTGTTGGGGGCTTCTTTGACAATAGGACCCTTTTCAAGGAGTGACAACTACTGAACAGGGAAGTGATGCACGTGAGCAAGTGGAACAACAGCATCTTTGCAAACAGGTTTGTTACTCTTGTAAGGAAAGCTTTAAATTAGATATCCCAGAGTAGGATCACCATATCCTGAAAAGAAGCAAGGAATACCTGAAAGGATGTTGTAGAGAGGTGGGTGTTGGCCTCTTCTCCCAAGTGAATAATGACAGGACCAGACGAAATGGTATGAAGTTGCGGCAGGGGAGGTTTAGATTAGATATTAGGAAGAATTACTTTACTGAAAGAGTGGTCAGGCACTGAAACAGCCTGCCCAGGGAGGTGGTTGAGTCACCATCCCTAGAGGTACTTAAGAAACTTATAGATTTGGCACTTTAGGGCATGCTCTAGTGGCAGAGATTGTAGGGGGTTTTTTGGGTGTGTATGGTTGGACTCGATGATCTCAAAGGTCCTTTCCAACCATGCAGATTCTATGATTCTATGATTCTATAAGGGATAAAGAAGGTATGTCCTGGAGAGAGCATGATAGAGAGTGTCACACCTTCCTTGTCAAAACAACTTGATTTGGGGCTCATCTCAAGTGTCTATACACAAATGTGTGTAGTGTGTGGAATAAGCAAGAGGAATTAGAAGTCCATGAATTGTTACAGAGCTATGACTTTTGGAAACATGGTGGGATAGCTCTCCTGGTTGGAAGGTTGCACTGGATATCCAGGCTTTTCAGGAGAGATAGGATGCGAAGGCAAGGAGGAGGGATTGTGTGCTATGTAACGTGGCGGGGGCACTCGAATACACAGAGCTTTGCCCTAGGGCATGAGATGTAGCAATGGAGAGCTTGTGGACAAGGGTTAGAGGACAGACCAGCACACATGATATTGTAGTAGTAGTAGTCTACATACATCCTGCTCAAGAACAGGAGGCAGAAGAAGCAAGATTTCTGGAATGTACTGAAGGCAGTTTCATGTTGCAGGTGAAGGAGAAACCAACTAGGGAAGGTCAGTCTATTCAGAAACAAGAAAGAACTTCTGGATGATGACTGATGTTGGTCAAGGGCTGTCTTGCCTGCAATAGCAATGAGACTGTGGAGTTTAAGATCCAGAGAGGAACAAGCAAGACAAACCACAGAATTAACACCCTGGGCTTCAGAAAAGCAATTTTTTTTTCCTGTTCAGGAACCTGCTAGGCAGGGTCCTGTGAGAAGCTGCTCTGGAATGCAAAGGGACCCAGGAAATGTGTCTAACCTTCAAGGACATAGTTGAACATGACTTGATTGGGTATGGTCCTGAGCAACCTGATCTAATTAGACCTGTTTTGAGTAGGTGGCTGGGTGACATCTGAAAGTACCTTCAAACCTAAATTATGATTCTGTCATTCCGTGAGACATGGCAAGCTACACAAAGGCTCCACATTTGCCACCACGACTCACAGCTTGCAATGTACTTTATCTGATATGAAAAGATTTTCTAGAAGATGAGAGTAAGAACAGACTGAAGGACTGGAACCCTGTAGTCTCACCTTCCATACAACCAGTTTAGCTGTACTTGGTAGCTATTGCCAATGGGCACGCACAAAAAGTCTTTTATCACATTGCCAGAAGTATTCCCATCCAGGAGGAGGAAGGCAGTGAATGATACACCATTTATCACTAGAATAGTGTTATACCTTCTGGAATCACATAAATGGCAACCTTGTAGAAGTGGCTTGCTTCAGACTTTTGTTGGTGTAAATAATACTTAGAATTTTCCATAACATTGTCAATTTAATATAAAAAACTTGTAGCATAGATTCGCCCCACACAATCTTTTGCATTTATTTGAGATACCCAAGTCAGAAGCATAATCATCGAAAACTTTCTTAATGCAGAAAGACAGACTAAGATTGGAATGACCCTATGGATTTGCCAGTCTCTTTCTGTTATACATAAAGGAGCCTATGGTGACTAACCTCTCCTAGTTTATATACTGAAATTAAGTGTGTCTCAGTAGATCACATCATTGTTGCTCTCTGATCTCTTTCTCCCCTAGGGGAAGGACTTCCACAAGCACGTGCTAACCTTGCATTTAAGGGACATGTATTGTTAATTTATAGTTCCTCCTCTAAGCTCTTTTCTCTGGGCTTGTGCATGATCACTCTTGTCCACCTGCACGGTGATATTTTTTGTGGACCTTAAAATAGACATATCCTCTCACACACAGAGGAAAACATGCTAAGAACATGATCAACTTAATCAAAAGAATGCAAGAAGCATCACTTCTCTTTCAGTTAATAGATATGAAGCTAGATCGTATATTTTCGAGCATTCTAAAGGAGGGATTAGTTATTTTTTCCATGGAAGCTGATCTATTTTGCATGTAAAGTAACTACCCAGTAGTCATCAAGAAAGCCAAATCTTCTTTAGATTCTGGTAACAAGTAGTGAGATTAGAAACAGGCTGATAAAATTTGAGCCCTTTCAGGCAGGTGTGAGAATAGAACCTAAGTCTCTTTCTGATTTCTCTTACCTTTGAGTTACTCATTTCTTCATTTCTCTTTCTTTCCCCCTTTCTTTAAAGAACTGATTCCTCATTTCTATTTTTAAATGAAAGGATTAGTTGCTTATCTCCTGCAGATTACACAGCATTATCAATCTTAAACAAAGCTGGTGCTATCTGCCAGATAAGATTTGCACATTTTCAAGGACTTAAGCCATGCATCTCTCTTAGGTGCATTCTGTTAGCTACTAGTAAGGGCCTCTGACTAGCATTTTGTCTTTTGTGAACCTCAGCATTCAGTACTTGTCTATCTCTGTGTTTTGCTTAGAGTCCTGAGATGTTTAACTCTGCCTTGTGATAATCTCTCTTTTTTGTTCAGAGAAGTTTAATCTTGAGCCTGTTTTATTGAAGGTTTCCAGGCGCTGCGTAGACACCCAGTGTGTCCCAGCAGCTTCAATACAACTTTTCCAGCCACAAAGACTTTCAGGATTATATTTTACATCTATGTGGCTACATACATAGTCCAAGATGAGGTAGAATAAGGTATAAATTCAGAGTTCATCAGCACCTTACAAGCACTGCACTTAGGAGCATGCTACCATCCAAGCAGCTTACCTTTTAGGGAAAGTAGGATGTTACTGAGTATCTGTGCATTCCATCTATCACAATGACAGATTTTATACAGGATTCTAAATCATCTAATCCACAACTTTAAACAAAGCCACTGTTTTATAGTCCGGTTTTAGAAGCAGTTTCCCAGAAGGCTAAGGCTTCCAGGTAATCCAAGCTCCTCGTGCAAGTCATGATGTGTTTTGATGTATCATGAGTTTTTCTAGTTCAGACTGCTTTCTAAATCTGGTTTGCTCATGAATCTCTCTATTCCGGGCAAAAAAACCTCTTCTCTGATGCTCACATGTATATCTCTGGGGCTTCCCCTGTTTCTCTGCATGTTACTGCCCATTATTGAGTTGCTGTCTTTCTTTTTGTCTTTGTCTATTTGATAAAATTCTGGTGTTCCAAATTCCTTGCTGGCAGGCAAGAAAGTAAAAAGCAAACTGGTTCACCCAGATGCCAAGAACAGTAGCTGAACGTTATACAGTATTTGCATTTCTATTATCTGTAGTCTTATGGCATATGAAAATATGGATACACCTCTATGTTTCACAGTGCAGGAAATTTCGGAGTAGTAGTTCTATAGTTTAAGTAATATTTTGAGATATTTTCCTGATCATAGAACAGTAGAGAAAAGAACTGGAAGGACCTTCAGATAAAAATTATTCTTGCTTCTACTCCAAGTCGGGCAGTACACAGAGTCAAGACCTTTTATGCTCCTCATACCACCTTGCCAGTGAGTAGGTTGGGGGTGCACAAAAAGCTTGGAGAGGACACAGCTAGGACAGCTGATCCCAACTGACCAGAGGGATATTGCACACCATATGACCATTCCATACCATGCTCAGCAATAAAAAGCTGGGGAGAAAGAAGGAAGGGGAGATGTTCGGAGTTATGGCTTTTGTCTTCCCAAGTAACAGTTATGCATGATGGAGCCCTGCTTTCTTGGAGATAGTTGAACACTTGCCTGCTGATGGGAATTAACGAATGAATGATTTTGCTTTGCTTGTGTGAGCAGCTTTTGCTTTCCCTATTAAACTGTATTTATCTCAACTCACGAGTTTTCTCACTTTTACTCTTCTGATTCTCTCCTCCATCCCACTCGAGGAGAGTGAGCAAGCAGCTGTGTGGTGCTTAGTTACTGGCTGCGGTTAAACCACGATACTCAGCTATCAGGTGTATCAGAAGGCAATTTCTGACAGTGTCTAGGTCGAGGAACTTTGGTACCTATTTGAACAGGTAAACATCTAAAGCTTCTGGGGTATGCTTATTGTTAAGCACATAGTTAGTTTTTCATTACATAAAATAATTAAATGAATAATTATTACCAAAAATGATAAAATCTTTTGTCTCTGCTGATAATGATTCCATAAGTTTATCTCAATTTTTGGGAGAATGTGTGAGAAGCACCTTTTGATTTGCACATTTTATAAGAGTTCTTGCAACAACTTCAGGAAGATGTTGGGGTCACTGATCTAATGAGTACATATATTTGTGTCTTTATTTTTTCAAGTCACATATCAATTTTTTTTGCCCAAAGGTAGGATGATTATCATCTCTGCCATAAACATGATATTTAAGCTATTCTGACATAAGTGGGATCCCTACAAGATGAGGAATCAGAAGCTAGGGTCACAAGAAATGTTCTCCTGTTGTTTTATGTTAAACTTGCAGAATATTGTACACCAGAGATTGATAGCTTTGAAGGTGATTAAAACTCTTTCCTTCTGTAAATTGTATTTTCTATGAACGTTAAAACAGAATGCTGGAAACACTCCAAGATTTCTAAAAGTACAGAAACACAGATGGGTCAGGTGACCCTAGATGGGTCAGGTGGGTCACCTGGCAAAATGACAGCTAGTTATACAGTAGTGTACTTTGATTTTTCTTTAGCTATGTTGAGTCTGGACACCTATGAAACATGGTATTTAAATTTAAAGAAACATTCATAACTTTTTGAAGTGTCTGAATTAGGGAGAAGCTGTAAGAATAACTCACAATACATACTGATCAGAAAATGAGTCTAGGAGCCAAGAAATTCTGTATTGCTGAATTTGCTGTTTTCCTCAAAACACTAAGTAGGATGCACATTTTTTAATAACAGAAGTTTATACTTTGACTAAGTATCAAAGCTTTCAGATGTCTGTATCATAATAACTACTATAAATAATTCAGTTAGACCCTAAGGTGAAAATCAGGAGTATAAACATTTAGAAATAGTCACGTGAAGATTCAGAAGTCCTGAAGTCTGTTAAATCTCTTTTCCCCTCTGTGAAAAGTGCCAGTATTATATTGGCCTGATCCCATCGTATATATCCCAGTCCACTGCAGCAATTCGTATCTAATGATATATTCCTGATTAATCAATCAATAAATAGTCATCTGACAGTCTGTGTAACTGTATCAGGTAATGTTACTGAAAACTAAACAGGCTGCCTCTCAAATACAGTGCTGTTGGTTGCTCTCAATACTGCTGCTAGTTTTTTCCAAACATATGTTTTAAAACCTTTCATTCTTCTTGTGCTAATAATACTATCTATGGTTTCCCAGCACGGTGTTTTCACTGCAAGACATTAGATGAACACATACACACATAGAGCAGTAGGCATCATTTAGCGTACCCATGGTAGGCTGAGGTCCATCTACCTCTGTCTTGTATATATCTTCATATACAGCCTATTTCCTATTAAATTATTGGGTTCTGGGAAAATATGGACAATATATAGCTGAGCAAATAACTAATGATGAGTAATTTCACACAGCTGGTATACTTTTTAACTGCTGCCAGTACTATCTAACTGTTTTTCACCTTAACTTAAAATTATTCTGAGATAATTGTAGATACAAATATGTTGAATAGTTTCACTCTGCCATATTCACCTGACTTTCATGAGATCTGAAATTTTAGACAGTGCTTAATGCTCTTCTCAGCCACAATTATAATTAGGTAAATATTGTGAATAACTGGATATGTCTATACTTTTCAGGAGTATTCTGCTTAAAATTCCTGGATTCAGAAGTAAGCCTTCCTGCCAATAATCCGCAGACAGTGAACCCAAAAGGAGTCAGCACAGTTCATGAAAATTCATTAAAAATGTAAACAAACATTCACAGACTGATTGTTTACATAATATGTAAAACTTCTCTAATTATTAACACTTCATAAATTTTGGACTTGACAGCAGCAAAATGGATGCTAAGAGGTAGCAACCTGAGAATAGGTGTCATGGCAAAAGACTGCTAGGACACAAAAAATTGATGGTGGAGCTAATGTGAATTGTCATTTTGTGTGGGTGCAGGTGAATAGCACATGGAAGAGTGGAGAAAGCTGCATTTCCTGCAAGGAGAGAAATTGAGTCTCTGTTCTTTCCTGAGGGAAAAATATGCTCTGAGTTACCATGACTCTACCTTTGGTTGTAAAATAATTTTGACAATGCACTTAGTAGATATTTATTGCAAGAAGTTACCAAAGCATTATATCTACCTGTATCTACAGATACATATGTGTTTGAATGGTTCATTATTTTCGTAAAGTGAATGATTCAGTTACCTTGGAACAAAGATGTATATGTGATGAGGTTGTGGTAATAAAACATTAGTTAGGCTATCAGGAAACCACAGCTTGAAGGCTGTTGAAGAAAAGCAGAGGATTGTAACAGAGACTCCCCAAAAGTTCAAGTACAGGATAATTGCAGAGGCCTGGAAAGTGCAAGCATGAAACAATGCTAGAGGCGCCAGGTCTATTAACACTGATCACAAATGGTTATTTCCTGGTCATTAATGAAATGCAACCTTGGGAGCTGAGTGAAACTTGTTTCAGACAGAAAAAAGAGAACAAAGAACAAGTATTACACATATGTGAAGCTCACATTGCATAGTATATTTAGATATACCATCAAACTGCGAACTAGTGAGAAAAGAGCTAATAAGCACAGCCCTAGCAAATGTATAAAAATGCCCTAGGCAGACCCAGAGTGAGGAGGAAGCATCAGCATCAGCTTCAATGCTTCTCCCACAGAAGAACCTGAGGCGCTGGCAACTTATTGTAACACCACACTTCTGCTTCTCTTCAAAGAAGGTTGGTACCCCAATTTTAGGATCCAAGGGGCAGCAAAAGGGTGGAGATAATGCCAGAGAAAGATGTAGATACTAAAACGTTTGTGTATATGTTTTAACTCGATCATTATTTTGAATGAACTGTAATAGTTGTATAATCATAGAATAATTTAGTTTGGAAAAGGATGTCTGGAGACCGTCTAGTCAAATTACCTAAGTCAGAGCAGGACCAAGCAGATGATATTGCTTAGGCCCTTCTCTAGTTTTAAGTATCTCCAGGGGTGGAGAATTCACGTCATCTCTAGTCAACCTGTTCCAAGGTCTTATCACACAAGGTGATACATTTTCTACTAACATACAAGCAGAATTGTCATGTTGGAAATTGTGCCTGTTGCCCATCATGCTATCACTGTACGCATTATCTAAACCAGCTTGTGGTGGATGTCTGACGTTCTATACAATTAAGGGGGAAGTTGAGAGAAAACAACTTTGCCTCAGCTGAACCAATGATTAGGGTGCAGTCATGCTTCAGAAATCTGAATGCATCACCTTCAATTTCCCTAAGCCCCGTCTTATTCATGCACCAAGGCAAAACATCTTCTCATCACTGTGTGCCCAGGAGTCTATTTAAGTAATACAAATGAGCCCAGTGGTGATGTATAGCTTACCTTTTATCCATTATATAATATTTTTTCATCACCACCTGACTGAATTTTCCATTATACAGTATGATGGGAAGAGCTGAAAAGGTTTGGATTTCATGTACCGCTTTCTACCCAAATCATCAAATTTTTGGAATCAACAATATTTTGAATTGCAGATCTCCTTGAGAAGAGTTGTTTTTTTTTTATTTAGAAGGAGCATAAGGCATCCTATTCCAGCTCTTGGACAGACATGTAAACTGTGATGTACTGTTTATGGCTAAAAAAAATACCCCAAAATATAAAATGGTTAACTAAATTTTTGAGTTTACAGAAAAACAGGGAATTGGATTCAATTTCAAATGAATGCCTTTGATAAATACTTACATGTTTCACAGCAACAGTCAACAGAAACCAAATATTTTTAGGGAAATCATGCAAATATTCCAAATCACTTCCGTAAGGACACAACGTCTATGTTTCTTGCAGCTCAGAGAGTGCCTTCAAGTGACAACAGACTTGACTGCTGGAAGAATATGGAGCCTCAAGAGTTTTGTCTTCTGAGGCTTCTTTGCTATTTTTGACCAAAGAGATTGAAAAAGTTGTTTTGCGCACAGTGATCCCTTTGATCATTCCAAGTGAATTATATGAAAGAGTGCTTTTCAAAACAAACTGAAGGAATACACACACAATTCACAAAAACCTCTTACTCATTTTTTAATCTAATTAATTCAGGACACAGTAACATTTTCATGGATGCAGAAGTATTTTTTATCTGCATGTCTGAAAGCACTCCAACATACCTTAATTAGGGGCACAGAGTCTAGTTGGAGGTCAGTGACAAGTGGTGTTCCACAAGGGTCAGTACTGCATCCAATCCTCTTCAATATCATCAATGACCTGGATGAGGGGATAGAGTGCGCCCTCAGCAAGTTTGCTGATGACACAAAGCTGGGGGGGGGAGGGCTGACACACTGGAAGGCTGTGCCACCATACAGAGAGACCTGGACAGGTTGGAGAGTTGGTCAGAGAGGAACCTTATGAAATTCAACAAGGGCAAGTGTAGGGTGCTGCACCTGGGGATGAATAACCCCATGCACCAGTACAGGTTGGGGGCTGACCTGCTGGAGAGCAGCTCAGCTGAAAGAGACCTGGGAGTCCTGGTGGACAACAGGATGACCATGAGCCAGCAATGTGCCCTTGTAGCCAAAAAGGCCAATGGCATCCTGGGCTGCATCAAGAAGAGTGTGGCCAGCAGGTCGAGGGAGGTCATCCTCCCCCTCTACTCTGCCTTGGTGAGGCCGTACCTGGAGTACTGTGTCCAGTTCTGGGCTCCCTGGTTCAAGAGGGACAGGGAACTGCTGGAGAGGGTGGAGCAGAGAGCTACCAATATGATCAGGGGACTGGAACACCTCCCTTATGAAGAAAGGCTGAGGGATTTGGGTCTCTTCAGTCTGGAGAAAAGATGGCTGAGGGGGGACCTTATCAACACTTATAAATACTTAAAGGATGGGTGTCAGGAGGATGGGGCCAGGCTCTTCTCAGTGGTGCCCGGGGACAGGACAAGAGGTAATGGGCACAAACTTGAGCATCGGAAGTTCCACCTAAACATGAGGAGGAACTTCTTTACTTTGAGGGTGGCAGAGCACTGGAACAGGCTGCCCAGAGCGGTGGTGGAGTCTCCGTCTCTGGAGACATTCAAAACCCGCCTGGACGCGTTCCTGTGCAACCTGCTCTAGGTGACCCTGCTCTGGCAGCAGGGTTGGACTAGATGATCTCCAGAGGTCCCTTCCAACCCTATGGTTCTGTGATTCTGCAATTTAACTCTAAATTCCATTTCACAGATAGGTAAAAGGAAAAATAGGGCAAAATGCCTTGTTAGTGATCCCACCATTGGTCTTAAATGGCGCAGAAGTGAGGTATTGTTTTTCCAATCCAGACACAGCAAAAGATATCTGAGATCATCATCTGTGATCACGTGAAAAGAACGTATTTGCCTGGACACCAGGGAACCAGAGGCTCAATAGTAACTGTAAAATGCGAAAAATCCCAAAGTTTCCACTTTTTTCAAGAACGCAACTCACTCTCCTGAAGGTTCTGAAACTTTCTTACTTTCCTCGTTCGTATTTGGAACGAACAGGAGAAATGAGATATATATATATATATATATGCTAGAGGAAATATATAATACTATGGGAAACCTCAACCTCTTTTTTTCAATACTAGAGAAATGCAGAAAGGCTGGAACTTATATTTTAAAAGCTAATTCTAATTCAAGCTCATCTGAAGCAAACGCCTTCCTGAACACAGCACCTCAAAAAAAGTTCTTAAAAATTAACTGACCCATGAATGAGTGAATGAATAAATAAACAGTCTTCCCTGGTAACAATAAAACCAAATATAGGTAAGCCAGGTACTGAGAGTACAGCTGTGAGACAAGGAGACTTTTTATTTCTCTTGCTTTAATACTTCGAGCATAACATGGCTGTAAACCAGCAGGCAGTCATAAACACCAATAGAAAGAGTTTAAATCAATATGAAAGAACAAGGTTTCCAACTGCAGCCTTTGTGGTCTTAAAAACAGCACTAAGAAGCAAAAGAAACCCATTGCATTCACCATACAATTTTATGAGTGTCATGGAAGTTAAGAGTCTCATTGGCCACATCAGCAGGTAAATTCTCTACATTTGTGCCAAAACCAGCAAGAACACTTGTAATTTACAGGAAGGGATCTGGGCACGGTCTTCAATGAAGAGCATTTCTGTTGTTTAGGCGCTGTGCGTGGCAGAATTTCCCTTTGTTCATTTACATAAAACTAACTCTGCAGGAGTTTGTGATGTGCATAGTTGAAATCAATCTTAGATAGCTCAGATTTATTTCCTAGGTGATATTTCCGACAAGAAAAGTTTTAAGTTTCGTCTTGCCATCTCTCCCTACTTCCTCCAGTCAATGGCAATGCAATTGTTTAACCCTGGCCTCCTAAGATAGAGCTGTTTTTCTTTTTTTTTTTAACTTTCCAGCCTAATTATTCCAAAATTTTAATAAAGTGTAAGTCAGTTGTATTTTTATGGAAGAAAGAAGCGGTACTTTTGCTTGTGGGAAAATCCAAAGGACTTGTTCTCCTGTGTTTTATAGTAGTGAAAAACACAGCTGAAAAATATATTGAGGAAATTCCATATACATGTGCTCATTCTGATAACTTTTCCAACAACATTTAGTTTCAGAAACAAAACTGGTGTGAATGTTCAGCCCTTCACACCTCTATGATAACAAATTTACTTCTGTAGAGGTGATAACATATTTTTTAACTGTCTGTATGTCAAATTTTGAATGAATTAATTTTTATGATTTACCGAATCTTGAATTTGATAAAGTTAGGAGATGGGTGCTGTTCACGATATTACTCTTTGATTGATCTTTCATTATTTTACTGTTTTTCCTAAAAAACGTTAGTGATAATGGTCAAGTGATGTTTCCAAGATTACTGCTGAATTGCCTGGCTTACTTGGATTATTAAGAGTTCTGCTATTTGATTCGAATTACAAGAAGATATATTTCAAACCTGTAAACTAATGAAAACTCCTTTTTTGACTGTCAGGAGGCATACTTAGAGAGGCATAAATTACAGTAGTTTTAGGAATCTAATTTGGGCATGGTATAGAGGAACAAAGTTGGAAAATAAAATCTTGCTATACCTAATGCAGACAAAGATAGACAAAGGTGGATACCTATATAGTCAGTGTTCATTCCCAGGAATTACATATAATGATTTTTTTTTGTCTGTTGTTGGAAACAGGTTTGAACAGGTTGGAAACAGGTCAATTAACAAATTATCTGAAAAACATGAAGTCTGTGAATGTGTAAGTATAAAGGATCTGGAACTGTTTTTATTAGTATTGCTAAACCTTCACACAGAAAAATTTAGAAATGCTTTTGATTAATATGCGTATGGAAATAAGCTACTTTTGGTCTTCTACGTTTTCACCAATGTTGCTCAACACTTGTTTACTGGTGAACAATTCAATAGTAATAGTCTTTTCTGAAAGGTGTCATTTTTTGGATCTCTCTCTGACACCTATAATCAAGGTTGTCAAGGTGGAAGGAGGAAAGGAGTAGCTGGGGCAGAATTGCACAGCTGTTGTTGAGACAGGCTCACATGCACAGAGCTATCTGCAGGGTCCATAGCTAATGATGTACGTCGGCTGTAATGGTAAACATTATTTTTTTGGGAAAAAAAAGGAGTGCAGTTTGAAAAAAGTCAATAAATTATTGAAAACTACAGAAATCCATTTAAATGACAAATGTCCTAAGCTGTCACACTCTATGTAAAGAAAAAACATCATATTTTAACATGAATGATCTGCCAGGTAATTTAAAACGTTTATTGTGTCCAGGTTCTTAACACCTGCAAGCAAATTGTTCTGTAATTTAGCACTAATGATGATTTGATGCTGTAAATGTGTTAATACTACGTAAATGCAGCTGCAAAGTGTTTTTATTTTAAGTGCAGAGACTCATAATACTGCTCTGTCACAAAGTGAACTTTCATGCATTTTGTAATGCTCGTCAAGTAAAAAACCGAACCAACATGCATTGTTGATAGAGCTAAACCCTTTACTTCAAAAATGTAACACTGAAAGATAATGTGAGGCTGTTGAAGTTAAAAGTTGTTTTTAACTTTGAAGGTACCAAATATATCGCACACCTGAACCACATTATTTTACAAAGCATTATTGTCCTTATTGTCCAGGAATAGTGTGGTGAGCCGGACTAGGGAAGTGATCATCCCCCTGTACTCGGCACTGGTGAGGCCCCACCTCGAGTACTGCGTTCAGTTTTGGGCCCCTCGCTACAAGAGGGACATTGAGGTGTTGGAGCGTGTCCAGAGAAGGGCTACAAAGCTGGTGAGGGGTCTGGAGGACAAACCTTATGAAGAACGACTGAGGGAGCTGGGGTTGTTTAGCCTGGAGAAGAGGAGGCTGAGGGGGGACCTTATCACCCTCTACAACTACCTGAAAGGAGGTTGTAGAGAGATGGGGGCTGACCTCTTCTCCCTGGTGACAAGTGATAGGACGAGGGGAAACGGGTTCAAGTTACGTCAGGGGAGGTTTAGATTAGATATTAGGAAACATTTTTTCACTGAAAGGGTTATTAAACATTGGAATAGGCTGCCCAGGGAGGTGGTGGATTCACCATCCCTGGAGGTGTTTAAAAAAAGGGTAGATGGGGCACTTAGGGACATGGTTTAGAAGTGGCTCTTGTCAGGGTAGGCTAAAGGTTGGACTCGATGATCTTAAAGGTCCCTTCCAACCTCAACAATTCTATGATTCTATGATTATTCTCATCATATCAGAGTGAGAGAGAGAGAGTGTGTGTGTGTGTGTATATGGTTTTATATTTAGCACAAAGATAAAATATTCATATCAAGGTATCTACCTGAAGAAGACAGCAAATGTTACTCTGTGATAGTGAAAGCACATACAAGATCATCTACAAGATCATCTTCGTAAATTTTTTTTGTCATAAAGGCCTTATGTGACAAAATTTGTCTTACAGACACCTTAATAGACATGATAATATCTTCTGGTTTTATATATTTGTAAATTGTTTGACCTCTCTACTACATTTTATTTTAAAATAAAGGAACATTGTTAAACTACTAAAAGTGATAATGAAATTTACTTGATCAGGCAAATTATGTAAAACTATCTGTACTCTTTATTACAAATTTTAGCTATACGAATGAAAAGAAGAGGAAAGTTCCTTACCAGTAATTTTATGTCTCTAAAAGAACAGCCTCTTCTACTCCAGACAGAATTATGGTAAGTTTAAGGCTGTGACAGAAAAATACAAAGGAAACAAAGCACATAAATCCCTGGAGAGATAAATTTTTGCATGTAAAATGGTCATATTGTATGCCAGAAATGTTATCTGTTATTAGTTGACATCAATGCATCTTCACGGATCGCTTGAAAACATTGTTTTATTTGAGAGCAAATTAAAAAATTAGTTTAGTTACTGAACCTCTGAACTTACAATAAATTATAAGAATGGTCTGAGCAATTTATTTGGTGAGATGATCTTTTAAAATTACATTTTCAACATTTTCTTCCATGGGATTTCTTATCTCTTACAGGTTAACCTCAGAGTAGGTAAAAGGTTGTTTCCACAGACACTAGAACATATAAAACTTTATTCAGCCTGTGTGTCCCTTCAGCAAACAGTGGTCAGACGGAATCCTCAGGAAATGGGGACATTTTCAATAGCTAAAAGTCTCTATTTCCTAACTGGTGAAGATGGGGTAACAGCAGTTCCTGTCTTGGTGAATTGCTTTTTAGGCCTTTGAATTCGAAGGGCTGTATAAGAACACAGTCTTTTATCATTTAATTTCAGATCCTGGCCAGAATAAAGAATTCATGGTAGGTGAAAATCGAAAACAGTGGCTGAAAGGAACGAAGTTAGCACAGAAACCTTTAAAGTGCAAAAATGTTCAGATCCTGTTCACTATGATTTTCAGAGTAATCGCAAGTCATTTTTTATCCTATCTAAACTGATTTGCTCATCTTTAGTTACTGCTATTGCTCTTAGTGCATATATTTTTTGTTCCTCTTGCTTTTGCTCTGTCAGTACCACATTATACTTAATGACTCACACCTTGTCTTCTTTTTAATTTATTTACTGCATAGGACACTTTAGGACTATGCTGGAAAAGAAGTGCCATCCAAATGAATAAGTGATGTTAATTTTAAAATATAGTAATTTAAAGAAGCAATAGGAATGTGATTGCCAAGAAGAGGAAATGTTGCATTTATTATTTTTAGTCTTGTAAACATATGCAATTTAAGCTTAACACATGACCGTTATAACAGGATTTGAATTTTAAATTTGTTCTCTCTTTTTTGAAGAAATTGACCAAACCCCCAGTGACATGACTATTTAAAACTTTACCTCATATTTTTAATTGCCAACATAATTCAGAATTTTTCTATTTAGAATCCATTTTAAAAATGGACAAATTCTAATCATAAACCTCATGAGAGCAATTCTTGCCTTTTTTAATAGATTAGATTTATTCCACTGGTGTAACTTGGAACATGGGACTACTAATGGTTATATCCATTCTTCTGCTGTACTGAAGCAATATACTCAGGGAGGTCTGGAATAAAGTATAAGCAAATTAAGCAGCTGCTTAAGACAGGCTGCATACGACTAACTGCTGAGACTAGAGATCTCATAGAAGAAAGTCCTGTTTGCATAACTCAGTAAAACTGAATTATTTCCTTTACTTTTTGTTGTTGTTGTTCTTTCTTATGTTGCAGAGAAGTTTTCTTCTGCATCTGGAAACACAGGTTGGTTAACATTGTTCCAGAAGCTGTCTGATCTAGCCAGGTATTACAGAACTTACGTTCTTCATAGACACCTTCATTTGTTCATCCCATAGACATGTTCTTCGTTTGTGTTAGTAGTCCTTGACACAAGTGTGATCATCAAATCAATATATAAGGAGAATTCTGAGATCAGGTGTTTGAAACTAATTTTAAACATTTTGCATAAATCCGAATAGTAAATAAAATCACATTCATTTCACTGTATCAATATAACGGCAGCCTATGGAAGCGATACATTGCTCCCTACTCAGATTAAAGTTTATTTTAGAAATGAGTACTTTTATAAAAGCAGTACTTTGGAGATTTCCAGGTCTGACCTTGCCTTGAAGCTTTCTGTCCGAATGCTTTTGAATGACACAGTTTTTCATCCTGGCTTAAATCTCTAGGAGAGAATACAGCCCATTGGCTTAGACTTGATTTTCACACTTTGCTCCCACACACTGACATACACACAGACATACGTAGGCAGAAAGGCTGGATAAATTCCTTATGTTTAAAAGCATTAGGAATTATATACTTTTTGCTAATTTACGGGGAACATTTTGGCTGAATGTGTGAGGCGAAAAAAATCTTACTGCAGTGTCACAGCATCTTAGCAGGCAGGCAACATCAACTGGAGCCTGACTTTTGCAGTTGCAGCTCAGAGACCCACAGACAAAACACTGCAAAGACAAGGAAAAGAAGCTTAACCTTGAGATTCACATTTGAGTAAGCATATTTCCTAAGGTTTGAAGGCATTTGGCTCATCTAGCTTTTGCTTTGCTGTTCTCCAGCAGGGTTTGGTTTTGCTTGCTTTAGAAATACAAAGAGTTTATTTGAAATAGCCGAGACTGGAAACTCCAGCTCCACTGAGCATGAAGGCTCAACTCTAAAGCTTCAGCAAGCCCCTCCCCAATAGAAGACCTTAGATTAAGAGTGTCTTTCTCAAAATTGCTTTAATGGTTAAAACTAAATTTCTTTTTGTAATTTGATTGTCAATTTCTATGAGAAAGATAAATTCCAAAGAATAGCAGGCTTTTCTGGAAGATAGGAGTGAATTCACAATTAGTCTTTAGGCATTAAGAAAGATCCTCCTAAAAACAACGGGCTACATCTGCAGGCTGTGACAGTATCAAAAGGAGTGCATAAGAACATGATACAAGTGCTTGTAGAAAGGACAAGTTGACATGTTGTAAATTAGATGTAAAGGAATCCTAACAATGCATGGTGGCTTGGTTTGGTTCAGACAATAAGATCGTGAAGAAAATGTTCCAAAATTGGTCTTACACTCAGTTCCATATGTTTATTTCTGCTCTTTAACATTCCATCAAAATTCAGGTTCACTTAAACAAGTAAGTGTAGCCTTGCTAACATGCCTACAGATTTACAGGAAAATTTAGATGCAGTTCGATTAAATTACTTTTTTTATATGAAGTGCAGCACCTTTTGCATCGTGTCAAGTATCTCAGGAAGTCGCAGCAGCTTTAAATAAAATGCTGTTGTCAAAAACGTAGACAAAATATCCCGAAGGTAAAAGGTTCACTTTGTCAGGACTTTGGGAACTGAACGGCAAAAAATAGGATTTGGATCTTTTAATGTCTCTCAAAAGAGAAATTTAGAAAGGTTAAACAAAGGTTGAACACGGTCCTGCAAGCCCTTCAGAATGGCGTTCATCTGGTCATGTGATAAGGTTAACCAAAAAATTCTGCTGCCTTTCTCTATAACAGGCTGCTCATTTAATGTTCATTATTTAAAACTAAAGAGGCATAAAGGAAAGATATAAATTATCATTTAGATGACAAATTATAAAATAAACCTAATAGGGACTTAATAAATTCAAGTAGCAATTGGAGATTAAATACATTCAACAGACATTATTCCCTATGACAAACCATACTCCATTAAAAACATAAAATGAAGAAATGAAGTCTAATGCTGGCTTTTGAAATTATTGAATGACATATGCTAATCCTATTTAATCCTAAACTTTCCTACTAAGAAATTTGGCCATTTTAATGAGTATACACTAAGCAGGTCTCATCTGCTCAGAGGTGGTTAATGGACCAAAAGATGATGATAGAAAAGATCCACTCCTCGTCTTCTTACTGTCTGTATGCTCCCCCTCCCACAAGAGGACTGGTCAGCTACAGATCTGCTGCACCCTCCTAAGCTTCAGTACAATTTGGGTAACTCCCCAGGACCACAGTTAGGGCACTTTTTAGTGCAATGCAGCTTTGAGTGAACTAATTTAGTTCAAATTCAGTTCATGCACTTCCCTCAATATGGGAAATGGACTTACTTTTCTAAGTCAAAATCTTTGGAAAATATCCTCATATCCTTTGTCTACATGTCCCATCTTGCACATGCAGCATGACGTGGGAATGCAAGGCAGTAATGAAAGTCCACAGTGAGTTCACAATGAAAAAACCCTGAAATTTCATGTGAAAGCTTTTCCATTACCATTATAGAACCAGCCTGGACAAAGTTTGTGTAAATACTTTTTTACTGAGCTGGACAAAATATCACAGAATCACAGAATGGTTTGGGTTGGAAGGGACCTTAAAGGTCATCTAGTTCCAACCCCCCTGCCCTGGGGAGGATACCTCCCACTAGACCAGGCTGATCAAAGCCCCATCCAGCCTGGCCTTGAACACCTCCAGGGATGGGGCACTGACAGCTTCCCTGGGCAACCTGTTCCAGTGCCTCACTACCCTTACAGTAAAGAATTTTTTCCTGATATCCAACCTAAATCTACCCGCTCTCAACTTGAGGCCGTTACCCCATGTCCTATCATAGCACTCCCTAATAAGAGTCCCTCACCAGTATATATATATGTTATAAAATATAGATTAAAATATATATAGAATTGAGTATAATATATATAGAATAATATATATGTATTATATATAATATATCATATATAGGATAAAATATAAAATATAGATTAAAACCATCTATATTATAAAATATAGATCTCTTATTCCCTTAAAGTCAAGAAAAGGCATTATATAAACTTAAAATTATGTATTTTGAGTTTTGGATCATCACTCATTGGTGATCTGGATCACACACTGATCACTCCGTTCGCTACTCTACACTTGCTGTATTACATCATCCCCACCATTACTCACGCTTAATGAATGAGAAGTTACCCGCTTGCCTTACTGACGATTACTTTTCACTTTTATAAAAAGGTACCTTGTTAATCTTTTGGTTTTTAAGGGAGTAGCCTGTCATTTATTTATTTTCAATATTTCAGGCCCAGATCTTAGTGTAAACTGACACAAATCCTCCGTAATGCAGGCAGTTTGTCGTGGTTGGGCCTCAGACGGCAACAAAGAACCACGTGCCGCTCCCTCGCACTCCCCCCCGCGCCCCCACACGGGGAAGGATGGGAAGAAAAAGGGAAAACTCGCGGGTTGAGACAAAGGCAGTTTAACAGAACAGCAAAAGGTGTACAGGAAAGCAACAACAATAACACGGACAGAAGAACGTACAAACACAGTTACGGAACCGCCGCTCACCGACCGCACCCGGGACGCCCCAGCCCGCTCCCGAGCGGCGACTTCCCGCCCCCTCCCCCGGCAGCTCCCGGCTGCAGCCCGGGCTGGGCCCACACGGGGCGGAACACCCGTGTCCCTGCCGGAGCCTGGGGAGAATTAAGCCCATCCCCGCCGGAACCAGGACAAGTTGAACTGACAAACTAATTGAAAAATCAGACTTCCTTAAAAAGGTAGTAATTTTTAAATTCATGAAATATTATTTTATCTTAGAAATCCGGAAAATAGATTTTTTTTTTTTTTTTTTTTTTACAACGTCCAATCTAGGAATTGCCTAAGTAATCAAATATTTATGACTGCCTCCTCCTGTCTTTTCTGGTCCTGTATTTCCGCAACATCTCTTAGTCTGAGTAGTTGACCAGCATCCTAATTATTGTTAGATTATAACTCAGTAGGCAGTATTCACCTCACCATGCTCCAGGTCACACAATGCAACGTTTCTAAGGATTCTCATTAGCTCTTGTGGATTTGTAAAATGGAAGTATACTGTGTCATTGAAATGAAGGAAGCAGATCTCCTTTGTAGGTTCCAGTTCTCCAAGCAGGATAACTTGGTCCTGAGGGCGACTAGCACCACTTCCCCTTGGAACTGTTGAGTTTCTTTTCACATGCTGATTGTATTTTATAACATGTTTGGGTTTATTGTGTTAAACATACGTTGAAATATTATTTCTTGCTCTTAATCTTATCTGGTGGCAAAAGGAGAAAAGCAGAGGGGAATAATGCGTGTTGGACTTTTCATGGCAGCACCTGACAGCTTATCACCGTCCAGTATTTGATGCTGAACCGTGTGAACCACTGCTGAACCACTGTGACCTGTTTGGGTCATGCCGGTAGAATTTCTGCTCGGTCAAGACAAGCGAAAAAGAGCTTAGAACAAAAGGGAAAGAAGGCCATAATTCAACACAGGAGTAGCAGTTTAGAAGGAACACATTACCTGCCTATTTCCTGTACTCGCTACTAATTCAGGCTAAACGCTTCTTTGGTTCGCCCCTTTTGTGTCATGAAAAAGCATTCATTACTCTAAATGCAGTTTCAGGCTCTGTGTCAGCTTGTAATAGTGCAGTTTATCACCACAGCAAGAGTGAAAAGCACAGAAAAATTAGGTTAATCAATACCACTGCAGTGTGTTTGACATTACATTCAGGAAAAGTTTAGCATGTCATTCCTAACTACAGGCCATAAACTGCCTGGGGTCTGTGTATGCTCTTGCTGCTAACGCTGGTTCTTCATGCAGATCGAGGGCAGAATATGCCGTAAGCTTTTGCTAATCATGCACCCCCTGCAGACCGCTATAGCACCTTGGATTGTAAAAAATATGTCACCACTGCCTCCAATATTCCTCCTCCTGAAAAAAGCTTATAATGTTTCTGAGTCTTTAACTGGCAGACCTCGGCAAAATCCCTAACCAAATGTTCTGTTTAAAACCTGTGCTTATAAGCAATATATATGTGTATATATATAACATTTAAAACTGTTGTTGTTGGGGGCTGGTATTTGTGTATTTATGAGCATTTTGGTACCTTTGCACTGGATCAAGTTGGGAAATGACAAACTGGCACTGCAGAATGTATTTTTGAGGCACTTCGTTAGTAAGGCATGGGATGTAGCATCATAAGCTTACAACCATTGTAAAGAGAAAAAAAAACCATTTTGTGCTGCAAAACCACAGGACTTCCAAAATGTGCAGATTTACATCTATGATAAAAAATATGTGAATTACTTTATTTATGGAAAAACCATGAGCTTTTATAACGAATGGAAATGATCAAATGCTAGTGATGGCTGTGATACTGCTTTGTGATGACAGAAACAAGCTTGTGACATCTTTTTCTAACACTAAAAGTTTACTGCCCAGCCTTTCTTCTCAAAACTTCACATAGTCTTTTGTGTTGTAAACCCCTGTGAAGTAGGTAGTTTCCATCTTTAATTTATGTGTTAAAAGCCATAAATTTGCTTGAAGTTTGCTCAGAGCAAGGACTGAGCACCATGGGTTTTAGCATTTTACAAAGCATTTATGTAGTTTAAAACGCATTTCATATCAGTTATTTTAAATGAGATGTTGTTGAAGATATGTCAGCATTTACTGTAAACCCTCAGTAAAATATTCCTTTTTCTAATAGATACTGTGTACAGCTTATATAATTAATAGTCTGAGATAAAGTTCAAAGACTCAAGGATGAATATCACTCAAATTTGCAGAAATCTGCAGTCCAGATCCTTAGTAGGCTTAAAGAGACATTACTTCATTGAAATCAATGGGGCAATACAGACTTGCTCCAACTCAAAACCTGTACTGGAATGTTTATCTAAAGCTAATTTAAAAATCTTTCATCTTGAAATTGAGTAAGGTAGTTCATAAATATAGGATTTCCTGCAAGAGTTTTGGTATGAGTGCAATTTTTACTTGAACAAGGACAAAAGGGCTACTCTCAGCATAAATTAGAGATAGAACAGGAAGAGGAAAAAAAGGACAATTAGAAAGATTACACTGGTCAACTGATAAGGCTCGAGTACAAGTGAGATATGCTCATCGAATTAACCCTGAGCTTTTTTATACTGAGTGGAGCTCTGATGTGCTATTAAAATTTTGCAACCTAAGGTTTATTTCTGATGTCTTTTTCTACTTACATTTTTTTATATATTCTAAAAAACTCCCTCCCCAGCTTTAGATTAATTTTTTTAAAACTTCAAAGGAGACCATTATAATCATTTAGTCTGAACTTTTGTATAATGCCTGACACATGTTTTGAAGTGAACTAATACTATTTCCTGCATAATAATTTTGTATTCTTATGTCTGTTAGTTTTTTGCACAGTATTTCTACAAAGTGAGATATATTGGTTTCACGGGGGACAGTGTCTCACCCTATGATTTAAGTTGTCTGTAAGGCAAACACAGGCATTCACCCCCACTATTCTTTTATCTATGACTATTGTCAGAGAATAGGTAGCATTTTCTGGGATAGGCCTTCCAAAGCCTTCCAGTGGTTACGTCTTACATGCTAGATTGTTTGGTTCCTGTGCCTGTAAATATTTATTTGGCAATGCATTGTAGTGTTTATAGATTTATTTTTTAAAATGGGTCTTTAAGAATTGCATTTTTTAATTGATAGTTTGAATTATTTAGTTGTGGTTTTGTCATTGGCTACTGTTGTTATCCTAATTTTTAATCATGGGAGAACACATATTTCTGAAAAACTGGAGGGCAAAACTCCCTTCCAGCTCTGGAACACGCCCTCCTCATAGCCAGTTCCTGGTACTGCTTTGCTATAGTAGCATGTCATTTGACAGAGGAGGAAGGACAGGAGCAGACTCCCTAATGAGTTAATCACATATATAAGAGTCTTTCTCCTAAAGGAATCAGTGGTGTTCACGCTTGCAGGCCCGAGTAGAATATGCTCATTCTAAATGCAAACTCAAGAAGGAGTCCAGCCGTGTTTCTGGATGAAATTATCTAGAGGAATTTTGCAGTTGTAAGCCAAATGTCAAATTCAGTGAGAATCCAAGGGGATAGTGATACGACGAGGGTGGCAATAAAGGTGCTTTGGACCACAGAGTGATTCACCTAGTCTTGAGGCCCCCGTCAAGTGTTGGCAACACTGCAGTGGATGCTTGTAGGCAGACCAGTGTCTTTGAGTACTTTATTCTGGCAGCTAATAATAAATCCACTGTATATTTTATCAGCCCTGATATTCTCTGGATAACGGCCAAAGGGAAAAACATTTATCTACCATGTGCATCTACTTAAAAGCTGGAACAAATCTTCATTTTTATTAAACAAGTCACTCAATCGTGGCCTTCATTTTTGCATAGCAAGTGCAAATGATTTTCTGGAGCATTTTTTGCAATTATGCTCTTTCCTGGAAAATCTACATTAGGAAGGAGATACTTTATTAATATCGAATGAAATGTTAACCACCTAAAAGCCAAAGCTGAATGAAATTTTATAATTGTGCCTCTCTTTTAGACTTAGCATATGCATCACCTTTTTTGTACCCTGCGTTTCACCCAACTTCATTTAAATGAATTTTATAGTGCCATATGATGTGATGAACTAAATAAGGGGAATGATAATCGTCATGACTGGCTAAATATGAAGACTGGAAAATTGAGATTGGGACCATTTGCTAAAATCCAGGGGACTGTTTATAGTAATAATAATTTTACTGAGTTTTCAAGTGATTTATTGTCTGGAAAACCATGATAAAATTCAGACATGCTAAGTATTACTGCATTATCAGGCATTATTATGTGGAAAAAAAATTGTGCTATGAAACCGAAAACTTTTGGAACCCAATGTTGGGTCTATGAAAAGTTGTTACCAGAGTTGTATGACAGTTTGGCATGGTCTACTACTAAGAGTATACTGATCATTTTGAAACATGGCATTTTTGATTTGTAGAGATTCATATGAAACTCTAGTCAAACTTCACATCTGCTCACACCACCTGAAAACCCCATGAATGATTCAGAAGAGTTCTCTATAGTTTATTGACACAGTATGTGATTAGATTATTAGAATGTTTTTCAATGTTGTTTAATAGCAGATTGTTTGACAAACAGGCAGGAAGACATGACTGCACACAAGCATTTCAGTACAACTTTTGGGCTTATTAAAAATATGTTTTTGACTATTTTAATTAGGTAGGTTATACTTCTATGGCTAGAAATTTGGATGAACAATGTTTGGAAAGAACAGGCTGAAAACATAAAATTATTTTCTCCTACCACAGCAAAACCATCTGGGTGTTTAAAACAGATAGATGCAAACAGCTCTGCTCTCCTCTGCTTGAGATATGAAGTAATAAAGCTTAACTAAGTGTAAATTATTATTTTTGTCTTAAGTTATTCCTTCTTCCTACTATTAGGATTCAGTAAGATTTTAGTTTGAGAAAACTAATTTAAAGCCCAGTATTGCTGTAACAGTGGGTACTTCTGCTTTGATAATTGGCTGCATCAGGTGCATCTAAAAGATGCAAATTTTTAGGTTGAATATGTTTCTGGAGTATTTGCCAGGAACCAAGGTGCAGCTCCTCTGGGATGCTATTGAGAGCACTCGACATACGTTTCTGGCAGAAGGTATTATCCTTGGGAAGAAAGCACATTTTCCCTCAGGTCCTCTAGTAATTTGTGTATGCACAAGTTTCTGTTAGTAATGGCAACAAAATCTGAGATCATAGAATCATAGAATGGTTAGAATCGGAAGCAGCCTTAAAGATCATCTAGTTCCAACCCCCCTGCCATGGCCAGGGACACCTCCCACTGGACTAGTTTACTCAAAGCTCCATCCAGTCTGGCCTTGAACATTTCCAGAGATCTCTGGGCAACCTGTTCCAGTGTTTTAACCCCTTCACAGTAAAGAATTTATTCCTAATATCTAATCTAAATCCATCCACTTTTAGTTTAAAACTGTAACCCCTTGTCCTATTGCTACACTCCCTGATAAAGAGTCCTTCCCCATCTTTCCTATCATACTTTTCTATCATACTTTGTCACAACACCTGTAGGGAGACAAAACATGTCAGTTGATTTTGTCTTGGGATATTTTGCACATAATTCTGACATAACTGTAATATATTCAAGGAGCCAGAATTACTCTTTACACAACACAATAGAAATTGCAGCTACAGCAAATAACAAACATTAGAAGACGCCATCAAAATCTTTATTAATATATGGATAATATCGTAATATCAATATATAGCCTATATAAGCAATAATAGAACATCAATGAAGGGGAAATACAAGGATTAAGGTGAACAAGCGAAAAAACCGATCTTATGAAAAGCTCAGAACTTCCTACAATGTACTACAACTCCTGCTCCATTTAGTGCTGAGGGCATATGCCATGCCATAGGATGATTCTATATTGTGATAGCTATTCTAAAGAGAGTACTAGAGGTTGTACTGGAATGAAGTTTGATCTCCAATGAGGAAATTGAAATGTATGAAATCAGCTGTTCTTACGAAATGTTCTGACTGCTAAAGGCACGTGGCAACAGTCACAGTTTAAAAAAGACTACGCTTTAGTAATCTTTTGTTCTTAAGTATCTTTTATTCTCTTTTTCTTCCTTATGGGGTCAGTACCCACTGTGATTTCCTACTTGACCAATATAGCATTAACTAGCATTGTCTACAGAAGATTTCTCTTTTAGATTCACCCTGGTGTTCAGGCCCTGTGAGAAAGGTTTATAAGCTCTAGCACTGCAGTAACCATGACACCTACTTAGTGCTGATTCATGTCTCTCTGGCTTCAATCAAACATGAAGGGAGCTTACATCTACTTGCAAAAGATTATGGAGATGTGCCATTATAATATTAATGGTAACCCAAGTCACTATAGCAGAAAAGAAAAGGATTATTCGAATTCTTACAATGACTATGATTTTTTTCAAATCTTGAAAATAATGTTGTTTCCAGTGTCTCCCAATGATAGATCCAAAGGAGATCACCTGGTAGATGGGGATCTTCAAGTCATATAACAATTTGGCTTTGCCATTTTCAGGGAACATAAATCATCATGTGATATTAATCTAAATTCTGCACAGCAGACTTTGCTACAGAACTTTCCATGAGAGAGTAATTCATTGTCCTTAATAAAGGCATCCTGACTAGGAGTCATTTGTTCTTCACTGGCTATGAAAGCACATCACTGATGTAACTTAATCAAGTCTGTATCTTTTGATCGCTAAATCGACATGAGATGAATCCCACTTTTGCTGAGTTTCTCAAAACCTTTATCGAAAAATGTTGCTGATAGATCTTATTCTTTCTGTATTCCTTTCTGAGACAAGGACTTGAAAAGTGTTTAGTCATAAATACTGTGGAACAATGACATTTTGGTGTTATTGTTTTTCTCCCAGAATGTTGTTGAAGCATTCTCATGAGTTTTTACTTTAGCAAACTTAGCAGGGGATGGTGGGATCGTTATCCATATTGAAATATCAGAGCAGTAATGTAGTGTTGCCATGGACAGAAACACTGGACATAAAATAAAACAGTTTCCAAAGCATTATGAATAAAATCAATGTCTTCACCATTTTGCACTGGCATCACACACGGTTCACTGGTTCCTCTATATGATATTGGTGATGTAGATCATTGTTCTAACCTCCTGTTAAGTAATAAGAAATATGATAGGTATATTTGTGTGTATAAATCCCGTGTATATGGAGTACTGTATCTCTGCATTTGAGAAGAGGAACGTGCTATCATTCATAGAACATCTGTGATCAAATCAAGAGCTTTAAGCATAGTATAACAAAGTTCTGAAGTATTGCAATTGTATATATGGCTATATAAATATGTGTGTATTTATACAGTACTTAAACATCTTCATTTGATCACAGCTGTTCCATTTGGTGTGCAGATGTACTTGCATTTTAATCTGCAAAACCTCAAGTTTGTGGAAACCTTGACTGGTGAAAATATGAAAAGCATATTTCAAGGTTTTATCTTGCCTCTGCTTAAGAAATGCTATGAAACGTGATGTGAGACATGGAATGTTCCATCAAGTTGTATAAATAAGTGAAAACATTTGTCCTTCTAATTCCCTCGAACCATGTAAATGCTGTCAGGATAAAATGGCTGTTAAGAAAATGGAACATAATTAGACCTGACTTATTCCAAATACCCTCAGTATAACTCAAACTGAGGAAGCTTAATATTTAAGAGGAGGCAATTAAGATAGCAGTCTTTTTGCTTAACATTTCTCCTCAGTGTTTCTTTGTCAAGCAGTTTGGGTTGTTTATATTCAGTATAGCTTCTTTATATAATATGACAGGAAAATGCTGGCATTCTCTGGGGCACTGGTGGTATAGTGTGACTGCTACTACAAGAGAAAGGTCTGCAATAATTCTGCTATTCCTCTGAAAAGAACTCTTTAAATCAACAGAGGACTGAGATTCATTCTTTTTGTCTGAGTATGAATAACTAAGACAGTTCATTAGTTTTGGATTTCACTTATTGAATCATTGTAAACAAAAGGAGGAACACATTCATAAATGCAAAAACGAATCTAAACAAAATATTTCTTTTTTTTTTTTTTGTAATTTAAATTGGAATTTCCAGTTGGATTAACTTTTCTTTTTTATTTAGATTGTAGTTTCCTGAGACAAGAAACTTTATACAGTGTCTAGCATCTGCAAGTCTCTACTATGGAGGCTCCTCTGTGCTACTCCAGTAAAACTGGAAATCTGATTTTAAGTACACACTTATATATCTTTATGCCAGTTAGGATGAAATTGTCAAAATACTGAAAGTCATATTTATTCTTTTCTTTATTTGACGGGTTATTGCCAGGCCAGAAAATTTTGAAATAAAAAAGATAAACCTCCTAAAACAGCCTGTATATGTATACAGGTCACTTTACTGTATCTCAAAGTCTGAGGGGAAAAAATAGAATTAATTTTACCTGTTTTATTGTTATTTTCAATTAATATGTGTAAGTTATTATGAAGTTATAGACTGTAATCAGTAGTATTTCAGATATTGTGTTTAATTTTAGATTTCTGTCTCAATTGAATTATGCCTATTAAGTCAAACAGTGGGGCAGCATGATGATTTTTATTAAAGTTTTTAATTTCTTTAAACATCTGTAAATCTAATCAAGCATAGACTATCTTCTCTGGAATAATACAGATACTACATCTTGTCTATTTCAGCTACAGTGTAGGTTATTTAATTCTGGAGCTGAACAGAGTTTCATTACAGCGAGCATTTAGTGCAATTTTTAATTTCCTGGGTTTGCCACATGTCTCAAGTTCCTTGCTATAAGTTTGTTTCAGTTGCATCGAGACTTGTTAGCCAATAGTTGGCTCAGTTCTAATTGAATACATCACATTCCTTTGTGGATACAAGCATAATAAATGACGCAGCGGGATCAGTCAGAGTAACCCATTCGAACAGACAGACTTTGAGGCTTAACCGTACAATGTATGACAGTAATGATAGACATCTTTACTGAATGTTGCTAAGCAAAATAAAAAAACCTACATGAAATATGAGAGATACATCGGTGTATTTGCGTATTTTTGTCCGTTGAAATGACAAGCATGATGATGAAATAAGCTTTGTGTCAGCTGCGATGGCTACATTCTTCTATGTTCCTAAAAGAATATCCTGTAAGTTTTCCTATGCTGCCTACCATACCCTCAACTTTGCTTTCTTGGGACTAAGTATAGGACTGATGGAGTAGTGAGGTTACAGATATATCCACTCTTAAGCTTTTCAAATGAGACAAAATAAACAGAGAACACGAAGAAGAGGAAATGTAAAATGAAACTTTGCTCTGATTACTCTGATAACTTCCCTGACCAACGAGGAAAAAATACACTTACAAAAGATATGGGTAGTGCATTTATGCAAACACTGGCAAGTTAGTGAGACAGGTGGATAGAAACAACTCATATTTTAAAGAGAGGGCAGTGATATAGCGTTCAAGCATATTAATTAGAAATAAGATCTGTCAGAATTATTTGTTGCTAAAATGATAACCAAAACAAAGATTGTGGCTCCTTAATGTTGGTGCTGGGATAACTATCCTTGGTTTTATTTAGAAACTCCAGCTTTATAATGTGTGCTTCTGTTGATAGAATAGATATGATTTCCGTTCCCAGCTGAGTGATTTATGAATCATGAAGATCCGCCATACCTCTCTGTCTAAACTTCTATCTAGTCCAGACAGAGAAACTGAGTTGGAATCATTCTTCAGCTGCCAGTAGATGCATCCCTCACAATAAAATAGGGACAGATAATTCACAAAGAATGATCTATTGGCTGTAATCAGACCATCTTTCATATTCATGAAAGCTGATAGGAATTTTAAAAGATCTCTTCAGAAGTAATTTTTTTTCCAAATAGCATTTTTTTAATTATAGAGTTAATACTCCATACTAATATTCTTCTATCCATTAAGTAAATTAATTATTTGGGAGATTTGATCAATTAACTGAGACACATAAGGGTTTGGGGTTTTTTTGTCTGACATTGGATGAGTTAATTTTACTATGAAGGCCCAATTGCCTAGTCACAAAAATATTTTAAATCTTAAAAAATGAGAAATTTTCCTTTTTCACATGTTCAAATGATAATATATTCTAATGAATATTTATTAACAGAAATTTAAGAGTTGTTCAAATACATGAAATAATTTTTTGAAATTTTCCATTATTTTAAATATTTTTTTTGGTATTGGATAATTTCTTAAAAAATATTTGACTTTTCAGAATATCGGAATATCCTTATTGTTTCACATTTTTCTTCTCTGTTGTATGCCATCTATCTTCCTGTACTTATCTGCATATCTAATTATTTTCCCTGTAGCAACTAAGTATCTTTAAATACATACTAGAAGAAGAGAAGATGTTTAAGGCACTGAAGTTCTGGAACATAAGAAGGACACGGGCCTGTTGGAGTGGGTCCAGAGGAGGGCCACAAGGATGGTCAGAGGTCTGGAGCACCTCTCCTGTGAAGACAGGCTGAGAGAGTTGGGGTTGTTCAGCCTGGAGAAGAGAAGGCTCCAGGGAGACCTTATAGCAGCCTTCCAGTATCTGAAGGGGGCCTACAAGAAAGCTGGAGAGAGACTTTTTACAAGGGCATGTAGTGATAGGATGAGGCGAAATGGCTTCAAACTGGAAGAGGGTAGATTTAGATTAGATATTAGGAAGAAATTCTTCACTCTGGGGCTGGTGAGACACTGGAACAGATTGCCCAGGGAAGTTATGGGTGCCCCATCCTTGGAAGTGTTCAAGGCCAGGCTGGATGGGGCTTTGATCAGCCTGGTCTAGTGGGTGGTGTCCCTGCCCATGGCAGGGGCGTTGGAACTAGATGACCCTTAACGTGCCTTCCAACCTAAACCATTCTATGATTCTAAGTTCTAAATGTGAGTTAGCTAATATTTTCCTCACTCTGAATAGTGTACGTAGTCTAAAAACAGGTATTGGATATGGAAATCTATAAGACAAAGGTCGATCTTTGAATAAACTTAAAAAGAGCTGGGTGATGTCTTATTGGGATTTCAGGATGGAATTGTGCTCAAAAGTACCACACTACCAATTTCTTAGAAAAAAAAAAACCCAAAACAATTAAAGTAGTTGTTTCATCTTGCACAGGGGATATGGGGGTAATCTGACATTTCAATCACTGGAACAAATGAATGCTATATAAATGAATGCTCAGTGGGTGCAGCAGATAGCGGTATGCATTCATTCTAAAGATATGCTGAGAAATATTTTTACAAGATAATTAAATTAGTTTTAAAAATCATGGGGTTTAATCCGTGGAGAGACAAAATTACTTTTTTTTTTTCTTCTCAGATATTGTTGCTGAAATGAATAGAAAACTGAATTTTTGCTTGAGAATCCTGTGTCTTGCATGTCTCACCTCCTTCTGCAGCCTTTGGCATGGTATCCTCCTGAAGTTCTTACCTCAAAATGCCTCAGCCAGACAAGAATCATGATGTGGCTGGGGGAACACCCCAGCAGTATTTGGCAGGACTTAGAGGGGCAAAAGGGTATGAGAAGGATGTTTCAACAAACACAGAGAAACAAAAGCGCTCAAAGATGAGATACAAAAGAACTCAAAGATAAGAAACATTGCAGTATTGGAATAATGGGAGGAAGCAACACAAACCAGTCTCTCATATTTAGACCCCTTCAGCAGTGGATGATCTGTCAGAATGCATCCATTTTATAAAATCAATATACTTGTTCATGATGTTTGTAATTGCATTCCTGATATATTAACTTTGGTCACAGTTATTTATTGTGTCATGCTAAATTGAAATTAAACTGAAGGTTGGTTTTTTTTTTTTTGTTTTAGGTTGGGTTCTTTGTCTTAAACTTGCTGGGTGTTTGGCAGGTGGTTCTTAGGCTCTTTCTCATAAACATAAAGCACAAGGTATGCAAATAAATCTCAACAGAAAGATTCATTACATAGGCTGTGCTCTGAGGAATATAAAACATGGATTTAAATGCTATCTCTACAGTGAAAGTTACTTATTTCCTGAACTTAGAGTAAACTCCTGGTGAAGTATTTAGAAGCTCTGTGTAAATTGTCTTTGTGACTAGGCTTTCTTGCTCTACACAGAATAACTTTAGGTTTCTGAGACTAACCTCACTGGCCTAGTTCAGTTTGAGATGAAGCAGAAGAGAAGTGAAAATTTAAAGATGTCTTAACCCAACGCTGGGAGAGTTACTGTCCAAATTAAGTGAACTCTAAAATTTCAAAGTATCGTAAAGCTGGGAGGCTTTTTATTCAGAGCAAGTACAGCTACATTTTACACCTAGTTCATGGAATACAAAGAAAAGACTGCAGTCAATACTATATTTAATAATCCAGTTTAGTAAGCAATAATTGGACAGTGCTTAGAAGCATTTTTAAAAATGCCATCAAGCTGGATCTTTAGTTATAAAATGTGAAGTTTTCTGCAAGTCTTTGCAGTTCTCTGCAGATCTTCTCAGATGGGAATATTTGCATTCATTATGATTTCTTATAAAGCTTTTTACTTCTACAACAGCAGCTTGCCAAGAAAACAACAATACTTGAATCGAAATCAGAGACTGACCTTCAAAAGCATGAAGTTAACCTCTTGGTGCATGAGATTTAGAATCAAATTTCATGTATATGCTTTTTTCATGTATATGCTGTTTTTTGAACTTTTTTTTTTTTTAATTTGTGTGGTTATGACAATGTTCCCACATCTAGAAGTCTGGGGAATGCTAATTTACGCGACTGGTTGGAGGGCAGGTCTCTGCCTTTATTGACAGATGAAGGGCAGTTAATGACAAACGAAAATGAAGGCATGACTGATCCAAGAAAAGATAGAAAAGCAACTATACATCAACCTGCTTATGAATATCCAAAGGGTGGGTGTCAAGAGGATGGGGCCAGACTCTTTTCGGTGGTGCCTGGCGACAGGACAAGGGGCAATGGGCACAAACTGGAACACAGGAAATTCCATCTCAACATGATGAAAAACTTCTTTACTTTGAGGGTGACAGAGCACTGGAAGAGGCTTCCCAGGTAGGTTATGGAGTCTTCTTCTCTGGAGATATTCAAAACCCGCCTGGATGTGTTACTGTCCAGCCTGCTCTAGGTGAGCCTGCTTTGGCAGGGGGGTTGGACTAGAGGATCTCTGCAGGTCCCTTCCAACTCCTGCCATTCAGTGATTCTGTGATTCTGGTGAGGCAACACGCAGAGGACTATTTTCCTACTGTATGTTGTTTAAACAAGGATAGCTAATGACCCAGGTGGGCTGAAGAGCATAGGAGACGGGGAGATGACCTAGTGAAGGAGTGGCCCTCAACAGTTACCTCTCAGCTCATTTAAGCACAAGCATTCACCTGTGAAAGTTTGCAGAAGGGAAGGTGTATTTGGTTTCTGTGGCAAGGTTTTGGTAATGGGGGGGCTACAGTGGTGGCTTCTGTGAGCAGCTGCTAGAAGCGCTCCCCATGTCCAATAGACCCAATGTCAGCCAGCTCCAAGATGGACCCGCTGCTGGCCAAGGCTGAGCCCATCAGCAATGGTGGTAGCGCCTATGTGATAACATATTTAAGATGGGGGAAAAGTTACTGTGCATCAGCAATTACGGCTGAAGAGAGGAGTGAGAATAACTCTGCAGACACCAAGATCAGTGAAGAAGGAGGGGGAGGAGGTGCTCCAAGCACTGGAGCAGAGATTCCGCTGCAGCCCATAGTGAAGACCATGGTGAGGCAGGCTGTCTCCCTGCAGCCCATGGAGGTTAACAGTGGAGAAGATATACACCTGCAGCCCTTACAGACCCCATGCCGGTGCAGGTGGATGCTCCTGAAGGAGGCTGTGACCCCAAGGGAAGCCTGTGCTGGGGCAGGGTCCTGGCAGGACCTGTGACCCTGCGGGAGAGGAGCCCACACTGGAGCAGGTTTGCTGGCAGGACTTGTGACCCCGTGGGGGACCCACACTGGAGCAGTCTGTTCTGGAAGGACTGTACCCCATGGAAAGGACCCATGCTGGAGCAGTTTGTGAAGAACTGCAGCCCGTGGGAAGGACTCATGTTGGAGAAGTTTGTGGAGAACTGTCTCCCTTGGGAGGGTCCCCACATTGGAGCAGGGGAAGAGGGTGAGGAGTCTTCATCTGAGGAGGAAAGAGCGTCAGAGGCAATGTGTGATGAACTGATCACAACCTCCATTATCCGTCCCCTTGTGCCACTCAGGGGGAGGAGGTAGAGAAAATCAGGAGTGAAGTTGAGCCCAGGGAGAAGGGAGGGGTGAGTGGAAGGTGTTTAAGATTTAGTTTTTATTTCCTACTATGCTACTCTGGTTTGGTTGGTAATAAAGTAAAATAATTTCCCCAGACTGAGTCTGGTTTTGTCCATGACAGTGATTGGTGAATGATCTCTCCCTGTCCTTATCTTGACCCATGAGCTTTTCATTATATTTTACTCTCCCCTGTCCAGCTGAGGAGAGAGAGTGATCGAGTAGCTTTGGTGGGCACCTGGTGTCCAGCCAGGGTCAACCCAGCACAGAAGGTGTGAAAACTGGAAGTGACAGTGTGCATACAAGAGTTTGAGGTCATGATGGAGAAGAAGAAAGAGGAGGCAAATTGTTACTAAGATCTACGTCTGGAGTTCAAAGACAAATGAAAATGGCAGTCAGGAGATCATAAAGGAAAAGAGACAATAAGATAATCACCAGAAAGGAGGGTGCCAGAGAGGAGGAAAGACAGTCTTACACCAACATCAAAAAAGCGGAGTCCTATGATTGGGATTATTTTGTCAAAAACATTCATCAGCCTGTTGCCATAAAACATAAAATTAAAAAAAAACATTTAGTAGGTGTGGTATCATAAAGTATCATATTTTGGAAGTATCTGCCTTCCAGAAGATATCTGCCACAAAGAAAGGTATAAGATTTGTTTCATAGATAAATTTCTCTTAAAGCAAGCAATTCATCAGCCAGATATCACATCTGATGAAAAGACAATATTTAGTTAATCACAGTATGAGGCTGTGGCCGTGGACAAATCCAATATGACTCTCACACTAGAGAATGTATTTCCAGGACACACTGTCACAGTGCACCAATGAGACTTCACACAGAACCTCATTTATAACAAATCTGCTATACGGAAGAACTAAATGAAAACAGAGCTACTGCTTTCATTTAATAGACAGATTTATAAGGCCTACATTGATAACCAGGAGGCTGGAAAATCTATCTTATTAGTGAAAACTGAAAGATAGAAAATTGAAGATTATGGGGAAAAAGTGTTTGAAAAATACATCAATAGGGTATGCACCGGAAAGGAAAGTAATAATTTCATCTAGCTGAAAGATAGATAATGCTGGTATAGGAAGAAACAGATATAAACTGATGATGGGTAGAAACATTCGGGCTGTAAACGAAAGTAATAATTAAAATTAGGGAAATAAAAATCTAGAAAGCAAACCAACCTCTTAGTTAATGTGGTGAGGGAAAAACCTAACATTTAAGATGGAACCTGGCTGATGCATGAGATGAGCTAATCGTGTGCGTATCTCAAACACTGGGAGACAGGACTTAATGATCCAGGATGCCTCTTGTAATCCTATGACCCTGACTTTGAAGTCATTTTCATGCAATTGAAGATACTGTTCTCGTAACCCGCAAACAAGCTTGAATACTTAGAAATGGAGGAATAAAACTGCATCCTTAAGGATAAACATGGGAGAGACTTCATCCAAGATATGTCACTGCTGTCATTAAAGAAGTTGATGTACTGCAGCATCTGTCTCTGCAAGTGATGAGTGGTGTGCAATGTCAGTTCAAGACCTACATGACATTAGTGAAAAGAAATCTTTGGAACGTAAATCCCTTGGCACTGGCACAGCATATAGTACCATTCCTGATTTTTATTCATTTCTGACTCAGGCAAGGCAGTGTTTTATTTCACTGCACAGTTTTACTGATTATTTTGAAGTACTAAACTTTAAAATTTCTGGTTTCTCCAAACAAATTAAAAATAATAGCATGGAACCAATACTGATAAGGTTCTAGCTCCAGCCAGGAGGAAAAAAGGACTACTCTCCATGGAGGATAAGTTTTCTGGCTGATAGTATCGAATAAACCTGTGGCGTAGATTGTAAGATTTTATGGTGTAAGGGGCAAATACCACTGCCAGTGGGACACCGTGGGAGCTGTACCGCAAGATCAGAAGAGAATGCCTAGCAATACTCTGGGAGATTACAACTCTGGGGGAATCCAAATGGCCTCACTTGGTGACATGGCTTGGATAACAACAGATAATAAGGAGAGAGTATGAGTGTAAACTATGGGTGTGAACAAACTACCTCACCCACCTCTGAGTGAGAGGGTTTTAGCCAAAACTGGTAATACTATGAGGAAATCAGCTGTAGTGAAATTTGCTTCAGGTGATCATCAGCCTGACTGAACAGTAACCAAAGTTCTGTCAAGAGCCTGTGGTGGAAAGAAAGAGTCAGCTGAAGTATAAAATGAAATTAAGTATAAAAGAATAAACATTTTTAACAGCAGTAAGATACTTTGGAACTGGAAGATGGAAACAGCAGCAGACAAACCTGGTTTGACACTACCAGAACTTTCTCCACAGCATAACCCTGCCTTGGCCAGAAAGAACGTCCTCCCTGTTGGATGCCACAAGCAGCCAGTGTCCAGCACATGCACTGACAATATGGGTTGCAACAAGGTGGAGATCCACACCTGGGGTCTGCATAGGTGACCTTGTAAGGGGACCTTCTCACCACTGTGAGCATTATCAGATAGTAGGGATTGCATAGTTACACATAAAGTTGGAGCACCTCCATCTCCACCAAGAGGTCTACATATAGGGGAACACACTTGTTTTTTCTTAGACTCATTTGAGTGGCTTTTCCCTGTGATATCTGTCATTTGTGTCTATCATATGTATTTGTATGCAGGAGACACTAATAAAAGTAGGCAGACATCCCAGGACCGTGCTTTCAAGATACCCTATATGCCTTGCCTTCCAGCATCTTCCAAATGTGAAAGAGTTAGAACTTCAAATTAGTCTTTCCTAACCTGGAATCTGGATATGTTTATTAAGTATTTTACCCAGGGCTTCCTGGTTCACAATCCCTTGGGAACGGTCCCTGCTTTTTTCTCTGTAAAGGTTTTCATTTAGCAATCGTTAATCATCTTTCAGTCTTCTCAACAGTCTCCTTATACCTGCAAAGATATTCAGGGACTTTCCCTATGCGTCTTTAAGAAGAGTTCCTTACCAGCTCCTTCTCTGTAGCTCCTCACAGGCTTCCAAACACTTGATGGATTTTCATCCACCCGATGGAACAGTGTTGTTTAATTTCAGGTATGCTGGCCTCTAGCAAGGCCAAATAGTAGTTCAAATGGTACAGTAGATATTTGCACAATTAAATATATCTCCTTTTGGTGGTCTATGGGGGCACATGGCTGGAGGGGATCACAGGCCAACATGCAGTAATTCAGAAGTCATCTTTTTTGTGTGCCACAAGAAACATAGGTTTTCATGCACTTCAGAAAACTCCATAACAGGCTTCAAAGCACCTAAAGATGAAACTACAACTGTTGTGTGCAATAGCAGAGCATGAGAGTTTAAAAGCGTATTTTTAAGCCCTTTGGAGGAGTGGTTAGCCCCATTTGTGACCCATTTGTGAACCAGTCCTCAGTCAGCCTCACACAGAGCTCTTACAGACCAAGCCACCAGATCCACCGAGAAGTAACATAACTTGTCCAAGTTAAATTTCATTCTTATGATGAGAACTTGCATAAAATTTACATACCACCTATGTTTTAAAAAAACAGGAAGTATTTCAATGCATAGGCCTTCTGCCCAGAAGTAAGTCAGGGAGAAATGAAGATGTCATATTTCTGAATGTCAGAAACAGCCAAAAAAATGCATTTAGTTTCTGCTTGCTTCAGCCTATTGTACCTCAAAAATGACCTCATGCCTTTTTTATGTCTTCTGAGCTAGTTCCACTTAGATTAGGTACGTCATTATTATTAATTTTACTATTCTACTTATTTTCTTCTCCCTACTGACTTTAAATATATGATTCATAGTCGGATCAAGCCCTAATAGGTATTACTTCCCTTAGCCATCTGGCCACAGCCTGGACAATACTTGAAGTTAAACCTGAATTTTAACTTCTTGAAGAAATAATTAAATCAGTGTTAGCAGCAGTCCATGTGGAAAGCATCTGCCTAGTAATTCATTACCACCAGCCTGTCTCTAATTTGCCTGTGCACATGGTACCCCTACAGTAGTGTAAGAGAGGCAACAGATCATTTATATAAATTAAAATCAATAGGGGGCTGAGTACTAAGCCCAGTGGAATATCCTCTGGGCAAGTGGAAATTTTAGAGGCTATGGACTTAATCTTAGCTGCTTGGCTTCTTTCATCAAGGTAAGATTTAAAAAGATTAATTATAAATTATGAAATATTAATACCTGGAAAGCTTTTGAGTGAAGATATTATATTTCTGCAGAGTCAAAATGAAGGCTTCTTCAGGTTTCAGAGCACAGTATCAACATGCCGAACTTTTTCAGCTTTAAAAAGCTTTTTATTTTCAATCTCTCTAAAGGGATTTTTTTCTCTTTCCCTGAATAATATATTTTTTAAAATAATTCCTTTATTAATAAGAAGTATAATTTGTGATATCTTTGAAATGTATTTATTGGCCCAAAATCAGAAAGGAAAGTGTTCTTCATTCTGTACTTCTATTACAATGTAACTGTCATTTCTTTATGCGTGAAGTTTGGGAAATTCATTCTGCCCTTGACTTCAGTAGGAGCACTGGTTCTCAGGGCTGTGATTTACACTAGGTGAGAATCAGGCCCAAAGCCTTCATGAATATATTTATATATAGAGAATGAATATATAGGTAGATAAATCGATAGATAGATGTTTCTGACATTCAGAACATGCACCCATCTGAAGGACGAAAAAGTCCCTATTATTGTAATGGCTGCAATGCTGCATTTCACAGAACAGTTAATGAGATCTGGATGCGTTGAGTGACTTATTTAAAGTAATTCAGCAAGCAAATGGTGGAGTCCCAAAGCCCCTTGCTGTCACCGTTAGACAGAAAACACCGCTTCTCTCCATGGGTTAAAGTTGACAGGCAATAAAAAAAACCCTTTTCTTAAACAGTGAGCAGGTAATAATTCATGCTAAAATCTACATTTTTAGTTTCAAGACATATACGTTAGCCTCCCACAGAATTATATTATCATTTAATTTGTTCTTTTCTGCCCTCACATCTTGTACTTTAGTCCTGTTTACAATTCTGCTTATTCTCATTTAGCCTGGATTGTAAACGCTTTGGTGCAGGGAATGTATCTTTACTGATATTGTGAAGTGCACTGCTTATCTATTGCATGGTACGGGTAATACATAATGAGACAATCTGGGTCTTGTAAATCTAAATTAAATGTAGTTCTGGGAACCTTGGTCTTATATATTGAATGTTTTCCATGTCTTGCTTTTGTCAAGCAGCACTTATCCAGAAAATAATTATATGCATGTGACCAATAGGCAATTGCTAACAGATACTGCCATCTCATATAAAGTGTTTTGTTTTGAATCAAGCACAACTTTTACTTTCTGCACTTTGTTTCTAAGGATACAGTCATGAACAGGGAACATTTTCCTCAGGAGCTCATCTGTTCCTGCTGCTTATCCCTCACCTGAAGTCATAATCCTTTGTTTGTGGCTATAATCAGCTCTGCAGAAACTAATTGTGATGTCACAGGCAGAAGATTATGACTTCGGGGGCAGAACAAACAGCAGGAGCAGGTGACCTTTAAAACATGAGGCATCTCTTTTCATGCAAAGATCGTACAAACCAAAAATGTGAGAGAAGAGAAACGTGCCTATCTTCTTTGAGACAAAAATATTAGTTCGGATTCATAAAAGGCATTAATTGGCTTGCAAGAGTTAATTTGAAGTGAATTTCTCTGTGATTATATCAAGGAGAGATAATATATTCAGTATCTGATGAATTATTAAGGTTGGTTTCTAATTTCTTGTTTAATTAAATGACAGATGCAACTACTGATGCAATCAGCAACTTATCTATATTTTCACGTAAAGCTGGAATCATGTAACAACTCATTTCCTGACTAGCTGACTTTTACTGTGAACTCAGTTATAAAATGGGTCAAATTTTAAAAGGTTTCTGCTTTTTCCCTTTCTCTTCATGTAGTAAACTGATCAGAGGGACTTGTATTTGATAGCTTTCTAAGGGAATGTTTGCATGAATTCACAGCTTGTTATATGATAGCATTAAAGAATCAGAGTTGTTCTGTGGGGTTTTTTTTTTGAATTTGTGGAATAGTCAGAAGTTTGATAGTGCAATATTGCTTGTACTATCCAAATTTTTTTCTTTAGTCCTATTCTGAGAAACTGTAACTCCGAGGGCTTAGCTTGGAATAGTAAGAACTGGTATAAACGTAAGTAGCATATTAAAGTTTCATAGGGAAGCTTCTTGAGATCAATTTCCAGTGGAAATCCCTATTTATGGCATGTTATTATTGAGATTAGGACTACAAATGTGGTTCCGTCACCACAGATGACAGATCTGTTCTCCATATGAAAGGAGTGTACCAACTAACATGTTGATGTTGGTGGTCTGGGTACCAGTCTATGAGGAGGCTGAGTGAAAACAGACATTTATTTTAGATAGGATTCCTACTCTTTTTTGCTTTCTTTTCTTCTTTGGATCACATTCAATTCTACAGAAATTCTTATATGCTATAATCTATCTATAATCTATGTATTTTGGTCTAGGTAAATGACACTGAGGGAGTCACTTTATTTTCACGTTAGGATAAGATTTCGTTCCTGAAGTAGGACTCTCTTTTCAGTATGAGATTCATTTATCCTGAATGGTCCTGAATTTGTAAACAGCTTCACATCCACTTTGATCAGAGATGTGAACTTTACTTAAACAACTGCCGCCTTTAAAATATAAAAGGGCTATTGCCCAGCGCCAACTGTTTATTGACCTGCAATCTTGTCATGAATTTTGTGCTTAGGGATGCTAGCCACCAACAGGTTACAATTTTAAGTTTTTTTTACTGAAGGCAGCTCAGGGAAAAGTGTGGGTCTGCTCTGAGAGCTCAGATAAACCATTCTGCGTCAGTTTTGTGATCTGTAAATTGCAGAATACAAGCACCATTACTATTTTTTTTTTGAGGTCAGTGGCTGCAGAAGTGCCAACAAATAGTACTAATGAGCAAATCAGTATTGGAAAGTCACATAGAGTCTTGTAACTGATTTTCAAACACCATTAACCAGTTGAAAGTGGAACTGTGTAATTTGTGTACGCAATCATGATCACTGCCCCAACCAACTAAGTATATAACTGATCACAGAATTTTATACTCAGAATTTTTGAAAAAAGCCCAAAACCAAAAACCACACACACCCCCCAAAACAACAAAACAAAGCAAAACAAAAAAACCCGAACAACAAAAATCCCCAAAACATATCTCCCCTATAAGCACCTGTGTGTGCTGAGTTTACTACATTGGTGTTAGTTCAGAATTATGAAGAATCTGCATTTTTAAAAAGCAAATTGAAGGAAAGGTATTTTTATAATGTATATGATTAAGTTATGCAAAAATACCATTCTGTTATTACAACATTTTTACAGGTAGTACCAAAGAAGCCCAGGAAAGCATGGGAAAGCATTAGGCAATTAAAAGAAAACCTTACTTTTTCTTTCACAGGTGCTGTAAGTGGCAGATGGTATTAGAATATTCTTGAAAAGTATAATAGACAATTTAATAAAAACCTGTATTCCTTAATGGTACATAAATTAACTACAGTATTTTTACAGATTTAGCATGCAAACTTATTTCCTTTGATAAATATTTTAATTTTTTCCCCCTGTAACGATCCAGCCTATTTTGCACACTGGTGGAGAGTAAACTTCTCCCAGCATTTCTCCTGACCTTTTACAAATTCTAAAATTACTGCTAACAAAAAAATGTTTCCAATTTAATCTCACTAATTACGATTATTCCAGGACAGAGCACCGTAGACATAATGGTCATTGACATAATAGCAAAGATGAGCTGAATAAGAAAGCATCTATCAACATTACTTGCAACAAAGCTACATCTCTTTATGTCCTATTTTTATATGCAAAGAAAAACAACTCTGTAAGGTTTTTAAAGTTTTTATCATTATGTATACAGTAAATGCTTTTATGGAAAATCTTATTAAATAAATTCCAGGCTGCAAGGAGAAAATAAAACCATAATTTAGTTCCTTATTCTACCACAGCTCATGTATAGCTACATCTGAGGGGTGCCTTTACCTTAGAGCAAGAAAAACGTAGCTTGTCATTTCTCTAAATAAGGCATTGCTAAAATATTTAAAAATCTCTACCACAAGACCAGTAAAAATTTGAATCCAAAGGGGAAAAAAGTTTATTTTTCATCAGCTCTAGATCTCAGTGTAGATGCCTTAACTATTTGATACAAGAAAAAAATAATATTCCCATCAATGAACACATCAGAAATGTTCTATTTTCTGTGACATTCAAAAAGTTAGTAACTATCTTTGGAAAAAAATATTAGAAGATGCAATATCAAATTCTGTTTATAGAGTCTTTTATGTTATGAAGCAAACTGCCCCAGGGCTAAGAGCATAACCCAGCTGCAGAATAACCCCTGGAAAAAAAAAGAAGTTATAAAAGCTTCCTACTTTATTATTGTTATTATAATAGATGTTTCACATTATTTACAAGCTCATTATAAGTTATCATGAATTATTAAAACTAGGCTTCACTTGTCAGAGTAAATGAAGAAAATATATTTTGTGGTGTGTTGTCTTTCATTTTTGTTGCAAAACTAATTCTCGAATTTAGTAAATTACAGTAGGTTTTTACAGCTGTTAAGTATGATTCAGTGAGTTTCTTTTGTGTTAGTGATTATATTAGGTGCACTTGTACATGTTGCTATAACATACCCTAAACATAGCTTTTTTTAAAAGAGATCTTTGCCTTGTTCAGCTTTCTGAAATATAATTGGGGATTCCTCCATAGAATTATTCTGCTAAAGAATGAGCTATAAAATACCTTCTTGTTCTTTTTAGAGCTTTTTAATCAAAGCACGTTTTATCCTTTGTTTAACATTTGCTAGCAAGAGCAAAAGATACACAATAAAATTAAGGCAACAGAAGCAAAACTTCAGTGACGCTTAAGGGCGGCTTGAGATTATGGAGCAGCTGCTCACACCCATTCTAAAACTGAGAGGTCTGTAAATTCTTAGTAGCCTAATAAACTGATTCTTGGAAAGATGATGGGAATTGCCTAACTGTTGGCATCCATTGGAGGGACATTCCTCTATTTCTCTAATATAAGGGACCCGATCTTCAATTTAGAAGATGAGCGAGCAGCACACGATCCCTTCCAGTCTGTTGTAGTCTGTACAATGTCAGGTTCAGAGAATTAGAAGCAAAAGAACTGAACACAAAGTGTAATTTCTGTTACATAATGGTGCTTTTTTTAATAACTTCACAATTTTTTTTTCTTTATGTAACTACGCTAAAATAAAAAGATGTGTTCCTTGTTAACCTTTGTGTTGCAGCAGATACACTTGATGAATTCCTTTAGGGTAGGAAAAAAAACACTCAAAACAGTCCTCCATGTAGGATCTATGAAATACATAGACGTAACATTCAGTGTCTAGTACAATGCACTTCATCTCCCTCTAGTTAAGATTGTTACCCTTTGAATGGACTACCTCAGATTTTCTTTTATATTTAACACCTCCATTCAGAATTTGGGGCTTCTCATCTCTTGTATATCCAACCAGCAGAACTGTCACCTTTATTCACTGATGCAAGTATTTTCCTACTTAATACCTTCTATTTAACAGTGTATGGAAGGACTCTGTTGGTTCTAATGTCTAAATATATTTATGGGCTCTGAATTTATAATTTCTGGCAAGTACTGTATTCTGTTTGGAAATCCCCATTTCATTTTGTTCCTTCAGTTACAATTTCTCTTAGAATATGAGAAATAGCAGTCATATAGCCAGAGGTGGTAAAACGGAAAACTACCTTTAAATAGTTTTTGTTTAAGTAAAGAAATCAAGAGCTTTGCTCCAGAGATTCACTTTCATATACTTTAAATGCTTTCATTTCCAAGATGACTGTCAATATGCACCGATCTCAGAGGTTTTAAACCAAAAATGAAGTTTTACTTTGGAATCCGGTCCTTAGTCACAAAAAGGTATCAAAGATAATTATTTTTATTTGCTGTCAGTATCATAGTAGAATATCTGAAGAAAAAGGCTAATTTTAGTCGTGATTACTGAAATATGGTATAAATAACATCAAACACATAATTAATAGCTACCATCAGTATAATTAATATTGATGGTAACTATCTAAGTTGTAATCTAACAGCTTCCTTTCCCAACCCTGAAGAGTTTTACTTATATTTTTTTCCTTCTTTAAAGATGTTTTGTTAGTGAATGGCAGGGGTCTTCTGCACGCACTGTTTCTGTATAAAAACAAAGCTTACATGGATTAGCATACCTTAAGTTATGCAGGTGGATCATTCTAGCTCATTAACCTTTGAACTTAACCTTTCAGGAGGTTATATTCAGAACTAAATTCCATTATATTTTCAATGAAGCAGTTTGGGATTTATCGGTTAGATATTATTATTAACAACTTTGTGGTTAATAATATGATGATAATAAGATGATAATAATAAGATGAGCTTTAAGATAGTACAATTATTAGAAAATTCATTAGGAAGAATAAATTTCCAAAGTTTCTCACGAAGTTTTGAAACACAGAGCACTAGCCGATGACTTGTCATCTGTTACATTTCAAACTCTTTGCCTGACTACCCTAATGTATGATTTTTTTATTTAAGATGCTTTGATTAGTGAACAAGAGCACACAGTAAATGGCTCTAGTATACACATTCATTTTTCTTCTTTGACATACGAAATACGAAACAGGTCACACTAATTAATCAAAACTTTTAGCATAGCAGGTGGGGTTTTGTTTTCTTTCCTTTTAAATGTTTTATTTCTCTCCTTTGTCAGTAACTCACCCTGATGTTCACCGCTCTGGCAATTCGATGTGCAATTTACATTCTTTGAGTTACAAATCTGATTAGAAAAGCATATTAGTCATCTTCTCTTAAAGGATAAGTGCAGACAAAGAGACTGAGAGTCTGAAATCCCTATGAAGTACAGTCCAAAAAGTTTGTATTTGCCTTGATTAACTAAGGAGATTGGTGATACATATCGGATTACAGCCACTTCTAATAATGAATTTGCATTAAATCAGTACAGTCTAGAAGAGGAGGATCAGAGTCTACGGTATGTGTATTTATCCACCTAATAAAATTGTTCATTTGATGAAGTTATTGAAATTTCAAAAGGACTGCCATGGTCTTTATAGATTATATTACAATGACCTAATACAGTGGCAACTAAGTGTAGGTCTTCATGGCAGAAGAAAAGGAAACACACACAGACACAGACACAGACATGAATACAGACATAAAGTAAATTTTAATCACTGTTAGTCATGTATCCACCAGAGGGAAGCCCAGTGGGACATATGACTGTGCACCACCTTGACAAATAAAGGAAAGAGCTTTTAGGGAAGAATGGCACCAGCTTGCTCAGTGCCATTTTTTTTTTTTTTCCCCTAGCAAACAGCCTTAAATTTGTGGAAGCTTATCCATCTGCTTTTCATACATGTCTGGTTTCTCACATGCAGTTCAACTTTTTTGTGACACTACTGCTAGCAAAAAAAAGATATAAATCACATGTCCTTGACTTACTGGTACTACGAAGCCCACACAACATCTCGTACCCTCCATATTCCTTTTCTGATAAAAGGAATGGTCCACTCAAAATAAGAACAAGACCATTGGAAGAGATACTTTGGCAATGTAGTTTGTCCTAAGACAGACTTTAAACACAGTTGCAGTCAGGAAAGCTGCATTTTCCCTACTTGCTATTGCATCTTACTTAAATTAAATTCCCAGTAATCTGAGAGAAATCCACTAATACTTTGCAATAAATTCAATTCTTAGTACACCATTAAACCTTGCATTATTTTCTTAATGTATGGCAATTACAGGAAGGTCTGTTCTAAATAACACAATTCTAATGCACTGTGAACGTGGAGAGTTCAATAGTCTTAAAAGTTTCTTGTTTCCATAAACATATTTTTATCTTTCTTTGTATAGCCAGAGCTTAAAAAAAACCCCCAAACCAAAAACCAACGAAAAAAACCAACCAAACCCCCATGTTGTTCATATAACATACCATTTAAAATGAAGACCTTATCATATATTCAGTCCTGATCCCTGTGCAATTATACTTTTCTGCTCTGTTTTCTGTGAAAGCCAATAAAATAGCTTTGAGTGTGATTCTCATGTTTCTTAAAATCCTGATCTCCCAACAGTTTTTACTTCAAAATTCTGATCCTCAGAAGTGTTTGTATATTCTTGTGGAAGTTGTCCTGTACATTATTATTTTTTTCTGGGCTCGTGTATTAGTAGTGATGACATGTATGGGGGCACCAGACATAGCTCTTGAGGAGATGGTGTAAATTCCTTTTGAGTTCCCCAGAACAGTGTGTTGGACATTTAGCTACTATGCTGAGCAAGGTGATGCAGAATCATAGTGCACATAGAAGATTTCCAGAGATACTTTTGTGACTGCAGTACCATGTCTACCGTTCTGGCTAGATAGAAGCTAATCTGTCCCTCTGGTGCTTTGTCAACTAGGGATGAAATGAATTGCTCAGTCAGTTAGTAAGACATTTAGTAACCAGGGCTGAACCTCTTTCAGGAGCAGGGTTGCTTGTAAGGAGTTAATACAGAAAGTGCCAGTAGATGGTGCTCAAGGCTACTTAGCAGAAAGCGTGGCAGTGTAGGACAGATGAATCTATTCCTCATTATGTGTTTCAAAGTGCTTCCCGCTGCAACCCTTATCTTAAGTTCTTCACCAGTCGTATTCCAGTTCAGACGCTGGAATCTGATGCCCCAAAATTTTCGAACCACTTAACTTTCTGGAGGAGAATCTCAACTACAAATCTTAGCACATTAACGTTCAGAACACCCTTTTCATCCAGGTCTGCACCTTACTGGCTTATGTATGTCTTGGTGATGTATGATTAATTCTTCATTGAGTCATGAGATGTTAATAGTTTTTCTTGTGCTACTTAATCGACTTCTGTGACAGTGTTATGTGGGCCTGTCACATGCTTCGCCTCTGGAAAAATCCACATTGTGGAAGGGAATATTAGGCATTTAGTTTGGAGAATAAAAGCAGGAGCTGGAAGGATGAGGAATAAAAGTTGCTGCTCTAATGAGGAAAAAGTTGCCAAAATTATGTCATAGAATCATAGGGTTGGAAGGGAGCTCTGGAGATCATCTAGTCCAACCCCCCTGCCAGAGCAGGGTCACCTAGAGCAGGTTGCACAGGAACGCGTCCAGGCGGGTTTTGAATGTCTCCAGAGACGGAGACTCGACCACCGCTCTGGGCAGCCAGTTCCAGTGCTCTGCCACCCTCAAAGTAAAGAAGTTCCTCCTCATGTTTAGGTGGAACTTCCTATGCTCAGGTTTGTGTCCATTACCTCTTGTCCTGTCCCCGGGCACCACTGAGAAGAGCCTGGCCCCATCCTCCTGACACCCACCGTTTAAGTATTTATAGTTGATAAGGTGCCCCTTCAGTCGTCTTTTTTCCAGACTGAAGAGACCCAAATCCCTCAGCCTTTCTTCTTAAGAGAGGTGTTCGAGTCCCGTAATCATCTTGGTAGCCCTTTGCTGCACCCTCTCCAGCAGTTCCCTGTGTCCTTCTTGAACCAGGGAGCCCAGAACTGGACACAGTACTCCAGGTACAGCCTCACCAAGGCAGAGTAGAGGGGGAGGATGACCTCCCTCGACCTGCTGGCCACACTCCTCTTGATGCAGCCCAGGATGCCATTGGCCTTTTTGGCCCCAAGGGCACATTGCTGGCTCATGGTCATCCTGTTGTCCACCAGGACTCCCAGGTCTCTTTCAGCTGAGCTGCTCTCCAGCAGGTCAGCCCCCAACCTGTACCGGTGCATGGGGTTATTCCTCCCCAGGTGCAGCACCCTACACTTGCCCTTGTTGAATTTCATAAGGTTCCTCTCTGCCCAAATCTCCAACCTGTCCAGGTCTCTCCGTATGGTGGCACCGCCTTCTGGTGTGTTAGCCCCCCTCCTCAGCTTTGTGTCATCAGCAAACTTGCTGAGGGCGCACTCTGTCCCCTCATCCAGGTCATTGATGAATATACTGAAGAGGACTGGACCCAATACTGACCCCTGTGGAACACCACTTGTCACTGACCTCCAACTAGACTCTGTGCCCCTAATCACGACCCTCTGAGCTCTGTCTTTCAACCAGTTATCTATCCACCTTACTATCCATTCATCTAACCCACTCTTCCTAAGCTTCCCTATGAGGATGCTGTGGGAGACCGTGTCGAATGCCTTGCTTAAGTCAAGGTAGACCACATCTACCGCCCTCCCCTCATCTATCCATCCAGTCATGCCATCACAGAAGGCTATCAGATTAGTCAGACGTGATTTCCCCTTGGTGAATCCATGTTGAGTACTTCTGATAGCTTTCTTTTCCTCCACATGCTTTGAGATGACGCCCAGAACGAGCTGTTCCATCATCTTTCCAGGGTTGGAGGATGTCAGAATTAAAAGTTCCTGGACAGAAAAGTGTAAGCTACTATGATTATGATAAGATGGCTGTGAAAAGTGGAGGGGAAAAAAGAGACCATTGGATGGGGACATAAAAAGAGTAAGCCCAAGGATATACAGTTAGATCAGAGTTCCCTTTGTGCTGGCATGCTGTTTCCGACAGTTGCTAATACCATATCTTAAAAGAGGTGCACAAGAACAGAGCAAGTGCATTGTCCTGCTGCCCCAGAGTGTTCTTCTCTTCAGCCATTTGTGGCTCAGGGACTTTTAAAGGCAGATATACTGTCAGTTCTATGTCTTAGATGAGGAGATAGGGCAACTGCGAGGCAGGCTTGGAAGTACGATCAATGTAAACTCTGAGAAAACAGTATCCCACTCAATAGTTGTATTTATTTACAGTAAAACACAAGATCTTTTGATCTAATTCCATTTAAGGGAGATTTGGAACTCAGATTTCCATTTTATGGTTTGTGTCATTGCAACTGATCGCTGCCTGGCTGAATCCCCTAGCAGTGTGAGAGCTCACCACCTAGAGCGACAAACCGTTTATTCTCTCTCCTTCTCCTCTCCCCCTCCTTTCCTCTTGTTGGATGGCTGGTGGCATCTGGATATTAATCTTTACAGGGGTGGAAATTTCAGCTCAAATAACTCACCCATTTACCACCTACTTTTGTCTTTGCATGTCTTTTTATAAGCTTGGTATTTCTGAGCTGTTCGTTAGCATCTACGAGCATTGGAGGTTTTATAGGACAATATTTACTGAGTCTAATTAATTATTATTTTTTTTAGATTTGTGTCAAGATAAGCCACAGAAATAGGCATTATCACAAACTGTTAAGTTTAAACAGTTGGAGCCACATGACATGCCTGGTTGCATGGTTTACTGGGTTTCACGGTTTACTGGGTTTCACAGTTTTCTGGGTGGGTGGGTTGGTTGGGTTTTGTTTGTTTTGTTTGCTTTTACTTCTATATTTATCTCTTTGGATACATACACATTTATTCCTGATATAAACAAGGAATCATTCCTGTGGGAGTGATCGCGTGGGCTTACCCTTGGTGACATACCTTGATAACCTCACTTGTTAAGGTAGGAATGTGAGTATGAACAGTGTGAGTAAACAGGGGAACTGGCACTATCAGAAAAAGTTGTATATGCTTGTGACCCGTGTGTCCTGGGGAGGTGGGGTGTATAAGTGGCTCTGTGCACGCATCTCTGTGTGTGTGTGTGGTTAGAGCTTTGGGATTAGTAACAGAAGGCTATTTAGGTATTTTTAGTAGTTTATTAACATTTTGTGAGCATTCAGTATTGTCTTTCATCTGAAGTGTTACCGAAACATATCCAAAATGTATAGATCACTGATTACCAGTTTGTTATGCGTTCCTAATGCATTAATAAGCCATTTTGGTCTTGATTTGGTTTTTGCTCACATAACTGAACAGTTTCTCCCGGTGACAACTCCCTGTACTGCCATTCCATTTTTGTCCCTGGTGGTTGATAATCGTTTATGAAGTTCGAGATTTGTATAGTCCTGTGGCTCTGGTCACTCAATAATAGGAGAAGCCATCTAGTTTCAAGTAATTTTTGAAAAATTCTATTATATGGGCTGACAGCTCCTGAAGTCTGGTGTAGGTACCTCAACATAGTTCATAAAATCATAGCTGATAAATTCCCCGCTTCAGTCAGCAACTCAGTATACAGTAAGGCTGCAGAGAAAGGTCTGCTTACTTCTTTGATATGAAAAAAACACAGAATAGTATATGGTAGATTAGTAGTTTCTAGTGTTCCTGTCTTAAATGAAAGAATGTAATATCTCAAATGGTATGTAAAGAAAGACTGTCCTGAACTGCTGAAATAAAGTATATTTTTCACATACTATAGAATTAGGCAACGACATGCATTACTATTTAATGTTGAAGGCAAGATCTGTGCTATATCCAGCAAGTCAATATGCATATATAAAGATATGAAGAGTTATAATTAGAAAGCACCGCAGAACAAGATTTGCAAGAGAAAGAAAAATCTCATGAGCAGGACATGTCTTAACTCAGAGATTTGGCAAAGATTTCACTAAGGAAGATGATCCTCTGCCCTTTGCAAGGTCTTTTGCACTTTCCTGTGAAATATCTAGTGTTTTCAACTGTGGAAGACTGATCATCTTACTACAGCAATAATAATTTTGACTAGGAGTGGCAAGTCCTATTAAAAGAAAAATAAAGGAGAGACTTAAATAGCGGAAGTAAACAGGACCAAGACAAGATCCTAAGTGACCCTCTCTGGTTTAAAGAAAAATATTAAACAGTTATTTCTCAAGTGATAAGGAAGGTAATATCATTACACAATTTCTTTTCATACAAAAATGAATCAGAATATAAACTTGTTAAAGTGTTCTCTAATCTTGTTAAAGAAGGTACAGCAATGTAAAGTCACCTTCAATAACAGAAACATCAACTAAGGTCATAAATAGTCTTCCTTTCTTATTGTCTTCTATTTACATGTTGTAGATGCTTGTTTGCTTGATGTTTATAGATAGCGCCTTGACTTTCAGCTTCTGGTTTAAATGTGTGGTATAATTAACAATTATTTAACTTTTTTCTAAATGGATGTGAATACAGAGAACTATCTAGCTTGACTCTGGGAGATTTTAATTCTTTTTTCTTTTGCACACATTTCACAATTTCAGAAAGAAATAAGTCCTCCAAAATTGGAATTATTTTTTCTTCCCATTGTAAAACACAGATCACATATTTAAGACCCTACTATAGCATATGAAGATATTTTGATGGTTCCAGGCAAACCTATGTGTTGTAGAATACATTTCTGCAGCAGCTGAACCTCCAGTCACTTACCTTTCTATAGTTGCTGAAGGCCAGGCACCTGAAATGGCATCAGGCAGCTATGAATTAAGTCATAAATTTCCAATGACCATAGCATAAGCTTAGAAATCTAGTTTACACATAGTTACAAAGAGAAATTTTAGCTTATATGTGTGTCTTAACCTGGAGCTGAATCACACCCTTTGTGATAACTTCCAGCCTTCTAATTAGTTAGTGCTATTTGAGCTATATATTTTCCTAAAGTCTCTTAGTAACTTTATTGCTTTGTGTATGTGTATGCTTTCATCTTTATTATATTGATTTTTCAAGTTCACACAAAAACATTTCTGAAATTTATCATTCTCTTGCTATGAAATGAAGAATATAATATTATAAAACAAGGGCAGCAGCACTCAAAAATTCTATACTGACTTGAATATAACCACTGCAATACCTCCACAGGCATATGTAATTGTATGATATTATGAAGAAGGCTGTGCTCAGGAAAATGTCCAGTACGAAGCATATTTATCCCTCTATTGACAGACTATGTGTCTATATTGCTGCAAATTAATTTTGCATTTAATGAAGCGCCTTTAACAGGTCCTCAGTTAATTCTTAATAACATTATTCTATAGCAAAGATGTTTCTGTAAGAAAAATATGACAAGAAAAAAAAGAAGAAAAAAATTATGTAAAATTTGATATAGTAAAGGTATCGATACAGGACATTATATCCAAATCCACTGGAACATAAGTCAACTGAAAAAAATGCATTTTGTTGGCTTACTGTGAAAGAGAAGTAGTAGGTATTCAGTTAAGAACCTCTTTTCACAATGGCATTCAATGCCTGGTGCCGTCAGTAGAACTTAAAAAAAGAAATATGCGTAAGGGCCTATCTGAGGGTCCAGCTATGCTGCCACAGTGCAGAGCAGTATTACAGACACCTAGCAAAGACGTGGACATAACACAGTGCAGAGCCCTACAGAAATAATTGTCCCAGAAGCATAATAGATATTACTATATTATTTCCATTTGTGGACTTCACTTACTCGAGAGACACAGGTATCCCAGGGCACCTCTATATGATTTAGACATATTGTGAATATTATTCTGACCTGAGTCTGGATAAGATGTTTGATTTTTCAGCATCTCAGTTTCTCCATCTGTTTAAATTGTAATTATGGTGACAGGACCATTGGCCCAGCTGAAGTGCTTCTACACTACTGCATGCGGCATGGGCAACAAACAGGAGGAGCCGGAAGCCATTGTGCAGCAGGAAAACTATGATGTAGTTGCCATCACAGAAACATGGTGGGATGGCTCGTACGACTGGAATGCTGCATTAGTTGGCTACAAACTCTTCAGAAGGGACAGGCAAAGAAGGAGAGGAGTTGGGGTGGCTCTGTACGTTAGGGAGTGTTATGAATGTCAAGAGCTTAATGATGGTGGCAATAGGGTTGAGTGTTTATGGGTAGGAATCAGGGGGAGGGCCAACAAGCCTGATATCATGGTGGGAGTCTGTTATAGATCACCCAACCAGGATGTAGAGGTAGATAAAATATTCTACAAGCAGCTGGGAGAAATCTCAAGATCACTGGCCCTTGTCCTGGTGGGAGACTTCAACCTACCAGGTATCAGCTGGCAACACAATACAGCTGGGAGGGAACAGTCTAGGAGGTTCCTGGAGGGTGTTGGGGATAACTTCCTGACACAGCTGATGGGGGACCGACTAGGGAAGCAGCCCTGCTTGACCTGTTGTTTGGAAATAGAGAAAGACTCGTGGGGAATGTGATAGTTGTAGGTCGTCTTGGGCATAGCGATCATCTAATGGTAGAGTTTTTGATTCTCAGAGAAGCAAGGAGGGGCATCAGCAGAACTGCCACCATAGACCACAGCGCAGACTTTGGTCTTTTCGGGAGCCTGCTTGACAGAGTCCCTTGGGAGGCAGTCCTGAAGGGCAAAGGAGTCCAGGAAGGCTGGATGGTTTTCCAGAAGGAAGTCTTAAGGGTGCAGGAACAGGCTGTCCCCGTGTGCCATAAAATGAGCCATTGAGGGAAAAGACTGGCCTGGCTGAACAGAGAGATATGGATATAACTCAGGGAAAAAAGGAGAGTTTATGGCCTTTGGAAGAAGGGGCAGGCCACTCAGGAAGGCTACAAAGATGTTGTAAAGCTATGTAGGGAGAAAATTAGAAAGGCCAAAGCCCAATTAGAACTTAACCTAGCTTTGGATGCTAAGAACAATAAAAAGAGTTTCTATAAATATATTAGTAATAAAAGGAGGACTCAGGAGAATCTCCATCCTTTATCAGATGAAGGCAGTAACATAGTGACAAAGGATGAGGAGAAGTCTGAGGTACTTAATGCCTTCTCTGCCTCAGTCTTTAGTAGTAGAGTTGGTTGTCCCCTGTGTACTCAGACCCCTGAGCTAGCAGATAGGGGTGGGGAACAGAATGAAGCCTCAACAATCCAAAGAGAGATGGTGAGGGACCTGCTCCAATACCTGGAGATAACACAAGTCTATGGGGCTGGATGGGATCCACCTGAGGGTACTGAGGGAGCTGGTGGAAGTGCTCACCGAGCCACTTTCCATCATTTACCAGCAGTCCTGGCAAACAGGGGAGGTCCCAGTTGACTGATGTATAGCAAATGTGATGCCCATCCACAAGAAGGGACGGAAGGAGGATCTGGGGAACTACAGGCCTGTCTGTCTGACCTCGGTGTCTGGAAAGGTCATAGAACAGATTATCCTGAGTGCCATTATGCGGCACATGAAGGACAACCAGGCGATCACGCCCAGTCAGAATGGGTTCATGAAAGACAGGTCCTGCTTAACTAACCTGTTCTCCTTCTATGACAAGGTGACCCACTTGGTGGATGAGGTAAAGGCTGCAGATGTTGTTTACCTGGACTTTAGTAAGGCCGTTGGTACAGTTTCCCAGAGCATCCTCCTGAAGACGCTGGCTGCCCATGGCTTGGACAGGGGTACTCTTCGCTGGATTAAAAACTGGATAGAGGGCTGGGCCTAGAGGGTGGCGGTGAATGGAGTTAAATAGAGTTGGCGGTCAGTCACGAGTGGTGTTCCCCAGGGCTCGGTACTGGGGCCAGTTCTCTTTAATGTCTTTATCAATGATCTGGAGGAGGGGACTGAGTGCACCCTCAGTAAATTTGCAGATGACACCAAGTTGGGTGGGAGTGTCAGCCTGCTTGAGAATTAGAAAGGCATTGCAGAGGGATCTGGACAGGCTGAATTGATGGTCCAAGGCCAATGGTATGAGGTTCAACAAGGCCAGATGCTGGGTCCACACTCCATTTGGCTGTTTCCTTCTCCTTAGATCTACCATGTCTATATTCACGGTAGTTTGTAGTAATTACAATGTATCATAATTCAGCATCTTCTACATGGAAGTCACAGCATTCCCATAGTGAAATGACTTCACACTCATGGGGAGCAACTATTTCATTGAGTTTTGAAAGAGAATGGAAAGAGTACCATTGATATAACATTTCAGGACAGCTTTTTCACAGAAAGTGAAAAGACCCACTTGCAACTTGCAGCTGAGTGATGTCTTTGGGACATTCTTAATATTTACTGTGCAAAAAGCCAAGGCAGATTGGAAAACCATATAGGAGAGCAGGGAAGAATGCATATGAAGAAGTGACACTTGTGAGTGAATAAGCATATGGTTTCAGACTGGGATGTGATTCAGATGGATCAACCAGCAGGAGAGGTGACAATCCAGGACTGCTCAGAATTGCACGATTGGTCAGAGACATGAGTTACTGGCATCGAGCAAGAACACAAACCATTATAAACATTGGAGTTAGGTACTCTGACATAGCACAAATTTGTCAAGAGTAGAAGAGATCAGTTGGGTCACTCAGCTCAGTCCCCCACAATCTGTAAAAATGTTTAGTTCAGGTAAGTCTAGAGAACTTTTAAGTTTTCTGAAGATCAGACACCTCACTTGAGACCCTCGCTATTGTTTGACTAGTTTTTTGTGTCTCTCTACTACTAATGTTCGTCAAAGGTTTGCTTTTATTCTGAATAGTTCCCCAGCTTGGACAGGGGTTACTAGTGACTACTGTACTGATAAAAGGCATGGATGTAGCCAGAGAGACTTCCTATCATAAGAGCTATTTTCCTGAAAGTTGATCTTTTCAGAAAGGTGATGGAACCTCTGACACTTGAGATATTTAAAACTGCACTGAACAAAATGCAAAGGTGAATATTGAAAAGAGCAATACTATACTAATAGATAAATGGAGCAGGTGACCTATTACATCTTTTTAAGCTCCACTGCCATTTGATAGCTTTTTTTAAAGAAAAACCTGTACTTCCAAGTTACAATTGAAAGAAACATTGGATTGGAAAAGATCTCTTGAATTATTGAATTGAGTTTCCTGCTCTTGCAGACAATGAAGTGAAATAAATCCCATCAGTTGTTCACTATTGCAGGAAAAATGTTAACATATCAGGGAAGAAGATTGTCACCAAATTTCTACTCTGCCTGAAGGTAGTAATATTTACAATAAAAAATTTTTAGAATACGATTGTTAAACCAATTTAATTAGTTTTAGATCTTGGAAATCGTCATAAAAAGCTTCATATAGACTTTTGCAGTATCAGTGTTCATTAGTGCCTACTTCTACCATGCTGTATAGAGGAAGCAAAAATTTAGCTGGAAAAATGTAGATCATGGGTACTGCTGAGCTCTTACCATATAAAGTTTATCCAAGGCTATAGCAACTGTTATTTAGTAACTATAGATAAAGGCTTTATTTAATGGAAGATCATTGGTTTTCTTTTGCACATAAAATATGCTGACCAGCACTTTGAAATGGTAACAAGGTCATTTAATTCTCCACACTGGCTGAGAGTGACCTTACTGAGGAGGTATTGGTAGATAACTGCCAGTGAGCATATCAGCAGAATATCACTAAATATTTTGGAAGCTCACACTCAAAACTTTTCGTCAAGCCACCTTTCCTAATCATAGAATCATAGAATCATTTAGGTTGGAAGGGACCTTTCAGATCATCAAGTCCAACCATCAACCTAACTCTGACAAAAACCATCACTAAACCATATCTCTAAGCACTATGTCTACCCATCTTTTAAATACCTTCAGGGATGGTGCCTCAACCACTTCCCCAGGCAGCCTGTTCCAATGCTTGATAACACTTTCAGTGTAAAAATTTTTCCTAATATCCAATGTAAACCACCCCTGGTGCAACTCAAGGCCATTTCCCCTTGTCCTGTTGCCTGTTACTTGGGAGAAGAGACCAACCCCCACCTGGCTACACCCTCCTTTCTGGTAGTTGTAGAGGGTGATAAGGTCTCCCCTCAGCCTCCTTTTCTCCAGGCTAAACAATCCCATCTCCCTCAGACACTCCTCATAAGACTTGTGCTCCAGACCCCTCACCAGCTTCATTGCCCTTCTCTGGACCTGCTCCAGCACCTCAATGTCTTTTTTGCAGTGAGGGGCCCAAAACTGGACACAGTACTTGAGGTGCAGCCTCATCAGTGCTGAGTACAGTGGACAATCACTTCCCTAGTCCTACTTACCACACTGTTACTGATACAGGCCAGGATGTTGTTGGCCTTCTTGGCCACCTCAGCACACTGCTGGCTCATATTCAGCTGGCAGTCGACGAAAAGCCCCAGGTCCTTTTCTGCCAGGCAGCTCTCCAGCCACTCTTCCCCAAGCCTGTAGCGCTGCATGGGTTTGTTGTGACCCAAGTGCAGGACCCAGCACTTGTCCTTGTTGAACCTCATACCATTGGCCTCTGACCATCGATCCAGCCTGTCCATATCCCTCTGTAAAGCTTTTCTAAACCTCAAGCAGATCAACACTCCCACCCAACTTGGTGTCATCTGCAAATTTATTGAGAGCACTCCCAGATCCCAGATCCCCTCACCCAGATGATTGATAAAGATGTTAAACAGAACTGGCACCAATACTGAGCCCTGGGAAACACCACTTGTGACTGGTTGCCGACTGGATTCACCGCCACTCTTTGGGCTCGGTCATCCAGCCAGTTAATGCCCCCCCTTGCCTACCTCATAATCAGTGTGACCTCTTTTCTCATTTCACTCAGGGTTATTTTTCTGCTGAAGCAGGTACAGAAAATAATTTGACCTCTAAACTGTAGGAACACATCTAGTTCATTGCACTGAAAGTCTAATTGATAATTCCTAATTGGTAATTTTGTTTGGTTTTGGCATCTAAAATGTAGATACTGAACTGTTTTACAGTTATGAAAGCAGTAAGGTCTGTTGCCACTCTTCTAACAGATGGGAGGGAAAGAACATGTATTTTATGAACCATTTTCTGAGGTGTCATTAGCGGACCAGTCTGTCTTCCTCTCTCCTGAAAAAGTAGTGTAGCCCAGATTAATGTTTTACTGAATACCTAACAGAAAGTCATAAATCTTTGTTGACTTTCAAGGATTACCTCCTCCAACCTCAAGAGCTACCCATTCCAACATGCCAAAAGTCAAGCAAAGCTGGCAAGGATGAATGCATGGATGAGGAACGAGCTCCTGACTAAACTCATACATTAAAAAAAACACAAATGTACAAGAGATGGAAGCAGAGCCATGCGGCTGAGCAGGAAGTAGAGATGCTGTCCAAGTGTGCAGGGTTGACATTAGGAAAGTCAAAGCCCATCTGGAGCTGAACCTATTGAAATTCAGCAAAAGAAAATCCAAAGTCCTGCACCTGGGGAAGAATAATCCCATGTCTCAGGAAAAACTGGGACCAACTGACTGGAAAGTGAGTAATGCAGGGGTCCTGGTGGACGACAAGCTGACCGTGAGGCAGCAGTGTGCCCTTGTGGCATGGAAGGTCAACAGCATCCTGGACTGCATTAGGAAAAACATCACCAGCAAGTCGAGGGAGGTGATCCTTCCTCTTCACTCAGCAGTGGTGAGATCCCGTCTGGAGTGTTGTTCCCCAGTACAGGAGAGACATGGATATAGCAGAGCTGGTCGACCAAAGGGCTACAAGTATTACTAAGGAATGGGAGCATCTGTCATACAAGGATAGGCTGAGAGAGCTGAGATTGTTCAGCCTGGAAAAAAGAACCTCGGGGGATGATCTTATCAATATGAGTAATATTTGGAGAAAGACAGAGGGAAATAAAGAAGATAGAGTCTGGTTCTTTTAGGTGTTGTCGAGTGGAAGGATAAGAGGCAATAGTCACAACTTCAAATACAGGAAATTCCATTTAAGCATATGAAAAAAGAATTTTATTTTAAGGCTGATTCAACCCTGGAGCAGGTAACCTGGTGAGATTATGAAACCTCCATCCTTGAAGTTATTCAAAACCCAACTGGACATGGTTCTGAGCAACCTGCTGAAGTTGACTCTACTTTGAGCAGCAGGGGCTGGACAAGAAAATTTCCAGACTTCCAGCTCAACAATTCCCCTCTTCTCTTATTCTAAAAAATTCCTCAATATATATTTAGAAAATAATCCAATCTTTCATAGAAATATTAATCAACACTGCATACAGGAAAGATGGTGCTACTGATCTTGCTTGTCTTAAAAAATTGGTTCTTTATGTGTACTTATGTGTGTCCTGTTTGAAATATTTGTCTTTCTACAGAGAGTATAAAAACTCAAGACGTGTAACATGCTGGGTTTAGTATCTGATGATATTTGTGCTTGAATGCAATAACTAAACTTTATGTACAAGTCTGCTGAACACAGATATGAAAACAAGTATTACTATAGTGGACATGCGGTCTTTTGCAGTGATAAAAGAATAAGAGATTTTTATATTTTCTTTGGGCAAAATTCAAACCTGTAACCACAGAGCATGTCCAGACCTTTAGAGATATAGCTTTGAGTACAACTCATTGTGAACTTGTGCTGCAAAATGCCTGCAATTCCTTCCATTCCTCCACACGGGAGAAGATGTCAAACTAGCATAAAAACTTTTGCCAGTATGTGCAAAACTTCAGGCTTGGTGCCTGCTATGATCTCCTGCTTTTCTTTGTAGAGTCACTTAATCCATAAGTAAGCAACTTCACAAATCATTTCCACCACTCATCTGAAGCGGGTAGGATTCAATAAAAATCAGACAGTCTGGACTCCTGATTTATAGGAATAAGAGAGGTTGGTGGGGGAAATTACATTAGTCCTGGTTTGAGATCATGAGACAGCATAACACAAATAGGAGAGAAAAGAGGATGAAGAGCACATTTTCTACTTTACATCTCAGTTGAACTATCACATAAACCGGGACTGGGAATGATTATTGCCACCAGTATCCCTGGCTGTCATTGCTAGTTGCTCATGACCTAAATAAATGTGGGCATAGGCAACTGATATGTAAAAGACGCATAATTTACTAAGTCTTGTTCTTTGCAAAATATTGTTCTGTGATCATGTTAGGTCAGTTATGCTGTTTTTTTTAAATATAGATATTACTATGACTTCTTATTCTTCTCCACTTTAATAAAAACAACGCACTGTCTTTGGACTCAAGAGAATGAAGAAATGGAATTTAAACCCATACTGTCTGCTCTTTGCCCATGCAACAGCCAATTAGGAGCCGTGATGGGTGTCAAACAAGAACAAAGCACTTGTCACCGAGTCTTCAGCTTTTTTTAGAGTCATAATTCTGGACTCTCTAGAGGCATACAAGGAGATGGGTAAAACCCAAGCAACCCAAAATGTCATAAGGGAGATTATTATACATATGCAGTCTGCGTATTTCTTGTATCTTGTAAATGAAAAAATACTTCTTCCTAATTATTCAAAAAAAGATTCAGGCATTACTCCTTTGATTCGTTCTGTATACTTCCCACAAGCAAACTATTTCATAGCACTGCAGGCAAAACTGGATAATGTTTTGCTCCCATCATTTTCCTTGCTTCCTAAGGCACCTGTGGAAGTCAGTCCTTACACAGAAAAATATCAGTATAACATGAATAAATATCAATATAATGAATATCAATATCATGAATACTACCGTTAATGCAAAGTCAATATTTCACTGATGTCTGAAGATAATGGCTATAAAAGCAGTATTCCATGTATGTTGCTTGCTTTCTTGCTTATAAGAATTTTTGTGTTATAGCATCATGTGTTCTGGCCAAAATGTTACCATCATGGTTTTGTTTCCATCATACATTTGTGTATTCACGCTTAATACACTAAGAAGGTTTTTTGCTTTTATTCTGCCAGACACAATATAGCCATGCAAATACCAGCCAGGTTCTAATCTGCTTCCTATGTCGTTAATTAGATAATGCATATACCTTGTTTTGACAAAATAAATCACTATTTACTCTTCTTGAAATCAAAATAATGAGTAAAAGTCACTTGTGGAACATTTAGGTTTGACTGTGACCTAAGACACAGAACAAATCAAGAAATATCCTAGTCCAAGTCTGAGCCTGTGACACTCAAAAAAAAGAGAAAATAGGTTAGCTTAATTGAACTGGAAGCACCTGAAAGAGAGTAAATAAAGTAAGTTCACTCAGATACATTTCTCTTTTCTGATAAAAATAGCTTATTCAGAAAATCTATCTGGAAACACATTTACTGTTCCACTTGGTGGATATATAGGATGAATAAATATGCTTTCGGTCTTCCTTTTTTGTTATAGCTTCTCTTTATTCTGCTATGGCCTTTTTTTCTTATTTTTCTTTCACAGTGTACTTATTATTGCTACTTCCACCAGAGCCAAAGGCAACAGACATTCATGCATTAGTTATTACACTTACATTAAAAAAAGTCTCCTAAGCATACACATTTTGGCAGATTTCCTTGTACGCTCAACTCATCATTAGGGGATCATTTATTTCCTATGAATTTTGAATCTAACCTGGGTGATTCTTTCAGTAGATTTGAGTTTGAGATGCAGCTGAATGCGGTAGAATTATTATCAATCAAATGAAAAATTTTGAAGTGTTAAAATATATTGGGTTCTGAAACCTATTGAGAATTACTTAATTTATGGATTTAACACCTAGTTAGGTGTTAAGTGGTGTAAAAAAAAAGATCTCGGTAATAATCTGGTTACTTTTTAGTAGCTAATATTGCCACACAGGAAACTAGGCTAAACAGTGAAGGAATACAATGCCTAATAGATTCAGAAAGATTTTCTTTTTTTTTTTTTTTCCCTTTTTTTCTTGCTATAGATAGTGATATTATTATTCTGACAAATATCACAAGGTACTTAAAAAGATCATGGAAAAGATGTATATAGAAAAGAGGTATAAGGAGACAAGGAGCAGATGTTTAATTCACTATCCCTTAACTGGACTGTAGCACAGAAGTGAATTCATCATCTCTGAATCTTTTTTCTTAAAACTGGATCAGAACAGACAGCACACTCTGAGACAGACAGCCCACCTGCCATAAGGCAGGTTTTTAAAGACTCATTTTACATCTTATTTTGGGTAAGGTGATGCAGGAGGGGCTCACTGTATGTCTTTTTCATGGAGTTTGTATCTTATACAGAGTAAAAGAAGCAAACTTCTAGCCTGTTAAAAGATTCTTCCAAACTTGACAAAAAACATTCAGAAGGATTAACCATACATTTTAATGGAACAAGGCTAACACAACATGGGAATTTTGGGAAGAATTTTTTTTTTTAATATTTAATTATCTCAAAATTGTTGAGAGGAATCCTGAGGAGAAGGACTTTGTGGGTGTTAGCTGACGAGAAGCTTAACATGAGCCAGCAATGTGTGCTTGCAGCCTAGAAGGCCATTCGTACGTATCCTGGGCTGCATCAGAAGAAGCCCGGCTAGCAGGTTGAGGGAGGTCGTTCTCCCCCTCTACTCTGGTGAGACCCCACCTGGAGTATTGCATCCATCTTTGGAGTCCTCAGCACAAGAAGGACATGGATGTACCTGTTGGAGTGAGCACAGAGGAGGGCCACGAAGATGATCCAAGGGCTGGAGCAGCTCTCCTATGAAGACAGGCTGAGGGAGTTGGGCTGGTTCAGCCTGGAGAAGAGAAGGCTCCAGGGAGACCTTATAGCACCTTTCCAGTGTCTGAAGGGGGCCTACAAGAAAGCTGGAGAGAAACTTTTTACAAGGGCATGTAATGATAGGATGAGTGGCAATGGCTTCAAACTGAAAAAGGGTAGATTTAGGTTAGATATTAGGAAGAAATTCTTTACTCCGAGGGTGGTGAGACACTGGAACAGGTTGCCCAGAGAGGTTTTGGATGCCCCATCCCTGGAAGTGTTAAAAGATAAGTTGCATAAAATAATCATAAAAATTACAGAGAGGGCCTTACAGTTTTCTGTCATTTCAAGCAAATAGACAACAGTTTTATTTTCTTTTCATGCATTATTCTGTCATTGTGAAGTAATCTTTCCTAAAAGGTGATTAGAATGGTATTTTTAAGAAATGGCTTTACAATTATGATTGATATTTTATGACCAACATAAATACAACCAGTATTATGTGAGGCTGACTTGTTGTTTTCTTTGCTTGATTGCTTAATTTGGATTCAAAGCACAATTTGCTAAAGGAGAGATAAGAAATTTGAAGTTGCAGTACATGTACATACTGAAATCCGAAGAAAATGCAGAATGCAAAATTAAGCATAAAGAGAGCAGATAAGAATGAAGCTAGTCAATTTGAATAAAGCCGTTTCAAGACTTGATGATTTCTGATGTGTTCTAATTACTCTATCAGGACATCTGAAAAACAATCAATAGAACCAGATAATCACGATTGCCCTGATATTTATGCTGAATGCAAAAACACCCACTTAATAACTCAGTTGCACCACTATTCATTTGTTATGTCTTTATGGGTAGAATCTTGAGGCAATTGTGACAGTTTTATTGAATGAAATACCTAAACTCTTATGTTTATCTTGAGTGATTCTCATTCAACAACATTTATCAGACAAACATACTGGCATCTTGATCACTCAAACATGTCCAAGAAAACTCAGATTGTGGAAAAAGTGGGGAGATCTTTCAGCACACTTTCAAGTTTGAACATGTTGACTTGTTAAATGACGATTCTCTTCACTGGCTCAGCAATAGAAAGGCAGAAACACTACAGAGTGCTGTCTCTGTTGTGACTAGAATTTCCATAGAAAGGGAAATTCATGGTTAACAATACAATATGAAGCTAGTTCAGGGACTCTTAAGTAACGTAGAAGATGAACGCTCAGCTGGTAATTTCTAGTGCTAAAGGTAGCCTACAAAAAGTATTGAAAAGGAGTACAGCTGCTAGTGTTTTAGGCCCTGAGTATCCATTTAAATAATAAATTAAATAATAAATAACTAATAAATGAATTACGTTTAATAGCAAATAACTTTAGGGTGAGGGATCAGTAAGAGGCTAGCTGATATGCAGTTATTCAGAATCATTGCATTCAAAATGTTCCAGGAATGTTCATGGACTGTCATCAATCTGAGCAGAAAATAGTAGCACAGAAAGCATGCCCCTAGTCTTAAATCTAACCCTTTCTTCCCTTTCTAACAGAGCTTTAAATGACTACTTTTGAAAATTGTAACCATACGTTTTTATTAATTGCAATGGAAAATGCCCCTGGCTGGGGCACCGCAGTAAACCTGGATAAAGCAATGGTCAATTCACTATAGAAAGCAATCTTCTGCTTATCAAACATGTCAGTTATCTGTGAGTCTGTGAATAGTCAGTGATTCAAGTGTGACACAGTCATCTAGATCAGTACACAGCTTTCAAAACCTTTTCCTTATGGGCATCAATTATCATTCTGTCTTCTCTAAAGAAGGGAAAGCACAAGTTAGTTTGAATAAGAAGCTTGCTTATTTGCCCGGTTTTCTGTAAGCTGATGAAACCTTTTTGGCTTCATGTGGATCTGTCAATCTATCACCATTCACAAATTTATCCTACAAACTGCTCTCGTTTCTGTTGTATCGTTTGCATGAAAGCACAAGCTGTCAGCACTCGTTCATTGTCAGAAACGATGAAGTGGCCTACAGCCATGGAAATTTTTTTCCCCTGTATGATGTGCATGAATTACATAAGTTAAGTGTGTTTTCTCCAGGTATAGTCTTTCACTGAAACAATTTGGCCTAAGTGTTCCATTAGGAAAAATAATACAAAGTGGTTCTCTGGATATTACAGATATAACTACCAACTTTCTGTGACTCAAAATATAATGCAGGTGATTACCTAATCATACATCATAACAAGCAGCTCTGAAGCTTCCTGTGTCATCTTTGTTCTTTCGTGTCTAGTGGGTCATCTGCTGCGTTCAGCTCAGTGTGGCCTATGGTGTTAGAGCTACAGAGCATGAACGGAGGCAAGGAGGCTGAATTTTACGTGCTGCTTAATATACTGTTTCAGCTTTGATTTATTATGCAATGCTATACAGGACAAACAACTTCTAAGTTCATTGATCAGCTACACGTACGTAGAGCTAAAGAGACTAGTTAGTAGAGGCATCAATTGTGTTTTGGAGATCGTTATTGTTTCTTTTTTGAAGTCTATTCCTATAATATTTCAGTATATTGCGGTATTTTTAAACTGTCTTTTCAAGGATCTCTGTCTGTTAATGGTCCCTCATTCTGTCTTCTGTCCCCTCATTCTGTTTCCTCTATCTACATGATAAATTCAATTTCATGACAGCTTGTCAAGTCTGTTTCAGAGGTTGTGATCTTTCTTTGATGCTGTGGAGAGTTATCCATGCCTCTTGAAGCTGTGGATTTCATTGCTGCTCTGTCTTCTACTTAGCCCTGCCAAGATCATCTACTTGTGCTTCTGCAAAGTCAGTTGATCTCTTTTGTTAGCTGGGTATTCCTGTATAAGTACATCAGGACTTAAAGGGGCTTTCTCTGTTTCTATATGTAAATTAACAGACCACTTCTAACCTACAATTTAATGTCCTCTCTTTGCCTCTGCTGTTTGATGACCATTTTAGAGAATAGTTTTGCACTGTTACAATAGCGAACAATCCACCTGGCCTATTTTTAAAATAAAACAGTGGATTTAGCTACAGTCAACAACATACTAGCCCTACATGCATTTTGGTTTGTCCCAGCTTCTGTCCAATGCCTGGTGCAGTTTACGGTGCGGACATTAACTGTGGAACCTCTCTCGTCATCTTGCTTTTGAACAGGCTTAAACATGAGTTAAAAGTTTGATCCTGTGAAAACTGTAGCACTTTTGAGAATGTGCAGAAACATTTCCATTGATAGACAGCCTGAGAACTTTAAGGGAGTAAACAGACTTTTTACGTGCTTAGAGGGTCCGAGAACCTCAGCCACGGAATTTAGGTGACGGATTCATTTCTTGAATCTAACATTTCCTTCCCTAATAAGGGTCTGATGTCAGCAACGAAAGCAGACATAGTGCAGGAGAGTATTAGGCAGGACCACACAGCACCAACAATACCTCTTAATCTGCATTGCACCTGTTCCCAGGCTGTGTTCTTTAAGCAGGCTGCAAAACAAAACCTCCGAATTATGTCAGAATGATTGACAGCTGGCAGAGAGGTATGGTCATTATTGGCTGGAAGCACCAAATGAATTTTCACCTCTGTCCCATATACCACACCAAGAAACTGAAAAGTCAGTACATTAGATCAGTGCATATTTAATGCCCTTCCTTAAGTTATAACAGATGAAAAGTTGACAAGCATATACCAGAACAGATATGCTTCAGGTTGAAAATTTAACAGTCAGCATTTAGTTTGAAAAAGACCGGCTAAAAGGTTGAACTGAGTGGTTTTGGTGTGCAGAGGTCAGAATTATTTAGCAAATCACCTGCGACAAACAATCTGCATTGTCTTTTCTAGTGGGTTCTCCATGAATTTTCTGGATGGGCTGTGAAGTCAGAAACACAAAGACAGAGATCTGAAGCTGCAGCTCTGTATACAAGGATAAGAAAAAGAAATCGTATCACACATCCCTTTTCCTGTGCCATTGCATTAAAACATAAAAAAGTGCCATTGCATTTTAAAAAAAAAAAAAAAAATATCATGCATTTCATAGCATGATATAATCATAGTTAGTGCCTGACAGTTAAACACATAGATGGGTGCATTAAAAGAGTCTGGATTTGTGAACATGGGACTTAGGTGTGGGTAAAAGCTAAACAGAATATTCCATTGTTCTGTTGTGATCCGTGATGGTAGCTCTGCTATTGTTGCTAATTGCAAAACCTGTGTATGAGGCATCCACAGTAGTTGGTTAGAAGGATAAAATCCTCATGAGGAATAAGTCAAAACCCTGCCTTGAGCATAATTTTTGGTTCGCAACTTTGTGGTGCTTTCCCGGCTACAGGGCTTAATGTTAGTCTTCAGCACTGTAACAGAAAACAAAAGTTGTTTTTATTTTTAACTGCTTATCCCATGATAGAAATGTTAATAAAATGCTGACCTGGAGAAAGGGCCTGGTTGTAGAAATCATAAACTGCTGACCAGACAAAGTCAATAAGCACCGGGAATTCAGCACTCTCAAACAAAAATTGTAGAGATGAAATTTTGACCCCTGTGAACATAAAACTTCAAGGGCCTTCAATGCAACCAGAATTTCATGCTAAATCTCAGAAAGTAGGTACCCAAGATGAAAAGTGCCCAAACTAAGAGGCCCCTTTGGAAAACCAGCTTTTGAATGACATACTAGAATTCAAACAAGGAGTCATTGTCAGAACTGAGATGAACTCATGATTTCCTGGCTCTCGCTGATTGAAATTATTTCTTAGAACTGGCTAGCATAGCAATAAAAGCAAATTTTGTTCTGCAATCATTTCTGATACTGTGTTCGACTTTATAAAATATGTTCCTTGGGGGTGAAATTAATGAGCAACACATAAAGACTGCTTATTCACACTTTATGCAGCTGCACTTACGAGAGGATTGGGAAAGATGAAATCCAGCCTCAATGCAAGGCCGTGGTGTGATGTGGCCAAACTTCAGGGGGTCGTGGCTTTCCTTTAACCTTATAGGCTGGAGTAATAGCTGCTGAATCTCTGCATGTTCTTTGTAAGGATTCCAAGTGACTTGATCTTGATCTGACATTTTGCAGCTCTTTTCCAAGCCTATTCCTCAATGCTTTGCCACAGCTCTGTTTGAAGCAGGATTGGGCCTTCTTCCATGTTTTTCATACAGGAGGAATACATTCCTTCTCATAATTCCTTTTCAACAGTTTCTGCATAGGATCTACTTCTGGCGCTTCTGTGAGGTTGATGTCTTCACGTAAGTTATGGGCAACCCACAGAAAATGGCTTACAGAAGTTTCCTCTGGCACTGTCTGTGTTATATGGATAATAGTGAGCTTTCATACAGTGTTGTATGGTATCATTCACAGCCCGGACATTAACATATACAAGGCTTATCTGTTAAATGTGAGCTGTGGAGAGCAACCCAAGTATCAAGGAAGAGTGCCATACAGGTGTGGTTGCCTGCCCTGTTTTTGCCCTGTAGGTTCTGTGCTGCTCTTCCTTTAGACATGCAGTCTCAATTTTTAGCAAAAAAAAGTGTGGGGAGAAGAATCTTTATTGAGAAGGGGATAGGAATGAAGAGAGACCTAATACGTACTTCTAATCTCTGGTTATGACCTTTTCACTATGCAGGCGAAGGGTAGATTGCATAATAAATCATAATACCAGTGATTCTCAAATTATTTGAGAGAGTTTTGTTAATTGATATTAATTTGTTTCAGACACTGCCCTCTTTCTTATGGAAGACATACAATTCCTTTTATTATGAATCTGTCTTCTGAGGTCTAAATATTACCAACTTTGTTATATCAAAATTTCTTATAAAAATCAATAGGATTTGCACTGCAGAAAGACTGGAAATGAACTATAGAGTTTGGCTGTAAATTAGAAGGGCTGGATCATACACTTACTAAGGTACAGTAATACTAGTAAAAATTCATTAAATTTAAAAGTTATTTTGCTAATATCAAAGGGAGTACACATTTATTCATGAGCCAGACTTTGCTATATTTTTAAGTAGTCTTCTCCAACGATAACTGTGTCAAGATTCCAGTGTGGTAATATAGCATTTACAGTGTTATCTACATGATATTTTGTCAGCTGATGGGAGTTCAGTCCGCCCCTACTTGCAGTTAGCTTGACTTCATATAAACAGAGATAGCTCATCTTTAAGACCAGGCTAATATTTGTGTTAGCACCTCTCCAGCACTGTTACCTCACTTCAGTACCATAGTAATTACAGTAATTGCATGACTTCCAGTACAAGAGGAGTTTGGAGGTGGAGAGCGGAGTGAGATCATGTCAGTACACCAGTGTAGGCATGTCCGATGGTGTCAAATAGGGTGGGAGATCCTATCTTCTTAATACAGTAGATGAAGACAAGGAAACATTCTTAAAGGAAGAAGGGGGATGAAGAAGGATAAATGTATTAACATAGAAGAGGCTGAGAATCCCAAACTTGTCAGAAGGAAAAGCTATGCAGAATACTATGATAACTTCCTGAGAAAGAAAATAGGTTTAATGTCTTGTTCTTGAAGAGATTTACACTATATTTTCTCAGTATCCTACTTGTAGACTCTTAGGTGAGCTCCTAAAAATACTGAAGGTAATTATAAAGATTATCTGTTAGAAGTGTTGTTTGATTCTGAAGAAAGACACCCTGATGAAGACAGAGTTAGAAATATAGCTCTGGTAAAAGATGCATTTCACCTCACAAATAGATGATATCTTTTAAAATCCCTGTTGGATGGTCCCACCTACTGTGCTTATCAGTAGACACTCATGGTAATATAAAAAGAGGAACTGTTTTTGACTTCCCATGCTAACCGCATTGCAAAATAATCACTTTAAAAAGAAATGTCTGACATATTTAAAATAAAAGTATTCCTTCTGTAAAATGTTCATCTAGAATTTCCTGTGTTTGGTTACTGCTAAGACTAACCCTTTACCCCCTGCTTTTATCTAAATATTCATAAAACATTTCAGTTACTAGAACTGTTCTTGCTGTTGGTCTGTTGAGTTGAGCATGTGCCCTTATCATTTTATCATGAAGATTAATTTGTCTTTTCTATTTATTTTGATGACTTATGGGTAGCAAACAGAAACCCCTAAAAAGCTAGGAACCTGAGATGGCCTTCTGAAAATCAGCAAAACAAAATAGATCACCAAACCAAAAAAGATGAAATTCCTGAAAGCGTAGAAGGGAACTGCTTGAACAGGTTGTTTAGACCTTTTTTGTTGTCAACTTTCATAAAAATCAGGTGAAATAATTTTCCTTCTTTTTTGACAGTTGCATTTTTATTACACATTTATTTCATTTTTATTCAGCAGGTGTTTTCTTTGCACTCACTTTTGTGGACCCTCATAGCATATGTCACGCCATTGGTTTTGGAAGTTGCATGTCCCATTTAGGGGCGAGAACCAGAGATGAAAGGGAATGAAAATAATTTACTATATTTCTTACAAAGTTTCAATGTGTCTAGAAAGTGCTGTAAATGTTATTTTTTTGGTAACTCTTATTTCCTGTCAATACTTGATTTAATAAAAAATTAAATAGTTCATCTTAGAATATCAGATTTTGTTGCAGAGATGAGCTCTGGCTAGAATAGAATAAAATTGGTGTGCTTGTTTAGACTATTTGCATGTTTGAAATGGTGACTTTCTTCTCTATTGTGAAGATATGAAAGGGATCAGATTCATTTGATTACTTCTGAACATAATTATATTTTCTTCCTGACAATATGAATACAGTAAACTAATATATGAAGGCTCCAGGAGAACACTTCCACACTACCTCCTACTGGAAACAAAATAAAGACCCCACTGAACATTTAATGTCATGAGGTAATTTTGAACTCTCCCTTCTCTCTGCAGAACAGACTAAATGATGCCTTTCCAATTAAAAAATACACAGTGCTTCATAGCTTCTTAAATATTTTCAAGTATTGCTAAGTTACTATGCAAAATCTTCGATATCATTAAATCAATAATCACTCCTAGACAGTGAGGTTTCTTAATTGCAAGCTGGAGAACATGGTTTTCCATGGTTTTCCATGGTTTTCCAAATCTAATGGCAAAGTATACTGAGTAACAGTTTGTGTAACAGGCAACACTGAAGTTGTAGCAGTACTAAGACAAGCTGAAAGCAAAAGACTGTCAATAATTAAAGATGAAAGAAGAAAAGCTGGAAGAATCTTGTAGATTAGTTATACCTTTAGATAAATCTACCAGCCAAATTTCCTTTGCCTCCCAGTATGCTGTTTTTGTAGCACTACATGGCAAAGAAGGGCTAGTAGAGGACCGATTCATGGCTATTGTGTGTAATTGTGCTCTTAGGTTTCATTACAGTAATAAGGAATAGGGTTGCAAGGCTGATTCAAATCCTAGAGGACTTTGGTTAGATCTGTAAATGTGCAAACCTCCATTCAAGTTTTTAGCAACTCCGAACTTCACCCTGTACAGGCAAAGTGGACTAAGGATCCTACATGACACTACCCAGCAATGACTTCTCTAAACCCTGTGTAAAGTCACAGGACTGCATATTTGGTTAGTGTCTGTGTAATGTAAGTTCACATATTTATCAGATGTAATTCTGTTCCTTCCACATGGTATGGATGCTTAACACTCACTGACAATGGAGAGTTTAGAATGGATATCATCCTTCAGTCTGGGTTTCATTAAATGCAAAGAGATTATGGATCGTTAAAGAAAAAAGAAAGAAAAAGTCACTGCATTTGGCTCCTCCTAACCTTGAGAGGCCCTCTGCTGCAAGTTACATAATAAGAAGAAAAGAAAGAAAGAAGTCATCTAGTTTTTCTGAAGGGACAGTGTTTATTGAGTTTAACAGTGCAAATTCACCTACAGCACGTCTTTTACTTCAATGGGAGTATGGTCTCAGAAAAGGGGACAACCCAACAGAATAGTAGCAAGATTTTCTCTTTAATTATATTTTAGCTTTAGCTCTGTGTAGCTCAAGTGAGCAGACTTTACACTTCTTCTTTTCCATTGTTAGTATTGGATAAAGTACTTCTCTTAAATGAAATGGAATGATGGATCCCTGGAGTTTATTGTTAGGCCCAAAATCTTTCAATTCATCATAAAATTAAATAAATATTTCAAGTAATTTCATTTCTTCAAAACAGATTATGAAACACCAGAAGCCAAGCCAGGGAGCGAGAACAATGGTGGATATTTATTCTGAGCTATCTTTGCACAAACCAAATTTCATTTTTAGCATGTCAGTGATTCATTTTCTTTCTTATTTATCTGGTTTTCTTTCTGCACAACTTGGGAAGAAAGATATGTAGAAATGGAAATGTACAAATGTATATGTTATTCTTCTCACTGAAAAGAAAAAGTAGGAATTGCCTATAGTCTAAAACTAATTTCTTCTTTTATGATGGGAAGGACAACATTTTCAGAGGTTACTATACAGTGTGATCTTTTTGTGTCTTGCAAGTTTTCAATTAGATTTTGAATCTGAGCAGATCTTTAAAACAGAACAATTGAGACAGAAATGTCTTATAAGCAGACGAGTAAGGTTGAGGTCTCACATGTTCTCACATCCAAAAATTTCCTTCATGGAAATGCGTAAACAGAATAGATTAAAAAGTGTTTGAGAGGAGAAAACAGAGAACAATTTATCTAACAGTGTTTCGGTTTTATATATTTATTGTTTATATTGATTTTTTTGTCATCAGCTGAGAAACAAACCGCGTTCCTGAGTCAGCTTCCCCAGCAACACCCCATGCAAAATAACACTTTCATTAAAGTCTGTGTTTACAACAAAGAGAGTACTTATAGAACATTCTAATTCTACTAGACGCATTTAGGAGATAACTACATATTATATTTTCTCCTGAGAGCGAAAATTAGCTAACAGTGATAACTCAAGGTGTTGAAAAGAAGTAGAACATTAATGCTTTTTCCTTTCCTTTGCTACATTCCTAGAAGACAGAGAAAAAGAAGACTTAACAGAGTATACATTCCAAATTGTGGGGATCCGATCCAATTTTTGCTGACCGTAGGGTCTTCTACCTTCTGAAAAGTCAATGGGACTTGACAGAGTATAAGTATGAAAAAGATGTAGATTTCAGATTGTAAATTCTCCTGGTAAGGACTTCCAATGTACAAATTTCTCAAGTCTGCCTTTGTCACAGCTGAGACTGTTACAGTACCAATGTTATTCTGAACAGCTGCAAATACAATGGTTTATTATTTGTATATTTAACGTATCAGTGCACCTTGATCGCTTTGGACCTAAAAAAATCTGCTTTTCTAACTTGCTGATTCCCATAATAATCGTAGAATCATAGAAACATTAGAGTTGGAAGGGACCTTAAAGATCATCTAGTTCCAACCCCCCTGCCATGGGCAGGGACACCTCCCACTAGACCAGGCTGATCAAAGCCCCATCCAGCCTGGCCTTGGACACTTCCAGGGATGGGGCATCCACAGCTTCTCTGGGGAACCTGTTCAAGTGTCTCACCACACTTATAGTGGAGAATTTCTTCCTAATACCTAATCTAAATCTACCCTCTTTTAGTTTAAAACCATTACCCCTCATCCTATTGCTACACTCCCCAATAAAGAGTCCCTCCCCAGCTTTCCTGTAGACCCCCTTTAAGTACTGGAAGGCTGCTATAAGGTCTCCCTGGAGCCTTCTCTTCTCCAGGCTAAACAACCACAACTCTCTCAGCCTGTCTTCATAGAAGAGGTGCTCCAGCCCTCTGATCATCTTTGTGGCCTTGCTCTGAACTTGCTCCAACAGGTCCATGTTCTTCTTATGTTGGGGTCCCCAGAGCTGGATGCATTGCTCCAGATGGGGATCTCACCAGAGCAGAGTAGAGGGGGAGAATGACCTCCCTCAACCCACTGGCGAGGCTTCTTTAGATGCAGCCCAGGATACAGTTGGCCTTCTGACCTGCAAGCGCACATTGCAGGCTTGTGTTGAGCTTCTCATCCCCCAACACCCCCAAGTTCTTATCCTCAGGGCTGCTCTCAATCTATTCCCTACCCAGCCTGAATTTCTGCTTGGGATTGCACCAACCCAGGTGCAGGACCTTGCACTTGGCCTTGTTGAACTTCATGAGGCTGGCATGTCCCCACCTCTCAAGGCTGTCCAGGTCCCTCTAGATGGCATCCTTTCCCTCCAGCGTGGTGACTGCTTCACACAGCTTGGCAAACTAGCCGAGGGTGCACTCAATCCCACTGTCCATGTCGCCAAAAGAAGATTCTGAATAGCACCAGTCCCAATACCGACCCCTGAGGAATGCAGCACTGTCAAATGCTTTGCACAGGTCCAGGTAGATGATGTCAGTTGCTCTTCCTTTATCCACCTATGCAGTAATCCTGTCGTAGAAGGCCACCAAATTTGTCAAACATGATTTGTCGTTAGTGAAGCCATGTTGGCTGTCACTGATCACCTCCTTATTTCCCATGTGCCTTAGCATAGTTTCCAGGAGGATCTGTTCCATGATCTTTCTGGGCACAGAGGTGAGACTGACTGGCCTGTATTTTCCCGGGTCTTCCTTTTTTTCCCTTTTTACAAATGTAGGTTATGTTTCCCCTTTTCCAGTCAGTGGACACTTCACCCGACTGCACCTTCAGGTTCCTTAGTTGGTCTCAAACCTGGTCTTCTCCTGCAGTGGGCAGTTCTTCATTCTCCCAGTCCCTGCCTTTGCCTTCTGCAACTTGGGTGGTGTGGCTAGAGCCCTTGTTGGTGAAGACCGAGGCAAAAAAGTCATTGAGCATCTAAGCCTTCTCCATATCCTGGATAAATAGGTCTCCTGTTTCGTTCTGGAGGGGGCCCACATCTTCCCTAGTCTTCCTTTTACCAGTGATATACTTATAGAAGCTTTTCTTGTTGCCCTTGATGTCCTTGGCCAGATTTAACTCTATCTTGGCTTTAGCTTTCCTAACCTGATCCCTGGCTGCTCGAACAATGTCTCTGTATTCCACCCAGGCTACCTGTCCTTGCGTCCTTCCTCTGTAGGTTTCCTTTTTGAGTTTGAATTTGTCCAAGATCTCCTTGTTCATCCATGCAGGCCTCCTGATGTTTTTGCCCAACTTCATCTTTGTTGGGATGCATCGCTCCTGAGCTTGGAGGAGGTGATCCAGCTTTCTTGGATCCTTCTTCCCTCCAGGGCTTTATCCCATGGTACTCTACCAAGCAGATCCCTGAAGAGGCCAAAGTCTCCTCTCCTGGAGTCCAGGGTAGTGAGCTTGCTGTGTTCCCTCCTAGCTGCCCTAAGGATCATGAACTCTACAGTCTCTTGGTCACTGGAGCCAAGGCTGCCCCTAAGCTTTACTTTCTCCACCAGCCCCTCCTTGTTGGTGAGAACAAGGTTCAGCATAGCACCTATTCTCATTGGCTCTACATGTACAGTAAGACTCACAATCCTTTTCTGCATGTTTATTTTTGTGGGTGTGTATTCATCTGTTATTCTAGGTGTTTCTACTGTGTTTTTCACAATAGTCTCTAATTTCTGCAGAAATTTTGTGTTGCTTGGACAACTGGCATGTCACACCCAAGCAGACTCTATAGTATGAATGCAGGAGAGTGTTTATAGGCATGTCTTAAAGAATTGAAATCTTGGATGATTGTTCTTTATGTAAGAGTTTTGGCTGTTGTCAAGAAATGTCTTTTCATAGGTGACTGTTTCAAGTCTAAATGACATCACTGTTAAATAACTTTTTTCTGTTGTACATTTGAATTTATTGAGGTTAACCAAAAACATGTTGATACTCCATGCTGCACAAAACCTTAACATTCTAGAACCTGCCTTTTCATTTCAAAACATGGAAGTTCTTTACCCATATGGCTGCAAAATTAATCTTTGAATTATGAATCAAACACATTTCACAGCACTATGTTTTTTTTTACATCCTTTTGCTAAAGAAGTTTTCTTTGCACTGTTCTTTTTCCTTATATAAAGATGAATTAGAGGTGACAGGGAATTATAAAAAGAACATGCCATTTAGCGTGGTAGAGTATGTTTTATCAGAATAAATGTTGATATCCTGTCTTATAAAAGTCCATCCATGACTGTCAGACATTATGAATGAATACACTAAATTCAGCATATTTTTAATTAAATAGAACCCTTATGGTATTTAAAATATAAATTCCAAGAACTTTGGTGACTTTTTCAGATAAAATTGAATATTTTTCATCACAATCAGGCTTAACAGGATAAACAATTGTTCTTTGCCATTTGTGTTTCTACCCTTCAGGTGTTTACACAAGGTAATCTTATACCCATGGTTGTTATTTATCCAAGGTAATCATATACCCATAGGTATTTGTTTAGACTACACAAGCCCAACTTTAATTTTTTTTTAGTTCTGTTTTTTTGTCATAAGCCGGATTTTCCTTCGTCTTACTCATTCCTGTTGCTCTATTACTGGTTCCTTCTGATTTTTTTCTAACTGTTTAGGATAGCTAAAACTGAACAAAGCATGAAAGATACAATTTAAGAGAAGTATATAGAAATGGACCATAAACCTTCAGAATATATAATCAGAAGGAGACAAAAATACGTCTTGCGTTCAGGGTTCCAACACATTACAGAAAGTCATGTAAAAAGTTAGCTTTCTGATTTACTGCATATATGTCCTTTACTGAGTGTAATAAAAGAATCTACTTTAGTCATTAATGCCATACAGCCTAATACAGACCATATACTGTCCTTGATCTATTGCTGAAAGGTCTGGCAGAAGATTAAAACGTTTCATGCAAATGTCAAGGTGCCTATGTCCCTGATGGCTTGCCCAGTAAGTAGTAGGGTAAAACAGGGTAAGTAAGAATTAGGCAGTGCTTGGAACAGAAGTACCAAGAATCAAATTCCAAGGTGGCTCACAGGAATTTATTTCTGAGATCACGGACACAAAAGAAAATCAAGTGTTTGTGCTCATCTGCAGAAATGTGATCCTGGAAGAAGTCAGCTCTATCTCCAGAAACGAAGTTGCAACTAGAAAAGTTGACATTAACCTTGGGCTGATCTTCTAAATTTCACGGAATCACGGAATCACGGAATCTTCAGAGTTGGAAGGGACCTCTAGAGATCATCTAGTCCAACTCCCCTGCTAGAGCAGGGTTGCCTAAAGCACATCCCTCAGGGCTGCATCCAGGCGGGTCTTGAAAATCTCCAGAGAAGGGGACTCCACAACCTGCCTGGGCAGCCTGTTCCAGTGCTCTGTCACCCTCACTGTAAAGAAGTTTTTCCGTGTATTTGAACGGAACTTCCTATGTTCTAGCTTGTGCCCATTGCCCCTTGTCCTGTCGCTGGGAACCATTGAAAAGAGCCTGGCTCCGTCCTCCTTAAACCCACCCTTTAGGTACTTGTAAACATTAATCAGGTCCCCCCTCAACCTTCTCTTCTCCAGGCTAAAGAGTCCCAGCTCTTTCAGCCTTTCCTCATAAGGGAGGTGCTCCAGTCCCACAATCATCTTGGTTGCCCTACGCTGGACTCGCTCCAGTAGTTCCCTGTCCCTCTTGAACTGGGGAGCCCAGAACTGGACACAGTACTCCAGTTGTGGCCTCACCAGTGCAGAGTAGAGGGGGAGAATGACCTCCCTCGACCTACTGGCCACAGTCTTCCCTATGCAGCCCAGGATGCCATTGGCCTTCTTGGCGACAAGGGCACACTGCTGGCTCATGGATAATTTGCTGTCTACCAGGACCCCCAGGTCCTTCTCCTCAGAGCTGCTTCCCAGCATGTCCGCCCCTAACCTATACTGGTGTTTGGCATTCTTCCTTCCCAGGTGCAGGACCCTACACTTGCTTTTGTTGAACCTCATTAGGTTCTTCTCTGCCCAGCTCTCCAGCCTGTCCAGGTCATTTATATTAACTTGCCTTTTATGGGTAACTGTGCCTGGTCAGATATATGTGTACAAGAGTTGTAGGAAAAATACAAGCATTGTAGGCAACAAGTTCTTGATGTGTAGATAGCAGCTCTTCCATATCAAATGTGTATTTCATTTAAGAAATAGGGGCACATCTTGCTCGCTGTAGAACGTGGAATACAGCAGACAGTAAAAAATGTACTGCTGAGGAAATGGGGACGTCAGATGAAGAGGGACTGGGCAATAGCATTAGGAGTTCAGGTACAGGAAATGTAAGCTATTATGTTTGTTATGCAGAAATGTTCATTCTATTGTCTCAGTTTCATTTTAGTGTGGACAACTGTTTTAGCCTCTGCCATGTCAAGAATAACTAGCCAAGCAGCACTTGTGGTTTCAGTGACACAAAATGCATTACCTATGTGTTATTTCCCACCTCTTGTTTTTCGCAGTCGATTTGTGTCAGAAAATTCTTCCACTCTGCCCCAGGGAGAGATGCACTTCAGAAATTCCTACCTTCATGAATGACTACCTAACTAGTTCAAAATGCTGTCTGCAGCCATGGACACTATTATACATGTCAGAGAAAGGTGAAAAACCTCCTCTTATTAAATGGTTCTCAAGAATTTTGTAGCATTTGAAGTGCATGTAAAAATATCTGCGCTTCAGGAGTCCAGGGCTGATACTGCCTTCTTTTAATTTCCTAGGAGGGACTGGTACTCTGCAAAGCTTACTAACATGGTACGTCCCCTACCTCTCTTACCCAGTTTGGGAACTGTTTCCCCAGGTAAGAATCATGAACCAATTTATCTATCAGAAGCTCCCCCCTGCACTTGTCTGTTAGTGATTACTTTACATACTAGGGCATGAAAGCAGTATTTTTAAAATACACCTCACCTTGAAAAGTTTACTCACCCTTTGCTGAAGCTGGATCACATGCGACAGAAACTTACAAACTGTCTAACTCCTACTATTATTTCTGTTGGATTCAGAAACAAGGATACTGATAAGAAGCAATGTGCAAACAAAAAGTAGAAAATCATGATTTAAATGACAGGCACATGCATATTGTCAACGACAAAAATATCATGTTACTTAACACATGAGTACTCAAAATTCAGGAAGATTTGTCACAACTTCTGTGCACACGTTCCCCGCACCTCTCCTGGTGAATATTGCCATTACTGTGTACTATAGCACTGAGTTCCTTTGGTGATTTGTATACTGTGTCAAAAAAGTTCTTTCTCCTTGCATTAAAAGACAAATCAGTAGGAAGAACTGGTTTATGTTGTTTTAACACTATTGCCAAGACTGCGTTGAGTAAGAATGAGCTGAGTTGAACTTCAGAGATATCTCACAATGGCTGGAGATACAGCTCAGCATATACAGTTGAGTCATCCTATAGAAAATTTTTATTTTCAATAGAATAAAGCTGTTGTAAACCTCCTCTCATCTTCTTCCTCTTTCTCTCCCTCTCTCTCATACACATGTAAAATTTATTCTTTCTCTTTTCATTAATTCAGGCTACCATTTTATGTAGAAAATAGACAAACATTCTTTATTTTTTTTCTAAATTTGAAGCTCAGACTGCATGATAACATAGTTAAGTCTAGCATTTATGCATTACACAGAGAAAAACTATGTTAATTTTGAGTTTTGCCATCTTTCAATTAATCATATGTCCTCTTTTCATCAGTTATGGGAAAAGGGAAGAAAATTAAAATGTCGATTTCTTTAAATACTGTTGTTAATTTTACTTGTCTTATTTAGATGCTCACTAAACCTGGCACGATTTTATTGAGTTTGTTTTCATGTAAGTGTTTTCCAGTGATTATTTTTCCTGTCAGTGCATCTTTGACCTCGTTATCATTAACATGGTGTGGCTCCCACTTCTTAGTCAAAGCTCAGAAATGAGTGACCGACAGTCCTGCTCAAGTTTTTGTGTTTTCATTACACCACATTCCTTCTGCTTTCACACCTGTCAAGACTTCAGGTAGTGGACTTATGACCTGTACATAAAGTAACATTCATACCTATATTAAAGTCCTGAAAACAAATGTGCACTGTCAGAGAGAGGCAATTGGATCATCAGTGGTTTCGTTCTCTGTTAGAAAATATCTTCTATTATTTGGCAACTGAGAGTGAAATGAGTGCTTAGAATGAAGTGTGGTTTATGTCTTATCAAAACCATTAATTCGGTTTCGGGGAAAAAAAAAAAGAAAAAAGAGTCTTTAATTGGGAGGCTAGAAAGCAACTGCTCTAATGTATTTCTGTAACCTTTGCAACAACAGAGAAAACATTCAATAGGCTACCCTCGAAGCACAGCCCCGTAGAAATAATTGTTTGTTCACATACATTAATAAGGTTCAAAGAGACGTTGATTTATTAAATGATGGGTTGTTAGTAGTGAAGGGAAAAGTTAAACAAACCCGCAAGGAAAGAGTATTAATCTACAAGATGGCACTGTAGCTCTGGTTATCACTAGCATATGTAAATCAATTTAAACTGAATTACTGAAAGTTTTACTGTATTTAAGATATGCAATTTCATACATTATTTCAAACTTCAATGTGTGCAGGGTTAATATAAGTTGGCATGGTTCCAGTCTTTCCAGCAGAACTCTGGTGATTTACCCCACCTTAAGATCTTGCTTATTAACAGCAATTATCCTCCGTTTGTTATAATAATATTAATACATGACTATTAGTAAATTTTTTTAAAGACAAATATTTAGAGAGTCATTGATACCTTGCGTCTCATAATGCCTGTGGAAATGTAGGTTGTCTAGATATAAACATACTCTGAAAATGAGAGTAATTGTCCCGCTGGAGAGAAATTGCAATCAGTAATAATGCTTTTTACTTTTAAAAAGCAATGAAATGTTATGCTAAGAAAACAATAATTTAGAAAATGTCACTGAGTATATCTTGAATGTATTCAATTTTCTTTGTAACAAACATTTGCTTTCATAAAAATTGTGTTTCATTGTTTTTGTTTGTGCATAGCTATGATCTACTTAGAAAGTAAAATAGGTCCCTTTTCAGGTAGAAGCATAAGAGGTACCACGTTCCGTAAGGAAAATAAGCTGATTTGTTAAGAAACGTTGTGGCCGGGGAAAAAGAATAGGAAAAAAGCCAAGGGGGAAAGCCAGCTAATGTTTTCTTAGGTTTATTCCTGCATGCTTATATACAAATACATTCATGTTAGATAAATTAATTTTATTATTCTGAAAACATGTCATATTATTTTATGGATGATGCAATTTCTAGTTTTGAATTGATAATACTGGACCACAAGTATTATGTACTGTGGTACATAATTAAAAGGAGTACCAAAGAGGCAAGTAAAAAAAAGTATCTAGAATCAGAGTTATAACATATGTAAGGAGAAATATAACATGGGTATACAGAAAGTGGGGTTTTGATAAAAAGCATTCTGCAATGTAGTTTTATACTGTGACATCAATGTTTTTTTGAGACCATTTGAAAGGCAAAGGGTTTAATATTCTTCCCCACTGTTTATGCAGTAATATAATATTCATACTTCATGCTGATAAACTTCATATTGAGTGAATACATATATGTAAGTTATAAAAATAATGGGTTTGAAAAATGCAGAACCATTTTTTATTTAAATACCAGTTACACACTTAATTGATCTATTATGAAAATGTGACTCATTTATTGAACCCAAACGAATAAATTAATACTGTTTAAAGACAATACATTCTAATATGTTTAAAATACGTATTGTAACAGTTGAGTGTACTTAAAATATATCTTCAAGTCAGCAGGAACATTTAAAACTTCAAAGGGCAAAGATGCGTTACCACTTTGCCAGCAACTCCGCATGAGAGAACAACACAGCAGCTCACCATAATGCATGCAGAAGGAATACCAAATGAAAGAAGGGAGTGAGGAGGAGTCAGCAGTTGGTTACACAGTACAGTCAAACCTCAAACAGCTTTTACTCAAAACTTTTCCATTTTCAGTCAGCTGCATGCTGTCGTATTTGAACAAAGAGTTAATTTTCATCTGGAATGCTATTAATTTACTGAAATGGTAACACTAAAAGAGTCTGAAACGTTATGTTGTGTTCTGGAGTCTGCATCCCTCTTCCTCCCTGCCAAACCTGAGAGACCATCTGACATCAGAGTGCTGAGGTTTTTTGTTTGTTAGTTTTCTTGTTCAAAACCACATCAGGGTACTTCCAAATTAGTGGAGTTGTACCAGGCCCCTCTGCAGAGGGAATCGGCAGTGATCCGTCACAGCTTTCACATCTGGCCTTGTACTATACTCCTCAATATATTTCAGATGTTTTTAATGTAGGCCTTGTACTTCAACATAAACATACTTTTAATTTTATGATCCTAATAAATTTAATGAATTAACCCAGCCTATAAAAACATAACAAAAGCACAAATAAGTATTTAGAAAAAATTAGGTCACCTCATGCGTGAATGTAGTAATAGTCTTTTTCCACTTCCATTACACTTATTGTACGCTTTTAACATTCTACCTACAGTATTTCTGGATGTCTCTTAGCCCGAATCTTGCTTAAACAAAGTTGCTAAAGATAGCATGAAAAGTGCCTTTGTTGTATCTTAGTTTTTCTTGGCTCTATTGGGCACAGCACGAAAGCAAGAAGTATTTGGCCCTGTGTATCTAAGTTGTCATTTGGAAATTTCAAGTTTTGGTTTCTTTCCTGCATGCTGAGGTTTAATTTAAACCATGTCACCCACCTTGAGTAATGATGTCATATCCCTCTGTGATAGCACTCTGAAGTTCTCTGAAGTTGCCAGTGAGTTAGTGCCATTCTCTCCTCTCATAAATGTTGAACAAGTGCAATAAAGAAAAATCTAGCACTTGTTCATGGAGCAAACTTTGTAATTTATAGAACAAAAACCAGAGCCAATGTTTAATCCTCCATTAACGTAGAATGAAAAATAATTAAAAAGGCTTCCAGAATTTAATTTTAGCTCAGTTTAGTCATATAATCATTATGGTTGTTCTGACTTCAGGCTTTCACTTCCATTTCCAGGAAACTGCATTTTCTTGCTTTACAATAGCAGGTATTGTGGTTCCAGATCTACTCATGCCAGCTTTCAAAGTTTTCATAGATTCATGGTAGGAGAAAAGACTTTCTATGTTATTTTATCCTTTTCCCTTTCTAGAAATGGATTACTTTCTATAATGGACACTGTAGAACTGTGTTCAGAGTAGCTTCAAATGGCTGATCAAATGGCTTCCATCACCACTTACTGTTTAACAGATATAATGATGTAGGTAAACTTTGTTTTTCAAATGCGGCAGAAACTGTATTCTGAACTTTTACTCAAACGACCTATTTATACTGAAAACCAAAGAAAGAGATCCATCTGTATGTACCTGGTACTTCATTCCTGTACCTACAGGAGTGATTCTGATTTGTAATCTGATACAGATGATCTGATGAGACAGAAGAAGAAACAGAGCGGAGACGAACAGACAGGCTGTGAGGGTGGAGTAGGGGCTGGTGTGGTTCAGAAGAGAACCTCGACTGGGAGATGAGCAAAACTAATGTAAACTTGACCAAATTATATTTTAGCTATATGGCACATAGAATCAAGCTCTGTAAGTCTTCCATTAGATACCATTTCTTTGTGTTAGCAGTCTCTGTGAACTTCTGTTTGTTGGAAAAATGAGATTAAAGGGTTAAGGTATGCAGCATAAGTTACTTTTATGGATGGTACAGAAAGACGAACACATCCTAAAAAAGGGGGAAGAGCTGAATTCTGGAGAAATTTTGTTTATGTTGACTCTAAAGAGAGCCTAAAATGTAGCAGAGGTAAGGTGACCAAATCTGAGATGGGTAGAGTTAGGTGAAATGCTGGCTTAAGCCAAGGCCCGTACTGAGCATGAGCTGCTAGATTTTAACTATGTTCAAAAACTGTTGCACCCTCCAAAGTTTCAGATGTCTAGAAAATTTGAAAATATTTTGAGAAACCAAGTTTTCACAGAAACCATGATTGTGTAAAAAGTCCCCACAACCTTTGTCAAATATTAAATAAATACTTTGTGATATTATACATTGGATAAACACTTCGGATTTGAGGCATAAGGAATGTTTGTGCTAACATGACAAACTGGTAACTGACTGGTAGTAATATTGATGAAATTTAGATTTATACATTTTATTTTCCCTATATACAACAGGGCTAAATCAATTGTTATAGACCATTTTAGACAAGCCTGTCAACTCTAAGAATGTTTCTACAGCAGAAAATAAAGACTTCGTCCTTTTTCTTAGATTTTTAAAATCTTGCTTGCAGGTATACCACTGAAGATTTTTATATATTGCCTTTGTTTCTGCTTGAAGAGTAATTGTTCTTTCTGTAAATTATTTTGCTCTATTCCTTCTTGAATGGAGATTTTTGCATATGAACAGACAGGTGCTGGAAATATTTTTTATTGTTTATGCCTCTCACCTGAAAAGCGTGCATTGGGGATGTTTTTGCTTTGTTGTTTGTTTTTTTGGTGCCTTGTTTTTTTTTTTTTTCTTCTTATAGTACTGTATATATTACTTTCCTTGGAGAAAATAATTTAAAACATTTGGTTCAATTCCCACCTCTAACATTTTATTCCTAAGGAAAACAAAACCAAGACCAAAAAAGCCTCCAAGTTTCTCTATAAGTCTTTCGTGGTGTGTGAAAGTAGTATCTTTTTCACTGATACTTGGCTCTCTTTTGTAACTTTTCTTTGAACAACTGGAAGCTTCGTTAAAATAGAATGTATCTTTCACCACTCCAATTTAATAAAATATTTTCCGTAGAATCATCTCAGGAAGTGTAAGGGTATGGATTTCCTGATTTATGCCTGCACCTATATTTAAACAGTTTTGCACTGGCCTAATTTTGTTCAATGGAGACTGCATCAGTATAATTCTCCTGTCAAAAATACAGCAAGTTTTAGGTGTGTAACACCTTATCCTAATATAAACCAGTGTAGGCTACATAAGGATAGTCCACTGTAAAATGTTCAGATGACTTTGGCATAGTAATAGAAGAACCTGTGAAGGAAGAGAGAAACCCTTCAGAAGCCTTCTGTTTCTGAGAACAGAAGGAATATACCTCAAGGGCAGGGAAGTAATTTGTCCTTCCATACTCACATTGTGATGGGAATGGTAGTCAGTTATCCTTTGTTTCAGTAAGTCTGCTTTTCAAGAGCGAGAAGACTGATGTGACGCTTCTGTTTGTGTACCTGTGTGGCTTTCCTCAGGGTGAAACTTATAAATCCAATAGCCAACATGAACCAATTGGACAAATGAAACAGAGCTATCACAGACACTAGATGTTTGATAGGATTTGTCTATTTTGCAGTACCATACGGAGGAGATCCTATAAGTTTGACCTCACTAAGGAAAAATCTCTCAAGTTCCCCCTGGACTGACAACAGAGCTCAGACCTATACTGTCAGACAGGTACCTGTCAGCATCAGATTTGTAACTTCATTTCCAGTAATTCGCAGAATCACAGAGTTGTTGAGTCTGGAAGGAACCTCTGGAGGTTGTCTTGTCCAAATACCTGTCCAAGCAGGGTCATCTAGAACAGGCTGCCCAGGACTGTTTCCAATGGCTTGTGAATATCTCCAAGGATGGAGATACCACGGCCTTTCTGGGCAATTGGTGACAGTGTTCAATCACCCTCACAGCGAAAAAGTGTTTCCCGATGTTCAGACAGAAAAAAGACATTCCATGAGGGTTGTTTATCTTTTTCTAATATATATCTCTCACGTTCAATGTCCTCTGGGACCCGGGTAATCTTCCCATGACAATTATAATTTAGTATCACTGTATAAAAATGTGTATCTATAAAAACACACACATATATACTGTATATACCCATACTATATATACACATATTGTCTATATGTGTACACATATATTCACATATATAAGTACATATGAGGGCTTCAGGTCAAAGTAACCTCAAGTACTTGGAGGGCTGATCTACCTGTGGAGTTCTTACAAAATGATGCGGAGACTGCATCCTGATGTTTGACGGCACCAGGACTGATTGAACAGTTTTGAAAGGTAACGTGAGGTGGGGAAGCCAAACTTGGCATTTTGTCATTCCTTATTATTCACAGGAAACAGCCTCCGCACCTGTCCCAGAAATCTCCCCCAGATTTGATTTAGCAGAAACGATTTTCTTGGTTCCAAAAGAAATCCCAGGAGCTAGACAATCTGGAGACCAGTATTCAAGATCAAAGCTTTTCAGTGTATACACACACCCAGAGTATCTAGGGAGCACTGGCTTTGAAATCCAAGCTTTATTGACTCTATTGTTCATGAAATGACTTGTTTAAATATCTTTTCTTTCCAGTGATATACTACTTATTGCTTTTTGTGATGTTTTAATTAATGTTCACAAATGTTATCAGATGAAGGGGAATAAATAAGGAGAAAATATTTTTGCTATTAAATAGTAGCTTGCAGAAGTAATAGCATCAAGCTGCCAACTATGCTTTAGTATGCGTCTTTATTTTCCATATTAATTTGTTTACATCCAAGTGCAGAATATCTATAACTTAAGTAAGTTCCCTTTTCTCTGCTGGAAATCTTTTTTACTTCATCATGTAAATGGAAATGCTTTCATATCCTCCCCCAAATATTTAAGTCTGCATGCATGGCGGGATATTGACTCTGTATAATGTGTCTCCCAGGACAGTGTAACAGGCTCTGCCTGGGAATATGTGTATGCCCAGTATGCTAAGAAAATATATTGGAGATCTCAGAAACAAACATTTATTTAGTTTGGTTTTTTTGGGACAGTGGTAATGCTATTAGGGAGACATAAACCTTATTAACATTCCAAATAACATCCATGAAAATGTAAAAAACATTTACTTTCTGTATTGGTAGCCATTCTTCATCATATTTTTAATTGTATTTCTGACACAGAAACAAGAAAAAATGCCTGCTTTTCCTAATAGATCATTCATGTCCTAATAAAGAAGAGACTGTATAAATCGTGCTTTATATCATCAAATGTTAATATCAACTGTAATGAAGCAGGTACGTGTACATTCCAACTACATAAAAAGATTAAGAGTCAAATGCAATCTTTCATGTCCTACTTACTATCTGTTAACATCTAAAATTATGCTAATCTTTTTTTAAAGGAGTTATTGATCTCTATTTATTTTTAAAGCATTTAACTACCAAAATAAGAGGAAAAACAAAGAAAAAAAAAAAAAGGAACAGAGTACCTTCTGCCTTCATTGTCTAGATAGCAGGAGGTCATTGAGAATAAAGAGATTTAGCTGTCAGTGAAGACAGAGCCTGTCTTTCCTTTGCCACGTTGTTTTCATGCTTTGTTTCTCATTTCTGTCTTGTTTGTTTTGCTCATTTGTTTGTTTTTACTGTTTTAGTGAAAATGCACACCAATCTGAGTAATTTGCATGTCAGGGATGGGACACACTGTATCAACACATCATCACAGCCAAGGAAATAACAAGTAACTCATCTCTCATTGTATAATCTAGAAAACAGAGCTGTAAGGAAACCTTTAGTACTCTGTTTTTCTGTCTTCCTGCTGTGCAATCTCAAATCCCTTTTAAAAGACTCCAAAATATCACTTAAGCAGGCGATGCAGGAGATTGAAATCTATTAAGCCAGGTAACGCTTCATTTTCCACAGACATCTAGATCAGAAGAGGTCATTTTTAAAAAAAAAGAAAAAAAAAAGGTACTTTAGTCATGTAGTTAACATCTGAATGTTAAATGAAAAATGCTGCCTCTTCTAGTCTGCAGAGCCGACTTCGAAGCGCAGATTTCTTTGAAGGATAAAGCTATAGCACTCTAATGTACGCAGAGTCCTTTAGTTTCACATAAGGACTGATTAGCATGCTGTCCCTGTCATTACTGGATGAGCTGTGTGACATGAACAGTGTTAGGCATTAGGAGAACAGGCCAGGAGGATCCCTACAAAGTTCAACAAGGAGAAGTGCAGACAGAACAACTCCATGTGTCTGTACAGCTGGGGACCACTCTTGCAACCAAGGTCCTAGGACCCTTGGTGGTTCAGTTGAATGTGGCTTACCAGTGCACTCTTGCAGCGATAAAGACTCCACACTCCCTGGGCTGCATTAGCCAGAGGGTAGCCCTCAAGTTGAGGATTGTACTTTCTGTCCTCTACTCCTCACTTCTGATCTTGCATCCTGAATAATTTGTCCAGTTTTGGGTCCTCTGTAGAAGAGAAATGTCAACAAATTGGAGAGAGTTCAGTGGTGGGCCACCAAGATGGTTAGGGAGCCGCACCGCATGACCTGAGAAGAGAAGAATATGACTCAATTTGTTTGGCTTGGATGAGGAAAGGCTGGAGAGTATAGGTAATAGTTATATTCTATAATACTAACAGCAGTCTTCAACTACTTAAAAGAGGAGTTATAGAAAACGTGGAACCAGACTCACTTTGCGTGCATAGTAAGAGGGTAGAGTACAGGGATCTCAAGTGGCAGCACAAGAAACACAGTTGAGCATATGGTAAAAATTCTTCCCCTTGTCAGTGGTTAAGCATTGGAACAGGTGAAGACTTTCAGCATTCAGCTGGGTAAAGCTTTGTGGTGTCTGGTCTAACTTTGAAGCTAGCCTTGCTCTGAAAAAAAGTTTGGAGCAGACTTCCAGTGGTCTCTTCCAACCGTAATTTTTCTTTGATTCTATGTTCAAGAGTTTGAAACTTTATTTCAGAAGACTGGTTTGGAGGGTGGGTTTTTTTTTGGCCCTTGTAATGTCCAACATGATCCAGAATTGCCTTGGTTTTCCTTAAAAAAATGAGCTTACAAAAACTCGGGATAAATACAGAGATCCTTTCAAAACTAGATTTCGGAATTTCTTTGTTTTAGCTAACGTCTATATTAGTAACTCCATCCTGCATTTCCACAATCACCCTAGATAATTCCAACACTGGAATTTTAGCAATGATCTCCTGCTTGATTAGAGAGGTTAAACAGGAAATACTTAATAACCCTGCTCTGAAGAAGGCAGCATTAGATAGCTTGTTTATATAGTTTCATAGACGGTTTTCATCAGTGATACCACCTAAGCATCTCACAATCCCCTGTTGACTGGAAATTCACTGATCACAGGAACTGCTTTGCACAAGAAAGCAAAAAGGAAAGCAATTCTCTGTATTTCAAATTGCCACATTTATAAGACTAGCTGTACTTCCCCTCACCCCTGTCCCCCCCTTTCTCCCTTAACACTGCTTTTATGGTCCTATGTCTTTTGTCTCTGAATAATCCAGGGTAGAATTTCACAGTTCTCCCAGCCATCGGTTACCGTAACTTGTGCATTAAATACTGACTAAGCGCAGGCATCTGTTGTCTTTCTCTTACAGAATATGAGATCACAAAGTATAAATGAGACGCTTCTCAAGCAAAAATAATATTTATTTGAAATAGATAGGAGAAAACAGTGAAATGAAAGTCTACGAGAATGTCTATCTCGTGGTAACATGAGCAGTCTGAACTTTTTGAGTCATATGTTAGTGAACCTATCTGTTTTCCTCAGGTTGGGTTCAGTTATTTTAGAACTTTATCAAGCTCTTCAGTCTATCAGCACTAGCAGAGCAACTGCACCTTCTGGGCTATTCCTTCCCTCCTTAGGTCTTTAATCACACAACTTCCATTAAAAATAACCCAATATATACTGATACAATAAGTGTCTCAACAACTTACAAAACATACAGTGTACTTAAGCTGTTATTAGCAGCTTCCAGTCTCTCTCATAGACTGACAGTAAGTGGCTATCTTCTGGGACCAAGAAGAAACCATGATAAAACAACAAGTTTTCAGAGTCACTGTGCCTGGAGCTGCTCCAATTTGCACAACACCTTCAGCCTGGGGTTGTGTCAAGTTTTATTAGCAGAAGCCTGCAGGCCAAACAAATGCTGAGGCTAGTTCAGATAAGTTTCCAAACTTTTGAATTTTAACCGAGTTAACCATAAATTCATAAACTGCTGGGATGTACGCATGGCTGTTAGGTTCAAATATGGAGGGGAGAAAATATTCCCTGCCAAAATGAAAGAAAAATTACGTCAGGATTTAACACGATTAGTATTTTTCATTATGCTCCTCTGTGAGGTAACATTTATTGACCAAAACCCATGATTTTTGCATAAAACCCACTTTAAGTGATTTGACAATAAATAAATGAGAATAATTATTTCAGAAGCTAAAGAGATCTGAAAACATTTTAAGAATGTTAGTGGGAATTATGTATGCCTCATAATTACTTATGCCTCCTCATGTTGGTTATAAAGACTTGTGAAGCTGGGATAGTTAACAATGAAATAATCCAAATTGCTTATATGGCAAATTAATGGTCAAGAAAGCCACGATGGAACTACCCAAGACAGGTAGTTTGGGCTGCTGTTCACGGCGAGTAACAATTTGATTAGTTTTTTTAAATGCTTGTCCCTAGGGTGACCCATTATCTTCCTTTTCATTTTGAGTAATTTTTTTCCACAATCTACAGTTTTTCTCACACTGATAAACACATTCCTTTTATGCAAAATTATTCCTGACCATTTTATTACAAAAACTAGATGATATAGAATCATAGAATCATAGAATTGCTGAGGTTGGAAGGGACCTTTAAGATCATCAAGTCCAACCTTTAACCTACCCTGACAAAAGCCACTTCTAAACCATGTCCCTAAGTGCCCCATCTACCCTTTTTTTAAACACCTCCAGGGATGGTGAATCCACCACCTCCCTGGGCAGCCTATTCCAATGTTTAATAACCCTTTCAGTGAAAAAATGTTTCCTAATATCCAATCTAAACCTCCCCTGACGTAACTTGAACCTGTTTCCTCTCGTCCTATGTCTCTATCTTGTATGTATTGTAATGTACATACATTACATATGTTATTGTATTATTATATGATATCGCCTATAATGTATTTCTTGTAAAAAATATGCAAGATATCAGTGATGGGAATTTAGCTCTGTGTCTGTTCTACTTCATTTTCATTTTTAACATCCTAACATATTTGCATAAATTGCATTAAGGGAAGGCATAAATAATACTTTTTCTGGTAATAATTCTTTGCTGTCTTTTTTAATATTCCTGATAAATGTGTTTTATTTCTCTCATTATGACAGTCTATAGTTCAAAGATTTTTTTTTTTTTAATTTATTTAAACTTTAGATATTTAGGCTGCTCAGTCGCAGAGAGAGGTCTAAGCTAAGACAGTTGCATCAGAATCAGTCTTTTGGAAAATATTAACATATTTGGTTCAGCATTTTCTGTTTAGATCTGTCTTAGTCAATACTGGCTTTCACCCCCAAAAGGAGGCAAACTTCTTTTTCTCCTCATTTTAGCTTATAAATATCTTCGGATATATGCAACAGGGTCTTGGTTGGTCACTTCCTCTTGCTGCAGTTTTGTCTCTCAGAAAACACTGCACAAGATAACAATATAGTCTCATGCAAAATGACCTAAACAAAACTCTTACGGTAGGAATAAATGACTGTACTGTAAAGACGTTAGTGCTTTTCATGTAGTTAGTTAAATAGCTGGCGTTGGATTTGCACGGATTACTCACCCTGTGATCTTCCTTTTGAAAGGAAGAAGAGGAAAATAATTTCTTTCATGAGCCAATGCAATCCTATCTTCTAGCTCACTCAGTTTTCTGTTGTTCTGGTCTTCTCCATTTTCCTCTATTTTGTTTAATCTTGCTCTATTTTTTTAAAATTTTGTTTGATGTTGATAAACTCAGAGACCGTTAATTCTCTCAAACTGTTCTAATTTTCACAGATTTCTTGGAAAAATTTTCCTCTAAAATCTAGAAATGTATACTTCTCTGGTGTCAGAAATGCAAAAAGTTGATTTTTTTTCAATCTTGAATGCAAACTATCTTATTTTGTCATGAAAAAGTAACAGGAGATTTATTTACTCATAATACAATAGCTGTTGAAATAGAACAGATATGATCTTTGTGATTATCATCTTATAAGTTGTCCAGGCTTAGTTAAAAGAACTGATTAACATTCTTCAGTGGACATTAATAAACCCACCCACCTCCCAAAAATCCCAAGAAAAAGAAAGATTAGAAAGAAGCAGGAAGTTTAAAAATTCTAATGGGGAAGAAAGTACACTATTTGCTCACAGAGAATGTAAATTCTCTGATGGTGTGAAAGATGTATGATCCATAAGATGCATGACCAAGAGACCACGATGAAAAGAAAGAAACAGAGACTGAGAAAGGGTTGTGTTGTACTACTCTGATTTTTGCCTTCCTAAATGCATAATTTCATGTGCTTTTTTGTCAAGGTGAAGGAAGGTATTTTATATTAGATGTTAAATGGTTATAAATTGAGCTTAGAGGCCTAATCGTTGGATCAGAGAAGGGTGTGATGAAGCTTCTGTGCCAAAAAGCCTCTACTTGTTCTATAGTTGGGTCTGCTGGCCTAAAGAAAATTGCTTTAACTTTTCTACAGACTTTGCTTTTATTTTCCTTTTTAGATTTTCATTGCTGCAGTAAGCTTTAGAAACCGCATACATTTGGTATATTTTTATTTAAGAAGAAATTATTTACCCTATCAGTGATGTTATGAGAAATGAGGAGAGTCACAGAATACTTGGACCTTAATTTTCACTTATCCGTAGCCCCCTTGATTTGCTCTGCCTGCGTGAAGTGGCTTTAAAATTACATTTACCATGTCTTAAAGGCTCCTAATCAGTACCACTGCCAGAGAAAAGGGCCTTAGTGTAAATGAGAATCAGGCCTCCTGAAGAGTGTTTGCACAGCAGGTTGTCACTAAGGTTATTTAGCTGCAGCTGCTTCTGCAGTAGAGGCACATTTAGAAAATTCACTGTTAAATGAAATTCCAACTCCCATTTGCTTTGCATCTCCTAGGACGATCACAAGCAAAAGTATAATGATGCAACACAAAGCTTGTGGACCTCTAAGAAATATAATGTATCCAAGTAACCTCTTTTTTTTTCAGGATGTGGTCCTCTTACTGTTTAACAAGCCGTCTAAGTGTGTAAGAACAAAATGTAGTGTTGGAATGCTTTTAAATAGCTCACCAGTGCCGACAATTCATTTCTGTTATAATGTTCTGGAAAGGTCTAATTTCTGCTCAGTACTCCACTTGAAGACAACTTCAGTAAGAGATAGATTTCAATGATTTCCATATGTAAGTGGAAAACTACAGTTTAGTCTTTTTGAGGAAAAAAAAGAAGTTAAGCACACAACCTCTTGCAATTTTAATTCAATATTTGTTGGGTTTTTTTCTTATTTGTACAAAGAAGATACAGAAGAATTAGAAAAAAAAAAAACCAGAAAAATCCTTTTCCTGTTCTTCCAGTATGGGTTGCTGATTCTTCTGTGTACAGCTGGAATAAGGATGGATTGTTCACTGGGTTACAGTGGCAAATGCAGTGTTGCCTGGAAAATGTCTTTTGACAAGCCTGCAAAAGATTTGTTTGTAAAGGAAGTACACAGTCCTTGACAGAAGGATGCATTTTGAGTTTATAACTCCTTTCACTCAGGATAATGTTCTGAATCTGGTAGGTTTGTCTTCTGAAGAGTAAACATCTCTTCATGGGTAACTTTAACAGCCAGAGAATAACATTTTAGTCTAGCAGGAAAAATTTACTATTCTGTCCAGAAAAGCAATAAATTCTCTGTGGAACATAAAGATAGGTGAAGATCAGATTCATCCATGCTGTAACAAAGCAATATTTGTATTTTGTAGTCTCATTCAACATTCTATTACTAAAATATATTGATATTCGTATATATTGTATCTGCAGAATACATTTATGAACTTGTTCCCATTTCTTTAACATTTGTTTCTTTATGTTTTCTTCTGTCTCGTTTTTCTTTCCTATCATTTATCTTACATCTTCCTACCTACCTTTTACTATCTACTCCTTATATTCTTTCGTCATTGGAGACAAGTTCATACTTTATAGGAAGCTGTTGACATTTGAATTTCAAGCTCTTTTGCTCTCTATTGGTAGTAGGAAGGAAGGAACACAGCTAATTGCTTTCAAAAAACCCTCCTTTTCAGCTTTTCTGAAGGTTCAATCAGTTCACAAACATCTGTGGAACCATTTGCCCTTGAAGAACTTTCATTGAGTCTTTTGGAGCTACAGCCAACAGTCTGTCATGACAAAATTTCATGTGAGCTTGCAGGCTGTTATGCATACAGTCTGATTTTACAGACATCTGATCTAAGTGCAATTTTACTGGATTAACCTAAGTGTCTCAAGTAATATCATAGCCCTGCAACTGCCATTTGGAAAGACTGTGTCTTAATGTCAGAGCATTTGTGGCAGATATCTTTCTTTCTTATTCTTTCCGTAAAGCAAACAAAGTAAAAATTATTTAAGTAGCTGCTTTATTGAAATCAGAAGGATAAGCTATGCAGATCTAATATTTCAGTTTTTCTAAATAACTTTTCCTACTCTAGTATCATAACAAATTAAAAAGATATTGTTATGTATTTGAACTTTGACAAGGTTTACTTGCTGCTTCATTATGGCTCCAAATACCCTTTCGCATTTAGTTTCAGTTAAACTGAACACAGTGCTGTTCGATATTTTCATCAGTGATTTAGACAGTGGGATCAGATGCACCCTCAGCAAGTTTGCTGATAACACAAGCTGAGTGGTGTGGTCGACATGCCAGAGGGATGGAATGTCATCCAGAGGAACCTGGACAAACTACAGAGGTACAAGCTACAGAGAGCTACAAGCTAGAGAGCTACAAGCAAACCTTATGAAGTTCAAGGCCAGGTGCAAGGTCCTACATTTGGGTCAGGAAAATCTTCATTATCAGTACAGGCTGGGGGATGACATGATAGAGAGCAGCCCTGTGGAAAAGGACTTGGGGGTACTGGTGGATGAAAAGCTGGACATGAGCTAACAATGTGTGCTTGCAGCCCAGAAGGCCAATCGCATCCTGGGCTGCATCAAAAGAACCGTGGCCAGCAGATCCAGAGAGGTGATTCTCCCCCTCTACTCTGCTCTTGTGAGACCCCACCTGGAGTACTGTGTCCAGCTCTAGAACCCTCAGCACAAGAGGGACATGGACCTGTTGGAGCAGGTCCAGAGGAGGGCCATGAAGATGATCAAAGGGCTGGAGCACCTCTCCTATGAAGACAGGCTGAGAGAGTTGGAGTTGTTCCACCTGGAGAAGAGAAGGCTCCAGGGAGACCTTAGAGTGGCCTTCCATTGCCTGAAGGGGTCCTACAAGAAAGCTGGGAAGGGGCTGTTTGCAAGGGCATGTAGCGATAGGACGAGGGGCAGTGGCTTTAAACTAGAGCAGGGTAGGTTTAGATTAGACATTAGGAAGAAGTTGTTTACAATGAGGGTGGTGAGACACTGGAACATGTTGCCCAGAGAGGTGGTGGAGGCCCCATTCCTGGAGACATTCAAGGCCAGGCTTGATGAGGCTCTGAGCAACCTGATCTAGTTGAAGCTGTCCCTGCTTACTGCGGGGGGGTTGGACTAGATGACTTTTAAAGGTCCCTTCCAACCCAACACATTCTGTGATTCTATGATTCAGTTAAATTGCTGAAGTCAGCTTTCTTAGATTTTTATGCCTGTTTTCCCAGACCAAAGAAATTGATACTTTGAAATATTAGTATTTGAGTCAATATCTTTTTACTGTTCATGAACATGTGGGTTTATGCTTACAAGTTTATAAGATCTGTTTCTACAAATTATATTTTCTCTCCTCATTCTTTCTGTTTTCATTTTCTTAACAAAGCTGAAGCTAGTCTGGATGATGAAAACATCCTGTTGATCATTCAGCAAAGAACAAACAACTGAAACAAATCACAACCTGCCTTTGATTTAAATGTTTAGTTTGACTGAAAATTCTGCCAGTAGCAGAAATACTATGAAATTAACTAAATTATACATGCAAAATGGACGAGTTACACGCTTGAGCATTTAGTAGTACAAAACAGAGTCTTCCTACTCCAGCTTCTGGTTTATTTTCAACCCAGACCTGTAGCAACCATAGTTAAAATCTAGTGGATGTTTTGTAACTCATCATAATGGACATGGTTTACAAATAGACAGAAAGGAAATAAAACCAAAGAAGAGCAAAAATAAAACAGCGGCAGTGCGGAAGACTGTACATATCTTGAAACATAAAAATACTATTTTTAAAATTTGCACATCTCTCCTAACTATTTCTTCTTTTTATTGCATCCACATTTTGGGGAGCTGTTCATTGAGACTCATCCGTCCGCTATCTGTTGCTTGTTGGATAAAAGCCCACTGACTGGATGACCAGTAGAATTTTATCAGTTATTTCCATGGGACAAAAATTTCAACCTTAATTTTGTCAGAAGCTTCTGTAAAACCTTAAAAGCTCATAAGTTCCCCCATTTCAGTAAGGAATAAATGTACTGTCTGTAGCTGTTGAAAATAGCTTAATGAGAAAAGAAAGTCTTGTTTTCAATTGACCTGTTTAAAATAAATGTGTTAGATTTTTCATTGGCTTCAAATTAAATCTTTTATCACAGCCATGGTAAAATGATTATAAAACTACTCTTTAATTCCAATGTTTTAGAGAAATATGAGAATTAAAAGTCAAGTTAATATCTAAGGTAAAACTTAATCTGCAAAAAAAAACTGGAAAAAATTTTAAAAAAGTAATTTCAATAGAAAAAAGGATGTTGTTTGCCAAGAACAGTTATCTTGCTTTTGTTAACTTCTGAAACAAATCGCATTCATCACATGATCTCTGTTGGTATGATTTCAGTACTTGCAATATTAAGTGCCCTAAACACTTGGCAGGCTGGAATAAGTCTGACTGTCCTATCAAATTGGGCTGATGGAGGCTGTCAGCTTTGTTTAGGTGATTAGCTATGCAAAGTCCATGTGATATAACACACTGGTAGAATCCATTTTGAATGGTTGCGTCCAATGGTTGCAACTGCAATCCAAGCAGACTGAATACACATCCATTTTTTTTATGCTAGAAAAAATGTTGGCATTTTTTTATAAAGTCCAGGTATGTGAGGTTTCATCTGTATGGAAACAGCAGTCACGCTCTGAGTTCTGCTGGGGAATATGTCCAGGCTGATACTAATATAATTGGTTTTAATCATGGATGCAGGCTCTGCTATTGCAAAGAAGAGAGGATAAAAACTGTGAAGTGCTATACTGCAATAACATTTACTTGTAGGACTAGTTTATTTCATTTTATTCTGTTCTGGTCAGGCTTAACAAATTTTGGAGAAATGCTTCAGAGTTCTTTTTTCAGGAGTTGATATTTAATATTCAGAAGGTTGCTCAATGCCACTGCCTTCTTGTGAGTATAGCTGCACCTTGCTGATATTTCACCTGTGATGATGACAGCTACCTCCAAAAAAACGAAATCCTACGGTGTGAATCTGTGGAATCTGTAAGTGATTCTTCTACAGTGTCTGCCCCAGTAGAAGAAACCTCTTTTGCTTCCACAACTGATGTAAAAATTAGCATATTTATAATACCTTTGCTTAGAATACCATGTAATGGCACATTTCATTTGACCCTGAGAATGCAAAGTAACTTACAGAGATCAAGGAATTACAGTACAGGGTATGTTAACCCTCTGCAGTGAGAAACTCCTCACCGTGTTCGGGCATTATAGACACATTGGAGTCTCTTAAGAATAACAGCTGGCACTGAGTTTACTGGGGCTTTTTGTAGTTTATCTTTTGTCACGACTGGCTCTTTGGTTCTCTTACAGATTATCAGCAGTATGTTAAGTACGTAACTATGTATGTATGATTGAGAATATTACATGGCGTCTTCCCAGGTGAGGCCAAAGTTTCATTGCAGAAGTGTAAATGAGGCCCATTAAAGAGCTGTCTCCGAAGTTCCGACAATGGATCCAAACAAAAAAGGTGTTCTAATCCAAGAAAATAATTAAAGGATCCTTTTGAAATTCCATACCACAAATAAAAGGATAATGTAAGGGTAATCCCAGCTTTCAGTTTCCTGATGTTAACCTTGAAAGTAATAAGCATGAATAGTGAAATATACAAGTAGCAGTTACTCCAGTGTAAGTATATTCTCCCACCAAACCTTTAAAAAATTTACATGAGATCATAAAATATCAACTGTTTTTTTAACCCTAAAAAAAGAGAAAAACAAGCAATACTAAAGGCTACACTGATTTTTTTAAATAGTTCCATATTCATACTAAAAACTAGTATAATTTCAGACATTTGACTAAAATACAATCTGAATTAACCTTTTTAAACCATTATATTCTACCTTGCCTTAGAGGGAGGAAGATCCTGTTAATTTCATGTATAGTTTTGTGTGTCTTCTTTTTTTTATTTTGGGATGTTTTTTCCCATCTGAAAAGCAGATTCAAATATTCAGATATTCAAATTCAGTCTAAGTACACTGAGCAAACTACTTCTGTTCATCTATTTACTTTTACTATGAGGGATGCTTAATGTTTGACTGTCGTTTGAATCTGTATTTTCAAAGCTCCAACTAGATGACACAGCTGAAATCTTAATAGTTTTCTGACAGAGCATCATAGCAAGAGTCAAGTAGTTGTGGGGTCGGTCCTTAGTTGCCATTTTTTGCCTCAGTTCCACATCTGTAATAGAAAACACTTCTTTTTTTCTTTTATCCTACCATTTGCTTTTTTATTACTGGAAAAATGATATCTTAGTATGTTTCTCTACAATGGCCTTCAGCTTTATCTGGGATCCCAACATAAGACTTTGTGATACAGACACAATTCAATGAGTGGTTAATGATGGACTATAACAGAATAGTCTGATATTTATGATTACTGTAGGCAGAGAGGAACATTATTCTTCTCAAAATAATGAATTCTGAACCACATGTGGAATCAGTTGCTGAGCTCAGTCATGCATTCAGTGGACATTCTCGCCCTTTTTTTTCATTGGTGAGGATGTGAGCAGACTAATACAGACATCAGAATATCTTACCGGCTCAGAAATTGCTGAGTCACATTGGCAGAGACACAGCAAAGAAAGCCAAGAGTGTAGGCAGTATCTCTTCCTAACTGTGGGGATTTCCATCACCACCACTGTCAGGTACCTCCTCTCAGTGAAAACAAATTTGTTTAAATTTTATGCATCTACAGAAAAAAAGAATGTAAAATAAAAAAAAAGAATGTAAAAAATGCATCTGGCCTAGAAAACTGTCATCCAAGCTTCAACTTTAAATGATCTAAATCAGCTTTGCCCATCCCCACAGTTGTGGCCTCCGCTTACAGAACTTGAAATACAATGTTTCTGATAAAGACATAATACTGTGAAGACAGGTGGGAATATTCTATTTATGGATTTCTGAAAGAGGTTTTGTGAGAACCTCCACCACCGGAGTTTTGTTCTTAAGCCTGCGGACATGAGGCATCAGATAGTAATAAAAGTGCGCTCTTCTCCATTAGCATTGCCTGGTGTTGCTAGCCGTGCCAATTAGCAGTTTGCAACACTTTCACATCTACTGAGACAGCCTCTGAAGCATTCCTCGTATGACCACAGCGTGGAAATATGACTCTATACCTATATTGATATTTCAAAAGATTTTTGTTTTTGAGTTTAGAGGCATGAAGGGGGACAGCAGTGACTGCCCTCCTCTTCCTCCTCTTCCTCCTCCACTCCCTCCCTTTTTCATTGCAAGCAGTTGTGTATGGGGATGAGGGGAAGGACAGAAAGGAGACTCTTTTTTTGCCTGTGTTCCATTAATGTGCTTGAGTTGTCACCAAGAGTCTGTAGAGGAGAAATAAACTCCATCATTTCCACGGCAACAGTAAATTCATAGCCCTTGGGAACCTCTTGGCACTGCCCCCTGCACACGGCTGAGTCAAAAATTTCAACCTCCACTTAAAGAATCAGCAAATAAACCAACACATATTTTTAAGAATTACTAAAAACAAAGCAACTGTATCTGCCAGGAATTCTATGTTTTGTGATTAATTGAAAAGCAAGTACATTACCATCTATGTATATCAAGTCTTTATGTCTGGAAATAAGCACTTTCTCAAAAGACAGCAGCGAAATTTAATATTGCTGAGTTTTGAGAGGGCTGAGTTTCTGTTCTTCTCCCCTCAAGGGCCTTTCCCATTACAAATCTTCTATAGATTCTCAGACAGTTAAAAACTTTGGAAATGTAAAGTTCTGAAAAGCCAAGGAAGTGAGAGGTCACTTAGTGATAATGTAACTGATGTCGCTTCCAATGTATTTAATTGGCTGAAGTATTTCAAAATTTCAGCCATTTGCAGTAACTGCATGTATTATACGTACAGCTTAAATTGATGGTGAGGACATATATAAAAGAAACGATAAGATATGTTGGAGAATATGGACATATTTGGCAGCGTCTTTACTGTAACAGGAACAAGTAACATTAAGAAGTGAAGCAGCAGGGCTCCCTAAGGCATGCTGCTGTGCTCAAATACTAGAAATTGTTTAGCACAGATACATATCTTAAGTATCAGCAAGAAAACACCTCAGACAACCTTCTGCTTTTTACTGTGTATTTTGTAATGTAACATAAGATACCCTGTCGGGTTTAGAACGGTAGTTTTCTCCAGTACTACACCAAAAAGGAGGCAGCATCATTTTCTTCTTTTTTCAGATGGGAAAGTGGACAAATGAAAGGTCAAATACTTTGCTGAACATGAAGAGTCAAGGTTTCACCTTGACATTTTATGTATGTACTAATCAGTGAATATATATATGCAATTTCAGACACAGTGAGAGCCGACTTCCATTCCCACTCTGGATTTAAAACACATGTGAATATTTTATAAAGTTCTTTGGTAAATATTAGTTTAAACTTTCTACTACTCAGATTTTTGCTCTCATCTGAATCATGTTCGAAAGGAAAACCAAAATATAGAAATGAATCAATCTGGTATTTGACATCAAGCTGAATATGAAGTAGGAGGAAAATTGATAAGAATCCTGGAAGATGAAGGCTAAGTAATTTTGACTCAGAGCTTGGGGTTCCTGTTTTATATTGTCTTGTTACCACATCATCAAACAGGATCATACTTTCTGCTTTGCTTCAGTGAGGACTTCTGAAATATGATGGTTATCTTTAATGCTTGTAGAAAGTTGGTTGAAATTGCTTAAACGCTTGAAAAATTCTGTACATAAAATCTGCAGATATACTTTTAATGGATGATTCTGATCAGCTTAGCCAACAGAATTCGTGAGCGGAAAGGATGCTGTGGACAGTGAATGCACTGCTACCCAGTTTGCTGCTACAGCTAAGTGAATTTTGAAATATGTTCTTTCTTTAAAGCTTAAACAAAGGAGAAAGTAAAAAGGCTGAAAATATGAACATATATTTTACCTTTCTTTTGGTCCCATGCATTCTTTTCTATTATCATTGAAAGTTTCCCCGAAGGAAAAATACAATCTAGAAAAACACATACTTTACTAAAATAGGATTTTTGAAGTTTCCAAGATCTACTATTTGCTGTTTAGCCATGATGGTGGTAACCTTTGTTCTCCCTGAGATGATCAAGTATTTAGTTGAGAATCCTTTTTCAGGTATTTATTTGATAGTTCTTTTTTTTCCTATCCTTTTCCCTCTCCATCCTCCAAGAAATGCCACCATAAAGCTTACAGTACAATTACACAGAAGCTTGGGGGTTTTTGTTTAATTCTTTTGTTCTTTATGTTGGAGTTTTTTGTTGGGTTTTTTTTTGACATTGTTGCTGGATTTTAATTTTTTTTAAGTGAAAATATCTGTCTTTTTATTTCTCTGGTTTTGACAGGACAAGACGTAACGGATGCAAACTTGAACAAGGGAAGTTCTACCTAAACATGAGGAGGAACTTCTTTACCCTGGGGGTGGCAGAGCACTGGAACAGGCTGCCCAGGGAAGTGGTGGAGTCTCTGTCTCTGGAGACATTCAAAACCCGTCTGGACACATTCCTGTGCAATCTGCTCTAGGTGACCCTGCTCTGGCAGGGGGGTTGATGATCTCCAGAGGTCCCTTCCAACCCCTATCATTCTGTGATTGTGTGATTCTCTAAAGGAATTTCTTCACAAAGACGTTCCCAAAGATTTCTTCCTGTAGCCAGATGTAAATGAACAATTTATACACTATTAAATCAAAACTTTCTCAAAGTTTTGTAAGACAGAATAAAATTTTGAATTAATACAATTTATAATATTTCCACAGCTGAATCCATCAAATGCCAACCATTTATTGCCTGCTCTTATGCATTTGCTCTTAGATTTTGCTAAGTGCTTCAGATCAGGGAGTTACTTTTACTGAAGAACATTGTAAGAACATAGCAAGAACATAGCTAGAGACTAATTAAATGATATGTAATGACTAGATTTCTAATGCATGTTTAGATGAAAACATGGCTCAGGTGTCACTGCTATTGGAAGCAAACAGGAAGGCACAAAAAACTGCAGTATATAGGAGGGATGGGCTTCCCCTTCCAAAAAAATTCCTCATTTGAAACAAACTGGAAAATTTTCTTCTTAGCCCAGAAAGTGAAAACATGAAGTATTCAGTAGGGTAACAGCAAATGCATGGGTAAGTTGATGCACATCCTCACATATGTGAGGAAATCCAGAAATTTCCAAATAGTGGAATTAGAGGGATTACTGTATGAATACTACTGACAACAATGTTTTTACTTTTGCTTTAACTTTGAAATATTTTCTATTATACTGTATGAAATCTCTGTTTTACCTCTTAAATCATTCCAGTCAATAAAGCCAAATACCCTAGTAGAAGAGAGTTAACATGGCTTTAAGTGATTATGGATTTGTTCTTCAAGAGCTGCGTAGAGACTGGGATTACGTTTACTGTGTTATAGAAAGAGAACTTTTCTCAAAGTCACTGTTAAGGTCCAATTTTTAGGGTCTGCCATTAGTAAATCCATTATGTGAAAATGTTCTACCCGGTAATTTTGGGGAAAGTGAGGGATCTTTTATAAAACCTCTATGAGGTTGAGAATTGAATTCAAACAAGGCTTTATATCACTGACATTCCAGTATTCCATCTAAATCCTTACCTCATCAGAACCAGGAGATTAAAATGAACCAATTTATTACAAGCAGCAACATTTCTACAATATAAAATCTTGAAATTTGACAGAAATACATGTGAGAAAGAAGAAATATTTGTGAGCACGCACCTGCATCTTTCATTTGTTTTTCTCACAGTCAATAATTCTTTCAAAGCGGTGACATAATTTTGGTAATTAATCGTAAATACTGTTAGTTAAAAAGCACCAACAGCATAGGCTAAAATTTGTTTATTTAGAAATCATTCTGATTAACAGTGTATTCAGAACAATGACAGGTTTCTAAACAAATCACCAATTAATTTGCAATAAACTGTGTTCCCACAGTACAGAGCGCAGTTTTACCACATCTACTATTCTTATAATTGTATTCCAGCAGAAGAATCCAAGAGTTCAGGTGCTCTCATCCCTAAGAACTAACTATTGATCAGACACACTTCCTCTGCAAACCATGTAATACCACATAAAGGTCACCGTGGACAGCACAAATTGCTTTTATTGAACAGTATAGTGAAGAGGCATTTAAGACAAAAAAGCACCTTTATGTTATTTTGGCAGGCAGTTGATTGTGTGTGAGTGTATAGTTCATGGTTCTGAAGTCTGAAATGGTAACACTGGCTTGCCTGAATACCTAAGACTATTTACTTCGGGAGTTCAGTATCTCCCAAAAGAATCAAACTGAACAATCTGTTTACATGGAACAATAAATGATGAAAAGGGTAATGAAATGCATCTGCAACATGTTTTCTGAACACCCACATGGGAGAAGGGAGTCACTCTTTAAAAGACAAACATACATTTGACTATGTCAGATACTTTAAATCACATTTTGTTATTTGATTATTAATAACTGGCATAACCTGCTTCAAAACAAGTGATTTCACTAAAACACTATTTATAGTCATAGATGAGCGTACCATAAAAAACAAAACCCAAAACACATAGACATAAAAATCCCCAACCATATTGGATTAATTAGAAAAATGAAGTGTTTCGATCCTTCTAAAGCTAATTTCAATTTCATTCCATTTCTTCTTTTGGTAGAAAAGATATTCAGCAAATTTAAATTGTTCCCATACAATATTCAGATTGTTCAGAAAAGAGAACATTCTATTGAAAAACTCCCAACAGCATTCACCAAATCTGAAAAGGGAGAAACGTATGGTTTGTAAGAGAGCTAATGTTTAATTCCACGTTCCACCATTGCTATTGAGACTGTTCCAACAGTCTGAAACAGCTATTAATGAGCCTGTGAATCTTGTTTTATGGGGAAATCAGTGCCATGTTCTTCTAGCCCAGCTTCATTACTTTGATAACTGATAGAGGATAAGTCATCCAAGGAGGTTCCTGGGGGACAATTCACTGTCTGAAGATCAGTATGTATGCATTCAAGCATGCTGTCAACACTCAAATGTAAATGATTCTGACAAATTGTATTTAAAAAAAAAAAAAAAAAAAAAAGAGCACCATTCAGTAAAGAGACATGGAAGGATTTTCCTTCGATTTTCCTTCTAATAGGCATAATCAGCTGAAGAAATATTGGATGGGGAATAAACAGCTTTGCAAAACATTTGTCAGAAGTTTGGAGAGATTCTGTAGGAAAGCAGTGACACTGGTCAGAAATCAAAAAACCATAATATATGGGAAAAGGTTAAGAGTTTGGCTCATATAAAAGGCACTGAAGAGCGTGAGGGCTATTTTGTAATGCTCTTCAGACAAGTATAAGCCTACTGCAAAGAAGAAACAAATAACATGTTTTTTATCCCCCTAAAGAATGGAACAAAAATCTTTAGTTGCAGCAGTAAGAATTCAGATTAAGATAAACTTTTCAACTGCGAAAATTATTAAGCACCAGCCTGTGGAGCCTAGAGAACATCCAGCTTTGGAAATTGTTAAGGATAGGCTAGTACAGGGTTAGGGATGGCCAGTGGTACCATTGACAAGTTCTTAGATGGGACAGTAGACTTTTTCAAGTTCTTCGGTCTTCTGTGCTTTCCTCATGGATCGTTTCTGTTTGTCATACCATTTCAAGGTTATATCTAAGCAGTGTCAAGTCCCGGTATTCATTACTGCGGAACCTAATTTGAGACAGTAATTAAAGTTTTCTTTACAAGAGAGGTTGAGGCAGCTCTGAGTTCATGTGTGGCAATGGCCATTGCTATAACTAAAATAGCAGGGGTTATCAGTTTTAAACTTTCTAAAAACAAGTGGATCACCACCTGGTATCTAGAAGATATTTGTCTAACAATATCAAATGGCATAGTTAGGTTCATTATGGGGCATTTATCCATTTCTCCTGCGGCACTGGTTGCTCTGGCAACCCGATACTATATTAAATAGTATCAAGTTATTCTGTTCTTGTGTCACACTTTCTGTGCTGCTAAATGAAGCACAGAGAGACTTCTCCAAGTTGGAAGGTGAAAATATATATCCTTCAGAGAGGAAATGGTCATGTTTTTTCAAGTCGTGAAAGCATAACGCTAAATACTTGAAGAGTATAGAATCCCCTGTATCATATTCAGCATTTAGTCATCCTTGAGACCATGAAAAAGCTAAAGTACTCTGCAAGTAAGAGCCTGTCTAGACAGCAAACGAAGACAGAATAGAAGATCTATTGCCAGCGATGGCTACTGTGGCTTATCCCAAGAATAGGGATAGTGAAGATGTGTAGAAATCCTCACCAAGAAAGCAAATGAAGCAAAGCACAGACCATTGAAGGTAACAGAGGGAGCGGCAGAGACGTGAAAATGGCTGAGTGGCTGGCTAGGCAGTAAAACAACAGTCCCAAATCACTCTGCTGGAAATCAGCTGACAAACCTGGCTAAGTAATTCTTTCATTCAAAAACAAAAGCAGGAAGTGCAGTGCAATTTTCAAGCTCCGCTTTGCTGTCTAGCACATACAGATATGAAATGTGGAGACACATAAAGATGTGCATTGCATTTTAGCAGCTAATTGAAACTTATCCACAATCCAGGTACAGACTTCACCTCCAATACAAACTGAACTGGTTGTTAAGACTGTTATATCTATAGATGGTAAACTTAAATGCAGAGTTTGTTTTCATATGGAAATCTGTATGCTCTGACCTACCTTCAGATAGACTAGAATACTCTGTTTTCATTCACATTGTTGAAGATGTTTTATTTCTGGGTAAATATTTTTCTAAATTAGATCAAAGTCAGGCCTTGTGTTAATACTTTTCACATCAGTTTCTGTGATTTTGTGATTCTGTGATCTTTTTTCTCTCCCCGCCCCCCCCCCCCCGTAAGGCAAATCCAATGAAAGCAAAATAACCCCACCAAAAGATAAAAAAGTCTCCGAAGTCCAGAGTTCTCCCTCCTGTGATCATCACCAAACTGGTAAACATTAGCAAAATCTTTCTGTTTGCACATATTCTTATTCTACACTTTCCTAAACCATCCAAAATTTGAAATAGAAATATCAAACAAAAATACATATCAAAGATTGTAATTAATATCACCTGAGACCTGAATTTTCTTAAAAGAAAGAAGTTCTAACTGTCCAACAAAACCAGGTTCTTTTTCACCCAAGGTTGTCATTTCAGAAACAGTTAAAGGATAAATAGAGATAGAATTAATTATACTTTAAATCATCCAGTTAAAGAAAAAAACCCAACTAAAGTCCTTGATAAGATTTCAGTTTTGGTATTGATTTCCCTTTTTTTAGCTGCAGAAAATCAAATACTCTGATTCACTATGGTATGATTGCAAAGTTTAAGCTTCTGAGCAAATGTGAAGAAAATCACTGTTTGTAACACACAATTCTCTAAAAATCCGAAGGAATAATTTTTGTCACCAGAAGTCTGGAAGTAATACCACTTTAGAAAAGACTCAAAGAGTTACTTGAGTGGAGAGTTTGTTAAGGAATACAAATCACAAACATTTTCATATATTTTTGCCTACCGTTTTCACATCCAAATCCTTCACCTGGAATTCAGACTAATAACAAGTATAAATTTTCTGATAGTGAGAGTGTTAAATAAATTCCTGCAGAAGAAGTTGGCAGCTTCATTGTTTAGAAACTTTAAGCACTAAAATAAATCATAGCAGCAGCCCAATGCTGGCCTCAAAGAACTTGTTTTTATTCCTCTTCGCACAAAGCCACCTTCTGTGCTTGCTGTGCCTGAATCCTCCTTCTAGCTAGAACAGAAAGAGAAAGAAAAATCTATTTCAAGACAACTTCTGATATTTCAAAATTTACTTTTATTTTTCATTCAAACAAATGTCATGTCTGTCATTCACTTGTAAAACAAAAAAAGTGCGTGAGGTGGCAGTTCATGTAGTTTCATTACTAAAGGATATTAATCTAGGAAATATGAAATGTGCTGTGGGATTCAGTTTGTCTAAGTTCAAAGATGTGTTTCATCTCCAAATTAAGACATGTGGGATTCAATGTAGATGCCCACACATGGATGTGTAGTAGGGTTTGAAATATCCGTTGCTGACTTTCAGCTATTGTTCCAGAAGGACACAGTACTTTCCTTGATCTTTGTTGCTGCTGCCAATTGTGTGCAGATTTTTGGATTTGGATGTTTTGAGGCACCTAAAACACTATTATGCATGTATGTGGTGGCAATGAATCAAATCCATGAAGAGGGATTCATTTTGAAGTTAAGATACGTAAAGGTATGCAGGCTCACACTGTGGTCCATGGGGTCCAAATCAATGCAGTTAGGGATGCACAGAACACTCTTCAGCTCACTCTGAAGTAGACTGTGCTGAACTGAGCCTCTGGTCTTTACAGAGCACCGCTTACCTTAAAGCAGCTATCTAAATTCACATTTTAATCTGAAAAGATCAGGACAATACAGCCAATGAAGTTGAGAGAGGAATTCTTCTTATCCTAAAGCAGATGGCTCTATACATGTCTCCACTGCCTGTGTTGACTTCCACTTACTAAAATGGAAATCCACAATCCTATGTCAGAAGTAGATGGCTAAACCCGTAAACACCAAACGTCAGTGGGAGGAATCCCACTTCTACTTTTAAGTCTTGAGTCAGGACAGCCTTTTTGTTCATATCAGTCTCCATAGAAACACTTGAATGAAGATTTCTTTGTGTTGCAGACCAGCTGATACATCCATGAAAGTCTCCACTCATATATAGTAGTCTTTTTTAAACAAAGTTTGAAACAAATAATTCTGTCAAGGACTTTGTCTTCGTAGAGCATGGCTTTTCAATGAAAGTAACTTTTAGTGAAAATCTTTTTCTTAGGTCTGTTAAAATTATCCTTCTCTTCACAAGTCCGAGTAGGCCTCTTACGGAAGGTATCTATTAAGTTTTCTTCCTTAATGTTTCAACAAAAATGTAGACATTCTGAAAGTCGGAGTTTAAAATATTTTCCTTGCAGAGATCAAGTCTAAACCCACTGAAGTTTCCAAACTTTTTTGTTGATTAAAAAAGATTTTAGGCAAGAGTTTAAATTTTGGGTAATATTGATGACTATTTTATTTCAATTTAAGAAAGAGTAATTGCTTCTTTTACTTTAAAAAAAGGTATTTTAGTATGAAATATTCTATTAAGAGCCGCAAACCCAGTATTTTCCCAAAATTAATGGACACATACTTCTATGATCTCCTGTCATTACCCTTCCAATTTTTTTATAATTTCCCGGTTGTAGTGGGATATTTACACTGACAGTACAGGCTAGATATGTAAGGCGTCTGATTACTCTGTTTTAACAATGGATATAGCTCATATGAACAACATTCTTGTTACTGGAATGGAACAAACATATAGGTATCTGTACATGCATATGCATAAGTAACTAGAATGTTATAAATGGTTTTAAACACATTTCTCATTTAAAGAATAACATTCAAATCTTGAAATATAATAGTTCAGAGGAAATTTTCAAGGAAAAAAAAAAGACATCTAGATGTTAGTGACCATTTTCATAACATGTAATTTCACTACATGTCTTATAATTGGAGCTGAAACCTTATACGGCCTGAGTACCTTTTAAAATATTCTGATGTTGTAATTCATTTTAACTGGATACAATGGGTTTACATTGCGCTACAGAAGCTTGTATTTTTGGACACATAAAAGACGAGTATTGGTAATATTATAAAGACCTGGGAAACAGTATGCATATTTTCGATTGTAAACCAGTGTGTGGTTTCAAGGAAAAACATATGCAAAACTGAGTTTGAAATGTTACAATCAAATGTCCCTTGAATCCTCTTTTGCATACAACGGGTCTTCAAAAGGAAATGTGTCAGGGGAAAGCTGCCTCTGAGCTACTGAAATTGGCTCTGAGAAGGCAACGTATCATGATGAATAGAACAAAGGTGTTATTTAGCTATTGTCTTGCAGAAGTGTTTCATGATTTTCCTACATCCTGAAGAAGAACCACAGAACAGAGACCTGGAGGATAAATTATTTTGCTACATGACACTTGATCATGCTGTAGCTAAGAACGATGAAGACTTCATTACCTGCCTCTATATCGAAAACTATTTGACTCTTAGTTTTACTAGAGCTGACTTAGGTTTTTTGCCATGACATAATGCAAAATTAACAATTTTCAATAATTGTATCCTATGGTATGAATGTCAAATAATAAGGAAATTTTATACACAAATAAACAATTAGCTGGAGACCTCGACCACTGCAGGTATGAGATGATTGCAAAAAGCCTTGGACTTGTAAAGTTGTAGAAAATAAGCTGGTATTATTAGTGACACAAAATAAATGACCTAATAAAAGAGACCTGTGTTTACAGAACTTCCTAATTTGGTCTGTGAATTGATTTCTTTCACTTTGAGAACTAAATTTGGAGAGAAATAGAACGGCCCTGTCCTGGATAATGCAAATGCACATATAGTGTTTCACACTCCTCATCCTTCGTCTTTCATCATTGATACATCATTGAAGGAAGATCCTTCTATAGTTAAAAGTTGCCTGATACGCTTGTTGCAGTCACCCAGTCAAAGCTACCTTTAGTCAAGGCCTCTCCAGATAATCGCAACAGGAAGCAATGAATGGATGTTGTAGAGATACTATTTTCCTTTAATTTTTTTTCCCTTTTAGAGTAAACCTCATGTTCTTTTAAAAAAAGCCTTTAAAATTGGGTGATGACTTTTCGAAGTCTCAGAACATCTGCCTAATGTTCTTATATCTGTAATAAAAGGCTCCTATGAAGTTCTCTGAACTCTTTCACTGACCTTCTCTTTTGTAACATAGTTTTATCTAAAAGTATTTTGGTTGCCTAGGACCAAGATATCTACAGACAGCCTGAATAAATGGATGGCACATAAGTATTTTACAGGTACTTCTTCAACAGGAAAAAAAGTGTGTGATAGTGATAAGGTTGTAGTGATAAATCTATTTAACAATTAATATTGAAAATTCAGGGGGCCTACAGGAAGGATGGGAGGGACTCTATATTAGGGAGTGTTATGATAGGACACGGGGTAATGACCTCAAACGGAAAGAGGGTAGATTTAGATTGGATATCAGGAAGAAATTCTTTACAGTAAGGGTGGTGAGGCACTGGAACAGGTTGCCCAGGGAAGCTGTCAGTGCCCCATCCCTGGAAGTGTTCAAGGCCAGGCTGGATGGGGCTTTGATCAGCCTGGTCTAGTGGGAGGTGTCCCTGCCCCTGGCAGGGGGGTTGGAACTAGATGATCTTTAAGGTCCCTTCCAACCTGAACCATTCTGTGATTCTGTGAAATTGCTAGAACAAAAGTAATAATTTCATTAATTTATACCTTCCATCATGGAGTAATGTTTTACTGCCCTAGAACATGTTAGAGAAGTTGTAAATACATGAAAGAAAGATGGATTTGCTAGGAAGTCAGTAAAATTTTGTGAAGTAACAAACCAATGCATTTTCTATGGAGAAAGTCTTCATGTGCACAGCAAAAGCACACATCCTTCTTAAATATGCCCCAAAGAATGTTCATCAGTTTAAAAGGAATCGATCATACTAATGCAATAGTAAGTCAAAATTCAGTAAGCAAAGCTGTGTATCGGAATCTTTCATCTTTTTACAAAGTCAAAACTGAATGGCATTTTCAAACCAGTTAGTTAACTTTAAGCTCAAAACCTTTTCATGGATAACTGCTGCATTTATTTCTAGTTTAGGGTTCTTGCTCTCATGCTGTATTATAAGCCAGGAATTAAAGAAATGGAATTTGCAGCAACTGAAATAATTCTGAAAAATATGGTTTCTGTGGTTTTGACCTATCTTGATAGACTGAAGGTAGGGTGATGAAAACTGCAATCTTAATAAATCTCCTGCAGCTAAAGATTTAAAACTCACACTGTTTCAAATTAGTGAGGACAGCAATATTTATTTGCTGCTGAATTCTAGCCAGCATGACATTTCAGCAGGAAACACTTTATAAGACTTCAACTTATGACCACAGAAGTTGCAAATTAGTACTTAAACCGTGCATAAGTAGGAAGGTTTGTATATTGAACAAAAAGACGAATAAAATTGAGTGCCATTTCTGTCTTCGATCTTTCCAGAATCAGAAAGCTACACATTTTGCAAAATATTCTGCAGTTCACAAAATGGACTATAAGTAAAGGAAGCCTAGACAGGGCAGGAAACAAAAGACAGCATACAAATTACTGTCCCTGCAAGCTCAGGGGCAAATGAACAACCTTACAGTCCATCAGATCTAGTGCTTTCCAGCAGGATGTTTATGTAAAATAACAACTAGGAAGACGTGCATCCAGGTGACACCTTTCCTGTTTGCTTGTTTGTTTGTTTGTTTGCTTGTTTTCTTCAAAAGGGAGTTGGATGACTAGCTAGCAGAAGGAAATGGAGACTAAAGCTTATCAGAGGAGGAAGGAGTTACCAATAACGGCCTCAGCCACAGCAAAGGGTAAAAGCACATCACAGCTCTTGCTGCTAGATTTGCTTATTTCCAAAACACAGGCTTTACTATACTGAACCAGCTTTGCAAACCCAGAGTTACGTTCAGTCTGCTCTCCCTTTGTGTCCTGACATCTAGTTTCATGCTGAAGGTAATCTATGCTTTCAGAAGGGGTGATATGACTGACCCAAGTAAGTATCAGCCTATCTCAGTACTCCCAGTTGTCTTTGAAATCACTTTAAAAGATGTGGTTCAGGTTCAGTGGGCACCCTACTCGAGAGACCGTAATATTTTCTTTCCATATTGAGTAGGTTCTGTAGCTAAATGAGATGCCTTGGTTGCCCCAGTCTCATGTTCATATAGACTTCACCGCTGACAAAGTGAGAGAGTGACAAATAAATCTGATGACTCACACCACGCCACTGTTGTCACGCGCATTTCAATAGTTTAATGAGTTGCTGGGGAAAAAAAGCCGCAACTAAGGTCATCAATGAATTTTCAGAGTCATGGGAAAGATGTTTTTATATAGAAGAAAAGCAGCAGTGTCCGCTTTTTCTTGACTAAAAGGTAACAGGCAGCTTGTGTTTATTTTGACTAAAACGTAACAGGTAGCTTGCAACCACCTTTTCGTGTGGAACTACATAATTTAGCGAGTTTGGGATTAGAAGAGGAACCTTACATGAAAAAGAAGTATTGGTGTTACAATAGAAAATATTATTTCCTTTAAATCAATATGATCCAGTAATTTAGGGTCAGAGAAACTCCAGGTGGATATCTGTAATCACTTTAAATTCTGTTAACTATGATGTCAGGCAACCTAAAATGGTGCAAATACAGCTTATATGCATAGGAATTAATCAGAAGTTCCTTTCCAAAGCAACGCTTTTTTAAATAGAAAAATAAACGCAGGAATATGTCAAATATTGCCACTTCTGGCAATACTTTTAAAGATCTAAAAAAAGAAACATTTCAACACTTTGTATTTGCAACACTTTCCTTTTCATGCAGATATACCTTTCATATAACAAAGGGTGAAAAAATGTCAAAGTAAAATATTTCAGTAGGCTGAAAATAATGAAAGACCCAACCCTAAACAGTCATGATTTCATATTGTGAAGCATTTCTACAGGAAGCTCTGCTGTGCTCTTTTTGAAAAAAAGCAACAAATAAAATTTCATATGACTCAGGGAACGCAAAACCAGTTCAGAACTTTCTTATAAATGAATGAAAAGTACAGGTTATTGTCATTTGGATGACACATCCTCTAAATTTGGTGTGCTGGCCGTCTTCCAAAATGAATAATTACATTCTGCTTACCTGATATCCTCCTGCTGTTTTTCTTGTAAGATGTATTCTTTGTTACATCCTTTTCCAATATATTGTTAATGATGCTGTCTTCACAACACCATTTTTATTCTGTTTTTAAAGCATTAAAAAATACACTTTCTATAGAATGCATGCCTTAAACAACAAACAATAACAGATAATCTCTGACATCCAAAAATGACTAATTCTGTAGCAACATATCTACCTGCCTTTTCCTGAGGCTTCAGCAATATGAAATTAACTTTGTAAAAAATCCACAGCACCTGTCATGCTAGAAAACTCTGGTTTTGAATAACCTCAAGACCAGTCAAGAGCAAAAATGAAATCTAGAGAATTCTTCTGAACTGATGCAGCTAGTGTAATGATTATGATCAAAGATTAAATTGGACATTTACCTAATCCAAAGAGAAGGATTTAATTCTTGTGTAAGCATTCTTTACTAAGGTCTCAAGTATTTGAAATATCAACGGTACTATGTCATTTTCTAAACAAATAAAAATCCACTGCCCGTATTGATTAGTTCTCCCACATACTCCCGATCCATATTTGCACTGGCTATTAGTAAAATTCAAAGGTATAGGAAGAAAATTTTACATATATTACTTTTATTTTAAAGTTTGGAATTCTACTTTTTGAATAGCTCCCTAGAGTGCTATCTCAAAACACTATTTCTTGTCTAAATTTCTAGGTCCAGCCAGGTTCTCTGTATATAATCCTTCATCACTAGAAATTCTATTGGACTGGTTCCATCTCCGTCCTCCAGGAAAAACGTACAATGCATACATGCCAGAGTATCTTTGCTGGTAGGCTTAAATACCTGTTCTGGAAGGCATAGGACTTCTGTGCCATTCCAGTACTTTGCAGCTACTGGGATTTCAGCTGTTCATATTATCCCACAATTCAAATGGTAATCATTAAAGGAGTAATACTTTATTGCTAAGATTTAGAGTTTAAACATATTGATGGAGAATCCCTTGTTAACTGCAAATGGAACAAATCCTGGCCTATGAGATATTACAAAATAAATATGTAGAACTAAATGAGCAGGCTGTTCTCCAGGCAGTGGGCAAAAATCCTTCTGTAGAGAATTGTGATAAATAGTGTTTTAGTCTTAAGGATGGAGAACTTGAACAGTATATTTCCCCTTGCTTTGCCTTGCCTTGCCTTGCCTTGCCTTGCCTTGCCTTGCCTTGCCTTGCCTTGCCTTGCCTTCCCCTCCCTTCCCTTCCCTCCTTTCAGCAGATGTGGCTGTCAGACCTTACCAAATGAACTCTCTATTATAAAGACAGAGATTCAACCATTGTTTTTAGTGAATGTGAAATCAAAAATGTTTACATGATTCCTAAATTTTGGCATATGCCCTCAGGAAAGGTGTATCTCCTTCCAGTAGGGATTTTAAAACTGGTATTTAATTTTCATTTTTGAGTCTATTTAGAGCAATGCGTTCTCCAAATCTTTGGTATTCCTGGCTTTCATATGATAATCAGACCTGCCATATGTTTAAGAGATTTGCTTCTCACTTAACTGCTTTAACTTGCAGAAATAATCAGCATGACTCAAAGCCAAATTCAATAGCTTGATGAAAAGAACACTCACGAAGCAACTGTCCATCAGTTTTTCATACTGTGACAAAATGGTTTTCATTTTACTGCAATTATTTTGAGCATTTGTTGTGGTGTATTCACAGCATTCTGTTTTAAACTCCCTTTTGAGAACAGAGCGGAGTTAATTTCAATAAAATAGCTATTGCACTTACATATACATTTTGCTTACTGCTTCATGGGCATGATAAACAAGTATAGCACCTGTCCCAAGTCACCATGTTACAGAACTTAGATTTGTGTCATAAATCAAAACCTAGTGTAGCTATGTTTTGCTGAATGAAAAACCTGACCAGGAGATGCTTACCAATTCAAATGTAGCTTCCTTGTGTTCCTGCTTGACTATTAATTCAAATTTAAGCAGTGAAAAAAGAAAAAGGATAAAATTTTGGACATGATTTACATAGACTAAAGGCAGACATTTAGTGCCTTCATTAGGAAATCCTAGGTAGTACATTTTACGCTAGAAGCATATACATTGTATGCCTGAAAAAATACTGAATCTTTAAAATCACTGCATTTGATTAAGCCCTAAATGAGCTTCACCTGCTGATACATCTTTATATAAAATAAAAATTTAAGATTTTCTCTAAAAGGTAACTTCACTTCTTATCCTGTTTTCATACAAATTGTAGGAAGGTAAGGCAATAAAGATAACTAGTAAATATATTTCCATTAATCCTATAAATGTGTATAAATGTGTATAAACGTTTTTATTATAATTGTCAATATTGTGAAGTCTGAATATTACTAATCAGCTGTGCTCATAAATTCTGTTTAGTGTTTTCTACCCCTCTACCTGAAAGTAAAACTGTCTTGTTTATTCATTAGCTGCACAAAAGTGTAGGTTATGTCATACCTTTCTATTCTTACCATGTTTTATCCATATATTTATTTGCACATATGTATTGTATAATTTTTACTTAACAAAGAAAAATGGCAATATTTTCACCTTACTAAGCATCTTATTACAAAATTATACATTAAGATCAACATAGAAATACCAGAAAAATCTCAGGAGAGAAATCAACGATTAAGAAATGCTTCCATTTTTGGGAAAAAGGAACTAAAAGTTAGCCTAAAAAAATCTATAACAACTAGAAAAAATACTTTGCTAAAGTCTTTTTCTCCAGGAATCTGATACATTAATATCTGAATTGATTTTTTTTATCAATTTCAGTGATTAGGCTTGACTTTCTTTTTTTGGTTATACTTTAGCAAGTAAAGTAAGTTTGTTTCCTCGTATATAAATGTCCTTGTAGCCTTTAAGTAGGCATAAGAGCACAATGGCGTCAGATGAAATATTTTCTATTGTCACTCTCTTCTACCATTTCTATCATGTCAGAAATCAGGTGGAGCTGGTTATATAGCATATAAGCATATAGCATTTTATAAATATATAAACATATATATATATAGCATGTGTGTAGCTTTGCTTTGCTTATTTTTGTGCACTTTTAAAACCGAATTTTAGAGCACACAAGAAAAGCACCGGGAAGTAATTAATACAAGAGTTGATCACAGTCAATTGAGTGACAGTGATTGGAGCATGATTACACTTAAAGGTTAGATGCTATCGAGAGTTACAGTCACAGAAGACTTCAAGAAAGGAGGTACTGGTAAAATGTGACAAGTACTAATATTAACTTGAAAGGTTGCCATATCTTAGAAGTAATACGAATGTTACTTAAGAAACTGATAATACTTTTTCAGGAGAAGCAATATAATTATCTCATATTTTCCTAGCTCAGGGGTTTTACACCTCCTGCTGAAGATGCCAGCGTTGGCTGCTTTGACAAGCACATTACTGGACTGCATGAGCAACTGCGTGGCCCTGTAATATGTTGTTGCCATTGCTAGTAACAGGCCATAATGCTTGTAGCTTTGTTTTACTTGGTTTAGCTGTAATAATAATTTCTCTAATTGACCAGTTGTCTGTATCTAATTTATTTTTTTAATTCTGCTTATCTTTGTGTGATACAACTATAGTTTTACACAGCAGTAATAAGCAGATTTTCCAGGTAGAATGAGATATTTACAACGGACACAATATAGTGTAGAGAAGTAAAGACCTGGTATGACAGTACAGGCCTTGAGAAGTGCAGCTAAGGGTTGCTAAAGAATTCTACCTGCTTTATTATTCTTCATATAATGATCATTTTTTAATTAAACTTAAGATTTTCGTTACTCTGACAATAAATTCATAGCTTTACTTATACACATTTATACCTGAGATATGTTCCATTTTTTACACATAAACAGGATTTTGAATGTAACAAATTTGTGTCTGTTCATATACTTACAAGCTGTGTTTAGACGTTTAGACAGATGCTAGATATTTTGGGATAGGGTTGGGGTGAAGGGTGGGCTGTATCCGAATATTTTGTATTTTGTAGGAGAAAGTAATTTTTCACTCAGCATTAAAACTCAGTCCCATTCTATATAACGTCTATAAGTTTTTCAGTTTCTCAGTTTTTTACAGTTGACACATTTTAGCTGCAAGAGAAGTAAAACCCATTACAAAGAATATAAAAGATTTTAGTTTTTTCATAATGAAATATGCTATCATACTTATCATAGATCATTCAGTCACCGTTCAATTTGATCGTCTAGTTAATATGACCAAAGCTTGAGGAGAAAAATGATTTGCCTTATCAGTAATATTATTTTCACCTTTTGCTTTGATCAAAATACCTGACATAGTTGGAAAATCTAGTTATTGGCTGTAAAAGAAGTACTCGTTTAATCATTATTGATGGTCAAAATATTATATTAGGTAAAACTGAGAATATAGGAAAATAATTTTTCATAAAAATGACTAAATTAAGCCTTTCTAATGTAGCATTCATATCTGATTTCTTTTGCCTAGAGAGGACCCTTCAATTGCTTTATTATTATTATTATTGTTAATTATGATGACTAGTACTACTACTTCTATAACTATTAATATTACTATTTCTATTACTATTACTATTTTACTTCTATCTGGAAGATTTAGAACATTTTTAAAGTAAGTGTGTTCATATGATTTCTGAGAATCAGAAATATTCCTTTTTTTCTTTTTTTTTTTTTAATTGAAATATTCAGCTTCTTTATGCTGCACAGCCTGGCTCAAATTTTCCTTTGTTTCAGTAAGCTTTCATTTGAATAATGCCCAAAAAAATCTACCTAGGTCTTCAGAATCCTAAGCACTGTGTTTCGCTTGTACCAAAGAGGTGACCCATGTTTAAAAAAACCCATGAGGGGCTAATGCAGGAATTTTGTCATAGGATTGTTGGCAATTCTAGACTAAGAAATTCGCCCCTTTTCTTTCCCACTTTTTTCTTTCCCAGGCACTTCATAACCATCTGAGTGTGGAAGTGTTCTCTCACTCTGTTGACACCACTGTGCAGTGATCACCTACTATACACTAATATACTTGTATATGTACTAAATACATCTGTAAGGAGCTGACCTCCAGTGAAAACAGCGACAACAATGGCACTGCTTTTAGGTGTGACTGCCTTGCTGTGGAGTACGCAGACGAGTCTGGCACTTCCATACCTTGGGCAGTTCACAGGAACGTTCAGTGTCGCAGAAGGAGAGTGATGGTAGATGATGGTATGTTGAGGAGGATGTCGCTTAGTGCCAGGTGAGCAGCTTGCTCTTTCCACCTGATGGCGGTGTACAGCTGCCCACTCAGACTTGTTACTAAAACCAAACCTGTGATCACTTCTCATCTATATTCAATCGACAAGATTTAGGTTAACTTGAACGGTTTCCAATCACCTTGTTAATGAGGTTTTTTTGTTGTTTTTTTTTTTTTTTTTTTTTTTTTCCTGATCTAGATAGTTTGGATTCATTACAGGAATGGCCTCGGTTTTGCTGACAAGTGTGGGGAAAACAAGGCTGAAGGACAGCCAGGAATTCAACACGTCTCCAAACTAAGCAAATGTAATGGCAATTGCTCCCTTTTGCCTAGAAGAAGAATCATTTTTTGAAAAACACATAATATATTCGTAAGTATATTGGCTTGAGGAACTTAAGTGAGATAGCCAGAAAAAGACTTCGTCTGAAAATCTTCATGGGATTTTGGAGTGACTTAGCTTCTGCTAAGCATTTTAGCAGTGTCTTAGCTGAGCAGAGTTAAGTTCAGCTCGGTTGATACTGAAGCACCACTAAACAAGTTCAGAAGCAGAATTTCCCAGGAAAGCTTAATGCATGAATCCAGTCCAGATCGAAGTGCCTACATCTTCACTAATTCCAGTTCTAAGAGCCCAAGTCCTTTTGCAGTTCTAGTTCCATATATCCACCAACAGCTTTACATATATCAACACTTTAAAAATATCACCCTGATTTCCCATAAATAAAACAAAGTCAGTCAACAGAAGAGGCAGATAAGTGAAAAGTCAGGTTTAATTCATATCAGCATTTTCTTACATGCTACTTTTCTTACGTACATTTCGTCCCATTTATTTCTTAATTTCCACTCTTCAACAGATAAAAATACTTCCACTGTATGCTATATATGATAATTTCCAATCCCTTTTCCTGAGAAACCAAAGATCAAAGAAACGAAGGCTAGTGTAAAAACATGTTCAGTCCTTTTTTAACTGTGTTTGAGATTGCACTTTGAAAAAAGATAATGATGAAAGAGATAGAGACAGCTGAAATAGAAGAAGATATTATAGAATCGGCACTACGGTAAGTTTATTAAGTTATGTGGGGCTCAGACTGGTTTAACATTGCCTGGACTGAGCAAGTTGTTCAGAGATACCTCCCTGGAATGTTTGGGACGACATACCTGGAAAATTGTGTCCAGGAACCAGGGGAAGTGGTAGAGATCTGGTGAGCAATTCCCCATTACCTGGCTCGAGGCTGTAGTTTGTTCTTTTATTGTGCAGTGAGAACACTGACAACTCTTTTTAAAAAGACCAACGGATGCTCTAGAATGATTTATTGTATTAAAGAAAAGTTCATTTCTTTATCTAACCAAAAGGCAGATTTAATACTTAAATTGCTCCTTCCATTTGATTCACCTTTGCCTAAATTGCTCCTTCCATTTGATTCACCTTTGCCTACATTTGTGCCTCAAGTTGCCAAAATTGGTGCGTCTGGGTTAAGATACAACCTGAGCCTATGACTAAGATAACATCTTGAGGTGCTTGACTTTTTGCTTTGGCAAACAGATTGCTTACCCCAAAGAATAAAAAATGGAGCGTTACCTTTAGGTCGTCCTCAAGGGTCTGGATACACTGAAAGCAGACTCATGCTATAAATCTGATTTACTTTCAATCTGATATCTTGTGTAGCAGGAAAAGTACTGTTAGAGTTTTGGACTGGGCAAATTTGTCTGGGACAATGGTGCTTAGACTAGTTACTTTCACCAAAGTCTATGTTATTATAGTTTTGGTATTCTTGTCTCTACACTTTTAAGGAAGAAGGCACTAGTGGGATCACGTGTGCATTATAGGATACAAAAACATCTTCATCAGTTGTTTTCTAAAATCTGGTTGATTGTTTCAGTTTCTTCCAACACTTTTCTCACAGCAGTTGGTACAGAATTGTTGTACTACAGAATGTATTTAATATATTTATAAAGATACATAAATCAAAATATGACAGCAAGAACCTCCCTGACAGTAACTCAGATTTTATTCCGTTCTTTTATGTAGAAGATTGCCTTTTAGACAGTAATTTGAATGACATTACCCTGATATTTGCCATAAGAATACAGCAGTAACATCATCTGGATATTCAGTATACTTATGTGTTAACATAACCATGAAAATATTGATTTTCTTTATGTAATACCAAAATTTCATGTTGACTTGTTTGAATACATCTTTCCCAATCAAATATACCAACACCACAGGAGCTGCTGAGAAAAAAAATTTAGCTATTTCGAATAAAATAGCATTGATGTAACTTCTGCCTCTGAGACAGATATTTCTGTGCGCCTAATTATTTCTCTGGGCTGGTATTAATTGCATATCACATTGACAGAATTGCTTTTTTCTTGAGAATGCAGATCTGAGTTTCTCCTTCTTTTACCTCCCCCCAAACAAATAACCTGATCTCTTACGCGTAACGGATGGATGATGCTCATTCCCTACCACCTAATACACTGCAGAGACCCACATCGAACAGCAAAGGCCATTATTTCATTGCAGCCACTGAGATATTTTTAGGCATTTAGGCTTTGCGACATTAGTGTCTTGTAGCTGTGAAGAGAGAGTTTCTGCACCTTATTCCTTCCTAATTTTCTAATGTGCTCATTATTTTGTTTACGGCCTTTCATTTTCACCTGGTCTTACAGACATATTTGCAGACTCCCAAGTGCAGTTTATGTAATACTGGGGCAGGATTGCCTAGTAAGTCACTGACTGAGGTAAAAAAAAAAAAGGATTATGGAAATCTTTTGCATTCAAAAGGTGCATCCACTCCACAGACATATATGTTGAGAAAACCAGCACCAGAAAAAGGGTTCAAAGTCTTTTTAAGAACTTCGGGTCCTGGTTAGCTTTTTATCAGATAGGAAGCCAAAAAAATAAATGAAAAAAAATATAGAGGAAGAAAGGAAGGAAGAAAATAAAAAAGCTCTGAGTCTGGCTAAGTATGATAAAATGGTATGAATCAAGGACATGGTCTGATTGCTGGTTGCACAATTATCAGGAGGTAGATAAACTGCTGTCTGGCATTCTCAGCTTTGTAAACTTGAACACTTTCATACCTACCAGGCCCCAAAGGTGTCTGCCAGATGTCTTGACTGAAAATGTACTAGAATAGAAGAAAATTTAAAGGGCAAATCACTAAAATAAATCCCTGAATTAATCTCCAGTGTTTCCATCAAAAATGCTTGAACTGCAAAATAAAAAATAAAAAAGTATTAAACCAGCAAAAGGTAATTCTATAAGCCTTGCGTAAAAGTATTGGTTTTGTCCCACGCACAATTTTAATCCACAAAGATAAGTTTACTTTAAGGCTGAATAAATAGCAAAGTGCTGTTTTAAATAGATAACATTATAAGCTTGCATACTGCAAAATAATTAAAGGCCATAATACCCCATTATACAAGATCAATATGCACTTGAGATCAGGGCAGGATCTATTTCTGAAATGATATAGCTCGCACTGCTTTCTATCACATTTTCAGTATTGATCCGATGTGAAGATACTTCACAGCTTGTTGTTTGCAGAGGCTTGAAGGCTGCCTGTGCCTCCAGAGTGAAATTAAAGTCAAAGCTGTTTGCATGTCTACATAAACTGCTGTTAGCAGGTCTCAGTCACAGATTCTTCAAGTAAGCAAGCTGTGCATTCATTTGAAAATGATCAGTCACAGCTCTGTTTTAATAATTTCTAAGGAACTGGTTTTCATGAGAAGTCCTTTGATGGGAATGGTGAGTGCAAGAAGCACGTAGCTATAGAATATACTTTCTCTCACATGTTGTTTACCCTTTTACGTATGAAGCAGCTCTTTACAGTATTCTGATCGGAAAAATGCTGGTGCAGAAATTTTGGCAATGACTGTCAATTGGCTTTACTTCAACTAGATACAGTTGGTATCAGTAATTATTTGGATAAAAAGAACTGAATTAAAGGAATGACAACGAATCGCTGCAGAATTGCTTAGAAGCAAGACAGCCAACAGAAAAGGCCAATCTCATTTTTCTTAATCTATTGGAATTAGAAACTCCAGAAAGACACCTACAGACTTTCATTTGCACACGAGTCCAAGATATCCTTTTCACTTCACTCCAAGCCAAATCTCCTTTTGTTCCTGTCGTATGGGAGGAACAGGAACTTTGGTGGCTGGTGGAACTTCTACTACAGTCATTGGCAGGGGTTAGAGGTTGGACCCCCAAAACTCCAATTTTCAAAACTACTGCTAAGCTTCCATACAGCATTTCAAGTGCACAGGTTCAGGTGAAAGTAGTTAACTTTTATTCAAACATCAGGGGAAGTTTAAAGCTTTCTTCAAGATATGCCAAAGGAAGACTGACAATACCAAATACTGTGGTTCTTAAATCATGTTGGGATTTATGGATGGACAGAAGTTTCGGCACTTATTTGTACTAAGGATCTATATGCACATTTGTTACATAAAAGAGGAATAGAAGATAAAAACATATTTCTCTCCTCATCTATCTGGAATTTTAAAGGTTACATGTCAATTTGAGACAGCTGGGTTCAGGCATGAATTTTTGTGCTCAAGATCTTCTGATTGTCATAACCATGAGGTAGTAAGCTGTTTTGAAGTGGATCATCCACCATCCTTGTAAAGTACTCTAGAGCCACTGGGTCAAAGTCCTTGACTTGAGTGCTGATTGCAGTTATTATAGAGGTGAAATAATTACAGAAAAGGTTTCCTATAAAATATATTCATAGTCCTCTCAGAGGTAATGAGATGTGTGTGGGAGGAATGGTACTAAAATCCAAGACAGAGAGGTAGGGTCTCATTTCTGGCCACTGTGAATCTTAATTTTTTTGACACAAAGCAGAACAGCTTCACAAGAAGAGAGTAGGTGTGAGAGTGCTCTTACCCACATCTTTGACTTCAGCCTGCTGATTAGGACACTCCTGTGGGAGGTGGGATGCTGGTTTTGATGCCCTGGACTCCCACATCCTATATGAGGTCTCTGATGCTCCAGTATGAAATGAAAGGATCACAGTAACAGATCCTCCTCCAGCTGTCCCTTAGAGAAAGCGGTGACTCATGTTCCATTTAGAAAGAGAGGTGAAAGATACCTGGTACAGCGAGAAGGCCTGGTGAACAGAAATGTTTCTCAGTAGCATAGAGTTCATCCATTAGCACAACCACTGCTTCTTTGGGCTTCTCTTTTGGCTTGTTTAGGAAGTTCCCCACTGAGTAAACTGTAATATTCTTTTAGATTCTATTCCAAGATGCATATTTTTCTTCAGGCTGATGGCAAACACTAAGTAATTTGGTCAAAGAATGTATATTCTGTTATGAGGATCAAAGACCAATCCCTTTTGGTACCTGAGGCTCAAACTCTTAGGTATTTTTTAAATTTCTATATTTATTTTTACACAAAGAAGTAATGGAAGTTCTTGAACTTAAAAAAAAATCCTTTACAAAGTGGTAATATCCTATCTTTTTGTACAAAGAATCACTCACTTCTGTGATGATATAGAACCAATACTTGTATTTTATGCATGACTTGGGTCTTCTGATATTTACAGAAGTTCCGCTTTTTGGTCAGACTTAAAGTTGCAAAAGAACCCTTCCATCTAGAATCCTCAGAAATCAAAAGCAGTTTCCAACAAGGTAAGCAGTTTTTTATTGTAGATTTGTTTGTTCGATTGTTCGTTTTTTAAGTCTCAGTAGCTTAAACTTGCATTTCGCTTGACTTCCAGGTAGATCTGATTTTAGTTTGTCCATATTGATTGTCCCATTCTGATGGGAAGATACACATTTCCATGAAGGGATAGCCTCCTAGATTAGGTAAATCAATGTAGTTCAATTGACTTTCGCATTATGCTGATCTGCACAAACTGAGGATCTGGCCCGGTTATACTTCGTCTAGATTCCTAGGTATGCAAAACAGCTGACATCCAGTGCTTCTAGTGCTGCTTAACCACTAGGAAGTACTACGGACAGCAAAACAAAAGATTTGTATTTTACTCCCATGCCTCCCTACATCTTAAATCTACAAGATTAAATGCTTAAATGTTGCAGTCTCTACAGTAGTTTAACATTCAAAGAGCATTTACTCAGTTGAATCACTTAAGTGGCTTAAGGAGGTTAATGAAAATGCAAAAAAGACTCAAGTTTGCTAAATAGAAGTTGGAGCGTGAATTTCAAAAAATAAAAACTACAGGATCTGAGATATTTCAAAAGGACAGTGCAAAGCTCCTTTACCTGATCTTTTTCACAGTAAAAGAAGAAAGATCATCAGCCTGTTTTATCAGTTTGGACTTGTTTATTAACAAAGATTTCATAAAATGGCGGGTACTTATTTCTGTGCAATAAATTAACTAAAATACACAGCATAAAATGTAATGCACCAAGACAATTTAATAAAATGAAAACTCTGCTTATGCAGGTGCATTGAGATCTAACTGGCAAGCAAGGATGGTGTGACCACCACCTTATTTTACAAAGTTAATTGAGGAGGTTCTTCTTGACCTCTGTTCAATTGTGAGAGACAGGGACTTGGAACCAGCCTTTCTGCTGGAATCCCAGCAGTGTTGCTATTCTGAATGCCCTTGGAAAAATATGAATCTGTACCTTAACCATACTTCCACAGTGAATTTATTCAGGCAATCTCCCTGTTCTTCGGTAAACCTGACTACAGGTATAAATTCCCAAAGCATAATGAAGGAATAAGAATATTTCAGTGGTTTCTCATAGAAACCAACTATGAAACAGAGTTGCTGCCATGTCTTTCAACAAATGTGTGTAGGTAGATGAGGTTAAATATAGCCTACTTGTAGACTTCCTGCTGTGAGCCTCTGCAAAGATCAGATAGTAGACCAAAACAATGCTAAAGAGTGGTGGTGTTTTTTACTCCTCCTTTCAAAAATTTTCTCATTCTTGGAATTTTTTGTTCCCAGGTTGAAAAGTTCCTGGCATCATATTTACTTTGCAATCTAAAATATTAATATACAGATCTCTAGACAGCACAGTAAACTTTTTCCTTTAATCGTGTTTTTAGTTACTGTAATGTATAGTAATAAAATTACCATCACACATGCACCACAAAAATGAAATAGATTTAATAATTTCATAGATGTAAAAGAAATCACCTATCAAGAAATAGCCAGAAACCAGAATTTGCTTACAGGGTTTTTTGATTGTGCACTTAGTTCCATATGAGCCAGCATCGAATCATAAGGTGATAGATGTTAAGGTTAGGATTAATTACGTTCCGTTTTAAAAATACAGACAAAATGTTTTCTGATTTTCTGCAATATGGTTTTGGAATATCTATATTTAGATATATTTCATCAAAGTTTTGCAGATTAAGGAGCAGTTCAAGAAAATAAATTATTTCTAAACATTTATTTGACAAAGCACTGCTGATGTTATTGCTTTTGCCAAAATTCACCAGATAGATAGATTGTATTCATTAAATTAAAAGTATTCCTGAGTCCTTTGGATAACTCACATATCTATAGTGTACTTTTTTGGGTGGAGGTCTTCTAACTTTTCTACATGTTCTAACTAGACCAACTTAGTTTCTCACTAATATTCTTTCCTCAGGTGAGGTTCCCTCATTTTGAAAACCTCATTAATGCTGTAGGCAGAAACTAAGCAGGCTACCCAAGTGTAACTATTTTAAGAATACTTAAGTGAACATTTGCCATTTCAGGGTCAGTTTGCATTCTGGATGAATGCTCAGATCTGCTTTTTTTTATACTTACTGATTTACCCAGCCTCCCAATTACTACCTGCTTGGCATCCAGAATCACATCTCATATCTCACCATTTGTACGGATGTTGTATGTCATCACTCTACTCTAATAAACATCTGTGATCCCAACTTCTCTTAATTCTTAGCAACTGTGTAAACAAAAATGCAAAGGATAATCTTGTAGGGAAAAAATAATAAAGAGGGGAAATAAACCCTTTCACCTGTGAAACCTCAGTCTGTGCTGTTAGAAAGAAATAGGTTTAGCTTGGCTCCTATTCATTTCTTAGCTTACATCCCAAAATTGTCATGCATAATTTGATCCAAATGGATTGCTTTAGTTTCAGGAAGGGAAACACACAGCTCAACTAGCGGAAAAGAGTGAATCACCTGTAAGTTATTGAGAAGTCAGACTCTCCCCCTGGGTCAAGGTTAGGGTAATTAGCTGGTCAGCCCAAACTGTGATTTGCCTGAGGAGAAACAAATGAATTTGGTTTCTACATTTTCAGCATGACCCTTGTTGCATTCTTCCTGAATCCAACAACCTCTTCCTTATACATGACTGAAAATAATTTTGCCACTGCTAAAACAGTAATATTTCTTTCAAAGATGGCAGTGGGTATCAGCAGTCAGCTCCATTCATGAATGTCTCTAATTTCTTGCCAGTCTGCTACAGTTTTCACACTTTTTACAACTGACATTGCAGACTAAGTCAGCTGTAACTAGATTATGCATGCCTTTTATTTTTCGGTTCCCTATAATTTTCTCAGTAAATACAGAAACCTCAGTTATTTGATGAATCACATTGCCCAAGTTTTTGTAAGACAAGCACATTTATTTATGATTCTTGTCTCTTTCTCAGCATTTTATTATGTTGTATTTTTAAATGTTGTATATTTATTGTAGCTTTATGCGTGTGTAAAAATGCCCTATTTAGCAATTTCAGATATCGAATCATTTAATAGCCTCCAGTAAAGACAGAATGGAAGCTTCCAACTGACCTCATTATTGTACCTTAGCCAGTGTCTAGAATGATCACACCAAAGGATTAACTTCAGTCTAAGCAGGCAGTTCTATTTGGTGCGCTAAACAGCCAGAAAAGTTCAAGTTACTATTATTTCTGTTTGTGATTCTTTAGTCAGAATCTTCTTTGAATATATACATGTGCATGTATGTACACACAACTTTTAAAGTGTGAGGAAGCAGTAAAATATAAGATTAAGATTGTACCAGCATTGAGCCGGACCTTGGCCCAGATGCTTTCCAGAACGACTTCCCATAGCAAATTTTCAGATAGTAACAGATTCTGCTGACAGTTTCTGTCTTGACAAAGCTTCCTTGAATCTTTGAATCAGAGGCAAATATTCCTGTGATAACTTCTCAATATCCACACCATTCATTCCTTTCTATTGGATGCATTTTCATGCTTTAAAAATGGTGAGTTTAATGTTAGTATCTCCATTAATAGGATAAAGATCTTCTTGTGCTATGTATTGTACAAACACATATGCAGAGACAGCCTATACTCTTATGATCAGCTAATTCTAACGGTCGGTTTGTGGAACTGGAGCTATTTAGGCTTTGGCTCACATGGCACTTCTCCAGAAGGAGAGTGCAACGGTGGCACTAAAGAATGAATGGGTAATGTAAAGTAACGCGTGGGTCTGACTATCAACAGAAATGGACAGTGGAGAGCAAAAGGTATTAAGTAAAACAGTTAGGATCACTTGTTGTTAGTTTAAACTATATTAGCACAGAACTTGGTTGATACAGCTCTTTGCCTACATTTAAATGTGCAAAATAGAACAGACATTTATCAAATGAAGGAAATTTCTTAGGCCGTATTGGTTAGGATTTGTAGGGATTATGAGTCCATGATGGAAATTAAAAGAGCTTGAGAAACCCAACATACAGTGGGCTTTGTTTTCCTCTATGGTGAACCACATTGATGGTTCATTACTACCACCTTGACTCCCAGCCCTTACCCAATTGCACAGGGTCCAGGAGAGTACCCATAAAGCACTTGCAGGGTATACTTTTATTTTAAAAATCCACAAACTGCATTTGTGCACGTGGGAAAAATAATCTCTTTTGGGGGAAAAGTTATTTAGACCTTTTGTAGAGAAAGATTTCTGTTTTCCTATTAATCAGCCAGTATCCTCAAGTCAAGTCTAACCTTTCCAGATCATGCCCTCTGGTTACCACTCAATTGGCTGTTTATTTGCACAGTTCACTTCATTAAGATATGATACCATGAGCTACCTTGAACTTTTACAAAGCGAGGACCTTGTATATCAGCAAGTCTATGCCATTTTCAGCCCAGTATAAATGTATCTTGTTTCTGTTTGCTTTCTTTCAGTAAACAATCTGTCCTTTTCCATTTTTACATTTTTCTGCCAAAAATATATCACAGTTGCTTGAAGTAACGTCTAGGCAGAACCACAGGGTGAATTTCTTTGTTTCCCCTTGGGGGAAAACATGGGAACACACAAATACATATATGCACACACTACCAGCTGCAGCCTGAGGCCAGTTTAGATTGCTTCAGGACAGATTTTCTGTGCTCCATTCTTATGCTATTTTGTTATTGGTGATTTGGGTCATGAAACAGTATTTTTCTGTCTCTATTTGTAATCTTTAAATCATTCACAAAAGGCCTGAAAAACTGTCCAACATATTTGGCTTTAAATACTTTAATGCTGCCACTAAGTTTCGAGGCAGCAGCTCTCAGTTTGAAAGCAATTGAAGGAAAGCCAGTATGCTTACTTTGTGATTATCAAAGCAAATTCAATGCACATTTAGATTCCATGCCAGCCCATTCAGGAACATTTCAGCTCATTGGCAAATTGGTATTAGACTGCATTTAGACCTCATCAACAAGCCATTCAATTTAAGGTTCAGTACTTAGTTTTAGGATAGGATGCAATAGGACAACATGATCTTAGTGATATTTATATACCACACAAAGTACACCAGGCACTTCAGACATCAGGATAAATATGCAATTTTATTCCTGAGGAATTTGGTATCACAGACAACCTATCTGGTATAAAGATATCTTTCCTAACTGTTCTGCTTTTACAAGATAAAAAGGAAGAGTTTAAGCTATTTCCCTCAGCTTACCACAATGCTTTGAAACAGGGCAATGTTTTGATGTCCAGACATGATGGCCACACCAAGACAGCAACTGGGTTGTCTGCCAGGGTAATGTCTTGCCTCACAAGATCATGGATGATACCATGATCAGCCTAATCAGACAGATATTGTTCTCTATGCTGTATTTTTCAGGATTCTGTTAGGGCATAAAAAACACAACAAAGTGGCTGGACTGTCACCACCAGAGACGGCAAAAACAGTGTAACATGGAGTAGTTATCTTCCAGTGCATTAATGTAATTTGCATGGTACAGCTCCATGGGCAGGGGGTGGGAGTGATGATGTACCTATCTGTAGCTACCAAGGGATAAAATAGCATTAAACATATATGTGTGCTGTGTGTGTACTATCTAGGTATACTATGATCAGCTGGTATCATCCCATGTTCAGACATGGAGCCCTTGTTGTACAGGTTCGCCTGGGCTGGCAGCCCAGCACCCACCCAGCTGCTCACTCATTCCCTTCTCTCCGGTGGGACAGGGGAGAAAACAGAAGGAACAGGAGCGTGAAAAACCATGAATCAAAACAGAGAAATCACTCACCAAGTGCTGTCATGGGCAGAACAGACTGGACTTGGGGAATTCAAATGCATTTATTGCCAAATAACAACTATTTAATTACTGACTTAGGTATTGGGAAAAAAACAAACAAAGAAGACAAACACTAAAAAACTTACTTATGGAAAAAATACCTTCCCTCCCCCTTTGCCAGGCTCAGCTTCACTTCCAGCCCCACTTCATTTCGAATACGTTTCTATTCTCTGCTTCACTCCTTCACTCGAGTCATCTCTCCCCTTGCCTTGTTACCACCTCAGTTCTCACTCAGTTCCCTCAGTGTGGCAACAAGTGGTGCAGCAGTTGGGATCAGGATGCAGGGGTTTCTCTCTGTCACTACTTCCTTCTCATTCTTTTCTGCTCCGGCTTGGGTCTTCTGTGGGCCGCAGTTCCTTTGGGAATGTCTATTCTGCCATGAAGCACCTCCTTCTCCGACCTTAGCTTTCCCTCTGATTTTTCTCACTCTTTTTTGTCTCTCCTCCTCTACCTGTCCAGCATTTCTGCTCTTTTTTAAATATGCTTTCCAACAGGTGCCACCAGCTTGGTGTTCAGTGGTGTCCTGGGCAGGTCTGCTGGAGCTGGATGGAAGTGGCTGTACCATCCAGTACAAGACAGACTCTGGACTTTTCTCCCTGCAGCCCCCCCACTGCCGTCACCTTGACATCTACACTCAATACAGTCTTACACAAAGATTTGTCTCCGTGGGGCTCCCTATGGCATTTAACTAGGTGTGCCAGTGCAGGGCTTCCTGTAGAGGAGCCAGGTGGGATTCTGAGGGATGACCTGGGCCAGATGGGCAGCTCTTTCACCATTTTTAAGGGCATGAGGCAGGCTTTTATTTTGCCTAAGTTTGGATGCCTCGTTCTTCCCAAACTGACACAAGTCCTTTGCCTGAAGAGGAACTGTTTTACTTCCATAGCTGTACAGGTTATGAAAAATGCCGTATGTTTTGCCTATACCACAAACGTTCCAGAAAATAAAAAGTGGTCCCCTGGAATATGGTAAAAGCAGTCAATAGGAAGGTATGTATTTTTCTCTCAATTTCTTTGGTGTCTCCTGGGATCAGAGTCTTCAGATGCAAACTAATAAAAGAGAATAGCAAAAGCTGTTCAGGTTTCACCTTAATTTCAATGGAATTTCACACACGAGGAAATAAGAGGATCCAGGGAATTATAGGCTGGGCGGCCTAGCTTCAATACTCATTAAGATAGTGGAACAAGTTATTAAACAATCAATTTATAAGCACCTGGAGTATAATGTGATAAGAAATAGACAACATGGACTCGTCAAACACAAATCAAGTCAATCTTACTTTGTCTTTGAAAAGGTAACTGACCTAGTGGATAGAGCCATCTTGTATACCCTTATGTTAGCAAGAGTTTTTGATACCCTCCCATGTGATGCTGTCATGAACTAATGAGGAAAATATTCTTTAATGGAGTAACAATGTGGGAAAGGAAAATATTTTAAAAAATGCTTTCAGAGACCTGTCAATGATTGGCCTGATCAAGAACAGACCAAGCAAGGTCCCTTACACCAGGACATGCTGGGGGAAGGCCAGCTGGAAAGCACCTTGGCAGAGAAAGACTTAGGGGTTGCCATGAACATGAGCTAGCGATGTGCCCTTGCAGAAAAAGAAGGGTGGTGGCATTAGGAGGAATCTTGCCAGTAGGTCAAGGGAAGTAATCCTTCCCCTCTCTTCAGTGCTGGTGAGACCACACCTGGAGAACTGGGTCCAGTTCTGGGCTCCCCAGTACAAGATAAATACAGAACTACTGGAGGGAGGCAAACAAAGGGCCACGAAAATGATTAAGGAACTGGAACATCTCTCCTATGAGAAAAGGCTGAGACAGGTGGGACTGTTCAGCCTGGAGAAGAGAAGGCTGAGGGGGGATCACATCAATGTATATAAATATGTGAAGGAAGAATGCAAAGAAGAGGGAGCAAGGCTCTTTTCAGTGGTGCCCAGCTGCAGGACCAGAGGCAATGGGCACAAACTGAAACATGGGAGGTTCCATCTGAACATGAGGAAACACTTTTTTGCAGTGAAGGTGACTAACCACTGACACAGGTTGCCCAAGGGGTGTTGTGGAGTCTCTGTCCTTGGAGATATTCAAAAGCTTTCTGGACATGGTCCTGGGCAGCCTGCTCTAGATGATTCTGCTTGAGCAGGGGAGTTGGACCAGATGACCTCCAGAGGTCCTTTCCAACCTCAAGCATTCTGTGATTCTGTTCTACATGGCATGTACTTGGTGTGCAGATTTATTCAATATTTTAATTAAGGAAATGGATGAAGAAATAGTAGGAGAACACAAGGAAATTGTGCAGGACATCAAACTCAGAAGAAATGCAGGGGAGATGAGGGCCAGGATTAGACTCCAACATGATCTTGAGAAACTGGAGAAATAAGTTGCTATCAACAAGACAAATTTCAATGGACAAAGTGCTGCACTTATTAAAAAAAAAAAAAAAAAGAAAAAAGAAAAGAAAGGTGAAACCCAAGTGCACAATTTCAAACTGGCAAATAACTGGCTAGGCACCAGGCCTGCAGGAAAGTGATTGGGGTATAGGAGACATCGAGCTAGCTGTGAAACAAATGGGATTTCAAATTACTATTATAGATCTCATTGAAACACGGAAAGCAGTTATGCTTTTCTATTCAACGTTAGTGCAGCTTAAGTCTAGTACTGGCGAATCTGCTGTAAACAGCTATTTATAAACTGGATAAGCATAAAGTTGAGGGGAAGCTGAAAGAGTTGTAGTAGCTTAGTGTATGAAAGAGAAGAATAAACAGGGATGTTAGAGTAATCTTGTGATATCTATGTCCTATGTAAGAAAGGAAGTATCAGAATCAAGAGAACTTTAGCTATGTATATAGCTGGAAAACAGTACCACAAACTGGAACAAACATCCCAGGGAATTTTGAGACTCTTTGTGAATAAACAGTTTGGTTTGGGGGCTTTTTTCAGTATGCTGTTTTTCATCAGAGTTTAGATAATTGCTTTTAGTGCAAAACTCAATGACTAGATGTAGCAGGTCCTCACTCAGAGTACGTTCTAGATGATATTTTCAGGTTCGCTTTCAGCCCTGCAGTTCAGTTTAAAGAGTAACTTAATTATTATCCGGTGGGTTTAAACCTTCAAAAATACAGCTTTATTTATTGTTAAAGAAAAGTAAAAAGAATGTTTGAGAGAAAACACTTTCACTTCGAAATTTCATTCAAAAATGAGTGATTTGCAAAGGATATGTTTGTTTGTTTTCTTTCTTTGTTTACTGATTGGATACAAAGAAAAATGCATTTATGTTACAAATAACTTGAAAATTCATTGATGACTTACAATTTTCAGTTTCTTCCCTCTAATTACGTTCATTAATGGAGTACCAACTGCATGGCATTAATTCTGAAAAGTGTGCAAATATGTGTTTAAATCTATCCATGTTCATTCAAAAACAAAAGCTTCTTTTAAAAGGTGAGTGTAAAAGACACAACTGTATGTTTACAAGACACTTTTGTACATTTACGCATCTGCTTGAGAGGTCTGCTGATGAGAGGCCTGGAAACTATATGTAAACGCATTTGGAAAGTTTCTGTAACAGTTTTCTTCCTTTATATTTGTAATAAAAATCTGCCCTGGGAGGATATAATTTTAAAAAAATCTAATTAAAAAATAAGAAAGTGAAATTCATCAAATCGAAAAAGCGGGTTGGAAGGATAATGATTGTAATTGGTCAGAGTCTGCAGTAGTTTCCTGTGACACTGATGGACATGGCGGCATTGCTGGAGATGTCAATAGAAAGGTTAACAAAACCTGCCAAGAAGCCAGATGCTGCTGTCAAAAAGAGATAAAAATGATCTTCAGCTTCCTATCTGTTTGCTGTGCATAACATCAGCAGCACACCATCACTGATTCTCTCAGATTAATTAATCTAGTGGGAAGAGTCTCATAAAATACATTTGTTCAAAGTAACATCTGTTTTAGGTTTCTTGCTCTGTCCTCGCTTTAATTTCTCATAAATACCTTTGATTTCATTTTGTTGTGAGTATTTCCCTAAGTTTACTAAGACAATAAAGATGTCAAGGATTTTTATTTGTTGAGTGAAGGCCATTTCCAGAGGACATTTCTGTTCTCTATAGAATAGAAAATGTCTGTTCTCTAATAGTCTGCACCACGTACTCTATTTGTTTTATAAAAATGTATTCTGTGACAGTATGTTTCCTCAACATAAGAATCCTTTTCTGCTCTTGAGCTGGCTAAGTAATATTTTTGAATTGTTCGTTTGATTCCTGCTTTTCCCTCACTAATTGGTAAATACATTTGTTCACAAATGAAATGTGTTCATTATTTGACTACGTTGCAGATGGCTGAATAGTATTAAGCAAAGAAATGATTTACAATATTTTTTCCTGTTTAACTGTTAATCATAGCTGACTCTCTTATCTTACCTTATTTGACCTCCCATTTTATCCATCACCCAATCCACACTTACTCATTTCTCTTGAATAAGAATCACATAACCATCAAAAAAAAAAAACCAACCCCAAAAAAAGTTTCCCAGATCACAGCAGGCTTTCATATTATAGCTCCCAGGACTTTCTTTAGTATGTCTAAATGGTCTATTAAGAACAACAAAACTCTTCCAAACTAGATCCACTACCATTTCTGCCTCAGGTGCCCCAGGAACAGCTTCTCCAGACCACAACGCGCACCATACCCGCAGGCACACTTCCAGCAATGCTGGATCAGGTGTTCCTGAGACAGTCTAGTAGTTTTTGCCTATGTACATGTATGTATGGTGGGTCCGGAGAGAAGCACAATTTCTCCTGACTTCATTGTATTCTTCTCTTTTAGAGTATTTCAGCTGTAGCGAGAGCTTACTGATGTTTTTAACTTGGGATGCCCAAACAGAACAAGTATCGGGGTATGTAACTAGAAGCATTTGACCCTAAAAGTTTATTTTTAAGAAAGGAATAGGGTTAATGGACTGTGTCCTGAAAAATCTGACTTCAGCTCCTGTGTTGACTCCAAATGTTTATTCTAAACTTTGCAAAAGAGCCGTGTGGTTTGTGTCAGCTGTGTTTTGGCTGCGTAGCCTTCTTCCACACAGATGTTGGTCCAATAGGTAGTATGTGCGAGTGAATTTTCTTCCTCACTTCAGCACTCCTCTCAGTTCACTTCATCTCTCTTGCATTATGTGTTTCCCTTGTGTAAAATGGGAATAATGCTTATGTTATTTTTACAATTAATTATTTTTATTTATAATTTTATATCATGTACTGACGGTTTTGTAAACTGCAAAATGTTTGGGTTAGACACTTGCCATTGCCATTACGTGTTTGTATTTGGCGAGCACAGTGGGACTCCAACTTCAGCTGGGTTTCTAGGCACTACAACAGAGATTCAGAATAAAGCTTATCATGAACAAAAATATATTTCTACCTTTCATTTCTTGGGAGAGGGGGAAGTTGCAGGTTTGAAGCACCTTCTAATCATCGTGACAGATGCATTATATCTTATGTACTGATTGATTTATCCAGAATTGGTAAAACTCACTGCATAAACTATGCTCATACAAGCAAAGCAATATTAAAATAATAATTCTATTTCAGTCAGTGAGAAATTCTTTTAAGGTCATGTTCTATTTCACTTCTGAAATTCTGTCTTAGTATATTTAACATTATGCCCTGATCTAACTGTCTTTCAAGAAAGGAAGGTATATTTTAGTCAAACTTCAATTGCTTTACTTTGAAACAATAATAATAATAATAATAATAATAATAATAATAATAATAATAATAATAAAGCACGATTAAACCAATGTCCTATGGAAGCTGTGAGATCATTGCACTGTGGATCCCTCTTGTTCTTGCTGTCTAGGTTGTATAGAATGACCTGTAACCAGACAGCAAACTGCTTTTACTGTAGAAATTTCAGTTTAAAGCTGCACTACAAGAGCCATGCAAGAGAAAGACATACACTCTATTGCATACTCATGTGATAGCAAGGCAACATATTGATCTAGAGATGCAATATGTGAGATGAACTGACCTTTCTGTCCTCTACGTTCTCCATCTGAAAAGTGGGACTAGTGGTACATCATAAAGTATGAATTTGTTCCATAGACATTTACATTTCAATAAATGTACGTCAATAAAAAAGTATATTCTTACATTTTCAACAGATGCAGAGGTGTCCTTAGAAGGAAATAGGTCAAATTGTAACATAAACTCTGTAGCCTGATGTTTATGGTTGATGCTTTAGATTCTTGAGGATCTCTGCTTTCAATTTAAAATAGAGCATTAAGAACTGTTGCAGAAGGCTGTCTCCATGAGTTCAAAACTTTCTCTTTTGTGTTCAAATGATTTAAACTCACAAACAATTTTTTTTGAGTTCTCAACTAATATCGTGTCAATGAAAGTTACAGCTCAGAGCAATCTTAACTCTGTGTGCCACCCTCACTTTTCTCCAGTGAGAATGGAGTTCCTGATGCCAAAGCATAGGGAAAAAATAGTAACATAACAATAATTGCCTTTTTCCCCTAAAAAGGAAAATACCTATTCCAAGCTAAATGGAGTATGTTGTCTTGCACCAATGTCCTGTAGTGTTCCTGTGACCATATCTTCATTTGATTTCATGATGGGAATATTTGACCATTCTACTGGTCATGATAGCTTGAAGAAGAGGAGGGATAACCTTTCCTTTTATAATTTCTGTCTCCAAGGGGACATTATAGTCTGCTCTGTTGCTTTTCTTTCTGATATTCAAACTATTTTTCTCCCATTTCTTCCCTTAGTAATGTCACTGCCTTTCATTGATAGCGTCCAGATTTTGAAGAACTGAGGAATCAGTCCAATTGCCTTTGTTGAGGAGTCAAGAAAGATTTCTTCAGTCTGGTGAAAATGGCATAGGCATGGTGGATTTGCTCAGCTTCCTCAAAGTACATAAAGCAAGGGTATACATTTCTTGTGGAGGATTCAGGAATTGTCATTAGTTCTATATGAGAGTATTGCGCCCAGTGTGAATAAAGATCAAATAACCAATTTTGCTAAGTAAGGGAATCCTGGGATTTAATCAGTGGACCTTGAAAGAAGAAGAATAAAGAAGAATCAGTCTTTATAAACTAATATGTTCATTTCAGATCCTTTCACCTATTGCACGGCTGTAAGATGGTAGGATAAAAAAGACTGATGAGAATATCTTTTGGAGCAGCCTGAAGACAACCCTATCTCTGTAATGTATTATATGATGTAAGTCTTGTAACTTGACCCTTTTAAAGGTCTGGAAAATTAAGTTAATACACTGAATCCTGCTGCTTAAATTGTTCCTGTTATTTCAATTACCTGTATATTCAATTACTTATTGAATTTTATTTCGGTCAATCAGTTTTGACTAGGAACTCTGTCACCACCGTACTGGCTTGAAGTTATTTTAGGCTCTATACTGGTGGGACGTATAGGCTTTTTTTTTTTTTTTTTTTTTTTTTTATGAAGGCTCCTCAGTTCCTAAGGAATTCAATGTAACTGTTGTAGAGTTTCAGAGAACCTGCAAGAAAAATTATCAGACTCGGATCCTGAAAGCTTTTGAATCAGGCAGCAAGCTGACCGGTAAAATGAAAATCAACTCTAGTAGCTCAGCCAGTAGAGGGAACTCTTACACAGTCCAAAGTCAGTCCGGGAATACACAGTAGTAAATTAAGGATGTAAATATGCATAGACGTGTACATTGCAAAAAATCTAACAATAGTTTTTGGCTTCTTTCTACATGGCATATCAACCTTTGCGTTTTTATCCAACTGCAGTTTAACACGGTGAAAGTATGACTATGCTAGATATCAGACTGCAGCTGATTTCAGTTGAAAAGTCATCTCACAAAATTTAGTGACTGTTTAGGGGGAATAAGAGGGAACATCTGTGACTACTCTTTTCATTAAAACCTGCAGTTTGTCTTTGGGAGTGGCAAACCACTTTTTTAATTTCCTGGAACATTTGTTTTAGAGATTTTTTATTTTCAGAATGCAATTGTTTCACTCTGAAATTTTCAATGTTGTGACCATGTGACTTAATTGAAGTGTTTTGTTTCTTATACACAAAAAAATTATTGCTGACTAAAGTGAGAAACAGGTATCCTTATGGTGCCCCCAGAGGCTACATTTACAGCAGTGCTTAGCATCTTTCTCAGTGGAAGAGGCATCTAGATTTCTGTGAGTTTGGGCATTAAGTACTTTAAAAAATGTTTTCAGCAAACACTAAAGATTTGTCCTTGTCTCCTCTTTATTGTGTTTTATCTAGACCCACTCTTTGATCACAGCTATCAAACATTTGTAACTGTAATACTTCATTTACTGAGTCATTGGTAATCAACTGAGTGATGACTGTTCTTCATTGTCTAATAAACCCAGATGTGGCTTCAGGACTCACTTATTAAGAGTTTTCAAGAACACTTAGTTTTCACAAAATAAAAGGCCCTTTTCTGTTTGTATCTGATATTGGTGTCAGCCCTGAAGATAAGTATAAAATTCTACTTTTATCCAAGGCAGCTATTTGTGGATGAGCCCTTGTAATCAGGCACATTGCCATCTATAATCCTACATCTCATTCCTGTCTAGCAAACCAAATAGTGTTTACTTTTTGTTTCGCATGGTACTTAGTAAAATTTCTTTCTGTTATGAGCTTCTTATCATTGCTGACCTTCTACAGAAGAAGCTTCTCATTCTTTTGGTGACTCTAACCAGGTATTTTTGTTGCTTTTTAGTCTTATCTATTTCCTTTTCCCCGAGTTTTGTCAGTGTCTGCTCATTTTGTGTCTGGTAGTCGTGGTCTGTTTTCTGATGGTTATGAATGTGTGTCAACCTTTTTTTGAGTCCTTTGTGGTGTCCTTCTTCCACCTACGGCAACAGATCAAGAAAGGTATGCAGCAGACTGGATTCTTTTTTCTCATTGCTGTAAATTCAGAGTAACTTCTCTGAAAACACATATTCATCCAGTGTTCAGTGAACAGATATTTTGGCTTAGTACTTTCTCACTTCCTAAAGAAAGGCATTATGTTCCCATACCAACCAAATGTGATGGACATTTTGACATGTAAATAAGTGATTTTTTTAAATTCCTTTCATGTCACTCAATCACTAAGGGTGATAATTATCTTTTTCCATGTTTCCATGGAGTTCAGAAAGCTCTTTCCAGCAAAGGAAGCTGAAAACACAGCATTTAGGTCTCTCCTTACTTACAATGCATTTTGTGGTTTTAGAAACTATTCTGTATGGAACCTTCCCTGCTTCATTTTCTCTCACTTTGACCGTTTTTTACATATTTCCAGGACTTCAAGTGAAAACACTTCAGGCATTTTGGCTTCATAGGAACACAGGTACCATAAATGACTTTGCATCCGCTACCTGTAATACCAGCAGAAACACCCCAACTCAGGCAGAATTTTGCTCAGTGCTGTACCCACACTAATCACAGGTACCGCCTGCTTGCAGAGCTGTTGCTCTGTAGTTTCTAAACTTGAGCTATGCATCATCTAGGGGTACCATATGGACACATCAGGTCTGATGTCTGCTACTCTAGGCATCCATGTTGACGCGTACATCGTTGTAATGTCAGTGAGAGTATGTTTAAACCAAAACTTGAGTAAATTGAAGCAGAGATCATCATACTTAACTCTGCATTGAGGGAGGGTAAAAGATATCTAAATGTAATGTTTTCACACTAATCATGAAGATACACTCTTCTCACTTGTGTATAAAGAAACAAAGAAAAAATATCACTGAAGGCAGTCTGGCAAAGTCAGTTTTATCCTTCATGTGACAGGGTTCTTTGTGGTCTTCATAGTAAATCTTTGGTAGCTGGTTAGAAAAAAAAAACAAAAAGGAAAATTATATCACAAGTAGCACAGTGGGAAAGAGCTAGAAAATAATGGAAATCACACCCCAGTCCCCCAGCAGCCCCCCTCTAGCACCAGCAGATCAAAGTCTTTCTATTTCAGAACCAAAGCTTCTGTATATTAAATACCAAGAAAGTATGTTTAGATAACATTAAGGGACTGACTTAAACCATAAAAGTCAGGAAATTCAGAATTAAGGCTGGCACTCTGATCTTAAATCACACAGTGGAGAAAGGCAGGGGTGGGGATGGGAACGTGAACCCAGGCACAGCAGCGCAAGCTGAGGATGGAAAGTGAGACCTATCTTGGCATCTTTCTACTTGTGCCAGTGGAAACCTAAAGAGTGTATGGTTTGAGGGGCTTATTGATGTCCATTTTGCCACTGCTTGCCTTTTTTCCTGGAATATTGACCAAATAGATATGTATTTTGGAAGTTGCAGAAAGATTTTTGTAAATGCTCATCAGAGATCAGCTATGCTTTCTGTAGCTATCCCATTCAGCCAGGGGAGAAAAGGTGATGTGATTAGTCAGCTTTGTTTTCTTTTTCTTCTGAAATTCATGCTGCTCTTAGCTACGCTAGTATCAAGTTAAAGCTACTCTGTTCTGAAAGCTATCTTTGAACCTTTTTTTTTAAAAAAAAATGAAATCCTGGCGATATCCTTATAGATTTTCCTATGCAACTTCAATAGGACTTGTTTTTTTTCTTCTTAAATTTTTGAGTAGACTGTTAAAAGAACTTTTCACCCTGAATGTGGCTTCATTTCAGTCAAGACTAAAGTGATTCCTCTATATGGACACATACAGTCTGTATAATCACAGTATTCATGGCTGGGATTATTCAGAACAAAAGAAAAAACAGTATAAATGACACAGTATTTATTCACTATGAGCAAAAATTTACTTTTTTACAGCATCAAGAACAAAGTCATCAATTATAGTTTTAAATAGACATTAATGTGTGCTTGATAAGAAACACTTCACCTGTCTGTAAGACTAAAAGTGGCAGCTCTGAAACGTGATTATGGTTTTGCCGATTAGTTTCCAAATACACTAAATCCTTTCCAAGACCATCCCGCTGGCTCATTCATTGTGGACAATGGGAAGATCAAATACAAAAATGGAATTTGTACAGCAAAGCACATTTTGTTTCAAATATAAATGAACGTTTCTGGGATTGTTCAGCACTTTGTCTTCCTGAAGAATGTAACACTGATAGGAGCTAAGCTTCTTTGCAAGAACACCTGGCAACACTCAGCTGTGATCTCTGTAAACCAAGAAGTAATGGACCAAGTGATATGTCCTACCACCTCTCATTTAAGGTTTCCTTAAGATCATGAAGAATAAATGGAAAAGTAAGGTATACAGCTTCCAGCTTATTTTTCATTTAAAAATAATTTTATCAAAGAAGAGGAAGGTGCATTAACAAGTTTTTTTATCTTGTTAACTGTTTATAAGACATATATATATTGAGACAATATTTCAGTGTTTGAATATTTAAAGTTATTACAGTCTGTGTTCTTTCGGTTTTTAATATATAAAACAGGAATTGTAGTTTCTGACACCCATCATGCAGTACCGGCACACCAGGAGTAAACATCTGAAAATCTTAAATAGAAATTAAAACACAAAAAAGATAAATTCTAACAGAGCTGTCACTTTTAGTCTTTACTTCCTTTGGACATAAGTAACTGCAGGTAGACAAAAGCAGATGTGCACCAGCGAATAGGCATATACAGAACTAAACATATTAGCACTGGAATGATACCAACTAGTCCAAAGGATGTCCGACTGACTTACTGTTTAATGCTAACATAGTAAAATTGGGCACTGCAGAGGAGGTACAAATACAAATTAACATCAGTTTTAGCATAAACTGAAAACTCTATATAGGATTATTCTGATTAAAAGCCAAATTTGGTCTTTTGTCAAAAAATGCATAATTAAAATGGACATAAGGTTATCTTGATTCTATTTCACTTAAATGTATATAGCTTTTATTTGTATTTTGGTGCCTGTCCAGATGTTGCTGTTACCATTTGGGAATCTGTAGTTGAGAGATCTGCAGAGTAATTTTTTTTGGCTTTCTTTAAATAGGTCAAAGATATCCATCCTGCATATGACTAACCTGGATGCTTAATTCCAGTCTCAGGCAATTCATACTACACAAGTGTAAAGTTCTTAAGATAAAGATTACTGTGGAAATGCTGAAAAACCTTTGTCTGACACTGAAAACAGGGATTCTGTAATCATGATCAGGTTAACTATCTTTTATCCTTCCTTATTATGATTGGCTTCATCAAGTTGAGACAACAATAAAGTGAAGCTACCAACACACACGCAATTGATCTCCACTGCTTTAATGTAATTAGTTCTTAATTCTCTCACTAGGTCCTCTGGATCTGCTTAAATTTTGAAAGCAATTCAAAGAGATGCCTTAATTATTACAATATGCAGCTTAATGCGTGTTCTGCAGAATCCCTGCAGTGAACACCTACAAGTTCCCCCCTCCATCCTTTCTCTCAGTGTCTGTATTCAGCTTCCAACTTTCTAACACCCAAGCATGCAGTCTCAGCAGACGCACAAAGCAGGCTAATCATTGTTCTATTAAAGCACTCACACAACCTGGACTTACCATTTGGCTGATTTATATGAAGAATACACTTTTCTCTTTTTTTGCCTCTTTTCCACTGTCTTGGTATGTAAAGTTGAAAAGGCCTTTGCAATAAATGCTGTATTGTCTTTTTTTATTTCTTTGTTATGGATTTGATCCCATACACTTTAGCAACAGCCTTCAGATGAACTTGTAATAGAACCAAAGGATCAAGGGACTTAGTGAGAACATTACTAAGCACATCTGATTTGACTGGGAAATTCTCTCCAACGCATGGTAACATCATACATAGGGCAGTTTCATATCATAGCAGTCAACATATAGAGAGCCTCCTATTCTTTAGCTGAGTTTTGTTGGCTGCTTATTGAACCTGGAAATTAAAGACATGTCCGTTTTATCAACCTGGCTGTGTTTTCCCTGAAGTTAAGGGTTTTGTATACTTGCAAAACCACTTCTTGTATGCAGCTGTTGTCTATTGATAGAGTAAGAAAAGATGTTTCTGTTATTTGGAGTGATACAGGACTGAGATATACTATTACATGCAGTTACTGAAAAAAAAGACAGAAGAGGACAAAAAATACAAAATATAAGGGTTTAGATAAAAGTTGTCTCAAATATTTAATCACAACAAAAGAGGCGTAGAATACAGTAATATCGCACTTTTCATAAACCCCTCCCTCCTGAATATCAGAACAGGGCAGCTAAAATACAAACCAGCCTAGTTATGAATCTAGACTTGACATTTAGGAAGCCTGGAGGGTCCCCAGGCTGTGGTCAGCATGTGTAGCAGAGCTCTCCTGAAGTCACACACTCCATGATGTTGCTCTTCCAACTGTTCCACCTGGTGAAATGTCGCGCAACCGTGCAGCTTCCCAAGGCTATGTTTCAGAGAAGTTCGTAAAACTGGCACTACTTTTCATCAGAATAATTTGGTTTTGACAAATAGGTATTCTTTACACACAAAAAAATGTAGTAAATTATGGGTTTTTTTCTCAAATACCTAGCCAAATCTAGCCATAAATAGATGTGCAGAACCTGTCTTCTGTTCATTCCAAAGCTTTATTATTTTTCTTTGGCTTACTTCTGTGGTATCATTTTCAGATATAAATGCTTCTCTGAATCTCACAAGGACCTAAGAATTATCAGAGATCTATCTTGTTCCCTGTCATGTATCTGGCAGGGACCAAGAGCACATCCTTCAGCAGAACACCACAAAGGATAGCTATTAGTTATGATTATGTCTAACCATAACAATACTCTACAATATTTATTCAGGTTAAATCTGATAACTGAATGTCATTAATGTCTGCATAAGGATACTATTCAATCTAGTAACATTCATGACCTCTGTGGTTTCCTAGGACGAGGTAACAAAGCATACTCCCATTTTGAGTGAAAAACGTTTCTTTTACGGGCTTTGAATTATACTTCTTAATTTTAGTGTGTCCTGTTGTTCTTGTATTACAAGCTAGGGAATTCAACAGCAGCTGAAACAGCTCTCTAAATGATATGTCTGTTTCTTTTGCTAACTTCTTTATTACTTAAATTTCCAATATCCTTTTTTTCTGGAAATAAGAGTATATATCAATTAGACTTCTGATAATGCCAATTATGAAAGAAGGACATGTTACAAATTTTTCTTTCTTTATTCCTAAGTACTATAATAACCATGGGATTTACTTGAAATTATAGTAAACGACACTACAGAAGGCTGTATGTCTTCTTTTTTTTAAAAATAAGCGGACTCTTCCATTTTGAAAGTTGTGATAATGATTATTCTCTAAAATTCTGTGTCACCTCATGTCACAAGGAAACACCACTTTTTTTTTTTAACAGCTTGGTTAAGCTTGGTAGGAAACTAAACCCATAGGATGCTAGAAACGTAGAAACCCATGATTTAGAGAATTAAGCCTGATTCAGCTGTACTAATTAAAGTTTTATGCTTTTAGCTATGATCCTGAACTGAGGCAAAATGCTATCAGGTCCCATAGAAATCATTACTCATATGTGAATTCTTAATGGTAACCATTGTCATGAAAATTCAGAAGCACTTCGAAGCGGTCTGGTTTAGTGATCAGCACTCCAGTAATTACAGTGACAAATACAGAGTTTGCATGCTGAACACTAAAATAAATAAAGTAAATAAATCTATAAACAAATAGGTACGTTTTGCAGTATAAAAGGTGTTATTAAGATGCAAAGAGGAGAAACAAGTGAAATAAAAGTGTAAGAAAAAAGGTTATAAAACTGAATTGGGAGCATAAAAAACAGAGTCAGTATTACACCAAATGTTTTAAGGAGCAATTTCCATTTATCTCAGAGCATTTCCAATTAAAGTTTTACCGTGAAGAAAATCCTCAGCATTAATTAGTTCTTCTAAAAGAAAGATAATCTCCAATAATTAAAGGGTTAGAATTAATCCTTTTTTAAGGAAGAACACCCACCTTGCTGACATTAAATTACTCTTTTGAACAACTTTCAAAAGGAAAGAAATTATTTAACAGGGACATATTGTGTTGAAAATCGTCAAGTGAAGGAATTTCCAAATTAAATTTTATTTGAAATATATTTGTTTTGGTTTGAGAAAACCCATAACAATTTATTGTCATTTAGAAAATTATTCTGTCACCCGATGACCCCTCCCTACCCAGGAAGGGGAATCAGGGAAAACAAGGAAACACAAGGGTTGAAATATAAATAGATTTAATAGGATAAAACTAAATAATTAACAATAATACCAAAGAACCAGTATTGATACGGATACTAATATCAGATATGCAAGAATTATACTCAGCCAATAATATCGGTAGGAAGCTGTGCACCCCCAGCAGTGGGCAGCAAATGTTGGACACTGCGAGCGCTACAGCTTCGGAAGGAAGGGAAGGGCTCAGGGATCTGGCACTGGGGCAAGACGTTCTCTGGACTGCTGCTGTCAAGGGAGAGAGAATTACGCAGAAAATTTTCTAATTTTTATTGAATGTGACGTTCATGGTCTGAAATAATCCTGTTGGCCAGCCCGGGTCAAATGCCCAGGCCTCGCTCTTCATCATCCCTGTACCTGGCAAGGCTGGAAAACACCAAGACCTTGAATCCCACATAGCCTATCTGGCTATAACGTAAATATTTTCACAAATTCAGACATTAGTGTCTTCCAAAGGTGCACTTCTCCTAAGCATTAGAAGAGAAGTTAGTCCAGTGTTGCTCAATCCAGGACAATATTATATAAGATTATCTTTAATGCTATCTACTGTAACATGCAGTGTAGTCAGGCTGTATTTATACTCATAACTACTGTAAAATTGATGTGCTGTTGCCTTGGCACTTAGAAATGTCAATTCTCAAGCATTTCTATAATGTCAGTAAACAGAATTTCATAAAGGAAATATAATCTGCGTTTTAGACCAATACCACAGCAGGTTAATAACTTTTTTCAGTAAGCCTTTTCTTCTTCAGTTTTCCAGTGCCATCCTCTCAATACTGTGAAGTCGCCTCGATGTGCAATGCATGATGAAACAAAACTCATGTGGAAAACTGTGAATTTACTAGTTACACACTTATAAATTATTTCGTCTTGTGTAGTTTCACTATAGTTTCACTGCAGTCTTGCAGTTCCCCTTCCAAAGCTACCACATATATCAACTTCTAACTGCTAAATTTAGAGAAAATATATAAAAATTTGGAAATACAACCGTTACAAGCATGTGTATTTTTGGTGAAAAATAAGAATTTGAGTAAGTTCATTTAAGCAGTAAATTGCCAGAACATGCCTTGAAATGAATCAGGAGGATGATGAGCAGCCTCATTGCTGGACACAGGTTTTGTATTTGCTTTCCAGATTTCCACAAATTGGTAACACATGCAGCAGCAAACTAAGCTTTGTCAGAAGCCTATAAACAAAAGCAACATTAGCATTGGGAGGTAGATACTGCTGAGTATGATCAAGCACCCCTCACAGCCAGGAGATGGAAGTTTCTTCTTTCATTATCAAATTCTAAAACGACCAAATCACTAGATATGATAAATTTGGTGACGTACTAGTCCAAAAAAGATGGCAAGGGGCAGATATTTGAAATTTAGGGTGGAGGACATTATCCCTCTATTTTGAAGAGGAATAGTTATTTGGGATAAATTGCTGTTGTGGTTTTTTTCCCCTTTCTTTTTTTTTTTTTTCCTCTTCTTTTCCCTTGACACTAAATTCTAGGTACAACATATCTAAATTAATGTAATTGGTATCTGGTAATGGACACAAATTCTTTTCAGCCAAATAAAAGCTTAACTAGACCTTGGATCAGGCCCCAAGTTACTTTTCCTATTACATTTCTTAGATTTGGATGAGCTGTTGGTAATGAAGCAGTCAGCAAGTAAACTCAGCCCATCCCTCTATTTGCATCTTACTTCAGAGTACATCCTATTTATTTAACTTGAATTTCTCATGGGACTATAATGGTCCAGTCTGAACGTGCATCAATTGGGAAGATAAAATCCTGATTCCCAGAACCCTCCTTATAGCTGTTATATACCCATTACATAATCTTTCCTACTTCTTCATTCAGCCACAGCTCAAGGATATTATCTAGGCTCATGGGCAAACTCTAAATAGTCCCACTGGAACATGTTTAAATATCTTGGGTGAACCAGACTCCTTTTCTTTGCCTTCTGAAAATTAAAACAGCGAAGTATGCTTGAAAGCTTCTGATTTCAAGCCTCAAATAGCAGGTCCTGCATTTAAAACATGGCTTGTGGCTTCATCTTTCTTTTTGATTTCTGCATCCTTTCCTGGTTGACGTTAATCTTCTACTCTGTAATATATAAAATATTGAAGGAAGGAAGGGGCACCAATTAAGCCTCTGTTATCTCGGTAAAGGCAGGCAATTTCTTCACTAATTGAATTAAGGATTGTGGAGGGCAGCCATTTCACTACAATCCAAATTTGCTTCTGTAATTAATAAAACATATCTCTGATGCTGACCAGTTAAAATCGTAATCTTAACTAATATTTGACCTTAAGGGAAGATCGTTATTTCTAATACATGGACAAATGTATTTTCTGCAGAGTATATTCAGTAATATCAGCAACTGGTGGGGTTTTTTTATGTGTAAGACAATATTTTCTTAAAAAGAAAGAAGATTACACTAGATGGTAGTATAAACCCTCATAAACGGATAACTTTCTCACAGAGAGAGATAGCAAATGTAATGCCTAAAGGGCACCACTGGATAAATAATGCAGCATAAAAAAAAGTGTATCTATGGTACAAACTTTATTTTGCGTTTGGATGCTGGCACATATGAGGAAGCTGAGGGTATGATATTCTTTCATATGTTACAGCCACATCAGAATGAAAATAAAAATTTTCTCTTTTTATTGTTCTACTTTTCTTTAATATTTTGTTATAAGACTAGAATCTCTACTGAGCATGTTAACTAGCACCCTTATCCTACTATGCACTTTTAGTTGCCTGTATGGAAGTGTCAGATATAATCCAAAAAATGGCAATAGTATTAACATTTGCAGTTATTACTCTTGTGGTAACTGTTTCACAGAAAATACAACACACCTCATTGTGTGCTATTGTTACACAAGGTGCAGAAAACTATGTTTATGCAGCTTCTAAGGTGACGCTTTTAATTGTGGGATAACATCACCAGCGATGTTTAAGGAATAAAATGGTCTCCTATCCAGCAAGCTATCTTGTTTTCTTCCCACTTTACCATTTTTTTTAAACCTATTTCTTGAGATCTAGAGCATGTGCCATCAAATCTACAGAGAAGCGTGACTCGATCTTTCTCAGAAACTGTGATTTATGAAGCAATTCTTTTCCCTTTTCATTTCTGTTGACTCCAAGTCAACAAGATTATTCCTTTCATGTCCAAGATTCTTAATTTTAGTACGTTAACTTGATTATTTAGGTTTAGCGCATATTAACAAAGATCATAACTTGTTTTTATGAAAACATAATAATGTAGATTACATGATGCACGTTTATTTCAGTGGGCACCAGACTGGAATTAACGTGATGGATTTTTACTCACGTTATTTAGAAATACCAATTCAATTTGTATTTAATTAAAGCAGGAACATATATTTAAAAATAGGTAGATGACTTTAAATGAAAACTCTACAGATTAGCACTGAATGTTGATACTTCAAATTCTCTTCATGAATATTCAATTAAATGACACAAACTCTGCAAGTTCACAGTATCCTTGCTTTCTAAAGGTCTCTAAAAATAAAAGACCTAATTCGCTAAAATCATATCTGGAGGATTATGTGGAATAATACTAAAGATGCGAACAGAATTAAACCTATATTATATTGGAGTAAAGTCATAGGCCTGAAGAATTATAAAGCCTGTTAAACTTGTTTCACTAAACAAAATGTTTAAACATCTGAAGAAATAACTTCAATATAATAGTACAAGACACACAGACACACGCCCGAGTGCTGACAGCTCACTTGGAAGCCTCTCCTACAAAGTACTCCGCTATTCTTTGTCATGAAGGCTGACATTAACACTGCAATTAATAAAACTAAAATGGCCAGAATTTGCAGTATAAAAAATGTTTGTTCAGGAAAAGGAATAAATGAATTCGGAAATGTAAACTAAAGGGGGGGGGAGGGAGAAAAGGCAAAAAAATAAATATCTAAGAACAGAATACAGTTACTGGAAAACAGAGTTTTAATTGCTCAGCCAGTATAAATCAGCACAGCTCCCCTGGCATGAACAGTGTTGCCAGCAAACCCAATAGCTGGGAATCTGGACTAATAAAGAAAAAAGGCTGTTATGGAGGAAATGAAAGGATTACAACAATAGAAGACTCAGAAACACCCTTCATTTTACTGCATACACATCTGCCCTTCTTAAATATATGGGTGTGCATTTGAAACCAGATGTAAAGTTTAGATGTTGTATTTTTTTCCATTTTTAGTATTCAGATAACTCAAAAACACATGGTCCACGTGGAAAGCATCAACTATCCAACCCAATCCATTCTTTTGCTCTATGAAGAACATATTTTATTCTCAGAAAAAGGCAAAGTGAAATAAAAATGCTGTAATGAGTATCCATCTCTGCTCTGACTAAATAAATAAATCAAAACATGATCATACGTTGGCAGAAATGACACTGTCATATCATTTCCAGCTATTGCAAATATGGTCTGAATTCTGGACAGAAAGATACAGTAGCCTTGCTATTCAGGCAGAATATGCCTGTTATGTGTCTCAGTGTTAACAGGAAACTGTGATAACCATCAAAGGCCCAGGAGTTGAGGAGAGCATGAAATAAAGGGTTTCCTACTGTGAAATGTTTACCATTCTCATTGCAAGGAAGACAACTTGGATAAAATAGGCAAGCAGCTATTATGTGATTAATAAAGATGATGTCAGATAACACCCAATTATTGGTTCCAGTAATTCTGTAACCAATTTTTATTTATTTCTAAGTTTTAATTAATATACAGTAAGAGTTTGTTTTGCCAGGTATGTGTATATGCACGTGCAATTTATGTATTAAATAACAAACAATAAAGATAGAAGAAGCCTGTCAGGTGACTACAGCGCCACTTACATTTCTTGCCTGATCTGATTCCAGTTATTCTACTTATCTTAAAATCTCTCATTTGATTAGAAAGTAGTGTTCTTAATTTTCTGAGCTAATGTACATACAAACACATATGCACACACGTTTATTTTCAGTATTGTTTCTTCCCTGCAACTACTGAGGTATATTTGGGATGCCGGCTTTGTAGTGTCTGTGGGTTGGTGGTACCAACATTTATGAATATACACGCTACTGTTCTCTGCATCTTCAGTATTTAAATATGTGCTTGTTAGGAAGCAGAGGTCTGAGGAAAGTAATAGCAGACCTTGCACAGGTTATAATATGCTCTTATTTATTCTCATACAAATTATTACTATTATTACATTTGTTGTTCCTTTCTTCTGTTCATTTCTGGTCTGAAAGAAAACTTCCTAGGTTTATCTGCCTCTCATAATTGTAATAATCCCAGGAGTAAGGTAGAAACTGAGAGCTGCTTGCTCTAACGCACACTCCCTACATGCCATGCTCACTGCTACATCACTCTTTCTAACCCTTGGGTTCACATTGACTCAGATACAAAGAAAGACGTGAAGTATCTTCATTCAGACTAGTCTATAGTGAAGGAGTTAAATTCTGTTTTCAGCAAGTGAGAGATGGAGGTTTGAAACCTTTCAGGCTAAGGAAAAAATGAAAGACTTCTGCTTGCAGAATGAATATTTTATCCGGTACGTTATTATGCAAACGAGTGAGACTACAGTTATGATGCACTGTATTGGATTCAGATCACAGGTCTTCAGAACACTTATAAGGCTATTAAGCAGGTTGAAGTTAATCTGCTGATGACAATAAACAAGCCTGCTAAAGCAGGATCTTTATTCCCAGACAGTATGTGTTCCTGGTACTCAGTCCCCAAGATTAGCGTACCTTTTAAATATAAGCATTGTAGATGAATCTCTTGGTATTAAGCCATTAAATTTCACCAAAATCCCATTTTAGGAAACCAAAGTAGGAATCCTGAATAGATTTTCTGTCCCCTGTTGCATGTTCATCCAGCAACCTACTAGGTAGCCCCAAACAAGTCATTGTGCCCTCTGCTATCTTTTGTCATTGCCTTTACAGACAGTTTCAAAAAAGCAAGAATGATTCAGTGCTGCTGTTTATGAAAAATCCAGTTTAAGTGATCCCCAACCTAGATGCCACTGTGATAAAATTATTTGTTGCTTTTTTTTGTGGTTGTTGCTTAAAACAGGATTCTCCTATATGGCTTTGTCAGTACCTCACCAAGTGTATGTCTGTCGGCCAGTTGGACAGTAGTAAATAGAACGATCCATCAATCAAAAGAATGGATAAAACAGATTTATATGGAAGATTTTAAAATTGTTCCCATTTTCATTTTGATCTTAAGTGTGGTATTCTGGCCCGTTGGATACTGTTTGATCGCTTGGACTACAGTCAATACATTCTCATATATGCTATTTGCCAAACGTACCACTACACCGTCTTAGACCTTGTAGTCATGCTGGGCACAGCAATGTGACCTGACAATGCCTGTCATGGTTGATGGGTGCAATATAAGTCCAGTACAGTTTTTTTAAAGTTATTTACTTATTATTTATTTTTTTCTTACTTTTCCTTTTGCTATTGCACGCTTTTACAGCATATAGCTCAATGGAAACATCTGTCCAACTTGTAGAAGCAGTTACAAGAAATCAAGTGATCAAATGATGTTTTTTTAAATAATAAAGGGTAAAATAACAATATTACAAACACGTTACAGGAATCAGCGGTTCATCAGATCTTGAAGATATTGTTCTCTATACCTTTAATGTCTCTGAATGCTCATATTACCTCTGCTATCTCTATTATTATACCCCTAATTAACATAACAAGTAAGCATAATTGTTTTTTTTTTCTAAATGAAGCAAAAATCTGGAAGAACCAAATATTTTCAGTCTTAAGACAGTGAAAGTGTTCATCTACAGCTATGAAGAAAAGGCATGACTAAGAAAAACACTAGCAATGGCTGTGAAAACAAAAGGCTGTGAGCAAAGCTGAGATTCAGCTCTTCCTAAATTCTTTCAGTTTCTACTTTTACATGGCCAAAAATATCAAAGATCTAATGCAAACACTGAAAGCATAATACCGTCTTACGTCATACTAAAGGCACAGCTGGCTTTTGCATTCATGCACTTATAATCCAAGCTGCAAAACATTTCAAACACAGGGATAAAAGACGTTCCTTGCCCCAATTAACTTGTGTTTTATGCACACAACCAGTGGTAAGAGGTTGATAAATACAAAATCTGTGAGACAATATTGGTTAAATCAATATGCAGAAGGAACGGGTACATCAGCAAACTTATACCGACATTTTTCCATAAGCATCGTGATTCAGAATTTTAAGGGGAGAGATGAAATATGGTAACAGTTAGCCGCTCTGAAAATATTCCTGAGAAACTCCTCCCATGGTGGGGAGGTAGCATGAAGCTTATTTGAAAATATAACAAATAGTGGCGCGTCCTTCTGAGGCATGAGCTGACATTTTATCATAAGTAAGATATGACAGCTGGGTGTTTCAAGGTTGTGAAGGTCCTTGAAAATGAAGGAAAGTGGATTATGCTTGATTGTAAAGAGATGATGAAGTAGCTGATGGAAGAATTTAAAAAGGGAGGGAAAAAGCAACGAAGAAAGTATAGTGGATGAATATAAGTGGGTCAGCACTTACCAGTGGACATCAAATCAGAGAGAAAACATTGTATTAATTGAAATGATAGCAAGTGAGTATCTACACAAGAGTTTTAGCTCTGTAATTTCTAAGAAACTACACCTTAAACAAGAGCAGACAAAATTAGGCTCTGAGGAGCCAGAGTGAAATCAAAGACAAAAAATGGCACTTAAAAGCAAGCCGCTGACATGGAAAAAGGGCATTATATTAGCAGTTCTGCTTTAGAGTCTCTGCCGTTACTGTTAGATGGTGTAATGGGAATGAATTTCATTTGTCAAATGAGAAAGTTGTACTGAAACAATAAGCAATGAAAGGCTTATTTGACTGTGAATTCTGCTTGTGAATTACATTCTCTGTAGAAAAATGCCCTGGAAGAACAGGAGTAAGCAATTGGAAACAGAGGGTGGGAGGAAAAAGAAGGACATTACCTGTTCTTTAAAGGACTAACTGTTTTATGTAGGTGAAGAGTGACCAGGAAAGGACAAAAATCAAGAAATCAAAATCATATAAGTTTTCAGGAAGATCTTGGTTAATAACACTGAAGGCAGTTGACCAGTCAAGGAGCATAAATGTTGTGTAATTGTACTGAATTTGACTAGGTTTCAAAACTTGTTAGTGATTTGAAGAACCCACAACAATTTATTGTCATTTAGACAATTGTTCTATTGCCAAAAGACCCCTCCCCACCCAACAAAGGGAGACAGGAAAAAGAAGGAAACCTGAGGAATGAAATAATAACAGATTTAATAGAATAATTCTAAATAATTAACATTAATAATACTAAAGAACCAATATTGGTGCCAATACCAATATCAAATATACAGTAGGAAGCTGTGCACTCCCAGCAGTGGACAGCAAAAGTCAGACACTGCGAGCATTACAGCTTCTGGAGGAAGGGAAGGACGCAGGGGTCTGGCACAGGGACAAGAAGTTATCAAGATCATAGCCATCATGGAAGAGAGAAACTCCTCAGCAAACTTCCAAATTTATATTGAATGTGACGTTCATGGTATGAATCCTGTTGGCCAGCTTAGGTCAAGTGCCTAGGTCTTGCTCCTCCTCATCGCTGAGCCTGGCTAGGCTTGAAAACACTGAGAACTTGAAACCCTTATGCCATAGTTAACTATAAAGTAAATATTTTCACAAATTCAGTACTAGAGTCTGTTACATCCCGGTCCGACTACATTGGGCCTAGGAGAGGTTGGCAATGATTCCAAGTATGAGATTAAGACACAAACAAGGTCAGATGCCGCTCACTGTAGGTTTATTGTTATTCCCCAGCAATAGTCATGGAGACAAGTGACAGAGTAAGGGCAGAAGTCAAGTGATAGAGTAAGGGCAGAAGCAGAGGAAAGGCAGAAAGGAGAAGCAGTGTCACAGAGCATAGCAAGAGTATAGTCACCACCACAGGCCTGAGAACATCTCAGTGGTCCTCCAGAATTTCAGCAGCATCCCATTGATCCATGGTTGATGGTAGTGGGGATCCCAATCCCACTTCCCAAGTTGTCGCTGCACTAGTTATAGTCCAGGTAGGTCCATAGCTTGACCAATCAGTGTGATGGTGGCCTTTACCCAGCTAATTATCATTTTACACAGTCATCGTATAAGCTTTTCTTGCCCCCTGATGCTTGGGCAGCACTTGGCTTGGCACAGTCATCGTGGCTCAGCAATTTAGTAGTTAACAGCACAAGCCCAGGTGGGCCCAGGGGTAGGCAGGATCTGGCCACTCTGATAAGCAAGGGCCCTTTTCAGCTGATGGCAACATGCCCTTTCCAGCTGGGGGCAACACACCCTCCTCAGCTGATGGCAATCTTGGGTGGTGACTGGCAAGCAAGAGAATGGTCTGCAGAAGGTGCTAAATAGATACAAGCAAGCTTCTTATTGGCCTGTAAGACTGCCATCGATTTGCAGATTAAGCAAGCTTTGAGACAATTATTTTAAAGTATCAGTCTCTCACAGAATCTCCGAAGAGTGCAATTTTCCCAAGCATTAGAAGAGACCTTACTGAAAAGTAAAATTACTGAAAGAGAAATTAATCCTTTGTCACTGAAACCAAACTTCCTAGAGGACAAAACTGTAGGAAGAATACCCTTGTGTTAGGTTGACAAGTGATTACATAGCTTTAGTCCCTCTCAAATTCCATTGCTTTTAGTGGTTTTAGTGATTCAACTTGAATAATAAATAACTAAAGGGAAACATAATTGCCATACTGAATTTGTAGAAGTCGTTATTAATACGTTCCTTTTGGTTACTTTTCCATTTCTAACTTTATTCCTCTTTCAGAGATGCTTAATTATCTAACACATGATAAATCCAGAACATTCCTTCCCTCTTTTTTTTTCTGCTTTTAATATGTATATGAAAATACAGGGTTGAATATGAGTCTCCTGATTCCAGCAAAAGAATATCTACAAGAAGTGGCTCAGAATAAAGCATAAAATTAATATTTTAAAATCGTAAAATAATATCCAAAAATGATGCAAATGGGATAGAAATTCCTTTGGAATTCCTGCTTTTGGAATAGCAGGTCTGTAGCAGGCCCACTACATTACCTCTTTCTTGTAAACCAACAAACTTTTCATCTTTAGAAAAGGCTCTGGAGGATAAGCCTATAAAACTAGCTAATTGATTATTGAACAAGACTACATGAAACATGACAGTAGAAGATTTTTTTCATCAGAACTCTTAGGAAATGCCACTCTTTTGGACAAGCAGACCCTTTAGAAAAGTATATGACTGGATATATCAGTTATTATTTCATGTGCAGGACAACAAGCGTCCAGAAACAGCCATGAATCTTTAGAAAGATTCTGTATCTCCAGATACAGAAGTACCTTTATTAATCTCATTCTGAACTTCTATACTTTTAGTCAATTATCTTTGGAAATCTGGTCTAAGGTATTTTTCATTAGTTACAGATCTTACAACTGCAGTCTTTGTCATGTCAAAATCAAAATACCGTAACTTTTCATGCATCTTTAAAGTCTGTATTTCAATACTACTTAAATATAGCATCTAGTCCAGAATACATATACTCATTTATTATTTTATCACTTTTTGCCAGAAAAACCTCACTCTCTGTTGATGCACCTGTTGCCTTTTCATTTCCAGGTAAAACTGAACGTGAGGTATTTAAATGTTTGGGTCCTGTATGCCTTGAAATCCAGCCATCTCAGACATTGCACCAGTAACGGTTGCTGTTTTAATTTGTATCATCATTTAATTTTAATTTGGATCTGAAAAGCATGTTAGAAAATGGCCAGTATTGACCAATTTTATATTTTATTGTGTAGAACTTCAAATATTTTTTTTTCCCAAAACAGATTGGAAAATTGCAATTTTCCACACTTTTCCATGTATCTATCAATATATCTTTCAGCTGTCTCCCTAACTAGCAATGACTTCTCTTCTGTCCCACTGGGAATTGTAAATCGTTGATGTTAAAAAGTGACTACAAATGCACTTCTCAAACAGCACCCACCCTCTTTTCAGCTAAAGTTCATTTCTGGGCAGGCTGTCATGTCAAACTCCAACACACTTCAAGAGAAAAAATACTAAATCGACTAATTGCAGCTTAACACTTGCTGGATGCGAACTCTATTAAACAGTTTCTCTGAATCAAGTATTCTGTAGATGAGCAAAAATGAAGTAAATCAGTATAGGTATAACCTGATAAGATGGTGATTTCATGTAACTTTCCAGAATGCTCTTACTGAGAGAATATTGGATGTAGCTAACGGCTGAGCTTCACTGCCTGGTAGTAGGTGTAATGTATTATGTTGGAGCCATAGAGCATTTGCAAGAACATAAAATACTGCATAAAATTAGGAGAAAGAGCCGCAGATAAACTTCTAGAAAGAAACACAAAAAATAAAATAATTTGAATTTTTAAGCTCCAAATAATTTTCAAGAAATGCAAAGAAACCTGAGCATTCCATCCGTGTTTCCAGAGTTTCTCTGATGTATCTTGCTTCTATTGTGCCAAATGCTTTGTCAAGTTTTAAAAGCACTCTCAAGAACTGTGATTTTCCTGCATATGTGACTTTTTAGTTCTTTTGACCAACCTAATATTCCCACAGGTCTTTGACATTTCTGCAGCTATTGATAACTGGACATGCTGTTCTAGACTGTATTGTTTTGCCAAAACTCTCAATTTTCAGGTTCTATCTGTAATAACATCTATTTTACATAGATTTTGTTTCCTTTTTGTCTGTCTTAGTTGCTGTATACTGGACAGAATGTATTGAAGTGGATGAGGAATAGAAACAATGGGAGATTTCCTGTCAATCACCTTTTTTTTTTAAATTATCATCATTTTTTAAACATTGTTTACTAATAGACTATGACAGTTGAACAGTCCAGCAGCAAACTTCACTTAAAGGGAAATTGTGAAGGTGAGTTATCCAAACAGCAAAGCTCACAGTTAAATATCATGGCTCAATGCACTACCTGCAATGGTAGTGCAACTCTATGGATCATTAAATATAGGATATATTTTCTATATTTTTCAGGCTTCATTCCTTTTGAGGACCTTTGGGACAGTGCTCTCACACTGTGATTAACCCTTTCTCCTGCTTGTGTCCTTTCCTGCATCCTAAATAGAGAGATAATCACTGTCTTTCTTAATTAGAAGGTAAGATAAGAAAATATGTGTAAAACAATGGGACTAATGTCAGGTACACTTAAGCACACCATAAATTGGCATCTCAGTTAAAATTTCACAGTTTTACTTGTTATCTGAGAATTACTCTCCTCGAATAGTCTTTAAAAAGCTAGTTTCCATAGTTACTTCATGTTCCATTATTAAAATTCAACCCAAATGAATTCACTGCATGTATATATATAAAAATACATATAATATTTGTGAAATGCTATGTTAATTTCTTTGACATTTTGAAGTCTGCACAACTTCAGTCCTGAGTAGAAGCTTTTTATTAATGTTGGTTCAGAATCAGACACAGATGAAGGCTTAAACCGCAACTGTGTTACTGTAGAAATAGATTAGTCCAGCTCTGCTGAAATAGCTGTTTTAGCAACAGATGAAAAATAAAAGCAAACTTTAATTAGAGCCAAGGAAAATTCTGCAAAATTAATTACTTAATCTTTCATTCCCAAGAAGATCAATGTTTTTTAAAATTCACATCTTTGTTTTAGCTCTCTTCATTTTTCTTTGCTTTGGTTTTGGGGTTTTTTTGTTTGCTTTTGGTTTTATTTCTGTAGATTTTCCTGTAGCAGGCACTTTATTTTCTAACTATAAGCAAGAATCTTAGCCATTGTCAATACTCAACAAGAGATGATCACATATATCAATAGGTATATCTCTACTGTGTATTTCTCTTTTCATTGGCTAAAGAGCAATAAACACGATTATTGTTATCTTTTGTTTACAGTCACAGTTAGAAATTATAAAGATCAGCTACTGATGCTGTAGATGCTGTGTGTCTGTGTTTACGCATAAAGAGAATATTCCTGACAAAAGATAGCAAAGTGAAGAGAAGTTTGAGTTTTTCCAACCAGATACATTGAGCTGACAAAGTCAGTGACTAAGCAATGTTCAAAACTGAGACACCTATAAGATGCAGAATAAATGAAACCTGGCGACCCATTTTTTCCTTGTTGCCTTGATTCCCAAAGCACCTTTCTTCATGAAAGTTCTTGCATAAACACTCAGTCCTTTACCTATACCGCTATGCATTATTAGCATAAACATTCACTGACTTGATACTCTTGAACACCTCAAATCAGGTAGCAGTATGTTTCCCCACAATCGTCTAAGTACAATGAATTACCAACTTTTAAGTGACAGTATAAGAGAAAATATTTGGATCGTCTATCAATCTTCTCTCTTAAAGAGAGGATGGTTGTGCTGCTTCATAAACTTGGAAAACAGACAAAACTCTTTTTACAGGTGCACACACACACACACAGAGTATTATGTATTTTCCCTGTGAACTATTTACTGGCATTTACTTGTAATTTCTTCTTCTGCTAGGAAAATGCAGAATTAAATTTATAACACTTATTGTAACCCTTTGGAAGTGATTTTACCTTTGTTTTGGGCTGCATACCTCAAGAAATGTTATAAATGTTACATCTGATTATGTATTGAAATCCTCTGCCTCCCTTCCTCAATTTTTTTTCTTACGCACCTTAAATAGTACATTAAAAAAAAAAGAGAAGAAGAAAGAAGGAGTCTGCATATCTCTACATAAAGGGCTATACAAATATCCTGGCAAGTAGCAGATGTGAGAGTAAAAATGAAAAGTTATGAAACGATGGAAATAAAAGAAGGTCAAAGGAACTGTTGTAGTCTTAGGTGGAGCAAAAATGAATCATCACAAAGATTGTTTCTGTAGTTAGGCTGTATTTTATCTTAGAACACTGCACTATGCCCATTTTAATGATAAAATATTGTTTCCGATGGCCCAGGAATATAAATCCTCAAATTAATCTGCATGTGATAAAGAGCTGTCAATGATATTATGTACATATTTGTTGAAGGCTGGTCAAATGTTTCACCACCAGGGATGTCTTTTTCCCAGCAGGATTTAGGTAATATTAATAGAGCAGGGTGAATACTTTGGCTTTCTATAAAATGCTCCGGTGAAACTCTTCAGGCTGCCAAACCAATGCTGAATATGTGGGAAACGTGTGTTTTTAAAACTAATACGCAAAAGCAATCAAGAGCAAAGAACACTTTTAGTCAGAAGGAGTTGGGGAGTGTGGTCATAATAGCATGAACATTCTGCAAGACCAAGAAGAAGTCTCTTCTTTTACTACTTCTACCATATCATTGTCTGGGCAGACTGTGCTCCAGATTGTCAGATGGCATAAACCAGCTTCAGTGATGTCAGAGTTCAGAAGAAGGATACTTCACCAGTCTAATCAAGGGGACAGTTTTTCAGCAGATGGCTTCTTTGGTGACCAGGAAAAGAGATGCACCCTAGAACAACCTTCAGGGGTTAACAATAATGGCAAAGTGGAGAAGTAGTGGAAGAATGGAGATATGTCTGATTACTTATGGAGAGCAGTAGAGAGCAGGAATTCCTGTTTGCAGGAGAGCCTCTCATTCTAGCTAAGAAAATTTTTACAAATACATTTTTCTCTTAAAATATATACTGAAGATCTTGTTCTTATAAAAGAAAGAAAGATGCTAACACTACTTTTCAAAAGGCTTGGCTGGAATATGTTTGGAGTTAAGATAATATCTGCTTTGCAGGACCCAGCTAAAACAAATATTGCATTTTTATTAAGTTTATTCGCTATATATATTTATGTATACATACATAAACAAAGCATTTAGGCATCAGAAAAACCTGAGTTGGAAACAGTGCGGTTTGGAATTAAATCAATGCATGTTCATTTTGATCCCAGGAGTCAATGCATTAATTAAGTTCAGGAGATTAGATCATTTTAATTCTTACAAAAGGAGAAAATATTTATATTTCACATAGCAAAATCCATCCTTTATGAAAATGCTGTAAAGAAACTAAATCCACGTTATCAGGTATATGGACATGACAATTATACCTATTTGGTACTATGAATAAAAGTATGACATTAAAGATCCAGTTGTCCTTTTAAATAGATATGTTTATTGACTCTACCCACTGTCAGAATAAAACCTATAACCCAATGCTTGACATTGTTATAATGTTTTCTTATCTAAAGAATAGAAGATTATGAGAAAGAACTGAAAAGTAATTAAAAATTATGCCCCAAGCTTAAAGCCTATTTATTGTGTTAACACTTTCGTTTACATTTATTGTATAACAATTTGAAAGGGCAAGTGCATGTATTCCTCAATGAACCAATTATTAGAAGATCACTTTATTATGAAAGAATAAGTTTCTGTATTCATCTGAGAAAGAGTACTCAATATAAAACAAAATTCACATCAAAATAAGGCCTGAGTACTCTTACAGCTGCCAGGCATTTGAACAATTTACTTCTCTGCTGAACCTTCCTAACGTTTTGTAAACTTGGGATTTTGCCTCATGGCATGAACAGCTTGTCTAAAAGGGTAAACAAGATTGAAATCACAACAGAAAAAAAAGTTCTTATGGAAAGGAGAAGAATGAATAAAAGAGCGTCATAATGACACTGCCCCTGTTGAGCTATGCGATATCTAGAAAACCTGTCTTCATATTCTCCTATTAAAGGTGAGAAAATGTTTGCCATTAGATTAGAAGGACAGATTAATCAATAGGTAGGTCAGATTTTCACTGACCATCCTTAAATTAGTAAGGCAAAAGTGTGCAAGCATCCATCTGTATATGTAAAACCAGAGATTTGCATTATGGAAATAATTTCTTGAGCATGTTTTTTGTGGAGTATGCATGGTAAATCACTTGACATCAATGCAGATTATTTATTCTTCATGTGTAACTGGCCAGCTGACAGTCTACTCCTTAATACATCACAGCTCTTTGTTTTGCCACCTTTCCTATCACAAGTGCATTTTTCTCATGTAACTGTCATAAATACATACATACATATATATGTATGTGTAAGTGTGTAATGATAGAATATTTCAAGAATAATACATACATAATATGCATGTCAATCTTTTAAATCACTGCTTTCATAACAGTAGGAAGAGCCAAAATCAAATACATCTGACCAAATCCATAAACAATTTGGTTGCCTGCAAGTTTTTAATGTTTTCAATTTGCAGTAATTGGTAATAGTGTCTGTCTTATTTAGCACACATAAAAATAGTTTAGAAAGAGAAATTCAAAGTTAACAGTTACATTTACAAATGATAATAACTTGGAAGAATTCGTGAATAACAATGAAAATGCAGCAATACATCAAATAAACCAGAACAGATTAGAAACACTGGCTAAAGCATTATAAAATGAGACTGAGCCTAGAAAAAACTCAGTTTGGTACAAAATCTGGCATATGATGATCTGAATAACACATAGCACCTAATGATATAAGTACCCAGGAAACAGTAATACTGGAAAACAGACCGTGAAGTAAATGTAAAACAAATTAAAAACAATTTTATAATGAGATATAGTTGCAGTGAAAAAAACCAATGCAATAAGAATGCTTCATTCAACAGAGTAAAGAGGACCATGAATTGAAGCGAGTGTACACGGAAAAAGGGAGAAATCTTGTACTAATAAATCTTGATTAAAATGAAGCCACATCAAGGTAAATATAACTTTTGATATTTGAATACAACATCAGGATTTGTGCCATCCAGCCTTACACGCACTGTTGAAGAATATATCCTCCTGAGGCAGGCTGGTATTTAAAAAAAAGCACTTGAGAAATATAAGTTTCTGGATGGTCTCCATGTTAGACAATATAGGAGGTACACAGTAAAAGTTCTCCTTGAATATTAAAAATTGATGATAAGTGAAAGGAAAAAAAAAAAAAAGGAGATTCAAGAAGGTATTCATTGGCATTGGATGGACATTTTAGCCAGCTAAAATGTTGCTTAAGTTTGTGTGGTCAGACCTTTTTGTTTGGCAATGAAAAAAACCCTCTCTGAATTTAAATGGCATAACTGCTTTGCTTCTGCAACAGTCACAGAAGCTTCAGAGCTTGCATTTTAGAGTCCATTAAAAATCTTGAAATATTTCACTCTGAAAATGTCTGTATTAATTCTCTTCCTCCCTTCCCCCTTCTTCCCAAAGGCATTAAAAATTCAAGAAGTTTGAAAGCAGTATTCCTGTGGCTGTGCAAAGCTTTTATTGGCAGCTTTTGCATTTTCTCTTTAGCAAATGGATTTTTTTTAAATCTTAATGAACTCTGGGTTTGCGACCCACCCCATTATTTCTGCTAGAGAAACAAACCATCTGGACAACACTTCTGCAGGTTGATTTGTATTTATTTAAATTAACAGTAGTGTATGTCATTTTCAACCATCACCAACTCTTTCCATTCAGGTGAATTCTCTGAAGTCTTTAAACTTTATGGCTTGAGGTATTAAAGCTATAGTGAGCACATTGAAACAATTACACTGAAGTAAAGGTGGTCATAAAACCAAGGCTGTGTGCCCCTCAAAAGCATGTGAAAAGCACTCATGGAAACAGAAAGAGGAGACAGGCCAAGACCAAGGGGAACCAAAACCTGCTACCACGTGCAACTGAGAGGGCTCAATTGGGAATACTTTGACTACTTTTCATTTAGGGTGAGGGTACTGACATAGAATTAAGAACTGGTAAGACAGTCTAGAAGGTACTTCTGTCCTTTTTTTAATCTTCAGTTGTGCCACATTCTGAAGTTTTCCGAAGCACAGGGATTTAGTATCCCCTATCATGTGTCAGATCACTAATGCAGGCCTAGCACAATAACTGAGTGACCATATAGACATGACCTCAATTATTGAGGTGCTACGTTATGATAATCCACTTTTTGTTTAGATCTTCTCGTCTTGGTTTCTGCTTTTTAGCTTTCTGCTTTCCTTTCCCTGTCTATTCAGAGGAAATCACAACAAACATTCTTGTATTCAATTACTGGAAGAAATACTTTTCTGCTGCACATACTGCCATGCTCTAGCAGTCATAATGCCAAAGCTCACAGGCACTTTTCCACTACACTACTCTCTGTTCTCAGGAATTTCACTTTCATCTCCACAACACGTAAGAGAAACACTCGTCCCTTGTGTCTACTATACATTCACACACACATAAAGGCTTTGTAATTACACTGCATTAATAAAGATAAACTAGAAATGGACATAAGTTATAAGGCTTTACTGAAAGGTGTGAGCACATCTTTGTGAAATGTTCAGATGATAAACTTCAGGTCAGCCCAGACAAAATCATGTAAAAAACTTGCAGTTATAATTGATCATGAAAACAGGAATTGATACTGAATGCAAATTGTTGTGGTTTGGGTTTTTTCCTCACCATCCGTAATGAGATTTTTACGCGTGCTTTATACATTCATTTTATTTGCAGAATCTACATCATCAGCCCATGCTGACACTTTTGAAATGGAAAAGAAGAGTTTCCTAGCTCTATTGCCTTCCAGAAGGTGTTCGGTTACTCTGGGTAGTTTCATGGTTAAAATGACAGAACTATAGCAGGGTTGCCCTAACTTCCCTTGCTGCCATATTAACTGCTCTTCTGCCATGATGACATGGAGGACTGGAATATGAGTGGAGCCAGCCCCAGGTGGGAATTCCCCTGACTTTTCTGTAGGGGCACCTTTCTTCTGTTATTCATGCCTGGTAAAGGAGGCAATCATAGGGATGTGCAATCATAGGGATGACCAGTTAAGAAGACTTTCCATTTCTCCTCAAACAAGCAACCAAAATCATGGAAAGTGGCCTAGGAAATTGAGGATATAGACCCTAAAACAGTAAGATTTTTTTCCAAATTTTATATGGAAAAAATCCCAACACATTAACTAAATTTATTATTCTCTATTGTAAATTTTGCCTCTTCTGTCCTCAATGAAGAATCAGAAGTAAGGAGAAAAAAAAAAACAAACACGTTAATTTTTTGTTCCATTTTCTTTTAGGCCCTCTTCTAGGAGAGTGGTGCACCCCATCTATGGGAGTAGTTATTCTCAAAAGGGAGTAAGGAAGTATGATTCTTACCAACTTTGCAACATGGTAGGGTTAAACTCAATTCTGGTATAGATGACCAGCAGCCAAATGAACACAGCGGGATTAGTTTCAGAAACACAAAATATGAGTTTGGCTCCAAGAGACTTGTTTGTTTAGACGGGCCATGGAAAATTCAAATTACTCTACTACAGCCAGAATTTCACTCTTTCAATCTTTATGCTTATCTACTCCAAGCCTCTGAGCAGTGAAAAGTTCACCTATCGCTCATCAAATCATGTTTCCAAAATAGACAGGATTCAAATGTTTATCTGCTTTCACAGTTCAAATTATTTCCTAGGCTGTCTGATGCATTCCGTGGCTAAATTTCACCATCAAAGGGCATTGTAGGAAACAAGACTCATACTGCAGAGGCAACAAGTTTCTCTAAAAAAACAGCATTTACATACTGAGATTCCTGAGTTTCTAAAGGCAAGGCTTCATTTAACAGATTGGCCTCATTCTCAGTTCCGCATTTTACTGGTGACTTGACAGCTTAACAGCTGTTGCCGAAAATTTCCATAAATCTGTGTTTTGAAAAGGGAAGATGAAAATACTCTATTTTCCTTTACAATTCCAACAAAAACAAGGCCATTCAAAACCATTTTTGCTCTACAGGAGGTGAAGTTAATCACAGAAAAAGAATAATTAGATGCTTTGAACCATCTGCCTCACATCTTTCAGTGGCTTTCTCAGTTGTCTCCACCCAAGAAGTAGGGGTGTTCCTTCTGCAATTTTTGCTATAAGAAAGACCAATTCAAAATTATAAATTCCAGGTGCTGGAAAGTTTCTCTCTTTGAGCTTGGAGAGGGGTATCTCAGCTTCTCACCAACATTCCAGTGTACATTCCTTTCTATGTTTTTTTGTAGAGGCATCTTCCAGCCAGATCAGATGCCACCACATGTAAGAAGGCTACTGTGAATTTCTACTGTTGGGTCTCAGATCTCCTCTATGGCATAGGTTAAAACTATGAATTTCATAGTAGGT